>NC_080742.1:14270898-19270898 GCF_020826845.1 Diceros bicornis minor | reverse complement strand
ATGTGGTACTAGAACTTGCAGCCAACTGTGCTGGGGCTCCCCACACCTGATAAAGAGACTGAAGGGCCCACAACAACTACAAGCAGCTGAGCACTACAACAGCTGGCTAGGAGCATAACTCGGCCTCCCTGGGCACCTACAGGGAGAGCAAACAGGCCACAACAGAAGGACACATGTAGCCCACATAGGGGTCACCCCTGAAATATTGAGAACTGAAGGAAGCACACGGTAGGCCTCCTAAGCCATCACTTACATAAGGTCACCTATCCAAGAGCAGGAGACGTAGCTGACCTACCTAATACATAGTCACAAGCACAGGGAAAGAGGCAAAATGAGGAGGCAAAGGAATACATTCCAAGTAAGGAAACAGGACAAAACTCCAGAAAAGGAACTAAGCGAAACAGAAATGAGCAACCTACGTGACAGAGAGTTCAAACAAAGAGTGTTAAGGATGCTCACTGATGTGGGGAGAAGAATAGATGAACTCAGTGAGAATGTCAACAAAGAAATGGAAGATATAAAAAAGAACCAATCAGAAATGAAGAATACAATACTGGAAATGAAAAATTCACTAGAGGGACTCAAAAACAGAGTAGAGGATACAGAAGAACAGAAGTGTGAGCTGGACGAAAGACTAGAAGAAAGTACTCAAGCTGAACAGGTAAAAGAGAAAAGAATTAAAAAGAGTGAGGACAATCTAAGGGACCTCTGGGACAACATCAAGGACACTAACATCGGTGTTATACGTGTCCCAGAAGGAGAACGCAAGACAAAGGGGCAGAGAATCTATTTCAAGAAATAATAGATGAAAACTTCCCTAACCTAAGGAAGGAAACAGACATCCAGGTACAGGAAGCACAGAGAGCCCCAAACAAGGTAAACCCAAAGAGGCCCACACCAAGACACATCATAATCAAAATGTCTAGAATTAAAGATAAAGAGAGAATCCTAAAAGCTGCCAGAAAAGGACAAGTTACATACAAAGGAAACCCCATAAGTCTATCAGCTGACTTCTCAGCAGAAATCTTACAGGCTAGAAGAGAGTGGCACAATATATTTAAAGTGCTAAAAGGAACAAACTTACAGCCAAGAATACTCTACCCAGCAAGGTTGTCATTCAAAATGGAAGGAGAGATCAAAAATTTGCCAGACAAGCAAAAATTAAAGGAGTTTGTCACCAAGAAACCAGTGCTACAAGAAATGTTAAAGGGACTGATTTAAGGGGAAAAGAGAAGATCACAAATAGGAAAAATTATCTATTTCCATGATAAGAGGGTAATGGATACAAATGCACAAAAAAGAGGTCAGATATGATATCAAAAACATAAAAAGAGGGAGGAGGGGAGTTAAAGAGTAGAGCTTTCAGACAGAGGTCAAACTAAAGAGACCATCAATTCTGTATAGAAGAAGAAAGGAACAGAGAAGGACTACTAACACACTGAGAAAAAAAAAGTTAAAAAATGGCAGTAAGTACATACTTATCAATAGCTACTTTAAACATCAATGGACTAAATGCTCTAATTAAAAGGCATAGGGTGGCTGATTGGATAAAGAAACAAGACCCATATATATGCTGCATACAAGAGACACACTTCACACCTAAAGACACTCACAAAATGAAAGTGAAGGGATGGAAAAAGATACTCCACGCAAATGGCAACGAAAAGAAAGCTGGGATAGTAGTACTCATATCAGACAAAATAGACTTTAAAACAAAAACTGTAAAAAGAGACAAAGAAGGGCATTACATAATGATCAAGGGAACAATCCAACAAGAGGATATAACACTTGTAAATATCTACGCACCCAATGTAGGTGCACCTAAATATATAAAGCAATTATTAACAGACATAAACAGAGAAATAGACAGTAACACAATAATAGTAGGGCAATTTAACACTCCACTTACACCAATGGATAGATCATTCAAACAGAAGATTAATAGGGAAATATTGATCTTAAATCATACACTAGAACAGATGGACCTAGTAGATATATACAGAACATTCCATCCAAAACCGAAGAATACACGTTCTTTTCAAATGCACATGGAACATTCTCCAGGATTGATCACATATTAGGCCACAAAACAAGTCTCCATTAATTTAAGAAGATTGAAATAATACTAAGCATCTTTTCTGACCAAAACGGTATGAAACTAGAAATCAATTATAGGAAGAAAATGAGAAAAGCCACAAATACGTGGAGATTAAACAAAATGCTACTGAACAACGACTGGGTCAACAAAGAAATCAAAGAAGAAATCAAAAAATACCTGGAGACAAATGAAAATGAAAATACGACATGCCAGAACTTATGGGATACAGCAAAAGTGGTTCTAATAAGGAAGTTTATAGCAATACAGGCCTATCTCAACAAACAAGAAAAATCTCAAATAAACAATCTAACAATGCACCTAAAGGAACTGGAAAAAGAAGAACAAACAAAGCCCAAAATCAGTAGAAGAAGGGAAATAATAAAAATCAGAGCAGAAATAAATGAAATAGAGACCAAAAAAACAATAGAAAAAATTAATAAAACCAAGAGCTGGTTCTTTGAAAAGATCAACAAAATTGACAAACCTTTAGCTAGACTCACCAAGAAAAAAAGAGAGAAGGCACAAATAAGCAAAATCAGAAATGAAAGAGGAGAAATTACAACAGACACCTCAGAAATATATAAGATTATAAGAGAATACTATGAAAAGCTATATACAAACCAATTCGACAATCTGGAAGAAATGGATAAATTCTTAGAATCATACAACCTTCCAAAACTGGATTAAGAAGAAGTAGAGAATTTGAATAGACCAATCACCAGTAAGGAGATTGAAACAGTAATCGAAAACCTCCCCCAAAATAAAAGTCTAGGACCAGACGGTTTCCCTGGTGAATTCTACCAAACATTCAAAGAAGACTTAATACCTATCCTTCTCAACTCTTCCAAAAATTGAGGAGTGGGGGAAGCTCCCTAACTCATTCCATGAAGCCGACATTACCCTGATACCAAAACCAGACAAGGACAACACAAAAAAAAGAAAATTAATCAAAACCAATATCACTGATGAACAGCGATGCAAAAATCCTCAACAAAATACTAGCAAATCACATACAACAATACATTAAAAAGATTATACACCATGATCAAGTGGGATTTATTCCAGGTATGCAGGGATGGTTTAACATTTGCAAATCAATCAATGTGATACACCACATTAATAAAATGAAGAATAAAAATCACATGATCATCTCAATAGATGCAGAGAAAGCATTTGACAAGATACAGCATCCATTTATGATAAAAACTCTGAATAAAATGGGTATAGAAGGAAAGTACCTCAACGTAATAAAGACCATATATGAGAAACCCACAGCTAATATCAATGGTGAAAAACTGAAAGCTATCCCTCTAAGAACAGGAACCAGGCAAGGATGCCCACTGTCACCACTCCTATTTAACATAGTACTGGAAGTCCTAGCCAGAGCAATCAGGCAAGAGAAAGAAATAAAAAGGATCCAAATTGGAAAGGAAGAAGTGGAACTGTCACTATTTGCAGATGACATGATTTTATATATAGAAAACCCTAAAGAATCCACCAGAAAACTTTTAGAAGTAATAAACGAATATGGTAAAGTTGCAGGATACAAAATCAACTACAAAAATTTCTATACATTTCTATACACTAACAACGAAGTAGCAGAAAAGAGAAATTAAGAATACAATCCCATTTACAATTGCAACAAAAAGAATAAAATACCTGGGAATAAACTTAACCAAAGAGGTGAAAGAGCTGTACATGAAAAACTATAAAACATTGCTGAAAGAAATTGAAGAAGACACAAAGAAATGGAAAGATGTTCCGTGCTCTTGGATTGGAAGAATTAACATAGTTAAGATGTCCGTACTTCCTAAAGCCATCTATAGATTCAATGCAATCCCTATCAAAGTTCCAATAACACTTTTCACAGAAATAGAACAAAGAATCCTAAAATTTATTTGGAACAACAAAAGACCCCGAATAGCTAAAGGAATCCTGAGAAAAAAGAACAAAGCTGGAGGTATCACACTCCCTGATTTCAAAATATACTACAAAGCTATAGTAACCAAAACAACATGGTACTGGCACAAAAACAGGCACACAGACCAATGCAATAGAATTGAATTCCCAGAAATAAACTCACACACCTATGGACAGCTAATCTTTGACAAAGGAGCCTAGAACATACAATGGAGAAAAGACAGTCTCTTCAACAAATGGTGTTGGGAAAACTGGATAGCCACATGCAAAAAAATGAAAGTAGACCCTTACCTTACACCATACACAAAAATTAACTCCAAATGGATTAAAGACTTGAATGTAAGACCTGAAACTATGAAACTTCTAGAAGAAAACATAGGAAGTACCCTCTTCAACATTGGTCTTAGCAACATATTTTCAAACACCACGTCTGACCGGGCAAGAGAAGCAATAGAAAAAATGAACAAATGGGACTACATCAAACTAAAAAGCTTCTGCAAAGCAAAGGAAACCATCAACAAAACTTAATAACCTAACAATTGGGAGAAGATATTTGCAAACCATACATCTGATAAGGGCTTAATCTCCAAAATATACAAAGAGCTGATGCATCTCAACAACAAAAAAACTAACAACCCAATTAAAAAATGGGCAAAAGACCTGAACAGACATTTCTCCAAAGAAGCTATACAGATGGCCAACAGACACATGAAAAGATGTTCAAAATCATTAATTATCAGGGAAATGCAAATCAAAACTACAATGAGATATCACCTCAAGCCCGTCAGAATGGCTATAATTAACAAGATAGGAAACAACATGTGTTGGAGAGGATGTGGAGAGAAGGGAACTCTCATACACTGCTGTGGGAGTGCAAACTGGTACAGCCAGTATGGAAATAACAGTATGGAGATTCCTCGAAAAATCAAGGATAGAACTACCATATGATCCAGCTATTCCACTGCTGGGTATTTATCCAAAGAACTTGAAAACACCAATGTGTAAAGATACATGCACCCCTGTGTTCATTGCAGCGATATTCACAATAGCAAAAACTTGGAAGCAACCTAAGTGCCCATCAAGGGACGAATGGATAAAGAAGATGTGGTATATATACACAATAGAATACTACTCAGCCATAAGAAACGATGAAATCCAGCCATTTGTGACAACATGGATGGACATTGAGGGCATTATTCAAAGTGAAATAAGTGAGAGGGTGAAGGTCAAATACCATATGATTTCCTTCATTATGTAGTAGATAATAACAACAATAAACAAGCACATAGAGACAGAGATTGGATTGGTGGTTACCAGAAGGGAAGGGGGGAGGGAGGAGGGCGAAAGGGATAATTCGGCACATGCGTGTGGTGATGAGTTGTCATTAGTATTTGGGTGGCAAACCTGATGTAATCTATGCAGAAATAGAAGTATCATGATGTACACCTTTAATTTATACAATGTTATAAACCAATGTTATTGCAATAAACAAAAAATTTAAAAAAAAGAAAAAAATCCAATATATTTAAAACTTGCAATGCATCTTCATACTAAACCATATATTGACACTACAATAAAGAATGTCACAGGTCACTCCTTCTAAGAGACATAGATTATAAAACAATAAAATAATAAGTCATTAAAACTTTATGACTAAGGTAGAATTATTACGTAAGTGTAAATTTGCATCAGTATTATGAAATCTATTACAGAAAATCAAGACACTAGTAATAAATCAAAATGGGAACAAAATTAAAAAGGCACTCACTCTCAATTCTCACTCCAGGTCCAGTCCTCCCCCATTCTTTTCCATCCTGCTTTCTGTCCCCGGAGGCTGACCCCTATTGACCACGCCAGATCTCCCTTTCCCTCTCACTTCCCTGTGGGTTGAGCTTTTTCTACTGGATTTCAGAAAGAAATAAGAGAAAATAAAGAGAGAGGCATATCTTTAAAGTAGTTTTGGACTCTTGTATTTACAAATTTTCTGATGTTTGTAATTTCATATTATATAAGGGCGACAGAATAAAATGTTTTTTATTTTAAGAGGGCTGGGTAGAAATATGTATTTAAAAACCGACAATAGTATACAGATACTAAAATATCTTGTGATATGCCTTAAAGAATAATATAAATATTGTTAATATTATCAAGAAAACTCTATAATCTCTGAAAAAATGCATTTTCAACAGAAAGATTTTTTTTCTGATAGTGTAGGTAATACAACTACAATAGTAGGCTACATGGATTCCAAACTTGTGTTAGTTTTCCATTTGAATAGGTTCTGAATATATAAGCTTTACATAGTTTTCACATCTACTATCCCTCTTTAGAAAATTAGTTTATATGGGAAAGCAAAGTTGATTTTTCACAGAATAACAGCTAGATTCCAAAGTGCTGGCAATAACAGATTTAAAAGGTATATACAGACATTTTCTATCAAATTCTACGGCTTTTCTTCCTTATTTCATATGATGATCATATACTTATTTCTCTTGGGACATAAAAACAATGCTAATTATATCTATTTGGTTTATAATTGTAGTATTTTTAAATTTGTACTGAAATAGTTGTCATAGCCTTCAGAATAATAAGTTATGACATTCTTGTTAGATTTCATTTTATCTGGTGTAGTTCAAAGTAACACTTGTGTATATTCAGAAAACCAAAAACTGACTTTTTCTATTTTCTTGTTTTTTATTACCCTATCTAACACAATCCAGGAGATTTACTGTTTTATAAACAGTTAAAATATTGTTTTGAGTGTACAATGTATTATGAATGATGTAGAGGGCAATAAAATAAAACAGGAAGCATACAAACAGATCATGTGTGGGGCACCTCATCCTAAAAATGAAAAAAGGTATTAAGATTGTCTCAATATAGAACTATATAAACTACTTAAAACAAAAGTTCAATTCAGAGGGGAGAAAATCTCCTAGAAAACTTCTAGAAGAGAATTTTTCTTCTAACCTAGTTGACAGAGAAATGTTAAACACAATGAATTAAAATCAGGATGGCTAAGAAGAATTTCTACTATTACCACAACTACTCAAAAGTATACTGGGTGTTATTCTCATGAAAAATAGTAAGAGTATATAAACAGTTTTTTTAGAGATAAGAATTTAACAAGTTAACAAGAGTCCTCGATATGTAATCAATATACAAAATTTATAAACATGTTTATATACTACCACAAACTTGGAGATATTACGTTTTAAATATTCCATTTTAAAATGCATCAAAATATAAAGTTACTTTGTGAATATATAAACTATTAGCAAGATATATTGGATAAAGAGAAAACTTAATTTAATACAATGATATATCATGTTAATTAATAGACATTTTTTACTGTTATAAAGCTATCAATTTCCCCAAATTTAAATTGAATCACAGATTGTTGATAAAATCAAGAAGCAAATTATGATGTTTGTATAGCATATTAATTGGTCAAACCAATATGAGATATTGGTAAAGAAAAAAAGTGAGACAGAAATTACTTTTTAGTTAGTTTAGAAAGTTAAGTCAAATTATAGTTATTTAAATCATGACAGTAAGTTATATGTGCAAAAATAATCAAATAGAAGAAATAGATCAAGTAGAAATTCACTAAATCTAAGAACT
Source organism: Diceros bicornis minor (assembly GCF_020826845.1). Taxonomy (NCBI): domain Eukaryota; kingdom Metazoa; phylum Chordata; class Mammalia; order Perissodactyla; family Rhinocerotidae; genus Diceros; species Diceros bicornis. Next base: position 19,263,256 of record NC_080742.1, on the reverse strand, counting down.
ACTTAAACTCATCAAAATTCATCATAAAATTAATCAGAAAAATTTCATTGAAAGAGTTTTGATAAAACAAGCCACAAAAGTGTGAGAGAAGATATTTGTCATACATACATCTGACAAGTGAACACATGTACAGCATATATAAAGTATTTCTTTAAAAAATAAGGAAAAACTGACAATCCAACTAAACTAGGCAAATGACTTGAAAAATCAGTTCACAAAAGAGGGTACCCAAATGGTCAATGATAATATGGTAATTGGATTGATGGTGTCAGGGAAATGCTAATTAAATCTGCTGGTGACAGCAACACTCCCATTTATTGGTCTAAAGATTAAGTCCAGTAAGTTAACAGAGCATCCTCCATTTTGCTTGTTAAATCTTCCTTCAAGGAAAGGTCATGATAAAGATAATTTTTATCATATCAAAAAGAGGGAATATAACTATCATCTAATCATGTTTGAGGTTATTGAGTCATATGTAGAGACTCTTTTTGGATTCCATCTTTTTAGAATCTGTCTTGTTCAATGGAAGCAGAAAATTCTCTCTCTTTCTTTCTCTCCCGTTCATATTTCTGTGAATTAGCATTAGCACAAGAATTAAACACGGGTGTGTCTAAGATTGTAGAAGTATAAAATATATAAATGTATTTTTGTATTAAATATTGTTGGAATATTTTAATCTCTAAAATGCTGTATGAGAGATGAGAGTTACTAGACTTCCCACCTTTAAAAAGATAGAGATCTGTAAGGGGTGACAACATAGAGAACCTCACTATGAGACAGGTACTATCCTTTCTATGAAGCCCACCTTTGCCTCTCATTTAGACTCAATACCTGAACTCTATTTGAATTTGTTTGGTACTATGCACATACATTATCACATTTCACTAATAATAATGCTATATTCATGATAATGATTTGCTATACTTGAGCTTCCTGAGGAAAAACTTCATTTAATTATGTATCCCGACAGCTTAATCAAAGACTTGGAAAATTTTATGTATTTTGCTTAAAATTATTAAGTAAATAAATGGATTCATTAAGCATTATATAGCCTATTTTTTTTGTTCCTTTCCTGTTTGTTTGTTTTTTATTCCTCTACTAAAACTGAAGTTTTCATAATTAAAATATCGTCTCAGCATGCAGACAATGTAGACCTTAATGTGTTGGTGCTTTAATAAATTTGAGTTACTCTGACTTTACTGTGACTACCTCCATATCTAAATCTTGAGGTATTGTGTTCACAGATGTACATTCTCTGACTATGCTGTGATCTCCTTAAAGCGAAATCTGGCTTCCATTCATTAATCCTTTTTATGAAATAAGAGTGCCTAGCAGATGTTCAATAAGTTAACATTGAATAAAAGCATAGAGGGAAATCATGGAGATGTATTTTCTTATTTGCTTCTTCATATTTTCCTTGATCTCTTACTAGCAGATTAAAATGACCCATGTGGATCTAACGAAGATGTGGAGCTAGGTGGCATTCTGTTCTGCTCCACAGAGGAGATAATCTGTGACAGTATCACACTGTTCAAGCTATTGGCAAAGGTGAGGAAGCTTTCCTGGAAGTCCCACAAAAAAGAGATTGCCAGACTAACAAATTTGGAGATACAGGATAAAAATATATAGCTATACGTATCTCTAAACTCTTATAAGCCAAAATGTTTTTCAAAGGTTACGTTGTTATGAATGTGTAATAAAAGATGAATTACTACAACAAAAATATGTTAATGTTTTGCTCATACAGAACCCTCAGAGCATGACTTCCTGTCTAGTCAATGTCATTATGATTCTCAGAATCTATCACTTTTTTGCCATAAAAGGGATGTTATGGAATTAGGTATACTTATTTTATACTTATGTTACTCAAACATCTAAGCTGATTTCTCTGGATTCAACCCAGAGTATTTCTCCTAATTATGAATTTATATCTCTATTTCAACATATTGTTATGAACTGATCCCCAAATTGATGTGTCTGGAGTTGTCTTCCTACAGTCTCCTTTTTAAAGCGTTTCTTTCACCTGGCCTGATCTTCCCTGAAGGCCAGATCTATATATTAGTTTGTTAAACCCAAAGATGTGGTCACAAATACTCACCGCTGTGAGCTATGGATGTTAGTCTGAGTAAGGTGTTCATGTGTTTCCCCTGCCTCTCTCAGCTCATTGCTTTGATTTTTTCTCTTGGAACCCTGGGGGAGAGAGACATCCAATCTCACATGCATCTGCAAGTGGCACAGATTTTACATAACATAAAAAAAATGCCTTGGGATTATGCAACGTAACACAAGTAATCAATGTCTGAGTGACACCCTCAAACTCTTTATTGTGCGGGGGATCAATTAATACTATGTTGATTTGATATTCTGCTCTAAATTCCAGGCATTGCCCAATAACCTGGTGTTGAATTCCATGGAATCTTCAACACAGACATCTTCAGGACCACTCTGAAGAAATGTTCTACTTTCTGTTCAGAAAAGCAAATGATACTAGCTGAGGTAATCTCCCTGCTTGCATAAAAATCTTTCTGATCTATCAATGACACCCTGTAATCCATGTGAATTTTTAGTTATTAAACTAAATTTGCCAACCTTGCCTTATGCTGAGAAAAAAAAAGATATAGTTTCTCCCGTCTTCCAGACAGTACTGAAGCATTCATAAATCTTATTACTTTCGTCTTTATTTATATATACTATAAGTGAGTATTTGACACACACTGGGGAGAATATCTTTCAGATAAACTCTTCTTGCCTGGACACCTGCAAGTGTTGGGATGCTAGTCTTAAGGAAACAGAATTCTGATGTTACAATCAATGTTGTTAGCATCATACTGACCGTTAGTTCTCTGTATGGTGCATCCCTGACCTTGAAGCTTGGATTATCAGAGAGGTTCATGAGAGTTCAGTTAGTGCAGTGAATATAGCATTCTTAGATTTTAAGTTTAATGATTTTTAAGTTTTGTGGTCTTCACTAACACATTCATTCAAGTTTTGAGACCTGGGGATAGAACAGTGAATAAGATTGCCCAGAGGACTTGCAGGACATTTGGTCCTGTTCAAAACATCCATTAGACCTTGAGTCCATGTAATAAGGTCCTTGATATTTAGTCCTGTTCCAAGTGTTCATAAGACATTTGGTCCATCAGACGTTTGGTCCATTTCAAAATGTCCTTGACATTTGGCCCTGTCCAAAATGTCCATGAGCATGTTTGGTCCATGACAAATGGTTTCCTTCGAGATCAAATATCAAGGACCTTATTACATGGACTCAAGATCTCCAGGGACATTTTGGACAGGACCAAATATGACCAGATATTGGGGAACTTTTGGTGTGGACCTAATGTCTGATGGATGTTTTGGCCAGGACCATCTGTCTGCTAATTGACAGAGGTCACTGTTCCCATGTTGCCTATATACCCCTAAGAGAGATAAAGGTAATATATTCAATATTGGATGGTGGTGAAAGACACTATAGTGAAAGACAACAAAAGAAAGAGATGAGATTACAGTCCTGGGGGGGATTGTATTAAGAGTAGATCACTCTCCTAAACCTCATCTGAGAATAATACTGTGCAGACTACTTAACATCTCTGAACTGCTTGGGTGAAACTCTTTGGGTGTCCAAAATACCCAATGTAAATGTTAATACTGCATTTCTACATGGTTTTATAGTTACTTATATGTTTGTCTTTTGGATATAATTAAGAGTATTGTATGCAGCGACCATTCATGGTTTATCTTCATAGTCTTTGACAGTGACTCCCATATTGTTTATATTCAGTAAAATGTTTCTTGAGAGAATGAATAAATACATCTATGAAGCATTAGTAAGAGCAGACACCAAATGCTTCTAATGCCATTTCATGGAATTGAACTTAATTCTGTTAGCAAAATTCTTCCAAAGAACTGTAATTGATAGAATGGCAATACCATATCTCAATTTTAGAGCACTTTAGTAAATAAATTTATAGGACACTGTTTTGATAATTGTTAAGAAATTATATGGGCATGAGCTAAGCCTGTAATAATAATAAGGTTGAAGAAAACTGAAACTATTCTGGGAAAAGTTAAAAAGTTAATTAAGATAAGAGTAATTGGATGTAGGGGAGTATAAAATAATGTATTTATGAATTATACGTGATAATTCACAATGCATCTCAATGGTTCAGAAAAAAAAATCCTATAAGTAACCTTTAAATATAGATCTTTTCTTTAAAAAATTGGTTATATGGATTTTGTTTAAATTTTTTCTTGGATTTTACTTATCTCCTAATGTCCAGTTCATGGTGACGTGGTATATGAACTCCAGGTACGTGGTATGCGGACTTTACACAGGTAAAAATTTGATTAAGATTTTTCAATGGTAATATTAACTGATTGTATTGATCATGCAATGTATCAGACAGATAGATAAGTGTTTAAGTAGATTATCTTTTAAAAGCACTTTATTGAGGTGTAATTAACATAGAAAAATACTATAGATTTTTAATGTATACAACTTGATGAGTTTGGAGATAAAAATATACCTATGAAACCATCATCACAAGCAAGGCCATAAATTCATCCATGACCTCCAAAAGTTCCCCAAAAAACCCTTTTTAATTATTTTTTATATTTATTTTTCTTTTGAGGTAAGAGCACTTAACATAAGATCTACCACCTTAGCACATTTTAAAATATACAATACAGGATTATTTGCTATGGTGCCTACATTGTACAGTAGATCTACAGAAATTATCTTATGATACTCTTTGACTGACACCTCTTCACTTCCCCCTTCCACCAGACCCTGATTACCACTATTCTATACTCTAGTTGAATGAGTTTTATTATTTTAGTTTCCTCATAAAAGTGGAATCATCCACTATTTGTCTTTCTATGCATGGCTTGTTACATTTAGCATAATATCCAGCAGGTCTATCCATGTTGCAGCAATGAAATTTCCTTCTTTCTAAGGATGCATAATATTTCATTGTATGTACATATCACATTTTCTTTATCCATTTATCCATCAATGAATATTTAGTTTGCTTCCATAACTTCGCTATTGTGAATAATGCTGCAGTGAACATAGGAATGCAGAAATCTCTTTGAGATTTTGACTTCAATTGTTTTGAATATATACATAGAAGTGGAGTTGTTGGCTCAAACAACAATACTATTCTCCGCATCCTCTCCAACACTTGTTATTTCTTGTCTCTTACATGATGTTATAAACCAATGCGATGACAATAAAATTAAAAAAATAAAAAATAGTGGTATTCTTTACTAAATATTTGAGAAAACTTCATACTGTTTTCCATAGTGAACACATAAACTTATATTCCTACCAGCAGTATAAAAGTGTTCTCTTTTCTCCATATCCTAGCCAACATTGTTATCTTTAGTTTTTTTTGTTTATTTAACAATAACCATCCTAACAGATGTGAGGTGATATCTTATTGTGGTTTTGCTTTGCATTTCTCTGATGATTAGTGATGTTGAATACATTTTCATATACTTGTTGATCATGTGAATGTCTTCTTTAGAGAAATATCTATTCACGTCCTTTGCTCAATTTTAATCAGATTATTTCTTTGTTTACTATTAAGTTGTAGGAGTTCCCTATGTATTTTGGATTTTATCCACTTTTCAGTTATATGATTTGCAAATATTTTCTCTTGTTCCACAGGTTGCTTTTTCATTTGGTTGTTTCTTTTGCTGTACAGAAGCTTTTGCTTTGACATAGTCTCATTTGTCTATTTTTATTTGTTTTCTGTGTTTTTGATGTGATATCCAAGAAGTCATTGCCAAGTCCAATGATCAATATTTTCCCCTATATTTGCTTTTAAAATTTTATTTTTTTTTTAGATTTTATATTTGTCTTTAATCCATTTTAAGTTGATTTTGCGTATGGTGTGAGATGAGTCCAATTTTATTTGTCTGCATGTGGATATAGACTTTTCCAAACAATGTTTATGAGAAGCCTCTCCCCCCTCTAATGTGTATTCTTGGAACACATGTATAAGATCAGTTGACCATAAATTTGTGGATTTATTTCGGGGTTCTATATTGTGTTTCATATACAGATACATATATCTGTCTTTTATGCCAGTATCATATTGTTTTGCTTACCGTGGCATTGTAATATGTTTTTGAAATCAAGGAATGTAATATCTCCAGTTGCTCAGCTATATAAATTCCAATGACTTTTAGAATTGGTTTTCTATTTTTCTAAAAACTGATATTGGTATTTAGTAAGAACTGCAATGAATGTGTAGATTTCTTTGGGTATTACGGACATTTTAACAGTATTCCTTGTTCTTTTAAATATTTTAGTGAGGTCATATTGATTTATAACATTGTGTAAATTTCAGGTGTATATCGTTATATTTCTGATTCTATATAGACTGCATCGTGTTCACCACCAAATTCTAGTTTCCATCCATCACTATACATAATGTGCCCCTTTAATCCTCTTTCTTTCCCCGCACTCCTCTGGTAACCATCAATCTATTCTCTTTGTGTGTTTGCTTATATTCCACATATGAGTGAAATCCTACAGTATTTGTCTTTCTCTGTCTGACTTATTTCACTTAGTATAATACCTTCAAGGTCCATCCATGTTGTCCCAATGTCACGTTTTGTCTTCTTTCTGGCTGAGTACTATTCCATTGTATATATATACCACATCTTTTTTATCCATTTGTCCATTGATGGGCATGTGGGTTGTCTCCAAGTCTCGGCTATTGTGAATAATACTGCAATGAACTAGGAGTAAATATATCTTTTCAAATTAGTGTTTGCATATTATTTCAATAAATATCTGGAAAAGGAATAGCTGGATCATATGGTATTTCTATTTTTAATTTTTTGAGAAATCTCCATGCTGTGTTCCATAGTGACTACACCAGTTTGCATTCCCACCAACAGAGTATGAGAGTTCTCTTTTCTCCACACCCTCTCCAACATTTGTTATTTCTTGTCTTTTTAATAATAGCCGTTCTGGCGGGTGTGAGGTGATATCTCACTGTACTTTTGATTTGCATTTCCCTAATAATTAGAGATGTCTAACATCTTTTCATGGGCCTGTTTGCTATCTGTATATCTTTGGAAAAATGTCTGTTCATACCCTTGACCCATTTTTGAATGGATTCTTAATTTTTTTCTTGCTGTTGAGTTGTATGAGTTCCTTATATATTTTGGAAATTAATCCTTTATTGGATATATGATTTGTAAATATTTTCTCCCAGCTAGTGTGTTTTTTCATTTTTTTGATGATTTCCTTTAGTGTGCAAAAGTTTTTTAGTTTGATGTAGCCCCATTTGTTTATTTTTCTTTTGTTTCCCTTTCCTGAAGAGAAAGGTATTCAAAAATACACTGCTAAGACCTATGTCAAAAAGTGTACTGCCAATGTTTTCTTCTAGGAGTTTTATGGTTTCAGGTTTTACATTCAAGTCTTTAATCCATTTTGAGCTAATTTTTGTGTATGGTGCAAAATAATGGTCTACTTTCATTCTGTTGCATGTGGCTGTCCAGTTTTCCCAACACCATTTATTGAAAAGACTTTTCTTTCTCCGTGTGTATTCTTGGCTCCTTTGTCAAAAATCAGCTGTCCACAGACGTGTGGTTTTATTTCTGAGCTCTCAATTCTGTTCCATTGATCTGTGTATCCATTCTTCTCCCAGTACCATGCTGTTTTGATTACTATACTTTGGTAATATGTTTTGAATTCTGGGAGTGTAATAACTCCAGCTTTGTTCTTTTTGCTCAGGATTGCTTTGGCTATTTGGGGTCTTTTGTGCTCCCTATAAATTTTAGGATTCTTTATCTATTTCTGTGAAAAATGTCATTGGGATTATGATTGGAATTGCATTAAATGTGTAGATTGTTTTAGGTAATATGGACATTTTAACTGTGTTTACTGTCCCAATCCATGAGCATGGAATATCTTTCCATTTCTTTATGGCTTCCTCAATTTCTTTCAATAATATCTTATACTTTTCACTGTATAAATTTTTCATCTCCTTGATTAAATTTGTTCCTAGATATTTTATTGTTTTTGTTATGATTGTAAATGAGATTGTACTCTTGATTCCTCTTTCTGCTAGTTTGTTGTTAGTGTGTAGAAATGCAATTGATTTTTATATGTTGATTTTTACCCTGCCACCTTACTGTATTCATTAATTATTTTTAATAGTGTTTTTTTGTTCATTCTTTAGGGTTTTCCATATGTAGAATCATGTCATCTACAAATAGTGACAGTTCTAATTCTTCCTTTCCAATTTGGATCCCTTGTATTCCTTTTTCTTGCCTAATTGTTCTGGCTAGGACTTCTAATACTATGTTGAATAAGAGTGGTGAGATTGAGCATCCTTGTCTTGCTCCTGTTCTTAAAGGAATTTCTTTCAGATTTTCACCATTGACTATAACGTTGGCTGTGAATTTGTCATATATGACCTTTATTATGTTGAGGTACTTTCCTTCTACATACATTTTTTTGAGAGTTTTTATCATAAATGGGTGGGAAATCTTGTCAAATGTTTTCTCTGCATCTATTGAGATGATCATGTGAGTTTTTATTCTTAATTTTGTTAATATGGTGTATCACATAGTTCGATTTGCAGATGTTGAACCCTTGTTGCATCCCTGAAATAAATCCCACTCAATTGTGGTGTATGACTCTTTTAAAGTATTGTTGTATTCTATTTGCTAATATTTTTTGAGGATTTTTGCATTTATATTCATCAGTGATATTGGCCTCTAATTTTACTTTTTTGTGCTGGTCTTTTCTGATTTTGGTATCAGGGAAATATTGGCCTCATAAAATGACTTCAAAGCCTCCCATCCCCTTCAATTTATTGGAAGAGTTTTACAAGGATAAGTATTAAATTGTCTGTGAAAGTTTGTTAGAATTCATCAGAGAAGCCATCTGGTCCTGGGCTTTTCTTTTTGGGAGGTTTTTGATTACTCTTTTGATTTCCTTACTTGTGATTGATTTATTCTCTATTTCTTCTTGATTCAGTTTTGGGTGGCTGTATGATTCTAAGAATTCATCCATTTCTTCTAGGCTATCCAATTTTTTGGCATATAGATTTTCATAGTATTCTCTTATCATCCTTTTTACTTCTGTTGTATCCATTGTAATTTCTCCTCTTTCATTTTTTATTTTCTTTAGTTGAGCCTTCTCTTTTTTTCTTAGTGAGCCTGGCTAAGGGTTTGTCAATTTTGTTTATCTTCTCAAAGAACAAGCTTTTAGTTTCATTGATCCTTTTATTGATTTTTAAGTCGCTATTTCATTTATTTATGCTCTTAATTTTATTTCCTTCCTTCTACTGGCTTTGACACTGTGTTTTTTTCCTAATTATTTTAGGTATAGTGTTAGATTGTTTAGTTGAAAAATAAGGTATAAAGATATGAAAATTGAGCAGATTATATGGAAGAGAGAAATAGCAAGCTTTAAGATAAAAATCTAGAAAAGATTCAGGTGGAATAGGAGAGAGAATTAATATTTTTAAAAAATGAAGGAATTCTGCAAGAAATATCTGACTCAATTAGGAAAAGCAACATAAGAATAATAGGTATCCTAGAAGGAATAGAGAGGGAGAAAGGAGCAGAGAGCTTATTCAAAGAAATAATGACTGAGAACTTCTCAAACCTGGTGAAGGAACTGGATATGCAAATTCATAGAACTAATAGAACTCCTAGTATCTCAACAGAAAAAGTCCTTCTCCAAGGCATATTATATTAAAACTGTCAAAAGTTAATGACAAAGAAAGAATATTAATGGTGGCTAGAGAGAAGAAAATAATTTACAAAGGAATTGCCATCAGGCTATCAGCAGATTTCTCAGCAGAAACTATAGGCAAGGAGAAAGTGGAATGATATATTCAAAATATTAAAAGACAAAAACTATCAGCCAAAAATACTCTATCCAGCAAAGTTATCCCTCAGATATGAAGCGGAAATGAAAGCTTTCTCGGATAAAACAAAAGCTGGGGGAGTGCATCACCTCTAGACTTGCCTTACAAGAAATGTTGAAAGGAGACTTCTTACCTGAAACAAAAAGACAAAAGTTTACAAAGTTTTGATTAAGGTGATAAATACATGGAATCAGAATATTGCAACTCTATATTAGAATACGTTAGTAAACAATTATTAACATAAAGGGTAAAGGGAAAGAAAACATCAAAAATAATTATAAACACTTCAATTTGGTAACAAACTCATAAAACAAAAAAAGCATAATTTTTTTGTTTTTGTTTTTGTTTTTGTGAGGAAGATCAGCCCTGAGCTAACATCCGTGCTAATCCTCCTCTTTTTGCTGAGGAAGACCGGCTCTGAGCTAACATCTATTGCCAATCCTCCTCGTTTTTTTCCCCCAAAGCCCCAGTAGATAGTTGTATGTCATAGTGCACATCCTTCTAGTTGCTGTATGTGGGCCCCGGCCTCAGCATGGCCGGAGAAATGGTGTGTCAGTGTGTGCCCAGGATCCGGAGTGGCCCGAGTAGCGGAGCACACACACTTAACCGCTAAGCCATGGGACCAGCCCCAAAAAAGAATAATTTTTGATAACAAAAGCATAGAAGGGGAAAGAAAAAGGGAAGCAACTGCAAAGGCTAATGGAGATAAGATGCCATCAGCAGAAAAAGGACTATTGCATTTATTGGATCTTTTATATGAACCTCATGGTAACCACAAAACAAATATTCAAAGCAGAGTCAAAAATCACAAATAAAGAGGAAACTGAGAAACACATCACAGAAAACCACTGAAGTGAAATGGCAGACAGAAATACAAGGTAAAAGAAACTATCAAAATATAAAACAACCAGATAACAAAAGATAAAATGGCAGTATCAAGCCATCATATATGAATAACCACTCTAAATGTAAACGGATTGAATTCTCCAGTCAAAAGAAACAGAGTGGCTGGATGGATTAAAAAACAAGACCCAACAATATGCTGCCTCCAGCAGACCTATCTCAGCTCTGAAGACAACCATAGTCTCAGACTGAAGGGATGGAAGATAATACTCCAAGCAAATCACAAGCAAAAGAAAGCAGGGGTAGCCATAATTAGATCAAACAAAATAGACTTCAAGCCAAAAAAGATACAAGAGATAAAGATGGACGTTATATAATGATAAAAGGGACATTCCACCAAGAAGACATAACACATTAACATATATGCACTGAACATAGGATCACCAAAGTATATAGAGCAACTATTAACAGACCTAAAGGGAGAAACTGATAGAAATACAATAATAGTCGAGAACTATAACATCCCACTCACATCAATAGATAGATCACTCAAACAGAAAGTGAACAAGGAAACAGTGGCCTTAAATGAAACAGGAGACCAGATGGACTTATAGCATTCCATCTAAAAGCAGCAAAATACACATTCTTCTCCAGTGCATATAGAACATTCTTAAAGATAGACAATATGTTGGGAAACAGAACAAGCCTCAATAAATTTAAGAAAATTAAAAATATATCAAGTATTTTTTCAAACCACAATGATATGAAACTAGACATCAACTACAAGAAGAAAGCTGAAATAGTCCCAAACATGTGGAGACTAAACAACATGCTACTGAACAACCATTGGATCAATGAAGAAATCAAAGGAGAAATAAAAAAATACCTGAAGACAAATAAAAATGAAAATGTAACACCGCAAAACTTATGAAATGCAGCAAAAGGAAAGTTTATAGCAATATAAGCCTACCTCAAGAAACAAAACATTAATTCTTTCAACCTATGAACATGGATCTCCTTCCATTTATTTATGCCTTCTTTAATTTCTTGCATCAATGTTTTATATTTTCAGTGTAGAAGTCTTTCGTCTTCTTATTTAAGTTTATTCCTCAGGATTTAATTGCTTATGATACTATTGTAAGTGGTATTTTTTAAAAAAGTTTCTTTTGGATATGTCATTTATTAGCTTATAGAAATGCAACTGGTTTTTGTATGTTGATTTTGTCTCCTGTAATTTTTTTTTCCATGGGGAAATGGAGAGTGGTGGGTGAGTGCCTGTTTACCCTAGCTGTGCCAGGAACAGTTGGAGAAAATAATTTCTCTCCAGCAGTACCCAGGGTACTCCATGACTGAAGGAGAAAGGAGATTGGCAAAAGGATAAGAATTTCAAAGGCCACTGAAGGGATTGCATTTAGCAGGCAGTGCACTCATGAGCTTCTGGGAGTATCACATTCAGGGATTTCCCCACTGAGTACATGGGCACCCCCGACGCACTAGTGCTAAACCCTCACATTCCCCCTCTCTATAGCCAGTTCCTTGTGCATAATTCCATGTGGAGCAGCAAGAGAGTGCTCCAGTATGCACAGAGCATGCTTAGAAAACACATCAAATTCTCTGAGCAAGGGAGAAACCACAAACCTGAGTTATAGTCCCACCTTCTAGTAAACAAAAGAAAGGTTTACAGTAGACAGTGAGGTGTAAGAACCACAAAAGGGAATAATAAGAGGGCAGCAGGCTTACTCATGCAAAGGCGGAGAAAACCGCAGATAACAACACCACCATTGAACAGAATATCTCATCTGAAGGCAACTGGTAAAGATTTAAGGAGGAATCTGCAACTCAAATGTAAAAGCAGCAATGCAAAACTGCAAAGAACATGGAAAAGCAAGAAAACAGGTAATTACAAAAAGAAAATCATAATTACCCAATAATTGAGCTCAGAGGCATAGAAATGTGTGATGAAGCTGTTAAATGATTCACAATAACTGGTTTGAAGAAACTCAGCAAGCTACAGAACAACTCAGAAAATTCAACAGGATGTTAAAAATATACATGATCAGAATGAGACTTTTACCAAAAATATAGAAATCATAAAAGGTGGGAAACAGAAATACTGAAGCTAAAGAACTCAATGAATGAACTGAAAAATGCATGAGAGGTGCATCTCCAGTAGAGTAGAATAAATGGAAGACAAATGAGTTACAAATTAGGAATTTTAAAATAAACCAGTTACAGGAGTACAAAAAAAAAAAAAAAAGAAAAAGAAAAAGAGCAAAGAGATTTTATGTGCTTTATAGGGTTCTATAAAAATAAAAAATATTGGAACATTTGGGGTTGCAGAAGGAGCAGAGAGAGAGAAGGAAAAACAGAATTTATTTAAAAAAATAATTACTGAGAAGACCCCAAATATGGAGAGTGAGTTGGACATTCAAGTTTTCAAAACTAATAGATCACCTTATTATCTAAATGTAAAAAGACCTCCAAGACACATTATAATGAAACTGTCAAAAATCAAAGACAAAGAAAGAATTATAAGAGCAGCTAGGGAAAACAATTGCAACTTACAAAGGAACCCCCATTAGGCCAAAAATAAGGCACATAAATTAAAAATTAAGAAAGAAAAATAGTCATTATTTAAAGATGATATTATCTTATATATTGAAAACCCGACAGACTAAACCAAAAAATCTTTTGGAACTAATCAACAAATTCAGTAAAGTTGCAGGGTATAAAATCAACATAGAGAACTGAGTTTCACTCCTATACACTATTTAAAAATTCTTAAAAATAAAACTATCTCATTCATAATAACATCAAAAACCAATAAAATACTTAGGAATAAATTTAACCAAGGGAGTGAAAAATCTCTAAAATGAACACTAGAAGACTTTCATGAATGAAATTGAAGAAGACACAAATAGAAAGATATTGTATGTCCATGGATCCGAAGGATTAATATTTTTAAATGTCCCCACTACCCAAAGCCATTTACAGATTCAATGCAATCCCTATCAAAATTCCAATGGCATTTTTCACAAAAATAGAAAAAAATCCTAAATTTGTATAAAATCACAAAAGACCCTGAATAGCCAAAGCAATCATGAGGAAGAACAAAGCTAGCGGCATCAAACTCACTAATTTAAAACTATACTACAAAGCCATAGTAATTAAAACAGTACTGGCATACAAATAGACACAGAGACAAGTGGAATAGACAAGAACATCTATAAATAAATCTCCACATTCATAGTCAACTAATGTTAGACTTGAGATCCAAGAAAACTCACTGGAGAAAGGCTGGTCTCTTCAACAAAGGTTGGGAAAACCACATGTAGAAAAATGCAATTGGACCCCTGACTTATACTACTCATAAAAATTAATTAAAAATGTATCTAAGACTTAAACATGAGATCTAGGGAAGAATCTTCTCAACATTAGTCTTGGCAATAATTTTTTGACTATGACACAAAAAACACAAGCAACAAATGCAAAAATCAACAAGTGGTTCTATATCAAACTAACAAGCTTCTACACAGCAAAAGAAACAATAAAAACAATGAAAAGGAATCTACAGAATGGGAGAGGATATTTGTAAACCATATTTTGGATGAAGGGTTTATGTCCAAAATGAACTCATACATTTCAATAACAAAAATATGATTAAAAAATAGTAGAGGAACTGAATAGACCTTTCTCTAAAGAAGACATGCAAATGGCCAACAGGTACAAGAAAAGATACTCAACATCCCTAATCATGAGGAGAACTCAACTCAAAGCCACAATGATAAATCACCTCACACTTATTATAATGGTTACCAATAAGAAGACAAGAGACAAGAAGTATTGGTGAGGATGTGGAAGAAAGGGAAACCTTGCACACTCTAGGTGCAATTAGATTGTACACTCTGTAAATTAGTTCAGCCTCTATGAAAAAAAGTATGGAGGTTCCTCGATAGAGGAACACTTCTAGTAGTAATTTCACTTCTGGGTGCAATTTCTAGTAATTTCACTTCTGGGTATATAGCCAAAGGAAATAAAAATAGGAGTTTGAAGAGATATGTAAATTCTCATGTTTCTTTCAGCATTATTCACAATACCCCAGATATAGAAACAACTTGTGTCTGTCAATGTATGAATGCGTAAAGAAGAAATGATATATAATTCTTATTATACTATTAATTATATATTAATTATATTAGTCACTAATTTATTATATATAGTATTAATATATTCATATATTAATTTAAATATATATTATTGCATATTTATTATGTAAATATTATTCAGCCATAAGAAAGAAGGAAATTCTGCCATTTGCAACAACATGGATGCATCTTGAGGGCATTAAGCTAAATGAAATAGACAGAGAAAGACAAATACTGTATGATCTCACTTAAATATGGAATCTCTAAAAAAGAGTTAAAATCATAAAAACAGAGACTAGAATGGTGGTTACCAAAGGCTGTGTGTTGGGGGAATTATGAATATGCTGTTTAAGGGTACAAACTTGGAATAGTAGATACATACCTCTTGGAGATCTAATACAGAGCATACTGATTATCATCAACCATACTATAAACTTCATACATAAACTTCAAGGTTTCTAAGAGACTACATTTAATTGTTTCCACCACAAAAAGAAATAACTATATATGATGTAATAGAGGCACTAGCTAATGCTACAGTGGTAATTAAATATATGTATAATATCAAAACATTGTATACCTTAAGCTTATACAATGTTATATGCCAATTATATAAAAATATTTTGCTTAATTTTCACATATTTGTATATTTTTCTGATTTCTTTCTGGTGTTAATTTCTGTTTCTTTCCATTGTTTTTGGAAAAGATGCTTGGAATGATTTTATTCTTCTTAAATTTCTTAAGAGTTGTTTTGTGTCCTAGCATGTGATTTATCCTGGTGAATGTTTCATGTACACTTGAGAAGAATGAGTATTCTTCTGCTATTGGTTGGAATGTTCTGTATACGTCTGTAAGGTTCTTTTAGTCTATAATGTTGTTCAGTTCTATTGTTTCATTATTAATTACTGTCTGGATGACCTATCCATTATTGAGAGTGCAGTATTGACATCTCCTACTAATATTATGTAGTTATCTGTTCTCCATTAATATCTGTTAAAATTTGCTTTATGTGCTTTGATGTTGGGTGAATATATATTTACAATTGTTATGTCTTCCTGGTAGATTTATGCTTTATCATTATATAATGACATTTTTGGTCTCTAGAGACAGTTTTGACTTAAGTCTATTTTGTCATCAAGTCTATTTTGACTGACAAAATTATAGCCACTTCTGCTGTCTTTTGTTAACTATTTGGATTGGAATACCTTTTTATATACTTTCACGTTCAGTCTACATGTCTCAGACAAAAAGAGTCTCTTGTAAACCACATAGAGTTGGGTCTTGTTTTTTGTCTTTTTCTTTTATCCATTCAGGCGCTCTCTATCTTTTGATTGGTAACTTTTATCTATTCATAAAGTAATTTTTTCTAGATTAGGACTTACTGTTAAAATTTGTTCGTTGTTTTCTGTCTTACAGTTCTCATCTTCCTCTCTTCCACTATTCCTCTCTTTCATTATGGTTTGATGACTTTTTGGTAGTGGCATGCTTTCAATATTTCTTTTTTTCTTTTGTGTATCTAACATAGGTTTTTTCCCTCTGTGGTTACCATGAGACTTTCTTCAAACATATAGTTATTAAAGTATTTTAAGCTGATATCAACTTAACTTTAATTGCATACAGAAAGTCTGCACTTTCCTCCACTCCCCCAAACTTTATGTTATTGATGTCAGATTTTTTTTGTATTGTTTCCATTAACACATTTCTACAGTTATAGTTAATCTTAATACTTTTGTCTTTTAACTTTTATTCTAGTATTAAATGTGATTTGTGCATCATTATAGTATTAAAATTTTCTGTATTTGTCTTTATATTTACCTTTACCAGTGAGATTTATACTTTCATATGATCGTTTTTGTTTTCTTTTGTTTTGTTTTTTTATTTTTTTGTGAAGAAGATCAGCCCTGTGCTAACATCCGTGCTAATCCTCCTCTTTTTGCTAAGGAAGACTGGCTCTGAGCTAACATCTATTGCCTATCCTCCTCCTTTTTTTTTTTTTCCCCAAAGCCCCAGTAGATAGCTGTATGTCATAGTTGCACATCCTTCCAGTTGCTGTATGTGGGATGCGGCCTCAGCATGGCCAGAGAAGCAGTGTGTCGGTGCACGTGTGGGATCCCAACCCAGGCCACCAGTAGCGGAGCACGCACACTTAACTGCCAAGCCACGGGGCCAGCCCAACTTTCATATGATCGTTTGATGCTATCATCCTTTCATTTCAAGTTGAAGAACTACTTTTAGCATTTCTTGTAAGGCAGGTTAAGTGGTGACAAACTCCTTCAGCTTTTGTTTGCACAAGTTTTTTATCCCCTTTATTCATACAGAACAAATTTGCCATGTATAGTTTCTTATTTGGCAGGGTTTTTTATTTTAGCACTTTGATTGTGTTATCCCGCTCACTTTTGGCCTGCAAGAAGTGTGCTGATACATATGGTGATTAGCTTATGGGAGTTCCCTTGTGTGTGACAAGTCACTTTTCTCTTGCTGCTTTCAAAATTCTGTCTTTGACTATTGAAAATTGAATTATAATATATTTTGTTGTAGACTCTTTGGATTCAACCAGTTTTGAACATTTTGGCTTCAGGAAACTGTATGTCAATTTCCCTCCCTAGATTTGGGAAGTTTTCAGCCATTATTTCTTTAAATAAACATGATGCTTCTCTCTCTATCCTTTTCCCTCTCACTTTCTTCCCCCTCCCTTTCTTCCCTCTCCTTCTGGGACTCCCATATGCATATATCTGTATTCTTAATGGTGTCCTGTAAGTTCTATAGCCTTTCTTTACTCTTTTTCATTCTTTTTCCTCTTTGTTCCTCTTACCAGATTATTTCAAGTGATGTGTCTTTAAGTTTGGTATTTCTTTTTCCTACTTGATCTAGTGTGCTGTTGAAGCTCTCTATTGAATTTTTAATTTTAGTCATTGTATTCTTTTTTTTTTTTTAAAGAATCCTTCTGTTGCATTTCTTTTTTTTTTTTTTTATAATTTTATTTATTTATTTATTTTTACCCCAAAGCCCTAGTGGATAGTTGTATGTCATAGCTGCACATCCTTCTAGTTGCTGTATGTGGGACGCGGCCTCAGAATGGCCGGAGAAGCCGAGCATCGGTGCGTGCCCAGGATCCGATCCTGGGCCGCCAGCAACGGAGCATGTGCACTTAACTGCTAAGCCATGGGGCCGGCCCATAGTGATTGTATTCTTCAGTTCCAGGATTTCTGTTTATTTTTTTAATGATTTCTATTTCTTTATTTAACTTCTGAATTTGTTCTTATATTGTTTTTATAATTTAATTTATTTATCTATCTGTGATCTTTTGTAGTTCATTGAGGTTCTTTAAGTTAATGACTATGAATTATTTGTCAAGCAGTTCATGGATCCCCATTTCTTTAAGGTCAGTTACTATTGCTTTATTCATTTATTTTGGTAGCATAATGCTCGCCTGAATCTTTGTGATCCTTGTAGCTTTGCATTGGTGTCTCTGCATTTAAAGAAGCAGTCACCTCTTCTAATCGTTACAGAATGACTTTGGTAGAGAAAGATCTTTACCACTCAGCCCAGTCAGATATGTTGAGCTGTTTGACTGACAGAGTCCATGGGGAAGCCAGTTGGTGGTATCTATGTGTGGGCCTGCTGTTGAGTTCTGTGGGCAGGTCTGCTGCAAAGTATGTGCAGGTAGGCAAGGCTGCCACCAAGTAAGTGGGCAGGCAGGGTTTCTGACAAGTCCATGGACAATTTGGTTGAGCAAACACCACAGATGGGCAGGCAGGGCTGCCTCCAGGACTGCAGGTGGGATGGCATGCTTCTAGGTATACGGACACATGTGGCTTTTGTCAAGACTATGGCTATTTGGGGCTCTTTCTAGATACACAGCCTGGTAAGACTCCTGACACGTCCATGGTTGAGTGGTGTTCCTGCTATGTATTTGGCAGGTGCAGCTGGTCCTGGATCTACAAGTGGGGCTTGGATCTACAAGGTCCATGGGTGAATGGGGCTTCTGCCTCATCCAGTGGCATGTGGGGCTAGAACTGAGTCCACAGGCGGAAAGGGCTACTTTAGGTCCATGGTATGTCAAGCTTGTTACCAGGAGCATGGGCCTGCCTTCTCAAAGTGGCATTTCTCAGTCTGGTGCTACACCAGGCTGCTATAACCTCTTATCTGTATCCCAAAGCTGTCATAAAAACATTTTTGTTAATGGATGTTTTTAAATCATTGTTTCTTTGGGGTTGAAAGCTAGGGATCTCCTATTCTTCCAGCTTGCTGACTTAAATATATTGTCTTTTATAATTGTTACAACAACCTTCCCTGTATGTTTTAATAATGATGAAATTGAAGCTTGAAAGGTTATGTAGCTCTTTCACTTCCATACACTTATTAAGTGGAGAAGTTGGTACCTCTTTAATCTGTGAAGTTTAAAAGGACGAAATCCTCAGGGACGCACACATTAGAGTCTCTTCCTAAAGAAAAGTGATAACATAAAAAATTAACTGAAATACACAATTAACAGATTGTTTTTTCATGTAACTCAACGCCCTCTAGTTTCACTGGATGTTCAAACTGATTTCTCTGAACTACAAAGTTTTATTCAAAACTCTGTAGTCTATACATTTATGAAGAAATTCTTCTCCCTCTGAGAAAAACCCGAGTTGACATGTTTAGTCTGATATATTTGTATTTACATGTGTTTATAAAATATTATATAAAAAATTAGCTACTTCTTGGAATTTTTATTTTATGCAAATGTGTGATAGATAATTTGATCATCCATGAAGATTTAAAGAGTGATTTACACTTGAAACATTACCATTCAAATAAAAAAATAAAGACTTTAAACATAATTACCATATAATTCAATAGTTAGATTGAGTAATAAAACTATTATTACTAATAGATTATAATCAAAATGTGCAAATGTGTTGTTTGAAATTTTCACCAAGATATATATTCGTAGTTTGATGATGGCAAACTTAAGTCATTCTTCCAGTACAATATCCAGTGCCACTTCTTTTCTTAGTCATATGTTTCCAAATTTAGAAACTCTTTTAGCTATGTTAGACAATAATTATAATTGTATCTGAAAAACAAATATTGACCATAAATAAACCTATTTCAGCAAAGCCAAAAGACTAAATGTTTCTGCTTTGGTGTTAGCTTTGAATTGATTCTTATTCTTTCACTGTCTGTATTCCATACCAGGATGACTTTCTTCATCCCTCTTAGAGCATTTCAATATAGGTTTAAATTTTCTAAAAATGCATCATTAATATTTTCCCTCCAATAAATAAAGATGAGATTATGTTTTCATAAGTTAATAATAAACAGCATCCATTGAGTATGTCTGTATACCAGCCAGTGAGGTGGGAATATTATATATGTAATTGGATGTTGTGAGCCAGAACTTCAATGTGGCTATAGTTTACATTTCCAGAATAGTGAACAGCTTCCCTTTAAAATTCATCAACATATTTTCCCCAGAATCTCCATGGCAAATCTATTTTTGAAAAGAAATATATTTTATTCAAGAAGGGATGACTCTGAGGAACCTTTTTATTTGTACGATTTTAGGTCATTGATGTATCCATTGTTATTTAGAAATCTATGATTATTGATGAAAGTATTTAATGTTGGAATGTTCATTTACTGTCATTTTCTGCTGAATGCTCTCAGAGGAAATGATTATATATGACAATTTTTGGTTTCATCAGTCTGAGGCAACTGAAAGATAAGGCAGAAGACAATGGACCCATGAAAGAATAGATAGGCAGAAGAATGCCTTTTCCTTGGGTAGTGATAAACTGGTCCTTATGACACATAGGAAGATGGGAATTAAATTCATAGATTTAACATAGCGCTCCTTGGGAATGGACATTGGCAATAGGCTCTAAGGACCAGCGATGACAGAGAAACAAGCTTATTTTTCTATTGACTGAATTTCTCCTACTTCATTTTCAAGCTTATGTTTATTGAGAAAACAAAACAAAAAGAACAAAATCTTGGCCTCATGTTAGCCATTTTATGGAGAATAATGAGAGAGAGGATAGGGTGAAGTTCAATACAAGGGAGCGGGGTAGCAAGACAAAAGTCATGAGACTCTAGAAATAACCCTCTGCTTAAAGCCCAGGTTTTGTTCTTCAATATTATGGACAGATCATAACCAGAAACTATGTGTGGAATGTATAAACACCTTGGTAATCTCACAAATACCTAGAGAATGGGCAAGAATTTATGAGCTTACACAACACGAGGAATGAAATTTAGTGAAATTTCCCTTAAACTGGAGAATATTAAATTTTCATATATGTCTTTTCTATAGCGTAGGTCACATAACCTGTGTCACACCACCCATGAAGAAGAGAACTGCAATTCAAAATCAGTTCCCTCTAAATCTAAATCAATTGTTCTCATGAATCTCTGCTTAATAATTAACCTATGGATGAGATCTAAATCAAGAAGTAGAGAAATGAATGTACATAGTGAGATTTTGTTTTTGTTTTTGATTTTTTTCGTGAGGAAGATTAGCCCTGAGCTGACATCTGTTGCCAATCCTCCTCTTTTTGCTGAGGGCTAACGTCCATGCCCATCTTCCTCTACTTTGTATGTGGGATGCCTTCCAAAGCATGGCTTGATAAGCAGTGTGTAGTTTTGCGCCCAGGATCCAAAACTGTAAACCCCAGGCCACCAAAGCGGAGTCCACGAACTTAACGACTCTGCAACCGGGCCGGCCCCCATAGTGGGATTTTGAAAAGTGAAGAATGAAAAAATAAATCAGGAAGTAGCTGAGTATGTGAAAAGATACTATAAAAAATAAAATATAAAGGCAACAAGAGCTAGCAGGCATGAAAAAGATGATTTCTCCTCTGCAGTCAAGAAAGTTTTTTGGAACAATCATCAACTGCAGATAACTTCTTTCTTCTAGGTGACTCAGGAGAGTTAAATTATCTTGTTTAGATTTGTACATTTTATAAAGCACTTTTTAGGATATATGCCATGCCTTACTATTACGTTGAATGCTGTCTGACAAATACTCCACTGTGCACCTGAACAGACATCATTCCACACACACAAGAATTTATTTTTAAGTGGTGATATTGTAGTCCAAGTCTAGAGGTCAGAAGTCAGGCTTATAATTCTGAATAATTCTCCTCAGAGCATCTTTGGGCTTTTTGTTCCTTAGACTATAGACTAAGAGATTTAACGTGGGGGTAACCAAGTTATAAAAGACAGACACTGTTGTGTTTCGCTTCATAAGAAGGTGGCACTGAGTGGTGCCTACATGAGTAACACAGTTCAAAAGAGTAGTTTTAACACCACGATTGGGTTGCACGGATAGAGATGGCTTTGTGCTGCCCATTGGTGGATCACATTCTCAAAAATGCTGCAATAATGTACATATAGAAGACGAAGATGAAGAATGGGATTACAACAAGGAAGTCGCACACAGCAAGAGCTCTAGATAATTGAGTGCTAAGTTTGAGAAGGATAGCAGTAACAGAAGAGAGAGGTCACAGACCTCTCTTTCGGACCACAAAACAGCAGGCTGAATGCCATGGACGTTTGAATTATGGCATTTGCCACACCACAGGCCAAGGGCGACAAATATAGTCAGACATGACCACCAAGTAGAGGTGAAGTTCACAAATGGCAATGGAATCATCATATGCTGTGGCAGACAAAAAAATTCTTTTATGGTTCCAAAGACAATAGAGAGAGAAAAGAGCTGAGAGACACAGCCAAGGAAGGAAACTATTTAACTCAGCTAGGAAGTTCTTTAGTTTACAAGGAACAATAGTGGAAGAATATTAAACATCCACAAGAGATAAGCTTTGGAATAAGAAATGATAGGAGTGTGCGGTTGGGCGTCATCACTGATGATCCCAATCATGCTAAGGTTAGCTGTCAACATCAGAGCATACAAAATCAGGAAGACTATAAAGAGAGTAACTTTGGGTCCTGTAAAAATCCTATTAGTATGAATTCATTTCATAAGTGGAAAGATTTTTCCATACTACATTTCAGCATCTTTTGTTTACCTGAATTTTTTAGGATAATCAACTATACCTAAAAATATGGTCACATTCTATCTATTTTGAAGAGACATGGAAATAGGACAATTCAGTAAAATATTTGAAATTATGTTGAAAACAGAAAACAAAAAA
Organism: Diceros bicornis minor; assembly: GCF_020826845.1. NCBI lineage: Eukaryota > Metazoa > Chordata > Mammalia > Perissodactyla > Rhinocerotidae > Diceros > Diceros bicornis. The sequence goes on along the minus strand of NC_080742.1, from coordinate 19,240,225 downwards.
CTAAAAAGAGAAATTATGAATGTTAACATCTTTGTTCAAATTTCTATTTCATATTTTCTTTACACATATGTGACACGTCATATATATATATACATATATATATACACACACATATATATGCACATACATATATACGGCACATGTAACACAGTAGTCCTCCCTTATCTGCAGTTTCCCTTTCTATGGTTTCAGTTACCTGGGATCAACTGTGATCCGAAAATTTTAAATGGAAAATTCTAGAAATAAACAATTCATAAGTTTTAAATTGTGCGCCTTTCTGAATAATGGGATGAAATCTCACACAGTCCCACTCCACCCCGCCCTAGACGTGAGTCATCCCTTTGTCTAGCATTTCCACCCTTTATTATATAGGAAAAAATGTATATATAGGGTTCAACACTATCTGTTGTTTCAGGCATCTACTGGGGGTTTTGGAATGTGTTCCCTTTGGATAAGATGGGTCTACTGCACCAAATTTATTTTTAAATACACATATGTGTATGTATATGTATATATATATGTATGTATATAATCACTTACCTGATGTTGGCACATTGAGAAGGATTCTATATTCATGGTTCTTTTCAGTTACTCCTTTGTATGAATACCACTAATATTAATAAATTTAAACTATATTGGAGAGTTTAGAATATATCCATAAATGTGTTCATTCATAGAATAGTCGCGACATGTGTGTCCTCCTCTCATTTCTATAATGTCACTAGGAGACAATTTAAAACAATTCTGGAAAAGACAAATAGAATATACTCGATCATTTGACACAAAGACAGCTCACTCAGAAGAAAGTGTATTTACTGTGAGTGAATGAGTGTTGTAAATTCAAATGTATGGAAAGTTGTCAAAGAACAAACTTTTAGAAAAAATTCTAAAATGGAAAAAAAAAAGTAGGATCTCTGAGCTCATGAGTCTTCCTTGATGTTCTCTCCTTGAACACAAGCTTCTTAAAAGATAATAATGTTTAGACATGCTGAATCCACCCTTCCTAGGAAACCCAGGATCACTTTATGTATTTGGGTTTTTAATTAACTTTCTAATTTTCTCTTTTGGCTTCTTAACCTTCAAAAAAAATTACCTTTCCTACTTCACTAATTTTTACCTCTTGTTTTATACATAAAGCATTCGTGTATATTTCTTTTGCTTCTTAGGTGTCTTATAAGCTTTTGTCTTATAAAAATTTAGTTTTCTTTACATCTTTTGAGTTCCTCAGTTTTTTCTCATAAGTTAAAAAAACATGTATAATCACGTCTGTAGGTTTGTTTCGTGCAAAAGCCTTAAAAATATAAATGAGGCAGACACTGTCATTTTGTAGATTTTTTTATAGATAGACAAATGGAGAATTATATGAAAAATTCTGATTGGTATGTAACTGAAGAGTCAAATGCATAATAAAGGTTTTCTTTAAAAAGCCTCTGCAAGCTTGTAGTATGGAATGGACATAGTAGTAAATAAAGAATCCTCAAGGTGGTGTTCTTGGGCATTATACATCAAGACATATGCTCAAAGAATTGAATAATATCCAAAATGAATTAATGACAAATATAAAAAAAAAAAGAGTGTGCATAGGAAGAATGATGAAGAAATTCCCTAATCTATTTTTTCAAAAGGGAGTCTTTCCAATCAAATTAATCTTTCTAACAAGCTAAATTTTCTAAGTTTTATTACCATGTTCTTTGAAAACTTTGGCAGATAGCATGTAAATAGAATGATCTCTTTCAAGCATTAGAAGTTCTGCCTGTTCATGTAATGAGTCAAATCCTACCTCTCGCTTTGCAATTACTCCAACTTCTCCCAGCTCCCTCTCTCCTTTCTTGAAACATTTCTCCTGCAGGTGCTTTGGGGCCTCTGATTTTCTCAGTCACGGAGCTACATTCACTTTTTTGGTCTCTTCAATTTCCCAAAGGATACCTACTTGCATCACATGTCTGCCTTTCAGGTATTATCCACCAGGGTCACCATTATTAACCTAGAAAGGAATACTCAGGAGACAGAACTCTAAGAGGAGCTCCAAGTGATTATTAGTCATCTTGTTAGCTTAATGAGCGCGATGATTATAATTCAGATACTTAATTTTCAAAAAGTTGTATTATTACCTCATTATTTCAATTATTAATATCTCTTTATGTTTTTACTCTCTATCAGATTACTGTGTAGTGTTTTAACTATGCCCAGTGGGGGTTGAGAGAGAAATACTCTGAACTCACATTGCCTATATGATTTCAGGACTGGAATAACACAGCCATAGTGTAATATTCCTGTGTCTGATAAGAAGAAAACATCTGTTAGTGACTCAATTGGATTTACTTACAAAATAAAAATCTACTTTCACCTGTTTCAAGTTACTGTCCATTGGAATATGTACTACCCAAGGATACTGAATTGTGGTGATAGTGAGGCCAATTCAAATGCTCAGATTCTTCATGCAGCAACTGATGTTATGAGTGTCTACAAGGCACATCTGATGAAGAGGTCTTTGTATTGGATAAGTGCAGTGTGTCCACACTAGAAGGAAACAAGCCTCACCAAACATTTAGCAAAAAGTATCTCAATAAATTCATTTCTATGTGAGGTATACATCAGCTCTAAGAAAAATGAAAAAAAAATACAAACTTCAACACCTTTGTAGAGTCACCTAAACTGATTAACAAGATCACTTTCATGAAGCTTATCTTCAAGTTTAAAGTTTTATTGGGTTATTAAAACTCTTATTATAGTAAATGAATCAATAAATCTTAATCCCAAATTATCTTGCTTCCATTGGTAATAATGTATGACTTTTGAGGAAATCCAAGGACTTGAATCAAATTAAATTCCAATTATTACATAGCATTTGAATGTACCATTACCAGGGTTTCTTATCAGTGAAACCTCAGATTCATCCTCCCTGAGCTGTACTTCCACCAGGGAGCAGATGATTTACACTGACACCTGCACAAGGTATTTCCTGGAAGAATAAGTCTCAAAGTAAAATACAAATGTAACTATATTATTAAATCCTCTATTTAATTCCTTCTTTTGACGTTTTTGCTGTGCAAGGTTTCCTCACAGTCTATTTTTTCACCTCTAATCAATAAAATTATTTGTTACTACTACTTTTATATGCAATATTCAATTATCTTTGATCTTTTTACTACACCTATGCATTCATCTATAGCACTTTTAATTACCATCTTCAAAGTAAAATTTTGCCCTTCATTTCTATGTAGTTCACTTGCTTTGAGGAGTTGGGGTTCATTGGGGATAGCATTTATACTCAAATAGTAGGTACTATGTGGATAACCCAGTTGTTAAAATATAGAATAATGCTAATACTAGTTTATAAATAGTTGCTACTACTTCAAATGCTGCCTAAAATCCCTGACTCTTGACCTGCTCCATGCTACTGCCATTGTCCATTCTCATTTTCAGGATGTGTGCCAGTCAGTCATCCAGAAGTCCCGACTCCTGGTACCACCACTGGCTCTCCTAGAGACAACAGGAGGTTTCAGTGAGTGGGCATTGCAGTGACAGTCCATGATGCCATCAGTCCAGCCACCATTGCTCCTGTATGCTAGGCACTGTCCATTAGTGTCCCCTGTCCAGAGGTGTCCTGATGCCTAAACCCAAGGTGGATATATAGTTGTTTTACAGACGAGTCAACACAACAGCTGACAAATACCTCATGCTGTATAGCAATGATGCAGTGGCCACAGTGGCTGACGTATGATCCCCTAGATTAATCCTTGTGCAGTCCCTTGTGGGAACCGCCGCATTCACAGAACTTGGGCTCCAAGAAGCAGAGTAAGAAAACTAGAGCAGAGAAATGTGCATTGATGGAGGTGCTCCAGGAAAGCCCTGACCAGGCCCTGTGGTCTCTGCCGGCACAGGGTAACCACTGGACACAACAAAAGCTGTTTTGGATGAAAATGGCCCATAACCATGACTTGGGACATGGGACGCAGGCCCTTGTTTGCACTTATTCTGTGGGATTTTACTCATTAACGGTGGAAATTTATTAAATTCAACAGTGACTGATTACCATTGGCAAAAACATTATTTCTATCAATTAACAATGAGAACCAACAAACCTATACACTTGATTTGTGCCAGACATATTCCTAACCTAAATTTAACTCATTAGAGTACTCAATTTTATGTCTTCATCTTCAGTTTATTGAAGAGAAGATGGAAGCACACATGGGTTATTTATAGTTTAGGTGCAAAGCTAGAATTTAAATCAAAGCAGCCCGGTGAGTGAGCCCACACAACTGATTCTACATGATATCAGGTTTGAAACATCATGTTGACTTAATTAAATATGACGTTAAAACACAAAATTATGGCTAAATAGATAATAAAGATACTGAGATTGTTAAGTGCTCAACCAAACTTATAAGGGTGAGGAATATACTGAATGTAGTTGTTCTAAATTAAGCAGCAAATGTGAGTTAATTTGGCATCATGAACAAGTTTGCTGATATTAGAGACATTATATAATTATCTAATCTGGAGTCACCTAATGAACAACAATTTAGTGAGAAAGTCATTGATGGTGTTTGATAGAATTTCCAATGTCAAATATAGCTCAGAGAGCATTTGTTTAGCTATAGACAGCCATGACATATTAAATACCACACCAGCATTTTAAAATAATCTGGAAAGTCTTACAGATCGTTTGTTGAATAACTTGAATTACAGTTTTATTATTAATTGTTAGATGCATACTAAGATTTTAGAAAACCAAAAGGTGTGGGTGTGTAATTTTATCTTAAGTTAAATATTAATTTGTATTATTGTAGCAGTTGCTTTTTTTAAAAATTTTTACTCTTGATTGGAGTCAGTTCTACCATTTGAGATTGGAGTCAGTTCTACCATTTAAGAATCAACTCTTTTTTTCAAACTAGTTAATAACATCTCTGCTTACTGAATATGCAGTGCTAGCTATGTGATTAGTGTAAGAATAAAGAATATGCAGAAAATAATAATGTTGATTGATTCTGACTGGACAAAGAGAAAAATTCATCATTAAAGTAACAATTAAAATAATCTCTGTAAATTACAAATCAGGTGGACAAAACTAATGATAACACAATAGAGTTAGACATTTCATAATTTTTTTTTTGGAATTTTCTCAATTTTGTTAGTTTGTTTTAAAAAAGTAATATTTGGTGATACTACCTTAGATATGTTTGCCTTTTCATAATTTCTGATTCTCTTTTATATTTCTGTTCTTCTACTTTCTTTATAGTTATTCTCCTTTTATTTTTCTCATTTTTAAAAATAGATACATAGTGTGCCATCACAACTTTTTCCACTAATTTTCAAATGTAGTGCTTTATCTTTAATTTAGTGATAAATATTTTCTAATTTCCACTAAAATTGCTTTTGACCTATGAGATATCTAGAGTTTCCATTTAGATTTCCAAATATGTGTTTTTCTAATTATATTTTAATTAATATCTAGCTTAACAATGTGTTCAGAGAATATTATCTTTATGATATGAATTCTTTGATATATTTGATGGTTTCCCATGGCATAGTAAACAATCAAATTTTTATAAAAATTATGTGTATTTTTCATTTCTTGGGATAACATACATATTTTATACACGTCACATATATGTTATGTGTTACACATATATGTTGTATATGTTACATGCATGTTAACATATATGTGTTATATAGTTTTTTCAAGTCATAAAACATTTACTAACATTGAACATTTGTTGGACCATAAAGTAATGCACAGCATGTTTCTAAAAGTCGTTATGCATATAGTGTATTATATAGAAATCAATAACAAATAATAAATTGAAAATCCTTTGTTTGGAAATTAACCATTTGAATTCTAAATAGCTTAGGTATAAGTAAAGAAACAATGGAACTCTAAAGATATTTTGAACTGTATGACAATATAATTTTAATTTATTGAAACATGTTGAGATTATTGCATACTAGTTGAGATAAAGATACATAGATAAATGATAGATAGATGATAGATAGATAGATAGATAGATAGATAGATAGATAGATAGATATTCAGTATCACAGTATCATCTACCTAATGGTGGTTGTATTTTGACAGATTCAGATAAAGGCATGCTAAAGAAAAATTGATAACCTCTCAATGCATTTATTAAAAAGAAGAAAATATTGTAGATCTCCCATAATTGAGGCAGTATGGTATTTAGACAAGGATAATCAAACATACTAAAAGAACAGAATAGAGATACCAGAAATACATCTACACTTAATTTATGTGAAAGATGACACTGCAGATCAGTTCAATAAGTGATGCCATAAAAAAAAAGCAAATTTTACCTCTGTTTCACACTATGCGAAAGAAATTGTGATCCCAGCTACATTGTAAAACCTAATGTGAAAGTTAAAAAAAACTTATATAAAATATGAGAGAATAATCTTTTCTTGATTTCACTTAAGCAAGAGTGCTGTAAACAGGACACAGAGAGTATTGACCATAAATAGAATATATTGATCAATTGGATTACAAAAATATAAGAACCCTTTTGATTAAAAGACACCATTAGAAAATGAACTGGCAAGTCATACAGTAAAGAAAGATATTTGCAAATGATATTACTAACAAAGGGATCATATTGAGAATACATAAATAACTTTTGTAAATCATTAAGAAAAGTCAGACAACCCAGTAGATAATATGGGCAAGAATCTTGAACAGGCATTTCAAATCAGAGAACAGTACCATGGCCAATAAACCGGCGTAAAGTTTTTAAATCTCTTTAGAAATCGGGAAGTGCAAATTAAGCCCACAATTTGACACCATTATCACTACACACACACACACTAACACACACGCATACATGCATACACTTACACACACATACACATACACCCCAGAATAGATAAAATCAAATTAATGATAATGCCAAGTGTTGATGAGAATGGAGATTAGCAGAGTCTCTCATTTCTGGTGGAGTTAAATGTCTAACACACCTTGGGAGAAGGTCACCACAGCAAAAATTCAATTTAAACAAAGATGGAAGATGCACTGTAGGGCCTGACACATAGCCGTGATGGCATATTACTGAGTAGAGAGAAGCCTCTTACTCTGATGTGATCATGTGAGAAAATACTTGATTAGGCCGTGGGGATTACATATAACATACTAAATGCATAACACTCTATTATAAACACATACCAACTTAATTTTAATCTCATATAAAAGCTCTGCTTATTTACAGCTCTGCTCCTACATTTTGTCATTGATGTCACAAATTAAATCTTTATATATCATATACACATTAACATAGATTCATAGTTATGCTTTTGCCATAAGTTTTGTAGAAGAATAAAAAATGGAACTATGAACAAATATTATAAAATGAGTGGTTTTTATACTTATCTGTATATTTACCTTTTCTGGAGAACTTATTTTTGTGTGGTTTAGCATCCTTTCTTGTAAGGCATATCTAGTGGTAATGGACTCCCTCAGCTTTTGTTTTTCTGGGAATATCTTAATTCCTCCCTTATTTTGGAAGGCAGCTCTGCAATATGTAGAATTCTCAACTGAAAGCTTCCAGTATTTTAAATATATCATCACTTTGCCTTTTGGCCTGCAAGATTTCTGCTGAGAAATTTACTGATAATCTTTTTGAGATTCTTTTTTATACAATGAGTTTTTTTTTCTCTTGCTGTTTTCAAGATTCTCTCTTTGTCTTTTGATTAAGTGTATCTTGTCTTTGATTAAATGTATCTTGTTTGATTAAATGTATCCCTGTGTGTATTTCCTTAGTTCATTGAGTTCCTTGGATTTGTGCATCCATATCTTTACTCAAATATGGGAAAGTTTTGGCCATTACTTCTTCTAATAGCTCTCTGCCCCTTTCACATTCTTCTCCTTCTGAGATTCCTATAATGCATGTGTTGGTCTAATTGATCAATTAGAAGACAAGCCACAGACTGGGAGAAAATATTTTCAGAAGATACATCTGATAAAATACCCTTATCTAAAATATAGAAAAAACTCATAAAACTTGAAAATAAAATATCAAACAACCCAATTAAAAAATGGGCCAAAGATCTTAACAGACACTTCATCAAAAAAGATATGCAGATGCCAAGTAAACATTTGGGATGTTCCATATCATATGTCATCAGAAAAATGCAAATTAAAGCAATGAGAGTAAACAACTATACACCTATTAGAATGGGCAATCTATCTTATAAAATCTTTAACCTACTTACTCTATGCCAAACATTAAGTTAAGAGATGTTCTCACGTTTAAAAATTTTAGTAAGAGATTAAGCTAAATGCAGTTTTTTCTCATTCACAATACTCAAATTATTTATCATAAAATGGCAAATGGTCTTATGCTTATAGTCCATGTGGCTCATAACCTGATTATTGCAGGTATCAAAAGTCCTACTTTGTATGAGCTAAGATTATTGGCCTCTTATTAACCTGTTTATTCACTTTTCTTCATTATTCCCTCTTTCATCTGACTTCTTCCCCATATCTAATAAGTTGAAAATTATGTTTTCCTCACAAGCTCTTTTTTCTCTCATAATTTCCACACTTCCATGCCTCCAGTGCATCAACTCGCAACTAAAGCAGTCCATCCCTATCCAGTCCCCTTCCTTATCTCCTTCTCTCCCTGCCATAAGATCAATTCAATTCTTTGGCAGAGTATAAGAGACCACATATAGTTGGAGTTATGTCTTAGATAGTCTTTAAAATAAGCCTTAAATTCATATAGTCTCAGTCTGATGAAAGTGTGTGGCTGTCCATTCCTTTTGCAGTGACATGTTAGTGTCTTCTATTCCTCCAGATTTTATACTTCAACGTTCATGTAAATTTAGCAAAAATATTAAGACTGCACTGTAGAATATTTCCTCCCACACCCTCTCTTTATTCTCATTCCCCTAAATTTTATGTTCAGTCTCTCTCCATGGTGATGGATAATGGAAAGATCCTGAGTAAATATTAGTTGTTGGATTTTGAATAAGGAGACACACCATGGCACTTCTTGAGTGATGTCAGCAAAATAGCTCCATAGGAATTTCTATCACTCAACCCCTCAGAAAAAAACCTAAAACATTTTTACAAAGATTTTTACATCTTTAACTGCAATGCTTTCTAAACTTTATTTCGTTATTTTCACTAAAATATCTGGAATTTTTTCTTTATTAAAATTATTTTATATTATTACTTTGACAAATTCTTTGCAACTATTTTTGACTGGAAAGAAAATTCTAAATATACATGTCCTGTTTGGAAGATTCAAATTCTAAGGAGATAAGCATTAAATAAGTTATAGCACCTCCCCTCTTGAAAATCCAATTGTAAGACACAACTAGCCTAGAATATCCCAGAAATAAATTAAAAGCAAATGGCATAAACATGAATGAAATAATATTCATATAGTTCTAAGATACAGTTAATCAGCTTGATAAAAAAAGTAATAAAATTAAACAAAATTTCAAATGCAGGCTAGACCTGCATAAAAAAACTCATTACATAATGCATAAATACTCTGGATTCCATTCTATTATCTAATCTCTGTACCTTATGCAATTGTTGTCAAATGTCTTAACAATTCCTTTTGTGTCTATAATTATTTTATCTTTTGTATGCATGCTATACTATATCTATAACTACCACTAACCCCCTCAAAAAAAAAAACCACATCAATTCGAACAGCTGTCTGCACATGAAAATAACTTCACAAAAGCCAAAGACTCCAGATAAGGAATAACAGCAGCTAGGTAAAGCATAAAAATAAGAAAAGATGCACTGAGGAGGGCAGAGAAGATAGGTTCACATTACCCCCATTACCCTTCCTGCAAGCCAAAGCAGCCCAGCACAGGCAAGATACCTTCCCCATGGGAGAAAGAGAATGAAGCGAGTGCCTGACTTCACTGGTGAACCAGCCCCAGATCCAGGCCAACTCTTGCAGCCCTAGGTGGCTCTTGCAGACCTGCGTGAAACCAGGCCCAACTTCCCTGCACATGCCAAATCCAGTGGCTCCAAACAATGTCTGTATCACCAAGTTCCTTGTGGGCTCCCTTGAACCCAGAACCCAGACCAACCCAGTGCCTGCCTACTCTGGCAGCCACAGGCAACTCCCATGGCTGCAGGTGGCTTCATTGGCTCCAGACTGTCAGACGTCCCATGTGACCTCAGGCTCCTGGCCCACCCAGGTGCTGGCCAGCTCCAGCAGCCCCAGATGTCCCAGTGGCCACAGGTGGCTCTTGCAGCTCCAGGCTGCTTCTTTGCCTCAAGTATCCTTGAGGGCTCCTGTGAACCCAGCTTTCCAATCTATTGCAGCATCTGCCAGCTCCTGCCACAGCTGGCTCCAGTGGCCCCAAGACCCCTCTCTTTCCAGCACTGGCTGTATACCATGGCTCCAGGAGGCTCTCAGAAGCTTCAGCAAACCCAGGCTCCCGGCATATCACAAGATTGGCTGGTCTCCACGGCCCTGGGTGACTACTGTGGCCTCAGGCTCCTAGTCAATGTCATAAACCCAGGCTCCAAGAGGGCACCTGTTAACCCAGGGTCCTGGTGGGCTCTAGTGCCAGGATGAGTTCCACCATTCCAAGTTTCTGACCCACTCCAATACAAGGCTGCTCAAGGACTCAAACAGTTATGCTGCCCATGGACACCCAAACTGCCCACCCAGAATCTAGGACAGGCTGATTAACAAAGGACTTCACCTGTCAAAGCCAGCCTGTAGAAACTGGAAGAGGGACCTGCATTCTCAAGTGCACAGACACCAACTCAAGGCCACAAGGATAGTGAGTGATCAAGGAAATATTATACCATTAAAGGAACTAATAAAATTCCAGTAACGGGGCATAAAGTAGTGGATATCTATGAACTGTCTGACTAAGAATTCAGAATAATCTTCTTCATAAAACTTAGTGAATTACAAGAAAAGACAGAGAGACAACTAAATGAAATTAGAAAAACAATGCATGAAAAACATGAGAAGCTCAATAAATAAATAAAAAAAATTCAAAACATTAAGCAGAAGTCTTAGAGTTGACCACTATAATGCCGGAACTAAACAATTTGATAAAAACCTTCAATATCAGGATCAACCAAGCAGAAGAAAGAATTAGTGAACTAGAAGACAGATTATCTGAAATCATACAGAGGAAAGAAAAAAAAAAGAAAAAGTGTGAAGAAAACCTTTGTGAATTATGGGATACCAGTAAAAGAAAAATGATGCATTTTTGAAGTCCCAGAGAAGAGGGAGAAAGCTTATTTAAAGAAATAATGTCTTAGAATTTCCCAAATCTGGGGAGAGATTTAGTTATCCAAGTTCATGAAGCTAAGCAATCATCCCAAAATTTCAACCCAACATGATCTTTTCTGAGACACATAGTAATAAAACTGTCAAAAATCAAAGACAAAGAAAGAATCTTAAAAGCAGCAAGAGAAAAAAAATCTTACATACAGCAAACCCCTATAAGGCTATCAGTTGTTTTCTTAGCAGAAACCTTGCAAGTGTGGAGAAAGTGAGATGATATATAAAAAGTGCTGGGAAAAAAAATCTGTCACCAAGTATATTTTACCTAGCAAAGTTGTCTATCAGAAGTGAATGAAGGAGAGATAAAGACTTTCTCAAACAAACAAAAGCTGAGGAGATTAATCATGAGTATACCTGCTATATAAGAAATGATGAAAACAGTTATCAAGCTCAAATAAAAGAAAGCTAATTAGTAACAACAAAACATAAAATGTGCTAATAAATTTAAATATATAAACAAATTCAGATTATTTTAATACTGAAATATGGTGGTGTGTTAATCAATTAACTCTAGTATAAGATTTAAAGAAAAAACAGTATTAAGAATAACTATAACTACCATAATTTATTAATGGATACACAATATAAAAAGAGGTAAATTGTGACAATACAAACATAATTTATTAATTTATGGGGGGAGAGGAAAAGGGTATGTATTTTGTATGCAATCAAAGTTAAATTTTTGTAAGTGTACAATAGACTGTTCTGTCTATAAGATATTTTATGTAAGCCTCAAAGTAACTACAAAGCAGACACCTATATCAGATACAAAAAGATAAAGTGAAGGAAATCAAAGAATACCACAATGGAAAATTATCAACCCACAGAGAAACACCAAAAAAAAAAAAAGAAAGACAGAAACAGGGTACTACAAAACAGCCAGAGAACAGTCAATAAGATGGCATTAGTAAGTCCTCACCTATCTATGATTACATTCAATGTAAACGAATTAAATTTTCCAATCACAAGGCATAGACTGCCTGAATAAATTTTTTTAAAAAAAGAACCAACTCTATGCTGCCCATAAGAGACTCACTTCAGCTTTTTGTTCATAAGATCATATAAGATCAAAGTTATGGGATGACAAAATATATTTCATTCAATTGGAAAGAAAGATAGCAGGGTAGTTATACACATATCAGACAAAATACACTTTAAGATAAAAAGTGTAACAAGAGACAAATGTCATTATACAATGATAAAGAAGTCATTTCATCAAGAGATATAAAAACTGTAAATATATATGCAACAAACATTGGAACACCTAAATATATTAAGAAAATACTAACAGATCTGAAGGTAGAAATAGACAACAATACAATGATAGTGGCAACTTCAATACCTGACTTTCAACAGTGGATAAATTATTCAGGCAGAAAATCAACATGGAAACATTGGACTTTAAAAAACCTCAGACAAAATGGATATAAAAACCTTATACAGAACATTCTACCCAACAATGACAGAATACACCTTGTACTCAAGCACATACAGAATATTCTCCAAGACATATCACATGTTAAGTCAAAGAAAAAGCAATTATAAGAAGATTTAAATAATACGAATATCTTTTCCAACCACAGCGGTGTGAAACTAGAAATAAATATAAGGAGGAAACTAGAAAATTCACAAAAGTGTTAAAAATAAACACCGCACTCCTGAACAACTAATGAGTCAAAGCAGAAATCAAATAGAAAATTTAAAAATATCTTCAAACAAATAAAAGTGGAAATATAGCATATCAAAATTTATGAATGCAGCCAAAGCAGTTCTAAGAGGAAAGTTTATAAGGATAAACGCCTACTTTAAAAAAGAAGAAAAATCACAAATAAACAACCTGACTTCATAGTTCAAAGAACAACAACAATGAAAAAGAATGAAATAAGCCCAAAGTTAGCAGAAGAAAGGAAATAATAAAGATCAGAGCAGATATAAAGGAAATTGTGTAAAAAAAGCAATAGAAAAGAACAATAAAACTAAGAGCATATTTTGAAAAGATAAACTACATTGGCAAACCCTTAGCTATACTAAGGAAAAAAGAGAGAAGAATAAATTAAACAAACTCAAAAGTATAAAAGAAGACATTACAACTAATACAACAGAAATACAAAGGATCATAAGAGACTACTATGAAAAATTATAGTCCAAAATTGGGTAACCCAAGAGAAATGAATAAATTTGTGGAAACGTACAATCTATCAAGACTGAAATGAACAAACAGAAAATATGAACATAATACAGAGTGAAGAAACTGTATCAGTAATTAAATACCTCCCAACAAGGTAAAAAGCCCAAGACCAAATGCTTCACTGGTGAATCCTTCAAAACATTTAAAGAAGAATTAACATCAATTCTTCTCAAACTCTTCCAGAAAATAGAAAAGAACACTTTCGAACTCATTTTATAAGGCCAGAATTACTTTGATACTAAAGCCAGATAAGGGTACTACAAGAAAAGAAAACTACAGGCCCGTATTCCTGATCAATATAGATGCAAAAATTCTCAACAATTACTAGAAAACTGAATTAAACAGTACATTAAAAGTATCATAAATCGTGATCAAGTGAGATTTATCCCTGTACTCTAAGGATAGATCAACATACAGAAATCAATAAATGTGATAGACTACATTAATAAAATAAAGGACAAAAATCATGTTCATTTCAATAGATGCAGCAAAAGCATTTGATAAGTCAACATCCTTTCATGTAAAAACTCTCAACAAGTTGAATATAGAAGGAATTTACTTCAATATAATCAAGAGCCATATATGACAAACTTAAACCAAACATAAAACCCATAGGTGAAAAATTGAAAGATGTTTTGCTAAGATTAGGAACAAGACAAGCCTGTGCATGCTTACCACTTCTATTTAATATAATAGTGGAAGACCTAGCCAGAATAATTCAGAAGAAAAAGAAACACAATGCACCAGAATTGGAAATAAAGAAGTAAAACTGTCTCTGTTTGCAGGTGATATAACCTCATATACAGAAAGCCCCAAAGACGCCACCAAATAAACTATGAGGTCTAATAATCAAATTCAGTAAAGTTGTGGATACAAAATAAACAAGCAAAAATTAGTGTATAGTTGCATTTCTATACACTAACAATAAACTATCTGAAAAAGCAATAAAGAAAATAATCCATTTACAATATTCCTCCCAAAAATAACATACTTAGGAGCAAAGTTAACCAAAGAGAGGAAAGACCTGTAAACTGAGAAGCATAAGAGAATGATGAAATAAACTGAAGAAGACACAAATAAGTGAAAATAAAATGTTTTCACAGATTGGAAAGTTTAATATAGTTAAAACATTTATACTACACAAAACCTTGGACAGATTCAGTTCAATCCCTATCAAAATTCCAATGACACTTTTCACAGAAACAGAAAAAAAATTCTGAAGTTAGTATGGGGCCAAAAATAACCCCGAATAGACAAGGCAATCCTGAGAAAGAAGAACAAAGCTAGAGGAATCCCATTTTTTTATTTTAAAATTTATTACAAAGCTATCAAAACAGTATAGTACTGACATAAAAATAGAGACATAGACCACTGAAACAGATTGACAGCAACAAAGTAAACCCACTCATATATACAACTTATATTCATCAAGGAGAAAAAGGATGCAATGGGGAAATAAATGGTACTGAGAAAACTAGATAACCACATGCAGAAAAATGAAATTGGACCCTATCTTACACCACTCACAAAAAATTAACTCAAAATGAGTTAAAAACATAAACATAACATCTGATATAGTAAAACTCCCAAAAGAAAATAGAAGAAAAAGGTTTCTTGACTTTGGTCTTGGCAAAGATTTTTTGGAAATTACACCAAAAGTATATGCAGCAAAGCAAAAATACACACGTGAGACTACATGAAATTAAAGAGCTCCTGCAAAGCAAAGGAAACAATCAATAAATTGGACAAGGCAGCCTTACAAACTGGGAGAAAATATTTGCAAACCATATATCTGGTAAGGGATTAATATCTAAATGCATGAGCAACTTATACAAATCAGTAGCAAAAAAGAAAAATTCTGATATAAAGGTAGGCATGGGATTGAATAGACATTTCTTCTAAAGGACATATACAATTAGCCTATAGGTACATGAAAAAAGTGCCCAACATCACTAATCATCAGGGAAATGCAAATCAAAACCCCAGTGAGATATCACCTCACACCTGTTAGAATGCCTATTATCATAAAGACAAGAAATGCCAATTACATATGATGTATGATATTAATTTCTCAAGAAGATGGAAAAAAAACAAATAATGAAACAAGATGAAAAAAGGGGACCTGCCATGTCAACTTGTTCCACTGCCATTGATGTTAATTTTGATTACTTGGTTAAGATGATGTCTGACAAGTTCTCCATAGTGAAGTTACTCTTTTTCCTTTTGTTATAAGTACTATGTAGGCAAATACCTTGAGACTAGACCTCCAATTAGATATGTCATAGGTTGTCATTCTGTCTTTGTATTTCTCAACTTTTTTTCATATAATATATACTTTCCCGAAATTTTGTGAAATATGTTTGGCAATTCAGATCACTGTAAAGTTCAATTACAGTCTCTTAAATTTTGCATGTTGTTTTATGATACTATCCCACTGAAAATCTTATCATAATAATTTTAAATATTTTCAACTTCATATGATATGATTGACTTTGTACTCTATTAAGCTGGTTGGCTGTGTGTGATTATCATTTAGAGTTTTCTAACTTTTGTGAGGTGCTAAAATACGTGTTTATGGGGCTGGCCTGGTGACATAGTGGTTAAGTTTGTGTGTTCCGCTTCAGCCTGGGGTTTGCATGTTTGGAACCTGGGCACGGACCTACACACTTCTCATCAAGCCATGCGGTGGTGCCATCCCACATGCAAAATAGAGGAAGACTGGCACAGATGTTATCTCAGGGCCAATCTTCCTCACCAAAAATAAAATAAGAGGTGTAATGTGTACAGTTTGGAGTCTAGGTTTTTTTTTTTTTTCTGAACTTGAATATGATGGGACCCCTTTGAGTGCAATGTGGTCTTATGATGAAAGCATAGATATTTGCAAGCAGGTATTTGTGAATATCTGAATTCATAATTTTAGGTATTTACATGGCACCATTATGTGGCTTCTTTGGCCTGAAATTGTTAAAAGAAGGAGTAAAATTAAAAAAAAAAAGAGTGAGATGGACAAAATATATGCCTAGCAGAGCTGTGAGATTCAGCCAGAGTATGCAGCAAACCCAAGGGACCTCTACAAAAAGAGAGCTGAAAGGAAGCAATCCTGACAGCGTAATTCCCTTCATCTGCTCTGCTGCAAACTCTTCATTGACCAGATCCAACCCAAAGTCAAGGAGAGTGAGCTTTTGAATTGTAATTTTAGTAAAGATAATTAGTATAATTAAATATTTTAAACATATAAAAATTATAAATTTAAATATTTTTCCTTTTATCATATTTTTGAGCTAATTTATCATTGTGTGAAAAATAAGTATAAAATAATGAGAGACTTAATTGCAGTTAATGGCCAGGTCATATATGAAAATAGAACTCTGACCCACAATCTAGAGTAACCAGATCAGGAAGCCAGTCTTTTGTAAGTCATATTTGTAGTAAATTAGACCAGTATCTCTAGTAACAATCCAGGAAGCCAAACAATAACCTTAGTAATCATCAGTCACAGATATCCAGGATTATATTAATAACTGACAGCTTCCAAATTTTTGTTCCTGCTTCCAAATTAAGACCAACCAGAGAAAGTCAAATATGCACCCATGGGCTACATACAGGTTTCTTATGCCAACAGCCTCCAACAAGGGCATAACTAGAGACTTCCTTATTTCCACTATAAAGATTTCCCAGTTCTCTGCCTATCTTTAAGTCTCTGTCAAAATGCAAGGGTTAGTTGCTGACTCCCTTGCCATCTACTCTGACAATCTGAATAAATAATCCTTGCTTGTTTTCATTTGGAAGGTTTTCGTTTATTTTCTCAAATAATAATACCGATGGATTAAAATAAGCAACACACTTTCTTTGTGAACCTACAGGTGCTGCTTACACTTCAACAAAATTTACTCTAAAAATATTCTTGGAACAGTATTAAATTTGTGAGGAACTTTTTGAATCCACCATTTATATCTATTCATGTCCACTTCCATTGCTTTGAAATTATTATCCACATCAGTGAATCATTTGATATGATCATTAGGTGAGAATAGGATATTTTTGAGAAATAGTGGTACAAGTATCTAAAATTGCTTTTTTAATCTGGTTTTCAGAGACAATTCCTGACTTCTCAGGAGATTAGGTTAATCACCTGCCCCAAGGCAGAGACAGCAGCTCTGAAACCCTGGGATGCAGCAACACCCCAACAACTCTCACAGTGCAGGTCATGGCCAGAAAACTGGGTCCTTGCTGGAGACATGTTTGAGCAAAAGGGTTAGGGTGGTTTCTCAGAACATGACATAGACAGGAGTGAGGGTGGGAATGGGGGATATCCTGTGATGATGGGATGTACATGTTCATCCAGTAACTCTTGGCCAAGTCTATCCATACTCTCTGTGTTTTTAATTCTTATGGGTGTTTGTCTGCAGGTTCTCTCTTGCTCTCTCTCTTTCTGCTCCAACATGCTATAGGTGCTTCAAATTATAGTAGTTTTTAACATAAACAGCTTTCATTTTTGTGAATTCTTATTATTTGTTCTCAATTTCATTCTTTTTATTAATTCTTTAATTTCTTTCTTTATATATATATATATAAAATTATATATATACACAACATATAGATACGATCAGAATACACAGTCCTAGCTATATATTTTCTTTTGTCTTTAGTTCATACAGCATATATAATCAGATACTTGAGGTTTATTCAGCTGCCCTTTATCTTCTAGAGCGGTGCTGTCCAATATGGTAGCCACTAGCTATAAGTGGCTTTTGGGCATTTAGAATGTGGCTACTCCCAATTGAGATATGCTTAAGTATAAAATACTTCATATTAAATTTAGAAGAGTTAGTATGAAGGAAATGTAAAATATCTCATTAATAATTTTTCTATTGATTATACATTGCAATTATAACATAGATTAAAGATTAATAAACTCTATTATTAAAATTATTTTCAGCTTTAAAAATGTTATGTTTAAACTGTCACTAGACAATTAAAATGAATTATGTGGCTGGAGTTTCACATTTAACTGACTTATTTTCCAGTATTCGTTTTATTTTTATGTGTTTTTAAAATTTTTTTCATCTTTATTGAGGTACAATGATAAATAAAATTGTATATAAAGTGTACATTGTAATGATTTAATATACTTATACATTGTGAAATGATTACCACTATAAAGCTAATTAGCACATCTATGTCCTTACATATATATATTTTTTTAATGGTAAGTACTCGTTAATATTTTTAAGGACACAAATTTATCTCTGACTTAGCTCACTTGGACCTCACAATATTTGTTTTCTTTATTTTTGCTGAAGAAGATTCACCCTGAGCTAACATCTGTGCCAATCTTCCTCTATTTTGTATGTGGGTTGCCCCCTCAGCATGGCTGACGAATGGTGTAGATCCATGCCCGGGATCTGAACCCACAAACCCTGGGCCACCTAATTGGAGCGTGCCAAACTTAACCACTACACCAGGGGGCCAGCCTGGATCTCACAATTTTGATAAGTGTTGTCTTAGTAACTGAGGTGTAAATATTTGTAAATTTTTTTGTAATTTCCAATAATTTCTTTAAGATGGTATCTTAAAATATCCTAATACAAGACTATTGCCCAAAGTGTTATTAGTGATTACATTGACATTTTCTTTGATAAGAAAACATGTGGCATATGTTATCTTTTCTTGGTTGATAAAATCTGTAGAAGTGGTGTATATATGTATATATATAGAGAGAGAGAGACAGACAGAGAGATAGAGAGAGAGATGCTTTTGGAGGTCAATTATCAATTTCTAATAAAATATGTTGCACATAACATTTATATATTTCAAATTTTATATTACTTTATTATCAACATTTTCTATATAATTTTCTTTATATGTGCACATTTTATATTATAGATTCAGACTACTTTTTTCTCAAATATTTAGGTAAGTTTATTTATTAATATTAATTATCAAAATTAACATTAATTTTAATATCGAAATTTTATATTTGGTTTAGCATCAATTTTCATTACTTATCTTTTTCCTTGACATTCTGTTGAATTGTTGAGATACTATTTTCCCCTTTTCCCTTTGCAATTTTGAAAACAGAAGAGCTATTCTTTCAATAAGATAGTTTTAACATACATTTTTAAAATTTTTTCTAAAAAGCTTATTCAGTATTTCCTCCTTCATTCCATAAACATGGCAATAGCTTTAGCACACTTTGAGAGCCATTTATTGCCACAAAACCCCTCGTTACATGTATTTTAAGTACTAAGTTTACTTGTTTTACACACACAAAACTTTATATCATCAGTACCATCTTCAATATCACATCTTTGTTAATATCATTATTATTATCAACTGTTTATTTAACTTTCCATTGTCTATGACAATTTATTTTGTCACCGGTGTTTTTATGTTGTTAGCCATCAACTTACTTTTTAAATCAATTAATCTGTCTTTAGATTATTTAACTAATTTCTGCTAACTTATATGATTTCAGTTATTTTAGTGATACTTTAGGAATGTTAAAATCTCCTTCTATGCCAGAATATGTGTTGATTTTGTCTTCAATTTTGATAGACTCTAGGTTTTTAGATGACTCACAACCTCTTCCCTCAGTGTACACTCTTTCCATCAGTACCGAGGTACTTCCCCTTTCTCTGCATGCCCCCATGCCCCTATTCTGATAGGAAAACTTCACTCATTCTATCTAACCTCTATAGATGATGTGAATTTTTTGGATACATTTAAATACATCCTTTATCTCTGATGTATTATAAAGGTAGATAGAGATAAAAAATTTAGATATCTTTATCTGTCTATCTATCTTTTATTTCACACTTTTTCAAAATCTTACCCATTGATTCTTTAAGTATTATTTAACTGACATGATGTCCATTCTTTACATATGTCTAAAAATTTTTATCTATACAAAAATACGCACAAAAAATAAAGGTATATAATTATATAAAATTGACATATATTTTTTACCAATATTTTTATTACAAACTATAATTTTTATGTGATTATAAGTATCAGAAAGCAATATTTTCTGTATGACAAGCTCTTCACAAAATATCAGAAATTTTGGAGAATATGCTAAGTAAAACTTCAGTAAGTAACTGGTCTTATATTTTTAGGGCTTTTAGACATCTATTTAAACAATTTTTTAAAGGAATATATAAAATTAAATAAATTTCTAGTCAAAGTGGACAAAGTTTGAAAAAGTGTCACCTAAGAAAATTAGGAAGAAGATAGATATTAAAAGAATATGTAATCAAACTGAGATAAATAAGAAAGTTACTGAGAAAGCTAAGACATTCTTGGAAGTTTCTAATAATGTATATTTTTTCAAAAAATCTCACAATTGGTGACATCAGCAAGATGATAGACTAAGAAGTACCAACACTGATCTATCCACAAAAACAACAATAAAACATCTATCTACCAACAAAAATGTCTCTGGGAGAGCTCTGGAGTACAATGAAGAAGCTACAGTAAATAAATGGAGCACAACAACTGAGGATAAAAGTATAGGAAGATTTTGCTTGTGTTACCCCATTCCTTAATTTGGTATAGCTCATAACCAAGAGGGATCTCCACGTTATTGACTTCCCCCTCTGCAGGAAAAGATCAGGAGGACCCTGGCAGCCTTTGCAAATATGGATCCCAGCAGCACTAACCACTTTCTCAGACACCTGTGCTTTTGACCTCAGCTGAGTGAGCTACTCAGAGGCTATACCACTGTGGCCTCAAAGGCAGAATCACTACAACTCAACCAACTAGTGCCCTTATGCTCACCCATAGGAGAAGATCCTTCCCATAGAAGACATTCTGTAAAATCTGGAAGAGGTGACTACTCCTTCAAATGAGCAGACATAAACACAAGTTTACAAGGAACACAAAAAATTAAGAAAACATAACACCATCTAAGAAACACAATAATTTTACAATAACTGATCCCAAGTAATGGAAACATACAAATTATCTACCAAAAATTCAAAATACATTTTTTAAGGAAACTCTGTGAGCTACAAGAGTACACAGATTAAAAAAAATTATTGAAATCAGGAAAATTATACATAAACAAAATGAGATCAACAGAGAATTAGAAATCATAAAAAAGAACTATACAGAATTTCTGGAGTTGGAGAATACAATGAATGAAATGAAAAATGCAATAGAGAGTTCAAATGATTAAGATTCAATTAAGGAGAAGAAGGAATCTGCGAACTCAAAGACAAGTCATTTGAAATGATCAATTCAGAGGAAAAACTTTTGAAAAATGAAAAAGAGTGAAGAAAGTATATGGTACGTATGTGATGCCATCAGGTGAGTTATTATTAGCATTATGGGAATCCCAGAAGGAGAAGACAGAGAGAGAGAAAGAGGAAGAAATCTTTTTAAAAACTAATGCCTGAGGGGCCAAATGGTGGAGATGTTGTAGAGAAAAGGGAACCCTCATTCACTGCTGGTGGGAATGCAAACTGGTGCAGCCTCTATGGAAAACAGTACGGAGATTCTTCAAAAAATTAAAAATAGAAATACCTTATGATCTAGCTATCCCACTAGTGGGTTTTTATCTGAAGAACTTGAAATCAACAATCCAAAGAGGCTTATGCACCCCTATGTTCATTGCAGCATTATTCACTATAGTCAAGACATGGAAGCAACCCAAGTGTCCATTGACTGATGATAGAATAAAGAAGATGTTGTATATATATCCAGTGGAAAACTACTCAGCCATAAAAAAGACAAAATCACCCCATTTGCAGCAACTTGGATAGATCTGGAGGGTATTTTTAAATGAAATAAGCCAGACAGAGAAAGACAAACACCACATGATTTCACTCATATGTGTAAGATAAACACACAGATAGAGAGAATGGTTTGGTGGTTACCAGGGGTAAGGGGGTTGGGAGGTGGGCACAAGAGGTGAAAGGGCACGTTTATATGGTGACTGACAAATAACAATGTACAACTGAAATTTCACAATGTTATAAACTATTATGACATCAATAAAAATAAATAAATAAATAAATAAAAATAATAATGCCTGAGGGGCCGGCCCAGTGGCATAGTGGTTAAGTTCACGCATTCCACTTCCATGGCCCGGGGTTCACAGTTTCAGATCCTGGGAGCAGACATATACACTCTTATGAAGCCATGCTGTGGTGGGTGTCCCACATATAAAATAGAGGAAGATGGGCACAGATGTTAGCTCAGGGCCAACTTTCCTCAAGCAAAAAGAGGAAAATTGGCAACAGATGCTAGCTCAGGGCCAAACTTCCTCACCAAAAAAAAAAAAGATCTCAGCCATGGGTAATTAGAAAATCCAACACAGACTGGCTCAGTAATATTGTTCGAATTCTCATGTCCCATTTTAGCTCTTGGAATTTGCCTTTTTAAAGGATAAGGAAGAGAAAACAACAATAGTCTTACAAGAAAATTATGAGGTTAAACAGATTCCTTTTCACATTAAGTGCAGTGTTAATGACAAGTGTACCTTAAATTGGATTTATAATTATTTGTGAAATTTTATAGGCCAAATATTTGATTCAAAAGAATAAGAACAAAAATAAGTAAACTTTATTAAAATTAAGAAAAAAGAAACTTTTCTATATCAAAGGATGTTATCAAGAGAATATAAAGACCACCTATAGAATGGAAGTATTTTCAAATAATATATCTGAAAATGGTTTAATATCTAGAATACGTAAAGAACTCCTACAACTCAACACCCAAAAGAAAAACAACTCAACTCAAAAATGGGCAAAGAACTGAAGAGAAATTTCTCCAAAGAAGATTTACAAGTGGCCATAAGCATGTGAATATATTCTCGACATCATTAGTCATTAGGGAAATGCCAATCAAAACCACAATGAGATAGCACTTCATACCTTCAAGGATGACTATAATAAAAAATAAAAATGAAAATAATAAGTTTTGAAAAAGATATACAGGGATTTGAAAACTTATACATTGCTAGTGGGAATGTAAAATGGCGCAGCATCTTTGGAAAACAGTTTGGAATATCTTCAATAAAGGTAAACATGGAATTACCAGAAAATCCAGCAATTCCACTCTTGGGTACATGACCAAAGGAAATGAAAGCCAAAATTAAAGCAGATACTTATATGCCAATGTTTATATCAACATTATTCACAGTAACCAAAAGCTGGAAAAAAATTTAATTGTCCATCAACAGATGAATGGATAAACTAAAATGCAGAATATGTAAACAATAAAATATTATGCATTCATAAAAAGGAATGGAGATCTGAAACGTGCTACAATATGTATCTACCTTCAAAACATTACGCTAAGTGAAATAAACCAGACATAAAAAGGCAAATATGTATGATTCCACTTAAATGAACTAATTAGGAGAGTCGAATTTACAGAAAAATAAACTAGATTAATGTTTACCAGGGGTTAGATGGATCAGAAAATGGGGCATTATTGCTTAATGGGTGTAGTTTGTATTGGGGTGATAAAAACTGCCTATTTTGGAAATACATAATAGTGATGCTTGCACAACGTTGTGAATGTAATCAATGCCAGTGAATTAAATACTTAAACATGGTTAAAATGGTTAATTTTATATTTTAAGAAAATACTCATTTCCACTATGGTCTGCATTACCTATTTTTGGAAAATACACCAACAACTTTTTTATTTAAAACTAAGAATTTCATCTACCTCCACAAATTATCTCATACATACTACACAGCACTCCTCTTTATTTGACTAATCAAATATTATTCTCCATTTCTTAAAAAGAACCATTAGTTCAGAAAAATACAGTGACATGCCCAATATCACAAGTAGAAAAAAAAATGGTGGTTGAAAATATTTCCTTTACCCTTCTACTACATTAAAAATCAGAAATTACGTTATAGTTTTGTTAGAAATTCTTGGTACTTGAGGAAATATATTGTTGTATCATAAAAGTGGAATAAAACACAAAATTTAATTGTTTTGTATTTTCCATCACCTCAATACTAGTAAGAATAATAAAATTAATCCTCCAAACAAGTGAACTTTCTAACTTTTAGTAATAATGTTTGCAAAAAAATTCCAGTTATTTCAAAGCCAACTTTTTTCACCATTTTAAGGGCAATGAAAAATTGTGTTTATGGGCTTTTGACTCATATGTCGACATGTATGTATAGTGATGTATGTCATCATTGTTCACCGTGCCAGTTGATATAAATCTTGATTTTTGTTTCCATAGATACACTACTTTTGACTTTCAGCATCTGTTACCTTCTTTTGTTTACCTCTTACGGAAAAATACAGGGGAAACCTATAATGATAGGTTTATGACCTTATGACTGTAAAGTGAAATCAAATTAGTCAGATGTGCTCTTGTAGCCTTAATTGTAACCTCAGCCACCATCAATGTACTTAATTTTAGTAGATGAGCTTTGATAAAAACGTAGCTTTGATAAAAATATTGCAAAAGTTATCTACAACATAGCTCTTACAGTTCTACTTCTGAAATAGGTTGTTGCCTTTTAGTAGATAAATCTGCTTCTACCACCAATTCCCTGTACCCCTCACGTACCGGGAGCACCTCAGTTTCTACTCTATTCAGGTATAACAAATTTCATTCTCATGAGATCCAAATCCTCGGTACTTTTGTTTTGTTTTTGGTATCAGAGTTTGTGGATGATAATTTTTTTTTTAATGTAAACACTAAGTGATGGTGGTTGTCCAGTAAATCTCCTGCTTCCAGGCTTAGTCTTCCTTGCCTATCTTATGTGGGACAAAACTCAGTTTTCTTTTGGTAATCAGCATCCAGCCTCCAGACCAGTATAGTATCCTGTTCTTTATATGTGGATCAATATTGAGAAAGGCCAGCCCACATCCTCCATTGCTTTGTGAACTAATGTAATCTGGCTCAGGGGAAATACAACCATGTATCGACCTCTTGTTTGAAGTATCTACTGCATTCTGTATACAACCAACACATGTGCCTGAGACTTCCATTAGCCATTCCACCCTTCTCTCAGGCAAGCTGCTGCCAGATGATGTGGCAATACTAGTAGTTCCATGGGTATGAACCTATTATCATGCTTTTAACTACATAAAATTAGTTCCTCTGTCAAAGGCAATGTGGATGATATCACAAAGATATGGATTCCAGCGAGCATGCAAATAATAATAATGGCGTATTGCCTCATAAGGACAAATTATGGGCCTCTCTGTGGCTGACTGGTATACCCGAGGAATTGTGCCATTTCAATGACTCATCATTTTTGTTGTTGGCTCGTTAGGTATGCAAATATTGGTAGCAAGATAAGCTGCTGTTGAGTCCATAGATGTCTTGTATCACTGCCGCATAGCTACTTTACAGCAAGTCCATTGAAGAAACCTAAGGGCTTCCTTGGAGAGAAGGTGCATGACATCCACCAGTTTGGTCATCTTTCCTCCTTGAACATTAAGTAATTACATAGAAATGCTAGAAGCTTAACCATGCACAAACAGAATAAGAGGAATAAATACTGAAACATCACTCTTTTCACCTCATTTCTCCTACTAGTACCTGCCATTAGCCAAAACCAATAGGAATTTAAAGAGCAGGGTAGCCTGTGTGATGTAATCTAAATAAGTCATGGTCCAAGGAATAGAATGTGCCACAGGAGGACACTGATTGTATGAAAAATGGGGCTAAACAAACAAAAACAATAATCATAGACAGAGGAGTTAACTGAAAAAATAGTTATTGATACTGATAATGGATTAAAAAACAGAGAAAATATTAAAATATTTTAAATTAAATACTTAAACTTTATATATTAAAAAATAACAGACAAATGTGTGTTATGTTTTTCTATAACTTGTTTGAGGGTAAGAAGTAGGGTGCCCCCGTCTTGTTCTAAAGCTGTAAGCCCTTCCTCCAGCACCATAACTATAGTTCAGTTTATATACTTATTATCCCAGCATAACTGCTAACAGCACATCTTTTTATTTTCCAAAGTGCCCCAAGTACTAAAAAGACTGTGAATTTACCTTGTCTATGAGCCCACTTCCTTATAATAGTTTAGTGATTCTAAGTCAGCACTTAATCAAGATGATCCAATATCTCTACCCTAGGTGCAGGTAGCTTCTGGTGGAGGGTCACTTTGCCCAAACTAGATATATCAGATTACTTACCTTACTTTGCTAAACTCAAACTTAGATTCAGTCAGTCCCTCTTTGGTGGCAGCAGATAAAATGGGTTAACGCCAAGTCCCCTCATGGATGTAAAATATCTTTATGTCAGACGTAAAGAAGCCAATGAACAGAGAGAAGCAAAAATCAGAGATCTGAGAGAAAGGCCTGGCAGCCTTGGAATGCTGACCAGCATGAGGATCAAACAACAAACAACTGTGTTTGATGAAATTCTTAAGGTATTCTCTGCACCAACAAAATCTTCCCTAACCCTGGACTTAAACAGAATTGGGTTTTTGTAACTTACATTCAAACCAATCCAGAATTTGGTTCCTAAAATCCATGTACTGAAAGTAATGAGCCCAAAACTACGGAACTAGCAATAGCATGGTATTAGACAGTGAGGATTTATTTTATTCCAGACTGGGTAGTTGGCAGCATATAATGCAGGTATACAGCGCTTGGCTAAATTATATTCTGTTTTTCCTTGCTGCTTATATATTTACAGTAAGCCTGGAGCTTTTAGGATATTTGTTAGGGAAATTTTTAGCGCATCAGAGTGTTTTAAATAAATCTTTTGCCCTTCAGTCAGAGAAAGACAGAAAGTTCCAGTTATTTAAACCGATAGCACACCTGAAAGAGGAGAGAAGGTCTAGGATACAACATGGCTGAGGAAAGACCTTTCAACTTATAGCTAGTTTTAGACCATCATTCATGGCCAGCAGCTAAATTACTAATGGACCTATAGAAATAGAGTGCCATTGTGAGATCCCAGAAGTTGTAGAAAAGTCTGGGAGAGTCTGTTGTTTGCCCCCTTCCCAGATGTATTTCTGTGCATACCCTGAGTGACTAAATCAAGAAGGCTCCAATATAAAGCGTATCCTAGCCCTCTGACATCAGGATAAAGGAACAACATACCAACAGAAAACATCCATGCCTCTCTATGCCACATTCTAACGGTCGCTTAGAGGTCTGGCTGAGGCCAAGCCCTAATAACAGGGACAAATCCTGTTTTGTCCCTGTTAAAAATCAGGGACATTCAGGTTAATTGACTAAAGGATACTTTTCCGTTAGGAAACTGGTCATCAAATGGCCATGAGTACTTCTCTTCTATGATTGACCTGATTTTCCTTGTACTGCAGAGTATGGTGCACACTGTAGAGGAGTGAACAGTCTACAGTGCTTTCCTTTCCCCTTTAACTAAATAGGATATAAGTATTTCCTCCTTTAACATATTATGTGTGTTGAAAATCTTTACATCAATCATTTGCATCAAAGGGGTAGGACTGGGAGGAATATGTCTAAGCTTTCCCAGTAAGAAAGGACATCATCCAGTGGTCCTCATTTGAAACAAAATGCCTTGTCAAATGGCTTTGTATTATCTCATTGATAGTTGACTATAAGATCAGATATGCATGGGAAAGTCTTGCTTTGCAATAACTGTCCTTTCCCAGAATAATTACATATGGCACTTCATTTTGTTCTCAAAGATGCCTAAATTTGGCAATACCTTAAATGTTCACTTTATCTGTTATTCAAGGGTTAGATAAAATATATGGTTGTTTATGTAATAACGCCATTATATAAATCAGTGTAGAATTTAATTGTATGTGAGAAAGGATAGAGAGGGTGACTAAGAGGTATTCTTTAGCGTCTATTTATTTTTTCCTTGTGAGTAAAACTCGTCTCCTGGAACTTAATTCCTCTCAAAAACACACAGATACTTGTCATGACATGAAGATACTGGCTACATTTGATTGGTCTTGCAAAGGTCATATGGCTACAGCCAGATAATCAAATTTTTTCCCTGGGTTATTTCAAATTTGAAGTCAGCCAACCTCTCTTCATTGATCGACATAAATATAAAATTCAGGAACTGAATTTGACTATGATGTTTACATGTGGGAAAAGTTATTTGGCAGGGATTCTGAAGGTCTCATGCAAAGGAAAAAAAATAGACAAAAGATGGCAAAAAATTTCTGGCACCAATTGTTTTTCTTTTGGATTCTTATCTAGTACTAATTTAAGTCTTATAAGAAAAGTCTTTGATGACGTGGGTACTATTTTGTTTGGGAAAGATAAAAAATAAATAAATTGTTAATATTAAAATAAAATTTAAAAGGGACAGTGGTACAGAGATTGATGTGGTCTAATTAATTTTAGTTATCTCTTACATTTCTGAAGTAGTAGATTTTTTAGTACAAGTATATGTCAAGTTCATTGGGGAGGAAAATCTTTTTAGCTAGAAGAAAATAAGGACTTCATACAGAAGAAAATGCTTGAACTGACATAAAAGAAAAATGCAAATGATGAAAAGCAACCTGTGGAAGAGTGATACATAAATATAATTAAAATTAACAATCAAAACAACATTCTAAATGTTAGTCAATACTATGTTACATTTGAAGTTTAAAACCTCAGAATTTAGTCCTTGATTATTTATAATGCATTATGTTTGTGTCTGTGTGTGTGTGTGTGTGTGTGTGTGTGTGTCTATCCTACAGGACCACAGAGCTGAATCGTTTTTTTTTTCTGAATTTGGAAAATATAAACTTAATCAAGTAATATATAGACATATATGCCTTCAATACTACACTACTATTACTTTAACTATCCTTAAGAAAAAGCACTGCCATTACCACAATGATAAACTACTATAAACAGTATTACAAGTGTCACTATCCCCACTGCCAAATTTGTTTTTCCTATTTATTCAATCATCTTAAAAGATAAGATGTATATTAATCCAGTTTAACTGTTATTATGATTATAAATAATGAGACATAAAATAACCTTCCTCCATTTATAGTATCAATTTCTGAACTCATTCTTTGCAAGGCTAAAAATACTCAGGTTTGGGATCATTCAAATACCCTATCACTTGGATCTCATTCCCTTCAGGAAGTTCTGGCCTTTAGCCAAGATGACCTTCAGCACATCTTTCATAGATTCATTCTGTAGACTGAAGATAAAGGAATTTAGGAGTGATGTGATGACACTGGAGAGGATAAAAAGGATCTTGTTAAGATGCAGGCTGCTCTTCTGTGAGGGACAGACATAGACAAAGATGGAGATCCCATAGCCCATGGAGACCACAGTGAAGTGAGAGGCACAGGTGCCAAAGGGTTTATGTTGACCTCAGCCTGAGGGTATCTTCACAATGGTAGAGATGATGTAAACAAAGGAGACCACTATGAGGGAAAGAAACTGATGAGCAGGACAAAGGGGCTGAGGAACTTCAACAACTCAATGACATGGATGTCAGCACAGACCAAGTGGAGGAAATGGGCACTGTCACGGAAAAAGTGATCAATCACACGGGGGCCACAGTGTGGCAGTCCTGCCTTAAGAATAGTGGATGGGAGGATGAAGAAAAAACCATCCAGGAGAGGATGACAAGATAGACACAGAATGAGCTGGTCATAATCACAGGGTACTGAAGGAGGCTGCAAATGGCCATATAGCGGTCATAAAACATCTCAGAAGAAAAGGGTAAACTCAGTGCATCCAGAAAGGAAGTAGAAAAAGGACTGCATGAAGCATTTACCAAGTGAGATGCTCTTCCTCTCTGACAGGAATCCTATCAACATCTTGGGAATAGCACAGGTCATGGTTAATATTTCACTGAAAGACAGATTGCTAAGGAAGAAATATATGGGTGAGTGAAGCCTATAATCCACAAGAATCAGGGTAATGATGGTGTTTCCAAGGACAGTCATCAAGTAGGCCAATAAAAATATCAAGAAGAAGAGGCCCTCAAGGGCTCTGGTGGTTGGCATCCCTGTAAGAATGATCTCCATCACCATGGTCCAGTTCTCCTTCTCCATGCTGAGTGGGGAATTTCTTCTCTTAATTTTTTCAGGGAAGAAAAAGAAGCAACATGTGTTAAAACACAATATTCTAAGATATATTAAGCTTGGCATCATTTTTTTTTCTAGCAAGAATAAGCAACATGATTGAAAAATATGGTTGGATTTAATTTGTCTTATAATTTCCATATATGAAAATCAATGTTCCAAATAATTAGGATATATAAAAATCATCTTCCCTAAGACAGTTTTTTAAACCCCTGCATCCCTATTCCATAATCAAAAGATAAAAAGGTGTTATCTACAATTTACTTTTACATCTTTTCTGCATATACTTATCATTAATATTATTTTTTAAAAAATGTTTTTAATCAATGTAAGCAATAAATAGTTCTTTCTAATAATTCAATTTATCAAAATAATAATTTAATACTTTAAATCAAAATTTTAATTTTGTAGCTGATTTTTTCTCTCATAATAACTGACTTACATTACATATTTAAGATATTATCCAGTTTACACAGATACTTAAAGTGGTCAACTCTATAGAATCAAAAGTCTTACTAATATCTACTTTAAATTTTACTGTAGTTAATAGACACTCTATGAAGGAAGACTTTATAAATGGCAAATGAGTAAATAGGTAAGGGAAACACAATAAATAGAGTATTAAACTTTAAAAAGATTATTTTTATGAACAATTTTTAGAACAAACTAATCACCTTTTGATGACGTTTTGGGAACACTTCCATAAATATATGTGGTAGCATTATTAATGAACCTGCAATGTTTGAAGCTACACTTCTCTATATAGAATTTGGTGTCAGGATTGGTCTCACTTTACATAATTAAAATAAATTAGTAGAGTGAGGGTACAGAGAAAAACTTGAATTCAAATCTGATCATAATTAAACACTTTTGTACTTACAGAAAACAAACTAACAATAATATATAATTTTAGTAAGACAAAAAATTCAGAGATCCTCAAATGAAAGATAATATGGGAAAGTCAATAAGCAAATTTCTGAAAAATAAAGTAAAAATAGGAAAGGACAGAAAACGTTAAAAAATAATGAAGCACACCGTGGAAAGCAAATATGTCAATTATATAAAAAATGTGAATAGATTAAGCTCACCTAGTATACATATCAGACTGAATTAAAAAGGAAATTTGATTGTATTCATTTTCTATGGTTACTTGTCAAGACAAAAAAATAAAATGGATCAAAAAGTAAAAAAAAAAATTAGTGTGACTATGTCAGGGAATTTAAAAAAGAAGAAAACTAAATATTCTCAAAACAAATAGCAGACAACTTAAAATTCAAGAGAAAAACAAATTCACACGACAAAATACAAGGAAAGTTAAGTTGACATTGTAGAATAAATAATGTATTTCCATTGAAGACACAAATATCCCAGAATTTATGGGACAAGTGAGATTGTATCATGATTTTCAAAGTAGATGTTAGAAATACGGAGAGTACTAGAAAACAATAAAGTAGCAATAAAAGGATTTGACATACTTCCCATGTATTATAATCAATAGAGCAGAAAATGAACAGTATTAAGATTATTTTAATATTATTAGAAGTCAAGCATTTATAATTAAATTATGTAAATACACCCAACGCTATGACTGAGCATATGTTAATTGAATAAATAGAAAGAAGGATTCTAATCCTTGATTTGGAATCAGTATTGCAAAACAAATTTATTCAAAATATGTTAGTATGTATATTGTAATCCCAATCAATTACTAGCATGACTTTTAATTTTGAAATTGATCAAAATAAATTGCAATCTTGTAGAATAATGAATACTGCTATAAAAAATACCAGCTATGACAATATGCTATTAAACTACATGAATTTAGAACAAATATTCCGATCTACATGAGAACGTCTGTACATATTACTTTATTCTATTTTGCTGGAAAGTGAAAGAACCAAAAATTCAACTCACACAAAATGAGGTTCCAGTGGATCATATACTGCCATTCATCAGCTGCCTTAAGAAGCAGGGTTTGGAGATGGAGGTACTGTAAGGAAATGTAAAATGGAAAGAAGAGACCAGACTCAAATATTTATCATGATGTTATTGCCACAGTACTGAATGAGTCAATATCCTTGATAATGTTACCAGGTTGGGGGGTGCTGGAGAGAAAGAGAGAGGAGACATTATTTAATTCAGGGAAGATATGTAAAATAAAAGCTTTAGGCAAAAGGCCTTTGAGTGGGGTTAAGGAAATTAATGAGGAAGAGTGATTACTACAGAAACCAAGTAATGAGTTGATGTCACGAAGCAAAATCTGGTAAGATTCTATGTTATTTGATCACTATTATAATTTCCATATGGATTGTTTAAATTAAACATTCAAATAAATTTATCAGACTTGCAAAACTGTGTAACTTTCCCTAGCATCCAGCCCTCAAAGAATTCTCAGACATCTACTATAGATTGAGATCATCTTCTCTTCAAGACTAAGTTCCTGCTATAACTTAGGAAATATTACAAATAAGTTTCCAGTCTTCTTTTGCAGTACATTCAGCTTTTTAACAATCGCTGACCTTACTTGATAAGATGTCTCTCCTACCAGTGGAAATTTCTTAGGTCAAGAAAAAGCTAGTGCATGCCCAAATTTGATTTTTTTTTTTTCTTTTGGATTCAGGATCCAGAGCTGAGATTATGGGGTTTCCACAGGAACTGCTGAGCCCAGATCTCTTCTGAGGTTGGGCTATTGCTAGATTACCACAGGACAATTCCACAACACTCACCTGGAAGAAAGTCTAATTGAGAACAGCAAGGCTGTAAATCGGTCCAGGCTCTCACAGGGTGAACTTTATAGGGTGGGCAAAATTAGCCTAGTTTCTTCTCACCCTGAAAATTTGTCTTTGTCAACTCATTAATAACTGTATTCCATGGAGCCTCTAATAAGTGTATGAAACTTTATTTTCCCAATAGACATTCTAAAGCTAAAAGTCAAGAATTTCAAATAACGTGAATAACACTTTTTTTGGTCTATATGGACCCAGAGACAATATAATTGTATTCATGTATGTATGTGTATACAATTGGATTGATCTATGCATGTTTAAGTTTAATCTGTAATCATGCAGTATCTCAGAGCTGCAGCTAGCCTCCCTCCAGTTTGGGGGAGACATTAGCTCATTCACTGGTCATCTTCATTGGGTAATAGTAATGAATGTGAAGGATTATTTCAGACAGAAATTCATGGATGTGAAATTCTAAGATCTACCGTTAAGGATTTCACTTATGGTTGAGCATGTTGTGTCCTGCACAAACACCTTAGCCAGGGATGTATAAGCAAAAAGAAAGAGAAAGTTGTTTACATGTCATGACAAATAATTTTTGATGAATCAATGTTAAAATATATAATGTGCTATGATTGGAAATAAAACTTAAAAGAAAAGTAAAAAAAAAACAAAGAAAAGAAAAGAAGAACCTTATATACTTATTAGGAAGTGCTATTAATAGTACATTGTTTTGTGGAAAATAGACAAGATGTGCACTGTGTGAGGAAAAAAAAATAAAAAGTATCCTTTTAAATACATTCTTTAACAAAAACTCTCCAATGACCTAATTCTGAGGCATCAACTGACCTGCTAGAGATGGAGGGGACAATAGATTTCAGTGTGCACTCCTCACCAGATTTTCAATTTTATACCAATGCACCAATTCTCCATCAGATATTCCCCAATATTTTAGCAGTGCTCACCTTTATTATAATAACTCATCCAACGTTAAACAGTAGCCCCACTTTTCATTGGAAACTTCACAATATTATACATTTACTTTCATTCCTCAGTAGAAGTTTTAGGGTATGATACCATTGCCCTCATTCTCTATTAGTTTTTCAAAATTATAATCATGCCTCCATTTTTCATCAGAATTTCTTCACATAAGTTCAGTGACCTCACTCCTTATCAGAAGTGTTCAAACTAAACACTACAATGACTCCATTCCTAACCAGAATTTGGCCATATTATGAGAAATGGGGACACTGTTATAATATGGGAAAACTCCTGATTAGGATTAGATGCAATGGTATAATATGGGGAAATTTCTGATGAGGAATGGGAGCACTGGTATACCATTGGGAAAAATTTGACATTTCCTAATATTTGTCCATTGCCCCAATGATTTATAAAAGTGTTCCCAATAGACTATCTAGGCACCCATTCCTAACAGAAGATTTCCAATATTGCACCAAGGGCCTATTAACTAACAGAAGTTTCCCCTTCTTTACTATTGCACCAATTCTTCATCATATGTTTCCCCCATATGATACAATTGTGCCTTTTCCTCCTCAGAAGTTTCCTTTTCTTATACCATTGCCCCTAATCCTCATTAGATATTATCTAGTATTATTATAACATAATCTTCTAATATTATATGATTTCCCCTGCTCCTAAACAGAAGTTTTCCCAGTCCTACGTGATTCATCAGAAGATTTCCAAAATTGAACCAGAGGGCCCACACCTCATCAGAATTTCCCTGAATGATATCAGTGCCTCCATTACTCCTCAGAAGAGTCCCAACAATCTAGCAGAGCCCACTCCTCATCGTGATGTTCCAAGGTTATATAAGTGCCCCAATTTTTCATTAAAAATTGCCCGAGAGTATGCTTACACCCCACTTATCATTGAAGGTTTCCCAGTATTGTATCAGTGAGATCATTACTTGTCAGAAGTTTCTGCATATTAAACCATTGCCCTTAACACTAATCATATTTTCAAATATTATACCAAAACTCTATTTCTTATACTGTTTCCAAATATTATATTAATGTTCCCATTCCTCATTGAAAGTTTTTTCAATTTATACCAGAGAATTCATTCCCCTTTGCAAGTTTCACAATACTTTAGCAGTGCCCACATTTGTCATAACATTTTTCTAATATTAAACCATTGCCCCCATTATTCATCAGAAGTTTCTCAGTGTTATAACACTGACTCCATTACTCATGAGAAGTTTTCCAAAATATACTAGTGTCTCCGTTCCTCATTGGAATTCCCAATATTATATTCCCAATTAGAATTTCACCCATATTTCTCCATATTATACAAATGCCTCCATTCCACATCAAATTTATATCAAAATTATGTCAGGGCCTCCATTCTTCATCCAAGTTTCCCAATACTATAGAGTGTCCCATTCATGCAATATTATGTGAGTGCCCCCATTCTTCATTGGATGTTTCACAATGTTATATTAGTGCCTCCACTCTTCACTGACACTTTCTTAATATAATACCAGTGTCCTCATTCTTATCAGGTTCACCAATATTATACCTCTGCCTCATCCCCATCAGATGTTCTCCAATACTATGCCAATGCTCCTATATGTCATTAAAATTTCCCAGTGTTATACCCTTATCATCATTTCTCATCATAATGTTGCTAAAATTATACTATACCTCTATTATTCATAACAAGTTTCTCCATATGATTCCAGCCTCCATTCTCCTCAAAATTTTCTCAATACTATACTTTTTTCCTCCTTACTCATTAGACAGCTCCCCCTTTTATTCCAGTGTTTCTATATTAATAAGAGATTTGCAAATATTATTTTAGCATTCCTTTTCTTTATTAGAATTTTCTCAATAATATACTGGTATCCGTTTCCCTCTTTATACTGTTCTAATATCCAGAGCCCATTCCTCTTCTGAAATGATCCCATATTATATCATTGTCCCTATTTCTCATCAGAGGTTTCTATTTATCATACCAAACTACTCATTTCTCATCAGATTTCTCCCGATATCATACCAGTTTCCACATTCATCATTAGATGTTTCCTATTTTATTTTTATGCCCCCACATTCATGAGGTATTTGTTAATATTATTCCTATGCAGCCCTTCCTTATGGCAGCTTTTCAATATTATACCACTATTCTCATTCCTCTTCAAATCTTCCTCAATATTATAGCAATTCTCATTCCTCTTTAGAAACTGCCCCCACTCCTCATCAGAAGTTTGTCTATATTATCTTCTTCCTCATAAGAATTTTACTATTACCATCCCAGTGTTTCCTTTACTTATCGAAATTTTCTCATAATATACCAGCACTTCAATTCTTCATAGTATATTTACAAATTACTTACTTGGTCACAGAAATTCCAATTATTATACCATTGCCCCTTTTCCTCATCAACATTTTCTCTGTATGATACCAGTGTCTCTGTTTCTATTCAAAATTTCCTTAATATTTTACCTGAGCTTATATTATTTTTCAGGAATTTTACCTATTATGCCAGCATCTTCATTATTCATCACGTTTGCCTATATTATACCTCTGCCCCAATGTTTAGCAGAATTACAGCAGTGTTCATATAACTCATTTAAAATAATCCCATATGATACTAGGGGCTCCATTCCTCATCAAGATTTCCCAAATTATAAAAGCATGTCCATGCCTCATTAGATATTACTGTATATGATGCTAGTGATCTTGTTCCCCCCTCAGAATTTCCCCAGTATTATATAAATAATATAATAAATAAATGTCTTAGTCCTCACTTGAAATTTGCCAATATTACACCATTACCCCATTCTTCTGCAGAAATTTCCCAATTTGAAACCAGTGGCCCCATTCCTCAGCCAGAATTTCACCTGTATTTTACTATTGTCCCAATTCATCATCATCAAAACTTTCTGTATATAAGAGTAGTATCTCCATTCTTCACAGAAACTTGTCCCTCATTTCTCTACAGAAATTTTCTATTATACAAAAAACCCATTCATCATCAAAAATTTCCCATTATTATATGTGGCTCCATTCCTCAAAGGCAGTTGCCTGTATTATATCACTGTCCCTATTTCTATCAGATATTTCTACTTTCATTCCAGCACACCCATTCTGAATCAGAAGACTTGCAATATCATCACAGGGTCCTGGGTCATTGTCAGATATACCCTTAATATTCCAGTACTCTCATTCCTCAATGACTACTTATTCATATGATATCAGTGACTTGTTCTTCATTGAAAGTTTCAAATATTAGAGTGACTGCATTTAAATCAGAAGATTTTCCATAATGGCCCAGTGTCCTCATTCCACATAAGAAGTTGTCCATATTAATCTAATATTGCACTTATTCAAAGATTACAAATATTATATTACTGCCCTAGTCCTCATTCTTCATCAGTAGTTTTCTGGTTTTGTACCAGTGCCTCATTCCTCAGAAGTTTACAAATATAATATCAGTGCTCCCATTCCTCATCATATTTTCTCCATATTACATCAATGTTCTGAATTTCTATCAGATGTTTCTGAATAGTATTACATTATACTCATTTTGAATCAAAATTTCTCCTATTATATCACTACCTGAAAAATCTTTTCCAATATTTCACCAGTGCCCATTTCATCAAAAATTCCAAATACTGGGGTTACATCTGCAAGATGGCGGAATAGGAAGCCCCAGAATTTGTTTTTCCATGGAGACACAAATTTAACAATATGTAGTCCAAAAATCCTTTAGGATAACTCCAGAAACCAGTTATGAAGTTTCAATACCTCAGGCAAACACAAAGTCAAAAACAGCAACATTGAAATGAGAAATAAAAGCCGTGTCATATCAACCATGATAGCCCTTCCTCTAAGCCAGCGCAGTTGCTTAGGTCTGGGAAGAATATCCTAACATGTGGCTTCCCTCTTGGGAGGAAAAGAAAAGAGTTGACTATATGTCCAATATTTCAGCTTCTCAGTACTCTGCCTGAGGGACTGGTTTCTGCCTCATCTCACTTGGAATACTGTCAGGGAATCAGCATACTTTGGAGCTGCAGAGAACAAAAGAGCTACCTGGGAGCTACAGAGAACAAAAGAGCACTCAGCATCTTGTCACATCTCCAGAGAATAGGCAGTGCTGCACACAGAGGTTGGAACAGAATTCAGAGAAAGCACCCAGCTCATAGCTTCTCCCTTAGGAGAGAGAAGAGTGTGAAGCACATCCAGCATGCCGGTTTACTGAGGTGATGCTTGAGATGCTACTCTCTGTCTTGCCTGCCTCAGAGTGCTGATGGCACTACCATACTTTCAATGCCTGTGGGCCATAGAGAACAAAAGAGAGCTCAATGGCTTTTTGCAGCACCAGAGAACTGGCAGTGCCACAGATGGATGCTGATAGAGCTCAACAGGATTGGGAG
Source organism: Diceros bicornis minor (assembly GCF_020826845.1). Lineage (NCBI taxonomy): Eukaryota > Metazoa > Chordata > Mammalia > Perissodactyla > Rhinocerotidae > Diceros > Diceros bicornis. Next base: position 19,201,631 of record NC_080742.1, on the reverse strand, counting down.
AAGGCCCTAAGCTATGGCATCTCCCTCAGGAATAAAAGAGAAGAGGGAAACGCGTATCCAACACCTTGGCATTTAGGGGACTGGTTTCCGTCTCATCTGGCTCAGAGCACTGATGCAAGTGACACAGTTTGGATGCTTGGGGACTGCAGATAACAGAAGAAAGCCCAGCAGCTCACGGCAGAGCCAGACACCCTGCAGCCCTGTAGACAAACAGCAGAAGGAGCAAGAGCTGCTAAGCTGCTGAAAAAGAAACCAGAAAACCCCTCTAAATAGGAAATTACAGGCTCAAGCACAGAGAAGATGTATCCCTGAAAAAAGCTTCAGGGGTCCCCAGAATATTTAGATGAGTTGAGTGGTGAAGCTCTCCCTCTGGACAAAGCCAGTCAGCAAAGACAAAGAGGTGACTGTTTTAACAAATGCACAAAACATAGCAACAATAACAAAGCACAAAAAGAAACAGTGAAATATGGCCCAATAAAATAAACAAAATAAATCTTCGGAAACTGACTAAAGAAATGAAGATCTATGAATAACCTGAAAAAGAATTCGAAATAAGCATCTTTAAGGAGCTCAAAGTGCCAGAAGAGAGCACTTACGAACATATGAAATCAGGAAAACAAGTCATGAGCATGAAGAGAATATCATCAAAGAAATAGAAACTATAAAAAAAACCCAAACAAACAAATTCTGGAGCTGAGGAAAACAGTGATGCAACTACAAAATTCAATAGAGAAGTTCAACAACAGACATTATCAAGCAAAAGAATCAGCAAAATTGAACATAGGTTGTTTTAAATTATAGAGTCCAAGGTATAAAAAGGAAAAAGAATGAAGAAAAATATAGAAAGTCTAAGAACATGTTAGACACCATGAAGTGGACCAATATATGCAATATGGGAGTCACCGAGAAAGAATGGAAAGTTAAAAAACCAGAGAGCTTATCTGAAGAAATAATGACCCAAATATTCCCAAATCTGAGGAAGGGAAGGGACATTCAAGTCAGAGAAGCTCAAAGAAGTTCAACTGAGATACAACACCAAGACATATTATAACCAAACTGTTAAATTCAAAGACAAATAAAGGATGGCAAAAACAGCAAGAGAAAAATGATTCATCATAAACAAGGGAGCTCTCAGAAGATTATCACTAGCTTCTCAGCAGAAGCAACAAAGGCCTAAAGTGAATGGGATAACATATTAAAAGAACTGAAAACAACAAAAACTATCTCCAAGAATATCACATCTGACAAAACTATCCTTCAGAAATGAAGGAGAAATAAAGACCTACCAGGATAAACAAAGGCTGAGGGAGTTCATCACTACTAGATTTGCCTTACAATAATTGCAAAAGTGGGTCCTTCAAATTGAAATAAAAGGGTGCTGGACAGCAACATGAAAGTGGGTGAAAATATGAAGCTCTCTTTTAAAGAAATATATATACACAAATAAAGAATTCTGTAATACTGTAAATGATGGTGTGCAAATCATTTTAAATTCTAATATTGAATTTAAAATAAAAAAGCATTAAAATATCTATAAATATAAAACTATGTTAATAGATACAAAATACAAAAAGGTGAAATTTGTGACACTGATAACATAAAGTGTAGTGGGGGAGAAGCAAAGGAGAAGAGTTATTTAACGGGATTAAAGTTAGATTGTTATCAGTTTAAATAGATTGTTATGGTTACTACGTATTTTATGTAATCCACGTGGTAACAAGAACAACAACAGCACCTACAAAAATGTATAAAAGAAAAAGAAAAAGTAATAAAAGCATGCTACTGGAAAAAAAAATCAATGAAACACAAATGAAAGCACCAAGAGAGGAAAACAGGAACAAATTTTTAAAAAGACATACAGAAAAGAACTAACCAAGTGACAATAATAAGTCCTCTATTTATCTAATATTTACCTAATATCTAAGTATTTTATTTTATTTTTATTTATTTATTTTTTTTTTGAGGAAGATCAGTCCTGAGCTAACATCCATGCCAATCCTCTTTTTGCTGAGGAAGACCGGCTCTGAGCTAACATCTATTGCCAATCCCACTCCTTTTTTTTTCCCCACCATGCCCCAGTAGATAGCCGCATGTCATAGTTGCACATCCTTCTAGTTGCTGCATGTGGGACGTGGCCTCAGCATGGCCAGAGAAGCAGCATTGGTGCGCGCCCAGGGTTCCCAACCCGGGCCGCAAGTAGCGAGAGGACCCACTTAACCGTTAAGCCATGGGGCCGGTCCAATATCTAAGTATTTTAAATGCAAATTTATTAAAGTTTCCAATCAAAACAAAGAATAGCTAAATGGATTAAAAAGACAAGATCCACCTATATGCTGGATAAAAGAGACACACACTCATCATATCCCTCCCACCAAGATCGCATGGTGTGATCACAAGGAAACTCCCAGCTCCCAGCATCTCCCTGGGGAGGGAAAGAGATGACTGAAATATACATCCGATGTTGTGACCCTTTGAGAGGCTACATGAGAGACTTAATTCTGTCCTACCTGATTCTAAGCACTGACAGGAAAGGGTGCCAGATTGTGGGCCACTGAGAACAAAAGCAACAACATGGAGCACTATTGAACGTGGTCCCTCTCTTGGCTCAGTGCAGAAAAAGTAGGAGAAAATGTACAACTTCTGAACTTTCCCTGGAAGTGAAAGAGTTGGAATTGTATCCAGTGTTTTGTCACTTCAGGATTGTGATGAAGTACAGGTATCTGTCTTGAACTATTCAGAGCACTGATTGGTGCCTCATGATTTACAAGCCTAAAGGCCACTGAAAATAGCTCCAAAGATACTGCAATGCCATGGAGAGACCCATAAGAAAGAGATTAAGAGCAATTAAGAAAAAGGACTGGAGAACTCCTTTAATTTGAAATTTGCACATGGGGGTCAAGAGAAGATGCACTCACAAAAACTTTGAAAGGCCCACAGAAGCTCTAACCAGGTATAGGTGTAAAAGTCTTTCCCAGAGTGAAGCTTGTCTGTGGAGACTGGGAGAAATGTCTGTTTTTTGAAAAACATGGATTGTATTTTTCAGGATTCTCTAGAGAAACACAAAATATAAGATGTATAGATAGATGATATTTGATAGATGATAGACAGATAGATAGACAGATGATAGGTAGGTAGGTAGGTAGATAGATAGATAGATAGATAGATAGATAGATAGATAGATAGATAGATAGATAGATAGACAGACACACAGTAAGGGATTGGCTCACATGATTAAGGAGGTTGAGAATTCAGTTGGCAAGCAGGAGACCCAGGAGAACTGATGTGTAATTCCAGTCCCGTTCAAAATCCTGAACACCAGGAGAGCAGACGGTGTAAGTTCTACTCCAAAAGGTGGCAGGCTCAAGACCCAAGAAGCGCCAATGTTTCACTTGGAGTGGGAAATCAGGAAAAGACTGATGTTCCAGCTCAAAGGCAGTAAGGCAAGAGTTTCCTCCTAATGAAAAGAGAGTCAGGCTTTTTGTTCTACTAAGGCTTTCAATTGACTGGATGTCAGATACCAAAATTAGAGAAGGCAATATGCTTCACTCAGTCTATCAATTTAAATGTTATTCTCATCCAAATCACCCGCGTACACACAACTAGATAATATTTGACCTAATATCTATGCACCTCCTGATCCAGACAAGGTGATGTATGAAATTAACACAGAAACCAACACAAAGATATAAGACACAGGAAGAAACCAAAAAACATTATTCAATGAAAGGAATAATATAAACTTCCAGAAAAAAATTCTAAAGAAATGGAGATATATGAGTTAACTGACAAAGAATTCAAAACAGCTATCATGAAATTGCTCAATGAGCTCAGGCAAATAACGCATGAACAAAATGAAAATATAAACAAAGATACAGAATACAGTCACGCATCACTTAACAACAAAGACACGTTCTGAGAAACATATAATTAGGCAATTTTATTGTTGAGTGGACATCATAGTGTACTTATGCAAACCTAGATGATATAGCCTATATAACGCCTAGGCTACAAAGCTGTACAGCATGTTACTATACTGAATACTATAGGCAATTGTAAGTATTTGTGTATTTAAACATAGAAAAGGTACAGTAAAAATATGATAGAAAAGATAAAAATCAGTGCACATGTATAGGGCAATTACCATGAATGGAGATAGCAAGACTGGAAGTTGCTCTAGGAGAGTCAGTGAGTGAATGGTGAGTGAATGTGAAGACCTAGGACACTACTGCACACTACTGTAGACTTTGTAAACACTGTACACTAAGGATACTCTAAATTTATTTAAATTTTTTTCTTTCTTTAATGACAAATTAAACTTAGCTTACTGTAACATTTTACCGTATAAACTTTTTAATTTTTAACCTTTTGATTCTTTTATAATACATCTTAAAATACAAACACATTGTACAGCTGTACAAAAATATTTTATTTCTTTATATCCTTATTCTACAAGCTTTTCTTATTTTTAATTTTTTAAATTTATTTACTTTGTAAACTTTTTTGTTAAAAACTAAGACACAAACACACACATTAGTCTACACCTACACAGGGTCAGGATCATCACTATCTCTGTCTTCCACCTCCACATCTCGTCCCACTGGAAGGTATTCAGGGGCAATAACATGCATGGAGCTGTCATCTACTATGATAACAATATCTTCTTCTGGAATATCTCAAGAAGGACCCACTAAGGCTCTTCTTTCACTGTTTTCAGAAATATATCCATAGTGGTTTGCTTTCCTTTTTTTTAAATCATAGATTTGCTTGTAAGCAGATAATGCAACATGAACATTCCTCTCTGTTAATGAAAACCTTTCGGTGTTAGGGTCCATCCACGTTTTCAGACATTTTAAGGAGCTTGTTGAGGTCTGCAAAAACTTCTGCTGAGGGAGTGACGTCAGCATCATGGCAGAGTGAGCTTCCCCCGTTGAACTCTCCCCCTCTAAGACACAACAAAATGGACTTTCGCATTCCAACAGAAGCTATTCACACAACACAAGGGACGTCTGAGGCACCCACACAGCTTTACATCAGAGAACTGAGGTGCTGGAGTCCCCAGAGAAAGTGGAAGGAGGTAAGAGGAAATCTCTTCTTTCCCCAAGGACTGCGACCCTGAGACTGAGACCATGCAACTCTCAGAGAGAGGGGGGTAGGGGTGGTTCTCCATGGGAAAACTAGCACTCTCCAAGATAGCTCACAGCCTATGGGGAATCCCCTTATGGAGGGAGCAAAACTATTGTGAGGGTACTTTCCACAAACTAGCCCCTCAGGAGAGCAGAGAGTGACAAAGGGAGAAAGCTCTGAGATTGGGGAGGCAAAAGTAAGTACCCCCAACCCCCATCTGCCCACTCACCCGGTGCTTCAGCACAGCAGCCCTGCAGCCTTAGCTCAGCAGTGCTCCAGTTTGGCCCTGACCCCAGAGGAGATGGCTCCCCAGGAGCCCAGACACCAGCAGCGACGACCCCGAGCACCCAGGCCCCACCAGCAGCTGCAGTGTCTCCATGCTCTGCCCCCAGAGGCAGCGGGCCCAAGGTGCCCAGGCCCCAGTGGCAGCGACCTCCCAATACCCTGGCCCTACCAGCGGTGGCGGCATGCCCACACCCTGGTACCAAAGGCAGTGGCCCCCAGGTGCCTGGGCACTAGCAGCAGCAGCAGCACACCTGCACCCAGGCCCCAGAGGTAGCAGCCGCCAAGCACCTGGGCCCCAGAGGCAGTGACCTCCCAGTGCCCCGGCCTCACCAGCAGTGGCAGCATGCCCAGACCCTGGCACCAGAGGCAGCATCCTCCAGGCCTTAGGGCCCCAGTAGCAGTGACCTCCCAGCACCCTGTACCCAATGGCAGTGGCAGCATGCCCATGCCCCGGCACCAGAGGCAGCATCCCCCAGGCACCTGGGCACCAGCAGCGGTGACCTGCCCCCCAGGGCCTGGGCCTCACCAGCAGTGGCAGCATGCCTGTGCCCAGGACCTAGAAGTGGTGGCCACCGAGTGCCTGGGCACCAGTGGTGGTGGCGCACCTGAGCCCAGGCCCCAGCACCAGTGACCCCCCCAGTGCTCTGACCCCACCAGTGGTGGGGAATTCCTGCACCCCTGCACCAGAGGTGGTAGCTCCCCAGAGCTGAGGCATCGGCAGCTCAGGCCCAGCCATGCCACAGCCCCAGCTGCTCCAGCTCAACTGCACCATGGCCCCAGCTCATTCACCTTCACAGTGCCTCAACCGCAGCTGCATTGGCTCTACCGCATCCCGGCCCCAGCTCCTTCAGCTCACCGCACCCCTGGCTCCAGCTACTTTGGCTTGGCAGTGCTCAGGCGCCAGCTGACTTGGCGCCAGCTACTTCAGCCCAGCCTCACTCCAGTTCTAGCTTCTTTGGTCCAGTGGAACCCCAGCTCCAGCTCCTGCTTCTTCAGACCAGCCGTGCATCAGCTGCCACTGCTTCAACCCACCTGCACCTGAGCCCCAGCTGCTTCAGCCTAGCCACACTCCAGTCCCAGTTGTTCCCACACTCCAGCTCTAGCTGTTCCCACGCTCCAGCCCTAGGAGCCTCTGCTCAGCCACACTCCAGATCAGCCACACTTCAGCTCAGCCATGCCTCAGCTCAGCCAGGGGCAACCACAGCACCCACAGATTGAAACGGACGCAGAATATGCAGCCCTTGACCCCCATCCAGGGGCAGCAAGAGGAAACTGTGACCAGATATTTTCACTATGAGGAAAAATAAGCCAACACCGACAGGCACTATGCAAAAATATATTAAACCTCCAGACCAAAAGGAAAATGACAAACATCCAGAAATCAACCCTGAAAACACATAAGTGTATCACCTTAATGACAGAGAATTCAAGATAGCCATCAAAAAAAAGCTCAATGAAATACAAGAAAACACAGATAGACAATTCAATGAAATCAGGAATTTCTTCACAAAAGAGATCGAAACTATAAAGAAAAACCAATCAGAAATCTTAGAGATGAAAAACGTAATAGAGGACATAAAGACAAACCTGGAAGACTTAAGCATCAGGGCTGACAATATGGAGGAAAGAATTAATGATATTGAGGACAGCAACGCAGAAATTCTCCAGGTGGAGAAGGAAAGATAACTAACACTAAAAAGAAATGAAGAAACTCTCTAAGAAATATCCAACTTAATTAGGAAATACAACATAAGGTTTATAGGTATTCCAGAGGGAGAAGAGAGGGAAAATGTAACAGAGAACTTATTCAAAGAAATAATAGCTGAGAACTTCCCAACCCTGGGGAAGGAGCTGGAAATACCAGTGCATGAAAAAAATAGATCTCCTGAATATATCAACATGAAAAGACCCTCTCCCAGGCATATAGTAGTAAAGCTGGCAAAAGTCAACAATAAAGAAAAAATATTAAGGGCAGCTAGACAAAAAATAATAAAAAAAATAACATACAAAGGAATTCCTATCAGGCTCTCAGCCAATTTCTATACAGAAAATTTACAGGCTGGGAGAGAGTGGAATAATTTATTCAAAATTCTGAAAGACGAAAATTTTCAGCCAAGAATACTCTATCCAGTGAAAATATCCTTCAGATATGGTGGAGACATAATAACTACTTCTGATAAACAAAAGCTAAGGGAGTTCATTGCCACAAGACCCCCACTACAAGATGTCCTCAAGAAGACACTCATGCCTGAGAAAAAAAAGAGAAAGGGGATAAGAAATTTTGAACAAGGAGGAAAATAGGTTTAAAAAACCAGAAAAATCACAGCTCTCTATCAGAGTAGATTAGTAAACACTTAGTAATAAAACCAAAGATTAAGGGAAGGAAAACACTAAAAATAAATATAATCTCATCACTTTAAACACAAACTCACAACACAAGATGGAATAAGATGTGACAACAATAACTTAGAAGGGGAATAGGAAAGGGATCAAATCTATTTAAGGGAATAAGAGGCCATCAAAAAATGGACTATAACATCCACAAACCTCATGGTAACCACTAACCAAATAATCAGAACAGAGTCGCACACGATAAATAAAAAGAAAACTAAGAGAACCCCCATACAGAACTACCAAACTGAATTGGTAGCCTGAAACACACAGGACGAGAAACAAAAGAAATGCAAAAGAATTGGAAAATGAGTGATAAAATAGCAACAATAAGCCCTCGTATATCAATAATTACCCTAAATATAAGTGACTGAACTCTCCTATCAAAAGACACAGAGTGATGTGATGGATTAAAAAAACAAGATCCAACAATATGCTGCCACCAGGAAACATATTTCAGCTCTAAAGACAAACACAAGCTCAGAGTGAAAGGATGGAAGACAATACTCCAAACTAATGGCAAACAAAAGAGAGCAGGTGTTGCCATACTCATATCAGACAAAGTTGACTTCAAGATAAAACAAGAATGAGGGACAAAGTGGGGTAATATATCATGATAAAAGGGACATGCCACCAAGAAGACATATCACTTATAAATATATATGCACCCAACACAGGAGCATCAAAGTACATAAAGCAACTATTATCAAACCTAAAAGGAGATATTAACAACACAATAATAGTAGGGTATCTTAACACCCCACTTTCGTCAATGGATAGATCATCCAGACAGAAAATCAATTAGGAAATAATGGACTTAAATGAAAAGCTTGATGAGATGGACTTAATAGATATATAGAGAGAACTCCATCCAAACACAGCAGAATACACATTCTTCTCAAGTGCACATGGCACATTCTCAAGAATAGACCATATGTTGGGAAACAAGGCATTCTTCTATAAATTTAAGAAGATTGAATTCATAACAAGCATCTTTTCCAATCATAATGCCATGAAGCTAGAGATCAACTACAAGAAAAATACCAGGAAAATGACAAAGATGTGGAGACTCAACAACATGCTACTAAACAACCAATGGATCATTGATGAAATTAAAGGAGAAATCAAATCGTATCTGGAGAAAAATGAAAATGAAAATACACTATACCAACTCATATGGGATGCAGCAAACGAGAGGAAACTCATAGCAATACAGGCTTACCTTAACAAACAAGAAAAAGCCCAAATAAGCAACCTCAAACTATGCCTAACAGAATTAGAAAAATAAGAAAAAACAAAACCTAAAGTCAGCAGAAGGAGGGAAATAATAAAATCAGAGCATAAAAAAATGAAATTGAAATTGAAAAAAAAAAAACGATAGAAAGGATCAATGAAACAAAGAGCTGGTTCTTTGACAAGATAAACAAAATTGACAAACGGTTAGCCCGACTCACCAAGAAAAAAAGAGAGAAGGCTCGAATAAATAAAATCAGAAATGAAAAAGGAGAAATTACAATGGATACCACAGAAATACAAAAGATTATAAGAGAATGCTATGAAAAACTATATGCCAACAAGTTGGACAATCTAGAAGAAATGGATAAATTCCTAGACTCATACAACCTCCCAAAACTGAATCAAGAAGAAATAGAGAACATGAATAAAACAATCACAAGAAAAGAGATAGAAACAGTAATCAAAAACTTCCCAAAAAATAAAAGTCCAGGACCAGCTGGCTTCTCTGGAGAATTTTACCAAACATTCAAAGGAGATTTAATACCTATCCCTCTCAAACTATTCCAAAAAAACAGAGGAAGATGGAACACTCCCCAACACATTCTATGAGCCCAATATCACCCTGATACCAAAGCCAGACAAAGACAATGCTAAGAAGGAAACCACAGACCAATATCCCTGATGAACATAGATGCAAAAATCCTCAACAAAATATTGGCAAACCAATACAGCAATACATTAAAAGTATCATACACTATGATCAAGCTGGATTTATACCAGGGACAAAGGGGTGGTTTAACATCCATAAATCAATGTGATACACCGTGTAAACAAAAGAAGGACGAAAAACCATATGATCATCCCAATAGATGCAAAGAAGGCATTTGTCAAGATCCAACATCAATTTATGATAAAAACTTTCAAAAAATGGGTATAGAAGGAAAGTACCTTAATATAATAAAGGCCATATATGACAAACCCACAGCCAACAACATACTCAATGGGGAAAAGCTGAAAGCCATCCTTCTGAAAACAGGAACAAGACAAAAGTGCCCACTCTCACTCCTCTTATTCAACATAGTACTAGAGGTTCTGGCCAGAGCAATTAGGCAAGAAAAAGGAATCCAAATAGGCAACAGAGAAGTGAAACTCTCTCTGTTTTCAGATGGCATGATCTTATATATAGAAAACCCTAAAGGATCCATTGGAAAACTATTGGAAATAATCAACAACTACAGCCAGGTGGCAGGGTACAAAATCAACTTTCAGAAATCAGTTGCGTTTCTATATACCTACAACAAACTAACAGAAAGAGAGCTCAAGAAGACAATCCCATTTACAATTGCAGCAAAATGAATAAAATATCTAGGAGTAAATTTAACCAAGGAAGTGAAAGACTGATGCAATGAAAACTATAAGACATTATTGAGTGAAATCAATGATGACATAAAGAAATGGAAAAATATTCCATGCACTTGCATTGGAAGAATAAACATAGTTAAAATGTCCATACTGCCTAAAGCAATCTACAGATTCAATGCAATCCCAATCAGAATCCCAAGGACATTCTTCACAGAAGTAGAACTAAGAATACTAAAATTCATATGGGGCAACAAAAGACCCAAATAGGTAAAGTAATCCTGAGAAAAAAGCACAAAGCTGGAGGTATCACAATCTCTGACTTCAAAACATACTACAAAGTGATAGTAATCAAAACAGCATGGTGCTGGTACAAAAACAGACACACAGATCAAGGAAAAGAATTGACAGCCCAGAAATAAAACCTCACATCTATTGGCAGCTAATATTTGACAAAAGAGCTAAGAACATACAAGAGAGAAAGGAAAGTCTCTTCAATATGTGGTGCTGGGAAAACTGCACAGCCGCTTGAAAAAGAGTGAAAGTAGACCATCTTCTTTTGCCATACACAAAAATTAACTCAAAATGGATCAAAGACCTGAAGGTGAGACCTGAAACTATAAAACTACTGGAGGAAAATATAAGCAGTACACTGTTCATCATCGGCCATAAAGAGATCTTTTCAAATTCCATGTCTACTCAGACAAGGGAAACAAAAGAAAAAATAAACAAGTGGAACTTCAGCAGATTAAAGAGCTTCTTCAAGGCAAATGATACCAGTATCAAAATGAATAGGCAGCCCATCCAGGGAGAAAGTATTTGCAAACCAACTAGCTGACAAGGGATTAATCTCTGTAACATATAATGAACTCACACAACTGAACAACAAAAAAACAAACAACCCAATTAAAAAATGGGCAGAGGATATGAACAGACACTTCTCCAAAGAAGATATACAGACGGTCAATAGGCACATGAAAAGATGTTCAACATCACTAGTCATCAGGGAAATGCAAATCAAAACCACGCTAAGATGTCATCTTACACCCATTAGAATGGCTATAATCACCAAGACAAAAAACAACAAATGCTGGATAGGCTGTGGAGAAACGGGAACCCTAATTCACTGTTGGTGGGAAGGAAAACTGGCACAACCTCTATGGAAAACAGTATGAAGATTCCCCCAAAAACTAAAAATAGAAATACCTTCTCATCCAGCTATCCCACTACTGGGTATCTACCCAACGAACCTGAAATCAACAATACAAAGAGGCTTATGCACCCCTATGTTTATTGCAGCATTATTCACTGTAGCCAAGACATGGAAGCAACACAAGTGTCCCACGACTGATGATTGGATAAAGAAGATGTGGTATATATATACAATAGAATACTACTCAGCCATAAAAAAAGAAAAATCATCCCATTTGCAGCAACATGGATGGATCTGGAGGGTATTATATTAAGTGAAATAAGCCAGAAAGAGAAAAACAAACACTGCATGATTTCACTCATATGTGGAAGATAAACCATCAACCACAGCCTTGTTGATGTATACAAACTCTTCATCTTTGTCAAATTCTTTGAAATCATGGATGAACCTTTTGAGTGTCTTCTCAGAGATGCCATTCAAACACTCCTTGGTGACACCACCACAAGTCCAAGCAAGTTTTTTAATGCAGTCATGGATGTTGTAAGCCTTCCAGAATTGCATTAGTGTCTTCCTCAGTTGCAGCAATAGCCTGGGCAAAGAACCTCTTCAGGTAGTAGGCTTTAAAAGTTGCTATAAATACTTAATCCATTGGTTGGATCAAAGAGGTAGTGTTTGGAGGGAGAAACACTACTTTTACATTGGGATGAAGATCACCAATAAAAGGAAGATGTCTGGAAGCATTATCAACAGCAAGCAAAATCTTAAAAGATCCGTTATTCTCCAAATAGTATTTCTCCATTTTGCTGGCATAGCAATTCAGGAGGGCATCTTGGAATAGGAGCTGCATCATACACGACTTTTTATTGCTCCTGTAGTACACTGGTAGTGTATGCTTATTGATATGCTCAAAGGCCCTAGGGTTCTCACTGTACCATATCACGAAGGGTTTCAATTTTTATCATGTAAGATTGCCCCCAAGGAAGACTGTAATCCAGTCCTTAAAAGCCTTGAAACCTGACATTGACTTGGGCTCCCTATAGGTGAAAGTTGTTTCAGGCATCCATTTCCAGAATAAGAAGTCTTCATCCATATTGAACATTTATTCTGGCAAGTAATTTTTCTCCACAATCAGCTTATCTAGAGTTTTAAGCCATTATTCGGCTGCCTTCACATCAGCACTTGCAGACTCACCACTTACTTTCACATTACTTAATGAATAACAATTCTTGAGTCATTTAAACCACCCACAACCAGCAGTAAATTCAACATTGCAGTTTGATCCAGGTTTTTCTTTCAACATTGCAAACAAACATATTACTTTGCCCATGATCATCATGGTTTGGAGAGAGACACATTTCTGTGGCTGATCTTCAATCCAGGCCATTAGATGTTTCTCTATATCTGATATAAGCCACTCTCAAATTTTTACTAGTGTTAATTGCCTTCGATGAAGCAGATCCTTTAACAGCTTCCATCACTTTGTTCTTTTTCTTCAAGATCGTACCTATGGTAAACTGGGACATACTTGACTGGCGAGCAATAACCATCACCGAGTTTCCAACATCATAGTCTTTACTCACGTTTAATTTCATTTTCAGATTAATCACTTTATGTAGCCTCTTATTGGTAACATTAACAGTGGATTTTGTATGCTATGCTGCCATGATAAACAAAATAACATTAAATCAAGCACAAGAGAAAAGGATAAAATCAAGAGATGTGCTAAACACAACATGTATGAGCTGTTGCCAGTATAACACAGCATACTATTTTACAGTAAATTTTTTTAATGCGCAGAAAGAGTACACTCTAAAATAACAATAAAAAGTATAGTAAATACATAAACCAGTAAATAGTGGTTTATTATTATCTAGTATTATGTACTGTACATAACTATACATTCTATATTTTTATATGACTGGCAGTGCAGGTTTGTTTACACCAGCATCACCACAAACACATAAGTAATGCATCTCACTGTGGTGTTACAATGGCTTTGAAGTCACTAAATGACAGGAATTCTCCAGCTACATTATAATCTTATGGGACCAGTGTCATATATGCAGTCCGTTGTTGACCAAAACATTGTTAAATGGCACATGACTGTATTTATATATTCTGGATATAAACTCATTTTCTGATATATTCTTTGCAAATATTTTTTCCCATTCTGAGAGTTGCCTTTTCATGCTCCAGGTAGCACTCTTTGATACACAAAGTTTTGGTGTCTTATCAAAGAAATAATTGCCAAATCCAACATCAAAAAGCTTTCCCTTTATGTTTTATTCTAAGAGTTTTATAGTTTTAGCTTTTACATTTAGGTCTTTGATCCATTTTGAGTTAATGTTCATATATGGAATAAGGTATGGGTGCAACTTCTTTCTTTTGCACGTGGATAAGCAATTATACTAACACCAATTATTTAAAAAAATCTATCCTTACTGTCTTTATTTTGAAATTGCTCAATAAAGGATCCTGAATTCCTTGTCAAAAATCATTTGATGATATATAAAAAATTTAATTATGTGATCTTTATTCTATTCTATTTTTCTATATGTCTGTCTTTATGCCAGTATCACAGTTTGATTACCATAGCTTTGTAGTAAGTTTTGAAATCAAGAAGTGTGAATCCTCCAACTTTATTCTTTTTTTTTTTGTTTTTTATAATTAGGTATTTATTATGTTTAAGTCTTTAATATTCTAGGCTAAATATCTTCAGTTCTTTCATCACTTACTGTGTGCTATGATTTTTATTTTTTTATTTTTTTATTTATTTTTATTTTTTTATTTTTATTTTTATTTTTTTTTAATTTTTTGCTTATTGCTGTAACATTGGTTTATAACATTGTAAAAATTTCAGGTGTACATCATTGTACTTCTATTTCTGCATAGAGTACATCATGTTCACCACCAAAATACTAATTACAACCCATCACCACACACATGTACCAACTTTATTCTCTTTCAAGACTATCCTGCCTATTTAAGGTCCCTTGACATTCTGTATAGGTTTTAGGGTGGTTTTCCTATTTCTGCAAATTGCATTGAGAGTTTAAATTGCCTTGGGAACTATAGACATCTGAACTAAATTAAGTCTTCCAATCCATGAACAGAAGATATCTTTCCTTTTTTTAATGTCCTCTATCACTATTTTCAGCAATATTTTATAGTTTTTGGTATGCAACTTTTTTGCCTTCTTGGTTAAGTTTATTCCTAAGTATCTGACTCTTTTGATGCTATTATAAATGGAATTATCCTAATTTCGTTTTTGAGTTGATCATTATTTGTGTATAGAAATGCACGTGAGTTTTGCCTGTAGATTTGTATCCTGCAACTTTGATAAATTCATTTATTAGTTCCATGCTATTTTTTTCTAGAATCTTAATGAGTTTCATGTATGACAACTTGTCTTCTGCAAACAGAAATAATTTTGCTTCTTCCTTTCTAATTTGGATATGTTTTTTTCTTTTTCTTGGCTATTTGCACAGGCTAGGACGTTCAGTAATATATTGAACAGAAATGGTGAAAGCAAGCATTCTTGTGTCATTACTGATCTCAGGGGACAGCTTTTAGTCTTCAACCAGAGAGTATTATGTCAGCTGTGGGATCTTCACATATGGCTTATATATCGTTGAGGAAGTTTCCTTCTATTCCTACTTTGATGAATTTTTTTTTATCATGAAAGGGTGTTGAATTTTGTCAAATGATTTTTTGCATCAATTGATACAATCATGTGAGTTTTTTTTCCTTCATTTTGTTAGCATGATGTATTACACTGATTGATTTCCATGTGTTGAACACTTTTGCATTCCAGGAGTAAATCTGAATTAGTCATAATGTACAATCCTTTTAACAGGAGGCTAAATTTACTTTGCTAGCGTTTTGTTGAGGACTTTTTTCTCAATATTTATAAGAGATATTGTTCTGTAGTTTTCTTTTCTTTCAATGTCTTTGTCTGGCTTTGTGATCAGGGCAACATGAAATGAGTCAGGAGGTGTTCTCTCCTTTTCAATATTTTGGAATAGTTTGAGAAGTCTTGATGCTAAATGTTCTTTGAATTTTTGGTAGAATTCACAAGTAATATCATCTTCACCAAGGTTTTTTTACTGATTCAACCTTCTTACTAGTTAGAAGTCTATTCAGATTTTTTATTTCTTCATGATTCTGCTTTGCTGAGGTTTTAGAAATTTTTGATGTTTCTAGGAATTTTTCCATTTCTTGTCATTTTCCAAATTTTTGTGTACAATTGTTTGTGGTCCTCTCTTATTATTTTATTTTATTGTATTTTTCCTTCTTATTTCTGTAAAATCAGTCATAATGGCCCTTGATTTTTGTAGCTTGAATTTTCTCTCATTTTCTCTTAGTCAATCCAGCTAATTTTTTTTTCAATTTTGTTAATATCTTCAAAGAACCAGTTTTTGGTTTTGATGATTTCCTCTATTGTTTTCTCTGTTTTGTTTATCTCTGCTCTAATCTTTCTTATTTCCTTCCATTTGGTAGCTTTGGGTTTAGTTTGCTCTTCTTATCTAGTTCCTTAAGTTTGAAAGATTTTTTTTTTAATTTGAAATTTTTCTTTCTTCATATAAATGTTTACAGGTATAAATTTCCCATTTAGCACTGTTTTCACTGCATCCCACAAATTTTGGTATGCTGTGATTTTGTTTACATTCGTCACTAAATATTTTGTAATTTGCCTTGTTATTTCTTCTTTGAGCCACTTTTCTTTCAAATTATGTTGTTAAATTCCACAAATGCGTGCATTTTCCAGTTTTTCCTCTGTTAAGAATTTCTAACTACACCTGGCTGTAATTAGAGAAGATAATTTATATGATATCAATCTTTTAAAATCTATTGAGACTTTTTCAGTGGCCTAAAACATGGCCCACTGTAGAGAATGTAACATGGGCACTTGAGAAAAATGTGTATTCCGTAGTTGTTGAGCGGAGTGTCCTGCATATCTGTTAAATCTAGTTGGTTCATAGAGTTGTTCAAGTCCTCTTTTTCCTGTTAATTTTCTTTCTGGTTCTATCCATTATTTAAAGTGGGATATTGATGTTACCTACTATTATTATAGAGCTGTCTATTTATTCCTTCATTCTTTCCATTTGTGTTTCATATATTTTGAAGTTTTGATGTTTGATATATATATATATGCCAAACATCAACACAATAATATATTGATATATTATATATATTATTATATGTATACATTTGTAATATGTACATTTTTATACACTATCTTTTTTCCTTCCTTTTGCTTTCAGCATATGCAGGTCCTTAGATATTAAGTTAGTCCCTTTTAGACAGTACATAGCTGGGGCCAGGTTTTTTTTTTTCTTGTTCTTTTTCCATTCCATCAATCTTTTGATTGAGGAGTTTAGTCTATTTACATTTAAAATAATTGTCAATAGGAAAGGGCTTACTTTTGCCATTTTTTAGTTTGTATTTTGTATATTTTGTATCCTTTTCTTTTCTCATTTCCTTCCATACTGCCCTCCTTTGTATTTAGTTGTTTTTTTGTTGGGATATGTTTCAATTCTCTTCTCATTTTCTTTTGTATATTCTATAGATATTTTCTTTGTGGTTCTCATGGGGATTACATACAATATACTAAATACACAGGAATCTATTTTGATTTGCTATCGATTTAAATTCAATTACATGCAAAAATTTCAGTTCTTTACAAATCTATCTCCATAATTTATGCTATTGACATCACAGATTACATGTTTATAATTTGCATACTCACTAAACACAGATGTGTAATTATTTTTATTATATAATTATGATTATGATTATTTTAGAGTATTCTGGTTCATTGAGTTGGTTCATTGTGTTGATTGAGTCATCTATTTCCTTTTTGATCTTCAGTCTGGTTGCTCTGTCCATTATTTAAAGTGTAGTATCAAAGTGTCCAATTATTATTTTAGAACTGTATATTTCTCCCTTCATTATTGCCCATATTTGTGTAACATATTTTGAGGGTTTCTTATCAGATACATAAATCTTTATGGTGTTATATCTTCTGGATTTATTGAATTTTTCAATAACACATCATGTATTTGTCTCTTGTAATATTCTTAGATTTAAAGTCTATCTTATCTGATATTAGTATAGCTCCTTCAGCAACCTGTTGGTTAACATTTGTATGGAATTTCTTTTTCCATTACTTTCAACTTATATGTGTCTTTGAAATTAAAGTTGGTATCTTGTAGACAGTATATAGCTATATCACATTTTTTTAATCCATTCTGCCTATCTTTGTCTTTTGATTGGAAAATTTATCCATTTACTTTAAAGTTGTTACTGATTGGGAAGAACTTACTTTTGTCATTTAATTATTTGTTCATTATATGCTTTATAAATTTTTCTCCCTAATTTCCTACGTTACTGTCTTTTTTTTGTCTCTAGTTTATTTCCTGTAGTGAAAAATTTTTATTCCCTTCTCATTTCCTTTTGTGTATATTCTATAGGCATTTTCTTTGAAGTTACTGTATTAGTTTGCTAGGGTTACCATAACAAAAATATCAGATACTGATTGCTTAAACAATATAAATTTATTTTCTCACAATTCTGGAGGCTAGAAGTCTAAGACCAAGATTTTGGTAAGTCTGGTTTCCTCTGAGGTCTCTCTCCTTGAACTCCAGATGGCTGCCATCTCACTATGTCTTCACATGGGTTTCCTCTGTGTATACACATTCCTGGTATCTCTTCTTCTTTTTAAAGGACACCAATTATATTTGATAAGGGTCCTATCTTATGATCTTATTTAACCTAAATTACCATTTTAAAGGTCTTATCTCCAAGTACAATCACATTGAGGATTAGGACTTCAACACTGTAATTTGGCGGAAAGGCCCAAAATTCAGTCTATAAAATTTACCATGAGGGTTACATCTGTAATTTAAAAGTTAAAACACTCTATTGTATATATAACAACTTACTTTCAATAGCATGAAAAACTCTGCTCCTATACAGTTCTGTCACCACCTACTTTAAATTATTGATGTTACAAATTGCATCTTTTTAAACTGTGTACCCCAAACCATAGAAAAATAGTATTCTACAATGCATTTGGCTTTTAAATCTATAGAAATTAAAAACTGGAGTTACAAACAAAAAGTACTGTTATACGTGCTCTTATAATTACTCATGGATTTGCTGGTTATCAGAGATCATGATTTCTTCATATCACTTTGAGTTATCGTTTTCTATCCTTTAGTTTCAACCTAAAGTATTCTCTTCAGTGTTTCCTGAAGGGTATGAATAGTGATAACAAACTACTTCAAGTTTTGTTCATCTAGGAATATATTAAGTTTGCTGTCATTTTTTAAGGACATTTTTGCTGGATATAGCATTGTCAGTTGATGGTTTGTTTGTTTTTCCCATCTATACATATATATGAACCCACTGCCTTCTGGCATCCAAGGTTTAATATAAGATATCTACTGATATTCTTATTGAGGATTCCTTATATGTTACCACTCACTTCTTTATTGTGACTTTCAAGATTCTCTTTCTCTTTTGCATTCAACAATTTGATTATAATATGCCTCTGTGTAGATTTCTTTGAGTTTATCCTACTTTGAAATCATTGAGCTTCTTGTATTTGTAGATTCATAGTTTTCATCAAATTTGGGAAATTTTTAGCCATTATTTCTTCAAATAACCTTTCTACTCTTTTCTTTATCTCTCTTCTCCTTCTGGTACTGCCATAATGTGTATGTATGACTGGTGGTGTCATATAGATCCCTTATGCTTTTTTGACTTTCATTTTTCTTTCTGTTGTTCAGACTTAGTAACTTCAATTGCCCTATTTTCAAGTTTATTATTTCTTTTGCCTGCTTAAATATGCTTCTGAATCCCTCTAGTGAATTTTTAATTTTAATGTATTGTATTTTCTAGCTCTAGAATTTCTTTTTTTATAATTTATATATCTTTATTGATATTTAGTTTGTTCATACATCATTTTCCTGGCTTTGTCCACTTTTTTTAGTTCCTAAGCATCTTTAGACAGTTGTTTTAAAGTTTTTGTCTAATAAAACAGTTATTTTAAGTTCTTTGTCTGGTAAGTCCATTATCAGATCTTCCACAGTGATGATCTCTGTAAACATTAGTTTTTTTAAGATGGGCCATATTCTTCTGTTTATTTGTATGAATTGTGATTTTTTTTTGAAATTTGGACATTTGAATCTCATAATATTATAACTCTGCAAATTAGAATCTCCTCATTTCCCAGGTTGTTTTTTGTTTTTGTTTGGTTTGCTTTTTTTTTTTTTTTTTTTTATAGGTGCTCTGTGCTGAGAATCAGCCTAAGATGTAAACTTCAAGACCTTGCAGGTCTTTTATGAGCTTGCATATTTCCTTAGGTGTGGACCATAACTTTTTTAATTGCACCATATGTGTGGATACTTTTTATGTCCTAATCCTCAAAAAGCTGACTCCCAAAATTGAAAAAAAATAAAGAGAGAAAAAACAGATACTCTTCTTTTGAATTCTCTGGAAGCAACTTCAGCCACTAGTGGTTGTAAAAATGGTGGCCTGTCTTTGTGTCTGCATTTCTTCTCTCAGAAGAATCCCTAAATAATCATAACACAGATTTCCACCTCTTTGGCTGATCAAAAACTTTGGACTAACTCAAGTGGACATGATATACTCCTTGCTCTTTAGTGTTGTCCAGAATATTGTTCTCCTATTCCATTTTGAAAACATCTTTTAAGTATCGTGCTACAGAAGTACATAACTCAGTCATCCCTCTTTGAGACTGTTCAATTTAATACTGGCCGCCTTCTCTTAATTATAGTTAACACCAGGATAATGACTTTATTTAGAATCTAAATCTTTCTGTCAGCCACTTGGAACCTCATTCTCATGTCCTTGACTTTTTGCTGTAATGTCCTGTTTATCTCACTTGTTCCTAGCCATAATTTGGGCTTTGTTGTCACCCATAACAGAGCCATATCTTAAATTACTAATTTGAGCAAACAAACTTCTAAGTATCACATCATATCAATCCCCATAGCTCAAATAACTATTACAACTGCATTTCTGAGAATTTTCAAAATTTATCTCAACTTTTCTCTTTACAATCTGAGACTTTAACATTAGTCACTCTCTTGACCCTATTTCTAACTGTACTGACAGAGCTAAGCCTCGACCCCAAATAAACACTGCACTTCAACATATGTGTCTAAGTCCAAACAACCACTGAGTACTTTAAAACTAAAGTACACAAACAGGTAGGACAGTATCACAATAAATCAATGATGTCCTACTCCAACTAGACACTTAATTTTGCCCCCAAATCCACCTTTATGTCTTTAGTTAGCTTTCAATTCCAATATAGAAAAGGGGTATGACATGCTTTGGGCATTTTCTTCAAACCTCATTCTCAATTTTTTATGGTAAAAAAGAGCTGATGACATTATCTCAGAATTGAAAGATAAAACAAAATCCATATAAGTTCCCAGGTTCTATTTTGCACATTATGTTGTCTCCATTTGTGTAATCCCTCATCATATTGCAATGATCACCTCTTTTCCCATCCTACAATAAACACAATTCTTTTCCCATTGAATATTGACATGTCTACACTTGCCCTACATCCCTTCCTTTTCAATCTCAGCTATCAGTTATTACTCTGTATATTGCATCCAGAGTTTTGCTCACTATTAGAGCCTTCTCACAAGTGTTCAAACTTACTCAGACAATAAAATTGTCCATTTAACAAAAATACACATACCCCTTTAACATCAGCACCTTTTCTCACCTCTTCACAAATTTATTTTTCAGGGTAACTGTTTTCACACACAATTACTTCCATTTCTTTATATACCCTTGCATCCCCCACTGTCCCTAGTCTGGGGTGCACTCTCCCAGGTGAAGACACGGCCCTTCCCAGGAACAACAGTAATCTCTGTGTTAAGAACTTTAATGAAAAATTCTTAATCTTCACTTTCCATACTCACTGTCTCTTCCTTCTGAGAGTGTTCTCATTCCTTAGAAGAGTCTGTGTAACCACCTCATGAATGTCCTTCCACCTCTGTGATTGTTATTCCTTATTCTCTTTTTCTGGTTCCTCTTACATCACTTAAAGTTTATGTTTTGAAATGCCTCTATGCTCTGTCCTTTAGTGTCTTATTATGTTTTTTCTGTTCACACACTCTTTTTGAGAAATTTTACTTATTCCATATTTTCAAATATCACCTATATGTTGAAAATTTGCAAATTTTTAACTCTGGACCAGGCCATTACTCTAAGCTCTAGATCCATACATCCAAATGTCCATTTGGCACTATTTCTTGAGGTCTCTTATATGTGAATAAAAAACAATTTTCTCCCATTATGTGCAGCCCCGTGCTTTTAAAGTTAACACCTTAGAAAGAAGGTTTAGATTATATAGGTTATGTCTGATTAAAAATAGCAAATCAATTTATTAGTCAGTGATTAATATTCACAGGGTAAGATATTAAATTCTATACAATATATCACTCCTTAAAGCCCAGACTAATACCTTCCTCCCTATATCACCCACGTCCCATCCTATCTCAGGTTCCAGTACATCTATCAAAGATATGAACCAGATGAATCTGATAAGAACTAACAACAGTCCACACAGTCCAAGTCCCAGGAGAAAGAGGGATCCTGAAGGTTGGAAGAAGGTGGTTAAGAGAGACCAAGGTGACGGGAGAAAATTACATGAGGAAATTACATGAGTACACTTATACCTGAAGCGCAAGAGTAGACATGAAACATGTTGCAAGACTATGAAGAGAATACAAAATGTTGCCACTACACGGGAATGAGGGAATGAGGCCAAGTATCCATTACTTACTGCCAGGGTCTTCCTATGATGGATTCACCATCAAATCTAAAATCAAGCCAATCTCCTCTCTGATGCAGACTACTGCAATGGGTTCAAAATTATTGCTCATTTTCAGTCCTTTCCTCTAAAAAGCAACAAGATTTGTCGTGTAGACATCATGCCGTTTTTCTACATTGACCCATTTGTCTACATGGCAAATTTTAAACCTCATAGCTACTCAAAAAATATGGATGACTCTCCCGAATGTGTTTTCGGGAAGAGAAGCTAATGATGCCACATATATACATTTTTTTTTACCTGTATGAGGGAAAACTAAACTAGAAAATTCAAAGTTAGTAGAGGGATTAACTTTTAATGAAAGAATAATACAGCTTTTGGTGATAAAGCTTGCCAACATGAAACCACAGGAACATATCTGTATTTGAAAGAGTTGGGTTTATTTCTTGTTACGGTGAGGGGGAACACATATCCTGGGTGAATTGTAAGTCATATTAATAAAGGGGTTAGAAATGATTTATACTACTTGGGCTTGTATTAGGTGATTTTGGAATGGTTTAAGAAGTGGTGATTTGCTTCAGATTGTCTGCTGGCAGGAAGCAGAAGTAATTTTATGATTGGGTATCTTAATAAATTTTATCTATAGGGAAGGCACACCACACAAAGGCTAACAGAGTAATTGGTAATAAAGCCACAGTCATTCATACTATGTAGGAAATGTTCATTTTTGATAACTTTTGTGTCTTAATGTATATGTCATGTCAGTGTTCACTCAGGACTTTGGGGTGGTCTTCTTTTTGCCTTGGTCCATTATGGTTACAAAGTCACTGTTTTTCACATTGATGGTCTTAGTTTCCTATTGCTGTTGTAAAAATTACTACATCTTTAGTGTCTTAAACAACACAAATAGATTATCTTACACTTCAAGGGGTCAGAGGTCTGAAATTGGTCACCCTGGGTGAAAATCAAGGAAGTGACAGGCTACATTCTTCCTGGAAGCTGGAGGACATAGCTGAACACATAGCTGAACACGTGACTTGTGTTCTCCTTTCCCCATCTTCAAATCCAGCAACACTGTGCTGAGTTCTTCTCACACTGCTATTTCCTTGGTTCCCACTTCTGCCTCCCTCTTCCACTTTTAAAGACTCTTATGATTATTTTTTGCCTGCCTCGATAATCTAAGATGACCTTTCTATTTTGAAGTCTGCTGAATAGCAACCTTAATTCCATTTGCAACCTAAATTTTGATTTTCCATGTAACCTAACATATCCACAGGTTCCAGAGATTAGAATACAGACATAATCGGGGGCCATGTTTAAGCTCATCACGTGAATGTCTGTGAAATTGTGTATTTTAATAAAAGAACACTAAGGCCAGGTCCTAGAAACACCAAGACCTAACCAATAATACCTGAACTTCTCTGAATTTGGGGAGATGCATTTATCAGATGAAGAATATTCTATTTCTTTAGACCATTCATATAACATTTGCTGAGTAGATTTTTTGGGTTAATTTATCTTACTGTACTAGTATAAATTTTTCACTTTGCTTCATACATTTATATACTTCAGTAAAGTTAAAAAATGTTACTACTTTAATAAAAATGTACAATACATTACAAGAAATTAATTAAAGAAGTGCAATATTGCAATGATTCCAATTAAGTACTATATGCTGTCAGGTGGGGCATAATAGACGAGTGTTCCTTAGTCATAATTATTTAAGCAAAGTCATGAAAATAAATTTTTAGGCACAATGCAGGTCACTCGGTAGTTCCTTCAAAAAATTGTTTGATCATTGTTATTGATACTATTAATATTATTATTAATATTTCCATTATTCTTTTTATTATTTAGTTAACTTATATAGAATTACCAGCATTTAATTTATGTTTTTGCTTCTTTTTCCTCTCCTCTCTCACTGCATTGACTGTGCCTATAACTACATACTAGTTTGAATATAAAATTCAAATAGCACTTTATATATTGGTTTAGGGAACACCCAGTGAAATTAATTAATGGAATTAAACCATCTCTTTTACTTCTCAATCAATTCATATGCAGAATGGTTCAATGAATTACTGAATGTTCATGTTTTGGTCATTAGTACACAAGTTTAATAATCTCTCATAATTAAGAAAACATTTGTCAACAAGTAAGACATTTTCTTTATTTTTTTTATTTCATTCTTTAGTATTTTCAATTATTTTTTAAGGTCATATTGGCTTATAACATTGTGCAATTTCAGGTGACATTATTATATATCAGTTTCTGTATAGACTGTGTTGTGCTCAGCACTAATAGTTTGCTTTTTATCCATCACCATACATATGTGCCCCTTTATCCCTTTCACCCACCCCTCTACCCTCTTCGCCTCTGGTAACCACTAATCTGTTCACTTTATCTAAATGTTTGTTTATCTTCCACATATGAGTGAAATCATACAGTGTTTGTCTTTGTCTGGCTTATTTTGCTTAGCATAATACACTCAAGGTCCATTCATGTTGTTGCAAACGGGACAATTTTGTCCTTTCTTAAGGCTGAGTAGTATTGCATTGTGTATATATACCACATCTTCTTTATCCATTCATCAGTTGATGGGCATTGGGTTACTTCCATGTCTTGGCTATTGTGAATAATGCTGCAATGAATATAGGGGTGCATAAATCACTTTGATTTGTTAATTTCATGTTCTTTGGATAAATACCCAGTAGTGGGATAGCTAGATCATATGGTATTTCTAGTTTTAATTTTTTGATGAGGAAGATTAGCCCTGAGCTAACATCCATTGCCAATCTTCCTCTTTTGCTGAGGAAGATTGGCCTTGAGCTAACATCCATGCCCGTCTTCCTCTACTTTATATGTGGGATGCTGCGAGAGCATGGCATGATGAGTGGTGCATACGTCCATGCCCGGGATCCGAACCTGCAAACCCAAGGCCGCTAAAGTGGAGCACATGAACTTAACCACTATGCCACCAGGCCAGCCCCTTGTTTTTAAGTTTTTGAGAAATATCCATACTGTTGTCTGTAATGTCTGTGCCAGTTTGCATTCCCACCAGCTGTGTATGAGGCTTCCCTTTTCTCCACATCCTCTTCAATATTTGTTATTTTTTGTCTTGTTAATTATAGCAATTCTGACAGGTGTAGGGTGATATCTCATTGCACATTTGATTTGCATTAGTGATTGCATTAGTGATGTTGAACATTGCTTCATGTGCCTGTTGGCTATCTGTATATCTTCTTTGGAAAGATATCTGTTCATATCCTCTGCCCATTATTTGATTGAGTTTTTTTTTTTTCTCGCTGGGTTGCACGAGTTCTTTATATATTTTGGAAATTAACCCCTTGTTGGATATATGATTTCCAAATATTTTCTCCCAGTTATTGGGTTGTCTTTTCATTTTGTCCCTGGTTTCCTTTTCTTTGTAGAAACTTTTTAGTCTGATGCAGTCCTATTTGTTATTTTTTTTCTTTTTTTCCCTTGACTAAGTAGACATAGCATTCAACAAGATGCTGCTAGGACTGATGTCAAAGATTGTATTACCTATATTTTTTTCTAAGAGTTTTATGGTTTCAGGCCTTACATGCAAGTCTTTAATCTGTTTTGAGTTAATTTTTCTGTATGGTGTAAGATAATGGTCTACTTTCATTCTTTTGCATTTGGCTGTCCAGTTTTCCTACCACCATTTATTGAGGAGACTTTCCTTTCTCCATTGTATGTTCTTTGCTGCTTTGTCAAAGATTAGCTGTACATAGACGTGTGGTTTTATTTCTGTGCTTTCAATTATGTTCCATTAATCTGTGCCTGTTTTGTGTCAGTGCCATACTGTTTTGATTACTATAGTTTTATAGTGTATTTTAAAGTCA
Source organism: Diceros bicornis minor (assembly GCF_020826845.1). NCBI lineage: Eukaryota > Metazoa > Chordata > Mammalia > Perissodactyla > Rhinocerotidae > Diceros > Diceros bicornis. The sequence goes on along the minus strand of NC_080742.1, from coordinate 19,175,392 downwards.
GGTAGTGTGATGCTTCCAGCTTTGTTCTTTTTTCTCAAGATTTCCTTAGGTATTCAGGGTCTTTTGTTGTTCCATATAAATTTTAGGATGCTTTGTTATATTTCCATGAAGAATATCATTGGGATTATGATTGGGATTGTATTGAATTTGTAGATTGCTTTAGGTAGTATGGACATTAACTACATTTATTCTTCCAATTCCTTAGCATTGAATATCTTTCCATTATTTTATGTCTTTTTTCAATTTCTTTCAATAATGTCTTATAATTTTCAGTGTATAGACTTTTCACATCTTTTGTTAAATTTATTCCTAGATATTTTATTCTTTTTCTTGTAATGGTCAATGGGATTGTATTACTAACTTTGATTTCAAGTTCACTATTAGTGTATAGAAATGCAACTAATTTTTGTAAGTTTATTTTGTATCCTGCAACTTTGCTGTTGTTGTTGATTATTTCTAATCATTTTTTAGTAGATTCTTTAGGGTTTTCTATACATAGAAACATGTCATCCACAAACATTAAGAGTTTCACTTCTTCCTTTACATTTTGGATAAATTTTATTTTTTTTCTTGCCTAGTTGCTCTGGCCGAAACTTCCAGTACTACGTTGAATAGGAGTGGCGAGAGTGGTCACATTTGTCTTGTTCCTGTTCTCAGAGGGATGGCTTTCAGTCTTTGACCATTAAGTATGATGTTGGCTGTGGGTTTGTCATATATCACTTTTATTATCTTGAGGTACTTTCCTTCTATACCCATTTTATTGTTAGTTTTTCTCATAAATAGATGTTGAATCTTGTCAAAAGATTCCTCTGCATCTATTGAGATGATCATGTGACTTTTATTCCTCTTTTTGTTAGTGTTGTTTATCATATTGATTGATTTGTGGATGTTGAAATATCCCTGCGTCCCTGGTGTAAATCCAACTTGATCATGATGTATCATCTTTTGATGAATTGCTGTAATCACCTTGCCAATATTTTGTTGAGGATTTTTGCATTTTCGTTTATTGGCAATATTGGCCTGTAATTTTCCTTCTTTGTGGTGTCCTTGTGTGGTTTTGGTGTCAGGGTAATGTTGGCCTCCTAGAAAAAGTTAGAAAGTGTTCTGTCTTCCTTAGTTTTTTGGAATAGTTTGAGAAGGCTATGTATTAAATCTTCTTTGGGGGCCAGCCCCATGTCTTAGTGGTTAAGTGCTCACACTCCACTACTGGCAGCCTGGGTTCGGATCCTGGGCGTGCACTGCCGCACCACTTCTCCAACCATGCTGAGGCCACGTCCCACATACAGCAACTAGAAGGATGTGCAACTATGACATACAACTATCTACTGGGGCTTTGGGGGAAAAAAAGGAGGAGGATTAGCAATAGATGTTAGCTCAGAGCCGGTCTTCCTCAGCAAGAAGAGGAGGATTAGCACAGATGTTAGCTCAGGTCTGATCTTCCTCACACACAAAAAAAATCTTCTGTAATTGTTTGTTGAATTCTCCAGAGAAGCCATCTTGTCCTGGACTCTTGTTTTCTGGGCAGTTTTTGATTACTGTTTTAATTTCTTTACCTGTGACTGGTCTATTCAGATTCTCCATCTGTTCTTTTTTCAGTTTTGGGAGATTGTATGATTCTAAGAATTTATCCATTTCTTATAGGTTATCCAATTTGTTGGTGTATAGGTTTTTCATAACACTCTCTTTTAATCCTTTGTATTTCTGTGGTTTCTGTTGTAATTTCTCATCTTTCATTTGTACTTTTATGTATTTGAGTCTTCTCTCTTTTTTTCTTAGTAAGTCTGGTGATGGGTTTGTCAATTTTATCTTCTCAAAGAATCAGCTCTTAGTTTCATTGATGCTTTCTACTTTTTTTTGGTCTCTATATCACTTATTTCTGCTCTAGTATTTATTATTACCACCTTCTGTTGATTTTAGCCTTTGTTATTCTTTTTCTAGTTCCATTAGATGTAGTTTAAGATTACTTATTTGAGATTTTTCTTGTTTGTTAAGGTGAGCCTGTATTGCTATGAATTTCCCCCTTAGAACCACTTTTGCTGCATCCCAGAAGCATTGGTATGTTGTATTTTCATATTAATTTGCCTCCAGGTATTTTTTGATTTCTCCTTTGATTTCTTCACTGATCCAATGGTTGTTAAGTAGCATGCTGTTTAGTCTCAATATATTTGTGGCTTTCCCTGCTTTTTCTTGTAGTTGATTTCTGGTTTCATAGAATTGTGGTCAGAAAAGATGCTTGATATTATTTCAATCTACTTAAAATTATTGAGGCTTGCCTTATTTCTCCACCTGTGGTCTATCTTTGAGAATGTTCCATGTTCTCCAGAGAAGAATGTGTATTCTGCTGTTTTGGGTTAGAATGTTCTATATATATTTATTAAGTCTAGCTGGTCTAGTGTTTCATTTAAGGCCACTGTTTCCTTGTTGACTTTCTGTGTGGATGGTCTATCCATTGATGTAAGTGCAGTATTGAGGTCCCCTTCTATTATTGTGATGCTGTCACTTTCTCCTTCTAGATCTGTTAGTAGTTGCTTTATATACTTTGGTGTTCCTGTGTTAGGTGCATATATATTTATAAGTGTTATTTCCTCTTGGTGGAATATGCTTATTTTTATTAAATACTGACACTCTTTGTCTCTTGTATTTTTTATCTTGAAGTTTGCTTTGTCTGATATAAGTATGGCAATGCCTGCTTTCTTTTGCTGACTATTTGCTTAGAGTATAGGCTTCCATCCCTTCACTCTGAGCCTATGTTTGTCTTTAGAGCTGAGATGTGTTTCCTGGAGGCAGCATATTGTTGGGTCTTGTTTTTCAATCCATCCAGCCACTCTGTGTCCTTTGATTAGAGAATTCAATCCATTTGAATTTAGAGTGACTATTGATATATGAGGGCTTAATACTGTTATTTTATCTCTTGTTTTCCAGTTGTTCTATAATTCCATTGTTTCTCCTCCCTTGTATTTCTGACTGTCCTTTCAATTTGGTCATTATCTGTAGTCGTTTTCTCTTTATTTATGATTTGTGACTCTCTTCTAATTATTGGTTTACTGGTTACCATGAGGTTTGTATAAGGGATCTCGTAAGTGGTATAGTCCATTTTCTGATAGCCCCTTATTTCCTTAGCCTAAACAGCTTCCATACTTTTCCTCTTCCTCTTCTCATTTATCGTCACAAATTCTTCTTTTTTTGTGTTGTGATTTTGTGACTAAATTGAAGTATTTATACCTATTTTTGATGCTTTCTTTCATTTTATCTTTTATATTATAAAGTGTTTGCTAACCTATTCTGATAGAGAGCTGCAGATTTCTGATTTTGTCTATTTGTCTCTTTGCTCAAAGGTTTGTAAACCTTTGCCTTTTTGTTTCAGGTAGGAGGGCTTTGTTCATCATTTCTTGTAATGGAGGTCTAGTGGCAATGAACTCCTTCAGCCTTTGTTTATCTGGGAAAGCTTTTATTTCTCCGTCATATCTGAAGGATTATTTCACTGGAGAGAGTATTCTTGGCTGAATGTTTTTGTCTTTCAGTATTTTGAATTTATTGTTCCATTCTTTCCTAGCCTGTAAGGTTTTTGCTGAGAAATCTGCTGAAAGCCTGATAGGATTTCCTTTGTAGGTTAATTTCTTGTGCCTTGCTGCCCTAAATATTTTGTATTTGTCATTAACTTTTGCCAACAATGTTATACACCTTGGAGAAGGTCTTTTTGCATTGATGTAATTAGGAGTTCTATTGGCTTCATGTACTTGTAAGCGCATTTTCTTCCCCTGGTTTTGGAAATTCTCAGCTATTATGTCTTTGAATAAGCTCTGTGCTCATTTCTCCCTCCCTTCTCCATCTGGAATACCTATAATCCTTATACTACTTTTCCTAATATTGTCAGATATTTCTCAAAGAATTTCTTCTGTTTTTTTTTTTTTTAATCTTGGTGCTCTCTCCTCCTCCACCTGTAACATTTCTATATTTCTGTCTTGTCTTTCACTAATTCTTTCCTCCATAACATCAGCTTTATTTTTTTTATGGTTCCTAGATTATTTTTTATCTCAGTAATTGTTTTCCTCATCTCTAGAATTTCTGTTTGATTTTTTTCTTAGAGTTTCAATCTCTTTGGTGAAGTATTCCTTCTGTTCATTAGTTTTATTCCTGAGCTTATTGAACTGTCCCTCTGAGTTTTCTTCTAACTCGTTGAGTTTCTTTATCAAAACTATTTTGAATTTTCTGTGATTTAGATTGTAAATTTCTGTGACTTCAGGATTGGTTTATGTAGACGTCATTTTCCTTCTTCTCTGCAGTGTTTTCATCATGTTTGATGAGTTGATCTTTTGCCAGAGTATTTGTAGTAGTAGCAGGTCACAGAAACCACTTGCCACTACTGGGAGGGAGCAGGAGATGTGTTTTCTGATCCCACCTCATTTGCTGGAAATTGTGCAGGTAAGGATACTCTGCATTTGCATGGGCCTGCTGCAGCAACTCTGCAGGTTGCACTCACATGGACAGGTCCTCTGCATTGGGTGGGCAGGTCAGGCTTTGTAGGTGGGGTCTCTGTGCTCTGCATGGGGCCAGCTGAGCTGCTATGTGCAAGGCAGCTGTGGTGCTTATGCAGAGGCTGAGCCACCACTTGGTGGGTCCTGTGGTTTGCTGTCCTCCATGGGTGGGGCACCTCCTGAGTGGGCAGGGAAACTTCTGCCCTGTGCTGTGCTAGAGGGGAGGCATGCACATGTTGGTATTGAGCCACCACTCAGTGGATCCCATGGGATGATATGTTCAATGGGCAGGGGCACTTTCTGAGTGGGCAGGGTGCCCTCTGGCCTGCACTGTGCTAAGGGCAAGGGGCATCCATGTGGGGGCTGAACCACCACTCAGTGGACCACACAAGGTGGTGTGCTCTGTGGGCAAGGGCACTTTCTGAGTGGGTGGGATGCCTTCTCATCTGTGCTGTGCTCAGTGGGCAGGTGCCTTCAGAGGGGCTGAGCTGCCACCACTCAGTTTAGAGAATTCCCAATGGTGGGGCCACTGCAGCACAGTGGGTGCTCCCACTTGCTAGGCTACAACACTGAAAGCATTTGTGCAGGCCAGGCTGTCCCTGTCTCTTCTTACAGTCATGCCAGCCACTATGTGAGGATCCACAACCTGGCACACTGCTGCCAGGGAGGGGGAGGTGTGTGTTCACCTTCTTCCACTGCCTTCTGGGTATCCAGTCCACCTGCCCTCAGATGTATAGCTGTGTGCATCTCTCAGAAGTACTGTTGTACTGTGAAGAATCCTCTGCTGGTTAATGAATACCCATTTAGTTGTAATTTAGAGGGGAGAGACTAAAGAAACAACTCACTCTGCCATGATGCTGACATCACTCTCTCTTTACTTTTTTTAAATAACTTTTTCAGTACTACCAATTATACCAGAAAGGAAGATTGTTCACTGAAGCAGAAAGAAAAGAAGGTAGTAACACTTATTTAATATATCTGGTGCTTTGTATTCCTTGTATAAATTAAACTGTATAAATAAACCTGTAAGAGAGACATTATTATCCCACTTCTATAAATGATTAAACTGAAGCTCAGAAAATTCATGTAACTTGTTCCAAATCATATAGCTAGAAAGATTCAAGAATGAAAGAGTTCAATCAAGCCATCTCCTTTGGAAAGTGTCTTTTTGGGAAAGACATTTCTATAACATTCTGTCTCCTATGTAATTACTAGTTTTTCTTGACACATTGGTTATTATTAAAGTATAGATTAGCAGGACTGGATGCATTCTGGGTATGAGACTAGTACTTTACATATGCTATCATTTTTAACACTATTATAAAGTAGATCTCACTTTCAAAATAGTCACATCCTGAATTTAGCATTATATGAGTCAACCGGTACAGTTTCTTTAGGGATCAAATATCTTGAGACTTGAAAATAATTTGCATGGAGGTAATAAATGCAGAAGGTATTTGGTCATCTGTATTCTCGTAAACATATTCCTACTGGTATTTCCAGAGCCTGAAACTCAGGACTCCCTAAGGCTTTAACGAGGCAACTTGCATTTTATTAGAACAGAGGCCTTTGCTGAGTTCTAAACTGTGATCCAAGTGTCAGAGTCATGGAGCATTAGGCACCTCCCAAATGGTGGCTGCTCCTGAGTAGGTGAGTGTCAGGACTCCAAGACTGAGTGCTTAAATCTTGGGGTCATGTTCTCTAGTACTTTTGGTGTTGAAAATTTTACTTACATAATTGGAAGGCTATATCACAATCTGTAGCACTTGAAAAGAGAGAAATTAAAGTATCTGGATTTCACTCAATGGCATCATAACTGTGCTCTTTAATTCTCTGCTATACATACTTTATAAAATTTGCAAAACATTGGTTTGCCTTTCTCAATTAAAGGAATATCTAACACCGTTCTGACTGTTATATTTTGCTGCATATTGGCAATTTAATACTTCCATAATATATCTTTTCATTAAACATTGCAAATGAACTTGAAAATATTTGTGTATATAGAGTATTTTTCATTTTCTTTTGAGTTATTTTTTAGAATGAAATCTATACAAACATACCAGTGGCTCCAAGGGATAAGCGTAGTTCTACAGTTCTCATCAATATTGCCAAAGTGATACAGAGATTTTTCATTTTTATCCTACAATTAATTTTCACTATATTTCAACTGATATTGCAAATTATCAAGGAAACTAAATCTAAGTTTGAATGTATAAAATAATTATTATTTTGTTTAATATGTGGGTTTCTTTAACTCTTACTATACATTTTGTGTGCTTATATTACAAAAATTTATCTTTATCAAATTGTATTTATGCACAGTATCTGGATGAGCTTTTCAGAAGACTTGAGATTTGGTTCATGTTCCAGCCCCAAGTCAGACAGATACATTTAATTCCATCAATTACATCCTCCGTTTACTTTCCTCTAGGAAAAGTGCCAGTTTTTGAGTACATGAAAGCAATAGTGGCTACTATTTTTGAGAAGTTACTAATTTCCTGTAGTCAAGTAAGCAATCTTAGAACACTATCTTTATTTTTACAACAATCATGTAATGTCATTATGTACTTATTTTTAAAAGAAAAACTTAAGACCCATAGGATAAGAAACGTGCCTGACCTCACAGAACTTGCAACTGCTGGAATACAACATAGAAAGAGCTCTGTCTGAGTCCTGAGACTCCACACTTAACCCCTTTAATGTACTCTGCTTGAATTTTGGATGACCTGGAATCTTCTGAAAAGGCTCTTTAGGAAACTTTTACTGCAAGATGACAGGAGTTCCTGTGTTCCTTTGGTTAAATCAACATTCCTATAACTATACGTTTTTTTGATGTATTCATAAATATGTTTTAAAAATATTTATTCCATACTTCCTTTTACGAGATTTATATGCTAGCAAAACTGAGCATAGGAATTGCGTCCATTCAGCGTAAATATGACAAATAATTCCCCTTATTTGAATTAATTTATCAATTACATAAATGATAATTATCTAGTCCAACCTATAACTAGCCCATTGTTATATTTTATTTTGTTTGATTATTCAATGTGTCTATCTTCTAATGATCAAGATAAAAACTGAATTAAAAAAACTGAGAGATGTAAAATTAGCATGGGAGCCTAACTTGGTTCTTTGTTTGATACCTGGTTTTTCTCCTTTATTCTTCAGGAAAAAAGTAATTAATCTAACTCTAATCTACTTCATGTGCAATTCTAAAAAAAATCAGTCTCTATTTTATTTATGTATTGTGACATTTGATGAGACTTGTGCATATCAAGAAGTCAGCATAGTGTTCGGGATAATATTTTCTATAATTGTTATCATCTTTGTTATGTCTGAGTTGCCGCATCTATAGCATGCAAATGTGAAATCAGGGTCATTAGGTTTAAAATTTAGTTTCCAATTGAAGAAAATTGCCATATGAGGGCCAGGATAAAATATCAGTCAGCAAATTATGTAACATAGAGCATACAGTTGCTCAGGGTGAAGCTTTGCTAATTACAAAACCCACACTGAGTGGCCCGCCCTGTGGCGCAGCAGTTAAGTGCGCATGCTCCGCTGCGTTGGCCCTGGGTTCGCAGGTTCGGATCCTGGGTGTGCACTGATGCGCCACTTGCTAAGTCATGCTGTGGCGGTGTCCCATATAAAGTAGAGGAGGATGGGCATGGATGTTAGCCCATGGCCAATCTTCCTCAAAAAAAAAGGGAGGAAGGATTGACATTGGATATTAGCACAGGGCTAGTCCTCCTCACAAAAATAAAAACATAAAAAAATAAAACCCACACTGAAATGGAGATAGAAATGAGACAATTGATGTAAAAGAACTTTGAGTTCTTTGTACTCACAGATTTTATACAGCTAAAAAATAACTGAGAAGTGATTTTACACTGTTTTTAATGTTTGGAGCAACAACAGTGACTAGATATAGTCTTGACTTGAAAATCTGTCTCGCACTTTGCACCTGGGAAATTATGTACAATTAAATTCACTTGAGAAGAGCAGACTTTTTGACATGAAATACCACATAGAAAGTTTTTTTTTTTCTTTTTGGTGAGGAAGATTTGCTTTGAGCTAACATCTGTTGCCAATGTTCCTCTTTTTTTGCTTGAGAAAGATTAGCCCTAAGCTAATATCTGAGCCAATCTTCCCCTATTTTGTATGTGGGTCACCATCACAGCGTGGCTTGATGTGTGGTGTAGGTTGGCACCCGGAATCCGAACCTGCGTACCTGGGCCAGCAAAGTGGAATGCACCAGACTTAACCACTTCACTGTAAGGCCAGTCTCAAGATTTCATTTTTTTATCCTAGTGCTTTAACATTTTTAAGAAAGAAATAAATTATTAGATGTATGATAAATTCCATGACATATTAAAATTCTTATATTTTATGTTTAAAACATAAGAAAATGATTCAAATTATTAATCAAAGAACTTATATGCTTAGAATGATTAAATTTACCATGGGTCATGTGTTTCTGCTCTGTGTTCACAAAAATTCATAAATGGTAGATGGAGTGCAGAGTCCAACCCAAAGAGATACTATAAATATTATGGCACTTAACTATCTATAGGTTAATAAATTAAGTAGATTTTTATTATGTGTTAGTTCTCAAATAAATATTAATTTGACTTCTGAAATGTTTTGGTGGGAAATATCTATTTATGGCTAATATTAATAATAGTAAACAAAGTATTAAGGCTAATCTTTGTAGAGCTATTGTTTTTTTCTATACATTTTAGCATGCACTTATATGTATTTTCTATTGTAATCAACGAGTGATACTGAAAGAGACAGATAGTATATTTCATTAAATTTTGCAGATAATGAAGCTGATATCTAAAGAAATTTCTTTTTAAATTGCCTAAATTCATCCAAGTACTAGTTAGGGACATAGATATTCAAGCTCAAGAAGCCTACTCCTTAATTCTTTACTTCTATCTGATAAGATTAAAGACAAAAATTCTATTGAGTTAAGGATCAGGAAGAAAAACACTGCTATCAGTTCCTAAGTTGTAAAATGTGCACTATTATATGAGTTGTGTAACTTTCTGGACTATAGATTTCCTACTGGTTAAACGTGAAATATATAGATATTTCACATGGATTTCTATTTGGAAATATAGGACTGACTGAATTGAAAGTCTGATGTTATCACAACGATGATTTTAAAATGCTGTTAGTTTAAAATAATTTCTTCTTTAATTGTAAATCCACATAGAACTTTCAAAATCATACTTAAAGTAACTCATCCTATGAAAAATATGTTGATAAGCTGGTCTTAATTATGAACATTAGTTGATAGTTTTTGACTAAAATGGAGAGCACAAAGTGAACCCAAAGAAAGAAAAATAAAGCACGTGCTGAAAGACAGTCCAGCAAAATACAAATTTATTGAGTCTAGAAACAAGAAGATTGATTCAACAAAGGTAGTGGTAACCTGCCCAAATCTCATAAATATTTTCTAAGTGAGCATAGACCCGACTTTTGAATTTTGTCTTTATGTTATTTAAGTTGTCTGTAATTCATGTCTCTATCCTCCCTATGTCCTGACTCTGGGCTGGATTACTGGAGAAATTTTATATTTCATTATCTGTGATTCAGTAAGTCCATAAAGACAGAGGCCTATCTATCCACACCATGTACTAAGAAGATGAACTCTAAACAATACATTTTGTAGGGTTAATATATTTGATATCCATAGATGCAAAAATACTTCAGAAGTAATACTAAACTTCTCATAATTTGAAACACCACGAATTGAAGTGATATTAAACAAATTCCCTTTTGTAAATCAATGGTTATTTTGTGCTTTTTTATTGTGGATATTCATTGGGCTCAATACGCACACAGCTTATGTTGTATACAAGTCCCTTGCCAGCACATGAAAACAAACTGGAATTTGCACATATAAGCATTGTGTATATATGCATACACAGTAGTGATTAAATTACATGTATAATATGGAATGCTAAATTACATGATTAAGTTATAAACCTTGCATATTTAGCAAATGGGGGAAAAGATTAAATTTTGCACATTATGATACTGCAGAATCTGTAGCTTGAGGTGTCCTGTACTTTTCCTATAAGGCTACTGAAGTTACACGATTGTGCCTAATATTTGCTACTGGTGATGAAGACAGATAATATCACTTATAGAAAACTATTTTTGTATAACGGTAAATATTTTGAATTTTATGGGGTATTTTTTCGAGTATTTAAATAAAAATGACTTCACCATTTTAACCACAAAAAAAGTAATACCAAACTTACTATGATCATAGATTCAAACAATTTACATATCAATAACTGGGAGTTTCATTCCAATAATATTCACATGATTTAGCATGAGAAAATCTATCAGTGTAATCTTGCTTATTAACATTAAATGAATAATAACATATAAGTATCCGAAATACATGTAATGTTCCATGTAATCTTTGGTTCTAAATAATGTAACAACATTTTTAAGTATTGTAAATAGGCTGAGGAAGATATTACTGTCATTATAAATGACAAGTTAGAACAGAGTACATAAATAAAAAAATGAATTATTCATATCTATAAGGAAAATTCAAACAATTCAATAGAAAATATGGACAAGAAATGTTCACGGTTAATTTAGAGAAGTAATATAAGAGATTACTGAATAGATTAAAGAGTTTCTGCTCAGTGTCATTAAGGAACTTGTAATTTAAAACAAAATTAATTTTCACTCTTCTACGATTGGCCATGATTATTGCACCTAAAATACCTAACAGTTCCACACATGGAGGAATTGAAATAAAAATCAACATTCGATGGGAATAAAAAAGTTAGGAATTCAGCTATCCAAAAGACAAAGAATGCTACTTTCAGGTTCCTTACTAGAGAAACTCTCATCACATGCACATGGCCATGGACTATAATAATAGAAATTTAAAAGCACCTAAATATTCATAAGTACACTATGCTATCTACATACAATAGAGCAAAATGGAGTAGTAATTAACAATTACTAAGCTAGATACATATATATATCATTGAAGTAATAGAGCATAATATGATATGTTCATTATTTTAACTTAACTCTTTTGATGAACATACCATCTAAATCTTTTAATTATATAGTGAACATTGGTGGTATAAAATACGTACTAAAAACAATGCAAATATTTACTAAAAAACCGTATTTATATACACTCACATAATTTTCAGTGCTTATCCATAAACTTACAGAGAAAATAAAAAAAGATTTGCTACATGATAGATTATGAATAATGCCCAAATGTAATCTTCTTGGATATAACAAATCCATTCATCTTGTTGAAAGTCTGATTTGTAAAGAAAAGACAAAAGTCACATAAGTATAAGAAAACACTCATTTGCATTTAAATCCATTTCTACTACCATAGATACTTTCAGGTAAGATAAATGGAAGCTAAAGGCTTATGTGAAAAATGAATTAATCCCTGGAAGTAACTGAAATGCCCCATGTTATATTTTTAGTTGATGTTGTACCTCATACTAATGTAGTGCAACAAAGTAATTTGGGCAAGTCTTAATTGATTACCTAATTAAACAATAATCAGTTAAGTCTGATTATTCTGTTACTGAATAATCAAATTGGTCAATAAATTAATCTTTCTCCTACATTTAAGAATGTGTGATTACCGGTAAAGTGTGAAAACCTGCACGTAAGACCAATTTCTTTATGTTCCTTTAATTCACCTGTAAAATTATTAACTTTTTCTAGTGAACATATTTAAACAAATTCAGACACACTATGTGAGTACATGTCTGGTATAAACGTTAACTGTTTAGAGGTTTATAAGCTAAGAAAACGTCCCTGTATTCAGGAAGACAGGTTACGGTAACACGAGGGGGTCGGTGCCCCCGAGCAGCATCTGTGGTAGCTTGAAGCCTGGTGTACTGAGAGCACAGGCTGCTTACAGGTGGGAAAGTGAGAAATTTAGTCATTTTTGTTTTCCTCCTCAGGAAACTGAGTTTTAGTAGTTCTACTTTTAATTTTGTGTATATTTTTAATTTTAAAAGATGATTCATCAGGATATTGAAGGATATCCTGTGAAACTAATTAAACAAATATGTGAAAAACATGCAAAAGTCATATGATATATCACATCAATTCTGACCAAAGTGTGTGAACTTGAAGCTCCTACAAGATAGAAGTATACAAATTATAGAAAATTGGGATTACATAATATTTCCTAACACCGTGAGTAAATTATGTGTAGCACTGAAAAATTATACAAAAATAATAGAAATGTAATTGGTACTACCACATATACATGTTATCCAATTTTTTGGGGTCAATAATAATATGCAATTCCAAAGAGATAGATGATAGGATGTTATTGTGAAGTGAAAGATTAAAGTCATACTTATTTGCCCAAGTCTCATTCATTTCTATGTCATTTGATCAAGTTTTCTTAAAGAAATGCTCAAGCTTACCTTTAAGCAGTTCTCATTTCCTAATCATTCGTTGTCTTCCAGGCATGACTGGAGCCATGGAAAATGCAAATGACACCACAAGGATAAACTTCATTCTTCTAGGGCTTTTTAACCACACGCAGACCCATCTCTTCCTCTTTTCCATGGTGCTCATGATCTTCCTCACCTCTCTGGTGGGCAATGCCCTCATGATTGTGCTCATCTATGAGGACCCCCGGCTGCACATGCCCATGTACTTCCTGCTTAGCCAGCTCTCCCTCATGGACATGATGCTGGTCTCCACCATTGTCCCCAAAATGGCAGCCAACTACCTGATGGACAACAGGTCCATCTCTCCCACTGGCTGTGGAGTTCAGATCTTTCTGTTTGTCAGTCTGGGTGGGGGCGAGTGCTTCCTCTTAGCAGCCATGGCCTATGACCGCTACGTGGCCGTATGTCACCCTCTGCGCTACCCCATCCTCATGAATCAGAAGCTCTGCTTGCACATGACAGCAGGCTCCTGGCTTCTGGGAGGGGTAGATGGCCTGATGCAGGCTGGTGCCACTCTGAGCTTCCCTTACTGCCGCTCTCGGGAAATCAACCACTTCTTTTGTGAGGCACCCTCACTCGTGCGACTTGCCTGTGCAGACCACAAGCTTTTTGAGATTTTCATGTATGTCTGCTGCATCCTGATGCTCTTGATCCCTCTGTCTCTCATTTTGGCGTCCTACACTCTCATCCTGGCTGCTGTGCTCCGCATGCAGTCCACTGTGGCCCGAAAGAAAGCCTTTGCCACCTGCTCATCTCACCTGGCTGTCGTGGGGCTCTTCTACGGCACCCTCATGTTTATCTACATGCGCCCCAAGTCCTTCCGTTCAGTGGCTCGTGACAAGTTGGTCTCTGCTTTTTACACCATCTTTACACCTGTGTTGAACCCCCTCATGTACAGTGTGAGGAATAAAGAAGTCACGGGGGCTTTGAGAAAGTGGCTGAAGAGATATTTTTTGTGATACCAATAGTGAGCAAAATTTGCCCAAATGGCATCACCCAAATTGGAATAGGTTACAAAATTTGTATTGTATCAATATACTATTCTCTCACTTGGCTAGTTTGCATTCTCTTTTAAAATTATTTATTTTATATTTGATAAGTCAACTAAAATTATATTTGTACCACTATCATGTGTTGTAGTAGCTTTATTCTGAACTTTGAACCTCATCACAAAGAGTAAATGATTGAGGCAGTGTACCGCAAGATATGCTAGATATCAACAATGTACTGTGTACTTGTTATATACATAATGAAAATAATTATGATAGGGATGAATTATTTAAAAAGTGCATTTTTAATTTGATATAAACAATGTAGACTCAGCCCTGTATTATTTTGATAAAATAAATTTCAAATGAACAAATAACATGAATATTTAACAGATATTTATAAGAAAGTTGCAGGAAATATTTGTTAAAATGTTTTCTGGGGGAAGATTTTCTGTGACTAAATGTGATTTGTAAAAAATTGTTAATCAAAAGACAAGCAGATTGGACTATATACATTTAAATATTATTAAAATATGTAGTAATCATGAAAGGAAGAAGTCCACATTTTTATGTGAAAAGCAACACTATTTAAAAAATAATTCACCTGATAAAATTTTCCACAATAATTAACATAGATTAAATATTTGTTCACAGTAGTAATTAAGAGCGAAGCATTTAAGTATTTTTTCACATGTTAAAATGAATAAATATCTACTTTCTGTTAAATGTTATACATTTAAAAAATCATTTTGGAGCACAAGGAAAGCCGTAAGACTGAACGTTTTACCTTTTTTGTGATTAACTGAAAGGAGTGGCTCTAATGGTTTTGGAGAAGAATTACATTCATAAATTGTCTGCAATTTTGTTTTAGGGTAATTTATTTTTCAAAAGAAAAAAAAAGAAAGACCTCTGACTCACACATTTTCACTTGAAGGAAATGTCAGTTTAGAAATGAAAAAATTAAAATAGTCTTATCAAAAATTCTTAAAATAAGAGTTTTAATAGCATGTAGATGAACTACCACATCTCGTTTATTTAACTGTCACTCATCAACTTAAAATAGAACACCATATCTGTAGATCTTGAAAGAGTAAAAAAAAAACCATGCTTTTCCATAACTTCAATAATTGTAAGATTTTGTCCCTAATAGAATGTCAGCTCTTGAAACCAAAATTCTAGAATTTAATTTTATGTCTGATCATCTTTCTCTTCATTGGATTTAATGAATTAAATTAGAATAAAACTAAAGAACAATATGCTAAAATATGGGACTTTACTCATCAGTCTTAAACATAATTCATTCTAAATACATACACATCAGAATTGATACTATATTCCAGGCCATTTCGAATTTCAGTTATTTGAAAATTCTTTAAGAGATTGTACTTGAGTGATACACAGATTGGAATTTATGTATTTATGAAGTATTCTGTGCTGATAGCCAGCCTTGGTGATCTGGTCGTTAAGACTTGACTATCTCACTGCCACAGTGCAGGTCTGTTTGCAGATGAGAGAACCACACAGCCTGTCAGCTGGTTGTCATATCGTGATGGCTGTGTGTTGCTGTGATACTGAAAGCTATGCCACCCATATTTTAAAGAGCAGCAGGATCACCCATGGTAGACAGGTTTTAGCAGAGCTTCCAGACGAAGAAAGACTAGAATGAAGGACCTGGCCACGCACTTCTGAAAAAATTGGCCATGCAAACCCTATGAACAGCAGCAGAGTATTGTCTAATATAATGTAAAAAGATGAGAGGATGGCACAAAAGGACTGGGCAGGAGCCCCTCTGCCCTATACAGAGTGACTAGGAGTCCAAATTGACTCAACTGCACGGACAACAACTATGCTGATAACTGATTACATATACTTACATACGTAAATTATTAATAGCTATAATTTATATATGTAATGTAATGTGTAAATTTATACATATTTATATATAATTACATATATTTATGTAATCTAAACCCTTAAATGTTTTTATGTACATATGATATACAAGTATATATAAGCTTTTGCATATATAACGAGTATAATGTAGTATATATAAATACATAATATACAAATATATTTATGAAGATATATTACTTCATGAAACCACAAACCCCCAATTGCAATATATTAAAAATATACTAATTTAATAGCAGATACAATAGATATAACTTTCATATACTTTAGTTGCCATGTATGGTTAGAATTGCTGATTTAGAGGCACAGCATATATTTTAAGTGCTGTCTTAGGTACTAGTTAGAGTTAAGAGAAAAATGTGACATAATTTCTATTATGTAAAAGCATAATGATATAGGTACCTCCGATAGACTGCATTTTCCAAAGAAAGTGTCAAAATCTACCATTCTACAAACTCCACTAGAACATTGCTGCTACTCTATTAAGAAATGAAGCCTATGCCCGCTCCCTCAGAACATGGGAAGGACTTTATTCCTCCATTTACCATTAGTACATGGCAGAAGTGAATCTATGTGAATTCCATAATTATGTCATAAAAAATCTTGTTGACTATCTCCTTGTTTTTAGCTTGCTTACCCTAAAACCAAACCACCATGCTGTGAGGAAGCTCACACAGCTTGTGGAAAGGCCAACATGGAGAAAAACTAAGCTCTACAGACAGCTGAGCTCTCAATCACCAATGAGCACCATCTCACTACCATGTATAAGAGCCAGCTTGGTAGTTAATCTTCAGCTCTCAGTTGAGCTACCCTAACTGATATGGTGCAGAGCAAAACTGAGTTGCCCATTAAACCCTACCCAAAGAGCAGTTTCATGAGCAAAATAAATTATTAGTGTTGTTTTAAACCACTAAGATAAGCTGAGATCTTAACTTTTGTTATCTCTGCCTATCTTCAATAAAATCCCCATGGAAGGCAGGAAGGGATCACCTAAGATAGCGAATTACTCAACATTTCACATATTCTTCAGTCTCCATCAGAGGCAACACATGACTCCTTTCCACTGCAATGTTGTTCTGATTTATAAATTTCTTCTTCCATAAGAAAGCACATTTTTAATTTTGTTAAGAATATATGGCTGAGATAGATGGTGGGATAGGAGCTTTCCCCATTTCCACCCCCAGTAGGAACAATGACGTGGCAGCCACATACTGACAAATGTGCTTTTGGGTGAGCTTTGGGCTCCGGGTAGGAGGTTGCAAAACCCAGGTGGAGCCCAAGCCTGAGCATGACCTTTTTGTGAAGGAACGCCTGCACCCATGTGGCAGACTGTCCCACTGTGGTTCTGGTGACAAACCCAGAAACACCCATGTGGACACCCCATCCCCCTGTGGACACAGCTACAGTCCTTTTTGGGCTTGGTCTTGCTACCAGCACCACCTACCAAGGGATCCAAGGGGAGCCACACCCATTCTTGCCTCCAGAGGCAGGCCCAATGACCTTGATCCAATGGTGGAATCTGAAGCAGCCCTAAAACCCAGATCCAATCTTTCTCAACCATGATCCATGGACAGTCCTGACTGCCCAAAAACCTGACAGGAGGCACAATCATCTGTACCCCTGGAGCCAAGCTGCAGAACTTTATCTCGGTTGTAGACCCTGAAGCAGCCCTATGACTCAATTCCTGCCCTGCTCAGCTGGGGTATGAGGCCAGTCTTTCCTGATGTAGGACCTGCCCAGTGACCTGACAGAAACTCTCCCAGGGACCTAGTAGGAGATACTCCCATCCACAAATCTGGTAAGAGGTTCACCTTCTGTAGACCTAATTGTGGAGACTGAAGTGGATAATTGTTGCAGTTACAATCCTACTGATTAAGATCCTGGAGGACATCCTTGTCACCCAGGGATGAGATAAGATCCAACCCACCCACATTCTTGGTAACAGACCCATCCAAAAAAGTATTAAAAATAACTAGAGCTATAATTTGTCAATGGATACACAATATAAAAAGATGTAACATTTAACCTCAATAGAATAATGTGTGGAGGTAGGAGAATGAAGAGTGTAGAGGTTTTTATATGCTATTAAAGTTAAATTGTCATCAGCTTAAAATAAACTGTTATAACTCTAAGATGATTTATACAAACATCATCGTATCCACAAAGCTAAAACCTATACTAGATATACAACAGATAAAGAGTAAGGAATCAAAGCACAACAGTACAAAAACATTAACAAATTACAAAGGAGTCAGCAAGAGAAGAAGAAATGAACAAAGGAACTATAGAATAGTTAGAAAACAATTACCAACATGGAAATAGTAAGTTCTTACCTATCAATAATTACTTTAAATAGAAATGTATTGGGGCCAGCCTAGTGGCTTAGCAGTTAAGTGCGCGTGCTCTGCTGCTGGCAGCCTGGGTTCAGATCCCGGGCGCGCTCAGAGGCACCACTTATCCAGCCATGCTGAGGCGGTGTCCCACATACAGCAACTAGAGGGATGTGCAACTATGATGTACAACTATCTACTGAAGCTTTGGGGAGAAAAGGGGGGGAAAAAGGAGGAGGATTGGCAATAGATGTTAGCTCAGGGCTGGTCTTCCTCAAAGAAAAGGAAAGAAAAAGAAATCTATTCAATTCTCCATTGAAAAGATGTAGAGTGGCTGAATGGGTAAAATACCAAGATCCAACAATATGCTGTGTATAAGAGACATATTTTAGGGGTGTGGCCCAGTGATAAAGCAGTTAAGTTCATGTGTTCTGCTTTGGTGGCCCAGAGTTCCCTGTTTTGGATCCTGGGTGTGGACCTACTCACCACTCATCAAACCATGTTGAGGTGGCATTCCACATAGAAGAACTAGAAGGACCTACAACTAAGATATATAACTATGTACTGGAGCTTTGGGGAGAAAAAAGAAAAAGAGTAAGATTGGCAACAGATGTTAGCTCAGGGCCAATCTTAAAAAAAAGAGAGAGAGAAAAATTTGCTTTAAGAACATATATATTCTAAAATTGAGTGTATTGAAAAATATATTCCATGCAAATGATAATCAAAAGACAGCAAGAATAGCTATACTGGTACCAGAGAAGATATACTTTAAGGCAGTATGTGTCACAAGAGACAAAAAAGGTCACTATAATAATAAAGGGGTCAATTCATCAGTAGGATATAAAAATTATAAATTTATGTCCACACAATATGGCAACACCCATATATATAAAGACAAATATTAACAGAGTTGAAGAGAGAAATAGATAAAATACAATACTAGTAGGAAAATGCAATACCACATTCTTTACAATGGATGATCATCTGGAAAGAAAATCAATAAGGAAACCACTGACTTATACTATTCTTTAGAATAAATGGATGTAGACATAAAAAGATCTTTCAATCCAAGAGCAGCAAAACGTACATACTTCTTCTCATATGCACATGGAACATTCTTCAGGACAGATCATAAATTAGGCCACAAAAGATGTCTTAACTAATTTAAGAAGACTGAAATCATATCAATTATCTTTTCTGATCACCTTGGTAGGAAACAAGATCAATAAGAGGAGGAATATCCAAAATTTACAAATGTGGAATTTAAAAACACACTTCTGACGATATATGGGTCAAAAAAGAAATCAAAAGTAAAATTAAAAAATATGTTAAGACAAACAAATATTAAAAAAAAAGTACATATGAGATGCAGCAAAAGGAGTTGTAAAAGGAAAGTTTATAGCAATAAACTTCTAGTGCAAGAAAAAAGAAAAATCTCAAATAAACAATCTAACTATATGTCCCAAGGAACTAGTAAAAGAAGAACATACTAAGCCCACGTGACCAGATGAAAGAAAACAATAAAAAATATAGCAGAAATAGATGAAATAGATATCAGGCAGACAATAGAAAAGATCAATAAAACTAAATGTTTTAAGATTAACAAAACTGACAATTCTTTAGCTAGATATCTGAAAAAATAGAGGTTTCAAATAAATAAAATTGTAAATGAAAGAGAAGATATTAGAAGAGATTACACAAAAATACAAGTTTAATAAGAATTTCTATTAACAGTATACAACAAATTGGATAACATAGAAAAAAGAATAAATTCCTAGAAACATCTAACCTACCAAGACTGAATCATGAAGAAATAGGAAATCTGAACAGAGAGAGAATGAGTAAGACAATTGAAGCAGTAATCAAAACCTCTCAAAAAAGAAACACCAAAGACCAGATATCTTCACAGGTAAATTCTACCAAATATTTAAATTAACACCAATTATTCCCAAACTCTCTCCAAAAAATGAAAGATGAGGGAACACATCCAAATAATTTTACCAGGCAAGCATTACTATCAAACTAAAGCGAGATAAGGACACTGTAAGGACAGAAAATTACAAGCAAATATCCCTGATCAAAATTTTTGCAAAAATCATCAACAAAATACTAGCAAACTAAATTCAACAGCATATGAAAAGAATCATAAACCATGATCAAGTCAGATTTATCCCTGAGATACAAGGGTGGTTCAACATACACAAATCAATAAGCATCATACACACATTAACAAAATGAAGGATAAAAGTCATGATCTTTTCAACAGATGCTGAAAAAGTATTTGATAAATTTCAACATATTTTCTTGATAAAAACTCTCAAACAATTAAGTATAGAAGGAATGTACCTTCACATAATAAAAGCCCTCTAAAGTAAGCCCACAGCCAACATCATAATCAACAAAGAAAAACTGAAAATTTTTTTCTTTAATATCAGGACCAAGACGAGGGTGCCCATTCACACTATTTCTATTCAGTATAGTACTGAAAGTCCTAGCCAGAGCAATTAAGCAAGGAAAAGAAACAAAAGAGAGACAAATCAGAAAGAAAACATTTAACTTGTCTCTTTTTGCAGATGACATGATCTTACATATAGAAAACCATAAAAACCCTACCAAAAAATTATTAGAACTAATAAACAAATTCAATGTCGCAATATACAAAATCAATATACAATAATCAGTTGCATCTCTCCACACAAACTACCAGAAAGAGAAACCATGAAAATAATTCCATTTGCTATAACATCCAAAAGAATAAAATATTTAGATCATATGGTAGTTCTATCCTTGATTTTTTGAGGAATCTCCATACTGTTTTCCATAGTGGCTGCACCAGTTTGCACTCCCACCAGCAGTGTATGAGAGTTCCCTTCTCTCCACATCCTCTCCAACACATGTTGTTTCCTGTCTTGTTAATTATAGCCATTCTGACGGGCGTGAGGTGATATCTCATTGTAGTTTTGATTTGCATTTCCCTGATAGTTAGTGATTTTGAACATCTTTTCATGTGTCTGTTGGCCATCTGTATATCTTCTTTGGAGAAATGTCTGTTCAGGTCTTTTGCCCATTTTTTAATTAGGTTGTTCGTTTTTTTGTTGTTGAGATGCATGAGTTCTTTATATATTTTGGAGATTAAGCCCTTATCAGATGTATGGTTTGCAAATATCTTCTACCATATGATCCAGCTATTCCACTGTTGGGTATTTATCCAAAGAACTTGAAAACACCAATTTGCAAAGGTACATGCACCCCTGTGTTCATTGCAGCGTTATTCACAATAGCCAAGACTTGGAAGCAACCTAAGTGCCCATCAAGGGACGAATGGATAAAGAAGATGTGGTATATATACACAATGGAATACTACTCAGCCATAAGAAACGATGAAATCCAGCCATTTGTGACAACATGGATGGACATTGAGGGTATAATGCAAAGTGAAATAAGTCAGAGGGAGAAGGTCAAATACCGTATGATTTCCTTCATTAAGTAGTAGATAATAACAACAATAAACAAACACATAGGGACAGAGATTGGATTGGTGGTTACCAGAGGGGAAGGGGGGAGGGAGGAGGGTGAAAGGGATAATTCAGTACATGTGTGTGGTGATGGGTTGTAATTAGTATTTTAGTGGTGAACATGATGTAATCTATGCAGAAATAGAAGTACAATGATGTACACCTGAAATTTTTACAATGTTATAAACCAATGTTACTGCAATAAACAAAAATTAAAAAAAAAAAGAATAAAATATTTAGAAATAAATTTAATCAAGAAGTTGAAAGATCTGTACACTAAAAACTGGAAGATACTCAAGAAAAAATTGGAAGACAACACAAATAAATGGAAAGAAATCCCATGTCCATGGCTTGTAAGAATTAACTTTTAAATTTTTAAGTATAATATTTAATTTAATAGTTAATTGTTAAAATGTCTATACTACCAAAAGCTGTATTCAGATTGAATGCAATTCCTTTCAAAATTCCAATACTTTCTTCACAGAAATAGAAAAAATATTCCTAAAATTCATAGGGAACCACAAAAGCCCCTAAATGTCTAAAACACTTTGAACAAGAAGGAGAAAGCTGGAGGCAACACAATTTCTGAATTCAAACTATGTTATAAATCTTTAGTAATCAAAAGGGGGTGGTACTAGAATAAAAAGAGACACATAGATAATAGAATATAATAGAGATCACAAAAATAAAGCCACACACATGCTCTCAACTTATCATTGACAAAGGTGTGAAGGATACACAATGAGAAAAGGATAGTCTCTGCAAGAAATGGTGATGGAAAAACTGGATATCTACATGTAAAAGAATGAAATTGGGCTTTTACCCTACACCACTCACAAAAATTAAATTAAAATGGATTTTTAGAATTAAATGTAAAACTTGAAACTGTAAAACTCCTTGAAGAAAGCATAGGCAGTGTACTCTTTGACATCGGTCTTAGCAGTATCTTTTTGACTATCATGTCTCTTCAGGCAAGGGAAACATAAAAAAAACAAACAAATGGGACTACTTGAAACTAAAAAGCTTTTACATGGCAAAGAAAACCATCAACAAAATGAAAAGACAACCCATCAAATGGGAGAAAATATTTGTAAATCATATATCCAATAAGGGATTAATATTTATAAAATATAAAGAACTCATACAACACAACAACAAAAAAATAAAACAAATCAATCAAAAAATGAGCAGAGGAGGGGACAGCCCTGTGGTGTAGTTGTTAAGTTTGCATGCTCTGCTTTGACTGCCCCAGGTTCCTGAGTTTGGATCCTGGGCATGGACCTATGCACTGCTCATCAAGCCATGCTGTGGCGGCGTCCCATACACAAAATAGAGGAAGATAGGCACGGATAGTAGCTCAGGGCCAATCTTCCTCATTTTGCTGAGGAAGATTGGCAATGGATGTTAGCTCATGGCTATCTCTCCCACGAAAAAAAAAAAAATAGGCAGAGGGTATGAACAGACATTTTTCCAAAGAAGATATACAGATGGCCAACAGGCACATGAAAAGATGTTCAACATCACTAATTATTAGAGAAATACAAATCAAAACTGTAATGAGATATCACCTGACACCCATCAGAATCGCTATTATTAAAATGACAAGAAATAACAACTTGGAGACGATGTGGAGAAAAGGGAACCGTCATACACTGCTGGTGGAAATGTAGATTGGCGCAGACACTATGGAAAACAGTATAGAAAACTGAAGCTCAGAAAGTTCATGTAACTTGCTCCAAATCATACTACTAGAAAGATTCAAGAATGAAAGTGTTCAATTAAGCCATCCCCTTTGGAAGAGTGGCTTTTAGGGCAAGACATTTCTATAACACCCTGTCTCCTACATAATTACTAGTTTTTCTTGACACAATGGTTATTACTAAAGTATAGGCTAGCAGGATTGGATGCATTCCTGGGTATGAGATAAAAGTTCTTTACGTATGCTATCGCATTTAACACTATTGCAAAGCAGATCTTACTTTCAAAATAGTCATATACTGAATTTGGCATTACATGAGTCAAACAGGACATTCTCTTTAGGGATCCAATATCTTGAGACTCGAAAATAATTTGCATGGAGGTAATAAATGCAGAAGGTATTTGGTCATCTGTATTTTCCTAAACATATTCCTATTGGTATTTCCAGAGCCTTGGACTCAGGACTCCCTAAGGCTTTAACCAGGCAAGTTGCGTTTTATTAGAACAGAGGCCTTTACTGAGTTCTAAACTGTGATCCACCTGCCAGAGCCATGGAGCATTAGGCACCTCCCAAATGGTGGCTGCTCCTGAGTAGGTGAGTGTCAGGACTCCAAGACTGAGTGCTTAAATCTTGGAGTCATGTTCTCTAGTACTTTAGGTGTTGAAAATTTTACTTCCATAATTTGAGGACTATATCATAATCCGTAGCACTTTGAAAAGAGAGAAATTAAAGTATCTGGATTTCACTCAATGGCATCATAACTATACCCTTCGACTCTCTGCTAGACATACTTTATAAAATTTGCAAAACATTAGTTTGCTTCTCTTGATTAAAGAAATATCTAATACTGTTCTGACTGTTACATTTTGTTGCATACTGGCAATTTAATGCTTCTATAATATATCTTCTTATTAAACATTGCAAATGAACTTGAAAATCTTTTGTGTATACAGAGTGATTTTTATTTTCTTTTGAGTTATTTTTCAGAATGAAATCTATAAAAACATATGTCAGTGGCTCCGAGGGATAAGGGTAGTTCTACAGTTCTCACTCACTATTGCCAAACTGATACAGGGATTTTTTGTTTTTACTGTGCAATTAATTTTCACTATATTTCAACTGGTATTGCATATTATCAAGGAAAACAAATCTAAGTTTGAATGCATAAAATAATTATTATTTTGTTTAATATGTGGGTTTCTTTAACTCTTACTATACATTTTGCATGCTTATATTAAATAAATTCATCTTTATCAAGTTATAATTATGCACAGTATATGGATGAGATTTTCAGAAGACTTGGGATTTGGTTCATGTTCCAGCCCTAAGTTAGACGGATACATTTGATTCCATCATTACATCCTCTATTTACTTTCCTCTAGGAAAAGTGCCAGTTTTGGAATACATGAAAGCAATAGTGGCTGCTATTTTTGAGAACTTACTAATTTCCTGTATTCAAGTAAGCAATCTTAGAACACTATTTTACTTTATTTTTACAACAACCAAGTAATGTAATTATGTACTTGTTTTTAAAAGAAAAACTTAGGACCCATAGGGGATTAGAAATGTGCTTAACCTCACAGAACTTGCAATGGCTGGAATACAACATAGAAAGAGCTCTGTCTGAGTCCTGAGACTCCACACTTAACCTCCTTAATTTACTCTGTTTGAATTTTGGACGACCTGGAATCTTCTGATAAGGTTCTTTATGAAACTTTAGCACGACAGGAGTTCCTGTGTTCCCTTGGTTAAATCAACATTCTTATAATTATATGTTTTTTTCCATGTATTCATAAACATGCTTTAAAAATATTTACTTCATACTTCCTTTTGCAATGAGATTTATGTGCTAGCAAAACTGAGCATAGGAATTGCATTCATTCAGAGTAAATATGACAAATAATTTGCCTTATTTGAATTAATTTATCAATTACATGAAAGATAATTATTTAGTCCAGCCTACAGCTATGAGTCCATCATTTATTTTATTTTGTTTGTTTATTCAGTGTATCAGTCTTCTAATTATCAAGATAAAAGCTGGATTAAAAAAACTGAGAGATGTAAAATTACCATGGGACCCTAACTTGGTTCTTTGTTTGATACCTGGATTCTCTCCTTTATTCTTCAGGAAAAAATTAATTAATTTAAATCTGGTCTACTTCATGTGCAATTCTAAAACAACATCAGTGTCTACGTTCTTTAGTTATTGTGACATTTGTTGAGACCGTGCATATCAAGAAGTCAGCATAGTACTTGGGATCATATTTTCTATAATTATTATTATCTTTGTTATGTCTGAGTTGCCACATCTATAGTATGCAAATGTGGAATCAGGGTCACTTCAACTTTAAAATTTAGTTTCCAATTGAAGAAAAATGCAATATGAGGGCCAGGATAAAACATTGGTCAGCAAATTATATAGCATAGAACATACAGCTGGTCAGGGTGAAGCTTTGCTAATTCTAGAGAAACCACATTGAAATGGATATAGAAATGAGACAATGGATGTAAAAGGACTTTGAGTTCCTTGTAGTCACAGATTTTATACAACTAGAAAATAAATGAGAAGTGATTTTATACTGTTTTCAATGTGTAGAGCAAGAATATAGACAACTAGATATGCTATTGGTTGAAAATCTATCTTGCCCTTGGAACCTGTGGAATTACACACAATTGAATTCACTTGACAAAAGCAGCCTTTTTGACATGAAATATCACATAATAAGATTATATATTTTTGTCTTAATGCTTGAATTTTTTTTAAAAAGAAATAAATTTTATTTCATGTGTGATACGATCCATGACATTAAAATTATTATATTTTATATTAACATATAAGAAAATGATTGAAAATTAATAATAAAATAACTTATATTCTTAGAGTTATTAAATTTACCATAGTCATGTGTGTTTGCTCTGTGTTCAAAAACATTCGTAAATGGTGGATGGAGTGCAGAGTCCAACCCAAAAAGATATTGTAAATATTCTGTCAAACAATCTCTAGGTTAAAAAATAAGTAGAATTTATTACATGCTAGTTCTCAAATAAATATTAATTTGACTTTCAAAATGTTTTTGTGGGAAACATCTATTTATGGCTAATGTTAATAATAGTAAAAAAATTATTAAGGATAATCTGTTAGAACTATTATATTTTGCTATGTGTTTTCTCTTGTAATGAACAAATAATCCTTAAAGATATTAATACTATATTTCTTCCAATTTTGCACATGATGAAGCTGATATTTAGACAAATTTCTATTTAAATTCCCTAAACTCATCCAACTACTAATTAGGCACATAGATAGTCAAGCTCATGAAACCTACTCCTTAAATCTGAACTTCTATCTCTTAAAATTAAAGAGAAAAATTCTATGGAGTTAAGGATCAGGAAGACAATATTGCTATCAGTTCCCTAATTAAAATTAGGGACTTCAGATTTCCAACTGGTTACATGTGAAATATACAGATATTTCATACAGATTTTCATTTGGAAGTATAAGACTGAATGAATGAAATGTCTGATTTTATCACAATGATTTTTTTTAAATGCTGTCAATTTCAAAATAATGCCTTCTTCAACATAAATCCACCCAGGACTTTCAAAATCATACTTAAAGTAATTCTTCATATGAAAAATATGTTGAGAAACTAGTCTTTAATATGAACATTAGTTGATAGTCTTTGATTCAAATAGAGAGCACAAAGTGAGCCCCAACAAAGCAAATGAAGCCAGTGCTGGAAGACACTCTAGCAAAGTACAAATTTCCTCAGTCTAGAAACAAGAAGACTGATTCAACAAATATGGTGGTAACCTGCCCAAATCTCACAAATATTTTCTAAGTGAGTGTAGACAAGACTTTAGAATTTTGTGTTTATGTTATTTAAGTAGTCTGTAATTCATGTTTCTATCCCCTATATGCCCCATCTTTGGGCTGGCTTAATTGAAGTAATTTTATATTTCATTATCTGTGATTCAGCAAATCTATAAAGGTAGAGACATGTCTATCCATATGGTGTAATAAAAAGATGAACTCTAAACAATAGATTTTGTAGGGTTAATATATTTGATAATGATAGATACAAAAACACTTCAGAAATAACACCAAACTTATGTTTTCAAACATCATGAATTAAAGTGATTTTAAACAAATTTCCTTGTGTAAATCAGTGATTCTTTTGTGCTTTTGTATTGTGGATATTCAATGGGACCAACAGAAACACAGCTTATGATTGTATACAACTCCCTTGTCAGCACATGAAAACAAACTAGAATTTGTAGATATAAGCATTATGTACGTATTCATGCACGATAATCATTAAATTACATGTATATTTGTGGAATGCTAATTTAAATGATTAAATTATAAACCTCAAGTAGTTATCAAAAGGATGAAAGATTAAATTTTGTGCATCATGATACTGCTGAAGGTGTAGCTTGAGGTGTCCCGCACTTTTCTTATAAGGCTACGAAAGTTACGTGTTTGTGTGTAATTTATTTGCTGCTGGTGATGAAGACAGATAATATCACTTATAGAAACCTATTTTTGTATAATGGTAGATGTTTTGAATTTTATGGGGTATTTGTCAACTATTGAAATAAAAACGACTTCATCATTTTAACAATAAAAAAAGGAATGCCAAACTTACTATGATCATAGAGTCAAACAATTTGCATATCAATAAACAGCAGTTATATTCAAGCAATATTCACATGATCTGGCATGGGAAAATCTATCTAGCCTATTAACACTAAATGAATAATAACATATAAGTATCACAAATACATGTAACATTCCATGTAAACTTTGGTTCAAAATGATGTAACAAAAATTAAGTATTTTAAATAGACTGAGGAAGATATTACTATCTATATAAACAACAAGTTAAAACAGATGTAAGATATTACTATCTATATAAAACAAGTTAAAATAATTTCTTATTTATTAAAAATACATTTTAAAAAATATTTATTAAAAATAAATAAGAAATTATTTAAATCTATAAAGAAAATTGAAGAAATTCAATAGAAAATTTGGAAATGTTCACAGTGAATTTAGAGAAGTAATATAGGAAGTTAATGAATATATTAAAAGAATTTCTGCTCAGTGTCATTAAGGAATTTGTAAGTTAAAACAAAAGTAAATTTCTCTATTCTGATTGGCCATAATTATTTCATCTAATAATACTAAACAGTTTCACACCTGAGGGAATTGAAATAAAAATCAACAGCTGATGGGAATAAAAAAATGAGCAATCCAGTTATCAAAAGCCAAAAAATGCTACTTTTAGCTTATTTATTAGAGAAACTCTTGTCACATGCACATGGCCATGGATTATAATAATAGAAATATTAAAAGAACCTAAATATTCATAAATATATTATTCTAACTATACACAATGTAATAAAATGGAGCAGTAATTAACAATTTGCTAAGCTAGATACATATATGTATTATTGAAGTAACAGAGCATGATAGTGATATGCTCATTATTATATCTTATTTTTAACTATTTTGATAAACATAGCATTATATGTTTTAGTTATGTAATGGACATTGGTGGCATAAACTAGGCACTAAAAACCATGTGAATATTTATTAAAGATATGGTGCCCACTCACATAATTTGCACTGCTTATCAATTAACTTAAAGAGAAACTAAAAAGGAATTTGCTACATGATAGATTACGAATAATGCCCAAAAATAATCCTCTTGGAAATAACAAATCTATTAATCTCCTTGAAAATTTGATCTGTGAAGAAAAGGCAAGTGTCATATAAGAGAGAAAGTCATTTGTATTTACATCCACTTCTACTACTATAGATATTTACAGATAAGAAAAATGGTAGTTAGAGGCTTTCAGGAAAAGAGAATTAATCTCTGAAAGTAACTGAGATGCTCCATATTTTATTTGTAGTTGATGCTGTGCCTCAGATTAATTTTATGCAACAAATTAATTTGAGCAAGTCTTAATTAATTGATTACCTAATTTACCAAATAATCAATTAGTTATGGTAATTAATGTGTTAATAATTAAATTGGTTAATAAGCTAATCTTTCTCCTACACTTAAGAATGTGTGATTACTGGCAAAGTGTGAAAGCCCGCAAGTAAGATCAATTTATTTGTGTTCCTTTCATTCATGTATAAAACCATTAACTTTTTCTAACACATACATTTAAGTAAATTCAGGGTCATGTGAGTATATATCAGGTATAAATGTTAACTGTTGAGAGGTCTCTAAACTGAGAAAATGTGCCTATTTAGGATGACAGGTCATGCTAACTTGAGGTGGAAGTTGCCCTGAGCAGTATCTTGGTAGCTCAAGGCATGGTGTACTGAGATCATGGGCTGCTCGCAGGTGAGTAATAGAGAAATTTAGCCATTTTTGTTTTTCTCCACAGGAAACTAAGCTTTGTGTATATTATTTAGTTTTAAATTTTTATTTGTCATGACATTGAAAGATATCTTGTGAAACTCTTAAACACGTGAAAAACATGTAAAAGTCATGCAAGATATATAACATCAATACTGATTAAAATGCATAAATCTGAAGCTCTTTCAACACAGAACTACCCAAATTATAGAAAACTGAAATTACATGATAACATTTCCTAACACCTTGAGTAAATTACGTGTGGCATACTGACAAAATACACAAAAATTATAGAAATTTAATTGGTACTTACATATATACATGTTATCCAATTCAAAACAGATGGATGATAGGATGATAAAATGCACATGTTGTTGTGAAGTGAAAGATAAAAGCCATAATTATTCCTCCAAGTCTTTTATTTCTGTCATTTGACCAAGTTTTCTTAAAGAAATGCTCAAGCTTACCTTTAAGCAGTTCTCATTTCCTAATCATTCATTGTCTTCCAGGCATGACTGGAGCCACGGAAAATGCAAATGACACCGCAGGGATAAACTTCATTCTTCTAGGGCTCTTTAACCACACACAGACCCATCTCTTCCTCTTTTCCATGGTGCTCATGATCTTCCTCACCTCTCTGGTGGGCAATGCCCTCATGATTATGCTCATCTGTGAGGACCCCCGGCTGCACATGCCCTGCTTAGCCAGCTCTCCCTCATGGACGTGATGCTAGGCTGCACCATTGTCCCCAAAATGGCAGCCAACTATCTAATGGACAACAGGTCTATATCTCCCGCTGGCTGTGGAGCTCAGATCTTTCTGTTTCTCACTCTTGGAGGGGGCGAGTGCTTCCTCTTAACAGCCATGGCCTATGACCGCTACGTGGCCATATGTTGCCCTCTGCGCTACCCCATCCTCATGAATCAGAAGCTCTGCTTGCACATGACAGCAGGCTCCTGGCTTCTGGGAGGGGTAGATGGCCTGATGCAGGCTGGTGCCACTCTGAGCTTCCCTTACTGCCGCTCTTGGGAAATTCTGATAACTGTCCTCGTCCAGTTGTGGATTATTATAACATGTTGGGCACTCCCCAATCCCAGCCAAGAGAAAAATACTGTAACTGCATAGTGGCCAAAGGCACCAGTGTATCCTGCAGGAAGACTGTAGCCATGACATTGGCCACAACTATCCTCATATTCAGAGGGACCTTTGTCAGTAGTCATCTATAATACTCAGGGCCCTTTTTATTCTGGAAGAAAAGGAGGTTACTTGATTGGTAGCCTTAATAATAGTAAAAGAGGTGGTTAGTTACCACAAAAGACATTGTCCAGTCATCATCCAGCTATCTAGACAGTTCAATGCCCAGGTTGTGCCTTGAAAGACAGACACAAATATATAACTGAAAGTGTGCATACAATACCTTGGCCTTTGTCTTTTTCTAAAGAGTTAGTGGGAAACAAGAACAAAACAATGTAAAACCAGGGGTCAGGGTCATCCCAGGATTTGTTTTTGTTGCATATGGACAGTTGAGAGCTGGTATACCCAGTTAATCTTCTAGGAGATTGGAGGTAAAGTTTACACATTGGGGTGGATGGATTTCACTTGGATCTAGGGCACTTGTTTTTTAGCCATGATTCTGAGAGAGGATGTTGTACAGAAATGGATTTTATGGTGGAATTGTTGTCAGTTATGACTGTTTTAGCAGATGGAGTTATCCAAAAACATGGAGTAGCTGAAAGGGCAGAGTTGTACTCAGTAAGTAATATTTTGGTGGCCACAGGTTTTATCTACTGTGCAGTTTGGAACATTAGTAAATTTAGTTATGGGTATGACTATAGGATCATTGTTTCTTGTGGATGATCTGACAGGAGAATGATGACAAATCCAGCAGTTAGAAAGATTGGCAGGGACCGGCCAGGTGGAGCAGTGGTTAAATGCGCGCACTCCACTTCAGCGGCCTGGGGTTGCAGGTTCAGATCCCGGGTGTGCACCGATGCACCACTTTGTCAGGCCATTCTGTGGCGGCGTCCAATATAAAGTGGGGGAAGATGGTCACTGATGTTAGCCCGGGTCCGGTCTTCCTCAGCAAAAAAAGAGGAGGATTGGCATTGGATGTTAGCTCAAGGCTAATCTTCGTCACAAAAAAAAGAAAGAAGGAAAGATTACCAGTGGAGGCTAGAGATTGAGACATCAGAACAATAGGGTTGCCTTGCCAAGGGTTAATTGTAGTTCTGAGAATAGCGAAGGGAAAGAGGCAAAGGAGGAAGAGCAACGAGAAAAACATTCAGGTTGGAAATACCAGCTAAAGAAAGGTACAGACCTGACCAAAGGCTTTGAATTATCCAGTTAGGGGTTAGGGTTTAATCTTTGGGCCATTTGGGGCTGCCTTTAATCAGATCTAGAATAAAGAGGATTAATAACAAAGCAGTGTAACAGTTCATGAATGTTACCACCAACAGAGGAGACAAACTTGGAAAGTAAAGCAAACAGCATAAGAAAGCCTACAGCTAAGAAAAGAAGTTTAAAGATTTCAGCTAGTGGGCTTGTACATGAGGACATCCTGGCCTGGTCTCAACTCTTGGAAAAGCTGTCTTTTGAGTCATCTACTTCTCTTCCTGGAAGTTGATATCGCAAGTCAGTTTTATTTTGGTGTCAGAGAGTGGGGTGAATTTCCATTCATCTGAAGGAGCTAGAGCCTTTTTTAGGTGAGAAACACAAATCTAAGAACAATACCTTCTAATTTGGCAGCACAAGAGTTAGTTAATAGTACCTGGTAAGACCCTTTCCAGTGAGATTGGAGAGAGTCCTTGAGTTGGTTTCATTTCCAATAAACAAAATCTCCAGTATGTAGGTTACATCTTGATTTTTCTTCTCACGGGAGCTCACTGAGGAAGAAATCTTTGACAAACTTAGTATTGACCTGCAGAGTGCTAAAAAGCCCTTGGCAATACTGGAGGTTTCTTTTCAGGAAATTGGGATGCTAAAGTCCTTTTTCTAATCTCATGGGATGGCCCATAACAATTTGAAAAGGCAACAACTTATACTTTCTTGTTGGAGTGGATCTAAGGTTTTAGCAATAACAAGGATAGAGGTTTTACCCAAGAAAGGACAAAAGACATGCAAATTTTTGCCAATTGAGTTTTGATTATTCCACTGGTTCTTTCTAACAATCCAGATGACTTTGGATGGTAGGCAAAATGGAAATGTTGGTAGGTGGGCCAAATTTTGCAGATATTTTGGACAATTTGTCCCATGAAATGGGTTCCTCAATTGCTGTGAATCTCTATAGGCACCCCTTAAGTTCAAATGATTCTCTCTAATAGAAATTTAGCCATGGTCATTTCTGTCACATGTCAGCAGGGGAAAACATCTACCCAATGGGAAAACATATAGACCAGGACCAACATGTATTTATGGCCTTGTGATGGGGGAGTTGGATAGAATTCATTTGCCAAACTTCAAAGGGGGAACCAGGAAAGGGGAATTTTTTCATAGCAGTAAGAGTTTTCCAGGTTTAAACTGAGGACGAATCTTGCAACATTTGTAAATCTGGTAAGCAACCGTTTGAGAGGGTTTCTAATAGTGTTGTTGGGCAGACTGAATGATTTTATCTTTGTTCCAGTGGGTTAGGTCATGGATGAAGGTTAAAAATTGTCTTTGAATGGGGCTAGCCTGGCGGCATAGTGGTTAAGTTCTCACACTCCACTTCTGCTGCCCAGGGTTCGCAGGTTCGGATCCCAGGTGCGGAGCTACACACCGCTTGCCAAGCCATGCTGTGGCACCATCCCACATATAAAATAGAGGAAGATTGGCACAGGTGTTAGCTCAGGGACAATCTCCCTCAAGCAAAAAGAGGAGGATTGGCAACAGATGTTAGCTCTGGGCCAGTCTTCCTCACCAAAAAATAATAATAATAATAATTCTTTGAAGGCTATAAGAAAGGACCAGGCAGGAGTTCAAATCTACTCAAAGACTGCTTTGGGGTTTACCTGACAGTTTTGTCGACTATGTATCCTCTTTTCACATACTGACATATTAGTTTACACCTCTATGTGGTGTTCCCTTATGGAGGAAGGCAGGTTTGGATAGGTGACAGACATGATGGAGAGAGGAGTTTAGAGATTGCTGACTTTGCCATTGCATCAGCCAGTTGATTTCCTTTGGTCTCTTGTGTATCAGCAGAAGAATATCCTTGGATTTTAATTATAGACAAAGCCTTAGGGTCCTGTATGGCATCTAAGAGTACCAGAACACTGTCTTTATTTTCAATTTCTTGCGCTGATGAGGTTAGGAACCCTCTTTTTTTCAGACCATGCCAAAATCATAGGCTATTCGGAAGACATAACTATCAGTGAGAATGTTGACAGTCTTCCCTGTGGCCAGTATACAAGCTCAAATGAGAGCATGTAATTGAGCCTGTTGGGTAGAAGTGACCTCTGGTAAGGGGGCCGATTCAATAATTTGTTCTAAGGACACAACAGCACAGCCTGCACGGTATCAGCCTTCAGAGTCCTTGAGATAAGAGTCATCAATAAACCAGTTAACATTAACATTGGGCAAGGAGGTCTCATGTAAGTCAGCACAAGGTGTGAGGAGATGATCTGTAAGTGAGATGCAGTCATGGGGTACATCATCTTGGTCAGATGAAAGTAGCAGCGTAGCAAGATTGAGGAAGTTGCCGTGGGCAACAGTGACATGGGGAGAAGACAGGAATTTTAGTACATAGTTTGTAAGATGACTAGCTGAAAGATGTTGAGTATCATGAGAATCAAGGAGAACCTTAACAGAATGAGAAACAAAAACAGTCAGAGGGAATCCAGTATTATTTTTTCAGTGGCTTTGATAAGGGCAGAGGTAGCAGCAAGAACACATGGGCAAAGAGACAAGCCTTGAGCCACAAGGTCTAATTAGGTACCATAGTACCCTAGAGGGCAACGATGTCCCCTGTGGGGCTGGGTGAGAACTCTGAGGTTGTTTCCCTCACATTCATGAATGAAAAGCTGAAAGGGAAGATCATAATTGGAGTGTCCTAGGCTGGGTGCCTGTGTTAATTGAGCTTTAAAGTTTTCAAAGCCTTCCTCATCAGAGGTGTCCCAAAGGACTGGATCAGGAGAGGAAGTTTTTAGCATTTTGTAGAGAGGCTGAATTTGTAATGAGAAATTTGGTATCCAGTTATGGCAGCATCCAGCAAGTCCCGAGAACCCTCTGAGCTGTCTTTTTGTTTGGTGGAAGGGGAAGGTAAGTATTCCGGTGACATGGGAGAGATCTAGGTTAAGTTCCTTGGGGGTCAAAAGATGTCCTAGAAATTTAATGGAGGGCTTGCAAAATTTTAACTTGTCTTTAGATATCTCAGGGCTCAGAGGCTAGGCTTCAAAGAAGGTGTAGGGAATCAGTGGAGCAGGCTCCCTGAGAGGGAGAGCAGAGAAGTAGATCATCTACATATTGGAGTAGGGTGGAACCTCGAGGGAAAATTATATCAGCTAGACCTGCTCAGAGAATTGGGAAAAATAAATAGGTCTTTCTGTATACCCTTGGGGTAGCACAGTCCAGATATATTGTCGATGTCTTCGGGTAAAGGTGAAGAGAAATTGGCTTTCAGAGGAAACTGCGATTCCAGGTTATCCAATTTGTTGGATAGCCTAGAGGATATGGGTAAATTCTTAGATTCACATAATCTTCCCAAACTGAATCAAGAAGAAATGGAGAATTTGAATAGAGCAATCACAGTAAAGAGATTGAAACAGTAATCAAAAACCTCCAGAAAATCAAAAGTCCAGGACTAAATGGCTTCTCTGATGAATGCGACCAAACATTCAAAGATTTCATACCTATTCTCAAATTCTTCCAAAAAATTGAATAGGACAGGATGCTACCTAACTCATTGTATGAGGCCAGCATTACTCTGATGCCAAAACCAGGCAAGGACAACATAAAAAAGGAAAAGTGCAGGCTGATATTGCTGATGAACATAGACGCAATAATCCTCAAAAAAATACTAGTCTAATACAACAATACATTGAGAGGATCACACACAACAATTGAGTGGGATTTATTCCAGGGATGCAGAGATTATTCAACATCTGCAAATCAATCAATGTGTCACATCACATTAACAAAATGAGGATAAAAACCACCTGATCATCTCAACAGATGCAGAGAAAGTATTTGACAAGATTCAAAATCCATTTATGATAACTCTCAATAAATGGATATAGAAGGAAAGTACCTCAACATAAGCAAGGCCATATATGACAAACCCACAGCCACCATCATACTCAATGGTGAAAAATTGAAAGCTGTTCCTCTGAGAACAAGAACAAGACAAGGATGCCCACTCTCACCACTTTTATTTAACATAGTACTGGAAGTTTAGGCAAGAGCAATTAGGCAAGAAAAAGAAATAAAAGGGATCCAAATTGGAAAGGAGGTATTAAAACTGTCACTATTTGTGGAAGACATGATTCTGTATGTAGAAAACCCTAAAGAATCCACCAGAAAACTATTAGAAATAATCAACAAATACAACTAAAGTTGCAGGGTACAAAACGAACATACAACAATCAGTTGCATTTCTGTATACTATATATATAATAATGAACTAGCAGAAAGAGAAATCAAGAATATAATCCCATTTACAATTGCAGAAAAAAGAATAAAATACTGAGGAATAAATTTAATCAAGGAGGTGAAAGACCTATACACTGAAAACTATAAGATAACATTGAAAGAAATCAAAAAAGGTGCAAAGAAATGGAAAGATATTCCATGCTCATGGGTTGGAAGAATCAACACAGTTAGAATGTCCATATCACCTAAAGCAATCTACAGATTCAATGCAGTCCTAATCAGAATGCCAATGATAGTCTTCATGGAAATAGAACAAAGAAAACTAAAATTTATATGGAATGACAAAAGACCCCGAATAGCCAAAGCAATCTTGAGAAAAAAGAACAAAACAGTAGGTATCACACTCCTTGAATTCAAAATATAGTACAAAGCTATAGCAATCAAAATAGCATGGTACTGGCAAAAAAAACAGACACACAGAACAATGGAACAGAGCTGTGATCCTAGAAATAAAACCATACATTTATGGACAGTGAATCTTTGACAAAGAAGCCAAGAGCATATGTTGGAGAAAGGAAAGTCTTTTCAATAAATGGTGTTGGGAGTAACAGATAGCCATGGGCAAAAGAATGGAAGTAGACCATTATCTTTCATCATACATAAAAAATTAACTCAAAATGGATTAAATACTTGAATGTAAGACCTAAAACCATAAAAATCCTAGAAGAAAATATAGACTGTATGCTCTTTGACATCAGTCTTAGCAGTATATTTTTGAGTTCTATGCCTATTCAGGCAAGGGAAACAAAAGAAAAAGTAAACAAATGGGACTATATCAGACTAAAAAGCTTCTGCATGGCAAAGGAAACCATAAACAAAACAAAAAGACAACCCATCAACTGGGAGAAAATATTTGCAAATCATACATCCAACAAGGGTTTAATTTCCAAAATACATAAAGAATGCATACAATTCAACAAGAAAAATATGAACAATCTAATCAAAAAATGAGCAAAAGATATGAACAGACATTTTTCCCAATATATACAGATGGCCAACACGCACATGAAAAGATGTTCAATATTGCTAGTCATTAGAGAAATGCAAATCAAAACTACAAAATGATATTACCACACACCCATAAGTATGGCTATAGAGAACAAGACAAGAAGTAACAAGTGTTGGAGAGGATGTAGAGAAAAGGGAACTCTCATACACTACTGGCGGGAATGCAGATTGGTGCAGCCACTGTGGAAAACAGAATGGAGATTTCTCAAAAAATTAGAAATACGACTACCATATGATTCAGCTATTTCACTTCTGGGTATTTTTCCAAAGAAAATAAAATCGATAATTCAAAAAGATTTATGCATCCCTATTTTTATCATTGCATTATTCACAATAGCCAAGATAAACCCAAGTGCCCATCAATGAATGAATGGATAAAGAAGATGAGAGAGATTCCTGGAAAGATAGTGGCATAGAAGGACTCCAAATTCACCTCTTCCCACAGACACAACAAATCTATAACTACCTGTGAATTACTTCTGAGACAGAATGGAAACTGGATAAAAAGAATCCCCACAACAAGGGACAACACTGACAGAAATGGAAGAGGCAGAAATACCCCTCTGCTGAGGAAGAAACCACAATATAGCCACGGCGCTTCATGGCTGGGAGCAATCTTAAGGTATGAAGCTTTTACTGAAGGAGCGGGGCATCTGAGCAGGAGAGCTATGCAACAATAAGCAGCCTTTGAATTCAGCACAACTGAGATGAGTTCCATGATACCTGGCTTTGCTGGCTATTAAAACCAATGAGGAATACCCCCAGAAAATTTATAAAACATTAAGAGAAAGAAAAGCCTGCTCTTAAAGGGACCACAGACAGATTTATCCATTCTGGAATCCAACACAAAATCACCAGAAAGAAAAGTGCATAGTTCTTTGGTAAAAGATACTCATTTGATAAGCTCTGAGTGCATCTCAGAGAGGAAGGAGACAGATGGACACACATCCCCAAGGACTGAGACATTGGTGGCAGCCATTATTGTGACCTGGTACAGGCATGCTGACACAGAAGCTGTCAGATGCCATTGAATTCTTCCTCTGGACTGTTAGCACAGGTGTTTGCCCACCCACTAGAGCATCAATTAAATCCAACTCAGCCAAGGTAGGCAGCCTGCCCTACTGACTCTCTCTGCCCACCAGGAAGCCCAGGGGGAACTTGTGTGCCCATGTATTTGGGGTGTGTGGTACCTCTGCAGCAGAGTGATTTGAGTTTTCTTTGGTGGGGCAGGGCATGCATTCAGGGTGGGAATGCATTGCTGGGGTGTGTGGACACTCAGGCACTGGGCCATGTTGACTGCAGCAGAGATGTGCTGCTGGTCATCTCAGACAGCAAAACAGGGGATGTGCCCCATCTTCCAATGTCTGAAACAATTGTGTACTGTCATGCCTGAGGCCAGCCCCAACCAATTGTGCTCCTCAGAGAGCTGACAATAGCCTCAAAGGCCAGAGGAATAAACCAATTGTCAGCCACTGAGCCTAGGAACAAGCTATGCTGGAGACCTGACTCACTTAACAGCAAAACAGCAGCAGGTGTGTGCAATTAGATTTTGTAGCCAGATATGCTGGGGTGTGCACCACTCTATGAAGTGACTAAAGTTACTGTAGCAGCTGCACATGGCTGAGCCTTACAAACAGCTGGTCCAGAGACCAGCCTAGCCTACCCAAGTGCCTGCAGCAAGAGAAACCCCACCACAAGAGAAGGGCAAATACAGCCCGCACAGGGAAACTCCTGGAATATTTGAAACTGGTGATGAGAGGCAAGAACATTGCTGGGCCCCATAAGGCATTTCTTACATGAAGCCACATCTGAAAGATTGGGAGATGTAGTAGATCTACCTAATATATAGATACAAGTACAGAGAAGTAGGCAAAATGAGGAGACAAAGGAAATGTTCCAAATAAAGGAAAAGAACAAATCCTCAGGGAAAAAAAAAACAAAATCTAAATGAAACAGAGATAAATAGTCCACATGTTAAAGAGTACAAATTCATAGTCGTAAGGATGCTCACTGACCTTGGAAGAATAGATGAACACAGTGAGACCTTCAAAAAAGAATTGGAAAATATTAAAAAGAACCAATCAGAACTGAAGAATACAATAATGGAAATGAAAAATTCACTACAGGGAATCAGCAGCAGAGGTGATGACACAGAACAGATCAGCAAGCTGGATGAAAGAGCAGAGGAAATCACCCAAACTGAACAGAAAAAAAGTGATAAAAAGAATGAGGACAGTCTAAGGGACCTCTGGGACAATATCAAGTGTACTAACATCTGTATTACAGGTGTCCTAGAAGGAGAAGAGAGAGACAAAGATTCAGAGAAACTATTTGAAAAAAATAATAGCTGAAAACTTTCCTAATGTATGGAAGGAAGCAGAAATCCAGATACAGGAAACACAGAGAGCACTAAACCCAAGATGAACCCAAAGAGGCCCACACCAAGACATATTCTAATTAAAATGTCAAGAATTAAAGATAAAGAGAGAAGCTGAAAAGCTGCAAGAGAAAGGCATCAAGTTACATACAAAGGAAATACCATAAGGCTATCAGCTGACTTCTTAGCAGAAACTTACAGGCTACATGAAGTGGCATGATATATTCAAAGTGATTATAGGAAAAAACCTAGAGCCATGAATAATCTACCCAGCAAGGTTATTGTTCAGACTGGAAAGAGAGATAAATAGTTTTCCAGACAAGCAAAAACTAAAGGAATTCACCACCAATAAGCCAGCCTTACAAGAAATGTTAAAGGGACTTATTTAACAGGAAAAGAAAAAAACACAAAAAAGAATAGGAAAATTATCAAAGAAAAAATCACTGGTAAAGGCAAACAAACAGTAAAAGTAGCAGATCAACCAAAAGACAAATTCACTAAAAAAAATCTCCATGATAAGACTTTAAGGGAAAAATACACACACACACAAAAAGACATTAAATGTTATATCAAAAACATAAAATGAGGGAGGAGAGGTGTAAATTTGTAGGACTTTCAGTAAGAGGTCAACCTTACAATATCATTGACTTAATATAGATTACCACTTACATAGGCTATTATATAGGAACATCCTGGTAATCACAAAAAGAAACTTATAATAAATACACAAAAATATAAGAGAAAGAAACCAAACATAATAGTAAAGAAAGCCATCAAATCACAAAGGAAGAGCAAGAGAAGAGAAAGGAACAGACAGAACTACTAAAACACCCAGAAAGAAAGTAACAAAATGGCAATAAGTACATATTAATCAATAACTACTTTAAATATCAATGGACTAAATGCTTTAGTCAAAAGAGAGGATGGCTGAATGGATGAAAAACAAGACTCATACATATGCTGCATACAAGATACACACTTCAGACCTAAAGACACTCAGAAACTGAAAGTAAATGGATGGAAAAAGGTACTCTATGCAAGTGACAATGAAAAGAAACCTGGGGTAGCAATACTTAGACAAAATAGACTTTAAAACAAAAACTGTAACAAAAGACAAAGAAGGCGACCACATAATGATAAAGGGAACAATCAACAAGAAGGCATAACACTTGTAAATATCTATTCACCCAACATAGGACTACCATATATTTAAAGCAATTATTAACAGACATAAAAGGAGAAATAGACAGTAACACAATAATAGTAGGGGACTTTTAACACTCTACTTACATCAATGGATAGATCATTCAAACAGAAGATCAATAAGGAAAACTTGGCCTAGAATGACATTTTAGTCCAGATGAACTTAGTAAATATATACAGAATATTTCATCCAGAAACCACAGAATACACATTCTTTTCAAATTCACATGGAACATTCTCCAGGATAGATCATATTTTAGGCCACAAAGTAAGTCTCAATAAATTTGAGAGGATTGAAATAATACCAAGCATCTTTTCTGACCACAATGGTATGAACCTAGAAATCAAATACAGGAATAAAACTGGAAAAGATAAAAATACGTGGAGATTAAACAAAATGCTGCTTAAAAACTATTAGGTCAATAAAGTAATGAAAGGAGAAATCAAAAAATACTTTGAGACAAACAAAAGTGAAAATTTGACATATCAAAATTTCTGGGATACAACAAAAGTGGTATTAAGAGGAAACTTTATAGCAACACAGGCCTATCTAAAGAAAGAAGAAAAATCTCAAATAAAAAAATATAACAGTTCGCCAAAAGGAACTAGGAAAAGAAGAACAAATAAAGCCCCAAATCACTAGACAGAAGGAAATAACAAAAAATCAGAGCAGAAATAAATAAAACAGAGACTAAAAATACAGTGGGAAAAAAATCAATGAAATTAAGAGTTGGTTCTTTGAAAAGATAAAGAAAATTGGCAAACTGTTAGCTAGACTCACCAAGAAAAAAAGAGAAGTTCAAATAAATAAAATCAGGAACAAAAGAGGAGAAATTACAATGCACTCCTCAAAAATACAAAGGATTAGAAGAGAACAATACAAAAAACTGTACACCGAAAAAGTGGATAATCTAGAATAAATGGATAAATTCTTAGAATCATAAAACTTCCAAAATTGAATCAAGAAGAAAGAGACAATTTGAAAAAACCAATCAGCAGCAAGGAGCTCAAAACAGTAATCTAAAACCTCCCAAAAAACAAAATTCCAAAAAAAGACCAGATGGCTTCTTTGGTGAATTCTAACAAACATTTAAAGAAGATTTAATATCTATTCTTTTCAAACTTTTCCAAAAAATTAAAGAGGAGGGGAGCTTCAAAACTCATTCTATGAGGTCAACATTACCTTGATACCAAAACCCGACAAGGACAACACAAAAAAAGAAAATTACAGGCCAATATCACTGATGAACATAAATGCAAAAATCCTCAACAAAGTACTAGCAAATTGAATATAACAATACACTAAAAAGATCATATGCCATGTTCAAGTGGAATTTATTCCAGAGATGCAGGGATGGTTAAACATCTGCAAATCAATCAATGTGATACACCACATCAACAAAATGAAGGTAAAAATCAAATGATCATCTCAACAGATGCAGAGAAAGCATTCAAGAAGATACAGCATCATTTATTATAAAAACACTGAATGAAATGGGTATAGAAGGAAAGTACCTCAACTTAGTAAAGGTCATAAAGGACAAGCCCACAGCAAAAATCATACTCAACATTCAAAAACCGAAAACTATCCCTTTTCAAACAAGACCCAGACAAGGATGTTCACTTTTACCACTCCTATTTAAAATAGTACTGGAAATCCTATCCAGAGCAATCAGGCAAGAAAAAGATTCAAATCTGAAAGGAAAATGTAAAATTATCAATATTTGTGGATGACAATTTATATATGGAAAACCCTAAAGAACACACCAAAAAGTATTAGAAACAATAAATGAATGCAGTAAAGTTGTAGGATACAAAATCAACACAAAAATCAGTTGCATCTCTATATACTAACAATGAAGTAGCAGAAATAGAAATTAAGAATGCAATCCCATTTATAATCACAACAAAAATAATAAAATCCCTAGGAATAAATTTAACCAAAGACGTGAAAGACCTGTACACTGAAAACCATGAAACATTGTCTAAAGAAATCAAAGAAGACACAAAGAAATGGAAAGATATTCCATGCTCATGGATTGGAAAAATTAACATAGTTAATTTGTCCATACTTCCTAAAGCCATCTATTGACTCCATGTAATCCCTATCAAAGTCCCAATGACATTTTTCACAGAAATAGAGCAAAGAATCCTAAAATTTATATGGAACAACAAAAAACCCTGACTATCCAAAGGAATCCTGAGAAAAAAGAACAAAGCTGGAGGTATCACACTCCCTAAATTCAAAATATACTACAAAGCTGAAGTAACCAAAGCAGCATGGTACTGGCAGAAAAACAGACACACGGATCAATGGAAGAGAAATGAGAGCCCAGGAACAAAACCACACATCTATGGAGAGCTAATTTTCTACAAGGGAGCCAAGAACATACAATGGAGAAAGGAAAGTCTCTTCAATAAATGGCATTGGGAAAACTGGACAGCCACATGCAAAAGAATGAAAGCAGACCATTATCTTACACCACACACAAAAAATAGCTCAAAATGGATTAAAGACTTGAATGTAAGACCTGAAACCATAAAACTTCATGAAGAAAACTTGGGCAGTACATTCTTCGACGTTGATCTTAGCAGCATCTTTTCAAATAGCATGTCTCACCCGGCAAGGGAAACAAAAGAAAAAATAAACAAATGGGACTACATCAAACTCAAAATCTTCTGCACAGCAAAGGAAACCATCGACAAAATGAAAAGACTACCTAACAATTGGGAGGAGATATTTGCAAACCATATATCTGATAAGGGCTTATTATCCAAAATGTATAAAGAACTCATACAACTGAACATAAAAGAAACAAGCAATCCAATTAAAAAATGGGCAAAGGGTCTGAATAGACATTTTTTAAAAGAGGGTATACAGATGGCTGACAGACACATGAAAAGATGTTTGACATCATTAATTATTAGGGATGAAAATCAAAACTACAATGAGATATTACCTCATGCCCGTCAGAATGTCTATAAATAACAAGAGAAGCAAAAGCAATTGTTGGCGCGGATGTGGAGAAAAGGGAATCCACATGCACTGCTGGTGGGAATGTAAACTGGTGCAGCCACTATGGAAAACAGTATGGAGATTCCTGAAAAAATTAAAAATAGAACTACCATATGATCCAGCTATTCCACTTCTGGGTATTTATCCAAAATACACGAAAACATTAATGTGTAAAGATATTCTCTCCCTATGTTCATTACAGCATTATTCTCAACAGCCAAGAGTTGAAAGCAACCTAAGTTCCCATCAATGAATGAATGGATAAGGAAGATGTAGTATATATACACAATGGAATACTACTCAGTTACTCAAAAAAAAGATGAAAGCTTCCCATTGTGACAACATGGATAGACCTTGAGGGTATTATGCTAAGCAAAACAGTCAGATGGAGAAAATCACATAGGGTATGATTTCACTCATAAGAAGTAGATAAAAACAAGAACAGCAACAACAAACAAACACACAGACACAGAGATTTGATTGGTAATTACCAGAAAGGAACAGT
Organism: Diceros bicornis minor; assembly: GCF_020826845.1. Classification (NCBI taxonomy): domain Eukaryota; kingdom Metazoa; phylum Chordata; class Mammalia; order Perissodactyla; family Rhinocerotidae; genus Diceros; species Diceros bicornis. Next base: position 19,130,877 of record NC_080742.1, on the reverse strand, counting down.
GGAGGGAGGGGGATGAAAGGACTAATAAGTCCTATGTGTACAGTGACTGATGGTAACTAGTCTTTGGGTGATGAACATGGTGTAGTTTACTCAGAAATTAAAATATAATGATGTACATGTGAAATTTGTATAGTGTTATAAACCAATGTTACCTCAACAAAAAAAAAAAGTTGTGGTATATATACAATGGAATACTACTCAGCCATAAAGAGTCAAATTTGTGCCATTGCAACAACAGGGATGGACGTTGAGGGCATTATGCTAAATGAAATATCAGTCAGAGAAAGACATATACCACATGATTTCACTCATATGTGGAAGATAAACAAACACTTAGATAAAGAGAACAGATTGTTAGCTACCAAAGGGGAAGGGATTGCAGGAAGGCAAAAAAGTTAAAGGGGCAAATATATATGGTGATGGATGAAAACTATACTATTGGTGGTGAACACGATGCAGTCTATACAGAAACTGAAATATAATAATGTATACCTGAAATTTACACAATGCTATAAGCCAATGTGACTTCGATAAAAATTAACAGTATTTACAAAATATAAATAAAAAATAAAAAAATTAAAAGCATTTTCACATAAAATGAAAGAATTAACAAAATGGATAATCAAGCTAAAGAATGGAAGACAATATTTGCAGACCATATATAAGATAAAGCATTAATAGCCAAAATATGTAAGGAACTCATGGAACTCAATAGCTAAAAAGCAAGTAACGCAATTAAATATGGGTGAAGGGACTAAATAGATACCTCTCCAAACAAGACCTACAAATGGCCAATAGATATACGAAAAGATGCTCAACATCACTAATCAGGAAAACCAAAATAAAAATCTCCATAGGATATCATCTTCCTCCTCTTAGGCTGGCTATCATCAAAAAAAAAACAGAAACAAAAACTAAAAAGAAATAAAAACAGAAGAACAAGTGTTGATGAGCATGTGGAGAAAAAGAAACCCTTTTACACTGTTGGTTGGAATGTAAGCTGCTGCAGCCACTTTGGAAAACAAATATGTAAGTTCCTCAAAAATTTGAAAGTAGGATTACCATGTGATTCAGCAATCCCACTTCTGGGTGTATAGCCAAGTGAATTAAAGTTTAGGCGTTGATAATATAGCTGCACTCCATGTTCTTCGCAGCATTATTCATTACAGCCAAGATATGGAAACAAATTAAATGTCTATGAACCAACGAATGGATAAAAATAATACGATATATGGAATGTAGTATGCAATGGAATATTATTCAGCCTTAAAAAAGTACTTTGCAGGTAAATACTTGATTTTCTCATTAAAAAAGAAGTTTAAATTACACAACTCGAGGGTTCCTAGCTATAAAATTAGAGGTTTACAGTTTCTGAACTCAGTGTCTAACAGATACAGAGAACATTTGGTTATAAATTAGTAACTTAAGAGGGAAAATAGGCAATCAAAAGTATATTAAATGTGAATTCCAATGCATCTAATTTTGTTTATTAAGCCTCATTACCTGAGTCATCCCTAGAAAAATTAATTTGCTCCTCTTGTTTTTTCAAAGATTGAATACATTTTAAAAAGCATAATATTTGTGGGGCTGGCCCTGTGGCAGAGTGGTTAAGTTTGACACGCTCCACTTCAGCAGCCCAGGCTCATGGGTTCAGATCCCAGGAGTGGAACTACACCACTCAACAGCCATGCTGTGACGGTGACCCATATACAAAAAAGAGGAAGTTTGGCAGAGATGTTAGCTCAGGGCAAATCTTCCTCAAAAATAAAAAAAAAAGCCGAATATTTGTGAAAAACAATGCAAGCTTCCCTACCTAATCTAATCCATGTTGCTTTACTCCTAAATTTGGTAAAAATTCCAATCATAGTTCTTAATATTCTTTGGGGGATGGAGAAACCTTGGGAGTGTGTTTTTGTGGGGTAGAAGTCATTTGTTTGGCCAAATGTTGATGGCATCATGAGCACAAATGTGAATACATTCTGAAGTTTGGCAAATTTAAACTACTTTGGTGTAAACTACCTATTTGGTACTATAAGCAGGTACATTTGAGTGCCAGAAACTCTTCCATTTATTTTTTTCATTCTGAAAACAAGAAATTTGGAGCAGCAGTTTTTCCTCCACATCTAGGAATTCTGAATGTTATACAACATATGTAACTTGGCTAAGAAATTCCCAGATGTGCTGTTCTTATAAATCCTTATTAGTAGAGGCTATGGAAAATTATATTTTGAACACTTTATTTTAAAAATAATTCATTGTTCTAAAAACATTTTTACTTTTTTTTTTTTTTTTTTTTTTGCTTGAGATAGAGTAAAAAAGTCATCTTTGGAAGAATGTGGTTATACATCACATTTTGCTCTTTTGTTCCATTTTGTTCCCCATGTCTAGGGTGTTGTAAATGGAACCATCAAATGTGTGTATAATTATGGTCCAAAAAATTGAAGGGTGATACGTATACTTCTCAATTCTTTTAAAAGTTAAACAGAGTGCAGTTTATTCATTCTGTTTGACTGCAACAAACCTATTATAAACTGGTTTTCTGACATTGTTTCCCAAAATACCGCAAGATCCTTATTTTACAGTCACGAAGTAATTGAGTGTGTCAAGAGGAAAAGGGAATCTGTATTGTTAAAACTGCTTGATAATTCACAAGTTGACACAGCCAATTGCAAATTTGTAGCCATGCAACCAAGTCTGTGGTTTTATGTAACAGGTTTTTCAAGACACTGCTTACCCCCAATACCGCCCACCTTGTCGCTCCTGGTGTTAAGCCATGGTCCATTGCACTTAGATCAACACCATTCAGTTTACTCTCCTCACTCACTTGGTCTCCTCACCTCCAGTCTTGTACTTCTCCAGTTGATTACCACTGATTTAACATTTCTCAAGTACAAGTCTGATCATTTCACTACTGTTTGTAAAACTCTGAGTCACAGAAAGACAAGAAATGAGGCTATAAAGTAAAACAGGAAAGGAGGAGCCATTGGAACTCTTACCTCTCCTGCTTGGTCAACCATCTGACCTTTGTTCACGCTGTGCCTTTTCCATGGCACCGTGTCCCTGAGCTTGTGCCCCCTGCCCCAGCCTCTTGTACTAATCTGAGGGTAACATCTAGTCACCATTCAACACTGAGCTCCAGGGTCTTCTCTCAGCCCCCTTTGTTTGACTGAATTCACATGTCACAGGTATAACTGATGTGTCTTTATGAGCGGTACCCTTTCCACATGAACATCAAAACAATTTATGTATTTCATTACAACTATCCCCACAAACTATACCTACAATTCAAATTCCTTGGGGACAGTAGTCATGTATTATTCAGATTTTATATTTATTTAGCTGTTAGATATTATTTTTATTATAACATAGCTTAAGAAATGTTTGTTGAATAAATGGAGGACTGAATGATGTTCTTCCTCTGCTTATTTGTATAAAAAGTCACATACTTAAAGTCTCACCTCAGATAACACCTCATGCAGGGAAATTTCCCTAAATTCTCCTTCCATCTGGATTTAATAATTTTCCCAGAGTACCTTATGTAGTCTTGGATCCTCAATCTACCACACGGTACTAATGATTTCAGAGAGGTAACACCCACTACATGCCTGCAGGGCTGCACCATGAAGAACAAGGTAGCCCTCAATAAAGGTGGGCAGATGACTGGATTTTTGCAGTAATGATCAGCCATATTAAAATGAGCATGATATCTAAGACATTTCACTTACATTGCCACCAAGCAGAAAGTAGGATCCCCCCAAAAAAGAGAGAAAAGTCTGACACTTTATTTTTTATTTTTAAGTAATTTCAAATTTACAGAAAAGTAACACAAGTAATAATAGTATAATTAACACTTATATACCCTTTACCTAGATTCACCATGAACACTATCCACCTTTTGCTTCATCACCTTTCTCTCTCTCTAACTCATCAGTTGCACACCCTATCATATTTTTCTTCTAAATATTTTCATTATGTATTTCCTAAAAATATGAATATTCTCCCACAGAATCATAGTGTAGTTATCAACTTCAAAGAATGTAATACTGATACAATTATATAAATATTTCGAATGCAGAAGTAGTGTAAAAATGAAGAGCTTTCCAGTTCAGGAAAATAGCTCCTCCAAAAGGGATGACACATCATGGTATGAGAATCTGAGTAATAACATTGGCATAAAGTCCTAAACTTCTGATGTGTAAAGACAAGGAAAATAAACTAGTTGTACAAAAATTTCTCACTTTATAGTTTCCTGAAAGACAGATCCCACCTTCAACATTTTCTTTAAAGCGCCTATGACATCCTTATTCCTAAGACTATAGATTAAAGGGTTTAGAACAGGAGTGAGTATGGTGTAAAAGACAGATACAACCATATCCTTCTCAGGAGTGTGGTAGGAGCTGGGTAGCATGTAGGTGTAGACAGCAGCCCCATAAAAGAGGATGACCACAGTCATGTGGGAAGAACAAGTGGTGAAGGCCTTCTTCCGCCCCTCTGCTGAGTTCATCCTGTAGATGGTGAGGATGATGAAAGTATAGGAGCTTGAAATGACTATCACAGGGATGAGGAGCATGAGTACACAGCACAGGTACATGAGTGTCTCATAGAGAGAGATGTCCAAGCAGGAGAGCTTCATTACAGCAGGGACCTCACAGAAGAAATGTTGGATCTCCCGGGATCTGCAGAAGGGGAAGGTCATGGTGATGGATGTGAGCATGAAGCCATCCACAGATCCCAGGAACCAGCAGCCAGACACTAAGAAGACACACACCCTGTGGTTCATGAGAATGGGATAATGGAGTGGATGGCAGATGGCCACATAGCAGTCATAGGCCATGGCAGCTAGAAGGAAAAATTCAGAACCTGCTAGTGTCACATAGAAGAACATCTGTACCCCACATTCAGGGGCTGAGATCTTATTTACATCCATGACCTTGTCAATGAGCATCTTGGGCACAGTGACAGAAATGTACATCATGTCCATGAAAGACAACTGGCTGATGAAAAAGTACATGGCAGTGTGAAGGTGGGCATCAGAGTATATCAGAAGGATCAGGATGCTGTTTCCAGACAAGGCTATCAGGAAAACCATAAAAATAACCACACAAAGGAGAGCTGGGTGCTGGGATTGACTGAAGATTCCCACCAGGATGAAATCCGACGGTGCAGTATGGTTGGCCATCCAGGAGTTGTTGTCCATGAGATTTCACCTAGGTCACCAAGGAAGACTTTGGGATTAATTGATTACTCATGGGATATGAACAAATGAAAGGAATGTTTTGTGAGCTTGTGTGTCTGTGTGTTTGTGTGTGTGTACATGCTAACCCAGTTGTGCTAACAGGAGGAGGTTCCATCGGCCTGTAGATTTAGGGGTTATAAATTACCTATAGTTCAACAAATTTATCAACAAGCTAAATATATATATTTATATAAATATATAAATATAAATAAATATATAATATATATTTCTTATATTAACCCTGGTTAAGCAGAGCTCTATGGAGAATCCCATCTCAGTTCTGTCTGTACTAGACTGAAGTTTCTCCAGCTTCATCTCCTTAAAGCTCCTACCATTTGTTCTAAATATTAGGGAAAAGAATTAGTATTTAGAAGGTCACTGCCATTTACCACACAAGGCTTTAGTTGTTTTTGCAAACATCGGCTGCTTTATTGTCTATAGCAATCAATTTTTCATAGAAACTGAGATGCAGAGAGGAAAACTGAACAAGACTGAGATGTCTCTGGTTCCAATTCACTGATTCCTCTTCTATCTTACTGCTCACAGCCTGCCTCTGTGTTAGATGCTGAAGATGAATCAGAAAAAAATTAAACTACATTACACTTAAGGAGGTCACAGTCAGTCTATTCAGGAAGAAATATTATATAAATGTGATTTAAAGTAGAGTCTTAAAATAGCTGTAAAATAAATAAGAAAGAACAATAGAAGTAAAATACATTTTGCCTTCTGATGAGAATCAGTAATAGCTTCTTCTACCTTTTCTCTTACGGAGATTAAACCTTTGAAATTTTCAATTTCTGACATGTTAAATGTTAACTTTTAAAAGACCTTACCAACAAGAAGGAAATATTCACTCATTTTTCTGAGAAGAGTTTAGAAGTGGTTATGATACAGGCATATTTCAGTTTCCGAGTTTCAAATACACTGTATACTCTTGTAATAATTCCAAAGACTAATTACGATATTTGACTTATTAACAGTCGCAAGTTCTGCGGTGCTGAAGCAGTAGACAAACTGAAAATGAATTTGATGCCTTAATAAAAAGATATACAGACCATGTAATGCTGCCTTAGTTCTGCAGGAACAAAGTCCTCCCGGCAGTCTACAATGTGGGTATTAGCCACTCACTGTCAGTTGAATCTAGGAAATATAAATATGATTGGGACATTTATTTCAGTGTCTTAACTATCAGAAGTTATCCCTTCTCAAGATACAGTTTCTTTTTTCCTATAAAATTTCAGTCTCAAGAAAACAAATTTATCATCCAATAATATAGGAGGAATATATATTCCTTTGTCCATAAATAATTGAAAATCAAAAACCCATTTACTAATGAGTTGCAGTAAATAAGTAGTATATAAAAGACTCCAGAAAAAACACATTTGCTTTTCTCCATAAAAATAGATAATAGGGAAAAAAATGGAGAAATATGGTCAAGAATTAATAGAATGTCAGAAGTAGAACAAGTCAAAAACAGTAATTACCCTTTTGCTCCTATAGTTCTGTCTTCCTATCTGATTGAACCCAACATCAGAAGATGCCGCAGTCCTCATCTACATGAGCTAATGGAGTGTGGCTGTTGTTAGCTCTATAAAGACAAATAGTTGAGTGACATCATCTCTGGTTTTACTATGCCCACTAGGGGAGTGGTTGAAGACTTTCTGTTGATAAATCTCATGTGGACTTTGAAGAAGAATGCAATTAAGAAAGCTAAAAAAGCTAATAGATATCTCTGTTGCACTTTTCTGGTTTGCTTCTCGTCTTTTTTTTTTAATCTCTTTTTATTGTTAAACTAGAAATCTTCACCAATATTAGCAATTATCTCAAATCTCACCATCCTCAATAAAATCTTATCTACGAAATACACCTTATTTTATATATAGCCTTAGCCTTTTTCACTTTACAACATATTTTTCTTGTATGTACGTGTATATCCTCATTTAATCTTCAAAATTATTTTGTGAGGTATTGATATTGCTCTTCTCATCTTTCAGAGCTACAAACTCTGAAACTCATAGTCTAACTGATGTGTCGAAGACAGCAACACTGATAAGTACTGTGGCTGAGACTAAAATTGAGGTGGTCTCCTTTACATCTTTGTCAGGATCAATCTTCATTAGGTTACTTATTGTACTCTCTTCTGTCACTCAGTTGCAATCTGCCTTGCTTTAACATTGCATTGCATTTTAGGGCATTTGTTTTTAATTTAAATGTTGAATGCTAATTATAGAAAAATATAAAAACAGAAATAATTACAAAGAAAATTTAAAAATCAACCATAATGCAATCACCCAGACAAAAATCATGCCTTAAATGTTATATCTTGCTTCCAAAATACAAATATGCATGGAGTGTATACCATGTATCAGGCAGTTGAGATAAATCAGGGAACAAGACAGAAGCAAACCCACCCTCACGGAACTTGTAGCCAAATTCTTCTGAACCTTTATCTGTATCTTTGTTCTGGACCTATGTTGGTCATATTCCCATGCCATCTTTTGTTCATGACATCTTTTTTCCAGATTGTGACTTCTATTTGTAAGGCCCACACTTGGGGGCTGGAACCTCCTGTGTCCTCCAGGTTTTCAGCCTGTAGATGGTTTATCCAGACCCCTTTTTCAGTTTGTTTCCCATAAGGCTCTGAGAGTGCAGGCTCTGGGGGCCACTGGATGGTGGGAGGAAGAAAGAAATTTCATCTTTTTTCCTGCCTCTGGTGATGGTCTTTGGCAGCTGCAGTAGCTGTAGGCAACTGAAGACCATGTGGGAGCTGCAGAACCCAGCACCCCAAAGGCAGTTTCAGTGGCATTGGTGGGAGGTAGGCATCTGGGTTGCAGCAGGGGAGTGTCCCACCAGTAGCCCTAGAATGCACAGTCTACATCAGCTCAGCAGTGAGGGACATGCTGGGCTCCAGTGGTTGGCAAATTCTCATGGTCCTCGGGTGAAAACATTTCCCTTCCTGCTCCTCTAGCCAGAAATTTGCCGCCTCTGTGACCAATCTGCTGTATTAAATCCCTTTAGTTTGAAATGTGTAAAGTGTTTATATATGATTGCACACTAAATAATGAGGTTAATATTCTATCAAATTAGTCCTGTCTCACAATCCACTCTAATATTGAATAATGATGTTGCATTAAAATTTCCAAATTATAAGTTGTACTTAATAAAAGTACTTAAGTAGAAAGAATTCTCTGAATGCAATTCTTCCTAAGACAATCTACCAGAGGGTATAAAATGTTTCAAGTTTCTTCATATACAACACTGAATTGCTTTTCCAAATCTTCTTCAAATTGTGCTATGACCTCAAACTTCACCTGAACTTGCATTAAATTTTATGTGCTTTTCTATCTCAGTCAGTTTGATAGGTAAATCATTGTTTAACCTGCCTTTCTTGATTAATAATATGTTTATATGATTTTCATTAGTTTATCCATGTAACCAATTATATGAAATATCTGTTTATATCTTTGTACATTTTTTCTATTGAAAGCTTTTGTTTATAAGTAAAAAAAGGTTTATATATTAATAACAGTAACTTTTTGTGAGTAATATGGTCTATAATATTTTTATTTCAGTTTTAATTTTGATATTCTGCTCCATCAGAATTTTAAAAAGTATTTAGTTTAATATACTAACCTTAATGATTTCTTTCAGCATCTTTTGTTTAGAAAGTTCTCACACATTTTGAGATTATTAAAAATATTCATGTTTACATTTTTTAAGAATGAGCCTGAGCATATTTTTGTAAATCTAACTACTAATACAGCAATAACTTATTACAGGTGTGATATGAAGTAGATTTCTAACATAATTGTTTTCAAGCAAAGAGTAACTCCAAGTGCTAAATGATCCTTTCTTTAATTCATTCATTCCAAAAATATTTTTTCGGTACCAGTTATGTACCAGCCACTATTCCAGGTTAGTGAGGGTGAAAATACGGATTCTGCCCTCATAGGGCTCATATTATAGTGGTAAATAAAGGCAATAAACTAGTAAATACATAATATTATGTCAAGTATTAATAACTATAGTGAATAAAATTAAAGGCAGAGTGAGAGGATGATAATCATGAGGGAATCTATTTTATATGGCATGTGAAATTTCATCAGACCCATCAATGAAACAGGGGCAGTCAGCCATTAAACATCTGGGCAGGGGTGTTTAAGCAGAGGGAACAGGAAAGGTAAAGACCCCTGAGACAGAAACTTACTTGCCATGTTATTGAACAACAAGAAGATCCGTGCTCTCAGTTTGTGGTGAGAAAGTCGGAGAAATATAGAAAATGAGCTTACACATGGAGCCAAGAAGAGGTCCTCCAGGGTTATGAGGGGCTTTGGAAGAACCACGGATGATCAGGGTGTCTTTAAGGTATTGGCTAAAAATATACAAGTATAAAACTCAAAAGAGTGAACGTGCATTTAGAAAAGGAAAGAAAATCACAACCAACCAATGGTCCCTTTCTTCTAATATCTCTTTGGACAGCTTACCAGATATGCTCACATTGTTTTGTGTCCTGACTGCAGCCTGGCATGCCCTCCCCACCACAACATGCTATGACTCCCAGCAACTGCCAGCACTTACAGAGACCCACAGAGTGAGGGGACCTAGGGTTTCTACTCTCCTATCTCTCAGTAAATCCCACTCTGAGATGTCACTGGAGGACTGACAGAGAAGAAGGGCATGATAGGACTTAGGTGTACAAGCGTCACTGGAGGCTTGATGGAGAATAAATCCAGGGAGAAAGAATGCAGGGAGTGGTTTGAGTGAGTCCTGGTGAGAGATGTGGTGACTGACTGAGGAGGTGGTGGTGGAGGATGTTAGGTTGAAGTGCTATGGATGCGCTCAAGACACTGGGGCTGGCCAATTTGGAGAAGAAACTTATAACTGAGTTTGGAACTCAAATTTCCCAATAGACATGTTCATGGAGAAGATGCAGAGCCACTGGAGGCCTGAGTCATGAGTTCATGGGAAAGGACAGATCTGAAGTCATGGGTGAGGGGATAAGCAATGTACGGAGGAAGCAATGGGATTGCATGAGAAGGGACAGTAGATGTCTTACACCAGGAGCCAGTGTAGCTGAGCTTAAATTTCCATCTCCTCTCTTCTTTTCCTATGACCTATTGCCAAGTTCCTTTAAAATATCTTGTTTTATTGATGTTATTCATGATAATTTTTAACATCTAGTGGAACAATTCTCCTTGTTACCATTATATTCACATTCAAAATGGTAAATTTCCTGTCTATTTGTTTCTCCAATAAGTTGATCTTTTAAAACATTGGGTCAGATTCAGAAGATCTAATCGAATTTTGATTAGAATATAATTAAAAATATTTAGGAAGGATTAATATTGCTAAAATGTTGAGGATATTCATCCAGAAATATAGTAGGCTTCACAAGTTATTCAAATGGTTAGAAGCCAAGTCTGACTTTTTAAAATTTTTTCTTAAAAATCTTCCATAGTACTTACTGAAATTATTTCAAGATATTTGTCTTATTATCATTTTTAAAAGAATATTTTCCCATTTGTGAATACTTAATAAGCATTAATAGTGACAGAATAGCTATTGATCTTTATGTAAATACTTTATTTGACATTTCTAAAATCTGCTATAATTCCAATATTTCATTTGAATATTTTCATTAGTTATTTTAGTTCACTTTCATGTGTTAATGCAATACACTATACTGTAAAACATATATCATTTAAGTTTGACAATAAAAAACAACCCTCTGTTGTTCCAGTTTTTAATGTTTTTAACCAACTAAGGTTTCACTTTCTAGAAAGATACTAGATATTGATTTCCCATGTTTTGCCTTAAAAAATGAATAGCAATAAAAAATATAATAAGGTAGCAAGATATAGAATGAAGACACTAAAATCACTGTCTTCACATGCACAAGCAATAATCCAGTAGAATATATAAATGGAGAGAATAACTCATTTATAAAAGCAACAAAAATGACAAAAAATTTAGGAACTAAACTCAGTAATAAATGTGCAAGACTTTTATGAGGAAAATGTAAAAATAATCCTGAAAGACACAAGCATAGATATGAAGAAATGGAAAGTTACCTGCCCAGCGCTCAGGAGTGGGGTCATCATTCCTGTGGACAAAAAATTGAGTCAAAGAGGATTATTCTCGTCTCAAAATCTAATGGAATTTGCCTGGCTAGGTTTCCAACTTGCTTCAGTCTCATGATTCCTATTTTATTTCTGATTTTTCACTTGTGGGATGGGCCTGTCAATCCTATGTCTGTCCCATTATTATTTTTTGGAAGCAGATAGCATGTTTTCTAGTTTCACAGATTCACAGAGGGAGAGGAATTTTTCCCCAGGATGAATCACACCTGGAGACTCTCACAGACCTGATTTAGATATTTGGATGAGAGTCCAAACTTAGAGCTGATTCTGGAATGGATTAAGAATTTCAGGGATATGGGGATGAAATTAATGTATTTTGCATGTTGGACACACATTTGCGGGAAACCTAGGGCAAAATGTTATTGGTTGAATTGCATCTTCCCCAAATTCCTATGTTGATATCCTATCCCCTAGTACCTCAGAAGTGATCTTATTTGGAAATAGGTTTGTTGCAGATGTAATGGGGTAAGATGAGGTCACATCAGAGTAGGCTGAGCCCCTAATCCAATATGACTAATGTCTCTATAAAGGGGAGAAATTTGGACACAGACACACACAGGGAGAATATCATGTGAAGACTGGAGTGTTGCTGCCATAAGCCACGGAACTACCAGACACTAGGAGAGAGCCCTGGGATGGATCTTTCTCCAGCTCCTTCAACGGGAGCATGGTCCTATTGATGACTTGTTCTCAGACTTGTAGCTTCCAGAATTGTGACACAATAAATTTCTATTTTTTTTAATTAACTCAGTTAGTGGTACTTTGTTATGGAATCCATGTCAAACTAATGTAATATATTTTATTCTCGGGAAGGACAATTCAACATCAGGAAGATGTCAATTCTCCATAAGTTAATATTAACTTGATGTTATTAAATGTTATTAAACTTGATGTTATTGATGTTAGTCACTCCGGGCTGCCACAACAAAATATCATAAACTGGGAGCCTTAAACAATAGAAATGTATTTTCTCACAGTTCTGAAGGCTAGAAGTCTAAGAGTCAGATTCTGGCTGATTCAGTTCTTGCGAGGGCTTCTTCCTGGCTTAAAGAGAGCCCCCTTCTTACTATTTCCCCACGTGGCTTTCCTCAGTGTTTGCACACAAAGAGAGGGAAAAAGAGAGTATGCTTTGATGTCTCTTCTTATAAGGACACTAATTCTATTGGATCAGGGCCCCAACTTTATGATATCATTTCACCTTAATTACTTCCTTTGGATGCCCCATCTACAAATACAGTCAGACTGGGGGTTAAGGCTTCAGCATATGAATTTGGAGGGGACACATGCATTCAGTCTATAAAAAACCCAACAGAAGTAACACATGCTTTTTTTCTTCAAGCAATATATATTGATTCTAAAGTTTACAGAAAGTAAATACATAACCCAGACAAACAAAAATAAAGAAAATATAAGGGACTAGACCTTCCAGATACTTAAATATGCTATAAAGTCTTTATAACTAAAGAGTATAATTAAGAGTTAAAAAGTCCATAAATTGGTACAATTACAGTTAGTACATGAAAGTGGTTAAATCTCAAGTCAGTGGAAAAAAATACTTTTATGTTAAAATTAACTTATTAAGCTAAAATTTAAATGCAGTGCAATTTTGGAGAACTATTCTAAATAAAAGAAGCCTAAAGTAACAGTAAATAAATATAATGTGTTATTCTCAATTGAATCCTGAATCAAAATAAAACAATTAGAAAGACCTTGCAACCTAAATTTCCTGAGAAGTAAAAGTATATTTCAATAATAAAGGATATATTTAAACAACCCAAAATTAAAAGTATTTGATACCAGTAGACCCTCACATGAAAAGTATATGCAATAAAGTATGAAGAACAAATAATGTGATAAACGTGGGAAAAGATAAAATAATATTTATTATAAAAGCAGTAATACATACATATAGTAAGGGTTTCTTTATAAAAGGATAGATATAAAAACAGTTGACAGCAACAGCCTATGAGTTGGGAGGGGAGTTTAGGTATTTTAATTTCCTAACTACCCTTTACATAGGATGGAGGAAGTTTGAAGTAAAAATGGAGACAAGATGTTTCATACAAAGAAAGTGGATTCATCAGAAAAAAATAGGAAAAAATGCATTAAGAAAAACAGAGAAAGCCACTTAAAATAATAAAGTCTACATTTTTATGCACCTAAGACAATGTCTCCAAAACATATCGAAAAAAAAAGAGGGGACTAAAGGAGAAAAAAGTAGCGGGAGATTATAACACATTCCTCTCTATAATTAACAGAAGAAATAGACAAAAATCAACAAAATTTGAACAGCAAAATTTCTAATGAGTGTATGAAGAACACTACATTTAACAACAGTGGAACAGATGGAACATTTTAAAAAATTGATCACACAGGAGCCATAAAGTAAGGTGTAATACACTTCGTAGGATTGAAGTTTCTGACCACAATGTTTGAATTCAGAATTTAACTTAAAAGATAAATAAGAATGTCTCATGTTCCTGTGGATTATAAAATATTATTCTAAATAGCATTTGGACCAAAATAAATTCATGTATCAAATCTGTAGGATTTTAAAATTTCAAATCAATGAGTTACACATCCTTTTAAAAGAATGTAAAAGAACAACATAGGCCGGCGCCATGGCCTAGTGGTTAAGGTTGGTGGCCCAGGTTTGCAGGTTCAGATCCCAGGTACAGACCTACACGACTCATCAGCCATGCTGTGGTGGCGACCCACATATAAAAAAATGGAGAAAGACTGGCACAGATGTTAGCTCCAGGCTAAACTTCCTCAAGCGAAAAAAAGAGTAAGATTGGCAATAGATGTTAGCTCAGGGCTAATCTTCCTCAACAAAGAAAAAAAAACAACAACAAATGAAAACCAAAGAGAGCAAAACGAACAAAACACACAATAGGGAGACCAGCAAAGCCATATGATAGATCTTTGAAAACATTAATAATATAGATAAACTTCTGCAGAAATGGACCAGAAAATAAAAGAGAAAGTACAAATAACCATTGTCAACAATGACAATGAGAACATCACTAGAGATATCACAAAATTACATAGATAATATCAGGATACTTATTGATTCTGTGATGTGTTTATTGATCCTGGGATATACAAATTCATACCACCAGGACACATGTACAAAAATGCATACGAGCATTACCTGTAAGTGCTAAAAACCAAAGACAACATATATGTTCATCAACAACAGAGCGCATAAATAAATTATAGCATAGTCAGGAAATTAAATCTTACACAACAAATGAAGCAAATAAATCCATGATACAGCATCATGGATGAATTTTTAAAATGTAATAATAAACAATTGTATAAGCAAGTGACAAAAGAATATAAACATGATCCAATCATATATAAACCAAATCAATTGGCATTGTTAAGTAAACATAAACAGGTAACAAATCTATAAATAAAAATATGAAAATGATTTTCATGAAAATCAGGGCAGTAACTACCTTTCAGGCAGGAGCTGGTGTTTAATTAACATATCAAGGGCTTCCAGGCACCAAGAAGGTTCTTGTTTTAGGTAGGGGGTGGATGGGCACTTGGTGGTCCCTTTACAAATATTTCATAAACTGCACCGTTAAAGTCTATGCACCCTTTTCAGTGTTATTTTTACAATGAAAATTTATTTTAGAAAGTGTGAAATGGATTGAAAGAATAAGACTAGGGACTAGGGGCCGGCCCCGTGGCTTAGTGGTTAAGTGCAAACGCTCCACTACTGGCGGCCAGGGTTCAGATCCCGGGCGCGCACCAACGCACCGCTTCTCCGGCCATGCTGAGGCCACGTCCCACATCCAGCAACTAGAAGGATGTGCAACTATGACACACAACTATCTACTGGGGCTTTGAGGGGGGGGGGAAGGAGGAGGATTGGCAATAGATGTTAGCTCAGAGCTGGTCTTCCTCAGCAAAAAGAGGAGGATTAGCATGGATGTTAGCTCAGGGCTGATCTTCCTCACAAAAAAAAAAAAAGACTGGGGACTAGGATGTTTCACTCTAGGTTTCAATAAAAATAGAATACATCTCAATTAGGGTGTCAGTTGGAAATGTTGCAGAGGAGAAAATTTGGGAGAGATTTTAGGAAGATATTTCAGAAATTATTCAAATAGTTATTTATGAAAGTGGGTATCACCATACCTCTCCCTTGGGAATGTACAACCACTTTCTGTGAGGTATGTTTGCCTTTTTCCTCACACTCCTCCAATCTCTGAATCTAGAGTAAACATTGTAATATTAATATTTGTTTATTAATATACTTAATATAAATTTAACTATATATAAATGAATTGTACATTGTCAACACAAATAATCCATAATCAATCTATAAATCAAAAGTAGGATGAGTTTATTATGAGCCAAATTTGAGGAACATACAGCCCGGGGTCTTCACTCCTCAAGAAATGAAGGGCACCAAAGACGTAGGGTGTACAGAGTGGTTATACCCCATCAAAGAGCATGTATCACATATGATTGCAATGGCCCTTTTATAATAGTCAAGAGAGTCTTCTGTTGGCACAGCAATTAATGAACACAGCAGGTAGCAGGTCTGTTGTCTCAAGGTGGGTGGTCACAGGATGAGTGCAGCAATCAAATCCTAGCCTAGGGAGAAATGATTATCCTTAAGGAAATGCCAATGTAGAGAAAGATCCATGCTTATCTTGAGGGCATTTGTTCTTGTCTTTGGGACATGGTAAATGCTTAAAGCAAATATACAATGCATGTTCAAAGACAACCTCGGGCTCTTTTGGAAAAACAAAGTCAGGCCAGATTAGTTTTACACCCAATATATCCTCCAATATATCCAACTGCTTGCCATTTATTTATCAACATGAATATATAATGTATACTATTCACTCTAGACTTAGAATAATTGGAAATTGGAAGAGAAGAAGGAATTTTATATGTGTAATTAATAAATATAAGAAAATTATAGTAATTAAAGTGAATATAAAGATATATATGCTTACAGCTTCCCTTTTCATTCTAGGCTACAGTTATACACAATTTGATATTTACAGTTTCCTGAAATTTCCACTGCCTCTTTTATACTCCTGTCTGTTCATGTGCTGGTCCTCTCTTTGCTATATTTTTTGTCTCTTTACGTGTATATAGTCTTTCCTTCAGGATCTCTGCTCTAATCTGAGGTTCCCTCCTAGATGTTACAAGGCTTTCTGGGTGGAGCCACCTCATAGTTCTTATGATTGGGATCTCATGTCTGCACAGCTCTCTCCTCCACTAACAAACTCCTTGAGGTAACAGGGTGTGTTCTGTTTACTGCTGTACCCCTCATGAACTACACAGCATCTGTCTGAGGCATGGAAGGTAATCCATAGGGGTGGAATAAGTGATTGAATGACCCAAGAGTCTAGGAATATTTGCATTTTCAAAGAGTTTGATTGGGGAAATAATAGTTATATTAAATCAAAGAATATTGCATGAACAATAGATTTGTGAGAAAAAGATAAAGTAAGTTTTATATAAGATGGTTTTGCAGTTCAATCATATGCTTATGTAGCTGTGTAACTGGAAGATGAAAAGAACAGAAATACTGTTCTTTAATTCAACAGACAGATGATGAGCTCTTTCCATGTGATGGAGACTACATTGGCTCCTGCGTGTTCATGATGAACCAGAGCAGACACACAGAGTTGTGGGCAAAGCCACCGTCATCCAGTCATCCCTGAGAAGGAGCAACAGTTATCTAGACCCTTCGAGGGGCCAGGCCCTGGACTGGATATCTTGAATATATTAAACTCGTTTAATATTCAAAGCCTCTCAATGATATTTGTGTTGCTAGTTCTATTTTAGTGATAGAGAAACCAAGGCAGTTGTGGGGTAATTTGCTCATTAGAGATGCTGAGTAGCAAAGCTAGGGTTTAGCTAGAGGTCTCTCTGACTCTACACAACCTCTCACAACTTCATGACTTGAAGAAAAACAAGGAGTGTAGAAGGTACAGTGGCAGGAAGAGAATTTACAGTTTGGCTGGGTGTTGTGCGCTGTCTGTGCGTTTTACCCCACTTACTCCTCAAGGAAATTGATTAGGATGTTTTTCTTTCCCCATCTCAAAAGTGATGTAAGGAAACTCCAAGGGCTTAGGCAAGCTCACAAATGTCAAACACCTCTTTAGAACTGAAGTGGCATATCCAGGACTAAACCCACGACTAACCCCTGTCACTTTATTCCATCTAATCACAACAATCTCCCAATATACTGATAAATTCTATCTCAAGATTCTAGTTTTCCTTTGCACTTTGTGCAACAGAATTACAAATAGATAAACCAAACACTCATGAAAAACAAATAAAACATATGGAAGGATAAAATGTAAGACATTTTTTGGTATCATCAATGTAGTAATAAGGACAACTAACATTGTTTAATTAGATTTTCATATATAGTGTCCATTTGTGCAGTTTTGTTTCTTTTATTTCTCTAATCACAACAAGTTCTAAAACAAAAATTTTACTCACCTCTAGAAAAGCTGCTCTAATTTTTTTATTATTTATTTATTTTTAATTTTTTGTTTATTGCAGTAACATTGGTTTATAACATTGTATAAATTTCAGGTGTACATCATTATACTTCTATTTCTGCATAGATTACATCATGTTCACCACCCAAATACTAATTACAACCCATCACCAGACACATGTGCCGAATTATCCCTTTAGCCCTCCTCCCACCTCCTTTCCCCTCTGGTAACCACCAATCCAATCTCTGTCTCTATGTGTTTGTTTATTGTTGTTATTATCTACTACCTAACGAAGGAACTCATATGGTATTTGAACTTCTCCCTCTGACTTATTTCACTCTACATGATACCCTCAAGGTCCATCCATGTTGTCACAAATGGCTGGATTTCATGGTTTCTTATGGCTGAGTAGTATTCCATTGTGTATATATACCACATCTTCTTCATCCATTCGTCCCTTGATGGGCACTTAGGTTGCTTCCAAGTCTTGGCTATTGTGAATAACGCTGCAATGAACACAGGGGTGCATGTATCTTTACACATTGGTGTTTTCAAGTTCTTTGAATAAATACCCAGCAGTGGAATAGCTGGATCATCTGGTAGTTCAATCTTTGATTTCTTGAGGAATCTCCGTACTGTTTTCCATAGTGGCTGCACCAGTTTGCACTCCCACCAGCAGTGTATGAGAGTTCCCTTCTCTCCACATCCTCTCCAACATATGTTGTTTCCTGTCTTGTTAATTATAGCCATTCTGACAGGCATGAGGTGATATCTCATTGTAGTTTTGATTTGCATTTCCCTGATAGTTAGTGATTTTGAACATCTTTTCATGTGTCTGTTGGCTATCAGTATATCTTCTTTGGAGAAATATCTGTTCAGGTCTTTTGCCGATTTTTTAATTGGGTTGGTAGGTTTTTGTTGTTGAGATGCATGAGTTATTTACATATTTTGGAGATTAACCCCTTATCAGATGTATGGTTTACAAATATATTCTCCCAATTGTTAGGTTGTCTTTTCGTTTTGTTGATGGTTTCCTTTGCTGTACAGAAGCTTTTTAGTTTGATGTTGTCCCATTTGTTTATTTTTCCTATTGTTTCTCTTGCCCGGTCAGACGTGGTGCTTGAAAATATGTTGCTAAGACCAATGTCAAAGAGCGTACTGCCTCTCTTTTCACCTAGAAGTTTCATAGTTTCAGGTCTTACATTCAAGTCTTTAATCCATTTGGAGTTAATTTTTGTGTATGGTGTAAGGTAAGGGTCTACTTTCATTTTTTTGCATATGGCTATCCAATTTTCCCAACACCATTTGTTGAAGAGACTTTCTCTTCTCCATTGTATGTTCTTGGCTCCTTTGTCAAAGATTAGCTGTCCATAGATGCGTGGGTTTATTTCTGGGCTTTCGATTCTATTCCATTGATCTGTGTGTCTGTTTTGGTGCCAGTACCATGCTGTTTTGGTTACTATAGCTTTGTAGTATATTTTGAAATCAGGGAGTGTGATACCTCCAGCTTTGTTCTTTTTTCTCAGGATTCCTTTGCCCATTCAGGGTCTTTTGTTGTTCCATATAAATTTTAGGATTCTTTGTTCTATTTCCGTGAAAAATGTTGTTGGAACTTTAATAGGGATTGCATTGAATCTATAGATTGCTTTAGGAGGTATGGACATCTTAACTATGTTAACTCTTCCAATCCAAGAGCACGAAATATCTTTCCATTTCTTTGTGTCTTCTTCAATTTCTGTCAGCAATGTTTTATAGTTTTCCGTGTACAGCTCTTTCACCTCTTTGGTTAAGTTTACTCCTAGGTATTGTATTCTTTTTGTTGCAATTGTAAATGGGATGATATTCTTAATTTCTCATTCTGCTACTTCATTGTTAGTGTATAGAAATGCAACTGATTTTTGTATGTTGATTTTGTATCCTGCAAATTTACTGTATTCGTTTATTACTTCTAAAAGTTTTCTGGTGGCTTTTTTAGGGTTTTATATATATAAAATCATATCATCTGCAAATAGTGACAGTTTCACTTCTTCCTTTCCAATTTGGATCCCTTTTATTTCTTTCTCTTGCCTGATTGCTCTGGCTAGGACTTCCAGTACTATGTTAAATAGGAGTGGTGACATTGGGCGTCCTTGTCTGGTTCCTGTTCTTAGAGGAATAGCTTTCAGTTTTTCACCATTGAGGATGATATTAGCTGTGAGTTTGTCATATATGACTTTTATTATGTTGAGGTACTTTCCTTCCATCCCCATTTTATTCAGAGTTTTTATCATAGATGGATGCTGTACCTTGTCAAATGCTTTCTCTGCATCTATTGAGATGATCATGTGATTTTTATTCTTCATTTTATTAATGTGGTGTATTACGTTGATTGATTTGCGAATGTTGAACCATCCCTGCATACCTGGAATAAATCCCACTTGATCATGGTGTATAATCTTTTTAACGTATTGTTGTATGCAATTTGCTAGTATTTTGTTGAGGATTTTTGCATCGATATTCATCAGTGATATTGGCCTGTAATGTTCTTTTTTTGTGTTGTCCTTGTCTGGTTTTGGTATCAGGGTAATGTCGGCTTCGTAGAATGAGTTAGGGAGCTTTCCCCCCTCCTCAATTTTTTGGAAGAGTTTGAGAAGGATAGGTATTAAATCTTCTTTGAATGTTTGGTAGAATTCACCAGGGAAGCCATCTGGTCCTGGACTTTTATTTTTGGGGAGGTTTTTGATTACTGTTTCGAGCTCCTTACTGGTGATTGGTCTATTCAAATTCTCTACTTCTTCTTGATCCAGTTTTGGAAGGTTGTATGATTCTAAGAATTTATCCATTTCTTCCAGATTGTCGAATTGGTTGGCATATAGCTTTTCATAGTATTCTCTTATAATCTTTTTGTATTTCTGAGGTGTCTGTTGTAATTTCTCCTCTTTCATTTCTGATTTTACTTATTTGTGCCTTCTCTCTTTTTTTCTTGGTGAGTCTAGCTAAACATCTGACAATTTTGTTGATCTTTTCAAAGAACCAGCTCTTGGTTTTATTAATTTTTTCTATTTTTTTTTTAGTCTCTATTTCATTTATTTCTGCTCTGATTTTTATTATTTCCCTTCTTCTACTGATTTGGGGCTTTGTTTGTTCTTCTTTTTCCAGTTCCTTCAGGTGCATTGTTAGATTGTTTATTTGAGATTTTTCTTGTTTGTTGAGATAGGCCTGTATCGCTATAAACTTCCCTCTTAGAACCGCTTTTGTTGTATCCCATAAATTCTGGCATGTGTTATTTTCATTTTCATTTGTCTCCAGGTATTTTTTGATTTCTTCTTTGATTTCTTCATTGACCTAGTCGTTGTTCAGTAGCATTTTGTTTAATCTCCACGTATTTGTGGCTTTTCTGATTTTCTTCCTATAGTTGATTTCTAGTTTCATACTGTTGTGGTCAGAAAAGATGCTTGCTATTATTTCAATCTTCTTAAATTTATGGAGACTTGTTTTGTGGCCTAAGATGTGATCAATCCTGGAGAAAATTCCATGTTCATTTGAAAAGAACATGTATTCTTCGGTTTTTGGATGGAATGCTCTGTATATATCTACTAGGTCCATCTGTTCTAGTGTGTCGTTTAAGGCCAATGTTTCCTTATTGATCTTCTGTTTGGATGATCTATCCGTTGGTGTAAGTGGAGTGTTAAAGTCCCCTACTATTATTGTGTTACTGTCTATTTCTGTTTTTATGTCTGTTAATAATTGCTTTATATATTTAGGTGCACTTACATTGGGTGAGTAGATATTTACAAGTGTTATATCCTCTTGTGGAATGTTCCCTTGATCATTATGTAATGCCCTTCTTTGTCTCTTTTTACAGTTTTTGTTTAAAAGTCCATTTTGTCTGATATGAGTACTGCTACCCCAGGTTTCTTTTCATTGCCATTTGCATGGAGTATCTTTTTCCATCCCTTCACATTCAGTTTGTGAGTGTCTTTTGGTCTGAGGTGTGTCTCTTGTATGCAGCATATATATGGGTCTTATTGTTTTCTCCAATCTGCCACCCTATGCCTTTTAATTGGAGCATTTAGTCCATTGACGTTTAAAGTAGCTATTGATAAGTATATACTTACTACCATATTTTAACTTTTTTTTTCTCAGTGTTTCAGTAGTCCTTCTCTGTTCCTTTCTTCTTCTATACAGAATTGATAGTCTCTTTAGTTTGACCTCTGTCTGAAAGCTCTACTTTTTAACTCCCCTCCTCCTTCCTTTTGTGTTTTTGATATCATATCTAACCTCTTTTTTTGTGCATTTGTATCCATTACCCTCTTATCATGGAAACAGATCATTTTTCCTATTTGTGGTCTTCTCTTTTCCCCTTAAATCAGTCCCTTTAACATTTCTTGTAGCACTGGTTTCTTGGTGACAAACTCCTTTAATTTTTGCTTGTCTGGGAAATTTTTGATCTCTCCTTCCATTTTTAATGACAACCTTGCTGGGTAGGGTATTCTTGGCTGTAGGTTTTTTCCTTTTAGCACTTTAAATATATCGTGCCACTGTCTTCTAGCCTGTAAGGTTTCTGCTGAGAAGTCAGCTGATAGACTTATGGGGTTTACTTTGTATGTAACTTGACTTTCTCTTGCGGCTTTTAGGATTCTTTCTTTATCTTTGATTCTGGACATTTTCATTATGATGTGTCTTTGTGCAGGCCTCTTTTGATTTATCTTGTTTGGGGCTCTCTGTGCTTCCTTTACCTGGATGTCTGTTTCCTTCCTTAGGTTAGGGAAGTTTTCATCTATTATTTCTTGAAATAGATTCTCTGCCCCTTTGTCTCGTTCTTCTCCTTCCGGGACACCTATAACACAGATGTTAGTGCGCTTGATGTTGTCCCAGAGCTCCCTTAGACTGTCCTCACTCTTTTTAATTCTTTTCTCTTTTACCTGTTCAGCTTGGGTAATTTCTTCTAGTCTTTCGTCCAGCTCACAGATCCGTTCTTCTGTATCCTCTACTCTGCTTTTGAGTCCCTCTAGTGAATTTTTCATTTCCAGTATTGTATTCTTCATTTCTGATTGGTTCTTTTTTATATCTTCCACATCTTTGTTGACATTCTCACTGAGTTCATCTATTCTTCTCCCCAGATCAGTGAGCATCCTTAACACTCTTTGTTTGAACTCTGTCAGGTAGGTTGCTCATTTCTGTTTCACTTAGTTCCTTTTCTGGGGTTTTGTCCTGTTCCCTTATTTGGAATGTATTCCTTTACCTCCTCATTTTGCCTCTTTCCCTGTGCTTGTGACTATGTATTAGGTAGGTCAGCTACGTCTCCTGCTCTTGGATAGGTGACCTCATGTAAGTCATGCCTTAGGAGGCCTGCAGTGTGCTTCCCTCAGTTCTCAATATTCCAGGGGTGACCCCTCTGTGGGCTACGTGTGTCCTTCTGTTGTGGCCTGTTTGCGTTCCCTGTAGGTGCCCAGGGAGGCCAAGTTATGCTCCTGGCCAGCTGTTGTAATGCTCAGCTTCCTTTAGTTGTTGTGAGCCCTGCAGTCTCTTTATCAGCTGTGGGGAGCCCCAGCATATTTGGCTACAAGTTCTAATACCACATTTGTGTTGCAGTATTTCTTGTAAGTGAGTAGGCCCCCAGTGTGGCTGGTGGTTAGGCTCAGGGCCTTACAATTTCTATAAGCCTCCAGCTTTTAGGTCTCTTGTCAGATCTCTGAGGATTGCAGCTGGGTGGGGCTGGCCTCAGGCAAGGGAGCACCCAATTGTTTCAGGCTTTGGAAGGTGGGGAAAACCCCCTATGTGGGTCTTTGAGAAGCACAAGTCTTCTGCAGCTGACAAGCCCTGCCACCCACAGGTCCACACACACAGTCAACACAGTCCTGCCCCGTGTGCGCGTCCCAACCTCCCAAAGCGGACCCAGTCTCTCTACGGCAGGAGCCCCACACTCTCCACCACCGCCCCACACTCTCCCCTCAGTCCTTGTGCACACCCTGCCCCACTGAAGTGGGCTCAGTTGCCAGGCTACAGAGAATCCAGTCACCAATCTATGTAGGCCCACAAGTTGCCTGAGGGCTTGTTGTTGGGTGGGGCCAGTCTCTAGGGTTGGTTGCCTGCCCTGGCTGTGCTGGATTAAATCCATGCTCTAGGGGGTGGGGCAGACACTGGGCTATCTGGCCTCACGGAGAACTCCAATGGCATCTGTGTCAGCACACCCACACCAGGCCACAACAATTGTCGCAGCCAATGTCCCCATCCCTGGAGAGGTCTCACCTCTCACTGAGATGCACTCAGGGCCTATCAGGTGAGTCTCATTTCACCAAAGCCCTGTGCACCTTTCTTTCTGGCGATTTTAGGTTGCTTTCTGAAATTGGTGAGTTTGTGCCTGGGCCCTTTAAGAGCCGGTTTTAATTTCTTTGTGAACCAGCTTTTCTCGGGGTGCTCCCAAATGTTTTAGTAGCAGGCAAAGTCAGATATTATGCTACTCATCTCGATTGTGCCAGGTCCACAAAATCCCCACAGTGGGGGCGCTCCCCGGCTCAGGGCTCTGCTCCTTCAGGGAGGGCTGCATACCTTTGCGCTGCTCCTGGGTGGCTGTGAGGCGCTGCAGCTTGTGAAGGCAGCTTTTTTCTCTCCAGAAGGGAGTTTCTGCCTCTTCTACCTCAGTTAGCATTTTCTGTTGTTGCAGGAGTTCCTCTTATCCAGTTTTCATTTCTGTCTCAGGGGTAATTTTTCCAGGAGTAGTTGTAAATTGGCTGTGTCCGCGGGAGGAGGTGAGTTCAGAGTCTGCCTACGCTGCCATCTTGACTTCCTCCTCCAAGGTCAATTTTTTCTTAGTGATTTTCTTTGTGGATCGTCTATCCATTGACATAAGTGAGGTATTAAAGTTCAGTACTCTTATTGTTTTGTTGTCAATATGTCTTTTTAGGTTTGTTAATGTTTGTTTTATATATTAGGTACTCCAATGGTGGATTCATAAATACTTACAAATCTTATATCTTCTTGTTGGATTGACCTCTTTATCAGTATGTATTGCTCACCTTTATCTTGCATTACAGTCTTTTTTTTACAGTCTGTTTTGTCTGATGTTAGCATGGCTACCCCGCCTTTCTTTTGGTTTCCATTTTCATGAAACATCTTTTTCTGTCCTTTCACTTTTACTCTGTGTGTGTCCTTACATCTGGAGAAAGCCTCTTTTAGGCAGTAAATAGATGGGTCTTTTTTTTTTTAATCCATTCATCCGCTCTATGTCTTTTGATTGGATAATTTAGTCCATTTACATTTAAAGTAATTATTGATAAGTATGTACTTATTGTCATATTTTTAATTGTTTTATGTCTGTCCTATAATTCCCCTCTGTTCATTTCTTCTTCTCTTGCACTTTTTACTTGTGGTTTGATGACTTTCTTTAGTGTCATGCTTAGATTTCTTTGTCATTATCTTTTGTGTATCTACTATAGGGTTTTGCTTTGTGTTTACCATAAGACTTACATATAACAGCCTATATATCTAACAGTATATTTTAAGTTGATAGTAAGTTAAGTTTGAATGCATTCTAAAGCTCTACATTTTTACTTTTCCCCCATGTTTTAGGTTTTTGATGTCATGTTTACCATCTTTTTATTTTTTGTATCCCTTAGCTAATTATGGTAGTTATAGCAATGTTTACTATTTTACTATTTTTGTCTTTTAACCTTCATACTGTCTCTATACATGATTAATTTATTACCTTTACTTTATGTTTACTAGTTTGATTTTTACTTTTAGATTTTCATGTTACTAATTGGTGCCCTTTCTTTTCACCTTAAAGAAGTCCCTTTAACAATTCCTGTAAGGCTGGTTTAGCGGTGATGAACTTCTTTAGTTTTTGCTTATCTGGAAAAAAATTTCTCTCTCCTTCAATTCTGAATGATAATCTTGCCAGTTAGAGTATTCTTGGTTGGAAGTTTTTTCTTTAACACTTTGAATATATAATGCCACACTCTTCTAGCCTGCGAAGTTTCTGCTGAAAAATCTGCTGAGAGTCTTTGAGGTTTCTCTTGTATGTAACAAGTTGTTTTTCTTTTCTTGATTTTAAGATTCTTTCTTTAACTTTTGACATTTTAATTATAATGTGTTTTGGTGTGAATCTCATTGGGTTCATCTTATTGGGAACTATCTGAGCTTCTTGGACCTGGATGTCTGTCTTTTTCCCCATGTTAAAAATGTTTACAGCCATTATTTGTTCAAATAATTTTCTGCCTCTTTCTCTCTCTCTTCTGCTTCTGGAATTACTATAATGTGAATGTTATTTAATTTGGTGTTTCCCCATATGTCCCTTAAACTGTCTTCACTTTTTCTTTTTGCTGCTCTGTTTGGGTCATTTTCATTGCCCTGTCTTTCAGGGCATCCTTTCTTCTGTTTCATCTAGTCTGCTTTTGAAACCTTCTGTATATTTTTCAGTTCTGTTATTGTATTCTTCAGCGTTCTTATATTTGCTATATATTTGTTGAGTTCTCACTGTGCTCATCCATTCTTCCCCTGAGTTCTGTGAGCATATTTGTGACCATTACTTTGAACTATTGATCAGGTAAATTACTTATCTCCATTTCATTAAGGTTTTTTTTTCTGGGGTTTATTTTATTCTTTCATGTGTAACATATTCCTCTGTTTCTTCATTTTGTTTGACTCTCTGTGTTTGTTTCTACATATTAGGCAAAACAGCTATCTCGCCCAGTCTTGGAGGAGTGACCTTCTGTAGGAAATAAAACTTACTCTTTAACCTTGCCCTAGCTCTCAATTGGCTCTTGAACTTTTCTGACCATCTAAGCAGTATTATTTATTCTTGATAGGTCCCAGGTGTTGGGGTTGTGCCAAGGCCTGTCAGTGTTCCAAAGGGAGGGATCTCAGTCAGCACCTAGTTTCAGGCTGATTGGAAGCCAGACTCTCAGGCAGCAGCTTTTAAGATATGCAAATATTTACATTCACGTGGGACTATAATTATAAACACTGTTGGCCTCCAGATCAGGCAATCTAGAGGTGTTCCCTTGCCTACAGTTGCAAAAATCATGGCTCTAAATGAGTGTATAAGCTCTTTTCTGGAAAGTGTGATGAGCTATAGCAAGGCCAAAGGAGAGCACAAAAATGGTGGCCCTTGCCTGTGTTCCCTGAGAGCACTTCCATAGCCTCTAGATGTATGGCAAACTTGAAGTCTACCCCTCAGGCTGAAGCTCCAGGACAAGTAAATAGGCCTTTTTCACAGGAAGACTGGAACATGTTTCAGCCTGCTGTCTGTGAAGTACCTTAGGGGTGGTATACTTCCAAGAACTGTCTTTCCAATTTTTTCAGTCCAGTAGGCCCAGAAATGCAAGGCCCCCTGGGCACCAAAGCCAGGAGCTCAAAGGACATGCTCTCTGTGGACTTTTGTGCCCCTACCAGCTTCAGCAGGGCAATGGGAGATCACAAGGGTAAGGTGTGCCCACTGGCTTTACAAGGTCATAGGAGACCATGGGAGTGGGGTGCACCTGCTGGCTTTAGTAGGGTAGCAGGAGAGTGCTGTGAAAGCATGTGCCTAATGGCACTAATAATGTAGAGTCAGAATATTAAAATGTCACCTGCCAGTGCTAGCACTAGCAATTTAGAGGACGAGTGAAAAAATGGTGCCCGTCAGTACCTATGTCCCTGGAGGGAGTCCCAACAGGTCCCTGCCCCTCTGGCAGATGCTTTAAGATAAGCAAATAAATCTTCTTCACATATAGTCTAGGCACTTTTCAAACTGCTGCTTTTGTTCTAGGTCCCAGGGTGAGTGAGTTTATGCATGAGCCAATTTAAGAGTGGAATCTCAGTTCCCTACAGCCTTTGGGTCTCCTGGACATAAGCCCCATTGGTTTTCAAAGCCTGTTGTTTTAGGAGCTCATCTCTCCAGTGTGGGTCCCAACATCTGAGGTTCCTGATATGGTGCCCAAACCCTTTGCTCCTCAGAAAGAAGCTCTGGATTTGTGAGATTCATCCCAATTGCGGGTCGCTGTGCTGAGGATGGGCTCTGCCTCCCCTACTCATCTGGATGTGACCCTTTTACCCTTTGTTATGGAGCAGCTGTTTAACTAGTGTTCAGGTCTTTTTTCAGAGGGAATTGTTTTATATGTAGCTGTAGATTTTCTTTTTTCTGTGTGAGGAGTTAAGCTCAGGATCTTTCCATGCCACCATCTTGAACCACCTCTCCCAGCTCTTTTCAACGCAAGCCTCAATGTGTGACTTGCTATGGCAAATGGAATATGAATGGAAGTGAAGGATTTCACATCCAAACAGAAGATTTAAAAACCGTTACCTACTTCCACCATTGTTCTTATTCCTTTGCTATGATAGTAGTGACTCAGCAGAGTCTAGTGAATCTTCAACACAGGAAATAGGAATGGAGATATGGAGCTGAGCTGTACTAGACTCACAAGCAATAGGTGATATCAATGATAAATATCCCCACATTGTGAGCTGTTGAGATCTGGAAGTTGTAAGTCAAATAGAGCTCAAGGCCAGTTCCAGGGTGAACCAACCATTTGCCCAATAACAACTTCATTTTTCATAATTATTTCAGGAACATACATTCCACATTATGTTATCCAATTTGGTCATGTATTATTTGGGGAGGGATTCTGATAACTATACTACCTGACAGCTACCTGAATAACATATTGTAGACAGTGTGAATCACAGATGTGAAGCCTGGTGATGCTGTTTTCATATTTTTCCTGCCATAGGCTCCATGCTTAGAATAAAACTGAAATTAATAAAAATAGAGAAAAATATGTGATATTAATTATATTATCAATCCACGGAATAAAACCATATGCTATATCTGGAAGAGAAACATCAATCTGTAATTACTATACAAGGTCGAACTGAATTGTTAATTATTTATAAAAGAAAAAAATTTAACTGTTCAATAATAATGAGACAATATGATGCTGCTTCTGCTAATAATGATATACCCCCATTCCAACACATTTGTACCAAATATAATTAATATTTTAGGCTATCTAGATAAAATATTGATTTACAATACAAGGTGATATTATAGATATTCCTATGAATAACAGGCATATTGCTTTTGAAATACTTCAAATCAGCTGTTTATATTCCACTCAATTTTAAACATATCTCTATATTTGCCTTTATCAAATATTTGTGCCCTATAAATGAGGAAATCTATGGGGTTTCAAGGATATTTATATATTCTTAGAACTGGACTTCACTGATGATAATATAAAGGAACATGGATATTTTTAAAATTATTCCTTCACAAATTTTTTACTATATTTTAATTGAAGACTCTATTATTCTAAATAAATCATAGTTGGCAGAATATTTCAAGTTGCCATTACTGACTTTTTATCAGTGTCTTTGAAATGACCCAACTAAGTGATTTTTGATCCCTTTATATATAGCATCCATCAACCAAATTGCATAATAAAATTTAATTCTTGTCAATTGTATTGACTAAATAGCATAGGCCCATTTCATTTCTCACAAAATAGTTTGGTTGATATCCCAAAATTTTGCAAATAATTGTGTTGATAATTGTAAATATATTCCATTTTCTCATGTTTTTTCAAAATCATATTAAATTCTTGACATTTTTCTTCTTTCCCTTGGGAACATGAGGATGTTGAGGCACTTAGTAACATTTCACAGTTGTCTCTAATCATGCATTTTCTTTACCTGAATCATTTTTCTGTGATGAAGATCCCACTGGAGATGATTCAAAATGATGCATTGATCAAGGGAGAATAAATTCCTTATGTTTACACATGCTTGACTTTAAATTATTTTGATTAGTGTTTATTTCCTGGTGTCATATGCAAGCAAATTCACATAGAAGATATTCCTTATTTAAAAATCTTTCTAGGGGCCTGCCCGGTGGCGCAGGTGGTTAAGTGCACGCGCTCTGCTGTGGCGCCCCGGGGTTCGCCGGTTCGGATCCCGGGTGTGCACCGACGCACTGCTTGGCAAGCCATGGTGTGGCGGTGTCCCATGTAGAGTGGAGGAAGATGGGCATGGATGTTAGCCCAGGGCCAGTCTTCCTCAGCAAAAAAAGAGGAGGATTGGCAGATGTTAGCACAGGGCTGATCTCCTCACAAAAACAAACAAACAAAAAATCTTTCTATTCATTTAGCTTAAACATTCCACTTGCAATTCAGTGAAGGGGGCCAAAATTGCATTTCTTTGGTTTCCTTGTTTTTGTGAACAAAGACTATTAATCACCAGAAAGATAAATAGCTATAAAAAGCGTATTTTTGCACGAATTTCAGATTCATGACTACGGAACATCACAATTCTTAAATTTCAGGCATACATTACTGGCTGAGGTGTAAGAGAATCTTCCACTACTAATATCTTGCAGATAATATAATTTGGTACATGGACAAAGCAGCTTCCTAACTTGACTGTAGCTACAAAAGTCTACCAAAATATTTATTTTAATTGCATTATCACAATACCAGTGAAAGCGTAAGTTCAGCTTTATTTCTAATTTTTTATTTATTTTTTCAGATTTTTAAATTTTTTGCAAATGGGCAATTTCCACCAAATAATGATACAGTGATAGCATCTTGGCTGTAAAAGGCTAATCATGAATGTGGTTAATTATTACCTAGAAATTCTTATAAAACAATCATTTTATGAAAGGCAATTCCAAATGACTGTCGAATAAAATACATATTATTCTATTTTAAATATCTGTGAAAGCAACTTATTATGGACTCTCTTTGTTGACATATTTTGTATGATTGTTATCTTTCTATATTCAATAATTTTCTTTTGAAGTACTCACCTGCACTTAATAAAGAACCTCTATTATAATCTTCTCACATTAACACCAAAATACTACCATCTATATTCATAATTCATGATTTCAATATACCAGGTAAAGTATTTGGGCATTCGGTGGATAAATGAATAAGTAACATTCTCAAGTTTTTTTATTGTCTTAATAAGCTTTCTCACACCATGTGAATGAAGCAAGGTAAGGATCATCTTTAAGTTCATCAAGATTACTTTGCTTACTTAAAAGCATATTCATAGTAATACGTACATTTTAAAATTCAATCTAGCACTTTTGAAGACACAATGAAATGGAAAGAGGGAGGAAAGAAGTTAAGGTGAACGAAAGGAAGGAAAGAGTGAGAAGGGGAGAGAGGAAGGAAGGGAGGAGAAAAGTAAAACACAAAGAAAATAGTACTGAGAAAACTGACTAGAAGTTTGGAATAGATAAAGAAGGCAAGTAGGAAAAATATCAACATTTATTAGTATTAGCTTTGTTCTATGCATTGTCCTAAGAAGCTTCATATATGTGTTTTGTTTTTTAATTTCCAGGTGGGGATCATAATCCCATTTTGTGGATGAATAAAGCAAGGCTCCAGGACATATGCTTGCCTAAGACCATCAGCCCATAACTGGCACAGTGAGATCATAAACACAAATCTGTCTAACTGAAAACCCAATATTCTATTAATGATGTTTTCTTTACATTTACAGTGGCTAACACTTTAGGCTTATAATGCAAACATTCCTGAACAGTAAAGAACATGTACTCTATTTCTACACTTTACTAGTGGCATAAAAACAGAATGATGAAAGTGATGAGAAATTTAAAATATTGGCAAACTTTACAAAGATTCTGCTCATTAGAACAAATAATATGAAATGAAAAGGCTTTAGTCCCAAGAAATAAGAAGTATTAGAAAGGAAACATAATTCAATTCTATTAGTCACATAATCATTTGCTATGAGTAACAATCCACTCTTGGTAGAATCATAATGGCTGTTCAGAGGAAGAAGTGCAACTATAGAATTTGAAGAATGGGGGGAAATCTAACGCCCTATTACTTTCAAGGCAATTTAATTTCCCTGTTGGATCTGGAGCTGAACAATTTACCTATCTTATCACAAGAAAAATTTGAATTTTAATAACACTGATCAATTTGTATTTAATAATTTAAAAATATATATTTTGAGCCAGCCCTGATGACCAAGTGCTTAAAATTCAGTGCTCACAACTTCAGCAGCATGGGTTCATTTCCCAGTCATGGAACCACACCACCTATCTGTCGGTTGCCATGCTGTGGTGGCCACTCATAGAGTAGAACTAGAATGACTTACAACTAGGATATACAACCATGCACTGGGGCTGTGCAGAGGAATGAAAAAGAAAAAAGAGGAAGACTGGCAACAGATGTTGGCTTAGTTTGAATCTTTCCTTTAAAAAAAAAAACTGCAAGAGTTGATTGGCTTTATATAAAAAAGTACATATTCCTATTTAACACATCTCTTGTGTAAAGCATATTTGAGATAGATGGATCATAATTTCAATTTTGAAGATAATGAAACTGAGACTTACCATGAGTCAAATATTTTATCCCAGGACTGTCAGCTAATAAATGCAGGAAATATAACCTAGGTACTGAATTTTGACTCGAAATCCCATTCTCTCTGCATGAAAGTGCAACTACCAATATGTTTAATCATGTCTGATTTCTATGAGTGAATAAATAGAAATATTGCAAAAATTCAGTTTTAAAGATTTTGTACTAGTTATAGAAAAAGATCAACATTTAAAAATAATTAAATCATTACCCAAAAGAATGAAGTGTAATAAGGCAGTAAACATGTTTAAGTCCATGGTAATAATAGAAAGCATATTACTGTAGAATATAAAGAAGGATGACTTTACAGGAACTGGAGTGACCATGGCATAAGGAGATGGTGGAGCTAGAACTTGTGCTTACAGCTTTGGGAGGATTTCCATAGTTTTTTTCTTTTGGTAAATAATAAAGTGGGAAAAAATGAGGGATCAAGATGGGAAAAAGTATGAATGAAGATATATTTAGGTGAAGATTCAAGCATTGTCCTACAACATGAGACTTGTAACATGAATAATTTATATAAAAATAGTATTTGCATCATATGAATTATTGTTTATTTTAATTCCAATCCATAAATTGCAATACTCAGTAAGGAAAAAGCTATTGGACATCTGATTGTTTTATTTTAGTATCGAGATATCCAAGTGTTTTGCATAATGTTAGTAAACTACTGCTATTATTTTTATTTTTCTCTTTATAATAGTTATAATGATAGATATCTAATGATCTATTCTACTGTTAATGGTGTGTTTATTTGCTTTTGTCTGTTTTGATCATCCAATGTATTTTGTTAAATGTTTAAAGGCAAATACAGTTAGGATATGGAACAAATTATTATTAAAAGTTTGACTTGAAAATATATTTGTAATTCATAATCCACTAACAACTATCATCATTCCCACTATATAAACAACATAATATCAATTTACAAGATGAGTTTTATTATATACAGATAACTGAAAACCTGATTATTACATTAAACCACAAAGTAATGTAAGAATTATGCAAGGGACAATAATATGACTAATTTAACTAAGTGGTGGCTTGGTCTAATAAAAAAAATTAATATTTTTGTAGGATTTTTTGTTTTACCATACTTTTCAAGGGAAGGATTGAGACCATTACTTAAAGGAATGTTCTTGTGAGGCTGAAGATTTTGTAACTTAGTAGAGGACGAGGAGTGGTTTGAACATATTTGAACAAAGCCTTTCCTGTGTAGAAATGATGATGACATTGCTATGTGACACTGCATCAGGCAGAGGATTTCTAAAGTGAATATTTACTACTGGGATCCAGTAAATAATTTATTTGTCACCAGGATTAAATAACCACATGAACATTCTCCATATCTCTATTTGTCCTTGAAAGCTGAGTGAGTGGTCCAAAGAATGAATGATAATGTTTATGAGGAAATTATGTGTGATATGCTCATTATATATAGAAAACTCTAGGTATATGAAGTGAGAAAAATATCTAAAAAGTACCAGATCAATTTAGGAGAATTAGATTCTACTGACAAATACAGAACGCATATGCACTTATGTCTATAGTGTTTGATGTCTCCATGTATAATGCAAATCATTTTTAACAGACTTGCTTACAGAATTTGCTTTGTTCTACAGATCAGAGTTCTGAAGCCAAGAGGAACTTGTAGAGTTTGAGAAAAAGAAGTCAACCTGATCAGTTGTAGTCTACTGGAAAGCCATCACCAAAAATGCTGACAAACCACTAACAAAGTGACCTTTTTATTCAACCAATTTTAGACTGAAAGAACCTATATCCAAAATATGTTAAAAAAAGATGAAAATATGTGTCTTACTGACTATTTCACATCAGGTAGCACTAAATCAAACAAGACAAATATCATTTGATCAATTTAGTTCTGCTGGATTTGCCACTTTTTTCCAGAATTCTCTAGGTAATATTAATAATGTTTTCTTGCTGATTAATTTCTATTGTTAATTGTGAAATAGTTTCCATATTATATGCCTCATCTTTTACCTCCATAGAGATTCTAAGAATGACACATTTGGAGAACCACACAATCACTGAATTCATTCTTATGGGTCTGCTGTAATATACCTCAACTCATTTCTGTCTCTTTTCCCTTATCACCATGATATTCCTTTTCACACTAACTGGAAACAGCATCCTAGCTCTGTTGATCCTAGTAGACCCATATCTTCACACCCCTATGTATTTTTTCCTCTGGCACCCCTTTCTTATTGACATCATCTTCACACTTGCCATTGTCCCCAAGATGATGACTGACTACCTTCTGCATAAGACAGTCATCTCTGTTTTTGTCTGTGGCACCTAGATCTTCCTGAGATTGGCCCTGGGTAGAATTGAGTGTATCCTCTTGGGCATCATGTCCTATGATTGATACACTCCCATCTTCAAGCCTCTAAACTATCCATTCCCCATGAACTGGTCCCTCTGTATTCAGATGGCTGTTAGCCCGTGAACCAGTGGTGCTTTCAATGCCTTGATGCATACTGTCTGTACCATGAGATTCCCCTTCTGTGGATCCAGAAAAATTCATCATTTCTACTATAAACTTCCTCATGCCTTGCATCTCTCATATGAGTATACCTTGATCTGAGACTGGGGTTTTGATCAGCACCACCATTCTGCTTCTTATTCCATTCTCAGTAATAGTTGCTTCCTACACATTCATCTTGGTCATCATCATCCAAGCAGCTTCCTCTAAGAGCCAGAAGAAAGCATTCTCCACCTGCTCATCTCACCAGACAATGGTTAACTTCTATTTTGGTGCCATTATTTTCAAGCCAATCTCTTCCCATACTTCAGACAAAGATAAAGGAGTGTCTGTCTTCTACACCATTTTGCCACCCATGCTCAACCCTGTGATGCATAGTCTAAATAAAGATTCTAAATAAAGACGTGATAGGAACCCTAGGAAAAATTCTATTATATTCTAAAGTGCAAATATAAAAGCTCAGAGAGGATATTGTGTGTTACTGGGTATAAATGTTGCTTACACTATATGATGCATTTTGGATTATCTCATAACAATCATCTTAGGTCTAATGGGATATAGTTTGTATTTAACCTATTAACATAAATGAAATTTATTTTCAAATAAATATGTCTAAATACAGATCCATGGTACAAAATAGCCATGCGTTGATTATTGTATTAACAATGCAATTCAAAATAATAAATTCCCAAACTAGAGCACCAACTGAGAGAGATATCTTGAGCCGTATTAATTCACCAGGTAATTATCAAAAACGTGAACTCTGGACTCTTGCGTGAAGGGACAATAAAAAAGATAGAGTAGATAGAAGGCTTGCTCTGCCATCTTAAGGCTTACCTTGGTATCATCTAAAGGTATATTATGCCACTAAAATCTTAACTTTTGTGATGCTAAATTAGAAATAAAAACTTCCCACAATTTTCCCTCTGCTGGCTTAGAAATCAGCCTTTTAGAATCTGCTAACAGTAATAGAATCCCTGACGCTTGATGCCTCCAGATCTCTGGGTAACTCTTTCATTTGTGGTGTTGATTGTTGCTGTTGTCTTCCTTGCTCAATTAATAATGTGAATTGAAAAATGACCACCAGTTGGCCTCGTGACTATTTGAGAATTTTGCATAAAATCAGCATTCATTAGGTTACTGTCTTAGTTTAATATCATTTTAGCATCTAAAGGCAGATGAAGGGATCCTGAAAAGCCATGGTATGTAAGGGAAGCAAGAAATAAATATGGAACTCCAGATTCCTTCTCTGAGCTACATACTACGAATGCAAGATCTGAAATATATATTAATTAGTCTCAAGGATTTTTAGACTAGAAAGCAGCCAGCAACTCAAGTATGAAGACTTGATAGCCATGCCTCTAACCCTGCATTCTTTATCTGAGACTTTCAAGTTCATGACACAAAGCCTTTACCATAGCAGGTCAAACAGAGTCTAGGACAGAAATACCAATACTCTTAAATCCCTGCTGTCACTTATTATTGCCTGTGCTGGAAGTTCTAAAGAAATATACAGGCTAGGACGAAGCAAGTTTAAAGAGTAGTAGGTCAGTAGTATAAAACCTTCTGACTGGATGATAATGGTATCAAGTAGCAAAAGTTTGGAATCAGTAAAGACAGGTTCCTCTAAAAATGTTTATTTGTGACTTTTCTCTATCTTTTAACTCTGTCTATGCACCCATATTCATCTTTTTATTCACATTTATAGATGTATTTTGACTCATTTAGAGACAAATCATTCTGCACATGTACAAAGGAATAAAATTGAATAAAAGAAACCCACAACTTTAGTACCACCTCCCTTTTAACTACGTACAAGACAATTTTTTACTAATAGTAACTCTGTTCATTTAGTCCATTTATTTTATATTATATGAAGCATATGTATCAGAGTGTTTAACAAATATCCACATGATCTTCCGTATTTCCTAGTTTCTGTGGAATTTAAGTTGTAGCCACATGATTACCGCTGTGCCAAAGATGATGAGCATGAGTAACACGTGTCATTTCCTGTCATCCATCTCTGACTTCTCCAGCCATAGAGATATTGGCAGTCACGTGATCCAGAAGGGCTCAGCAGCAAAAGAAAGAGGACAACCTCACTCATATCACAATGTTGCATCAAAGACAAGCAAACTTTTCTATCTTAAGACACTGAAGTTGCTTGTTGTGAGAGCTAACATAGATTGCCCTAACTAATGCAGCATAACATAGTATTAGAATTCTCCTCATGATTCGTTCACTTACAATAGGAATGATTCCACATAATGCCAAGTTTTGTGATATGCTTAAAGAAAATATATGCTGATGCTAATGATTTTTTTTCTCTTTGTAAAAATCTTATGTGTGGCATCCTATGTATATGTTTAGAAAACATATGTATATGTTTTAACATATGTATATGTATATGTTCTAAACATATGTATATGTTTAGAAAAATGTGAAAACTAGATTAAATCAAGTTCTTTGTAAATATGTATAACTTTCTAAGTAATCTGAATTGTCTTTGTAATTAAATGCTTTGAGATGATTTGTCCATATTTTCCTATGAAAATATAAGCTGGAATTTGAAGATTGTATAAGAATGACTAACATTATACATCTGTAAAGAAATACAGTACATTTATATTTTGATTCTGCTATCTGGAAATAACAGAGGTAATCATAGGCTTGGTGGGTGTATTATGATTACCTAGGTTTTAAGTTGCATTTTGTGCATTCTGATTTCATTTATATTTACTTTCTGTATTTCACCACTCTCATATACCGAAACACTAGTTGACTTTTCTATGATTGAATTCTCCTAAACTTATGAGGCATGATTTTTATTCACTAAAGGAAAAAAATGAAACAATAAATTGTCCCTTTAAGGGACTGAGTCATGACTAGATTTACAATTGGTCAGTCCAAGGTTTATACTCTGCTAATTCAAGATTCTTCTGCTTTCCTTTTTCCCCCTTTCTTCTTGGGACTCAGTAAAGATTCAAGGGTAGCCTGTGTGGAGGGTCTCATGATTATAACTGCACTTACAGAACTTATTTCTGGTTTAAGACCTTCCCCTCGTTCTCATCAGTTTCCTTAGGAGTAGTTATCCTAACTGTGAACATGAGTCTAACTTTGATGCATCTCTGTCTTGTCCTCACATAACTTGTAGTTAGATCTCCAAGGACAGTTCAAGTCCTAAGGGTAATATGGAAGAGGGTCTTGGCATCCCCTCCCACAGGCTGGCTTGGCTCCACCTTGCCCTTCACTGGCACCAAGTGCCCTCCACACTTAAGCCTCATCCTCCATCCACTGGCTGCTCCAGCTGGCAGCCCAAGCCTGTGCCATGCTCCAGGCTGTGTTGGTAACTGGGGACACACACAGCAGTCCTGACCTGTCCATTCTCCTACAGCCACTCCATGTCTTGGTCACTGTGGTCTCCTGAGGATGATCCTGCTCTGAATCCAGGCCACAGGCTTGCTCAGTTTTGCATACCCAAATCCATCCAGTGGGTGGTGCTTATCATAGTTCCCTCATACCTTTGTTTTTGACCCTCAGGAGTCATTGTGAACCAGGGTGTAAAATGTTTTACTTCCCTTTAGAAGTTTTTTCTAACTCCCGTCCTTAAATCAAATAAATGTTCTTGACAACTCTTTCATCACAGACATTTTTTTTGTCCTCTAAAGAAGACAAGATAAATATTGTGCTCTGCATCTTCAAAGCTTACTTTTTATGTGGAAAACCAAGCACTTAATTTCCACAAAAGAATGCTTTTTTCAAGTACCTGGGATTACAAATTTAATGTACTTTGACATTGGGATAATTTTCTTTGCTGAGAAATTTTAAACATTTTCTTTTTAAAAATTTTTACAGGATCCACTTTTACCATTAACTATATTATTGGAGACAAGTAAACACTGAGAAGTAGGTATATTCTGGAACAAAAATTGTGTTAATGCATATTTTCAAAATATCACAAACCAAAGTGGATAATGCTTCATCTATGGTAATACACATTATTTTACTTTATCTGATATTTCCAACAGAATTGAAAAAAAAAAACTTAGAGATGTAAAATCCTTTTAATAAAATTTTAAAAACTATATTTCCAAATTGTGTGAAAGATTGAAAATTAAAAGATTAAAATTTAAGCTAAATTTTATATATAATATAAAATAATTTAAAACATTCAATAAAATTAAGTATATAAGTATGTATGTGTATATAATTTTATATATATGTAAAATTATGTGTCACTAATTAAATGCATCCCAATTTATTTTAGTTTATTAGATCTGTTGGTCAATGTAATAAAAACTAGCAAATTAGTACGTGTGGGTACATCTTAACCATGTACTTACTGGATATTAGTATATAAAATATAGAAATATGGAAAACTTCAATACAATTATTTTTTCAGTCCAAATAAATAATAATCAGCTTTTTCTCCAAGGAACTGGCAGAGGCAACGTCTGTGAAACCATTTGGGAAGTTTTTATGACCCCTCCCCCCGGCTGGCCTAAGGCCATGCTGCATTATTACTTCCTCTCTGTCCATTTTCCTAGTTTCAGGGGGCATTGCCAAATGAGCACAAACAAAACAACAAATATTAGAACTACCCTCCAAGTAGAAAAGTTTAAAGTCATGGTTGTAGATGTGTCTCCAGAGATATAGCTGAAATGTCATGTACAGTATTGAGAGGCAAGTTTGTACTCTTTTACAGAAAGTAGTCATGGAAGTTTGCTCAGGTGATGCCTGTGGCACTGCCCAGAAGTTAAAAAGACAGTGAGCTACTGATTCTAACGTGTTCTTATTGAGGAGCATGCACGTGCTTTAGGAGCACAGTCCTATTCTCAAGGCTGCCGCATTACATTCATGAGATATAGACACTTGAAACATGGTGAAAATGGGTGATAGACTCTTGAATAAATGTACAGGTGAAATAAAATGGAACCACAAATGGCAGAAGAATTTATTTTTCCTGATTTGACCAAAGAAATTTATATAATAAGGTGTAATTTAAGAGAACTAAAAATAAATGGGATTTAACACGTTGGACAACATAGGAAAGAAGAATTGCAAACTAAGGGGAAAGGAGATTTTTTAATGGTATAATGTGGCTAGAGCCTGCTTCAGAAACTCTGACCTAGACTGGAAGGTAACAGCAAAGGTGAGAATGTTTGCACTGTGGCCTGTTCACATGTAATTTATACTCTACACAGGGGAGATGTTCACATGGTTAGACAACTCATATTATAATATACATTTTAGTTCCACTTTAAATTATCCTTTTGCCGGTGTGGTTGAATATCTGGAAAGAAATGATGCTATAGTTCAGGTGGTCAATTAGAGGACAAGTGGAGTTCAGAATTAGATTAGAGGAGGAGTGCCAACTGCTTTGTATACAACAATGTTAGGCAGGGTACCTGGAGGACAAACACAGACAACAATTTTGTACTTGTTTTGTTTGTTTTCTAAGCTAATTTATAGACATGATGTCTGAATTGGAAAAGAGATGAGCTTCAGGCTGAGACCTATTGGAATGGGCTTGTACAGCGTCCACCCATGTGAAAACTGAAGTCAACTGAGATGAACAGACTATCCAGGGAATCAAGATAACACCTGGAGTCAAGTCCTCAATAAAGATCCTGGTGAGTGTTGTTTCCTGTGTGTAGTTTAACCAGTGAGGGGGAAGTGGTTACATGGTGCCTAGGGCTTTATCTTAGTGCTAACTCTTACTTGCTGTTTTGCCTTGCATAGTCCCTAAGCTTTTAGTGAAATCAGCATAATGATAATAGCACAGACAGTAGGGCATTGCTCTTGTGAGATTCAAATGGGAATATAAAGAAAAAAATTGGGAAAAAACTTGATCGTTGTATAATCTTAGTAGATGATGAGTGTGTGAATGAAGAAGATAGAGATAGAAAGAAGAAGATCAAAGGTACCGTAAATTTAGATTTCCTCCATATCAGCAAAATTGATGTTTTGGGCCAGATAGTTCTTTGTTCTGTGAGTGAGTGTTCCGTACATTGTAGAATATTTAGCAGCATCCACCAGAAGCCAGTAGCACTGCCCAGTAGTGACAACCAAAAACTTCTCCAGACATTGCCCAATGTCCCCCATGGAGAGGGCAGATTCACCCCCAGTTAAGAACTACTGCATTAACAGATAACTTATATGTCAGAAGCGCTAGACACTCACTATGTATTGCTTGTTTAATATTTTACACCTGTTCAATTTGCAAGCTACAAGCTCACAGACTTAAATTCATCAGAATAAAGTCACATTCCTAATATGTGGCAGTAATAGAGATAAATTTAAGGTTTGACATCAAATTCTGTAAAATTTACTTGTGAAATGTAGCAGAATCAACCCACCCTGAAAGACAACACAAAGGAAGCATACATTCTAGTACATGTTCTATGTGTGCGCGTGTGTGTGTATAACTTTGATTTTAACTTATTCTAATTTATGGAATTTTATGGAAACACATATAAATTATCATTTTGTACCCTAGTTATTGAAAATGTAATTTGTTTAAATATTAAATGAGATACTTACATGTTTAAATCATTTAAGGAATACACAGTATTAAAGTATTAAGCTCCCACTGCTTCTTTTATCTTTGGATTGGTTGAGTTAAGCTTTAGTGGAATGAGGGAATTTATATAGGATTGCATCTATGGATGCAAAATTAGACACTGTAAGAGAAGTAGGATATTTAGCATCTATAAATGGGCTTTGGCTGGTTAGATTCCCTGAAGGATTCCTTAAAACATAAATGATTTCTGCAGAAAATTTATCTTTGCTAATTTCTGGTAACAATTATTGCTGGTCTGCAAAGTCACTGCAGAAAAGAAGGGAAGCAGTATTTTGAAACAGTTTTGACTTGGAGATAGAACTCTGAGTAGTGAATCAGAAAACACGTATTCTAGACCCAGCTATACATGGGTCACAGTATGGTCTTGAATAAATGACTGTAAATCTTTGGGTCTTGGTTTTTTATCTGTATAACAATCTGAGTACATTTTAAATATCTGTAACAGAAATAAATAAATGAACTCTAAAATTGAGTCAATTTTTTAAAATATATTACTTCCAAACTTCTGAAGAAAAGGATAGAAACATTAACTTACACAAGGAGAGTCGTTACAGAAATGTAACATGTGAGTCACTTTCAAACTTGTGAAGCAACTGAAGGATAGAAGATGTACATCTGCAACCTGACTTACAGAG
Source organism: Diceros bicornis minor (assembly GCF_020826845.1). Taxonomy (NCBI): domain Eukaryota; kingdom Metazoa; phylum Chordata; class Mammalia; order Perissodactyla; family Rhinocerotidae; genus Diceros; species Diceros bicornis. The sequence goes on along the minus strand of NC_080742.1, from coordinate 19,088,941 downwards.
ATAATATGGTGTTCTTTGGTCAACATATCTTTCTAGACAGGGACACTTTTTGATTGAAAGTAACATATGATTTACACTTCATTTAGAATCCCTGAGATATTATTTTATCTGTAAATGATATTTTGAGGCCTCCCGCCTACCAATTATTAGAGTCTGGATGTGAACTATCAGATTGCTGCAGGGAACCAGTGAGAATACAGTAAAATCAGGAGACCTGAGGAATCACGTCTCTAAGGAGAAAATGTGAAACATGTCAGCCTTAAACTCTAAAATAATTTTATTTGGGCATAAAATAACTCATTAAATACATTTTCCATCATCTACTGCCTAGTGTGAATAGAGAATTCATGTTTAAATAACTGCTTTAAAGGAAGTTTTGTGTGGCTAAAATGTGAGCCATCCTTATTTCTCATTTATTGCCTCTCACAAGGTGAGGTATAAGGGTATCTTTTTAGCTCATGATATAGGGAAAGTCACTTAAATTTTATGAATGTCAATTATTTTACAAATGTAGATGGTGATACCAACCTCAGAAGCTTGTTGTCAAGTGGGCAAAATTCCTGACAGCTGTCCAGGATGCCAGGGGAGATGGTCAATAAAGTCTACACCTGAGTCTTCCCTTCAACATATAGAAATGGTCAGCAGCAAGGCTTTCTCCTTCCCTCACACAGTATGCAACTTTAGAGAGATGCTATCAGTTTTCTACTATACATAGTAAAATTAATGCTAATGATTAAGTGCCAAAGTTTTTTGGGGGATTTAAAGTAATACAGTTGAACATTTATGTAAATGGACTGTACATAGGTTATTGACATTTCAATGGCTAGAAGGAGAAGAAATGGGTAAAAACAATTTAATAGAAGTTTCTTTACACATTCAAAAAATTGTCTTCCCTTTAAACATTAAAATAAGCATTTAGTGGGTGTGATTGAATCCTTGTTAGGAATATATTCATTTTAATGAAGTCATAGTCTAAAAGGTAGAACTAAAAATTATACATCTGGATCCAGTACCAGGTCTGATGGACCATCTAATATCTCCACGACAGTCTTCAAATCCTTTTACTTTCCTCTTTTTCATCATATACAAAACTACGTAAATATTAAGTACCTGTTAGAGGTTTTACTATGGAAAGTACTTTTCAGAAAACAAAAAACAGGCAGTGATAGTAAAAGTTATTTCAAATACTACCCTGACAACAGTGTTAATTCAGACTAATGTAAATTATATATTTTGATATCAGCTTAATATGCTGTGCTTATACTGAAAACCAAAGGACATTTTAAGAAAAAAGTTTGATTTTTCTCAATTAGTATATCCAAATTATCAGAATGGTTTTCATTCATTTTGCTGGACTTTTTGAACGCTGTTTCAATGGTGGCTCATATTGGTCAGTTCTGAGAAATACTTTGACAATTTTGTCTCCTTTGTTTTTTCTGTCCATTTGTAGAAACTACTCTAATCTTACGCAAGTACTTGCATCAAATTTCTAATTTCCTAGTGTTACCAGCACCAGTCAGATGGATGCGGTGGGGTCCCAGGTTCTTGGTCCACAGACACAAAAGAATTCGAGAGTGGACACATATCAGAAGTTTTAACAGAGGAGGATTTATTAGCAAAGCAAAAGTACACCCCCAAGGGGAGGGGTGGGCAGCCTGGAGGGGAGCACTGCACCCAACTTGTGGTGGTCAGTGGCTAAGGAAGGTCAGGTGCCAGGGATGGATGAGGGTCCTGGAACACTTGCCAGTCGGGGCATTGTCTCCACACTCACGTCAGGAGGGGAAGATTTTTTCCTTACATAGGAATGTCTGGAACTGTCATGGTGGTGATCCCCTGTGGCAGAAGGGAGGTGTCAAAACCACAATGCAAATGAGGGTATAATGAGGCTTCGGGCTACTCTTGGTCAGGGTTGGGGGGAGTGCTGTACCTCTGAAGAGCCACAGCCCGGCAATTAGGATGCTGCACCTGGGGGAGTGACCTTGTTCCCAGCTCACATCTAGCTTCCTGCCTACCTCACGATCTCTTATTTCTTACTGTCTCTCCCTTTTTGCTTTATTATGCTTTCTATCGCTTATTGGCCTTTTGGCTGAGATCAAGTACACTATACTTACTGGAAGATATTCTGATATTTGTCTTTCAAAATGTTGAATGAATCATTTATATTGGCTAAAATATTTTTTGAATTTCAAGAACACTTTTTATTTTTGTGGATTTAATAATATGTTATAGATCTCTGAAGATGTTAATTTTGATTTTAAATTTTTTTCTGTGGATATTTTCTCTTTTCCTTCTCAATTTTTGCTATGTGTATATTTTAATCTCCCCCCTTTTCATGATGACCTCCTCAAAAATCTAGTAATCTATGGCTTTAGAATTTTATATGAGTCATAGAGTAATAGCTGGTCCAAATTTACCCAAGAGTTTTCTGATGTTAAACTGAAAGCCCCTTGTTCCAAAACCACCTCATTTTGGGCAAACCAGGATGGTTAGCAGCCCACTCATAAGGCACAGTGTCAGAGTTTGTATAGTGATAGATTTTCTTTTGGAATAAAATTTCTCCCCACCCCCACAGTTTCTTAGGGTGTTGAGACCTTTTCCCCATTAATTGATTAACCATTTCTCCATCCAAATCCTATCATCTAAAATGTGCTGCAATCTTCCATCTGATATTTCTCACTTTATTTTTTTATCTTATGATAATTAATATTTTTATTCCATTATTATTTTACTCGTATTTAAGTGAAAGAATGATAAATATTTGTGATAAATGATCATTTTTACCTCTACTAAAACAAGCTTTATACGTAAGATATTATTTTATGATAGAGAGAGAAAGATGAGCAAGAGAAAGAGCCTTAAAACACTTTTTAATTTCACTCTCATACTTGGGGATTTCTGAGCAGAATAATGGGAGCTGCAGTGCACATACCTTATAGAAGATGTGGCAAGGGGCTGCCCTATACTAGAGAGCTGGAAGATTGAAAATGACAATAATGGGGGAATTTAAAAATCAAAACTATTAATTTGTACTTGATGGTGTTAAGCAACAAACACTTGCATCTTTCTGAGCCTATGTCACTTGCTGATAACTAACTTTCAGGAAGATTTATTCAGCTATGTTGGACAGTGTGACATCAAGAAGAAAATTTAGCTTCTCAATATTAGAAAAAACTTACAGTTATTCATATATATTTTAAGAGATAAGCAAAGAATATAATTTTAAATACAGCCATGCATCATTTAATGACAAGGATACATTCTGAGAAATGTATCTTTAGGCCCTTTGTGCATTGTGTGAACATCATAGTGTACTTGCACAAACCTATATGGTATAGCCTACTACACACCTAGGTTATATGGTACCAAACCTCATGGTAACCACTAAACAAAAAATCAGAGCAGAACCACAAATCATAAATAAAGAGAAAGTTATCACAGAAAACTGTAAAACTGAAATGGCAGTCAGAAATACAAGGAAAAAAGAAACAAGGGAAACGTAGAACAACAAGAAAATAAGAGAGAAAACGGCAATGTTAGGCCCTCATATATCAGTAATCAGTCTAAAAGTAAATGAATCAAATTCTCCGATCAAAAGACAGTGAGTGGCTGGATGGATTGAAAAAACAACACACAACAATATTCTGCCTCCATGAAACACATCTCAGCTCTAAAGACAAACATAGGCTCAGAGTCAAGGGATGGAAGATGATACTCCAAGCAAATGGCAAGCAAAAGAAAGCAGGTGTAGCCATACTTATATCAGACACTTCAAGATATAAAAGCTAATGAGTGACACAGAGGGACAGTATATAATGGCAATAGGGATATTCCACAAATAGGACATAACACTTATGAATATATATGTACATAACAAAGGAGCATAAAAGTATATAAAGCAATGACTGATCAACTTAAAGGGAGAAATTAACAGCAACATAATAATAGTAGGGGGCCTCAAAACCCCACCTACATTAATGGATAGATCATCCAGATAGAAAGTCAAAAGGAAACAATGGCCTTAAATGAAATACTAGACTAGATGGACCTAATAGATACATATAGAACACTGCATCCAAAACCAGCATAATACACACTCTTCTCAAGTGCAAATGCAACATTCTAAAAGATAGATCATACGTTGGGAAACAAGGCAAGCCTCAATAAATTTAAGAAGATTGAAATCATATCAAGCATCTTTCTGGCCACAATGCTATGAAACTAGAGATCAACTACAGGAGAAATGCTGGGAAAGTCACAAATATGTAGAGACTAAACAACATGCTACTGAACAACCATTGGATCAATGAAGAAATCAAAAGAGAAATCAAAAAAATACCTGGACACAAATGAAAACACAACTCTTATAACATGCAGGAAAAGTGATACTAAAAGGGAAATTTACAACAATACAGGCCTACCTCAACAAACAAGAAAATTCTCACACAGTAATATTAAACTACACCTGAAAAAACTAGAAAAAGAGGAATAAAGCCCAAAGTCAGCAGAAATAGGGAAATAATAAAAATTAGAGCAGAGATACACGAAATAGAGACTAAAGAAACAATAGAAAAGATCACTGAAACTGTGAGTTGGTTCTTTGAGAAAATAAACAAAATTGACAAACCCTTAGCCAGACTCACTAAGTAAAAAAGAGAAAAGGCTCAAATAAATAAAATTAAAAATTATACAGGAGAAATTGCAAAGGATACCACAGAAATACAAAATATTATAAGAGAATACTATGAAAAATCATATGCCAACAAATTGGATAACCTAGAAGAAATGGATAAATTGTTAGAATCATACAAGCTCCCAAAACTGAATCAAGAAGTAGAGAATCTGAATTGACCAATCACAGATAAAAAGATTGAAACTATAACCAAAATCCTCCCAAAAACAAAAGTCCAGGACCAGACAGCTTCTCTGGTGAATTCTACCAATCAAAGAAGATTTAATACCTATCCTCCTAAAACTATTCTGAAAAATTGAAGAAGATGAGATGCTTCATAACTCATTCAATGAGGCCAACATTACTCTGATACCAAATCCAGACAAGGACAATGCATAAAAGGAAAATTTCAGGCCAATATCACTGATGAACATGGATACAAAATTCTTCAACAAAATATTAACGAATCAAATACAGAAATACATTGAAAGGATCAGACACCATGATCAAGTGAGATTTATTCCAAGGATGCAGTGATGGTTCATCATCTCCAAATCATTGTGATACACTACATTAACAAAAAGAGGAATAAAAATCACATGATCATCTCACGAGATGCAGAGAAAGCATTGGACAAAATCACACTTACTTTTATGATAAAAATTCTCAATAAAATGGGTATACAGGGAAAGTATCTCAACATAATAAAGGCCATATGACAAACTCACAGCCAACATCCTACTCAACAGTGAAAAACTGAAAGCCATTCCTCTGAGAACTGAAACAAGATGAAGGTGCCCACTCTAGCCACTCTTATTCAACATAGTACTGGAAGTTTTGGCCAGAGTAATTAGGCAAGAAAAAGAAATAAAAGAGATCTGAATTGGAAAGGAAGTAGTAAAACTCTCAGTGTTTGTGGATGACATGATTCTATATATAGAAAACCCTAACAAATCCATCAGAAAACTGTTAGAAATAATCAACAACTACAACAAAATTGCAGGGTACAAAATCAACATAGAAAAATCAGTTGCATTTCGATATACTGATAAAAAATTAGCAGAAATAGTAGTCAAGAAATAAATCCCATTTACCATCACAACAAAAGGAATAAAATATCTAAGAATAAATTTAACCAAGGAGGTGAAAGACCTATACACTGAAAATTATGACATTATTGAAAGAAATCAAAAAAGACAATAGAAATGGAAAGATATTTAATGCTCATGAATTAGAAGAATAAACATAGTCAAAAAGGCCATATTACCTAAAGCAATCTACAGATTCAATGCAATTCCAATCAGAACCCCAATGACATTCTTCACAGAAATAGAAAAAAGAATCGTAAAATTTTGGGAGGAAAATAAAAGACCTCAAATAGCCAAAGAAATCCTGAAAAAAAGAACTAAGCTGGAGGCATCAAAATACCTGACTTCAAAATATACTACAAAACTACAGTAATAAAAAAAGCATGATATCAGCACAAAAACAGAAGCATGGATCATTGGAACAGACTCAAAAACCCAGAAATAAAATTACACATCAATGGACAGCTAATCTTCTACAAAGGAGTCAAGAACATACAATGGAGAAAGGAAAGTCTCTTCGATAACTGGTGCTGGGAAAACTAGACAGCCACATGCAAAAAATGAAAGTAGACCATTATCTTTCACCATACACAAAAATTAACTCAAAATGGATTAAAGACTTGAATGTAACACCTGAAACCATGAAACATATGGAAGAAAACTTAGGCAGTACATTCTTTGACATTGGTTTTAGCAGCATATTTTCAAGTACCATGTCTGACCAGGCAAGGGAAACAATAGAAAAAATAAACAAATGGGACTACATCAAACTAAAAAGCTTCTGCATAGCAAAGGAAACCATCAACAAAACAAACAACCTAACAATTGGGAGAAGACATTTTCAAATCATGTATCTGATAAGGACTGATGTGATAAAGAACTCATACATCTCAACAACAAAAAAGTTAACAAGCCAATTAAAAAATGGGGAAAATATATGAACAGACATTTCTCCAAAGAAGATAAGTAGTTAGCCAAGAGGCACATGAAAAAATGTTCAACATCATTAACTATCAGGGACATGCAAATCAAAACTACAATGAGATATCACTGCACACCCATCAGAATGGCTATAATTAACAAGACAAGAAGTAACAAGCGTTGGAGAGGATGTGGAGAAAAGGGAAGTCTCATATACTATTGGTGGAGTGTAAACTGGTGCAGCCACTATGGAAAACAGTATGGAGATTCCTCCAAAAATTAAAAATAGAACTACCATACAATCCACTGCTGGGTATTTATCCAAAGAACATGAAAACACAAGTTCGTAAAGATATACGCAACCTGATCTTCACTGCAGCATTATTCACAATAGCCAAGACATGGAAAGAACCTAGATGCCCATCAAGGGATGAATGGATAATGAAGGTGTGGTATATATACACAGTGGAATACTACTCAGCCATGAAAATGGATGAAATCTTGCCATTTGTGACAACATGGATGGACATTGAGAGTATTACACTAAGCGAAATAAGTCAGCAGGAGTAAATCAAATATTGTGTTATCTCACTCATAAATAGAAGATTAAAATAACAACAAACAAACCCATAGAGTCGGAGATTGGATTGGTGGTTACTAGAGGGGAAGGGGGAGGGAAGAGGGAGAAAGGGGTGATTAGGCACATGTGCATGGTGCTGGATTATAATTAGTCTTTGGATGGTGAACATGGTGTAATCTACACAGAAAGCAAAATATAATAACGTACACCTGAAATTTATATAATGTTATAAACCAATGTTACCGCAATTTAAAAAAAGGGCAAAGCCATTCAAAATGACAATGTCAAAGAATATCTAGACCTGAAGTCCATGGATACTACAATTTCTAGATAATCAGACTAGCCAATAGACTAGCACCATTTTTATTCCTCTTTTGAAATTTTTTTCCAAATGCTTTTATCTTTTGGAAAAATTTCTCATGATAAAATGAAAACAATCATTTCCTATCTGCTTATTTAAATGTTTGACACTAAGCATTTGACATATTTTATCTCACTAACTGTATCATCAGCTTGGCTCAGTAGAAATGATTAATCATCATTAAATAAAGTTTAACAGAAAGAATTAAAAAAAAGAAGTGAAAGAGAAATGAAGACTTTAACAGAAAAACAAAAATTGGGGAAATTTGTTGTCAATAGGCTTACCTTGCAAAAAATGTTAAAATAAGTTCTTTAGAGAGAAGGAAAATGATGTAGATCAGAAACTTGGAATAACTTAAAGAAAGAAGAGCATTGAAGAAGGAATAGATAACGTAAAATAAAAATATATTTTTCTTATTCTTGACTCTTTTCATTAAAAATGTTAACATATAACATTTTGTTCAAAATAATAATAACAATGTATTTAATTATGTATGATTACATATATATCATATATGCATATGTATACTTGTATATATGTGAAATTAATGACAGCAATAATAAAAGGGAAAGGAGAGAGAAATTGAGATTATTTTGTTCTTATAAGATACTCACATTACCCTTGAATTGGTATAGTTTTATATAAAACTGGACTTGGACTAATTATAAATATATTTTTCAGACTCTAAGGCAACTACAAAAAAATTTTTTTAAATAAGTACAATATCCTAAGATAGGAGAGAAAAGGGAATTATAAACATGTTCAATTAAAATCACAAAAGGTAGAAAAAGTGTGTAAGACAAAAAGAGTAACAAAGGAGAAGAGAATCAAACAGAAAATATTAGTGAATATAATAGATATTAATCCAACTATATGAATAATCACTCTAAACATTCATGGTCTAAGTGCACCAATTAAAAATAAGAAAACATCAGAGGATCCAAAAACGAGACTCAGCTATATATTGTCTACAAAAAACCCACTTTAAATGTAAAGACACATATAGATTAAAGATAAATGGATAGATAATAATAAACCAGTATAACATTAATCAGAAGAAACTGAGAGTAGTTATATTAATTTCAGGCAGAACAGACTTCCAAATGAAGAAATTTAGGTAAAAAGAAAGGCATTATAATGATAAAGAATTAATTCTCTAAGAAGACGTAATAATCATTAATATGTATGTGCCTAACAACAGAGCATCAAACTATGTGAGGCAAAAACAAATAGAACTACAAGGAAAAACGAATGAATCCACTATTACAGTTGGAGACTTCAATAATATTTTATTAGAAATAGACAGTTTTAGCACACAGAAAATCAGTAAAAACACAGTTGAACTCAACGAACTCATCAACCAACTGTATATAAGCAACATGTATAGATTATTTTATCCAACAACAGCATAATACTTATTCCTCTCAATCTGACATGCAACGTAAACCATAATGGAGCACACTCTGGGCCATAAAACACACTTTAATAAACTTAGAATAGCAATTATATAATGTGTTCTCAAACCACAGTAAAATTGAACTAGAAATTAATATCAGAAAGGTAACTAAGTAGAAGATTTCAAAGTACGTGGAGATTGAACAACACACTTCTAAATAACATATCGGAAAATAAATAAATCTGAAAAGAAATTTTAAAATATTTTGAAATAAATTAAAATAAAGCCCAACCTATCAAAATATATGGGATGCAAAGAAGCAGGACTCACAGGCAAATTTATTTCACTGAATTCATATAGTAAGAAAAAAGAATGAATGAAAATCAATGATCTGTGTTTCCATCAGAGATAGAATGATAGAAAGAAGATGAATAGAAAGGAGAAATGATAGAAAGAAGACAAAATTAAATCCAAAGTAAACAAAAGAAAAAAAGTGAAAAAAATTAGAAACTGGAAACAGGATATCAATGGAGAAAATCAATGAAATGAAAATACAGTTATTTGAAAAGATCTATAAATGTGATAAACCTCTAGCCAGAATAACTAGGGAAAAAAGAGAGAGAACACAAATTACTAATATTAGAAATAAAAGAGAGAACATCACTACAAATCCCATGGAAATTGAAAGGATAATAAAGAAATACTATTAAAAACTCTATGCCCACAAATTCGATAACTTAGAAGAAGTGAATCAGTTCCTTGAAAGACATAATTTTCCAAAACTCACACAAGAAATATAGTCACACTTTAAAGTCCACACCATAAAAAATAGTCAAATAATGTCAAAATTCTTTTAAAGAAAAAAAGATTAAGTCACACTAGCAAAATGGGGGACTATGAATCTCCAAGCACTTGTTAACCCATAGAAAGATTTAAAAAATTAAACTAGAAACTGGCCTAATTAAACTTATTGCTGCAAATTAGTCAAAGATCTACAGTACCTAGTCAAAAAAAATCTACATTCAAATTGGTGAGAAATTTTTTTGCAATTTTATTTACCCTTGCCTCACACCATCTGTGATGTGGAGTGGTCTTGGTCTGGAGGAGGCACCAGCCCAATTTCCAGTTGCCTCTCTCAAACAACAGAATGCAAAGCAAAACTTATTTGCAAAGTTTTAACCTCTTATGGAGATGCCTGAAACACCAGTCTAGGTTCACCTAACTCAGGTCTTAGGTGGCAATGAATAGAGGACCCTTCTCAGGGAAGCTGCCGAGATTCCGAAAACTCATAGATCTGAGGTAGAAGACTACATTAGAGCCATATATTAGACTAATATATCTAATGCCTCAGGGATAAACTGGATAGGAACACTTAATGAAATTAAGACATTCAAAAACAGTCATGAAAGTGGGAAAATTTTAAATGTTACACAAGTCCAGGAGAGATGAATATTCTGAAAAACTTGAGAGGGCCTGAAGCTTTCATCTGGGGTTAATCCCTAATCTCAGAATCCACCCAGCTTATAGTGAAGGACTGTCATGGCACAGAGCTAGTCTGCATAGACTGGAAGAGATGCCTGTTTTTTTCCAAATGCATAATTTTCAACCAAAAACTCACAAAATTTACAAAGAAACAGAAAAATAAAACCCATTCATGAAAAAAATATATATATTAGAGAAACTATTCATGAAGAAGCATAGACATTGGAAATACCAGAGAGAAAATTATTAAAATATTTGTCTGCAATACGTTCAAACAGCTAAAAGAAAACACAAATAAAGAAAGAAAATAAGGAAATGGTATATGAACAAATGAGAATGCCAACAAAGGGATGTAAATTATAAAAAGAAACTAACCAGAAATTCTGGAGGTGAAAATTACAAAAAAAAAAAAAAAAATGAAAAAGCCACTAGAGAGATTCAACAGATTTGAATAGTCAAAAAAATAATGATATTAAAATCAAGACCATTGACATTATTGAGTCTAAGGAATAGAAAGTCAAAAGAATAAGGAAAAGTGAATGTAGCCTAAAGTATATGTGGAACTACATGAAGAGGATCAATATATGCATTATAGAAGTCCCAGAAAAAGATAAGAGTGAAAGGGGTAGAGAGATGATTTGAATGGAAAATGATTAAAACTTCTCAAATTTGATGAAAGACGTGAGTATGCAATCCAAGAAACTCAACAAATTCCAACTAGGATAAACCCAAAGAGACCCACAATGAGAAACATTTAATAAAACTGTCAAAAGACAGAGAGAATATTGAAAGCAGAAAGAAATAACTGACTTTTCACATACAATAAAGCCCAATAAGAATTTCTGCTGATTTCTCAGCAGAAACCTTGGAAGACAGAAGACAGTGGGATAATAAATTTAAAGTGATGGAAGAAATATAACTTTCACCTGAAAATTTTATATCTGCAAAAATTTTTCTTCAAAAATGAGAGAGAAACTAAAACATTTTAAGGTACACAAAAGCAGATTCAATTTATTACTACTAGAAGTGCCTTACAAGAAATGTCAAAGGAAGTCCTTCAGGTTGAAATTAAATGATGGTAGACTGTGACTTGAGCCATATTAAAATTTGAAAACCTCTATTACATTAAATACATGGGCAACTATAATAATCAATATTACTGTAATATTAACTTGTAAACCTGATATTTATTTTCTAGAGGATTTAAAAAACAAATCTATAAAAATATTATTTGGTACACAAGCTATAAAGAGGTAATTCATGACATCAATAATCTAAATGGGCAGGGGATTTTTATAGGATTGATTTTTGTATGTGATTAAAGTTAAGAAAATATCAATTCAAATTTGATTTTTAAAGCTTTAAGATATTATATGGAATCCCCATGGTAATCACAAAGAAAATCTCTATAGAATATACCTGAAAGGAAATGAGAAAGAAGTCAAAACATGCTACTACAAAAAGTGACACAAAAGATGGCAGTACCAGGGAAAATGAGAAACAAAAGACATAAAAGATATTCAGAAAACAAATAGCAAAATGGTGAGATACTCTTTCTTTATCAGTAATCACTCTAAATGTAAGAGGATTAAATACTCCATTCAAAAGGCATAGACTGGAAAAATGGATTAAAATAAAAACATAATCTAACGACATGCTGTCTATAATAGATTCACTTTATCTATAAAGTCCTAAATAGTTTAAAAGTGAAAGAATGTAAAAAGATAATTCAAGCAAAGAGTAGCCAAAAGAGATCTAGGGTCATATTATTATCAGACAAAGTCAACTTTAAGTCAAAAACTGTCCTAGGGGACACATAAGGACATTATATGTTGGTTAAAGTGTAATAACAGTTGTAAACATGTCTCCATCCTCAACATACACGAGGCAAATATTTAAAAAACTGAAGGGAGAAATAGACAGTTGTTCCACAATAGTTGGAGACTTCAATGTCTCTCTTTCAATAATACATAGAATATCAGACATGAGATCAATAAAAAAATAAAGGATTTGTAATGCATTCTGAACCAATTGAACTTAACAGACATATACAAAGTACTCTACTAAATGACACCTGAACACACAGTTTTCTCAATTGCATTTGAAGCAGTGTCCAGGATGGATTCTATGTTAGGCCACAAAACAATTTGAAGTAAACTTAAAATGTTGATATCATACAAAGCATCTTTTCTGAAAAAATGGAATGAAGTTAGGGATCATTGGCAGAAGAAAAACAAGAAAATTTATAAATACCTGGAAATTAACACACTCTTAAAAGAAAAAAACAATGGGTTTAAGAAATTCAAGGGAAATTCGAAAACAACTTGAGACAAATAAAAACACAACACACCAAAAAGTTTGGGATGCAGAGAAAGCAGCACTAAGAGAGAAATTTGTGGCTGTAAAAATTTACATTAAAAAACAGGTCTCAAATCAACAATGAAACTTTACACCTTAAGGAACTAGAAAAGAAAAACAAACTAAACCTAAACCTAACAGAGGGAAGCAATAATAAAGATTAAAGTAGAGATAAATAATATATTGTACAGAAAAATAGCAGAGAAAAACATTAAAACTAAAATGTGGTTCTTTATAAATAGAAAAACTTATAGCTAGTCTCACTAAGAAAAAAAGAGAGGACTCAAAATACTAAAATCAGAAATGAAAGTCAGCACATTATTATAAAATTTACAGAAATAATAACTATCAGTGTACTATGAATAAGTGCACATTAAAAATTGGGTAACCTAGATGAAATGGACATATTCATTAAAAAACACACCCTGTCAAGACTGTATAATGAAGGAATCGAATATTTTAATAGACCTATAATTAGTAAAAGAATTTAATAAGTAATTAAAACCTCTCTACAAAGTAAATTCCTGAACCAGTGAATTTCACTTCACTTCAATTCCAGTGAAGATAACTTCACTGGTTAATTTTACCAAACATAAAGAAGAATTAACATCAATCCTTCTCAAAATCTTCCAAAATTCAGAAGAGAAGAGAAAATTTTCTATCTTATTCTATGAGGCCAGCATTACCCTGATACCAAGGCCAGAAAAAGATACTTCAAGAAAAGAGAAATATCCTACTAGAAGAGATATTGGTTTAGATATGAGTCTTTATGCAAAATCCTCCCAAAATATTAGCAAACGGAATTCATCAGCATGTCAAAAAAATTTTACACCATGACCTAGCTGGATTTATTCATGGAATGTTGGGAATGTTCAACATATGAAAACAAATGTACCTAATGTACCACATTAACAGAATGAAGTAGGGGAAAAAACACATGATCATCTAAATTAATGCCAAGAAAGGGGTTTGAAAAAATCCAACACTCTTTAATGATAAAATCAATCAACAAACTGGGAGTAGAAAGAAAGTTTCTCAGCATACTAAAAGGCCACATATGAACCATCCACAGTTATCTTTATACTTAATTGTGAAAAACTAAAAGTTTTTTCTCTAAGTAAAGGAACAAATCAAGGTGCCCACTTTTACCACTTCTGTTTAAAAAAGAGTTGAAAGTTCTAGCCAGAACTATTAGCCTAAAGAATTAAAAGATATACAAATTGAAAAGGAGAAAGTAAAATTATCTGTTTATTGATGCTATTATCTTATATGTAGATATTCCTAAAGATTACACACACACACAACTGTTAGAGCTAACAAACAGGATCAGCAAATTTGCAGGATACAAAATAAACATCAAAAAACTGTTGTATTTCTTTACCTAACCACGAATACTGTGAAAAGAAAATTAAGAAAACAATTCCATTTATAACAACATCAAAAAGAAAAAAATAGATACGAAAATCCCAACCAAGAAGGTGAAAGACTTACACACTGAAATCTACAAAACATTGCTTAAACAAATAAAAGAAGACATATATAAATGTCTTCACAGTCCATGTTCGTGGAGTGGGATATAGTATTTTTAATGTGATTATAATATCCAAAGTTATCTACAGAGTCAAAACAATTTCTATCAAAAACCCAAAGACCTTTTTTGCAGAAATAGAAAAACACATTCTAAAACTAATATTGAATCTCAAGTGACCTTTCAACACCAAAACAATCTTTAAAAAGAACAAATTGGAACACTCACAATTCTTGATTCCAAAACTAACTGTAATCCTACAGTAATCAAAACAGCATGGTACTTACAAAAAGACAGAGACCAACTAAATAGAATATAGAAGCCAGAAATAAACTCTCACATGGATAATCAAATGATTTTCAACAGGGGTTTCAAGATCATTCAATGAAGACGGTATATTCAACAAATGGTAGTAAGAAAACTGAATATAAAGATGCAAAAGAATAAAGTTGAACCATTACCATGTAATATATAAAACTAACTCAAAATGGATTAAAGACCTAAAAATAAATGCTAAAACTATAAAATTCTTGGAAGAAATATAAGGGAAATTCTTTATTATTCTGAGTTTAGTAATTCATTCTTGGATATGACACGAGAAGCAAAGGCAACAAAAGAAAAAATTTAAAAAATGGACTTCATCAAAATTTAAAAAAATAAATAAACCTTTGTGCATCAAAGAACACTTTCAATAGAATGAAAAAATAACCCAGGTAATTGTAGAAAATATATCTTATAAAGGATAAACATCTAGAATGTATAAATAACTCCTACAACTCAACAATAATAACAACCAACCAAATTAAAACACGGGTAAAAGATTTGAATACATGTTTCTCCAAGGAAGATATACAAATGACAGATTAGCACATGATAAGTGGGTCAACATCATTAGTCATTAGGGAAATGTAAATCAAAACCACAGTGAAATAAACCTTCATACCCATTAGGAAAGCTATTATTAAAAAAAAAAGAGAAAATGAAAAGTAAAAAGAAATGTGTTGGAAAGGGTATGGAGCATTCCTGATGGGAATGTAAAACAATGAGCTGTTGTGAAAAACAGTATGGCAATTCCTCTAAAAGTTTAACTTAGTATTACCATATAATCCAGCACTTATGCTTCTAAATATATACAAAAAATAATTGAAAGCCAGAACTTGATCAGATATCTATACACCAATGTTCATAGCATAATTCACAATAACCAAAAGGTGGAAACAACCTAAATGACAATAAGAGAATGAATGCATAAACAAAATGTGATATGTACATACAATGGAATATTATTTGAACTTAAAAATAAATGAAATTCTGACACATGCTACAACATGGATAAACCTTGAAAACATTTCTCTTAGTGAAATAAGCTAGACACAAAAGGACAAATATTATATTATTTCACTTTTATGAAGTACTTAGGACAAGAAAATTAATTGAGACAGTATTTAGCAGGACTGTGGGGAGGGGAGAACTATGATTTATCGTTTATAGGGTGAGAAGCTTCAGTTGGGATGATAAAAATATTCTGGAGATGGATGGTGGTTATAGTTGCACAAAAATGTGAGTGCACTTAATGTCATAGAATTGTACAGACAAAAATTGTTAAAATGGTAAATTTTATGTTATATATATTTTGCACGCAAAAAGTTATGGGAGAAAAAGCTTTAAACTAGACTAGCAGTGCTCTTTATCAAAAGAAACATATCTTAAGGCAAATACTGGAGAATATAGGAAATCTAAGAACATTTAAGGCATTATTTGCAATTAAAAAATGCATTATTGAATATTATCTAAACAATATCTCTTCAAAGAGAGTAATACTATCATTTTATTATCTATTTAAAAATTTTAAAAAGTTTTATAAGTTAATAGTAATTCCCAACTTAATGGAAACAATTTGAAAATAAATAATATCTAAAACAAACTAAAGATTACACCCAAAGTGTGTGATATTTTAAGAATTTCTTGTGTTTATATTAAAACTGTCATATTTCATTTTAATATATTAACTTTTTTAGCCAATTCACTCCAAACTGCCAAATAAATTAATAGGTTTACACACTATTCTTATGTACTTACTGAATAACGATATATAAAATAATGACTCTGTAAAACTTCAAAGACACAATAATATTGGAAGAAACTGAATAAATATATTTGTTTATTTCCTCACTGAATTAATCCTTAATACATCTGTGAAAATGTCTAAAGAAATTATCAGGACTCCTTCCCCAACCTTGGCCTAAGGCCATCCTGAGCTATTAGTGACTTAACCTACATGATTCAAGTCTCAGTGGACATTCCCAAGTGAACCCACACACAAAACAACAAGCGTTATACTTAACAGCATGTAAGATGGCCTGGAGTCATGGTTGCTGCTGAGTGTTCATGGAGTTACCTAAAATGTCAAGTGCAGGGATAAGAGATGAGTATATACACTTGTTTGAAAAATATTCAAGGAAGTCGGCTCAGAAAAATGACTGTTCACATAATGACTTAGGACAACTGTCAGCTGTCCAATCCAGTGATGATGTAAAAGGGGGGAGATAATAAAGGTAAAAGTTCTAATTACATTTTTAGTTTTATTTATTACATAAGAGTTAAGGCTTTTCTGAAAGTGCTTTAGAGAAGTTTTATTAGAATTAATTTAAAATTGCTTTTTTTATAAAATACTAGCATAAGCAATTGATAAATTCAGGTGTCTCATTTACTAGGGAATTTCAAAAAGAAAAGTTAATTTGATTAGGGTGGGTTTAAAAGATTGTGTATGTGTGTTCATATATATACACACACAATTAAAAACTAATGGATTGCTTAAACACTTGTACACTTTTTTAAAACATGAAGCTCTGTTTAATCCTAAAACATAACTCAATATACCATTCTGGAAAGAATTGGTTTTACTCCTAATAATCTATTGTGAAATAATAGTGAAATTGATAATATAGTCAATGGCTGATATCATCTATGAACTTCCTTCCTGGATTTAAGGTGAATAAGACTAAGGTCTATACTAATAGATACCATATCCATGAAAATACGTTCACTTTAAAAATAATAATGATTCTGTGTGACAATAAAATTTTATATGAACGCAAATGGAAATTCAAATGTAAGAAGAATTTATTTGTCCATAATTGAACTAAGATATTTGTAGAAAAACAATTGAATTTTAAAGATACATCGTATTTATTGAAGGGAAAGTGCATTGTGTCTGAAGAAGGGGAAGATTGCAGCTAAGTGGAGAATGCTTTACCACGGCGTCTGTAACATCAATTATATTCTCCAGGAGTAGAGCTGTTTTCATGCAAGCATGTGATGTGATCACATAGTTGTTGATTCTATTGCATTAATCCTTTTGGCAGTGTGTATTACTGTCTAGATTAAAATCATTCTAGATTTAGGGTGATCGGTTTAGAAAATGAATGACATAATCTATTTAAGAGTTTGTCAAGCCCAATATTACAAGCTTTTAATGGAATTTGCATCGGAATGGCTGCACTTTTTACAACAGAAAGTGGTTTTGGAGCTGGTTCATAAATGTGCTCTCTGGATGGGAAGGGAGTGAGGGTCTTTTTAAGATATAGAGTTGAGTCATATTGGGGTAGACTTTTGATGGGCTTGTGAAATTCTATGAACAAAACTAACTTATATGAGTACAAATCCTCAATAATGATTATAGAGGGTGGAATTTCCTATTTCTTACTTGGATTTTTTTGGGTGTTTTTCTGCCAATGAGCACAGTGTGATTATATGGTTCCCAGGGTAAACAAACTTATTGCTTATGCACGGTTTTAACTTATATAAATCTGTTATGTCTAATTAGATGATTTCTTATCTAGATTTTATACAAAAATATAAAATAGAACTTATAATAAAGGTAAAATAGTAATCGCAAAATTTACCTGTCTCTGGGCCAATAATATATTTTCTAAATTTAAAGGACACTTTCTGGAAATAATTCAGGTATTCACAGGAATAGTGGATATGTTACAGCTATCCAGTTTTTATTTTTTTTTAACACAAATTGTGCCTAATTGTACTGTGGTTAACTTTCACAGTTTATTTTTTAAATTCCTGTTCATATCACTAAAATTCCAATGAAATAAAAATAACATCTGTATTATTAATCTAGGATAATTTGTGAAAATCAAATGGGAATGGTGCATAGAAACGATCAGGGATTATATCGCTGAGAAATCTAGTAATGACAAACATGAGAATGAAAATGATATGATGGTAAACTTCTTGATATTGTTGTCAGTGGTGATAATGAAGATGGTAAGTGTCACAGCTACTGTTCCGTGATGACGTAAGCAAACACACATTCTAGGTATCCAGTATACATTATCTCATAGAGTCCTGTTAATAACTCTTGTTTTTTTCCAGATTTGTTGAGATACAATTGACAAACATAAACTGTATATATTTAAGCTGTACAACTTGATGTTTTGATATATTTGCACATTGTGGAATAATCACCACAATCAAGCTGACTAATAGCTCCACCAAGTTACGTAGTTACCTGTCTTTCTTTTGCTAATGAGATCACTTAAGGTTTCCTCTCCTAACAAATTTCAAATATACAATACAGTATTGTTAACTATATTCACATTGATGTTTATTAGATCTCTAGAATTTATTCATCTTGCATAACAGAAACTTTGTAGCCTTTGATCCAGCTGTCTCCATTTGTTCCTTCCTTCAGCTACAGACAACTGTCATTCTACTCTCTCCTTCTATGAGTTTGACTATCTTAGATTACATACACAAGTGTAATCAGGCAGTGTTTGTCTTTCTGTGTCTGGCTTATTTTATTTAGCATAATGTTTTCTAGGTTCATCTATGTTATTGCAAATGACATAATTTCCTTTTTTAAGACTATAATATCTCTGAAATGAGATAACCACTCATTTCAGAATTACTTCAAAATCTTTGAAGGATAGACAGAATATGTCTTGTTTTTTTTTGTGTGAGGAAGATTAGCCCTGAGCTAACATCTGATGCCAATCCTCCTCTTTTTTTTTTGCTGAAGAAGATTGGCCCTGGGCTAACATCCATGCCCATCTTCCTCTACTTTATATGGGACACCACCACAGCATGGCTTGATAAGCAGTGCCTCGGTGGGCACCTGGGTCCCAACCTGCGAACCCCTGGCCTCTGAACTGGAGAATGTGCACTTAACCACTGCACCCCTGGGCTGGCCCCCAACAGGACATTTCTTTAAATAAAATTTTAATATGCAAATATCTATGTCTGTCCATCTAGTGTTTAAAGCACTAGCAGGGGAACAAGGGAAAGTCACTTAAAATCTCTGAATCTTTTATCATCATCTATAAAATGTCAGGGTTATGTCAACCTCAAGAACTAGTGGTCACATAAATCTTGACACATGTCAGCTTCCACCGAGTGCAGATGTTCAACAACAGTTTATATCTCTATCTTTTCTTCTGTGTGTGGACCTTGTCCAGGTTCAAAGCTTGTTTCTCCAACTCACTGAGAAACCATCTGATTGCTCTTGTCTCCTGTGTGTAGTGTCATTAATGCTGATGCCCAAACCACAAAGTTTTAGTGGAATTTAAAAAATCAAGACAGGGTAAAACCCTTTAAAAATAGTCTGTAAATGAATTACTTATTGTTATTTCATTAAGTAAAAGCAAAATAAAAGGGAAAATAATCTAATTTATTTTTACATAAGAAAAAACGATCTCTTTGCTTTAGACCTTGAAACAGACATTCAATAGCTGAGGTTGCTTCCCTTTCATATACAATACTTTACATGATATCATGTGACAGGTTATTAGGACTAAGAACAGAGGATATTGACAGTCATGTAGCATGGCATCAAAGAACAGATCTGATTTGCCATTCATTATTTCTGTCCTATGTTGCTTTATCCTCAAGATTAAACTGGGATGATAATAACTACCTCGTGGAATCTTTGTCATGGTCGGTGGTATATAAAATACAAATGATAGGAGTACTCACAATGTTACTTTTATTGGTAATTGCAAATATTGCATTTTAAATCTTGCCAATAATTGAAACTGCTAAATTATATCCTATGATATCACTCTAATATGCTGGTCTCATGTTGAATCCAAAGGCCAGTTTATTAAAAAAAAAAATGCTTTTCCCTTGTTTCCTCAGCAAGTTGTCAACAGTCAGACAATAATTGAAATCAGTTGTGCCACAATTTCTCCCAGGACCCCGCTGTAGGTTTCTTGCAAGTTATTTGGAGATTCATACTTGCAGTAATTTGAGGACATGCAAATTATTAACTGTGAAATAATTTTGTATTACTTTAATGTTTTATTTAAATAGTGCATGGAAATGACATCAACAGCCTACAGGTAAAATGGTGGTCTCATAATCCACTCCTCTTGAGCCCAAGGCAAATACTTCAAATTATATTACAATTTTTCCCTATGTTTCCCTGATATTTTAAACAATATGCTTGTCTTCTAATGCTTGATTCCTAAATCCTGGTTACTAGACCATGATTTGTGACTCGGGCCACTATAGAAGAGGAGCTGCCCCCTCCTACATCACCACCTTCACCCTCTTCCCCTCTTCCCGTGCTTTGAACATAGTTACATACAACTTTATGACTGGGGACATGGCTTGATGGCATTGTTTCATTTTCTAGAATTTATTGATTGAATACAAAAAATATACCATTATTGCAAAGCCTGATACTATATTATTGGCCATTACTGCATATTCATTTTATTACTATTATTTCTCTCAAGAAACTTTTAGAATCTTATCTTTATAGCTGATGTTGAGAATTGTCAATAAGATGTTTTCATGAAAGTAGAGTTTTCAAAAAATATCTTTTAATATATTATTTCTCATTTATTTTCCTGTATTTTTTGCATGCCGTTTGTTCATATAGAACAGTTCTGAGAAAATGTTTTTGTTTGATAATATTCACTCTGTAATTATTATGTCATATGCATTTTTAGGAATGTCCATAAGTATATGTTGGGTCATCTTATCTGAATTCTCTAATTCTCTTATCGTTTCTGCTTGTCAAACATTTAATTTTGGTCGTCATTGTTGTTTTCTTTCTGATCTATTTTCTCCAATTTATCTTTTGAAGCTTTCATTGAATCTTTTATATTAATTATTATCTTTTTAATTTCCAGAAGTCCTTTATTTTTATATGGCACTTACTTTTATATAACACATGATATTTATACTGAGGCTTTAATAACTTCTCATATTTCTCTGAATATAAAATTTTTTATAAGTTTTATTACAACTTTCCCAATCATTTTTAACTCAATGCGTGTGTATCTCCTTCTTTCATTTGAGAATTCCTCAAAAGTCTGATGACATTTGGCCTTAGAGGAATATCATAAGACTGAAATATAGCAATCTTTTTTGGTGACATAGCAAGCTGAGCTTGCTCACTGGTGGCATTCCCTTTGAAGGAGAATTCCCCCACTCATTCCCATTAAGAAGACTCTCAGGGGGTGGGCCGGGTGGTGTTGTGGTTAGGTTTGCATGCTCGGCATCCTCAGCCCGGGGTTCCCAGGTTCGGATCCTGGGTGGGGACCTAGCCACCACTTATCAAGCTATGCTGTGGCAGACATCCCACATATAAGGTATAGGAAGATGGGCACAGATGTTATCCCAGGGCCAATCTTCCTCAGCAAAAAGAGGATTGGCAACAGATGTTAGCTTAGGACTAACCTTCCTCACCAAAAAAAAAAAAGAAGACTCTCAGGATGCCATTTCTTCTTCTCCATTTAAGTGACTGACTCTTTCACAATTCCTTCTTCCGAAAGGTCCTGAATGCTTTATCCCTGATTCCCCACTCTGATCTCTTCCCCACTCTCTCTAGATTATATTTATTTCTTTATTACCATGTTAGTTGAGTTTTATGACAGAGATTTGATAAATATACTCTTATACATCCACAATTATCTAGAAATGGAAAGAGTTTCAAATAAATGAAAATAAAAATAAATGAGAAAGAGGGCCGGCCCTGTGGCTTGGTGGTTAAGTGCACGCGCTGCGATGCTGGTGGCCCGGGTTCGGATCCCGGGTGCGCATCGGGGCACCACTTCTCCGTTCATCCTGAGGCCGAGTCCCACATACAGCAACTAGAAGGATGTGCCGCTACGACATACAACTATCCACTGGGGCTTTGGGGGGAAAAAATAAAATAAATAAAATCTTTAAAAAAATAAATAAATAAATGAGAAAGAATGAGTAAGAAAAAGTGTCATAAAGAAATGGATAATGTTATGTAAGCATTGAGAAGCAGATGGACAGAATACGCATCTTCTTTTGGGAAAGCCTGAGGACAGTTATGGAAAATACAATGAAAAAGCAGTATAGATTCTCAGGAAAAGGGTTGACATGAACTAGAGCATTGGGAAGTTGAACAAGTAGGCAGAGGAGAATGACTTTAGATAAATGGTATTTGGCAATAAGATTCAGCATAGATTTCTGAAAAGAAGAAACAAATAATCATACGTGACATCTAAGATGCTTGATTTGATAAACTTTTTGAGGAGAACTCAAAAAGGGAACGTAAATCCGTAACATGAGCTGATCGGCTACCGCAGTTTCAGAAGTATTAGGGCTTAAAATAAATGAAAAAAATCATCCCCTAAAGATCACGAAAATGTATTCAAATATGAGTCTATAATTTATGCATTTACATAGATTTTCTATGCAGACATTTAAAGTATAAGGTCTGACTTTGATGATACCTGAAATTCTGTAGGGAGATAAAATATCTATATCCTAATAAAGTCCTAGAGAAGTATATTATTCTTACAAATTCACAGATTTCTATAAAATATTTTGGCCATAGACGTTTGCCTCATCAAAATTTTATCTATGTGGCAAAAACTGGGATTTTTTTTTCAAAATAGGTAATTTTGTTCTTCATTTAAGAGCTGCAATGTATCATGAATAAATCACAGTGTGACTAAAATAATGAATTAAAACCAGCTTATTGCTCTATACTAACTTAATGTTGTGTCTGTCTTTAGAAAAAACTAAATGAGTGCCCCATGGAAAATTACAACCAAACATCTACTGATTTCATCTTATTGGGGTTGTTTCCATCATCAAGAATTGGCCTGTTCCTCTTCATTCTAATTGTCCTCATTTTCCTAATGGCTATGTTTGGCAACTTGTCTATGATTCTTCTCATCCTCCTGGACACCCATCTCCACACACCCATGTATTTCCTACTCAGTCAGCTCTCCTTCATGGATCTGAACTGCATCTCCACCATTGTCCCCAAAATGGCTTCCAATTTTCTGTTTGGAAACAAGTCTATCTCTTTCATTGTGTGTGGGGTTCAGAGCTTCTTCTTCTTGACTTTAGCAGGTGCAGAAGGCCTACTATTGGCATCTATGGCCTATGATCGTTACATAGCTATCTGCTTTCCTCTCCACTATCCCATCCATATGAGCAAAAGAGTGTGTGTGCTGATGATAACAGGATCTTGGATACTGGGCTCTATCAACTCTTGTGCCCACACTACATATACCCTCCATATTCCATATTGCCGATCCAGGGCCATCAACCATTTCTTCTGTGATGTCCCAGCCATGTTGACTCTGGCCTGCGTGAACACCTGGGTCTATGAGTACACAGTGTTTGTGAGCACCACGCTCTTCCTAGTGTTGCCTTTCCTTGGTATTGCATATTCCTACGGCCAGGTTCTCCTTGCTGTCTACCGCATACACTCAACAGAAGGGCGGAAGAAGGCCTATTCAACCTGCAGCACCCACCTCACTGTGGTGACTTTCTACATTACACCTTTTGCTTACACTTACCTATGCCCAAGATCCCTCCGATCTCCAACAGAGGACAAGGTTCTGGCTGTTTTCTATACCATCCTGACCCCAATGCTCAACCCCATTATCTATAGCCTGAGAAATAAGGAGGTGTTGGGTGCCCTGAGAAGAATGATTCGGAGAATGTTCTCTGTGAAAATGTTGACAAACTATCTACCATAGTTGCCAAGTCTCAGTTACATATCAGTTCAGCTGTGTCCCATCATGAAGGAACATAATATTTCGTGCTTAGAGTTAAAGAACTAAAATTAATGTAGTAGATTAAAAAATTGAGGCTTCACATAATAATTGTATATTCTAAGGCAATATTCTTGTTTTTCTTTGTGATTCTTTTTCTCCCATCAGTATAAAGGGAATGTGTTTTCCCTTAACTCGGGGACAAAAAGGTTTTATTAACATGTATAAATGAAAAGGAAAACTGCCTAAACTGATTATACCATTCAGCATACCAGTTCTACAATACTTTTTTATCTCTCAATATTAGTAAGTTAGGACGAAAGAACAATAAATGGTTAGGATGGACTTAATAAAATTGGAAGCAAAATAATATTTTATTTATTTGTCCAATAACATTCTTTTTCCAACTTTATTGAGGTATAATTAACAAATAAAATTGCATATTTTTAAGGTTCACAGTGTGATGATTTGATATAATTATACATGTGAAGTCATCATCACAATCAAGCAAATTAACATATCCATCATCTTACACAGTTATGTTTTTTTGTTTGTTTTTTTTGCTGGTAAGAACAGGTAAGACCAAATTTCTTAGCAAATTTCAAGTATATAATACAGTAGTGTTAACTGTAGTCACCCTATTCTACATTAGAGCTCCAGAACATTTTCATCCTGTATATCTAAAACTTTGAATCTTTTTACTAAA
This sequence comes from Diceros bicornis minor, assembly GCF_020826845.1. NCBI lineage: Eukaryota > Metazoa > Chordata > Mammalia > Perissodactyla > Rhinocerotidae > Diceros > Diceros bicornis. Next base: position 19,063,845 of record NC_080742.1, on the reverse strand, counting down.
ATTTTCCCATTTTCCCCATCCCCCAGCCCCTGGTAAACACCATTCTATGTTCTGCTTCTAAGAGTTTGACTTTTCTATAGTCCACACCTAAGTGAGATTATGCAGTATTTGTCTTTCTGTGTCTGGCTTATAACACTCAGCATAATGTTTTCCAAAGTTATCCGTGTTGTCACAGTGACAAGGTTTCCTTCTTTTCTAAGGCTGGATAGTACACCATTGTATATATATTTACCACAATTTCTTTATATATTCATCCATCGATGGACTCTTAGTTTGTTTTCATGTCGGTGTTTGGCTCTTGTGTATAATGCTGCAATGAACATGGGAGTGCAGATCCCTCTTTGAGACAGTGATTTTATTTTCTTTGGATATATACCCAGAAGTGAGATTGCTGGATATTAGGGTAGTTTTATTTTTTATTTTTTGAGGAACCTCCATGCTGTTTTCTATAATGACTGTGACAATGTATGTTCCATCAACAGTGGGAGAGATTTGAAGAGATGATATGAATTTGGATATTTTATACTCATGTCAATTAAGCGTTTAGTGTTTACTAGAATACTAACTTATTAACAGCTTGACTTACAGAATGGCAATGGGTTATAAGTTGCTACTGTCCAAATTTAAGTTAAATTGATTTTTTTTCATCACAGGGATCTGAATTAGTATGTCATACTAATGTGGAAAAATGTAACAGTTGCTTGCTGATGAAAGATTTGCCTCACTCACTTAACTATATGGCTCTAAAATTTGGAGAAATTTGAAAAATATTATTAAGGACAAAAATTTGACATAAAAGACAATTACTGCTTAAGATCAGTGACCAAATACCTATTAAGCACTTCTTTCGTTGTAGGGGACACACAAAGAAATCTTCACTGAGACATAATAAAAAATTCAAAAATTTTAAAAATATTTTTAAAAAATTTAAACTGGACCGATATTACCCTATCCCAAGGTGCAATTAATTCATTTACTGGAGGTAATAAGAAATATAAAAACATTTAAGGTATTATCTGCAATAAAATTCATAGTTAAATATTTTCTAAATATTATTGCACCAAGGTAATATCATCATTTTCATTATTTAGTTTATTAAGTGAAAATTGTTTTATAGTTTAATGAGTTTTTCCAACAGAATAGAAACAATTTGAAAATATATAATACCTAAAAAAGTTAAAGATAGGGCCTGGCCGGGTGGTGTAGCGGTTAAGTGCATGCTCCACTTCGGCAGCCCGGGGTTCACAGGTTCAGATCCTGGGTGTGCACTGATGCGCTGCTTGTCAAGCCATGCTGTGGCGGTGTCCCATATAAAATAGAGGAAGATTGGCAGGGATGTTAGCCCAGGGCCAATCTTCCTCAGCAAAAAGAGGAGGATTGGCATTGGATGTTAGTTCAGGGCTAGTCTTCCTGACAAAAAAAAAAAATTAGACATAACTCCCATATATGTGATATTAAGGTTTTCAATTTTTTTTTTGTCTTAGGACTCCTTTATATCCTTAAAAATTATTGAGGACCCCAAGGAGCTTTGTTTATGTGAATTATATCTATAGATATTTACTGCATCAGAAATAAAAACTGAGAATTAAAAAAAAAAAAAAAAAGAATTTCTGCTTATGTGTTTTTATTAAACTAACCACATTCCACTTAATTTTTTAAATTTGTTGGCCAATATAATCAAAACAAATAAATTAATAGATGCAGACACATCATTACTGTGAACTTGCTAAATAACAATCATATATAAACATATGTATGTTTAAATAACAAATAACAAAATAACAAATCATATATAAAATATATGATTTATAAAACTTTTGAGAAATAGTAATATTAGAAGACTCTGAAAAAATATATATATATTTCCCCCCCTAAATTGACACTTAACACCTCTGTGAAAACATCTAAAGAAATTATCAGAACTACTCCCCAACCTTGGCTCATGGCCATTCTGGTCTATTAGTGACTTAACCTACATTGTGCAGGCCTCAGTGGACAATCCCAAACGAATACAAAAAAAAAAAAAAAACACGCATTAGACTAATTATTTAGACAGAGAAGTCCTAGAATCATTGTTGCTGCTAAATTCGCATAGAGGTGTCTAATATGTCAAATGTAGAGATGAAAGATTAACATGTAAGTTTGTCTGGAAAATACTCAAAGAATTATACTCATAAAATTACTTTGTTCACACAGTGATGGTTGGACCTCTGTCAGCTAACCAAGCCAGTGAGTTTGTGAAAATGTGGAGATAATAAAAGGTCCTAATCCTAATTATATTTTGACTTTTATTTGTCATATAAGAGAAGGGAGTCTTCAGCAAGTGCTTAAGAGAACTTTATTCAAAATTAATTTCTTCTGTTTATAATAAGCAATAGATACATTCAGGCGTCTCACTAACCATGCAATTCCAAAAAGAAAATTTCATTTGACTGAAGTGAACTAAAACAAGATAAATAATTTATATTAAAATATGTATCCTGGGCTGGCCCCGTGGCTTAGCGGTTAAGTGCGCGCGCTCCGCTGCTGGCGGCCCGGGGTTCGGATCCCGGGCGCGCACCGACGCACCGCTTCTCTGGCCATGCTGAGGCCGCGTCCCACATACAGCAACTAGAAGGATGTGCAGCTATGACATACGACTATCTACCGGGGCTTTGGGGGGAAAAAAATAAATAAATAAATAAAAATCTTAAAAAAAAATATATATATATATATATCCTTAAAAATAAAAAATGGGTGGGCTAATCATGTTTTTTTAAAACACGGAGCTTTTTTTAAACCTAAAACATGATATACATTTCTGAGAATAGATATGATTGTGAAATCAGAGTGAAACATAGTAAAATTGATAATAAAGGCAACTACAGATATTTTCTATGAACTACTATTCTGGATTTATGGTGAATAATACATGGATTTACCCTCAACAATACCACATTCTGGAATATAATTGAAAATTATGATACTCTATGATAAAATATATAATAAAAGTTTATATGAATTAAAATGGTACTTCATATATGAGAATTTATTTGATCATAATTAGACTAAGACAATTATAGGAAAAAAAGGAAGTTGAAGGATAACTAATATTCAGTAGAGAAGGGAGGAGTACATTGTATCCACAGCCTGTGATGTATCCTATGGAAATAGAGAAGATTGCAGCCAAGTTGAGAATGCTTTCAAACAGACTAGGTAACCTGAATTATATTTTTCAGGAGTAGAGATATGTTCATGCAAGCACATGACGTGATCACATAGGTGTTTGTTTATTCCATTGTATTAGCCCTTTTGGCAGTGTTGGTTACTGTTTGGATTGAAATCATTCAGGATTTAAGGTGACCAGTTTAGGAGATGAGTAATGTAATGTATGTAAACTTTGGTTAAATTAAAAAATAGAAGATTTGAAATGGAGTTTGAGGTCGAGTGAATGGCTGCACTTTTTAGAATATTGTTCAGCAAAAATTGTAGAGTATGAAATCAACAACAGAAAGTGGTTTTGGAGCTGATCCATAAACGTGCTCTTTGGATGAGAAGTGAGATGAGGGTCATTTGAAGAGGTAGGGCCTAATCATATTGGAGTATGTTTTGGATATGCTCAAGTAATACTTGAAGAATGAACCTAATACTTAAGTGGCCAAATCCTCAATAAGGATTATGGAGGATAGCCTTTCTTATTTCCTGTTTATATTTCTTTCTAAGAATTAAGAGTGGTACATGAAATCCATGGTAATCTTAACGTTGCTTCCTACTTTTTTACCCTATATGAATCCACTTTTTCTAATCCAAACCCTGGAAATCACTTGTCTAGATTTTACATGAAAATATAAAATAGAATATATAGTGAAGATAAAAAAAGAATGGAGACTATTACTTCCAAGTGTGTGTGTGTGTGTATGTGTGTGCGCGTAATTTTAAGGACAACTAACTTTTGAAAATAATCCAAGTAAACAAATATTTAGTTATGGTTTAAACTAGACTAGTAGTACCCTTTCTCAAAAGAAACATATCTTAATGAAAATACTGGATAATATAGGAAACCTAAGAAAATTTAAGGCATTATCTGCAATAAAAAAATGCATTATTGAATTTTATCTAAGTAATAGCCCATCAAAGTAATACTATCACTTTATTACCTATTTTAGAATTTTGAAAAGTTTTATAATTTAATAGTAATTGCCAACTTAATGGAAACAATGTGAAAATAAATAATATCTAAAACAAACTAAAGATTACACCCAAAGTGTGAGATATTTTAAGAATTTCTTGTGTTTATATTAAAACTGTCATATTTCATTTTAATGTATTAATTTTTTTAGCCAATTTACTTCAAACTGCCAAATAAATTAATAGATTTACACACTATTCTTATGTACTTACTGAATAACAATATATAAAATAATGACTCTATAAAACTTGAAAGACATAATAATATTGGAAGAGACTGAATAAATATATTTGCTTATTTCCCCACTGAATTAACCCTTAACACATCTGTGAAAATGTCTAAAGAAATTATCAGGACTCCTTTCCCAACCTTGGCCTAACGCCATCCTGAGCTATTAGTGACTTAACCTACATTACTCAAGTCTCAGTGGACATTCCCAAGGGCCGCAAACAAAACAAGTGTTATACTTAACACATAAAGATGGCTTGGAGTCATGGTTGCTCCTGAGTCTTCATGGAGTTATTTAAAATGCCAAGTGCAAAGATTAAAGATGAACATATACACTTCTCTGAAAAATATTAAAAGAAATCTGCATAGAAAAAGGACTGTTCATATGATGGCTGTAGGGCCACCGTCAGCTATCCAATCCAGTGATGTTGTAAAAATGGAGAGATAATAGAAGGTAAAAGTTCTAATTATATTTTTAGTTTCATCTATTACATAAGAGTTAAGACTCTTCTGCAAGTGCTTAAGAGAATTTTTATTAGAATTAATTTAGAACTGCTTTTTATAAAATACTAGCAAGAGCAATTGATACATTCGGGCATCTCACTTACCAGGAAATTAAAAAATAATAATTCCATCAAAGTGGGTTTAAATGATCATATATATGTGTTCATATATATATACACATATATATACAATTAAAAATAAATCTATTGCTTAAACACTTCAACACTTTTTTAAGACATGAAGCTGTCTTCAAGCCTAAAACATAACTCATTATACAATTCTGGAAAGCATTGGTGTTACTCTTAATAATCTATTGTGAAATAGTAGTGAAACATAGTGTCTTTGATAATAATTGATAATGTAGTCAATGGCTGATATTATCTACGAACTTCTTTTCTGGATTTATGGTGAATAAGACTAAGGTATATACTAAAAGTTAACGTATTCATGAAAATATGTTCACTTTAAACATAGTGATAATTCTGTGTGACAAAATATATATCAGAATTTTATATGAATACAAATGGAACTTCAAATGTAAGAATAATTTATTTGTCCATAATTGAACAAAGATATTTTTGAAAAACAATTGAATTTGAAAGATAAATAGTATTTATTGAAGAAGGAAAAATGCATTGTGTCCAGAGTCTGTGATGAATCCTCTGGAGGTGGGAAGATTGTAGCTAAGTGGAGAATGCTTTACTATGGTGGATGTAACATGAATTATATTCTCCAGGAGTAGAGCTATTTTTATGCAAGCATGTGATGTGATCATATAGCTGTTGATTCTATTGCTTTAATCCTTTTGGCAGTGTGCATTACTGTCTGGATTGAAATAATTCCAGATTCAAGGTGACCGGTTTAGAAAATGAGTGACATAATCTACGTAAAAGTTGGTCAAGTCCAGCATTAGGAGATTTTAAGTGGATTTTGCGTGTGAATGGCTGCACTTTTTACAACAGAAAGTGGTTTAGTTCATGTGTGTGCTCTCTGGAAGGGAAGGGAAATGAGGATCTTTGTAAGATAGAGTTGAGTCATACTGGGGTAGGCTTTTGATGGGCTCATGTGAAATCTGATGAACAAAGCTAGCATATAAGAGTACAAAGCCTCAGTAAACATTGTAGAGGGTAGACTTCACTACTTCTTACTTGGATTTTTGTGGGTTTTTTCTGCCAATGAGTATAGGGTTACATGGTTGCCAGGGTAAACTTATTAAACTTATTATTGCTTATGAACCGTTTTAACTTATATGAATCTATTTATAATTAAATTATTTCTTGTCTAGATTTTATACAAAAATATAAAATAGAATTTATAATAAAGATAAAATAATAATAGCTACATTTACCTGTCACTGAGGCAATAATATATTTTCTAAATTTAAAGGACACCTTCTGGAAGCTATTCACGTATTCATAGGAATAGTGGATGTGTCACAGTTATCCAGATTTTTTAAAACACAGATTGTGCCTAATTGTACTGTTTCCTATGTTTAACTTTTGCATTTTATTTTTAAATTCATGTACATATCACTAAACTTCCAATGAAATAATAGTAATATCTATATTAGTAATCTAGAGTGATTTGTGAAAATCAAATTGGAATGGTACATAGAAACATTTTGGGAACTATATCACTGAGAAATCTAAGGATGACAAGAGTGTGAAGGAAAATGATATGATGGTAACTTTCTTGAGGTTTTTGGCAATGGTGATGATGAAGACAGTAAACATCACAGCTACTGTTCAGTGATGACTTAAGCAAAAGCACATTCTAAGTATCTAGTATATATTATCTCACGCAATCTTATAACTCTTGCTTTTTTCTAGCTTTATAAAAATTGTATATATTTAAGGTGTACAGCTTGATGTTTTGATATATTTACACTGTGAAATAGTCACCACGATCAAGTTAATTAACATATCCATCAACTTACATAGTTATCTTTTTTTTTTTTTGCTCATAGATCACTTAAGATTTACTCTCCTAACAAATTTCAAGTATACAATACAGTGTTGTTAACTATATTCACATTGCTGTACATTGGGACTCCAGAATTTATTCATCTTGCATAATGGAATCTTTGTAGCCTTTGATCCAAATCTCTTCATGTCTTTGTCCCTTCAGCCATTGACAACCACCATCCAACTATCTGCTTCTATGAGTTTGACTATTTTAGGTTACACATACAAGTGTAATCAAGCAGTGTTTGTCTTTCTGTGTCTGGCTTTTTTTATTTAGCATAAAGTCTTCCAGGATCATCCATATTGTTGCAAATGGCATAATTTCCTTTTTTTAAGTCTGTATAATATTCCAGGGCAATAGGTATATTCCATTCATTCATTGATGACAGTTAGGTTGTTTTCATATTTTAGTTATTGTGAATAATGCTGCAATGATCATAGGAGTGCAGATATCTCTTCAAGATACTGATTTCATTTTCTTTGGCTATATTCCAAAAGTAGGGTCGCTGATCATATGGTAGTTCTATTTTTAATTTTTTGAGGAACTTACTGTATTCTACAACAACTGTACCAATTTACACTCCCACCAACAGTGCACAAGGGTTCCCTTTTCTCCACATCCTTGCCAACACTTGCTATCTCTTGGAGTTCATCTGGAGGTTCTGAAAATGATGTGTGCATTCTCTACATCATTCACTAGAGTTAGATTGTTGCAGGTAACACAGAATATGAGAGAATACAGTAAGAGAATAAGGTAACCACAGCAGAAAAGAGAAAACAGAAGTTCTTGAAATGAGCAAAATTTAAACACTAAATCAATTTATTTGGGCATAAAAGAACTTTTCACACACATTTTCAACCCACTTTCATCTATAGTGAATTTCCATTTTGATAGCATTCATTTTTTTTCTCATTTCATTTATTTAGTTTTGAGCAGTGGAAAAGACAACTACTAATATCAGAATCATTTCAAAATTTTTGATTGAAGGATAAGACATGTTACTTCCTTAAATAAAATTTTAGTATGCGAATATATATATCTATCCATCTAGCATCTAAAGTAGTAGCAGGGGAATCAGGGAAATTCACTTAAAGTCTCTGAATCTTTTATCATCATCTATAAAATGTCAGTGGTTATTTTGATCTCAAGAGCTAGTTAATTTCATTTAATCCTGACACAAATATTGACACATGCCAGGTTCCACCCAGTGAGGTGATCAATAAAAGTTTATACCATTATCCTCTTTTCCATGTACAGACCTTATCCAGGTTCAAAGCTCGTTTCTCCATCTCACTAAGAAACCATCTGATTGCTCTTTTCTCCCGTGTATATTGTCATTAATGCTGATGCCAAAAAACCAAGTTTTAGTGGAATTTAAAAAATTGAGACAGGTGAAAATTCTTTATAAATGGTCTGCAAATGAATTATCTATTGTTTTCATTGGATAAAAGGGAAAATATTCTAATTTATGTTTACATGAGAAAAAAATGATCTCTTTATTTTAGACCTTGAAACAGATATTTAATGGAGGTTGCTTCCCTTTCAGAGGCAATACTTCTTTAAATAATATCACATGACAAGTTATTAGCACCTAAGAACAGGAGAACATAGATAATCAAAATGATGCTGCTTTGGCAGTCATGTGACATAACATCAAAGAACAGATCTGACTTGCTATTTATTATTTCTGTTCTGTGTTGCTTTAACCTCAATATTAAACTGGGATAATATTAACTACCTCATGGATTCTTTGTCATAGTTGTCCCTGTATAAAATACAAATGATAGGAGTACTCACAATGTTAATTTAATTGATAATCACAAATATTACATTTTCAATCTTGTCAAAAATTGAAACTACTGATATAAATTATACCCTATGATCTCAGTCTAATATGCTCATGTCGTATTGAATCCAAATGCCAATTTATGAAAAAAAAGTGTTGTCCTTATTTTTCCTTTGCAAGTTTTCAGCAGCCAGACAATAAATGAAACTCAGTTGTTCCACATAGGTCCAGTACCCTGCTGTAGGTTTCCTACAATTTATTTGGAGATTAATTACTAATATGCAGTAATTAGAGTACATGCAAATTATTAACTGTGAAATACTTTTTTTTTTTTTGAGGAAGTTTGGCCCTGAGCTAACATCTGTTGCCAGTCTTCTTCTTTTTTCCTTTTTTCTCCCCAAAGCCCCCAGTACATAGTTGTATATCCTAGCTGTAGGTCCTTTTAGTTCTTCTATGTGGGACACCACCTCAGCATGGCTTGATGAGCAGTGAGTAGGTCCGCACCCAGGATAACAACTGGCGAACCCCTGGCTGCGACAGCAGAACATGCGAACTTAACCGCTGCACCACTGGGCCAGCCCCAAAATACTGTTTATATTACTTTAATATTTTATCCAGATAATGCGTGGAAAGGGCATCAACAACCCACAGGGCAAAATGATGGTCCCCTAATCCACTACTCCTAACCCCCAAGATAAATACTTCAAATTATTTTACAAAAATTCCCTATATTTCCTTGACATTTTAAACAATATGTTTATCTTCTAACGCTTGATTTCTAAATCTCGATTACTAGACCATGATTTGTAACTCAGGCCACTGTGAGTGAGAAGCTGCCCCCTCCCTACATCACCACCTTCACACTTTTCCCCTCTTTCCATTCTCTCAACATAGTTATATCCCACTTTATGGCTTGATGGCATTGTTCCATTTTCTAGAATTTATTGATTGAATATAAAAAAATACATCATTACTGTGTATCCTGATACTATGTTATTGGCCATTACTGCATATGTTTCTTCTCATTATATTACTATTATTTCTCTCAAGAAAATTTTAAGATCTTATTTTTATAGCTGATTTGAGAATTGTCAATAAATTGTTTTCAAGAAAATATTAAAGTTTGCAAAAGAAATCTTTTAATAAGTTACTTCTCATTTATTTTTCTGTGTTCTTTGCAAGATATTTGACTATTGTAGTTCTTATAGGACAGTTCTGAGAAAATGTTTTTGTTCGATAATATTTACTCTATAATTATTATGTCATATGCATTTTTAGGAATGCCATAAGTATATGTTGGGTCAACTTATATTAATTATCTAACTCTATCTTTTCTAAGTGCCAAACTTTTTTTTGATTACTGTTGTTTTTTTCTTTCTGGTCCATTTTCTCCAATTTATCTTTTGAGGCTTTCATTGAATTTATTTTATTAATTATTATCTTTTCAATTTCCAGAAGTCCTTTATGGTAATCTGGCAGTTTCTTTTATATTACACATAGTGTTTATTCTGAGGTTTTAACAACTTGTCATATTTCTCTGGATATAATTTTTTTTTAATTTTTTGTTTATTGCAGTAACATTAGTTTATAACATTGTAAGGATATAAATTTTTAATAAAATTCTCTTGTATTTTTTCCAATCATTTTTAACTGTGTGGATGTATGTGTGTGTGTGTGTATGTTCCTCTTTCATTTGAGACTTCCTCAAAAGTCTGATGGCCTTTGGTCTTACAGCAATACTGTAAGACTGAAATACTGCAAGCTGTTTTCGGGTATAGCATGCTGAGCTTGCTCACTCATGGTATTCCCTCTGGAGGAGAATTCCCCCCCTCATTCCCACTAAGGGGCTTCTCAGGATGCCATTCCCCCTTCTCCATTTAAGTGATTCGCTGTTTCTCAATATTCCTTCCTCCAAAATGTCCTGAACTCTTTTCTCCCTGATTCCCCCCTCTGCTCTCTTCCTCACTTTAAGTTTTAATATTAATTTTCTTTCTTATCATGTTAGTTGAGTTTTATGACAGAGAGGTGATAAATATATGTGCTTATAGCCCCACAATTATCTAGAAATGGAAAGAGTTTTAAAGAAATGAAAACAAAGAAAAATTACGTATGAGTAGTAAAAGGTGCCATAAGGCAATGGATAATGTTATGTAAGCATTGAGAAGTAGATGGACAGAATACACATCTTCTTTTGGGAGAGCTTGAGCAGAGCCATAAAAACTATGAGGAAATTGCAGTATAGATTATCTGGAAAAGGATTTACTTTAACTAAAGCATTGGAAAGTTAGATGAGGAGGCAGAGGAGAATAACTTTTCATAAAGGGTATTTGGCAATGAGGTTTCATTGCAGATTTCTGAAAAGAAAGAGTAAATAATTATACCTGACTTCTAAAAAGCTTGATATGGCAAGATTTTTGAGGAGAACTCAAAAAGAGACCATAGATCTGTAACATGAGCTGATCGGCTACTGCAGTTTCAGAGGTATTAGGGCTTAAATATAAAAGAAAAAAAATCATCCCCTAAAGGTTACGAAAATGTATTCAAATATGAGTCTATAATTTATGCATTTACGTAGATATTCTATGCAGACATTTAAAGTATAAGCTCTGACTTTGATGATACCTGAAATTCTGTAGGGAGATAAAATATCTATATCCTAATAAAGTCACTACAGAAATATATTATTCTTACAAATTCACAGATTTCTGTAAAATATTTTGGCCATAGACGTTTGCCTCATCAAAATTTTATCTGTGAGGCAAAAACTGGGATTTTTTCTTCAAAATAGGTAATTTTGTTCTTCATTTAACGGCTGTAATGTTTCAAGAATAAATCACACTGTGACTAAAATAATGAATTAAAACCAGCTTGTTGCTCTATACTGACTTAATGTTGTGTCTGTCTTTAGGAAAAACTAAATGAGTGTCCCATGGAAAACTACAATCAAACATCTACTGATTTCATTTTACTGGGGTTATTCCTACCATCAAGAATTGGCCTGTTCCTCTTCATTCTAATTGTCCTCATTTTCCTAACAGCTATGTTTGGCAACCTGTCCATCATGATCCTTCTCATCCTCCTGGACACCCATCTCCACACACCCATGTATTTCCTACTCAGTCAGCTCTCCCTCATGGATCTGAACTGCATCTCCACCATTGTCCCCAAAATGTCTTCCAATTTTCTGTTTGGAAACAAGTCTATCTCTTTCATTGGGTGTGGGGTTCAGAGCTTCTTCTTCTTGACTTTAGCAGGTGCCGAAGGCCTACTATGGGCATCTATGGCCTATGATCGTTACATAGCTATCTGCTTTCCTCTCCACTATCCCATCCATATGAGCAAAAGAGTGTGTATGCTGATGATAATAGGATCTTGGATAATGGGCTCTATCAACTCTTGTGCCCACACAGTATATGCCCTCCAAATCCCTTATTGCCGATCCAGGGCCATCAACCATTTCTTCTGTGATGTCCCAGCCATGTTGACTCTGGCCTGCGTGGACACCTGGGTCTATGAGTACACAGTGTTTGTGAGCACCACCCTCTTCCTCATGTTGCCTTTCCTTGGTATTGCATATTCCTATGGCCAGGTTCTCCTTGCTGTCTATCGCATGCACTCTGCAGAAGGGCGGAAGAAGGCCTATTCAACCTGCAGCACCCACCTCACTGTGGTGATTTTCTACATTGCACCTTTTGCTTACACTTACCTACGCCCAAGATCCCTCCGATCTCCAACAGAGGACAAGGTTCTGGCTGTGTTCTACACTATCCTGACCCCGATGCTCAACCCCATCATTTACAGCCTAAGAAACAAGGAGGTGATAGGAGCCCTGAGAAGAGCGATTCAGAGAATCCACTCTGTGGAAATGTAGACAAACTGTCTACGTTAGTCACCAAAGCTCAGTTTCACATCAATTCAGCTGTGTTCCATTACAAAGAAAAATAATATTCCACGCCTAGAGGGAAGGATCTGAAATTAATATGGAAGATTTTAGAAATTGTCTCACAAAATAATTGTATATTCTAAGGCAACATTTTTGATTTTCTTCGTGATCCTTTTTTTTTCATTAGTATAAAGGGAATGTATTTTTAACTCACTCATGGGGAAAAAGTTTTTACTAACATGTATAAGTGAAAATGAAAAATGACTAAACTGATGATATCGTTCAGCATACCAGTTCTACAATACTTTTTGATCTCCCAATATCGGTAAATTAGAATGAAAGAACAATAAATGGTTAGGATGGACCTAATCTAATTGGTACAAGATAATATTTTATTTATTTGTATAATAATTTACATATTTTTCCAGCTTTATTGAGGTATAATTAACGAATAATATTTTTAAGTTGTACAGTGTGATGGTTTGATATGCATATATATTGTGAACTCATCACCATAATCAAGCTAATTAATATATCCCTCATCTTATGTTGGATGGCAGTATGTAAGTTCTTAAAAAAATTAAACATAGAACTACCATTGGATCCAGCAATCTCAGTTCTGGGTATATAGCCAAAGAAAATAAAATCCCTATCTCAAAGAGGGATCTGCACTCCCATGTTCGTTGCAGTATTATTCACAATAGCCAAATAACCAAGACAGGAAAACAGCCTAAGTGTGCATCAATGGATGAATTTATAAAAAAATGTGGGAAATATATATACAATGGAATATTATTCAGCCTTATAAAAGAAGGAAATCTTGCCACTACGACAATATAGATAATCCTGGAGGACACTATGCTAAGTGATATAAGCCAGTCAAAAAGACAAATACTGCATGTTCTCACTTCTATGAGGAATATAAAAACATCAAACTCAGAAGCAGAGAGTAGAGTGGTTTTTACCAGGGGCTGGGTGATGGAGAAGTGGGGACATTTTAGTCTAAGGGTATGAAGTTTCAGATATACAAGATGAAAAAGTTTTGGAATTCTAAATTAGAATAGGGTGACTATAGTTAAGAATAATGTATTGTATACCTGAAATTTGCTAAGAAAGTATGTCCTAACTGTTTTCACCAATAAACAAGTAACAATGAGAATGAGTCCTGTGATGATACCACTGCTACCCCATTTGGATGTCATGTATAGCCTCAGAACTATATGATGGGCTCCTCTAGAAGCTTCATGAATTATTTCTGTTTCATCCACATTACCTTAGAGATTGTGCACTTACCCTGGTTCTCTGAGTGACTCACTTCTAGGGTAAAGCCTGCAAATATAGACTCTAATGCATAGTGTAGACATATGTCTTAGCCGTAGCTGTAAGTCAGGCAGGGAAGTGAAGATTTGGGTTCTATCATAGATATTGAAATGTTTGTTCTGTAAGACATATCAAAAGATAGTTCAGATAAAAAATAATGATAAATAGATTCTAGACTTTATGCTTAACCAGGAGTCCTGTGGCCCTTCATTTATCTATTTACATGGGCTATTATGAGTGAGGTATAGGAATATGTAAAAAGTTTTGCTTTAGGCACCATGTATGGAAAAACAGACATGAGAAATGGAAAAAGTAAAAGATGCTTTGGCTTTCATTCCCTAATTAGGCAACAAAGACTTCCTATGACCCTATTTGGATAGGCAGAATGAAAGGAAGCAGAGATGCAGAGTGCCTATCACAAAGTTTATAAAATTAGTGTATAAGCATTGGTGTTCTAGGGCCTGGTCATCTAATGTGACCCTGAGCTGTGTAGAAAGGTCATCTCTACAATTACCCATCATTTAATTTAATTTAGCAAAACTCTAAAGTTTTAAGTTAACAAAAAGATTTGCGGAAACTATTTAAGTAGACATACCTTAATATATAATTATTGCTTAAAAATTTACTTAAAACCTTTATCTCACTTATATCTGTGTAATTTACTTGTTCCCAACAATTATGTTTAGACTACTCACAAAAACTTCACGAAATGTTGGACAAGATCAGCCTTCATCCTAAATTATTATTATTGTTATTTTGCTGGCAAATTTTGTAACAGAGATATTATGCAATTTTTTGACTTACAAACACAGGTAGAATAAAAGTTGTATGTCTGCCTTATATTTAATATTGATAACTTTAAAGATATGTCTATTTTAGCTAAACCAACAAACTGAAACTAGCTTTGATACTGAGTATTTTCCCAGATCAAGTGAACTTGAAAAGTATTTGTGTTAGTTTCTGTATTTCTGAGAGTTTTAGGAATACTTAATTTATATAATCACCTTTTTGTTTTTAAGCAAATTAAATAGAGCTCCTTTACAAATTAATTTTAAATAATATCATCCTGAGGTAGAAAAATACCACACATCTACAATACATACATATAGACACACATAAACATACAGACAGATGTAAACAGAGAACTTATTGCTTCCACTCTAAAATTTTAGCCATGAATCAGGTACAATAACACAAAAATCTTGAGTTATAAAAGAAGTTGGATTCAAATTGTGTTTCTGGTGGATGGAATGAGTTAAAGTTACCTACTCATATGGGTAAAGCTTTTGTGCTAATATTTCTGGGGAAGACACTTAAGATGTGTATTACTCTTGACAAGTAATATGATGGAAGCTGTCAACCAGATTCGAGGCAAAGGAGCTTCTATTGCAGTTTGTATTGTTTAAAAGGACTCTTTTCCCTTTTTTTTTTTTCAGAATTAAGAATTGGGAATGGTAAAGATAGGTAGACATTGAATTGTTTCTAGGGCTACATTTCTGGTTTTTCAAAGATTTGTAATATAAAGATAGTCAATTTTAATCCCTCAAAGAATTGGGCTGCAGTCTAAATGATATCAAGGGGCTACTCTGCCCATCTAACTACACTATCTCCAATTTGCTTTTTTATATCAGGGAGAATATTTCCAACTAAGATGGAAATCAAAATATTTGTATGTTCTGGATTTATAGCTGTTTAGATTTGGAATGTTTTGGTAAATCCTTTCATAAAGGCTTCAAAAAGTTTTTCTTTCCATCTTTCTTTCCATTTAGCTTAGGGGAGGAGGCCTAGAAAACAATTTTTATCAGGTTCTGACCATCACCAGCAATTTCCAATGTAGAACAGGGGACTGGGAAAAGGACTGAACTGGTGGACCCCAATAAATGGGGGAACTGCAGACTGTTCTTGTTCAGCCCTAAAACACAATTTTATTCACCAAAGACCTCACACTGGACTTAGTACTGCTTAAGTCAGACCCAGTTCAATCCCAGACACAGTTCAGTTTCCAAGTCAGATTCAGTTGAACCCTGGACCCAGTTTGGTTCTTAAGTTGGATCCAATCTGTCTCTGGCTAGTAACTATCAGCAGTTACCAATGTGGAATTTGGGGAGGGATTCCAAACAAATGGGGAACTGTGGACTGAACCAAGGGCTAAAGGTTCAAGTTCTGGATGGAACAGTCTGCCAGCTTAAGCTGACATGCTAAGCCCTGGACTGGAAAACCAACTATATCAGGAGCCTAATGCACACAAAGCAGTTCTCAGAACCAAGAGGAACTTACTCATAGCCCTCAAAAATGGTGAGACAGACAGAGACCTCAAAGGGTGTGCAGGTACCACACCTGGGTTTCTTATTGTCCTCGAAGACATCAGAAGTTTACTTCAGATTCCACTGATTGCCACCAAATCTGTTAAAAAACATTCAACTGAGTAAATTTTAAAGATCTTATTCGATTTATTAAATGATTTGTAAGTGGGCAGCATCCACTTTATCAGATAGAAAGGAGCTCTGAGGAGCTGTACAAAATGAAAGACTTCTATAGGTAGAAGGAGGTGGCGCAAGAAAGTTATTCTAGGAAAGAGATGATTGTTTTAGGCAAGGTCATCTTCTTTAGGGGAATGGTAGGTGTCTATCAGGTGAATTACCTCACGAGTACTCACCAGGTAATTCCAGAATGATTGGTTTAAGATCCCACTCCTAGGAGAGGTTGAAACTGTAATTAAGTTAGGTATTAAGTCTAGTTTGATGACTTGGCCTTAGCACATGTCACTCTATTTTGAGCCTGTTGTCTCTTTTTTAACTGTAGCCACCCTTATTCTTGTATTAAGTAATGTTTCTTAGATTAGATTTTATTCTACACTTATTACATCTCATAGTTCTACTGATATAGGTTAGGGACGATCAAATTCTATGGACCAATTTTAGTCATTGATAACATGGCTCAGTCACTATCCTTAAGAGGTCCCACCACATTAAACAAACACAGTCAGAGAAATACATTACAAGAAAACAAAACTATACACATAAATATCTTTCATAGAATCACATGCAAAAATCATTAAGAAATATTAGATAATTGAATCCAACACTGTATGAAAATAAATGAACTGTGAGAAAATGAGATTTATTCTAGGCATGCAAGGCAAGTGGAACATTTAAAAATTGATAATGTATTCTGAGTTCAAGGTAGTAGCATAGGAAGACTGAACTCACTTCCTCCCACAGCCACACTGAATCTACACCGACATATAGAGTAATTAATTTTGAAGAACTGAGGGCTGATTAAACAGCTTCTGCACAATAAACAATAGGGGGACCACAGAGAGCCGGATAGAAGAGAGAGAGAGACATGGTTCAATGGAACCCCACCACCATTGAGGTAACCTGCAGCGGTGAGAAATATCACTGAGTGGGCTGTGCACAGGCTTGCCTATCGTGGGGCACAGCAAAAAACAACAGTTGAAAGGGCACTTAGACTATAAAGGGCCAGGACTGGTGGTCTAGTGGTTAAGATTTGGAGCTCTAACTGCCATGGTCTGGGTTCATTTCCTGGTCAGGAAACCACACCACTCATCTATTGGTTGTCATACTGTGGTGGCTGCATATTGCTGTGATGCTGAAAGCTATGCCACCAGTATTTCAAGTAGGATCAGGGTCATTCATGGGGAACAGGTTTCACCAGAGCTTCCAGACTAAGAAAGATTAGGACAAATGAACTGGCTGCCCACTTCCAACAAAATTTGCCATGAAAACTTTGTGAATAGCGGTGGAGCATTGTGTGATGTCGCACCAGAAGATGATAAGATAGTGCAAAAATACCGGGAAAGATTCTCCTTTGCTGTATACAGAGTCGCTAGGAATCAGAATCAACTCAACAATACTAACAACAAAGATTATATAGGAAGAGAATCAATTTAGTAACCCTAGAGCGTCTGCCAAATGGACAGGGAATGGCTGGAAATCTCTCCAGGGTCTAAGGTGCTGATGTGTGCCATTTTTTGTGTTCCTCCTCCACCTTCATAACACAGGCAGGAGTGTGATCCAAAAATTCTAACTAGGCTGCTAAGTTCACCTCAGTATGCCACAGGCCCCTGGCCCACACCCCAACCATCCCCTCAAGGCAACCCCAGTGCATTGTTCCCCAGGCCCCCTGCCCATGCCCACCCCACCTCCAGCCATCCCTCTAAGGTGGCAATGGCACAGCATACCCCAGGATCTCCACTAGCCTGTGCCCATTCCAGTTTCAGTCATCCCACCAAGGTGGCCCCAGCACAGCACACCCTGAGACCAGTTCCCAGCACCAGCCATCCCACCTGGGCAACGTCAGCATGCTACACTCTGGGTCACTCTGGCTCCAGCCATTCCACCAGGGTGGCTCCAGTGCAGCATTCCCTGGGACCTCTCAGCCCACACATGCTCCAGATCCAGCCATCCAGCCAAGGAGGCCCCAGTGGGGCATGCCCTGGGACAACTCAGCCCCTGCCTGTACCAGCTCCAACCTACCTGCCAGGGTTGCCCTAGAGTGACATACACGATGACACCCTGTCACATGCCTGCTCCAGCTCTAGCTGTACCATCACAGTGGTACAGACAAACTGAACAAGGCACATCTCCATACTCCCCCAGCCCATGCCTGCTACAACTCCAGTCAGCCTGTCAAAGCTGCCTGGCACACACAGTCTACACAGGGAAGGCTTTTACACAAGATCACTCCTTCAAGACTGTGAGAGGTAGCTGTTTTGTCTAATTCATAGACACAAACACAGAAAGTCAAACAAAATGAACAGACAGAGTAATATGTTTCAAACAAAAGAACAAGGTAAAATCCCAGAAAATTGCTAATGAAATGGAGACAGGTAATTTACCTAATAAGATTTTAAAGTAATGGTCATAAAGATGCTCACTGAACTGAGGAGAAGAACAGAGGAACACAGTGAGAACTTCAACAAAGAGAAAATATGAGAAAGAAACAATCAGAGTTGAAGAATATAACAACTAAAACAAAAATGCATTAGAAGGAATCAAGAGCAGATTAGATGATGCAGAATCATGTATCAACATTCAGGAAGAAAATATAATGGAAATCACCTAATCAGAAAAGCAAAAAGAAAAACCTAAGAATAGATTGTTTAAGGGACTTCTGGGACAACATCAAGTGTACTAATATGTGCATTATAGGTGTCCTTGAAGGAGAAGAGTGATAAAGGTGTAGAAAATTTATTTGAAGAAATAATGGCTAAAAATTCCCTAACTTGGGGAAGAAAGCAGACATCTATGTCCAGGAAGCACAGAAAGTCCTAATCAAGATGAATCCAAAGAGAGCAATGTCAAGATATATTATAATTAAACTGTCAAAAGATAAAGACAAAGAGAGAATCTTTAAGGCAGCAACAGAAAAACAAGAAGTCACATACAAGGAAATTCCCGTAAAAATATTAGCTAATTTTTTGAGAGAAACTTTGCAGGCAAGAAAGGAGTGGCATAATATATTTAAAGAGTCAAAAGGGAAAAAAAAAACTTACAAGCAAGAATACTTTACTTGCAAGGTCATCATTCAGAATTGAAGGAAAGATAGTTTCCCAGACAAACAAAAACTAAAGAAGTTTATCACCACTAAAACAGTCTTACAATCAATGTTAAAGGGTCTTCTTCAAGTGGACAAAAGCAGAAATATATGAAAAAAATCTCACTTGTAAAGGCAAAGATTTAGTAAAGGCAATGGTTCAGCTAATTAAAAAGCTAGTATAAAGGTTAAAAGATGAAAGTAGTAAAATCAACTATAACTACAATAAGTAGAGATACACGAAATAAAAAGTTGTAAAATATGATATCAAAAAGATAAAGTGTGTGGGGGTAAAAGTGTAGTGATTTATAACACATTCAGATTAAGCAACTATCACCTTAAAATAGACTACTACATATATAGGTAGATACATATGAACCTCAAGGTAACCACAAAGCACAAAGCTACAATAGATACACAAAAAACCAAGAGAAGGTCCAAGCATAACGCTAAAGAAAATCATCCAACCACAAGGGAAGAGACCAAAAGAAGAAGAAACCAAAAAAAAAAACAAACAAACTAGAAAGGCAACCAGAAAACAAGTAACAACATGACAATTGGTACATATCTACCAATAATTACTTTAAATGAAAATGGACTAAATGCTTTAATCAATAGACAGTGGGTGGCTGAATAGATAAAAAATAAGATCCATCTCTGTGCTGCCTACAAGAGACTCATTTCAGATTTTTAGACACACAGAGTGAAAGTGAAAGGGAGAAAAAAGCTATTCCATACAAGTGGAAATGAAAAGAATGCTGAAGTACCAATACTCATATCAGGTAAAATAGACCTTAAAACAGACTGTGGGGCAGCCCCATGGCTTAGTGGTTAAGTGCGCACACTCCACTACTGGTGGCCTGGGTTCGGATCCCGGGCGTGCACTGACGCACCGCTTCTCCTGCCATGCTGAGGCCACGTCCCACATACAGCAATTAGAAGGAAGTGCAACTATGACATGCAACTATCTACTGGGGCTTTGGGGAAGGAAAAAAGGAGGAGGATTGGCAATAGATGTTAGCTCAGAGCCAGTCTTCCTCAGCAAAAAGAGGAGGATTAGCATGGATGTTAGCTCAGGGCTGATCTTCCTCACAAAACAAACAAAAAAAGACTGTAACAAAAGACAAGGAGATTACATAATGATACATATGTCAATTCAAGAGAGGATATAACATTTGTAAATATTTATACACTCATCATAAGAGCACCTAAATATATAAAGCAAATATTAACAGACATAAAGAGAGAAATCAACAGTAATGCAATATAGTAGGGGACTTGAACATCCCCTTACACCAATGGATAGATCATCCAGACAGAAATAAAAAAGAAAACATTGGCCTTAAATTACACATTAGACCAGAAGTATTTAATAGATATATACAGAATATTCCATCAAAACTGAAGAATAGAAATACTTTTAATTAATTTTCTAATAGTTTATAACATTGTGAAATTTTTGGTTGTACATTTTTGTTTGTCCATCACCAAATACATGTCTCCCTTCACCCCTTGTGCCCACCCCCTACCCCCATTGCCCCTGGTCACCACAATACAGTTTTCTCTGTCCATGTGTTGGTTTATATTCCACATATTGGTGAGATCATACAGTGTTTGTCTTTCTTTTTCTGTCTTATTTCACTTAACATAATACCCTCCAGGTCCATCCATGTTGTCGCAAATGGGACAATTTGTCTTTTTTATGGCTGAGTAGTATTCCATTGTATATATATACCACATTTTCTTGATCCAGTCATCAGTTCAAGGGACACTTAGGTTGCTTCCACTTCTTGGCTATAGTGAATAACGCTGCAATGAACATAGGGGTGCATAAGCCTCTTTGGATTGTTGATTTCAGGCTCGTTGGATACATTCCCAGTAGTGGGATAGATGGATCATAGGGTATTTCTATTTTTAATTCTTTGAGGAATCTCCACACCATTTTCCATAGAGGCTGTACCAGTTTGCATTCCCACCAGCTGTGTATGAGGGTTCCTGTTTCTCCACATCCTCTCCAACATTTGTTGCTTTTTGTCTTGGTGATTATAGCCATTCTAACGGGCGTGAGGTGATATCTTAGTGTTGTTTTGATTTGCATTTCCCTGATGATTAGTGATGTTGAACATCTTTTCATGTGCCTATTGGCCATCTATATATCTTCTTTGGAGAAGTGTCTGTTCATTTCCTCTGCCCATTTTTTGACCGGATTTTTTTGTTGTTGTTCAGTTGTGTGTGTTCTTTATATATTATGGAGATTAACCCCTTCTCTGATATGTTTTGCAAATATTTTCTCCCAGCTGGTGGTTTGTCTGTTCTTCTTGATTATGGTTTCATTTGTCTTGTAGAAGCTCGTTAATCTGATAAAGTCCCACTTGCTTATTTTTTCTTTAGTTTCCCTAGTCTGGGTAGGCTTGGCATCCAAAAAGATTCCTTTATGACCAGTGTCAAATAGTGTGTTGCCTATATTTTCTTCCATGAGTTTTACAGTTTCAGGTCTCACCTTCAGGTCTTTGATCCATTTTGAGTTAATTTTTGTGAATGGCGATAGCACATGGTCCACTTTCATTCTTTTGCATGTGGTTGTCGTTTTCCCAACACCATTTATTGAAGAGACTTTCCTTTCTCCATTGTATGTTCTCAGCTCCTTTGTCGAAAATTAGCTGTCCGTATATGTGTGGTTTTATTTCTGGGCTTTCAATTCTGGTCCATTGATCTGTGTGTCTGTTTTTGTACCAGTACCATGCTGTTTTGATTACTATTGCTTTGTAATATGTTTTGAAGTCAGGGATTGTGATGCCTCCAGCTTTGTTCTTTTTTATTAGGATTGCATTAGCTGGGTCTTTTGTTGCCCCATATGAATTGTAGTATTCTTTTTTCTATTTCTGTGAAGAATGTCATTGGGATTCTGATTGGGATTGCATTGAACCTGTAGATTGCTTTAGGTAATATAGACATTTTAACTATGTTTATTCTTCCAATCTATGTGCATGGGATGTCTTTCAATTTCTTTATGTCATCATCGATTTCTTTCAATAATGTCTTGTAGTTTTCATTGTATAGGTCTTTCACCTCCTTGGTAAGATTTATTCCTAGATATTTTATTCTTTTTGATGCAATTGTAAATGGTATTATCTTTTTGAGCTCTCTTTCTGTTAGTTTGTTATTAGCATACAGAAATGCAACTGATTTTTGTAGACTGATTTTTTTACCCTGCAACTTTGCTGTAGTTGTTGATTATTTCTAATAGTTTTCCAATGGATTCTTTAGAGTTTTCTATATATATAATCATGTCATCTGCAAATAGTGAGAGTTTCACTTCTTCATTGCCTGTTTGGATTCCTTTTATTCCTTTTACTTGCCTAATTTCTCTGGCCAAAACATCCGGTACTATGTTGAATCAGAGTGGTGAGAGTGTACAGCCTTTTCTCGTTCCTGTTCTCCGAGGAATGGCTTTCAACCTTTCCCCATTGAGTATGATGTTGGCTGTGGGTTTGTCATAAATAGCCTTTATTGTGTAGAGGTACTTTCCTTCAATACCCATTTTGTTAAGTGTTTTTATCACAAATGGATGTTGTATCTTGTCAAATGACTTCTCTGCATCTATTTAGATGACCATGTGGTTTTTATTCTTTGTTTTGTCTATGTGGTGTATCACATTGATTGATTTGCAGATGTTGAACCATCCCTGCGTCCCTGGTGTAAATCCCACTTGATCATGGTGTATGATCTTTTTAATATATTGCTGTATTTGGTTTGCCAATATTTTGTTGAGGATTTTTGCATCTATGTTCATCAGCGATATTGGCCTGTAATTTTCCTTCTTTGTATTGTCTTTGTCTGGCTTTGGTATCAGAGTGATGTTGGCCTTGTGGAATGAGTTAGGAATTGTTCCATCTTCCTCTATTTATTCAAATAGTTTGAGAAGGATGGGTATTAAATCTTCTTTGAATGTTTGGTAAAATTCACCAGAGAAGCCATCTGGTCCTGGACTTTTATTTTGGGGGAGGTTTTTGATTACTGTTTCAATCTCTTTACTTGTGATTGGTCTATTCAGATTCCCCATTTCTTCTTGGTTCAGTTTTGGGAGGTTGTATGAGTCTAAGAATTTATCCATTTCTTCTAGATCGTCCAATTTGTTGGCATATAATTTCTCATAGTATTCTCTTATAATCCTTTGTATGTCTGTGGTATCTGTTGTAATTTCTCCTCTTTCATTTCTAATTTTATTGACTTGAGTCTTTTCTCTTAGTAAGTCTGGCTAAGGGTTTGTCAATTTTGTTTATCTTCTCAAAGAACCAACTCTTTGTTTCATTAATCCTTTCTACTGTTTTTTTTTTTGGTCTCAATTTCATTTATTTCTGCTCTGATTTTTATCATTTCTCTCCTTCTGCTGATTTTGGGCTTTGTTTGTTCTTTTTCTAGTTCTGTTAGGTATAATTTAAGGTTACTTATTTGGGCTTTTTCTTGTTTGTTAAGGTGGGCTTGTATCGCTATGAGTTTCCCTCTCAGGACTGCTTTTGCTGCATCTCATGATTTGGTATGGCATATTTTCATTTTTGTTTGTTTCCAGATAGTTTTTGATTTCTCCTTTAATTTCATCAATGATCCATTGGTTGTTCAATAGCATGTTGTTTAATCTCCACATCTTTGTCACTTTCCCAGTTTTTTTCTCATAGTTGATTTCCCGTTTCATAGCATTATGGTCTGAAAAGATGCTTACTATGATTTCAATCTTCTTAAATTTATTGAGGCTTGCTTTGTCTCCCAACATATGGTCTATTCTTGAGAATGTTCCATGAACGCTTGAGAAGAATGTGTAGTCAGCTGTTTTTGGATGGAGTGCTCTGTATATGTCTACTAGGTCCATCTCATCCAGTTTTTCGTTTAAATCCACTGTTTCTTTATTGACTTTTTGTGTGAATGATCTATCCATTGGTGTAAGTGGGGTATTAAGATCCCCTACTATTATTGTGTTGTGTTAATATCTCCTTTTAGGTTTGTTAATAGATGCTTTATGTACTTTGGCATTCCTATGTTGGGTGCATATATAATTGATATGTCTTCTTGGTGGAGTGTCCCTTTTATCATTATATATTGCCCTTCTTTGTCTCTCTTAACCTGTTTTATCTTGAAGTCTACTTTGTATGATATGAGTATGGCAACACCTGCTTTCTTTTGTTTGCCATTAGCTTGGAGTATTGTCTTCCATCCTTTCACTCTGAGTCTGTGCTTGTCTTTAGAGCTGAGATGTGTTTCCTGGAGGCAGCATATTGTTGGGTCTTGCTTTTTAATCCATCCTGCCACTCTGTATCTTTTGATTGAAGAGTTCAATCCATTTATGTTTAGGGTAATTATTGATATATGAGGGCTTAATGTTCCTGTTTTGTCACTTATTTTCCAATTCTTTTGCATTTCCTTTGTTTCTTTTCCCATTTGTTTTTGACTATCAATTCAGTTTGGTTGTTCTGTCTTATGACTCTTCTAGTTTTCTCTTTGTTTATCATATGTGATTTTGTTTTGATTATTTGTTTAGTGGTTACCTTGAGGTTTGTATAAAAAAATCTTGTGTATGCGATAGTCCATTATCTGATGGCCTCTTATTTCCTTATACTAAGTCAATTCAATCTCTTTCCTCTTCCCCTTCTAAGTCATTCTTGTTACAACTTATTCTATCTTGTGTTGTGGGTCTGTGTTTACAGTGATGAGGTTATATTTATTTTTGGTAATTTCCTACCTTTGATCTTTGATTTTGGTATTTAAGTGGTTGCTAACCTATTTCAGTAAAGATCTACTGTTTTTCTGATGGTGTCTACGTATTTTTCTCCTTGCTCCAAGCTTTTCCCTTTCTCTTCTTTTTTTCAGGCCTGAGGGTCTTCTTGAGTATTTCTTGTAGTGGGAGTCTCGTGGCCATGAACTCCCTTAGCTTTTGTTTATCTGGGAAAGTTACTATTTCTCCATCATATCTGAAGGATATTTTTGCTGGCTAGAGTATTCTTGGCTGAAAGTTTTTGTCTTTCAGTATTTTGAATATATCATTCCAGTCTTTCCTAGCCTGTAAATTTTCTGTTGAGAAATCCGCTGAGAGCCTGATGGGAGTTCCTTTGTATGTTATCTTTTGTTTTTATCTAGCTGTCCTTAATATTGTTTCTTTGTCATTGACTTTAGCCAGCCTTACCACTATATGCTGTGGAGTGGGCCTTTGCATGTTGATGTATTTAGGCGACCTATTGGCATCACTTACCAGTGTTTCCTGCTTCTTCTCCAAATTCGGGAAGTTCTCAGCTATTATTTCCTTGAATAGGTTCTCTATTCCTCTTTCCCTCACTTCTCCCTCAGAAATACCTATAATTCTTATGCTGCATTTCCTAATAGAGTCAGATATTATTCAGAGACTTTCTTCATTTCTTTTTAGTCTTAGTTCTCTCTCCTTCTGCATTTGGAGCATATCTGTATTCCTATCCTCTATAATGCTAATTCTTTCCTCTATATTGTCAGCTCTGTTCTTTAAAGATTCCAGATTCTCCTTTATCTCCTCCATTGCATTCTTCATCTCCATCGGTAGTGATTGGTTTTTCTTTATGATTTCAATCTCTTTTGTGAAGAAACTCCTTATCTCATTGAATTGTTTGTCCATGTAATCTTGTATTTCGTTGAGTTTTTTTATGATAGCTATTTTGAAATCTCTGTCATTTAGGTTATGGATTTCTGTGCCTTCAGGATTGGTTTCTGGGTGCTTTTCATTTTCCTTCTGGTTTGGTGATTTCATGTACCTTTGCATTGTGGTTCCTGTATTCACTTTGTTTTTCCTCATCCTGGAAATATCTGGTTGCAGTTTCCATCTGCCGCCACCATGTGAGGGTTAAGGGCTGTCTAATCTGAGCCCCCTGCACTCCGCCCCAGCTGCTCCCTGTCATTGGCCTGGCCACTCTGTCTGGTCTGGTCAGCTGAGCTGCAGTGTTGGGCATGCAGGGGGGACTCTCTCTTTTTCCCATTGGGTCCCTGGAGTGGGGGACTTCTCTCTCGTCCCTCGTTATCTACTCTCCTGGGGTGCTCAGATGTTGATGGCACCCCTGCAGCGATTCTGAGTCCTCTGTGTGGGAGTTTCCCACTGGCTGAGAGATCTTGAAGAGTTATGGTTTCCACACAGAGGGCCGTCCCTCCCCCCTTTCTGGGAGCTGCGTGGACCGAGATCGCTGATCTGATGGAGAGGGAGAGGATATCTCCTTATCTCTCCCCACTTCCTCCCTGGGCCCCAACACATCCACTCTCAGATGTGCGGCAGTGTGGATCTTTCCCATCTTCCTTTCCGCTGTTTAGGAACCCGTTTTTGGCCCGTGACTGTCCCTTTTGTTGTACCTTATCAGGGGAAGAGTTTACAGGAAAGCTCACTCCACCATGATGCTGACGTCACTCTCTAGAAATTCTTTTCAAGTGCACATGGAACATTCTCCAGGACAGATCACATGTTAGGACACAAAACAAACTCAGTAAATTTAAGAACATTGAAAGCCTATCAAGCATACATTCTGACCACAATGGTATTAAACTAGAAATCAATTACAAAAAGAAAACTGTAAAAATCACAAACAACATGCTAGTAAACAACAAATGGGTCAATGACTAAATCAAAAGAGAAATCAAAAAATACCTTGAGACAAATGAAATTGGAAACACAAATTTCCAAAATCTATAGGATGCAGCAAATCAGTTCTGAGAAGGAAGCTTGTAGTGATACAGACCTATTTCAATAAACAAGAAAAATCTCAAATAATCTAACTTTACACCTAAAGGGATTAGGAAAAAAACAAACAAACAAAGCCCAAATTTAGTAAATGAAAGGAAATAATAAAGATGAGAGATATAATAAAGACTATAGTGGAAATAGATAAAATAGAAACTAATAAAGCTAAATTAAGCTAAAATCTGGTTCTTTGAAGTTCAAAAAATAAAATTTTCAATGGCAAAAAAACAAAAACCAAAAAAGAAAAGATAAATAAAATTAATAAATCTTTATCCAGACTTGTGAAGATAAAAAAGGGAGAGGGCCCAAATAAATAAAATCAAATGTGAAAGAGGAGAGCTTAGAAATGACAGCAGAGAAATAAAAAGGATTGTAAGAGACTACTATAAACAATTGTATGCCAATGAATTGGAATACTTAGAAGAAATGTATAAATTTCTGAAACACACAACCTTCTAAGACTAAATCATGAAGAAATAGAAAATCTGAATAAACTAATTACAAATAATAAAATTAAAACAGTAGTTAGAAAACTTTCCCCCACAAAAAGTCCTGGACCAGACAGCATCACAGGTGAATTCTACCAAATATTTAAAAAGAGTTAATATCTATCCTTTTCAATTTATTCTTTGGAATAAATTGAAGAAGAAAGAACACTTCTTTAAACATTTTATGGGGTCAGCATTACTTTATGCCAAACAAGACAAAGACAGAACAAAAAAAGAAAATTGCAGGCCAATATCCCTGATTGACATAGGTGCAAAAATCCTCAACAAAATATTAGCAAACTGAATTCAACAATATTTTAAGGGGCTCAAATATCATGATCAAATGGGATTTATTCCAGGGATGCAAGGATAATTCAACATATGCAAATCTATCAACATGTTACACCACATTACAAAATGAAGGATAAAAATTATATGGTCATCACAATAGAAGCAGAAAAAGAATTCAACAAAATTCAACATCCACTTATGAAAAACACTCTCAACAAAGTAGCTATGGAAGAAACATACCTCAACATAAGAAAGGCCATATTTGGCAAACCCACAGCTACCATCAAACTCAATTATGAAAAGCTGAAAGCCTTTTCTCTGAGATCAGGAACAAGACATGGATGCCCACTCTTACCACTTCTATTTAACATGGTCTTGGAAGTCCTATCACAGCAATAAGGCAAGGAAAAGAAATAGAATGCATCCAGATTGAAAAATAAGAAGTAAAACTGTCACTATTTGCTGATGACATGATACTATATTTAGAAAACATTAAAGATTCCACCAAAAAACTGTTAGAACTAATAAACAAATTCAGTAAATTTGCAGCATACAATATTAATATACAGGAATTAGTTGTGTTCCTATACACTGATAAAGAGCTAACAACAACAAAAAAGAAGTTAAGAAAACAATCTCATTTACAATTGCTTAAAAAAATATCTGGCAATAAATTTAACCAAGGAATTAAAAGACCTGTATTCTGAAATCTATAAGACATCTATGAAAGAAATTAAAGATGACACAAACAAATTACAGATATCCTGTGCTAAAAAACTGGAAGATTTAGTATTGTTAAAATGTCCACGCTACCCAAACAATCTACAGATGCAATGCAATCTCCATCAAAATAGCAATGGCATTTTTCACAAAACTAGAATAAAGAACCCTAGAATTTGTGTGGAATGGCAAAAGACCCCAAAGAGTAAACAATCTTGAGAAAGAAGAACAAAGCTGGAGGTATCATGGTCTGTGATTTCAAACTATACTACAAAGCTATAGTAATCAAAACAGCATGGTACCAGCGTAAAAATAGTCACATAGATCAGTGGAACACAATAAAGAACCCAGAAATAAGCCCATGCTATGACGTTAATTAATCTATGACAAAGGAGGCAAAAACATACAACGAGGAAAAGACAGTCTCTTCAATAAATGATGTTGGGAAAACTGAATAGCTGCATGCAAAAAAAATAAAACTGGACCACTATCTTACATCATATACAAAAATAAATTCAAAATAGATTAAAGATGTGAATGTAAGACCTGAAACCATATAACTCCTGGAAGAAAACATAGGCAATCATCTCTTTGACATGACTCCCAGTAATATTTTTTGGACTGATATCCTCAGGAGATGGAATCAAAAACAAAAATAAACAAGTAGGAATACATCAAACTAAAAAAGTTTTTCACAATGAAGGAAACCATAAACAAAATGAAAAGGCAACCTACTGAATGGGAGAAGATATTTGCAAATCATACATCTGATAAGGAGTTCATATGAAAAATCTATAAATAACTTACACATCTTAATATCAAAAAAAAACCCAATTAAAAAGTGGGCAGAAGACTTCAATATACATTTTTCCAAAGAAGACATACAGATGGCCAAAAGACATGTGAAAAGATGCTCAACATCAGTAATCATGAGGGAAATGCAAATCAAAATCAAATGGGATATCACTTTACATCTGTCAGAATGGTTATTATCAAAAAGACAAAAAAATAGCAAGTTTTGACGAGGATGTGTAGAAATGAGAACCCTCATACACTGTTAGTGGAAATGCAAATTGGTGCAGTCAGCATGGAAAACACTATGGAGGATCCTCAGATAATTAAAAATAGAAAAACCATATATATATATATATATTCATATATATATATTCACACACACACACATATATACACAATGGAATATTACTCATAAAAAAGAATAAAATCTTGCCATTTGTGCCAACATGAATGAACTTGAAGTGTATTATGGTAAATGAAATGTCAGACAGAGAAAGATACATACCATACAATTTAACATATATATGGAATCTATAAAACAAAACAAATGAACAAACAAAACAAAACAGAAACAGACTCATAGATA
This sequence comes from Diceros bicornis minor, assembly GCF_020826845.1. Lineage (NCBI taxonomy): Eukaryota > Metazoa > Chordata > Mammalia > Perissodactyla > Rhinocerotidae > Diceros > Diceros bicornis. Next base: position 19,033,811 of record NC_080742.1, on the reverse strand, counting down.
AAGGAAACACAAAGGTAGTTACCAGAGGGAGGAGGGCTTAGGAAGCAGGCAAAATAGGTGATGGCAATTATGAAATACAAACCTCCACTTATAAAATAAATAATCTATGGAGATACAATGTACAGTATAAGAAATAAAGTCAATAATATTGTAATAACTTTGTATGGTGACAGATGGTAACTGGATTTTTCAGGGTAATCATTTCATGCTGTATATAAATATTGAGTCACTATGGTGTACACATGAAATATTAGGATATTATGTGTTATTTGTATTTCAATAAAAAAAGAGATAGGGAATATAAGGTAGTACCAAACAGAAGTTACAGAGTTGAAGAACACAATAACTGAACTGGAAAATACACTAGAGGGGTTATAAGAGCAGACTAAATAAAGCAGATGAAAGAATCACTGATCTGCAGGGCAGGGCAGTGAAATTTCCCAAAACAGAGAAGCAATAAGAATTTAAAAAATATAAAGATACCTATGAAACAATATCAAGTGGAATAACATTTGAATTATAGGGGTCCTAGAAGGAGAAGAGGGAGAGACAGGGGCAGAGATGTATTTGAAGAAATAATGGTGGAAAACTTCTGTAACCTGGAGAAAGAAACAGACATCTAGATCCAGAAAGGTCAGAGTTCTAAACAAGATGACCCCAAAAAGAGTGACATGAAGACAATTACAATTAAAATGTCAAAAGTTAAAGAGAGAGAATTTTAAAAGTAGCAAGAGAAAAACAAATTGTTCCTTATAAGGCAACCCATATAAGACAATCAGAAGATTTCTCAGCAGAAACTTTGCAGGCCAGAAGATAGTAGCATGATATATTTAAGGTGCTAAAAGGAAAAAAAAAACCTTCCAACCAAGAATATTCTACCTGTCAATGTTATCATTCAGAATGGCAGAAGGGATGAAGAGTTTTGCAGACAACCATGAACTAAAAGAGTTCATTATCAGTAAACAGGTCCTAGAAGATATGTTAAAGGTACTTCTTTAAGATGAAAAGAAAGGGCATGAATTAGTAATAAGAAAACATATGAAAGTAAACATCTCACTGGTAAAAGTAAATATATAATAAAGAAGTGGATTAATAACTTATAAAGCTAATATTGATACCGAGCAAGGGCTTGATCTACTCACTGCAGGATAAAAGACCAAGCAGGTAACAGTAGAGAAAGAAGTTTAATAAGCGATAAGCTAGCATATCAGAAGATGGTGGACTATCGTCCTGATAAAGCCCATCTTAAAGGGACTTGATTTGGAAATGGATTATATAAGGCAAATGAGATTGTGGAGGGGGCTCAGAAATGTCAGATGACCAATGACCACAGAACGTTGGGCACTTCTCCATAGCAGTTCTGCTGAATGCAACATTCCCGAGGAATCTAAGAAAATCTCAGTTACTTCTTTATCTGGGAGAGGAGGAATAGTTTGGGCAGAGGACATAAATTTTCTGCTAACAAGTTATTCTTTCTACTTGTCACAGATTACTTTACCTACATGCAGTTCTAAGCATTTTTCCAAAGCACATTGTGAGAATAAGATGGGGAAGGGAGCATGTGGCCTTGGGGGCTGAAGTTCTAAGAGTCCTCTGTGCAGGGGTGACTGTCTTTCATATTTCTTATGATGGGTGAAGCTTACAATTGGTTATTTTAGTTTCTCGATGCTCCTGTATGATGCTTAGTCAGGCGGAGGGCTGTCAGCAAGTTACTCTCTGATCAGTGGTCCTCCTGCTGTTCCTCAAGGCAAGCTCAGAAACTTCAGTTACTTTGTTTCCCACGTTAACCTTGTGAGTACAGGCACAGTTTCACCTTAATCCAGGGAAACTTTAACTCCTTCATCCTCAGTTTCACTATGAAGGTTAAAAGACAAAAGTAGTAATAATAACTATAACTAAAATAATTAGTTAAGGGATACAGAAAATAACAAGACATAAAATGTGATATGAAAAAAAATAAACCATGGGCTGGAAAGTAAAATGCAGAGATTTAGAATTCATTCAAACATAACTTGCTATCAACTCAAAATAGACATATATATATGTTTATTGCAGCATTACGATATGGAAACAACTTGTGTCCATCAGTTGATGAATGGATAAAGAAATGTGGTATGTATATAGAGTGAAATATTACTCACCCGTAAAAATAATGAAATCTTGTCATTTTTTACAATGGATGGACTTTCAGGGTATTATGCTAAATGAAATGAGTCAGGTATAGAAAGGCAAATAACATATAATGTCACTTCTATGTAGAATCTAAGAAACAAAATGAAACCTGTAGATACATAAAATATATTGGTTGTTGCCAGAGAAGAGATGGGTGAGAAGGCCAGCAAAATGAGTGAAAGAAATCAAGAGGTACAAATTCCAACTATAAGATAAATTTCATGGGAATGTAATGCACAGCAACAGGAATATAGTCAATAATACACTTAGCATAATACACTCTAGGTCCACCCATGTTGCTGCAAATTGCAAGATTTCATTATTTTTTATGGTGGCGTAATATTCCATTGTATATAAATATATACCACATCTTCTTTATCCATTCATTCATCAATGGACACTTAGACTGTTTCCATATCTAAGCGAAATAAGTCAGAGAAAGGCAACTATTGTATAATTTCACTTCTTTGTAGAATCTAAAAAACAAAGCAAATTAACAAACAAAACAAAACAGAAGCAGACTCATAGATACAGAGGACAAACTCGTGGTTGCCAGACGGGAGGAGGATAGGAGAATGGGCACAATAGCTTAAGGAGATTAAGAGGTACAAATTTCCAATTATAAAAAAATAAGTCACAGGGACATAATGTACAGCATAGGGAATATAGTCAGTAATATTGTAATAATTTTGTAGGGTGACAGATAATAACTAGACTTATTGTGATGATCATTTCTTAATGTTTACAAATGTTAAATCACTATGTTGTACACCTGAAACTAATATGGCATGTCAACTATTCTTCAACAGAAAATAAAAAAATAAAAAGGCACAAAAAGAAAACCAGAAAAATGCAATCGAGACATCTACCAGCTTCTTTAGCTTTATTAATTTCATGCTGCAAAGCCTCAAGGGGATTTATCAGCAGAAAAAATAATCCACTCCTCTAATGGGCATAGTAAAACTAGTGGTGATGTCACTGCCCTAATTCTCTTTATACATTTAACCAGGCCACATTTCATTTGCCCATCTAGATGAGGCTCACAGAATCTTCTGATGGTGGGTTCAACCAGACAGGTATACAGAACTGCAGCAGCAAAAGGGTAATTATTGTTCTTGATCTGTTCTGCTTCTGACCTTTCTATTACTTCTTGACACAATTTCCTCAACTTTTTCCCTGTTATCCATTTTTAGTGAGAAAAGTAGATGCCCTTTTCCCTCTGAAACTTTTTATAAAACACTTATTTCCTCAATCATATTAGGAAATGGGTTTTCAATTTCCAATTATTGGTGGAAGAAAGATAATATATATTCTTCCTACATTATTGGATGATATTTTTCCCGAGTGTAAAATTTCACAGAGGAAGAGTGGTTGATTTTAATTTGGGAAGGATTAATTCTGGTAGTCAAAACACTGAAACAGATGTCTCAACTATATTTGTGTTTTCCTTTTGAAACTAACAATCAGCTGCCTAAAACCCAAACTGCAGACTGTAGAGGGAGGAGTGTATCCCCAAGATATCTGAGGAAGAGTTACAGGCTGTGGGTCCCACTCCTGGGCTGAGATAGTGTTGTCCTCAGCTTAGTTGTGAGATGTTAGGCAAATGGCGCAGGAACCTTAATTTTTTAATCCATAAAAGCAGGAAATAAGATGAATAAGTACAGCATAGGATCTTGAGGAAGATAAAATATGGCAAAGCAACAGAACAATTGCGAGGATGGTCTCAGCTTCAAATAAAAATTCAATATTATTCTGCCACCACTATTAATAATTCCCCAAGTTAAATATGCACTAAGCTGTTTACATTAAACTCAGGCAACTGGAAAGAGAAGAATTAGAACGAATAGGGAGGCAAGTTGCCTTGTGTGGTATACATAGCATTTCCTTGTCTATCTGGTGTACCAGGTGGGCTCTTTGGTGTGGCTTGATCATAGTCATCTCCATCTACCAAAGCGTTTCAGATACTTACCCAGTGCCACACAAACACTCTTCTGTTCTCCCTCTATTCACTCCACAAACGGCTTTGCAGTATACACACGTGCTAGTCATTGTAATGGTCCTTGCTTCACTTTGACCACACATATAGACTCGGTTAGCAGACCAGTTTCACAGTTTATTGGACTGTTTTTAAATTTTGCACAATGCATTCCAGCTTCTCTCTGCCAGTGAGAGTGAGATTTCAGAGAAAGATTTTTTGCATTGTGTCCCATACTTGTTGGATATTTATACTAAGGCATCAAATCTATTTGCAGATTTGTCTACTGCTTCGGCACTTCAAAATTCAGGACTGTTAATAAATTAACACTGTAATTTAAAAAATATTGCAAGAGTATAAACTGTATTTGAAACTTAGAAATTCTTCCTGAAATATCTCTGCATCATAACCACTTTTAAACTCTTTCCAGAAAAAGGAGCCAATATTTTCTTCTTCTTGATAAGGGCTTTTGAATTTTAACATCTAATACGTCAGAAAATGAAAAGTGACAAAAGTTTAATCTCTGTAAGATAAAATGTAGACAAAGCTGTTACTGCTTGACTTCAGAAAGGCCAGATGTATTTTGTGTATATTGCTCTTTTTTATTACTTTGTAGCTGCTTTAAAACTCTAAGTAACATTTATATAATATTTGTCCATGAATAGACTGACTGTGACCTCCCTAAGAGTAATCAAGTTTAATTTTTTCTTGATTTGTCTTCAGTGTCTAACACAGACACAGCCAGTGAGAAGCAAGATGGTGGAGGAAACAGTGGATTGGAGCCAGAGACTTCTCATTGTTCAATTTCCCTCTCCGCATCTCAGTTTCCATGAGAAATTAATTGCTATGTACATTAAAGCAGATGATGTTTGGGAAAACAAAACAACTAAAGCCTTGTCTGGTAAATGGCAGTGACCATGTAAACCCAAGTTCCTCTCTCTGACATTTAGAACTTTAGGAGATCAATTTCAACTTGGAGAAGCATGTACTCCAAGCATGACTGAAACAAGATGAGATTCTCCATAGAGCTCTGAACCAGGGTTAAAATAAAATATATATATAATATTCATTTATATATTTATTTAAATTCCACATATATTCATATAAAATAAGTGTGTATTAAAATACATAAACATACACACAAGCATATACAAGTTGTTTGGAACTAAGTAAAAATTCTTAAATGTATGAATAGACACTGAAACTGAAAAACTGAAGTAATGTATCTCATAAGACGATAATAGTAACGGTCACTTCTCACATAGGTCATGCACAATAATTAGCGTAGATATTAACTCTTTAAACTAAAATATATGTGCTTATTCATCAGTAACTGGTAATATTCTAAACATTTTCATTATTTTACTTCAATCCTCACCACACCTAAGGTCAAAAATTAGGTTTATCCTTTGTTTTATTTAGAGTAGACAGAAAAATGGTGGGCAGAGATAAAGTTGGGTTTATGGTTGCAGTTTGGCTGAGATTCTAAGCTCTTCACCTCATGCCCCATAGGTGTCTAAGGGGTCAGTCGTGCATGAGAAACCTGACCTGCTTCTGGGGGTGCATTGCTCACTCTACAGGGCAGCCTGATCCTATGGGCACGGGGAGTTCAAATATTTGGTACAGATTTTCCTCAAATTATGTTTCCGTTACTTTCTTACAGAGCATACACCTCCAAGATTGTTTTTGTGTGTGTGAGAAAGATTAGCCCTGAGACAACATCCGATGTCAATCCTCCTCCTTTTGCTGAGGAAGATCGGTCCTGGGCCAACATCCATGCCCATCTTCCTCTATTTTATATGGGGTGATGCCACAGCATGGCTTGACAAGTGGTGCACTGGTGGCGCCCGGGATCTGAACCCTTGAACCCTGGGCTGCTGAAGTGGAGCACGCGCACTCAACCGCTATGCCACCAGGCTGGCCCCAAGATTGTTTTTTAATATTCTAGTTGGATACTCAATACAGAGAGATCAAATTAATTTAGGATTGTATAACAAAAATTCTAGAAATAGAATTTTGATTTCTCTTATTTAAATGATTTACTTTTTATGGTTGCTTCAGTCAGCAACTCTGCAAATTTCCAACATATGTTGATGGATGACACTATTCGTTGTTAGGAAATGTCATGACCTGAGTTGTGGCAACTTCAATATAAGTTACCAATTCTTTTGACTCACAGTTGTGAATTCTTAGCTTTCCGGTAAATTAATGAATCATAAGAATTAATAATCTCCAAATTTATAAGCCATGGGTCTGCCTCTGGTTAGTTAGCATAATAAGTGGGTATACATAAACATTAACACAAACTCTCAGTAAACATTTATTATATCATTTCAGACAGTTGTATTCCATGAGTGATTCATTTACTCCAAATCTCTCATTGGTCATCTAGGTGAAATCTCATGGACAACACAACCTGGGTGGCCAATGACACTGGACAGTCAGATTTCATCCTTTTGGGAATCTTCGGTCAATCCAAGCACCCAACTCTTCTTTGGGTGGTCATTTTTGTGCTTCTCCTGACAGCCTTGTCTGGAAACACCATCCTGATCTTTCTGATATACTCTGATGCCCACCTCCACACCCCCATGTACTTTTTCATCAGTCAGTTGTCTCTCATGGACATGATGTACATTTCTGTCACTGTGCCCAAGATGCTTATGGATCAGGTCATAGGTGTGAATAATATCTCAGCCCCCAAATGTGGGATGCAAATGTTCCTCTATGTGACGCTAGGAGGTTCAGAATGTTTCCTTCTAGCTGCCATGGCCTATGATCGTTATGTAGCCATTTGCTACCCTTTTCATTATCCTATCCTCATGAACCATAAGGTATGCATCCTTCTAGCATTTGGCTGCTGGTTTCTGGGATCTTTGGATGGCTTCATGCTCACATCTGTCACTATGACTTTAGCCTTCTGTAAATCCCAAGAGATCCATCATTTCTTTTGTGAAGTCCCTGCTGTAATGAAGCTCTCCTGCTCAGACACTTCCCTCTATGAGACACTCATATACTTGTGCTGTGTCCTTATGCTTCTCATTCCTCTGACAGTCATTTCAAGCTCTTATTTTTTCATCCTGCTCACTATCTACAGGATGAACTCAGCGAAGGGCCGAAAGAAGGCCTTAACCACTTGTACCTCCCATATGACTGTGGTCATCCTCTTTTATGGGGCTGGCATTTACAACTATATGCTTCCCAGCTCCTACCATACCCCTGAGAAGGACATGATGGCATCTGTCTTTTATACCATTCTCACTCCTGTGCTAAACCCTTTAATCTATAGTCTCAGAAATAAAGATGTCACAGGGGCTGTAAAAAAAATGTTGAATGTGGGAACTGTTCTTCAAGAAGCTATAAAATAGAAAATTTTGATAATAATGTGCTTTTCTTTCTCTTTACACATAAGAAGTTTAGAAACATATGCCAATGATATTTCTTAAACCCTCATACCATGGTGTCTCGTATCATATTCATACCTCTTTTAGGAATTGCTTCAATGTATTATAAATATCTTTGATTCTATACTCCTTCTCCATTCAAAATGTATTATACTATTGTATTGTTTTGATGTAACACTTACTGAAGTTGATAACTGCACTCTTATTTTATGGAATAGTCACATTTTGTAAAATACATAATAAAATTTTTAGAGGATAAAAGTCATGAGGAGATAGAAAATTGTCTCAAATGAGAGAGAGACTGACAGAGAAGTGGTAAAGAATATTGAGTACAAAGTAAACAATAAATAAGTCTGGGTGAAGGATAAATGGGTGTCCTTTGTGCCATTTTTATTCATGCTACTTTTCTGCAAATTTGAAATTAACTTCAAACACAAAGTTAAAATATCAGACTCTCACACCTACACACTTTTTAAAAGAAGTTTTCATTCTGTGCTTGGTGGCAATATAAGCAACATAATATCCTAGGAAACATGCTCATTTTAATATTGCTTTTCATTAATGAAACAATCCAGTCATTTGTCCACATTTATTGGAGGCTATCTTGTTTTATATGGTCCAACTCTAACGGCATCTAGGGGGAATTAATAGTTTTACCATGTGTTAGGTTTAGGATCCAGAGTTCATAAGGTGTGGTGGGAAAATATTAATCCAGTTTGGAAGGAAAGCTTAGGGAAGGTTCCATGCAGAAAGTGACTTCTGAGCTGGGTTTTTAAGTATGTAATTTATTAGACAGCGAAAGAGAAGCAGGATATCAAATATTCAAATTTTCTTTTACTCATTCTATAACAATCTCTTTGTTATATTATAATCCAAATAGTAGCTGAGTGAGACTAAAATATGAATACTATATGGCTGCTGTTACTAAGGAATTTGAACTAGTAGTTGTAGTTATATACGCAAAAAGGTGTTACAAAGTACATGGTGTGTTTTACGCTCAGGTGGAAAAGGTACAGCTCATAAGGACACATTAGTTCTACCCCCAATATGTGAGTGCAGTAAGCAAAGGGGACTGAGAGATGACCCAAGAGCTCAGTGTTGAGCGGATGTTACCTTCAGATGAGTACAGGAGACTTGGGCAGAGGGGACATGCTCAGGGACAAGATGCCACAGAAAAATCACGGCATGAGCAAAGTTTAGATGGTTCACCAAACGGGAGAAATAAATGTTCCAACATCACCACCATTTTTTAACCATTTATGTTCTTTTTTGGGGGTAAAATTGGTATATAACATCATGTAAGTTTCAGGTTTGCAAGATTATAATTTGACAACTCTTTTCCTACTGTATTTTAGAGACTCATTTCTTGCCCAGAGTCTATGACCCAGAGTTTTATGATTGTAGTGAAATAATCATGCTTGCTTCTTAGAAACATTAAATCAGTGGTAATCAATAGGAAAAGCGCTAGCCTTAAGTCAGGGAAACCAGGTGAGTGTGGAAGATAAACAAAATGGTGCTGATCTAAGTGGAATAAACCACACTTTAATACTAGGAGGGACTGTGGGTAGAGATATTTGGGATAAGAGGGGCCCTATTAAACTTGTTTTGTAAAACTAGAGCCATGGTTGCATGTCTAAAATTCTCCAATGAGCTGAATCCAACTCATGATGAATGAGGTGGTTTCAAAAGTACAAACTCAATTTTCCTTTTGACACAATTATTTTATGACTGTAAAATAAATATCTTCACTGTTTAAAAAATGATGTTGGAAAACCAATTTTTAACGTTTATCCTCTTGGAATATGTGTTTAAAATTTTTGTTTTAAAATTTTTGTTAGCCTAGAATTTTTGTTAGCCTCTTGAAATATGTGTTTAAATATTTTGTTTATCCTCTTGGAATATGTGTTTAAAATTTTTGTTTCAAAATTTTTGTTAGCCTCTGGGAATATGTGTTTAAATATTTTGTTTATACTCTTGGAATATGTGTTTAAAATTTTTCTTAGCCTAAAATTTTTGTTAGCCTCTATTAATAAGAATTTACCAGAACTGTGTTGTTCTGAAAAAAATGTGACAAGTTATATATAGTATCTAATACTTAGAAGTTCTAGACATGAAGGAATATTTGCTGCTCCAATTTCTGCATATAGAGTTTAAAATTAAATGAAAGGTTCTGTCACTCAACTGTACTTTCTCACAGTGTCAAATAAGTAGGTATATACATAAATAGTCTAAAGTTTTCAAACTACAGTATGCATTCATGTTTTTGAGCTTGTGATACCAACAGAATTTGGTCAAATGAATTTCTGTATTCCACGATAACAAGCCCTCAGGATTTCTACATACTCCAAAGCACATTAAGGACCTAGATTGTAATTCTTCATCCAAATTTAGAAAAAAAATATACTTGTATTAGACAGAGAATCTTGCATCATTTTTCGTAAATTTTCTGCTTTCTTAAAAGTATTCAAAGGGTAATATTTAAATAAATAGAATGAACAAAATCTTTTTCTAGTAATGGCTCAGAAAATGAAGCTAAATAAACAAAACTAGATACATTGAAATGGACATTTCAGATAGTTTGGGTTGTCTTTTTCTTCTCTTTAAGGTTATTATTTTATAAACAAATAGTTTTGCTCCACGTTTGATACGGATTCAAAAAATTTTATCCTGTAACGTTATTGCTAAAAATCCTGAAGTTGTATAACTCAAACTTCTTTTTAAATTAGAAAATCAGATTTTTAAAATTATTTTATTGAGGTCATAATGATTTATAACATTGTGTGATTTCAGGTGTACATTATTATTTATCAGTTTCTGTCTAGACTAATTCATGCTCACCACCAATACTCTAATTTTTAAACTCAGCAAATTTTCATGAGTGTCTTTCCAGTTCGGTGCATAAATACTGGGTCATATTCCATAAGATGCATATGTCATAAATTTTAAAATAAATTGAATATTAACGAACTTATTGTGACATTCTTGACTTTTGAGAACTATTGCTTAACAAAATTAGTATCTTGTGAGCCAGAAATTTATCGTTGAAATTATACAGAGATAATAAAGACTGAATTTAATTACTTAAAAATGAAAACAAAGTTAAGCAATATTCAAAATATACTGAACAACTGTTGTCAAACTGTGGGCATCAAAGACAAAGAATATTAATCCATGGAAGATTGGAAATAAATGAACTGAGCTTTACTATGTTTGAACTTACTGCCTGGAGAGAGTTTGCAGAGGCAATCCTCTTGGATTATCCTTTGGGATAATCCTTTGCTAATCTCCCTGAGTTAAAGAGATAGAGTTGAGTGTCTGAAGTGGTCAATGTACAAAGTTTTCACAGAAAATGTTTCACAGAAAAGAAGAGAGCTGCATACAGAGATAACTTAAAATACTTACAAAGAGTATCCCTGGAATCTTCAGTTGAATACTTACCAGCCCATGTGTGTGAGGAAATTACCAAATGATTGGGAGAAACCACCCAAAAGATTAGATTAAAAAATCTATGAAATTCACACAGGATTGGAAATAGTTTCTGGTCCCACCAGGCTAGAGGAAATATCACACAATTCATGATAAAAGAGATAGAGCTTTCTGAGAAACTTTGACCCAGTAGTGAGACAAAATTAGCCCTAGAATAAATGCCACTTTGGTCCTGACTAACAGCACTTAAAAGCAAATACAAAAAATCAAAGTTTCCAGCTTAGCTAAAAATATTTCTAGGAATACGAATTTATCAAATATTCAATTATTTAACATAGAAAATATATGGCCTCTAATAAAAATTATCATACATGCAAAGATGCTGTAATTATACAAAACATTCTGTAAAATATTTCATCCAACAATAGCAGAACATATAGCATTCCCAAGATCACATGGAACATTCACCAAGATAGAATACATTCTGGGTCATAAACACACCTTCAAAAACTTAAAAGAATAAATTATAAGATGAATGCTCTCTACCACAATCAAATTAAAATAGAAATGAATAGTAGAAAAGTAGCATTAAAAAAACAAAATGTTTGCAAATTAAACAACACACTTATAAATAACACATTGCTCAAAGAAGAAATTGCAAGAGAAATTTTAAAACATATTTTTAACTAAATAAAAATATAGAACTTATAAAATTAATTGGATACAACAAAAGCAGTGGTTAATGGGTAATGTATAGCATTGAATGATATATTGTAAAACAAAAAAGAGCTAAATTCGATATTCTATGATTCCTCCTATGAAAATTAGGGAAAAAAAGAAAATTAAATTATAAGTAAACACAAGAAAAATATTATAATTATAGTAGAAATCAAGATGTTGGAAACAAAATCAATAGAAATAATCAGCAAAATTTAAAGCAAGTTATTTTAAAGATCAATAAAATTGATTACTCTCTAGCCAGACTAACAAAAGAAAGAAAGAAAGAAGACACAAATTATTTATATCAGAAATTAAAGTCATCATTTGTAGATCCTACAGACATTAAAAAGATAGTAAAGAAATATTACGCAGAATTGTTTGTCCATAAATTTGATAATGTAGATGAAATGGACCAATTCTTTGAATGATACAACCTACAAAAACTCAAGCAAGAAGAAATAGTAAATCTGAATAGGGCTATATCTGTTGAAGAAATTGAATAAATTATCTGGTATCTTCCAAAACAGAAGCACCTTGCACAGATGAGTTCAATAGTCCACCTACCAAACATTTAGGGAAGAAATTATATTAGTTCTCTATAATCTCTTTCTGAATATAGAAGCAAGGAAATAATTCCTAACTTATTATATGAAGCCAACATTACTCTAATACAAAGCCAGAGAAATACATTACAGAAGAGAAAACCACACACCAATGTCTTTCATGAACACGCCTTCAAAAACCATCAGCAAACTAGCCTGATGACTATAGAAAACAACACATTCTTGTATACTAGAAATCTTCTAAGAAAGTAGATCCTAAGTGTTCTTACCATTCAAAAAAAGATAGTTATGTGAGGTTATGGATATATTAATTAGTTTGATTTGTGTAATAATTTCACAATGTTTACATACATAAAAATATCAATGTATACCTTAAATATAAACATTTTTTGTCAATTATAGCTCAATAAATCTAAAGAAAAGTCATAACTGAGGTTGCAAATAGCAGAAAATTACCTGTAAAATTAGAAATGTTAATTAAATCAATAATGAAATAATATGCTTTCTGATGTACTGATAAAGATGTTTTAAAACTATTTACTCAATTGTGCAAAATTACAGATAAACAATTACAGATTGATACTGGAATTATTCATTTGAAGAATCTCTTTGGTATAGGCCGTATAATTCCATATTGAATTCTCAAGTGTACATACACTGAATCAGAATTCTACTTCTTGAACTGTGTTTAAAGATAATAGTCAGGGGCATATAAATTTTTTTCTTCAATGATATTCATCTTAGTGTACCTTTCGAATTGCAAAAATGAGAAATAACTTCAATATCCAGCTCCAGGAAAGATTTAGATTAAAAAATTTTAAAAAGCAGGTTATTTTTATTAAGAATAATAATGACAGGGAAGTTCTTGAATTTGTGTTTAAAACTGAATATTAACATCACAATGTATTTTTCATCTTCACATCTGAATGGAGAAAGCCAATTAAAAGGATCTAATGACAGTCAAGTCATTTATCAAATGCTGGAGTTGTAGAATAACTGAGAGAGGTCATAGATAGTGGGTTAATCTTCACACTGCTTTTGTGTGAGTACACACATTTTGTGAAATAATTCTTCTGAAAAATACAACTTCCTGCAACAACCTTTTGAAGATACATGTAAACAAGTGGAAAAGTAGCAGTGAAGGGAAATAAGCCTCACATTCATCCTGCATTTCTCCTACAGTTCTCTTTGGGGACATTTTGTCAACAGTGGAACAGGAAATTAAACCTTAAAGTAAGAGCAGCAATATCAATGGACAGAGGAAGAAAGAGCATTCAGCAAAGTGGTTGAGATTTGAGGTAAAGGAGTTTCCTCACAGGAGAGGAGGAAACTGAAAAGGACGTTCAATGTCTGCTACAAATTTCCTTGAGTCTGTGGTATCTGTTAAGATATGCATAATCAGGGAATACTTTATGGATCCTAGCAGATAACAGTGTTTGTGAGGCTGAGAAATTTCAAAGGCAGGGCATTGCTAGAAAGACATTGAAACTCAGGCCCTGCCAATGTGGAAAAACTTTGCATTGCAAGCAATCATTAATGTAGGATTTCAGAAAGGCCATGCATTATGGTGTACGTATGAGGAGTAGGGGCAAAACTGGCATAATTTTGCCTTCACCAAGCCTAAATGCCATTCTCTAGAGCATCAAAGTGATCTGCTGCTAATTTACCTGACTTATAATTTAACTGGTTATATACAATTATATTTATCTCTATATGATTTCAAAGAAGAAAATATAGTGAGAAGCTCTAAAATGTATCATCTATTATGTCTAGAAATTTCTCAAAGAAACATCAGTAATTAATAGGGATACAAAAAAGACAGAGTCGCTGATAATCAAGAGATAAAATAAAATAAATATAGAGATATTTAAGAAAGCATATGTAGATTTAATAGTACAAGTCATGTCTAAGAAAAATAAAGAAAAAGATGACAGAAAAAATGAAAAAGTTTGGTTTTCTAATAGAGAAATAGAATATACAAAATGTCAATTTCACTATGTTAATTAAAAAATAAAATGAAAAAAATATATCTCCTAGAACCGCAAAAATGCAATAGGTAAAATTTTGAAAAATATGTGGGTGATTAAATAGCATTATGAACACTGCAAAAGAGTGGATCAGCAAACTCAAAGGGATGCTAATATCAAATATTGAAACTGAAGCTAAATGCTGGCCCTGTGGCCTAATGGTTAAGTTCAGCACACTCCACTTCAGTGGCCCAGGTTCGCGGGTTTGGATCCTGGGTGTGCACCTGCCACTCATCAGCCATGGTGTGGTGGGGACCCACATACAAAATACAGGAAGATTGGCACAAATGATAGCTCAGGGCTGATCTTCCTGAAGCAAGAAAAGAGAAAGACTGGCAACAGATGTTAGCTCAGGGAGAATCTTCCTCAACGACGACAACAACAACAAAACAAAACTGAAGCTAAGAGGGGAAAATAGTGTAAAAAAGTGGATTTCAGTGAGATGTCAGAAATGATCAAAAGATCTACCATAGGTGTAATTGGAGCCCAGAAGTTGAAGCAAGTGAAAAAATAGTTGAAATAATGGCCATTTTTTCCCCAAATCTGATAAATGACATCAATTCAGGCATTCAGGAAGCTCAGTGAACTCTAAGCAAGATAAATATAAGCAAAGCTATGCTCAGATGTATCATAGTCAAATTCATTAAAATTAAAACAAAGAAATAAGGAGAACAATTTAAAAGATGCCAAAGTAGAGTCTCATTATGCAGAGAAACGACAGTAAGAATTATGATTTACTTCTTAAGAAAAATTATAGAAGTAAGAAGAAAGTAAAATCACTTCTGTAAAATACAAGAAAAAGAAGAAAGGAAGAAAGGATGGAAGAAAAGAAGGAAGAGAGAAAAAAGTAAAAAAAAAAATAAAACAAACAAAAGTAAACCCACTAAACGAGAATTCTACGTCCAATAAAAATAACAGTTAAAAATAAAGGAAATGTGTAGACTTTCTCACTTATAAAAATTATATTCATCAGGCCTGAATTAAAAGGAATACTTAAGAAGTTTCTCCAGGCTAAAGGAAAATAATCCCAGATTTAAGGACCAAAGTGTAAGGAAGGAAAAGCATTAGAAAGAATAAATATATGAGTAAATATAAAGGACTATTAAATATTTAAATAAATCACAAATACATTGTACTATGTAGTTTTTATAAGTTGTAGAAGTAAAGTATATGATAAAAATTGCAAAAAGAGTCCAAAGAGAAGGAAAAGGAGTTAAACTGCTTTGAGATTCTCTCATTACTCAAGATGTGATAAAAAATATTAATTGATCGAAGACTGTAAAGAGTTAAGAAGTTATTTTATAACTTACATACTAACAACTAAAATAATGCTATCAATAGTATAAGATAAAATTTAGACAGCATAAATTTAACAAGAAAAATTTTAATACAAAGAAGGCAGGACAGAAAAAAAATGAACAAGTAGAAAACAAATAGCAAGATAGAAGACTTAAATCCAAATATCTCAATAATTTCATTAAATATAAATGGAGTAAACACTTCAATTAAAAGACAGATTATCAGACTATATCAAAATGCAAGACACAACTACACACTTTACGAGAAATACAATTTCACATTTAGGTATACTACTTACTGGACACAAAGGTCTTGTATTCAGAGTCCATTTATATGGCCTTAGGAACTGTCAAAATGAATGTATGATGATATAAAATAAAATATCTGTTTCCTAAAGGGGGTGGGATTGGCAGAAATGAGGTATGAGATAACTTTCTTGGGAGAAGAAATGTTTTATATCTTGATTAGGATTAACATCAGATTAATAGAATCAAGAAATATGCACTTATATACACAGTTGAAAAATGCACAGATAATGCACTTTTCTGTGCATTTCTCTGTATGACAATTTTAAATAATTTATGAAGACAGAAATCAGAATAGAGGTTACCTATGATGTTGGATTATATTAACTGGGAGGGGACAGAAGTACACATTATGGCATGATCGAATTAGTTTCTATATTGATCTGAGAGTTATTATGTATGTAAAAATTTAGCAACTTATAAACTTAAAATTAGTGAATTTCAAATGTTTTATTATAAGTGTACCACCCAAGTAAATGAAGGAATTAGAGAATTGGGCTCCCTAGTCTTTTATAAGTCAGTTATTATATTAAATATGTTGCAAATCCCCATTCATTCCACAATTATTTGTTCAGTACTTCATTCTATAAGTACTTGTTCAGTACCTGTTATGTGTGTGAAACTGAATAAAAGAAACATCATCTAAAATGGAATCAAGAGGCCAGAAGGGAGAGTTCTCATGCACTACCACCCATCATCAATTACACACTCCAACAGGAGGAAGTGTCAATTAGAGACCCCAACAGGAAGAGACATACCTTGCATTCCCAGCAAGAAGATATTTCCACTTTTACTCTCCCAGCAGGAGGAAAGAAGTTTTCTCCTTGCCCAGCAACAAGCCCGGAAAATGAGAAGCCATCACCACCTTGTATGTTCTCTTTCCTTCAATGGACTTCCGTTGAAAGCAGTCCCACCCAGCTTCCTTCATTTTCTCTATAAAGTAATATTCCTCTCCTTTGTTTGCTGGATTTGCTTGTAGTTTTTGCTATAGCAACCTCATCTCAAACTGCAATTCTCTGCTATTTCTGAATAAACTCATTTTGCTGGTAAAATAACTGGCTGTTTTATTTTTAAGGTCAACGTGTTAGAAACTGTTTATTGATGTTGGAGGGTCATCAGTGAACAAAGCAAATATTCTTCTTATATTACAAATTTCACTTTAGTGGAAGGAAAGAGATAAAAATAATGATAAATATGTCATTACACAGTCTATTAATAGATGATACATGTTAGGTAAGAAAATATAGAAGGAAAGGGATATAAGGTTTGAGGGGATAATATTTTAAGCAGTGAAGTATAGGTATTGTTTTATTGAGACAACATCTGAGAAAATGCTTGAAAGATTGAGAGGGCTATACAACTACCTGGGAGAGAATATTCCAGGAAGAGAGTAAAGCTACTACAAAGGTGGAGGTGTCCCAATGTGGGTGCACGTTGAGGAGGATCAGAATTTGCTACCCCAATATATGTCTCTTTGGCTTATTTTTAAGAACAAAAGACTCAGAAAGAAACTTTGACCTTCCCCCTAACTAGCTAAAAGAATTTAAGATATAAAACCTGTCCTAGGAACAGCTATCACGATAGATAACTCCAGATGTGGGAGACTGGAAGGCACCTAGCAAGGCTGTGGCCCAGCAAACATTTGTTTACAAAACATTTGCTTTTCCATTTCCATGTGAATTGCCTTTCTCCCATTTAAACTCCCAAACCACTATCCTCAGCATCCTCATTTGTCTTTAGCTGAAGATAGTATTTAAGATTTTAACTTCAGCATTTTGCTGAGTTACTCAGTTTTCCTGGGATTCTCCCATGTATACATGTTATTAAATTTGTTTGATTTTCTCCTGTTATTCTGTCTCATATCGATTTAATTCTTACAGCTGCCAGAAGAACCTAGAGAGTAGAGGAATAGTTCTTCCTCCTCTGCAACATCAAGGTGAGGACACTCTGGGTAGGGGCCTGCTGGGGTACAAATATACTGGAGTGAAAGTGTGTCTGATGACTTTGAGGAACAGCAAATAAGCTGGTGTGCCTTGTTGTAGAGGAGGTGAGAAAGAAAATGAGTGATAGAGGAAGATCATGAAGGACTCTGCTGACCATTGTTAGGACTTGGGTTCGCACAAAGGGAAAAAGAAAGTCTTGTAGAGATTTGAGAAGAAAGGGAACAAACTCAGACTTGCAACTTAAAATGATCTCCTTGACCCTTGTTTTATATATATACTATATGATAGAATGGCAAAAGCAGGGACTTCATTTAGAAGTCTAAAAATAGGGGCCACCCCGTGGCATGGCGTAGAGATTAAGTGCATGCACTCTGCTGCTGGCGGCCTGGGTTCGGATCCCGGGTGTGCACGGAGGCACCCCCTGTCAGGCCATGCTGTGGCGGCATCCCACATAAAGTGGAGGAAGATCGGCACGGATGTTAGCCTCAGGGCTGATCTTCCTCACACACACACACAAAAAAAAAAAGTCTAAAAATATAATTCTGGCAGGAGATGATGGTGGCTTGAAACAGGTTGCTAAAAATAAAAGAGGTAATAAGCAGTCAGATTCTGATATATTGTAATAGTAAAGCCAACAGTGTTTTATGACAGATCATAGAGAAGGAAATGACTTAAGGATGACTACAAAGATTTTAACCTGAGCAATACAAAAGGACAAATCATTGTGAAGTAGGTTTAGGGAAGTAAACCAGGACTTTAGTTTTGACATAGAAAGTCAGAGATGTCTATTACACATATAAGAGGTTGTTATTAGGAAGGATTTGATCCAATAATTGCAAAAATTAATGAATTCTTAGACATTTTATTCCCAAAGTACAAGATATCTTGTCAATTGCTTCAGAGAGCAAAGCCACTATCCATAATAATTAACCTGAAGGAATCAACATCAGTATTTGTCATCACTGGAAACTCACTGACACACATCAGGTTCTATTCAGGACCAGCATAATGACAACTGTCAGCATCAAACCAGACAGATATCCACTCCTCTGTCAAAAAAGGGACCTTCAAATAGCAACCACTCAGAATTCATGCAGCATGACAGACACCCCAATAGTTACTTTCTTACTAATCCATTCTTCTTGAGTACTATAACAAAACTATCAAGTTTGCTTGATTATTTGGTTAAATTGATTATTTCATATTAAATATACTATTTCATAGTAATCCATGAAGGTATTTAATCAAGTGTTCAAACCTTTGGACAATTTTGACAAGCTCCCAAAATGAAATTCTACAGAAAGTCTTTTTTATTTATTTATTTATTTTATTTTATTATTTATTTTTTGGGTGATGACGTTTAACCCTGAGATAACATCTGTTACCAATCTTCCTCTTTTCTTCCTTTCCTTTTTTTTTTTGCTGAGGAAGATTGGCCCTACGCTAACATCCGTGCCGATCTTCCTCTACTTTATATGTGGGATGCCTGCCACAGCATGGCTTGATAAGCAGTGCATAGGTGCACACCCAGGATCCAAACTTGTGAACCCCAGACCACCAAAGTGGAGTGCACAAACTTAACCACTAGGCCACTAGGATGGCCCCCCAGTTTTTTTTAAACTGACTCTGTGATTTCCCAGAGGACTTCTGGAAAGTCTAAAAATATTTTTTTTCTAATCTTGTAAAATGAGAAGTTAAACTAATTAGGCTTGTATAATATATTAAATTACACGTGAAATATTATAAAATAAGAAGTGATTGTAAACTTTCTACAGATGATATTTGTATGGGTGTAGATTACCAATATAAATGTTTCAGAAATTGCATGAAATTCCTAGAAATTTGTTAATGTGCTTAAGACCCATATAAGCAGTAATAATTCCAATTATTATGATGAAAATGTATGCTACAGAAATAAGCACATTTCCTTGTCAATTGCAATATAATAAACTCTCATGAGATCTTTAACCATGGTTATTTTTGAAACTTTTGTTGTTCATATATAGTTATTGCTTTACTCTGATGCTTTCCTGAAAGCTTTTGCAATCAACTACAGGTAAAATTGCTTCATGTTAAAAGAAGATTCATGGAAAGGACTTTGACAAGTATTCTGAAATACAGATGTCTGATAACTTTAAAATCACATGACTGAACTGGGTAAGAATTTCCAGAAGTCTATGAAGAAACTGATGGATTCATAGAACTGCTAACCCAAGATAAAGCAAAAAAAGAATTAATTACATAGGAATGTACAAACTGATGAGGATGATTATAATTTTTATGACATATTCTAAATATTGCTGGTTTTTTAATGTCTTGTTTTCTAGAATTAAGAAATCATTTTTCTGCAAACCAAAACTATAATGAGATATTACCTCATACCCATCAGAATGTCTATAATTAACAAGACAAGAAATAACAGGTTTTGGAGAGGATATGGAGAAAAGGGGACCCTCATACACTGCTGGAAGGAATGCAAACTGGTGCAGCCACTATGGAAAACAGTATGGAGATTTCTCAAAAAATTAAAAATAGAAATACAATATGATCCAGCTGTTCCACTACTAGTTATTTATCCAAAGAATATGAAATCAATAATTCAAAAACATATATGCACCCCTATGTTCCTTGCAGCATTACTCACAATAACCAAGATGTGCAGATAACACAAGTGCCACCAATGGATGAATGGATAAAGAAGATGTGGTATGTGTGTGTGTATATATATATATATATAATGGAATACTACTCAGCCATAAAAAAGACAAAATTGTGCCGTTTACAACAACAAGGGGGATGGACCTTGAGGGTATTATGTTAAGTGAAATAAGTCAGACTGAGAAAGACAAATACCATGTGATTTCACTCATATATGGAATATAAACACATAGATAAGGAAAACAGATTGGTGGTTACCAGAGGGGAAGGAGATGAGGGGAAGGCAAGAGGGGTAAAGGGGCACATATGTATGGTGAAGGATAAAAACTAGGCTATTGGTGGTGAACATAATGTAGTCAATACAGAAACTGAAATATAATAATGCACACCTGAAATTTACAGCGTTATAAGCCAATATGACCTCAATAAAATAATTTAAAAATATATTTTTCTCTTTCTCCTAAGATATCTATAACTTAGGGTAATTTGGTAGATTGTAACTCTGCAAAGTTGAAACATTTATCTTTTTCTCCTTACCTGATTCTCCCAGAATTAAAAAACAAAAACAAAAAAAAAACTTTTACTGAGTATTCTTATTTTCATAGCAATATAATTAATAGAAACATTGGTTATACTACCAAGACTTTAGCTAGAATGATGTAATTCATAATGATGTGCATATTTTCACATACGATCAGACAGATGTAAGAAGCTAAGGTTGACTTTATGGAGCCAATACTTACAAAGCTCTTTTGGAATACGAGGCTGGTTCCTTGTTTACAGGGTTCAGAGACTTACAAATGATTAACATGGTAACCTTAACATTTTGAGGACCTTAAGAAGAGATGAATTCACCTAAATCTATAGGAATACATTATGTCACCATTAGAGACCCTTATACTACAAAACAGGAAACTCATTGGACTTCCACTGTTTGCTCTGTCTTCTAAAGATTCTTTGAGTCCAACAACTAGAAATCTTCTTGACTGATTCCTCTCTGGACTAAAAACTGAGTTTATAGTTTCTTCTAACCATTAACCTCTGTTTCTATTTTGTTTCCATAGAAATGCCTCTCATTAAATGACTGACTGTTCATGTGATATAGAGGCCTAACTTGGGTAGGTACCCACTTCCATCTACACCACCATCTCCTAAAATAAGACACAATCTTCTATCTTGACTAACCTATTCTCAAGACTAAGAGACTAGTTCAATTAAATATGGGACATTATGCTTACATTTGTTCTTTTTTTGCTTTTTCCAATCTATGTTTGTCTCTCTTTTTGCATATCTGCATATCTCTTGCCACCACACTACTAATGTAATTCTGCTCTAACCAACTGCCAATCAACTTTTTTGGATTTTTTTTGGTGAGGAAGATTGGCCCTGAGCTAAGGTCTGTTGCCAATCTTCCTCTTTTTGCTTGAGGAAGATCGTCACTGAGCTAACATCTGTGCCAATCTTCCTCTGTTTTGTATGTGGGATACTGCCATATACGGCTTGATAAGTGGTATGTAGGTCCATGCCCAGGATCTGAACCCATGAACAGTGGGCCGCCAAAGCAGAGTGCACAAACTTAACCACCATGCCACAGGGCCAAACTCTCAACTTTTAATAAGTGAAATTTCTAGGGAAGATTCAGGTAGGGTAAATGAAGGAGTTCAAGACAAGCCACTCCAAAATATACCACTTTGGCACATTGTTTATTTTGAGCTAAAGGTACTTGAAAAACAACAGATGCAAGAAGAGAACTCTCATGTCCCCCGTTTGTTCCTGAAAACAGTAGAATAAACTCCCAAGTGAAAGATGGCCTGCTTATACCAGCAGAAAAAAAAAAAAAACATTCTTATCACCAGATATCGGGAGTTAAGGCAAAAAGAAATCTGCACAAATGGAACTTTTTAAAGTAACTATTTTCTTCCTTTAGTTTCCTCATATATGACAGTTAATTTTCTACAATTGTCACACTTTGTTCAAGCTAGTATATAAGCACTTGGGCCTAGACACTTCTTTGGTTCTTCATTTACTTATGAAGATTCTCGTGTACATGTGAAAAAATTACTAAAAACATATATGCTCTTCTCGTGTTAATCTGACTTATGTCAATTCCAGCCAGAGGAATTTTGACTCCCCTATACCTAGTGTATGACAAGAGTAAATTTCCAAAGCATAGAAGAAACTTCTGCAACTCAATGGCAAAAAAAAATTCCCAAATATCCCAATTAATAAATGGGCAAAACACTTGAACAGATATTTCTCCAAAGAATACAGGCAAAAAGGCTAATAGGTATAGAAAAATATAATCAATGTAATTATTTACCAAGAAAATAGAAATCAAAACTACAGTGAGATATTAGTTCACACCATTTAGGATGACTATTTAAGAAAAAACATTACAAGAGTTGGCAATGTTGTGGAGAACTTGGAACCCTTGTACATTGTTTTGAAGAATGTAAAATGGTACAGCAGCTATAATTAACTGTATAGAGTTCCTCAAAAATTAAAAATGGAAATACCATATGTTAGCAATCTCACTTCTGACTATGTATCCAAAAGAATTAAAATCAGAATGTTGGAGCAATATCTGCACTACCATGTTTACTGTAGCACAATTCACAATAGCAATAATATAGATTAAACCCAAGTGTCTATCAATAGATGAATGCATAAAGGAAATGTGGTACATACATACAACGGAATATTATTCAGCCTTAAAATAGAAGGAAATCCTGCCATTTTCACAACATGGATGAACTTAAAGGACATTATGGTAAGTGTAATAAGCCAGTCACAGAGAGCCAAATACTGCCTGATTCCATTTATACACGGTATCCAAAATAGTCATACTCATAGAATCAAAGAATACAATACTTCTTGCCAGAGCCTGGATTTGGGGGAAATTAAGAGTTGTTTCTCAGTGAGTATAAAGTTTAGTCATGCTAGATAACTAAGTTATAGAGATCTGCCATGAAATTTTGTGCGTATAGTTAACAATATGCTATCATATACTTAGAAATTTATTAAGAGGGTAGATCTCATGTTAAATGTTCTTACCACAAACAAAGGGACATAAGGAAACTCTGGGAGGTGTTGGATATGTCTATTACCTTGATTGTGGTGATGGCATCATGATTGTATCCATATATCTAAACCAATCCAATTCTATATATTATATATGTGCAGTTCTTTATATGTCAAATATATCAGGAAAAAGCTGTTAAAATAAAAATAATAAAATATTAATATATTAGGAAGATATAACTGTTGTAAATATATTTGAACCAAACAACAATGCCCTAAAATAAATGAAAAAAAACTGACAGACTTGAGAGGAAAAATAAAAAATTAAACAACGATAGTTGGATATTTCAATAGCTCACTTCCAATAATTGATAGCACAAGTAGACAGAAAATCAACAAGGGAACAGAAGACTTAAACAATACAGTTGTGAAAATAAATGAAAACCATTAAAATGAGCACAAGCAAAATCTATTAGTTTAGGTTGTATTATAAAAAGAGAGTCAGTCACCATTATTTGCATTTAGCAGAGACCCATGAGCAACAAGAGGAGTGGTAAAGCTTTATAGTGGAAAAAGGGAAGACTTCAGATATTCTATGATTGGAGACTATTGAACTTAGGAAGTCCTAGGCAGGCTAATTAGAAGCAGGGCATCCTAGGTGATTGGTTAGAGGGGCATAGTTAGCTTTTCCAGTGGGTCCTAAATAAAGAATTGAAACAAAAATTAAGGAAATTGACATTTATTGATCAAGTCCTGGCCACTTGTAGCCTAATGTTCTGGGGGCTGTTGTTTGGCTTTCTGGACTAGCTGAGGCATATAGTGATTTGACTATCTGGATTGATTGTCACAAGTTGTAGGTTAGAATTCAATTTTTAATATGGTCTGGCCACTGTCTGCTTGTATATTCAGCCTCTCACAATCAACTGCCTTAACCTAAGTGATATTAATATAACTATCCAAACAATGACTAAATAACATATATATTTTATAAAATTACATGTAACATTTCCAAGATAGGTCATGCGCTGGGTCACAAAAAAGATAAAAATCATGTAAAGTATATACTCTGACCACAACAGAAAAAATTTAGGGATCCAAAGCAGAAAAATACGGAAAGTCTCTAAATCTTTAAGTTAAACAACACACTACTAAGTGATCCATGGGTTAAATAAGAAATATTTAGGGAAATTAGAAAATATTTTGAATAGAAAGAAAAAAAAACACAGCATGCCAAAAATTATGGGATACAGCTAAAGCAGTGCACAGCAAAAATGTATAGCCTTAAATGCCTATGTCTGGATAAAAGAAAGGTCCCAAAACAATAACTTAATTTTCCACCTTAAGAAACTAGAGGGGCTGGCCCTGTGGCATAGTGGTTAAGTGCATGCACTCTGCTGCTGGCGGCCTGGGTTCGGATCCGTGGCGTGCACAGATGCTCTGGTTGTCAGGCCATGCTGTGGCGGCGTCCCACATAAAGTGGAAGAAGATCAGCAGGGATGGTAGCCCAGAGCCAGTCTTCCTCAGCAAAAAGAGGACGATTGGCATGGATGTTAGCTCAGGGCTGATCTTCCTCACCAAAAAAAAAAAAAAAAGAAAGAAACTAGAAAAAACAAAGAGCAAACTAAATGCAAAACAAGAAGAAAATCAGAAATAATAGAGTGGAAATTGATGAAACAGAAAACAGTTCAATAATCAATGAAAGTAAAAGTTGGTTCCTAGATATATAAACAAAATTGAAAAAATTTTACTTAGCTAGACTGACAAAGAAAATAAGAAAGAATCCACAAATTTCAAAAATCACGGGAAAAAATACATCACTACAAACCTTATAGAAATGTAAATCGTTATAATGAAATATTAAGAACAAATTTATGACAGCATTTTTGTCACCTTGGATGAAAAAGACACATTCTTATAAAGATATAATTATGAAAACAAATCCAATAAAAAGTAAAAAATATGAATTGTCCTGTAATATTGATAAATTAAAAATCTTCCCACACAAAAAAAACTTCATCTCAGATAGATTCACTTCTACGGTCTATGATATTTTTAAAGAGGAAAAATTTTAATCCTTCACAAACTCTTCCAGAATATAAAAGAGAAATATTTCCCAACTTATTCAACTGGACCTGTTTTCCTCAATATCAAATCAAGACAAAGACATTACAAGAAAATCCAACTACATACCAATATCTCTCTTTCATGTAGATGCAAAGTCCTTAACGTAATATTAGAAACTGAAAAACACAACTTAAAAAAAGGATTAAAAACTATTACCAAGTATAATTTAATCAAGAATGAAAGGCTGATTAGTAGTAGAAAATTATTAATGTAATACACCTATTGCTTCTCTCAATAGATGCAGAAATAATTATTTGGCAATATTAATTTATGTAAAAAAATCAGCAAACTAGGAATACAGAGAAAATTATCAACCTGATACAGGGTATCTATGAGATACCCTATGAGAAATCTTGGTAATTTCATGTTTAATTTTGAAGGACTGAGTCCTTTCTACTAATGTCAGCCACAACACAAGAATATGTGCTATCACCACTTGTATAAAACATTGTACTGGAGGGTCAATTGAGGGTAATTATAGAGGACAAAGAAATAAAAGACATACATATTAGAAAGGAAGCAGTAAAACTATGTATATTTACAAATGGCATGATCGTGTATATGTAAAATTCTTAGGAATTCACTAAAAAATCTTTAGAACCTATAAATGAGGTCAGCAAGTTTGAAGGCATATAAGATCAATGTGTGAAAATCAATGGTAATTTTATACACAAGCAATGAATAGTTCAAAATTAAAATAAGAAAACAATTGCATTCATAGTAGTAGGAAGTTCAAAGGGAGGTGAAGGTACAACCAGATGAGGAGAATCACACAAGTTTCCAGTGAAGGAAAGCCACAATGTATATCAGGACAATGAAGATGAACCAGAGGGGATGCTCAAAGTCACGGAAGAATATAAGGAGGGTAAAATCATTTGAGGTTTCAATTTTCTCTTACTTTCTTTCAACTGTCAGTTTGATCTAAAATTCTATACAATGTGAGAAAACTGATTCATTAATATGATGAATTACAAGATTATAATTTATCCGTTGGTTGAGACATTTATCTTCATATTTTCAAGGCCAGAACTGAAAATAAATATGTCCAAACAGGTAATGCATGTAAATATATTACCCACTGAATCAAAATAATTGACTACTATTTGTCAGTTGCTGCATAACAAACAACAATGACCAAAAAAACCTTAGTGGCATATAGCATTAAACATTTCATTGTATTTTGCATCTGTGAATTGCCTGGTGTAACTCTTCTGATGTGACTTGGCTCAGCTGAGTAGTTCTAAGCTACATAGTGTCATTACTGTACTAGCTGGTCCTGTTCTTCTTATGATAACTACATAAGTGAAACAAGGTACATGTAAGTATAGAGACCTCTAGAGGCTTAGGTTTAGAAATGTAACACTTCCACTGCTGATCAGATTCCATTTATCAGTGTAAGTCAAGTCATATGGCCAAGTCCAAAGACAGGGAGGAGAGAACAACACTTTGCTTTTAATGGGAAAAATGGAAAAGTTACCTGGTGAAGGACAAGGAAGGATAAAAGCAAAGGGGCCAATAACTCAATCTACCTCAGAGTACACAGTACTAGCCACAAGCATTCACCTTTCTTCCCTTCGAAAAATCACTCACTTCTAATATCAGTTTCTAATCTAATCATGTCTATGATTTTGTGATCTGTATAAGTTTCTAAAGCGTCCTTTTTCATTCAGAAACCTATGAACTAAATTTAATCAAAAGGTTGATACAATGTTCCCACATCCCAACACTCAATACTGAAACAGGGACGTGATAACCACAATAACCCTATTTTAATAGAGGGAGAATGAAAGACACTCCATGGTAATTTTGAAGTCACACAGGTATGTTTCAGGTTGTTTATTCTTGCCCTCAAGTATTGCCTTTTATCAGTTCTCAGTTCTACTCCCTTGGAAGGACTTCCTGGTGTGCTACTCTCTGTAGCTTTTGGACCTGTCCATTTTTCGTTTTTTCCACATATTCCTTGGACACTTTTGAATAATATATTTGATAATTTATTCTTCTTGTATATTGACCAGCTTTCTTAGCCTGTGTCCTGCCTATAAAAAGAAAAAGAACCTATGATCTTTCTACATCTCAGTCTTTTTTAGTCTTTTAGTCTAGGCTGATGGCACCATTACAAACACAACTATATCAAAAACTCTATAGATTTCCTTTGTAGTGAATTTCATTCAAGTCTATGGGGGAAAAAGGCACTTATAGATGTGTTAACAAAGAATGTTACAGCCACACACTTGCTTTGGTTCTGAGGCTTCGTTTCCTGGACATGGACTTTGTCTCAGGCTGTGGCTTAGTGTTTATGCTATTTACATGAGAATCTTTCACTGTCTGAAGAAAATGCAGCTAATAACCTTTTATTTCCAATTCAGTAAGTCCTTCCATTTCTGGATTTTCTATTCCCTCCGTTTCAATTGTACCCTGGCCAGCTTGTTTGAGCTCATCTCTTCTCTTAATACCTTATTAACTCTAGTTTACAAAGCCAGTCCATGCTTTCAGTGTTTTGCCTGTACATGATCTTTCTCAATTCCATAAGTTCATTAGGTAGAGTTACATCTTCCATGTTACCACAGGAAACCGTGTTGTTAAAAATTTCACGACTACATAATGACAGTTCACTATTTATCAATCTTCCTATAATGTTTTCCTCATCAACTTTAGCAAGGTCCAGAAGCAAAGAATATACCACTTAGGTTTTTGTTAAAGTAGTTATTAATTTCCGATACCAAAACTACATCAGTCTGGATTTTGTCAGGAATCAAAGCTACAAGCAGTATTCCAAGACAAGAATAAGGGCTTACAGAAATATTGGAGGATCTGAGGAAATGACATCTAGCAGCCTTCACCTGGAAGTTTGGAAAAATACTAACTACTTAAGTCTGAGAAACTGGCATGGGTGGAGAAGCTGAGATCATGGAAAAGACTGAGAAGCTGCTGGCATTGGATACACAACGTGGGACTAAATCACAAGAACTCATGGAAAGCTCTGTGAAACTGTCACATAAGGCAAGGCCTCAATGTCAGACAAAGCCACATGTCAGACCCCGGAGAAATAATGGTCCTAACTTCACTTTTATTTTCCAAATTTGCATGAGTTCCTATTTTTGAAAAACAAGCCTGAGCCGTAAAGTGAAGATGCTATGGGAAAAGTAGCATGCAACTCTTAGATAGTAGAGGGGGAAGGAATCGTGTGTTGACAATAGATGATCATGAACACTAGTCTTGAAATTGACCAGGTCACAATCTGTGTTTGAAATGATATGGCCAAATACATTATTTTTAATGCCATGAAAAGTGATAACTCCAGTGCAATAATCCCAACCTAGGTTCTCTTATATATCTGTAATCTGAGAGACTATTACATAAAGTAGAGTGCTCATATTTTATATGGTATGGATCCATGAAATACCATGGGACATGTTCTACCCATACTTAAGACTATTTAATTGTCAGTCAATGAGACAGATGGTTTTTCTCAGTTTTTCTGACTTTCATTGTTTTTTTAAGCCAGTTTTCATTTCTCACCATCACTACCATGCTTCAGCCCTTGGCAATTGTTTTCTTTCACCTAATCTAATCTAGTAACTTGTAACCTCACAGAAGTTACCATCCTAAATATGTCATTTCATTTCAATCCTTAATTACTTATCCCTGCCTTGATAACCAGAACAAATGTTCTAAAATGGAATTTTATAGTCCTTTATAATTGTCTCAATATTCGGATAATACCAAGAAAATTATGATGTATGAGTCTACCCTCTGATAAATACAAGAAATTCTCAATATTATATGTACCTTCTGGAAGTAAACATTTGTTCTTTATGTCTATATGTATAATCTGATCATTTATTTTTAATATTTATTTTTTCAGGTGTTAGAATTAGTGGTATAATATCAGTAATATTATTTCTACAACCAAACTAATCTCTTCATGTTATGATTATTCTTCAGCATTCTTTTATTAGAGAAAACAATATTGGGAATAAAAGTCAATTGTCACTAAATCTATAGCGAAGTTTGCACTATCATTTTCATCATTATGGCAACCACCTGCTCATGCAAAAACAAGAACACCTTATTTTGCATTCTTTTAGATAAATAATTACATCATTTTCGGGGGGGGGCAGGAATATATCATGGAATACTATTCCTGAAAAAAAGCTCTGTGGTAATGAAAAACTACATATATAAACTATAATATTTCTCATTGTTTTGTCAAGCAAAAGTAGCCTTAATCATAATATAGTAAAAAATATGGTAAAAGTTAGTATACCTTTCACAATATCACTTAGAGTAATGTAGGCAAAACATTAAGTATGACGCTTACTGAGTTTCCATAATTCAAATTAGGATTATTTTCCTTTTGGCACTTAGTACACATCTACTAATAATAAATTGTTTCATTTTTATTTTAAAATAATTTATTTAATTATCATTTTGAATGATTTTTTTCAGTGCATGTAAAATTATAGAATGGTAATTGTTTTCAGCAGTTTGGAAATATCTTCAGACTTCTATCATCTTGGTATTAAAGTAATTCATAAATCTTATGTTGCTCTTCGTATACAATGTCATTTTTTCTGACTACTTGTAAGATTTTTCTATTTTTGTTTTTCAATAGATATAATATTCAATAGAATATTATAGATTCAGGTGTGGTTTTATTAATCTGATCCCACTTGGGGTTCACAGAGTTTCTTGTGTCTGAATGTTGTTATCTTTTTACAGGCTTGGGAAATTTTTAGACAATACCACTTCATGTATCTTGTCAGACTCTTCTCTCTCTCTCCTTTCCTTCAATTATATATACTTTTTACTTTTATCCCCAGTTTTCATTCATCTCTTATGCACTTTTTTAATATTTTCCACACTATTTTTTCACTTGATTCAACTTGGTATTTTCTAGTAATCTACTTTTCAGTATATTAATCCATTTATTGCAGTTAAACCCATCGACTGTATTCTTAATTTCAAATATTATATTTTTTGCAGACCTAGCTTTTCTTTTTGAATTATTTTTCTTAGATATAAGTTGTTTAGTAAAATATTTTCTTTTATTTCATTTATCTATTCTTACTCTAACCCCCTATATTTTTTGTATTGTCATAAAATGTACAAAACATAAAATTTATGTTTTTATCCATTTTATAATATTCAATTTAGTGATAGTCAGTATATTCACAGTGCTGCACAACAATCACCTCTATCTAGTCCCAGAATATTTTCATCACTTCAAGAAGAAATCTCATACTTTAAGCAGTCATCTCCCATTTTTCTTTCCCCTAGAGACCCTGTCCTACACTAATCAGCTTTCTGTCTCTGTGAAAATGACTATTCTAGATATTTCATATACATGGAATCACACAATCTGTGGTCTTTTGTGTCTAGCATTTTTCACTAGCTTAATATTTTCTAATTTCATCCACTACGTGGCATGTACCAGTACTTCTGTCCTTTCTGTTTGAATACTATTCCATTGCATAGATATGTCATATTTTATTTATCCTTTTTTCATTTCTTCTTTCATAAGAGAAGTTAGGAAGTATTTCCTTCTCTCTATTTTTTTGCAAATGTTTGAGAATAATTGATGTGAATTCTTCTTTAAATGTCTGGTAGAATTGACCAGTAAAATCATCTGGTCCTGGACTTTTCCTTTTTGGTAGGTTGTTGATAACTTGCACAATCTTTTTACTTGTTATAGGTGTGTTCGTATTTTTCTATTTCTTCTTGAGTCAGTTTTGATAGATTGTGTATAATGAGAAATTCTTCATTTATTATTGGTTATCCAATCGTTATCTCTAATAATGTTTAATTATTTTGTAGTTACAGTAGTAATGTCCCCACTTTCCTTTAAGATTTTAGTAATTTGTCCTCCTTCTCCTTTTTCCTCATCAGTTTACATAAAGGTTTGCCAATTTTGTTGATCGCTTCAAAATACCAATACCTGGTTTCATTGATTTTCTTTCTTTCTTTCTTTTTTTTTTATTCTCTCCTGCATTTATCTCCACTCTAGTTTTTATTATTTCCTTCCTTCCAATAGCTTTGGGTTTAGTTTGTCCTTCTTTTTTCTAGTTCTGTTAGGTGAAAAATAAAGTTATTGATTTTGGGTCTTTCTTTTTAGGCTTTTATAGCTTTAAATTTTCATCTGAGCACGCTGCTGACATTGCACCTTATTAAGTATTGTGGGGTTTTGTTTTGTTTTCCCCATCATTTATCTAGAATTATTTTCTAATTTATTTTATAATTTCTACTCTGATGGTGGTAGAGTGTCAGTTTAATTTTTAAATATTTTTGAATTTTCTATCTTTCCCTTCTGTTACTGAGTTCCATTATGGCCAGAAAAGATACTATGTATGACTACAATCTTTTAAACTGTGAGACATGTTTTGTTGCCTAATATATGATCTGTCCTAGAGAATGTACTCCATGTGAACCGAAAAGATTGTGCTGTTTTGGGTTGGAGTGTTCTGTATATGTCTGTTAGGTGTAATTAATTGATAATGCTGTTCACATTTTCTTTTGCTTGATCTTCTCTGGTTCTTCTATTACTGAAAGTGAAGATACTGAGGTCTGCAATTGTTATTGCAGAAATGTCTATTTCTTCCTTCACATCTGTCAGTTTTTTGCATTACATATTTTATGGATCTCTTGTTAGGTATGTATACCTTAATAATTGTTATATCTTCTTGAACAATTGATGATTTTATCAATACATTTTTTGTCTTTTGTAACCATATTTGACTTAAAGAATATTATGCCTGCTATTACTATAACTTTTAGATGCTATTTGCATGAAATATTTTTTCCATCCTTTTACTTTCAACCTATTTGTGTCTTTGAATCTAAATTGAGATAATTTTAGACAGTATACAGTTGTATTGCTTTTTATCCATTTTGCTAATCTCTGCCTAAAAATTTGAGAGTTTAATCTAGTAACAGTTAAGGCAATTACAAAGAAGAAAAGATAAAATTTTGTCATGTTGCAATTTTTTCCTACATATTTTCTCTTTTATCTTCCTTAATTTTTACAGCTACCTTCCTCTTTGTTTGTTAGTTGATTTTCTTTATGTATCATTTTATTCCCTTGTAATTTACTTTTTTGTAGGATTATAGTTATTTTCTTTGTGGTCACCTTCAAGTTTGCAAATGGTGTCCTCAATATACAAATCTAGTTTGAATGAATACCAAATTTGTAAACATCACTTACAAAAACTGTTCCTATACAGCTTTGTCCCCTTGTTTTTGTTGTTGTTATTGCCAAAAATTTCTGCTATTTAACACAAATTTATTATTATTATTACTTTATACATTTGTCTTTTAAATCATATAGAAAAATAATATAGAGTGACAAAATAATCATACAAAATACTTTCTTTTACATTTACTTATAAAGTTACCTTCAACTGTTTTATATTTCTTTGTGTGGATTAAATTACTATATAGTGTCCTTTCATTTCAGCAAAAAGAAATTCATTACCACTTTTGTAAGGCAGATCTACTAGCAGCAAAATTCCTCAGCTTTTGTGTATATGGGGATGTTTTAATTTCTCTTTCATATAAAGAATAGTTTGTCAGATATAGTATTCCCAGTTGACAAGTATTTTTCATTGGGCACTTTCAACATAACATCACACTGCCTCCTGGTCTCCATCTTTTCTGATGAGAAATATACTGTTAGTCTTAGTGAAGATCATTTCCACATCATAAGTAGTTTCGTTCTTGCAGCTTTCAATATTTTCTCTCTGTTTTTGGCTTGTGAGATTTTGATTTAAATGCATCCACCTGTGGCTCTCTTGTGCTTTATCCTACTTAGATATCATTCAGCTTTTGGGATGTGTAGATTCAGGTCATTCACCAAATTTGGGAAGTGTTCAGTCATTATTTCTTCTAATGTGCTTTCTAATTCTTTCTCATTCTTCTCAAATTCTTCATCTCCTATTATGTTTATTTTGCTTTACTTGATTGTGTCCCACTTCTGTCTAAGGTTCTCTTCATTCCCTTCTTTATTTTCTGTTGCTCAGAATGAGTAATTTCTTGTCCTCTCTTCAAATTTAGGGATTCTTTTTTCTGTCTGCTCAAATATGCTGATGAAACAATCTCTGAATCTTTTTATTTCAATGTTATACTTTTCAAATCTAGAATTTTTATTTAATTTTTTAAAATTTGAATCTCTGTATTGATATATCTATGTGGTGAGTCTTCATTATCTTGATGTATTTTGTTGTGTATTTATCATTTCCATAGATATTTGAGCATATTAAGACAGTTTATTTACATTATTTGTGTAATAAATCCATTATCTACATTTCCTCAGGGAGCGTATTTATTTATTTATTTATTTTCCTGTGAATGGTCACTAATTTCTTCTTTCTTTGCATGTCTAGTAATTTTTTATTGAAAATTTGACCTTTTGCCAATAGGCACTTGAAAAGATGCTCAACATCACTAATCATCAGGGAAATGCAAATCAAATCCACACTAAGATATCTTACACCCATTGGAATGGCTATAATCACCAACACAAAGAACAACAAATGCTGGAGAGGCTATGGACAAATGGGAACCCTAATTCACTGCTAGCAGGAATGAAAACTGGTGCAGCCTCTGTGGAAAACAGTATGGAGATTCCTCAAAAAATTAAAAATAGAAATATCTTATGATCCAGCTATCCCACTACTGGGTATCTACCCAACAAACCTGAAATCAACGATCCAAAGAGGCTTATGCACCCGTATGTTCATTGCAGCATTATTCACTCTAGCCAAGACATGGAAGTGTCCCTCGACTGATGACTGGATAAAGAAGATGTGGTATATACATACAATGGAATACTACTCAGCCATAAAGAAAGACAAAATCGTCCCATTTGCAACAACATGGATCGACCTGGAGGGTATTATGTTAAGCAAAATAAGCCAGAAAGAGAAAGATGAACACTGCATGATTTCACTCATATGTGGAAGATAAACCAACACACGGACAGATAGAACTGTTTGGTGGTTACCAGGGGCAAGGAGGGTGGGGGGTGGGCACAAGGGGTGAACGGATGCATTTATATGGTTACTGACAAATGATAATGTACAACAGAAATTTCACAATAAAAAAATCAAAAATTTTTTTGACATTTTGAATATTATTATAGAGTAATTTGGAAATCAGATTCTCCCTTTTCCCTCACCTTTTGTTTTGGTTGTTATTGTAAATGCTTTTTGTGGGTTGTAGTTGTTTGTTTGTTTGTTTTTTATGGACTTTTATTAGCTTTTTTTGGTAAGAAATGTATTCATTTAGTGCGTGCTTGCTAAAGTCTCTCTTCTATTAGCTCAGTGATCAGTTTGTGATTTCACAGATATCTCCATAAATGTCTGAAACCAAAAGAAAAAAGGAAAGAAAAAAAGAGAACCCACTCCCAATTCTTTGCAAATTAGAGTCTATGTTCAGCACTCGTTCAATAAATAGCCAGGTCATTAACAATTCTGTCATACCATTCATTTCTTGTTTGCATGGAGCCTGAAAGTAAGCCAGAGATAAAAGTTAAGGGTATTCTCAGGTCTTTTATAAACTTACATGCAGTCCTGGGCATGTGTTTGGCCTTCTACTTTTCTCAATATACATTAAACCTATTCAAAGCACTTGCTTCCTCATATATTTTTTCTAGCTTCTTCTTTTCCAGTTCTTTTGGTCTATCTGTTATTGTCTCTTCTGTTTTCACTTTTCTGAGGCAGCTGAAGCTAGAACATTTACCTTTAAATGCTTTCAAGATATGCTACCCAGGTAATCCTGCAGCTCCAAGATAGATCCACAGTGGTCAAAACAATGGCAAACCTCTAGCTGTTCATTCAGGGAAGCAACAGACAATGAGGAAAACGCTCAAAACCCCAATCATCCAACAACAAGATCCACATGCCTCCCTTTATAACCAGCAGGCTACAACAGGAACAGAGGCTTCCATCTTAGTGTCAAGTACCATGTTGGAGATTGAGAAACAGTAGCCATATGAGTAAAAATGCCACACACCATTACTAAATTTCAGCAGCTTCCTTCTACTGTATGGATTTTCTTAGTGGTTTTAAGTTTCTTATTTGATTCCAACAATCCAAAATAGTGAATTTTAAACAAATTTTCCCATATTAATCTTTGTTTTAATAAGGAAATGAAGTTTTGGAGTTCCCATTCTCAGTGAGCTCACCTCTTATTTTAGAGGT
The DNA here is from genome assembly GCF_020826845.1 of Diceros bicornis minor. Taxonomy (NCBI): domain Eukaryota; kingdom Metazoa; phylum Chordata; class Mammalia; order Perissodactyla; family Rhinocerotidae; genus Diceros; species Diceros bicornis. The sequence continues at coordinate 18,997,981 of NC_080742.1, read as the reverse complement.
ATATACACATATATATACAGGCATACCTCAGAGATATTGTAGGGTTTGTTCCAAACCACTACATTAAAGTGAATACTGCAATAACACGAATTATATAAATTTTTGGTTTCCCAGTGCACATAAAAGTTATGTTTACACTATATTGTAGTCTATTAAGTGTACAATAGCATTATGTCTAAAAGAAAGGTACAAACTTTAATTTAAAAAGTTTTATTTTTAAAAATTCTAACCATCATCTGAGCCTTCAGCAAGTTATAACATTTTTGCTGGTGGAGGGTCTTGCTTCAATGTTGATGGCTGCTGACTGATCAGGGTGGCAGTTGCTGAAGGTTGGGGTGGCTGTAGCAATTTGTTAAACTAAGACAACAATGAAATTTGTCCCATTTTTTGACCCTTCCTAACATGAATTATTTCTCTGAGAATCTTACCCACAGTAGAACTTCTTTCAAAATTGGAGTCTATCCTCTCAAACCCTGCCACTGATTCATTCACTAAGTTTGTGTAATATTCTAATTCTTTTGCTGTCATTGTAACAATCTTCACAGTTCTGTACCAGGAGTAGATTCCAGCTCAAGAAACAGTGGTTTTGCTCATCCATAAGAAGCAATTCCTCATCTGTTACAGTTTTATCATGGAATTGCAGCAATTCAGTGACTTCTTCAGGCTCCACTTGTAATTCTAGTTCTCTTACTATTTTCACCACATCTGCAGTTACTCCTTCTCATGAAGTCTTGAACCTCTCAAAGTTATCCGTGAGAGTTTAATTCAACTTCTTCCAAACTCCTGTTAATATGGATATTTTGACCTCTTCTCACGAATCACAAATATTCTTAATGGCATCTAGAATGATGAATCCTTTCCAGAGGTTTTCAATTTACTTTGCCCAGATCCATCAGAAGGATCACTATTTTAGCAGCAATAGCCTTAAAAATGTACTTCTTAAATAATAACACTTGAAAGTTGAAATTACCCCTTCATCCATTGGATTCAGAATGGATGTTGTGTTAGCAGGCATGAAAACAACATTCTTCTCATTGTACGTCTCCATTAGAGCTTTTGGGTGATCAGGTGCGTTGTCAATGAACAATAATATTTTTGAAAGGAATCTTTTTTTTCTGAGCAGTAAGTCTCAACAGTGGGCTTAAAATATTCAATGAACAATGTTATAAACAGACGTGCTGTCATACAGGCTTTTGTTCTATTTATAGAGCACAGGCAGAGTAGAATCATCATAAATCTTAAGGGCCTTAGAATTTTCAGAATGGTAAATGAGCATTGCCTTCAACTTAAAGTCACCAGCTGCATTAGCCCCTAACAAGAGAGACAGACTGTTTTTTGAAGCTCTGGAGCCAGGAATGACCTCCTCTCTAGCAATCAAAATCCTAGACGGATTCTTCCAATACAAAGCTATTTTACCTACATTGAAAATCTGTTAACAGTAGCCGTCTTCATGAATTGTCTTAGCTATATCTCCTTAATAACTTGCTGTAGCTTCCATATCAGTACTGGCTGCTTCAGTTTGCACTTCTATGTTATGGAGATGGCTTCTTTTCTTAAACCTCATGAACCAACTTCTGCTAGCTTCAAAATTTTCTTCTGCAGCTTCCTCACCTCTCTCAGCCTTCATAGAATTTAAAAGAGTTAGGGCCTTGCTCTGGGTTAGGCTTTAGATTAAGGGAATGTTGCGGTTGGCATGATCTTCTATCCAGATGATTAAAACTTTCTCCATATCAGTAATAAGTTTGTTTATCTTTCTTTCATTTGTGTGTTCATTGGAGCATAAATTTTAATTTTCTTTAGGAACTTTTCCTTTGCATTCACAACTTGGTTAATTGTTTGACTTAAGAGGCCTAGCTTTCAATCTATCTTGGCTTTAAACATGCATTCCTCACTAAGCTTAAGCATTTTTAGCTTGTGATTTAACATGAGACATGTTACTCTTCCTTTTACTTGAACACTTAAAAGTCATTGTAGGATTATTAATTGGACTAATTTTAATATTTTTATGTCTCAGAGAATAGGGTAGCCCAAGGAGAGGGAGAGAGGTGGGGGAACAGCCATTCGGAGCACTCAGAACACACAAAATATTATTGATTAAGTATTCCATCTTAAATGAGTGCAGTTTGTGGTGCTCCAATGCAACTACAATACTGACATCAAAGATCATGGATCACTGATCACCATAAGAAATATAATAATAATGAAAATTTTTAAATATTGTGAGAATTACCAAGATGTGACACAGAGACATGAAGTGAGCAAATGCTGATGGCACTGATATACTTGCTCAACACAGGGTTGCCACAAAACTTCAATTTGTAAAAAAAAAAAAAAAAAAATGCAATATCTGTGAAGCACAATTAAGCAAAATGCAATACAATAAGTTATGACTGTACGTGTTTTGCAAGTTATTTATGTCAGTCTTCGGATGGTCTTTTCATTCTATTAACAGTGTCTTTCTCAGAGAAGAAGTTTTTAATTTATAAAAATCTATTTCGTCTTTTTCTTCTTTCACTGACTGTGCATTTTGTGTTGCATTTTAAAGTTTATGGCCAAACTCAAGGTCACTAGATTTTCTCCTATGAGTTCTTCTGGAATTTATATGGTTGTTTTACATTTAGGTCTATGATCCCTTTTGCGTTAATTTTTTTGAATGGTTTAAGTTCTATATTTTACGTTCATATTTTGCTAGTGGGCAATCAATTGTTCCAGCATTAATTGTTAAAAGAATTATAATTTTTTCATTGATTTAATTCTGCTCCTATGCCAAAGTTCAGTTGAATCTAATTGTGTGTGTGTGTATTTCTGTGCTCGTATTCTCTCCCATTTATTTTAGTGGCTATTCTTTCATTGATTCTGTGCTGTTTGATTCTGGCAGCTTTAGAGTAAATCTTTAAATCTGGTAGTGTTAGCCCTCCAACTTTGTTTTTATCTTCCATATTTTATTGGCTCTTCTAGGTCTTTTGACTTTCCATATAAACTTTAGAATTTGTTTGTCAATATACACAAAATAATTTGCTGGGATTTTGACTAGGATTGTGTTGAAGATATAGATCAAGTTGATCAGAATTGACATCTTAACAATATTGTTTTTCCAAATCATGCACACAGAATATCTCTCCATTTATTTATATCATCTGTGATTGCATTAATTAAAGTTTAGCCCTTTTCTGCATATAGATTCTGTATTATATTTGTTACATTTTTAGCCATATGTTTTAATTTTTGGGAGTCATTGTGATTGATTTTTGTTTTTGTTCTTTTTATTTTTCTGAAGTTCAAATTGTTCATTGCTGGTAGATAGCAAAATATTTGACTTTTTATTTTTTAATGAAAATGAAATTCACATAACATAAAGTTGACAATTTCAACCAATTTAAAGTGTACAATTCAGTAGTTTTTAATAGCCAGAATGTTGTGCAACCATTGCCACTACATAATTCCAGACCACTTTCATCACCTCAGAAATACACCCTGTATTTGGCTATCACTCCTGATTCCACTCTACCTTATTTTCACAAAGATAGTTTTACTTCTTTCTTACCTACCTGTATTCCTTATTTGTTTGTCTCGCCTTATTGCAGTAGCTTAGGACTTCTAGTACAATGTTAACTTCTAATATGGTGAGGAAGGAGATGCTTTTCTTGCTACTAATTTGGGAGGGAAGGATCCAGTCTTTTTATCATTATGTTTGATGTTAGCTGTAGTTTTTAAGTAGATGTTTACCAAGTTGAAGGAAATTTCCCTCTATTATTCGTTTGTTGAGAATATATTATTAATAGGTGTTGGATTTTTTTCAGAAAACATTTCTGTATTGATCAATATGAGCATATAACTTTTTTTTAAGTGTGTTGAAGTGGTGGATTAAATGGATAGATATTCAAATGTTGAACCAGCCTTGAATACCAGGAATAGATTCTACTTAGTCTTCTTGTATAATTCCTTTTATACATTGTTGAATTCAACTAAATAATGTTTTCTTGATAATTTTAGCATCTATGTCCTTGAGAGATATTGATCTCTTATTTTCCTACTAATAATGACTTTAACTTTGAAACTCAGTTAATTTTGGCATCATAGAATGAGTTAGCAAGTGTGCTCTATGCTTTAATTTTCTGAAAAAAATAAATTGTGGAGAACTAGTATTATTTCTTTCATTTATTTTAGGTATAATTCACCAGTGACAACATCTGGGATCACCTTCATTTTTGAAAGATAACTTTGCTTGATAGAATGATCTTGTTTGACGAGTTTGGTTTTTTTAATTTCAACAATTCCTACTGTTTTCTCCATTGTTTATAATGAAAAGTCATCTATTAATCTAATTTGAGTACTTTTCTACATAAGGAGTTATATTTTTCATGGTTCATTCAAAGTTTTCTCTTTGTTTTTGCGTTTCAACATTTTACGGGGTGTGAATCTCTTTGTGTTTATCCTTCTTGGATTCCATAGAAATTATCAGGTGTGCATATTAAAGTTTTTATCCAATTTTGGATGTTTTTAGCCAGTATTATTTTGAATTTTTTGCTTCTCTCTCTCTTTCCTCCCTTCTCTTATCCCCATTATGCATATACTGATATTCTTATTGATGTCCCACATTTCTCTGACTCTCTTTATTATTTCTTTTCTTTCTAATCTTCATAGTGCATAATATCTATCAATCTATTTTGAATTCAATATTTTCTTATGCCCATTACCATCTACTGTTAAGCGCCTCTAGTAAATTATGTTCATTTCACTTACAGTATTTTTCAACTCTCTAATTTTGATTTGGTTGTTGTTTTAAAAAATATATTTTTATTAATGTTCTCTTTAATGAGAAATTTTCATGATCCCTTCCTTTACCTTCTTAAGCATGGTTTTCTTCAACATGTTTATAATAGCTGCTTTATCTGCTAATTCTGAACTCTGGGCCTTCACACAGGTAGTTTCTACTACTTTTTATTTTTTCCTTGTGTAGGGGTCACATTTTTCTTTTTCTTGAGGTTCTAAAAAGAAACATGGCAAGTTTAATAACATGTTGTAACATCTATTGGCACTGGTCCCATCTTGGGTCTTCTTTTTGTTGTTTACTTGTTTATTTGCTTAGTGATGTAAATGGACTATTTTAGTGATGTCCATTTTCCTCATATTGTAAAGACTTACATGTCCATCCCAAAAGGATGCAGCCTTGTACATGCACACAGCCACCCTCAGATGTCAATAGTTTTAGCAGGGCTGTCTTTATCTCTTTCTTAGATCTCTCTGTTAAACTTTCTGCCCCTGTTGGTATTAAACCCAACTATTAGGTTCCATTAATTGCTAGCTGAATCCTCTACTGCTTTTTTTTTTTTTTTTTTTTTTTTTTTTTTTTTTTGTGAGGAGATCAGCCCTGAGCTAACATCCACCAATCCTCCTCCTTTTTTTTTTTTTTTTTTTGCTGAGGAAGACGGCCCTGGGCTAACATCGGTGCCTATCTTCCTCCACTTTATATGGGACGCCGCCACAGCATGGCTTACCAAGCAGTGCGTCGGTGCACGCCCGGGATCCGAACCAGCGAACCCCGGGCCGCCGCAGCGGAGCGCGCGCACTTAACCGCTTGCGCCACCGGGCCGGCCCCCTCTACTGCTTTTTGATGCTGTCCTTGAGCATAAGTTGCTCTACAGTAGGATCCAAATCAATTTGGGCCCTGTATAAGGGTGTTTTTTGAGGCCAGAATTTGAAGTTTTTCTTGACCCCAGGAGGGCTCTTACTAGTGGTATTTTATTGGTTCTTGCTAGTATGATCATTGTCCTATGCTTTAGCGTTACTCTCATATAACTGAAGATAGTTTTTAAATGCTTACCCCGAAAATATCCATCGTTTTCAGTAGTACTGTGACACTTGAACTTCCACACATTCTGTTACAAATAAAGTCAGTTCCCACTGACATAGATGGCATCAGAGCCATCTATTCCTCTGATTTGCCTCTCTCTGAGCAAAATATCTGTACCATTGGTCTGGAGCTGAGGGCAGGGATATTGAGTCATTTCTTCCAGAGTTCCTCCCTCCATTACATGCTAAATGCCAGGTAGGAGTGTGGCCTCTAATTCTCTCGGCTTGCCTCTCCCCCTGTGCAGCCTCTCCCCTGTTTTTGAGAAAGAGTGGCAAAAATTTGGGCCATTGTATTCTTTTTTCTGTGTGTGAGGACGACTAGCCCTAAGCTAACATCCAATGCCAATCCTCCTCATTTTTGCTAAGGAAGACTGGCCCTGGGCTAACATCTGTGCCCATCTTCCTCCACTTTATATGGGACGCCTCCACAGCATGGCTTAACAAGCTGTGCATCAGTGCGCACCCCGGATCCGAGCCGGCGAACCCCGGGCCACTGCAGCAGACCGCGTGCATTTAACCGCTTGCGCCACTGGGCCTGGGCCATTGTATTCTTAAATATACCTCTTTTTCAAAAACGTTTGTCAAAGTAGATATATGTAACTTTCCTGTTTCCTTAGAAACATAAAAATAAACCATTTTAATTTTGCAAACAAAGAGTATGATATAACTGGACAGTGATTGTTTTCCATAAATAGTTTCTGAAAGTACCGCCCTGATTCTGGGTCTATGGTTAATTAAAGTCTGGGGTCTGACTCCCATGAGACACCTCTCATGGATTCTGAGGTTCTGTAGTAGCTATGAAGAGACTTGTTCTAATCCAGTAGATAGTACTGAGCCCTCATGCACTGGTCTCAGACCTGAGCCAGATGTCGAGCAGAAATGTAGTTGATCCACTTCCAGTCATCTTTAAATGTCAGAGATCAGATTTTTCAGACAAAAATTGACTAATTTAATGTGAACAGCCATGAGAAACGCAAGGGATGGTTACTGATGTTTGAGGTTCACAAGGAAATAGTAACTGAGAGTGGATGACAATGTTACTTTACATACCAACATGTCAATTGAATTCCGTGATTAGAGTTAACTCTGATTTTTCAGCAAGGCCCAAACTACAGGTGAGGTAGAAACCATTGAAAAGCAAATTTGGGGCACATGAAATGGAAGCCTTCTTCTCACACTGAGTAAGGACGTTAGGAAATAATTTCTAATAACATGTGAAGGAAAGAAGATATATAAAACTAATTCCAGGTGTTTTGCATAAGTATTGTGACAGAGTTGTAAAAGATGGGTAGAGCTGTGCTGTCCTACCTCCGTTGGAGGAATGTTAACATAGACTTCAGCAGTACATCTATTGGTGCTACTAAAGTAACACACAATGGATCTTCTATGTCAAAAACTGAGCTCATCTCCTTGGCTACCATCTTGCAGAGGAAGTTTAAGGACAGTTAGAAGATCAAGAAAAATTATGGGTGAGAGAAATCAGTCCACATTCTTGCATTAGCGGCTGTGTTTTAACATTCATAAAAAGATGTTTCTAGAGTGATTTTTGATTACTAATTGCTCAGACTCAGAAACCATACGATATAGAATGCTGTTTTATAGAGCTATAAAGGACAATTATGACTTTCTTTAGAAAAAAGTAACAGAAAATGTTTATTTGCAGCAGTCTTAGCTAAAATTAACCACAGAGTTTTAAATCAATTTTTAACCATAAGTTAACAAAAAATGACCAATATTAACCATTTGAGACATAAATATGTGAGTTTTTTAGAGTACACTTTGGAAAAGGACATATATATAGATAGACATAAGAGCAAAATATAGAAGGATGATAGAGAAATAAAAACATAGAGGATAAAGTATAGATAGATAGATATACATCATTTAATTAAGACTCTGTAAGACTCTAGAAAAATAGATTATTTTCTGAATAAATATTTCAGTATCCACTTTCATACTAATCTAAAACATTTATCGCATTTATAGAATTGTAAAGAAGGTTAGAAATGATGTTGGAGGTCAAGTAGTCCCACACTCTATTATTACGCATAAAAATTCTAAATTATTTACCTCAGTTAAAATGTACAAATTTGCATTATTTTAAATACATTTCATTTCAGATTAAATTTACATGAACCCTTCTAGGTCAATGACACACCAAGATATCTTGGATATGGTGGACCTGAGGAGAGAAAGGTGGGAGGACTCTGGTCACTTCCCTGAATATTTTGAATCACTCCTCCTCTCAGTCACCCCCATGGGATCCCAACACCCTGAGAGTAAGCTACTATTTCAACTGTGCATGCATGGCAATGGCTCCTCTGGCCTCACATTGATAGAGGCAGCTGCTAAGCAACGTGGATTCAGGGTTCTGAGGCAGTGGGAGAGTTCTCCAAACATGGGGAAAGGCAGGTGTAAGCACATGCTTAGCTCTGGCTATATCCCAGGAACAAGTTTATGAACGAATGAAGGAATGAAAGAATGAATGAAGGAGTGGAGGAATGCAACAAAGCAGGGATGAATAGATGCATGGATGAATGGAAGCGTGGACTAATATAGTCAGAGAGAAGGAAGGACGAAGGAGAGAAGGAAGGAAGGAAGGAAGGAAGGCAGGCAGGCAGGCAGGCAGGCAGGCAGGCTGATTGTAGCTCTGGAGTGTGGAGCATGCCCAGGCTGGGTCAGGCTGACCAAGCAGGATCAGGAGCCTACTGCTCATCTCTCTCCCTGCGGTCAGCTCTGAGGCTGTGCCTCGGATTGGCCAGCAAGTGGTTCGCCCTGTGACCCGGAGGTAGGAGTGCCTGTGTGCTTCTGGGCGCCTTTACTCTGTCAGGGGCTTGGGTGCCTGGAGCCACAGCCTGAGCCCGAGGAACTGCCCGTGCGTGTGGAGGGTTGGGGCTTGCCGGCTTGGCTTGGGCCTCCCTGAAGTCCCCATTCAGCCCGCTGACCTTGTTTCTGTGTGCAGATGTGTGGCTTTACTTCCCTCCATGTCATCTTTCCTGGGTGTTCTAGGCGTGTGCCTGCCTTGGCCCCCGTTCTGGACCGCCAGTTGGAAGAAGCCCTTCTCCGTCCTGAGAGACGCCTTTCCAATCAGAGGAACGCCAGAAGACCTTATCAGGGGATCTTTTGAGAGTTGGAGGAAAGCACCTCTTAAAAGAGGTCCCTCGCCATGGCGCCGTGATCAGGAAGAGGAAAGTCACGTTGGGACGATAGAAGCGACTCAGCTGCAACCTGGGTGCAAAATTCATCACTGCTCCTCTTGCAGCTGAGCTGTCTCTCTTGGCCTTCCAGCGCTTCAGCATCTGGCTTCCACGCTTTCTACCGAGAATCAGGTCCCCGGGATGGGGGGCTGACGGTGGCATGACTTCCTTGTGCTCCCTGCAGTGCGCTCTCTTTCTCTCTCCCTCTGCTTTTTCTTCCCTTGCAGCCTGTCTGCAAGCTTCTCAGACCCTGGGGAGGCGTGCAGCACATTTCCACTCGGGGCCTTGGATAGGATATTCTTGACCGTGACCCCTCTGGGGTGTTCTTGTGGTGCAAAGCCTCGCTTGGGGTCCCTGTCAGTCTTGGATCTCCAAATACTGCCTCAGAAACTCTCGCTCGCTCTCTCCATCTTTCCTTGCTGGATCCCAAACTCACACTTGACGTTCCCACTCTCTAAGCTTGTGTTTGCTCCGCACCCTTTTCCATGATTCTCTCCCTTTACTCGAGGGTGCACGTGTTGTGTGGCAGCCGGTTCACATTTCCTTCAGCTGGGTCTCACCTCCTCTGCAACCCTTGCGCTCAGGTCACTGCTTCCATCCTTTGCAAGTCGTGGTCTGGCCCTGTTTGCCAACAGCGGGCCTAGAAGTGGGTCAAGGCTATCCTGCTGCCAGCTGAGTCCTCCCTGGACTCGTTTCCTCTTCGAGCAAAACACGACCTCACATAGAGATCAGAACCTTTCAAATGCGGGAGGAGGAAAGATTTCATCAAGTCAGAAGGCCAAGAAAGATTTCCCAGAGGAGTGTGGCCAGACCAGGCAGGCCACTGAGGGAAAGGGGTACCCACCGGGCGTGCTCACTCTTCAGCACGACTCACCCACTTCTGTGGAGTCAGGAAAGCCACGCTTTCCTGCTGCCTAGGGCACACGTCCTGTGAGAAATCCAAGTTTAAGGGCCAAGAAAGGCCCTCCCATGGCCGTCTCCTGGAGTGCACAGAGGCGGGGCAGAGGGGGTGGCTTGCCTGCAGTGTCCAAAGGGGCTGGCCGTCCCCGCTGCCTGGGCCAAGACCCTGTCGATGAGACAAGTATGGCGGAAGGAGCCCTTAGTCCTGACTGGTTTCTGGGAGGTTTCATGGGCCCTGTTGGAGGAGGAGTCGGCCTGCCACTGGTCTGCCCAAGCTGGGAGGTAGCACATGCCACATGCGGGTCCTGGCTCTCCATTCCCAGGCTCCCGACGGAGGATAATGGTTTTTGCGGGGGTGGCTGGAGGTGCGCCAGCGGTCAGGGGTTATTCAGTAGTTTCCCGGGTTGCACTGGGAGAGGCAGGGGAGCCTGTGGTGTGGCACCAGGGAGTGCCCTCCCTCTTACTACCCTCGGGGAGGGTCCCATCTTTAGTCATCGGTGGATAGTTGCCCCATCCGTCACTTAAATGGTGACTCGTGTACTCATTTCACCTACTTTACCTGATGTCGTCCTATCCCACCAGTGCCTCTAACCCATTCCCCATGCACCCATTTGTGGATTTGAGACCCCGCTGCTTACCGGGGCACCTGCCTCTCACATCCATTTCCGGCCCACACTGAGGCAGTTTTGGCGGTGGCAGTCGAAACTGTGGCCACATTGGAAGTTCCGACCCAGAGATCCAGTATCTCAGGGACCTGCGGAGAGGGTGGTTGGCGCACCGCCCCCCTCTCCGCCTCCCTGACCTCTCCCATCCGTCCTACTTTCTCTCACCCTTGGTAGCCCTGTGGCCTCGTCTTAAACCCATGACCCCTCCTGTGCAGACATTGCAGTGTTATATGAATATTGCAAACAAGAACACTGAGACTCAGAACCATTAATTAATATTTCCTGAGTTTTACAGCAATTGGGCATTAGAGCTAAGACGTGCAACCAGATCTTTAAAGTCTCCAATCTACATAAATCAAAATCTTGCCTCCTATTGGTTTTTTCCAATATATATTCTATTTTACTTTGCATTTGCGGAGAATTAATGTCTTTATAAGTTTGAGTTTTCCAAACTAGGAATCTGTTATCTGTATTTCTCTTCTAGTGTTCAAATAATGACATTCATAATAATAGTAATGTAATATCTGTCTTTCAGGCACTGTGGTTTTCTACAATACACACATGCATTTATTCATCATTTAGGTTTTTTTTTTTGCTGAAGATTTGCCCTGAGCTAACATCCGTTGCCAATCTTCCTCTTTTTGCTTGAGAAATATTCACCCTAAGCTAAGATCTGTGCTAATCTTTCCTCTATTTTGTATGTGGCTCACCACCACAGCATGGCCACCAATGAGTGGTGTTGGTCCCTGCCTTGGAACCAAACCAGGGCCGCTGAAGCAGAGCACGTTGAACTTGACCACTAGGCCACAGGGCCAGCCATTCTAGATATGTTTTTATATCTCATCACTTCCCATATCATTTCATGACTCTTTTCATCATTTCATTTACCAATTTTTAGCCTCAAATATAAATTGGTTTCAGAAATAAAGTCCTTTAATTAAATGGCAGTGAATTCAGCTTGTGTAAGAATAAAGCTACATTTCACTACAGAAAATCCTAAAAATAAAGATGTGTTTAAAATGTTAGCAGGCAAAATAAACAAAGAAATGAGTACAATTTTAAAATGTCGTTAAATATCCATATTTAAGTGGATTGACTTAATTAAAAAATTTGCCCAAAGTGAGATACAAGTAAAGCACTCCAAATGACTCTAATCCTAATTAGAAACCATTGCCATTCATCCTGGTATTCTGATGCCCATTTCCTTCCCACCACCATCAAATAGCAGGCGAAAGTAAATAAGAACCCCTCACAGGCAAGAGAGGCAACAAAACACTTTAAAAGACAGAATGACCACTAGGTGGCATGTTCTCCTTTCTTAACAGAGAGATTGCACTAAATTCTCATTTTCAATTTTAGGCAGCCCTGGTTAACAGGTGAAGAAGTTTGAAATCAATAACAATTACAAAAGTCGCTAAAAGGTTTTTTTTTTTTATTATAAGAGCATTGCATGTTTTTTATAGACAATTTAATGTACTGGAAATAATAAAGAGAAAAAATCCAAAAGCAATTTTTATTAATACTTGGCAAATTTTGTCAAAGTCACATACAAAATTATGTTTACATTACACATATATTTTTCCAATATAAATATTTTTTAGTTTGCTTTCATACACTTAATTTTATATCCTAAGTATTTCCATGTTGTTACAATATTTGATTAAATTCAATTTTTGTCTTTCTTATATTCCATCTTATATATATAGCTATGTGGAGTTTAAACTGCCCTTTAATTGGACATTTAGGTTGTCTCTGATTTTCCATTAATATAAACCATACCCTGAAAAGGACACCAGTAAAAGCATAAGGGCAGGCAGGCCTGGATTCACGTCTCAACTATGGCATTTACTATTTGAAATGCAAGGTTAGTTACTAATACTTTTAACCCTCAGTTCTTTTTCCTTAACATGGTGGATGATAGGGGCTGGCCCCACGGCTTGGCAGTTAGGTGCACGTGCTCCGCTACTGGTGGTCCGGGTTCAGATCCTGGGCGCGCACCAACACACTGCTTGTCCGGCCATGCTGAGGCGGAGTCCCACATACAGCAACTAAGAAGCATGTGCAACTATGACAAAACTATCTACTGGAGCTTTGGGGAGAAAAAGAGAGAAAAAGGAGGAGGATTGGCAATAGATGTTAGCTCAGGGCTGGTCTTCCTCAGCAAAAAGAGGAGGATTGGCAGGGATGTTAGCTCAAGGCTGTTCTTCCCCACAAAAAAAAAAAAAAAATGGTGGATAATAAATAATATTTATATGGCAATTGCTATTAGGACTAAATGACTTAAAACCCATAGAAAAGAACAAGCTCAGCATATAGGAAGTACTAAATTCATATTAGCTGGTTTTATAGTGTATTATTGCTACAATTTTTGAACGTGAACCTGCATTTCAGATTATTTCTCTAAAACAAATTTCTGGAAGTAGCTTTGCTCATTCAAAAGCCAGTGATCCTTACCTCCAAACTGCTTTCCGAAATAGATGATCTAATTTATCATCTTTGAAGTTACTTTAAAATGTTAAGTTTCTTCATCAATACAAAGACAGTAAATAACTTGTTCAGAGAAGAGCATGGTTTTGAGAGCCATTGGCATTCATATCGTCTTTAGATGTAGAAACCACACATGTGCTTCGCAAAGCATTATGTGAATCTGATTTTTATTTCGTCTTTTTTTGAAACCAGATAATCTGAGTTTCATAAGGTCTATTAAGCATTTTGTGTGTATATACATATGTCCTATTTTCTTAAGCAGGGGGAGCTATAGTCCTTGTAAATCTCGAGAAGCCCTGTTTCTCAAGAAAGGTAAAGATACACAGGTCTAAACACAACCCTCCTAAAACATGGGGCCTATTGACCTGCTTGAAGAACTTCAACTGTGCCCTGTTTCTCTGTGCCACCTATGTAATCAGTGTACACATATGGTGTTAAATTTCATCCTGTTTCCTTTGGCTCATATTGTCTATAGCCTTTTCTAAAAACTAAAGGTAAAGAGTTAAAGCATCTACTAAGTAAAATGTGTTATATAATGACTATATTACTATTTTGAAGTTCGCTTTACATGTAACTAATTGGAGGCTTTAAAGTAATTCCAGGTACCTGCTTTTGCTGCAATGCATTCAGTTAATAAATGTACTAAAAATGTTTTGTTCATTCTGTTTGGAAACATCGCTGAAATTTTTTGGCCTTTTGACTAATTACATCTAATTAGAAGACATAATGAAATATAGAGCACAACACAGTTTACATTTATCTTTCTCTTTTTGGGGGGCTGCCAACTACATATTTGCAAAGAGCTAATCAAGGACTAATTTCTTTTAGGTGAAAAAATATTTACTATTCTATTTCTCTGTACATCCGTATGCCCAGAAAGCAGAAAGCCTTGAAAGTTGAATGTATGTTGAGCACTTACAAAACTAAAAGTAAACTAGTAAATAAAAACCAAATGAAGTTAATCCCACCTTTGGGTCTCGGGATTAAAACAAAAAAATCCTCAAATAGGTGGACTTTTGACTGAGTTATGTATGTAAAACTCTCAAGAGACTTGATTACTTTCAGAGAATGATATGATTTCCTTAAAATGTTCTCCTTAATCTTCACTTTCCTGGGGGCTTTGTGGATTTTAGATAAGAACATCAGCTATGCTAATGTGAAAGCTGTTTAGGAAAGGATCAGATTAAACATCTGAAATACAAAGAACTGTTGAAAAGTAAGCTGCTGGACACTTACTCTGCTTATCCATTTCCATTTGAGTTAGGTACCAACATCACTGGTAGGAGACTCTTATGTATTCAATTTAGAGTGCTTGTTGAATTTGGTAACTTGTTTCCAATTTTATTTAGTTGATACTGTAAAGATACAGTTCAAGGAAATCGATGGAAAGTGGAAAGTAGACCATGTGAATCAGGAGAGTTTTATGGAAAGCTAGATGGAGAGACCCTCGGTAGGTTCTAAGTCTCTCTCATCAATTTGAAAAAAAATCGTGAAATAATAGAACCAAAAACATTTCCATGAAATCAGCAACAAGTTGCTCATTTTTTGACTCTCCTCCACCAAGCCAAGAATTTGGAGCAAATACTGTGACTCACCAGACAGTGACTCAGCAGTGAACTTTTGAATAGAAATTTAATATAATCTGGAACAGTAAAGACTGAAAAAATGCTCTACTCTGACTTATCTGATAGGGTATATTTAATTTAAGTAAAAAAGGGGCCACGATATTACTAGTGAATCTCAGAGTAAGAGACTTGCCAGTGTCTCAGATCCCTTCTACCTCCTTTCATTTATAACCAGAGAAAGTATCTCATGAAAGGTGCCCAGTAAGTCAGGTGTCCTGCCCTTTCAACAATATCAGAATACCTCCTTGGAAATGAACCCAAGTGAAGGTGAAAGAAGACTTCCACTCAGGATTTCCCCCAACCTTCTCCTATTTTAAAAGTAAGATCTTTCTCTCCCTTTTTTTAAAAGAGATGCTCCTTTACTAATGAACAGAGGTTACCACAGTGTCTTAATGAATCACCTAAATGTAAGCAGTTACTTGCCCAAAATGATATTATTCACCTAGCCCTACAATAGCCTTATGGAGTCCTAGACTCTAAGCTTTTTATGCATAAGGACCACGACTGTCTTATTTATTTACTCTCAGTGCTACGGATACTCAACAAATATTTGTTAAATGAATGAATAAATGTTTTCAAATATAAAACACATAGACCCTGCCCAAGTTGAATAGCCACATTTGTCCTCTTAATTTTAATTGAGTTAAAAACTAGTGACCACATGTCCTTGTTAAATTATTCCTATCAAGCCTACATGCTTCCATAGTTTCATGTCTTCATATCATCATAATAGCTGTGTAAATTTTCCCCCTCCTTACTTGATCCTGAAAAAATACTCTTTTAAGAATATTTACAAATTTTTAATTCTTCACTGTTCTGTGTAGCACTTATTGAGAATATAAATTATCAATATAATTCAATAACTTTATTTTCTCTTTATTCTCTTCATTACAACAATGTTTTAAAATCCCCCATACACACACACACACACACGCTGTTTTAGAAGAAACATACCCCTTATCTGGGGAAAGGTTTAAGATTGTCTACATTGCATTCAACGAAATAGAAACCACGGGTTTGAACACTTGCATACACATTGACCTAAGGCTTTCTAATCAAGGTAAACTCTCTTTGGATACCTCCAGCCATCCAGAGGGGGTTGAGGAGATCTAACACGGGCTAAAAGGAGAACCAGTGATGAAAAGAGCAGAAACTGTTCTCCGAAGAGGAAATCGAAAGAAGGACTGTAAACCTCACATTGGGGATCTCTGAGAAAGGGCCAATATTCATACTCAGACAATTCTTACCTTCAGAGTTTTATGGGATGGTGAAGCATGAGTAAATAGGATTAGGGTACATTATAGCACATAGTAAAGCTCCTGATTACAGGGATGGAATTGGGCAACACTTGGAACATAAATAATAAGCCACACTTAAAGTGAAAGAATGTAAAATATTATGTGCAGCCATAATACTAATTATAATTTAAATAACGTTCAGTCTCATTTTGTAGTGGAGAAAAACTAAATAGAAAGTAAAAAGCTCTCAATTGCTAGGAGAATTATAAGACCCTTCAGAATGATTTCTCAGGATTAGAATTATAGCCAAATATAAGCATAGAATATTAACAAATGTTAAACTCCTTTTAATTCAGCATACAAACATATACGAGGCATTCTAATTCAGGTACGAGAATTTCAGAGATGCAAAAATATTTTCCCTATCTGCAAAAAACCGTTGTGTCTACCATTTATCTTATTAGTCATGGTTGAATGTCAGCGTCCAATTCTACGTGAAAAAAAAAAAAACAACTTCCTAGTCGAAGACGTCAGAGACATTTATTTTCTGTACAGAGGCCAGATCTACTGTTGTGCTGGAACGATCTTGAGTTTCATTTGATTCTTCTACCATTATTGTCACAAAATCACCATGAAGTCCTCATAATGTACTTCCACACATTCCAACAAGAATTAGCCCTTGGAAAGAGGTTTCTTTTCTTTGGAGATTTAATCATTGTGTAGTTGAGAAAAATGCATGTCCTTGTAGATGTCATTCAAAGAGACTTTAAATTATGATTTTCCCCCCCAAGTTAAATTGGTTTTCTTAGTCTTTAAATTAACATCTTAAAAAAGTTATTTTATATTCAGGCAAAGATTAAATATTTTTTAAAAATCATATAAATATCTTCTTTTAAAGCTATTTTTGTTTCTTTTTTTTTTTTTGAGATTATTTTTTAAAGAGCAGTTTTAGGTTCACAGCAAAATTGAGAGGAAAGTACAGAGATTTTCCCGTATACCGCCTGCCCCATACATGTATAACCTACCCAATATCAACATACCCACCAGAGTGGTACATTCGTTACAATTGATAAGCCTTCATTGAGACTCATAATCACTCAAAGTCTATAGTTTACCTTAGGGTTCACTCTTGGTGTTGCATATTCTGTGAGTTTGAACAAATGTATAATGACACATAACCACCATTATAGTATCATACAGAATGGTTTCACTGATCTAAAAATCCTATGTGCTTTCTTATTCGTCCCTTGCCCCTCAACCCCAATCCCTGGCAACTACTGATCTTTTTACTGTCTCCATAGTTTTGCTTTTTCAGAATGTCATATAGTTGGACTCATACAGCATGTAGCCTTTCCAGATTAAGCTTTTTTACTTAGTAATGTGCATTTACATTTCCTCCATGTCTTTTCACGGCTTGATAGTTCATTTCTATTTAGCACTGAATAATAGTACGTTGTCTGGATGTACCAAAGTTTATTTATCCATTCATCTACTTTAGGACATCTTAGTTGCTCCCAAGTTTGGCAATTAAAAAACAAAGCTGCTATAAACATCTGTGTGCAGATTCTCTTTCTTTGTTTTTTTATAGTAAGATTTGTACTTGTCTTTAAGAGGATACATTAATACATAATAATAATAAATTTAATCAATACTAACGTATAAAGGGTAAAATATGAGAGTCCCTCCGCCTTCCAACTGTCCCCTGTCCTTAGTTTCGTAGCACTAAAGTTAACTACTCTTAACATTTCCATTATATAAAGACCAAAATAAGTAAAGATATTTTTAGCATGGCAGGGCGATGCAAGAACAAAAGCAAGCTATTGAGATCTTAAGAATTTCTTTCAATGTGTAAATGAAATGCACTTAAACCACCTGAAATAAAGATTAATATATAAGGTATCCAGGTATATTATGTAGATACATTTAGTTTGTCTAGCAATATTCTAGTTTATATAGACGTATCTTAGACAAATGCAGGAGTTGTTGAGATATACTGTCTGGAATATCTAATTTGTCTATTCTAGTTTTCCTAGATATGTTCTAGAAAAATACTATTGGGAAAATAACACTAAAAAATTTTCATAATTAGATTTTTCTTAACAATAACTAAATGTTATCAGCTTTATTTTTTTAAGAACTAAATTATGGATTTAAAATAGCTAGACAATAACATTATTTTTTAAAAAATAGTCTCATTCCTCTTATCCTTTTTAATAACAAAAAGTATTTTATAATGTAAGATAATGTTTCTAGGAAATAAAGGACCATCAACAAATTTTTTTTTTAATATTGTGGTCATCTTCTATAATTTAATAATATTGAAGTCTAAAGCTCATTTTTAAAGTTAGGTTTTAAAACATTTAATTTTGAGTTACATTTTAAAGGAACAAGAGACAAAAAGGCCTGTATGTTTTTGATATTCAATGATTGAATAGATTCACAACTTTCCTTTTCTCTTAGAATCTATTTATTTTAACTGAAACAATCCCTCCCTGACTTATCAATTCACGGGTTCTTAACTCCAACAACTTTCCAGGCCTGAAGAGAATTCTTAGTTCTTTTTCTACAATTCACCTCATCATTTGCTAACTATGTTTCAACAAGCTACTGTTTACTTTTTATCTCCTGCTTCAAAATTTTCTGTGGTTTCTCTTCTTTCCTTGTAGAAGTTTTACAAATAAATCTTCAGGGTATTAGAGCATAATGTCTTCTTTTGAAACCTCAGAAAAATAGTTACATACAGTAAAGGATTGGTTTTCTTACTACATTTGGGCAGAAAATATCAAATGAAGGAGAACATTTTAGCCACAGAAAAGTAAATTTAGCTTAAGAAAAAATATTTGAAGTGAAGAGAGTCAATTTAATTTCAGAAGTTAAGAAAAACACGTCAAAAATAAAAGTCTGACAAGAAAATATTAATTATACCTAAGTTTCATAATGACTGCAAGCATGTTATTAAACATATATAGTTGTTCAAATAAAGTGTTTTAAATTGTTTTTTTCATAAGTGCAAAAAATGATTATCCACAAGTAATAAGACATCTACAGTGACCTCCTCAACCATGCCTACCTCTTCATCCCACACTGTGCTCCTCAGTCTTACCCACAGGCATTCTCTCTGTACCTCAAATAGGCCAGCTACTCACAGGAACGTTGTGCATTACTGTGCCTTTCTCCTGTGACTCCTTTTCCCCAGGTATTTGCACTGGTGACGTCTTCTCACCATTCAGGAAGTAGCTCAAATTTCGTTTCCTGACCACATTCTCTAATTAATTAGCTTCATTAACATTGATTTGCTCTCTATCATCTTACTCTGTTTGAATAGCAATTATATCTCCCTAAAGTTGTCGTGATCATCTAATTGTTGTCTGTCTTCTTCCTAGATTTAATCTTTATATGAGTGGGAATTTTTATTTTAAATTTTAAATCCATCTATTTTAAATCTATCTTTTTGTCTATTCCCTTTCTATAGCACAATTTTGGAAGACTGAATGTCACATAATAGTTATTGAATAAATATTTTATAAGTATTTAACTCTTAATGCTTTTAGCATCTTAACAGCATCAACTCTCCTTGACTGGGCATAGAAGATAGTAATATTTTACACATGGAAGGACTTTATATTCGTAGAGCCCAATTATCTTTTCAATGTTAGCATCACCGATAAGTAAGTGTCTAATTTGAATAACCTGCACAGATTGAATTTCTTATTATGGGAATCCAATGCCTTCTAATGAATCTCTTTCAATATTATTGTAAAGTTATTTCACAGAGTAAACCTAAGTTAATTTACTAATTCAACAAATACTTATTTAGCTAAGACCTGTTATGTGCCAGGGAGTGCTCTAGGGGTTAAGATACATCATTGAACAGAAAAACAACAATAAAAAATTCTTGTTCTTATGGACCTTACATTCTAGAGGAAGAGATAAACAATTAAATTAAATGTAATTAATTTATAAATGTGAGACTATATGAAAAGGTGATATGTAGAACAGGATGAGTGTGATCAGTAGTCACAAGGTAAGATCAGGTTGAAATTTTAAAGATGTTCAGAGCAGGCCTTATAAAGGTGAGGGAGAAATGTAGAGAAATGTGGGGGTCATTCCAGGCAGAGAGAGTTGCCAGTACAAAGGACTTAAAGTGGGGAGAAGGCCTGGATCTGTGGAGGAACAGCAAGAATGTTGTCCGCTATTGTAGGAACTTGACCTTTTACTGTGAGTGAAACGGGAAGCCTTTGTACTGCGCAAAGAAACAATGTTATCTCATTTATGATTTAAAAAGATCACTCTGGCTGTCGTGTTGAGAATATACTGTGCGGATCAAGGATTAAAGCAGAGAGACCAATTAGGAGCATGTTACAGTAATCCTGGAGGAAGTGATTATGGCTCAGATCACAGTGGTTGTGGTTCAGTTGGTGAGAGAGAGCCTAATTCCAGATATATTTTGGAGGTAGTGTCAGAAAAACTTTTTGTCATCTAGGATGTAGAGTGAGAAAGAAAGAGAGAAGTCAAAGATGACATCAGGTTCTTGGCTTTGGACTCTGGTGTGAAAGACAGAGTGAAAGGTCAAGATTAAGCTCAAGGAAACTGGTAGGGAAGCTAGTGCACCAATCCCTCTAAAAGGTGACAAGAACCTAAACTAAGGCCATGATAGTAGAAACAGAGAAGAGAGCGGATTTAAGCCTTATCTTGCGGGTAGAACAATAAGAAAAACACTAACAATGTTGACAATAATAGTAAACATTTACTGACCAATAACTATGTGCCAGACCTTGTTGAAACACTTATATATTAATATATTTAATCCTAACATAATATAAGCAAGATACTACCTGAGGCAGTTTGTTCATAAGAAGAAATGCCAAGAATTGGTAACTCATTTGGTGTGTGTTTGTGTGTGTGTGTAGTAGGAGACAGAGGTGGTGGTATTGACTGATTCACAGCATCCCCATGAATAAAATTTTGGAGTAGGAGTATGTTGAAAGTAAAAAAAAAAAGAGATAACTGCTTTTTTTGGGCAATTCCAGTCATCTTACTCATCACTACCAGATAAATTTTCCTCAAGTACGACTCTGGTTATGTCTATCTTTTCCTTAAGAAACATGTAGGATCCTTTATCACTCATAGGGTAAAGGTCAACCTTGTTAAACTAGAACCCACAGCTTTGGGATTAAACAATATTTCTAAATTCCTTTCCTCTACTCTTTTCCTCATATCTCATGACTCAGTGAAATAATCTCTTTCTTTTTACAAATGCTACAGTTTCCTACTTCAGTATGTTTCTGTCTAACTAGAAAGCTCTTTTGTTGTGACCTTTCTTCTCAGTGTTTGCCCTCCTTCCAGGCCCAGCCTAAGTGACACCTCCTTCTTGAAGCCTTCTCTGATCACCCTCCTGCCTTTGATCTAGCGTAGTATTTTAAGTAAAATTGTTTTATGCTTCCTTGTTATTTTTCATATTGTATTATCAGGATTTATTCAATATACCTACTTTAGGTGCATGTAGGACTTTACTACAACTAAAAGGAAGCAAAGTGTATTCTAACCAGAGGAAATCTGATGAACTTAAACAAACATAAAATAATAATGAAATTAAACTAAAATGAAACTTAAGTTACATGTTTAGGGCCACACAGCTAGTATGTGATGATGCTGAGATTCTATCATTGTACTACCATCTCAGGGTACTATATTGTAGCATTCCTTGGTGATCTGAAAACAGTTCTCATGACTGAAATTTTGTATGTGAGAGTAGCAGGGGATGAGGCTGTGGATGCATGCCGAGACCAAACTATTAAGTAACTGAAATGCCATAAATTGTTTGGATTTTATCCTGACGTCAGATAGGGAGAAATGGAAGAGGAACATAAAGGTCCTTCCTGTGTGTGTGTGGGTTGTGTCCTGCACAAGGGCATCACAACTCCACGAGTGTCATCTTATCAGATATGTTCACACCCTAGACATGTACTATCTGTGTGAGAGCTTAAGAGTAAGTGTGCATAGTCTAGCTCTCACGACTTGAGTCATTGAGGAAGAACCTTGCACTGTATAACTCCATGCTTACACATGGCCATGCACATGCTCAAAGGAACATGGACACACAGATTCATGGGCACGATTAAGTGAGTTCAGCTGTTCCCTGTCTGGACCATGCTTTGAATATCCCCAAGGTCACTTTTATTTCCTGCCTGTTGTAAACATGATGCTACATGGGGTATGGGTAGGATGCAGAGTGTGTGTGCTGATCCTATGTGTGCCCTTGCAGGGGAGAGGCATTGTGAGTGGGCAAGTCTGGGCATGTGTGAACCTATGGGCTCTCAAAAGCTCCTCAGTGTCAAGATATTATGTTGTGCAATAATATTCTAAATTTAATTACTTTTTTAAAAAAATACATGTGTTTGTATTTATTTACCTATACTTGAAGAAGGAGAGCTTTTTCTAATTTTCACAAAGGCACCATATAGACTAGAGGTATTTCCAGTAATATAATCAGAGGTTAACTTTATTCAGGTCTTTAACTCTTTCTACAAGTATGTATTATGTGCCTGCTCCAAGTCCAAACAATAAATTTGGAGATGATGTGCAAGATGGAGTAGGTGGAGTCTACTCCATCTTGGAAGAAGAGAAGTTAAAAGGATACCACAGAGTCTAGATGGACAGAAGGAGAGAAACAATGGGCATAAAAAAGAGGATCTGATTCCCCAGATATCTCAGAGCTAAACTTGACAGACCTTGATGGTTATCTGAATGAACATGTGGCTGGGAAGGGATATAGACAAGGCGGGGGATGAAAGAGAGAGAAGCCAAATATCACTAAAATTCTAATTTCCTATTTGCAGTCTCTGGGGAGATGATGACAAAATCAAGAAAAAGCAGGTTTTGTGGGCAAAAGGATACTATAACTTCACCTTTAGACATGTTGTGCTTATATCTATGGATTATGCATACATTGGAATATATGTGTGTTTGTGTGTTTAATCAGTGTATGAGTTCTTTCTGCATTAAACACTATACTTTGTATAAAAAGACTATTCAATAAATCTGCTGAATTAATGAAATATTATGACTTTTTATGTTATATGTTGTTACGAGTATTTTCCGAACACCCGTTTAAGTAAGGCCCTCTATTAGGCTTTGTGGGGCTACAGAAAATCAACAAATTTCATTTGAGAAGAAAGTGACAAGTTAAACAACAACATAATAGTAGTAATGATAACAATAACAAACAACTAACACATATTGAACATTCATCATATTCAAGATACTTAGTAAGCACTTATGTAAAATTTGATTGATTTTCACAAGAAGTCATTGTACAGATGAAGAAATTAAGGTACAAAGAAGTTTTAAAAATTTATTGAAGTCACCAATTTTAAACAGAATTAAATCAAGTTTTAAATTCAGGAAATTGACTTCTGAGACCTGGATCTTAAACTTTAACATATTATACTAAAAATATAATAAAAAGAAAATTTATATTATTTGT
This sequence comes from Diceros bicornis minor, assembly GCF_020826845.1. Lineage (NCBI taxonomy): Eukaryota > Metazoa > Chordata > Mammalia > Perissodactyla > Rhinocerotidae > Diceros > Diceros bicornis. Next base: position 18,974,530 of record NC_080742.1, on the reverse strand, counting down.
CAAATCAATGGTAACTTACATAAATGATATTTAAGTTAGAGGAAGGAGATGGATGAAAGACAGTCTAAGTAGACTTCTCAGAATACAAGGTACTTGAAAAGTTAGCTTTCTATATAACTGGTTATGCTGAGACTGCATTCCAAACTAAGGAAAAGTATGACAAATACTCAAGTGAGATATGGACAGAAACAATAAATTTTTTGTTGTTGTTGTAGTGCCAATCTGGTTGGCATTATTTGGACATAAATTGTTACAAGGAGTTTGAGGCCAACAATAAAGAGCTTTGAATTTTACGATAAGAGATTGGATTTTATTCTGTCAGCATAGGGGAAAAAACAAAAGTTTTAGCGAAGGAATAACAAGTTGGTGCAGTGTTTTAGTAATCTGCCGACAATGCAGGGGATGATGGGAAAAGAAAGGGAGCTGCTAAAAGCAGGTAGAAAGCTATTCCAATGACACAGGGGTTTTATTGTTTATGGATGTAATACCAAAATGGTACAAAAGAAATGGACAATAACATGCAAGATATTGGGAAGGAAGAATCAATGAGACTCTTTGCTTTCTGGATAGGGTTGGAAATAAGAAGGGAGTAGACTCAAAGTGAGAGAAAGGAGGCCAAAAAATCTGGAAAACAGAATCAAACATTGACAGAAAGAGTAAAGAAAAAAAGAGAGAGAGATTATTTGAAGTAAAGGATGATTTTGAAAAAATGAATTTTAGGTGATGGAAAGACATCTGAGGCGATATATTTATCTCATACCTTTCATCTCACCAACTCCTCACCTCAGTCTCGGCAAATAGTCATACCTCTTTATTCAAAGAGTTAAAAATTATCAAAAGGAAGTCTCTTAACATCTTGACACCAATCTTGCAAACTGATCTGCATGTGTACCCCTCCTTTTCTCCTTGTCTGGAGGAGTCTTCCCTCCTTATCTAAGGCCTGTGTCCTAGATTCCATTTTCCCCAGAGATTTTACTCCGTAGATTTTCTTTTCTTTCTGAGATTTTCAGACTCTTCCTTTTCTCTGACTACCTTTCACTGGTATTTCAACAAGCACAAATTTCTTCTATATCAGAATGAAAAACCTAAGACAAATCCAAATACTTAACCTCTAACTACTCCCCTAGCCCATGAAATATCTCCCCTTTCAGCTACTGGTCTGTCAGAATCTTTTATTAAACACATAGGGACAGAGATTGGATTGGTGGTTACCAGAGGGGAAGGGGGGAGGGAGGAGGGCGAAAGGGATAATTCAGTACATGTGTGTGGTGATGGGTTGTAATTAGTATTTGGGTGGTGAACATGATGTAATCTATGCAGAAATAGAAGTACAATGATGTACACCTGAAATTTTTACAATGTCATAAACCAATGTTACTGCAATAAACAAAAAATTTTTTAAAAAAAGTCTAAACACTTACTGTCCAATGTGAGCACATTTCACTCACCTCAGCCCACTGCCATCTATGTTGCCCTCTCACAACTCCACCGAAATTGCTGTCAACAAATCTTCACATAATTGCCTTACTCCCAATTCTATGGAGTATTTTCAGAACATATCTTATTTGATATCTTAGCAAGATTCGATACTGTTGACCTGATTCTTTTTTGTGAAGTGCTTTCTTTTCAAACCCGTGAAATCAGAATTGCCTTCATTCCATCCTGTTTTGTTGGTGCCGTGGTCTCTTTCTACACCTGTACCTTAAATGTTTGTGATGTTCAGGGCTCAGCCCTTTGCACCCTTCTCTTTTAACTCTGCCTACTTTCTCCTCATTATCTTGTTCACTTCTTTGGCTTAAGTTGATGAATCCAACACTATTTTCTCTATTCTGTTCCCATCATCTAAGATCCAGAACCATATACATCTAGTGATTTCAAGGAAATAAGTCCCAGATTGTCTTACAGGTACCACATTCCATCCAGTTGGCCAAGTCAAAAATGTTTAACCCCCACCACACTATGCCGATTAAGCATCAAGTCCTGCTTTAAAAATACTACATATCCAGGTAACCCGGAATCTAAATAAAAACTTTTTGAAGCTTCAAAGTGTAATTCAAAAGTTGCTAGGAATTTTGGCCTCTAGAGATGGATACACCAATTAAACTTTGGAAGAAATCAATTTGTTTTGGCAAAATCCATAGAATTATTCTTTATATTACATAAATGTAAAGCAATTTCTCATCCACTGTTCTTGGAAAAAACTGTGAAATTTCTACTAATCTCATAATTAAGTAGTGACTATGACAAAGCTTATTGAAATGGTGATTATTTTAAAACACTGGAAAAAAATTTAAAAAATTAAAAAATAATAATAAAAAAATAAATAAAACATTGGGTGCTTATTTAGCTGAACTGCTTCCTTGAAAAGTGAGAGAAATATTTATTGCATTTGGTTTATGGAGATTTTTTTCCTTAATTCTAAATATATTTTTTGTTGGTACTGTCTCTGAAAGGTATTATTCGTGAGGGGTGTGTGAGTATGTATTCGTGAAGAAGTGAGCGGTGTGTGAGTATGTATGTGTGTGTGTGTGCATGCATGGCTGTGAGTGCATGCACATGTAAGTGCATATGGGTGTGCGTATCATAGTTAAAAGTTACTAGAGGAGATAGGAAGAAGAGATATAATGACAGCAGGAAAGAGTTGGAGAAATATCTTCACCCCATGTAGATGGTGTGATCTTGAATGAAAGAGCCATATCGCCTCCTAGACTGAAACTCCTCATGTCTCTTTATTCCACATGGAATAGAGCTGATGTTCTTTGTTTAAGAGGTCCCACATCCTTGTGATTTACCAATAAATATTTTCCCCTACTGCCTTGCTCAGTTCAGACTGCTATAACAGAATTCTATAGACTGAGTGGCTTAAACAACAAACATTTATTTTTCACAGTTTTGAAGGCTGGAAGTCCAAGAGCAGGGTGCCAGCACAGTCGGGTTCTTGATGAGGGCCCTCCTTCTGGTTCACAGACGACAACTTTCTCTCTGTATCCTCACGTGGGGAAGAGAAAAAGCTCTGTTGCCTTCATCTCCTCATAAGGGCACTAATCCCATCATGGGGGCGCTACCCTCATGACCCAAGCTAACCCTAATCATCTCCCAAAAGCCCTACCTCCAAATACCATCACATTGGAGATTAAGGTTTCAACACACGAATTTTGGGGAAACACCAACATTCAATCCAGAGCACCTACCATTTTTAATGGCTACACCATGGGGAGGAAACAAAACCTTTGTTTTTGGAACATCCTTTTCTTAAGCATTTTTCTCTTTGGTAAAGTTATCTTGAAATTTCCACTCAACTGTCCAGGAAATTCAATCAGCCCCCTTTGCAGTTATAGACAGGAGATCTCAGTTCCAAGGCAGGTTCTGCCACTAAGCAGATATGAGCCACTGAGTAACCATTTAGCTTTTTGATGCTTTAGTTTCCTCTTCTGCAGGATATCTGAGGATATTTAGCTGGATGATTTCTAAGAAACCCTTCATTTATAAAGTTTTGATTATATGATTCAAAAATGTAGCATGTACCATCCAATGGCCAGTATTTTGTTTTATCACTGCAGTTACTTTAAGGTGCCACAAAAACAGACAGTTTTAGCAATATATTTAAAGAACAACATTCCTGAGACAATATTTTTATTTTTTTATTTTATTATTTTTTTTAATTTTATTTATTTTTTCCCCCCAAAGCCACAGTAGATAGTTGTATGTCATAGCTGCACATCCTTCTAGTTGCTGTATGTGGGACGCGGCCTCAGCATGGCCGGAGAAGCGGTGCATCGGTGCGCACCCGGGATCCGAACCCAGGCCACCAGCAGCAGAGCGCCCACACTTAACCGCTAAGCCATGGGGCCGGCCATGAGACAATATTTTTAGAGGCGTTTTTTTAAAAAGATCTTACAGAGAACAGGTAGAGATGAAGATTTTTTACTCGTACTAATTGCTTTTCAAAATAGTGGAAACTCTTATGCCAAGGAGCCAGGAGTCCTGCAGGCTACAATATTAGTCCAATCTGTGCTGTGAAATAATCTCATAAGCACAATATTAGTAGGGGGTTTGTATGCCTCTTTGTATTGTGGATCTGGAAATCTTACAGGACTCGCAGACTGGGAAATAATTACCTTTTAATGCCAATGTAGTCTTTGGCAGGAATGCCAAATAGAGAAAACAGCACACAGCAAATTGATAAGGATGAATATCCTCTCAGACAGGGGCATCTGATCACTAGAGCTTTCCTGCCCCCAGATGACTTCCAGCCAAACCATAAAAGCTCCTCTAAATATTACTGAATGCTGGTAAGTCAATTGTTCAGACTCATACCAGAAATACATGAAATCCAAGTTAGTTAAATATTTTTCTACAGTATGTATTTTCAAACTGTGCATCAAAGAAAAAAAAATGGTTTCCTAATTGAAAGGCTGTGTATTATAAACATATAGTTCATAAAGTTTACAACAAGCAAATCCAGACACTGTCCACTCATCTTTTTCCCCCTAAGATACTCCAGTCATGCTTTCCAAAGCACATTTGATAAATATTTCAAGATCAAAACTGACAAAGATATTAAGATTCCTTAGTAACTTTGCTAAAGACTTTCACATGAATAAGTAGACTACACAAAAATCAAGTGAAAGCTGAGATGTTAGCATTAATATAAACTGTCCACTTTGTCGGAAAATGTCTAATTTATTCTACGGCTTGGTGGGGTATAGCGGTTCATAAAAGACAAGGAACATTTAAAAAAAATACAAACTTCATGTTTATATATGTAAAATTGAAACATAAACACTGACTTCTTTTTTAAAATATTAGGAAGTCCTTGATGATATGCAAAGTATACAAAGGAAAAGAGCATTAAATATAAGTACGCAGAGATGGGACCAGGGTGAGTGTAGGAGGCACTTAACCTGGGTGCAAAATTTAAGAGGATCCAAAAAAACCCTCAATAATCAAGATAAGTAATACCTAATGTGATATTTTAAAAATAAAAATGAAGGGCAAAATTCCATGATAAAATTAAATAAAAACAGGATCGGTATTACTGATTTTTCCTTTTGCCTCAGTCTCTAGTATGGCTTGGCTTAGAACTACAAGTACTAAGTACCTTTTGATCATACTATACTTCAGAGCTCAGAGAAAAGGCAGAACTTAAGATAAAAACTCTAGCTTCAATGTAACATTCTAATATTGTTCTTTTTTGGCAGTAAACACATTTTGCAGATATAGATCGTAGCCTGCAGTGTTTATATTCTAAACATATTAGTTGTGTCTTTCCAAGGTTACGCTAAGATTTTTAAGGCAGGAATCATGTCTTATATTTCTCTTACTTCACACGTTACCTCACAGTGTTATGCATATAATGACTGCTTGATTAATCCTTATTAATAAACTAATTGGATTAAACGAATTCTGATAATACATGTGGCTTTCTCCACTAATCCTCAAGTTCTCTTTTTGTAATCAAATGACATACCAAAAGAAGTAAAGAATAAAAGAGATTTGTACATTGAAAGACAGGAACTTATTTTCAATATATGTTTTGAATGTACTGAAATGTATACCTTTCTTCTTTTTTCAAAAGAATTTGAGTTGGCTGCCAAATTATGTGGAAGTATTGTACTTTGGAAATAACAGGGAAAACGATTCTATATTTCCAATTCATCAGAGTAACTAAGGTATATTATTTTTGGAAAAAAAGTAATTTAATGTGAATTTTAGGATAAGGAGGATAGAGAGATAAGAGAAAAATATAATCATAGAGTGTTTCACATAACCAAACACTTCAAATTATAATTTCCTTTTAATAGAAAATAGAAATGTGGTTAAGCATAAAAATATAGGTAAAAATATGCTTTAATTTTTATCAAATGCAAATCAATGTAAGAGTACAATGAAACCTCTAAAAACCACAGATTGGACCATGTCAGTCATTTAGTCAGTTTATCTATCAATCTATTTATCTTCTATCTATCTTTTTCATTTTCTTTTGCCCATTACTTTTTCTCATGTTTTACTTACAGGTAGCTATACCTATTACTGAATCAGTAAGACTTTACCTAGCTATTTTACAAAAAATTCTAATGTTTTTGCAACGTGCAGGAGGAAATTAATACTTGCAATTTTATACAATTTGGACACATTCTACTAAAGTTGTCTACACTTTATACACCCAGCCCCTGTCAAACAGGCATGCCATCTCTCTGATGATCATAAATTGCCTTCTCAAGCTCAAATTTCATGTGATGCGTGGTCTTCTATTTCACATATTCTAGCTTTACTATATGGTGACTGTTATGGATTGAATTGTGTCTCCTCAAGACTCTTGAAGTTCTAACCTTCAGTATTTCAGAATGTGACCTTAGTTGGAGATATGGTCTTCACAGAGGTACTGATTCAGCTAAAATGATGTAATTAGGGTGTACTCTAATCCAACATAATTTGTCCTCATAAAAGGGGGAAATTTGGAGACAGACACACACAGGGAGAATGTCTGGAAAGATGAAGGCAGAGATAAAGGTGATGCTCTACAAGCCAAGGAACATCAAAGATGGCCAGCAAAACACCAGAAGCTAGAGGAGAGGAACAGAATAGATTGTCTCTCACAGCTTCTCAAGGAATCAGCTCTGCTGATACCTTGATCTTGGACTTATGCCCTTTAGAGCTGTGAGACAATAAATGTTTGTTGTTGAAGCTAGCCGGTTGGTGGTACTTTGTTACAGCAGCATAGGAAACTAATACAATGACCAAATCAACTTTTAATTTAGCTTTTAAACAACCAAGATTTTAAGAATTGCTTAATCAATTGTTTTGGTGAATTTCATAACTTTTGAAAAAACTTACTTCGTGTGTTGGCTTTATCTCTTACATTTTCACACAAACAGATACACATCTATATGTCATTGATTTAATAGGCAGGTAGGGGGAATGATTTCAGAAGAAATAAATTAACTGATGTGTCTGTGATATGCACATAGGTTCATTTGCATTCAAATAAATCTCCCTTAATCTTGAAACAGACATTATGAAGAAACATAAATCTCAGCAGTGTAGTTTTACAAAGAAAATCTCCCTTCAAGAGAAACTTTCTATATTAATATTTTATTATATGTATGACTTATTTCAATAAAAATTGGTGAGTATGTACTATAGGTGAAGTATTGTGATGGAGAATTCATCCGAAGATAAAATGTATTTACCCTGCCTTCAGGAAACTCACCTGCTAGCAAGTTTAAAGTGACTTCAATAGAGTATAGTGGAAGTATTAATAAAAGTATGTTCAAGCAGCAGATTAAGCATAGAGGAGAGTGATTGATTGAATTTAGTGTGGGATCAGGAAAGTAAAAGCTTAATGAGGATAGAAACTGAGTAAAGTTTTGAAGGATGAATTGTATCTTTTGGGTAGACAAAGTGCAATTGGTACACGTTTTTGCACGGGCTATAGAAGCAAGAAACACGTTTCAAAGACTCAGAGTAGTTTGGTAAGGCCATAGCATAAAATATGTTCAGTGGATGGGACTGGCTAATCAATAGGTGGTGATGAGAATTATCTGATGTAAGGGGGCACTGGGAGACATGTACTATGGATGTTATAAATCCAATTTTCACTTAAAAAATAAACTCTAATGAAGAATAAGAGGACAGCTGTGCAATGGATAAGACCAGCATAGAGGCACCAGTAATTACTGCAATTACAGTCATCGTGTATGTCCACCTCGCTTGTGCCCTGTGCAGCAGTAGGGGCACCATTTTCACAGACGCAAATGCACCACTGCAGTCCTGCAGGCAAGGTTTATGGGGAGAGACACTGAGGACCCAAACTGATACTAAGGATGTACTGAGAAACATTAGGAAATAAAATAGAAATAAAATGGAAAACTATTGTTTATTGGGGGTAAGGTAGAAAGAGGAATCTAAATGACTTTTGTCTTTAATTGCTATGAATATTCTCAGTAAGACATAAAACGTGGTAGAAAAAGTAGTTTGGGTCGGACTCTGCAGAAGACAAATATATTCTGTTAGTTTCTTTTTTCCACAATACTTCTGCATTAATATTAAATAGTTATGTTAAAAAAACAACGCTGTGTTCAAACTTATTTCGAATCTAACTACTGTTCCATTTGTAAAAGAATTCCAGCATATACATGCAACTGTCAGCCCTAAAATGTTTTCACCATTGGCCTTCATCTCTTTTCAAAATTTTGGACTGTTTAACTGTTTAGAACAAAGAAAAATGGAGTTCAGTAGTCCAGTCAACAAATTTCTGGTTTAAATATTGCTTAAATAAAAGTTAGCACATTTCACTATAAAGGTCCATTCCATAGCTAACTGATCATCTACTATTGGTGAAAATTTATTTGCTGACTTTTTTGTTTTTAACATTTTTTCAATTAATCTATTCTAAGTGCTCTTTTATTAGAATAATAAATAAAAGGGATAGTTGGATACATGGCAACACTATAGTTATAAATAAATGCCAATGCAATAGCCTGGAGCTTCTTAAAAAGAAATTTATCTAAACTAAGTCAGTGAAACTAGAATGTGTGGCCACCTTTTTATAAAAACATTGTTAAAAAGTATTCAGATTAAAACCGAGCTTCCTGTATATGAAGAATTTAAATAATTTTGCAGAGGGTAAAAAAAAGAGAACAATGTGCAGGTAGACAGAAGTAACTTTAACATAAAACTGAAGATTGTAAATAGATACAAATAAGGTGAAGTTGTATCCATGGCAAATGTGTTGACAAAATGTCTAGTTCTTCTCTCATTCACGAAAACTTATTTAGAAAGTATGGTTTTTGAAAAGCTGGTGGGCCAGTGGGATTGAATGCTACACTTGGAACAGTTTTCTGACCACAGTGCCAGATGAGAAAATGGCCCGGGGTTTCAGGAACCCATCCAGTTCGGTGGGAATATTTTCCAAAGTTAACATGAAATACTTTACTCAGTCTTGTTTTTACTGGATCGGATCTGAATGGATTTACTTTGTTGTATCATTCAGTTAGTTTGAGCCTTGTTGATATGGCACATAAACAAAATATTTCTTTCCCTTGTTATAGGAAAAGAGGTTAAAAGCATAGAACTTTAATTGGAAAAACAGCCCCACTGCTGTTACTCCTTTCCTTCGCCTCCATGACAGGTTTCATTGTGAGAGTACCCATACCTTTTTACAGGGTTGGAATTTAGCCCAAGATTATCGTTACTTACATGGAAATAACATCCATAAATGTCACCTGGACCCTATTAGAATATGGTTTTAGTTTATAGTGTCAAAGAAAACTTGTTAAGATACATATTAGGATTTTGCATTTAAATTGCAGTTGACACCAAATAACATAAACACAAGATATTGAGTTCTTTACTCTAAATATTTAACTTGAATATAATTCAACATTTTTGTCTAAATCTCTTTAAAGTTTATGTCCTTTGATGTTCTTGTCATATGGAATATTTTCATAGCTGCTTTACCAACACAGAATGGAGAATTTAAAATACTGACAAAAGTATTTTTTAAAAAGGACTAGATTCGTGAAAGGCAATATGAAAGGTTAATACCTTTAGACTTGCTTCTTCTTAACAGCTCTGTTTTTTAAAAAAAGCTTCTATGAGGTTGAACCATTGAATTATCTGAGCACTCTCTGAATTGCCCTTTTCAATATCATAGATAAGTGGGGACTGACTGTACATTCTCTTCACACGTGTAACAACTCACAATGAAACAAACGAAAGAAGACTCACCTCATGCCTCCCTTGAATGTTTTATCACACTTTGCTAACTCCAATAAGACATTTCAATAATTTAAAAGCTGTTACATAATCAAAAATATTTGATCAGTAATTTTGTTTTCATTGATGAATTTGAAGTTTACTTTTTTTCTGTCAGGCCAAAGAATCAGATATAATTACTAAATTTAAAGTTTTACAGCTATGATATCAGCTCTACTACTCTGTGGCCTAAAGACATATTGCAACTCTGTGAGCGTGTGGTTGACAACGTTGTATAGCAGCTGGCATGGAAGAAAGCTGGCAGAGCATATCTCAGAGAATAAAACAAGACTGCTAGCTGCCACTGTAAGCTATCTTATCTTGCATATAAATTGTTACTAGAGCTGTCTTGTTAGTAACTGTCTCTATTATAATATTATGAATGTCTGCATTTTTGAAATAAAAAAGGAAAGTTTCTGTAAATATTTACATATCCTCATTATTTGGTCCTTCCATTTGACACGGTCTCCCATCTAACCACGTACAACTTATAGGAGGTGCTACCAAACCATTTTAGGCACTGTGTTGAAACTTCTGGGAAAAAAAGAAACAATTAAAATCACAGAATTTATTTAATATCAGCCATCTAATGTCCAAGTTAATGCTGATAGATCTTAATCTTCAAATGAATTCATATTTAAATTGACATAATTTTAGTTATTCAGAGATATATGCAAAAATTTATTTGTTGGGTTGAAAATTCATGTAACTCTGAGTAATGCTTTTAAAAAGAGAATTTTAACTAATACCAGTGTGGTCTTCCTATTTATTTCACAGAAGTTATGTGTTTCATTATGAATAGCAAAGAAATAAGATACCTCGTATTGTTTTACACTGATGTAACATTATCAGGTGTTGAATAGTCTCTAATTTTTAAATTTTAAGTTTATCTCCTATTAATTCTATTAAAATTCTTTGCCATTGGTTAATCTGCTTCTGCAAGTCTTTCTATATCAGCAGGTTTTGAGGCTGTCCATCTCTTGCCCAGCTTTTGCTGAACTGGTTATATCCAGAGAAATCTTTTCTTTATTTATATTACAAGTTGTGTTTTATTGCATTTTTATTGTCTGTGTATTTACCTCAATCACTCATTAAATACAAAGTTATTTTATAGGAAAAACCATACCTTTTTTTTTTTTTTAATTTATTTTCCAATGCCTAGCATGACAGGCATTAAATAAGTGTTGTTGAATGGCCATTTATTAACATGCTGCTTGCCTCCAGAAAGCTCCCTCTTTTCCTTTCAAAGCCTTCTCTAATGGACCTGTAGCATCAATAGGAATTGCTCCACATGTGAAATCACAAATTCATACATTTCTCAGACTTCACCTCTTATTCTTACCCTATCAGTCATTTCTAAATGCTTGTTGTCTGACTTTATCAGGGCACATATCAACCCTAAAATTCCTATTTCATACATGACTCCTCCTATATTTTATTTCTCCCTGCCCAGCTTGGAAGCCTGCTATTCGAATTTTCATTATTATTTTCCCAATATCATTCACAACTTGGCCATTAACACTGATTACACATTGATCACAATTACTATTGCAACTATTGTCCATTTTCCTTAAATCTTACACCAACCAATCACTTGGCCTCTCTCCTTACTTCAAAGAGAAACTTAAAGCTAACACAAGGAGATTCTATAAGTTCCTGCCTCTGGACCTCAAATCTTTTCCATATCCTTTCCTCCCTATATAAAGGAAAACTATTCTTTCAGCTAATGATAAAACATATATTAATGTAGGTATATATATCTTTGGGTACTCCATTAATAATCTCCTGTCTCAAACTCTTAATCAACAACAATGGACAGTTTACTTGACCCTGAAATTCTTATATGCTAGAAAACAGATAGTGAATGTACAAGTTCAATACAGCTGAGTGCTATTCATTAAGTCAATAATGTTTACTGAGTTCATATTAGCTGTGAAATATTGTTTTCTTACAGAGAATACAGCAATCAAAGCAGATACAAATCATTTTCTTCCTAGAGGTTACCTCTAGGTAGAGGTTTTAGGTCCTCTCCTCCCTCCGCATGGGATGAGAGAAACTAAAAAAAAAAAAAAAAATTGAGTAGAATGTATACCATGTCAAAAGGGGATACGTCCTAAGGAGGAAAACAGCAACATGGAAAGGTGAATAGTCATGCCAGGAATGAAGTTAGTGCAGTTTTGAATAGAGTTGTGACTGAAAGTTACACCAAAAATGGTAGCATTTGAGACAAATCCTGAAGGTGATATAAGGAGAGAGTCAATAAAGATATTTGAAAGGAGTGTTTCCCAGGCACACAGAAGCAGGAGAGAGCTTGGCATGTTCAGGAAACAGCAAGGGCACCTGTGTAAATAAAGCAGAAAGAGTGAGAGATGAGAGAAGAAGAGATCAGGACAGAGAGGGAATGGGACTCCACTGCAGAAGAGTGACATGTTCTAACTTGGATTTTAAAAGGACAACTCGGTTTACTCTGTTGAGAAAAGACTGAAAGGAGACAGGGCAGAAGCTGGGGACAGGTCTAGCAACTATTGCAGTCATTCTTGTAAGGTCAACAGTGGCTTGGACCAGGATAGCAGTGGTGGAGGTAGTAAGATGTTGCTGAGATCTAGAAATATTATAAAGACACAACCACCACTGATGTGCAGTATAAGGGAAAGAGGATTCAAGGATGATCCTAAGATTTGTAACACGTAGAATTATCACCAACTTTGTGGGGAAAACTGTGAGAAGCAGTTTCTGGGAGGAGTTCAGGTTTTGGCTTATTAATTAGTAGATATCTATGCATTCACCAAGTGAAAGTATCAAACAGGAAGTAGAAGATATGACACTGGAGTTCAGAGGACTGTTCTGAAGTCCAGTTTCAGGGTGAAAAAGGAGCATGACACTGGTGAATTAAATTTGCCTGATTAATTAGGGTAGTCTTCCTGGAAGAAACAATTTTGAAGCTAAAACATAAATAATAAGTGAGGATTAATTAAATGAAGAGCAACTTGAAATGGTTGAGATAATTCTAGGCAGAGGGAATTAACGGGGACATGTGATAACCTGACATAAAAAGATATTGGTGCGGGCCGGCCCCGTGACTTAGCGGTTAAGTGCACGCCCTCCACTGCTGGTGGCCCGGGTTCGGATCCCAGGCGCGCACCGACGCACCGCTTCTCCCGCCATGCTGAGGCCACGTCCCACATACAGCAACTAGAAGGATGTGCAACTATGACATACAACTATCTACTGGGGTTTTGGGAAAGGAAAAAAAAAAAAAAGGAGGAGGATTGTCAATAGATGTTAGCTCAGGGCCGGTCTTCCTCAGCAAAAAGAGGAGGATTAGCACGTATGTTAGCTCAGGGCTGATCTCCCTCACAAAAAAAAAAGATATTGGTGCAATTGCGGAATTAAAACATGGTTGAAGAATCGAGAACTAACATTAGAGAGTCATGATATGAGCTAGGACATTTATTAACTTACAGACTGTAGTACGAATTTTGCTCTTCATCTTAAGGCTAATGGGAAACCTTGAAGGGTTTTACACAGGCTCATATGCACTTCAGAGTTGCATGTCATAATGCCAAACCTGCTTGCATTTTCAGAAATGATTTGGAGGAAACAAGACTAGACGCAAATGCCAAACAACAGCAATAAAAAAACCGAGAAGCAAAGAGGCTACTTGAAGGTTCATGAAGGAGTCTAAGAGATAATAGAGGCGGACATTACTAACAAAGAGAAATTGATGAATCTGAGAGATTTTTGGAGGCTTTTATTTTTTCTGGTGGTGGAGTCAGTAAATTATTGAATTGGTTTTGTGGGGAAGGAAAGGGAAGAAAGAAAGTTGATGTCAAGATATTCGACCTGGACAACTACTTAAATGTTGTTTCTGTTTATTCGGCTGGCACACACTTCTGTTGGTTGGAAAGGTGAGTTCAGTGCTGGACAGGCTGCCTTCTGAGAGTGTTGTAAAGTACCTGTATGCCTAGCCTAGGGATCAAAAGAGTTGTTTGGGAAGTTTTCCAGGGGAAATTTATGAACAGTTGGATCTATAAATGACATTTCAAAGTATGAGAGAAAATTTAAAATGAGGAAAGAAGAGGGCCTAAAATAGAAGCCTGAGGAAATCCAATATTAAATGGCATATAGAGGAAACAGAGTGCACAAAGTAGATTAAGAAAGAACATCCCACTAGATGGGAAGAAAAGCAAAGGAATAATGGTGGTAGAGAAGGGAAAAGAATAACTTAAGCGAAAAGCGGGGATAATAAGTATCCAGTGCTGCTGAGAGACCAGGTTACATAAATACTGAACGAGACCTTGGCACTTAGTTACCAGGAGGCTGCGGGTTATTTTGGCAAGCACAGTTCTCAGCAGAGTGGTGGAAATGGAAGGTAGTTAGGCTTAGACTGAAAAGTAAAAAGGTGAGGACATACAGAAAGTGAATAGAGCTGGCTGTCAAGAAGTTTGTCTGTGTTACGGACAGGAGCTATAGGTAACTAGATGCTATGAAGTGAGGGGAGTAGGTCAGTAATTATTAGTACGAAAAAGAATTGAACATAATTAAATGCTGATGATAAGACAGCAGAGAGGAGAAGTGAAGACATAGGAGAGAACGGTCATCTTTGGAAGCTAAAGTCCCTGAGAAGAAAGGAAGAGATAGGTGGACTTCAGGGCCCCTTGTTAGAATTCTGAGAAATCTTATTTTAATAGGGGAGACACCACTAGTGATACCACTAGGTTTTTAGATTTTTTGGTGGGAAGCAATGAGCATTCATTTCTCTGAAAGGGAGGAAATGAGATTAACAGCTAAGAAAGGGAATTTTTGGAAGCCTGTTAGGCTTGAGGAGAATGGAGAGCTTCTTAAATAGTAATTGAGGAGAATGGGAGTGAGAGCTAATTAAATAAGCATTATAGAATTGCTGGCATGTTAAGGACCCAGCTGAGGTTGACAGCATGGATTTATCAGTCTGCAGGTTGGTTTGGAAGCTGTATTTTCTGTTCATTTTATGTTTAGACACTGTCTAAACATAAAAGTTACTGTAAAACATCAGCAACTTAATTTGTTTGCTAGAAAGTATGATAATAAATAGTGTTAAAGTTTTCTACCAGAAACTCAAACTTCTAAGATTATAATGTCTTAGTTGAAAAAACCACTATATCTTCTTTGAATTAATAATTCAGATTAAAATTTTCAAAGTATTATTTTGTAATTAATTTTATTCAAAGACTTTGATTTTCTTTTTCATATGTTGGTGATTGGAAGTAGAATTTTCATAGTTAAGATTAGGAAAGTGAATTTGTTTATTTATCTTTTTACAATATTTATGAGATAAATGACTACCTTGAATTAATGAAACAATCAATTAGTTTTCACTGGTAAAACTTTTTAAAACTGTCTTTATGAGGTTACATTCAGGCAAGTAATGATCATGGACTTGCATAATAGAAAACATTATCATATTCTTAATTGTTCCTTTCCTATCTTTTATATTTGAAAGAAATAAGGCCATTTGTTTGACAGGATTTCATCCATAGAAATTTTACAAAGATTTTATATACACATGCACACCAAACACACTATATGAAAGTCTTTAATCCTATAAATTATAGAAGATGATATCTTTCTTATAATTTAAAAAAAGGAGACATAACTTGCATACAATTATGTTCATAAACTATTATATGTGCTAACTATGATCTTGAAAGTGAAGAATTTTCTATATAAATGTGCTGACAATGTGAATGGTGCCCCAGAGCTGAGCAAGGTGCTGACCCTGATTCCACTGTACGAATGTAAGATAATTTATTATTTTTTCTGTTTTTTTTTTTTACGTTTTTTTCGTACAGTGATGAACAATATTGCTATTAGCATTGTTTTACATGTCTCTTGAACATATGTGAAGGAATTTCCCTAGAATTTCTAACTAGGAGTGGAAATCCGGTCATGGTGTATACAAATACTTAACTTTACTACGTAATGCCACATTGTTTTTCTCAGTGATTTTGCCAATTTCTGCTCCCACTAGCCATGTGTCAAAGTTGCTATTGGTCTTTGCTAAGACTTGGTATTGACAGACTTTTTTTTTAACCTGTAGAATTTCATTTTTATTTTAATTTGCTTTCTTTTATTATTAATGAGATTGAGCATTTTTTCTTATGTTGATTGGCCTTTTGTGTTTTCTCTTCTGTGAAGTAGTCACTCAATTTTTTGCCCATGTTTTTTATTGTATTCTTTCTCTTTTTCTTACAAATTGTTTCATTTAACATCTTACATCATTTTGGGTATGTATCCTTTGATAATTAAATTAAAAACTAGGAGGCGGAGTCAAGATGGCGGCGTAGGCAGACTCGGAACTCACCTGCTCCCGTGGACACAGCCAATTTACAACTACTCGTGGAAAAATTACCCCTGAGACAGAACTGAAAACTGGATGAGAGGAACTCCTGCAACAACGGACAATCCTAACTGAGGTGGAAGAGGCAGAGACTCCCTTCCGGAGAGGAAAAACGCCGTCTTCACAAGCCGCCAGCGTCACGGCCGCCGGGAGCAGCTCACAGGTCCGCAGCCTCCCTGGAGGCGCGGGGCCCTGAGCCGGGAGCGCCCCCGCTGTGGGCATTTTGTGGACCCAGCACAATAGAGACCAGCGGCATAATCTGACTTTGCCTGCTAGTAAGCATTGGGGAGGACCCCCAGAAAACTCGGTTCACAAAGAAACTAAAACTGGCTCTTAAAGGTCCCGCACGCAAACTCATCCGTTTCAGAAAGCATCCTAAAATCACCAGAAAGAAAGGTGCACAGTGCTTTGGTGATAAGAGACTCACCTAATAGGCCCTGAGTACATCTCGGTGAGGGGTGAGACCTCTCCAGGGACTGGGACATTGGCGGCGGCCATGGTTGTGGCCTGGTGTGGGCATGCTGACACAGACGCCATTGGAGTTCTCCCTGAGGCCTGCTAGCCCAGGGTCTGCCCCACCCACCAGAGCACCGATTTAATCCAGCTCAGCCAGGGCAGGCAGCCCACCCTAGAGACTGGCCCCACCCAACAACAAGCCCTCAGGCAACTTGTGGGCCTGCATGCATTGGTGACTGGATTCTCTGCAGCCTGGCAACTGAGCCGACTTGAGTGGGGCAGGGTGTGCACAAGGATCAGGTGGAGAGTGTGGGGCGGTGGCGGAGTGTGTGGGGCTCCCGCTGTGGAGAGACTGGGTCCGCTTGGGGAGGTCGGGGCGCTCACACGGGGCAGGACTGTGTTGACTGTGTGTGTGGACCTGTGGGCGGCAGGGCTTGTCAGCTGCAGAAGACTTGTGCTTCTCAAAGACCCACATAGGAGGTTTGCCCCACCTTCCAAAGCCTGAAACAATTGGGTGCTCCTGTGCCTGAGGCCAGCCCCACCCTGCTGTAATCCTCAGAGAGCTGACAAGAGACCTAATAGGCTAGAGGCTTACAGCAATTGTAAGGCCCTGAGCCTAACAACCTGCCATGCTAGGGGCCTACTCACTTAAAAGAAATACTGCAACACAAATGTGGTATTAGAACTTGCAGCCAACTGTGCTGGGGCTCCCCACACCTGATAAAGAGACTGAAGGGCCCACAACAACTACAAGCAGCTGAGCATTACAACAGCTGGCCAGGAGCATAACTCGGCCTCCCTGGGTGCCTACAGAGAGAGCAAACAGGCCACAACAGAAGGACACACGTAGCCCACATAGGGATCAACGCTGGAATATTGAGAACTGAGGGAAGCACACTAGAAGCCTCCTAAGGCATCACTTACATAAGGTCACCTATCCAAGAGCAGGAGACGTAGCTGGCCTACCTAATACGTAGACACAAGCACAGGGAAAGAGGCAAAATGAGGAGGCAAAAGAATACATTCCAAGTAAGGGAACAGGACAAAACCCCAGAAAAGGAACTAAGTGAAACAGAAATGAGCAACCTACCCGACAAAGAGTTCAAACAAAGAGTGTTAAGGATGCTCACTGATCTGGGGAGAAGAATAGATGAACTCAGTGAGAATGTCAACAAAGAAATGGAAGATATAAAAAAGAACCAATCAGAAATGAAGAATACAATACTGGAAATGAAAAATTCATTAGAGGGACTCAAAAGCAGAGTAGAGGATAGGGAAGAAAGGATCTGTGAGCTGGACGAAAGACTAGAAGAAATTACCCAAGGTGAACAGGTAAAAGAGAAAAGAATTAAAAAGGCTGAGGACAGTCTAAGGGACCTCTGGGACAACATCAAGCGCACTAACATCCATGTTATAGGTGTCCCGGAAGGAGAAGAGCGAGACAAGGGGGCAGAGAATCTATGTCAAGAAATAATAGATGAAAACTTCCCTAACCTAAGGAAGGAAACAGACATCCATGTACAGGAAGCACAGAGAGCCCCAAACAAGATAAACCCAAAGAGGCCCACACCAAGACACATCATAATCAAAATGTCCAGAATTAAAGATAAAGAGAGAATCTTAAAAGCTGCAAGAGAATGTCAAGTTACATACAAAGGAAACCCCATAAGGCTATCAGCTGACTTCTCAGCAGAAACCTTACAGGTTGGGAGAGAATGGCACGATATATTTAAAGTGCTGAAAGGAAAAAACTTACAGCCAAGAATACTCTACCCAGCAAGGTTATCATTCAAAATGGAAGGAGAGATCAAAATTTTCCCAGATAAGCAAAAATTAAAGGAATTTGTCATCAAGAAACCTGTGCTACAAGAAATGTTAAAGGGACTGATTTAAGGGGAAAAGAGAAGACCACAAATAGGAAAAATTATCTATTTCCATGATTAGAACGTAATGGATACAAATGCACAAAAATGAGGTTAGATATGATATCAAAAACATAAAAGGAGGGAGGAGGGGAGTTAAAGAGCACAGCTTTCAGACAGAGGTCAAACTAAAGTGACCATCAATTCTGTATAGAAGAAGAAAGGAACAGAGAAGGACTACTAAAACACTGAGAAAAAAAAAAAAGTTAAAAAATGGCAATAAGTACATACTTATCAATAGCTACTTTAAATGTCAACGGACTAAATGCTCCAATTAAAAGGCATAGGGTGGCTGACTGGATAAAAAAACAAGACCCATATATATGCTGCGTACAAGAGACACACTTCACACCTAAAGACACTCACAAACTGAAAGTGAAGGGATGGAAAAAGATATTCCACGCAAATGGCAATGAAAAGAAAGCTGGGATAGCAGCACTCATATCAGACAAAATAGACTTTAAAACAAAAACTGTAAAAAGAGACAAAGAAGGGCATTACATAATGATGAAGGAAACAATCCAACAAGAGGATATAACACTTGTAAATATCTATGCACTCAATGTAGGTGCACCTAAATATATAAAGCAATTATTAACAGACATAAAAACAGAAATAGACAGTAACACAATAATAGTAGGGGACTTTAACATTCCACTTACACCAACGGATAGATCATCCAAACAGAAGATCAATAAGGAAACATTGGCCTTAAATGACACACTAGAACAGATGGACCTAGTAGATATATACAGAGCATTCCATCCAAAAACCGAAGAATACACGTTCTTTTCAAATGCACATGGAACATTCTTCAGGATTGATCACATATTAGGCCACAAAACAAGTCTCCATAAATTTAAGAAGATTGAAATAATACCAAGCATCTTTTCTGACCACAACAGTATGAAACTAGAAATCAACTGTAGGAAGAAAATCAGAAAAGCCACAAATACGTGGAGATTAAACAAAATGCTACTGAACAATGACTGGGTCAACGAAGAAATCAAAGAAGAAATCAAAAAATACCTGGAGACAAATGAAAATGAAAATACTACATGCCAGAATTTATGGGATACAACAAAAGCAGTTCTAAGAGGGAAGTTTATAGTGATACAGGCCTATCTCAACAAACAAGAAAAATCTCAAATAAACAATCTAACAATGCACCTGAAGGAACTGGAAAAAGAAGAACAAACAAAGCCCCAAATCAGTAGAAGAAGGGAAATAATAAAAATCGGAGCAGAAATAAATGAAATAGAGACTAAAAAAAAATAGAAAAAATTAATAAAACCAAGAGCTGGTTCTTTGAAAAGATCAACAAAATTGACAAACCTTTAGCTAGACTCACCAAGGAAAAAAGAGAGAAGGCACAAATAAGTAAAATCAGAAATGAAAGAGGAGAAACTACAACAGATACCTCAGAAATACAAAAGATTATAAGAGAATACTATGAAAAGCTATATGCCAACCAATTCAACAATCTGGAAGAAATGGATAAATTCTTAGAATCACACAACCTTCCAAAACTGGATCAAGAAGAAGTAGAGAATTTGAATAGACCAATCACGAGTAAGGAGATCGAAACAGTAATCACAAACCTCCCCAAAAATAAAAGTCCAGGACCAGACGGCTTCCCTGGTGAATTCTACCAAACATTCAAAGAAGACTTAATACCTATCCTTCTCAAACTCTTCCAAAAAATTGAGGAGGGAGGGAAGCTCCCTAACTCATTCTGTGAAGCTGACATTACCCTGATACCAAAACCAGGCAAGGACAACCCAAAAAAAAGAAAATTACAGGCCAATATCACTGATGAACATCGATGCAAAAATCCTCAACAAAATACTAGCAAATTGCATACAACAATACGTTAAAAAGATTATACACCATGATCAAGTGGGATTTATTCCAGGGATGCAGGGATGGTTTAACATTCGCAAATCAATCAATGTAATAGACCACATTAATAAAATGAAGAATAAAAAGCACATGATCATCTCCAATAGATGCAGAGAAAGCATTTGACAAGATACAGCATCCATTTATGATAAAAACTCTGAATAAAACGGGTATAGAAGGAAAGTACCTCAACATAATAAAGACCATATATGACAAACCCACAGCTAATATCATCCTCAATGGTGAAAAACTGAAAGCCATCCCTCTGAGAACAGGAACCAGACAAGGATGCCCACTGTCACCACTCCTATTTAACATAGTACTGGAAGTCCTAGCCAGAGCTATCAGGCAAGAGAAAGAAATAAAAGGGATCCAAATTGGAAAGGAAGAAGTGAAACTCTCACTATTTGCAGATGATATGATTTTATATATAGAAAACCCTAAAGAATCCACCAGAAAACTTTTAGAAGTAATAAACGAATATGGTAAAGTTGCAGGATACAAAATCAACGTACAAAAATCAGTTGCATTTCTGTACACTAACAACGAAGTAGCAGAAAGAGAAATTAAGAATACCATCCCATTTACAATTGCAACAAAAAGAATAAAATACCTAGGAATAAACTTAACCAAAGAGGTGAAAGATCTGTACACCAAAAACTATAAAACATTTCTGAAAGAAATTGAAGAAGACACAAAGAAATGGAAAGATATTCCGTGCTCTTGGATTGGAAGAATTAATATAGTTAAGATGTCCATACTTCCTAAAGCCATCTATAGATTCAATGCAATCCCTATCAAAGTTCCAACAACATTTATCACAGAAATAGAACAAAGAATCCTAAAATTTATATGGAACAACAAAAGACCCCGAATAGCTAAAGGAATCCTGAGAAAAAAGAACAAAGCTGGAGGTATCACACTCCCTGATTTCAAAATATACTACAAAGCTATAGTAACCAAAACAGCATGGTACTGGCACCAAAACAGACACACAGATCAATGGCATAGAATCGAAAGCCCAGAAATAAACCCACACATCTATGGACAGCTAATCTTTGATAAAGGAGCCAAGAACATACAATGGAGAAAAGAAAGTCTCTTCAACAAATGGTGTTGGGAAAACTGGATAGCCATATGCAAAAAAATGAAAGTAGACCCTTACCTTACACCATACACAAAAATTAACTCCAAATGGATTAAAGACTTGAATGTAAGACCTGAAACTGTGAAACTTCTAGAAGAAAACATAGGCAGTACGCTCTTTGACATCGGTCTTAGCAACATCTTTTCAAACACCACATCTGACCGGGCAAGAGAAACAATAGAAAAAATAAACAAATGAGACTACATCAAACTAAAAAGCTTCTGCACAGCAAAGGAAACCATCAACAAAATGAAAAGACAACCTAACAATTGGGAGAAGATATTTGCAAACCATACTTCTGATAAGGGCTTAATCTCCAAAATATATAAAGAACTCATGCATCTCAACAACAAAAAAAATTAACAACCCAATTAAAAAATGGGCAAAAGACCTGAACAGACATTTCTCCAAAGAAGATATACAGATGGCCAACAGACACATGAAAAGATGTTCAAAATCACTAACTATCAGGGAAATGCAAATCAAAAGTACAATGAGATATCACCTCATGCCCGTCAGAATGGCT
This sequence comes from Diceros bicornis minor, assembly GCF_020826845.1. Lineage (NCBI taxonomy): Eukaryota > Metazoa > Chordata > Mammalia > Perissodactyla > Rhinocerotidae > Diceros > Diceros bicornis. The sequence continues at coordinate 18,952,442 of NC_080742.1, read as the reverse complement.
ATAATTAACAAGACAGGAAACCACATGTGTTGGAGAGGATGTGGAGAGAAGGGAACTCTCATACACTGCTGGTGGGAGTGCAAACTGGTGCAGCCACTATGGAAAACAGTATGGAGATTCCTCAAAAAATCAAGGATAGAACTACCATATGATCCAGCTATTCCACTGCTGGGTATTTATCCAAAGAACTTGAAAACACCAATTTGTAAAGGTACATGCACCCCTGTGTTCATTGCAGCGTTATTCACAATAGCCAAGACTTGGAAGCAACCTAAGTGCCCATCAAGGGACGAATGGATAAAGAAGATGTGGTATATATACACAATGGAATACTACTCAGCCATAAGAAACGATGAAATCCAGCCATTTGTGACAACATGGATGGACACTGAGGGTATAATGCAAAGTGAAATAAGTCAGAGGGAGAAGGTCAAATACCGTATGATTTCCTTCATTGAGTAGTAGATAATAACAACAATAAACAAACACATAGGGACAGAGATTGGATTGGTGGTTACCAGAGGGGAAGGGGGGAGGGAGGAAGGTGAAAGGGATAATTCAGTACATGTGTTTGGTGATGGGTTGTAATTAGTATTTGGGTGGTGAACATGATGTAGTCTATGCAGAAATAGAAGTACAATGATGTACACCTGAAATTTTTACAATGTTATAAACCAATGTTACTGCAATAAACAAAAAATTTAAAAAAATAAATTAATTAAAAACTAAATTAAATTATCAAAAATTTAAAAAAGGAAATGAAGAAAGCCAAAAACCTTGTGAAAACTATGAGAGTTTCTTCTATGGAAAAGGAACACACCAACACCAGCACACTTAGAAATTCTTGCTGATATCACAGGTAACTAATATTTGCAATCCTAATGTCTTTTAAAGGGTAACACTCAAAAATTGTTTTTGCTTTCTTCTGTTAGGGCAATCCTATAGCTATAAGGAAACAAACCAAAGAAACAATTCAGTGAATGTTTTCTGAATTATTTTAAGAAAAAGAAAGAAGATTAAAATATATATAGCCAGTATAATATTATAAAATATCATTTCCATGTTTAAAATTGTCCTCTTTGTAACCGATGTAAATAATACTATCTTTCTGTTTGGTGCAAAATTAAAAACATACCTTTATTATTATTTTGACAGCTAAAGCAGATACCTATAAGCATTTGAAATGAGCAGGGAACAAATTATTTGAAAATTGTAATAAAAAGCCATTGTAGGAAAACTATAACCTTCATTTTATTTTGCAAATGATATATAAAATGCAAAAGTTGTTTTTGAGTAGTAATTTAGGCAAGTATTTCCATAAAATGATATATTGGTCATGTAACAAACTAATATTAATAAATTTATTAGTGACTAGACAATTTTTTCCAATATTGTCAAGGCTTCAGTCATTTTCAATATCATACCACATAGCGCAGTTTCTTCTTTTTTTTTTTGCTGAATCATTACCTTGAAGTACTTTATTTTTATTTTTTTAAAGCTTTATTGAGGTATAATTGATATACAAAGGACTGCACATATTTAACGTGTACCATTTGATGAGTTTGGACATGGGCAAATAACCATAATCTCATCACTGTAACCAAGGTAATAGACATATCCAACAACTCCCAGAGTCTCCCTGTGTCCCTTTTTTGGGGGAAGATGGGGTGGGTAAGAACACTTAACATGAGATCTACTCTCAATAAACTCTGAAATGCACGATACTATATTGTTAACTATAGGTACTGTGTTGTACAGCAGATCTCTGGAATTTATCAGTCTAGCATAACTGAAACTTTACATCTATTGAACAACTCCTTACTTCCCCCTTGTCCAGCCCCTGGCAACCAATTATCTGCTTCCATGAGTTTGATTTTTTAGATACCTTATATCTAAAGCACGTATTATTTGTTTTTCTGTGACTGACTTATTTCACTTAGTATAATGTCTTCTAGTTTCATCCATGTTGTTGTAAATGGCATAATTTCCTTCTTTTGTAAGGCTGAATGATATTCCATGTATGAATATATCACATTTTCTTTATCCACTCCTCTATTGATGGACACTTGGGTTGTATACACATCTTGGCTATTGTGAATAGTGCTAAAATGAATATGGATGTGCAGGTATCTCTTCAAGGTCCTGATTTCAAATCTTTTGGCTATATACCAAAAGTGGGATTGCTGGATCATATGGTAGTTGTATTTTTCATTTTTTGAGGAACTTCTATACAGTTTTCCATTACCACAGCACAATTTTAAATTCTTACCAATAGTGTACAAGGGTTCCACAACCTGGTCAACACTTGTGATTTTTTTGTTTTTTTTTAATAATAGCCATCCTAGCAGGTGTGAGGTGATACCTTACTGTAGTTTTGATTTGCATTTCTCTAGTAATTAATGATGTTGATAATCGTTTCCTATATCTGTTGACCATTTGTATGTCTTCTTTGGAGAAATGTCTGTTCAAGTCCTTTGCCCAATTTTTAAAATCAGGTTTATGTTTTTCTACTATTGAGTTGTTGGAATTCCTGACGTATTTTGGAGATTAACCTTTTATCAGATATATGGTTTGCAAATATTTTATCCCATTTTATAATTTGCCTTTTAATTCCTTTGCTGTGAAGAAGCTTTATAGTTTGATGTAGTCCCACTTGCCTATTTTCACTTTTGTTGCCTTGCTTTTGGAGACATATGCAAAAAATCATTGCCAAAACCAATCAATTGCATTTCTATTCACTAAAACTTAACCATTTTAAACAGAAATTGAAAAAATAATACATTTATAATAGCATCAAAAAGAATAAGATACCTAGGAATAAACTTAACCAAGAGGTGAAACACTTGTACACTGAAAAATATAAAAATTGATGAAAGAAATTAAAGGAGACACAAATAAATGGAAAGACATTTTGTGCTCATAGATTGGAAGACTTAATTTTGTTAAAATGTCTGTACTACCGAAAGCAATCTACTGATACAATGCTATCCCCATCAAAATCCCAGCGGTGTTTTTTGTGGAAATAGAAAAAAAAAATCCTAAAATTAATATGAAACCACAAAAGACCCAGAATAGCCAAAGTAATCTTGAGAAAGAAGAGCAAAGCTGGAGGCATCACACTTCTTGATCTCAAAATATATTACAAAGCTACAATAATTAAAAGAGTGCGGGGGAGGCGGTCCCATGGCACAGTGGTTAGGTTCACTGCATTCCACCTCAGCGACTTAGGTTCGCTGGTTCGGATCCCAGGCCCAGACCTACAGCACTCATCAGCCATGCTGTGGCATCGACCCACATACGAAATAGAGGAAAATTGGCACAGATGTCAGCTCAGGGTGAATCTTCCTCAGTAAAAAAAAAAAAAAAGTGTGGTATTGACATAAAGACAGATATATAGACCATTGGAACAGAATGGAGAGTCCAAAAATAAACCCTCACATATATGGTGAACTGATCTTTAACAAGGATGCCAAGAACACACAATAAGGAAAGGATAGTTTTTTCAATAAATGGTGGAAAACTGGATATCTACATGAAAAAAAAGTGAAATTTGACGCCTAACTTACACCATATACAAAAATCAACTCAACAGGGATTAAAGACTTAAATGTTAAGAGCTGAAACTATAAAACCCCTAAAAGAAAACATAGAGGAAAAGTATAATTTCTTTTAAATGCCTACTGAGTAAAGACTTGTATTATTTAATCATCAGAAATAATTCCTCTAATCAAATTCATTAAAAAAAGGAAGATGTAGAATTGTCATCATCTTTGTATTAACCCAATGCTAATATAGCTCCCTAACTTAATAAAAATATCTCCCAAATATTAACAGTTACATACTAACATTACAGATTATCCTATCAACACATCATAAATAGGCTATGCACTTGAAACATATATAACTTGGCAATGAATCAATTCACTCTGTGTGTCCTTTACATTTTGGTTAATCATGGAAAATATTCATAAAGAATTAGGAGTGTATAAGTTGAAGTAGCTAGCTTCAGAATTATGCCTTTTAGGCTGAAGTATAAGGATTTGAAATTTTTTTTTTTTATCATTGAGAGAACAAGTCATATACTGATGCCAACTAGCTTAATATAACCTACTATTTGTTCCCTGGGCTCTATCAAGATTAACATGTCCTGATTTGAGTAATTTTTTTTTTGTAGGTCTTATATGAATTGAATGTGATTCTTCATTAATATATTTCCAGTTAAAAGTATGAAAATAATAGGATCAATGTTTAGCATAATGGTTAAATGAAGATACTTTCTGAAAACTGCCTAAATTGTTTCATTTTAATGACAGCAAACTAACTTTCAATATGAAAACAACTTTAGTAAAATTTTATAATAATAATATTTTGATCACTTACCATGATACAGGCATTGCATTAAGTGCTTTACTTATATAACTTATTTGTTACTCAGAACTCTTTGAGGTATTCTTGTATCATAAATTGTTATCTCTATTTTCAACATGTGAAATATGAGATTTATAGAGATTAAGTTAATTTGTAGTAGTATACAGCAACAAATGTTAGACATTACTTAGACTTAAATCTTAAGAAATTTCTTATTGAATTATTAACAATTTCAAAAATTACCTTTCTAAAAAATGTTTTCATCACCTGGTGATAATATAAGGAAAAATAAATATTATGATTCTTTGTGACTTTTGTAAACTAGTATGTTTGTTAGATCTTGAATCATCAATTTCCAAGTATTTTAATAAAACAAATTTTATTATTCAGAAAGATAGATTTTCTTCATAATAAATGCATACCGACATGTCTTTTGAAAATAAGATTTATTACTATATAACAATAAATCTGAAATACAGCAAATGAAGATCCATTGAAAATAAGATGTTTCTTGCGGTATGCAAAATTGAAACTTGGAAAAACAATTTTAAAATCTATTTGGGATATGTTTTCTTACAATATACCCAAATGAATTGTTACTTTCAAAAAGTTTTTTTTAAGAATGTGAAAAGTATTCAATTTATTATATTTATTATATATTATATATATTTATTATATAGTTTCTTAAAGAATTAAATTAAATTTTTAAATTTTATAGGCCAAAAGTAGTCATTAAAATGATTCAGTATCGTACTGGTAAATTTACAAGAACATGTATTTTCTTGTTTTTGTTTTTTAACAAAATAAATTTCCAAATATTGAAGCGAAGCTGTGTTGGTAAAAATGTGGAATAAAAGCAATAGTTTAAGGCATGTATAGGTACTTAATTTATGAAATCAAAATGCAGAATATGCATTTTCACAAGTTTTTGTACATTACTGCATGCATTCAATATTCAACAAATATTTATTGAACCATTGTATTGTGCAATGACTGTGCAAAGCACTGGGGACAGAATGGAGAAAAAAATTATTGTTTTTCTTTCCCAATCGACTTTAAACTCCAAGACCAGTGGAAAAGATGGACAGTCATTTAAAATATAATGTGAAAAGAGGTCATGAGAGCAGAAATGCATGCTACTTGAGAAATAAACTAAAATATAACAAAGGGGAACTGAAAAGATAGGAACATCATCCTGAAGGAAATACTGACTAAGCTGGGACCTGAAATCTATGTGGTATTTCCAGTGAAAAGTGAATTACAGGAAAAGAGAACAGTTTGAACAAAATCTATACCTATAGTAAGAGAGCACAGAACAATGATGGAAATGAAAGTAATTCTGTCTGTATTTTTAGAAAAAGTGAATGGAGTTTTGGAAGTCCTAACTTTTTTTCTAACCCCTCTAGGGTTTCTACTGAAGGAGAAATTAGACAGGGTGTGATATTAACGAAATCCCATTTTACTAACAACTGGGCTTGTCACCAATAGTACTGAATACAGAGCTAGAACAAATTAACATGAACATGATATGACATCGAAGGACAAAGTATAGTTCATTATGCTCTTTCCAGTTAACCTAAAATGACTAATCTTACAGACCAAATCCCACCTGATTTGCCCCATACACCCAGCTAGAAAACCCGGACCACAGTAAGAGCAGGTGGATCAAAGTAAGAGGCAGATGTTGACCAAATATGCTCATGATATGAGAGTCATGAAGCACAAAACAGGTCAACATATGGGCATAGGAGCAGAGAAGAGAGAGTGGAGCCCGAGCAGGGCTCTGTGTATATTCTCGACAAAGATCGATGAGATTAGAAAGTACTCTTTCAGTAGAAGCTGGTCCAGAAAGGGAGTAGCAAAAATTTAACCTGGCAGTGCCCAGGAATGACAAGGTCTCAGACTGTGGCAAGGGGAGGAGGTGACTAAAGTGGGTTGAAGGGAAGTAATTTGAACAGAGGTCATCAAGGATCATCCACACAGGAATGCTGAAGTCCTTCAAAAGAAGAGGACTTAGGAGACTGTAAAGAAAGAAAATGATTCAAGTTCTAGAGTCTTGCTGAACAAGGAAAGATGACCATAAATTTGACAAGACAAAAATAGACAGTGATATAGACAGACAGTATGAGTCTCAAACCATGAAAGTTATTATATGATAGGGTGGAAGAGAAATATTCTGAAAACATCATTGTGAATTCCAGGATTTATGGCAGAAATTTTTAGAAGAGATGAAAGTAGGAATTTAGAACGACGACACAGAGAGGAAGCAGAAATCAACATGAAAATGAGAATATAACAGAACTTAAATGACTGGAAAGTAGTTGATAAGGCAAATAGAGAAATGAGCCATAGAGAGATTGTTGTTGGTGGTGGTGGCGGTGGTGGCGGTGAGGAGCAAAATTTCTCTGTTTGGATTCTGTTTTCTAGATTGTTTGAGAAATTCAGATTTGTTCATTGGCTGCAAGAGAAAAGCTCAGTCTTCCTTCAGAGCTCCTGGCGTGATGAGTCCTAGGGAGTGATAAAATATGTGTATCCTAGGCTGGCAAATGGAAAAAGTCCCACTGGTTATGGCCTATTCTCGCAGACCTGAGGCCATGTGCAGCCTAGTGGTGTATTTTATATGTGTATATACTGGTTTTATAGAGATCTGATATGTGTTGCTTTAAATTAAAAATTCAGACAAGCATATTTCCTTAAGATGGCAAATTACAGATAATAGAAAATGAGTAACAAGAATATATTTCTTTTAATTTTATAACCATTAGATTTAAATTAGATTCACTTTTTTTCTTCTAAATTTTCCACTTACTCCTTGCCTTTGAGTTTCAAGTAACGAAATAAAACAGGAAACAGAATAGATGATATAGGAAATACTATAAGCATATTATTCAACAGAGGTGTGTGTTTGTCCACTATTACACATAATTGCTGATGATCACTGGATTTCCCAGCCCTCTTCTAAGATCAGTGGAGCTAGTGGTTCCACCCTGAATGAGGCATGCTCACTAGTGAGGTGAATGCAAATTGAACACTGGTGAATCATTTACTTTGATTTGGCTCTCGTGGCTTAAGAGTTTGTTTGGACTCAGCCCCCATCTTCTGTCCACCATAGAACAGAACGATTATCTTGATGTTATAGCTTGATTTATTCCATTGGGGGTCAATGAATGAATAATTTGGGGTTTTGAACAGGTAGATAAAGTCAGCATAAAAACAATGTCTGGGGAAAATCTCCAAACCAATGGCTTTGAGAGGGAAAAAAACAAAACTAAATTCTTGCCAGTGATTAAAAAATCTGAATTAGAAACTTAACAACATCTAACCTCAATATAGTAAAAAATGGCTTTTGTTGACCACAAAGTACAATCTTTTATGAAATATCTATATCAATACAAGTAGTTGATGATAATAAACCAACAAGATTAGAAAGTTTATGTTATAACCTTAATAAAATTGCTATAAAACATAATTCCAAAGTCAAATGTAGAAAGTGATAGAAGCAAATGTTAAGTTGAAGTTATTTACTATATAAAAATGTGATAAATGTTGTCTTAGGACATCATGGAATAACCATATTATTGGAATTTAATAATTATTAGGGAAAGTAAAATCAAAACTAAAATGAAACATCACCTTACATCTGTGAGAATGGTGATAATTAACAAGACAAGAAATAACAGGTGTTGGAGAGGATGTGGAGAAAAGGGAACCCTCATACACTGCTGGTGGGAATGCGAACTGATGCAGCCACTATGAAAAACAGTATGGAGATTTCTCAAAAAATTAAAATTACAAATACCATAAGATCCAGCTATCCCACTACTAGGTATTTATCCAAAGAACATGAAATCAACAATACAAGGAGATTTATGTACTGTGCTCATGGCAGCATTATTCACAATAGCCAAGATGTGGAAGCAACCCAAGTGCCCATCGACTGATGAATGGATAAAGAAGATGTGGTATATATATACAATGGAATACTACTCAGCCATAAAAAAGATGAAATCATCCCATTTGCAACAACATGGATGGACTTTGAGGGTATTACATTAAGCAAAATAAGCCAGGCAGAGAAAGACAAATACTGTATCATTTCACTCATATGTGGAAGATAAACACAGGGATAAAGAGAATAGATTAGTGGTTACCAGAGGGGAAGAGGGTGGGGGTGGCGGAAAGGGGTAAAAGGACACATATGTATAGCGATGGATAAAAACTAGACTATTGGTGGTGAGCAAGACGTAGTCTATATAGAAACTGATATATAATAATGTACACCTGAAATTACATAATGTTATAAACCATTATGAGCCAATAAAATAATTTAAAAAACAAAAATAATTGAACAAAAGGAGCAAATATCTTCATTTCCAATAAGTTACACAGTTTTATATCTTCTACTAAGGCCAATAAATCTTATTTTTCTAATACAAAATATCATGTTTTTTAAAGGATTAAATCTTATAACTCAATATAGATCCATTAAGTTTTAGCACATATGCTTAATATTTTGACATGAGTCAAAGTTCGAGTTTCTTAAATTTCAGATTGAGATTGTTATAAATCTGTGCCTTTATAGTGCAAGTGTTCCTTTGCTTGTGTTTTTTTATCTAAAGTAATAACCACAAAGTTACTTTGTTACTAGCCTCACATCTTTTATTGTCATTAAAAGGGCTCGATCAGTTAATAAACATATATTTAATAAGTACCCGCCATATCTTCATCACTCTATCGGTTCCCTGAGCTGTGGTCGAGAACAACAGGAACAAAAACTAACAGAAATGAAAAAGAATTAATATCAAATTTTGTGGCATTGATTTCACGGGACACCAGACGTCGGTAAAAGAGAGATCTGTGTTTGTTGGACACAAGCTTCATGGAAAAGAAAGATACAAATTACAGAAACAAAGATATGGGTGTAATTGCATGGCCCACTACGAAGAACAACATAAAACAGGTTTAAACTTGACCAAAGAAAGAAAACATAAACTCGGCATTATGTGTTGCCCTGGGAGATGTAGTATAAAGCTTTAAAGTATATATGATATACACTATGAAGTGTGTACACTATACATGCATATACATATATACTATGTAGCATACACACACACACACTCTGATCCAAAATGTCCTGAAAACATAATTGACTCTTTCTTTAGAGCAGCGAATCTAGACCTCTCAAATCTAGGGAAACAGCAGACTCCCTTTAGAGAAGCTCTTGCTCCTGCGCTTCCTCCATCCCCCACCCTCTGCCCTGCACCACTCTCCATATTTCCCTTGAAAGGAGCTGAAAAGTGTGATGCCAGGATTGTGTTGTAAAACAACCCATCTTTCTTGGTCCTACATTGAAACTACCATGAAAAAACTTATTTCAAAGGCGGCATTTCCAAGGTCCTGTAGATCCACATTGTGTGAGTATCACAGTAACTCATTCAGTAAGCTTTTCCAACGTCCATTTTGAAATAATTACATATGTGTTAGTGCTCCCTGGAAGTGGACACAGATCTGCTTTGGCTGCTTAGTTTTCATTTTGTTGCCTTCATATTAATAAGTGCAATATTAAAAATCATATAGAAATAGGTTTAAACTTGAGGCTGCCCATTTGATGTTGAATGGACGGATAGAATTTATATTCCCAAAGAATCATACACATTGAACATCAAACATAATATTGAAACGTCTAAGGTAAATAGAAAAGGTAGCATCCTTTCTCTCAATCTCAAAGAGAGAGAGAGAGGGATTTCCTGAGGACAATAGCTTGAATGGTTATTTTCATAAACAAATGTTTTACAATAATTGCAGGTGACATGAAACTCCCTCATCAGCAGACCAGTGTATTGTGTTTCCTGAAACAATTGGAACCACAGTCAAAAACAATATTTCACTTCTTGCCTGGCTTGTTTCCGTTTGGAGACACAGACAGGTATTCATAAGGCTCTGAGGTCTGGAACAGCTGAGCAGCAAACCTGCTTGGCAGAACCTCAAATTCCATTTTTATTGTTTTGCAAAGAACTGAACTTTGATTTTAAAGCCATCTTTGTGGCAAAGAGAGCTTGTACCATATAGAATTGTTTCTTCTAATCTCATCCAAATATCATTTTATAGTGAAATTTTTATGTCCAAAATGTCAAATATTTCATTTTCATAATATTGTTTTGTTTTTGTGAATGGCAAAATGATTTCTTTAAAAACATTTTTTGCAAGAACTCCTGACATTTTGTTTTTTGAAACCAAGCAAATAATTCTGAAATATAAAGTTTAAATGCTTATCCTAACCATACTATTTAATATATCTGGTGATAGTCATGGCATAAGTAAACAAGAATTTATAAATACCATCTAGTAACTATTAATGTTGTAAAAAAAAAAAAACTATATTATTCAGCTGTAGCAAAACATACCAAATTTACTCGTTCCTTTGTAGGAAAAAAAAACTTTGTAATTAAATTTGAGATGAATGAGAATAGAGATTTTTCAAGAACATTTTTCTCCTATTTCTTCCCATTTATTAAAAAAATTATATTGAGTATTTTGAAAAAAAGGTCAGAAATTTTATTCAGAAGGTATAACTGAAGTTGAGGCATCTTTCAAGTTTCCTATAGTTTCCTTTGTTATTTTTAGGGGAAGGGGGATAATAAATATTCTATACTTTAACAGTAAAAATTCAAATTACCCTAACTTTAATTATTTTGATTTAAAGTCTAAGTATCCTTTTCTCAGTTTAGGATTTTGAAACTACTAAAACAATTAGCTCTTGTTTTAATATTGTTGCTTTATTTTGCGCAACTATCTTAGAAAATGTTTTTGAAGCTCTCTCAAACTTTCTTGCCATTTGACTTTTCCATTTCCCTCTAACTCTTTTATTTTATAAGTGTCAGCTGGATTCTCCCCGCCCCCGGTAAGGAACCAGTAAAATTCAGGAAGCATTTTTTAGTCAAGTTTATCTCAGTCATTCATTAGCACTTGGAAATGTTTAGATACAAAAATAAAATTAGTAGGAAAATGTTTCTAATGTTACAGATTTTAAACACTTGATCATAAACAAATAGTTGCTAATATTTGAATCAGATGATGAGTAAGAAAATCTGATGAATGCATGGAAAGTCAAGTTTTTGTATTGCTTGACTATTCAATTTAGCTTTAAGTGCTATTTTTTTGGGCTCTCTGGCAATAACTTTCTTTTTGTTTTAATTGGAATATATAGATTGACCCAAGTTTTGATAGGGCAACGGTCTTTGTATGCCATTTTCCCTTTAGCAGCACCAGTAGAGTACACTTTCCATAGCCAAACTTCAAATAATGGGGATTTAGTAAATTTCACCACGTCCTTATTGTGATGTATATTTCTCCTCTCCATTTTCTTTCTGTCCATTTATTCCTCAATTTTTTAAGCGATCTTCCTTAGTCCCTTTGCTTGCTGTCTTTCTTGTGCCTGTAACAAAAAGTTGGCCTTAACCTTTCTTAAGGTTTTTCCTAGACCACAATGAGCACTTTTCCTAGACCACATTGTCCGCACACTTCACTTTCTCCACCACCTATAGCTTCTAAAGTTCCCAATCCCAACTGCCAACATACAGTGGAGGTCTCATAAGCTTAAAGGTCTCTGCACTTTGTCTTCAAGCACCATAATCATTTCTAACTAAATTCCTTCCTCATTTTCTCCTCCAAATTCACTTCTCCTACTACATTCTCTTGTTCCGGAAGAATTTCTCTCCTCTTCTTGATTACCTAAAGAAATGAACTTGTGCTTGCTCACCACTGGGCAGGACCTCTCCCTCAAAATACACACTGGTAACACAATATTTCCATAATCACTTTACAGAAACCACAGCAAAAATGCAGGTTTATTTGTTCCTCAACAGAATTCAACTTGAGGAGAGGAGCTATTTGTTCATTTCTGCGTTTAGAACTCCTAATTTATAGCAGATATTAAATGCAAAATAAGTATTTGTGGAACAAATGAATAAATTTATGTTTACTTATCATTATTTGGACTGTACAAATCCATACTGATTCCATGTTCAGCTAATAAAATGTATCACTTATTTCCACGTTATATGGGAAGCTAACCAAAATTTTTAGAGATGAAAGTTTTAGTTCATTTACTTTTAATGATTATAATTACTAATGAACAGTAAGTTATTTATTAAATTATGGAGGAAAATATTTTAACAACTTTATTGAAGTATGATTGGTATATAACAAACTGCGCACAATTAAAGTGTTCATTTGATGAGCTTTGACGTACATCTGTGGAACTATCATCACATCAACAAATCCATCACCTTAAAAGTTTTCTCAAGCCTTTTTGCAATCTCTCTCCTGCGGCTCCCCACTCCTGCTCTTCTGGGAAACCATTGATATACTTTCTCTCACTATATATTAGTTTGCATTTTCTAGAACTTAATATAAATGAAATCATACAGTACGTATTCTTTTTATCTGACGTCCTTCATTTAGTACAATTATGTTGAAATTCTATCTTATTGCATATAGCAATAGTTCATTCCTTTTTAATTCTTCAAGGTATTCCATTGTAAGGATATACCACAATTTGTTTACCCATTTATTTGTTGATGGACATTTGGGTTGTTTACATTTTGGGGCTCTTATGAATCAATTTGCTATGGCCTATCTCGTGCAAGCCTTTTTATGGGCAGGTGCTTTCATTGCTCTTGGATAAATTCCCTAGAGAGGAATGGCTAGATCCTATGCCAAGTCTATGTTTAATTGTTTAAGAAAGTGTCAAAATGTTTTCCAAAATGGATGTAGCATTTTAAATTCCAGCAGTGTATGAGTTCCAGTTGCTTCACATCCTCGGATACACTTGTTATGGTCAATCTTTATAATTTTAACATTCTAATAGATGTGTAGGTATAAATTATTGTGTTTTTAATCTGCATTTGTCTAAAGACTAATGATCTGAACATCTTTTAATGTGCTTATTTGCAATACATGTATCTGCTTTGATGAAGTGTCTGAATTCTATAAAGAAATTAAAACAAATGAATCACTGATACACATGGCAACGTGAATGAACCTCAGAATGTTAAACAATATAAACCAGACACAAAGGAGAGCATACTGCATAATTCCATTTATCTCAAGTCCAAAAATAAGAGATCTAGTCTATGGTGATTAAAAATCAGGATAATCATTAGCTTCAGGGCTCCTTACCAAAAGGGAGCATTACTCAGGCTTCTTGGGCTACTGTTACGTAGTTCCTGATTTGGGTGGGAGTTACACTGGTTTTAATTTGTTTTACTTTTGAAAGTTTATCAAACTTTTCACTTATGATTTGCTAACTTTTACATACATGTGCTTTTTTTAACAAAAAGTTTAATTTAAATAATAAATAAAAGAACAGCTTTTATTTATTTAGTAACTTTACTAAAAGTTTCTTATGTGCCGGGTACGATACTAAATGAAAAGCTAAGAAAGCACAGGAAGACTGAGAAGTGATAGAGCCAACAATATCCTATACACAGGAAGTGTTTAGACCAGGTGTTCATAACTCAGAAAAATGCCTTTGTTTAGTGTTTGCTGTCACAAGATATCTTGCACTGGAAATAGTGATTTGAAACAGATTGTGCCATGTGATCAAGAAACTCAATGGTTAACTCCATTATGGTGTGCAGGTAGGAATACAAATAAAGTTAGGAAAATAAACTAGAAATATTCAGAAATTTATTTTTAAGAATTAGTTGGCCCTTACTGAAGGTAATAGTTTGTGTTGTTGTTTTGTTTTCTTTTTGTTTTTTTTCTTTGAATGTTGTCAGAAGTTTTACATCACATTGATAGCCAGGACTCAAAGAATGCTTTTATAAGCATCCATTCTCTTTTTCTAATCTTCTTTTAAAAAACTAACTTCATTTCACTTTCATTAAGTAAAGGATGAATGACAAATAATTTCTATATTTTTGTTTTGAAAAGTGAATTCAGATTGGATACCTTCATTGAAATAATTGATCATATGTAAAATTGTCAGATTAAAACCGAATATTCAAAATAAACACCTTTCAAATTCATCTAATTTTTTATATTAAAAGAATCAAAAATAAAATAAACTTTGTTATGATTTATCATTAGAAACAGATAAAACTATTTTTGTGAGATATCATAAGATTTGGGGATAGTACTCAAAATCCATACAATAACAATTTTGTTAGTGCATTGTATGAATGAAACATACCAGTTCATCAGATCACAGAAGTATTGATTGAACATCTTCTAGTTGGGAGTAGTCTTGTGCAAATCTATTTGTGCAATTCTGTTGGGTGTACACCTTGGAGTAAAACTTCTGATTCAGAGTATATGTACATTCAGCTTTAGGAGATTCTGCTAAACAATTTTACCAAATTGATTGTACTGGAAATAAAATGTAGAACAGAGACATTCCCTGCATATTCTGGTCTAGAATGCTGCGAGGAAGCAGAAAAGTAAACAACAATGTCCAAGTATGTTGATAAGCACTGCAATAGAGGTTTATGACAGAGCGCTAAGCACTACAATGCGTGTATGTATACACATATACACATAAATGTATTCTGAAACTTATAAAATAACATATTATATTACTATCATCTTAGAATATTAGTGCTTCTGTGTTGTAAAATAACTGAAATCTGAAACCTAAAACAATTGACTTCCATGAGAAAAGGTAACATTTTAGTTTTATTTGGGAATTTGTTGAATAACGCCCTAAATGCCATTTGCTTGAAGGCTAGAATAGTAAAGTTCAGTTCAAGTTGATTCCAGATGTTCAGCCTTATTGAATTATTTTCAGTTTTCTTAAAGTGATAAGCTCTTTCTTGCACCTCTGTCTGATTTAGATGCCAACTCTCTGAGCATCCTTGGCTATAGACAAATCACACTCTACTTGTCAGGAGAACCAACTGTGTCAGGAGTCAGCAAGAAAATTCTCTTGAGCCCGCCATCTGACTGCCCCTGACACACCTTGGGAAAAACGGTTTTGCCTGTGAGTATTGAAGGGTGGATTACTGAAACCATAATTCTTGAGACACAGGGAATTTTTGCTGTTTGATAACTCTTAATGAAAGTTATATTTGAAGAATCACTTCAGTCATATTTTAACAAGCCACCAAGACTTGTAAAATCAGCAATACCTGGAGATAATAAGTTGGGCACTCTGGACAGCAGGGAACAGTCACAGTGGCTACAAAACATATTTCTTTGAGCTGCCCCGACTGTCTGGATCCCAGCCAAGGACATCAGGCATCTGTCTTAGCACCGGTAACAAGGAGAGACAAGATGCATCCCAGTATAAGAAGAGGGGTTGCTTAGAGGTCAGCAGTTCCAGAAATTTACTGAGGGACGCATCTGAGGATCACCAGCAAGAAGCTGGAAGCAAGCATGAGGATTACTGATTCAAGGAACAATGTAAGGAGTCTTAGTCCTGAAGACAAGGACCGTGTTTTTCTTGCCATCATATTCCCAACACTTCCCAATGCAATATACATTGTAGTTACTTGACACGTATTTGATGAATCATAGACTGAATCAATTTCCTAGTGAAAGAAAAAAAAATCTATGATAGAGTAAACATCAAGTTGAATGAGCTAAAGTGGGGGTCTGGAGAACTATATTAGAGTTGTATGTAGGTAAGTTTGTGTAAGAATGTGTGTGTGTATGTAAAATCACTTTGCAAATAAACTCATAATGTATTAGGGCTGGAATGCCCTTTTGAAGCCATCTAGTGTAGTTCATGTCATGGATCTAAGACCCAGAGAGGAATGGACCTGGTCCCAAGTCACACAACTAAGAACTAATGGGTGCTGGGATGGTGAGTTGAGTTCAGAATTTTTAGCTTCTAGTCCAATTCTTTTTTTCAACTAGACAATGATGTTTCCCTGGAGATTATAACAGCAAGTACTGGGGAATGTAATATCTTGGTATTTTAATATTATGTCTACATCTGGATATATTATAATAGAAATTTGGGAGGAAACAAAAAAATACTTAGAGATGAGAGTCAAGATTCATTAAGATAGTGAAAATTCTGTTATGACAGCAGTTAAAAGGTGTTTGAATTATTGGACCTAAAAATGAATACATTGTACATGAATATATTCTCTTTATAAATAGACTCAACAACGGGCAGAAATAAAAAAATACTTAGAGGAGAGAGTCAAGATTCATTTAGATAGTGAACATTCTATTATGACAGCAATTAAAAGGTGTTTGAATTATTGGACCTAAAAATAAATACATTGTACATGAATATATTCTCTTTATAAATAGACTTAGAATAATTTGTAAAAATTACGTGTTTCCAATGAAATCTTATACCCAAGTAAAATATATTTAGTATCCCATACCATATGTTCACCATTTATTTATATACGATATTAAAAATACAATTTGCATTCTTTTATAATACAATAATTTTTTAAGTACAGAATTTACCACATTGCAGACATTTTTCTAAGTACTAGTCCTCAAGTTAACTCTGAGGAAGGGAAAGAAATCTATCTGTGGGATCCTTCTGCCCCTTATCTGTCACTGGTCAAATTTCTCTCTATAAGGTACTAAAGCTTTAGCTCTTCAAGATGAATCTCATACCCCAAGGCAGCTCTTCATCCTAGTGTAAACGTGGTGGGAGGAGCCCAAACCTCCTCCATTGCTCTTTTATGGGTGACTCTTAGTATTGGGTAAGCTGTGGTTTCAAATACAACTGAAATAGTGGAGGTTGTTCTGTAGCTCCTGTGGTCACCCAGGGGAACAAGAGACAGCCAGCAGTGTTCACAGAGGAGGTGATTCTCAGATAATAAGGGGCAGGATAAATGTGGAGAAGGGAAAATCCGTTCCAGTCAGAATACGTACCATTTTATGCAGATGAGGAAAGGGTGGCCCCCAAGTTAAGTAACTTACCCAAGATCCTATAGCTAGAAAATGGCAGAACCAGAACCTGAACCCAGATGCTTCTTAAAGCCAGTGTTCTTAACTGTACAATTTGCTATAGTTTAAATTAAATGGCATGAAGCATAAAACAATAAATGTTTATGGAGCACTTTCCATATGTCCAACAAATTATGAGAAGACATAAAGTTACAAGGGGAATAAATATGAAAACAATTCTAAAAAAATTATTATCTAGACCATAATGTACAGGAGATCAAAGAAACACTAAAATCATCTCACATCGTTTGGTGTGGGGGATGTGGTCATAGATAAAATGGATTGAACTTTAAAAGATTTGAGTTGTTAAAGAAATGGGTAAAAGTATATGCATGTGGAAAACAGGATCTCTATGCTTTCAAAATGAGAAATTCGAGTTGTAGAACAATATATTTAGTAATATCGTCTATTTAAGGAAGAAAGATTGTGAGGCACAGAAACCAGTCAGACAGAAGCACACAAAGGAGTTAGAAGTGGTTCCTTCTGCATTAGGAAGGGCAAGGGCAGAGCTTCACTTTTTAGATACAGTTGCATTATTCATTTTTTTAAATAAATATTTCAAATGGTTTTAAATAACATTTTATAGATTTTATGTTTTAATTTAAAAAATTAATATGAATTACTTGAAATTAAAAAGCTATTTTCAATTTGAAAAGAAAAATATCTTTGGATTATTTATGGGTCTGTTTCCTGGGTAATTTGTTTTAAAAAGTATGATCTCATTTCTCTCTTATGGCTCTGAAATAGGTTTTTTTTAAAGATGAGTAATGACCTAGATGTCTTCTTATCTTTCTTCAACTTAACCCTTCTCAACTTTATTCAGTAAGCCCATCATTACATATTTATCATTCCTAAATCTAGAAAGTCTAAACATGTTGGAGAAATCTAAAGGATTTTGAAGATCATGGAGCTCTTGGAAATGTTTAGGCTACACATGAGGGGTGTTAAAACAATTATTTACAACTGATCTTTTCCTCCGTGAGACAAAAAATGCAAAAAAGCAAAACAAACTTGTTCTACTCAGAGAAAAGTTTGAATTTTCCAACACCTGAATTTGTATTTCCTAGACTAAATCAAATTGGGTAGCACAACAAGGGCATACTATCCCTAAGAAGACAAAATCTCTCTAAGCCCCCATTGGCCAAATTAGCAAAATCTTGGACTCCTTAAATCCCTCCAGGCTCATTGAAGAAGTTTACATAATTTCCTGGGGTTTCTCAACCAAGGCTGCACACTCAGTGCTCATGGAGACTATAGGTATCCCTCTCTCTTACTATAAGATATGGCTGCCTAGGTCCTAGTTGGCTATGGTGAGACCTATGTGGCTGTAGCAACTGTGCCAGCTGGATCTCAGAATTGCTATTGATGTCTGTGTGTCTCCCATATTCCCTCTTTTCAATCAGGCCTGTCTTGTGTAGTTTGTGTAGTTTGGTACACCTGTCCCACTATTCCATGTTGAGTATATAGGGGCCAGATAACCAGGCCCTTTTTGTTCACAGGCCCTCAGATCAGGAGGAACTGGACCTAAGAGACCTCATGCACACCTGGCATGATTCTAAAAGATAAGATCCTTGAATTTGAGCTGATGCTTTACAGGGAGAAAATTTGGGGGCTTTTGGATAGAGTGAGTCAGTTTTTTCTGTCAGAGGGGCATGAACGCTTGAAGATAAGAGTGTGGACTGTCATAGTTGGCCTCATGTCTGAGGTTGACTGGGGATGCAGTCAATCTAGCTCCAGTCAAGCCTTTTGATAACTGCATCCTCAGCCAACCTCTGACTGTAACCTCATGAGAACCTGAGGCAGAACTACTAATTGAGCTGCTTTGAATCCTTACTAACAAAAACCATGAGAAATAATAAATGATTATCATTATTTTAAGACAGGAGTCAGCAAATTTTTTTCTGCAAATGGCCAGCTAGTATAAACGTCAGGCTTTGCAGAACATATATTCTCTGTTGCAAATATTTAATTCTGCTCTTTTAGCATGAAAGGAGACTTAATAAACAATAATTAAACAAGTGAATGTGGATATGTTCCAATAAAAATTTATTTACGGATACTGAAATTTGAATTTTATATAAATTTTACATGCCAGGAAATATTACATCTATTTTGAATTTTTCAAACACACAAAAATGTAAGTACTATTCTTAGCTCACAGGCTGGGTAAGAAGAGATAGCAGGCTGGATTTGGTATGTGGGACATGGTTAGCTGACCCTTGTTTTAAGCCATTAAGTTTTGGAGTGCTTTGTTATGCACCAATAGATAACTAATAGAGGGACCATCAAATATCCTAAGTAAGAAAAACCGTCAGCAGCGCCAAAAGCAAAGACAAAGTCCTTGAAATGAGATAGGTATCTGTGAGGGCTTGACCATAAGAGTGCAGAGCAAAACCAAAGACCTCGTTACCTAAAATAGTCCCTCCCTTCTAATATTAGTTGGATCAAGCTTTACCACTGCAATTTTTATACATAACACTCCCCTCAGCCATGCCCAGAATTGAAAAGTCTCTTCAGCTTTCCTCAATCTAAGAAACCTAACGCTCTTTCCCCATAACTTAATGCTTTCAAATTGTAAATCTGAATGATTATTTTTATAATTTGTATTTCCCAGTTTATCAGCTGTGAATACAAAACCCCTGGCAGTCTGGTGCCTAATTCTGTTTGCCAGGGAAGCAGTGGGGTAATGGACGTACACTAAGACCAACAAAATGGGGTGCAACCGTCCAAGGTTGACTCTTCTCTCTTGGAGAGAAGAGCTACTTCAGTAGCTGAGCCCTGCTTCCAAAAGCCGTGAAGTACAGCGGTCGAGTTCACTTCCTGAGTGTGGTGACTACTGAAGGCTTCTCTCATCTAAGAAGGATGGCAGTACCATGGATTTCCTCTCCACAACCAGGCCAGTCCAGAGTAGCTCATCTGGACTTGGAAAGGCAGAATAGGGGCAGAGTTTTTACCACTGTTACAATCAGCTATGGTTGTTCTCAAGCCAGGTGCACCTGGGCTCTAATGGCCTCACTCTTCCTGATTACGCAAATAGCCTTTTCTTCACAGCAAAATCACACGATCAGGGCCAGATAGGATGATGAGAAAATATTCCAGCATCAGCTCCTTAGAGTGGTCAGAGCTAGCTCTTCCTTATGTCCACCTACGCTCTGATCTCAAAAGCCCTGACAGCTGGTTCAGTCTCCTTCCCTCAAAGTGAGATTCTCCTTGGGGTCTTACTTTCCTTCTGGTGTGATTAGCCAGGACCAATCCATCACAGCAGAGAGAAAGTAATGAATTGGAAACTCAAAGGGAAAGGTGGAGATCCTCAGTCTTTTCTACTGAAGCCCTCTTGGCCTCTATGCAAAATTTCCCACTACTTTTCCAGAATTCTCAAAAATTTCCTAAACCTGTGGATGCGGGAAACGGCTATAAAGACCATATTTGTGTACTTAGCCTGAGGCCCAGGTGTTGGCCTTGCCAAAACCAAAATACAGTAACAATAAAATGTGTCTTGTAACATGATTTTTCAAAAATAATGGACCATTTTTTTACCTTAAAATTGCATAATTAAGAGATCACTAAAGTTTTTCTTCTCAAAAAATAAGTTATGTACCAAGATAACTTCTAGAAATTCCTCTGGAAATAGATTCAGCTAGGGACTACTAAATATCCATTTGCCTAGCTAGAATCAATTTAAGAAATCAAGTACTAATCATTAATTCATTAATTCAACAAATATTTATGGAGTACCTAATATGTGACAGACATTACACAAAGTATTAAAGAAGAATACGCTATTAAATATTAAAGTGTATTAAAGAAGAACATGAAACAATTTAAAAGTGACATAAAAATGATGCTTCTTTTTTCTGTTACCAAGATAGAATGATTAGATTTTTCACCTGAACAAGTGTAATTTAAATAAGACAGGAATGTTCACTTTGAACTCTGACTTTACTGAGAAAAAAAGACAAATTAGGTTAGAGGAATTAAAAAACTATAAAATAAGAAACTGTCTGGATTAATCAGAATTTGTGTCTACTGCCATAGTTTCATGGCTCATTTCTAGAAAGAAAGAATAAAAGAAGGGTTGTCAAGTTAATTCACCATTCACCTATTTCTCTCTCTCTCTTTCTCATTCACTGCTTACATATCTGAATGAGGTGCTTTTGCAAATAGCAACCTGTTTTTAAGGAACTAAAGAATATACATTTTAAAATATCTCTTTATCTACATACAAATATTTTGAACAATGCTTTAACCAATCTCTCTTGGTAGATTTACTATCCCTAAAAGGGAACATTCAAGGAGGTTGGCCCAGTGGTGTAGCTTCGGCGGCCAGGGGTTCACAGGTTCGGATCCCAGGCATGGACTTATGCACTGCTTAGGAAGCCATGCTGTGGTGGTGTCCCATATAAAGTAGAGGAAGATGGGCATGGATGTTAGCCCAGGGCTAGTCTTCCCCAGCAAAAAGAGGAGGATTGGCATGGATGTTAGCTCAGGGCTGATCTTCCTCACCAAAAAAAAAAAAAACAAAACAGAGAGAACAAGAAAAAAGAAAAGGGAGCATTCAAATCAATAATTGAACGTGTTTTGACATTGAAATAAATGATTCCACAAGGGAGATAAAAATAAGTTATTAAATTTATTAATTTAATGTAAAAGTATTCATGTGGATTTTGAAATTCTCAGTACTAATGTGAAGGGCTAATGTGGTCCAATGTGGTCCTTTTTGGTACTCAGGTCAGTTTTAAAGTATTTTTGGTGTTTTCAATTCCCACCATTCCACGGATCTTGGCATAACCTTGCAAGTAATTGAGGGTCGTAATTCTGAAAGGAAACAAAAAAAGGCTTAGAGGTAGCAACATTAAAAGTAGAGAGCAACCTATTAAATAATTCAAATAAATCTTAGTCATTCTTCATTGGTGGAGTAAAAAAACTTTAGAAGGAGAATTAGTTAAATCTGATAGCTTGATTTGTATCCTTCCATGTCTTTTTTATGTTCATAAGCATGTAGATAATATATTTGCATTAATAGAGGTGTTTCTCTTCCTTCCTTCTTTCCTTCTTTCTTCTTTCCTTCTCTCCCTTCCTTTCTTTTTCTTTCTTCTATTATTCATTCTTTTATTTTCACATAAATGATATAATGGATACTAGCATTTTACTCAGTGTGGGTTACAACCCATAGCAATTTGTGAAATCAATTTAATGATCATTACCAGAGTTAAAAAATAAACATTAAAAAGCAAACAAACAAAAAGAATAGAATGGAATAGAAAATATTAGAATGTATCACAAATAGCAAATTGTAGTAAGGGTATTTCATTTCATCAAACTTTATTCATTCATATATCTTTAAATATGTGTGTGTGTGTGTCTGAGTTTGTATACACATGCAGAAGTGTGTGCTTGAAACAAGTGTGCATGTGAATGAGTACTGAATTTGAATTACTATTAAATGAATTTCTCATGATGTGTAATAATAGAAAAAATGATTAAAAGCTTTCTCTGGTAAAATGCTGTTTTTCTTCTAGTTTGCACACTAATTGAAATAAAATTGTTTAACACATTAAACACTTATTATTTAAAATTCAGAGTGCAAATAAATGAGCTATAGAGAGCCAGCAATAGACTTGTTCCTTGCACAGTAGTGCAACATATTCATTAAATTATTTATAAAGTAACCTCCATCCCTGGGATGCATATATTTCTAAAATATGCTAAATACTTGTCCTGAGAGTATTACTAACATCGGATCTGATGAGTGTTATTCTAAGAGTACCATAGAAAAGATGATAGGGCAGAAGAAATAGCAAAATAATGGAGAAAAATTAATATAATTCATATAACATTAATATGATTTTTAATTTTGCTTTGTCATCAGCAGGGTCCAGTCACATTAGATAGTTTTATGGCTTTAGCTTTAGTAGGAATTCAGATCCAAAGAAGTACAACTCCTGACGCTTTAAGTAACTCACTATTAAGTTTCAACAAAGGTGAAATAAAGGACCTTTTCATGAAAGCACTTAGTGCATATGGAAAGATCTGAATCCATCTATCTATCTGATTCCATTTTTTAAATATATATATATACATAAATAATATAATATATATGTTTACTATACATGTTTACTAACCCCATCAATAACAACATAAACACAAATTTGGACTTGGCTGTAATTGTTGTTTATCCTCCTTAAATCACCAAATGTGTAGCAGGGGAAAAAATACTGGGACAGGAGTTTTTCCTCATTCATAGTCAAAATCATTTGAAAATTTCAGAGCTTTTACAAGATATTTTTGAAAATCCGAACAAATCTCTATAGGAAGAAACCAGCAGTGTGCTTGTGGTTTTAACGTAATCAGAAGGTTGAACTCGCACCTGGACGGTGCTGATTGGGAGACAAGAAATGACTGAAATCTAATTCCTTATTTCAGGGATTTGGCATTCTTGGAATACAAGAAATGATTATCCATCTCTAGGGATCATGATTCAGATAAAACGTGTCTAGAACAGTATGCAAAGTTTGAAAAGAGAATTACCAGCAATATTGTAACAGAAAACATAGGACCTGCTGCCAGCTGCACTGGTCTGGAAACTTGGCTTAGTGAGTGATGAAAAGTAGCTCCCCAGCTGCATTGTGAAAAAAGGAAGAAAAGTAACATTAAGACAGACATGCAAATTGGAATCGGCCCCAAAGCCCGGGCTATGAATACAATTAGGCCAAAGGTAATAGAAACACCGTTCACTCATGTCCTCACTCCTCTCATGTCTTGGCTCAGATGTCATGTTTTCAATGAGTCATCCTCCTTCTCTTCTGAAAATGGCTCTTTTGTGTCCTTTTCTTTCACATCTGTTCCTTCATCAAATTTGATTTTTGTTTATAAAACCTATTTATTTGCCTATTTGGTTATTATTGGTCTGCATCACTAGAACAAAGTTTCTGTGAAGACACAGGCATGGTTTGTCTAGGTCACTGCACTGTCACCAAGATGTGGAGCAGTCAGGACACAGTAGATGCTGCATAAATACTTTTAAAATAAAATGCGCTGATCCTTTTAATTCTAAAATCAGAAACTTGGGAGTTATTCGGACTTCTCCTTCCTTATTCTCCACATCAAAGCTGTCATTATTTTCTCACCTGAACAACGCCTCCTTTATCTTTGCCTTCCTCTCTATCCCTGATTTCACTACATTGGTTCTAAATCCTTATCTGAAGCAACACAATTTGTTGCAAATATTTAGCAGTCAACATAGTAACATCAAAATAGGGGAGTATTGATTTGTTGCTATTTTTAAATTACCACATAGGCTGTACAGCAGATCTCCCTGACCCTGTCCCTCTACAAGCCCTAGCTTTCCCATCTCTCTTTCCCCTTCTTTGCATGAAATTATATCAGTACCAATGAAATCTATGTAAATTCATCATTCTCTTTTAAACCAAGATTTTTTTTTTCACATATTTGAAAACTTCTGAGGTGGCTGTTCCATTTTATATAGGCTCATACTTTTATTATCTTCCAGAATAAACTCCCAGGGCCCAATCACTAAATTTTCAAATCCTCCAGTATTCAGAATTCAGAATTCTGTCTATTTTTATCAATGATTAACTAAGCTATGTTTTTTTTTTTTTTTTTTGTCAATATAAATCCTTGTTTTTTCATAACCTGCTAAGGTGGAAATAAAGGACTTGGGCTGTGATCTTGTGATCACAATCATTTATTTGACCCAGATATATTTAAACGTGTTTCAATTGTCCAGAATTATTTTCTTTGCTAGTGAAAAACAGCTTTCAGTTTCTTATATTTTGATATGGAAAATTAGGTATTAAATGAATGGGATGAGTTTGAGAGTTGTCTGAAGTGAACATAAACACCATTCCTGATCAATGAGATAGAGTTATTTGGTAGTGAAAAACAAGTTTCAGTTTCTTATATTTTAATATGGAAAATTAGGTATTAAATGAATGGGATGAGTTTGAGGGTCTGATGTGAACATAAAAACCATTCCTGATTGATGAGATAGAACAAGAGATGGGAAGGGGGGTTGTAAGTTAAGATTTTCTATGTATTTATCTATCTATACATATTGTATGTGTGTATATCTATACATATCTAGAAAGATTGATATATATCTTTGATATCTATCCATCTATCTATCCATTCATCATTTGTCAGCCTAATCCAAATGCCCTTGGCATCAAATATACTGTGTTAAGAACACCTGACCAAAATATCATGCATCAAACTGTTTTCAAGCAGGCCCTGTTAGAGTAGCTTCTAATTTACCTCTGCTTCTACAAATGTCATCTCTCTTAAACTAATCACTCCCTCACTAGAGTGATATAGCTAAAAGGAAAATCTGAAAACATTGCTCTTCTGTTGAAAACCTTTCTGTGTACCGGATAAAGCAGAAATGTTTAGCAGATATGCCAGGGTCGACCATCACAAAGCCTGTGTTTTCCTCTCTACCTTTATTTCCTACTGTTTCCCCACTCAGATGGACTAGCCATAAAAAAGTCTCCTCTATTTCCTGAACGGGCCATGCTGTTTTATGCTTTCAAATCTGTGGTACAGTCAGCTTACTCTTAATGCAGGCAGAAGACTGAACAATAAAACTTCAAGCTTCTGCAGACAGAGGGACTATTTAATAAGCAACACAATGACCTCCATATTTCTTTGCAGTTGGGTATCTGTTTTCAGCTCAATATCTGGAAATTACTGTTTTGTCTCAAAAAGGCAGGACTAACAGCCCTTCCCCAAATTTAGTACAGCATACAGCAGACAAAAAAGGGAACCAGCTAACAGACAATGTTCAAAGGAGACATAAAGCTAGAGGTCCATATAAAAAGACAGAAACCATTTCTAGGATAATGAATAACGGGTGATGGCATTTAACAGAATGGAGCTGAGGAAAACAGTATGTTGTAAATTCGTTAGATGATGTTTCTGTATATAAAATCCAAAAATTTAATAATACCCCGCAAAAAGAATGAGAGTTTTCTAAAATTAGGAATAAGGGCCTGACAGGACAAAGTGACTATTCTAGTACAGAATTGAATGGACTGAGAAAGGAGTGGGAATCAGGGACATGGAGCAGAAACATAGAAAATAATGCAGTCTGAGAAATTAGTAGACAAGAAAAGGGAAATTCTTATAGTTGGGTTTGGCAATCAGTTTTCATTATTCCTAGTAGAGAAGAAATTTGAAGGCAATTTTATACTATTTATAGTGGTTGAATATAGCTATGTTAGTAAAGTGTCTTATAACAATATTTAATTCTTATTCTTTAGAATAGGGATGTTGTTTTCCATTAGTTTTTCTTTGTTGTTATTAGTCTTCAAAAATTCTCAGCTAAAGAATTAATTCCCTGATATTTTTCTACGAATTTTTCAGTACTCTGAGTCACAAAGAAGGAAGTGAAAATCCGTCTTATAAAATGTTGTCTTAGCAAAGTTTATTCTTATCTACTTATGTGACTTAACACTTCAACATGTGGTATTTACTGGACATGGCTTCTTGTTCTTTGCTTGGTGAATTGTTATTCCTTCCTTTAACCCAGATCAAGCAGGATTTCTTTCTTGGGGATGTCTCCTTCCACCACCCTCAAGGATCTTTCCCAGAATGTGCCACAAGTATACTTTGCCCAAACTCAGATTTTAGCACTTAATTCATAGTATTGCTATCTTGTGCTTCTATGTAATTTCTCTCATTAGATAGAGCACGTTGAAGTCAGAACACAATGATTCACTCACAGTGAGCGTGTGACATATGGATGTATAAAAGATGAGTGGAGGAAGAAAGAAAAGAAGGAAAGAAATACAAAGAGGAAGTAAAGAAAGAAAGAAAACGAGAAGAAAGAAGAAAGAATAAGTGGAAAAAAAAATAGGAGTGAGAAAAGAGATGAAAGAGTATTAAGTGTTTCAATTTATAACCCACCTTTTAATCAGCATAGACAAAATTACTGCCATAGTGAAAATAAAGGCAAAAAATAGAAATCCAATAATTTACCATTCCAATTAACTTCTTTTTTCAAAATCAAATAAGATACAAAAGTATTATCTTCTTGTTTAATCTTGTTTTATTAATTTGTAAATTCTATGATCTGAATACTTGACGTACTCAAAAACATTAAATAATTAGTTTATCATGCTTTAATGTATATTGTATCATGTCCAATATCTTTTTAAACACTTGCTAACTAATAGTAGTAACATACCATAAATATTCTTAATATCTTTTCAAGTCCTACTAACGTTACATAAAAAGTAGACAATATATCCATCAATACACCTTATGATTCCTTTTCAAGTTTTACTATATCACATACAAAAACAGATTAATAGATTTTTCACAAAGAAAATATTAACAATAATAAGAATCATGTGTAGGTTGCTTTCTATTTAGTCCCTCTAAAATGTAATTCTCTCTACTCTGTTACCATAAAATGGACTATCACTTGTATAAATACTTTTTCATTTTTATTTTAAGTTTAAAATATAAAAAATTATATCTGGCCATTTAAACTATTATTAGAAGGTATGAAGCTCACTCTTCAGAAAAATAAAATATTAAACTTAAGTAATTTATTAGAGCTCTGGTAAAATTTATCATTGCTATTTGTAGTCCCAAGTTAACATTACACAAAGCGTTTTGGAGAAGAAGAATACACTAATAATAAAATACATTTTACCAAAATTTTTTCATATAATGCATAGATTTCAGAATCGTGAACTGTATCTGGGAGGCATTCTCTGGATGGAACTCGTTGGTAGTTTGCCAATGACCATACTAATTATCAGTCTGTTTTTGCTAAAGAAATCCATTGGATTGGCCATTGTAAAAATGTTTCCCAGATTTTATACTCATCTTTTAATCATTTATAATGTAACTTTTTTTTCAAATCCATCTTGTTAATGTGGCTCAGTGATTTATAAAAATGAATTGCAATATCTTTCATCTCTAGCACAAATACCATTGCAAAACTTTTTTGAAATATTAAAATGAATTCATTAAAATGTATAGTAATTTTGAAAGGATGACTAAGGATATGATCTGGACAAAGTATGGCTGTGCTCAGAAAAATAGAAGTCATGAGAAGTAAGTTTGGAATGGTAAATTATGAGTTTGGCTATGGACAGTTTGACCTTGTCATCTAAGAAGAACACATGGGTAAAGATATTCCACAATAATTGTTGTGAATCTGAACTCTGAGAGAGATTGGGACTAGAAATATAAATTATGGTGTCAATATTAATGGAGTTATTGTAGAAATTGTGAAAGGTCATAAGATTGACCAAAGCAAGAACATAAGAATGGAAGAGAAATGAAAGAGAATACAGGAAAGAAAGGAAAAGAGACGAGAGGCACTTGGAAACATCCACTTTTGGAGAACAACAAAGAAAATGAAGAACTGAAGAAGGAGGGGTCAGGGATATAACATACAGACCTAGATCGAACACAACGTAAGAGCTCAGGGGGGTGTTATGTACTGAATTTTGCCCCCCCCCTCCAGTTTACGTGTTGAAGCTGTAACCCCCAATGTGACTGTATTTGGAGACAGGGTCTTTACAGAAGTAATTAAGGATAAATTAGGTCATAAGAGTGGGGCCCTAATCTGATAGAACTGGTGTCCTGATAAGAAGAGGAAATGACATCTGTGGTGTCAGCATATAGAGAACACAACAAGAAGGTAGCCATCTGCAAGCCAAGGAGAGAAGCCTCAGGAGAAACCAAACCTACTGACACCTTGATATTGGACTTCCAGCCTCCAGAACTGTGAGAAAGTAAATTTCTGTTTTTTAAGCCCCCTACTCTGTCATATTTTGTTATGGCAGCGCTAGCAAACTAATACAGGGAGGGGTAGGAAGGCATTCTGGAATAAAATTGCTGCACAGAAGTAAAGGAAGAAGAAAGATGAAGATTTATTCATTAGAGTGTCATGTCTGATAGTCTGTAGAACTTTTAAAGCTGCAGCCTGAGTAGATGGTGATAAAGCATAGACTGTGAATGAAAAATGATTTTATAAAAGTTTGGCAGAGATAACTGGAAAATAAAGTAAAGAACTTTGGTCAAGGGATACTTCCAGGATATTTGTGAGTAGATAAATTTGTGATTACTAACAACAGAGTACAGTTGACAACTGTTGACATTTTTAAAGTTTTAGTTGGTTCTTATGAGAATATGAAGTACACATAGTTAACAAATTTATTTTCTTGTTAGTTTTACTCAAATGCAATCTTATTGGATCTCAAAACCCTGGTGAAACAAAGCATATTAGCAATAATCTATTTTTTCTCAATAAAATCTGTTTTTATTAGACAATAAAAATTTTAAACTTAACATAGCCATGTTAAATATTTTTAATTTTAGGAGTCAGTGCTTTTGCAAAGTCATAGGTTTTGTTTCTATTTTTTTTTCATTGCGGTAACATTGGTTTGTAACATTGGTTTACAACATTGTATAAATTTCAGGTGTACCTCATTATACTTCTATTTCTGCATGGATTATATCATGTTCTCATGTTCACCACCCAAATACTAATTACAATCCACCACCACACACATGTGCCTAATTATCCTTCTTGCCCTCCCCACCATGACCCCCCCCCCGCCTGTGGTAACCACCAATCCAATCTCTGTCTCTATGTGTTTGTTTGTTGTTCTTATTATCTACTACTTAATAAGTGAGATCATATGGTATTTGACCTTCTCCCTCTGACTTATTTCACTTTGCATTATACCCTCAGTGTCCATCCATGTTGTCACAAATGGCTGGATTTCATCATTTCTTATGGCTAAGCAGTATTCCATTGTGTGTATATACCACATCTTCTTTATCCATTCGTCCCTTCATGGGCACTTAGGTTGCTTCCACGTCTTGGCTATTGTGAATAATGCTGCAATGAACACCGGGTGCATGTATCTTTATGCATTGGTGTTTTCATGTTCTTTGGGTAAATACCCAGCAGTGGAATAGCTGGATCATATGGTAGTTCTATCCGTAATTTTTTGAGGAATCTCCATACTGTTTTCCATAGTGGCTGCACCGGTTTGCACTCCCACCAGCAGTGTATGAGAGTTCTCTTCCCTCCACATCCTCTCCAACACTTGTTGTTTCCTGTCTTGTTAATTATAGCCATTCTGAGGGGCGTGAGGTGTGTTTTGAAAGTGAATGTAAAAATCTTTGTCAGTGTAAAAAAAAGCTGAAATAAAAATAATAAACTTTCACAAACATAAGTGAATATAGTTGTCCCTTGGTATCCAAAGTGGATTCGTTCCAGGATCACTCCCCCTCAGATACCAACATCTGCAGATTTTCAAGTCCCTTATATACAACAGCATAGTATTTGCATATGACCTACACATATCCTCCCGTAATACTTTAAGTCATCTCTAGATTCTTATAATACCTAATACAATGTAAAGGCTATGTAAATAGTTGTTATACTGCATTTTTAGGGAATAATGACAAGAAAAAAGAATGTACATGTTCAGTACAGACGCAACCATCCTAGGCCTTTCGATCCCGGTTTGGTTGAATTGGAGGTGCAGAACCCCGTGGATATGGAGAAACGGCTGTATAAGTTTCTCTTTTCCAGAATCATTAAAGGGAAATAATTATATCACTGCAAGCACAGTGTAGAATTTTGTAGTCATTATTCATAACCATTAGTCAGTTCAGTGATTTGCCCTTAGAATTATAGTATTTAAACATAAAAATAAAGTTAGTGTCGTTCTGACTTTTTCTTAAGTTTGACTTTTAGTTTAAGATGAAATAAATTACACTTTTCTTCCTCCTCTTTCTGAAAAATTTACTAAATATAAATTTAGCAAAAAATATTATCAGAAAAGATGTGAAAAACTTTGAAATTGACCAAAAAATTGTTGGATGTCTTCAATGGAAACCTGTTAAGTGTTCTAAAGCACATCCTTCTGGTTTATCTGTTTCTGAGGCATTTACACTATTATTTTCTTTGAGCTATTTCACAACTCTGTGAGCTGAAAACAACTGATAGCAATGTAAAGGATTCTTGTCTACAGACATAAAAATAATTCTGTCCAGTAGAGGGCAGTTAATTTTTCTCCATCCTTTATGGAAAAAACCAGTTTTGCATTGTAGGGGAGGAAGAGATTTCCCCCACTCTAGGTCCTTCTGGCTGGGCTATGAATTAAAGTGACATGAGACAGAATAACAGGAGAAAATCAAACAAAGCCTTATAACATGTATACATGAGAAAGACCAAGGAAAACTGAGTAACTCAGCCATCTGGCCGAGGTTGTTATCCAAAATAGCATCTTCAGCTAAAGGAGGATGTTGGGGGTAGTGGTTTGGGATCTCAAAGGGAAGGAAGGCAATTCACATGGAAATGGAAAAGCAAATGTTTGGTAAACAGAACTTTGATAAGGATGAGCTTAGCAAGGACCCTCATAGTCTACCCATACCCAGAATTATCTATGGTGATGGCCTGTCCTGGGGACAGGCGTTTTACCTTAAATTCTTTTAGGAAGTTAGGGGGAAGGCCAAAGTTTCTTTCAGAGTCTTTTGTTCTGGGGCTGGCCTGGTGGTGTAATGGTTAAATTTGTGTGCTTTCCTTCAGTGGCCTGGGGTCCGCAGGTTCGGATCCCGGGAGCACACCTAGGAAGAGTCTTTTGATCTTAAAAATAATCAAGCCAAGCAAAGAGACACATTTTGGTGTGGCCAATTCTGACACCCCACAGCATCTATTTGTAACTTAAGTTAAGCATTCCTAATTAACTTATATAAGTGTGGTGCTTTGAATTCTGCTTTGAAATAATTGTAACATTTTACTGGTTGACTCATTAATTAATGTGTTAAATAATATCTTTGACGTGTTTATTTTACTTTGGTATGACTCACTATTTTACCTTTTGAAAATTATCTTTTTAGTATCTTCTTATGAAAGTGATATGCTAAATTGAGGCTAAACATGTAATGACCATAAATGTTCATACATCATTTAAACAATTATCTATTTTTCAGGACTATAAATACAAAGGAATTATATGAGTATATGGTAGGCTGAATAATGGCCCCCAAAGATGTCCATGTCCTAATCTCTGGAACCTATAATTATGTTACTTCACATGGCAAAAGGGACTTTGTAGATATGATCATGGTTAAGGATCTTGATACGAGACGATTACCCTGGTATACCCAATGCAATCAAAAGAGGTCCTTATAAGAGGCAGGCAAGAAGGTCAGAGTCAGAGAGAGAGATGTGAAGATGGCAACAGGTCAGAGAAGAGAGAAATTTGAAGCACTGCTGACTTTGTAAATAGAGGAAAGGGCCATGCCAAGAAATGCAGGCAGAATCTGGAAGCTGGAAAGGCAAGAAACAGATTCTCCCCTGGAGCCTCCAGATGGAATAGTGCTCTGCCAACACCTTGATATTAGCCCATAAAACCTATTTCAGACTTCTGACCTCCAGAACAATAGCATAATAAATTCATCTTGTAAAAATGTGATAAATTTTTTAAGCCACTTAAGTTGTGGAAGTTTGTTATAGCAGCAGTAAGAAACTAATACAAAGCATGAGAAATTCACACAAAGGCGCTATTCCATTAAGAGTTTGTGTGAACACAAAAGTTATTAAAACAATATAATACTCAAACAATAAAACAATAAAATACTCAAACATAGCATTGCTTGAGTACTACAGCTTTAGAAAATGTTTACAAATGACAGCACAATTTATTTTATGATTTACTAGGGTTTTATAATTCAGTATTTAGTCCTTATTTATTCTAATTATTAAAATGTATCAAAAGTCTTTGTGATGGTTAGTTTTCTGTGTCACCTGGTTAGGAGACAGTATCCAGTTATTTAATCAAACACTAACCTAGGAGTTCCTGAGGAGGTATTTTGTAGATGTGGTTAACGTAAAGATGTGGTTTAAATAAAGGAAGTTATCTTAATAACATGGATGAAATCTCGTCCTATCAGTTAAAGGCCTTTAAGAGTAAAAACTGAGGTTTCCTGGAGAAGAAATTCTGCCTGAAGACTGCAGCGTTAACTCCTGCCCCACGGAATTCAGACTTGCCAGCCATACAAACGTTAAAATGAAGATAATCAACCTGACTCCCAAGAGGACATTTTTCTTATCTGTCAGTGCCATGACATCTCTCACTAAAATGTGTCAAAAAATTTCAACGTAAAATCAGACTCTCAAACAATGTTGAATGAACAGATAAATCAAATAAAAGACAAGTCAGTATTTATTAGAATATATTGCTAGTGTTATACATCCTGCCTAATTTCTCTTTTTGTGCTCTCTGATTTCATAAAAGACAGTTTCCCCTCAATACTTGATGAAACATCTAATACAAGCTTGACATAGATTTACAAATTGTCTGAGATGATTAGTAATATATTTTTTAATAAAATGTATTACTATATGTATCAAAGACTTGTAAATAGTTTAATCCTTTTGATTATTTCTAGAAATTTATCTAAAGGAAACAATATTACATATGTGTAAATATTTATATTAGACTGTTTATCAAAATATTATATGTACATGTCTTAATGTCCAGCATAGGAGGTTGTTTAAATAAATGATGGTATAGCTCTCTAGTGGGATGTTATGCAGCCAATAAAATGAGTTTGTAGTAAATTATTTACTTATGTCTATATATGTTTATAATATAGTGCTATGGGGGAAAAGTAGGTTATAAAAGTAAATATATGTACTTTACCAAATTTTCAAGAATATTACTACATTTTTATCAAAAAAATAATAGTGAAAGACTAGTCTACAAAATATTAACCTTTTATATCTCTAAATGATGGAATGATAGGAGATTTTTTTGTTGTGCTTTTTAACTATTAACAATCTTTTTAAAGAAAACATGTAACAATTTTAAACTAAAAATAATTTACCAAAATATGATAATGAGCTAATATTTTGAGGCATGAATTTTTATGTTTCCAAATAAGCTAGATCTTATGAATATACTTAATATCCTGTAATAGCCATAGATCTGTCTTCAATGAAGACAAAGAAATGTCTTTATTAAAAAACTATTAGTAATTAAAATAAAATAATTTGAATAACAAAATGCTTCCTGAGCTATATGTAGTATTTTTGTTTGCCCAGGACACTCCCCTTCACTCTCTGCCTTGTTCTTGGTCCTATCACAGCCTCTATTGTCTCAGTCATAGCAGATGGTTCAGGGAGGGTACCTGACACAGTCTTGAGCAATCAGAGACCTCCCCTGGATAACATTCTATGTGGAGCTGAGGTGAATATGTGTATAGGTATATACGCATAAATTTTTTTGCACTTAATACTAACCTTGAATAATGTTATCTTAACACTGCCTGCTAAAATGATTTTAGGATAACGAAAGTCCATGTGAACTAGAAGAGAATGAAGACAGCATGATGACGAAGCAGAGATGAGAGACAGAGACAGAAAGAAAATACAGATGAAATTCAAGCCCACAGCTGCAGTCACCGAGCTTCATGTGGCTTGTGTGGTTCCTGTTAATCTGTGTTATTTGGTAGGGTACCACTTTATCTGACCAATAAATCTCCTTCTTGCCTAAAACATTTCTAATAGTCTTAGCAAATTAAAATATGCATTAAATTAAAAAATAAGACCTATTCCATATTTCTTAACCAAAACAATATACAATCATTGCAAATTACCTATTAAATAGATAAAAACATATCTGGTTGATTACGTGTTAGATTAAAACTTCTCCATTTTCATTCTACAAAATTAGAAATTGAGAAATGACAATGAATGCACTTTTATAAACAACCCATATTTAAGTTAGCAAATTCAACATTTGCCTGTTTCCTCTTCCTGTTTCAGTGTCTAGCCAAATACCTGGGAAACTTGTTTCTGTGGCCAAAACTATCAGCCAACGGTTCTGGCAAGATACTTAATCTGGTCAAAAGATGTATAATTCATACTTCAGATATTGCAGTTGAAATAGACCATCTAAAAATTCTAATGTAAAGCAAAGGTAATAAAGGAATACATTTTTTTCCCTAGGATTTAAAAATAAACTCTCTTAGAAGTAACATACATTTGTTGAGATAATTTGCTAGTGAACAAGCAAAAATGAGAGGACTTTTTTGTTTTAATCAGATAACAGCTGCCCTCAATCTATGTTCTTTACTAAAAGTCACACAGAGTTTACAACATGGTATAAAAGAGCACAAAGTAGTTCTAAATAATGAACAAATAAGGTTTTACTTTATTATGCTAAGGTCCCACTAGAATATTTTCAATAAACAGTAAAATAAATATCTTTGGTTTCCACTATACTATGAGCTTTTCCAAAGAGGAGTTTGAGTACGCTTTCAAGTCTCAGCTTATCAAGATAGATGGCCTGGAAAGGTTGTACTACATTCTGAAAAAAACAATAAAGCCCCAAACCTCAAAACCTAACAAAAAGTAATAACTAGGGAATGAAGAGCAAACCAAGTCTCAATCAGTGCCATGTGAAAAGGCAAACCTTGTACACAAATTGCAAGTTGATCTGGGCCGGACCTCATCATGTTGCTTTTTCTGGGTGGTCTAAGACCCATGGCCACTACATAATGAGTCACTGTAGTTCACTCAAGGAGAGATTAGCATACTCAGGCAGGTACCTTTCTTTTTTGGTTCAATCTAGAAATTGCACCTCATAAATATGTCAGTCATATTCCTCAGACCTCATGAATATATTGATACGCAAAGTTTCTCATTAAATGCATGGAAATATAGCCACCTTGACACATGTATATTTACAGAGCATTTCATCATAGAACTAGATCAGAAGCTGAATAATAGAGAACAGGTGGGGTGAGGGAAGAACCAGCTCAGTTGAGCTCAGCAGCAGGCCTAGGAGTTGAAAGACAAGAGGTCTTTGTGGAGAGAATTTGACCAAGCTGAAAGTGTATATGGGGCAGGAAAATACACACATATGCAATGATCTGCTTAAAAGTGTGAATATGAAACAGATGAACTTTACATCACGCATCTCCATTTTCAGGGAAAGTAACCTCTCCTGTAGCCTCCTTGAGGCAACTGCCTTTGACGGCCAATTAACCTCCAGTTACTTTTACCAATTCTACTTCATTCTTTACCCTCAGACGCGACTCCACTCTTAAATAAAACTCCTATTTACGTCTTAAATTTCCCTCCTCAATCTTTTGTAGTTTTAGTGTGAAGGTCTTGCAAATGATTGTCTCTTATCTTTTTTTTTTTTTTGTGAGGGAGATCAGCCCTGAGCTAACATCCGTGCTAATCCTCCTCTTTTTGCTGAGGAAGACCGGCTCTGAGCTAACCTCTATTGCCAATCCTCCTCCTTTTTTTCCCCCCAAAGCCCCAGTAGATAGTTGTATGTCATAGTTGCACGTCATAGTTGCACATCCTTCTAGTTGCTGTATGTGTGACACGGCCTCAGGATGGCCGGAGAAGCGGTGCGTCGGTGCGTGCCAGGGATCCAAACCCGGGCCGCCAGTAGCCGAGCGTGCGCACTTAACCGCTAAGCCACGGGCTGGCCCTCTTATCTTTTTTTGATGCTATCAAAAATAGTATATATTTTATTTCTTTTTCCAATTGTTCATTGTTAGTATATAAAAATAAAATTTTATATGTTGACCTTGTGTTCTATAACCATTCTAAATTTAATTATTAGTTGTAGTAGTTTTTTCACAGATTGCTTAGGATTTTATATGTTGTATTTCTTCAATTTTTGCACTAGCTATGACCTCCAGTAAAATGCTGGGAGTGAAAATAACATATTTTTCTTATTTCAATCTTTGGGAGACTGCTTTCAGTCTTTCA
This sequence comes from Diceros bicornis minor, assembly GCF_020826845.1. NCBI lineage: Eukaryota > Metazoa > Chordata > Mammalia > Perissodactyla > Rhinocerotidae > Diceros > Diceros bicornis. The sequence goes on along the minus strand of NC_080742.1, from coordinate 18,915,361 downwards.
CTCATGCATGATATTAGTTGCAGGTTTTCTTTAGATGCTCTTTTTCACATTCAGAAAGTTTCCTTCTATTCCTAGCTTGTGATAGTTTTTAACATGAATGGGTGTCAATGTTTCAAACACCTTTTCTGTATAGGCATACCTTGAAGATATTGCAAGTTTGGTTCCAGACCACCGTCATAAAGCAAATATCACAATAAAGTGAGTCACACACATTTTTTGGATTCCCAGTGCATTTAAAGTTATATTTACACTACACTGTAATGGAAGTGTGCAATAGCATTATGTCTAAAAAAAATGTGCATACCTTAATTAAAAAATAATTTATTGCTGGGGCCGGCCCGGTGGCGCAAGCGGTTGAGTGCGCGCGCTCCGCTGCGGCGGCCCGGGGTTCGCTGGTTCGGATCCCGGGCGCGCACCGACGCACTGCTTGGTAAGCCATGCTGTGGCGGCGTCCCATATAAAGTGGAGGAAGATAGGCACCGATGTTAGCCCAGGGCCGTCTTCCTCAGCAAAAAAAAAAAAAAAAAAAAAAAAAAAAAAAAAAAGGAGGAGGATTGGCGGATGTTAGCTCAGGGCTGATCTCCTCACAAAAAAAAAAAAAAAAAAAATAATTTATTGCTAAAAAATGCTAACCATCATCTGATCCTGCAGCTAGTTGTAATCTTTTTGTTGGTAGAGTGTCTTGCCTCAATGTTGATGGCTGCTGACTGATCAGGGTGGTGGCTGCTGAAGGTTGGGGTGATTGTGGCAATTTCTATTTGTTTTTTTTTTCTTTCTGAGGAATATTGGCCCTGAGCTAACATCTGTGCCAATATTCCTCTATTTTGTATGTGAGTCGCCACCACAGCATGGCTGATGAGTGGTGTAGGTCTGTGCCTGGGATCCAAACCCACAAATCCAGGCCACCAAAGTAGAGTGGGCCAAACTTAACTACTACACCATGGGGCCAGCCCCAGCAATTTCTTCAAATAAGACAACAATGAAGTTTGCAGCATCAGTTGATTTTCCTTTCACAAACAATTTCTCTATAATATGTGATGTTACTTGATAGTATTTTACCCATAGTAGAACTTCTTGCAAAATTGGAGTCAATCCTCTCAAACACTGATGCTGCTTTTTTTTTTTCCTGAGGAGGATTCACCCTGAGCTACTATCTGTTGGCAATCTTCCTTTTTTTTTGTTGTTGTTGAGGAAGATCAGCCCTGAGCTAACATCCAATGCCAATCCTCCTTTTTGCTGAGGAAGACTGGCCCTGGGCTAACATCCGTGCCTATCTTCCTCTACTTTATTTGGGACACCACCACAGCATGGCTTGACAAGCTGTGCGTAGGGGCACACCAGGGATCCAAACCTGCAAACCCTTGGGCCGCTGAGGCACAGCATGTTCATTTAACTACTACGCCACTGGGCCGGACCCAATCCTCCTCTTTATTTGCTTGAGGAAGATTAGACCCGAGCTAACATCTGTGCCAATCTTCCTCTATTTCGTACATGGGACACCACCACAGCATGGCTGGTGAGTGAAGTAGGTCTGCTTCTGGGATCCAAACCTGCAAACCTGGGCCACTCAAGCGGAGCATGTGGAACTTTAACCACTCAGCCACGGGGCCAGGCCCCTAACACTGCTTTTTCAACTAAGTTTATACAATATTCTAAATCCTTTGTTGCCATTTCAATAATCTTCACAGCTTCTTCACCAGGAGTAGATTCCACCTCAAGAAATCAGTTTCTTTGCTCATCCATAAGAAGCAACTCCTTAGCCGTTGAACTTTTTTCATGAGATTGCAGCAATTCTATTTCAGTTGCTATTTCCACCACATCTATAGTTACTTCCTCCACATAAGTCTTGAACCCCTCAAAGTCATCCATGAGGATTGGAATTGACTTCTTCCAAACTCCTATTAATGTTGATATTTTGATCTCTTCCCATGAATCATGAACGTTCTCAATGGCATCTAGAATGGTGAATCCTTTCCAAAAGGTTTTCAGTTTACTTTGCCCAGATCCATCAGAGGAATCACTATCTATGGCAGCCTTACAAAATGTATTTCTTAAATAATAAGACTGAAAGTCAAAATTACCCTTGATCCACGGGCTGAAGAATGGATGTTTTGTTAGCAGCCATGAAAACAGTATTAATCTTGATGTATCTCTCCATCAGAGCTCTTAGGTGATCAGGTGCATTGTCAATGATCAGCAATATTTTGAAAGGAATCTTTTTTTCTGAGCAGTAGGTCTCCACAGTGGGCACAATATATTCAGTAAACCACGTTGTAAACAGATGTGCTGTCATCCAGGCTTTGTTGTCCCATTTATAGAGCATAGGCAGAGTAGATTTAGCATAATTCTTAAGGGCACTAGGATTTTTGGAATGGTAGATGAGCATTGGCTTCAACTTAAAATCACCAGCTGCCTTAGCCCCTCACAAGAGAGTCAGCCTATCTTTTGAAGCTTTGAAGCCAGGCACTGACTTCTCTCTAGCTATGAAAGTCCTAGATGGCATCTTCTAACATAAGCCTGTTTTGTCTACATTGAAAATCTCTTGTTTAGTGTAGCTACCTTCATTAATGATCTTAGCTTCTGGAGAACTTGCTGCAGCTTCTACATCAGCACTGGCTGCTTCACCTTGCATTTTTATGTTATGGAGATGGCTTCTTTCCTTAAACCTCATGAACCAACTTCTGCTAGCTTCAAACTTTTCCTCTGCACCTTCCTCACATCTCTCAGCCTTCACAGAATTGAAGAGAATTAGGGCCTTGCTCTGGATTAGGCTTTGGTTTATGGGAAGGTGGCTGGTTTGATCTTCTATCCAGATCACTAAAACTTTCTCTGTATCAGCAATAAGGCTGTTTCACTTTATTATAATTTGTGTGTTCACAGGAGTAGCACTTTCAGTTTCCTTCAAGAACTTTTCATTTGCATTCACAACTTGGCTAATTGTTTGGTGCAAGAGGCCTAGATTTCCGCCTATCTCAATTTTTGGCATGCCTTTCTCACTAAGCTTAATCATTTCTAGCCTTTGATTTAAAGTGAGAGAGGTGCAACGGTTCCTTTTGCGTGAACATTTAGAGGCCATTGTAGGGTTATTAGTTGGCCTAATTTCAATGTTGTTCTGTCTCAGGGAACAGGGAGGTCCAAGGAGAGGGAGAGAGACAGGGGACAACAGGTTGATGGACCAGTCAGAACACATACAACATTTATCGATTAAGTATGCCATCTTATATGGGCACATTTCATGGCGCCCCAAAACAATTACAATAGTAAGACCAAAGATCACTGATCACAGATCACCATAATAGATATAATAACAAAAAAGTTTGAAATATTGAGAGAATATGTGAAACAGAGACATGAAGTGAGCAAATGCTGTTGGAAAATGATGCTGATAGAGTTGATCAATACAGGGTTGCCACAAACTTTCAATTTGTTTAAAAAAAAAGCAACATCTGTGAAGTGCAGTAAAGCTAAGTGCAATAAAATGAGATATGACTTATAATTATTAAGATGATCATATCATCTTTTTTTTACATTTTAATGTATTTAATTTTATTTATTAAGTTTTGAATGTTAAACCAACCTGTATTCCTGAGATAAACCTCATTTGGTAATGGAGTACTTCCTTTTATTTTTTTTTAATTGCTGGAATCAATTTTGTAATATTTTAGGAATTTTTGTATTTTGGTGGAGAACATTCACAGTTTTCTTGCAATGACTTTTTCTGATTTTGGAATTTGGGGAATTAAAATTATCTGGACTTATAAAAAGAGTTGGAATGTGTTCACCCTTTCTCTAGCTCCTTAAAGCATTTGGTGAAATTGATATTTCTTCCTTAAGTGTGTGATAGACTTCAACAATTGTGTTGTCAAGGAATCTGTCCATTAGTTGTCAAACATATTATCTTAAAGTTGTTCAATAACTCCCTTATTATCCTTTTAATTTCTGTATTATTGGTGGTGATGTCCCCTTTTATTTCCTGATATTGTCAACTTTTAATTTCTCTCTTTGTGATCAGTAGAGCTAATGTTTGTTAATTTTATTAATATTTATAATTAAATGACTTTTGATCTCATTTTTTTAATTGCTTTTCTCTTTTCTAATTAATTGATTTCTGCTCTTGTCTTTACTACTGACTTTCTTCTGCTTTCTTAGATCTAATTTGGAATAAATTTTCTAGCATTTAGAGCTATTTATGCTCATTATGCATTAATTTAGATGCATCCTACACATTTGGATATGCTGTGTTTTCACTTTTATCCAGTTTAAAATATTTTTTAATTTTTCCTGCCTCATTTTCTTTGATCCTTGGATTATTTGAAATTCTGTTGCCTGATTTCCAAATATTTGGAGATATTCCAGATATCCTTTTTATTAATAATTTCCAAGTTAATTCTACTGTGTTCAGAGATTGTACTCTGGATGATCTGAAGCCATATAGTTTGTTTCTGAGATTTTTGTTATGGCCCAGCACACGGTCTATCTTAGTGAAGGGTCAATATACACTTGCAAAGAATGTATATTTTTCTGTTTTGGGGTACAGTGTTCCATAAATGTATATTAGTGTTTTTCAGGTCTTCTATACCCTTACTAATTTATGGTGATTGTGTATGTTTTAATTTTCCTCTTTAGTTCTGTCAGTTTTCTCTTCACGTATTTTGAAGCTATTATCACAGGACATGTATATATAGGAGTGTTATTATTACTGGTAAACTTATTCTTTTTTTACTATAAAATGTCTACTTCTGGAAGTGCTCCTTGAACAGAGTCTACTTGATATTCCTATAGCTATTCCAACTTTATTATTATTCATATCTGCATAACATTTATTTTTCCATCTTTTTCTTTTTAAAATGCATTTCTTTCAAATGTCATATAATTGTGTCTTGTTTATTTTTTATTCAGACTAATAACTGGAGGCTTTAATCAATTTATGTGTAATCATTGATATGCTTGGGTTTATTGATATACTTAAACCCAAGCACATCTATTTTTTGCTTTTTTTTTTTGCCTTATTTGGATTAATAGAGTATTTAGAATATTTTCTTGTCTTCAATTTCCTCTCCGTTATACAGCTATCTCTTTTTTTTTTTTTTTTGTGAGGAGATCAGCCCTGTGCTAACATCCGCCAATCCTCCTCTTTTTTTGCTGAGGAAGACGGCCCTGGGCTAACATCTGTGCCTATCTTCCTCCACTTTATATGGGACGCCGCCACAGCATGGCTTGCCAAGCAGTGCGTCGGTGCGCGCCCGGGATCCGAACCAGCGAACCCCGGGCCGCCGCAGCGGAGCGCGCGCACTTAACCACTTGTGCCACCGGGCCGGCCCCTACAGCTATCTCTTTTTATTTTAGTAGTTGCTTTACTTTTTACATTAAGCTTGTTATTCATCTTTAAATAATATTCTATTACTTCATGCATAATCTAAAAACCTTACAACAGTGTGTTTCCATTTCTCTCACTCTTGTCCTTTGTGTCACAGGTTTTATACATATGTTATAATTCTACAATACATTGTATCAATTTTATAAAAAATTTAAAAGACTTAAGAAAACAAGAAGTAATTTTTTAAAAATTAAGAAATGAGAAAAGACAAAGTATTTACACTTATCCACTCTTCATTTGCTTCTGTAGATCTGAGTTTCTATCTGGTATAATTTTCCTTCACCCTCAAAAACTTTATCATTTTTTATACTGTATGTCATTGGACAATAAATTCATTTGTCTAAATATGTCTTTATTTGTCTTATAATTTGGAGGATATTTATTATTTCTTTTCATTGCTTTAATGATGTGGTTACATTTCTTCTGGTTTGTATTATTTCTCTTGAGAAATCAGGGGACACATCTTTGATTTGATAATGTGTGTATTTTTTTCTCTCTAGCTGCTTTAAGATTTTTACTTTCTCTTTGGCTTCCTCAATTTGATTACAATATGCATTGCTGTGGTTTTGTTTTTGTTTATTTTCCTTTAATTTGCTGAGTTTATTTAACTTTTGGGTTATTTTTCATCATATTTAGAAAACATTCAATCAATAGTTCTCCAAATATTTTTTCTTTCCCAGTCTATTCTAGTACATCAACTATACACATATTCATTTATTTGGTGTTTCCTACCAATCTTTTTTGTTTTTTTCTCCCTCCTCAGGTGTTTTTCTCTGTACTTCAGTTTGATTGGTTTATATTCCGTTTTCTTCAAGCTCACTGATATTTTCTATTGAACTGTTTAATCTGCTGTTGAGCTCATCCCATGAATGCTTCATTTAGATGTGGTATATTTTAGTTCTGGAAATTTTATTTTTGTAAGTATATAGTTTCCATTCCTCTACTGATATTTTCCTGTTTGTTTACTTGTTAGTTCTTGCTTGGTTCAAATCCTTCAACATATTTATAAAACTTATATTTATAAGTATATATTTACCTACGTAAAAAATTAGCAATTTTTGATTATATATGATTAAATATAGTTATGTATGCTACCTTGTTAAGTATTTGGGTTTTGTTGTCTTTCTCAATAGAATGCTGAGTTTTTTTTCTGAGAAGCAGTTAATTTACTTGTGAATCAGCTTGATAACTTTGAGGTTTGTTTTTCAGTTTGGTTATTGTGGATCTTCATAGCTTTTATTTTAGGACAAATTAGCCCTTCTTCTCATGCATGGATTTCCTGAGATCACTACTTAATGATCTGGGTTTTTAATGAGGTCTCTCTACTCTGGAAGTCCAGTCTCCAAGCTTTATGTGCCCTCAGGTAATTTGTTCACCTTACAGTTACCCATAGTTGTTCTTTTGATAAGTTTTTCCCGGTATTTGTTCTTTGCCTGGCCTTGTGAAGTCTCTCCCTGTACATATACAGTATATTATTCAGCAAAATATTCAGGGGGGACCTTTATGTAGAATTTTGGAGCTTCATCTATACACAGCTCTCTTCTCTTTGTCAACTTGCCAAACAAATTCTAGCCAGCTTGGTAGCAGTGATCTCCTTGTCTCCCTGTCTCCCCAGCTCAGCAAGACACCTGTGCACTGTTTGGCTCCCCTTTCCTTCACTGTAGTCTGAAAAGTGAGTCCATGCAGAAGGCCAGGAAACAATGCGGCTCTGCTCATGTGCTTACCTTCTCTCAGGATCTGAAATTCTGCACAATCTGGTTTTTGGGTTTTTTTTCCCTCCCAGCCTTTATTTGATCTGGTATCCAACTTAATTTCATGGACCAATTATGTAGAAATATTAAAATGCCTCTCTAAACAATCCTGTTGCCAGCTTTTGAAACAATTTCAATTTTAGATTAACCAATTTGAACATTTTAAAATAATTTGCCCAATTATCCAAAAGGTGCGATATCAATAAGATGTTATTTTGTAATATTAATTTCTGTGGCAAAATATTAACAAAAACCCAGGGAACAGAAAAGGAAAAATTTCAAAGTAATGATTTTATTTGAAGGGTTTTCTGAATTGGATGGTGAGCACGTAGCTTTTCGTTGTGTAATAATGGTTTATACTTTTCACATAGTTGATAAGGATTGCTTTGATTCTACTCAATAGTTAGTAAAGCAAATTAAAAATGAGAAGATATAAAATTCATAATAAGCCAAATGAATTTACAATCAATTGCTTCAAGTAGGAATTTCAACACATACTGGAAATAGACTAGGAGAAGAGAACTTTTTTTTTTTTTTGGCCTTGGGCTAACATTCGTGCCCATCTTCCTCTACTTTATATAGGACGCTGCCACAACATGGCTTGACAAGTGGTGCGTCAGTGTGCGCCCGGGATCCAAACCTGTGAACCACGGGCCACCGAAGCGGAGCGCACGCACTTAACCACCGTGCCGCCAGGCCGCCTCCCCTTTCTTTTTTCAAATAGATTTTCTAAGCTCTGTGGTCCTACTCTCACATATGGTGTAATAGAAAGAGTCTAAATTATGAGGCAGGAAAACTAGTATCTAACCTTAATACTTAATCCTAACTGTACGTATTTAGGTGAGTCTTAACAGTATTTCTCGGTGTTCCTGATTTGTAAATAAGAGAGATTGGATTACCCAAGACAACCACTTAGTTTGTCAAAACAATTGCCTTGTGAACTGAGGCAGTTGAGGACCAACTTTTTCTCCATCCTAGTTAATTGGGGATCCTTTATGAGTTGGTAAAATTGATGCCCCCTAAGTAGGATAAAATTTCAACATGGGCAGCTATTTTACAACTCATGGCATAAATGTTGGTCACAGTAATTATTAGCAGCTTCCTGGCTAATTACTAAAGTCTTATTTTCTCAGAGTCATGTTCTTTTGTAAACTGTATCCCGGAATTTCATAATGTTAATTATATCTCCTGTAAGTATCCTCCAGAAGAATCTGCTCACCAGAGTGTCCTCTATCTCAGGGCTTTCCTGATCCCTCAGTCATTTTATCCTTGGGCTTAACATTATAACATCTGTTCTCTCAAGCCTTCCTCACTTGGAATGTTTCCTGTTATACTTTACCTCAAAAATGTCTCACAAATTAAAAATATGTGCATTTTTTTCCTGTTTGAATACAAGTCACAGTATTGAGATGAACAGCATATATCTTGTGATCAAATATCAACAGACCAATGACACGCAGATTGGTATCTGATTTAACAATATCTTAAAATCACAAGTATGTATATGATAAAATAACAACAGAAAAAATGAACTTATTTGACACACTGCATGATAGAAGTAGAACACTAGTATGTTATTTTTTATTTAGCACTTTATATGTGATAACCTCTATACTCACTGTCTTGATATTTCACCTTCATACCCAAATGTTCAAAATAGGCACATTTAACATAGCCTATAGATACAGTCTTCACACATCTGAGTGTCCCACTAGCAAATAGATGCACCTTTATCCAGTCATCCGTGCAATATGTGTTTCAGTCACTGAAGTAGGTCTTTTCTTTAAATAAAGAATATTTTAGGGTTTTGTTTTCAAAATCAGTTTACAGCCTGTTCTGTATGCCAGGGGGCACTGTGGTTCAATGTTAGTGTTTCTATTCATTCCATATCTTGTTAGAATTTAGTTGCTCATGGATTTTTGTAGTGCTTTACTTTTTTTTTTTTTTCTTTAATGGTGAGAACATCCCTGGGTGAATTTACAGCAATAAAGCACAATCTTGTTGATGGCCTGCTTATGACTCACCAGTTTAGTGCTGCTAGCCAATAAGAAGTACTTTGGTATTGAGAGTGTATTCCTGTTAAACAATATGAAAGAATTCTGTATAACCAACTGTAAATTACTTCTAGTGAGCTACTGAAACATATTTTACTCTGAAACTTAAACAGGCGCTCTGATTAATAGAAATGCTTGGGAGCATATTGAAGAGTTTAAAGTCAGATTACTTTTTAACATTCATATGCTAAGAGCGTTATGTTCTATTGTCAAATAAATTAAATTGAGAGTCTTGAATTATATAGGCTCCTGATTATAGACTTAATAGAGTATTAACACTTAGGTTTTCCCTATGTTGTGACATCAATATCCCACTGGTATAAAAGCAAGGGAAAGGTTAAATTAGTACATTGAAAACTACATTTTCAGACCTTTACCTTAATACTATTGCTATTCATCTGGTCTCACAAGTATACTTTATTCTAATGCAACATTTCAGGCCTCCCATATTTTTCTTCCACAAAAAAAGTACTATACTCCTGAGTTATATCATCATTGCTTGGGTGACTGGGTGTTCCTTGGTGTTGACTTGGCACTAGGAGGGTGCTTCCGGAATGCAAACTGTTTAGTTTCCAACTTCCGAGTCTTCACAGATGACAACAATGACCATTATGTTTAACTAATAGTACACATCTTAGTTCAGGAGCTAGTCTCAGCCAATAGAGATTAAATACTACTGGGATGAAAACTGCAGATTGACGTAATCAGTCTCCATACTACCCTCCTTTAGAGTGCCTGCCTGTTCTAGAGATGCCACCAAACTGAAAATTTCATCTCCCATAATCTCTTACAGTTAGAATTCTGGAGACCTAGATTAAAATTAGACGTGTTCTCACAAGATTTGGAAGTGAGGGGAAAATTTCTATTGGGCTCTTTTGATAAATTTTGATGTTTAGCAGTTATCAGATTGGATAATGACCTGTGGAAATTACCTGGTACTCGGCCATGATTTTCGCAACATAGCCTTGCAATTAGATTAGGAATACACTTGTCCAAAATCATAACAATCTTTTTTTTTAAGATGAGAATTTATTTTATTTATTTTTTATTGTGGTAACCTTGGTTTAGAACATTATATAAATTTCAGGTGTACATCATTATATTTTGATTTCTGTGTAGATTACATCATGCTTGCCACCAAAAGACTAATTACAATCCATCACCATACACATGTGTCTAATCACTCCTTTTACCCTCCTCACTCCCCCCTTCCCCTCTGGTAACCACCAATCCAATCTCTGTCTCTATGTCTTTGTTTGTTGTTTTTTTTAATCTTTTATTTATGAGTGAGATCATACAGTATTTGACTTTCTCCTTCTGACTTATTTTGCTTAGCATAATACCCTCGAAGTCTGTCCATGTTGTCACAAATGGCTGGATTTCATTGTTTTCCATTGTGCGTATATACCACATCTTCTTTATCCATTCGTGCCTTGATGGGCACCTAGGTTGCTTCCAAGTCTTGGCTATTGTGAATAATGCTGCAATGAACTAGGGGTGCATCTATCTTTATGCATTCATGGTTTCACATTCTCTGGATAAGTACCCAGCAGTGGAATACCTGGATCGTATGGTAGTTCTATCCGTAATTTTTTGAGGAATCTCCATACTGTTTTCCATAGTGGCTGCACCAGTTTGCACTCCCACCAGCAGTGTAGGAGAGATCCTTTTTCTCCACATCCTCTTCAACACTTATTATTTCCTGTCTTGTTAATTATAGCCATTCTGACGGGCGTGAGGTGATATCTCATTGTAGTTTTGATTTGCATTTCCCTGACAATTAGTGGTGTTAAACATCTTTTTATGTGCCTGTTGGCCATCTGTATATCTTCTTTGGAAAAATGTCTGTTCAGATCTTTTGCCCATTTTTCAATTGGGTCGTTAGTTGTTTTGTTGTTGAGATGTATGAGTTCTTTGTATATTTTGGAGATTAACCCTTTATCAGATATATGGTTTGCAAATATCTTCTGCCAATTGTTAGGTTGTCTTTTCATTTTGTTGATGGTTTCCTTTGCTGTGCAGAAGGTTTTTAGTTTGATGTAGTCCCATTTGTTTATTTTTTCTATTGTTTCCCATGCCCAGTCAGACATGGTACTTGAAAATACACCGCTAAGACTGATGTCAAAGAGCATACTGCCTATGTTTTCTTCTAGAGGTTTCATAGTTTTAGGTCTTACATTCAAGTCTTTAATCCATTTTGAGTTAATTTTTGTGTATGGTGTAAGATAATGTTCTACTTTCATTTTTTTTCATGTGGCTGTCCAGTTTTCCCAACACCATTTATTGAAGAGACCTTCCTTTCTCCACTGTATATTCCTGGCTCCCTTGTCAAAAATTAGCTGCCCGTAGATGTGTTGGTTTATTTTTGGGCTCTTGATTCTGTTCCATTGATCTGTGTGTCTGTTTTTGTGCTGGTATCATGCTATTTCAGTTACTAGAGCTTTGTAGTATGTTTTGAAATCAGGAAGTGTGATACCTCTAGCTTTGTTCTTTTTTCTCAGGATTCCTTTGGTTGTTTAAGGTCTTTTGTTGTTCCATATAAATTTTAGGATTCTTTGTTCTATTTCTGTGAAAAATGTTGCTGGAACTTTGATAGGGATTGCATTGAATCTATAGATTGCTTTAGGAAATATGGACACTTTATGTTAATTCTTCCAATCCAAGAGCATGGAAAATCTTTCCACTTCTTTGTGTCTTCTTCAATTTCTTTCAACAATGTTTTATAGTTTTCAGTGTACAGATCTTTCTTTCACCTCTTTGGTTAAGTTTATTCCTATGTATTTTATCCTTTTTGTTGCAACTGTAAATGGGATTGTATTCTTAATTTCTCTTTCTGCTACTTCGTTGTTAGTGTATAGAAATGCAACTGATTTTTGTATGTTGATTTTGTATCCTGCAATTTTACCATATTCATTTATTGTTTCTAAAAGTTTTTTTGGTGGATTCTTTAGGGTTTCCTATATATAAAATCATGTCATCTGCAAATAGTGACAGTTTCACTTCTTCCTTTCCAATTTGGATCCTTTTTATTTTTTTCTTGCCTGATTTCTGTGGCTGGGACTATCTACACTATGTTAAATAAGAGTGGTGACAGTGGGCATCCTTGTCTGGTTCCTGTTCTTAGAGGGATAGCTTTCAGTTTTTCACCATTGAGGATGAGCTGTGGGTTTCTCATATATGGCCTCTATTATGTTGAGGTACTTTCCTTCTATACCAATTTTATTCATAGTTTTTATCATAAATGGATGTTGTTTCTTGTCAAATGCTTTCTCCACATCTATTGAGATGATCATGTGATTTTTATTCTTCATTTTTTAATGTAGTGTATCACATTGATTGATTTGCAGGTGTTGAACCATTCCTGCATCCCTGGATCCCACTTGATCTTGGTGTATAATCTTTTTAACGTATTGTTGTATTCAATTTGCTAGTATTTTGTTGTGGATTTTTGCATCGATGTTCATCAGTGATATTGGCCTGTAACTTTTTTTGTGTTGTCCTTGTCTGTTTGTGGTATCAGGGTAACGTTGGCTTTGTAGAATGAGTTAGGAAGCTTCCTGTCCTCTTCAATTTTTTTGGAAGAGTTTGAGAAGGGTTTACCAGGGAAGCCATCTGGTCCTGGACTTTTATTTTTTGGGAGGTTTTTGATTACTGTTTTGATCTGCTTACTGGTGATTGGTCTATTCAAATTCTCTATTTCTTCCTGATTCAATTTTGAAAGGTTGTATGATTCTAAGAATTTATCCATTTCTTATAGCTTATCCAATTTCCTAGTGTATAGCTTTTCATAGTATTCTCTTATAATCTTTTCTATTTCTGAGACATCCATTGTAATTTCTCCTCTTTCATTTATGATTTTATTTATTTGAATCCTTCTCTCTTTCTTTCTTCATGAGTCTAGCTAAAGGTTTGTCAATTTTGTTTATCTTTTCAAAGAACTAGCCCTTGGTTTCTTTGATTTTTTCTTTTGTTTCTTAATTCTCTATTTCATTTATTTCTTCTTTGATTTTTATTATTTCCTTCTACTGATTTTGTCCTTCGTTTTCCAGTTCCTTTAGGTACATTGTTAGATTGTTTATTTGAGATTTTGCTCATTGTTGAGGTAGGCCTGTATTGCTATAAACTTCCCTCTTAGAACCACTTTTCCTGTATCCCATAAATTTTGGCATGTCATATTTTCATTTTCATTTGTCACCAGGTGTTTTTTATTTCTCCTTTGATTTCTTCATTGAGCCAATTGTTGTTCAGTAGCATTTTGTTTAATCTCCACATATCTGTGGCTTTTCTGATTTGCTTCCCGTAGTTGATTTCTAGTTTCATACCATTGTGATCAGAAAAGATGCTTGATATTATTTCAATCTTCTTAAATTTATTGAGGCTTGTTTTGTGGCCTAATATGTGATCTATCCTGGAGAATGTTCCATGAGCATTTGAAAAGAATGTGTATTCTACAGTTTTTGGAGGGAATTTTCTGTATATATCCATCTGGTCTAATGTATCTTTTAAGGCCAATGTTTTTTATTGAGTTTCTGTTTGGATGATCTATCCATTGGTGTAGGTGGAATGTTAAAGTCCCCTACTATTATTGTGTTGCAGTCTATTTCTCCTTTTATGTTTGTTAATAATTGTTTTATGTATTTAGGTGCTCTCATGTTTTGTGCATAGATATTTACAAGTGTTATATCCTCTTGTTGGATTGTTTCACCATTGTGTAATACCCTTCTTTGTCTCTTATTACAGTTTTTTCTAAAGTCTATTTTGTCTTATAAGTATTGCTACTCCAGCTTTCTTTTCATTGCCATTTGCATGGAGTATCTTTTTCCATCCCTTCACTTTCAGTTTGTAAGTGTCTTTAGGTCTGAAGTGTGTCTCATGTATGCAGCATATATATGGGTCTTGTTTTTTTATCCAGTTGGTCACCCTACACCTTTTGATTGGAGCATTTAGTCCATTGACATTTAAAGTAGCTATTGATAAAAATGTACTTATTGCCATTTTGTTACTTTTTTTCTGGATGTTTTAGTAATTGTTCTCTGTTCCTTTCTTCTTCTCTTGCTCTCTTCCCTTGGGTTTGATGGCTTTCTTTAGTATTATGTTTGGGTTCCTTTCTCTCAATTTTTTGTGTATTTATTATAAGTTTCTGGTTTGTGATTACCATTAGGTTCATATATTATAACCTACATACATAGCAATCAATATTAAGTTGATGGTCTCTTTAGAGACCTCTTTAGATGGTCTCTTTAGAAGTTTGACCTCTTGCTAAAAGCTCTACTCTTTTATTTCCCTCCTCCCACATTTTATGTTTCAAAATAATAATATTCTTACCTTCTTTTTACTTCACATCAAAAAGTAACTTTAATGATTTCCTTGTGAGTGTGCAGGTAGTACTATTCTGTGGATTGTGTTCTTTCTAAGTATTAAGACACAAATTCATTAAGCCATGGTTTTCAATTTTAACTGAGGTTGCAGAGTCTGTGTCATAAAGACAGACCCTGAGTGAAGCTGGGCGAGAATGTCACAATCACGCTCATAGTATTTAACCTTCATCCTCCAAGGGTGATCTCTTCAGGATTATAAGGCATCGAGTTTGGGACAGTACCTGCTAAGGAGTCATCAGAGTCACCATGTAATATGCCAATATTCCGTCCTCCTCAATTTGTTTGCTACAGCTAGAATAATAAAGCTAAAGCTTTGAAAAGGGGAATTGCCTTACTAATATCTATTAGCTAATGCTATGGAGATTTGATGTACTGGGATGGTGGTTGGGACAAGGCTGGGAGAGGGGAACTGCAGTGTCCCACTAGTCTCTATATCCTTTAAACTCCCTATAGATATATGTATGTATTATTTTTAGGATACTTTTAGCCCCTCCTCCGCTTTAAATTTATAGTGATAAACTATATTTTCAAGGGCCGATTCTTTTATTTCTTCTTTACTTCTACCAGCAAATATAACCTGATCAAAGCCATAATAGCACTAGGTTGATTTAGTAGATTATTTGCCCACTAAAAACCAGGATTTTTTGCTATTTATGGAAATTTAAATTAACATATTTGGAACATTTATGGAAACATAAAAAAGACACACAGGATTAAACTTCTGTAGAAAAGAGCCTCAGTGGCCAAAGACAAAATAATATCACTGTAAGAAGGCACTTGCTTAGAGAAACCAGGTCTCAAGGGAAGGGAATTCCCCCAGGCACCTAGGCCTATGTATGGAGTTAAACCAAATTAGAATCAGAAGATTGGTTCGCGATGGGCAGTACATTTAATAAATGAATAATTCTGTGGGTGATACCACCCTTTGACTGAATAGACTTGAGAGCAGGTGTCTTTGAATCCTGTCTGTTGTCAGGTAAAATGCTGTTGAAAATACCTACATGCCTATGTTTAGCCAAGGCTGAACACACAGCCAAGGAAGCTTGCAGTGGGTGAAGTTCTTAAAGACAGATAATCCTATAAGATTCTGAAGTCAGTGGGAGAGGTTTCTGCTGGAGACATCTTCAGCTGTAATGCAACTCATTCTAGACCATGTTTCAGAGCAATATCATTGACATTTTTTGCTGAGGCAACTTCCCAATTTCCTGAAGTATTTAAGGAGGACCAGTTACCCAAACATCTTTAGCAGATTCTTTGGTTAGGGTTTTAAGATGAAGATAACAATACCCAGTCTAAATATTTTAAGCAGAAAGAGATTTTTTAGAGGATACTTTGTGGCTCCTTAGAGGAGTTAGAGGTGGGAGTGTGGCTAGATTCAGCCCAGAACAAAGGCAGCCAAGGGAAACACTGAACAGCAAGCCTGTTCTGGTGGAAACTGTATGACACTGACTCATGCCACTTGGCACCTATGACAACAGGAACCAGATGCTAGAATCTCTTCTTGAGCTGCCACAGAACAAAGTGCTTTCTCTTATGTCTTTACAGGATGCACCTCTCTCCCCCTGTAGCTCAAGTCGTGCCCTCTCTCCTGATTCTCTACTAGATATTCTGCCTAGAAGATTCTAAAACAGTGCTGCAAAGGAGTCTCTTAAATTTACTTTTTAGTTTTTCAGACCTTGCCCCACATTTGGAAAAGCAGGCAGAAGGAGACTGAATGGATATTGAATGATCCAATCCACAACATCTTCTAGAGAAATTTAGTCCCATGTCAGCTACTCTGCTTACAGAGAGTAGTCTAAGGAGGAAGAATGTAATCAAAATGGTCCAATATCTAAAATTGTAAATATTTTCCAGTGGGAATAAGAACATAGCAATATAAACTGATAAATCATCAAAGATCAAATACATTTATTCATGAATATTAAATCTTAATAATTGTTTCTGGAGTGGGGAGTTCTGTTGAATAGATCCAGCTATGTAGAAATGTAGGTACTTTTTAAATTGGCCTATTAAAAATTTCAGGTTAACCATATAAAAATAGCTGAAAACATGAATAAGCCAAATCTTAAAGAAAAACATGAGAAGTATGGATTATGTTGGTTTTCCTTAAAATTATAAACCATTGGAGAGATTATTTAGATCCATTACATTAATATTTCTTTCATGCTCACCTATTGGCATTGTACCGTTCTCCTAATTTTATAGTTTTTAATCTTTTCTCTTTTGGCCTTTTCACTCAAAAGTTTTGAAAGCTTTATTAAGTAAAATAACTGAAAAATTAATATCTACAAAATAAAGTGAGGCATTTGATAAATGATGAAGGAATGCAGAAAAAAATACAAGGAATGCAACTCCACCCTAGATAATTACCTAATACTGTGTAGAAATCAGTTTTGATTCATATAAAGAAAATTTCGTGAAGATGAGTAATGTGTTTTTCTCTCTTGGTAGTGACTATTTTTTCCCTTGCTGGATAATTCCAATGTTAATCTACTAAAAAACAATTTATTAGGTGTTTATAATGTGCAATCCACTTTGATAAACGTTGAATTTTAGAAGAATTCACACATTAACAATTTTCTTAGGTGTTGTGTCATAATTAATTCTAGAATATATCTTTATATTTAATATATAGTAATCAAAAGACAACTGGGAGAATAAATAGCTTTAATAAATATATACAGCTTGTTTTTAACAGATCATATTTTATTTTATTTTTATTTTGGTAAGGAAGATTAGCCCTGAGCTACCATCCGTTGCCAATCCTCCTCTTTTTGCTGACGAAGATTGGCCCTGGGATAACATCCATGCCCATCTTTCTCTACTTTATATGTGGGATGCCTGCCATGGCATGGCTTGATGAGTGTGCATAAGTCTGTGCCCGGCATTGGAACCCATAAACCCTGGGCCACCGAAGTGGAGCACGTTAACTTAACCACTATGTCACCAGGCCGGCCCCATATCATATTTTACTAATGATGTATAAAAACTTTTTCTTAAGTCACGGAAATTATTATTTTAAGGAAAGTTTTCTCCAAAATGTAATGCCTTTTGTCAAAAGAAATGCATACATTAGTCCGTGCAAAATAAGAATGTCCATCTCTGAAATTAATTCCAAATCAAATCTAGCTTGTGATCATAAAAGACTATATAATCTACCATTTATAATCTAATTTGACCTTTTCTTACCTTTAAAAAATTTTATTTGTTACTATTAGGTAATCAGATGATCTTTTTTTCATTTCCAAATGAATAAAGTTGTCCAAGTCAAATCTTTGGTGTGATCAAAATCACAGGTAAACTGTTATCTAATCAAAATGTACCTAAAACTATCATAAAGTTTCTATGTATACTCCATTTTTAATGATCATAATTAATACTATTCTAGATCAGATCCATGGGTTCAACAACCTTCAAGTTTTTATTTAACAGAGATATGTTTCTGGAAGGGCTAATTTTCAGGCTACACCAGTGATGCTCAAACTGGATTCACCCACAGATCTTTGGGCACCCAGAAATTCTGGTTAAATTAATAAAGGAAGCAGTCTGGACATTGGTATTTTCTTTAAAGTTCTTTAAGTGATTCTACTGGCAGCCAGAACTGAAAGATGTTGTGTTGGACATTAATCTCAAATGTTATGAACAAAAAAACCTAGAACTTCCTCTGTTTCTATTAATAAACCTATCACTTATCTATGAATGCACCTAGGTGGTTCTTGAAGCTTTAGATTTCCAATCTGCATTTATTTTCAGCATTTGTCCCAGCCAATTAACAAATTTAATATTACTATTTACATTACTTAAGATGATTTTATTTAATGCCATTGTTTTGCAGTCTAGTGGTTGTTGTATTTAATATAAACATATGCTTTCAGGGTTTTATAAAATTCTATGACATCGTGTATGGATCTAGTAAACTGGCACTCGACAAGTATTCTACTTTCCTTCCAGTACCTCTTGCATTTAGATGTTGGAAAACTACAGACTGCACTTCCCAGACTTCTTTTGAACTGGGGTTCCAGATGGAATTTAAATTCGGGCAATAAGATTGGCCCTGCATGATGTTTGGAAGGTGAATGTGAGCAGAGACCAAGCTTTTGATGCCACTACCCTTTCTGCTGGCAAGTACAGATATGGAGGTATTTAGTTTTTGAAGCAAAGGAACAGTGGTTTCAGTATCCAGTCTTAAGTTTTGGGTATGTCAAGGGGCAAGGCCTGAGACATCCATTTTACCAATGTGGTTTATAACAAGCAATGTATAGTTGGGTAAATGCCAGCAGTGGCAGCCAAGGCTTCCTGATTATGGAACTTGCCTGACTAGCTTGGGTTTCTGATTCTGGCAGGGAAGGTATAATTCTGGATGTGGTAGCTTCCTGATAGTAGAAGTGGCACTGGCCACCTTGGTGGCCCAACTGAATGGTGTGTCGTTAGTAGTCACTTCTGGAAGGTAAACATAGAGTATATTTGTTCAGTCCTCCCAATGATTCTGTAATTTATTATTCAATTATCTCTAATAAACTTTCTGCTTAAACTAACTAGCATACATATTGTATGCTGAAATTAAGCTCTGAGTGATATCCACCTTCCCACACATGACCTATTTTTCATTCATACACACACACACGCACACACATACGTATGTGTGGCTGTATTTAAATCTGTTATGAAATGTCCTAAACAGGGAAGTAGCATTTTGATTTCCTTAATATAAAACTTCCTTCAGTTCTATCATATTTTTACTGAGGTACTGCAAACAAAAATTAATGCAGTATTCCTGTTTTGGTCATACCACATAACTTTATTAAATTGTAATATAATGCCTCTTGCTCCTGAGCATTAAGCTGGGAGAGGAAGGGCACAGAGGCAAAATTAGACCAAAGTCACCTCTCCAGATAATAGTTTATAGTGATTCATATAACCCAGCCTTGATCATAATCCATCTTTAAGATAAATTCTTCAAACAATCTTTTTATTGATTTGAGAGGTTTACCAGATTCAATTTATCAATTGGAAAGACCATCATGGTTACTTACTACGGCAATCTAAAGTATGTTGACATCAAGCTCAATTTTTATCTCCAGATTCAATAAGTCAGGCCAGGACTGTGACAGAACAGGTGAACAGAGAAGATCCAAGAGAAGCCGCTAGAGATACAATACGACACTGATGACAACATTCAGGGGTGTTGGCTGGCTCTGGTTGACTGGCTCGGTAAGCGAGCTCCAGGTAATAAGCTGAGGACTAAACTGGCCATCAGGGCCAGGAAGGTGAAAGCAGGGATGCCACATTCTGCAAATAAAAATACAAAACATCTAGTTAAATTTGACCTTCAGATAAACAGCAAATAATCTTCCGTATAAGCAACATTTGGGACATATATATACTAAAAAAATTTCTATTGTTTACCTGAATCCAAATTTGACTGGGTATATTGTATGCTATCTGGCAATTCAGCCTCGCAGCTGAAACAATAACAAAGTCATAAGGACCAGGTTCGGATGCAATGTCCCCATCTATAAAGAAAAGCAAGCAGGGCTGCAGTTTTACAGAAAATGCAGTACTCATCAGAATTTCAAGTCTGAGGCTAAGTTTCTTGAATCAAGCCTAAAAATAGTTTTGTGTTAACAAGCAAGACAGAGAGAATGTATGTACTCAAAGTTGGCTTTGACTTATCAGAGGAACAAAGGAACACGGCATGTTGTCACACCACTGGGCTTCTGACTCCTTAAATACCCTTGGCTGGAAGTAATACTAATTTAAAGCCCATGACTGGAATAAAACACATGGAAATGAAAGCGCACTCAGTGGTGAAGCTCGGGCATTAATAAAAGCAGGGAACCAGGCTGGTCATTACACTTAAAAGTTGCTGAATCTTAACAATTTACCTGGATTTTATCTGTTGCCCTTTACTGGCTCTGGTTTCTCCATATACATTGGGTACCAACTGTTCCCTTGACTGTTTCTTAGTTGTTATTTTTACTCATTGCCTTGCTGAGTCTCACTCTGGATTTTCACTTCTCCTAGTTACCATTACCAACAGCCTGGTATGACATCTAAGATATATTTAAGAAATATAAGCCCATCATTTTATAAGTATAGAATGGACATTTCCTCCCTAATTGCACTATTTCTGCCATTTTCTACCCAAAACTCAGTCACTATGTTACTATCACCCCTTCCTCTCATATGCAAAGCTTTGAAAAGATCTGGGATAATATATCTTTCTGAACTACGTTTAAGAACATTTAACAGCTTTGAGGTTTCATTTTTCACTCTGTCTTATGCATCATTTATGAGATGCCCTATAAACCTATGACAAATAAGGCTATTGTTAAGCGCAGTCCTTAGGGTGTTCTCTACCTTGAAATTGCTCTGTGCATACCGTTGCCTTAATTTTGGCCATTGTCCTCCATTCCTTTCTGATTCAAAGTTTAAAACAGTTTTGGTATGGAAATTTGTTGAAACTTTTTGAAAGTCTAAATACATTTCTTCTTTCCACATAATTATTTTCCTTTTCAATAAAAATGAAGTCTGTTATTCAAATTAGGTTTGATTAAAAAAAAGTTCTATTTCCATTCAGTCTTTCTCATATTAATCTGAATGAATGAATACATACGGCAAGTGGATGTGACATTAAAAAGTCTAAGCTGTTTTTAGGTCTTAAATTAATCTCTCAATTACTTCCAATTATATATTTCCAGCTTATACTTCTCCCCTGAATTCTAGATTCATATATAAACTATGAGACTTCTTCTTTTGTATTATAATAAAAATTTCAAATTTAATACATTGAAATTGAGTTCTTGATATTTCCTTCACAGCTTGTCTTTTTGAGTTGCCCAAGGTTAAAGGATAAGAAACATATTTCCCCTTCCTCCAAATCCCAACTATAACTAAGCCCTTTTACTGGTTCCTTTTCCAAAGAATTTGTCATATCTGCCTACATGGTTCTGTCTCCACTACTATGAACCCATGTAGTGTTAGTGCCTGGCATTAAGCTCTTGATTGCCAAGGCATTCATTTCAAAAGACATCCATCTTGAATAAACATATTGCCTATTGTGTGACACAGCGACTAGCAAAAACACTAGATAAGGAATTAGGTCTCCCCATTTATGACGTTCCCTCTTTCAGAAAGCCCTGGGTAACCTAGATAACTGACTGCTTGAGTGAGCCCACTTCTCCCTTCTGGCACCCTAATTCCTGCTCTTATGTTTTAAATTAGCCAATAAAGAGTGAACCCTTGAAACTATAAGGGAGGAAGACGTATCCTTTACCCATTCTGGGTCCTTCTTAAATTGACATGAGACAGAGCAACAGGAGAAAATCAAAGCTTTAAAACATGTAAACATGGGAGAGACTCAGGAAAACTGAGCAACTCACCAAAATGGTGGAGGGTCTCATCTTAAATATCACCTTCAACTAAAGACAAAGGAGGATGTTGGGGGTGGAGGGAGTCAATTATGGGAGATTACCAGAAAAGCACAGTAAACAAGAGTAAGGTTATTATGCAGATTTAAGTCCTTGCCTTCTGCATTGGTAAGAGTTTCCAGAGATAAGATCATCTCCCCTTCTTCCTGGTACAGAGGGGGAGATAACTTTACAGATGGAGATTTCCCTTACAAATGTAAATGTCTCTTATAAAGGGTAAGTTCTACTTCGACTAGGTTTTCAGAGCTTTTCCCATGTCTGCAGTTTTTAAAGGTAACTAGCCCAAAATAATCCTTATGCTAAAGAGACACATTTTGGGGTGGCCAATTCTGATCCCCCACAAAACCCTGGACACCGCTCCCTCAGATCTTAATAAAGGCAGAGCCCTAGGTCCACAGTGTCTCTCTCTCTCTCTACCCGCTACCTCGCTGTGTCGTCCTCAGGCATGCTGCATACCCTCCAGGACTTGTGACTAACAAATCTAGTTCCTCAAAGTTCCCTGATGGTTTTTGCTGAAGTGCATCCTGCAATCACAACAAGAGCTACAGGGGCCATCCAGCCACAACATTGGTCCCATGGGGGAAATGTCTGTGGGGTCTTACTAGAAGTAATATGGGCCAGGAGAGTGCCTCAGGCATTCCTAAGAGCATCGCTATCAATAGGCCGGGACCCACACCCAGGAGACACCCCAGCGTGGGTCATACTACACCTCCCCAGTTCACTTGTATTCATCATTCACAGGAAGGTTTTAAAATGCAATAAGTTCATGACAACCCTCTTCCTCTCCCCACAAAGCCTTCAGTGACTTGCATTGCACTTAAACTCCTTACCAAACCTGTGCATGAGGTTCCTCTGATCCACCTCTCCGTTGTCAGCACACACCATTTTACCTCTATTTGCTCGCACTGCTTCAGCCACACTGCTTCTCTCTAGTCTTTAGAAATGTGGATCCTTTTACCATCTTTCAGCCTTGAAACTTACTGTCCCTTAAGCATAGAATACTATTCTCCCAAGAGCATGACTTGATTCCTTATCTTCCAGGTCTCAACACAAATGTCACCTACTTAAAAAGTTGCTTCTGGTTACATTCTATCTCATCACCCTGTTTATTTCCTTCATTGCCCATATTGCACCTTGTAATTATCTTGTTTGTTTATCTATTTGGTTGGTTATTATCTCTATTCCCAAAGAGAACATATGCTCTATGTGGACAGGAAATCATATCTGCCTCATCTACTATAGTGTCCTCAGCCTCTAGAATCCTGCCTAGAAGATAATTGAGAATCAATAAATATTTATTCAGGATGGCAGTGAATAAATTCTAAAAAATAAAGTACTTATAGTGTTGAGTACTTAAGTGGTTTATACATTTTCTTGAAAATACTGTCAAATAAAATATTACAACAGTAATAAATTAACAATGAATAGATTACCAACTATTTAAATACATTATCTGTTGTGTCTTTTACTGTGACTATTGTGCAAAAATAATTGTAAAATAAAAAGGAAAAAGTAATTTCAAATAAATTCACTGTGACTTTTAAAATATTAAAGTTGATACTGTGTCTTAAAAAGCACATTTTACTTTCCCAAAAGCTATTAAATCAGAGGCCTTTGGATCTAACTGATAAGGTAACATCACTTTTATCCCCACGCAGGTGAGGCATGGAGGATATTCAGTTCACACTTGGCTTTTTGAGTTATACTAAATAAATGTTCAGCCTGGTTCCTTCTATATGAAGAACAAATTAGGTTTACATACTTGAGTGGGTATATTCATCAAATAGAATATAAAGAGCTTGTTTTTACTCAAAAAGAACTTTTAAAAAATCTCATCTCTGATCACAACTTTCCTTTCATAAATTCCTATCTTGACATTTGTCTTCCTATCCAAGTGAAATTTTCAGTTCATGATTTCTTAACTACTCTAATATGACAAGTTTACAATCCTTTACTTGCAATTCCAAAATCCAAAAAGTTCTGAAAACCTAATTTTTTATGTTTCTCATTGGTAGCAAAAACTGAAGTAGCCTCTCGTTTGTTAAAAGAAAGAAAAAGAAAGAGAGAGAAGAGAAAGGAAGGAAGAGTGGATCTGATTTGGACTGATATGTGGCTATTTACAACCTTTTACTTATACAGCTTAGTGTAAATATTAATATATTTCACTGTTTTAATGTTTTGATCACACGGTGATGCCTACAGCCCCATAAGGGGGTTTCCATAATGTACAGCATATATAACTTTCTAGAATATAAAAAAAAAAAAAATTGAATTTTGAACCACATCTGGCCTCAAGGGTGAAGAACAAGGGTCTTTGGACCAGTAGTTGACATGGATTATAGAAAATCAGAATTAAGTAAATGAGGGACTGGGTAGTAGTACTTAACAGATGAATTAATAGCTGGAGTAGCCTGCCTGCCTGCCTTCTTCTCTCTCTTCTCTACCTAAATATTTACTAAGTAGTAGATCAGTGCTAGCTACTTGACATATAACTATAAACAAGATGGTCACATTTCATGCCTTAGTGGGTCTTACAGTCTAGTAATTAATAAGGCAATTTCAGTGTGTAAGTATTATATCAAAGGACATTCAGAATATTATAAGAACATATAAGAGAAATACACAACCTAGATGTAAGAGTCTGAGGAGTTTAATTGCTCTGCATAATAGAGTGAAGAATTGGAAGTTCCTAGGAAGTATCAGAGGGAAAAGAACAGAGAAATGGAGCCATAATAAAGTAATACTTACAAACTATTTACCTATGAAACAAGCACTGTTCACAGCAACACTATGAGATAGTTGCTATTAATATTCCTATTTTAAGGGGACTTCACGGCATGAAAAAACAGGCAAGATACAATTCCTATAACAGTTCACATGCAAATCTGTTCTGGCAGTAGCTCTTTCCTCTTGCCTGTGCTCTTTTGCAAGGTTAAAGGGTCCTCTCCCACATTAAATTTGACCCACCTAAACTGGATTAGGGGTTGAGTTTCTGAAATGCTAACGAAAGATTGTGACTATGGTTTCTGTCAAGTTGATGTTATCTTATCTGTTTCAAAAGACAGCCAAAACCATCTGTCTCCAATTGTAATTCTGTATAGAATTATTGGAGCTGATTTAATGGTATGAAAGTTATAACAAATCTACCACCAATTTGAAGGCAATATCACTTCTTTGTTTGTTTCCAGGGATGGTGATTAGTCAAACATAGCATTCATCATATTTTTTAGAAATTGATTCTGAATGCATAACATTATAATTTATTTATTTATGATAAATATAAGTAGAATAAATGTTTGAGATTCTTTGGGGATTTAAAAAAATATATAAAAGGGCTTTGTAAAAAACATTAAAACAAAATTTTTATTAAACATGATTCTAAGCATAAATTTAAACTCAGTTTAAATAACATTTAAACTTATAATGAATACTTTTCATAATTAATTTTTTGCTTAAGAGAACTACATTCAGAATCATATTTGAACTATGATGCCTCTAGTGTGTATCATAAAAAATACCAGTGTGTTTTGGTTTTATCCTATATAAAATTCATAACACAAAAATGATACTTCTTACAGCCATAATAGATGACTGTACTGAGAACTAAATTAAAGACACAGCATACCCAGTCTCAGTATTTGATAGTTCTCTTATAGACCTGAGACATAAATTAGTTTATCAGATTTTATAGATCCAAGAGTATTAAAAAAGTTATTTACATATGTTTCCACAAAAACTATTTTATAATTAATTTTCAAATACTAACAATCATGCCAACTTTCTAAGTTATTTTAGATTTCAACAGGAGAGAATGTTTATATGTAAAAAATGAAATGGAATCCTTCTTTGGAATAAAAAGTTTCTCTTCTTTTAGTGTTTATTATGAAAAACTTGGCTGCTTTCTCCTTAAATCCTCTTGTATTATATCATAGTTAGGTGTGGTTCTGAGAAATCATTTACTCTGTAGCCAATTTTTTTTTATTTTTATCATAAAATCCCACATGAACCAATATTCTTGTGATGAGAGAAAAGCCATGTGGTTATAATGTATGTTGTCAATATTCTGTTTAGTGAAGCAAGAGAATGCTGATAAAATTTAACCTAGCATTTAAAAAAACCTAAGAAAGGTGTTTCGATGAATGCGTTTTTAATGACTGACAGCAAAATTATAAGGATCAATATTATATGTAGGTAACCATTAAGCTTCACTTTTCCTGGTGGTTTGCCAATGAACTTTAAGACAAATTTAGGAGACATTTCTAAGAAATATGTCTTTTTCACTAGTTGTATTTTCTTAAATGTTTAAATAAAATTATGAGAAATGCATGAAAAAATTAGAAGCATAGAGCATCCATTCCATTTTTTTTTAAACAGTTTTATTTATTTATTTTTTTGTGAGAAGATCAGCCCTGAGCTAACATTCATGCTAATCCTCCTCTTTTTGCTGAGGAAGACTGGCTCTGAGCTAACATCTATCACCAATCCTCCTCCTTTTTTTTTTCCCCCAAAGCCCCAGTAGATAGTTGTATGTCATAGTTGCACATCCTTCTAGTTGCTGTTTGTGGGATGCAGCCTCAGCATGGTCGGAGAAGCGGTGCGTCGGTGCGCGCCCGGGATCCGAACCCGGGCCGCCAGTAGCGGAATGCGCGCACTTAACCGCTAAGCCACAGGGCTGGCACCGCATCCATTCCATTTTGAACTGAACTCTATCCACAGTGAGAGTTGATCAATGGTTTTGTGTAACACTTGGATACCTTCTGTACTTTTTTTGCATTGATAAATCTAAACTGCAATTTAGTAGTCCACTTGCAAATCTCCTCTATTAAACAGCATACTCTTTGATGACGGACAATATACATTTTTTATTATCTCCACATTGTTCCTAGCATACAGAAAACATTCCATAAATGTTTATTGACCAAAATTTTTTTTTTTTGAGGAAGATTGGCCCTACAATAACATCTGTTGCCAATCTTCCTCTTTTTCTTTGTTTCTCCCCAAAGCCCCAGTACCTAGCTGTGTATCATAGTTGTAGAGTTGTAGCTCTTCTATGTGGGACGCCGCCTTAGCATGGTTTGATGAGCAGTGTGTAAGTCCACGCCCAGGATCTGAACTGGTGAACCCCAGGCCGCCAAAGCAGAATGTGTGAACTTAACCACTGTGCCACCAGGCCAGCCCCCTGTTGACCTAAATTTAAATCTTTGTTTAATCACGGAAAATTGGTTGTGCTGATAGCAAAATATAAGTTTTCCCTTTACTTCTTGCAGTAGTAGTTGTTTTCCGTATGGAAATTCACATCAATGGTCTACAGTGAGTGTCTATAAGTAGGCATAATTATTGGAGTCTTGAAAAATCAATAAAAGATACAAAGTAGAGGCAAATCAATAGCACAGCAAGGAAAATGTGTTAACTGAAAAAAATTTTAAAAAAGAGTGGAAAAGTGTCCTGGCTGGTGATGGATAATATTGAGAAAGTTCTGGGAGGTAAATTCATATGAAACATAGTTTTTAATTGAGAGTTAATCCTAATTTCTTTCCTGAGCTCTAGATTTCTAAATTTCTACAGGATATCTCAACCTAAATATTTGATACATTCTTCATCCTCAACCCCAATATTTTTAAAAACTGAATTCACCTTCTGCTTCTCATTTTTGATCCTCTTCCTATATTTCTTGTTTGAGAAATACTACCACTGCCTAGGATCTCCTTTTCCACCAGAACTCCGGGGAGTCGCCTTACACCAATTCAGCTCACTCGACCTCCTTAATACCTCTTTAATCTAGCTCTTCTTTCTGCACATTTCTTGAATTTGCCTTAATTCATGTCCTTATCATTCCTTGCTTAGATTACTATAAAATCCTTCTAAACTGTCCTCTTGCTCCAGGTATGATAACTGCCTAATCCATACACATGATCAGCGAAAGAGTAATCTTTCTGAAGTTCAAATGTAACTGTCTGCTTAAAACTTCCCTACCACAACCAGTAAAATCTCAATTTCTATAAAAATATGCTCTATCACATTCAGTAAAATCTCAAATTCTGTGGACACAGCCTTTTGTGACGTGACCTCTGCAGCATCTCCACCCTTATGCTATCTTCAAACATGTATTCTATACTGCAGTTATAACTAAAGGCACATTTTTGCCTTGGAATATTCTGTTCATTTTCTGGGAATACAGCAACCCCGCATTCTTTTCTCCACCCATCCTTTATCTAGACTCAGCAAAAACATCTTTGAAACATCTCCCCAGCTTCCAAAGGCACATTTTTCCCCCTCACATTATGAGGGAGAAACTTTACAAATGCCTATTATTCCATTTATCATTTATTTAAGCATTTGTTTAATTTTTTTGGTCTTCTCACTAGAGTGAGCCTTCCAAAGACAATGAATTAGAAGTAATCCTTACATCCACAGCATATAGCAAAGTATCTGGCAATCCACAGGTTGATGTCAGTAACTTCAAAATTCATGTTGATGACACATTTTCTTTTCTTAACCTATAAATCCTCACTCTTCTTTTTATTTCCTCTACATATTCACCACCTACCAGAACAACCAAAACCTCTGACATTTTAACTTTTAGCATTGAAAATCTGAAAACACAAATGTTCATATCTATTACCTATAGAATGCAACACTCATTTAGCCTCTAATCAAACATATTACTATATAATTTTTTTTACTTTTTGTGTATATTTTCTTTTTCCAACTAAATGTTTCAAATATGTTCTATACTTTTGCCCTTTGTTGGATCTACATAATTAGAGTGACCATGGGAGGCAGTTTGCCCGGGAAAAAAATCCCAGTTTACTCCTGATGCCCAGAAGTATTTATTATTATCTCTCCCTTCCACTCTCAAAATCATTCAAGTCTAGATAATAAATAATTTGGTAACACAATAGTTAATACCTATTTCACTTATTTATTTATGTTTACTAGTTTCAAATACGAATTTTTGAAAAAAAGTGAAGAATTTACTAAATCTGTTGGCCCCAGCGTGATACAAACTGCAAGTAGCAAGAAGAAAAAAGGTTCAGAGAAGAAATGGGTACTAAATGGGCTGAACCAGGAATATTAACTGTGGATAAGTTATTATTCTCTAAGTGGGAGTAAGTGACTTTGGTGAAACAATTCAGAATGGTAGAGGTGACACGAGAAAAGCCTGTAATCTTGAAGAATCTCAAATTTTGATAATTTATCTAATTTCAAGGACCAAATAGATGTTTATAATAATATTCAAACTTTATTTTTCTTTATTAAAATTACCTGCATTTAAATGAGAGATTGTAATACACTAATAGTACATAAATAATGGTTTTTCATAAAGCAAATTAAACTCAGACTCAGAAGTGATCTTTATATTATATCTGGGCTGTGAGGACATTCACTTACCACTTCTGGGTCTTACATTCTTTTCCACGTTATATAAGTTTTGACATCAAAACTTTGGAATAAAGAATACAAGTCATATAAATTTAACATTGAGCAAAAGCAAATGATCAAATTATGTAATAATATTTTTTATGAACAGTGTAAAGGATATAGCACACGGTTACTGCCTTCACTCTTTGGTTTCCATATTGCTAAGAAAATATTTTGAGACTTTTAAACTGAGTAACTCTATAGACCAGAGCTTTATACAAAGTCAGAACCAGCTGATTCATCAGAAAAATCTGTTAACCACGGATGAATATTTATTTTTAAATAAACTATTTTCTATGGATCTAAGCCATAAAATGATGCAGAATTGTGGCTCAGAAGGTAACTCCCTTCTAGTATAGTCTGGTATCCCGGATTCAGTAGAAATATTTTCTCTTCTTAGTGGTTTTTTGAAATTTTTCAGTTTTATTCTAATTTAAGGGATTAACAAATGTATGGAAGCATAAATTTTATATATATAATTTTGTCTTGACATAGACTTTTTATTATCTGAGAGAAATATCTGCATTTTCCCCTGTCATTAAACACACACACACACTATTTTTAATCATTTCATGGATTATCGATTTTACAATCCTACTACATTCCTCTTCAAGGTATGCTCAATATAAAAGTTAGAGAATATCAAGGTAATATTTCAGGATGAACAATAAACATCTTTAAATCATTGTAAGCTATGCATCAAGGTAATGATTAGTAATTTGTAAAGAAACTAAAGTATTCTACTTAATCATCTTGGCACCAAATGTGTGCGTGTGTGCGTGTGTGTATTAGATCCAGTAATTAACTAACCCCTGTAAGTCAGAGGAGAGCGTGCAAGGCATACCCTTTCCTCACAGTGGAGACTCTCACATCAAAGCCCACAGGACACTCTGAAGCCTCCTATGGGGTTATTCTAGACTCAAGAGGACATTCACTTCTGACGGTTTTTGGTACCTATAATTGCCTTCCTGAGAGGTAGAGGATTATTCTTAAGATTAGATATTGTTAGTAGACATAAAGTTTTCCAAAAATCTAGGTGGAGATTTAAACTGAAAAGTGTTCAGTTCTTCTCTGTATAGGAGAAAAGTTACACCTTAGTATTCTAGAATGATAAATATTGTTCTCTAATTTCTTAATATAAATTAATAATTTGAAGTTTGAGTTTTTTTATTCACATGTCACTTCTAAATCTCAAGAACACAAGCCAATCCCAAAGAGACAAGTTAACTCTATGGACAAAATGAAGATGTTAGAGCTATAAGGCTGGTCCAATCATTGACTCCAATGAATTAACTAGGGTTGTGCAACTCTTTGAGATCTCATTGAGAGTAGCAGGATTTGTCACCTGATATTCTTCTCACGTCCCTTAATCACTACTACAGTCTCTCTTTGAGGCAAGAAAAGTTTGAATCTCAGGCTTAAAAAAAATCTCTATAGAGAAGTAGGTTTCAGACATATTCTTTAAAATTTAACACATACATAAAAAGTATTCCAGCTTTTTTTAAAAGTAAAACTGGTTTGCATTCCTCATTTTATAAAAATATAACATAAAATTTATCACAAGAATAATTTAACCTGTATCAATCCCATAGAACATGTTTACTAGGGTTCAATTATCTAATCAGCTTCCTGAATACAGGCTGTGAGTACTGGCACTCAGTGACTGAGTGAACCAAACATTCTTGTCAATTCTCTTTGAATCATCTAACGCCAATCATATGACTCAGTGTTCTCAGTCATGCATTCAATCTGAAGGAGAGCCAAACATAGAGGCCTCTCTTAGATTAGACCAAATTGTTCTGTCCAGATTTAATTACAGTGGGACTATTCTACAGATGGATTTCAAATAATCCTAGGGTATCTAAAGAATTTGAAGATCTTGGAATACCCTTCTGCAGACAGCTTCTATTCTTCAACAATCTCATCATTTATTTATTTCCCTTTTCTCACTGAAATTCTCTCAGTGTGGGACTTTACTCACAAAACTAGCTTGATTGTCTTTTTACATTGTCTAATTAACAGTTATCACATCAAGCATGAATTTCACTTGTCCTATAAATGAAAAAGAAATACACTTATCCTTCAAATGGGAAAATCTTGTAAAAGCTAACAGATATTATGTCATAGTTTATTCAAATTAATTTTATTTCTTTTAACTTGCGCTGATATGACCCTATCCTCAAATTGCTTGCCATGTCTAGATTTCATTCTAATAAGCATCCTAACCAAAAATGTCATTATGATAGCAAAATTATTTCTCAAGAGAGTAGCTGTCATTTATTGATTGACATTTAATTATATGCCATTACTGTACCAGCCTTTTATGTACATTGTTTTATTTAACAGCTACAACAATCCTGTCAGTTCTATTAGCAAAGAAAAATTGAGTTTCCAAGAAGTTAAAAATCTTGGTCAAGACCATACAACTATTTTGTGGTTGAGCCAAGATTAGGTTACAGGCCAGTCTAGCTTGAATGGGTAAGATCTTTGTACAGTGACACATATCCCTCTTCCTGAGAAATAAAATTAAAGATTGGTTATTAAATATGGAAAATTTGACTTATTTGATAAACATAAGACTCTACTTTAAATCAAGCATCGTTTACTACAATTAATTTGATTTCAAATGTAGTTTGTTTCTACATGTTATACAAATCACAATCCTTTAGAAGTATATGTGTGTGTGTGTATTTATGGTAGACATGAAAACATGAACTGATGTGACTTTTTCTTCTATGATACCCTACGAATTTATAAGTCTGCTAGGTATCTTGTAGACAAACCCATACCCTTTCTCCTCCATAGCTATAGAATGGCCATGATAACTAAGGTATAAATAGAGGTTAATATTTGTGCCAACTTTTTATCTATCTTCAGAATCCTTGGGGATTTGATATTTAATTGTATGAGATTTGGGAGGGAAGCACAGCTCATACAAAGCAAAGACATAACATGCCAGTAACACATTTCACTGCATTTGCAATGAAAACAGCCAAATCTTAAAATGTGCACCCATTTAGGTGTGGTTTTTATGAAAATGCATCTCTAAGGCATTATTAGGCAGAGGTGATGTCAAAAGTCTCTTCTCGTGATTATCTCATTCTTTATGGTTTCAGTTTGTTGTTAGAAAATATTTTTCCGAAGAAAAAGAAATATGAGTTTGCTGTGCTAGGAAAAGACTGAGATCAGCTTAGAATGCATGAGTCAGACTGTAAATCTCACTAAGATGCACTTAATTGTGTCTTGATCTTTATAGCCAAATGGAATACTCTGTCCACTCGAGCTTTGGCCTGTCTCCACAAACTAAAATTGTAAGAATTAAAAGAAAAATTAAGAACTCTCAGATACATTTGTCAACATTTTATAAAGGCACTACTGCTTAACTAAATAGACTATCTTTCCTGAGGTTTTCTTTCATTGTTTTTTTGTTAGAGAACACACAAACACACACACACACATTCCTCCCCACACACACACCACATACACACACAAAAGAAAAAATAGCTCACAAGGTGTATCTTTCTAGAACTCTTTTACCACCAAATAAGGTTGGACAGGATTGAGGATTGGAATATAATTATTTTAATTAAATTTAGTGTTTTTTTGCAGATGGGTAATATTTTAAATAAATTTACTTAAACAGAAAATGCACACAATCTACGGAACTGTGGATTAATCCTCCTTTAAAAGACTAAGAGCAATTTTGAAAGTGGACAACAGTGAAGTTATCAAGGGACCTGATATTTTGCAAAGTTAAGTCTGTCAACTATAGATCCTTTAATGTAACATAAGAATAACATATTCCAAATCACACACACAAACAGCTCATATGTACATTTGGCAGTCATCTAAAGAATGTATTCATATTTCTATTCTAGGAATTAAACTACATGACTATAAATATAAAATTGGCATCTGTGTAAATTATTTCTAAACAGCAGTCTGGAAGAAAATATCACAGCTGTTGCTGTGTGATATTTGTCTATATGTATTTGTGTGAAAGTGTGTGTGGAGTGTGTAAGATAGAGGGTTTTAATATTTGTTATAAATTACCTAGAAATAATGTAAATGTTCAGAAAGAACACTGCACCAGGAATTGGAAACAGTTCCAGGTTCCAACCCTGCAGTTTCACGTACTTGGGCAGCCATTTCATCTCTCTGAGACTCCATTCTCCAGTGGAAATATGTTACATTTGAGATTCTTTTGTCTTCTAAAATCCCAACTATGTAAATTTTACACTCCGTGGCTCTTTTTTTTTTCCTTGTCATTTTTGAAGGCACTGTTGAATAGGGGGAAAAATGCAACAAGAACTTCTAGTAGGTATTAAAAAACAAAACAAAACAAAAAATCAAGAATAAACAAACAAATCAAATGACATTCACATCCTGCAGGATGGTTACAAAGTAATTTCAAATACATGTTCAACTAAAGTTAGATTATCACTTAAAAATGCCACCACTGTTCTAAAATAAAATTATTTATAAACTCCCTCAGTGACTCTCCTTAAGATCTATTTTGATTGAGTGGGAATCAATCATGAAAAATTAAGAGCAGAAGTTTTGGCCATTAGTGATAATAAATGAACAAAAAATTAACTATAGAAATACAGAATTCAGATATTTCATAGAGCAATGTGAGTTCAAATCAGTGTGCTTGTCAGAAAAGTGTGTATACTTTTCACTCTTGTTTGGTGATGTAATATTTTTTCTATATAACACCTTCTGCTGAGAATTTTCCATCAGGCTTGTTAATACTGCTCTGTTAACTGGTTCTGTGAGACGGAGTAGAAGGAGCACTGACCTGTGAATCAAGAAAGACTTGGTTGTAGTTTCAGTCAGCTCACCTAAATATAGTTACCCTCTGTCGCCTTGAATTTTCCTATCTGGATAAATAAACAAACTGGAGGAGTTAATCTCTAAGGTCTCTATCTATTAAAATTATGTAACTATGTTACCAGGAAGAATATGATATTTGAATTTATAAATATTATACACATATGATACATGTATACTCACCTATATGTTAAGACATAAATATCACACAAGTTTTTAAGTACTAAGTAGATTTTTCCCAAATTATAAAACTGTTTCACATTTGAAAAAGATCTTAAATCCTGTAATATTTGGAAGAGATAAACAATAAAAACAAGTTAGAAATACCCCTGAACATAGTCCTCTGATATCAAGAAATACCTTTCTAATGAACAAAAAGAATCCACTTTAGAATTAATTATTGCAAGAATTAATCATCATACTATTACAAATATTCCCATTTGTACCCAGACTATTGTCAAAAATTCAAGGAGTTATCAGATACCACATATCTGTTCACTGCTGAAAAATCCAATTCATTTAATTGATAGTTTAATTATAAAATTTATTCTGCAACAAAACCAAAAACTGGATACAAAGCCATGCTATTTTTAAACCAGGAAATCATACTGAGATCAATAAGTAAAATATTCAAATATAAAGAAAATATTAACAGAAGTATTTTGAAATTCTTAATTTTTTGCTAAAAGAAAACAAATATGACATGTATAAAATTTCAAACTTTCTAATAGCATGCATTATGGAAACATTTAAATATATGTGTATCATTCAACCAAAAGTATTTTTTAATAAACTTCTTGGTGCCAGCCCAGTGGCATAGCGGTTAAGTTCACACGTTCTGCTTCAGCGGTCCAGGGTCCACCGGTTCAGATCTTGGGTGTGGACCTACTCACCACTCATCAAGCCATGCTAAGGTGGCATCCCATACAGAAGAACTAGAAGGACCTACAACTATGTTGTATAGGTATACAGCATACAACTATGCATAGGTGTACAACTATGTACTGGGGCTTTAGGGAGAAAAAAGAAAAAGAGGAAGATTGGCAACAGATGTTAGCTCAGGGCCAATCTTCCTCAAAAAAAAAAAAATAAATAAATAAACTTCTTATATTAGAACCGTTTTAGACTTACAGAATAATCGTGAAAATACCACAGAGAGTTCCCATACATCTCACACCCAATTTCCTCTATTATTATTATCTTAGACTAGTATGGTACATTTGTCACAATTAATGAACCAACATTGACTCATCGTTATTAACTAAAGTCCATACTCTGTTCAGATTTCCTCATTTTTTCCCTGCTGTCCTTTTTTTGTTTCAGAATCCTATCCAGGATTCTACCTTACATCTAACAGTCATGTCTCCTTAGGCTCCTCTTGACTGTGACATTTTCTCAGACTTTCCTTGTTTTTGATGACCTTGAGAGTTTTGAAGATTACTGGTCAGATATTTTGAAGAATGTCTCTCAACTTGGATTTCTCTGATGTTTTCTCATGATTACATAGGAGTCATGTGTTTTGGGGAGGAAGACCACAGAGGCCAAGAACCATTTCATCACATCATAACACTGATGGGTACACAGTATCAGTATGACTTACCACTTATCACTTGTTGATCTTGATTACCTAGCTTGATGTAGTGTTGGCTGGTTTCCCCATGTGAAGTTACCTTTTTGTCTCACTTTCCATACTGTACTCTTTGGAAGAAAGTCTCTATATGCAGCCCAGACTTAAGAAGTAGGGAATTATGCTCCCCCTCCTTAAAAGGGGAGAATCTACGTAAGTTATTTGGAATTCTTTTGCCTGGGAGATTTATCTGTTCTCCCTTATTAATTATATGATTAATTAATTAATTAATTTACATCAGTATGGATTTATGAATATTTATTTTATACTTTGGGTTATTATCCAATACTACTTTACTTATTTTGTTGCTCAAATTTTTCCAGCTTTTGGGAAAATTTGAGCTCTTTTGGGTGCTCCTTGTATCCCTTTGATATACTTCATCATTGTGGGTTCTTAAATTTTTATGGTCACTTCCTTAGTTCCCGGCACTACAAGATGCTCCAGGCTCATCTTTTATATTTCCTGCCCCGGTCCCAGATTCAGTCATTTCTCCGAGGACTCCTGGTTCCTTTCATTGAAGAATGGTTTTAGAAACCAAGATCTAGTGCTAGGTGTTAATAGAGATTTAATATGCAATTTTAAATATTTTTTCAAATATTTTTAATCACAAAATTAAAAATAACGGTTTAGTTTCTATTCATAATCTGCATTTGTATAAATAATATTCTACAATTATTTAATAATTTTGGATCTCTATAACTTTCACATGCTCCCAATTTATCTAAAGCAAACTCCACGGGAGGCTGAAGAATATCAAAGACAGCTAACTGTTCAAGGGAGCTTCTTTAGTTACTCAAGGGCACACAGGGCACTTGAACATTCCCCAAGAGTGGTTATTTTAGACCACATTTCAGGGACATGTGCCTTCACATCACCAATCTTGGGAGGCTGCCTGTGGCCTCTGTGAACGCCGCAGCCTATCAACCTGAGTCAGAAAAAGGAAAACACTGACAATTCTGCAGAATCAAGTCTAATTATTACATCTATTCAAAATCTATGCTTCATTCTCTTATATAGTTCTTTTATAAAACTATTCAAATAAGCCAGAAAGTAGCACAATGGACTTGTTTAAAGTAAATCTGAGCCAAATTTAAACAAATATTCTCACAATATAATTAATGGAATGCAGAAACTTAAAAGAACTGTTTTGTGAAGTGTTTTACCACAATTATTACGGAATTAAGAGTTTTGCCATACACATTTGAATTCAACAAGTTAGTTTCTTGGCAAGTATTTCTTAATGGATTTCACAATAATTATGTGGAACTAGAAAGAGTGCTGGCTTGGAAACTGGGAGCCCAGGGTTTTGGTCTGGACCTCGGGGCATTTTCAAGCCTGGTGACCTTCAACCAGTCCCTGAACCTCTGGGACTTTAGTTTCCTCTATAAAGTGACAGAGTTGAGCTACATGATCTCAAAGTCCTCTTTCAACTCTTAAATGCTATGATACCATTTTCCAGAAAATTTGGTAGATGTTAAATATGTCATTTTATTAACAACATGGAAAGTCACAAAATCACTGTATATGTAGTATTTTTTCCTCTCTTGGTATAAGACTCTGACTATGTTTTTGATGTCTGACCATCAACCTACTGACTAAAGCATTTAGGCCTCCACCCTTTCCTTCACCACCACACATCTGGTACTTTCTTCATATAAGGAAATCCAGCATGTCTCTGAGCTCTTGGCACTGGTGGCAAGTTTGAATTCTGCAGCCCTTGCCCTGCATGGAACCATCCTTCACCCCCACGCCCTAGTCACCATAAAGGCCCAGCCCATTCTCTGCTCTTTGCATGTTCCTTTGCAGGCTGCCCTGCACCTACCTTTCTCTCTCCAGAATTTCCTTGTGTGAGTAATAAACCTTTCAAATTCTCTTGCTGTATGAAGAGACATCAGTCTCCACATGCGATCTATTAATTGGGAGGAGGCCCATTCTACCTCTGGGGAGAGATCACAGAACATTTGTTAATGAATATTATTTTATTTATGATACAAGAATAAATATATTAATCCACATTGTGTTCTCACATAATGGCCCTGTCTCAGCCACTTGAAATGAAACATAATTAAGTGCCTTTTCTACTTCAGAAAAAGAAGTAATTACTTTGTTGTTGCCCTCAAATCATAGTGTAACTTTGCTTTTGAGAATATTATTCTACTGTTCCCTCTGTTCCATTCATGTTTGTCCATGATCTTAGAGACCAATGAACAGGGTTTAATAAATAAATTTGTTGATGTTTTTATTCAAGGTAAGGGCACCAAAGCAAGCAAGAAGTTATGTCACGTTACACGGATATGATTTTTCTGATCCTAGAATGTTATTTCTTAGGGGCAGAAGAAGCATCACCATATAGTTAATTTTCATTTCCTTAAAACCAATAGAGAGTCATGCTAAATTTTTAGTAACTTTGGGAATTATCAGGACTTTGATAAATAAGATATAGTTTGTGTAATTAAAGTCTTTACACAACAATTTGTACCTCATGGTTCATGTGAAAATCTGATACCCAACTCTCCAGTCAGAACAAGAAAGTAAAAACAGTAGATGCTTTAAGGAACTTTTGATGAAATGCCACAAAGAAGAAGCAGAGTGAGATAACTTCAAGGCAGTGTAAAAAAAATCTATATACAGTACCCCAGACTGGAAAGCAAGGGTACACTAAAAATCAATAATGACTGATGATAACATGACATCATATGAGAGTATTCCTTCTAGCTCTTCATCTGTAAAAATATGGTGGAACCAAAGATTCATGTGAGCCTTAAAATGCTAAAATTTTATATATTTTATTCATTTTGTCATTTTATATAAGCATTGTTATAAAAATTAATTTATACTAGTAATTATAAATTGAGTATTTTAATGTATATGACTAGATCATGTTAATAGTTTTTTTTTTTTAATTCACTGCTATGATTACTTCATTATTCAGCCAAAGCACAACTGCTTTCTGGTGATAGCTTCCCAAATTGCAAATCTGAGGCCTAACAAGGGTAATCCATTTGAGTCTCATGAGTAATGGACTTAAATTAGTTTTTATTTTTCAGTCAAGTCTTCTTGTTTATACACATATAATCAGAGTTCAGAGTCTATTTTCTAATTTTTCTCTTTATCTCCTATTCTGTTTTCATTTATTCCTTTAGACTCTTATTTCATATAATTGTAGAACCTTACAGTTAGTCATTGCTTATAAACTCCAGCCTTTCCTTGCTGCTATATTACCTGATTTCTATTTCCTGAAAAGGAAAAACTCAGAATTTACTGTCTTTAAGCACTTCATAATGTTTACTCTCACATTTACTTTTACTTGTAATTTGATCTTTCCAAGGAATGGAAGAAGAAAAACTTGAGCAAAAGATACTTTATGTGCATTTGGGTTGCATCTACTGTGACCAATACTATGCAGAAGAAAAATGAGATTAATTAAATCTGTTGTTCTCTCCCTTGTGCTCAATTAAATCATTTCTTTCCTGTTTTTGATTTTTATGGCTTTTTTATTTTATTTTTTATTTTTATTTATTTTTTTAATTTTTGGTTTATTGCAGTAACATTGGTTTATAACATTGTATAAATTTCAGGTGTACATCATTATACTTCTATTTCTGCATAGATTACATCATGTTATCCACCCAAATACTAATTACAACCCATCACCACACACATGTGCCGAATTATCCCTTTCACCGTCCTCCCTCCCCCCTTTCCCTCTGGTAACCACCAATCTAATCTCTGTCTCTATGCGTTTGTTTATTGTTGTTATTATCCACTACTTAATGAAGGAAATCATACGGTATTTGAACTTACCCCTCTGACTTATTTCACTTTGCATAATACCCTCAATGTCGATCCATGTTGTCACAAATGGCTGGATTTCATCGTTTCTTATGGCTGAGTAGTATTGCATTGTG
The DNA here is from genome assembly GCF_020826845.1 of Diceros bicornis minor. Taxonomy (NCBI): domain Eukaryota; kingdom Metazoa; phylum Chordata; class Mammalia; order Perissodactyla; family Rhinocerotidae; genus Diceros; species Diceros bicornis. Next base: position 18,875,581 of record NC_080742.1, on the reverse strand, counting down.
TATATATACCACATCTTCTTTATCCATTCGTCCCTTCATGGACTCTTTGGTTGCTTCCAAGTCTTGGCTATTGTGAATAACGCTGCAATGAACACAGGGGTGCATGTATCTTTATACACTGGTGTTTTCAAGTTCTTTGGATAAATACCCAGCAGTGGAATAGCTGGATCATATGGTAGTTCTATCCTTGATTTTTTGAGGAATCTCCATACTGTTTTTCATAGTGGCTGCACCAGTTTGCACTCCCACCAGCAGTGTATGAGAGTTCCCTTCTCTCCACATCCTCCCCAACACATGTTGTTTCCTGTCTTGTTAATTATAGCCATTCTGTCTGACAGGTCTGAGGTGATATCTCATTGTAGTTTTGATTTGCATTTTCCTGATAGTTAATGATTTTGAACATCTTTTCATGTGTCTGTTGGCCACCAGTATATCTTCTTTGGAGAAATGTCTGTTCAGGTCTTTTGCCCATTTTTTAATTGGGTTGGTAGTTTTTTTGTTGTTGAGATGCATGAGTTCTTTATATATTTTGGAGATTAACCCCTTATCAGATGTATGGTTTGCAAATATCTTTTCCCAATTGTTAGGCTGACTTTTCGTTTTGTTGATGGTTTCCTTTGCTGTGCAGAAGCTTTTTAGTTTGATGCAGTCCCATTTGTTTATTTTCTCTATTGTTTTTCTTGCCTGGTCAGACATGGTGCTTGAAAATATGTTGCTAAGACCGATGTCCAAGAGCAGATTGCCTATGTTTTCTTCTAGAAGTTTCATAGTTTCAGGTCTTACATTCAAGTCTTTAATCCACTTGGAGTTAATTTTTGTGTATGGTGTAAGGGTCTACTTTCATTTTTTTGCATGTGGCTATCCAGTTTTCCCAACACCATTTGTTGAAGAGACTTTCTTTTCTCCATTGTATGTTCTTGCCTCCTTTGTCAAAGATTAGCTGTCCATAGATGCGTGGGTTTATTTCTGGGCTTTCGATTCTATTCCATTGATCTGTGTGTCTGTTTTTGTGCCAGTACCATGCTGTTTTGGTTACTATAGCTTTTTAGTATATTTTGAAATCAGGGAGTGTGATACCTCCAGCTTTGTTCTTTTTTCTCAGGATTCCTTTAGCTATTTGGGGTCTTTTGTTGTTCCATATAAATTTTAGGATTCTTTGTTCTATTTCTGTGAAAAATGTTGTTGGAACTTTGATAGGGATTGCATTGAATCTATAGATGGCTTTAGGAAATATGGACATCTTAACTACGTTAATTCTTCCAATCCAAGAGCACGGAATATCTTTCCATTTCTTTGTGTCGTCTTCAATTTCTTTCAGCAATGTTTTATAGTTTTCGGTGTACAGATCTTTCACCTCTTTGATTAAGTTTATTCCTAGGTATTTTATTCTTTTTGTTGCAATTGTAAATGGGATTGTATTCTTAACTTCTCTTTCTGCTACTTCGTTGTTAGCGTAAAGAAATGCAACTGATTTTTGTACGTTGATTTTGTATCCTGCAACTTTACCATATTCGTTTATTACTTCTAAAAGTTTTCTGGTGGATTCTTTAGGGTTTTCTATATATAAAATCATGTCATCTGCAAATAGTGACAGTTTCACTTCTTCCTTTCCAATTTGGATCCTTTTTATTTCTTTTTCTTGCCTGATTGCTCTGGCTAGGACTTCCAGTACTATGTTAAATAGGAGTGGTGACAGTGGGCATCCTTGTCTGGTTCCTGTTCTTAGAGGGATAGCTTTCAGATTTTCACCATTGAGGATGATATTAGCTGTGGGTTTGTCATGGGTCTTTATTATGTTGAGGTACTTTCCTTCTATACCCATTTTATTCAGAGTTTTTATCATAAATGAATGCTGTATCTTGTCAAATGCTTTCTCTGCATCTATTGGAGATGATCATGTGCTTTTTATTCTTCGTTTTATTAATGTGGTGTACCATGTTGATTGATTTGCGAATGTTAAACCATCCCTGCATCCCTGGAATAAATCCCACTTGATCATGGTGTATAATCTTTTTAACGTATTGTTGTATGCGATTTGCTAGTATTTTGTTGAGGATTTTTGCATCGATGTTCATCAGTGATATTGGCCTGTAATTTTCTTTTTTTGTATTGTCCTTGTCTGGTTTTGGCATCAAGGTAATGTCGGCGTCGTAGAATGAGTGAGGGAGCTTCCCCCCCTCCTCAGTTTTTTGGAAGAGTTTGAGAGTGATAGGTATTAAGACTTCTTTGAATGTTTGGTAGAATTCACGAGGGAAGCCATCTGGTCCTGGACTTTTATTTTTGGGGAGGTTTTTGATTACTGTCTCGATCTCCTTACTGGTGATTGGTCTATTCAAATTCTCTACTTCTTCTTGATCCAGTTTTGCAAGGTTGTATGATTCTAAGAATTTATCCATTTCTTCCAGATTGTCGAATTGGTTGGCATATAGCTTTTAATAGTATTCTCTTATAATCTTTTGTATTTCTGAGGTGTCTGTTGTAATTTCTCCTCTTTCATTTCTGATTTTACTTATTTGTGCCTTCTCTCTTTTTTTCTTGGTGAGTCTAGCTAAAGGTTTGCCAATTCTGTTGATCTTTTCAAAGAACCAGCTCTTGGTTTTATTAATTTTTTCTATTTTTTTTTTTGGTATCTATTTCATTTATTTCTGCTTTGATTTTTATGATTTCCCTTCTTCTACTGATTTTGGGCTTTGTTTGTTCTTCTTTTTCCAGTTCCTTAGGTGCATTGTTAGATTGTTTATTTGAGATTTTTCTTGTTTGTTGAGATAGGCCTGTATTGCTATAAACTTCCCTCTTAGAACTGCTTTTGCTGTATCCCATAAATTCTGGCATGTCATATTTTCATTTTCATTTGTCTCCAGGTATTTTTTGATTTCTCCTTTGATTTCTTTGTTCACCCAGTCGTTATTCAGTAGCATTTTGTTTAATCTCCACGTATTTGTGGCTTTTCTGATTTTCTTCCTATAGTTGATTTCTAGTTTCATACTGTTGTGGTCAGAAAAGATGCTTGCTATGATTTCAATCTTCTTAAATTTATGGAGACTTGTTTTGTGGCCTAATATGTGATCAATCCTGGAGAATTTTCCATGTGCATTTGAAAAGAATGTGTATTCTTCGGTTTTTGGATGGAATGCTCTGTATATATCTACTAGGTCCATCTGTTCTAGTGTGTCATTTAAGGCCAATGTTTCCTTATTGATCTTCTGTTTGGATGATCTATCCGTTGGTGCAAGTGGAGTGTTAAAGTCCCCTACTATTATTGTGTTACTGTCTATTTCTCTTTTTATGTCTGTTAATAATTGCTTTATATATTTAGGTGCACCTACATTGGGTGCGTGAATATTTACAAGTGTTATATCCTCTTGTTGGATTGTTCCCTTCATCATTATGTAATGCTCTTCTTTGTCTCTTTTTACAGTTTTTGTTTTAAAGTGTATTTTGTCTGATACGACTACTGCTACCCCAGCATTCTTTTCATTGCCATTTGCATGGAGTATCTTTTTCCATCCCTTCACTTTCAGTTTGTGAATGTCTTTAGGTCTGAAGTGTGTCTCTTGTATGCAGCATACATATGGGTCTTGTTTTTTTATCCAATCAGCCACCCTATGCCTTTTAATTGGAGCATTTAGTCCATTGACGTTTAAAGTAGCTATTGATAAATATGTACTTACTGCCATTTTTTAACTTTTTTTTCAGTGTTTTAGTAGTGATTCTCTGTTCCTTTCTTCTTCTATACAGAATTGATGGTCTCTTTAGTTTGACCTCTCTCTGAAAGCTCTACTCTTTAACTCCCCTCCTTCCTCATTTTATGTTTTTCATATCATATCTAACCTCTTTTTTGTGCATTTGTATCCATTACCCTCTTATCATGGAAATAGATAATTTTTCGTATTTGTGGTCTTCTGTTTTCCCCTTAAATCAGTCCCTTTAACATTTCTTGTAGCACTGGTTTCTAGGTGACAAACTCCTTTTATTTTTGCTTGTCTGGGAAATTTTTGATCTCTCCTTCCATTTTGAATGATAACCTTGCTGGGTAGAGTATTCTTGGCTGTAAGTTTTTTCCTTTCAGCACTTTAAATATATCATGCCATTCTCTTCTAGCCTATAAGGTTTCTGCTGAGAAGTCAGCTGATAGACTTATGGGGTTTTCTTTGTATGTAACTTGACATTCTCTTGCGGCTTTTAGGATTCTCTCTTTATCTTTATTTCTGGACATTTTGATTATGATGTGTCTTGGTGTGGGCCTCTTTGGGTTTATCTTGTTTGGGGCTCTCTCTGCTTCCTGTACCTGGATGTCTGCTTCCTTCCTTATGTTAGGGAAGTTTTCATCTATTATTTCTTGAAATAGATTCTCTGCCCCTTTGTCTCGCTCTTCTCCTTCTGGGACACCTATAACACGTTTGTTAGTGCGCTTGATGTTGTCCCAGTGGTCCCTTAGACTGTCCTCACTCTTTTTAATTCTTTTCTCTTGTACCTGTTCAGTTTGGGTAATTTCTTCCAGTCTTTCGTCCAGCTCACAGATCCGTTCTTCTGTATCCTCTACTCTGCTTTTGAGTCCCTCTAGTGAATTTTTCATTTCCAGTATTGTATTCTTCATTTCTGATTGGTTCTTTTTTATATCTTCCATTTCTTTGTTGACATTCTCACTGAGTTCATCTATTCTTCTCCCCAGATCAGTGAGCATACTTAACACTCTTTGTTTGAACCGTCGGGTAGGTTGCTCATTTCTGTTTCACTTAGTTCCTTTTCTGGGGTTTTGTCCTGTTCCCTTACTTGGAATGTATTCCTTTGCCTCCTCATTTTGCCTCTTTACCTGTGCTTGTGTCTATGTATTAGGTAGGTCAGCTACGTCTCCTGCACTTGGATAGGTGACCTTATGTAAGTGATGGCTTAGGAGGCCTGCAGAGTCCTTAGGTTTGGCACTCTGACCGTGGGGTGTCTTACATTGTACCCTAATTCCCCATGGCTTGGTTCCAAAATTATCCGAAATGTTTAAAAGCACATTTTAGTACTAACTATACATTTTTTTATGGGAATACATAAATGATCTTTTCCCTATAGGTTTATAAGCTAAAAGAGACACAAGCAACAGAAGCAAGGGAATGAGACACAACTGGATGTACCTATTTGGAGGTGGAGTAGGTACAGTGTAAAGAGCAGATTATATTGCATTAGTATCTTTTGACATAAGTTTTAAAATACTGTTTTCAATAAATGCCCTAGCATTATTTAGTAAATTTTTAAAGGATTTTTTTTTAATTTAGAAAAAAGTAGAGGCAGAGCTTATTTGCAACATGAAGCTATTGAAAAAGGAAGGGAAAAAATCAAAAGGAATACAACATTACATTAAAAAGAGAAACATAAGTCTTTCCCTGTCAATAGAAATAGGTAAATGTGCTGTGCCTCCCCCTCTTGGACGTGTCTCAGGCCAAATAGTCTTGCATCAATAAACGGTAATTAAAGATTGTGCTAAAATGGTTTATTTTGTTTTAGTGTTGCATAAGAATCATCTTAGTTAGGCCTGAGCAAATATTAAACAAAGCTCCTGGAGCTTGGACCAGCCATTGGAGTCATCTGGTTGGAATTCAGAGAAAATAAAAAACAAACTAGTAAAAAAAGCTCTGTGTTTAAAATCTAGGGTTCTTTCCTGTGATATTAAATGTTCTTAAAATAATTTTAATTATTTTTGGATATATCCTTATCTTTAGCTTCCTAAAGAAAAATATATTCCACTAGACTTACATGAAATTTATGTTTCATAAGTGCATGAAGGTCAATAAATTCAATGTCTCTAGATTTAGTAGAACTCATAGAGTCTGAGTATATGATGATAACTAGAAAACAATATAATTTCTGCAAAATATCCAGTGTTGTAAAGTACTATAAAACGAAGACATTTTCAGTAAAAGTTGATCATAGATTTTTTCCAATTAGGAAGGATTCCATTATATTATCTTGTCTCAAGGATGAGCCCTAGAAATTTTAGTCAGGATCTTCAGATAATTTAGTGTAGCAAATTTAAACTGGAGCAGAAGACACATTTTTCAAATCAAAGTCAGTATTGTTCATAAATACACACTAATTTATGTTTATTAGAGGAATTTTGAATAAATGATTAACAAATTATACATTATAGCATGTCATCAGTAAATTGGGCATGCATCACGAATTTATTTCTGCAAAGTGGTAGTCCACTCGTTCGATTTATTGATACTATCCTGTAGTTCTTTCTTTACTATGAGGACAATCATTTCCTCTCAACCTAACACCCCTTCTTGGAGAACTTGACCCATGCATAGTCTGGAATCAGTAAGACTGTATACCATACAAATTTGGCATCAACTCCTTCCATCAGCAACTCCATTTCGTCTGTATACTGATGGTTAGTTTATGGTAAACTGACTATCACTAAGCCACCTAAACAGATTTTCTGGCCTAAGTATTTGAATATGAGACAAAAAACTTAAGTTAGTTTGCTAAGAGGAAAATAAACAGAGAACAGGCATGAAGAAAATTTTGAGATCAGAGAGAACATGAAGCCTAGGCGAGAAAGTGAGTGAGAAAAAAAACTGCTCCATGATATTCCAAACTCCATTAGAGTAAGCTGTGCTTTCAATAATTCTGTTTTATTACATTCTTTGTATACTTTTAAAATGAAATCACTTTTCTAGATCTTCACTAAATGAGTTTTTATTCCCTGTACCAAAACTAAGGCTAAAATACCAAGATAAGCTTCATAGTAAAAGCATACTGTTTGGCTATTGTGAGGCCTATTTGTATACTGACTGCCTGTAGTTTGCTGTGAGTTATGCAATCAATAGAAAATAGAAACCGACCTTTATTTTGGCTGTTTGAAAATGTTTAAAACTTTTTATCTGTTTGATTAGAAAAATGTAAGGAATTGTAAATCTGATTTAATGAGGAATTTTTATCAAGAACTTTTTGGGAAATAAAATTAAAGAGCAAAAATTGGAATATAGATCAATCCATAAAATAATTTATATATATTTTTAAATATAAATTTATATACCTTTATATTTATATAAATATTTATAATACCTTTATATATGTTTATATATAATTTTTTCTAATAACATCTAATAACAGTATATATTAACAATTCACTATAATTTGAGTGGTTCTATCCAGATGCTCATGCTCTCAGTGCCACCCACCTTCCATAGACCTCAATTCTGCCATCAGAGGGTGACTGAAGCAGGGACTCTCAGAGCTCCTCATTCTCCTGGAAAGCTCCCACCAATACCCAGAGCTTTATAAAAATAATTATTTCCTCTCCGTTCATCTGTTCTGTAAATGTTCTTGATGATTTCAATATATTTGGAAATGATGCTTCTAATCTTGTTGTATCATTGTCTGATCTCCTCCCCGCCAATGATGTCATACCAACCCTTCTCAGGTATTTACTTGAATGATCATAAAATAGATTTTGCTAAAGATTATCTTGTATCTTCCAGAACCTACAGATTTTTCAGTTTCTCCCCCCTGTTTTGTCCTTAAGCCTTCCAGACATGGCTCAGGTTCCACAGTCCATTTTTCTAACAACATCCTCATATGCCTCCTCAACTCATTTGACAAACTCTTCCTTCATACCATCACATTGACTTTAAAGTCATGATTCCCTAACATCAATTTTGCTCTTATTGCTATGAGCAATCCAACTAAATTTCCTTAGTCAATTCACTCTCTGATTCTGTGATTTAATTTCACAGCTTCTCATTCCCTCTCAAACAGATGTTCATCCTTCCCCACTTCTTGCTCTCAGCCCATGAATTGGCTTCACAAGCAATCAGAAGAGAATTGCTACACACTTCCCATCACCTTCCTATTACTTCGATGATTCTTAAAAACCATGTAAAGACAAGCTCTCCAGTTACCACTCCTTTTCTGACTCCCTAAAGATATCAGTCTTGCAGGTGTCTCTTCTCTCCTGAAATGTCAGTTTTCTTTATACTGGATCATTCCCATAAGCCAACAAAGATGATGTAATATTTTCCTTCTTAAATTTAAAAACAAAAAGTGGCCCCCAAAATGTTGCACATGAAATAGCCTGAGGTCACTTTAATACTATATTTCCAAAGAGAAGGTTGAACTGAATTCTTCAAATAATAAAAAATAAGTTCCAGGAAAATAAAGATTAGCAGTTTGTGAAAATTATTCATAACCCATCTCATCCCATGAACACGTTTAACATTTCATTCATATACAAGTAAAATTTTTATAGAAACTAGCAGAGAATGATTTAAAAATCAGCATTTTGTAGAAATATAAGGATACATGAAATTTAAGTACAGATATGATGTGAAAAATTTACTGGTCATAAAAGGAAAGCATCACATTGTATACCAATGCCTCTCTTTTTACCTATGCTGAACTAAGATTAATGTAGTTTATTTTATTTTTATTTAGAACTTTATTTATGTACACTTAGAGTGATCATGATTTTGGTCCAGTCCACCTACAATCTTGGTAAAGCAGTTTTTATTCCTTTAGAGCTGATCACTAGTGTAAGTAGTATATTTTTATATGTCTCTATTAGTTTTGACAGATTAAATTCTTTGATAATTGATTATAAAAATAAAGAGATAAAATGGATATGGAACACAATTCAGATTCTAGAATCTGAATCCAGAATTAATACTTTGAATTGCTTTCTTGCTTTGGTCTTTCTCTTACTTATTTACCATATTATTTTTCTGTGTCAAATGTAATTAAGAGGGATGATATATATGCTTGGAAATTACATAGCTGGGATCTTGTTAGGAAACTAATCAGAGAATTTGATTTGTCCAAATTCCCTCCAAGGATATTTGAGCTTTAAATAAAGAATGTAGAATTCTACTCCATTCACATTTTCAAAGGTATTTAACAGCTAAATCAAAAATTTAATATAATTTTATATTTTAATGAAATTTTCAATATTGGGTGCTGAGTACATATAAAGAACACAAATAAGGGTTTGTAAAAAGCCTCTAAATGGACTTCTGGTTTCTGGTTCCACATGTAAGGAGCTTGGAAGTCACCATTCTGTCCTAACAACAAGTAAAAAGCTGAACAGACTATAAAATCAACAACTTTTCTTGGATTCCTAAAAGAGTTGAGGACACCGGACAAACCACTGCCCCAAGGTTGGAGAGACAGACAGGCAAATACATGGCATCATGGCTCACCTGAGCAGATTCATAAGTGAAAACTGCTTTGACAAACAGTGCAGGGGTAGGAAAACCTCAATTGCAATTGACAAGCTGCTGGAGGCTCAGTGTGCACAAGTCCAAGTTAAACATTCCAAGGGGGCCCAGTCATAGGGGAGCCCTCACACTTTTGTGGGATTTACCTCCATGAGCTTGACCAGATTCTCACTGTAAATAAGAAAAATCCCCTTCTGCTTCCAGCAGGAGGAGGGAAAAAGGAACCATTTTGAACTATACCAGAGCGCTCTGTTCTTCTTAAAAAGTCCTGCCCTCAGGATGAACAAGTTAACCAGAGCCTAACCAGCTGTAGTATTATAAAAGCCTGACTGACCTGGAAAATACCCAACTCTAGTCAGCTCTAGCCTTCCACGTGGGAAAAGGTAAATACCCACTGTAGCCAATTCCAGCCATCCTGTCTCAAATAAGATTCGAGAAAAAAACTGAGGAACCCTGTGAAAGTCACAGTCCAGAGGCACTGGCTCACTAAAAGACTGAGCCCTAATCACAGGACTGTAGATTGCTTCCCCTCCCCCTACACTTAACCACCACATTATTAAAGGCTATTTACAGCAGTTCTTTTTACCCAGTACAGCATGTCTGGCTATCAAGAAAAAATCACAAGGTGTAGTAAAAGGCAAAAAGCACATTTTGAAGAGACAGAGCAAGCATCATAACCAGACATGTCAGAGATGTTGGCATTATCAGACCGGGCATTTAAAACAATTATGATTAATATGCTAAAGGCTCTGATGGATAAAGTAGATAGCATGCAAGAACAGATGGGCAATGTAAGCAGAGAGATGGAAATCCTAAGAAAGAACCAAACAGAAATGCTAGAGATCAAAAATACTGTAACATAAATGAAGCATGCCTTTGATGGGCTTATTAGTACACAGGAAATGACTGAGAAAAGAATCTCTGAGCTTGAAGATATATTAACCTAAATCTCCAAAACAGAAAAGCAAAGAGATCAAAAACAGAGAAAAACAGAACAGAATATCCAAGGACTGTGGGGCAACCACAAAAAGTGCAACATGTATAATGGGAATACCAGAATGAGAAAAGGAGAAAGAAACATAAGAAATATTTGAAAGAATAAGGACTGAGAATTTCCCCCAAATTAATATCAGACACCAAACCACAGACCCAGGAATCTCAGAGAACACCAAGCAAGACAAATGCCAAAAAAATAAATAAAAAAAAGAAAAACTCCACCTAGACATATCATTTTCAAACCACCGAAAATCAATGAGAAAGAAAAAATCCTGAAAGAAGCCAGAGGAAAAAAGCAGCTTACCTATGGAGGAAAAAAGATAAGAATTACATCCAACTTCTCCTGAGAAACCATGCAAGCAAGAAGACAGTGGAGTGAGTGTTGAGAGAAAAAAAAAAACCCCAACCTAGAATTCTGGACCTGGAGACATTATCCTTCAAATGCGAAGGAGAAACAAAGACTTTCTCAGACAGACAAAACTTGAAGGAATTGTTGCCAATAGGCTTGCCTTGCAAGAAATGTTAGAAGTTCTTTAGAACATGACCAGCACCATAGAAGCACACCTCATGCACCCTCCAGTCACCTCCCCTTCCCTCAGTGTAACCACAATGGGTCTTGACTTCCAACTGAATAGATTGATTTTGCCTGGTTTTGAACTTTGTATGCATGGAATTACACAGTGTGTTCAGTGTGTGATAATCCGTTGAGCAATACACTTAAGATTTATGTACTTTTTAGTTTAGTTAATAATATTGTACCAAAGTTAACTTCTTGGTTTGGTATTTATCCAAAGGAGTTCAAAATGTATGTCCACACAAACATCTGTACATGGATGTTTATGGCAGCTTTGTTCATCATTGCCAAAATTTGAAAGTAACCAAGATGCCCTTCAGTAGGTGAATGGATAAAAAAAATGTGGGTACATCAGGACAATGAATACTATCAGCATTAAAAAGAAATGAGTTTTCAAGCCATGAAAAGGTGTGGAGGGAACTTAAGTACATATTACTAAGTGAAAGAAGCCAATCTGGAAAGGCTACATACTGAACAATTCCAACTATATGGCATTCTGGAAAAGCCAAAACTAGGGAGACAGTAAAGTGATCAATAGTTGCCAGGGTTTAGGGAGAAGGGATGAGTAGAAAGATACAGAGGATCTTAGGACAGTGTATAATATTACAACGATGGATCCAAGTCATTATGTATTTGTCCAAACCCATAGAATGTACAACACCAAGAACCCAATGTAAATATGGGCTTTGGATGATTAAGATATGTCAATATAGGTTCATCAATTGTAACAAACTTACCACTCTGGTGGTGAGTGATGTTGATAATGGGGAAGGCTATGCATGTGCAGAGGTAGTGGATGCATGGGAAACATCTGTACTTCTTCTCAAGCTTGCTGTGAACCCAAAACTGCTCTAAAAAAATAAAGTCTTTTATATATATATATATATAAAATATATAAAAATATATAATATAATATAATATATAATGATGTAACAAAAAATATTTTTTATTGAGGTAACATTGGTTTATAACATTATAGAAATTTCAGGTGTACATCATTATATTTTGATTTCTGTGTAGATTACATTATGCTCACCACCCAAAGACTAATTATCATTCATTACCGTACACATATGCCCTGTCACCCCTTTTGCCCTTTTCCCACCCCCTTCCCCTCTGGTAACCACCAATCGAATTTCTGTATCTATGTGTTAGTTTGTTGTTGTTCTTGTTGTTATCTTCCACTTATGAGTGAGATCATACGGTATTTGACTTTCTCCATCTGACTTATTTTACTTAGCATAATATCCTTAAGGTCCATCCATATTGTCACAAATGGCAAGATTTCATAAAACTTCTAGAAGAAAACATAGGCAGTATACTCTTTGGTATTGGTCTTAGCAGCATTTTTTTGAATACCATGTCTCACCAGGCAAGGGAAACAAAAGCAAAAATAAACAAATGGGACTACATCAAACTAAAAAGCTTCTGCACAGCAAAGGAAACCATCAACAAAAAGAAACACAACTTAACAATTGGGAAAAGATATTTTTAAACCATTCTTTTTTAAACAAAAAGAAACACAACTTAACAATTGGGAAAAGATATTTTTAAACCATTTGATAAGGGGTTAATATCCAAAACATATTAAAAACTCATACATCTCAACAACAAAGAAACAAACAACCCAATTAAAAAATGGGCAAAAGATCTGAACAGACATTTTTCCAAAGAAGATATACAGATGGCCAACAGGCACATGAAAAGATCTTCAATATCACTAATTATTAGGGAAACGCAAACCAAAACTACAATGAGATATCACCTCATGCCCATCAGTGGCTATAATTAACAAGACAAGAAATAAGTGTTGGAGAGCATGTGGAGAAAAGGGAACCCTCATACACTGCTAGTGGGAATTTAAACTGGTGCAGCCACTATGGAAAACAGTACGGAGATTCATCAAAAAATTAAGAATAGAATTACCATATGATCCAGCTATTCCACAGCTGGGTATTTATCCAAGAAACAAAAAAGTATGAATGCGTTATGATATATGCACCCCAATGTTCATTGCAGCATTATTCACAATAGCCAAGACTTAGAAACAACCTAAATGCCCATTAAGGGATGAATGGATAAAGAAGATGTGGTATATATACACAATGGAATACTACTCAGCTATAAATAAAGTCTTTTTCTGAAAAAAAGAATGCAGGCAATTCTCCTCATTCATTTACAGGAAATATCAGTTGTAACTTTGGCTTCAATATTCTGTTAGTGACTAGAACGTGTCAAAACATGCAACACGGTGCCACTTTCTTTGATGTATAGATTATTAGTAAAAGTAAAAAGAAATCTGTTTTTGAAATATCAATTTAGATGTTCGTATAATCATTCTAACACAATATATACATTATTTAGAATAAAAGGTTGTCACTTTGAACAATGTAAATTCTTTTCCTCATGAGAAATTTAAAAAAATCATTTTCCTTGACATCTTGTCATTGTAAGTATCCACAATAGAATCTACCACAGTGCACAGCTTAGCATATCAGGAAGCAAAAAGTTTCCAAGTAAAACTAAATATTAAAATTCAAAAACCTTGAATATACAAAGCCTAACATGAACAGCTAGAAGAGATAGTTGATGTTTATAAGCATTTAAACAAATAATTAGTTATTAAACTCCTAAATTAAAACTTTAAATCTCTTTCTGAAGGATTACCTCAGATTGACTCTTTAATATTTAACATAGCATTTTTTTAAAGCTTGAACCCTATCCTAGAAAGACAAAAGGATTTACCAGTCAGAGAACAATGAAAACATTCAAAAAGTGGAGCCGTGGGAAATTACAATGTTTTAAGTTATTTCAGCTCTTTTTCATCGTCACTTTGTATTGGCTTTGTAATCATATACACAAAAAATTACTACTTAAAGATGAAATTTACCTTTTTAAAAATCAAACCCATGCAGGGGTTTTATATAAACAAAATATATCCATTATGTAAATAATCATGTTTATGTTTATAATAATCTAATAAATTATTATTATTATTTTTGTGTGTGTGAGGAAGAGTAGCCCTGAGCTAACATTCATGCTAATCCTCCTCTTTTTTTTTGCTGAGGAAGACCGGCTCCGAGCTAACATCTATTGACAATCTTCCTCTTTTTTTTTCCCCCAAAGCCCCAGTAGATAGTTGTATGTCATAGTTGCACATCCTTCTAGTTGCTGTATGTGGGACGTGGCCTCAGCATGGCGGAGAAGCGGTGGGTCCGTGGGCGCCCGGCATCCGAACTCGGGCCACCAGTAGCAGAGCGTGCGCACTTAACAGCTAAGCCACGGGGCGGCCCCTAATCTAATAAATTATTATATGACATTATTATAAAACAAAGTTTACACTTAAAAATATCTGAACATATTTAAAGCACTGTTATGATTTTCTAATGGAAGGGCTCCTTAGAATCAGAGTATTAAAGACATAAACTTGACTGTCTATGTTAACTAAATAAGTTAAGTATCCACTGATAGTAAGAAATCTGTCCCTACTTGGGCTAGTGATTTAACTCCTTCTAATAGATTAGATGTAACATAACCTATGTAATTTCTTTTCAAGCATTTTTATTATGAATTGGCTGGTGGCTTGAAAAGATAATTGAAAAGGCATATTTTGATAAAATTTCAGCATCTGTTTCATCTGGATTTCCTTTGAAGACATGAGAATTTTTAACCTGAGAACAATATATTTATAAAAATTATTTATAGTTCTCATTTAAGTTTATCTTACATAGGCATAGTTTTAAATAAAACATTTTCCAAATTATCTCTTTAAATATGCATTTAATATTAAATAGTTGAAAATATTTTGGAATGTTAAAAATTATAGTACCACTTTACCACACAGATTTCATTCACTTCATTTTACAATTCATAAGTATTATTAATGATAATACAACTACTTAACTTTTCAACCTATAATTTAAAGCTTTCCTGTATCTGCATTAAGAGTACTACTAAACCAATACTTGCACTTAACTAGTCTCTCTACTTCTAAGTCCATCCTATCCAATTCTTCCCATAGTCCAAGTCCTTTCAAGAATCCAATCCATTAAAGAATACCGTGATGTATTTTTCTGATCAACTACTGGCTCCCTAACGTCTATAAACTTAAGTTTAATCTTAGTTGGTTATTCCATGTTCCAAAACCTGTCTAATTCAATCAAATTGCAGAAGGAAAACAGATTTGCTGTTACCTAAAAACATTGGTTTCACATCTTTAATTTCCGCTCTTACCACTTCCCCGTTTTGTGTTCCTCTATTATCTTAACCATATCCATTCTTGAAAAAACTCAGTCCCTTGCTTTTACATGAAGCACCTCCTCTTTACCACAATATGCAGTTTTCTCTTCTGAATTCTCAGGAAAAATATGAAGATCTTCGAATATGCATTATTATTTTGTTATTTGTTTTTAAATTTTCCCGTCTATGCCAATCCAATTTAAAAAGCATTGAGATCAGATAACATGTCTTATATCTCTTCACATCTGCATTATCAAGCACACATTAGGATTTCATTAAGGTTAAATAATTGTTTATTAGTAATTAATTATCCAATTCATCTGTATTTTGATCAATCTATAATACACAGTATTCCAGTGTGATTTGATGTCTAACATCGTTAATGGTATATTCCTCTAAAGAGTTTAATTTGCTGAAGAGAAAAGTATTTTATAATAAAATACAACTCCACCATTGGGGCCCTTTAGCTTGTGATGCTATAAAACTCTTAGTTACTACAAGATAGAGACAATTATTTGTACCAATCATTCATTACAACTGGGAACAATAAACAGATTTTAATTATAAGAATGATGAATGACTTCAACAATTGTCAAAGTTAGAAATTGTCAAAGTTACTAAAAGTGAACTAGATCTAAATGCATCCCATATGTCTGATTCTAACACCAAATGGAAAGAATTCTAAAAAAAAAAAAAAGTTTTACAGATGGCTTCATGCTATAGTACTATTACTTCTTGAGAGTCTACTGAGATAATGAAAAATATTTTGGCATGGATTATAGGATGAGCCCATTATATTATACAAAACCTATATCAGAGAAGATATTGAATTTCTTGTTGGTTATAAGTAGCCATAACAAATAGATCTGTCTAGAGAAATACCCTTAAAAATTAAAATTATCAATTCAATCATTAATCTACAGGTAACTCAATTACGAATCTAAAAAAAATGGCATCATTCACATGCAAAGCAGGATAAAGCAGCACTGGGACAAAATTCACTTTTAATTTCCCAAGCAGTCATTTCTAATACTGAAGGGCTTGATATATGAACTCTCTTTCCTCTGCCAGTTTTGCTTCTATGTCTTTGACATGGGTTTTATTTCATAATTTTTGATCTTGCCAAAACCACAAAAAATTCAGGTAGTCCTAAACATAACATCTAGTAATTTGAGATTTGTGTTTTTGGGGGATATTTTTTGGCTTGAAAGAGCTTTATTTTTTAAAGGAAAGTATGGTGAATGCAAATCATTTTTTAAACTATTCCATTTGCTTTTGGGAGAGACTATAACTTTGGGATGAGACTTAGGTTTTTTTTTTATTGAAGTATAATTGATATACAATTATGATACAATTGACATACCCTATTATTTTCAAGCATACATCACAGTGATTTGATATTTATATACATTATGAAATGATCACCACCATAAGTCTAGTTACATCTGTCACCATACAAAGTTATTACAGTATTATTGACTATATTCCCTATGCTGTATATTACATCCAATGACTTATTTATTTTATAACTGTAAGTTTTTTCCTCTTCATCTCCTTCTATTTCACCCACCCCTGCAACCCCTCCCTCCTCTGGAAACCACCAGTTTGTTTCCTATGAGTCTGTTTCCATTTTTGTTTTGTTTATTCATTTTTTTGTATGTTTTTTAGATTCCACATATAAGTGAAACTATGCAGTAGTTGTCCTTCTCTGTCTGACTTATTTCACTTAGCATAATACCCTCTAGGTGCATCTGTGTTTTCGCAAATGACAAGATTTCATTCCTTTTTTATGGCTGAATAATATTTCATTGTGTGTGTGTGTACACCACATTTTCTTTATCCATTCATCCATCGATGGACACTTAGGTGTTTACATATCTTGCCTATTGTAAATAATGCTGCAACGAACATAGGGATGCATATACCTCTTCGAATTAATATTCTCATTTCTTCAAACAAATACCCAGAAGTGGAATTGCTGGATTGTATGGTAGTTCTATCTTTAATTTTTTGAGGAACCTCCATACTCTTTCCCCTAGTGGCTTCACAAATTTACATGCCCATCAACCGTGTATGAGGGTCCCTTTTCTCCACATCCTCACCAACACTTGTTATTTTTTGTCCTCTTGATAATAGCCATACTGACAGATGTGAGGGGGTATCTTATTGTGGTTTTGATTTGCACCTCCCTGATGATTAGTGATGTGGAGCATCTTTTCATGTGCCCTTGGCCATCCGCATGTCTTTGGAAAAATGTCTATTCAAGTCCTCTGTCTCTTTTTTAATTGGGTTGTGTTTTTTTGATATTAAGTTGTATAAGTTCTTTATGTATTTTGTATGTTAACCCCTTATCAGATATAATAATATCTTCTCGCATTCAGTAGGTTGCCTTTTTGTTTTGTTGATGGTTTCCTTTGCTGTGCAAAAACTTTTTGGTTTGATGTAAATTCATTTGTTTATTTTTGCTTTTGTTGCATTGCCTGAGGAGACTGAGCCAAAAAATGTGCTCTAAGGCCATAACTAGAAATAAGAAAATATATGAAAGAAAAAATCTCACTAGTAAAGGCAAATATTTAGTAAAGGCAATGGATCAGCCACTTAGAAAGCTAGTAAGAAGGTTAAAAGGCAAAAGTAGTAAAATCAACTGCAACTACCAATAAGTAGTTAAGGAACACACAAAATAAAAAGATGTAAAATATGACATCAAAAACATAAAACGTGAGGGGGGCAAAAATGTAGTGCTTTTAGAATGCATTCAAACCTAAGTGACTATCACCTTAAAATAGACTGCTATATATATAGGTCGATATATACGAACCTCATGGTAACCACAAACCAAAAATAGATACACAAAAAATAAACAGCAAGTAACCCAAATGTAAGACTAAAGAAAACCATCAAACAACAAGGGAAGAGACCAACAGAGGAAGAAAGGAACAAAGAAGAACTACAAAAACAACCAGAAAACAACTAACAAAATGGCAATAACATACTTATCAATAATTACTTAAAATGTAAATGGACTACATGCTCCAATCAAAAGATATAGGGTGGCTGAATGGATAAAAAACAAGACCCATCTATATGCTGCCTACAAGAGACTCACTTCGTATCTAAAGACACACATAGACTGAAAGTGAAGGGAGGAAAAAATATTTCATGCAAACGGAAACAAAAAGAAAGCTGGGGTAGCAATATCATATCAGACAAAGTAGACTTTAAAACAAAGACTGTAACACAAGACAAAGAGATTCCTTAAGTAGTTATGTAGCAGTACGTTTGGGGCTATATTGTCTTACAGCCAGGTTTTTCTTTACATTTTATTTTCTAAATAAGTCTTGAAAATAAGAGCCTTTTCCAGAATACAGGAAATCACTCTTTAGTAAATGAGTCAAGACTGTGCACTTTTCACAGAAGAACCAGACAATATAGTGATGCTTATTGACAATTTAATCAATTAAAGTTCTAGATATTTCTTAGGATACTGGTTCTGTTAATTGATTTGACAAACAGAAATTATGTTGGACAAACAGAAATTATGGACAGAAATTATGTTGAAATTAAGCTTAGATTTTCATTCTAAAGAGAACAAATAGATGTAGCCAATTTCACCATATATGTTATGATGTTTAATCATCAAAACATAACTGCCAATTTAAGATTACTAAGACTACTTTAAAGTCAAAGAAAGTGAACCTAAGGAATTTTGAATGATTGTGCCATGACCACATCACTGGTAATATATCTACTTCCAGAAATAAGGTAGCCTTCTTTTGAAGAATGTGTTCAGCTTAAATGCTTCAACCCTTAAGTGGAAATCAACCTTAAGTTGCATGCACCCAGCCAATCAGCAGACCTTGTATTTGGGGGTTTTATTAAACTGAGCTTGATACTATGTTATCAGCCTACATCCTAAGATTTTTTGATAACCAATCAAGAAAATCCTTTTTCTATTCAGTAGAGGCAAACATTGTTAAAGATATATATTATCCAACTAGATGATATACCCTGTTATCTCCACTTCTCCTTTTAGGTTTTTACATGTAGAACTCTATCCTTATCCTTTAGTTCTGTTAGACTTAACTTTCTTTAATTATGGCCTTAATGACTTTCTAAAATAGGAGAGCCATGTATTCCCTTTGCATACCACTTCAGTAGTATCCCCACTGAAAGAGAAATACATATTAGAATCAGGTGAGGATTTTTCCCCACCTGCACCTCCATTAAATTTCTGAGAAACATTCCACTAGGAAATCTTTCATTCCCTAAACCCATATCCGCTGCCCACCTTGATTGATAGAATCATAGTTCCAGTGGAAATTAATTGATGCAAACATGTTATGTCCCCAAGATGGGCTGGAACAGATAATAGACTGCTAACCTCTGCTCAAGCTTACTCAGCTCAACCTAGGTGTTGCTGTGAAGGTATGTTGTAGATTTGATTAGTATTAACAATCAGTTGACTTTAAGTAAAGGAGATCATCCTGGATAATCTGGGAGTGCCTGGTCCAATCAGCTGAAAGAACTGAAGAGCAGAACTGAGATTTCCCTGAAGAAGAAATTCTGTCTGTGAACAGCAGCATCAGCTCCTGCCAGAGTTCCAGCCTGCCCTTCCTGACAGCCTGCTCTATGGATTTTGAATTTGCTTAGCCAGCCCCACAATCACATTAGTCAATTCCTTAAAATAAATCTCTCGGGGCCGATCTGTGGCTTAGCGGTTAAGTGCATGCGCTCCACTGCTGGCGGCCTGGGTCCGGATCCAAGGAGCACACTGATGCACGGCTTGTCAGGCCATGCTGTGGCGGCATTGCATATACAGTGGAGGAAGATGGGCACGGATGTTAGCCCAGGGCCAGTCTTCCTCAGCAAAAAAAGAGAAGGATTGGCATGTATGTTAGCTCAGGGCTGATCTTC
The DNA here is from genome assembly GCF_020826845.1 of Diceros bicornis minor. Taxonomy (NCBI): domain Eukaryota; kingdom Metazoa; phylum Chordata; class Mammalia; order Perissodactyla; family Rhinocerotidae; genus Diceros; species Diceros bicornis. The sequence continues at coordinate 18,855,652 of NC_080742.1, read as the reverse complement.
CTCACAAAAAAAAAAAAAAAGAAAAAGAAATCTCTCTCACCTTCTCTCTCAATGATGGATAGATGATAGATACACCGATAGAGAGAGAGAGATTCTATTGGCTCTGTTTCTATGCTGGCTGATACAGCAGTACTGACTGAGCATCTCTGTATGATTATGAATCATCTGGCACTTTGCTTCTTTAGATAGGCTGCAAGCTCTGAAATCACCACAATCAGCATCTGGCTGATTATTAGACACTGTGACTCACCATGGAAATGACATTTTTTGCTGATATAATAATATCTCTATTTAAAAAAAGAGATTGCCTCCCAACTTCATAACTAGAGATTAAAATAGTAAAAGAGTTAGAGATAATGAATATTGAACCACAAACACAAATTATTAAATACTAGGGTAGTAAAATAATATCATAAATATTGAAACATAGCCCACAACTTTTTGGAAGCAGAAAGAAAGGAGAAGTTTGGGTTAATATTAGGAAAGTTCTAAGAAAGAGCAAGACAGTGGACATTCTCAAGGAAAGGATCATGCAGCAGATTTGTAATCAGAAAAAGAAATAGCCTAACTGGAGAATCTGATATACATGTTCTTCTATTCTTGAAAAACCAACAAGCACAGCCGGATTTAAACAACAACAACAAAAAAATTTAATCACTTGGAAGAGAGGCTTGGTACTTCTTGGGTACCACATCTTATTTAAAAAAAAAAAAAAGTTATATTCAAGGCAGCCATTTAGGCTTATTGTGTATACAACTGACTATACCACCAACCCTAGGCCACTTTCCCCTTCCCAAAACCAACCAATCCCTTCTCCTCTCTCTATATATTGTCTCATGAGCCATCCTAATCAATTATCCAACAAGTTTCAAGTATCATGGTTTTCATTCCACAACTATGACAAAAGCGAATCGATTTTGCTTTATAAAAATACTTTGCATGAGTAAGTTTCAGTCAGAGTACAGTTACTTAATTAATAGACAAGTGTAAATATTGTATCTGATCCTTATATTTTGAAAGGGAAGCAGAGGTGACATGTCTAGATTTAAAAAGAGGAAGCTGGGGATACGGATACCCATACGACTCACTACATGGAATACAATCAATTCAATGTACTTCAGCTGGTTCAGGCCCAATGAAAGCTTCATCTGAGAGGACTTGTCTTCTCTAGAACTATAAACGTGACTAGCTTCGCTTTCACAATTTCCTTATATTTGGGCGAGTGGTCTTAATTATCTTAATCATCACTGTGAAAGACAGGGGTGTTACTTGTTTTATTCACTTCCCTCAGCATCTAATATATCTAACTATCAGCTACCTTCTCAAGTATAGTTTAAGACTGTCAAGAATTAGCTAGCAGCAAAGTTGGAACATAAGAAGGACATCTGATCAGAAATAGAAAGAGCCCCAAGGATGCAAGTGATTCAGAAGAGAAAAGATGGCTCTATGAAGGAATGGTGTTGATTAGTCTTGAGCCTGGCCATACTTTCCTGCTGCAGGTTCTAATATGCATACAACAAGATGCTGCTTCCTTATTCGGCAAGTATGGCCTTTAAATTGCTTATCCTAAAAACTTTTTTATTACTTTACACATGAGGCACCCAGGATCAGAGACAGTAGAGAAAAAGATTGTTTTGAAAAGTAGACTTACTTGATATGCCAGTTTGAACCACGTTAGACCAATATAAAAACTTAACACAGAAATATGTCTCTTATTGAGTTTTTAATGAAGGTGTAATTAGGTTTGCAGAAGACTTCCAGTAAGATGGAGTATAAGTATAATGATATTCAATTTATGCAAATTATCTCTTCCTTTGATCATAAATTCTAGGCCACAATTGGCGGGGGAGGGGATTACATTTCAGTGATTTCAGCCTTCTAATCTAGCAAATCACGAGATCAATAATGATAATAAGAAAATGGCTTATCCATTGCAGAATGAAAAGCAATAAAAGGACCTTCATCAGTTTGTGTTTGAATGATAGAATAATGCTCTTTGCTTTAATTTGGGAGCATACAGATCTCTGAAGTTACGAAACTAGGAGTTTCCAAACAATTGAAACTATAGTCAAAATTAGCCTAGAAAGAATTTTCCACAAAAGTTTATCAAGTTTATAACTAAAATCAGACTTCATCCATTATTATTGGTGCTATTTTTATTACACGGTTACTTATTTTTATTTGTAGATTAATAAACCTATTCTTAGAAGACTCTAATCACATACAAAACATTGAAAGTAATCATATTCCAAATATTTGCATTTTAGTCTATCCAAATATATATATTTTTAATTATTTTTATTCAGGCATGATGTCCAGATGTTAATCACCATTGCATTTGATATTTAATTAAACATTTTTTATTCTTGTAGTAAATGCCTTCTTTCTCTTCACATCATTTACGGTTTTTCACATTTTATCCATCATTCTGGAAAAAGAGGCACAAAAACAAAATTGCCAAATAATATTTATTACAGATTACAAAGAATTTTATTAATTTGGATTGGAAAATCCAAACAGAATAAATAAAAAACATAACAGATATTATTCTAGTTTGAAAACTCAAAATGAAATTTTTATTGAGTGTCCTCTATGTCAGGCAATATACTTTTCCACATTTAATAATTAGAACAATCTGATGAATTTTCTTTATTTCCATATTAGAGATAAAGTAGTTTAGACTCTGAAAGTAAATGTCTTGCCTAATATTACAAATCCACTAATTGGCAATCTAGGATTGACAACACATTAAGCTGTTGGTTTAAAATATAAAACACAATATTCCTGGTATTTTCTCACTGCATACGGACTTTCTCCTCAAACACTTACCAGAATTTAAAAATATAATTGTATGCTTCAAGATGTCAGCTAGTTTTCCTTTTGTGGAATTATGCATGGCTTAGCCTACTCCTTTCAGCTTTCAAGAATTGGCCATGTTTTCTTGTGTTTCCAATTGAATTGACCTTATGCTACTTACAAATAGGTTTTAGAAATATCTATGCACACAAAATGTAGATGTATAACTGGTTGTATTTTCCAGTGACCAATGTTAGAGCAATACATAATGACAGCCTTGAAAATGTGCAACCCTCATGGAAAGTCTTAATTTAGCCAATAAAATATTGAAAGTATATAATATATCTTAAACTTCCTATTCCATTGAAATATTTAGCCTATAAAGAGCTCATTTTTTATCTGGCCTGTGCCACCTGACATTCATTCATGTGTTAAAGTGTTCATTGAACCAACAAGCATTTATTGTGTCTGATACTGAGCAAGTTGCTAGGGCTTCAAAATTGAATAAGAAGTGACATCAGCAAAAATGGCAGAGAAAGGACCTCTAAACTCCATCCCTCCATGAAAGCAATTTAAAAACGGACAAAATCTGTCAGAATTAACAGAGCTCTGAAAACTTACCAAAAGCTTGCAGCAACCCAGGAGATGTTCATTCAAGAAAAACAGCTGATTCTCAGCGAGAACAGTAAACTTGGTGGCATTTTAACTTACCCTACTCCCATCTCCCACTCCCCTGCTCAGCAGTAGCCAAAAAATAACAGCCATATTCCTGGTACTAGAGGAACCAGAACCCCATTCAACAATGGACTTTATTCACACAGAATTTAAATTAATTATTTGTTCTGATCTGGCTGGAAGAACAGCTCAGAAGACTTACCTTTTTTGCCTAATTCAGAACTATTCCAGTGCTAAAGCTGCTTCCAGGGGCAGGGGAAGGCCATTTTTCAAAAATTTTCACAGGCTAATTTCTTAGATGCTGCTGCCAGAGGAAATGGATGACAGTTGATAAAGAATAGAACCAAAATGCTTAGGAGGAAAGGCTGGGGAATGATATGTCTCTAAAGGCTTTGAAAAGCTCCAACATGTTCCTGGGACCTTAGAAGGCCACATGCATATTCAGAGCTGTTTGCCTGCTCAGGAAAGACCTGTAGGCTCTAAGGTCCCATCTCCTGCTAACTTTGAGGCTCTAGAGAAGCCAACAAATTAGATAACCTAGATAAAATGGACAAATTCCTATAAACACACAAACTACCAAAACTGACTCAAAAAGAACTAGAAAATCTGAATAGACCCATAACAAGTAAATAAACTGAGACAGTAATCAAAAAACTTCTAATAAAGAAAAGTTCAGGACTAGATAGTTTCACTGCTTAAATCTGCCAAACACTTAAGAAGTAACACCAATCCTTCTCAGACTTCTCTGAAAAACGAAAAGGAACACTTCCTAACTCATTTTATGAGTCCAGTATTACCCTCTTACCAAAGCCAGTCAAAAACATCATAAGAAAACTACAAACCAATATCTCTTATGAACGTGGATGCAAAATCCTCAATAAAATACTAACAAACTGAATTCAACAGCATATCAAAAGGATTAGATGCCCTGCCCAAGTGGGATTTTTCCTAGGAATGCATGGGTGGTTCAATATATGAAAATCAATTGGTATAATACATCATATTAGTGGAACAAAGGCAAAATACCCACACGATTATCTCAACAGATACAGAAAAAAATTTGACAAAAATCAAACACCTTTTCACAATAAAAACACTCAACAAATTATGAATAGACGGGAACTTGCTCAACACAATAAGTGACATTTATGAAAAGCCCACAGCTAACACCATACTCAATAGTGAGAGACTAAAAGCTTTTCCCTAAAGATCCAGAACAAAACAAGTATGTCCACTTTCACCACTTTTATTAAAACATTGTTTTGGACTTTCTCACCAGGAAAATTAGGCAAGACATAGAAATAAGTGGCATCCAGATAGGAAAGAAAGAAGTGAAAGTATCTGTATTCACAAATCACATGATCTTATACGTAGAAAACTCTAAAGAATCCAAACACACATACTCACGCGCACACACACACACAAAACAGAGCTAATACATGAGTTCAGCAAAATTACAGGGTATGCAATTAACAGAGAAAAGTTTCAGTTCTATACACTAGCAATGAACAATCCAAAAAGCGAAATTTAAAAAAGAATTCCATTTACAATAGCATCGGTAAGAAGAAAATACTTAGGAATAAATTCAACCAAAGAATGCAAGACTTGTACACTGAAAATTATAAAACACTGTTAATTAAAATTAAGCAAGACTGAAATAACTGGAAAGATATCCCACATTCATTGATTGGAAGAGTTAATGTTAAAATGGCAATACTCTGCATATTGATTTACAGATTCAACAAAATCTCTATCAAAATTCCTACTACATTTTTTCTTACAGAAATGTAGAAGCTAATCATAAAACCCATATGGAATTTCAAGGGAGACAGAAGAGCCAAAAAAAATCTTGAAAAAGAGGAATAAAATTGAACTCACATTTCCTAATTTCAAAACTTATTACAAAGCTACAGTCATCAAGACAATGTGATACCAGCATCAGAACAGATATATAAACCAATGGAATAAAATTGGAAATCCATAAATAAACCCATAAATTTGTGGTCAGTTGATTTTCCCACAAGGGTGCCAAGACCATTCAACGGAGAAAGAATAATCTTTTCAACAAATGATTCTGGATATCACAAGCAAAGATGAATTTGGACCCCAACCTCACATCACATACAAAAATTAACTCAAAATGGTTAAAAGATCTAAATATAAGAGCAAAAACTATAAAACTCTTAGAAGGAAATGTAGGTGAAAATATGTGTGACCTTGGATTAAACACTATTTTTTAAAGATGTGACACCCAAAGTACAAGTAATCAAAGAGAAATAGATAAATTTAACTTCATCTAATTGAAATATTTTGTGTATCAAAGGACACTATCAAGAAAGTGAAAGGACAATCCAAAGAGTGGGAGAAAATAGCCCCAAATCACATATCTAGCAAGGGTCTAGTATCCAGAATATATCAAGAACTCTTACAACTGAACAATAACAAAAAAAAAAAAAGCAATTAAAATAAATGAGCAAAGGATTTGAATAGACATTTCTCCAAAGAAGGTATACAAATGGTCAATAAACACATGAAAAGATGCTCAACATCATTGATCATTAGGGAAACAAAAATCAAAACCACAATGAGATACCACTTTACATCCACTAGAATGGGTATAATCATTAAAAAAAAAACAGAGAGAAAAAAGAAAAATAACAAACTTTGGCAAGAAGGTGGAGAAACTGGAACTCGCATCCATTGCTGAAGGGAATGTAAAATGGTGCAGCCACTACAGAAAACAGTATGGCAATTCTTCAACTGTTAAACATGGAATTACCTTATGAACTAGCAATCCTAATCCTAGCTATATACTTGAGAAAATTCAAAACATAAAATCATGCAAAAACTTGTACATGAATGTTCATAGCAGTGTTATTCAAAATAGCCAAAAAATAAAAACAACCCAAATATCTATCAGTTGGTGAATAGATTTTAAAAAATGGTATATCCATAATATGGAATAGTATTTAGCCATATAAAGCAATGAAGTACTGTTTTATGCTATAACATGGATGAACCCTGAAATCATTATGCTAAGATAAAGAAGCAAGACACAAAAGACTGCATATTGTATGATTCCATTTATATGAATGACCAGAATAGGTAAATCTATAGACATAGAAAATAGACTAGCAGTTGCCAGGGGATAAGGGAGAGAGGGGAATTGGGATTAACTGCTAATAGGTATGGGGTGATGAAAATGTTCTGGAATTAGATAGTGGTGATTGTTACACAACATATTGAATATACTAAACCACTGAAATGGTTTCCACAATGGTGAAATTAGTGTTTTACGGAATATATCAATTCTAAAGTGCTAAAAAGTGAATAAGACTGAAATGGTAAAAGTACACACAAAAAATTACAATTACAGTAGAGTGTGATAAATGTTATAATTCCATGAGAACCTAGTGGAGACACATCTAAATCAGATTAGGAGGCCAGGGAAGACTGCCAAGTGGAGATGATTATTGAGCTGAGTCATTATAGATGAAGCGGAGAATTAGCTAGAAGAAGAAGGAGCAAGGGACAAGGGTATTTATAAACGCTGTTTAGTTTTATGTTAATCCTTTAAAATTGTAGTAAGTACAGGTTGAATCATTGCATAATTAATTGTTAACAAAAATAAAGTTAGTAAAGGTAGCATATAATTACAACTTTCAGTCACTCTAAAGAAAAAAAGGAAAATACTAATGAGAACTTACTATTATATATCAAGTTTTATCAACAAATTTATAATTATAAACAATATCAGTTTTAGTAATGTTTTCATTACATTTTTTTCTGTAGCTCTTTTGTATTCTTCCTACCTGCCCATTTTTTACTCCTTCACTAAATCTATTAATCCGTCTTGGTTCTTATTTAACAATAGGGGTTTTTCATCTCATCTGTGGAGGGCGGAAGGTCTTTGGGAACTCCTCCTGGCTAAACTACAAGAATTTCTCACATACCAAGGCATGTTTCCTTATGCTCAGTATTTTCCAAAATATTACTTAACAGGTTGACTTCTATCCTCATCTCTCTTCATCTTTATTCTGAAATTTTTAACTCTGTGCATGTTATCTCTTTGAAAAACCATAGACTATGTCCCGTGTTATTTATTCCTATGTTAAATATTTATCAGTCACTTTTCTCTTTACATATGTCTCTCACAGGTGGCACTTAGTTCTAATCATTTGTATTGCAGATTATTCGCATTCCTTCTTATAGTCCCAATGGTCAACTAAATATTGGCTTTTCCATTCCATTCCCCTCCCCCATGCTCTAGGATGCATTTTTTATTAAAAAGTAGAGAAGAGATAATCAATGCTAATTTTGCATCATCATATTACATTTTCCTTTATGAATTCACATGTTCTTACTAATAATGAGTAAAAATATTTATTTAGAACATGAGATTGATAATTTTAAAATGGTAAGGTGTGGATTTTTTATATAATTTTCACAGGAGGACAAGTGTGTATATACATTTTGGTGGACAATTTGGAAGTACCTCTCAAAATTTAACATTCATATTCATTTTGACCTAGTAATCCTATTTCTGAAAATTTATTTTACAAAAGTACACACCTAAATATTTATGTTCAAGGTTTTTAACTTCAATTTTTTTGTAATGGTCAAAGATTAAAATTTTTTTAAAAAAATTAAAAAGCCAGCCCTGGTGGTCTAGAGGTTAAGACTCAGCACTCTCACTACCGTGGCCCTGGTTCATGTCTCACTTAGGAAACCACATCACCTGTCTGTCAGTTGTTATACTGTGGCAGCTGCTGTTGCTGTGATGCTGAAAGCTATGCCACCAGTATTTCAAATACCAGTAGGGTCACCCATGGTGGACAGGTTTCAATAGAGCTTCCAGACTAAGATAGACTAGGAAGAAGGATGTGGCCACCCCCTTCCGAAAAAATTAGCCATGAAAACCCTAAGAATATCGACAGAGAATTGTCTGATCACCAGAAGATGACAGGATGGCATGAAAAAACGAGGCAGGGTTCTACTCTGCTGTACACGGTGTTGCTAGGAGTTGGAATCGACTCTGGCACTAACAACATTAAAAAAATTTAATGGACCTATGACTTAAGTATCCATCAAAAAGCAAATCATTAAATAAATAGTGGTTCACCTACATTTTAAAATAAAACACTAGAAGTCCAATAAAGGAGACTTACATGTGATGAAGTGAAAATTTCAAAAAGATATATTTTAAAATGAAATCAGTATAAAATAACATGTATAATAAAATCCTCTTTTAAATCCTTGATAGGATTTAATAAAATCCTATAAAGAGCACTTGAGTTTATGAAACTAAAAGGTATTTAGATAATAGGATTTATACTAAATTGTTGACAATAAGCTTCTTTGGAGAAGACTGAAATTGTGCTCAAGGAGAAGTGAATAGGACTTTGGTGTATTTTTATACCTCTATATTACTTGAATAGTTTTGTAATATTCATAAAATAATTAGAGTATTTCTGAAATTAGATTAATAATAAAATATGTTGAAAGAATAAATGTGTTTATAGGCAACATTAAATTCTGCTAGAGAAATACATCATAGGCAAATTAGTGTAGGCATTCAGTGTTTTCAGCTAAAAATGCAGTTGGTAATCATCACTCTATCTAAATTCAGAACAAATGGCTGATTCAGGTACTTTTCAAAGCCAAGTCAATTCGTGTGACATCATGTAGTCATGCTGACAGACTATGTTTTCAAATCGGAGTTTTGTTATAGTGCCAAGGAAGTTTTTTTCACATTCCCAATTAATGATCCATATAATTCAGATCCAGTGAAGACTGCATTTCTGAATGTACAATGAGCCCAACTGTCTCAGGTTCCACAGGTTACAAAAATGAACTCTCTAAAGCCATAGTAGAAAAAAAGATCCAGTAGAGCATCAAAGAAGGAGTCAAATTCCCACACATCTCCCTGTAGGTACAGAGGTTTTTATCTCCGTCGGCGCCAGCTACCAGGGATGCCCTCTGATGCTTAGCTCTCACCTGAAATTTTGAAGAGATGGGTAAGAAGAAATAGAAAGTGTAGGAAAATGGGGAAAAGGGAAGAAGAAATCGTATCTCAGGAAAGGTATCAGGAACCAGAATTAAAGAAGGGCACAAGAAGTCTGTCCCAGTCGTAGGTATGTGTGAGGTAGAAGGGAGAAATCGTCCAAGTTCAGATGGAGGGCGTGGTAATTTCAAGCAAAGCAAGGGTACAACAAAAGCATTTCCCTCAAGAAGATGGAAGGGAGGCCTGCATGCCAGGTTCCCAAAATTCAGTTTTTGGCAGAAACCAGCTGAGAAAGCAGAACTCAGACTGGCTTTTTCAGAGGGCAGGATCTGCCTAAGATTCAAAAGCCGAGGTAGACTGGGGTGGGGATAGACATCTGTATCTCACTACGGCCAATTTCAAGCTACCAATAATTTAACTACCGTTTGGTAAATTTCCTGAAAATTTAACAGCCAGCTCTTGCAAGCCAGTATTTGTGGATCCAGCAGACCATTTGGGGTAGATATTAGAAAAATCCTACATATTAAAGTGACCCAGGCAGAGAAGGTACCGTCGAAGTCAGAATGCAAGGAGGAATATGCAATAGGCCGCTGCCTGTTAACACAGCTGTGTAGACAAAAAAAACAATGCCATATCCTACTAGAAAGGGAGCGTGATATGCAAATATTTTCTCTGTTAATTTCTTTAACATTCCATGGGAGAAATCAGACAAGCTTGTGGGCAGGGAGTGCTAAGTGCAAATAGCTGCGATGGGGCCCGGATTGCAGCAAGGAGTAACAACTCTAGCCTTTAACATGCGTCAGAAAAGCATGTAGGAAAGTGTCTAGATGATACCAAAATAATATGAATATTTGCATGCTTTGAATGTACCATATAAAATTGGTAGCATATCTAAAATTTGAACCAGTCCTTCATGTTCTCACTATAGTACGTTTTACCTTCTATACTTAAGTATATAATATAAATATTTAAAATATATATAATCCCCAATTCAGCACTCAGATAACACTGCAGTGATTCAGTCTAACTACTCTAGCACCTGATCAAGCCAAGAATGTTTACTTTGTTGTGTTGAATAGGGCTTTTACTGAAGATCTAGCAACCAGCTCCCAGTTTCTCCCAATCTAACCCCCAACCTGAGTAATTCACTCAGTATGAGACATCTTCCTTTCAATTTAACTAAAGGCTAGGATTATCCTTCTTCCCTGGTTCAGGGACATTTCTCAGTTTTGTAATACTGCTGAAACACTATTCATTCTCCATCTCTTCCTCCTGGTTTCCAGATTTTTTATGTCATTAGATTTCCTACTTTAATGTTCTGGCCAACATTCATTTGGGATATCCTATTCTGAGAGTTTCATATAGTAAGCTTGTATCTACCTTGTCAATATTCTCTCTGGATTTTGTGTAAAACAACTATTATCAAAGAGAAATAGATATGAGGATGAAAGGGAGTCAGGTGTGTATAATTAAAACAATAGCAACATCATGATGTAGCTTCCTAAGTTGGGAAGAAAAGTAGAGTAACTGGGAGTTCAGTAAAACAATTAACTTTATCTTTACAATAGGCTAAATGCCACAAAGAAGGAAAACATTTAGCAACATTGGTGTAAATTATTACAGAAAAATATTCTCAGATAGAAATGTGTTAATTGAATTAAAGTTTTGCCTAACTCGGGATATGTGTGGGAAACAAAGCAATTTGAAAGTTGTGGATAGAAATGAATTATATGAATTTTAAATAAAAGTGCAAATATCTAGATTTTGAGAATATAATTTAATTATGGTACTTTTATAGAGTCATTTTAATTTTGAATAATTTCAATTATTTTGTGTGCATGTATCAATGTTAAAATATTGATTCCTATCCAAATACACAAAATACTATATATATTTCCAAGTTAATTTCAAAATACGAAAGATGAAATACAACTGCAGAATTATGGAAATGTGTGGAAGTTTATGGTTAGAGGTTTCAATTTCCTTAAAAAATATGTAGATATAAGTATTCTCCAAAGTACTATTTTGACTGATGAGCAAAAATAAAAATTTTTTAAAACTAAGGAAATTGCCTGGATCAAAAGAATAGTATTTATATCTAATGAAAAAATATTTATCAAGGCTGGAAATTTCATATTAGTGATTAACCAATAACTTTGCAATGTACAGATACAATAGCGCTCTTTATGTTGTTATATTATAGATTAACTATCATCCACAGTTACCTTCTGAAGCTTTGAATTATGACATATTAGAGAGAAAAAGGACAACTGAATGATTTTCATCTGCAAGTTTTAAAAATGTGTCCAAAAATTCTTTGATATCCATCCTTTCAGAGGTGGAACTTAATTCTCCTAACCTTGAGTGTGGGCTGGGGACTTAGTGGCTTAATTCTATAGAATATGGCAGACGTCATGGAGTACGTCACTGCTATGGTTAGATTATAAGAAGACTGCAGCTTCCATCTTGAGGGTGCGCTCTCTTTCAAGTCATTCTTTCTGGGGGTAGCCAGCCACCACCATGTGAAGACATTTAGGCAAAGATGTGGGGAGAAATAGAGACCTCCACCCAACAGCCAAGAGGACCTGAGGCTGGCCGACAGCCATGTGAGTGAACTTGGAAGCAGTCTTGCCAGTCCCCGTTGTGCCTAGAGAGTGACTGCAGCCTCATCAGACCCCTTGACTACAGCCTCACGAGAAACCCTGAGCTAGAAACACCCAGCTAAGCTGCTCCCAGATTCCTAACCCACAGAAACTGTAAAATGTTTACTTTTTAAGCTACCAAGTTTGGGGGGATGAAGAACTGCACTTTTTATGTCAACAGAGATGAAAGCATAGCATTGTTATTTATCAAAGTTGATGGACCACATTTGATAGGTTAGAATAGACAACAACACTTTTTTTAGTAATTTGAATTAATCCTCTGATACCAGAGGCTTTATCAAACAGACAAAAAAGCTGAGACAGGGGTTAAATATGTATGCAGTGGTATGTTATTTTCTTTACTTGAGGCGTAATACAAAATATTTATGAGGCTGTAAATTAGTGATTTAAAACAAAGAAAATAAATGAAATCTATTACCAAATTCTTATTTTGAACTAGACCCATGATGACAAATTGCAGAACAGACAATTGAAGGGCAAGGATAACAGATTGGATTAGAGGACAGAAGGTGATTATTTATATGAGAGATGTAGACAAAGCACTTGAAATGTATTATGTGCTCAGAAAGAAATCAAGGTAGTTGACCATCCTGGACATTATTTTTTCTAAGTTTAAAATATATTCAAAAACTTCCATCTGAACAATATGAGTCTTCCTCCTTCATTTAAATAGCAGCAAAATATTTAATCATAACAATGCAATATGTTTTATTTAACCAATATCCAATTGTTGAATATTTTGCCTTCATTTAAATAGCAGCAAAATATTTAATCATAAGAATGCAATATGTTTTATTTAACCAATATCCTATTATTGAATATTTTGGTTGATTTTTTTTCTAGTATTTTGCTAATACAAACAATACTGCAAAGGTCCTTCTTGAACACTTATCTTTTGAAAATAAATTCACTGGGCAAATTCCTAGCTATGATATTGCCATGACCAAACATACATGTTTTATAAAATCCAATGCATATTGTCAAAATGCCATGCAGAAAGATTGCACCAACTCACATGCCCACCAACTCACATGCTCACTGCAGTATGAGAGTTACCATTTTTCCCACAGTTTTGCTATCGCTTATTATCGAAACTTTTAGCATATTTGCCAATATGATAGATGAAACCTACTTTAATTTGTATTTAAGTATCAGTGAAATTTAATATTTTCTTTATATATGGATTAGCCACTGGAATCCCTTTTTCTATAAACTGCCTAATAATTTCATTGCCCATTTATGCTATTGGATTATTTGCTTGTCATATCAAGTTATATGAGATTTTTGGTGTATGGGCTATTAACTGAGTTTCTTGCCAATCTTTAGCTATATGTAGGGTTTTTGTTTGTTGTTGTTGTTGTTTGCCATGCAGATGTTTTTTTGGTCTGTTTGTTTGCATTTTAGTTGAATTGGTCAATCTTTTCCAAAATATTTTCCGAGTTTTGGTATCATGCATACAGGAAATTTCCAGACTCGGAGATTATAAATAAATTGTAAGAGAGAAGGGCTAGCGTTATATAGGACTAGGAATCCAGTCATGGATAGAAGTAAGAGTCAATACTGAGAGACTCTAATCTCGACCCAAGTAAATTTTATTGTCCCCAAGCACAGGAAGCCCTGAGGAAATTTTTCTAGAACTTGTAGACTATGCATTCAGCAGCCAGTGAGCACCATCCATCCCCAGTGCCACTGAGTGTGTTAATAGTACTATAGGCACTAGGGGAGGACTTCTTGTTGGCAGTTGCCCAATGATTATCCAACAGGACTGATGATTACCATTGGCCCAAGATTTTGCTCAATTTTGTTAAATTATTCTTCCTAGACAGCCATCTTTTCAATAGCCTAGGAAACACAAATTTTCCCAAAATTAATGGTAGGACATGGACATCTAGAGAGACATTGCAGATATTATAAAGAAAGCAACAATGCCTGTATTTCGTGGGACTAAAGGAAAATAGCATATGATACCCAGCTCATTAAGTCAGTGTGTAGTGGAACATATACTCTTTTCATAAACTATTATAAAGTATCAAGTGTGTTAAAAACAAATACCATCTTCCCATATTTTCTTTATTCATTCATATTTCTCTTTGTCAACTTCCTTCTTTTCATTTTATTTATAATTTATCCCAGTCATATTTTTTTCCTATGATGCTCTCAAGTTCTGACTGGTGTGTCCATAAGTCTTACTCTAGTCCTGCCTTCCTTCGTTCTTTCCCTCCTCCCTTCTTTCCTTCCCTCCTCCCTTCTTTCCTTCTTTCTAATTTTTTTCTTCCAAGGCAGTATTAAAATGTATATATAGAGAAGAGCATCACAGGGCACAGTAAAATACCAAGATTAACATATATGACAAAAGTTTATATTTCAGTCTAGGGCTCAGTATTTTACTCTCTTTGTACCCAATATTTAATCTGAGGTAGGATGGTATAATAGAAGAATAATAGATTTTTTAGACAAAGTTAGTCTCTGGAAGTCTATACAGGCCTATCTGTAAAATTTGTATTACAACTTTTAGAATTTGGGTGAGAATTAAATAAGATTATTTCATAATAAAGTGATAGCATTTTTTGAGAACTCAGATCTTTTGACTCATAGTTCTGCACTTACATTGTAAAACACAGTCAAGTATTCTAAGAATAAACCTAAATAATCCCCAATGTTATTTCCTTTTATTAAATTTCATGGGCTCAAGTTATAGAAAATACAAAAATTTTCTCATTTAACTAAAGTATTAAGTAATGCATTACTTCAAGCAGAGGTATTTTTCTAGATTAAACAGTAAAATATAAAGAATCTTTAAAATAATTGTTTACACTGATTTTTTAAAAGGTATGCATATAATAGAAATATTATTTTAAAATATGAACAAAATTTTTCACATGTATTTAATTCAAAAGTGAACATTTATCTCAACTTTGTGTTATACTCATACCAATGTTGTAATGCAATTATTTTTATAGATAACTATATGTTCTTTTAAGAGAACTGTATGTATACGAAAATTTTTAAAAATCCAAGTACCCTCAGTTCCAGAAAAACAAAAAATATTAGTTTTGAGAAAAGGTAATTCCCTTTAAAATGGAGAAAATTGAATTAGCAATTTTAAATAGTGAGAAAGTAAATTTAATCTTCATTTTCAGCAATTTTGTTATCCAGTCAATTCATAAAAAGGATGATATGCAAACATTACCAAATGAATCCACTGAAGGCTGACTGGACACATTGGTCACTGAGTCACTTGCCCACGTTCTGAATTATGAAGCCTGGTCCTTTCTGGAGAAACCCTTTCTGAGCGCTCCTGGACAAGGAAGAGGAGGAGCCACAGTTCATGTTTAATTCACAGGTAGACTGGACTTCATCTCTTGTTTTGAGAATGAAATGAGGAGGCAAGGGCATTTGAACAAGAGTGACTTTGTCTAATATTGTTTAACCTAAGCAACACCCTGTGGGATGAACTATTAGCCTCATTTTTCAAGTGAGGAAACAAGTCAAATAATTTACTCAAGCCAGTTTCTGCAGCTGCCACTCAAAAACTTTTACAAGATCCAATTGCTAACTGATTTTTTATATTTACATATGTCCCTGTTGATGGCCATCTTCATGAGAGGCTGAAATTATGAGTAGATATAGACGTAGAATTTGCTGACAAACAGAGAGTTGTGCAGATATAAAAAGGAAAGAAAATGTTTTGACACTAAAATATTTGAGCTGTGTTATGTAAGTAATTTGGAGAATTATAAATGGTAACATTTAAAGACCTCTTTTGTATTCCATTTATTTTTAAAAATGTTCCATTTGATCCAGTATTTCCACTTCTGGAAATTTATTCTTATGAAAGTAATTAAGATATGAAAATAAAAGATCAAGTTATCTGTTTGAGCTATATTTGGAAATTCCTAAATGTACAATAATACAAGAATTGTTAAATAAGAAATAGTACTTATAGAATATTATGTAACTATTTTAAAGAATTAAAATAAATTTCTATTAACATAGAAATATTTTTTAATGTTAAGGTAAGAAGTAGGATACAAAGTTATACATATATGCAATATGATCAGAACGAAGTGAAATAGTTTTAAAAGACTAAAGGAAATATTAATAGTAACATTTTCTGCTTTTTATGGTTTTGTAATTCCTAAATTTTCTTTAATGGGAATTTTTTACTTTTAAAACTGGAATTTTTTCTTTTAATCAAAAGAAGTATCTCTTTTCCTTTATTTTGTAGATTTTATAAGATGTTTAAAAATTAAGAAAACAATAAAATCTAACCATCTTTATTGTCCTTCACAGATATAAACTCTCTCTGAATTATTTCTTTCAGATCATAGGCAATATTATTTTCCCGATAATTTTCAAATAAATCAAAAGTGATCCATCTCTATAAAGTTTATTCCAACTTAATGGTTAAGAAATTTGTCTCGGAACAAGTTTTCTCATAGTATAGCAGACTTATTAACCTTAAAAAAAGAGTCCAAGGAATGCTCTTCAGTTTAAGACACAGACAGCTGTTCCATTAAAAATCCATGCCACCGAAAGGATGCTTAAGATACAGAAAAACTGTAATGATTGTGACTTTCTTATCGAATTACCACATAAGCATATTTTGTGATCTATTAATATAAACAGATAAACACACACACACTTACTTTGTATTCATTTATTTTCTTGTTTGCCCATGAAACTGTCATTTGTTTTTTCTTTTTTAAAGGAAGACTATGTCATTATTATTTTTCTTTTTAATTTTTAACCTATTATTGCTCTGTGTTTGAAACAAGATTGACTTATGATGTGTGAACTTAAAATGCCAGTATAATCAGAAATCCATAAATTTTCAAAGTTGGAAATCTTAATTCAAAGACATACGTCCTGGAAATGGCTGCAGATGTTCCTGATGTCGACAAGATAGCTGTGGATTTAGGGATACAGGTAGATCAAGAAATTAGGAGAGATTTCTCACTGAAATTATTTTCAGTGCTATTTTAGATTCAAGTCAACAAATATTACATTCAAAAGAACAAAATTTACTTTCAACATGAGAAATAGTGGCAAATGGAATTCAAACACCCTTTTTGTTTGTGTTTGTTTTTGTTTGTTTGTTTGTGAGGAAGATCAGCCCTGAGCTAACATCTGATGCCAATCCTCCCCTTTTTTCTGAGGAAGACTGGCCCTGAGATAACATCTGTGCCCATCTTCCTCTACTTTATATGGGACACCACCACAGCATGGCTGGACAAGCACTGCGTCAGTGCGCGCCAGGGATTGGAACCGCAGGCCCGCCGCAGCAAAGCGTGTGCACTTAACCGCTTGCGCCACCGGGCAGGCCCCTTGTTTTTTTTTTAAATGTGCAGATGTTAATCAACTTTACTGAGCTATAATTTACATACAATAAAATATACCCATTTTAGGTGTACAGTTTGAAGAGTTTTGTCAAATGTAGATTCCTGGTAATCCTCAGCACAATCAAGATATATGACTTTTCCATCACTCTAAAGGTTTTCTTGTGCCCCTTCCCTATAGATCTTCCCACACTCCCAGCCCTAGGCATGCATTGAACTGCTTTCTGTGACTATAAATTAGACTTGCTTCTTCTAGGGTTTTATATCATTAAATCATATAGGACGTACTCTTTGGTATCCGGCTTCTTGCACTCAGCATAACGATTTTGAGATTCATCAATGCTGTGTGTAGTTCAGTTCTTTTCATTGCTGACTGGTATTCCTTTGTATGAATATACCAGATCTTGTTTATCCATTTACCTGTTGATGAACTTCCAAGTTCTTTCCAGTTTTTGGCCATCATAAATAAAGCTGCTATAAATATTTGTGTAGAAGTCTTTCTATGAATGTATGTACCCATTTCTCTTGGGAAAATGTCTCTGGGGTTATATGGAGTGTATGTTTAACTCTAAGAGAAACTACCAAATAGATCTGCCAAGTGGTTATACCATTTTACATTACCACCTGCAAGGTGGAAAAGTCTGATTACTACACATCTCAATTAACACATTTTAGCCACTCTAGTGAATACGTTGTGGTATCTCATTGCAGTGAAATGTGCATTCCCCTGAAGACTAATTATGTTTAGCACTTCTCCATGTACCTATCTGTACATCTGTGAAGTGTCTGTCTGAATCTTTTGCCCATTTTTAAATTGGTCTGTCCTTTTATTATTGAATTGTAAGTGCTCTTTATATATTCTAGATATAAGTCCTTTCTCAGATGTATGTGTTGTCAATATTTTCTCCCAGTCAGTGGCTTGTCTTGTTCATTTTCTTAATTGTATGTTGTTTCAGTTTCATTTAGCACTTGAAAATAATTTTTGTCATGTTTTGTGATAAAATTTCATGTGGTTTTAACATATGATTTAATATTCATTTAATAGTCATCATCAATATCTTTTTCTGAAAAGTGAAGAAAGAAAAATTAAGTGTTGAGAAACAATAAGTCATTTATACATCATTTCATTCTTAAGATATCATGGGGGCTAAACTTCAAGTTAAAAATGTCATAATATTTTGGCACTAAAGTGAAAGATTCAGGTATCAGATTATTGAATATATCTCTAACTTATACAGTACCTACTAATTCAAGCAATGGAGTATATCTCACTGGAGAGTATTTGCCTTAAGACACAGTCACAGGACTGTATTTCAAAGTTATGTGAAATAATGTATTCTCATGCACATTCATGTTGTTAGCTTCATTTTTTTTAATTTTTATAAATCAAATTTATATAAAATTTTATGTAAAATTTATATCTTTCTAAAGTAAAAATTATATTAAAAATATTCTCATAGTCTAGCTGTCATCCCCATTATCACATGTCATCGTCTGGTCTTTCCTTCTTGAGTGTGTGTTCACCTTTTGTGTGTGTGCATGTGTGTGTGCATGAATCCGCAAAAGTAAACAAACATGTATATGCATACTCTCATTTTCCCTTTTTATAATAGAAAGATTACTTGTGTACCTTATGTTTTTTCAAATAAATGCCCTTTCAATAAGTAAAGACTAGAATAATTATTTTGGAACAAAGTAATACAGCATTTGGGCAACTTTTGGAATTCAACAATCTTAAAATTTTGCTTGATAGCAGAGACAATTTTGATAACAATGATCCGCAGAGTCACTCTATCCTAAAATAATTGATTCTAAAGAGATAGCAAATACTTCACAAGAGGACACAAGCAGTGTACTGGCAAAGGTAAATTAATAACAACATCTAACATTTTGGAGTATTTAAATGCCACCTCCTATTCTGAATAGTTTATGTTCATTATCTCTTTAAATTCTTACTATCACCCTGTGAGGCAAACGCTATGATTAAACCCATTTTTCAGCTAAGTTAAGTGGGTCACTGAGAGGTTTAGTTACTTGTACAGGGTCACAGCATAGGGCAGAACCTGGAGTCTCAACCTGTAATTATACTGCTTCCCAAGCAATACTAAGTTACAGAAAAAAAAGATGCATATTTTAAAATATATATGGTAGTATATGGTAGTAGATTCAATATATATGGTAGTAGATTGGTAGCAACAACCAAAAGTGAAATTCAGAACTAAAGTAACATCTTATAAGTTTAACTAGTTTACTTTAAGCCATTTTAAATAATACTGATGGACATTTTTTAGGACAATAGAACTAGCAATCAAATTGTACATAAAAATATTATACATGTATATTTTGTAGAAGAGTCATAGTTTTTATTCTAGAAGAGCATACATGTTCACCTAACCTTTTATACACTCTCTGTAGCAAGTGCCAAATAGAACCAGATGTAAGAAAACTACACGATCAAAGTTTGAAGAAATAGAATTCTTAAATAATATACACAAGAAAAGACAGAACACAGCTGTATGCTGTTGCAAAAGAAATGAGCACGCAAGAATAGTTTTTTTCACTCTTACTTTATTATGGTTATCAACCTTGTAAAATGAGATTCAGCACTCCACCTTAGTATTTATTTTCTTGCTAGAATTATACCAGATGGAAGAATTTTGTGTAATTGAAAACATTGGTTGGTATGTCCTTGTGTTAAGATGTATTATTACTAATATAATTCTACTTCTTTTGTATCTCAACAAATATTATTTTTTCTTTTTATGTCATGCCATGTAACCCTTTTTCTATTGTTATGTCATACTACATAACCCTTTCAAAATAGCCCTTTCATATATTCTTTACATGTCTTTTCAAAACCAAGCCACTATGAGTCATATGTCAATATTGAATACCAAAAAGGATAACCCAAAATGTAGTCACGTAACCTAACCAATCCACCAAGCAAGAAATCAAGGATATAGTAAAATGGGAAAGGCCTGCTATTAGATTCTTAAATAAATATTTATGGAAAACAGTTTGGGGCAAGAAGCTTCCAGAGGCTCAAAAGGAATGCTATAAGGAGACATTAACCTTAACCTCATTCAATAGAGTCCAAAGGAATATGACAAATTGAGCAGTCAATGCGTCAACTGAGGGGTGCAGAAAGTAGAAGTGGGGGTATAAATGGAAGTGCCTCAGAGAGCAAAAATACAGAATCACAAATCATAGCTTCTTTAAACTTCAGATGCAAAGGAAGAACAACCTTTGTAAGTTCAACAGTGCTGAAAGATTGTTGGGCATGCATTGTCTTTACGTAATTCCCATGCACATACAAGGAAAGCAGTAGGCAAAGGATTCATATGTGTGTTTGTAATCATGGAAGGCTACAGATAGATTTATTAATATCTTTAACCTAAAAATGTCTTACCAATATTTTCCAACAGACAGGACTATACTACATCTAACATTAGCAAACATAAACAAATAATCCGTACAACACCAATGATGGTCAATGCTCAGGTATTCAGACTTTATGGTATAAATTAATTGACTATGTTTTTGTTTTGTTTGTTCATGTCTTGTCTTCTTTTTCCTCACTACTCCTTTATTTAACATAATTTATTATAGCTTGTATTATTTTCTTATTAACAGCTATGGAGACTCACTAAAACAATAATGAGATGCAATAAATAAAAAAAACATTAAAACTATCCATGTTACTACCCAAAGATAATTACTGTTAAACAACCTGTTATATAGACACATACATACAGTCGAGTTGCTACTATATGTATGTATATATGTATGTATGTACATATGTATGTATGAATAGTCTTATTTCTTACAAGGAGATCATTTTTAATACATTTTTGATCATTTAAAAATGAACAGCATAACATGCACAAATTTCCAAGATAATAAATACAAATCAAAAGCTTTACTCTTTTATAGCTATTATTTTTTTTAAATTTTTTATTGCGGTAACATTGGTTTATAACATTGTATAAATTTCAGGTGTACATCATTATACTTCTATTTCTGCATAGATTACATCATGTTCACCACCCAAATACTAATTACAACCCACTTTTACAGCTATTATAAGCAATAGGTTACAAATTGTTCCTATTGTTAAACATAGTCTAAGCATAATTGCATGGAATTAGAATTGTTAGATCAAGAGACATTTTTATGGCGTTGAGCACACTTTGCCATATTTTTTTGCTCCTTGAAGCACTGCCTTCCAAGTTATCCCCTCACTGGAAGTGTAGTAGAATTATCTTTCCTCTGCACCCTTGGTAACCTCTTAACAATTTTGCCAATACAATACAAGTAAAATATTTTGCTTTAACTTATATTTTTATTATATTTTTTCAAGTATTTATTGACTTGGTTGTTCTCTTTTTGGAATGTTTATTAACGTCCTTCACTCATTTTTAACCTGGAACATTTGTCATTTTTTGTTTTGTTTTGTGAGCATTTTCAGAGATGGGAATTTAGTGTTTAGAATAAATAAAGCAAATGATTTTTCTGGTTAATTGTTTGGATTTTACATTGTTTCTGATTTTTTTTACACACAGACAACCAAAATTAATTTTTATATAGTTAAAATAATGAATATTTTCCTTAATGATTTCTACTTGTACAGTTATTCTTAGAAAAGCTTTGAAAGATGTATATTTATATATATTACTTACCAATTTGCATTAATAATAATAATATATATGTATAGTTGCTCATCAATTTACTCAATTTGCTTAATCATAAATACTCTCCTCAATCACTTGGATTCTTAAGTTCAGCTAAATTTTCACATGCACAATGTTGCCATTCTTTCAATTGTTTACTCACTTCTAATATATATAATCTTGCTGGATATATTATATCCATCTCATTATTACAGCTCTTATTTATTGAACACTTACATTGAACTAGGCTCAAAATTGCTCTAAATTCAATTGAAACTCACCATAAACTAGGAAATATGTAGTAAAATCCCAGTTCACAGATAAGGAAGCACAGAATCAGATTATTTTTAAATAGTTGAATGACGTTTTGATACCATATCTATTTAATTTTGTTTTGTTAACCACTATGAAATGCTGCCTTTTAAGCTGTTTTAGACATTTTTGAAAAAAAATCTGTAAATGCATGAATAAATAAGTAAAATAATTCTAATGATGTGTGCTGTAATTTATTGGATTAAGTCATTATATTTTTCTAGTCTGACACTCTTATCCCCACTCCCCAAACATGAGGAATTGCCTTGGATGGCAGAGCCTAAAGTTCCAGGCTAATTTTTAACTCTTTAATCAAATAAATCTGCCAATAAGATATTGAATTAGAAAGAATTTTCCCCCATTGTATAATTTATCATATACACAATTATTAACAAAAATATTGTAAAACTTCGAGGGCAGATTTTTACATAGAGCCTATCATTCCATAGTGCATAGAGTTTGTAAGCAAACAAGATTTGTCAAATCAGTGAATATGGAAACATTAACTGCTTTGTTGATTTGCCTAGAATACACTATTCTGAGAAAACCAAATTCAGTTTTGATCCTCTACTTTCAGCGCACAGAGGCAGTGTTAAATGAATAAATTAAATAACTCAGTGTTAAATACTAGAAGATCAGTTATTTATTGGAGACTGTTCATCTAATTCCTTTCTCCTTTGTATCTGCAAATCACCATTTCAGTTCCTTTTAAAGCTAACATGAAGTAAACTATCAATGTGGCAGGGCTATATGATAATGTAAAACAGGTGAATTTCAGCCCCATGGGAATTTTCAGTGAGTGAAAAAGGGTTTTATTATCCATCTAGGCAATCATGTGGATGAATGTCAAAATACCTGACTTAAGCTCATAAATGAGAAAAACTAAGTAAACAACTTTATTCCCAATCTCTTTATAGTGATGGAGTAAACTTAAAATGAGTTAATAGATTTGATGCTTCATATCATTTGCCTACACGTGGAAAAAGAAGAGAGACCGTCGTTTAAAAATAATGTTACAGTGGAGGAAGAGCAAAGAGAGCTAAATATTTGGTTATGACCACATGAACATTCTTAAATAGAAATCTGAGTAAGAATAAGCCAAAAAAGCCTGCAAAGGAAGCCTGCATAACACAGGAAGAGAAGCCAGTTTATACTCTACTTGGTTTTAGAATAGTCAGTTACTATTCCTTTGCTTCTTACCTAACTAATAAAGAGATATGGGAAAGGAATTTTAAGTATAAGGAAATTTTAAAATATTTGTATGCAATCCTAAAGGGTTGATATTATTTTTCCAATTATTTTACTGATGAATAAACTGAAGTTCAAAATCAAACAGCCATTAGTGGCAAAATCTCAGCTCATATCCACATTTGTTTAATTTTAAAAATGCTCTGCTACTTGGCCATAAGAATATTTACAAAAGATTCCATAAAAAATACAACTATGAATATTTGCTAGCTACATGCATACTCATTTGAATGACATTACAATAAATGTACCTAAAAGAAGATATATTAGAATGTCTTAAAACATGTTAAAATAAATATGAACAACAAATTAGATTTTTGAAAAGCATCAAATCATCGTAGCAACCTCCAAAACTTGCAGTCCTTTAAATCGTGCTTGCAACTATTATCTACTTCTACATACTAAATATAGTTGCCCCTTCCCAGAGCACTTTATTCTCTAGATGCAAACAAACAAAGATAAAAATAATGCTTTTCCGACCTAAAACTTTGGATAAATACAAAGCACACCAGGAGCTAGGATTGGGTCTTGATCATTTAGCTAGAATTTTGTAAGATTTTAAAAACAAACAAGCATAAAAATAATAGTAAGGGAATCTCCAGAGTTAAAGTATCATATTTTAGGTTTTAGCTGTTGACTTTATGTTATTCTAGATTATACTGTCAGATTTTTATCTTATGAAGGTCAAAGTCAGGGAGAAATATATATATTTTGTGTACATCTAGTCATCTGGTATTATATACTCATGCATAAATCTCATAGAAATATATAGAATGTAAATTATAATCAAAATGTAACTTTGTGTCTTCCATTTTTCCTTCAAAATTTATTTAATTGATAAATCTTTTCTGGCGCCACTGGGTGCAATTTGGGCAGGTCTCATGGCTTTTCTGTTAATTTTTTGGTAATCAAGGGTCCCATATTCACTTTTAATGAAAACAGAGAGGGTCAAATCAGAAATTAAAAATATCCAGTCCAAGATGTCATTTAATACATAAATCTTCATTATAAACAAAGACTTCGGCCTTGCCACAGTTGGTTTCTCTGACGTTTGGAAGGAGAAATGTTTGGCTCTTCTGTCTTCCTGCTCTGCCTACCTCCAAGTGAAGAAGTGAGGAGGAGAAGGGGAAGAAGACACTTCTCATGTCAACTGATCCCTATTTGTTTCTCTTATAAACTAGTGGCGGGCCTGGCAAATGATTAGAATCATCTCTTTCTAGCAGGACACTCTAAAGGTTTTTCTGAGATTCTCCTGGGGCTCTCATGTAGTTCTCTCGACCCAGATAGATAAATCTCTATTTCGGAAAGTGGTTGGCAAATCCTTCCGAAGCCCATAGGAAGGCCTTGTATACCTCTGGCTTCTTGCTGCTTGGGTCGCTTTGCCCCTGTATATGAGTAACCCCATTGGCCAGGACCCGAGAAGACTCCATGCTGGCATTGGCCTTCTAGACCGTGGCTCACTTCTGGGTTACAGGAAACACACATACTTCACTCCAGCAAACTGAGAGTACTGTCTGATTCCAGCCCTGTCATGACTGTCCTGGCCCTGAAACCATGGCAGTGATTCACTCTCTTCATCCTCAAGATTTCCTGGGTCAGAGAGTACCGAAATTATAGTGTTACACACTAAGTTCTTAAGTGATTCAGTTAAAACATCACCTCCTGCTAGGCTTCATGTGACAAAGCTGGCAACTACCCCTTTGGGAGGAGGAGGAAATGTAGCCCATAGAAAAACTTTTTCAGGAAATTCACTCTCTCCTGCAGGCTCTAATCCAGGTTTCACATTCTGGATTTCACTAGGTGGTCTAGGATTCCAGGACCCAGTTCTAGAACATGTCCTCTTAAGTCCTGCATTTGATCTGGCACTTCACCCTGATGTGCAGCTCTATTGAATCTGGTGCCAGGTGGAAACTTCATTTATAACACTGGGTTATGCACAACGCTCACAACTTTAAGAAAGATATATTGTCTAAATGAGTGAGGAAAATACTTTTTTTAAAAAATGAGCTTTGAGCAAATCAAATACGTAGACCTTCATAATGATTTAGACATGGATATCCGTAGAGAGAGTACATTAATAAAACCCACACATACTTTGTATACAAGATATTTGTAGTGAAAATTATGCTTTAAAGAATCAGATAGTGTAAAATCTGCATCAGTGCATTCTAATAGACTTATTTCAGCACAAAACTGTTTAAAAATACAAATGGCCAAAATATTACGTCTCAAGTTCTGAGCTACTTTGAGAATAATATAAAGAAGGAAAAGCACATGCACATATTTTCTTGACATGTTGCTTCAGGCTATGCACAGCAGCTGGTCCAGGTGGACAGTTAGAAGATACCAGCTGAGAGTATTTGAGTCTTCTGGATGTAATGTTATGATGATAATGAGGAAATGATTAGCTAAGCAGAATTGAAATAAGAACCACAACCATTCCCTTACCAACTTTTTCATTCATTTGGATTTTTTTTTTCTGCCAGGAGGGCAAAATAATTGTCATTTAATAGGACTCCAAGGTTTTTACTATAAGTAGCTATTTTTATTCTTTCCTTCTCCAGAACAGTCTCAGAAACATTGTGAATATTGCTGATTCATAGTTTTTCTCTCTCTTTTTCTCTTTTTCACAAACACAAACAAACATCTCTTTGCGCTAACTCTGCTTTGTTTATGTTCTTAATAAATGTCTACAAATTACAATTCCTAGATAAATTTGTGTCTGGTATGTTCTGTGAGTAGGCTGATTCTGAAGCTAAAGGATAGTCAAGAGAGATGAACAGGATGGTGTCCAATGATTAATCTGAGAGAGAGCAGGCAGTTACAAAGCAGACACATGATCAGTGTTACCAGGCTGATGAAAATGGTGCCAGGAGGCGGTGTAACAGCAAATGTTCTAGTCATGATATTAGTGAATGGTTTAATATGTGTCTTACCTATATTGGTCACTCAATCATACACTCTAACAAAGTTTATAGCTCTTAGCAGAAAATATGTATTTTTTATTTTCAGAGGCCCAGCACGGTGTGTTTTCATTTATTCAAATGAAAGCACTAATTTTCGCCAGGCCCTTTTCTAAGCCCTAAGAATATAGCATTGAGCTATCCGAGGCAGTGCCTACACTCTCAGAACTTTTATTTATTGGATAAAAAACGGAGAGATCAGAATTAAGATTTATTGAGAACTTAATAAATGCACTGTGCATTTAACGTGCACCATGTATCTTTGGAGTATCTACTAAGCACTAGGTATACGTGTCTAGAAAATCATGGCTTATAAGAAGTTGAGGTTCTGTGGTCTAAAGCTAGTCTGCTTCCATTAAAATTCTAGTGCCTTTGCATACTCTTCCGTGCCTTAGTTCTTTATTTGTAAAATTGGAATAACCATATTATCAATGTCATGGATTTATTACTAGGACTAAAAGATAAAATACCTGTAAAGAGCTTAGAACACATCAAATAATATTAAATTCTAGCCATGATTTAACATATGGAAGTTTAAAAAAGGTACATACTTATAATACGTATCTTAAAAGAGATGTCTGTAAAATATGAATTAGGGTGTTCAAGAAGGTTGTAGAATATGTAGCAAAAGTCCAAGTTTTTTTGCTTAGTTAAGAAATTGTTTCTGAGGCAATTCTTGCTATTTTCCTGATTAATGGGCATTTCTTGAGTCTACAGATAACCATTCAGAGACAATTGTGTATGGATAGATAGATAGATAGATAGACAGATTCATAGTTGAGATTTTCTCTCTTCTTAAGATCTTCTCCATTTGGAGTCTTCTAGTTTTCTAGAGTAATTTTAAAAATTACTTTCAAACGGAATACTTGGGACATATGTTTTCTGAATATTTTTTTCATTTCCTTAAATTTGTCTGTGCTTACAGGGAAAAAATAACTTGCCCCATATATGATTCTTGGTTTGCAACAGTGTGAAGATGCTAGTCACTGTCTTCAAACTTTTATTGTTTCAAATGTGAAGTTTGATGCCAGAAAGAGAAAGTGAAGAACGATATCAATGTTTTTAGTTTAAGCAATCAAGAGAAGAATAGACTTGCCATTTATTGAGATGAAGAAGAAATTCAGGAGGAGCAAATTGGAGGTTGGTTTTTGTTTTCGATGTGATAAGTTTCAGAAAGCTATCAAACATTTACATGGAGAAGTAAAGTCAGCAGTTGGATATCTGAGCCCAGAATGCATGAGAGACTAAGCGGGAAATATTTGAGAGTTATAAGCCTACAGATAATATTTAAAGCCACGAGACTAGGTGAGATGAGTTAATGAGTGAATGATGATAGAAAAGGTTGAGTTTCAAGAACTGAATCCTGTGGCATATCAACCTTTGGTAATTGGGAAGAAGAAGAGAAAAGGAGAAGTCTGAGGAGAGGTAAGTAGAGGAAACCAAAAGCCAAGTGAATAAAGATTTTCAAGCACGTTATCAAATTCTGTATATAGATCAAATATGATGAGGATAGAGAATTGACCAGTGGATTTATCAACATAGAAATCATTAGTCTCTTTCTCAAGATCAGTTTGGGTAAAGTGCTGGGGGCGAAAGTCTAATTTTAAAGGATTTTAGGAGACAGTCGTAGGAGGGAAACTGGAGACAACCAGTGTAGACAACCCTTTCAAGGGGCGTTGATTCGAAAGAGAACAGAAAATGTGTCCTGGAGATTCCTGTTTGACAAGCTCTTCCTATTCCCTGCTTTCATGTTTCGTTGTGACTGGCATTCACCCAGCCTGCCGCCTGCCGGGGAACAAGCTGGTACTATTTCTCTGGTCCTCCTAATCCGCATTTCATCACAACCAATATTCAGATCTCACACCTCACTATCCTGAGGTGCCATCAGAAATAAACATTTTAGAAAATTTTTTAATTGAAAAATTTGAATTATGAATCGTAGAATTTTTAGAAGTAGAATTTAGAAATCAATTGTTCTAAACCAGTGATTCTCAATATTTTTCCATCACAATGCACACATACAGACGAAATGATTTGTACATCACTTCTGGGAACCACCTTTTTTCCCACTCAGAGGAACAAATAGAAAATTTGCTAATTTATTTGAAAAATAAAAGTAAATGATTTCCAAAGATTAGTAGATTTTGATTAGTAATAAATTCCTTCCTACTCCATAGCTAATCATGACACTCTAAATATGTGTTGACGTAACTGAAGAATTGGTTTGATTAGTGATTATATTTAGGAAGTTAGGAAAATGCAATCTGGAAGGATAAAGCTACCCACTCAAGCCACCTACCTCTGGGAACTAGGACTCAGCTCTCTTAGAGGACAGTGACAGCAAAAGTTGCAGGTAGGTAAATCCCAAAGGAAATTAAGTGAGCTTGAAAGTCGTTTCCTGACTGGAAATTCTTTTTCTCAGAGGGAATTGGGAGCCAAATCTGATTAAGGCAAAAAAGTTTTTCTGAGATCTTTAATCTTTATAAAGTAAAGTAACTGGTAAAGAACTGCTACACCTGGAGAAGGGAATCAGGCCAAAGCTGCATGCTGCAGTTGTGCTAGAAGCTGGAAATATCAGAAGCTAATAGAGTGCCACAGAATTTTTTAAGTCTCAAGGGAGGGTTCACTGTAAAATTATATTTTACAGCTTAATAATAGAGCTTTCTAACTTTCCAAGGGCTTTCACATAAAGTTTTTTTTCATCCCCGTGACAAACTGTGAAACGGCAAATTTTTATTTTCTCCATTTTACTAATAAGAAAATAAGACACACAGAATATTTGAACTATTTGTCTAAGATCACAAAAGCAGAAAATTGTAGAATTGGGATTAAGCCCAGGTCCCCTGATTATAAGTCTAGCACTGTTTTCACTAAATGAAGTTGTAAGTCATAACTGAGAAATGGAAGACTGCCAAGAGATTACATGATTTATATATCAGTTGGTAAGAGTGATCTAGGGACACTATTCATGTCTAAAATTTAATTATGTTCAACTTGTAGCTATTCATCTTACCAACAAACTAAAATGATATATCAATTAAAATTACTGTGCTCTTTCCTTTTCCACTCTGGAAGTCAGGCTATGGCTGACTAAGTAGTTAACAGGGTACTTTGGGTTTTGTGTATTAATAACATAGATGTGAAAGATTTCTCTGCCACCTGTTTCCACACCATTTCACAATTTAACAGCTACATAGCCTTGAGTGCATTAAGTAACCTTGATCCAATTTTCTAATCTTTAAATTAGAGAAAGTTTTAACTACCACAAAACATGGACGTGAATAATAAGGATTAAATATTGAAAAGTGAGTACAATGTTTGTTGTAAATGTTCATCAATAAATGTAAGTGTTTCACTTTGGACCCCCAGCCACATCATAGTAGTCATACTAGTTTAGACTTAAATGGCATATTTTGAAGACTTTGCCTTAATTCAGTCACACAAATGGTGATTCAATTAAGAAGGATAGTATAGAATAACGGAAATTTTAAATTGAGAATTTGAAAAGTTAATGTAGAAGAAACAAAATTTCAAAGTAGGGAAAAAAAGATAAACCAAATAACTGTAATATTAAAATACCTTGAGTAATAAAGGAAAAATTCATGTAATAGCAAATAAGTTATAACTTATTAACCGTAGCTAGGCTAACCCTAACCCTAATCCAAACCCTGTTCATCCTGAATTCCTCTCTTTTTCTCACAACTTCCATCTAATTGTCAGCAAATCCTATCAGGTATAATTTCAAAGTACCTTCCTAAGAGGCCACACCCACCTCGCCACTTTCACTGCGAACAAACTCCTCCCAGCCCCCATCTCTCTGCCTCCTGCCTGGTCCTCCTATTAACTCAACTCCAGCTGCCCTGGCCTCACTGCCCTGCCTCAAAACCCCAGGCTCAGGACTTCAGGGTTGACTTGGCTTTGCACAGTTGTAGAATGCTCCTCCGCAGATGGTTACACAGTACCTCTCCTCCCCTTTTCAGATCCTTGCTTCTCCGTGAGGCCCCCTGATCTCCCTATTTGAAATTGCTGCACCACATTCCCCTATTGTCTGCTTTAATTTTTCTCCGGAGCAATTAGTACCATATTTACATATTTACTTTATTTTCTCCTTTTGCAAGGATGTAAAGTTCTGTGAGGGCAGAGATTTTTGTCTGTTTTTTAACTACTGTATCCCCACAGCATGGAATAGCACTTGCCCAGTAGCAGATAATCAATAAGTATTTTTTGGAACACACTACCCTTTTTAAATAATTTGAAAAAATACATTGATAGAATAATGTAGATCTTTACACATCTAACAGTTCATTTACCTGCTGCATTTTCATATGAAATTCTACCATTAATCATTTTGTGGAAATAATCTTAAAAAAGACCTCTATAGAAAAAAATGATTTTTAAGTAAATTTTTTTTCTCAATATGTATAGTATGTTTATATTTTTGTCTTCTATGAGACAATATTAGCCTGAGATGTTAGATGACACCTTTTTATTTCTGCTTTACTTGGACTTTAGAGGCATTTTCATCTTCTCTCAACATCGTATATTAGTCCTAAACTTATAAACACTATCTAAATTAGAAAGCTATGAAGTTAGTGTACAATTAGCTGCTGTGAGGATGTACCAAAAAGTAAATACCAGTGAACCAATGCCCCAACCTGAGGGCACAAATAACATTTCATAGAGGCTGTTACATGTTTTTATCAATGATAGATTAGACATCATACACATTTGGGTTTCAGAGCCAGGAGCAATGCTTGGCAGAAAACATGTTCAAAATTCAAATTGGTCTTCATTATCTGAAAAAGGATCATAAATAAATGTAATGGAATTAAGTTACAAGGTCACTGTAATACATCTTAGGGGTAAAAAAAGAACTGAACAAAAGGAACAGAAATACAATTCAAGAAAAGCAGCAAAATTGTTTAATCTATACTACACTATTTATTAGTCACTATCACAGAATAGGATATGAAATGAGTAAGCCATGGCACCTACCCTCAACAGCTTCTTTTCCATTGCTAAGAGGCAGAAATAAACAACAAAATAAAATGCAAGTTCAAAATGTCCTTCAGTGCTGAAATAAAGGCATGCAAACAATAGGAACACAGTGGGGAAAAAATAAATATGAATGAGATCATTAATATGTGACCTTCCTCTTAGCTCTAGCACAAGCAGCCATACCATTATCACCCCTACGTCCTTATTCCAAACTACCAGGAGAAGCAAACAGATTGTCTCCATTAAGCCAAAGGGTTGGATATCTGCTGTCCAACTCTGCTCCAATTAGCAATGGGTAAGGAAGGGAAAAATAACAGAAAACAGCACGTTTACAGAGATAAGTTCCTGAAGGTGGATGGTGTGCAATTCTCCCAGAGAAAAGTTTGAGCAAAGCAGAACCCAAGAATACTGAAGCTTGAAAAAGTGCTTCTATATATATATATCTAAGAACGCTGAAGAGAAAGGACAAAGAAGTGAAAGAATTCAAGCCACTTGCTTGCGTTTTCTCCCTTGATGGACACTTAAAAATTTTGTATTACTTATTCAATCAGTACCCTAGTTCAATTCTGCTGCCCACTTGCACAATCAGCAAACTCCTAAGGAGATTCTCAGCCCTTGAGAATGGAAATAAGATGGTTTTTGAGTCATGGAGAGTGTTGAAGGAGACAAACAAATTACTAATTTCAAGAAATTTATTTGAAACTTGAGAACAGCTTCAGTTCTGTTATTGGGCTAATTACTCAGTGAGAGAAGCTTGATAGGGAAGATTCCCGGTTTTGACAGGAACCTCAATGTTATCTATGTAAGTAAATTTCGCCAGAATCAAAGAGCTATTTTTCCTATAAGAGCAAACAAATTCAAGAGACATTAACAATATCTAGTGGAGCTAACCGAAAATAGAGCAAGTAAAAAACGTCAGACCAGTGCTTCTGACATAAAGATCTGGAGTCTATGGTTTTTAAGTATTCATAAAAGAGATATTGGGTATAACAAGTACCAGGTTCAAGTACCTATTTCAAATTCCCCTGTTAGCCTCAGGTAAGTCACTTAGAAATCTCAGCTGAGATGTTCTGCCATTCTGCTCAATCATGAGGAAATGACTAGATAAAACCTCAGTGTCCTTACCAGAACTGTTATTTATGTAAAGAAAAATTAAATGTATCAAATCAATTCTTAGAGTAACAACTTACTCTTTACTATTACTTTAGTTTTTGATTTTATAATAGGAATGCTCCTTTTATGGTTCCAAAAAAATCTTACAACTGCATTTTCCATAAGTCATTTGCAAACGTTTATGTTTGGCAAGTTAACAAGTCACTAGGGAGTTTGTGGATGAGAAAAAACACAACCCTAACAGTAAGTCCATGTTTTTATAAAGAATGCCTGCTGTTTTAAGGTCATAGGCTGTGGAGCTGTGGTTAGTGAAGAAATTAGTCATGAAAACACAGCAGAGCGCAGCAGGGATTTATTATGCATAAACCATTTCCATGTTTTGTTTATTTGAAATAACCTAGATTGTGAAAGTGTTGAAATTTCCTCGTGTCACATAACTTTAGGGGAGTGCCCCTGTCTCCTCCTCAATACATCATGCTGATTGAGATTACTCAGAAGATGTGATCATTGTCCACAACTAAAAGTAAAGCAAGGATTTCAACACATGGGAAATTCCAAATGTACAAACATGAAAGTTATCACACCCATAACAGAATATTCAGTTTGTTTTTCTGAAAATCAGCAAACATGTACATCTGACTTTTAAGATTAAAGTGGATATGGCTCCCTAAACATGAATGGGAAATTATGAATTTGGTACAAGAGGCTTACTTAGAATTTACCAGTCCTAAGTGGGAGAACTTAGAAAACATGTTGAGTATTCCTTGGAGGAATAATTTTGAAGTTCCTGTAATATTTGTAACATACTTTGGAGGAATTGAATGAAGGGCTTACAATTTTTAGAACAAGTTTCAAAAAGCTCTTCAATTTGTCATTTCTTTTGCTCCTTCTACACTCTCCATGGTTCAAGCACATCTCTTTTCCAAGAGAGCCATGTGCTGCCCTGTTTTTTTATTTCAATACCATCTCAGTATACTCAGAGAATGGGCACCTTACCTTAGAGTACATGGTAAAGGATTTGATGTCATATTATCACCTGAAATCATAGTCCTATTTGATATTCTATGAAAGAAAGTATTTCTCACCTGTAACTAATGCATGATAAAAATCTTGAAAGTCTAACCTCTCTTTACATTAGATGGAGTGAGTGTGTTCTGTCAGGTGTGTTTTAACAGACAGCTCCCTCCCCCCAAATTACCCTCTCACCTAGGCGTTGTCTTCTGTTAAAATGCAGAGATTATTCTAAAAATTCCTTTTTAATTTTAGAGAGTGCCCATCCTACAAAGATGGTAACAACAAATTAGGAACACCTTGTAGGAATAAGTTTATATGAATCTCTCCCTTTGAGTCAAGGTTAGGGCACCATGAGGACATGGAAGACTGGAAGGGAAGGAAGATGGAAGCGGGAAAAAAGGTTTAGAAAAGGAAATGGAGATGTAAAATGTTATAAGGCAAGATGATTCATTATAACATCTATTCCTTAATTGAAACACAGTAAAATACATCAATAAATCATGATATATTGATACAGTATCTACTCTATAGCAATGGGGAAAAAAAGCTGATGATATACATGCAATGTATATGAATCTCAAAGAAAAAATGTTAAATAAAAGAAGCCAAAAACAAAAGACTACTTAACTATATGGTTTCATTCATATGAAGACAAAAAAAGAGGTGAAAGTAGTCTATAGTGATAGAATTCAGAAAAATTATTAACTTTGGGAAGGGAGAGGATGACTGGAAGGGGTGGTGCTGTTACCATTCTATATCTACTTAGAATGTTACCCTATATAATGTTATATAAGTATATGTAACTAATTTATCTTAAATACTCTAAGAGCCAAGTATGGCAGACAGACTTCAAGGCGGTCTCCTGTGGTCCATTTATGTCCTTGTATAATTCTCTCTCCTTCGGTGTGGATTGAACCTAGTGACTTGTTTTTAATGAATAAAATGCTGCAAATCACTTCTGTGTTTAGGTTACATAAGATTATGACTTCTGTCTTGCTAGCAGACTCACTCTTTTGCTGACTTTGATAAAACAGATTGCCATGTTGGAGAGGCCCATTGGCAAGAAACTGAGGGTGGCCTCCAGCCAATTGCAAGGAAGGATCTGAGGCCTTCAGTCCAAAAGCCCTAAATTATGCCCAGATTCCTGACCTGTAGAAACTGAGATAGTAAGTGAGTGTTGTTTCAAGATAGTAAGTGTTAGGGCAATTTGTCATGTAGCAATAAATAATATACCGAGCAAAACATGTCTGTAAGCCAAATTAGCCAATGAGCTGCCAATTCCGGATAACTAAAAATTATATAGCAGATAATTTGAAATTATTTCTTTTCTACAATTATGT
Source organism: Diceros bicornis minor (assembly GCF_020826845.1). Lineage (NCBI taxonomy): Eukaryota > Metazoa > Chordata > Mammalia > Perissodactyla > Rhinocerotidae > Diceros > Diceros bicornis. The sequence goes on along the minus strand of NC_080742.1, from coordinate 18,820,517 downwards.
TCTAATTATTAGAGGTAGGTGTGCAAACAGGGATACTTTTGGTTTGCCTTGGACTAATAATGACTATAAATTTGAAGTCTCCCTGCATCAGATGATTTGGATAGTACTCAGCCTAATTTTCTGAAGTTATTTATCAAATTAACCTGAAGATTGTCTGAAAATATTTCTTTTCTACCACTATGTTCTAATTATTAGAGGTAGGTGCGCAAACAGCGATACTTTTGGTTTGCCTTGGACTAATAATGACTATAAATGTGAAGTTGAAGTCTCCCTGCATCAGATGATTTTGATAGTAGTCAGCCTAATTTTCTGGAGTTCTTTATCAAATTAACCTGAAGATTGTCTGAAATTACTACTCCTTTTATCTTATTTCCCTGGATGTGGGTCTTTCAAATTTTAAAAGCCAGATAATCCTGGGCAAACCAGGACAGATGGTCACCCTGTATAATTTGACTATAAAATCATTTTAGCTGTGTATTTGTTCTTAGAACATAACAGAGGCTTAACACTTGTTATATGAATTAATTTTTAAAATAAATATTTCAAAAATAAATACTTCTGATCTAAACTGAAGAGATTCATGAAAAGAAAGCTATAAAGATTTTTTTCTTTCTTCTCTTTTTTCTTTTCACTTTCTCTCTCTCAGCATGAAACCAAGATATAAGAAATCAGTTATTATGTTTCAATAAAATAAAGCTTTGGGGCCCTATTTTAGAGAATCTGTCAGAATACATTGCTGTTAATGATGATAAAGCCTTGCTGCGATGTCATGAATCAAGTGAGTAAAGGGCAGTTTTGACCAGAGTAGTCATCACCAGTCAGTCTCACTGCAACAATTTCCATTTCAATGACACTTAAGGGAGGAAGGAAGGAAATAATGAGTTCTCCACACAGTTGGTCTTATAGAGGAAATGGCATCTTCCACTGTAAAACTTGTGGAAAAGACTAAGTGACTTTTTTTTAGGATCAACTCCTTTAACACACAATCTCTCTGTCTCTCTGTTTCTGTCTGTCTGTCTGTCTCTCTCTCACACACACACCCAAAAACCTATTTTTAATTCCATATACCTCTTTGTTGGATGTTGTAAATATTGTACATGTAATCTTGAAATAGGTAAAAAGCAAACGTTAATTGTTCAATGATTGCTGTGTATCCTTATTTATGGTTAAAGAAAATACAAAGTAAATCACAAATTAATGACTTTATTTCAATCTTCCATACATGTATGGTTTGCTTATTTAAAGAGTAGTGTATATTACTACATACATTGAAGCTGATGACCTTGTTGGAGAGTTCTAAATAAACCTAACAATGACTATAAATGTGAAGTTGAAGTCCACCTGCATCAGATGATTTTGATAGTACTCAGCCTAATTTTCTGAAGTTATTTATCAAACTAACCTGAAGTTTGTCTGAAATTACTACTCCTTTTATCTCAATATCTTGGGTTGTGACATTAGAAATCCTAGAAAATTAGAAAATGCTGTTAAAATGCAATGAGATCACTTGTAAGAGAACACAGTTAGCCACTAGTATTCCATTCACCCACTAGTACAAACAAATTAATCATAAACTTCTTATTTATACCCTAGAAGAGAACAAAGTTAAAAAATAAGAAAATAAGACAAATGCATTTTGCTGAGGCCAAGAAAAACTTGAAGTATATGTGGCTTCTTTGCTGGAAAATTAGATAAGAAGCACCAAGAATAGTCTAGAAGCTGGTGTGGATGATTCATCCCAAGGGAAGGACAGTATAAAGTATTAAAAATAAGCTGTTTGCATAATATTGTACTTGGATTTTAAGTTTTGTTAATAACTTTCTTCCAATTAGTTCGCCTGTGATATTTATTTATGCATAGGTGGGAAAGCAGAAACATAGTCTTGAATGCTCACATAGAAAAGTTTGAGACGTCCTCATCATGGTGGCATGACAGGATCCCTTTGTCTCCCCCACTTCAATCTACAGCGAGTAAAACATCCATAATGCGACAAAGGATACATTGCCCAACACACCAGGATGCCACACATCAGCACATACAAAGGTAAGCAGATCGGAGCACACTGAGGAGGATAAATGGGAAAACAGCAGAGGCAGAGCTCAGGACCCTAGATCCCCAGCTGCAGTTGGCTGAGCCAGCCACCCTCAGCCCCAGAGAACTGGGTAGGCAGCAGCAGAGATGCTCCAGCCAGTTGGCTGTGGCAACACCTATGACCACAGGAAGCGGGGCAGTAGTGAAGGCAGAGTCCTGTGATCCCGGGGCCCTGGCTGTGGCTTGCAGCCTGGTAGCAGGAGTGGAAATGTGCACAGGACTCCAACTTCCCAACCACAGTAGTGTCCACCGCCACGAGGTAACATACAATAGCTGAGGTGGTGCCCTGCAAACCTGGCTCCCTCCCCACTCTTCCCCTCCCCCTGCCACAATGGCAAAGCTTCTGAACCTCAAGTGATCTTGGACACAGTGGAGGCATCAGCCATCCCCCGCGCTCCCCCCCGCACCCCAAGTGGAGGCCAGCCACCACAGAGACACCAGCAATAACAAGGCATCAGTGACCTCCAACTACTATGACAAGAACACTGGGGACATCCTGAATAGAGGGGGTGGAGGGTGGACCATGCAGATCCTCAAATGTAGCCAGAGGCAGCTCAGGTAAGAGAAACCAAAAACTCATGCTATAATGCCACCTACTGAAAAACAAAAGAAAGACTTCTAATCCCCAAGCCATTGAAAAATTTGAATCAAAATAAAGCTATACTGGGGCCAGCCCTGTGGCCTAGTGGTTAAGTTTGCATGCTCCACTTTGGCTGCCTGGGTTCAGCTCCTAGGTGCGGACCTACACCACTCATCGGCAGCCATGCTGTGGCAGTGACCCACATATAAAATAGAGGAAGACTGGCACAGATGTTAGCTCAGGGTGAATCTTTCTCAGCAAAAAAATAAAATAAAATAAAGCTATGCCTAAATAAGAATCATCTTTGCTATGACAAATGCATCAGCAGAGGATTAACTCAGAAAGTACCACACAAAGCCATGGTAACGAGGTATCACAAAAGGAAAATAACAATTCTCCAGAAACCAAACATAAAGCCATGGAAGATTGTGATCTAACCAATAAAGAATTCAACATAGCCATCATTAAGAAACTCAATGAGCTACAAGAAAATTCAAAAAGGTAGTTCAATGAGGTCAGGAATAAAATCGATGAACAGAAGGAATACTTTACCAAAGAGATTAAAACTCTAAAAAAGTACTGAATAAAAATTCTGGAGCTGAAGAACTCAATAAATGAGAAGAAGAATGCATTAGAAAGCATTGGAAATAAAGCAGATCATATGGAAGAGAGAATTAATTGAGCTTGAAGATAGAAAACTAGAAATGATGCAGATAGAAGAGGAGAGAGAACTAAGACTTAAAAAAATGTAGAAATTCTATGAGAATTATCCGACTGCATTAGAAAAGGCAACATAAGGATAATGGGTATCCCAGAAAAAGAAGAAAGAGAGAAGGGAGCAGAGACCTTTCTTAAAGAAATAATAACCGAGAACTTCCCCAACCTGGAGAAGGAACTAAATATACAAATTCATGGGAAGCTAACAGAACACCCAATTATCTCATTGCAAAAAGACCTTCTCCAGGACACATGATAATAAAACTGCCAAAAATCAATGACAAAGAAAGGTTATTAAAGGCAGCCAGGGGAAAAACAAAAACAATAACCTACAAGGGAACCCCCATTAGGCCATCAGCAGATTTCTCAGCAGAAACCCTACATGCCAGGAGAGGGTGGAATGATATATTCAAAAAATTGAAAGATAAAAACTTTCAGCCAAGAATACTCTATCCAGAAAAGTTACCTTTCAGAATGAAGGTGATATAAAGCCTTTCCCAGACAAACAAAAGCTGAGGGAGTTCATCTCCAATAAACCTGTCTTATAAGAAATGTTGAAAGGAGCCCTCCTACCTGAAACAAAAAGGCAAAGGTATACAAATCTTTGAGAAAAATGATAAATAGACAGACAGAATCAGCAAATTGCAACTTTGTATCAGAATAGGTTAGTAAACAATTACAACATAAATATTAAAGAGAAAGGAAGCATTAAAAATAACTATAACCATTTAAATTTGGTAAGGAACTCACAATACAAAAAGGGATAATTTGTGACAGCAAAAACATAAAAGAGAAGAGGAGGATGGAACTTGCATAGGCAAATGAAGATAAGATGCTATCAGCTGAAAAAGGACTATCTTATCTATGAAACCTTTTATACAAACCTCAAAACAAAAGCACAAAACAAAAATTCTGCATAGAGTCATAAAACATATAAAAAAAGAGGAAACTGAGAAACACTTCACAGAAAAACACTAAACTCAACAACAACAAACACAGCGACATAGAGAATAGATTCATGGTTACCTGAGAAGAAGGGAGGAGAAGGGAGGGCAAAACTCAACAACAACAAACACATAGACATAGAGAATAGATTCATGGTTACCTGAGAAGAAGGGAGGAGAAGGGAGAGCAAAAAAGGGACATTTATATGGGGACAGATGGCAACTGGACTTTGGGTGGTAAACACAATGTAGTCTATATAGAAGTTGAAATACAACGATGTGCACTGGAAATTTATATAATGTTATAAACCAATGTTACCTCAATAAAAAAATTAATTCAACAAAAAAACTTCTTTCTTGGAAATTATAAGCAGGTGGTCATAGAAGGTCAATCTGGAAGAGAAACAGAGGCCAGAGAAAGACAACCATTTCCCCCAAGGACACAGCAGCAAAACAAGAAGCCTGAGTTCTGACTCCAGCCTTAGCCCTCTTTCCACCATCCCAGGCAGCTGCCTTGAATGGGATGAAGTCTCACTCAAAGCCACTATCAACAAGTTCCCCTTTCAAATGAATGAAGAAGGTTCTGAAAGCAGAGGAGTATGTATGTGCAGCAGGAGAGAGGGAGGTGGTTGATAAACATAGTCAATGGAGCTGGGCTCCTCATGAGGTGAAGAGAAAGTAAACAGAATCAGAAACTTCACCCACTTCCTGGTTTGCAGAGTAGTCCCACTCTGAGAATGAGAGAGAGTCTCATTCAGCCACCATGGGGTGTGAAAGGGAGAATGTAGCTCTAGTTATTGCCTCCTCTGATTCTAGTCACTGACTAAGGAGCTGGGAGTCCTTTGTAGTTGGGGACAATGTAAGAATATTGAATGTCCCTGCCAGGCCAATTCAGAGAGGTTTAGTGTCTGATTATATCACCACTCACCACCTGTCTAAAAAAAAAAAAAAAAAGAAAGAAAGAAAACACAAAACTGAAATGGCAGAGAAAAACAGAAGGAAAAAGAAACAATGGAAATATAGAAAACAGATACAGAAAACAGAAATATAGAAACAGAAAACAAAATGGCACTATTAAGTCCTCATATATCAATAATCACCCTAAATGTAAATGGATTGAATTCACCAGTTAAAAGACACAGAGTGGCTGGATGGATTAAAAAACAAGATCCAACAATATGCTGCCTCCAGGAGACCCATCTCAGCTCTAAAGACAAACAGGTTCACAGTGAAGGGATAGAAGATGATAATCCATGCAAATGGCAACCAAAAGAAAGCCGATGTAGCCACACTCATATCAGACAAAATAGACTTCAAACCAACAAAGATAACAAGAGACAAAGATGGACATTATGTAATGATAAAGGGGACAATCCATCAGGAAGATATAACATTCATTAATATATATGCACCTAACACAGGAGCACCAAAATATATAAAGCAATTATTAACAGATCTAAAGGGAGAAATCAACAGCAACACAATAATAGTAGGGGACTTTAATACCCCACTTACATCAATGGATGGATTATTCAGACAGAAAGTCACCAAGAAAACATCAGCCTTAAGTGAAACATTGGACCAGATGCATTTAATAGATACATATAGAACATTTCATCCAAAAGCAGCAGAATACACATTCTTCTCAAGTGCACTTGGAACATTCTCCAAGGTAGACCATATGTTAAGAAACAAAACAAATGCCAATAAATTTAAGAAGACTGAAATCATACCAAGCATCCTTTCTGACCACAATGGTATAAAACTAGACCAACTACAAGAAGAAACCTGTAAAAGTTGCAAATATATACAGACTAACTAACATGCTACTGAACAACTATTGGATCAATGAAGAAATCAAAAAATACCTGGAGACAAATGAAAATGAAAACACAAAGTACCCAAAACTATGGGATGCAGCAAAAGCAGTAATAGAGGGAAGTTTATAGGAATACAGGCCTACCTCAACAAACAAGAAAAATCTCAAATAAACAATGTAACATTACTCCTGAAGGACCAAGAAAAAGAAGAACAAACAAAGCCCAAAGTCAGTAGAAGGAGGGAAATAATAAAAATCAGAGCAGAAATAATTGAAATAGAGACTAAAAAGACAATGGAAAAGATGAATGAACTAAGAGCCGGTTCTTTGAAAAGATAAGCAAAATTGACCAAAAAAACAGAAAAAGAAAAAAAAGACTCACTAAGAACAAAGAGAAAAGGCTTAAATAAACAAAATCAGAAACAAAAGAAGAGAAGTTATAACAGATAACACAGAAATACAAAGGATTACAAGAGAACACTATGAAAAGCTATACATCAACACATTGGATAACAGAAGAAATGGATAAATTATTAGAATCATACAACTTTCCTAAATTAAATGAAGAAGAAATAGAGAATCTGAATAGACCAATCACTAATAAGGAGATTGAAACAGTAATGAAAAACTTGCTAAAAATCAAAAGTCCAGGACCAGATGGCTTCTCTGGAGAATTCTACCAAATATTTAAAGAAGATTTAATACCGATTATTCCCAAAATCTTCAAGAAAGTTGAAGAGGAGGGGAAGCTTCCTAACTCATTATGTGAGGCTAACATTACCCTGATACCAAAACCAGACAAGGACAACAAAAAAAATGAAATATACAGGCCAATATCACTGATGAACACAGATGCAAAAATCCTCAACAAAATATTAGCAAATCAAATACAACAATGTATTAAAAGGATCATACACCATGATCAAGTGGGATTTATTCCAGGGATGCAAGGATGGTTCAACATCCACAAATCAATCAACATGGGTCACCACATTAACAAAATGAAGAATAAAAACCACATGATCATCTCAATAGATGCAGAGAAAGCATTCAACAAGATTCAGAATCAATTTATGTTAAAAACTCTCAGTAAAATGATTATAAAAGAAAAATACCTCAATATAGTAAAGGCCATATACAAGAAACCCACATGTAGCAGCATACTCAATGGTGAAAAACTGAAAGCTAGCCATCTGAGAATAGCAAAAAGACAACGCCGACTCTCACCACTCTTATTCAACAGAGTATTGGAAGTCCTACCCAGAGCAATTAGGCAAGAAAAAGAAATAAAAGGTATCCAAATTGGAAAGGAAGAAGTAAAATTGTCACTATTTTTGGATTACAGGATTTTATATATAGAAAATCTTAAAGAATCCAAAAAAAACCTATTACAAATAATAAATGAATACAGTAAAGTTGCAAGGTACAAAATCAACATACAAAAATCAGTTACATTTCTAAAAAATAACAATGAAATAGCCGAAAGAGAAATCCAGAATACAATGCCATCCACAATTGCAACAAAAAACAAAAAATATTTAGGAACAAATTCAACCAGGGAGGTGAAGGACCTGAACACTGAAAACTATAAGACGTTATTGAAAGAAACTGAAAAAGACACAAAGAATGGAAAGATATTCCATGCTAGAGGATTGGAAGAATTAACATAGTTAAAATGTCCATACATCCTAAAGTAATCTACAGATTCAACGCAATCCGTATCAAAGTCCCAATGACATTTTTCACAAAATAGAACAAAGAATCCTAAAATTTATATGAAATAACAAAAGGCCCCAAACAGCCATCAGAATCCTGAGAAGAAAGAACAAAGCTGGACTTATCACACTCCCTGATTTCAGAATATACTACAAAGCTATAGTAACCAAAACAGCACAGTACTGGTATAAAAACAGACACACAGATCAACAGAACAGAAGCGAGAGCACAGAAATAGACCCACACATCTATGGACAGCTAATTTTCGACAAGGGAGCCAAGAACAAACAATGGAGAAAGGAAAGTCTCTTCAATAAATGGTGTTGGGAAAACTGGACAGCCACATGCAAAAGAAGGAAAGTAGATCGTTATCTTACATTATACACAAAAATGAACTCAAAATGGATTAAAGACTTGAATATAAGATCTGAAACCATAAAACTTCTAGAAGAAAACATAAGCAGTATGCTCTTTGACGGTAGTCTTAGCAATATCTTTTTGAATACCATGTCTCACCAGGCAAGGGAAACAACAAGAAAAAAAAAACAAATGGGATTACATGAAACTAAAAAGCTTCTGCACAGCAAAAGAAACCATCAACACAACAAAAAGACAACCTACCAATTGGGAGAAGATATTTGCAATCATACATCTGATAAGGGGTTAATATCCAAAATATATAAAGAATCATACAACTCAACAACAAAAAAACAAACAACCCAATTAAAAAATGGGCAAAGGATCTGAACGGTCATTTTCCAAAGAAGATATACAGATGGCCAACAGGCACATGAAAAGATGTTCAACTTCACTAATTATTAGGAAAATGCAAATCAAAATTACAATTATCACCTCATGCCCATCACAACGGTAATAATTAACAAGACAAGAAATAACAAGTGTTGGGAGGATGTGGAGAGAAGGGAACCCACATATGCTGCTGATGGGAATGTAAACTGGTGCAGCCACTATGGAAAACAATATCGAGATTCCTCAAAAAATTAAGAATAGAACAACTGTGTAATCCAGTTCGTCCACTTCTGGGTATTTATCCAAAGAACATGAAAACATGAATATGTAAAGATATTTGCACCCCTATATACATTGCAGCATTATTTATAATAGCTAAGACTTGGAAACAACCTAAGGGCCCATCAACAGATGAATGATAAAGAAGATGTGGTATATATATACATATATATATATATTGAATTGAATATTACTCAGCCATAGAAAGATGAAATCTTGCCATTTGTGACAACATTGATGGATCTTGAGGGTATTATGCTCAGTGAAATAAGTCAGACAGAGAAAGACAAATACCATACGATTTCACTCATATGTGGAACATAAAAGAATAAAATAAAATAATACACAAGCACACAGATACAGAGAACAGATTGGTGCTTACCAGAAAGGAAGAAGGGTCGGGGTGAGGGGAAAATGGTGTAAAGGGGGACATTAGTGAGGTGACAGATAGAAACTAGACTTTTGGTGGTGAACATGGTGTCTTATACAGAATTTGAAATACAACGTACCCCTGAAATTTATATAGTGTTATAAAACAATGTTACCTTAATTAAAAAAAGTTCACTTGTAGGGGTTCAGATCTCCTCAAATATAGTTATTGTTTCAACACATCTCCATAATGCCTTGTAAATAAGCATATAACTTCTCCTTTTTCTTTTATTTATTTATTTTTTGTGAGGAAGATCAGCCCTGAGCTAACATCCATGCTAATCCTCCTCTTTTTGCTGAGGAAGACCAGCTCTGAGCTACATCTATTGCCAATCCTCCTCCTTTTTTTTTGTTTCCCCAAAGCCCCAGTAGATAGTTGTATGTCATAGTTGCACATCCTTATAGCTGCTGTATGCGGGACGCGGCCTCAGCATGGCCGGAGAAGTAGTGCGCGCCGGGGATCCGAACCCGGGCCTCCAGTAGCGGAGCGTGCGCACTTAACCGCTAAGCCATGGGGCCGGCCCACTTCTCCTTTTTCTTAACCAAGCAGCATATTCTCTGATCTTTATGGCAATCTGGTGAAGGAAATCATTTCCCTGTCTGAACTAAATTTGTAGAACCCTAGAGTGCACAGGACTAACATCTTAAAAATAGGTTTATATCCCTTGGAGCTGAATAAATGAAAAAAGACCAATGACAGTTACATTTTAGCAGTGGCATATCTATAATAATTCACAATATAACTATCTCACGTAAAAGCTTTTGAGTAACTTCCTTGACGGATTGTGATGCTTAGCTGAACTTAGTGTAAAGATGCCCATGTAGCTTACATCTGTCCTGCTTTTTGAAAAGTAAATGACCACCATCATCAAGAAAGCAGTGGAGCACAGGCTTTAACTGTGTAGCATCGGGAGCCACTCCCCATGTTCCATGTCCAGATCCGTCACTTACCAGCTTCGTGATCTTGGGCAAATTACTTAACCTCCCAATTTCCTCAACTGTGGAAAGAACTATACTCATGGTTAAAACTCTGAATGGATTAAGGTTGCAACTAGTAGGAACTTTTAATTGGACAAAATGACTGAGGGGGGTCAGTTTGTGAAAACTAAAAGAGCGCTCTTCTCAAAGCCTGACAGGTACAATCTTAAATGGAAAGATAGAAGATCTGAAGGAGTGGACAAAGAAATATAGCAGGTTAGAGAATTATATTATGAAAAGAGTAATGAATACAGTTGTTGCATATGGAACTGAGAATTAGATATATCTACTGAATTTTCTAGAGAACTATACTGCCAACAGAATCATCAGCTGAGACTATATGAAATTATGTCTTGAAATAACCATTAGGCAAACCTTCTAAAAGCAGAAAGCAGACTAAGAATGCTGGTCAACCTCCAAATAGCATACGTTACTGCATAGCCACTTCAAAGGTATCTAAAGATAATAATGGAAAAGCAAGCATCTCTGAAAGAGAATGATGAACACGGAAACCACTCTTGGGGAGCAGAATCAGAGGCTTAACAAGAAACATTCTCCATTCCCAAGATGGCAAGCCCTTAAAATATCTGCCCAGAAAGATTTCAGAATTTTCAATGACTAGTTTCCACTGTGTTTCTCTGATTTTTTCTCATTCCCGGTAGGAATGTTTGTTGAATTTTTTCTGTCCCTGTTCCACCATTATGTATCAGGTGTGCTGATGGCAGCACAACTTGTGTTTTTAGTTCAAAGTTCTGTGGTTCAGGAAGAGCCATATGTGACCTGATTGTGAGACTACTAAGCATTACCTCCTCAGGTGGAGACTGCTTTAAATTACTGAAGGATCCTGGACTTTGACCTTGATACTATGACTGAATGGGACCTTTGTCTTTTCTTTGAGGAGACAATGAGTGCATTTGGCATAAAAAAAGAAAAACATGATGATTGATCAGTTGGAAAATATTAGTTCACTGAGTTATGCAGATCTTCCAAAGAATGTTGACACGTTTCCTTACACAATATCAAAAAAATCACATTCTTTAATATGTCCACCAATCCAAACACATCATCTTCAAGTATGGAGAAGCTACCAAGCTCACAGTGGCAGAAAAGTTTTCTCCAAGTTTTAATTTCTGCTTGGAAGTTTAAATTTTATCATGGGCAACAATCACTGCCATTTGTTTCCCTTGAAACAACAGGCTCGCATCATTCATTTGCAAGGAAATATCTACTAAATACCCAAGTCTACATAACCACAGTTTTGTTATAATTTCAGGAAAAAATGATGTTTCATGAAAAAAGTATCTACTTGACCTCACAACTCAATCACACAAATGCTTTTCTTCAAGATAACCTTCGAGGTTTAATATGCAGCAGAAATGATTTGTGTGCGTTGTCAGTTTCATCACACAGAATACTAAAAAGATAGAATCAAGGGTCAAGATTTAATGAAATTTAAAATTTTTGCTGCTTCATTAAGGACATTCTAAAGTGAAATTGACTTGTGTATCTATTTATTTATTTGTTTTCCTGCCCACTCCATTTTCTGGACTTTATTTGATCTGAACTGAGAACACTAAGGTATACCAGCCAGACAGACTGTTAAAGCCAGTCATTAACTTGCCTCTCTCCTGAGAACATGGTGATTGGCACATTAGAGATGGTCATACAAGACCATAAGAGATCAAAAGCCTTAGCTATCCTGAGTTACTAGGAGGAGCTTGCTATTGAGATGGCTGACTTGTTATATTTACATACCCTTTGGGAAGTTATCCCTATTATGAGAATTATCTAATTAGAATATGTGGTATAAAATCTGTCCCTGATTTTAGGTGATATAATCAATGATACCACCTTAGATGTGGAAGACATTCAGGTCAGCCTCAACTCACTCTCCAGGGTTGCTTTTGATGATAGAATTGGCCTAGACTTCTTTGTGGGTCAAGGTGGTATTTTTGCAATCATTAACACATCATGCTATATTGGGATTAAGGCCTTTGGCCAAGTGGAAAGATCAGTACAGAAAATTAAACAGGAAGACATCTGGTTTTCTAAGGAAAACCCTGAGGGTTTATGGCTTTGTTCAACTGATTGGGTCAATGACCCTGGGGCCATGAGTGAGATTAACATTGCAGATTGGTCTCATTCTGCTGCTTGTAGCCAAGTTGCTGGAAGCTTTAGTTAAATGCTGCATGAGACATGTTAAACAGATTTTGTCCCAGTTTCTTTGTTGATCAGATTAATTATTATGGCCAACATAATAAATAAACTAATAATTTTTTTCTTTCTGAGAGGATACTTTGGGAGAGGTAGAGGCAGGGGGAGGCAGCTACCCTAACCCCCCTCCCTGGGGTGAGAGGGTGGTAGTTGCAGGCAGATGTCGGCTGTAGCGGTGGTAAGAAGCCAGATTTGGGGCACTTTGATGATGAACCAGCAGGACTTTCTCATACAGCAAAGGGTGACTCAGGCAGGAAGATGAGTTCTACTCTGGAAAGTTCCTGAGACATTTTTGGGGAGATGGTGGCCCAGGTTAGGACACACCTGGCCTGAAGGCACAGGGCACTGAGTGTTCTGTATCCCCTAATAAGACACCAAACCATTAGGACAGGGAACAAGATGGCCACTGGGCCTCTGGAGATGCAGGGGCAAGAAGGGGCCCCAGTCCCAGCCTTTCCCCTCTGAGGAATGCTGGGCCCACCACCTGGCCCTGCAGGGCAGACTGCTCTGAGGGCTATGCCCCTGCTTCCTTTGCAGGAAAGTCCTTCACAAGCTGCATTTTGGTGTTTCAGAGGTAGACATCTGAAGGTGGTGGCCAACACGCCCAGGTAGACATCTGAAGGTGGTGGCCAACACGCCCAGGGCCATGGAGCCCATCTTGTGTGCACTGAGGGAAAAGGTGGAGGACGGTGCTGTCTGCGAGGACAATACGTTCATAGAGAAATTCACCAGAAGGCAAGATGATGATGTGGAAACAAGGGGAGCAACAGTCTGGAGCAATTCCCCATGAGTCGCTTTCCTTCGAATTTTCTGAGTGAGACACTATTTCCCTTTACTTCAGACTATCTTTTCAAGTATGTTTATATGGTGAAAATCCTTTGAAGATAGAGATATTGACTCCCTTTGGACATAAAAAACTTGATTTTCACAAACTCAGGATTCCTCTCTGTAATGTAAGCCCCTGTATGTGCAGGTATCATCTGGCCCTCTTTGTGTTGCCTTCTGGGAACTGAGACTGGAGGAACCAGTCCAAGCAAATACTAATACTCTGTTTTCTGCTATTGCTGTGAATAATAAGCTGTACTTTGTCTCTGACCCATGAGTCTTGTGTCTTCTCCTACTGAAAACTGTGACTGGCTAACTTGTTAGCTTTCACGCAGAGTGAGAATCTCAGACTTGTCACAGATTGTGGCTGTTATACAGTAGGGCATCATTGATGTCATTTGGTAGGGCAAAGAATAATCACCTCATAATAAGTTAGGTAATATGAAATTGTGCTTGTTGATTTTATTAGCTCTGTTTACCTATCTCATATGAGCAGATTCATGCAGACATGGATTGAAACAAAAACGACTAAATTAAATACATACATTAGCTCAAGCTTTATCATTTGTTTTAATATTTCATATCTCTATTGAATTTTTAAAATTCCTCATTTATTCATTATTAGAAATGTTAAAAAATCTACTATAAGATGTATTTTTGTGATACTTTTTATCTTTCTGTCAGTCTTTCGCTTTAAGCCTGAATTAATTGATATATAGAACTTAAAACTTTTTATATTTAATTGGTGAATTGAGCATTTTATCATTATGCAGTGCCCATCTTTATTTCTTCACTTAAAGTCTGAAATTTGTATGAAATTAATATGTACTATCTTTCTTTTGGTTAGTAATTAACTGGTAAATATAAAAAATATGCATTTATGTATGTTTGTGTATATGTCTGTGTGTAATTATTTTACTGTCAAATTTAGTTTACCCTTATAGATATATTTCTTGGAAGCACCACATTGTATTGGTTTTTGTCCTATTTAGTTCTAGTCTAAAATATTTTTTTTGAGTCATTTATTTGATGTTATTACACATTTACTTGGATTTACTTCCAAAATCTTGTTGCATGCTTTTCTATTTGCCCTTTCTTTTCTATTTCATTTTTTAAATTGTTCCTTCCTTCTTTGTGGTTGATTAAATATTTTTTTCTCTTTTGTTTTTCCCTCTTCTAGTTTAAGTGTTATACATTCTATTTTTATTCTTTTCTTGGTTATCTTAGAAACTTTAACATGCATATTTCACTCATCAACATTTAAAATTTATTAATAATTTTACACTTTATCACACCACTATAAGAATGTTAGAAAACTTCAAGCTATGTTCATTCTACCCCAAATCACATTTTACTTTTTAGTTCTTTCCTAGATTTTAATCTTAAAAAACTTTTTAAATTGTTTACACAGAAAATATTCATTTATCTATGCCCTGATGTTTACCAGTTTCCATATTCATTGTTTGCTCAGCATTGTTCCTTGTACCTCACATCTCCTACTAGGATCCCTTTCTTTTTTTTCCTTTTTTCCTTTTTTTTCCTTTTAGTATTTCTGTTATTGAGAGTCTTTTGTGGTAACCCTTTTCATGTTTTAGTTTTTTCTTGAAATAATTTTACTTTGTTGTGGGAAGTAAATTTTACAATATATTCAATGCTAGATAATGAGTGCTTTATCTCTTCATTTGGAAGATATTTTCCCTCTTCTATCTTACATTGCTGTTGAGACGTCAACAATTGTCATTCATTTCTTTTTATCTAATATATCTTTCTTTTGGGTGGTTTAAAATCTTAAGATATTATCTTTTCCTATGAGATTTGGTATAAATACTATGCTTTTTCTGTGGCTGTTTGTGTATATGTGTGTAATTATCCTGCTTGGGCATTTTTTGACTTCCTACATCAGAATATTGGCATCCCTCATTGATTCTTGAAATTTATCAACCAATACCTTTTTAAATACTGCCTCTCCACCATTTCATGTGTCCAGGCTTTGCAACACTGATTAGGTACTAAAATTTTTCATTGTATTCTCCATGTAATTTAATATCTCCACATTTTCTGTGGCAGGCAGAATTCTATGACAGCCCCAAGATCTCTGTCCCCGGGATTATGCACATTTTGTATAATTCCATGGGATAATCACTGGCACGATCAGGTTATATTATATGGCACAGCTGACTTCAGGAAGACACATTAACCAGAGTGGAACTGATCAAATCAAATAAGCCCTTACAAGGGAATGTGCTCTTCCTAAAGAAGAGATGTAAAGCTTTAGAGATGTTGGACACAAGGGAGATTCTCTGTTGCTGGCTCTGAGAATGGAGGATGCCATGGAACGAAGTATGCAGTGAGGCTTTAGGACGTGAGAGAAACCTAAGGCTGGAAGCCAGCAAGAAAATGGGTACTTCAATTCGTATCTCTGCTAACATCCTAAATGAACTTTGAAGATCTCAAACTCCAGATTAGAACAGAGCTTGCCAATACCTTGATTTCAGCCTAGAGACCTGAGCAGAGAATGTAGTTATGCCAGGACTGGACTTCTGACATACAGACTGTGAGCTAATAAATGAGTGTTGTTTTGAGCCACTAAATTTGTTATTCTGTAATAGAAAGCTAATACATTACCCCTCTTCCTCCTTATATATTTCGGTCTAAATAATTCCA
This sequence comes from Diceros bicornis minor, assembly GCF_020826845.1. Lineage (NCBI taxonomy): Eukaryota > Metazoa > Chordata > Mammalia > Perissodactyla > Rhinocerotidae > Diceros > Diceros bicornis. The sequence continues at coordinate 18,804,511 of NC_080742.1, read as the reverse complement.
TCACAGCTATGTTCTAGCTCACTAATTATCTCTTCAGTTTTGTCTGATCCCTTGCTAATCATGAATGTTGAATTCTTAATATCAGTTATTGTACTTTTTCACTTCAAAAATTATATATATTAAAATATATATATCTCAAGTTATATGATCTCTTACATCTTAGTGATATTTTGAATCTCTTTAAAAACTCATTTCTAAACACAAAAACTTTTCTGTGGAAACGTTGAGGTCGGGATTGAAGATTGGTTCTTCAGAGAAGAACTGCTTGTTCTTCTGCCTGGTGCCTGGGGGTGAGAGTGAGAGAGATTTAAGCTGAATTTTTTGGCTTAAAAACTTGGGGATGATCCTAGATGAAGATTGGCTACTGTTTACAAATTCACAGGGGATTCTATTGCCTCTCCAAAAAATACAAATATTTGAGAAAGACAATCCTCATCACTGCCCTGATGGCAGGATAGGGAGTAGGATGAGGAAGACATAGTCCGAGTTTATCCTTACAAAAGGATACCGACTTTTAGGCTCCAAGTTTTACGGAAGAATTCTCCTATTTGATTCCTCACCTAGCATTTGTTTCCTATCCCCTATGTTCTAACTTGTTAGGTTGTGAAAACACAGGCTTAGATCAACAAACTTGGGAGACTGAGCAAAAACAAAATCAGGTGCATCGGCAATTACTATGAATGAATCCAGACTTGTTGCTTTGTTTATCACTATTGGTTCTGTTTTCTCTTAGTTGCAGGTTTTTGAAGATTCCTCACTTTTCCTTCAGTTTATATTCTTTAAATGTATTTTACCTAGTGTTTTCATAGAGGGTGGGTTACTGCGTTTAATTCATCATTCTGACAGAAACGGAAGTCTCTTTCTGTTCTCTGATATACTTTTTTATTAAAAGAAACTACATTTCTTTGAATATTGTTACTATATTTCTAGGTTTTAGGAAATTCATAAAAGAATCATCTGCAAGCTTTCTATTTCATTCCCGCAATTCATAAACACATATACCAAATATTAACTACATAATATTTTAATACCTCGACAAATGATATTGCTTCTATAAAGCAATATATTTTAGACACTAAGTATGCAATTAAAAATTGTGACACTAAATCCACTACCTAAACCAGTCATTAGTTAATGATGTTGTTCTATCTCAAGGCAGTAGGATACTGTATGTCAAATTGGTATTGCTATATTTTATAGAAGAATATAAAATAATTTTAATAAGAATGAAATTGAATTTAAATGTGATCTTTATGAGAAAAATGAAATTGTGATTATTTTTAATATTATAGTCCTTCAAAACTGTTTGTCCAATCACACAGCAAACAGATGTTTGAAATCTGGAAGATAGAAGAAATGTAGGCAATATGTTAATATATGATTTTAAGGCACTCAGTTAAGCACAGCTTAGCACATTACTTATTCTAGAATGTTGCTAAGTTAATTTATTACTTGTAAGATGACACTTTTTTTTTCCTTTTTAGGGGGGTGGTCTCTAATTTGTAAATAAATAAATGAATTAGACAATTCATATTTTAATAATTAGTAATTAAAATGCAAAACTAGGGTCAAAATATAATGGGCCCTATTCTTACATAACTTTGGAAAAATACTATTTGTATGTTCTCCACATATTGGTAAGTTAATGATTTTATTACTTCTAGATGCCAACTTTATTGATGGAGTATTACCAATTCACATATAAATTGAGAAATATGGATAATTAGCATCTTTAATAAGAAATAATTAAAATATGAACCTATAGTTAAAATACAATGGACCTTATTCTTACCTAATTTTTAGGAAAATTATTTTTCATATATTCTCTATAGGGTTGTTGTCTATGGTGAGTGACTATATATTTTTTTAATTAATGAATTTTACCAAGCCAATTTTCATTACCCTCAGGATGAAAAAAGAGGAAAATTGTTGGAAGCCATATCAAAACATTGGGGAAAAAAAAGAAATTAGTCTCATCCTTGGCCAGATAAGTCAAAAGATTAGTCTCTCTATATTTGCAAAAGCATAGCAGTTAAGTGAGAGAAATTCTGCTTTAAGAATATAGTTATGGTCTTCGGGGCCAGATCCACGGCCTAGTGGTTAAGTTTGGTGTGCTCTACTTCAGCGGCCCAGGTTTGGTTCCTGGGCATGGACCTACACCACTCGTTAGCCGTGCTGTGGCGGTGACCCACATACAAAATAGAGGAAGACTGGCACAGATGTTAGCTCAGGGCGAATCTTCCTCAGCAAAAAAAAAAAGAATATAGTCATGGTCTTGAAACAATACCCTTCCTCTTCAGTGAGAGATAAGAACCAGAAGATTAACAGTCTACAAGCTAAGAATTGAGTTATATGTTGGGTATGCTGGAGGATGTTCCAAAGAGAAGAGCTATAATGATCTACCATAAGGTTAAGAGTATTGTTCAGAATTTTAGAAATGAAGAATGATGAAAAGAGAGTCTAGCTACTTTTGGCCTTCATGATAACATGAGGCTGCCTAGAACATCCTATTTGGAAAAGCTCAGCCTCTGTTGATAAAACACTAAGTCTGGAAGAAAGAATAGTTGTAAGATTGTTCCTGTGACTAATCTGCTGAGGTGAAAGCAGAGAAAGGGAAAGAGTGCAAGAGAATAGAAGGATCCCTCTCAAGATAGGGAAAGTTAAATGAAGAATTAAACAATTGCTTAGAATTGACTGCTTTAGTCAGGAGGTCACAGTTAAAAATGAGGATTCTATTTTCCCCTGATAATTATAGAGCTACCCTTGCAATTATTTGGATTCTGGTAATTTTTATATTCCATTTCAATTTACTCTGTGTCCATAGCCTGAGTAAATAGGTAGGTAGGTAAATACATACATACATACATACATACATCATGCATATGCATACACACACATAGAGAAAGAGTAGAAAAATTGAAAGGCTGAAAAGAGATGTACAAGTACTCTATGATGAGACTTTAAAATATCAAAAGGAAATTAAATAAAAAACTGAAAATTTAGAAGGTTGGCCCAGTGGCATAGTGGTTAAGTTTGCATGCTCCACTTCAGCAACCGGGGTTTGGTTTGCAGGTTCAGATCTTGGGCATGGACCTACACACCACTCATCAAGCCACACTGTGGGGGCATCCCACATATAGAATGGAGGAAGACTGGCACAGATGTTAGCTCAGGGCCAATCTTTCTCACCAAAAAAAAAAAACCCTAAAAATTTAGGTTTTCAAAGTTATAGAACAAATTGTATTCCTAATACTAAATGCTGTCTGTCTCTTTTCTTTTCCACTCTCTCTCTGGGACAGTTTGAGAATCTTTCACGTATTCAAAAGGCATATTTGGACAGCATATTTGCATTTTATTTCCTCATAATTTAGTGGTTTGAATTTACTTTGTTACCCTACATTTGACTTTTATCATAAAGAGTAAATCTATTTCCTGAATTATTTCCCATAATTCTTTAATACCATACAATTTGTGGATATTCAAGAGGTTTAATTCACAAAGATAATAATAAAATTTAAGGTAAATGAAGCAACTCCTCTCATCACATATAATACAGTCGAGTTGAACTCTTAGACAGTAATGGCATTGGATGGTAGATATCAAAACACATTAATATTTTGGAAATATCAGTGCAGTATTAGCATTAGCTTCCTAAAGTTGCATATCAAGAAAAGGCATCAATTGCCAAAGGGCATTTAAATACCTAACCACATAGCTAAAGTCATAATATTTTATCCACATGTTGTATTCCTTTGACTTTTGGCTTTATCTATTACTAAAAATGTCTTCCAGATGCCATCATTATTGTTATAGATCAATTTCACATTTTAACCTATGCTAAAGGAGAAAAATGTTTTAAAATCAAAAGTTAAGGTATGAGCAAACCCTTGGAGAAAATTTAAGAGATTGTATTGCATTTATTTCTAATTTTATACTGATATATAAACTACAAATGCATTAGTTGCTTTTTTGAATTTTTATAAAGCTGTGATGTATGTTTTCACTTGTTTACCATTAAAAATAATTTTACAGGGTTCAAGTATTTTTTATTTTAATTTATTTAACCATCTAGGTGAAGAATAAAAAGTTCTGTTCCTATAAAATTGAAAGCAAAGTAAAGGGAATATTAAGTTGGTATTACACAAAATAGAACATCAAAGATGTGCTATTACTTTACCTTATGCACTATAAGCTACAATTAAATTTATTAGCATTTACTCGTAATAATGCTTGATAGGCTGATACTGTAATTCACATAAGATGACAAGAAAATAATCCTTCTTTTACATTTAGAGAAAACACTAGACATTACACTTATAATAAATATGCCAATAGCTGTTTTTATTTAAACTCTTTGACTTGAATTATTCCCCATATATCTTTTGGCATATACACAATTCTAACATAAAAGACAATGAGTCAGAATACTTTTCATTTATTAGGACTTTCTTTTTAAATAGTGATTTAAAATATTCAGTAAAAAGCACAAACTAAAGTTAATTTTTTTTTTAATTGAAGTATCATTGACTTATAATATTCTATTAGTTTCAGGTGTACATCATAGTGATTCAATATTTATATACATTATGAAATGATCACCATGATAAGTCCAGTTACTACCTGTTGTCATACAAAGTTATTACAATATTATTGACTATACTCCCTATGCTGTACATTACATCCCCGTGACTCATTCATCTTATAACTGGAAGCTTGTACCTCTTAATTCCCTTCACCTATTTTGCCCAACCTGCAACCCATCCCCCCTCTAGTAACCACGAGTTTGTTTAGTGTATCTATGAGTCTGTTTCTGTTTTGCTTTGTTTATTTGTTTTGTTTTTTGGATTCCACATGTAAGTAAAATAACATGGCATTTGTCTTTCTCTGTCTGATTTATTTCACTTAGCATAATACCCTCTGGGTCCATCCATGTTATTACAATGCAAAATTTCATTCTTTTTTATGGCTGAATAATATTCCATTGCATATATATATGTATATACATATATATATATATACACACATATATATATATATGTATATACATATATATATACACACACACCAAATCTTGTTTACCCGTTCATCCACTGATGGACACTTAGGATGCTTCCATAAGTTGGCTATTGTAAATAATGTTGTAATAAACATAGGGGTGCAAATATCTCTTTGAATTAGTGTTTTTGTTTTCTTTGGATAAATACCCAGAAGTGGAATTGCTGGATTGTCACACCACATTAATAAAACAATGGATAAAGATCATATGATCATCTCAATAGATGCAGAAAAATCATCTGACAAAATTCAACATCCATTTATGATAAAAACTCTCAATAAAGTGGGTATAGAAGGAATGTACCTAAACATAATAAAGGCCATATATGACAAGCCCACAGCTAACATCATACTCAACAGTGAAAAGCTAAAAGCTTTTTCTCTAAGATCAGGAACAAGACAGGGATGCCCACTTCCACCACTTTTATTCAACATAGTATTAGAAGTCCTACCCAGAGCAACTGGGCAAGAAAAAGAAATAAAACGTATCCAAATTGGAAAGGAAGAAGTAAAACTGTCACTATTTGCAGATGATATGATACCACATAGAGAAAACCCTAAAGACTTCACAACAAAAACCATTAGAACTAATAAATAAAAAAGTTGCAGGATACAAAATTAATACACAGAAATCAGTTGTGTTTCAATACACTTATAATGAGCTATCAGAAAGAGAAATAAGAAAACAATCCCATTTACAGTTGCAACAAAAAGAGTAAAATACTTAGGGATAAATTTAACCAAAGAAGTGAAAGACCTGTACTCTGAAAACTATAAGACATTGATGAAAGAAATTGAAGATGACACAAAGAAATGGCAAGATACACCATGCTCATGGATTGGAAGAATTAATATTGTTAAAATAGTCATACTACCCAAAGCAATCTACAGATTCAATGCAATCCCCATCAAAATACCAATGGCATTTTTCACACAACTAGAACAAAGAATCCTAAAATTTGTATGGAACCACAAAAGACCTTGAATAGCCAAAGCAATCTTGAGAAAGAAGAACAAAGCTGGAGGTATCATGCTTCCTGATTCAAACTATACTGCAAAGATATAGTAATCAAAACAGTACAGTTTGGGAAGAAACAAGCATATAGATCAATGGAATAAAATAGAGAGCCCAGCAATCAGCCCATGCATATATGGTCAATTGATCTATGACAAAGGAGGCAAGAATATACAATGGGGAAAAGATAGTCTCTTCAATAAAGATAGTCTCTTCAATAAATGGTGATGGAAAAACTGGACAGCTACATACAAAAGAATGAAACTGGAGCACTATCTTAGACCATACACAAAAATAAATTCAAAATGGATTAAAGACTCAAAGGTAAGGCCTGAAACCATAAAACTCCTAGAAGAAAATATAGGCAGTCATGTCTTTGACATCAGTTTTAGCAATATTTTTTTGGACCAGTCTCCTCAGGCAAGGGAAACAAAGGCAAAAATAAGCAAATGGGATTACATCAAACTAAAAAGCTCTTGCACAGCGAAGGAAACCAACAACAAAATGAAAAGGCAATCTACTGAATGGGAGAAGATATTTGCAAATCAAACATCCAATAAGGGGTTAATATCCAAAATGTATAAAGAACTTATACAACTTAATATCAAGAAAACAAACAATCAGATTAAAAAATGGGCAGAGGGGCCAGTCCCAATGGTCTAGTGATTAAGTTTGGTGCACTCGGCTTCAGTGGCCTGGGTTCATTTCTTGGGTGCAGACCTACACCACTCATCTGTCAATGGCCATGCTATGGCAGCAGCTCACATAAAAAATAAAAAGAGGAGGGTTGTCAGTGGGTGTTAGCTCAGGGAGAGTCTTACTCGGCAAACAAAAAATAAAAGGGGCAGAGGATTGAATTGACATTTTTTCAAAGAAGATATACAGATGGCCAACAGGTACATGAAAAGATACTCAATGTCACTAATCATCAGGGAAATACAAATCAAAACTAAAATGAGCTATGACCTTGCACCGGTCAGAATGGCTATTATCAAAAAGACAAAAAATAACAAGTGTTGGCGAGGATGTGGAGAAAAAGGAACCCTCCTATACTGTTGGTGGAAATGTAAATTGGTGCAGCCACTGTGGAAGACAGTACGGAGGCTCCTCAAATAATTAAAACTAGAGCTACCATCTAATTCAAGTTAATTCATTTTTAAAATGGTTAGCTCAAAAAAGTTTTTATTATGTATCTACAAAGTGCCCAGTACTCTGCAAATCTTTGCATAAATTCAAAGAAACATTTGAATAATGACACAAGTTCACCTTTATTGAACATTTAATATTTTCCAGGCACTGTTCTAAGCCCTTTAGATGTATCAACTCAATTGTCATAATAACTCCATGAGGTAGTAACTTTTTCTCATTTTACAGATGAAAATTAATATTTAACTTTTTGTAATTGCTTATTAAGTAAACTAAGTAAATTTACTCTCAGAGAGAAGCCAAGATGGCGGCGTAAGCCAACTCTGAACTCACCTTCTCCCACGGACACAGCCAATTTACAACTACTCTTGGAAAAATTACCCCTGAGAGAGAACTAAAAACTGGATAAGAGGAACTCCTGCAACAAAGGACAATCCTAATCGAGGTGGAAAAGGCAGAAACTCCCTTCTGAAGAGAAAAAACGCCACCTTCACAAGCCGCAGTGCCTCACAGCCGCCAGGAGCAGCCCACAGGTCTGCAGCCCTCCCTGGAGGAGCGGGGCCCTGAGCCGGGAGCGCCCCTGCTGTGGGCATTTTGTGGACCCAGCACAATCGAGACAAGTGGCATAATATCTGACTTTGCCTGCTACTAAAACATTGGGGAGTACCCCCACAAAAGCTGGTTCACAAAGAAATTAAAACTGGCTGTTAAAGGGCCCACGTGCAAACTCACCGGTTTCAGAAAGCAACCTAAAATCACCAGAAAGAAAGGTGCACAGTGCTTTGGGGAAAAGAGACTCACCTGATAGACTCTGAGTGCATCACAGTGAGAGGTGAGACGAGAGGTGAGACCTCTCCAGACACTGGGACATTGGCGGCGGCCATTGTTGTGGCCTGGTGTGGGTATGTTGACACAGACACCATTGGAGTTCTCCCTGAGGCCTGCTAGCCCAGGGTCTGCCCCATGCAATAGAGCACCGATTTAATCCAGCTCAGCCAGGGCAGGTAGCCAACCCTAGGGACTGGCCCCACCCAACAACAAGCCCTCAGGCAACTTATGGGTCTGCATGCATTGGTGACTGGATTATCTGCAGCCTGGCGACTTGAGCCCACTTCAGTGGGGAAGGGCGTGCACACGGAGCTGGAGGAGAGGAGAGGGTGGGGTGGTGGTGGAGTGTGTGGGGTTCCCGCCGTGGAGAGACTGGGTCTACTTCAGGAGGTCAGGGCGCGCACATGGGGCAGGACCGCGTTGACTGTGTGTGTGGACCTGTGGGCGGCGGGGCTTGTCAGCTGCAGAAGACTTGTACTTCTCAAAGACCCACATAGGGGGTTTGCCCCACCATCCAAAGCCTGAAACAATAGGGTGCACCTGTCCCTGAGGCCAGCCTCATCCAGCTGCAATCCTCAGAGAGCTGACAAGAGACCTAAAGGCTGGAGGCTTATAGCAATTGTAAGACCCTGAGCCTAACAACCTGGCACGCTGGGGACATACTCACTTAAAAGAAATACCGAAACACAAATGTGGTATAAGAACTTGCAGCCAACTGAGTGGGGGCTTCCCACACCTGATAAAGAGACTGAAGGGCCCACAACAACTACCAGCAGCTGAGCATTACAACAGCTGGCCAGGAGCATAACTCAGCCTCCCTGGGCACCTACAGGGAGAGCAAACACGTCACAACAGAAGGACACACATAGCCCACATAGGGGTCACTCCTGGAACATTCAGAACTGAGGGAAGCATACTGCAGGCCTCCTAAGGCATCACTTATATAAGGTCACCTATCCAAGAGCAGGAGACATAGCTGATCTACCTAATACACAGACACAAGCACAGGGAAAGAGGCAAAATGAGAAGGCAAAGGAATACATTCCAAGTAAGGGAACAGGACAAAATCCCAGAAAAGGAACTAAGTGAAACAGAAATGAGCAACCCACCTGACAGAAAGTTCAAACAAAGAGTGTTAAGGATGCTCACTGATCTGGGGAGAAGAATAGATGAACTCAGTGAGAATGTCAACAAAGAAATGGAAGATATAAAAAAGAACCAATCAGAAATGAAGAATACAATACTGGAAATGAAAAATTCACTAGAGGGACTCAAAAGCAGAGTAGAGAATACAGAAAAATGGATCTGCGAGCTGGATGAAAGACTAGAAGAAATTACCCAAGGTGAACAGGTAAAAGAAAAAAGAATTAAAAAGAGTGAGGACAGTCTAAGGGACCTCTGGGACAACATCAAGCGCACTAACATCCGTGTTATAGGTGTCCCAGAAGGAGAAGAGCAAGACAAAGGGGCAGAGAATCTATTTGATGAAATAATAGATGAAAACTTCCCTAACCTAAGGAAGGAAACAGACATCCAGGTACAGGAAGCACAGAGAGCACCAAACAAGATAAACCCAAAGAGGCCCACATCAAGACACATCATAATCAAAATGTCCAGAATTAAAGATAAAGAGAAAATCCTAAAAGTCGCAAGAGAAAGACAAGTTACATACAAAGGAAACCCCATAAGGCTATCAGCTGACTTCTCAGCACAAACCTTACAGGCTAGAAGATAGTGGCAAAATATATTTAAAGTGCTAAAAGGAACAAACTTACAGCCAAGAATACTCTACCCAGCAAGGTTATCATTCAAAATGGAAGGAGAGATAAAAAGTCTCCCAGACAAGCAAAAATTAAAGGAGTTAGTCACCAAGAAACCAGTGCTACAAGAAATGTTAAAGGGACTGATTTAAGGGGAAAAGAGAAGATCACAAATAGGAAAAATTATCTATTTCCATGATAAGAGGGTAATGGATACAACTGCACAAAAAGAGGTTAGATATGATATAAAAAACATAAAATGAGGGAGGAAGGGAGTTAAAGAGTAGAGCTTTCAGACAGCGGTCAAACTAAAGAGACCATCAATTCTGTACAGAGGACTACTAAAACACCGAGAAAAAAAAATGTTAAAAAATGGCAGTAAGTACATACTTATCAATAGCTACTTTAAACGTCAATGGACTAAATGCTCCAATTAAAAGGCATAGGGTGGCTGATTGGATAAAAAAACAAGACCCATATGTATGCTGCATACAAGAGACACACTTCAAACCTAAAGACACTCAGAAACTGAAAGTGAAGGGATGGAAAAAGATACCCCAAGCAAATGGCAATGAAAAGAAAGCCAGGGTAGCCATACTCATATCAGACAAAATAGACTTTAAAACAAAAACTGTAAAAAGAGACAAAGAAGAGCATTAGATAATGATCAAGAAAACAATCCAACAAGAGGATATAACACTTGTAAATATCTACGCACCCAACGTAGGAGCACATAAATATATAAAGTAATTATTAACAGACATAAAAAGAGAAATAGACAGTAACCCAATAATAGTAGGGAAATTTAACACTCCACTTACACCAACGGATAGATCATTCAAACAGAAGATCAATAGGGAAACACTGGCGTTAAATGACACACTAGAACAGATGGACCTAGTAGATATATACAGAGCATTCCATCCAAAAACCAAAGAAAACACATTCTTTTCAAATGCACATGGAACATTCTCCAGGATTGATCACATCTTAGGCCACAAAACAAGTCTCCATAAATTTAAGAAGACTGAGATCATACCAAGCATCTTTTCTGACCACAATAGTATGAAACTAGAAATCAACTATAGGAAGAAAATCAGAAAAGCCACAAATATGTGGAGATTAAAGAAAATGCTACTGAGCAATAACTGGGTCAACGAAGAAATCAAAGGAGAAATCAAAAAATAACTGACCTGGTGACAAAAAAAATGAAAATACGACATGCCAGAATTTATGGGATACCTCGAAAGCGGTTCAGGTCGGGTCCCATGACTTAGCAGTTAAGTGTGTGCGTTCTGCTGCTGGCGGCCCGGGTTCGGATCCCAGGCGCGCACTGACGCACCGCTTCTCCAGCCATGCTGTGGCCGCGTCCCACATACAGCAACTAGAAGGATGTGCAGCTATGACATACAACTATCTACTGGGGCTTTGGGGGGAAAAATAAATAAATGAATAAAATTAAAAAAAAAAAAGCGGTTCTAAGAGGGAAGTTTATAGCAATACAGGTCTATCTCAACAAACAAGAAAAATCTCAAATAAACAATCTAAAAATGCACCTAAAGGAACTGGAAAAAGAAGAACAAACAAAGCCCAAAATGAGCAGAAGAAGGGAGATAATAAAAATCAGAGCAGAAATAAATGAAATAGAGACTAAAAATACAATAGAAAAAATGAATAATTCCATGAGCAGGTTCTTTGAAAAGATAAACAAAATTGACAAACCTTTCGCTAGACTCACCAATAGAAACAGAGAGAAGGCTCAAATAAGTAAACTCAGAAATGAAAGAGGAGAAATTACAACAGACACCTCAGAAATACAAAAGATTATAAGAGAATACTATGAAAAGCTATACGCCAGGCCGGCCAGGTGGATTTGCGGTTAAGTGCGCGCGCTCTGCTACTGGCGGCCCGGGTTCAGATCTCAGGTGCGCACCGACGCACCGCTTGTCCGGCCATGCTGAGGCCGTGTCCCACATACAGCAACTAGAAGGATGTGCAACTATGATGTACAGCTATCTACTGGGGGGCTTTGGGGAAAAAAAGGAGGAGGATTGGCAATGGCTGTTAGCTCAGAGACGGTCTTCCTCAGCAAAAAAAGAGGCGCATTAGCACGGATGTTAGCTCAGTCCTGATCTCCCTCACAAAAAAAAAACCCATAAAAAATAACTAGAAAAGTTATATGCCAACAAATTCGACAATCTGGAAGAAATGGATAAATTCTTAGAATCATACAACCTTCCAAAACTGGATCAAGAACAAGTAGAGAATTTGAATAGACCAATCACCAGTAAGGAGATCGAAACAGTAATCACAAACCTCCCCAAAAATAAAAGTCCTGGACCAGATGGCTTCCCTGGTGAATTCTACCAAACATTCAAAGAATACTTAATACCTATCCTTCTCAAACTCTTCCAAAAAATTGAGGAGGGGGGGAAGCTCCTTCACTCATTCTACGAAGCCAACATTACCGATAGCAAAATCAGACAAGGACAACACAAAAAAAAAGAAAATTACAGGCCAATATCACTGATGAACATTGATGCAAAAATCCTCAACAAAATACTAGCAAATCACATACAACAATACGTTAAGAAGATTATACACCATGATCAAGTGGGATTTATTCCAGGGATGCAGGGATGGTTCAACATTCGCAAGTCAATCAACGTAATACACCACATTAATAAAATGAAGAATAAAAAGCACATGATCATCTCAATAGATGCAAATAAAGCAGTTGACAAGATACAGCATGCATTTATGATAACAACTCTGAATAAAATGGGGACAGAAGGAAAGTACCTCAACATAATAAAGACCATATATGACAAACCCACAGCTAATATCATCCTCAATGGTGAAAAACTAAAAGCTATCCCTCTAAGAACAGGAACCAGACAAGGATGCCCACTGTCACCACTCCTATTTAACACATTACTGGAAGTCCTAGCCAGAGAAATCAGGCAAGAAAAAGAAATAAAACGGATCCAAACTAGAAAGGAAGAAGTGAAACTGTCACTATTTGCAGATGACATGATTTCATATATAGAAAACCTTAAAGAATACACCAAAAAACTTTTAGAAGTAATAAACGAATATGGTTAAGTTGCAGGATACAAAATCAACATACAAAAATCAGTTGCATTTCTACACACTAACAACGAAGTAGCAGAAAGAGAAATTAAGAATACAATCCCATTTACAATTGCAACAAAAAGAACAAAATACCTAGGAATAAACTAACCAAAGAGGTGAAAGAGCTGTACACAGAAAACTGTAAAACATTGCTGAAAGAAACTGAAGACACAAAGAAATGGAAAGATATTCCGTGCTCTTGGATTGGAAGAATTAACATAGTTAAGATGGCCATACTTCCTAAAGCAATCTATATATTCAACGTAATCTCTATCAAAGTTCCAACAACATTTCTCACAGAAATAGAACAAAGAATCCTAAAATTTATATGGAACAATAAAAGACTCCGAATAGCTAAAGGAATCCTGAGAAAAAAGAACAAAGCTGGAGGTATCACACTCCCTGATTTCAAATTATACTACAAAGCTATAGTAACCAAAACAGCATGGTACTGGCACAAAAACAGACACACAGATCAAGGGAATACATTCGAAAGCCCAGAAATAAACCCACACATCTATGGACAGCTAATCTTTGACAAAGGAGCCAAGAACATGCAATGGAGAAAAGAAAGTCTCTTCAACACACGGTGTTGGGAAAACTGGACAGCCACATGCAAAAAAATGAAAGTAGACCCTTACCTTATACAATACACAAAAATTAACTCCAAATGGATTAAAGACTTGAATCTAGGACCTTAAACTATGAAACTTCTAGAAGAAAACATAGGCAGTACACTCTTCGACATTGGTCTTAGCAACATATTTTCAAGCACCATGTCTGACCAGCCAAGAGAAACAATAGAAAAAATAAACAAATGGGACACCATCAAACTAAAAAGCTTCTGTACAGCAAAAAAAACCATCAACAAAATGAAAAGACAACCTAACAACTGAGAGAATATATTTGCAAACCATACATCTGATAAGGGGTTAATCTCCAAAATATATAAAGAACTCATGCATCTCAACAACAAAAAAACTAACAACCCAATTAAAAAATGGGCAAAAGATCTGAACAGGCATTTCTCCAAAGATGATGTACAGATGGCCAACAGGCACATGAAAAGATGTTCAACATCATTAGCTATCAGGGAAATGCAAATCTAAACTACACTGAGTTATCACCTCACGCCCGTCAGAATGGCTATAATTAACGAGACAGGAAACAACAAGTGTTGGAGAGGATGTGGAGAGAACGGAACTCTCATACACTTCTAGTGGGAGTGCAAACTGCAGCCACTATGGAAAACAGTATGGAGATTCCTCAAAAAATTAAGGATAGAACTACCATATGCTCCAGCTATTCCACTGCTGGGTATTTATCCAAAGAACTTGAAAACACAGATGTGTAAAGATACATGCACCCCTGTGTTCATTGCAGCGTTATTCACAATAGCCAAGACTTGGAAGCAACCTAAGTGCCCATCAAGGGACGAATGGATAAGGAAGATGTGGTATATATACACAATGGAATACTACTCAGCCATAAGAAATGATGAAATCCAGCCATTTGTGACAACATGGATGGACATTGAGGGTATTACGCAAAGTGAAATAAGTCAGAGGGAGAAGGTCAAATACTGCATGATCTCACTCATTAAGTAGGACATAATAACAACAACAAACACATACAGACAGAGATTAGATTGGTGGTTACCAGAGTGGGAGGGGGGAGGGAGGAGGGCGAAAGGGATAATTCAGCACATGTGTGTGGTGATGGGTTGTAATTAGTATTTGGGTGGTGAACATGATGTAATCTACAGAGAAATAGAAATATAATGATGTACACCTGAAATTTATACAATGTTATAAACCAATGTTACTGTAATAAACAAAAAACTAAAAAAAAAAAAAAAAAGGAAAAAAAAATTCACAATAGATTGGAATGCTGCAAATCATTTGATGCTGCAATCTCATTTCTGAGTATATATCCAAAGGAATTGAACTATGAATCTCAAAGAGATATCTTCACTCACATGTTTGTTGCAGCATTATTCACAATAACTAGGGTATAGAAATAACGTAAATGTCCATCTACAGAAGAGTGCATAAGGAAAATGTGGTATGTGCATATAATGGAAAATTGTTTACCCTCAAAAAAGAAGGAAATCCTGCCATTTATGACAACGTGGACATTATTGTTAATAAAATAAGCCAGATGCAGAAAGACAAACTTTACGTGATCTCACTTATGTATGGAATATAATTAGACACATAGCAGCAGAGAGTAGAATGGTAGTTGTCAGGTGCTAGGCCAGGAGAGGAAATAGGGAAGTGTTCATCAAGGGTACAAAGTTTCAGTCATATGAAATAAGATCTGGAGATCTGTACAACATAGGGCTTATCAATAACAGTACTCTATTGTCTACTTAAAAACGTGCTAAGAGGGTAGATCTTATAAGTGCTCTTACCACATAAGGAAAAAAAACAACAAAGCGGGCAGGAAGAAACTTTTGGAGGTGATAGATGGGTTTCTGGCATTGACAGTGATGATAGTTTCACAGGTGTATACTTATCTCCAAACACATCAAGTTGTATACACTAAATATCTACAACTTTTGGTATGTCAATCATACTTCAATAAAGTGGTTTTAAAAATTATAATTGGAAGTATCTTCAACGTAGAACTAGCTCAGTGGATTTGTCTCAATAAAATGTTTTGCAGCACCAGAAACTAGTGCATTTATCTCCACACCAGGGTTTGTCTTTCACTGGGTACCTTCTATGGCTGGTGATGACCAGCCTGGATTCAGACTCAGTTTTGGATTTGTGGTCTTCATTTTTCTATTTGTCAAGCTCACTCTTCAATCATACACTATCTTAAAGTAATATAAAGTGCATTCGATTAGCTGACGTGTAATACATTATTATCAAATCTTGATTAAAACCTTGAGGATGCTCACCAAAAAAAAAAAATTTACTCTCATATAGTACCTTCGTGCTTTGCTGGCAAAATGGCATTTCAATCCTATTTCAGGTAGAAAAGATCATTAAGTTTGACCTATTTAGGATTTGAGTGAGAGATTGAGATTATAATTGTCATTTTTCCTACAGTCAGGCAAAATTGTACAATTCAAAGTAACAAATTTTTTGTACAAAATGTATGCTAATATTGTACATGGCAGTATTAAAAAGTAAAGAAACATGGAAAACACCTTTTTCCTGCCCTTGATGACGATGGAAAGAAGCTCAAAACAAGCATATGGAACAGTGGGACCTGTGATATGTGGTGGTCTTGTCCAGTAGCAGACTTGTGCAGAGCATTGTAACACTGGGATATCTTTGCAGGTAACCTATCACTAGTAATGGAAAATCCAACAGATCATATGTGGTGACACAGAAAAGTAGTCAGTATGCATTATGAAGAATAGGTGGCCTAGAAGTACTATGATTTCAGTCCCTTAGAGCTCTGGGAAAAACAAGACAAGGCCTCAACTTTGAAGGAACCAGAGTAAGAGGTTAATTACTAAGGCAGGAACTAAAGCATCAGAACATGGCTGAGAGAACTAAGACCTAGATACTATAGGAAAGGACTGCATTGCCGGAAAATCAATCTCAAAACCCAGTTATTAGACACGAGGTCTAAGCTCAGAGTTGGACTCAATATGTAGTGGATTTCATCCTAGGTCACCTGAGATACTGAAATTAGAGCCCCTTAATTACCCAGAAAGGGAGGACCATGATGACAGTGCTGAGCCTGTTGGGGTGTTCAGGTGGTCTCAGATGTGGTAGATGGAGGCAGTCAAATATATATTTATTACTCAAGTCTAAAAGAACTATGAAATTTAGGCTAGCACAGAAATAATGGTTTTCAACGAAATTTTGTATTTTCTCATAATCTGATATGAAACAAAAGTATGTACTTATATAACCAATAGCTCTCTTGCACGGAAATTAAAAAGAATAGAGTTAAGGTAAAACATAGGGTTCATATACACACAATGAGATTACTCTCCTAACTTTTTACATGGTCTCCTACAGATCTGTAGTCTTAATTAGAGGGAATGGGTGGGTTATGGTGGGTTATGGTGGTTTTTTAGCTGCCATTCATTCCCTCCACTTTAATTCACATATTTAAGTGTCAATTCAGTTGAGTAATCATTTAGCAATTGCCAAATATACTTCCAGAATACAAAGTGAATATTGGTAGAAAGAGCCTGGTATTTAGAAGAAGGTTCTTCCTGGTTCTGCCACTTACTATCTAGGTAACAAGTTAGTACCTAGTTGAACAAGTTACATGACTTCTGTAAGACCCAGCTTTCCTGTCTGTTTAATGTTAATCCTAATACCTCTCTCAAAGTTTTTTGTGAAGACTGAACAAGATGATGAGTGCCAAGCAAAAAGCAATGAATGAGAGTACCAACCTTAAGTTTCCAACTCATTAGATCTGACTCTGTTTTCTGATTTACATTAAAATACGTTTTTTGGGCCGGCCCCATGGCTTAGCAGTTAAGTGCGCACACTCCACTACCGGCAGCCCGGGTTCAGATCCCGGGCGCGCACTGACGCACTGCTTCTCTGGCCATGCTGAGGCTGCGTCCCACATATAGCAACTAGAAGGATGTGCAACTATGACATACAACTATCTACTGGGGTTTTGGGGAAAAAAAAGGAGGAGGATTGGCAATAGATATTAGCTCCAAGCCGGTCTTCCTCAGCAAAAAGAGGAGGATTAGCAGGGATGTTAGCTCAGGGCTGATCTTCCTCACAAAAAAAAACACATTTTTTGTTTTTTTGTCTCCCCTCTGTTGGAGTAAACTATCTTATTAACTTCCTTTATTTAAAACATACACTCTATCTCTTAAAAACACTGTCTCTAAACACCTATCTTAGCGCAACCCACATATCCACTTAGTCACCAAAGTCAGTCAAATGCAACTTTGACTTAACATTTGTGAGTTGAATCAGTGTCCCTTCTGTCTTGGCTGCCCATTCCCATTGCTTCTGTCATGGTCCAGGTCACTCATTTAGTCTGTTTAGTGGGTGTCTTTAATTTTTACATCTTCATTCTCTCCTTGTGTTACTGTTTTAAAACATAGCTTATATCATTTCACTCTTGAACATAAGAAACGTCAATTACACCCACTGCCAAGAAAATAAATTCCAGAGTCTTTTACATGGTGTTTGTGGATGTTCAAATTACCCTTTGATCTCAATTTTTCTATATCCTTCTATTAACCTAGATTTCCTAAAGTGCCCTAATCACTCTCTGGCTTTAAGTATGTATAAGTATTCTTATGCCTTTATTGCTATTATCCACCATCTGTCTATTTCCAACTCAAATATCAGCATATCTTTGAAGCTCTCACTGATCTTAGAGTCAACATTTATTTATTCTCCTTCTATAGTCACAAAGAAAAATATTTGAATTAAGAAGTCACTTTATTGTGCCTTACGTTTATTTATTATCAATTCTGCCTTCCATGTTATGTGATATGCTCCTTGAGGATAGGGAGAATCTGAGCAAATTTTTAATTTTTTAAATCTTCCTTCACCCTGCACAACAAGGTAGCCAATCAACATTGGTCAAATGAAATATTATAGATAAGATCAGATGCCTACACATACACCTCACAATGTCTTGCAGTGGTATTCTGGGCCAATGCCACTGTTAAAACAAGAAAAATTAATGAAAAATATAATTATCTTCATGATCTTGACTAGGTAGAGTAAAATAAAGAACTAACCGTGAAAGAAATGATTGATAAATTCTGCTTCATTAAAATTGAGAATTTCTGTTGATGACAAGGCACCATTCAGAGGGTGAAAAGGCATCACTGAGACTTGGAGAGAGTATTTAAGAGTATTCAAAAGACTATTTAACATATAATAAAATATATATGTAAATATATATTATATATATTTATATATGTATAAAAATACGAATATATGTGAATATATTATAAATGTGTATATACAAACATAATCTTCAATAAAGAACCCTTATCCAGAGTATATAAGGAACTTCTACAAATCAGTAATAAAAGACAAACAACCCATTTTTAAAAATGTGCAAAAGACTCAAACAGAAACTTCAGAAAAAAGGATATCCAGGGCCGGCCCCACGGCTTAGTGGTTAGGTGCGTGTGCTCTGCTACTGGCCGCCCGGGTTGGGATCCCGGGTGTGCACCGACGCACCGCTTCTCCAGCCATGCTGAGGCCCCGTCCCACGTACAGCAACTAGAGGGATGTGCAACTGTGACATACAACTATCTACTGGGGCTTTGGGGCGGCGGGGGGGGAAAGGAGGAGGCTTGGCAATAGATGTTAGCTCAGAGCTGGTCTTCCTCAGCAAAAAGAGGAGGATTAGCATGGATGTTAGCTCACGGCTGATCCTCCTCACAAAAAAAAAAAAAAAAAAGAACATATCCAAATGGCTAACCAATATATAAACGTGCTTGCCATTTATTACCACCAACAAAATAAAAATTAAAAATCATTATGATACTATTCTATACACAACAGGAGGCATAAAACCTAAGAGAACAATAATACCAAGTTTTAATGAGGATGTGGAACAACTAGAATGTTCAGACATTGCTGGTGATAATATAACATGATAATATACAGACGCTTTGGAAAACTGTTTGGCCGTACCTACTAAACCTGAACATATGTATATCCCATGACCTGTCAATGGCACTTCTAGGTTTATATCAAACATAAATGAGTACACATACCTATCAATGTACACATACAAGAATGCTCATATCAGCTTCATTCATAATAGCCCAAACATGGAAATAATCCAAATGTTTTTCAATAATCCATGAGTCCATTTCTTTAAAGTTCAAGAATAGGCAATACTAATGTATTGGTGATAAAATTAAGAATTAAGACAAGCGTTTATCTCTTTTGAGGATATATTGATTGAGATGCTGGAAATATCCTACTTCAACCTAGTCGCTGATTACAAAGATGTGTATATACATGTATAAACTCATCATACTATATACTTAAGAAATATGCACATTATTATATGTATATTATACGTCAATATTTTATAGGAAAGACTTCACATGTGAAGTACCTTACAACTTTTCACTGTTATTCACAGCCCTTTCAAAAGCAACATTCACTTTTCACAACAAAAAATTACTATTCTATTATGAGATTCTTAGATAATATACTTAAGCACAAAATTTCAGAAAAATGTTACCCTAATTTAATATAAAAAAGAAAACAAAATTAAAGTAAGATATTTCAAAATGTTAGTATTTGAGCATGATTAACTGGAAGACATATTGAAGTAGTCATGGGCTTGAACCTTTTATGTCTAATCACCATAAATGAAAACACTATCAATGCTAACTAATTTAGCTGTGTGGACAAACACCATGCCTGGCATCGTCTTTAGCGATGTGATTTGCGAAATGGTAAACCCTGGTAAAGTTCCAAACAAAAAAAAGGACAATCTTCCCTTCATTATACGTGATACTTACATTTCTGGAAATTTTAGTGTACATAAAAACTGTGCAAAATCTATTTTGTATTTAAATGGAAAAGAAAAACAAGATCCAGGCTCACATAATTATAAGTAAATTATTTACCCACAAAAATATGACAATGGCAATTTGAAAGTAATGAGGGACTGTGCCAAGCATTTTCAGAAGATAACAAATCTGGCCCATTCAATCTTTAAATGCCACAATGACCTTGTTCACTATAACCATCAGTAGCTCTCCATCTGTACTAAAAAGCCTCCCTAGAGGGTGATGCACCCTACTGAGAATGACTGCTTCACTAAATCAAATGCCTAAGTACTTGGACATTTAAATATTACTGACAAAGGAAAGATTACAAACATTTTGTTAGTATCTGAGTGCCATATGAAGAATCACACAATAAAGAACTTAATGTCATAATAATACCTAATAAAAATTAAAAGTCCATAGTCCTCCTATACTTATTCTCCCAAGAGTAAACTCATAATGCAATATTTGGCATCCAAAAAAGGAATGACTTGAGAGTAGAATAATTTTCTACATATGAAAATTTACAGTTTTAAATAATCTATAGGCTGCAGATAAGCAAATAAAAAATACAAATACATTGGACAGAAAAAAGTGAAAGTATCATGGGACAAGTAAAAATGTATTTCAAGTTTTCTTCCTTGAAATTGTTACTTAATGAGTCTGTTTAGTTAAAAATTTTCATATCACAAAGTTTATCAATAAGAAACAATGAAATTAGATGATGTTATTCTTTACATTTCATGCGAAAAGTTTATTTTTTACAATGTTCATACATTTGAATGCTTAAAAATATTCTACAGAGCTTTTACTTAAACTTTCTGATAAACATTTTACACAAGATATTTTTAAAACCATTTAACTCAACAGTGAAATATTCAAATCCATTTTGACAAACCCATTTCGACATAGAGTTACCTATCACAGTAAATATAGCTGCAAAAGATATTACGTGAAAGGCAGTGAAAGAGCTACTGTATGTCAAACTGTGGCATTATAAAGAAGAAATCAGTTACATAGTACATTTAATATTGGTTCAGACACAAATAGCCCTTTGAATAGGATCTAAAGGTATAACTTTCACTCCACATGTGCATACCACATGAGCAAGTGAAAGAGTGAACAGGGAAGTGTGATGACAGTTCTGTGCCCCAAATCAAATCACTCCAATATGTATTTCTGTAACTGTTATAAATCTAACATTTTCTTTTAACTAGTAGCCCACAAGATATTTAAGCAAATTAGCTTATATATCCAAAAGAAATGTGATTTCTCTATTTGATTTCTCCACATCTTTTTGATATTACCATACAAAGCTGCATGAAAATCACTTTTGCATAATATGCAACCCAAATAACTAACTTAATAATATACTAATTAAGACCATAGATGGTAGTAATATTAAAAGCAATGTATAAAAGCATTCCAATTTTGTATCACTGTCCCTAATACAGTAACTATCTTTACTTTATTTCCAAGAATGCTATAACATTGAATATATACTTATTTCACTTCTTCACACAATTTGACTCTAAGTAAATTAAATTACTCAATTTTACTTCTTATAATTGAATAGGTTTATTTTGCCTTACAATCTGTCACTAAAGATTTGCTTAGTCAGTAAAAGAGATTAAGCATGCCAGCTTCTTTTTTCTGGAATGAAAAACTCTTTAATTCTTTAGTAGATCTTTTAAAACTCTCTAATTGTTATAAACTCAGATTATAGAGCCTTCAATGATTCAACCAGTTGAGTTATCCTTGAGTTTTATAAATTCTATTAGAAGTTGTATTGTGATATAGAACATGAAAAAGGGTTTTCTCTTTACTTCTTTTTTTTACAGTTACTGAATTAGGGGCAGCTCTCAGTTTTAAGTAAAATGTGAAATAGATCAACTGTTTTCTGTACACTAATTTGGCATACTATAAAGGAAAACACTTGCTTATGTCTATGAAATATTTCAATATTTTTCTCACATCATCTAAACTACTAACCATTTTTTATAGATGCTGTTTGACATGACCCTAATGACAAGAATATTGTCCATTTTACTAAGGCTACATAGTGAAATTGAATTATATTGATTGATGTGAATACACACAAAATCACTCACCAAGTAGACCTATTTCAAATTAAAGGAAATGTCTTAGATTTCACTGGCTCTTTATAAATAGTGATGGTACAAAAGAAAACTATCATCATTGATAATCAGTACAAAAGTTGAACTTTGTGACTAAAATAAATCAAATGCATAATTTTCTTAGTGTGTTAAACATGGAAATGTACTAATTACTTTGGACAGTATATAATCAATGTAATTGTTTAGCCTAAATTGATAGGTGTGATATCAGATAATATTCAGCTAATAAGTAAATCTTCCAAATAGGTAAATCTTCCTCTTTCTCTCTCTTTCTCTCTTTATATATATACTCACACACATACATATGTTCTGGTATATATATTGGTATAAACATACGTATTTATATAAAATATACAACTTTATAAAATATGTTTATTTTACATATTCTGAGATAAAATTAATAAAGTTGTTTTAGGGTGATGAAGCTATTTCTCTTATACTATTAATAATTAATTATCTTGTTATTATTAAAGACTCCAAGAAATCATTTTCAATGCCATGGCTGGGAACCAGCCCACACCAGATGTATAATAGGTAAGCGTTGAGAGAGGAGTGCTTTTGAGGACAAGAATATTTTAAAAAGAAGTAACCAAATTAATACTGCAATTTAAAAGTCGAAATTAAGAAATTTCAGACTACATTTATTACCAATTTATCAATTGGATCTGTCACCCAGTATGCTCTAACATCCGCAGTTAATATTTAAAGAAGATATCCTATAGTTTGAAAGTGGCAGGTATATATCCTGAAAAATTTACATGAAGAGATCAGCCTGACTGAAACAGAGAGATTCTCTATTCTAGGTCCACATTGATCATGATTGGAAACTCTGGCGAGAGCTATAAAAACTAACTAAATATAAATGCAAATAAATACATTGGTTGCCAAACAGCATGATTCTCTCAAGCAATACACTCACACATTTGCTTTAATGATTTGCTTCACAAAAGAAAATCAAGAGGGCACCAGAATTCCCTAGCTCCTGCTGCTCTGTTGTGTTTCTTGGCTAATTCACAAGGAAGTGATGACTTACTTTAAGGTGTTTACACCTGGTAAATACAGACTGGAAAATGAATCAGGGGAGCAAAGTATTTCAATTTCTGCCTTTGGAACCAATGAGATTCAAGACAACTTGGAGCCAGCTATACTTCTCTTCAGATCCTACAGGAAATCAAAGGCAGAGCTTCCAGTCCCTTTTGAGTGGAAAATGGACTTCAGAAGGCACTGGTGGAAAATTCAGGACAATCTGATTTAATTCTAGCATTTATGTAACGTGCTTATTTCAAAATTTAAAACTGCGTAAAAGAAGAAACTAGGCCATTTTCACAATCTCCTCCCCCTTGAGAACACAGCCTCAGTAACTATTTGTTGAATAAATGAGTAAATAATACAAGCAACAAAGGAGCCAGAAAGAACTAGTTCTCTCCCATTGACCCTTTCTTTCTTCCATCTCTCCTGCAAATGTCTCCAGAGTTCTAACCTCAGGTTTTTCCTCTTCTAGTTCTCTCCACGAGGGACTTAATATAAATTATTTCCATTACTTCAACTTCTTCTTTTATGGTGATTTCTACCAAATTTAGGTATCAGTCTTGACATTTCTCTTATGTGTCAAATTCAATCGAGTGTTTCTTCTATAACACAATATACATGTGACCAAACACACTTTGTATTCTGCAAAATCATTCACTAAAAATAACAGGGCTTAAGGGAAAACTATGGCTGGAGTATACCACTAAAAAACTGTTACTTTGTACCAGAGCACTAACAAAACAATAATTCTTCCCATAAAAATAGCTAGCAGTTTAACAGAGATGTAAAATTCCCAATAAATAGAGAAATATTCCAGAAAACATAGGATCTAGACTTAAAAATGATGAAGATAATTTTATGGTAGCTTAAGAAGGATTGAGTCTGCTAAATTACAAAGATGTCAAAATAAACAAAGGGAAGAGAGAAGCACTTCTGAGGAAGGGCATGTGGCCTTGAACATGCATGGAGAGCACGGAGTGAATGAACATCACGTTCTGCAGTTAGCTGAGTTCCTGCACATTGTATTGAGGTGCAACTTCTTTGTGTTGGGTAACATTAATGTGCTGGGAAAATCTGCTTATGATTCAAAGCAAATTCTGCATTATAGTCATATATATCCTACTTAAGCAACAGGGAGAAGGCCAATTTGCATTACAGAAGCAATGATTGTAACGGAACAGATAGGATTGCTAACCATTTACGAGAAAGAATTTCCAACTAGATATAGGCTCCTCAAACTCAAATGAGCCCAGGGTGAAACTTACTATCATCCTCTAGACATGCTCTTCCTCTCTATCACTTGCCTGGGATAATGGCATTATTGTCACTTAGGCTTGAAATAGTGCAGCAGCAACAGTGGCAACCACTATTTGAGAATTTTTGGAGTTAGACCAGGGTTGACTCCCAGCCATACAACTGTTCAGTCGTGAGCAAATTATATAATGTTCATAACCAAAATCCACATCTACTAAAGTGAAATTTATAATATAAAAACATTTATGACATAAAACATTTTTATCATTTTTCTTGTTAGCATTAAGTAAAATGATGTTTGAAAACATTTTGACACAATACCTGACACTTAAATGCTGAATAAACCATGGCCATTATTAACAGTATCTTCAACTTCACTTTATTGCTACATGGCTTGAAGTGTGTTGTGTCGTTCACTCTACTTCCATTATCACAACTGTACTATGATCCTCATTATCTGTCTCCCAAACAATTATTAAAAAACGTTTCTAAATTTTCTTGCCATAATGATTTCTACCCTTTCAACGTATATTTTCAGTATTTTTTACATTATCCTTTTTTTAAAAAACAATCTTACCATGGCACTCCCTTGCTCATATTATTTTATACAATAGTAGGATCACATTCTTGATATCAAAATGTGAACTAAATTGCAAATGATATAACTAGATTATGATATTTATGTGTATGATTTTTTACTTTGTAAGTCACTGAAATTAAGAACAATACGTTTTTTCAAATAATCTTTTGTGCTTTTAAAATCAGATTAAAACAACAATTTAAGAATAAGTTATTAAAACATGATTAAGATTTCCAGAGGTCTACTGAGATTTAAACCAGATGATTCTGAAACATGTGCAACTATACTTAGCTACAAGGTTCTGTTTTATCTTTTCATTAATAGTATCAATGATAAGACCCAGTGTTTGAAAACAAAGAATCAACAGGGTTCTGATACTGATTCACGGAAATGTCTTCCACTTTCTCCTCTTCATCTTCTGATTTTGATTCCTTCCAACATATTCACATGCAAGTTTATATACACACATTGTTATATACATATTGTTTCCATCTGGAAAAAATAACTCTCATTATAACACCCAGGAGTATTGGCTCTCTCTAGCATTAGAATTAACCAGGTAAAGTTTAATAAATTACAATGTGGGATACCATCCATGAGCATAACTAGATAAAAGTTGCCTATCTTTTATTCATCCCCTAGGGGCTGACGTGACTTTCAGAAACCACGTTAACCTGTGCTCACTAAGCTTATGTGTTAGCAAACACTTAAGTAGAATTGGAAAGAATCAAGTGAAAAGAAACATCTTTTAAAGTTGAAAAATACATTTATGAGTGAAGTTTTATAATAAGATGAATGGGCAATATGGTTTAAATTAAATTTAGGTATTAATGTTTGTTTTTCAAATATGTGGTCCTTGCAAATGTTTGCTTTGTTGGTAGACATATTTAACATAGACTTACCCCATTATGTATTATATAAATTTATTAGCATGTGCATCTCCATTGATAGACTTTGATTTCTTTAACAGTAATAAATGTTTTAATTATTGTTATGACTAAAACAGAACTTGAAGTAAAGTTGCTATTTAGAAGTGCTTGCTGAAAAAAGAAGTAAATGATTCAATGCCAGAACAAAATTATCTGCTGTCTTAAATGATTGGTATCACAAATTTCAGTATACATGAAACTTTGGCAGAGTTTTCATTTCTTATTTCTTAATATAATTCATTTTCTTATGCAAGTAGGTCTGTCTCCTTTCAGACTGACTGACAGTTAAAAGCAGAAGAGGAAATAGAAATAGGAATCAGCAGTGTGCTAACTAAAGAAAGTCTGGGCTTAAAATCCAAATACACCTGGCGCAAAACAAACGCACTCCACAGTATCTCCATTATGTCCTACCTCCACCCCTAAGGAGGTTATGTTTAAAAACGGCTGCTAAATTATGTGCAATCCAGGGTGTGTGCTGTTATGATTCATCTTTTTCAGAGCCCTGTCAGGCAAACAGGACAAGGAGTGAAAATTACAAGGAAGCAGTACCTGATTTAAATACAGTTTTGTTCAAGACTGCACAGCCAGAAGCTAGACTAGCGTTTGTCACATAGTAGACATTTAATAAATGATTTTTTAAATATTTTCCAGTATCCTCTATGTTAAAGAGAAATAAAAACCTCCTTGGGGACTTCTAGTTTCAGCTCAAACGTGTAAAGAGCTTAGAAGTCACCACTCCCATTCTTATAATAAGTAAAATCTAAACAAACTGAAAGTCAATGACTTTTTGTGGACCCATCAGGGAATTGAATTTGCAAGGCAAACACACCCCACAATCTGTAGAGACGGGCAAATCCAGAAAGTCACAGTGAAGATCTGCTCATCTGGGGCAGAAGGCACCGAAGCTGTACACTGGTAGGAACACTTAATGGTAATTTTGATGGATTGCTGGAGGCTGAGTTTGGACTACCAGAAGGAGAAACTCCCGGGGACCATGGCTATAAGGGTCTTCCCACACTTCCATGAGTCTTTGTTTCAGGAAATTGATCTGGTTCTTATAATGAAGAGCTGGAAAAGACCCTCTGGTAGGTTTGGCAGGTGGGAGGGGAAAAGTAATCATTGTGATTACACCAGAGTCTTCTCCGTAACAAACATCTCCTCTCCAGGGGAAAATAATTTTACCAGATTTTTATTCCACCTGGGGGAAGGGCATTATTCCCATTCTAGCTCCTTCTAGTCTTCCTGCCTCACCCTAGTGGGGAAAATGCTCAGAAACACCAGTGAAGATCACAACCCAAGGACACAGGTCCACTCAAAGACTGCGATTTAATCATATCATAGAACATTTCCCTTCCCCAACCCTTACCATCACACCAACAGGGGTATAGGACAAGAGATACACTGCTATTACCAGATGTAAGACACAAACTATCTTTCAGGAGGATTACCTTTGGAAGCCCAGAAGCACCAAGGGAGATAAAAATAAGGGCAGTAGAGGGACACTGAAGCCTCTGGAAACTATAGCTACAGCAAACATTAGACACAGCCCATTGTTAGCATGGTTAACATAAGACCTCACGTTAAAACCTACTTACCTCAGTTCCTATTACTCAATGCAGCATGTCTGTATTACAAAGCATGCTAAAAGACATTGATAGAAAATACAACCTTTATCATCATAAAGTGACATTCCTTATTTTTGTAATGCCTTTCATCTTAAAGGCAATTTTGTCTGATATTAACATAGCCATATTTTTTTAATTGGTGTTTACATAGTTTAACTTTCTTCTTTTACTTTCAACCTTACTGTATCCTTACATTTAAGTTGGCACACGTTTTTAATATAAATAGCACATATTTTTAATCAAGTCTGAAATACTTTATTTTTAATTGGAGCGATTCTTCTATATGTAATGTAATTAGTGTATATTTAATTTAAATAAAACATCACTATATGTGCATTATATTTTCCCACCCTATATGTTCTGTTCTTTTTGATTGCTAAAGTATTTTTTATCACTCTATTTTCTTTCCTCTATTTGTTGTGGAAGTTGTAAGCATGTTTCTTTTAGCAATAATCTTAGTCATTATGACACATAACAGATGTATTGTTGACTTACAAAGGTCTACTGTTAAACTTGACTTTTTTTCCTTTTTCCAGAAAATATAAGGTCCTTGGAAACACTTTAATTCCATTTATCTCCATACTGATATAGATGGCATGATTATAAGAGTTTTATTTGACATAGTTTAAACCCCACATTATCATTATTTCTTTATACAGTCAATGTTTGTTTATATTTACCCATCTTTATCATTTTCTTTCCTGCTTTCTTCCTTGATACAACTCTGTTCTCCCATTCTGGATAGTTTGCTTATATCTAAGAACATCCTTTAGAATTTCTGTAGTGTTCGTTTGCTAGTAGTAAAATCTCTCAGCTTTTGCTTATCTTAAATTATTTTACTTTGTCTTCATCTTTAAAATACTTACGTGATTTTAAATTATAGATTGGCTATTTCTTTCTGTAACTCGAAACTATCTTTCTACTGTTTTCATCTTCCATTATTGCTTTGAAAATTGTCAGCCTAGCCTCCTCTGAAATAATCTCTCTTTTTTCTCCGGCCCATTTAAGATATTTTCTTTGTGTTATTTTTCTGCAATTTTATTATGATATCTGTAGGCTTGGATTTCTTCTTCTATATCCTGCTAAGGGATGTTTTGGCTTCTTGAATATTCGTGGGCATGAATGTTTTTCATCAGTTCTGGAATGTTCTAAGCCATTATGTCTACAAATATCGATTCTGCCCCCATTTTCTTCTCTCTTTCCATAATCCATTAAATATATATTATACCTTCTTGGTGTATCACTGATGTCTCTTAACCTCTTTTGTATATTATACATCATTTTGTCTTTCTGTATCTTTTGACATATCTTCCAATTCACTAATTCTCTTTTCAGCTGGAATAATATGCTTTTAAACCATCTTTTTATTGTATTTTTCAATATAATTTTATTTGCTATTCATTCAAATATGCAATATTTCTTATTATAATTTCCATCTAAAAATTTAAATTTGGCTTTCACCTCAATAAACATAAAAAGCATAGTTTTTTAAATAATCTGTGTCTAATAAAATAATTCAAACATCTGAAATTATGGGAAGTGTATTTCTGTTGTCTCTTGTTTCTGCTGAGCCTGACTTGTCTTCTTGTTTTCATGGATATCAGTACATTTGATTGTTTGCTAGAACTAGTGCTTGAAAAACGATTTTGAGACATAATTTGAGGACTAAGATGCTTTTTTCCTGAGAGAGGATTTTTGTTTTCTTTTGTCAAGCACCAGAGGGTGCTAGCAGTCCAGGACCAAGGCTGGATTTTGGTTCCTGTACCCAACTCACCAGGTCACACTTTCAGAGTGCAAGAAAAGGAAGTACACTCTTTGACATCGGTCTTAGCAACATATTTTCAAGTACCATGTCTGACCAGGCAAAAGAAACAATAGAAAAAAATAAACAAATGGGAGTACATCAGACTAAAAATCTTCTGCACAGCAAAGGAAACCATCAATAAAACAAAAAGACAACCTAACACTTGGGAGAAGATATTTGCAAACCATATATCTGATAAGAGGTTAATATCCAAAATATATAAAGAATTCATACATCTCAACAACAAAAAAACTAACAACCCAATTAAAAAATGGGCAAAAGACCTGAACAGACATTTCTTCAAAGAAGATATACAGATGGCCAATAGTCACATGAAAAGATGTTCAAC
Source organism: Diceros bicornis minor (assembly GCF_020826845.1). Taxonomy (NCBI): domain Eukaryota; kingdom Metazoa; phylum Chordata; class Mammalia; order Perissodactyla; family Rhinocerotidae; genus Diceros; species Diceros bicornis. The sequence goes on along the minus strand of NC_080742.1, from coordinate 18,774,390 downwards.
ATCATTAACTATCAGGGAAATGCAAATCAAAACTACAATGAGATATCACCTCATGCCCGTCAGAATGGCTATAATTAACAAGACAGGAAACTAGTGTTGGAGAGGATGTGGAGAGAAGGGAACTCTCATACACTGCTGGTAGGAGTGCAGCCACTATGGAAAACAGTATGGAGATTCCTCAAAAAATCAAGGATAGAACTACCATATGATCCAGCTATTCCACTGCTGGGTCTTTATCCAAAAAACCTGAAAACACCAATGCTTAAAGATACATGCACCCCTGTGTTCACTGCAGCATTATTTACAATAGCCAAGACATGGAAGCTACCTAAGTGCCCATCAAGGGACGAATGGATGAAGAAGATGTGGTATATATACACAATGGAACACTACTTAGCCATAAAAAAGGATGAAATCTTGCCATTTGTGACGACATGGATGGCCCTTTAGGATATTATGCTAAGTGAAATAAGTCAGAGGGAGAAGGTCAAATACCATATGATCTCACACATAAATAGAAGATAAAAACAACAACAAAGAAATACATAGAGACAGAGATTAGATTGGTGGTTACCAGAGGGGAAGGAGGGAGAGAGGAGGGTGAAAGGGGTGATTAGGCACACGTGTGTGGTGATGGATTGTAATTAGTATTTGGGTGGTGAAGTTGATGTAATCTATGCAGAAATAGAAGTATAAGGATGTATGCTTGAAATTTATACAATGTTATAAACCAATGTTACCACAATAAAAAAAAAAAAGAAAAGAAACTGTGTCACCAAGAGTCCTCCTACTGTTAGTAGCTGACTCCAATTCATGTCCTTCAAGCCTATTAGTCTGCAGAAAAAGTAGCTCCATGTCTATGTTGGCCAAGGCTCCTAAGGAATAAGCAGCCATTGGGGGCTGGGGGTAGAGGGAGAGGTGAGAGAAGGGAGCTCTTAGGAGTACCTGGCCAGCATGGGAAGAAACAGGATGGGGTCCTAACTTGTCACGGCATTTATTCCATGTGATCTCAGTCCGGTTGCTCTTTGCTATCTGATTAACTCTTTAATGTCTTCAAGAAACATTTTAAAGAGGGAGGAGTTGATGCAATTACTTAGTCTGAAGCCAGAAGTCTAATCAGCACTGTTCTTCAAATGACTATTTAATCTCTCACTTCAGATTGACACATTACTGACTGCCATGTGGAGCTGGTCCTTGGCCCTCCTTCATGTAAAACTTCCTGTCCACAAAGCCCCTCCTGATCAGGCCCAGCTCTGTGGGATGAGTGATGTGGGATGAGTGATGTTACCAGATAAAATACAGGATTTCTAGCTAAATTTGTCTTTCATATGAACAATGAAGATTTTAAAAAATATAAATATGACCCAAATATTGCATGGGACATACTTATATTTTAATACTTTTCATTCCTCATATGAAATTCAGATCTAACTGGGTGTCCTTTACTTTTTTGTTTGTTTCTTTGTTTTGTTTTTTTGCCAGAGGAAGATTGGCCCTGAGCTAACATCTGTGCCAATCTTGCTCTATTTCGTATGTGGGATGCCGCCACAGCATGGCTTGACGATCAGTGTGTATGTCTGGGCCCAGAATCCGAACCCACGAACCTGGGGCCACTGAAGCAGAGCGCACAAACTTAACCACTATACCACCGGGCCAGCCCCTGGGTGTCCCTTATTTTTGTTTGCTAAACCCAGCAACCTTAGCGATGGCTGGCAGGATAAAAGTTTGCTCCCATGAGAAGTGTGTTTCTAGGAATCCCAGAAGTTAAACACTTTTTTAAGTTTATTGCAGCAATTAGAGTGAGATCTAGTTATAGGATATGTGTAGGCCCCTCAGCAATACCTGTTTCAAGCGGAATTAAAGAATCTCAGCATATGAGCCTCAGAAATAAACTAATAGAATCTATTTATTAATGTCCCAAATAAAGCATTTTAAGAACTAAAAAGGGCGGACATCATGAAAAAATTGATATAATTTGCTAACGCTAAAATAATTATAAAGCATTCCATGTAGTTTCTGGGAAAATGATATTGAACCACATTTTGAAGTAGACTATATTAAAAGGACTTTAGCAGAATCACCATAAGAATTAATCACAGGAACCCAAATCTTCCTCCTCCAAACCTCTCACCGTTAGGGGCTAATGCTGAAAAAACATGCTCCCTGATACATATGACTCATTTGGAATTTTCCAGTTGTACTTGGTGTCTTGTATCAACTTCTTTGCAAAACATTCCCTTTTCTATACATAGTCATATGCATAATCATTATATCCATTAGTGAAATTATCTTAGATACGAGCATAACATCTGCCAGTCAAACGACTATCTTCTCAAGGAGATATACACATGCAGGAATAATAATTTAGGTTATTAATTCTACTAGGTAGTTTTACTTTGTGATAAATTGGCTAATATCATTTCAATATAGTCATGACTTAAAGGTGATACTTTGATATTTTTGAAATGTATTTTCATTTGTATTTTAAATCTGAGTTTATTTCAAAACTTGTATTTTTTTATTTAGTCTCCCTTTTACCACAGTTATGATGTAATTTCTCTACCAGGAAGATTCTAATCTCTCATTCACTTTGCCTTTCATTCACTCCAGCCTTCGTCTTTGTGTATCATAAAATTAAAGATATTTGCAGCTGGTCTCCATGTCTAGATCACTTATGCAGATTAGAAACAATAAAAGAGCCAAAACCCAGGTAGCTTTTGAACTATTCTCAATATTTTCTAAAAGTCTGACACACTTCCTTTGAAATATATTCTGCTTTGTGTTTTAGAAAGTTATTTTTCTATCGCCATATTTGCCCTTAACAATTCAATTACCCATCTCCCATTTCGTTTAGAATCACTCTTTATAACAAAGATTGAAACCATAATTGAAATGTTGCCCAACATAAAGGAAAAGAGAGCTCAAAAGGAACATAGGTTTAATTTTAGTCCAATTCTTGCTTACAGTTTTTTTTCCATCTGACAAAATCTCTAATTATTCTTCAGTGAATGAGGAAGAAAAGTCTGTTTTGTGTTCTCAAGTACCAGTGCTTGATTATCATTAAGTAATCACAATATTCCTAGAATCCCTTCAAGATGACACTATCTGAAGCTGTATTAGTTAGGATATGGGTTTTAGCTATTATAACAAGAATGCAAATATTATAATAACTTAAGAAAATATCTATTTTTCTCTCATGTCAAAATCTGAATAAGTAGACAAGCCTAATATTTCCCTCCACATTAAGAAGCCCAGCTTCTTCACTTTTTTGTCTACCATCCTCAACAGGTAGCTTTCATTTTCTGTTCAAGAGGGCTGTGCCAGCTCCCACCGTCACACATAGATCCTGGCCACTGCCAAGGGGAGGACATGTCCTTTCACTTTAAGGGCTCAACTCAGAAGCTGTAGCTTTACTGCTCACATGTCATTGGCCAGAATTTAGTCATGTGGACAAACCTAGTTATGAAGGAGTCTGGGAATGTCTTTAACTTGGCAGCCATGTGCACAGCAAAATTAAAAGTATTCTATACCAAATGATGGGGGCGTGGATATTGGGAGACAACAAGCAATCTCTAGTACAGTAGCTATACATCTTTTCTTCATTTGCTTAAATATGTCCAATATTTATTATTTTCTCTTATGTGACTGGTACAGTGCTAGACGGTTGAAAAACAGGGATCACAAAATAAGGCTCCTATTCCCAAATAGATACTGGTCCTGTCTAGTCAGTGAAACAAATATTATTAAAATAAAAATGCAAATAAATTACATTATAGACTAAATTGTATATGTAAAGATTGTGACAGAGAGATTTCATAGAGTCTTAAAGGAAAAGTAAGATTAGCCAGAGAAGAGAGGGAAAAACGTTCCATGCAAAGAGAACAGAATAAGTTAAAGATTTGAGAAAAAAATAAATTTGACTCAAAAACTTAAAGAAGGTTAGTGGGAGCAATAGCAAGAGTGACAATGTAAAGGTTTTTTATTCTTTTCTAAAAAAAAAATGGGAAGGCACTGAGAGATTTTTAAGTATTTCCTCTTTATCATCTGTTAACCTAGTCCACCAGTGGACTTCTGCATTCACCCAGTTAGGACCTTCAAAGATACCCAAACATTTTTAAAGTCTTAACCTCATTTGGTTACTAAATACATAATTTTTCAAGCTTTTACACATCCTTGGATTTTGCTTTTTCATCTTTTATAAATGTTATTTTAAAATATGGTTGTGCTGATCTTTAAACGCCCCCTTCATTTCTATTGACATCATTTGTGATTGTATTATCAGAATATTATTTTTGAGTGGTTATCTCTTGATCTTTTCATTGAGTCATCTGTCTTTGATTTTTTCCAAATTTTGGGACTAAATATGACTATATTTAGAATTCCTTGATTATAATAGTGACATTTTCTCCCAATGTTAATTTCATAAAATGCATATAACTTTCCAGAATATTGGAAAATTTGGGAATTGAGTAGATTACGTTTGAAAATGAAGTGCAAATACAGTGACTTCAATAACTAAAGCTGAGGTAACACGCATTTTCTAGGACATGCCTTTGATTTTCAGTGACAATGAAGGATCTGCATTGGATTATAAATCATAATATTTTATGTAATAAAAGTAATAGTAGAGACCACTGGTCCATTGTGCTCATTTTAAAATTGAGATGACTGAGCTCTATTGAGATGTGTCACTTCCAAAGTCACATGAAGATAAAGGACAACGCTGAAGTCACAATGCAGCTCTCCTGACTCAGTCCAATTCTCCTTCCCCACGTCCCTGAAGCTGCCATGGAGGTTTGGTCCTGCCTCTACCTACTGAGCAATGGTCTGAAATGGACAAGTAGATGAAGGAACGAAGTAAGATATAAAACTTTTGTTGTGTTTTCACTTGCCACAGACACTAATCAAGTGAGTTAAGTAGGTTAGGGCATGGATTAAAGCAAGCAGTTTAAAGGCCAAATTGAAATATTCGGTCCTATTTTGGCATACTCTGTCGCCAAATGACTCTATGTTACACCCTATTGAAATATATACATCGATTATATATATATCAACATATATAATGATGTGTATATATATATACACACACACATATATATCTGAAAGCTTGAATAGATTTACAACAAATACATTTTAAAAGATGTGTGGTTTAAAAATTAACTCAATTTGTAATTTAAAAAATTAAATTGATAATTTGATCCCTGAAAATAGGATAATTATATAATTATATTATGACATAGGCTTAATTAAAAATCACCTTTTTTATGGATAAACAGTCTAGTAATTCTCGTTAGATCTAGTGGCTTATAATATAGGCAGCTGTAGCTTAAGTGAAAGCAGAGTTCCTTATTAATCCTCTGGGATGTACTTGGTCCTCACTTAAGCATCTTGAAGAGGTGATGTAGTGCTCTCATCAAAGCTACAAGGAAAAGGTACAAAATCCAACCTTATTTAAGCAGAAGAATTAAGAGGTAATATAACTAAAGAAAAGTGACAAGAAAAGCTTCTAACAAGCTCTTCAATATTCTAAAATGAGGGTTAAATCCCACCCAGAAGGAACTGTTGTAATGAAAATATTCAAGACTATCTGCAGAGGGTAGTTTAAATGGTTTTAGGACAAATTTTATAAAACGTCTTAAAATGAAGTACCAAAATGTGTGCACACATTTGAAAACAGAACTTTCAAAGCCTCAAATATTTGTGTAAAAATATTTAATGACCATATTTCAAAGATTTCTTTTTCTTCTGTCATTTTTAGATTTATTGTTTTTATCAAAGCTATGAAGAAATATATGACATATCAGGATGGTATGTGTTTTTAAAATAATGAATATTTTAAATTTATAATCTTGGCAATTCATGTTCCTAAATCTGGTTGCAGACAAAAATATGAACAGAAAACATTAATGCAAGAATGCACAAGCAGTGAGGTACTTTCAGCCTAGATTATCAACTCTTCAATCTTGACTATTTTAGCTCTGTCTCCACTTCATGTAGCTAACCCTTCTTTTTCTTCCTAAGGATTCAACATTGAACATACAGTTTTAATAAATGGCATCTGTTTTCTCTTTTTTCTCTCAGTTTCACAAATAGTTTTAAGCTATGAAATATGAACATACCTAGGGACTAGAGATCAACAGCATTAAAATCGTATACTTCTAATACTTATTGAAGTTTTAATTGCTTAACCACTATTTTGGACCAATGCATAACAAATTACTTTGCTATTGACTGACTGAACATATCTCTGGGTAAAAGAAAAAGAAAAAAAATCCAATGAAATTTTATTTTAATTGGCCAACTTTGTAGTTTTTATTTATTTTTTTCCCCCAAAGCCCCAGCAGATAGTTGTATGTCATAGCTGCACATCCTTCCAGTTGCTGTATGTGGGACGCGGCCTCAGCATGGCCGGAGAAGCGGTGCGTCATTGTGCACCCGGGATCCGAACCCAGGTCGCCAGCAGCGGAGCCCACGCACTTAACCGCTAAGCCACGGGGCCGGCCCTGGCCAACTTTAAAATTACACAATAACAATTATTTTAAAATTTTGAAAAACAATAGCCTAGAAAGCTACCTCTGACATTTCTGTGACACATCACAATATTTTTTAAAATTTAGTATATGAAAAGACTGATATTCAATAAATTAATCTTCAATCTAATTAATCTTCCATCAGTATTTATTTTAGTAATAAAAAATATACACTAATACATGAGAAATACATATTACAAAGCTGTAATACGTGTGAATACGTTAACTAACTGATGAGCGTTTTCAATGATTACTCAATATAGTCTAAATACTATGTTTCATCTAATATAAGATGCAGATTTTTTTTTTCATATTTTAACATCTCTGAAATCAGGATGTGTCTTAAAATCACTCCAGCCAGGAAGCAGCTGTGACATGGTTGTCATTGCCTGCCCGAGTGAATCAAAACAAGCAGAAAGGGTACTGGGGCTTGAAGGTCTCAGAGACAATAGAAGAGCCTGCTTTTAAGAAATACTGCATCACCAACCCTCTTAATGCCACACAGCATGATTTACAGAGAAAACCAAAAACACTGACGACTCTGAGTCAAAATATCATTCAGACTTTGAATATGAAAGAGTTACGTAAATACATTATCTAATTTATTTTGCGCGCGCACACACGTGTGTAGAAGGGGGATTTAAAAAATTTTTGTGTAAAAAATCTAGAAGACCTTTTTAAATAAGTATAAAATAAAATATCTAAGTGGTAAAAAAAGCATTATACCATAGCATAATTGACTACATTTTTTTCCTTCCTTAGTGAGAAATAAAATAGTTGTGTTTTGATAAAGGAGACACTTTGGTGCCCACGCCCACAACTCCTTGACCTACTTCTGAATCAGCAGCAGCCATGATAGTGGTTCCTGTGCTCACTGACAATGTCCAACCTAAAGATCCCAGGCTCTATTTTTGGACTAACCCAAGCTAAGACAGATAGTATCTTAGATTTGATTAATTATGGTAAATGAAATGAATGAGTTTTATTTTCTTTTCAAGACAAAAGTAGATACAACAATTTATAGTAAATTAAATAGCTCTGAAAATTACCCATTCAAATTACTCTGTGCTTATAAAATTCCTGTGAACATAAAAATATTAAAGCCAGCTGCAATGAGCTATTATTTCCACCCTTCTAAACGCCAAAAGTGTACTTAATCTCTGACATGTATTACAACCAATATCTCCAATTAATGGAACACAGGAGTGACACATAATTCGAAACACTTGAATTTTAGATAGTAATAGAATACAGATTTTAAAGCGCATTTATATATGTTATAATCACACAGGTTTCCCATGATAAGAAAATGCCTAAAATTGCGAGTCATGTGTAAGAAGCATAAATTTCCAAGCATTGCACATTTTTTTGTATACCTCTACCCTTTCATACTGGCTAAACATGAAAATCAAATACTTCTTCAGACATGCTTACCAGAGAATTTACAGTACACACATTTACCCATCGTAATATGACCAAAAAAACACGTGCTATGCCATTCTCATAATTCTTACTTAAATATTAATATTGACAAATTGTTATTGCACACATATCATGTTCAAAGTAGTATGTACTACAGAAACTTCTAAAAAATTAGTAAGAAGCAGTCATCATAAGCACTCATGTTGCCCACTGTAGACAAATGGCATAAAATCAGCAGAATACAACTCTCAAAATATAAATAAAACATTATAAAAAATCTAAAATGAAGGTCCAATAAAAGAAGAAATCAATCATATCTCTTTAGTAAATTAGGAAAGCCTTTCTGGAGGCTGTGACATTTCAATAGAGGTTTAAAAAAATGAGTTGACACTAGCCATAGGAAGAAGGGAGAAAATTTACGCTAGAAGGACGTAACCTGTAAGCAGGGATCCAAGGATGATAGCAGCATGATGGCTCAGCAAACCAAAAGCTGCTCAGTGTTGCTAAGAAGCGAAGTGAAAGGGACCTTGAAATAGCGATGAGGACCTGTCATGGAGGCCCCGCAGGTGAGGCTGAGGAGCTGGTGTGGCAGTGATGGGCCACAGTGTAGGCGAGGAGGAGTGCTGGGGTGGTACAATATAAAAGATGTCAAGGGAGAGGATGGTTTGAAGAAGAGGAACATGCTAATGTCAAATGCTACAGAAAAAAATGAGGCTGAACATGTCTGACAAAAGGCTTACAACGTCAATATCCTCTGAGAGTTTAACAGACTGTGGAATTTTTAATGCAAGGGACAAAAGAGTGAGAAACCACCAACAGAGAAAACAAATCACTCTTGCAAGAAGTTTTGAGAAGGGAAAAGGAAAAAGGCTAAACGTAGCATTTCTTCATTTCTTAATATTTTGCCAATGGACTTGGTCATTAAGAAGTACCAGCATCCTTTTTAAAAAATAATAAATTATATCTCTGAGCCCTATCAGAGTTTCATTGATGACAGAAAACAATTTGTGCTTCAGTTTGATAGTTATTATATCATTTCTCCAGCACCAAAGACCCTATAAAACAAGTAATTGTAGTTTCCTATAGGATAAAATAAAGAAATAGTCAATAAATGATAGGAGTTAAATCTGACCAATTTTCAAATTTATAACTGCTGAATATTTGGAATTTTCTTTTTTAATAAATTTAATAACAAATAACAAAATAAATAATAGATGTTCATTATAGGAAAAGAAGAAAATATAGATTAAAATAGAAAAAAAAAAAACATTCAAGTATCCAGAGAACAATTTTAACATTTTGAGGTATAGCCTACCAGTTATAGAGAAGAATAAGTGTGCAAGTTTTTTTTGTTTTGTTTTGTTTTTAATTTATTTTTCCCCCAAAGCCCCAGTAGAAAGTTGTATGTCATAGCTGCACATCCCTCTAGTTGCTGTATGTGGGATGCGGCCTCAGCATGGCCAGAGAAGCAGTGCGTTGATGCGCACCCGGGATCCGAACCTGGGCCGCCAGCAGCGGAGCACGCGCACTTAACCGCTAAGCCACGGGGCCGGCCCAGTGTGTGCAAGTTTTTAAACTCTACATCTGTCACTTACTAGTTGTGTCATCCTGTACAAATTATATAATTTCCCAAAATGAAAATATAAATGGAACAATAACGAGTAAGAATGCTATGAAAATTAAATGAATCACACACATAAATTTCTTAAACCAATGCTTGGCACATACTACTCAATGGAGGTTAGTTATTTTGCTTATGAATGTGCATGTTTTGGCACACCTGCATAGCTCACAGGTAAAAAAGGGGATCATATGATACAGATAGTCCATCAAACTATAAATATATTTTTATTTCTACATTTATCAAGACAAAGTGTTGGCAATCTTTTCTACAAAAAGCCAGAAAATAAATATTTTAGGCTTTAAGTGCCATACTGTCTGTATGGCAGCTTCTTAACTCTGCCATTGTAGCATGAACGCAGCCATTGACAATGCTTAATATATATTCACATGACTGTTTTCCGATAAAACTTTATTTATGAAAGCAAGTATTGGGCAAGCTTTGGCCCACAGGCTGTAGACTGCTGATCTCTGACCTGCAACATCATTTTCTGGCTGTGTAATATAATATATGTAATTTATTTAGCCAACATCCAATTCTTTTTTTTTTTTTTGAGGAAGATTAGCCCTGAGCTAACATCTATTGCCAATCTTCCTCCTTTTTTCCTTTTTTTCTCCCCAAAAGCCCCAGTAGATAGTCGTATGTCATAGTTGTACATCCTTCTAGTTGCTCTGTGTGGGACATCACCTCAGCATGGCTTGATGAGTGGTGCGTAGGTCCACGCCTAGGATCCAAACCAGCGAACCCCAGGCCGCTGAAGCAGAGTGTGCAAACTTAACTGCTACACCACCAGGCTGGCTCCCAACATCCAATTCTTGAATATCTAGGGGTTTTTTTCAAAATTTGCTTTCACAAACAACCATGCCCATTCTAGAATGTTTCTTTAGGTTAAGTAGATTATTTCTTTAGGTTAATTCTTACATACATGTGAGAGCTTTTATTATGCACACCTTGCCATTCAGAAAATCTGTACCAAGTTACACTCACACCACAGTGTTCGAAAGGATCACTTTCCTAACACCTTTGTCCAAACTGGACATTTATTTTGGGGGGAATTTTCTTAGATATTTTAATTTTGCTGAATTACCATTATTTAGTTCTTTAAAATCAAAGAAATAAGTATTGATAATCTTTACTTTAAATTTAAATGTTATCTATATAACAGAAATCATTTCTGTTTATTTCTGAGGAAAGAAGCTTCCTTATTTAAATCTATTCTCATTAACTAAAAGTAGAAGAAAGAAAAGGGAAAATGATCTGAAATTCTACTTTCCTATGATAACTCGAGAATGTTTTCTCCAAGAAAAAGTGTCTTTTTATTGATCACACTTGTAAATCCAACACCTAGAACAGTGCCTGGAACGTGGTACCCAATGATATCTGCCAAAGCACTAAAGAACATTAATTTTAGCAATCATTGTTCTGTACATCTCTCAGTACACACATATATACACATAATGTAACAGTTGCTTTAAAAAATATTTGCTTGGATGACTTTTTGCCTCCCAGCAATTATTCCTACTTCCCTTTGCACCCAGGGAACACTGCTGTCGCGGCCTGGTTAAGTGTATTCATATGCACATATTGAGGGCTGTGGTTGTTTAACAAAACCACTTTTCTATTACATAGGATTCTCGCTTTTTCTCTTGGTTTTTGAATGTATCGAAACCAAACATTAATCAGTACTTTTACTCTCCTCCCCAAAAAACACAGAGAACTTAGAACACTTTAACTTCATTTAGTTTCTCTACCTATCCCCACCACATGCTATTGTTGTTTTGAATATCTGTTGCTCATTTAAATTCGCACTATTCACATCTTTCTTGGATCTTTACTCGTTCTTGGCATCTTTCCTCAGGGGTGGATGGTGGGAGTATTTTTACTTCTTGTTCTCCCAATACTGGCACTGTGCACAACCCTAGCAGGCAACATGGACATAGAACACTATATTAACAGTCCTCCAGAGTTCCACTGCTCTGGCCATCGTTCACCCTTGCCCTTGAAAGTATCAGCTTATTCTGTGGAGGATCTCTTATTTGTCTTCCCCTAAGTCTTACCTTCTGGCCCCCCTACTTAGGTCTGCCAAAACTAAAGTCAATATTTAAATGGCCTAGAACCAAAAGAACTTTTTATGCGCTGGGGCTTGTTTTAACTCTCTGGGATTCTGTCTACGTTGATATTTTGGCTTAGTGAAAATTACCATCTTGCCAGCTATTTGATGATTTTAATAAGATTTAAATAAGACGGTACTTACAAAATGCTTCAAATCTATCCTGACTCTTGTCTTCTCTCTTCTTCTCTCCCTTTTTTAACCCCCCCATCTCTAACTATTAGTCATGGCTTGGAGTTTAGTAGCATTAGGTTCTTATCATTTATTAGTTCTTCTTGTGCAATTAGTTTTTCACTTATATTTCAAGAATCTTTATCTACAAGTATAAACCAACATTCATTTTATTATTACTCATTGAAAAAATATTAAATTCCCAAAATATTATAACAATCTTCATGAATCCAGTATCAAAATACATTAAATCTTAAAGAATTATAATATCAGTTTCTTTTAATTTTTTAAGAAGCAAATAACAGGAAATTGGGGTCCCTAAAATGACCCTCATAGTTCCAGTCCCCATCCTCTATTTTCAAAACAGCTACTATCATTAATTTGATATATATATCAGACCAATTTTTTTTTTTACTTTTACTTTTTATAAGCGTTAGCATTGTGTTTTGTATTATATATTATGTAACATTCTTTAATATATTTTTCTTTGCCATTCAACATTATTATTTGAACTCTAGCCATGCTATTATACACAAATCTTACTTATTCATCTTAATTGCTCTAAAGTGTTCCACCACACAAATACACTATAAATTAGACATTCATTTCCTTATTGATGGCATTTGGAATGTTTTCCATTTTTCACTATTGTGTGTAACAAGCTTGCAATAACAAGTCTTCATATGCATATGTGCCAGAATTTCTCTTGGACGTAAACCAAGGAGTGAGTGGCTGGGTCATGGAGGATGCGCATTTTCAACGTCTACAGGTGTCGCCAAACTAGTGTCTGTGGTTCCACCACATGCAGGGCAGGGAAATCTTGTTTCCCCATCCTTGCTTTACCTGACTTAATTTTTGAAAATCTAATGAGTGAGATGCATCTTGTTGAGCATTTTCCATGCTAATTTTTCAGATTTTCTCTTCTGTAACTATCTATTCATCATCTACAGTGAGTTTGGGATTTCTCAATAATCTCCTAGTTATATACACTAAAATCCACTAGTCTATCTTAAATGGATCTTGAATCCGTATATGCTGTCTTAGTCTGTTCAGGCTGCTGTAACAAAATACCACAGACTGGGTAGCTTGTAAACAGCAAAAATTCATTTCTCACTGTTCTGGAGGCTGGGAAGTTCAAGATCAAGCTGCCAGCTTGGTTGCATTCTAGTAAGAGCCCTTTCCTGGTTCATAGCCAGCACCGTGTCACTGTGTCTCACATTGTGGAAGAGGCTAGGGAGATCTGTGCGGTCTCTTTTACAAGAACATTAATCCCATTCACAGGGGCTCCACCTTCATGACCTAAGCAACTTTCAAAGGTCCCACCTCCTAATACTGTCACACTGGGCATTAGAATTTCAACATATGAATTTAGGGGGGGACACAAACATTCAGAGAACAGCACAAGCTTTTGCAATATCATATACTGAATAGTTAGAAAATATCAATTCACTAAGTTATACTGATCTTTTCAATGTCAAAGCATTTCATTATACAATATAAAAAAAAATCATACTCTTAACTTGCCACCGATTATATCAGAAAAGACCTTAACTGTTGAGAAACTCTAGAGTACAAAGTCACAGATACCTGTTCTCCAAAATTCTAATTTTCACTTGAAAGCTTATATGTTATCATTGGCAACAACATCAGCTGTTTTCCCTGAAAGGAGAAGTGTACTTTGCTCATTTTTGAATTTTGCAGAAATGTCTGCCAAATACCCAAGTAAGCCTATCAGTCTTTTTTTTTTAAGTAAAAATTGTGTTCAATGTAAAAATGGCTAGTTATGGCAACTCAATCACAAAAGTGCTTTTTCCCATTACAAATACTGTACTTCACTATAAGCAAAAAGGCTCTATATGTACTTCTTATTCTGTCACACCGAATATTTAAGAGACTTGTGTTCCAGGGATGAGATTTAATAATTTAATATTTTTTACTGCTTCATCAAAGATCTTCTTAGGTGAAAATATTCTTTTTTAAGCACTCATGAATACAATGACAAGTTCATTTGGGACCACTGTAGTTTTACCCATCATAGCTTGAGTATCACCAGTGTAGATATCAACACAGAGAAAAAAGGCAAATCACATGTTAGCACTGTTATGAAAACAGCTTTAGCCTAACAGATCTCCTGATTGTTTCCATGGAACTCCAGGGGTCCATGGAGCATACTGTGAGAATCACTATATTAGAATGACCAACTCTTTTATTAATACTCCTATCAATCTACAAATATGTTGGTTTTCCAGGGAACACACGTTGAGAAAATTAGAAAGTGAGATTCCAGAGAAAAATATCCAGTTGTAGATTGAATCTCCTGATCCTTTAACGGCTTTCCTTCTTAAGAAAACAGTGTTGATAACTTGAATCCCTTGTTCCTAAGGGCTATTTGCTTAAAATTTCTATTTACTTCTCTCTAAGTACTGAGAAAGATTTAGCAACATAAACAAATCACTCACTCAAAGATCTTTAATTTAAAAATCCTACCAACTTACTCTTTTAACATGTATGTCTCCCTTTATACATTTAAGGAAAGTCATATTCCTTTGTTTTCCAAAATTTGCAAAAGGAAAATCAAATGATCTAATAACACTTGCCACATTAGGAGGCCAAATACAATTTTGTCTTGAGACTGTTTATGAGTAAGTTTTATCTTGATCTAGCAAGCTCTTGTTTATAAAAGATTACTTTTACAAAGGACAGAGGTCATTCCCCTAACTCCATTTGCTGGAGTGGGAGGTCAGAAATTCTCTGCAGAGTTCTGGCCGATAGTAGGCACTCACCTATGACATCCTCTCTCTATCACAGGAAACCAATGCCAGCTCAGGCACTTGACTCTTTAGACAACTGACATTTTCAACCGTGAGGCAGGTGGCTGAAAGTTAAAATCCACATCTTGTTTGTACATTGTAAAATAGAAGGAATAAAGGTCAAGGGAAGAATGCTTTAACAGGTCTTAGACTTTCATATCTTGAATTCCATCTCATTGTAATTAAACATATCAGATCATGGTATGTCCTAAGAATGACAGAAAAATAAAATTATAGAACTTTTCAGAATTAAGAAAGAACACGAACCAAGATATCAAACAATATTTTTTCCAGTGGCAATGCTTTCAAGGTAAAATCTTGAATATGAAGTTAAATCTGGCTAATAAATGAATTTATTTCATAGTTTAATGGTGTTACTCCTAGTTAACATTTTAATACCGTGTTTCATTTTTGTTTTGGAATGAAAAAGCACCTTTTTTAAAAATAAACTTTATAAACATATTTTTTAAATTTTATTTCTATAGAGTTGGTTCTTACATTTTAAGGAAAATACAGCTTGAGTAGTTAGGAGAATTACAGAAGCAAATAAAAATACTTGATTATTGTTTTGCCTAGGGGCCAGGTCATCAACTCTAGTTGATTTATCTAAATTGTATATGTCTACTTCATAACAGTTTTGGGTAAAATAATTCTAAACAACTTAATCGTCAGTGTCTTCAACAGAGATTGCTTGGCAGACCACATGGCTTATTCCGAAAATTCTTACTGCTACTGTAAATCCCCCTTTGCCATAAAAATGGTCCCATTTAAATATTATCAAGAATAGTCTACCAAAGCTCCATGCTGGAATCACCACCACCTTCCCTTTTAAAAGATGATCTCCAGGGCCGGCCCCATGGCTTAGCGGTTAAGTGCGCACACTCTGCTACTGGCGGCCCGGGTTCGGATCCTAGGCGTGTACCCACGCATCGCTTGTCCGGCCATGCTGAGGCCGTGTCCCACGTACAGCAACTAGAAGGATGTGCAATTATGACATACAACTATCTACTGGGGCTTTGGGGAAAAAAAAGGAGGAGGATTGGCAATAGATGTT
Source organism: Diceros bicornis minor (assembly GCF_020826845.1). NCBI lineage: Eukaryota > Metazoa > Chordata > Mammalia > Perissodactyla > Rhinocerotidae > Diceros > Diceros bicornis. Next base: position 18,758,672 of record NC_080742.1, on the reverse strand, counting down.
AGCTCAGAGCCGATCTTCCTCAGCAAAAAGAGGAGGATTAGCATGGATGTTAGCTCACGGCTGATCTTCCTCACAAAAAAAAAAAAAAAAAAAGATGATCTCCAAGGACTAGTATTAAGGGAAATATTTATGTTTGTGTTTATGTAGCTAAATGCTTGTGTGTGTCTGTTCAAATCACGGAGTCAGCCAGCTGCTTTCTACACAGGCAGAGACCTGAGATTACCTTATACTCTAGGAGTGGATCTTCTGCATCCTCAAAGGCAATGTTTTTCAAATGTAAAAGAAAAGGAGATGGGAACTCATTAGTGGGTCATGAAATTAACTTAATGGATAGTAACCACATTTTTAATGTGATGTAAAATGTATTAAAGGATGTGGGACATCCTTTAAAAATATTTGAAAAACATCATTCTAATGGGACCATTTTAACAGTCTTTTTAGTTATGTATAATTAGGAAAAGGCAATCATTATCCCAGAATTAGTTAGTAATAGAACCTTTTCATTTCTGTTTCTCTTTTTACATGCAGAATTCTAGAAAAGGAGGTGTGCCCACTGCACAATGTTATTCTTCTGTGTGAGACATGACAGAACTCTAAATTCAGTTTCTTAAATTTGAGGTGGCTTCGAGCCCAGTGCGAAGGGAGGATAGTGAAGAACAAAAACTAAAATCAATTGAAGAAAGTAAGAACAGAGACTGGAGACTGATAAACTGGTTCGAAAAGAAAGAAATGCCTAAGAGCTTATGGGTTAAGCTGGTCTTGGCTTACAGGAGACTGATGTTGGAAGCACCTTTGCCCCTCCACTCTTGTGTATATTCATTTATTCAACACGCATTTACTGAGTGCATAATTTCTGCCCTGACACTGTGCTAGTCTCATTGATGAACAATGCAGATGTCATCACTGTTTACGTGGAGCTTATTCTAGTGGGGAGGATATAGACACTCAACAACTAGGAAAGCAAATAGTAACAAATACGTGAAGAAAAACAAAAAAATTAAGTAGGAGGACAGTGGGAGGAATAGGTGTTATACTGGTAGTCTTGCTTGGCTTTTCTAAAGAAATAATATTTAAGCCAAGAATTTGAAATATGTGAAATCAACCATGAAAAGAAAAAAATTATTTTGGAAAAGGTAGATTGTTGCAGGTAGAGAAGAGTACACAGGCAAAGGCTCTGAGATCACAAGAGTAATGAGGTGGGAGAATTAAAATGAAACCAGTGTGCCTGGAATTTATTGGGAGAGTTGAGAAGGCCTGGAGGGTGACAGTGGCCAGGTCATGCATTCAATACATATCTATCTAGCTTAGTCCCAGGAACTATTCTCAGTGTGAAGATACAGCAATGAGCCAAAAGATCAAGTTCCTCGGGTTCTTCTGATGGAGATGAATATAAAGTAAATAAATAAAATAAAGTGAATCATAATGTCAAGGAGCAATAATTGCATTTATGGAAATAAAGCAGGTTCTAAAGATAGAGAATGATCGGGTTTTACTTAAGAAATGTTATTTAAGGCAGGCCATTCTGAGAAGGTTATATTTAAAAAGAGACATAAATAGAGACAATTATCCATAAAAATATCTATGAAAACAGATTTAATGACAAAGAGTACAGCAAGTGCAAAGGAAATAAGGTAAGTAGAACCTAATTGGAGGGGCAAAAAGAAGGCTAGTGTGGCTAGAATCTAAGAGATAGCCAGGGCCAAATCAGGCATGGCCCTCAAGGCCATAACAAGGACTTGGGTTTTATCTTCAGTGTGTTTGGATGCCCCTGGATGGTTTTAAGCAGAATAGTGAAATGATCTGATTTATATTTTAAAAGGATCACTCGGGTTGCACAATTGAGGATGAACTGAAAGGGAGTAAATGGTCCAGACAACAGATGATGGCAGCTTAGACCATGGTGAGAGTGTGGATGTTAGAAGGAGTGGTCAGACTGGGTATATACTTCAGATGCATAGGGGATAAGATTTTTTCATATATTGATATTAAGTGTGAGAGATAGAATAGGTGATATTACCTAAATTCTAGACTTGAGTAACTGAAAGAAAGGAAGAAAGTGTCATTTAGATTGGAAAAACTTGAGGAGGTTCAGATTTAGGATATGCGTGGATAGGGAAAACAGGAATTCTGCCTAAGATGCCAAGAGGAGATACTGAGTGGTGATTGGGAAATGATTCATGAGTTCAGAGAAGAGGAAAGTACTAGAGACATACCAGAGAAATGTACAGATAGTATTGAATTCACGGGACTGGATGAGGGCAAAAGCCCTCCTTTTCTCCTTATCAGCAAGTTGGGAGGATGAGGAAGCTCCACAAAGAAGCCTGAGAAGGAGCAGCCAATATGGTCAATGGAAAATCAGGAGAATATCAAGCAAACAAAGAAAGCTCTTGCAGAAGGTAGAAATGATTAGCTAAGAAGTCAAACAAGATAAGAATTGAAAATTATTCATTAGATTTGATAAAGTAGAAGTCATTGTTGATAGAAAAAAATTCAATTTCTATTGCTTTCTTAGAGTCATGAGTTTTATTACTAATAGACTCTTAAGGGGAAAGTGAAAACAAAGGGTATTCAAATGCTTGCTGACTCATAAGTAAAGTCAATCCATTGAACTATGAAAGAGGTTAAAGAAAAAAGTCAGTGATATAGATTGTGAGTTAACTATTACAACTTCCTGTAACAAACATATTTACAATCTAAATGAGCAAAATATTTTTACAGGTCATATTTTAACAAAAGTCATTTCTTGTAACAAACCTTAACAGTTTCAGTTTACATTCACAATCTTTAGAAACATTAACATAACCCTTTTAGCATTGCTTGAAAGCTCTGTGCCTTCCTTAGCGAATATACTTAGACAAACTCAACTATATAAAGATATAAAAGATATAATTTTAACTTAAACTATGTGGGGGAAAAATATGCAATGGTTTAATAAATGTTTACCTTATCTACTCAAACCAAATATAGAGGCTAAGTAGTGGCTTTGTCTTCTCCAAGCATCTGTGCCAAGATCTTTCAAATTCTATTCAAGGTTCCTTGATAAAATGTTAACTGAAGTCTGTTGTCTGTGGCTTCAATTGTAATTTGTAGTCAAGGATAAATTAATATCACAGAACTTACAAAAATCTTTTCCATAGTGGAGAGTTTGCCATGAGAACTTTCAGTAGAGCAGTGCAAGCAAAAGCCTAATTGGAGAGGGATCAAAAGAATTGAGAGAAGAGGAAGTAGAGTCAACGATTATATACATCTTTTGAAGAGTTTTGCTTTCAAGAGGAGCAAAAGGAATGTGGGATCAAGGAAGTTTTTGGTTGCTTGTTTTTGCTTTTTAAAATGGAAATATAACAACATGTAATGAATATAATCATGTAAATGGTGATACAAGACAAGGACAGAGTGGCTAAGTGGAACAAAGCCCTTGAGTAGGTAAGACTGGATGGGTTCCAGTGGGCAAGGGGTGAGTTTAACCTTAGCATAGAAGTTTATTTTTGATCAAACAAGACTTTGTAGAAAAGCATAAGGAATTTGGATTTAATGGACTAGAAATCAAGATAAATTTTAAGAACTGATCAGCAAGTGGGATGTCTATTTTGGAAAATTAAGCTATGATGTAGCTTTTAGTAATCACAAGTTCCAGAAAGCCACAACCATGAGAGTGGTTGAGAGAGAGAGCAGAAGAAAATTCCAGTGAAATGGAGAAATAAAGAAAATGAAAGATCAGGTGCTGGATGGGCACGTGAATGTCAATATTGCTAAGAATGGTGTTGCCCAGACGGGAAGAGCATGTTTATAAGACAGAAACTCATTAATAAGTGAAATAACAATGACTATGGTAGGTGACACAAATAAGAGGGTTGAAAGGTTAAGAGAGTGAGTTAACATAGAAATCTCAATCTGACTGGAATGTTTCAAGATGGAGGAGATGAAATGTTATGTAAGACTCCTTCTGGCTATGAAGTCAAGGGTTGATCTTTGAAAAACTAAGTCCAGAGCACAGTGGTGTAAAACAGCTGTAGCCTTGGTGGGCAGATTGGAGCACCTCTGCGCCAAGGTCAGAGATCTGGAATAGCAGGAGCGTGTGGTTATGAATGAGTCCACAGGCCAATGCCGGGTTTTAACAGTGAGAAACGAATTTTGTGATAGACTCATCAGACCACCTGTGGATAGGCAAAGCTATGGAACTATTTGGAGTGAATGGAGACCTCAATAGAGAAACACTTCCTTCCTGTTAATAGAGCAAACGTGATCTTTAGTTATTAATTGATTTAAATAAATGAGCGTATTTCTACTCTGAATATTTTATAACTTGTCAGAATTCTTATGTATAGATATGTACATATATTTATTACTTAAAATATTCACAAGGATCAATAATCCTTGGTGACTACACATCTTTGTCAGAACAGAAGCATATCAATGCTGTGCCAAGCAAAATGGTCAAATATTCACCTCACTATCTGTTATGTCTTTCACCAACATGCCATTCATTATTACTTTGATTTTTATCAGTTAATCGTAAAGAAATATCCCAATTGATGCTTTTGATTTATTTTCCTCAAAGCTTAGGTATTATTTATTTCAATTTAGGACATTTGTTACTGAGAATATTTGTCACTTGTATTTTGTTATGCACGTTCTCTTGGTATATCTTGGGGAAAATATATTATGCATCTGTTATCAACTGCTGTTCCCTTTTCCAGAGAATAACTATTTTTTTTTGCTTTATTTTGACAAACATATCCCCCACGCTTCATTTTAGAATGTTTTACTATCTTGTAATAAGTAATATAGTAATTCCAAATTGAACATAACCTCATTATTTACTAGGAATGATATAATTAAATCTAAAATATTACTCCCTGTCACCATTGGAGGAACAATGCTATTAATCTTACTGGCTTCTAATGTGAGATTTTAAAATTCATTTCACAATCAAGTGTGGACAATTGTGAAGCAGATGTAATTTTGCAGCTTCCAAGGAGAACTTTGAGAATCAAAACTTTGCTCAGCCTCATCTCATTGGTGACATGATGACAATGAAATCAAACAAGAGGACAGAGTTATGGCAAAAACTTAGAGTACTTTATTTCCTCTAGGAAGCATACCTTGCCTCTGCAAACATACAAAGGCTGTTTTCCATATTTTATATATCTCTGTAATTGTTAAGTGTATTATTGTTTAAACTCATCTGTTTGATTTTTCTACATGTCAGGGACAATTTGTATTTTTCAACAAATCACCTGTCACTCACTTGTAGAAGATGCAATAAATCCCTTCCCTCACCCTCTGTTTTCACAATAAATCCTCTGGCCCTGAGTATCTAAAGATTAAGAAACCTAGGGAGGGATCAAGGTACAGGGGCTCAGGAAAGCTAGTACTTGGCCATCCATTTTCCTGAGCTTGTTTTCCGACATGTTGCCTTTAACATTTTAGAAGGGCAGAGCCCTGGCCATGACTCAGAACCCAGACAGGGCTTCTGCTCCTCTCCTGTCAGACATAATTTGTCTCCTAGTTTCCTGCTGTTCTATTCCTTAGAATCAGGTTTGATATTATCCAGTCTTCTTCTCTGGTTCACCCATTTGGATGCGATCTACTGCCCTGACAGCTTAGATCCTCAAATTCTCCCAGTTCTCCTATAGTTTGCCTTCCTTGGCAATAACTCAACTGGAACAATACCAACTTCACTCTTGGCCCCTGTGCTTGGGAAACTTAAGCTTCCTGCTCTCTATAGATGGCTTTTCTGAAATGTGATCCTGGCTTGAGTTGCAGACTTTGTGTTTGTAATTATCTGAAGAGTTTGCCCTCAGTAAGACATGCTACTGGTAAACCATGCAGCAGTCCAGTGGCCTTCTAGATTTGGGTGTATTTCTCTCCAGTTGACACTGTCCTTATTGCTGGGCCAAATTCTTCAGGATGTGTTCTGATGCCTGCCATATAGAGGGCACAAAGAATAACTTTATACTTTTTTTTTTTTTTGGTGAACTTAATTCAGAATTTATATGCTGACTGATAGACAAAGCAGAACTCCTTTTTAAACCTTTAATATATGAGCACCACACCAGTTTATAACAACATCTGCATCTCTCTGCTTCTTTTCTCCACACTTACCCTTTCAACTCTGTAGTCCACAGTATTTCAATGATAATGTTTTCCACAAGGCAACTAATAACGGCTTCTCAGAAAATATAATGGATGGTTTGTAGTTCTTACATGACTTGACTTCTCAGAAGTATTTACCAACATTGGCCATTTTCTCTGTTATGGTCTGAATGTTTGTGCCCCCAGCAAATTCATATGTTTGAATTCTAATGCCCACCATGAAGGTGGGGTCTTTTGGAGGTGATTAGGTCATGAGGGTGGGGCCCTCATAAATGGGATTAGTGCTCTTCTAAAATAGACCCCATAGAACTCCCTAGCCCCTTCTGTCATGTGAGATACAACGAGAAGCCTGCAACCAGGAAGAGAGCCCTCACCCAATGATACTGGCACCCTGATCTCAGACTTCCAGTTTCTAGAACTGTGAGACTAAGCCTTTGTTGCTTATAAGACACTCAGTCTGTGGTATTTTGTTACAGCAGCCCGAACAGACTAAGATGCTCTCTTTTTTAAAAACATTTTTTTCTTCCTTTTTTGGTATATCACAGTCCTAATTTTCTTCCTATTCTTCTGGAATCTCCTTAAAGATACTTTTGCATTTTTCTATGCCTCAATTATTTGGATTCTTAAGAGTTCCACTTGAAGTTCTTTTATATTCAAATTTCATACATACTCTCTGAGCAATCTCATCCATTCCTACTCCTTAAATTGCCATAGCTTTGCTAATGAGTATCTTCTCCCAGACATACTCCATAGGAAATCCATATACACAACCGCATCTGAATACCACCACTTGAGTGTTCACAAGGATCTGTGACTGAACTTAATTTATCTTAACAAAACTGCTTTTCCTCTAGCATTTCTTATCTCAGTAATGGCATTATATGCTAGTTGCCCAAACCAGACACCAGCAGGTAATTATCCTTCTTTTTTACTATCCTGCTCATTAATAAATTACCAAGTCTTGCAAATTTTATTTCTTCAATGCCTGAAATCTGTCTCCTTCCCTTTCCTTGACTTTTGCTCACTGCCAAACCCAGGCCTCCAGCACATTTTGCCTGAATTACTCCAACAGTTTGATAACTGCTTTCCTTTCTAACCAAGTCTATAACCATGTTGACCTTGCAAAATCAATGTAAAACTTCTTGAGTTTTCTGATAATCTCAGGATACAGTCCTTCATCAGGGAAATAAAGGTCCTTCCGGCACGCCTTTCCAGTTTCAACTTAGCACTCTCTACCCTCCTCCAAATTCCAAAGTACTCTATCTTGCTTTCCTGAATACGTACACTATCAAATGTAAACTTTTCAACATGGTGCATGCTCTGCCTGGCACTCACTTCTCCCTTTACAACCAGATATCTTATACACACACACACACACACAAGCACAAACACCCAGGCCTCTCTCACTCCCTCTCACTGTGCTGGTTAACTTCCACTGATCTTTCATGTGTCGACTTGCATCTGACTTTCCTTGAGAAAACATTCCTTGATTCATTAGAGGCCCCTCCTACATGCTAACAAAGTATTCTGTGACGCTTCCTTCTGAGAACTTACTTAAATAATTGTGCTTGTTTTAAATGGTCTTCCAACCAGATTGTCAGCTCAGTGAGGGACGGTGGTACCGTGTCTCACTTCTTCACTCTCCTGTTTCTCGTTTCCAGCTCAGTTACAGACACTTTGAATACTTAACAAAACATTTTTTCTTTTTTTTTAAGTAAATGAAGGAATTGACATACTTACTCAAACAATTAAGATTTATATGAAAGCCCATAAACGTCTTCACTTCTTACTGAGTTAAAAAACCGCAAAGTCCTTAAATTACATTATCCTATAAGACGCTACATGATTTAGCCCTCCCATTATTTACCTTTTGCTTTTTCTCAGTTATTTTCCTAGAATTTTTTCCTTTGCTTGTTCCCAGAGCAACCTCCTTGCCTTTCTTAAATACACCAGGCATTGCCTTTAAGGTGGTCTTATCTGTTGCTGTTCCTTCTGACTGGAATGCTGTTCCTATAGATGTCCACATCCCTTTCTGCCTCAACAACTTAAGATCTCTATGTACAGCTCAGCTTCTCAATGAGGTATTTCCTTGCCCACTATTTCAAATTGCAACTCATCCCCACCAAAACCCACACAAATATATGCAGTGTCTTCGATTTATTTTCTACCTTAACAGTTATCAACCTCTAATTTACTATATTTTGCTTGCATATCTTGTTTATTTTATATATTCTCCCACTTCCTTTAAAATGTAAGCTCTCTGTGGGCAGTGGAATTTGTCTCTTTTTGTTCACTGCCATATCGCTGGTGTCTAGAACATGCTTGCCCTTGTTGAATAAACAAATAAATTAACAATAAATAAATGTGCTAATAAAGTAAGAAACAAGTTGGTAAAACTTTGAATAAATAATTACAGAGTAGTTTTAACCTGTATATAGATATGTTCTTTAATACTTTTAATAATATTCACTTTAAATACAATTTGTGCTATTTCAGGAAACATTGTCACAGGCCACGTTCTAGTTTCTACTATCTCTTGTTTTACTTCCATTAGACAATTTTTATGTCTGTTTTCTATTATCCATAGATCACAGTGAGATGCAAGAAATAGTTTTACTCGTTAGGTTTACTGACATAATGATAAAATACATTCTTAGTAAGCATCATTCTCTGAGACTGATTCATGGTATTGCTGCCCCTTTTTCTGAAAATCTGGCTTACTGATACATAACTTCCTCTAATTAAAAAACATTTTATTAAAAAGGTTTTACATAGGGCCGGCCCCATGGCCTAGCGGTTAAGTTCGCGCTCTCCGCTGCTGGCCGCCCGGGTTCGGATCCCGGGTGCGTATCGACTCACTGCTTCTCCGGCCATGCTGAGGCCGCGTCCCACATACAGCAACTAGAAGGATGTGCAGCTATGACATACAACTATCTACTGCGGCTTTGGGGGAAAAATAAAATAAATAAATAAAATAAAAAGGTTTTACAAAGAAGCAAAAGAAATAACTTACACAAATACTGTATCATGATTTTCCACTTATCTGAATGTCATCAAATTACTTCTAGTAAAATCAGCCATTCATGAATTTGGCTATTTTTAATACAATTTGACATGATTATACTATGTCTGTTAGTGCTGTTAGCAGAATAGAGGCTGAACAGCTTTCTTTTCTTTCTCATAATGAGCATACGGAGTTCATCTCTTGCCTGGGACCTGCTATATGTCCACAAACCATTGTGCGGGGGCCAAAGGAGCCCAGTACCTTTCACTAGTACTAATCTTGCTCTTTGCTCCACAAAAGGCAAGTAAACAGAGCAAAGGGTTTCTAGGTGTTGTTGAAACACAATTTAGCTGAGCAACAGCTTGTTTGAATTCATGTTTACAGCAAATGACACAAAGAATTGGCAGCAAAGGACAACCATATCCCCACTAGCATATACTGTCCTTGAGGAATAACAGGTGTAATGTAGTGTTTCAAACTATGAATGCTCTAATGCATCTGATTTGGTCTAATATGTTATTTAATATGCATTTGCAGTTTGTGGCTCTGAATTCCTTTGACTGCCACAGCCAGTGCCACTCTCCTGCCACATCTGCTTAGCTGATGTTGCTATCAACTTTCCACTGGAGTCAGTGCTACCTCAGGATGGACTTTTCCGGGTGTAGCACAGCGGGTGTGTTCCACTTGACTGCTACTACACGTTCATCAAGAGACGAATGATTAATGATTGGACTCCCAAATGGCTTTAAATATGTGTTTTAAATGGATCTGTCTCTTACCTTTGGCCCTGGCACCTCACAGTCTTATAGCTGTTTAATGAACATGTGTCAGAAGATTCCTGAATCTTTATATGTCCATATGGAGTGTACTACTTAAGTCTGATATCACCTACCTCCTTGCTTAGTATTGAAATGTGTAACATATGCAAATTCCCTCAATAGCCCAAATCATGTAGTCACACTCATGCCCACAAACATTAACATTTGTAATGCTAGAAGTAACTTTGCAGCATGTCAGTCTACTTGGCAGACTCTATACAGAAATTCTTATTTTTCTGCTCTATTTATTTCCTTGTACTGGAGAAAAATTCTGAAATTCAAATTGCAGCTCTGTACTCGTTTTCTCTGAGTATGATCCACAGGCCAACGGCATTAAAATCACCCAGGTACATCATAAAATTTTAGATTTCTGGAATCCACTCAATATTTACTGAATCTCTAGGGTTACAGTCCAAGAATCACTATTTCTTCCTGTGCCAAATTAATCTAAAGTATATAGCAGTTTGGGAAACCTTTGTTTAGAAATGCTTGCTGGAGACTCGACATCAGTTTTTTCCACCAGCTAAGTAAGTTTACAATTGTAACTTTATATTTGCAATCATTTCGAGGTACAACAAAAACTCTCCAAACACATTTTTCTTTATTTCTACAAGAAACTATGCAAAATCATTTTGAAGATTCAAGAGAATATTTTACCAATGAAGGCAGGTTATCTCATGGCCTGTACAATGTGGCAAATTTTATTCTTGATATTTTTTCATAGTCTTCCTTAAGTATTTTCTTTTTCTTCTTTTTTTTTTTTTTTTTGGTGAGGAAGATCAGCCCTGAGCTAACACCCAATGCCAATCCTCCTCTTTTTGCTGAGGAAGATTGGCCCTGGGCTAACATCCGTGCCCATCTTCCTCTACTTTATATGTGATGCCGCCACAGCATGGCTTGACAAGTGGTACGTCAGTGTGCACCCGGGATCCGAACCTGCGAACCCCGGGCCGCCGAAGCGGAGCATGTGCACTCAACCGCTATGCCACTGGGCCGGCCCCAGCCTTAAGTGTTTTCAACGGCTGCAACTGGTCATTTGTGTTGATCACTGCTATAAAAATCAGTTTCTCCAGCTCATGTTCATGTGTGCACACCATTTGAAAACCAGACATGTGCACCTGTATATACCCTGTATACCTTTATTTATACATACATGAGAAAACACATGTGCATACAGATATGTTGATACATTTTACACATATACACGTGTATTTGTATGAAAACCCACACGTGCACACACGTGCATAAATACACCTGTATAAATGCATGTATACACATAAATGAAAACAGACACAAAGCACACACACATATACATGCCCTTGTGTACATAGACATGCACATACATATACTTTTGTGACACCCATACCTTGTACTAGAAACTCTTGAGAATATTATGGAAATCAATGTTTACTTATCATTCATAGTTTTCTTTCTATACTAATTTGTGTGAGTCTTCCATCAATTCTAGAAGACTTTATAGTGCTAGAAATGTCTGTTTATATCTTCCTCATTCTGTTAGCAAAGACCTCTAATGACTTTATAGACTATATATTATACTTTGAAGATGACAATAACTAATACCCTAGCAAATGGATGGATACTAGGAACAAGAAAATAGGGGGCAGAATAGAATGAGGAAGTGAGTCAGTGAACTGGAGGAGTAAACAGAAAGGGAATCAGGATAATGAATTTCAAAATGTACAAGCTTAAAACCAAAAGCAATAGATGTACAGTGGAGTAAAGCTCACAAAGAATTCCTTTAAGTGGAAACTTGGAGAGCGTGGAATTTAACAATTGCACATAACCCTGATTTTTCTCGGAATTAGTTTTCTTTACTTTGGATAATGATTTTTGAAATGTCATTTTTTTTTTACAAATAAATACTCCAAAAAAGATCTTGTCAAATCTCCTCCTTTAAGCATATGCTTATTAATTCATTAAAATAAGAACACTCTTTATGAGTGCATTGTACTGTGTGAATTTATTTTTCTTCCCTCTGACTTTTCTGAACCTAGGGTCAAGAAAAGAAAGAAGTGGCTTCCTATTCCGTCTACTCTTGCTTTACTTTGATGAATTCTTGAAAATATTTGAGCATATGCCTATAAAAACGTTTGAATTCCTAAGTAAAGTACTGAATTTGGGAGATAAAGATCAAGATTTGTTATTCTTCTATAGTATCATAACATTTAAATTTTGGCCAAAAGATTAAGAGCAATCATATATATTAATTAAACTTTAGTCACTGTATTGAAAAATGCTGCTTTTATTTTTGAAAATCAAAAGAAAATCTTTCCTTATTTATATGTAATTTTCTTACTGTACTATTCTTATTTATTAAAAGAAAGCCCGTGGACATGAAAGCTTATAGGAAACTTAAATATAATTAATAAAAATGAAGAAAACTGTGGGCATCAAGAATACTTTCAAATCTATCTCATTGATATAATTCTGAAATTTCAGTAGTCTAATTTAATAAAACTAAGGTAGTCTAAAAAAAACTTAATCTTGCCAGCCTGTGACACTTTTAAAGTGAGTCAAGTACTCAGTTACAAATTGCTATAAATGAAATTTCCATTTCTATTTTTTTCTGCTAGTATGCTATATTTTGATATTTGCATATGCTAAGACCCTTCATACAGGTAATTTCAGAGTTAAATTTCACAATTTATGTTCCAAACTTGGTAGATATGTTTTTTTGTTTTTGTTTTTGTTTTTGCCTGCCTCAGATAACAATGTGGCCAGCAAACAGTAACAGTAACAGAATGCTACTTGGTTAATTTTATTTTGAAGGACCTAGTAGTACCAGGTTATAGATTTTCTTCTTTTAATTTTATATTCTTGGTTTTTTTCCTCATATATTTACCCTAACAGAGTTATTTATTATTTGTCAGGCGGTATTTATAATAAGTACTAGGAAGTCATATAGTAAGACATTTACTTGTAGTAATAAATTTAATCCTCCCAATGGAGAGAATTTCATCCATGGAGGAACTGGGGCTCAGTTAAGTGACTTTCCCCGGGTTATACAGCAACTAATGGGACAGCCAGGATATAAACTGAAGCAGTCTGCCCTGAGAGACTTCTTTTCCTTTCTCCTGTTCTTTCAGCTATTCAAAGTGGACTATAAACTCCACAATACACTGTTATTATTTTGCTTTAAATTGCCATTTAACATTTTGAACCTTACATTTTGAAACAATTTTAGATTTGCAGAAGAGTTGCAAAGAGAGTTCTCTTATACCTTTCATCTGGCTTTCCCTAATGTTAAGATCTTGCACAACTACTGTACAATTATTGAAACTAAGACATTAACTTTGGTATAATATTAACTAAACTACAGATTGTCTTTTTTTCACATTTCACCAGTTTCCCCACTAATATCCTTTTTCTCTTCTGAGATCCAATCCGGGTTCCCACCCTGCATTTGATTCTCCTGTCTGCTTAGTCTCCTCCAATCAGTGACAGTTCCTCAGTAGTTCCTTATCCTTAATGGCGTGGACACTTTCAGAGAGTAATGGCAGGTATGTTGGAGAATGTCTTTCATTTCGTGTGTGTCTGATGTTTTCTCATGATTAATTGAGGTTATGGATTTTGGGAAAAAATACCACAGAGATGATGTCCATTCTTAGGCATCAACTCAGGGGTACCTAACATATATACGACTTATTACTGGTTATGTTAACATTTACCACTTGGTTAAGTTGCTGTCTGCCAAATTTCTTCACTATAAAGTTAGTATTTTTCCCTTTGTAATTAATAAATATTTGGAGTGATATACTTTGAAGCTGTAAAGAAGCCTGTTTTCCTCTTATTTTAGCATGCATTGGTAGATCTTGCCTGCAATAATTACTGTAGAGCTCTAATGGTGATATTATATTTCCCTCATTGCTTCTACATTTTTTAATTGAAATTCTTCTGTAAGGAAGAGTTGTCCCTTATCCCTCCCTATTATCTCTAAATAAATTAAACAATAAGGAAAAAAATGCCCCCACATGTTTATCAGTTTTGGCACTCTCACTCTTTTGCATAGATCCATGTTTCCACCTGCAACAGTTTGTCTTCTGCTGGAAAAAAATCCTTTAACATCTCTTACAGTGTGGTTTTATAGACAACAAATTCTTTCAGCTTTATGGGTCTGAAGAAGTTTTTAATGTGGCCTTCATTTACGAAAGACATCTTCACTAGGCAAAATATTCTGGTTGACGGTTGTATTCTTTCAGTCCTTTACCTATGTTTTTCCCATGGTCTTCTGGCTTGCATAATTCCTGGAGAAAAGTCTACAGTGGTATTTATCTTTATTCCTTCATTCCAGGGGTAAATACTGTACATGTTGTGGGCCACGTACTGTCTCTGCTGCATTTTCTTCTTTAAAAAAAAAGCGTACAAAACATTCTTAGCTTTGGGGCCATACAAAAACAGGCTACAGGTCGGATTTGGCACATGGACCATAGTTTATTTATCCCTGCTTTACATGTCTTTTTCTTTTCCTGCTTTTTTGGTTTTCTCTTTATTATTAGTAGTAGTAGTAATTTAATTATGAATTGCCTTGGCGTAGTTTCCTTCATGTTTCTTCTTGTTTGTTGAACTTCTTGAGTCTGTGGGCTTATATTCATCAAATTTGGAAAAATTTTGTCAATAATTTCTTTAATTGCTTTTCTTACCCTACTCCCTTAATTGGACTATAATTTCACATACATTAGACTATTTAATCTTGCTCCATAAGTCTTTTTCTCTGTATTTTTTTTTTTTTTTTTAGTCTTTTATATCTCTCTGCTTCATTTTGGATAGTTTTTAATACTCTGTTTTCAAGTTAACTAACATTGTTTTTCTGTAGAGTCTAATCTGATACTAATCTTATCTACCGAATTTTTCATTTCAGGTATTTATATTTTTTATTTGTCAGAGATTTTGTTTGGTTATTTTATTTATTTTCCATTTATCTTCTCATGTTCATATTTTCTTTCAAATCTATGAGCATGTTTATATTTATTTTATAGTCTTTGTTGACAATTCCCCCATTCCTGTTTATCTGGTCAATATCTCTTCTGTTTATAAGCCTCATTTTCCTGATTCTTCCTGTGTGTTTAATTTTCTCATGAGATGCTTGTGAATGTCAAGTTGTTAAGTGCTGACATTTGTTGCCTTTCTTTAAAGAATGACAGACATTGTTCTGGTAGGCAGTTAAGTTACTTGTTGATTAATTCAATCATTTCAAAGCTTTTTATGACCTTTTTTTTTTAGGGCAGGTCTAGAGAAGTATTTCCTCTAGAGCTGACTTAGCCTGACTGCTAAGGCATGATCCTTCTGGAGTTTCTACACAGTGTCCCACATATTAATGAGCCTCCACTCTGGATGATTAGGACTTGAATAATTCTCAGTTTTGTGTAATATCTGGGAACTGTTTGGCTTATAACTCCATAATAATTTTTATTTCCTTAGAAGATGTTCTTTGCCTGCCCTTTGAGGTTTTACTCTTAACGTGGGCAGACTGGAATTCTACTAAAAACGCAGGAAGACCCTTATGTAGAGTCCTGGAACTATTTCTCTGTATATCTCTCTCATCTCATGTTTTCTACCTTGTAAATTCTAGCCACCTCAGCATCCTAAAAGCCCAATCCTCATGTTGTCAATGCAGCAAAACTGCTGATCTCTGTTTGGGTTCCCTCTCATCATATTGCATTCCAGAAATTTTCTCCAAGCATAAAGCTACTGTGACTTGTTTTCCTAATTCCAGGATGATAGTCCTGCACTTCCTGCTGTCTACTATCTAAAAATTTTTGTTTCATATAATTTTGCCAGTTTTCTAGTTGCTTATTAAATGAGGATAAGGCCAGGGCCGGCCCTGTGGCTTAGCGGTTAAGTGCGCACGCTCCGCTACTGGTGGCCCAGGTTTGGATCCAGGGCGCGCACCGACGCACCGCTTCTCCAGTCATGCTGAGGCCACGTCCCACATACAGCAACTAGGATGTGCAACTGTGACATACAACTATCCACTGTGGCTTTGGGGAGAAAAAAAGGAGGAGGATTGGCAATAGATGTTAGCTCAGAGCTGGTCTTCCTCAGCAAAAAAAAAGAGGAGGATTAGCATGGATGTTAGCTCAGGGCTGATCCTCCTCACAAAAAAAATAAAATAAAATAAATGAGGATAAGGCCCTATTTTAAGTCTTATTACAGTCTTGTGTCCTAATCATTGGAGAGTTTTGAGCAGAAGAGCGATGTGGCTAATTAAACCTGAGCCTTGCTCCTCAAAAGTGTCCTCTCCCCACCCACGTCAGTGAAATTGCCCACTCTGTTTATGCCCAGGTGCTCCCTGTGACCTTGCTTTCCTTGTTCTTCTGATTACAACTATCATCCAATATTTTATTTCTTTGTGTTAAAGAGAGCTTCAGCCACTCTGCTCTATATTTTTTCATACTCCCTATGTTGAATACATGGAATATGAAATAAGAAACGTATACGATTACTTTTTTATAGTAATCATCATTATAAAAACTCATTATAATGATGAGTTTTTATAGCATCCGTGAAACTGACAGATAATCTCAACATTTATGTATGTGTGCTACGACTGAGTCTGGAAGAACTCAGCTGAAAAGATTTAACACCATCATGTAATGGAATTGTGTCTGGCACTCAGTGATTAATATGTATCTATAGAATGAAGGAATAAATGAATGCCTACAGTCATTTGCAGGTGTTGAAATACTGCCTCTTAGTTACAAACTATAATTTTCTCTGATTTAAAAGTGACCTAATTTTTTGTATATCACATCCCTCTCTCAAGTCTAGTTCTAGAATGAACTGAGTATAAAATTCTTGGTATGTAACCTGGAAGTTATCTGCTCATTAAAGCATCCCATCTTAGTATAGCATAGTATACCTGTTAGTTCAGCTGGACTCTAAAAACAGATTGCTGTGAAAGGGAAGGAAAAGGAGGAACGAGATGAAGAAGGGAAGTGGAGAGAGAGAAGGTTCTTTGGTGGACAAAGTTGCAAGTTTAGATAAAACACGTAAAACTGAATTTTGTTGCCCCACCCACCACTCTGTAAAATTATTTCATTTTCTGAGTTCTGGAGAACATATTTTTCTTTCCCACTTTGAATGCCTCAGAAAGCAGTAATCCCTATAGCCTCAAAGCCAAGCTTTTAAGCACTGACATTTGTCTTTGTGAGTTGAGGTGCTCACAAAATTGCACAGTTAGACACATGAATGAATAGAGACACTCACACTTTCCAACGATAAAGATTAAAGGCAAGCTGATATTCTTTATACTCCCTTATTCAGCCTGAAAGTCTCAGGAATTTTCCAGTTACAAGTTTTATATCCTTGAAGTGGTAAGCATGCTCAGCAAAACATGATTAACTTCTAATATTTCTGTTTTTAGTCTTTCTTGATTATTTAACACATACCAATTTCTTGTCCAAAAAATATTATTTTGCCTCTGTTTAATCAGAAATCAAAAAGTAATGATAAAATTTGCAGGATAAATTGAATGTGAGCTTATTCTCTGTTGAATTGCCAATAAACAAACAATGTTCATTTATTATTACCTGCTGGTCAATTAAGACAGTCATGAAACAGATTTATTTTAAAAACATTATTATTGAGAGAATCCTGGTTCCAAATCTATGCTATTTAATCACTTAGCAGGATCTTTAATTATTTTGCTATAATGATACTGACTTTCAAACATGAAATGTCTTATTTTCATACTAAAAAGAATTTTTTTCAGTTAAAAAACCTTTAATTGTTGGTGGTATGAATTTCATAGAACACATACTTAGATGTCAAAGAAATAATATATATATGAATATACAGACACACATATATAACTGAATTTATAAGTCTTCCTGGTAGCAGAAACCTGAACGTTACCAAATAGTCCCTTTGAACTTTTCCTAGTAAATTTGTGACTATTCACTCCTAGGACCTATTGGGGCTCACAGGGGCTCCTGGTCTTGTGTCCATCAGCCAAATAACTCCATTTAAACATCACTCTATGTTCTCAAAACTACAATTTGAGGAATTTCCTAAGTGTTAATAGTTTCCTGAACACGAAGCTGTGTGTTCTCTCTCTCATTCTGCCCAGAGGTGCAGCAGCCAGAATAACTTTTACTTCAGGAGGGCACTGTCCATGGCCGTCTTTCCTTTCTCACTCTCACTGATCCTCCTCCCAGATTCTTTATGAAGATTTACCAGGTGAGGAAAACTCATTTTAACAGAATATTTATTTTTCTATGCCAGTTATTTAGGTCAGGACCTTAGCTTTTAATGCTTGAAAGACTCCTTATCATGCAACTCCAAAGCCTTTCTTGTCAAGACTATTGTGACTCCCTTGAATTCAAAAGTACATTTTGAAATTTAGAACATACGAGCTGACATTTCTTAAATTCTTTTCTTGCTGTATCTTCCCTTTCTTGAGGCAGTCAACCTAAAATACTTTTACTTTCCCTGAAGCGGGGAGAAGGGTCATGTGGGGAAAAAATTCAAAATTAAAAACACATTGATGAATACTTCAAAATATTTTTCCATTTTGGCTTCAAAGCTCTAATTTTAAAGAATTTGAGAATTATCTCTATAGTCATCTCCAGACATCTTACATAAAAGCCGCTTAGTGGTCTCTTTTGAAAGAGCTGGGGGACCTGGTGCAAATTCTAAGAAACCTAAAGAATCATGACCTCTCCTCTGCCTTTTAAGAAGTAGGAGGAAAAGTTAAAATATTTGAGAGGAGCCAGAAGCCTGTGGTTCTGGTCTCAACTCTGCCAATGACTAGCTGTGCTGCCAAGGACTAATCACTCAAATCTTAGTCTGTGAATTACCCAATAACATTTCTGGAGCATCATCTATGGGTTGGACACTTAATACATGCTATTTGCTTACTTATCACAATTTTAGCACATTCAGAAAGTTTAAGTAATTTGTCTAAGATCTTAGAGGAAGTAACTGGCAAAATTATGATTGAAGGAAGCTATATATTATTCCAAAATAATATTTCCTAATATCTAAAATCCCATCTAGGTCAAAATACTCTCTAATTCTAAGTGGGAGTTGGTAGAAAAGGCTTTAAAAATCAAAGATTTTGTGGGGAGGCTTTAAAGGTCATATATATATATATACATATATATTTTTTTTTACTGTGATCTGTTGGAAAATTTTACCTTTGGATGACAAAACTGGATGCTTGCTGGCCAATACACTTTACCAGAGGTTTTCTCTCTTCTTTGTGCCTCTTATTTTGTATACAGTACCTGTAATTTATTGTGTCTTTTTAAAATTCTTACACACACCAGGCTTGCTAACCTCTCCAAAATTTGTTAATCATATCCATTTTCCTAGCAGTGATTGTCATGGACTCAAAAGAGTGGAATTTATCTCCAGCTATCTCCTCTAGGGCTAACATTCACATTAGCCAATGTGTAATATTTTCTCACCATGCATACTGTCAGGCTGACATCAACAGTAAAATATGTGAATTAATACTTATACAAGCTAACATGATTTTTGCATTATAAAAATGTCATTTTAAAAAGGACAATGTACAATGATAAACAATGTGTGGGCCCGTCTTGGAAACCAAATAATACAAAGGCTTTTCTAGTTCCCTTGGAGAATATATTGATAGAGAGAACTATATTACATTTGCCTTTGCACTGAAATATTGGACTGATTTACAAATGTCAGTGAATTCTTTTCCAGAACTTCTGAATGATGACTTCTTCGCTAATTGATAGCTGGAGAGGTACTGCACATAATTTAATTTCCTTAAACTCAGAGCTCAGAGCTTTGGTAGTTTGCATCTGGAAACAGAGATTTTTTTTTTTTTTATTTAAGTTACAGAAGTGAAAAGTTTAGTTGTGAGTTCTGTCAAAAATAACCCTTTAAAGATCCATGAATCCTTACTTTGTAATTTAATTTTTCAAGCCCATTTTCATTTTTTTGACCAAGGGTTTTCTCATTTCTCTATCCTCACTGTTGCAGTCTGGAAAATAATATGGGGAGGAATCATGGGTCTAGTGCAATACTGGAGAACCCTAGCAAAAGCCCATTCCTCTTACTACACACAAGCTTTAGAGAAATAATAAGCATAATAAAATCCTAAAGTTTGCAAGGAATTTGTGTCCACCTTGAAAAGATATTATGACAGCATAATAGCCCCTAATTTCACAAAAGCACGACTTCCAGTGTCCTTTTAGGTTTCTTCCTCTGCTGCAGTGGTTCTCAAACTCGGCTGCACATTGGAATCACCTAGGGAGTGTTAAAACTATGAGTCTTATAACCAGAGATTCAGATATCATAGGGCATTGCCTGGGCATCTGGGTCACAAAAGCTCCCCCAAGTAATTCTAATGTGGAGCCAAGGCTGAGAATCCCAAACCAGCAGCTGTTTGTAAGTTCTCAAGTCATGCTCACTCAGGTATTTGGGCTGCTGACCCTACCACCCTCCCAGCTGGCTGCCTCACTATCGTTTTGTTGTAGGCAATAAACCAGATGTTATTCCCAAGGCAAAGATGCTCTGTTCTGAGTATGTTGCACCTGGTTTTCTGTTTAAGATACGGCTTACGCATCATTGTTGCTTATGTATCCAGTGTTGCTTTGCCCTGGACATTCCAATAATAGGCTTATAACAGGTATGTTGCTGATTCCACTTTACCCATCCTCCCGGTTTCACTGTAACTTCTATCCAGGACAGGAGAGGGCTGATCTCTTGGTAAGTCAGTGGAAAAGACTTGCTAACTTTTTTTGTTCTCTTTATTTATCATATTAAGCACAAGCCTGGAGGACCCATCTCCTAAAGTTCACTCACAGGGTAAAAAGAATATCTCAGCTATTTAAGGCTTCCACAGAGTCAGAAAGAAGGATTTAAGATAGTAAAAATCTATCTCTTTCCTAGCATTGAGGGATGATTGAAATAGAAAACAGAGAGAGTACGAGGAAAATGAATCTGCTCACTTTCTCTTGGTCTTTGAAGCTCTTTACTGGGGAGACGTGTTAAATGGGTGAGGATCATATTTATTGCAAAGCAAAAGAATTTCAACTCATTTCTGGATTCTGGAAAAAAAGTTACCTCTTTACCAACCTGACACACAGTAACTTGGAAAGCTTGGACAGATTAAAAAACAAAACAAAAAACAAAAAAACATGATGTGGAGCATATAACCACACCTAAGCCCCTGCAGTTCCTGGATGATATGAACTCTGGAGCCTGAAGAACTGCTTTAGGACCTCCATGGAACAGTGTGAGACCTCACAGCAGAGGGTGGAGATGGGCAGTTGAGCCAGGGTCCACAGCTGGCAAGAATTAAGCGGAAACCACATCAACAAGAGAGAAATGCCCAGTAAGTACGTCCTAGTGCCGTTGCCTGAGCAAAATGAACGAACTATGAGTTCATCCACCAGGGACTTCAGCATCAGAGGCCAACATTGCTTGCAAGAATTGACCAATGAACAGCAGACAGCTCACACCCAAGGGTCAGCATGAGAGAGTCGCTTTCCCTCACTCTACAAGAAGATCAAGTCCCTCCACTCCTTCAGGAACACATTCAGATATCATCTAAGATCAGAAGCATGGAAAGGCCTGAGTAATTTTATACAAAATAAACTGAAAGATTGTTGAAATTGTGTGATTCAGACTTAGCTTTCACAGGATCAGGTATTTAGTTTATTTTTCGGATAACAGCTGTGTATGGACTCAGGAGAATCAGATTGATAGTAGGTTTTTTTCCCTTAAAAAAAGCACATTATGCTTTCTCCATATACGATCATGTTGTATCAAGATGGAGCCATATTGAGAAGATAGGGCATCAAACAGGAACACCCTTATAAACCGCCCCTCCCAAACAATTCTGGGTTTCACCCAGCTTTACCCATTTCCTTATCACAATGGGAAACACATCCTGCACCTTATCCGCTGACTCCTAGTATATGCCTTCACTGCCTGGATCTTACTCCTTATCTTCTCTCTCCTATAATTTCATCTTATCCTTTTCTATTGGCGCTTTCACAATAGCTTTTAAACATGTTCCCACAGCCCTCCTTAACTCTACATATTCTCAGTGACTACTCTATTTTTATTTATAGCTAATATAATTGCATTAGTCCATACTCATTGTTTCTACTAGATTTCTCCACCAACATCCTGAAAATATTTTTGCCAAAACTGCTAATGATTGATTTATTCCTAAACCCAAAGACCCTCTGCAGTCTTGTCTTATTTACCCTCTGCAACATGCTCTTTATTTTTTGCATTCTGTGATGTCTTTTTACACGTGGTTTCCTCTATCTCTCTGGCCACTTTGTTTTATTCTCCTTTATTAGCTCCTCTTCTTTTGCCATTCATTATATCTTCACCACTCAAGCTCAATGTACCCATAAAGAAATCATCTTCTGGGATTCCACATCTACTTCCAGAAGTACTAGTGCCACCTCTATCTTCTTGGTTAACCTTTGTAGGGGAGAAAGACTATCCTCTACCCACTCTGGGTCCTTCTGGCTGGGGTACGAATTAAATTGACATGAGACAATAATAGGAGAAAATCAAAACAAAGCTTTATAACGTATACATGGGAGAGACCCAGGAAAAACTGGGTGACTCACCAAAATGGCGGAGGTTCTCATCTTAAATACTATATTCAGCTAAAGACAAAGGAGGATGTTGGGGGGTGGGGGTTTGGGATTTCAGAGGGGAGGAAGGCAATTCACATGGAAACGGAAAAGCAAATGTTTGAGCATGTGTCCCTGAGAGACAGAATTTCGATAAGATGGGCTTGTTGGTGCTTTTCTTATCATACTTATTTTACATTATACTATAGTTGTCTCATAGACAGGCCTTCCTGGAACAGGCCTTCTATCTTAAATTCTTTTAGGCATTTGGGGGAAGGCCAAATGTTCTTCCTGAGTCTTCTGATCCTTTATTGTCTTCAGCTCAAAATAATCTGCACACCACAGTGGCACATCTTGATGCGGCCTGCCCCAAACCCCATCACCTATAATTTGGAGTCATATTTTATGTCTCTTTCTCAAAGACCTCCCCATCTACTTGTTCCATTTGTTCAGAAGCTATCTTATTCAGGCCACCAACATTTTTTTCCTTAAGTGCCGTGAATAACTTCTTATTTGATATTGTTATATCCGCTCTTAATCCCCTTTAGTAAACTTCTACTCTTATCAAAGAGTGGTTGCTCCCAAATGCAAATATAAACATGCTAAACAGTATTCAGATTAAAGAGCAATCTCCTTAATACAAGTTGTGTCATCATCTGTTCTCAGTTATGATGAAATATTTCCACTCTCTGGTCCCACTACACATGATTTTTCTTAAGCCTGAGAGCTCTTCTTGCTCCCTGGCTAATTCCCCCTTAGCCTACAGAACCCATCTCAGGTGGCTCTTCCTCCAAAAAGCCTTCCAAGTGAGTGTACATTAGGCACCTCAGGTGATAAATGTCAATTCCAGGTGTTTTCATAGCACCCAATTTCTGTTTCTAAACCGTTTGCTATAAGATGAATCCAGGTGTGTGTAATAGTCTGCATTTCCCTCACTGAACCATAAACTTTTGAAGGCAAAACACCATCTTATGCATCTTTGCATTCTTATTTCCTGGCAAATTTCATAGGAGCTGAAATAAATGGATATCTAACAAATGAAAGGATAAACAAGTACACATTCCAGGATTCTGTGACCAATTTCACGTACCTGTTACACAATAGTGTGAAACTGAGTGGATGAGAACACGTGTGCTTTTTTTTTTTGTGAGGGAGATCAGCCCTGAGCTAACATCCGTGCTAATCCTCCTCTTTTTGCTGAGGAAGACCGGCTCCGAGCTAACATCTATTGCCAATCCTCCTCCTTTTTTTCTTCCCCAAAGCCCCAGTAGATAGTTGTATGTCATAGCTGCACAGCCTTCTAGTTGCTGTATGTGGGATGCGGCCTCAGCATGGCCAGAGAAGCAGTGCGTCGGTGCGCGCCCGAACCCCGGCCGCCAGTATCGGAGCACACACACTTAACCTAAGCCACCGGGCCAGCCCACACCTGCGCATCTTAACTCATGTTTCTGTGAAGAGAAATACTCCTTCAAATTCAATAAACCCTTACTGAGATATCATCTCCACGTCTTTTTAAGAACGTCAAAGCAGCAGTGGAGCCCTGACTCATGTAGGAGAAAGTCTACATCTTTCTCCAATCTCTACATCAATCTCCAAAGGGATTAATATTTCTTACAACAAACAAAATGAGATAACTGGATCTCCTTAAAACTGTGCTCTTCGTTTGTCCTGATTTTTGTGGTGATTTGACAGTTTCCTTAAGACAGATGGAGAAAAGAAACCCATATTCTGTTGAACTGGATCAGCCCTGCCCCATCTGGTTTGCAGAGCAGACACTGTCTCTAGTTATAGATGAATACACATTGAGAAGGCCACTGTTTGCTTGTTTCTCTCTCTTTCTTTTCTCTCTCTCCTTTCCTTTCCTCTCTCCTCTTCCTTCTCTTCCCTCTCTCTCTCTCTTATTTTACTTTCTCTGCTTCTGGCCTATGGCAACTCCTCTGTCACCTGAGCGCTATCTGTAAATATGTAAATATGTAGGGCAAGAATATTCTACTGTAGAATTTAGACATATTTATGTAGAGCTCTCACTTCATCTGTCAATTAGGTGTAAAGGAGCAGATTGTGAAAGACTGAAATAGTTCAACAATGTAGAAGGGCATGAAAAAAATCAAGTATATCTGGAAGTCACCTGTAAATGCAAATTTTACTATAAAAGGAGCATGTTTTGAGGTATATTAAGTAATAATATATCCTGCTGGTTCTTTAACATCTAAAAGATCATACATCAAAACATCAATGGAATTTTACATAACTTTACATTAGAGTTCTTCAGTCATTGCATGAACGAGGATTTGATCTGTGTAACACTAGAAGCAACAATGAAGTTGAACTGTCCTACAGAGTACACAAACATTCCCTCTTCATATAAAAATGAACACTTTAATAAATTAATTTTCAACTATCCATCAAGAGCCTACTTTACACTCAACATTGTCGAATGGACGGTGGATTTAATTAGTGAGTTAATCCTAAAAATATTTACTGAGTGATTATATATTCAAGACACTGTGCTGAGTGATAGAGATACGTAGGTAAAAAAGACCCAAAATAAGGATTAAATCATAATTAAGAAGACATAGAAGATAGCTGAAATGTTGCTGCCTTAAAAATAATGCATACAATATTTAGACAGATAAATGTAAATGTATTTGAAAAGGAGTCTTCAGTATTCCTGAATACATAAATATAATAGGTATACATAGACATGAGCTTCTAGAAGGAAACAGCCTGGCTTTACTAACGTATTTCTTGAATGGACAGTCATATGAATTAAGATAACTGTAAAATCAAGTAGCTGGAATTCTGTTCCCTATTTGTTTACAAATCCCAGGGGACCAACAACAACAAAACAAAGTGGTGCCATTCACTAATCTTAATCAGATTCCATTTAGGGATTCTATGGTTTTTTATTGATCAAGTACAGCTATTTTAAAGAAAAGGTATGAAACTTTCTTTTAAGCATAATTAGAAGGGGGTCTCCTTTGTGATTTCATTTATCAGTTTACATATAATGCCATTAAACACTGCTATTCCCATTTGAGTATGAGTAACTATACAGCAAATTATTACTTTTAGCTTGCTTAAAAGAAATAATCCTAAGTAGAAGTATTATTGTTTATTTTAGGAATCTGAATAAAATGGTCAGAACAAATCTAGGTGACCATCTTGTGTGCCCTAATTATGTGATTTTTGAAAACTTAAGTGGACGCATCTAAAAAATGGTGATAATATTTATATAATCCTCATACCAATTTGTTAAAAACAAAAGTATATGATTTCTATACACATTAGAATTAGAAGTAAAGACATTTTCTTTATATATATGTATAATAAATGGGTGTAATTTTATACAAAATTAAATACAGGTCCTTGTTAAAGTGGTGGAAAAATATCGCTGTAATTTTAAACTTATTTAAGGTATATTTTTAATTCACTACATTAACACAAGGTTTGAATGAGCAATTATACATGCTTTATTACACACTACATTTTTAGTGACCAGAAATGAGTTTATAATAAGATTATGATACACACATACTATTACCCAAACATAACAAGGATATTTAGCTGAACCTGAAGAACAGCTGCTCTAAAGTTATAGATTTGATTATTCTTTTTCCATAAGAAGAATTTACTGTCTTACTGATTTAATGATATTTTTTTCCATAAGAGTTCTTTACCGGAAGCCCAATTTATATGGTAAATTCACGGTAACTGGATAAGGATATGTTATATGATGGTTGGGGACCAACTCTTGTTTCTAGTAAAGCTGGCTGCACCACTAACTTATTGCATAAATTTGAGCAACTTAAATAACCTCTCTATATCTTATTTTCCTCATTATGGGAATCATAATAGTACCTAATTTACACTGTTGTTGAGGAATACCTAAAGTAAAATATGTAAATCGCCCAGTGGCTGGCAGAGAGGTGACCCTCAACAAATATTAACTATAGATAGCCAAATGCATCAAAATTTATATTAATTTTTTAATGGAGATAAAGCTTAATCAGATGACTAAAGATAATTGAGAGAAGGACCAATTTATGCAATCTGACTTTAGGATTTAATCTGTGTAATCTCTAACTTCAATCCTGTTTCTTGACCCACCATAAATTGAATTTAACTAAAAAAAAATTTCTTTTCAGTAGCAACACAAATGAGGCAACACAATACAACATAAAGAATATGGAATTTGTACATATATTGGGCCTAAATCTTTAATTTAATACATACCAATTTTAGTACTGGAGAAGTCATTTAAAATTTCTGAAGTCATTTAAGATTCAACTCTTCTCTCATAAAATAGAGTGAAAGAAACTCTTGTATTATCTCCCAGAGATATTTAAGGTTTAAATAAGAAATATATATGAGAGGATATATGTCATTGTTGTTATTATTTGTAGTTTTCCACTAAAATGAAAGCTCAATAAATACATACACAAAATAAACACTAATTTCAAAGTCCCTGAAGTATTTTTATGAATTTTATTTTTAGGTAAATTATAATTTTGTATGAATTTAATTAATTTACACAAACAAAATATTTCTAGTTGTGTGGCTTGCTCAGGAAATTACTGGATAAAAATTCTACAGTTTAAACTTTCACAAAAACATTCAGAAATGTAGAGTTCAAAAATGATGTAGGACGTGTATAATTTATGACACTGTGAAGCAAAGTTTTGCTTAAATATAGACGTCATGATTTTCGATTTAGATTTAAAAGAAAAAAATCATTATTTTAATAAATAACTGAAAAGTGATTGAAGTTTTTATAAGGAGGAATCCAAGAAATATATTTACAGGAGGCACTTCACCTGTATGTCATATATAGTCACTGGTTTATTAACTCTAATTTACTGAATGCAAAATCTATTAAAAAGTAGTTTTATTCCAAATTTGTATTAAAAACATATGCTACTGAAAGAAACTACACTAAAATTACACAAGTATGGAAGAAATTAATATTTATTCTTTATTTAAACAAAAGTTTTTTAATAAACCTATTTCACTCAAAATTAAGAATCTTAAAGTACACTTGATACCATTTTTAGAAGATTAATTTCTTCTCTCATTTATAGAATCTGTTTGCTAAAATATTTGAATTTTTGTTGCTTGAATTTTTTAGGCAACACTCTTTTGTCAGTGGCTAGAGCTAGATATATGAAAATATATCTTCAGTAAAATAAATGCCAACAATTTTTTAACTGGGAAAAAGAGAGTGTTCCAGAGGATTTGTGTTATATGAAATATACCAAAACTCAAATTGAGTTATTTTTGAGAAACAGAAAACATTCCCCCGTAACATCCCTCCGTGCTTTTAACATCTTCAAACTTAATTTCTTAAAGAAGGTAGAGGGGTTAACCAGGAAAATAAAAGCAGACCACCATGGCTCAGTCATGAATCTTAACGGACTTTGTATTTCTTTCATCCAAACACCCTTTGATAAAGGAAATGTTGGTATGGGGTCAACTATTTGCAAGAGCAAAGTCAGTACTTTCCCAAGGCCACTTGTTTGATTATTTGTGTCCTAAAGACTCCAAGTTTTCTTTTCTTCTTTAAATTTCACATATTCCTTCCTTCTTTCTTCTCTTCCTTCCTTCCTTCATTAAATAAGTACTTTTTGAGCACTGACATATGTGAGGAAACGTTCTAGATTCTGAAGATACACAGATAAGACACAAAACTTGCTCTAAAGTTATCTCAAGAATTTTTTAAATATTTATAATTGTGTTACAATATTACGATATGAAAGAATTGTATTACAAAATAGTATGTTCAGTGCCCATACCTAAGGGCACTAAGTAAAGACTAAGATAAGGCTTAAAGGCAAGACAATCATTTAATTCATCACCCAAATGGAACAGCTATTCCAGGACAACTGGCTTGTTCCAAGACTGTCTGGAGCAAGGCAAGCCAAGATTTATGATCACCCTATTTAAAGGAGAATAGGATTGGGGGGTAAGTCAGAAGGGGGTGGCTAAGGAAGATTGTGGAATGAACTTGATCCACTTTAAAAAGGACTAAGACCATTCCCTAATGGAACGATACTACCAAAGAAGAGAGAGACTGATACTACCAAAGAAGCGAGAGACTGTAAATATGACATTATTTACAAATACAACAGAAGAGCCTCTAGAGTAGAACTGGTTCATTTTTGGATGAATCCATGAGGAAGAATTCATCTAATTACTGACCTAATAAATGCCTCTGAGAACTCTAAATCTATGCCGTATGTGCTGTTTGTGGCCATTCTGCCTGATGCTCTGCTTCTAAGTTGCAATGCTGAACACTAGTATGTTGCATGTAGACAACACGGTACAACTGGTTTTACCTCAGGGCTGCTAGCAGATATCTGGGAAATCACATTTTGAAGGTATTGTGTTTTTTGATTGTTTTTCCCCTCAGACATAACCTAGCATAAACTCAACTCTACTGTGGAAAAGTAAAGAAGAAAAATTTATTCTGAATCAAAGAATGGAAACTACTTGGAATCTAGGAAACAAAATAAATGGTAATATTATTTATTCTATTAACATCAGCTTTTTGCTTATATGCTAATTTTTAATGACATGAGAGTGTTTGGTATATGTACGTATGATTTACTTTAGAGAAATTTTTGGGAAAAGAAATCTAAAGTTGATAAAACACACATTTGATGAGATAATCAAAATGAGTTACCATTGAATAATAACGGAGTTTTATATTCAAAATTGAGTTCATCAAACATTTTTTTCCCATCTCAGAGCGCCCACACACTATAACAAAGCACAAAAAGAATGTCGGCCATAAGTGGTGCAGGTTACTTCCACTTATATTGCAATGGATACCAGTCAGTTATATGGCACACCTAACCATGAAGGAGCTTGGGAGAAGAAGCCTGGCTGTATGACCAGGAAGAAGAAGAAAGAGTGCTACAGGAGGCTACTTCAGTAATCCAGGAGTAAGGTACAGCAGACTTGGGCCAAGTTGAGTAGAGAAATGGGTAGGAATAAATAAATGGAAAATATTAGAAAAGATTAATTGGTAGAGCTTGGTTATTGGTTCAATATGAGGTTCAAAACAGAAAGGAAGACTTTTGAGACTTAGAGGTTGCAAATACAGCTAGATATTAAATTAAGAATCCTGTTTATCGATAACATGAACTGTCAAGCAAAAGTTCTAAGACCACTTTGGGGAGAGGTACAACACACACACACACACATACAGGTACATATATGTTTACATAATATATATGTGTGTGTGTCTTCTGTTTTAAAAAGAAAATTGTTATGGACAATTATTTTAGTTTATGGATACTGAAGAAGAATAGATGCATTAGTAATGCATTTCTAATAAAGTTGATAATGTTCCTAAAGTTACTTCATTTAAATCCCTTTAATCTAATGCAAAGGTTAAATTTATCCCTTGCAGTCGAGGGATGCAGTAAGTAAATCACAACTGAACCTTGAAATCTTGAATTGCAAAGTTTATATACCTAAGTAATTGTATCTTTAATGAGAAGACACCTTAACTTTAACTCCAAAAATATTTTGGCAAAGCTACTTTCAGCAATGTTATCTCTGGCAAACCACACTTAATTTCAAACTCTTAGACTTTATCTTTGGCAACATATGCCTCAGCTAACCACCCAAGCATGAAGGATTTAACCTCTGGTAGTGTTCGTGGAATATAAATTTTATAACTTCATTGATTTTCAAACACCATGGAAATCCTTTACAGAACCAGTAAATAGTGACAGAAGTGGAAAGAACACTGCATGTTTATTCAGCTTTAATTTCTCCTCTTTTACTGATCTTTTTCTCACTGTCTAAAGAAAGCAACAATACAAAAACTAGAAGGAAAATAAATCCAGTTTCCATAATCATGTAGATTAGAAAACTAGTTATGAGTTTGGTATTTTGTTGTGTGGCTAAATAGTTTTATTAGTTCTGTGAATATTATGGAGTGGAGATAGAAGAACATATCATAATATTAAGAATGTATTTCTATTAATTTGAAAAAGGAAAACCAGAAAGATTGTCCTAAAAATTTATTTATCAGCTCTGATTGTGAAGCCTCTTCTCCTGATGTTGATTGTCTCCACATGGCTATTTATCCTGAGTTTCTTGTGTGAGGGATATCTTGAGTAAGATCCTGTCATTTTTGAATCTTGGACTCTACTCCAAAGCACAGGAGAGACCGTCACCAATAATGCAAAGCACTTAAAACAAAGACAAATTTTTTGAGAAGCCATATCTTAGATTAAATTGATCCTTTCCTATTTCTAGTCTCTCATAGTTTTTTAATGAGGATCTGTAATTTTTAAGAAAAAGTTCACTTGCAGATTATCAAAGACATGCAAATTTAATTGACAGCAAGTTACAATTTTGCCTAAATTTTGAAAAGTCATCCAAAATGCCTAACATTGTTGAGGGTAATATTCAGGTAAATTGCTGCTACATACACTGTTGCTAACAATTTATACTATAGCAAGCTATTTGGGAAATATCCTATCTCCCATCTCTCAGCTCCATAAATAACACTTTTTCTTATTTCATTGAGAACATGTAAATGATCAAACAAGAAACATCCCATATCACGATCTATAAATTTGTCTGCATCTATTGCTGTATTTTGCCTTTTGTTCTGGTCAAAATAGATAAACTCTCTCAGCGTCTTCTATCTAAAACCAACCCCTCCACTGAACTATCGCTCACGTCTTTTCTTATTTAATTCTTCTTTCCCTTGTATCATAAATTTTCCTTTTCTGATCTATCATGACCAACAGCCTACAATCATTCTGAAATTTCTCTATCTTAAGATAATAAAGTCTCCTAGACCCCATATCTTTCTTTAGAAAAAAATCTTCTCTAATTAAAACTGCATTAGAACAAAACTCTTAAAGGAGTTGTCTATACTGCTTATCTCCAATTTCTCACCTCCAAATTTCTCCTCTGCCTAATCCCAAAGTTTTATTCAAAAGGTTTTACTAAAACTAGTCTTGACAAGGTTATCAGTGACCTTTTCTTGCCATTGGATTGTCAATTCTCAGTTCTCTTCTTATTTCACCTATCACCACCATTTGACACTGTTGATACTTCCTCCTTTTGTGAATGATTTTATAAATTGATTTCTACAGTTCTACACTCTACTAGGTTTCCTCTTTCATCAGTGTTTATCTTTTCTTTCTCATTTGTTCACTCGCTCTCTTTTCCACTTTGAAATGCTCGATTTCCCTCTGTCACAGTCTATTCTCTATCTACTCACTTTTATGCCAGTCCAAAGACTTCACAAAACTCCTAAACTTAGAGCTCCCAAATCAAGCCATCCCCTTTAGGTCCAGACATGAATATGTACGTTTCTGCTTGCTTGGCTTGGGAGAGTTGAAGAAAGGGGAGAAGAGAAGTGTGAGAGAAAAAAGAGAGACAGAAACTGGTTAGATGGTACTAGGTAGTCAGAAAGAATAGAGAAAAACTGTTCCCTTTGCTGTGGGACAGGATTTTCTTCTCATTACAAAGATGGTTTGTGTTCCTGGGATGTAATACCTCCCCCCTCCTCTCCCTGAATCATGCATAAGTTTATGCACAAGCACAGTTTTGGGTGAGATATTTGTGAACATTAAGAAAATGGTTGAGTTCCACATCTGGGTCCATGTGAGGCCAAATACAAATTGCACTTGGGGAAAAGTAAGTTAATCTATAAACTGAGCTAATTGAGAAGAAGTAGAAAAATAGATCCAGAAGGGACCGTGATAATGTAGAGTCCTCTTGGGACTTTTCAGAGATGTGGGGAAAGAAACACATAAAATGTGATTTAAACTTTGAGGGGTGGTGATGATAGCTGATTTCCAGATTACACATGTACGTTCCCATCTGGAGGCTATTGTCAACAAGGAGGAGGCATTATATGAAAATCTGATGTGAAATAAATTAGTTTAATAAATAGATAGTTAAATAAATAGAAATTAGTTTCTATTCAATACCTGTGCAAATAAACAGAATCTGAGTACAAAACTCAATAGGGAGAAATAGACATAACTGAAATTTTTTCATTGTGTATGCTTTACCTGGTATATAATAAAATAAGATGTCTTACACAAGACTGAGTGCTAAACATAGTCCTCTGAATAAACATATAAGGTCTCAATCACACTTCATACAAACCTGATTTACATAACTTGAGATACTTCAGATTGATGTTTAAGAGAATATGAAAGTATAAGAGAAATATTTCATGTGAAAAGATTTTAGAACCGAGTATATCTAGAAATTAATCAACTTAAATCAATCTACCTTAAAGTTTGCTTGTATATTATAATTTCATGAATTTTTCATAAGGTAAATGAATGCCAAGTTAATAAAGTGGCCTGTATCTATTTCTTTACTGAAAGTCTTTATCAAAATCACATTTATATGCAATGTATCCAAGTAATGCAGTTGTAAAATAAAATAAAAAAGCTAGATTCCATGTCTTCCTATATTCCTGTCATCCAGAGTACAGCGACCACATCTTACATCCCTTAGTTAATAAAGTACTTTGAGTTGGTGATGTTTACCAACAACAGACTTGAATTTGTAAGCCTGCACTCCAGAGGCTATTACTTCATAGACGTATTGATCTAGATTTTGGTTTGCAGCCAACAAATGCATGGGGATGCCTTGGCTTTACTTTCTGGTTTCAAACCTTTCCACCTCATTTGGGCTTTTCCCATACAAATGGAATTTAATATTAGAATAGCAAAGTAAATCAATCAGACTATCTAATTACTGGTGTAACTAGCTAGCAGACCAGCTAAACAATTTAGAACAAAGTATAAACTAGCTAAAGTTAGGCTCCACTCATACTTTTGTCCAACCATTCTTAATCTCAGTAATTTAATTCTGAATCCTCTCAGGCTTGAGTAAAACTGACTCTCTCTAAATCATTCCTTTTTTTTTTTTTTTGGTGAGGAAGATTGGCCCAGAGCTAACACCTGTTGCCAATCCTCCTCTTTTTGCTTGAGAAAGATTGGCCCTGAGCTAACATCTGTGCCATGCTGTGGGTCACCACCACAGCATGGCTTGATGAGTGATGTGGGTCCATGCCCAGGATCCAAACCCACCAACCCTGGGCCAACAAAGCAGCACACACGGAACTTAACCACTGCGCCACCAGGCTGGTCCCTCTAAATCATTCTTTTTTTTTTTTTTTTGTGAGGAAGATAAGCCCTGAGCTAACATCCATGCCAATCCCCCTCTTTTTGCTGAGGAAGACCTGCCCTGGGCTAACATCCATGCCTATCTTCCTCTACTTTATATGGGATGCCACCACAGCATAGCTTGACAAGCAGTGCGTTGGTGCTCGCCAGGGATCCGAACCCCGGCCGCCAGCAGGGGAGTGCATGCACTTAACTGCTACACCACGGGGCCAGCCCCCTAAATCATTCTTAAAGTCAAGAAAAGTCTGTCATATCTCAGCCCAGATTGGCATCAAGTTTCTAGACTGCTTTTCCCAAACACCTCAACCCTCATTTGCTGTTGTATCATTTGCCTTTTGTGCTCTTTATTGCACTCTAAACCACAGGCATGCGTCACTGAATAATGGGGATACTTTCTGAGAAATGCGTCGTCAGGCGATTTTGTCGTTGTGTGAACATCATAGAGTGTACATACACAAACCTAGATGGTAGAGCCTACTACACACCTAGGCTATATGGTCTAGCCTATTGCTCCTAGGATACAAACCTGTACAGCATGTTACTGTACTGAATACTGTAGGTAATTGTAACAAAATGTAAGTATTTGTGCATCTAAACATATCTAAACATGAAAAGTAAAATATGGTATAAAAGATAAAAAATGGTACACCTGTGTAGGGCACTACCATGAATGGAGCCTGCAGGACCGTAAGTTGCTCTGGGTGAGTCAGTGAGTGAGTGGTGAGGGAATGTGAAGGCCTAGGACATTACTGTACACTGCTGTAGACTTTATAAACACCGTACACTTAGGCTACACTAAATTTATAAAAAAAAAATTTTCTTTCTTCAATAATAAATTAACCTTAGCTTACTGTAACTTTCTTACTTTATAAACTTTTTAATGTTTTTTAACTTTTGGCACTTTTGTAATAACACAGCTTAAAACACAAACACATTGTGCAGCTGCACAAAAAAATTTTTTATATCCTTATTCTATAAGCTTTTTTCTACTTTTAAAATTCTTTGTTTTTTTACTTTTTAAACTTTTTTTGTTAAAAACTAAGACACAAACACACATGAGCCTAGGCCTATACAGGGTCAGGATCATCAACATCACTGTCTTCCACCTCCACATCCTGTCCCATTGGAAGGTCCTCAGGGGCAATAACACGCATGGAGCTGTCATCTCCTATAATAATGTGTTCTTCTGGAATGCCTCCTGAAGGACCTGCCTGAGGCTCTTCTTGAGGAGGTGTCATTCTTTTCAGAAATATATCCATGCTGGTTTGCTTGGTTTGTCCCTTTTTTTCATCATAGATTTGCTTGTAAGCAGATAATGCACCATGAACATTCCTCTCTCTTAATGAAAACCTTTCAGGGCCCATGTTTTCAAACTTTTTAAGGAGCTTGTTGAGGTCTGCACAAGCTTCTTCTAAACCCTTCCCTGTGAATTTTCTTGGAAGTTTTTCTTCTCCTGCAGTTTCCTTTTCTCTTGCTATGACATTATGACAGCTGTGATATCACTAGGTGTTAGGAATTTTTCAGCTCCATTATAACCTTTTTTCATAAACTTATTTCATTTAATTTCCTCTTTTTCTATCTGTGAAATATCATTTTCCTAATAGAATAATATGTCATAACTGTCTTTTAATTATCAGAAGATTAGATGTTTCTATGTGTTTATATAAACCTGTTTCTATATATATAATCAGGTTATTTTTAGTTGTAAGTGAAATAAACCCAACTAAAACTAGCTCAAGCAAGCAAGCAATCTATTGATTCACATAATGGTAGTAAATTCCAAGTTAGAATTAGCCATGGAAAGGACTGGATCCAACAAATGATGTTGTTGGGCTCCTTTTGTCCATTTCTGGAATTTTATCAAATTTGATAAAATTGTGTTAAGAATTTTTGTCTATATTAATGAGGAGTATTGATCTATAGTTTTGTTCCAATATATTTGTCTGACTTGGATTTCAGAATAGCGCTAGCCTTATATAGCATAAGTTAGGAAGCAGCCCTTCCTCTTCAACTTTTAGGAAGAGTTAATGTAGAATTGGTAGTAATTCTTCCTCAAATGTAGAATTCCCCAGCGAAGCCCTCTGAGACTGCAGTTTTCTTTGGAGGATGGGTTTCAACTTCAAATTTAATTCTTAAATAGACGTAGGGCTATTCAGGCTTTCAACTTCTACTCCAAAGAGCTTTCTTAATTTGTATCTTTCTAGCAATTTGTCAATTTCATCTACGTTGTCAAATTTATTGGCAAAAAGTTATTACTAATATTCCCTTATTATTCTTTTAATATCTTTAAAATCTCTAGTGATGTCACCATCTTCATTCCTGATATTGGTAATTTGTGTACTCTCCCAATTTTTTTCCTTTATTAGTCTAGTCATGTGACTAAAGGTTTATCAATATTATCGATCTCAAAGAAACAGCTTTTGGTTTCACTGATTTTTTTCTCTATTATTTTTCTGTTTTCTAATTCTTTGTTTTCCACTTTCATCTTTATTTCCTTCCTCTCACTTTGTGTTTAATTGGCTATTCTCCTTCTGGTCTCTTAAGGCAGAAGCTAAAGTCACTGTTCCGAGACCTTCAGTTTCTTCTACGTAGGCATTTGGTGCTACAAAATTTCCTCTAAATATTACAAATATTACTCCAAATATTCCCACAAATTTTGATATTTTGTGTTTTAATTTTCATTTAGTTCAAAATATTTTCTAATATCTCTTTTGAATTCCTCTTTGGCCTGTAAGTATAAACTAGTATGCTTTTTAGTTCCAAATTTTGCGTAGTTTTCCATATATCTTTGTTATTGATTTGTAAGTTAATCCATTGTGATAACATACTATATTTTATTATTTAAATTATTTTAAATTAATTTAGATTTGTTTTACGGCCCAAAATATGGTGCATCTTGGTAAATGTTCTTTGTGAACTCTGTTTGAAATAGAGGCTCTCTAAATGCTGATTAAGTCAAGTTGGTTAATAAGCGTTTTTCAAGTCTCTATATCCTTACTGATTATTTCTTTACTTGTTCTATCAACTATTCTATTAACTATTGTTAATATCTTCAATTATAATTGTGTATTTCTCCATTACTCCCTGTGGATTTTTTTTTTCAGTTTTTTCTTAGTATATTTTGCAGCATTGTTATTAGGTATATAAACATTTGGAATGATGTTCTCTTTAAAAATTGACCTCTTTATCATTAAAAAGGAAACTTTTTTATCTATGGTATTATTTTTTGCTGTAAAATCTACTTTGTCTGATACTATTACATTTTCTTTAATAATGTTAGCCTAATAAATCTGTCTCCATCCTTTTACTTTGAATTTATTGGTGTCATTTGAAGTGGGTTTATTGTAAGCAGCATATAGTTAAGTCTGATTTTTTCAATCCAGCCTACAATATCTGCCTTCAAATAGTATTTGGACTATACATGAAATGCAACAATTGATATAGTATGGTTTAAATCTATTCCATATTGTTCTCTGCTCTCGTTCTCTATTTTTTTTCTGCTTTCTTTTGGATTAATGAATATTTTTAATTGATTCCATTTATCTCTGTTGTTTATTACCACTAATGTTTTGATATTTTTGCGATTGCTCTAAGGTTTATAGTATACAACTTTAAATTATTACAACCTACATTCAAATGATACTGTACCACTTCCAAACAGTATAAGAAGCTTACACAAGTGAACTTCCATTTCTTCCACCCTAAGCTTTGTACTATTGTTACCATTTATTGTTACATTTTCCTTTTTCGTATGTTAAAACCCCACAGTGCATTGTTACTATTTTTATTTAAACAGTCTATTTTCTTTTAAAAATGTTTAAATATTAAGAAAAAAATTGATTATATTTACCCAGGTAGTTACCAGGGCTCTTCATTCCTTTGTGTGGGTCCAGCTTTCTATCTACTACCATTTCCCTTATGGCCAATAAACTTCCTTTAATATTAATTTTAGTTTAGGTCTTCTGGCAGTGAATTCTTTTGCCTTTTTGATACCCCCATTATTTTTTTATTTTGCCTTCATTTTTGAAATGGGTCTAGAATTTTAAATTGACATTATTTTTCTTTCAGTACTTTGAAAATGTTGTTGCACTGTCTTCTGGGTTGCATTGGTTTCAACAAGATGCCTGCTATAATCCTTATCTTTGCTCCTTGGCATGTAATATGTCTTTTTTTCTCTTGCTGCTTTTAAGTTTCTCTTTATCACTGAATCTAAGCAATTTTATTATTATGTGCTTTGGTGTAGATCTTCATGTTTCTTGAAGTTCGGATTAATTGAGCATCTTGGATCTGTGAGTTTATAAAAATTGGAAAAGTTTCTGCAACTATTTCTACTTTGTTTTCTGTTTTCCCCTTTTTCTCCTCTCCTTTGGGGATGCTAATTACATATACAGTAGAGTGCTTGAAATTTTTCCCAATATATTGCTGCTGTTTTTTTAATTCACTTTTTTCTTTGTGTTTCATTTTGGATAGTTTCTACTGCGATGACTTCAAGTTCACTAATCTTTTCCTCTGTATGTCTAATATGTTCCAATATGTCATTAATCAGATCCAGTGCATTTTTAAATTTCAGACATTGTAATTTCACCTCTAGAAATTTGATTCAGGTCTTCCATATACCTTCCACGTATCTAGTTAACAGGTTTAACATTTCCTCTAGCTTCTAGAAAGTGTGGAATACATTTACAACTGTCATTATGTCGTTGTATACTTGTTCTTTCATCCACTTCATTTATAGGTCAGTTATAAATAACTGATTTTTCTCCTTATTATGGGTTGTATTTTCTTGCTTCTTTGAATGCCTGATAATTTTTATTGGATGCCAGACATTGTGAATTTTACCTTGTTAGGTGTTAATTTTTCTGTATCCCTATAAATACTCTCAAGTATTGTTCTGTGTCATGGGTATATTACACTGAAACAGTTTGATCATTTTGGGTCTTGTTTTTAAATTTTTTTTCATCAGGAACGCAGAGGGGTTTAGCATACCCTATTTTCCCCAGTCCTGAGGCAAAACTCTTCTGGGTACTCCACCCAATTCCCCACGACCTTTAAGGTTTTGTGCTCTGGCTGGCAAGAAGAAGAATATTCTCAGCCCTGTAAAATCCTCAGAGACTGTTCCCTCTAATCTTCAACCAGTTCTTTCCTCCGCCTTTGCTAAGCTTCCTCACACATATGGACTGATGAATATTATTTTTTTCATTTATTTTGTTTCTAGTATTTAGTTGTTTCAGGCTAGATAGTAATTTTGTAACCTATTACTACATCTTAGAAGAATACATGTCTGAACTATATTTTTATGGGCAGTTATGATCCAAATGTGATGTATTTATTTTACTCTGATGTGAAACCAAAGATTCAACTATAGCATAAAGACCAATATATTTAAAGGTCATGAAAAGCAGAGTACATGATGTACAAATTGGAGAATTGGGTCATTTCCCTTATAATGTGACACTACACTGTCATTGAGGAACACATTTAAAATAACATTGAGGAACTGCACTGTGTTACAAATACGACAATAGCCATGTATGCCTTCAAATACCTCTCTTAGAACTGACTCACCATCTCTAGACATCAGTATAAAGAGAGTTATAATTCTCTTAAGGAATAAAAAATTCACACTTTTGAAATTTCACAGAAAAGTTTAAGGCTGAAATATTGTGGGTTCATTTCTCTTAACCTCCATGGTCAAATCTGATGCTTTACTCCAAATCACATTAAGTCTCTAGTTTAAATCCCAGCTCAACCTTATGACCTTGGGACTAAAGTTCTCATCATTTTAAGCTGACAGGATCGGTTTGACTCTTGGTTGAAGGGTCTGAGTATACCCTTGTGCATTCAGGCTGGCATTAGTTATTTTACCAAATGCAGAAGTTCTATAATCCAACTTGTATTTAGCAGTAATGCAAAATTAGCTATTGTCATTAACCAGCTGTCCAAACAAGATTTATCGAAGCTTCAATTTTCTCATTAACCTTCCTATAGAAAAAATTTCCAAATTCGGTGCCATCATTCACATGAATATGCATGTAAAAGTCTGCAGATTTGCGACCCAGAGTGAAATTCTCTGACAGTTTTGATTTGCCTGTGTCAGAACTCCTCTGATAGCTATCAAGCCAGTGTTCAAAGGCCAGCAGAGCCCAGCCATAAATTGTTGGTCTAGGAAATCTCTATCAGCATTACTGCCAAGACTGACACAATCTTGTTTACAGGAAGTCTTCAATTTTCTGTGTTTGGTACAAATATCATTTCAAGAGTCATTTGTCAGTCAATTCTTTCTCTGAAGTGATTTCTGTCCCTTAAGTATTGTCCCTATTTCATTTTTGGATGAAGGTAAGTACATTCTGCCAGGGACAGATTGACTACTCGGCAGCACTAAGCTGAATTGTCCTTGGTTACTATCTGAGGTATCATGTAGAATTTGCCACAGAATAAACCCACCAAAGGATGGGGAGGCTGGAGACCTAAATCCCTACTCTCATCCCTCATTATCTGAAAGTTGTCTTAGAAATATTAATTCCTGCATTTCATGATTGTGCAAGCCCATGGGTGAATGACTTTTTGTGGAGACAGAGTAACTAGACGTGGAACACTGGCAAACATGCGTAGAAATGTCCACCAGGTGGGCCACAGAGAAGGGACATGGTGCCTCACAGTGCCTACTACAGCATATTATTTAGATATATGTAAGTGAAGTCCAGAAGAAACAGCTAAACGGGTGGAAAATACTTGGATCTGGGGAAGAGTACTTATGGAGTTGGGCATTGGGAAGGAAGAGGGGACATTAGGGGACTTCAGTTTTTCACCTTAAGCTCCAGAGAGCAATTTGTCTTTTAAAATTATGCATATGCAATATTTCAATTAAAAATTAAACTGCAAATTGACAAATGCATGAACTATGGACTAAAAATATATTCCTTAAAAGTTGAGCTATTGCAGCATCTACTTAATTTTCCTTTAATATACTTTGCTCCTGTTCTGTTTCCTCCCATTGTTTCAGCTGAGACACAATAATCTAGAAAAGACAGGTTCTTTTTAACTTCATTTTAATAGATGGCTCAGGGTTGAGATCTGCCAAAGATCCGCCCAGGAATCCTGACTCACTGAAGAAGGGTGGAGATTTTCTGACCAAAGGGAGATTGTTTTCTCTTCCACCTCTTCTGAAGCAGCTCCTGCAGCCAACGCTTAAGGCCAGAATCAGATAACAGGAATTCAAGATCTGACTTCACTCTGAGCTACAAGATCCAAGACCTCCAGCATCTGCCCGTTTCACTGAGTTACTAATAGTCTAGGAGGTCAACAATGTTTCTCTGTTTTGCTTTAATGAAGATTAAATGAGAATTGTTGATATCGCATTATGAAGTTTCTTTTTTTTTCTTTTCAAAAGTAAAGTGCATATTTAGTCCTCAAGATTTTTAATTGGTGGCAAAAACCCAAGTACTGAATCCAGGAGTAATTTACCATATTATTATATTGCTCTGCAATATTCTACACATTCTTCTCTGGGTGCAGCTGAGACTATACATTTCCTGAGAACAGGCACTTCACCTTTTTCATCTCTGTGCACCATTTTCTAGCCCCAGAATGTTGGACATTATAATTATTGATAATTAATGTCTAATAATATTAATATCTAATATTTAATATTTGTGTAGGAATAGTAATGTTAATGAATGGCCATGTTTTAAAGACAAGAATCCCAAATTTTTGTCCTCATTATTATATAGGATTCCAAATCTGCATTTTTAACAAAGCCCATTCTTGGCAAAAGATGCCTTAAAATGTGCTTATTATCATTACTTTTATTGTGAAAATTTCAAGCCAGCAGTGCAGCTGGGGAGACGGAGGAAAGAAACTTATTTTGGCCAGGCGGAACTGTTCCACTCCTCACAAATCACACTACAATGGGTGTACCCTGGTTTGCCCAAACTGACAATCACTGCTTTCTAGAAGGATCGCTACTATGTAATTATATTCTCAAATATACTATGTACCATCAATTCCAATATACGTCCTTCAAAGAAGAGACTGAAATAGCTAAACATCTGCTACATGTATATCACATTCACAGAATTCCCAAATTGAAAGTAAATTTAAGAAGCATTAAATCAAACCACTTACTTTTTAAAATTAAATAACCATAGCCCACTCAGAAAAATAAATCTCCCAAGTAAACATGGTGAATCAGGTGCAGATTTAATATTTGAAATGAATCACCTGATTTTTGGTGCTAGTTCTCATTGTAGCCCACTGACTAATTTTTACCTGGATTTAATTGAAATGCATTTACTCACTGATGAAGTTGACATCAAAGCAGACTAAGAAATCTGTGAATTATATTATTCCATTTATAGTGTAAACATAAAATGTCAATTCTGGCTGCTGGAAAAAGCCAAGAAACTGGTAATTTAATAATATATGATTTCTAAAGAGAAATTAGCAATTATTTTATTCAAGAAATGGCAATGAAATAATAGGTAACTGCTTTTCATGAGAATAAAAATAACAATTTTCCTATTACATTCAAAAGATTAGAAATTTTGAAAATAATTTTAAGAAAACGTGTGAAATGCATAATCAGGTGAAGACTGGGTTCAAAGATTC
Organism: Diceros bicornis minor; assembly: GCF_020826845.1. Classification (NCBI taxonomy): domain Eukaryota; kingdom Metazoa; phylum Chordata; class Mammalia; order Perissodactyla; family Rhinocerotidae; genus Diceros; species Diceros bicornis. Next base: position 18,716,368 of record NC_080742.1, on the reverse strand, counting down.
ATAATAGAAGTAACATATTTGTGCAACAATTTACATTATAACATACATTCAAGAATATTACCTCCGTTAATCCTTACAAGCCTGGGGGTATTGTTATAATTTCTGTGTTTTTATCACGTAAATAACCAGATTGAGAGCCATAGGTCATTTAACCAATGCAAATGACTGCTAAGAGCCAAGTGGGAACTTAAAGGCAAATTTGCTTACCACAAAATTCTTGTTTTGTGCGTGTGTGTTTGTTTATTATTTGTTTCATTAAGCTACTTCCCAACAGTTAAATTATATTCTGTTGTATAACCATTTCTTAGTTAGAAAAACATCAAGAGGAAAATTAATCAAAATACAAAAATTACTAAAAGTCTGATTTTTTCAATAATGCTCTGTATTTTTTGATTAAAAACCATTCCAAGTAAGCATAACGTCTGCAAAATATAATGAATTTTTAAAAAGTAATATAACATTAAAAGGTATTTAGAAATGCTAGACTAAATATCCCTACTGCCTCTGTCCATTTATTTTCAGATTGAATGATTTCCCATTTCTTTCCTAAAGGTCAAGGGGTTATTTATTTGTAAATATTTAACTACTTTAAAGCAAAAGTTATAACGAAATAGCTAACATATTACGTGATTTTGCCAAAGTACTGAGATTACTCGGTGAATGATATATAATTTATGCGTTTTTTTACCTTTGGAAGATAATTATAGCTCTCATAAGTCACCTATTCAAGAACTTCTTAGTGATTTAAAACAATCATAGAGTAGATAGTAAGTAAAGTACCTGGGAGGTAATCATTAACAAGGTAGGAATTTGTTTTCCATGTGCCATTCAGACTCCAGCAAATAGATACAAGCACACAGAAATCTGTGTATGGAACAGGCAGGAGTCTTGCTGTGAGGAATAGAAACTGACATCCACAAACAAACTAAAAAATAATATATTGTATGGATATCAAGTAGCTCACAGAATTGAGGGACATTTTAGCAAACGGGCAGGCACGAAGAGAGGAGAGATAAAAGGGAGCACAGGCAAGGCCAGGCCCAGGAACAGTCTAAACAATCTGCTGTCCGTCACAGCAGAGGTGACATTTCTGCACTGGGCACTCGCTGCTGTTGCTGGGCTCACAAGATTACCATCGATGCCCACCTCTGTATGCTGTTACCACCACCGCCGCCATGAATAGTTCTGGAACTGTTTCTACATGTTACTATCACAAATTTAAGATCCAAAGCCTCCAGCGAGCATCTAATTAGCCAAGACTAGGCACATGTCCATGCCCTAGTCTGTCACGAGTGGAAGAGGCTGTATCTGTCTCCCTTGGCTTGCTTATTTGGATAAGGAATATTTCTTCTCACCAAGACTCACACCACAGAGTATCCTCTCCAAAACAGAACAAATGTGCAGATGCCTGGTATAAACAAAAAGACCAATGCTTGCAAAGTATATCTGTATTGAGAATTATAGCTGAAACTGCATCAATCTCTACCAAAATAAGAATTGTTTTTCCTATTGGTATTTGTTATATTATTATTTTGGAAGATTTGTAAGCCCTTCTCTTGGTCTATGCCATTCATGAATAACCTTCATTTCTACAAATGCCAATTAAGAAAATATAAAAATGTTCAAAACTCAGTTTTTAATTAAAAATGAAATTAATTTTACTAAACCTTATAGAGAAAATAGAAGTACATTTTTACATGTTTATGGTATGGAAAGATATCAAGAAGAATATTTGTAGTTTTTGAAGCCATTAAATATTATGTATAATTGAGGAACAGCAAAGGACATAAGTATACAGTCATATATATATATATATATATATATATATAGCCCTTCTAACATGTTCATACTGTCACTGACTGGGTGTCTGGAGAAACTCAAAGGTGGGTTTGGAAGCAATTAACTGTTTTTCCAAGTTGTTTCTTTTTCTTTTGTATGTTAAGGAGATGTAACCACCAGCCATCCTGAAACTGACCAAGCCTAGCCACAAGACCTATGTCCATTACCTTTGCCTTATTTTATTTATTTATTTTTTTTGTGAGATAGATCAGCCCTGAGCTAACATCCATGCTAATCCTCCTCTTTTTGCTGAGGAAGACCGGCTCTGAGCTAACATCTATTGCCAATCCTCCTCCTTTCCCCACCCCCAAAGCCCCAGTAGGTAGTTGTACGTCATAGTTGCACGTCATTCTAGTTGCTGTATGTGGGACACAGCCTCAGCATGGCTGGAGAAGCGGTGCATCAGTGCACACCCGGGATCCGAACCCGGGCCGCCAGCAGCGGAGCGCACACACTTAACCGCTAAGCCACGGGGCCGGCCCACTTTTGCCTTATTTTTAATGCAAAGATCTTTCCAGGAGGAGCTTAGACTTCATTATGTGGAAGCGTGTTCTCCAACTGAGCCTGTCCAAGAGAATAACCCGCCTCTCCCTTTTGAATATTCATTCCCCAACCAAATAAAATTTCCTGCTTTCCTTTGTTGGAGGACGCCATGACTTTGGAAATGACTCCTCATGGGCTCCTATTTGCTGCAAATACACTTTACTTTGTGAGACAACTTCCACTGGTGTAGAGTCTTACTTAACTTACCAGGAGGTGAGCCCACTTGGTTCTGTTATCAATACCATGTATGTAGTATTTTGAATTTTCAAAGTGAGTTTATATAGATTATATATTTTCATCATAGAAACTAAGTAGAGAGGAAACTGAGGCTCAAGGACATGACACAGTGTTAACATCAGAGCTTAGATAAGAAAGACTTCATTATATCATTGAGCACACTTTGCTGGAACCTGTGGAAGCAGAGATATAGCAGATGCAATTCTATCTACTTTACCCAAGTTATATCTTCATCTCCTAAGGCTATAGAATGTTCTTTCTCTGAGCATTTCAGAGGAGTTCAAAACGGGTAATCAGAAGGAGCACCAACATGGCCCAATTCCAGCTGTTCCTGGAATTTAGAGGCCTCATTCTGCTATGAACTTTTGCCCCAACTCCAGAAGAAATGAGGTTTGGCATTCCCATGAAGTGACATCCTTCATCAATCCTCAGCCTCTTCCCCCTAGCTGTTCCTATTCAGCTGGAAGTATGTGGGCTTATTAAGAAACTATGTGGTTGCCATGGAGGTTCTTTATTTTTTTTTTATTTTTCCAAATCCCTCTAATTTGAATGACCAAAAGACAACCAGAAATGCTGGGCTTAAAAGCCTCTTGAGGGTTATCACTAGTCTAGATAGGACCATAATTGTCCTCCTCTCTATTCCAGTGAAATTCAGAATTGGGTCTCTGACAGATGCTGAGGATTGGCTGAACCCAATATTCCCAGTCCAGCTCCACACTTGTTTCCTCAATCTCTCTTGCAGCTAGGAATAGCTACCAATCAGATATCAAGTGGAATATGCCTGGAGAGCTGTGTAAAAATAGCTATTTTTCTAAGAGTGAAGAATGTATGGCATATACAAGGAAGAGAAAATTTAGATCTTCCTTTGAAGTTTGAAACAAACTCTCTCTCAAACTAATTTTTATTTAGTTGAAATTGATACCATAATCCTCGATGTAAGCAAACAATCTCTAGGGATGAGGAGTGACTAGTACAACTGAAATGGCGACAGGTTCTACAAGCCAACATCACAGTAAATCATATAAACACCTTGTACTGATACTGTTATTATTGTTATTCAGTTCAGTCAAGAATCTAGGGCTGCTCTAAGGATCAAAGGCATGAATGCATTTGAAAGTTCTTGGAGAACTATAAACTTCTAAATAGAAGGCACAATGCTATTACTATCTTTTCTTCTAATGACCCTTAACCTTTCACACTTCAGCACTTGACTCTACTTTCACCACCAGGGCTTCTCTGAGTAAACATTGATGATTGTTGAATTTCCACTTGCTTTAAGAGTATAGAGCATATCAGTGGCTCTATCTTCCACCTGTATCTAAACCACATGTTGGCAAAACTGTCAACTGGGCAGGGTTTGCTATGGGGAGCTCGCGCTCATCTGCAATCCTGTATTTTATTCCCTGCTAAATCGTTAACTGGAAAATTAAAAGTTTGTTTCATAAGGACATAAGCTGCAAACTTTTCAGAAGTAACACTCAGGACAATAATGAATGATGGTGGCCGACTGATAAGCAGTCAGCCAGTAGCTTCGTGAAATACCTAAGCCACCAGCCCTGCCTTTTAGGGAGCATTGCTGGGGCTTGCTTTGACCCCAGTCATTGAAAATCCCTATTCAACAACCAGGTCCTCACCTTTTGCATTTCCCCTAAGGAGGAAGCAGCCTGTGATTTAAATTCACCATTAAGATGAAGGTTTTCTTTTTCCCAACCTTGCTGCCAATTATTTCGTGGTGGCAGGTTTGGCACATTTGCCAGCCCCACAAGGCGTACAAACGGGTTCTCCATGGAGATGAAATTCCTCATTGTTGCCATTCCAAAAATGTATGCTTTGAAAAGAATGTGCTATGTTCTGTAAATACCTCCCCTACGGACACAAGTTTATATCTTTGCTACTGGAGTTTGAACATTTTCCTTTTTTGTGAGTACAGACACACATAAAGTGACCCCCCGCACTATAAGTGTCTAAGTCTGACACGCCTGCTGGCAGACACAGCTGAACTGACCTTTATTTTTTTCTCTTTTAATGACCCATCAACAGCTGGCCTCCTAAAGGGATGGGCAAGTCCGGTCATATTTTAAGCCAGATAACTTTTCAAAAAATTTGTCAAGTATTTTGCCAAACGCTCAAACTTCTATTTCCTTAAACCCTTGTGTATTTGAAGAAAAAATTTAATCCACGTGTTTGTGAATAACTTGCATTTAACTCATCAAAATATTTTATCAGAAAAATACTATCATCCAAAACAGCATATACATCTTGTTCTTTCAATTAATTTGTTAGTAAAATAAATTTATATATTATCTTATAAAATTTGGTGTGAGGCTCAAATTGCATTTAGTTCAAGGAAGTTCTAGAGTAAAAATAACATATTGACCTGAATGAAACAGGCTTTTTATTCTGAGGGGAGGGAAGTGATACTACGATTCACATATATGGAATTTAAAGCTGCATCCTTCCTTCTTTCTCCCCTTCCTCCCTTCCTCCCTTTCTTTTCTTTTCTCTTTTTCATTCCACGAATGTGGCATTTTCTGTTTGATTTGCTACAGTGCTATATTAGTTACACAATTTCCAGGAGGGCGTTCACGTTCTAGTCCACGTATATTGCACCCTCTAGAGTTGTGTACGGCATAACTGGCCAAGTCCTGCAATCTATCCCCAGAAGAAGCTACTCATATTCTAATTTAGTGTAAAATAATAGTGAATTTTAGTTCAGACTGAAGTTACCTCTCTAATAAATAGTAATATAATTGAACTGACAATAAATGAGTAACAAATTATAACACATATTGTTATAGATCTGGGACTATTTCAAAGGAAGAAAAAAAAATCTCAGCGCAGCTTTTCTGACTATTTCCCTCTGGAAGAATGTGGAGAAAAAGAATAACAGATAGATTATTGACCTCATGCAGGAAACTCTTTTTGTTTCAGGCAAATAAGGAGTTTCACCTTATTGTTCAAACATGTGGTGAAAGAGAAGCCAAGAAATTCCAAAGAAAATCCTTTTAGGCATAGATTGACCTTTGACCACTGAACTGCCTTCAACTGTTCTCAAGGAGAGGGAGAAATAGAATTTCAAGAGTCAGTTCTAGTTGTTTCATAAGAGCTTTCTTTTTCTCAGTGTTTGTTTCCTTTGGCTGGTAGTGCACAGCTTCTTGTGGAAAGTAAATCCCTTGGTGGTGTTTATCTTCCTTGTATGTGTGTGGGACTATTTGGCTCAAAGCAAGTTCAAGCCAAATCAAGGGTTCTGATGGTGATGACCCTGGGCAGCCTTTACCTTGAATGTAAAGAACAGGGTCTCTCAGTTGGACCGGCCCCTCCAGCATTTCCCCAGTGCTGCGTGCAGAAATCCATCACAGAGGAATGTGTCACTTCATTTGACATGGATCCTTGCCCAGAAACTTAGTAAAACCTAAGTCCAAAAATTCATTCAGGAGTGTGTTTGATAAGACATGGGTATTAGTGACTGTGAAAGGAAGATAGGGAAGTTAAGCTTACCTGAAACTGCCTTAATCAACTCTCCCTCAGTTTATGCCTTCCCTATAAATCATATTACAATGCTTAAAGTATTTAAAGTAAAATTAGCAACCACTAGAAGTAATTATGAACCCAGACAATGATACACAGGCTAACGCTGGAAATGGGAGACATGTGAAAGTAAATAAGACACCAGAGTGTTTCATTGGTATAAAAAAAAAAATTCTTTCTAGATTCACAAAATACGACATCATGTGGAAATGAAAGTTCCAACATGGCAATGAAACTATTTCAAATGCATTATAAATTAGGAATACAAAGAAGGGAACATTTTGAATACCACAAATCTACATATGGATTTTTGCATGTGATTGTACATAGGTATGAAAATGAGAAAAGAGACAAAGCTGAACTATTTTAAGATGACTTACCCACAAGTGTAAGAAAAATAAGACTATTACAAGCATAATAATGTAATAATAAAAGGTTTTATGTCATATTCTCCTTTCACTCAGTAAATATTATTTTTGTATAGAAAGTTCATTTTACGTATATTTCGAGTCATGGGTGGGATGGGAGGCACATTATTATACCATATGCAGGATAAGTTTAGAAAACAAAACAACCTGGTAGTTATGAATTGGTTACCAGTAGGTTATACATATTTATGTCTCTTGTCACAATGTATATGTTAGAAGGAGTCAGTAGGTTTTATCCCCTGGCTTTGGATTGTGATATTAACTATTCATGTGATAAACTGTCTTCCTCATTAACAGGAAACAAAGTTCTGATATTTTAGAGTATCTTCCTTGTTCAAACTTGAATAGGTAGTGCAACTGGTTAAGAAATGCGGCAAAGGAAGAACTGAAGAATCTAGGAATTTAATAAGATTTTAAAAAGAGAGCTCTTTGGTCTTCTCAGGAGGAGGGTCTCAGGGATCTGATTTTCATTGTTGTAGTGTTCATGTAATGTCTGCTGCTTGACCTGGTTTGAGCATGGTTCCAGCGAAAAGCAGAATCCCAATGGGACTGGGTGAAAGGAGAACCACTAAGTTATGGCTGATTTTCCCAGACCTAGCTTCTTACAGCCTCTAAAATCTTCATCTGTTTCCTAAATAAAAATTACTGAGGCCAGCCTGGTGATGTAGTGGTTAAGTTAGCATGCTCCACCTCGGTGGCCCAGGGTTCACGGTTTTGGATCCCAGGTGCGGATCTACACACTGCTCATCAAGCCATGCTGTGAGAGCATCACATATACAAAGCATCTCATATACAAAGTAGAAGAAGATTGCCACAGATGTTAGCTCAGGGACAATCTTCCTCACCAAATAAAAAAAAATTACCAATAATGTCTTTAAGAGTAAACACTCTCACTTCATATAACCCTCATTTGCCAAGTTTTTAATATTTATCCAGATAAGCAGTATTCAGAATGAATAAGCACAAAGCTCAAGTATTAAAATGCATTTCCTCTAGACTCTTCATTATGTTCAAATATCTATATAATTATTTCATGTTGTAGAACATTACTGAAACAGATTATATGTTGGCTGGGTTCTAATTTAAATTGAGAGACATCTCAAACTCTACATATAAGCATATTTAAATGTAACATTTTAACTTGTTTAGGTAACATTTACAAGCTCTTGCATTTTTAGGTTTTGGAGAGATTCAGAGTGCCCCGGTTCAATTTACTAGTTTCAATCCTTGAGCAGGTGGCTACATCTTTATACTCAGTTTTCACTTTGCACAGGGAATAATAATGTTAACCATTTATATAATGTTAACCAATGTTAGTTGCAAAGCTAAAATGCATGGATAACAGTGCCAGGCTCAGGCAAGTATTTAAACAGAAAATTGTTTGGTATGATCTGATTAATGTATTACATTATGAGCAAGAAAGTATTGAGGTTTGTGCACATGAATTATAAAATTAAAGTTGACATGGTGAGGGTATTTTCTCATTTAAAAATTATAAAAATGTTTAACAAGATATAAATATGTTGTAGAAGACTTTGAAAGTATAAATTTTTCAAGTTTTAGAACTTTGTGCTGAATAAACAACTTGATTCAAGGGAAGAACTAGTAACCAAACTTACGTTCTGCAATTTGTAAAGTTCTGTCTATGGCACTGGGAATAATCTCTGTTTTAGATATAAATGTGAGTGTACAAGACATCACCTTCAGTGTCCCTCTCCTTCAAGTTTAGAGCGTGACAGGGCAGCCAGGAAAGGATTGTGGAAACATTAAAGTAGGAAAAACTGGCAACTAGATCAAGGTACAAATAGGGGAGGTGGTATTCCTGGCCAGTCGTCTGTAGACACAACTATCTGATGACTTTTGACTTGTAACAAATGGTGTATTTTATAGTGCCTTAGAAGACTACTGAAGTTCATCAATTTGTAGTAGGAAAACTTCTTGAACTACTAGCTATTTTGACTGCTGGATAAAAAAAGTATGCTAGAAAATGTTCCCATGGGAAAGATGGCATGTCAAATAGATCTGAATTTGAATCTTATGTCTCCCATTTGTTATCTGTCACCTTGGGCAAATGGCTTAATCTTGCTTAGCCTATTTTCTCCTTCATAAAAAGGAATAACAATATTAACTCATTGAGTTTTTGTAAAGATTGAATGAGGTAATTTTTATATATATATATATATAAGCACTGAACATGGGTTTTGATACATAGTATGTATTCAGAATATGTTAGTGATTTTATGGTTAGTATTTATCTATTAAATCTGCTAACTTTATGTCTGTTATATTTTCTCTGTTATAAAGTGTGGGGTGATTTCTGAACTCCCTTTGTTAACATAAAAATTTATTCTGGATTTGGCTTCATCATGGTAAGTAAGAGAGAAATAGACTTAAGCCTTGGGGTCCAATACAATCCTCGGCTTGATTTCTCCTAGCCACTGCCTCAAAAGTATAGAAATAGTTCTCCCTCTCTCTCCCTTCAATGTATGTTGCAGAGTTATATTCTTTTTTTTTTTTGAGGTATAATTAACATATAAATTATACTAGTTTCAGGTGTACAACATAATGATTCAATATTTATATATATTGTAAAATGATTACCACAATAGGTCTAGTTAACATCTGTCACCAGAGTTATATTCTTAAAGATGAAGATTTAAATAGCTGAGAACAGGAGTCCATTATTCCCACTATCTACTGTGCCCTTAATGGGAGTGTCTTTTAATCCCCGAAGGAACACAGATAGTAGGTGATGATAATCTGACAATGCTCACAGCAATGAAAAGTTATGAAAAGAGTGACTTGAGCTCACCAAGATTCATTTCTGATGAATTTCTCTGTTTATCTTTCCTTCTGCTTATTTACATTTATTTCTCACTTTCTCTAGCTCTTGATCTCTCTTAGCTGACCATAATATGGAACTGCAATATATTTTAAAACTGTTTAACACATACTTTAATGATATTTTTTATTGCTTTAAATATCAACTGAGTTTAATATATTTCAACTGAATTATGTGCAAATGGCTTTTCTTTCCCTTCGGGCCAGACAATTGAGAGAAAAATATCCCCCCAATCTAGAACACAGGTTTAAAATAATTTTCCAGTGATAAATGATGAGTACTTCTTTGTCTTTACTTTTAAGTGAAAATGTGTGTTTAAGTAGGACACTTCCCATGTTTTCACAGTGTGATTCAGGAGGAAAAATGTGTACTATTTTATCATTTTGTACCACACCTTCATGTTTTAAGATGATTTAAAAAACAAGACATTTTATCTAAAATATAGAACCAGAGGTCTTCAAGCAAAAGAGACCACAGAGGATCTTTGTGTTAACTTTTAGCCTTCAAACAGGTAAATTTCATTATCTCCATATTACAAATGAGGAGCTTGAAAAGTAAAACGTTCAATCTATTGACTCTTGTGCAGTATTGAAAAATAAAGCCACCATATTCTGATACTCCATTATTTTATGATATCTTGATACACACTTGATACTTGAGCATTCAGCCTGAAGTATTCACAATGTATCAGATGGTTTAGTAAATAAAATATCAGCTCTTGGCTGAAACCTACTTGTAGCTGGTCGAATGACGGCTCCCCAAAATGATGTCTACCAGAATATATCTACCAGAATAAATGTGACCTTATTTGGATAAAAGGTCTTTGCAGCTGAATTTAGTTAATGATCTCGAGATGAGATCATATAGGTTTATCCAGACGGGCCCTAAATTCAATGGTAAGTATCTTTATTAGACAGAAGAGGAAAACACACAGCTACAGAAGAGAAGTCCAAGCCAGAGATGCAAAGGAGAAGGCTATGTGAAGATCCAGAGGAAAAGACCACGTAAAGACAGGGGCAGAGATTGAAGTTATGCATCCATAAGCCAAAAAATACCTGGAGCCACCTGCAGGTGGAAGATGCAAGAAAGGCTTCTCCCCTATAGCTGTTGGAGGGAGTGTGGCCCGGCTAACACCTTGATTTCTGACTTCCAGCTTCCAGAACTATGAAAGAATAAATTTCTGTTGTTTGAAACCAAGTTTGTGGTAATTTGTAACAGGAGCCCTAAGAATCTCATACATCCATCATTTGGCTTCTTCAAGTGTGTGCCTGAACAGCTAGATGAACCTTGTTCAAGAAAATCATACAACAGAGCTAACAACTTCTAATTTAAATTCATAGATATTAATAGTCACAAACTTCAAATAGACACTCAATTCTATCCAGAAAATCTAATGTTTCTCAGTTTTCTACACACCAAGAAGAGAGTTCACACCTCCTCTTCAATTATGAAACCTCCTTCATTCCCTCCTTTACCTTTTCTATCTGATTATCTATACCCATCCTTCTTGAAAAGTGGAAGACATTAGACTCAGATTCCTTCATCTGACCACTGGTAAACTTGTGGACCCACTTGTATCAACAGACATTTCATCTTTTCCCAAGTGTGACAATGGAGAAAATGCCCCACAGCCATCACCTTCTACCAAAGAATAATCTGTCCATATGTTCTCAGGACCCACTCTACTCTTGCCTTCCCAATGCATGAGCCTTAGTTTGTCACCTTTTTTTCCAGCATCATCAGACTTTTGATCTCTTCTGAAGAATTCCAATAAGCACACAAACATGTTCTAATATAGGCCAGCTTATAAAAGCCCTTCACTGACCTCATATCTGCCTTCAACTATAATTCTTTGATAGTTTACATAGAAAATATGTTAACATTTGTTCACTTCCCAATCACCTTTAAGGCGCTTCGATCTGGTTCTATCTCCACCACTTTTTCAAAAGCACACATCAAGATCATCAGTAACCTCCACGTCACCTAATCCAAGGACTAATTCCCTATCCTCAGATACTAGACTTTGAGTAACGATTAACGTGGTTGTCCCCTTCCTCCTTTCTTGAAGCTCAATTTTCTCTTAATTTCGTTAACACTATACACTGTTGGTCTTCCTCCTTGCTTTGTGGTTCCTCTTTATCTACTTGAGTTCTTAATTTTGATGCTCTTCATGAAACTCCTAGGTCTTCTCTCACACACAAAAAACTTTTTTTAGACATTCATACTCATGTCTTTAAATTACTGAAAATCTAACTCACAGATTTTTATCTCAAGCTCAGACCTAGTATCTGAGTTGTATTCCATCTATCTACTTGCCTGCTAGATATCTTCACTTAGAAATCTTACAGAACCCCCCACCCAAGTTTTCACTCACTTCCAATTTTCCATACTTCAATAAATGGCACCACTATACATCCAGCTATTAAAACTAAACATAGAGAAGTCATCATAAATTCCAAACTTCCCCTCACCCTCCACATCCCACTTCAGCATAAAATCTTGTTATGATACTTAAAAACTATATTTAAAATTTGTCTAATTCTATTCTTCTCCATTGCCACCTCCCAAACACAGGCCACCACTATCTCTTACTAGACCAAAAGCCTCTGATTGGGCTTCCCATTTCTAATCTTTCCCTCCTCCAATTCATTAAATCATATCATATCTCTGATAAAAGCCTTTCAATTATTTCTTGTTATTCCTAGAATAATATTAAAATTCTTTCCATTGGCTATAGGCGCTCCACTATGTAGGAATTGCCTCTCTCTTTAACTTAACTGCATATGCTACTCTCTCTTCATTCATTGCAATCTAGCCTCATTGGTCTTTTTTCAGGTGTGGAACACATCAAGACATTCCTTCCTCAGGGTATTTGTAATGTTCTTCCATAGCTCTTCTAGCATGAGTTCCTTTTCATCCTCAAGTTATCAGCTTAACTGTTATCTAATCAGAGATGCTTTACTTGACCTACATAGATATCTCTTCATTCTATTATTGTCTTTTGTAGTCTCTTATTTGTTTTCTTAGTGACATTAATAATTTGTAATTGCTTAATTTGAATTTTTTTTACAGTCTCCTGCATTACAGTGAAAACTTTATGATGGTAAGGGAGCATATCTCCTTTGCTAATCATTGAATGCCTCTGAGCACAGTTTCTGATACATAATAAGTCTGCTTTCCAAGGGCATACCATTTATCCACTTTATTACCTTCAGGAATTTCAAACTGCAGAATCATTTAACAAATGATGCTCAAGTGATGAGATAAGTGAACTTCTAAAGTAACACACAAGGGCTTTCTTATTTATTAGTGTATTTATTTTAAAATAACTATTGATTGTCAACCATGTATCCAGAACCATGAGCTCTGGATGAGCTCACAGACTAGTGGACTTCCTCTCAGTACCATGACTTAACACAAATATCATAAACCACTAACTAAGGGAGGAAATTACAGCAAGTGTTAGAGGGGAGCTCACTCAAGCATAGTGACAAGTCTACACTACTGTTTACCAGTGAGGAACTAGAAAAGAAAAAGAAAGCTAGAGATGAGATATGATTTCTTCAGGGATATTTATACGAAGAACGAGTCTATAATCCAAGCCTCTAATATTAGACTCATATGCTTTCCAAATACAACCTTCTGTTTCTTTCATTACTATCATCAGAGATTCCTCATAGTAACATTTTGAATGACAAAAGCAGATTAGAAAACAAAAATCATAAGCCATACATTAGATTGTTCAATGTTTATTATGTACACGATAGTTAATTTTTTCTATCTGAATTCTCCAGTTTGACAGACCTTGGTTTTTGTTGCATATAAGACTACAAGGTAGATTCGGAATATAAGAATCTGTGAATTGAGACTTGGAATTTTTGTTTTAATGTTTTATGAGGGTTCTTAGAGCTTTTGGACTGTGGTGTGACTTCAAAGTGGGGCAGTATAATAAAAAAGAATAAAGGATACAAAAGGATTTGGGGTAAACCAAAGGTACAACTGGTAATGGTACATACTGGTAGTGGTGCAAACTACTTACTTTTCATTTTCAAGTGCCTTCAAGAGCATCAAAAGACAGGTTAAATAAGTTGAGATCTTGAGCTGGAGTTGAGAATGTATCAATCCATTGAAAAATCAATGATTCTGCACTTTCTATGGCTACTCAGCTAAACTAAAGACCTCATTTTTCACGTGGCTTATAGTGCTTAAAAGTGAACAATTTATATAACCTGTCTAGGTATTAATTTTCTCCTCTATATGGTATGGTGGTCACTTTCTTCCTCCAGTGTTATTTTAAGAATGGAATGAAGTAGTGGATTCATACTTAAAGAATTCACAATTAGAACTTATGTCCAGCAAAATGCAGACATACACAGACAAGTCTTTACAGGATTGGTGAAGATGACCTACCAGCAGTTTTTACCTAAAGGCACAAGCAGCTTTCTGGGAAAAAACTCACTCTAAACAGGAAGAGAGAGAGAGAGGAACAAAAGATGCAAAGAAAAAGTCTTGTTTCCTGAAAAAAAAGGTAATTCTGAGTCTAATATAGTAATGTTCACTCAAATCTATTTACTGCCCTGGCAGTAACTCATGAGCAAATTCTAAGAAGATAATGTATAACAGAAAATAAACAAACAAACAAAATCCAAACCTGACAATAAATGGTTTCATTATGATTTTGAAGATACTGGACAACATCATTTTTTAAAACTGTAACACAAAAGTGGGAGATCTGGATATTTTCTGCTTGTACATGGAACTTGGCATGGCTATGCACATTTAGGGCACATGAGAACACAGCTCAGCTCTGTCATATCAAGGATTTCAGAGGACCACAAATGTCCTTGCCACTGACAACCAGGGATATTTGGCATGCTGACAGCAGTGGCTATAAATATGGAACCCCAGAAGCCCCTATTTTAGTGGGCCTCTCACACATTTGTTTGGTTGACACTCAAACAAATATTGTTTAATATTTTGATGTGATACCTTTTTTAACCCCAAAGGAACTATAATTATGTATCCAAACTTCTTGACAGATAGAAGGCAAACAAAATTATTTCTCTATATATACCTCTTCCTGAAGGGAAGTCTCTGAACCTGTACTTCCATTCCTAACAATAGTCTCATTGTACCAAATCCCACCTTTTTCTGATAACATAAATAAGTACATTGGTCAGTGCCAATCTAATATTTTGCCCAAGTGGATGACAGCATCCTTTGATTTTAGCTAAGTTTCGGAAATGTAGGATGCTTTAGGATTCAAGAAAAGTCATAAGGGTAGCTTAAAAAATAAGATCATTAATATTTTAGACAGCAGCACAGTGGTTAAGTTCATGCATTCTGCTTTGGTCACCCAGGGTTCACTGGTTCGGATACTGGGCACAGACTTACTCATCCCTCATCAAGCCAGGCTGAGGTGGCATCCCACACAGAAGAACTAAAAGGACCTACAACTAGGATATACAGCTATATCTTATTTGAGGGAGAAAAAAAAGAAAATAATAATAATACTAATTTTACTTTACGACATTATGGAACTTAAGGGTTTGCAAGATGGAATAACTTAAAAGAATGAGGGTTAGATGAGTCCTTTTGGAAGTGATTGTGTCCTAATTGTGGCTGGTAAGTCACAAAAGGAAACCTGCTGGAGACCACCTGCGAAGAATTTCCTCATTCTTAAAAAAAAGTTTCCTTCCATCTTTCTTCTCTACCATGGCCAGCATATTAACTTGTTGTGTTGGGCAAATTTTTTCATAGTCCTAAAAACAACATTACATTTTTCAGGCACCAATGAGGAAAGCAAAATTGAAACGTGTTTGTGTCATTTTTAAGAATCAGGAGAGGCAGCCCTGATGGCCTAGTGGTTAAAGTTCAGCACATGCCACTTCAGTGGCCCAGGTTTGGTTCCCAGGCATGGAACCACACCACTCGTCTGTCAGTAGCCACACTGTGATGGCCGCTCACATAGAGGAATTAGAAGAATCTACAACTATCATATGTACAACCATGCCCTGGGGCTTTGGGGAAAAGGAGAAGAAAAGAGAGGAAGACTGGCAACAGATGTTGGCTCAGGGAGAATCTTCAAACAAACAAACAAATGAACAAACAGCAACAACAAAAACGAACGAGGAAAGCCTTCCCAGAGGGTCTCCAGTAGTTTTATATCATGTTATGTAGATGTGATACATATCACAAGTGCAGAATAAAGGGAGAAGGTAAAGGGACCTATATGGTTGTTAAGGCTATATTTTACTTGAAGTAAAATACTGTCTCTGAGTAAAATATAAAATTAGGCATATGTATTGTAATCCACTACAGCAATGCATAAAACTGTAGAATATAGTGAAAAATTCAAAAGATAAATTAAATGAAATACTAAATTAATTTAAATAATCAACAGAAGACAGGAAAGGAGAAACAGACAAAAAAAGACAGATGGTAAAAACAGAAATTAATAATAAAATGGTGGACCTACATCCAACCATATCAATGATTACATTAAATGTAAGTGGTCTAACACACATTATTAAAAGAGATTGTCACATTGAATATATGCTGTCTTCAGATATAAGAGCTTGAAATATAATGACAAGAGAGGTTAAAAGAAAAAGAATGGAAAAAGAAATATCATGCAAACACTAATAAAAAGATGCTGGAGTGGCTATGTTAATATCTGACAAAATAGACTTCCGGAAAAGGAAAACTAGCAGAAATAAAGAAGGATATTACATGTCAATTCACCAGAAAGATCTAATAATACTAAATGTGTTTACATCTGACAACAGAGCTTCAAAATACATGAAGCAATAACTGATTGATCTAAAAGGAGAAATAGACAAATCCACAACTTTAGATAGAGATTTCAACACTCATTTCTCAGTAATTGATAGAACAGTAGACAGAAAATCAGTAAGAATGTAGAAGACCTGAAGAACACTATCAACCAACTTGTCATTTACAGAACACTCCACCCAACATCAGTAGAATACATATTCTTTTCAAGTACACATAGAACATTCACCAAGATAGAGCATACACTGGGTCAGAAAACAAACTTCTTAAATGTAAAAGATTGAAATTATATTCCTTGACCATAATGGAAATAAAAACAAAATTTAAAAAGACCAGAAAGGTATTTGTTAAAACTCAAATATTTTGATAATAAACAATATATTTCCAAGTAATCCCCAGGTCAAAGAATAAGTTGCAAGGGAAATAAAAAATATATTTGAGGGGCTGGACTCGTGGCCTAGTGGTTGGGGTCAGTGCACTCCACTTCAGCAGCCCGGGTTTGCAGATTCAGATCCCAGGCACAGACCTACAGCACTCATCAGCCATACGGGGGCAGCGACCCACATACAAAGTGGAGGAGGACTGGCACAGGTATTAGCTCAGGGTTAATCTTCTTCAAGCAAAAAAAAGAGGAAGATTGGCAACAGATGTTAGCTAAGGGTGAATCTTCCTCACCAAAAAAAATAAATAAATATTTGAACTGAATGAAAATGAAAATACCACACATCAAAAATTGGGAGATGTAGATAAAGCAGTGCATAGAGGGAAATTTATACTGTAAACGCACATATTAGAAAGAAGAAAGAAAGAAAATCAATAATCTAAGCTCCCAACTTCAGAAACCAGAAATAAAGAACAAATGAAACCCAATTCACACAGAAGGAAATTATAAAGATAAGTGCAAAAATTGATGAAATTGAAAACAGAAAATCATAAAGAAAAATCTATTAAGTCAAAAGCTGCTTGACTGAAATGATCAATAAAAGTGATAGAGCCCTAGTCAAAATGAGGAATAAAAAAAGGGATGACTCAATTAGCATCATCAGAAACAAAAATGTCTATCACAGACATTAAGAAAATACTATAAACCATTCTATAAACATACATTCAACAAATTAGATGAACTGGACCAATTCCTTGAAAGACATAAATTACAAAAACTATTTCAAGAAACTTTAGATAACTGGAATTATCTCTATCTATTAAACAAATTGAATTTATATTTTAACATCTTCTAAAAAAATAAAACTCGAGGCCCAGATGGTTTTATTAGTAAATTCTACCAATATTTAAAAAATAACACCAAGTCTACAAAATCTCTCCCAGAAAATAGAAACAGAAAAAAATATTTATTTCCCAAACCATTTTATGAGGTAACCACTACTTTAATAGCAAACTAGATAAAGGCAGTAAAAGAAAATAGTGCGGTCCAATATATAGGAACACAAAAATCATCAATAAAATATTAGCCAAATGAATACAGCAATTTATAAAAAGAATTATACATCATGGTCATGTGGGGTTTATCTCAGGAATGCAAGGTTGCTTCAACATTCAAAAATAAATCAGCACATTAAAATCACCATATTAACAGATTAAACAAGAAAAAGACACCTAATCATCTCAATAGAGATTGATAAAATTCAATACCCATTCATGATAAAAACTCTCTGGAAATTAGGTGTAGAAGGAAACTTTCTGAACCTGATAAAGAGCATCTACAAAAAACCTAAACCTATCATCATACTTAATGGTGAAAAATCGAATGTTTTTTATGTAAGATCAGAAATAAGACAAGGATGTCTCTTCTTTATACTCCTACTCCTACTGTATTAGTGGTCCTAGACAGTGTGATAAGGCAAGAAGAAAAAAAGATGTCAGTTATCCCAAAATTATCTATAGATTTCACACCACCCAATTAAAATCTCTGCAGATATTTTGTAGATATAATCAAGCTGGTTCTAAAATTTATGTGGAAAAACAAATGCACAGGAAAAGCCAAAACAATTTTCCAATAGAAGAACAAAGTTGGAGGCATCACATTACCCATTTTAAGACTGACTGCTGATTACAGTTATTATAAGATTGTGCTATTAGTAAAAAGACAGACACGTAGACAGAGGGACAGAAGCGATAATGCTGAATTAGACCCACACAAGTAGAATCAATTGATTTTTACCAAGGTGCATAGATAATTCAATGGAGAAAGGATACTTTTTTCAACAAATGGTGCTGGAACAATTGAACATTTATATGAATGAATCCAAACAAAAGAACCTCAACCTATATCTCATTCAGTACAAAAAACTTACGTCAAAATGGATCAAAAACTTAAATATAACATATAAAAAAATAAAATTCTTAGAAGAAAACATAGGGTAAATCTTTATAACCTTGGATTAGGCAAAGAGTTCCTAAATAAGACACCAAAAGCATGATTTGTAAAAGAAATAATCCTTAAATGGGACTTCATCAATATTTAAAATGTTTTCCCTGTAAAAGATTTGAAAAACTAGCCATATATTGGGACAAAAATTTCCAAACCGAATATCTGACAAAGGACTTGACAAAGTTATCTGACAAAGGTATCTAGAATATATAAACTCAACAATGAAAAAAATTAAAATTAAATGAGTGAAAGACCTAAACAGATTCTTTACAAAGAAAATAGAGATAGCAAGTATGCACATGGAAAAGATGTCCAACAACAATAGTTATTAGAGAACTGCAATTTTAAAAAACATAATGAAGTACCACTACACACCTACTAGAGTGGCTAAAAGTTTTTAAAAAATAGAAAAAAAAAAGTTAACAATGACATATGCTGCTGAGGATGCATTTTGCTGGTGGGAATGCAAATTGATAAAACACCCTGGAACACAGTTGTACCGTTTTTCAAATTAAGTGCATTAAATATGCACTCATATGACCCAGAAATCTGCCTTTAGGTATTTATCCTAGAATAATGCTCCTTATTGGTGGGTGATTTTGCGCCTAGAGAACAGTTGTTACAGTCTTGAGAGACATTTTTCCTTGTCATATCTGTGGGTGCTACTAGCATCTAGTTGGCAGAGGCCAGGGATGCTGCAAAACATCCTACAATGCCCAGCACAGTCCTCTATAATAAAGAATTATCCGGTACAAAGTATCAGTAGTGCTGAGGTTGAGAAATTCTGTCCTAGAAAAATGAAAAGGTTTATTATGCAAAAACCTGCCTAAAATTAGCAGCATTATTCATAATTGCCCCTGAACAGGGGCAACTGGAAACAACCCAAATACCCTACAATTGGTAAATGGATAAATAAATTGTGGTACATACGTATGATGCCATTTATATGACATCCTTTTAAAGAAAAACTATAGGGATGGAGAAAAATCAGTGGTTTCCAGGGGTAAAGAATAGGGGAAGTGTTTGACTATGAAGAGCAGCAAGAAGGAATTTTGGGGGTAAAGAATTGGTGGTGGTTATACCAATCTATGAATATGTTAAAACTCACAGAAGCATATAACAACAAAAAGTAAAATTTACTGTATGTAAATTTTTCAAATGATTAAAAAAGTACACAAACCTTTAAAAAAAACTGACAAGTGGAAATTATATATACATTTTTAAATGATCACACTTCTTAATGAGATATTGTGTTAAGACAGTAGACTCTGGAGCAATGATAACTGGGTTCAAATTCCAGCTCTGCTACTTATTAGCCCTGTGATCTTGGACAATTAACCTAACCTCTCTGAACATCAGTAGACTCATCTGTAGAGTGGGAATAATAATAGTTTCTACCTCATAGACTTGTTATGAGTTAATATGCAATAATTTACTTAGAATATGGCCTGATGGATTATACATACACTGTGAAAATTAACTATTTTTAATTGTAAATGACACAATATTTATGTAGTACATATTTTTACATTAATTGTTTAAACTGAAAGAAATTGAAAGATATATGTAATAAATTACTAATTTTAAGAAATTTTAATAAAATACTATGTTGGATATTAAATATATCATACCTTATAATTTTTGATATCATAATTACTTTACATCGGTAGACTTTCATGAAATCCAGCAATGTCTTCATTTTTCACTTATTATATCATGAATACTTTTCCATGTCAGTAAGTTTGTATCTAAATCATCCTCTGAATGGCCTTTTTTTTTTAATATAGATATTGTATAATTTATTTAACTGATACTCCACTACTGAACATTTAGGTCATTTCCAGATTTCTAAAAACCATATCTTTTCTCTATAAAATTAGCTTTATACTAAGTTGGAGCTTTTGGCTATTCCTTCTTCAAGACATTTTATCAACATCTTTTTCAAAAATCAAACTCCTATCATTTTGCAGTTGCTAGTTATTGAACATCTTTAGCAAAAATTCCCATTTGGCCTTTAAAAACAGTATGAGGAGATCGTGTGATAATTAATTTTGAAAATACAAATTTTTGTTTTCAGGAAGCACATATATGTATAAATTTTTTTCCAAATTTCCATCTGCTCTAAAGAATGAATTTGTAACTTTATCTAAAAAAAGCAATATCAGGTTCTGCTCTGCTCATTCACCTTTGATTCCTGGGTCCCAGCCCAGACAGCCATGGAAGATGGGTCACCTACTCTGAAAGTGGACTCTTCTTTCCAGAAGATAGCATCACTTCTATTATTTGCAGTGGCACAGGTCAGGTCTCCACCATGAATCTTTAGAAGAACATATGTCAAAACAATTTGAGCTACACCTCACTGGTTATGAATACAAGTTTTTAAGTTGTCTGAATTGTACATTTCTTAATTGTCTTATCTAAGAATAGAAACAAAATACTCTGTCCAACAATATATATTTTCCTTACTAGACTATAAGCTCTTCAAACCAGGAACTTTATCTTACTCATTTCATATCCGTGAAACATGCTTAATGCTCAAATGTTTATTAAATAAATGCCTAGTGGAGGTATTTTTAAACTAAACATATATGTACATACGGTAAATGCTAAAAGGAAGATGAAATAAAAATCTTCTAAACCTTAAACTTCACTTTGCCATATTAAAATATGATCATATAACCACATAATGAAAGAATTGTTCAAATATGCCACAGATTCTTCCATTTTTCTCAGTTGTGGTTGAAATGTGATGCCATTGTTGCTCTTTGTTACTTAAAATATATATATATACACACTTCCACAAACAAGTACTAAACAGCAAGGAAAATATACTAACTTGAAGGAGCTAGCATTTTTATATTTCGGTTATTTATCACCCACATTAAGTGAAATGTCTACTTTCTCAGTAACAGAATTTCTAATTCTCTTATTTGCTCTTGTGCAATTTTTAAATTTGCAATTTAGGGATTATGTAAACTCTACTATCTGACATTAATTATTTCTCTTCAAGGTGATGGTACTGTGGCTAATTTAAATAGCTACAAAAAAATTTTTAAAGGAAACCAGATGGATAATTATAACATAACTTTTCTGTTAAATAAACACTTACATTTTTGACAGTTTATGTAGCCTCCCAAAATTCTCAGTGGGAAATAATAATCATTTTAGGTTTATCTGGCAATCAAAAATAAAGATCTTAAGTCTTTTTTTGATTTGCCAAGTGATCGTATGCTAGGGACAATCATGAAAACTGAGCAGGAACACATTGGGAAGCATACCATAAATTTACAGCTGGGCTTAAGTTGGCCAGGAGATTGATGACCCACTTGTTAATGTGGGAGAAATATACACAGGGTATATTGAGTTACTTTGGTGTGGGTAGTTTGATGTGCTGTATTATGTTAGAACTACTCTATTTGACCCCTGTTCAGTGATGCATTAAAAATGTGAAGTATTGTACTTCCTTAGAAAGCAGACTCAATGCATTTCAACCTCATGCTGGTTGTTACCCAAAGCAAGCATGGTTAAATTATATGCATCTTTTGGTTTTAAAAGAAGAGAAAAATAGGGGGAGGAGACACATTTCTCATGGATTAGTATCCTCTGATCTATTTTTGCAACTAACCTAATATAAATTCAATAGACAATTTTTTCAGGGTTGAAAAGAAAAATGTTTTATGTCTGTGTTTTCAGTGTTGAAAAGATCTGAAAAAAAAAAAAAAAATCCTAGCAAACCAAGTGGTCTCTTTAAATACAAATGTTTCACACCATATGAGCGTACAAATCATGTTTACTGAAAAAGTAACTTTTTGTGTTTTTAAATCACCTCATATATTGGTATCCCTCAGCATACACATACGCACACATACAGACTCAGTGACATGTTTGTTCCCGAACTAAGTTTCTAATAGTTCAGAATCATTCAGTTTCATTCTGGGTAGAGATCTTTTCTCCATCCCTCATAGTATTACACAGTCTTACGCTTAAACAGTAGATTGTAAATAAATGGTGAAAGCGTAGTGTCTGTAAAAGTGAAGAAATAAATTGGGTAACTTTAACTCTACCTTTCTATACGACCACTTAAGAGTTTTTACTTATATTATAAATTTTTAAAGTGAAATATAGACTGTGAACATGAAAGGGGCAATGTGTTTGGGGAGGTGGTGGTAAAGTACATATTTCAAATAATACAATAAATATATTATTGAATTTGAATAATATATTTGAAGTTTAAATCTATTTTCTTTTAAATTGTTTAATTTTAAATTGTCATTAAAAATGACTTAAAACAATGATTATCAGCGATTGTTGTAAAATTATTACTAAACATACTTTGTTATAGAAATGGAGGAGATATTAAAAAATGATCTGCTCTGGGTATCAGATATGCAAGGTATGCTTTTGTTTAATTCAAAAGGGAAGAAGTTGGGGTGAAAAATGCAGAAGTGATATGCTACCTAACAGTTTCTATCACATCAGAATATTTCCATTTCTTTAGTGTTTTTTTAAAATTGTTGCTCTTTGTTTATGATTAAAGCATTTCACTCAGACTGAAATTATTATTCATGAAGCCTGATTAAAAGTATCTTATTTGCTCAGATGCACTGGTTTTAAGACTTGGAAAATGATAAATTCATCCTGGTTTGAGTTATTAACATTGAACTGTGTCTTCAAATTGACACTTAGGCTAGACTATAAAGGACACCTTCAGACTCTGTGTGAGCTATGCTTCTTGGAAGCCAACAGAATGTAAAGGTTCGCTTATATAACATTCAATTTACTCAATATTTTAAATATAAAGAGTGTTGTGTAGTTCCATACATGAACGCCGGAGGCTGAAGTTTCTGTTGGACTTTTTGACTTTTCTTTGAAATTTGAGAGGAGCCATTAGGAAACAGATATTAAATTATTCATCATGGGAAAACTAATAAATGAAAAAAAAATTAAAAATATTAACTCTTAATAAATGTCACTGTTAACTGGAATTTATTTATCCAACATATTATTAACTAAAATGACACATCTTGTGGAATCCTGTGATTTTCTGGGTGACTTCTCATGGGAGGGTGGTGGTGGTTGTGATTAGAAGATATTGTAGAAAGCAGAAAAGAAACCTAGGGATTGACTGGAGAATAAGAAAATAAATCAGACTTATGAGAGATGCTTTACTGGAAAATAAAGAATTAGGATTTGTTTCTAAATAAAAAACAAATCAGGAGTAGAACAATGAATACAGTATTAAGTTGTTAAAATGAGACTGAAAATCTTAGCTAAAATTCCCATCATATTGTTGATATTAAACAAAGAATAATAAAACTTATATAAAGCTCTAATCTTTTACAGTAACCAGGATTTAAGGAAAAAAACAGATATTACTATATACGAGCAGTACGTCTAAGAATATAACGATCCATCTTTCCATGACCTTGCCTAACCATGTTAGCTCTCAAGTTTTATTCTGGGGCTTAGTAAAATGAACCACACACATTTCCCCACATCAAATGTGGGTTTGCCTCTCCTCCATTCCTCTCTTTTTTTTGGCTTTAGACTCCTTCATTTGTGGGCAAATTTTCTTTCTTGTTATTCCTGTTTTCTACCTCTTCTTTTGGTCTAAGTTGGTTACCTAAGCATTCCTCTCCATCCTATACTTCGGGATGATATGGAATATTTGAGTTTTCAGGAACGAATAAGTAATCTTTGCATGAAAATGTAACTAATAGTAGAATAGCTCTCTGTTTGCTCTCATGGCAGCTATTCAATGGCAGTTATTCATTAACAAGTTCTCTTCCAGAGCAAAGTACTTGGAAACCACTGGTTCAGAATGTAGTCTTTGTTTCCAAGTCTTCCTTTTATCTTGGTTTGTTCCCTATGTCCTCATGCCTGAAGCAGTTACTCTGTTCTTGTATGTCAAACTGTTACAATTACCTTCACATTCTACTGGAAAAGCCATCACTCACAAACTCCCACTCAGTGTCTCTGTATCACTGGGAATGAAGAATAGTTGACATGATTTCCCACCAATTCAGCATTCAAATCAGAAATATAATGCATGGTTTAAAAGTCCCAGACTTGAAGCCACTCCTGTGGAAGAACACAAGTCCAAGAACTAAATATACGTGCAATGATTTTGTGAATATATGGAGCCCTGAGGATTTAAACAAGCAAAGCAAAACAAAACACACCTTATGAAAATGTGCTGGAAGAGAGGTGAAACAACCTATTGTGGCAAATCGGGAGGCAGTCATCTATTGATTCAGCTACCAAACACCATTTTTCACTGAAGATTAAAAAATACGTGGGTGACGTTAAATCACAGTTTGAGATTATTAACAAAACTGTATACACATAATGAATACATAAAACACTTTGAACTTTCATTTTTAAAAAAGTATCTTTTTAAAATTACCAAAATAATGAAAAAAAACAATATAACAATACTTGGAATGAAAAAAATAAAATAAAGAAAAAAATTACACCTTCTGTTATGAGTTGAGTTGTGTCTCCCCAAAATTCATATGTTGAAGTCCTAACTGCCAGTATCTCAGAATGTGACCTTATTTGGAAATAGATTTGTAGCAGATGTAATTAGTTAAGGTAAGATGAGGTCATTAGAGTGGGTCCTAATCCAATATGACAGGTGTCTTTATAAAAAAAGGAATTTTGGAGACAGGGGCAGGGCATGCACACAGGGAGAACACCATGTGAAAAGACACAGGAAGAAGATGGCCATCTACAAGTCAAGGCAAGAAAGCAGGAACAGATCCTTCCCTTACTGTTCTCAGAGGGAACCAACTCTACTGATACTTTGATCTCGGACTTCTAGCCTCCAGAACTATAAGACAATAAATTTTTGTTGTTTGAGCCACCTAGGTTGTGATACTTTGCTACAGCAGCCCCAGCAAACTAATGCACCTTCATTACCCAGAGACAATTTCTATAAACACTTGTTATAAATTCTTTAATCTGTGACCTTTTTCTGTTTGTTTTTTAGTATGTTTTATTTTTTTCATGTAAAAATAAATTACAAACAAATTTTATGTGAGTTTTTGTGTCCTACCCTGAAATCTACTATTTCCTTCTCCTAGTAACAATACACCAATTTTAGTGCCAAGCTAAATGGTAACATTTCCCAAGCCCCCTTGGGGCTAGGTGTGCTTATTTGCCTAAATTCTGGACAAAGGTACATTAGCAGAAATGTGTGAGACTGACAAGTACTGTAAAGTTGCTGAGATTTTACACTTCCTACAAGCAAACAAGTTAGCCTACCACAATCTCTTAGAAAGTAGCATAACATATGCGAGACTCACATGGGTCAGAGATAAAGGACTTTATTTCTCACAGCAATAACAGTAGTCAGAATATCAGCACTTTGTTTTCCTAGTTTTCTGAGAGCCTTCTAAGCCTTTCAACAAGGCTATGAGAAGAGGGTCAGGCAACTCCAGCACTTACGGAGCCTGAAACTTCTGTAATGGCAGTAAGCCTGCATACCCTTAGCCTGGGAGGAAGACACTATCTGTATCTTCCAAGCCTGCTTACTATAAAAATACATTCTTTTCTTTTTGTGTGAGGAAGATCAGCCGTGAGCTAACATTCATGCCAATCCTTCTGTTTTTTTTTCACTGAGGAAGACTGGCCCTGGGCTAACATGTGTGCCCATGTTCCTCCACTTTATGTGGGACGCCGCCCCAGCATGGCCTGACAAGCGGTGCCTCGGTGCACACCCAGGATCAGAACCTGGCCCACCAGTAGTGGAGCGTGCCCACTTAACCGCTACGCCACGGGCCGGCCCCTAAAAATACATTCTTTAAAAGATGACCAACAGCCACGTTCTGAGGCGCAGCCGTGTTCTGAGCGTGGCAGCTATGTTCTTGGAATGACAGGAGGAAGAAATTGAACTCCATAGCAGTACTGGCTTGTCTGCGCTAAGATTTCTTTTATGCATGAGAAAATTAAATTTCTATAGCTAAATCACTATTCTTTTGGAATTTTCTCTTTCATAATCCAAACTTAGTCCTAATTGATATGCAGTAAATAAAACATATTTAAAACATCATTTTTCGGGCCGGCCCCATGGCTTAGCGGTTAAGTGCGCGCTCTGCTACTGGCGGCCCGGGTTCGGATCCCAGGCGCGCACCAACGCACCGCTTCTCTGGCCATGCTGAGGCTGCGTCCCACATATAGCAACTCGAAGGATGTGCAACGATGACACACAACTATCTACTGGGGCTTTGGGGAAAAAAAGGAGGAGGATTGGCAATAGATGTTAGCTCAGAGCTGGTCTTCCTCAGCAAAAAGAGGAGGATTAGCATGGATGTTAGCTCAGGGCTGATCTTCCTCACACACAAAAAATAAATAAATAAAACACCATTTTTCACAATGGTAAAGGACTTCACCGTATAGTAACACCTTCATTTACGCATCTAATCTCTTTTTACTGTGCCCCCTCAACTGTCTTCATTTTTATTTTACTCCAATACAAAGAAGTTTGATGCACTTCATGATTCCTGCATATTTTGTTCATTAAAATTATTTCCTCAAGATTGGTTAATGCTTTTCATTTTTGTTGTGGGCTTTGTTTAGTATATTTTCATTTTATGTAAATACGTGCATATGTAGACAAAACAACAAAATCTGAAGCTTACAAAATAAGATCACCATTTCCATCTCTGCCTTCTCTCTTCTCTCTCTACATATACACAAAACAATGACCCAAAATTTAAGTCTTAAGAGGTAACAACACTTGAACTTTTTCTATTCATAGTTCTGGGGATAAACTGTATAGCTCTAAGTTGCATGCTTTTATTATGATATCATAGTTTATTAAATTTAACGCATATCTGATGAGAACTTTCAATGAATTTAAAGTAACTTTGTTTACATTACTCTTCTCCTCTCTCCCTTCTCTTTCCAAATTTGGTTACTTGCATGCATATTTGTCTATTTTTTAATTTTTACCTTGATTGCCAATTGCTAATCTCATAAATTCAAATTCTTTTATTTACTCAACGGATATGCTTTTAATAATAGCTTTCTTGATCAACAAAGAGAGGTAAATGAGCCTATTTGGACAGAATTAACATTGATAGGTTCTCTTAGTGAGGTTGAATAATAGAACTGTATTAATTAATTTAAGACTACGTTGATGTGTTTGATAATGCAGAAAAGACCTGGCCATATCCTCTGAGTAGCCTCTATCTCAGTAAGTCACAATGCTTTTAGCTCTTAAGATAATGATTCAGGATGTTAGCATATTAAATGTAGTGTGTCTTGATATATATGCTATATAGAAGGCTAGAAAAGTTATTTTAAGGGCTAATATTCATAGGCATAATTCACATCCATAAAATTTTTCTTTGTCCATTTTCTTTCACCATTGTGAATGCTTCTTTCACCATTTCACAAAATGGTGAGTTCAGATGTATTGCTGCTTATAGTTCCCCTGCACACAGCTCTGCTTGTAACTAGGAGATGAGCAGAAGAAACAGCAGCTGGGTGTGTGTGTGTGAGTGTGTCTTGCATGCCTGTACTAACAGCTGCACAAATGCATTTAGGCACCAAAAGACAACTATCTAGGAAACAGATCAAGGAAAGTAATAATTACATGCTACATTCACTGATGTGCTAGTACTAATACTGCAGAGAGGAGCAAACTAGGTCTGAGAACAAATGGCAATTTTCTCCTATCTGTGCACCAATAATACATTCTTAGTCAGGATGCACTAGCAACAACTCAGTACCATGCCTCACACCTTATGCAAGAGAGACTATCAAATAATTGGATTCTAGATCAGTTTGTTCATCACACTTTTAACTAAATCCAGTAAAGTTAAGGTTATCTTATGAAGACATTACCTTGCTGCAATTCAACTCTATTACTGATAAGCAGCCAAAGCTGAATAAGAAGCTGAAATAAAATCTTGCAATGTTTAGGAAGAATAATTTTGCCAAACAAAATTATTAGTAACAAAGAGTATCACCAATGCCTAAGAAATTCAGGAGGAGGTACAGACAACAGTTCAGAAAAGTTTGATCATTTAATTTGGGAAAAATATAATTATCTGAAGCTTCTATGCGGCCAAAGATGAGAGTCACAGTAGAGGCAGGAATCAAAATCCACAAGAGACAAACAGCAAGATCTTTCTTGCTGCTTTCTGGCTGCCTAGCACTGAAATGGTCTTCCTGTGGTTGGGCAGTCCGGAACTTTGTGAGGCCTGGGGAAGTCTTTCTTCTGCAACTGGAAGGGCCAGACCTGTGTTCTCAAAAGCCCTCAGCAGCTCAGACACAGGCTTGTGACTCAGCCTGAGCCTAGGATCTCTGCTCTACCAGTCAGACTAGCCCTGCCCTAGCCGTTGCTTCTGTACTGACAGTTTACAAATCCTCTGGAACATTGTGGTGGCAGTAAAAATAGCCAGAGTCCAGTGACCACAGTGGCAGCTGCACTGAATTCCAACTACTCAGCAGGGCACGTCCAGTGGTCCTGGCACCAGAGGCAATTTCCTAACCAGAATGAGCACATGATGTGACGGTAGCTGTGTTCTGGGCTGCCTGGTCTCCCTTTCATATGCTATTTTTTCTCAGACCAGTTCGGTAGCCTTCCTGCTGGTTCTGGAAGGTACTAGGTATCTTTCCAATAATTCATTTTTCTGTTAAACTAATCAAAGGTGGTGCCCTTGTTCGAAATTAATAACCCTTGCTTGATTACATTAACGATACTCATGATAACATGGTTCTAATCATCATTTGTAATCCTGATGAATTTAAAAAGATATCCAATGCTTTTTATAGTCTAAACTAGTCTAATCTTTTAATATATAAATCAGAAGTTTTAAAGCACACTTGAAATCTACAGAGCATTAGTGTAAAAATACATCAGGTATTAAGAGAGAAGAAAGTGAACTTAATCCAGACAATTTGAAGAATTTTCTATTTCTGAATTCTTCAGAATAATATCTTAAGAAATTGCTGCTAACAAAAGTTCTTTAATTTGGGGAAGGAAAACGTATTTACTTTTTTCGTTGTTATTCTCAGAATATATAAATATGCATATCAAGAATATATTAAGTATATAATCTTAATTTAAGTGACATTATGTGCATGTCATTGAGAATACATGAGACAAACTATAAGAGACAATAAGCTGAAGTATTCTCAATCTTTTTTTCTAACCCAATACAACTGAGGAACCTCACTATTCTTATTAATAACAATGACTGATTAAAAGTAAGACTTTTTGTTGAGGTCTATTTGATATAGTTGTTTTGGTATGATTAATATGGACCTGTTACAATGTAGAATCATTGATTTTTTTTATTATCCAGTAATGTATGAACAGACATCCCTGGCATTAGCTCATTCCATTACCCTGACCTTAGTTCTGGCTCCCCGTACCCCTGGCTTCTACCCCAGATAACCTGAGCCTCAACATATCTGTGATCCCGCGAAATGGCAATCACTCTTAGGGTCAGAGAGAGTGTATGATTAAGAAAAGGACTGAGAAAGTCTATTTCACACATTATTTAGCAATTTTTAAAGTTTCACATTTAATTTAGTTTCTTAATGTTTACTGAAATTGGCCATGTCAAAATTGCAGTGTGACATCCATCCTGGCTCATGATTGTGGTAATTGGAGAACGGGAGGCAAGGAAACCGACTGCAGAGCATAGCAGCATTTTAGGAGTAGAAGATGTGTGATTTGTAAAGCCCTTCCTCCATTCAAATCACTATGAGAAAAGCATCCCAAGAATAGGTAACAACATTAACCATGAAATGGAGCCAGCTTTGAAAGTTGTGTACATGTATCCACGTGTTTGTTGTATTTCAGGGTCTGCAATGTCTAGATGTAAAGAGATTGATCTGAATGGGAGTGCTTACACAAACACATTGAAACCTTGCCCCATGCTGTGGACTGAATTGTGTCCCCACAAAATGCATATGTCGTAGCCCTAACCCCCAGTGTGGTGGGATTTGGAGAGAGGCCTTTGGGATACAATTTGGTTTAGAGGTAGTCATAAGGGTGGGGCCCTCATGATGAGATTATTGCTCTTTTAAAAAGAGACACCAGAGACCTTGCTGGCTTTCTTCCATCACCATCTGAGGACACAGCAATAAGTGGGCCATCTGCAGCCAAATGAGAGCCCTCAAAGATCCCGACCATGCTGGCACACTGATCTTGGACTTCCCAGCCTCCAGAACTGTGAGAAATAAATTTCTGTTAAGCCACCCTGTCTATAGCAGTTTATTACAGCAGCCCAAGCTGACTAAGACACTTACATGCTAGAATTTTAACTCTACTGTGGAACTTATAACAGTTCTTTCACTGATTAAACATTCATCAGTTTTTTTCATATCACTAATGTGTTTGTTTGGAAGAGACTAAAAGGAGAAGATCTCAAGATCCTTGTTTTCAAGAAGCTTAGAACTTGGAGAAAAATTACGTGTACATGTGAGCAGCTAGAGAGCAACTCTGAAGTTATATAAACAAGTATGCAAAAGGGTGTGTGTATATATATATATATATATATACACACACACATATATACACACACACACAAATACATAAATGCTAAATGCAAAGTGATGGAAGGAACAGCATGGGCTGGGTCACCCCAGCTGCCTGGAAGAAATTCGGCCAAATAGCTGTACAACTCTGGGGGGATAGTTTAACCTTTTTGGACCTCACTGACCACATCTGTGCATGAGGAGCTTGGTTTACATACATTTTATCCTGTTTCCAGTTCTCATGGTCTATGAAATCATGATCTCAGCTTAACTCCACTGGAGTGGAAGCCATGTATTGGCAAAGAAAGAGAGTACGCCTTTCCTGAAAGGCAAGCACAAAGTTCACCAGTTAGACATTTGTTCAACAGATTTTACAAGACAGGTCTCAGAGGAAATTTGAGGAAATGGGCCTACAACTGTATATTTGTCGGCTGGCCAGACTGACTAAATGAAGCGGCTAATTTGGAGTCTTCATATTTACACAATTATGTTAATATAAACTGTCACTTATGAATTATCTGTCATATGCCAAGCATCCTACCTATTTTGTCACTGACCTTTGCTATAGCTACTAAGATTAGGTACAATTGTACTCATTTTATAGATGAAGAAACTGAGCCTCAGAGAATTTAACACAACCAGAAGCACTGGGATTTAAGGACAAACCTGACTTGTTCCGATGCATGTTCTTTCCACTTTTAATAAGATAGAGCTCTCTAACATTTAGTGAGAGTTTACTGGGGCCCTGTTCTAAGGGTTCTGCAGATATTAATTCATTTAGTTCTCCAACTATCCCATGAGATAGGTACACTTTTTATCCCTGTGTAATAGATGAGGATCTGAGGAACAGAGAGGTTAAGTAACTTGTGGGTGATTACACAGAAAGCAAGAGGTAGAACTGGAACACACTGTGTCATGGATTCTGCCCCATACAATGCTATGTAAATGCTGGCTAGATGAGTATGATTATCACTAATAGTATTAGATGGGGAAAATAACCCATTTTATCACATCTCAGTTATTTCTTAACCATTAGGTGAAATGAGTAAAATGGTGCACAGTAAAGAGTCTGACCAAATATCAGGTAAATCACTTGATCCACCAAGAGTTAAAGCAACGACTTGTGGAGAAAGCCTAATAGATTTCCATATCAGGCTGATATTACTGTTAATAAACATAGGCAAAATTTTATTTGCAATTACTACATAGCTCAAGATTGTAGCTGACAGATGTTAGCTCAAGGTGAATCTTTCCCAGCAAAAAAAAAAAAAGATTGTAGTTGAATTCAAATTTTAACTGCAATTACCTGAAAGTAGCAGGGGGTATTGTTTGCAAATAAATTACATTTTATGTAGATATTATTGTCCCATGTGAGATTAGTCAAAGACAATTCTCTCTCATTTTATTATATAAAGGAGCCGAGGAGAATCTTAGAATATTTTTGGATAAGAATGAAATATGAAAAGTGGACAATTTTTTATCCTGTCTTTAGAGTTTTTTTTTTTTTTAATAAATCTATCTGGAGTAAAATATAGCAGTATGCATAAATAGTGGAAATATGAACTTTCTCTTGCAAAAAAATAAGCCAAAAGAGATATGTATGGGACTCCATCCCTAGGGAGCTTTCCTTTTTATTTAGGCCCATAAAACAGAAAGATTACTTCCTTTCCACATCCAGATCCAGATGTCAGGGTAATGATATTCTCTGTGACTTTTATTATAAACACTACTGTATTTTTACTGTAATGTTATGGTGTCTAAAAATTTATAAAAGTATTTGGGAATCTAGGTCTAGGTACTTCTTTTCATTATCAAATTACTAAGAAATCCTTGAAGAGATTTTTATTCAAGTTTCACAATTCAAGTAAAGGAATATATGATTGAAATAATATAAAAGAGAGAAAGGAGAAGGAAGAGGAGAGTGAAGAGGGCAAAGATTTATAAATACTCATGTAAAAATGGTTATTTTAGCCAGAAAATCATGTCAATTATCAAATGCTTAGAAGAGAGGCTCTAGGTCAGAGTTTGGCAAATCTTTTCTTACTAAAATATTTAGTATTTTACTAAATATTTTAGGCTTTATGAGCCATATGGTCTCTCTCCCAACTATTCACCTTTGCCACTGTAGTAAGAGTTATAAACAACATGTAAACAAACGGATGTGGCTATGTTCCAATAAAGCTTTATTTACAAAAATAGGTGAAGGGCCAATTTGGTCCTCATGCTCTGTTCTAAATCATAATACTAAGATTATGTCCCAGTGCTTTCT
The DNA here is from genome assembly GCF_020826845.1 of Diceros bicornis minor. Classification (NCBI taxonomy): domain Eukaryota; kingdom Metazoa; phylum Chordata; class Mammalia; order Perissodactyla; family Rhinocerotidae; genus Diceros; species Diceros bicornis. The sequence continues at coordinate 18,683,000 of NC_080742.1, read as the reverse complement.
GACTGAATTTTCCTCTTTGAAGGAAATGTTCTATATCTGTACTGTCCAATATGGCAGCCACTAGTCACAAGTGGCTATTGAGCACCTGAGATGTGGCTAGTGAGAGTGAAGAAAATTAAATTTTATTTAATTTTAATTATTTTACACTTAAGTAGTCATGTAACTACTGGCTACATCTTGTACTGCACAGCACATTTCTTTTCTTTTTTGTTAATCTGAAAGAACTTCAGAAGTTCCTTTTATTGTTAAGAAATAAAGAGAAACTTTTTATATTTTGAAGATTTTCAAAGCACAAAATTTGAAAAAGCAGAAAAACTTTTCACTATAAATATAGAAAAATTAAATCAAAAAGACTATTTAACCTCACTTTATAGTACATAATATGCTTACACATAAATATAAATATTTAAAATGTAGCTTATTGAGAAATATTAAAGGCTCTCTTAAGAGAAATTGTGAGAAAGGATGCAGATGTGAGAAAAATATGGATAAAATAAATAAAATATATTTGATTTTGCTTCTTCTATATATTTTCTTCTGATTAACTGATAGACAAATGAATTTGATGTCATTCTACAGAGGAGTTTTGAAACTGTACGTGGTATCATTATATTGTGAAGTGTTTTTCTAAAAGGATGATAGTGTTATTGAATGAAAAGAATCTGAGTTTTGTAATCAAAAGTCTTGCGTTCAAGACCCAGTTCATCACTTACTAACTGTATGACATTTTCAAAATATTACATCATTTCTTGAAGTTTCACAGTTTCGTTGGTGGTAAAACTGGGATAAAAATAATACCTACTATAACAAGTTGTGGTAGGGTTTGTGGGATTTCAATAATATGTACCCACCACATATACCATAAGTACATATACCATATATAGTAACAGTAATATTACTATTAGTAATATTATATAGTGTGTGTGTGTGTGTATATATATATATACTTATGGTATATGTAGTGGCTATGGTATATATACTTATGGTATATAGTATGGCTATATATAGACCATATATATACTATATATATACTATAGACTATATATAGATAGATAGATTGATAGATAGATACACTATATACTATATATACACCCTAAGTACACAGGTGTCTGCTTTTATTATTCTTAGTAAGAGAAAGGACATTCTTAGTAAGAGAAAGGACAAATACCTATTACACTCAGCCTGAAAATGTCTGAAATTAGTCATGCTCATCTCTCCCACCAGTGACTTAATTCTGCAATTAGCAATCTCAGCATTTGTTCCTGAAAAGAGAGTTATTGTACTAAATAAATTCAGGGAAAAATGCTTCTTTAGTCCCAGAATTTTTGAAATCTCTTATAACAAACTCCCTTCGGCAGGGAATGGAAGGAAAGAGGGAAGAAGAGCTTCTTAAGAGATACATAGAAAATCAATTGGAGCTCAAGTATGTTGGTTATGGAACAGGTAAAAAAAAAAAAAAAATTAATCCAGCTTTCCATTTACAGAGCAGGCCCGTTGTCATCTGGGAGAGAGGTCAATGTTGCTATGAACGGGGTTTTCTGTCCCATTCATGAGCACTCTGCCTTCATGACCTAATCACCTCCCAAAGTCCCCACCTCCTAATAACATCACCTTGGGCATTAGGTTTTCAACATATGAATGGGGGAGAACATATATTCAGACTATAGCATTGTCCAAATAAGTACTTTTATTCCAGGCTAATTTATTCTAAGGAATCTGTAGACCAGGTTTTTTCTCATCTAGATCTGAATACTGGGAACATAATTTCTTGCTAATTGGAAGTTATTAAATCCCATGCAATCAAGGAATGAACCCATCCTGTAGAAATCTTTACAATGGTGTTATTTTTCTATAGATACAAATGGTTATAACCAGTGGATCCACTTTCTGGAATATACGTATGTATCCTCTGTGCTGCATGCAGTGAAAGGATTGTGTGGTGAGAGAGCTTACCACAGATACTGAGTGTCAAAGCTCTTTCCTTATAAAGAATTGAAACTCACACAGAACAATAATAGAAAGGTGTTAAAAGATACCAACTTGAAGACAAACTGCAGGAAGTACAGCCATGTCTTATGCAGAAAGATCAGGAAACAATAACACATTTTGTTTAGTTTCTAATTCATAGTTTCTCATCCCCATAATTCAGCTTGCCCCTGGTTTTCCTTTGCCAGAGTACCAAACTAAAAATTTTCATTACCATTCAACTTTAGAGTCCATCACCGATTTATTTAAAATTCTTGACAAAGAAAAGAATTATCCCTTTCACCTGTAGTTGGATGAGTGTCTTTGAGTCAAGTGCTTACCTCCCAGCCCAATCAGTTACAACCAGGAAAAGCTGTATGTGGTGCAAATCTAACCACCCAGGTTTATTTTTTCTAAAAGGTGATCTGGGCAGGCATGAAAAAACATACATGCTACAATGGGCATGGAATCCTTGTTCATCAGCAACTGAACAATTTCTGGAAGATGAGTAACCACATATATTAGGCGTGTACGAATGAGTCTGGAGTGTGAGGGACTTATATCCAGTTAAAATACGATTCTAGAAATATGACTTCTGTAATAACTTCTGAATAAAAGAAAAATGGTGAAAATTCAATATAAAAATAAGAATCAGAGTCTTATAAATGTTTTTTGCTTATCTAAAAGAAAGACATAAAATGACTGAGCAAAATCACACAAATGCCATAAAATTCTAAATTTTTACTTAAGCCATCTTTTGTGATATAAAATATTTTTTTGGAAGATAAATATTCTAATATAAATCTAGCTAGAATAAATATAATTCTTGGTAAGTCTGTGCATAACAAATAGTTATTTCTTAAAATAATAATTTTCCCAGGGTACAAATTATATATAAATAGCTGTAATTTTGATCAATTTTTCATTAATCACTACACACAAAGGCATACATTTCTTCAATTCCACAAATATATCACAGACTTATAATTAAGGACTTAGTTCATTTTCTTTCTATATATTTTTTTTTCCACAGAAACTAGAATGCAGTTCAGCTGTTGGCTCTGAAGTGGTTTCAGGTGGATTATGGAAGCAGCAGTTTTGGGGGGAATAGTTTACGAGATAATTTTAACTGTCTCATAATGTAGGAATTCTGACAGCTGGTACATATATGTCCTTCCCAAATATTGTTTCATAAAGAAAAATGCATATAAGTTGAAATATTATTGGAGTTATATACTCAAAGGTTAATACATTGTGCAATATTTATAATAAATACTATGTATGGCTTCACTTCACTCATGAAAATGAACTTGTTTCAGAAAACAACATATGGAATTGTTTAAACAGAGATGAAATGATCACTGACAAATGAAAAGTTCATATATTTTAATAGGATTAAAAAAGAAAATAGCAATCCACTTTCCATTGTTTATTATATTTATGGAGTTGTAAAGAGCTTTATGTTTAAATAAAGAATATTTATAATACACTAAAGAATTATTTAATTTCTATACTCAATTTCATTCATTCATCTATTTATTCCACAAATATTTGCTGACATTATACTAAGCTCAAAATATTATGCTAATGTTATGTCAAACCTCACTGAATATGTGTTGAAAAGATGTTGGAAATACAAAATCCATATCTGGCATACATACTAGGTCACTTCTTTTTGTTAACACTATTTTGGGAATTTACGTCACCTGCAATTTCAGATCGTATTGTCATTAAGAGAAAGTCATTTGAATATTAGCTTCCAATTATTTTTAAAATTATTTGTCTATGAACTTTCAAGTTTCAAAAATTTAAAGAGAATTGGTTTTATAAAACAAGATAGGTAAGGTAAAATATTCAGGTTACTTTCAAATAAAGTGGTTTTTAAAGTTTTTTTTTAATGCCAATTCTCAGACAGCAATAATTTTTCATGGTAATCCAGTATACACAGATATTTGCACCTAGATATATACTGAAACGAAAGATTTATATAATACTTACCCTAACTATATGAAGTATAATCTGATATTGTCTATTCTTTTTTATTTAAAAAAAGTCTTAGTCAGGTCCAGCCCCGTGGCCTAGTGGTTAAGTTCCACTTTGGCAGCCCGGGGTTCAGTTCCCAGGCACGGACCTACATCACTCATCGGCAGCCATGCTGTGGCGGTGACCCATACACAAAATAGAGGAATACTGGCACAGGTATTAGCTCAGGGCAAATCTTCCTCAACAAAAAATAAATAAATAAATAAATAAATAATAAAAAAGTCTTAGTCACAAAACATTACATTGATTTCCTGACCCACTAATGAATTTATCAGACCCCAAATTTAGAAACATTGCATGAAATAATTCTCAGTAAGATCACAATGATGGTGGCATCAGTGCAAATATTTGTTTGAATTTTGTGCTTCTTTTCCTGTCAGTGTTATTCCAAAAGATTATTGTTGGCATTTTGGACAGGACACTCCTTTGTTGTGTGGAAGTCTCCTCTGCATTGTGGGATATTTACTGCTCATGACCCTCGCCCACTAAATGCTAGAAGTACCCCTCAATTATTGACAACCAAAACCACCTCGCACGTTTCTACAGTTTGGAGAGGAGCAGTGCTGTGATACTGCCCCAGGCTGAGAATTCACGAAACAAGTGTTGCGTATAAAAATTAGTTAGATTATTTAAATATGTATGGCATTGTAAAATCAAGACAATAGTACTGGGGAATATGTTATGAGAGGGTAATTATAGCAATAAAACAAAGATTAAATCAATTAATCCATTGATTATTATTTATTGCCAAATATTTATGTTCAAGAGCCTCTAAGACCTTGTTCGTTCCTCGCTTTCAGGAACTGAAAAAAGTTTGGATCTCAGATCAGTCAATTACTGACCCTTAAATTCCTGGTCTGTACTGTGAGAACAGCACCAAATTAACAGTGTTGCTGTGAGAATTACAAGAGAAAATATATTTAAAATACTTGGCACAGCACCTGGCACATAGCAGGTGCTCAATATATTTACTTTTAAAGAATGAGATAAGGCAGAAAAAAACGCACACATGAAGAAATACCTAACCAAGCCAGAGGACCTAAGCCGCTCGGCTGAACAGTCCTAAGTAACAAGTGGTGTCTGTGCCCAGAGCATCTTGCTTGTGCAGCAGCAGTCATGTGACCGGGAGGAAATCAAAGTATTTTTGGAAAATCATTTGCCTACGATATATGGAAAGGACTATGTCTATTTTCTTTGTTCATTGTTAAAGAATATGGCTAGAAAAAGCACCTTGCTTGCCTCTTTCATCAGAAGTTTATTCAAATGATTATTAACATGAAAAAAAGTATAATATTCTTAAATTACCCTTTTGGCCTCATGGACAAATAAAGAAAACAATAATTTTTAAGGAAACTATTTGGAACTATTTCTTTCTCTTTAAAAAATATTTCTTAAAACTCAAATTCATACACACACGTGATGTGAATATATGACTTTGTTAAATGCAAAAAATCCTCAAATATAAATTGTGTAATGTTAATTATATGTGGTTGTAAACAAAAATATGGAATGAAGCATGGTTCACAGAAAAAATTATTTTTCATAATTTCAAATGATCAAATAAAAAGACCAGGTTTTTTTAAACCCCTCTGAAGTCTGTAGACTGCTAAATTTGCTCATGTATTAGGAACACACCATCTTATTTACTTATTTAGGATGTCTCTAGGAAATATAAGTATTAGTAAAAAGTGACGAGAAAAGTCATTTTAGTGGTCATGGTCAAATACATCTCCTAAAATTACTATCTGAACAGCCTATGTTTTCTTTGAAAAAAGAAAAAAAATAATAAGTAATTGCTAATGTATCCCTATAGTATGTCAAGCATATTATTATTATAAAAACTAGGAAATTTGAGATCTGCTAGGCAGAAAAAAGAAATATTTGTAAAAGCTCCTAACAACAATCAAAACTTTTGCATCAATGAACTCTGCCTCTATGGATTTTTTTTCAGTATTTGATTTTGTTTAATAAAATGTTCCAACCACCTCTATTGTTCCAAACACTTTTAAAATCTTTTGCACTTCATTTGGACATAAAAAGTATATATGTATTATACCAACAAGAATACTTTTTTGACTCAAAATGTAGCATTTTATTTCTAGGAGATTAATGAGGCCTGTGTTCCAGGAAAGTATCTTTAATATTGGTGAATTGAGATTATGTCATATAAAATCATTCCCAACAAGACAATACTATTGCTCCTCTGGAAGAATTTTTCCACTGATTTATCATGTTTAATCAAATCAGTGTTCTACTGATTACTGACCATTCAATATAGCTTGAAGCTATTTGTTCTGAATGTGTTGTAAAAACAGGACATTCTCTCTGCTCCATGTGGGGAATGTCAGAGCTAGAAATTGAGAGGGGTCTCTCAAATCTCAACCACCAGATCAGGTTTCAGGGCCTCTCAGTTAAAGGGCAGATTTAAGTGGATCTTAAGGTTCTCAAAAAGTAAATAAATACTTGTCTCTCCTTTGTGAAGCTATTCCTTTCTACTGTCACACAAACATAAACAAAAAAGAAAAAACAATAACCAAAACCAAACTAGGTAAAGCTTGTTTCATGCTAATAAACTCTATAAATGTGATTTATATTGAGCCAAATATATATTAATTTTTTCTTTCCTATTTAACATACACAAAACTTTGTGCACAATAAATGAACAGCTCATAATTGCCCAATGTATAATAGAAATGGATGTAAAAATTTTAAAAATATGAAGACACATTAGAATACCTTTGAAAATGTATCTAAATGGATACATTTTCAGGAGATAAAAATTAGTAAAAATATGTATTTTAATATTATATATTTTTAATTGATTTTTAATTTAACTTTTTCTAGAATGAGAGTACAGGTGTCCTATAGAATTTGGGAGTTGTCCTGAAGCATGGCCAGGGGAAGTGGACTGGTGGCAGAAAGGATGACAAGGCAGTGGGGCAGTGTAAAGGTCAGAGTACTTTGGTCAGGCAAAATGATCCCACTTGGGAGAGAAAAGCTGATCTAGTGCTCCTGGGAGACACCTGATATATTGAAATGTCCCCAGAGCATGCTGCTCCAACTGTCAGAGTCATTTCAGAGATCCTCCAGGGGCACTTTTGCTTTATCTTCCTATGGCATGCACACATTTATTGAATTCCCCCTTCTTTTTTATCTTTATTAAATGGAGAAATTCTGCAAAAAGTCTTATATCAGAGCAAAATAGAGTGAATCTATACTTTTGGAAGATCATTGCTAGGTATATCAAAATTCTTGATTTTTTAGAGTAAAAATAGTGAGCAAAGACATGGGTAGTGGATACTTTACATACTCTGCTGCAGCCACACATTCTATCTCTCCTTTTGTCTAAGCAGAGGCCCAGGAAGTTGACATGTACATCAGTTCCAAGGCTAGGGAATTTTTGTCTTGAACATGTTCCTAGTTTTAATTTATGTATGTTAACACCAAGTGCTGAAAAGAGGTAATGTTTTCAAGGTCTCAGACAAGGTAGACGGAGACAGAATTACATATCCTTTGAGTGTCAATAGGATTCTGAGTTGTAGTTAATGGAATAAAATTGAATAATTTAATGCTCAAAAATAACTTGTCAAGCAGAAGTCATTTTTTTCCCCCCACAGATACATCATAGAAGATCTTACATTCAAGGAAATCTCATAAGTTTCAAAGGACCATGATCACTTTTCAGTGCATAAAAGACTACAATGAGTTCTTGTTTAGCATAAGGATTTGAAGAAAGTGTAGTAAGCTAATCAGACTTCAGAGGAATAGCACTGGAACAGAACAGTTTAAAATGCTCTCTCCTCAAAAACTACAAACTCCACTTTCTTCTTTTACTTTCTCATCTTGATGACCCTCAATTAACACCCCCTCCCTGTCCATGCTCCACAGATAGCTCCAAATCAACAAGAGAAACTCTTTCTTTTGTATCTTTACCTTGACGAAGAGCACTCCTATGCACTCTATCCCATGCAAAACTTGCAAGTTCATCCTGATTCCTTTATTTTTTTGACATCTCCTACCTGTAATGTTTCCAATTTTTGTAGATTCTACCACCAAAATATTTCTGTAATCTATTAATTTTTGTTAAGCTGCTCTGTCACTACATTATTTCAGGTTTCCAGACCCTATCTTTTTACCTCTAAACAACTCAAAAAGGTCTCCTATCTCAAAGAATCACTTTCAGTGTAGTCCAGCAGTTCCCCAAATTTACAGAGAACCAAAATTATTTACCAAGTTTGTTAAAATGCATATCCCCAGACCCTGCCTCCTACCTCACCTCTTGAGATTGTGATTGAATGGAGTATGGGAATCTGCATTTTTAATAAGCATCTAGATGGTCCACACACAAGAACAGACTGGAAGCAAACAGAGTGAAAGGATAGTAACTGCCAAAGAAGCCATGAGCCTGAACTAGAAAAGCCTGTAACTCTTTGAGAACTAAAGTAACTAACCTGTGGGTCCTCAAACTTCAATGAGCAGGAAGTAAGCTAAGAAAGTTGTTGTAGCCTCCATTTAGAATTGGTCAAAGAGGATAGTGGAAAATGAAAGAGATGAACAAAAAGCTCTCCCAGGAGAATCACATCCTATTTAAGGAATCTCCTGACCTTGAGGATAAAAGGCCTTCACATAATCTCAGAATAGCTATAGACTGTTGATTGTTTTTTGACTCCCATTCTTCCCTTTCAAGTGGGACTATTTTTAGTGAGTGTGGTTTTTCTGCCATTGTTCTACCATTATATATAGGGTGTGTATGGGACAGATAACCTGTCCTCTCAGTTCCTAAGTCTGATGGCGAAAAGGAGCCACACTGAATCGCAATGGAGTGACTGCTGCTTATCAACTGGAGATTCTGGACTTTGAGCTGCATTTATCCACTGAATGTTACCTTTGGGTGTCTCCTAGAAAAATCAACTCTATTAAATAAATTTCTATCCACAGATTCCTTGAGTAACTTTGAACTCCAATTTAAGAAGCACTGACATTGTTAAAAAGATTACAGAGCTCCCAAACCTCTTTTCAAGCCTTACTTTCCCTACTGGTACAGATATGCCCTGTGCTCTAGCCCAGGTAGACTGTTCATTGGGCCCTTCGGTTTTATCAGTTGCATTTACCAGAATTCATGGTGGCAAATAAAATTGTTAAAATAGATAATTAGCTTAAGCAAAGAACAAAATTACCCAATAGATACTTGGGTTCATATACCTAATGGAAGCCTGGAGAAGGAGACACAGAATGCAAGCACCAGCAAGGGAACTTTGGATGGCTCACCTACAACAACTACCATGAATACAACCAGCAGAAATACTTCAGCTTGGTACCAGAGAATCTAGGAAGATGCTTAAAAAAAAGTTGACTGAGCAAAGATGCATTGAAGGCTACAAATATATTTAAAAGAAAGGAGAGAGTTAATTAAAGAAAGAGAGAAGCAGAGAAATTGGCATTCTTGGTCAAGTTAGACAACAGATTTAGTGGGTGTGGAGAAATGGGAAAGAAAACAAGACAGGAAGTTTTGATTATACATGCCAAGTACAAAGTTTGAGTTGCTGGATGTGGATGTGCTGATGAGGTCCAGAGTGAGCTTGTATTACTGGGTGGTCAATCTACAGTGAAGTAAGTAAAGGTCAGGGTTATTGAGGGTAAGATGATGTGAACTTGAAGAGTTACATTGACAGCCAAAATCATTTGGAAATCATGAGAATGAGGTCAACTGAAGTTGGTTGGAAAATAAATATATAAACAATCTACTTAAGTTATTCACAGAGATAGAAGTAAATCGTGTGAGGCTGGATGATAACAGTGAAGATGCGAGGAAAGTTGTAGACTCCAAGTGTATAGCATTCGAGTGAAAATGAAAGGGAAGCTTGGGACTCTGGTTCAAAAGCGGTGCTGGGAAGGAAACAGCACAACATCTGCATTTATGCTTTCAGATGAGTAGAAGAAAACCAACTAATTCAGTCCAATCCTATTATCACACAGTGGAAGAGCCTTTTCCAGAGACATAATGGGCAGGGCAATAGTTATCTGGGGTAAACCTTATCCTCATTATTGAATCAATTACTGATCAAAGACATAATAAGTACTAAATTTTGTATTTTTATTAATTGTAAAAGCGATTTTTTTAAAAATTAAAAATCAAATGAGGTATATAAAATAGAATATGAATGCTACCCAATCCTCTTCTTACCACCACCACCACCAAACACATGTAACCCCTCAAGAATCTTCACAGTTAATGATGTGTGTTTCGATTTTATAAAGCACCAGTTTTGTGCTTGTTTTGTTTTAGCAGCAGAATTACTGTCCCTTCATATTTTATATATACTAAATATTGTACAAGATGTGGACACATTTATAACTTAGTCATGAAGAGAAAAATAATGGTGCTTTGAGGACTTCAATTAATGCTTTAAAAATAAGCATTCTGAGGAAAAATATTAGAAAAAAATTCATCAGGAGCTGGCCCAGTGGCATAGCAGTTCAGTGCGCACGTTCCGTTTTGGCGGCCCAGGGTTTACAGGTTCGGATCCCAGGTGCGCACCGACACACTGCTTCTCAAGCCATGTTGTGGCGGGGTCCCATATAAAATAGAGGAAGATGGTCATGGATGTTAGCCCAGGGCCAATCTTCCTCAGCAAAAAGAGGAGGATTGGCAACAGATGTTAGCTCATGGCTAATCTTCCTCACACACACACACACACAAAAAAACATCAAATATTGATACAGGTTATTGTGGGGAACAAGGGTAAAAAGATCAAAGTTATCTTTAAATTTTTGAAGTAATGCATTTATATAAAATTTGATCCCTTATGATATGTATATTGACTTTGTATAAAAAGATCTGAATATTAAACAATGTTAATAAAAATAGAAATTGTGCATGAGAAAATTGGAGGTTGAGTAATTAATTCTATATTTTCAAAAATTTTTGGTATCTAATGCATTTTCCTGATTTTTACACTGGCTCAAACATGTTCTTTGAATTGTTAAATAAAAAATTATTCCGACACTTGTTAAATGGTAAGGAAGGCTATATTCAAGACCATTGCTATAAGTGACAAGATTATCACAACAGGGGAGAGAGTTGGAGCTCAACTCTAAAGACAGCAAGGACAAATGGGGACTGACAGCCAATAACTAGGCTGGGGTGGGGTATCACTGGCTGGAAATTACTAAGAAGAGACATCAAGGGTGGGGGATTTCTGCTAAACCTACTTAACACAATTCATGGTAAACAAAGGTGAGGTGATCAGATATTGAAGGAGGGATTCTTTCTAAATTGATTTAGCAGGATTCTTGCTACAAGTGGGCTAGGCAAGCTTGAGGACAAGCCCTTGTCTAAAAAGAGGCAAAAAGGAGTCTGACTGAAGTTCTGTCAAGGAGAGAGTTTCTGTGAGAACCACTTCATTATATTGTGGCTATAATTTTAATTGGAACCAAGTTTAAAAGCAAAGGGTTTAAACTACAAACTTCACACTGTAGGCCTGATAATAACTTTAATGATGATTAATAAGCTTCCATGTTTCCTGAACCTAATGTGATGTTTAGCAGCAGCTATTTTATTACTTGGACTATTTATGGCTTCTTTACCCCTCAACGTAGGACAAAGCATAAAAAGCCTCAGTATTGTATTTTGTTGTTAACAAGCTACTAAATTTGTGTTTACCATGTAATGCTGTTATGCTTAGTGTTTGCTGGGAAAATCATAGTAATTTGTTCTTAACAAGTCATAAAATTTATGTTCTCCATGGCCAATTTGAGGCAAGAATGTTAAATAACGTAAGCCTTATCCAGAAACCTAATTAAAATTAACACTTCAAATTATTTTTTGTTTTTGTTAAATGTACTAAATCATTTTCAGGAAATTTGTTCCTATTGACTCTTAGTGATTTATTTGGTACAGACTCTGAACTAAACCTTAACATCTATACACAGTTTATCACCTAGGAAATGACACAAAACTATTCTGAAGTGACTAATCTCATTTTCTAGGTACGACCAAAATACAAAACAAGAAAAATTACACGAGTAATTCTCAGACTAAACTTCCTACATTGACATCACATTAATAGGGATATACATCATACTTGAGCTGGAAGTATTGTTAGCATAGATGAAGCAAACCAGAAACAGCTTGGTAGCCCATTCTCATGATGTGTCTGTTTAGATTGGTTTTTATGTTAAAAGACAATGCTGAGTCTCTAACCAGACAATGTTAAAATATGTTGTTTTTTGCTTTTCTTAGGTATAGTTGCAATCTACCTTTAAATAAAATGTTGTATTATTTTAAACTGCAAGTCTCTTGCATCAAAATTGAAAATCAGTAGATACTAGCATAGCACCACAAATATATTTATAGTATTATATTGTGAATTGGTATGGTAAAACACTTTTAACTATCATCTAATGTTTAAATTAATGATTTTTCTCCATTTTGCTAAAGGGGTTCCCAGAAGAGAAGAAAAGCAATTGTGTAGTTTTAATTTAGAGGCCATCCAAGTGCTAAGATTACTTTTATTTTTATTTAGCATTTAACGCTAAATACCAATTCATTAGGCAAATTAATGTGGCTTTTCTAATTCTTTGAAACTGAGGACTTGGGAGTGAGAACTTCACTTTAAACAAATTAACTCTAAATCCCTGTAATTAATGCTCCCTATTCTTACTTTATCAGGATCGTGTTTTTCTCACTTCTATCTCCATTCCAATGGGACAAGAACAACAGATCATACGCAAGATATTTCACCTTATAAGGTGAAGAGACTACTGATATAGTAAGAACGGGAAGTGGAAGATTTACCAATGTGAGTTTTCAAGATAATAACTGAAGCATTTATTTAGGTGGAAAGTTAGATAATTGGCAGAATCTGAGGAATCATTATACCAGACAATCGTAAAAATGAAAAAGCAAGTTGAATAACATTTTGGCTTTGCTCTCATTTTCTCCTCGATTTATAAGTATATGGTATCTTTAAAACATGGCTCCGTAATTCTTATTTTAAAACCAATATGAATCTTGTACATATAGCCAATTAAAATCATAAAAGACTTTGAAAGGGGCAAAAACGATTAGTGGATGTCCTAATTTAACCCTTCCAGGTTGTCTCCACAATTCATAGCATCGAATATTATTAATATTTTCCATATGCAAATGAATTCTCTCCAGTGAAGGGACAATTGATTTCCCTTCCTTCTTGTGGAAAACTCAAATTTTGCTTCTATTTGTAAATTTATTTTGACATTTCTGATTTACCTATAAATGTAGTACTTTGAATTCTCCTTTGAACCAGTTGTAACATCTTAGTGTATCCTTTATTAATTAATGAATTAAATATTTGGCACATGTTCATTTCATATTTGTATGAGAGTGATGATTTTATCTTTTAAGAATACTTTTTACAAGACCCAAATACAGTATTTATAGATGTAGCCAACATAAAGTCAAGTTACCCTTCTGAATATTCCTGAAAATGCCAAATGGGGATAATACTCAGCATAGCAAAATTTCTTGCAAGTCTACTTTCTCTTTCTTACACACACACACACACACACACACACACACACACACTAGGAGAAAGAGAAACAACTGCCATCACCTCTCAATTAACTCTTCATCCACTCTCCAAACTCTCCTACCCCTGTCTATTATTTCTTGTCTCACTCTTCTTTCCCTCTCCTTTTAGGTTTTATTTTCTTATCTGCACTTTACTTTGTATTTTAAACATGGGGTCTCTTTCTTACACCTCAGTTTTTACCACAGTTTTCCCACAACAAAAGTCCTCCAGTTATTCTAGTAGACAATCCTCCTGTGTTGAAATCACAGCAGTGATGTTATGCCTTTCCATGCATTAATTAAAATATACTTCTCTTGTCACATAGATGACAAAAAAGTGTTGGAAAGTGCATAGAATATGAAAGTAGTTATAGTTTATGTTATGGTTGTCAAGGGCAGGGGGAACTTTAAGGGTAGAGAACAAAGGGGCTTGTCATGAAAATTTAAAATCCAATGTACATATAAATCCTGCTGTATTCTCAAAATCTTTTTGATTACTTTAAGGTTTTTGGAACAACACTGATAGGAAAATGGAGTTAGTTTTGGTGAACCTCTGCCTCCCCTACAAATTCGGTTCTATTCTACTTGGGGTGCAAATATAATAGCAGAGCAAGGTAGCGGTTTTTTTTCTTTTCTGTAAATCCACTATCTTATGTGCCTACTGCTTACTTAATGATCCTAAACTACTCAAGTCTCTCCAAAATTAGGACGGCATTATTTTCATAAATGAAGTTTTTAAAGTGCTATATGCTCTATTTTGAATATACTCTAGTCAATTAATCCTCCTCAACAAAAAGTACACGTGGAGTCCAATAAATACTTTTATTCTGAAAACATCTCATCATGTAGACATTTAACTGATTGTCCAGATACTTCTTGTGCTGTAAACCTTCTCCGTTCCCCCTCCCCCTTCCCCATGGTCTATTAGGCAATGTCTAGACAAGTAGGTTATTTTGTTCAGTTAGCTCTGGATGTTTGGAATGCAAAATAATAATCTTTACAGAGGGAAAGAAAGTTTAGTATCTGAAGGAAAAATCTCCAGTGAAGCTAAGCTAATCCTATTTGATGGCTAGTTTCTAGCATTAACTTCCTGAGTTTGATGTTGCTTCTCTTTATAGAAATGTGTTCTACCTGTGTATGTTTTAGTGATCTTCACATTGCCAAAGGCTGTATTTAATAGCTAGTCATCAACCAGAAACATAAATCTTTCTTTAGTGTATGTGCGTGTGTGTGCCCATGTGCGTCTGTATGTCAGCGGCGGGGGCAGAGGAAAGAGAACAGAGCAGGTCTGTGAGGCAGGAAACAGACTAGTATAAATATGCATTGCTGTGTGGTTAACATAGTTTACATGAATGAGAACAAAACAACTGCGACATTTGCCTCTAAGATCTGTAAAGTCACAGGGGTCTGGGGAATACAGAATGGTGGAGAACATGCTGCAACTAGACCCTCAGAGTTAGATTTCCATTTTCCTTACATAAATTAAAAGGACTTTGCTCTAATAATTTGAAAATACATGAGTTGGACTCATTTTCATTTGTAGTGTCCTTTAAATGGGCCTTCCTGACTATGGGCTATCACACTTTAAATTCACTCTTACTGTCTCCTCTGAGTTTTCTGATATCTTTTTTACTGCTAGATACATACATACACACACACATACACCTGAAGCAATTCAACTGCTCTAAGACAAATGTGTCATCCTTTAGGAATCCTTCTCCTGCACTCCACTAGACTTAATGGCTGGACCACTATAATTGAACACACCACACGTGCATTATATTTAGTGCCTTTCTTACTAGACCATTAGCTACTTAAGAGCAAAGAGTGTGTATTATTTATGTTGATATATCAACCCTTTCACGACTCCTCATCCTGTAACTATGTAAGTAAAATTTCACTGAAATGGCTAAAGAATATTTAAAGTAATTAATCACACTTAAAATAATTCCAACTTTTTATATCTCCATTGCCAATTCATACATTTGCTGGTCTCCAAAATAGTACTTTGTCTCCAAGTATATCTCTATGAATTTACCCTAACCAGCTTTCCCAGAAATACATTTTAACTGTCTATATTTTTGGAGGAAAAAACAGAATGAGAATAACTGGCAACCTTCAAATTTAGTGTCATAGTTCTAAACACTGGCTCCTACAGAAGAGCAGTTCTTTCTTTATGAAAACGAGGGGTTGAGGATGAATAGTTAGTAGAGTGACCTTTGACTCTTCTTTCACTGTAACACTGGCATTTGTTGCCATTATAGCAATTGCGTCTGAAAAGCAGGGAGCACTTAAGAAAAGCGTAATTTATGTTGTTGATGTTTTTCTCTTTGCTGCTCCTCATTGCCATGCAGCTCTAGATCACTTTCAAGATGGGAGAAGCAATATCTTATTCTTTTTTTTTTTTTGACCCCACCTCCACAACACCTAGAGAGTCCTTTACACAGAGCAGATACTCAATCCATGTTGTCACATAGCATTGCTCTAAATTCCTCCTAATCTTCTTCCATACTCTCTCTTTGGTTTGACTCTTTTAGCAATTAAAAGAAATGAACCTTCCAGATCTAAACTGTAAGGTCCAGTGGCCACAACTGCCAAATTATTTGGCCTATGCACTCTCATGTTCATTGCAGCATTATTTACACTAGCCAAGACATGGAAACAACCGAAGTGTCAACAGATGAATAGATTTTAAAAATGTGGTATATATACACAATGGAATATTATTCAGCCATAAAAAAGAAATCTTGCCATTTACAACAGGGATGGACCTTGAGAGATTATGCTAAGTGAAATAAATCAGACAGAAAGACAAACACTGGATGATTTCCCTTATATGTGGAATCTAAAAAAACTTAACTCAGAAACAGAGAGTAGACTGATGGCTGCCAAGGATGGAGTGGTGAACAGGTGAATGTGGTCACAGGGTACAAACTTTCAATTATAAGATGAATAAGTTCTGGTCATCTAATGTACAGCTTGGTGACTAGTCAACAATACTGTATTGTATACTTAAAAGCTGCGAAGAGAATAGTTCTTAAAAGTTCTCACTACAAAAAAAAAAAGGTAACTTTGTGAGATGATGGATGTGTTAACTAATCTTATTGTGGTAATCATTTTGCAATATATATATATATGTCAAATCATCTAAACCCAGCTCTGATAAAAAAGAAAGGAATATTGTAGAGCTTTTCTTCTCTTCCTTGTCCTCTTCTCCTCTTGCTATTGTTCTTCTTGCCACTCTGTATGGTGCTATTGCTAGTACGTGTTCAAGGCTTCCTTCTGAGTTTAAATAGCAACTATGTGGTGACAGATATGTTAATTAGCTTGATTGTGGTAATAATCATTTCACAAAATATATCTATATCAAAACATCATACTGTACACTTTAAATATTTGCAGTTTTTATGTCAGTTATACTTCAATAAAGCTGAAAAAAACTTTAATTAAAAACTAACAAACTAGGGGCCGGCCCCGTGGCATAGTGGTTAAGTGTGCATGCTCTGCTGCTGGTGGCCTGGGTTCAGATCCTGGGTGTGCACCGACGCACCGCTTGTCAGGCCATGCTGTGGCGGCAACCCACATAAAATGGAGGAGGACAGGCACGGATGTTAGCTCAGGGCTAGTCTTCCTCAGCAAAAAAAAGAAGGGAGGGGGATTGGCATCTATGTTAGCTCAGGGCTGATCTTCCTCACCAAAAAAAAAAAAAAACCTAAAAAACCAAAAAAAACACTAATAATGCAGGCAATACTGAAGAATTTGACAGAGAACAGATGTGCTGAATTTGAATCAGTTAACAGCAAGGTTAACTGTGTGAAGAGGTAAATTTTCAGGTTTCTTGCAAATCTGAAACAAAACTAAATAAATTTTATTTTGTTCTAAGCATGCACATATATTCCAGAATATACTATGTAAGTGAAAGTTACTTTAATGTTACTTTAGCTATAATAGCTATCAATAGGTATATATCTATCTATCAATAGCTAACAATGGAAAGTTAGCTATAGATAGAGAAGTATAGATAGATATGATGTAGACAGATGTGAAGATTAATTTTATGTGTCAATTTGACTGGGCTCAGGGATGCCCTGATAGCCGGTAAAACATGATTTCTCGATGTGTCTGTGAGGGAATTTCTGGAAGAGATTAGCATTGAATCAGTAGAGGAGTAAAGAAGATTCATCCTCACCCATGTGGGCTGGCATCATGCAACCATTGAGTGGAACGCCCAAACAGAACAAAAAGGCAGAGGATGGGAGAACTTGCTGTTTCTCTTCTTCAGCTGGTATGTCCATGTTCTGTCCTCTGACATGGAGCTCCTGATTTTCAGTCCTTCGGACTTGGACTGAATTACACCACTGGCTTTCCCAGTTTTCCAGCTTGCAGAGGGCAGATCATGAGACTTTTCAGTCTCCATAACTTCATGAACCAATTCCTATAATTAATCTCCTCATATCTATATGTGTCTATATATATATAGTATTGGTTCTGTTTCTCCGGAAAACTTCAACTAATACAATAGGCTAACAGATATACAGATATTTCTGTCATATTTCACCCTGTTTAGATTAGATTAAGAAGCACAATCTCAACAAAAATATGCGGAATTGCTTAGTATATACAGTTTATATTAGTATAGTTACTAAAAACACTATTCTGATTGTTGTTTGAATGAGCTAAAGTGTCTTTCTGCATAGAAGGAAGCATGTATTTCAATATGAACTACAGTTCCATTTACAGTATAAGTGGATATATCTGAAAATAATTCATCCTTTTCCCACGCACATCTTTAGTACCATTTGAGACAGTATCCATAAATGTTTAAAAGTCTTTCTTCCTAATGCTCTTATGTTATTCTTTCTACCTAATGGATTGTTTTTGGTTGCATCTACTAGAATATTGTTCAGTTATGAGTAGTTATATTGTAAGTTATGAGTAGCCTTGCTAGGTTACATGCATGTGCATACTGGGAGATTACGCGCCAAGCACATGCCAAGAATTTCATATATAATTGAATTTAATTCTCACAGAAATTTGAGTGGTTAGTATTATTATTATACCCATTTAACAGATGGGTGAAATGTGGGTCAGAGAAAATATGTAATTTTGTCCATGTCACACAGCCAAAATGGCAGAGCTAGGATACAAGCTCAGTTCTTCCTGGCTCCAAAGGGCATGCTTTTTCCACTATAAGAAGCTGCAACTTGAAGTACCATTCTATCACACATAAAACATGCATTTTACTTATTTTCTGTAATCGTTCATTTTATATCCCTAGAAAAAAGAATTTTAAATAATAAGCTTATGAGATGTCAAATTAATGCTACTTAAAATATTTACATTTGAAAAATAAATACAACTAAGCAGAACTAGCAGTTTAGAAAATTGAGAATATTCTAAAAGTAGGAAAATTATATATTTTAATCTTATTATTTACATACAATTTTATCTGATGCTTGCAGCCAGAGAAGAACTTCTTTGAACTCCAATCTATTAAGGGAGATATCACAAAGAGAATGATAACACTATTCATTCTTAGACCTTGGGGAAATTAGAAATCAGTGTTTCACATTATTCTTGTTTTCTTTTAGACTATCTAATATTTACCATGTTACTGGGTACAGTAACTACTACATAGTTACTGGCTACAGTTTATTAATGTGTTTATGATAAAGCCATTAGCTGTTTTACTGAAGATTTTGTGAATGATATTCTGGGAACCGAGTTTTTAAAAAATGTTAATTTTCATAAATTTATCTAAACATTTTTTCCAAAAATTTGAGACTGCAAAATGCTTTCTTTTCAATGGTAAATTATATTTAAACATAACTAGGATAGTCACCCTTTTTGTTTTCAGCAGGTAAATACATCATAGTATTTACTTTTCAATACCTGTCTTTCTTTCTGATTCTAACCAGTCTTTGCAAAAGAACACCTATGAAAAGGAACCAGCAGATCATTCCTAGAGGATTTCAAGAGAAAAACATGTCCTTTCAGCATTTCCCCATTATGTGACAGCTTAAATGAAAAGGGTTAACTTTGTAACCTTCAAATGAGGTAGTAATATTTTTAAAAGCTAAAATTGCTAGTAATTATAAAATAACATGATTACACTTAGCCTTTTAAAAATCTGTACATACCTCAAAAGTACAATTTGGGATAAAATAGGTATACTCTGTAGAAAAATTTACATTCTCTTTTTACCGCTGAATAAAATGCAGTGGCCCAACCCTCTCAAACGGAATTTACAAAAGTGATAAACACACACACATACAGCCCCAACATTCGCATCTTCTTACACAGCAACAGAAGAACTGTCCTCTCCAAATGGATGACCCCACCTGGAAGGAAGGGTCACTGTATCACCAGCGAGTGGTGACGGTTATCTGAGGACAGAGATTCTTTCCCCTTATATGACTCAATTCTCCTTCAAATAAATTGAAATGAGTAGCACTACAGTAACTATCCTCTATATCAAACCACCACTTCAGAATACTCCCAGGTAATGCAAGTATAATTTTGTTAAATAGTACTTAAGTAATAACTCAACCTGGATATTGGTTTACCTAGGCCCTTGGGTATTCACTCAATGTCAATCCTCGGTACTGTTTCTAAAACCTGTATAATGCGAGCAAAATAAATCCCCAGAGAAGAGTCAAGAGCCATGTATTATATGCTAAACAAAACGAGGTAACGCCTTGTTAGTCACAAGCTTGGGGATCCACCAACAGCAGTAGCTGCTATGAATGAACGCGTTACACAGAGTTAGGAAGGCTGACATCTGGGGTTTACATCTCTTACTAAACATATTACAGGCTTTTATTAATTTAAATCGTTTCCCCTGGTTTATCGAGTTGTTTTTCCCGTACTCGTATTTCCATTAAAACAAAACAGGCACACTAAGATATAACTCAAAAAATGCAAAAACAGTACGATTCAATAAAATGTAAGTTGTATTAGTATACTCTAAATATATGCTTGGATACAATTTGAAGGTTGATAATACTTACACAGCGGCTCCAGAATTTCTCTAAGAGACAACCTCAGGGCCAAGGATTGGTTAGAAAGGAGTCAGGCTTGAAGATTCATTAGAATAGCAAGTGTCCCAAACTCCTCACGCCCCTGCACCCCCAACTTCCTCACATCCCCGGCCCTCACCCCACCCTCATGCCCCCCACCCCTACCCTACCCCCAAGTCCCCCACCCTCCAATCTCCTCACACCCCCCACCCCACTCACACTCCCACACCGCCCTACCCCCCAACCTCCTCACTCTCCCCACCCCACCCCGACCCCACAGCCTACCACCCCCAACCTCATCACAGCCCCCTACTCCTACCCCCACCCCCACCCTCCTCACGCCCCCCCCCTTACCCCACCCCCACCCCCCACTCTCCCACCCTCGGACCTCCTCCGACCCCACCCCACCCCCACTTCCACACGCCCCCACCCCCCCGTCCCCCTTAGGCTCTCCTCACGCCCCTCCCCACTCCCACTGCCACCCCTACACCCCACCTGGCTGCAGGAAGAGGCACCGCGGCAGCAGTGGTAGCGCCGGGAGGCCGCGGGGCCCTTCTGGCGACGGCCGCCCGACTTTGTGGACGTCACTCAGGCCTCGGCCGCCTGCTAGTGGACTCTCTTCA
This sequence comes from Diceros bicornis minor, assembly GCF_020826845.1. Classification (NCBI taxonomy): domain Eukaryota; kingdom Metazoa; phylum Chordata; class Mammalia; order Perissodactyla; family Rhinocerotidae; genus Diceros; species Diceros bicornis. Next base: position 18,661,800 of record NC_080742.1, on the reverse strand, counting down.
GGGAGTCCTCGTGTCCCTGACGAGTTCCCTCCGTGCGCCTGCGCGCCCCCCGCCACGTCCGGGCTCTCCACACAGAGGAGGCGCGGGCTCCGGGCAGCTTCCGGTGGACACGGACAGGATGGACGCCGCCGACCACGCCATCGTCCCGGCGTCGGCCACCGAGCTGACGGTTCAGACAAGGCTCCGCTGAGGCCAGGCCAACTCGACCGTCTCCACTGACCGCGGTCATCTGCTCCCCACGCCGCGGGAAGTGCGGGGGAGTTCTGAGCAGCAGCTAAAGGGGCCGAAGGGACCCAGGCGTCCGTCAGCCCTCAGCGGGGTCGCGGTGCTGACGGCTCCAGTCCCTGTGACAGGCCCCGTCCACCCGACGGGCGTCCCCCAGCCCCGCGTGCAGCCAGCAGTGCCCACTCCGCCCCGGAGCAGACCCTCTCGAGGCAGAAGGCAGCTGGCTGCGTTTCGTGACCCAGGCCGCGCGTGGTTGGCTGGTGGCTGGAGCGCACCAAGGCTGTGGGGATGGTCGCCCTCGGCCGCGGACAAATGAGAGCCCCGCACCCCTTCCCACGGAGCGGCTGCTTGAGTGCCTGTGCCTGCCCTGGGCCGCACGTCGGGACCGTCCCCTTCCACAGGGTCACGGCCCGCCTGGCCCCCTCCGTGGTGCCGCAGTTGGGGTGGCCCCGAGCATCGAGCCCGGCTCCCTCGGAGGCCCAGGAGGCCGCCACGGTATCGGCAGAGGGTGGACCCCAGCGCAGACTGCCGGCGGCTCGGGCCCACAGGCCCTGAGAAGGTGCCCCGGCCCACCCGGACACGCCTGCCTGCAAAAGGCGGTGGTCGACTGAGGACGTGAAGGCGCCTCAGCAGCCGAGGGACCCAGAAAGGGAGAAACGAGATGCTGGGAGGACGAGGCCCCCTTCCACGGGAGGAGCCCGAGAAGGCAGAGCCATCTTGGCCCGGATGGTTGCACGTCCTTGCTTGTGCCGTGGGGATGCAGTGTTCCCGCTGGATCCAGTGAGTGAGCTGCTTTCTTAGCTGTCCCCCAGGTTTCTTTTCAGTGGAGATTTGCACCTCCTTTTCTAGCCCTCACTGGTCTCTGCTGAAGGGCTTCTGAGCTCTGTTTGTTGATTTTCCTATCCACGGTTAGTAAACGTCTTTGCAGAGATGGAAACAAACAAATCATGGCTTTGCTGCGGTCCTTCTTGCGCGCTTGGGTTTCTCTCACGTCTCTCCACAGAACATCTTGAGGTGCCATCTTCCTCCAGACAGTAGTGTTCCTATTGGACTGAGTTCCTCAGACTGTCGTGTTTTCCCTCACATAGGAATTTTCCTGAACAGAGCTCCGTCTGCCTGGAACACTGATAACAATCCATCACTCCTCCTCTGCTATGTCTTACACAGCTAACAGAGTCACACATAAGGTTCCAGTTTAGACGTCAGTATGTCTTATAAGCTCACTAGGTTAGGTACCCCCCCAGTTAATAAATACATGTGCTTCTTTTCACTTTTCATATTATGTTGAAACAACTTGTAAAACTATCTAATTCCCCATTGGACTATGAGCTTCTGGAGGAAAGGTCCTGTATATTTTAAGTAGACTGAATCCAATGAGGACACAGATAAAAATGGCTTTTTTTTTCCTTCTCCAAATGTGTCTTAAAACATTTCTGATACTTCCTTCCAGCCTTAGATGGAATCTTTTGCTATAGATTTCAGTTGTAAGAACAAGTCTCATTTTAGTAATTGACTCCTTTTGGTATTAAAAAATCTAGTTCAGTTTCATTTAAAACTTAAATCTCACATACACTGCAAAGCATCTCTCCACCTGCCAGAGCAGCTATGACCCTGCTTGACTTGCGGACTGGTAATGGGAAGGCAAACATGGCTCTTCTTTCTCTCTCTCTTCTCTGCTTCTCACACTTTGCTTCTTGGTCTCATTTCCTCCTCCAGTGTATTTTGAGAAAAGATGGGAAATATCTTTCGTGAGTGGTTTTATCATCTGAGCACTCTGTGAGTCGGGCCCCAAATGCTAATACTTTCATTGATTGTCTTAATGAGTTCTTCAAAGGCTCCTGTGGATACCTGCACATTTCCTGGTCCCATTCAGTTTCCCACCTCCTGGAAGTGCACTCCATAGCGTTCCATTGCTGGAGTCCTTTTCCCTGACAGGACACCGTCTTGTGTAGGATGCTGTCAGGATGGTTTGAACCTGGCCATTTGTGCAGCATTTTCACCAGACCAATTGGTAACTCCTATATCCTTGCCACATGTCACTTGGGAGGGTGCAGGGTGCTTGCACTACATGACCTTCTCCTTACTCTGCCCTATGGACCCAGATGATAAGTGACACCAAATGCTTTGTTCATAAATATTCCCCAAATTTTGGAGATGCATGTCAAGCTCGCTCAAGAATTATCTCAGTATGCTCTAGCCTAGTAGTCCCAGAGGTGGCCTAATGAATGTCTGCTGTTTAGAAAGCATCCAGCAGTACAGTGGGTGGAGTGATACCCTTCTGAAGCTCTCTTCATTTGTATTGAGGTGGCAGTTGGGGGAAGAAAGGGAAACATCACAGCACTTGGACTTAACTCATTACTCACTGCCTCAGTTGAGTCACCCATTCAAGTGTCTAGTTTTATATACTGTGGATGTGAGTGAATTGTGTTTGCTACTTTAGTAAGTCCAACTTGGATGTAACTAGAATTTCTATTTATAGTGTGGAGGATCTTATTTTCTATCGTTTTCAGTTTTGAGGCATAAATCAAATTCCCTGGCATTAGAAAATGTCCCATTTAAAGCCAGAGAGTCAGCATGGCAAAATGGTTAAGACTATAGACTTGTGCCGCATGGACTAGGATCAAAGTCCAGCTCCATTGTTTATTAGCTGTGTGACCTTGGGCAAGTCACTCAACCTGCCTGTGCCTTAGTTTGCTCATTAGAAACATAGGGATGACAATAACAGTAACTTTCTAGAATATGTAATAACCTCGTAGAATTGTAACCAGATTAAGTGAATTTACCATATGTAAAGGACGTGGAGCAGTGCTGCTATGTTAGCTATTTGCATTATCTGTCCCATTTATCTTTACTTTTCCTGACTCATGGTGGGCCCTTCATCAATATTTATTGAATGGATGTCTTCACCAGTGTGTGTAAGACACATGTCTTAGTCAAATGATACCACTAAATGAAATAAAATATGTTTTTCAAGTTAGACATGCAGAATCAACCAAGTTGCACCTAAAATATGCTAATAATATGTTAGAAAATGACAATACTGAGGTTTAAAGTTATTATACGTATCAATTTGCAACCAAATCATAACACTCCAAGGATTTCAAGATTATACATTAAGAAGTTTGAGCCAAATATAATAAGGTTTTTTTGCAAGACGGCTAAATCTAAGAGGAAGTTTAAAAATATGAACAGGCATACACATGCATTTGGTTCATGGATATTATAGTGCATAAAAATTAATGAAATTGATTTTCCATTAGCTTCCTCCAGGAATGGGCCATCACATTCTAAAATCATATTATCCATTGCAGACAGGGTTGTATGTAATTCAGTGCTGAGAAGTTGTCCACTCCTAAGCTTTCTTCTGAGAAGACTAGTGTTTATTCTGATTAGGAAGAGCTCATACCGTTCTGGTTGTTGAATATTTTTCATATTACGTCCTTATTATAGGGATGTATATCAGATATTCAATCAAATTTATTTTATTAAAAATGGGAAATATTAATATAGCTATCTGAAGAATAAGTAATATGTCTCTCTATTTTAAAATTCTATTTTGACAGATTGCCAAAGATTTGAATTTATCCCACGGAAATCCAACTATATAAAAGTTTTTTTTGCAATGTCCTGGAAAGTTGGGCTTAACACTTAATCTGTATAATCAAATACAAATATGTACATGTTTCCCATTTAATTAGAGCCTGATGAGGTAATGTTTTAGAAAGTAGTAAAATGTATACATGTATATATATATAATCTGTTTTAATTGCAATTCAATATCAATTTAATTATTAGAAAGTATTAAAATATATTTTTATTTTTTATAGGTAATATTAACAAAACCTGGATTATATACAAATTAATTTTTAAAATAAAACACAAAACGAGAGTAATGATGTGTAGACTACATTTAATTGGTTTCCTCATTAAAGCATAATTAGCATTCCATAGATAACATGAGTAATACTATCCAAAGAAGTTGCTTTAATAAGCATTACAATATAGAACTGTGGGGCAGTCAGTTCATGGGGGAGTTGCCATTCAAAAAAAAAAAATGTTCACAGTTCTCTTTTAATTGCATTTTAATCTATTCTCAGGCCTGCTAAAATGGAGTACTGTTGTTTTATCATCAGGTAACATTTATGTTAAAGAAACCAACATTTTATATAAAGTTTTATTAAAATTTTATATGCTTTTTTCTTTGATATTCTTTTATAACATCAAGACTTTGAGGGTCGGGCCTGGTGGTGTAGTGGTTAAGTTCCCATGCTCTGCTTCGGTAGCACTGGGCTGCACAGGTTCAGATCCCAGGCGCGGACCTACCCACCGCTCATGAAGCCATGCTGTGGCAGGTGTCCCATATATAAAGTAGAGAAAGATGAGCACAGATGTTAGCCCAGGGCCAATCTTCCTCAGCAAAAAGAGGAGAATTGGCAACAGCTGTTAGCATAGGGCTACTCTTCCTCACAAAAAAAAAAAGACTTTGAGAAAAAATTGGTACATGCAAAACAGAGTTCTGATAAGAAAAATTAAGTTATCCAACTATAGGCCTAAAATCAAGTTTAATTATAAAGAAAGAATGTTTATTAATCAATCCATATCAGAAATATGGTTTCATTTAGTGATAAGTAGCCAAGGTAGAACTGAATAGAACAAAGCTGCCAATGTCTCTGAGAGGGGCATGACAGCTATACCACCTAAAGAAGCTCTTCATGTATCCTAAACCCATAATTAAACATCATCACTCCTTCTAAACGTATCTAAATTTATACAGTTCTAAAAGGAAGTGTTTTATAACTAGATAGCCACCTTCTCTCTGGAGTTATGCTCTGACACCACCCAAGTCTGAGAATTTAATCTTTACTGGTCTATACTACTGATTGTAATAGTGGTATCAGGCCATTCCTGACTTTTTGGTACAGTGAAGTATTTTTTTTAGGTTACTGTGATCAAATTTTTTAAAAAGTTTTTTTCATATAAATATATTAACTACACATCTAAATCTCGTAAAAAAGAAGCACAAAGAATATATATATTTTTTTTACATTTAGTATAACGTATTATTTAATAGAATTACAGGATATGACAATTTTTATATCACTGGAGAAAATATAATACACCCCAAAAATATTCTGGTTTCAAATATCTCACAGTTAGTCTGACTGCTCTTTAATACAAATATCACAAAAAACTTAGTTTAAATTGTGGAAAGAATCTGAAATATATAGCAATATATCCTGGTAGGAAAGGATAAAGGAGCTGGGAATAGGGGTCAGGGAAAAGAATGAACAAGATTCCTACATGGATATTTGTAGTTATTCAAGAAAAGTTTTACTCTACAGAGTTCATGGTGCTAAAAATCAACTGCATCATTTTGTAAAGTTTCAAAACAAAATCGAAAGAACAGCAAAGTTATCCAAAAAAATACCATTCTGTAGTTGTCTAGACGGGAAATAGCAAACTCAAGAAGTAAAAGATTGGCCCTTCATCAAATGATAAATTCTAGAGGGAGTTCACAAATTATATCTTTAGGAGTTTTCAATTGTATAAATGTGTTTAGGCAAAGAATTTGGTGTCAGATGCTTTATTGATTGATCAAGATGTCTGCTTAAGAGTAAGAGGATCAAAAATGAATGTCACCACTACTGAAAAACTTCCATTCATTTGCTCACAGCAGATAACTACACTGAATATAGTGAGGTTTCTTAGAAATAGTGGAATTAAATAAACATCACCACAAATCACTATTTGTACAAAGTAAAAATGGGACTGTAACCCCTTACTGCTCCCTTGCAAAAAAACAAAGTATAGTCATTTGCTGCTTCAAAATGAGCTAAATTATTTTGTAACTGCTGAATGCAATGAAAAAGATTCACATGTAGAAGACCTGGATTTCAGATTTATCTCTTTAGTTATTATCTGTGGCTTTGGACAAGTCACTTAAACTCTCTGAGTCTTTTTTTTTTTTGCTGTCTTTAAAATGATTGTTAAATGAAATAATGTTTATGAAATCTCTTTTGAATGCTATGCTTGACTTAAGTGTAAGGGATTGTTTTTATTTTTACATTTATTTCGTTAGGATGGGGTTTGTAGTAGTGGCACATGAAGAGGTCCTTTAGATCCTTGCTGCTCAAATGTGGTCCACACACCAGCATCACCTGAAAGTTTGTTGGAAATGCAGAATCTCAGGTACCACCCCAGAATATACACTTTAACAAGACCTCCAGGTGATTCACATGCACATTAATATTTGAGAAGCACTGTTTTAACATATTTGTGATATTATTGTCAAGGCAACTTCTTTTATATCAATCATTTATCTTTAAGGCAGCATTTCAATTGCCATCATCCATCCACTGAAACATCTTTAGAGTAAATAGCTTTAGTACAGGCACACTTTTATATGTAATCAGTTCCTTTGATATATTAGCTATGTTAATTAATTAGCACTGTGCACATGACTTTTCCTGAGCACTGAGTTAGTTATACCAATTCCTAAGCAAGAAGCCATAGTAAGAGCTAAATCTCTAAGGAGAAAAGAAAAACAAGCACAGTGTAGAACGAGGCAATACACATGTTGCAATGGAAAATTCACACTTTTCCAAATAAGATGTATAGAAAGTCAAGATATAACTGTAAAGCCAAAAAAAAAAAAAAAAAGGTAACAGTCTAAAAGCCAAAAGCAGAAAAATGAGACAATTATTTAAAATGTCTAGCTTTAATCATAATTGTAGTAATAATTAAACTTCCAAATTGGTATAATTTTTAAAGCCCATTTTAAAATGGAGATTATTATTTTATATTTGGATGAAAACTGTATGTTTTAGTTTCTGAAAAAAATGACAAAATTCTCACATCCTTGAGTGATTTTGGCCAAATCATCTTTATCATTTATAAATTGGTTTGATTGGAGGATAATAAGTTATTACTTTTACATAAGGATTTACTGTGATTCTAAACATTGCTCTTGCTGTTTTCTATTGCAAAATTTTTATTGTTCAAACCTTTTATTTATTTCATTTGATTTTTGCTACTAGCTTGATTTGTCTTGCATAACCAGGTAAACTCTTCTTGAAGCAAGAAATAACTCATTGTAGTAGCCTAAATAAGACAATATAAGCTTTGGACTTCTTTCCTCCTCATCTTGCCCTCCCTCTTTACCTTCCTTTTCGCTTTTCCTTGCTTTCTTTATTTTTAAAGGCTACTTAAAAAAAAAAATGAGACTTGTCCTAAGGGAATCAGAACTAATGACCAAATTATAAAAGAGATTTTTGCCAAGGGTCTTTGAGAAATCTACTCTACTCCTTTGATAAACAGATGGGTCTTCCTTAATAGAGTGAATATTCAAGACAAAAAAATAAATTATTAGCAAATAAATTATATGGAAAATATTTTAGGGTAAAGTTAAAAGGATACCACTAATTCCATGAGGCAATAAGGTGTCAAATTATTTTTCATAAAATTACCTCTGATATTATCTTGGGCAATGATCGAAGGAAAAGATAAGAAGGAAATTAAAGGATGCTCTTGGCTCCCCTTTCACATTGGTCTCATCCTCAACCAAATTTGCTCCTACATTTGCTAAGAGGATTCCATTGCCCCTAACCTGTTTCTTCATGTAACCCTATGCCCTGTTGCAACTTCCAATATTCCTTTCCTTGCCATTTTATACTCAGAAATTATCAGGAAATTAAGACTCCAAAGTAAAAACAAATTACTTTTCTAATTTTGGATGACACTACAAATTAAAATCACAAAGAATATGGCAACTTCATAGATTGTCAGACTGTTCAAGATAAAGTTCACACACATTGATAATGAAATATAACCTCTCAGTACATGATTTTTATTCTATCTGCTCTTAGACTTCTACACAGAGGGCTTCAAATAAAAATTCTATTTAGGGTGGGAATTATAAAATGAAATTCTAATATATTTTTGTTATGATAAGTACATCCTGACTCATAAATAAATATAGTATAGAATTTAATATACTGTCTAAGAAAGGAAAGAGATCAAACAAACAACCAAAGTTTAAATAAGGAGTGGATTAGCTCTCTTCTCGGTTTTCCAAGTCACTAAAATAGCAATAGCTTTTAAAAAAGAAGAAAATCAAATCATATCCCTAAATATAAATGTGACAGTCACTTCTCGACAAGCTCCATGATTCATCATGTTTAAGTACATAAGTTAACTTGAGTTTACACAGTCAATAATTAGTGATTTAACAGATTAAAGTAAAAAATCAATTTAAGAAAGCAAAAAGCAAGTTCTAACTGAAATTCTTTTTGGAACTTGACTTCTGCATAGTTTGTTCAATAAATATTTCCTGTAGGTTTGATGAATGAATTAAAGAATGAATGAATAAAGCAAGTCAAACAAAAACATTTGAGAATTCTTTGCTTATCTTAGACAAACTTACACAGACCAACCACTTCTATGTAAGATGAATGCCATTTTTTTGTACATTCTTTATGATAATTAAAACTAAATCACAGTTAAACATGGTGAGGTAGCCAGGAATTGAAAATATGCACAGTAAATTCTAAAAATTTAATGACTTCAAATCACAGATATGAGCTGTGTATAAAAATAAATGGAAACCACTGGTCTGCACTTTGAAATTTTCCACATTTACATCTTCTTATGTAAAATTTTCTCTGGAAGATTTTAATATGGACTTTCAACTAGCCAGTATGTCCAAAAGGATGGATATTAATTTTTACAGTGAAAAACACTAGAAATAGAGTAGAGCTTTGGACTTCTAAATTTTTCATTATGCTGTACACTGATTTTTAAAATAGTTTAAAAAGTACTTAGGGAAAAGTTTTATTTGGTTTATGATATATACATTGCACTTTTTTCCTTTGTTCCTATCAGCCGTTCCATGTATCTTCTCTCTTTCATCATGTTGATAGGTAGAGACCGTTAGCAGCTGTCTGCGTATTGTTCTTCCAAGTTTGTCCACACACCTACAAATGAAATCAAATTTAAAAAAAAATAGAAAAGTGAGTCCAAGTCTGTTACTAATTATTCATGAGGATAATTGTCTAATTTTTAATAGAATTGTTTTAATCAGTTAAAACATCATTCCTATAAAAAATCATAATAACACTTACTACATTTACTCAACAAATATAGAGTCAACATATTTTATGAGATTTCAAGTTTTTTTTGACATTAACTTTACCAAAAAAGTTATCGTAATTTAAATTAAAACATATTTTTCTTACAACTTTTAATATATAGGTGTAAAAGGAGGCTATACTTATATTGAGAAAATGGCTATATAGAAAGTGAATTTAAATCAACAATATGGATCTTTTTAACCGTTTAAAGGTCTGATGTAACGAAGTCTCACATGACTGACTATCATTTACATCATAAATCTTGCAATTTATTTACATTGCTGCCAGCTTCTTGCCACTTCACAAAATACTTCTGAAAATCTTATCACTTTGTAAGTGAGTAGAATTTTCAGAAAGTGTGGAAAATGATATTGGATTATATGATTATAGTGTGAAAATTATCCTAAGTATACTTTTTTTTTATTTTTATTTTTTTTCTGAGGAAGATCAGCCCTGAGCTAACATCTGCCAATCCTCCTCTTTTTGCTGAGGAAGACTGGCCCTCAGCTAACATCTGTGCCCATCTTCCTCTACTTTATATGGGACACCACCACAGCATGGCTTGCCAAGCAGTGCGTCTGTGCGAGCCCGGGATCCGAACCGGGGAACCCCTGGGCCACTGTAGCGGAGCACGCACACTTAACCGCTTGCGCCACTGGGCTGGCCCCTATCCTAAGTATACTTTTGCAGAAAGAAACTGTAATTATATATAAAGCATAAACACACCCATATACATTTGTCATATAAGTCAGACGATGACTTAGATGGCAACAAGAAAGAAAAAGTTCCATCAGGATGCTGAGAATGTGTATAACACAGGAAAGCTGACTTAAACCTTGGAGAGTTTACTATGGAGAATTAGTCACTGCACTCTCTGATTCTTTTTCATCAATTGGGGAAATAAGGAAAATTACCTAACGTAAAAAAAAAATATGGCACTGAATACTTTCTAAAGAATCTTCTTATACATTTGATACTCAAAACACCTTAATAGTTTAGAAATAAACTTCCTTAATTTTTCATTCCATCACACGTATAATTTTTGTTTCAAGTTTCAAATGGAAAACAAAATCCATTAACTCTTCAGTACTTGGGTCTACCATCTAATTTATCATTCATTGTAATATTATTTTATATTAATATTCAATCTCTGAATAAGAAAGGGTTGTTTTGAGCAGTTGTATTTTTCATTGTATTAAAATATGCATTAAGACTGCCTGGTAAGGTAAGACAACATGGTATTATTATCCTTTATAAAACAGGGTTAAATTTCTACAAAAATATGGCACCATATCTATACCTCAATTTTTAAAAGATTTCCTTCATGGAACATAGTTTGTTATAATAACTACATTTTATTGGAAAGTGTTTTAGTATATCCAATGATATCATAAGGTCATTTTATGAATATTTAGGAGTGTGGAGAAAAGGTTTAATTAAAAATTTACCACTTCCCATAAAAAAATTAAAATGTTTCCCAATGTACTTTCCACATTGGACAAAAACTCTCCTCCAAACAGTCTTATTTTTTCCCATATGATGTTTGGTATGTTCTGTGCTGATAGGACCAGAATTTTCCAACTGTCCATTCCATTGCTATTTCTGGAAGCAAGCTGTAATTTGGTTTCCACTCTTAATCCAGAACGTTAAAAGAGTTAAAGATAGAAATATCATTGAGGAAAAAAAAGGCAATGCCAAAGTATTGAAAACTACACCAGTAGTTCAATTGTAAAACAAGTTTAGGAGGTCTTTATTGGACCCATACTCTTTCCTCTAATAAAAATAGACATTTTTGATATGCTGTTTGGTTGGTTACTCCTCCCTCCTTTATATATATCTATATATATAATGAGTTTCCTATCTCAAATTGATAGGAATTTATTCCTTTTCCTGCAGAAATTATCTCTTTTCTTTAGGAATAATTACACAGAAGGGGAAATTGACCATTCTGAAGTTGTCATTTTAATCATGCCCCCTTTTCTCGTCTTTTCAACAAATACATCAGCACCAGCTAAAGAGGGAAGGGCATCAGATATGGGGCACTGCACGTTTGTCTCTGCGAAAATGAGAATGCGGCTGAGAGACCATTTTGGCAAATTAGATTGCAACTGGTTCAGCCTCACCAAATTAGTTAATAAGAAAAAAGACAAATTTTGATTCTGACATGGAGAAGGATGCCTTTTTATGACACTAAAATAGAAAATAAACAGTACCCAACTAGTTGTTGACAGCTAAACGTTGATAATGTGCAGAATTTCTCTCAGGACACAAGGCTCATTGTGGTACAAATTTGAGTCTAGGGGTTTTATGATGAGAGAGATATTCTGGTTGCCAAAAAATTTAATCTCCACCCCCACTCAAATACCCCTGCCACACACAAAGTCTAAAGAAAGGAATGAAGAATAAAAATGAATGGGGGTGAGAACTAGGTAGGTCACTTGTCTCTTTTTTTTACCCAGTAACTATAGGGAGCAAATAGCCTATTCTGATTAGGAAAAAAAAATTATAGCCAGAAGAAAAATATATATATATATATGTATGTCATAGAGACATAAAGAGAAATTTATACTTTTATGCTATATTGCCTAAGATCAAAGTAAGACTTTAGCAGATTTCTAAATATTCATTTATCGGAACTATCTAATGGCTTCAGACCAACACTGAGCAAGGGTTATGTATATCCCTCAAGATTAAAAAAAAGAAAAGAAGTAAATTGTTGACTAGCAAAGACTGATGAAGGTTAAAATTTGGTCCAGAATTGGTCATGAATGTTGAGATCAAAGCCTTCAATAATTCTTTCAGGATGGAAATACCTAGAGGTTGTTTCATTTGACTGAATTCAACTTTGATGTACTATGCTATCTCAAAAATATTTATTCTCCTTTACTTTTACTAAAATAATCAATACCATAAACCACTGGTTCATATATTTCAGGAGGTCAAGAATTTCCTGTGGTTTTTTAAATGTTTGAATAATTTTTCTAAATGACGTCTAACTTAAAGGTATATGGATCCTTTGAGTTAGGTACAATAAGCAAGCATAGATATACTTTGAAATAAGAGTGGTTTTACAGAATTTGAGATACAGAATTTTACAGAATAAGAGATACAGAATTTGATGTGCTTGGAGACTCCATACCCAAGGGCATGATAGAAGAAAAGTAACTAAAATGTTATATTAATATAATAAAAAAGACAGTTGAGAGATATATTCGAATATAATATTTTTATTGGTTTTCCTCAAAGGTATAAAGCTTATATATGGTTATAGATTTTATCTTTAACTAGTTGTATTCTTCACATAGAGGAAAATATATTTTAAATTACTTTTCATCTTTTATAATTTTAGGATAAATTTTTTAATATTTTAACAGCTATTTATATGTAAGTATGTAGACTAGTTTTAATTATCCTAGTGAAATTATAACACAGATATTATTTATTATTTAAAGATAAGAAAACTGAGACTCAGTGTAACTTGAAAGGAGGGTGCTTAATTAATGTGAGAAAGAAAACTGTCTAATCCTAGTCTGTTAATCAGAAGCCTCTCATGCCACACTGTCTTTCCAGAAGACATGTTTCAGTGAATACATTCATGAAATTAACACAGTTTATCAGCAGGAATGGAACCTGAGCAAACTAAGTAGAGGAAAGGAGGGGGGAGGGGAGGAGAGGAGGGAGGAAGGAGGAAAGGAAAGAGGGAAGGAAGGAGGGGAGGAAGGGAAGAAGGGAGGAAGGGCCAGGTTTTGGCTTTTAAGTACCACAAGCATGAATTTCTGAAGCAACCGTTGAAGTAGAACTGCCTTTCAAAGACATGCTTGTAACTACACATCATGTCTAATTATTAAAAATATTTCAGGAACTTCCTAGAACTGAAACATGGCTAAATCCTTGCTAGGGATTTGTGACTGGGGGACACAAAAATAAAATAGAGACTTGTTGCCTGATTAACAAATAAAGAGCCACAAACCTGTAAGATTCTTCCTTCCTTCAAACCAAACTTTCTCCAAATGATGCTGTTGAGAAACATGGAGCAGCGAAACTACTTCATTGGAATTCTGCTAGAAAGCAAAAAGTAACACACACGTTCACCTTGACCTAGGGACTCAGAGGGAGCTCCTGATTGCTCAGTCTGGCAATTTTCTAAGCAGAACAGCCAAAGCAAAAAGGAAAGAGATGAGTTGGGTATATCATGCAAAGAATCTCTTTAACACACACTACTGACCTCTATTACAATCTTTTCACCTCTCTTCAAATCCCCATAAAGGAATTCCTTTATAAAGCCTTACTACAGTTACGTATGATAATAGCATGTTTACAACTTAATATGTATTTGAGGCAGTGGTTTTCAATATGTGGGCTGAGGATCTTGGAAGTCCTCACAACACTTGTAGGGAGTCCACGATGTCAATACTATTTTCTTAATAACACAAAGACTTTGTCTTCTTTTTTCACTGTCTTGACATTTGCGTTATTGGGGCAAACGCTGTGGTAGATAAAACCTCTGGTGCTGCAGCATGAAGCAAGGCGGTGGCACCCAACTGTGCTAGGAGTCATTGTACTCTTCACTGTCATGCCCTTGTCATTAAAGAAATGCTTGTTTCACTTAAGAATGTCCCAGATGAAGCAGTGAAAATTGTTAATTTTATTAAATCTCAATGTTGGAGTACATGTCTTTGTTATATGCTTTGTGACAAAATGGGAAGTTCACATAAAGCACTTCTGCTGAGTACCAGAATAAGATGCCACAGTCAGACACACTTATGAGATTGTTTCTGTTTCAAACTGGATTCCACAGAACACCAGTTTTTATTGAAGGAAAACTGATAGACAAACTACAGTTATTCAAACTTGAGTATCTGGCAGATTTTTTTTTTTTAAATGATCAAAGTAAGCTTGTCTCTTCAAAGTAAATAACCAGCACTCTTTGTTATTAATGGTAAAATTCAAGCGCACAAGAGAAAATCAGAATTTTGAAAAACCTGTATCTTCCACCATGGGTACCCAATTCTTAGAGATTTTTCTGATGAAATTGATGGCAGTATTAACAAATGTGATTTTTTATATTGGATAATTTTTAAGGCCTAATTATGTCTCCTCAAAATTCATATTTTGAACTCCTAACCCCCATTACCTCAGAAGCTGACTGTATTTGGAGATAGTCTTTAAAGAGGTAATTAAAGTTAAATGAGGTTAGGGCAGGCCCGGTGGCATAGCGGTTAAGTTCGAATATTCTGCTTTGGTGGCCCAGGATTCACCGATTTGGATCCTAGGTGTGGACCTACTCACTGCTCATCAAGCCGTGCTGAGGTAGCATCCCACGTAGAAGAACTAGAAGGACCTACAACTAGGATATACAACTATGTACTGGGGCTTTGGGGAGGAAAAAAAATAAAGAGGAAGATTGGCAACAGATGTTAAAAAAAAAAGTTAAATGAGGTCATTAGGATGGACCCTAATCCAGTATGTCTGGTGTCCTTATAAGGGGAGATTAGGACAAAAACACACACAGAAGAAAGACCGTGTGAAGACATAGGGAGAAGACAGCCATCTGGAAGCCAAGGAGAGAGGCCTCAGAAGAAACCGTCCCTGCTCTCATCTTGATCTTAGACTTCCAGCCTCCAGAATTGTGAGAAAATAAATTTCTATTGTTTAAGTCACGCAGTCTGTGGTACTTTGTTATGGCAGCCGTTGCAAACTAAGACAATAATTAAACATGTTAACATTTGGAAGATCTGCAGATCTGAGTGAATCAATATTTTCCAATAAAATCCAATAACAGTGTAAGATAGAACAGTAGATTTTAATGGAACAAAGTATGAAACGTTTATTGATGTTGTTTTAGTTTAGCTTTTTCACTATCGTGCAACTAAACTTTAGCTAAATTGCAACTAACATTTTAGAAACTATTTGTGGAGTTTTGTGTGGTATCAAGAGAAGAATATTCACCATTACCTAAAAGATTATTAAAATATCTTGACCTTTTCCAACTATGCATCTATGTGAAGCCAGATTTTCTTCATAGACTTCAATGAATAAAACATATCACAGCAGATTGCCTTTTTAACATTGTTTTGGAAATATAGTTATTTTTTGTAGCAAATGTTATTTATATTAATATTTAATTTATTGTTGCTATTTAAATGAATTAATAAATATTATAAAATTTTCTCAACTTTAATTTTAAATATATCAACAGCCATAATCCACATAAACAAAGTTCTTTAGTGTTTAGTAGTTTTTAACACTGCAAACAGGGTTTGAGAGCAAAAAGTTCAAGAACTGCTCATTTGAGGAAAAAGCAAATAATGAGTAGCATTAGCTATCCTGTGTGGAATTTGTATTAATATGCCAGCCACTTGCTAAGCATTTCACATTTGCTTTCTCAGTTTATAAATGCAATTACTTGCAAGGTTAATGTAATTATCTCCCTTGAGAGATGAAGATGTTGAAGTTCTATATGATTTCATAATTTTTAAAAAATTTCACAAATGGTGTGTGTCCCATACTGAAAAACAAACCCACATTATAAGATTTCAAAGCCAAGAATGTTTGATGTGTTAGAACAAACATTCAATAAAAAGGATACATTAAAGGAATTATGTTGGTGATAATGAATCAGGTGAGGATTTGTCAGAATTTCTGCAAGAGATGTAGAAACCAGTGGCCACTGAGTCTCTAGTCTATAAGGTGATTCTGCATCTGACCTGGAAAAGTTTTGGGTCAAACAGCCTTCGTGAAGCATACTGTATGATGCTTTTCAGTATGCTTCACCAAATATTCAGCTTCCCTGTTGAGATGCTATGCACGTAACTCAAGAAAAGTGTATCTTTCTTCTATGATTCTCAAAGACGTGCGATAACAAACTTGAGTGTCAAGTAGATTTAAGTAGATGGTAGGAACATTTCTCCTTTTTAATAATGGAATTGCCTAGATCTCTTTTATTGCTCAATTCCACTATTAAACTATATAGTACCAAATATACCCATATTAACAGATTTTCTCAAGATTATCCAAGCTAGCGCAAAACTTATAGAAATCTTATATGAAGGTTTTATATATATATAACTATATTATATATATAATATATAACTATATTATATGGTAATACAGTTATTAGAGATGATGAATGATTATCCGTTATTGTTATTACTAATAATTTGAACTATTGTTAATGATACTTCGCTTCCTATCTACTGTTTTCTACTTATCTTTCAACAGAAGATGGAATATGTTGTGAAATGACCATTGTATCAATTTGACCAGTAAAGATGAAAGCAAAGTGCCTGAATAGTAATTCATAAATTCTGGAAAGTTGGTGATCATTAAAAAGTGTGTTCCAAACATACTCATTCATTACATAAATGTCAGTGTATCATCTGACATTTCTTGCATTTGATCAGTTTTTATTTCTCAAATTTCATGAATTTGTGCCAACAATATTTTTCACTAGAAATTTATGGCTTTACTTATTGTCCTCTATGCTGAATGCTTCCAGAATGAAATATAGAGTTGAGGAAAAAGTTGATTTAAAGTTCATTTCTGTTTTTGATTTAAATTGTATTTGCAAATAATTTATTTGAACTGAGAAGGCTTTTAAAATAATTTTTATAGTAAATATTAATAGTAAGAATTTATAAAACTTATAAATTTCTAAAATTATTTTTAAAAACATTTAAAACAATTCTGTGCCACAAAGCTCTGAAAAATAGTTTATCAAATTTTGCAATGTGAATATAAAATTGTTATATAATTTTGTTAGAAAAAAGTTATCATGAGATTTTAGGCACAAAGCTATAATTGTCATCCAATATTCAAAATTAAAACCATCAGTCTTTTGCAAAGAGTAAAGAAAAGAGAATGTGAGTGTGGAAGACAGTAAGGAATGATAATTGTTCAAACTAAAATCATATTTGTAGTGGAGAGGTTTTGAGTGGATATTGCATAAGAAAGAATATTTCTGTATCCTTGAAACTAAAATATCAGTTAAAATTAATTGTATAAGTCAATTCAAATCATAAAATTGTATTCTAGAAGTTCAGAAATGAGATTGTACTATCATACTAACCTTAACCTTTATTGATTTGATAAGATTTATATAAGTATTTTAAGCATGAATTTTATTTAAAATTCAATCTTAATGTTATATATTTTATTGTCACAAGATTAAAAATCTAACACATGCCATTTGGGTATGAACCCTAATTTTTATATTTAAATAACTATGACCATGTACATTTTTTTCTTAAATCTTACTTTTTTTTTGTTAACAATCCATGTGTCATAGTTCTAGTAAATTCTTAATCTACTAGAAGTTGTGCATACCTATAATTCATCCAGCTGTATGTTGGATGACCTAATGGTTTTGAATTGTATAAAGGGTATGTCTCCAGCAGTCATCTTTTTTAACTGAAGCAAGAAGGATTGGGGTTAGATGTAATGAAGAACTTCGGAGCAATGAGATTTGTAGCAATGACCTAACTGTGAGGGAGATGGTAAAATCTCTTTGGGGAGGCTTTTAATAAGAGTGCTGTTATTTTACCTTATTTTCTTCTCTAGATAACATCCGACCTGAAGAGAAAGGTTGGGGCTAGCTCAATGAGTTCCAAGTGTTAATGCATCAACTTCACAAGCTATGTCTGAGTAATACCTATAGAACTTTTTTCCCAAGATATTTCTTTAAATTGATTCATTTCTTTTAACTATAGCCTGTAATCATCTTAAGTAATGGTACTGTATCAGTGAAACCATAGTTTGATGGGCTAATTATATTTTACTGATGTGAACTAAAATATATTGTTATAAAAAAGTAACATTCATCTTTGTTGTGTCCTCCAAAAAGATATATGTTCAAGTCCTAACCTTCAGTACCTGTGAATGGGACCTTCTTTGGAAATAGGGTCTTTGCAGGTGTAATCAAGTGAAAATGAGGTCGTACTGGAGTATGGGTCCTAATCCAATGACTAATGTCCTTATAAGAAGAGGGAAATTTGGCCACAGACACAGATACACAGGAAAAACACCACGTGACAATGGAGGCAGAGATTGGAGTGATGTGTCTACAGCAAAAGTTACACCAAGGGTTGTCAGCTACCCCCAGAAGCTAAATAAAGGCAAGGAAGTATCCTCCCCTAGAGGCTTCAGAGAGAGAGAATATGGCCCTGCTGACAGCTTCATTTCAGACTCCTAGCCTCCAGAACTGTGAGAGAATACATTTCTGTTGTTTTAAGCCACCAAGTTTTTTGTGGTAATTTTCACAGCCTTAGGAAACTAATATACCAAAGTACCACCTAAACTCATGCCTTGTTGCATCAGTGGGATGCATTTCACACTTGGGGAAACGCTGGGCTGGGTGCTCTATGAAGGTCCTTTTCTGTCTCAGTGGTTGCTCACCCAGTCAGACTTTGGAATCACTGGCACATCTTAAATCTTACTTTTTAAAATGCATTTCTGGGGCCGGCCCAGTGGCGCAAGAGGTTAAGTGCATGCGCTCTTCTTCGGTGGCCTAGGGTTCACAGGGTTGGATCCCGGGCACGCACCGATGCACCACTTATCAAGCCATGCTGTGGTGGCATCCCATATAAAGTAGAGGAAGATGGGCACAGATGTTAACCCAGGGCCAGTCTTCCTCAGCAAAAAAGAAAAAAAAGGAGGATTGGCAATGGATGTTAGCTCAGGGCTGATCTTCCTCACACACACACACAAAAAATGCGTTTCTTTTCTGCTTTAATATGGAGATACTGTGTACATAACTTATACTTTGATTTATTATGTAAATAATGAAAGGTAATATTCAACTCTTTTCATTGGATTCCAGATATGCAGAAATCAATTTTGCATACTTAAGAATAAAGAAAATATTTTTTTCCAATTTTGTAACAATTTGGGAATTTTTATCAATCCTCCTAGAACTGAAATACCATTATATAATAGAAAAGCAGTTACATCTTATTTAGAACTATGCTTCAAAAATTTAGGGAAGAAAGAATACTTGTGTTCCATTTTTTGTCTATAATTAAACTAAATGTAGATAGATGACTGTTGTAGACACTTTTTTATGCTTTGCATTTCTTACAATATAAAATTTTATAAATATAAACAATATAAAATTTTTTAAACATCATTAATAAACTCTAAAATGAGTATTTCTATATTTAAAAAAAATAAAAGTATTATATTTTCCATTATAAAAATCATGGCAGTTCACCTAAACAAAGTGCTGGATGACCACAGCCCTCCTTGCCCTAGAGTATGTGGCCGCACAGCCGTGGAAGGTAATTCAGAATTTTGCTTTTTCACACATTTCTTTCATTTCTCAGACCTGTAATTTAGAAGAAGGTAGAGTTCATAATGTATTATCATTTAGGAACCTCTTATCCTAATTAAGAGAAGAAATTGTGTTTTCATGTTCTCTGTCACCAAATAAGATTGATAGACTACGCTCTTTACAGAATTCTACAATTTCAATTCATTGGTAATACCAAAACCTTTCTCTTTGGGAGTTCATCTATACTTTGTTTCACAGGTAAACCTCTAAAATTTTATTCTATGAATTTAAATTTGTTATTCTTTACCCTGAAATTTTTATAAATTACTTTAAAGAGTGAATAAATTTTTCTCACACATGTATTAGTCATAACTATTCAATACAATATATTAACCGTCTGCTTAGATGGACTTAATACTAGTTACCAAGACTGTGATGAGATTGACCTCTCACATTCTGTGATCGTAACAAAGTTTGAATTGAAATTTCAGCAGCACAGTGGTTCTTTGGTTGATTTGAATTCTAGCTTTACTATGGTAATTCATACTATTAATTTAATAAACTCTATAAATTTGCCTTCATGGGTGTATGTTTTTTAAGGACAAAATCCTCTATGCTCTCAACTCTTACCCTATACATTATATCTCTTGAAAGTGGAAAAACATTGCTTAGAATTTGTGGTACAAATAACAGATCAGATTATTAAAAATCTTAATGGCCTGAAAATATAACAGTACATTCATTCCTAAAGGCATAATTTAATATGAGGATCCTCTCAACATTGGAGAGACTGGAGCCCAGTTTTTAGAGACTCTCCTATAGTTGTTAATATTTATGGTATCCCAGTGAGGTCCATAAAATAGAAGGAAGTTTTTAGGAAATGAAGAGAAGGTACAACCCTTGCTCTCAAGGTGCATACAATTTAGCAAAAGCCAGACGATAGAAGAAACCATGAAAATGAATAAGATCATGAGGGAGATAGTGTCCCAGTGGGTTTTACAGTTTATATAAAAACTCTGATACATAATAAAGAGTATTAGAAAAGGAATTAGAAAAAAATCTTTTCAGAGCTCTCCCAAGTATCCTCGAGTATTTTTTTTAAAGTGTCTGTGATATTTAATGAATGTTATTGCTTTTCCATCTATATATTGTAGATAAGAATCCATCTATCTATTTTCTTCAAAATGTCATGGCAAAGATAATTCCTGTAGTTCATAGTAATTTATTTGGATGAAATCTCGTATTGCTATGCACACAGACTTTGTAAATTGGCCAATAGATAGTTGCCTGTGTAAAACCTGATCATCTCAACAGATATTGTTGGGAACCCTTCACTCTCAAGCTACCCTTCCCAATGTGATTTAAAACATAGGACAAGTAGTTGCATGGATACTTGCACAGAATGAAGTGATAAGAAGACCGATTCCACAAATAGAAGCAAAAGCTTTCAGATGTTAAGATATGTTAAAATGGGGTGGGGAGGTGTGTGGAAGAGGGGTGGATGGGGATAACATTTGTGATAACCGATACCAGGTGGCTCAGGTAGGAAGTAACATTGAACTACAGATCTGTTTCATGACCAAAAGAGGGTAAAACAAACAAAAAGAAAAACCTACAAGTAGGATCTTTAGCTACTGATACCCAAAATTTGCAGTAAAAGAGAGAAGAGTTATAGGAAAGACAGTCTTACTCTGGTTGAAAAGGAATCTATGAATAATTGAGATAACCACAAACAAATAATAAATAAATGTCATATACGAATACATAATTTTATATATATACATATAAAACTATATATATATAGTTTTCAGGGACAGGGATACAATTTTCAGTTGGGAAATTTCACCCAGAGATTGCTTTTTTCTTTGTTCTGATTTTACTTTTCAGTATTTGGAGTGTTTATTTATTTAATTTTTTTCTCTCTCACTGGACTATAAAATTATTCAGTATGAGGATTAAGTCATCTTTCCATCTTTCTCCTAAGTCACATAAAAAAATTCCCGTCCCTGTTCTCATTTCTCAAATTGAAGAAGAATAAAAAAGGCCAACAGCCAACTACATCTTACCAAGAAGGCTTTCTTAGAAATAATTTTAAAATGAAAACAGACTTTTAAAAGGAGAAATGTCTTCATCCATTTATTGCGTTTTATTGTCTACAGCCTGGCAAAAGTACGTTGGATGTGAAAGCTGACGTTACTAAGCAAAGATTGTTGAGTAGACAAGTCTTTATTTACTTAAACTTATTTCACCTAAAGAATCTATTATATGTCTCCAGAGAACATAAAATATAGAACATAAGAATCTAGAATGTTATTGTTGACATGCTGTGGAAAATCTCATAGCCTTGAATCTCAAAACAAAAGGAAAAATCATTTTACCAAGCCCTCCCAATATTTTTTCCACTTTTAACTATACCGTAAATCTTTAATTATCTGAATCGAGGATCAATCAATAATGTTTCAGCAATAAATGTTTTATCCCTGTGTCTAACTCATCCAGATAAAATGGTAATTGTGAAGTTGTATCAGCATTAAATTACAAGGCTATTTTGATTCACATTTAATATATAAATCCTCAGTACACAAATTGATTTAACATGTACCTTTATTTAGTTTTTACTGCATTCAAGGTATTGTGCTAGTCTTCTGGACTGTACAAAAATAAAATGTAGTTCTTGTCCTCAAAGGGTTTTAGATCTAGAGAGTCACACAGATGTATGAAAAATTAATTATAAAACTGGCTAACTCTAATAGGCCCTAAAATAAAAATGCTAATAAAATGCCTTGGCAGTTCAGAGGACTAGCAAAACATCTATTTAAAATTTCTTCCATCAGCATCAAAGTTTAAATGAACAAAGTGACAAAGATTATTTCTCGTATTTTCTTTGCATTGTATAATCCTCTTGGGACTTCCTTACAACCTAAAATAAATGCGTGTGTTTATATTCTCCCAATTAGTCTTGGCTCCTTAAAACTTTTCCTGGAGAGGTTATTATTCTGTCTGTAATATTACAGAGGTATGATATCATAGTTAGATCATTTAATTTGGAATTTTTTAAAGAAGTTGACTCTATTATTTATTATTTGCAGCCAATTGGATACTCTGACTGCCCGTCTGGTACTAGCATTTTTAAATCTTGGAACCTGCTTTTAACTTGTTTGTTATCAACCCTGCCCTGCAATGTCAGATATCAAATTTTGGTCTTTAGCAAATGAAAGAATCTTTAGCAAATGAAAGAGCAATATTTCTTGCTTTCTCTTGTTTATCTCATATATTGATTGTCTTATCTAGTTCTGGTGTTTTTAAGCTAGTGAATCTAAATGATCTGTGCACATAATAATGCCAGCACTAAAGCCATGCTATTTTGTGTTTACTTGATTGTTACTAAATACATAGTTGTGATCTTATTATCTGTGAATTTTGTTGGATTTTGAAATCTGTTTTTGGTATGTAAAAATGAAATCTTTTGGCAAGAAAGATGGAATATGTCCTTTTCAAAATTAATGTGGCCAGTTGGCCACTTTGGGGAGGGAGATGGAGAGAGAGAGAGAGAGAAAGAGAGAGAGAGAGAGAGGGAAATATAGATACATAACTAGGCAGATCTCAAGGAAATTGCTACTTTTGCCTTAAATATTTTTTAATCTCCCTTCACACCCTCTTCCCAGTTGTTTCCCTATTGCCCTTCAAACTAAATGTTTTGTCTCCATCTTTATGAAAAATGTATTGTGAGTGGAATACCTAGTTGTAGGAGCCAAATTTCTGGGAATAATTGCAGAATCATCTCTCTCTCTCACTCCCCATACCCAGTCAGATGAATCACCAGGTCATGTAAGTTCTGCCTTCTAAACAGCTCTCCTGTCTACCTACTCTACTCCATACGCCAGGGCCTACCCTATCCAGGGACTAACATCTTTCACTTGAATTATACCTCTCACTTGAAGCCATCAGAAAATTAAGCATACCACCAGCTCTAAGCTTGTTGTCCCCACTCCAAGTTACATCAAGATTACAAAATGCAAATCTGATTTTATCGTTCCTTTTAGTGGCTTCCATTGCTCTTTGGTAAAATTTAAACTAAGTAAAATGGCTTTCAAAACTTTCCCTCATTATCCATCCTTCTACCATCCTCTAGAACCTACACCATTTCTTTCATGGGACTATAATCTCTCTGTTAATTCTAGGGCCTTGTATAAACTTTTCCTCCATCCCTCCACCAACACTTTCCTGGCACCTTTACATTTGTTTGACTCTTATTCCACTTTAATGTCACTTCCTTGTTCTCAGAAATGTCTTCTTATTTTCCCAGAACACTGATGCCTCATCAATACTCCAAGGTTGCAGTGGAGATCCTAGTGTGACTGTCTTACAGATGAATCTCCATCATCTCTATACAGACTCCCTAGAATAGTGTTTCTCATGGGAGAAGTTCAGACCCCGGAAGATATTCTGGAAATTTGTGGGGGTATCTTTTGGTTTCCTGATGATTAAGCAGCACCGTTGCCAAGGGTATTAGACACCCTGCAGAATGTGAACAGTCTAAAACAACCAAATCATTTTTTTTGCAATTTTTGACAGTCCTACAGTAATTTGGGCAGGTAGAAAGCCAGTTTATAATTATTCAAGACTAGAATCTAACTCCATTATATATATAAACACATTTTTTGCCTGATTTTAATATATATCAAAATGACCTGGAATGCAACTGCAGAATAAATTGAGGAAAAATTGAACTTTGTTATGATTAGAATTTTACAAAGGACTTTGTTTTACATTTTGGAAAATCCTACCACCATTTTTGGTATTTGAATTGGCCGTACAACACATAATTATCGGTCAACATTTATAATTGTCACATTCACAGTGATTTTATCTATCAGTGAAAGTATCTGACTACCTCATTATGTCTTTAGTGAATTAGTGATTGGAGATTTAAACACTGAGATACACACTATTTTATGACAAATTACTTTCCTTTGATTCTTTCTGTATAGAAGAATTAGAGCATAATAGTGATTTTGTTTTACGATGGGAGTAGGTAGGTATTTTATCTATGATTTTCATTTTGGAGTATTAAAAGAGATATTATAAAACATGTATTTTAAAAGGGCTTGCAGTCTGCCATAGAATTCTCTGGAATTCACATTCATGTTTCTGAGATAGAGCTTGGGAAAATGGAATCTACTGTACTGTTTGGATTTTCTGTTGCTGTTAATATGATTGTCCTATGGACTTTGACTCTCTTCAAATCCACCCCCATCCCTACTAAGGTTCTGTTAACTTTGCCTTCTTCCTAGGCTTATTAACTACCAACTGGTCATGTGGCCACCCTGACCATACCCAAACAAATTGCTAGGGGCAAGGCTCTTAGTCAACAGGGATAGACAAGCGTCAACACATATTTTTATTAGTGTCCTTTAGTACTGAAATGTTTTAAGGAGCTAGGGGAGTACGTTAATCCTTCCTGAAAAGTCAAAGATCAAGACTCAATAGTTCAAGCTGACTTTGAAGGATTATTTGGAGTTCTTAATTTATGGACTGACTGATTTATTCCCTGTCACATTCCAACAAAGTATTTGTCTTAGATGGAGAGTTGTAGCAGTTGTGGAGGTGTGCTCTTCATTTGCCTTTCAAGAGAGAGCCTGCCAATCAGTTACTTTCAGGATCCACTACACTGTTTGTGCTTAGGTTATGCTTTTCCTGGGTAGTCACAGTCCCCAGTCAATATCAGAGCATGGTAAGGGTACCAGGACCTGACCATTTTTGCCTAATGTGACACTCCATATAAGGCAATCTTTATGTCAGAGCTCCTCTTTGGGCTGGCCAAGACTTATTCATGGTTGTACTGTACCCAGTCCTCCTTCCTTCCTCTTCTCCTCTGAATAAAGGAAGTCAGACCTGCATTCCAGGCTGAAGGCTTTCTTTGTTCACTTCTCTCCATACCATTTATCTTTCACAGGCATCATCCTCAATAAATCTCTTGCACTTACAGCTCCATCTTACAGTCTGCTTTCAGGAGGACCCAATTAGCACAATAGTGATGACTGAGGATCTTCCAGTCAAAATAGCATATATAGCAGCACAGAAGCTTAAAAGAACAAGGTTTGTAAAAAGCATCTGGAAATTCAGTTTGGTTGAAACCTAAGTATAGTTTTAGAAAAGACGTCAAAAATGGGACTGAAGAGTTAGAGAGAAACTATTCTTAAAGCAACTTATGATCAAATGATTGTGATTTAATTCAGAAAAATTTAATGTGGTATAAGTAAATGATAAGAATTATGTTTCAAATAGAACAAGGTTTTTCAAGGTGTGGTTTAGAGGTTGAATTATAGTGCTATGAAATAAGAAATCAAAAGAGATTCATCAGGAGTGTGTAATAATGTAGATTAAAATGATGCATGGATCTAAGGCATTGCCTGCAAATGAATAGTTGAGAAAATAAAATCCCTATGACAAGGATCAAGTAGTTTACGAAGAAGGGATGTGATGTGGCACAGGGAGGCATAATGAATTAGAAGTCCCAATTATCCATGAATTTATTATTGGGAAAATTATCATCCTGTTTTTGAAGTTGATAAATAGAAGAAATTGTCTAGAAAGAAATTATAGAAATATGCTCATTCAGGGAAAGCAATATCAGCATTTTCTGTGGGCCATTTTCAAGTTGCTTGTTGTAGTAATTTGCAGGATCTAGAGCAAAATGAAATGTGAGGCCCTTGTTCAAAGTGTATTAAAAGTTTTAATATGGTGACAACAGATCATTAAATTAAGGGTAAGGGCCTTCTAAGCATAGAGTTCTGTGTGAATATATAGGTCTCATGTCCCTGACTGAAATATAAAGGAAGTAAACTAAAATATAAAGGAAAACTGAAAAGAAAGGAATTTATGATTAAAAATACGTATTTAAATATATAAATGTTGGGTTACAAGTATATTAGAAGATATTATGAAGTAACCAGATGCTCACACTCATTTAAAACAAGTAAGTTTAGATTTAAGACAAGTAAGAGAAAGCCTTTCCACAGAGAAGGTATAGGTAGCTGAGAGAGGTGTGTTATGGGTGGGAAAACACTGGAATAAAAACAAGTGATAAGTTAAAAACAGACTTATTTGCACATGGAAGATAAAGAAAAATGATCTTATGGGCCGGCCTGGTGGCACAAGCGGTTAAGTGCATGAGCTCCACTGCAGTGGCCCAGGGTTCTCCGGTTCAGATCCCAGGCATGCACCGACACACCGTTTAGCGAGCCATGCTGTGGCAGCATCCCATATAAAGTGGAGGAAGATGGGCACGGATGTTAGCCCAGGGCCAGTCTTCCTCAGCAAAAAAAGAGGAGGATTGGCAGATGTTAGCACAGGGCTGATCTTCCTCACAAAAAAAAAAAAAAGAAAAAAGAAAAATGATCTTAGTTGAAATAAGGATATCACATCAGTACAAATTGCCAACTGTCAAGAAGCAATAAAATAAAGATACAGTACTCTCACAAACAAGATCTAACAGAAATGTAGTGTCAGAATACTCCCCTACCTATGACATTTGATAGGGTGGACTATCCTATGTTGAGTATATTCCTGTGTATGCTTCATGACAAGGCATCAGTTTTATCTCTAGTGCCTAAAAATACCTTGAATACTACATATTTTATAGATAAGTGAGAATAGGGAACGGATTAGAAAAAGAAACAGTATTATAGGTTATATACAGTATATCTCTAGGGATAATATCAGAATACTGCCTGAAAAAATTGCAGGTGATCCAAACATAGTTTCAATATAGACATTTATTCAACACAGATATATAATCATTGTGTTACAAAAATATTTTTATGAATTACTTCTAAAATGGTCTTTATTGACAAAGTTAGATGAGGTCACTGAATTTAGTGTATTTTTTAGTTTAATAATATTTTCCCTAAGTCTGATGAAAGTTGCTTCAAGTCTACTCTGTTAGACATTTGCTATAGATTACATTGATTTTGCACTGACTGTCCTACTGTATCAGATCTCCTTTTCTACCCACTGAAGGATGGTAAGCATCCCTGGCTCTGGCTCTAACAGCCATTAATTGCACTTCCAACTCCCAACTTTGGTTCAAATATTTTCCTTCTAAGAATTTCCAGAATGCCCCTTAAAGGACCCACTCTAAAAGGACATGTGCACCATAGGTTCATTATTCATAATCACTGACATGAGTTTTCTCTATCCCCAGGTGTTTAGCATGGAAAACGTTTAAAAATCAGTGGTGTGGAATGTCAAAGGGGCCAAACAGAGCCTTACCATGACCATTAAAGGAGCAAATAGAGCAAGTGAATCCCTTGACTTAAGTAAGCAGGAAGAGTCAAAGAGTTAGGAAGTGTATAATGGAACAGTGTTTTACCATTTCAGTGGTTTATGCATTTTAATGGGAAACTAAAAAATCTTAATAGAAGGAAATAAATTAATAAATATGCCATTGTGGTAGACTGGAAGAGGACAGAAAAAATCATTTTGAGACCCAGAGTTTCTTATCTCTGTACGGATGACTGCCAAATTCTGATTGTAATAATTTTAATACTTTGCAATAGGCTTTGTCAAGATCTTCTGGATACACAAACAGGAACATAGATCTTGAATTTTTTATTTAAAATTTTATCAATAGAAGACTATAAATCTACAATAATTGGCATCAAACAGATATAATATTAAAATAAATTGTAGATTATACACCACAAACTGTCATCTAAATGTACTCTGTCATTATAAAAACATGTTGTATATCATATGAAATACTTAAAATTAATCTGTCTAGGATATTTTAACTCCATAAATAATGGATCAAAATCCATCAGAATTATATTTAATACTTACGCCAAATAGTTCCTTTTCAATCCTCTAAAATATCATGGAGACCAAATAAATTGATTTCAGCTGCAGACACTTTTCTTTTGTTTTTGGCTCTTGTCTCTTCAATTAAGGTAAATAATCTTCAAAGATCAAGAGTAGAAGAAACAAGGCTAACTGACCCAAGACCAAAGTTAGAATCCTCATAACGATTTTAAGGACTGTAAGTTTACATAGGCTAAATTCTTCTCAAGAAAGTAAAAAAAAAAAAATTGATCATTTCCTGATGCCAACATTTCCCTCTTTATGAAAATTAACTTGCCTATCTCCATCCCTATCATCCCATGGATGGAAAGGAAGCAACTTCCAGAAAAAAAGTTTAGGAGGAGGTGGTAGTTGAAAACAGGGCCAACAACCAGTAGGCCCACAATGAGGTCTATTAGTATAAAAAACAGGAAGAAATATAAGATAAGTAATTGTCTGCCAAATACATCTTTTAAAAACAATAGAAGAATGAGCCAATATCAGACTAGGACAATATGGAAAAAGACAAAAAAAAAGGCTCATCAAATTTTCAGAGAGCAAGTTAGGAACTATAGCTTATAGGTTCGTTGGCAGATTGGGAATCAAAAACATCTCAAGTAACATAACAGTACAAACTAACATGGTTAAATGTAATACATGTAAACATACATCCTCAAGTCCAGATTCAGAGAGAAGACAAATGAGTGTAGTATCACAAGTCAACACCAAAAGACTGGAGGAAAATTCTGAGCTGGCACCTGGACCTTGCAAGAAAAAGGGCTATAATTAATCGTCAGTGTGTGCCATAGGGGATGGTAGGGGGCAATGATGGTAGTGTGCTATGTTTCTGTCATTCCTGATTTTAAAAGTACAGGATGTATAAAACTTAGCTTAACAGTAGATAATGGGGAAAAACAAAAAACCTAAAAAACCAAACCTACAAGCAAAAGGAGGAACAACTAGGGCAACAGAAATAATTTTAACTGCAAGGACAGTGAAACTTAATCATCTGATGGGAGTCACAAAATAAATAAAATCTTGGCTTTCATTAATTGGAATATAATCCCAGAGTGTATTTCACTTGTTTCATTTGCATTTCAGCTGTTTTGTTGTGTGCTCTGTATTTGAAGAGAGAAGAGTGTATATGGCTGTAATAAATACCCATTGTGAAATAGTTCTTGCCCCGGGAAAAGGTATTTGTTGGTGTGTTTATACTGAAAAAGTGAAGACTTGGAAGCTCAAAATAGCTATCTCCAAGTTTTATGGAGCAGAGGATGAGACTGATTTTATGTAGTTACAGGGGCAGGATTAGGGTTAGTGGATGAAAGTTAAGAATTATGTGTTCAAATTTGTTAATTTATTGTACATTTATTGAGAAACCACTATATGTGAGGACATAATATTTGATGAATACAACAGGTCAATTATTCAACAATCACTTGAAATTCCTTGGAAAAAATGAGGTCCCTGCCCCATTCAGCAGACATCGTATGACCTTTTTCAGGATATTTGTCAACTCAATGGAAGTGGACTTTTAAGATTTCTTCCAAATATAAAATCCAATTATTTTAAAGATCTGTTTATTAAATATAAATATATATAAATATAATATATAATATAAATATAATATTTAAACATTATATAAATATTAATATATAGATACAGATATATATTTGTGATACATATGTATAAAATACTGTGACATTTTAGATGTTCCAGGATAAAAGAATATAGGAAATGGCTTTTAATTTCACCAGTAATCATTTTACAAAACCTTAATGGTGTTGCAGATCTGACATCCCTAAATTCTTAAATTTATATAAAATATTTGACCTTACTTTACATGGATTCTGTATATCATATTCATAGCAGACCTGTTCTCTTGGCTTCATTTCCAACGATGGATCTAACATTACAACAAACTATTTAAAAAACAACTACTTTACCCTTTCACCCTCCTCCCTCCCCCCTTCCCCTCTGGATGGGTTGTAATTAGTATTTTGGTGGTGAACATGATGTAATCTATGCAGAAATAGAAGTATAATGATGTACACCTGAAATTTTTACAATGTTATAAACCAATGTTACTGCAATAAACAAAAAATTAAAAAAAAAAAAAAAACTATAGTTTCTGAAAAAACCTAAGCTTCTAGGGTTTTAGTGTCTGAGAACAGATGTGGAAAACAAAATTTAAGACAGGTCCACATATAAATATCTTGGTAGTCTGGGCAAAAGTGATTGTGGATTTATTTGGGAGTTTTTGGCAGGAAACACCATCTCAATCCTCTTTCTCACTTAGACTGTCAAAATAGAATTTAAGCTTTATCTCCACAAGGCCAAGCCACTTTTCAGACAGCAACTATAAACTTCAATGAAATATATGCTAAACTGGTTGTTTGGCTGAATTTAACCTAAATTGTAATCAAACCATCAGTTCAATTCTATTTGAATTATAATAAAGGATCAATTTTTGTTAATAGAAAAATCATTAAAGTAGGTTCAAATCATCATTAAAGTTGTAAATTTAAAGTCATTTGTACTATTTTACTAATTTTGAAATTCCTATTATACATCTTAAACCAAAACATTTGGAAGTCTTTCCAGTCCAATTATAAATTGAATGTATAATATGCAATCTCCATATTTAGAATTGAAATTCATTTTATCCGATGTAAGCACTAATATGTTTGTTTATATTTTATTCTATTCATTAATCCCACTATGTTAGGCAATAGAAATAAATATAATAATATGTCATATTCCTGCCTTTGAGGAATTCTTGGTTTTACAGAGCTGTTAATTTGGAAAAAAATATATTAATATAAAAGTGATCCATTGAATTTCATCTTTAAGATACTTCATTTTTAAATTTTAATCTCACTATCACCACCACTACCTGCAAAAGCATCCAGAATTATTAGGTCATAGTTTGTCTCTCCCTTGAGTTTGCAGTTCTCTGCTTTACTACATCCACGGGCTCTCCACAAGTGTTATATATAACTCTCGTTATTTTCTATAATTCAGGGGTTGGGAGGTGAAATGAAACAAATTGCATGTACATATTTTTCTCTTGAGTTCACAAAGACAGAGACAGAGATATGCAGATTTACAAGTTGTGTGGAGCATGATTGCCAAGCAACAGCATCCTTTCCCAGCCTCATGGGAATTAAACACTAAGGTAGCAACCTGAGCTCTAAATAACCTGTAATCCATCTCTACTGCAAGAGCCAATAAAGAAAATATTGGTATGTTATGTTAACAACATTAATCTTTGACAGTTTTTTCTGTAAGAGAATTGCAAAGCTGGAGGAAAACTAAAGAGCATTAGTTAACAGTTTAAACCAACCAAGGCAATGTCTTTTCAGATAGTTTTCTAACACTCTATAATACTTCCACGTTCACTGGGTTGACTTTTTTTGTCCTAGAAACTTAACTTAATCCTTAATTAAAATTTATTTTCTATTTTAAATGCACTTCTATTTCTGAAAAAAAAAAATCCTATGTAAGAACTCTGAGACGTTCATTTCTTTCCTGTCCTCCATTTTATTTTCTTCATATTGAGCATGCAGATTCCTTAATAAATTCTTGGCTGATAGTCATAATAACTAAGACTGACTATACTACACATTATCCAATGTGATGTTAGGAAAGTAATTTTATCTTGCTATATTTTAGTTTCCTTATTTGTAAAAGGAAGTTAGTAATAACTGACCTTCATAATCTTAGAGGATGTTGGGTATGAAACACTTTAATTCATGTAAATAAAAGCTCTCCCATAAAATTTTTTTTAAAAAGTCTTTTTAAAAATCTGTTTCCAAATTTGAAACCCCTTGAGCTCTAGCTCACAAACTGACTCCTTGAAGCCTCCAGTCATTTTTCCAGATCTCACTGAGCAATCTCACCTCTGACCTCTGGCACTAGTGAACCCTCATTAGCACTTAATTTTAAGGAGACAAATGATTTGCATTTTTCAAAAGAAAATATATGAAACTGCAAAGTTTTTAAAAATATATGGCCTTGAATGCTAGTAACTATAATTATGTTAAAATTATATTAAAATTAGAAGATGAATCAAAAGATCCTCTAATTAGGGAACTGAAAATCATACCAGAGGACCAATGTCCATTGCCTCTAAGTAGGCCATTCCTAAACCAGGCAACTGGGTGGCTGTCTGTACTGTGTTAAAGGTTTTCAAAGTTAAGGATATGGCAATATGCAATGGTTGACCATACCAATGTTGACTCATACTTAAAGCTGACAATTTTTCCTAACAGATGGCATATATGGTAGATTGTTTCATTTGTTTAGTGCTATTCATTTCCTTCTTTCTTGCCATGCTTCTCTATGGGTAAACTGTAGTAGGCTGAATATTGGCT
This sequence comes from Diceros bicornis minor, assembly GCF_020826845.1. Lineage (NCBI taxonomy): Eukaryota > Metazoa > Chordata > Mammalia > Perissodactyla > Rhinocerotidae > Diceros > Diceros bicornis. The sequence continues at coordinate 18,628,963 of NC_080742.1, read as the reverse complement.
CCTAAAGATACCAGCTTCTATTCTCTGGAACCTTTAACATTACGTTATTTGGAAAAAATGGTCTTTGAAGATGTGATTAAATTAAAGATCTTGAGACAGAGAGATTATCCTGGATTATCTGTGTGGGCCCTAAATGCCATGTGTCCTTAGATGGAGGCAGAGAGAGATTTGGTGCATACATACAGAAAAAGAGTCAATGTAAAGACAGAGGCAAAGACTGGAGTGATATGGTCACAAGTCAAGGTACACTGGCAGCCACCAAAAGCTAGAAGAGGCAAGGAACAGATTCTTCCCCAGAGCCTCTGGAAGGAGTGCTGCCTGGCCAACCTCTTGATTTCAGCCCAGTGATACTGATTTCAGGCTTCTGGTGTCCAGAATTTTGAGAGAATAGATTTCTGTTGTTTTAAGCCACCAGTTTGTGGCAATTTGTTACAGCAGCCATAGAAAACTAATACATGAACTATATTTTCCTGCCTCACTGATTTTGGACTTCGCCATGTAACTTGCTTTGGCCGATGGAATATGAGCAGACATTGTAGATGCCATGTGCAAGTAGAAGCTTTAAATGCATGCTTTAGCGGTCCATCTTGCTCCTGTCCTCCTTCGTTATAACATACCCCACGTAGAGTCTACTCCTTCAGCCTAGGTTGCAGAAGAAGAATCACATAGACTCAAGCCCAGCAAAGCATAGTCAAGCACAGCCAAGCCCCACCAAGCCCAGACAAGCTTAGCTGAGCCCAGCAGAACTGCAGCCAACCTGCAGTCCTTACATAATGTGAGCAAGAAATAAATGGTGTCATAAACCATTGAGATTTTGGAGTGGTTTGTTGCTCAAGCCTAAGGTGAATGATAATACACGTAATGAACCTTTGATGAATATTTTACCCACTCTTACCTTTTTTCTTTTTTTTAAATTATTATTGTTTCTTTTATTTCCTTTAACTACAGAGAGGTATTTATTCTAATTAAATATTGTTTTTCTGTTAAAGTTCTTCAGGGAGCTGAATATTAAGCATTCTCAGGATAATAAGCCCTTAGGTGCTTGAAGGTGATTAATAATCATTCTCTAGTCTTCCCTTCTTCATCAGAATTGATATCAACTTTTCAAATGTTTCCTAATCCCAGCAGAGTTTTATTATTCTGATATTCTGGAAAGGTGATATCCTTTGGAAGTATGGAAACTCTTCTATCACATTTATGACCATAATCAGACAGCTTAGTTCATGTTCAAGGATATCTTAAAGACATTAGATGACGATTTCTTCACTCTGTAGCATTTACTTTTCTCTCTTCATTTCTTGACCTATCTCTGTTTTCCTCCTTCAGATCCCCACATTCAACATTCTGCTTCTCACTAATGTCTATTTTCTTTTCCATCAAAATTTGATTTTCTGGGGCCAGCCCGCTGGCATAGCGGTTAAGTGTATGCTCTCTGCTTCGGTGGCGGCCCAGGGTTCGAAGGTTCAGATCCCGAGTGCAGACTGACACACCACTTGTCAAGCCATGCTGTGGTGGCCTCCCATATAAAGTAGAGGAAGATAGGCACGGATGTCAGCCCACGGCCAATCTTCCTCAGCAAAAAGAGGAGGTTTGGCGATGGATGTTAGCTCAGGGCTAATCTTCCTCACAAATAAATAAATAAATAAAACTGAAATAGTAAAAAAAAAAAATTTTGCTTTTCTATTCCCAAGGTTGATTCCAAGTACACAATTCTGTTTTTATTCTTAAATTTCCATGGTAAAACCCTTCATCTTTTGTTGATGAATATGCCTTGTGAAATATATGCAAGAAATTCTTACTTTCATTGACCTAATTTTCCAATGCATGTATATGTATTTTGACATATTTGACAGAGGGATTATGGGTAGGTGAGGGCAATTATTTTAAAAATTATCACAAAGACTTATTAACTACTTATAGATTGCTACCCAGAGAAGACCAATTTCAGAAAGCTGGACAAGGAATCAGGGCAGCCACACAGGTGCAGTTCATCTCCTGTACAAGAACACCCAGCCAAAAGGGAAAAGTGGTAGCTGAAATTCAGCCTGCTGCCACTTACCAAGCCCTAAAGCTTTTCCATGAGGTTGCAGCCACATGGTAAGAGAAGAAATATTATTTTCTCTCTTGCACAAAGATTCCGTGCACTCATTAAGATGTGCCTCTGTGGGCTGCATCCACCTAGAAGAGGTGCCAGAGAGCGCAGTTAAGCAAGACTCTGTAAGCCAAGTCAGACAGACTTGCCTCTGACTTCATAATTTGGAATGTACAAGACCAGCACTGTTGAATTAGTTGGTTGACTCAGAATAGCTGATATCAGACCTGTTCTTTACATTTCCTGCCTGGTGCAAGTGTTCTATGCTTACAGGTACTCATTATAGAGTGATTTCAGTCAGAAGCCCGTTGTTGAGTCTTGCTTCAGACTGAGGCAGACATAGTAATTCTAGGATAATTTCTCAAGTCTCTTAGATGTACATGTGAGTGATGGCATAAATGTGCCAGGGACACAGATTCATGAAACACATGAGATCACACATCAAGTTATACCAGTGAGTATTTCTTGTAGGTAGGGAAAACTTGTGACCTGACCTCCCCAAGTCAATATCAGCTCATGTTTACAGCCTTCTTATCCCCTCTGTGTAGGATATAGGAAACTTATCATTTTGCTCAGGCAAACAATAGACAAAATGTCTGGTTTTAGTACCTGCTGCTCACCATCGCCACCATTGCTCTTCATGGTCTTCTATTAATCAAGCATTGTTGCTGTGGTCAGAGATTCCCTTATAGTGTTCCTCTTCTCTGACCACAAGGTTGGCCTCAAGGACCATTGCTGAAATTCCCAAGGCTGGAGCCCTCAGAGACTACCCTGCTCAGGTCCCTTTCAAGCACACTCAGGGGCCCATACTCTTTCTTTAGGGGTGGCTGAGTTAACGTATGACCATCTCAATAACCACCAGGATCAGGTTAGTCTCTTCCTTTCCTGAAAGTCAAATGGCCTTCAATCCCTACAGGGGTTATCCAATAATCCAGCCTCAAAAACTTAGATCTTCCAAATTAGAGACCTGGGAAGGATGCCTTCAAGGGGCTATTCTCCCTTTTAGCCATAAACACAAACAATTTCCACTTAAGACAGAAAAGCCCAGAACTCGGGTACATAGAGTTGGGTGTAACAATTACATTTTTTTCTTTGCTGATGAGAAATAAGTCAATCATATTCCCTACATTAATAATAATAATAGCATTAGGCCCCATTAAATTAAAAAACTGCTAAACAATAGAAGAATAAAAGACCATTTGAAATCGATTTTGCTAGTTATACGTTTGTGTTTGGATTTGGAAAACACTGTCTCTGTAATTGGGATTTTGAATTTTTTGAGAGTCTGCCAAATAAGTAAGTCCAGTTCTATGACACAACTCAGCATAAGCTCCAAATTAAATTTAAAAGCAAGAACACGAGAATATACTAGGCATATTTGTGAATTCTTTTGCAATACTAAGCTACAGCAATTTCTTTAACAATTTCTAATTTTGCATTGTGGAAGCTTAAAGTGTTTTCATAAGTTATCTAGAAATAGAAGGATGGCTGAAGTGAAGAAAATTCACCGAGTATTCGTGTTGAATTTCACTAGAATATGTGTTGGATTTATCACTGGTTTTTGCTAAATTCAATAATGTGTTCTCTGAGTAAAACCAGTGATGGAACCTTGAGTCAGTGGGGTGGCCAGACTGGGAGTAGCCAGGTGCTGGATATTAATAGATCCCTTAGGAGCTGATGGTGAATACAGATGGTTAGGACAGGTTTCAACAGCAGCAAGTACAAGGAAATCCAACAAGAAAAGCATGTTCTCTCAGAGAGACCCACACCTCAGCGGCAGGCAGCACCTTGGAGGGTTGGACAAAAGTAACAGAAGTCTCAGGTTGCAGAAGGCTTTAGCAAGCAATTTCAGAAGCAGGGGCAAAATGCTTCCATGACTGACGGAAGATAACCATGGTAATAATTTCATTAGTACGTGCAAGGCTTACTATTCTGAAATTATTAAAAACCAGTGAAGTTGGTATGATTATTACCATTTTATCGATGAGGATATTGAGGCTCAGACAAGTAAAGCAACTTGCCTAATACACACAAGTAGGCAGAATGGGCTTATGCTTCTAACTTAATCTGATCCTTTGGAAGACAGTGGGTTGAAGACTCAAATGGACTAGGATAGCAGGCATGAAATCAACTGAGCGATTCCAGTATAAAGGGATAAGGTAGAGATATGGCTACCACATATGAAATACAAAGTGGAGGGGGGAAAGTGTCATGGATTCCAAGGCCTTTTCTGCTAATCATCTTCTCGGTTAATTTTCCAGCTGACCAGCCTCATCGACCCTTTTCTCCCTGACACCGGCTTTCAGAGGCTCTGTTATATAAAGTTGACATCTTTCCTCATTCATGCCTTCATTCGAAGTACAAATATGGATAAGACTGGCTTAACCTCTGTCTTTAAGGAGGTCATTTTCTGGCAGGATACCCCACACTAAGTGTAGAGAGAGATTTTCCTCAGCTCTCCTCTCTTCTCCCCCTTTCCTCCAAAAGGCTATTCTACTTTTAGACAAACATACAAGCCCCTTCCATTTTAGAGTCTCATTGTTAGAGAAACAGATGGAAGAGCAATTATGGCCAAATTTCACATCCTGTGGAGTTCTTAAAGTCTGTATATTTCCTGAGTGTGTTTTAATAAGGTGTGTGTGAGCATCCTACACTGTTCTCATGGCAGGCTCTCCTCACTCTCTGGACTAAAAGAGCATATCAAGGTGTAAGAGAAGAGAGGCTCACAAGTAAGACGTTGACATCACTGAGAACCTCCAGCCTAGGGCCTGTGGGGATTAACCTCTCATGAGGCCTCTGCACCTCACCTCATCCCATAAAATGACCCTGCACACATTTCCTCACTCCAGTGGAAGGGACCAGCAGAAAGCCTGCCTTGATGCTGAGACATGAAGCTGTCCTCATTTGTGTTTCCAGCTTGGGATGGCCTGAGGTGGGACTAAACCTGCAGGTGGAATTCAAGTGCCCCCAGGTGTGAAGGCTGGAGGGCTGGAGAAGAGGGGAGCCAGGCTGGCCATTATATTTATGATCCTATAAACAATTTTCCAGTATAAAGTTTTACTTGCTAAGCATTTCCTTCCAAATTAATAAATGGAGAAGTTAAAAAAAATGTGATTTGCTTACAACAATTTATACATTTAAATAAAATGTTTTATAGAAAGAACATTTTAGGAAAGTTTATAGGTGATACTTGTCTTACTTGAGGCCTTAGTAACAGCATGAGTGTAATGACAGTATAATTTTATCCTCTTTTTCTCAAGCTTTTCAAAGGGACAGTTTCCTTTGCTCCTATCCATTAGACTAACACCTCTTCAGGTGTTGTCTCCCATTAGAACAACTGCTTTTATTTGTCATATTGTCATAGACCAGAAGATTATTTTTCTTTGCATTTTTTAATGTACAGTCATGCATCACTTAATGATGGGGGCACATTCTGAGACATTGTCATTGTGTGAACATCATGGACTGTACTAAAGGGGAACAAAATTTGCCACCCCAAAATGTACCTTTTTAACATAAGGTTTATTTTAGGCTGATTATTTTTAAGAAACAAAAGACTCAGAAAGGTTTTCTTGTTACTTACCCCTTAACTGCCTAAAAGCATTCAGATGAAAAAGAAACAAACTTGTCTCAAGAAGTGAGCTATCACCTTAGCATCATGTGAGCTAGGTGGTAGACAGGGAGGAAACTAGAAAAGCCTGTTTGTTGGGCTCCCCTCTGTGTTCTTCTGTTTCTGTGTGGCCAAACATATGTTTTCCAAATGTTTGCTCCTTTTCACCTACCTGTGAATTGCCTTCCTTCCCTTTGAAGTCCCTGACTCTCCCCACCCCCAACATCTTCTTTTGTGTTTAGCTGAGCATGGTATTTAAGGTGAGGGCTTTGGCCGTTTTGGTGAGTTACTTGGTTTCCCTGGGTTTCTCCCACGTATACATGTTATTAAACTTTTGTTTTCTTCCTGTTAATCTGTCTCACGTCAATTTAATTCTTGCACCAGCCAGAAGAACCCAGAAGGGTAGAGGAAAATTTCTTCCTCCCTTACAGTATTTACATGAACCTAGATGGTATAGCCTACTACACACCTAGGCTATATGGTACTAATCTTATGGGACCATTGTCATATAGGCAGTCCATCATTGATCGAAATGCCATTATGTGGTGCATGACTGTACTTAGTTATTTCTAAACCTTTCAGAATAAGCATTTTTAAGCCCAGATTGATGAAATGGTTGAATGTTATGAATAGCTTAAGAAAAGAAATTCTTCAAAATCTTGCATTTTAATAGCATTGTGGACTTCAAACTCCTAAAACATTATTTTGTGGTATCACTTATGTTTTACATCTGAGTAAGTAATAAAGGAGACTGACATTTTTATATGCTTATTTGTGCTACCTCATTTGTTGCATTTGTAGACTAAAATTCATTAGAATTTTCAGAACATGCTGGCATCATATAATAAACCAATGGAAAAAAGTGAAAAGACTTATTTTCTTTAAATACTAATTTAATTAACTTGTTTCATTCATGCATTTTATTTCATTTAAGCTTCATAACCACTGAGCTTCAGCTGGGTTAAATGATTTATATGAGGACTATATTTATATGAGGAATAGCCAGCAAATATCACAACTGGAGTTCAACTCAGATCTTCTGAGTCTGTGTCTATTATTTACTTCAGCATAAGTATTTTTAAAGCCACCTACATATAAGACCTTAGATACAAAATGACCTAACATGGTTGTGCTCTGGTGAAGCAGAAGCGAGTGAGGAAGGAGGCCGAAGAGAAGAACAGACATCCCATGGGACGGAGGCCCCAGTCATCAAGTTTCCTGATGGTACAAATGTTCATATGACTCATTACATTTTGAAAGCATCAGAGTATACTTTCTGCTTCTTAGACTCAAGTCAGTCCTCCTCCTTGAGTGTTCCACTATGTGCTTGGAACAAGAAGTGCCATAGGACAAAAATCAGTAAAGGACATAAACAGGCAATTTATCAAAAAGAAAATATAACGGCTTTTAAGTAAATGGTACTCAACCACGCTCTTAATTAAGAAAACACAAGTTATAGTGATAATGAAGTGTGGTTCGCCTGTCAGATTGGGAAAGCTAAAAATTTTCTAATGCAGTATTGGCAATAATATAAGCAAACTGTGAGCGTAACTTGATACAACATCTTTGAAAAAAATTGGCAATATTTATCAGAACATTGAAAGCACTCACTATTTGAAATCTACTTCTGGGAATTTGTCCCGTAATGGATGAACACATGCAAAATGACATAAACAGTGAACATATTTACAATAATAAAAGAGTAAATATATTTCTAACAATACAGGACTAGTTAAATAATTTATGGTACATCTGTGCAATGGAAAAATATTACAAGTATATCTATAAATATACATATATACACAAACACATTTATGAAGTAGATACATATGTGTTGCTATATTAATGATATATCTTGGGGATTGTTAAGTGAAAAAACAAAGCAATGTGAAAATTAATGTTTTAGCACATAGATGCATAGAATACTCTGGAAGCATATATAAAAATCTTTTAAAATATCATTGTCAACAGAGAAGGAGACCAAAAGTCAGCAGTGATAGATAGACATATTTTCATTACATACTGTTTTGTCTTCTTTCTTTATTTTTTTTACATTTACCTATATTTTAATAAAAAACAATAGTCAATGCAAAAAATATTCAAAATGAACAAGTATTTATTGTTGTGGTGGCCAGGATTCTAAGATGGCCTTCAAGATTTCTGCCTCCTGGTGTATGTGCCCTGCATAATCCCCAACCCTTGAGTGTAGGTGGGGCCTATCAATATGATGGATTTCACTCCTGTAATTAGGTTACATTATATGATAAAGGTGAAGGGATTTGTTCAGATATAATCAAAGTCTCTAATCAGTTGACTTTAAGCACAAGTGAGATTTCCTGGGTAAGCCTGACCTAATCAAATATGCCCTTTAAAAGAAGTCATAAAGATATTCCTACTGGCCTTGAAGGAGTAGGCTGCCATGTTGTGTGGGGGCCTATGTGGCAGGAAATTGAGGGCAGCCTTTATTTGCTGGGAGCAGTCCCTGGCTGACATTTTGATTACAACCTTGTTAGGCTCTGAGCGAAGGACCCAGTTAATGGGTCTATGATGGACTCTTGGCCCATGGAAACTGCAAGAAAATAGAGTTTTAAAAATAACAATTTGTGTTATTTTGAGGTGCTCTCTGGCAATATTTTATGCAATTATAAAAAGTGAATAACTGAGTACTTACTACGCACCAAGCAAATAGGTTTAAGCACGACATGGTAAAGAAATTTTTCTCTTATTGCCAAGTGAGGAGAATTGAATTCCATAAACTAAATTCTCACAATACAGCACCCATTTAGCAACCACCACCATATCTGCCAAAAGAAATCGAACTGTGAGACAGAAAACTTGTATATTTCAGTAAAGACTGGTGAATTTAACCTCTCAGAGAACATTTGTATTTATGTTGTCTGCTTAGCTATTACTGCAGAGAACATGTCCCTTTGAAAGGGGCCGGTCTTGATGGACAGGCAGCAGAAGGGCCAGGTGTCATTCTTATCCTAGCAACAGTCATAGCCTGGGAAAATAAATAAGGATCAGAGTAGCAGCTGTGAAAAAGTAAAACAGTGTAAGAATGAAGCCACAGACATGGTTCTAAAACTTGTCTCCATCACCTGATACACTTTAAGAAACATAGTTTCTTAACAAGCCCAGTCAGTGTAATTAAGAAGGTCCAGGATGAGACTCAGGAACCACCATTTTTACAAGAATGTCAAGTGATTCTGATGCAGGGGTCTAGGGACCACAGTCTGAGCAGCACTCTTATTAGAGCTGGGGTTCTCATCCATTGGTGGCGATCTGTCAAGGGAGCATGTGCCCAGATAGAGTGAGACAGAGGAGCACTGCTCCGAGAGGAGGACGTAAGCCTGAGGTGCTCTGGAAAAGGAGGCTCCAGGGGTTCAGTCCTTTGGGTAAATGAATCATCCGCTCTACAACTAGGGGAATCTTACCTGGAAGATGTAAATAAAAACACTGTTCTCCCCTATATTTAAAGCTATTGTGAAGAAAAAAATGTAATTGTGTATACGAAGAGCTTTGAGGGGCAAAGCTTTGTTTGTTGTTGTTGTTACCAATGTATCATGTTATAATAATATTTCAAAATTATATAATATTATCAAAACTATCTTAAAATGTGATGTTTTTCCTATGGCTTTGATGTTTTGTGGTGAAATAACTCTTTTATGCATGTAGAACAGTCATTTATCTTCATGAACAAGAATAATTTGCTTATCATTTATATGAAAGTCAGTCCTGGAACTATATGAGCTTAAATAAATTGATTAATTGAGGGCCGGCCCTGTGGCTTAGTGGTTAAGTGCATGCGGTCCGCTACTGGTGGCCAGGGTTTGGATCCCGGGCGTGCCCCGACGCACCACTTCTCTAGCCATGCTGAGGCCGTGTCCCACATACAGCAACTAGAAGGATGTGCAACTATGACATGCAACTATCTACTGGGGTTTTGGAGAAGAAAAAAAACGAGGAGGATTGGCAATAGATGTTAGCTCAGAGCCGGTCTTCCTCAGCAAAAAAGAGGAGGATTAGCATGGATGTTAGCTCAGGGCTGATCTCCCTCACACACACACAAAAAAAATTGATTAATTGAAACAGTTACTCATTTTCTCATGCTTTCTTCATATACAGGTGGCAAGAACACAATATGTGCCAAGCACACTAAGAGCTGTTTTGCATTTGTCAGCAAAGTTGCAGTGCTATCTGCTAAGTGTGTAGAAGCCATATGTATAAACTTTAATGGCACAAAAGAGAAAGTGAATTCTAAGCGAGTAGGATTAAGGGACATCTTCACAGAGGAAGTGAGTATTAGCAGAGATAAGGTATGTATTAGCAAAGGCCTGTGTCTTGGGAGCTGTGGGAATGGTATCAATCAGGATGCTCTTGATGTCAAAGAACAGAAGACCCATCTCTAAAAGTGGATTAAATAATGTGAAAATTGTCATCTCTTACAACAAGATTGGAGGGAGGGTCAGTCCAGAGTTAATGCAGTGGCTTGAGGACATTGTTAAAGAGGCAAGTTTCTTTTCTTTTTCTGCTCTGCTATTCTCAGAGTTAGCTTTTGTCCTTGAGTTCTTCCCCTAAAGGTATTTAGAGTATCACATCCTCCTGAAACATCAACCAACAGTAGGAACAAAGGGGACTTCCTGTCTGGCCTCCTTGCTTTAAGAGTGAGGGGAACTTTAGCAGAAGCATTTAGAAGAGTGTCCCTCTGGCTCAGAGGTTCACATGCTTCTGCTAAAAGTGATCTCTGGCAGGAGGAGACAATAGGAGAGGAGAGAAACACCATGATGGACTTAGACTAATGATGATTCATCCCTGGGAGCTGTGGAGAGGCCCAGTTCCCCCTACTTAACCTCAAGTAAGAGAATGCTATATGGAGGAAGTGAAAAACTCAGTTGTTTTTTGTTTTGTAAGCGAAAGGGGGATGACGATGACTGTTGGAGGCAAGCAGAAATTTCAGACAGTATGTAAATGAATGGAACCATTAGCAAGTATGCACATTTAGGAAACTGTAACTAATTCGATATAACTGGGACATAGAGACCAAGCCAGTCTTAACAAGGCACAGATCATTGCGAGTTTCATATTTATCCTATAGAGAACAGGGAGCTAGGAAATGACATAGTGAAACTTGTGTTCTAGAAAGATCATTCTGGAAAGATGACTGTGATTTTGGAGGCAAGCAGACCAACAGGAGGATGTTATGAAGTTCAGGTGAAGGATTATGCCCCAGAATATTGGCAATATATGTGGAGACAAAAATGTCTGGTTCCAGAGATACTTAAGAGATAAAATTAATAGGATTTAGTTACCAGTTACATCGTGGGAGAGGGGGTAGTTAAGTCAAGACCAAGCTCAAGTACTATTCAGTTCTCTTTTATTTTATATACTTCTACATTAAAAATATACAATAAGAGGTAAAAACAAAATTCTCCCATGTAGAACTGACAAAATACTGATTTAACTAAGTGAAATAGTTTCAAAGATAGTAATAGATAAATGCATTTAAAGTTTATGGCATAAATAAGTACACATTTCTAAAATTTACCATATATGGATGTGATTTTAAAATATTCCTCTAAAACTATTGATTGACTCTATGTTGAGCATCCTAACTTTACTGTCTTAGACCAGAAGTATTTTACTTGTTCTCCTGCTAAAAAAAATCTAGTCCACTTTATTAAAAAACAGCTTAGGGCCCGCCCCGTGGCTTAGCGGTTAAGCGCGCACGCTCCGCTACTGGCGGCCCGGGTTCGGATCCTGGGCGCACACCGATGCACGGCTTCTCCGCCCATGCTGTAGGCCATGTCCCACATGCAGCAACTAGAAGGATACGTGCAGCTATGACATACAACTATCTACTGGGGCTTTGGGGGAAAAAAAATAAATAAAATTATTAAAAAAAAAAACAGCTTAAAAAATATGCATTCTAGTTACAATACTGGATGTCATTTTTTCAAGGTTGATTTACATTAATAATGATTATTTTTCCAGAAAACACTCAAAGAGATCTAATCCCATTTTCTGTGTGATTGGTTGTCTTTACATTTTGGCAGAAATTATTTGATGAGGAAGACAATTTGTATGTTGTTCGTTGGAGGACCCATCAGGTCTTTAGAGAGCCTGGTCCCTCTTTGGGAACAGCCTCACACTGGGAACTCAGCTGGTGCTGGCAGGAATAAGGCTGTAATCTATGTCTTTGTTACAGAGCTTTCTCTGTGTGAAGCAAAGTGATCTGTTCAAGTATCAAACTCATGACCTTCCACTCACTGGCAGCAAATTCCAACCAACTGGCCGAGCAGCTGAGAGTAAAATGGAAGAATTCCCCCATAAATGTCTGCTTTAGAGCTTCATCCAGCTGAAAATACACTCTGGCCTCCTGAGCTGGAACACACTCCCTGTGAGAGATCAATTAAGTCACAAGAACTGTCTTTTGTGAAAATCTGCCTTTCTAAATCTCAGAAATAAAAATCCTTTCCACAGTCAAATAAGGCAGCCAAACAAGACCTACAATTGGAGATCCAGTCATTTATCAGGGCAATTCTCTGAAGCTGATTACAGGGTCTTTAACTTACAACATGGCTATGGCCTTTTTTCTCCTCTTGAAATGTTAAAGGAAGAACCCCACCCCCCCCCTTCACACATTACCTGGCTGAATTTTCTAAAAAGTTCAGTTACTGTGTAAACATCACAGCAACTATTTAGATTACTCAAAACATATTTCCATATCAGACTCACTGGTTCAGTACTCTCTGGGATTCTTTAAAGTGAGTATTTTGCAGGCAACACAGACTTCATTAACAACTCTACAGTTTTTACTGACTTCTCTTCCCTACCCACGTCCAACGGCACGTTTTTGAAACAGTGCTACCTATCGTTTCTTGAGACCTCGCCTATCTAAAAGAAGTTGGTGAAGAAGCAAAACCTTAGATGACAGCTAAAAGTTTAGAAATAGAGGAAAAGATATTTGTATTAAATACTGAAATGTAGCTGCTTCTATATTTTGACTGAAGGTTTGCTATAAAGTGAATCCTAGAGACCAAGACAACAGCTCAGTTGTTATCTCATATGTTTATAGTTACCGTGTACAACATTGTATATCAAATAGCTCTTAAATTTGCTGAGAAGCTGACATGACAAAGGAGACCCAGTATGTCTTTATCTTTAAAAGTATTTTTAAAGGACATTTTTTCCTGAAATAGAGGCCTAAATTGTGTCAGCTTGTTGGCAACATCTGATTTTTTATGTTCTACATTAGTTGTTTTGAGTTTTCCAACACAGTTTAGTCCATTTCCCCACCTTTGGATTAGAGTGTATTTGACTATTATGCTAATAGTAATAATACCTACATATATTAATCTTAAATTTTACCCTCCAATATGCAACAGAACAACATTCAGTGAATAAAAGGAAAGTCGTTATTTCCATGGCTTTAGTTTCTTCTTGTTATAATAAGGGAAACTCTTTTTTCTAAGATAATAAAAAGGAAACATGGAAGTCTGTAGTTGGTACATAGCTTTACAGAATACAATTTCACATTTTATAACAATATATATAGTTTACAAATTATAAAACTGTTTAAGCATCACTTGTGATCTACAACTTTTTAAATTTCTTTTTATTCTTGATCTGTTTTGATTGCACTATTTCTAAGATCATTTCCATTTTGCCAGCATTAGCCTTTAGCTTTTACAATTGGATGAATTCTCTCTTCTCTAAAAGGTTTGATTCTGCCTTCAGAGGAACAGGTTTTGTATAAAAACCCAGATATGAAGATGCACAGAATCTATAATATTGCTTTAAAATCTATACAATTTCCGCTTCTCTCTTAGGAAAACACAGAGAAGAAAGATAGATGTTTGCAATCGTGGCTTGATGTTAGATGTAGTTTGAAGCCAGGCTCTGTCATTGGCTTCCTTGGGGGAGATTATTTGAGTTCCCTGAGCTTTGTTTCTCCATCTATAAATAGGGAAGATAATTCTTACCTTAACATCTCATAGGTGTGTGAGAGGGGTGGGAAGAGGTTTATACGAAATAATGATTATGTAAAGGGTCTCAGAGGACTTGGCACACGTTAAGACATGATGACTCTATTCATGTGCACTGTTTTACACAAGAAAATTTTTACAGCTCAAACCTGTCCAGATCTAAGGTTTAGATAGCTGGATATTCACAAGGACAATTATGTAGTTGTTTAATCTTCAAATAGGACTGCAGATCTAGGGATTAGAAAAACAATATTAGTCACAACTGCTTTTACACAAAAGACAAGAGGCCTTGTGAAACAAGAAACACCTAGGTTTGTGGAGGAAGACCTCTCTTGTCCTTAATTGTCGTGTCCAAGTGCTATTTATATGGAGAGAAGTCCTCAGCTTCAGGGAGCTAGAAATTCACAGAAGGCTTGAAGTTGCAGGAATCACCATATTCGGAAAAGATGGTGGTCACCTTGGAGAATAAGCTTGCAGTGCAATTTTCAAAGGATAAGAACAATGTTTGGGAACCTTCTGCAATTTAAGGGGAAAAAGAAAGTCAGGAAAATAAATCTATTCTTTTAAGCAAGTTCTTAACAATATGTATAGCTAATATGCATTAGAACTGTGGAAAGACATTTTGCTAAGCATCAAAACCAATTAGGCAATTACACTTTCCTCTCTGAATGGTGATCTCACTTCACTGGAACAGGAGAGCATAATATCAAAATTTATCTCATTTTTGGAAAAGAATTAGTTATTATTACTTACAAGAACGTGGTGTCATGTCACAGACATAATATTGAGTGACAGAAGCCAGACAAAAAAAGAGTATAGACTATATAGTGCCACTTATATGAAGTCAAGAACCAACAGAACTAATCTCTTAGTGGTTGAAGTCAGAAGAGTGGTTATCTTTGTGGAGAGGGATTTATTGAGTGGGAGGACCAGAAGGGAGCCTTCTGGGGACTGGAAGTGTGGTTACACAGATGTGTACATAAATAAAAATTCATCAAGTATAGACAAGATTTATACACTTTAGTGTTGTGTCTGTCACATTAAAAATTTTAGAAATATATGTCACAGTGTTTGGAGCATCTTCTAAAATGTGATATGGTTTCTACTTTTATCTTATGATTACAGAATGATTTTTACTCCTGATTGCATTTCCTGAGACTGTAAATGTGATTATTTTCTCCATGAAATCTCAAGAAAAATAATTGAGGTGCTTGAGAAAATTAACACATAGCATTGTATAGATAGCAATTTATTAATAAGATTTTCTTTATAAAGATAGATTTTGTACTATTTTTCCTTATCTGTACTATAGATAATTTTTTTCTACCTAAGGGGATCCATTTTTTAACTGGAACACCTTATTCTGTGACAATGAAGACAAGTAGAGAAAGCAGTTGATGTTTGCATGGCATTCTAGAGCAGTGCTGTCCAATAGCAGTCTCTGTGTTGATAGAAATAGTCCATGCTCTCCAATATAGTAGCCACCAGCCACATGTGGCTATCAGTACTTGAAATGCGGTTAGTGTGGCTAGGGAACTTAGTTTTAAATTAATTAAATTTAATTTAAATTTAAATAGCACATACAGCTAGTGGCTACAACGTTGGACAGCACAATTCTAGAGCTTAAAAAAAATGCTTCCATACATTTTCTTGTGTCTTAGAACAAACCTGTGCATATTATTTCCGGTTTACATATGTTAAAACTAAAGCTAAGAGTGGCTAAGGGATGTGAGCAAGATCACACAGGTATTGAGGGGCAGAACTGGAATTGTAGTTCTTTTATTACACACCTCACAGCTTCTTTGGCTACCCCATGGTCTCTATCATCTCCTTTCCTGTCACTTAGTTACTCTCAGAAAAAAAGTGTATTAAAAATCAGCAAAACTCTCTGTTTTTCCTCTCTGGATTTTCATAATATTTCTAATTTCTTGACATCAGGAAATTTATTTCTGATATTTAACCTTCATGTCTACAGTGCTGCAGGGCATATATGAGCAATTGTAACTCCCTATGGTGAGTCTAAATATGAACTTTTTCCTGGGGTTAGGAGTTATCGAATCACACATGAGTAATCCTGTAGTCGTGACACTACACCCACTAAAAATCCATTATTTAATTTAAAACTACTCTGAACCCTTCTGCCCCACCTGCAAGTGCCTGGCTTATGTGCAAAGACTCTTCTGAAATTCCTGTCCATGCTGCCTTTTCTGATTCTCTAGCAAAAGTGATCTTTCTCGAATTTCTTTTTATGCTTCTTTCAAAATTGTGATGCATTCTATTTTATATGATTTTCTATTTTATATACATTTTTATCCTCTTTCAGATGGTATAATATTTTATGGTAGGGAGAGAATTTTGTTCATTTTTTGTACTTCTCTTCAAAGTCCCTAGCATAGTGCATTGCCCACAGTGGAATTCAGTAAATATTTGTGGAAATTAATTAATAGGTTTCCACAGTGAATATTTTAGTGAAGATATTCATGATTAAAGAAAAGTATTTATTATATATAATTTCTTAAGAGCTGCCATATGAAAGTTTAGAAAAGCCATTTTAAATTTGTCCAGTAAATTTATCTCTAAGCAAGTTAAAAATTCTCACCTCTTCAAGCCACACCTCCTTAATTATCTCAATTATTTCTATTCTTAGTACAATGCTGCCTTGAAAAGGGATTATTTTAGATAAAAAACATTCTTTGGTAGTTATATCCTACAACTTTAATTTATTTTGATTTCTACAATAATTGAAAAGACAAATTTTCCAGACTTTACTTATTTTTCATTAAAATTATAGTGTCTTGGATCTTTACTTCTTTTTTTTTTTTTAATTTTTTGTTTATTGCAGTAACATTGGTTTATAACATTGTAAAAATTTCAGATGTACATCATTGTACTTCTATTTCTGCATAGATTACATCATGTTCACCACCACAATACTAATTACAACCCATCACCACACACATGTACCGAATTATCCCTTTCACCCTCCTCCCTCCCCCCTTCCCCTCTGGTAACCACCAATCCAATCTCTGTCCCTATGTGTTTATTTATTGTTGTTATTATCTACTACTTAATGAAGGAAATCATACGGTATTTGACCTTCTCCCTCTGACTTATTTCACTTTGCATTATACCCTCAATGTCCATCCATGATGTCACAAGTGACTGGATATCATCATTTCTTATGGCTAAGTAGTATTCCATTGTGTATATATACCACATCTTCTTTATCCATTCGTCCCTTGATGGGCACTTAGGGTGCTTCCAAGTCTTGGCTATTGTGAATAACGCTGCAATGAACACATGGGTACATGTACCTTTACAAATTGGTGTTTTCAAGTTCTTTGGATAAATACCCAGCAGTGGGATAGCTGGATCATATGGTAGTTCTATCCTTGATTTTTTGAGGAATCTCCATATTGTTTTCCATAGTGGCTGCACCAGTTTGCACTCCCACCAGCAGTGTATGAGAGTTCCCTTCTCTCCACATCCTCTCCAACACATGTTGTTTCCTGTCTTGGTAATTATAGCCATTCTGACGGGCATGAGGTGATATCTCATTGTAGTTTTGATTTGCATTTCCCTGATAGTTAGTGATTTTGAACATCTTTTCATGTGTCTGTTGGCCATCTGTATATCTTCTTTGGAGAAATGTCTGTTCAGGTCTTTTGCCCATTTTTTAATTGGGTTGGTAGTTTTTTTGTTGGTAAGATGCATGAGTTCTTTATATATTTTGGTGATTAAGCCCTTATCAGAAGTATGGTTTGCAAATATCTTCTCCCAATTGTTAGGTTGTCTCTTCGTTTTGTTGATGGTTTCCTTTGCTGTGCAGAAGCTTTTTAGTTTGATGTAGTCCCATTTGTTTATTTTTTCTATTGTTTCTCTTGCCCGGTCAGACATGGTGTTTGAAAAGATGTTGCTAAGACTGATGTCGAAGAGCGTACTGCCTATGGTTTCTTCTAGAAGTTTCACAGTTTCAGGTCTTACATTCAAGTCTTTAATCCATTTGGAGTTAATTTTTGTGTATGGTGTAAGGTAAGGGTCTACTTTCATTTTTTTGCATATGGCTATCCAGTTTTCCCAACACCATTTGTTGAAGAGACTTTCTTTTCCCCATTGTATGTTCTTGGCTCCTTTATCAAAGATTAGCTGTCCATAGATGTGTGGGTTTATTTCTGGGCTTTCGATTCTATTCCATTGATCTGTGTGTCTGTTTTTGTGCCAGTACCATGCTGTTTTGGTTACTACAGCTTTGTAGTATATTTTGAAATCAGGGAGTGTGATACCTCCAGCTTTGTTCTTTTTTCTCAGGATTCCTTTAGCTATTCGGGGTCTTTTGTTGTTCCATATAAATTTTAGGATGCTTTGTTCTATTTCTGTGAAAAATTTTGTTGGAACTTTGATAGGGATTGCATTGAATCTATAGATGGCTTTAGGAAGTATGGACATCTTAACTATGTTAATTCTTCCAATCCAAGAGCACGGAATATCTTTCCATTTCTTTGTGTCTTCTTCAATTTCTTTCAGAAATGTTTTATAGTTTTTGGTGTACAGATCTTTCACCTCTTTGGTTAAGTTTATTCCTAGGTATTTTATTCTTTTTGTTACAATTGTAAATGGGATGGTATTCTTAATTTCTCTTTCTGCTACTTTGTTGTTAGTGTACAGAAATGCAACTGATTTTTGTATGTTGATTTTGTATCCTGCAACTTTACCATATTCGTTTATTACTTCTAAAAGTTTTCTGGTGGATTCTTCAGGGTTTTCTATATATAAAATCATGTCATCTGCAAATAGTGACAGTTTCACTTCTTCCTTTCCAATTTGGATCCCTTTTATTTCTTTCTCTTGCCTGATTGCTCTGGCTAGGACTTCCAGTACTATGTTAAATAGGAGTGGTGACAGTGGGCATCCTTGTCTGGTTCCTGTTCTTAGAGGGATGGCTTTCAGTTTTTCACCATTGAGGATGATATTAGCTGTGGGTTTCTCATATATGGTCTTTATTATGTTGAGGTACTTTCCTTCTATACCCATTTTATTCAGAGTTTTTATCATAAATGGAGGCTGTATCTTGTCAAATGCTTTCTCTGCATCTATTGAGATGATCATGTGATTTTTCTTCTTCATTTTATTAATGTGGTGTATTACGTTGATTGATTTGCGAATGTTAAACCATCCCTGCATCCCTGGAATAAATCCCACTTGATCATGGTGTATAATCTTTTTAACGTATTGTTGTATGCGATTTGCTAGTATTTTATTGAGGATTTTTGCATCAATGTTCATCAGTGATATTGGCCTGTAATTTTATTTTTTTGTGTTGTCCTTGTCTGGTTTTGGTACCAGGGTAATGTCAGCTTCGTAGAATGAGTTAGGGAGCTTTCCCCCCTCCTCAATTTTTTGGAAGAGTTTGAGAAGGATAGGTATTAAGTCTTCTTTGAATGTTTGGTAGAATTCACCAGGAAAGCCATCTGGTCCTGGACTTTTATTTTTGGGGAGGTTTGTGATTACTGTTTCGATCTCCTTACTGGTGATTGGTCTATTCAAATTCTCTACTTCTTCTTGATCCAGTTTTGGAAGGTTGCATGATTCTAAGAATTTATCCATTTCTTCCAGATTGTCGAATTGGTTGGCATATAGCTTTTCATAGTATTCTCTTATAATCTTTTGTATTTCTGAGGTGTCTGTTGTAATTTCTCCTCTTTCATTTCTGATTTTACTTATTTGTGCCTTCTCTCTTTTTTTCTTGGTGAGTCTAGCTAAAGGTTTGCCAATTTTGTTGATCTTTTCAAAGAACCAGCTCTTGGTTTTATTAATTTTTTCTATTTTTTTTTAGTCTCTATTTCATTTATTTCTGCTCTGATTTTTATTATTTCCCTTCTTCTACTGATTTTGGGCTTTGTTTGTTCTTCTTTTTCCAATTCCTTCGGGTGCATTGTTAGATTGTTTATTTGAGATTTTTCTTGTTTGTTGAGATAGGCCTGTATCGCTATAAACTTCCCTCTTAGAACTGCTTTTGCTGTATCCCATAAATTCTGGCATGTCGTATTTTCATTTTCATTTGTCTCCAGGTATTTTTTTATTTCTTCTTTGATTTCTTCATTAACCCAGTCGTTGTTCAGTAGCATTTTGTTTAATCTCCACGTATTTGTGGCTTTTCTGATTTACTTCCTGTAGTTGATTTCTAGTTTCATACCGTTGTGGTCAGAAAAGATGCTTGGTATTATTTCAATCTTCTTAAATTTATGGAAACTTGTTTTGTGGCCTAATATGTGATCAATCCTGGAGAATGTTCCATGTGCCTTTGAAAAGAATGTGTATTCTTCGGTTTTTGGATGGAATGCTCTGTATATATCTACTAGGTCCATCTGTTCTAGTGTGTCGTTTAAGGCCAATGTTTCCTTATTGATCTTCTGTTTGGATGATCTATCCGTTGGTGTAAGTGGAGTGTTAAAGTCCCCTACTATTATTGTGTTACTGTCTATTTCTGTTTTTATGTCTTTTAATAATTGCTTTATATATTTAGGTGCACCTACATTGGGTGCGTAGATATTTACAAGTGTTATATCGTCTTGTTGGATTGTTCCCTTCATCATTATGTAATGCCCTTCTTTGTCTCTTTTTACAGTTTTTGTTTTAAAGTCTATTTTGTCTGATATGAGTACTGCTACCCCAGCTTTCTTTTCATTGCCATTTGCGTGGAGTATCTTTTTCCATCCCTTCACTTTCAGTTTGTGAGTGTCTTTAGGTGTGAAGTGTGTCTCTTGTATGCAGCATATATATGGGTCTTGTTTTTTTATCCAGTCAGCCACGCTATGCCTTTTAATTGGAGCGTTTAGTCCATTGACGTTTAAAGTAGCTATTGATAAGTATGTACTTACTGCCATTTTTTAACTTTTTTTTTTTTTCTCAGTGTTTTAGTAGTCCTTCTCTGTTCCTTTCTTCTTCTATACAGAATTGATGGTCACTTTAGTTTGACCCTTGTCTGAAAGCTGTGCTCTTTAACTCCCCTCCTCCCTCATGTTTTTGATATCATATGTAACCTCTTTGTTGTGCATTTGTATCCATTACGTTCTAATCATGGAAATAGATAATTTTTCCTATTTGTGGTCTTCTCTTTTCCCCTTAAATCAGTCCCTTTAACATTTCTTGTAGCACTGGTTTCTTGGTGACAAACTCCTTTAATTTTTGCTTATCTGGGAAAATTTTGATCTCTCCTTCCATTTTGAATGATAACCTTGCTGAGTAGATTATTCTTGGCTGTAAGTTTTTTCCTTTTAGCACTTTAAATATATCGTGCCATTCTCTTCTAGCCTGTAAGGTTTCTGCTGAGAAGTCAGCTGATAGCCTTATGGGGTTTCCTTTGTACGTAACTTGACATTCTCTTGCGGCTTTTAGGATTCTCTCTTTATCTTTAATTCTGGACATTTTGATTATGATGTGTCTTGGTGTGGGCCTCTTTGGGTTTATCTCGTTTGGGGCTCTCTGTGCTTCCTGTACCTGGATGTCTGTTTCCTTCCTTAGGTTAGGGAAGTTTTCATCTATTATTTCTTGAAATGGATTCTCTGACCCCTTGTCTCGCTCTTCTCCTTCCGGGACACCTATAACACGGATGTTAGTGCGCTTGATGTTGTCCCAGAGGTCCCTTAGACTGTCCTCAGTCTTTTTAATTCTTTTCTCTTTTACCTGTTCACCTCGGGTAATTTCTTCTAGTCTTTCGTCCAGCTCACAGATCCGGTCTTCTGTATCCTCTACTCTGCTTTTGAGTCCCTCTAATGAATTTTTCATTTCCAGTATTGTATTCTTCATTTCTGATTGGTTCTTTTTTATATCTTCCATTTCTTTGTTGACATTCTCACTGAGTTCATCTATTCTTCTCCCCAGATCAGTGAGCATCCTTAACACTCTTAGTTTGAACTGTCTGTCAGGTAGGTTGCTCATTTCTGTTTCACTTAGTTCCTTTTCTGGGGTTTTGTCCTATTCCCTCACTTGGAATGTATTCTTTTGCCTCTTCATTTTGCCTCTTTCCCTGTGCTTGTGTTTACGTATTAGGTAGGTCAGCTACATCTCCTGCTCTTGGATAGGTGACCTTATGTAAGTGATGCCTTAGGAGGCTTCCAGTGTGCTTCCCTCAGTTCTCAATGTTCCAGGGGTGACCCCTATGCGGGCTGCGTGTGTCCTTCTGTTGTGGTCTGTTTGCTCTCCCTGTAGGCGCCCAGGGAGGCCGAGTTATGCTCCTGGCCAGCTGTTGTAATGCTCAGCTGCTTGTAGTGGTTGTGGGCCCTTCAGTCTCTTTATCAGGTGTGGGGAGCCCCAGCACAGTTGGCTGCAAGTTCTAATACCACATTTGTGTTGCAGTATTTCTTTTAAGTGAGTAGGCCCCCACCATGGCAGGTTGTTAGGCTCAGGGCCTTACAATTGCTGTAAGCCTCTAGCCTATTAGGTCTCTTGTCAGCTCTCTGAGGATTGCAGCTGGGTGGGGCTGGCCTCAGGCACAGGAGCACCCAATTGTTTCAGGTTTTGAAGGTGGGGCAAACCTCCTATGTGGGTCTTTGAGAAGCACAAGTCTTCTGCGGCTGAGAAGCCCTGCAGCCCACAGGTCCACACACACAGTCAACACAGTCCTGCCCCGTGTGATCGCCCCAACCTCCCCAAGCGGACCCAGTCTCTCCACGGCAGAAGCCCCACACACTCCGCCACCGCCCCACACTCTCCACCTACTCCTTGTGCACACCCTGCCCTGCTCAAGTCGGCTCAGTTGCCAGGCTGCAGAGAATCCAGTCACCAATCTATGCAGGCCCACAAGTTGCCTGAGGGCTTGTTGTTGGGTGGGGCCAGTCTCTAGGGTGGGCTGCCTGCCCTGGCTGAGCTGGATTAAATCGGTGCTCTAGCGGGTGGGGCAGACCCTGGGCTAGCAGGCCTCAGGGAGAACTCCAATGGTGTCTGTGTCAGCACACCCACATCAGGCCACAGCAGTGGCCGCCGCCAATGTCCCAGTCCCTGGAGGGGTCTCACCCCTCACCGAGATGCACTCAGGGCCTATTAGGTGAGTCTCTTGTCACCAAAGCACTGTGCACCTTTCTTTCTGGTGATTTTAGGTTGCTTTCTGAAACTGGTGAGTTTGCGCGCAGGCCCTTTAAGAGCCAGTTTTAGTTTCTTTGTGAACCGGGTTTTCTGGGGGTGCTCCCCAGTGTTTTAGTAGCAGGCACAGTCAGATATTATGCCGCTGGTCTCTATTGTGCTTGGTCCACAAAATGCCCACAGCGGGGGCGCTCCCTGCTCAGGGCCCCGCGCCTCCAGGGAGGGCTGCTTACCTGTGAGCTGCTCCCGGCGGCCTTGAAGCTGGTGGCTTGTGAAGGCGGCGTTTTTCTCTCCAGAGGGGAGTCTCTGCCTCTTCCACCTCAGTTAGGATTGTCTGTTGTTGCAGGACTTCCTCTCATCCAGTTTTCAGTTCTGTCTCAGGGGTAATTTTTCCACGAGTAGTTGTAAATTGGCTGTGTCCACGGGAGGAGGTGAGTTCCAAGTCTGCTTACGCGGCCATCTTGACTCCCCTCCTCTCTTGGATCTTTACTTCTTGTTAACTGATTTTAGTAACTGAATGTCATGTGTTCTCTAAGAAGTCCCTATCATTAAGTACTTTTGAAATAAGACAAGTTCACATGTCATAAGAATGATGTTAATTCCATTTTAATTTTATGAACACTGTCAAATGAAATGTTGTTGCTATATAAACTGATAACACAGTTTAATGGTAGTTGAAAACATCAAAACTATATTACATAGAAAACAAAATCAATAATTTGTCATCCCCAAACTTCAAATGCTTTAATGGCTCATAGAACGAATCTGAAACCATCAGGACATCGCTCATCTCTAGTGTCGTGTCTCCTTATTCCCATTTAAACCTTGTGACTATTCAATTGTTCTTTATGCCTCCTGAAAAGTCTGTTCTCAGGGCTTAGCATGGCTGACTTCTTGTCTCAGTTTAAATACCACCTCTTCAGAAAGACAGTTCTTGACCAGCCTGTCTAAAGCAGAACTGACACTATCTGCTGTTCTCCCCCCACTTCTTTTCTAATACATCAAACATTTCTTTGGTTCCTTTACAGTGTTTTCAGATGAGTAACAGAAATTCGGAGTTATATTGATTTCTATAAGTGTGATCACTGGTGTATCTAACTGGATGTCCAGAGGCAGATGGAAATCAGCATGGTTCACCAAGAGCTTCATTGCTCTGTTTCTCTGAGATTCTCTCAGCCACAAAGGGATGTGGCAGCAGCAGCTACCGGGATCACAACCACAAAAATAAAGACGCCATTTTTTTCCCCTTTCTCTTAGGAGTGAGGCAACTTTTCCCCTCAAGATTTATTACAGTCTCCTCTTCATGTTTCATTGGCTAGAACTGTGTTTCATTACCATTCCTGATCTAACATCTAAAGTCAGGGGAAGCAAAAACTGCTTTAATGAGGTTTGGGTTGCTCAACTAATTGCTTGCAACGAAATGGAATTACTTTTAGAACAGTTGTGTTCATACCTAGCACTAAGGGAGACATCAGCTTTCCCAGAAGTGTATGAGCTACATGGGGAAAGAGTAACACCCCCACGCCCACCCCAAAAAATCAGAGCAAATAGATGCTGAGGAGGCAAACATAATGTGCACTACAACTCAGTTTCACTTCTTCATAGCACTGTTGCCATCTGAAATGTTTTATTTATAGGTTTTAAAATTGATTTTGTCTCCCTAAACAGAATGCAAATCCGTGAGAACAGGGATCTGATAGGTTTGGTCTACTGCTGTGTCCTCAGAGGCTAAGTTTGACACCTGGCATATTAATACATATCTGTTGTCAAAATAAATAAAGGTCACTCCATTTCTCCACTTGTACTTTTTCCTAGAGAAATTCTACTCACCCTTTTAGTCTTAACTTTGACACGTCACTTTCTTTGCTAAAACTTTACTGACCTACCAAACTCAGTATCACACAGCATCACAGAATAATTGTGTATTTAATAATCCCTGTCTACCATGAGACCATAAACTCCAAGACATTGGTCTGTCTTTCCAACCTGGTCACTGTTGTATTGCCAATGTTGAGCATTATTTCTACAACACAACAGGTATTCTCTATATATTTGCTGAATAAAGGAATAAATGAAGGAAACAATACACATAGGTTCTGTTTGAAAGTGTTCTTTCTTTCAACTAATGTTACTCTTGGGGAAGAAAAAGTGTTGGAATTGTCAGTTTAGTATTTCAATATGGCAACCCTGTTATAGTTTAAGGTGGCAAAAGCCTATAGTCACCATAAATAATATATATAAATTAAGAAATGTGTAGCAAACAAACAGAAGGATGCTGGTATTGGTGTCCACAGGAAAGCCTGCTGAAGTTTGGCTGGACTCACCAAGTAAAACATTGATTTTAGGATCTGGCCCTATGCCTTAAAAACAGATTTCAGTGCTAAGGGATGAAGAGATCTTCAGAGAACTGACAAAAGTGTGAGAACTTATTAATCTATGATGAGAAACAACTGTGCCATGAACCAGAGTAACTGAGTCCAAATTATCAGAGCATTCTTTTCCTGGGTCATGCTACATGGGATGTCAAACATCAGAAATGTGCTTTGTTAGGTGTAAATTAAAAAAACAATCTATCTACCTATGTATGTATGTATATATGTATCTATGTATCTATGTCTACCATCTATCTGCCGTAGTTAAGAAATATTAAAGTTTTTCCTATTGTATAAAACTTGGCCAATTATATGAATATAAAAGTCAATTGACAAAGGCAAATTTTAGCTACAATAATTTGGGAAAACTTCTACTCACCACAGAAAGAGCTTTGCTAGTTCAACTAGAATATTTGAATACTTAAGCAAGATTTTACAAAATTCTGCTTTAATATCCTCTTGCTTTCTGTTTTATTCTTTTCCCAATAAGCCTAAACATATTTCACTTTACACTGTTATGTATAAATACCATTTTTGTGTGTCATAGCTTTAATTACCAATGAAACTTGCCTATTCCTACAACAGCTTCCTTGAATAGAGAGAAAATTTCATCACATTCAAACTTTTTGTTTAGCTTAGTCCTTTAGGACAAGCTGACTTCTCATTGTGTGAATTTTATGGTTAAAACTTCTTTGTAAAATTTAAAATATACTTAATTCGAGCCCGAAAGAAGGAACAGTGCAATGTTCTATTTCATTTTATATTCTACACTTTCCTCTGTCAAGATATCTACTCAAGTTTGGAATTCCGTAAAACATTTGATGTCAACTCATATTACCAGCCACTTTTTCTTTTGCTTTATTCAGCTGGACTTCTTGTCACCTGGGGTTTCTGACAACTGTGAAAACACTTTTTTGGTTTCTTTGAGTAAATTCAAAAGTGGTGGATTAATTTTGCTTTGTAGTCCTTGGTATTGTAAGCCATCCTCACTATGTCATTGCTCTTGAAATGCACATATTTCTTATTATTTCCTTATAGGCACATGTTGTTTTCCTTTTTACATTTTCTTTTCTATGGTCACCTTGATGTAATGAGAGAAATGAACTTTATTTCTAAATAAACCAAGGTGGCATAATCAAAATAGCATTAACTACACAGAGGGGTATTGATGTGCTTGCCTTAGGTCCTCTAGGAGTTATGGATGTGTTTGTCATTTGAACATCTTCATTTTCATGTTTATATTTTACTTGGAGATAGAAGGGCATTTCTATTTTAAATAAGATAATTTCTTCTCAAATTTAACCAAAAAAATTTAGTAAACCTTTAAAAATAAGTTTATTTTTTTGAAAACAGGGACAGAGAATGGCATGGCTAGATTGTATGATAGTTAGTACCAGAATGTAGAAAACTGGGGATTTCTTTCCTTCCATTCTTAGACTTTCTAGGAGCGAATGAGGATGGTCTTCTAAACTATGATTGGACTCATCAGAACAATTTCTTTATCCATGCTAGCGAGTGGTAATCACCTGAGTAAAGAAGACTTGTAGATTGAATCAGAACCTAGCTTACACACACACACACACACACACACACACACACACACACACACACCCCCCAAGACTGAGACCTGGATATTTCTATCAACATATAATTCTCCAGTAAGAAAAAATGAGTCATTAGCATGTTTTGGGGTAATTCATTGTTGAAAACACTTATTTTTATCTGCATATGCTGCATCGTCACACCACCGAGGAATGAATGAACCATTGCTGCTCCTGCTGCTGCCACATGGACACCACAGCTGCTAAGACTGCCACTTCTCTCTCCTGCATCCATCAGTCTTTGACTTCCTGGCACTGTTGTCATCATCTCCACCAAAAGCTGAATGAAGGATAACCTTAAAATCACACAACTCTATAGCCATCAGAGAGAGGGGAAGAGTATTAGGAGGAGGATAAAAAGGAAGAAAATGAAGAAAAGTTGAGTGTAGCTTGATAACCCAGCCAAACAAGTCTATGAGTACAAATTGAGGTCATAGCAATATTATTACCCAAACTAGTTTGGAGTAGTTTGTCCTCCCTGGCTGGATGACCGCATCATCCCCCCTCACTGTAGGTCATGTTCTTTCATCCACAGTGCTGAGTTCTAGAACATGTGAGGAAGACACTTCACCATTGGCATGATATCAGTACCTCCTAGAAGGGTGATTGCCCTGCCTAGACTTTATTCTCCTGGTGCCCCAAAAGCAGCAAATCACTCAAGGTGACAGTGACCAAACAATATGCTTTTAGTTTTCTGTGATGGTAACACAGTCTAGACTCCTCAGATTGGCTGCTAGAGACAGCTATAAACGTGGTACTGAGGAAAGTATATTGAACCCACTCCCCCTTCCTTTGCCTTAGAATTGTACAGATACCTACCAACTCGAGCTATGCTCAGAGCAGGCAGTTCACTTTACTTAGCATCTCCTCCATCTCTGGGGTGTTTATGTACGTGTCTCAGTTGGATTCTTCTCATTAATGATGAAGAATACAGCCTTCATATCTTTGAAAATCATACTCTTCTCTTCTGCTAGAAGCAGAAGGCACATCATCACTAATGATGTGAAAAGCCAATAGACTCCCGGTGGCTGGTCATTGTCTCATGACATCTGGACTGAGATATCCATCTTTGTTTCAGGGCCTCCATTACTAAGTAGAATCCAGCTATTAGCAACCACCACCACCCCAAGACCATTTGTGTGTTTGGCAAAAGGCATGTTCTATCCTTAGACAGTTGCCCAGCGTGTCTGCTTCTTTATTCTGTCAGTTCCCTAGGAAACACCACACACTTAGCAGCCTGGTCAGTCCTGAGACTTCTTGATGACTGTCACTGTCTATGAACAGCAATAAAAGATGGGGAAATCGAAGATTTCCTCCTCCTAGATCCAGTCCTGTACTTTGTTCCCTGGCTTGTTTGTGGTTCAGTTCAACGTGGGAGGGAAGTAGAATGTCCCATTTGGCTCCATATTCAAGTCACATTTTCAAATTCAGTTTTACCCCTGCTAAAGTTAATGTGTTGATTCTTATTTCACTCCTGTATCAATTTCTCAATCGGTTTAAAGTCTAAATGGTAGAAATGGTGAGAAATAAGTTTCTCCAAACTGCAACCATTCTTTCTGTGAGATTGTTGCTTGCTCCTCTCTCTCCCGTTCTCTCTCCCCTCCTCTCTAATGCCTTCATCCCATTCTTACTCATGTTCTAAGCAGAGTAGCTTAAAGCTCTTTTTTTGTCAAACCATGCTATTACAGTCTCTCTTTTCATTCTAGATGGTTTATTGGTGTATTTTGCTAAATAAAGGAAAGCTTTTCTCTAAAAGAAATTTTCAATTTTGAATTGGGAGAAGATATTTGCAAACCATACATCTGATAAGGGCTTAATCTCCAAAATATATAAAGAACTCATGCATCTCAACAACAAAAAAACTACCAACCCAATAAAAAAATGGGCAAAAGACCTGAACAGACATTTCTCCAAAGAAGATATACAGATGGCCAACAGACACATGAAAAGATGTTCAAAATCACTAACTATCAGGGAAATGCAAATCAAAACTACAATGAGATATCACCTCACGCCCGTCAGAATGGCTATAATTAACAAGACAGGAAACAATATGTATTGGAGAGGATGTGGAGAAAAGGGAACTCTCATACACTGCTGGTGGGAGTGCAAACTGGTGCAGCCACTATGGAAAACAGTATGGAGATTCCTCAAAAAATCAAGGATAGAACTACCATATGATCCAGCTATTCCACTGTTGGGTATTTATCCAAAGAACTTGAAAACACCAATTTGCAAAGGTACATGCACCCCTGTGTTCATTACAACATTATTCACAATAGCCAAGACTTGGAAGCAACCTAAGTGCCCATCAAGGGACGAATGGATAAAGAAGATGTGGTATATATACACAATGGAATACTACTCAGCCATAAGAAACGATGAAATCCAGGCATTTGTGGCAACATGGATGGACATTGAGGGTATAATGCAAAGTGAAATAAGTCAGAGGGAGAAGGTCAAATACCGTATGATTTCCTTCATTAAGTAGTAGATAATAACAACAATAAATAAACACATAGGGACAGAGATTGGATTGGTGGTTACCAGAGGGGAAGGGGGGAGGGAGGAGGGTGAAAGGGATAATTTGGTACATGTGTGTGGTGATGGGTTGTAATTAGTATTTTGGTGGTGAACATGATGTAGTCCATGCAGAAATAGAAGTACAACGATGTACACCTGAAATTTTTACGTTATAAACCAATAAAAAAAAAAAAAAAAGAAAAAAGAAGGGGAGAATGGAGTCAACTAGGAAGACAGAAGCTGGATTCAACCTGTCAAAGCATATTTCCTGGAAACTTTAATAAATTGGATTCTATTAAGAGGAAGAATATCTGTTCTTCAAAAGACACAATTAAGAGACTGGAGAGGAAATCCACAGTGTGGGAGAGGACTTTCCAGAATATATATATATACGGCAAAGGACTCAGATCCAGAATATATAACTAATTTCTACAAATCAATAAGAAACAGACAAACTATTCAATAGAAATATGGGCAAAAGACTTGAATACGCACTTCACAAAAAGGATATACAAATGGCCAATGACCATATGAAAATATACTCAACTTCTTTAGTAATCAGAAATATAAATTGAAACATCAGTGACATAGCACTACGCACCCATCAGAATGGCTAAAATGAGAAAGACAGACAATATCAAATGTTGGGTGGAACATAAACTGGCACATCCTTTTTTTGGAAAACTATTTGGCAATATCTTGTAAAGCTGCCCTTTGGGTATACATACCCTTTGACCCAATAATTCCATATAGGTGTATATCCAACAGAAATGCATTCACCAAAATACATGTACAAAAATGTTCATAGCATCACTATTCATAAGATACAAAAACTGGAAACTCCCAAAGATCCATCAACAATAGAATGGATGAATAATTGTGGTATATACACATAATGAAATACTACAGAGCAACAAAAATGAAAGAACTACTACTTCATGCAACAATATGGATGAATTTCACAAACATGATGGTAAGCAGAAAGTAGCCAGATACAAACGAGTATATATTTGATTATACACATTTGTATAAAGTACAAAAACAGGTGGAACTAATCTATGGTGAAGTCAAGACAGTGATTACCCTTGAGCAGGTATCAACTGGGAAGGGTATGGGGAACAAGGCTTCTGGAGTGGGGGAAATGTTCTGTTTCTTGATCAGGGTGCTGGTTACATGAGGTGTATTCACTTTGAATACACCTCATCAAACTATATTCTTATGATTTGTATACTTTCTGTATATATATGTAATACTTCAATTAAAAGTTCAAAAAATAAAAAAATAAAAAAAAAATAAATGGTAGAAATGGTGAGAAATAAGTTTCTCCAAACTGCAACCATTCTTTCTGTGAGATTGTTGCTTGCTCCTCTCTCTCCCGTTCTCTCTCCCCTCCTCTCTGATGCCT
Source organism: Diceros bicornis minor (assembly GCF_020826845.1). NCBI lineage: Eukaryota > Metazoa > Chordata > Mammalia > Perissodactyla > Rhinocerotidae > Diceros > Diceros bicornis. Next base: position 18,598,294 of record NC_080742.1, on the reverse strand, counting down.
TCATCCCATTCTTACTCATGTTCTAAGCAGAGTAGCTTAAAGCTCTTTTTTTGTCAAACCATGCTATTACAGTCTCTCTTTTCATTCTAGATGGTTTATTGGTGTATTTTGCTAAATAAAGGAAAGCTTTTCTCTAAAAGAAATTTTGAATTCACCTGTGATTATTTTCTCTTTTCACTGTTAATGGATCTTAGTCTTGTCTTATTCACTTGCTAAATGCATACCTATAAGTATTGATGCTTCATTCCTTGATACCTATGAAAGAATAAGTAATTATTCTATATAGTTAGCAAAATGTTGTCTGAGCTATGTAGTGCTTCAGTTTTTGATTCTCTACCTGAGAGTTTTGTGTGTACATTCTGGAGGGAAAACAAAACAATGAACAAACCAAAAATCAAAACAAAACAAAGCGAAACAAGACAAAACAATTCTCTTACTTTTTCACATTTCTGTCTTAGCTCATTGATTGGGAAAATTTTAGTAGTGGGTAAGTGTCTGCCCTTGCCTCCACCTCTCACTAGTTCTTTCATATGAGAGGAGAAATGACTTCTTTAATCTGGAAAAGTAGGAAGAGTTTCTGGGTAGACATATCCGAGCTGGCCTGAGATTGTCTCTTAGAACCAGCTTACGCACAGGTCACACTTGTTCTTCTCCATGCCAATTCCTGATGTAATCTCACCAAGACAGCCCTGCCCTTGTTGTGGGATGTCACCATTGTCCAGCTCCCCAACCTATGAATGTGTTGTTTAGTTCAATTTAGGAGGAAAAAAGCAGAAAGTTCAATATGGTCCCAAATTCAATCCTGCAATCCAGTTTTACCTCCAATTAAGTTGAAATTTTCCTCGTTATCTAACTCCTGTATCTATTTTTGAATTTGTATAGAATCTAAATGGGAAAACTGATGAGAAATAAAGCTATCCCAAACTATAACACATTCTTTTTGTGGAGTTGATACAGGATCCCTGTTCAGGTGGGATCATGGAAGAGATATTCAAACTCATTTGTGTTGACTGAATTCTTTGTCTAATTAGACAAGGAGCTGAAAATTGATACCTAAGTATTTCTATGTAGGGACACAAGGTTAATTCTTGCCTAGCAGTAGTTACCAGAAGAGACAAAGAGTACCTTGGAATTATTAAAGTTTCATGTTATAGAATGAATTGTGTCCACTCCAGAATTCATATGTTGAAGCCCTAACCCTCAATGTGATGGTATTTGGAGATGGGGCCTCTGGGAGGTAGACAGGTTTAGATGAAGTCATGAGGGTGGGGCCCTCATCCTGAGATTAGTGACCTTGTAAGAAGAGACATCAGAGAGCTTGCTCTTGCTATCTATCTGACTGTGACGACCCAGCAAGAAGGTGGCCTCACCAGAACCCAACCATGCTAACATCCTTGTCTTAGACTTTCAGCCTCCAGAACTGTGAGAAAATAAATGTCAGTTGTTTAAGCTACCTAGTGTACTGTATTTACTGTATTTTGTTATGGCAGCCCAAGCTGACTAAGATATTTAATTATTTAAATTACATCAGGAGTACTTTCTAGCTGCATGGTAGGGAGCAAGGAGCCTTGAGCTTTTGAGATGTTATGGAGCAAGTGGTTTATTTTATGCCTACTGAAGAAATTTGGGTCTTTACCTATATACCACAGAAAGCCTGTAGATGTTCTCCAGGAGTGAAGTGATTTGTGTTGGATATGGTTTAAAGGAAGGTAATTGATAGCGATGTGAAGAACGAAAAGGAAAATGGGGAGAGTGGACAGAGGTGAGAAAGATACAGTCAAATAAGTGACTGCTTCAGTGAACCAGGGTGAAATACATCAAGGGAAGTGGGGAAAGAGAAAAAAGATCCTCAAGTAATTTCTGATGTAACTATCAATAGAGTTTCTTTAACAGTTGAATACATATCATCAATCTGAGTTAAAAATAGTCAGCCCCTTTTTTCTATGCCTCTACAATGATGGATGACACCAATTCAAATCACATTAGGTCCAATAATCTTCTCAAGAAAAACAGGACGATGGATGATTCTCTCCTTACTTGAGAACTCTTTGGCTAGAGGGCCCTAGAGGTGTCTGGAGTAGGATTCTCTTTCCTGTAATTGATCATTCTTATGATACATATATTTTCTTGCTTAATGTAGTATGTTTTCTATACTCTATATTGTAGAGTCAAGAAAAGCTCTTCTTACATCTTTTCCATTGTTATTTTTTTCTCTCTACTTTCTAACATAGTGATATTCATATTTAACAGTAAGAACCTGCAAGTCATAATGTAGCTTTAAGAATTATAACTGGAGACAAAAAACACTAAACAGGAGTCAAGACACCTCAGTTAAATTCCTGTGTCAGTCACTTGCTGTGTAATTGTAGAGCAGTCATAATACTAATGTGTCTTATTAGAGCGAGAGTGAAATCCTTAAGGAATCCTCATCTGCCGCTCAATTTTCCAGCCTTTTTTTCACCCTTCTTCAATCTAGGAAAATTACGAGCTACGGTATTAAATGTAAAATGTTCAAATATTGTTTTATTGTTTTATGAATGAGTACGGCATGCTAGGCGTTGTGTTCCCTTCATTACAATATCACATTTAATCCTTATATGATTATTCTAATTTGCCTATCTATCCCTAGGACTTAGCCTGGGGCAAGTATATGACAAATGTTCAACAAATGTTTCTTGAACTGAAAACTCAAATCTTCTTGGTTTCAGATTCCTCATTTGTAAAATGAGAGTGCTGGAACACTTCATTTCTAAGATCCTTCCAAGCTCTGGAAGTTCTATAACTGAGCACAGGGTGGGGTTAATTAGTCATGATCTGATCTCAGAGGATAAAATTCAACCCATAACAAATGTAAAAGAGAGAGCAGAGAAAAGAAAAGATTTAATCCGAGTGCAAGTTGAACATACAAATGCCTCATGAAATTATTCTACACAATTTTATCAAGAGGCAATATAGTGCAGATATCATCAAGAGAATAGGAGGGACCTTAGCAACTTTCTTTTTCAACAAAATAGCACAAATAACGTTTATTAGTACATATATGCCTAGATCATAAATGCCAAAGATAATGTGTTTATATTGATTATCAATCAAAAATCCTCAATAAGCACCAATTCTATACAATCACATAGGCCTTTAAAGAAGACTCAGTCTCTGTTCTTAAGACACAGTCTAGTTAGGGAGATGAAGCATAAATAAATGAAAAGTTCCAGTACATCTAGAAAATGATAATATTTTGTTGGATGCTGGGGTAAAGAGACAAGGCTGCTCTAGGACTAGGAGACCAGCCCAAGGACTGTGGCAGAATGAAAGGTTGAGAGGTCACCTATAGGCATACCTACCACCCAAGGGCAATGAGCTAGGGGTCCAGGGCACAGCCTGGGAGGTTGTCTGGAATAAAAGCCTTCTCTGAGTGAATGAATATTGTAAAATGAATTCAGCTAAAGTTTGAAAGTTGGGACTGTAGGCTGGAATATTTCCCAGAGCTAAGTCCCCATTTGCTTCTTCAGGTGGTAGCAAATGTAACTTACGTGTTCTATTTAGACTTTTTCAAGAGGTTCATGCATAGCCCCATTGCCATCCAACAGCATGCTATACTTAATGTGAAACTTAAAAATATTGTGATCGAAATCAAGAACACTATGACATTTTTCCTGTTTATATCAAGCACATTAAAGTGAAAGAAATCCATGATTAAATTAACACACATGTATAAAATTATAGGAAAGTTTTATTGATATCATTACCAAGACTTCTGTGACCTGGTTGGAAAAAATTTTTTAAATGTAAACGTAACACATATATGATCTATAAAAATGCCTGAGAAACTGTTTTCAAAGTCAATAGAGTTTTAGATCTTTTTGTTCAATCCAGGAAAATTGAGGAAGATTTTTACACCATATTTTATGAATGTGTACTCTTTACAAGGTATTATGTTCGCTTTGATTGTGTGTGTGCATGTGTGTAATTACACTTTGTCCTTATGACAATAACTTTTGGGATAAATATTATTATCCCCATATAATTACCTAAGGATCTATAAATATATATTCTTTCCTTCTTCTCTACTAAACAAGTCTGTTATTTTGTTCTGAGTGGCTGTGAACCCAGCTTAAAGTGCTAAATTTCACAGATTCCTTTGCAGCTAGGAGTGGGCGTGTATTGTTCTGGCCAAATAGATGTGCGTAACAGTAATGGGGTTAAAAAGTATATTAAAAGGAGAAAATACCTAGTATGTAACACTTAGGCCTGTTGCTTTTCCCCTTTGTTCTTTATTTTTGAGAAGACTGCAGTTTAGAAGTGCTCAGTGATACTTTTAGCTCACATCATTATAAAGTCATGGTTTTAAGCCTCAGTCTGCCATGCTTCCGAGCCCATGTTTTAAACTCTCACAATCCAAGGGAAGGAGGAAATAAAGGGTAACATAATTGTGATTTAATCAAGTTCTACAAGCACATACGATCTGAGGGTCTGCTAGGTGCCCAGGATTTGTGCTGGCTCTCTTACTTCCATCAGAAGACCCATTCTTCTACTTTTAAAAATCTAGAAATATTTTTGCTTATATGATGAATATAAAGAAACCAGCTGTTATGACTGTTAAATTAATATTTAAGTAAAAACCCGGGGTGTCGGATGGTGAGCCATGGTTCAACAGAAGACCACAAGAGAAACTGAAATAGAGAGGTTTATTACTCACCGGTCCTGAATGAAGTCACAGCATGCATTGAGGGGCCACACAGGGAGATCAAGGCAGGGTTCAGTGCAAGCAGAGAGAGAGGAAGGACCTGGGAACACGCCTTTAAAAGGGTGCACAGGTGGAGTGTTTTGGGGCTCCCAGGCTAAGATTGGATTGGTCAATTCAAAACAAAAAGAGTGGGGTTTTGGTAAGCTCCACGGGGGTCTTATCTAAGGGTTACATAAGGGGAAGGCCCTGGGAGATGAGAGAGACTGTTGATCACAAGGGCTGTTGAGGGGTCTAGTTCTAGTTTAAGGCCCGCTGAGGGCCACTTGGCCAAACAAAATGGATGCGGAGGCAACAACACCATGGTGTAGCTTAGCTAAACTCTCAGCACCAATTATATATTTATGTGTGTGTGTGTATAAGTGCATGTGTATGTGGGTGTGTGTATGTACATATGTATACATAAAACAAAAGCATGCAAAGAAATTTTGCTTGTAAATATCTTTAGAAGGATGAAACTACATCTAATTTTACCTTTATTTTAGAAAAGAAAAATAAATATTTCAATAGTTACTTTAAAAATCAGTTTTTATTAAACCTATAAATTACCTAATTTACATAAAAGTGAATAACCTTGTGAGTTAATCTGGGAAGTAAATTACATTTAAAGAAATAATGTCATACAAAAATTAAACTTTGGTTGAGATCCAGTTATTCACCTAAACTTCTCCAGAATATACTGCTGGTAGAGTACAGTTTTAATACACAGAAAAACTTTTTAAAAATATTCCTTTTCCATCACAATGTCTCAATCTATATGATAGTTGCTCCTCTCTCTCTCCCTCTCACTCTCTCAATTTCTTATATCCCCAATATTCATCTTGTAATCTTTTCCCGTGTTCTTTCTTCCCACTGCTTCCCTACTTTTTTCTTGGATCTATCCTTCTTTGCTTTCTTCTGTGTCTTGCTCTACACCCTTTTCAATGTAGAAATCCTCTTAGACTCCCTTTGCAGTGACTGCCACTTCCACTTCCTGATGTAGCACCAAGAAGGCCAGGATTCAAGAGAAGGGAGAAGCCTGTTTTATGGGACAGATTTCCATTGGTTGGATGGGTTTGGGGCCAGAGTCTGTAAATACTAGACCATTTTTGTTCTAGTCAAAGTGAAACCATGCATATAATATTATACACATAATATATACATACATAGGACCATCCATATGCTTTTATAATTAGTTTTTTCATTTAATAAATACATTGTGATCTTTTTTCCATAATATTACATATCTATATTATTAGTTTTAATGAGTGCATATTATTTAATTAATAACCAAATTTTGATTATCCCTTCAGAATAAGGCAAAGTTTTTTTCCAATTTTTAACTGACCAACATCTATTAATGTCCATATCTACATAGTCTCATGTTCCTAGAACTTTCGGACTTTGGATGGAAGGATATAGTCATTTTTATTTTTATACATACAGTTTTCCTTTGCAAAAATGTAACCAGTTTTTAATCCCTATAACAATGTAGGAGAGGATTACTTTTCCCTACAATAATAGATATCAATGATAAATCTATTTTTATTTTCTCATTGCATTCATTTAGTTATTTGCCATACTGATAGGATTAAACACAATCTCTCATTTTAATTTACATTTATTTGACTATTAGCTGTTACATACCTTCACTATTGAATTTTTAAAATATGATTGCCAAAAAAGCCTGAACTAGTTGCTCTGTAATCCTGGTTCCCATCTTTCTGAAATATTTCTTTGAAATCCAATTAATATTATATGGTTCTAGCCCCACTGCTCTGTGTGTTTATGTCAATAGGTTGGTTGGATTTTATGTTGTTAGTCATTAAAGAAAAACGGAAATGATTAAATCTAGTCAAAGGTGATGCTGCTTTGAGAAATCACAAACTCAGCTGAGTTCAAGCCTAAAACTCCATGAGAGATTTTTCTGCCAAAACAGGATTTGGAGGAGTGCTCTGCATTCCTCAATTTGTTACGGTGCAAGGACTAGCACTGGAAGTTCATGCACAAGCTGAAAACTTGCACGGATAAAGCTAGTTGTGGAAAATACTAAACAATTAGCAGATGAAATTTTCCACGTTGGCTCATTCCTAAGAACAGCCCCCATGCTACAGCATGACAGTCACACAATAATTATTGCATGGAATTATACAGAAGGACATTTATGTGAAAGACTTATGCAGTCCAGAACTCTTGGGGCAGAAGATAGAATCCCTTAGCACAACACCCATTTTAAAGCATAAAAATCTTCATTGAATTATTTTCATTTGTTTGTTTTACTTTGTCGTGGATGTTTCTCAAATCCCTATCTCTTGTCCCCACCTCCCTCCTGAATTTTCAAATGTGCCCTGAACGTTTTCATCTGGTTGTCGTCCTTTGGCCCTAATTCACCACCCCTGAAAACAAACCCACATTCCTGCTTTCCACCTTTGATCTACATCTCCCCTAGACCCGCCATTTTTTTCAGCAAAGCTGTTTCTTTATTCTGGTCAAAAACCTGTTCATTTCTCCAATAGTCACTCTGTTTTCTTTGTTCTTATGGTTTGTTATTGTGGTTGTTTGCCAGTGTCTTTCTCTCTAGCCCTTCTTATCCATCGGAATGATAATTACCCTAATATTGAGGGTCATTACCCTACTCCTTTAACAAAAAAGAAAGAAAGAAAGAAAGAAAAAGGTCTTAAAACTCGTCTCCTTGCCCCTAGTACATAAGCTGCAAATTCTTTTTGAGTAGCTGCTTGATTGATCTTAAAAACCAAGCTATTTTCATATCACTCATCTTTAAATGGTGGTGGAAAGGAAAATTATTGGTCCTGCTCCTGACAATGATTGCGCTTACCAAATAAAGAACAAATCTGTACAGTGTGACATTCAAACTCTTCATAATGTGTTACCATATTAGCTTTCCATGTAGCTATCCACTACATACACCTACATCTGCGTTAAGCTAACCTGAAATACTATCCAAATCTTGAATGTTCTATGTTATCCAGTCTTTTACCTTTTAAACATTCTTTCTGCCCATAATAGCCTCTCCTCAACCATTCATACCATTGTTTTTCCTATTTTAAGGCTAAATTCACAATCAATGTCATCTAAAATGATAGGTACTATTGCAACATGGGGTCATTACTATAGTGACCTGTTTGGTAACCATATTTCTCTATTTCTTGCTGACTCTCTACCCTTCCAGAAATTCTGACAGCAGGAGGGAATCAACAATACAGTCTAATGTTTCAGAGTTACTCAAGTATCTACAATATACAAATTATTATCAGGATAGGATTTTTTTTTTAGAAGAAAAGGACATTTTGCAATAAATGTGTATTTTTTAACTCTAAAGAATACTGTCGTATTTAACTTTTATCCAGATTTACCTAGCACTTACAAAAGAGAAATAATATTAAGAGGAAGTATATGTTCAAGTAAAGAACCTGGCCACAGCTAGCAAACTGTAAAATTTTCAATATTCCAGACAAAATCTTAGGTAAGACTGGAAAAAATGCATGAAAAGCAGAAACATTTACATTCAACATTGCTAGATCAATTAAGCAATTTACTAAAATATTTCTAAGCAGAAGATCATTATAGTCTAGTAGATACTTATGTGAATGGAACCCATAACTACAGTAAATATACTAGAAAATTTAGCTGCAGTGTTGACGTAATAACTTGGTTTGCTTGTATTCCTTTGTAGAATGCCTTTAGGGCCTGTATTTACATTAGTAATTATCTCATGAAGTTCAAGTGTCAGGATTCCACAAGAAAAATAATATACAATTACAATTTCTAATTGTCTTTATGTACGGCAATGCAACAGTTGAAGACTGTAAATTTTATGACACAAAGATTTTCTAAGATAACATGAGGCAGTCAGCTACCAGATTTCTCTATTATCTTCAGAAAGAAACAGGTAAGAAGACTTAAAAATACATTAACAGAAACACATGTAAAAGTGATACACCATTTCAAATATAATTTGCTAGTCTTAGAATGATACCCCAAAACTCTGTGGCTTCAGCCACAAAATTATGGCTAACCAAGATATCAATATCCTGTCTTGAAATAAGATGGCAAATAGCTCTTATGCTTTTGATATAAAAGAAAATAGAAAAGTCTGAACTTTACCAAACCATCCTGGAGGATAGAACAGATCTGTGCTATGTCTTCCCCGATTTTTCTTCAGTAATAAACACAGCTTGTCTGAGGTTTATGAAACAACGACCCAGGAGACTCAATGCCTTGCTGCAGGTAGGGCCCATCTTTTGGGTAAATGGGATTTGAGCATTATTGGGAAGGTTTTCTTCTACAAAATACATCCTTACCTCCTTCTGGATATTGTCATCAGAGGTACATGATTTATCATCCAATGGTTCTGTTTTGCAAATGCTGACATCCCGTATATCAATATTTTCACTAATTATGGAGTTAGAAGGCCTTTGGGTTAGCATAACCAAGTTACTATCACTAGGTCTCATTGAAAAACTAAAAAAATAAAATAAAATAAAAACAAAGCTGCTAGAGTTCTATTCAAACCCTTCCTTCCACCCTGTGTCTTAGATAAATACATCCCAACCTCTGACGGAGGCTAGCTAGTTCTAAACCCCAATTACCTCCTAAAATCAGAAAAAGAAAATAAAATTTTGGTAGGCAATTACACAGAGGCATAAGTTGAAGACATGATCATAGACGATTTTGTCAAAAGAAAATAAGGAAATATAGAAGAAAACTTTGGGAAATATCTATATTTAGGTATTAAGAGAAGCCCAAGTGTCAACAAATAAGAGAGAAAAAAAGCAAGAGAAGTTGAGAGGACAATAATAAAAAATTAGCATCATGAAGCCAGAAACGAAGGGGCAGATTCCAAAAGTTATCTAAAATGTTGAAAATAAATCATAGAGAAAAAGGACTGCCGAGAAGACCATTGGAAGACCATAGATGATTTTCAAATAAATTCTAGAAAACTGGTGTGATGGAAGCAGTAGTATACGGTTAAGGAATTACTTGGTGCTGATTAAATGAAAACAAGTTTTATAGGCATGAATGATGCTAAGAAATGGAGAGGTAACAGCAAGGCAAGAGATAGGACAGTAGTTTAATAGGGAGAGGTTGTTGGTTTTTGTTTCATTTTCTTTGTTTTATTTTCTCACACTGTACTTGTTTATATGCAGAGGAAAACAAGTCAGTGGAAAGGATTAGCCTGGTGATGCAAGTGTGACAGAATGTAACTGATAGTGGAGGAGATGGGAGTAAGAGCCTTCAGGGGGCATTACTCATCTTTGAATTCTTAGTTCCTAGCATAATATCTGGCTCAGAAGAGAAGTGGATAAAATAGTTTTTGAATTAATGAGCACAATGGGAGAAATTAGACCAAAAAGAGGAAACCCCTTCTGTTCAGTTTAACCCATTAAACCACACAAAATGATAACAGCATAGGCAAACTTATAAAAACAGTCTGGAGGTAGGAAGGGATAGAAAATGTACAGGAATTTCAGAGTATAGAAATTTTCAGCAAAGTAGGAGGCAGGCTATTTTGTGAGAGGTAGTAACGGGGATGAGGGTGGGAGAGTGATTAGAGTAGAAAATTCTTGACATGAACCTTGTGGAGAACTAAACAGTGCTAGAAAAGCCAATTCTAAGATGCACTGACTGTTCCAAATGAAATAGAAAACTTCAGTCAATAAAATTCAGAGTAAACTACTTATGTTTTTGACAGATCTTTATAATTACATCATTTTCTTCTCAAAATCACTTTGGGTTTAATCACTAATATTTCATATTATTTATGTTCTTTTGAAGAAATGTTTATATCAATTAAGACTCATTATAGCTGCTAAATAACTTCTGGAATTTGGAAAGATAATGCCCAATTCCTGTTATTCTTGTAGTAAAATACTTTTGTGTTCCTAGAAAGCCAAAACAATTAATAAATAATATTTCACTTATAGACAATCTTACCTAATCCTTTTACATTACTTGTAATGTAAACAAAATGAAATAATATAATTCTATTTCCATATTTAATTTTGGATTAGCCTTTAGTTGAATGGTAATAAGACTAGTTTTCCTGTTGCCAACACTAGATTGGACCCAACAGTGATAGATCAAAGCTGTTAGCCTGTCCAGAAGATCAGTTAAAGTAGCAAGTCTCTCATCATAATCCTCGCAACAGCTGTCATTAGATTCCTGCTGCCTAGTGAAAGGCTGGAGCAGCTGGAAATGGAGAAAAGCAGTTAAGAAAACAATTGGGTTTTGATCAGAAATGTTTTCTTACTTTTGTCTGCTGCCTTTTGACAAGGAGTACTGCTGTGCACACACTGTGTCTAGACCATGAGTTGTCGACACTTTCTTCTCAAGTTCATTCTTTGATATTGAATGAATATGCCATGAGAAAGGAGACAGCTCTAATCTGAATTTGAGCACAATAACATTCAGCTGTGTGGATAGAAAATGCTCTTCGCTTTTCTCCACCTGAGTTCTGAACAACCAGATTACACGTGGCAGTACTCTGAGATAGCATAATAGAGTTGATAGAGAATAGACCGTGAATGAAAGTGGGGCTGTGTTTTATTACAGGCTCAAGTGCTATTCTAAGTGTGTGACCTGAAGAAGAGTATTTAATCTGATGTTTTAGTTCATCATCTTGCACATCCAGGTACCACTAAGCACATCACTGGGTTGTTGGGAGAAGGAAATACAAAGAAATCACCTCACTCGGTATCTGGCACACTGCAGGCTCTTAATTGATGTATGTCTCGAGAACCACCTCCTTTCATTCATGTTTAGAGAAGAAATCAGATTAAGTTTGTTAGATATAGGTGGTTCTGATTTCATCGGTGTATTTATTTTGCAGCATAGAGTGTTTAAAAAGGAAAATGCTGTTGGTTTTCTTTGAAGAATGCCAGAAATGCCCATCAAGTCTCTTTTTGTACAATAATTAGTTCATTTCAAACTTTTTTCAACTAGCTTAATGTAAAAAAGTCTTTCAAATTCCTCATCTTCTTTGGGGAAAAATATTCTCTTTTGACTCCAAGTTTTGTCATCACAAAAAGAAATAGCTTACATCCTATAGTTCCTATCCCAATGGATTCAGACCATTCAAAAACTTGTTTATGAAAGAACTCATGAATTTTGCCTTCTAAAAGAACTATTCTCTGCAAAGTGAGTTTTCTTATTTCACTCAATAAGGAAAGACAATTAACTTCAAATAATTTTAATTACCTTAAATCTAATATGTATATAAGTCAGGTTCTTTTGTAATTCCACAAGATGAGTTACTAGGAAATATTGTACTGAGTTTTTATAACATCAAAATGGATAAGTGAGGGGCCGGCCCGGTGGCACAAGCGGTCAAGTGCATGCGCTCTGCTGCAGTGGCCCGGGGTTTGCCAGTTCGGATCCCAGGCGTGCACTGACGCACGGCTTGCAGAGCCATGCTGTGGCGGCGTCCCATACAAAGTAGAAGAAGATGGGCATGGATGTTAGCCCAGGGCCAGTCTTCCTCAGCAAAAATAGGAGAATTGGCAGATGTTACCTCAGGGCCCATCTTCCTCACACACGCACACAAAATGGATAAGTGAATGTGTCTTCAATTAGGTTTCAATGAGTAGAGCATGCTATTTCTTTATGGGTAGTTTGAAAACAATTACAAAATTCTAAAAAGGTTTTCTCTGAAGGACAGATGGGTTTTAGGGAAATGTAATCCTTGTTTTTAAATCCCTGATATTAAACTCAATTTTTTTTAACCAAAGTAGCTTACTTCCCAAAAAATTAGTTGGATATTTAAAAAATCCTATGGGGCGGGCGCCATTGCTTAGCGGTTAAGTGCGTGCACTCCGCTGCTGGTGGCCCGGGGTCGGATCCCGGGCGCGCACCAATGCACCACTTCTCCGGCCATGCTGAGGCCGCGTCCCACATACAACAACTAGAAGGATGTGCAGCTATGACGTACAACTATCTACTGGGGCTTTGGGGGAAAACATAAATAAATAAATAAAATTTAAAAATTTAAAAAATCGTATGAATGAAAATTGTTCAGTCACAATTTGTCTAGAAAGATTTTAGTTTATCTTAGCACTAATCTTCAGGGTTGATCATGTCAATTCTCTTTCACCTTTATCACCAGTGTTTCCTAATGACTGACATTGTAATTTTCATGAGTTTTTATTTATTTCAGTTATTATCTTTTTCAGTTCTAAAATTTCCACTTTTTCCTCTTGTATCTTCTATTTCTTTGCTGAGACATTCTGTTTTTTCATTTGGTTCATGCATGTCCATAATTGCTTGTTGAAGCATTTTTGTGATGGCTGCTTTAGAATCTTTGCTGGATAATCCTGACATCTTCATCATCTCGGTTTAGCATCTGTTGATTGGTTGGGCCTTCATTTGGAGAGGAAGGGGAATTAATCTACCTGCACTGTCTTCTGTTACTTGGTTGGGAGTCAGGAAGTGCTGGGCATAGGTTTTCTTTTTCTGTTAGGTGGGGGGAGGGGTCATAAGCCACCCTGCCACTATATGGCCCTTCCAGTCCTGGGGTCTCTAATCATACTGTCTTCCTTATTAAATTTCAGAAATTCTCTTTTGTCTTTCAAAATTCTCTTGTGTTTGCCTCTTGTGTTATTTCCAGGGTTATAGTTGTACTCAGCATGGAGAAATGAATTTATATAATCTTTTCTGGACTGGAAGCCCTGCACTTACTTTTTAAAAGAATGAGTATCTGTTCTTTTATAACTTAAAAACACTTTTAAAAAAACATAAAATACAAAAATCAGTTTTGTTTGTTAATTTATTTTGTAATCTAGATGTTTATTCAGTAATATCATAAAGGGAGACAGAAGTATAATCTCCTTTGTTTAGAGTAATATTTTAAGTGAATAAAGATGAAAATGTACAGGCTATTCACCTAGAGTAATTTAAAAATGCTTAAAATCTAAGAAAACGATTTTTGTGTGCTAAGAGGAAAAATTGTCTAAAAATGAAAGCAAAAAAAAAAAGCATAACAAATTAAAATGGAATGGACTATCAGTCCAGAATCTGCATCTCATTTTTATTGCACAATCATTATATATGTTTCAGTTTGCCTCCATTTCTGCTTTCTTGGCATCAGACAGGAAATTTTAAAGAGGAAAATTAGGGAGTGGTCTACGATGTGGCTGAATTACTGAAAAGTGTTAGGAATGAGATAAAGTGATTTTGAAAGTTAAATAATAATGCATTTGTTTGTTTTATTGGAGGATTTTGAGGTTTATAGCAAAGACTTGGTTTCTTTACAAGGAAGAAAAAATCTAAATAATTATCTTTCTCTTCTCCTCCACTTCCTGATCTCTGTAATCACTGTGTGTTAGGTAGAAAGCACCTTAAGAATATGTTTCAGAAACTTGACTTATGGTGTACTGAAATATCTCAATATATTTATTTACAACTTTGTAACAATGAATATCAAATATTTTAAGCGTTCTTCCAGTACCTCTTGGAAGCAATAGACTATTTTTACCTATGAGAAAATCTTCAGGATTGCAGTACTCACCTTTTCAAAACAGACCTGATTATACATCATTTCAGTAACTTGCTTAGACGTGAACTTCTGATGAATGCTGGAATTGAATGTATTCTGCTCAAACTTGGAGAATATGCCATAAGAGAAAATGGCAACAATAAAATTTCTTGTTTTAAAATTTAACAGGACCTTATGAGATAAATTAGCTAAACTTTTCCATCTGCTTATAATATAAACTGAATGTCCTTTTTATTATGATTCACATCAGGAACCCTCATTGCAGTTCATTATATCAGAAATAAAACAATGAGTAAAATAGTGAACCTTTTTAGTTAAACTTTGACTTTTGGCAAACCTTGGTGAAAGGAACAATTTTGCTTAATAAAATACTTATTAAGCCTAACATTTGCCCATGAGAAAGCAAACAATCAGAGGACTACAGCTTTTGTCAAAAAATATTTTAAGAGACAAATTGTATTTAGACTACTGAATGGTTGCAATGAACACTTACCTTTCAACTGGGAGAAAAGGAAGTCCATCATTAATCTGTTGAGCAATGCCATGTTTAACTATTCTCATTGTTTGATTTTAATTACATGTTTGTATCAGGAAACTGATTCACATCCTCTGAGTGCCATCTAAAATTACAGCCTAAAATCTAGGTGTATTTGTTATCAAACACTAAGTACCATGTAGGAAAAAAAGAAAAGGTGCCTGCCCACCATTGTCTTTGTCATTGCTTTAAATAGCTGTTTCCTTTTTCATATGAAATATTTCAAATGGAAACGTCAAGTCACCAGCTCTAGTACCAGTCATAAAGGTTCACCTGTCACGGTAACCATTGTTCCATGACTATTCCCAACATTTGCACTTGCAAATCTAATGTTAATCTGTTGGGAAAAAAATCAGATTCTGAGAAAAAAAGGTACCTGAAACATTTCTCATTTTGCCATTTGGGACATGCCTTATGTTTTCCGCTTATTAACTAGTGTATCTATAGGTTAGAACTTTAATGGATCTGCTCTTAATTTATTGAATGAATGATATATTCACATGGTTCAAAATTTTAAGACCACTTTGATTATTGCCATTTCAGCCAATGGAAAGAGGAAAAGAGCAAATGTCCAGAGCCAGAAGTTCCCTCTTAATTAAGCAAGGCAGAAGTGGCACACATCAATTCTGCTTATACTTCAGAGCCAAGAGCTTAGTCACATATCTATCTACAAATACTACAGGGACTTAGAGACATGTTCTTCCTGGGCGGGCAGCCATGACCCAGGCCAAATTCTATTACTATGGAAATAAAGAAGAGTGATGTTGATGAACATCCGGTGGCCTTCAACCACCAGAGAACGCCTATTCCCCAGAGTCTCCAGAGCCTGTATCACTCCAAAGCCCACGCTCCTTACAGTACATTGTAGAGCCCGGTTTCATATACAAATGTACTGGCAAGAAATTTATTTTATTTTGTCACCTTCATAAATACACTTTCCTCCTAATAGCCTTTCACCAAGCTGGGATTTAAAGAAAAAACTTACCTGTTTTTAGTACAACATTCATTACTTTTGGAATACTGAATTTTCCTCTAACTGTGGGAATACCAAATAAGTTATAGTAGACATGAATTTTAAGCAGCAAGCATATAATAATAGGATATTGAATTTGAAAATTACATTAACTTAGTAGTACAACTAGCCTATCTAGGCAAGAATCTCTGCTGTAACAATTCTGGTAAGTGACTCCTTGGCCGTTGTTGAAACATTACGTCATTGCAGTAGAGCACACTGTATTCATGAGGCAGCCCATTCCATTGTTGGATAGCTCTGATTGAAATGTTCTTCCTTAATTAAAGAAAAATCGCTTTCTCATTAACATTTACTCAGTTGCTTTAGTTTATGCCTTCTAGAGCTGTGCTGTCCTATATGGTTGCCACTAGACTCATGTGGCTATATAAATTTAAATTTAAGTTAATTAAAATGAAATAAAATTGAAAATTTAGTTCTTCAGTCACACTATTGAGCACATTTCAAGTGTTCAATAGTCACATGTGGCTAGTGGCTACAATAGTGGACACTATAGAGAACATTTCATTATTGCAAAAAGTTCTACTGGACAGTACTATATCTAGAGCAAAACAGATTAAATCTATGACAATTGTCATTAAGTGCCCTTCTAACATCATAATGCTTTGTCTTTTTTTTAGAGATCAGGTTAAAAATAATTTTAATTCAGTTAAAAAATCTCAACATCTTATTATATTTCATGCTGTTTTTTGAGAATTTAGGAGAGACTAGTAAACAAAACAAAGATTCTTGCCCTCATGGAGCTTTCATCTCAGCAGAGAGAGATAGCCAAAAACAAGCCAAACAAACAAACAAAACAATAACCAAAATAAATAAAATATGTACTTTGTAAACATTGACAAATCCTATGAAAACAAGAAATGGAGGGTAAGGGGATGGGGATTCAGGAATAGGGGTGGTTTGCAATTTTAAATAAAGTGATCAGAGTGGGCTTCATTGAGGTGATATTTGAGCAAGAACTTGAAAGAGGCAAGAGAATTAGCTATTGTGACTATTTGGGGGAAGAGTGTTGCAGGCAGAAAGAACAGCCAGGGCAAAGGGTACAGCAAAGCAGACAGTGTGACTAGAGCAGAGTGAGCTAGGAGGGGTATAGAAAGAGACTAGATCAGAGCAGTGTGTGTGTGTGTGTGTGTGTGTGTGTGTGTG
This sequence comes from Diceros bicornis minor, assembly GCF_020826845.1. Classification (NCBI taxonomy): domain Eukaryota; kingdom Metazoa; phylum Chordata; class Mammalia; order Perissodactyla; family Rhinocerotidae; genus Diceros; species Diceros bicornis. The sequence continues at coordinate 18,581,352 of NC_080742.1, read as the reverse complement.
TGTGTACACAGCTTTGTAGACCCTTATAAGCACTTTGTGGAGCAATTGTAGAGTTTTGAGAAGAGAAGTGAAATTTTCTGACTTTTTTAGAAGCTCAATTCTGCTGCAATGTTGAGAATAGGCTCACGGCAGGGGATGAGGTAGAGTGTGAGGATAAAAGTGTGAAGTTATATTTATTACTTTGCATGGTTTATAATATTATTTCCTGACCCCTTATCATCCTGAATTTCCATTGTATCCTCTATTTGGCATGATCCAGTTTACTAATGGCCCTCTTAAAATATGTCTCCAAGAATAGAACACAATACCCCAGATGATACAAGAGAAGTACATATGACAATTACTTCTCATCATATGAACACTTTTTCTAATGCTACATTTTAAGATTTTATTGAGTGTTTTTACTTATATCTTCTGAAGGTTTTGATCAAATTAAATCCTGATAATTTTATTAGATTTGTTAACAGAAGTTGTTTCCCAAATTATACAGTTTGTTATTTTGAAATTACATACAAATCTTATATTTATCCTTCTAAATTTTATCCTCGTGTTTTTAGCTCAGTGTTTCATATTAGCCATTTTTCTGCTTTATGTAAACTTTAAATGTAATAAGTATTAGTTCTATGCTTTCACTCAAATTATCAGTAAATTTTTGATAAGACAATATAAGAACAGAGCACTGTGGCATGCCACTGCCTGGAATTTCCATTAAGCCAGAAAGATGTTAACTTGGATGAAAGAATAGAAATAATACTCATTTTCCAAGTGAACGCTGAAGCATTAATTCATTCTCATTGAGTACAATTCAAACGGTTTAAAATCACTATCTTTACTACGAATAAAGTTCATAGAGAACTTTTCAAAACCCTTAAAATGCCCGTAGATCAATAGCCCATGTGCCCCCAAGCGTTACCTCTCTGGTGGTATCTCCTATTTACTCACCTCTCTCTCTCTCCACTCTTGCCACTCAGGACTCCTTCATGTCTCGCACACACACCAGGCCTGCTCCCTCCTCAGGACCCCTGCATATCCTGTTCCCTTTGTCCATAATGCTGCTCCCTGACCAGACACCTGAACGGATCATCCAAAAACCTACTTTAAATGTTTCTTGAAATATCATTTCTTACAGAGGCCTTCACTCTCTACCCTATATAATATTGCAATATGCCCCAATATTTCCTATCCCCTTGCCCATTTTATTTTTCTTCATATTAATTTACATTTTCTAACACAATATGTTATTATTATTTTGTCTATTGTCTATCCCTTGCCACTGGATCATATGATCCATGAAATATGGGCTTCTGTTTGCTTTAGTTTATTGCTGAATTTCTAGTACTTAGAATTGTGTTTTGCACATAAAAAGCAATCAGTAAATATTTATCGAATGAATAGGTGAATAATCTTCCTATCTTCTAGGACTATTCCCTTAAATAGTTTGATTTGGTTGGTTCCTTGTGAAAATCCGAAAATAAAAATCAGTGAAGAAAATCACTAAAATCTCATACAATTTCTGAATGAAGCCAAAAAATCTACTCAGTTCCATGAATTACAATTGACTTGTCACCAACAAAATCCACACTTGTCCATACAATAAATATTAATCATGAATACAATGAAAGATGATCTTCAAATATTAATTTGACTTTAGATTTTAATATTTTTACCCATAAACATTTATCAGCTATTAATAGGAATTGGAATTTGTTTATTTGATTATGTTTATTCTTACTTCTCTGGTTTATTTTATCTGAGATACTAATGAGCATGAAACTAGAGCATGAAAAATATAAAAATTGAAGAGTCATTTGGCATGTAATTTAAGTTAAACCATATTGAGAAAAAATTTTCAAAAGAGCAATTTGATATTCATTGTTAATCTGACTATAGCGTTGGTGGTAAAGGGTGTGGTGATGGGGAGAGTCTGCACTAGAGAATGAACAGGTCAAGTGCTAGGTCAAAATATTTCAATAAATAAAAGCCAGACAAGTTTTTAGATAAATACCCACAACCCTGGTCTTCGGAGAGTTAACTAGTTACCTCCAAGAAAAATATATCAGTCCCACTCATGAATTCCAAATATAGTATAAGGATGATTTGAACAGAAACAGATGATTTGATACAAGTTAATCCTTCCTCTTTTGAACTTCAGACACTGGAAACTAAAAGGCATTGTTTAATAATTTATACAATCTTATGACCAATGCAAAAATTTCTGCTTTAATATCGGGTGGATGTCTCCTGTATTCTTTTATCAGGAATACTTACATCTCATATTTTGTTAATCTGGAAGTACAAATAGTTAGGTATGTCCAAATATTAGGAAGTTCTAACTAAAGGTTAAAATAATGGCATAGGGATTATTTTATTTCCCAGTTGGATCTTTGTTTGCATTTTAATAGCTTAAATATTTAGTTACTTCATTTTCAGTGGAAAAAGTGGTGAAGAGAATGAGAATGACGTGATGAGCACAAAGAATTTGTGAATTTGATTATGTATGTTTCAACTTAGTTTTTATTCATACAGACATCAGCAAAATATCTTTTGAATAAACTAAAATAATATTTTAATTTATAAATATAAACTTTTGATCTATATTTGATAGTATTAGTAAGAATGTAACATGTGTTTAACACGTTGATGAAGTGAAGATTGAATTAGAATAGTGCAGAGCTATTATTTTGTACCCTCAGATATACAATAATAGGATCCAGATCAAAGTATTTGCGTTGATCGAAAATTCTATGATTGAAACTACGTTTACAAAAGGAGCTCCCGAAAATGCTAATTTTAGTGATAAGTCCTACTTCTGCATTACTGCAAACTTTGAAATGTATTCTTCTATTCCACATAGTAATATTTTCACATTTTAACTATGGAATTTGAAGCACATAGATCTAATTAGTTGCATTCACACATATCGATCTAGTATGAAACAAAGAAAAAATAAATTTTATCACATACCTGGATGTTTGATGTGAATGATATCCGAATATTTGAAAATAAATGGATGATTTAATTTTCTCTTTTATCTAAATGTTTGCCATCATGTAAAACCAGTGACCTTCTGAATTTTACACAAATTGACTTGTATGTAACAGAACTCATTGATTTAGGGTATAAATTATTATGCAGTCACTTGGGAATTTATTTAAATATATAATATATTGTTTTATATAATATAGTGTTTTATAAGTTTTACCACTTTTGCTGTCAACGACAATTACTGAATAATAGATTGTATTTGCTTTGTCTGGCTTTCCAAGTCCTCACAACATATAAAAGCAAAGGAGAGAGTTTACGTTTTTTGGTTCTGAGACATACAACAAAGAAGCCAGAAAATGCACTAGAAAAGCTATACACATCTTGATGCTCACCAATGTCATGAAAAAATGAAATTCAATTTCCAAACATAAATTTTAAAAAATGGTTTTCAGTTGGAAAATATATTTTTCTATTCTGACTTAAAGCAACTAAGATCGAATTTACAATTAAATTAAAGACTTCAATGGAACAGTGAAAGGAAGAAAGCAATCTCACTGATAATGGTAAACCCCCAAAAAATATGCTTAATAAAATTTTTCAAAAATTATAAAATGATATTTTGGAAAGACATATCTATTTGAAAGATCATCCTTAGAGAGCAGAGAATCTGCTACATTTCATGCTACATTTCAGGAGTTCAATGAACATTTGGAGAATAAAAAAATGAGTGAATGAATGAAGTTTTAAAGAACTTGATCTACTTTGTAAATTCTCAGCTTTTGTTCTCTCATAAATTAGTACAAAGAGGATAAAATTGTAATGCTACATTGCATTGGTCTAGGCGAGAAAGACAAATAGATCAAAAGGAGGTATGCTTCATTACTCACAATCCTTCCAAAGTCCAAAAGGCTAAGCTGTAAGCTGGTGGAATATACTATTATATATGAAGAAATAATAAATGTTAATGAACATTTATTGAGCATCTACACTGCATTAGACACAATGAAAATCAGAAAGGGATCAGGGGAATTGTAAACATCTGTGGAAACAAAAAAAAGTCACAGTAGAAAACTGAAAATTCTCAACACTTTATGTGGTAGTGAGAATATCTTTCTGAAAGATACTTTCTAAAAAATAGCTTTTAAATAACCATTAAATGTTTAAAATTCTAATCGCAGAAACTCCCGTTCTAGTTCTGTATTTACCACAATTCTGAATTTCAGAAAGTGTGAGTTTCCCACATAACCTCAGAGGAAGAATGATCTATCTACTTATCAATAAATTTAACATTATAAATTAGCGATTTTTAAAAAAATGTTGGCCTCTTATTTGCTTTATTTTTTTAAAAAATACTTCCAGCTTGTTTTTCGGAAAGGCTATACCAGACCCCACTAGAAATATACAACAGGTCCAGTTGATCCACATCCTCACTGATACTTGGTATTATCAGGCTTTCCATTTCAGTCATTCTCACAGGTGTGTAGAGGTATTTCACTATAGATTTGATTTGCAATCCTGTAGTAATTGACGATACTGTACTTATTTGCAATCCATATCTTTGGCTAAATGTCTGTTCCGTCTTTCCTTATGTTCCCTATTAGGTTGTCTGCCTTCTTGATATTGAGTTGGAAGAAGTTTTTATTTATTTATTTGTTTGTCTGTCTGTTTTATAAATTCTGGATATAAGTCCTTTATCAGAACTATTTTTTGAAAATATTTTCTCTCAGTCTGTGCCTTGCCATTTCATTTTCTTAAGGGTGTCTTTTGAACATCAAATGTTTTTAATTTTGACAAAAGCCAATTTATCAAATTTTTTTATAGTTTGTGGTGTTACTTTGTCCTATTTAAAAATTATTTGTCTAACCGAAGGTCACTAAGATTTTCTGTTTTTATCTAGACATTTTACAGTTTTACTTCTCAAATTTAGCTCTGTGATCCATTTCTAGATTTTTTTGTTAAAATTAACAAAATGGTGAGAGAGGATGGTCTCAGTTTACATCCAATTGTTCTAGCCCCGTTTGTTGAAAAGATTATCCTCTCCCATTGAATTGCCTTGGAAACTTGGTCAAAATTCAACTGACCGTATGTGTGTATGTATTCTATTTCATTAATCTATGTTTATCTTCACGTCAATGTAGCACTATCTTGATTACTAAAGCTTTATATAGAGACTTGAAATCAGGTAGTTGGGGTCCTTAAACTTTGTTCTATAATTGATTTTTATATATTGACTTGATATCCTGTGACTTCGCTCAACTCAGTTATTAGCTCTATTTGCCGTTTGTTAATTCCTTAGGATTTTCTACATAGATGATCATGTTGTCTACAAATCAAAACAGTTTTGTCTCTTCCTTTCCAATCTGTTTGTCTTTAATTTTTTTTTTCTTGCTGTATTGCACTGGCTAAGTCTCCAATACAAAGCAGCATAGAAGAGGTAAGAAGACACATCCTTACCTTCTTCCCATCTTATGGGGAAAACATTCAGCTTTTCACCTTTAAATATCATGTTAAAATTGTCTTATATATCTTTTATCTAGATGCCTTATAGCAAGATCACCTTTGTATCTAATTTGCTGAGAGTTTTTTTATTATGAGTGTTGAGTTTTGCCAAATCTATTTTTTTCCTGCATCTATAGGGATGCTCCTCTGGTTTATTTGCTTTGCTAGTGTGAGTAATTGCATGATACCAGGATAATATAACCCTGCAGAGACCTGTCTATGCAGTCATTTGACCTCTTCAGGCAAGAGTTCTCAGTTTTGGGGGGTGCTATTACTTTTAAATTCTGTGATATTAAAAATGTATGTCATATATATTATCAGGAATAGTCATCAGCTGATCATGGTGTAATATATATAGATTTCTTTATCTTAAGATTATCTGATACATTTAAAAACACTTTTTTTTTTTTTTTTTTTGCTGAGGAAGATTTGCCTAAGCTAATATCAAATGCCAATCTTCCTCTTTTTTATGTGAGCCACCACCACAGCATGGCCACTAAGAGGTGAGTGGTGTAGGTCCACACCCAGGAACTGAAGCTGGGCTGCTGAAGTGGGGCATGATGAACTTAATCAGTAGGCTGATGAGGCTCCCCCTAAAAAACACAATTTTTTACTATAATTTTTTATTGTATAAAATTAAACCACACAAAAGAATAAAGAAAATTGTGCAATGACCCTTATATGGCCATCACCCAGATTTAGCAATCATTAAAATTTTGCTCATTTGCTTCTTCTGTTAGTTTTCATCTTTTTCCTTTTTCTTGCTGAGTTATTTTAAGGCAAATTTAAGCATATTTCATTTCAAACTTATGCATTTTAGTATGTATATCTGATCACATAAAACAATCTTTTTAAAAGTAGATAATTTCTTATATAGTTAGAATAAAATGATCACATCCAAGAAATTTAAAAATTACTCCTTAGTATCATTTAATACTTTGCTTCTCAAAGCATAGTCTGCAAACCAGCAGCAGCAGAATTTGGTAGCTTGTTAGAAATGCAGTATCTCAGCTTCACTGAGAACTTTTGAATCAGAATCTTCAGTTTTAAAAAGATCCCAGTGATTAGCATACATCTTAAAATTTGAAATCTAATACTCAGATATGTAATCACATTTCCCCAATTGCTTCAAAAATATCTTTTTTACACTTGGTTTGTTTGAAGAAGTCTCCAAACAATATTTACATGTGACATTGACTTTTTAGGCCCCTTAAGTTATTTTATATAAAGCATCCCCCACCCATTTATATTCTGCCTTTTGCTTGCTGAAAAAATTGGGACGATTCATTAGAAGATTGTCCCCAAATTCTCTATTTGCATCTTTTGGGTCATTTAAATTGTTCCCTATCTCTGTACTTCTTATAAATCTAAACATGCTCCAGAGGTCTGATTAGACTCAGGTTCAACCTAAACAGAACATCAGTGATTCTGTGTGCTTCATATTATGTCACATCAGGAAGCACACAATGTGTCGTTTCACCATTTTTAGAGACGCTAACACTGCTCATAGGTTCGTGTGGAAATTGCACAATACTTCCATTGTAAAATTTTTCATCAGTTTTTGTACCTTTTTGTTTATTCGTTGGTGATTAGTGCCTAAATCACTTATTTCATTAGGGGCAGCAAAACAGTGATTTTTTTCATTTAATTATCCTTTTCTTAATTATCAGCTGGAATATTTTTGTAAATAATAAGTTTCCCTCCCTTATCATACAAGGTTATTTGGATAGTGTGAAATAAAAATTATACAGGAAATTCAGAATAAGTGCTTGAGTCTCTCATTTTAGTTACTGATTTTAATAGTAAGGAATTGGTGTCAAGTTACGTCCGGTGGTGTTCAATGAGTTTCTTTACCCCTTCATATCTCTCTTTCTCTCTTTTTTTCACATTGTTTCTCTTTCACACTCTCTCTCTACATTATAAACTAAAATACAATTTTAATGTGCTTTATACAATACCATTAATCATTCTCTTTGATGTTCAAATTATCCAGTATTTGGAAAACGTGAGCTCTTTTATGTTGATCCCTATGTCCTTTTACACAAAATAACAGGGTTGATAAATGCTTGATTGTTGGCCCACTGAAATTCTCCAAGTTCATTATATATTTTCTGCCTTTTGGCTGAAATCAGTATTCTTTGAAAAAGCCATAGTTCATTTTAATGGGGAATCATATTTTAGTGCCATAACATGGATGAGTACTGTTTATTCCTATTGGGTTGTCATTGAAGGTATTTTCAGTGAACAGATGTTGGAAATAATAATAATCATATAATTATATAATATAATTATTATCCTAGTGCTAATTTTTAAAATTTAAATATTGCTTGTAATTGAGATAATATTCACATATAATTAAGTAACATTTAATAAATATACATGTGGAAATCCTGCTTCAGGTAATATGGCTATCTAAGTACTAAGGCTGACCCACTGTAAAATATTGTATAAAAATCTTCTTAAATGCATCCATAAGCTGATGAAAAAGTAAGGACTCAGATCATAAATAAAGGGGCACTAAATTTGGCTTTCCCTGAGGAATTTTCCTGAATTCAGTGAATTTGAGCATCGGTTTTTGCAAATGTGCAGAACTTGGAACAAGAATTCAATTTCACAACTTGAGTTGATGGGTATAATTGAAGACTGCTATAAAGCTGATACCCCACCCAAAGTTTCACCTTGTTTGTAAGGATGAGCTAGAAATACCCTTTACCAAACTGGGTACTGCTAGGCAATTGACTGTCTTGAAACTTGGCACAAAGGATTAAAAAAAAAATCACTCCTGAGAATTCGATTTGTAACCATAAGTTGGCTATTATGTAGGTTGACAACTTGAATTCACATTATAAGGTAGTCCAAAAAACTCTCAAGCCGAGAATTTAGTTTAAAATACCCTAGATTCAGTGCTCCCAGATGACTGACAGCAGTAAATACATATGCTTTCTGAAAGAACCCAGCTTCATCCCAGGCTCAAAGTATTTCCATGGCCAAGGTTCCAGTGAGCAGACTGTATTCAAAAGTCACAATACGCATAAGGATATAATACATCAGGAGCAAGAACCAGTATGAAAACATATACAGCTGAATTATACTAATGGGTGTGTGTGCATATATAATTTACAAAAGGATAAACAAACATAAAGGACCTAGAATTAAACCTAACAAAATATGTGCACAATATTTGTGGAACTGTTCTATAAAGCTATAGTAGAATATTTAAGAGACCTAAATAAATGGAGAGCTATATCATGTTTATGGATTGGAAAACTCAATATTATAAAGATTTCATTTTCCCCAGTTTGATCTATAAATTCACTGCAATCCCAATCAAGATTAAAAAAAAAAGTGTTTTTGGTGGAACTTAGATGTAAAATCTGAAATGTGTATGGAAATTCAAAGGGTCAAGAGAAGTCAAGACACTCCTGTAACAGAAGAAAAATGTGCTGGACTTGTCTTACTGGATACCAAGACTTAATTTGAAACTATAATAATTAAGACAGCAAAGCAGTGTGAACAATAGTACATTATATTGTGACCTAAAACAGATGGATGCAAATACAGAAACTTGATTTTTGACAGAGCTGAAGTTGCAGATCATTTCAGAGAGACTTTTCAGTAAGTGGTGCTTGGACAATTGGTCATCCATATGTTAGTAACAGCTTTGACAGTAAGTTTTTTTTTGTTTTTAACTCAAGGTTTTTTTTTTTTTTTTGAGGATGATTGGGCCTGCGCTAATATCTGTTGCCAATCTTCCTCTTTTTCTTTTTTCTCCCCAAAGCCCCAGTACCTAGTTGTGTATCATAGTCGTAGAGCTGCAGCTCTTCTATGTGGGACGCCGCCTCAGCATGGCTTGATGAGCAGTGAGTAGGTCCGCTCCCAGGATCCAAACCAGAGAACCCTGGGCCACCAGAGCAGAACGGGCGAACTCAATTGCTACACCACCAGGCCGACTCAGATAGTATGTTTTCTTTAAGAAGTGTATATATATATATTTTTTATTGCATAGTCAGTTCACCTGAAATACACATGGGAGATGAGGGCAACGGCAATGTCCAAAAATTACAAAATAGGTGACCAGATTTCCAGAGAACAGAATAGTTTTAGATATAAAGAAAAACTTAAGTGAAATAAATGTTAAACTCTATCCAGTTAAGAATAATGGAAGTTATAATTTGTTTACCCTAATGAAAGGAAAACATGAGATTAAATTAAATAATGTGAATTGAAAATCAGAGATTGTATATGACAAGATCTTCATTCTAAGAACAAATAAATCAAAGACTAGAAAGTGTCTTACCCAACCCAAACCAGACAGTAATGGGAAAGCAAGGATCAGATTTTGAGTTTTCTAATTCTCCCGTAGATTCTTTCCACCACAACACAACATCTATAGGAGGTTAAATCAGAGAATAACGGAAATAAATGACAGTTTGGCATCTTAGAAAGTTTCAAATGAATGGTACAGGAAACAAATATGTAAAAGTTGATAAAAGAATAGATTTACTTTCATAGAAGACCTGAAGAAGAGTGTTTATAAACTATGTAAAATAATGATCTGATTAAGTAATACCAAGTTATAAACAAGGGTGAATAAGAAATGGAATGATTGAGTCATAATTTTATTCTATCATGAGTATGTAAGTCACTAGTGAGTGAATCAGCAGCCTCCACATATACAAACCATAATAATAAACAAGTTGTTATGTCTGGAAATGTAATCCTTTCCTCCCTCCTACTTGTTGCTATTTATAGATTTAGTGCTTTTATTTAAGATGTATTTATGAATTTCTATGGTGCTAACAAAGCTTTCAATGTCTAAAATGCATAGGAATTTGTGGCTAACATTCAATTATTAGAATATGAATAGATTCATTCTTCATAATAAAAATATTATAGCACTATGAAATTTTATATACTAGACATTTTGAGTATTAAAATGTTTACTCCACAATTTCAAAATAATATTTTTCTCATTGAAAATTCTTAAAGTTTATGAAACCAAATTTTTAAAAAGTTGGAGACTGTTTTCTAGGAAAATGCAGCCCTGATGCATAAAGTAGAAGCATAGATAAGTCCTCTTTTACCCTCTGAAGCATCTGAATATTGTCCTGTAACTCTAAATTTGATACTATAGTTTGGTTTACATTTGATTTGATATTAGACCTAGTCCTAAAAAAATTAATACATAAAAGAAAGAGAGAATAGAGGTTTGATTTTTTAAAATCACATCCAAAATATTATTTCAGCTGAAAGTGATTAACAGGATTTTAAAATCATAAGTTCCTTTTCACTGTCTTAATCTTTTTGGCAACAGCCAGCTGTTTATTAATATTCTGTGGAAGAATAAAAGTGAAGCAGTTTGGGGGCTAGCCCAGTGGTGTAGTGGTTAAGGTCGAGAGCTCTGCTTTGGTGGCCCGGTGTTCGCAGGTTCAGATCCTGGGTGCGGATCTACACACCGCTCATTAAGCCATACTGTGGCAGCATCCCATATACAAAATAGAGGAAGATGAGCACAGATGTTGGCTCAGGGCCAATCTTCCCCAGCAGAAAGAGGAAGATTGGCAACGGACGTTAGCTCATGGCCAATCTCGCTCACCAAAAAAAAAAAGAAAAAAAAAGTGAAGCAGTCTGTCCAGTGGTAACAGTTCCTGAGCCCCATGATCTGCAGCATCTCAACTTCTGGAACCCTCTTGTTGCCACTGAAGGTTTTGCTTCATCTGACTACAGCACAACCCTACTTCTTGCCTCTGCCCTCGCTGGAAAACTAGTGAGTAATATTTCAGATCTCCTGAATTGTAAAGGAAATTCCTATGAACTTCAATCAGTATATTCCTCCCACTCCAAATACTAAGCGACCATATGCTAATATGTTTTTTGCCATCTTATATTCTAATATGATCTGTTGTTAGATTCTGAAAAACTGGGATTTCTTTCCGTTTCAATTATTCTTCTTTCAGAAATAAGGAGAACCATTCATTGGCATAGTGCCTTTGAGTTGCCTAGTTAAAGGATTTCACACATATTATAGCAAACATATTTTTCCTGTTTTTTTATGGCTTTTATTCAAGTTTGTGCAATGCTTGTTAAATTACTCAGCTTCTGACACTCAAAACAATATGTAAGTCTTTAAGGATCAAAACCTACTTGCTGGGATTTTCCCAATTGCTACGATAGATTAGCTTTGGCTGACTAACACTCCTGCTGAGAACAACCAGGAAAGACAGACAGAATTACCAAGGGGGAGGGGATTCATCTGAAGTCATTGGAGAGTTGCTGAGGCTATCAGGACTTGAGGGGTCAGATCCCAAAGAGAAGTGAACCACAAAGAGGTGAGCTGACGTTCTATGAGCAGCTTTTATCCTCAGAGCATTTGCTGATTCTTGGAATGTGGAGAGAGATTGAGAAACGAGGCATCAAAGGAAAAATGTTTTGGTAAACACTTCAGGTTTATAGGGAAAATATGGTGAGATTGAAAGAAAAAAATTGGAGTGAGGCATCCAGAATTTAAGAATCAAAATCTAGGAGTGAGAGAGGCAAAGAGAATTTGCCTTACTTACACTTAGTGGTATTCCTCCTTGAAGCATTTGCTCAATTCTACGCACAGCAAAAAAGCCTAAAAAACTAAGAAGAAAGTAGAAGCCATTTAAAAGTTAGGAGAGTATTTGGAAGTTTCTTAGGGCCAAGGAGATAAGAATTGAAATTGAGGACTTGTTGAGGAGGAAGGACTGTAGTAAATACCCTAGGCTCTGAGTTAGTGCCCAAAAGAATAACACCCTAGGAGCAGCGGATATAACAGAGATAAACTGATTCATACAGAAATTGCAATCCAGGTAAACCGTGATTTGCTATAATCTTCCTCCCAACTCAGGGTCTCCACCAGAGGATAGAGTAAACCTTTCTGGAGGAAATAACACCACCCAGAGCTTCTACACTATTTTCATTAAAGAGCTCCAGCTTTCAATCAAAAACAGAGCCATGGATTACCTAGTTATTCCTGTTGACAGCCACAGATTTTATTACTATGTGTTAAAAAAAATAGATGGAAATCTAGTTCTGTAAATGGAATATCTGAGAAAAGAATCAAATGGAAAGTCTAGAATTAAAAACTGCAATAATTAAAATTAAGAACTTAATTGTTGATTTTAATATCCTATGCTGTTGATTTTAACAGCAAAAGGTAGGATTAGTAAATTGAAAACTGTAGAAAATATTCAAGCTGAAGCACAGAAATGAAGAAGAAGGAGGAGGAGAAGAAAGGGAGAGAAAAGAACATTGAAGAAACATGGAACATTGTAAAAAGAAAAAAAAAAAGTCTATCATGTATTTAGAGTCCCAAAAGCAAAGAAGGGAAGATAAGGCAAAATAATGCTTGAAAAACTGTCTAAAAGTTTTCTAAAACTGGCGAAAGTCGTTAAGCCAAAGATCCAAAAGTAATATAGACTTCAAGCAAGATAAATTCACCACATTAATAAAGAGGAAAGATCATAAGATGTTGAAATGCAGAAAAAATTTTGATAAAATTCAACAAATAATAAAAAAAATCTAAGAAAACAATGACTAGAACAGCACTTTCTTAACCTGATAAAAGATGCCTACAAAAAAACGACAGCAAACGTTATAATATTGTGAAATGTTGAAAGCTTTTCTCTTGAGATCAGAAATAAGATACTATCATTTCTACTAAACCTTGTATGGGGAGTCCTAGACAGTTTAAGGCAATACAAAGGAATAAAAGGTATAATAGTGGGAAAAGACTAAAACTGTCATAATTTGCCGATAATAGAATATAGAAAATCCTGAATGATTCACCGATTTAAAAAAATTAGAACAAATTTAACAAAGTATATCTACATGACCAATATACAAAAATCAATGTGTATATATTTATAATAGTTAATTAGAGAGTGAAATTTAAGATACTATTTATGATAGAATGAAAAATCAAATAATTTAGAATAAGTTTAATGCTAGATGTATAAGAATCTAAACAGAAAACTAAAAATATCACTGACAAACTAAAAGAAGGCCGAAACAAAAGAAAGTATGTACCATGCATTTCAAAGACTCAATACTGTAAAAATATTTATTCTTCTAAAATTCATCAAAAGAAAAAAATCAATCTCAATCAAAATCCCAGAAGATTATTTTTGTATGTTTATGGAAATTGACAAAATTATTCTAAAATTTACATGAAAACTCAGAGTCAAGAATAGCCAATCTAGTCCTGAAGTAGAATAAAGTTCAATGATAGACACTACTGGATATCTAGACTTGTTTTAAATATAGTTTAGTATTGGTGCAAGCAAGACAAATAGACAAATAGGCCAGAAAAGAGAGTTCAGAAACAGACCTGCACTCATAGATTCAGTTGATTTACAAAACAGTGCCACTTGCAATACAATGAAGAAATTCTTTTCAATAAATGGCATTGATTCATTTGGACATCCATGTGGAAAATTAAATAAATAAACTATATCTCCAGCTTACACCATATACACAAACCAATGCCAAGTGGATCACAGACCTCAATGTAAAAGATAAACAATAAATTTTCTGAGAGATAAGGTAAGTGAATAGCTTCTTGACTTTGAAATAAGCAAATATTTCTTAAGCAGGACATAAAAAGCATTAATAAGAAAAATAAACAAATTCAACCTTATTAAAATTAAATATTTCTGTTTGTCAAAAGATAACATTAAGACAGTAAAAAAGCAAGTCTCAGAGCTGAAGATATTTGCAATATATCAATCTGACAAAGGACTTGAATCCAGAGCGCATATTAAAAAAAAAAAAAAAAACTACAGTCAATAAGGAAAAGGCAGAATCCCAGTTTAAAAAAGACAGATAAAACATTGAATAGGTACATCAGAAAAGATGACATCCAAATGCCCGTTAAAAATATTTTACAAGTCCTTAACAACATTACTCATCATATAAACAATTCAAACTATGAATTACCATAAAGCACCTACAAGAAAGTGCCTACAAATTCAAAACTACAGGACGTTTTATACACTGCCAATGGGAATATAAAGGAACACAATCACTCTGAAAAACTGGCAGTATTTTCTAATACTAGTCATATGCATACTCAACAATTCCATTCCTAGACATATGCCCAACAGAACTGCATACATGTGTTCATATTCAAGGATGTTAATAGAAACATTATTCAGAAGAGCCCCAAACAGAAGGAAAAAGCTGTTCATTAATACTAGGATTGATAAATTGTGGTAAATACTTAAAATGTAATACTATACAGCAGTAAAAAAGGCAAAACTCATGTTACACCCAAGGGCAGGGCAGAATCTAGCGTATTGCTGAATGAAATAAGAAAGAACCAAAAATGTTCATACTATCTGACTTATCTCACATAAAGTTCAAAAATGGGCAAAACCATTTTATATTGCTAGAAGGCAGAGTAGTGGTTATCTTTGGTAGGGGTAGTAATGATTGAGAAATACTGGTAGTTATATATGTGTACTCACTTTGTAATAATTAAGTGGGCTGCGTAATTATGATCTGTTTAATTTTCTGTCTTTGTTACATTTCAATAAAAGTTTAGAAACTCCTGCATAGTAAATCTATTTTTAATGTCAATTTCTGTTAGAAATATAAGCAACTTAAGAAGAGCTTTATGTGACTATTCTTATCCCTTGTTAAAAGAAATAAGTACTTTGATATATTTAAAATAGCATTTATAAGAAGCATCTTGAGAAATGTAAAAAATCTGTCTGCATTTTTGCAAATTAAGGACATATTTGAGTTTAGCTAAATATTTAAAGTTAATTTTGTTTTCCATTCTCACAATGACTTCAAGTGGATTATGAGAAGAAAAATTATGATTAAACCACAATGAAAATTTAAAACAAAGAACATATCTTTGAGAGAAATTCAAGACTAATGCAACCTGTAATTTTAAAAAAATTGAATTAAGAATCTAAATTTTAGAAATTGTGGAGGAAAAACAAGCTCACATGGTAACTCCAAATAAGAAATTTGTAGCTTCACTATCTAACTTACTATAGCCAGTACGTTGTTATCTGAAGCCATCATCTTGGTCTTACCAGAAATACTGGTTATGATATGGTCTCACATATATGCATAACATAATTTTCAGAATTTCAGTCATCCTATTTATTTAACTGTGATTTTTCGTTTATTCTTTCGTTCAGAAATATCTAACAAGCACCTTCTATGTGTCACATCCAGTTCTAGCCACTGGGCAGATAGATAGTTGTAAAGAATACAAACATGGTCATTACTTTTGGGGCACTTCAAGTCTGGAGGAGAGGATACACAATAAGTAGTAATCACACAAATAAATATATAATTGCAAACTGAAATTTAAAGATCTACGACTGAAATGAATATACTAAAAGAGACAAAGGGAGATCCAATTTAAACTGGACAGTTGAGGAAGTTTTTTCTGAGGAAGTGAATTTAGGCTGATATCTGAAGGATGAGAAGGTGGAGAATGGAGTTTAGATTGTTGTAACCGAGGATCAACATTAATGAAGTTTTGTAGTAGGAAATTGAGAGGGGAGCAGTGTGGCTGGGGCATGGTGACTGTGGGTCATGGACACACGGGTTTGGAGGGGTAATAAAATTCTTGATGATGTGTCTGGTGTTTGCTTTAAATTCTTTGGGAAGTTATTGAAAGATTTTATAATGAAAGAACTATTAAATATAAAATTTAACATTAAGTAATAGACTGCCACTAAACAATGTGAAAGGTTGGTTAGAGGAAGAAATAGTGGATTTGAGACTTCTAATTAGGAGGGTCAATGAGTAATCCAGGCAGCAATGAGAGTGGCCTAGATGAGGGTGTTGATAGAAATGGAGCCAAACGGACAGATTACAGGTATACCTGGGAAAGTTAGTCTTTGAATTTCACCTTTCTCAATGGGAAATGAGAATAATAGTATGTATTTCATAGGCTGTTATAGATATAAAAGGAAATAATTGTAACTGTTATTTTGGTAAGGAATAAATTATTAACTGGAAAAATAAGGACATTCATATACCATCCTAAACTGTCCAAGCTGACTGATCTTCATCTCAGCGGTGAATAGGTCTTGCTGCTCCTGGTGTCGCAGAAGTCAAGGTAGTCTTTGTACAACATACCACAAATTGGTCTGCACCTCTGTGCTAGAAAACAGTTCCCTTTTACCTTGATTCTCTTCGGGAAGGTGTCACAGCTAACACGTTTCTCATTACGGGTTCACAAGGGGACATATGTTAACATTTACTGAGCCTCTACTATGCATGAGGCGCTATGCTAGATATTTCACATACAGTAGTCTGCCCTTATCTGAGGTTTCCGTTACCCATGGTCAACTGCAATTGGAAAATATTAAATGGAAAATTACAGAAATAAACAACTCATAAGTTTTAAATTCCATGCCATACTGAGTGGTGTGATGAAAGCTTGCCACACCCCACTCTGTCCCGCCTGGGATGTGAATCATCCCTTTGACCAGCATGTCTACGATGTACGCACTACCCAGCGTTAGTCACTTAGTAGCGACCTCAGTTATCAGATCAACTGTCTTGTTATCGCAGTGCTTGTGTTCAAGTAACCCTTACTTTACTTACTAATGGCCCCAAAGTGCATGCTTTGGGGAGTAGTGGGAAGTAGTGATGCTGGCAATTTGGATATGCTCAAGAGAAGACATAAAGTGTTTCCTTTAAGTGAAAAGGTGAAAGTTCTCAACTTAATAAGGAAAGAAAAAAAATCGTATGCTGAGGTTGCTAAGATCTACAGTAACTTTTATTATAGTATATTGTTATAATTGTTCTATTTTATTATGTTATTGTTGTTAGTCTTTTACTGTACCTAATTTATAAATTAAACTTTATCATAGGTACATATGTATAGGAGAAAATGTAGTATATGTAGGATTTGGTACTATCCTCAGTTTCAAGCAACCACTGGGGGTCTTGGAATGTATCCCCCATGGATAAGAGGGGACTACTGTATATTTACTATTAATATTGCCACTTTCAGGATAAACTGAGGCTTAAGTACATTGATTAATGTGCTAAAAGTCACAGACAGGATTAAATTCCAGGTCTGCCTAATTCCAATGCTCATGCTCTTTTCACCATATCTATCCATTTCTATGTTTAAATTTTCCCTTTTCTGTGATTCCTACAACTACTAGGCTTTATGGTAGCTATGGTGGCCTGATCCTTGCCTCATAATTTTATAGCTGAATCACCCACTCTCGCATCCCAGTCTCCCAGCCTCCTAGCCTCCTGATACCATTTACCTATCCACTTCTGATTGGTAACTTCAATTCCACCAATATTAAATATTATATATTAAATATTAAAATATTGGCTAACAAAATTTCTGTGCCATCTATACTGATCTTTGGTATTCATCTGGTCCCAGATTTATACTTTGTATTCCAATATCCATGCTCCATCACCAGAGCAATTAATCACTGGCTGTTTCTCTGTCTAGTATGTGCCTTCTCCTGTCTGACAGGAGGAAGAGAATCCTGAAATCATCTCATTTCTTTTGCAGCCACTGAGACTCTACTGTGACACTTCCTTTGAAGGCTGGACTATTGCTATATAAATTGTCAGCCTATCTAAACTTGTTAGTTTAGATAGGCTAAAAGCATAGGCAAAAAAATATGCTTTAGTTCAGTTCAGTAACTGTTTGCTGAGGGTCCATTATGTGAAAGACGTCCTAGTGCAAAGAAGTAGAAAGAGAGCACAATTCTTTCTCTCTGGTACCTGACACTGTCTTCTCCAAAATAGAGTCTCCATATTTGTTCAACAAATTGTGTTGAATGGGGAAGGAATTTTGTCTATGTATATGCTAATTAAAAAATAGAGGGATAAAATAAAACAAAAAAATACCTTAATTTAAAAAATAGCATTTGACTAATTAAATTAGTCAAAACTACTGAGACGACCTGAACTTGGAGAAAATTGCCTAGATTATTATTAATGTATATAAGAACCAGAGAGTGACACTTGTAATAAATTATCTATACTTAAATGTGTTATTCTGATGCTTTAAAACTAAATCCCAAGTCCGTAGATTTGATTGGAAACATTAGGCTACCATTAGAAGACTGAATACATTCTCTGCTGGAAAATGAAGGGAGTGGCTCCAGTCCTTAGGTCAGCCAAGAGTTAAAGGGAGGAGAAAGAATGCAGCAAGAATCCAGTTATTAAACCATATTGTATGCATTTAAAAAGTATATTTATGTTATTTCTTCCAGGTAGAAAAAAGAAAAATCTGGTAACAGTTTATATTGATATTTAAACCCACCCCTAACAGTGTTAGTTAATTTGAATAATAACAAATGTATCAAGTTTTTACTTATTTTATAAAGTTTTATGAACATAATTTTTAATTTTAGACTATGACATGGGCCTCAGTTTCTTAACCCCTGTGGAACATGGCTCAAGCCTCACTATCTGGCCACTGCAGATGCAGGATATTGACACTAATGCCCAAATCTCCATGCTCCAAGAACCATCTTGCTTGCCTGCAAGAATGTTGGTGCCCGTGAATCACTTTGAATTGTGATTTGCCGCTGGGGGCAGCAGGGCTGGGATTGCGTGGTCCAAGTTCCCTGCAGATCCACAGATACAGTGCTTCTCTGAGGTCATCCCCAAGGGACATTGGATGTTGGTAAATCTTGGGCACCACCGTCTGCCTTCTTTCTGCTCTTACAAAATAAAAAGGAGCATATTTTTTCCATGTTATGCTTATTTACGACATCCAACAAAAGCTTGCTTAAGACAAAATATATTACAGGAGTTATTAAAACTGTTTTTTCCATGGTTGCTTGGAAGGCTGAGCCAGAACTGTACAGGCAGTTCAGTTTTCCAAACTGCAATGCTCATGGTTTCCAGTGCACCTTCTGAGGCTGTTGCTGTCACCTAGGAGCTAGTAAAGTTGGAAATGTGCCACTCCAGCATGGATTTGGAAAACTACCTTTGGCCCTTGAAGCAAATGAGCAATGTCTCTGCTCTAATGAAGTGAGAAAACAACACTCTTATGTAACACTCAACTTGGTAAATAGATAGTATACTAAACCAAACTTGCTTCTACTTCAAATGATTATAGCCCTGAGCAGATCTTTCCAATTATGCAGAGGGTCTCTATCTTCTGGCACTGAAATACGGTGCCACGGCACCTGGGTTAGAATTAGCATATCTTGTGAACTTGGACTTCCTTTGCTTTGCCAGCTGTCCCTGTGTCTGAATCTGGCTCACCACCCTGATTCTTCCTTTGGTTGAGTTTTCTCTAGGAAGCCCTTTTCTTGGTCCAGGCAACCTGGCGCCACAGCTATAAAACCAGTCCTTCAAAACATTTTAATATGTTTGTGCCACAGTAGTAACATTAGCTCAAATTATTTATCCAGGAGGACAATCAGGCCCAGTATAAATTAGTAGATACAAATAGCTGAACGCAGGGATGGTATCTCACCTGGCTCCATTCATTAGAGAACTTTGGTATGAGTGTGGTGATCAGGAGGATTGAAGAGGTGTAGTTGCAATGCCAGGGGTAGATAATAAGAAATCACAGAAGCTGAATGATAAAGAATGTGACGTATTCAAATGTGTGGTGGCCAAGAAAAAGATGTTTTGGTAAGGAAACACACAGAGACAACACAGGATGAAATTTCATTATGTCATGTGCAAAATGTACAAATTTGTTATTATAGAATGTGTAAACATAGAAACTGTTTTGATAGACCTTACCAAGAAGTCTAGTTTAACAGAAATTTTTGGCCTCCTTGACCTGTGATTTAATAGATATTTTCAGAAAATGCCTCTTCGGTTACTTTTTGTTATATTTATGTTCCTCTTCTTTTCAGCAAAAGTTAATATATTATTTAATAGAAATGACAGCTTCCTCAAAGTAAAACAAGATCAGCTCCAAGCAAGAAGTTAATATCCTTCTGTGGAATATTGAAGAGGAAGAAAATATATCTTCAGAGTATTTGGATCTATTTGAATTTTTCACTGGTATATTTTTTCTTTTAGAATGTTTCCATGTCATACATAATCCAAGTTTTACTAGTTAAATTTTATTTATATTTTGTTGTTACATTAACAAAAATACATTTGTGTTTAATAGATTAAGTAGACATCCTGCTATGTAAACCAAGAAACTACATCCTTTCCAGACATTATGATAAGAATAGCTAGAATTTATTCAGTGTTTTCTATGTTAAGTAGCTGTACTAAGTTGAGTCACATGAAATTGCCTCTTTTGTAGGTCAAAAAGGAAAGAAATATTAACAATTTCATATGGTTCTACCTTAATATAAGTAATCTCATTTAATTCCTACAGTAAATCTATGTGTTTGGTATTAATTCCATTTTATAGATGAGGAAACTAAGACTCAAGTTAGATCTTTGCCCAACATAACACAGTCAGAGGAAGTGATAGAGGTGGTGTTTGAATCTAGGTGGTCTGTCTCTAGAGTCCATGTCCTTAACCATTATGCTACCCAGCACCCAACTCCAAACTGTAACATCTCATACAGTAAATCAGTCCCAGTAAGTTGATGCTCGTCATACACGGGCACTGTGAAATTACTCTCCGTTACTAATGCCTTCTCGGAAAGTTGCCATTTATTCTTTAAATAAGTAAGTTTAAAATATGCCCTGCTTCCCCAAAAGGTGTTTTTATAACACCTTTATCAGAGTTATTATGTTACAACAGAATCCAAATGATAAGATAATCGAATATTCAGATGCATATTTTATTTGTGACTTACATAAAGTTCACTCCAAAGAGTTGTTCATATTAATAAAACAATTAGTATCACAACTCTTGATAATTGCAGCACATATTAAACTTTCACTGTATACTACCCACTGTTCTAGCATTTAAAAGTCTTTTATCTCATTTAATTCTCTGTGATATAGGTCATATTTTTATCTTCGTGTATGTAACTAAGACTTGGAAGGCAAATAACTTGCGTAGGCTTCATATAAGTGGACGATTTGGAATTCAAACCCAAATATTCTTAGCCACTATGTTATATTCAGCAACTTTTTCAATAGGCTAATCAGTCCTTAATATTGGAACATGGCAAAGTATATATGTATAAGTAGAACTATCATAAGTAAGGTCAAGACTATGTATTATTTTTTGAGAGAGCAATTTAATTAAACAAATATAACCTGGGAATTGTTAATTATGAATTCTTATGTTAGAGGCAATTATTCAAAATTCTTCAGGTCAAAATATTTGTCATATTAACAAGAAAAAGAAAAACTATGGTTTGGATTGCTAAAGTCTTTAATCCAGTGGATAATTATTTACATGTAAGAAGTATTACCTATGTGTGAAAACAGTCCCCAGATTTGTTTTCCCATTGCACAAAATTGAGTTCAGTAGATTAACCATGGAATTTTGAATGAAACTGTCTTCAATCTGAATGCAGACTCTGTTACTTTGGTGAGTTAATTAATTTCTCTAGGCTGGATGATTACTGAAATGGAGATGACAATAAGTACCTAATTTATAATAATAGTGATAACTTCCATAGCACTCATGACGTGTTAGGCACAGCTCTAGAGACTTTGTGTATGCTAATAACATGAAAACACAGGAACCCTGTGAGGTAGATTATTTAACCAAAATCCCACAGGTAATAAGGAGGTCACTAGGACAGAATGGAGACAGTCTGACTTCAAGTCTATATACCTAAATAATACACTTGGCTGCCTCATTCGGTGTTTTCCCAGTCAAATAAGATAATGTAGGTAAAATGCTGATAATCGCACACAGTAAAAGCTCAGTAAATGTTAGCCAATGATAAATTTGTAGATTAAAGCATTTATCTAACTTTTTGACCTATTGAAAATTTAGCACTGTGGCAGCTTTTGGCTTTATTTTCCATAAACATGCTGAAGCTATGAATCCAGTCAGTGCTCAGTTCCACACGGTAAACTGACCATGTTTAATTAGGCTGCAAAATAGCCACAAATTATTCCCCTCCCTGTATCCAAGTTGCCTTTCCCTGTAATTCTGTGCCCATCCACCCTGACGCTGGGCTTGGCTGTGTGACTTGTTTTGGCCTATGGGGCAGCAGCAGTATGAGACAAACAGACAACTGGAAACACTTGTGCATTGAGGTGCGTCCTTGTCTTGCTGCTCATGGAACTCTACAACCACCATGTAAGTGAGCCTGGGCTAGCCTGCTGGATGGAGAGAGACCCATGACCCAGTCACTCCTGTCACACCAGCCATCTACCAGCTATCCACCAGGACTATGAGTGAGGTCATTCCAGACCAGCCAGCTGCAGTCAGGTGCCGTGTGAGTGAGATTAGCTGAGGCCTGTGGAAAGCTGCTCACTAAGTTCAGCCGGTATTACGGCCTGACAAATTGTGAGCTAATTCAACAGCTGTTGTTTTAAGCCACTGAGTTTCAGGGTGACATATTACTCCCCCCAAATAACAATGAGAAAATAAAATTTCAATGAATCTTTTCAAAAATTATTTTTATTGAGGTAATGTTGGTTTAGAACACTATATAAATTTCAGGTGTACGTCATTATATTTCAAGTTCTGTGTAGATTACAACATGTTCATCACCCAGACTAATTACCATCTGTCTCCATACACGTGCCCTTTTTCAATAAATCTTTCTTGATACTATGGTATGACTGTTGTAGAAGGGAAATTATGTGGAAATTTGGCAATTATTGGATTAATATGATGACATGAGTAGAGGAATTGAGGAACTTGGATTTGTATTCTGATCTGCATTATCTACTTCGGCACTGCATAGGAGCATGTCACATGCAAACTATTAGCCCACAGGTGACTGCTCATTCCTGGAGTTATTTAAGGTCATCTGGCTTTATACTTATTTTTGAAGCTGGCATAGCTAGGGCAGAATGTAAATTAGCAACTGAAAACTATTAGCTTCCAAGTCTCAGCAAGGTTTTATCTGGCAAAACATCTCAGTTCTACTCTCAGAGTGAATGAGAAAAAAAATGTCATAGGAAATCCTGCCAATCTGGGGAGTGGATACTTTTCAATATGGTAGTCTGAACCCTGGGTATAGGGTGGGTCACTTTCCTTTGGCTATATGATTGTTACAGACTCTAAAATGTGAATCCCATGTAATAGCAAAATTGAAATCCAGAAAGATTTTTGTGTTGAACTAGCCAACACTGTCAGCATTTCTAATCTGTTACATATTTGAAGACCAGCTAATGACTATATGTTTCTAGGTGAACAGGTGATCCTTTTTACTAATGATAGAATAAAGAATTCTATCTGTGTAACATAAAATATCAAAACAAAACACAGTAACTTTCACTTTAACTAATCTAATTCATACCAATCTGGAGAAACTCTGGACCAAATAATTTTTTCTAAAACATCAATTGCACACAGCAACAGCCTGATATAAAACTTACCTCTTAGACAGTTTTAGTCATCTCCCTAATTCCAATACCCATAAAAACATGTAACTTGGCAAAACATTTTTGAATGATTTTCTGTTTTAGTTTCCATTGTGGGAAAATATTTTTTCAAAAGACTAAAGGCATTAACTGAGTATTCTATAATACTTAAAAATGTTCAGGAATAATATAGCGCCATATGCATGATCAAATAGATTTTTCAGTGTCCTAAAATTTTTAACAATTATTTATATTTTCATTGTACATATCAAAATCCTATAGTAGCTCAAAACATTTGTTTATTAAAGATAATTACATGTATTTGTTGAGCACAGATATAGAATGAAATCTTTTTGACCTGGGAACTGTATACATGACATAGGAACTGTTTGGCCATGGGAATTGCAATTGTCAATTGGTGAAAATATATTTACCATCTGTCATCTACCATGTTTCTGCTTGGCACTGCCCACTGGAACATTCAGAGTGGCTTTTAGCATTAAAATTCTCTCCAAGTTGTGATTTTCCCAAGTCAGTGTTTTTCCAGCTGTTACAATGCGTATCTGTTAAATCTATTATTTCTACTACCATCGCTTTGTCTGATGGGAGGTAAAGCACAGGGTGATTTGTACAGAGCAGAAAGTGTGCCAGCAGCAGATGGATAGGTG
Source organism: Diceros bicornis minor (assembly GCF_020826845.1). Taxonomy (NCBI): domain Eukaryota; kingdom Metazoa; phylum Chordata; class Mammalia; order Perissodactyla; family Rhinocerotidae; genus Diceros; species Diceros bicornis. The sequence continues at coordinate 18,556,795 of NC_080742.1, read as the reverse complement.
GGGCCACTGTTGCTGCTGCATTTAAATAAACAAAATTGGTAGAAGACTTTTTAAAAAATGTTTGGGGAAAAATAGCAGTTTGGGACTTTTCATTCACTGAGATACAAAGTAATGAGTGTGTAGTAATAATAGCAGCCACATTTTTAATAAATGAAATTAATATAAAGGTTCCATAAATTAGTTGACTCTGGTTATATATTTGCTCATCACCATGGATACTTTCAGAAATAACATTGATATTTCACTGTTAACATTGCCCAAGGGAAGAATTCTGAGAAGTATCCAGGACCACTGACAGAAATTATTTGAAATACATTATGAACCGTCTTCTGTGGCTGTACAGTACACTGATTCTATTTTTAATGTTATCTTTTAGGATTTCCTCTAATACTACCTTCATTAATTCTTTAAAAATATTTCCTTAAATCATATTTAGAACACAATATAATGTAAATAGACATACAAAACCTTAAATTGATTTTTTTGTATTGTTTCTTCTCTCACCCAGAAAGCATTACAAGCAGATTTGGCTAACACTGAGGTTATAGCTGATATAAATTCATAGATTATTATTTATTCACTCAAGTGAAGGTGAGCCATCTATTTAGGTGCCTCAGTGGTCGAGACCATCTACCAGAGCTACTTTTATTATTTTGTGATGCCAGTGATGCCAACAACTGTGAGAACAGAAATCATTGCATTGATTATGCTCTTTTATAGCTATTTCTGACACAAACATTTTAGCACACAATAAGGTAAATAATAAAAAGTAATTATATTAATGTTTTCCAATAAGGAAAACCAAATTATTGACACTAAGTGGGGAAAGAGTGATTATTTGAATAATTCATATATTAAAACACATATTTTTCCCATGTGTCTACATATCTCAAATGACATTGAAACTGGAAATGCATTAAAGACCATATATACATGTATCTGGTTAATATCATATATTCTGTAGCAAAGCTACAGATTTTTTGGTTTCAAATCTCATCACTGAGATTTTGTTGATTTTTTTGACCTTAAGAAAGTTTCCGAATTTTTGGCCTTCGTATCATCATATGTAGAATAGGAGTAATATTACTACTTATGTCATAGGGTTTTTGAGATGGTAAATGTAAAGTGCTTAGCAGAGTGCATGGAGCATCCATTTTCTACTGTTTGTAAAGTGAAAATATTCATAAGATGAATGCATATCAATGAATTAGGCATTGCCAAAAATCTCATTTGTATACTTTTCTCATCCATTTTTTCTGATTCACCAAATAACCTCAATGATACTGTATCTATTGGTGTTACCTGATTAGCTTCAGCATGCTGTTTCCTTTCCTGTAGTGCTTTTTCCAATATCTTTATATAGTCCCTCCTCTTTATTCAGAGAGGTCGGTCTGTGACCAAATTGTATTAAATAACCACACGCCTATGTCATGCTCTATCCTGTGGCTCTACCGAATTTTCTTCATAACACTTATTATCTAAATATTAACATTATTTGTCATGTATTTATTAACTCCTTTATTGTCTGTTTCTCTCGTTTTATTCACCACTGTGTTCCCCAGGTCTAGAACAGCACCTACTATAGAGTTGGTGGTCAATGAATATTTGTAGAATAACTGAATGAATATACGTCTGTGTCCCCTTGTTGCTTCTTCAGCCCCAACTCCTATACATTCACTGCTATTTACACCTTTACCACATTTTCATCTTGTGTGGACATTTGAACTCACTGGATGGAAATCTCAGCCTCTTCTGTATAGTACTTGCCTCATCATCAGTTTTCCCAACACAAAAGAGGTTATATTGTATTATATTACATGATATGATTTTATGTTAGTTATGTTTCACATACTTTTATATATGCAAGACTTTATCTTGATTTCTTTATATAACAAATTTCAGGTGTTTTATTTAAGTGTAACTTGGGATTCAGAATTTAAGTGTCTACTCAACTGGTGGGCTACATCACCCAGGAGTATTTCCTCTATTTGGTATTCTCAGAAGTTGTTTTATACATGGACTTTAAGTAAAGTTATAGGAGAGACATAGAAATGCATAATAGGATCTACTCATTCAAAATTACTTATTAAGCATCTACCATGTTTTATTAATGCTGGAGATTAGGGCCTTTGCTACTCGACTTCAGAGAATTCAGTGTCAATGGTGCCTACTTGTGCAGTGGTAGCCCTGCTAAGAAACACTATGCTATGTAAACACACAAAGTTTCTGCCTTTACAAATAAAGAGTTTAGAGTAGGAAGACAGATAAACAAGTAATGCAAATGAAATCACTAACTACCATGATAGAAGTATAGAGAACTATGAGAACATAGAGGTGGGAGTCCTAACACATTCTAGAAGTCAGGAAATGCTTCCTTGGGGAAGAATGTTTATCCTCATTCCTGAAGGATAAGTAGAGGTAGCCTGAATGTTCCTTACCTATGCCCAGGGCTAGGTCTGACATATCAAAACTAGAAGGAGTTGTATTCAGGAGGGGCTCCGAGCACTAATTGCGCTGCTTTGGAGCACATATGGCAAGACACAACAGAGGGAAAGAGACACAACTCCCATATGGTAACTTTGGAGCCTAACAATATCCTTTTAAAAGATCTTAGGAAATTGCCAATGACCAGGTACCTCCTCTTAGGACATCGCCTGGCAGGATCCATTAACAGGAAGGCTGGAGTAAAAGAAACTAAGAACTGCTGAGACAGCACATGAGGACGCCCAGAAATAACTAGCCAACATTTTCAAACATTGCACACTAGGAGGGAGAGTGACATCTTGCCATTAAGAAAGAGCCTGCGGAATTTGGGTATTAATATTAATGAATCCTTATCTAAACCCACAGGCTGGTGAGGCTGGCAGACATCCTGGGTTTCTCGCTATAACAAAAAGGATGTATTCCCATGACGCTTTAACTTGGGAAATCCCTTCAGACAAAGTAGAATTAATGCACCTTAATTTGGGGATGCTTTCGAACATCTAGATTTATTTATGGCTCTTCACTTCTGATCCCTCAGGGGGGATTGCTAATCTCCAGATCACCTTCATTTTATCTAGGCTGCAACTCTACAATCTTCTCTTTCCTAAGGAGAGGCACACAGATCCCTCTGAATTGTTTTCAATTCAGGAGCCCAGGTAACACATTCACAACTTCTAAGTTACATGGACTGTGAACTCCAGGAATATAAACCCCTTGTGAATGAATTCTATACCAATTCTTTTTCCTCCTTGTTCACTATAGCCCCTAGCCCCAAGCAAAGAAAAAACCTGAAGCTCTCCCAGTCCCTATCACACACAGATTGATTTTGCTAAATTATTACAACTTTATTTCCAGATGAATTGCTAATCAAGATATCACTAGGATATGATTTTAATAATGTTTCTAAAGTAGAATCTAAAAAAACGTGTGTACCTTTGAGTTTCACCTCTGTTGGGTGATCTGTATAGCCCATTCAGTCTTTATAAAGACCTATCAAAGTTTCCCTGTCATGCTAACAGGAGGATAATACATAAAACAAAGACTGGTTGTCATAATTGGCAGTATGGACAGCACTCTTCAATGGATTCAATTCATTTAATTAATATTTATCAAGAGCCCAGACGGAGCCTGGCAGTCCATGAAGTGCCAGCCGCTCCCATCCTCACTGCCTTTTTGCCATCTGCTGCACACAGGAATGGTAGGCAACCGGCCACCTCAGGATGAGAAAATGTTGTGTTCCTAGGTCGTCTCTCTTCTGCTTCCAATTCCTCGGCTGTCTCTGATTTTTCACATGGCTTGAGCTTACAAGTGAGTTCTATTCAAAGGTACAAGATTCAAAGTTCTCAATATGTTCGTCAACAGGATAGTTTAGCATTAGAGTTTTCTTTCTTTCCTTTGGAGCCTAGTGAATCCTAGATTTACTATAAATGGGTTTGCATGTTTCTAATGATTTATGAAAACAACTAGGAAATGGTTTTCTCACAGAATTGTAATAGATAATTTATTATACAGAACTTAAGGGGTACAAAGAGTAAAGTTCTTCACCTGGCATCTCACTGAGACATCAAAATCAAAATCTTTACATCTTTTCAAGTCGTATGAGGAGTCACAAAGTTCTGTTCTACATCAGTGCTCAGGTTTGGTTCCCCTCCCGTCATTCTTTCACTACTCCATAGATTTCCTGGTACAGAAATAAGATATATGCAGCCTGTAGTATCCCAAGCATTGAAAAGTCTATCCCCTCAAATGAGCATCATAGGGTTGAAGGTAGCTAAGCATTGTCATTGCCCAAATCACAGCCCTCCAACTCCATGGTTTTCTCTCACCTGTCATGCTTTAGCTACTGAATGGTGCTTTTGACCCTACTGTGTTCCAACTCTGAAACCCTGAGTTAGAGCCAGTCTCTGTGATGGCCTTTCCCATCATTCCTAGTGATGTTTGCCCACAGTTCTGCTGCATGCACCCTGAGATGAAGACCACTCCCGCTGCAGGATTGAGGTTCTGTCTCTGCCAGTGTTACTCCCCTCCCCATTGCCAGATACATTTTGTTCCATTGCTTTGTGGAGGTGCTCTTCACGATGGTCCCACTTTGGCCATAATGCTTCTTGTTGCCGTTACTTTTCCGAGGCTTGTTCCTATTTTTGTGATGAATCGTAGGAGACCTTTTTGCACAGTTTATTGTTCTTTTTCCCGCTTTTCTGAGAGAAGAGGGTCTGGATAATTTGACTGCTCATTAACACAGTCACCATGGGATACGTCTGACTTTCTATGCTCCAAAGAGGGAGGGGTTTCTAAGGTCAAGTGGTTGAAAGATTGAATGTAATGCAATTTCCCTGTCCTATTCTTACCGTTTCACCTTCCACCTCTCTCAGGAGTGTAGTTGACTTAATCATGGCACTGAAGTGGGAAGGAACAGTGTCTGGAATTTTCTCATGAAAAACAGAAGCACAGAAAATTCTACTCATGTTTATTCTGCCACTATTGGTAGATTCTATTTTAGCCTGTTCTGACCCTTTGCATCACTCAGTCTTCTGTGGAGAGAAAGCTCCCTTAACCAAAATCAGTCTTGGTCAGGCTTCTAGGAACCTATGTAAGTGATCTGATATCACCCCATTTCCTTCCCTGACCTCTTTCTCAGGAGTCAGACTTTTTAGGCACGCAAAAAAGAAGTTTTCACTAAAACTTGATTTTCCTGTTTTCATTTATTGATTGAATGATGAGTAACATTTATTTGACTGTTGTGGCCAGTACAATATTAATCCCTGTGAATAATTCCTCAGAGCACATTAACATGGGAGAGAAGTTGTTAATTGCTTATTCATTGGCACTTATGGTAGAAAAAAATATTTAAAGGTAAAACTAAAGCTGGCATTATACTTTTGTAAATAATTTGGGAGAAACAACTATTTAAGAAAATTATTATGATGATTATCATATGATTACTTTGATGACTAATTTAAATGTCTAAATGATTACAAGATTCTTATATGGATCTTATTCAATCCAGAAAGTCCAAAAATTAACTAATGTATTTTGAAATTAGAATAAAATAATTGTATCGCTATAAATCCTCTCAAAATTATTGAAAACATGAAAACTATTAAAAGGTGTATTAAAAATGGTACATTAAGATTTTGCTGTTCATTTTTTCAATCTAATTTGACTATATCTCAAAGTCTTTTTACATACAGAAGAAAAAATGATTCTGTATAATCAATATGAACAAAGAGGAGTTTTAATATGGCAAATTAGAATAGGTGAGAGTTTCTCAACTAGGGCAATTTTGCCTGCCAGGGGATTTGGGAAATTTTCAGACATATTGGAGAGGAACTTTTGGCTTCTAGTGTCTAGAGATCAGAAATACTGCTAAGTGTACTAAAATGCAGAGGACCAAGGTTGGAAAAACCCTATAAGAGATAAACTGTAAGATCAAGTGTAAGACTGTGATATAAACAAATCATTACATAAAAGACCAGTTTAGGTATCACCTAAAGTAGTTTAAGTTAATCAATCACTGAATATGTATTATCTGAGTTGTACCAGATAATACATTTGAATCAATAACACAACTCAGTTCATTTGAATCAATAACACAACTCATAGTCTTAAACTAAATACTCATAAATATTTATGTTCCCTAAAGCTGAGCTGATATGCACAGGGTGAGGGACATATCAAGTGACTATTTGGATGACATCAATAAAAATATATCAATAACATTTGCTTTTAAAAACTGAAATATATTGGCATTTTTATGCAGGTAAGTTTTTCAACATGATACTGTATCTAAATGAAGAAAACATTTATATATAGATGATATAGAGGATTTGTTTAAAGTTCAGATGTGAAGTGGTTTTAAAAATGAATTTGCATTTGTTATTGTGCTAATGTCCTCAGGTTACTTAGACTTTGAGCAGAGTTTTTATTCCACACTCAATTTAAGAAAATTATGAACTCCCAGTCAACTTACTATAATTTTCCCCCCTCATAAATGCAACATCCTACATAGCACTGCATATTTTCCTTCATAAATGTAAACATTAAAAAAATCAGCAGCTCTCTTTTTTTAATATATATGCTTCTACCAATCTTTGAAATTGTGTTGGATATACTGAAAGAAAGACACATAAAGACAAACAAATGAAAGGAATATAAGAGAAAAGAGAAAGAAATGCACTTTAGGATGTGTGACCTCAGAGGGAAAAATTGACCTAGAAAATAGTCTTTGTAAGTAAATTTATTTTGTAAAGGAACCTAAAACAAAGAAAATGTGTTTTTTAATGAGAGAAGACTATTCTTTACATTCATGAAATGGATGCTACAACAATTTTTTTTTAAAGATACTTTATTTATTTATGTATTTATTTATTTTGGGGGGGAAGATTGGCCCTGTGCTAACATCTGTGGCCAATCTTCCTCTTTTTTCTTTTTCTCCCCAAAGCCCCAGTACATAGTTGTGTATCATAGTTGTAGAGTCATAGCTCTTCTATATGGGACGCTGCCTCAGCATAGCTTGAGGAGCAGTGAGCAGGTCCACGCCCAGGATCTGAACCGGTGTACCCTGGGCTGCAGAAGCGGAATGCTCAAACTTCACTGCTACGCCACCAGGCTGGCCCCGATACAACAATTTTTTTTTTTTTTTTGTGAGGAAGATCAGCCCTGAGCTAACATCCATGCCAATCCTCCTCTTTTTGCTGAGGACGACTGGCCCTGGGCTAACATCTGTGCCCATCTTCCTTCACTTTATATGGGATGCTGCCACAGCATGGCAGGACAAGTGGTGCATTGGTGTGTGCCCGGGATCTGAACTCGGGCCACCAGCAGCAGAGTGTGTGCACTTAACCGCTACTCCATGGGACCAGCCCCCCCAATACAACAATTTTTTAAGAGAAAATTTCTACTGATACTTTATAACTTCCCCAAAAGTAATATTAATGTTATCTTGAGAACAGTGTTAAGAATATGATATAATAGAATTTTCTCTTGGTGCCAAAAAAAATTGTATTATCTTTTTATATTGAGTTTTTCCATACTTACTTCTTTTGAACCATTTCATTTCTTTCCTTGTTGAGAAAAAAAAAAATGTTAAATAATAATGAAAGAATTTGAAAAAGTTTGGTCCTGAAAAAGGAGACAATAACAATTTCATACATAAAAAAATAAGAAAAATAGAAATTTTGAATAATTATTCTTCTTGCATTTCCAAAGAATTTAGAGGATATATACACACAAACACAAACACACAGACTTCTCCCACAAGCGTATTTCACCAACACACACACAAACGTGTAAGTTTTTCTGAGTTTTTCCTTCTTCTTTTGAAATGAATGTAGTGTAGATTTCAGAAGTTAAATTGTAAACTTTAAAATATTTATTAACAGAATGGTTATACTTATCTTACTTAGTGCAAATTTAATTATGATTATTAAAAATCTCACAAACAAAACAAGGAAATAAAAATGTGTGTAACACGAGTTAGGTGTAGAAAATAAACTGGGGGCAGGAAATGGAGGATCACTGCCCTTTGCACTTCCGCTTCTTAGTCAGGCATTGAGTTAAATCCATGAATCAAAATATATGTTTCTACTCTTATGAGTGACCCCAAATTTTGCGTTGACCTTAAATTCCCATTCTCAGATGAACTCTTTCCCTGTGGACTGCTCGATAGAGCTACTTAAAGAAGAGGTGGACTGAGAGCCATGGCTCCAAAATCTGAAAGTGTAAAAGCACGTACGTTGCCTTAAATATACTAAAATATATTTTAACTAGAAATACTTTAGATATCTTAGGCATCTGAGACATACAATAATGAGTTTATCCTCTGCATTAAGAATTTGTAGCTACTTAAAGTTGTAAAAACTATGACAAATTAATTACTGAAACATACCAAGAATGGGGTAGTTAATAAATCACATCAGTTTTAGTTCTATAAATCTTATTCTGAATAAAATTTATCTGCATATGCAAATTGTTTATAATTACAACATAGATTAGGTTTTTAGGTTAATTTTTAGGAAAAAAAGGTGATATTTATTCATCAGACAAGAGAGCAATTGATAAGACCAAACAGTAATTGATGAAACCAGTATACATATATATATATATATATATATATATTTTTTTTTTTTTTTTAAAGAGTGAAGAGGAGTATTATTTTACAATTTTTTTTCCTCCCCAATGCCCTGGTACTTAGCTGTATATTTTAGTTGTAGGTCCTTCTAGTTCTGCTATGTGAGCTGCTGCCGCAGCATGGCTACTGACAGACGAGTGGTGTGGTTCTGCTTGGGAACCAGGCCCGGGCCGTCAATGCAGAGCGTGCAGAACTTTAACCACTAGACCATCAGGGCTGGCACGACACCAGCATATTTTTTAGCAGTTAACTTATCCCTGTGGAGGCTATGTATTCTCATAATTTATGTAATTTTAAAATCTCATATTTTTCAAAGTATTTCATTTTCAAAGGCTCATCAGCAATAACAACATATATTGGTAGAGAATATTCAAATACATTTATCTAGTAAAATAGTTTTCACTGATTTCCTAAGCCAATTAAGAACCTAAAAAATTAGGTTCTTATGAGATAAAATAAACACAGAATGTTTCTTTTACTATTTTTGTTTACTAGTCTTTATACAACCATTAATAGTAGTTCAAAACAGATGTTTTTCTACATTTTGTTGATTATTTGGCAATTTTTACTTTTACTCTCATTGCACAATCGTATTTCTTGGGTTTTACATTTGTATTGGCTTGTAAACCCTGAAGAATAAGTCTATAAAGTAAAGCATAGCCACAATCTGTACTCCACCCAGTGTAGGAATTTTTAATATCATGGCTTTAAAGTGCTTAACGCTTGATTTTGTCATCGCTTCATACTGTTGATATATAAAATTTGTTGTTATTCTTTGGAAAAGCTATAAGGAGCCATCCAGAATGATGGATAAATATTGATATCTCAGCATTCTCTAGAAATTGTGGCAGTTGTCTCAATTAATTTTTTTCCTCTCATGCTCAAAAGCATGCTATGGAAAACTCTAGCAATTCTTAGAACATCCAATGTGGTAACTTGTAATGAGCTAGCAATGGTGGTAATTGAAATATAGTGGGAAGAAAATAGCATTCAAATAACTATACGTATGTGATAAAACCCCTAATTGCCTTGGCCTCCTTACTTATAGGCAGTTAGAAAAATTGGACCCATAAAGAGGCAAAAGAAAAAAGATACATCAAGAAATACTGTGAAGATTCCATCTCCAAATTATGTCAGCAGTAAAACAAATGGATTCATTGTTCTTTACTGCTTGCGGAGGGTAAGAGTAAAGCTTATGATGGATAACAGCCATTCCCAAAGTTAAGTGGTGAGAAGAGACTCGTGCATTTGCTTGTTTGTTTGTTTTAGGTGTGTTTCCCCCCAGTTAGCCAGGTTGCTTAAATTAAACTCTAAAATTCAATGTTCCTAAAAAAGAGACAGAGGGAGCCTATGGAGAATGTGTACTCGATCCCTGAGAAACTGCATTCTCATTGCCTTTATAGATCCTAGTGGCAGGATCCAAAACAATCATTTGGAAGAGAAATTCTGCATTAAAAAAATAGTCAACATGAATCCAAGAAAAGCTTTCCAATTCCATAGTTAGAGACTTCAGTTGGGGAGATGGCAAGATATGAGATCTACTGCCACGTGACTGGAGAGCAAATAAGTCCTGCTCAGAAACAAAGAAACCCTCAGCAGTAAGTGGAAAAGAGACCGCTGCTTCTCTGTCTTAAATTGGAATTCATTAATGTGCAGATCAAATCCACATGTAGTAGTATGACTTTTCAGCCTCCCTTTTTGTTAACACTGAGACAGTCCATTGTACTTCAGATGAAAAAATCTAATGTTTTAAGGCAAATGTCATAGACATATAAATACGTGATTTTAAAGACCCTTCAAAAAACTCATAGAATATTTGATAATAAATGGCAATGGGGTTGTAATATGTCTTTGTGCATCTCTGTGAGTTTTCTTTCAGCCATTTTTTATATATTTTTAAGCATGTTTAATGATATTATATGACTACTTGTTATCATTTCTTACTTAGGATTCTAACAAAGTATTTTGGTAGCTTTACATAGCCATAAGGGAACTACTTTTTAATAGCTGCATAATATTTCATTTTGTAAATGTTTAATGTTAAAACTTTATTATACCATTAGACAATTGCATCACTTATATTTTGCTATTGCAAACACTATTGCAAGAAAAATTTTATACCATACATCTTTTCCCCCTGTATTTTACAGTATTTTGCCATAGATTAGTTTCTGAGAAGAAGAACATTGGTATCAAAGGGCACGCACATATTTGATGCTATGGATAATAACTGGATTTCTTTTCACAAGATTGTACCAATTTCATCTCCCACCAGCAATACATGAAAATACCATTTCAGAGCATCCTCATAGGGCAAAGTGTTATGGACAGGAAAGAAATGGGCTTGAATTCACTGAAAACAGAATTCAGAATGTAATAGTCTCATGAAATTCTTTTGAAAGAATACATCGTTTTCCAAGTGATTTATTTTTTTAAATGATAGCAACGGTTGAAAATTTTTAAATGTAAGGTTCCCCAATTTTTCTTTGGTGCCAATATTAGAGTCTTGACATATATTTGGAACTTGGATTGGACCTGAATTCTAAAACTTTCACTCTTAGATTCCTGAAAGAGTGCTTATAAGTTTATTAGTGATGGGCATTTTAGTGATACACACAGATGTGAAATGACTCGCGATTAGGATTTTATGCTGCATTTAAAGAAGCACCTCTGCCCCTCCAAGGCCAGCCCCTCCACTTCTGTCCCAGCCCAGCTCTTGTCTCACTCTGGGAAGTTGTCCTGCAATTATCTCCACTTTGTCCTACTTCATAAATTTTGATGTCATGATTGGATAATTCTCGGTATGTAGATATACCTTAACATCATCCCTTTAAAAATAAGTGTGGTCTTGGACAAAAATTCCTGTTCAACTTCTCCAAAAGGTTACTTGTTCTCCCTTTAGTGCCTTCACTTTATAACATTGCGTTTTCTTCTCAACTCACCCTGATCAGGCTTTTGTTCCAATACTTCATCATAATGACTCAGATAAAGGCCATTAAAGATTTCCTCAATATTGAGAGAAATTGTAATTTCTTTTTTCTCATCTTTTTCAAACTTTCAGTGGAGTTGACAAGTTGAAAAAAAAAGACCTCTATGCTGATAATTTTAAAACTCCTATCTCCCACCACCAAGCTTTTCTCCATGTCTTTTTTCCCACACAGCAGACAGTGATCTTTTAAATATGTGAGACAACATTGCTGACTTAAAAAAAAAATCCCAATGGCTTGATTTTTTTTTTTTTTTTTTTTTTTTTTTTTTGTGAGGGAGATCAGCCCTGAGCTAACATCCGTGCTAATCTTCCTTTTTTTGCTGAGGAAGACCGGCTCTGAGCTAACATCTATTGCCAATCCTCCTCCTTTTTTTCCTTCCCCAGAGCCCCAGTAGATAGTTGCATGTCATAGTTGCACATCCTTCTAGTTGCTGTATGTGGGATGTGGCCTCAGCATGGCTGGAGAAGCTGTGCGTCAGTGCCCGCCCAGGTCCGAACCTAGGCCGCCAGTAGCAGAGCGCGTGCACTTAAACACTAAGCCACCAGGGTGGCCCCAATGGCTTGATTTTGAAATTAGAATAAAATCCTAAATCTTTGAAGAATTCCCCACCACTGGTCTTCAGCATCATCTCCTAACTCCTCCAGCCAACTCAGCCTCCCTTTGGAGGTAGAGTCTGGTCTCTTCATGACTTCCATCATGCCACCTGGCAGCAGAGGCTGTTGCAACTACACTGCCTAGCGTACACCCAGCCATACACAGAAGGTCTCTGGTACCTCCAGCAGATGCCTACATAGGGCAGGGAAGGTAAGGGAGGTAAAATCCCGTGTGAAAAATCCCATTTGATCACTGAGAGACAGAACATGGAAGGAGATGAGAGATAGACTTTGCCTTCTTCCACCTACTCTAATAGACTGGTATGAGATTCCAGAGGGTCTGATAGAGATGTACTTCCTGACTGAGCGACAATTTGTAGTTAGCTTAGTAAAGTCCTAATTGTATTTGCTTTTACTCCTTCCCTGCCTCATTTCCCTTTCCCCTACACATTTACTACCCTGAGATTACATTCCTCCCAATACAGTGTTAGCATGTAAACTTGCCTCAGGCCCTGTTATCTAAGGAAACCAGGCTATGACAGCATGTGTGCCCAATTTCATAGACCACAGTCTACCTATCCTCTCTCTTCCCTCGCTAATCTGTCTGAACCATTATGCTTTAGCGACACTGGCTTATTTCGTGTTCCGGAATTGTTCTCTCTTCCTCTACCACTCTTCCCCTATATCTTCATCTGATTTCCTCCTGCTCATCATTTGTGTCTCAGTTAAAATAGGAACTCCTCAAAGAGGCTTTGCCTGCCCACCCTGCCTGAAGAAGCACCCTCCTCCCATTATGGCATTTTTTATATCCCATTTTATTTTTTCATCGCCCTTGATTAATTTTAAGAAGGGAGTATCAAAATTTCCTTCTACTAATAGTAGGACATACTACCCTCAATCCCACCAAATGGTTCTTGTGTCTCTTCTCGTCATGTCTTACTCTCGTTTCTTGCTTTACCTGAACCAGTCTTAGCAGCCTTTCCTCTTCTTTATGCTACATGGACCCAATCATGGAATATTCTCTTTTCTTATATTTCTCAAATCACATTAACACAGGGATATCTTACATAGAAGAATTTTACTATAAAATCAAAAGTAAAGGTCTAAGTGTATGGTGGAGTGGAGGGTTACTTTAAAGTGCATAGAACATAGCACAGCACAACTACCTACCATACTGACATTAAAAATTGCACATTTGTGTCCAAAATATTTGGACTGTACTCACAGCTGAGACCATCTCACAGCTGACTCCTTTTCTTGGGCCCTACGTCCCTGCCATCTTGCTGGCCTTTTTCCTTACCTGCACTCCTCATCAATGCCAACTGCTCCTGGTCCCTGGGTCATGACCTTCTCTTTATGAGCAGCCTTGGGAAACCCTGAATTACTCTAACTTTATTATGGAGAGAAATTTCGTTTTCCTATATCAATCCTAACACATCTCAGTCGTGTCAGAGGCCGGGGGTCTATCTTTACCTCACTAAACATGGCTCATAGAAGTAACACTCAGGAAAAGACAGATCCTCCTTCAATAATTCTGTCACGAGCCCTTAAACTGACGATTTATTTTTCACAGCTGTGTCTAAAGCATCTTTCTTTGTCATTGATGTTTATGAGAAAAACATTGGTTCAAATAAAAGACGAAGCAAGAATGCCCCCGTAGAATAAGCACTATGTTCCAAAAGAAAAGACTATTTGTTTACAGAGTTTGAAGTCAATCTGTTTTCTCAGGTCACGTACCATGAAAGCGTAAGTTATCCCAAAAAGTTTATGTTTGCAGCTGATCCAAGGATGTATTTATTCCATCCTCTACCTCTGCCTCCCTTCCCCTAGATGGTGGTTGGACATAGAAGAGCCTTTCAGTGCTTTTTGGGTTGAAATTGTGCAGGCAATTTTTGTTCTTTGCCTTGGTTAAAAATTCAGCTCACTTGTTTATTTTTTCCTATTTATCATGCCTGTATGTGTAACAAGTTCCAGATCCAGGATCTGGCAGAAGATTCTAAAACAAAATTCAGGAGTGATATTACTGTGAAACACTCTTAGATTTAGAGTCTATGAATGTGTGTTTGTCTTTTAATCTAGGTGTATACTCTGAGTAATTCTGTGCCATTATGAATCCCTTAGGGGAAGTAGTTATAGAATTTAAAACTGGAAAAATGTATGTGTGTAGGTATGTATTTATATGTTTAAATAAATGTGTATCCATTGTTCTTGATGACATATTACTGCACAAACATAATTCTTGTTTTATTGCTGAATAAGCACAAAATGAATGGGAGTAAGACACTGTTCCTTTGAGATCAAGCTAATTCCAAGGGAAATTGGGAAATGTTCATACAGATTGTCAACATTTTCTCCATCTGTTTTGTAATTTCCTGTTAGTGTATTGGGTTTCAGCTATTTAATATTCTTGATAATTAAATTTGCCACCAGCCAACTATACCGAAATTTTTTGTTCAGCCTCATTTGGACAGTTGCAATGTGTCATCTATAACAACAAGTTTGCAGTCAATATTGGTGTAAATTGAGTTTTTATAAAATAGTGTACTTAAAATCAGGTTGACTTTGTAATACAGTGAAGTGAACTGAAATGGGAACAAGTGGAGTCTGGTCACCTGGTCTTGGTCCTGCTTCTCACTGGATCTAGCTATTTCAACTTGAGAAAATTGACGTAAACTGTCTGGTCTCAAATTAAATTATTATAAATTGAAGGAGTTAGATGAAATGATCTCTCTCTCTGTATGTTTAACTGAGCTAACAAAAGGATTATATTTAAGGTCGGAATTAGGCTCTCTCTTCTTTTTTGAGGTATAATTGACATACAACATTATATCAGTTTCAGGTGTACAATGTAATGATTTGATATTTGTATACATTGTGAAATGACCACCACAGTGAGTCTAGTTAGCATCTGTCACCATACATAGTTACAAATTTTTTTTTTCTCCTGATGAGAACTTTTAAGATCTACTGTCTTAGCAACTTCCAAATATAGAATTAGGCTATCTTATGATTTTTTCCAATCCACCCCCCAATTTTCAGTGTCCCTTTTCTTCTCTCTCTTCTACTTGTTTTTTACTTTCCTACTTGTTTTTACCTTTACTTTCCTCTCAGTCTAGGCATGCAATACCTCCCTTCCAACCTTCTATCTAACTAAAACCTTTATAAGATCTTTCTGGGATCTTACCTCTAGGCCTGTTTTTCTAACTCATCTTCTATCCACATTAGCTAAAAGGAGAGAAAATCTAACTCAGAAAAGTATAAATGATTGTATAATATCCCTTCCAGGCACCTTTCAATGTAAACCAACCAAAACACTTAACCCAAAGAAATGAACCACTAATACAAATTTTTAAACAACTTGGTGAAACAGAGTTGAGAGGGATACTTCCCAGCATTACTTAAAAGATTAAAGAAATTTTTGTCTCATGATGGCAAATCATCTCCCCCTTCATATTTTTTTTCTTCAGGCAAAATGTAAAACGCAACAAGAAAACTCAACAATTGCTTCCACCCAAACAAGTTTTATAAAATTAACATTCAAGGTGAAACTACAGTATGCTATTTTTTATAATAACTGAATAATTAAATCCCATTTATTTAGAAATAAACTTTATCTTTTTCATTGAGAGAAATTCATTCTGATAAAATGTATTGGAATGCTTTGTCTCAAAAGCAAAGAACATTAGGCTGCATGGTCATATGTTTGGAAAGAATCAGCAGTTAAGTAATTAGATATATGTGCCATTCTTTAAATTTAAACAGCAAACTTTTCTATATAGTATTTACTGCTATCGTATATAATTATGCTTAAGTTGATTATATAATAAAATATTTATTGGCCTTATCCCATAGTGACTTCATCCTAATTGTTCCTTTTGTTGTATTCTCAACCTCAGGAGATTCAAGACATTTCGGTTATCCCTATTATGAGAAATCTGGAATGAGAGGACTCTATTGAAAAATTTCACTCAATAATTTTGGGTGCCAAAAACTTACATATAAATTACACACAGTAACAAAATGTTGAAATAAAAAGTTATTTTTTTCTATCTAGGCGTGCTACTCATTTCAGTATCATAGATGCATGAATAAAGAAGCCTGGGCATATAAAAAATGGAATAGATTAAGTCACTAAAAATTTTACCATAAACCTTATCATTAGTCATTGGCTGAAATTAAAATTCAAAGTCTGGTGCAGCACATGTCATTATATTACTCAAAATCTGTTGAATAAATGGTCTGCTTTAGTGATTTTCCAAATTACTCTTAGCAGATTTTATTTTCTAAATAAAATCTTACAAGGAACAACAATGATGAATAAAATAAAACATAAAAAAAGGAATCAGCTCTTCCTTCAGCAGAGGTAGAAGGAAGGTGAGAGTCTCCACCAACCTCACTCCTCCATCACTCTTTGCAGCTGTTTGTGCGCTATATCTGGGACGCACTAGGTCTCCAAGGAACACGGTTCCAACAATCACCTGTCAGTTTCAGTAATGTTATAGTGGCTTATATAAAACTAACTCTCCTGCAAATAACAAGAAATATGGACAAACTGTATTAAAAAAAAAAAGCAACTTAAAGCATAGGGACTGACACAAACCAAGCAAAAATTTGAGGGAAGTTGACTCTTGAAAAAAGGAACTTCACTGGGTGAAATCTATGTTTATATGGATTTTTTCCTGAGCATCACCCAGCCAACAGTGTTCAGGAGAAACTGTAGAGATCAAGCAGGAAGCTGCAGTGTTATTGGATTGAGATGCAGTGTCAGAGGACAGAGTTTGGGATTACCAGATTGAAATCGAGGAGATAAATTCAGGAAAGTAGAGAGCCACAAACATAGAAACCTGTAAATTTGCGTATGTGTCGCATTGTATCCTTGACTGACCTTTTAACTGCACATGAGTAGGAAAGACTAGATGAAATCCAGGAGGAAGCAAAAGCTGGAAAGCAGAAAATGTTGAATGAGATTTAAATTGCTAGTCACTGTAGGGGAGTTAGAATTTGAAATTTCAAATGTACTAGGTTAGGTTTCTGTTGAAACCTAAGAGAGCCCACACCCTCACGTAGTTCTATGTCTTAGAACTAAGAATTTTCCTTAAGACTAAAGGCATAACCAAAACAGCCCCTCCTTAACAAAGTGTAAAACCAAGCTTCTACAAGTTCAAGGTATTGGTCTGTAAATTAACTGCATGCCAGAAGATAAATGACTACTTTTTGGAGGGATATAACAGAATCTAATGTCTGTACAATGTATCATCCACAGTATTCAGTATACAGTAAAAGAATTACTAAATGTGCAAAGAAACAGAAAAAATTGATCCATAATTAAGATAAAAGGCATTCAATAGATCCAGACCATGAGATCACGCAGATACTGGAATTAGCAAATTTGGACTTTAATATAGCTAATAGATATGTTCAATGACTGGCTTAAAGGAAATGATTATTATCATAAGGGAACCAGACAGGAATCTCAGAGAATAAATAGAAATTGTTTTAGAAAGAATCAAAATAAAAATACTAGAAATAAAAATTACAGTATCTGAAATGTAAAAACCCATCACAAGTTCTTAATATTATATTGGAGACAGCAGAAGGGAGGGTCAGTAAACTTGAGGAAAAATTACTAGCAACCAACTAACATGAAGAAGAGAGAGGGGAAAAATGTTTGAAAATTAAATGAACAAAGTAACTGTGATCTGTGACACAATATCATTTTGTCTAATGTACTTGTACATAAAAGTCCAAAAAATTGACAATGGAGAGACTAGGAAAGAAAAATATTTGAAAAAAATGATTGAAAAGTTTCCAAAGTTGGTGAAAAACACTAAGTTACAGATCCGAGAAGCTCAGCAAAACCCAACACAGATAAATACAAAGATACAGATAAATACAAAGAAAAGCACACATAGGCCGTCACAATCAAACTGCTAAAAAACAAAGATAAAAATAAAATGCTGCAGGGGCAGGCTGGGTGGCATAGTGGTTAAGTTCCTGCACTCCTCTTTGGCAGCTCGGAGTTTTCAGGTTCAGATCCCAGGTGCAGATCTAAGCACTGCTCATCAAGCCATGCTGTGGTGGCGTCCCATATATAAAATAGAGGAAGATGGGCACAGATGTTAGCTCATGGCCAATTTCCCTCACCAAAAAAATAAATAAAATGCCGCAAGTAGCTAGAGTTTGAGGAGGGCATATGGTATGCAAAGAAGTCATGATAAGAATGATGGTTAGGGGCCAGCCTGGTGGCACAAGCCCTTAAGTGCGCGCCCTCCGCTGCAGCGTCCCGGGGCTCGCCGGTCCGGTTCATGGGGCGCACTGATGCACCACTTGGCAAGCCATGCTGTGGTGGCATCCCATATAAAGTGGAGGAAGATGGGCGTGGATGTTAGCTCATGGCCAGTCTTCCTCAGCAAAAAGAGGATTGGCAGATGTTAGCTCAGTGCCGATCTTCCTCACACACAAAACAAAAAGAAGGATGGTTAATTTCTCATTAGAAATAGCAGAGGCCAGAAGACAAGGGAAGCACATTATTATAACATTGAGAGAAGAAAAGCCAACTCTGAGTTCTATATCCAGTGCAAATGTCCTTCAAAGACGAAGGCAAGAGTAACATCAATGAAAATGGCTGAGTAGAAAAATTCAAAACTCTGTCTCTGTACAATAGCAATAAATAAGCTAGGAAAAAATGTAAAAATCGGGGCCAGCCCGGTGGCATAGTGGTTAAGTGAGCACACTCAGCTACAGCGGCCTGGGGTTTGCAGGTTCAGATCCCAGGCATGCACTGACACACTGCTTGTCAAGCCATGCTGTGGCAATGTCCCATATAAAGTAGAGGAAGACAGGCACAGATGTTAGCCCAGGGCCAATCTTCTTCAGCAAAAAGAGGAGGATTGGCAACGGATGTTAGCTCAGGGCTAATCTTCCTCACAAAAAAAAAGTAAAAATCAACTTTTGGGGGAATCTAGAATCTAATAAAAATTTACAACAATGAAGAAAGTGCTTAATGAAGGGGAAAAAAAACTGCTGAATTTTGTTAAGAGAGGTCTGTGGCATTTAACTTATTACCATCCCCAGTTCCCCAGCTCCTGTATTCCTGGTGCAGGTTTCTGGGACCAGTGAAAGTAATACAAACCTTATTCTTAACAAATTGTGGTTATGGTTTTCACCTGTCTGTGGTTCCCTGAAAGATCAACTCAAGGGCTTGAACTAATTTCACCAGCCTTGCAACTTCTCAATGATAGCAGTAACTTCCCAAGCGGCATTTTTTGAAAGCATTTAAAGGCCAATTATTAGCCACTGCTATCAAGGGCAAGGGATAAGAATTAGGGAAAGTAATAGATAGACCAAAAAATCTGAGAAGGAAGAGTCTGAGGAAGGAGGTACTTGGCATAATAAGGCCTTGGAGAAACTCCCACATATTCCAGGGAATCTAGAAGGCCACACATATGCCCAGGTGGGATGCATGCGCAGAAAAAACTGAGAAGACCTTAAGCTCTCATTTCTGGCTGACCCACAAGCAGGAAGTGAAGGCTAAAGTAGAGTTATAAAGTGCCCGGCTGTGTATTGAAAGGGTGCCCCAACACAGAGCCAGTGTGCAAAGACTGGAAGACTTGTTTGCTTATTTTGTTGTTTTTGTGGGGATTTTTTTGGGAAGGGGGTTCAAGTATTTAAGGAAATCTCTATCAAATCACTAGCTGTGCACTAAGCTAATAGAACAGACACTTCAGTGGCTACACAGGGCAAAGAATAAAGACTTAAAAAATAAAGGCAAAATAAAGACATTTTCAGATAAACAAAGCTGAGAGGATTTGTTGCCTGTAGAACTGCACTACAAGACATGCTGAAAGAGGTTCTTTGGTCTGAAAGAAAATGCATAAGCAGAAAATATGTCTACAAGACAGCATGAAGAGCACCAAAAATGTATTTATGTGGATAAACATAAAAGATTATGTTTTTTCCCTTAAGTTATTTAAAAGTCAACTGATTATGTAACACAAAAGTTTATAACATTGTGTAATGGAACTTATAACATATATAGTTATAAAATATATGCCAATAATACCACAGAAGACACAAAGGATAGTGGTGGGTAAATGGATTTATTCTTGTGTTGGAGATCCCCAAACCATCCCCAAGTTTGTTGATTTGCTAGGAGGTGTCGTAGGACTCAGCATATAGTCACACTCAGGGCTATGATTTACTACAGTGAAAGAATACAAAGCAAAGTCAGCAAGGGAAAATATGAGTGGGGCAAAATCTGGAGGAAAACAGCCTCAAGCTTTCAAGTGTTCTCTTTCAATGGAATCGCACAGGACACGTTTAATTCTCCCAGCAATGAGTTTTGACAACATGAGTAAAATGCTGCCAACCAAGGAAGCTCATTAGAGCATCAGTGCCCAGGGTTTCTATTGGAGGCAGCTCATGTAGACACCCCTTGCCTGGCACACACTCAAAATAAAAGCAGGTGTTCAACATAAACCATGTTTCTTGTACAAACAGTCTAGGCCCACAGGGCTACTCTTAGCAATTAATGGTGGGAATCAACCCAAAAGTTAAGTTCCTAGCCAAGTGCCAAATTTATAAGCAGGCCTTTCAAAGAATAGTAGTAAGATCTGCTATGTTCACCCATTTCTGCACAATACTGTTGTACATTTCTTACAGTTCACATGGTGTGGTATAATGTCAGCTCTAAGGAGACTGTGATAAAAATGTATATTGTATTCTCTAGAGTAACCACTTAAAATATAATGTGATGTTATACTGAAAAAGCCATCTGAGATATTAAAACGTAATACAAAGAGTGCTTGATTAACCCAAAGTAACAAGTGGGACAAATAGAAAATAAATAGTAAAATGGGGTAGATCTAAACTAAAGCATATCAAGAAGTACACTAAATGAAAATGGACTAAACATTCCAATTA
This sequence comes from Diceros bicornis minor, assembly GCF_020826845.1. Classification (NCBI taxonomy): domain Eukaryota; kingdom Metazoa; phylum Chordata; class Mammalia; order Perissodactyla; family Rhinocerotidae; genus Diceros; species Diceros bicornis. Next base: position 18,535,676 of record NC_080742.1, on the reverse strand, counting down.
ATAGGCAGAGATTGTTAGACTGGCTAAAAGAGTAAGACCCAAGGTTAAAGTATATATATATAAGACTCAACTACTTTTGGTCTACAGAAGATGTACTTTAAATATAAGGACACAGAGAGATGGAATGTAAAATGATAGAAAGGTTTATTCTTTACTAAGATAAAGCAAATTTTGACAGAACTAAAGGCAGAAATTGACAAATTCAAAATCATATTTGGATATTTTAGCATCCATTTCTGAGTAAATGATTGGTCAATAACTAACTAAATAATAAATGAATAAATGCTTTTTAACAATACTAATAATCACTTTGATTATAGCCCTAAATTGCAGAATAAACATTTTTTAAGGGCACATAAAATGTTCCCTAAAATAGACAATATGTCCAACCATAAAATGTTTCAATAAACTTGAAAATATTTAAATCTCACAAAGTATTTTCTTCTACCACAATAAAATTAAATCAGTCACAATAGGACAAATACAAAATCACACAAGTGATTTCTAAACTAATAAATCTTTCAATCCAAATATGAAAAAAGAGTTTTGAATTTAATTTATTTGAGGAAATGGATTAATACCTTTAAGAACTGGCTAAATATTCAGGATTTATATTATATGAGGTAATTAAAAGTAAAGAATTTTTTTCAAAATGATGGTTAGGCACTCTGCTTTTCAGTAATTTGACTGAGATATTTTCTTTAGATAAATTAATTGGTTATTTGAAAATTCAAAATTTAAATAGTTTTCACTTTCCATTCCACCACCTGACTGCATGGACTAGGCTGCTGAACCAAGTTATACCTTTAGTTTAATTTTACTACTTAATACTATAAGACCCTCAAGGGCAGAGACCATTCCCTTCTGGTCCTTAGCAGTTAGTTTTGTGGTTTGAAGGTGTTCAGTAAATGTTTGGTGAATGAATGCCTATATCTTTAGTGCAGAAAATGATAAACCTTTATCAAAAGAAAATGAAACACAACAAACATGGGAAGAAATTTAGAACTAATATAGTATAAGATATAAAGTATAAGGGAGAACTACATTAGCCAGAGTAGAGAAAGCTTTTGACAACAACCTTTCATTAAGTGAAATAATAGGATTTGCTTAGCTTCTTCATCCCATTTGAAGTCCCAGTCTGCAGCAATTTGGATGATATTAGAAAAAGGTTTGTGATAAAAATGAGAATAGTTATTTCATTTATATTTTAGGATTAAAATTTATAATATAAAGTCTTGTTGTGGACAGTATCTATGAAATTATGTTTTTAGCATTCACATTTTGTTTTTCTTTGTACCATAAGACTCAGAGAATAATCCTTTGTCTTTCCTGAATTAGATGAGAATCAAAGACCTTAGGACAAATGGCTACACAAAAAAGTAATTCTCTTTACTTTATAAATAGGAAAAAAAGAATTATCCAATAGGCCTTTAGGACAGAGAAATTCTCCCAACACACTCTATTATTCTCTATCCTCCCTTTACCTTCTCTTCTCCACCAATAATCTCGCTCAGACATACTCTGTCACTATTTAGCCCAGTACTGTTACTCTTAAATTATATACCAGGGAAACTCTATTTAAAAACTTTATCTCTTACCACCTTGTCTTCCCAACAACAACTCTCTTGTGCTGTTATCCATTTGTACCCCACTATGATGAGGTGGAGAACAAAGGCAGAGTCATTGTGTGGAAACAGAAGCACAAAGAACAAAGCAATTTACCAAGAACATGTATGTTACCAATGATGATGGAAATAAAGCCTTGATGTGCTCTTTCTCAATCTCTGGATTCTCATGGTTTTCTGCTGAAAGTTGAAAATTACATTAGAAACAAAAGGAGTCTTTTAGGGATGTCAAATAAATTGTTTAATCTAATAAAGCATATAGCATATATTTAATATGGATGTCTTAATTTTTGGCTAGTAATATGTTTAGGCCCAAGTAAATAAAGTTTATTTAAAATAGAGTTACATAGTATGATTTTTAATTAATTCAAAATATTCTGACCATCCCTAGTATTATCATTTTGCTGTTTAGTGGAAATAGCTTTAAATGGGAATACAGAAATCTAGTTTACAGCCGGCTAAAACACTGCTTGACTTAGGGGAAGTAATTTCAGTTTCCTGAGACTAAATTTCTTTGTTTGTAAATAAAACTATAAAACCACTTTTAGGTATAAAATTCTGAACACTTAACTCTTGAGGTGGCAACTAAGCGATTTGGATTGGGGATATATGCTTGTGTTCTCAGTCTGGACCTAGGAAAGGAGGCAAAAGAATAACACTGCATGTTTGGTACATAGGTGGATAAGCAGAGCCCAAGATCATTTTTGTTATTGTTGTTTTTATTATTGTTGTCTTATTGTGTTATTTTGAAAAATTTGAACCTATAACAAAATGAACTCTTATTTCTCTGGATTCATCTAAATGAGAAACCCAAGTCATTATGAACAAGGAAATATGGTGAAGATACATTACTGCTGATGATTTCTGCTAATTGAAGGGAATCTTTTTGAAATTTTTATTGGGAAATTTGAGTTACTTCTCTTCCTATAGTAGTTGCTGAATATTGGTTCTTCTCTAACTAGGAACATCTTTATCTTCTATTAATTATCTAGATTTTAAAGGAGACCAAAGTGATTTGTAAAGGGAAGTAGATGGCTATGGAAATACAGAACAATGATAGTTCTTACCCCACAGACTAAGGACCCAATGTGGGGTCATGCCAACTTCCAATTATTTCTTTTCTATTCTGATTATACATTCAGGGATTGGGTAAGAATCATTAGGTGGGTTCTATCATCCCCATTGCTATCAGTGAGCCTAGTTCTGTAATGGCTTCTCTTCCTGTCATCCCTCGCTTACAGAACCATCACTTAACCCATCTTTTAGTAAAGGTATATCCTCTGGCCCTTCTCACAGTGGGTTTTCTCTATTCTAACATGACCATTTCTCTGAGTCTAGCAGGTTTCCCAACCTCAGCACTACTGACGTTTTGGCCAGATAATTTTTTTGTGTATGTGTGGAGGCTGTCTTGTGCATTGTAGGATGTTTAGCAGCATCCCTAACCTCCACCCAGTAAATATTACTAACACCTCACTAGTTGTAACAACCAAAAACGTCTCCAGACATTGTCAATCCTGGGGAAGGGAATGGAGCAAAATTGTCCCCAGTTGAGAACTGTGCTATAGCAATTCTGGAATTGCAAGCTGACTTAGCATAAGCCATAACTTTATACTTACTTCTACAAATATCCTAGTCTCAAGTTTGCACTATACTGACAAATGCTGGAGGAATGTAGGTGGAACTTAATCCTGAGGGAGCTAGAATGAATACAGAAGATTCTAATTTCAAGTTGGATTAGATTTATTGATATGGATGTCCTTAACAGAAATATGATTCAGTGTGCTAACACGTAGAATTAGGAGTGATTTAAATTGTTTACTTTGTTGGTTGACTGACAGCAGAACCCAACAAGAGGCCCACTCTGAATAACGCTGAAATGCTAAAATCATGAGGCTTAGAGCAAGAGAAAGCTCTCCAAGTGATCCAATCTGAAGTTTACATAGCTTTATTCCTGGTGCTTAGGAACTAGTATATTCAAATGCATTGTAAGCATCTAAGGCAATTTGGGATCCTTCCAACAGACAGAGCTTTAGGCAGTGCACCTGGTCATCCACTTTGTGTGAAACAGGAAGTGGCTCTAGATTAGAATGTACATGAAATCTGGGCAGGGACAGTGGCTTTCCTGGTGATCAGGGGTCTAGAAGGAGAAAGAACAAGATCAGAGACAAGAAGTTATAGAATAGAGACATGTCAACGTACATATAGAAGTAGGAATGAAGTATGAAGACCTGTATATCACACACTCATACCAACTAGAGAGCATCCACCAGAGAAGAGGTACTAGACACCTCCACAGACAAAATGATCTGTCCAGTTGTAGAGAGTCAAGCCCTTGTCACTGACCACTCTAGTGCTGGCTCGTGGGCACCCGAGAAAAGTGGCTGTGGAGGTGGAGATGGAGCTTACACATGCGCCCTAGAATTCAATCTTCCAGAAGCTTAGACTAATGTTGAGTTCCTTACATAGCACAATCCATTAAAGATTGTACAACTGGACAGTGAGTGGCAAATTGACTACATTGGACCTCTTCTACCCTGGAAAGGACAACCAGAAATCTACTCTGACAGGACTAGACAGGTACTCTGGGAAGTTTTGTCTTTCCTGCCTGCAGGATTCACTTGCGTGAGACCCCACATGAATGTGACATCAGAGCAGGAGACACATTTTAGAGCAAAGAAGATTCCAGGGTGGGACCATGAGCAAGGATCATATCACATACTACACCACCTAAAAGCTGCTGGCCTGACAGAGCAGTGCAACAGCCTGTTAAAGTAGTGATTGAAGCGGTAGTTTGAAGATGACACATTATGAGACTGGGACACCATCCTCTAGGACGCAATAGAGCAGTATACACTTTAAAGACCTTTATGTGGCTCTCTACTTCCAATAGGAAGAATAGATGAACCCAGGAACAAAATGTAGTAGCCAGAATATCCCCACTTACCATCACTTCCAGTGACCCACTTGGCAGTTTGTGCTACCTGTTCTTGCAATCTGTACATTACAGGTTTAGAAGTCCTGGTTCCCAAAGTGGGGGGAATTTCTACCCGAGAATACAGCAAGAGTTCCATTGAATTATTAAAAAAATAATATTAATAATAACAACAATAGCAAATTCAAAACATATTTCTTGAACACTTATTATATGCCAGGCACTGCCTCAGTTTTGACCCTCCTTGGGCAACTATATTCAATGACAGATCAGTGCAGGGCTATAAAGGACCAACTAGCTCAGCTCAGCTTGAGAAAGATCCAAAGGACCATTCTTATTCCATTTTGATTCACTGAATGAGTTTCCAAAACAGCATGATGAATTAACTTGAATAGAGACATTCAAATATCAAAATCAACAATTGAACATAGGTGTATATTGCCTTTTAGCTCCAAATCCACATTTCATTACCTGCTCTGCAAAAACATAGATGGGCCCTTTAAAGATTTTACTTTTACCAGCTGGCTTGATATTAAGCTTTGTTAGTAAAGGGAGCTGGAAAGATATTGCAGGTGGGAGTTTTCTAGTGTGCTCTCTTGGAAGACCTACAGTGCACAGCTTCTGGGGTGCCTGGTTACTGCAGTGAGGGCAGCTTCTCCAGCATCTGATTCCAGCAGTGCATGCAGCCTCCCAGGTGCCCAGCTTCTGCAATGGTGGTTGTGTGTTAACCATGCCTTTTATCCTCTACACTGATGCTTTGACGTATTGGGTCTTACTGACACTGGAGAGACTGCCTCTCTCAGGGTTAGCTTATTCCTATGGACAGCAAACAACTCACCTGCAAGGGCTTCTTTCATGTGCATACTAACCAATCCAGAGCCCACATCCCCAGCCATCTCCTTTATCAGGCTCTCACACTCTGGGCCACCACCCACCTGCCCTAATCATCGCAGGGCCAGGAACCAAACAACTAGGGGTGGCTCCTGTGCCCAGAGCTTGCTGAAATTTTTCAAAATAGCCAATCATAAGGCCGCTTACCCTGCCTTGTCTTTTCCTTCCCCTGGAAACCGCAACAAAGGCTCTTGCTCAGGTTTTCCACGCACTCCCTTTGCCTCTCAACTGAGGCTGGTGTGGCCCCGTGTGGCCTCCACGGCATGCCCCCTCCTCTTAGGATTCTGAGTATAACCAACTGTCTTTTCAATGGCAACCACCCCTGACGTATTGGCCTCACCATACCTGAATAAGGAAACCCTTCTTTTAAAACAGGTAGCTCCTCCAGCACTAGGCTTCTGTAGTACAGTGATCAGCAGCTTCCCCCAGCACACCCCGTGGGTGGTTTCATAGTAGAGTGCCTCTGGTGAGACATCTCCCCATGAATACTAAGAGAGTGATTTCTGGCAAGTTCTGAAGGACAGATTTCCTCCAAGTTTCACCACAACAACTTCTCTGTCTTTCAGTGAGCCAAGATTATTTTCTCACCAGCAAAGTCTGGATCTCAGGCCTGGGGAAGGGAGACTTTTTATGGACACCTTATCTCAGCCCTAGGGTACTGACTGTTCCTTACATATTCCATTTCCAAATTCGTTACAGTTCTCTTTAATTCTTACTATCCAACCCCTTGTTTCTCCAACACCTCGGTATAGTTAAAAATTCTTGATATTAAACTTCTCCTGCCCACATTACTGTGTGGTTTTATCTCCTGACTGGATTCAGATTTATACAGTATTAAAATATATGTGATTATGAAGAGATGAATGAGTTTTCTCTGTTAGCACACCCAGTAGGAATTAGACATTTTATGAGCATCAGTATTGGTACTAAGTGTTCAGCAACACTTAAAAAACACAATCCCAGTCCTATAATTAGCATACTGATTTGCCTTATAGCAGTTATTTAACTAATTGTCATAAGAATCATAATAATTCTCTTTGTGAATAAAGAACCAAATCTTCATTCCTTCTTTACTTATTTATAACCTATAACTAATGCTATTTAATTTTATTAAAAATTCCTCTGGACCAAAAAAAATTTCAAAATCTATGTGTATTATAGAAAATCAACTTGGGAAAAAAATAACATGAAATCCCCATGAGCTGCATGAGGGTGTTAGATATCTGAATGAAAGCTATGATGCTCCTAGGAATGCAAGACAAGCAATACATTTTATTCAAGACCCTTATCACAAGGAAAGATCTGATCCTTCACATCACCTTTGATATACTTTCTAGTTACCCGTTGAATTAGATAACCTGCTGTTTCCATTGCTTAACTGAAAGTTTGGCCTCTAAACAGTTCATTCCACAGAGAAAGAGGTCATGCTGTAGCCACACATCCTGTGGAGAATAAATTTTGGTAGAGTCACGCTGATAAAGCCTAAATCAAAATAGCAATAATATAAACTATCTATATTATGGCCTGGTTATAAAGTCATCTATTTATTCTATTGATGTTCTTCCAACAAGTGAACACTGGAGCAGCACCAGGGTCTGAGAGCAATTTCTGTAGGGAAAGTAGCAGTTCTTAAACGTCCTTTCTCTCCTTTTTCTGGAAGAGTCACAACTAATATTCATTTAGAATTAGTATTAAATTCTATAAAGATGTTAGAAGAAAAAGATCAGGGATCACACTTCATGAGTGTTACAAATTTCGTACATTATTTCTGCTATTGACATTCTGTTTCCCCACAGCTAATTAGTGGTAAAATTCTTTACACAAAGAGGAAAATAAAGGAGTTTATGTAAGCCATATACGTCAGAATTTGGAAAAACAGGTGTTAGATGACCTCAAGATCGTTTCTCCATGTGTGAAACACCAAACTGCTAAATGCTCTGTTCATCAACACAAGGTTTTCCCCTCCTTACCACCGCCCCCTTAACTATAAGATTTCTTTGTTGTAGCTCGGAAACATTCCATTTTGGCCCTCATATATGATAAAAATCTACTATAAGAGGAAAAACTTAACAGATGGTAATGGGGAAGTAAGTAGGCTTTGAAAAATAAGATCCCTGAATTGTAATTCTAGATTTGCTTCTCACTTACTACACTACTGAATTTCAATTCCCTACATTGTGAATCAAAAAATCTTACAAAGTCATATTATAAGAATTTGAAAAGAACACTTTTAAAAGGTATTTTCTCATAATGTAAAAAAAATCTATACTTACTAATAGAAATGCTTTTTCTGATAATTCCAAACACATGTTGTCTTAGCTTGTTAGGGCTGTTATAACAGAATACCAAAAACTAGGCGGCTTATAAATAATAGAAATTTATTTCTAACAGTTCTGGAGTCTGGGAAGCCTGATATAACGGCACCAGCATACTTGGTGTCTGGTAAGAGCCCACTTCCTTGTTCATAGATAGCCATCTTCTCCCTGTTTCCTCACATCGGAAGGGGAAGGGAGCTCTCTGGGGTCTCTTTTATAAGGGCACTAAACCCATTCATGAGGGCTCTACTCCCATGACCTAATTACCGTCCAAAGGCCCCACTGCCAAATACCATCACATTGGGAGATAGAATTTAACATATGAATTTGGGGGAGAACACAAACATTCAGTCTACAGCACATGTGATAACTCCTGTCAATACTCCCTACACACTATCACATTTTAAGGTGTGGTTGTTGAAAATGAATATTTGTTACAGTCATATGCATTCTACTCAGGCTTACAAATAAAACAGACAGAATATTGTAGATCACAGATTCCCATTTTCCTCTGCAGCCTTTAATGTATTTTATTTGTTTAGAATTAATAGTGATTTTCTTTCTTGGCCAATATTTGATTGTAACATCAAATAAGCATTAGGTCTATGTTATTGTATTGCGGATAGCTCATTGTTACTACAACCCCTCCCTTATGATAAATTTTATTCCCATATTCAAGGACCACCCACTGAGGTAATTAGGCAATTCAGTTTTCCAGCTCTTTCCTTCTTCATAAGTTAAGTGAACATCTCATTTTACTATCTGAATCCTGGGAATATAGAGAAGAGGCAGAATTTCTTTAAGATGTTTACTAAGGAGGAAAGGAGGAGAATAACTGGGAGGAAAAAAGCAAAGTGTTTAGAGGTTTTATGAGGGAAGAGAAGAATTCATATCATTTGATACGTTTAAATTGGACTGGGCAAAACACTTGAGGAGAAAGGACAGGAAGCAGATTTGTTGTGGTCTCAAGGGAGGAGGAGAAGCAACCCAAGTGGCCTTTTCCATTTCTCATTGATGTGATTAAACAGCTTGATCTTGGCCTTTTTACTGACTTTGCTGAAGAAGGAACCGATTGGTGGTAACAAGGGCATTGGCTTTACCACATGGATGCCTGTACTAGGTGCTAAGCCTAGAAATGATTAATTTCGGTATGCCAGCAACTGTCAAGTGGTAACAGTTTCAAGTCATTTCTAGTCTAATCTGGAAGCAAACCAGAGGTATAGGGATAAAATTGCTTAAGAATCCATGGATACATCAAATACCTATTAGATAAACATTTTGGTAACTTCTTCAGTTCTGGTGTTTTGGTTTAAAACCATTGGGTCATTCCTAGACTTTAATTAAGGGATTATTTACAAAAGGACTCTGGATTTCCATTTTATCAGGAATATCACACAGCCTCCAAATGTCAGCACAAAAAATGTGCTTTTGAATTGTAACGTAAAGCACTGTATAGAAACAAGATAGTGGAGAGAAGTCAAGATGGCGGCGTAAGCAGACTCTGAACTCACCTCCTCCCGCGGACACAGCCAATTTACAACTACTCATGGAAAAAGACCCCTGAGACACAACTGAAAACTGGATAAGAGGAACTCCTGCAACAAATGACAATCCTAATTGAGATGGAAGAGGCAGAAACTCCCTTCTGGAGAGAAAAAACGCCACCTTCACAAGCCTCAGCACCTCACAGCCACCCGGGAGCAGCCCAAAGGTAGCAGCCCTCCCTGGAGGAGCGGGGCCCTGAGCAAGGGAGCGCCCCCTCTGGGAGCATTTTGTGGACCCAGCACAATCCAGATGAGTGGCATAATATCTGACTTTGCCTGCTACTAAAACATTGGGGAGTACCCCCAGAAAAGCTGGTTCACAAAGAAATTAAAACCAGCTCTTAAAGGGCCCATGCTCAAACTCACTCATTTGAGAAAGCAACCTAAAATCACCAGAAAGAAAGGTGCACAGTGCTTGGGTGAAAATAGACTCACCTAATAGGCCCTGTGTGCATCTCGGTGAGACGTGAGAACTCTCCAGGGACTGGGACATTTGTGGCGGCCAATTTGTGGCCTGGTGTGGGCTTGCTGATACAGACGCCATTGGAGTTCTCCCTGGGGCCTGCTAGCCCAGGTCTGCCCCACACACTGGAGCACTGATTTAATCCAGCTCAGCCAGGGCAGGCAGCCCACCCTAGAGACTGGCCCCAACCAACAACAAGCCCTCAGGCAACTTGTGGGCCTGCGAAGATTGGTGACTGGATTCTCTGCAGCCTGGCAACTGAGCCCACTTCAGAGGGGCAGGACGTGCAGAAGGAGTGGGTGGAGAGTGTGGGGCGGTGGTGGAGTGTGTGGGGCTCCCACCGTGGAGAGACTGGGTCCACATCAGGAGGTCGGGGCATGCACACAGGGCAGGACTGTGTTAACTGTGTGTGTGGACCTGTGGGTGGCAGGGCTTGTCAGCTGCAGAAGACCTGTGCTTCTCAAAGACCCACATAGGGGGTTTGCCCCACCTTCCAAAGCCTGAAACAATTGGGTGCTCCCATGCCTGAGGCTAGACCCACCCAGCTGCAATCCTCAGAGAGGTGACAACAGACCTAAAGGCTGGAAGCTTATAGCAATTGTAAGCCCCTGAGCCTAACAACCTGCCACGATGGGGGCCTACACACTTAAAAGAAATACTGAAACACAAATGTGGTTTTAGAACTTGCAGCCAACTGTGTTGGGGCTCCCCACACCTGATAAAGAGACTGAAGGGCACACAACCACTACAAGCAGCTGAGCATTACAACAGCTGGCCAGGAGCATAACTTGGCCTCCGTGGGCACCCACAGAGAGAGCAAACAGGCCACAACAGAAGGAGACACGTAGCCCACATAGGGGTCACCCCTGGAACATTGAGAACTGAGGGAAGCACACTGCAGGCCTCCTAAGGCATCACTTATATAAGATAACCTATCCAAGAGCAGGAGATGTAGCTGACCTACATAAGACGTAGACACAAGCACAGGGAAAGTGGCAAAATGGGGAGGCAAAGGAATACATTCCAAGTAAGGGAACAGGAAAAAAACCCAGAAAAGGAACTAAGTGAAACAGAAATGAGCAACCTACCCAACAGAGAGTTCAAACAAAGAGTGTTAAGGATGCTCACTGATCTAGGGAGAAGAATACATGAACTCAGTGAGAATGTCAATAAAGAAATGGAAGATATAAAAAAGAACCAATCAGAAATGAAGAATACAATACTGGAAATGAAAAATTCACTAGAGGAACTCAAAAGCAGAGTAGAGGATACAGAAGAACGGATCTGTGAGCTGGACGAAAGACTAGAAGAAATTACCCGAGGTGAACAGGTAAAAGAGAAAAGAATTAAAAAGAGTGAGGACAGTCTAAGGGGCCTCTGGGACAAAATCAAGAGCACTAACATCCGTGTTATAGGTGTCCCAGAAGGAGAAGAGTGAGACAAAGGGGCAGGGAATCTATTTCAAGAAATAATAGATGAAAACTTCCCTAACCTAAGGAAGGAAACAGACATCCAGGTACAGGAAGCACAGAAAGCTCCAAACAAGATAAACCCAAAGAGGCCCACACCAAGACACATCATAATCAAAATGTCCAGAATTAAAGATAAAGAGAGAATCCTAAAAGCTGCAAGAGAAAGACAAGTTACATACAAAGGAAACCCCATAAGGCTTCTCAGCAGAAACATTACAGGCTAGAAGAGAGTGGCACGATATATTTAAAGTGCTAAAAGGAAAAAACTTACAGCCAAGAATACTCTACCCAGCAAGGTTATCATTCAAAATGGAAGGAGAGATCAAAAATTTCCCAGACATGCAAAAACTAAAGAAGTCTGTTGCCAAGAAACCAGTGCTACAAGAAATGTTAAAGGGACTGATTTAAGGGGAAAAGAGAAGACCACAAATAGGAAAAATTATCTATTTCCATGATTAGAACGTAATGGATACAAATGCACAACAAAGAGGTTAGATATGATATCAAAAACATGAGGGAGGAGGGGAGTTAAAGAGTACAGCTTTCAGACAGAGGTCAAACTAAAGTGACCATCAATTCTGTATAGAAGGAGAAAGGAACAGAGAAGGACTACTAAAACACTGAGAAAAAAAAAAGTTAAAAAATGGCAGTAAGTACATACTTATCAATAGCTACTTTAAATGTCAATGGACTAAATGCTCCAATTAAAAGGCATAGGGTGGCTGATTGGACAAAACAACAAGACCCATATATATGCTGCATACAAGAGACACACTTCAGACCTAGAGACACTCACAAACTGAAAGTGAAGGGATGGAAAAAGATACTCCACGTAAATGGCAATGAAAAGAAAGCTGGGGTAGCAGTACTCATATCAGACAAAATAGACTTTAAAACAAAAACTGTAAAAAGAGACAAAGAAGGGCATTACATAATGATCAAGGGAACAATCCAACAAGAGGATATAACACTTGTAAATATCTACGCACCCAATGTAGGTGCACCTAAATATATAAAGCAATTATTAACAGGCATAAAAAGAGAAATAGACAGTAACACAATAATAGTAGGGGACTTTAACACTCCACTTACACCAACGGATAGATCATCCTAACAGAAGATCAATAAGGAAACATTGGCCTTAAATGACACACTAGAACAGATGGACCTAGTAGATATATACAGAGCATTCCATCCAAAAACCGAAGAATACATGTTCTTTTCAAATGCACATGGAACATTCTCCAGGATTGATCACATGTTAGGCCACAAAATGAGTCTCCACAAATTTAAGAAGATTGAAATAATACCAAGCATCTTTTGTGACCACGGCGGTATGAAACTAGAAATCAACTATAGGAAGAAAATCAGAAAAGCCACAAATACATGCAGATTAAACAAAATGCTACTGAACAACGACTGGGTCAACGAAGAAATCAAAGAAGATATCAAAAAATACCTGGAGACAAATGAAAATGAAAATACGACATGCCAGAATCTGTGGGATACAGCAAAAGCGGTTCTAAGAGGGAAGTTTATAGCAATACAGGCCTATCTCAACAAACAAGAAAAATCTCAAATAAACAATCTAACAATGCACCTAAAGGAACTAGAAAAAGAAAACAAACGAAGCCCAAAATCAGTAGAAGAAGAGAAATAATAAAAATCAGAGTAGAAATAAATGAAATAGAGACTAAAAAAGAATAGAAAAAATTAATAAAACCAAGAGCTGGTTCTTTGAAAAGATCAACAAAATTGACAAACCTTTAGCTAGACTCACCAAGAAAAAAAGAAAGAAGGCACAAATAAGTAAAATCAGAAATGAAAGAGGAGAAATTACAACAGACACCTCAGAAATAAAAAAGATTATAAGAGAATACTATGGAAAGCTATATGCCAACCAATTTGACAATCTGGAAGAAATGGATAAATTCTTAGAATCATACAACCTTCCAAAACTGGATGAAGAACAAGTAGAGAATTTGAATAGACCAATCACCAGTAAGGAGATCGAAACTGTAATCACAAACCTCCCCAATAATAAAAGTCCAGGACCAGACGGCTTCCCTGGTGAATTCTACCAAACATTCAAAGAAGACTTAATACCTATCCTTCTCAAACTCTTCCAAAAAATTGAGGAGGGGGGGGAAGCTCCCTCACTCATTCTACAAAGCTGACATTACCCTGATACCAAAACCAGACAAGGACAACACAAAAAAAAGAAAATTACAGGCCAATATCACTGATGAACATTGATGCAAAAATCCTCAACAAAATACTAGCAAATCGCCTACAACAATACGTTAAAAAGATTATACACCATGATCAAGTGGGATTTATTCCAGGTATGCAGGGATGGTTCAACATTCGCAAATCAATCAACATAATACACCACATTAATAAAATGAAGAATAAAAATCACATGATCATCTCAATGCATGCAGAGAAAGCATTTGACAAGATACAGCATCCATTTATGATAAAAACTCTGAATAAAATGGATATAGAAGGAAAGTACCTCAACATAATAAAGGCCATATATGAGAAACCCACAGCTAATATCATCCTCAATGGTGAAAAACTGAAAGCTATCCCTCTAAGAACAGGAACCAGACAAGGATGCCCACTGTCACCACTCCTATTTAACACAGTACTGGAAGTCCTAGCCAGAGCAATCAGGCAAGAGAAAGAAGTAAAAGGGATCCAAATTGGAAAAGAAGAAGTGAAACTGTCACTATTTGCAGATGACATGATTTTATATATAGAAAACCCTAAAGAATCCACCAGAAAACTTTTAGAAGTAATAAACGAATATGGTAAAGTTGCAGGATACAAAATCAACATACAAAAATCAGTTTCATTTCTATACACTAACAACAAAGTAGCAGAAAGAGAAATTAAGAATACAATCCCATTTACAATTGCAACAAAAAGAATAAAATACCTAGGAATAAACTTAACCAAAGAGGTGAAAGAGCAGTACACAGAAAACTATAAAACATTGCTGAAAGAAATTGAAGACGACACAAAGAAATGGAAAGATATTCTGTGCTCTTAGATTGGAAGAATTAACATAGTTAAGATGTCCATACTTCCTAAAGCCATCTATAGATTCAATGCAATCCCTATCAAAGGTCCAACGACATTTTTCACAGAAATAGAACAAAGCATCCTAAAATTTATATGGAACAACTAAAGACCCTGAGTAGCTAAAGGAATCCTGAGAAAAAAGAACAAAGCTGGAGGTATCACACTCCCTGATTTCAAAATATACTACAAAGCTATAGTAACCAAAACAGCATGGTACTGGCACAAAAACAGACACACAGATCAATGGAACAGAATCGAAAGCCCAGAAATAAACCCACACATCTATGGACAGCTAATCTTTCACAAAGCAGTCAAGAACATACAATGGAGAAAAGATAGTCTCTTCAACAAATGGTGTTGGGAAAACTGGATAGCCACATGCAAAAAAATGAAAGTAGACCCTTACTTTACACCATACACAAAAATTAACTCCAAATGGATTAAAGACTTGAACGTAAGACCTGAAACTGTGAAACTTCTGAAAGAAACCATAGGCAGTACGCTCTTCGACATCAGTCTTAGCAACATATTTTCAAGCACCATGTCTGACGGGGCAAGAGAAACAATAGAAAAAATAAACAAATGGGACTACATCAAACTAAAAAGCTTCTGCACAGCAAAGGAAACCATCCACAAAACGAAAAGACAACCTAACAATTGTGAGAAGATATTTGCAAACCATACATCTGATAAGGGGTTAATCTCCAAAATATATAAAGAACTCATGCATCTCAACAACAAAAAAACTAACAACCCAATTAAAAAATGGGCAAAAGACTTGAACAGACATTTCTCCAAAGAAGATATACAGATGGCCAACAGACACATGAAAAGATGTTCAAAATCATTAACTATCTGGGAAATGCAAATCAAAACTACAATGAGATATCACCTCATGCCCGTCAGAATGGCTATAATTAACAAGACAGGAAACAACATGTGTTGGAGAGGATGTAGAGAGAAGGGAACTCTCATACACTGCTGGTGGGAGTGCAAACTGGTGCAGCCACTATGGAAAACAGTGTGGAGATTCTTCAAAAAATCAAGGATAGAACTACCATATGATCCAGCTATTCCACTGCTGGGTATTTATCCAAAGAACTTGAAAACACAGATGTGTAAAGATACATGCACCCCTGTGTTCATTGCAGCGTTATTCACAATAGCCAAGACTTGGAAGCAACCTAAGTGCCCATCAAGGGACAAATGGAAAAAGAAGATGTGGTATATACACACAACGGAATACTACTCAGCCATAAGAAACGATGAAATCCAGCCATTTGTGACAACATGGATGGACATTGAGGGTATTATGCAAAGTGAAATAAATCAGAGGGAGAAGGTCAAATACTGTATGATTTCCTTCATTAAGTAGTAGATAATAACAACAATAAACAAACACGTAGAGACAGAGATTGGATTGGTGGTTACCAGAGGGGAAGTAGGGAGGGAGGAGGGCGAAAGGGATAATTCGGCACACGTGTGTGGTGATGGGTTGTAATTAGTATTTGGGTGGTGAACATGATGTAATCCATGCAGAAATAGAAGTATAATGATGTACACCTGAAATTTACACATTGTTATAAACCAATGTTACTGCAATAAACAAAAAATTAAAAAAAAAAAAGAAACAAGATAGCGTAGCATTTAATGTGCCTTTTAACAGTTCCCAAGTGTTTACTCTTATTGTGAATGTGTAAAACCTACAAATCCTATACTGTTAGTTGACAGCATTGAGTCTTTTTCTGCATATATCATTCGCCCTGTTTGAAGTCCCCCTTTGCTTCCCTGTGCTCTTAAGGTGATGAAAAATCTCATTTATGAGGGATTATCACTAGGCTGGCTATGGCCTCCCTCTCTTTCTCCAGCCTCATCTTCCAACACATTCCCCCTCACTTTCTCTTTTCCAACCACTCTGCTCTTCTTTCAAGGTCATGTTCCTGTCTACTGCAAGATCTTTAACCATGCTGTCCCCTCTGCTAGAACACTCCTCCCTCCCTTCTTTAACAAATTAATATCTGTTCATGCTTCAGAGTTCAGTGCAAGATCACCCCTCAGAGAGAGTTCCCTTAGCTCCCTCCATAGGTCAATGCCCCATTGTAAGCTCTTACAGAGCCTCTTTATCCCCTGTTTTATTCATTTGAGGTACTGTGGATTATTGACTTTCTGCCACACTAGAATCTAAACTCTGGGAGAGTAGGGGGCTGACTCTCCTTTGCTCACCATTATATCATTAGCACCCAGAACAGTGCACAATACATATTTGCTGAACAAATAAACAAATGAATTAGAGGGAAGTAAGTAATTGAACCTCATTACAGAAATCATATGGTATATGTGAGTAGACTGCATTTGAGTCTGATATTTACAAGGCCATCATTTTAGGTAGGTTTAAACCAACATGACCAACTTCAATTTCTTTCACAACAGTGGGCTAACATCCTGTTACTGTTATATATGGGCAACTGTGTTTCTTCTATCATGAAATAAAAGTGCAGTAAGTTTGAAAAAAGAAAAAAAATCTCACAGGGAAGCAAGATCAATAAAGCAAAAGTTATTTCTCAGGTGAAATTACCACACCCTCAAAAGAAGAAATAAAATCAAAGTAAATAAATAGAAAATAAAATATCACAATGAAATGAGAATCCCTCATCACTATTAAGAACACTAAAATTCTATTGAAATGGGGGAAAATATATCTTTCTAAATCTTAAGCAAAACTCAAGAATTTTTAAATAAGAGGAGAGGATAGGTGAAACAGATAGTAAGGAGACTGGCCAAGGGCAGCAGTGGGTTTACACTAATATTAATAGATTAGATTGGAAAGTGGTGTGTGTGTGTGTGAGTGTGTTTTGTGCATTTTACACTGAGGTGTTTGGAATTTACCATGGAGGAATGTGGAATCTCTGTTATTTTTGTTAAAGGGGTTGACAATATACAATCATTTTCATAATTTAATCTAGAGAAAAGAAGCAGAATTACTGGAAACACAGAGACCATATTTTGGAATAATGAAGACAGATGGCCAGGATTATGTGGCTTACAATGGGAATGAACATAGAGGGCAGATATGTAAGACAATTTGAAGGAATAGTTGTCAGAAATTGATAACTTACACACAGGTAAAGGAGAGAAAAAGGCTCAGAACGATACACATTCAACCTGTTGAAAGGCTAACTTCTTTATAAACACATCCAAAAGGAAGATGTTTTCAGTCTTGGCTAACCTACTTATTTTCATACCTTCTTAATACTTTTAACTTTTGACTGTGCAAAGCCCCACTGATATTCTTGACGCCCTCACACTCGCAAGAATGCAAACATTTTTAGGAATAAAAAAGAGGGCATTTTTGCATTGGTGTGAGCACTTTGGACTCAGAATGAGTTTTGATCCCCATGGGAATTGGTCATGTACATCCAGATTATTTCAAATTTTACTAGATAAAAATTCAACAATATAGCATGAAAGGAACTAAGCTTAAATACTGTACTTATTCTTCTACCTGTTCCGCTTTACAAAGAAAAGTCTTATAGAAGATAAGCAAAGTACATCAGTGAAAATATCAGCCAATAATAAACCAATCCAGCAAAAAATTTAGTGGCCAACAATAATTTTTGAATTCTTTAGAATCACATAATTGGACATCACGTAAGTGATGCACTATGTTGTTTAGTTGGATGGTTTTCAAAATGTAAATTTAAGTCCTGTTGTGGTACTTGGGGGGGCTCTACAACCAACTGATTAGAATTTAAAATTTAAAAATTATATTTTAACTCTTTAAAAGTTGTAATGAGAGACAACATCCACAGCAAATGTATTTTGTGCGATATTGTAATCCTGTAGAACCACTACCACGTTAACTTGTTCTTCAGGGTTAACCCATCTTGTGCAGGTCTTATAGTGTCTCCTGCCACGCCATGCATGTACTTGAACTCCTTGTAAATGTTGTCAGCAATTAAGAAAGTGCAGGTCAGCACTGTTTCTCAATTTTTTTTTAACAAAATTCAGGCCCGGGCATACCCATTAATGCAAATCAGTATAAGTGAGTGTGTTACTCAGGCACATGTGCCCGCATCAGCCCCATTAGCAAGCCCCAGGCACATCTGGTCAGCAGTTGCTTGCGTCAGGATACAAGTGCAAATAGCTATATAACAAGTGGACAACATTTCATTATAGAGCATTACCACTGGTCAACCTGGAGGTTTCTTTCTCTGATTTTATTTCTATGATAACAGTGCTTCAACTTCAGCATTTCCTACCACCAAGCGTCCACCAAGCCTTAACAGAAGATTAAGTTTTAGTTACCTTGATTAAGATTAAGATTAAGTTACCTTGCAACTGAAATTGCAAGGTAAACTGTGTAAAAAAGTTATCTTTGCAACTACTCATTTGTGTCAATCAAGATGGTCCATACAATCAATTTTGGTTTGTACAATCAAACTAAAATAGAGCAATAATGGATATTGTCTGCAACGTGTTTCTAGACCTTGATTTCAGTTTTTAACATCTTTGAGATAACTAATTTTTTCTGGTTGATGTACATTAAATAAGTAAAAGTTTTATGTGTAAATAGAGTTTCACCTATGATTTATTTTTAAAAGAAAGCTTTTGCTGAAAAATGAAAAAAGATAACCTAAAAGCTACCAATACATGTGCAAGTGTTTGAGTAATACACTTGCTTAGAAGATGGATATGCTCAAGATTGGATATTTTTAAGAAAGGATATGGAATTTTACATTTACAGAAAATTGAGGAAATGCACAGTGATAGCAGAAGCTGCATTATTTTATGGTCTACATAATGAGTTAACTGGTCAGAATAGCTTAATATCTGGATCACTTCTTTTTTTTTTTTTTTTTGAGGAAGATCAGCCCTGAGCTAATCCTCTGTGCTAATCCTCCTCTTTTTGCTGAGGAAGACCGGCTCTGAGCTAACATCTATTGCCAATCCTCCTCCTTTTTTCCCCCCAAAGCCCCAGTAGATAGTTGTATGTCGTAGTTGCACATCCTGCTGGTTGCTGTATGTGGGACTCGGCCTCAGCATGGCCGGAGAAGCGGTGCGTCAGTCCGTGCCTGGGATCCGAACCTGGGCCGCCAGTAGTGGAGCACGCGCACTTAACCGCTAAGCCACGGGGCAGGCCCCTCGATCACTTCTGATAGATATCAAATTTATTTTATAATACACTAGGGTGTGAGAAGCACAGATTATGAAGCCAAACTGCCTGGGTTCAAATCCCACTTCTAGCATCTACTCCCTGTGTGGTCATAGGCAAGTAACCTAGCCTCTCTGTGCCGTGGTTTCCTAATCTGTAATTCAAGTTGATAAAGGTCAAAATGAATCATTGTCTGTAGAATGCTTAGAACAGTGCCAAGCACTTAGTAATTGGTAAATAAAAGTCATCTTTTATAACAGTTTTCTAAAAGGTTAAAACTATGTCATAAGAAATAAAATTCTAATTTCATGTTTGTAGAACTACTAAAATGCCTCAGTAGACACCAGGTTTTCTTTTTTACAACCATTGGTTGAACCCTACTTTTCTCAAAATTATTTTTGGACAGCCTCAAAGATAACATTACATAACTCTCAAAGAGTTAAAGTGGTTTTATATCCCCCTCATCCGCGTTTACACCAGCTCGATTTCACTCCCTGACTGGTTATAACAGACAGGTAAGTTAAGAGACACTGACATATCCTAATGTCTGATGTTCCACATCTGACACTATATGAAACAAGCTTTTCACTGCATATGAACAGCCCAAAAAAGTAGAAAACCACTGAACTAGTCCAAACGACAGTCTACAGAAGAGGTAAAAGAGGCTCAGAAAAATGTGATGGCTTACCTAAGGTCACAAAGATTGCGAGGGAAAACACACACACGAATCTCCTCATCCCCAGATCCTTGCTTTTGCCAGTACATGATGTTACCTTTTAAGATGCTCAACTCATCTCCTAATGTGACTATAAAATTATAGAAATCTAGAGGGCCATTGGTGAAAGTGACATGATTTTGGAATTCTTAACAAATCATGTTTTCCATCTGCAGAAGACCTTTATTTTAAAAACTGTATTTGTCATATCCTAATTTTTCAGTCTTTGACTGATATGGAACACTATATTATGGGGTAAAATCATAATTTATTGCTTTGTCTTTTCCCGTAGAACAGGATATCTGGGTGACAATGGATTTGGCCACAACTAGCTGTGGTGTTAGGGAATAGTGTTTCAGAGCAGTTACTTCACAAATGCTCCCATAATTTCATCCAAAGGATTATTCCAAAGCTTCAGATGCATTTGCTAAGGGCCCTAAAATTTCTCCTATTATCTAAAATGTCAAGTCAACAGCCGTTCGTTTTGATTATGTAACATGGCAGCCACGTGATTCTGAAGATACTAGTTCAAATTGGTCGATTAATTTTCCAATCTATCAATTCCACTTATACATTATGTTTCTCTCACAGGGGCAATTAACACTCCAAGATTTCCTCAAACAGTTCAGATACAGGTTGGCTTATTACATTTTAAAGACAGTATGATATTTATTTTTTGGTTTCATGTTGGAAACCACCGAGTAGTTTCTAAAACCTGTCAGCAATGTGATTTCAAGCCATATGTTGCATTTTGCTACCAATTCCATTGAAAAGGAACTATCTTAGTTCTTTATATTTGTATTTTCTACTTTCGGTTTGTAGTAAACAACTTTTATTCTCCTTAGATTGCATAGCATTTTAATTTGTTTTTATTATTGTCTTCTTTGGAATTTTAAGTTATGACTCAATTCTGACTCAATTCTGACCAATTGATTCCTGGAAGTCATTTGCACGTGGCTTGAGGGAAAATAATAGGTTTTACAAAAATCCCTGTTATATCCAAGTTGTTAGCCCATCTGTAGCCATTTTTATTAAATCTCTGATTTTTTATTAATAAGGCAGCTTGAGGGACATAGATGAATTGTTTGAACAGAATGTCCTCTTGTAGTAGACTTAAATTTCCATGCATTTTCAAAATGCCAGTTATGTTTACCTTAGCCCTTTACTTTATAGACATATTTTATATACATATTTACTCACACACATAAAATTTTAAGGCATTAAAATTTCTATTGTACTTTTTAATAAAAATGATACTTAATACTTATAGAAAGATGAAATATAGGTGACAATTAAATTCTTCAAAAGTAAAAAAAAACTCAGGTTATTTGCAATAAATCAGACAATAGAAAACACTATTTTAAGTAAAAATGATTACCTGTGTACATACTACATATGTAATCATAGGACATATTACTGAAAAAAAAAACATACCCTACATTTTAAGTATGCGCAATCTAATAGAACAGATCTATTATCCAGTTTAAAGTATGTAGACTACAAATGTTATAATAAATATTTTAGTTAACTGCATATAAATGAATGATAAGGATAATGTAAGAAGGCAATCAGAATGGGTTTGGTTTATACAGTCAAAGAAAATAAAACATGGATGGTTTGTCAGAGAGCAGGTGGAAAGGAAGAAACAAAGTAAGTCATGTTTTTAGAATAAAAGATGAAAAGGTGAGATGAAGAATGCAAACATCATTACATAAAGAAGATAATTCACGAGATGGTATAGGATGGCCAAGAGTGCAGAATTCTGGCAATTGTCCCAGTGTACCAAGCACTATTTCTCCTCTGCTGTGTATTTGCACATTCTGTTTGTTCATGCTTATACCCTTTCCCTACTCATTCTTTTCCCTATGATTCCTTGGCAAACTTTTTCTCCTTCAAATATCAAGTCAAGAATGACCTCTTCTGTGAAGCCCTCCCTGACCCATCTGGAAGACTAAGGATTTATTCTTCTAAATTCTAATTGGTACTAATAGAACCACTGTTCTAAACCACTGGTTCTCAATCTTGGCTACACTTTGGAATCATCTAGGGAATCTTAAATGTATTGATGCCTTGAGTCACCCTCAGAGACTCATATTTAAGTGGTATAGGAGTACCCTGGGCATTTGAATTAAAAAAAAAAAAAAGGAAAAAGGAAAAAAACTTCAATCTCAAGTGATTCTAAAGTTCAGCAAGGTATGAGCATCACTGGTATATGTGTTAGTAGTTTCGATATTTGAGTTGTTCATATAATGCTTCCCCTATACTCTATGTGGATCCATAGATTGGTACAGAAGATCCCCCCTGTCCTCATGGTGCTGGTCGGAAACCTGAATTGTAAACTGCTAAAGAGCAAAGACTTTACCAGGAGACCAGCTGAGTTGGAACTGCAACTCCCCGATTTACTAAAGATGTGCCTTTGGGAAAGTAATTTAATCTCTACAGACTTCAGCTTTCTCTTCAGGTTATTGAGATGATTAAATAAGATGCAATATATATAAATATTAACAACAGTGTCTAACACAAAAGTGACCTTAAATTGCTACTGTTGTTATCAACTCATTATAATTAATTGAGCATGTTTTATGTGCCAAGAACCATTCTAAGAGCTTTAATATATTTCATTAATTTTCAAAAGAACATTCTAATATAAAGTTTTAAATAAATTGTAAATATTATTTAGTCTTATTTTACATATGAGGAAATTTTGGTACAGAGAGGTCAAATAATTTGCCCTAGAAAACTGCTGAAGGTCGCATATCAAGTTAAGAAGCAGAGCTGAGATTTGAAACCAGTTAGTCTAACTCCTGACCCTATGATTGATATCACTATACTTTACTAAAAAAGGATGAAAGTAAAACTATTTTTAAAAACATACTCTATTTAATTGTATGAGATAAGTGCCACATGTGTTGGAAACAAAATATTTTAGAAGTTTAGGAGGGAAGAATTATTTATGTCCAAGAGCTCAAGAGAGGCTTCAGGGAGGAAGTGAAATTTGACCTATAACTCCTGGGCTGTTGCCAGTATTATTCATGGCAATTCGTACACACACACACACACACACACACACACACACATGCACGCATACAATCAAACCACCTTATTTAAAATATGCATAATAGTTAACTCATGAGTTGACATATTTTAGGTGAGATGCAGCCATTCTTGGAAGCATAGAAAAAGCAACAATTGAATAAGAATGAAAGAAACTGTATTGGGGTCATTATGTACACTGGATAACTCTATTATTAAAGAGCACAGGATGTGAGTCTGTGCTGGAATGAATATTTTAATCTTGAGAATAGACACAGATCGTTAGACGATCCTAAAGGAAGTCTTCTCTTTCACCGGGAATATCATTTTCCTTGAATCACAAGTGGAGGATTACTCACCATTATTCAAACATCTATAGATTAGTTCCCTTTAAAATCAGGACAAAGACAAGGATGTCCACTGTTACCAGGACTGTTAATATTACACTAGAAGTTCTAGAAAATAGAATAGGATAAAAAGTAAAGCAAAACAAAACAAAACAGTAAGAGATTTAGAGAAGGATAATCTGTATTTGCATTATTCGTAGGTTATGTGGAAAACTCAAAGGAATCAACTTTATATCTTTTAGAATGAATATGAGAGTTTGGTACATTGGAGAAAGCAAAAAAGTAAATGGCCAACACTAGCCTTTTAGAATGATAATCAGGAAAGACTGCATTTGTAATAGCATCTAAATATGTACAGTGTTATGAAAAACTTTAAAAAGAAATGTGCAGAATATATAGGAAAAATATACATATCAAAAAGAGAGAGATACGAGGTCACTGAATGAAAAGATTGATTTTGTGAAGAAATTAGTTTTCTTTTCTTTTTTTTCTTTTTTTTTTTGCTGAGGAAGACCGGCCCTGGGCTAACATCCATGCCCATCTTCCTCTACTTTATATGGGATGCCGACACAGCATGGCTTAACAAGCGGTGTGTCGGTGCACGCCCAGGATCCAAACTGGCGAACCCCAGGCCACCACAGTAGAGTTCGTGCACTTAACCGCTTGTGCCACTGGGCCGGCCCCAGAAATTATTTTACTTGATGACTGTACAGATTTAATGCTCTCCAAGTCACCACCTCAATGGACTGTTTTTGGTAACTTGACAAAACCATTTTGAAGTGTACATTAAAAAAAAGAAACTGTAAAACAGAGACAATTAGTTCAGCTATGCAAGTTTAGTGAAATTACAAGAATTAAACACCAAGGGATTGGTATAAAAAAACAGCACATAGATTAAAAGATTATTATGAATAGCCCTGAAATAGACTTTATAACATGTGGGAGAATAAATACAAAATATAGATGCCTTGCAAATTGATGATGAGGGCAATTATTATTCAAGAGATGATATAGGAAAAGTTGAGTCTTTACCTTATACTATATACCAAATTTAATTAAATGTATTTAAATAATTAAAATTAAACCACAAAAGAATGAGAAGAAAATATAGGGAAATATTTAACGGATATTAGTAAGTTAGACCATTTTCTTTTGACAATTCTATTATTTTAGGCTCAGATCCATTTGCAAATTAAGTGAATAGTTATGAAGCCTCTCTCAGGGGGAAGAAAGGAAATGCATATGTGCGTATCTAGAAAATTCTGTATATAATTACAGATAATTCATAAACACTGAGGAGGGGATAAATGAGCAGAGGATAAAGAGAGGCAGTAAGTCGTGTATGACCACTGTCATTCCACCCCTAGAAGTCAGTTTTCTTTTAGGTAGTCCCACTGGATCCCTGAATTAAATTGAATCCTGCCTAAGTTTTGGGATTGCAGAAGACAAGAAGTTTATGGTTATGAGGGGGTGTGGGGTGAGGGGGAGGGGAGCGTCAGGTGTCAGTGTAGGTATACTCTCTTCACTTCCTTTCATAAACTACTCCTTTCAACAGCTATATTCTCCAGAATAGTTCAAAAAGTGCTGCTATAGACTGAATGTTTGTGTCCTTCCAAAACTCATGTGATGAAATCCTAACCCCCATTGTGATGGTATTGGGAGGTGGGGCTTTTGGGATGTGCTTAGGTCATGAGGATGGAGCCCTCATGAATGGGATTGAATGAGATTAGTGCCCTTATAAGGGAGGCCTCTGGAGAGCCATGTGAGGACACAGCAAGAAGGCTGTCTATGTACCAGGAAGTAGGCCCTCACCAGACAGCAAATCTGCCTGCACCTGATCTTGGACTTCTCAGCCTCCAGAACGGTAAGAAATAAATGATTGTGGTTTAGAAGCCACCTAGTCTATGGTATTTTGTTATGGCAGCTTGAACAGACTAAGGCAAGCGGCGAGAGGACAACTGCATAGAATACAGACGAGAAACAGAGATGCCTGTAAAAGAGAGATGCTGCCCCCCTTCCTTGGTTAATCAGCACCTTTGATTCCTTCCAACCTGAGCGGAAACATCACTTCCTCTGGAAAGAGTCCTCTGACTTCCCCAAACTGTGTTAAGTCCTGTGTTATTGATTTCCACTTTACCTTGTGCTTCTTGTGACACTTATAACGCTCTTACAACTATTCTCTAATGCCTATCTCCTCCACAACACTCCATAGTGCCCCGAGAACAAGAAATATGCCTCTTTTTAAAATCACTATTCTTTAGAGTCTATTCAATACCCAGCACATTCTAGGTACATGAACCATAGATATTGAATAAATAGGATGGCATAAAAGATAAATTAGCATTTTCATAACTTTGCATAGTTTTGCTTTATCACTCAAAATTAGCTTGACTGCTAAGCTAGACACTGGCTCTTGGCCCTTAAAATAGAATTCAATTTCAAAAATGGAGAAAATTCTAAAATCATATGTAATGTTTACAATGCAGAAATCACATCCATTTTATTGTTGAAATAAGTTCAGAGAATTTTCATAGGTGATGATATATAGCTTTGCTTTCTTTTATGATTCTTTATGCCATGTCATATGAACTGAGTGCCAAACTATGGGCCCCCTGGTTCTATCCTGGAAACATCATCTGGGCAGGCATTGGATTAGTAGATCTACAAAATCAAAGAGGGTTTCCTGATGTGATAGACCCTCTGGAATTTGAGGATAAAGTTTCAAAGCCTCAGGCATGCTCTGGCGATTCTTGGCAATGATGCACATACTCAAAATAGGTAAGGCAGAACCAGTTATACTGGAGACTTTAAAAGATAATGATACTAGAGTTCTGATGACCTTCTGTATTATCAAACTCTCTCTCTCCTCTCTTATAGCTATTCTAAGAGTAATTCTCCACTAAGTCCTCTAAAAATATCACTGTAAAAATACTTTCTGGTAAATGACATTTTTTTTTATTAACTAGTTTGTCAGGTAAGTTAAAACTAATTGGACTTAATATTTCTATGATAACTTATTTTAGCATTTTTCAATGTTGTAAATGAAGTAGTAATTAAAGGAGGATAAGTCAGTTTTCACCTCTAGGTTTGTCCTGAGGGGAAGTTTAGATCTCCAAAATTTAATAAATCATTAGTTAATCACCCAACCCAAACTCCCAAGCAAAAACTTCTAGCAATCAATTTATGAGCACTTGTTTTTATAATTATTTTCTAGAATTTGACCCTTGTTATATATATTGGAATGTAAATAGTTCTATTTCAAACTCCATAAAATGTAGATTTAGTAGTAATGTCTAGAAAATTGAGCAAAAAGCTTTTTACTGTATCTTTTTACTCCTGCTAAAGAAAGTTACCTATTGACTAAAACCACTAACAAGGCAAAAGGGATTCCAATATGTTCCAATATGTTTTCAGGAGCATAATAGGGAACAGAATTCAAATGAAATAAAGGCTAGAGGAATTCAGAGAATAACATTATTTTTTAAAGATTCACCCTGAGCTAACATCTATTGCCAATTTTCCTCTTTTCTTTTTTCTTTTTCCTCCCCAAAGCCCTAGTCCGTGGTTGTATATCCTAGTTGTTAGTCCTCGTACTTGAGCGGCTCCACAGCATGGCTACTGACAGATGAGTGGTGTGGTTCTGCCACTGGGAAACGAACCCAGGACACTGAAGTGGTGAGAGTGCCAAACCTTAACCACTAGGCTGTCAGGGCTGGCTCAAGAATATCATTTTAAAAACAGAAAAATATATAAAATTGTACTGTATACAATACATTTATTAGGTCAATACATCATTTTACCAGGTTTTGTGGGTTCAGTTTTAAGGTATTTTCTGAATGTTTGAGTTTACCCTTATACCACTCATAGACTATGACTAAATATTGTGCAAGGGCTGAATAAGAATGAGTCTAAAGTGACTGAGCACAATAATAAACCTCCAAGCAAAAATAAGGCTTTTAGGTATGGTATTGGTAAACCAGCTCTTTAAAATGACAACAAAACCACCCTGAGTTGTTATTTTATTACATATTGTTATAATTTATGCTTTTGAGGCTATTTAAATAATAGTAATATGTAGTAAAATAATTACAAAGTGACGAGTTTTGGATGTTTATTACCTTTGCTTTTAATATAATTTAATTGTAAATTTATCTAATTTAATTTTTAATAATGTCTGTGTTTGACAACTGGCTTGTCAATACTCCTGAAAATTTAACAGTCAGTTCTACAAGGCCAGTACAAGCCTACTAGTCACGCCACTAACTCTTACCACCCACCCAGCCCCCTGCCAAACACAAGACAGCAATGGAAACCCTTGGAATCTCACCCCAAACTGGAAGATCTTTGCACAGAGAGAAGCTGAAGGGTCACTGCACGAATCTGCCAAAACTTGTACCAAGGTCACTGTCAGGATATCCTATGACAGTTTCCTATCCCTTTCCGTAAACAACAACAGCAACAAAGCTGTGATCATCTGTCATTTTAGGCCCAGAGATGTCATCAAGTTTAAATCCAGAAGTAATGACACTGGCTGTAGGAATAAGGATGCAAGCCAAGACCAGGCACAACAGATACATTCTGCTCCCTCTCGTCTCTCCATTTCCTCAAAACACTGCTGACAAACACTAGTCCTGTGAGCAGAGCCTGAAACTCAGAACACTCGGTGCTCTATGGATTGGCCACAGCTGTTTGGGAGCAGACTGATATTCCCCAGCTAAGATTTTCCTCTGCTCCAGCACTACGATAGGCTTGTCAACTGGGTGTTCTCATTTAATCTCATTACTTTTTAAATGTAAGTCTTCTATTTCCATTTTTAATAAGAAGAAACCAAAGCTTAGAGAAATCATATAACTTGCCAGGACCCACAGGTAATAAACGGCAGTGTAAGATTTGAACTCAGACTCCAGATACCGTGTTCCTAACAATTTCACTATCCTGCCTACAGTAATCACAATGATGTTTATGATAATAATGACTGGCATTTGTCGAGTGATAGTTAGGTGCTAAATTCTATTCTAAGTGCTTTACATGCCTTAACTCATTTAATCCTGGTGACAGCTAGACATTAGCACATTTCCTCAATTCTAAGATATTATCAATTGTAGACACACTATTGAATTCACAACAGCATTCAGGAAAAATAGGAGCATGATGTACTATGTTAAACGTCATATTGATTATACTGTGCATCCCAAATTAATAAATATTTAAAAATATAAAGCTTATGTCAGAGGACCAAGGAAATGTGGTACATTAACCCCTGTATTAACAAGGACACCAAAGGAAGAAAATCTGTACCAGGAAGCACAGGAAGTAAGAGAGAATGGGAAACTGATACTCTAAATTACTTGAAGACCACAGTTTCTCAAAGTTCCTGAATACACTGGTATTCGTTACACTGACCTCCTCTTCTGCCCTCCTCTTCCACATTTCAGGACCCTGTGATTACATTGAGCTCAGCTGGATACGCTAGGATTACCTCCTTATTTTACAGTCAGCATGTTAGCAACCTTTACTCTATCTGCAACCTTAATTCCCCTTTGCCATGTGACCTAATATGCTCACAGGCTCCATGGATTAGGACATGGACATCTTTGGGAGGCCATTGTTCTGCTTACCACGACGACCAAACCACAGAAAAGACAAAGATGTAGCTGTCCTTCATTTCAACTTAAAAAATATTCCTAGAGAATTCCAATCAGCCTGGCAAGGACCACTTGCCCATCCTTGTGGTAAGGATGGGATTGGGAGCCAGGCAATATATTATAATTGGCAGCCCCAAATAGAATCGTATATTTGTGAGTGAGATGAGAAGCAGATGATTGAAAGCGGAGAAGGCTTTTCTCGGGAGGGAGAGGTGCTGGGCAGACCAAACAATGGCTGTGTAGTGTGCTGCCATTTCACCCTAACCTCTTGCTACTTCCTTTTAGGCGCCCAATGCTTTAGACACACCATAATAATAGCTGGTTCCTCCAACTCCCTTTTATTTTCATACAGCCCTTCATATATTCTCTCAGATAGTACAGCCTTCCCGTCATTCTCTGCCTATAGAAATTCTCATTCTTATAAGTGTACCTCCAATGCTAATTCTTCTAGAAAAGAAGTAGATTTCTGGAACTGCCTAGCTCTCAAATATTCAAACCACTTACTATTATACGGAAGGTTTAACAATAATATTGCCATGATTCTGAGAGCAAATGTTGTCCTTTCTCATTGCTTGAATAGTTCAGAAACCCTCTTAACTCTTGACTTGGAAAAATTCATTTGGACTTGTCTGCCCTGGTCTTGTATAGTCTCCTGTTTCAAGAGTTATTGCAAATGCTTTTCAAAGCATTTGGAATATTGCATTTCCAAAGCATTTCAGAATATTTGGCTTTGCTTTAGAGAGATTTATGAATGCCAAGTTTACTTTCTGGTCCAAGTCTATTTTCCTATGGCACTAATAGACAATAGTGACAATGCTACACCTCCAGGGCATTTGACTTCTTTTTGCAAAAAACCAAAATTAATCCTCAAAGGGTATTTTTTTTAATTAGAAAGGAAATCATTGAATCAAAAATTAGATTTTACTAAGAATTACTTTCTAAAGTAAATAATTTAATTCTGACATGTCAGAATCTAAATCTAAAAAATTAAATATAAAAAGAATATCCTGGCATATGCTTCATCATATGTTATTTTTGTATAAAATGAAATTTGTCTTAAACAAACTTATCAACATCACTTCACTCCTCTAACAGGGAATTCTAAGACCAACACATTATTATGTTCTCAGAAAAAGGTGTCATCTTGTTATAGGGAGAAAATTAAAAAGCCAACTCTTACTTTTAGGCAAATGAGATGACTTATGAAGTCGATATTTAGTAAAACAAAATCAATTAAATTATCTAAAGACAATGGAGAATGTCAAAATGGTGGCATAGAGGTTTGATTTTTAGCCTGCAGATTTAATCTGCGGAATTAAATACTTCATTTTCTTCTAAGGCTAAATTTTTTAACTTTTTAATTCTTCTAATAATTGTAGGCATTTATAATTATATTATTTTTCTAATAACACAATGCTAACACTCGCGTGAATAACTCACTAGGAAAATAGTTTTGCTTCCCTTCAGAAAAAAATCATAATAAAACACCATCCATCCATATTAGATTTATATTATTTGGACCAATATTATTTCTATAATTGTTAGATATCTACTAACCATTTTCTTCTGAATTTAAATTACTTGAATGTGAAACAAAACGGTTTGTTGGACTTTGACAAAATTTGCTTTGCCAAGAAATTATTCAAGCCTTTTGCAAATCTCTTTGCAAAAGTTCTTTGCCCTCTTAAATCTCTAGCTTGCTAATAGCTGGTAAACCACTTCATGTACACTTTCAGTCTGATTAGCTGACACTGCCTTATTCGTTAAACTTTTAAATGCCGAAGTTCCTCTGGGCTCTCTCCTAGGCCTTCTTCCTTTACCTCTCCACACTTTTTACCTAGGCTTTATTATCTTCTCCAATGGCTTCATTGACCCTTTATGTGTGGAAGATTCTAAAATAGAAATCTGATTCATATAACTGTCACCTGAGCTCCGCACTAATGTAACCATTTGTTACTGAACAGCCCCACCCAGATGTACTATAGCTACCTCACACTGAGTGTATCCAGAACTGAAAGCATGATCGCACAGCCAGCAGGCCCCTCCTGTGTTTCATTGGCAGAGAGTGACTTCCACATCCACCTAGTCGCTTAAGCCAGAATGTAGATAATCATCTTTGATACTTCCTTGTACCTTAAACTTTACATCCAATTGAGCATCAAGTCCTATCAATTCTACATCAGATGTATTTCAAATATTTTCACTTCCCGTGTGCTAACTGGACTCCTCTCATTAACATTATTCATCTCCAAGCTATGATTCTTTAGCCAGAAAATCTGATGAAATCAATGTTCTACTCAAATCTCTTCCTCTTAAAGAGAAGAGAAAATGCCTACCCATTGCTTTTATAATAGAATTCAAAATCCTGGATATGATCTACAAAAGTCTGATTACTCTCTATCTACATCTTTAGACTCAGCATAATACGTGTTGTCCCTAGGTTTCTTCTTTCCAACCATATATACCTTCTTCATATCCCTGAATGCATTCTACACCACACAATCGTGGGGTATTTGCACAAGCTGTTCCCTAAGCCTGGAATACTCTGTCATCCCCTCTTCACCTAACTAACTCCTGTCATTCCTCACAACATGTCTTAAATATCAGTTCTTCATAGAAAATTTGCCTGACCTACAAGGTTCTATTGTATTATTCTATTCTAGGATTTCTTCACCTCAATTCTCAAAATTACCATGAAATAATTAATTGATTATTTGTAATTTATGCTATTGCACATTAGTTATTTATTATCTTTTTTACCCTCAGAATGTAAGCTCCATAAGAAATTATATCTATCTGTGTCAACTCTACCTCAGATGATCTTTTACACAGAGAAGATCAATAAACATTTGTTGAAGAGATAATAAATAAATGCATGCTAAGACGCTGCTTACCGTGTTACCTCTTCTAAGACAATTTGCTTCATTAGGGGAATAACTCTATTCTAGCTCTGGTCTAAAGATAATTAATAGCCAGCTCATCCCCAGGCACATCTGCAGCTGTCACTAAATCTCAATAAATTTAAAAACCGATGCCTGTTTGGAAAGCTGGTGTAAGAGGAAATGTTTATCTTTAATGCACTGACCACTACTCGAGTAGCAATGGGAAGGTCCTGTAATGCTGTTTCTTGGAGGTCCATTCTGCTGCCCTTTCTATGCCAATTTGCTTATGGCTTCCAGTGACTCCTGCCTAAACTTCACAATTGATATTGACAAAGAACTCTTCAAAGACGTCAGAGTTCAGTGAGGACTATCCAAAAATAATTAAAATAATAAGAAAAAGCAAAAGTTACAATGTGAATATCTTTGTAGCCCCAATGGTCCATGATCTTTCAAAAGACAGTAACCACATCTTATCTTTAGTACAGCAACCTAACACAGTTTAAACCCTTAGTGCTTTGTTGGCTTTTGAAAAGCTGGGTGAGTTAATAACTATCTCTGTCTGGTTGAGTCAGAGAAGACTTCACAGATGTGACTGAACTTAAAGCAAATTCTAAAATGGAAAATTGGTAGTGTGAGAGAGGAAGTTATTCCAGCTACAAGGAAGAGCAAATGCAAAGGCATAGAGACTTGAAAGGGAACCACGTGTTGATAACAGTGAGTGATTTAGAGCACACTAAGCTTGGAACCCATAATGTGACAGGCAGAGGAAGAGGCTGGTTAAGGTCGTGTTGGAAAGCCGTTCACAGTACTAAAGAGTTACCTTTTATCTTCTAGGAGATTGTACGCCATGCAAGATTTAAACAGGGAAGTGGAATACTCAGATTTCTTTTTTCAAAAAGAAACGTTGGTGGTATTTTGTAGCATGGACTAGAAGGACGAACGACTACAGTTACTGGAGCAAATAGATTGTATCTTTTTTTGCCCATTCCTGTAAATCACGGTCACTTAGATACGTCTCAAAATGAAATTTCTGCAGAAAATGTTGTTGATCCAACAGCGATGTCTGCCATATGTGGGGAAACGGACGTGGTGCCTGAGTACGGGAACATCCACACACTGGGTAGAGGGTGAGGTTCAGGGGGGAGCAGTTTTGATAGCACTGGGACATTTGCAGTAGGGGACCAAATGGACTACTTAAACTGAAGAGACATTTTAGAAGTTGACAGCAGTATGGCATTTTGAAAAAGATAATTAGGAAACAGTGAAGCAATTTTCTGGAGTCTGAAAGAAAATTTGTCCATTCCTATACTTTGGTTTTGGTACAGATGAGACTACTATTAAAATAGGGGGGCCGGCCTGGTGGTGCAGCGGTTAAGTGCGTACGCTCTGCTTCGGTGGCCCCGGGGTGCGCTGGTTCAGATCCTGAGTGCACACCAACTCACAGCTTGTCAAACCACACTGTGACAGCGTCCCATATAAAGTAGTGGGGGTGGGCACGAATGTTAGCCCAGGGCCAATCTTCCTTAGCAAAAAAAAAGGAAGAGGATTGGCATCGGATGTTAGCTCAGGGCTGATCTTCCTCACACACACACACACAAAATAAATAGGGACAAAAAGAAGAGTTGTTTTTGCATTCTTTCTGCATTTAACTGTCTCTAATATCTTTTTATTATATTTTATTAACTTGTTACTTTTTATTTTCAGATGGCTGCCCTTCTAGATAGGCAGCAGCAGAATTCTTTTGGTGGCTTTGCTGGGACAAAAATAAAATATTGGTTGAAAGGAAAGAATGCAGTATTTGTAGAACCTAACTAATACATTTCATACATGAGTCATAATGTTATTTATTAAATCAGCAAATGTTTGTTCAGTAACTCTTTTGAATCATTTTGTTTAATTATTAATATCAGCAAACATTTGTTCACTGACTCTATATTACCTAGGTATATACTCATTACTCCAAGGGAAAAAAAAAAGAAGTAGCATAGTCTCTCCCTTTGAAAAAGATGTTTTTTTCATATTTTCAGAGTAAAATTAACTACTTAGAAACTATCCCTCTGCCACAGCCCTCCAAGCCAACCTATTAACCACTATTTCTCATAGGAAGGAAGTGGTTCCATCCAGGGCTAACAGCCAAGAATTTTGCATTCCATTTCATTCATTGCTTCTGTTACTGATTTATTGCATAATATTAAGTAGCAATTCTGCAGACTTTCTCTTTGTTCTACTGAGTGGGCAATGCATTGACAATTCCACTAATGTGGGCATGGCCTTCGGCATGACAAAGAAATAGGTGGAGACCAGAAATACATCTCTGGCACGTCTCAGGAATGTCCCTTGAGATGGCTCATTGCTGAGTAGCTGAGCAGAGACATGACTCAGCCAGAGTTTCTGCAATTTGCCGTCTGGGGCAGCTACAAGAGTGCTGGCAAGAGCTGTGGGTCACCCAGTGTTTCCTGGATGTAGAGGAGAAAACTGAGCCTTTTATTCAGAATCAGGGCTCTTAAATAGCAATCTGAGTATACAAACTTACTTGAGTTTTTTGTCAGCACTACAACATTAAGAAGAGAAGAAGTCTTCTATCTGCTTACAATAACTTTCTCAAATATTATCAATGCATTTGAAGAACCTTGAAAACAATTATTGTTTAATCAGTGGACATTAGAACTCCTCTTTGGAATGGATTCATTAGAAAAATACCGTGATTTTTGCAGTTGAAAAGTGAGAAAGTCTCTGTTGGCAAAGAGATGACTAAAGGATATGTAAACTTGTTTCTTAAGAAATAAACACTGTATTGGAAATGGAAGAAAAGGGAGAGAAAAGACAAGAGAGATAAGGAAAGGACCAAACACAGCAGAGAGGACAAAAGATCTGTTGAGCAAGAGTATTTAATAAATGGCACTTATATGTTATCAATTGTGTAAATTTTCCTTGTAAGTGATATGATACACATATAGATATGTATTTTGCATTGGGGTTTTGATAGTTTGATATTTATTTTGGAATTGTGTTCATAGTCTGTAATATGAAGAAATTCAAAAATTTCTCTCTCCTTTATGCATCATTGTGTTAGTCAGTGCCCAATTTTTATGACAGAATCTGGGCAATTAAGGCCAGGTACAATCATTCTGTTTAACTTTATTGGGCAAGAGTTTCATGATCCTCAGTTTGTAGGAATTTGTGGGTCAAGGTTCATGTGACAATCTCTTTATGGCACAGAAATAAGACTGTAATTGTCTTTGCTGTGTCCCTCCTGCCTGCTTTTGGTGTCCGTATTTGTGAATTCATATTTACGAATCAAAAGATGACTAGTTTATAGCTGCAAAGTTAAGTTTAAACCCCTATTAAGGTAGCAGCTGTTTTGAAGTGAGATAATTGCCATTTTCCTCAGGCCAAAAGTTCCAGTTCTACCTAAGACAGAGCCTCGAAACAGGAGTCCCCCAAGAGGTCACTTTTGATCCAGGGATCTCTTATCAGAATGTCAATGAATTTCCACACACATGAACAAACTCATTTTGTTTTTTCGTTTGTGATAAACACCAAAGATTCTCAGAGGAAGCCATCCCAGAAGTCCTGGTCCCTGAGCCACTGCTCACAGCTAGCTTAAGCATTCCTGGTTTATTAGCCAGGACCTAGTAGAGTGGTCACAGGAACAGAAAACAGGGAGCAGATGATAAATTTTATGCTAGAGTTGGCTTACTACTTGAGAAGTATGTAGTGGACAGTGTGGGGGCTCTTCACAGAGCCATTTGGATCCTTCTACAGTTTCTTTGTGCAGGTGGTAAGTTGTTAATGCTTTGGTGTGTATTCAACAACCTATCTCCTACCCCTTAACAATGACAGAAGACTGTTGATGCCAGGAAAACTAGCTCTCTTGCCTCCAGTTGGGGCACCTCTAAGGCATAACATATACTCCAGAGCTCCTTGCAGAATTGGGCTGGAATAACCTTCTGCAGGGCTTATGCCTGAGGCTGCCTCTGCACTGCTGCCTGGCTTCCTTCCCTTCTCTCTCCTGCTTCCTCCAACTCCCTAACCAATATCCCCTGGGTGGACTTCCTTAATAAATCACTTACACATATGTCCTTGGCTCAGGATCTGCTTTTCTGGAACCTAACCAAGACAAAGGGAGAGGTGAGTGAAAGCGGAGAGACAGAGAGAATAGGAATCTCCAAGTGTGAGATAGGAAAACAGATTACCAGAAGCCAGGATGGGAGAGAACAAGATAACCTGGGAAAAAGTAGGAGAAGGGGATCAAAAAGCAAGATACTGAGGTCTGGGACCACATATATGGGGCCTTCATTTGGGGGTCCT
Organism: Diceros bicornis minor; assembly: GCF_020826845.1. Classification (NCBI taxonomy): domain Eukaryota; kingdom Metazoa; phylum Chordata; class Mammalia; order Perissodactyla; family Rhinocerotidae; genus Diceros; species Diceros bicornis. Next base: position 18,499,259 of record NC_080742.1, on the reverse strand, counting down.
GAAACATGGTGGTTAAACACAAAACCCTGAACTCATACTGATTGGTGATGAAATTCCAACTTTGCCACTTCATAACTATGTAACCTTTGGCAAGGTATTTTACCCTCTAAGCCTCTACTTTTCCATCTATAAAACGAACCTAAGATGTTAACCCTTAGAAATACTTTTACATATGGAGAGAAGCTTCTACCTGAAGGTATTTATTGCAGCACAATTTAAAAATATGATTCCCAACTGGGGGTGATTTTGTTCCAGGGGCACATTTGGCCATATCTGGAGACATTTTTGTCTTCACAACTTGGGGATGGATGAGGAAGCTACTATTTACTAGTGGGTAAAGGCCAAGGGTGCTGCCATACATCCTACAACTGCAAGAGACAGCATCCCACCTCCATCCCCAACAAAGGAATATTTGGACCAAAATGTCAACAGCGCCAAGGTTGAGAAACTTTAACAGGAGCTCTAAAGCAACAAAGAGTTGAAAGAAAACTAAATATTAAAAAAAAAAATAAAACTAGAGAATGATTAAGTAAATTATAATGTATCTTCTAGGTGATACGCTGTAACTGAAAATAAATTATTTTGTTAAAACTATTCATTGACCCCTAAGATAAGATTATAATTACACAAAAAGTGCTGAGAGTCTGTAAATCATATAAGTTCATTCATTCATTCAAGTCATAATTTTGAGAGCTAGTCCATGCCAGGCATTGGACTAGGGAAATTATAATCATGAAGGAGACAAATTTATTGCTCTCATGAATTTACATTTTAGTGGGGAGAAAAGACAATAGAAGATAGATAGATAGATAGATAGATAGATAGTTATACAGATAGATAAAAAGAAGTTATGGAAAATTTAATAAAAAATAAGAATATAAAGTAAATAAATGTCTGAACAACTAAAATAATGAATAACTAAAATAAGGTAAATAAACATAAATAAATGAACAATAAACAATTCTCTGAAGAGCTGACATTTCAGCTGAGATCTCAATGACTAGAAGCTGTGAACCACGCAAGGATGGAGGGGAGAGCACTCCCAGGCAGAGGGACCTATTAGGCTGAAGACCCTAAAGTAAGAACAAAGTTGGTAGTTTTGTAGAACATAAGTGTGAAGAGCCAAAGAAAAGTGTAATTAACAATACAAACCACGGAGAAAGATAGACTTGAATCTGAATTCTTGCTCTGAGAGATATGTAGTGAGATTTTCATTCAAAGACTGTTTCTTCAACATTGCTTCCTCACCTGTAATAAGTGGGGATAAGAAAACTTCTCAGGGTTATTGTGAAAATTAAATTAGATAATACATGCAAAGTTGTCAGCATTATGCCATTTACACAGTAAGTACTTAATAAATAGTTTAATTGAATAAAAATCAAGATTTAAACAGATACAAAAAAATGCATATATTAAGCCTACGTAATAGTACACATAACACACACGCTAGTAGGGTACAAAAGGTTAAGTATGATAGATTGGATGACCTCTAGGATCTTTCTTATCCTACGATACTAGGACTCTGAATTTCTCTACGATGGTAAATGAAAGATAACTTTTGACATATTTACTCCTTCATGTCAGTTCTCTGAACCAATGAAGAATGAATACCTGATTTTCTGAGGTATGAGAGTATGGTGAACACAAAGTGGAAACAGCCCTGGACTGGTGACCAACAGGTATTGATTTTATCTGAGGCTCTGCTGCATATTAGTTTTATTATTCTAACAATTCACCAACCACCACTAGCTTCAGTTTCCATAGTTATAAAGAATGAATTAGATAACATGATCTCAAAGATCCCTTCTAGTTCTAGGATTCTAAGTATTACAGATAATTTAGGAATAAAAGGTAGTTTGAGTAGATTTTAGTTTAAAAAGTATAAAACTGGTTTTTAGAAAATAATACTGGTTTCCCTTCAGATAAAAAACTAAAGAAATCTGGATTGAGGAAAGTGTCTATTGATAATTTATGTAAAGATATATTAATTATCACAACCAGAATACAATGATTATAAACTTTTTTTAATACATTTTCTTTTAATTTAATTTAACTTTATATACAGAAATAAAGATGGCCACATTTTACCATAAGTAGTTCAAAAAGACCAGGCAGTCACATAAGGAAATTCTATAAATATCTCCAGTGAAGAAAGACAAGGTGGGCAAGACCTCATGGCCATCATTAGAAATGGCCATACATTAGACAGAGGCCATTCTTGACATTGAAAACGGCATCATATGGAATGTTTGGCTCAAATGCCCTGATCTAAAATTGGCTCACCAATATTCTTTTCATGCCATAATTAAAAATAACTATCTAATATTATCACTAATTCATCATATGAGTAAAAGTGATTTACAAATAATATTTCATCACATAACAAAAGAAATGAATGGCAAGTGAGGAACATACTGGCTTTGTTTCAAACAATTTAACTGAATGAAGGACATAGGCCTAATGGTTTACAGAAAGTCACATGCAAATAAGATAAGGTCAGGGTCAGGATCCACTTAAAATCCATTAAAATGTCATTGAAGTCACCACTCCACTCCACATGAGAAGGTAATTATACTGTCTGGTGATAAAGAAAAAGATCCTAACAAGGAGATGTAGAGATCTGCATAGTCTTCAAGACTAGCGCATGCTTGAAAAATTTTACATGAATGTATTTAGTACATATATTTTTACTTAATTATTAATTATATATTAATTCATTGAATTAGAAGCTATAGTGTATAGTGAAGCCCTATTTAAGTTTATATGTGAACTTAAACAGGAAGACTTATGTGGACTAATTCTAAGATAGTCTTTCCTTTCACAGACTAAAACCATTTCTGCAAATCTTTTATAGAATGCCTTGAAAGTGCTCAAAAATATTATTGCTTGGTTATACTATTGAGATGTGAATTAAAATTTTGAAAAAGAATCTCTAACAGAGTTTATGTATAAAATTGAAAAATATTCAACTCAGAGGGGAGCTCAGATATATTTTTTTAATGCAGTAGATGAGGAACTGGGGCCAACAGTTAAATAAGAGAATATAGTCTTCTCTATATCACATATAACGTATTTCATTTTCAGAATTGTCTAGTTCTCGTGTGTAGTAAACTCTTCAAGCAGCCAGAGCTTAATAAGTAAGGCCTATTGAGAGCAATTGTATGGGCATTCTGTTTTCCATAGTAAGTAAATCTCCCCAGTGCAGAACAAAATTTTTGCCAATGTTGAGGTGAGATGGAGGACAGTAATTCCAACAAAAATCAGGCCAGAAGGGGAGAAACTTTGTTCAAAACGGTAGATGGAACATTTGTATTTACATCCTTTCCCACTTAACTTTACATTAAAGTGATATTAAAGGGATATGCAACAACGAGGTGAGCAGAATGGGGCTATTCATAAGCTTTTGACACACATCTAGGAGACAGGAAACAGATGGTAAGTGGTACCATTGTGACAGGGTAGAAAAATCTGTGTCCTAGAGAATATGAGGAGAAGGCAGCAGCTGGTGAGGATAGTCGATAAATACTGCAAACCTACAGTTTGCAGGTTCAGAACTAGAAGTATGAGCTACAATAAAAGGTGGAAGATTAATTTAAAGTAGGTAGATGGAATAATTGACCTAATCCATTTCTCACAACTGAATACAGAACACCTGGCAGCCAGCTTTTTAACTCTAAGAACAAAAACGATATGGACGAGCAATCCTGGGGACTGCACATCCAACTAATAAAAATTTCTAGACAGCATAAAGAGGAAAAATACAAAGAAGAGAATTAAAAAGAAATTAATAGACAATCACTTCTGAGAGATGTAGGCATAAGTCTGCAGATTAAAAGGGCTAATTGAGTGCTTAGCAGAGTATGTGAAAAAGATACACATTTAGAAAAGTATTGTGAAATTTCACTATGGCAAGGACAAAGAGGAGTTCCTAAAAAGTCAAACTGGTTAACTACAAAGGAATAATAATCCAACTTGTATCAGACTTCTTCACAACAAAATTGGATCCTGGAAGAAAATAGTACAATGCCTTCAAAGTTGACCAGTCTTCATCCTGGACCATACGGAGAGAATGGTGGACAGAACCCCCATTGCCACACAGGTAAGGTGTCAGAACGTGCCTTTCCACATAGCCTTTTTCAGGAAGTACCTTAAGTGTGAGTTGCAGAAAAAAGAAGGAGTAAACTAACAAACTAACACAAAAGAGGAAAATGGACTTATGGAATATAGAAAACAGGGAATTCAATACTTGAGAGTCATATGGGTATGTACGAGAACAGTTTATAGAGTGATCTGCCAAGATTGGAGCAGGAGAATAGAAAGCTAGAGAAGGGAATTATTTCATGAGGAAAAAAGAGAGAATTTCATAGGTTTGTTATTTTGAGAATTTTGAAGACCATAAAACATGACAAAGCCTACAAAAAAAAATAAATAAAGTCACATTAAACTCCAGAAAAGATATAAATGATGAAATGAATGAATGAATAAAAGTAGATAGAAAAAAAGTGTTAGCACAGCACAACATGGTTCCATGGTAAGCACTATTTAGGTGGACAAGAATTAAAAACACCTCATCTTGCCTTTCAATTTTAAAAGCTAAGCTATGGATAAAGACCAGAAAGGTTAATATAACCAGAAGGGTTATAGCACAGAATAAAATGTAACCAACCTTGACAGAATATAAGAAAATGCTCAAGTGACTAAAGGGGGAAATTTGGAGAAGAGCTGGAGGAAAGGCTGTGGGTGGTAATACCATACACATCTTACAAAATGAAGATTCAAGACATATTGACTATTGTTGATAGAATAAAGAATAAAAGTGTAAGAATATAATTTATAACAGAAACAAAACTGAAAGTAACAAAAAATAATAGCAATCTCACTCTTATGGGAAGAGACGATCGAGAGTAAATTAAATACTGTGTGAGGTCTCTAATTCCACCCATCATTCCGTGAACACAAAAGACCATCTGTAAAGTTAGGTAAGAAATATTAGCATAGACTTTTGTACATGTTTACAAGTGGAGAGTGGGACTAGGGGAAGAGAGGAATTGGCCAGAGAACTGTTCCTTTTCATTGTAAGTCCGTCTCTACAATTTACTTTTTAAAATTGGTGTTACTTTAGAAAAAAATAAACTTTCTATTTTGTAATAATTTCAGACTTACAGAAAAGTGGCAGAGATAGTGTAGAGTTCTCATATACGCTCACTCAGTTTCTCCCACTGTTAACATTTTACACTACCGTGGTATATTTATCAGCACTAAGAAACTGATATTGGTGACATTATTATTAACTGAACTCCAGACTTCATTTGGATTTCACCAAGTTTTTCATTAATGTCCTCTTTGTGTTCTAGATCCAATCCACGGTAGCACACTGCCTTTAGTTGTCAGGCCTCCCGAGTCTTCTCTGGGCTGTGGCAATTTCTCTGTCTTTCCTTGTTTTTCGTGACCTTGACAATCTTGAGGAGTACTGGCCAAGTATTCTGCATAATGTCTTCTAATCTTGGTTTGTCTGTTTTCTCGTGATTAGACTGTGGTTATGTGTTGTGGAAAGAATACAACAGAGGTGAAGTGCCCTTCTCTTCATGTCATATCAGAAGTACATGCTATCTAGATTACATCACTCGTGACGTCAATCTTAAATACTTGGTTAGGTAGTGTTTTCCATGTTTCTCCACTGTATAGTTGCTATTTCCTCTTTCATTGCTCCATTGTTTGGAAGTGAATCATTATGTCTAGGCCACCCTCAAGCAGGGATGGGGACAGGAATTAATATTTATCTCGTGTAGGGGGGAGTATCTACACACCTTATTTTGAATTCTTTTGGGAAGAAACATTTGTCTCTTCTCCCTCAATTACTTATTCGTTCAGTTATTTATTTATAACAGTATGGACTTATGTATACTTATTTTATATTTTAGGTTATAACCCAGTACTATGTTATTTACTTTATGGCTCAAATTGTTCCAGTTTTAGCCATTGGGAGGTCTTTTAAGTTAGTTGTGTCTCTTTGAAATGTCTCCATCCTTTCATTTTTGAGCATTTCTTTACTTTTTGGAACTATAAGGTGATCCAGGTTCAGCTTTTATTTTTTTCTGTGCAGGTTCTAGAGTCAGTCATTTCTCTAAGAAGCCCTGGTTTCTTCTTATTGGAAAATAGTATTTAGAAACCAAAAGTCTAGGTATTGGATGTGCTTGTTGCTACTGTGGTGTCATTGCTTCTAGGACATCTCATTGTGTATAGCTAGGTAATATATGTATGTATATTAACCCATATATACATACTGTATTAGGGTTTTCCAGAAAAATAGAATGAATAAGATGTGCGCATTTTAGAAAGAGGTTTATTTTAAGGAATTGGCTCATGTGGTTACGTAGGCTGGCAAGTACAAAATCTGCAGGATGGGCTGGCAGGCAAGAGACTGAGAGAAGAGCAATTCAAGTCTGAAGGCCATCTGCTGCAGAATTCCTTCTTGCTTGAGGGAGCTCAGTCTTTTGTTCTATTCAGGCTTTCAGCTGATTGGATGAGGCCCACTCACATTATGGAGGGTGATCCACTTTATTCCAAGTCCACTGATTTAAATGTTAATCTCCTTCAAAAACATTCTCACAGGAACATTCAGAATAATGTCTGACCAAAAATCTGAGCACTGTGGCCCAACCAAGTTGGACACATAAAATTAACCATCACACATACATATCTATAACTGTTTCTGTTTCCATATATATTTATAAATTAAGCTAAACACGCATTCATACTAATGTTTCTTACTCTAGTCCAGTCTCATTGCTATTTTTGTAAATATGTCTTCATTTTTTAAATTAAATATTTTAAGACATGAAACATCTTGACTTTCCTTAATAAATATGAAATTGAGAATTTTAAAATATATATAATCAGAAGATGTTTGAAATTAGTGAAGCAGGGAATAATCAATGATTCCTAACACATGCCAGATATTTCTTATTTTTCATTTGGCTTAAGCTACACAGTTGTGGGAGGGAAACATCATTAATAACATTGGACGAGTCAGGAATCTGAAACTCGGAGAGAATAGAGAACTTGTCCAACTCTCGCAGGATATTAATTTATAACTAGTAGTATGATCCAGAGGAAAGAAGACAGCACATTTCAGGGAGCAGGAGCAGAAAATTAATGAACGTGAATTAAATTCCTATGGCTATTGTAACAAAGTGTCACAAGCCAGGTAGCTTAAAACAACAGAAAATTCTTCTCTCAAAGTCCTGAGGTTAGAGCCCAAAATCAAAGTGTTGGCAGGGCTGTGCTCCCTCTGAACCCTCTGGGAGAATCCTTCCTTGTCTCTTGCAGTTTCTGGTAGCCCCAGGTGTTCCTTGGCTTGTAGGAGGGTAACTGCAGTCTCTGCCACTGTAATCACATGGCCTTCTTCTTTTTAAAGACACAGGCATATTGGATTAAGGGCACACTCTACTGGCCTCCTTCTAGCTGGATTATCTCTGCAAGGAACCTATTTCCAAACAAGGTCACATTCACAGGTACAGTGGGTTAGGACTTAAACATATCTTTTTCGAGGGACACAATTCAACCCACAATTCCTCCTGAGTATGTTGACATAGTGCAGAAAGCAGATGAAACTGTAGTCAAGACAATGTGGCCATGACCTGCATGGAGAGAGGACATCCCAGAGGATGTAGCGGGGCTGGATGGCGATGACATAAAAGGGATGGGGCGGGATGGAGATTCTGAGTACAGCATTCTGTCTTTCCTATGTTTCACTCAGATTTATGTCCTTACCTAGCTCTCCTTGTTTTCCTATCTTTCTTGAAGGGTGGGAGGTAGGATAAGCTGTAATTGCTAACAGAGCTTTTCCTTGCAAAATTCTTTAGGATAATAGGATGCAAACTGAACTAATATAGCTCTCTGCTAGAAAGTGTCAGAGATGGGGAATAAAGTATCTCCCTCCATCTCCCCTCTTTGGCATTATACAGAGCAAAACTTTGATTCCTTCAAGCCATCCATTTTTCAACAGCAGGCATAGGGCATTTTGACTCAGAGGGGAGGGTGAGGAGCAGACAGTGGAAAAGGAAAAGATGGTAGGTGTAGGGTAGCTGACTGTATTTATTTGTAAGAGCATGTAAGAAACATTTTGAGAAAATGCTGTTATGCTAGAGGAGGACATTATTTGGGTTAAACTATTGTATAAATTGGCAAGTTCATTGGATCATCAATGTGACTTGATTAATTACCAGATTGTGATGCTTGAGGAAAGGAGATTTACACTTAAGTTTATGTCAATCTGTGATTTTGGATCTTAACTTAAAAATGGTGAAACTGAGCAGGGAAGAGATTATTGTTTCCAAGTCTAAACTTTTAAAACAAAGGAGATTTGCCCTTCAAAATCTGAGAAGATTAAAACATGGCACATGCAAAGCTTTACTGAGTGTTAACCAGTGTGTTATTTAACCACTCATTGTTTAAAATATTGCCAAAGGCTACTTTCTCCATTAAAAGAAATCTCTTATGTTTCAATTTGCAGATACTCCCACCATATTTTGGTTTGATTCAAATAATTATTCGAAATTAAAAAAAAACGACTGATAAAGGAGGAAGGGCAAAAAAGAATAAAACAACAAATGATTATGGGGTTAGACAACCTTAAATAAAAATGAAAGACCAAACGAATCAAATATGCATGTTTGTATAATTGTGTCATATAACTAAATCATACCCCAAGATATGTGTATATATAAATGGTCAAGTATATAAAGAACATAAATCCCGTGGAGAAACAATATATTGTGACCAAAAAGCTTATGCTCACTCAAGATACTTAAATTAAATGGAAGTCAAATAGTGAAATGTTTCCTAATATTGAAGGCTGTTGCACTTTAGAAACCTTTCCAATGTGGTCTGTGTGTACACACACAGGTAAATGACAGCATCAATAAATGGATGCACAAATCTAATTTTGAGGTCATGCTTTTAGCATGCCTATGTTGTAATAGAATTACAGTATATTTTAGTGTTTATTCTTAAACTTTGTAGATCCAGGGTCAGAATATTCCTAAAAATTTTTATAGGACCCTTCTTCAAAATATATGCATGTGAATGCAGGTGGGAAGGGTGGGGTTTTTAAAGCTAGGAAGAGAAATATTTCATTTTGAAAAGAAAAGTTCTGTAGATAAAATCAACCCTTGTAGTGAATTTTCTGGAGTTATAGGTGCACATTTATGCTTTCCAAGGGATCAGTGAGAAAAATACCCAACAATGGCATTCGATTCTATGGCCACAGCTGAATGCCTCTCAACAAGGTTTACTTTCATAAAATTTTCATATTTTCTATAATCATGAAGTACAAATGCTTTTTATTCTAGTTGATATGGATTTGCTGTAGATAAATACAAATAATATACCATATATTTCTGAAGTAATATGCTTATAATTACAGAAGTTTTGCATTAGTCTATCCATCATAGCATTTTAAAACTGAATAATTGGTATCATTGATGATATTTTTATAACTCTTTCTTCATTTATAGATATTTTCTGAGAATTAACATACAATTTTTTTTAACGTGAATGCATTAGAGGAACTTCTTAATTATTTATTTATTTACTTATTTTTTGTGAGGAAGATCAGCCCTGAGCTAACATCCATGCCAATCCTCCTCTTTTTGCTGAGGAAGACTGGCCCTGGGCTAACATCTGTGCCCATCTTCCTCCACTTTATATGGGACGCCGCCACAGCATGGCCTGAAAAGCAGTGCATTGGTGCATGGCCCACTCCGAACCCGGGCCACCAGCAGCGCAGTGCGCACGCTTAACCCCTACGCCACGGGCTGGCCCCAAGGAACTTCTTAATTAAAGGAATCCTTTAGATAAATTGAAGAATCCTTTGGTAAAGCAAGTTTTAAAAAATCATGCTATTATTAATGCATTAGATAACCACAGATTTTTAATCTATGAGATTATTTGAAATGATATATACCTTAAAAATAAGTAAATTGAGATGGAAATCTACACAGTTGATAGATTAAAATATGAAAATACAATTAGTAGAAAATTTAGGTCTTAAAAGATTATGTTCCTGTTGCTTTAAATTAAGACCTTGGTAGGAGAAAGCTAGAATGAAATAAATCTAGAGTGACACATGAGAAGAAAGAAAATCATATTCAATTTCTGGAAATAGATAATTTTTCCCTTTCTATGCCACAAATTGGTGCCACCAGTTTCCTTTTAATCGTGCTTATATTTTTATGTTTAATGTGATACGATTTTCAGAGACTCTTGTTTTAAATTTTAAACAGAACTCAAAACATATTTCTAAATTTTAATTTTAAATCTCAAATAAAAAAGAATTTAAAATTAATTCATACCACCTGTTTCTATAGTAGTCGATTATCAAGAATAACGGCAGTTCAAATGTTCCCACAGTTTTTTACAAACTCAAATTAAAACTCAAATATGGCCTGTAGGGGAAAATACAAACATAATTACCTTTGGGAGTGAAGTTATGAACCTTGGAAAGTGGTTACTTAAGAAGCCTGTAAGAAATTGCATGTGTTTGAATGCAACACTATCAGTGACAATAAAATATTTTATTTAGGCTTTTTAAAGATCCACAAAACATCATTGAAAGAAAAGTTTGGTTTCATTAATTGAGCAAGCATTCATCCAGCAGCCACTATGTACCAAGGCCTGGTTGTCTCTGCTGCTGGTTACAAAGCATCTAAGATTCCTGTGTCTTGCTCTGTGGCAGTTGGGAGTCAACGGAGAAAATGTTCACACGATTGTAACATTAAGTGATACAGCAGAGGGATAAACAAACTCATTGCAATACAGAAGTGAGAGAGAAGGCGTTAACACACATTATAGTATCTTATTGACCAATCAACCTAATGGTAGTTGTTATAATTCTCATTTTACAAATAACAAAACTAAAACTGGAAATCAAGCAATACTCAAAATGATGCAGTTAGTAAGGTATCAGAGTTAAATCAAAATCTATTTGACATCAAAATTGTAAAGTTACCACTCTCTATATAACATCCAGGACTTCACTGATTTTGCCTAGGCTTATAGAAGAGAATGTTCTACAGATAGGATTTATTTGAGGTGAGTCTCAATAAGTGAGAAAGAATTTTCCAAATGGATGAGATGAGGGAGAACAGAAAAAATAGCACTCGTAAACCCACAGAAGTGTGAGGAGGCATGGTGTAATCAAAGAATTGTAAGGTAAGGCACTTGATGCAAAAGAAGTTTAAGGTGCCAGAGGAGGAATGGGTTAGAGGGGATGAGGGATTAACCTGGACCATGCAGTGAAAGGATATGGATGAGCCTTGAAAATAAACTGGAACCTTATTCTTCAGTGAATGAGCAAAAGATATTTCAGTAGCCTTGGTGACAATTGACATAACAGGTAGCCTGCGACTTATCATTTTAAAATCAGACTTGACCTTCCTTGATATTGGTGAATTTATGTCACTTAGCCTTGAATTCACCCTGCAAAGCGTTTCTGGATTGGCATTTACTGTATTTACATAAGTAACAAACTAAATATTTGAAGGGAATAGAACCAATTTATATAACTATAAATGTACTTGGATGGATGATGAAAGAGTTTACATAAATTTTTGCTTTATAATTGTGTGGTCTTTTACCTGGCCAATTTATTATTGATTCTCTCTTTTCCTCCACCCATATACCCTGAAATCCTTCTCCATCTATATGTCAAGGCCACTCATTAATCATCTCAGTTGCAGCTATTCTAAAAGATACAAAGGAGAATTAGACAGTGATTCTGCTCTCAAGTTGTCTATAATTTCATGATGAAGATAAGATATCTGCATTTATAATTCAAATCTGTGAGAGAAAATGTTCAGTACCCAACAATAACAAAAAATCTTCTTCGGGACCTAAATAGCTTAGAAGGAAAGGCAAAGGTCTCCACTGCCCTTTCCCATGTACTGGACTCTTAGGTTAATGCACCAAGAGTAGTGGAAAGTGGAAGTGTAGGGACTCTGCAACAGACACATCTGAATTCATTGCCTAGGGCCAGGGCCCAGGTGGGGGAAGGTGCCTCAAACTTCTGAACTCACTTTCTTGTTTGCTTAATGGAGATACTTATATCTTCTTTTTAGAGCTGTTATGGAGATTAAAAGAAATACTCTTTGTAAAACATCTATTAAATAACGCATGCTCTTTAAATCATACTCCCCTCTGGAACACCTCTGGTCTAAATTTCAATGAGCCCACTGCAATGGACACAGTCCATCAAGGAAAAATATTTCATTGAAATGTACCCCGAGAGTTGCATATCTTAACTTATGTCATGTGTGTTAAAAAATGAAAATTTTATATCCTTTAAAGTTATTAAATGTCACTTGAAATTTCAAATCGTTGAGTATGATGACCAAATATGAGTAAGTAGTTGATGCTTTTCAAATCCACTACACGGCCTTCCCTATCTCCAAGAAACCACTGGTATAGAAAACTGAGTTTGTCATGTGATTTTCATTATGAGAATGCCTCTGCTAGGATGTGAAAGTTGTTGTTTACACGATTTAATACTCTACTTTCTAGTCAACCATTTAAAGTCCATGAAGAGTAGGAAAAGAGTAAAATCTGAAGAATACGTGGAAAAGGCCTTTGAACCATGTTGAAGGGCTATAGATGGGAGTCAATTAGCCGTAACTAACAGTCCTGAATTCATTGCTCCAGCTGGTTATTATTTTTGAGCCTCATTACACACATCTGACAATCAGAGGCACTTATACAGGCCTCTCCTGGCTCTCCTGTGAGAATAGATCTGGGAAAGGATTTTGTACTCCCAGGTGAAGAGAAAGAGAGCTTTAGATATAATAGATCCATAAAAGCATTTGGCCTTTCTTAAAAGAAGTATGACTGTGGGTGTGTGTGCACATATTCAATTAACAAACATTACTTATTAAAAAACTGTCTGTTGCTTTGCAAGTGCAGTTGTATATAGTTACTCTCAAAGACATCAACTCCTCTCATTGAGGTTTCACATGAAATATTCCAACAAGGACAAAACAAATACACAGTTTACATATTACCCCTGTGATGACAGTGTGAGTGGTCACAACACTCTTTTACAACTTTTGTCATATGCATGGACTAAAGAAGTAAAATCACTAACAGACTCCTACTGCTGAAATTCTTTATAGTTCTACTTTTATATTTGAAATACTGTAATATATAAACATTCGAGGTGACATGCTCTTATTCTGGTTGAATTGGGAAATATGGCACTTTATTGTGTTTGAGATGTTTAAAAGTATTTAAAGAGATGTTGAAGAATTAAACTTTGAATTTTGTAAGGGCTTATACATTCACCTGGTTTAAAATTACAAAGGTAAAAAGAGGAAAACAATGAAAATTCTCTTTCTGGCCAGTTTCCCTCTCCAGACCAAACCACTGTCACCAGTTTATTTTGTTAAATGCCAGGGACCTTACAAATTGAGAAGCCTAGAGTTTCGTACAAATCAACAGAGAAAGAGATTGAGGGTCAGGGACACAGATTAGCAATGGGTTAAGAATGAGAGTAGAGATACACTTGCCTTATTGAAAAATAAGAAATGATTTTAATGGAGGAAATACTAAAGCCTATCAGCTGTACGGATAGCAATTCCACACACAAGTTTCTAGACCAGACCTGTCTGACCAGCCTGTTCTCAGAGTAGCTAAGGTAACCCAAGGAATAGGAAGGCTGATGTAAACAAAGTAAGCAGCCATTGGAAGTACAGACTTGCTAAAGATACAGTCGAGGAAATTTAAAGAATTGGCACCTGGAAGCTGAGAAAAGAAGATAGGAGAGCAGAGAGTTACAGGAAGAGGAAAGGAGAGGAAATGCCTGTAACACTTGCTGGGTTCATATTGGGAACACAAGAGGGTGAGTCAGTCATGCCCAAGTTTTTCTTTCTGTTTCAGTATCTACTATCTATGTGACTTTGGGCAAACCTTCAAGGTTCTCATTTGTAAAATAGTAACTTCATTAAAGAATGCCATTCGTATAATATACAAAGTGCCTGGAATATATAAGGTCTGTGTTCTCCCATGACAAATATTAGTTATGACCTATAGGAAGACAACTTTCAGTCTCTGAAGGATTGAGATTCTCTACTTAAAGTTTATTCATGTAGCTCATCTGTATGATGGGGAAAAATCTGAAAACAATCTATTTTCTTTAAATTTGAAATAAGAGAATTCATAGTTGCACAACTTCCTAAAGAAAAGATGAGTACTTCTCTCAAAATCAGTGCAAGAGTTTAACTGAAATGCCTTTTCTCAGGACCACCAAAAATATAAAATTTTAAAAATAAAGCCACTTTATTTCAGCAGAGAAATTTCAGTGTATAAGATGTTACACCATTTACTTAACATCTTAATGAGAGTGATTCTAGGTATTTTAGCTTAGATGTTTTTCCTAAGACATTTTAATGAAGGCAAACTTTGTAATTAGTGGCCTATAAATTTAATTGTGTCTTCACTCCTATAATCCATTTAGTGTCCCCCTTTCCTGAACTAGCTTACTCAATTAGCCCTTATTGTTTTCCACCTCTAAGGACAGAGTAAAACACTGTATCCTAGAAGAGAGGCACTGGCCACCAATGTTTCTTATGTAAGTCCTGTTTTGTTATGGTCTTTTGGGCTCCTAAGCAGTTTGGAGAAACAGGGGCAGAGATAAATCTTATAAGGGGCACCTATTGTTACTCTTAGAAGTTCACTATATGGCCCAAGTTTCAGGCAAACACGAGCATTGGTTGGGTCTTTGTGCTTGACTTTGCCTTGACTAATGCCTGTCAGTATTTTCATGAGTCATTTTGAGTGGCCAACGGTAAAGGTCTCAGTACTAAGCAAATATTATTCAGTTAACTACATTGAGAAGAGGTTTATTCAGGCAAGATAGAGGGCATCACAACACAGGTTTCATAGATTGTGATTAAATCTAAGCTATTTGTCATAGTCTCTAAAGCCTTGGGAGTATGCGTGAGACTGAGCTAATTCCTCCGGCTTTTGTAAACTGAGTTTGGTAGTAAACTCCCTTGTAAATACACCATTGACATGCATTTCACCTTGCATTTCTTTATCTCAGTTCCCTGAACCTTAAAAATAAAATGTATAAATATATTCTACCTTACGTGGATTTACCGATTCATCAGTGTCTAAGGGTTCCACATTTCTAAATTAATAATTCTATAGTTTGTTAATGCGCACATCAATCTTCCTTCTAACGACTTATTCTTGTTAATTTGTAAATGCTGACTCAGACGTCACTAGGAAGATAATAGTGTCTGTAGTAACGGGTCTTAATCAGTTTCAGGAGTATTTCAGAGCAACGGACATAATGCTTCTTCATGTTTGCATCTGGTTTTTAACACTGTCAGACGTTTTGTGGGGTAAATTCATTATTACAAACATGTCAAGGAGCTGCTCACATTTTTATTGCACTAATCATCACAAAAATTAGTTTAACTGTATTAAAATTTTTAAAATAATGCATCCATTGAATTGGAAATTTCTTTTATAAACATAGATGTTTGAAGAGAACATTGGCCCTGCAATATAACTCTTGAACTTTTACATATGATCTTATTTGACATTATCCTTTCATATCTCAGCTGTAGAGAGAGTTAGAGACATGTTTACGTCACCTAGACATGAGAGGTGGTGCTGAGACACATAGACGATGTGTCCTAATCACTTCTTCACTTCCTCCCACTTCTTCACTTCCCCCACTTCTTCACTTCTTCCCATCAACTGTCCCACTCCAGCAAGGATTTTGCACTCTCAGAAGTGTTTTCTAAGATACAGTATATAAGAATTTAGTGATCTGCTTTACTTCATAAAGAAAACTGTAAGGAACAAGGTGGAGAAATGAGACTCCATGTCCCTCTGCATAGTGACACCTGCTGGGCGGTAGCCCACAGCGACTTTTAAGCAAGTACCTGCTCATTTTACAGGGGTCAAAGCTCATTTCTCCCGCTGTTCGCTGTTCGAATATCTAGTCTGGACAAATAATTTCCACTTAAATATCAAAGTCAGTTCCAGAGTTTAACAAGTTTATCTGAAAATAGTGCTTTAAATATACCCCTGATATCTAGAGTTGTAAACCTCTATCTGTTGGCATAATTCAGAACAGCCTTTCTCCAGAAAATTGTGAAATAACTTCTTATAATTATGTTTTGGGAGTATCCTGGAGAGAAGGGTACTGGATATGAGCCAAAGCAGAGAGGTCAACAGAGTTACTGCCTTCGGGGCATTAAGGAAACGCAATAGGAAACAATACTCATTAAAAGGATAAACTTCTGCGACGAGATTGTTGGTGTATCACTACCGGTTTTAGAAAATTTGCTGCAGGAAAAGGACAAGACTCATGCCCTTTTAAAAACGCATCTCTTTGCCTTAAAAGGATGCAGTGATCCTTCTCTGGGAAAAAAAACTGGTTTGCACTTTGATGTTTACAGCCAAGCAGAGCCTGTACGCCTTCCAAGGGCTGCTGGTAACCAACCAACCCTTGGAGCGCACCCTGTGAGTCGCTCACTCCACCGCGGGCTGCGAAGGGGCAGAGTCGCTCCGCCGGTCCTCCGCTGTCGCCGCGCATTTCTGCGTCTCCGGGCCGCGTGTCCGGTCGCCCCGCCCGCGCCCTCCGGCTCCGGCCGCCCTCCGGGCGCTCTCTGGGTGGGGCCCCGCGCCCTGGAGATGCGGCCGGCGCGCCGGGCTGGGGATGCGCCGCGCGCCGCGTCGCTGTAACCGGACACCGCGCGCTCGCCCAGCCCCGGCCACTTTCCATTCACTCGGAGGTGCCGTACTGAGCGCCGCGGAGACGGGCTCCGGTGCCGCGGATTCCTTTACAAAGAAACTCAGGGGACCGGGAAGAAGGAATCTCACCGCGGGGCCGCTCCAGAAATTAAGGTCTTCTGGCGAAGGGACTGGAGACTCATTCGGAGCCCAACCGGCAGCAAATTGATGACTTTTCCGTGCTGATCTCTTCCCGCCTCGGTAAGCTGGATTCGTTTTTTCAGCATTACAGATTTCGCAAAATATGACTTTTGGGTCTGGGTATCGACTTGCACACACACCGGTGTGCTCCAGTCTGGACGTCTTCCTAAGAGCACATGCGAGGTGTCAGGAGCTGTGCCCTTGCCCGGAGCCCGGCTGGAGTCGTTTCTTTAGGTTGTGACACCTGCGGAGAGTTTCAAGTTGAGTATTTCAGTGCCTGCTAAGGTAGAATTGCTCAGGAGGACATAAAACAGTCCTTTTCTTACATATTGTTAGTGTTTGATCAGTAGAAGTGAAAACAACGAGCAGCGTGGTCTGAGTTAAAGGGAAGAAGTTACAAAATGGGGGGGGGCACGTGTAAGACACTTGTCTTGCCGTCTCTTCTCGGGGTGAGTTTGAAAGCGCATTGCTCTGTTGCTTGCTTCATTTGACCTGTCGTTTTCTCTCCAAGATTATTCTTTGCAACTTGTGGCATATGTCCCTTTTGGGAAGACATATCAGATAAGATACTGAACACAGCAATATGTAAAAATGTGTAAATATTTATCAGCTTGCTTAATAAAGAGACAAAACAGGCATATTTATAGCTTTTTCTTTTTTGGCTTTAACTTTATTATAATGTCAACAAAACCAGGGAGCAAATTACTAAGGGAAAGTCATCCCATAAAATCAATTTTCTTCTAAGTTAATTTAGGGATGACAGGGTGAAGAGGTTGTGGAAGCAGGAAGAAACTGTTTCTTTTGAGAATTACCAACACAAACATCTCTAGGGTTTCCTCCATCTGTGTGGTAAAAGAGGCATGTAATTTTGTTTGTAACTCTCATAATATATGTACCACCTAGGAAATCAATTTATAATTTTTGTGTAAAATAGTATGTTCAGTTTAACTGTGCTTTTTCTTCTGTATTAATGAAGCTGTTGTTTCTATTTTACTGGCATTTCTTTATTGAATAAAATTATAAGATTTTAATTTTAAAACCCACATGATATTGAAGATCAGCATTGTTGTAACCTGTAAAAATAAATTTCTAGATTAAACTCTGTCATGTCCTTTTATTGTATAATTATGCTAGACTCAAAATGATGGGGTTTCTTTTATGGTCCTGAGTTTATTTTGCATGTTGTGGCCACTAGAGTTCCTATAGACCTGTAGTTACACAATACTGATCTTCCTTGATACTTGGAAATTAGTTAATAGCATGTATCAATTTTACAGTTATGGTTTCAAACAGTAATACTTGTCTCTCTGATTTATCTTTTGGAATTTTGACAGCCCACTTTCTGGTTGATTTATTTTAAATATGCGCTGAGGGATACGTGGTTTACTGGATTGCCCAGGACTAGGTCATTTGTTTGAATTTGGCACGAGTCCATGGTTACCTCATCTGCATCATTATTTAACAGCTGCATGGTCATCTGTATAAATTGGCAGATAACTAATTCGAGTGATTTTAGTGATCAAGGATTGAGCACAGAGAGATTTGTGTGTAGAAACACCATTTCAGAGACGATTACTCCAAAAGAGCTAATGCATATGGAGTGAGTGGGTACATGTGAATATTCATGTGGGATTTTCCTCCTACTACTATATTTATGGTAGAAAGAGAAGTTTTCATTCACTAATACCATTCTCAAGTCTTTTCAATGTAATGTGATTTTTAGAGACAAGATCAAGTTTAAATATTGGGTTTCCTTTGGGAATCAATTACTTTTTCCTGCTTGCTTTGTTCTCCTTTAATATTAGCATTATTTTGCTAGAAGATGAAAGAGTTTCTTTCTTGCAAAGACTTCCAGACACAAATGAATCAAAGTCAGATTTTGACATCTAAGAAGCAAAGTCACAGCACCTCCTACTGTTTACATGACAGTAAAGTTCACATATGTCTTTTGTGAATAGGGTGCTCTGTCTACATTGCTGGTTTTGTGTATGCTCCTAAAATGTGAAATGAAATATAACAAACTTGTTATCTCTCTTTTAAAGGTATTTTCCCTTGGATATCAACTTGCAGATCTGAAGAAATGTCATTCCGGGCAATTTGCGTGTTGGTTGGAGTATTTGTTTGTTCTGTCTGTGTAAAAGGATCGTCTCAGCCCCAAGCAAGAGTTTATTTAACATTTGATGGTAAGAAAGTTGATAAACACTTTGGGAAAAATGTTATTTGAGGGCTTTTTTTCCTTTCTTATCCAGACTCAAAAATTAATAAATTAAAGACAGTAAAATCTTGTTGAGTATTGATTAATTTAAAAAATATTTACTGGACTGCTTTTTGGATAACATGGCTATTTTAAATTATTGGTTAATAGACACAAAGCTCTATGTTGCATTTATTTATGAAAAATGCTTGAAGTATATTCTGTCCTTTTTAAATTCTTCTGTGTATGCATGGGGAGATGGTGAAAAACTCAAGCCTTGGATCTTTGATCTTAGTAGTCACTTGGTTTTGTTCAGAAACACCCCCCTTGTGCTAATCCTCATCAGCAGAAAGAGCTATGCAGGGTTAATTACTGAAAAATTTCCCTGATAAATTTTGGGCCTTAACCTCAAAACGCGCCTCTTCTTATGTTGTTCTAATGGTGTTTCTTCTATTTCCACAAGGAGTTCCTGAGGTTGGCAACATCTCCTAAGTAACTGAAAAGGACCTAAAAGAATAGTTGGAAATATGCTTTTGATTGCTGTTGAGTACAAATGTTATCTTCAGAAGCTTAGGGAAATGAGTGTGATTTCAAATTTTCACAAACATGAAAGGTCTAAGGTCCTCTGAGGGAATGGTTTGCCAAATGTGTGCATGAGCTTTAATGTATGTGGTTCAGACGACATAGAGATGGATATTTTCAGTCAGTCATGTAACCCGTACTAATGGGACAAATGGATCAGGAAGATCATCCTGTCAATCAGCGTCATTTAGATTTTTATTGCTTCTTTCAATTCTGTCTCTGTGTAAACCTCAGTGTCACTGGGCATATTTTCATTTTCACTTGAGAAACAATACACTTGCAGACTTTTCTGTAGCAGGTTGTCTTTGAAACTCTCTGTTATCTTGAATTTGAAACAGCAGTATGACTGACACTTATCAGTCAAATGGCTATTTTTTTTTCTTTCTTACTTAAGTTGCCAAGTGCTTTCCCCAAGGTCATCATAAGCACTGAAGGAGCCTTATTTAGAACTTAGAGTGTGTGAGCTTCTAATTGCCTCCTTGGCTTCTAAGCCAAGCATTCCCCTTAAAACTCATGGCTATCCAGTTAAGTTGTGAAGAAAGGAAAAACAGGCCCTTTGAAGTGTCCTTTTTCTTTTTTTAATTACTAAAGCAGCCTGCAGTCTGCTTACACCTTTTCTCCCAAGTTGAGAACTATAAAATATCTAATCAAATAAAAAAGAAAGGTAATAAGGAGCCCTACAGCTTCCCCCCTATTTTCTGTATTTCTCTCAGTACGGAGAAAGATGGAGTGGTCTCGTAGATTAGGTATCTAAATCTATTCTCTCTATTACATCAAAACTAACCAAACTTTTTTTAACCTAAACTTAACCCAAAATATGTAAATATTAAAAACAAGTGTGTCACCAAAGATGTCATTAAGTCTATATTTGAAAAGACAATTAAAATTTATCTTTTACAGAGGAAATTAACTAGTACAATCTTTTAAAACCAAACTTCAATACTATGTAGGACAGTAGCTGCTATGTACAGAGTGACTAGAAGTTATGATGGGCTTTTAAAATATTACATGTTTAATATTTTAAGTGCTCTCAGACTCAAAACAGATTCTTGCAGAATAAGACTTACTTACCTTAATTTATAACTATGTAGAATACAGCATAATAAGATAGGCAATTGATCTGAAAGTTCTATAATTCCTGATATTTTATTTTTCCCAAGAATCTTACTAGGAAATAATCAGAGAGATAGACTATCACTTAATTTGGGTACTGTTTTAAGGAGATATATCAACAGGGAGAATAAACTTAATGAATTCTACAATTTCTAAATTAGTACAAAAAAAAAAACCCCTCCTAATATGAACTATGTATTAGGCAAAGTATCATAGGAAAAGTACCTTGGGCAAAAACAGTTGTAAAAATATATAAATTTTGGTCATTAATTCATAGTCATTTTCTTAAGAGATCTGCCAGTATACCTTCTTGAGATGCCTATTCCAAATTTCTTATTATTTAAAGTTTCTCATTGACTTTATGATGAATTCGTGAGTATCCCACTGAGTAGGTTACTAAATTTCTTCCAGAGTGGTTTAGTCTTGTGATCAAAATATAAAACTTTGTACAGGGTTCACATATATATAAATATATATTAATTTAAATACATATGAATATATACTTTAATTTATTTCATATTTCAAAATTTCTATCACTCTTTCTCCACCAAAAATCAGCAATTGTAAGATGCTTTTGAGAAAGTTCAAATAATTTCAAGTTACATCCGGCAGAGGTCATTTGCATCTTTGTATTCTCTTGTAATTACCTTGCCTCCTGGCTCATTTGTCTTGAAATCTTCTCCTTCACTTTAACTTGGTCCTCTGCCTGTCTCTTTCTGGGTGGAACTTGGGAAGAATCCTCTCAGTCTTATCTTACTCACAGTCTGGTTAAGAATCACAGTCAGTTTAAAGGTGTGTGAAACAAGAGATCTCTTCTCCCATCCAAGTTCCATGTCTTCTTCTTGTTGTGGGATGATGGAGAGATAACATTTGGGAAACAGTGATTTACAGATTTGCCTTCTCTATTGATCTAGCGCAAGGTCAACCAGATGGTCATCAGTCCTATGGGAGAATGCACTTCAGATGTTATTAATTAGTTACATTTGTGCTAGCTAAATCTTGCATGTTAAGAGAACTGTGACTCCTATTAGATATTACATTTTGTAACTTTTATAATTCTTATTTTATGCTAAATAGCTTTTCCAATGAATATAAAGTTCATGCAAATGCTTTTTGTTTAAGTAGAATTTTTGTTTAAAAAAAAATTCAATAGTTTGACAGATTCACATTTAATAGCATTATTGTCATTGTATTTTTTTTCCTAGAAAATCTTTGGAATCTATAAGGGTCATAAGGAAAGGCAAGGCTGCATAGACAGAACTTGTTTTGGTTGCTAATATGCAATGGAAAGCATTGTTACAAAGATTCTGCCTTCATCCGGTAGAGATTTTAGCATGTAGTATTTTACAAAATAAGGAATAAATATTCTATAGTTTGGTAAAAGATATCAGTTGCATGTAATTTTAAGAAAAGGTGCTGAGCTTCAGAAAAATGGGAATATTCTCTATATTTGAACAGATATAAAGTGTGATTACTGGGTTAACTGTGTTAAATATTGTTTCTATTTAAAAATGAGGTAGATTCTTATAAGATTACTTTCTCAGCTAGTAATTCAGATTGTGAATCTAAGATGTTCAATTTATTGGCACAAAGTTGTTCATAATATTAGCTTATTATCCTCACTATGTTTGTAGGATCTATAGTAATGGTCTTTTTTTTTAGTTGAGGTAAACTGGTTTATAACATTATGTAAATTTCACATGCACATCATTACATTTCAACTTCTGTATAGACTACGTGGTGTTCATCACCAAAAGTCTAATTTTCATCCATCACCGTACAAATGTCACCTTTTACTCCTTTCGCCCTCCCCCCCTTCCCCTCTGTTCTCTATGTCTATGTATTTGATTGTTATTTTTCTTATCTTCCACGTATGAGTGAGGATAAAGATGTAGTAATGTTAAGTTCTGATATTGATAATTTGTGTCTGCTTTCTTTATGTTCTGATTGATCTGTTTAGAGATCAATTTTTCCATTTTATTGATCTCTTTAAATAATCAGCTTTTAGTTTTGTTGTTATTTCCTATTATTTTTCTGTTTAATATTTCCTTGATTTATGCTCTGAAATTCAATTATCTTATTTCTTCTTACTTTGTGTTTAATTTGTTCTTCTTTTTGGAACTTCTTAGTATGGAAACTAAAGTCACTGATTTGAGAACTTTTTTCTAATATAAACAGTTATGCTATAAATTTTCTTTGAGACACTGCTTTTATTTTGATAAATATTTTGGTAAAATATGTTTTGGTTTTCAATAGTTCAAAATGTCTTCTACTTGCTCCTGTTATTTTTTCTTTTATCCATGGGTTATTTAGAAACATGTATAATTTACAAATATTTGGGTATTTTTAATGTATCTCTCTGTTATGGATCTCTAGTTTATTTTCTTGTCAAAGAACATATATCATGTGCTTCTAATTCTTTAAAATTTATTTAAACGCATTTTTATAACAGGGAATACAGTCTATAGTAAAAAGAATGTGTATTCTGCTTTTGTTACATAGAGTGTTCTATTACTGCCATTTAGATTCAATCAGGTGATAGTTTGTTATGTTTTCTGTATCCTTACTGATTTTCTATCAACTTGTTCTTTGAATTACTGACAGAAGAAGTTGAACTCTCCACCTATAATTATGGATTTGTCTGTTTCTCTTTTTAGTTCTATCAGTTTTCACTTAATGTTTTTGAATTTCTGTTACTAGGTACTGATGTATTTAGGAGCGTTATGCCTCCTGATGAATTGATCTCTTTTCCATTTTGAAATATCCTTGATTATTCCTGGTAATAATCCTTGTTCTGAAATGTATTTTGTATGTAATACTTTTATCTTTTTTGTATAATGAAAAACACCAACAAAATTTTAGTTATAATTAAGTGGGGAAAATGTTTGTCATAATTCCAATGGCCTCTAGGAAATTTTTATGAAAATGCTAGGAAATATGTTTAAAAAGACATATATTTTTGATATACATGAATGTATGAACATTATATTGGCAATGTAGTATAGTAAGAACAGCATTTACATGAAAATAAAAATATCAGCATTTTCAATCCATGATTCCTCACTAATTAACTCTGAAATTTTGTCAGGACCTCAGTTCCCCCAACCAGGTTAAAAAAAAAAGAAAAATTGAACTGGGGCTGGCCCAGTGGCGTAGTGGTTAAGTTCGTGCGCTCCACTTCGGCGGCCGGGGGTTTGCAGGTTCTGATCCCCAGAGTGGACCTACGCACCACTTATCAAGCCATGCTGTGGCAGGTGTCCCACATATAAAGTAGAGGAGAATGGGCACAGATGTTAGCCCAAGGCCAGTCTCCCTCAGCAAAAAGAGGAGGATTCGCAACAGATGTTAGCTCAGAGCTAATCTTCCTGACACACACACACACAAAAATTGGACTAAAGTTTTCTCTAAGACCCCTTGTTGCCTTAAAACTATATGATATTTAAGCTTAATTTTGTTTTATAAATATTGCTTCCTTTGAGGAAGTGTTCTGAAATAGTTCCCTTCAGTGCTTTCAAGAACATTTTGTGTGAAGGACCTGGGCGAGGGAAGAACAAAACTAAACAAATAATTTTTAAAAATTCTTGGATTTTGGAGTTGTACAGAACTGGTTTTAAATCATGGTTGTCTGCTACTTTCTGGGTATGCTACATTGGGGTAGCTACTTAATCTCCCTAATCCAGAATTTTATTATCTGTAAAATAGGAATAACACAAACCCCATAGAACTGTTTTGAAAATTAAATGAATTAAGTTTGTAAAGTGTGTTGTGTGGTATATAGTTTGCCTCCTATGACAACACATGAAGCCTTGTGTTAGAGTTAGTATTTATAAATTTTTGTAGAGCAGAAATGTGGTCTTCATTTGTACTGTGATAACTTTCCCTCCACTTAGTGTAGAGATTGCTATTTGTTATTGCTCAATAAATATTGACTTAACATAAATTTTGATACCCTGTAACACTACACCTCTCCAACCGATAGAGCCTTGGTACACTACAACCACCCTTCAGTGGATTTTGGTTAATTTAAAACCAAGACAGGTAGAGTACAACAAATGTTCATTCTTCATCATAGCGCTAGAATATAAACAGCATGTGAGGGGACTTTTTGTTACTTTGTGAACAGATGGCTTTAGACCCATCCCCTAATACACAGCTGATGGTCAAGTATTTTCTATCTACCTCCAAATTTTTTCCACCTTATATACTAAAGATTCAATGTATTCTGGGAATTCAACTTTTATATTAACCTTTTCCAGTTAATTCTCAAATCTCCTTCTAATTATTCTGTTTCCTTCCCTAATAGACATTTCACCTCTATAAATTTTAGATATTTTCTGCCAGAGAGTTTTTTGTGTGTTTTGATCAGAAGCCTAGTTTTCTAATGTTAAAGGTAAGAGGCCTCATATATACTCAGCCTTCCACAGGGCCTTGACTGATGGCCTGTCAGAGATATCGTCTTAGTCCTTAGTACCACTGGCATCTATATATGCTAGCATGACTAGATATGTCTAAACTTTTAAAGTATTTTTTGCCCCAAATGCGTGATTTTTTTAACATTCTATTTTCTTTTTTTTTTTTTTTGGTGAGGTAGATTAGCCCTCAGCTAATATCCGTTGCCAGTCTTCCTCCTTTTTTACTGAGGAAGATTAGCCCTAAGCTAACATCTGTGCCAGTCTTCCTCTATGTTCTATGTGGGTCACCACCACAGCATGGCTGACAAGGGGTGTGGGTCCACACCCAGGATCCGAACCCGTGAACCTGGGCCGCCGTAATGGAGTGTGGCGAACCTAACCACTATGCCATGGGGATGGCCTCAACATTTTGTTTTTTAAAAGTCCAATTTTTTTATGATGAGCTTGAACTTAATAAGACCCCAGTCTACTTGGTTTACTTCTTATGATTGTCATGGCATACTGCATGGCTTGAAGTTGTAGACAATCTTGGGGCATTTAAGAGTCCCATTAAACCTCAGGAAGAAGAGCATGTGGGATAGATTCTGATCCATGTCTGCACCATGATATGAAATATGTCTGTATAAATGTCTCCATAGAAATATATAAATAAAATAAAATGCAAATAGAAATCTATCCATACAAATACCGAGCATAGGTTATATACGCACACCTAAAGCAATGCTGTTAAATAGTATATTAGAGTTTTTATCATACCTGTGATGGATAAATTGAAATTTATTCAGGAATGTTTGCTCTTTGGAATACTTTGTGTGTGAAGAACCTAATAGACCTTAATATTTTAATTGGATATTTAATTACTAGATTTGTTAATCTTGTATGAGCTGATGAGGATATATATCAAGTTACTGAAAGAGCAAAATTTCTTGTTTGTCTAAGTTTTAAGATTAGATATCAAATGCAATTCAGAAGTTCACGTATCCAAAATTACACAGCAGCTCCACTTCTGATACCAAAGAAACAACAATTCAGCCATGTGGATGTTTGTCTCTCTAGTACAAACCTCTGAGTTATCAGACATTATTTTTCTAAGTAATCCTCATGAATACTGGATTACCATTTTTATTTATATGTTTTTAGGTCTAGAAAGATAATATCCTGAAATAAAGAAGTAGGATAAAACTAGGGTGCACTCCATATCCCATAGGCTTCACAAAGCCTGAATATCATTTTACTGAATAAGCAGCAGTCTGGCTCCACTTCAAGTTTTCGTTGGGCTCAAAACTCTTATGAGTTATCAAGGTGCCCATGGAAATATTTTAAAGAACTTTTAAAGCTATGACCGCTCAAAAATAAATTCATTGATAGTTAAATGCATGGCAGAAAAGTCAATTATTTGTGACTGCTATTAACTCTTTGCTTGTGTTCACTAGAACAGTAAAGACTTCCTACCACTAAACTGCTCCTCACCTTGTTTAAGCTTGTAACTAATTGCCTAAAACTCAAAAGGAAAATAGCATCTAAAAGATTAAAACTCCATAAAGATTTCTACTATTTGGATACGTTTTTCCTTAGCTAATATTGGCCAGTTTTCCAGCCCAAGGTTGAGTGTTACATTTACATTTACATGTGCATGACAGTGGTTTAAAAACATAAAAATGTCAGTGTGAGTTGTATAGTGAAACAAGTATATTAAGTGTAGAGATGAGGCTTGCGTAAGGTTATCAGTTCTTTTCAGTTATTTACATTGTGATTCTTTTTGCCTTCTTACAGTGCTAAATTTTCTTTAATAAAGTTGTCAAAGTCTCCAGGTCATCGATCATGTATAAATGAAAGACGATAGAATGTTACAAAACATCTTTTATCTTTTAATATCTGCCTCATTTGACAAGAAGCTGAGTTAATTAAGCAACATATAAAAGGACCCCTGTGAACTAGGGAGCTAAACCCAAAAGCTGATGAATTGTTGTTGAACAATAAACTCAAAATAATAAATTGCCTCTTTATGAACGCTGGTAGCATTAACATTACAAGGCACGTTTGTTGCGAACAGTTTCTTATGGTTGCCCGAGAGATAAAAACAAAGCAGTTTTTCTTGATTTCTCCATTAATCTTGGACAGTGCTCACTCTGGTTGTATTAAATCTTCTGGAATATTTAGTTCTTGGGAAAACTTGTGTTACTGCAGTTTCCTTCTTTCTTTCTTTTTTTTTTTTTTTTGGTGAGGAAGATTGGCCCTGAGGTAGCATCTCTTGCCTATCTTCTTCTTTTTATTTTTGCTTGGAGAAGAGTGGCCCTGACCTAACCTCTGTGCCAGTCTTCTTCTATTTTGTATGTGGGACATCACCACAGCATGGCTTGGTGAGTGGTGTGTGGGTCTGCGCCCAGGATCAGAACCTGTGAAACCCAGGCTGCTGAAGCAGAGCATGTGAATTTAACCACTACACCACCAGGCCAGCCTCTGCGGTTTCTTTTAATTCCCCTTCCGGTGGTCTCAGTTAAATGACAATTAAACATCTTAAATAACACCTTCATGTTTTAATAAACCCAAACTCAACGAGGGATGCTGTGTGAATGAGAAGCTGTCTGCATTCTTCCCCTCTGAGAGTGTCACTGAAATCAGGAAGGAACTGATGAGTGCAAATGTGAGCCGAGACTACCTAGAACATAAAGAGCCTTAAGCAGAGTAGCACTAAATTTGTGATACAAAGAGCAAGTTAAAACTGTTATAAAATACAATGGGACTAGAAGAGAGAAGAAATTGCCAAGAAATTCCATATGTCTATTTTTCCCTATAATATATATTGATACAAGACTCTAGAAGTCAAAATAAAGCAAAATCTATTTCATAGCCTTGAATTGCAGGAAAGAAGTTTTAAGTATTGCAAGGAGTGTCTCAGGAAATATTAGGACAGGAATGTGTTATAGTGATATGCTGTGGATATCTTTTTAAAAGATTTTTACGAAAAAATTGGAAATCCATATTGTCCTGTCATAAAAAAGTAATTCTTGTTCTAGGTGACTTTTCATGGGTTCTAATAAGCTTAATTCTGTTGCCAAAAGATGATGTTGTGATGGTAAGCCATTCCTACAGTTGAGGACAAAAGGGATGCTGCAGTGATCTGAAATGAGAAGAGTGAGCTTATGTGCCATATTGATTTAGTCATCCAACCAAAGCAAGTTCATGGAAAAAATGTGTCATATGCCATGATTATCCATAGATACGTGTAGACATTTATGATTGAACTCTCCGTCAAATGAAGATGGCTCAAGGGATGGTGGATAGCTTATTTTAAATCTGCTCACATATTGATTAAATATGTGATATGTTGCTGTTCACATATGTGGAGAAAAAGTATTTATTGTATAGCCTTTCTTTGCAATTTTGATTTAGAAAAACCTAGAACTAAAGATATGCATTTTCCGTCCTTCATAGATGTATGCTACTGTTTTATCTTCTGTGTTGCTAAAATATTTTTGGTAGTTTATTTGTATTTATTATGATAATCACTAACGTTGATATTTCCTTTGTGCCAGGCCGCAACCTCAGTATTTCATGTTATCTCATCTAGTTCTCTAAGAACACTGTGAATAGGCCCTATTTTTATCCTCATAAATGGAGATACAGAGAAAGTAACTTGCCTGAGGTCACAGGAGTGGAAAGGGACACGATTAAAACACAAGCAGTCCAATTCCAGAGCCAGAGCCATTTCTGTAGGTGCTGCTAGAATTAGTTTTAAGCTCCACAAAAATCAAAATTAAAAGAATGTTTTCTCTGGGGCTGGCCCTGTGGCACAAGTGGTTAAGTGCACGCGCTCTGCTGGGGCGGCCCGGGGTTTGCCGGTTCGGATCCCGGGCACGCACCGACACACCGGTTGTCAAGCCATGCTGTGGCGGCGTCGCACATAAAGTGGAGGAAGATAGGCACGGATGTTAGCCCAGGGCCAGTCTTCCTCAGCAAAAAAAAGAGGAGGATTGGCAGATGTTAGCACAGGGCTGATCTCCTCACGAAAAAAAAAAAAAGAATGTTTTCTCAGGAAGGCATTCTGTAAACTCGCTTTATCATGTTACAGGTGTCAAGTAGACTTTCACTTTTCTCTTAGAACATGAAGCTTTCCTGAAAATAAAGGAAATAATATTCATTCTCTACACCAGCCCTAATTCCCCCTTTAATTTCAGGTTCATCAAGATGAGGATGAGGGAATTCCCCTGGAATGTGTTTATTTTGTTGCTGTAGGTGAGGTCTCCCTTTGTGGCTATGGGAGCACGTCTGAGCTCAGACAGAGGAAAACTATAGAAAAGTTTATTATTCACTCTCCTCAGCTCACTGTGCCAATTTATGAGAGTGTATCTCTGTGAGTTCAATATGGACTACTTTACCTTAAAGAAAAAAAAGATGGATTCAGGTGTTCTTTTTTATGGATACCATTGCAGCATCAACTAAATACAGCACTGAGACACACTCAATTTTTCCATTTCCTAAATATCTTTTATATAACAAGGTTTAAGGAACTATTATTTTGGTTTTAGTTCTATTACTGTTAAAAAATAAAAGTATTGAGGAAGAGAGCTGCTTTGGGCCAATCTCAGCACTCCTGTGTCTTCTACGTGTTCATTTATGTGTTACTGAGGACTTCTGTTAACGAAAACACATGAGAAAACAAAGCACAGAAAGGTTAGATGTTTCTAAGGCAAAGTATAAGTTGGCAAGAAGGGCACATAGAAGGCAGAGCTGAGGGCTGAGCTGTGTGCTATTTTAGGGCAGCACTAGCCATGAAGCAATGTGCTGAGCTGTAAAAGATGGCAAGGACACTCTACATTTCCAACATGCATGCTTTTCAAAAGCAGTCATCTCAACTCTCCCTTCTTATTCATTGGTAATGAACTGCCTTTGAGCACTGAATAGTGATATGTTATTTATGCAAAATGCTTTTCACTTTTTGGAGAATTTCTGCATGTTACCTGGTTTGTTACAGAATGCCTATGAAGTAGGTCGGCATGGAGGCCCAGAGAGGCCAAACGTCCTGGCTAAGGACCTACAGGTTGATGGTAGCAGAGACAAGACCAGAAGAGGGAAATGGGATAAGAAGAGGAAAATTAATTGTGAGCTGTGATTGTAGAGAATCAGAGACACTCTGCAAATGCATATTACAAAATCTGTAGAAATGCCAGGCCATTAATATGAATATCAACAAATTTGCCTCATGCTGTTTGCTTCCTAAAGAATGCACAGCACTGTAGCTTTAACATACCTTCAATTTTTAATTAACTAGAGATTTTTTAGCAATAATTTATGGATTATTATATATCAGACTTTAAATATATTTAACACCACATTAGAAATTCCTCTAAATTCTCTTTGAAAAGATTGAGGCAATTCATAAATACCAAAAATTCATATTTTTATTTGTCTCTGATTCACGTAAATTAATGAACATTCTTTCCTTGTCTTGCCTTTCCCGTTACTGATCTTGTAGTCAAGAGTTTCATTTGATGTGCTGTGTACATCAGGATTCCATTTTCCTCTTCATCAACTCCTAGAATATTCTACTCTGCTCGTCTATGTATCGCCTTAGAAGGAAAGCCATCATTGGAATAATCTTATGTTCTAGTTTGAAGTGATGTCAGTGCAAGTGCCTAATATTCTTGCCTTTCTCAACTTTAACACTTGCTAGTGTTTAAGACTCTTGATAATAAAACTATGAAATATCCTACCTAACTCCTAAATTACTACCTCGCTGAAACTATTTTCTTATAAAAAAATGAGCAGGTACTAGACTTTGAATCCAAAATTGCTTATATTTCATCTTATATATAATGTAATGGCTAATGTTAAGTCTCTAATCGATATGAAATTAATAGAACAATAGAGGAGTCAAAGCAATATAATTTTACAGAAGATAATTGCTATTCCTCTAAGAAGAGGGTCGGACTGCTGATCTCACAAAAAGAAAACATTGAGTCTCTGTAGGAGTAACCGCGCTAAAAAAGCAGTGGCTAAATTCTTTCATGAAAAACATCTTTTTTAAAAAAATTGAGGTGTAATTGACATACAGTATTATATTATTTTCAGGTGTACACATAGTGATTTGACGTTTGTGTACATTGTGAAATGGTCACCACAGTAAGTCTAGTTACCGTCTGTCACCTCACAAAGTTAATACAATATTCTTGACTATATTTCCCGTGTTGTACTTTACATTCCCGCATCTTATTTATTTTATAACTGGAAGTTTGTACCTATTACTCCCCTTCACCCATTTCACCTCCTTTCTAATCCCCTTCCTCTCTGGCAACCACCAATCTGTTCTCTGTATCTATGAGTCTGGGTTTTGTTTTGTTTGTCTGTTTTGTTTTTTAGATTCCACAAATAAGTGAAATCGTACTGTATTAGTCTTTCTCTGTCTGACATTTCACTTAGCATAATACCCTCAAGGTCCATCCATGTTGTTGCAAATGGCAAGATTTCATTCTTTTTTATGGCTGAGTTGTGTTCCATTGTATATATATACCACATATTTTTTATCCATTCGTCCACTTGATGGACACTTAGGTTGTTTCCATGTCTTGGCTATTGTAAGTAATGCTGCAGTGAACGTAGGGGTGCAAATATCTTTTTGAATTAGTGTTTTTGTTTTCTTCAGATAAATTCCAGTAGTGGAATTGCTGGATCATATGGTATTTCTAGTTGTAATTTTTTGTGGAACCTCCATGCTGTTTTCTATAGTGGCTGCACCAATTTACGTTCCCAGCAACAGTGCATGAGGGTTCCCTTTTCTCCATGTCCTTGCCAACACTTGTTATTTCTTGTCTTTTTGATAATAGCCATTTTGACAGGTGTAAGGTGATATCTCATTGTGGTTTTGATTTGCATTTTCCAGATGATTAGTGATGTTGAGCGTTTTTTCATGTGCCTGTTGGCCACTCGTATGTCTTCTTTGGAAAAATGTCTATTCAGGTCTTCTGCCAATTTTTTAATTGGATTGTTTTTTTTTGATATTAAATTGTATGAGTTTTTATATATTTTAGATATTAATCCCTTATCAGATATATGATTTGCAAATATCTTCTCCCATTCAGTAGGTTGCATTTTTGTTTTGTTGATGGTTTCCTCTGCTGTGCAGAAGCTTTTTAGTTTGAGGTAGTCCCATGTGTTTATTTTTGCTTCTGTTTCCTTTGCCTTTGGAGTTAGGTGCAAAAAAACATCGCCAAGACTGATGTCAAAGAGCTTTCTCGTTGTCAGTGCAGTTGAGTCTATTCTCACTCCTAGCGAGTCTGTGTGCAGCAGAACGGAACCCTGGCTGGTGTTTTTATTCCTAGGGTTTTCATGGCCAATTTTTTCAGAAGTGGGTGAACAGATCCTTCTTCCTAGTCTGTCTTAGTCTGGAAGCTCCGCTGAAATCTGTCCACCATGGGTGACCCTGCTGGTATTTGATGGTGCAAGATAGTGGTCCTGTTTCATTCTTTTGCATGTCTCTCCATTTTTCCCAGCACCATTTAAGAAAGAGACTGTCCTTTCTTTGTTGTATATTCTTGCCTCCTTTGACATAAATTAATTGACCATATATGTCTGGGTTTATTTCTGGGTTCTCTATTCTGTTACACTGATCTGTGTCTGTTTTTGTGCCAGTACCATACTGTTTTGATTTCTACAGCTTTGTAGTATAGTTTGAAATCAGGGAGCATGATAATTCCAGCTTTGTTCTTCTTTCTCAAGATTGTTTGGCTGTTCAGGGTCTTCTGTGGATCCATACAAATTTCAGAATTATTTGTTCTAGTTCTGTGAAAAATGCCATTGGAATTTTGATAGGGATTGCACTGAATCTGTATATTGCCTGGGGTAGTATGGACATTTTAACATTTTTCCAATCCATGAGCATGGGATATCTTTCCATTTATTTGTGTCTTCTTCAGTTTCTTTCATCAATGTGTTATAGTTTTCAGGGCACAAGTCTTTCACCTCCTAGGTTAAATTTATTCCTAGGTATTTTGTTCTTTTTGATGGCAATTGTAAATGGGATTGTTTTCTGACTTCTCATTCTGATAGTTTGTTATTAGTGTATAGAAACAGATATTTGTATATTAATTTTCTATCCTGCTACTTTACTGAATTCATTTATTAGTTCTAACAGTTTTTTGGTGGAGTCTTTAGGGTCATTGAAAACATCTTATTTCCTTAGTGTAGAATTTCACTTCCTAAAGATAGAGTCAATTATGGACAGAGGATATATATCTGAGGAAAAATAGATGCACTATCTATACACATACACACACACACACACATACACATGCTCTATGAGTAAAGATCCATTATATTTCAATACCAGTGTGGTCTTTCCTAAGTATATATTCGCTTGTAAATGCATGTAACAAAAACCGAGAAGTCAGGAAAAAAGCTATTGTATTCCTGGTATCATTATAAATGTATTATTTATACGTTTTCTTACTTTAAAGCTTCAAATACCACAAATTTATAATTATATAATAATGGGATAATTGTCTTGGCAAACACTTTACTACGTAAAATATTACTGTAACACTTAGGTGTACAGTAACAGCTTGGTTGCAAGTGAGCTGAGGAACAGAACAAGAAAAAACTCTGGTGACAACATATTTGTGCATTGCCTCCCTCTCGTTACTGAGGGCTAGTAATAGTGAGAACAAAATGGCTTGCTGAATAGCAACCTGTCAGAAGGAGGTAATCCATTTTTAGTACCTGTAACAGGAATATACTGGGAGTAAATAGGGCAAATCGTATGTAAAGGCACTGTAAAATAAATTTGTTCACTGTGCTTGCTTGTTTTACAGCCAGTGAAGTCTTACAACCCAAGTTGCCAGTGTTACTATAGTTAGCATCAATTGCCAATGAGTTAGCAGAGTTCCAATTATAGCATAGGAAACATAATCTTTTATTATGTGCTTGTGTTTTCTAAAATCTTCATTGCACAAAATTTAGATTAGAAAAGACCTTTTTCTTTTGTAAATAGACATAATTTTGTACAAACTGTGTGAAGTGCAGCAAGCTGGCACTTTATTCATTACTGAAATTTGATAATGAACACAAGGGGTCTGAAGATTTGAGACAGCACTAATGAAATTAGAAACTGAGAGTAAGGGGAGTCGAACCCCCTAGTATTCCCTACTTTGCTTATTTAGGTCAGGTAGAAGTAGT
Organism: Diceros bicornis minor; assembly: GCF_020826845.1. Lineage (NCBI taxonomy): Eukaryota > Metazoa > Chordata > Mammalia > Perissodactyla > Rhinocerotidae > Diceros > Diceros bicornis. The sequence goes on along the minus strand of NC_080742.1, from coordinate 18,464,846 downwards.
ATATGTGGGCTCAGAGTCTTAAATGGTTGAGACTATTACATATAAAAACACAATTCCAATAGGACTGTAATTCTTAACACAGGGACCTCTTGCTTAATGAATAAGTCAGTAGTAGCAAAGTAATTATAAAATTGGCTTGTATAAAATAAATAATATTTTTATTGAATTTCATTATGGAATTAGAGTTATGTCTATATGTATATAAATCATTCAATAGACTGAATTGAAAACTTTTAATAAAGAAACTTAAGGTGGACCAGGCTTGTAGAATTTTGGATAATATGATGTGGTGAATATTTTGGAGCTCTTTTTATAACTTTTCCAATCTCTTAAATACCCACTGTCATAATTCAAGCAAAAACAAAACCTCATGACTTAAATTATCCCTTGATTTGAAAAGACTTACTGGATAATTTATTTTGTGTCAGTTGCCAATAATAGCCTTAAGCATTCTCTAAACATTATCAACCTAGTTCTATATTCACACCTAAATGTTATTATGTCATCACGGTGCAGACAATGGGAAGAGACTGGAGTCTCAGTGCTATTATGTACAAATCTGAGTTTAAATAGAAGTGTCTTCCTGGCATCAAGGCTTTAGCTTTTCTTGGTCCATCCAGCCAGATTGTCGCTCCATAAATTCAGACTAATGGGCTTTTTTTTTTATTTTCCCTGAACAGAAATACTCGGAACATTCCAAGAGACTAGAACATTAAGCTGGAATAAAACAATGAGTGTATTATCATCACCAAAAGAGCATTTTGAATTTTATTAGAAGAAACCAATTAAGATGTTATTTTCAAGCCCAGGGCCTGGCACGGCTTCAGAAGGTTACTTTCCAGAATGCGGCAAGGGTTTAGCTGGCACAGAGCAGATCTTTAGCTTAGCGTCTTGACAGCTTTAATGCACATGCAACTGGGATTTTTTCTTTAAGCTGATTCTCTTAAAAGCCATGCTTCCTGCCACTGTTCAACATAATTGCATCAATTCCATTTTCCATGAGTACTCAAAACCTGCTGATATGACTGGAGTTTTAAAACCTTTGTGTGAAAATCCAATTATGCATAATTTTTTAAGGGGGTCTGATAATGCATATGCCTATGCAGTTGTATTTTTTATTTTAATATCTAAAGAAGGATAAGCAAAGAGATCTTTATGATAGTATGATATAGTTTGATTATTCATTTAACTGTATCAACTACAGTGGTTTAAGCAATTTTTCTGTTACAGGAAGGAAAGAATGATCAATAGGCTGTATTTCATCAAAGGAAAAAGCAGCACATATCACTTTGCTACAGAATAATAAAATATTCTGATTTCAGGTGAAAGGAAATGATTGCCTCTCTCCTTATTATGTCTGTAATATCTATGTCTCTTTTTAAATGTGTTTATTTTCAACAGTTTGTCTTTATAGAATCTTTCATAATGATCTGTATTGGTTTACTTCATCTCATATCCTTCTACTTTTCTGATATGTATTTGACACTTTTCTATACATAGAGTTATGTATAGACATTTCAGATATTAAAAGTGTAAAATATATTTACCTTGCATCTATTTTCCTCACATTGCTTCTTTGATTTTTCTTCTTTTCTTAATTGAAGTGAGAAAAAGATTACCAAGCTTAGCCTGGAATAATTCACGAAATGGTGAAAGCACCTCAGATCCCAGGTGCTGATGGAATGTGTAGCAGGAATCGAATTAAAAGTGGCCTAGAGTTAAGATGTGCATTTATTTGTGCTTTGGAAATGAAACTCAGTGCCATAAGCACTTCCATGAAATTACTTTTAAAAGAAATACCGTCTTTTGCTTTCCAAATTTTACAATAAATACTTGATACTAAGGCAAAATTTTAAAACCTTTTCTAAAATTGCTTCTGGGTGAAAAAAATATTAGATTTTTAATAACTAAGGATAAATTTGCTGAGGTCCATTAATAACATAGATATTTTTCAAGGTATGTAAGTATCTATATTAAAGCTCCAACAGTACAAGTTATGTTCACCTTAAAGTGGAAGCTGGAAAATCTGGTTAGAATTGATTGTTGGCAAATTGTGGGTCAATAAGAGAAAAAGCTTTTAGGCTTTTGTAGAGAATGTTGTGTCCATCTGTCTCTTATTCCTTTGCTCCCTACTCATGCACCTTACTTTAGAGAGATTCAGTTAAGATATTACTCACTTAAAAAAACAAAAAGACCCAAAGAACTGCATTGAGGTCACACATATTTTGGAGTGCCCGCCTTGTTCGATGTTGTGCTACATCTATAGGTACAGAGAGAAGTATGGCATCCTCCCCTCGGTGACCACCTGTTCTAGTCAGCAGGATAAGCCAACTATATAAATAACTGTTACACCAGGCATGCCCTGATGTGTGGCATGAAAGAGGCACAAACAACTCATAGAAGAGGCCAGGTTTGAAATGAAAACATTGTCTTACATTGGTTTAAAATATTGGTTTTAAACCCATTGTGGACATTAATCATTCTGCTAGCAGGGATTGCAGTTGTTACCATGACTGTAAACTGGATTGAGAGGGGAGTTCAATAGGAATGCCAAGGAAGAGGTTGTTGCACTTAACCGAGGGTCACCAACCTCTGAGGCAAAGTACTTTTGCTGGGTTTTGTTTTGTTAGTTACCTCCAAATTCCTAGCAGTGCCAGTAACTGTGCAGAATCATTGTGACTGCCTGACTGATCAATTGACAAACAGCTTGACTCCACTTTGCCAGACTGTCTTCAAATGTCCAGGGCGTTAAAAATCCTCAACGGTCTATAGTGGTGGTAGAGTGGGGGGCTGTTTTTAGAGTCCTCTCCATTTCTCAACTTCCTCATCTCTCGTTTGTTTTCTCTTTCTCTTTTTCTCTCTCTCTCTCTCTCTCCATGTCACACACACACATACACACACGCATGACAAACACACACAATCTGGTCCATGTTTGAGGGATAAAACAAAGGCATGAAGGAGCCTGTCTTAAATATCAGAGGTTCAGATTATTAGTCTTCAGAAATATCTTTTGTGCCCCAAAATGAATTCCACACTAGAGTTCCTTTCTCTGGGCTTTCCCTCCATCATAAGGCTACAAGGCAGAAGAAATTAGGCCGGGAAAAACCTATAATTCTGAGTTTTTGGAATGGCTGATAAGGTTAAACCCAAGACCTTAGAACAGTGATTCTCAACATTGGCTATACATTAGAGTTACCTGGGAGCTTTAAAATCCTGATGCCAAGGTCACATCCCAACCAATTAAGTCAGTATTTGTAGGAATGGGGCATAGAAACTAGTGTTTTTAAACTACCCCAGGTGATTCCAGTCTGCAGTCATGTTTCAGAACCACCGCCTCCAAATCTCTGAAGTTCAGTTCCTACTAGATAACACGAAATCTCCGGGGAACTCCTTTTAACAATGAAAGAGAACTCTCTAGTCTATTGCTCTAATGGTTTTCAGAGTTTAGAGTCTTTGCTAAACATTAAAATTTAGCCCCTTTACTCAACAATTGAGATTTTTCAGTGCAAGAGAAATCATCATTAGTGTAGCCACCATCCAGCTTGAGTGTTGACAACCATTAAGAGAGAACAAGTACCCTTCACTTACTTCTGTGTGAATGTGAAGATCCATTCAAAGCCATGACCTAGAAAATTGTGTTCTATTTTCTATTTCCTTTATATTTTGAAATGTAGGGACATCTCAGTGAGATTTTTGACAACCTCAACTAGGTCTTGATTTAGGTCACCTCATCAGGCCTAGCATAGGGCCTGGTGTTAAATAAAGGATGTGTAGTGAATACTCCCTCATAGATGATTTCATTGGTATGTACTTTGTGTCCAGTTGTGGGATAGCAGACTCTCTGGAAGGTGAAGAGGCCATATATACAGTGGTGGTAATGGTGGGGAAAGTGGCAGTAGATGTAAGACAGGGAAGGTTTCTTTTCACTCAGAAAAAAACATGTCACCTGCGGTAATGGCAACAGGTTCTGGTCTTTTTTGCATATCATTCTTTTTCCATCCTCTTTAATGATGTATGATACATAGTAGATGCTTAATAAACGCTTGAAAATAAAAGAATGAATGAATTATATCTGCATGAAAAATTTTAGAGTACTGGAGGGGAGCAGAAGTAGGTCAGAAAGCCCAAAAATAGTGAATGAAATCCTGTCCAGCTCTATGTTCCAGGATCATAAGGTGCCAATAATTTAGAGAGGCCTTTCTTAATATGCTTTTAATCTTCTTAGCAAATTGTCTTCGTTTAGGTCTCTGTCCTTGTACTATGGTCCTACTATTGTCGTGTAGGCAGGAAAGCCACGGGTTAGTGGCTTTCATTAGCTTATGAAACATTTCTGCATAATTGCAATCAAAGAATTTCTGGAGAAAAATACTATGTGTGGGGGTTATAAGGTAGAAATAAACTAATCAATTTTATAGGAAGGTCAATAATAAACAGAACACAAATTGAGTACTTTGGACCTTTGAAAATGTCAGTATTGGCTGTAAAGGATATGTCATGTTTACTTGTTCATATTAAAAAAAAAAATAGGGGCCGGCCCGGTGGTACAAGTGGTTAAGTGCGCGCACTCTGCTGCGGCGGCCCGGGGTTCGCTGGTTTGGATCCCGGGCGCGCACCAACGCACCACTTGTCAAGCCATGTTGTGGCGGCGTCCCATATAAAGTGGAGGAGGATGGGCATGGATGTTAGCCCAGGGCCAGTCTTGCTCAACAAAAAGAGGAGGATTGGCAGATGTTAGCTCAGGGCCGATCTTCCTCACAAAAAAAAAAAAAAATGAGTTACAAACAGTACTTGGCCGTTATCAAGAGCTTTATGGTGTAAGTTTCAGTGTACCAATGTGATGTCTTTCATTAGATGAAAAAAACTTTCTGTTTTTGTGAAAGTATAATGTACCTTATAATGCACAATATACCTAGTATAGGCAAATTCAGAAAAATATATTATGCTCACTGGATGCAGTTTAGGAAGGAGAAGAAAATCAGACAGCTGTCTTATTAAATGAAACAGCAAGTGATATTCTAGGATATTATATGTTTTTAGGATTCCAATCTCATTAAACTAAGATATTGTTTCCAAGCATCCACCTATCACTTTATTGATTGATCTTTAATGGAAAGATATATATCTTGTCTTTGAAAGAAAGGATTAGATTTAGTGTGCTCCTGTTATTTAGAACTTGGTAGCAAGTCTTGCGAAGTATATAGAAAAAGTGAAGTAAATGAGGAGCTGACAAATAAGAAATAAGTGCTTAAAATATTTCCAGGAATAAAATACCAAATCTGGCTTAGTAGACTATGAGAATACAACTCCATGTGTGTCAAAATGCAAATCTCACAACTGTACTTCCCTGAATGGTACAAAAAAATTGCTGTGCTGAATGGAAATTACTTTTGCAAAATACTAAAATAGCCACATGAGTAAATTGTAGAGTTACGAGTCAAAGGTAGTTTTTATTTTTCGTGGAATATTTCACTTGTCATTCACTTGTTTTAGAGTATTATTGATAAAACCCAAATCATCATTTAATTCTAACTTGACAGTTGGAAGCATTGCTTGACTTTCTTATAATATTCAGGTTCTTAATTCATTTCTGGAGTTCATCCACCAAAATGAAGTGCAGTAATTCCTTGTACCACCCTCTTCAGCAGGCAAAACGTGACTCATTTCCCCACCCAGTTATGCCAGAACTGTTTAGTGCAATGTACAAAATGAGGTGTTATAGCACAATATTTCCCGATTTGTTTTTAAGCCACTTAGGCAATATATCCAACATCTTCTATTCTAGGAACACACACTAAAATACAAATTACACATTTTCCATACTTCCTTCTTGTCTCTGTGTTATCTCAGTAGTAAAGAGGAAAAAGGTGGGTGTGTTTATAGTGCAGTGCAATAAACTAGTCATGAAAGAACTATGTTTTATAAATTCATTTGTTATATAGAGGGGCTTTATTTACTGATGTTTAATGGATTACTTACAGGACAGTAGTGAATAGGCCCTCCTAACTATTGTCTGTGCCTGGTTTAAACCAAAATGGAAACAGTTGATTCTGTTTTGCATGAACTCTAGCAAAGACAAATGCATACAGCCTGGGTCAGGCCCAGGAGCAGATTGCCTGGGTTTGAAATCTTATTCTACCACTTATAGCCATGTAACTCAGGCCAATTCCCTCAACTCCCCTAAACTTTATTTACTAGGCTATAAAATAAGGATAAATTAGTTCCTACCTGATAATATCATTGTGAATGTTAAATGAGGTAACATGTAAAACACTTAGCAAGACATGACACAGTAAAACTATACTAAATGTTGGGTATTATAATTGCGTTTAAAGTGAGGGAATTGAAAGATGACTAGGATATACTCCTTGCCCTTAAGAAATGTATTGTTTAATTATATTAAGAAATATTATTCTAGATGTAGAAAACATGTGGGTCACTGGCCTAGAAAAGGATGTTCTTGGCTCCCTTAATATTTAAAAATGAATTACCTGCTAACATTTAAGAGTCAGGAGATTTCAGTTGACAATGTATATTTCTCATTTTTCTGGAAAAGTCAGAGGATCTAGGAAGTACAGATGGAAGCTGAGTAGAGCTGTCCCCTTCTAGCCTGGTCTCCTTTACTCATTTATGTTACCTGTCTGAACCTCACCAACATGGAGTTTTCTACTCTTGGTCTAGAGAGGGGCACAATGACAGATAAAAAAATTATTTCTAGGTAAAGCAATAGTCTTGTAAGAATCCTACCTCCCTGGTGGTATTGGAACATAAAAGAGAAAAATAGAACTCTTTCCTTCAAGAAAAATATAGTTAGAGAAAAAAAAGAAAGTAAAAAATCATAAAACAAGGTTAGTATCATATCTTCCTAAAAAATATATATCATGTTTATGATGCCCAAACTGAACAGAATAATACATTTACTTTTGTCTCTGTTTATGAAAATATTTGTTTGATATGAAAAATATGTTGAGAAAGTAGGGCATGTAAGGATGTCTGTCTAATGAAGGGAATCAACAACAGCACAACTTCTTTTTCATAGATATACAGGTACATGTGCATGTGTTGAGGTTTTCATGAAGGCACAAATCACCTGTAAAATAATTTAGACTGTGTTGACAGACTTTGAGATGCATTGTATCAAGCCACTACTCTGATCAGCAGTTCTAGTTTTTTTTGATCTCAGAGACATTATGGGCAGGCTGTTGGCTAGTGATGTGATAATATAGGCTATTATTTTGCATCTAAAAAGTTTCTAAAACTCTATTCAGTGAAAATCTAGTGTCAGATATCCTAGCTTCCTACAGATTTCTTCTTTTTTTTAAAAAAAAAAAATCATTCTAGATCTTCGTACTTTTTTTTCTTTTCCAGGAAAAATTCGCCCTAAGCTAACATCTGTTGCCAATCTTCCTCTCTTTTTTTTCTTTTTCCTCCCCCAAACCCCAGTACATACTGTATATTCTAGTTATAGGTCCTTCTAGTTCTTCTGTGTGAGCCACTGCCACAGCATGGCTACTGACAGACAAGTGGTGTGGTTCCACACCAGGGAACTGAACCTGGGCCGCCAAAGCGGAGGGTGCGAACTTTAACCCCTAGGCCATCAGGGCTGGCTCTCATGCAGATTTCTTTAAGGAAAGAGATATCCTACAGAAGTGCCCTGATACTCAATGCAGTGTTACTGTGGAGGTCTGATGCCCATGTTGAGTGAACTGTGGGGCTGGTGTGATTTGGTTCTGCCCATATTTTGCTAAATATTGCCTGGAGCACATATGTTCTAATACATACAATAATTCTTGTTTTATGATTGTAATTATTATGATACATGTCTTGATCTTTGTTTCTGTTATTCTTATACATGGAGCTCAATGTTACTCATCTTTAATAAGAATTATTTCAGATTTAGTACTTGGGTTTATATATTTTTCATTTTTTAATCTGGGAAATTATTTAGAAAAAATAAATCTTCTGGAAATAGTCAACATAAACTACATCTAAATGCTCTCTTGTTATTCTTTATGACAATTGGCAGGAGTTTTAACAAGTCATGTCAAGCTGCAATCTCAAAGAAAAAAAATATAATTTCCAAGTTCATGAAGAGTTTAGAAAGTTTTGTGATGTATTCATTTCAGCATAGTTATGATCCATTGTTCTGTACTATCTGACTGTACTATCAATTACTAAAGGTACTGCATAACAGACTGAAAAATTCTTAATTTAAAAGTTTACAGTTAAACAAAGTAATACAGTAGCTTTAATCTTTAAAATGTAAATGCAACCTTCTTAGCCTGAATTTCCATTCACTTCTTTGTTTTCCCCTGTATCACATCTTGCAATCAATTAAACACCTTCAAACTATTTTCTGGCATTTTTCCGCAGCTAGTTGTCTTTCTGCTCTTTGATTTTCCAGTTCTCATTCCTCCCTCTTATTCACCTCTGAGCACTCTTTTCTTCTGTGTGCCCTTCATTCACACCTCCTCTCGTGTCCACTTATCATGCGACTTTCTCTTCTGGGGTTCGTGAAGGGAGGCCAGGGTCTCCCTGGGTGTGTAGATGAGTCTGAAGACTGTGGTCTAAAGCTCGCCTAAGCAGCCCTTTACTGCCAAACATCTCCTGTAGTCCCCAAACCCCCCAAAAGGAGGCATAACTTCCCTCTGAAGATCTGCTTATCCCACAAGAAACAAAAGAAAAGAAGGTTGATTTTTTTAATAGCTTTCTTGTAGTTTTAGGTTTTGATGGAAATTCCGAAGTCTATTATTTTCATTCACTGCCCCACAACCCAGGAAACAAAAATGAGTAATTTTGTCTATCTCTAGATCATTTTAGATCCTTATTTTTCTAATAATTATTAAAAAGGAAATTAGAAGAAGAAGTGAATAGAATTACTAACTTTCAGAACGTGTGGGCCAGTGGATTAATCAGGCCGGGCAAGCTGCTGGACACTCCCACAGCCCCATGCTGCCCGAAGGGGTCTGTGCACCTCCAAGCCTCGCTCACCCGCATCTCCTTCGCGGGTGATGCTTCACACACCCTGCCACCCTGCCACACACGGTCTCGTCAGCTTTCCTTTATTGGGAGGTTGATTCAAGAAGAAGCAGAATACAAAAAAGTTGGCACAGAAGGAAGAAAAGCTAAGATGCAGGCTAGCTGGGTGGCAGGATGGCAAGACTAGAGTAGGGTCCAACAGGCAACCCTGTGACGGCCACTTCTGAAGGAGCGACCACTAGGGTTGATGGAGGGGCGTGAGAGAGCCTGTTCTATTGTTAGAGCTACCAGTGTACTTACTCCCACTGAGGTTCCAGTTCACTATTAGGCTGGTCTAGGTGGCTGCTAAGGTGCTTTTTTGTTTCTCTTCCTATCCTTTTTTTTTTTTTTTACGTAGACCTTTTACAAAAGTAACCTGAAATATACCTGTTCTTAGTAGTAGGTATGCGACTGAGGCCTAGTTAAATGACAGCATCTGGAGATAGTGAAATGAGGAAGAAGTCCCATAGTTGGAGTGACTAAAGGGCAGACAACAAGAGTTTTACTGTTACCTTGTCTTGATGCAAATGATGATAACATTTGGTACCTAGAGTAATCACTTTAAGATCCTGATTTTATTGAGGTTTGAAGCATTTTCAAGTTCTCTACAATTGCATTGTTATTATAAATTAATAAATAAATCCAGTGTTTGTAGTTGTGGGGCTGTTTAAAAGACATTGGTCTACGATTTAAGCAAATTGAAAATTAAAGCAATTTAAAGGTTATACCATATTGTGAATTACAATATTGTGATTATGCTAATAATAGCGTGGGAATGTTGAATATGATCGATGTGAAAAACTAAACACAAATCTTACATCCACATTACTTTATGCTCTGTATTTTCTCTTTTTATTTCATAGCATTTTAGGGAATATTATGAAAACATTAATTAAGGAGAGTCTACATACTCAATTCATATACTAATATCATATGCCTAAAGATCAGTCAATGTTAAGAGTGGATTGTAGAAGAAAACTTAAAATGAGAGCAATTGACATAATTAATTTCAGTAGGATAAACTTTGCCTTAGACAGCTCTAAATTGAATCATCACCTTGATTCTTCCAGATCACAGAGATATTTTAGAAAATGAGGTAACTGTTTGGATGTTTAAGAGATTTTTTGAGGCATTCTCCTCTGTGTGTTTTTTAAAGTCCATCATTTTTTCTATCTAGATAATTGATTGCCTATATTACTGAGACCCATTATGTTTAAACTTAATAATCTCTGCAATTTTCTAATCATTCTTTGCTAATGTATGATCTGATGGCATATTAGGTATTTGAATTTGTTTTGTTTATCAAAGATTAGAATTTCTGCAGATTTTTATTTAATACCTTTATAAATGTTTGCCACTTTGTTAAGCATGGTCAAGAAATATATTTTAAAAGTTAAAAGATTACTGTATCTGAATATTAGATGCAAGGAACACTGCCCTGCATTGTCAGTTTACATGGGGAAAACTAATGGGGCTATAAAGAAATACTATCTGTTTTATTAGAATGTCTTTTACCAGTGAAACAGCTGGAAAAACAGAGTTAGTGGGCTGGCTTCCATTTTCCATTGCTTTCTGCCCTTTAAATTCAGATTTCGTCTTGTTCATGACCACATGCTCACCACACACAGACTCTGGTTTGTTACTTTAAGCCACATGGAGATTAAGCACCATTAGTAAAGACTAGTTTAGGAAAAATTTTAACTAAAATAAATGGCACTTTCAAAGAGAATGTGAATTTATGGAGGGTGTGTGTGTGTGTGTGCGTGTGCGTGTGTGTGTGTGAGAGCTGAGATAAATCAATAAGGAAGAAATCAAGTCATGGTGGTTGGATTGGGTACCATGGGTGAATGAGACATGTTTTATGTTGCAGTTTTATTTCTAACAGTCTAATTGTAGTAAAATGCTAAGCGGCATCCTGGTGGCCAGAATGAATATGCATCACTTTCCTATATTTAGAATCAGAATTTTATTGCAGAAAGAAAAATTAGACATCATTTAATCTGGCCTTTTATACTGGAGCTGAGGCTCAAAGAGATTAAGTGTCTTGGCCAGCAGGCAGAATAGCTAGAACTTGGACGTACTTGTTACTGGTCCAAAGCATGCCCATATCACCCCATTCTGTTCTCTACCTACCCACTTACTAGGTATATGGAGAAATTGGAAATGCAGTGTGAAGGATAAGAGAGAGAGAAAGTGGATTCAATGAGGCTTTAAAAAGACATAATCATAAAAGGTAAATTGAGACCTGTGAATTGGGAGTTTTGGGATCAGAAACAAACAAAAATTAGTTGATTTTGTAAAACACCTACCGTTTGCAGTTAACATCTAAAAAGAGAAGCAAAGAAAGCATTTATAGTCATTTGCCTCCAAAAGCCCATTAAGTGCTAATTAGCCAGTATCAGAGAGAGTCCCAATCCCTCTACTTTGGAAGCATGCTCTTTAGGGAAATATGTGAATTTTGTTTTAAAGAAAAAAAATCTGTTAGTAGAAACATGCATCTGTGACCTCTACATTTCTGAAAAATTCCCTTAATCATTGTGGGAAAAAAAATCTGAAAAAAGAAATCATGTAAGGTTTAATTCTAATAAACATTCAACTGAAATGACAAGGTGAAGTAACTGTATAACACATGAAGAACAATTTATATTCCACTTTATTAGAAAGGCACAAGGAGTGTATCTTTAAATTGCACATATACAAATCTAGGTCACTGTGTTTTTTAATATTCTTTACCAATAAAGGCCACCACATTTAAATAAGAAAAAAATAGTATATTCTAATATACTCTGTTATGCAGCTGCCGTAATTGTAATTCACAATATCCAGGAACTAGTCTGAAGTATTTGTATTGTCTACGAAGGATGGAATTATCTCACTGTTGTACTATAAACTGGATATTAATTTCACAACAATGGCAAAAATAGGTTATCTTTGGGAGATAAGGTTAGTTTTCTCAGCATTCATGTGTGACCAAGGTTAAAAATCAAATGAGTTATAACAATAGTATTCAAAGTAGAGAAATGTCTTCAGTTACCTTTCAGTCATGATACAGCATTAAAATCTTTGTAACTTTTTAAGGTTTGTTTACGTTTTAAAATGCTTGTCTGTTTCATAATGACTGAAGGGGTATTTAAGTTAATTTTTTTGATAGAGTGATTTTCTTTTGTTTTCAGGAATTATTTGATATACCTTGAAAATACCCTTAATGTAATTCCCTAAATTATTCATGTAATCTCAGAGCTAGAATCTACATAAACACAGGATGACAACTAACACAAAATACACAATGGTACATATCAATATGACACCCCTCTCGGCCTTTCAAGATATTTCCTGATTTAAAAAATTCTGATTGAAAACCTGCCATGTTTAAGGCATTATCTCCTATATTAAGCAGAACATCAGTAAATGACTGATTTCTTGCTTTCTAGGAATTTACAATTCCATTAAAGAGATAAGAGAATAATAACTATACAATAGATGACACTGTTAATGATTAGTGTTGAAGGGTAAAAAGAGAAGGATAAAACAAAAGAGGCCGTGTAAAATCTGAGTTTTACCTGAAGAAAGAGTACAGTTTAAGAATATACAGCCAAGGGCCGGCACGGTGGCGCAAGTGGTTAAGTGCACGCGCTCCGCTGTGGCCGCCTGGGGTTCGCAGGTTCAGATCCCGGGTGCACATCGACGCACCGCTTGTCAAGCCATGCTGTGGCGGCGTCCCATATAAAGTGGAGGAAGATGGGCATGGATGTTAGCCCAGGGCCAGTCTTCCTCAGCAAAAAGAGGAGGATTGGCAGATGTTAGCTCAGGGCTGATCTTCCTCACAGAAAAAAAAAAAAAATACACAACCAAGAAAGAAGGTAGAGAGTGTGTCTGATAGAGCAATGGTATAGACATCAATTTCCCAACTTGTTCTGTTTGAGTTGAAGACATCATGTGATGGATTTGAACAATGTTGATCCTAGGGATTAGGATGAAAGGGGATTGGAGAAACTAACCCAGATAATGTGTTGCCCAAATGATGAGGCAAGTTGCCATGGCAAGGCAGTTGGTTGGAGGTCAAGGTACAACATTAAGAGAAAGAGAGGAAACCAATATAGAGAAACTAGTGAAAGGAGATGATTGTGATTTAAAAATCAGTAGAAACTCTATCACATTTTCTGCCTCTTCCCTATTAATCATCCTCTGATGAAAGAGTTTAGGGACAAGAAGTTTCATGAGGTTGAAGTACAACTTTAGGCTATCCAGTGCAGCACCATTCCTAGCCTCCATTCTTTTCTGAAGAATAGGGAAATACTCTAAGAATAATCAATACCCTATATTCCTTTAGAATAAAATCACAAGAAACATAATCTTTTCTTGTTAGAGCAATGAAAAAGGGAGAAAAAAGATCGTTAATACAACCACACGTTCCAAACTGTAACAGTGGAGTCAGTTATTCAGAGTGGGAGTTTAGTTAGGAACTTGAGTAGATGGAGAGCAAAGTACTTGGGACTGAATCTTTAGAAATGCCTTTTTTAAATGCATGTTAGAGTGTACGTTTTTGAAGAATCTATATTTGTGAAAAATGATCTAATGTCTTATATTCTTTAACTCAAAAAATATCCGAGTGTCTGTAGTGTCTATCAGGTATAGGATACTCTGTCTTGCTCTTTTTTTTCCATTTGGCTTCAAAGCTTTTTAGTGCATCATTTTCCTACAATGTCTAGGACCTACTTCTGTCTCCTTTTTTAGACAATGTACACACTGAACTTAATCACAATTGTCTATAATAAAAAATAGAGAATCACATGAAAAGTGACATAGTGCATACCCCCAAGAAAAGAATCTATATAACTCTGCAAGATATAGATGACCTTGGTATTAAAATAATAAAAAAAGACCTACTTAGCTGTTAAAGTGGAGAATGATTTCTCTGTAAATACATTTCAACAATCCGTGCGAAGTCTCCCGTAAAAACATTGACATGTATTCAACTTTTAACTATGAATGGTTACAGAGAACTGTAAGATAATTAAATGTCAAAGAAATCTTAGTCAATTTGTAAAGCAATAGTTTATCGTCTCTTGTAAAGAGACTGTCTACAGAAACCAGTGGTTTTGTATGTGATCCTAAGATTCTATCATTATGCAAAGAGTGAGTGCAAAGCTGTATTTCTAAATGAAGGGGCCTGTAACTAATAGAAAAATAAATGGAGGAGTATATGTTTCTTTTTAAGATGTTTACTATTCAGACTTTTGGGGAGGTTATTAGCCTAAGCATATGGTAGGTACTTTTAGAAGAATCAAAGGAAAAAAATAAATTTTCCTGCTTGATCATTCTTGTTTGAATTATGCAATTTCTAATGCTTTTTACATTCAAGAGTAAATGTCATAGTAATACAATTGTTTTAGCATAGGAAAAATAAACTTCACTTAGGTACAATAGTTCAATAATCTGGAGAATGCATTTTAGTTAAGAGGGTGAAATTACTAGTCCTTGTAGTTTTTTAATTTCTAGTTTGATTTTGACTGTTATATTTAGCAGGAAAGGTAGAATTTTTTTTTCCCAGGACTCAAGAAAATAATTTCATAGTTTTGTTTTTTTTTAAAGAAATTTGATATTTCCCCTTTGAAAATAGTTTTTTATCAATTGATCTCTCTCATGTATTTTATTATTTAAAACAAGAAAAAAAAACTGTGAAAAAGAAACGTATTTTTGTTGCTTTTTTGTTCTCTTTTCTTGTTCCCATTCCTCTATATCGATCCCAAATTACTTGAACTTTTTTTGTGTAATGTAATGGATAAAGTCCATTTATCAGAATATAAGAGGGGCTGGAGAAGATAAGCTGGCCCAGTAGAGGTATCGTGGGAAGAAGAGGATAAGGAGGAAGAAGGGTTGGACTCACTGTGCAACAGATTGTGCATGGAGAGGAGGGACACACATCAAGAGTTTGGACTCAAGAAGGGGTACAGAGGAAAGATGACAGAGAGGCTTCAGTGACTGGTGCGATCCCTCCTGTCTCACTCATGCGCCATCTGTAAATCAGCTAAGCATCACTAACTACTGAGTGTGTCTGAAATTTCTGTAGAAACCAGCAGAAATGTGGAGCATCCAAGCCTTATCTCACATGAGACAGAAGCATGCAGACTTCTCTCAACCAAGAAGTGAAACAGAAAAGCACAAGGGAGTTAGACATGGAATTCCTGGGAGACCTTTAATTGTACCAGGCCCAGAAATTGGGATCTAAAGCAAGACTCTTTACATCTTGTTGGTGCAGGGAGGACTCAGATTACAGTTACGTGGGCATATGCTTCCCAAAGAAACACGCTAGAATACAATGCTGCGAAGGGGGTGAGATAATTGCATTGTACCTAGACAATGCATCCATTTGATGCATAGGACATTTGACTGTTGTTTTGGGTTCTAGAGAAAGTGTTAATATGCTAGTAATATTGCATGGCCTAGGACAGTATTTTTTTTTAAAAAACTTTGCTGGAATCTAAACTTGCTCTGTAGAGATATTTCTCTGACAGTGAGCTCTTGATTCTTCTTTGGTATTTTTGGACCTCCATGAATTGTGTACTTCATTATGTGCCAAGCTAGTTGGGGAAAGTGCAGTCACCACTGAACATGTGTATTCCAGCCTTCAGACCAACAGATGTAAAAAGTAGAAAGTATATGTAATAAAATAACTCAGCCAAACCTCAAGTGAAAAGCAACTTTGGTCATTTTTTAGCCTTTAGATTTGGTTGTTTAGAAGTGGTTTCCAAAGTTTAGTTTACCAAGTACTCTTTCAAGATTTTAAATTTTCTGAACTTGCTTTTGTTTTTCTTTATACGTTTTTAACCTTGTCATTTATCTTTTTATTGAGCTTTGTGGTCCATGTTGAAAAGGGTGTTGCAGGTAAAGGGAGAAAGGCCTTTGGAACCTTGGAAGACCCTCAGCTTCCTTCAGGAAACATTTGCCCATATCAGCACTAGGAGATCAAAAATAAAAATAAGCTTTCTTTTACCTTGCCCTTGTTTGAGCCACGGTAAAATTGTATCCAAAAGTGACGGCAACAAATGTTAAAGATTTATGTATTGAAAATGCGATAGATTAAATTGGGTAAGTGCCCAGATTGTCAAAGACAACAGACGTTTTAGCCACAATGTCAGTGCCTTCAATATGTTGGACTTCTGAGAACAAATGGTTTCTCTTAACACAAGTCTAATCTGATTCACTTCCATACATTTTAATTAGTTTTTCCAATTATGAGAACAGCAGATTACATATAAGAAAAGCAAACATCTAAAAACTGGATAATATGGCTGCTAATTTTGCTTCAGGGTGCTGAAGTTATCATTTGAACGATTGTTCGCCCACTCCCAACTCCACCTGGTTGACTTGACTGAGTTAGTTATTTGTGATTGTGTTACTAAAAATTGTTATAGATGAAAAAATATTTATATTGTTGGGTCTTATTTAGGAGAATGCTACAAATAAATCCCTTTTTCTTTTTATAATATCTAGCGTGCCATCATTTCTACCATCATGTTTATGCTTAAAATAACTACCTCTCTGCCTTTAAAACATTGCACTTTATTTGGAATTATATAATACAAGAAAGAGGAAAATGACACTTTATTATAAGGAAATTATGAGTGGTAAGTAATTCACAGATTAATTCATAACATAAAAGATGTTTGTATGTAGGTGATTATATGTAACCCAAAGTATACAAGATTAGGAATACTGAGACCTAGATTCTAGTTTTAATTTTACTGTGTTCTATTCCTTTAAACTTTACAATCTTTCTTTCTCTCATATCTAAATGAAAATAATAATAACTACTCTTTCTCACACAGGGTTATTATGAGATCAAATAAAAAAAGGACATTTATTTTTGTAATATAAAATTCAAAACATTTCAAATATAAGATCAAATCAAAATACATTTCAACAATAAACTATGAGATAAAATACAGCATACTTTATCTCCTTAATTGGACTTAATACATTTCTTTAATTGTTATGATTATAAATATTTTAAATGTTTATTATGTCCAAGCATAATCAAAGCCAATTTAAAGTTCCTTATACTTTTGAGACATGGAAGAAGTAGTGGCATAGACAGAAATTCAGACACTTAAGAATGATACCAGATCTTCCTCATCTTTCATTAATTGCAATATAAATAGATTTCCAGTGTATATCTCCTTCATTTCAGATGTCTCTTCACTACGTGAGTATTGTAAACGCAGTGCTCGTGTCAAAAATCTCATATCGACTACAAAATTCTTTCTTTTTAAGTTTTCCTAGAAGCCACCTTGGGAATCGTCTCTGACTTTAAGTGGTTTAAGGGGTAAAACATGCCAGTAGACATCTTTCTAAAACCTTTTTTAAATTTTATAATGTATAAATCTGTTAATCTTTACATGTAAAGAGACTTTAGACAAATAGCATTAATCTATATTTCTGTCCTCCAAATTACATTCTTTATGTACACTATTTACTATTGATAAACTAAAATCAAAATTATGCTCATTGAGATGTCTAAGATAATATAAAAAAATCAATATTTATAAAGCCTCTATACTAGACTGCGTTAAATATTTGAATATTGCTTTAGAGAGAGGAATATATTTGGAGTCTTTCAAGATTTTTCTCCATGATATGCAGTTGCGGGTAGGTATCCAATCTCAGTTACTCTTTATACTCAGGGTAGGAAGTGCTTTCAATTCATACAACAAATTTGTGTTATAATTAACTCCAAGAAATGTAAGACCTGTAACCAGCATCTCAATAACTGGCTTGACAGATTGAAGGCGATAGTCTTTAACTTTCGCCTTAAGGCTCTTGTGTTTGTTAATACTGTCATTGTTGGACATACTACCAATGCTTTGATTTGGGGATCTGATTCATTTATTGAATCTTGGTTTAGGGAGTTGAGTCAATGATCTAATCTTTCTGCTTTATTCTAAATTCAGTATGTTTACTGAAGATAGAACCTTAGTGAGAGATATTCAAAACTCAGTTATAAAATTTCAGTGGGTCACTCTTTTCTATTCATTGGCTTTTGTTTCCTCATTCTGTCTACTTCTGTTATACCAAATTGAAATAATTGTTTTGGATACTATCTAAAAATCTAAACTGTCAATCTGTTTAGATTTTTAATAACACTGTTCATTTAAAACTTTGTGGACATTTTAAATAAAGATTTCATGTGAGAAAATGTAAATTTACTTGATGTACTATGCCTTAAATTTTGGATCTGCTCTATAAAATTACATAGTTGTATTAAAATAAAAATCTTTTCATGAGATTTTAATTTAACTAGTAACTGTGTGTAAGCTAAGCACTGAGAGGCTGAAAATATATACCATATTTCAATTAACATAACCTATTAGTGATTTTATACACACATGCACACACTTGAAGATCTTAGTGGTCAGTGTTGGAATGGGAGGAAAATTGATCAATATTTGTCACCCAGAAATATCCTAATTCTTTTCTTATTGATCTTGTTATAAGAAAATATTGAGTTATTGAGACTTTTAAATACTTATATAAATTCAAATATATTATTCAGCGTTAAGGACTAGACTAAATGCTGGTGGCTTTTAAGCACAAGGCTGTTTTAATAAATTTTAAGATAGTGCATTTAACTAACTCACTCCTAGAATTCTGAATCCTTGCTCACCAAGCAACTTCTAACTGTCATTTGCCACAGGAAAGCTTGAGAATGCAAGTAATCCCTAAGAAGTTTAACTTCGGACTGGCATACACACTCAGCTGAGCCGTTTTTCATAAATACGTGAATGAAAAAGCAAATACATATGCATACATACCACATATGTAGTAAACATTTATTGCACAAATGCCAATTCAGAAGCACTTTACCAGATATTAGAAATAAAATAATCTCACAAAAGTAAAAAGAAAAATGACTTGATATGTGCAAAGCTATAATTAAGTAATTTGCTAATTGGTCTTTACTGTTAGATAGTATCTTCAATAGGAGATGCATTCACTAGTGATTATCCCTCTATTTGAATTAGTTTGAGTGGGTAATGTGAGTATGCTCTAGACTCAGTGGAATCTTGCAAAAAACACAGCTGCTCTGAAGTCTCAAGGGGGACAAGTGAAACTGAAAAATCAATATGTCACCAGCAGGTTTGTTGTAATAGATTCTTAGAGCAGCAGGTTTATGTAAACTAATGGCGCACTAGGCAGTGACAAGACAGTTAGATTAAAGGACTGCATAGGCAGAATCGCTGGGCCAGCAAGCCGTGCAGATTATAAACGCAGGATTTTTTCAGGGGAGGGTGGCTGGAGGGTAGGCCAGTGTTCATAGGTACCTATGCTGGGATATAGTATTGAAAATAGATTTTAAACATAGCAAATTTACATGGATGTAAAAATCACTTGAAATTGACTCATGTATTTATAACTCATTATCAAAGACCTGTTAATTTTTTTACTTTAAATTATTGTACCTTTATGTGAATTCACCAAGGTACAGATTTTTTAAAACAGCAAAAGTTATTCTTTACACAATTAATCTAGGGCTCAAAGAGGGAAAAGTGGAAGAAGAGCTATGTTCCAAATGTCTGAAAACATGAAAAGAAAGTGTATTTATATTTCAGACATCAGGTAATATTCTGTTCAGAAATAATATATAGGGAAAAATCCTGAGTGGAAAAACATTGAACAAGTTAATAAATTTAATCCTAAGAATCATCTTCCTGTCTCATTCTAAAGAGAAATGTTATCACATAACTTTAATCTTATGAAAGCTTACAACTGAAATGATTTCATAAAAAGAATGACTTCAACTCAACAGTGAAATATTTTACTTGTACCTTGTGGAAACCAAAGATTTCTTTAGAAGGCTTTTTTTTAAGGGCATCTATTCTGTGTTTTATAAATTCATACGTTAGCCTTAATGTTTATTATTCTCCAGTTTTTTACACAGTTTTCCTATACAGTCAAACATATTATTACAACCTGGTTTGTGTTATGTCATCACAGTTTTGTGACCTTTAAGCAGAAATTTATGGTGTACATCAAAGCAGTAATAAACACATAAAGAAATTCTTCTGCAAAGCAGCAGTCGCTTCAATATTTCTTCTGAACATGTGGCTACAGTTTACATCTTGGTCACCTTGCAGCAGCCTCCATGAAAACAATGCCACTGTGTGTATGAGAGTGGACTGCTCATGTTCTCACATCAACACTTGCCCTCCAACGCTGAAGTTTCTCTCTGCCTGGCCTTTCTGTTTAGACTGCTGGAAAATATTTGCTGCTCATCTTCACTATACAATCATCCATACAAAAGTCTATAAAGCACAGGTTTCATTCATTTCTTTACCATATGGAAGCATAGTGGTATCTGTTAAAATCAGATATTCTTACAGTATATCTCATGTTTGAAAAGTTAGTTAATGGGGCCTCAAATTTTTATAGCAGTTAGATAGAGGCTAGCTATGTAGTTAAAAGTCTTCTATGGTGGAGTCAAAAAACTTTACCTTGATTCTTTCACTAAGAGCCTTATGATCTTGGACCAGTCTCAGTTTTCTTACCTGTAAAGTATAGAAGTTCAAATGGACTTTTATATCTAAAGTATTTCATACCTTTTAAGAGAAACAAGTTTATTGAATATATGAAATCTAACTTATATTTGCCCATGTATAAAATTAGGGGTAAATTTCTTTTGCTTATAACTTTTTTATGACTATAAAATGGAAATAAGCTTACTAATAGATTAGAATTAAAACTCAAAACTAATAAAAATCAAATGAAGAGTGCTGAGTTAACATAGCAAATGTTGTTTGTTACTGAAATGAAATTTCTGCTCACAAAGTGGCCATGACACTGACACTAACTCTAGAGATGAGGGTACCACCACAGTGCCTCACACTTGGTATGGACTCTAGAAACATTTCTTGTAGGAAATAATGACTACCGAGTGAAAATGAAAGATGAGTGATGATTCTTGTGAATTATGGTTAACTGATGGTATGAGTTAATTTTATTGACATCTTGGGTTTTTCCTCGTGATTTAAAGATGTTCTTTGATGCTGTGAAGGACTGTGGAGCAGTGAATCACTCTAAAGCTGCTTCTGAAGCATGTCCTAGGGCAAATTGTGAGCCTTCATTTGTGTCCAGGATGGGAGGAACAACAAGAAGTATGCATGAGTCATAGGGCAAAAGCACAAAATGTCATTCCACAGAGAGAGTGGTGACCTTATGTCTGAGTACGCAAAAACTGAATTAGGGAAGTAAGTGGCCTATTCTCAAAAGTTCATGTAATGAGGTTAAAACCAAATTTTTCTTTTAGATGTTTATGCTGTTGGATTATACAATTACTTTAATTTAGTACTGCAAGTGAGTTACCTCTGAGTCAGTTTGAAACTATCCCACATCAGGCAGAGACCAAACACAGACCTTCCAGGGCCTAGGTCTGCTCTTCGCGATTTGGAACAAGGGGGCCTGTTAAGGTGTGTGCTTCTGCCCTCTGAGATTTGGAACAGAATCTAAATTCCATGTGTGCTGTGATGTGCTTAGACAGAACCAACTCCTCCAGGCCCCTTTCTTTTAATTTTGGAAAAAGGCCGTTGATTTGTTAATTTGTACATTTTGTATTGATTGCTAAACATAAAAAGAAGTACATGTAGGGTGCGTTGTGGCATATTAGAAAATACTTGAGAGAAAAATATGGAGTATTATAATAGTAAAACATGAAAGAAGTCTTTTAAACCATTTTACTTGATGGAACAGAACTTTTTGTTTTCTCAGAGAGTCTGGCATCATGGAATGTCATGCCATGGAGTCCTCGTTCTTTTATTTCAGGTGTGTTTGCCATCATTCCCTCTGTTTGATAAGTGGATTTAGGTGAGTGTCACTTGCTGATAGGAGCCTCCTCTTCAAGACTTTTTCTTTTTTAAAATTTTCGTACGTGTGTATTCATTTGTGTGTGGAAACTGTCCAAATTAAACATTTGTATATAACAGTTTTACAGAACTCTCGGAGAGTAGTATTGGATGTTTTTACTGTGTTATAGGACTTATACCCAAATAAAAAGGAACAAAGAATATATCCAATTAAAACAAGGAAAGAACTCTTGAACCCAGCCATGCATATAAGAAAAATAAATTGTTTGAAGTGAGACATGAGGTAATCATGATTCCTCAAGGAGGAAGCCAATACTATTCTGGCTTCTGCTGTGCCTGTCGGAGATGAAATGTTTCATTGACGTTAGTGCTTAACAACTCACCAAATGTTCTAAGGGTCAGGAGCTCTATTAAATGGCTTTTTTTCTTGTGATTGCATTTTAGCAAATATGTAAATTATATGAGGCATAGTTGACAGTGTAAAGTACCAGAAAAAAAATCCATTCCCTAAAAATTCCAGAATGTATTTTGAGGTTTCACTCAGTGTTGTACAGTGATTCGAAGTTCTTGCTACAGTCTAGCCTCCGAGAAAATAAAAATGTCAGAATATACTGTATTTCAGGCCAATAAATCACCTCCCGGGAAATGAGGACTGTGTTCATACACGTGATTAACACATTTCATTTTGTAAATTGAGATTATTTGAGATTTTGAGGGGGGCCATTTTAGTGGTCTAATCCATATAGTATTGAATCATAGCATTTTGAGAAGTAGGTGTAGTAATCTATACTGTCATTCATAATGACTACAATCAACTGGGATTGTGGTTCTTTTTCATATGATCATAGTAAATTTTGTACTGCATACACAACGTTTAAAAGAACATAGTCACTTCTTGTGTGCCTAAATGTTTCTATATGCTACAATTTTCCCCTTATTGGTATATTTATATTTTATTTCAATATGATGCATTCCAAAATATTCATTATTAGATTAAATTAACAAAATCACATGAGTAATTTATTTCATGATTTTTTCCCTAATAAACGATATTTGTATCCATATATGGATGAAATTCCTCAGCCTTTTATGATTTTCATCAAGCTTTCTTTGTCACTACAAATTTTATGTGGCTTGACATTTCCCTCTCACTGTCTTCATGTTAATACATTGGTTGATTAGAGGTCTTTAGCCCTACTCATTGGTTATCTGCACAAGGAACAATAGGAATCTAATACTCTAACCTTATTTCAACTCATTGCTGCTGCTGCTGCTGCTATGAAGCCAGTTGTAATGCAGATAATTGTTTCCATGATTACTGAGATAAACACCACATGTGGGAGAAGTTTGTTTTTTCCATACTACATGAGATAAGCTCTGGGAGAATGTAGCAATTGTAGCATTCAGTTTCCTAATCAATTACACATGTAAAACTCCTCCAATGATGCCAGAACTTGTCCATTATTTTTTGCAAGCAGTGTGTAAAACTCAGAGTGCACTCAGAGGAAGCTTCGACCTATTTTCTTCGAAGCTGGTGCTGCTATGAAGAATGACTTCATCATAAAGCACATCTTACAGGTTGTTTTTGAATATAAAAATGATACAAGATTAGCTAAGAAACTATAGATAGAGCAATATTTGAGTTTCCTTCAGAGGAATAATCATGTTGATCTTGTTGACTTCTTGGGTGATATGATTGATAAACTTGAGACTGTGTGTATGTGTGTGTGTGTGTGTGTGTGTGTGTGTGTATGTGCATATGTCTGTCTGTCCTTCCCTAGGCAACAGAAATTACACTCAGGCATAAAATTTCTTGGTAGAAGATCATTCTTTATCAGAAATACCACTGTACATCTTAGCAATCAAATTAACTTTAGTTTTTTATCATCAAAGTTATAATTCCATAATAATGATTATTATTGAATATTTACAATGCAAGAACTTCCCTAAAGGACATGCTGATTATTTATTGCTGCAGTGTGATCTACTTTTGGATGAGGTTATTGTTTATAAGTTGAGGTAAGAGGAATATTTCTGTTGCATTTCTCCCCCACATACACTAAGGGGCACAGATGTTTTGAAATATTTCTGTAAATTATATAAATATATTTCTAAGATAAGCAACCACCATGATTTTTAAACCTAGTAAATCACCACAACATCATTCAAATTTATTCATTCGTTTAACAAAGACTTATTATTTAGTACTTATAATGTGCCAGATACTCTTGTAGGCACTTAGAATGCACCACGGGACAGAACAAATACCGCTATCATAGTGGACTTTATGTTCTTGTGGAAGGAGACAGATAAAAAACACCAAACATGACAAATAAGTAAATTATCAGTATCTTAGAGATAAGTACTTTGGAAAAGAAAAAGTAGGTGGGATGATGGTGCTCTGCAGGGATGAGGGAAGGCAGGCCGCAGTCAGTGAACGTCTCACTGAGACTGAGATTTGAGCAGAGACTTGAAGAAGATGAGGGATAACCAAAGGGATGTCTGTGGGAAGAGCATTCCAGACAAAGGAAATAGCCCGAGCAAAGGCCCAAAGGCGTGAGGGAGCATTCCTGGCATGTTGTAGGAAGAAGGCCAGTGTGGCGGAAGCAGAGTGAGTGAGAGATAGTGTAGTAGGGCATAAAGTCAAAAAGGTATTAGGTTGAAGGGGGCTTGGTGCAGATCTCATTAGGGCAGGACCCTGATGAGCCTGCTACAAAGAGGAGAGCTGGATGTTCTCTAAACTAGAGAAAGAAGCCTTATAAGCCTTTTGGCTCAAGGTCACCTTGAATTAGGTTTGGCTATATGTCCAAACTCATTTTAAATACCAGCTAACCTCTTCATGGTTTGCCTCCTGTTATTCTTGCTCCATGTTGGTGTTTTACACTATGACTTTAGCTCAAAAAAAAAAAAAATCTATATATATATAAGATATTATATATAATTTATATATCTATAAAGAAGAGAGTCCATAACATAAACTAAGGCAATGAGTAGCTAAAATTCCGTGAATAATTTATGCATGGCCCAAAAAGGGATTTCACAAAGTGTTGAATGTATTCGGAATCCATGCTTCTTTGCCTCCTCTTCCTTCCACGGCATCTTGAGAGCACAATCAAGTGCCTGCAATCTTACTGGATCCACCTCTCTCTCTGCCTCCTGCCCTCCTGACTGAGAATAACCAAGTGTCCCTCTTTCCGATTCCCTGTGCTCTGGAATCCCACATCCTTTGTCTCTGAAGGGACTTTGTTCCATCACTTATTGTCCCTCTCCTGTATCTCCAACAAGTTCTGCTTAAATGACCACTTCCATTAATACATGCTCAGATGTCTCCCATCATTAAAAAAATCCCATTCTAGGTCCACTTTTCTAGCAGTGTCTGTCTTCTCCTGTTCAGTACCAAGCTCTTTGGATGCATTTCTGTCCTTGCTGTTTGCACACATGTTCTCTCCTCCCCATTAGTCTTCAGGACTCTGCAGTTGGGGCTCTTCTCCCATTTTCTTCCTGAAGGGTCGCCTGCTTCTTCACTGATACATTAAAATACTCTTCACTCCTTATCCAATTTGATCTCTTTACACTATTTGACACTGTGGAACACTTTTCTCCTTGAAAATATTCTCTTCTTTTTTTTGCTTTAATGACAATATTCTTTTAAGTCATTTCCCACCTCTATGTCAACTTCTTTCCAGTCTTTTCAAATTCCTCCTTTTGTGCCTATTCCATAAATATCAGTGTCTCTAGGATCACATTCCACACTCTGGGCAATCTGATCCCCTGGCCAGGCTTCCATCACCATCTTCAGGCTGTGATCATTCCCAGATGTATCTCCAGTTGAGGTCTCCCCTGAACCCAGTGTTCTTATAGACAATCATGTACTAGACACCTGTGTGAACATCCGCATCCCAAAGGCACCCTCAAACTCAGGGTGTCTAACTTTTAAAACACCCACTCCTTCCTCCAAATTCCTTTCTCTTCCTTGTCCTGTACCTAGTAAATGACAACCCGGTATAATATCCCAGTGTTCAAGCTAGGAACCTGAGCACCATTCTTTTTCTTTTTTTAGAACTGCTTTAGGTTCACAGCAAAATTGAGAGGAAGGTACAGAGATTTCCCATACACCTAGTGCCCACACATGCGCATAGCCTCCCCCATTATCAACGTCCCCCACCAGAGTGGTACATTTGTACAATCAATGAACCTACATTGACATCGTAATCACCCAAAACCCACAGATTACATTAGGGTTCACTCTTGGTGTTTTACATTCTATAAGCTTGGACAAATGTATAATGACATGTATTCATCACTGTAGTATCATACAGAGTATTTTCTCTGATGGGCACCGTTCTTGATTCCTTTTTTGTTCCCTCTCCTCCTTCCACACTATCAATTACTTTGTACTTTGTAGCTCACAATGTAAAACTTCCTAAATTTCTCAGTGTCCTAATGTCAATTTTTGTGAAATTATGTTATTTTTTATTCTATAGAACATCAAACAAATATAATAAATTCCATTATGAAAAAATAAAATTTATACTAATGGAAGAGGCTCTAATCATACAAAGTTATTAAATCTGAATGAAGAATATAAATTTTAAACTTGTCATTACAAAAACACTAACCAAAGGTGTGATTTCGGTTGAAAGAATAATTTCACCCTTAGTGGGAATTCATTACATAGGATCTATTGAGAGGAATTTTGCTTTCTTTCAGTCATATTGCTTCCAACTATTCTATATCCAATCTCACACATCATAAATTATCTCTTACATTTCAAAATTTGCAAAAGAGTCAATTTGGTGAACATTTTTATAACGCAAAATATGTTATTACAATCAATTTTATCAATTGAGAACAAGAGACTAGATGGGAAAATATATTTAAATTATAAAATCACTAAAACTGTGTAAAGACGGAATTTAATTTTATAAAAAGAGGAAAACTCAGAGTGAATGTATTTTCTTTAGTTCCATCTGTCAACTAATAAGCATATTTAAAAAGAGATGTAGTTAAAATACGGTTTGTAACATCAGTAGCCATTATCAGCAAATGGCATGAAAACATTGAGGCAAGATTATGTTAGGGAGTATACGGTATTAAAATCACACATCAGATTAATCTTTACAATGATTTAAAAAACAATAATCTTTCGGTTTAAAGGAAAATGTTTCTGATGAGGTTAAAGAACTTCAGGTTACAAAGAGCTTGGCAGTTGGAGAATGAGGCAAAACATTCCAGATTCGAAGAAGAATTCAGTAGAGCATGACTAACAAATGTCATAACTGAGGATACATAATAAATTAGGACACTTGTTAAAATATATGGCAGCCACTGTAGAGAAAGTTTGTAATGTAATTAAGAGTGACTTTTGCATGTTGCCTGTGATATTATGCTTTAAGTTTTGTAACTATATATAATCAATATATACTCATAATCTTGCCATGATCTTTTTCCAAGATAACTGTAATTGCTTCAGACTTTACAAGGTTGGCTCAGAACAAACTGTAGCATGTCAGAAAAGTGATCTCAACCACTTATAGCTAGCTAGTGGCCATCTAACATGACAGATGGCGCCCTGCCCGTCCTCGGCAGCTTGTGGGACAAAGCTGAATGTCAACACCACTGGGATGTAATTATTGCAATCTCTTGGGTCCAGTTTGGCATGAACCCTGAAAACAATTCCCCGGGAAGTGCTGGGAGCAATGCAATGATAGAAAGAGCAAAGAAATGAGAGCTTTTTGAGACCAGCAGCATTTTCATTTTACTGACAAGTGTTTTCACACTGCTTAAGAATAAGTATTTTGCATCTGACAGATCAAATTGACAAAGAAATTGAAAAATTTGTGGGACTTGCAGTGTGGCCTAATTTAAATATTATCAAGTGACTTCAATTTATATTGCAGAAGGAGCTAGTCAATGATCAAAATAATTTTGAAAAATACTTTTAATGATTAAAAAGCAGTATCATTTATATTTCAGTTGTGTTTGCTAAATATTTTAATGATGCTTTCTTATATTTTGCAACACAAATTATGTTACCACCCAAACTCGTTTAATCTTTGAAAAAACCCTATAAGTTAGATATTGTTATTAGCTGCAATTTTACAGATGAGGTGAATGAGACACAGAGAGATTAGTTATGCCGCAAAACAAGTGGTAGGTCCGGGGCCCAAACCAAGCCATCTGATTCCAGAGTCCCTCTTCTTAGTCATTTTACTTCTCCTATGCTGCCTTGTACATTTCTTTAAAATGCTCAACCTACCTGCATCGTGTGGTAGTACCTGTAGAGATTGTGGAGCTTGATACTGAAAACAGATAATGTGAGAAAATCTAAAATTCCAAAATTACTAAAAATATAAATCATTAGAGGAATTAGTAACACATGGATTGATTAATCATAAATTTCTCCCCAGAAAGGTATCTTTAAGTAATACATATACTGAGGGTGCTGACATATTTTTTATTACTAAAAAATTAATATCGCCAAAGGAGGTGTGCTTCCATATGCCATTTAGTGGGGAGGACTTTATAAAAATGTCACACAAATTTTTCCGATTTATGAATAGCACAGATATTTCTCTTGTCTGTGAGGACAAGCATCTGTAAGCCAGGCTGCTGATGACAGTTAACAAGAACTGAGCATTGTGTGTGTATTACCTCATTTAATCTTCACAACAGCCCATGAAGGAGGTGCTATTTATTACAACTCCACTTTACAGGTGAAGAAGCTAAGAGAAGTTAAATAACTTGCTCATGGTCTTTTAAATAATACATAGAATAAGGTAGTGTCTGTGCTGTAAAAGCAATTGCTTATAATGTAGATATAATCCTGATAATTTCTCAAAGCTTGGCCTATCCTGATCCACCAACCACTAAGCAAGGGCGTACTGAGAGCCTCGACAAAGTGAGGGAAACACCTAAGGAATTGTGAATGCTGTGAACACCACTGCTAATTGTGGTTTTTCCTGTTGGGTTGGTAGGAACAGTCAGTTCTAGGAAGTAAGAGCAGTGGAGAGGTGAGTTCAGGCCCTCAAGAATTTACAGTCTAATCGATAAGCTTACTCTTACTGTGAAAAGGTCTAAAACTGTGGATTATAAATTCTTAGTGTAAATAAGGAGTACCATAGGAGCCCCAGGGGGCGATTGTGGTCTGGGGATCCCTCCCACCTTCTCCACTCTGAGGAAGGGGCTTTAAGGTGGGTCCTAGAGGAAGAAAAGGTAAGGTGAGGTGGGAGTGGGAGGAAGGGCATCCTTGTTGGGAAAGGCAGGCGCAAAGCCCAAGTTCATTATGCACCTGGCAGTGGAGGGGTGGAGCATGGTGAACATTCCAACAGGTGTGTCTACTCTTGCTCCTACAGTGTAGTTTCCACACAACTGGTTGTCTTTTAAAAACATAAATGAGAGCATGTGACTCCCTTGTATGCCACAATTCGAGGATTCCCCATCTCATTTAGAATCAAAAACCAAATGCTACAAAAGCCAATGAGTCCCTCCTTAGAGGTGTCACACATACAACATGTCTGTGGGGCGAAGGAAGGTGACTTTAACAAGTGAATCAGACCAGGGTGAAAAGCAATGGAGAGAGCTTCACCTTTGAAGAAGCAATAAGGAGACTATAGCTTCCTCTAATGCACTATTAGGTGCCACTCAGCTCTCGTTGCCCTAGTTAGAAGCAGCCCTAGTATTGCCTGATGTTCTGCTCTATTTAAGAGAATCTGGAAATCCAGATTTTTGTATGAAATCTCCATGAAAAAATATTTGGCTCAAAAAGAATAGTTAAAAAAACACTGTGCAGACAAAATACATCTGTAAGACAGATGTCCAGATAAGAACCACAGGCCACTAGTTTATGACCTCTGCCCTGCTCAGTCTGGCTCTGCCTTGCTCTGCAACCACAGATCGTACTACCCTTTGCCCTGCACACCACATTCTCACCACAGTGGCCTCCTCTCAGCTTCTCAAATTGTTTGAGCTCCTTCCTACCCTGGGTCCTTTGTGCTTCTTGTTTTCTATGCCCACAGCTGGTTTGAATCCTTTTCATTCTTCAGACCTCAGCTGAGCCATCCTTTCCTCAGAGTGGTGCTTCCTGACCACTACCTAAAATTACTACCCCACCCTTGACTTTTGTTTGCTTCTCTTATACAGTGGTTCTCAAAGTGTTGTCTGGGGACCCCGGAAGACCCCCACGATCCTTTCAGAGGGGGCCACGAGGTCAAAACTGGTTTTATTGCAGTACTAAGATATAACTTTGTCTTTTCAGTCTCATTCTCTCATGACTGTATGGTGGAATTTTCTAGAAGCTCTATGACAGGTACTATTGCAACAGAAGCAGATATGAAAACAGATATGAAAGTTCAGCTCTTTCCTATTAAGCCAGACATTAGAGAGATATGAAAAAATTTAAAACACTGCCACTCTTCTGACTAAGTTTTTGCTTTGAAAATATAGTTATTTTCATAAAATCATATTATTTATATTAATCTGTAATGTGTTCTTATGGTTATTTTTGTGTGTGTGTGTGTGTGTGTGAGGAAGATCAGCCCTGAGCTAACATCCATACTACCTCCTCTTTTTGCTGAGGAAGACTGGCTCTGAGCTATTGCCAATCCTCCTCCTTTTTTTTTTTCCCCCAAAGCCCCAGTAGATAGTTGTATGTCAAAGCTGCACATCCTTCTAGTTGCTGTATGTGGGATGGGGCCTCAGCATGGCCAGAGAAGCAGTGCGTCGGTGTGCACCCGGGATCCGAACCCAGGCTGCCAGTAGCGGAGCGCGCGCACTTAACCGCTAAGCCACGGGGCCGGCCCCTTATGGTTATTTTTTAATACATATTTAAACTTTTTCTTGATTTTAATTTGTATTATGGTAAATATCAATAAGCATAGACCCAAAACAAGTTCTTTGAGGTACATAATAATTTTTAAGAGTGCAAAGGGGTCTTGAGACAAAAAATTTGAAAACTGTTGCTTTATAGATAACATATCAAACACTAAAATTACCTATCTTAATACTTGTTTCTTTTACTAAAATATAATCACCAATGTGGGCAGGTACTTTGTTATACAGCCATGCACCTCATAACGACATTTCAGTCAGCTATGGACCACATATATGATGGTGGTCCCATAGGTTAGTACCATATAGCCGAAGTGTGCAGTAGGCTGTACCATCTAGGTTTGTGTGAGTACACTCTGTGATGTTCGCACGACATCACCTAACGACACGTTTTTCAGAACATATCCCTGTTGTTAAATGACGCACGACTGCATTCACCAATTTAGCACCCGTCAGCACCTAGAAGAGTGCCTGAGGCAGTCACTCAGTAAACATATGTAGAACAAGTGAATTAATAAATGAACATAAGACGTCTGAATGGGAGTTACGTTTACAAGGATAGGTTTGAGCTCAATCTGTAGGAAACTTTGCATACAAGGCTGTACTGTGAAACTGATCATGCAGTTAATGCAGGAAAATTAAAGGTCTCCAAATGCGCAAGTAATAGGATAAAAGTGGTGTATTAGAAAAATAATTTTATAGTGAAAGTGAAATGAAATAAATTCATCTTTAAATTTTTCTTCCTTTTCCCATACATCTTTACCAACTCTTCAACCCACTCCCCCTTACTTTTTGAAGTTTTTGAAACCCTTGTACATTTCTTATAGCTATAAATACGTATGTGGTAATGAATGAGGTCACGTCAATTTAAATGGAACACTGACAAAAAACACAATTTAGTTCATTAGTAACGCATGACAAATTTACAGCCAGAAACTCATGTTGACTTTTATAGAGGAACATAAATTAAAGGTGGCCAGTATTAAAGTCTGAACTCACTCAGGCAAAAATACATGTATTCCTCCAAGGCAAGCTGTTAATATAAAAGCAAGAAGGTGTGGTATCTGTGGTGTGATTTGAAGGGCTCCAGGGGAGGTCTTTCTCCCTCCCACCCAGGGGTCACAGTGTCTAAACTCTACCATTAGAGAGACGTTCTTTAAACTATCTCTCTCTGTTGTGTCCTTTTAAAACACAAATCCCATACAGAATGCTAAGAATTTGGGTTCTGGTACCAAACTCCCGTGCTTGATTCTGGCTCCGTGTTATATTAGCTGCACGATCTCGAGCAACTGGTTGAATATCTCTATGCTTCAGTTTATGCGTTTGTATATAGAGATTACTATAGAGTTGTTGTGAGAATTAAATAACATGTGGAAAAATAATTAGAAAGTCCCCAACACATGGTCGTCCTCTGGCAGCGTTAGTGCTTATTATTATGGCGTAGCGGGTAGCATAGGAGGCTGATGTCAAGGAGGACTGGCTTTACAGCTACATGGCCAAGAAACCCTGAGTAAGTCATTTTAGTATGTCTAAGCTTTGATTTCCTAATCTAAAAATAAGAGAAGAAAAGTCTGGCTTTAGTTCAATTAAAAGAGGAAAATCCATTTAACAAATGAATGTGCTGGATGAAAGGAAAAAATACTGACTTAAAAAGAATTAATATTGTCCTTGGTCTCAGGCAGTTTACAGTCTAATGGGGAAAGAACTAATATAATATGAACTCTGCTTCTACGAGGTGCTATGAATCATGGAAGAGGAAGGTGATGATTTTGATGAGTGGCATCAGACAAGACATGGAAGAGAGACGAGGTTTCAGATGGACTTTGGACACATTAGAAGGGTGTTGTCATTGCTACTCAGTCTGTTTCTACAATGAGGAGTGCACAGTACTGAGTACACAACAAGAAATGGTGCAGTGGAAACTTAATGTGAGAGAAAGAGTTCAAAACACCATGGAGAACATTGAACTTGACAAGTTGTAGGCTGGGCTTTTAGTCTTCAAGAGAGAGACTGAAAATTTTTGAGCATGAGAGTTTTTGATCATCTGCTACCATCTGTTCTATAAGAGAATAAGCTTTGGTAACAAGGCAAAGGAAGAATTGGTGAGAAGAAAGAGTAAATTCTGAGAAAGCAGCTGGGAAGGGAAGGGACCTGAAGTTGGAGATCCCAGAATTAGAACCCATAGACCACGAGGCCCTTTTATGGTTTAAGGAAGGAAGGAGGAAGTGTCAAGGATGCTACTGAGGTCTGAATCCCAGAAACTGGAAAGATGCTATTAAATGAATGGCCCTTTTAGGAAAAGGAGAAGCTGCTTTGGGGAAGAAAATAATAAATCTAGCAATAAATGCTGTGATTCTAAATACCAACAGGAGGAAAAAACAAATTAATCAAAAGCATCTTTGAGGTTCTCATGGCTTCTCTGATTCACTTTCCTTCCGCCACACTGCCTGGCTTGGAGAACATCAATAAATATGAATCCAACCCTGATGGAAGGGCTCTGTTCTGGGGTCTGGAAAGGCGAAGGAGAAGAATGTGGAAATGGGAATGAGGCTATGTAGAAAAACATCACCTACTGCACATTTTTACTTCTGTGAGAGTTTTTATGAGGCCATAAATGTTAAAAGTAACACAGAAAAGTTTTGCTTTTAACATTTAAAAACTGACCTATGAACAGGTTTATACGTCAAGCAGTCTCTGCTTGTCTTGTAATGAGATGCTGATTTTCTTTGCTGCTAAAAAACACACTTTCATTAACATTTTGCTAGCTAATTACAGTTAATTATGAACATTAAATTCGTATGTGATTACTTACAGCATGTCAAATCTGTGTGTGTGAGAGGGGGAGGGAACATTCTAGTTCATTCATCCAAGGTACTAAAAATTGCACTGGGTGAACACCAGGATTTTATATAAAAATACCCTTTTGAAAAATCTCCACTATCCTCATTGTAGTTAAAATTTTCATTACTCATAATTTATTCTGTTAAAATATGCAAGGCATTTTATGCTTTTAAATATACGTTTAACTGAGCCAGCCCTGATAGCTTAGTTGTTAAAGTTTGACACTCACCGCTTTGGCGACCTGGTTTTGCTTCCTGGTCGCAGAACCACACCACCCACTTGTCAGTTGCCATGCTGTGGCGGCAGCACACATAGAAGAACTGGAACTACTTACAAGTAGGATATACAACCACTTACTGAGGCTTTGGGGAGGAAAAAAAAAGAGGAAGATTGGCAACAGATGTTAGCTCACAGCAAATCTTTGCCTGCAAAACAAATATATATATATATATACACACACACTTAACTTAGTTTGGGAATAGTAAATATTCTTTCCTAACTTTATATGTGTACTTCAGGGTCATAAAGTGTTATAATTTTAGTATTATCTTTGCTTCCAGAGAAAGGAGAGTATACAGTCGGTCATCAGCTGACTACAAATACATGACTAATGAATATCTATATTAATAATCAGTGTCTATTTTAAAATATAAGGGAGGAGTTAGGAAGAGAAGGAGTATTTGCTGTTCCTGGTGCTGCCTATGTCTTCCATTTGTTTTGTTTGTCTTCACTGGAAGAGAGAGGAGCTCTAGAAGTCGCAAATTACCACCTACAAGTCAGACTGACCAACAAACATGTACTTGACCTCCACAGTGTTAAAGAAAATGAATTAGTTGTCAATGTTTTTAAATTGCAAGATTTCATAGTAAAAATTAAATTGTCTGTTTCTCTTGAAAAATTGGAAAATCTAGCTGTACAGAGACTATAATAGCTAAGAAATGGCCATCCTCTTTAGACAGAGCATGCACTTTCCTATTTCTGCTGCCTTCATCATGCCTTACCATTATCCTAACACTGAAACCAGGACTCACTTCCTATTCATCATCACTTTATCATATCTGCTGGCCTCCTTGACTCATTTGCATTACATAGTTGGTCTCTGAATATACAGAGTGCTTCCCTCTCATGATGTCCTCCACAGGGAGAAAATTCATTTGTGTGTGTGTGTGCATGTGTGTTCATATGCATGAATATATAAAGAGATGATAAATATGCTCCCAGCGTTATAATGCTACTCTGCACCTTCGTTTTCCTCCCTGGTTTCAGTACTATCTCATGCCTCCTGCCTCTACTGGTAATTCACAAAATTTCACAAAGCACCAGGGACGACAGAACAGGCTAACATGAGATCAATGGACTCAACACTGCAGACAAAAGTGAGAACGTGATTAACTTCACAATGTCATTATTTATTAGTGATTTCCACACTGTAATATTTTGAAATATTGACATTTTTATTAGGATGCGGGTCCTAAGATCAAAAAATTGCCTTTTATATACTGCAACATAGATTCATTTTCTCTTTGTTTGGAAAGATGTATTTTGATTATTTGAAAGTATTTTCCTACAATCATTAATCAGAAAATATTATTATGAATTCTCATAATGGCATATTAAATTGGTAATTTTGTTGTTTATGTAATATGCTAAAAAATACATGCTTCTCCAAATAGGGATTCCTCCAGTAGGCATTCCAACTGGACCCCTGCCCTGGAATTCTCTCACTTTTCTCTCCTTATCTAAAACCTGTTCATTTTTCTTGGTTCACAAGCTCCATTGTTTCCACAATTTCAGCCTCACTGCATTCTCTCTGCACACATCTAGTTAGCAAATAGGTCAGCTTTTAAGCTATGTAGGCTTAAGAACTTATTTTTCTGGGAAGTTTATATTCTTGTTTAATTTTTCCACCATAGAAATTTTAGGATAAAAATCCAGTGTCTGTAAATGCAAATGAATGTTCTGTATATTTTAAATGCCTCCTGGGGCCGGCCCCGTGGCATAGCGGTTAAGTGCTTGCGCTCTGCTGCCGGCAGCCCGGGTTCGGATCCCGGGCGCCCACAGACGCCCTGCTTGTCAGGCCATGCTGTGGCGGCGTCCCATATAAAGTGGAGGAAGATGGGCATGGATGTTCGCTCAGGGCCTGTCTTCCTCAGCAAAATGAGGAGGATTGGCATGGATGTTAGCTCAGGGCTGATCTTCCTCACACACACACACACACTAAATAAATAAATAAATATTTAAAAAATAAATAAATGCCTCCTATTTTGAGTGATTATTTAAAATTACTATTGAGTTATAAGAACCTCTAACAATGAGCTACTTCAACACCAAGTTAATATTGTTTCTTCAGAATGCACAAACAGTTTTCAGACAAAACAAACACCTTCTCCAGCTGCCCTGGCACCTTGCAGGAGTGCTGATTATAGTCGTGCATAGCCATTATCATGGAAATCACTGATAAACCAGACTTTAACCAGGTGACACCACTACTTCTTAAAGAACTGTGAAAAATAAGCAGAAGTAAAAATAATTGTTAGAAGATTTAATTCTAGATCTTTGTTTAAACCAGGAAACTTCTTAAAATGTGGTTTTCATTGTGCAAATAAATTTCTTTTAATTTGAACTTTGATCATAATATCATAGAAAGAAGACTGAACTCCACAGAAGACAGTTTTTCTTTTAATCTCAGAACTGAGTATCATCATCTAGTTATATAATCTTGACAAATTACTATCTGAGAATCAATTTTCTTGTATGCAAATGAATCTATGATCTCCATCATAGTTTTATGCAAATTAATTGAGTAAATGTATCTGAAAGCACTTTGAAGTCTTTAACTTGCTGTGATAATATAAATTATTTCATTTGAATTGTTAGATAAATGTTATTAAAAAGATACTTAACTGTATGCAGAACACTGAATTAGGTACTACAGGGGATAAATGGGGAAGCAGAATATAATACCTCTTCTTAATACAGTTATAGTTGGGAACTATAATGTAAGGAATGATCTCCTTACAGAGTAAGTAAAGTAAAACCAGTATAAACTATGTGCTATGGACATTGAAAAGAGAGAGATCAGGAAACTCAGCGTGTTTGATATGTATCCTTAAAGACAGAAAGATGAATTTGGGGAAAGAATATTCCTGACAAAAGGAACAACAAAAGCCAAGACATGGAAATAGAATGCTTGGAATATGTTCGTGGCATGTTAAGTAGACCAATAGGCCAGAGTGGAAGACATGTTAGAGGCATCATGGGTGATATGGCTGGAGAGGTTGATTAAGTGTTATAGGTCTAAGTATATATTTAATATATGTGGAAATGAGGCCTTTGTAAAAAAAGTCTTCGTGTCTCTGACATAGAATCATTGACTCTTAAAGCATGAGGAGACTTTAGATATCATTTAATTTCACGTATTTATTACTCAGAGAGCTCAAGTGACCTGTTTAAGATCACAAAGCTGACTAATAGAGGAATTTAGAGAAATACTATGTTAGGAAGATTAATATTGCCCCAGAGCGTATGTAAATGCCACAAATGATTAAGATAGTAAAAACATTTAAGAGATCATTTCAATATTCAGGTGATGAATAAACCATTTAATGTGTGATGTAGCATAGTAATGAGTCCAACAGAAGGGATGTGGTGAGAGCTGGGGAAACAATAATAGAGAATGAAAAGTGTTGATCTAGGCGTCTGGGAGGACCCCAGCACCTTTAACAGCAGAAGGTACACAAGGCAAAGAGCTGGTTTGAAGGCAAGACAATGAATTCTGATCAATGTAGTCTGAGTTGGAGTTATACTTGGAGGAATCAGGAAGAGATATTTAGTAGGCATTTGGGAAAATGACATTTTTGTAGCTCAAGAGAGAAGTAGAATCTAGAGTGATAGGTTTAAGAACCATCTACATCTATGTGAATCTATGGGAATGAAAACTACTTCATCTGATAATGATATTTTGGAGGCTGTAAAGTGTTTGTGGGTTTTTTCTTTATTATTATTATTTTTTAATCTCCTACATTGTATCCAGTCTTTCTTGATAATATTTTCTAATCACTGGATAATTGAAGATTCCTTTAGAACAACATAATGACACTTGCAACGTTAAATTAAACATTGAATAAAAACTCCATGAGGAGAGAGACATAGTGTTTAATTCAACATTGTATTCTCAGAGCCTAGTGGTTGGCAAATAATACACACTGAAAAATATTCCTTGAAAGAATGAATGTTGTTATTTCAATAGTAATTACATGTTTTGAACTTTGAGATCACTTTTCTAAAGGCTTTAACCTTTTACATTTATAGCTATTTAATTTGTGTGAACAGAGCTGGATTCTGGCTTGGTATATATTTGACTTGATATATTGCCACAAATACTTCTTATAAAACGTGATGTAGTCATAAAATGAAGTAACTTATAAAGATTTGGGTATTTTATTGGATATTCACAGTAGGCCCAGAATATTGAAAACCATTGCAAGTAAATATGTGACATCATGCTATTAAGTGATGAGTTTGACTGCAAATTACATTATTACAAAAGACTGAATTATTTATAATATATTTATAATAAGTTTTCAGAGCTAACTGATCTGGAAGCAATGCCCTTTGACAATACTTTATAATATATATTTTTTCTTTTTAAGGCTAGACATTCCTATGGTTTAGGAATAATAGATGGATGAATAGATTTAAAAATCAAACTTTTGCTGAATATAGGAGAAAATAACTTTTTTTCATGTGCCCTATACTCAAAATCTGTTCTGTAGTGCTGTTGTCAAGAAATAAATGACAAAGGAAAGCTCATATTGGTATGTTCTCATTTTCTCT
Source organism: Diceros bicornis minor (assembly GCF_020826845.1). Lineage (NCBI taxonomy): Eukaryota > Metazoa > Chordata > Mammalia > Perissodactyla > Rhinocerotidae > Diceros > Diceros bicornis. The sequence goes on along the minus strand of NC_080742.1, from coordinate 18,426,468 downwards.
TGTTTGGTCAACTGGATAAAGGTCTTTGTTAATTAAGAGAAAATCCATATTATTTTATCCCTTGTGCTTTTGATTTAAAGTCACACATACAGCTATGTTAACATTACTGACACTAAATAAACAAATGTCAATTAAAGAAGAAATGCAAAAGTTTGCTTCGAAGGTACCTATGAAGGAAAAGCACTCACCAAGCAGTAGGTCTCCCCAAACAGAATTTTTCAAGCCCACAGCACCTGTCTTTACAGTATTGCATGAAAACAACCAAGCAAGCAAACAAAGGTTTGTGTGGGTGGCCTCCTACTCACTGTTCATCCCCTTTGATTGAATGTACTTGCCAGTTCTGTCTGTCACTGCTGGAAGAATAATGGCCATGGGCCCTTGACCTCTGCAGTTTTGGATCTCAAACCTCCATTCTGGGTTTCTGCCAATTAAATTTAGATCATTCTCCCTGATTGAGATTATTTTAATACTATCGAATGGAAACAGGATAGTGCCTCTGTAACAGGTTGTTGGACAGAGCTCAGGCTGTGTACAGGTTTTACTGTGTTAAGTTAATTTTCTCTGCCACATTGTAGCAGTGTTTCAAGGGGCACAGTTGAACCTATTGTATGTCTAGAGCCTGTTGTTGGCAGGAATATGATGGTGCTCCACTCTGAAAAGTAGCTGTAATAGAGATCGTGAAGTGTCTTGGGGAAGCAATAACAATGTTCATATACTCCTAAAATCTTAGTGAAGAAGCCAGAAAATAGTTGGCCATCAGGGAAGATTCATAATCTTTTTTAAAAACTTATTTCTATAATTATAAACTTAAGCTGCTAGACCATAGTCATAGTTTACTTTATTCAGTACAAACTAGACAGTAGTTTCTCCTAGGAAACAGTATTATTGTGTGAACAATAAGTGGAATAAAAACACTAGTCTATGCGCATCTGCTAGGCATACATTTACACAAGGATTATTTCAGAGGAATTAAGACATTTGAGTAAAATCCAAGTAGGTGTTATATAAATAGCCTTTTATATTTTATACCTCTTCATTAAAATATTGTTTCCCAAGTTTAAATATGAATTTGTAGCCCAATAGATGAGACATTCTTGAAAGCCAATTATTTAAAAAATAAATTGTGTTTGGCAGACTTACAAAGGGATTCCTAAATCAAAACATATGTGAAAGGTGTTGGAGATTTCTAAATTTCACTTTACAGTTGGTTCAGAAACATTTTCTGTGCCAGCCACTGAGCTGAGAGCTGAGCTTTCGTCACCAAATAAGGCGTCGTGCCTTGTCTCAGAGAGGAGCTTACCGTCCGGAGGACCCGAGAGACACTCAAATGGAGTCTGTCAACATCCTGTGGTAACGGTAGGGTGTTAAGTGTAAAAATTTGTGCCCCTGAACAATTGTTAACATAAAAAACACACACACCAAAAATCATACCAGCTGTATATTTGATTTAAATCTCCCTTTTGGTTCTTTGTTTTCAACGTATGGAATTCAGTTCATGTAGTCGTATGGTCATGATAGAGAGGACTAGTTGCTACCCTGACTTAGGCTCTTCTAAGCATTTGTGAGATTAGTGGACCCACTGAGGCTTGATGTAAATCTTTAGAATGAACTTGGAAATGATAGAGCAGAAGATCAGGTGTCCCTTCTGAGGGATGTGTTGGGTGCTTTTCCAAAACAGCCAAAAACTCTAAGACAAGCATACCAAAACTTAGCAATATGCTTGTTATAAGCAGCAAAGGAAATGATTTCTACACCCACAGATGTTCAGGAAAAGAAGTTATCTAAACATGTATACCTATACCTGTAACTAGGATAAGCCATTATAATACCTCATCTATATAGTTAAAATAAGTATACTTCTTTTTACATACAGAAAAAAAATGGAAAATTATCTTAAGTTTTCATTGCTATTTATTTTTCTTGGATTTATGGTCTAAGAACTAAAGTATGAAGAATGCCTGTTTCAAGAGGGCATTTCAGACAAAGTTTCAAATGATGAAAGTTTCAAATGATGAAAGGTGAAAGAGAGAAAAAAGCCTGAAAAATCAAAACTCTTATAAAGTCTTGAGTGTTGCAGTGAAGGGGACAAATAATCTAACTCGAAGTAAGGAGCAGAAACTTCATCCTTTTTAGATACCTTTCAGGTCTACATGTCTAGGGTTCAGTTATATTCAAATTCAAGTTGGAGTGGGAAGATTTGTTTCCTCCTTAAACTAAGACTCCTGAAATAAATGGAAAAGGAGAATGGAGAGTTACCTGTAATTCATGTGTGCTCTGTGTAAAGCTGGACCCAGTCTAGGCTGAAATGTCTTCAATCTGATTAAACATTCTAGGGCTATGTGAGAGGATGTAAACGTATGGTCTCTAATCTAGCTTCATGAACTTGGATGGCTCTACTTGATGTAACTCAAGCTTCTTGTTTCTATTTATCTTAGGCATTTTTAAACTTTCCTGTTTATCATGTGTACTCTCATTTGAGTGCTTGTGATTTGTAAACACCGATATTTGAGGCCATAGTTTACCTAAATGGTTTCCTCGTCTGTAAAAATAGGGACTGAAATTCCTCCTCAACAGTTCTATGGTTTTATGAATTTACAACATAAAACTGTAATCTCAATCTCTTAGGATAGTTCCTAAGAGCAGTTCTCTAGTTTGCTGTACATTATTCACAGATTTTTCAGTTTGGATTATACCTGGACATCTAGGTAACTAAACATTTTCCTCTGGGGCCTAGTGTAGAGTCATCAATTAAACCAGATGGAAGCCTTACAGACAAACATCTTTATTCTGTCATGGTATAGATTGGCGGGTCTCAAACCTGCTCAAACTTCAGTTTTGTCAGGAAGATTTATTTAAAGGATACGTTCTTGAGCCTCACTCAAAGAAATTGTGACCCATTGGGATCCAGGACACATATTCTTGTAAGACTCTCCTGAAAGCCTTCTTCATATTCAGATAGATTTAGGAGTCTACACCATCCAAAGTAGCAAGTGCCTAATGGTATTTTCACTATATCAGTGCTGTAAGTGTGGTTGAGGCCTTTATACACGTAAAAAAATAAGGTGAAATTAAAGCCATATCTTGGATAACACAAGAACACTCCCCATATCAGGGTCCAATATCTGAACATTAGGAAAGTTTTAGGGGACAAGAAAAAATTATTGGGCTGTTTTGTTGTTTCCTACTTTGTGAACATAGAATATCCTTGGTCATATTTAGAAACATCACATTTAATAACAAAATATTAGCAAATATATCATGCAACCAAGATGCTGGTAAATGTTTAGCTGATAAAAATGTTTGAGCTGTAAAAATTCTTAGTTTGTTTAGTTAGCAAAGAATTTGTAGTTCCTTTACATGTTCTTCATGCTGACTAAGCTGTTACTGGTCTGATCAAAATATTTCCCTCAATATTATTGTCAAGTAGTCAGGGGTCTAGAGAAAGGGAAGAGCTGGCCATACTACCTAGAAATATTTTTTTGATAACTTTAAATGCTCATAAATATATGATTTTAATTTTTTTATGATGTATTCTTGGATGGAGAGAGAACCTTCATATCAGGTTATGGCTACTAATTTTTTTTAAATTTTAATACACCTTAAGCCAAAAATTAATACAGCTTAAGCAAATATTTTGTCTAGTGATAAGCGATTCCAAGATGTTCTCACTCATTTAGCAATGAATCATGCAATTTAGAAATTTTTTTCTTTTTTGTTTTTTTCTTGCCTTTTTCTTTCTTTTAACTGCTGAACATCTATGAAATTATTATTTTATTGAGTAATTTGTTGGATTTAAGAATCTATGGCACATGAGCATGTCCTGAAAATTCAAATTCCCTTCAATAAAGGGCCTCTTGTCACTGACACCAAAGCCTGTATCATTTGAAATGTTTTGTCTTCTTCCTGGAAGTCAGGAATTTGACTCTGCTTTAAGGAACACATGTACATATGTAATATGGCAAAATAAATAAAAATGGATTAACTTCATGAATTAATTTAATGAAAGGCGTAGGTGGAGGTGAAGAGAGACTTCCTTTTCTTCAACATATATCAATGATGGAATTCGTGAGGTTAGGGCCTCAGTGACTGCTCCTCCCGGTCCTATTATCCAGTGGTATGTGGTTGTTAGGATGAAATAAGAGGGAGGAGGAGGGCAGGAAGGGGAGGATGGGGCTAATGTTGATTTTTGCTTCAAGCCTAATCCCAAGGGTTGTAATTTTCATTCCAGAGCATAGGGGAGGCAAACAGAGTGACCGTTCAGTTGATAACACCTTGAACTTCTGCCATACTTTGTGGCATGCTGGGGGTGGGGGTCCCCTTGGTCTTTCCACTGAGGACCACGGGCCAGGATAAAGGATCAGCTCCGTTTTCTTTTCAGTTGTAGCTTCTTCAGCGCTGGAGGCGTGTAAGTGGATGAGTTTCACCCAGTAACAGAAGTGTCAGTAAGATCACAGGATAATGTTTATAACTTTTTTTCCAGAAAAGAATTTATATCCACAATATTCCTTTGTTTATTAATCCTTAAACTCTAAGCCTAAATCACACAGTTTTTATCGGCATAAATTCCTTTTCTGACCTACTTTTCCCAACCAGTGCGGGATTACGTGTCCTTTGAAAGTCTCTGCTTGGGGTGTCACGGTTATTTTGAATGCTGTACAGCACGGCAGAGCCAACCTCTCCATGCTTTTACTGATCCTGTTCCTTTCAGGTTATCATTTCAGTTAGTTCACAATTAGGTCATATGCATGTTCCTTGTTGGTTTGAGTGTGGGGGTTTATTGTGTATCAGAAGCAGACACCCTGTATCTGCTTACATAGGAGAGAATGGAGAGAAAAGAGGAAATGTCCTAAAAGGGAGCCATGAAGGGGTCATTTTTTAAGTTCAGATTATCTATCAAATCCATTGTTATCCTGACACCTTTATGAAATTGGAAGAACAGTGAATTTTTACCTGCATATTCATGGCGAAGCCCTTTAAGAAATAACAACAATAATTTTAAAACTTTGAAAATATTGGTAACAATTTTTAATTAAAAATTCCTTTGCTGCTTATGAAAGACTATTAAAAACTGTGCTATCTGAATACATTTAATCCAAATACATCCCCACACACAACCTTTTTAAGAAGCAAGAAATAAATTCATAACAGCTTATCTTTTATATAACTATGTGATAAAGAGACTGCTAAATACTTGCCAATTCTAGTTAAAACATAACATGAGTGATTGAGAAAATTTTATTTTTTAAAAGAGCTTCATGGTGAAGTGAAATCTAAGCACAAGCAATAAAAGTTATCTCCCAGCTCAAACTGGTGTTACGACTGAAGATTTCAAAGAAGGTAACTGTTAATGTTATAATCTCCTTTTATTGCCGTCAGTTCCCTTGAGTTTGCATCATGTTGATTCTACCACAGTCGTCCAGGCGTGTGGTCAAGGACTCTGGAATCACACTGCCCGGGAAGCCAGACCCAATTCTGCCACTTAGTAGATGCTGTGAATGTGGCACATTATTGAAACCTCTGTGCCACAGTTTCCTCAACTGTGTAAGGATAAAAATAATTCTCACATTGATGGTAACCATCCATCATAGTCTGCCAAGGCTGGTCCCCATTTATGCCAGTTGTCCTGAAGCAATTGTTACTAGTTCCACCTTTCACACTCAAAAATGTCTCATTTTAGAGGATAAATTACAGAGTCTCTTTTCTTGTATGGCTATTGTGAAGATTAAATGAGCTGATGCATAATCACATAAAGGGCTTAGAGAAATATAAATATACGATTACTATATGTCTTGTCTATTATAATTCCAATATAAAGAAACAGAATTGATAGGGGAAATCCAAAAGAGCTGTACATGCCCTATGCAGTAACATAATAGACAGTGACGTTGCATTGGTGTCCACGATACTCTCAAAATGTCGCTTTTCAAAAAGTCTGGTTGTGTCCTGTCTTATATCTAAATACAGAAACAATGTTGTTCTATCAGTGGGCCCACACTCCAAAAATTTCAAACCGTTAGAGGGATAAAATGCAAAAATAGAAAATAATATTATTGGTAGAAAACACATATAAAAGTTAGTCTTGGTCTTTCAAGCAGATATTATTTTGGCAGATAATAGGTTATGTATTAGCCATAATATAACTGGGTTTAATTGTTGGATAAAATCCTTGCCATGAAGACATAAAAGAGCACAGTTGGCCAGCCTTTAATACAATGGATGCAGGCCTGATTCTCTGCTGATAAGTATCAATATACCTGCACTGATATTAAAATATTGAAAAACCCCAGGTGACTCTTTTCCACCTTGGTTGCCTCAGCCCTACCCAAGAACCGTGGTCTCACCCAGGATCCAACAACTAAGAGGTTCCTTTCTGGCCCAGCAGTGAGTCTCCAGAGCTGGGCTCTAGCTTAAGGCTGTGATCTTTCTAATGGGAGATACTTGTGCTATTCCTTTGATAGCCTCCCTGGTGGAAAACTGTTCCAAAGCGTGATCAGGTGAAGGAGCAGTAAGTCTCCCCTCTCCATGCAAATTCGTAAGCTGCCTTCTTGGGCAAGTTCACGAGGAGTCTGCTCTGAAGGTCATTCAAGCAAAGAAGGACAGATGAGAACCCTAGGAAAGGCTTTCTGTCATTTTCTTTGACAGCATTTTTTGGGCGAGCGTATGATTTTCCAGAACTATAAGAATATTTTTAATCAATAACCTCACTAAAACATGTAACCTATTTTTCAGGATCATTTTGATGTCTAATTTATAATCGTACTATATTAGTTAGAGCAAAATCATTTTTCTAAATTGCATAACAACCTGAGTTTTCATTATGGAGACGATGACAAGGAAATTATATCATTTTCTTTGAAAGAATGTCAGAAAATAATCTCTTTTTCTTTTTCAAGAGATTTGTGAATAACAAGTGACACCAGCTACTATTGCAAGGGGATAGACATGCATTTGAAACCTGTGACGTCGATAAGGTCAGGGGTTAAGCTGCGCATGTAACAATAATGCGAGGAGTAGACGTGTGAGAGTGTCTGACTCTCCACAGGGATTGCTCTCAGAGACCCAAATGGGGAATGGAATGAAGGGATTCTTCTGCTTCCAACAAATCGTGTCTGAGCCTTGTTCTAGTGCCAGGGTGGTGATGAAATGCTTGGTCTCCAGCAGCACTGTCAGTGTGTTTGCATTAGTAGCCTGAGGAACTCTGCGCAAGAGTAATACACACAGGCTTCTAGAGAAGACAAAGGGTTTCAGAAGTGTGGAAAACAAAGCAAAGCAAGCAAAAGTTGTTAATGACATTCAGCTTTCAATCACATTTTTATCATATTAAAATTAATATTTTCACTGGTGTAATTTCTGATGTATAAATTCTCTGTTTTCATGAAAACGTACCACATTTTAGGCACATTTCAACTTGTTTTTACTAGGAGTGGATTATGTTAAACGTGTTTTCTTCTTTGTTGCTTAGCATCCTTTGTGACTGTTTTGGACTGTGACTGCCAGTTCTTCTCTACATATTCTGACACCATTATCCATAAAAATGCGATTTTCCCTTCCTGCTCCATGAGCCTTCTCTGCTGATTCAAGTACTCCGTTATTCTTCCCTGCTCTGAACTCCAGAGTGATTGCTGTCAGTGGCACTATGTATGATAGGCTGAATAATGGCTCCCTGAAACATATCTACATCCTAATCCCTGGAACTTCACAGATATGACTAAATTTAAACTCTTGAGATGTGGAGATTATCCTGCATCATCAAGATGATCCCTAAATACAATCACAAGTTTGCTTCTAAGAGCGAGACAGAGAGATTTGACACAGAAAGGACGAGAAGGCAATGTGACCTCAGAGGGAGGGATTGGAGTGAGGTGGTTTCACGCCAAGAAATGTCAGTAGCTCCAGAAGCTGGAAGAAGCTAAGCACAGATTCTCCCCTGAAGTATCCAGAGGGACCGTGGTCCTGCCAACACCTCAGTTTCAGCCCAGCGATACTGATTGGACTTCTGGCCTCCACAACTGTGAGAGGATGAATGTCTGTTGTTGTCAGCCACAGAGCTTGTAGTAACTTGTTACAGCAACAAGGAAACTGACACACCCTGATTCAGAAACTGTGCATGTATAGATTTAAATGTGCCTTCTTTTTAAAAAAAACAATTTTAACAAATCAAACACAGATACAGAAAAAGTGCAAAAATCTACAGTACAAATGTGTTATCACATGAGTTAGCACAGAGACCATTCTTGCATAACTACCACCCAGATTGAAAATGGTCCATCTCAATGACCATCCTCTCCCTTCTCCCTGAATGCGACCACTATCCTGATGTCTAACACTATACATTAATTTTACCTGATTTTGAACTTTATATAAATGGAATTGTATAGTATATTTTATTTTTTTCTGACTTATTTTGCTTAATAGTTTATTTGAGAGCTTCATTGACATTGTTACGAGTGAAGTAGTTCACTTTTTATTGCTGAGTAGTACTCGTAGGAAAATACTGCCATGTGTTTATCCAGTCTCTGGTTGATAGACATTTGTGTCATTTCCAGTTCAGGGCAGACATTTGTGTCATTTCCAGTTCAGGGCTATCATGAATAAAGCTGCTGTGAGCATTCTTATACTCGTCTTTTAATATATATCTAGGAATTGAATTGCTGGGTCCTATGATATGCATATATTCAAACTGAACAGATAAAGCCAAATTATTTTCCAAAGCGGTTATACAAATTTATATTCCTTCCAGCAGTATATGAAAATTCCAGTTGTTCTATATCCTTGCCAAAGCTTGGAAATGACCATCTTTTATTTTACTTTTTTAATTGAAGTATAATTGACATGCAACATGATATTAATTTCAAGTGTACAACATAATGATTCGATATTTGTGTATATCGTGCAACGATCACCACAATAAGTCTAGTTAAAATCCGTCACCATACAGTTACAGAATTTTTTTTCTTGTGACGAGAACTAATAACTTTTAAGATTTACTCTCTTAGCAACTTTCAAATATGCAATACAACATTGCTAACTATAGTCACCATGCTGTACATTACATCTCCATGACTTATTTATTTTATAACCAGAAGTTTGCATCTTTTGACCCCCTTCATCCATTTCGCGCAATTCCCACCTTCCACCTCTGGCAACCATCAATCTGTTCTCTGTATCTATGAGCTTGATTTTTTGTTTATTTGTTTGTTTGTTTTTAGATTCCACATATAAGTGAGATCATATGGTATTTGTCTTTCTCTGACTGAGTTATCTCAGCACAATGCCATTAAGGTCCATTCATGTTGTCGCAAATGGCAAGATTTCATAATTTTTATGGCTGAATAATATTCTATTGTATAGGGGCCGGCCCCATGGCGTAGCGGTTAAGTGCGTGCGCTCCGCTGCTGGCGGCCTGGGGTTAGGATCCCGGGTGTGCACCTACGCACCACTTGTCAGGCCATGCTGTGGCAGCGTCCCATATAAAGTAGAGGAAAGATGGGCACGGATGTTAGTTCAGGGCCAGTCTTCCTCAGGATAAAGAGGAGGATTGGCAGGGATGTTAGCTCAGAGCTGATCTTCCCTACAAAAAAAATAAAATAAAAATATTCTATTGTGTATATATATATACATGTATGTATACATATATATATATGTATGTATATACATACATGTATGTATATATATGTATGTGTATATATATATATACATACATATATATATGTATACATACATGTATATATATATACACACACACTACATTTTCTTTATCCCTTCATCTGTCAATGGACACTGTTGTTTCCATATCTTGGCTATTGTAAATAATGCTGCAGTGAACATGGGCGTGCATATATCTTTTTGAGTCAGTGCTTTCGTTTTCTTGGAATAAATACCCAGAAGTGGAATTGCTGGATCATATAGTAGTTCTATTTTTAATTTTTTGACGAACTTCCATATTGTTTTCTGTAGTGGCTACACCACTTTACATTCCCACCAATCGTGCACAAGGATTCCCTTTCCTCCACATCCTTGCCAACACCTGTTATTTCTTGTCTTTTTAAAGGATAGTAGCCATTCTGACTGGTGGGAGTTGATATCTCATTGTGGTTTTGATTTGCATTTCCCTGATGATTAGTGATGTTGAGCATCTTTTCATGTACCTGGCCATCCATATATCTTCTTTGGAAAATGTCTATTCAGTTCCTTTGTCCATTTTTTAATAGGATTTTTTGTTTTTGCTAGTGAGTGATATAAGGTCATTATATATTTTGGATATTGACTCCTCATCAGATATATGATTTGCAAATATTTTCTCCCATTTAGTTGATTACCTTTTCATTTTGTTGATGGTTTCCTGTGCAGGAGGTTTTTATTTTGCTGTAGTCTCACTTGTTTATTTTTGCTTTTGTTGCCTTTGCTTTTGGGTGGAAAAGATGGACATGACTATCTTTATTTTTTATTTTTATTAAAACAGAAAATTTAGCCAACCTGGTGGCTATACAGTGGTATCTCATTGTAGTTTTAATTTGTATTCTCTGGATGACTAATGAGTTTGAATGCTTTTTCACATATTTATTGGTAATTTGAATATCTTATAGGATAGTTATTTCAAGACATTGCCTATTTTATTTTAGTGTATATTTTTCTTATTGATTTCTAGGAGTTCTTTATACATTCTGGATATCAGCCCTTTATAGATTATATGAGTTTGCAAATCTCCCATTATTTGGCTTGCTTTTTCACACACTTAGTGATGTTGTTATATAAATGGAAATTTTAATGTATTCCAATTCATCACTCTTTTCTTTTTGTTTTAATACATTTTTGCCCTATTTAAGGAATCTTTACTTTTCCCAAGGCCATAAAGATAGTATTCTATATCATCATCTAGGGGATTTGTTGCGCCAGCTGAGACTGAGAGTATCTTTTACCTCACCTATAGTGTTTATTTTCTTTTTTCGTTGCAAAACTGTTAGGAAAAGGCACATCATTATCTACTACATTCAATAGCACCCCCCCTTTAAGAAAATGTATTTTTATGCATATGATTTTTTTATTATGAATGAAGTAGAGACCATGGTAAAAGTAACATATAATCTAACAGTTTAAAAAATATGTTAAGGCTTTAAAATTAGGGAAAAGTATTATGTCAGCAATGGTAATTTTTCTTTCTATATATCTACTCAGCAAAAACATCAAAGTTCTTTAATTGCCACCATTACTAAAACTTAGTCTTGCTACTTCTCTGGTTTGAAATTCTAGGTAGAAAAGCTGTTTATAAATGATAGAAAATGAAGGCTATATAAGTATTCTTGTATTATTTTTCATGCAGAACAGTAACTGTAGAAAATTAAACAATTATCCACTCGGTAGAATTAGGTAGACATACTTAAAGCTAAATTTAGAAACTTAGCTGCAAAGTGATGTTTTGTATGACATTCAAAATCTGGATTAAAGAGGCAGTAAAATCTCTTGCGTTAAGAAACATGTGTTGTCTTGAAACGTGATAAGGGGAAGGCTGCTGAAGTGGATTTGTGAGTTATCTTATCATCTCCCCGTGTAAGAGATTGTGTTCAGTTTGGAGAGAAGGATTCTAGAGTTAGAAAAAGATAGAATTCCTTGATCTAGGTTCTACAACAAAATCATCATAAATAGACCCATCATAGATTGAAAAATGAAAAGAAAACATAAAATGAAAATTACTACCTTCTGTAAAATCATAGGCTGCATAAGTTATATGTAAGAAAGAAATACTAAATTAAAAAAAGATAAAGGAAGGATGATGAGAAAGAATGATCGATTTGAAGAAAATTTTAGACTTGGAGTATTTTGCCTTTGTTTTCTATACATACTTAACAAAGGAATAGAAAGAGTAGAAGTCCTCTAAAGAATAAAAACATCAAAAATTATAAAAAGGATGGGACTAAGAAGTTGTTTTGACTTATCTAGAGAAAGCTTCCCCCCTCCCCAAATGTATTGAGAGAAGAAATATTTGGCAGAGCGGCATGACCTGACCTTGGTCTTATTCTATGTCCAGAGTCTGGAGATAGGAAGGTGGTAAAGTTATAATGTAATAAATAATAATGTTTAAATTGCTTGATTTTATGCATAGTGTGTACTTGCTGTTTGTAGCCACAGTGGTCTCATGCCTGCTGCCTCAGTAAACCCTGTAGAGATTGCTTGGTATTGGAAGTCTTGTTGACTAATTACATTGTTGACTCGTTGTTTGTCCTAAATGCTTCACAAACAGAATGAGAATGCCAAGTGAATTTGCTCTTATTACTTTTGGAAAAGGAAAAAAACTAGTCTGTACAGTGCTATTCAGGTGTAGTCCCCCGTAACTGGTAGAGGGTGCCAACAGTTGCTCCCCGTACACAGTGTGGTAAATATAGAAAATCAGAGTATAGCCATTTGACAGAGTACTTTAATGTCTACTGATCTAATGTTAAGAAATCTGGGCTTGTGTTTTGTATGACTGAGTTGTTGTTTAATTTTCATTTACTTAGAAATTCACTTTTATTATATATTATAGAAATAAAACAAAGAAGCAAAACACTTGTCCTTCACCATTGATCATTCGAAAAGGATTAGTCTATACCCCTCTCACCTCAAATGCCCTCCCTGGTGAATGACAAATAATTGAAGTGAGGCAACACTATCTGCTGGGACAAGTAATCCTTTGTCTTTTCTTCTCACCCCCCAAATTTGGTTGAAAATTGAAGGATTTTTTTACATCACTTGAAACAGTTTTTGTTGAACAGGTACAGTCTTCCAGTCTCTTTAAAGCACTCTGGAAGTTCCTAAAATAAATTAAAAATTTTTAAGGAGTGCCCAGACTTGTGGGACAAATGAGTCTGGTTGAGTCTAATATGTGTAAGAATGAGTACTTAATGTGTTACAATGGAAAGAACTTTAGAGTCAAGCTTTCCTGGATTCTAATCCTGACTCTACCCCTCTCTAGCTATAATCCATCAACACATTTAACTCCTCTAAGTGTAGTTTCTTTATGTCTAAGACCTGAAGTACGATATGTAAACCTCATGGTGCAAAGATTAAATATGTAGAATTAAAACACTTATCTCAGTGCCAGTAAAATAGCATGTTATTGATAAAGGTAAGTCTTTATTCTCATTTCTCATAGGAGAAAGTGAGAATTGGGAAAGACTTTATAGAAAGTGTAGTATTGGTTAAATCTTAAACACATGGAAAAGTTAGCAAGGCAAATAAGGCAAAGGAGACTAGAATGAACTAGCCAAGAAGCATGAAGTGGCAAGATGTTTTCTAGACATTACAGGCGGCTCTAGTGCCAGAGCATAAAGATCCAGGAGGAAATACCAGGTGTTGGGGCGGAGGAGGTAAGCAAGGGTCAGGTCATGAAGTGTCTTGCTTAGCATACTTGTAGGCAAGGAATTTTCTCTTTAAGTGGGACATTTATAACCTGGGTGCATGGACCCCCCTGCCCCCCAATGGAACATGGAGGGATACTTGAGTGAATTCCAAAGAATCAGTGACACCCTGAAGTTGCAGGTCACATTTTATGATTATGGTCATATGTGAAATTATTGATAAAAAGAAAGGCCATAACATTGCTAGATTCTTAAAGTGCCCATGGCTTCTAACAACCTCAGAACTATCAGTTTAGGAAATAGGAAGTCACCGAATAGATCTACAGTGGGACAGGAGTGCTGTGTGTAAAAGACATGGCCATGCTTCGCTTTTGGGTGGTAGTAAACTCAGGTAGAAGCATAAGGCTGATGTGAGAATTCCACTTGACTTGTAGAGTAGGGTCTGAGTCTTCATATCCAGAGCTCCCAGCACACAGACTGCCCCATAGTGCCTGTGTTTTCCCAACATTCAATAAATATTTGAACAAAGGATAAGACTAAAGGCAGGAGAGCAGTCAGAGGACTCATGCAATTGTCCAATCAGAGATGACAGGACAAGTGTCTAGAATTAAAGAGTGATAATCCAGATGGAGAAGAAATGAGAGCTTTGAGAGACATTTTAGAGGTAAATTAGCAAGACTCAGCAACTGATCGATTGGCCGTGAGGGAGGAATTGAGAATGATTCCTAGTTTGTAGGTTGGATGATGGATGCTGATGCCATTCTGTGCCTCTCGTTAAAAGCATTTATCTCATACTGCCTTCTATTATATTACCACGAACATACTGTAGCTCCCCTTGAAGATTGTAGGTTTCTTGAAGACACATTTAATTTTTTAATTTTTGTGGTATTCTCAACAGCGGTTGGGTTAGAGATGTCCAGTTAAGAAGTACACAGGAAATGCATGTTTAAAAAAAGTTAAAGATGCCACTGAGGGTGTGGTCAAATTTCTAGTACTTTCAGGAATGCCAACCTCCCATTTTAAAACTTCCTGACAGTTTTTGCCTCACAATAGTTTTAAGTTCTGTGAGGGAAAAGTCTGGATCCAAGAACCTCTCATAGACTGGGAGTAAAAAGCAAGTGGTGTGGCTGCGCTTCATAAACAGTGACAGGGGTGAGGGAGGACAGACAGGGTATGGGAGCTCCTTCTGGAGACTCGACAAGAGCAATTTCTCACTGATCTATTTTACATTTTGAGTTTCTGATTTCATTTGGAAAGTTCTGCTCCTCAAACAGGTAAGGAATGAAACTCTAACAAAGAGAAACGTGTTTTCACAAAACAGATACAGAGATTTAGAGGGATATTTTCATGGTGGCTGTGTTATCCATCTTGAAAATTACTGCACTGATGTGCTAAATTAGCACATTGCATGCATTTCCTCAAGAAGATGTGGTCCACTGATGGGCGGGTAAAGTTGACAGGGCAGTGCCCTGACAGTGTAGAAAGATGGTGTGGTGTGTTGGAAAGGGCAGTTGTTCTAGAACCAGAAAGACCTAATTTCAATCCCCACCCCGGCCATTTTTAATTGTGTGACCTTGAGAAAGATGTCTGACCTGAAGAATATTACCATTATCCCTTGAAAATAAGAATAATGATAGCAGCTAATATATTCTGAGCAATGTAATGTGCGTGTAACTGCTCTAACTGCTTTAATTTATTAACTTAATTTATCCTAACAACAAATCCATGAGATAGATGATGTCATAATCCCCATTTTACAGATAAGTAAACTGAAGCTCCAAAGAATTAAGTAACTTTGCTAGATAACACAGGAATAAGTGGCAAGGAGAGTGTTTACCCTGGCACTCTGGCCTCAGGGCCTTCACTGTGAACACTGCAGACCTCTAGGACGTTAATGAAGATAAATGACAACTTATGTAAATCTTAGAAAGTAATATTGGATAAACATTTGATTCAATATCAACATTAGTAATATTGACACGATAATTGGCCAGATAGACTTTTGCAGGGCAAACCATGGATTTCAGTACAGCTTATAACATTGGGGTTTTTAAAAGAAAAATTAGTATTGAGCCTCAAGTAATTGACTTGCTCATGAATTTTTGGATTATATTTGTATATAAATTAAGGGTTCCCTGTACCAAAAAACTGGGAAGGAAACTTTTCTGTATAGGTCTTATAGCTGTGTATAGGGCTTCTATCCCTTTCCCCTGTTTTCATCTCATACTATTTTTAGACTCTTCCCAAATTCTTTGTGGAAAGAGGTGAATTGGACAAAAGTATGAATTATCTCTAATCTTCACAAAGCTTTGTGAATAAAAATAACTTCATCTTTTGGAGAGTCTTGAATTCTTTGTCAGATGGTTTCAAATAAAAATCATTGTCAAAAATTGGCACATAAATGCGCATACTCCAAAACCATTCTCTAGTACACACTGATAAGAATTCTAACCCCAAAAGCATAATATTTAAAATAAATTTGAGCCTGAAGCCCAGAAGTAATGTTAAGGCCTTGAAGATAAGAAAATAGGGCCATGACAGAGGGAATAATATGGGAGAGGCTTCTTGAGATAAAGTGGGCAGGGATGTCTTCCCAGACTAGGTGCAGTTGAGATCTGAATCACAAGAAGTAGGCAACTACAATGAGATATCACCTCACGCCTGTCAGAATGGCTATAATTAACAACACAGGAAACAACAAGTGTTGGAGAGGATGTGGAGAGAAGGGAACTCTCATACACTGCTGGTGGGAGTGCAAACTAGTGCAGCCACTATGGAAAACAGTATGGAGATTCCTCAAAAAATTAAGGATAGAACTACCATGCCATCCAGCTATTCCACTGCTGGGTATTTATCCAAAGATCATGAAAATACCAATGCATAAAGATACATGCACCCCTGTGTTCATTGCAGCATTATTCACAGTAGCCAAGACATGGAAGCAACCTAAGTGCCCATCAAGGGACAAATGGATGAAGAAGATGTGGTATATATACACAATGGAATACTACTGAGCCATAAGAAATGATGAAATCCAGCCATTTTTGACAACATGGATGGACATTGAGGGTATTGTGCTAAGCGAAATAAGTCAGAGGAAGAAGGTCAAATACCATATGATCTCACTCATAAGTAGAAGATAAAAACAACAACAAACACACACATAGAGACAGAGATTGGATTGGTGGTTACCAGAGGGGAAGGAGGGAGGGAGGAGGGCAAAAGGGATGATTAGGCACATGTGTGTGGTGATGGGTTGTAATTAGTATTTGAGTGGTGAACATGTTGTAATCTATGCCGAAATAGAATTATAATGATGTACACCTGAAATTTATACAACTTTATAAACCAATGTGACTGCAATAAAAAGAAAAAAGAAGGAGGCAACCTTGGGAAGATCTAGGTTAATCTCCCGGGCAACCACTCCCATACTACTACAACAGGTTTGATGTGTTCAACAGACAGACCCTCTGTATAAGTGTTTCTGGAAGGAACTATTTTTATTCCTAGGAATTTTTATTTTTAATAAGAAATTCACATATAACTTATGTGTGTTACAATTTGAAAACTACTGCTATACTTAGGGAAAAGTGAAGGAGACCAAATCCTCCAACTGAGCGTATTCTCATCCTCCATGAAGAGCTGGAGAGCGTGGACTTCCGGTCACACAGACTCACATTAAACACTTGGGAAACTTACCCAAGATTCATCTACAATTCTTTCATATATTTAATGCAGAAAACAATAGAACCTAGGTAATAGGATTGCTGTGAAGGTTAAATGAGACATGTAAACTTTTCTCAGTAAATTGGTAGGTACTTTGTATATTCTCAATAGGTAGCAGGCAGCGTGACTGGTAATTTAAGAGGCAGACTAGATAAAGATTAAGGAAAACTGTATTTTTTTAAATCATTTACTTTTGTGTTGGAATTTGAGAATTATTTTTGCTAGAATTTTGAAACAGCATAGCGATTCTTATTGGTACACAGATTGCACTTCAGTACAAATTAGACGGTAATTCAACGGACTTTATTTAGCAGGATTAGCTCAGAAAACAACAGCAGGGCAATGCCCTAAAGCTATGACAGTGCACGAATATCCTGTGAAATTGAAACTCTCATCTTGGCGTGGAGACTAACAATTATGAGTGATAGCTTCGATGCCCCAGGTGCTTCAAACTTATTTTCTCTTTCAATTAGCACAATTGTCCCATGAGATAGGTATTATTATTTCCATCATTCTGGTGGGACATTTAGGTACTAATAATTTAAGTAACTTGCCTAAAGCCACATAGCTAGTCAGATGCAGTGCCAAGATTTAAGCATAGATCCCTCTGTCTTCAAACACCAGACTTTATTCCAGAAAAAATGCATTAGGTTAAAAAGAAATAACAGAGTTTGATTTTAATTATCTGTATTTCTTGGGTTAAAATGATTTGAGAACTAGAATTGTACTAACTTGAACTAATTTTCCACTTGGATGTTAAAAGACAGTCTTGGTTATGATTACATTCATTCTTTATGAGTAATAAAGCTTGCAAAAGTTTTAAAATTAGGGAAGTACAACTTCTATGTCTCTCTGATGAAGAGAAACCAAAGGCAAATGCCTAGCTAGAAACCTGTTTATCCACTCTCGTGGTTTTAGGGCATAAAGTGGCTTGTTCAACTTAATCTTGCTAAGTCACTGGACTTGTGCAATATGAAATTTTTCAAATAACACTGTCCCAACTATCTACACCTGTCGTTTTGCCTAATAAAATATGTTTTGCTTTTTGGGATTCAAGAATAAAAACGGCTATAAATCAGTGGAATGAAACTTCCCTTCACGTTAAAAAGGTGACCATAAGCTGTTAATACTCAGGTCAAACTTTTGGTTTCTAATAGCTTGTCACTTCCTCCTTTAAGTGTGCCTTATTTTCACCAAAAGATTTTACTTGTACCCTGAAAATTAAAGAGATAATCTTGGCTAATGCTTTCCTCGTGGAAACAACAGCATTTTGTAAAATAAATAAGCTTTGTGTCCATATTCTGCTATTCTCCTTGAAGTGCATGCAAGAATGGTAAATATTATGTTTCCAGAGCAAAAGCAGAAAAGTGCAACACTGATCTTCTCTTTTGAAAAATTGAGTGATGCCGCGTCCACTCCATCTCAAAACACCGTCACGTGAACTTTGGAAACAAATGGTTTCCCAACCTAGGATGAAGAAAAGAGAAATGTCTTGCATATACATTGAAAAGCTATTGTAACATTGAAAAGCTATTGTATATATGATGAGTCTGGGGCTCTTCAAAGCTGCAGGAAACATGATAGGATCTTTTGTCCATCTATTGAAAAGAATCAAAGGGCGGCTCTATTACTATGTAGAGGCACACTCCCAAGGACTCTGTTAAATCTCCTCTCCAGCAGCTGAGCACTGCAGTCGCTGACCTTGTGTTTTAGACAGTGTCAGGGGAGAGAGATGCAAGAAAAGAGGAGAAAAGAGGCATCTGCACTGAATGAGTGACGAATGTGTTTAAAGTGAAATGAGCTTGTCTCCACTGTCCTCTGCATTTCCCCAAACTTGTTTCTTTGTTTTGAAGCCAAATGCAATAGCTTGGCTAAACGAGTCACGTTGAATTAAATATTGTTTAGATAAAATAGCTGTCTCTTTAGGAAAACATCTCTATATTTCTTTGTTCATTAAGTCTGGTTCTTTAGATTTGAGATTTTATGGTATACAGTTTATTATTTTTTTCCTGTGTGCAAATGAAAATGGGTTTAAGAATGCTTCAAGTGAAAGCAGAGTTCAAGAATTTTGGTTGGTGGAAGCTGGGTTATTAAATTCCGAATAGTCTGTCTTACTGAAAGCTGTGGGTGGTCTTCCATCATTCTGAAAGAATCTAGAGATTGAAAAATTTTGGCAACATATAGCTGTTTTCCAGTTAGTGATAACTGGTTTTCCTTTCCTTGTCTAGTTCAACATTTTGTTAGGTGCAGTGCAACCAGCTTTCTGTATCAGAATATGTTTAAATCAAAGGTCTGTAGAGAAAGTTTACACTGCTTGATTATTGATTAAAGAATAATTACAATTCTTTTTATTTATTTATTTTTTTTTGAGGAAGATAAGCCCTTAGCTAACATCCATGCTAATACTCCTCTTTTTGCTGAGGAAGACCGGCTCTGAGCTAACGTCTATTGCCAATCCTCCTCCTTTTTTTTTTTTTCCCCAAAGCCCCAGTAGATAGTTGTATGTCATAGTTGCATATCCTTCTAGTTGCTGTACGTGGGACGCGGCCTCGGCATGGCCGGAGAAGCAGTGCGTTGGTGCGCGCCTGGGATCCGAACCCAGGCTGCCAGCAGCAAAGTGCATGCACTTAACCGCTAAGCCACAGGGCAGGCCCTACAATTCTTTAAACTGACAGAACATTGAAGTGAGCCATCAGTATTATCAGACTCTTATGTCTAATTGAACGTATCATGAGGAAGAATATGAACAAGTTGAATTTTTCCAAGACTTTTATCTATTCATATTTATTTCTATGCAGATGTCTTATAGTTGAGTTATACGAAATATTTTTATTCTACATTATTCACTTAATAGTGTATAATAAAATAATCTTGCTCTTGAGACCTCTTCATTAGCAGAATTATTTTTCTAACAAACTTGAAAGTGATCATATCATGCATTTTTTCAGATTTCTTAATTGGTACCTCAAGCAGCTTTGGAAAAATCCAACCACTTTGTTTTGATATACAAGGAGTTTGCATCTTTGAATGTTGTTTATGTGACATTGAAGAATTTTGCATTTTTGCACGTTAGTTGACTTCTTGCTTGTGCATAGGAAAGCCCATCCAAATCCTCTTCTTTATCAGCACCAAAAACTTCTCATCATCGTTGAGTCTCCCATCTCAGGGTTTCTCCACAAGCTATTTCCACTCCCTGGAAAATGCTTCCCTTGTTATTAACCGACATTTATTCTTTAGGTCACGGCTTATATGACATTTCCCTGCAGGAGCTTTTCCTGACCCCTGATGTAAGCAGCTGCCCCTGCCTTAAATACTTATCCTGTCTTTTACTGTACTTTGTGCATTTATTACTGTGATTATTAGTTCAGTAGATAGAGTGGCTCAACTAATATTTGTTGAATGAAGGAATAAGGTCAAGCACTTGCTTCTGTTTAAGATTTCCCTGTTATTTCCAGAAGACTTAATCTTCCTTCTTCAATGCTCCCTTAATTCCCTGAGTCATCTTCTTGTTCTGCAATTGTTGGTGCACCACCATTCAAGACTATCCCATTGAGGGGAGAGACCAAGAATTTTCATCTTTTTACTTAGCCCCTGGCTCATATACTATCTATTGAATCACTGAATAAATATATGCCTCAAACAATATTTTTATATTGTGTAGAGCCTGATGCATTATGGAAAATGTAAGCTTTATGTCTTAGAGAACTGTGGCATGAAGGGTCAAAGAACTTTATGGGGTGAGGTGGAACAAGAGACCTCACTCAGCACATGGAATCTCCTACTTCTATTGCCATAGAGTGTGCTCACTAGAAGTTCCCACTGGAAGGCCACAATGTATCCAAAGGAAGTTTTATTGAAATCATGGAAAACCAGTCAACAGTATAAATTTTGTGATAGACAGGTGTTAAATGCTACTGTAAGAACCTTTCCATATGATGGTTCCGATGTGGTCACTTTGGGGATTAGAATGGGGGAGTGGGTTCTGTTGTATTCTCTGTTCTCCGGGATTTTGCTGGCACGATACACCGTGTCAGCTCTTCACCCCTGCCCACTGTATACATGTTGGTCTGAGGTATTGTCTCCCTGTCTTTATATTTCTATGTCCCACCACACAAGGACTTTTAGTATTAATATTTTAAAATGTTTCCTCCTAGTCTTATTTTCTGTGAATAATTTTTAACAATTGTTTTCATATTGAATATAGCCTGCTTTTAAAACATAAAGGCATGAGAAAATGTTTTCCATATCTTCAAATCTCTACATAAATAATTGCAATGACAGCATAATATTATATTTAGTAGAAGTTCACTAATTTACACCATTCTCCAATTGTTATTATGTCACCCTCGTTTTTTTTTTTTTGCTCACCACATCAGACCTACTGTTCTCATCTTGGATCCACTGTTTTTGAACACCTTGTCCCAAAGGAGCTTTTCCAGAAGTGTCGAGAGCTCTAGAAAGGAGGTGCCGGTTGAAGTGTTTCCTTCTCCACAAGTTTATTTCCCTTGTTTACATCTCAAGTGGGCACTCTGAAACGGAGGCCTTCCTGACAGTAGGAACACCATTGATACTGATGGCTCAGCTCATCCATGCTGTCCTCTACAGCTTAGCAATAGGTTCAGATTGGGTTCTACTTTCCAGAAGTTACTTCCTTCCATTTCAGAGGATCTCAAGACATCTGAGATTGTAATTGTAATTGTATATTCTCCATACTCTGAGATGGAATCCAGCCACCACTACCCATTCAAGGGGCCAAAGGTTGGCACCTAATGTCTTTGAAGTCTGCTTTCATGTCCCCCAAGTGAGCTTAGAGGAAGAGAAGTCAGAATTTATAATTCTCCGGCTGATTGAACCAGACAACACAAATGGAATATTCTTTAGGTAGGGGAAGAAAATTTTGGTTTAGTTTCATTTTTCCAGAAAAGACACAGTTGTATTACTGTGGTTATATTTCTAAGATAGGTTTTTATTTTTAAATTTTTTTTTAGTGAGGTAACATTGGGTTTAGAACATTATATAAATGTCAGGTGTACATCATTATATTTTGACTTCTGTATAGACCACATGGTGTTCACCACCAAAAGTCTAGTTGCCATCCTATACTGTACACTGTACACATGTGCTCCTTTATCCTCTTTTGTCCTCCCGCCACCCTCTTCCCCTCTGGTAACTATCAGTCTGTTCTCTGTATCTATGTGATTATTTGTTGTTGTTGTTTTTGTTTTCATCTTCTACATTTGAGTGAAATTATACGGTATTTGTCTTTCTCCATCTAACTTATTTTGCTTAGCATAATACCCTAAAGGTCCATCTATGTTGTCACAAATGGAAAGATTTCATCTTTTTTATGGCTGAGTAGTATTCCATTGTGTATATATATATATATATATATATATATATATATATATATACACCACATCTTCTTTATCCATTTATCCATTGATGGGCACTTAGGTCATTTCCAAGTCTTGGCTACTGTGAATAATGCTGCAATTAACATAGGGGTGCATGTATCTTTTTGAGTTAATGTTTTCATGTTCTTTGGATAGATGCCCAGAAGTGGAATAGCTGAATCATATGGTAGTTCTATTTTAAATTTTTTGAGGAATCTCCATACTGTTTTCCATAGTGGCTGCACCAATTTACATTCCCACCCAGAAATAAACCCACACATTTATGGACAGCTAATTTTTGACAAAAGAGTTAAGAACATACAATGGAGAAAGGAAAGTCTCTTCAATAAATGGTGTT
Source organism: Diceros bicornis minor (assembly GCF_020826845.1). NCBI lineage: Eukaryota > Metazoa > Chordata > Mammalia > Perissodactyla > Rhinocerotidae > Diceros > Diceros bicornis. The sequence goes on along the minus strand of NC_080742.1, from coordinate 18,403,657 downwards.
GGAAAAACTGGACAGCCACATGTAAAAGAATAAAAGTAGAACATTATCTTATACCATACACAAAAATTAACTTAAAATGGATTAAAGACTTAATATAAGACCTGAAACCAGAAAACTCCTAGAAGAACACATAGGCAGTATACTCTTCGATGGTCTTAGCAGCGTCGTTTTGAATATGTCTCCTCAGGGAAACAACAAAAAAAATAAGCAAATGGGAGTACATCAAACTAAAAAGCTTCTGCATGGCAAAGGAAACCATCAACAAAATGAAAAGACAACCAACTACTTGGGAGAAGATATTTGCAAATCATATATCTGATAAGGAGTTAATATCCAAAATATATAAAGAACTCATACATCTCAAAAACAAACAACCCAATTAAAAAATGGGCAGAGGATCTGAACAGATATTTTCCAAAGGAGATATACAGATGGCCAACAGGAACATAAGACAGGTTTTTAAACAGACCCTTTTTTTCCTAAATGATTTATAATAATATGAAGGATTACATTAACTTTATAGATATTATACAACAGTAGATAATACTTGTGAACAGTAACAAAGGAATAATTTTCGTGGACATCTTTATTGCTACAGAGATCATTAGAGACCATTCTGGTTAATAAATAATCTCATTCTTCCTTTTATTTTGTAGATACAAGACTTAAGATGGGAGGGAGGAAGGGATGATGGGGGAGAGGGCAAACCAAGCCCTATATCAGCAGAGAAGCTGGTTTGCTAATTCCAAAACAGGCCCACCCTCCCATACACTTTACCTTTTAATAATAATAAATTATTATCATGAAAACCTTAATTTTTGAAATTTGATACCATTTTTTCTCATTTTATTGGTTCATGCTCATAATTTTTAATTCACCAAGATTGACAGCTTATAAAGCTCAATATAGCAGAAAAAGGGTAAAATGTGAATGAACAAAGAACTTTGTCTCATATTTAGAGGCAGTTTCAGCTGCAAAACTATACAGAAGACAGGATGAGTCTTAGCAAGTCATGTTGTGCAGTCTCCAATCCCCAACCAGTGGTATTTAGAGCATTTCAAATGATCTTCCAGGCAGCCTTTGAGAGAAGAGAAAACCACACACGGAAATTGAGCAAAGATCAGCAGACCTGAGACCTGACCTCATCTAGAGGATCAAGGAAGACTTTATGAACTAGTCCAATTTAAATTACATTGAAACTTCTGCTTGAGCTATGAGTAGGAGCTGGAAAAGGCAGGAAGAATCCTGTCAGCAGGAGAAATAACATGTACAAAGGCCCTGAGGCAGAAAAGAGGAAGACAAGTTTGAAGATGTGAAAAGAAGGCCATAAGGGCAAAAACATAAAGAAAATAGGCAAATAGTGATGACTGAGATTTTCTAGTGAGGTAACCTCGAACCAGATCATGGCAGGCCTCAAACGCCATATTAAGAATTTTGGATTTTGTTCTAAAAGTAATGGAAAACCATTCAAGACAAGAAGAGGAAGCTTAAAAGTAGAGTGAACATATAATTTAACATCCAAATCATTAATCTTTTGAGAGTGCAAAGGGGGCACTATTGATAATTTTACTGGGAAAGTAGCCACAAACTGCACTGTCTGGGGCAAACCAGGATGAGAATCGTCCTTCTGAAAGGCTCCTGTATATTGGCTAATTTTCCCTCTGACGCGACAACAGGAGATCCATTCTGTATGTCTTCACTGTTGCCCTTCCCTGGCCAGGCTCACGGAATAGAACTGTTTCCCTCATTCCTCTTTCATCCGCATTTTGCTTCCACTTAACCAAGCATGCCCATCCATCAAAAAACAGAAAAGTGGAACCATTTATTTTCCACATGAAGCTGTGTCTGACTCTGACCTCACTTTCATTCTCGGACTTGCTATGGTGGTTTAGTGAGACCATTACTGAGAATCTGATCATTTTCAAGTTGTTTGGAGTGTGATCTCCACTCACCCCCAACCCCCGCCTCGCTCCCCAAACTGGCAAAGAAAATTCGAGGGGCTGAGGCATTTCTTATACTACACTCGATACTGCACAGACTCATGTGCACTGCAAGACCGTGATAGAAACCCAACAAATAAGTGTTGAAATTGTCTGTGTGATTTGAAAAACAAGAGGGTATCGTTTTTAGATTCCACATATAAGTGAGATCATCCAGTGTTTGTCTTTCTCCATCTGACTTTATTTCACTTAGCATAATACCCTCTAGGTCCATCCATGTTGTCACAAATGGCAAGATTTCAGTCTTTTTTATGGCTGAGAAATATTCTATTTTGTGTGTGTGTGTGTGTGTGTGTGTATCCAGAAGTGGAATTGCTGGATTGTATGGCAGTTCTAGTTTTAATTTTTTGAAGAACCTTCATAGTGTTTTCCATTTTGGCTATACCAATGTCAATTATTGTTCAATAAAAAAAAGATGAAGAAAAAAGAAAAACAAGAGGGTATCCAATTGAGTTCACAGGTTAAGGAACTCACCTTGCTTTGAATTCTGGCTCTAGCCTCTTCTGTTCATTATTGCATGACTTTGGTAAGATTGCTCAAATTCACTGAATTTTAGTTTATTTTTGTATGGAACAGGAATAATATTAAGGCCTAACACAAAGGCTTTGAATGCAAATTAAATGAAATGTGTATAAAGCACCTAGAACAGTTACTCCTGCTGGTAAACCCACAAGTGGTAGCTATTTGGGACTATTATTTTTGAGCAAGTGTGGTTTTAACAACATGCCTTCTGGTCTCTGTTTGCGCTAGGAATTGGGAGCTGTAGTTTCAGGCTGCTGACATTTCACTGCCCTTGTCTATATCTGCCTGTTCCTCCTAAAGGGACAGGTGAAGTTCAGCTTCTAACTCAGTTGCAAAACAGTGAGCCTCAGAGAGAGGATGGATCATTTAAGCCCACGCTACTTAAAATTCTTCTGAGATAAGACAGTCAGGAGAGGAAATTATCCTGTCAGGAGCAATATCTCTGAAGTAAAAGATATCCTAAGGATTTACTTTGAAATCTGTAGATGCACATTCTGCTGGAGAGACAGCTGAGGTTTATGTTGAGAATGTCCTGGTGGGCTAGCCAGACAGAGTAATAGAATGTAAAGTAAGATTTGGAATTGTTGTAAGGGCATGGTATCTTCACATTTGTGTCCTCTTAATTGAGCAAAGTGTCTAGCCTGCTGTGATAAGGGCTCAATAAGTATGTATTGAATACATAAATTAATAGCACATCATGAACTTTAAATATAATTAGTGAGTAACCATTGCATATGCTTCTAATAGAGAGATCCCTGGGAATTGATTTTCAATCAAGTAATCTTTTGTCTATTTTTGAAATCTGTAAAAGGCCAAAGATAATGTAGTATTCTGAGTGAATGAGTTCCCCTACTTAGTAGTTTAATGGATATCTATTATTTATAAAAAAGAACACTAGACTCTCCACCCTCCTCCACCAAGATCACATTTGTGAGCACATGAATGAGTTCTTATTGACTTAGTCACCTCAGAAATGTTAAGGTCACTGACAGGTTTAACAGAGAACAAAGGTTAGTTCTTAATGTAGTTAGGGATAGAGTGTTATTTACAGAGACAATATATTACTGTATATTAAACTATGTTGTAATTGCTACAGCAATATATTGACGATATTCAAGTAGACCCAGAAGCTTATATTGCTAGAGTTTATATTTTGGGGGAATGTATTGTTCTCTCAGCCTTGGTTAAATTCTCAAGGCTCACAAGAGTTTCCATTACAAAGAAAAGTCCATGTCAATACATGAATTTCAGGTAGGCATATTGAGCTGCAAATTTCCCCTCAGGGAACATTGGCATAGAAGGCATTACAGTAATTTTCCATCATTGAACTCTATAACAGTGTGGATTTTGGAATAGAAGCATGCAGTAATTTTTTTTTTTTAATACTGTTTCCCAGGAGATTTTCCCAGGGACTTAGAGACCTACACTTCCCTTTATGGAGCCACTGCATTTTCTATTATCACATACTTTCAGACAAAGTTCCTTCTCAATGAGTTCAGCATATCCGGAGAAATAACACAACTAGCTGAACCTCCAATGCTATAAAAAGGATGACATCATTAAGATTTACGGAAGAGTAGGACAGTGCCACTCTTCGACTTGTTTAGATGAGGGACGAGTAATTGTAATTTCCTTCTCTCTTGGTAACCAATTCATTAAATCAGTCATTTTCTCTAACTGTGGCCAAATCATTACATTATTCATTGACTTAAGTTGGATCTACATTTAACGAAAATGATGGATTGTTCATTCTTTTTACAGATAAGAATCCTCGATGCTTTGAACTCATCTCTTTATTCTAAAAAAAATGTTTTGTTTTGTTTTCTTTTGTTTTTCTCAAGCTCCAAAGTTCAATTATGGCTACTAACAGCAATTTAAATGGTATTTTAACAAAATAGCCTTGGCTCCTAGTCTTCTAACAGGGGCACTTCTAAAGTAGATCTTCCTTGGTTAACAGCTGTCAACTGTCAATGAGCTACAGGTAATTAAATTTGAAGATAGCTTCATAGCTCAGAAAAATAGATAAAATCCTTGGACCAGAAAGGTCTTAAGTTAATGCAGTTATTGTTCCCTCTGGTATTTGAATTAATGCAAGCAATTGATTATTTTCTAATGAAACAGGTAAAGAGGAGAACTGCCATTTTTGTTACTTGCAAGTAAAATTCAGTTCAGACTATTTTCCCAGCTAAAATCACATTCTTGGTTTTATTTCAATATAGATTAGGAAGAGAAGGGAAACATTTTTAAAAAAGAACATTTTGAAAAAATACCCAAACTAAACAAACCATGGTAGAAAAAGGTGAGAAGGTGGTAGTTAGGGGTTATGAACACTCAGAAGATGGATCACTTAGTAAGAGTTTCAACAACAGGAAATGAAAACCTTAATGTGAGGTGCCTAAAAAATGCAAGGATTTTTTTTTAATCTTATATAACAGAAGTAGTCCAGTGATAGAGCAGTTCCAGGGTTAATTCAGAGATCAAATGATTTCTTAAAGACCTCAGCTTTTTTCCTAAATTTGTGCTTGTCTTTCTCAGCTAGCGATCTTCTTGGTAGCTGAAATTGCTGCGTATCCTATGTACACATACCAATGTCCAGAGGCAGAAAAAGAAATCACGTCATTTTTGTGCCAGTTTTTAAGACCCAAGAAATCTCTTCCAGTACCCCTCAGAAGGGTTCCCTTTAAATCTCGTTGAGCAGAACTAGTCAATGGCCGTATTTAAAGCACTCACTGGCTAGGGGGATGGGACCACTAGGGTTGGCATAGACCAGCTCTGTCCACAGGGAAGAAAATGTCTGTTAGACAGAGGGTCAGCAGTGTCTTCTGCTGCAAGGAGCACACACTGAGCCTCCACTGTGTGCTGGGGTAACACCCTTTGAGCTATGTATTGAGCTATGTATGTATACAATCAGTTTATAGATGAGGAAGTCGAAACTGGGAGAGATAAGGTAGATTTCTTAAAATAACATAGGTAGTAAGTGATGAAGCTGAAATTTAGACTTGGAACTGCCTGACTCCCATTCTGTACTCTCTCCACAGCATCACACTGTTGCCTATACATCGTGACTCACTTTCCCTTTCCTTTTTTTTTTTTTTTTGGAGGAAGATCAGCCCTGAGCTAACATCCATGCTAATTCTCCTCTTCTTGCTGAGGAAGACCGGCTCTGAGCTAACATCCATTGCCAATCCTCCTCCTTTTTTTGTTTCCCCCCCCCCCCCGGAAGCCCCAGCAGATAGCCGTATGTCACAGCTGCACATCCTTCTAGTTGCTGCATGTGGGACGCAGCCTCAGCGTAGCCAGAGAAGCGGTGCGTTGGTGCGCGTCGGGGATCCGAACCCTGGCCGCCAGTAGCGGAGCGCTCGCACTTAACCGCTAAGCCATGGGGCCGGCCCCCTCACTTTCGCTTTCAATTACAGAGCTGCTCGTTTCAGATCTAACAATCAGAGCATCTCTGCTTTGCTTTTTCACTTTAGATTTACTCTTCCTCTGAGCTTCCTCAGAGCCGTCTACTCTCAGAGCTTCATAACCCATGAGAAGAATTAGAACTCTCTACCTGCAGAGCTGATATTTCTAATGGCAAATTCATTATCTAATTTTACATCTTTGAGGGATATTTCTGCTTTCATTTGAATTTCATCTATCAATACTCAAAGAATCTCTCTACCAAAGAAATTTCCCTTTTGAATCCCCCAAAAGTAGTAAAGGCATGTTCATTTCTCCTGTTCTTAGTTTACAATTTTGGGAGGCGTTTATATCTTCCTTTTACCCCAAGACCAACTTCATATAAAATCATTCCAAATCCTTTATTTTAAGTGTTTCTCACATCAACTCTTCCTTTTCATTTCTAGCATATCGGGTCTTTATCAACATCATATATGGAACAACATCTGGTAGTTTTCTAGTCTCACATACTCCAAAATTATCCTGCACACTCAAAATTATTTTCCTTAAAAATGATTTATTATTTTTACTCTCCTGTTCAAATAATTTGCATAGATTCTGCATGTGAAAAAAAAGAAATATTAAATATATTAGTAAATATAAATCAGGCAATCTAGTCTTCCATATTTTCTTCCTGTGTAAGGAGTTGTTCTTCTTACTTTGCTGGCTGAAGCTTGATGTCTTGGCCCAAGTCATAATAATAAGAAACCCCTGTAACCCAAGTCACCATAGGACAGGCACTCTTTTAAGCACGTGATGTATATTGATAAGTTAGACCTCACAATACCCCTATGATGTAGGTATTATTATTATCCTGACTTTACAGGTGAAGACACTGGAATACAGAGGGATAAAGGCACTTGCCAAGTATACATAGAAATAAAATGGCAGGGCCAGCCCCAGTGTCCTAGTGGTTAAGTTTGGCTTGCTCTGCTTCAGTGGACTGGGTTCAGTTCCCAGGCATGGACCTACACCACTTATCTGTCAGTGGCCATGCTGTGGTGGCAGCTCACATACAAAGAGAGGAAGAACGGCAGGGGATGTTAGCTCAGGGAAAGTCTTCCTCTGCAAAAAAAAAAGAAATGGAATGGCAGAGGCAGGATTCAGACTCCAGTGGTTGGGCCCCAAAGCCCATGAACTCAATCACATTTTACTTCTTTAGTCTGTGTGTTTCACTGGAAAGTTGTTTATTCAAGAGGTGTTTGTTGAATATCTATTCTACACCCCAAGCTACACCCTACTCCTGATGTTTTACGGAAAAATTACACAACCATGAATCTTCTCCATAAGATGAAAAACAAGCTTTATAAAACACCCTAGATTTTAGGTAAAATTGAGGCAGCTTGAGTCTTCTCCAACCTTTGATTGACAGTTGTTGGATTCTACATTCTCTCTCATGTCCTGTGATCTTGAGTTATTTTTTTCCTGTTTGAGCAATCACCTGTGCTCTGGCAGGGGCTGACTTTTTTTCCTGAATGACATCCCTCCACCCTTCTTGCTCTCCTCATGAAGGAAGTTGTGCCAGTTTCTGGGCCAGTGGTACCACCGCTGCCAACGGCATCCTCTGTCAGTCAGTGGTACGTAGTGAGGCTCAGGAACTAGGTTAGCACGCTGCACGGTGCTCAGTGTCTCAAATCCCCCATCCAAAGATCTGTCCTCTAGTCTCTTGTTTAAATGATCTTCCAATGTCTTTTGTTCTTGTCTCCTCTCATAATTGCTTCTCAAGATTCTTCTGAAATGTTTTTTCTAACTTCTTAATGGTTTCTTCCACATGAAAAAATCCTATACTTTACTGTCATTTTATGTACAGAATATCAGAGACTATATTTTAAGATCATGTGTTAGTAATTTTAGGGATCTAGCTACTTAAAAAAGAAAAAAATAGGAAAATATGTATCTATTTTATCTAATTCCATAAATCTTTCTTATAACTAATGAATCAAACTTGGTAATACTAACAGTAATAATTATTAGAATTTATTGAATACTTTGTCACTCGTTTCAAATATTTACATGTATTAATTCAATTGATTTCCATAGGAACTCTCAGCAGAAGGTGTTATTTTTACAAATGAGGAAATTAAGGCACAGAGAAGTTAAGTAACTTGCTCAATGTCACAGAAAGTTTGGTGCCACAGCCTTGCTTCATAATTACTATGCTACTCCCGTGGTATTTTCAGATTATTAGCTAGATATAAAACTACTTGAAAGATATTATGGCAGACATTCTGAACTGGTGTGCCCAGAAAACAGCTTAAATTGTGGCTTCTCTATCTTCACATATGTGATATGGCCCAAGTCCTCACAGAATATAGTTCATGGCCTCCTATAAAAATTCTTATAATTTTCAATTTTGGTTTAAGTCAAATCACAGCCCTATCAGAGTTTCTAGAAATGTATTTGTGATTAAATGACTAAAAATTTAGAAACAGTTCATCATTGAAACAGTAATCCCTGAAAGCAGACTCTTTTGTAGAGTTTGTCACCCTCTTAAGATCATAATCTAAAGAACAAAGAAATTCGGAAACATTTGAATGGAAAAGTCTTAAATTGTGCAAAAGAGCATTTCGACTGGAAAGAAAATTGAATCTGTGATAATGGTTATTGATTTTTTTATTGTCATGGTGCATTCATCGTCTTCAAAGTTCGGCTATACAGGCACATATTTAATGTAAAAGAAGTTAAGTGAACATGAGTCATTGATCATTGAGATACAGAAAATCTAAAAATTCAGAACATCTGAAAATTCTTATTGTTCCTTTTAATATATACATAGGCATACTGTCATTTAAACAACATTACCTTCTGAATGAGAGGTAATGGGAAAAAGTAGATTTGTTTTCAAATCATTTATAGAAATGTATATTAAACTAGTTAGAATTATGTTGAGGAAGTAAGGTAAATATTTAGAGTAGGAAATAACAGTCCTAAAATGATGAACATTTCGAGTCCAACAACTGAGAACGTATTGAGTCCAAAACATTAAGAGAGGCTAGGAAGACATTCACACTGTCATCCCTTTTGTTTTTTTGTTCAGTCTGCTCACTTACTATATGTTTTTGGTTGCTCTATTTTAACGAGTTTTGAGCTGATGACAGCCAGTAATAAAATGGAGTTGAGATTCTTACAAAATGTCAATAGTTTTGTAATCAAATAGTATTACTATAAACTTTAACATTGCATTTATTGATTCATTTATGTTTTACTTCACCATAGAGGCAATAAATAAAAATATCCACTAACATATCTCTATTTTTAAATTAATTTATTATTGTAGGAGGAAAATATATCTTGACTTCTTTGGTAAATACTTCTGTAAGATAATTTTCATGCAAATAATAGACTCATAGAACCAAGATACTGTATTTTCACTTGTGCTGTTCACTGTTTCAGAGCTTCGAGAAACCAAGACCTCTGAATACTTCAGCCTGTCCCACCATCCTTTAGACTACAGGATATTATTAATGGATGAAGATCAGGACCGGATATATGTGGGCAGCAAAGATCACATTCTTTCCTTGAATATTAACAATATAAGTCAAGAACCTTTGAGTGTAAGTTTATCATTTTCATGATGGCAGTGTTGACCTCCTAGGTGCCTGTTTCTTCAAAAAATTCATAGACAATGAAAAAATTACGTATTTCATTAGAACAATAGAAAATACTGGCCACATGTTAATAAACAGTTGGAAGTTAGCACCTATTTCACGGGCTGAAAATATCATCAATTCAATACTCCCTGTCTGGTTTCATAGTTTTTAACAATCTAAAACCTGAAGCTAAATGAGAAAATACTTCCTGCGTATACACGGATAGAAAGGGAAAAAGAGAAGCATGCAGTATAGCATAAAAAAAGACAGATTAAAGGAAGACCTCCCGTGTCATCTGTGTGTAATCCAAGAAGGCATTGAAAGGAACACAATTATTAAATGTACTGTTCTTTGAACAATATGGCCCGTATTTATCATTCTATTTCACAACAAGAAAATAAATCATGCTTCATTGGAGTAAAGAAATAAAAATGGATTAATTATAAACTTATTACAGCAAGGAGACTGCTGAATTTATTGTTTTAACAATGAGCAATAGGCTGACAATTAAAAAAATAATCATCACCTCCAGACCTGACCCAAGGCTGCAGTGACTTAGAAAGCCAGCACAGTATTTCAGAGACGGAGTCTCTTAGATTTTATCCAAGTTATTTTAGCTGTCGAAGTACCTCGGGGCCCGTTTTAAGTAAATCTGCCAGCCTGGATGTGTAGTTTACCAAAAATGATATTAAACCAAGATAACAAAATAAGTGTAAATTCATTGTGATATAAGCAGTTGGGAAAAGCATACTATAAATCAAAAGGAGGAAGGTATACGTTATACTGCGCACATTAATGATGACCTTATTTTAATATTATACCATTAGTAAATGGGCACATATTATTGAAAGGCTTTTGTTAAAGGAAAAATTGATGGAGAAAAAAACATAATTTTTAGAATAAAATAGTAAAATCATTATATGAGTTTATAAAATGAAAGAAGAATTTTGGAATATAAATATAGAAATACCTTAAAGAAATCTGTTATCATAAAGTAAATGAAGAAGAGCATTGAGCTGTCATATATACAAGTGAGATTGTACAACCTTTATTTTCCTTTCTGAACAGGTTTTCTGGCCAGCATCTACAATCAAAGTCGAAGAATGCAAAATGGCTGGCAAAGATCCAACAGTGAGTGCTTAAAAAAACCCCAAAACTTAAATATTTGGTCTTTGAATCCATGTACTGTGAGTGCAGCCAAGAGTAAGACAAAGGGTGTTGGTGTTTTAAATCCTTTGCTGGACACACGGTAAAAAATGGAAATGCAAAGAGACTGGACCTCTCAAACACTACGATTTAGGAATTCCTGACTGGGTGAAAATGTCCTGCTTTGCTTTCATTATTGCACCCTGACACTTTTCATGATAGATTTCAGTAATAACCCTATTCCAAGTGGATCCAACCTGCAGAATTCTCAGCAGGCTGCTGAAATAATGATAATGCAAGTGTCTGGAGCAGTTCCCAGATACCACATGGGCTTTTCCAAAGAAAGATTCTCAGCAAAAGGGTGGTGGTTAGCCGGCACATTCCAGAGGCATAAATCACCAGTGATGACTGGTATCTTGGTTAATTAAAAATAACCACAGAAGCAAAAATCAAGGCAGATATAAATATTAATAAACGTTCAGTGTGCCACACTTGTACAAATTGTCTTCCTTTAGGTGGGATTCTGTATAGTCAAGGAGTAAATCTATATTGATTTCTACAAACAACTTGCTGAAACTGACACATTAAATTATTCTTGAATATTATAAAAGAAATACATGGAGCAGATCTTTAATGCACACAAGTCATTTAATGTTTACAAGGAAGGATATATGTCATTTCACCTTCTTGTCTCAAATCATGAGAAATAACATAATGGAACCAAGTATCAGAATCACCCACTCTTATGCAAGTAATTTGGTAAAGAAGTTTCTTTATTCATTCACTCATTCTTTCAATCATTCACTCTACAAATATTGATTAAGCACCTATTAATTGCTTAATCAGGTTAATTGCTAGAGACATAATTTGTGCCAAAATAGACACAGTTTTGGCTCTCATCAATTTTATTATCTTGTTGGAGAAGGCAACATTAATCAAATGAGCATGGAAATACATGCTAATGCAGGTATGAGACTGCAGTATGGTGACTGAGTAGAAAAACTAGTAAATGTACACAGATATACACACAATCAGGTCGGAGGTCATACAGCCTCAACAAGTGTCAAAAATGTTCACCAAGCACTTATCATTGTAAGTGTAGAGGTAAGAAATGCTGATTTCAGGAGTGAAGGCTGTGCACTGAGCCTTGGGAGTGTGTTTCTGAGATTCATCAGGTTTGTTCAAACAAGGAAAAGACCAATCTTTGTGGAAGAAGTGTGGAAATGAAACTTTTTATCTTCATTGACTCTTAGTCCCAGATATAAGGTTCTGAAAATGTCTGACTCAAGTCAGGGCCACAGAAGACTCTGGAGTGTATCATCTCCTGGTCTCATTGACAAGAGAGCTCCCCAGGTGTGACTCAGATCTGGGTGTCACGTTTTCAGTTTCATAATTCACCTTATAAGATCAATTTTAAAGTGGGCAAAAGGAGCCTGCAGGAGCATATTTGCTACCCATGGGATCTGTTGGACCACAATCTAGAGGGAAAAACCTAGAATAATGTGGAAGAAACATTCAAAAGAGTACATTACGGTTGCCTTCTAGGGAACCAAGAAAATATAATGTCTTGGAGAAGAAGGCTTTTTTTGTACCCTGAAGCTATTATTTCAATAATTGTGCATAAATTAAACTACAGTCATGTGCTACATAACAACCTTTCAGTCAAAGATGGACCACATATACAATGGTGGTCTCATAAGATTAGTACCATGTAGCCTAGGTGTATAGTAGGCTGTACCATCTGGGTTTGTGTAAATACACTCTATGATTGCACAACAACGAAATTGCCTAACAGCGCATTTCTCAGAACATATCCCCATCATTAAGTGACACATGACTGTGTTCTCTTTCATTCTCTAATGTAGAGATTTTTCCCATTAGTGTGTATCTGATCACATCTTGCCTTTTGCCGCAATGATATCCTGTGGCTATAATCAATGGATTTAATTGTCCTTTGTTCAGAAAGATTTTCATTTCCCATTCCTACAAACTGCCACAGGCAGAATATGTGGGATTTAAATACCTTTGCACATTCTCTTTCCAAAAATTCCTGTTGGTTTTCTGAAGAATCTTAGCCAAGTCATTTGATTTCCTTCTCCCTTTGGTAAAATAGAAATGCTCTGTCACTTGCTTACTTATAATTAAGTCATTAGGTAAAATCTTCAATACACGCTTACATTTTCCCATAGTTTTGTCGTGCTGTAATATCATTGATGGATATCTTTAAATTCTGCTATACAGCCAATTAGTATACGTAACAGAAGTAACTGGTGGAGGGTTCTGTTCTACTACAGCAAACATCAGTGGGTCCTGGGAAATAATCAAACTAAGTCTTTCAAATACATATTCTGTCTATGCAAGAGAAGAGGATGTCTGACAAATCCACCTTATTTCATCATGTGAGATATTTACAGAGAAGTGTCTTTTAATCAGGCCACAGGAAAAAGGCCAGTGGTAGAAAAATGATGCTAAATAGGTCTTTAGAAGTTCTACAGAACAAGACATTTTTATTACACTTTTCAATGAAACCAAATATTTAAGAATCTCTTAACTCTGTTGGAATAAATATCATCTAATTACTTAATACTTCATTTAAGAAAATGCGGTAATTAAATATTTGAATTTGCACAAATCAGTTAGTTATTGTGAAGAAGCTAGAGGTAAATAAGATGGAGTCCCTACCTTTAAGAGTCTTTACAATATGCTAGAGATGATGAGAGATATATGCAATAATGATCCAATAACAGTAGCCAACATTTAATGGAATAGGCCAGGCGCTGTTAAGTGCTTTATTTTAATCCACGTGAGAGTGCTACAAGATGGACATTGTTGTCATCATCCACATTTTTAAGATAAAGAAACCGAGTCCCTAGAGAGTGAGGGACTTACCCAAAGCTGCACTGCCGGCAGGTGGAAGGCCACTGTCTGACTCAGGCTCAGATGGCTCTGAATCCTGCACCCTTAGCAGATAAAACATGCCACCTCTCTAGGAAGAATGTGGTAAATGCTACGGATGCACACAAAAGACAAAGAGAAGACACCTTGCAGCTGGGATATTTAGCAAAGGTTCGATAGATTTGGTGGCATTAGGTCTTATGTTAGTTAACCTTTCCCATTATTTTATTTCAATGATAACAAAATTCAAATAAGTTGCACACTTTCCTCTTTCAGCCTTTGGTATATGCTACCTGTGATTCTCTTCTTGTTCAATTATCTTCTGATCTTTTTAGCCTAGGAATTCTCTACTCATCTTTTCAAGTGACAGCACAGATGTCACTTCTCTGGAGGGTCTTCTCTCCCCACCCACAACCAGCTGGCTACCCCACCCCGTGTGCGTACCTGAAACACTCTAGCACTTACTTCACTGCATTTTTAACCATGACTCTCCCCTCACTGATTGGAAATACCAGGTAGTAAGTGTCGTTATCCCCAGTGCCCAGATGTGTATGTAGGCACTTCATAAAATTTAAATGAGATCTGAAAAAAATGGAGATGGAAGCAAGCAAGCATGAGAATCTCTTCCAAGTGATGGTCTGATGTTGGGGTAGGACACTGTGGATGATGAATTTATTAATGCCTTTGGATTAATAATGTTTGTAGTAAATTCAGTATGTGCATATTTTAGAAGTCCATTTTGGTTAAATTAAAATTTTTTGTTTTTAAATATTATATTAATCATCTTCTAAGCACAACTAGTGACAAAATCCGTACTGCTGTAACAATTGAAAGAAAAAATAAAACAGCATCAAGCATCCATTACTCCTTTAGATTTTTTTTTGCTTATATCAGATTTTCAAGTTATAAGAAACACTTAATTATTCTAACATAATTCAATGCAATTTAAAAATTGATCCCAGGTAATAATTTATCATAATGCTATAACAAACTAATGTATATAAAGAAAATAAATTATCGTGGTGGGAATATAGCTAATTTTCTGCCTGAGCTAAAGAGAGGGTAACCCACCTCCCATTTCCCTTTCTGCCCCTATGTATTCACATTCCTACATGCTCCATTTATTTCTAAATGTTAATATTTTATTCATACTCTAAATAAATTGAGCTTAAACAATAGCACATGCTGTCCAATGAGACAGGGCATAATGAATGTGCTAAGTAAATACTGTAAGAGGTGGTTGAAAAATTAAGCAGGATTACGTATATTTAGACATATATGCATTACATGCACACAATGTCAAACTTGATTTATTAATTGTAGAATATCAGTTTCCCTATTTCTTTGACCAGAGAATTCTAAACTACTGGAAAATATATTTTCTTTAGGAATACATTTATCAAAATACCTTGGTTTATTCCCCAGACCAAAGAAGTGTAGGCCAAGAAGAAAAAATAAGAGGTATTTTTTTTTTTTCGTTGTATAGTAGACCATGAGGAGTCAATATTTTTAAAGCCCTATTCACCTGTGCTTCTGGATATATTTTAAAAATATCTATTTTTAAATTATATAACTAAGACATATTCAATACAGAAATCTTTGAAGGCTTAGAAAATCAGATATAAAACAATAGAAAATAATTTTTTATTAGCTCTTTGACCCTGGAGATTTAACCTATCTGTGCCTCAGTTTTCTAATCTGTATAATGGACATACTCATACTACCTCTTTTTGTTGTTGTTAGTGCCATTGAGTCAATTCTCACTCCTAGAGACCCTGTGGACAGCAGAGTGGAACCCCACCCAGTCTTTTTTGTGCATCCTCTCACCTCCTGGCCCTGTATTAGACAATGCTCCATTGCTATTCATAGAGTTTTCATGGCCAATTTTTTCAGAAGTGGGTGACCAGGTCCTTCTTCCTAGTCTTTCTAGTCTGAAAACTCCACTGAAACCTGTCCACACGGGTCACCCTGCTGGTATTTGACATACTGGTGGCATAGCTTTCAGTATCACAGCAACACGCAACTGCCACATTATGACAACCGACAGATGGATGGGTGGTGTGGTTCCCTGACCAGGAAATCAACCAAGGCCTCAATGGTGAGAACGCCAGATCTTAACCACTAGATTACCAGGACTGGTTAGTACCTATCTTATTGTGTTAAGAGGATTAATGAGTTAATATTTGCAAAGAGCTTAGAACAGTACATAGCACACAGCAAATGCTATATTTCCACTAAGTAAATTACACTACCCAAACATAATAACTTAAAAATTTGAGACATATTCTTCCAGAATTTTATTATATGAATATATAGGTATATAAATAAAATAGTATTATATTCTGCCTAATGGTATTATATTCTGCCTAATGTTAACAGCCTGATTTTTCATTTAGAATTGTACCAGGAAATAGTTTTGAAAGAGAATTAATGAAAAGAAAGCATCCATGGTGTGAACTTCACTGAAGTCTGATTCCCCAAACCTTTCATGGATACCTGCTATGGTCAGCACCTGTACTAAGCTCTGTGCAGGACAAATGCCCTGTCCACTTCACGGGGTTTGTACTGACAATTGGAACCGAAAATGCCTGTGAAAGAATCTGGTATCTGACACTCTGTGTACTTATTATGTGCCAGACACTATTCCAAGCGCTTTATTAGTCTATTGCTCACAACAAATATTATCATCACCATTTACAGATAAAAAATTGAAGCACAGAGAGGCAAAGTAAATGTATCTCAAGTTCAAACAGCTGGTAAAAGATAAAGCCAGAGTTTGAATCCAGATCATCTGGCTCTAAGATTTGTATGCTTCAGTCCACTCTCCACTGCCCATCTGAAGACTGTGGCATATTGGCAGACCAACTCTAATTGCCTCTCCGGTTCCATCACATAGTAGCCTCTATCCCCTCTAGGCACTATTTCCCAAGTACACCCTGCACCATCATGCCTCTTGTTTTTGTTCATACTCTGTTTTCTGTTGGAATATTCTTTTCTTATGTTTCTGCCTGTCAAAATCTCTAGCTTATTCCGCAAGTTTCAGCTCAAATGACAACCCCTGTCAAATCTTTACACCCAGTTCAGCATTACTCATTCTCTCTTCTTTCTTTCTATTGGCAGTTTTGAAAAGTAGAACCCTCTTATAGCATCTACCACAGCCTGGAGTATTATGCCCTCCTTTCTCTGACAGCAGGAGTTGAGCCTGTTCATTCCAGTGTTGCTGGCACCATGCACAGTGCTTGCACAGAATGCTTTCAGTCAATATTTACTGGATGGAATTGACACGATTGCAAGGGTCTAGGTCAGATATAATGTGGACGTAAACTAAGGCAGCACAATGGAGATGGAAAGGACCTAGAAAATGATTTTGAATAATTAACTCAACTGACTTCTTTTTCTTTTGTATTTTTCTCTGTGGGGAGGTTTGGAGGGGCACACTGTGGGAATCTGTCTCTTGGCTAATCAGCTCCTTCCTATGGAAAAGCTGGATGGTGGAGGGTGGCCATGGCTCAGGATCCAGCTCAGTTACTTATTAAACCTAGAGCACTTCGTTTTACCTCTTTAGGACTCATTTTCCTCATCACTAAAATGCGACTAATGCTTTAATTGGAACATTGCTGTGAGGATTAAAAACAATTAACACAAAGGATTAAGAGCTCTGTAAACATGAGTAACTGTTATAAAAACTTCCCTCTGACAACTGTGGATTCCTCACCCCATGACAGATTATAAAGTGGTTAAAAGGACAAGATTCAATGTGAGACACATCTGTGTTTGAAAATCTACTTTATCCATTTCTAGCTATATGACCTCGGGCAAGTTAACTAAGAAAGCTCTAAGCTTTGTTTTTCTAAATGGAGTTGAGTTGTTATAAAAAATTGAATGAGTGTAAAGAGCCTAAGTGGCACATAGTGTGCTCTGTAACTGTGATCTATAAAGGTAAAAAATCAAACCTCCTAGGAAGTAAAAGAAGTTAAATGTATAAAGTGATTATTCCAATGTCAAGCATATATAAATTCTCAACAAATATTAGCTATGTTTAGCATAAAATATATATATGTAGATATATACATGAAACAAATGTAATCTGTATTTGAAATATAAAAGACATATTAGTGACTTCTTTTCCTTTTACGAATACCAATAATTCATGACAGTAAACTATCTACAAAACTTAAGACAAGACAGATGTAACCTATTATTAGTAGAATTCTATTGAATTCATGTCTCATGGGAAAATATGATATACAGAATCCCAGAATGATTAAACTTGAATGTGAAAAAATAAACACAAGCCTCACTGTTCACAGACAGCCTTAACATAGACATATTACGTACACAGCATACTTCATCTGTGCTTTTCCTTCAGAGAAACACATTGTCACCTGCAGTTATGTAGTCAATTTTCAGGTACCTCTATAAACAGGTGTCAAGATACAGTGACACTATATATTTAACAAAAATCCTTAATGTCTTAAAATGAAAATAAAGTGTATAGTCTGGTCTGTAAGGATTAATGTCTTTGACAGCAGTGTTAATGATTGATTATTTGATAATAAAAATCCATAATACAAACATATGGATTGTAATCAATCCTTGAGTGATGAACATGATATAATCTATGCAGAAATAGAAGTATAATGATGTACACCTGAAATTTATACAATGTTATAAACCAATGTTACCACAATAAAAATTGAAAAAAAAGGTAAATAAAATAAAAGATTGACAATAAAAAAAAGAAATATATGTATAAAATTACTACATATGAAAATAAGCGTATATTTACTGGCAACTAACAATGAATATAAAGGGAGAAAATGGTGAGAAAATATAAAATAATATTGACTTTAAATTTAACTTCTCGTTTAGCAAACTTTCTTTTTTACTTTTCTAATAATGTAAACAATAAATATGCATTATAAAAAAATTAGTAAAATATATGAAGAGAAAAAAAATTATATGCTGTCTGATCACCCTTGGGGAAGCTACTGTTGCCTTTTGATATCTTTCTGTATAAAAAAAAATTTTCTTTAGTTTATAACATTGTTTTTAATCTTCTTTGTGAGAAAAATGACTTTGTGAAGGAAACAACAGTCAATCTCAGGCTTAGTTAATTTGTGGTCAGTAAAGGACAAACAACATGCTTTATTCCATTGGTTTATTTCAGGAGGAAGGTAGTCCAACTTAGATAATAAGTAAAATGATATGCCTCTCTCATTTCAATATTGTATATACTGTGTAAGTTTTTATGTTCTGAAACTTTATGAACTTACTCTTTACCTGAAAAGTTTAGAAATTGAAAAGTAAACCAAATTGTTTCCTCAAATTTTCCTCAAAACCGTATATACACACAAGTTCTATAAACATGTTTCAAATGAAATTGTGCTTATACGGAGTCCATATTTTCATTAGTACACAATGGCAGACACTACGGACCTTTACAAGAGGTGAATAAAACGAATCTTAAACAAAATGCCAGCATTGTTGCTTTCTATGAAAAATGATGCAATTGTTATCTCTCTACCCCTGATTCCCTAAAATTCTTTCCTCTCCCTGAAATCTCCTTTCTCACCTGCTCCCAGTCCAACCATTGGAAAGCTTGTCGTTTATTCACTCAATGAAATGCAAAATAATTATTGTAATTATAAACTGACTGTGACCTTACAGAAGTACATAAACATGGTCCGCACGAAACGCAGATCTCTGAGACTGAATTAATCACTGCGTGTTCTGCATCTGCTGGGCTCACTCAGTAAATTCATAAAGTTTCAGAACATAAAAACTTACACAGTATATACAATATTGAAATGAGGGAGGCATATCATTTTACTCATTATCTAAGTTGGACTACCTTCCTCTTGAAATAAACTAATGGAATAAACCATGTTGTTCTCTCATTATCTCCTAACAACAATAAAAACGTTACAGCAGAAAGGAAAATGTATAGCAAAGTATCACAGTAATACTTAGAAACAGCAATAAAAGCCGTTGGGTTACTGACCGCTCGTTTACCTCTTGTTTCAGCACGGCTGTGGGAACTTCGTCCGTGTGATTCAGGCCTTCAACCGCACGCATTTGTATGTTTGTGGGAGTGGTGCCTTCAGCCCAGTCTGTACTTATTTGAACAGAGGGAGGAGATCAGAGGTAAGTGTAACAATTTTTTATTCTTAGTTTTGGTCTCAGTGTCAAAGATTTCTTAAAACTCTATTTTAGAGTAAAAACTTGAAAATATCATTAATAGCCATAAAAAAGTTTTAAGCCCTTTAAACATAAAATATATTACATTTGATTCCTGTTTGCCAAGTTACTTACTGTATAGCCTTTTGCCTTTAATTAAATATATACATATATATTTCTGAATGGAAAAGCTGCAAAATATAAGGGAAAGAAAAACAGTATAATTTCATAATTACTTAGACTGTAAGGTATTGATAAAATTTGCTCTGTTATAGAAATATTGTAGTATAAACTCACTTTCTGAAATCTATTTTAAGTAATCTCTTATTTATCTTTCAAATTTGGTAAAGTTTTATGAGATACACACCTGTAAGAGATGTATAAAGCAGGATGCCAAGTGCCTTTGCTGAAAAGAACTTTATATAATTAATAAATCATACTTTCATTTTAGAGCAACATCGGTCTATGCTAGGCTATTCTAGCCTCGTTCTTTCATTGGTTAAAATGATTTGGGGTTCTGTGAACAAAAGCATTTGCTAAAGAGTAAATATATAGCCAATGTATAGTCAAATAAGGCTGGTTGAACCTCACCTGTGGTATTTAAGACTGTGTTTATCCCAGTTCACAGTTATTGACTACAGAAACTATGCATTAGACCAAAAGAGCTTTTCCTCATTCTTTTCGTCAAACAGGTTGTTTTACTTAATCTAAGTATTTTAAAAACTGAAATTTTTCAAATTATCTTGCTTCGGTTTCATTATGCAACTTAAATCTAGAAAGACCAGTTCTTAAATAGTGTCGTAATTCAATTTTAGAGATTAGAATTGTAAAAAAGATTAATATGACTACTGGTCTATCTTATTAAGTTTATTTTTCTTTAACAAGGATTAATCTACTTTAGAACTAATATAAGTAAACAATGATTCTTTCTATATTCCTTTATTATTAAATTTTTTTCAGACATAGTTTAGACATATATATCTTTTGGTGAATAAAAAGTCGTTTAAAAATAACTGAGTAATTATAATTTGACCCCAAATTGAAGCATTTCCAAGTGGTTCAAGATGATATGAAATATTAAAATTCTTAAAGAAAAGTAAAGCTGTGCTTCTTGGTAAAGTACAGTTGGCTGCATTGAGCTTGTCATTAGAACCACATGCCTGTGATCAATTGATTAAATAAACCACTACCCCAGATGTCTGCAATCTGTCAGACACTCTGCTGAAGGCTATGCAGTCACTGTATAGGCCAACAATAGCATAGTAATTTTCAGAGCACGGATTTCAAATAAAACGGTTTTCCCATGTACAAATTGCCCACTGTGAACTTCAAGGCTTAATTGGAAAGTCGGCCCCAAAAATAGTCTTGTTTGAAAAACCAGCATGGAATAAATTTTAATCACTTTACTAAGTATTAACTACTTTAGTCTCACTTAAAAAGATATGTTTCAAAAAGGAAACATTTTCATTAGTTAATCTCTTTAAATAATATGTGAACATCTTAAGAGCCAATTTAAGTATGAAAAGGGTTATGAATTTTAAGCTTTATATGTTTTCCTTAATAAAGTCAAAGGGTTTCACCATAACACCATTTTTATATATCTATAATATATAAATAATAATGTAAGTATAGAATGCACAGTTTTATCAAATATCTAATGTATTTATTTTCTTTAGTTTAGATAAAAGATCCCCTAGCATAAAATGATGCAGAAAGTTGTATTTTGAGAGAATTCTCCTTCTTACTTACCACTAACATTGTATTTTGTAATGACCAGCGGTAGTACTTGTGCTGACACCCTGTGTTAGTGCTGACATATGGCATTTTTCATGTATTTGAAACCGGTTTGAAAGTGAACCAGGTTAGGGTGGCACACTCATTAATTATTCAGCTTTATTTCTGAGACACTATCCACCACCTTTTGTCCACCTGTCAAATAGCAATTCATTGGCTCTCAGAGAATATTTTATGAGCCTACTCTACGTTTGGAACATCATACACTTTCATTACACCCTATGACTCTTGCATTATTTTGTGAGACTGATTCAGAGCTTTCCTAGAGCGTTTCAACAGTGCCCATCCAAAGAGCCTACAGTCCTTGCCACATCAATTCTTGATGACAGTTATTCTCTTCTATCCACTATCTTCACTCTCTGTCTTCTGTTCCTGGAAAAAGGTAAAGCAACACAAGTAAATAATGACTTAAAATAATGAATAAAACATTAACAAAAAGCAATTATGGTTAATTTTGCTGCACATTCTTGGAATATTACCACATCTCATCTCTGGTCAATTTTATCAGATGTCTCCGTAACATCAGTTCCAACAATTGCATACCATTTAAGCCCCTGACCCTGCCACTCATCAAGCAGATAACCTTACCTTTGGCTGACCCTGAATATCACAGATGACCAAGAATATCACAGGCATCCAAATTATTCCCTGTGCTTTTTGAAGCAAATTCATCACCAAACTTTTCTGTTTATGCATCTCTTTGTAACTTTCTTCTTGTCAGAAGAAAAACTGTGCATTTTCCTAATCAGTAAAGTTCTTTGATCAATAACCTTCATCATTCTGTTTTATATCTCCATTCCTTTTCCCCTGCATTTACTTATTTCTCCTGTTTAATAATAGGATCATATTTCCTTTCCTTAAAATTATTATCTTGGATCTGTGACTTCTTTCAACCCTTCTCCTTTCTTTCTCTTTTACTGCACCACAAAATTTCTCAGACTAGTAGGCTATATTTTCAGCTTTTATATTCCTGTTTTCCGTATCTTTATTAAACCATTCTAACCTGACTTGCATTCCCACTCATTAACTAAACTATTTCCTAATGCCAAGATTCCTCAATGACCAAATCGACTCCCCTAATCAGCATCCTTTCTCCTAGACCAATCTATAACATGTTGGTCATGCCCTCTATTTTTCAATGCCTTCATTGACATCTATAATCATGAGACATTTTGCTATGCCTTCTTCCTAATTTTTCATTACTTGTGCTCTTTCTGGTTCTATTATTTTCTCTCATTGATTCAATCCACAAATGTGTATTTATTTAATGAGAATAATGGCAGAAACGAAATCATGTCAGAACTTGTAAGCTACCTTTAAGATATTGGTCTTGCTCCTGTGCCAAAGGAGAAGCAACTGGAATGATCTTAAACAGAAAATGGCATGAACAGAATTGAGTTGTTACTGTGTATTATGTTACAAAAGATTTAGGGTGGGGAGGAGTTGGGAGGGCTGTGGTGAGATCAGCTAGCAAGTTGATATAGTAGGCAAAGAAAGAGATTATTATACTCAGGTGGTGGCAATGAAGACAGAGAAATAGGCACCAAATGTAGAATAGAATAAAATAGGTGATACTGATGGCTTTTGCTATGGAAAAGGAAATATATAAAAATATAGATGTAGACATTTATTGTTTGTTTGCTTTTGTTTGTTATTTTTGGCCTTTTTAATTATATATTTGCCATGAACTGAAACGAGAAACAATGAAGAGAACCATGTTTGAAGTTAATATTATGAGCCTGGGTTTGCTTCTGTTGAGTCTGAGATGTAGAATATAAAGTAAAAATATCAAGTAGACAGTTGAATAAAAGTTGACCATATAAATCTTTGAGTCATTATTTTATAACAGTAACTGAAGCCCAAGCAAAGTGTGGATTTAATCATGCAGAGAGAGTATAGTTGAAAAGAGAAGAGTGACTATGGTTGAGACTTGAGGATCTCCTAAGTTTAGTGGCCAGATGGAGGAAAAGGGATCTTAAAACAAGACTAAAAAGAAACAAGAGAAGTAGCAGAAAAAAACAAGAATGTTTTGGTTCTGAGAATAAAAATAAATCATTTAAAAAATATAGAAGTGGGCAACAATCTTGGATACCATTCAGAATCCAAGTAAGATGAGGTCTAAAAAATAAGCACTGAATTGTGTAGCATTATTGTCATTAAGTCTTATCAAAAAGGGCTTCAATAGAACAATTGAGATTAGATGCCCAATTGAAATGTATTGAGAAGAAAGTAAGAAGTCAGGAAATGGTGATTAAGAAATGTGATTCTCTTGGGCCGGCCGGGTTGCGTAGTGGTTAAGTTCCTGTACTCCACTTCAGCGGCCCAAGGTTTGCAGGTTTGGGTCCTGGGCACGGACTTCTGCACTGCTTATCAAGCCATGCTGTGGCAGGCGTCCCACATATAATGTAGAAGAAGATGGGCACAGATGTTAGCCCAGGGCCAATCTTCCTCAGCAAAAAGAGGAGGATTGGCAACAGATGTTAGCTCAGGGCTAGTCTTCCTCACCAAAAAAAAAAAAGAAAGAAAGAAAGAAAGAAAGAAATGTGATTCTCAAGGAGAGTTATGTGTAAGAGCTGAAGGCGTGGTTCAAATGATGATGTAAAGGATCCAGTTAATAAGATCAAAGAAAGAGAAGAGATAATGGAAAGTATAAGTTGCCTAAGAAGACTGGATAAGGTGAGATCCAAAGCATTAGTGGAAAGATTGGCCTCAAAGTGAGAGAAATAGTTCCACTCATGTACTAGTGGATGTATTAGTGTATATATATTTATGTGTTTGGTAGTGAGAAGTTGAGGATGTCTCATTTAAGGACTTCACTTTCTCAGCAACATGGTTGTCAATCATGTGAGCTGAGAATAAGTCAGAAGATGTGACTACAGTGGCAATGGTTTGAAATTATTAATGGAAGAAGCAGTTGACAAGTTTCCTTGAAAGGTTGCTGAGCAGTATAGAGGGTCCATTTTGAGTTGGTGATCACAAATATGTACTAGGTTGAATTTACTTTGTTGGATCACCTTCTGCAAAATATTTAAAAGGTTGGAGGCAAGTATGGAGAATGTGGATAGACCTGTCCTTCCAGGCTGTGGATGAAGTAAAAAAAAATCATGGATTCAAGGAACTTAATAGTTTTGCAAAAAAAAAAAATTAAATTAAAAAGCATGGAATCTAAACTTGTTAATAAAAACGTCAAGAAGAGAGAAAGCTGATGAACTGGAAAAAGATACAGAGAGTTCTTAGGAGATGAGTTTGAAGAATTGTTGCCAGGTGCTTGAATTAGTGATTATTCCGGTGGACCACATCCCTTCCTCGTGATGACAAGATCTAGACTATGTGTGAGTATAAGGATGCTGGCCAATGGAGAAGTTGGTCAATGGAGAGCAAGTGGTATCTAGAAATCTTGTCAATTCCTGCAGTTCCCTGTAGATTTTAGTTCAAATCTATGTATGTCTATGACTAAGAATCACAACCAGCCTTACTATATTTTATTGTTTTTCCTCATGTTTATCATTTATTTATTTATTTTTGTCAATATATAAATGATGACCTTTTGGAAAGCAGATGTAGCTAGAAGTCAGGAGACTAAATTTTAGTTTTGCTTTTGTCATTATTTAGCTAGGTGATCTTGAGCAAGTCATATTTTCCTCATCTGTAGAGTTAATTTGTTGAAGAGGATCATGTTGTAGAACATTTCCAAGCTAGAGGACTGTTACTCTTTTTAACCTCTGTGATTCTCTCTTGCCTCAGGGATGTTCTGCCAATACATCAAACCCAATATAAGAAAAATGAACTATATTTATTTTCTTTGAGGAGTCAAAACTTCAGAATCATCTTTGTTTTCTTCATCTTCCTGAACTACCTCCAACTTGTAATTGATTGCCAGCTCTGTTGATTTCTACTTTACAAACTCTGTTGCATCTTTACTGCTCTTACCATGACCTCTGAGATCCTGGCATGTTGGATTATTATTGCCTAATTCCTGGACTATTGCAATTGAAAAATCTATTTTCTTGAATCCAGTGTCTGTTTTTATAATTGCCATTCTCAGTCTTCTTAAAGCACAAGGAAAGGTCCAGTCTTTCTTTTCCATACTCAAAAATGTTGAGCCTGCATTTCTCTCAGGATAATTTTGAAAAGCCTTAGCTTGATAATTAAGGTCCTCCATCATTGAATGCAACCTAGAAAAGTGATCATTTCTTTCTTGGAATGTTGCTAGTAGCTTTTACTAACTTTATATAAGAAAAAGATAAATGTACCAACAAAATGTTCCCTCTTAGTGAGGCTACACTGATCATTATATTTCAAATTGAATCCATTGCTCCCAATCCCTGGGCTTCCCTAGTCCCATTCCCTGCTTTATTTTACTCCTAAGCACTGAGGACCATCTAACAAACTTTATGTTTTACCTATTTATTCTCTTTACAGTCTATATTTATGTATTTGTATTCTCCATCATTAGATTATAAATTACTTGAGGGTAAAGATTTTTGTCTGTTTTGTTTACTGTATCCCCAATGTTTTGTCAGTGCCTGGCATGTAGTATAGCTCAATACTCAAAAAAAGCTCCATAAATTTTTGTTAAATAAATAAATGATGAGTAAATGAAATATTTTTATCTAAATTATAAATTATTTTGTTGAATCTATTATAACATTGTGTAACAAAATTAAATGATAACATAAAATTTTATATTTGAAAAATGTCTTGAATATTTTGGAAATATTGTAATCCTTATACACATTGTTCCTCTGGGGACAATTTTCTTCTTTTGGCGAATGTCTAACATATCTAGTTCAGGTTTACAATGGTCCTTGATTTCCAAGTGATTTTTGCTGACGTCGATTTGAGGAGAACTTGTTGGATCAGCTTTATGGGGAGTGTAATAGGATGAGAACTCGACCTGCTGAGGTTAGCTTGTAATTTACAGATGGATTCTTCATACAGGCCAAGAAAGTCTTAGTATAGTAAATTGGGAAGGTGTAAACAACCAAGTAGAAAGCATATTATTTATGATGATGTTTTGTTTTACTAAAGAACAATTGGCTAACTAAATGTAACGTTATTTATTGTTACTACATTTTCAATTTTATTTATAATAAAGGACCAAGTTTTCATGATTGACTCCAAGTGTGAATCTGGAAAAGGACGCTGCTCTTTCAACCCCAATGTGAACACAGTGTCTGTTATGATCAGTAAGTGGAAAATAAAAGAGGGAGGGGGAAATATAAAATATAAAAAAAGAAATTAAAGAAAATAAATTCATGACACTGACACGGTACACGCATTTTTGATAGTTGCATGGGTGATAGTACATGAATAAAATAATAGGAAGAAAGTTGTGAGATGATAAATAGAAATTTTAATTCCTCATTTCCATTTTAATTCCTCATGATTAAATGATAAGCATGTATTTTTTCATCTAATATGACAGTGTTGTCATTTCTAGAGCAAGTCAACCATTTACAAAAAAAAGTGTGCTAGGGGCCGGCCTGGTGGCATAGTGGTTAAGTTCGTGTGCTCTGCTTCAGTGGCCCAGGGTTCGCAGGTTCAGATCCTGGGAGTGTGTACACTGCTCATCAAGCCATGCTGTGGCAGCATCCCATATACAAAATAGAGGAAGACTGGCACAGATGTTAGCTCAGCGACAATCTTCCTCAAGTAAAAAGAGGAAGATTGGCAATGGATGTTAGCTGAGGACCAATCTTCCTCACAGACACACACACAAAGTGGGTATATACATATATTGATATGTTATAAAGTAATTTTCAATGTTTTCTGTAGTTGTTTTTCTAATATTAAGTATACCCACTTTTTGTCATGTTTTAGTAATCTTTTACAAATGATTAAAAATAGTGTTTCTTTCAAATGAAAGAATAACAAAGTACATGTGTTAGCCAATTACATCCTCTGTGGATTGTCTAGAAGTTGCAATACTAAAAAAGGAGTGGTGGTAAAGTCACTTTTTCATTTTCTCATTTTCCATAAAATATATCAGTTAAGAAGCAGGCCCAATTGCTTGCTGCTACACACATTGACACTTTAATGTCTTTGATTCTCAATCACTGAACGCCTTTCTATAACTCACTTAAAAGACATTCTCTTCTGGTTAATTAAGACACTTCTAGAACACATTTGAGTTAACGTGAGTTGACTGTGGGGACACATCTTGACTTTCAGTATGTCAGATATATAGTAGATGCTTTTCCCTCTTTGCTTTCTCTGTGTATTGCCAGTGGTAAAATTGTATCTTTTGACAACAGAACAGATGGAAAAATAATTATTGTGTTCAAAACACTTTGCTTTGATTCACTTAAAGGGGCAACTCATCTTTCTTTCTCATGTCTGGAAACTAAATTCAGACAGGTACATCCAGCATTGACTAAAATGTGAGCTTAGAAGTTATCCGGTGATTTCCATATGGTCATTCAGATTGGGCAAGGAGGAGATGAAAGAGTATCATTAGGACAGAAAATTAGAAAGCTTCGAAACTACAAGATATCCGATTATGTCTGATGCAGGGCCTTTTCAGATAAGTTTCTAAATATTATTTAATAGAAGCAGTGTCTTGGAAGGTCTTTTCTTCATTAGTAAGGAAATTTTATTCACCTTTAGAAACTGTATGATGTATATAATACTAGTTAAATATGTAGAGTTTTCACTTATTTCAAGTTAAATGCTGTGGAAATAGACTTCAAAGATCTGTTAACACCAATACTGGAGTTTATCTCATCAAATATTGTTAGACCAAAAAAGGGTTAGGACAAGGCATTATAAACTTTCCTGTTGAACTGTGATAAGTCATTTCATAGATTTGCCCTTAGAGAATTGGATTTGTTTACAAAGTTCAAGTTAGTTATTGGCTTTCATTTTTCAATTCCCATGCTCATGTTCCTATCCTAACTCTTAATATTTTGATTAACATGACAATTTATGCTACCCAAGAAAGTCATCAAACAATTAGGTTAACTTAAAAACTGAACCTAAAAAGAGCACGAAGCTTTATAAGCTTGTATTTATCATTTTATTTGTTCTGTTGATTATCCCTCTAAAATGATCTCCAGTGCTGTCTCCAGTGTTGCACAGATTTGTGCAGTCATCTCACTTTGCCATATAGTACTTTATCATTTCTGTTCAATTGCAACGCAGTAAGTAACATAGATTGGTTAAAATATCTCTCTGTTAAAGTGCCAAGAAACATTGAGAATTAGAAGAATTCCAGATTTCACAATATAGTTATGACATCTAACCCAATGTGCAAGTTTAGCGTTCTTTTGCTATTTTTAGTCATTGCTGCAGCACAAGGAAGAAGTCAGATGATATCTCTCAGACCTATCAAAAACCTTGTGTGGTTTTTGTGGTCAGTGAAAGTACAATTGAAAAGCAAAACATTTTTGGATTAAAGTTAAAAGGCACAAGTTTATCTCTACGTAAACCCTACAAAGAAATTCTGAAAAAAAATTTCCTACTCTCAAACAAAATTCTTTCCAAGTGTCATTAATTAAATATTTTTATACAAAATGAGCAGAAACTTTATTATTCCTAACTTGCTATTAAAATTACTGAGAATTTAAGACATGAAGTGAAGCCAATTAGACATGAAGACTTTTGTGATGTTTGACATAACTAATAAAGTGGTATGCAATATGATAACAATCAGCCCTCTCCACCATACACCATCCTCTGAGTATCCTTTTTTCTTTCCTTCCTGGAAACAGATATGATCATTGATAGCTGTGCTAATCAATCTATCGAATAGTAGGAATTTAAAACCCACTGTTTTGGGGAGTAATCAGGTATAATAAAAATGTGAAATGATTAATTACAAAGTTATCTCAATTTAACAACCCTTGTGTCTACAGAATACTTGTGTAGATGCTTCACAAGTGTTTACAGAATTTTAAAGAAGCTAAATTGTTCAAAATGCTTTCATGCACATTTTGTTATCTCCCTGTAATCTGTTCCCTTGGGCTTTAGACCCCTCATAGGCAGCAGAACTGGGTGTCACAGTGCCCACCATACCTACTTGCTAACTGGTAGGGGTTCAGTTCATGACCTGGTGAGCACATATTGAAAACATTTCATTCTCCATTCTATCCTGGGCCAACTAGTATTGTTTATTACTAAACAGTGAGCTTAGAGTGCCTCAAAATGTTCTGGTCCTGCCAAAATGACCACAATCTGAAGGTAGCCAAGGGAGTAACTCTAGAATGTCAGTCAAAGAACCAGCTGCATGGTGGTTCAGTGGGTCAGACCTGATAAATTTTATTCTTTTTAAAATAGATTATTTAACTACTGTACTCCAGGGTCACACATACTAATTCAATGCTTACTCTCCTTACTATGATAAAAGTTAATATGGATCTTAACAAATAAGCTAAATGTCTAATGTTGTGTATATACAGATTAAAATATCTGATTTTGCCATTACTAATGGTAATTTAACTTGATTTAATTTAAAAGTATCCTTTCTTTCTTGCCTCTACATTCTATTTTTTAAGGCTTAATACGTTAAGCCATACGTGGCTTATTAACATAATATTACATTAAAGTAATGTTATTATGTTATGTATTGCAATTGAAAAGTAGCACTTTGATTACCTTATAGAAACCTTCTAGCAATAAAAATCAAAATATGTACTTTAAACAATGAAATTATTTTATCATGAATAGTATTTTGATAATTTTTTTTTTTGAGGAAGATTAGCCCTGAGCTAACATCTGTTGCCAATCCTCGTGTTTTTTTGCTGAGGAACATTCGTCCTGGGCTAACATCTGTACCCATCCTTCTCTACTTTATATGGGACGCTGCCACAGCATGGGCAGCAACAAGTGGTGTGTCGGTCCACACCCGGGATCTGAACCCATGAACCCTGGGCCACAGAAGTAGAACGCTTGAACTTAACCACTACGCCACTGGGCCGGCCTCAGTATTTTGACAATTTTAATATGGCTGCTATATCATGAAATAATAATTATTATTATTATTATTTTCAATTCATTTAGTAAAACCATAGAATTTTTAATATGTGATGATAACTTTTGAGATTATGATCCAATTCCCATATTTTACAAATGAGAATATTGAGATTCAGGGTGCTAAATGACTTGGCCCTAATTCCCAATTTGTTAATTACTGCCAAGATTAGAAACCAGGTTTTCTAACTCTTCTAGTATTTTTTACTTATTAAAAGAAAATAATAATTAAGCCATTTTGTTATCTTTTGTACATATATTATTTTTGCCATTTCTGATACATGCTATATAAACATAAGTAAATAATTAAGTACAGACAGAGGAATTTTTATTTCTATATAGAATAAAGTTGTAATCACACAGGCAATAATGAAACTAGACTAAACTTTATCTAACTTTTTGATTTGGTGGACAATGGAAACCAATTAACGATTATAAACCCTCTGTAATGTGTGGGATGATCTAATAAGCAAATTCTCCTTGATTTTTAAAATAGCCTTAAAAAACACTTAAAATCGTGTTGACATTTTCTTACTTTTTCATAGATGAAGAGCTTTTCTCTGGAATGTATATAGATTTCATGGGGACAGATGCTGCTATTTTTCGCAGTTTAACCAAGAGGAATGCAGTCAGAACAGATCAACACAATTCCAAATGGCTGAGTGGTAAGAACACATTTTATGCATTTTTTGAGAATCATGCTTTAAAGTACTTTGTTCAATTCCATAATGAAAATTGGGTTAAAATGGTTCAAAAATTAAAATATCGGGCCATGACATGAATAATGACAATTCTTATTCTATGATTTTAAATATTTAGGATAAATAAATAATTGAAATAGTCCATAGTTCATATTCTAGCTCTTTATTAACTATCATACAATTGTCATGGGATATATGAATAAATAAAAGTGACAGTGATAGTCATCACACATGCCCGTACACAAGAATCTTCTCCAGTTGTTTAATTGTAACATATTACAATGAAATATCTATTTATTGATTTAATCTGCTTGTATATTTTAATAATGCCAAACTGAAAATTTTCCTAAATTTATGAATGTTAGATATAATGAATAGGGTATATTCAGGAACTCTTCCTCTTTGTTTTATACTTAGATTCTAAAATTATAAAGCTGGTATATATTATTTTTTCATAATTTGACTACTACTTAATAGAAATAACAGGTATGATAATTTTATGATTATCAATATTTGACTAATTTCAATTCTTGAAGTCACATGGAATTCACGTCATGAAAGGTGCTCATTTGACTTTAACGTACAATCGCAGTCAGTTGCTGTTGTTTAGAGGAGAAAGAAACCGCTAAGATCTTTGACA
Source organism: Diceros bicornis minor (assembly GCF_020826845.1). Lineage (NCBI taxonomy): Eukaryota > Metazoa > Chordata > Mammalia > Perissodactyla > Rhinocerotidae > Diceros > Diceros bicornis. The sequence continues at coordinate 18,371,778 of NC_080742.1, read as the reverse complement.
TTTCATGCTGGGGAAAACTTCTAGCTGACCCTAAATTTGGCAGTTCACTTAGCGTTGCACAGTTAAGCATGAATCACCACATTAAGCATCTTATTTCACTGATAGACCAGCACAAGAAAGCATTGATTGTCCGTTTATTTCTTCAAATTGTTCCTCCAGTACATCTGGAAATAGAGTGTTCTAAAAGTTGTTTTGTTCTTGAAATAAGGAATCCTTCTATGTCTTCAAAAGACTGCATTTTTCCTTGAAAAGGTTCCCCTTCATTTCATATGCTGCATTTTAAGAAAAATGTGTTTTTCAGATCTTGGACTCCCGACTCCTCACTCTGCTTCAATGAATTTGAGTTTATATGCACTAGATTGAAAACCACACTTTGAAAAAGAAACATTTTTTTCTATAAAACGACCATCAGATTCCATGGGAAATAACTAGTAGAAAAGCTTTCCCATTTTTTAAAACTTATCAGTGCACAAAGAATTTTTGCATTTACTGCACTTCCAGAATGTATTGCAGACAGAGAAAAATAGTTTAAGCTATCACATTATGGCTATACTTTGTGGCACTTGACATTCCAGATGTGGTATGTTGAGTGAGTACAATTACTGCTTTTAGACTTTTTGTCTATGGACATCAAATTGTTCTTTTATACCGAAGGTGGAGAAGGCATGTGCCTGTGGTCTACTTGGATGGACCATAGATGGATTTTCATCACGAGTATATGTATAGTCTTTATATTTTTTTCCAGAACCTATGTTTGTGGATGCACATGTTATCCCAGATGGCACTGATCCGAACGATGCCAAGGTGTACTTCTTCTTCAAAGAGAAACTGACCGACAACAGCAGAAGCACAAAACAGATTCATTCCATGATCGCTAGAATATGTCCTGTAAGTATTAGTGTTGTTCTAATCTGAAGAAAAACTAAGAGTTCAAATTATATAAAAATGTTTTCTTTTTCCAATAATTTCTCTCCCTACTTTTATTATCTACTGTTAAAAATTAATAAAATATTGAAGAGACATTTTAATTTAATGTTTATTCACATCATTCATACAAGATAAACACCCTATTTCAGCAGAAAACTTAGTTAAAGGAAATATTTCTGTCGTGGTTTTACACAAACAGTTTTGATTAATTTTTGCTTTTCTATTTAATTCCATTAGTATTAAAAACATAGCTAAATTGTGTATTACAGAAAGAAACAGAACATTTCTTGTTAAGTACAAGAATAAAATACAGCAAAACCTCAGTAAAGACAATTATTTGGGAACTGTCTAAGACAGTGAAAATTAAGAAATTCTTTGGTAAAATAGAGTTCTAGTTCTAAACAGTAACCAAAATGTTCTTGTGTCTAAACAGTAAGTATACACAGCAACTCAAAAAACTCATGGTGTCCTCTCATGTAGGAGTTTTACAGACTTGTCCTGACTTCTTTATGATTAGCATCTTTTGTGCAAAAGTATTTCTTAAAGGATTTAGTGTTTTAAATAGTTTATTTTTAAATATTACAATATCCCACTGACCATGGAGCTCATGTGCTTCTCAATCATTTGGAACAAGGAGTTAAAGCCAGCAGAAGAAGTGAAAGGCTTCTGGGTGTACAGAACAAAAATATCATCAATAGAGACTGTGAATGATCCAAATGCCATTCTCCCTGCCCCAGCTAGAGTCATGTATATTAATGCATCCGATTAGAAATACTAAGGACTAAATGATAACTCAGAGAAATGAAGGAGAGAAAACAAAACTATTGGGGACCACTGGTGTAAATATAAACCCACTCTCCTGACCACAGTAGAATTTGCAAGCTTCACTGTGTACAGTAATTTATGTTCATATTGAAGACAACAAGTTATCAAGAAAAGGTGAATTAAATTGTGTATTCTCCATAACATTTTAAGAATATTTTCATCATGTTTGTTAAATTTAGAAAGCTTTAGGGCATATATTTATTAATTTCTTTTTTTGAAACATTTTCAGTTGTACCATACTGTAGTATAACTATGGCTATTTTATAACATACTATAGATCTTAAATATTCCTCTCTAACTATTGATATACAGATGTGGTTAACATTTCCATCCTTCAGGTTATAACAAATCTCCAAGTAGTAAGAATCCAAGTTGAGTTTTTAATACACTTCACTATTTAGTTAAACAATCTGAAATGTGTTTACAAAATGCTTTCAGAATGACACTGGTGGACTGCGCAGTCTTGTCAACAAGTGGACTACCTTCTTAAAAGCCAGGCTGGTGTGCTCGGTGACTGATGAAGATGGCCCAGAAACGCACTTCGATGAATTAGGTACATAGATGTGAGATTGAAAAATGTTTTTGAAAGAGATTTTGTAAAGTTTATATATTTTAATAAGCTCTCAGAAGAGGATGTATTTTCTGTGGATGTTTTCAGTATAAATAATATGCCAGTTGGAATTAATGATCTGGATACTGTTCATAAATTTCCTTGAGTATTTTTTAAATCTGTTTTGCCCCTGACTGCACTGCTAAAATATGTAGTTCACTGAATTCACCATGATATATCAATGAGTGTGTGTGTGTGACAGAGAGAAGTACTTGTATAATATATATAGGTAATATATATTTGTGCTCCTCTAAAATGGATGTGTATTTCATACATGTCTAAATTCTAATATTCTGATTTGAAATCAGTTTGTATGAGAATACAGCTGTATATTTTTACTGTTACTGTTAATAGATGGAATAGAGGTAAGATGGAAGAGTGTCAGAGTAGAAGTTTAGACTTAGGCTCCAAGTTTCATTCTTCTTGGTGACCCTGGGACTAAGTATTCTCAGCATGTGTGACATGAGGAGAGTTATACTTCTCAGGTCAAACAAGGACTAACAATCTGATTCCTTTCTACCAAGGAACAGTTCTCTTTTGAATCAGAATAATTTGGTATACATCACAGTGTCATGTTTACTAACTGCCATTTAGAAATGAATTTCATTTTGCTTTAATCCACTAAAATGTAAAATGCTGGTTGTTCTCAGATTTTGAGACAGGTGATGAGGTAAGCAATAAAAGTGTGTTACAACGTGGAAAAATTTCTAGTTCTAACAGTTATAAAAACTGAAGTAGATAGTTCATCTCCTCAAAAGCCATTATGTTGATCATAGAAACAAAAGTTTCTGTGTCAGCTTTTCTAGAAAAAAGTTCTAAGTATGATTTTGTGTTATAACCTAGTCACTTATTATTTCCTCCCAAATTCTTTGTAAGTATGTTTATGTTTCAGTGACTTAGGATATTTCAGTCTCTCTTGTTTTTTAGGGAGAGCTAGACAGTGTCAGTCTTTGTTCACGTATGGAAAGCCTAGGAGTTATTGATTTATTGCTTAAAAGATCCTAAATTCATTGCAAATTTAAAATAAATATGTCTTTCTTCGTATTCCTCAACAAGAATCTTATTTGCAAAAAGGTCACTAAAGGTCACTACAGACCTCTTTTGTAATCATGACAATTATTAATTGGAGTTTCCTATCAGAAATCTACTTCCAGGTTCTGTTATGTATTACTGTACCTTACTATCTGTACCTTTGTCTTTGCCTTAATTTACTTTAAACTTCTTGTTGTTAGGGAAATTATTAAATAAAAATATCACTAGCAATTTTGACCATAATCCAAAAAAAACCTCTTATTTTACAAAGAAAAAAAGTCACTGTGAAAAAGTTTTCTTCCGTGTTCCATCTTCTAACCCTAGGTCAAAAAGAAATTGAGAGTTGTAATACTTTTTAAATTTTAAAAAATGTAATGTATTATCGTTGAAGGATATTTAGAAAATGGTCAAATTTCAAATTACCATGATGCTGCAGGAGTATCTTTCTGCATAATGCTTTTCATAGTTGAAATTATTTTCTTAGGGGTAAATTTTTAAAAATACGGTTAATATTTAGGAACTTTAAAAGAAGGATATTTCCCTTTTGTAGAGGATGTGTTTCTGCTGGAAACTGATAACCCAAGGACAACTCTAGTGTATGGCATTTTTACAACATCAAGGTAATTATTAAACAATTACATTTTACGAGTTAAACCATAAACTTTATTGAGTAATAGTAATTATTACAAAAGCTTTCTTTTCAACTTTTACTTTTACATAGCATTTAAGATGTCACCCTCCTCTTTTATTACTTTTGCCTGATTACCAAAATATATTAAAGGTAACTAACGCTTAAAAATATGAAAACTAACGCTTTCAAAATAGTGTTGTACAGAGTATTTATAATGATTATATGCTATTTTTCTCAAAGAAAGGGAAATATGAATTATAGTGCAGGAATAAAGTATATAAGATATTTTGTTTTAAGGAAATATTCTGAAGACTCGTAATTCAATTAAAGCTTTTGACATTTCTATTAAAATAATTTTTACTCCTGGAGCAATCTACAGTGCTGACTGTTTAGAAACTAGCAAAACATTGAATGAGTTTTCATGTTCCATATGACAGTATTTCATATATTTGCAAATAGGTTCAATGTTTTCTAATTTATGTGGGATGCCCAATCCCAGTTATCATATATTTCAAGACAAAACACCATATTCTCACTCTTTCCTGCACTTATTTCTGTTTACTCATTTTACACTGGGAATATTATACAGAATTCAACACACTACTCCAGCTGTGACGTGGCCAGTACAGAATGTAATGGGTCCCTTTCATTAGACAATCAACTACAAAACAAAAATCTAAAGATTTTAGCATTGTTTTCTAGAGGGGGAAACATAGTATAATTGTAAACTGTAATGAGTCATTCAAAGTCAAAGAAAATCCCAGGGATATTGATTATAAATCATATTTACATTTTCCCTATAATATATTTAAAAAGATGTCCTTCAGGATGAGTTTAACTCCTGTTCTAACAAAGAAAGTCGTCTTGATTTAACTAGCAAAGAATTGAACAAAGAAAAGAGAACCAAATTCTTAAGGAGAAAATGCTTGTTTCAAAAAAAAAAAAATATTTTCCTAGTTTCTGTTTTTCTCAACACCAATAGCTTTAATATTGAAAAATTCAAAATTGTCATTTCTGAATATTAGTGCTAATGATTAATAATATATCTTGTTTTTTTCAATGGGCATCTAAGTTTTCCATTAGGTGTGGAATTTAAGAGAAATATGTGAGTCAGAGAAATGTTGGTTTCCATCAATCTCGCTTAGTGACAATGGAAATAGTTTTTAGTAAGGATCCAAATAAATTTTACGAGATTTTATTGACTACAGGTAATTTAATAAATCTTTTTTGGACCCTATTGTTTTTTTTCTGCTCCTAATAGGGAAAGTACACAAACAACAACAATTTTGACTTCCCCAGCTACTATTTAGGATAACATGTGAGAACACTCTCACGTTAAAATAATCTTAAGACAAACAGATTTGGTGGGGGCCAGCCCCGTGGCATAGCAGTTAAGTGCGCTTGCTCCGCTGCTGGTGGCCTGGTTTGGATCCTGGGCGCGCACTGATGCACCGCTTGTCAGGCCATGCTGTGGCGGCATCCCACATAAAGTGGAGGAAGATGGGCACGGATGTTAGCCCAGGGCCAGTCTTCCTCAGCAAAAAGAGGAGCATGTATGTTAGCTCAGGGCTGATCTTCCTCACCAAAAAAAAAAAAAAAGAGAGAGATATGGTGTTCCCTTAGTGAGATTTATTTCTATGAGTTAAATTATGATAGGTTGTACTGATAGTGATTTAGAATTCAAATTCATTTTTTAAAATAAATTAATTCATTTTTTGTTGCTAAGATAAACTAGTCAGAAACTTCTTTGACTTGTCCTCTATTTTGTAAACATTGAGAACTTTTCTGTAACTTATTATTGTTTACTTCCTCCATGGAGGAATTAAATGTTATAATGGTTTACATATAAATGGCTTATTTCAAAACAGTGGAAGATTTTTAGCTTTACAATGTGTGCCGTAACATTCAACCTTTCCATGATGAATTATATCAAATTTTTATCACAAATTTTGCCATCTCTTTTTTTAAATCATATTTAAATTTAAAAAATAAGAAAATGAATCTGTTTTCTTTTTTTAGCTCTGTTTTTAAAGGATCAGCAGTGTGTGTGTATCATTTATCTGATATACAGACTGTGTTTAATGGGCCTTTTGCCCACAAAGAAGGACCCAATCACCAGCTCATCTCCTATCAGGGGAGAATTCCATATCCTCGCCCTGGAACTGTAAGTATTCAGGAAAGTTTCTTTGTTATTTTGCTTTTTTAAAAAAAAAAAAATTTAACAAGAAATGAATATCATGTTGATGTTTATTAAATACAACCATAGACCTACTGGTATACTCATCATAATTTTTCAGCTCACAGGTTCCCAGATTTGGGATTTTACAAATATGCTATAGCACTCGCTGCAATTTTTTCTAAGTGGTATTGCTGATAAAATCTCATTTAGATTTCAAGACAACTAGGTATGTTAAACAGGGGCAGGGATATTTTCCTAATTTTATTGGCATAAAAATCATAGCTTAGAAAGTCTTAAACATTTCAGTGGTGGCCTAAGATTTTGAACACTAGTTGCTTTTCACAATTCTTCCTTGTATTAAGGATTCTCATCTATTTTAATGAAGGAATAACCATGTAAGAATTAATTCAGAGATAAATCATGTGGCGATATTTCAATTTTAAGGGATATTTAAAAATTATATGTTGTATATTTCTCAAAGAAAGAAAATGGTATGTGTGAGCAAATAATTACAATGAATGTGATGTTATAATTCAAATAAAATGTTTATAAACTCTAAAGTTTTGAGGCCAACAGATATATCCATGTCTTACAATATTAGTAGTATGAAGGGATACATTGAAAACTAGCTTTTCCAGCTGAAGTTACAGATGGTGGACTGGCAGATTGGAATTGAAAGTTTTCTATGACTACAGTGATCACAGTCCTACTATTTGTTTTTCATTTGGCTCATAATAATGCTGTATTGCATTCTAGAATATTGATTAGAATCTATCTCTGTAAAATGTTATACAGTACAATGATTGAGAGGAGATGTTATACAATTGACCATCAAGAGGAATATAAGTTTCTTATATCTTTGTATTTTACAGGATAGGGTTATAATTATAAAATGGGGTGGATATAAGTAAAGAAGAATGATTTTATGGAAAAAATCAAAAGGTAGTTGTTAAAATAATATTTAAACAAAATGTTTCTTTTTCCTTTTTACTTGAATATGAAATTCCTTTTGCCAATATACTTTCAGAAATTCATCCCAAATAATTTTTACTAATTGTTGATTCACTTTATTTTTGTGTTATTATTAGAGTTTATTCACAATGTATTATTTACTCCTTTATTTTCTCATCATCTTAAATTAGACTTATTAGCCTAAGTCTTAAATTAGTCAAATTTTTTAAAAATAAAAAAAATAGTTTGCTAAGCCTTTAAAGAATCTATTTGTATATTCAAAATTAAAAGGGCTCAAGTTTGGTTCCCTGGCTAGGAAGCTCAAAGATTAATCATTAATATTTAGGGGCCAGCCCCGTGGCATAGCGGTTAAGTTCAGCCGTTCCACTTCGGCAGCCTGGGGTTCACCGGTTCAGATCCTGGGCGTGGACATGCACACTGCTCATCAAGCCACGCTGAGGCAGCATCCCACATAGAGCAACTAGAAGGATGTACAACTACGATATACAACTATCTACTGGGGCTTGGGGAGAAAAAAGGAAAAAAGGAGGAAGATTGGCAACAGATGTTAACTCAGGGCCAATCTTCCTCAAAAAAAAATAATAATTGTCTAAAAAAAATCATTGATTTGCATTTTATTAGAAAAATTAACTTTTAATTAACTTTGGAAAGATTATCAGCATTGCTACTTATCCATGAAAGAATTAAATTTAAAAAGGCATACTTAATCATGAGTGGCAACAAAGTCCTATCGTACAATCCACAATCACCTTTTAAATGATCTCTTTGATGCTCATAGTTCAACAGAAGATGAAAAAAACATTTATTTATTTTGTATAACACAAGGAAAAGAGGTCAACAGATATATCTGTTTTAGGCTACCTCAGGTTGGGGTGCGTTGGGTAAGAAGCAGGGATTACATAAGAGAAGGGAATGCGAAGGGGGACGCTGAGCAACTTTCAAATTCCATTGTAGCTCCAGGCTCTCCTTATTTCACTCGGTGTATTCCATGCATTTCCAGATGCTCACTGAGAATATATGCAAAGATCAATCATAAATTTTGAGAATTATTTGCTTTTTGAAGTTGACCAAGTTGTTGCTTCATCTTAATACAGAAAATTAAGAGATGGCTGTGATTGCATATGCTTTCATCAGTTATTCTTTTGGACGACATATATATGGGATTAGTATAGGAGCGATTGTTTTGTAAATTCAACAAAATTCCATTTTCCTGCAAATAATACCTTAAAAGAAACCTCTGAGATAAACAAATAAAACAGATGAAAGAGAGGCACACTAAGTGAATCAAGGTTTGAGGCCTCAGAGCCTCAGAGTGTGTTCTGGAGCCGGCTCACTCCCCACTCACAAGAGCGGATTGTGTGCACCTCGTCTCAAGTAAGGACATCCCCGCAGAGTCCCTTGAAATCAGCATGGTGGGAGCATTTACAATGTGGAAATTGGTGAATATTACAAATTAGGATTTTTTCCCTAAAGAAAAGCCACCCCGGGCCCAAGCATCATGAGACTCTTCTCCCAAATGGCAGCTCAAAAGAACTCAGAATCACAGTGAGAAAACCACTCATGTTGAATAGCAATTATTCTTCATAAAATGTGGGAATAATTAAACCCTTGTTAGTAAAACAAAATAAACCAATGCTAAATTAGAAAATTAGACTAACTCCCATTTTTCACTATTTCTGAGCTCCAAATCATAAGTATTTTTTTCCTGTTCTAAAGCAGTGTGGTATAAGCCAGGGCTTAGCAACTCACATCTGGAGCAGACTCCGTGAAGAAAAGGAGTGGTCGGTACTTGAGACATATTTCTATAACGTGGTTTCTTACATCTGGTGCTGAGACCAGAGCAGCTCCTTTAACAAGAAAATTGTCAGATGAGTGATCCTTCAGGAATAAAGGAGGCAGGGTGGGGAATGACCTCTGGAACTCCTCCTGGAAAAGCACACCTCCCTGAAGATTTGGTCCCTCCACCCTGCACTGAGCAATACACAGTGAAGTCAGCCCTCTGACTCAGAGTGGCCAGCGTGTCTTTCCTGGGCTTCCAGGGCTTAATATTCCACTCATGTAGCCAGAAGACCTACAGCCAAGCAACCCTCTTCTCTAGGGTTAACGATGTTTCCTCTGAAGTCTTCTCAATGAAGGATCAACTGTGATTGCTGTACTTTATTTCTCTACACAGTAGGGAAACGGTTGGGTCCAGTTTATACTACACGGTAGTCCAGTTGCCAGGTCAACCTCATAAATATATGACTGGATTCTTAAAGCAGTGACACTGGCAGAAATCTTACACCCTCATTCTAATGTTCCCTGTAGGTGCTTCTTTTAGAGCAGGGTTGATGGCTGTGTTAGCACACTGCCCCAACCAGCAAGCCCAAGGCAGTAGGAAGAAGCCTGCCAATTGTGTCATAATGTTTTTCCATAAGTAATTCAAGTTTGTGGAAGAAACAAGACACCTTTGGTATGTTGCAAAGGGCAGCCAAAGACTGCAGATTCTCTCTGTAGCTGAGCTAACATATTACATTATTCTATTACAACGTGTATAAAGCTTCTGTAGAGGTGGTGTTTGCTTATACTCTCCTGTTAAAGCAGAACCTAATAAAGTGTTCAGTTTTAACATCTATTTTTAAGTGGACCAGAACCATCTGATTTGAACACCGTGCTTTGAACAGGTTTGGTACCTGGTGCAGCAAAAGAACACAGAAAACTAAGGATTCACACAGTCAGTAGAGGCAAGAAAAGAGGTTTATTGCTGGCACTTTTGTTGATTGCATGCATCTTTTGGTTGTTCTTACATTAGAAGTATTTCTATTCCTCATATACGTTCAAAAACATTCAGTTAGGAAAGTTTATAATAAAATTGAACACATAAGGCATATAGACATGCAAAGTTAATTACATATTGTTTCATGTCATTATTCAAGGCGTGAATAAAATAGACAATAAATATTATTGAAGTCTGGAGGAGAGAGAGGCTGTGGGACAGCCTTGTTTGGAAAAGCATATAAAAAATATGAGATTAACCGGCCCTAAAGGGCAATTGGATGTGGATAATTTGGATAAGTAAGGAAGGTTACAGCATACATTACAAGCAAAAATAGAAATTAATGTGAGTTATAGAAGATCTGCATGGGCTAGTAGGACTGGAGCAGAGGGCTCTTGTAAGTAGTAGAGGAGAAATGTAAAGAAGATGAGGGCCAGCTGGTGCATAAGTAGAAATCTTCAGCTATGTAATTCTTTGGGCTTTAAATAAACCCTAGATTACCAAGGGTTTAAACATAAGTTCAGTTTCTCTCAGGACACAAGTTTCAAAGACTAATGCTAGAAACTAGCCCAGATTCTGGAATACTGTTTATTTATGTCCATTTATTTAACCATATACCACTCATCTTTCAAGTGTTAGGTCAAGCTCCCCTTGACCATGCCAATCACTCCTTCTCCGACTAGTTTTGCATTTATTTTCTGCTATCTTTAGCCTCAACTCCTACCTCTTTCCTCTACTTTTCTTCTATGATCCAGCAATGCCCCAGGAATTACAGTTCCCTAAATACTCCAAATTTTGTTGTCTTTTTTTAATCTCTAAACCTCTTCACTAATCCTGGCGACCTTAAGTTCTCTACTTTCTAAATTCATTTAAAAAATATTAGCTCTTAAATATATATAGCAATTGATCGTGAACCAAGTTCTGTTATTTAATTTATATTTGTCTTAAATTATTATTATATGTCTTAATTGTTATTTTGCTTTGAATATGTCCATCTCCCTTACTAAAATTCTTGTGTCTAGAAGACAGTGGTAGCTTCTTATTCTTATGTCCCCTACTGGGCACATCAAAATGCTTTCTGAATAAAAGCTGTCCAAAGAATGGACATATGAATTAATATATGAATATATGAATACTGAAGACTAGCATAATGGATGTGAGGATTAGGAGAACATTTAGGAGCATCAGAGGACAGCAGTTGCTCAAGAATACCCAAGATTAGGAAAGAAATTAGGTAAGGGCAACAATTGCTGATACTTCCTTACCATGGCATTCTGATTATTCCTAGCATTTCAACTAACACTTTAGTAATCAAAACACTTAAAATGTCTTGACTCAAAAAAGGAGTGCTTATCGCTGCTTGATAGACAGAAAACTAGAACTGGAGAAAAACAGACACTTAAAGGAGAAGTTTAACCAAAATTACTTAGTGACTATTTGTAGAGCAAAATTACCTTTCTGAAGAATGAGACTCCAGCCTAATTAATGGACAAAGGCTTTATTTTATGGCAGCACATGGATGTTGTATTATCTTGAGGCTTCAATACACATGCTTTCATACATCACAAGGTGAGGGAAAAGTTAATCGCATCTTATTTATACTTGGCAGTGTGGCACTGAGCAAACTCACAAGTCCAGATAGAGAGTCTGCAAAGGGTAATCAATTTTTGTTCTTGTTACCGTCACTGTCGCTCATTCTTTGTCTTATCTGCAAAGTTTACACCATGAATCAGTGGAAAATTAATTATTGACAAAAGAATTCTTTTGTAATTTTGAAAATAAACTTATACCAGGAGACACTTATTTCTAAGCAAGAAGTTCGTTGTGAATATGACAAAAGACTCAAATGGAGGACATTTGAAAGCATATAAAATAGCTGATTTGAGTTGATTTGTTTGGGTTACCTATTTAATAACTACAGGTTTTGGTTTTTTTTTTGTGAGGAGGACTAGCCCTGAGCTAACATCCTATGCCAATCCTCCCCTTTTTCTTGAGGATGATGGGCCCTGGGCTAACATCCAGGCCCATCTTCCTCTGCTTTTTATACGGGACGCCGCCACAGCATGGCTTAACAAGCGGTGCGTCAGTGTGCACCTGGGATCCGAACTTGCGAACCCCGCGCCGCCGAAGCAGAGCACACACACTTAACTGCTTGCGTGACCGGGCCGGCCCCAATAACTACAGTTTTGAGCAACTAAAACATAATTTTTATTTGAATTTCAATTACCATTAAAACCCAGCACTAGACACTTATAATTTAATAAGCTTATCACACATGAAAATAATTGCTAACTGAAAGTTACATAAATTGCCTGGTAATATATGCTAACTTTGGATCTTTCTGGATCTTATAAATGAGAATGCTTGCAAATATTTAAGGAGACATCTCAGCTTAGCAAACCATAATTAGTGGTGTTTTCTGAAGGGCTGGAACTATTTAAATTGCCCATGCATTTGTTCTTTCCATGTTTTCATTCAGTGAGCAATGTATTTCCCTTTTTCCACTTTGTGTAAGGAATGAGGGTAGAAAACACCCATAATTCTATTCTTTTCAGAAGTATGGAACACATCCATTAGTTTAGAACACCCTCAAATGAAATTTTTTGTCTTAATTTGGTCTTTTTGGGGGAGCAATTTATAAACATGTATATTTAAATATAATGCTTTTTCCTAAGAGAAAAGCATATGAGCACCAGATGAAAGTTGAGATAATGGGATAACAAATGAGAGGTTTAGTTTTATTATTATTTGCCTCATTCTCTCCCTGTAGTGAAGTCATTTAATTGTTCCTTGTTCCTTTCTACAAAAAGAAAACTATATTTACTGAGCCTGTAAAAACTTCTAGTAATGCTAAGTGGTCAAAGTTTGTCTAAAAATTGCATTCAGGATGACACAGTCTAAATGAGTGAGGCCACATTAGTAATTGGCTGAGACTTATTTGCAAATGTGGGTCTGCCTGGCAATACTAACACAGAGGCACTCACGTTGTGAGACAGCTGTTGGAAGGATTTAACCCAGAGGTTGCTATGTTTTGTTAGGTCCCTAACGTTGTTTTTCTTCTTTTTCATTGAGTCAATGTTAAATTTTGGGCCGATTTCACATAGAATTCCACCTTTCTATCTTCTGTTGAAATCTGTCTACAGTAGGCTTATATTCCTGCACAGGAGCAATCAGCTAGAAATAAGTGCTTATTGCCACTTTCGAATAAGTATAACTTTGCATTTGTTACTGTCCCCATTACGTCCTATTGTTTACCGTAGATACTGTGCCCACTGCTGTGATCAGGAAGCTTGATTTGTTGCTTTCTTTTACCTCATACCTCTCTAAAGAGGATAAATGGAAACTAGAACAGGAGTGCTTCTGTTTCAAGAAAAATATGACGAAGTATTTTTGTTTCTGAAAGTAGAGATGTTGACAGGTGTTTAATTGGGTTAGACAAATAGCGCTTGTGTGTGTTAAAAGATTATACGCAACAGCTCTGCTTGTATAATGTAAGGCATGGATCCTATTTGTGAGTGAGTTTGAGTTCCAAGCTTCAGCAGCTCCCAGCCTACCCTTGAGTTTGGCCTCAGGTGACCTGTAAATGGAATCTTTTCCTCAGAAGCCCTTGTCACGCTCCCTTTCTGGAACTGCTGAAGCTGACCAGCAGTCCTTTTTCAGGCCTCGTCATTGCTTCCTATCTGCCCCTTTGAACTTGATGTTCTGAATCTTTCCTCTCCTGGCCAGAGCTGAGTCCCCTGTTTTATATAGCCCCTGCACCAAAATTCAATGCCAGATGTGATAGACTCATTTACTCATTAAACTACTCTTCGTCGAATATCCGCTGTTTGTCAGCTTTGTTATCAGTCTAAGAAACAATGAACAAAATACACCTAGTTAGGGGAATACACAGCTTACATTCAAGAGGAAGAAACAGACAATAAAGACATAAGCAGCTAATATATAATATACAGTTTGGTAAATAGGGCTGCAAAGAAAAGTAAAGCAGGCTAAGGAGATAGAGAGTGGAGACTGAGATGGGGAACTATTTTTATATGTATCATCACCTTTAAGGAAGTAACTTTGAACTGAGAACTGAATGAGGTAACAGAGAAAACCATGGAATTGTCTAGAGAAGAGTATTGTCCTTGCGGGGCAGCTAGTGCCAAGGTCCTGGAGGGGGGGCATGCTTGAGGCTCAGGAAGAGCAAGAACTACTACGGTGATGGTAGACACAGGCTAGACATTCAAGAGCTTGTAAGGCCGTGCTAAGCTGTTGGGATTTTGTTCTAGGAGTAATGGAAGTCACTGGGGTCTTTTCTAGTGGGAAATTATCAGGTCTAATTTACCGCATCCAATCCAAACTCCAACTTCAGAGATCTCTTTTTTGGGTGGGAGATCAGATAGAATAAAACTTGCACATGGGAGTTCTGATTGAATTTGGTAATGATAATGTAATTTATTTTAGCCAGTAGCAGCATTAGATTATAGCCACAAGATTTTTTTTTTTTCTATCAGCACTGTATTTCGCTCAGAATAAGAAATAGAAAAGTGATGCATGAGAAGGGTGAAAAGTAATATCATATACAAAATGACCTTATTTACAACATGACTTACAATAACTTGAGCTTCTAACTATCTTGAAAAGTAGAGGCCTTGTGATTATTACTATTAATATTTTATTAACTTGATTTTATCTATTTAATTAACTTGATTCTTTTTAAAATTGTTTAGTGCCCAGGAGGAGCCTTTACACCCAACATGCGAACCACCAAGGAGTTCCCAGATGACGTTGTCACTTTCATACGGAACCATCCGCTCATGTACAATTCCATCTACCCAATCCACAGGAGGCCTTTGATTGTTCGTATAGGCACTGACTATAAGTACACAAAGATAGCTGTGGATCGAGTGAATGCTGCCGATGGTAGATACCACGTCCTGTTTCTCGGAACAGGTAAGTATTTGAGCTCAAACTACACCTTAGTGTGTAGTAAACAAGCATTATAGGTAAGAGCCATGATACTGGAACTAGAAAGACTCCAATGTTTACTTCTGTCAACATGCTTCATTGAGGCATTTAATGTTTCTATGCCTCCATTTCCATATCTGTAAAATGGAGTCAATAAAATAAATTACTTTATAGAGTTGTTGTGAGGAACAGATGGTTTGAGACATGTAAAGCACCTAGAGCAGTTCTGGCACATATTGTAGTGAAATATAATAATAATGAGCTGAATGAAGGGATGGGAAGAAATTTTAAGCGAAGGTAAGTGTTTGTCTCAACTGAAGCAAATTCTGTGACTTTTTCATAAATATATGGAGCCATTTTCCAGTGATAATGATAATGATAATAGTAGATAAGTTCTAGATAACACTTAAAAGTGAATTTAATAACTAAAATACAGATAGGTTTTTTGAAAATATTAATGATACTGTTTTAATACATCCACAATTCTAGTTTGTCATTTTAATAGACAAGTTGAGTGAAAATACGCTTGTTTATAGACCTACGTGAATGTGGAATGGCTAGATTTTAGCAGTGATTCTCAAAGTGTGGTCCCCAGATCAGCAAAATCAATATTACCCAAGAATTTGTTAGAGATGCAAATTCTCAGGCTCTAACCCAGGAACTCTAGGGATGAGACCCAGCCATCTGTGTTTTAACAAGCCCTCCAGGTAATTCTGATACACACTAAAGTTTGAGAACCACTACTCAGTAGAAACAAACTCTAGTTTGCCAGGCAGGCAGTAATTAATACGATCTTTCAAACATTCCCAACTACCTTGAAGGAAGTGATGAAATCTCTTTACTTGTCTTGTAATGTCAGAACTATTTCATGAAATTAGGCAGTTTCTCTACTGGTTTTAGAAACAGATATAAAATGTGTCTGTAAACCTCATTATAAGATGTGCAGCAGTGGAATATGTATTCTGAGCTAAGGAGTGAATTGCACTCAGACTTAAATCAGTTTAAGATGTGGATATATTTTCTTGGCTAAATAAAACTTTCAAAGTGTGTTTTTCTTATAAAGTTCTTATTTTATCCATGTTTATTCTTATATTTAAAACCCCAGATCTGAGTCTTTCACTCTCATATAATTTTGGCTTTACTGGTCTGAGGTTGAGAATCCTCTGACATATACTGTTTGGCATCCTTTCCCACACTTGGACATATCTGTGTTTTCACTGGTCCTCTCTTTGCATGCCCCACACCTGAGGAATAATCCATCCTTCCCAGATTAACCATTCCTCCCTCGGCTCTCAATTTTATCCCCTCCTGCCATCTCCAGGACCTTTCTCTGTCAATTATATTCTTATTCACTTTATTCTTCCATTTCATCCTCCACTGAATCCTTGGCTTAGAAACCTTATGCTAGGATAGAAACTAGACCTACACCTTCACCCACTGCCACTTCTGCTATACTGCTGATTTTGCCAAGGTCTTCAATGTTCTCATGATAAGAATATCCAATCGCCTTTAACCATTGAAATACCTCCATCTTCTCTTTGCATCGTTTGGCGTTGTAAAATCTCTCTTTACCCATTGCTTCTGCCGGAAGTCACATAAGTCCCCTCTTTCTCTGGCAGCTTTCTCTCAGTTTCCTTCGTTAGCCTGGCTTCCTCCTGGCTGTGAGTTGTGGGTATTCCCAGAGGTTCTGCATGGTCCTCTTCTTTTTACATATTCTTTGGCCATCTCATTCATTCATTTGGTTTTAATCATCTATTCTGTGCAAAGAAATCCCAAATATATATCTCTAGTCGTTTCCATTTTCTAAGCTTAATATTTGCATTTAAACTTACTGTTAGATAACACAAGCTGTATGACCCATTAACACTTCAAACATCGTGCTTCAAACCAATTTAGCTACTTCTCAGACTCTCTAACTAATGCGTAATCCCATCTCCTATATTTGTATTCTTACCACACATTCTCTCAAGAATCTATTTATCCTTGATATACAGTTGTGTATCTCTTAACGACAGGGATAGTTCTGAGAAATGCATCGTTAGGTGATTTCATGGTTGTGTGAACAACATAGAGTGTACTTACACAAACCTAGGTGGTATAGCATACTACTACCTAGGCTATATGGTACTAATCTTATGGGACCACCATCATATATGGAGTTCATCGTTGACCAAAACATCATTATGCTGTGCATGACTGTATAATTTCTCTCTAGGCATGTCACTGTACCTGGTAAGCTCAATAAACATTTGTCAAAATGAATTGAAAATTGTTAACTATGTCCATTGCTACTCATGTAATAAAATGAATTCATAACTGATTGCAAAGGCTAATCTTCATTTGCATATAGATTGTGTTGTCCAAAGACATAGCCTCCATATAAATGACTACAAAGAGTTGCTTTTAGACTTGGCTCAGATCGTCCAACATGGAGTTTGCATTTGAAAAAAAATTTTTTTTTTCCTGAAGTGAACTGGACCTGTTTCTTTCTATAAGTGACTTGTCTTAAAGGTGGACTCTGATGTCACAATTGGGTTGTTTTTTCATGAAATTATATGTAAAATATGTATATTTCATGGATGGAAGTTTCAAGGCTGAATAAACTGTACAGCAGTATTTATTCAGATAGAAGGCAGTAAGAAACATACTTTTGCATTTCTTACCACGTAAGTATCTGGCACCTTTACATAGATTTTTTATGTTGGTATTTAAACATTTGTGTCATTTTGAAAAACAGTATTTAGGCATATGTTTTTAATTGTACTGGGAAGCTTCCCTAATGATTGCTTACAAAGCCACAAGTCTCTCAAAGACTCCACTCTAATAGGAAAGTGCGTGCTGTGGCAGTGCCGCTGCCAACAGCATCTTTCTGAAGAGATGATAACTCAGCCACTGAACCTCATCCTCCTGATCACATCAGACTGCACTATAATTTAAAAACAGTGATTTCAATTTACCTGAAACTCTAACAACCAGTGTATTGGTATAAAATATTTGCTGCTCAAGTAGTTCTTGGATTGCTGGTGAAATTTCTTCTAAGTTCTCCGTACTTGGTTGCTGCTAAAAGTGAATAAAATAGCCTTTTCTGAAATAGAACTTGAGAGAATCATAGGTCACTGTTCCCAGGATTTCTTACCTTTGTGTATCTGAATGTCTTAGGAAGGCTATAATGTGTCTTGGGTGTTGCCAATCCCCAGAGAGCCCTTCAGCTGTTATGAATAAAGAATTATGCTCCAATTATTGCCACAATGAGGCAAGCTTCTCTCATGGCTTCCCTTTCCTCTGTACCATCATGGAAAATTCGGGGGAATTCGATGAAGACATTAGTTGTCAAAGAAGATGCAAATAAGTGTAGGAAAAACTTATGTGACAGTTAATTGGAATGTAAATACGATATTTTGTAGATGTATTCACTTTGAATATTATGAATGATTTTGTAATGCACAGAATCTCCATGGTAGTTGTGTGGGCGCAATGCCTGGTAACTGTTAAAATTAGCCCATTACAGTGTACTACACTAGCTGAGTTTGAGAGGCTGGTAATCTGGCCTTCCACTCTTATGGGACTGCCTCATTATATTTTGTGTGCTGCCAGATGCCAAGATAAATAAATACATAAATAAATAAAAGAAGGAAAGACAGAAAGAAAGAAAAAGAAAAAAGAAGGGAAGGAAGAAAAGTGAGCTTTGCCCTTTCATCTTTTATTTCTTACAGTTTGCATCATCAATGTCTGCTCTAGGAGTCAACAAACTACAACCTGGACCAAGTCTAGCCCACTGCGCATATGGTCCATAAACTAAGAATGTTGTTTTACATTTTTAAATGATTTTTAAAAATAACAAGAATATTTCGTGAGCAGTGAAAATTATTAGATTTTTAGATTTCAGTGTGCATATAGCTTTATTAGAATACAGCCACATCTGTTCATTTACATTTTTCCTGTAGATGGTTTTGTGCTACGACAGAGTTGAGTAGTTGCCACAGAGACTACTTAACCCACAAAGCCTGAAATATTTATTATTTGGCCTTTTATAGAAAAAGTTTGCTGACCCTTATTTTGTTTGATAATCAGATAATTTTAGAAAAATTAAGACTTCATAAAGAAACTATTTTCTGGGCCGGCCCCGTGGCTTAGCGGTTAAGTGCACGCACTCCGCTGCTGGCGGCCCGGGTTCATATCCCGGGCGCACACCGACGCACCGCTTCTCCGGCCATGCTGAGGCCGCGGCCCACATACAGCAACTAGAAGGATGTGCAGCTATGACAGATAACTATCTACTGGGGCTTTGGGGGAAAAAAAAAAAAAAAAAAAAGAAACTATTTTCTAATATGTAGCTATAATACAGGAATTCATAATGTTACCCAAAATAAATATTTCTCCTTTAATCTTGAGTAAAAATTATCTTGCTAGTCTATGAAAACTTGATCTAGACACTAAGTTTACTTAATTATTTTCCCATTCATTCCTGCAACTCCTCCTTCTGAAAAGGAACACAGGTTGAAAAAAATGTATTTTAAAAACAGTGCTTTTTTTTTTGTTTGGTAGTATTTGTTGATGACTTGTAACATTTTTTTAGTTTTTAGTATTAGGGCTGTGAGTATTTTTATGTTTCTTACTCCTTTTTTTTTTTTTTTTTTTAATCTTTAGGAAGGGCTATAAAACAGCAGGCAAGGGCTCTCATAGGATTAACATTTCTATTTTAACTTTGCCACCTACTGCTTACATCCAGGCCATTTGTTCAAAGCAGACTGTATTGCACAGTGAAGAGATTTTTGCCTGTTTTCTTTTTTGCCTCTGGAGTTACGAAAATACTTAAGAGTCTGGGTCAGATTCAGCCACGTTTTGTCAAATTTATATTTTTAGCACTATATATGAGTCAGAATGACATGTGGTTTCTGATGAAAGAATGAGAGTATTCTTGTGAATGGATGTTAGAGGTTTAGGATGATTTAATGCCATTATGATTTTTTAATGTAAGGTTGATACATGTGGTGTTCTGCCAGAATTCTTATATAGTGTGTACTGTTTCAAGCTTCTGATTAGCTTCTGTTTAACTGGATGAGTACTAAGTTGGAATGTTGGCTCCAGTAAGCCCTTTGAATGTGTGGAGTTTTAAAGTGTCTGCCACATATGTGACTAAAGCCTTAACGTGTTTGCCTGGCAGTGTTACAGGATAACTGCCTTCCTAGCAACCAGTCAGTTCTGGAATCGCATCTCCTGGCGTGGCACACTTAATGAACTGCAGAGCCAAGCATTTTGATTTTTAAAGAACTCCCTAAAATACTCCACGTAAAATTTGATAGCTGGAGCAGTGCATCTGAGTTCAGGAAAGACTGCCGTCAGTGGGAAGTTGTGCATGAATGTCACTCTAAGGATAATGTCTAGACTTCCCCCTCGCTGAGGAGTAAGGAACAAATCCCTTTATAAGTCACTGGCTTTTAATAACGTTGTGGTTCACTGCTTTCCAGAACAGAATCTGGAAACTTCTGAGAGTTTACCAAGGGTTCTACAGGGATTTTCACAGCAGGAAATACTAATGGAACAGAGTGGAATGATGGCAAATTGACAGGAGAAAGATGATTAATCACGGTGTGATGATTGCTTGATTATGTAGAAGAGTAGAAAAAGGGATATGTGACGAGAAAAAAAAAAGAAGATAGCCCCTACAGAGATTGCTAATCCAGAGACAAACGTTCTCGTTTAAATTTTACCTTAAAAAGACAATTTATTAAAAATAAGTATATGACTAATTGCTGAAAAAAATGTGTTTCAGAAAGCAGAATTATTTTCCTTTAAGCTACTCTTCAGAGATACATTCTTTTGAAGACGGCATGAAATTTTACATAAAGATTATATAAATTTTAGTGTTGCTAGTTTGCCTGAGTTACCCATTTATTTATTTAGTATTCTGCGTATTATGCAAATAAGTTTTCAGGTTTCTAAAATACTTTATTAGTATTATAATGATGCTAATTAAGTTTATTTACAGTGCTTACCTTTTGCCAGATATGTTGTTGAATCTCGTCCAACCCTTGTAACTATCCTATGAGGAATTGTGAGAATGTAGACTCCATGGGAGGCAAGAATATTTGTCTGATTTACTCATTGCTACAGCCTCAGTACACAGACACTATAGTGCATCACTCGGAGTCATCACCCAGTAGATGTTATCTGAATGAATGCGTAAATAGTTGCAATTGTCCTCCACCATGTTTGGACAGAAGCTGAGATGAGTTAAGATCACATAGATATTTAGTGCATGATACAATGAGAATATAAATTCTTGCTGTCTGATTTCACATCCGGAGCATTTATCCTCTTCCCATTACTGCCTCATTTACCATCACCACTTTACATTATTTTCCTTTTATGAAGTTAAGGTAATTTCATTTGTATTTCTCATTTTGCTATGAATTAAATGTGTCATTCATATATATCAAGATGATATTGCTGATGTGTTGACATTCAACATTAGCATCGGCGTTGCTTTGTTTGAGTGGCAGCCTTCACTTTTGCCCATCCACATGTTGTCGCCAAGTCTTACCTGTGAACAAGATGTATCTTACAAGGTGACAGAGAAGAGCTGGGACAAACTGGATTTGTGTGTGAGTTAAGTTACCTGTGCTGGAATTTAGCCTGTGACTGATATCTTTTTATTTCAGTTACCATATATTTAGGAATGAAGGAGGTGATATTTTGGGGCGAGAGGAGAAGATGCGTAAATGGAGTAGGACTTCACTTTCATTTCTGATGTATCACTAAATCTTAGTGCATTTCAAAATTTCTTTTGCAATGGTGCTTACATCTGTGTTCAAAATGTCTTACACACTCACCAAAATGCATATAAATCTCTTTGGTATGCTTCCCTTTACTAATTAAAGTGTATTCTGTATATTAGATTGATATATTTGGAGGAGTTCAGAATATCATTACAAGGACATAGTGCCTCTCAGCGGGAGAGATGGCAGTGATTTGCTCTGTAACGCTGGCTCTTTTACTATAGAATCACTGATATTTTTGTAGATGACTTGAAAACAACTACAGTCAAACCTCATCCCTTCATGTTGCCTTCATTTAACCCTTTACTTTTATCTGAATGTAAGAAAATTTTCTAGCCTAAAGACATTAATTTATGAAGTCTTTCTGGGGTGTGTTAAGAAATAATCACACTATGTTCTTGTTATTGATGTGCTGCCAAGTTTTCCTGAGGCAGGCTTGACAACCTTTGTCTCTAGAGGAAGAATTTCAGCCAGGCCAGGCCTTTTCCATGTGGCTACCTGAAGGAGGTCTATAGCCAGCAGTCAGTTGTGGGTGGGGGGGTGGGGGGGGAGCCAGTTCTTAAATACTTTTTTTATTGAACTGGGAAGAATTCACAGTGTAGAAAATGGAAAGAAATGTTTCATTTTAGAATATGAAGTGTAGTGTAAATTGGAACAAGAAGATTTGAAACTAGATATTCCGAGGTGAGTCTGTGGTATCAGAGTCATGTATGTTTTACTTAGTTGTATGCTTATTTTTCTCTTCCACTAATGATGTAGGTAAAATAATAGCCCCCTAAAGATATGTCCTAATCCTCAGAATCTGTGGATATGTCATCTTACATGGCAGAGGAGATTTTGCAGATATAGTTAATGTTATAGACTTTGAGATGAGGAGATTTTCCTGAACTGTCTGGGTGTGCCCAATCTAATCACATGACTTCTTAAAAGCAGAAAACCTTTCCTGGCTATTGTCAGAGGGAGAAGTGACAATGGGAGAAGTGTCAGAGAGATACTTCTGGCCTTGAAGATGGAGGAAGGGGACCATATGCCAAGGAATTCAGATGGTCTCTGAAGCTGGAATATGCAAGGAAGCAGATTCTCCTTAGAATATCCAAAAAGGAATGCAATCCTCCCGATGACTTGATTTTAGGCCAGTGAGCCCCGTGTTGGACTTCTAGTCTACAGAACTGTCAGATAATAAATGTGTTGTTTTAAAACACAAAATTCATGGTAATTTGTTAGAGCAGCAATATAGAAATTAATACAACTGGGTTTTGTATTCTAGCTTAATTGAAAGACTAGAATAAGACTATTTGATGTTTCTCTTAAGAATTTCTAAAATAAAGAATAACCAATTCTGATGTTTTAAAACTCTGGCAAAGCCCTTATTGATTAATGCAAAAAGATAATATGCTATGTTCTATAGCTCTTTCTCGACCTGTAGAGAATAACATAGTAATACATTACAAAGATGTTATTTATTCACTCATTAGAACTTACTGAGCCTATTGCATCCCAGGGTTTATGATGTATAAAGAAGAATAGCAATAGCACTTTTCTTTAAGGAGCTCATGGCCCAATGGAGGAGGCAATTCAGTCCAATTCAATAAATATTATTAAGCATCTGTTATGTGGCAGGCACTCTTACAGGTGTTTGGGATACATCAGTGAACCAGAGAGACTAAGATCTCTGCCCTTGAGGCGCTTACATTCTACTAGAAGAGAAAATGACCATAATAAATAAGCAAATTATACAACCTGTTTGAAATTGATAAGTTCTATGAAAAAAAAATGCAAAGCCAGTGAAAGGAGATTTGTGGTCAGGATTTGCCTCCTTGAGAAGGTTAGAGTTGAGCACAGACTTGAAAGAGTAAGAGAATTAGCCAAAGAGATATTTGGAGAAAGAGCATTGTAAAGTCTTCATAGAGAGCAGTGTGTTACAATCTATAATGTAAGGATCTGTAGAGTCCAGGAAGGGAGTGGATGCCTGATACACGTTTGAGATAGTTTTCTATTGCTGCATAACAAATTACCACAAAATTAGTGGCTTAAAACTACACACATTTATTATCTATCTTACAGTTTTTGTAGATGGACACTTAATTGGACTCTCAGTTCAAGGTCTCACAAGACTGCAATCGAAGTGTAAGCCAGACTGCATTCCTTTCTGGGGTTCAAGGTCTCTTCCAAACACACATGACTTTGGAAAAATTAAGTTCTGATGCAGGAATGAGGCCACTACAGTTCCCTGCCACATGGATCTCTTCATTGGCCATTCAAAATATGGTGTTTTGCTCCTTCAAGGTAAGCAGAGTCTCTCCTTTCAATCTGCTAAAATGGGGTCTCATATAATGTAGCATAATCATGAGATTGATGTACCATCATCTTTACATTATTCTATTGGTTAGAAGCAAGTCACAAAATCCACCTGCACTCAATGGAAGTTATATAAGGGCATGACTCATGGGGGGGGGGCGTCACCTTAGAGTGGATCAGCTGCTACTCATATAC
Organism: Diceros bicornis minor; assembly: GCF_020826845.1. NCBI lineage: Eukaryota > Metazoa > Chordata > Mammalia > Perissodactyla > Rhinocerotidae > Diceros > Diceros bicornis. The sequence continues at coordinate 18,347,625 of NC_080742.1, read as the reverse complement.
ATTGTAAATAGATTGATTTGGCAATGATGTGGAGGATACATTACAGACAGAGTAAAAAAGGACGTTTAGGAGACTTTTAGTTTGTTATAGGCAAGAAATGATGAGAGCCTAAATTAAGACAGTGGTTAGAAGTCAGAGGTTGAGAGGAGTTTTCAAATTCAAGAGATGTTTAGGAAGAGGAAAGGACCTGATGATAACAAATTGATTTGGAAAAGGTGGGAGGGTAAAAAAGTGTCTAGAGTGTTTTGTAGATTTGTGGCTTGGCAAATAGGTGGAATGAAGTACCCTTCACTGACTAAGGGAATATAGAATCAGCAAGCAGATTTGGAAAGTAATGAATTCCTTACTGAATGGCACACTTATCCTTTCCTTTGATCTGTTATGCATCAGAGACTGAATTTAACACCTAAAATACGTTCTCTCTTTAAAAACTCACAGCAACCCAATGAGATAGAATCATTATCCTCATTTTACAATTGTGTAAACTGAAGCTTTGAGAGGTTAAACGGCTTGCTTAGGGTTGTGAAGCTATTATGAGCAGTATGTAATTAAATTCAGGCCCAGGTCTGTCTTGCATTGAGTTAAAGATTTGGCGGACCATCCAGATCGATAAGTCAAAGTGGGTGTTATTGTAGATACACTTCAGCAGAGAGGGCTGTGCTAGAGATATAGATATGAGAGTCATTAGCAATGTAGGTGTTAGCTGAGTCCATGACAATCCTTGAGGTCACTCTAGGAGACTATGCAGATAAGGATTTGACTCTGGGGAGCTCAGTTAAGGGGTAGGAAAATAAAGAGTATTTATCAAGAAGAGGAAGGAGTGATCATGAAAGTAACAGGAGCATAAGAGGAAGTAGTATCATGGTGGCCTGAAGAAAAGAGAGTAGCGGGCAGGAAAGAAACAGTGGTCAAGATCATCAGACGTGGCACAGTTATGTCTCAGTGCCCTTGTTGTAATATGCTGCTTTCCTTGTTATCCTGTCTTCTTACAGACAGCAACGTTTGAGAGGAGACTACAGTCCAGTGGAAAGAATGAGATGTGAAGAGGATGAAGTAGGAAGGGATTAACATGGGCAAATAAGTGGTGGGTGAGAAATGACCAAATGAAGAGGGGAAAGCTCCTTTCTTTACCCGAGCATCCAGAAACATGGGTAGATGTTCCAGGCCGATTTCTATATGTGGTATAAACTTTGAAAACTAATACAGAACAGCCTATCTTATGATAAAAATGGTGCAGGAGAATAGGTTAATTAGTGACCATATAATTCATTAATCTCAGATGAGTAATTCTTCCCCCAAACAATAAAGGATTAATTAGAAAGAGTTAGCCCCAAGGTTGCATCTTTTGAAATTTAATTGCTGCATCATTTGTAGGATCAGTAAAACATTTCATAGAATGTACATCTGCATTATTGAAAGTAAGTCCATTTGTTTGAAATTGAAATGTAAATAAAAGATTCATAACATAATACAGTAAGGGATACTAAAAAGTGATATGTAAATTTTAGTAATTACAAAATCCTAAAACATTAATTTTAGTGATTTCTGAGACTCTATTTGAGTATTCTTTAGCTGTATCACCAGGAAATAACTATAATAATCCATATCTTGATGGATTATCACTTGCTCTGATACTGTTATATTTTTTTAACACTCACAGAGAATATTAGCTTCTAGAACCAACATAAACAAACATATTATGTTGTAAACTTATTAAACACATTTTGATACGTTAGATACAGCAGATATTTTTCCTGAGGACAGACACCTTAGTTGAATAAATAATTAAGTCAAATGTTTAAAATGACACATTTTGCTATTTCCTGATTTTTTGGTAAGCCTCAACTAAATCAAGACTTATAATTTAGTCACTCCTTTTATAAGTGCCAGTTTAGTAATATCATTGACCTTAAGATTTCTCTTTCAGCCTTGCCCCAGAAGTCGACTTTTCAATTAACCTATCTAAACGTATAACTCCAGAACTTTTCACAGCAGTGATGGATACAAGCATGCATGTGTTTACCTGTAAGATTCTAGACCTACATGTGCAGTACGGCATGGCAAATGACAATTTCCAGAGACTTTACTCGTAATGACCAGTTCTAATTTTGGTTGGGATTTTTCCCAAACCTTGTTAAATACAGAATAACTTGTTAGAGTAGTTGTAATGAGTTGTTTTTGGATGAATTTTCGGGTAGGAATTAGGGAATATGCTTTGACATTCAAAGGACCTAGGTTTAAATCTTGCCCTCTATCAGGTATCAGTTTTATAACCTTGAGCAAATTATATAACATCTCTAAGCCTAGTTTCCTTAATTGTGGACTCATTCTAAAGATTAAAGAGATGAGATATGTAAAATCCAGAGCATACTGCCTAGAAATTAGTAAGCATTCAACAGGTACATTTATGCTTATACCTATATAGTAGATATGTATTTATTGAAATAGAGCATACATATCTATGAATATAAATGTATATTATGGGTATATAAGTATATATATGCATTCGTAAATATTTTTGAATTCCTATTATATGCCCTGATACTATTCTATTTGCTAGACATAAGTAGTGAACAAAACACACCCATGTCTCGCCTTTCATAGAGTTCATATTCTTGTGGGAGGAAACAGGCAATGAACAATAGGTGCATAATAATTATACAGTATTACCTAAATCTGAGTACACACTCTATTAGGAAAAGTGTAGAGAAAAAAAACTTTAATGACAGATCATAGATGAATCTGCTGGTAATATATGGGAGGCATTTCTTTTGTTTGGAAATTACAGATATAAGTAAGGCACTGGTATATAAGAATAGTAAATAAACAATTTATGTAACAGGCAAAGAGTGGGCATAAGGAAGGACAATTTCAGACCATGGAGAGTAAAATTATACCCTCTGAAGAGTTTACAAGAAAGGTTCACACCGGCTCTCTCCTTTGATCTTGAACAGCCTTGTCAGTTACGTAAGGCAAACACTATACCCACATTTTATAGAGAAATAAAAAGGATCACAGGAGACAGGTTTGCTCAAGTTTACACCACTTGCAAGTGTAAACCAGAATGGGTGAAATGGAAATAGAGGACACTATTGCAGATTTGGGGGAGTGGATGTATTTTTTCTGTTTAGTAGTGGTATAAGAACTGCTATTAACTGGCAGTGAGCAAAGTTATTTACTCCTGAGAGATAACTGCAAAAACAGAACCATCATAGAGCACAGTTACACACATACCAAGTGTTCAGCATATGGGAGAACAGGACTAATTGATTGTATCCCTTCTTATGTGACTGCTGTTAGGCAGGCTCAGTAGCAGTGTCCTGAATTAGCAGAGTAGCTTTAGTAGGTCTGCTTTTGAATATTTACATTCTACTTTATCATTTTAGTTATAATTGGAACATGATGTCAAATTCTAGCTTCACTTAATTATATCTCTTAAATTCCTATTTTTTATTGCTCAATTTACATATGATTAAAAAAATCTAGAAAATAAATGAACAAAAAAAGAAAAATAATCCCATTTTATATTCCCTTATTTGGAAACAAACGTGTTTCAGGATGCAGAAGCATTTGAATAGGAAAAGGTAATGTATACATATATATTAGGTAAAATGGCTGCAGAACCTTGGACCACACCCCATGAAATACACAGTGCTATTTCTGCAGTGAAACACAGAAATCTTCAAACCAAGTGCAATAAATAAAGACCATAAATAGCCTCAAGTAAGTGCAGGTCAGATTTTGTGACCAAATTAGTTCAAGTCAGGACAGGTTTTTACCACCAAAGAATTAAAAAAAAAAGGAAAAAGAACTTTTGAAATTAAGAGGTGCAGATAAAAGATAATGGGCCTGCATTAAAAATAGAATGTAATCTCCTACCCATATTGAGGGATTATACTCAAATACTGATTGTTTTTTCACTCTGTAAGATATCACAAATAGCTCTGCCTGGCCTTTTTTTGGGGGGGTAGGGGGTGGGGATATTTTATTTTACTACAACTTAAGATTCTCAGAAATGCCATTGTTTGTTTACTTTTTCTTTGTTTTTTTTTTTTTTGTGTGTGAGAAAGATCAGCCCTGAGCTAACATCTGATGCCAATTCCTCCTCTTTTTGCTGAGGAAGATTGGCCCTGAGCTAACATCCGTGCCCGCCTTCCTTTACTTTATATGGGACACTGCCACAGCATGGCTCGACAAGCAGTGTGTTGGTGTGCGCCTGGGATCTGAACCGGCGAACCCCGGGCCGCTACAGTGGAACGTGTGCACTTAACTGCTTGCGCTACCCGGCCGGACCCTGTTTACTTTTTCTTAAAGATCATTGGTTCGCAAAACTGAACAACACAGTGGTGTGTGGTTTTAGATGTGCTTTGACTGGGGCCTCAGCTTCTTTCTTTGGAGTTTCTGGCTTTATCCTCCTTAGCAGGGAGCAGGGATCAGCTTTATCCTCATGTCAACTTGTCTCATGCTTGCAAACGGCCACAGCAATTCCAAAACCTACCTGCAAGCCCGTCAGCCCTGATAGAAAGAGGGTCAGGTCTGATTCTCTTTATTCTTCCTATAAAACTGAGTTTCCGTTTTGTATTATTTCTCTTCAGATTAAAAGACATCCTTTAGCATTTCTTCCAATGCAAGAGGTCTTCAGGTGACAAATTTTCCCAGTTTTTATTTATCTAAAAAATGATTGATTTTTTTAAAGAATATTTTCACTGGATATAGAATTCTGGGTTGACTCTTTTTCTTTCAGCGTTTAAAAAAAATGTCATTCCATATCTTCTGGCCTCCATTGTTTCTAATAAAAAGTCAGCAATAATTATATTTCTTGTTCTCATGACATAATGCCTTTTTTCTCTGGCTGCTTTCAAAGTTTTTTTCCTATAAATTTTGTTTTCAGCAGTTTAAATATAATGTGCCTATGTGTGGCTCTTTTCATAGCTATTTAGCTTGGGCCTCACTGAATTCCTAGATCTACAACATAATATTTTTCATCAAATTTGGGAAATTTTCAGCCATTTTTCTTCATTTACTTTTTTCTTCCCCTATCTCTCCTTGTCTTTATCCTTCTCCAGTCTCTCCTTATTCTCCTTTCTAGTAATTACACATGTATTAGACTATTTGATAATGTCACATATGCCCAAATGTCTCTGCACACTTTCTTCAATCATTTTCTCTGTGTTCTTGCAACTGGATAACTTCTATTGATCTGACTTCAAGTTCATTGACTCTTTCTTCTTTCAACCCCAATCTGCTATTAAGTCCATGGAGTTAATATTTATTTCAGTTGTTGTACTTTAGTTCTAAAATATCCATTTGACTTTTGTACAGTTTCTCTGCTGAATTTTTCTATCTGTTCATTATTAAGACCATATCTTCCTTTAATTTCTGAATAACCTTTTAATGTTTTGAACATAGCTATAATAGCTGCTTTAAAGTTGTTATTTGCTGAGTCTAACATCTGGATATACTTGAATTCTTTTTCTTCTTGACTATTGACCACACATTCATTCATATTCTCTGTCTTCATATGTAATAATTTTGGTTGTTGTTGAATACTGGACATTATAGATGATATCTTGGCTTTAGAGTCTATCTTCCCCTGAAGAGTGGTAATTCTTGTTATAGCAGGCAGTCAATTATTAATGATCACCTTGAATTTGTTTAGACTTGTTTTACCCTCTGTTAAAATTTTTAAGCTCAAGGTAAGTCACTCTAATTTAGTAGGACTCAAACCTCAGACTCTCTTCCTGATATATCTTATCAGGTCTTGGTTATAAGTTTTGTTAGGACAGGCCTAAACTAGGTCTTGCTCTAGAATGTGGCACTTACTCTTATAGGCTCAGCCTTTCTTTAGTCAGCTGGATGCCAGGAGTTTTAACAAGGTGTTAGTGAGACCTGTCTACTCTGATATGGCCAGCACTCCAACTTCACCCAGCATTGCTCTTCTTCAGAACTGCTGAACCTATAATTTATCCATTCCACTCTCCCCATAGCAGCTGCAATCTGTTAAGCCTAGGGTGGTCTCATCCTGCAAATACACAGCCCAAGAATCAGCCAGAAACTCACAGGGGATTTCTACGTGGACTTCTGGAACCCACTTTCTGGGCACCTCTCTCTCTGATACCACGTGCCACAAAGTTTATTTGCTTCAGCTGCACCAAATTCTCATATCTTTCTCTTCATTTAGTGGGACCAACTTGCACTACTTGGACACCAGCTCTCTGCACATCTTTTGGGAAATTGTTCCCAGGCATAAAGTGAGGTAATCATGAAGATTATCTTGTGAGTTTCCCTTCTTTCAGTCTTGCGCTGTCTGTTATCTGTCACCTAGAAAGAGTTACCTAATACGGTTTGTCCAGTTTTATAGTTGTTTACTGCAAGAAGGCTATTCTCATGTCAGTTACTTCATCATGGCCAACTGCCATATGGCCCTCCAGGAGGATTTTTCTGATTGCATTTCTACCAAAGTGTTTGAAAACACCTATTTCCTTATATCTATGCCAACTCTAGGTTTTATCATTATTTTAATATTTGCAGATTAGGTGAGTATTTTTGTCATTTCGTATATATGCACTTTTTAAAATACAGACATCTGTATATATATAAATATATACAAACCATATATATATACACATATACACACACACTTTGATTTTCAAAATATCTGAAACTTTTTATTATGATTTTGCTTAGGACTCTCCCAGAGTATTTTAGTACATTCCAAATAAGTCATTAATTTTATATATTAGTAGAAAATATGTTATTTTAGCTAAATTTAAGCAGGAAGGAAATAAAAAATTAACAGATATACAAAAAATTAATTTAGTAGCTTCTTCTTTGACAAGTACAGACAACTACCAAGAAATGAAATAGCTTAGAAAGAATTGTATTGTTCATCTTCTGTGATTCTCAAATATTTGAACACATATATATTTCCTCTGTAAAGCTTATCTAAAATTAGTGCTTCTAAAAATTTATAAGTCTATGGTCTTAGGGGACCACATGGGGACCAACATCTAAATTTTTAGTAAACTCCCTAGGTGATTTTGAGTGAGAAAGTCTGAACACCACACTTTGAGAAACTACTTGTTTAACAGAACATGGTCTTTAAAAAAGCATGGATTGGGCCGGCGCCGTGGCCTAGCGGTTAAGTGCGCGTGTTCCGCTGCTGGCAGCCCGGGTTTGGATCCCGGGCGCGCACCAAAGCACTGCTTCTCCGGCCATGCTGAGGCTGTGTCCCACATACAGCAACTAAAAGGATGTGCAACTGTGACATACAACTATCTACTGGGGCTTTGGGGGAAAAATAAATAAATAAAATCTTTAAAAAAAAAAAAAAGCATGGATGGTAGGTGCTTAGGAGTCAAATGAAATCAATGGTATCAGCAAGTAAACTTTCAAGTCACTGAATAGTATATTTTCCTTACAATGCATATCATCATTTTAACAATTCTGAAAGATTCTGCAGCAAAGTACAAAGTATCCTGTTTAACTTAAGTTAACCCAGTACTATCTAAATTTATTTGCCCCTACACGCTTTTTAACAGCATCACACTTTGAGAGATGCTGAATAGGCAGTAGTTATTGATACTACCTTTCCAAGGGCCTCCCCTCAAATAGAGACACTTGAGATGCCATTGATGACCAACTGGGGCTCTGACTGCACCAAGGGCTAAAGCTGAAGGTGTTAACATCACAACATTTAAATGACCTATTGAAGAGTTGCCAGGTGAAAAGTGTGGCTAAATGTGAGAAAGTGTGCTAAATGACCTAGTTTAGACATATTTTATTTTGTTGGTAGCAGGGGACCATTCATGAAGAGAATTGCCATCTCTTTAATATTCACTAAACTTCTAATAAAGATGTTATAAACTCGTCAGTCAGTTTTATTCTCAAATTTAAAAAAATGCTATTAAAAGAATGTAGTAGCAGTCTGATAACCTAACAGGAAAAAGAAATCTATTGTAAATATGTATTTTAACTAACATGAAATAAGGCAGCCAATTGGTGAGATCTAATTATAGAAACTAACAATGTAAGATGGCTAGTCATCCTTCCCTCATTTATCTATACAGCTTTTACTTGCCGAACAACTTCTGCAGGTCTTTTTTTGGATTTGAAATGTGCTTCTTTGTTTTAATAAACAAATTAGTTCAGAAAATTATAATAAAGGAAGACTTGTCATTTAACAAATATAGTGATTTTGTCTTTTACACTATTAATTTTAATTCATAGATACTAGTAGGAATTTTCCTGCAGTAATTTGCCTGTGAAGTCATGCATGGAGTTGCTTAGGTTGACATCTGGGGAGACTAGATGAAGATAGTGATGAAGACAGAGAAAAGGGAGGAAACAGTTGAAGATATGACATTAGGATTTATATGTTTATCTTTACTAAATTGAATAAGGTGACTCCTTAGCTGGTACAAATTGATGTTATTTCACCAATACCTAGAATCAGGCTGGTTACATAATTTGCAGGGCCCAGTGAAAAATGAAAATTCAGGGTCCATGTTTAAAATTATTAAGAATTTCAAAGAGGTGACAGCAGAGCATTAACCTAGAATATTTTTAGAGTTAGCAACAGGAGGAAGGGACTAACCAGGTCTGATTAGGAGGCAGTATTCCCCCAAACCTCCAAGAGGCCAGAAGCCCAGTGGCAGGCAGACAGTTTCCTACACCAATTTCCAGGGAAAACCTCTAAGGACTGTAGTTTACATAACACTCAGCAGATAGATGTACAAATGACTATTTGAATGCCCTGCTGGGTAATGAGCTTTGTTTGATCACTTGTTTGAGACAGCCAACGCTTACTGTGCTGTGAATGCAAGCTGTTCTCCTGTCTGGAGACAGCGGAAAGGTTTAAGAATAATATTGCTATGTTCCTTTATATTACAAAGAAAAAATATATAAAAATAAACTATATAAGGCAGGAAAGAAGCTTGTCTGGGGAATTTTCTTTAAAGATTCAATGAAACAAAAGAAAATTAAAATCACTAAAGTGAGTGATAACAGTATGTTATCTTTATGTATAGATTTACATTGTGCAAATCACTTGTAAGGTTTGTCTTGCTTGATTCACACCACATGCTTTAATGTGTTCCAAATGTCCCTATTATCTGTATCTCATAGATAAGAAAATTAAAGTTCAGAAAAAAATGGTGACTCCAGTAATGTCAAAAGCTTAGTTAGTGGTCAAGCTACAACTAAAACAACTAAGTGACTCACACTTACTGAGGGTGTACTATGTGCCAGCCATCATGCTAAACAGTTTCCATGTATTATTCATTTAGTTGTTATTAGTCAGAACTCTTTCAACTGAAAGTGACCACACATCTTACTTGAACTAGTTAAAACAAAATAATGTTTTTTTCATGTTCAACTTGGAAATCCAGGAGACAGCCTCAGACGTAGCTAGATTTGTGTTAAAATGATGTTGTCAAGAACTTATCTCACCATCTTTCAGCTCTGCTTTCCTCTGTATTGTTTATTCTCCAATGGAATCTCTGCATGTGGTAGCAAGGATGGCCCCAGCACCTCCAGATTTATAGCCCTGATCTCAGAAGGAGAGAGGCTCCCACCCATCTAATTCCCAGGGAGGGCTGGGCCCTAACTTGTTTCCTTGCACACTCCTGCATGAATCACATGGGCAAAGGGATGCTCTTATTGGATGTACCTAAGTCTTGTGCGTCTCCCTGGAGCTGGGAGAGAGATGCACCATTCCTTAACCATGTAGACCAAGAATGAGAGAGGTGTTGTTTCCAAATGATGCCTTATGGTGTTCTTACCAGAAGAAGGGAGAGTGATTCTGGCCTTACTAACAGATATCCATTACAAAAGGTATGATTATAATTTACATTATACATACAAGCAAACTGAGGCTTAAGGAAAAAAGAAGATACTCTGCTTCACTGTAACTATATTGTAGGCATGGTGCTTTTCCCAAGAAAATAAAAGCACTATCCCAATTCTGCAGAACAATAAAATGGATTTGTAGTTATGCGTACATTCAAGGAATGCCATTCTCACTATCCCTAGAAGGAAGACATTTGATAACTATATTATCATCACCTTCAAACTAAAGGGTACAGAGATGGTTTTATGGAGACATAAGTAATTGGGAGTTTTATGGACATTCTGGAATGCATATCTCTCAATGACTAACATTTTAATGGGAACACACTTACTACTCAAAAAACCAGGAACTCTAGACTCTGAACTCTTGACTGTTACGCCTACTTATCTTTGCATCCATTCTGGACATAGTGCCTGATGCACTGAAGGTACTCATAATTTCTTGTTGAATCAATGAGTGAAAATGGATGGAAGGCAACACAGTCTGCTTATTTACTAAGTAGTGAATGATACAGCCCAAGAATACCTCGGAGGTATTTCCTATACAGGGAACTGAAGAATTTGTGAGTCTGTTTTGAAAAGCTATAGGTGTCTACCATGACTGCATTTTGAGAGAAACTGTCTCATTAACATGTGCCTGCTTAGAGAGCAGCCATGGGTGGTTCCATAAGTATTGGCTCTTTCCCAGTGCCAAAACTGACCGAAATGACACTCAAGCATTTGACAACTGATCTGTCCACTAAGTATTGGTTTATGATATGACTTAGTCGTGATTAAACTGGACCAAATTAAGGCTCCAGAGTGGAGCCTTGTAAATGGTGTACAATAGAGTTGGGATGTTTGTTTCTGAGGCCCCGAGTACTAGAGATCCTTCCCTAAGTTATTGATCAACTGCTAGAACTATCGCTGTGTCTTTTGAATAGTCCAGTCTCAGTGAGGTCTTGCATTGTGGTAAAACAACGGCATAATCATGTATAATTCTGAGTCCTACATTTTAAATGGGATGATACCAAACCGCCAGGTGTTCAGAGAGAGGCAGGGAAAATGGTTTGGTGTTGACTTTGCATAACGTGTGCCTGAAGGGAGTGCTCATGCTTAGACCAGAGCAGGAGAATCTGCGGGGGTTACAAAGATAAACTCAGAGAAATGTGAAAAAGAGATGGCATGCATTCTCGGTAGCTGTAGAAGAAAGGCCAATAAATTGAAGAAACAGGGAGGTAGATGTGTTTACATTCAATTAAAGAAGAAATTTTCCAACCTTTTGCTGACCTGTGAGAGAGTGATCTTGGATGATAAAACTGCAGTGATAAGATATTGCAGATGAGATTTCATTGGATAATTAGAGATTCTTCAATTTAAAGAATGTATTATTGTCCAGTTTATAGGAACTTTTTTTTCTTAGAAAACTAGGCTAATTATCAGAGGTGGAGTTACCATAAACTTTAGAGTTCCTCATTTTTAATTCTTCGAGAAAGACCCAAATAACTCTGTTTTTTGTATTTTTGTGTTATTTTACTTAAAGTCCCCCCCAGATTACATAAGTTTAAGGTCTCATGAAACCTGAAATGATCATTGTTAATAGTGATGATTCACAATACCACAAGGATGTAAGGCTATTCCATTCAGATTTGAATGCACAAATTTGAATTCCTATTCTAATTTATGCATATAAAAACTTTAATATGTGGAGCTAGCCCTGATGGCCTAGTGGTTAAAGTTTGGTGTGGTCTGCTCTGGCAGCCCAGGTTCGGTTCCCAGGCATGGAACCACAGCACTTGCCTGTCAGTAGCCATGCTATGGAGGCGGCTCACACAGAAGAACTAGAAGGACTTACAACTAGAATAAACAACTATGTACTGAGGCTTTAGAGAGGAAAAAATAAATACAAGAGGAAGACTGGCAACAGATGTTAGCTCAGGGCAAATCTTTCCCGGCAAAAAACCCCACAAAACTTTAATATGTGGAATTCTGATAAGAACAAATATGTTCATTTGTGATACAGTGATGAAAACTGAACCATTGTAATGAAGGGCTCTGCAGAAATGCTAGCTCCTAAAGCACCAATACAAGTAAAGGAATTAAAATGGATATTTATTTTCTGGAAAGTCAGATTTAAATAATACATTTTATCATAGAACCAGACACATAGTAGGCATCCAATAAATATTTGCTTCTCCATGGAAATCTTGCATTTTTATGATTTTATTTAAACTTGATTTTCAGGTAGAATCATTACCAATACTTAAGTTTACTTATATTTTTGCAAGGGGTTCAGATAAGTTGACATCCAGTTTTATTTTGTAGAAAAATATGCTTTTACCTTTAATTGTCTGAAAATAAAATGGAAATCTACTCATCATTACCAGCAAAACAAAAAATAACTAAAAAGACAAGCAATAAATGAAAACGGTCTTCTAGTTTTTATTGCAAATGAGTGAACAGCACATTTTGCACTATCTTTTTATTGGCCCATTTTATAGCTGCTGTTTGTGTAATATTTTATAAATGTCATGAATAGAGTATGTTTGTTGTGGGTTCTTTCAGACAAAATGATCATTTATGTAAAACATTGCTCTCATAGTAAGTTAAAATATTAGGTGAAAAAGGAGCCAGTTATCTCATATGAGAATACTTAATTCAGGGCCAGCCCTGTGGCTTAGCCGTTAGGTGCTCGCGCTGCACTGCTGGCGGCCTGGGTTCGGATCCCGGGCACGCGCCGACGTACCGCTTCTCCGGCCATGCTGAGGCCGCATCCCACGCACAGCAACTAGAAGGATGTGCATCTACGACATACAACTGTCTACTGGGGCTTTGGGGGAAAAAAATAAATAAATAAATAGAGAATACTTAATTCATGTCAGAGTGGATAGTTTTATCTTTGGGAACTGCTGTAACCAAGATTCCCTTCCATGCAGTTTTATTTGGGATGATGGTTATGCACAATTTCTGCTCGAGGAAGAGGTCATTTCTGTCATGGAGAATGGCAGGGATCCTTACAAGCTGCAGCAGGGAACCGTAAAACTCTGTTGTGACTTCTTAAAAAAAAAAAAAAAAAAAAGAGTATGACCTTTCGGATAAAATGATCTGACAAAAAATGATTTTACACCCTCATCCTTCACACACACACACACACACACACACACACACACACACACAATATCACGCAAATCCTGTCCTAGCTATTACAATTTCAAGGCTTTCATTTTAGGTTTTTTGGTATATTCTATTCCCCTAGAAGTTTCCACTGCTCATTGTGATGGATTTTTAACAGAAATTGGGGAACACCTCCAACCACATTCATCCACTTTCAATTGTGACACATCTCTGCACCGCATTCTCAAATATTTTTTCATTTACACTTTATATGTGCGTTACTTATCGTCCAAGAAAATAGCACAAATTGTTCCCAGGGCTGATACTAAGGAAGCTGATCAGCGAAACAGAAATTTCAAAGCTTTTTAATCACATCTAGAGCCTGCAACACTTTGGGATTATTATTGAGTATGGTTTAACAAGTAAAGTTTAAATTACGGAGTGTAGTTTGAAACTTCTAAGACCAGATGCTCATACTTTCTACTCTTACAAGATTCAGAGGTTGTTCTGGCAAAATCTAAGTCTTGTTCTTCTGTATAAACATTTTTTTTATTATCGTTTAGTAGGTTTTTATTTTTTTAGTTGGTAACATTTTAAAGTTGAGTTTATTGTTTATTAAGAATTATTTTGAGACTTTCAATTAGGTTCATAAAATAAAAACTATAAACATGAAACAAGATCTTTTATGTCAGAGTAACTCTTGCCTGTGGAATAGATGCCAATTTAAGACATGAGATTTAAGATTTGTGGTATTCATCACTAAATGATTCCTAGTTGTAAAGTCCTGTACAATTTGGTTCAAGATAACTCTTCTTATTGACATTTTTTAACAGAATTAAAAAATGTTTCAGTATATGTTGCTGATAATTCACCTTTCCAAATTATAAATTCACAGTTATGTGCTCAAACTTTACAAGAGTAAGGACTTGATATTCATGATGCAGTTCATTAATTATTTTAATAGAAAACATATTTTGGTGATGAAATATATTTTTACTTTATCAACTCACTCACAAATTTGCTTTAACCTCACATTGCTAAATCTCAACTAGTTTCTTTTAAACCCCAAATTTATGTGATTGGTACAGTGGTATAATTATATGCTTAGAAAATGCTTATGTGACATATGAAATTATCTTAATTAAAAATTTCACTCATAAGTAACATTTTCTGTATACATTATATTTATTTGGGCATCTCTGTTTTTGGCAATCTCTAATTGGGAAATATGAGTAAATTTTTTATCTGCTTCAGTTTATTTCAAATTTTCCCTTACATTTTAAGAATATCCAAAGAAATATTCCCAAGTGATAAAGAAAATTGTGAAAACAGAATTCTTCTATGAATATGTTTCCACATCTGAAATAAAACCACAGTATGTTTCTGTTTTGAAAATTGTTTTGAATTGTGAGTGAAGCATTTTGTTGTGTCTAACCTCTCTCACTGCTACAGATCAAATGTCAATTTCTAGTACTAGTGATTTATGATACAATTATTATGAAAATTAATTCCTAGTAATCTTTTTTCTCAGATAATCACATCATTATGTGTCAATGTTAAAAAAATATGGGAATGTCCCTTTATAATGTTGATTTGGAGGAGTAATATTCTTAAGGACAAAACAAAATTCTGTATTAATATTTTAAAAATACACACTTGGTTCAGAAACAGAACTTTAACTTCATAGGATATTTGGACAATTTTTTCTTCTTTCATAGTTATGACTACACCAAATACATGGAAAATATAAAATGTTCACTGTAGTTCCTTTTGAATTATACATAATCTCAATTTAAACATATGAGATTTGGAATAAAATCAGTGCATTGCAAATGGTACTAGCTCAATATATACAATATCTTTTTGATAACTAAGTAATTACATAAAGAATATTCTAGGGACTGGCCCTGTGGCGTAGCAGTTAAGTTTGCGCGCTCCACTTCGGCAGCCCAGAGTTCATGAGTTTGAATCCCGGGCATGGACTTATGCACTGCTTATCAAGCCATGCTGTGGTGGCATCCCATATAAAGTAGAGGAAGATGGGCACAGGTGTTAGCCCAGGGCCAGTCTTCCTCAGCAAAAAAGAGGAGGCTTGGTAACAGATGTTATCTCAAGGCTAATCTTCCTCAAAAAAAAAAAAAAAAAGAACAAAAAAGAATATTCTAAATTCTAAGCCAGTGGTCTTATGTCTTTCTTTCCTTTTAAAAAAAAGTATTGTACATCTCATTGTTTCTTTCTTTGCTTTAGATCGGGGTACTGTGCAGAAGGTGGTTGTTCTTCCTAGGAACAGCTCTGCCAGTGGTGAGCTCATTCTGGAGGAGTTGGAAGTCTTTAAGGTTTGAACTTCTATTAGTCTCAGAACATGCATGATGAATGGATTCTTTAATCTTACAGCCACTTGGGAGAAACAAATACTTGATAAAAGATCAAATAAATGAATGTAATAAATTTTTGAGGCTAGGAAGCATCAGATAAAATGAGAAATATAGAACAAATATTTTTCTCAAGTATTTTTTTATGTTTCAAGTTATCTTAACATAAAAGGATTAGTTTTTTCAGCTATCATCACAACTTGAAGAATTTTGGTCATCATTATTTTTAAAAAATGAGTTCTTGTGGTCAAGGTCTAGAAGATTTGCCATGAAAGGGCTTTTATCATTTGCTTCACAAGCCACTGAAACCCAAATGCTTTCACATTATTGATTGTTACATAAACTTTCTCACATTTTTTTAGCCAGGAATTTCAAAGAAAACAGTTTTGTTTCCTCTGTTTTATTGCTTTCAATTCAAATGTCACTCTAGTTAAGTAAAACAAATGTTGTCTCTTTACCACTCGAAACTTCATGTTCTATCTGAACTTGAGATTTCATTGTATTGTTCTCTGTCCTTGAATTTGGGATTTAAAAAAAAGTAAAAACAGGGCCAGCCCCGTGGCTTAGCAGTTAAGTGCGTGCTCTCCGATGCTGGTGGCCTGGGTTCGGATCCCGGGCGCGCACCGACGCACCACTTCTCTGGCCATGCTGAGGCCGCATCCCACATACAGCAACTAGAAGAATGTGCAGCTATGACATACAACTATCTACTGGAGCTTTAGGGGGAAAATAAATAAATAAATCTTTAAAAAAAAAGTAAAAACAAAACGCACCAAAAAAAGCACACAGAGGGAAGTTCAGTCCTGTAAGATCTCCCCTCCTTGGGGCAGAGTGTCTGTTCTTCATGGATGTTTGAGCCTGGAGAGCAGATTTGTGGTTCCTGCACACCTTTCCCTCCTTGAGGTGTGGTCGCTGCAGTTCAGGTGGTCTCTCTTCTCTGCATTTGGAAGGATGGGGAAAGCACAGCCAGAGAAACTATTAGGGTTGCAAAGAAACTTCGGCATATAATCAATCCTACTGTAGACTCCTATTTTCAGCTAAACTAATTAAGAAACGATGGCCCACAGACACCGCAAGACCAGGGTCAGCCTATAACTGAGTAAAAGTAGCACTCCAGAACCCCAGGGAAAGACTATTGCTAGTTCAGTAAGTTGTTTTGCTTAGTTGGGTGGACTCAGAGTGTATTAACTTATTACTACACATTCCCACAGTCAACAAAAATATTGAATATATAAGCATATAAGTGATCAAGATGAAATGCTATTAGATTATGCTAATAAATTTTAAATGTGAAGAAATATAAAAAAAGAATTAAATCAAATACGAAATCTGAGGAGCTCTGGCAAATGTCCTAATATGTTATTAACTTTACAATTTTTAATGCTAGACTCACTTTGCATAAGGTTCTTTGTGATTAGTGCACTAAAATTGTGCTCAAAAATGTTAACTGTGTGCATTGAAGTGCCTTTTATATGCCTTGCTTTGTAAAGAAATAGATTGTTTCACTAGATTAACCCAAATTGCATTATATAGAAAATATTTTTTTCTTATTCAATTCAGTAGGGACAACTTGGATGGCCAAAATAATATAATATTTTTGGCCAGCCAAAATAGTTCTGGAGTTTTCTTAAAGGTAACTAAAATGCCATATTGCAGCACTTCATTTATAATTCTGAAATATCTTTTTTTGATAATCAGGAAATGTTAATTAAGTGAGTTTGACACAAACCCAAACATATATGTTATGGAAAGGTCTTAAAGAAATGTGAAATTACGATCATGTGTTGACTACTTATGGTCTGTTATATGAGTTATGGGGGTGTTATCATCATGAAGAATAAACTCTCAGTGGAAAAATAGAGTCAGTCAAAATGTATGTGGGGGACATCAGCTCAAGAGAGACCAAAAAAGTTTGAGCTTTCTTAGGGATGCGTGTACCAGTGATTGATACGGCTAAATCGAGAGACAGTTACCAAATACAGTTACTGTCTTCAACATGGTGTTTGTGTCACATTTTCTGAAGTGAGGTAAAAATAATTGGGTGTGTATGATATACTGCAATGGGCACATGAGGAAATAATGTATTTAAATTGAAAAAATTCCTTAGCTAAGTGTCACACTGATGTACTGCAGAAAACTCAATGTAACTTTTGAAAACCAGGCTCTTTGTTTTCATAAAGTCCAGAACTGTAATCTCTTCTTTTAATCCCCTGTTCAGAATATTTTCTGAAAATGTGTCCAGCTTCCCTGAACTTAGCTTGAATTGGAGGTACAACTATTAGTAGTTGCCTAGGTGGATGTAAGTTGCAATACCTTTTTGTATGTGTATGTATTTCTAAGCAGTGGTCAAAGCTCGTCGCAGTTGTTAGAGATATCACCGTTTTCTCTTTTAAATTTTCTAAGAACACACAACTCTAGAAAGTGAAATAATTGTAGCTATGGTTGGTTTTGAGAACTTGCTCCCACTTGAGTTGTGTAAATAAAACTTAACAGATCTTCATCAGGTTATCACAAATCTAACTTTTAATCTTTAATAGGAACTAATAATATTTAAGAATTAAAGTCATGAATAGAGTGACTTTCAAAAAGGATTACTATTTCAGAAAATTGTTAAGTTCTTTCACTAATTCACATTTATCAAAAGAGGATCTTTTCTAACAATATTTCTTCCTTTGCAACAAAGAGAATTAATAAGCGTGGTTTAGGCTAATTTGTCTTTCCAAAGCCACGTTTGGCAGGTGAACAATAGTGTGTTATGCAGAGCGCTTGTGTTGTCGAGAAGATGGGGTACCATTCCACAGACCCCACCCAAGTACTCAGACTCAATCCTGAGTCATTCATTGGATTCAATATTCCAAGATATACTTTTTTCAATCCTCTCAAATTTTCATTTTTTTCTAATGACTATATTATAGATGTGTTATCATTGATACTTTTTTTAGTTTAGGTGTATATTTGTGTAACAAATCTATCCTTACTCCCAACAGCAGAAATAATGTACTTTACAGACAAGTATTGCTAAACTTTGAAAGTATATGTGCATATAGAGAGGAATGATGATATCTTGAATTTTAACAGAAAGAAGAAAAATGTTTGAAGCAAAATCCATATGAAGGATTATTTGAGCAACTGACATAATGTTTTTCTAATTTTTCAGAATCGTGCTCCCATAACAACAATGAAAATTTCATCCAAAAAGGTAAAAATGACCCCGTTTTTATTTTCTTTGCATGTAAAAAGTTTTACTGTTATGAAAAATATTTTATAATTTCTGAAAAATTAACTTTGACATTAGCAAAATAATTAATGCTGTTTAAAGTATACCACAAAATCACCTGTAATTTTGATGTAGAATTTACTAGCTATCAGTGGAAGACAAAATAGATTTATTTTTGTATAAAAGTCCATCAGAGCAGACCATATATACAGCAAGATATTCCAACATTCTGTATATTCCATAGTCTCAAATATTGCAGTGCATGAAGCCAATCAAAATAAAAATAATCTTTCTGAAGGAAGAGTTTAGCATAAAGTTTGGGCTACTATAACATCACAGACATTCTTGGGGGCTTGGAATGAGTAATCAATCCTCTTTTGAGTTCCCGCTGCTGTCACATGTTTGAAATGTGCAATGCATTCTTTTATGCTTGTTTCTAAGAAAGTGCTATTTTTTAGGGTTTATATATGTCATTAAAAAATATGCATGTCTCAAATCTAAGCCATGTCAGCATTCAGGATTTGGGGAAGAAATGTTTTGACTATGATTATCAGAAATACTTAATCTTCTAATTCGTGCCTGCACATGCAATACAGATCTTTGTCGACTTATGGTAGGGTTATATCCCAATAAACCCATCCTAAGTTGAAAATATCGTAAATTGAAAGTGCATTTAATACATCTAACCTACCAAACACTTAGCCTAGCCTACCTTAAATGTGCTCAGAACACTTACATTAGCCTGCAGTTGGGCAAATCATCTAACACAATGCCTATTTTATAATAAAGTGTTGAATATCTCCTGTAATTTATTGGATACTGTACTGGAAGTGAAACAGAATGGTTGTGTGGGTATAGAATGTTTATAAGTGTATCAGTTTTTTACTCTCATGATCACGTGGCTGACTGGGAGCTGCCACTGCCCAGCATCATGGGGGCGTATTATACCGATAGTTTGGGAAAAGACCAACATTCAAAATTCAAAGTACAGTTTCTACTGAATGCATATCGCTTTCACACAATTGTAAGGTCGAAAAATTGTTAAGTCGAACCATCGTAAGTTGGGGACCATCTGTACACAATGATCAGGGAAAGGAAAAGCCCAGTTCCAATTTCTACATGTGCAAAACACACATCTCTCCAGACCCCAAAGGTGTCATCTCTGAAACAAAGTTCTAAGGGGCAGTGTAGTATAGTCCAGAATGGAGTAGGCTTCCGAATGGGCCTGACATGCTTTGAATCCCAACCTGACCATAAAATATGAGCAAGTCATTTAACTTCCCTGACCTAAGTTTCTAGATTTGCAAGGTAATGCTTTGCTCACAAATGCTTTAATTTATATCAATTGTCTAAAATAAAGTGGGCCTTTGGTAACTGCTGTTTGTAAGAGCCTAAGACTTATTTTTCTTGGAATATGGAATAAAAATTTTATGTGTTAGCACAACTGATGACATAACTTTAGTGTTCTTTACCATATTTGGTCTGTTACAGTTGAAGAAGTATTCCACAGTCAGCCTTGTACTCTTTTCACTTGACTAAATTTTATGAAGAAAAATAAATAGGATACAACAGAGCTCAAGATCTCATCTGTAAAAATGTTTGTATGGTGCATAACAAACACTTTCCCAAGTAACAAGAAGCCATTTGTCATTTTCCCCAATGTCCTAGGGAGCTGATCCCAAGTCAGAATTGTCTTTGAAGTCGGCAGGGAAGCCCTTTGTTGATGATAGTTTAATGGAAAAAGAAAGTATCAGAGCAAAACTAAAAATGGACACAAAACCATTTGTGGGGCATAGTAGTCCAGTATACAGTTACAAGTTTCACCTTGTAATTCAACTTGTGAACTTGTAGTTCACAATTCATTCCGTAAAACTGCAGTGTACAATATACACATACACACGGGGAAAACTGAGTATTAGTCTGTCTTTAGCATTTTATATTATAGATAATTAAAAATGTTTCATTAAACCAATTAGATTCAGGGAAGGGTAATTATTTGATTTTTTGGAAATTCATTTGCACAACTGCATACTGCATTATTGTTTCAGTGTGAAAGAACCACAAATTGCCAATGGTATTTTATAGATATTGAAATACAGTGAATTTAGTAGCTTCCCTAGTGCTCAAACTATTTTATTGTTCATGTTCCTTTATTCTCTAATTTATTATTGCATTCCATAATGCAGAAAATAGTTAGATTAATAAAAAGGATAATTTCCAGAATGAAACTACCTGTATCCTTTCCTCAAATAAACTTAAAATATTTTCTCAAAATATTTTCATGAAACTGATGCATTCACTATATTATTTATTAATGTACTCAATAAACACATTTCAAATGTTCCTAGAGAAATCATCATCATCAAAATGTGCAGTTGTTTTCATATAGTTTGTCTCAACTAAGGATTAATCATTTTCAGCCCAATTTCTGAAAAATTAACTGATCTGAATAAAGTAAATATTTTACATTAGACATAATCGAGTGAGATGTGATTCAAATAATTAGAATTGAAAATTTATAAATTGATAATTTGTTAATTGATAATTTACTACTTCTATTATTTAACATTCATTGAGCAGTTATGAGCCAGACGCTATTCTAAGCATTTAATGTGGAGTTTGCCCTTACATTTACTTCTTACAAACACTCTATAGGGTAGGTTCTATATTAGCCCACTTTTACCAAAGAGGAAGCTGAGATTGAAAAAAGTTACCCAGCAAATTTGTGGTTGAGCTGAGATTGCAATCCCAGAAGTCTGTTTCCAGAGCCTGGTGGACCAATGGTGCCCCCACTGATTTAATTTTTAAATTGTCTATGTACATGTATGTATATAAATATATGAATATGAATAGATGTGTGTATACACAGGCACGCATGTGCATGTATTCAGGTTCCAGCTTAGAGATTCTATGCTAACTTGAATTATATAATATCAGTCCTTTGTAAAATAAAGAGTCTCAGTTAAAAACTTATCCCTTCTACTCCTGAGAACTGTTTTATGAACAACTAAAGGAATTAGAGCCACATCATAAGAAGCTCTTGACACCCTACAAATGAAGGAGGATGAAATCTTTATGACTTAGTTTAGGGTGATTGCTGGATCATACAGGAATTTTAAGACATGTCTAAATATAACTACTGATATTCTAAATAATTTAAAAATTGCTATAATGAATAATATGTCACTTTCAAAGGCATGTGAAAAAAATCTTTGTTAAATTTTATCTAATACTTACTATCTCCTTTTTTTTTCTGATCTTAAAAGTGCCTTTTATTTTAGACTTGACTTTTTCAAATTTACAAGGTGATGGGTTGCCAGACTTGAAGAATAATAAAGCTGCCTTGTGCTTTGCTAAGAGACAGCATTCAAAGAAAAAAGAAAACATCATAATTTAAGTCTGTAATATATTAGCTCAAATCTGAGAGAACAATGAATCCCAATGTCTAAAACACATTACCATTCTACATGGTGCTCTGAGCTTTTTTTTTAAACAGGAAAGTGGTAATGTTATAGGCATATTAACGTAGAAAAATTCTATTTATTTTGGCTTTATACCCTTCTGTACTTTGCTTCTCGTTTTTAGTCTATTTCAAAATGAATCCAAGGGTTTATGGGCATATGTTATAATGTGTTCCTGCTGAAAGTCTTCTTTTAACTTCCACATCTGAAATAAATCATCGTCATTCCTCTAATAGCAACAGTTGTATGTGAGCTCCAATGAAGGGGTTTCCCAAGTGTCCCTGCATCGCTGCCACATCTACGGTACAGCCTGTGCTGACTGCTGCCTGGCAAGGGACCCTTACTGTGCCTGGGACGGCCATTCTTGCTCTAGGTTCTACCCAACCGGGAAGCGGTGAGTATTAAACATTAAGCTGCAGATCGAAATCGATGTCACCAGACAATGGAGCAGGGCTTCACAGTGTTAGAATCAGTTCTATTGTGGTATTCTTTAAAAGTGGCTGTGTTTAGCACCACAAATAGTCTTTGAATGAAAACAACGGCCATGCTTTATGACTTGAGATTCTCACAGATATGTTAGAGTACTATACTTTGGAAAAGTTCCTTTCTCCCTTTAAAGCTCCTGTGCAACACAATCCCCCACTCATGACCCAACAAATATCAAGTAGCTCTTAACTTTTGTTTCACATTACCTAATTTTTATCTTTTTTCTTTTGTATGATTTGGTATATCCTTAAATCTTACCTTCCTAGGATTTCCCTACACTGCTTAATTCTCCTGTAATCAAATGCTTGTCCTAGTTCAGGCAACAGGAGCATTGCCCCAGGATGGGTACCCTGAATTGCTTTCAAACCTTGATGCCCATGCTTTACCTTTTAGAATGGTGAGCACATGATTGCTGGTTAGATTAAGAGAGAAGGCAGTCTGGGGCTGAGTGCCTTTTATCCAACAAAAACCTTGGCAGGAAACTGAACCAACTTGCACCAAGTTAGTAGGAACCACCAGTAGGGAAATTGGTTGTAGAACAAAGAATATACAGAATTAAGTGTCAGCCAAGGTCACAGCTATTTTCAGTCATACCATGATATGGGTCATGATGGTGACAGGTCCAAAACCTATAAAAATTAGGGTCAGCAGGAGGGAACAAATAGGACCAGCCATGAGCACCAATGATCCTTCAAGTAAGACCATTGGGGTGATGGTGTTTTATGGCTCTTTTATTCTGTGTTATAGATATGGGCCTTTAAAAACCTTGATAGATTAAAACAACCCCAGAACGTCTGTCTGTCAAGATTATTCTGATCCTTTTATCTATTAGTTCAACAAATACATGCCGTGGGACAATTATTTGCCAGGCAATGTTCTAGAAGCTAGGCATATAACATGAAAAATAGCAACAACAAAAAGACAAAAATCCATGTTGTAAGGGCTATTAAATTCTAGAGGGGGAAGACAGACAATAAACAAATAAATAAAGAAACCCTCTAGTAGATCAAATAATGGTAAAGTCTATGAATTTTAAAAGAGCAAAGAAGGGAGAGAGGGCATGTGGGAAGCAGGGGGCTGTAATGTTAAATGAGTGGTCAGGGAAGGCCTTACTAAGGATGTGATATTTGGACAAGGACTTGAATGTGATGAGGAATGGCACCAAGGCATTATTTGAGAGAATAGCATTCCAGAGAGAGGGACCAGAAATCCTAAACGGTGAAGTGTGCCAGGATTGCCCAAGAAACAACACCAAAGCTAGCGGAGCTGTACTGGAAAGAGAAAAGGAGCGATAGCAAGAAAAGAGGTCAGAATACCAGATGACATAGGACTTTGTAAGTCATTGAAGGGCTTTTATTTGGAGTGAAATGGAAAACTACTGAGGGTTTTTGAGCCCATGAGTGGTATTATTTGACTTTGGATTTAAAAAGATCATTCTAGTTGAGTTTGGCTGGCATTGTAGCCCGGGGGTAGGATGAGGATAGGGGAAGGAGAGGCAGGAGCTGCAAGGCAGTTAGAAGGCTACTGGGATGATGATCCTGGTGAGATGCAATGGTGGCTTGCACAGGGATGGTAGAGGTGGAGGTGGTGAAAAGTCGTCTGATTCTGGACAGAGTTCACAGAATCTGCTGATGTATTAGATGTGGGGTGTTAGAAAAATAGAGATCTCAAAAATGAACCAAGTTCTTAGAACTGAACATTAGGAAATATGTAGATGTCAGTTCCTGAGAAAGGGAAGACTGCAGAAGGAGCCGGTTTGTGGGGAGAAAGATGATGTTAAGTTAATGATGCCTATGAGATATTCAAGTGGAGATGTTGAGTAGGCAGTTAGAAATATGAATCTGGAGAGAGCAGTGGACTGGGCTGGATAATTTGAGTCTTCTGTATTTAAGAGCATGAGATATGAAGAGAACTCCCACGTTTTAAACCTGGAGTCTTTAGTATTTGTGTTCAAAGACCCCATGTTCCTCCACGTCATTTAAAAATTTAGTCAGGAGGTCTATGGCCCCCTTTGATTTCTACGTAGAATTTCTGGACCTCATTACTCTAAGATCTTCTGTCTTTGCCTGGGGCTGGAGGTCTGAACCCAGACACAATTATGAGGGAAGCACATGTAATCTCAAATTTAAAAAAATGATTTTTATGGCCACTGTTGGTATTTTCTACCAGATTTGTTTTGCATTTTCAATTATTATACCAGTGATATTTAGAAATTATTGCCATAACTTTTTGTAAGGCAATGCTTTTCTCTTAGTAAGCAGCTCTAAAAATTGGCATTGCTAACACCTGGACTACAATCTTCACTCTATTGAACAGATTTAGTGCTGAAGGAAGCTGAAGTGACCACAGAGTGAATCTCACCACGGTCCTATAGGCATCCCAGCCTCTTCTATAACATGAGGAATTGGAAGTCAGTACTTCTTCCCTACAGAACTTTCAGACCTTGGCTTTGGCCAACAAGCATTTTTATTTAACAAAGATTATTTCTCAAGCAAAATTCCATATTATACATAGACTATCATGGCATATTTGAGATTTTTTTTTTTACATTTTAGAAGTGTCTGCTGAAATATGAGTTACTCATTTATTCTCATAGTCTCCCACCTATTACAACCCTGGTTATCCTTTCTAAGATGTGTACTTAAATTAGATTCCACATGGTCATCCTAATGCCACCAGTCATGGTCTTAATCGTATCCTTGTAACCAACAAAGAACTGAAACTACCCTGCAGTTCTTTAATGTTACAATATCGTGCCTGGTATTAAACCATGTGTCATAGGTTGAGAAAGAAAATAGTAGCCATGCAAAGAGCTATCTTGATGATCTCCAGCAGTGTCTTAATTCTAACACAAAGAGCCAAAAAATGCAATATGTCCATAAGGTATGCCTTGGCCTCCCCATACTCATCTTTGATTAGCATACTGGAATTTTCATTCAAAATATCATTCAAAATATCTATACTATTTAAATTCTCCAAATTATTTCCAAACTAGGTTAAGCATGTCCTTTTAGTGAATAGAAAACATGTTTGCTGAATGAATGAACTATTTTCTAAATTACCATAAGTAGTATTTATTTTCTTTAGAGATTAAATAGTGATGATGAAAATGATCATTTGGAGTATTTTCCACGTTCATTTTCTTTAATAGCGTTAATTTACCTGGTTTTATTCCAATCGCACTGTCTATTTAGCTGGAAAACCAAGATCACTTAGAGGAATTCATAGGAATGAAAAACAGAAACATGTCCTTTGTATAGAAACATGGAAGTACAGTTATACCCAGAAATCAATGGAGTCCATACTTTGACAGAATAAAGTTGTTAAATATCATTGGCTCAGTAGTTTCTCTTTTTTTAAAGAAATTTGTTCATAGTAAACAATATAAGCATTTTTTTCCTCTTCACCCTCAAGTATCTTAAATATTTGTGCATTTGTATCAAATATTGCAGTTTAGTCTCCAATGTTATTTATTCTAGATTCAGACATGTAGTTAGAAGCTTTATTTTAAGACAAGATAATCAGTTAAATCTTCAAGTAAATATCTGTTTTCTATACAAGAAGAAAATGATTTCATTGTTTATCCAAAGGAATAGACTATAATGGAGGAAACATTGGCAAAGTGAGCCAAATCCCAAATCCTACATGCAATATGATATGACTTTGCCTCCCAGCACGCTTTCGCAATGCTGTATGAATGTCTTAAAGGGAATCTACACATACTAAAGGCTCAGATGGCTGCCTTGCTGATCTCGTCATTCAAGCCAAGCCATAATAATGTTTTTCTGTATTTGAATGTCTGGAAGCTATGTGATACTGTAAATTCAGATTGCCCAGCCTGAGGGTTCGTGTACATGAGTAAACCATAACATAGTGCTGATCACAGGACAATAAATTTAACCATTGTGAGTGATACTGCTTGTCTAGATGGCTGAAAATGACCAGTTCAGCCATAGAAACTCTCATGTGGTGCTCATATAATATACACTCACAAGCTGGCTGGTAGTAAATGACGCTGTGACATCACAATATAGCAAGTGCAGCACAGTAAAAACCTGGTGTGGGAGCTACTCTAGAGTACAGTGTTTATCGTATTTCCTGAGACAAGCGTGACTTCCACTAGTTTGTGTGTGCTTGTGTGGTTGTATAGAAATATATAATTGAATAAGGATCTTGTGACTTTTTTGGAAAAAAATATTTAAATGACACAAAATTTTATGCCTGTATTTCCATAAATAGATGTATATGATCCATTGAATACATAAATTATTAATTATTTGCTATAACCTTAAAACGAATTATTTTCATTATTAATGACTTTGAGATTAGTTTTGCTTTGTAAGTTTGAAAATCTCTGTGTGATTCTAATATTTCTGTTCTTCCTACTGAATATTTTAATGTATCTGTAAGGTTAAAAATATTAAGAAACTTAACAACTAACCCAGTTAAGTGATATGCTCATTCAGATACACTTTTCAGCATTGATAGTAAACAATCAATTTACCCCGGTACTCCCAATATTTAAAACGAATTCCTTTCCTTCTTTCTTTTAGCAACGTTCATGTCCACAATTCATTGCTAAGAGAATTTTGCTTGGTCTATTTTGATTTATTTCACTATGTAACACAATTGAAACTAATATATATAGTTAATCTAAGACTCAGGAAATTAAATAATTAGTATTCAAAGAACTGAAAACATTTTTTTAATAATAACCAGCTTATAAAGAATGTAACTAAATTTTTGAAATGTTTAAGCCAGTGATACATAATGACTAAATGCCATGAATGAACTTTGATGGGATCCTGAGTAAACTTTATTTTTGTGTGTGTGAGGAAGATTAGCCCTGAGCTAACATCTGTTGCCAATCCTCCTCTGTTTGCCGAGGAAGATTGGCCCTGGGCTAACATCCGTGCCCGTCTTCCTCTACTTTATATGGGACGCCGCCACTGCATGGCTTGATAAGTGGTGCAGAAGTCTGCGCCCGGGATCTGAGCCCACAAAGCCCGGGCTGCCAAAGCTGAGCACACAAACTTAACTGCTACGCCACGGGGCTGGCCCCCAGAGTAAACTTTTAAAAATCCATAAGAGAATTTTTGGGAAAGTTAGGGAAATTTTAATATAAAATCTGTGTTCTATGATATTATTGAATAAATATTAATATCTCTAGTATAATAATGATATTGTTGTATGTAGGAAAATTACTTATTCTCAGAAGATACATGCTACAGTATTTGAGTGAAGCATTATCATGTCTGCAATTTATTTTCTAAAGATTTTCATATATGTGCATACACAGTATACACATGATGACATACTTCCATATGAAAGAAAAAATAAATATGTCAAAATATAACAATTTATGAATCTAAGTATACCAGTGTTCATTGTACTTATAGATCCACTTTCTGTAGACTTGACATTTTTCAAAATAAAAATTTGAAGTAAAATGCTTATTCTAGTAAATGAACAATTTTGTTTAACTTTATCTTAAATGTCCACGTTCTATCTCTGTATCACTTGTTTCAGAAAAGTTTTAACATATCTGGACAGTGTTAGAAAGTGTTGACTTTTGTAAGAAAATTATGTTTATTCATGAAAAAAATTTATAAGAAGGAAGATGCTAGTGAGTTTATGCTTTGGAGGTTATCATCTTAGAAAATTGTGGATGAATGTCTCTAAACTAAAAATTTACACTATTAATTTGGAATCTAGCATTTACCCAGGAAATGCACATAATAGGAGTTTCATAGCCATTCTATCACAAGTGGTAGTTGGGGAGAGACTGAATTAATTCAGATTGAAACAAGGTTAAGTACACACCCTATCACTGAAGCATTGAATAAGAAATGTCAGATAGCTATGTCAGATAATCAGACCTCTTTTCTTTATGAAAAGGCAATCAACAAATTGTATAATTAAAAACGCAGTCTTTTAAATGTGGTGTAATTTGGGATGTTAGTTCTAAGTCACTTTTACGTATTTCTTTACTTATAGGAGGAGCCGAAGACAAGATGTGAGACACGGAAATCCGTTGACTCAATGCAGAGGATTTAATCTAAAAGGTTAGTGAGCAAAGGTCAAACTTAGTAAAGAGTAACAATACTCCATATCTCGTTTCAGTAAGGGAAACCTCGTAATAAATTTAAATCTTTCATTTTAAAGAAAGAGCCACTATAAAAATTATTGGTATTCATATATGGAAATTCAAAACTAAATATTATTTGTATGTATACTAAGAAAAACAAATGTCTGGGAACACAGATGCCTTGGGTATGTTTGTTGGTAGGTCTTTCACGTAGATAGATGGTAATTACAGATTTTCTTAGCTGTTATTTTCTTTCCGAAGAAAAAAAATTTTGCCTTTTTAAAAATTTACCACTGAAGAACAAATAGAATAGTGCTTTGTTTGTCTTTTATTGTGGTAAATATATATAACATAAAATTTACCATTTTAAAATGAACAGTTCTGTGGTATTAAGTACATTCACATTGTTGTGCAAACAGTACCAACGTGCATCTCCAGAACTTTTTTATCTTCCTAAAATGAAGGGAGGTACCCATTAAACAGTAACTCCCTATTCGCCCTTCTCTAGCCTCTGGCAACTACTGTTCTACTTTCTGCCTCGGTGAATTTGACTACTCTAGATATCTCATATAAGTGCACTCATACAATGTTTGTTCTTTTGAAACTGGCTTATTTCATTTACCATAATGTCTTCTTCAGGGTTCATTCATGTTGTAACACGTGTCAAAACTTCTTTTCTGTTGAAGGTGGAAAAATATTCCATTGAATGTCTATATCACATTTTGTTTATCCATTC
Source organism: Diceros bicornis minor (assembly GCF_020826845.1). Classification (NCBI taxonomy): domain Eukaryota; kingdom Metazoa; phylum Chordata; class Mammalia; order Perissodactyla; family Rhinocerotidae; genus Diceros; species Diceros bicornis. Next base: position 18,318,323 of record NC_080742.1, on the reverse strand, counting down.
ATTCATCACTGGACACTAGGTTGCTTCCACTTTTTGGCTATTGTGAATGATCCTGCTCTGAACATGAGTGTACTACAGGACCTTGGTTTTACAATTCATAACCATTCCATATACTTTTGACAGTCCTGCCTTGTGTCTTACAATTAACCTAATCCATTTCTTCCCATCCTGACATGGAGATATCATGTTATCACACTTTCCCACTAATCTCCTCCCCCAATCTCAACCCCACCCACAGATGTCTCTCCAGTCTCACCTTCCTCCTGGCTCACCAAGGTGCTACAGATGTAGTGTTGTTAGCAATTAACACTGAGACTCCGATTGCTAATCTTTTTGAGTCTGGGCTTTTCTTTGGTAAAGAATGACATTCTGTCACTAAGTATGCTACCTACAAGGAGAAAATTCAGACACATTTTGCTTAATTGTTCCATACATCTAATTAAGGGAATAAATCCGGGTTACCATTTCTCTGTTTACTGAGTATTTTATAAATCTGTGTGTCAATTCCCATTATTAGTAGTAGTAGTCCTAGCGGTAAGAGTGTTGACAGTGGAGATAATGATGAAGCAGCATCCAGGTTGATTTTGTGTCAGAACCCGAGCGGAGTGCTTTTTCATGAATTATCTCACTTAACACTCATGAAACTACAACAGTAGAGTCTATCACTGTTCCTACTTTATGAGTGAGGATTCTGTCCATGTCTAAGCTACTACATGATTATACTAAATGCTCTTCTTAATTTAAGAATTTCAGTCAAGAACCTGTATGAAAATATTATAATCCATGTTTTAGAGCCGAGTAAAACTGAGACACAGAGAGATTAAGTAACTTGTCTAAAGCTACACAGCCAGTATTGGTGAAGCCAGGATTTTACCCCAGGTACCTCTGATTCCAGAGACTGTATTCTCAGCCACTGCTACCCACTGCAGCCACACCTTGCTTTCTGCCTTTACCGGTGCTTCTGAATTTCATCTTTACCATGTTGAGTAGGGAGTTAGGGGTGGGATGAACCTGGCTTCAATATTGCCTGCCACTTACTAACCCTTTAACTAGGATATATTTCCTTATAACTCACAGCCTCAGTTTGCTCAACTATGAAAAGCTGAGACAACCTAATTCACAAGGACATTGTAATAATTAAATTATTAATTTATACTTAAAAAATACTTAAAAAATTAAGTGCAATCCTTGGTGTAGAGCAATTCTTGAATAAATACTGATTCCTTTACGTCTTTCTCTCCGCTTCAGATTAAACACAACAGGTGAACAATATATAATAGTCCGTTAAATAATTAAGACCGCCTTCTGAGAGTCGCCATAGTTGATCTCAATTTTACAGGGAAATAAATATTTCTATAGGAGAACATGCTCTAAATTCCATTGTTTCTCTCTCTCCTTTTATTTTTGCTTTTCAGCATATAGAAATGCAGCTGAAATTGTTCAGTATGGAGTGAAAAATAACACCACTTTCCTTGAGTGTGTCCCCAAGTCTCCGCAGGCATCTGTCAAGTGGTTGTTACAGAAAGACAAAGACAGGAGGAAAGAGGTGAGTGACTGAGCAGAGCAGCAATCAATGAGGGCTTCGGAAAGGGCGTTAAATCACTGTCCCTCAGTGAGGCTCAGATCAAACGAAAAAGGAAAGGCATATGAGCATCCTTTTATGTCTTTGGGATGACAAGTGCCACCTTCTTTAAATCCTTTGTCCACACAGCTGATGGATTAATTAGAAATCCTCTCTGCCTGCTCACCTCTGGAACACGGTGATTGAAACAAGAGCTTGGGCGCTCAGACAAGGTATTGACATCAGCAAGCACTTGTAAAAGAAACAAGATGTGTGCAGATCCAGAAGCCAAGTTCTCACACAACAGCACCTTTGTGTGATTCACAAGATAAAAGGGGCTTTAAAACAAGTTCCATTTTCTTCAGCAAGGAATTATGCTACACTATAACCTTTATGGTAAAGAGCATTTTTCTGCTGTGTGGTAATCTGTTTCCACTGCTTTATTATTCATAACTCTTGGGTTTTGGTTAGGTAATATATGGAATCATTGTTTATGGGACCATTGCCTTTTTTTAATGATATGGAAAAAATACTAGATTTTCAAATAAAAGGACACTTACATTAACCTTTCACTGATTGGAAAGAGCTGTTTTAAAAGGGAAACATTGTAAAACAGCATAGGGTGAAATATTATAAACAATGAATTCCATAATATTGATGTCATGCTATCTTGATAAATGAGAAGACGAAGAAGAAAAATGTGTATGTATATATAAAGCCTTAGAGTAGTCTAAGATGTGATGCTGTTAGCAGTACATCATGAAGCCTGATGGAGCAAAGGGGAAAATGGAGCCTTTTGCATTTATGTGCAAGAATGGGCAGTTTTGGTACCACATCTTAAGTTAATTAGGGCTATGTAGAGTGAACACAATCCCAGGCTATAGAACACAGACACTGAGTCAGAGTTACTGAACAGAATGTTGGCTCCATATGAGAAAATACTTTCCAACTCTGAGACCTGCCCACCCAAAGATGCTATGAGCTGTTTAGGAAATTGTGTCCCCTGTCAGTGGATATTAAACCGTGGGCTGATGACCACTTGCATAAGAAGAGGTTTAACTGTCTGGAGGAAAGGTGAGCTAGGTGGACTTTAGGGCCCCTTCTTGCCCCAGAATTCTATGATACAAAAAAAAATATTTTTAAAATTTTTTATTAATAAAAAATTATTGTTTATTTGAGATATATTTTCTTTGCTACAAAATCTGTTATCAAATTTCTACACTCTAATTAATTTTAAATTCTTTTGAATGGATGTGGATTATAATAATAATTGTCTTGAAAAGTAACCTGGGATAGAAATAATGCATGGTGATGATTATCATACTGAAATGGAATTCTTAGGCTGGAGCATGACACATGGTCGTGAACCATCCTTCCTGAGAAAGTCTGTATGTATATATGTGAACTGGAAATGTAAAACTCAAACAGGGATTATCTAACATGAAGAAAATGTTTTTCTTTTATTCAGTAGAAAGTTCAATAGAATAATATGCAATAAGTGAATATAATTTATATTATTTAAAATTAAATTAATATATACAGGCTTGAATACATGCCACAGAAATTAAGAAATGAAATTAAACATGGAATGTGTTATAAATTTAATGTCTTTTGTGATTATTCTAATTTCTATTTCAGAATGCTCAAGAATGTGGAGACTCAAATATTACTATCTTGGTTTTTCTTCCAATCTCAAAAACATAAGACTTCTATAATTTAAGATTATGAAAAAATTAACTCTAATATAATTATGAAAATCTATTCTGTCCAGAATTTAAGAAGAGCACAATTTCACTCATTCTTAGTTTAGTTGAATAAACTATCAATATTTTGTTAAATTTATACTAAGTCTTCCTTAGTAGTTTAGGCAAACATACACTTATTTCTCATAGTAATGATAACTAAATATTGAACTTTTTTTTAAAAAAAGTAAGACAAATGGTAAAAGCTAGTGGAGAAAAATGCAAATTATTGATACTGAATAGCATAAGGTAAAGACTAAAAGCCCTCACTGCCTCCACTTCAATACTTATTCCCACCTCCCAGAGTATAAAGCTACCAAGAATTGTATATTCAGTCATTGTATATTCCTCCAAATAGTCTCCATAATTTTCCTATTTCTCCCTCTCTCTCTAACACATGTGCGCGCACACACACACACACACATTTGAATATCAGTACACATGGAGCTACTTCATTTTTATTGGCTGCATAGTATTCCATTGTATGAATGTACCTTAATTTTTTAAAACTGATTAGGTTATTTCTTGTTTTTCTTCCTATTGAAAACATCATGTAAATGAATATTTGCATACTTGTGAGAGTATATCTTCTATACAAATTCCTGGACATGAAATTTTTGCACCACATATTATATACATGTTATGTGGATATTATCAAATTGGCCTCCAAAGTTTTTCCCAATTTTGCACAAATAGGAAAAAGCTTTCTTTTCTTTCATTTTTGAATGTATTTCTACATTAAACTATTTCTGAGGCACATTTAAACTATTTAAATGGAGCACATTTAAATTTAATTTAAAAATTAAATTAACATCAAAACTTTATATATTTCAGTCCTTACCTCCTTCTCATCTCTCTTTTTTAGTTCTATTCTATTTGTATTTCAATACTACACGTTGCCTCTTTGTGCTTTTGCATGTGGGTTACTTTTTATTTGAAACAACCTATCTTTGATTTGGATTTCATTAACAATAAAATATGTAATTGCACAGAAATTTACCATTTAGAAAAACATTTCACTTGCGTTCCTTTATTTTGATTTGGATCAAATTTCTTTTTTCCTCGGTGAAAGAGCATTCCAAAGTATACACGTCAGGGAACTTCTTACATCTTAGGTTTTTATCTGTTCGTTGACAATGCTGTAGCTGGAACTGTAAGGAAGATGGATTTCAAGCATTTAGCTGATATCCACCAAATGATAGTTTTTCAGTAGAAGCCTGTAAAATAATTAAATATTAACCTCATAGCTTTTTATTACCTTTCCATGGGATGTAAAACCACTTAGAAGACTTACAAGACAATGACACTCCAGCTTATTCTTAGTTGTTCTTTAGTTTGGGATAATTGGAAACATCCCTTGATAATGTTCAAAACTCTGCCTCTGCTTATATAATTTTTAATTAGGAGAATATTCATTTATTCACCGAAAAAGGTGAATTCAACCCTTTAATTGTGGCTTCATGTTTTTACTAATAAGTGAGTATTTTTGTTACAATAAAAGGTAAGAACTCTAGGATGAAATAGATATTTTAAATTATCTGTGAATTTCATTTATATATATTGACTATGACTCACATTCCAAAAGTAACCAAAACTCTGGGCTTACATGTGGAGAAACTACTTCTATCCAAAAGGGATACACTTTAAGCTATTTTTGGCAAAATGGATGATAACTTCACCCTTTCTTTAATAGATTCGGTGCCCCTGAGACAAGATCTGTGCAAAAAATAGGCAATGAGATTGACCAAGCATTTGTGTCCACTAAGATGGAAGCTAATTAATACTCACTGCTTTTGTCAAATTTGTGCAAGTCAACAATACTCCGTGTATGTTGGTCATATCTTTTTAGGCGTTAGAGAGTTGTGTTTTGAAACTTTGACGTCTCTCTTTCAGGTCAAGCTGAATGAACGAATCATAGCCACGTCACAAGGACTCCTGATCCGCTCCGTTCAGGATTCTGACCAAGGACTGTATCACTGCATTGCAACAGAAAATAGCTTCAAGCAGACCATAGCCAAGATCAACTTTAAAGTTTTAGATTCCGAAATGGTGGCTGTTGTGACAGACAAGTGGTCCCCATGGACCTGGGCCAGCTCTGTGAGGGCTTTACCCTTCCACCCGAAGGACATCATGGGAGCATTCAGCCACTCAGAAATGCAGATGATTAATCAGTACTGCAAGGACACTCGACAGCAACATCAACAGGGAGAAGAATCCCAGAAGACGAGGGGGGACTACGGCAAGTTAAAGGCTCTCATCAATAGCCGGAAAAGTAGAAACAGGAGGAATCAGTTGCCAGAATCATAATGTTTTCTTACATGGGGCTTATGCTTCCAGTAGCAATGGTCTGTCTTCAATGATCAAATTTTGAGCAAAGAATCTCATGCTTTACCCATGGAAAATTCCTGAGAAAGGTGGTTACTCACTCCTGAAGTGAGTGTTACGTGAACTGAAATGAGCATGCATTTTCTTGTATGTATTGACTAGCACTAGACATGTCATGGTCCTCATGGTGCATATAAATATTTAACTTAAGCCAGATTTTATTTATATCTTTATTTACCTTTTCTTCAAAATCAATATGGCGGCTATAAAACTAGAATTCTTACATCCCTTAATTGAACAAGGGCCATAACCCTATGATCTTCCTTCTTTGCTTTAAGGGTTTAGATTTCTAATTGTCAGTGATTTTTATGTATGAAAGCAAATGCCAGGTTAACAACTTTTACATGGTGAAAGTTGTATAAATGCGTGTGACAGAGTAGCTGTCAAAAGAAATGTAACATAGGAAAAAGACAAGGAAGAGGGCATTTAGGAGTCGTGTAAGACATGAGTGATTCATAAAGAGAAAGCGAGGAGTTTATATGCTTCCAGTGGAATGTATTATTGGTTACTTTAAGATTGTAAAAACCGTCAGTTGCTGGTATCTGTCGTTGATTTTTGTTCCTTGTTTCAGGAAGATAAAATGAATGACCCTCACCATGAACATCTTTAATTGGAGTTATGTCGCTGAAGGATTTAAGTTCATATTCTTATGTTATCGTCTTCCAAACAAAAGCACTTTCTTTTTTTGGAAGTTACTTAAGTTATTCTAGACTCAGAGAATATAATCTTATGTTGTTTAATTGATTACTGTGTTTGTTCTACTTTTCTAATCTGTGGGGCAGATTAAACAATATGAGAAGAAAAATTTTTGAAATATCAAACTTGAGTGTGAGGGGTGAAACCATGAAAATGGAAAAAAATGAAAAAACAAAGTAGAAAATGCAATTTTGTTAAGAGAAGTTTATAAAAAAGTGTGACTAGTTTTTAACTTCAATAATTAATTTTGATGATTAACACATTGTTTTTTATTCCCCAACCTCAGATATCATACTGCTTTTTAAGTCACCAGGTCATTTTTTTATGAGCTTTTGTGTGCACTGGAGAGGTGCTCATTTTGTGGAGAAATGAAAAAAAAATTCTAATATGAATAAAAATAGACATACTTTCTTTTAAAAGAATGTTGGTGCATTATTTTCAGTGGTATAGAAACACAAATGTGGTAAGTTTTGATGAATAAAATAATCTTCTAATTGTATGTTTGGATCATTTTATTAGAATAACTTAATATTGAATTTTTTACTTCAAATAACCATTAGATGGGATAAATATGAAAGATTTCTTCATATTCTCATATTTCTTTTAAAAACACAACTTTTGATCTTTCGTTTTATTTACTTTTAAATTTATTTTCATGTTCCAGGTGCAAACAGAAATTGTATCATAGACCTAATTGAAATCTGGTACAGAATTCTTATTCATAGTTAACAGGAAGGTAATCAAAGTCGATCTATCACCTTTTTAGGCAACTGCAGTATAAAGCTCCAAGAACTAAAATCATTGTCAAAATGAATGTAATCATTAACCGAATCTAAGAATATGATTTATTATTTAAGTGGTGGTAAATCGTGATATTTTAAGAGGCCTCAATGGAGGAGGCAGTGAAAATACACAATATAAATAATGTTCATTCAAAAAAAAAAAAAAAACCTGTTAAATAGAAGCTGTTGTTCCAAATGTGTGTGATTCTGAAGTAGCTTTAAAGCAGCTTATTATACAAATTGCTTGCCTGCTTAAAGGGTGTAACTAAACGTCTTCATTTCTCCTCTATGTGCACAAATAAAAATGTGTGTAGAGCTAAAACCATCTTCTGCGTTTAAGGCCAATCTCTTCTATGTACAGAGTTGAGAGACAAGTTGTGTCAGGGTCAGAGGATAGGGTAACTACACAGGTCCCCTTGCTTCATGTAAACCCAAACTGATAGACAATAGGGTGTTTAGTTTTGTAATATTATTTGTGCTATTTAATACTTTCTCCTTTGAACGTTGTTAAATTGTATATATTTTTATTACTTTTCTTTTAAAATTATAGAAATCCTTCTTGAACATAACAGCCAAATGTAAAGAAAATTTTCTTTCTCAAAAGTATCATTAACGTATACTGAATGTTTGTGGTTGATTGGTTTTATTTTGCATAGTTTGACAATTCGGTGACTTAATATGTTTCCCATTTGTATTGTACATAAAATTTCCTAGAAATGCACTTTTTTTCAAAGTGTAGGTTTGTGAATAGATTTTAGCATGATGAAACTGTCATTACAGTGAATGTTCACTCTGTGTAAGAAAGCAAACTCAATGTAGTTAGCGCATTAATATTTAATTGGATCTTGAAGAAATCATTTGCCTGGCAAAATAAAACATGTTTAATTCCCCAAGGATGTCTTTAACTTTTGTTTTTAATGTCAGGTTTATAATTGCTTGTTGACGTGGTAGAATCTACTGAATCTTCTAGTTGTTTCTTTTATGTTTTATTTATCCATTTTTGTAAAAGTAATGCGTCTAGATATTTCAAAATTCAAACTTCCAGAAGGATGTACATAGAGAAAACTGTCCTGGTACCACTATGCCTCGTTTCTATGTGTTGTTTCTATGTTGCCGTCAGTTTCTAAGTGTATTTTCATGATATTTTATACATATGCAAGCAAATTCATATTTGTTTTCTCTTTCAGGGGTACTGTACATCCACTCACTTCTGTAGATAGTTATTCAGACCATGTTGTCTATGGTGGAAAAAAGGTATAGTTTAGGGATGCTTGGCTTTGGGGCCATAACTGCCTGTATTTGAATCCAAGCTGACTATCTTATCTTGGGAAAGTTGCTGAATCTCTGTCTGCCTTACTTCTCTGCCCAAGTTCATACCAGGAAAGTGTTAGGACAGAACATATGATACAGTAAGTATTCAATAAATGTCTTAATATTTTCTTTATGTAGAAAGTGAAATCTTGTTAGAATAGGAAGGAATCTTTCCGTTGTGTTCTTTGTCAAGTTAAATGCCAATGGTCCAGGTTGGGGATCCTGCAGGCAGTGGATCAGATAACACCTTAGCAGGTAAAAGGAACCATTATAAAATTTAGGGGAAAAGAGCCACAGGTTAACTCATAATTCTGCTAACACATTTGAATGACAGAAGTATTAGAGGTTTCTTCTGTCTACTTCTGGGCTTTCAATCTGGAGTAATGTGAGTGGAGAAAAAAGAAATAACAAAAATTAAAAGTTATCTCAACAAATCTTCCAATCTGATGATTCTGCGCTACTCGCTAATTGCCTCATTATTTCTCAGTATCTCCTTTGCTTATATTTCAACTTAACTTTAAAATAATTTTAATATATTTCTTATAATTGTAATGCATTTCTGATGCCTTATGTCTCCTACCTAAGTGAAAAAAAATTTAAGAAAAAGATGACAGTTTCCTATACCTATTCTTCTAGCTAATGTCAAGAGAGACATTACAGCTTGTTTTGCAGCATAGTTAAGCCTGTACAAAAGTTAAGTCCAGGCAAGGAAATAAACAGACTAAGTAAAAATGTTTGCTTAATTGAGTATTGAGAATTTCATTGAATTTTATGCATCATGACAAAGCTGTGGAACACCATTGTGGAAAATAATTTTTTTTCCTTAGAGTTTACCCCACCATCATTTTATCCCATCACCTTTTGCACAAGAATACAGCCCATCTGCAAAATCGAAGCAAATTGCAACAAATTCTATATATGTGCCATTCAGTGAACTTCATCATCGATAAATTGTTTTTCGTAAGGGGCCTCTGGTATATATTTCAATTTTTATGTTTTCATAACTGATAATTTCCTAGTGCACAGGTATTGAGACTTGGAAGAACTAGCTCCAAGGTAAGAAAATGCCATCTTCATTCTAGTGACTAATGTATTTGTCTATTCACCTCGTTAAATAATACTTTCCACACAGTTTGAATTGTATATTTCTCAGGGCTATTATGTTGCCGTGCTTGAGTGTTACTTACGTAAAGTGCTGTTGAAGAATGATATTATAACACACACATAAAAACTGTTTATTCTATGTAAGGTTACCTCTCAACCTCCAAGTACAAAAGCAAGATGAATTCTGTTCCTTAAGTGTTTTTTTTCCTATCAACTGTTTATACAAAAATATCATCAAAACATTTTATCAGATCAAAAACATATTGACTTCTGCGTGGCAAAATGCATATATGATGGAATTATTATGAAAATAAAAGTCATGCCTATTGTTTCTCTGGATATTTTTTAATATACATATGATCCTTGGCTCATGAGGGGATACAATAAGATGAAAGGAATTTCCTACTTTCTTAGGTCTTTTCAAAACGTTATTTCTACAATTCTATGTAGGAAAAATAACTTATAACTCCTTGTTTTATCTTTTTCCTGTTACTGATTTGTGCTGGGGGGGGAGTGGAGTGAGGGGTTAATAATCATCTTCCCTTCTCTGCTACATCATGGCTCATCAATCAGAGAACTTAGACCTTCCAAGTATCTTCTTTTGAGTTGATGTGAACTGGCAGTTGTGAGCTGTGGTTTGTTGTTGAGAATTGGCTTGACTCATGAGTAGGAAAAGCAGCCATGAGAAACAAAACACTGAGGAGATGCTACCCAAGCCACATCAGCCTAAGATATTCAGTGGAGTCCCAGTGATGTTTTTACTTATGCAGATGTATGTGTGTTATATCCACGGATTATGCACACCCAAATCCGCAAACCAGCTACGTTCAATTTATTTATTATTTCAAAATGAATCTCAGTTTCTGCTTCAAGTTCCCATTCCAGCTTCTCCGATTATAAATGATATAACCTGGGAAGATTACATCCTTCTTGATGAATTGTTGCTTTCTCTAAAATTTGAATTATCATAATATCTATCACATGTTGTAGTTGTGAGAATTAAAGGAGATAATACATGTGGAATTATAGTGCCTGACGCTTAGTAAAAGCTCAATAAGTGTATGCTATTATTTTTCCATCAGGAACGCAAAACTATATCTTTCAAGTATTTGAGCAGTTGTCTCTTTTTTACCTCAGATTGCATCTAAATTGGTCAACTGCTATTTGATGTCCTTTATCTGTATTGGCATCTATGGTGTTATCATTTTTCTATTTAACCTTTGCCATCGGTTCACAGGTGTCCTCTGAGCTGTCCCTTGTTGCTGATGCAAAATCCTTCCGTGGCAGGTGAGCTTTCCACTATGTCCAAAGACACTTAGGGAATAGGAATTTTTCTGCTATTCTTTCTTACACCATTCTGGGAGACAAGCTGAGGGCCGTTCCCACCTAAAACTACTAGGAAGTAAGTGTGTGTTATTTGCCCCTCCAGGATCTTGTACCTTCTCAAGACACAACCCTAGAAGATAGGTAGAAATATAGGACCCACAACCCTATGTGCTCATCGTCCCCTTCCCCAATGCACTCTTCATTGCTGCAGCCACTGACAGCGAGGATTATTCATTAAAGATCTCCCATGAGCTGGAGTGGTGGATTTCACCCTTTGGCATTCAATTTCACCCCAAGAGAATTTTGAAAAGCTATGTACCCCTAACACGTTTCTACATTAACATCTAAATTTTTTATTCTAAGCTTAAGTAGTTGCAAAGGATATAATTTCTAATACAATATGAATTTTGATGTTTTAAAATAAAAGTTATATTCCTCTCTAAAATGATGTAATCGAATCAAAATATAGGAATTTGGTGCCCACCATCATATTTTTATTTATTTATCTTTTTTTGTGAGGAAGATCAGCCCTTAGCTAACATTCGTGCTAATCCTCCTCTTTTTGCTGAGGAAGACCAGCTCTGTGCTAACATCTATTGCCAGTTCTCCTCCTTTTTTCCCCCAAAGCCCCAGTAGATAGTTGTATGTCATAGTTTCACATCCTTCTAGTTGCTGTATGTGGGACGCGGCCTCAGCACGGCTGGAGAAGCGGTGCGTCGGTGCGCGCCCGGGATCCAAACCCCGGCCGCCAGTAGCGGAGCGCGAGCATTTAACTGCTAAGCCACGGGGCTGGCCTCATATTTTTAAATAATAAAGAACAAGCTCTTATTCAACAGTCAGAAATTTTAGATTATTCCTATCTCTCCCTATTCATATTTCTATTCTACTTGCTTCACAAAATTTTATCCTAATGTAAAAATTTTATACTTTAAAAACTTAATATTGATTACTCTCATACAGTTCTGCAACAAAAATATGTATTGTCATTTAATTCTTACTTAAAATATACCATGACCATAAGACTCTAATTATTAATATTTTTCTTTTAATCTAAGTTAAAATTATAAATTGTCACAATTTGGCCAAAGAACATAAATATATTCCAAAGTTTGAAAATCATTAAACATAAAAACTAAAGTCTTAAATGAAAATGTATATGATATGGATGGAGCATATTTTTCTTCCACTAATTAAATTACCTGTGGATCAATATTACTTGAGAGAGTGAAATAAGGTGCAACCAAAATGCTATTTCTAATTTTTAGTTAGATATGAAAGTGTGAGCAAATGTGCTCATAAAATTGGAGATGGAAGAAGTTTCATTATAGTGCTGCTATTCAAATATTTAAACATCTTTTGAAGAATAGGTGTCACATTATTATCGTCAAAATTTATTTTAATTAAGAGCTCATATTTGATTAGGTTCTCTTACAATTTTATTTAAAGAATATTTCAAAACCATCATTCCTTTCAGGACTGGTACCGACAGTTCCAGTCATGCCTTGGATGGCTATCCGGCTCAGTGGAGCCACCTCCACGGTTTTTCCAGGACATCCTCTGTGATACAGACTCCTAGGAGCTACTTGCTTACTGAATGGCCTTGAGAAAGTTTCTTAACCTCTCTGTACCTTTTGGGTTCCTCATCTGAAAAATGAGGATAATAATATTATTCACCTCATAGGGTTGTTGTGAGGGTTAGATTCATGTTTATATATAAAGTGTTTATAACATTCCTCCCACTTGATTAAGACATCATTATTAGTTGAATTACTGCTCTTATTACATGCTGTTACAAGACCCCCCGCTTCATTCAGAAGCTCCAGTTGCAGTTTGCTCTCCTTGTTCTCGCTCTTATTCTTTTAGCTCCCTGCCATTGGCCAGCAGACACCCTGCTGATCATATCATGTTATGCCCCTTGTGGGTATTCATTTCTTACTCTAAAGTTTTATCTTCCCAAGTTCAGAGCAGGTTCTTGACTCTCTCCTTCCTCAAGTTGGATTCCTTTCCATTCACCTGGTGACCTTGGAGTTAGGATTGTTTTCTCTCCTGGAGCTTAGACTTCTTCCTCCTGGATGTTAACTGTCATCTACATTGTTATGAACTTGACCTTTTTCATAAGCTTCCTCAATATTTCCATTCTAGAGCCTCTTGTCGGTTCTGTCCTGGCAACCCTCCAGGTGTGGTAAACCATGTCTGAGTTCGTACTGGCAGAGAAGATAAACTATGTGCTAGGCAACTCCCAGCAACAGTTACAGTAACATCAAATCTAACACAATTATCATTCTCATAAAAATAACCATTTATAGAGCATTTTCTGTGAGAATTCCTATATAAAGATGCATTCTATACCTAATTATCTGCTTCCTTCATAGGGTTTTCTAAAGCAGATGGTATTAATCTGTTTTGTAAATGGCAAAACTGAGAGTCTGATGCATTTAGAGACTTTCCCTGAGTTAAATAAATTTCTGGAGGCCCAAAAGCATGAAATGCAAAGAGTCTAGCTCCAAATTTTAAGCATCTTCCATATTTCATTATCTAGAGTCTCCTAAGGAGTAGAGTCCACTACAAAAATATTCATACACAGCAGCCATTGTAATATGATTTAAAGGACTCTAGGTCATTCAGCTCAAGCCATGGAGCTAGAATTCCTAGACTCAACTCTCTTACCCAGCTTTACAGGTCTGAGATCATTACGACGTTATAAATCTCATGGGACTGTCAAGATTGAGATCATTCATGTAAAGTGCTTAGAACTTACCTGATACCAAATGAATGTGAGATACTATTGGCTATTTTATTACTATGTCTTTGCTGCTGGAAATGCCGTGTATGAATTCTTTCACCAAATATTTATTGTGCTATGTGTCTGGCAGTATTTCAGGCATTGAGGGTACAGCAGGGAACAAAGCAACGTCCCTGCTGTGGTGAAGTGTGCTTTCTAGGGGGAAAGAAAAGAAACAAACAAGCAAATAATGATGTTAAAAAGTCAGGCTGAGATAGGTGCTATGAAGAAAATTAAAGAAAAGTAAGAAAATCATGGAAATATTAGGCAAAAGAGCATGTCAGGCAGAGAGACAAGCCAGGAAAAGCTTGAGAGTGGAAAAAAGCTGGCGGATTTGAGGAAAAGTGAAGAAAACCAGTGTGGCTGGATCTAAAATGAAAGAGGAGAAGCCAAGTATGAGACTGTGTCCAAAAGATAGAGACACCAAGTAACGCAAGTCCTGACGACCACCGTGAGAAGTTTAGGTTTGATTCTAACGGTTACAAAAGTCATTGGAGGCCAGTGATGTCACACGACTGATTTACATTCATTACAAAATATTTCTGGCTGTATTTCAGAGGACTTTTTCTTTTTTTGTGAGGAAGATCATCCCTAAGCTAACATCCATGCCAATCCTCCTCTTTCTGCTGAGGAAGACCGGCTCTGAGCTAACATCTATTGCCAATCCTCCTCCTTTTTTTCCCCCAAAGCCCCAGTAGATAGTTACATGTCATAGTTGCACATCCTTCTAGTTGCTGTATGTGGGACGCCGCCTCAGCATGGCCGGAGAAGCAGTGTGGCAGTGCATGCCTGGGATCCGAACTGGGTCGGCCAGTAGTGGAGTGTGCGCACTTAACTGCTAAGCCACGGGGCCGGCCCCTCAGAGGACTTTTAAGAGCAAGAATGCAAACAAAGAAAACAAACCAACTAGGAGTCCAAGGCATATTTTTAAAAAGAATGCATAACTGTGGTAGATTTCACAATTGACTTCCATTCACTTGGAGGTGTAAACAACTGGTAAGAGACCCCTCCTGGAGTGTACTTTTGAAATAGAAAGGGTGATATGAGAAAGTACTCCTCCCCTGAGATTGAGGAAGAATTGTTTGGGGGGCTGTGCCCCAGAAGGGAAGAAGGGACGCCAAAAGAGGTCAAGAGGTGGCTAGAAGAGAGCCCTAGACATGGTCCTGGAACTAGAATATACAGAAACTGTCAGAACATCAGAACAAGGGATTTATTACCCAATGATTTCAGGAGGAGGAAGTGCCTTAGGTTTCAATACTGAGAACCAAAACAGTCATGGATAAAAACCCAAGGGCCATTAAATACCATGTCACGAGGATGCTTTAAGACAGGCTGTATCACACGGGCAGTAGCTGTAAATAACTGAGGACGCGAACAGCCTTTATGGCTGAGAGTCTACCCTAAATAACCTTACTGAAGATACAATGCGACATGATTAAGAGACCAACTGTTTGCAGAGACCAGCTGCCTTAATGGCCCTGTTACTTAATCCTGACTTTATTTCCTGGGAAAGTGATGCACTTTCATCCTGCTTTTAGAAACGAGCTGTCTGAGTGAATGAGGACAGCTTAGAGAATGGAGTGTGCAGTGAACTATCCCTTTCAGAATGGTGAAGTTACAATGCAGGTCACGTAGGAACTCGACCTTCAATTATGGCACTGGGGTCGGCATTGAAGCAATGATTCTGGACTGTTATGCTCCTCACAATGGACCCTCTACCCCCACCCCAGATTACTGCTTTCCTCTGCCATGTAAAAATGGGAAACACTAAGTGTTTCTAGAAGGATGGTCTCTGGACTGACTTCCTTGAGATGCCTTCATCAGAAGCTGGTATTGAGGCTTTGAAAACCGAGGTAAATCCAGGTTACTTCTCAGGAACAGAATAATTATGGATACTTGCAGATAAAAACATTTATGGAAGATGAATTTAAGGAAGGAAAAGAAGGCATAGAAGACTGATTCATGTCTTTACCTCTCCTTGAAGGACTACCCTGCACCACCCCTACCACTACCACCACCAAAACCACCATCTGGGTCAAGAAACATATTTACAGCCAGAGAACAGCAGGGGGAGTGCTGAACATTTTCTGAGATTGTTAGCACGTGTTTTTCCTTTTTTTATTCGTCAGGAGAAATCATGAAAACCTTTTTGCAGGCTTTCTGGAAATACTTTCATTTAGGAAAACAGCACAGCTCCATGAGGCTGTCTTCCACTTCCCAGGGCTGGTTTATCCCTCCTCACTGCGCCCACATGGCTTGCCATACTACATTATAGCATTCACCCTGTTGATTACATTTAATCTATCATTTTTATCTCCTGCCAGCTACAGTGTGAGATTCTTACTTCAATCACTTCCTATTTCTTGTATCTAGGATATTGCTGACCATATAATAGGTGCTTAATAAACATGTGAAGCCTTTGATAGTACATAGTAATAAAAATTCTAATATCTAATGAATAGGGAATCATTAATACTATATACTGGAATACAGATTTCAGAACATGAACAGTTATTGGTTTGAAAATCCACAGACTTTTCATTATGTTAAGTAGACTTTTCATTATGGTATCAACAAACAATTAAAAATCTACCATGTACCTCCATATAAGAAATGAATAACACCATCTCAAGTTTCCAAGGGAATGCCAAGACAAATATAAAATATCTGTTGATAAAAGATGACACTTGAAACAATAGTCAAATAATTTACCCTATATTACAAGTGCAACAAGAGAACATGATTAAAATATCTACTTTGTTCTATTAGCTATGTACGTCTTATTTATTCACTAGTTCATCTAATTCCCACTGCAGTGTTTGTTTGGTCGGCATTGATATATGAATTTCATAGATGGAAAAAGAAGCCCAGAGGTTCCACAGCCAGCAAGTTGCTAGACTAGGACTGAAAACCACATCTATTTTTTGTCCTATACCTTCCAAGGAGTAAGAGTTGAGAGAATGGAGACCTTACTGCAGTAATCAGGGAAGGTTTCATGCTGCAGGAGGATCTTGAAATGGACTGTGAAGTATAAAATTCATATTGGTTAATGTAGAGGACAAAGGACACTTCCGTAGGTTTAAAAGCGGGAAACAATGAGTATGCAAAAAAGAATCCACTGACTGATTCTGAGAGTTGAAGTCATGGAAGAGTAAAGATCAAGTTATACGTATGCGCAAGCTAATGGAGTAAATAACGGAATAAGTGTGGTCTGCTATTTGTGTTTGAGGACACATCTAAGAAGGGAGAGATGAGAGGCAAACGTTTATTTGGATTGATTAATGGATGCTCCTGCTGCTTCTCAAAGGAATTCAAAGGGAGACGATATCATTAGGAGTCAATAAGGTTAAAGTGGTGGAAGAAGAACGAGCACTTATCTTTTCTCAATAACTCAGTGGGCACACTGAGACTAGGTTTTATTACATAAATGTGTCAAATCATACAAGGCCCTTGATATTTAGATTTAGGTTAATTGCATAATTATTGAGTGCATTGGAATATTGCCAACCTTGTGTTTTAGGTTTTTATAAGAGAAGTAATAATAATAATGACATTATAGCTAACATTAATGGGATTCTTATTCATTGCCAGGCATTGTTGCTCACATGCATTGTCTTATTTAATTCTCATCTTAAAACCCAGGAACTAGGTACTATTGTTATTTACCTTTTTACAGATGATGACCAAGGCATAATGATATTAAGAAATTTAACATTAATCAGAGAGTTAGAAAGTAGAATATTCTAAACCATCATGCTCTGTTACATAATAATGAGTGATCCATAGGTGCTCTATGAGACGCAAGGAATCCTTAGTGTCGGTGATAATTTTGGGTACAAAACATTAAAGTAACATCTATAAATGAGGACTTTCATCTTTGTCTTCCTATTTATAGATGTTTGTCTCTGGAGAAAATATGGTTTCATCATGTGATATCAGAATTTCTAATAACTAGCAATTGTCCCAGCAGCAATTGTCATGTCTCAGGACATCACTTTGATCACAAGAAAAGACAATGGTTAAGATTAGGTTAAAATACCACCCACGTGTAGAATTATTCACAATGTCCGTGCACAATTTAGTTGAGAAAATCTTTCTGACAAATGTAATAAATGTAGGGCTTAAGAACCCAAAAAATCTAGGGCAAGGGGAAGACATTCTGAGGACATACTGAAGCAACTGGAGCCAGAGAACAAAGTGTTTTTAGTGAAATGGTTCTTGCAGATGAGAATACTCCCAGGTGAAAAGTGTGAGGACAGGTGGGAAGACCAGGGTGGTCCCAAGAACTGTCACACACAACCATTTTACAGGCGATAAAACTGAGACCCGTAAAGAGGTCACCCATTTTGTAACTCAGCCACGTCTTCTATTTCTCAATGCAGTGCTTTTTCCACATACATAAGTGACCTAGGGATATGGTTGTATTGTGCAGAAAACTGCACACAAGACCAAAAAATCATTCTTTTCAGCTGTCAGCATCAAATAAGTTAAGAGCTTGAGTTTCTGGGATTCCATTTTCTGGCCTGGCTGCTGTTCAATCACACTGTTGAACTAGACCAGATTTTTCTGGTCAGTCTCATTTGGCTTTGCTCAGCTACACATGGCCTCGCTGTAAAGAGGGCCAAAATGAAAAGAGAATATGCTTTTCCTTAATCCACGTTTTCTACTTGGTGAAAAAATGAAGAGCTTCACCCTCAGGGTCACAATGACAACTTTCTCCAATTTTCTCAGCAGTAGTTGGGAATTATCTTGTCAGCATCACTGTCTTTTTTAACAGGTGCTGGAATGAGACAACCAACCACAGGTGTAGGGGATAGAAAAGTCATCCGAAAAAAGTCATTAAAAAAGCCTAAGTTTGTCTTTTGCTGTGCCTTTCCTTTCGAGAGAAGCCAGCATACTACGGCCTGACAACAATAAATGGATGGACCTCTGGCCTAACCCAACATCATCTTACCCTCTTCCCTAACCCCTTCCTTTTTCTACCTCCTCGTGACTCCATCTCCTCAATTCTAGGGCTTCTCAAACTTTAATGTGTATATGAATTACCTCTGAACCTTGTTAAAAAGTGGATTTTCATTCAACAGGTCTAGGATTGATCTGGAGGGTTCATATTTCTAGCAAGCTCCTGGGAGATGCCCATGCTGCTGGTCTGCAGACCATACTTTGAGAGGCAAGATCCTATTTTACTTTCTTACTCGATGGTTAAGAGGATGAAGTAGATCTGGGGGGAAGAGAAGAGGGAATTATTTTCTCTTTTCTTCCTATCCTTCACAGTGAAACTAGTATTCCTTTTCTTTGCAAACAATTGGAAACAGTCTTCAATTGGGACAGCTGCAGCAGACCTGAAGAATATACAATCTATCTTTGCATAAAATTAACTGTCTCTTTTGCAGTTTTATAGGGAGAATGTTTCTCTAAGAAATTTAATTTTGTTTAATTTTCATAGCACTAACTTGTTTAATTAATATGATTTTCTGTATGCTTATTTTAAAAACAAAGGAAAAAAAGATAAAAGTGTTTTCACCAATACTTAACCTGAATTAGGATAGGATTAAAACCAGTGATGTTCTGGTCTAAGTTTTAACAACTGGCTCTCCAGAAGAAAAAAAAAAAGCCCTGATGTGTAACATTTGCCCATTTCCATGGGATACATACTACCGCCACGGCCACCAATATGAGGTCACCGAATACAAAACTAGGAAGAGATTCACATAACGGCCTTCAGAGCTGGCAGTAGGAACCACTGAGAGACTCTGCACAAAGAGATAGTTGAAGCTACAAGGGAGGATGACACAACTCAAGGAAAATTACAAAGGAGGAAGAATGTTGATGATTCTATCATCTTATATAGAACTTTGTATCTATATTAAGTCTTCTATTGCATTTATCTTTGCCTCATAGTTAATTTTGGATTTGTTTCCCAGACATCAGATCATAAGTCAGTGTTCAAAATGTCTTTGGTCCTTTATATTTATAGTAAATGATTTTTAAAAATAGGTATTAAATTCCAAAAGGAGACCATAAAAATTGACTCCATTAAAACTTTTTGAAGGAAAAAAAGACTGAGTACATTATAAATTTTTAGTTAAAAATAAGAGGACTGATAGAGTAAATTTCTACGGTGATCTCCTGTGATTTTTAAGGACAATGTTTCCTAAATTATGGATAGTCTAAGCAAATTTTTGTATTTCTGAGACTAAAGTAATTTCACCTAAAGTTGTGAGGCAGCCTTCCAGATTTAAGTTAGAAGAAAGGTGAACAACAGAATCCTGAGAGAGGCAACAGGTAGTAAGGGTCTGTTCATGAACCAAGATTAAATCTAGTTGAGGAAGCAGAGAACAGAGAGATCACGGGACTTTTATTGGGAGCTAAGGAGATAGAGTCACATGAGGATTTCTCTTCTAATAATTTAAGCAGATAGATAAAGAATCAAGTGATTGTGAAGAAGAAGTATTGAACAAAGTGGTGTTTGACTATAACTCACAGACATTCATACCTGGAAATACGGAGTATAAACAGAAAGCTTCTGGGTAGAACAATTTTGAAGTTCAAGTACAAAGTTATATATTAAACTTTTCTAAGCTGGATGTTTTATTGAATTGCAGACTTGTCGACAGTTTACCAATATATAGGTTTCCTACCTGTACACACACATACAGTCTAATGCCTCATCATTTTAAATGGCTTCTTGAGAATGTTGGGATTTAACTGATTTATCCTGGAGAGTAACTGGAAATGTTATCTAATATTATCTAATGTCAAGGGAAAGGCTATGACCTAAAGATTCTATTTGATAACATACCTGCTAGTTTTGTCGCAACATCCAAGCACCAGCATAAGCAGATGTCATTATTTTAGAATGATAAAGTATAGCTTTGAATCATCTATTCTCTTCCATATTCTCCATCTCATTGGCCATCATGGGACACAAGTGGAAAAGTAGGTACATGTTACTTTTTATAAGTAGGATTATTTGCTCTGCTACCATCATTGCCCCATACTTAAAAATATATAGATTTGTCTATTTAACATCTGCTTCTCCAATAACAGTTACCCAGAGGTGCAGGCTTAGATCTTTCCTGAGATAACCAACAAAAATATTTTCTTTAATGGATTGATAATGATGCCATCAATTTTATCACTTCTGCAAATGCATCTCTGGACACCGTATTCAGATTACCTTCAAATGTGCATTTAAGTATCAGATACCACCTAAATGTCAGAGGGAGGAAAACTAGACTAATCTTGGCAGTCTGGAAGGACAACGTTGTCAAAGGTCATCAACAAGTCCGAAAAAACAGGCTTCATTAACGGTGTCTGTCGGCACCTCCATTTGGAAGTAATTTGGGTATTTGCAGTGACCCCATCAGTTCTGATGGGCTGGGCAGTGACCTTGACCAGAGTGAAACCTGTTCGGTGTAGCTCACATAATGCACTGTAGGTAGAATCCAGGATGACAGATGGCAGTGGGATCAGTGAAGAGGAACTTGTCCATCACTGCTATTGAAAATGAAGCCACTCAACAGTAGAGTTCAACTGGCACAGGAGCTGTGATTTGCATATGCCACAAGAGAATTGTTCAAGTTCCTTTATTTTTAAAGAAATGCTATAGTCTCATGGTCTCAGAGTTCATGAGACTGATGAATAAGTGGAAAAGAAAGCATAGCTGTTGGAGTTTCGTAATAGACTAGACATTTCAAAACTTGTCTGGGACTCAGTCACCAAGGCCTGAAAAGTCAAGCTGGCTGTCTTTATTGTGGGTAAATTCCTGAATAAAAACTAGTGCCTGTGATTTTTCTAACTAACAAACTGGGTTAGTAAGAGTGATTACCTCACTCTTCTGGTAGACGCATCCCTTTCTTTTACTTCCTTCACATGCCACAGAATCGATATGAAACATAACTATGATAATAAATTGTATTACACTTTTTAAGTGCTACACTACCAAGACTATAAAAGCAATATATTATAAAAAGCAATTATAACATATTCTGGAAATAATTAACCTTTGATAAAACAATCTGGACCTGTTTTTGTAGTTTCAGTAGCACTTTTCTTAAATATAAAAAACTAGGAATGAATAGGATATTGAATGACATATAGCACAGCATTTTGATCCTGGCCTCTGAGTCTCTGTCATTCAAAACACACAAGATACAGTGAAAGGCTAAGGACCTAATGGAAAGGCATGTATGCCCAACCCACATGAAATGATGAATCAATAAGAAAATACACACAACTTTCAATTACTCATAAGATGTTTAATAATCTTGAAGAAACTCTCTTAGAACTGAAGACTTTCCTCCCCACTGACTGCCTGAGCTCACGAGTTTCTCCCAAATCTTTCCTTGGTTTCTTCCTTGTAATGTTTTTGGACCAAACATCCAATCAGCTCCAACCAAAAATGAATAAAAAATGACAAGTGAATTTATTTCATAGAATAATAAAGTATTAAAACTAGAAGGAAACTGACAGATGATGTAGTTAAATTGATTTCCTGCCTTGTGGATTACTCAATGTCCGTATCTAGCCTTTAGATGTGCCTCAGAGATGTTTAGGACAAGATGAGAGTCTCTGATAAGAACGCAGTGAACTCTGCTTAGTAATTAGACATCATCATTCTTCCCTATTTATGCTAGTTTAAAAAGGAGTTTGCTGCAAGGCAAAATACTACCCTGCCCATCCAGACCCCAACATACAGACATTTATGGTTTAGTTATCAATTTAATTTTTTCATTTGGTCATTTTATACATAACAGATAATATCATCCAAATGGCTTTTCGGATAAGGCATCTTTTCACTGAAACACTTTGCTAACTGAATTTGAGATACCTCCCACTTGGGTAGAGCAGCTTTTATAAAAATTACCTCAACCAGGCTCATTCCAGCTAAATTTACACCACCTGTTTTAATGTGCATATTGTCATGACCCACAGAGACTGCATTAATTAATTAAGAGACAGACCACATAGTGTCATTTGCTGTAACTGGATGTGTGGATTCAATTAATAACCACCTGAAAGGGCCTAGGGCCACAGGATTAGGGCACAACCTGCTGAGTCACACCCTGGGGGCTCCAAATGGGAGTGCGTTAATTTGTGACACCATTATGCAGTTTTCAGTCCCACTTTAATTCATCATAAAACGTAGTATAAGCCACATTGTTAACAAAACCATCCAAGACAGATTATTCCTTTCCTTCCAGAAGATTCAAAATAGAGCTAAAGATAAAAGCAAATAGCCAGTTGAGCAGAAGAAGGAAAGACATTAATCTTATCTGCCTTTCTAAGGCATGGTTTATCTCCTAAAGAAGAGCTGAACCCTGTGATTGCTGCAGGCTTTCTTATTTTCTGCAGACTAAAAGAAACAGCCATTTTTGAAGTGCAAATACCACTGTAAACACAATTCATTTTATTTGAGTTTTTATAGTTCCACTGGTGAAAGGGCTGTGCAGCTGTTGTTTGCTAAATTGTCATTTGTTGGGTTAAAAGTTCGTCCTACTCACCCAGAGTATGGTCACTGCTCAGGAATCAGATGACCACACCAGAGCTACATACTCTATAGATCATATAATTCGTTTTGGATCAGCTTCCTTCCAGATGCTAAAATCTGTTGTATTTATTAAGAATTGGCTTAAGCCCTGATTCACTCTGGAGTTCAACTGAAACAGAATAATTGAATGGGACCCATCCCAACACATATGTCTCCACCAAGCTGAAAGTGATTTAGGGTTTTCATGGTGGCTAGTGACCACTGGGTAGACTTGTACTCACTCTAGGCAGTTAGAATGCAGTAGTGTTTCCACCCTACGGGAAAACCTGAGATGAATATTTCCCGGATGGCTTTTCACACAGAGGTCTCTTACAGAAGAAGAAAAGAACACTTTTACAAAGTCCAAAGAGCAGCTCATATTTAAGAATTTTTGATGGACAAATTCAGGGGTCTTTTCAAACTCTACAGGGTGCCTTTGGAATATGTTTGGACTGTAAACACACACTTGCATTGCCCAGCGGCCACCAGGCTTAGAGTGTGAGCTTTCGTAGCGTTTTTGTATTTTAGAGCAGAAAGGAATCTTGCCGATCATCAGGGTCAGACTCTTTCTTTACAGAAAAGAAAAATGAGGCTAAGGTAAGTTAAGTAACGCACTCACATGAACCTGATTTCCATCCCAGCCTCACGTTCTCTCCCACTGCAGTGGGCACGCTGTGTTCTGGGGCACGGATGCCACTCAGCAGCCTGGCGCTTATTGGTGACAATCTCTCTCTCTTGCTTTTTTTTTTTTTATAATTTTTATTTATTTATTTATCCCCCCCCCCCCAAAGCCCCAGTAGACAGCTGTATGTCATCGCTGCACATCCTTGTAGTTGCTGTATGTGGGACGCGGCCTCAGCGTGGCCCGAGAAGCGGCGTGTCTGTGCGCGCCCGGGATCCGAACCCGGGCCGCCAGTAGCGGAGCGCGTGCACCCAACCGCTAAGCCACGGGACCGGCCCTCTCTCTTGCTCTTATATTTGCTTCTCTCCCTCTCACTTCTGCTTCTTCTGCTTGCTTTCCCCTGCATTTACTCCTGCTCTCCCACTCCTTTTTTTGCCATTTCCTTTTATACACACACCTCCCAATTCTAGCCATCAGTTTTAACTGTGCTACCGATAAGATTAGCCAGCTGAAACAAAACAAAAGGGCTACTGAATAATTGCTTACATGATTTCTGATTTCTTTCAAGTTTCAACTGAGAGTGTTATGGTCTACAGCAATAGTTGGAAAAATGTACTACCTTACAATGTTGGGGTTTAATTGTTGTATATTGAATTTTAAGTTTTTATGTGTATACACAGAAGCAAAGACCTCAGACTATTTTGAGTCCCTCGCAGCACCTAGGACTGCTAGAATATCTGATTATTTAAAGAGGTCGATTATCTGCCTGGATCTTTGAGATCATTGGCTTCGATTTAGAAATTCTGTCCAATTGATCAAATGGTTACTTACAAGTAGGTTAGGGGGAAGAAAATCCTTCTAAAGTGATTTACCTATATTTCTTGAATGGGACAGGAATTTGAATGCCCCATTTCATAGTAAGGTGAGTTAATCCTGGTATTTAATTAAGGCATTTTAAGATTTTAGGGATTTAACGTCCCTCCCCAACTGAGAAGTTGTCTCAGATCTTTTACTAAATCTTTGCTTTCACTACACACACACACACACACACACACACACCACTACAGCTGGATTGCAAATGTGCAAAAGAAACAAGAAGTTTATTTTAATCATGAAAGTTTATTAACGTAACCTTCAGTCCTATATGTTCAGAATTTGTGTGATAGCCACAACAAAACGAATGTCAGAAATCCCACGCTAGAATTACAGAGATACGATGTAATCCTGATCGTTACTCATAATGGAGTCTATAAATGAAGGAAATGAGAGTAACCCAGGACGATGAAAAGTCCTTGTGAAACAGCAACAGGAAATAGTCACAGTAAGACAGACGGGGAAATGTGTCATATGGAGCGCAAGTGTGATGAGCAGAAGGTACGGGGCCCGGAAGAGACTGGGGGTGAGAGAGCAATGCAGAGGCCAGAGGGAAGGGGACAGAGTCCACTGGCACAAGGTGCAATGGCTCATGCTGATGGGGCGGCTGAAAGACACAGCCAGGGAGCAAATTGCCCAGTGTCAACCAGTCGTCACTGCTGAGGAATGTGGGTCACAGGAACTTGGAAGGTCAATGAGTTGCCAATTGGGTGACACGGTGTACTCTATAACTATACAAGTGATGGGAGTGAACTGTTAAAAGAATGTGTGTGTGTGTGTGTGTGTGTGTGCGCTCAAATATGGCAGGATAAATTATTGAAATGATTTATTTTGCTCTCCAGTGTTTGTTCTCCCCATGCCTGGCCCTCATACCACAAGGCAGGTAACCAGGCCACGGTACTTCCTGCCTCCTGGGGAGGTTTGTGTAGCTTGACTGAAAATCAAAATTGCCTTGGAATTTTTTGTCTTAACTCCAAATGTTTATCTTAACTCCTTTGCTTTTTTGTCTTTAAAAAAATAAAAGAAACAACGTGCTAAGGAAGCCTAATAAGAAAAGAAAATTATTTTCTTCAGAGCAGGAGTAAATCCAGCACCATTCTCTTGATTTTCAGATCACCAGTGTGACACCAGCTGGGGATGAGAAGGGCCTTAGATGGAACCCGGAGGAAAACCAACATCTAAGAGATAGGCAGAGAAAGAGAAGCTGCAGAAGGGACTAAGCAGTGGCCAGATAGGGAAACCAAGAGATTCTAGTGTCAAGGGAATAATCTCACAGAAGCTAGAGAAAGAATGTTTCAAGGAAAGAGTGATGGCCAAAGAATCTAATGCTGGGATAAAGTCAAGTAAGATAAAATCTACAAAGTGTTCATTGGTTTGGACAAAAAGACAGGCATAGTTTTAGTGGAGCAGTGGAGAGGAGAGAAGTACTCCACACAGATCCCCCTTCAGTGCCCAAACATCCATCCCCCAGTGGCTCCAAATATCTGTGGTTGTTAGCTCTCAGCTGCACCCTCAATGGGAATTGCACTCAGCCACAGAGAACTGTTTTACACGAATTATACCCTCCCCCAATGGTGGCCCATGACCAAATCCTTCCTGAGGTGGGAACACAAAGACTTCTCATCTCAGTTTAGGATAGTGCTGAAGGGCCATCTCAGTTCCATGGCTCTCACAGTTTGGGCTGAGATCAATAAATTTTCTGCTCACAATTCCTCATATCAGAGTTCACTTCAGGAAATCCAATCTAAGACAGCTGGTACCAGAAGTTGTCCTACAAAGTAGATTCCATAGTGGATTTTGGAGATAGATCTCTCACTGCTAGTAGTTGGGGTAGGGATAGCCCCTGGCAAGCTGTGATAGTGCAATGGTTAAAACTTTCACTGATGTGAACTGGGATGGGACACCAGTGCAAAAGTATGTGCTGACTGATGGAACATCCCTGTCTTGAGTGGCTATTGCTGATCAGCACTGAAAAGAGATAAAGATGGTCTCAAGGTGATAAATTATCAATGAAAGACAAAGTGTGGGAGTCAGAGAGCCTCCGTGGTGTTCTCATGAAAATCCTAACCTCCTGCAGCCAGAGGGCAGAGAGATGAGAGGACCAGGCTCACAATTTATTTGTAAGAGTAGAGGAACTTCAAAGATGTTGAGTTCTCAGCTCTGAAAGTTCTTCTGTACCATGTGGAAACCTAATAGGAAAAGAGTGGGACTCAGAAGGGGTAGATGCTGTTGAGCGCCTTGAACTCCCAGAGTCTCACAAACCCACTGAGGCTGCAGAAGTGGCCCATTCCCTCCTATTCAAATATAGTACTGTTCCCTTTGCTTAAAGATCACACAGAGACCTCGAAAGATCATACAGAGGCCTCGAATGAGGCAGGTGCCTCACTACACAATGTTTGCCCTCTTTAGCCTCTAATCCCACTTCCCCAGTAGGCTACCATCCTAAGGGTCAAATCCAAGCATAGCTCAGTGGGTATGTGCTGGGCCTGCAGAGAGAGGAGAGAAGCTATATACTAATAGAGCTGCAGGACGGGAATAATGTGCTGGCAAAAGGCAGGAGAGTGTGTACAAGACCGGACCCTGAGGAGCTAGATCAAGGGGGACCTAACATAAAGCTGGAGGGTGAAAGTTTATCAATATGGTACAATCTTGTATGATACAAGATGGATTTTACAACAAGCCCAATAGGAGAGAACATCTGACCCTGGACCATCCAGTGACTGCGTGGCCAGAGTTTCCCTCAGGAGCTGTAATCACCAAGTCATAAGCAGTGGGGGAAGGCCCAGCTGCATCCATTGTATGACGGAAGTGGTACGTCTGGAACTGAGCCTGAGCAGAGCCAGAAAGCACCAGTAAACTTCGTGAGCACCTGGCCCAGATCCCCAGTCATCTGCCACTGTTGTCTGGCCCTTCTCCCTCAGCTCACTCCTACTGCCTCACAGAAAGCCCGTAATGGCAGCTACAGAGAAGAAAAAAGGAGGAGCAGGGTTAGTGGATGGGTCAGCTGGGATGGTAGGTACAAGCTAAAAATGGGTGTTTCTGCACTACAGGTAACTCAGGGCTGGTCCTGAAAGACATCGGTGAGGAGAAATCCTCCCAATGGGCGGAGCTCCCATTGGTGGACCTGCTCAGCCATGTTGTGTGGAAAGAGAAGTGGCCTGAGATAAGCACCACAACCCTGAGATCGATGCCTCCTTTCATGTCGCACAACCCTGAGATCGATGCCTCCTTTCATGTCGCACCCTAGGTGCCTCTTTTGCCTCGACTAGTTCCAGCCCTGCACAAGATCATGGGATCCACTGGTCCCAACACATTACCACACAACTCATTCCAATCAGCCTGATAGAGATGGATTGGATTCTTAAAAGCACAGCTGAGGTGCCAGCTTGGAAAGGATACCCTGTGAAAACAGTGTCACCTTCCACAGTGTCATAAATCCACAACTATTGTATAGAGCTGTGTTCCACATGGGAAGAATTCAGGGGCTTGGGAACCAAAGAGCTAAAGTAGGAGTGGCTCTGATTACCATCACTCCCAGTGATCCACTTGGAGGGAATTTGTGTTTTCTACCCTCATAGTTTTAGATTCTATAAATCTAGAGATTCTGGTTCATCATAACAGTAACATTGAAATTTAAACTATTACTGCCACCCAGTCTTCCAGGATCCTCACGCTGGGAGACCAGCAGGGAAGGAAAAGAGCCACCATTCCAGCAGGGGTGATTGAGCCCATCCTCAGGAGGAGGCAGGACAGCTGCTACCCGATGCGGGCAGGGAGGAATGTGTCTGGCCCTCGGGTGATCCACCGGGCTGTCTGCGGGCACTGCCAGGCCCCGCTGCGATGGTGTATAGAGAAGTACCGCAGCCACAGCCTGGGAATGGCACAGTAACCGGGGGCTCCAACCCCTCAGGGACGATGGTGCGCCTCACCCAACCAGGCAAACTGCCTAGACCAGCAGAGGTGTGAGCTGAGGGGAAGGGGACTCTGGAAGGCGTGGCAGGGGAGGGAGAGGGTGAGGATCAGTTGCAGCTCCGAGATCAGGTGCAGCAGCAGGGACCGTGGTTCATTCCACAGTCACCCACCCTCCTCTCATAATTTCCCCCAGGAAACCAGACCGACCAGAATCCTGGCAAAGCTTTTCCCTGATGGGGAGAAACTACTTCAAAGTGGTTGTGAGCCCCTCAAAGCATAGATGCAGTGGGTGCTGTCGTGCGCCGCCCGGATCCCCTCTGTGGGCCAAATACTCCATTCCTCAGCCGGGAACCGCCACCTGCCTTGGGGGTTGCCCTCGGTTGCGGGGCTGCCACGCACACGGCAGCCCAGGCCCACGACTGTCTGACGTGGGGATTTAAGGGCCGGCCCCCCTGTTCCTACTGGGAGAATTGTGGTGCTCCCACAGGATCAGCGGAGGCCTCGGTAGGAACCACCCTGTGGGCCACCTTCTCCCCCTGCTTAATCCCGCCTTCGTCGCTTCCTCACTAGCACATCGCCCGAGAGCATGCTCCCAACCCTGTCGTCCAGATCCTCTGTGGCAGAATCTGTCTCCAGAGACCCGCTGTGCGGCTTGGGCTCAGAAGGCGGCTGCTGTAATTGGAGGGCCAGAAGCAAGACAGCGACGGCGGGCAGCTCGAGAGAAAGCAATATGGTGGCAGCTCGAAGACGCAGCGGGGTTTGAGAGCTTTTCTTTTATTGTTATGAGCTGTTTGTTTCAGGTGGAAAAGACTTAAGCATGCTTAACTGTTGATGGAACAGAGGGAGAGAGGCGGGACGCACAGAGAAAGAGGAGGAAAGTGAATGGAATGAGGTCGTGAGGTGAAAGGAAGGACGGGAATCAAAGGCTCGAAGGGCAAGCTAAGATTTCACCCTATTTTAGCTCACAGAATGGTTTATAAATCTGACAATGTTGTGCGAATAGTCAGTCACTCGTTTCAACACTATTCTCAATGAGTTCATTCTTTTCCCACTTATATAAATTGCTCCTTTCATCACAAACTAAATCTTCATATATTCATGAGCCTGTTTCTAGATTCTTCTATTGCATAACCTCTTTAGTCCTTATTCAGTATTAAATTGATAAAATTACTATAGTTTTATATATCATTTTGATAACTGGTAGGACAAAACCTTTCTCCTCATAGCACCCTTTTTTTAAAATTTCAAAATTATTTCATGTATGTCACGTGCTTTACTTTACTTTTTAGGTTTATTTCCAGGATGTTTTATCTTTTTGTTGCTATTCAGAATTTTCCATTATATTTTCTAATTTTTGTTTGTTGAGATGGGGAGGGCTATAGACTTTATGGTATTGATCCCTTTATGGAATTTTCATGAGTTTTTCCATTTGCACATTTCTATGGAGTTTTTTTTTTTATAGCAAATTTTCTCTTTTCAATAATTTCTATCTAATTTATTTCTAGTTAACTTTATTAGCTAGACCCTACTATCCTATCCTCTGCGATGGAGATCTGAATGCAGGCGGATTGGGGGGAGTGCTCCTGGAATGAACACTGTGGAGAGGAGAGAGGGGGACGAGATGGGCAGATAGAGAAGCGGGATGTGATGGAATGAGCATCAAGTCCTGAGCAACTCCCGTGGACTCTAAAGCTTAGAGGATCCTTCCGAGCTTTGGCAGGGGACCCGGGACTCCCAGTACCTGGATGCTGGCTGTCCCTGAAGGGGGCATGGCCTTAGGCCAGGTGACTCACGTCCAATGATGCAATTCCTGAGGGGAGCTGAGGGCTGCGGGCTGTTGACCAGGCGGCACCCCCGCAACCTTCCGGCAGCAGGGAAGTGAGTGCGCCGTCTGAAGGGGGGTCTGGGTACCACATTACAGCATTCACTACACTCTTCACATGAAACACGGGGACATTTTTGTGTTGTGTTTTGATTATGGTCAGGGATTAACTGCCTTCCACGTTTAGGGACAAACTACTGCTAACACTTACCTGCACATTTGTGCTACCTTTTGTGTTGGCAATTAAACACAATTTCCCCTTTTACCTTCTCACCTCTACCATCCCTCCATCCCCCCCCAACCCCGCCCCACGCTGCACCCACCCACTGTAACAACTAGAAGCCTGGGAACTACATTGGCCAGAATCTCTACCAGGAGGTTCCAGTTTAGGTTCCTCTAATGAGAAGCACCTGCGTAGGGTTTGGAGGCGAGAAAAGCAGCGGAGGCCATTTTATTGTTCTTCGGGCAGCGGTAGGCAGATGCGTGGGTTTCGGCAGAGATATCGCAGCAGCCCCTGGCATCTTCCTGTGCATCCTCTGCCTCAGTTTGCACAGCATCATCCAGCCCAGTGGTTTTCAAAGCACCATCAGCATCACCTGGGAACTTGCGACAATGCAAATTCTTGGACCGACTCCAGACCTACGCATCCAGGAGCTCTGGAGGTGAGTGTTTTATTGAGCCCCCTAGTTGACTCTACACACGAAGCTGAGAACCGCTGAAGCCTGCTTTAAAACAACAGATCAGGGCCGAGTTTGCAAACTGGGTTGGTTATCAGAATTAACGGGAGTGATTCTGAGAACTGCAGATCCCTGGGTCCCACCACCTGCCTTCCATAAACAAGACTCTCCAGGAAAAGGGCCTCTGACTCTGTATTCTTACAAGTATCCCCAGGTGATTCTGATTGTTAGTCCAGTGTGGGAAGTTGGTCCAGTATTGCTTGGTGGCCTCCCAGTTTCTTGTTGAAACAACATTCCCTTTTCCTTACAGTTACAAAGGAAGAGAAAAACAATTTTATTTTAGTGAAAAGACTGTGACTTGTTTGGAAAAGTGTGAGCACTCAGCATAAAATCCCTTTTTAAAACTTTTACATTCTACAGTTTTGTATTTCTGAGCATGATCCAAGGATGGCTTTCATCATAGTCACTGTTGAAATGGCAGAGACGTGGGCTCCGTTCAGACTTGTTGAACTGGATCTCTGGGCACGGGGCATGTTCAACACATATGTCAACACAAAAATTTGAGAGCCACCAAGCAGTTTTTCCCTAGTCTATTCTATACCATACTGGAATGTGTCACCAGATGTGCCGTCTATACTACAGGGGCAAGTGATAAAGGGAGACCTACAAAGAGGACTGAAACTAGCTCTTGGCCTCAGTTTCTTCCTGGGTGAGTGAGGGTGTGGAAATAGATTATCTCTAATTTCTCCTCCTGATCTAAAGTGCTGTGATCAGATTGTGCATTTATCAACCTACACACACAGCCACTTCCAGGAACCATAAACAACGTTATATGGTTTTCCTGGGGCCTCCTGCTTGACCCCATCATTTATTGCATTGACTAGAGGCAAATATTTCAATTTTATCACCCTTGTTGGTGCAAAACAAGAGGACAGAGTCAGAGAGGAGTGCTTTAAATATTTTGTTCATTCTTTAATCCATTTCTTACAAATTTGTTATTTTTTACTCAAAATATTGAAAATGATAATCATATTCTTAGATAATATTAGATGACTGAAATAGATTTTACTTTCAAATGAAAATATTAAATACTTAAAGAAAACATCAAAAAGTCAGTAATATCCAGGGGCCGGCCCGGTAGCTTAGCTGTTAAGTGCGTGCGCTCCGCTGCTGGCAACCCGGGGTTCGGATCCCAGGCGCGCACCGACGCACTGCTTGTCCGGCCATGTTGAGGCCGCGTTCCACATGCAGCAACTAGAAGGATGTGCAACTAAGACATACAACTATCTACTGGGGCTTTGGGGAAGAAAAAAAGGAGGAGGATTAGCAATAGATGTTAGCTCAGAGCCAGTCTTCCTCAGCAAAAAAGAGGAGGATTAGCATGGATGTTAGCTCAGGGCTGATCTCCCTCACAAAAAAAAAAAAAAAAAGTCAATAATATCCAAAAACATCCCATTTTATCTCAGTCTAATCTTATTCATAAATATTCTTTATTGTACAAATACAAGATATTAATATTCTATTAATTGCTAACGTGATTACATGTTTAACCATTGACGATGTTTATTGTTTGACGTTAAAATGTGTCTTCTTAGCCTATGAATTAGTGATGATAAACCATCTAGACACTTAAAGGGAAACTAAAACCATGTGGAGAAGCATCTGGCACCATGTCTTGCATTGATATTCAGTAAATGTTTCTTGAACGGTGATTAGGTACTCCACAAATTATTTCTGACATAAATAATGAATTTTCTTGTGTGTGAGGAAGATCAGCCCTGAGCTAACATCCATGCCAATCCTCCTCTTTTATTTGCTGAGGAAGACTAGCCCTGGGTTAACATCTGTGCCCATCTTCTTCCACTTTATATGGGAGGCTGCCACAGCATGGCCTGACAAGCGGTGCATCAGTGCGCATCTGGGATCCAAACACCGGCCGCCAGCAGCAGAGCACGCGCACTTAACCGCTACGCCACAGAGCAGGCCCCACAAATAATGATTTTTAAAACCACCATTTGCATGATTTGAATAATGAACAGTAAATATTTTTATGGGCTTACAGAGGCTTCAGTTTTCTTTGTCTATGATTTTAATGTATCTTAAAATAACTTCCCATTGCCCTGAAATTACTCTTGATAAGTTAAAAGTTCTTAAGGATATGAAAGTGGCAACTGTGGGATTGCAGAAACCACATTATTTCTCTTTAATGGAATTTTGGTGCATGCAGGGACCATCTTTGAAGAAGGATGTATCAGGAAAAAATTGGGTAAAGATAAAATTTAGCAACCATCCAAAATTGATTAAAAGTTTTCATGTTGTTTTGTCATTTAATCCGGAATGATTTGCTGACTTTTCCTGTCAGTTTTTAAGATGCTCCCAAAAGCTAATTTAATAGTCACCTTATGTCTGGACTATTGCAGTCTGGTAATGTGTTATGAGCTAACAACAAGGGAAGGGCAAAGCCATGGCTAATGGTCATGGTCCAATGAATACAAGTCTATTCATCTTCAGGGCTCAGAACAGGATCCATCTGTTTAGTCAGATATTTTTTCCTAAATTAAGGAGAAGTCAGTCAGTTTCTTAATTTCAAAATTGCATCATTTCATTTTATTTTGACAGTTTTACTTTTATATTCATAGTTCCAGGGATGTTTGATATTGGTCCATTTTTAGAAATAAAAGTCTGTAGTGATTATGTTTTTGGCCTTTGAGTAGATTTCATTTTTTTACTGCTAAAAATAATACTGGTGCAATAAAATGTATAGTTTGTACAAAACATGCCAAACATATTTTAAAATGTATTTTTTGTAAATTATTCAGTATGAAAATTCCTTGCTGTCTGTAAGAATTTATTCACAAATTTGCATTAGAAATGTTAATGAGGGGGCTGGTCTGGTGGCCTAGTGGTTAAGTTCACAGGCTCTCCTTCAGTGGCCTGGGGTTCGCAGGTTCAGATCCTAGACGCAGACCTATACATCACTTATCAAGCCATGCTGTGGCAGGCATCCCACATATAAAGTAGAGGAAGATGGACACGGATGTTAGCCCAGGGCCAGTCTTTCTCAGCAAAAAGAGGATTGACAACAGATGTTAGTTCAGGGCTAATCTTCCTCACCAAAAAAGAGAGAGAGAGAGAGAGAGAAATGTTAATGTGCTAAGCAGAAAGAGTCCTAATAAGACCTTTGACATTGTGCAACTCATTTTTTTAAAGAATGAAAGTTATTTTATATAAAAAAATTAAATTCCTGACCTAAGTTATATCTGAACATGATTAAACCATGCACAAAGAAAAAATAGATTTTACTTTTGACTAAAACTTTGAAATGATTTGTGTGAATCTGAAAAACACATCAGACTTGACTACAAAATCAAATGTTTCTTGCCAATATTTTGCTGAAAGAAAAAGAGTCTTTGTAAACTATCAAGGTTCCTAGAGAATTGAAAGATCAGTGATACCACCTAAAGAATAATGAATTGGCATGATCAGAGTAAGATGTGCTTGATTCTGACGCTGAGTTATGAGACAGACAGACAGCCCCAGGAACTGGGTTTTGTCCTAAGTTGCAGACTCATTTCAGGTAGAAACATAGGTCAGACATACTACTCTAATGATTATGATGGACAAGCTTTTTCTGAATCAGGAAGAGTGGTGGTGGACCATCAGATTATTATATATTCTCTCATTGTATTGCCTCATCCTAAAAACTGCTTTCCTCCCTTATTTGAATCCAGAATAAAAGTTTTAAAAGCAAGAAGAATCAGCATAGAAAGTATTTTGAGGAAAACTTCAAAGCTCTGTATTTACTTCTCACATCTATAATAAAATAAAAACATACCATAGTTTCTTAATCTTCCTTTCCATTTTGGAGTTTTCGTAGTACTCAAGGTGTGAAACTAAAAACACTCCACATACCTAAATTAATAAAAGAATAGGAAAACTTAGTTCCTCCAGCAAAAATGAATTATTTTTAAACCTTCTCTTTCCAAAACAATTGCCTTAGACTGGTGGTTCAGAGTCTGGTCGCGGGACCAGCAGCAGCATCACCTTAGTGCTTGTTATAAATGCAGATTCTCAGGTCCCACTCAGACCTACTGAATCAGAAACTGTCAGAGCGGAGCCCGTCAGTCTGAGTTGTGACAGGCTCCCATGTAATTCTGATGCCTACTGAAGTTCAGAACAACTGCCTTAGACTGGGGAACATAAATTAACAGAGCTGAAATAGATAGGCCTGAATTTCCGGGGAGACTCATTGATTCTCATTGGATCTCAGTCCTGCCTACTGGTCCCACCTGGGGATGTTTTCAAGACCTCAACCCAGATCGACTGAATCAGAATCTCTGTCTTAGTGTCAGCATTTTGGAGAGCTCGCTCGTGGTTCAAATGAGCAGCAGGATCTGGAGACGCCGTTATGGGTTTCGAGAACTTGTTCTATAGGTCAGCCGCTTGCTGTGTCTTCAGCATTGACTAACGTGTGGTTATTCCTGTCGCCCTTTTCTGTTGCCCCTGCTTCCCTGCTTTTCCTCGTGACCCTGTTAGCTGAAGCTACAGAGAGCCAAAGAAAGCATGGAGCAGCTGCCAGAGTAGTTTATATACGATTTGCTCCCATTTTGGAAATTTTTATATTCGATTTAAAAATCAGCCCACTATCCCTTGGATTATTAGACAGACTCCACTACTGTTCTCCTTGCTCTTAATCTTATCCCTTTTTAACCCATTATCCACATTGTAATCATCATTATATTTATAAAATGCAAATCTGATCACGTCCAATCTCTTAAAAATGGCTTGCAAGGCTCTGCTAAGCTCCTGCTTCATCTATCCACGATTCCCCTCTCCAAATTCCTTCTATGCTGTAGCCATACTAAATGTTTAGTTTAGCATGTTGTCTGAACCCCACTTGTTTTCTCTTTCCTCCTGTCAGCAGAACACACGTTATTCTCTCTACTTGGAACATTACTCCCTGACCTCCCCATCACTCATTCATCCAAGTCTTGATATGGTTTCTTCCAAGAAAACTTAACTGCTCTTCCGTGCTTGAGATGACACTCTCTGAGGTGCCTTAGAACCTTATGGCACTTGGCTCTAGCTTGCTTACTTATCTAAAATTCCTGGTGGACTGAAAAATTATAGAAGGTATTGTTCATATATTTGTTGTTAAATTTTCACTCCGATATCTAGTACAGAGACTACATGATGTGTTTTCAGCAAACTTTTATTGAGTAAATGAAAGGATGAATTTAAAACAATCTCAAGACAGATAACATAACCAAATAGCAAATTAAACGTAAAGAAGAAATGAACCAAAGAAAAAACCAAAAAGGTAACGTAGAGTCAGGAGTGAAAGATGTGCATTAAATGTGCTCTGAAAGAGACAGGGCCCAGGTGACTGATCTCCAGGGTAAGCGTTCTTTTTCTTACACCATCCTGACACTTTAATCCTTTTCTTTCCATCTTGAGTGAAGTAACTCTCTTCTGGGAGAACACTTTGGAGATGCCATTGTCTTATTAAAGGAAAGCCCATATCTCTTAGTTAACATTTCCATACTACGTTCCTCGAGCACTAGATTCACAAGATTTTAACAGACATTTCACACAAAAACGTTCTCTTGTCAAAAAGTTTGGGAGGTACTGGGGTAAATTAAGTTAAGCAGCTTTCTTTAGTGCAGACACATCCAGAATCTTTATTATGCTAATTTACTCTGTATAAATCTCCAAAAGAGAAAGATAGTAACCATTTCTGTGGAATTATGGGAGGAGACATCTTGCAGAATTTATTTATCGAAATAGTTTGAGAAACATTAGTTTAAAAGTATCAGTAAATTTTTCACTCCAAGTAAGTGCAGGGAAAAAGGAGAGGAGTGTGTTGCAGAAAAATTTCCTCCATCTCTCAGGAAACTAATTGAGCAGAATGATTTTCTGAACTATGTGAACTTTGTGATCTCAAAAAAAGAAAATCTATATATAAAATGGTTTATTTTTTATGTATTTTTATATTTTCAAGGTTATTTAAAAGTTTGCATTCAATGCATACAGTGTGCAATTGACAAGTATAAGATGTTGATCTTTCTGTAACTACACACTCTTGTTGAGCATACAGTTCACTGTGGCACATAGTGCTCTGAATTGTAAAGACTACAAATGCATAACAGTTCAGAGAAAAAGTTAGCAATGCCGGATGAAGCAGACAAGGAAAAGAGAAAGATATAGGAGGGACCTAAATGGGCCCTGAGGGAAAACAATATGGGACGTTTACGGAGTCTTGGAACTCTGGTTCAGATCATATTGAACAGTGGAAAGAGGCACCATTCTTTCCAAAGTTAGGCTTTGCATGTCAGTGGGTGGACATAGTGGGCACCCTACCCCGTGTATGCATTTACATGTAGGAGCCTCCTGGGAGAAGAGGCGCTGACACCTCGATCACTAAGCTTTAGAGGCCTCAAAGCCTATCTAATTGACCGGAGTGGAACCGGCGGAGTGAAGCTCGTTCTCCAACTTGAGCTCCTGCAAAGGAACTCACTTCGTCAGGGAAGCTGGACCAGAGAACTGCACTTAGTGCCAAGGTCTAAGTTATCTTAGGAAAGTGACTTTTCAGGCACATCGTGCACTGTCTAAGCAGCCATTCTGGCACTGAAGGGAAATATAGAGACTGACAGTTGACAAGTTTGTGCCATAGGAAAGAGCCACTAAAGAGCTCTGATACCTGGGGCCATGGAAGTCTTTAGTGTAGGACCCCTAACTGGGCTTAGTTTAGAAGGGCCTAGTGGATACTGTGTGTGTGTGCGTGCAAGTGTGCACATGTGTTCATGCCTCATCACTACTACTTCCATTGGGGAAATGTTCCTCTTCCATTCAGTGTGGTTCTGAGGGGACCTGTCAATCACATAGTCCCACCATCTGCTAGCCATAGGGATGGGCTCCAGATCTGGCCTAGTTCATCACGATAACCTATCTCCCTAATCAACCAGTGTGATAGTCCAAGGGGTGGACATGCAACTCAAGGAGGACCTCGCTGAGTCCTTCATGAGATTAGATAGACACTGGGAAAGAGAGAGGCTCTCTTTCTTTTGGTTCATAAACTATGGAGATATTGACCTGAGGCTGACAGCAGTCATCTTTCCTCCATGTGGAAAAGCTTGCGTGAGAAGGAAGTCATCACATAGTGGGAAGCAGAGCCCAGATGTAGAGAAACTGAGTCTGACAGCTTTGTTAGAGACCTGGATTGAAATGTGCTCAGTCTGTTCCATGCTTGGACTTCTCAGGAATATGAGTCAATCTTTATTTATTTACTTACTAATTTGCTTACTTACTGAAGCCGGCTTGAATTAGCTTTTGGTTTCTTTTAGAGAGGGGCTTTTATTAACGGATAGACCATTCTTCTTTTCACAAGAAGGAGGCAAGGAATGGACGAGGCCACTGGCAGACATTTTCATCAGGATCTTGGGGAGCATGGCACTAGGCGATTCAGGAAGAGCTGATTGATGTTTAGTGAGCCACAGACTTGAAGAATTGGTAGGGCCTCCAGCAAAGTTATCAGTGACATTTTATCCCAGTTGCACCACTGGGAAGAAGAGCAATCAGTCACTGGCAATGCCACATGGGCCATGGTCAGCTGATGGAAGAAAGGGGTTTGGAAATGGAGTTTGACCTCCAGGAGCTTTATTTGAGGTATTGCTCCCTTGGAGTCTGAGGTATAAGACCAATAAGAAATATTTCATAATTCACCACAAGCAAATATTGGAAATTTCTAGAAAAGGGAAGTTCTTACAAGTACTGGAATTTTTGTAAGCTAAGTTGGTAGAGGCTTATAGCTATTGTGATTCAAGGTACAGTTTTAAGTGTAACCCCAGACTACTCATATCGAGAAAGAAGTGAGGAGAGGTCATTCCAGAGAAAGGGGACTATTGACTGTGGAACCCTGGCATATTCATGAGGCTTTGAGAAGACGAGACTGACAAGACAAGGTGAAATTTTGGAGGGGGTTGTGAGAAATAAGGCTGGCTAGTTATAAGAAGGCTGGGTTAAGGTGCAGCTTGTCAGAGAAGTCTAAATTGGGTATGAAGTAGGAGGTAAGAGGAGGGTTTTTATATCACCAAATATATGAATTTAGCATCACCTGTTTAACTTGCTTGCAATATACATACAATTATACTTATTTTCCAGTTAGTTTGAGTTTTCAAGTTTCCTTGTATAGCCTACCTCTATCTCCCCTTTTTAGATGGCCCCCTACACTACTGCCCGAATCCCACATGGAATTGTCCAAGAACCAAGGGGCTTGGTACAAAGCAGATTAGTTCTGCTTCCAAACACCAGACAGGAAGAGAGAACTATAAAGTCAGATTAGTCCACATCCTCCACAGGCATCTCTCACTGTAGAGGCTGTCGCTCCCCTCCTGCAGGCGTGCCCTTACTGGTCCAGACACCTGCACAGGCTGGAGTGGTGACCTTCTTTCAGCTTCAGGGATACAGATCTTAGATTAATATTTATTTTCTCAGACACTGTTTCCTAAAACAGGACACCGTACCACAGTGGCTGGGTCTAAACTCGTGCTGACTCACAAGGAAGCAAGAGCACAGAGATGTTCTTAGAGGGTAAACTCAAAATTCCGCAAGCTCTGCCTCCTGGCAGCTGATCATGAAGTAAACTTTGCTGCTCTGCTGAAAATTAGCTACAAGTTTAACAATGCTGAGTGTTCTGGAGGATGTGAATAAACTTCAGGTTTTATAACATGCCGGTAGGAGTACAAACTGCAACACCCACCTTGAACAACAGTTTCACATCCAGCCAAGTGCCAGATGTGAGTATGCTGATACTCCATAATTCTACTCCCAAAGTATGTGCTCAAGTTGGGCATGTTCACAGCGGTATTGGAAAAAGAAGGGGAAATGACCGAAATGTCCAGCAATGGAAAATGACTGCATAAATTATGATATGATCATATGATGGATTAAAATTCAACATTGAAAATAAATGAACAAGGGCTACACATGTCAACATGGATAAATCTCACAAACGATGTTGAACAACAAAAGCAAGTCTTAGAAGAACATGTGCAGTTTGAGGCCATATATCATTCTAAAGGTATGAAAAACGAACCAATATATAGTTAAAGGATACGTACATGCATGGTAAATTAATAAAGAAACACAGGGAATGATAAACACAGCTTCAGGATCCTGGCTAATTCTGGAGGGGATGCAGAGAGCTGTGACCAGAGACAGGCATATGGGGGCTCCAAAGAACTTTGTGCGTCATAGAGAACACAAGTGTTTGTTTTATTCTTCTTTAAACCACACG
This sequence comes from Diceros bicornis minor, assembly GCF_020826845.1. Lineage (NCBI taxonomy): Eukaryota > Metazoa > Chordata > Mammalia > Perissodactyla > Rhinocerotidae > Diceros > Diceros bicornis. The sequence continues at coordinate 18,277,901 of NC_080742.1, read as the reverse complement.
TGTACATGATATGTTTTGTGCACACCCATATACATACAAACACATCTGATTTCATAATTAAAAATTTTCTAAAGAATCATTGAAGTGGGCCCTCTAGTTACGTAAGTGCAAGCCCAGTCGGTGGGTAACTCTTCAGGGCTCTCTCTTGACTCCCCGGCTTGCAAAACTCCAGGGAGGTGAAGACCTATTTGCATAAGAATCTCAGGGGCTTTCTGAGAGAGGAGAGACCAGAAGGCCAACTCCTCCCAGCTGTTCTCTGCGAACTACCACAGACGTTGGTGCGCATGTCGTTAGACGCGGAGACAGCTTCCTCACGAGGAAGCCTTCCTGTGGGTGACCACCAGCCGCGTCTACTCCCAGTGGTTTCACCTCCCAGTCTCTCTCCGTGGTGACCATGGCTCCAGAGTGTAGCCTCTCGTGTACCCGTCTTCTCTACACCATTGAGCATGTCTACTCTTCCAACTTCTTTTCTCCTTCTCTCTTCCTTCGCCTACTTCTTGATTTTTTTTACCTTTGGCCTCTACTTCCCAAATTCTGAAAGCTCAAAGTAATAGGGAAGAGATGGAGGGGGAAGAAGAGAAAAGAGAAGGAGGCACTTCCAAAAACTGTTCTAAACGTACTCATTGTGCCCCCCTGGGTGTTGGGGTGGTGGGGGGAGCCTCCATTATCAAATAAGTATAGCAAATGTAAAAAATGTTGGGTCTTCAAACACATGGATAAAGAGAACAGATTAGTGGTTACCAGAGGGGAAGGGGGTTGTGGGGATGGGCGAAAGGGGTAAAGGGGCACATATATATGGTGATGGATAAAATTTAGACTTTTGGTGGTGAGCATGATGCAGTCTGTACAGAAACTGATAAATAATAATGTACACCTGAAATTACACAACGTTATAAACCATTATGACATCAATAAAATAATTTTAAAAAATAAAAATAAAAATGTTTTATCTTGTTTTGTAGCAGAACTTATCAAAGTCTTTAGAACTCTAAGAGGAGGGTATAGTCTGTTGTTTATTTCCAAATTTGTTTGACAAAAATATTTCCCTGTTTTCCAAATGCCTGTCTTGGGCAATACTATGTTCAGTGGAAAAATTATGAGAAATACTGAGCTTGAATTATAACCAAGAATGTTCTCATAGTAAAAAGAGAAGTTAAATATTATACTTTTTCTACATTAAATATTGGTAATAAAAAATTTTAATTGAATTCTCCTACTTTGTACAATGGATTCTTTGTTGATACTGATTTAACAAATGCTCTATGGTAAACATTGCAGTTTAGTGAATAACCACTTTTTAAAAATGTTACATTTTGCTTTCTCCCCTAGTACTGAATGAGTCTCTACTCTGTATTAGATACTATCTTAGTGCTAGGGACACAATAGTGAACAATATAGACATAATTCCTGCCTTCATGGAGCTTATAGGTAAGAAAAAAATCATTAGTAATTAGTCATCTCTCTATTAAATGTCCTTAATATAATAGCGAAATAAGAAACAAAGTTTTAAGGCCATTTTAATGTGATTTTTAGTTCCAAATATTTTTTTTCCAAGTTATTGCGACTCTATTCAAGTAAGAGCCTGAATTGGTTACCTGGGTATTCATTATTTGAGTTCCCCATGGTAAAAATATTGCACAAGAGGGAAAAAGTCATCATCTGATGAAATACGTTTAGAGCTTTTGCTTCAGTAGCCCCTGCTCAGACACCCCTCCTCTATTATGGGAAGTACATTATGTCTACATGACAGAAACATCTTTGCTCATCCAGGCTTTTAATTATTATATTTGCATGTTATGTCCTGATGTTCTATGCAAATATGATTCAAATCAACTATGAAGTAAAATTACCAATGTCATTGAGAATATAAGGTTTAATGCAATTGATGAAAATAATATTGGAAAAATAGTATAATCAAATCCCTTAAAGAAATGAAGATCTGGCAGAGTAAGGATTGTTAACAAATAAGATAAATATTTATAAGAGTGATAACAAAATAGATTATTCAGAGGTGAATCATTAAGAGAAGTGCTTGAGAAATTTGGTCAGCTCTCAAATATATTTTCAGAAATACCTCTTTATGATCATTCCATAACAGCCAAATATGAAGGCAGTCATACTCTATCACATTTTTTTGAAGGTTATTACACCAAAAGAGTCAACTTGCTTTACTCTTTGTTCAACAAATTAAAGCACAATTGAAATTGTAATCTAAATTTTATTAAACATACGTATTTTTAGAATTTTAAATTTCATTTGTCAAGAAAACATCCAGTCAACCTTGTTTATCATTACTTATTATGGATTTTTCTTCTTGTTTTAAAAGGATTCACTGTAGGGCCAGCCCTGTGGCTTAGGGGTTAAGTGCATGCTTCTGGCGGCCCTGGTTCGGATCCCGGGCGTGCACCGACGCACTGCTTCTCCGGCCGTGCTGAGGCCGCGTCCCACATACAGCAACTAGAAGGATGTGCAACAATGACATACAACTATCTACTGGGGCTTTGGGGAGGAAAAAAAAGGAGGAGGATTGGCAATAGATGTTAGCTCAGAGCCGATCTTCCTCAGCAAAAAAAGAGGAGGATTAGCATGGATGTTAGCTCAGGGCTGATCTCCTTCACCAAAAAAAAAAAAAGAAAAACAAAAAGATTCACTTTAAAAGCCTTTTTGACTGTCAATTATTCTCAAATACTGAAGATTTCCTACACTGGTATTCTAGTTTAAATATATATCTAAAAGTCATACTGAAGTTTGGAGCCCTGTTTTCTCAGTAAATGAGTTCGTGATTCTGGTTTTGGGAATTGGAGTTAGCTGACTTAGCCGTGTGCCTGAGATTGTTAAAATATTGGAGCTTTCATCCTTAATAGGAGGGTGTTTGGCTCTAAGAACCATGCTCTTGACCCCAGAGCAATGAGAACAGCGAATCTCTGTGGTAGGCGGGCAGCATAACGGCTCCCCAAGGATGTCTGTGTTCCAATCCCTGGACCCAGTGGTTGCATTACTTTACATGGTAAAAGGAACTTTGCAGATGTGATTACATTAAGCATCTTAAAACGAGGGTGACTATCCTGGATTATCCAGGTGGGCCCAGTGTAGTCACCAGGGTCCTTATAAGAGGGAGGCAGGAGGGTCAGGACATTTATGGAAAATGTAAGGATGGACGCTGAGGTCAGAGAGAAGAGGTTAGGCTGCAGGTTCTGAAGATGGAGGAAGGGGTCGTGAGGCGAGGAGTGTAGGCAGCCTCCAGAAGCTGGAAAGGCAAGGAAATAGATTCTCCCCTAGAGCCTCCAGGTGACACACAGTCCTGTGGACCCATTTTGGACTTCTGACCTCCAGAATTGTGAGGGAATATATCTGTATTGCTTGAAGCCACTAATTTGGCGGTAATTTGCTATTAGAAGCAAGAGGAAACCAATATAATCTCGTACGGAATTTTTCTGTTTCCTGCTCTGCTGAAAACTCAAGGAAAACAGCATTCCCCATCCAGTTCCCTTTCAGAAGGAGCTTGGCAAGGAACAGAGAAATGGCTTTCCTTTTCTAACGGTTCCTTTTATGGGTCAGTTTGAAAGTCTTTTCGCCCATGAGGCTTTAAGTCCATCCCCTGGCCTCTCATATCAGGTTACTTTTATTTACAGTGACCGTAGGTCAATTCTGAAGGTGCAATGGGGTGAAAGTAATACTTATGCTAGGAAGACAGGGATAAACTGGAACTGTGCTGGGACGGACGGTCACCCTACTTAAATTCCACTGCAGTACTCATTTCATTTTGCTTTTGAATTACAATTAAACACTTAGTTGTCTGTCTCCCCTATCTCCCTCCTCCTTCTGCCAGACCTAAGAGAAGTTTTGCTCGTTGTCTCTATTCTCCATAATTTGTTCGTTACCATCATTGCCATCATCATCATCGTTATCATCACCATCACTATTGTGATCATTATAATAGCTAACACTTCCATCAGACCTGCTACATATCGGGCACATTGTGCATGTTACATGTAATAACTGAATCCTTGCAACAACTGTGGAGGATGGCACGAATGTTACACTCATTTTATAGAGGAATTATTGAGGCATGGACAGGCTCATTAACATGCTCAGGGTCACACAGTGGGAGGTGGCAAGACCGGGGTTCGGTTTCAGACAGTTTGGCTTCTTTGTCACTATTTCTTCCCCAAACAGGACTTTTCACAGAGAAGGTGCACCTAGTCATTTGAAAAGTAAAGGACACCTACGTTCACAAACTTACACCCCTATTTCTAAATATTAATGGAGAGGAGCGTTTAGGAAATAAACAATAATTTCAATATAATAATTTGTGTTCTATCTAAACCTCAATGGAAAATTTAAAAAATAGCTATTCACCCAAAATGTTGTCCTTGGTCTTTTGAGACCTTAATTAAAATTATTAGAATTGATTTGGGGAAAATAGGATTATTGGAAGGAACATATGCGTTTTTATTTATTTTTTCCAGTTTTATTGAGATATATATAATGGACATACAGCACTGTGTACGTTTAAGGCGTACAACATAATGATTAGACTTACATATATTGTCAAATGGTTACCACAACAACTTTAGTCAATGTCTATCATCTCATAGTGATACAAAAAACAAGAAAAGGAAAAAAATGTTTTGTTTTTCCCTTGTGATGAGAACTCTTAGCCACTAACTATACTCTTGACAACCATACTCTTAACAACTATCAAATATACCATTTAGGAGTGTTAACTTTAGTGACCACGTTGTACATTGCATGCCTAGTAATTTTGTTTATCTTATAACTGAAAGTTGGTACCTTTTGGCCAGCTTCATCCAATTCCCCTTCCCCCCACCCCCACTTTTGGTACCCACAACTCTTGTTAACCACAAATCTAGTCTCTTTTTCTATGAGGTTTTTTTTTTTTTTAGATTCCACATGTAAGTGAGATCATACAGTATTTGTTTTTCTCTGTCAACTTATTTCACTTAGCATAATGCCCTCAAGATCCATCCAAGTTGTCACAAATGGCAGGATTTCCTTCTCTTTTATGACCAAATAATATTCCATTGTGTATATGTATATATGTCATCAATGGACACTTAGGTTGTTTCTATGTCTTGGCTATTGTAAATAATGCTATGAACATGGGGGTGCAGATATCTCTTCCACATAGTGTTTTCATTTCCTTTGGCTATATTTCCAGAAGTGGAATTGCTGGATCATATCATAGTTCTATTTTTAATTTTTTGAGGAATCTCCACACTGTTTTCCATAGTGGCTGCACCAATTTACAATCCCACCAACAGTGCACAAGGGTTCCTTTTTCTCCACATCTTTTCCAGCATTCGTTATCTCTTGTCTTTTTGATGATGGCTATTTTTTTTTTTTGAGGAAGATCGGCCCTGTGCTAACATCTGTAGCCAATCTTCCTCCTTTTTTTTTTCTTTTTTATCCCCAAAGCCCCAGTACTTAGTTGTGTATCACAGTTGTAGAGTTGTAGCTCCTCTGTGTGGGAAGCCGCCTCAGCATGGCTTGACGAACAGAGAGTAAGTCCATGCCCAGGATCCGAACTGGCAAACCCCAGGCCACCGAAACGGAATGCGCAAACTTAACTGCTGTACCACCAGGCCGGCCGGATGATGGCTATTTTAACATGTGCAAAATAATATCTCATTGTGGTTTTGATTTGTATTTGCCTGATGATTAGTGATATTGAGCACCTTTTCACATATCTATGGTATGGACAGTTCATATATCTTCTTTGGAAAAATGTCTGATCAGGTCCTTTGCCTATTTTTTCATTGATTCTCTGGATTTTTTTACTAATGAGTTGTATGAGTTCTTTACATATTTTGGATATTAACCCCTTATCAGATATATGCTTTGCAAATATTTTTTCCCATTCCTGAGGTTGTCTTTTCATTTTGTTGATCATTTCCTTTGCTGTGCTGAGGCTTTATAGTTTGATGTAGTCCCACTTGTTTATTTTTTATTTTGTTGCTTCTGCTTTAGCTATCATATCCAAAAAATCATTGCCAAGACCCATGTCAAAAATCTTTTTTCCTATATTTTCTTCTAGGAGTTTTATTGTTTCTAGTCTTACGATTAAGTCTTTAATCTATTGGGAGTTAATTTTTGTGTATGGTGAAAAATAGTGATCCAGTTTCATTCTTTTGCATGTGGCTGTCCAGTTCCCAGCACTATTTATTGAAGAGACTGTCATTTCTCAATTGCATATTCTTGGTTCCTTTGTTATAAATTAATTGACCATACATATATGAATTTATTTCTAGGCTCTCTATTCTGTCCCATTGACCTATGTGTCTGTTTTTATGCCAATACCCTGCTGCTTTGATTACTATAGCTTTGTAATACAGTTGGAAATCAGCAAGCATAATGCTGCCAGCTTTGTTCTTCTTTCCCAAGACTGCTTTGACTATTCAGGGTCTTTCGTGGGTCCATTCAAATTTTAGAATTGTTTGCTATATTTCTCTGAAAAATGCCATTGGAATTTTGATAGCGATTGCATTGAATGTGTAGATTGCTTGGGGGAGTATGGACATTTTAACAATATTAATTCTTCTAATCCATGAGCATGGAATAACTTTCCATTTGTTTGTATCATCTTCAATTTCTTTCATCAACATCTTATAGTTTTCAATGTACAGGTATTTCACATCCTTGGTTAGAATTATTCCTAGGTATTTTATTCTTTTTGGTGCAATTGTAAATGAGATTGTTTTCTTAATTTCCTTATCTGCTGGTTCACTATTAGTGTCTAGAAATGCAACAGATTTTTATATATTGATTTTGTATCCTGCAACTTTACTGAATTCGTTTATTAGTTTTAACAGTTTTTTGATGGAGTCTTTAGGGTTTTCTATGTATAAATTCATGTCATCTACAAATAGTGACAGTTTTAATTCTTTCCAATTTGGATGCATTTTATTTCTTTTTCTTAACTAATTGCTTTGGCTAGGTCTTCCAATACTATATTGAATGAAAGTGGTGTGAGTGGGCATCCTTGTCTTGTTCTTGAGCTTAGAGGAAAAGCTTTCAGCTTTTCACTGTCGAGTATGACATTAGCTGTGGGCTAGTCATACACAGTCTTTATTAGGTTGAGGTACGTTTAGCTATACTCACTTTGTTGAGAGTTTTCATCATGAACAGATGTTGAATTTTGTCAAATTCTTTTTGTGCACCTGTTGAGATGATTGTATTATTTTTTTCTTTCATTCTATTTGTGTGATATTTTATGTTGATTCATTTGTGTATGGTAACCGTCCTTGCAAACCAAGTATAAATACCATTTGATCATGGTGAATGATCCTTTTAATGTGCTGCTCACTTCAGTTTGTTAGTTTTATTGAGAATTTTTGCATCTATATCTATATTCATCATGGATATTGACCTGTAGTTTTCTTTTCTTGTAGTGCCATTTTCAGACTTTGGGTCAGGGTAATGCTGCCCTTGTTAAATGAGTTTAGGAGTGTTCTCTCCTCTTTGATTTTTTTGGAAGAGTTTGAGAAAGTTTGGTATTAATTCTTCTTTAAATGTTTGGCAAAATTCACCAATGAAACCATTTGGTCCTGGGCTTTTATTCATTGGGAGATTTTTGATTACTGATTCAATCTCCTTTATAGTAGTTGGTCTATTTTGATTTTCTATTTCTTCCTGATTCAATCTTGGTAGGTTGTATGATTCTAAGAATTTTTACATTTCTTCTAGGTTGTCCAGTTTGTTGGAATATAGCTGTTATGATTCTTTGTATTTCTGTGGTATCAGTTGTAATGTCTTCTTTTTCATTTATAATTTTGTTGATTTGAGTTCTCTCTCTTTTTTCCTTGGTTAGTTTGGCTAGAAGTTTGTCAATTTTGTTTATTTTTTCAAAGAACCAACTCTTAATTTTGTTAATCTTTTTTATTGTTTTCCTGTTCTCAATTTCATCTCTTTTTGCTTAATCTTTATTATTTACTTTCTTCTGCTAACTTTTGGGTCAGTTTGTTCTTTTTCTAGTTTCTTGAGACATATAATTAGATTTTTTATTTGAGATCTTTCTTCTTTCTTAATGTAAGTGTTTATTGCTATGAACTTTGCTCTTAGAACTGCTTTTTCTGCATCCTGTATGTTTTGCTATATTGCTTCCATTTTCATTTGTCTCAAGATACTTTTTTATTTCCTCTTTAATTTCTTCTTTGACTCATTGGTTGTTCAGGAGAGTTTTATTTAATTTCCATGTGTTTGTGAGTTTTCCAGTTTTCTTCCTGTTATTGATTTCTAGTTTTATACCATTGTGATAAGAAAAGATACTTGATATGATTTCAATCTTCCTGAATTTGCTAGGAATTGTTTTGTGGCCTAACATATGGTCTATCCTAGAAAATGTTCCATGTCTACTTAAGAAGAGTGTGTATTCTGCTATTGTCGGATAGAATGTTCTGTATATGTCTGTTGGGTCAGTTTGGTCTATAGTGTTGTTCAAATCTGCTGTTTCCTTATTGATCTCTGTCTGGATGATCTATCCATTGTTAAAAGTGGGTTATTAAAATCTTCAACTAATGTTGTATTGCTGTTTATTTCTCCATATAGCTCTGTTTTTGCTTTATACCTTTAAGCATTCTGATGTTGGGTACATAAATATTTATAATTTTTATGTCTTCTTAATGGATTGACACCTTTATTATTATAAAATGACCTTCTTTGTCTCTTTTTACCATTTTTAGTTTAAAGTATATTTTGTCTTATATAAGTATAGCTAGCAGTCCTTTTTTTTTGGTTACCATTTGCTTGAAATATCTTTTTCCATCCCTTCACTCTCAGTCTATGTGTGTCTTTAAGGCTAGTGTGAGACTCTTGTAGGCAGCATATTATTGGATCTTTTTTTATCCATTCAATCTTTCTACATCTTTTTATTGGAGAATTTAATCCATTTACATTTAAAGTAATTATTGATAGGTAAGGACTTACTATTGCCATTTTGTTAATTGTTTCCTGGCTGTTTTATAGATCCACTGTTCCTTGTTTCTTACCCTGCTGTCTTTCTTTCTGTTTTGATGTCTTTTGACATCAATATGCTTTGACTTCTGTACCATGTTTTTTACATAATAACTACTGATTTTTCTCTTGTGGTTATCATGAAGCTTACATAAAATATCTTAAAATTATAACGCCCTATTTTAAACTGATAACAACTTAACTTCAATAACAGTTCTAAACTTTACACTTTTACTTCTCCTCCTCCTGACAATTTAGGTTATTGATGTTACGGTTAACATATATTTTATATTGTGCAATCAATAACATATTTTTGTAGGTATAGTTATTTTTATTGTGTTTGTTTTTTAACTTTTAAACAAGAGTTGTAAGTGATTTATGCACCACTATTACCATATTACAGAATCTAACTTTTACTATATATTTACCATTACCAATGAGTTTTATTCTATCTTCTTATGTTTTTATGATGTTAATTATAGTTCTTTTACTTCCACGCAGAGAACTCCCTTTAGCATTTCTGGTAAGGCAGGACTAGTGGTAATAATGTCATTCAGCTTTTGTTTGTTCCAGAAAGTCTTCTCTTCTCCTTCTTTTCTGAAGGACAGCCTTGCTGGGTACAGAATTTTTGGTTGACAGTTTTTTCTTTCAATATTTTCAATATGTCATCCCATTCTCTCCTGGCCTGAAAAGTTTCTGTTTAGAAATCCACTGATAGTCCTATTGGGGTTTTCTTGTATGTAACTTCTCTCTTTTCTCTTGCTGCTTTCTAAATTCCGTCTTTGTCTGTGACTTTTGACAATTTAATTATAATGTGTCTCAAAATAGCCCTGTTCGGGTCAATCTATTTGAGGCCCTGTGGGCCTCATGGGTTAGGATGTCTGTTTCTTTCCCCAGGTTTGGGAAGTTTTCAGCCATTACTGCTTTAAATATACTTTCTTTCCCTTTCTCTTTTTCTTCTCCTTCTGGAATTCCCATAGAGCAGATATTGTTTCTTTTGATTATGTCCCAAAAGTCCCATAGGCTTTCTTTACTCTTCTTTATTTTCTTCTTTTGCTTTTCTAACTGGATAATATCAAATATCCTGTCTTCAATGTCACTGATTATTTTTCCTGCATGGTTGAGTCTGCTTTTGAAGCTCTCTATTGGTTTCTTCAGTTTAGTGGTTGTATTTTTCAGCTTTAGAATTTCTTTCCCCCTCCCCCAAAGCCCCAGTAGATAGTTGTATGTCATAGTTGCACATCCTTCTAGTTGCCGTATGTGGGACTCGGCCTCAGCATGGCCAGAGAAGCAGTGCCTCAGTGTGCGCCCAGGATCTGAACCCGGGCCGCCAGCAGCAGAGCGCATGCACTTAACCGCTAAGCCACGGGGCCGGCCCAGAATTTCTTTTTTTTTATGGTTTCAATTTCTTTGTTGAACTTCTCATTTTGTTTATGCTTTTCCTAATTTTATTTAATTGTCTGTGTGTTCTTGCAGTTCACTAAACTTCTTTAAGAGAATTATTCTGTCTTCTTTGACAGTTCATAGATCTCCATTTCTTTGGGGTCAGTTATTGAAGCTTTATTCGTTTTTCTTGGTAGTGTTACATTTACTTGATTTTTTTGTAATCTTTGAGTCTCTATATTGGTATCTGCACCATTTGAGTAAGTGGTCTTCTCCTCCAGAGTTTACAGTTTGGTTTTCTGAACATGTCTGCTGGTAACATCCTTGGGCAGGTGGGGCTTACTGTTAGGGTCTATTTTTGGGCAAGGCCACTGTCTGAGCTCTGAGGTTGGGGGTGGGGGGTACCGCTGGCTGATGGATAGGACTACTGGCTTGGTTCTCTGCCCAAGCAAGGCTGTAGAATGAGCTCTGCAGTTGCCTGGGTTCTCTGGTCAGGCTCACTAGATGTCAGACTGAGTACTATCCCTAGCCATAGGTGGGGCTACGAATTATCTTCTCTGTCCTGGTGGAGCAGCAGAACAGGTCCTAGGGCTTGCATGCCTCATTGTTTGGGGACCTGAATCAGGCCAGACTGCACTGAATTCCCTGGCCAGACAGGTCACTGATTTTGCTCTGCAGATGCGGAAGGCAACAGGCTGTGCTTTCTGTTCAAGTGCCTCTGTAAGCAGTGGTGATGGATGGGCTATGCAGCTTCCAATGTGCTCTGGTTAGGTTCCCTGGTTGGGGAAGCTGAAGGCTGTATTCAGCAATGGGAGGGGTTATGAATTAGTTTCCCTGCCTAGGTGGGGTAGAGGAACCAGCTTCAAGTTCAGCAGGGCTCTTTGTGGTCTTGCCTCAAGTCCAACCCACTCCCTGATTTCCCTGGCGGCATGATACCCTGGCTTTGCTCTGTAGCTGATCAGCTCTGCCTGCCCAACTCTGTGCTCAAGTATTGCTGAACTAGGCAGTTTCCAGGTGTTTCCAATCTGGCTTTTAGGGTTTGGAGGGGCCCAGAGCGGCTAGGAGGGGCCAGGAGGGGCCTGAAGCTACACTCAGCAGTGGAATGAGCTATGACTCAGCTCCCCTGCCTGGGTGGAGGCAGATCAGGCTCCAGAGTTGGCAAAACTCTTCATTTGAGGACCCGAATTAGGCAGACCTGCACGCTACTGAATTCCCTGGTTAGACTGTGCCGCTGTCTTGGCTGTGCAGTGGAGCAAAGATGCTGGCTGGGACTACTACTTGGGTGCTGCAGGTAGGAACTTGGTCTGTCAAGATCCAAATGCTGGTTGTTGCAAGCCCCTCCCCCTTCTCCAGCACAATTGGATTCCCAGTGGTCAAGGCCAGAAGATTCCCCTGCAATCCTTGTGGCGTGAGACCAGAGTTGAGGCTCCCAAGAAACAACCCACAATGCTGGGTGGCTGGATGTCCAGCATAGGCTCTCTTTTCCCACTAGAGGAACCATAGGCTCAAGGGAAATCTCTCAGCATAATGCTGCACAGGCCCAGGGAAGGGGCAATATGGCCAGTGTGTAGCTGCTCTTCTTACCCTTCTATGTGGCCTGTCTTGGTCTCCGTGGTGCAGGGGGTGCTTCAGCCTCACCCCGTGTTCTAGGATTCTCTCAGTGGTGTCTTGTCCATGAATAGTTGTTAGTCGTTCTTCTTGAGCAAAGTCAGGAATGACCTATGTCACCATCTTGGTGACGTCTCTCCTAATTCATACTTTTATTTAGTGTTTTCTCTTATAAATATTTTATACAATAAATATATTTAAATTGTGTATAATATGTTATGTAATGAATATATAATATAGGTATATTAATTTATATTATGTGCATTATATTAAAAATTCTGTCAAAATAGATTAATATTTAGTATATTACTATAGCTTATAGTACTCACATTCTTGCTTCCATCAGTTATCTAGACAATGAAACCAACTCAGTGATTGCTGAGTCTGAGAGTTTTCAGTTCTCATCTCTTTGTTATTATACCCTCTAAATTTGGAATGAGAAAATTGGACCCCTTGCTTGCTGGGCTTGAAGGAACTGTTGTTGCCGTTGTCAATTTGTAGCAGTAGATGCTGTTTTGAGGAACACTATTAAATGACACCACTTAGTGGCAACTCATTAGTACCAGGACACTAGATCCTGAAATAGTGGTACCCACAGGTCCCAAGGTAATGCTGATCCTCAAGCATATGAGATGAGTAGAACACTCATAAAATTATCTTTTAAAACTTGAGGCTAATGTGATACCCTCCTTTCTAAGAATGTGAAACCTTTTCACATATAGATAAGAAAACCTGATATTCTGTTTCAGTACACAATTCAACACTGGGAAACAGGAAGGGCAGATTCTTCCTCAGCTTTTCTCCCCTGCCACTTACCCCCTTACCACAAGAATAACAGCAGAATCTTTTCACCTTTTGTGGTTCTGTAGGTGAATCATTCTTAGCTATGTTACTGGAAGGAGATAGTTCACCATGATCTCATTTCATGCTTTCAACATTCCGTGATGTATCAGTTGATTCAGGAAATACATACAGAAAATCTGGCCATGAAGTGAGAAATACCAGCTTTTTATTTTTATTTTTATGTATTTATTTATTTATTTTTGCTGAGGAAGATTCTCCCTGAACTGACATCTGTTGCCAATCCTCCTCTTTTTGCTTGAGGAAGATTCACCCTGAGCTAACATCTGTGCCAATCTTCCCCTATTTTGTATGTGGGTCACTGCCATAGCATGGCCTCTGACTAGTGGTGTAGGTCTACCCCCAGGAACTGAACCCAGGCTGCTGAAGTGCAATGTGCTGAACCTAATGACTAGGCCACAGGGCCAGCCCCCTTTATTTTTGTTTTTAAAGGATATTATTCCTGCTTGGACATAACTTCTTTTTCAAATTTCCTGTATATATGGATTCATGAGGGATAATGCTAGCTAGCTAAAGTGCTAGGTAGGGCCATGGAGATGATTAACTTTGCTCTACTTTCAATCTAGATAGAAACTCCAAGTACAAATTTATGTTAGCATGATTAGCTGATTGATGCCTTTGGTATCCATGATCTAATACGGTCAATCAACTACTTAGTTATTCTATTCTGCCAGAGTCCACAAGAGCACCAGAGAGCAATGCAGGTGATGGTCCTTCCCCAAGGAAGATGATTCTTTCAATCTTGGAGGTAAAGCAAATTCAAAACCATCAGCAATTTGATAGTTCATGCATATGTATGACCTGTGTGAGCCTATCAGTAGTGATACTCTTGGAGGAGCATTTTTCTTTCTTTCTTTTTTTTTTTTTAAAGATTTTATTTATTTATTTTTTCCCCCAAAGCCCCAGCAGATAGTTATATGTCATAGCTGCACATCCTTCTAGTTGCCGTATGTGGGACGTGGCCTCAGCATGGCCGGAGAAGCGGTGCATCGGTGCACGCCCGGGATCCGAACCCGGGCCGCCAGCAGCGGAGCGCGTGCACTTAACCGCTAAGCCACCGGGCCGGCCCAGGAGCATTTTTCCTAACCATGTTCTGTGGAACACTCACCACCTAAGAAGCTCCAGCAAGAAATGCTGCACACTGCATTCCTGTCTTCTGAAGTATTCACTGTGCACTGTTATTTACTAACAGCTGAAGATTCCTGCAATAAAGCAACCTGTTTAATTTTGTATACTTCATCCAACTTTGCTCAGAGTTATTCTTACAGACTGCTCCTCTCTCTCTCTATTTTTTTTTTTTTTTTTTTGAGTAAACACCATTAACATTCTTTGGGAAATAGTATTCAAAGATCATGTTTGGGGAATACTGCTTGTGGCCATTTAAAAGTTAATCATATCTAAAGTAAAATTGGCCTTGCTAAGTTAGAAAGCTTCTATATTGATTTAAAATTATTTTACCTTGGCTTTTTAATTCTCTGACAAGATAGAGTTCTTTTAGTTACATTAAGTGTTATTAACCCCATTGTGTAATATTTAGAATAAAGAAGAAAATTGGAGTGTCCTAGTACAATAGGATGATGGACAAAAATTAGGAATTCTAAACCCTGGCTGTGTGCTAAAGAAGGCTGAAACTTTGCTTGGGAATTTAGGACTTGGTCAGCTGTCATGCTGGACACACTTCGGTCCACTGCACTCCTCAGTTCATAGAAGCTGAAAGCATGGTTAGTCTAATCCAAAAGTTAATCCCAATTGGCAGTAAGAGCTCTCCAGGAATTCTGGGCCTGACTCCTTATTCTCCAAGTCCCTGGACCAGATGCAAGACCAATGGGGAGTAGTGACTCAAGAAGATGATGATGAGGTTGGCAGTATCACATGTAAGTCAGGAGGAGAAAGCGTCCAGGTGGGTGTGCCTGACAATGTGATGTGCAATGTGCTGAATACACCATGGAAAGACTATGTGTGAGCAGAGAGCCAAAAGATGCCCCAGGGACTCTGAGAAGCCAAGTGAGTCAATTATGTGTACAAGAAGAGGACGGTTAGGTCACAGGGAGAATTCGATTGTAGGCTAGAGCTGCTTGGTAATAAAAACTGTAAATTTACAACAGACATGACAGCGGTATTTATCACACTTTCAGCATTTGGAAATGCTTGCTATTAGCATGAAAATTACAGCTCTGACCAGAAATTACCACTATTTGCATATAGTGCAGTTATTGAAGTTGTAGTCTTCTTGCAACACTTCCCATTTTATTGTCTTCTTCTTTGGCATGCAGTTAGGAAACTTCTTGGCTCTAATTCTCCAAAAGCCAGTAAACTCTTATTGAGAAACTACCACGTGCAGAAAAACTTGCCAGACAACACAGGGGAGATAACGATGTGGAATGAACTCTGCTCTCAAGAAGTTTATCCTTAGTAAACTTCAATTTGGGTGTGACTTAAATCTTTCAAGATTCTGAAATGCTTCACTTTGTTTAACAAATACTTATTTATCACTTATTATGCACTATGCACCAATCTAAGTTCTTTAAAAATATTCACTTATTTAGTCTTCGTAACAATCCTATGAGTAAGATTCTACTAATATCTGCATTTTACAGATGAGGAGACTGAGGGACAGAAAGGGAAACTAATTTGCCCAATGTCATATACTTAATAAGAGATGGAGATGGGATTTGAACCCAGGCATTTTGGCTCAAGATTCTATGCTCCAAATCACAGTGTTCTAATGCTTCTCAAAGATATGAAATGTGTGTTAATTCTGGTGAATCCCCCCCTTCCGGTGACCTATGCCAGATCAGAAGAGTTTTTTTTTTTTGTTTTTTTTTTTTTTTTTTTTTTTTTTTTTTTTTTTTTTTTTTAAAGATTTTATTTATTTATTTATTTTCCCCCCAAAGCCCCAGTAGATAGTTGTAGGTCATAGCTGCACGTCCTTCTAGCTGCTGCATGTGGGACGCGGCCCCAGCATGGCCGGAGAAGCAGTGCGTCGGTGCGCACCCGGGATCTGAACCCGGGCCGCCAGCAGCGGAGCGCGAGCACTTAACCGCTAAGCCACGGGGCCGGCCCCAGAAGAGTTTTTAAGTGAGGGAGTGACATTCACACAAGCATACCTGGATAACTGATTTAACAAAGTGTCCAACAAAAGTAGCTGAAACTTGGCTGGCTTTTGAACAAATTGAGATACTGTAACTCAACCTCAAATGAGACTCATTTTCTGTTTCCTTGAAGTACCAAAATTCTTTGTCCTATCTGCAAGCAGACTGACTATTTTGAAGTGGCTTTTTCTTACCTAGTTGAAATTCGACTGTAATACGTAGTCATTTCAATCAAAACAGTTAATTCGAATGTATTCACAGAAACAGACAAGTTGCTGGTTAGATTTATATTGGTGATAGGTTATCCTGAGATTATAGTATCAGAATCCATCATGATTACCAAGTAGCTTTGCCTTCATTACATCCAGAATAAGGAAAAGTGAGTAGGACACTCAATTGGGGAAGCTCTTGACATGGAAATAGCTGTGTTTATCCCTTCCAAGAATATAAAAAGAGGCTGTCCTCAAGTTAATTGGAAGAAGAGTCTTGAGATGCCTCAAGAAAGCATCTCCTTAGGTTTAGTCTCCAGCTTTCACAGTATTGAAATGCCATAAAGCCCTGGCAATGTTAAGGTTTATTTCCATTGTCCCTGAGGTCTCCAAGTGAAGTTCTTCAAAGTCTCAGTTCTTCCTAAATGGGGTCAGAAGAGAGAAAAGGAGAGACTCTCGCCCATCCCCAACTTGAGTGACCTCTTTCACATGCCACCCCACCCTAGTCACACAGGATGAGCCGATCTTTGGTTGATTATGGGTGGAAGGAGAAAGGCAAAGGGTTTAGGAACTGTAGCTTCAGTTGGATGAGGGTGTGAGGAACACATACAAGAGCACGCACCTGTACGTTACTGCTGAGTTGAATTTTATAGGCTTTCTGAGGCTCCTCAAGATAATCTGCTTGCACAGAAGACAATGTGCTCACTTAGGTTGCAGTAAAAGAAGGACAGTTAGGAGGTTTTCTACGTGTTACAACATTCTAGCTCCCTTCTTTTAGTTTTTTGATTAATGTGTATGCTGAGATTTAGTTGATTACCTCTTTTTCTCTGCCAAAACTCTTGAAAGAGTTACATATACTTTTTTTACACTTCCTAGCACTTTTCTTGAGCAATCTGGTTTCCACCACCACCACTCCACTGCCCCTGCTCCCCTCCAAGGTCTAGCGTAAGGATGGGGGCTGCTAATCACCAATGCTTCCTTCCTAAAGCACACTCTTTTCTTGGTGTCCATAGTGGTTCTCCTCCTACTATTCATGGCATTCCTGCTAAGTTTCTTTGGAAATGCTTCCTCTCCCAGCCAATCCTTTAAAGTTAGGGCTTCTCAGGATTCTGTCTAGGCTTACCTTTTCACTTGACACACTTTTTCTGGATGAATTCATTCACTTCCATGGCTTTAATTATAGCTCTGTCCAGCTCCATTTCTTGAGTTCCACTGACAAATTTCATATGCACCTGAAAAAATCAGCACTTCTAAGGCTGAGCACATCGCTTCACCCAACTGAAACAAGATCTACTTTTGTGTTGCTTATGTCAGGGATTGGCACATCTGTCCATCAGGTTACCCAACCATCTAAAATTCTCTTACATCTCACAAATTAATCCAAGATCCTATCAGTTCAACCCCTCAATATTTCTTGAATACTTTACATATTCATTGCAAACTTTATTTTAGTTCAGATCACTAATATCTTGCACTGAGCTTGTTATAACATCCTTCAATTGATTCTCTACACAGTGGCCAGAATGATCTTTCTAAAGTATTATCTGGACATATCACTTTCTTACCTAAAAGCCTCAGTGTCTCCACCTTGCCCTCAGGAAGTCCAGTACCCCTTGGCCTGCTTTTCAGATTCTTTCGTATTCATCTACTGTTCGTCTCTTCAGCCCACTCTTGCAGATCCCTAACTTGCACTTGAGACTAGCCATTCACCTGCTCCCTCAGGTGAATCTCCCTTCTCTCTAAATCTTTTCGTGTGATGTTAATTCTGCTTAGAATTCTCCTTGTTTTGTTTTCATTAACATTTACTTTTTCTGATTCTTTTCCATTTCTCTCAGTCTGGTTGTTCCACAGCCTTCTGTCCTGCCCTGACTATAGCAGTTACAATGTATTACAATTTCCTAATTACTTATTTGTATTCCCACTAAATTGAAAGCTACTTAAGTTGATCTTCTTGACAGCTGGGTAAGTGATGGAGCTATTCACTAATATAGAGAGTAAAGGAAAAGGATAGGGACAGGTAATTAGTTTAACACGTTTCTATCTGCTTCCTCTAATCTCTCCATTATGCATCTGGTGTATTTTTTTCTGATTTGGCTTTTATATTAACTTCTCGTCATATATAAAACTAAAAACAGTACAATTTTTGTTGAGAAAAATTATCAAGTTGAGCCTCAAAGTATACAAAAGAATAAGTAAGAATTTTTTGGAATGGGAGTTATGAATTTCAGACAGAAGAATAGTAAGAAATGTTCAGATAATATTTGATGGTCTGAATCAAATTTGATATAATGTTTTTCCATAGATCACAAAAAAATTTTAAGTGTTGAGGCCTTAAAAACACCAGGGAGAAATCTATAAATATCCTTTAAATATAAAGTTGAAAGAGGAAATTCAATAAGTAAATGTGTTTCTTGTTAGATCCCATCAGAGATCACTTTTGTTTTTCTTAATTAGAAAATTCAATAGAGAGTTCTTATTTTGGGATATCTTCATTTTCCATAATTGTGGTATTAATAAAATGTATGAATGTGAGCATTTCCTCTTGTGTTTCAGCTTGGTATAGCTCATATTCCTAAATCTTAAATGCCCCAACTTTGAAAAAATATTTTTGAACATAGCAGTGGTCACTTATTTACATGGATTATTTCCTTCTGGGTTGTCTTAGATACTTTTATGCTCAAATAAGCCATTTATCTCCTCTATTAAATTTCTTTTGTGTTTGTCTTATCTCACTAACTAGATAATTACTTCCTTGAAGGCTTCCATATAATTCTCTTATTTCTCTCGTAGCAAATAAGATAGTTCCAGACACATAGCAGATATTCAATAAATATGCTTTGATTAATTGAGCACATCTGGATCATTCTTCTGTTTAATGCCTGCAATGCTAATCACCATCTGTGGCTCCATTTAATCATTCATATATAATTATATCAAAAACAAGCATGCTATGTCTGGTGATGCTCTCTTCCACGTCTGTGCCTCCTTAAAATTCATCCAGACCTTGTAGGTCGGCTTAGGTAAGACACCCTTGTACTCACACACACACACACACACACACACACACACACACACACACACCCCATTATTGAGGGGTTGAAGATGGAGGGTAAAACTGGTGTTGTTTTCTTTAGAATGTTTTTTGCTATTGCTCCTTCCACAAGTCTCCTCCTCAGAGATATCACAGGTCTAGTCTTCTTTTTTCATCCTGTTCTCATTCCTTTGAAATGTGAAAAGCTTTGGATGGAGTATTTAATTCATTCTGAACTTACCAGGTACTTGTCATTCAGTGTAAATGCACTTTTGGGAGGTAGGATTTGATGAGCAGGAAAAAGGAAAGCTTGAATGTAGGGGCACTACTGGAAATTGGGAGTGGTGTGTTATCAGAGGGAAATCATAGTGGATCAACGTCACCTCCTTCACAAATGAAGACAGGCATATCTTGATCATAATGTTAACAGCTGAGGAGTTTAGTTATTGTTGTGAAAGATTATTCGCAAAAAGGACAGAGAAAAAGTTTTCATGGTGGAACACACCTTTCTAACAGCCTGTAAATGGCAGATAAATGTTGCTATTTGAAATTTAGAGTTTATTACTTAGAAGTTTACAGATTGTTCAAAGATGCCCACTCTTCCTGCATGGAGTGGCTAGACCACCTCTGATTAATGCACTTGGGTCGCACTCTGCAATAATAAGACTGGGCCACACCTTTGTTGGGACATATTCTACAACCTATGGTGCTAACCAGCCACAGATCTGACAAGTCACATTCTATTCCTCTCTCACATATGGGATAGTATAATTGTTGTCCTGTGTTGCCTGCTATGGTTAGAGCTCTGAGTCATATTTCACATGACTTCAGACTGTAGTAATTAAACTAAGTTTTATTGTTGGGATGTTGTTTGCAAGTGTGAATCTATGCCCTTCTTGGGGTTGTGAAGAGAGAGTTGGGGCCATTGCTGAGTCTGAATTATTGGAGTTTAGACAGTACCAAGAGGGAAGCAAAACCTCTACAGAAAGGATCCTAGAAGGACAGAGGGAAGGTTGAGGGGCTTCTGTCCCATAGATTTGAAAATTAAGTGACTCCAGCAATGTGACCCTAAGGAAATTTCCTATTTGTCTCTCATGAGAGCCCAGTGAGGGCTTTAACTCACAGAAGGAGCAGGAGTCCTTGTGATACACAGTATCAGAACCTGTAGAATGTTCTCCCTGGAGAAGAGAAACTTGCAAATGTCCAGAGGAGTCTGGGAGCCAAATATGGACACCAGCCAGAACTAGTGAAAACTGATGATTCTTGGAGCTTGAGGGCACTGAGGGTGGTCACCAGAGTGGGGGATTGGTTAGAGGGGCTACCTGACTTGAGGTCCTAACCCCACCATCTCAGTCAAAAAAGGGGGGAAGACTTTGAAATAATAACAGTAATCAACACTTGTATATTGCTTTATAGTTTACAAAGCAATTTTTCATACATCCCCACAACCCTCCAGTTTAGGGAGTACTTTATGGGATTCAGAGAGGTTAGATAATTTAATATAATTACTTTATTTAGTGTTAAAACTATAACTAGGACCCAAGTCTCTTTTTTGCTTTTTCCACGAAACCAAGTACCTTTGTCTACGCAGCCATGCCATTGGTTCAATGCCAAACAAACGAATGTATAGGAAGTGTTTCATATGAAGCATGTCTCTGTATATTAGTGATATGAGTTATATTAATAAATTGAATAAACATGTCAAAATCAGAGGCCCAATCATTCAATAAAGAAATATTCCCTAGTCTGTTTTCCGCCCTTCACGCCTGCTATATTAACATTGGATTTCATCTGCCATCTAGTGGAAGTTTGACAAACCCCATGTAAAAACTAAGGAACCATTCCCAGCAGTAGGTTATCCAATCTATTTGTTTCTGAAATTTAATCAAAGTCTTTATTTCACCTTACACTTTTAAAGCACTTTTATATGCAGATTACTTTTTAATCTCAAAAATTAGTAAGTGTTCTGTCACCTTGAACTTTTGTACACCCTAGTTCTTGACTACTAACATGTTATGTGACCTAGGACAATTCTCTCTCTCTTTTCCCCCCCAGAATCTCCATTTATTCTTCCACAAAATGAGGTTAAAATCTCTTTCAGCTACAATTCCATGTCCCTCTACTACATCTTGATTTACTAACAGTAAAAACCACTGCAATTTTTTTTTATTGGTGCTCTTTCTCTACTCCCATACCTAACTCTTCCCTACCTCTTACTCAGATCATTCCTATGGATCGGTGAGTTATTAGAAGATCAGAATTATGTGGAAAATCAACAAATGATGTTTTAAAGGATGGTTAACATATGTCACATATGTCATGGGAAAGAGGATAAAAAATCCTCATTGAGAGAACCATTGAATCCACATAAAAAATAACTTAAGGATAGAATATTTTTATATTCCATCGAATTATCACATAAAAATCTTATTTTATCTTCACGATAGCTCTGTGAGGCCTTAGAGCTGGTCTTGTTATCACTATTTGCCAATGAGTAAACAGAGGAACAGAAATATTTAGTTGATCAATCTCACAAAGGCAGGCAGTTGTAGAAAATGAATTAAAACTCAAGTCCCTGATACTTCCTGCAGAGCAGGAGCGTTAGGATCATCTTTAGAGTTTGTGAGAAATGCGGCATCTCAGGCCCCATCCTAGACTTACAGAATCAAATTCTGCATTCTAACTAGATCCCCAGGTGATTCGATGCCTGTTAAAATATTTTGAGGAGCACCAATCTAGCCCATGAACCGTTTACCAGACCAAGATGTCCTTGCAGGGTATTTAAGCTAGTCATGTGGGCTTCAAGGAGTGTTTGAATCAGTTTTAATCTAAACGAAACTTAAATATGGGGAAATATTGTCTCAAGTAAGAAGACAAATTTCAAAACCAAATATCATCAGATATTTAAAATATTAAAGTATTTTGAATAATTTCAATCAGATTGCTTTGGAAATATATAATCAGCGTGATTCTAGTGTAACAAGACCAATTTTTTTGTTTATTGTATTTCCATAACAGCATATTATAATTAGCATAAGATTTTTATAAAATCTAGAGTTTTCAAGATAAAAAGTACCTAGTTTAGCTCAATTTCTTCCATTTATAGATGAAGCAAATGAAGTCCGCTCAGAAAGTTATTGGCAGTTAGGACTAAATTTGGAGCTCGTGTTGATGATCTGTTGCTCTTCAGCCAACACACTCCCCCTCGTATAGATGGATAATAACTTGTCTGGATGACCATTTCCCAGTGCCTGTTCTGCAGAACACTAGTCCTGCAAGGTGCTCTGCAAAAATATGTTTGGGAAATACTGGAGAACATAACTCGTTCTTGGCCATTCTTGGCACATCCTCATAATACGTAAATGAGAGGTCCTATCATAAAGATACGGGTCCAACTCCTCCCTCAGTTTGCCAAGCCCTGAATGAAATGCACTTGCCTCCTTCTCTCTGATGTCCCCTTCTGCTACATTTCTTTTGCCTCCAGACATTAAGTTCTCTGCTTTTAAGGGTTTATGTAATTAATTTGGACCCACTTGGATATTCCAGGATAATCAGAGCTAAGACATCTTCAGAGGGCCAATCAGCTTACTGCACTTGCCAGATCCTTACAAAGGTCTTTCCTGATTACCGGATATAAAGGAACTACTCAGTCACTTTATCACATCACCCTCATTTAATTCACCATACGTGTCTTTATAAAAAATTGTTATATCACTTATTATAACGTAAGCTTCATGAGAACCAAGAACAAGGATCTGATGAACCTGGAATAATGTTTGGCACATATTAGGTGCTCGATAAATATTTGCTGCCTGAATTTTGTTTAAGCCACTAGATTTTCCAAATTTGTTCATAAAATTCAGCGTCTATGCTTGTCTAAGAAAATTAACATTCTGTGAAACAAGGCCATTTTTATATTCTTATATATACGCATACGTATATACACACGCACACACACACGTATACACATATGCATGTGTGTGCATGCACATGAATGTGTATGTGCGTACCTGTACTTCTATTTATCTGCTTCAAAATTTCATATGTAACAGAACATTTTTGCCATGACTGAGAGGTTAAGGTTCAGACGTTTTAGGCAACTCCCCCTAATAATCTATTTGCATTTGGAGTTTGACTGCTGCCAGCTGAAGCTGAATGTTGTCGTTATTTATTTACATCCAAGCACATTCACAGGAGTAAAGAGTCTTATGTTTTGAGCCGACATGTATCTTGTTTATCTTCCTTATATTGTGCCTGTTTGTCCTGGAGCCCTAGAGCTGTACAAAATATGCATAATCCCTCCATCATATAGCAGCCCTATTGAGAAGTACTCAATATTTCTCCATATTTGTTTTCCTAAGTTGGAATTCTGAAGTCACTACCCCAAATATTTAATAGAAAAAACTACGTTCCATGCTTAAATTTAGAAAACATTGGATTAAAGGAATAAACATTGGATAAAGGAATATGGTATTTTGGAACATATATCATGCTTATATATTTTGTGACTATCCAAGCGGGCTATGTAGTTTGCAATATTTTCCAAATATTTCACCAGAGGACCAATTTTTCCCATATAGTATCTATTGTCATATCCCAGAATTAGTGTTGAAGGGACACCATTTAGCAAACATTACTATAGGATATCTTAATTCTCATATACAAGGATCTTCAAAGTTTCCAAATTTATTAACACAGATTGTACATAGGCTGTTGTTGGCTCCAAAGACAACATAAAAACTTATAGCTTTTTGGGTATCTTTTATTATTCAAAACTGGTTTTGTTTTTATCATAATCTAACATAAAATCTGTGTGGCATAACACAATAGTTTATTTCTTTCTCATACCACATGCCTCAGACTTGTGAGCTGGTGGCTGCGTTCCACATGGTCACTCAGGAAGCCAGGCTGATGAGAGGCCACTATCTCATGTGTTCATCAGCATTGCTGTCAGGTGTAGCAACAAGTGGCAAAGATCTGAAAGCTCTTCAGTGCTTCTGAGGAAGTGTTGTGTGCCACTTGCATCCACAGACACTCAGCCAGAATTTATTGCATGACTCCTCCTAACTGTAGGGGTCTGAGAGATGCAAGGGAGTAGGCAAAATATTTGGGGTCACCACCATCTCTGCCACAGCCAACAATGCTCCTTAACTTCTTTTTGTGAGCAAAATTCCCGTGGCATTAACAGATTGATGTCTCCTGAATGTCATGAAGATTAACATAAATATTGTAAGATGGTGAATAGAGTTTTCCACAGAATGAGGAAGTATTGAGTATAAAGAAAGATTAAAACATTAATAGGATATCTGACATGTAAGAATGAGAGAAGAATTTCAGAAAGTTACAGCAGGAAATTCAAGGAATTAAAGTACTGTTTGGCATTTGTTTAAAAATGGTAGCTATGTAGCCCAGGAAAGTGTCACGTGGTACAAAAAGTTAATAAAACAAAGCAGTTACTACCATGATCAGATGATTAAGGTTAGCAAATCAATGAAAGCCACAGAATAGGAAGGACAACTATTTCAACTATTGAGTACTGTGTATCCAGCTCTTTCTGTGCTAGGCACTTTATATTCATGCATAGATTAAATGTATGCTTAGCTTACAGTTATTTAAAAAAAAAAAAAAGACACAGAAATAAATTGTGAGAAGCAAGCAAAATAGCAACAGCCAACGGTGTTTTATAAAATAGCACTTTGCATTCATAAGTAATTATTCTTGAGTAAAAGGAGTCCATGGTTGTAAAACTTTGGGAAACTTTGAACAGTAATTTTTCCTCTTGGAGATTTATAGCACATTAAAGGCTCTGAGAAACCTTCAAGGAGAAATGAGTTTAATGTTGTTTACCCAAGTTTACCAAACTTTTTATCATATAGCTAAAAAGAATAAAGAAAAATTAACCTACCACAGACTCCTCAGCCTTGAGTACTACTGAGAGAGACAGTATTCACTGGGCTTCTTGTCTTGCTGGGTGTGCCAGGAAAGAAGGCCCTAACTGCTCCTCACCTGGGCCTTTTCCTAGGTTTATGTTTGTAGTGGTCAACCTGGGGGAATGAAGTATTGTCTCACCCCCATCCCCTAATGAAAAGAGGCCTTGCTTACTGCTTGCTCTCAGAGTGATGCATCCCTGAAACAGTGTTTCTCAGCTGTGATACAAACCCACCATATGCACAGCATCCATTTTTGGACCTTACTGCATCTCTTTCGTAAGACTTGGAGTCAAGGGGAACTGAAAGCAAATAACCTGATACTCCTGTGCTGTGCTGAAAGTAACAGTCTTTTGTCTCTGTCCCCTGAGTGTCATGTGTCTTCTGCCAGCATCCACAAACAGTGGAGGCTAACTTATTAGTTTGTAAGTAGGGTATATTCAAATCCAGGATACAAAAGTACAACGTGGTAATAATAAACTTTCAGCTCTTTCCAAAGGTTGATTAATTTGAGTAATTTTTCCAGAGCTACTAATTTTATTTGACAGAGGAGAAATATGAGTTATTAGACAATCAACTTATAGTTGCTATGATCTACCAAAGTTACAAGGTCTTAATTAACATTTGAGTGCTCACTCTGTTTCATTCACTGTTGAAAGCACTTTACATGCCTTAAGGTGTTGAATCCTCAAAGTCACTCTATGATGGAGGTACCAGTATCTTCATTTTACAAATGAGGAAACTAGGACACAGAAGGGTTAATTAATTTTCCCAAGGTCCCAGAGTAAATGGTGGGCCTGGAATTCAAACCCGTGCACCAGAACCAAATTTCTATCCATCACATTAAGAGAAAGGAGATATAAGAATTTTTGACTTAGTCACAGTAGAAATTTTTGATTTAGTTATATTAGAAACTATAACAATAGTAACAAAAGTAATAATAAAAGACCTAATGGAAGAAAGATTTTTTTGAAATATGAAAAACCTGAATTTGCAAATGTCTTCCCATAAGAATAAAAACAAATCAAAATTTTATTGTCCAACAAGTGTAAAGAATGAGAAGAGAGCAAATGAGTTTTGAAGCAGAAGGGAGGACACCATCAATTCAAGATATAGTAATAATTCTTATTTAATCATTTGGCTAATATCAAGCAGAGCAACCCCATTCAGATGGTAACATGGGCCTCTAATCCCAAAAGTCAAGAGTTCCATTGTTGTTTGTGGCAAAGCAATTTAATCAGCCAAAAACTGTCTATTCTGTGTAGCCTGAATTCTGGATGGCATATACTTTACCTAGTTATGATAGTATACTACTAGTATAATCTTAGTGATATAGGAAACTTTCAGGTTAACCAAATCACTCAAAATAATTACCCATCATACCACAGTCTACAAAGTTTAAGCACCTTCTAGTACAAGGATCAACAAACTATGGCCTGTGGGCCAATTCTAGTCCACACTCTGTTTTTGAAAATAAAGTTTTATTGGAACACACTCACAACCATTTGTTGGGTATTGTCTGTGACTGCTTTTGTGCTACATTGACAGAGCTGCGTAGTGGCAACTGCTACGGAGCCCATATGACTCGCAAAGCCTGAAATATTTTCTATCTGGTCTTTTACAGAGAAAGTCTGCTGATTCCTGTTTTAATAGCTTAAGTGCATTTTCATCAATGACAAATATCTTATTCAGCATCTGTATAAAACTGAGTCAAATGTAGCTTTAATCTTTAGAAGTGAACCCTACTATTAATATGCACTGAGCTTTGAGAGTTTTTGTTTGTATTTCTATGACATGACGGTGAATTAAACTGTTTGACCATAAATGTTAATCCCATTTGATGGTGTCAATGATTAAATCCACACATCAACTTGCCATTTCGTAGTAACCTCTAGGGACTTTCCCTTCGCCTAGAGATCCAGGGACTTTTTTCTCTTAACGTTTCCCATGATAGACCTTGCTAACTGTTCATAGCATTTGTCTACACAGATCTTGGACCTATCTGTATATCTTTCTCAACCAGTTCAAGTCTTTCATTCTTTTATTTTTTTTATTTTATTGCCGTCACATTGGTTTATAACATTGTGTAAATTTCAGGGGTACATCATTATACTTCTATTTCTGCATGGAATACATCATGTTCACCACCCAAATACTAATTACAATCCATCACCACACACATGTGCCTAATCATCCCTTTTGCCCTCTTCCCTCCCCTTCTCCCCTCTGGTAACCACCAATCCAATCTCTGCCTCTATGTGTTTGTTTGTTGTTGTTTTTATCTTCTACTTATGAGTGAGATCATATGGTATTTAACTTTCTCCCTCTGACTTATTTCGCTTAGCATAATACCCTCAATGTCCATCCATGTTGTCACAAATGGCTGGATTTCATCATTTCTTATGGCTTAGTATTCCATTGTGTATATGTACTACATCTTCTTTACCCATTCATCCCTTGATGGGTACTTAGGTTGCTTCCAAGTCTTGGCTATTGTGAATAATGCTGCAATGAACCTAGGGGTGCACGTATCTTTACACATTGGTGTTTTCTTGTTCTTTGGATAAATACCCGGCAGTGGAATAGCTGGATCATATGGTAGTTCTATCCTTAATTTTTTGAGGAATCTCCATATTGTTTTCCATAGTGGCTGCACCAGTTTACACTCCCACCAGCAGTGTATGAGAGTTCCCTTCTCTCCACATCCTCTCCAACACTTGTTGTTTCCTGTCTTGTTAATTATAGCCATTCTGACATGCATGAGGTGATATCTCATTGTAATTTTGAAGAAATCATAGGAAGTATGCTCTTCGACATCGGTTCTAGCAACATATTTTCAAGCACCATGTCTGACTGGGCAAGAGAAACAATAAAAAAAATATACAAATGGGACTACATCAAACTAAAAAGCTTCCTCACAGCAAAGGAAACCATCAAGAAAACAAAAAGACAACCTAACAATTGGGAGAAGATATTTGCAAACCATATATCTGATAAGAGGTTAATCTCCAAAGTATATAAAGAACTCATATATCTCAACAAAAAAACTAACAACACAATTAAAGAAATGGACAAAAGACCTGAACAGACATTTCTCCAAAGAAGATATACAGATGGCCAACAGGCACATGAAAAGACGTTCAACAGCATTAACTATCAGTTCAAGTCTTTCTAAATCAAATGATTTCAGGCAACTACTATCAGTTGCTAAAAGAAACTTATTTGCCATCTAGGCCTTATACTCCATATACTGTTTGTAATTTGTTGTTTATTTAGCAAGCCTGTTGAATATTTTCTTCATGTTTTGCATGCTGAGTTACTCTAGACAAAAGAAACTTGTTGGTTCTGATCCTTATATAAGAACTATAGTATTGTCTAGGAAATTACCTTGATGCAGTAATATCTTCCAATTACACTACCAAGCACTATCCCAGAGGTCTTGGAACAGAAAATTTCAGAGAAATTTAGATGACCAAATAACATAATTTATTAATCAATTTAAAATACACAGTGAGATGTTAGGATACAGAGATGAGACAGGGTGCAAGCAGGGTGGAAGCCCCACCATACCTGAATCCTGAGATACATAACATTCTTATGTCCTATCTTCTCTCTGTTGCATCAGCCTTCCCTGCTGATGGTGAGGATATTATGACCTGAGTTGGGGTTTGAGCAAGAGGGATCCAAAATACAGAAGATCCTTGGTGTCAAAATCTACCCACTTGTATTGGAGAGACATGGGCAAGTATGACCACAGCTGTAGAGAACCAGTGACCTGATGGACAGCCATAGTTTTCATTTTGTTTTTCTCTGCATGTTATTGGCAGGGGAAAAATGGAATACCTCTATGCCTCATATAAAGTAATGTATATATGCATTTAGCGACTCACGTATACTTGGTAATTCTATCCTTTCCTATCTTCAACAAATGCTCTACTTTATATCTAACATGTCACACTAGCTACTTCCTTCCACACTTAGTTTCATCTATTCTTGTAATTTGTATTTCATGTTAGCAGAGCTGAATAATCTATTTTTTATTGAGGTATAATTGACATATAACATTATATTAGTTTCAAGTGTACAACATGATGATTTGATATTTGTATATATTATGAAATGCTCACCACAATAAGTCTAGTTAACATCTATCATTGTACATACTTACAAAAAATTTTTTCTTATGATGAGAATTTTTAAGATCTACTCCCTTAGCAACTTTCAAATGCGCAATACAATATTATTAACCCTGGACACCATACTATACATTACATACTCATGACTTATTTATTTTATAACTGGAAGTTTGTACCTTTGTACCCCCTTCACTCATTTTGGCAACCCCCCCCACCCCCACCTCTGGCAACCACCAATCTCTTCTCTGTATTTATGAACCTGTTTTTTAAATTTTTTTGGATTCCACATATACGTGAGTTCCTACGGTATTTGTCTTTCTCTGTCTGACTTATTTCACTTAGCATAATGACCTCGATTTCCATTCATGTTGTCGCAAATGGCAAGATTTCGTTCTTTTTTATAGCTGAATAATATTGTGTTGTATATATGTACCACATTTTCTTTATCCATTCATCCACCAAAGGACACTTAGGTTGTTTCCACATCTTGGCTATTGTTATAATGGTGCAATGAACATGAGGAGGAGGTGCAGATTCTCTTTGACATAGCGTTTTCCTCTTCTTCAGATAGATACCCAGAAATGGAATGGCTGGATCATATGGTAGTTCTATTTTTAATTTTTTGAAGAACGTCCATACTGTTTTCTATAGTGGTTGTAACAATTTACATTCCCACAAACAGTGCACAAGGGTTCCCTTTTCTCTACATCCTCGCCAACACTTGTTATTTCTTGTCTTTTTAGTAGTAGCTATTCTAAAAGATGTGAGGTGATATCTCATTGTGGTTTTGATTGGCATTTCCCTGATGATTAGTGATGTTGAGCATCTTTTCATATACCTGTTGGCCACCTGTATGTTTTCTTTGGAAAAATGTCTATTCAGATCTTCTGCCCATTTTTTAACTGGGTTGTTTGTTATTTTTGCTATTAAGTTTCATGAGTTCATTTTATATTTTACAAATTAACTGCTTATCAGATATATGATTTGCAAATATTTTCTCCCATTCCATAGACTGCCTTTTCATTTTGTTAATTGTTTCCTTTGCTGTGCAGAAGCTTTTTAGTTTTATATAGACCTGCTTGTTTATTTTTGCTCTTGTTGCCTTTGCTTTTGGTGTCGAGTCAAAAAAACCATCACCAAGATTGATGTCAAGAGACTTACTGCCTATATTTTCTTATAAGAGTTTTATGGGTTTGGGTCTTATATTTAAGTCTTTAATCCATTTTGAGTTAATTTTTGTGTATGGGGTAAGATAGTGGTTCAGTTTCATTCCTTTGCATGTGGCTCTCTTGTTTTCCCAGCACTATTTATTGAAGTGCTGGGACCCTTTGTATATTCTTGGGTCCTTTGTCATAAATTAATTGAATATATATGCATGGGTTAATTTAGGCTCTGTATTCTGTTCCATTGATCGACATGACTGTTTTTATACCAATACCATACTGTTTTGATTACTAGAGATTTGTAATATAATTTGAAATCAGGGAGAGTGATGCCTCCAGCTTTGTTCTTCTTTACCAAGATTGCTTTGGCTATTTGGAATCTTTTGTGGTTCCATACAAATTTTAGAATTGTTTGTTCAATTTCTATGAAAAATACCATTGGAATTTGATAAAGATTGCATTGAATTTGTAGATTGCTTTGGGTAGTATGGACATTTTAATAATATTAATTCTTCTAATCCATGAGCGTGGAATAGCTTTCCATTTATTTGTGTCTTCTTCAATTTCTTTCATCAATGTCTTACAGTTTCCAACGTAGAGGTCCTTCTCTCCTTGGTTACATTTATTCCTAGATATTTTTTTCTTTTTGATATAATTGTAAATGGGATTGTTTTCTTAATTTCTCTTTCTGATACTTTGTTATTAGTGTATACAAATGCAACAGATTTGTATATATTGATTTTGTATCCTGCAAGCTTTACTGAATTCATTTATTCTAACAGTTTTTTGGTGGAGTCTTTGGGATTTTCTATATATAATATCATGTCATCTGCAAATAATGACAATTTTGCTTCTTCCTTTCCAATTTGGATGTGTTTTATTTATTTTTCTTGCCTAATTGCTGTGGCTAAGACTTCCAATACTATGTTGAATATAAGTGGAGAGAGTGGGCATCCTTGTCTTCTTCCTGATCTTCGAGGAAAATCTTTTAGCTTTTCACTGTTGAGTATGAGATTGACTGTGGGCTTGTCATATATGGCCTTTATTATGTTGAGGTATGTTCCCTCTATACTTACTTTGTTGAGAGTTTTTATCATAAATGGATGTTGAATTTTGTCAAATGCTTTTTCTGCATCCATTGAGATGATCATATGATTTTTATTCTTTATTTTGTTAATGTGGTATATGACATGGATTGATTTGTGGATGTTGAACCATCCTTGCATCCCTGAAGTAAATCCTACCTGATCATGGTGTGTGATCCTTTTAACGTATTGTTGAATTCAGTTTGCTAATATTTTGTTGAGGATTTTTTCATTTATATTTATCAGGGTTATTGGTCTGTAATTTTCTTTTCTTGTGGCTTCCTTGTCTGGTGTTGGTATCGAGGTACTGCTGGCCTCATAAAATGAGTTTGGAGTATTTCCTCCTCTTCTATTTTTTGGAAGAATTGGAGAAGACTGGTATTAATTCTTCTTGTAAGTTGGTAGAATTCACCAATGAAGCCATCAGGTTCTGGACTTTTGTTTGTTGGAAGGTGTTTGGTTACTAACTCAATCTCCTTACTAGTAATCAGTCTGTTCAGATTTTCTATTTCTTCATGAGTCAGTCTTATTAGGTTGTATAGTTTTAGAAATGTATCCATTTATTTAGGGTTGTGAAATTTGTTGACATATAGTTATTCATAGTAGTCTGTTATGACCCTTTGTGTTTCTGTGGTATCAGTTGTAATGCCTCCTCTTTCATTTTTGATTTTATTTGAGTCCTCTTTTTTTTGTTGGTGAGTCTAGCTAAAGGCTTGTTAATTTTGTTTATCTTTTCAAAGAACCAGCTCTTAGTTTCACTGATCTTTTCTATTGTCTTTTTAGTCTCTGTTTCATTTATTTCTGCTCTAATCTTTGTTATTTCCTTCCTCTACTAACTTTAGGCTTCATTTGTTCTTCTTTTTCTAGATACTTGACGTGTAAAGTAAGTTGTTTATTTGTGATTTTTCTTGTTTCTTTGTGTAGGCATTTATAGCTATAAACTTCCCTCTTAGAACTGCTTTTGCTGCATCCTATAAGTTTTGGTGTGTTATATTTCCATTTTCATTTGTCTCAAGATATTTCTTGATTTCTCTTTTTATTTCTTCTTTGACCGATTGGTTTTTCAGTAGCATGTTGTTTAATCTTCACTTATTTGTTTCTTTTCCAGTTTTCTTCTTGCAATTGATTTCTACCATTTTGGTTTGTTACCATATTAAACCATTGGTTTCATACTATTGTAGTCAGAAAAGATGCTTGATGTGATTTCAATCTTCTTGAACTTATTAAAACTCGATTTTTCGCCTAACATACGATCTATCCTGGAGAATGTTTCATGTGCACTTGAGAAGAATGTGCATCCTGTTGTGTTTGGATGGGGTGTTCTTTATATATCTGTAAGTCATTTAAGGCCAATATTTCCTTATCAATTTTCTTCCGGATGACCTATTCATTGACATAAGTGAGGTATTAAAGTCCCCTACTATTATTGCCTTGTTAACTCTTTCTCCCTTTAGGTCTATTAATGTTTGCTTTATGTATTTAGGTGCTCCTATGTTGAGTGCATAAATATTTACAAATGGTATATCCTCTTGTTGGATTGACTCCTTTATCATTATGTAATGAGCTTCTTTGTCTCTTATTACAGTCTTTGTTTTAAAGTCTATTTTGTGTGATATACATATAGCTACCCCAGCTTTCTTTTCATTGCCATTTGTATGGAATATCTTTTGCCATCCCTTCACTTTCAGTCTGTATCCTTACATTTGAAGTGAGTTTCTTGTAGGCAGCATATAGAAGCATAGAAGCATCTTGTTGTTGTTGTTTTTTTAAATCTATTCAGCCACTCTATGTCTTTTGATTGGAGAATTTAGTCCATTTACAATTAAAGTAATTATTGATAGCTATGTACTTAGAGTTGTCTCCTGTTATCCATAGGGGATACATTCCAAGACCCCCAGTGGATGCCTGAAACCGCAGATAGTACTGAACCCTACATATGCTATGTTTTCTTCTAAACATACATACCTATGATAAAGTTTAATTTATATATAAGGCAGAGTAAGAGATTAACAACAATAACTAATAATAAAGTTGGCTTTGGGGCCATTATTAAATAAAATAAGGGTTACCTGAACACAAGCACTGTGATACTGTGACAGTCGATCTGATAATCAGAATGGCTACTAAGTGACTAATGGGTGGGTAGCATATACAACGTTGATATGCTGGACAAAGGGATGATTCATATCCCTAGCAGGACAGAGTGGACAGCACGAGATTTCATCACACTACTTAGAACAGCATGCAATTTCAAACTTATAAATAGTTTATTTCTGGAATTTTCCATTTAATATTTTTGGACCATGGTTGACCATGGGCAACTGAAACTGTGGAAAGCAAAACCATGGATAAGAGGAGACTAATGTATTGCCATTTTGTAAATTGTTTTTTGGCTGTTTTGTAGTTCCTCTCTATTCCTTTCTTCTCTTGCTGTCATCCATTATGGTTTGATGACTTTCTTTAGTGGTATGCTTAGATTCCTTTATCTTTTGTGTATCTCCTGTAGATTTTTGCTTTGTGGTTATCATGAAGGTTACATATAACTTATACTTCTAACAATCTATTTTAAGTTTATAACTACTTAAGTTTGAATGCATTCTAAAGCTCTACGTTTTTACTCTCCACCTCACATTTTATGTTTTTGATGTCATATTTTACATCTTTTTATCTTGTGTATCCCTTAACTAATTATTGTAGTTATAGTTATTTTTACTACTTTTGTCTTTTAACCTTCATACTTGCTTTATAAATGATTAATCCACTACATTTACTATATATTTACCTTTGTCAATGAGATTTATGCTTTCATATGTTTTCTTGTTACTAATTAGCACCTTTCTTTTCACCTTAAAGAAGTCTCTTTAGCATTTCTTGTAAGTCCAGTTTAGTGGTGATGTATTCCTTTAGCTTTCACTTGTCTGGAAAACTCTTTGTCTTTCTTTCAATTCTGAATGATAACTTTGCAAGGTAGAGTATTCTTGGTTGGAAGTCTTTTTCTTTCAGCACTTTGGGTATATTGTGCCACTCTCTTCTAGCCTGCAAAATTTCTGCTGAAATTCTGCTGATAGTCTAATAGGAGTTCCCTTATATGTAACAAGTTGTTTCTCTTTTGCTGCTTTTAAGATTCTCTCCCTGTCTTTAACTTTTGCTATTTTAATTATAATGTGCCTTGGTGTCTTTTTGGGTTCATCTTTTTTGTAACTCTCTGTGCTTCCTGGATCTGAATGTCTGTTTCTTTCCCCAAGTTAGGGAAGTTTTCAGCCATTATTTCTTCAAATAGGTTTTCTGCCCCTTTCTCTCTCCTTCTTTTTCTGGGACCCCTATTATGCAAATGTTAGTCTGCTTGAGTTGTCCCATAAGTCCCTTAAACTATCTTCACTTTTTTTCCTTCTTTTTTCTTTTTGCTACTCTGATTGGGGGATTTCCACTGCCATGTCTTCGAGTTCACTGATCCTTTCTTCTGCTTCATCTAGTCTGCTGTTGAACCCCTCTAGTATATTTTTCGGTTCAGTTATTGTATTCTTCAGCTCTGTGACTTCTATTTGGTACTTATATTTTCTGTCTTTTTGTTGAATTTCTCACTGTGTTCATTCATTCTTCTCCTGAGTTTGGTGAGCATCTTTATGACCATTGGTTTGAATTCTTTTTCAGGTAAATTACTTATCTCCATTTTATTAAGGCTTTTTTCTGAGCTTTTATCCTGTTCTTTTGTTTAGAACATATTCATTTCTTTCTTTATTTTGCTTGACTCTCTGTGTTGGTTTCTATGCATTAGATAAAATAGCCACCTCTCCCATTCTTGAAGGAGGGCCTCATGTCAATGAGCCTTATTGTTTAACCCTGCCTTTGCTCTTCATTGTCTTTCAAACTTTTGTGATTGTCCAAGCAGCCTACTTTATTTTTAATCACTCCCAGTAGTTGAGGGTGTGCCAAGACCTGTCAGTGTCCCAAAGGGGAGGATCTCAGTGAGCACCTAGGTTCAAGCTGATTGGAAGCCAGAGCTCAGGCTGCAGCTTTTAAAGTGTGCAAGTATACACAGTCCTGTGGGACTGTAAGTGTAAGCCCTCCTGGCCACCAGAGCTAGGTGCTATGTAGGTGTCCCTAGGGCAGCAGTTGCAAAAATTGAGGCTCCAGACAAGTGTATATGCTCCTTTCTGGGATATGCCAGTGAGCTGTAGCAAGGCAGAGGGAGAATGCAAAGATAATGTTCACCAGCCTAAGTTCTTTGAAAGTATCTCCGTAAGCCTCTAGATGTTTGCCAAACCTGAAGCCTGCCCCTCAAGCCGAAGCTCCAGGACAAGCAAATAGACCTCTTTCACAGAATGATTGAAGGTGTGTTTCAGTCTGCTGTCTGTGCAGTGCCCTGGGAGGTTGTAGTGTGCCAAGAATTCTCTCTCTGTTTGTTACAGTCCCATGGGACCCAGGAACACAATCTCCCCTGGCATCTAGAGCCAGGCAATCAAAGTGAATCCCCTGGCAGCAACCTCAAAAACTGGGACACCAGATGCATGTAATAGCTCCCCTCTGGAAAATACTGGCACTCTGAAGCACAGCAGAGGGAAAGTATGAAATTGGCACCAACTGACTGGAGTGAGGCAAAGGCAGAGTGTAAAGATGGTGCCCACTGTGAGAGAGGAAGATGGTACGAGCCCGTTAAGAGCCATTTCTCAGTTTGCTATAGCCTTGTGGGTCTTATGGATACGAGATCTGTTGGTTTTCAAAGCTAATTTTTGGAGGCTTATCTTTCAGGTGCAGGTCTTAAAAGTTGGGGTGCCCAAGGTGAGGTTCAAACCCTTCACTCTTCAAGGAGAAGTTCCAGGTTTTGAGTTCCCTCCTGAATGTGGATCATGGTGCTGGGGATGGGGTTTATGGGGACATTGTGTCTCAGCCTCTCCTACCCACTTTGATGTGATTTTCTTCTTATTTGACCAGTGTGTAGGACTTGATTATCTAGCTTTTTGGTCTTTTCAGAGGAAATTATTCCATATGTAGCTGTAGATTTGGTGTGTCTGTGGGAGGAGATAAGTTCAGGATCTTCCTACGTCACCATCTTGAACTGGAACCAGAGCTGAATACTCTTAAATAACACAGCAAACGTATATACTACAACAAAATAGTACATTTCAGCAAGAAATTATTTGCAGAATAAATTTATGAATCCAAGTGACCCAACTGTCCATTTAGTTGGTTACTCCACTGATACCTCTGTGGTCTATTTGTATTTCTACTAGACATGCTACATGAATGCTGGCAGCAGGGCTGGAATGGGAGGGGAAAGGGGATTGGATAAAGAGAAATTACTAAATTAGTAGCTAAGACAGATATAGTTTTCACCAACGTATAGGGCCATTATTTTTAAATGATTATTCAGATATCTATGGGGAAATATGCACCATTAACATATGTTGATATTTCAAACAAGTTCCAGCAAAGAAATTTTTCAGAATCCTTCTCCCTGGTCTATATCAAAAGCTGAAGATATTAAAGACTTTCTCACAATCTGTATTTTCATTCTAAGACGGCTCCTCAGAAATCTCTAGTAACTAGATTCTCTTCGTTAGTACTTAGGAGGTGGAGTTTATGAAACTACCTACCACTTAGTTCCTCTCCTCTTTCATGTAGCCCATCTTTCCATGAAGGCCATAGTCCTCAACTGTGTGGACTGAAGATAGGATTAAGGATTAGGGCAGAGCAAGAGCTGTCAAATTGGCTCTTTGAACCTGGAGAGTTCTGAGCTCGGTTCTCCTTTCTGCACTGGCCTTATTCACTCTTATAGAATTGTATAGACACTCATTCTCCACCACAAATAAGCACTGGCCTTTATAGTCCCCTCCCTTACCCCTGCTCCTTATCCCACTCCAGACATCCAGCAAGCGAGCAACCTAGCCCAGTGTTTTGCCCAGAATAAAGCTCTGTAAATGTTATTATATTCCTTATAATTTATGTAATCTATAAAACAACTGGATCTTGAAGAGTACCTTTATTCATGTGGATAATTTCCATCTCAGATAACTTCTGGGGAATATCTGCAATTTTAATATCTCTTACCTACCTCTGATCTATCTCCTACTTTACATGCAGTAAATATGTCAAGCAGATCAAATAACACATTTCAGCAAATCCAGAGAGTATAAAGTTAGTACCACTTCACCCTCTACCCTGCTATATAGATTAGCTTTATTACTGTCTGAAAATAGCATTTACAAGCTCAACAAGGCAAATGAAAAAAAACTTAGTGGAATATTTGTAGCACCATTTTCAGTCTGATGGGTTTCCTCTCATCTCTGTATGCTTATATAGCTTTGATCTCTTAAGTCCTTCTGTTAATAAATCAAATACCAGCAACAGTCAAATAAAACTGTTACACAGCTAGTCCCATTTCAGTATGACTTAAATAAGGGTTTTCCCAACTTTCTTGTGTATATGAATTACTTGGGGATCCTGTAAACTGAAGATCGTGATTCAGTGGTTCTGGGATAGGACCTGAGAGTGCATTTTTAACAAGTCCCCAGTCTATGCTGAGGCTGCTGGCTCAGGTTTCACACAACTAAAGAAACAAGATTTTAAAACATTTACATTTGTCCTAGCTATGTTACAGTTCCCCTTCATGAGTGTGTAGAATGAAACATTTCTGAAATGTGTAGACATAAGTTTACTAGCATCTGAGAATAGCTGGGAAAAGAAAATAGGTGTAACATGTAAATAACTTATGAATAGATGATAACCGCTAACGTAAAATTATACTAAATATCAAACATTGAAGCCAAATACATTAAAAAATTAAAAGCAATTTTTCTAATAATGGAAGTATTTATTTTCACAAATATTTTAAAATGTAGCTATCTTTGAGCCACAAAAGAAAAAAGCAGAACAAATACATGTTCCTGTATTTGATATAAATATACAACACTAACTCAGTTTTAGTTTGTTAGCTCAGCTCACTGCGAATAACTCAGGAAAACCAATCATAGGTAATTCTGTTGGTATATGTAGAAAAACACAATGAATGGTGATCATTTAAATAGAGTTCAAAATCCATTTAGAATGGTAGATAGGCCAGAAGGGGCGGGCAAAGAGAGAACAGCCACAGCGTCCCTAACACGCTGGACTTCAACCAGAAAACTGAAGTGTCTGTTGGAACACACCTAAAACACACTCCAGCTGTAAAGATAACTACTGTGTAGTTCAGATGTTGATAATGGGTTAAAAGATTGACAGATTATTGCACTTGTACAAATCTAAAAACAAATATCCAGCACTTTCACACAGTGAATTTTCAGGGATAACCAATTCGTCCATAGCTACGTTTTATCCCGAAATGATACTCCCTTTACCTCTTTCTTTCTGAGAACTGAAAGCTATATATATAGATTGTTCTCTCTTCATACACTTGTCAGCAACAATAAGCATTAACCCATTTTCAGATACTACAGATTCTCTAATGTATGTTAACCCCTTTACAGATGCTATAGATTTTCAGACTTACGTTATGAACAACAACTATATTTTTTGTGCTTCTTAAACATAGTTTGGGATGAAAACATGCCTCTCTACCAAATGGTGCAGTTTTTCTATGGAATAAAGTGTACAAATTCATCCGTGTATACTTACAAGTATTCAAATGTTTACCCTCCCTGAACACCATACACTTTCTCTAGGGCAAAACAACTTACACATCTAACACATTCCCAAAAGTGCCCCCCTCCCACTTCAGCACATGTGTGTGCATGCACACACACGTGCACACACACATAGACAGCTAAACCTGTTTTTTATATAAAAAATCTACCTCCCATTCTTTAGAGAAACTATTATTTTTCCTACGGGATATTTTTAATATAATCCACTTATCTTTGTGTATGGATTATCTTCTTGCATATATTATTTTATAGAATTTAGAGAAAAATGGTGAAGAATGATAAAGATTAGAATATAAATGTATTTAGTTAAGTAATACTAATGAGACATAAGTCAAAAGCTTTTCCCTGATACCTAAATACTATGAGATGCATTTCAGTGTGAAGATTTTAAAACGTGAGTCATTGATTGGATATACAGATCTCACGTGAGGTGGATATGTATTTCCTCACTCAATTCTTTTGAACAGTTTCTACTTTAGTTCTTGAACTAAGGAGGGCTGAACTGTGTAAAGAAATTTCCTTCGTATTTCTCTTAGATCAACATGTCTGTCTATAAATATCCTAATGCAAAGAGAGTAGATTTTTCTCTTAATTATCAGAAGATGATGTCTAGAATCTCATCTTACATGGCAATATCTTTCTTTCTTACAGGGATATTTTTTCCCCCTCCCAATTAAATGGAAAGATGCTAAATCAGTATGCTTTGAGTAGCTTCAGATTTTCAAGAGATCATTCCAAACTGGTGGTTGTCTCGGTTTGGGGTTTTCAATATTTACCCTGGCAGCTAACATGAGGACACCAAGTTATTCTTAATTTTAGTATCCAAACAAACCAGTTGCTAATACTTTGTTCCATAAACCTCTGTGTATAAAACACAAGACAGAATGTGGCCCATCTTTCCTTTCTATGAGAAGCTTTTTAGAAGGACTAGTGCTCTCTGCAATAAGTGAACCCTGCTAAAGAAAGCAGGATTATCTAATAATAAATGTCTCCTAATAAAAAGGAAAGATCCTTCACAGTCTAGAATTTAAGTCCTGCTGCTATAAAGGATGAAACCAAATATGTTTTTGCTTTTCCTCCAGTTGGCTTGAAAAATTAGCCTGGAAGAAAGTGGTCAAGATTGAATTCAGAAAGAATATTTCAGAAGGAAATACGGATTCGTAAAGAAATATGAATTCAGATAGAATACTTCAGATGGAAAATTAGGGTAAACAAACATTTCATGAGGCAATAGGAACTAGGCAAGGCATAGGAATTTAAGGAAGAACATCTTTTAATAGCTGAAACCAGTCTTTCTGAAGTGATTTATGAAAGCAAGAAATATTGCAACAAATAACCATTAATGCACATTCTACTCTTGGTAATCTTCCATACAATAATTCCTTTATTATCATGTACATCTCTTAATACTAGCACAGCATTCTGAAGTTGCCAAGCATAAGTTGTAGGTATCTGAGTAGGAAGATCAAAAGCTACTCAGATTTCCAGAAGAGCTGCAGAAAGTGGAAAATGACAAAGTCCTTAAACATAAAGAGCTAAAAATGATGTCCATTTGCTAATCCATGACAAAAATAGAAGCCCATATTGTTATAAAGCAAGAACACGGTTATAACGCTTGCTGTTTCTGTACAAAGGATTCCACAGAGAAAGAAACTTAAGTAATGTGTAAGAAATAGCTCATAGGCCAATAATTTATTTTCCATTCTTAACTGTCGTTCAAAATAGTTGATGCTCATGAAGTGCAAGGTACTGACAGTCCTGGGGGCCAATGGTCTGACAGGTCTGTTGCAACTGAACAGGGATGTTGCAGAGGCCATGCCGAGGGTGATGGTGTTTTCCCCTTGATGAGGAAGACAAGTTCAGGGTCCAGGATTTGTTTAGAACATCTACTCCTCTGCTGAATTTGCCACCAGGGAACCAATAAGTGAATCAGTA
This sequence comes from Diceros bicornis minor, assembly GCF_020826845.1. Classification (NCBI taxonomy): domain Eukaryota; kingdom Metazoa; phylum Chordata; class Mammalia; order Perissodactyla; family Rhinocerotidae; genus Diceros; species Diceros bicornis. Next base: position 18,236,858 of record NC_080742.1, on the reverse strand, counting down.
CCAAATAAAAATATTTGGATCATTCTTCAGCCAGGTCTGTAGAAAATGAAATCAATTTGATTGTATATAAGATGAATTTTAAAAGGCGCTTTTTTTGTTCAAAGTATGGATTTTAATGACATCTTAGTAATCCTTTAGAAATGTGCTGCTGCTTAGTGCAAAAAAAAAAAAAGTCCCACTGTTTCTTCAACTACAAGATAAGGTGTGTTTTGCAAAAATAAAGCATATTAAATCTTCATTTTGTATGTCAATGTTCACAAAGGTCCTGTTGTAGCTGGTGCATAAATATAAAGACTCATTTGTTGCCTGGAAAATAGAAGAAATGTTACTACTCATCAGAAATCAGTGGAAAGATAAAATGAGTAATACTCAAAATCTATATATCCAAGATATCATATTTTCTATTATTTAGCCCAATTTCTCAAGCCCCAGAGACAAGTTCTCTGATGGACTTCATGAGTAATGCAATCATGTTCCCGTTCAAGAATACATGGAAGGCTGCTCCAGAAGTCTCAAGAGCTGCACAGAGCCAGATAAGGAGTGGTAGCTAATGAAATCTGCTCTGGATGAGCCTTTCCACTCTTTGCTGTCCCTTCAGACCATCTTCCATTTAGAGGTGCATGTACTACTGCTTTTGAAAGGACTATTGGCTTATTCTCTTTGTGATCCATTCAGTAAAACCACACTTTAGCTCCACCATCTTATACTTTATTTCATCTCGCACATCCATCTCCTTACGTTTTCAATTGTTTATAAACCTGCCCAAAGGCATGATTTTTATGCTATTCAAAATTGAGGTTCATTTAAGGAAATCTGTATCTGTGATTCTTCTAAATCTAGTAAATCAAGTACATAGAAAAATTCTCCTCTCTACTTGTAGAGTAGAAAAGAAAGAAAAAAAACAGTTTTATAAAGAGCAGTAACTTTTCCTTATAACAGTCAAATGTTTAAGCAAAACTAATATACTTGTTGACAAAGACACTCTGGAAATCTTTCAGTTCTTTACCTTAATTTAGCCATGTATGTATGCAAGGAATCTGACATTCAGGGCTCATTAAGCAGTGATGAAATTTATCATGTAATTTTAATAGAGAATAATACAGAAAAATTTTTACAACAACTGCTATACTTCCTTTTGAAAAGTATACTTTCCCACTAGAACAAGTTGTTTGTTGCATTTTGGCTTTTCAGTGGATGATCTTTTCTGTTATATAAATGGTCATATGAATTACTTTGTTTAATCATAACTTATTTGTTTGTTACTGGACTAATGATAGGTCTTAAAGGTAATGCAATATTTCCTTTATTTATTATAATGTGACTAAATTAGGTTAGCATTTTGAACACATTGTGTCCAAATAGATTGTAGTCAGAATTGTGCGATCTTCTTTCCAATGAACAAATAGTGGCAGAAATAGTCAGAATAAAAGATTGAGTTGCTTTCCTAGACACAAGCTATTTATCTCACAAAAAAGAAATATTGGTCTGAAAATTCCAATTTATTTTTTTTTTAATCTTCAATTTGACTGATTCACACTTTGAAAATGGACAATTTTGCACTGTTAATGTCCCCAGAAATTGGAAACTCATGAAACTGTATTAGGGTTTAGATGTGATAATTCATGTAAAATATTTAGTATGATCTTGGCATATAGTAAAAGCTCAATAGTTATCAGTGGCAGCTCCAGAATTTCCATATAAGACAGCTTAGAGTCAACAGTCTGATTGGAAGTACAGTAAAAAGACTTGTTTTGAAGTTGTGATTTTCATAGCATATATGTTGCTTTTATTTCGGGTTTTTTTTTTTTTTTTTTTTGAGGTGCCTGGGAAAGGAGCTGATGGAAACTATGGGTAAGTGGAAAATCCTCCCCACACCTGTGCCACCTGTGATTATTAAAGAAAGTTTCCATTTAAGAAAGATAGGGTCAGGCATTCATTCCTTTTTACGTAAAAGGGGGCACAGGCACTAATATCTAAAACACAGAGACCTGAAGAACCTCTACAGTTTTGCCAAAACTCAAATCTTGTCCACATTTACCAGATTTTTTTCTTCAAATTCTGAGTAATTTGGTTTTACTGTGTTGGATACTGTTTTCTCCTATTCTCTTGTACTCTTATATTCAAATTTTAGCTTATGAATTTTAATTGTTCATCAAGGTTCCACATAAAACATCTAGGGTGCACACTCTGATTTTGGACAATGCATAGCCAAGATGTCTGTATGCAACAATCCTGTTTTTCTATTACATCAGTGTTTATTTTTTAAATAGCATATTTTTATCTTATTTTCTCTAACATTTATTATTGAGTTTTTAGTTCTCTTATTAATTTGAAGCTCCCTAAATATCTACCATTTTACATTTTACATACCCTTTCCTAGCAAATGATTAATTAATTATTTGTGATTTTTAGAATAATTAACTAGCTAGAAATAATTGAGAAATGAAAAGTCAGAATTTTGCACAAAAGCTATATATGTACTAATTTTTCAAAAGTGACAATTTCATCTTTTATCCCATTCTTCACAGAATGAAAGATGTAATGTATTAATCTGCTTGATAGTTATAGGCCTTATTTACTCATTCAGTCTTCATTTATGTCTTAATTTACGTTAAGAATCTCAAAACTTCAAGGATATAATATAAAACGATAGTAGGCTAGACATGTCTGGAAATATTTGCAGCCTAATTTATAGCTCCTCTTTGATAAAATGAAAACAAGTAATATATAAACTAATGTTACTGAAGCAATAGATTTTTTTGGTATGTACTTACTTATTTTTCTCTCTTTGATCTGCATGCACAGTATGAAATCATAAAAGCAACAAACATCACCACACCAACACTGAGCAAGATCATTTCTATCAGGCCAAGGAGGCTTACTTTTCCAGTCACTTGACTTCTGAACATGTTTGCCTTCTCATCACCAATGGTACCAGTCTGTAATCAAGTTAATAATTAGCATTATTTGAGTAGATTAGTGGTACAAAATAGCATATTTTCATCTTATTTTCTCTAACATTTATTATTGAATTTTTAGTTCTCTTATTAATTTCAATCTCTTGGTTAAGTTTCTTGATTTTTGTTCCCTGTAATGAATCATTTAAATTTTAATATGGCTGTTTCTCAGACATCTTTCACTCTTATAAACCTTTATAATTCAGATTTCTAATTAGATTAACTTTTTCTCAGCACACATTTTCCTTTTCAACAAATTCTACCCAGGAAAGTAAAATATGAATTCTAGAAACTATTGTCAGGGAAATATTTGGATAGCTAGCAAAATGAGATACCACCAAATACTCAAATTAAAAAACATTCCAGAGCATCATGGCAGAGTGAGCTCTCCCCGTAGACTCTCCCTTGATAAGATACAACAAAAAGGACATTCGCATACCAACAAAGGACACTCACACAACACACAACACAAAAAATGTCTGAGAGACCCACGCAGACATACATCTGAAGAAGAAGGTGCTGGAACCCCCAGAGGAAGTGGGGAGAGGTAAGGAGATATCCTCCTCCTCCCCATTCGGTTGGCAACTTTGGGTCCGCACGGCTCCCAGAGAGAGAGGGGAAAGGGGCAGCCCTCTGCAGGAAAACCATCACTCTCCAAGTTCTCTCACAGCCTGTGGGAAAATCCCAAATGGAGGAGACGGAACTGTTGTGGGGGTGCTGTCAACATCTGAGCACCCCAGGAGAGCAGATAGCAAGGGAAGAACGAGAAGGCCCTGGGATTGGGCAGGCGAAAGAGCCCCTCCCCTCCACACACCCAGCGCTGCACAACTGATCAGCCTGAGAGCCCCCAGATCACAGCCAGCTCAGAATACACAGCTCTTGACCCCCACCCAGTGGTAGCAGGTGGAAACTGAAACCAGATAATTTTAGGATAAGGAAAACCAAGCCAGCATCAGCAGGCATGATACAAAAATAATATTAAATCTTCAGACCTGAAGGAAAATGACGAGCACACAGAAAATCAACCCTCAAGGCACAGAAATATATAACCTAAATGACAGAGAATTCAATATAGCTATCATAAAAAAGCTCAATAAATTACAAGTACAGATAGACAATTCAATGAAATCAGGAATTTCTTCAAAAAAGAGATTGAAACCATAAAGAAAAACCAATCAGAAACGTTGGAGATGAAAAACACAATGGAGGAGATAAAGGAAAATCTGGAATCTTTAAAGAACAGAGCTGACAATATGGAGGAAAGAATTAGCATTATTGAGGATAGGAATGCAGAAATTCTCCAGATAGAGGAAGAGAGAGAACTAAGACTAAAAAAAAAAAATGAAGAAATTCTCCGAGAAATATCCAACTCAATTAGGAAATGCAACATAAGGATTATAGGTATTCCTGAGGGAGAAGAGAGGGAAAAAGGAACAGAGAGCTTGTTAAAGGAAATAATAGCTGAGAACTTCCCAAATCTGGGGAAGGAGCTGGAAATACCAGTGAATGAAGTTAATAGAGGGCCTAAATATATCAACAGGAAAAGACCCTCTCCAAAGCATATAGTGGTAAAGCTGGCAAAAGCCAGTGACAAAGAAACAATATTAAGGGGAGATAGACAAAAAAAAATTAACATACAAAGAAATTCCCATCAGGCTCTCAGCAGCTTTCTCAACAGAAACTTTATAGGCTAGGAGAGACTGGAGTGATATATTCAAAATTCTGAAAGACAAAAACTTTCAGCCAAGAATACTCTATCCAGTGAAAATATCCTTCAGATGTGATGGAGAAATATAACTTTCCCAGATAAACAAAAGCTAAGGGAGTTCATTGCCATGAGACCTCCACTACAAGAAATGCTCAAAAAGGCCCTCATGCCTGGAAAAAAAAAAAAAAACAGAAAGAGGATACAAAGCTTCGAGCAAGGAGAAAAATACGTAGACAAAATCAGAAAAATTGCAACTCTCTATCAGAGTAGGTTAGCAAACACTTAATTATAAAAAGTAAAGATTGGGCCAGCCCTGTGGCATAGCAGTTAAGTGCATGCGCTCTGCTGCTGGCGGCCCGGGTTCGGATCCCAGGTGCGCATGGATGCAGTGCTTGTCAGGCCGTGCTGTGGCGGCGTCCCACATAAAGTGGAGGAAGATCAGCACGGATGTTAGCTCAGGGCCAGTCTTCCTCAGCAAAAAGAGGAGGATTGACATGGATGTTAGCTCAGGGCTGACCTTCCTCACAAAAAAAAAAAAAAGTAAAGATTAAGGGAAGGAAAACACCAAAAATTAATATAACCTCATCACTTTAAACACACACTCACAACACAAGATGGAATAAGTTGTGACACCAATAACTTAGAAGGGGAAGAGGAAAGGAGTCAAATTGACTTAGTTGAAGGAAATAAGAGGTCATCAGCTAATGGACTACCTCATCCATGAGATTTTTTATAGAAATCTCAAGGTAAGCACTAAACAAATAATCAGAACAGAGTCACATACAATAAATAAAGAGAAAACTAAAAGAATTATCATACAGAACTACCAAACTAATTGGTAGTCTGAAACACACGGGATGAGAATCAAAGGAAATTCAAAAGAACCAGAAAATGAGTGAAAAAATAGCAACATTAAGCCCTCATATATCAATAATCACCCTAAATGTAAATGGATTAAATTCTGCAATCAAAAGACACACAGTGGTGGGATAGATTGAAAAGCAAGACCCAACAATATGCTGCCTTCAGGAAACACATCTCAGCTCTGAAGACAAACATAGGCTCAGAGTCGAAGGATGGAAGAAAATACTCCAAGCTAATGCAAACAAAAGAAAGCAGGTGTTGCCATACTTATGTCAGATAAAGCAGACTCCAAGATAAAACAGGTAATGAGAGACAAAGAGGAGCAATATATAATGATAAAAGGGACACTCTACCAAGAAGACATATCAATTATAAAAATATATGTACCCAACACAGGAGCGCCAAAGTACATAAAACAACTATTAAAAAACCTAAAAGGAGATATTAACAACAACACAATAATAATACGGGATCTTAACACCCCACTTACATCAATGGATAGATCATCCAGACAAAAAGTCAATAAGGAAATAGTGGACTTAATAGACTTATACAGAGCACTCCATCCAAAAACAGCAGACTACACATTCTTCTCAAGTGCGCATGGAAAATTCTCAAGGATAGACCATGTGTTGGGAAACAAGGGAAGCCTCTATAAATATAAGACTGAAATCATAAAAAGCGTCATTTCCAACCATAATGCTATGAAACTAGAAATCAACTATAAGAAAATAACTGGGAAAGTGACAAAGATGTGGAAATTAAACAACATGCTACTGTACAACCAATGGATCATTGATGAAATTAAAGGAGAAATCAAAAAATATCTGGAGACAAATGAAAATGAAAATACACCATACCAACTCATATGGGATGCAGCAAAAATGGTCCTGAGAGGGAAACTCATAGCAATACAGGCCTACCCTCACAAATAAGAAAATTTTCAAATAAACAACCTTAAACTACACCTAACAGAACTAGAAAAAGAACATACAAAGCCCAAAGTCAGCAGAAGGAAGGAAATAATAAAAATCAGAGCAGAAATAAATGAAATTCAAACCAAAAAAACAGCAGAAAGGATCAATGAAACAAAGAGTTGGTTCTTTGAGAAGACAAACAAAATTGACAAACCGTTAGGCAAACTCACTAAGAAAAAAAGAGAGAAGTCTCAAATAAATAAAATTATAAGTGAAAGAGGAGAAATTACAATAGATACCACAGAAATACAAAGGATCATAAGATAATACTATGAAAAACTGTATGCCAACAAATTGCACAATCTAGAAGAAATGGATAAATTCCTAGACTCATACAACCTCCCAAAACTGAACCAAGAAGAAACAGAGAATCTGAACAGACCAATCACAAGTAGAGATTGGAAACAGTGCTCAAAAACCTCCCAAAAAATACAAGTCCAGGGCCAGTTGGCTTCTCCGGAGAATTTCACCAAACATTCAAAGAAGACTTAGTACCTATCTTTGTCAAACTATTCCAAAAAATAAAGGAAGATGGAACACTTCCTAACACATTCTACAAGGCCAACATCACCCTGATACCAGAGCTAGAGAAGGACAATACAAAGAAGGAAAACTACAGGCCAATATTGCTGATCAACATAGATGCAAAAATCCTCAACAAAATATTGGCAAATCGAATACAGCAATATATTAAAAAGGTCATACACCACGATCAAGTGGGATTTATACCAGGGACACAGGGATGGTTCAACATCTGCAAATCAATCAATGTGATACACCATATTAACAAAATGAGGAAAAAAAACACATGATCATCTCAAGAGATGCAGAGAAGGCATTTGACAAGATCCAACATCCATTTATAATAAAAACTCTCAATAAAATGGGTATAGAAGGAAAGTACCTCAACATAATAAAGGCCATATATAACATATCCACAGCAAACATCATACTCAATGGGGGAAAACTGAAAGCCATTCCTCTGAGAACAGGAACAAGACAAGTGTGCCCACTCTCACCACTCTTATTCAACGTAGTACTGGAGGTTTTGGCCAGAGCAATTAGGCAAGAAAAAGGAATAAAAGGAATCCAAATAGGCAACAAAAAAGTGAAACTCTATTTGCAAATGACTTGATATTACATATAGAAAACCCTAAAGAATCCATCAGAAAACTATTAGAAATAATCAACAACTACAGCAAAGTTGCAGGGTACAAAATCAACTTACAAAAATCAGTTGCATTTCTATATGCTAATAATGAACCAACAGAAAGAGAATTCAAAAAGATAACCCCATCTACCATCACAACAAAAAGAATAAAATATCTAGGAATAAATTTAACCAAGGAGGTGAAAGACCTATACAATGAAAACTACAAGACATTGTTGAAAGAAATTGCTGATGACGTAAAGAAATGGAAAAATATCCCATGCACGTAGATTGGAAGAAGAAACAGTTAAAATGTCCATATTACCTAAAGCAATCTACAGAGTCAATGCTATCCCAATCAGAATCCCAAAGACATTCTTCACGGAAATAGAACAAAGAATACTAAAATTCATATGGGGCAACAAAAGACCGAATAGCTAAAGCAATACTGAGAAAAAGGAACAAAGCTGGAGGCATCACAATCGCTGACTTCAAAGTATACTACAAAGCAATAGTAATCAAAACAGAGTGGTACTGGGGCCAGCCAGGTGGCACAAGCGGTTGGGTACGCGCGCTCCGCTGCGGTGGCCTGGGGTTCGCTGGTTCAGATCCCGGGCGCACACTGACGCACCGCTTGGCAAGCCATGCTGTGTTGGCATCCCATATAAAATGGAGGAAAATGGGCACGGATGTTAGCCCAGGGCCAGTCTTCCTCAGCAAAAAAAGAGGAGAATTGGCAGATGTTAGCACAGGGCTGATCTTCCTCACACACACACACACACACACACAAAGAGTGGTACTGGTACAAAAACAGACACACAGATCAATGGAACAGAATTGAAAACCCAGAAATAAAACTACACATCTATGGACAGCTAATCTTCGACAAAGGAGCTAAAAACATACAATGGAGAAAGGAAAGTCTCTTCAATAAATGGGGCTGAGAAAACTGGACAGCTACATGCAAAAGAATGAAAGTAGACCATCTTCTTTCGCCATACACAAAAAGCAACTCAAAATAGATCAGAGACCTGAAGGTGAGACCTGAAATTATAAAACTCCTGGAAGAAAATATAGGCAGTACACTATCTGAGACTGGTCATAAAAGGATCTTTCTGGATTCCATGTCTACTCGGACAAGGGAAACAAAAGAAAAAATAAACAAGTGGGGCTTCATCAGATTAAAGAGCTTCTACAAAGCAAGTGAAACTAGGATCAAAATGAATAGATAACCCACCAGCTGGGAGAAAATATTTGCAAATCATATATCCGACAAGGGGTTAATCTCCATAATATATAAAGAACTCACACAACTGAACAACAAAAAAACAACCCGATCAAAAAATGGGCAAAGGATATGAACAGATACTTTCCCAAGGAAGATATACAAATGGCCCCAATAGGCATATGAAAATATGTTCAACATCACTAATCATCAGGGAAATGCAAATCAAAACTATAGTAAGATATCACCTTACACCCGTTAGAATGGCTATAATCACCAAGACAAGTAACAACAAATGTTCGAAAGATTGTGGACAAATGGGAACCCTAATTCACTGCTGGTGGGAATGCAAACTGATACAGCCTCTATGGAAAATTTATGGAGATTCCTCAAAAAATTAAAAATAGAAATACCTTATGATCAGAAATACCTATGATCCAGCTATCCCACTACTGAGTATCTATCCAATGAACCTGAAATCAACAATCCAAAGAGGTTTGTGCACTCCTATGTTCATTGCAGCATTGTTCACTATAGCCAAGAAGTAGAAGCAACCCAAGCATCCCTTGACTGATGAATGGATAAAAAAGACGTGGTATATATATACAATGGAATACTACTCAGCCATAAAAAAGACAAAATTGTGCCATTTGCAACAACATGGATGGACCTGGAGGGTATGATGTTAAGTGAAATAAGCCAGAGAGAGAAAGACCAACACCGCATGATTTCACCCATATGTGGACGATAAACTAACACATGGACAGAGAGAACTGTTTGGTGGTCACCAGGGGCAAAGGGGTTGGGGGGTGGGCACAAGGGGTGAAGGGAGGCGTTTGTATGGTGACTAAGAAACAGTAATGTACAACTAAAAGTTCACAATCTTATAAACTATTAAGACATCAATAAAAAAAATTCCAAAATATGTGTAAATACCATTTCAGTAACACTAGATACAAAACCTCCACTTGTATCACTCTGTTCTCCAAACACCTGTGTAGGTGTTAGTCTACTATATCTATAAGATAAGCCAATGGAATTCCCTTTGCATGTCAAAGAAGGCAATAAATGACAAGATAGGATATTTAGAAAGTAAACTATAATCCTCCTCCCTTTAAACATGTTATACAGCACTCTTCAGTATACTAGCCTTTATTGATCTTTTGAACAGTCTTACTGAAATATTTCACAGTTTTCCAAAGGATGTTTCCTAGTGACAGAAGGAAATGGCAAGAGTCAGCAGCTTCAATTCCTCTAGAGGCTTATGTAACGCATCTCCTAATTCTGTGGCTAATTGATTCCATGGTTTATAGCTCAAATATCTTGTCAGGCAATAGGCTAGACTGCCTGCACCTGCTCTAACTTGCCCTTCATAAGCTTGGTCGGCTTCTATTAGCACTACAATATTCAGTGAGTCTGGAGTTATTTGGAGCTACACACATGCACGACTCTTTCCTAACAAGCACTACAACAAGAGAAAAGTGTCTTAAGGGATGCATTTTGAAAATAATCTAAAATTATAGGAAGCACTTTGTCTTTCTGAAAGAAAAACACTGAAAACTAACATAAACTTGATAATTAATAATTTATAAACTCACCCATATGGGTACTGGAAACACATACAACTTCAAGTACTATATATATATATATTCAATTTTAAAACATCAAAAACTTTTTTCATATACAAAGAAGTTTACTGGTTTTCATGACTAATAGATAAAAATACTAACCTCGTTAAGCCAAAGAATAGGCACAATATAGTTCTGCTTCAACTTCTTTAATGCTCTGTAATGTACATTGGAAGTAATTGTGAAAATATATTACACATACATAACAAAGCTTAGTAATAACTAGTGTAAATAACTGTTGAGAAATTAGTTGCTCTTGCAACTTGGTTAAGTTTCTTGATTTTTGTTTCCTGTAATGAATTATTTAAATTTTCATACGGCTGTTTCTCAGACATCTTTCACTCTTATAAACCTTTATAACTCAGATTTCTAATTAGATTGACTTTTTCTAAGCACAGATTTTCCGTTTCAACAAATTCTACCCAGAAAAGTAAACTATGAATTCTAGAAACTATTGTCATAGAACTATTTGGATAGCTAGCAAAATGAGATGCCATCAAATACTCAAATTAAAAAACATTCCAAAATATGTGTAAATACCATTTCAGTGACACTAGATATAATTCTAAATTACAAATAAAAGTTATCCTAAGCATTTAATAATGATTATTTAATATGTTAAGTCAAAAAGAAGTTGAAATTTTATATTCTTCCCACTTACTTTCATAGATTTACTCAGATTCTTACAAGAAAATACTAAATCTCACATAATGATAACCTTGGTCAAGACACTTACTCAATTTTTTTCGCGGGCTTGACCAACATGTTGACCTGCAGCCGTTTTGCAAATCGTAAAGTGAATCCAGTTATCTAAACAGAGAACAAACTAAAATAATTACCAACTTCTTTTTAAAACACTCCTTTGTAATACACAAAACTTAATTTTACTGTTGTATAGAACTTAAGGTGAAACTGTACTACTTGAAACTTGTGAAATTTATTAAATAATTAATTGAACATATTAAATATATTACATACATAACTATCCATAGTTACATTGTGTGTATACACACACATGCATATATATATACACACCTGCATATAAAGGCATATACACAATTTCTTGGCCTAGACTAATGTCAAGGTTTTAGTTAGATTTGTGATATTTACCAGAAATGGTTTTAGGGAATCAACAACAACAGGACTAAAATGTAAGAGCTCATATGGTTAATTTAATTCCTGAACCATGTGTAGTCAAATCCATGTATTGTCAGTTTAATTATACTACTACTTCTATCATTATTTAAACTGAAACATGACTATGAAAATGCATTTGTTTTAACTTTTGAAAAGGAGAATGTTAAAATAATTTAAAAGTTGAAACTGTTGCACTATAGGAATTTTTGTAGATTTTCCTTGACACTAACTATAATAGATCTTGCTTCAGATTCACATATACTCATAAAATCTCTTTAAATCGCTCATAACAGTGTCTTTTCATATAAACAACACTTGCAGTTCAGTATAAAATAAGCATAAAATAGTAATTTATATTACTATTGTTTTAAGCCAATTAGACTCATTTCCATCATTGGTATTCCTGACCTACGAACCATTAAAAACGCTTATAAAGTTTCCTATGCTGAAATACTAAAATTGAATTACCTTGACATTTCATAAGCAACAATAGAAAGAAATGTAATTTATCGAGATTGTGATTCAATAAATGTGAACAATAAATGTGATTGACAAGGCGAGAATGTATTTTTAAAAAACAATATTAAACGAATCAGATCAAATAATATATTTGCTTACAGGTTCAACATCTAAGTATGTGCTATGTTCTTCTTCATTTGGATTTAAACCTTCAAAATGTTCCCCAATTTCAGGACTTGCATGTAGAAAATGAGGAAGTGAAATGTACACAGGTCTTCCTGAAAACAAGTTTTAAGAGACAGTGGGGTAAATCATTTTCCTCATTTCACATACCACTCAGAAAAGCTTTCCTTGAAAATAAAGCTTTTTAAATTAATACTTAGTTGGGTTTGAATACTAAATGGGGGATGAAGGTGAGGGAGAATAATAACAACTGATCACTATTGTACAAAAATAAAATATAAATTCTATATCATATTACTAACCAGTCAGTTAATGTCTTTTTCATTCCTTAGATGGTAATTTTCAATATGTAAAGTTTAGCTGCTGAACATAAAGTTTCAACTATATATGTTCATGTTTCAGGCAGTAATATGTCTTTGGACTGAGAATTAATTTAATTTAAAAGATGTCTCTTTCTTCATTCACACCCACTCCAATATGAAGAAGGTGAGCAAAATAAGAGACTCCAAATTTCGTGTTTAAGTCAATTATTGTTTCAGAAACATACTGAAAATATATTTATTTACCATTTTCTAGGGAAGAAAAAGCTAGAAAAACAAATAGCTAAAAAAACCCAAAACCAAATTAAAAAATGGGCAAAGGACCTAAATAGACATTTTCCAAAGTAGCACAGGGAAATATCAGTATTCCCTAATAATAACAAAGTTTTGCAACACTGAGACACAATTGGAATCTCAAACAATACAAAATCAAAACAAAAATTTCCTGACGCCACCCTTACTTTCTGCCCTTATTGCTTTCTTACTTTAAATTTTCGGTGGAAAGGGATCCTGGGTAAAGATTACATTTTAAAGAATACTGCAAATCACGTCATGGACCGTGATACTGAGAACACTTACGCACCTTCTTTGCATTTAGCAATGTTTAGCACACCATATAATGTACAGTTTTTTGAGATAATTTGTTCTGTGCAGAAACAATGGTTGTCTGGATTTTGAAGTGGAGATGCAAAGGCCTTGGGGGGGAGAACAAATCTATATACAGGAATTCCTTTCAGATTAATGTCAGCTCCAAACACGGCGTAGACGGACCTAAACACAGGTAAGAAAGAGCTTCATTCCAGGAACTTGAACTACATTCTGGAGATCTTATTTTTAGATTTATATTCTTGCTTTAACTTAGAAAAATTAAATATACTCCAATTAGAATTCTTGTTTAATTCTTAGGAAAAAAGTTCTTGTGAAAATTGAAGCCATGCCAGAACTCAATACCTGAGTATAAGCTGTTCTTTCTTTTGTTTTCAACAACGACTAAGAATAATTTTTGCTTGTGAACTACCATGGAATATTTATACTGAAGACATTTCTCATAGTTAATTTCCTCTATAGATTAAATATTTATGTGACTCCCTCAAATCCTTTACTTGTGCCCAGTTTAAATGAAATAAAAGTAAAATTTTATTCTTGCAAAACTTACTCATGGAGAGAAAGGCCACTCACTTGCTGGGGTGTGTGCATGTGCATGCTTGATATAGATCTCCTACACCTCCAGCATTTACCAAGTGTCCACCACAACCTAGGCAGTGTGCTGGGGCTTGACACATATTTGTTCTAATCCCCAGACAATCCTATATGAAGAAACACTGCTCTCTTCAATTTTATAGATAAGGAAAAGACTCAGAGATATCAAAAGGTTGCCCACAACCACACAGTCTTTAGGAACAGGGCTAGGATTCAAGCATACTGGTGCAGGCTCCAAAGCTTGTGTGTTATCTACTGGGCCCCATCAACTTGAAAAGATGCTGTAGTGGCAGCAGAGCACATTAATTAACCTAGTTCTGTGACAGTGGCATCATCGTCTCCGGACATCTTTAGAAAGACTGGGCATGCCCTTCTATACTTGACTGTTATTAAACATACTACTAGTTTAGTAAAATAAAAAAAAATTGTTCTTGCTTAGAAATGACAAAGAAGAAAATGAATTGTATTATGCAAAATATCCTTCTACATCCTTCAATTTTTTTAGAGTTAATAAACACATTATGAATTGCATATTGTATTTATTCTTAATAAATCCAGAATAATTTCCCTAAGTGTATTTTATTTTTCTCAAATAACATTATTATTAAGTATGAGCTTCTTGGTCTGTGTTTTGTCACTTGGGGAGAAAAATTCTGACTCATAGAAATACATTGGTGTCTTTGTCTTACCTGCAAATGTCAGAGGAAAAGAATTGCAACACCCGGGTCTTCTCAATAAAAGGTGGAAACGAGGCTGCATCTGTTTAAAAACGAACCCAGTGGCAAGGGATTAGATGTAATGCGCGTCCTAGAAAAATCTAGAAATCTTTATTCCCACATGGTCAATAGAAATATAATGCAAACTGTATTGCGATTTTAAAATTCTTTGGCACTCACATTTTTAAAAAGTAAAAAGAAATGTGGGGCCAGCCTGGTGGCATAGCAGCTAAGTTCGCTCATCCCATTTTGGCGGCCAGGGGTTCGCCGGTTGGGATCCTGGGCGCAGACCTACTCACCACTCATCAAGCCATGCTGAGACGGCATGCCATATAGAAGAGCTACAACTATGATACACAACTATGTACTGGGGCTTCGGGAAGAAAAAAAAAAAGAAAAAGAGGATGATTGGCAACAGATGTTAGTGCAGGGCCACTCTTCCTCAAAAAAAAAAAAAAAAGAAGAAGAAGAAGAATTTTAAAAAAGTGCTTCTGGGGCCAGCCCGGTGGCTTAGCAGTTAAGTGCCGGCACTCGGCTACTGGTGGCCTGGGTTCGGATCCCAGGCGCACACCAACCCAGCACTTGTTGGGCCATGCTGAGGCAGCATCCCACATACAGCAACTAGCAGGATGTGCAACTATAACGTATAACTATCTACTGGGGCTTTGGGGAGAAAAAGGGAAAAAAAAGGAGGAGGATTGGAAATGGATGTTAGCTCAGGGCCGGTCTTCCTCAGCAAAAAGAGGAGGATTGGCATAGATGTTAGCTCAGGGCTGATCTTCCTTACAACAACAACAACAACAAAGTGCTTCTTTAAGAAAAAAAGAAACAGATATATTTTATTTAATCCAAAATATCCAAAATATCATCTAAACATATAATCAATGTAAAAATTAACAAAATCTCAAAATCCAGTGTGTATTTTATACTTACAGCACATTTCAATTTGTACTAGCCACATTTCAAGTGCTAAAGAGTGACATGTGGCTAGCAGCTACCATATTCAAAAGTCTGTATACTATACACATCCATTGGTACTTTTGTATTAAATTTTCCCACTTCTTAAAAATAAGTGAAGGTTTAAAAAAATAATGGCAAAATCATATTATTAAAACTGTGATTGTGTTTGTTTTCTGAAATCCACCCCATCAGCAGAGGGGCACTTTTCTTACCATAGAGTTCAGTCAGAATTCCTGTTAGGATCTTATTGTTCTTACTTTTGATAGAGATTCATTCATCTGAGCTAATGGCTGATTAACATTTCTAAAATCATTTATGAAAATTCTCTGACAAAACAAAATTTCCTGAAAATGGTTTGAAAACATATCCATCAAACTAAAACTAATCCATCAAACTAAAAAGGGCACTTGTTGAGTTTATTAAATTTCTGCTGTGGTTATGATTCATGGCACACACTGGCTCTGTGAAGAAATAACTAGAAAACTCCTCCATTTGCCCCTCAAATGAGTATCACCAGAGGGACCACCACTGAATGTGTTTGTTCAAAATGGTAAGACCCATCCTTCAATTATGAATTCCAGGTTCTTTTTCTGGTAAGTGCCCCAACCTCGTGATCTCATTAAATTTCACTTAGACTCCTGTAATAAGTGAAATATAACAGAAGATCCCAGTGAACTTGACCCTGGCATTGAGAGAATTCGCTATTAAAGATTAGCTTAAACTCCCCAGATGGATCACTGAATGGGCATTGCCTACAACTGCCTTCCTGACACCTTAGCCATTAAAGAAAAAGAATACATTGAACGGCTTGAAAGAGTATTATCTGAAACATCATTGAAGATTACGTCGTAATCAGACCAACAATTACCACGGGCCATGACCACTAGATAGCTGATATTAGCATCAAATATATATCAATATTCAATATATTGATCAAATATATATCAATATTTTCACTTAATGTCTCTTCAAACTTATTGGAGAGGGTAGAGGAGGCACTTGAAGTCATGATGAAAACACATTGGAACATTTTCTGTCATAAGTCTCTTTTCTCTAGTGCCCTAACCAAGAATCTCTCTCACAGATCACATCAGAGTCCCCTGCCCTGTCCAACGTACCTTTGTTCCTAGTTTATTTTACTCCTATTTTCCTCTTAGATACTTTTAACTTCATGCCCATGTATTTATATTATTGTCATTAATTAATCCTCTACCTGCTCTTTTAAAATTTCTCTACTTCTTAGCTTTGGACAGAATTGTTTAATGATTTTTTTTCTTAAATTCATAAGGAATCCTTTAGTATTTAGGAGAAGCACAGTATCTTTCTCTGAAGTATTATGCTTATGCAATTATTAGAGTTAGTCGTATCGGGACACTTGACAACTTATTTGGAGAAATGCTTTCCTTAGAAAGGAATTTCTTCACCCACTCCCATGGCTCAAAGCACTTCAAAGCAAACACAACAGTTTTTGCTGTTTTTTCCTATAACAGAGAGATAACAAAATTAAATAAACATGCAAAACTCAACAATACCTTTGGAAAAGGAAACATCCCCTGTGTTTCCTTTTTATTGTCTTTTGCATAACTTTGCATTAACTTTCTTCATCTTTGTTGTGTTGTTTTCCTACAGGGCATTGCCCCACCAGCTTTGTAAACACCATGCTTCTGCCTCTGCTGCTTAGTCCTTGAAAGCTCACCTCTGACTTTGATTACCTCATGGTATTCGATTCCCACTGCTTTTTAAAATCTTAATTCTTAAACTAATAGGCATGTGTGTCCTTTCCTTTTCTTCAGGGAGAATAAGAAGTCAGATCTAACCATGCTGTAAGTTCCTAGTGCTTTCTTTTTCCCTCATTCTAATTCAGAATGTCCATTTTGCATAAATTTTTTATAGTTAGTAGACATCTAACCTTGCTTTTTGTTGTTGTTCTTTTCTCTCTCATTCTGACCATCTTATTCAAAGTAGATCGCTCTGCCTTGCAACGTCACTGATTCTGCCTCAGCTTGAAACCCCACTTGGAAATATGTTTTATCTTGATTTTTTAATTCTTTCAATTTAAAATTTTTATCTGTACAGTATTTCAAAAGATGTGAATAGTAACTACTTCTCTAATTTTTTTTAACCCCTTACTTCCATTGCTAGGAAGGCACTTCATTAAGCAAAGTTTTTACAAAGCAAACGTTTTCCTAGTAATGCAGCAAAGGCTAATCCTTGATGGTTAATCTTCACCAATCCCGTCACATTAGACAAGTATTTACTAAGCCTGTATGTGAACAGAGACTCTGAACTATGTTGTGGGGGTACAACGATAGGCAAGTGCATACCCCCCACCTCAGAACACTGTAGGTATGATGGTAGGTTTGTGGGAGAGAGGGAGGTGGTTCATTGGGATTATTACCACAAAACGGATGCCCTTACCTGTGCCATTAATCATGTCACAATAGCTTGACCAATAGGAGAGATTCCTTGGAAATAAAAAGAAAGAAAATGAAGAAATATTCTCAAGAGTGCCTTTCTCACATTACTTTGTCTATTATGATTCAATATTTCTGCTAAAATAATAAAGATTAGACATGTCAAATGCTAAATTTAAGAAGTGTTCTAAATCATTCGGTCTATATTTCGTTTGAAGCTTTCATTCATCTTGCTGAGATAAATTAAGTGCCTGATACCATTAAGTAGCCAGATTATAAAAACAAAAACTGCCAAATGTTGTTAATTAGAAACAACTTGGGACAGACACAGTTCTTTGAGAAGAAAATTGAGAAACAGTTATCAGAAGTGTAGATCTCTACTTAGGAGAGAATTTTTTTCCAATGGGAGAAATGAATTATTTGGTAGTATGTTGAGTGTTCAAACTGAATAGGAGGAAAATATTAAGTAATTGATGGAAGCTCAGTATGAGGGAGAAGAGGAGAGTGGGGAGAAGGAAAGAAAGAGAAGCAGATGCTTGATCAATAGAGATTGGAAACATAGATAATTTATACATTTTCCCCCTTTTAACTCTTACATGAGCTGGCTTTAAAGTAGGACAAAGTTTATTAGTTTATACTCTGGTCTCTAGATAGTATATATGTATATATATCTGAAAGCAATATAAAACAATAGTAGTAATAGTTTCTCTGCATCTTCAGCCACTTTTTGGTGATGGAAAAACTGTTTTTCCCGTTCCTAACATACCATCCAATGAGATGTCAACACAAGCTGATGCTTCGTTCTTAAACAGAATAAGCTGTTCTTCACTCTCAGTGTTGCACTGATCAATTAAATTAATCTTATCATAATCTTAAACCGATGTGAAATTCTTACTCCAATTAGGAGCACTTAGCAGTGCTCCTCAAAACCTCTCTATAATGTTGAAATAGAGGAAATGCTCATGTTTCTCATTATACAAATAGTGATGTGACTTCCCCTGAAATGAGCACTTAGAAGTGTTTGTTTTCCTCCACTAGACTTTTCTATAAAAATCTGTGTCTATGGACTCTGTAGAAAAAAAATTACTACACTAGTGAATATTTAACTGCTGTATACAATTTGAGATCGGGACTCAGTTGGAGGCAATGGTTACTTATACTAATACAAACATTTTATCTCTTCTGACTTTGATTATTCTTTTCCAGAAAATAACTGGTCTAAAGCATATTTATTAACTTTGAGGAGAAGAAAAGGCAGCTTCCCTCCTGATATTTATTGGGATTCTTCTTATGGTCACCTATATTAAATTATGTATCCTCCAGATGAATAGGCAGGAGCTAGGAAAAGAAAGAAAATCATGGCCATATGAACATATCTCATTCTATTACTACTTCAAAGGGGGCATGCTATTTATTTTCAAGTTTAATATGTAAATTTTAGAACTGTACTTGAAATACTAATTCCATTTTTTGCATTGATATAGGTTTAAAAAAGCTGAGTTATCAATATAGAAAATTATTTCAAGAAATTTTTGAAAGGGAAATCATGAAAGTGTTTGCCTGGATTCATTACACTTCCATCTTTATAAACACATTAAGTCATGTCACTAGAATGAAGAATTTTTATTTGACATGCTGAAATAAAAAAACAGTAAACTATATGTTGCTACCTGCTAGATGATCAGCTGATGTATTGATTTTCTTCCTTTTCATTTGTGGTTATCTAATTGTGCGGGGGCACTGTAATACTGATTATGCAGCAGAGATGGAAACAATCCCCTTGGATTTCTTTACGCAGGAGAACCTGTGCATAAAGTAAACCAAACCCTAAAGCAGGGCTGATATTCAGCGGCCATGCACTAGTGTGACCAGTTGTCACAACTAAAGGGTTAACACCTGGCAGAACAAGAGGTTCCAGGTCTGAGGTACAAGCAGGTCTGTTCCATAGGTTGGCGCCTGTGCCTTATCAGTTGTTGAATGAATACCACTCCTGCCTTAGGGTACCCTAGTAACACACATACACATACACATACACACACCCTTTACCTGGATACTTACTTGCTACCTTTATAAGTGTCAATTATGGCAACTTTGCTTATGTTGTCTTTTCCGGTGAAAACTTGATAAACTCCATCTGCAGTATTGTTGTACTGAAAAGATATGTACAAGAAAAAATGACTTCTAGAATAAGCCATATCTTCTAAATTATTAAATATGTAATTAAATCACTTGCACACTTCTCAAACACTGGGTTTTCATAATTATTTTATATGGTTTGAAATATATATGCAATAAAGTTTTAAAATTATTAGTTGTTAACATTTTAAAAAGATAGACTATAACAGTGCCTAGAAATAAGTTCTAGAAGATGTAACAAAGGAAGAAAACAGGTATCAGAAGTTGAATGAGGCAATTCTGATCACTCCTATTATATTGAAATGAGAGAATATTGAACAAAATCTATGACAACAGGGCTAGGTTTTTAGAGGTATTCTAAATGTTATGATCTTTAATAAGTGGTTACTGAAAATTAGGTATAAAAAAATTAAAAACAGAATTAGCCAAGAAAAGAGTTATAAATATTTGAGTTGAAAAATAATAACTGAATCTCTGCTTCCTTAGGGCTTTCTGCATTCATATTTAATTGAAAAATAACTTGTAATCGTAAACACTATCTACAAGTAAAATTACAACAATGGACTGGAGAATATGACTTATATTACATATAGTGCCAAGTGAAATTATAGTCAAAACTGCAATTCAATAGTCAGCTTGTCCTATTTATAATTCAAAACATTAAGCTACAACTAAGTACATCACCAAGTTCACATTTTCCTGAATCTCCAAACTGCCATGTCACGACATTTGTGGACCACTACAAGTTCTTATTAACAAACTCCACTAAAATACTACATTGATGATTTATCAATCTCGTTGGCTGCAAATTTAGGCTAACTTTTAAATTTACTTGGAAACAAATTTGTAAGGGGTTTAAAGAAGGAGGAATGATAGAATGAATCTATTTAACACAAATAAAAATTGGTATTAAACTTGATTTTTTGAGAAGGGAAATCAAAACCGAAAGTAGTGTTCAAGCCTTACTGGCTTACGACCTAATTTTAGACAAATTGTGTATGTATCAAAGAGTGGAAACCTGATTAAACGTCAGCTTCTTAAATTTAATCATTAAATTCAGATAAGTAAATTTTCCCAACTAGGAAAGCTGAAGCCATGTGAGATAGGGACTTTTAAAAAATTAGTATATACCCAGATCAGAAAGAGGGTTAACACACTAAATTATAAAATTACGAATTGCCAATGCCATTATGTTTATCCAATTAAAGTATAACAATATCGACACTTATATTTGATACTCACAGGATAAAACACACCAACTGTGGTAGGCACAGGGTACGGAACCAAACTCAAGAATGGATCCTTATAGCCCCACAAAAGTTCTTTCAATGTTCTGGTTTGAAACATAGAAGATTTTGACTTTTTGATAAGTGAGTTGAGTATCACTTGAACAAATGGATTTTCATAGAGTTGAGCTGCAGCCTACAAAAAGAAAAAACAATCCCTGTTTAACACCAATTGCAATACCAAATTTTTAACAAATAAACTGAGTAAATACTAGAGTTAAGTGTAATCAAAAAATTTTTTTAACTGTATCTTTAAAAATTACTGCCAGATCTTGCCAGAACTAAAAGTGTAATTTATCTAATCCCTAGATGATTACATTTCTCTGCCTCAGTATCCCTCACAAGAAGAAAACATTCAAAGTTAAGTCCAATTTTTTTTCAATGATACCCTTTAAGTGGTCTTCTAATTCAGTTGATTTGTACATGATTTTGTCGTCTTTCCAAATGACCATAACTCCATTTAAAATAATGACATAGGAACACATTTTTATAAAATGACAAATATTACTAATGATATAGTTCTAATCATGAGATCAATCATAGTAGATTATAAAGTATTTCAAAACAAATAATTTTGTTGTTTATCTACTCACTGCTACAGCCAGATTGAGAACAGTGAAATTGTCATTCTCTGTTCCAACTGATAATGAAGGTTCAAAGATAGCACCATTGGGCTGTACAAAAGAGACGGTGAGGTTCTCAAAGTCGTGGGTTATGTTTTCCTTGGCTAGATAACGAACTCTGAAAAATAGAAGTAAATAAAACTCAAAATAATTGTCTCAAGTGGACATTAGGTCTCAAATGCCATTCATTCACGCAACAAGTAATTTTTGAGTACATAGAATGTCAGAAATTATGCTAAACAATTGGATTAAAATGATAAATAAGCCAATGCTGGGTGTCTAGCAAATTAGAGAAGGGGGTCTTAAGTTTGCATAGCAGGGGAGATGTCATATATGTCATTATGGGAGGTTACACAGAGTCTGTGGGAAAACACAGAACAGATATCAATCCAGGCTTGGGATGGTCATGGCGGGCGTCAGGATCAAGACACATTTTGGTGGCAATTCCATATAAGTGGTCTGAATGACAACCAGAAGTTTAGTTAGGTGAACCAGGTAGAAAGTAGATGTATAAGATAAGAAGAAACAACACAGTGTATGTTTAGAAAGGCAACTGGTTGAATTTGGTTGGATTACAGAGTGAAAGTAAGGAGAGTGGTGGGAAATAAAGCCCCTGAAATGAGTAAGATCTCAAATATAAAAGAGTTGCATTCCATACTCAAATGTGTAGCCTTTACCCTGAGGGTAAGGAGGGGACAGAGACAGAGAGGTTTAAGCAGAAGAACATTAACTGTTGTATATGAGAAAGAATGCTCAAAGTACATAGCCTATCCAGCACTGGCTTTTCCACATTTTCCAGTTCTTTAATGCGAATTAAAGATAACTAATGGAATATAATTCCCATTTTACAGACCAACTCCCCTCCACTTGTCCCTCGCATATTGAATACTTATTAGTTTTAAGCTCCTGGCTCTAACGCCACTAGGTTGCGAAAGTACCAAACTACTTTTTAGGAATGTGGTGAAGGGTGATGATTACAGGGAAAAATCTTTTGTGAGTACAAGATATTCACGGAGATGAAATCAGGTGTACACCGTTCATTGCACTATCATATATTTGAATGTCTATTATGTAAAGTGAGGAGATAACTAAGGCAAAAAGTGAAAAAACATGGGACTGAAATGTAAAAAAAATCCACACATTTCACAAGGGTATGATAAAAATGTAAATTCCTGTAGGGGAGGGACTCTGAGGGTTTTATACCCCAAGCCCAGGGCCTAACACAGTGAGTTCTCGATAAATGTTTTTTGAATGAATAAATTAGTTAATAGCCAACATTCTTTTAAAAGGGAATTCACACTCAGCTAAAAGGATTTTTTTAAATATAATTTTATTAAAACTTTATTATTTATTCTTCTTGGAGTACTGTAGACATGCAAAGAATATAAAAATCTGAAACAGCACCCAGGACAGTCTATTATTAGTCAATTACTATTTCTCTCAGATAATTATATTTTAAAATTATATTACATGTTATTCACATTTAAAATTTAAGCATTTTAAATTTCAGGAACATTTGTGTATATATAAAATAATTGAAATAATAGCAAAATAATTGTGATCCAAATTCCAGAGCTTACTTAAGTGGTACTTACAACATTTTACCAGTAGATGGCACTCACTGAGAGAAAAATCCTTTAAACTGAGGCCTGTGTTTAGAATGTACTTTTTTTTTTTTGGTGAGGGAGATCAGCCCTGAGCTACCATCCGTGCTAATCCTCCTCTGTTTGCTGAGGAAGACCGG
Organism: Diceros bicornis minor; assembly: GCF_020826845.1. NCBI lineage: Eukaryota > Metazoa > Chordata > Mammalia > Perissodactyla > Rhinocerotidae > Diceros > Diceros bicornis. The sequence goes on along the minus strand of NC_080742.1, from coordinate 18,213,171 downwards.
CTCTGAGCTAACATCTATTGCCAATCCTCCTCCTTTTTTTCTTCCCCAAAGCCCCAGTAGATAGTTGTATGTCATAGTTGCACATCCTTCTAGTTGCTGTATGTGGGACGCGGCCTCAGCATGGCCGGAGAAGCAGCGCATCGGTGCGCGCCGGGGACCGAACCCAGGCCGCCAGTAGCGGAGCACGCGCGCTTAACCGCTAAGCCACGGGGCCTGCCCCTAGAATGTACTTTTAAAAAGACAACATAATCACTCAATTTTTTTGCTTAAAAATAAGAACGTACACAGGTTTTAGAAAGTGTTGATTAATAAGTTCAAAGGGAAGAATTTGCCTTAGATTTTTCCCAAGATTACTTTCTCTGTACTCCTGCCAAAGCAATGTAACTTAAAAAAAAAAAAAAAGATTTCTGTTGGATCTGAGAATATTCTGAAGGAATTACTGAGTCTTCACAGAGATGGTGCAAGTTGGAATATATAGAACTAAGATCTCAATCCAGGCAATGTCATGCTTCGACCCATGTCATACCTTATCAATCACACTTCCATTGAACACAGTTTAGCAGCCATCAGCCAAATAAGCCTGTGATTCTCTTTGAGGAGGAACATCCTCCAACACTTCCAGATCCCATTGGATTCAGGGTGTAATTCATGGGGAGGCAGGGTCACTTCAACTCATGGAAGATTCTCAAACTATTAACTTTTTCTGAAAGGTAACTAGCTGTTTCTCATTATTGAAGGCTTCTGAGCAGACACTAATGACTCCATTTTGGTGACATCATGAGACAAGGTGACCCCTAGTTGATCAGAAATCCCTTTAACATTGTTCTACAAATAGGACTTTATCATTTATAAACTTTAGCTGCAAATCCAACTTCTCATCTCCAACCCTCCCCTCGTTGCCTCTCCAAGTCAATCAGATATAACTAATCCATCCCCCTTTTGTCCCTTAGAGAGAGATGCTAAGGCCTCTAAGAATAAATATATGTTAGCTGTCACCCATCGGAGCAGGACTAAGACTAGGCTCAATATTATGTTTAGATTTCCCCATATCCTAAGTAATATCTTTACAAGTAAAAAAAATAAATAATCCCCCCAAACAAAAAATAAAACAGAAAGCATGCTAAGTTCTCAAGTTCTAATTACTATTCTCTTTCCTCACATGTATTCAGTTCACTCCGGTTATGATTTTTAAACAATTATGCTTAGGTTCTCATGAGGTCACATGTGAATTCCAGATTTTCATAGGTGCACATCAGAGCTATGACAAAATATTCATATAGGCTTTTGATAATAACATAAGAACTATAAGACCATGAAAAAATAAAAATATTTTCCAGGGTAAGATTATTTTTTTGCAACAACGAAGACCAAGTCTTCCTTGATGTGGGTGTGAGTAGTCACGACATGGGCATAGACAGGAGACTTGGGGTCATTGCTGGGACAGAGAAGGCCCCAAGGCCCCCTGCAGCTTTTAGATCACACTTGATGGCAGCAGGCACTACCTCTCACAAATTACCATTATTTCATTATATTTTGAGAGTGAGTTGTCAATCTAGAAGCATATTAATTCATGGAGAGGAAATAAATTATAGAATTCTAGACTATCTAAAACAGATAAGATACTAAAACTATGAATCATAAGAAATTATTACAAATATGAAATTTTGTAATGAGAATTAATGACGGTGTATAACTAGTTGTAATTATCCTTGAGGGAAAATCATACATTTGTATAACAAAGGATACAGCAGGACTTACTATGTTCCTATATGGATGTCATAAATATAGTCCAAATCCTTGGTTAAAGTGTTTTTAGCACCTCAGTCTCTCCTTTTCTTACTTTGGTAGTTGGAAAAGACACATTGTCTATAATTTAAATAGGAGAAAATGTATACAAAAATCTAGGAGTTACCAGTTCCTAGGTTTGTGTGAACATGGACCAATCACTTCACACACCTTGGTGCCAGTTTTTTGAAGTTACAAAATGAAAAGTTCTGGTTAATCATTTCCCCCGGGTTCTAATTGTCTAAGATTCTATTCAAAAGGGTATTAAACTATTAGGGTCTGTAGGATAAAGGTATAGCATATTCAGTCTCAGTATAGGAGAAAACACAAGAATGAAATTGCTGAATAGATATAAACACCCATATGACCTGGAGATTAGTTTGTAAAACTCACTGCTGAGTCCAGCCCAAGAGTCTCTGATTCATCTGGTCTGGGGTGTGGTCTGAGAATGTGTATTTCTACCAAGTTCCCAGGTGGTGCTGATGCTGCTGGTCCGGGAACCATACTTTGAGAACCACTGATACACGTATACATCCAATTTTAGGATTTTAAAATACTCTGGTATTTAAAATTCTGATAGATTTTTTTTTCTATTCAGCATGGATATTTCAGAGTTGTTGAGTACAAATGCCACAAGTGTAAAAATCTGTAACTTAAATGTAGGGCAGTTATTTGATGCTGGTAAATTTATAATAAAATCTGTATTTCTTAGAATCATTAAATACTTAGATTAGGATTCTATATAGGCAGAAACAGAATATTTCAATATATATTACTGGCAAGAAAATAATGCGTACATTTCAACACAATGGCATTTGTCAAGTGGAAGCCTTTACAGAAATACCTATGGTCAAGGAAGGAGTGCCACTGATTTGTGGGGACTCACTCACCTGTACGTGTAGGGACCTCTTTGCTTGAGCTTAATTTTGCCACCATTGACTGCCACTTCCTGTGGATTTTGCACATCAAAGATCCAAAATTGTCTGTAAACTTCTGTTCCTGTTTTAACCCAATTTTTAAAGGCAATTGTACCTTCTTCAAGGACAACTTCCTATGAAAAAGAAAACAAGTTTGGGTTATTTCTCTGCAGTAAGTATGGGCACTTCTGGGAGTTTGTAACCTTTTGTTAGACAATGAAAGGACCAAGCTAAGTACCTTGTTCATGAGAACCTTCGCAACCTAGCTACGCACTTGCAACAGAAATGTTCTCAACAAATTATAGCAACCTCTTTTGGTTAACCTTTCACGAAGAGAATCAATGTGTAATAATGCAGACGTCTGCAGATTTTAAGGCCAACCACTGGCAAGCTTTAGAGCGACCATATGACAATACAACAACAGTTAGTAACACAATTTATTAAGCAAATTTTATTGAAGCTGTTCCAAAAAGTTCTTATCAGTGAACATTAACTGCTCTTCTGCCCTCAGTGAGATGGATTAATAATGCAAAACAGAAAAATCTAGTGGCATTGGAAGCTTTCTCCTTTTCTTCCAAAGTTGCAGATAATCACTTAACGTTTATTAAATTAAGAAAACAAACACTTATGGATGAAAACACAAATTTTGACTTCTTCCCTTCAAAATCCTGCTCAATATGGCTTCCCTAACTCTCAATATATTTGCAGCAACCCAATAGCACTTATTTCCAAAAATAGTACATATTTCCAAAAATCACTTGATTACGGCTGTTGCAGGACAACAGTACCCATCGACATGACTGGCAACTTGAGGGTAATTATTAAAATGTCCTCAACATCTTCCTACGCATGGAGTATGTAGACACGAAGGTCGAAAATATACTGTCCCATTTCTCAAGGATCTTATAAAGTACTAAGAGACAGAGTCATATATAGCTGATTTTAATCTACGAGTTAGATTCCTTTACCCTACCCCACCCTGACCAAGTATTTGTGAATACTTCTTTGAAAAGTATTTCACAGAATATTAGCCTAAAGAAACTCATGAATGTGGGAACAATTTGACCTACCTGTTTCTTTCACCTGGAAGTGTCAATGTCTAATTCATTATGTTACTACTTTTTAAATAAAAGGATGAAATAAGGAAGTTGTCCTATTATTCTTTTGTGGAATCCATTAAAAATTGTTGATGTCCCTTGTAGTGAAGATAAACAAGTAGAAAAAATACTAGCGACAGAATCAGAAAACCCTACATTAGAAAGCTGTTTCCTTGCTCTAGGAGCCGTGGGACTGAATAGAGAGTCACCAAATCCCTGGGGGCCAGTTTCGTTATCTGTAAAGTGAAGGCGTTATCACAGATGCTTTCCCAGTTTCTTTCCATGGCCATCACGCCCTGAGTGGGAAGTCTATGAAGATGTAGTAACCAGAGGAAAGAAAGGTGATTCTGTAGCAGACAGCATTTCCAGTGAAGTACCTTGGGAAGAATGCCCAGGAAAGAAAGCTCCAACCTACCACAGTGTGTTAGAGGAAGAGGAAGACACGTATTTCACAGAAAGGAGCCTAAAGGGACCCAGGAATTCAGGGACAATCTGCCCTATTTGTTTCCGTCACCTGGAAGCATCAGCTCATAGAACGATGGATTGGGAAAGGACACCGAACACTCTCACGTTGTCTAGTGGAGCACTGAGGCTCTGAGGAAACAGGTGGCTGGCTCCAGGGTAACGCAGGTAGATAGCAGCAGCATCCTGATCAGAACTCCCGTCTCTGACCCTCAGACCAGTCCTCTTTTACACTATGCTATTACATCTTTTTTTTTCCTGTTACCTCTGTACTTAGCTGGTAGAAGTCAAATTAAATTTCATATCTTCGGGATACTTGACTTATTGCTTAATGCAGAGAATAAGAGAATTCCTTAGAGAAGAACAGAGCACCAAGCTAAAACACTGTTACAAAACTCTGTGCTGTTGCAACGCATTTACCCTGGCACGTTGGAGCCGCTAAAGTGATGTTAGAGCCTATTACTTTTTACAACCAATTGTCCTTGAAAAACTTGTGTATTTGCTCTTAAAAAGTCTTATTTCCTGGCCGGCCCCGTGGCGTAGCAGTTAAGTGCGCGCACTCCGCTGCTGGCGGCCGGGGTTCGGATCCCGGGCGCGCACCGACGCACTGCTTGTCAGGCCATGCTGTGGCAGCGTCCCACATAAAGTGGAGGAAGATGGGCATGGATGTTAGCTCAGGGCCAGTCTTCCTCAGCAAAAAAGAGGAGGATTGGCACGGAATGTTAGCTCAGGGCTGATCTTCCTCACCAAAAAGAAAAAAAAAAGTCTTATTTCCATACTAACAAGCCCAATATTAAGACAAAATTGCATATAGATAGTTAAAGTGTTATGTCTATTCTTCTAAATGTAAAGGTGTTTAATAGGATGCTAAAGCTGAAACCTGTGTAGAAGCTGAACGCTACCCATTTCAAGAGACTTTATGAGGGGAAAACACACACCAACATACACACATACATGTGATTACTCTCACACTTTAATAATCTCAAGGAAAATACAATATCAATTGTTTATCGTATACTTCTCAAGGCACATTTTATTTCAGTTCTTAATGAAAGGAACTCAATGAATGCTTACAGAATTGAAAAAGGATTGTGCTAGAATGTGCTTGGCAGATTCTAAGGAGAGGCAGATTTCTGCCTCTAAGGAGGCAGAAAACCTCCTTACCTCTAATGTGTGTGCTTTTAATATCGAAAGACTTTGTAAGTGTGTCATGCCTTTCCTCTAAAGGCCATCAATCATTTTGCCTTATTTGTCGATCTGGAGATATTTTAAAAAATGAGAAAGTTGAAACACAGAGTTGACTTGTATGTGTTGAATAATAAACTGTTAGGGTCATCATCTAACCTCATCCATTTTTTTCAGAGGTAGAAATGGGTCCTAGAGAAAACAGATGCCCGATTCAATGTTTTATGACAATTTAGTAGTAGATAATGGAGAAATCAGGTCTTTTCACTCCAATCTTGTGTATCTTCTGTAACACCACAATTTGTTTAGAGACAAAGAGAAAAATACTGAAGCAGTCAAATAGGAATGCATTTCTTCTGATCCTAATGCTATTATATGTAGTATTAGAAAATTTTATAGCCACTTCTTGAGTACCAAGACTAAATGTCACAAGTTCCTCTAATTTTAAAAAGGAGCAAAAGATTTTACGTCCTTTGTGAATTTAAAAGGCCTTGATTTTAAATTGGATTTGGACTCTCCAGCCTATTTTGCAAATCTTCCACTAAATTTGAAGTACAAAGCTGATAATTATGTGCACAGAAAAAGTAATATAATTTAAGATCCTTTCCCTTGGCTAATGTGTACCTCAGTATCTGTCCCTGACTTTAAGTATACAGACTATCCAGCCCCAGTAATGACTGGGTCCCAACCTGATGACTCTCACATGACATGGTCTCCAGCTGGGTTTAAAGCCATTGACCTTGAAACTTCTATTTTGCTACACTAATTCGAAAGCAGATATTTGTGAGAGTAATATCTTCTGTTCACCTCACTTGATTACTGCTGTTGCAGGACAACAGAACTCATCAACACGACTGGCAACTTGAGTGTAATTATTAAAATACCCTTGACATCTTCCTATGCATGGAGTATGTAGAGTACGAATGTAGAAAATATATTGTCCCATTTCTCAAGGATCTGATAAAGTACTACGAGACAGAATCATATATAGCAGATTTTAATCTATGAGTTAGAGTCCCTTACCCTACCCTACCCTGACCAAGTATAGAGGCTTCCTCTCTCAAAGCTTAGAGTGGCATGGTTAACAATGAAACTAGATGCTATGAATTTGATCCTCAGCTTGGTCACGTGCTAAACATTTAATCTTGGTCAGGTTATTTAATTTCTTTGTACCTCAGTTGCCTTATCTGTAAAATGGGGATAATATTAATAACATTAGGTTGAACCAAATGAAATTAGTATTTTTGAAAGTCAACGGGCCGGCCCCGTGGCTTAGCAGTTAAGTGCGCATGCTCCGCTGCTGGCGGCCCAGGTTCGGATCCCGGGCATGCACCGACGCACCGCTTCTCCGGCCATGCCGAGGCCGCATCCCACATACAGCAGCTGGAAGGATGTGCAGCTATGACATACTATCTACTGGGGCTTTGGGGGGAAAATAAATAAATAAATAAAATTATTTAAAAAAAAAAGTCAAAATAAGTTGAATATGGTTTAATTAAATATTTATCCTCACAGGTGGTTATAAGGATTAATAAATGTGAGCACTTAGAACAGTGTTAGCACATAGCAAGCATTCAATGAATGTTAACTATTATTATTATACAAATCCTATCCACCCTTTAGAGGGAGAATTCTAATATCATTTCCCCCCCAGACTGCTTTAACTGCTTCATTCATAGTATTGCTGTCTAACTCAGTCAAGCGGCAATAACTCATGTAATATCCTGTGACATTTCTTTTTCTGCTATTTAATCACTTTTACACCATATCTCTCCAGTGAAATCAGAACTTCCTTAAAAAGCAGAAACATACTGAAAGTAGTCTTCATTCTCCCTGCTGACTACCACAACTTGTTCTATTTAGGACCAGAAAAAGTGGCTTTAGGCTCAGATTATCGAGTCATTGATTAAAATCCAGAATTAAATTTGCTGAAACAGATTGGATTTAATATGTTTCTGAAACTCAGGAAATTAGCCTTTAAGAATTAATGTAAGAACCTGAAATGGGATATTTGTATTTGGCATGAAAAGTAAACTATGTTGATATTAAATTGGGCTGGAGAAAGAAAATTACACAGGCTTACCTGCTATTTCTTGAAACATTGTTTTTAAGTGATTTTATTATTGGAGTTAATATGCAAATATGTTATTTATTTAATATAATTTATTTTAAAACTTCTATTTTAACTTAAAATTTGTTTTGGATTGTTTCATGTTCTCATATATTGTCATTAAATTTAAAACAAATTCTACCATCTTTAACAACTAATACTTCAGGCATTTCTTTTTGAGCTTTTTAGAGACTATAAAAATGTATAAATTATTTTATCATATCTGGAAATATGATAAACATGTATTATGAAATTAATATAACTATAAATTAATTTATATTATTAAAATATGGACTATTGATTCAAAAGTCTAGTCATTTTAAAAAACATAAATAATTATTATTTCAATTTATTTTATCTGAAAGCACTTTTAACAAGCTACTAAAGGATCATTCTTTTCAAGAATGGGGAAAGGAAATGATGGTATAACTGAACATTAGCCTTTTAATAGGAACAAAAAGAAACCTTTATTTCTCTTCTTGGTGTTCTATAGTTAATATCATAGTGAAATTAAATTAAAAATTATTTAAAATTACCTATGTTATACAATATTCACTAAACATTTACCAAGTGATATTAACAATGTCAAGAGATTAATTATCTTTTGTAAACGATGGCAGAACCATGACCTTTTTCCAAAGTCCTTTGGTAGTCTCTGCATTTCACATTCAAGGCAGCTCATGCCATTGACTTTTTGTCTCCCTAGTAAGATTGCATAAACCTGCTGGCTCCACACAAATCTATTAGGAATCGTTGTAAAAATACTGGTAGGAAAGTTTTCAGCTATAATCCATAAAAAGCATGAAGTCTCTGAAAAACATCCCTTGTAAATAAAGAGTAAAAATATATATATATATTAGAAGTAAAATTTCTGGACTACTTTAGACCATTTCAAATACTGGTGTCAGAGTGCCATCTTTTAGAATTGGTAGGTATCATAGAGTTCCACCTCTATACTTGATAAATGAGATAACAATATGAGATGATTTTCTGATCTTTTTCAATTAAGCACTTTCTTTTTTTTTAAATGGTGCTTGTATACAGGTAATAACTTTCCCAATTTGCTATAAGTCAATTAAATGAAGAAAAGAATCTTCAATGAGTTTCAATGGTTTCAAACAAAAACTGCACAGCACTAAAACGTATCCGTATTTGTATAATACCAACATGAACTTCAGTGCCCCTGAGGCAGGGGTAGGAACCTTGGTTCCCTGGGTTCACATGTAATTCAGAGATACGCCTACTATAAAATGCCAAACAGATACATATACCAATCTTATCTTAAAAATAGTTTTGTAAACTAAAGAAAAAAGAAACAGTCTTATAGAAACAAAGAAAAAGTCATAGCATTTTTATATGACTAAAATTGACAAGGTCAACACGGCTATATGGAAATCTGAGAGCAAAATCAGGCTTAGTCTTAAATGTACCACAGACTCTGACCATTGAAGGGATTCTGATGGTAAGTCTTAGTCTATGGATATGGATATGTTGCTAGGAGACAGTGTAAACTATCATTTAGTAGTTTTTTGGAACTCATTCTTCCCTCAAATTTCAGATTTGTACCTCTTCCTTCTCAAGTCTAGATCCATACCACTGCCTTTTATCTTGTAAAAGATTGCACAGATAACCCTCATTTCAAAAACGAGGGAAAATGCTCTATTTCTTTATTTCATCCCCCCTTTATTACTCTACCCTACTGAAATTATACTTTCAAAATCATTAGTGACCATGTTCTAACCATTATTTCCTTGATTTTCATCTACATGAAAATGATTTATTCTCTTTCCTTGAGTGCTAGCCTTCTATTAACTTGCAAAAAATTATACTCTTTTGTTTTTATTTCTTTCCCTTTTCTGTTTTTTTCTTCCTACCTCTGAATTCTGCACAAATCCCATAGTAATCTCTCTGCTCTTTTGTCTCTACATTCAAACTCTCTAGAAAGCAAATCTACTGTTTAGTTTTATCTGTGGTCTCTATAGTAATGATCAAATCTATTTCAGTTCTGACTTTTGAAATACATACTGATGTTCATATCAAACTTAGAAAACCTCTGTATTTTATTCTCTTAAGGTATACACTTCTATTGGTAACTCAACTGGACTTCCAGTTTGTTATTTTTACTCCTCTCTCTCCTAATTTAGTCCCTCTATCCAATCTGCCATTGCATCCCGTCACCCATCAGTTCTTTCTTTGTACTCCACCACACTAGACGGAAGTCCCTTTGTTATGTAATGTGCAGACTGTGCAAAGATCTTTCTAAAAGGGAGTCTTAAATTCTCCTTGCAAGTGGTCATGTCCTACATAGTTTTTCCTTGTTTTCTTGTTTTTGGTCTCCTTACTTTCCAACCCTTTCTATTGTAGAAGCATAGTGTATAAAACTGTATCATATAGCCTCTGCCTTCAGATTGCCTAGGTTTGGAAACTGATTCCTCCTCCTTTTGGCTAGGTGAGTTGGTAAGTTGATTTAAAGTCTTGTGACTTTATGGGCCGGTCCCGTGGTTTAGCGGTTAGGTGCGCAAGCTCCGCCACTGGCGGCCCGGGTTTGGAACCCGGGCGCGCACCGACGTGCCGCTTCTCCGGCCACAGCATGGCCGCATCCCACATACAGCAACTAGGAGGATGTGCAGCTGTGACATACAGCTATCTACTGAGGCTTTGGGGGGGGGGGGGGAATAAATAAATAAAATCTTTAAAAGAATAAAGTCTTGTGACTTTAATGAGTAAAATAATAGTACTTTTTCATAGATAGTTGTGAAGATTAAATGAATTAATATGTATGAAGATCTTAGTAACACTAAATAAATGCTAGCCATTTGATAATATCAATCTCTAAATGCAGGTTTTGTTATGTCTTATACCTAGTGAAAAACATACACCAACTACTATTGCCTATCACATCATCAATTAACTATTCTGCCTGATTTTCAAGCTTCCTAAATCTGAGCCCATGTTGCTTTTCCAATCATCTCTCTTGTTAATCTCATATTTTGGCACAATCTCTATATTCTTCTGGCCCTCTTCACAGCATGTAGTTGCATTTCCACAATCTTTTCCACACCATTAATCAGTCCTTTGACACCTTTATTATAGCCCTCTTTGGACTTGGAAAATTCTATACTTCTTCAAAATCCAACTCAAATCCCACCTTCTTCCTGAAGTTATTGAATACTCTGAGATTTCTCTTTCTAAGTAGCACTTATTTTTCCATACTATACACTCTAGAATTCAATTCTAGTCTCACAGCTCTCTCTCTTTTTTTTTTTTTTTACAATGTGCTATTCCCCAGTTAAATCTTATGCTTGTTGAGATAAAAATGTATTTCACTGTCTCTTATTCACTATACAAAAGCAAATTTTGATGTCTCAGAACTCTTATTTTCTCATGATTAACTGCTATGAACTGAGGGATAAATATTAAACAATTAAAATAGATGCTAGCACCTCACATGCCATCTAACAGAGTCTATATGTACTGATATTGCTGAATGAAGAAGGAAAAAAAACAGATGATCAGTTACTGATCATCAATTATGTATCAGAAAAAGTAGTCTTCATCTAAAATGCTGTGCACTGGGAGATTATTGTGCTTTTTCTATTCAGCAGACTTTTATAAAAGCTAAGTTATAGTCCATGTGGTAGCACAGACACTGATCCTGTTCTCCCTCCACAGAAGATCCAGAAAGGAAGCACAGTTGATAGAGCAGGGTGTTGGAGCAATGGCAATTCCATCTCACACTATTAGATAAACCCTACCTCACCATCACTTGTCTCTCTCTATTGGACTATATCAAAATTAATGTCAAGAAAACTGGGAATTCCAAGGCAAGGGATGACTCAATTTACAATATTTTTTTCAGTGAAATGCATGGGGTTGAAGATCTCAATCTATCAGCAATAGAAAAAATAGAAATGACTATATTATTGAGCAAATGTAGCATGCAGGTATAGGAACTATTATCTTAAAAATGTGCCATTGTCCTATCTTTTATAGTAAGACAATAGCTATAATGGTACAGTGAGATGATTTCTTTTAATTTTAAAACCTTTAGCATTTTTAGCTAAAGAAAGGAACATAAGAAAATAGTACCTTCTTGTCATGAGTAACTAGATTTGAAATTAATTCTTCATGTTAATTTGTCAATTAAGTCAATGCTTCAGTGAAATAAAATGGTAATTGTTTATATTCCTAGTAAGAGCAAAATATCAAACACAGATGAATGGATGAGAGAGATAAAGGTCTTGGGAGTAACAGAAATTTCAGTATGAATTGGTAGGTAGGTCTAGTCCATTTTATGATTCAATTCTTGTTCTCCATTGTGCCCTATGCTTATTAACCCTCGGTCTAGGCCATTGACCTCTGGCAAGGCTGAGAGTTGAGGTCAGCACTTCGATATGTTTCTTTTGGCCAATGTTATGTTTAAAAAAATAAACATATGTGCCTTCGGGCAGGGCACACACTCGAATTCACAATAGTTCCTGTTCTTCGTGTTATCTTGTTCTTGGGAGCTTCACTTATTTTTTTTTTTTAAATCCGGTCTTCAAACTCCTGCAGCCATTGGAATTTCCACCCCTTGATTTAGGACTTCAGCAGACGTGCTTCCCATTCTAGTCTTTCCTCTCTCTATCAGTGAAAGTTGGTGAGGGTGAAGCTGATTAGAAGGAACTAGGATGGGAGATGATTCTAATTTGTTGTGCAAAACCTGTCTATCAAGTCACTCTAATTTTAGTTAAAACTATAGTCAACTTGTTGCAAATATACTGGGATATGTCTTATATAACATTTCTAACAGTATTTTCTAAGAGTCAAATATAAAACTTCATAAATGGAAAGTATTTATAAGGCAATCGTATATTATTACGCGTATCCTAAAGAGTGGTAGTTTGCCAAACAAAAAAAAATTTACCAGTTTTACCAAAGATTCCTGCTTCAATATTAAATCATGTTTGTTACATATATATGAAATATGATTTTACTTTTCTTAATACTAACCAAAGTGCAACTACTTTTATAAATGTACCCTCACAAAATACGCTTACTTATTTCTCATTCAAAAGCATATCAACATACTTTTTGGACATAATTAAAAGCACTATTTCTACTAACCTGCATACCTATAAATAGCTTTTATCAGAATTTGGATGTTTATACTTAAGATAGCAATGCATTCATGTTAAATCTGCATTCTACTTATAACATTTCTCTATCATGTAGAGTTGCAGTGTTCATAATCACCTTAATGTGGAAGACACACAATTGCCAGTTACCATGAAATATAAAACAGGCTCCCAAAGCAAAAAAGGGACAGAAGATAGAAGGAATCAGGAGGACAAGAAATATCCTTTAGACTGTTTGTACCTTTTTAATTTTCTTCTCAATAAGCATGTCCCCAACTGGCATTAGAATACCTCCAAACACGGCCAGGACTGCACCAATGACAGCGCCTGCGATGAGCCCACAGTTTCTATCACAGCCCATTTTTCTTGTTCAGGGGAAACCGAGGTTCAACACCCGCTCCTTTCAAACTCCCAGGTCTGATTAAGGCAGTTTCCAAGAGGTCTGGTTCTATCATTAGAAAGAGATCACAAAACAAAAGCTTAAATATCAGTATAAAAACATCAAAGTACAAAGAAAACACACAATGGAAGCAGATCATTTTGCCAGCTACAAACAAACAAATGCTTTTCTTTTTGTTTTAAGAAACTGACTTTCCAGGTCCTCCCCTTTCTTGCTTTTAACTATCTACCAGTGGTAGAAATAATAAATATTGTCACATACAGCATATCTTCAAAATTCTCTTCTTCGTAATTTTCTTCCTCTGCATGATTAACATAGTAGAATCTTATATATGGAGAACACTCTCACTGTGGTCTCCCCCTCGTCCACCTTCCCTCAGCCTGGGACACTTGGCTGCATCTTCACCCTCTCCTCTGGCTCTCCCACCAACACAGCCATCCACACCCTCCCCAGAGCTCTCCTTGCAAACTGAATGTGGGGAGACTGATGTCTTCTCCATCTAAATACCAGGCAAGAATGGTGACAGACGTTTTCTTTACTATACACATTCACAAATTAACAGCAAGAGGTGGATTTTACAGGAAGTGATCTGATGAATCTCAGAAACAATCAATTCTTCTTAACCATTTGTAAGCTATGTGTTAAAACAAAAAAGCATGGGTAAATTGGGAAATACACTGTCAGAAAATTAATACTAGAATACTCTCTAATATCACCAAAATTATACTCACTATTAAAAGAAAATCCCATTTTCGTGAACACTAAGCTCATGCCTGAATTGTTTCTTACAAATAGTGTTGAAAACTGAAATATCTTAAAGAAGTGTGCCTCACTTTCAATTTCATTGTTAATAATTCACTTTTGGATAGGTGCAAACAATTTGAAGAAAATATATGTTGTAGAGAATGCTTAGTTTTAATGCTAGGCATTGCTTTCTTAGTATTCTCAAATTTTTTTTTTTACATTTTCAACTTCAGTATCGTTCATTTTGTCACAAGCAATTGATTCATGCCAATTCTGTTAAAATCAACTAGTTTGTACTGGTATGTATATCACCAAGTCAATCTTATTTTTTATATCTTTGTATAATATGTGGTTATTTCCTAAAGGTTGGACGAAAACGATTTGTGGAATGAGTGGATCTTATCGTAACAAAGTTAATAAGAATTTATTCTAATATTTGAAAACACATTCATTTGAGCTATTTTGGTTGCAACTGCATTTTTTTTTCTTTTTTTCTTTTTTTTTGTGAGGAAGATCAGCCCTGAGCTAACATCCATGCCAATCTTCCTCTTTTTGCTGAGAAAGACTGGCCATGGGCTAACGTCTGTGCCCATCTTCCTCCATTTTACATAGGACACCGTCACAGCATGGCCTGACAAGCAGTGCATCAGTGCGCACCCGGGATCTGAACCCTGGGCCGCCAGCAGTGGAACAGGTGCACTTAACCACTACACCACGGGGCCGGCCCCGAAACTGCATTTTTTTAAATGGGGTTGACTTGACATTGATGAACAGTCAGTACATGCTTTGTAGCTTACAAACAAATATTCCCTACTTCAAAATGCCCATGGCCAAGGAAAACATAAATGCCCATGGAATGGAGGCTACAGACAAAAAACAGGCACACACACAATATTTTTGTGAACATTGTCAGCATAATAATAAAAATGATATTTTGTTATGGTCTCAGATTTTCCCTCCACAGCTTTGTTGTAACTGACGTACCACTTGTATGATTTTATTAGTATTTATTTCCACTTGAGGAACCATTTAGTTTTTCAAATGTATTAGTTGCATAGCTAAGAAAATAATGGTAAGAAAATAAGGAAAATAAGACTTTTCCCCAAAATGGAGAAAGATAAATGTTACAAAATTTTTTTTATGGCAGTTTAGTTTTACTCTTTCTTATTCTTTGGGATTTCCTTTTACGTATGCCTTATACCTAGGATACTTCCACTTAAATCAGGATGCAACAAACTCATTCACACTGAGTCCTGGTAGTTAAGAAGCTTGAATAGTCATTAGTGTCACATGTTTTTTCCAATGTAAATGAAAAAGACATAAGCCTAAACAAGTGATTTATTTTTCCAGTGGAAGTCTGTGTCTCACTGAGCAAGTGGGGTTGGCTTTTTATTAATTGCTTAGGGGTAGAGTGTGGAGAATAGCTTTCCCTGACTTCCGAAAACATGTAGCATGTTATCTCCTCTGGCTTTGGCCAGGGTTGTCATAAGGCAATGGAATAAGTTATTTAAAGCTGATAATAAGGATTGGATATTATCAAGTAGAATTTCCTTTGCAAAGTATAATTATACAGCACCTTAAAATTTTCTCGCAACATAATTTTTTAAACAACCATAATAACTGCTAAGTAGAGAATATCATCCTGGTGTTCTGTATACTGTGAACAAATAATCACATTCAGGGTAGATTATTAAGTAATATTTTGCTGAATGCCCATTTTATAGACCATCCCCCAACTCTCATTTGCAAATTATGCTTAAGGTAGCCATCAAAATGCAGGGAACCAACCTGGTGTAATTGAGGTTAGTAGACAGACCAAACCAAAAACGAATTTGCCACTCTCTTGCCAGGCGAGCATGGGCAAGCCACTTAATCTCTCTATCCCTCAATTTCCTCATGTGTAAAATAAGATGCTAAGATGAGATCAGCAGTTTTTAATTTAAACAGCTGAACTGGTTCTTCATTCAGATTCTTACATGGAAGACCAACAGGCAGAGTGATTGTGATTACAGCAGTGGCGGGAACCCAGAGACCCTGGTTCCTAACTCGGTGTCCCCACTCCCACATGATACTCCTCTCTCACCTTTAGGAGCTCTAGGAGAATCTCTGTAGAAACCTATATCTTTCAAACCCATTTAAAAATTGGGACAGGAACCCCCCAATGTCAAATTCTAGTTTTGTTTATACGACATCGTGAATCTATTAAAAAAATACAACGTTCTTGAGTCTATAGGGAGAGCAATTATATCCTCTCAGTTTATAGATTGTAAATCCTATTCCTTTTGTAGAATTTGTGAGTGTATCTTATTCCCTTGGGCTATCTTTGAAAGAAGGAAGAATAGTTTTTCTTTTTCTGCTGTCAAATCAACAGAGTGTTTCTAGAATGAATTTCTGAGCATTATGCCTTTCCACTGTGTTGGAAACCTGGTAGTAGAAACCAGGAGACTGAGCTATAAGAAGCCTCTCCAAAAAATAAGTCAGAATACCAGAGACAATTTCCAGAGAACCTGTGATGATTCCCCTGTGTGGAGAAAGCTGTGTTCCCTGGAAAACTCCACCCAGAAAAGGCCTGGCCTAGAAGCAATATTTCCTGGGACTTGAACTACAAAACTGGAAGAAGTTTCAGATTACAAGAGTACTTGTGCCATTAAGGAGTGCCAGGACCTGGGTGACATGTTCTTACTCATGAGCAAGTGTCTCAGCTTTCCCATTCTATCCATAAGCCTTCCTTCTACTTTTCCTCAGACTAGAAAACCAGACCAC
The DNA here is from genome assembly GCF_020826845.1 of Diceros bicornis minor. Classification (NCBI taxonomy): domain Eukaryota; kingdom Metazoa; phylum Chordata; class Mammalia; order Perissodactyla; family Rhinocerotidae; genus Diceros; species Diceros bicornis. The sequence continues at coordinate 18,196,591 of NC_080742.1, read as the reverse complement.
ACACCTCTGTTTTCCACTACACGCACGCTGTTATTCTTTTGATACAGTCTTCCTTACCTAATAAATATAGTATCTGCCCACAAAACCCATTATTGGAATTTTGGGGGGTAATTAATTAAATAACAAGTTGAATATGAATGATGAAAGTTAGCTTTCAAAACTAATTAAAGTCTTTTTCACACTCTTATCCTACCCCATATCTAGATGTGTTCACAAAGCCATGATTTCCTAGACATGAGAAAGTTCCCAGATTTGAATCCAAGCTGGTTGAAATGGGTGTAATCCATCATTTAAATCCAGTTATGTTTCATCATGTGGAAAGAGAAGGTCATTAGACCAGTACCTTATAAACTTCTGTTTAGAGAGAGATTCTCGTTTTGAATTAGATTTTACATGGAATCCCAATATATAAATATAGTGAAAAGACAAGCTATTTTGATAAAAGAGGGAAGGAACTGTGGCCCTTCCCCTTCCAGTCACACCTCACTTGGGTTCTGAGTCACCCCCACAGAAACTAAGGGCTCTGCAGAAAATTTTTAAATAACTAGATTAGGAGATCTCTAACATCTTTTCAAGTTACCACAATCCTTTTAATTTATATGTGGATTTCCATCCTATCAGAATATACTGGAGGTAAAACTACGTAATAGAAAAAAGTTTATAGACGTCTATAATATAAAACATAATAATACACTTCACTAAATTATACTTTTGAAATAATACAATTTAAAATTTATTTTGATGGTAGTCTTAAGAAATTAAAACAATAAGTACATTGGACCTCATATATTATGCTAAGGATCCCTCTAGAAACAAGCCTATCATTTGGAGTACTTTTTGGAGTACTTGATTACAGGGATTACTACAGGTTTGAAATCATTCTCTTAGAGTCATATGGGTTTAAATAGGATTATCTAGAGCCATTCTTGATCTTTGAATCCTAAACAGAAATGCTATTATCTTTTTTTTTTCACCCCAAACTCTACTATAAACAGCAAGATACTACATGATTTGCAATGGTTAAGATTCCGGGCTTTGAAGTCACTTTAGGTTCATTTCTGGGTCTTAATACTACAGTTTCTCTGTGGCTCAATTTTCTCTAAAATGGGTATATTAGACATCAAATAAGATAGCCCACATCAAATAAATATATATAGTTTATACAAATAGGAATTATTTACAAAACAGATTACAATAAATCTAACGAGATAATTTATTCTTTTTATATATAGGAACCTAGAATATCATGCAAATGGAAAGGCAGCTACTAGCTTAGAACAGTGCTACTTGAAAATTTTAGCCATGACTTGGGCCAGTGAAGTAAAACACCTTGTGACTAAGTTAGAAAATAGTTACAGAATTAGTTCCTTTAGGAAGGAAAAATCACAAGATTCAAACGTGTTTGAGTAAACATGGCCAAACATTTTCTCAAAAAGTAAGGGTGGCAAGTATAACTTCCAAGGTAAATTACAAATTTTTCAGTACACTCTGTCCAAGTACCTCTCCAATTATAATTATGATACTCCTCCCAGGCTAACTTGTTATCTGATGATTGTATATTTGATTTATTGTTCTGGTTTAATAATGATTCAGGTAAATGAAAAAATTTCTACATATTTTTTCTCTCATAAAATTCAATGGACCACTGGACTCCCTACATAATAAAAATTTTTTAAAATTTCAGTTTAGTTATTTTGTGAACCAATATTAAAAGCAATGTTTCTTTCAGATTAAAAAGACATTACTAACTTAAAACCACATAGGAAACAACTGAAAAGTACATGCAAATATTTTAAAAACATCTTTCACTATGTTACTTGATAATTCCAGAAAGTGTTTGAGATTTACTCTAGAGAATTTATGCCCTTTATAGTTGTGTATAAATTCACTTACTATAATTAAATTGAAACTTTCAGTTTCTCCAAAATGATTAATCCTTAAACTTGGTATCATCATTCAAGAAAATAATTTGCTGGCATTTGTAATAAGCTTCCTAAATAGCCAAAAATATTAATTTGGTTTATTTTTATTTTATCAAATTTTACATAATTTACACTAATTAATTAAATCTAGAATCATGATTTGTAATTAATATAATTTACCATTCCCAGCAGCAATTATAATATCTTTTTTTATTTTTAAAAAATGCTTAATAAAAACATATACAAAACATACATTGCTGTTAACAATGTAGATAAAGTCAGGTTCACCAAAAATTGTGCAATTCCCATAGAAAATTAAACAAACTAATGACTGTGTAAAGTAATAAGTAATTAACAATTGCATACTAGAGATCATGTTGATATAAGAGTGGAAAGTTATTTATAACAACTAATCTTACTATATTGATTTTTATTTATGATGATTTTAATTCATAATTTAAATTAAAAATCATGTGTAGCCTAAGTATACAATGAAAGTTTTACAATAATCAAGTTGGATTGTAAATCATTTTAAATATTAACAAATGTTTACAGATAAACATAGATTTTAAACATCAAGAAGTGAAATGTCATTGACCACTGCACAGTCTTAATATTTTTTAAACATAAAATGTAGGAAGATTGATAACTTGGAAAGCGACGCAAACTTAACTTTTAAATAAAGCCCAGTGACTTTAAGACAATAGTTAATGCTTTTTGTTGTTGTCATTATATAACTTCTTACTAGTGTTTATATAGTAGTGTCATCTATCATTTGGAAGATAGAACTCTTTTTCATTGAAAAAAAAAATCATATGACTTACCTTTAAAAAGATTAAGAAGAATTTTTCAACCAAATGCTCCAACATTTGAACAGACAACTCCTAGTAGAACCAAATGGTATTCTGCAGAAAAACCTTGCACTGAAATCCTCATTACATAAAGTGTGTGAGTTTAAATATGCTTTAAAAAAAAAAAAAAAAGACTACACTGTCAGATCCCAGTGAGTGGTTTGTTGCCAGAGGAACTGAAAAAAAAAAACAAAAAACCCCACACATATCACACTACTAGCAAGGCCCTTAAGGGTCTATTTTGGGGTCTGGTGAGGACCAATTATCTACATCTGAGAGACCCAGCAGCCTTTTTGCTTTGGCCGTTTTCCTGTCCAAGTAAGTCAGAGGCCAGAGAGACAAAAAAAAACTGACTTGCTGAGCCGCCTCTAATATATTCTGTTTTATTACACAATCATTATTCTAGATGATGAACTGGATCAAGGGTGGAAAGTGTGATTTGGGGAGAATAGCTAGAGTCTCACTTCCCTGCCATGACTTAGCTTGCTAAACTCATTTCATGAAGTTGAAATACAATGCATTTTTCTATACAGCATTAATCTGAACTGTGTTGAGACGAATAATTTTGAAAACAGCTGGAGACTGTCAATCAGCAAGGAGGACAAACAGACTTTAAAAAAAGAAATAGCCTTTTGTTTCAACTGAAAGTTCTAACTGCATATCATTTTCTGTTAATATTACAGAAGTTGCATGAGCACAGCAAAATCTTCCTATGAAAATAAAAAGATTAAATTTCTCTTAAATTTCTTCAACCAAAATACCACTATTAACTAACATTTAAATAGAATTACTCTTTAGGATGACCTTTTAATATAAAAAAGTGTATACTTAAGTTACTTTAAAAGAAAGTCATTATTTTTAAATCTAATAAAAATAGAAGGCCTTCCACTTTGGGGAAAAGAAAGACCCTCAATGTTAACAATCTGTTCTTACAAAGCAATTCTCGGAATCGTACAGGCAAAAATCAAGATCTTCAGGTTAAACTGTCATCTATCAGACATCCCAGCTGAAAAACTGCCTCCAGGTCAACCTAGAAATAAAGCAACCCAACGACAACAGGCAGAATATATTTAGTCCATTATATCATATTAACCCAGTCCTTATCACTGGAGCGCTGTGCTGTCCCTTCGGGTATGTGGTGAATCCTTCATTTGTCAGCAGTGGAGTACAACTGGAAAGGAATCTGAGCTCTCTTTTTTTTCTTCAAGCATTGCTTTCCTTTTCCAGGGTATTTTTACTGACACATTTATTTAAAAATTAATAATAAGTTATAAACTCCCTTAGGTAGATTGGGATTGTTTTTCAAATTTCAGACCACTTAATTAGAATCAAGTGGAAATGGCCTTGTGTAATCTCATTTTGATTTATGCTTTTCATTTTAAAAGAATGACTTACAGAGATTTCAGAAACCTTAAAAAGATGATTCCCTTGTAACTGTGACCTTTTATCTTTGTGATATTAGTAAAAAGTTAGTATAATGGCTAATTTAATAAATATTTTGATGGAGAACATTTTATTATATTTAAGCTGCTTTGATATATTTTCTTCTCAACCTTAATTCTCACATACACACACACACACCCCAATACGACAATTCAGAACTAGCTCACCAACACAGGAGTTCAGATAGGACCTATTTTAAAGAGCATATTTTAAACATATTGAAATGCTGGTTACATTATAACGAAAATATGAAGACTATTAGAGAAAGATATTTCAGAAAAAAATACATGCAAAATCAATGCCTAAATTGACACTGAACTTACTGGGATCACTATTTAATCAGTAGCCTAATGCCATCTAATCCTGAGTGTCTCTGGAGAGGAAAATGTCACATTCTCCCCTGAGCAGTCCAGAGAATCAAACCTACATTCCCTGAGGCCGCTGCTCAGCTCAGCGTTCAGTCCCACAGACAACAGGTCCTGGGGAGCTCAGCACACAAGACCCGGAAAGCCCACAGCCAAGTAAAATCTGCAACCATATGTTTAGATTTTGAGCAAAATATACACCCTGAGCAATAAGACAGAAAAATGCTGCACCCATTTCAGAGTAAAAAAGGTTGGGGTTTTCATTTTAAAACGATTATGTACCCACAATATTGTGAAGGGATGTGTTTTAGGTGAGGGTATCCCTTGCCTGATGGAAATCTACAATGGTGAAACCGGCCAACAGTTAGCCATTGATGATTAAGCAGCTAGTAACTATGGGGGATCGGAACTGGTGACCTCAAAATGTGTCTCTGCCTGAAAGACAATTTGGCCCCTAGCCCCACTAACTGACCAAAGGAGTTTGGGATGGGAGGACTGCCTCCAGAACAGGCCATCAACATAGACATCTCCAGGTACCTTGAGAGTCCTTGCTAAGCCCATTCTTAGTTCCGGTTACCCATTGTAAGAGACATTTACATTTGTAAAGGAAATCTCCATTTGTAAAGATATCTTCTTCCCTGTACCAGGAAGAAAGCAGGGGACGGCCTTACCCAGAAATTTATCAGAACTGAAGATGAGGACTTAGATCTGCATGATAAATTTACCCATTGTTAACTGCCACTGTTTAGGCGATATGCTATCTGCCATCCCCCTGGAGCCGGGGTCACCATGGTAATGGATGTTTGAGCTATTTTTTTCAGGAATTGAACCCCTTGTTCACTTCAGGCTGGATTTAGACCACCAACCTGTCAACTGGGCCCACGCAGACATATGTCCCATTAGTGACCTTTTCACGTCAAGAGGTTGGAACTCCACCCCCAGGGCACGCTAATGCTGCCATTGTGTGAACATGCATCTTAGAAAGAGGCATGAAGCCTGACTGTGCTTTCACAGATCATCAATTACCTCATCTCTCCTCACTTACAATTATTTCAGACCACCTTGCCCCCTACCCCATCAATATCCCTGAGTCCCTATTTTCGGGGAAGCGGATTTGAGATTAATTCTCCCGTTTCCACACTTGGCTGCGTTGCGATTAATAAACTCTCTCTCTCTCTACAACCTTATCATCTAGGTGATTGGCTTTCTGGGCGGCAGGCAAAAACAGACTTGGTGCAGTACCAATAGCACTAGATAAATGTAGGAGAATGAAGGTAACAGTGTTCGGTATACTCAAGACAGCTCAGACACAGCTCCTCGGAAACTTTTTTTTTTTTTTGGTGAGAGACCATATAGGGTTTGGAATCAGACATAAGTGAATCCTGATGTTACCAGGCACTAGTTATATTGACTGAGGTTAGGAGTTAAATAACTACTTAAATCTGATTTTCTTAATCAAAAAATGGGGAAAACTAACTAAGAAGGTGATAATAAGAACTAAATGAGGTGAGTTGTGTGCCAGGCTTGATGCGGGCCTGATTACGAGGCCCTCAAAGGTGCTTCCTTCCCACGGGCCCCTCCCTCTCTCCCTTCCCTGCTTTGTTGTCTGCAGATTACACAGTACCATCAGACGTACATTTGACTCATGTACCATCAGACAGACATTTGACTCATGTTTTTGTCCTGCTTCTGCTTCTGCTAGAATGTTGGCTCCACGAGGAGGGGGACACTTGCCTGTTTAGTTCACTGCTGAGTTCCCAGAGCACAGACCAGGCTCATGCTGGTACTCAGTTGAATGAATGGACACACACAACAATGATCATAACCGTAATAATATTCTGAAAAGAGTGAGGATGACCAGAAATCAGAGGTTATTATGCTGCTTGTTCATACCATGATTATGCAATGGTTTGGTGGGGATGAAGAGCATCTGCTATGAAAGTGAATGGACCCGAGTTTGAACTTGGAAATCATCACTTCCTCGAGTGTCTAACTTGTTGCTAACTACTTTACCTCTCTTAGTCACAGTGGAAATATCTCCCTCTCAGAGTTGTTGTAAAGATTGAGAGTGATAATACGAAGGACTTAGTGCACAGCCTGACATATAGTATTTAATAAATAATTGCTATGGTGATCATTGGCTATTAAGCAAATTTTTATTTTAGGGAATTTATTAAATAATATGGACAAGTAAGAAATATTGAAAATTATAGAAAAGTATAAAATAAGCCTTTTTTCAATCCCCAATTCTATTCCTCAGAAGTAACCAATGTTAGGTGCGTTCCCACACCCCCAGCAATTTTATGAATTTTAAGCCATATACATATGTATATGGGATAATACATACACTGAATCATACTTTCTGCAACTTGCCTCTTAAGTTATATGCCTTGGAGATATTCTCAGATCACGGAGTTAACTCTCTCTTTTTCCACTATTGAAAAATATTCCATAATAAATGACATATTGTCTTTTAAATGACCAGTTTCCTATTGAATGAGATTTTGTTGTTGTTGTTTTTTCTGTTGTTGTGTCTTTGATCTTACAAAAACAATCCTAAAACTTCATGTGCATATAATTTTGTTTACCTGTCATAGGACACCAGTAAACAGCAGAAAGTGAAATTTCTGTGTCAAAACTGCGTACTTGTATTTTTGGTAGGGAGAGTTTTACCAAATTTCTGTTCGTACATGGACGTAACAACGTGCAAGAATGCCTGTCTCCATACATTGCTCACACTGGTTTATACCAAACTTTAAGTTTTTAACAAATAACTTTTTAACAAATACTTTTTTATTGGTAAATATTTGAGTGAAGTTTAATCTGTTTTCTTAAGTATATTAGCCATTCATATTTTGAAATATTTGTGATAATATCCTTGTTCATCTTTTTTTCTACAGATTTATTTGTCTTTTCCTTATTAATTAGCAAGGAAATAGCCAGTCTTCTGACATTTAACAATTTTTAAAAATTTTTGACTGTTTTTAGCTTTATTTTTATTGTATTTTTAAATTAACAAAATTTTCAATTTTTATGTCATTAACTTTCACAGTAATTTCAAGTATTGTGTCATCCTTTGAAGGCCTTCTCCACTTCAAGAATATGAAAACTGATAAGCTTTCTTCTAGCATTTGTATGGTTTTTAAAAATCCTTTATAACAGCATTTTTAGATAAACTGATTCGTGGAATTTAACACTCATGAAGTAAAAGAGGAAGAGTAAAGTAAGTTGAGTAACATAAATATTGCAACATATTTGAAAAGCAGTGGTAGACACATTGTAGGAGTTCTAGAAGAGGCATCACATGACCCACTTCTGATCACAGCTTTATGAACAATAGGATTTGTGAACTGGGCAGCACACAGTCATCGTGTTCCTGATTTCCTTTCTTGTCAAAGCGGAGAACTACGGGGTCTACACTCTCAAGCTGAAGATCAAATCAGATGGCAGAGTTAGATTTAAAAATGTAAAGCTAGGGGCCGGCCCCGTGGCTTAGTGGTTAAGTGCGCGCACTCCAGTGCTGGCGGCCCGGGTTCGGATCCCAGGCACACACCGATGCACCGCTTCTCCGGCCATGCTGAGGCCGCGTCCCACATACAGCAACTAGAAGGATGTGCAGCTATGACATACAACTATCTACTGGGGCTTTGGGGGGAAAAAATAAAAAATGTACAGCTGTACGCAGCTTCCATGGAGTAGCTAAAATTTTTTAAGTAATTCATTTATTTTTTTATAGTTCAGCAAGTGTAAAGAAGAATTTTACTATAATGTGCATTGCAATTCTAGATTGTACAGTTAAGCAAAGACATAAATAAATGATGATGATACGACAGAGTTAACACATATTGGGGGCTTACTATCTCCAGTTGTTGAACTAAGTATCTCACATGTTGCTTTGTTGACCTGTCACACCACCTTACTAGGCTCTGTCCACAAGTAGCTGATATCACACAGCTAACACTTGCCAAAACAGCAATGAAAACTCAGATAGACTGACTGAAGAGCCTACACTCTTTTCTGAAAGTAATTCTTGAGCAATACCTAATTTTACATATTCTTTTTTAACACATTTGTAGAAATTGAATAATTTTAAATAACCTGATATTATATCGAGAGGAAAATGATATCTAAACACAATAAGGAATGAACAGTGAACATATTCTGTGACAATAACAGAATTATTTTTAGATTAAATAAATAAAATCCATTCTAAAGACCTGTAAACTATCTCAAAACCTTAGTTACGGGTGTAAAACTGTAAGGTAAAATTTGTTTTATCACATTAATCCTTGGGGATAACTAACCATGAAGATTTTATACACACATACATATTTATGCACATGTATGTACACACATGATTATATATGTGCATATATATTTATGAACATATATCTATTTTATCAGTTGCTGCCTTGTTCATTTATAGAAGTATTAAACCAATGGCATGTTCTACCTGCTTTATATGGTGAGGAAGGGCTTCACAGGCAGGAATAAAAAATAAATAAATATATATGTACATAATTTAAAAAGAGAATATTAAATGCACAAGACCTAACAGTATAATGTAATGCCAGTGAAAGCTCGAGAGATTAAAATGGAAGTTTCTAATATCACCTTTAAAAGAAAATTTCAAGTACATTATTTAAGCTAAAATGCAGAATATCAGGATAATTAGTTTCAACTTAAACCATGTGGTCTAATGAATTGAAACACAGGGTGAAAGCAAACATACTGTATCAAAAACATAAAAAACATGCTTACCCATATGTTTACTAGAAGCCATGGTAGGAGCTGTGTGTGAAAGAGATGAGAGGACGCAGCTCCGTATGTGTGGATAGCTCTCATGTGAGCAGGGCCAGATCAATATGTAAATTCCATAGTCTGTTTAAAAATGTTGGCACACCTAATCTGTACTTAAACAGTTTGTAAAGCTGACTTAACTCTCTAAGCAGAAGAAAAAATATCAACATTTAAATGATACTAAGAAACATAAGAAAATGTTATAATCAGTATAGTTGTCAGGGTAATTTGTACTCATACAGTAGATGGGAAATTATTAGGGGGAAAAAACCCAGAAATATTCAAGTAAAATTATGAGTCTTCAAAGTACAATGTCATAAAACAGTAGGAAAAAAAATCAATCACTAACAAAAACAAGCATTTAGTTAATGAACACCAAATGTAAAAAAGGTTGAGGAAAAAAATTGTGCTATCAGGGCCAGCCTGGTGGCACAGTGGTTGAGTGCATACGCTCCCCTTCACTGGCCCAGGGGTTCACTGGTTTGGAACCCCAGGCTCACACCGTCACACTGTTTGTCAAGCCATGCTGTGGTGGCATCCCGTATAGAGTAGAGGAAGATGGGCACAGATGTTAGCCCAGTGCCCATCTTCCTCAGCAAAAAAGAGGACTGGCATTGGGTGTTAGCTCAGGGCTGATCGTCCTCACACACACAAAAAAATTATGCTATCAATGAATTTGAAATTTCACAATGCAGAAATATAGAAAATTCATTGAATTGAAGGTACAACAAATTTTAGTGTTGATAAATAATCTAGACTAAAGATCTTAAATAGGGGTCTTAAAAATTAAATAAATAAAATAATTTTAAGAAGCGTTAGGAGAAATCAATTTATATTTGCATTGGCTCATGGCTTGATCAAAATGATGTGCTTTTAAATGCTAAAATAATATCAGGTTTTTTAATTCTGTTTAAACTCCAATAAAAAAGTTGAAGAGCATGTTGAATATACAAAAACAGAAAAATTTCTATAAAGAAATCAGATGGATAATGAGACTGAAACTGATTTTGTTCCATTTAATTAACAAAGAGACACACTAACCACAATGGCAAGTCTGTCTTTTATATATATCTGATAAAACTTCCAGAAGCAGAAGTTTTCCTGGAAATGTTATGGATCATTTAAATTGCTTTCTTTATATCGTATTTCCATAAGTATATTCTAGAAATCATAAACATTAGAATCCAGACAGAATAGAAAGTGGGAGACTACTAATCCATAATGCATAAGACAGATATCATATAAATTCACAATAATTCTAAAATATCAAAACCCTTCAACTGTCCTGCATGTGTCTCTGTGATAGCTGGTTATCTGCTTGAATGAAAGAAATTACAACTTGTTGGGAGTAGAGTAAAGCCTTCCCCTTGGAATCTCCACACTTAAGTTGTGAATAATAGAGAAATTTGACTTACCTGTTAAACTTCATTTTAGCCCTGAGACTTTAGCAGCGTTAAAGTTTGCGTCGACTTACCGGTCAGTGACAATGAACTTGATAAAGCAATTTACCTTGTGGTTAAGTAGAAAGCAATCTGCCACCCTTTCTAACTATAGTAGGTAGGTTTAGGTAGTATCAACCCTGTCTTTATGCAAGTGTCTGTTATCCTCATTGTTCTCCACCAAGCAACCAAGGACTTAAAACATGTTTATTGTGACCACCCTCTTTCAGATTCCTGAATGTCACTTTTCTCTTTTGTTCTGGCATTGTGATTTAAGCAAACAATAGTAGATATGGAATCTGAATTGCTATGGAATGTCACCCTTAAATGACTCTGCTAGCTCTGCGCTGGTCAATTAGTACATCTATTCTCCGAGACTCCTAGGATATAACTGTTTTTTGGCTTTTGGGGCCCCGGGGCCCTCAGCTGTGGTGTTTAGGTAAGCAAACTATCCTCCTCCACAACGCCTCCGGTTCACGAGTAAAGATACACATGTGAATTGAGATGCTCGTGTTGTGGAGTACGTTTCAGTGTACCCCGTAACACTCCTTTTGTTAACAACACCATGCTTTCCTGTTCAGAGTGAATATGCTGAGATTATCACTGTTTTCCCAAGCTGCACGTACAAGGCTTGGAGAAGCATCCTCCATGTATTGAAAGACTAAAAACATTTTCTGGACATGATCCAAAATCATGCCCTAGGCCTGTTTTTCCTCTCATTTTCTACAACTCCTCAGGGAAAACTGGGTAATCACAGTCGGTGGGAGGAAAGAGGGCTACACTGAGTAAAATTTCGAGGTGAAATAAGTCCATAAAAACATGGAAACCACACCATTTCATGCAACTCAAAATTAAAAACCATTAAATATTTCTCATGTTATAAAGAAGCATGTTCCAAAATATTATTTTTATAATAAGCTTCAGTATATGACTTCTCTCTTTCACAAGCTTCTCTGTTTTAATTTTTCCTTCTTTTCTCCTTTGGTTACCCTACATTTATCTGTGCTAATGATCTTTATTTGACTATTTGACATCTTATCTTTATCTTTCTAATATACTTTCATAATGATACATGGTTTTAGGTATGCAAATTTGGTATTGCATCCAAATTAACTTATTGCAGTTGTACTTACAAAAGCACAAGTTAGGGCCGGCCCGTGGCTTAGCTGTTAATTGCGCGCGCTCCGCTACTGGCGGCCCGGGTTCGGCTCCCGGGCGCGCACCTACGCACTGCTTCTCGGGCCATGCTGAGGCCGAGTCCCACATACAGCAACTAGAAGGATGTGCAGCTATGACATACAACTATCTACTGGGGCTTTGGGGGAAAAATAAATAAACAAATTAAAAAAAAAATTAAAAAGAAAAAAAAAGCACAAGTTATCTTTAAATTAGCAGAAACTATGAGTTCATTTAGTCTCTCACTTTTTTTGTGTGTGTGTGAGGAAGATTAGCCCTGAGCTAACATCTGTTGTCAATCTTCTTCTTTTTGCTGAGGAAGATTGGTCCCGGGCTAACATCCATGCCCATCTTCCTCTACTTTATATGGGATGTCGCCACAGCATGGCCGACGCGGTGCATTGGTCCACAACCAGGATCCGAACCCACTAACCCCGAGCCACTGAAGCGGAGGGCACATCCTTAATCGCCAAGCCACCAGACTGGCCCTGGCCTTTTACTCCTTTTGTGAATATGCTCACGTTATCCATTTAACAGATATTTCTGTTTTGAAAGGCACCCAGCCTCCAATGGCAGTTCAATACACAATCATGGGTTACAAACATTACCAAAAGATATTTCAGTCAAACTGAACCTTATTCTGCCACTTATTCTCTTAACCTTGTATTTACCATCCTATGTGGTAGAAACTATGTAAATCCCTCAAACTATGAAGCTCAAAAATTAAAGATTAAATTTGTGCTATTTGCTAAACTTTCTCTGGCTTATCTGCCATGTCATTTAGGTTAGAGAAAAAAATACTGTGATGATTTTGTTTTTAAGTCTTTGATGCAAATTAATTACTTGGAAAACCTTTTCTATGATAAAAGATTCCACCACTGAATATGTCACTTTTTGAGGCAATCTTTATTCAGTCCTAGGTGACTGGAACTGAGAATACTGAGAAAACTGAAAACGGACAAGGTCTGTTTTTGAAAAATTCCAATACATGAGTGTTAAAGACATGTTTTGGGGGATTGGTTTTAATTTTGAGTTAAAGATGAAACACAATGAATAAATCTGACTAAATTCAGCTATTTCAGTCAACTAAATCATAATCTTTCAGGGATACATCAACATGCTTAAGAATTTCCCAGAGGAAAGAAAGATAGTACCATTTCAAGAACTTGACATCCTCAGGTCCTGTCCTGCATCCTGTGTAGTGAGGAACAGCTTGTGTTCCAGAAGCCATGAGTGGCTGACTTCGCTTTCAGAGATGCCCTTCAATATTGAATTCAGAAGGAAAGATTCAAAAGCTGCCTCCAGATTTTGATTTATAATGCATGCATCAACATGATATTGCCTCTAAAAACTCCAACGTTCTATTTAATATTTTCCTTTATTTAACTAAATAGGGAGTGTCATAAGAATATGCATTTTCCTTCAAGACTCACAAAGCTCTGCTCCTTTGCTCAGCATTGGTGGGACTCGATCTTTCAACTATCCCTCTCACCTCCCCATCCTCCATAAATAAGAAGAGGGAACAGGTACCCTTGCAGCTGGGGGCCATCTTAGAACCTCGAGGAATGTCAACTTGGGTCAATGACAACACCCAAATAAAGGGAAGAGCAGAGAGAGTTGAGAAGAAAGAGCCAGCAGTTTGATCCAACTGTGCCTGAAGAATACTAACTCTGGAGTTTACAAAAATCCCCATATTGATTCAGTTAGTTTGAGTTGAAAGCACCCAAACCAATACCCTGAGATTCTACGTAAAATGTGGACTTTAGATCACATATATTTTAAACAACTAAAACATCTAGCCAAAGTTTATTGAATGTGGTCAAGAAACATGACTGAACCAGTAGGTATCTGAAAAAAAAAAAAAAAGGAAGAAAAAAGTATCCCTACAATATGGTTTTCTACACCATGCAACAGAGATATTAATATAATATTAAGCACATAAAATACCCCATGACTATATTTTACTCATCTATATATCTCCAGACACTTTAGTGTCCTACCCATAGAAAGTGTTACAAAAAACCCCAATTCATCATTTATTTGTTCATTCATGAGTTGCAAGGGAGTAGGTCACAATGATACTCCTTATGATGTGCTCATGGGAACTGCGTTGGTGTTGTTTACTGTTATACCCCAGATTCTAAAAAAGTGCCTAACACCTATAGGTGCTGAAATATTCATTGAATAGATGCTTAAAGAAACTACGTTATAGGTATCAGAGCATAGATCAAAAAGAGACATGGGTATGGTAAATATTTTGGTAGGAGAGGAAGTGCCTTTGCTTTTCCAGGATATCTGATATTAAGTTTAAAAGGACTGATTATTTTCCAGATGTGTATTTTTTATAGTTAGTAGACACCAGACACGTAATGGAATAAAGAACAGATATAGTCTGCTTCAAGCAAAAATCTGAATGTATTGAACAGATAATCTGATTCTTCCACTAGAGAATATCCTTCGGAAGGGTTTTACTTCTTCCATTCCACAGATGCTTTGTAACTGCAATACAAGGATGAACACCATGCTCCTACACAACAAGCTTTTCCCAAACATTTTACACAATCTAATGTACAAATTGTGTTTACCAGGAATAGACATATTGATTAAAACGAAGTTTTCTAAAATTTATTAAAATAATTCAATCACACCAAAAACCATGATTAAATGTTAAATGTAGATCATTAATAAGTCATTATATTGGGGGGGGGGGTTTGGCCTATTAGAAATTCTTTCCAAGTCTCCTGAATATGATATTCTACTGTCTAATCTTTTATATGACAATCTACTAACTCCTTATAGACTAACATGTAGAATGCCTTGCTAATAGTTTGATTCCTTTGAGTTGTTCAGTGGATTTGTTCTGGGCTGCTGATTTATTTTTTTAAAAAACAGTGGGGCTTTATCTGACAACAAAATGCATCTTTGTCGAGGGTGCCAGTGTGGACTAGTCATTGGAACCCTAAACAGAGACCCCTGGGAACTGGCTTTTCTGTTCTGATGACAATTAAATCCAGAAAAATAGCTTAAGTTCCTCCTTTGTACTTGTTTCCGTCCATGAGACGAGACATATCATCATTAACATGGGCGTTGCCCAGTTGAACTGACATACCATACTAGATGATACAAAAAAAAAAAAAAAATCAATTGCAGAACTCTGGAGAAATGAATAAAGTATAAAGAAAATATAAAATATTGCCAACTGTATCATTGTCCCATGAAAACCTGAGTCAGACTGATTCTTTTACTCTCAAGAGAACCTTTAAAATGATGAACTCTTAAATATCAAAACAAAATGCACAAATGCCAAAACCCAGGAGAAAAGGAGAGTAAATAGAACCTGTGGCGGGCCCGTCTCAGGAGAGGTTACTGGCTCCTCCTCTGCTATTGACTATGATAAATACACCAACATTGGAATCAATAGGGAGATAAGATAAGTACAATGCCTACATATGAAGAGGTACAAAGAAGATTACAGTTTATACATAGCATGAATAGGTTAAAAAAAAAAAATAGAGTGTTATTAAAATCTGAAAACATGCCTAAAATCAGAAAGGGCAAAATAATTGAGAATGTACCGTAGGCAGAAAATGCTCAAGGATGAGAATAGGTCCCCTCCTGCCTTTTCCGTTATTGCAAAAATGTGCTTTACAAAGAAATTAACTTTCTAATACATTTGTGTGTCAGATTACCTGGTATATTCCTTAAGGCATAAGATTTTAAAGAGAAATAATACAGTAACACATTTATTATCTTTATATGCAAATAAGGAGTTAATAACATAAAAGGATAATATTAAAACATACTACGTATACATATATAGATAAAATTAAAGATTATTTGGATAGAACTACTGATAGAAGTCAAATTTACAGAGCTTTTTTATTATTATATAAATTGCATATTATACTAGTCTTGCTTTCTCGTGCTTTTAATTTAACACAGATCATATACATATAAGCAAGCTTAGGCATTGGGATAGTAACCAGAAGACATAATAAATTTGAAATAACTAAAATTACATAGTGAATTCAAGCCAATTTTCATGTAGTTGCTATGATAAACTATAAATTACTATTTTCAAAATTTGGTAAATTGTAATATTATTTAGTTTGATTTTGTAGATAATAAAAAATACTGAAATGATAGAAGAGCTTATCTGAACATTGCTACCAGCAAAATATGGAGATTTGGCACAGCTAAGTTCCTTTTGCATTCACTGATAAATTGGGTTGCCATAGCAAGCCCATAGTCACTGAGTTTCTAAGCAACCTAAGACTCCACAGACTACAGATACTTAGGAGTCCACTGAGTTTTCATCATCTCTAAGGGAGAAATATGAAAACTTGTGGTACCAAAATCAGTGGAGGATTCCCTGATTACCCAGTAGAGCAGTGACCCTTATAAAACACTTCCTGTATTGATATCCATTTAATGTATTAAATAATAATATTTGTACTGGGAAATTAATTGATTACTCAAAGTGCTAAGTGGATAAAATTAGGTACAGAAAATGGCCAGTACCTAGCATGTGTTGGGCATAAAAATATTTATTTAATGAATAAAAAAGATGCAACTTATAATCCAACTTTCTAAAGACAAAGTTATTTACATAATGCTGGCATTCGTAAAGTCCTTGTCTTTTAATATAAAAATGTATGTTTAGTAACATTACTATACAGCATGTCATTTCAATTTTTTTTTGTTTTCTAGTTATTTACATTTAGGTAACATACATAATTGTAAATCAGTAATTGCTTGTGATCTTATATTGAAATATTTAATAATGGCTTGTCTAGAAGGCTTAAATAACAATATTTACTACCCAAATGTCAAATAGAATTATATAGGACTGAGGTACAAGCAAGGCTATGAATTATTTCTTGGAAGAACTTGTATTAACAATTCCTATCCTTGTCTATGCTAAATACTTTCTTCAGTCCCCTTTCTTGCCCACTGAGGCAAACCACTGCCTCCTGTGCTCTCTTTTAATTCACAAAGCTCGGTTCCCAACTATTTAAGATAACCATAGTGAAATAAAGTGAAGGCATACAAATATTGTTTGTTCCTACAGAATGTTGTAACACAATGCAGGTCAAAATAAAATGTCATCAATAGAAATGGTTATATGTGACCGGTAAAATGATTACTCCTGGAATCTGCAAAACTTTACCTAATTCTAGTACCTAGTTTTCTATGCCTCCCATTATCATTCTATGTAGCTAGTTCTTACCATGAAAAACATCATAGCAATGATTTGCAAATCGAAAACTGGCTTTAATATAACGAGTAATTTTTTAACATTACTTCCTATATCCTGTTAGCTGTTGCATCAAAGAGTCAGTAGCCCAAGTCAGGTATGCAATATGACAACTGAGGGTAAAATAAAGTTGCAAAGTCACCTCTCAGACAAGTAGCTACCTGTTGACTAGAGCCACACCAGGAATGCCAGAAGTAGAAACTTGCCTGTGACTTCTCCTGGTTACAGTTGACTGTAAGAAGTGGGGAAGGATAGATTCTTCCCTCGCCAAGATTGGGACCACAACCACTCTGCCATACAATCATAATATAAGAGAGTCTGAAACTTACATAATGATATTCATTATAATTGCATTTTTAGGTAGAAAGTGACTATCTACAATTTAACAGTCTTCCTGAGCATATATATTCTTAAGAATAAAAGATAGCTGCACATAAATTGGCCCTTTTAATATGTTGTTCTGTTAAGATAGTCCTCCATTGCTGCAGGTATATAAGCACGTGTATGCTGGAGGGTTTGGATAATTTCAATATTTTGGAAGGTCCTCATCACTTAGTATTGCAGTTACTACTGACAAGATCATAGTAAATTTCCTACACCTCACCAACTCTTTCTACTTTCTTTTAGATACAACTTCTTATCTAAAAGGTTGGGACAGGGTGCCTGAGTGTCTATAATATCTCATACACTCTACTCCCTGAGAGAAAAGAAAAATGCAAGTATTGTTTAAACTGGACAAGATCAAGGCAAAAATCAGACCCAAGTGAGAGATTTTAGAATTGCAGGCACCAGTCTTGAGTCCTACATTGTTAAGCTAGGTAACATCCTAGGGATTACATAGGCGTAATTACCCGATAGACGTCCGACGAAAAAGTGCAAGGCCACCAATGTTAACACACTTTCAAAATGCTGGTGAGAAGACAACGGCATTAACACTGATGACTCTGGCTATGTTTGCCCCAAGTGCTGGGTCAAATCACAGCTGTACATCAGCCAGCCCCACCTCCAGGTCTCCCAGAATGGCTGTGGAATCTTGAGTGACACTCCAGTGAGGCAGTGGGATTTCTCAACCAAAGTAAACCCTGCAGCCAGTGTTTGCCAACCTCTCCAGCTTGAAAACAAGCTGCTCTTCACCCTGGTTTTCTCCTTCAAAAAAAAGAAACAATTACTCTGTGACGTTTAAAAGAACACAGAGGCAGCTCCCTCTCCAGGGACATCCCTACTTATTTTCTCATAGCAATTCCCTTGACTCTTTTCATCCTGTGTCTTTGTTATAAGACTTTACAGCTCCCCTAGGAACCACATAACAACATGCACATTGGTCTTTATGATAAGAAACAAAGCGTCGATGAATATTCTAGTTTGTGGAAAGCTAGAAATGAGAGCAACATTGGGCAGGGCTTGGCAAAATGAACAAATTCAGGTTTACAATAGTTATGACGTTCTTTTGCTATATAAGAAAACTAAGATAGTGATATTTGGTGATATACTATTATGTATGCAACTCATAAGAATAAAAATAATTAAAAAAAAATAATTAACACAAAAATAAAAACACTCTAAAAGCAAATCAAGCCATTACAGTATACACTAAATTAGACAAAAATCTATGATTTTCCCCATATCATTTAAGGCAATTAATGCATCCTCATACGTGTGCATCCTCATACGCGCACATGCCACTATGCACCCAGAACACTACCACAAAGAGGAAGAAAGCCTGATTCCTACTGTGAGGTCTTCTGTAACGTACTTTAAATACTTCCATGTAAAATATAATGTGTGAGTATTGAGTATTTTTTAATCCACCTTCTCAAAGTGGGCAGCGACCCTAGTTGTGAACATTCATTCTAGAACTGTTTGACTTAGCATGCAATCAAATTCCATAATTTAGTTATCTTTATCTCCTAAAAACTGGAAATTTGTGTAATAAATGTAACAATCAGGTTTTCACTGGTGAAATGAATGGTTTCAAGGATTTATGAATTGGCTAGACATATTTCTGGCTAACTCCCTGCCCTTATATCACAGGCTGTGAAAACCCACCAAGCCCAGTTGCCTAAGACTCAGTTCAGAAATGGCCCACTGCCTAGCCTTTGATTTCAGGGCATTCCTGGTTGCGTGGACTGGGACTGGATGGTTAGCTGAATTCGTCATTAGCATGTTAAGTGTGTGCCTCTGATGAATCTTCCCTGCAAGAACTATGGGACACTTTAAGGTCAGAGAGCGGGGACTTCACAGAGCACATGGAACAGGTTGGGTTCCTGATCGCTACCCGACTGTTTTGGTTGGAAGCCAATCTGAGCAGGCTTTCACTATGCCTGTTTTGGGGAGGAGATCAACATCTTTCCCTGTTACTTATTGAAGGCTACCAATATTTATTAAGGTGACCCAATAACAGCATGTGCCCAAATTGGCTTGCAGAGTTTAGCCAACACTTACCTTCAAGGAGCTCCCATTCTAGAAATTGAGCTTACACACAGAGGACAATTCTACTTACAGATTCTAGGGTAGAAGACCACAAAGCCTCCTAGGCTCACAGGACATCCACACTTATTCAGATATAAATAGCTGCGACTCTTAGTTCAAAGACCTCTCACCCACTTCTATGTGTGACACATTTTTCCTCTCTAATTCATAACCCTCATATTGCAGAAGTTGAAGGAATCTTAGGAATCATCTAGTCCTGATCATTTAACAGATGAGGTTTCAGAGACCCAGGGAGCTGGAAATGCTTGTTCTACATTGCCCTAAGTGTTATTAAAAACAAAAACAAGGAGCTCTCAACTAGAATGTTGCTTGCTTTCTCTCATGTTTCCATTTTCTCTGTTTTTCATCTCTCTCACATGTCTTCTCCCAGGTTCTGGCCTGGTATTTGCTAAAGTATTGCTTTAATTTTTTGTGTATGTCACTATTCTTCTTTGTTCTTCTTTAGCAATGCCAGTCAATTTAATATTAAGTTCCTGGATAATTGGAATAATTTACACCTCCTTTTGATTCCCACACACTGTACCCTGTTACTAGAATAAAGTTAATTTTTTAAAACTATTCTGGTTCCAGTGCTCTTTTGACTTTTCAAGTTTTCTCTTAAATATTTTTTAAATTTTTAATTATTTAAATTAAATTATTAAATATAAAAAGAAAATATTTCTATTCAGTATATTCTATTTCTGCCCCCTCATGTGGGACAACTTGAAAAGTTCTGAGAGGGGATATAGAAGAGGACAATTATTTATTAAGAGATTACCATGGATCAGGTGTCATGCTAAATGCTTCCATGTGTCATTATTTAAATCTACAAAAAATTCTATAATTAGATATTATTAGCCACATTTTTACACAGAAGATAACTGACAAGGAAAATTAAGTAAATGCTGAGATTTCCTGCATTAGTACGAAATAGGTGACCTTGAGTTTGTGCATCCAGGTGACAAGTAATATCAAAGATTAGTAGGAAGCCATAAGGAGACATGGATAAGTATAAGCACTTTCTTGCCCATATCTAAATCCTTACATTTCCTCAACAGAAATCTCTCAGCAGATGCATTTTGCTATGCTACTTTGATGCTTTAGAATTATTTTCATTACTTTTATATACAGATTATAGTTAAAACAAATTTATTCACACAATTATTTAATTTAATAAACTATTCCTCCTTGGCATCAGATATTTCTGGGTCTAGAGATTATGAAAATAAAATAAATAAAACTCTATCTTCATGGAGTGATGCTTAGACAGACATAGAAAAATTATTATAAAATAGAACAAAAGGGAGTATAATGGAAGGTTTATGGCACAGTGGAGGACCTGCAGAGGGAGAAGGGTTAAGAATGAGCGATGACAAGCTTCACAGAGGAACTGATATTCCAGCTCCTTCCTCAAGCCTGAGTCAGAAACAAATTACCATGTATTGGCCAATACAGACAGAGAAGGGGTAAAGACAGAAGATATTTCTCATCTTTAGAAAGATATAGCAATTTCTACTAGAAGCCACTGATTTCTAGGAAGAAAATATAAAAAGTTCTCTTGGCAACGTCAAAATCGATAAGATTAGAGAAAATCCATTTCAAATTAATTGAGTGTCTGCTGTGTTCACACACTGTTAGAGAAAAGAATGTAGTTTCACTTTAGAATTCAAAAGCAATTCATAATAAACTGCCAAAAGTTATAACTTTGCTTGCATAAAAAAGCACAAGTAAGAACTAAAAATTCTGCTTCAAAGCCGAAAGTTTTACTTAATGCTGAAAAAAGAAGAAAACCATACTGGATGGATTTTACAAGCATCTTTGTTTTGTTATTTGGCACTGTTATAGATAAAGATTCTTTTAAATTTAGAAAATGAAGGCAAATATGTTGATTGTTATAGAAACATATGAACTTAATTTGAAAATAGTGAAGACTAAAAGTAAAGGTATATATATAACTTTGAAGGCACTTTAATGATTTTTAAATGTAAAACTAGTCAGACTATATCAAAGGGTAAGTATTTATGACAGTTACAGATTTATTTGTTGTAATCAGTAAATTTTTAAAAGATCTTAGTATATTTGTATTTCTCTTACTATGGATAAAGCATATCGTCTTACTGCGAATGCTATACAGTTAGAGAAAGCAAACATTCATATTCAGACCTAAGAGAAAGCAAACATTCATATTCAGACCTAAGGAAACAAGAAACCTGAGTTCATATAAATACTAATTTACAATAAGATGGAAACTTAGGTAATACATTCTTATTTAAAGAAATTAAATGCCTGGGAAAGTTTATTTCCATTTGAAAGCACAGAGGAAAATATTTTTAAATAAAATGTTTTTTGTTCTTCTATTGTTTCTTCTATTTGTTCTATTTTTCACCATAAATCATTTTAAAATATAGGTAGCCTATATTGGAGCACTGTGTTATGGAAGTTGGCTTTTTAGAAAAGTATTGATTTTCTTCTAATCTCCTTTATTCCTCTCACTTTAAAAGTCTTTTGACAATCCCAGATCACTCATTTTAAAATGCATTCCCCAGGTACCACCCAAATATAATGATTCCTGTCATATTCATTTCCAGGCTCTACTAACCTGACCAGACGCAGAGGCGACGTGAGGATAGCACTCTCTCTGTGTGTAACCCTCGCTCTGGCCTGTCAGGCAGAGTCCTGGAGTCTCTCCCTCTTCCCTGTTGCTCAACTGCATTAGGTAATAAGCAGCAGAGTCCTGCTCTCCCTGCCAAATAGGTAACACCCAAAGTCCCTGGGGGCAGTAGCCAGATTCCTTGTTCCCTGAACTTCACTGAGTTTCAACATTTAAACCCAAGAAAAAATGTTCGGATATATGGGTGACCTCCTAGAATGAGATGACTGGGCAAATAATTATTCAAATATCATTGTAAACACCACACAAATGGTATCTTGTGCCCCTTCCTCCTTCACGCTAAATACATCCAAAGCTATTTCTGGTGAGTACTTTTAAAAGTCATTATGCTTGTCTCCAGAATCTGACTGGAGGGCAGGTGACACAGTTTTGTTGTGTGTTGATTGACTTTCAAAATACTCACATCACCATATTTATTCCTTATAATATCACTTTGCATTTAATTTGTGAAGTGATAATCTTATCAGAAGCACATTCCGCCCCCCACCCCCGCACCACCCTGAGCTAACATCTGTTGCCAGTCCTCTTTTCTTCTTTTTCCTCCCCAAAGCCCCCAGTGCATGGTTATATGTCCTCCTGGTAAGTTGTTCTAGTTCTTCTATGTGAGCCACCACCACAGCATGGCAACTGACAGATGGGTGGTGTGGTTCCATGACCAGGAAAGGAACCTGGGCCGCCAAGGTGGTGAGAGAAGCAAACTTGAACCACTAGACCATCAGGGCTAGCTCCAGAAGCACATGTTTTGAAAAACCCAAATTGTGTCATGTTATACTAATGGCTAAGACTGAGGATGCTTACTACAGGCTACACACTGTTCCAAGAACTTTATTGGGATCATCGAAATTAATCTTCATAACAACCATTTGAGGTAAATATTATTATTTTCCCAGTACTACAAATGGCAAAAGTACCAAAGTACTGAAAGGCAAGACGACTGAGAGGCTGAGTAACTTGCGCAAGGTCAAAGAGTGCTGAACTATGGTTGTATCGACCGGCATGCGTTTGTCTGCAAGTAACAGAATACTCCAGTAAAAGTAGCTCAAAATACGGGGTAACATTTATGGACTTGTCAAATAATAAATAGTAGGAAATAATTATCAGTTCCCAAAATGCTAGCTTTTCTCCAAAGAAGCCATTTTAAAATATTGGGCCGTCATACCATCTTAATAACAGAATTCTTTGCTCAAATTGCATGTGTGTGTGAGTATATGCAATCAACTCAAAATAAAGACCACAGAAATGCCACAGATCTCTCATCACCTAGAATAGTATATTTCTTTAAAGGGAGAAAATGTTACATGTTAAGGTTTCAAAATCAAATCCAAGTTCAAAATAAAAATCAAGTCCAAGTTTCCATCACTCCAGGAAACACAATTGTCTATCGTGACAAAGAGAATGGGAAGTATAAAATTAACCAATCTGCAACAAAGAAAAGCTATGCTGGTAACCTGGAAAGGGCTTTCCATTTGTTTTTACAGAAAAGAACTGTCACAGTTGGAAACTTTGGGAACAGCTGTATATTACTGAAATGGAAACGTGTTTCACAGTCACAAACTCAGGCGTGCAAAATGAGAGTATATTTTTTTAAATTTCATTTTTACCTCCACCCTCCATTCTGTCTAATCCAGCATATTTCATGTAGTCACTTTTAAACAACTTTCCAGTTTTGTTATTTCTCAGTCATTTCAGGTTTAAAACTCAGTTACATTTTCCTCAGCAGGTCTTCTATTCAGAGGAGGAGATGGCAACACAGAGCATGCCCTCTAAACTCGTGACTACGGCTTTCCCTTGTCCTCGGCATGAGCTCTTTGTGGATGATGGCTCTTTTTCTCAGTTTATTACACAATGTACTAGGGCCTTGAGCACAGTGTTAGGGTCCAAGGGGCTCCATGAAGCTGCTTATAAACATAGCTGCCTATACACCACACACAGCCCATGATACTCCACTGCTCTGGTGCCACAATTGATGCAATGTTTTCTCAGGCTTGTTCTCCCTGAGCAACACCTCTGCTTTGAGATCCTCACACTCGCCTGTGGGGTCGAAGAGGAGGAAGAGCTTGCCTTCAGGAATGAGTCTGCAGCAGGGCTGATCACAGGGGCTCTCTGGGATTCATTCCCATCGAACTGTTCCCACTTCTACCCAAACTTATGGTCCTTTTATCTATTTTGGTATGGCATTGAGAACAACTGTTTCAGGTTGACCATAACTACTTTCCAAATCTTTATTAAAACTGAATGGTAACATAATGTCAGTTCCTTGTCTCCACTAAAAGTCTTTCCTCAATTGGCAGCTTCATATCTTTCAATCAGAAAAGAAAATGAAGAGGGTGGGAGGGACAAAACTATGTGGATTAATATCTCACAATATCGTTTTATCATATTGGAAAAACTATAAATTGTGGGAAACTAACACATGATAGAAGTTTAGCTAAGAGAGAGACCAATGGAGACTGAAGTCCTAAGAATATGTTCACAGAACTCTTAGATCCTTAGTCCTCCCTAGAAGAGTAGTTGAATATTTAAGTAGAAGGAAGTGGGATTCTTGGCAAATAAAATTAGGTAATCACATAAAGCATCTAGCACTGTAATTGGTGTGGCTGAAAAAGGGCATGTGAACAACCTAAGCCTGGTTTGGCATGAAGGTTCATGTCCACTGCTGGAGGGAAGTGTATCTAGACCAGGTCATAGGAGACCTAAATGGCTGAGCATAGTCTGGCAGAGAATATTGAAGAAGGGAAGGACAAGATGATTTTAAGGTTTAAAATCATGACCAATACCTCTGGTTAAACGTGCTCATTGAATACATTTTCACTTGCACCTGAAATCTCATGAAAAGAAAGTGATAGAATTTACAAAAACATGAACAGATGTGTTCAGCCTAAAGATTTAGATGAGAGAGGCCAGAAAAGAAGCCAATGTTTAGAAAACAAATGGACTAATGATAATTACTCTCAAGTGTCAGATTCTAAACATCTAAGCCTAGAGCGGAAAGCCAATGAGAAGCAAAAAGAATCTGCCAAATCATCCCAGATAGGGTCACGGGTTAGCAGCATGGGGTGCCATGGAAAACAGGGTCTGACTTGGTTGAATATCTTTAAAAGTCTTAAACCCTAGATCTTCTCCCCACATGCTCTGCACAGCCTGCCTATTCTCCTTCCTACCTTGTCAACAGGCGGGGTGTACTCTCATTGCAAACACTGAGCGGAGAACTCTGGACATAAGAACAGGAGGCACAGCTAGGGGCATGGGGGAGATCTGTGCTGAAATAAGTTTAAGTGAAAGTCCACATACCCATGCCTTGTCCACTGCCACTTCCAGAACTCTAGCAAGCTAGAGATTACAGGATTCCTTTCTGGGGGAACGGACTGGTGTAAGAAAAAACACTTGATACCACTTTTTAGTGGTGCTGGGGGCAGTGGGGGAAGACAATGAAACGGCCAGGACCTTATCAGATCCTTCTACAGCAGTACTGTCCAATAGAAGTAGAACATGAGCCCATGTTATACATATTTTTGAAATGTCCAGTAGTCACATTAAAAGTATAAATAAATAAGTAATGTTAATTTAATATTCTATATTATTTAGCCTAGTATCATAAATACTATACTTCCAATTATTATAAAATTATTAATAATATATTTTACTTTTTTTGGTACCAAATCTTAGAAGTCTGGTCTTTATTTTACTCTTGTAGCACATCTCAATTTGGACTAACTACATTTCAAGTTCTCAGTAGTCACCTATAGCTAGTGGCTACCATATTGGACAACGCAGCTCTAGAATGAGATCTGTATTTATTGGCCACAATTTTAGATATAAATGGACAATCACCAGACATCTGAGGAACACCTCTGACATGCAGGACAAAATTTATAAACAAATAAGCAAACAATAAGGATGAATATAAGAAAAGGGAATAAAAAACACCAAATATTTTTGTGATTAATGTCTTCAGACAACTAAGAGAAGATACTGCATGATGAAACTAGTGAAACAGAAAACGATGAAAGCATAAAAAGCAGAGAAATAAAAGGTAGCAATCTGGACAGTTTAGACAATGATTGGAGAAATAACACAGTCAGCAGAGCAGCTGGGACATCAGAGTAGCAGCACTGGCGCACAGAGGAGCCATTACAGCAACATTAGAGCAGTAGAAAAGAGCCAACATCCAGATGATGGGATTGCCAGAGAAAACAAAATAAAACCAGAAACAAAACAGGGAAATAAGATAGAATGGAATCTAGGACACAAATCTCCAGAGTATAAGAAGCCAGCAGCTACAGCACAATGGATTGTGGCCATAGGCCATGGCCTTCCTGCCTATCTTCACAATGTTGCAGCATCTCAAGAATAAACAGAAGATCTTGGGAGTAATGTCACATACATATCAGAAAGACAACAGACTTTGATAGCAACACTGGGAATTTAGAAGTCAAATGAGCAATCTTTTCAAAAATCTGAGGGAAAAGGAATTCCAACTGTTATTCTATGTGCACACAAATTTTCAAGAATGAGGATAAAGACATGTTAATACATGCAAGGTCCCAAGTATTACTTTTCTTTTACCCTTTCTTAAGGAGGTCAAGGAAGTTGCAGACTATAAACGCCAGCAAAACAAGGGAGTAAACAAAGAAAGCAGAAGACAGAGGATTGAGGAAATAGCTGATCTGGTAACTGAGAGACAAAAGAAATTTCCAGGAAGAAGTTAAAGGAAGTTTCAGGGTAAGAAATTTGTCACAGGCACAGGAAAAAAACCCACTTAATTTTGGATCAGGACAGAGGATTTAAGGAGGCAATCATCATCACCAGAAAAAGTAAATTGTACCAGAAAGAAAGTACTCACTATATACTTTTTCTGAGCTCTGCTGCTCAGAAGATTTATAATAATAGTGTAAGCAGTAAGTAACATGAAAAATGCACTACATTAATTGGGTTGCCAGAAGAGAAGTACCTACTTGGAGTGTGGTACTATAAAAACTAGCTCCTTCTCTTCCACAGGAGAAAATCAAAGGCTAATGTGTAAAACAATTTTTTTTTTTTAAATCAAGGAATATCACTGTAGGTATGTTATCTAGAAATCACACAAAGTGTTTTCTCTTGGAAAGAAACGTGGGGGATGGAGAAGGTGGGGAAAATAGGGCAACTGTCTTTATTTTTTCTTTAAGTTTTAAAATACTTTTTGACTGTTTTTTTCAGTAACAAACATTTGATAATCAAATACATTTTTAAACAAAATTATATTTGAATTGAGCTGTGCTCCACAACTGCTTACCAATCCTTTACTTTTTTTTCCATCTTGTGACTCTTACCTTCACTCTCTTGGTTCTGCTGTGTTCTCTTTATTTTCTTAAGAATTTCCCTGTAAACCTACTTTCTCAGGATGCAGCTTTATTCTCTACTTTACCCAAAAGATTGAGGCCATCCACTGCGTATTTTCAACATCTCTACAAAAATATAGGACCTACTTCACCCAGGTACTAAAATCACTCACCTAGAATCCTTAGTTCTTGTGAAGGTATTTTCATGCATGGGTAGTTGGTCAAATTAATATTTCTGGGAGGGGATGGGTGCTAGAAATTTCTGTAACCGCCATTTTGCTGACATCATTCCAGTTTAGTCTAAAATTTTTATTGAAGTCTTTACAAACAGTTGCAATATAATTCTGTACATGAGAAAATCAACACACAAAAATTTAGTTCTTTTTTGGAATTTGACCAAGATATTACAGCCAATTGCTTACCAGCTCCCAGTCACCTACCCTGTAAATCTAGAATACTTTCCCCTCTTGAATTATCTTCACTTGTCAATAATTTTAAAAACATACTTGGGAAACTTTAGTGTAATAACATATACAAAAGAAAGAAAATAAGGCATAGATTCAGATAACAGATGATCAAGTAAACTTAGATTGGAAGATTTTTTATAGTTTATTTGGTACAATCTCCTCATTTTAGCTAAGAAGCAGAGATACGACGTTAAAAGTCACCTTCTCAATATCATAGATAGTAAGAGAACACGGACCAAGTTCATATCTCCTAATTCTAAAATCTGAAAGGGATATTAAGAATGATTTATCTAAATGATTTATTTTTCAGATGTTGAAACAGAATTCCAAATTGTTCATATACATTTTGGCTTTTAACATCTTATCCATAATATAATTTTGCACCCATTTTACAGAGGGGAAAACTGAGACACTGAGAGGTTACATAATTTATTTAAGGTCACAAAAGTAATATGTAGCACTTGAATTTAAATTTATCCAATGCCATATAGCCTAAAATTTTTACACTTGGGAACTACTATCAGGGAAAACTGCAAGAGTTTTCATGAAACTTTGCTTTTTTGGGAGAAATTATAAAGACTAGAAGTAAAAACAATTCCAAGCTTTGGGTTAAAAGGGAGGAAAGGTGTTCAGGAACTCATTTATTCATTTAAACACTTCCTGACCATTGACGATACCCAGACTTTGAGCTTGGCACAGGCATACAACAATGAATAAAATACAGTTTTTAATAGATTGTGGTTTTGTTGAGATGAGATAGACTAGAAAATAATGGAAGAGCTTCAGTGGATAAATAGACATTTTCTAATCACACAAGAAGGAGAAAGTCCAGTATAAGCAGAAAGAAAAGTGTGCATATTTTCAGAGGTGAGAAGGAATGGTATATTTGGAAAACCACAAAAATTGCTCTTAGCAAAGTAGGAAAACAGTGAGGCAAATGGGTGGAGACCAGATTTTCAAGTCCCTTGCATGATATTCTAAGAAGCTTGAACTTTATTCCGTAAGCAGAGTGGAACCATTAAGTAACTGTAAGTAGGTAAAGTGACAGGATAAGGGTTTTCACCTTTAAAAGGTCATATTAAAAGCAGTAAATTGGAATGACAGTCCACATACAAGACTAATAAAATAATGCTAAACAGACACAAGGCTCTAAACTAAAACTTGTACTCAGTCTCATGAAGAGGAGTGGACTCAGTCTAGACAGAGTTTGGATGGGGGTACTTGCAGTGCGTGGTGGCAGCCGTGGCAAGGAGAAGCCAGCCCTGAGAGCTGTCATCAGAAGTGGGAGCAAGACTTCTGCTGAGCTTTTTTGATGGCACTCTGGAGCATAACAGCAGGGGTAGAAAGAGGAGAAGTGAGGAAGACTGGATAAGAACTGAAGCAACTGTCCCAACAAAAGCAGAGACGAAACACCAAGGGCCAAGGAGCTGAGGCACTCGGCACTTCTTTTATACTGGCTCTGATTGAAGTGACTATACTATCAAGCCAACAAATAGCAGAACAGAGAACAATGGCGCTCACAGACTTCAGATGATATTAGGAAGTATTTAATCTCCTAATGTCTCATTTTCCCCACTTCACATTGCAGACTGGGGTTTGGATCCCAAGGAAGCGCAGAATCAGGGCAGCACTGCAGCATCATGGGAGTTGGGAGGATAGATGTAGGGGATAAGGGTGGGGAAGAAAGGTCAAGAGACGGAGGGTTCTGCTGTGAAAGGCCAGGGACCAATACACAGGAGACACTGATCATTTGATTTACTTAGTCTAGAGTCAGTAACCAGACTCAGTTAAAGGAGGATCTTGTCAGGAAGAAGCAATGAATAAAATGATTATATGAGCCTGCTTTTTGGTGAACCTGTTTATAAGTTATCTTGTTTGGCCAGTGGGTATATAAAATGTAAATACATTATGACAATTTAAAGAAGTATAGGATAAAAAGAGAAAGAAAATTTGAGCCTAAAGCCAGTGGAAAACAAGGAGACTCTCCAAGAAATAATCTGGGTAGTTTTGCAATTAAAAACAATCACCACTCTTTCCGTTAAGGCTGATATGCTCTGGAGAAACAAGGACTAGATGTAAGGAAAAAAGAGGAGCTGCCATTTTATTCTAGTGTAAGTACTACAACAACTATTTTAAGAATATCTATGCTGTGTAAAAAGTTTGTGGAAACACACCACGTGCAGGAATATGTCAGGTAAGAAACCTGGTTGATCCTAATCCTCTTTTATTCCCACTTCACATAGGTACCTGCTGCTAAAGTGGCCACACAGAATATTCCTTTCACCAGTACAAAAAGCAGTAATATCTGTGCAAACTTCCAGACGGTAAGATTAAAGAATATACGTGTCCAAAAGTACATTATGCAAATTTGACCCTACATAAAATAGAGAAGACTGGACCCCAAGAGCACTATCTTAATTTCCCAAGCAACTGATGGATATTTTTATACGTGTTGGTATTATTCCCCTTTTATTACTGTTAACAAGGAATTAAATCAGTCATCAGGATCCTGCTGTAATTTACCTATTGAACCATTCAGATTAACGGTTCCGAAGTGCTGCCATTGGCTCGCTTAACCCACATACCGGAGGTCCATGATAGACATCCTGCAATCTTTAAAAAGATTGAAACCTTGTTAGGGGAGAGCTTGGTGGCATAGCGGTAAAGTTTGTGACCTCTGCTTTGGCGGCTCAGGGTTCGGAGGTTTAGATCCCGGGCATGGACTCATGCACCACTCATCAAGCCATGCTGTGGCAACATCCCATATACAAAATAGAGGAAGATGGGCACAGATTTTAGCTCAGAGCTAATCTTCCTCAGCAAAAAGAGGAGGATTGGCAATGGATATTAGCTCAGAGCCAGTCTTCCTCACACACACACAAAAAATTTAAACCTTGTTATTTGATTAAAAGTTAAACTGCTTAACTGGAATTTTAACGTCTCAATTTCAGTTTCCTGTTCAGTAATTATTATCTCTGGCTCACATAAAAGAGAGTTACATCTTTCTTGTACCTCTGGAAAGTTACAAGATGAAACTTTACAAGATGAAACCTCTGGAAACTTACAAGATGGAAAGGAAAGATGAAATAGAATTATGCTAAAGGGTAAACCTTAAGAAAAAAGTGAAAAATGAGCATCTTTGATCATATCTTCAAGGGTAACTTAAGGCAAACTCCATAAAGTTCAACTAAAATAGCTTTTCTTTATTAACAAGATAATGTGATAAATAAAGCAGAGGTGAAAAACAAATCACTATTTCTTTTGCATTGCCTTTATCATATTTTAAGACCAATCAAAAAAAAAAACAGATTTTCCAAGATGGAGAAACTTAATCTTACATATAGGACTGAAAGCTTGAATTTATTATGCATCTCATGTTTAAAAAGCATATTCTATAAGTCAAAGAAACTGGTATATTTAACAATATTCCAAATATCTTGAATATTATATTATGGAAAGAACTTTTTTCCATGTATGACTTATGGAATCAAGCTTCATTTATAGCCTTATCTCACTTCCCTATCTCCACCCCGAGACCCAACCCTACAACACTTCCTTGACAGACTTATAACAAGTTACAAAGCAAATTAAAGGCAGAGGACATTTGTAAATGTTTCTGCTCATTTTAAATCCATACATTACTGAAATATTGAATCTTATTCAGTCATGAACTTGAATTACTTACTAGATGTTCTTTTCTTTAAGCAAAACTTAAATAATGATAGTAGATTCTGTAAAAGGGAAAATAAGATTATCCCATTTATTTTAGGAAGTGTCTAGAATATCTAAGTAGAAAGTTTGTGTGTGTGTGTGTGTGTGTATATATATATATATATATTTTTTTTTTTTTTTTGGTGAGGGAGATTGGACCTGAACTAACATCCGCTGCCAATCTTCTTCTTTTTGGTGAGGAAGATTAGCCCTGAGCTAAAATCTGTGCCCATCTTCCTCCATTTTGCATGTGGGATGCTGCCACAGCATGGCTTGATGAGCAGTATGTAAATCCGTGCCCAGGATGGAACCTCGAACCACGGGCTGCTGAAACGGAGCAAGCGAACTTAACCACTACACCATCAGGCCGGCCCCTGGCATATATGTATTTTAACTTCATTTATATAATTTCAATTGAGATGGATGTTTCCAGAAATATGTTAACTTACAATAATTCCCATCTCCAAGATTCTACAATCTCTGATCATTAAGTTTTTTATCTATGTAGTAAGTGGAAAGACCCCTTAATTTCTTCACAAGTAACTTTCACTAAGTAAAATTAAAATTTCATTCCATTTATTTCATATCTGCCAATGGTATATATTTTTATTTACATAACAAATTAGTTTTTATGGTATAAGTACAAAGAAACTAATTAATTCCCTAAACAATATGTGCACATTATAGTTATTATACACAAATTGATCTCTTCTTGTGGTTCTTATTGATTATCAAATTGCTAGCATAAGAGGAATAAAATTTTGTATTAAAATACCCAATCTGTTGAGCATACCATAGGGCATAAGGAGGAAATTACAAAGGAACTTTATTAAAATCTTATCACCAAAGTAGTGAAAAGTGGATTTCACAGAAGTAGGTTTAATTACTGAGGTAACAAAGAAATTTGTCATGAGAAAGAGAAAAGAGCCCCTGAAATCCAGGAGCTGGCCCGGGGCTATCTGTTAGGTCTTGTTGTTTCTGGACACTGGCTGGCACTCACAGCCTGGCCTTGGTGTGCTCTTGTTGAACGTAAACAATCTCACAGAACATAAACTTTAGACAAGGCCACTCTGTGATCATGATGGATCAAGACAAAAACAAGATGCTCTGTAATTGTGTCTGAATATAAACCAATTAGGAACATTGTCTGAGCAGATACCACACATTCCCCTTTCCCAGTGGATATGAGTCACAGGGCTCCTTTACCAATTGCAGCCTTAGCCAGTCTTGTCTTCTCTCCTCCTAGATAAGATTTATTAAGACACTCAGTCATAAAATTTCCCTGCTTCCCAACAACATCTAATTCAGAACAGAGCTCTGCTTCCTTAGACCTTCTTCCAATCACCCCAAGTCCAGATTCTATAAGAGATTCTTTCTAACACCTTGTAACTGAGTCACCCTCAGTTCCCTGTGGTACACCTCTCCCTCTGCAATGAGTAGTGAACTCACCTTGTTTAACTACAGGTGTGTTCCTGGTGGTCTTTGGCTGAAGGGCAGTGACAGTAAGAAGGCATCTAAAAAGCTTGGCTCCTCATGCCAGTGTTACCAGGGTGCTCTGACATATTTGGTAACACAATCCCCCAGAATTTTGGAGAAGACTAAATGTAACTTCAAAGAAGAAAACTTAGAAGATGCCATAGTGATGAGGAACAGGAGAGATTATTATGGGTATGCAAAATGACACTGGAAAAAGATTTTGAGGTTAGAGCAGCTGTGTCAAATATGGAATAAAAGAACATGCCAAAATGAGGGACACAAGCCAGGGTGCAGGCAGGGGCACATCCCCAGCTGAAGGACCAGGAAACACCGACGAGCTTTATAATCCTGCTTCAAAAGAAGCTAGAGGAGAATTTTAAGTCTGTGTCTCCAAAACCTCACCAAGGGGAAGTCTCAGCCACTACACTGAAGATATACTCTTCTTATATCTACAAAAGAGGACATAAGAATAGCATAATATAGTTAGGGAACCAATGACCCTCCCAGTTAAGGGCTATCGAGGTAATAGTAGGTGAATTTTAAGTAACTTCTTAGAAGGGATTAAGACAAAGTTTGTATTTAGAAGGGAATAAAATTTTAGGTAATCAGTGAGGTGAGAATTACAGGGTAAGAATGTAGACTAGGAAAACAATAAGAGTGATGATGCTGCTGCTGCTGAAGATAATTACAACAATACGATAACAGTGAATTTCTCAACAGCAGGCATTATGAGTACTGAGTTAGGCATTTTGGGTTATCTTCATGTACACCAACTTTTGAGAACCACTGTGCTAAATCTTTGATTTAAACAGCTGTTAAAACTGAGCCGCGTGCTATAAGATAGTACCTCTCACTCTCCACACCTCTCACTCACTGTCCTTGTTTTCCAAAAGAAGGAAGGATTTCAAACCAGAGCAGACTCGGGGCTTGGCTTATCCATCGTAGTGCGTGTCCTTTCCTAATCTTATCCTGCCCTCAACCCTTCGCCTACATAGCAGGCACCTGCTGGGTGGTCACGCCTGCAACCTGAACCAAGTTCTGATGTGTCTCCCTTCACCACCAGGTCACAACCCAGAAAATATGCAAATTAATGCTCCAGTATTTTTGCAAGTTTTTTACTGGTTCTAACACTGGATCATTCATTAAACTCTTTCTCATTCTTGAAATTTTCAGATTACTTTTTTAAAAAATTATTTTATTGAGGTCATATTGGTTTATAAGCATGTAATTTCAGGTGTACATTACTATATATCAGTTTCTGTATAGACTGCATCATGTTTACCACCAATAGTCTCAGATTTCTTTTGAAATTACTTTCCTATCATAATTTGAATCCTTAACTTTGTTTTTCATTTATTTATGGTTTTATTCCCCCAATGACACTGGCAAATGTTTCATTAATCTGTAGCCCCTGAAAGAGTAAAATCAAATACATTCCTTAAGTATTCTTAGCCTAGACTTTTAATTGGGATAAAATGGAGAAGCAACAAAACAAAAACCTGATATTTCCCCTCAAGTAGCTCACAGCATGGCCAGGGAGATAGACTGGTAAACAGACAGTTATAACACATTGTGACACCCACACCCAGGTGGGAGATGGAATGGTGGGTTAGGGAAGGGTGTCGAAGGACAGTTGGTGGAGGAAGTGACACCTTCCTTGAGAGTTACGGAATATGAGGCCAGGTGAAGAAGGTGGGAGAGGAAAAATGGTCCCAAGGCATTCCGCCAAAATAGAGATCCATAAGAAAACATACAAGTGGGGAAATATAGATAGTTTGGTCAGGCTTTGGTACAATGTATGAGTTTTGGAAAAACAAAACAGGACACTGGAGAGGTGGGCACAAATGACATCATGAAGCCCTAATATAACACAAAATATACCAAACTGAGGTTTGTGCTTGAATACCTAGGAATCCGTTCTCTCAGGAATTTATCTTGAAAGCAGTATAGAGCTACTCAAGGATTTTAGGGGAGGAGCGCATGATAAAATTTGGGTTTAGGAAAATGGCTCTGGCACAACTTGGAGAATAGATGGGAGGGAAGACCAAAAGAAGTCTTTTGAAATAATCTAGGCAGGAAATTACCTGGTCTGAATTAAGGCAGTGGCTGGGGAGGAAGAAGTTGGGGAAGATTCCAGAAATATTTAATAGAGATAGGGAGATATTTAGCAGGTAGCATGAATAGCTAAATGGTGAGTAATTAGCTAGGTAGAGGGGGAAAAAGTCAAGAATGAGTCCTAGGTTTCAGGCTCGAGTAAGAAGTTGAAAGACAAGAATGGAGGGGAAATAATAGGACTAGATTGGGGGTGGGATGAGATTAGTTCTATCGGGTACTTCCACTCTCTAGCTGCAAGATCCTGGGCCACTTTCTCAATCTCTCTGAGTCTGTTTACTCATTCTAAAAATGAGGATAACATTACCCATTTTAAAATTATTGTAAGAATTAAGTAATAGTTAAGCCAACCCATCTCCAGCATTTGTCACGTGCAAGGCACTTGTGTAAGTATTTTACATATAGTAATTCTCTTATTTTGAGCAAGTGACCTATGAGGTAGGTGCTTTTATTATCCCTGTTTTACAGATGAGGAAGCAGAGGCACAGAGAAGTTTACTAACTTGCTCGAGGTCACAGAGCTGGGAAGTGGCAGGTCCAAGTTTCCAACCTTTTCAATCTGGCTGCAGAGAGTGTGCCTCAACCAAAAATTTGCAATGCCTCTCATTAAATACTAGGCATTTCGCATAATGATTATCCGAGTGCCGTGCAGGCATCGGTAGGTTATAATTAGTTATTATCGCTTAACCCATCCATTTGTTTAAATAGTATTTGTGGAGTATGTGTATATGCATACATTCTGCTGAACACTGGGATAGATTCAAGCATAGTAAGAGACATCTATCTTGGGTTGTTTACAATTTAATTTTGAACATAAAATGCACATGATGATGCAGAACACAATGACAAAAGAGGTTAGATACTTTCAACTCAAGAGGTAGAGCATCCACATCTAGAACTTGATCAGAAGGCACGTAGATATACGAGTCTGAAGTTCAGGGAAGAGATTGGGGCTATTAAATGTAGACTCGGATCTCTTCAACATGTAGATTATGGGTGAAACCATAAAATAGATAAGATCACTCTGTAAGTGTTGATGGAGAGGAGGAGCCTAGAAAAACTGCAGAAAGGGAAATGAGACTGACAGTTCAAGGGCGAGGTGAGGCGAGGCTATAAAAGCTCACAATTTCATGGGCCTCAGAGTCCTCGCATGTAAAAATCAGTGGGTCTTGGTTTAAGAGTGTGCTAGAACTATTGCCACTTCTAATGTTTGCAGCTCTTGCTGTGAACAAATGCGAACATTCAGAGAGCTGCTCAAAGTCGACTTTCAGCCTTAAACCTCAGGGAAAAAGCCAAGCTTCATAGCTGTTGCTTTGCCATGGTAGATAATTATTAAGTAGTTTTCTTTTCACAAAGGCCATTCAGATGGTTTCAATTGCTTTTATTGATTTTACAGGATTTCAGCTTTAGAAATGCCCTTGCTGTTACTATGTACAGAAGTTCTACATGGGAGATCTCAGAAAACAAGACGGCATCTTCAACACTCAAGACGAATATTAATGGGCTAGAGAAGATAAGGGGAAGAGTTATAGTAAGCTTTCTTTCTGTTTGTCTCTTAATACTAGGATTTACTGTTTGCCTTCCCTAATCCTGCTTTTCCTGACTTTCTATGGTAAAATACCGAGTTTTACTGAACTACTGTTAATAGGACTGCAGGATAGGGTTGCGATACACCGAGGTTTGAAAGACTGAAAGTGAAGAAACTTGCAAGAGGCTCTGAGTGAGGTCATAGTGGAACTCTGAGCAAGGGGTTGAGGAAGAAAACAGACGATGACTGCACCTCTCCCACCAGCTGGCCACCGCCTCCACCCCAGAGAGGGTTCTGGGGATGTGTGACTAGGCTGGCAAAGAGAAACTACTGTACATGCCCTGGTTTCCCATCAAGTGAGAAGTGGAGAAATCACAATCTACCTGGAGGCAAGGTTAGCAGACCTTGAGGATGACCATTGGACCCAGAGCGAAACTGACTGAGCTAAGAGTTTTTTTCCAGCTTTTTCCAAAACTTGTATACATAATAGCGAAGACATCTCAAGAGGATGAACACAGAAGCCAACATATCTAAACTTTGCACGCAGATTGGGGAAAAGGATTAAGGCTTCAGTGGTATTAGGTGAAACGAATGAGCTTTGTGGACTCAACTCACTGAGAAAATATTAGCATCTGTGAGTTTACTTAGTGTAAGGTGAATTATAGAATATTTCTTTACTAAATTTCATAATTGATTTTTTAATAGATGATCTACCCTATATGACAACACATACAGACACACAAACTCAAACATGCTGGGAAAAGCAGGGGTGGTGCTGGGTGGTAACATTCCATGAAACTACCTACCTGAGGATTTCTCACACAAAAAACTGCACGGATCTATATGTGTAGCTTTATGGTAGAGATTTATGTCAATTTGAATATTTAGAAAAGAGTACTAAGCATAACAATTAAACTAATTGAACAAAGAGAATTTTTAATTGTTTAAATGATTAAAACTTCTTAAAACGCTAATCATAGTCCTTAGTGGAAGGTGAACATTTTGGGTTAGAAAAGATTTAGACATAATATTTTTGAATAAAGCATAAAGTCTATCTATGGAGTGCTAACTGTGTGTCAGGCAAAGGACATCACTGATACTAAGTTACAGATGACCCCTGCCTTCATGGAGCTTATAGCCCAGTGGGAAGTGCAGACTCAATGCAATAGCCAAGGTCTGTGAGCAGAGCCCTTATCACTGTACCTCCCCCTTATCACAGCCCATGTCGTCCCACATTGCCATTGCCTGTCTGCATCTGCTGAGATATAACTGTTGACCAAGCAGCACTTAAAAGGATGGGGCTCATAGAAACTTGAGGTCTTCCCCCCAAGAGACCAAGCTAAAATTTAGATTAGTGATTTTTTTTTTTATTTTTTTGCCATTTCAGACAAAACAGTTCAACAGGAAATAAATTCAGGAAGCTATCAAACCTAAGGCTTAGAGTGCACACTGCAGTTACATTATTTTATTCTGGAAGGTTTCCATGTGTCGTATGTTAGTAACTTAGAATTTTCAGAGTAAATTATGCATTTGAAAAGGCAATGGCAAGGTGCTAAGAGTGGGCAAGGAAAGGAACCCTGTCCAGACTCTTCCTTCTGCTCCTGTGAAGGTAACGTTAAGTCCCTTGTTTGGGTTATTTTCTTCCGGAGATTGATGGTTCATTAACGGGTCTGTCTGTGTGCAGTTGACATGGTGGAAACTTTGTTTATGACTAGTTTTACAATTTCCGATTCTTTCCAGGAGACTTCACTCAGTCTTGCATTACTCAATCGCCTCTGGCTAGGAGCAAAGGAATTTACCTCAGGAGGTAATCCATGACTTTACTTGGAATGCAATGGCATATCTCATTCATCTACCCCCATGCCCTAATCTTTGAGGCTAACCAGACCACCTAATACTTTTTCCTTCGACATTTCTATAGAATACTGAAAGTAGCTAAACTGATATATAAGGCCCCACACAGGCACTTCCAGGCAGTAGCTCTCTACTGCCCACGGGTCCTGTCCCCATGCTGAAACACTTCCAGGCAGTAGCTCTCTACTGCCCACGGGTCCTGTCCCCATGCTGAACACAGAATAAAGGTGCACAAACCAACGAGCGGCTTGTGTCTGAAAATTATTTTGCGACTTGCGAATCAGCGGCCCCACATCTCAGTGGTGGAGAAAGTGTCCGCAAAATTCAACCTATGTCTTCCTCATTTACTAAGCGATTTTTTTTTAACTTTAATCAAAAGGTTTCATTCTATATAAACAAAATTTAGAACAGCCACCTAAAAAAAGATCCTGGATCTTTATAAACATCCAGCACAATACAGTTTCTAATAATGTTCTCTAGAGCCTACAAGAGTGTCTGACACAGTAAGTGCTCGTAAATATTTTTCAACAAATGTGTCAATGAATAAGTGAATCTGAAAGGTAATGACTCCATCATGTATTCAACCAAAATACGTTCTGGCTATTTTCGGGTTTAGTCTTGAAGTGGGAATACTTGTTGAAAAGATCCTGCTTACTTACTAAAAGTTGATACCTTTCCTAAAAAGATATTGTGTTTAGAGTCCATGCTACGAGATCGCTGTACTGACTAAACTAACTTTTATTACTTCATTTTTAAAATTCCTAGAATAAAGACACCTTACAATGGCATCTGTTACATTTCAAACAGAATAATAATAAAGATCCTGAATAGAACAAAATGAGCCTCCAAATGAATTTCGATTGGACTGTGTTCCTAATTTTTAACCATGACGTGACGACTAAAATCCTATTTGATTTCCTAAAAATTAAAATAGAAGTGTAAGATTTACATTTGAAAGATTTAATGAGAAAAAACATTAATTGTGAGATGAAACTAATAGTTTTTTTAATAAAATAAAGAAACTGTCCTTTTTCCACGTTTCAACTTCCCAAGCACTGAGGGGTGAACAATGCTTTTCTATTTGAGCACATTCTGGAACCCTGGTGAGTGTAGCCAAGCTGTCTGCTATGTCCCCTCCATAATGCTTGCCAATTTTCTGTCATTTCCCCCTTCAGATGACAGTGTTTTGTGACAAAGTTCTCTGGATATATTTCAAAACATCTTCAACTATTTAACAGTCTACCACTAAGCACCTATTGAAACGTGTTCTTTATCCTCCACACAGCTAAATTTACTTTACACAAAGCAGAATTTACCTTACCCTTCTCCATAAAGACTGGCTAGAGAGCTCCTTGTGGAATCAATGGCATACTAATCGCCCTTTGTAAAAGAAAAGAGTTTCCAGTGGCTTAGCCAATTTCTGTACTTCGACATACAACACACCAAACAGTTAAACTATTTACTAATCTATACTTTTTTATATTCTCTGTGCACTTACACTAGCTTTAGACCAATTTCTTTTCCTGGTGAACAATTCACTGTGATGGGGAAAATGACTTTGGATTAGGCATTATTTAGGAGTCACTCCCCCTACTCATTCCAGATCACTCCTTTTAGATTGTAGGAAAGTAGTGACACACTTTAGAATTTCCATCCAAAAAACAATCAAAAACATATAAACAACTGACCAATAAAAAACATTTTCCCTTTTCATTCATTTTAAAGCCTTTTTTAATTTCAAAATTTTGTGAATTGTTTTCAAAGAATTTAACTGTGAAGCTTAATTTATAAATACTAAGATTAGATTAAATTCCTTAATTAGTAATCTTAATCAGCAATTGATGCCAAAAGCAAAATTAGCCATAGTCACATCAACAGCAATATATTATTATGTATTTCTTCACTCTAAGAAAAACATATTCTTCCATTTAATTGGCCCACTCTGCAGTCTTATATGGTCTCAGCTACTGATTTGTTAGCACTTTACAGCCTTTTTTCCCCCTTCTTTTTTTTTGCCTAACTGATTCCTCTGAGTTCAGATTACCTTTTTTCCCCGGTGAAAATTATTTTATTATCCTGAGGTGTTTGCTTTCTTTCTTAAACTCTCAGAATACTTAATTGCAAAGTTGTCATTGTCCTTTACAAAAGGATCCAATTCCAAATAATTAGTGTTTGTGTTCTATATCATTTGAAAATATTTCTCCTTTCCCCTTGTCAGGATTACAGGAGTCTCATATATTGCCCCACAAATCCCACTTTCATTATTTAGTCAGGGACACCTGAGAACAAGACAGGCCACCTGTTTCTCTTCATCTGATCCAGATCCCACCTGATGTCCGAGTTCTCTCACAGGAAGGGAAGAAGTTAATGCTTTTGTTAAGAATCAGCCTAGAATGCTTTCCCCAGAATTCAGCACAGCTCCAAGCAGTCTTTCTCCAAAGAATAGAAGGAAGTGATCTTCTTTAAAGGTAAAGAAGCCTATCTGATTCATTCCCAGGCTTTGTAGAACAGCTGGAGTGTCAGAGGGAGCTGCTTTTTCTATATCAGCATCAAGTTTTGTCTCTGAATAAGTAGATCCTTAAGTTTTCTCTCTGCATACGTAGAATGCAGAAAGGACTACATTCTTTGCAGTGATTCCTGTTCTTATTCAGCTGTATTATCAAACATGACATGTAACAAAAAGTCGGCTATGTAACAAAACCCCCTTCCCCCAAAATAGGATATCTGGGCCCACAGTCAAGACAATTTCTATGACCACTAATTATCAATAGGTTTATATATGGAAAGATTTATTTTCTTCTTTCCTTATAGGAGTCAGCTTGTTAAGAGGATGGGGTCTTTAAAATTGTTTCTTAAATATACTTGTCAGCCTTGACAATACACCAAAAAACATTTTCAGAGTCCCATGAACAAAGATAATTAAACTTCTAGTCTTGTTAAAAAATTGTTTTTCCAATTTGGAAGAGAAAAATCAAATTGGTCAGATTTTTAGTCTCCTTTTCAAAAGAGTAATATTTTTAAAAGCCTATAAGAAGGTAAACAGAAATTTAAATAAAATCAGAACTCAGTCTAGATTAAGACATTCCAGATCAATTTAGAGAATCTGAAGGAATAAAAATTTCTACTGAAATTATATTTTTTGAAATAATTAGATGTTTAAGTTTTCTGATACTTTCTAAATAAAAGGCATGAAAATGTGTCAACGTAAATTTCATAGGATCAATCTAAAGACTAGTGGAAATGTAAAAATTTAAATGTTAAAAGTCCATTTCTTCATTCATTTAGTTGAAAAATTATAAATCTGTTAAAAGAAACATCATAGACTAAATTATTACAGCAGACAGTACTTTTCTTAAAGAGTTAAAAATAGTAATTATTATTTACTAGATGATAATCTATCAACTACAAAGAAATTTATGGCCACAATCCTAAACAAAAATAATTTTGCTCACCAAATTTTGGAGGAGCTTGCTTGCCCAGATGTAGGATCTTGAGACTGGCTTCAGAGAGACTGTTGTAGAAAGAGACACAGAAAACAAACACATGATTTCCACAGCACAGCAGCTAAGAACTCAGAAGTGAGGCACAGGGTCTCAACCATTCATGTGTCTCTAAGGTTATCCTGACATCTGAAAGCCATTGACATCCTGAGCCTTCCAGCACTTCTGACGCATGCCTAACACAAGATAAATTTAGATCCCTGACACCTGAGCCAGATGAAGTGAAAGTTAACGAAAAATCTCAGTTATTTTGTGCTTCAGCTGAGGAAAATAAAACCCTTAATCCTTTTCCTGTTAAAACCTGTTTTGCCCCTTAAATATTTGCTGTGCTTATGAAACATGGGAATTCAAATAATCACCATTAATAATCAATTTGCTTTTCTCCATATTACCATGTGTTGTTGTAGTATAGAGACAGGTTCAAATTTTCCTTTCTTGATTAAATATAAAGGAAACATAATAGTGAATATTAAGTGTTATTTATCCAACAAACATTTTTTTAGTAACTTTTGCAGGTGAGTCCTTGAAATGTGAATATCTATTTGGTAAACTTTTTAGTATTTTTTCTGCTATATGGTTCCAATAATAATTTGGTCCTTTTTTGTTTGCCTCAATTAATGAGGCAACAAGTGTCATGCATTGCCAGGGTGGTTTGGTTTAAGTTAAGCTTTCGGTACAGTTGTATAATGTGGTTGATTTAGATTGAATTTTGCTTAGTGCTATTGATAAATGTATGACTAAGCCCCTACCCTCAGCCTGAGCAGACCCTATGATTCAAGTTATTACTCTGAAGATATAATGGCAAGATTTCTAAAAATAAATCAATTTCTGGGATTTATATGTTAAGAATCTCTAGATCCACATTAAAACAAAGTGAACAGAGGAACTAGGAAAGTTATACTGCTCTCCTGAGATTTTGAGGTATTAAATAGTTTCAGTTAATATTATCTTTTAAAGAATGGCATTAAAACATAATGATGGGGGCTGGCCCAGTGGTGTAGTGGTTAAGTTCGTGCGTTCTGCTTTGGCAGGGGGTTCGCTGGTTCAGATCCTGGGTGTGGACCTACTCACTGCTCGTGAGGCCATGCTGAGGCAGCATTCCACATAGAAGAACTAGAAGGACCTACAACTAGGGTATACAACTATGCACTTGGGCTTTGGTAAGAAAAAAGAAAAAGAGGAAGATTGCCAATAGATGTTAATTCAGGGCCAATCTTTCTCAAAAAAAAAAAAAAAAGAAAAAAGAGGTCTTTCCTTCCTTCCTTGTGGTTCTCTTTAAAAAAAAAAAAAAATGGTGGATTTTGGAGTTACCACTTTCTGAAAGAAAATTATTTGTAACCAGTAGTACTTACCATCCCAGAAAAGAGAATAACTGTTTTTTCAAATTATTACAACTATTATTTTCATATTTTAATAATAGGTCCAAAGGATTGAGAACTGTCTACGTGCTTGGCACTTTGCTAGGTAGAGATCATATAATCTCGTTCTCTTTTCCTAATCTCAAAATATTCTTTCAAATCAAGTTAATATTTTTAGGTTCCATTTTATAGAAAAGAAAACTGAAACTCAAAAGGGAGAGTATTGACAATATACACTTGGCTAAAAGTGGTTCAGGTAAGAGTCTAACCCATATAATTTTGACTGAAAGTATGTTTCTTTCCCATCCTATGATATAATCACAGGTTAAAAATGAGTTTCATCCATCCTTGATCTGTATCAGACTAGTCATCCGATGAGCAATTCCAAAGCTCCTTTAATTTTTTTTTACACAAAGTTAGAGAAAGCACAGAAATGGTCCCTATGGAGGATTGCTATGATACCGGGAAATCCCCAGAAGCATTATGGCCCCAACCCAAGGAAAGGGTAGAAGATCTGTAAGGCACAACTCCAGCCAGAGATAATTCTCATCTCTTGCATTTATGTTTTTCAACTTGTCCTTTTTTGGTTCGTGTAAGCAGAGTTTGACCTACCAGAGCCTGGAGGGCCAGTCCTCATGCCCACCTCTTGGCCATAACACTATGTTTAGCAGTCAGAGGTCGGATAAGTGGCATAAGGGAGGG
Source organism: Diceros bicornis minor (assembly GCF_020826845.1). Taxonomy (NCBI): domain Eukaryota; kingdom Metazoa; phylum Chordata; class Mammalia; order Perissodactyla; family Rhinocerotidae; genus Diceros; species Diceros bicornis. The sequence continues at coordinate 18,152,173 of NC_080742.1, read as the reverse complement.
ATATCCAGGCAAGGAGTCAGCTGGTGAGGTCAGGTGATCAATACCAGGGAGATCCTTGCCTGAGAAGAAGGGCCACATATTCCTAAATATCATGGAATGTAACCATCTTCATTACGGAAAACAGTGTTCTTTCCTGTGTGTAAAAAGTTTTTCTTTTACTTGAACTAGGAACTTGTTAAACAAAGGTTTTGTCGAAGAAGTGAAAAGAAAAACTAAAAATCCAGTGAATGCAAGATCACACATATTTTCTATGAATTACAATAAATATCATAGAACTTCTCTGACATTTTTAAACACCATCATCTTTGAATATGGCTTGTGTCCTACAAATAAGAAGTCCTGAATGTCTTTTCCATGAGGTATATATTCATTATCATTAAACTGTTCACTTTTTGCTGGGCATCAACTTATGATGCGTGGATGGTAAGAGAGAGGGAAGAATAATGGTGGATTGAGCTAAAAAAAGACTATGGCTCCAGAGTTGTTAACTAGGACGAGATCTCTGAACTCCTTCATCCAGAGAATCTTCAGAAGTTTTCTTCACCAACTATCTTGAAAATTAAACATTTTATCACAGAATGTTAATTAAACCTAGGACTTTTCTCCCCCCAGTTGGTTGTCTTTCAAGTTACAAACCGGAAGTTTTGAACTAGACAAAACCGATTTTTGGTTTTTGTTGCGTGGTGAGTGGCATAACTTTAAGACATTAAAGGGGAACCAACAATCCTGCTGCTATAGCAGCTGTTGCCAGCTGTTGAAAGAATGTTCCTCATGAGACATTATTGCGGAATCTCCCATTTTTGTGTGAAATTCTTTTCTCAGAACAAGAAATTAAATTCACGTGTACATAAGCAAAGCATCATCGATACGGTAGCAGTAGTAGTACTCATATTTTCTCTCCTTCTCAGCACCTCCCAAGGCTTGTTTCTCTGATGCCTTCAGGGTGCTAGCCCTCTTTCACCTATCTTTCTTCTTCGTCCAACCAGCATCAGCCAGTGTGCTTCCTGTACTATTAAGAGAATTGACTTCATCCTTAAGTATGTCATGATGAATGTGTTTGAGTCTTTTAAATTAATAGTATGATGCTTTAGAAAAATTTCTTTCAGAGAAATTCAAATTTTAAATCAAAGATTTGCCACTAATTTATGTATTTCTGTTCATTGCATTAGAGTTATCAGTAACTCTACAGTTCTTGAATCTCTGGCTCTTTAACATAACAGGGAAGGAGTAGTTTGTGGCCTTGGGAAAATTTGGCCTCAACTACTGTACTTGGAATCGAGAATATTCACCAATATATTTAAACACATTAACCTTGCTAACTTGTTTTTAGGAGAAATATATTTGGAAAATGCCCTTGGATTATTATCAGCTTGCTTAAAGTGTACATTCAGGATCTGAAAGCTATTGGGGGCTAATTTGTAACCGATTTTATTAGCACGCTTTTCTTACCAGGGTTTTCTGTGTGGATTTTGTCTGTTTGCTTTCCCATGTTAGCATGGAATACACACTTTTACTCAAAGACATTCTTCATAAGGAGCATTTTCCTGCAGGAGAGTTGTGACAAAGCCTTAATGTTAACATTCTCTGCTTAACTTGCTCTCCTCAAATCTACACACGTGTGAAATACCTTTATTCTACACATCAGCTTAAGGTGAAGCTTTGAGAGGAAGCCACTTCCTCTCAAAACTGACTTTAGGGAAGAGTGCTTGCCACATGTTTGTTATTCAAAAGTAATGAGGATTGATGGAAATCCATACTATTAAGAATAATTTAATGGAGGAGTGCTCTTAAGTCTTTGAAGCCTAAAATTATTGCTAAATTTTATATCCTTATATTTTTCCTCCTTCCAATGTCATCTCTATCAGTTGTAAAAGCCTTATCAAGAATTTGCATGAAATATTATAGCTCCAAAACAGCATTCTTCCCTTTTAAGTTGAATAAATGGTCATTTAATCATTTATTAGTGCAACAGCAAGATATATGGAGATTTTGTTTATGTGTACAGCATTGTGCTACTCCCTTGGGGGAAAAATAGTAAATAGAGAGCAAAGTTTGTGCTCTCAAGTATCTTATTGCTTAGTGAAGGAGACAAGCACTATTTAAGAAATCATAATGTATTATCATAAACTGAGATAAACTGGGATAAATAATGAAGAAATGTTACATAGTGGTAAGGTAAGCTGAGCAGTCAGAGAGGCTTCTCTAAGATATATATAATTTCCCTATCTCATATTTATATATATATGCACATATACATCCAATATCCATATATTTCCATGTACATACACACATATGCATACACTATCTATACATATATATATGGAGAAACACATAATATGTATACATATATATTTATATGTATATTAGGGCAACCTCTCTGACCTTTCAGCTTAGCTTATCACAATGCAACTTCCCTTCACTATTTATCCCAGTTTATGATAATACATTACGATTTGTTAAATACTGCTTCTCTCCCTTCATTAAACAATAAGATACTTGAGAGCACAAACTTTGGCTTTTTATTTACCATATAGCTCAAATACATATATACATATACATCATCTGTATCTATCTATCTATATATATATATATATATATATACACAAATATCTAAAAACGAGTAGGTTTTAGAAAGTATTCAAAGGTAAGGGACCAACAACTGGAAGGAGCCTGCCTTGGACAGGAAGGAGCATGGTAGATTCAAGTAACCAGAAGCAGAAAGCAGAAGACCAATGTGGCTGGATGAGAGAGGATAGAGAAGGGTAACAGGAGGTGATGCAGAAGGGTTAGGGAAGGGCCATAGCGATTTGTAGGGATTTATCCTAGGAACAAGGGGAAGACTTTGAAGAATTTTAGTCAAGAGAGATACATGATTGGATATGAATTACATTTTAAAAACAAACTCTCAGGGCCAGCCTGGTGGCCCAGAAGTTAAGTACACGTGCTCAGCTTCGGCGGCCCCGGGTTTCCCAGTTCGGATCCCAGGCGAGTGCTGACGAACTGCTTGTCAAGCCATGCCGTGGCAGCCTCCCATATAAATTAGAGGAAGATGGGCATGGATGTTAGTCCAGGGCCAATCTTCCTCAGCAAAAAAGAGGAGGATTGGCATTGGATGTTAGCTCAGGGCTGATATTCCTCACAAAAAAAAACACAAAAAACAAAAAAAAAAACTCTCTGATAGCAGCATGGCTAATGGATTGAAGAGAGGTAAGAATGGATGTGGGGAAACCAGCAAGGCAACTATTGCTGACTTTAATGGTAGCTTGGCCTAAAATGGATGCTGAAAAAATGGAGGAAAAAACATGGATGAAAGAAATATTTAGAAGGTAAAATCAACAGATTTTGGTGGTGGTGGTATATGAGGAAAGGGGAAGAAGAATTGAGGAAGTCTTCAAATTGAAGCTGTTCTAGAATTCATTCTACACTCACTCTTCAGATAAAATGTGAGAATGCGTCTTGCTCAGTGATTGGCACACAGCCAGTGCTAAAAAAAACATTTCCTGAATGAAAATGGAATAAACACACGACTGAGTGAGTGGAGCAGGAGTGAATAGTTATATTGCAGCACTAACATATCTGTTTTGTTTGGGTTATCTTAGAATGCTTTCACAAGCAACGGCAGGGAGAGTCACAACACACCAAGTGACACTTCAGAGACTGAAAGTCCAGAGAGATATTTAATTCTCACTGTAGAAGGACCAAAGGAAACTGAAAGAACTCGATACTAAGAGGAAAAAACTTTTAAAGTGACTTAGAGAAATTGTGCAAGAGTCTTGCACACGTCTGGCTATGTGTACAGAGCTTATAATCTAATGGAAACTTGGGTCCCCGTGGACCAAGAGCAAATAATATCCACAGGACATAAAGTCCTTCTTCCAGCACAAGCAAACAACAGGCTGGTAGCCAATTATGGTAGCAGCCAAGCAGATGTCCCACTGGTGTTTAAATTAGACACAGAGCCTTGGTTTGTTATAATTATTACCTCCATGCTGTAGCAGTCTCTGTTTATAAAATTTTGTTTGATGTTATCACATAATAATCAGCTAATAATCAGACAATTCTTACGTACTTTCTTGGTGAGCAATTGCGGAAAGCAGCGTCTACTGCATTGTAGCTCTGTCCTCTTTTAAGAGAAATGGGAGGATGAAGTAGGTCAATCAATCCTGAGGTCAATCAAAAAGTTCTAACGAAGCTCTAGAATTAAGACCTTTAGCCCTTAGATCATACATCACATATGATTTCTCTGTTCCTGCATATTTTTTTCATGTAAAGATCAGACACCCACCTTCTTGGCTGTCTTTTCCCTGACCACTTTTGCTTTCTTCTTGCTCTATCTGCATTCTAAATGTAGGTATCTACTAAGGTCTAGGCCTGTCCTTCCTCTTTTCTTCCTGTATCTTCTCTTCCTTGCCAACGTATCCTGCTCTATGGACTCAATTTAGCACCCATGCACAGTCATCCCCAAATCTATTTTTTACCCCTAAATTCTATCCAGATAGTAAAAGTAGTTAGCATTTTTGAGAATTTTGTATATATTTATAAAGTGTCTATATCACCTCATTTAATTTGTTTTTTAAACTCTGGAGATAAAACTAATATTTACCATTTTACAAATTTAAATGGAGGGTTAGTAAAGTTAGGTAACTTACTTTGCTGTCGCAATGCTCTGAGGAGCCCGATTTAGGCCCAGATCTCCGCAGCTGCAGGTCTTGAGCTCCTAGACACTGTGCTCTGATTGACTCCCTCTGATATACGTGCATGTCACCCTTCTGTGGACATCACCCAGCCGCCTTAAACACATGCCTCCCCTTCCCTGTCTCTCAGTCTGTGTTCTCAGTCTCTGTGAATTACATCACTGGGCTTCCTGTCACCCAGCTTGAAACTGTTCCTCAAACACCCAATCATCTTCCATTTCGTGATAATTCTGACTTTACTGTACATTTTCCATTTGTCTCCTGTGTTTCATTTTCACTGCCTCTACCTAAGTCGGGTTTGGATCACCACCTCCCTTGACCATTGCCATGGTCTCCTAACTGATTTTCCTGCATGCAGAATTACTCCTCTCTCATTTATTTTTCCCACTTCTTTCAGATTAATCTTTCTAAAACACAGATTAGATTTTGTGATTTATTTATTTAAAATAAAACATTAATAGTACCCATTGCCTACAGAATGGACTTTAAACTCTTTAGACCAGTATTGAAGGCTTTCAACTATCATTTCTATTCCTATACGAAATCTATTCTTCAACGAAATGGTCCCTGCATTCTTACCTTGCATTTTCCACAGCCTCAAATATTTCCTCTGTCTAGAATTTTCAATTCTCTACCTAAATGTTACTCTCCAAATTCAATGATCCTTCACATGGTGTGTACACTGGAAGCTTTATGAAACAACATGTTCAATCTCCATCCCAAATTTTATTGGAATTAATGGATACTTCCCATATTTAAAAATTACTATCTGTGCTACCATTAGCCCATATAGTTACTTGATGCAAATGAAAGGAACTACTTCTTTAAGAAATTTTGCTAGACTCTACCAAGAAAATTATTTATTATTATTATTTATATATCATAGATATATAATATTATCACATATACAATGCGAATGGCACCCTTTAGTATTGTTCAGTGTACAACAAGTATTACCATATTTGGCAGCCTACAGTAGTCTTACTTCAAGGTTAAATGAGAGCATCTCCTCTTTGTGATGTCTTCTTAAATTCCCCTTAGCCAGCAAAAGCTCTACCTGTATTGACCTCTCACAGTATTGTATATGAGGCTTTAATTCCCTGTAAATTTAAATCTTATTTTATCATACTTAGCATATATATTTAATCTTGGATGGAATTGAGGGTTTATTCGTTTAATTTAATCCACAGTCCCTAGACACTAACCAATTGTTTAACAAATGGGTTTCATATGAATCATAGTTTTAGAAAGAAAGATCTCTGATTGACAAATGTGGTGGTTTTATTGATTTTTTTATTATACCTATTTCCAAAAGGTATTTAAAACAATAATAAACAACATAAAATCAATGGAGACATGAAACAAATAACAAAGAAAATAATCATGAAAGAGGGGAGATGCGTTTATCCCAAAAAATTAGCTGAGGAATGTTAGTTCACTCAAACCCAAGCTTGGTGTCCCCTGGCAGCCAGAACCACAAGGGAACTTGATGTGTTTCAAAGCTCTCATCATAAAAGAAAACTTAGCTGTTCTTCAGCAGAGGTCAAATTTCTTTATGTACCAAACTCTAGATAACTTGATTAAGTAGATCTTCATAAGAGATAAACATTAAAATGGGCAGTGTCTTCAAAGAGTTTTAACAAAAGGTTCAGAAGAAGAAAATATCTTCAAAGATTCAGAATCTAAATGAGCTCCTGTGGTTTGGCCGTTCACCACTCCTCCATCTTTATCTCTTACCATGTTCCGCTTTGTGTATGCTGCTCAAACCATACTGACCTTCCTGGAACATGTCAAACTACATCTCCCTCTGGACCTTCTGCTGGCTGTTCCCTCTACTTAGAACCCTCTTCTCTCATATATTTGGGTGCTGGTTCTGCTCCCTCTCTGCATTCAGCTTTTCTGCTCAAATGCCCTCTCTCTAGGGGCCAATATATTTAAAATAACAATCTCTCACCATACTCTATCTTCTAATTCCACTTTATTGCTTTTATTATGCTACCTGATTTTATTACATATTTGTTTGTTTGTTTGTTTTTCTCTTTTGGTGAGGAAGATTGGCCCTGAGCTAACATCTGCTACCAATCTTCCTCTTTTTGCTTGAGGAAGACTGTTGTTGAGCTAACATCTGTGTCCATCTTCCTCCATTTTGTATATGGGACACTGCCACAGCACGGCTTGATGAGCAGTGTGTAGGTCCGTGCCTGGGATCTAAACCAGCGAACCCTGGGCCACTGAAGCGGAGTGAGCAAACTTAACCACTATGCCACCGGGCTGGCCCCTGTTTGGTATTTTTAAAATCTTTAACATCTACCATATGAAAATGTAAGCTCCTTGAGGCCAGGGAATTTTCACTGTCTTGTTTACTGCTATATTCAACAGTGCTTAGCAGAGTACCCAGCACATAGAAAGCATACTAGAAATATCTGTTGATTAGTTAAATAAACTATTTTTCATATATTTATTTATTATACTAATTCATAACTAAAATGTTTAAGATTTAACACTGAAGTTTTATTCCATGAAAGAATTTCTGTGGAGAATGGAAAATCTATAGTCCAAGAAATAGCTTTCTGGTTATTTGTTTTGATACAGGAAATGATGGGAACTATTATCAAACAAAACAAAACCCTGATGTAGTAGTTTTCTATTGCTTCATAACAAATTCCACAAACTTAGTGGCTTAAAACAACACTCATTTCTTATCTCATAGTTCAGTATGTCAAAAGTCCAGGTACGGTGTGGCTGAATTCTCTTCTTAGGGTCTCACGTGGCTGACATCAAGTTTTCTGCTGGGCTACATTCTCATTTGAGGCTTGGGGTCATCTTCTATGCTCACGTGTTTGTTGGACAAAGTGAGTTCCTTGTAGTTGTAGGACTGAGGTTCCTGCTTCCTTGTTTACTGTTGACCAGGGGTTGTCCTCAGCTCCTGGAAGCTCCTCTCAGGTCCCTGCTGTATGTGACCCTTTGACAACACAGCATCTTACTTCTTGAAAGCCAGCAGGAGAATCTCTCACACTTGAAATCTGCCCCCTTTTAAGGCTTCCCACCCAATTGACTGCCTTCAATTTTGCAATATAACATACCCTAATCACTGGAATGAAAATTATATCCACAGACCTGCTTACACTCAAGGGCAGGGAATTATACAAGGTGCGTACCCTGGAAGCAGGAATGTTGGGGACCATTGTAGAATTCTGTCTACCACACCTAATATGCTACTATTCCAAATCAAGTCCAACCAAATTTGTTACTATTCACATTCAGAAGAACAGGTAGAGAAATCGCTGCTTACCTCTGTAGAACTGGCACAGCTATTGCAGCTTCCTAGGAGAATAGTGTTATTTAAATTACAATATCTATTGTGTGTTAGAAAAATATTCTGCTCATTTTTCCATCTTCAACTGATTATTTGATTGGAATTTAGAAGTAGTAATATAAATAATGCTAGCCATAGATATTGTAAATTAACCTGTTACTATTCCCACAAACCAATTTCTATTAGAGTTTATGCCTTATATTTAAAACTGATACATTCTTATATCAGGGATTTCTAAAGCAGGAATCACGTATGGCAAACTCTTGTTTCTCATCAGGAAATCTGCATAATTTTAAGACATATGTTCTTATTCTAATAGAACTTCTGATCCGAAAATTCCAGTATCATTATAGATATATTGTATTATTTAATTGTCAACATGTAAAAATGGGAATAATGATAGTTTAAAACTGAACAGAGTTGAAAGCTCTCCTCGTAGCTGATGGTGTTCAGTTTGGATAAATTGGATGCAGACTCATGTGACAGCCACTAGGATTTCAAACTGTTGTTTTTTTCTTTTTTAGGCAGTTATATTTTGAATTGACTTTAAAATAGAAATTGAAACAGACACATTTATCATCTTTATCATTGTTAATCCCTGAATATTTAAAATCAGTGGTTGAGAAAACTGCTTTACAATAATAGATAGGTAGCTAGTTATAATAGATGGTAGCTTGTTATAATAGAATGTAGCTAGTTATGAGAGAAGGTAGCTAGTTATAAAACCCAAGATTGCCCAAGTAATTTGCTTTCAGCCCTCAGAGAGAGATGAGGAAACACAGAGGTAGCAGGATATCGTGTCAAGCTTTGAAAAATGAGTAAGATTTGAACAAGTGAAAAAGGAAAACAAAAGGGCTTCTAGGTAGAGTGAACAGGGTAGAGAAAGACCTGGAGGCCCTTAAACATGTGGGATATATACAGGGACAGACAGGAATTCAATTTGCCTAAAGTTCTGCCAAGTCAAAAAGTAGGAAATGATTTTTAAATGGAGAAAAAAAGGAAAACTGGAGAAATATCACAGAAGTGGTTGAATGTCTGGCGAAGGTATTCATTTGGTAGAAATTGGGGAAATATTGAAGATTTATAAAAGAAGTTGGTGGAATTTACTCTCTGCGTTATCTTGGCTCACACTTTCCCTTTTCTTTGCTATTTTTTTTTGTGTGTGTGTGTGAGAAAGATCAGCCCTGACCTAACATCCAATGCTGATCCTCCTCTTTTTTTTGCCTAGGAAGACTGGCCCTGAGCTACCATCTGTCCCTATCTTCCTCTACTTTATATGGGACGCTGCCACAGCATGGCGTGACAAGCCGTGCGTTGGGGCATGCCCGGGATCTGAACCCGAGAACCCCGGGCTGCAGAATCAGAACACGCGCACTTAACCGCTTGAGCCATCTGGCCGGCCCTGCTTTGCTATTTTTAACTCCCCTTATTCTCTTGGAAATTATAAGTGTCTCACGGTTGTGAGAAAGAACGTTAGAACGATATTCAAGACACTTGTACTACCTTTTGCTCTGATGTAAATACTATTATTATCTTAAACTTTTGCAGTCCCTTACTCTCCTCGATCTTCCATTTTCTTATTCAAAAATTGGCATTAAATTACCAGATTTCTGAATTTTACCTTGAAAATGTAAGCATATAAATTGAATATTCTTTGCCACACCATTTTCTAGGTATCATCTAGGTACCTGTAAGGAGTATTTTTATTTTGGTAAATAGTTTACAACTTACGATTAAAAGAAGATAAGGGATAGCCACATCAAGTCTATGATTTATTACTGAGCTCAGACCCTATTCACTGGTCATGTCTATGGTTCTTCTGATGACTCAACATGTAGCCAGAAATCAGACATAATGATAAGGGTACAAGGAGAAGAGATTTCGTATCTATCAAAATGGAAAGTGTTGGCATAAAGCCTAGGAATTTAATAATAATATTACATAACAAGAGTTTTTTTTTTTTTTTTTTTTTTGAGGAAGATCGGCCCTGAGCTAAGATCTGGCAATCCTCCTCTCTTTGCTGAGGAAGACTGGCCCTGGGCTAACATCATAGCTTTCAGGGTAGATAACACGAATAGCAGCTTTCTGTTCTTCATTTTGGGTCACAATTTTTATCTTTGATGGAGTTTTTAGTTTGCCTTTTTCTAGAAGTTAAGTGTTTTGTTTTGTTCTGTTTTTGCCTTTTCAATCACAAGTAAAAAAAGTAGATTGATTAACTTATACACAATATTCGAAGGACACTGTTGTCTACTATTGTTGACGGTGGTTAAAATGGCATAATAAAGCAGTGATCATTCTGACAATGTAGGCTATGTCAAATCCTATTTGACTTAAATGGGAAATTTTAAGGAAAGGCTGTAGATTTACTACATGTCTGTTAGTCCAAAAGAGTTAGATAAAATACAAAGGCCAAGGTATAGAAGACTAGCTAGGTCATCACTTGAGCAAAGGTCAAAGGTCTGAAAACTGTGGATCCACCCAGCCATGGAGTTGTAGAAACTTTTTCTACTGAGCACACCAGTTTTGTTCATGTATTCATTGGTATGACTGCTCCTTCAGCAGTGCATTTGACGTGAGTCACAAGTATGGATCCCTGCAACCTATCCTTGGGTGACTTTTTGTTCTAAGACACATTATGATTCTGAAATTTGAGAATATTTGTTTTTAACATTTCCCCAGATATTTCAACAGCCGCCACAGGAAGTGGCAATACTCTCAATGGGGGCCTATCATGGATTTTTCAAAGAAGGAAGACTGCAGAGATTATAAACGTTATGTGACATGCCCAGGGTAAGGGCCACAAACCTGCCAGCAGGCAGATGCCAAGAAATTGTTGAACACACAATAATGTAATTTCTTTCCTTTTATTTCCAATTTAAACAGCCTGGTGGGGGGATGGGGGGTGTTTCGGGGGTGGGAAGCTCTCATCGAGAGCGTAGGTTATTATTCCTGATAAAGAAAAGCCCAGCAAGAAGGAAAGAGAATTTTCCTAACTCATTTTTTTTATTGACTGACATAGGTTTCCATTCAGAAGATGTGAGAAATTAGTTTGCATTGCTGACATCTGAACTCTACTGGTCAGCTCAGACAGCCTGTGACGCTCAGATCTGCTTTCTCATTTCCAATCCATGTTCAGGACATTCCTAACCCTCTCACCTAGCTCTGAACACTTCTCTGATTTTAACCTCAAGCCTCCTCATTGGACTTGGTGTTCATAGGTTCTTTGCCTGGAATATGGATCTCAGCTTTATATCATGGCTTTGCTTAGGCTCATTCCATCAGCAGTTAGGGGTTCTTAGTTTTTTGAGTGGGAAATTTTCTACCAGGTCTTGGACCTTGGAAAAGTCCATCCTCTTCCTTGGCGCTCAGATGGTGCCCCAAATGACTAGCCTGTGTTTAACGGTTTGGAGTTTAAAAACAAAGTCTATTTAGGCCTCTTTAATTAATTTATCACCCACTAAAATGCATTTTAAAAGAGACATTTGAATATTTAAAGGCATTTTAAGAATTTATTTATATATTCTGTAAATGCTATAGATAAATTTACTTGATAGCAAAATACATCCAATCAGTTTCTTCTGGGTTGTGAATTGGCATACATGCAAGCAAACAAAATTTAGTGACTGTTTTTTCCTAGTGACATATGATTCCTCATCATAATTTTGATGAGACTGAAGAAGTTGGCCTTCAACCCTAAAATACAGTATTTGCTTAAAAAAAAAAAGATACTGCCTCGTCTTTGTTTTCCTTTGAAAATAGCTTGGTTCTAAATCTAACGAGATCTTGAGAAATAATGTAGTTTTTTTAGGCAAAAACATTATGTAACCATTTATGATGAGATTTAGAGGAAATACAGGACTCAACAATTGAATATATTTGAAAATTAAGTGACATTTGAGTCTTGTGTAGAAGACTTTTGAAAAGCTTAAAAAAAAAAAACAGAATATATTTTAAAAATGCTATTTTTCTTTTATCGTCAAAGAAAATAATGTGGTTTCACATAATGGGAGCACTTGAAAATTAACCAATTCCAAATCAGGATATGTGGAAGTGCTGATTCTTTCACTTACAAGATGTGTGATCATTGGCCACTTAACCTCTCTAAACTTTAATTTTATCATTTGTAAAATACAGCAGAAAGATGATTAAATAGGACCTGATTAACTTGATTTTTATAGTAGCTAGTACAATCCTGAATGCCTTTGGATGATGCATATTTTCTATTTGGTCTTATGCAGCAAAAGTTACATCAAAAGAGTGACAGTAAATAACATTGTCAGTATTTTTTTTTCCCATTAAGTGTTACACAATAGAAAATGTAATGATACAATAAGAATATTAAACCATGGAACTAGTCGGATCCTGAAAGACAATTATTAAAAGTTTATCTGAATATTAAAGTAAACTAATAGTGCAAATTGGAACATTTCCCCACGAGACATTTTTTCCTTCCACATTAAGATGACAGTTAAGCAAGTTGGAAAATGTTGTCTATTTTTTTCTTAGCCTTATTTAGTATATCCATACGCTGTTTGTTTTCTTTTTTTTTTCTTTCCATGTTTTTCATTAGAGCTTCCTTTCTTGTCTCTGAGACACTATTCCAAGCTTCCAGCTCAAGGACTCTACACTGTAATGTTCCTCAAACAATCACATGGAAGATAATGACAGCATGTATTGTAAGAGAAAAAGGGAAGCAACGAAGAAGCCCTAACCTATCTAAAGGGAACATCTGGTCCCTAATGTTAGTGATGCGTTAAAGAAGAAGTACAGAGCTGTAGAATTTTAAATTTAAGTTAACAATGACTGCAACATAGAAATGGGTGAATTTAGCAGCTAAGATTTCAAGGCCTAACTCGATCAAGATTTAAATGACATCAGCCTAAAAAGGAAACTTACAAACTGTAGGAGACTGACAGTCTTTCATATAAAGACTTAATTGCACACAAAATTCATAAGGCAGAAAATACTTATGTTTTTTAATGGGCATATTTGTGTTTTTTAATGGACAGAGGAAGCACATTAAGTCCTCTGAGTCTCCCTCGGAACTTCTCTCTTCCCGTAACGTTAAAAGTCAGCTTCATACTCATCTTGTTCACCAACACAATATCTGAAAATCACTTTTATTATGGTTTTATCTTGTGACTTTGTATTTGGACTTTTCAAAAGTGGAAATAAAGACATAATGACCTTATATGACCATCCCCCCTCTTCAATGTTTATCACCATTTTGCCATTTGGACAGCAAATTGCTTTTAGATATTCAGTCCAAAAGGTCTTGATACAGAGGACACATAAGAAATAAATGGATACATGAATACTGGAAGTTGGAAGCTAAATCAGAGATTAGATTAGAATCGCGAAGACCTAGGTCAGGAGTCACTAGGAAAAAACAGTCATGAAACTTTATGTTTGTTTTGCATGCTTGCCAATTCACAGGCCAGAAGAAACTGATTGGATTTGTTTCACTATAATATGCTACTTAAAGGAATAAGAAATTTGTAGGATCAAAAAGTTGATATAAATCACTGAATCTAAAAATGCCACTTCTACTTTTCTTTTTTTTTCTTTTTCTTTTCTTTTTTAATTTTTGTTTATTGCAGTAACATTGGTTTATAACATTGTAAAAATTTCAGGTGTACATCATTATACTTCTATTTCTGCATAGATTACATCATGTTCACCACCAAAATACTAATTACAACCCATCACCACACACATGTACCGAATTATCCCTTTCACCCTCCTCCCTCCCCCCTTCCCCTCTGGTAACCACCAATCCAATCTCTGTCCCTATGTGTTTGTTTATTGTTGTTATTATCTACTTTTCTTAATAATACCTCAAATGAGAACTCTATTCCATTGACTTAATGTCAAATAGGGGTTTTGGCACATTATAGTATAAATTCCCTTGGAAGTTTGGCACCATTATCTGCCAGTCACAGCTCAGTGTTAGTGAGTTCACCCTTGTTTGGCACAGGGCCTGTCACACTGAAGGCTTTCTATGGAAATTGATTGGCCAAACTATTTCAATGAGCTGTGTGAGGAAACATGTTTCTGGGTACCAGAAGAGGCACTTAAGAGACTGATGTGCTACCAAGGAGACAAAGAGTCATTAAAGGGAGGCCTGGTAATACTCTGAGGACAAAGTCACCCACTTTACAGTTTTTAGCCATCTCAGCTGTGGCCCTATAAGAGAAATAGTTGAGCTTACTCAATGACATTAGCAAATCTTCCCCCACTCCAATGAGCACCAGAGAAGCCCTAAAAACTAAAGCTTTATGTGACCAGAGACACTTCATCCTCCTTTTCTCCCTACCAAAACCCAGCTTCCCTTCCCCATCTTTGAAAATCTTTTCACACTGTACAACTAAATAGGATTTCCAGATCTCCTTGCTCCTTTGCCCATGCTGAGAATTTCACTCCCACCTTCACAAGAAGAAACTATAGAAAATAAGCAACTTGTACAGCAATCTGATCTGTAAAAAGCATGAAAACATCCTGAGGACAGTCTCAACAATTGTCTCATTTGTCTTAAATCACTGAGCAACTCGTAGATATCCTCTAGAATCTGTAAGAAGCCTTTGGATAGGGTACATAAGAACCAGAGAAGATATTTACATCTCTGCACTCTGTGAGGTATCTCAATGTAGGCCTTTGAATGGTTTCATGGAATTAATGAAAATTTTTGCATTCATCTAACTTTCCATTGGTAATTCTGTGAATTCACAAACTTTCTTTTGTAGTCCTTTGAATAACTATTTGACAAACAGCTTGCCACATATGCTTTTCTATCACGGTTTCCCTCAGGAAGGAGGGGTTAGGTTAACCATTGTGGTGACTTAATTAAATTTTAAAATGTATTTATACAACTGCAATGCAAGTGGTTGAAGCAAGACATATTATCAAAGCAGCTTCTTCTTTCCTTCACCAAGAACCTAGGTCCTAGATAAACTTTCACTTGATTTAGTTTATCAGTAAGATTGATATTCTTCTATTTTTCTTATAAGTCTCAGGAGTTTCATTTTTAAGAAGGTTTTTTACATTTACAGTCATGTTATAGAAACTTTTAGTAATTTTGCATCATGGCTTAAAAAATATATCTGTTTTTAAAAGATATATATGAAATATATTCAGGGAATAATACTAATGTTTCCATTTATGCTTGTTGTTGCTCCCAGCCATGCTATAAAGTAGGAATAAAGAATAAGTTG
This sequence comes from Diceros bicornis minor, assembly GCF_020826845.1. NCBI lineage: Eukaryota > Metazoa > Chordata > Mammalia > Perissodactyla > Rhinocerotidae > Diceros > Diceros bicornis. Next base: position 18,136,952 of record NC_080742.1, on the reverse strand, counting down.
CTTATGACAATACTCAAGCCAAAAGGAATTCTGTATAAACACCAGCTGATTCTCCTTGGGGAAGAATGTACATTTAGTTTAGCATATAGTTTCCTATGAAATTACTGTCAGGACAAATTACTGTCAGGGAGCATAGAGACTTTATGAGCCCTTCTATTCAGAGAGATTGTTTCTTATGAACTCCTGGAGAATTTACTGTCAGCAACAGTCATTTGAAAATTAACAAATGCTGCCTTGTGTTGTTAATTATCATTATCCACAAAACTAGAAGTCCCCAGAGGGAAGTGAGTGTGGCTTTGCAGTCATCACTGTGCCTAGAACATAGTGGGTGCTCAATAATATTTTTGAATGCATGGATTCATGAATACTTTAATGGAATAATCAATTATCGATCAATAGTTTGATCAAATCCTGATCCCCTCTTCTATCAGAATCATGAACAGTGAGTCTCCATCATATACAAGGATTTCCTATTGCACAATCAAGAAATGTTAAAGTGTAGCTTTAAAATCAAGCTAAACTATCTTTCCTGTTGGATCTCAGAATTCTCTCCAACATCAAGCCATTCTTAGTGACTTCTTTTATTTGCATTCTCTAGAGTAAGGTTGACTTTTGAGAAAAACACTTCTGATGACGTGTGACTTAAAAACCAGACTGGCTGACACATATTTATAAGCAATTTATTCAAGTGAATGAAAATTAATAGTGCTAACTCAATCACACAGATGGCAGATGAGAAAAGTTAAATGCCCTACTCAAGGTTCCACAGCTATTAGTGGACAGCTCTCTTGCAAACTCCTGGTCTTTACACTACACTGAATTTATGTCTCCAAGGTGTACTTTAGGGCTTATGTTCCTCAACGTACAGTTTATACCTACTCTTGTACTATCCCTAGTCCTGCTACCACGCTCCACCCTACAGGTATTTAGCAGTCAGAGAACTAACACATTAACCATCTCGTTTAAGCTTCATTGTCTCTTATATAAAGAGCATTATAGTGCAGATAATCCACAAGATGAAGACACTATCCTATTTATCAGCCAGGCATTATTCTTTACTCTTGCTGTTAGAATAGCTACTCATCAAGTGTCCGACTTTAGCTTTATTATAACATCCTTCCTTATCCTAGTAGCTGGTCATTACTGTTTTTACTGTTACAACTACTGTTCTGAATGGGAAATGAATGTCTAATGGATCACCCATGAATCTATATTTTCCAAACACTGTCACTTGGATGATTTCTCAATACTCAGTTGCCTCAACTCACCTTTTATAAGACCAAGGACCACTTTTTCTCAGCTGCGAGCAAGAGGTATCAAAATCCTGGGCCCTTGATGGTTAGATTGTGGGTTATATGGGTTTGGCCTTGGACTCATTACTACATAAATTTGAAATTGAGATGCACAAAGGGCCTGAAATCAGAATCAAAGTTTTTTTTTTTTTTACTATGCTGTGTAGATATTTGTTGTCATAATACCTAGGAATATTGGTTAAAATGAACTATAGTAATAGGTATTTAAAACATCAGAAAAATACTCCTCCAACCAAAAAAAAATATATGAATCCAATAGAGGCAAAGCCTAAATGAATGAGGACTAAGTTGTCATGATGAATTCAGTAAGTTTGACTATTTAATTTCTATCATTCCTTTCAAATCCCAATTAATATCATTGAATTTCTTAATTTTTTGATACTGTGCAATAGTTGGTCTTCATTATATGCCATTCTTAAGCAGTAAGAAGTAGGCTTTTCATTGGAAGAAAATACACAAAACCTTTTAGAGTGGTCACCTTTAGTTAGTGGAATAAATAATACATATATGTTTTTTTTTATTTTTAAGTATTTTCCTAATTATATTTAAGGAACATGCTCATCTTTATACCAAAAAAAATGTTAATTTTTAAAGATAAAAATTTATGACAAGAGAGACAATATCAAAGCTATGGTTTGAATATTTTTCCAAGGAAATATCACTGTATACTACCTGCCAGAGTTATGCTTACATTCTTAGTTTATGTAAGACTATAAGAAATAAAAATGTAAATGTTTATTTACTTATGTTAAAACAAGAAATAGAACCAGCAGTGGGGCTGGCCTGGTGGCGTAGTGGTGAAGTTCATGCACTCCGCTTTAGCAGCCCAGGGTTCGTAGGTCCAAATCCCTGGTGCAGACCTATGCACCCCTCATCAAGCCATGCTGTGGCGGTGTCCCATATACAAAATAGAGGAAAGATAGGCACAGATGTTAGCTCAGGGCTAATCTTCGTCAGCAAAAAAGAGGAAGATTGGCAATGGATGTTAGCTCAGGGCCAATCTTCCTCACCAAAAAAAAAAAAGAAGAAGAAATAGAACCAGCATTGCCTCATGAACAGTATTTTCTATTGTTTTACAACCACTCTATGAGTATTAATTCAGCTTAAAATTAGTTTTCATTCAGTTCAGGGGAGTTGATGACACAATTAAAGATTCATGAAGGACTTAGGAGAAATAGCATGTCAAATCATTGCCTTCATAGCTTGTGCTTCCTTTTTTCCATTTTGAACCTTCTCCAAAATAATCTCACCAACTCCACAATTTACACAGCCTTGAAGAATAATCAGTTTCAAGCCCAGGAACTTTGATTGAAAGAGCAAGCAGAATGATTTAAGAACAATTGTCTTCCACCTGGGAGATCCTATAAATGAAAAGGGAATACATTTCCTCCCCAGAGAAATCAAGCTGTAAATAAACAGAATGAGCTCATGTCCTAAATTCTCCGACATCTAGACGTGTTTTAGACACCCACTCCCAGAAGGTTTCTTTTTGTAGTCTTAAAGCTATTTAGAAAATCTTGGGTACAGATAACTGGAGACATTAAGGGCTCTGACAGCTGATATTTGAAAAAAATATCATCTTGAGGGTGTTTACCAGGGACAGGTAGAGATGTTAGTGCCTTCCCCAAGCATCCCTTACCGCAATCATTTTCTAACCTTTGCTGTATATAAAATCAGAGTGTACTGATTACCCATTTTTTGTCAAATATGCAAAAATATTAGAAAACGATTGTTTGAAGGTAAGCAGAAAATGATGGTGCCTAAAATGGGAAAAATGCAATAAGAAGTGAAACCTCTTTCTTTTCAATTTTTTTAAACAAATGACATTTCAAAGATTGCATGAAAGAACATTCTAAGACTTAACCCAATTCTCCTATGATCCTTGGGAACAAAGCCTGTAACAAATTTCAGAGAAAAATGAAGTACAAACAATATTAGTGAGCACACCAGGTTTCCACAGCAGCGTGTGTCTCCAGCTCCACTGGGGAGATCATGTGCTCTGTGGTGCAAAAGCAAGGTCCATTTCCTGTCTTTGGTGGTGCACGGATCAAGTAGCTGAACAGCTTTTCACGTAATTGGATTCTGGATTTTATTTAGACCTTTGTCTATCGGTAACCGTCTAACAGTATGGTTGCAGAAGAACCTAACAGCTGCTCTGTTTCTGGTGCAGTGTGGCAGCAGGCCTGGACTTGTCTCCTTTTCCCTTTCACTCTGTCTTACTTCTCTGGCTCCCCTGCTCACGCTGTCCTATGTCACAGTCTGATTACATGACCGAGGCCCTTATGCAATGTGCTGGCATACCCCCTGCCTCCCTGTCACCTTGGCCAACATGCTGACAGCAGATGCAAGAAAACATGACGATGTTTTATTAAATCATATACCGAAAGTCTGAATTGTTAAGGTCTACAGAGAGCAACGTGGAGACTGTGATTCTTGATGCGGTTCTGTCATGACCTCAGGAAAGTCACTTGGGCAGGCTCTCTGGGCCTCAGTTTTCTCGTCTGTTAAATGGAAATTAAAACATTTGCCCTGCTCATCTGGTAGCCTTGTTATTTTCTGTGGAATGGCCCAGTGCCTGTAACAAAGCCTGGTGCCAAGCAGAGCTCAGCACAAGAGACAACTCGCAGGGCTCTTCCTCGGCAAAAATCTGCAGTAAGTGGAAGTTTTAGTTTGATTCCCTGGACTCCCTTCTTGTGAAATTCCTCTTTTCTAGGTCTGGCCTCTCCCTTCTCCCACGGTCAAAAGCTCTTGTGTCATTTCCATTCGTCCCCTCTTTTGAAAACATGCCCTTACACCGCTTATTTAATATTTAACACAGGCGAAACTTAATCGTGTCTTAAGGATGTCAGTATTTTAAGGCTTGGTTCTAATTGGCGAATAGGCTCATTCTATTTCATAGCTACAGCTGTGTTTTAAATTATCACTGTGCTGCTCAATTCAAAACAAGATAGAAGGGGTTGATAGAATGTAATCTCAGATCTGGTACTGATGGCAAGGGAAGTGGTCAGAGAGGCTGTGGGGAGAGGATGGGAACACAAGATATGAAAGCAGGAAGGTATGCAGAGCTGGGTTATGGCGCGGAGAAGGAACATTGGCCCCCAGAAGACAAAATGCCGCTCTGTGACTCTGTCTACAGTCAGGGTTTCATGGGTTACCTGATATCCAAGCCCTGAGACATCCCAGAGCCAAATTCACTTACACATGTTTAAGGTCTGTATGGGTAAGGAATGGAGACGAGGCAGGAGCAGGGGTAGGATGGCTACTTTAAGTAAAAATTATGTATTTGCCTCACAGTTTTCAATAATATATTTCAAATTCTGTATTTTTGATTTGAAGCTCATAAAATTAATTTTGTGTAGTTTAAATTTGATTCTACTTAATTTCTGTTAACCAAGAGATCCAGTCACCATTTGAGTTTTACATATCACTCATATTTTAATGATTTTAACTCATACTATCCAAAGACCCAAACATTTTAGAATGTTTTCTATTTTAATGGAACCTAATTCTTTTAAGAAATACAATGCTCTTCACAGATGGCTGAAGTGTTCTACTATTTATTTGGAAGAACTTGAAAATGATTTATTTTGGTAGGTTTATTTTGTTTAGCTCAAGCCATCATAAATAATTTTAACTTCATTATTTGATGAGGCTCTTTCAAAGTCGTTAAATCATGTCGTATTATCACCTCATTAGCTTTTAAACTGAAAACTTGAAGGTGGTTAATTGAGATAAGTGAATACAACTGCAAATTCTCAAAAAATATGTTCTAAGAATTTCATATCCTTATAAATGATCTCCCCAGATAGTTATATCCAATAAATTTATTTTCCGTAAAAGCTGTTTGATAGAAATGTTAAGGCATGTACAGATGACTAATACATTAAAATTAGCAAGTAATGACCTCATCTTGTGGAGTATTTTAACTTTTACACTGCACATTTGTTCTTTCATGGAGAGGTGGAATTCCAAATAGTGATGTAGCAAAATAGACAATACCTTATGTATTCATTTGTTATAGAAATACTTATTTACCACTTTCTATATTCCAGTCATGGAGGATGTGACGCTTGTATATTCCCGGCCCTTAAGAAGTTCACAGTCTGGTACGGAAGACAGGCATAGAGAGCAAGCAGCATTAACCTAAGATAACGTGACAAGCACAGGGACAGATATGTGCACTGGGAACACTGAGGATGGGAATATCCCTGTTTTGAGGAGTCCAGGAAGGCTTCTATTAGGAAGTAGCACTTGAGTCTAGTCTAAAAGGGTGACTAGGACTAAAGCCAGGAAACTAAAGACTCCTTTACCCATAAAGCATTATTTATAGAGAACAGCAAAGTAGCAAGCATATATGTATTCTGTCTTTCAATATGAATATTGTTAAACTCCAGTCTCTTCATACAGCAAATATTTATTGGTGGTCATTATGTGCAATAAACCATGCTAGACGATGTTTTAAGGGTTCCAAATTAGAATTGTTAAAACATAAGTTACTCCTTGGAAAACAGAGGATCTCTAGGAGCTCAATTCCATAACAAAACTTTGTCATAATTACATAAATATGTATTAGAATTACAATAGAATTATAGAACATTTGATATTGAAAAGAACATGGCAGAGAAAGCAATGAAATGCATTCAAAGCAACTGGAACCCACCTTCTGGATTTCAAGTTTTTTGTTTAATAAATCCTATCTTACCCATTCCTTTTGTATTACCCTGTTTTTTAACATTTTCATATGTCCTTATATGGACCTTTTTTTGGCTTCAGGATCAGTAGTGTTTTTTTTCATATTCTGGAAACAGTCTCCAATCTCTTTTTACTAATTCAGATGTCTCCTTGTTCAAAATGCTCGCCATAATCCATATTTTGTGTTAAACTATGCTCATTAGTGAGTCACTCCTCTCTATAACTCCTCACATTAGAAAGAAAGAGCAATAAAAGCAAAACGTACCCCTTCAAAAAGTCCCAACAAAAACCATATTCTAAGAATAGTTATATGAACACCATAAATTTAGCAACAATAACACATTTTATATAAAAGCTCATCTGAATGTAATGACGTGAATGAGACCATCCTTCCCTCAAGATTACAGTGAGCCTTTATTTAAAAATTCCAAATCCCAATTTCTAGAAAAAGAAAGATACAAGAAGCTTTGCTTTTTGATTTTTTGAGTATGCGTGCTGCAGCAGAATGCTTCTGTTTTTAAAGAGTGATATTACCAACTTCCTGTTAAGATGGGGACAAAATACTTTTTAAGAAATTTATTATCAGAAGCATAGCTGCCACTGGGTGTGTGTGTGTTTCTCTTTGCTCTCAAGTTTTTCTGATTAGAAGTAAAATCACAATTCTTTAAGAATCCAAATATGTTTGGTATAAGACCAACCTATGTTTAAATTGGCATCTCAGCACTGCCAGGCTCCAAGTGATATTCTCCACCCTCTTTGAGATAACTGTGACCAGATTGGTCCCCTTGGTTCTCAGACCCCATGTTCCTCTAGCATTTGCAGGCAGGGCCACTGATCTCACCAGAGGCTCAGCCCCTTCCAAGACACGGGCTGGCCTCGTGCCTCAGGTCACAAGAGGATCTGGTATTGAGACCGGGCTGCACACTGGCTCTGAAGTGAGTCTTGCTGCTGATGTTGCTTCACTGTGCCTCCCTGGTTCTTGAGTAATTGAGTCTATAATTTTGTCTCCATTAATTCTTCTAGGGGTTAGATTCTTTATCATAAAAATCATTTTGAATGAACTAAAGTCGCTGAACTTATTTTCTCCTAACTGGGCCTTGGGAAGCTGCTGTGCTTATCCCCTAATAGAGTCTTATGTCTAATATGAGAATATTGATTATCTATTTGTGCCAGACATGACGGTGCTTACACAGACCACCTTATTTAGAACATTTGATTTAATGCAATGAATACCATTCAAAGTCCTAATGACTGTTTGTTCTTGTAACATTTGATGGTGGGGGCCAGTGTTAGACCTACACGTGAGACAGCAAGCCTAGAAACTGATATCTACCAGTCAGATCTCCCTTACTTTTTGGTATGTCCCGTCTAGGAACTCAAAGCTCCATTGACCTCTAAATGGTTTATACCCTCTATTTCACTTCTGAATTATGTCATTAACACTGAGTATATCTATTGTAATTCCCTACTCCATCAACATATCTACCCCGCCCTGGCTGTGAGATCGCAGATAAAGATGAGGCCCATCAGAGGCCCTATATCTCAAGGACAATCACATGAAATACCTGCTGCCAAGGACTTACATCCAACCAAATGGGCTCACTTGCTTTTCTGAATCCTATGAAAGCAACACACAAATGCACAGTAGTCTCTTCTTTTGGGGCTTTTTTCTATAATAAAAAATGGAAAATGGGGATTGCTGCCTTCATCAGGATTACTGGCACAAATCTGGAGATAAGTGAAATCTAGCCTTGAACGTTAATCTACATCTCTGGAATTTTTCTAGTCCACCCCCACTACACAATACTGTTCATATTCTGACCTCTATTTGACTAGGTTCTTCAACTCCAAATTCTTTTCTTAAGAGTGCTAGCTGTAATCTTTAGACTCAGACACACTATAATACCTTGGCCTTGTAAATCATGTTGGCTTATTTTCTGACATTTGTCCTCTGGCACCAGGCAGGTGTAAGAGACACTCTTATAACTCTCTGCACTGTCCCCACAGACCAAAGAGGCTGGATCCATGCCTGGCCTAGTCTCCCAATGGGTCAAGGAGTAAGATATTCTCTCCTTTCCTTGAATCTATGAAGTTCCAAATTTTGTGGCAAAAGATTTTACTGAGATATTAATTTGAATTTGTTCTCTCTGTACCTCCTCCCATCCCTCTTCCAAGTAGATACTAAGGCCTTTGCTTTTATTTGTCACTAATATTTATTTTTATAGAATAAAATAAAAGCTGCTTGAAGCCAATTGTTCTCACTATCTTTTGTAAAAGCTGATGATCATTGAAGAAATGATGATAATGAACTGGAGAAAAACGTGGAAAGAGTGGAGTATTTTAAGGGTGATAATGGTGGGGAAAATTCTGAGATTCAAGGAAAAGGACATAGAGAATAGTAAGGTAATAGAATTCCAGGGTTCCAACAAAGAAAACTGGATACACTGTGAAAGAAATAGAATGAAAGAACACAGGAGCACATAGTGGTGGCTCACATATATGTGTAGGGGGAGTGAGGAATAGATGGAACTGAGTTTATAATTGTGTCCTTAGGCCCTATCACTTCAGCAGTTAAAGGTCTCTGAATGCCACTGAAGACTTCTGGAAAGCCAGAAGAGAACATACTACTTCAGGCTCCCTAAGAACAGGGGAACCTGATTCACAACCTAAAGGCATGGCCCTGGGTCTGCCATTGATGTGGGGCCCTGGGCATGTGTGCAGATATTGTACTTTAAAAGAAGAAACTAGAAATTAATTACACAAAGAAAACTGGAAAATTCACAATTATGTGGAGATTGAACAACATGCTACTCCACAACCAATGGGTCAAAGAAGAAATCAAAAGAGAAATACAAAAAATACCTTGGGACAAACAAAATGGAAATGTAACATTTTAAAATCAAAGACAACCAGAGACCAGACTTGAAAATTCCCCGAGCAGACAAAATCAATTTGTCATACAAGCAAAACTTAATTTAGCTTATTTTGTAAAACTAGTGAAGTTAACTTGACCTGGGTCACTTCTTGCTTATGACTCTGAAAATCATAAGCAAAAAAAAATTGTTCCTAAGATTAATACGAGGTAACCACTAACCAATACCCTTTTATTTAAGAAAATTCTAATATTGTAACCAATCACTGTGAAGAGTAAATACTCACTGCCTTCACACTATATAAGCTGCTTCATAACAGTATACCTCTGAGCCTCATTTCATGTTTTGGTTTGAGTGCTCCTGGTTTGCAAACTGTCTTTTTGGTGTGTACATAGTAAACTCTTACTAATTTTGAGATAAGTGATTTGCTGATTTTACTTGTTTTTTATGAACTTTTACACATACCAAAATTTGTGGGTGCAGAAAAAGCAGTTCTAAGAGGGAAGTTCATAGTGATAAATTCCTACCTCAAGAACCAGGAAAAGTCTCAAATAAACAACTTAATTTTACACCTCGCAGAACTAGAAAAAGATCAAACAAAGTCCAAAGTTAGAGAAGGAAGGAAATAAAGATTAGAGCAGAAATAAACAAAATAGAAGTTGAAAAGACAATAGAGATGATCAATGAAACTAAGAGCTGGTTCTTTGAAAAGATAAACAAAATTGACAAGCCTTTAGCTAGACTCACCAAGAACAAAAGAGAGAGAATTCAAATAAATAAAATCAGAAATGAAAGAGGAGATGTTATAACTGATATCATAGAAACACCAAGGATCATAAGAGACTACTACGAATAATTATATGCCAACAAATTGGACAACCTAGAAGAAATGAATAAATTCCTAAAAATATACAGCCTACCAAGACTAAATCATGAATATAAAACTGAACAGACTGACTATAGTAAGGAGATTGAATCAGTAATAAAAAAACCTCCAAACAAATAAAAGTCCAGGACCAGAAAGGTTCACCAGTGAATTCTGCCAAACATTCAAAGAAGAATTAATACCAATCCTTCTCAAACTCTTCCAAAAAAACAGAAGAGGAGGGAACTCTTCAAAACTCATTGTATGAGGCCAGCATTATTCTGATACCAAAACCAGACAAGAACACTACAAGAATATAAAAATTACAGGCCAATATACCTGATGAACATAGATGCAAAATTTCTCAACAAAATATTAGCAAACTGAATTTAACAATACATTAAAAGGACCAGACACCATTATCAAGCGGGATTTATACCCGCTTGATACATACCGATGTAAGGATGGTTCAATATCCACAAATCAGTCAATGTGATACAGCACAATAACAAAATAAAAGATAAAAATTAGGGCCGGCCCCGTGGCTTAGCGGTTAACTGCGCACACTCTGCTGCTGGCGGCCCGGGTTCGGATCCTGGGCACGCACCGATGCACTGCTTCTCTGGCCATGCTGAGGCTGAGTCCCACATACAGCGACTAGAAGGATGTGCAACTATGGCATACAATTATCTACTGGGGCTTTGGGGGAAAAAAGGAAGAGGATTGGCAATAGATGTTAGCTCAGAGCCGCTCTTCCTCAGCAAAAAGAGGAGGATTAGCATGGATGTTAGCTCAGGGCTGATTTTCCTCACACACGCAAAAAAAGGATAAAAATTATATGATCAGGGGGCCAGCCCAGTGGCGCAAGTGGTTAAGCGCATGCGTTCTGCTGCGGCAGCCAGGGGTTCGCCAGTTCGGATCCTGGGCGTGCACTGATGCACTGCTTGTAGAACCATGCTGTGGTGGCGTCCCATATAAAGTAGAGGAAGATGGTCATGGACCTGACTAACGCTAACGCTCAGGACCAATCTTCCTCAGCAAAAAGAGGAGAATTGGCATCAGATGTTAGCTCAGTGCTGATCTTCCTCACACACACACAAAAAAAATTATATGGTCAGCTCAATAGATGCATAAAAAGCATTTGACAAAATTCAACAACGATTTAGGATAAAAACTCACAACAAAGCAGGTACAGAGGGAACACACCTTAACATAATAAAGGTCCTATATGACAAGCCCACAGCTAACATCATACTCAACAGTGAAAAGCTGAAAGCTTTTCCTCTGAGATCAAGAACAAGAGAAGGATGCCCACTTTCTCCATTTATATTCAACATAGTATTGGAAGTTCTAGCCAGAGTAATTAGGCAAGAAAAAGAAATAAAAGGCATCTAAATTGGAAAGGAAGAAGTAAAATTTTCACTAGTTGCAGACAACATGATATTATATATAGAAAACCCTAAAGACTCCATCAAAAAACTGTTAAAACTAACAAACAAATTCAGTAAAGTTGTAGGATAAAAAATCAAGCAAAAAGTCTGTTGCATTTCTATACACTAATAACAAACCATCAGAAAGAGAAGTTCAGAACATAATCCCATATACAATTGCATCAAAAAGAATGAAATACATAGGAATAAATTTAACCAAGGAGGTGAAAGACCTGTATATTACAAACTAAAACACATTAATGAAAGAAATTGAAGAAGGCACAAATAAATGGAAAGATATTCCATGCTCATGGATTGGAAGAATCAATATTGTTAAAATGTACAAACTACCGAAAGAAATCTACAGATTCAATGCAATCTCTGTCAAAATTCCAATGGAATTTTTCAAGGAAATAGAATAAATGATCCTAAAATTTGTATAAAACCACAAAAGACCCTCGAACAACCAAAGCAATCTTGAGAAAGAAGAACAAAGCTGAAGGCATCACACTCCCTGATTTCAAACTATATTACAAAGCTATAGTAATTAAAACAGTACTATATTGGCATAAAAACAGACACATAGATCAATGAAACAGAATAGAGAGCCCAGAAATAAATCCACACATATATGGTCAATTAATTTATGACAAAGGAGGCAAGAATATACAATTGGCAAAAGAGAATCTCTTCAATAAATGGTGCTAGGAACACTGGACTACTTCATGCAAAAGAATGAAACTGGACCACTATCTTACACCATGTACAAAAGTAAATTCAAAATGGATTAAAGACTTGAATGTAAGACCTGAAACCATAAAACTCCTAGAAGAAAACATATGCAGTAAGTTCCTTGACATAGGTCTTCACAATGATTTTTTTAATCTGACACCAAAAGCTAAAGCAACAAAAATAAAAAGTGAGACTATATCAAACTAAAAAGCTTCTGCACAGCAAAAGTAACCATCAACAAAAAGAAAAGGCAACCTACTAAATGGGAGAAAATATTTGCAAATCATATATCTGATAAGGCTCTAATATCCAAAATGTATAAAGAACTTATACAACTCAGTTGCAAAAAAACAAGCAATTCAATTAAAAACTGGGCAGAAGATCTGAGTAGACGTTTTTCCTAAGAAGACATACAGATGGCCAACAGGTACATGTAAATATGCTCAACATCTCACGATCACCAGGGAAATGCAAATCAAAACCTCACAATGAGATATTACCTCACACCTCTCAGAATGGCTATTATCAAAAAGACAAAAAGTAACAAGTATTGGCGAGGATGTGGAGAAAAGGGAACCCTTGTGCACTATTTGTGGGAATGTAAATTGTTGCAACCACTATGGAAAACAGTATGGAGGTTCCTCAAAAAATTAGAAATAAAACTACCATATGATCCAGCAATTCCACTTCTGGGTATCTATCTGAAGAAAAGGAAAACACTATGTCAAAGAGAAGCTGTGCTCCCCTATGTTCATTGCAGCATTATTTACAAGAGCCAAGATATGGAAACAACTTAAGTGTCCTTCAGTGGATGAATGGAAAAAGAAAATGTGATGTGTGTATATACATATATACAAAATGCACTATTATTCAGCCATAAAAACGAATGAAATCTTGCCATTTACAACAATGTGGATGGACCTCGAGGGCATTATGCTAAGTCAAATAAGTCAGACAGAAAAATACAAATACGGTATGATCTCACTTATACGTGGAATTAAAAACAAACAAGCTCATAGATACAGAGAATAGATAGGTGGTTTGCAGGGGAAGGAGGTGGGAAAATTGGGTAAAGGGGGTCAAAAGGTAAAAAAAACAAAAAGGCATGGTGGGTTTTAGGGGAAAATGATGAGTTCAGTTTTGGAGACATGAGTTTTGGTGTCTGGGTGCCTGTGGGATGTGGAAATATCCAATAGGTACTAGAATATACACCTCTGGGCTTAGGAGATGCGTTTGAGTTACAGGCAGACTGAGAAGCATTCACATAGAACTAATAACTGAAGTCAAAGGAGAAGGTGAGATAGGCCAGGCAAAATGTGGAGTGAGAGGAGGTGCAGGGCCAGAGTCCTGGGGTATATTTAATGCCGAGTACATTTAATGGCTGGGCAGAGAAAGAGAGGCCTGCAAAGGAGACTGAAATGGAGCACCTTCAAGGGTATGAAGAATAAAAGATACAAGTAGAGTCTGAGGTCACAAAAGCTGATGAAAGAGTATTTCTCAACAAGGGGAGAGGGCAAGTAGAGTAAGGATTGAGGAACGAGAGATTAGCAAGTAAGTTATGGCTGACCTTGGCCACAGGTATTTCTAGGGGTGGACGTCAGACTGGAGAGGGATAAGGATTGGGAGGGGAAGGGCAAGCACAAACAACTCTTTCTGGAAAGTGGCTGGCTGCCAATGGGAGATAATGTGATGGAGAAGAACATAGGGGCTCCAGGAGCTGAGGCGGAGGGATGGAGAGACTTAAAGCATGATGAACTGCTGCGGGGAAGGAGTCAGTAGAAAGGGAGAGATTGAAGCTACAGAAGTGTAAGGGAAATAAATTAATTCAACAGTTAGTTGAGTGCCTCCTGTGTATCACATCAGTCTGGCCACCCTCTGCTGAGAACGCATGTGTAGGCTACACATACGGCGGGTTAACCTAAGGCTTCATCATCAGGGGAAAACAGTTCTCCTTAATCTGTTCTGATTCTGATCCCCACCCCTCCCACACACACACACACACACACAGTACCCCACAGGAGCCCATACAAAAGAAAAAAAAAAGAAGGGAACAAGATCCCTTACAGTCTTTTTCACCTGGAGTTCTGCAAGAGAATCAAGCCCTAATGTCCTAGTTATCCACTGCGTACAATAAAGTGACTTCTCTCCTATGCATCTAGAGTGGTACTTCTTAGGCATTATCCTTGGGAGATTTATTCTATGGATCATATGAGGGACCTGGTTGAGAAAGGCTGCAGTGAAGGAGAGCACTGCCCTGCTCAAAGAGGAAACACCCTAACAGCAACTGCTAGGAGTCTTCCCAAGGACAGCAAGACTCTTCAGGCTTTGCTTGTGGGAAAGAACATTTCAAGGTGAACCATACCCTGCCCAAGAAAATAACACCCAGCTGATATGGATGGAACAAAGTCTTATTGGTTTGAGCAGCTGATATTTTCAGGTAAGCTACAGAGTGAGACCACTCTAGTTCTGTAAGGGATTAGGTTCCATAAATTGCCATTCTTCTCACCCTGGAAAGCCTGGATCTCATACGGGTGAGACAAAGAGGCCAACTAGCTTAATCCAGGAAAATGTCGGCAGCAGATCTTGATAGAGGTGTGGTGGAGGGAAAGGGATAGTTAGGAAGATGACACGGCATTGCTGGAGAATCAGATTCAGTGGCTTGCTGTAATTACCAATAATAAACAGAAACTTTATGTAGCTGCCTTTAGGTCAGCCTTGCTCATGTTTAGGACAAACACTTCTGAGGACAAGGGGGGCCCTAGAGCCTTTCTAAGACTGAGACCCTGGGTGGGATGGTGGTGGGAGAAAGACGATTAAGAAAAGTGACCTCCTGAAAGGGATGGTCAAACATTATCCTGGTACCCAAGCTCACCTTCCTAGTTCTTGAGACGTCAACAAGCACTGCTTTGTGTACATGTCACACTGTGCAGGGGTAACATCTTCATATGGGATAACATGTACATGTTTCAGCTTTCTGGTGGTGGTAGGGATGGTGACTGAGGTGGTGGTATGTGGTCACCCAAGAATGGGAAACAAGTGTTCTTTGAGAGAACATAGTGGAGGAAAGTGATTGGATAAATTATTGAATTATATATATGTGATTGATCTTCATTTTTCCTTCCCTTATTTCTAAACATATTTTTACGTCATTTTAATATTCTTACCATAAACATTCTTGTAGAGCAGAAAATAGAAGTCACTTGAAGTTAACTCCACATTAGGACTTTTTTAAGTGTCCCAACTCATTGAAGAGATTATGCTTGCTATCATGGAGAGGAAGAAGGAGAAGTGACTTTGGTAGAGGGTGTGTGGGCAGGATTCCAAAAGTGCAAAAAGAGGACTTTCCTCCAGCTTCATTACAGTACCCTGGGGGAAGTGGGAGGATCTCGAAGGCTGTAAGCTGAGCCTGGGGAAGCACCTCCTAGCATCTCCATGACTCCTACTTTCCAGAAAAGTTTTTTGTACTCTAAACATAACCCAGAAGCAACAGGGTCCCAGAAACTCAGGGCACCATGAAGATTTGGTCACTGGACATTTTAGTGATAATCAGTAAGAACAGGAGTCAAGAGCAGATGCTGGGGGCTTTAGCGCAGATTAAACCTCCAGGACTTATCCATGACCTTGACAGAAAGGAAGAGAACCTCCATGATAACAGATATTGAATTTTCCTTCAGCCCAGTGGACGGGGTACTCAGAATCTTATTTGAGTTCATACAAAGAAGGCATAGGAATATGACACATTTCACACTCTTCAGTTTGTGGCCATATCCACTACAAACCATACCTACAAACATTGAAAGTGCCTATTCTGAGCCTTATTTCTGCTAACTCCTACCCAATGGTTAAGTGGTAAGGACTCAGTAAGTGAAATTGCGAGGGAGTAATGAAATATTTACCAGTCGCTCACAACTCAAATGCTTCCGCTTTCTAACCACTTTGAACTCAGTCTCGTTTCCTTAGTGAATATAAAGGCTCCCATCACAGATGGTCATTGGCCCTGGCTCTTGATAATGGGGTCCCAGCTCCTCAGCTTCATGTTTCTAAGATCTAGCCCCCTTCCTCACCCTCTCCTAATTTTGCTATTTTTTTCAGCCTTTATACTGTTCTGTCCCTGCTACAATGTTTGGCAGCCTAATCTAATTTGCTGCCAGGATTTTCACTTGCATATCTTGCCTTCTCTCTACAGAGAACACTGTAAGACTGATCTACAATTTCTCCACCCTTTTCTAATGTTTTGTTCTTGACTCAGTCTGATCTCCTTGATACTGACCTACAGCATAACACCTGTATTCTACTCTAAACATTGAAACTACAACTGAATACACTCTTCCTAACATTCTGATACTATTACTCAATGTGACATAGGAAGGTTTTCAGCTTAATAGGTGATTCTATAAAACCAATATATTAAAGACATAAAGGTAACAATAATGGTGGCATAGGTTTTGTTTTTGTTGACTTTTTCCATTTTTTCTTGTTTTTGTTTGTTTTATTTGTTTTAAAGTAAAGTTCACGCCTTTAATCATTATGTGTAGCCTATCACATCTATTTCTTCCAACTAAGAAGCTCCTGGTAGAGCTCAAATTGATTTAGATCACCAATGTTTTGTTATTTCTAAAAAATTTAGGATGATATTGAAATGTTAGTGAGCAAAAAATTAATGCCTTGTAAAGGAACTATTTTATGGCCTCTATTAATCATAGTCATTGTCCTGCCTTTGCAGTTTTGGTTCTACAGTAAATGAAATTTGAAGAACTTAGAGTAGTTCAAGAGAAAGAACTGTGGGGAATCAGAATTGGCCACCTCAACATATGTCTCTTTGGCATGAGGATTATTTGGGGCTGGTTACTTTTAAGGACTGCAGACAGGGAGGGGAGAAGCTGCGAAAACCAAGTAGAAGTTACCATTTGTAGAGACATTTACATTTGTAAGGGAGATCTCCATTGGTAAAGATATCTCCCTCTCTGTACCAGGAAGAGGTGGATGACCTCATCTCCAGAAACTCTTATCAATGTGGAAGGCAAGGACTTAACTCTGCTTAATAACGTTACTCTTGTTTACTGTGCTCTTCTGGCAATCTCCCATAACTGACTCTCCCCACCCCCAACATCCTCCTTTGTCTTTAGCTGAAAATGGTATTTAAGGCAGCGACCTCAGCCATTCTGGCGAATTACCCAGTTTTCCTGGGTTTCTCTCATATACACATGTTATAAAACTTTGTTTGATTTTCTCCTGTTATTTTGTCTCATGTCAATTTAAGTTGTAGCCCAGCCAGAAGGACCTAGAGAGGGTAGAGGATTTTCCGTCCTCCCGTAGAGAACTAAAAATGACTAGCAGAATAGTAGTATTTACAGAAGTAAAAAAAACAGTTGGAGTAAAGAACTAACATGTATATAGTACATAAGAGGATATAGTGGGGTGGTAACCATCACTGAACATACGACTTGTTAAGCTAAAGAACAAATAGATTTGCTTTATCTATTGTAAACATTGGTAAACAATACTATAAAGCATTGAATATGGTTTTTAGAATTGTTTTAGAGTATTTTTTTTTAATTCCAAGAAAATCATCTGCCTTAATAAATACTTATAAACCGACAGGCAAATAAACTCAAGGGTCAGTAACCTTGCCCAACTGAAGAGGCTCTGTTTATGTTTTCCAAACGGACAGCACAAGTGCTGGTGAACTCAGCTTATAAAAGGACATTCTACCAGTTAACTATTGCCCATACAGCAAAACAGTGTTCCTGGAACAGTTATTCATAACTAAACCCATCTCCAAGTAATACTAAAGTGTGACTGTATGATTAACGATGACCCAGAATATTACTGTTATGACATAAAACATGTGATATGACAAGGACAATAGCATTTTGGAGATCATGTATACCATTCCTTTCAGCTTACAAATGAAGCAAATGGGATACCCTGGGATTCAGTGATGTGCCCAAGTTCATATGGTTATTTAATAGCAGAGTTGGAGGTGTCCTCATTTCTAACACAATGTCCAGTTGCTATGAAGGACATTGACAGATTCAAGACGCTTATGTGTAATAGATAGAAAACCACCAATACTTTCACAGTGACCATCATTAACAAAATTTAAATACATTTTGAATTTTAAAAATAAACTGTCATTTTTTAATTATTCAAAGTGCCCATCAGCCTAGAAATGCCATGAAGCCAATAATTTATTATAATTTTTAGAAGTTACATATAAATGTCACAGGGAGTAGTTTCTGAAAAGGACTCACCATTGAAATCAGAAACTTTTATTTCTTCTGTCTTTTGTTTTAACACAGAGTTATTTTTGCCAGGCACCCTAGTCCCTATGGGGGAGAAGATGGTAAGACAGACATGGTTCCTGCTCTGCAACTGCTTACAGACTAGTGGGGATCAGAAGCAATTATATAGACAGTTAGAATTCAATGTAAAAATATTTTTAAGTCTTTATTATTGTTCAGGCACTACCCTAGGTGCTAGAAACAGCAGCACAGCAGTCAAGGAGGCAGGCAAACCTCTGCCCTACCCTTCTATGGAGGGGAGAGAGAAAGAGACACAGAGAGACGTAGAGAAAGACAGAGAAATAGAGAGATGGAGAGACAGAAAGTCAGAGATGGAGAGAAGTAAAATATAAGTAAATATATATTCATAAATGTAAATAATTCACATGATACTACAAAATGCCAAGTGCTATGATGAAAATAGATGAGAGAGAAGGGAAGAGAGTACCTAGAGGTGAAGAACAAGCATGGCTCTTCTGGAAGTCCTCTCTGAGCTGAAGCACTGGAGCAAAGGGCTGAATGTAAAGTATGTCAGTCATAGAAAGATCTGGGACACCATTCTAGGCAGACGAGACCACAAGAGTAAAGGCCTGAAGCATGGAAAGAGTGGGTGTATTAGAGAAACACCAAAGCCAGTATCATGGGAACGGAGTAAAGGAGAGGGAGAGAGATTGATAGAAGAGGTGGGAGGAGGCCAGGTCAGATAATAGGAAAGGTTTATACGTCATGGTAGGAATTTTCATTTTACTCTATGTGTGCTGGGAAGCCATTGGAAAAGAGAGGAATGTAAGGGAAAGAGAGGAAGCAAAGGGACCAGTTAGGAAACTAGTGCAGGAGGCTGGAGAGGTATAGGGGTGACATGACAGAGGGTATGTTCGTGACGTTGTTAAGAAAAGCCTGGAATATACATGCAAAGTAAAGCATAGTTGCTGATGAATTGATCAGATGTTGAATGTGAAGGAACAGAAAAAATCATGAAGAATCCTGGATGTTTGCCTTTGAAGAGCTATCTAACTCGGCCTTGGAGAACAAGTAAACTTTCCCGAAGAGAGTAATATTCTGCCAGCTGTATTAGGTCAAAATATGTAGGAGCCTCTAATACATATATTCCCCAAATATATAACTAAATATTCCCCAAATACGTTAAAATGGCCATTTATCTCCAACAATGGAGATAAATGCTTATAAATTCTTTCTTTTTAATTACTAACCTTGAAAGAAGCTGATTATCAATGAAGGGTGGCAGAACGTTTCTATGTTATCTTCTCAATTTCGTGTGCAGACAGGAACATAGTGAGGATACAAAGGAAGAGCACTGTGTGTAGACTATTTTTGGGGGTTTATGTGATTTTTTTTTATTTTTTATTTTTTGCTGAGGAAGATTCGCCCCTGAGCTAATATCTGTTTCCAATCTTCCTCTTTTTTTGCTTGAGGAAGATTAGCCCTGAGCTAACATCTGCACCAATCTTCCTCTATTTTGTATGTGGGATGCCTCCACAGCATGGCTGATGAGTGGTGTAGGTCCGTGCCCTGGATCCGAACCCACGAACCCAGGCTGCCGAAGGCGTGCGTACCAAACTCAACTACTATGCCACGGGGCAGACCCCTGTAGATTGTTTTATTGCAGCTGATTAGGCCAGCATAGTTCAGTGCAAAGGGAAGGAGAGCTTTGCAAGGAAAGTAGAGATTTGCAAGGAAAGTAAAACTAACAAGTTGGAAGGAATTTGGAGGTCAGCTTGTTCAACCCCTCATTTTTTTTGTGTGTGTGTGAGGAAGATCAGCCCTGAGCTAACATCCGTGCCAATCCTCCTCTTTTTGCTGAGGAAGACCTGCTCTGAGCTAACATCTATTGCCAATCCTCCTCCTTTTTTTCTTCCCCAAAGCCCCAGTAGATAGTTGTATGTCATAGTTGCACATCCTTCTAGTTGCTGTATGTGGAACATGGCCTCAGCATGGCCAGACAAGCAGTGCGTTGGTGTGCGCCCGGAATCCAAACCCGGGCCACCAGTAGCGGAGCGTGCGCACTTAACCGCTAAGCCACCGGGCAGGCCCCAACCCCTCATTTTACAGATTGGAAATTAAGTATCAGAAATACTAGGTAACTCTTAAAGCAATTTTGCAAAAGTTTCTCTATCTTCTCTACTCACATAAAAGTACATATCATTTAGCCTTCTTCCATCTCACTCTAGATTTCTACAAAAAATATACTTGGTTTTTAAACTCAAGAAGCTGTCTAATCTTTCAGTATGACAAACTTAAGCTCATATCATTTACCTCCTTTCCTCATATTATTTACTCCACACAAATAATAATAAAAGCATAATAAATGTTTAAACCTAGTAAAATGAATGAGAAGAGAACCTTCAGTGTACAGGAAATTCCAACACATTTCTGGAAAAGGGTGAAGGGATGGGAAATTACCGAAAGGTGAAGTTAAAATCAGGAAGTCATGGCCTAAAATACAGGCAGAAATGGCTGCAGTGGAGCAGCCAGACAACCCAGTTTATGTGAGTTAAATCCTCACCTCATCAACAGAAAATATTTAAAATTGATGATTCAAAAAATAGTGATGTAACTATAGTGTTTAGAAATTTGGAGGTATTAAGAATTGGTAATATTCTACATGCCAAACACTATTCTAAAGTACTTTAATGTAGTACAGCTTATAAATGTTGATACTTTCATCATCTCTATTTTATAGATGAGGCACAGAAGGTTAAGCCCAAGGTCATCCAGCTAATAAGTGGTGAAGGATTTGAACCCCATAGTCTAGTTCCAGACTCCCTGCTTTTAGCCACTACGTTATGCTAACTGTACATAACAATTGTGGAGGTAACTACAACAAGAACTAAAACTAGAAATAGTTAAAAGAGGTTACTTCAGAGAATTGGGACTGGGGATAGGCAGAAATGGGACACAGATTTATCTTTTCTTTTTAGAAGTTTTATATTGTCTAATTTTTTAAATTTTTGAAATATTACTTAAAATTAAACAAATAAAATTAAAAAAAAAAGAAATAAAACTGAGGGTGCTAAAAGCACTGAATGATGTTGAATAATGCGAATATACTCGGGTTGTCCTAACACAGAGCACACGAAGAGTCTTCTCTGTTTTTTAGTTTCCACGCTAGGATCATAATGATAAACAAACAAACAAACACATTTTAACTAAGTATAAAATGGTCCTTCACATATCAAGAGACTCATATTTTCAGACTTCAAATAGTTCTGTGACCATCCTCTAATATTTGAAAGTGTGCACAGAAGGAAAAGCCTAGGTCTAAAGAGCCATAACTTGAAAATCATGGAGTTGATATAATCCAAACCCTCAGTAAGACTTATTTCTTTTCCCATATGATTTTAGATTCTAAGAATGAAATTTAAGAAGTCCATTATAGGGGTCGGCACCGTGGCTTGGCGGTTAGGTGCACGCGCTCCACTGCTGGGGGCCCGAGTTCGGATCCCGGGCGCGCACCGACGCGCCGCTTCTCCGGCCATGCTGGGGCCGCGTCCCACATGCAGCGGCTAGAGGGATGTGCAGCTATGACATACAGCTATCTACTGGGGCTTTGGGGGGAAAAATAAATAAATAAATAAAATCTTTAAAAAAAAAAAAAAAAAGAAATCCATTATATAAGATAACCAACACCAGGAATTGATGATATTACTGTGTGAAGGCCACAGAATCCTAGAGAGACTATAATTATATAATAATGCGTAATTAATTAATTGAAATGTATATTGTTTTCTTAGGCCCTAGGCCATCATCTCAATTTATATCTCATGAGCATTAGTGAACCAGGAAAATATAATCAAAACAGAACTTTGAAAGTGATGGTTTAAGACAGAGAGAAACTTAATTGACTCCAGCAGTTTTCAATCCAGTAGAGCAAAAATCAGCTGTGAAGTTTGTTAATTTACAAATTCAGATGGCTGGACCCACTGCTTGGAAATTCTGTGTACTTGGCTAAAGATGCAGCAGAGATACTGGCAAAAAACAAAACAAGAGCAATCATAATAAAAAAAACCCATTCCACAGCCAGAATTTAAAAACACTGACCTAGTTAATAGAATATCTACATTTAGGATAGATTATTTCCATTTGAAATAATCTGGTGATTCAGCTGGAAACAATCTATCTTAAACATAGAAAAAACGTAATATCCAGCCAAAAAAAGTTAAGGATAATCGGGGCCAGGAATTCACTTTGTTTTTGTTGTTCCCATCAATTCTAAGAGAAATAAAGCACCAAACAGGATAAATGGATTATGCATTAAAGAGTGTCTTGAGGGATATTTCCTGAAACAAAACAAATATCTGTGGCTAACATGGTCTTTCTACTATCAGACATTATAGCAGCACCAAAATCTGTCCACAAATTATTTGATACTTATCCCTTCAAGACGTAGATCTTGATTTCCTTCCCTTTGGGTATGGGAGCTGGACTTAGTGACATGCTTCTCAGAGGTGACTGTGTGTGAGGGAGAACCCTGCAACACCTCAGCAACCATATAGAACAAAATACCCACCAGTCTTTCTCCAAGAGGGCATCAAGCCATTTGCCAGAATAACTGTACAAAGACGAAAGGAGAATACCCAGACCTTTCAGTGCTTCAAGATGTAATCTGACATTGATATCAGGGACATAAAAGCAAGAGCATGGCTCCCCAGCTAGACTGTGGGCTATTGGAGACCATATAATAAAAAGAGTCTAGAGCCCAAAACTGAAAACCCACCCTGTGATTATTTCCTTTATCCCCAAGTGCCTAATTGGGGTGGATACATCTGCAGCTGGGAAAACCCTTATGTTGGTTCCCCGACCTGTGGAGTAAAAGCCGTTATGGTAGCATAAGAACCAAGTGAAAACTCCTGGAATTTCTCACTCCTGAAACTTCAGAAGCAACACCGTATTCTGGGTAGAATTGCAGGGATTAGTGCCATCCTCAAAGATTTAAGGACATAGTTGCAGTGGTTTCCATGACATTCTCATTTAATTCTTTTGAATGGCTCTTGCAAAAACTATGCGGATGACAATAGAATGCCACGGACTTAACCAAGTGGCGCCAACTGCAGCTGCAATGTGGATGTGTTATTTTTACTTGAACGTAACACAACATTTGGCAAATATGTTTTTTTTAATCCCCATCAATAAAGAGAATAAAAAAATTAGTCTGCCTTTACACGGGAAGGGCAGCAACAAGCATTTACAGTCATGGTCCAAGGCTTTGTTAAATTGCTTGCTCTCTGTCTCTGTCATAGCACAGTACACAGGATTGTACTTGCGCATCTTCATATTTTGCAGAATGTCACTGGTTCGAGAGAGAGAGAACATGACATCATGCAAATTGGAACTGGTGAGTATACAGCACAAGTACTCTGATGGCCTGGTTAGACACGTTTGAGCCAGAGGGTGAAAGATAAACCTACAAGATTTGTGGGCCAGCTCCTCAGAGAGGTCTTAGGAGTCCAGTGGTATGTTGATTTTAGGATATCCCCTTCAAGGTAAAGGACAGGTTATTACACCCTGCACTTGCTACCTTTAAGGTAGAGATACACAATTTGGTTAGTCTATTTGGATTTTGGAAGCAGCATATACGATATTTGAGAATACTGCTCCAACTAATTTATCAGCTAACTCAGAAGGCTGCCAGTGTTGAGTAGAGTCTAGAACATGAGACAATTCTGGAAAATGTCTAGGTTAAGAGCTGAGAAACCTGCTAAGAGTTTCACAGACAAAAGACTTATCCAGAGGTCAAATCCCTGACTCCAAACCAATAAAAGGAGTAAAGATAAAAATCATTCCAATTTCATATATTGCATAATGAGTTCTACATAATACTCTGTTTTGTTCGTGTATGGATGTAGGTAATGGAATACCACTAGGAATCAGATTCCTGCTTTATTCAAAAAGAGCAAGTAATATAATTTACCCTGAACATTTATAGTTAGCTAGCCTCGTTGGTGCACTCTACCACCTTTAGATGAACATACCAAAAACAAGGAAGTGATATAACTGGGATAGTGAGAAAGATGCATCATTGTCTTTATTCTGTGCATGTACATTTGACTGCATACTGAAGTGAAACATTTTTAAACATTTTGTTAGAAGTGAATTATACTTTGGTTGGTGAAAAAAAGGGAGTAAAAACATTATTTATTTGATCTTTTAGACATTTTTATAAATATATACACACTGGTTAAGAGCAGTCTCTGAAGTCAAACATACATGGGTATAAATTTTGCACTATCACTAACTACTGTCAGCCCTCCATATCCGGGGGTTTGGCATCTGTGGATTAAACCAACCGGGGATCCAAAGGCCAACAATGGCTGCATCTGTACTGAACACGTACAGACGTTTTTTGGGTCATTATTCCCTAAACAATATAGGATAACAACTACTTATCTTGTATTAGGTATTATAAGTAATCCAGAGATGATTTAAAGTATATAGGAGGATGTGCATAAGTTATATGCAAATACTACACCATTTTACATAAGGGATGTGAGCATCAGAGGACTTTGGTATCTGAGAGTGGGTCCTGGAACCAATCCCCCTCGGATATGGAGGGATGACTGTAAGTGATATTTCATTCATATTCATTTTCCTAATGGTACAAAGTTTATAGAAATTTTATAATTTATGAAATTATATGATTATAAAACAGACAATTGCAATGCTTAGCACTGTGTCTAGAACATAACAAATGTTTAATTTATGTTAACTATAGTTACTACTATTATTGTTCTCGTTATCTTGCATATATGTACACACAAACACACACATATTTTATATGAGATTTTATATTTGTATGTATGACATATATACATATAGATGAACTCTCACAGTCTCTCTGTGTAGTATATACATATCTATATATAGACTATATATATATATATAACTAAAAAGGAGGTATTCTTTTAGCATAACGTGGGATGGTCATTTAAATTCACCATTACATTTTTATTCATTTAATAAACAATTGCTGAGTGTATTCTATATGCTAAGTTCTGTCCTAAGACTAGGAGTAAAGACCAGTTTCCCCCTAAAGGAGCCAACATTCTATTTCAGAGCAGGAAGAATGATACCTCTATCTATAAGCATCCTTGTATTTTTATCTTTTATTATAAGTACTTTTACTTTTCCTCTCCCAAAGGATATTAGGAGTGCATACAAAACATAGATGCAGCAACTTGAGGTTAGTTACCAGAATTCAGTCATCTTCTGCTTAGCTCCAGAGTACCTGCATCTAATACATTGACAACGTACGTCACCTGGAACGACTGCCCTACGCTGCTTCAGATGTATATCTGAGCCGAGGAATCGGCTAGTCTCAGTATCTCTTCTATCTCTTTACATAGAGTTAGAACCAACTCTCATTAGGAAATAAAACTTGAATACCTTTCTGTGTGATAATCACCATGCAATCTAAACAAAATGCCGAGTGCTACCTAGTCTACCAAGTGTTCAGCCACATTCAAAGGAAGACACTCCAGTTATTAAAATAATTTAAAGTAATGTGTACAAATAACTGCATCTCTCCAAACATCAAAAGTAGATTCGATCCATAATTTCTGGTATTGAGGTGTCATTCCTTAATTCCTCATCTCGCTTTTTGTTTTTGCTTTTTAACTCTTCCTCCCCCCACACCAAAATTCTCCCCAACATCCAGACTACATAGACCCTTCTTCAAATATTTATTGTACGTTATACATTTATTAATTATTTAGGGAAGCAACTTGGAATAAGCCAAAGCCGCATAAGGAGTAGATAGATGCTTAACAGCTCATGCTAAAGAAACACATATGTCCCTCAAGTTCCCACAGTTTTCTTGGAAATCAAACGTGGTCATTTTATATCCAAAGAAGATGCTCCGTATAACACTCACTACTGATTCCAGAGACATTTCTCTTTTTTGAAGGTTTTCCAACTATTATTATATTCATGCACTTATTAGTAGTATTTATTTAATGACAATAATTATATAAACAATTCTAATATTAGCATCCTTAGCTCAAAATGTCTACTGCCCTTTAAATGTGATACAGCATCATAAATTTATGAGTAGTTCACTTGAGTTCAACTAGTAATCGGAAATAAGGGATGTTATATGTTAAGAAAATCAAATGTTTGTGTTACTTTTGCATTATCTAAGTATTCTGTAAATTTTGAGGAATTTATACGCAAATTTCAGTTCTTCTTTATCCAGGAGCTTATTTTTCTTGTAGAGTCTTTTCATTCATAAAAATTAAAACAAAGGATATAAAAAGCATTACGTTATAGCCAACTCTTAAGAAAAAAGATGGTAATACTCAGTCTCTCTTGACCAGAGTTTTCACAGGAAGGTCTTGAGTTCAATACTTGAACTACATTTATTTTGGGGTTTCCATCTGTAAAACTGGAATTCACTCAACAAATATCACGTTTTGTGTGCCAGGCACTATTCATGTGCTAGAAGATAACCAAGATTTATTTAACATTTTCCATATATTAGCTCATTTAATCTACACAGCAATTTTTGAGGCAGATATTCATATCTTTATTTTACAGATGAGAAAAAATAATTTTCAGAGAGACTGAGGAATTTTCCATGGATCTACAGCTAATATATGGCACAGATGAGATTCAATCTTAAATTTTACCTGACTTCTAAGGTCTTTACAGCTACACAAAATACTTTCACAGAAGAAAGGAATATTATCAACAACCATGTGGCTAAAAGTAATAATTAACATATCTAAGATGGTGAATAAGAGTGACACATAAATAAAAGCACAGGCATTTATACATTGAAGATATTTATCACTTTTACGTAAATAAAAACAGATAGAATGTTTGAAGAAGCAATGTAAGAGAAATCAAAGTCAATATATTTGTATCTGGTAGGACAGGATTATGCTTCACATGGCAGAAATTCTAGAGTAATCATAATTTAAACAAGTTTAAGCTGTCTTGCACTTCACAGTGGCAAGGATCCAGTCTACTTCTAGCTTATTCTCTGCTTGTGGCTACCAGTCCCATGGTCTGAAAGATAAGTCTTTCAGAATTCCAGCTGAAACTTCAGCCACGGCCTCTGCCTTCAATATACGGAAGAGTGTAACTTTGTTCCTGAATGACATTCCTTGGACACTGAGCTTAGCATTTCACCTACTTCCTACTGGCCAGAATTTTGTCACATGTCAACACTTGTTTGCAAGAGAAGCTAGAAAATGTATTCTTCATTATAGACAGCTAGGTACCAGTTAAAAATTGGAAGGTAATTTACTACGAAAGAAAAGGAGAATGGGTATGACAACCAGAGTGTCTGCTACACTATTCAAACCAAACTCATTGCCATTAACCATGGATAGTTTTTCCTCTTGCCATTATTAACAGCATCATCCCTTTTTCCTTCACTAAGACTCAAAATCTTCTACTTTAAATGCATTTTAGGGAGGTAATGTAGAAAAACAGGAGATTGTAGAATCAAACAGGACTGGACTCACAACATAGTCTTCTATATGCAAATTCTTTTTATTGATAAAGTGTTTTAACTCTTTTCTGCCTCAATTTCCTCTTTTTTTTTTTTTAATTTTTTTCCCCCCCAAAGCCCCAGTAGATGTTGTATGTCATAGCTGCACATCCCTCCAGTTGCTGTATGTGGGATGCAGCCTCAGCATGGCTGGAGAAGCGGTGTGTCGGTGCACGCCCGGGATCCAAACCTGGGCGGCCAGCAGCGGCGCGCGTGCACTTAACTGCTAAGCCACGGGGCTGGCCCTCCTCTTTTTAAAAATAGGAAAACCAATGGCATTTAAATTTGAGTTTCATAAGCATTACCTGACATAATTTAAGTAAAATATTTATCATCATGCTTAACACAAAGTATTCAGTAAATATTAGCTTATTATTCTTCTAGTCTTCATTTTGCCTCTTTCTTTCCCTTCATGAGCCATACCAAGTCAGTTTCCACGTCCTTGAAAGTTAACCTAGAAATGTACTTGCAACTTCTCATCCTTCTCCATGCCCTGTGCTCAAATATATTTCATTAGTGCTCACGTAGCTGTCATACCCAGCCCCCTAAACTGACCTCTATGCTTTTATTCTTTTTTCTCTGAAAGCCATTCAACCCAACATGCTAGAAATTCTTTCCAAATAGCAACTCTGACGAAAAAGATCTCTATCTATAGAAAAAGTTCAGAACATCTTATATGACATAATATAGACAAGAACATGCAGCACAGTGCTTTACACAAAAGAAGTTAGATCCCTTCTATCCCCATCATCCTTTTACGTACACATGTTCTTGAGCTTGGTGTTCATATGATCCAGATGTCAGATACACGATAATCTTGGTCTCCCTTTTGTCCCTTATGCTCTTAAATGTCTTGTTCCTAAGCAGTCCCTGAATGACCTTACCGAAGTGCCTTTCCTTATAAAGTTTCTTTTAACTGAAATGTCCACCCTGGCTTTTCCATCATCAAAATCTAATTTTTTGAAGCAAATATGGTAAAATATTAATAACAGTTAAAGGATAGGGTATATGAGTTCACTGTACTGTTCTTTCTGATTTCTGTATTCTTGAAATTTTGATAATAAATATTAAAAATATTTTTTAAAGAAGTCCAATTTCTTTCTCAAGGGTAAAACAACTCCCCAAGCTGAAAATATTCTTTCTTTCTCTCTTTTTTTTTCAACATGGCAGATGGGATGTGGCTAAGATAATATCTCTTGACTTTTAGCCTGTACCGTAGCCAAGTGATGTATATGTACTGATTTCTGCTTCCTGGACTGTAAGCTTCATGTGGGCTCAGCACATGCCTCACTCGTCTATGCATACAACATAAACAACTCCAAAAAAGGACACTCAGACCGTAAACCCTAATATCTTAGTTAAGAATGCCATATCAAAAATACTAGACCGGGTGGTTTAAACAACATTTATTGCTCACAATTCTGGAGCCTGGAAGTCTGAGATCAAGGTGCCAGCATGGTCAAGTTCTTGCTGAGGCCCCACTGCCTGGTTTATGGACAGCTCCCTTCTTGCAGAGACAGCAAGCTATGGTCTCTTCATCTTCTCATGAGCACAGAAATCCCATCACGGAGGGGTCCTTCCTCACAACTTCATCTAAATCTAATTATCTCCCCAAGGTCCCATCTCCAAACACCATCATGTTGGGGGTTAAGACTTCAACATATGAATTTGGGAGGACACAAACATTCAGTCCATAGCACCTAATATCTTACATACTTAGTTGAATTAAAAAGAGAGATACCTATCTAGCACATGTTGTCTGTGAGTAGAATTGGTTTCATAAAGAATTAATGAAGAAAAATAAAACATAAATAGACAACAGCAAAAGCAAAATAAAACACTATAAAGAAACATTTTTCAACATGAGAAACTAGTGAAAACTTTGGAAAAGAAAATTAGATTTTTCTATAATGGTTGACAATTTTCTAGATGCTTGAAGAAATTTTGGCGATTAGCATTATTCCCTACTGGATCATTTTTTTACATCAAATAAGCATCTATTAAGAGTTGAATCTGAGTTTTCAGCCAAATGAAATCACCATTCATTTATGCTCGAACTCCATAGCCACACATATCACATGTTCCAAACACGTGCATGTCATAATGTCACTGACTAATTGCCCTGAGGAACTCAAGGGTGGGCTGAGGCATTTAATTGTTTTTCCAAATTATTTTTTTCTTTTTGTTATGTTAAGGAAATGCAATCACCTATCACCCTGAACCAGACCAAGCCTTACCACAAGAGCTACGCCCAGGACCTTTGCCTTATTTTTAATCTTAAGATCTCTCCAGGCGGAGCTTGGGCCTTATTGCCATAACCTGCAGTGTACATGGAAGAATGTTTTCCAGCTGAGCCTTCACAAGTGAATACCTGCCTCTTCCTTTTGAATATTCATTCCCCATCCAAAATAAAAGGTCCCTACTTCCCTTTGTTCTGGGAGAGCCATGACTTTGGAAATGATTCCACATGGTCTGCTATTTCCTGCAAATATACTTTACTTTGTGTGACAACTACTTCTGGTGGAGAGTCTGATTTAACTAACCAGGAGGTGAACCCAATTTGGTTTCCGTAACAAAAAGACTCTGAGTCATGAGAGGAGAATTCAAGGTCATAAAATTTGGTAAATTGAGTCAAATAATATTTATTAGAGATGCAGAAATTAGCTAAACAGAAGAGACATAGATTCATAGAAAAAGGAATAAATTACTAAGTATATAAGGATATTATGGTCTCATAAATAAAAGTTATCATTGAGAGAGGGGCACCTGGAAGTTGAGTTAGAACCTTCTACATAGCTTTTTAGTATTCATGAAAAGTATTCCTCAATTAGTTCTATAAATGTCTTACTTCACCCTAAGTGTTTAGACATTCTCAATAAATAACTTTGACTCCTTCAATTATTCCCAAGTTAGACATGCTATATCAGCTACCTGATCAATTCATTCAAGGATTTGTGGCCCAGAGTTGGTAAAAGCAAGAAAAACAGAAACCTTATCATCTTATGGAGCACTATGAATTTCTGGATGTCTTATAAATTATAAAAATATAAGTTCTATGTCCTGATAGATTATTTAGCACATTAAAGCATGAAGCTATTCGAAGTAATCATTTTAGAGTAGTACCTTGAGAAATATAAGTAGCCCCAATTTCCACAGCAACTCTGCAGGAGAAATTATAATTGATTTATTCTTGCTGGAAAAACTTATCAAGAAAAGTCACCTCTGGGTAACTAGGATTAAGGTTAATGCTGAGAGAACAGGAAGAGGAACGGAAGGTCTGCCTATATTCATGACTGAAAGGCAGGAAATAGCAGGGTGACTTTTTCTCATGGTTTTTCTCCCAGTTGTTACATGTTTACAAATTGTTAATTAAAAAGGCAGAAGGATCTCTTGACCTAGATAAGCAGGAGTATCTATGCTATCAACGAAGAAAATTAATATTCAAAGTAGTTTCCCCCCCAAAATTTCTTCCTGATTTATGGATTCTTGCCTAAAACATTTGCTCCTTCAGGTCTGGTTTTACTTTTACGACGATCATGTGATGCATCAAGAAGTGAAATAAATACTTTCCTGTCAGTTGTTTTAGGGGGGAGCTAAGCCTTTCCTCCTCACAGCAATCATGTTGTTTGCTTCTGAGCACCACATTCACCAAAAAGTGCACGGTGGTTTTATTTCATCAATGCAAATTCACACAGTCGCTGAAGAGAGCCTATCTCAATCTTTTAAGCGTCATTTGAGGTATTTCTAACCGCCCTTAAGAATTGCAAACTAAAATCAAGAAAGGCTTTTGGGACTAATTAAAGCTAGTGCGCCATGCCCACTGATGACCGAGAAGCTGTGGGAGCAAACCTTCTGGATTTCACTATGACACACCAGACGACTTGCCTTGAAACCAGAACAACCTTCCTCCTCTTAGCCTGGAGAGGAAAAATGGAACAGGAGGGAGAATGGGGAGGAGAGCCAGAAAACAACGAACCTAACACAAAAATAGGACTTGAAAAAAGGAATAGCATCCAATAAATACAAAATGGAGTGACAGATCCTTTGTGAAGAGCATAATTCAGGCCAGTGCTTCTCCTGGAAGCAGGATTCACCTTTCCGTAACTGAGCACGTGTGCTAAGGCGCCGCCCTTCCTCATGTTTATACTGTATATACTGGGAGATGGTACGTGGGGCAGGAAATACTGGCACAGCAGGCTGGGCAACTGACAAACTTGGGCTTTGGAGTTTAAGATTTTGGCTTCTCTGGGCCAGACTGGTGGAGTAGCAGTTAAGTTTGAGTGCTCAGCTTCGGCGGCCCGGGGTTCGTAGGTTCAGATCCTGGGAGCAGGCAGACACCCTGCTTGTCAAGCCACGCTGTGGGAGCGTCCCATATAAAGTAGAGGAAGATGGGCACGGATGTTAGCCCAGGGCCAGTCTTCCTCAGCAAAAAGAGGAGGATTGGCAATGGATGTTAGCTCAAGGCTAATCTTCCTCACAAAAAGAAAAAAAAAAAGATTTTCGCTTCTCTACTTTGTGAAATTGGGCAAGTTACTTAAACATCTAAGTTTCCAGATTCTCAACATTTGAATATTAACCTCAGGGGACAATTCTGTTAAGTAATGTATTAATATAAATATATTCAGTAATACTTAATGTATCTAGAGATTACTATGTGGCTAGTGCTGTTCTAAGTGCTTTCATTCGCCAACTCTTTATTCTGCACAACAACAGAAAGAGCTAAACACCATTATTACCCCCTTTTATACATGAGAAAAACTCTAATAAGTTAAAGAGTGCAAAGTTCTTGCCGTAGTCTGTCATACACAAACGGTGATCCATAAACAGGAATCATTGCTGCTTAACATATTGCCCATGTATTTTACATTGTGGGGAAAAAAAAGTTCCTTAGATGATGAAGTGATCTAATTGCTGAAACTATCTAGAAAAAGAATTAGCCAGTGACAAAGTTATTTGGATAAAAAGAAAATATCCCAACAAATAATTAAGGAAAACCATAATTGTATCTACCTGAGGACTCTTATTGAACTACGAGTTGATACAAATTTGTCAAATCTTCCTTAAAAAAAAAAAAAGAGACTCAATTATTCATCAAAATAGTATAATCATTGAAAGGTAAAACTTCCTTCTCTTAGATTTAGATTAATTTTCCCCTCTAAGGTTTAAGAATGAGAATTTTGGTTTTTAATTCTGTTGATAAAATGTAGAACCATTAAGTGTGAACACTATAGGGAGTAAATATCTATCCAGGCAATTCCGTTTCACCCATGACCAGGAGGGAGCAAATGATTTTTAGTTTTCCTTTTATAAAAACCAAAAATGGGTAAAATTCTTAAGATCTATGGATTTTCACAAGTACTTCTTTCTTTCTTTTCCCAGGAAGCAGGCAAAATAGCTCAGAAAAAGCAGTGGGTTTTTAATAATTCTCTCTCTTTATTTCCCTTTTAAATTTTTTGTGTGTGAAGAAGACTGGCCCTGAGCTAACATCTGTTGCCAATCCTCCTTTGTTTTGCTGAGGAAAACTGGCCCTGAGCTAACATCTGTGCCCGTCTTCCTCTATTTTGTATGTGGGATGCCACTACAGCATGGCTTGATGAGTGGTGCATTTGTCCGCGCCTGGGATCCAAGCCTGCGTATCCTGGGCCACTGAAGCTGAGTGTGTGAACTTAACCACTACACCACTGGGACGACCCCATCTCTTTTAAATTTTTTACATCTTGATAATTTATCAGAAGATATTCTGTAGTACCAGGCCCAGTTTTTTAACAGCTACATCGTGCCTCATGAATGCAAAGTCTTCTTCTCAAGATTATTTTTCCCTTCGGGGTTACATCTCAGGTCAAACGTCAAATAGTTCTTTGCCACAGCTACATTACTACAAATTTGAGTTGTAAGTCCTGCGGATAGTTTTGCACTAGTATTTGGCCTTTTGGCTTCATCTTAGAAACAGTTGACCTCCACTTAGTAAAAATACTTGCCAAGTTGCTTTTAGGAGTCAACTTGATTTAAAATTTGCAGTTTAAGGCATCCATCTGGAACCTGAACATCATTGAGGAAATGGAGGAGGATATCACTCCCATTGTACAATGGAGACAAAAAGTGCATATTTCCTGTCACACTGATTACATTTTAAAGGGAAAGTTTAAACTGGAGAATATGATAAACAGAACTTTGGTCCCATATGTTCTCTCTACCTTCTCATGCAAATTTGAAAGCACTGTGTGAACTGGCAGCTCCTAGGACCTCCAATAGCAGGAACTGAAGCAATCTAAACTTAGATGTTAGCGAGGAAAGTCTCTGGGGACATTCAAAAATGTCCTTTTGTTTATTTTCTTTTGTGTCATTAAGTAAATGTTGTAAATCATAGGTGAAAGGTTCTGGAATGCTTCCAAAAGCCAGCCCCCTTTTACATTGAGCACAAATGGCAAGAGAATCATGGAGAGCTAATAGGAATTCACTATGAAAGAGAAAACCCTCATAACAATAAACTAGTTACATTAAACAAACACATAAAAGGCACAACTACCAATTAAGATAAAGTTGAGCTGTCAAACTGTGATAAGGGATAGATAGTAACAAACAACAGTTGAGGAATTAATGAAAAAAAACCTTATTTATGACATGCCATTTTGACAGAGAGCAAGAATGAGAGTGAGAGCTGGAGAGAAAGAGAGAGACAGAGAACTAAAACTAAGAACCTCAGTACTTGCTTATGGAGAAAATCCCAGCCTTCAATCATAAACTCAGCTCTGACTTGCTAACAATTCAGTGAAGGCTTTTGGAAACCTAACTTCCACCCCAGGAGCACTAATAAACCCACCCACTGCAGTCCCACTGATGGAATATGCATTTCTAGCTCATATTTATGCCGTTATGCTTTATACTATAGCAAAGTGGACACACGTCATTCAATTATGGATATCACAAATATTCATTGATCACTTTCTATTTACCGGAAAAATTTACCAGGCTCTTGGTAAATGCTGGTGAATGGTCCTGCCACGGGGTTTAGTAGCTACTGGGGAAGATAGATAATAAATAAACAATTAAATAAATTTGTGAAGAAATGGCTTAGAAATTTATTAATTTGACAAACTGGTGCAGCATTTCAGATAGAGACAGCAAAGATAGGGAGACTTAAAAATACCTAATGTGTGATTAAGAATAGAGGGGGTCAAACGGGGCTGACAAAGAGATGGTGACGGACACCACACCGAAGATATGACCTCGCACAAAAGGCCTTAAATGCCAGGCCAATGAGTTTAGACTTGATCTTCTAGTCTAGAATTTCAATTGTTAGGGATTCAGAAATGTACATTTTAACAAACTTCCAGGATGATTCTTATGCTAAATCATCCAGCCTAATCAGATAAAATAACCTTTTTACCATTATCAGAGATTATTAGCATAGCTGATATATTATTTTTCCAACATGATATAGCATTATTATTTTTTCATATTCTTAGAATTATACATTGTTGATCATTATACAGTGATTTTTCAATTGAAACACAAAATTACTGTTTTATAGGTCAAAAATGTTTAAATATCAGTAGTTACATATAATTACACTTATTTACTAAATATTCATGAATATTTAAAGAAATAATATCAAATGTTTTAGGGCTCTTATATGTTAACACGTTAACTTTAACATATGTTAAACTTATATGTTCAACATACACTCTTTGTCACAAACCTTTCAAAAACTGTCTTAATGAATCAATGTATTCAGTGCATATTCATGTGTAGGGGAGGAAGGCAAATCCTCTACCCTCTAGGTCCTTCTGGCTGGGCAAATTAAACTGATATGAGACAGAATCACAGGAGAAAATCAAACAGAGCTTTATAATGTGTATACATGGGAGAAACCCAGGAAAACTGGGTAACTCACCAAAATGGCCAAGCTGCCAGCTTAAATATCATCTTCAGCTAAAGACAAAGAAGGGTGTTGGGGGTAGTGGTTTGGGACATCGAGGGGGAGGAAGGCAATTTACATGGAGATGGAAATGTAAATGGGCCAACTACAGACAATGTGACCTGAGAGATAGATTTTACATTACATTACAGTTATCTTATGGTATTAGCTCCTTCCTGGAACAGGCCCTTCTATTTTAAATTCTTTTAGGCAGTTTGGGGGGAGGTCAAAGTTTCTTTCAGAGTCTTTTGTTTTTAAAAATAATCAAGACAAAGAGACACATTTTGCTGTGGCCAATTCTGATCCCTCACAATGTATCACACAAATACTAGCTGAGTGCCTAATATGGTCAGGCATTGTTTTAGACCCTAGGAACACCACACTGAAGAAGGCAAAAATCTTTGATCTCAGGGAGCTTATGTTAATAACCTGAAGAATCTTTTTAAAGTCACCCTAGACCTAGGCTTCAAGTAGAAAAACCTGGATTCTAATTTTGTCTTGGCCCTGAACTGGCTAAATTACTTTGAGAAAAATATCCAGGTCTCAAATCCATGACATAAAACTTATAATTTCTACATATCACCTATCCATAAAATTCCAAGCTTCTGTTTTGTAATAATGTTAAGAATTATTTTTAAAAATTCTATGTATAGTGAAGAATAAGCTAATTACAGTTGTCACAATTTGGTGCCCCTAGGAACTCAAGAGTAGGTTTGGAAGCATTCAACTGTTTTTACAAATTATTTTTTTTCCCTTTTGTTATGTTAAGAAGAGGCAACCACCAACCACCCTGAATGAGACCGAGCCTTACCACAAAAGCTACGCCCAGGACCTTTGCCTTATTTTTTTTTTTTTTTGTTAAAGATTTTATTTATTTATTTATTTATTTTCCCCCAAAGCCATAGTAGACAGTTGTATGTCACAGTTGCACATCCTTCTAGTTGCTTTATGTGGGACGCGGCCTCAGCATGGCCAGAGAAGCGGTGCGTCGGTGCACGCCCGGGATCCGAGCCCCGGCCACCAGCAGCTGAGCGCGCACACTTAACCGCCAAGCCACGGGGCCGGCCCAACCTTTGCCTTATTTTTAATGCTAAGATCTCTCCAGGAGGAGCTTAGGCCTCATCACCGCAACCTGCAGTGTATGTGGAAACATGTTTTCCAACTGAGCCTGCACAAGTGAATAACCACCTCTCCCTTTTGAATATTCATTCCCCATCCGAAATAAAAGGTCCCCACTTCCCTTTGTTCGGGGATGCCCTAACTTTGGAAATGATTCTTCATGGTCTCCTATTTGCTGCAAATATACTTCACTGTGTGAGACAATTTTCACTGGTGTAGAGTCTTATTTAACTCACCAGGAGGCGAACCCACTTGGTTCAGTAACAGAATGACTGTCCTTTAAAAATAACTTGAAAGAATAAGAGGAGGGGCAAGGTAGAAAAGTATTTGTATTAATATCTATGATTATTTATTCATTTAGTCTTTCATTTACATGGACATTTAGTCAGCAAGGCAGTCAGGATATCAATGAATATGTTTTAAGGACCTTCTCTGTCTCAGGGACTCTAGGGGAGACAAAAATAAAAAAGATAAATAAGATATGTTCCTTGCTCAGAAAGATCTCCAGTTGAGTTCCCATCTCATCCACAGTTTGTTCTCCAGGAAACTGAGGAGGAAGCAGTAAAGCTACTGGGGTTGTGGGCAGGAGGCGCTGGGGGAGGGGGCGCTTCCACTAAGATTTAGAGCTTCAGGACAACATCATGAGTTTCCCAAAATTAAAAACCCCAAATCCCCAAATTTTCCACTCCATAAAATTTTCTAGGTGGGACTTGTAACCAAAAGAAATCAAGCATAACTGTGCCCGGAAATACTTCCCCAGGAGGGCAGAAAGAGCTGAATGTGCCTTTTCACTTGGTGTCTGCCTTGAAATTCCTTTTGGCTGGTTGTCAAGATGAGTTAATAGGTAGAAAGTCTTAAAGAAATCAGGCTATAGGCAAATTGCAGAAGTAGTCAAGGAAAAAAATGCTTTTAGAGATTCTTAGTCCAATGACACCCCATTATCCTCCTCCACACTTACACTGCCTATAAGAGAGCAAAATGCAAGCAAGCTTATTTCAAGGAGTATTCTACAGGCTATAAATGAACAAGTTAGGATATCTTTGCCAAACTTTCAAAACTATTTATATTATTATAGAATAGCATAACATACAAATGATAAAAATGGAAACATTTGAATTCTCATCTGTCCATGACAATTAGTGTAATGATGAATGAATGGCTGATTGAAGATAAATTAGCGTAAAGCTGTCAAAATTGACTTTAGTGGAGCCATTGTGAAATGGAGTCAGAATTGCCTTTCCAGAGAAACTGCCTTGCTGTCTTGAACCTTGGACTGGGCCAAACTTTTGGACTGGACCAAAATGGTGATTGTTTTACAAGCAACTGTTTGAGATATAAGCAGGAGAACAGACATCCTGATCACAAAGACTGAGGATGGTGGACATTCTGAAGAAAGAATCAACAGTCAATTAATTTTTAGCCAAGACTAGCTGTCTGCCTCCAACTCCAATTAACATTCTTTGTAATACAAACTCCCTTCTTTGCCTTTAAAAGCACCTGATTTTTACTCCCTAACAGGACAGTATTTGGGTTTCTACCTGAATTTGTGCTCCCCGAATTGCAATTATTTGATCTCAAATAAACGTTTGGCCTCTTAAACTGGTTTCTGTTTTTGCAACTTGACAAGGCTTTGGATGTCTTTGATTGCCTAAATCCAAATTCTGAACTTTCAATTTAATATCCTCTTTCATGTGATTCCTTTGCATTTCTCTCAGGCCCGATACTAGTCTGCATAGTAAGGATTTTTTAGTCTTTATACTAGTTTGCATGGAAAGGGTTTTTTATTCTTTTGAAGAAAGGCTAAAAAGCATGTTCATAAATATTCTTTGACTTGTTTACAAAGATAATTTCATCCATGTTTGAGACCCCCAAAGTTGAACCTAGTATAATTAAGACTAGATACAGCCATGTTAAAGAAAAAACTAAACAGAGGAGTAGACACAAATAACAAAGCAAATCCAAGGTCCATTCAATGGAGTGGTCATGGGATTCTGAGGCTACTGTGATGCCCCTTCAGAACAGAAGCCCTACATTAACCTTAATAGCAAAGAGTGTTCGATAAACAGTACAATTAATCTCCCCAATGAGATACTGGGTGCTCCAATCATTCCCTACTTGGACTGATATAGATATGGTTTGCTTGATGGAATTGGTCAGCAGATTATATGTCCTTTATGGTTGGTACATCATGGTTTACTTGTTCAAAGGACCTTGGAAAACATTTTTTTAAAAGGGTACCTCATTTACTAAGCACCTTATGTTTTTCAAAGAGGGATAATTGACCTACATTATTGATCACTCAAAACAAACTTGTAAATTCACTTGAGTATTTTGAACTAACTGCTTATTGAAAAATAAATTTTAAATCTACTTTAAAACTATTCAAAACAATAGATTTTCTAGGCTTTTATTCCAGGAATACTTTTACTAAATAATGTTTTAAAGTATATCCATCAATTCATTTATTCACTAATTACTCTAATAAGATTTACTGATGGCCTTGATGTGTCAAGGACTACGATTTTAAAAGAAAAAATGGAAACATTTTACCAAGGAAGTCCTCAGGCCAATTCAGGAGACATATAATCTTACCTAAGCAGGATTATGTGGGAATAATCATAATGGAATTGGGTGGCTTCCATTATGATTTGCCTTTCAACTTAACTAGAGAGATGGATTATTGGGAGATTTTGAAATAAGTGAATTAAATGAGGATTAAGAAATATATATATCCTCCTTCATAGAAGAAAAGATGTACTCCTAAGTCACGGAAGAAGGATAGCTTTCCTTGATGCTTTCTGATTTTTCCCTGATTAATAATTCTTATGGAATAAGAAAGGAATTGATTGATTTGAGCTTTGCTAATAACTTCTGGCCTGTGACCGAACCTCTCTCTTCTTTTCCTTTTTATTTACAGTTCTAAAATAACTCAACAATTTAACATTGCTCTTTAAAACTCTGAGAAATAAAACAGGAAAACAGGAGAACGACATAGAGAAAACAGATAAACACATTTGTTTGAGTTAACATTATAAGCGTGCCAAAATAGCCACTCTTAAAAAGCACGGCCAACATGGGAATGTGAGCCCCTGGAAGCGGTTGGTGGAAAGATTCGAAAGCACTAAGATTATATCATACATTTCAATCTACTTATTCTGTTCTTGAGCAGAGTTCGTCCTTTTTTGAGAATATTGCCTACAGAAAGAAGCAATAAGCTAGAAGAAATTGGGCAACAGTGGGAAGTGAATATATATTATCATTTCACAAAGTGCCATAATTTGCATTCTCAGTAGTAAAAGACATAAAAAATAAAATTCTTACAGTAAAACATTCTCTCTACTTGTGGGAAATAAGCCAGAGAATGCTAGGAATATCAGTTACAAAAATAATAATGCCCCAAAGAACTGAAATAACTGCTAATAACCAAATATTTCAAAAATAATAATAGTAATAATAAGACCTTGGAATTTGACTCGAACTAATCTAAAATATAAAACCTGAAAAAAATATAGTAACATGCAAACAATTCACAAACTGTCATTCAAGTCTTTGTGAGAAAGTTTTTCGTTCTTGCTAATTCCTGCATCTAAAAAGAAAACTAATGTGCATTTATTTCACGTGCATTTATTCTGGAATATTATTGGAAAATTAAAACAAAAACTAAATCACTCTTGTAGAGAAAATAGTCATATAATTCAAAATACAAATGCCTCACTTTCATAGGAAAATTTAATTAATAGCAATAGCTTAGATATCTAAATATTCTTAAACATCCAATTATAAACTTTATTTTTGCTCACATAGGTACACATAAATGTATTTCTGTGCCACAGAAGCTGATAGAAACAATTATCTTCATGTAATTACACTGGAATACAGAGAAAAATTTGTCTTTATTTTACTTGTTAAATATTCCCCAGTACTCTGTCCTCAGAATTCTGGTGTCCTCATTCCATGAATGCTGTCTCCACATAATTTTATCCACATACAGTGTGAGTACTATATGAAACCATTGTGTTTCAGGTCTATGAGATTTTGGCATTGTTTGTTAATGCATATGACTTGTTCTATTTTGATTGATGCAGAGCCCTAAAATTATAGTATATCAGTAATTTTATGAGAAAAATATTTCCAAAAAACCGTCCTTAGCTTAGAACTACGCCTAACCACATTCAGAACAACAATTTCATTCTATCAAGTTAGCCAAAAGAATTCTTATTTCAACGCAGAAATCACTCATTCTTTCAACAAATTTTGAGGGCCTACCATATGTCAGACACTATGTCAAGATCTGAGACTAGAGTAGTAAATAATACTTAGCATCTTCCGTATTTATTTTGGGACCTAATTTGAGGAATTAAAAATAAAATTATTCTTGGTGGTTACCAGAAGGAGAAGGGGTGGGAGTGAGCAAAATAGGTGAAAGGGATTAAGAGGTACAAACTTCCAGCTATAGAATTAATATCATGGGGATATAATGTACAGCATAGGAATATAGTCAATAATATTGTAATAACTTTGTATGGTGACAGATGGTAACTAGACTTACGGTGGTGATCATTATATGATGTACGTCAATATTGAATCACTATGATGTACACCTGAAACTAACAGGATATTGTATGTCAATTATATTTCAACTAAAAAAAAGGAATTATTCAGTTTCTTGTACTGATGAATACTATTAGCAAGATAAACCAAGTGAGATAGGGGAGAAAACCTGGCCTAGTCTAGGGTAGTAGAAAGTATTTCTTTCTAATTTTAAGAGGATAAGACATCAAATTTGACACTTGAAAGATTAGAAGAAACTATCCAAATTGGAGGAGTATAAAGCAGTAAGGAAATTCAACACAGAGGGAATAGTTTGTGCAAAATCTCTAGAGTCCAGAGAAAGAATGTCACATCTGTCGGGCTAAAATGCTTAGTATGACTAGAGTGGGGTGTGGCATTGTGTGGTGACAAGAACAGTGGCTGGGAGTTACGGAGGAACTGCATCATGGAGGGCCTGTGCACTGTGGCAAGGCAAACTGCCGCTTGTTGAATTGAGTAGCCAAGTCAAGCAAGCTCTCCATCTGGCAGTTTGAGTGAATGCGTGTGTGTGTGTGTGTGTGTGTGTGTGTGTGTGTATGTATGTTCTTCGTCTCCAGAAGTAATATACGTTGAACACGTGTAGTTAATTTATTTCCCACCTGTGATTTCCTTGGAGTAATTATTACCCCAGGCAAAATCATGTGTGTTTTGTTCTCAAAGAGCACTCAAAGTGTTATAAGAAAGATGATGATAAGAGTGATAATGTTAATAAGGTCAATTATATTCAGGAGCAAATGAGCTATAGGAAGGCCACTCCTCAGTAAACTGAAAGTTTATTATTGTCATTTGTGCCTCCAGTTTATTTATTCTGTTCAGTTTCTCCCATTTGGTGTCATCCTTTCCACACCCTCCTCATGCTTCTAAGTCCTCATGGCCTTCTACCCTAATTCCTAGCAAGATCTGGTTTAAGGAAGTGATCTTCAGCTCATTCATTGGTACAGCCATTCTGGAAGACATTTTGGCACTTTCTTACAAAACTAAGCATACTTTTACCATTATAACCCAGCAATTGCACACTTTGGTGTTTATCCAAAGGAGTTCCAAACTTATGTCCACACAAAAACCTGCACATAGATATTTATAGCAGCTTTTTAAATTATTGCCAAAGTGGGTGATAGAAAAATAAACTGTGATACTTCCATACAATGGAATATTATTCAGTGCTAAAAAGAAATGAGCTCTCAAGCCATAAAAAGACAGGGAAGAAATTTAAATACATATTGCTAAGTGAAAGAAGCCAATCTGAAAAGGCTACATACTGTATAAATCCAAATATATGACATTCTGGAAAAGGCAAAACTGTGGGGACAGTAAAAAGATCAGTGGGTGCTGGTGGCTCAGGAGGAGGGAGGGATGTACAGGTAGAACATAAAGGATTTTTAGGGCAGTGAAACTACTCTATATGGTACTGTAATGGTGGATACATGTCATTATACATTTATCCACACCCATAGAATGTACAATACAAAGAGTGAACCTTAAGGTCAACTATGACTTTGGATGATAATGATGTGTCAGTGTAGGTTTCATCAATTGTACGGGGATATTGATAACGGGGAAGGCTGTGCGTGTGTGGGGATGGAGTTATATGGGAAACCTCTGTACCTTCTGCTCTATTTTGCTGTAAACATAAAATTGCTCTAAAAAATTGTCTATTAAAAAATTAATAGACTCTGTGTTTCCTTGGATGTGGGAGTGAAGTGAGAGCAAGTGATGAGGATGCCTTGGTTGACTGGAAATGGTGCTGCTCAACACACAAAATGCTGCGTGAAGTACAGGTTTATTGGAGATGGTGTTGGTGGCGGGGGTGGGGGTCTGTTTTGGCTTGAGGCATGTTACTTAGTGTGGTTTCCTGGGAAGCTGACTCTGAAAAAGACTACTATAAAGAAGCCTTATTAGGGTGTGCTCCCAGGATCAACAACTGTGGGGTAAGTAAAAGTAGCAGAATGAGGCCAAGGGAGAGGTTGGGCTGCAGTGCAGTAAAAATAAGATCTCAGCCAACCTCACAGGGAGCTCTGAAGCTGGGATGGCCCTTCAGATTTGTCCTGGTTTGAGGCACCAGTCACTGGATGCAGACTAGCCCCCTTGGAGATGTGTGACCTTGGGTGAGGTAGACGTTTTCAGCTGGGGGAAATTTCTGGAGAGAACTGACAGCTCACAGCTATCAGGCAGCAACATTCTAGCAAGTAGAGAAGTGGGTCCTTCAGTCCTGAAGGAGGATGTGCGTGGCTAGGCACACCATCCACAATGAGATATCTATGGAAAATCCTAGTAAACATGTCCATTAGACCACTCACAAGATAAAGAATTGTGCTGGAGATATAATCATCACTAGTTACCTAGGTGAGTGCTATCAAAACATCTCTTTCTGGCAAAGGACCGTGAAGAATATGATTTTTTATGTGTGAGGAAGATTTGCTCTGAGCTAACATTCATTGCCAATCTTCCTCTTTTTTTTTTTCGCTTGAGGAAGATTAGCCCTGAACTAACAACTGTGCCAGTCTTCCTCTACTTTGTATGTGGGACACTGCCACAGCATGGCTGATGAGTGGAGTAGGTGCACACCTGGGATACAAACCTGTGAACCCAGGCCTCTGAGGCGGAGTGTGCAGAACTTTTAACCACTTGGCCACAGGGCCAGCTCCAATATCATTTTCTTTTTTTAACTGCCATATGCAAGGCACTGTTCTAATATCCTCTCATGTGTCTCGGCCACGCAGATCCATATCTGGAGGGATGGTACCATCACCCTGGCGTCCGGCAACACTGGAGAGTTGCCCCCTGCCACAGGTAAATTGGGATATATATATATATATATATATTTTTTTTTTTTCCAGCCTATAAGAAGTTTATTGTGTCTTCAAGACAATACAATATAGACTTCTGTCCCAGAGAAAGGTCTTTCAGAGACAGGGAACCATTATCCAGATGAGTTGTTCATTTGCCATTTTCATAGGCAGCTGGATACTTCTTCCTGAGTTCAACCCTTAGTAACAATAGACTGATTTTAATATCTTCATTTTTAG
The DNA here is from genome assembly GCF_020826845.1 of Diceros bicornis minor. Classification (NCBI taxonomy): domain Eukaryota; kingdom Metazoa; phylum Chordata; class Mammalia; order Perissodactyla; family Rhinocerotidae; genus Diceros; species Diceros bicornis. The sequence goes on along the minus strand of NC_080742.1, from coordinate 18,092,599 downwards.
CGATGACTTAAGCTTGATAAGATCTGCTTGACTTTCCATTGGCCTGTATTGCTTACTAAGGCAGCTTTCCTAGCTTGATCTCTAGAGGGTAGAATAGGTCTGAATTATAAGGTTCTTCTTAGTGGGAGGGATTGGGAAAAGTGTGCCATTTGGAAAATGGGAAGTTCTGGGAGGCCTCTGAGCTTTTAAGGAAGAATGTACCAAGAGATAGAAGAGAGAAACTCTCAAAATGGAGGAAGAATGGTGAAAATAATGATTTCACTCACTTCATATCAAGATAACTCTCTTTAAAGGAATTAGTCTCAGGTCAAATAAAATTAAGCCAAAGATTATTCAGAATGTTGACTGCCCATTCTAGGCAAACACCATGGTGGATAATAAAGTCTCTTCTGCATTCTACCAGTGGTCCATTACTGAGAAATGTTTGGGTTTGCATTATTTTTTTAAATCTAAGAAAGAAGAAGGACAATCTGATTCTTACTTATTTTGCATCTGACCCAAATTGTTTGAGTCAACACAGAACACAAGCTAAATCCAATATCCTGACTGCTAGATCTGCGTTACCTAAAAGAAATTTTCTAACATATGTAGCACATATCTCTAATTTTAAAATAAATACAACCCTGATATTCTGGACATGTATGGGACTCATGATGACATTTCACACAGACATAACTTCAGGGCACAGAGAGATAAAAGAGTTTGTTCTGAGGAACATTGAAAAGTCCTGGGAGATTCTGCCTTGAACCCCAGCAAACTTACAGAAATGTGGTGAGATATGAGACTAAATGGGTATACTGAAGCCACATAACAGAGAAATGAGAATGTGAAGCCTCCAAAATCACTGGAGATTTTCGATTGGGGCTTAGGAAAATATACTGAGCCATACTGTGGAGACTGAATACGAGAGGTGAGAGCGGCAGGCTAGGAAACCTGCTACCATGGTCTAAATAAGATGGACCCAGGGATGGAGGGTGGTATCTTCATAAGCCTCACAATTTTGTGTCATCACAGGCCTAGATTTCTTTCCCATAATTCTAAAATAGCCTCCATTTTCAAAATAAAATAATAGTCTCTTTCTTGAGTACTAGTCATGAATTTTCAAATGCCTATTACACGCGGCCTCCAGAAGATCCTTCTGTTGTATCAAATTAAACAAATAAAATGTTAGTCACATTATTTTCTATTTCAAATATGTAGTCCTTTTTTCTAAATCCTGTCCATTTCTACCATCATCCCAATTCAGAATAAAAAATGCCTTATGGTATCATTACTTTTATTTTACAGATGAGCCCACTGAGGTTCAGGGAGATGGAGTATATAATTAAATTCACAAAAAACATGAAGGCAGGATTTTGAGCCCAAGACTCTCTGACTCCAAAAAAGGTGTTCCCTTCACTGCCCCAAATTTTAATTCCATGTTCCTTGTTTCAACAAGCATCTATTACCTTTTTCTAGGTATTATTTCTTATATTTGTACATCATTTTTAAATTATTTTTTCACAGTTGATACCCTAATTCTAATCCTTTTTTAATTTTCTGTTTTAATTACTCAACTCCTGAGTTGAGTCTCTGTTCCCCTTTCTTCCAAACCAGCCAGCATGGCACTGGTATGTTTCTATTTTTAAAACGCCACTTCTACTTGGCTACGCCCTTAAAAATATTTATTGGCTCCTTCCAATCTATACAATAAACTCCTTACCTTGGAATACAATGCTCTTCACAATCTCGTTTCAATCTATTTTTCTAAATGTGTCTCCCATTGCTCCCAAATACACACAATCCTCGAACCAAACTGATCCATTCACGGTAACTCACCACACTGTCTCTTAAACTCACCTCTGTCTGTGGGAATTTGTGCCTTTAGTTCTCAGGTCATGCAGTTTCCTTCATCCGGAAAAGTCATAAATGCTACTCTGTACTGAATTCCAATGATCCTCCAGCCACCATGCTAGGAGTTTTACAGACATTATTTCTAATCTTCAAAAGAACATTTGTAAGTCTCTCATTTTGTAAGAGAGGAAAATAAGTCCCTGAATATTAAGAAATTTGCACAAGAGGACACAATTGCGAAGAAAATGGTGTGTCTGCCTATAAATTCCATGTCCTTTTAGTATTCTATACCATGTTCTGAATGCCTTTTCTTTTATCAGTTTTAAATTTTACCCATAATTCAAAGCATAGCTAAAATCATAACTTATTCATATAAAATATTTTGTATATAAAAGCAACAAGTCTCTCCTCTAAGCTCCTTGAATCTTGTTTGTGTGTGTGTGTGTGTATGTGTGTATACAATTCTTTTGACATTAACCATAACCTCTTGTACCACAGTTCTCTTTTCATGTATGCTTGTATTATTGCCCTAACCATAGCTTATACTCTTCAAGAGTATCATTCTCTAGTATGACTATAGTTCAGAACTTCAGTGGAGATACAAGTATGGTTGAATAGGCAGAGAAGTCATTTGAGGATTTTCTAGGGAGAAGATCATTCAATGGAGACATGAAATTATTCTTTAGCTAGCACAATGAAGGGAGAGAAAAGTGCACAGTCATTGAAACAGATTAATTTCTCTTCCTGCTGCCATCAAGCAGCCAGTAATGTCTCTCTGATCCATATATGGATAGAAAATAGAAACTACAATAAATAACAGTGAAAATCCTGGTACATGGATTAGTGTTAGGAGAGTAACGGCTTTGTGACCACTTTCAGGCTTTCATGTGTTTTGGGTCATGTGGGGAAAAGGGACAATAGCTAGATTAGGATTCATGCAACATGAGTCATAGAAAGAGGGCCAATGCTGGTACATACAGTGAAGTTCCGCATGGCTGGGTGAGCTCTGGATCTTGTAGTAACATTCACAGCAAGGATTTACATGTGATGAGATGAATGGATTTTGCAGACAAAGGTTACCCAGGAAATCTCAGTGTCCATATGCAGGCCAAACATGTAATATCTAAAAGCCACTAGCTACTTGTAGCTATTTAAATTTAAAATAATTAAAATTAAAGAAAATTTAAAATTTTGTTTCTCAGTTGTACTAGCCACACTTCAAGTGCTCAATAGCCACGTGTAGCTAGTGGATACCGTATTCAACTGTGCAGATACAGAACACTGTCATTCATTGCAAAAGATTTTACTGCACAGTTCTGATTAAAGTATAAATAACATATAATGTTTTTTCAGATTTTTCTGTCCCCAAAGCCTATAGCTTATCAATTAGTATGGGTAACAAACCCAGATATACAAATAATTTAAAAAAATAGCAATAAGTTCAATTAGTAATATAAAAGTGGTCCCACATAATTTACATTTTTCAGAGAATATATAAACAGCTTTCAAGTTTGGGTGGAGTTGAAAGTAGCAGATGCAGTGACATTTGAATTGGGTGTTAATAAATTTTTTGAGATGAGAAAAGGCATTGCAGCAACAAGAATAGCATAAGGTTATAGTGGTGAAACCCAGGCTGAAAAAATGTGTGGAAAATAGTGATTCGCTTTGACTAGGATTTAGAATAAATATAGGAAAGAAATGTAAAATTCAGGAGAAAGGTAGATTGAGATCAACTAGTGTAGGTTTAAAAGTTTGTCTTTAATTTAAACAATGGATGTGGTACAGGGATGTTGCCATTTGTTCTTTGGGAAGATAAATCTTCCATCCCTGAGATGTCAGATTGAATAAGAGTGTAGTTGAAAGAAAAGAAGAAGTACGATTCTTTAGGAGACTACCCCAATAATCAAGGAGAGAGAAGCATGTGCCTGGACAAGGCAGCTGGCGATGGAAGCAAAAAGGGAGGAAAGGATTTGAAAGCACTTTTGAGTGTTATGGAACCTATACTAGACGCAGAAAGAAAGGGAGAGTCAGCAATGACTCCGATTTCAAGTGAGGGAGGACGAGAATTATACTGCTGCATAAGCGAGTAGGGGAGGGTCCATAAGGAGATGTGGTGAGTTCAGTCTCAAACGCAGGAATTGTGAAGTGCTGTAGGACTAGCCACAAGCTGAGGGGCGTCTAGGTGGAAGGAAACATTTGGGGCTTCATCTTGTGACAGTTGAACCCTCAAGAGGAAATGAGATTGCCTGGAGAAGGAGCATGGGATTTAGAAGACAGAAACATGAAAGAATCTGGCTTTAGAAAAGAGTCATGGGGAAAGAATTCAGTGAAGACAGAAGACAAGGTATGAAGGCAGAAAAGGAGAACAGCCACAGCATGAAAGCCCCAGAGAGAGAGAGGCTTCAGAGGGACAAGTGGTTAGCCATCTCCAAGTTCACAAGAATTCAAGGACAGCCCCTAAGGGAAAAGGATTTGGTGGTTTGGAGGACGTGAATGACTGTTAAGACATCTTCAGTAGAGTGGATGGGTGGGGTTATATGACTGATGTAAATGATTATTCAGATAGGAGCTGGTAATGAAGTAGGTAACATTTCATTTTTTCTCTTTTCTTCTCCTATCTCCAATACGTGCTCCCACTCTTGCTTCCTGTTTCACTGAGAAAATAGAAGCAATCAGAATAGACATTGAAACCCTTCCACCGTCACACCTAACAGCTATCTGCTTCTGTGTCGATTTACTTTTCCTTCTCTCTTGTTACTATGGATGAACTGTCTAGTCTTCTGATAAAAAACAACCATCCACTGGGCACTACACCCCGTTCCTTCTCACATACTCAAGGACATGACTTCAACAATAAAGTCCCTTCTCCACTACACATTATCAGATTTTACCCTGTTTCCTCTCCTCTCTTTCTCATCAGTATATACAAAAGCATCCTGTTTTGATCAGCTTCCCCTACCAGTTACCATACCAGCCTCTCCCTTCCTTTATGGGACAGAATTTTGACAGCAATGCCCATTGAAGTCTCTAATTTCTCTCCTTCCTATTTTTTCACTTTTAACGCTGCCTTGAAACTACTGTTATCAAGATCAACATTTCTAAATTCTGTACCACCTCTAGATTCAATCTGGGGGAAATATTCCATGGGCCCCACAACTTAGAAATCCCTGCTCTGGTCCTTTGCTGGCTAAGCTCCTTCCCCACGGAGCAAGGAGTTCACAAGGCCAAGGAGAAATGCCTGTCTGGAGCTGATGTTCCTCTTCTAGACCACATCCAGGAAACCAGAGTCCCATAACTTCCTGCTAAAATCACTTAAACCCACTTCAGAATCTGCACGGGCTTCTTTCCTGAGTCTACCCCCTTGAGAGTCGTTCACACCACTGGTACACTTATCCCCAGTCCAGAGGGACTGCCAAAAAGCAGCTGTTTGTAGCGGTGTTAACAGACCTTGGCCAGAATTTGCCCACACAAGTGTTCTGGCATGGCAGAGCAGAGTCGATAGTGGGAAGAGAAGGGGGCAAGATCCTTACACTTTCATAGTTCAGTATTGAAAAGGAGTCAGACTGACTCCTTTGAACATGTCTTTATACAGCACGATGAAGTTATTTTTTTAAAAGAGGAAAGAATTTTTTTTAACAGTTTGTTAGCTGGATTTATGACATAAATATTTAGGTGTGTACTATGTGTGCTTTAAATGACACTCTGGCCCAGAAAATGTTAGATGTAGGCCTGACTGGATTCAGTGATTATTAATTCTCAGTATATTTTTTACTCGACCATCAGTAGCATTTGACAGACTGAAACACTCCCCCTCTTAAGACCCTTTCTTCCCTTGACTTCTGGGAGGACAATATATCCTCCTGATTCTTCTTCCACATTAGCAACAATTTCAATAAATTTCAATTAGCAACATTAGCAATAAAATGACCTTGGACACAGTCCCTGAACCTCTTCTCTATCTTACATATTCCCTTGATTATATCATCTACTTTTGTAGCTCTAAATACCATCATCTGCTGATGATGCCCCAATTATATTCTAGCCAGAATTCTGACCTCTAGACTCATCTGTGGGTGTCTAACAGTTCTTTCAAATATACAGTATTCAAAATTGAGGTTTTGTTCTTTCCCCTCTAAATCTGCTTGTTCCACAGTCTTTCCCATCTCAGTATATAGCTCCATTCTTATAATTATTCGGGCTCCTCTTTCTCTCAAACCATGCCAGTTCTACCTGTAACATGTATCCAAAATCTGACCATTTGTTACCCTGGTGATAATCTAGCCTAAATCATGTTGCCTTTCACCCGGATTACTGCAAAATTTTCCTAACTAATTTTCAACATATTAGCCAGATTTCTCCCATTAACATATTGATTATATCAATTTACTGCACTGTTCAAAACCCTGCAATGTTTTCCAACCTAAAAACTAAAAGCCAAAGTCCTGAGCTAACATAGGAGGCCCTCCATAATCTGGACCACTCCCCTTTATGCCTACTACCTTTCTGCTTTCTTCTACTAACCTTGCACTCGCTCTGCTGTAGGTCCAGCCACCGTAGGTCCCTTATAGTTCTCCAGTCACCCTAGGCAAGTGCTTGCCTCACAGCCTTTGCATTTACTATTTCCTTTGCTCGGATTTATCTTTCTCCAGATGTGTTTTTCATTCCTTATCTCTTTGATGTCTTTGCCCAAATTCCACTGCACCACTTAGAACTGCTGTCATGACTGAGACACTCATTCTTCCAGCTCCTGGGAGTGTTGACAGCTGAGTCCCTCCCAGGAATTGTTGACCAAAAGAAGCTGCCTTGCCCAAGGTTGTAACTCCTACCTGAGGGAAGCCCACATCCAATGAGTGGACAGCGTGGGAGTATAAGGGCTCTTCTGTCTCCTCAGTTATGACTTTGAAGAGTCATTCCAGCTGCAGACTCCCAATAGGATCAGCTGAGGCTTCGCTTGCACCTGCATTGTTGTCCCACCGTTGCTACCACCAAGGCCTGCCTCCCTCATTCTGTATAGGTATATCTGCCAAGGTGTTCCCCACTCCCCTTCCTCATGGAAAACTCTGTCTCAGATTCTATTTCCAGGAAACTTAATCTGAGAGAGTTTGTACCAGGAGTGGTCCTAAGAAGCAGACTCTAAAATGGGATATTGGAACTTGATACCTACCCTCCACCTTCAACCTCTAGCCAGCTGGACAATTAGAATCCCATTACTCATGGTAGGTATATTACTGATAGCCCCTGGCTTGCAGTAGCACTTTAGTTTTGAAAACTTTCACCGGTAGTAGCCTGAGACGGGCTATCAGTGCAAGATAATGTACAGGTGGGCAAAATCTCAGTGTTTGAGTCAGGGAAAGTAGAAATTACAAGGACTGTAGCTGGGGGCTATCAATTCCCTGGAGAAAGGCAACAGAAGGCCAAGAGTGATTAATCACCGGTTTAATGTAAAGTGCAAAAGCCAGAGGATCTCCTGTGCTGCCTGAAAAGAGACTTGCAGCTGCTGCAGTGGAGATGAAGGTGGAAGACCTGATGATCAGGTGCAGGGCTTAACTATAAGGAGAAGAGAGTTCTAGAGAAGATTGAGTTTTTAACCTTGGCAAAACTACTATACCCAAGCCAAGGTCCTCATTGGAAAGGAGTGGGACCCAAAGACAGAACAGTGATGACTGGATTGATGCATCAAGAAATCTTGAATCCTTAGATTCCATTTGGGCCCTCTAGGCTGGCAGAAGTGGTACACTTTTCCCTTTGAAAGGCTAGCACTCCCCCTTGCATGAGGAAAATGCAGGGGCCTTTGTTTTATAAAATAACATTCAACCTAGTGAGGAGCTACACCCACTGCTCTTGGGGATCAGGTCAATAACTATCATCTACTTATGACATAAACCTGGCCCGGGAAGCTCTGGACCTGCTACAAGAAAGAGCCCATGTGCCAAAAGAGCTACAGAAACTAACCAGCAGGGACCTGCAAGAGCTAGAAGAGTATGTATGTATATATATACATAAGAAAAGAGTATAAATAACTAAAATTGGATTCTAAGAGTGCTAGACCAAAGGAAGGTGTAACATAAAGTTGGATAAAGGAGAAGTATATGAAAGCCCTTTCCTATAATACAGGATGCCAACACCCTGGGAGATGGTATTAACATGTTTTATAGGAGGGCTCTTGGGATACTGGATATAGTGTTGTCCCATGGCAAATGGCAGAGGAAGGTAACAAAAGGCTTAGAGAAGTTGGCATCCTAGATTGGAAAACCAATCAGACTTTAGGAAATGACCAAATAGCTTTCAATGTATTAAAATAATAAGATATGCACTAGTGAAGGGGATTTCAACATTATTGAGGCAGTTCTTTATAGGCAAGGGTTGATGATAGAAAATGCAATTACAGACTTATCATTCCTATTCCTCAAAGCAATAGGAATGATAAGATCCCCAAATAATAGAGACCAGGTGCCAGCATTTAATTATGAAAACCAACATTGCTGTAGTATTGTAATGAGAGTAAAGGTCAAAGTGGCAGCAAGAGAGCGTGATGTGCAGAGACCTATGGAAATAGTTAACAGAACAGAGGTTCTTAAAGCCAAAATAAATGAGCAGGCAACATGAGTATTGCTCAGTTTAAACAACCAGAAGAATCAAGGGTACTCATTAAGAGGATAAAGGTGTCACCCTTGAAAAATGTTATGATCCCATGTCCTATTTCCAGACCTGAGCTATTTCTCAGAGCCAGAACTTAATTACTGAAAGGTCCTCATGAAGGAGAAATTTCCAACACTGTGACAAATGTTTAGAGTGAAGATTCACTAAAGATATCTTATGAGGTCTGAGTGGATCTTGATACTTGAGGACCAGCAGTAATATCACAGCCCTCATGTTAGAGTGGAGACATATGGGAACCAGGTAATAAATGGCATCTTGGACCATATCAAGGTTACAGTGGATCTTGTGGATTTACAGACCCAGCCAGTAGTCATTTCTCAAGTTTTGGAATGTATAATTGGAATTAAAGTATGTGGCAGATGGCAGAATCCCCATATCACTTTTTGGGCTTGTACAGTGAGTTAGCATCGTGACGAATATCACACGGAAGCCTCTGATACTGCCCCATCTAGTCCCCAGCTGTTGTGGTCCTTCAAGGGGGTATATCGGTCCAGTCTTTGTGCTTCATTTCGGTATAAATCTGAAGGACCATCTCAGCTTCGGAGCTCCCCACAGGACTGGCTGCGTTCTCTGTTGCAACTGCATTGCAATACAGTTTCTCCTTCTGCCAATACTGCTTCCTTCACTCACTTACATGGATTGTTCCAAAGGATACTTTCCAATAAACTTCCTGCATGCATTTTTCTTAATAAAGTCAGTTTTCAGGGAACTTGATCTAAAACAACTGCCTTTCCAGTTAGGTCTTCCCTGGACATATTATATAAAATTCTAATCTCTCATCCTCACTACCATCCCCATATTCATTATGTCCATTCTCTGTTTTTTTGCTTAACACTTGCCGCCATCTATAATTCTATATACTTTAAATATGTGTCATGTTTATGGTCTGTGTGAACCCCCTACACACTCATGCACCAGAATTTAAGCTCTATGAGAGGAGGCGTCTGACTAATTTGTTTACTGCTGAATCTCCCCTGCCTGGTCCACAACAATTGTTGAATATATCAAATGTTGAATAAATGAATTCCTGCAATTCTAGAGGTAATATTTCACACTTGCAATCATTTGGGAAGGAGAATCACACATTTTCAAGATGGAATGAAGAGCTTCAAACACCCTGTATCTATCGATCACTCACTATTCACCAATTATTTCAATAAACAAGATTTTCTTCTATGTAGTCTCAGTTTACAGCCTGCAAACAGAAGAAAAGAACTGGAGGGTGTGGTCACTAAAAAATATCCTGCCTAGTTAATGAGGAAGGACAAACTGACTGGGAGCAGATTCCTCTTAGGAATTTGGAAAGTAAAGAATCACCCAATGGATGGTAGTAGATGTGAAGCATAATGGAGAATATACATATTAGGATCTTTCTTAAAGAGTGAGTATATGGAAAAAGTCAGCTATGGAAGAGCAAGATATTCCTAGTGAGGGAAAAAAGCGTGAGTGAGAGCTGAGTTGGGACACCTGATTAAGAAAGATAGAAGTCCAGCTATAACAGAAAATATGTTATGAGAAGTAATGGGAAATATATGTGGATAGCTGGGTGGTACGAATTGGATTATTCGGTGTATGGCGGCAAGACTAAGACAGGAGGCAGTAATCAATAAGGAGTTCTTTATTTTTGCAACAAGAAAAATATAATAATGAAAGTTGGGTTTGAGGAAATTTAACCTGGCTCCGTCAGACGAGTTAGAGTGGAATAGGGCAGAGGCCAGAATCAGGAGACCTAAGGAGGAGGTGGTTGCAATAATCAGGACTGAAGTGACTGAGGAATAAAGTTAAGGGAGTAAGTAGTGGAAATGTTGTGTTAATGAGACATATAAAAAATATTCTAAAGAAGATGGGATTTGGGGCAGGGAGAAGCCTTTTGGGAAATAATTATGACTCATCTTCTTTGTCATTTAGGCATGTAACATTTTTTATTTCCAATAACCATTATATATAATCATATCCTAATCCATAAAAATGTATGTAGAATAAGTAAAGGCAGAAATCAACTCCAATGAATAAAAATGCCTATTTGTATTACCTCTTAAGACATAATCGCTGTTTAATGCTGGCATTGTACACTTATTGCACCATCCGACTGTACTAACTTGAAACAGCAATGTCTGCCGTATTCCCTCAAGATCAGAAGACCGGTCTCAGAAGTCACCAAAGACATGAATCTCTGAGGGAAACACCACCCGCAGAGCTCCCACAAGCGCATATTTGAGTACCATTAGGAAAGGAGGGATGATTTGCCTCAAACTTCATGGGAATATGCAAGGATAAAAGTTATTGCCAAGGCAGCCAGGACTCAAACCACCCAGGGACCCAATGCTTGAAGTCAACACCTCCTATAAGATACGGGGGGGAAGAAAAAAAAGACTAACACAATTAACAGCCTGTGTTGACAACTTCAAGAAGGAGCTGAACCACTGAAGCCACTTATTGAAGTCAGCCACATGTCACATTCTCACGGGAAATCCAGCTTGACGACTGCAAAAGCCCAGGTAATACTGGCAAAAGAGACATCTCCAAAACACGGGTTGAAATCTCAATATTAACAGCAGATGGGAAATAATCCTATGTCATCTCAAGCTAGATGTTGAATTATAAATGTAAAATGTGGTTCCTCAAACTTTTTAAAGGCTAATGTCCTCTTCTGAAGATTCCACAGAGACCCTGACCAAAAGTAGCAAAAGGAAAAATTATTCACATCATGCCATCTTGTGGCATTTCAGTGACCTTTACAGCTGAGGGCTCACTCTCTGTGTTTTAACTCAAGTCAATTTTCCTTCTGGTGCTGAAAGAAGATGTTCCCAATCAGGCTGATGCTGTGACAGAAAAAGAAACAGGCAACAAGGTTCTTAGAAGTTGTTCTAAGTGATTATTCTAAAAGACCAATTACTCCAACACACTGTCTCTTGCGTTGTGTGTGTGTGTGCAGAGCAATCTATCTCTCTTAGCTGGCCAACTATAGAACTCTAACACTGACAGTGCCTTGGATAGCTTTATGTTTCTTGTTTTCAAGAACACACAAAATTTATGGCCACATTTTTCCCTGAATTAAAAGCACCTAATTTAGTTACCTTTCCTGTTGTCATCTTCTATCAATTTTCCCTCACTATGGAGCAAGGTTTAGCAATAGAAAGGGAGTGTGCTGTGTTATTTTTAAGACTGAGGAAAAAAAAGCATAAATGTGGGCTAACAGTTGTAATTGTATATATTGACACTATTTCAGACTAAAATTGGGCTTTTTCATTGAATTTCTGAGTCACTCTAAAATTTCTAGGGTGGTGAGATAGACCCGCTATGACACTGAACCTTAGAAACAAACCTTAACTATCATGTCACCTCAGCAGAGCACAAGGAAGAAAAAGACTCCAGGTGTCTACCAATTTATTAGCAAGAAATAATTTTTGAACATTTCCTATGGCCAGCACTGAGACAAATATGTGGAAGACATCCAAGCGAATAAGACATTGCCCCCATTCTAGTGAAATTTATTATTTCATTTTCATCATTTTCTCAGGTCCAGAAAGCTATAATCCTAAGTGAAGCAACATGGACTAATAGCTGTATTAACAACCACAGCTCATTAGTGACGCTGTATCCCAGGCACCCAGGGGAGAGGGCAGAGAAGGGAGCCTTTCCCTTCTCTCTGGCTCTCCCCAGCCTGCCTCCCTACATATAGACACACCTTGAATTTTATGTCAAGATGATTTTAGTCACTGATGAAAAAATCACATAATAGTCTAATAAAGTTGATGACTGAATGTTCTGGGTTACACAGAAAAGCGGAAGTTCGTAATTTTATGCAGTGCAGAAAATGTACACTTCTACTCCTGAAAGAGTTGGTCAGTTTTAGTCAGTAATCCACTTAGGAAGTCTTGGAAAACACACGCTCTTTCAAATCCAAGGTATGCCCCTGCCAGAAAGATATGGGTATATTTACTTAAATGCAAATTATACGAAGTATCTTGTCAGTTCATAATTGCTTTGGGACGTACAAGAATCTTGTATATTCAGGGTACTATCTATGTATATTCAATTTTGATATAAAAACCATAGGCAAAAAGAGATTTATTTTAATGTTTGTGTTCTTTTGCGTTGTTATCAGAGCAGACTCTGTGTTTTGGGATGAGTAAAAATAAATTAGACAGCACAAATCATGTTCCTTTGGGACAGGGCCTTTGCATTGCAAAAGCAATACCACATGATTTGCATGAAGCCTTGCATATCTACTTTTCCACATCTTTATACTATCATAATATGGCTTTGGAGGGATGAAATCCAGAAAGTTTTGACTATGCTTACATATCTACAGCCTCATATTTTATGTGAAAAAGTAAACAAAGCAGGAATATGTATTTAATTTGGCAGCCTATTTCCTTGTTGTATGAATATGCAAAAACCCACCTGTTCAGACTTTGCACATGATCCCACAAGAAGATCAGCACTGACGTGTTGAAGGACTGACTGCATTCTAGCATTTCCTGGATAGGCACATTCACAAATCCCAAAATGCACATTGAAAGATTTGCCTGCTGCCACAGGTAGCCAACTCTGTTTATAAGGAAAATATTCATTGACTACCTAAAAAGTGTTTTATGCTTCCTGTAAACAAAATCTTGTACTTCATAATCTCTGTCCGCAAGCTTGTAGATCTTCAAGAAGTACATGATATTTATTGAGGCAGTTGAAAGGCATGAAACATAGTTAGTTCTTACTTTTCAGGAAGCACCAAATTACCTACCATTTCAAAGAACATTGCTTTTTATTCTCTTGGTACCAAATCAATAAAAGTCCTTCCAGCACAGCAGCTGTTGCTTAATGGCCCCAAAGAGTTAACGCACTGTCTAAAGTGAACACAGCTCAGTGTCTACACCAAGTGGGCCCTCAATTAATGTTGATGGACTAACATTCTCACAAGCAGTAAAAGCTTAATTTATAGAGATGGATTTTATGAGACTAAAATCAATAATTTAAGAGCCTTGTGTGTTGAATCCTATGTTTGTGGCGATACCACATGTATATATGTAAGAACTACATTTATGTGTTTCCATTTTTTAAAAAAGATGTTTTCTAGTTAACTGACAGGAGATTCTTGACAATTTTGAGTCATAATCTAAGCATAGCATGACTATAAATTTATAGTCATTGTAGATGACTATAAACGATTCATTGTAGATATTCTGATAGTGACATTAGAGTGATTATGAAGAATTTGCAAACTCACATATCTGAAGATGCAAGCTTGTTGATTAGTAATAACTTTAAATCACAGTAACAGAGCTTGTCTACTAGTGAGAAACATTCCATTTGAACTGCTCATTGCAGAGTATCTTTAATGTGTAGATTGTGATGACGTTCTACCTTATTGTATGCTATTCTTTAAGGAAAATGAGCAAATTTTTGAAGATGTGCCAGAAGTGGCCATCTAATTTGAAAGCATAATGAATTCCCTCTTTAGCTTCCAACCATACAACCATAGGGTTATATGGTTTACCCTTTGATCAGGTGACAGCTTAGAAAGCATCTCCTTAGTCAAAGCAGAATCTTAGAGAGGGAGGGAGCAGGCTGTTGGGTACTTCAGCAGAGCACTGTTCTTGCATCCTACGTCCAAACCAGAGCCGTGCTCTATGTTTGACAAAGTTTGAGCAGATAAACTGACGAGTATCTAACACAAGATGGGAAGCGGAATTAGTTCAGAGAGCAAGGAGTCAGCCAAGAGATCAAAAGAACTGGAGAAAAAGCTTCAGGAAGATGCTGAGCGAGATGCAAGAACTGTCAAGTTGCTGTTATTAGGTAATATTTTTTTCCCTTTACTTTCAAAACCCTGTTGTTTTTGTCAATTGTGATGTATTTACTTTTCTCAAACTTTAATTTCAAGTGTATTACCATATGAGAGATTTATTATAAAAATGTGTTTGGAAATTTAAATAGACTTTTTGTGTGCTCTATAAATATTTACTGATTTTTTTTGTTTAGTGTTTTATTACATGTTCTTTTGTTAAGCAGAGAGACAGATATTTATTAGATGATACAATTTCTCTGTCAATAATACAAGTTACTATTATTAAAAGAAAAGTCAGATACATTTATTATTTTATTGCACCTTAATCATTTCCTGAATGTAGCTTTTTAATACTGAAAACAATCCGTTAATTTCAAGTTATAAAGATTTATGTTATTTTGTTCAAACAGAAATATGTCAAGCTGTTTGATATCAAAGTTAATATGTTACTTAATTACTTGCGCTGTTAAAATTAATGGGTCTCAAGTTATTTAGAGAGTAATGATACGATACTTTAACTTTTATATTAACAATATTATTCAGGCTTCTGAAATACTATTCTGCCTGTGATCTTGTCTGCATACTTGAAAAATACTCCATTTAAATCCTTTTAGGATATTTATATATTCATTCAGGTCAAGAATTATGTCTCTTTTATCTTTTCATTCCCTCAAAACTCAGCACAATGTTTTACCACAACTATAAATTCAATAAATGTTCAATGAATTGAAAGATAGAAAATAATCTGTATATCACACATTTTCCTAAACATAAAAAATTTAACATGTAGTGGTCACTGGAAGATAAATATAGTTTTGAAATAAGAATAAAAACCTATGAAAAGAATATAAAACAAAAACTTTAATCATAGCTGTGTGTTCCTCCTGCTCTTAATTATACACAAAAGGACTTCATTTTATTTCAGAATTGTGAATCTTGCACTCAACAAAATGTCTTCACTTTTTTAAGTGCCCCTTTGTTGTGTCTAATTTGCTCCCAGTGGCAAGAGTGTCTCAGAAACCAGCTGTGGGATTCCCAGCACCTGATCGTCAAAGGAAAGGAAATGTTCTCTCCCTTTGTGCACGAGCTCTGTGGCTGCACACTTGCCCACAGCACTGGCAAGTAACCACCTAGATAGAGGTCGGTAACTTACAAAGCAGCCAGCTCTTATGAAACCAGTAAATACACTTTCCCTAACACTCCAGAGTATTCTTTGAGGCTTTGATCAAGAGTGAAATTAATGTGAACATAGAAAATGCAAATAAAAGGTGAGAGGGACAGCCGAGCATTCCTACAAATGCATTCTGTGTCCCTCTTTGTATAGGAATAGTGATAAAATACATAAAAATCCTCATGTTTCAATAAAATTTCAAAAGAATAGAGATATTTTCAACATACCAACTATTTTTAGATTAAAGTGGGTTTGATCAAGAAGAAAGGGTAGCTTTTCGAACCAGAGATACAAAAGACTCATTAGTGGTGTTATAACATCTTTTACTTTCCCAAGACAATCACAATTACATAAATTCAGTTCCAAAGTTACCATACCGTATGCTTGGATGTATTTGGTTCCAACAATATGTGCACTGAACTTCTCAGTCACATCTTATTTATACAAAATAAATCAAATTCTCTTATGATTTTCCTATTTCAATTGTGTTCCAAACACTGGACTAAGTTTTCCCTCCTGGACTCTATTTGAGTTCTTTGTATGATGATTCAGTTGTCAAGTTTAAAACAACAAAGTCTTGTAACAACTCTGCTTTGATTCTTATTTTTGAATTGAACTCAAATTTCTAAACTGTAATTTTTATATTCAAATTGGCCTCATTAAGACATAAAAGCGTTCAGTGGAACTAAACTAAACCTTCCCACCCTCCCACCCTCAAATCCCCTCACTAATGAAATCTTTTTAATTTCTCCCATCATTGAAACAGTGATTTTCATTCCTCAGTGTAGTCTGAACAAGAGTTTTTAACTTATCAATGAGCGTATGTCATGTAATGATCAGATCCTGAGTCTAACTCTATTTTTATAAAAATTAGAAAGCAACAAACATTTTTGGCAGAATTCATTCTTTATGCTGATCCTCTTATTATCTGATGAATTTCCAGGTGCTTATACACATAGCACAACTTTCCAAATTTAACATGTACTGTAAGTAGGTGTACCATTTTGTGTCATTGGACACAAGATTTCACTGACTCTGAAGAGCTATCAAAGTGTGACTTTGCAAAGCAAAGATCACCTTGCAGACATATTCCTTCTTTACTATGCCTTTCAGACATTCAGTAAAATTACAGAAGAGATGCCCTATCTTTTTCTTTAGCAAAAAGCAGGCTTCTAGGAAACACTGGAGATGACTCATGTGCTCCTGGCACATTTGATAACAGCTATCAAGACAGTAATGTCACGTGCTTTAAAAAAAATAGCTCATAAAGATGTCCCGGAAAGAGTACATTTTAACAAGAAAAACAAATTCTAATGGATAAGATGTTCTCTTTTGCAGAATTCTTGTTAGTTTTTTTAGTTCTTAAATTATTAATGTTTGATTAAACTTTAATTCTACTCAAAAGAAATACCTGCCATTTAATTATGGAATCACTATGGATCATGTCTCCATTTTTCCTGTCTCGTCTTTTTATATTTGTTATTTCAAATTTCAGTTTGAATTTATTTATTTTACCACATTACTTTCTTTTGTACTTTTACAAATTTCCACCACATAAGCTGGTTTGCGATTCAAAGCTTGATAGGAAGTATAGGGAAAAGCTAAGCTTTGTGTTTTCTTCATATTTGAAACTCTGCCACTCACTCCACGTTCTTAGTGATGGTATTGTAACCAGCTTTGGCTGGTGATTTCCAGCGCTGTCATGGATGGTTAGTCATTGGTGTTCTCTTCCTTTAGTTCTAAAATTTTTTGTTCTTTATTTTTCTGTGTGCTATATTGTAACATCACACTGTTATTTTTTTTAATGGTGGCATCTGAGTTTTATTGTTTTAAAGTATTATTCCAATCATCTGACTCTCAAAAACATGAACTTGGATGGAGTCTAAAGATAAAAGAATATCTACTTTCAATGTGCTTATATTTACTCAGCTAATCAACATTTTCGAATTTCCCGAATGGTCTCACTTGTTCAACAAATGGGTATTTGGGAAGACGTGCCTTTTTTTAGTACAACAGTAGGACAGTTATAATGATTCTGACACCATCTAAAAGTTTGTTACAAAATAACTGGTAAAATAAAATTTGCACAGCAGAATTAGCTAAACAGGTTTATTCACCTGGCAGAGTGGGGAACATACACTTCAATAACAGTAGAGTAGAATGTGTTTTTAAGCCATTTGTGGTAAAAATTAATTTGTTAATATTTCATCAAGTGTTATGCTTTTTTCACTTCTCTGAGTGAAATGAGAAATGAGAAGAGTAGCCACAAACAAATTGAGTATCAAATCATCAGGCTAGCCAGGTAAACTCAGAGAAGTGATGGGTGTCAAAGTATTTTGTGAATAGCAAAAATCCGGACTCGGGCTGGCCCCGTGGCATGGTGGTTAAGTTCAGCACACTCCGCTTCCACTGCCTGGGTTCACAGGTTTGGATCTTGGTTGCAGACCTATACCCCTCATCAAGCCATGCTGTGGCAGGGACCCACATACAAAATGGAGGAAGATTGGCACTGGTGTTAGCTCAGGGCCAATCTTCCTCGCCAAAACAAACAAACAAACAAAAATCTAGACTAATGTGGTTTATTCTTGTTCTGTAATAGATTCCTAAATCTAAAATAAATTGAATGTCAATAATGTATACAGTTTTACTTCCTTTTGTCTTCCTTTTATGTATACCCAAAAGAGGACATAAGACTCAGGTAACATCACAGTTCTTATTTTTATTCTGTTTTTTTTTTTTAAATAGGTGTTTATTTTTTATTTTTAAAAAGTATCTCTAGATATGAGTGGGAGAGGATGCAGGAAACTGGAGATGTTCCCGATTCACTGACTATATCATAAATACATCAAGTGTAAGAAATTCTATTTCGAATTTCCATTACAGCAATAGAGTCAATACCTGTCGTGGATGTGATCAGATAAACAGATCCCCTGGAATAATTATACTAAGATTAATCAATAAATTTATTTCTGATCACTAGTGATAAGAGAAGAATCTTGTGAACAACACATAGGACATATTCCTAAATAATGTTTCCAATTTTTTATTTTGTTTTATTTATCCAAATTAAAGCCAGTCTTTCCTTCCTCTAATAATAATACATTTTTGTTTTAAAATATTATAAAATAATTTACTTTATTTTATGTTCCTAAAGATATCCAATCTTGTGGATGCATAAATATTTTTAATACAAATGTTTAAAATTGCTTTTCAGTAAAGTGAAGAGAAAAGAGGCAAAAAGCTCTACTTGGAGAGTTTCAAATTGTCTCCAAAGTGCGATGGACTATTTGCACCATAACAATTTGATAGTTCCAGAGGCAAAGCCAGATATTTATAACATTCCATTTATTTATAAAGAATGACAGATGGCATTATCTAATAGCTTTCCATAATGTCCCCTTTTTTCCAACAGGCAAAAAGTGCTTACACAAATGATTTGAATGCATTTGGTTGTTTGTGTTAGATTAACTTATCTCAAATAATCAGCCTATCTTTAAAAAAATAGACTCCCAAATCTCTTACATACAAGATGGAAACCGTTTATTAGGGTATTCCCTAGTTATCCAGATGATGGTATTTGTTAATGAGATTAAACATCCTGTCTTTCTGAGAATGACTCTTGTTAACTATAATTGAACAGAACCTCTCTTGTAATATGACAGAATAGTTTCATATTCACTTTTTTCATTCAAACTCTGAATTATCAATTCAAGAGCAATACTGTGCCTTTGAAAATATTTATATAAGCAACAGGAATGGTTCACAGAAAGTTATTTGCCCCTCCATACTGCTGGAAAGGAAGGAGGGTAGTGAAACATTTGATAGTGTAAAGACTCCATGATACGTTTCACATAAAATGAAATATACCTCCAATTAAGATTTTAGACTCAAATCTGGAATCCATCTCCTTATTTGTTTCCTCCAAATACTGATGTGTAAATACATCAATGTAGAATCTGAACCTAAAGAAGTAGGATTCAAGGTGAAACTGAGGGTGAGACTCATCAAGACATGAAAATTACCCATTCTGTTTATTAGATCGCGATGCTTATAAAGTAGAAGTCATGGGTTTAATTCCTGCCTCAATATTTTCTATTTAAATAGAATAAATTTGCTACTTAGAATTGTTCCTTTTTTAAGATGTCTGGAAATTTCATTCTCTGACCAGCATTTTATATTCTGTTCTCTCTCATACTTTTTCACACTTACTGAATTAGTTCTCGATTTCATACTTCCCTTCAATTAAAGTCAGCTATTTCAGCTGTTCCTCCTAAAATTCTGAAATATTCTGTCACTTTAATTGACATTCACACCCTCAAGCCTGAATAATCTCTCAAAGTTCCCCATTTACCATTGTTCTAATACACTGTTCCCAACTGATTTCCTTCAGAGTGATAACATTTAACATCTTTTCAGCCCTTAGTGCTGATTTAACCCCCATCCCTGTGTAGACTCCTAATTTCTTTCATTCCCAGGTGTTGTAGAATAAAATGACATATCATTTTTAATTTCCTGGTCGACAAACTCCTGTTTTTACCTTTAGCTGGGCCAATAATAATTTTTCGGCTTCCCGGTTTTCTACTAAAATGCTCCGAGGCAGCTGTCTCTGCGTTCCCAATATCACTTTATCTAGATTCTCCTCCCCTCCCACCTCACCCTCGACATCCACCGTGTACAAGATAGTGATGAGTCATCATCACCAAATCTCATGGAACATTCATTTATTCTCTCCTCCTTCAACTAGTTGTAAGGAAGTGGTAGTACTCCATTTTCATTTAAGGCTAATTTCAGCCTTTGTGCTATAAAAATCTACCCCTTCCATACCTTAAAATTTTTGCTTTATGATCATTTAGTCTCCTTGCCATTTTCAAAATTCTTCTCTACTGGCTCCTTCCTCTTGGCATTTTCTTCATAGAGAAGAAGAAAATGAGAACTTAAGAAAGTAATTCAGTTTCTAAGATCACAATTAGTTTACACGAAAATGAAGCCATGTATTTCTATCTGTGTCAGTTTTACATTAGTATCTGCATTCTAAGTTCTATGAAAATAGAGAACATGTCTGCTTTTGCTCTTCATTGAGTTCCTACAACTCAGCACAGGAAAGCATACATACATATGGTTTGGAAGAAGGAAAGAAAAAGAATCTAAAATATTTCTGTGAGTTGTTCATAATAACCAAAGCATAGACATACATTTGGCATGTGGAAATAGAGCTAGGAAAGACCCATATATGTAATTCCATAAGGATTTTGTTTTTAAGTCACTAGGAAGATATTGACAGGTTTTAAGAATGTAAGTGAGAATGATAATACTCGGATTTCTTTGTCAAAGACCATCCTGGCTATACTATGAGACAAAGATTTTATGAGGATGATTGAGGTAGGGAGGCTAATTAGGAAATTATCACTACTATGCAAATATTTGATGAAACTGTAAATTAGACAGAACTTACAAGTTTGGAAGTAAGATTTGAGGGACATTAGGAGACAAAATCAACAGAACTTGGTAGCTGACTGCACATGGGTGTTAAGTGAGAGGAACGATTAAGGGCAGAATTGGGTATAGTGATTATCTTATTCACTGGTATGTAAAATATGGGACAAAGTTTAGGTTGGAAAAGGCATGAAAGGAGTAATAATATGGGACATTCAAATTTGTACTGTTTGTAGCACAATCAAGTGAGATATCTATTAAATAGATAAATATATGGGTCCAGAAATTAGGAAGGATAACTAACTTGAGTGAGAGCCATAGATCTGATGTATTCAATCCTCTGTGTTCCTTTTCCAGATATCCAGATACTCAGTTAAACTAACCAAGCCCTTTATTCAAGTGTTAATTTATACAAAAAGGTGTGTGCATAACTGCTGCCACAATTAATGAACACTTAGACAAATCTCAATATATCTATTACCTATGTTTCTATGTAAAGCAGGCTTGTGTGAGAAAAATCACAAAATTCTGTATTTTAGTTTCTTCCCTTTTTAGCTTAAAAGGTATATTCATAAGATAAGAAAGATGACATATTTGTTAAAATACTTCAAAATCCAAGAAGACTTATATGATGTATTAAATATTATGATATTTTTTAAAACAAGTATAAAACTGGAAATATTCAGATAAAATTTCATTAGAAAAGAGTACATAGCCGCAACATTTATTCCCACAAATGAAGCATGCTTGTTCGACTGATGAGGAATTTTATGGATTCATGATGCTTGTTATTATTATATCCCAGAAGTAGGTACTTAGACGTACTAACAGTCGTAGAAATATATGTGACACCAGATGCTAACTGATGTGATACACTGAAAAAACATAGTATTATTTGTATCATATTTATGCTAAAATATTTACATTGAATCTAATCAACAAATACAGAATATTGGACATTATGTAATAAATTGTCCTAGACTTTAGAAAAATGTCAATGTCATGAAAACACAATAACAACAACAATATGACAAGGAAAATGTTCTAAATTAAAACAGTTTAAATAGCATACTAACCAAAGGAAATGTATAAATTTTGATTGGATCTTGGATCCAAGAAATATAAAAGGTATGAGAAACATATTTTGGAACAGATAAATATGAATATGGAGTATATATTAGATAACATTTTGAATTAATATAAATTTTCTTAAGCTTGAAAATAGTATTGTGGTTTAGTATCGAAAAATGGCCTTATTCTTAGAAGACACATTCTGAAATATTTATAAGTGAAGTGTCTGATTGCTTTCAAAGTGTCAGCAAAACAAAGCATATAAATATATATGTATGTGTGTATAAATTTATATATATGTAAAACATGAATAATATGTATCTGAAAGAAGGCAAACAACAAAGCATTAATAATTGGTAAAGTAAAGGTTATAAAATACAAGTTTCTAATGTACTATTTTTCCACTTCTGTAGGTTTTAAGATTGTTAAAATAAAAAGTTTGAGAAAAATGAGTGCACATTGGGATATTATATATTTTTCTGGCAAAAGAAAATATACAAATTTATCTGCAAATTCATCCATATTGCTTTACAAATGAATTCTACCAAATATCTCATGAACAGATCATTTACAAATTTCATAAACTGTTTAAGAAATTCTTCTCAGTGTATTATTTGATAACCTTGACAACAAAATTTGACAATGACAGGTCAATCTCCTTCACATACACAGATACAAAAACCAAAGCAAAATATTAGCAAACTGATTCCAGCAGTGCATAAAATGCAAAATAAATAAATAAAATAGCAGGAGAGATTGGGGGGGTCGGGGGGAAAGTTGTTATCCCAAGAATGCCTAGTTGAAATACTATTAGAACGTTAATTAATATTATTCACCACATTATCAAAATGAAGGAAAAAGTCATCATGACTATGTCAGGAGATGCACACAGACACAAAATAAACTTCCTTCATCCATCCACGTCATACTTAATGGCGAACATTTAGCATTGTTGACTACAGACAGTGAACAAGGACTTATGATGATTAATGGGCATGACGCAGTTTCCTGCCCTTGACCTTCATCTCTTTAATGCTTTTATCAGGAATTTGGGTGAAGGTACATAAGGCAGCATTTCACACTTGAGTAAGATTCAGGATTTGGAAGGATATTGTGACAGATGAAGCCAAAATTCCAAGTGATTTCAACTAGGAGAAATGCTTGGCCCAAATGAGCAAGATGGAATTTAATAGATATCTTTAATTGAGGTTCAAAATCAATTATACACATGTAGTATGTGGGAAAATCTGTTTGCTAAGTGGTGAGGTGAAAAAAAGTAGCTACAAAGAGAAAAAGAAATAAGGCAAACTAATCATGGTCCCTATTAAGAAAAGTGTTCTATGTATTTTTAAAAAAGTACCAGGATTGAGGCCAACCTAGGTTGCATTTCTACCCCACTACATCAGAATATAAGTGCTGTTGATAAGTCACCTGGTATCTATGGCACAGTTTTCAGTACCAGTGTTCCAGAAGGACATTGGCTGTTGCATGGAGTGTGGTTCAGATGATAAGGGGTCTAAAAATCATGCTTCACAAGAAAGGATTAAAGGAATGGAATATATTATGCTTGAAAAGTCTCTTAGAAAAGAGATAGTGCATGCTTCAAATAACGGAAAATGGGGAGAGCTCACTACATGTTAGAGTATGTCCTAGGTATTTGATATCTGTAATTTAATCTGCCCAAACCCCAAGAGGCAGATATTAATAACCCAATTTTATAAAAGAGGAAACTGATGCTTAGAGAGATTAGATTTGATCAAGACACTCAAAGTCAGAACTCGTGCCAGTTCCTACTTATTTAATTCCAAAACATGAGTACGCCTATTACATTTTCCTACCCTCAGTCTAGACTGTTGGAAGGGTTGTCACGTGGAAGAGACAGATAATTTTGTCGTTACTCCATGAAAAAGAGGCATAGTGTGTGGAACAAAATTAAGTTGTCTTGAAAAGGACTACTCTAAAAATCGTTCATGCCAACAGTCTATCAACAGATGACAAGCAGACACTGCATATCAATATGTCTATGAAAGTACACTGCTTTCATATTAATTTAAAATAAGTGAATTTAAAATAATTTATAAGATAAACGTTGAAATCATTTTGATATTGACATTACCAGTGCATACTTAAAAAGAAAGCAACATTATAGCATTAATATGAGAGTCAGGAGAAACAGTTTCTTTGTTTTAAGGTACATCTGGGACTTTGGATGAGTATCATAATCTCTACTGGACTTGCTTTTCTCATGCATCAAGGAAGAGATGCGCAAAGCTGGTTGATTTCTTAAGTTTCTTTCTTCTGTACAATTATGTGATTTTTAAGACCACCTGCAAAAACCTTATGCATAATTATAAGTCAAAGTGTTTATTCTCATTTTGTCTGTTTTAACAAGTTGTACCAAAGGAGCAATCAAGCCTTGAGTGTGTTCAGTTGAAGTTTAGTTACAGGTATAGATATCACGTAGCTTTAAAATTGTTTTTGGTATTTGCAAATAAAAATGTGGAATAAAATCTCTAATTTAGTCTTAGTAAGAATGAAATAATTTAAGTATTAAAGTATGAATTAAGTATAAATTTAAATATTTAATTATTTTAAATTTAATTATTTGAAACATTATAAACTTCAAAGGAATAAATGCATATCTTGTTAAAATTCCCTTAATACCCATTGACCCAGATAATAATTTTACTGATGACCACAGTTTGGAAGGAAGAGATTATTTTAGGACACTCCCAGCCTATGTGAACATGCTGTTTTGATGTCTATATTTGACTCTGGAACATGATCTAATCTGACAAGAATGGAATGATTATTTTGAACTAAGACCTAGAAACATTGTGAGAATGGGACTCTAATTTCTGAAATAACTTTGCAATGGAGTTCCAAATAATAAATGAGATTTTGGAGAGACTGACTTTTCTTCAGGAAATTTCCTGTTAATGCTGTAGTTGACTATACTGGACCTTCATATAGAAGACTAAAGTCACTACATAGAGCAAGGAATGATTCATATACCTTTTTTAAAGTTTTCCAAGGGAAAATATTAATGTTTCATGTGTAGTTTCATAAAAAACTACATGCTATTTTTTTAAGTGATGGCTTTTTCTGCTTATCTGAGACACATCATGCATGACCAGCTAAGTCATAAAGACACTTTATATAATAACATACCCACTAGCATTAGAAATAATTTTGGAAACTTGCCAGGTCTTTGTGTTGTCATCAGTATGATTACCAATTGACCATATTTATGAAGTGTAAAGGACCATTTTGAATGTACATTAACTCTCTGACATTGTCTAAAAGTCACTTTTTTTTCAAATTTATGATAAATTTTTGGCTAGTCAGTAATACAGAATGGATATAATGAAATTTGGTTGTGATTATTTAAATTTTTTTGTGTATTCAATAGTGGTTCTTAATTGATACTGTATTTGTCCATGATACACATGCTGATACAATTCTGGAAAATTCTTTACACACTTTAATTCATTATTCTCATGGTAGATGATTTAAATGAAAGTTATCTAAACTACTTTCACTTCATTGTAGAAGTCATAGATGCTATAACATTATTTAAGGAAATGTTAATTGATAGTCAGAAATGAGAAATTCTTTTCTTAGTCTCAGATTGTCTCCAAAGTTTCCTTCCCTAATATTTCTACTCTGATTGAACAAAATACAATACTAAATACACCTGGGTGGACAAGAGTTCTTGGAGTTCTGGAGTTCTTATTGGGCCCATTGGTTTTCCTCCCACATCTCCATAACTCTGAAATTTTCCATATGGCAAAATTGAAAAAACATATTTGGAGAAGTGAGATATTCTCAAAAAAATCTGTCACCTGTGTAGGATGATGATACAATTTCTACTGTCCACTTCTATTGTTAGGGAATTTAAAACAAAAACCACCAAGAACAGTTTTATAATCTCATTGGATAACTTTTGTTTCAAAGTGATACACAATCGAGAGCAAAATAGCACATTTTCTGAAGCCAGCAAAGCAGATACTATCAAAGCTCACTGATTTGCTCTCGCCACTCTCGCAAACAAACAATGCTCGGCCTTGCAAAATAATATAGCCAGTTGTCTTATGAAAATGGGTGAGGAGATATTTTAGTGTGATTTTTAGTTTATTCCCAAATGTTTCATTGTTAGACATAGCAGCCTCCATTAAATGAAATAGTTGTGCCCAATCTGTCACTCTGTGTTTATGTTAACAAAAATCTGTGAAGAAAGATTAGCAAATTGCTGTGGTTGATTTTGCATTCATCAACCTTGTTTCAACTTTCACACTGTGGTGTAGACCACACTAGCATGAAACCATAAAGCAAAGTGTGCTGGAGGTTTACCCAAGAGGAAGAATCTACACGTTGTCACCAGGCAATGCAGACTTCCCGTGGCTCCCCCACTCTGATTAGTAAAGTGGGCAGCTGTTTCAGATAATGGCAGAAACTAGATACATTTAGATATGCCTGTGAAGTAGAATTAAATTTAGGTGTAGTTATATCTGTTCATCGCAGCTTAAGAAAACATTGCAAATCAGGCCGAAACATTTCAATGTGAACAAAAAAGGACATAATATAGAGGACGAAATGTTATTTTTGAAGTATGAGTCTAAAGAATTTATTTGTTTCATTGAGATTCTACTCTTAGGCACTGTTCTAGGTGCTTCAGACATCTCAGTGAACAGAATGAAGACCCCGGCCCTTGGGGAATTGACCTTGCAGTGATCCAAGACAGACAGAAAAAATTAAAAACAGTATGTGAATAATTTGTAAGGTTGTAGAATAAGACAAGTGCTAGGAACAAAGTGGAGTAGGGAAAGGAGGACAAAGTGGGTGACAGTGAGGTTAAATTTTTAAATAGGGTAGTCCGAGTCCTCTGATTCAGTATATATTTTGATGTAATTTAAATAAAATTCTGAGATTCAGGGTTACCAAAAGTCACATTACTTTTGCTTACATAAAATCATACTAGTTTTGGTACCACAAAGCACTTGACTGCCATGTTAAGGGATATGTCTATGTCAATTAGTTTTCTTGAATTTAGGTTTTTCCTGGGAAATTTTAAAATTGCCTTAGTTGTGCTACTTTGAAATCTGTCCAAAATTAACAGGCACACTGTGACTTCAAAGATGTCCTGTGACCCAGTTCCTGGAACTTCCAGTAATGTGTCAAGCCCTTTGCTTCTCTTAAAGATACAGAAATTAGTATGAGAGACTAAAAATTTACTCCTTGGCATTTTATATCAGACCCTTGGTCAATATCATATTTCAATATCGTATTTTTATTGATAAATGTTAGTTGTAACCTGAGGACACATTCTAAAAGATATTATTTTGTATCAATTATAAAATACTGAGTTTTCCTTGGTACTTTAGAGATTTATTGGTGATTCCATCTAAAAATTTTGTGAACAAAATTGTATTATCAGGCTTTATCAACACTTGGTGACTCTCTGCTTTTCTCCTGTCTATAAAACCGGAACTTTTAAACTTCAAGAAGTTGCCTGAATTTGCTCCTTCCTCACCCCTATCTCTCACATGTCTAGGACTCACAGAGAAGTAAAAACTAAAAAGTTTGGGGCCGGCCCGGTGGCGCAGGCAGTTAAGTGCGCGTGCTCCGCTGCGGCGGCCCGGGGTTCGCTGGTTCGGATCCCGGGCGCGCACCGACGCACTGCTTGGTAAGCCATGCTGTGGCGGCGTCCCATATAAAGTGGAGGAACATGGGCACCGATGTTAGCCCAGGGCCGTCTTCCTCAGCAAAAAAAAGAGGAGGATTGGCGCATGTTAGCTCAGGGCTGATCTCCTCACAAAAAAAAATAAAAAAAAAAAAAAATAAAAAAAAATAAAAAGTTTTTTATGCTCTATCCATGCCCTACATATTGTAGTAATTTTAATCAAATTCTTTCATCATTTTTACTTTCAAGAGTCATATTCATTTTTAGTCTCTTTTCATATGGCAGCCATCCTTATACTATTAATCATTTTAAATACCCATATATGAATCCTCCTGAGTCTCACTGCATTTATTCTACTGTTTAAAATACAGTTATAAATATGTGAATCCTATTTTATAAAACACACACATATATTCATGATATTACGGTACTACGGTGTTGAAGTGTTTTGCTTTATGGTCTGTATTTTTCCTAATAATGACCTATAATGTTGTTGTTTTTTTAAATATTGATGGGTTATATTTTTTAAATAAGATTATTGAAATTTATATTCAATATATATATATAAAAATTTATATATAATAATTTACAACTACTTAAAGGGTCCAATTTGATGAGTTTTGACAGATGTATACACCCATGAAACCATCACTCTCATGGTCAAGGTACTGAGTATTTTCACACACACACCCCCCCCCCAATTTTTCTCATGGCCCTTTACAATCCATCCCTTCCTCCTCCCCCATGAATGGGTAACCAGTGATCTGTATTCTGTCACTGTACGTTGGTTTGTACTTTCTAGAATTGTATGTAAATGGAATAAATACATTATGAAATATATGGAATGAATATACATACGGAATGCATGAAATAAATATACCCTTTTGTGTCTTGGTTCTTTCACTTGGCATAATTATTTTGAGTTCATTAATGTTGTTGCATGTGTCAACAGTTTGTTCTCTTTTATTGCTGGTAGCGTTTCATTTTAAAGATATGCCACATTTTGTTTATTCATTTACCTGTTAATGGGCATTAGGGTGTTAATGCTTTGGGACTATTACCAGTACAGCTGTTATGAACATTCCTGTACAAATCCTTGTGAAGACACATGTTTTCATTTCTTTGGAGTAAATAACTAGGAATGTAATCACTGGATTACATTATAGATGTATGCTTAACATTTTAAGAGACTGCCAACTGTTTTCCAAAGTGGCTATACCATTTTCATTCCTACCAGCAATGTTGGAGCATTCCAATTTCTCCACATCCTTGCCAATATTTGGTATTGTGAATCTTTTTAATTTTAGCAGTCCTAATGGATATGTAATGCCATCTCACTTTGGTTTAATTTGCATTTCCTTGATTACTAATGATATTGAACATCTTTTTATATGATTATTGGTCACATATATCTTCCTTTGAGAAATATCAGTTCAAATTTTTTTGTCTAATTTTTATTGAGTTATGTCTTATTATGAACTTATAAGAAACTTCGCAAATCTGGATACCTGTCCTTTGTTTGATATATGTGCTGTGAATATTTTCTCCTAGTCAGTGTCTTGTCATTTCATTTTCTTAAGTGTCTTTTGAAGAGCAAACACTTTTTACTTTGATCAGTCCAATTTATCAATTTTTTACTTTTTGTTGGCTTGGTTTTTTTATGTCTTATCTAAGAAAATGTTGGTTACTTCAAGGTTACAAAGATTATTCATCTACGTATTACTCTAGAACGTGCACAGTTTCAGTGCATATATATATATATGTTTGTGAACCACTTCATTAATTTCTGGTATGTTGTCATATAAGAGTCAATGTCCTTTTTCCACATGGACATCCACTTGCTGCAGCATCATTTGTTTAACACATGTGGAGTATCTTTACACTGTTCTCTTCACAAAACACTGCAAAGTTTCTTACATTCTTGGATTCTCAGATAATGTTGTTTTAGGTTTTATTTCGTGCTGGAATTTGCAAAGAATTTCATGCTTATTATGTCATTAAAGTCTTCTAATAATCTTATGAGGTAAGTATTCTCAATTTACAGATGAGCAAATTAAGATGTTAAAGGATTTATGAAGATGTCTCTCATGTACACACACACACGCGTACAGAGCCAAACCTCAAACCTAGGTCATTACACTTTATTTCAGTACTTCTTGGTTTTCATTTCCCAAAGAAATGCTTCCTAATGGCAAAGGAGACTCAGGACATATGTTCAAAAGGCCTTGAGAGGTAGCCTGAAATAATCACTGATTTTTTCATTACAAGTTCATGTTTTATGTTTTAAAATTCATATGACTTTTGTATTCCTATGCGTGATGTTTGCAGAATTGATGATACCAAAATAAAGTTATATATTGTATGTCATTAACTAAAATAAATGTTCCAGATAAATGTAACAGGTTCTCCGTGGTGTTACTGCTGCCCTACCCTCCTCCCAGGAATGTGTAATCCACCTTGAGACACTCCCATGTCATTGTTACCCATAGGCTCTTTAGGTTTCCTTAGCGTTTTTAGCAGATTTCCTTTGTTTGCACAGAATAGAAAATGCCTGTGTACTAATGTAAACATGATCATGAAGACAAGAGCCCACCCCTCCATCAGAATAGGCTGAATAGTTCTGGAAATGAAAGGTTATTGCCTAGTTTGTTTGTTTGTTTCCCTTGCTGTTTAATCAAATAGGATATATAAGGAGACATTCTGGGAGAATGAGTGATATAGAGACTATGAAGACCATTTTCCTTGGGTTGCAAATCCAGGAAATATGAGCTTTCCAAATTATGTTCAAATGTAATAATAGATTTTTTCCTCTTGGTCTATACTTCTTGCTTTAGAAGATGCTCTCTACCTGCAGCCAGCCTAAATCTGGGTCTAACCTCAGTACAGAGGGGCTTTATTTCCTTCTGCTACCCTGGAAGGTAGACAGCTAATACCTTTCAAGACTTGACAGAGAGATTCCTTTCCTTCTTTACATCGGGAGTAAATGTTTGCTAAAAGTTTACCCACGAGATGGTGATAGTCACAGGTTTTAATATCTATATGAATCTGGTGTATATTGGTTTATAACACTCCCATCTTTCTGTTGCAGGAGCAGGAGAATCTGGAAAGAGTACTATCGTTAAACAAATGAAGTAGGTACACACTATTTTAAATGTTTAATATTTGATGTCTGCCCATGTATTTGACTATTCTTAAAATAAATATTTTTGGAAAATCTAATTGATAGTCTCTAAATCACAGGTAGTGGCAGAGCTGTCACAATTCCTGTGCAAGTATTCCTCCTATCCTTTAGCAGAAAGCAGAACAGACGAGTAAATATTATAATTTCCATTTTTCTTTTAAATTTTGTCTCTCAACAAGACGAATACTAAAAGCAGTTACCTTTTAAATATATTAATTTGGATATAATCCAGGGCTTCAATATTGTGGGCATAAGCCATAAACATTTCAGAACATGTTAATCAATGATCCATTTGAATTTGGGAGGAAACAATATTTTTAACCTAATTGGCATTTTGCCTACCTGAGAAGGAAATGCATATTTAAAGTTATCACAATCATAGATTTCAACTTATTTTTGTATTATTTTGTCAACTTTTTTTCTCTTTATAATGAAATAAGTAAACCTGACTTTCTCAATAAGGAGATAATGAACACAAGAATGTTATAATTCAAGAATGCAACGTCTAAGTGAATAAAATGGACATCAATAAATGGAGATGAAGCTGTGAAAGCTCACGGCTCTGTCGTTGCTGGAGAATTTTAAAGGACAACTCTTGCTATAGGAGAGGAAAATCATTTTTTAGCTTATTTTTAATTATGTTTGAGGATCTTGTTCTTTGGAACATATATGAGGGAACGATCCTAGTCAATGATAAAATTGTCTATTTATAATCTAAACCACTGTTTTTTTCTTCTTTCTAGGTAATAATGTAAGTTCCATATCAACCAATATTTAAGCCCCACTTTTGAAATCTCCTGTCACCCATACCTGCACCCAAATTTCTGACCTTTTCTCCTGTCTTTGAAGAACAGGATTTCTTTATCCTGAACAATAATCTTACTGCTTCCGAGTTCTCTGCTCCATCCTTGCACCCAAGTCACCTCGCATTGCCGTATAACATCACACTGTGCGCGCCTGTTCTTTTCTTTCAGGTTATAGTCATGCTTGCATCTCTCTCACCTTCTCCATTCTCTACAAGGTTAAGTGCAGTAAAAAAAGAAATGACCGATTTTTTGTCTATATAAAAATTAAAACTTTTAAATATATTAAACCATAAATAATATGAAACAAAAAATAGAAAACTAGAAAAAAATCTATAGATAGATAAATAATTGACTATCTTCATATATAAAGACCTATAGATTGTTAAGAAAAACAATAAGCTTCCCAATATCTATATAAACTGGAAGAGACTATGAACAGAGAGTTCACAATAGACAAAATTCAAATATCTATTGAATATATATATTTTAGTTTAACCTCACTAATATAAAATAAGTAAAAATTAAAGCAACAATGAGCTATTTTTCATCTCAGTAAATTAGCAAACAATAATTTTAAAATAATATTACCCAATAACGAGGTTTTGGGAAGTGAATATTTCTCTTTACTACTTGTAAAAGTATATGTAATAGCAAATTTATAGAAATAATTTTTGCAATATATACAGTAAGCTGGGAAAATAATAATTATTGATCTTCTAAATACACTTCTGAGAATTTTTAATAAGTAATTTAAATTTGAAAAAGTATGAAAATAATGTAAATATGAAAATTTATGTATAAATAGATTTATATCAGTCTTATTTAGATAATGAAATGCGAGATAGAATAAAGTACCCTCAATTAAAATAAAACACAAGCAAGATTGTGAAACTATTATTAGCAAGTATTACTTCTATTATTAAAAAAAGAATGAGTCCTCTCCTTCCGCCTCCTCCCTCCTTCCTTTCCTTTGCGAGTCTCTGTGAGGAATAGTCAACACCAGCTCTCTTGACTCTTCCCCTTCCCATCTACTCTTCAACCGTTTCCATCACTCTTGCCTCGGGCTTGTCACAGAAATTGTCCTTATAAACATCGATTCTGATCTCCTAATTGCCATTTTTTATGAAGTGTTCATGAGTCCTTATTTTAATTCCATTTGACTCCATTGGGCTTTTCCCTCGTAAAACATCAGCCCGGCTCCTAGGATAACTCTCTTTCCCAGTTCGCCTCCTGACTCTGTCTGCTTTACTCTGATTCTTTGACTACGTCTTAAATGTTGGTCTTTCTCTGCTTCTTCTACACCTTCATCAAACGAAAACTGCTGGAGTCCAATGATGTTCACTATCATCTTCAAGTGGATTGTCTCAGAATATTTCTTTCAAACTCAGACACTTTGCCTAAACTAGGGAAGCAGATACGTCCACCTCTATATTCTATGGATAGGTCCAAATCAGAATAAACGAAATTAAACTTATCTCCCTATCTGGTCTCTATTCTCCTAAAATGAATTATAGCAACATCAGCCTCTAAAGTGGTAAATCTAGGTATAGTTATGCTGACCCCTCATCTTCTCACCAAGTTATGGCACATCTGCACAAGTTACGTCTCCAAACATGTCATTTATCTCTACTGTCACTGGCTTAGTTCAAAACCTCAGCATTTCTGACCTGGATTAACATAGTATCTTGCTAAGTACTTTCTAGCTCCCTCCTCTTCCTTCCACTGCACTATCCACACTGGCACCAACTGATCTCTTTAAAAGATGATTGTATCTCTTTCCTGAATCAAACTCTTCACCTATGCTATCAAGATGAAACTCCATGCCATGGTATATAAGACACTTCAGAATCCAGCTCTTACCTATTGCTTCATCCTAATGTCCCATAATTTCCCCCTTCCTATTTTCCGCTTCAGAAATGCTGAGGTTATATTGTTCTATGGACTAGCATGCCATGGAAGGCAGTACAGCTTAGTGGCTAAGCCCATGGGCTCTAAAAGCAGACTGCATTTGCTGCCCAGCTGTACCACATACTAACTGAATAAGCTAGAGGTAGTTGCTTAATATCTATGCCTACATTTCTTACCTGTAAAATGTAGATGATAATTTTACCTACTTTAAAGGGCTTAGTACAAGAAATGAGAAAATAATACACATAAAGCACTTAAAGCAGTGCTTGGTGCATATTAAAATCTTGATAATTGTAAGCATCTATTTGGCCATACTGATCCTTCTGCCTAGAATGTTCACCTTCGTTTTGACTCTGGGAATAACTGTTTATCTCTGAAAAATCAACTGATCACCAGCGCTCCCAGGCAGTCTCCCCTGATCGCTTACACCCACTCCCAATAGAGTTTATCACTTTTTCTTTTCTAGTTCATCATACCATATGCAGATGTTGTTGCTATACATTATCAACTGTACAAAAACCAGATTATATGCTCTACCTTCCCATAATTCAGTCCTCTACAATAGAACTTTCTGCGACGATAGGAAGGTTCTGTATCTGCCTTCTCCAATATGGTAGCTCCTCGCCACATGTGGCTATTACACACCTGAAATGTGGCTTGTGTGACTGAGGAACAGAATTCTTAATTTTATGTAATTTTAATTAATGTGTCTAGTGGCTACCATACTGGACAGTGGAGCTCTAGTCTATGTGTTTTGGGGAGGACGGACTTGTCTAATTTATTCATTCTCTTCAGCGCATAATGCAGTATGTTACAGAAAATGCCAGTAAAAGTTTATTAATTTGAACAGACCTAGGAATCAACTTGCAGGCAGAGAGCTCTATCTCCCAGACATGTATTTATGCAGCCCTAAGAAAAACAAAGTTGTTTACAGTCCCACTACAACTGGATTTTTTAAGTCTGCTTCGTGATAGATGTTTCCTCATCTCTGACGAAAGGATAGCCATCAGAACTTGTTCCAAGAAGAAAACCTAAATGCCTCCAAATTTATGTGTGATTGCCATTTTAATTTAATAAGTAAAATAATTTTGCAAAGTCAATTTTTGACAGAGAACTGGGATTTCTTTAATGAACTTATTCCTGATCTATCCATAAAGACATTTCACTGCATTTTTTTCTGCAGTCTTTATTTTATTTAGTCATTTAATTGTTTTAATACAGCAAGACAAATATGGTCATGTTTAAAGTAGAAAGACAGCAATTACTGGCAAACAAATATTAAAAACAATAAGTAATGGCTATAGGTACTGCCTTTACTCCTTTCACTGCAGAATCCTTGTATTTCAAGGTTTTAATATCTTGAGAAGCATCTGTGTTCTCTTCCTCTTACGCTAAAGCCTCTAGGTATACGGAAACAACGCAAATCCTCAGTAATATGACATCCAAAATGATGCCTAATGAACACAAAGCACTTCAAAAACAATAAGAAAAGAACGACAGAAAGGAACAAGAACATATTAGGCAATAAAGATGCAATAAAGCAATCAGGATATGCAAAGATTTTAGCTTTTCATAGGTAGATCTATTTTAATCTATTACTTCAAAACTATTAATAAAACTTTGCGTTCTGAATGAATGAGTGGAAGGAAAAGAAGTGTTCAGCCAAATCCAATGTCTGGGCTTTTCAGCTTTGAGAACTCGGTGGCACGTACACAGATGGAAAAGTGACACGGGATTTAACAGTGGGTAATTACCCACATTGAAAAAAAGAGGCCTTTGTTAATCCTATAAATAGAAAGCAGACACTCCTATTTTCCAGCATGTCGTAAGTGATAGGAAAAGACAGGAATGTCCTACTGATTTCTGTCACTTCCTCTAGACATCGTGTTGTAAACACTACACACGTTTTCGGAACTCTGTATATCTTTGTCCCAGGAATCTGGAAATTTTTGTCTTGAACAGAAATAAGCTTCTAAGTAAAATGCCTATGATTTACCCATTTTATTTATTTTTATTTTTATTTTTTTATTGCAGTAACGTTGATTTATAACACTATATAAATTTCAGGTGTACATCATTATATTTCGATTTATGCATAGGTTACATCATGTTCACCACCCAAAGACTAATTACCCATTTTAAATAAAGGTTTATCTAGAGCAAATCCCAATTCCTCTTTATATTTAGCATGACAAGCTCAGAAAGAAAATATTGTATTAAACTTCAATGATAATAAAAATTCAAAGCCATAAAACTATTCAGATTTAGCATATACATATGGACAAAATTGTTCCTTTTTTAACATATATACTGTAATTTTATTCATGCAAATTATTATTGATGTGTTTTAGTATTACTAAAAATTCAATTGTTAACTCACAAAAGCTTTTCATGTTTATGTTGTAGGATCATCCATAAGAATGGATACAGTGAGCAAGAATGCATGGAGTTCAAAGCAGTAATTTACAGTAATACGTTGCAGTCCATCCTAGCTATTTTGAAAGCCATGAGTACCCTTGGGATTGATTATGTACATCCCAGAAGTGCGGTGAGTATGCAAACAATGACAGTTGTATGTCCTATAATGAAGTCTGAGCCATAAAACAGTAGGACCTAATACATTTGTAGTACTAATCTATATCAAAATTTTAAGAATATGAAATATGAATTTTGGAAACATTAATTCTGTTTCTTATAAAATTTCCTACTTTCCTTTATATGAAACTTTTCTTTTTGATTGTGTGCTACAATTTTATTCAACAATAACTGTTTTCCTGAGTCAAATCTAATATCAAACAATACATTATATTAGAGGAAAATACTGCTTATGTTTGCCAAATACAAAAGAGTTTATTCCATAAAATCAAACTGCAATATCTCTACACTTATTTTCTTGGTTTGATTGAGTCATTGCATGGAGATTTTTTATTTTTAATAATAACAGTACAATTATCATTAATGTTCAATGATAATCACAGACTCTGTAGCATTTTAAAATATTTTTTTAAAAAAGAATTCAAAATTGTGTGATTAAATAAAATCTTATATAACAAATATACTCAAGTAGTCATAATTCTGTTTGTAAAGTAGCATCTAAATAGTTTCATTTTTTCTCTATATTTTCTAATATAATTATTTTATGTTAAAATACATTAAAAATCCACTTACTTTAAAACAGTTTATGTGCAAACATATAAAGCTATTTTAGGTGGCAAGTGAAACATACAGTATTACCCAAAGAACAACAGTTAACCACACCGGAAAAAGGAGTAATTGCGAGCAATCCACAGGAAGAACTCACCGGTCCACGTGTCTCCCCTAGGAGCAGCTGCTTGCCTCCAGATATTGTTATATTCACAGTAAAAATAGAGAGGAATGGTATAGTGGGCATAGAGAAAAAAGTGACATTTGTACTTTCCTCTCCCCTGCTCCCCCAGGAGTTTAGGGTTAGACCATGTAAAGGACCTCACTGGAAGCCATTAGGATGAAAAGAAAAACACCTCTTTGGTGCTGTGAATGTTAAAGGAAGTGGTAAATCCCTGTTTTGTCCTGCCACCTTCCAACAAGGAGCACGGAGACGCTAAGCCGTCCTTGGGGCAGATAGTCGGTCCAGCAGAGTCAGGCACTCTGGCAGGCTCTCCTTCCATTTTTAGCTTTCCCCACACTTGGCTCCGGTCAGTCAGTCACCTACTTCTTTAGGTCACAGTTTCTCTCACACGTAAAAAGGGGTTGCAGGAACTGAACTCCAACATCCTTTCCTTCCTTATCATTCTGTGACTTAGTAGTCATGTTTTTATTTAAGGGTAGTTCAGTTATAGGTCTGACCCTGGCTTTTCCTAAGAACCTAGGATTTAAACCGGCCCTTAAGACAACCTAGTATAACTTCCTTATTCAAAGATGTGAAAAATAAGGGCCAAAGAGGATTCGCAATTTAGCCTGCCTTAAATAGCTAGAGTTTAGGGCAAAACCCACTCCTCCTGGCTTCTACTAGAGTGCTTTTCCCTATGTATGGATTTTTGTAAAAATACTTTTAATGATTAGGAATGTTTCTTTTATTTTTTTTCTTCTAAGCAATAATAGCTCCTGAAACAGGTGTTCCTTCTGCATTCCTTTGAGAATGATTTAACAACGTTAGAATTTGCATGTGTAATATTCCACATATTTGCATCATAGAAGTTGGAGATCATAACCTTGCCTAGTGCTACTTATTTAAATACACCGTGTGCTTCATACAGCCCAGTGTGTGCAAATCAGTGATGCCAGTCATCGCTAAGACCTGAAATCTGCTGGTTAAGAGTGTTAATAATCTGGCATGCAGGTGGAGTGAAAATAATAGATTCTGTACATTGCTGCCATATGCTGACTAAAAAAATAGTAAATGTAATTTATTCAAATCGGACGTTGAATGGTGTAAACAGAGTAACTTAAGCAGCGCTAAGCAATAGGTACGACTTCTCAGGAGCGCCTATGTCCTCACGTATCAGACACCAGAGTTGTCAGGCACTACATAGCACATATTTTGGTTTAAACTGATGTAAACTATAGCAGTTCCAATCACAT
Organism: Diceros bicornis minor; assembly: GCF_020826845.1. Taxonomy (NCBI): domain Eukaryota; kingdom Metazoa; phylum Chordata; class Mammalia; order Perissodactyla; family Rhinocerotidae; genus Diceros; species Diceros bicornis. The sequence goes on along the minus strand of NC_080742.1, from coordinate 18,054,508 downwards.
TCTTTATTATTTGATTTTAAGATTAATACACTCTGCATCTGGCTTAAACTGTTTATTCAACAGATTAATTGCTAAACACTTTACCTACCTGAGGCTGTCAGAGTTCTGATGTCCCATGGCTTTCTATTTGGCTTTCATCTTGTTTATTTATACCAGTTTCTATATTTTTACACAACCATTTGTACATCATTGCACAGACTGCCATTCAGAGAGAGAAGAGTCCTGATAGAAAATTTGCATGAGCTTTTTTGGTCACTGGTTCTGTAAGTTTGGACAAGTTACTCAATCTCTCTAAATTTCAGTTTCTTCATCCACAAAATGTTAGTGCTTTCCTCACTGAGTTCCAATGACTTTTACAGGATGAAGCAGAAACGTAAGAAATCCACTTAAATACAAAGTATTGTAGAATGTAAGCTCCCAGTAAATATTAGGTATTATTACCTTTCAATAATTACTTTGAATGTAGGCTCATTAAAATTTACGTACCAAAGTCCACACATCGAACATCACTTAAAAAAATATTTTGCATTAAAGTATTATTTTATGTCAGACGCTTGTCTGGACACTGTGGATATCACTGAGGAATGAGCACTAAATGAAATGGAAATAGTATTTGCCTTCAAGAGAGGAAAGACTAATGCTAAATAAGTAATTACAAAGCATCAGCTATTTCAAAAGGGCAGCACAGCTGGATGTGGCGCTGGATCTTCCTTGTTCCTAGAATTACTGAGACAGGGGAATACTTTCGCTAGTAGGGACATGGGAGAACTAATTAGTTTCATTTTGGAAATGCTGAGTTTGTAAGTGCTGTAAGATATCCACATGCGTAAGCAGTTGAAAATGTACGTTTGAAGTTCAAAAGAGATATTTGGGCTAGAGATGTAAATCTTGGTGTTATCGGCATACCCTTACGCTGTGGCACGTGATGTACGCTGAGGAAGTGGATGGGATGGAAGAGGACAAGTGCTTAGATTGAGAAAAGAAGAGCATTAAGGAGAAGGGAAATTTAGGTAACGATGTCAAAAAACTCCAACATTTTCTGGTCATTTGAGAGAAACAGGAAAGCTTGGAGGAGGGGACGGAATTGTAAGAAGAAAGCCAGGAATATATGGAATCACAGAATTCAAGAGAGTGTTCCAAAGGGAGATTAAGTTGAAAGGTCTTGAGAGGGCGAGAAAGAGGTGTATTTAAAAGAACTCTTGGATTTAATAATATGGAGATCACTGGGGATATAATAAGAGAAGCATTAGAGGAGTTGTGGATGCAGAATCCAATGAAGTGTGTTGAGAAATGAGAAGAGAATACGGGAACAGTTTAAAGACGATTTCAGGAACTATAGTGAGGAGTAGGAGAGAGACAGGATCTGTAGTTGAAGGAGGATGCAGCTAAAGGGGGCTTGCTCTTACTTGTTTTAGTTTAATGTTTGACAGACTAATTACATGAATATAGAACTTATAAAGAGAGTAAAGCTGAGGAAACAAGAGGGGGCATAATAAAGGCATTTAGTAAATTTCTATTTATCCTTTCTGAATGTTATTATGCTCTATTTTAGAAAATCTAAAACATCCACTAGACCAACATAAAAAATGCTGAAAGCCATAACATTTTTATCACACAATTTAGGTATTTTTGTGACTGTCTTTGACATAGCACCCTACAAAATGAACCCTACCATCTGAACCAAAGAACAGTGATTCCTCAAGATGTTCTATGATAAAAGTTCTTTGATCAAACAAGTTTGGGATACACACACACTGTAACAACTTTTTGGAAATTTGCAAACAAAATTAGTATCCCAAGGTTCTGAAAATCTTGTAGCAACAAAACCTGGCTTTTTTTTTTTTTTTTTGTGAGGAGATCAGCCCTGAGCTAACATCCGCCAGTCCTCTTCCTTTTTTGCTGAGGAAGACGGCCCTGGGCTAACATCGGTGCCTATCTTCCTCCACTTTATATGGGACGCCGCCACAGCATGGCTTACCAAGCAGTGCGTCGGTGCGCGCCCGGGATCCGAACCAGCGAACCCCGGGCTGCCACAGCGGAACGCGCACACTTAACCGCTTGCGCCACCGGGCCGGCCCCAAAACCTGGCATTTTTAAACGGGCATTTCCCAAAATTACTAGGTTATGATATCCTTTAATTCTTTAGATATTTTTTCTACAAACTTTGGAAATATGACTCTAGAGTTGAGAATGAATTCCATGAGGTCCTAGGACCACCTGAGGTTCCTAATATTGATGAGGAAGTTCTGGGTAACCTGTAGAGAAAATATATATTTTGCTTTCTATGCAACATAGTTCCAGAACTATGCAATCTTGAGAGAATGAACTATTCTAGAACACCACAACACCCAAGCATTTCCAGATAAATCATAAGGAAATAAAATTTCTTCAGGATGCCATTTGAACCCCCTTGGAGCTATTTGAAAAATATGGGAAATTATTGGAGATTTCTTAAAGTGTGTCTAGATCATGAGGTCTGAGCTAATTAGTATATTCATTTTATTGATTCATTCATTCAGCAATATTTCAGGGACATGTGCTATGTATTAGGTTCTTCTCTCAGTCTTAAGCATGTAGAAATGGACAAAACATGAAGGGCTTATAGTCTAATATAAAACTTACAAAACAAATAAAGAAATATGCACTGTATAGGAAGTAATGAATGTCATGAAAAAAAATCAAGGAGGGTAAGAGTCTAGAGAGTGATGAAAGAATGAAAGACAGGGTGGCCATGGAAGGCATCCTTGAGGGGGTGGTATTTGGGAAGAGGCTTGAATAAAACAGGAAGTAAGCAACAGGGAAGACATGGAGGGAAGAGGCCATTCAGATGCTCTGAAATGGGGGCTTGGTGAGTTCAAGGAGCAGCAAGGAGTCCAGTGCATCTTGAGAAAAGGTGGGGGATGGAGAGAGAGAAGGAAATAAAGTCAGAAAGAAAGACATGGGTCAAAACCTGTAACCATTGTGAGCCATAGTCAGGGCTTTGGGTTTTACTTTGAGTTTGATGGGAAATTACTGGAGTTTTTAAAATATGGGAGTAAGATAATCAGTAGGAATTCAGTTTTCAATCCATTTGGCTGTTATGTAGAAGGTAACTTCTCATAATACCTATTAATTGTGGTGTTATATATTTTAAAAATTCAAATTTGATTGGTGGGCCCAATCCCTTAAACACATGAATTTTGGTCTTTAAATTAGCGTGTTAGCACTTTAATAACTGCACTCGAACTTCAAGAATCAAAATGCAACATGTCCAACAAGATACTATTTATGGTTAAAAAAACTTTTATATTGCCAGATTCTCTACCCAGGCTGCACATTTGAGTCACTTAGGAGATTTTTAAAAATCCCTTTGCAGAACTTGACACCCCGAGATTCTGATTCATTTTGTTTGGGTTGAGGTCCTGCACTTGCTTATAATGTGCAGCCTGGTTTGAAAATCACCACCACTGGCTTTACCTACGCATCCAATAAACTAAAAAAGTAAAACATCTCAAAAGACAAAAACCACATTGACAGGATTATTTGCCCCTGGGGGAGGTACTAGCATTGAAATGGTGGTCAGTCTTCATGACATTTAAATGGTCAAAGCGAGGCTATATTCATGATATCTATATAAGGAAAGAATGTTTAAATTAAAAATGGAAGCTTTTAAAAAGAAATGAAAGAGTATATTAGCTTGGTTTATAAAGGTATGCTAACAAGGCATGCAATTTTTTCCCTTTAGGGACAAAACTGAGCAACCGTTTCATTGCATCATTTGTCCTAAATGGCACTGTAATAGTGGAAGGAGGCAAATGAGGTGACGCCAGCAAAGTGACCGGATCATATTTTGCTGGATTTGCAGTTCTCCTTCACATCCAAATAATCAAGAAGAATGGTCTTAAAATTTACCCTGTGCCGATGCAAGAAAATGGGTTCAAGCCTTTGATTTTGGCCATTTAAAATTTTTGGCCTAATGGTCATCTGATCAGTTTGGTTTGGCAATTAAATCTGAATGTGAAGAGAGATGAAATAAGGTTTTTAGTCTCAACAGAGCCTCTCTTTAACAATGAGAGACATACCCTCAGTTTTTCATGCAAAGAGCAGACTTTTAATAAAACTGAAATAAACTTGTCCTCAATTGAAAATAACAAATTGAATTGTATCAGAAAAGCAGTAGGTTCTTAGTGGACATACTTTGTTGGTAGCCACCCGACGTTGCACAGAGTATGTTTGGGTTTGACTCTTCCAATGCTCATTGTCTTTATTGGTTTGGCAAATTGACCTCCTAGTTTTAGATTCCTCATTTGTAAAATGAGAAAATATAGTGTCTGTGTGACTGCTGTTGTTAGGATTGTGTGAGACGTTACATATGCCGTTGTAAATATAATAATACGCACTAGAAAGAGGATGAGGAAGGAAGAGTATGAGCTTTGGAATCTGACAAGCACGACTTGAGCCCAATCTTCATTTGCCTGATCTAGAATCATGGTCAATAATTTAATTATTCTGAAACTCAAATTCTTAATCTTAAAAAAAATTTTGTCATAAAATGGCTTTGATTATTAGTTAAAATAAACCATGGACAATATTATTTACTCCATAAACTTTTTTTTCCTTCTGCTCTTGTCACCTCCAAATAGCCCATCAGGAGTAGCACAATTCTTGCTTTCTATTTTTTTCTTTTCTTTTCTTCTCTTTCTGAATGAGGTCTCACCTGAGCCCTGTTGATCTGCCCCAAAGCATGTAATTAACAACACCGTCAGGAATGTTTAAAAACTGTGGATCAAAATGTTTACCATTGCTTATTTATATGATTACAAAGAGGTACATGATGGCAAATAATGTTCTATATCAATGTTTTTTAAAAAATACAATTTTAGGGGCCAGCCCCATAGCCTAGTGGTTAAGTTCAGCACATTCTGCTTCTGCGGCCCAGGTTCGGTTCCCAGGCGCAGACTGACACCACTTGTCAGCTGCCATACGGTGGCGGTGACCCACATACAAAATAGAGGAAGATTGGCATAGATGTTAACTCAGGGCGAATCTTCCTCAGCAAAAAAAAAAAAAAAAAAAATACAGTTTTAGAGGTTTTTACTCCATTTCTTACTTAGTACTTTTATTTTCTGGAAAATATATGGCCATGATCAAAGAAAATGTGCCAGATTAGACCAGATTCATTCCCAATTTACGCCAGCATTTTGATCCTCTGAGAGCTCAAGGGACTTACACCAAAGTATTGTTATACCTTTTAACATCAGATTCAGAAGTTAGTGATATATATCAAAATATCCTATATTCTTCATATAACATTTTATAGTTTTTGCAATGGAGAACTCTTCTGGAACATAAGCCAGCCATTATAAGGAGCTTTAGTATCAACTTTAAGATATATTGAATAGATGTTCAACAGAATTATTACCTACAGGAATAAGATAAAAATCAAGTTGTAATGCTTTATACAAAAAACAATATGTGATTCCAAATAACACATTTTTATCTCTCTCGCAAAAACATTGCTATAGGAAGACCAACAACAACTTTGCGCAATGGCGAATAGCCTGGAAGATGGCGGCATGACCCCTGAGCTGGCTGAGGTAATGAAACGGCTGTGGAGAGACCCAGGAATTCAGGCCTGCTTTGAAAGGGCATCTGAATATCAGCTCAATGACTCAGCAGCTTAGTAAGTAAATGCATTTTGATAGGAATTGTAGTTGAAATGCTTAAAATTAAGAATAATATCTGTGTACTTTGCACTTGTAATCATAAAGTAAATGGCTTTAAATTTTGTTATACTAAAATAAAAGTAATTGAAGAGAAATAAAAAAGACCAAGGTGATATAATCAGATGTAAAAATATAACAAGGGGAGCATTTTAAATAACTAATTTTGAAACCATTTGCCTGAGATCCATGTTATAAATATTTTCTCCCAGTTAAAAATAATTAATCATTGTGCACTGTGTTCAACATAAACACAGACTGGTGATGTGCACACTAAGGTTTTGGCTATTCATTTCATTGCTGAAACTATCTAAAATAATCTTATTAATGACACATGCTTTGGCTCCATTGGTTTGATGAGCACGATACAGAATTCTAGAAAAAAGTAATGCACTTATTTTCAAAACATTTATATATTGTGAGTCTTTTTGAGTCTCAAGAAAGATTATATAATTTTCACAGCTATATCACTCAGTTAGCAATTATCAGCCACAAGGAAATTAGGATGTTGTGACACTATTTATAATTTCATTATAAAAGTGAACTTGGGTGCCGGCCCCGTGGCTTAGCAGTTAGGTGCATGCGCTCCACTACTGGCGGCCCGGGTTCAGATCCGGGTGCGCACCAATGCACCACTTCTCTGGCCATGCTGAGGCCGCATCCCACATACAGCAACTAGAAGGATGTGCAACTATGACATACAACTATCTACTGGGGCTTTGGGGGAAAAAAGAAAAAAAGGAGGAGGATTGGCAATAGTTGTTAGCTCAGAGCCGGTCTTCCTCAGCAAAAAGAGGAGGATTAGCATGGATGGTAGCTCAGGGCTGATCTTCCTCTCAAAAAATAAATAAATAAATAAAAATGAACTTGAATTTCCACTTTAGTAAATGGTTCTTAGCCTACCCCATGGTTATATGCCTGCACTCATGTGTGCACAAGTATACAAACATAATTTAAATACTCGTTCTATATTTCTGTCCATGCATATAAATGTGTAAAAAGGTATAAATACAGTCCTTTTGATGAACTCCCAACAGAACATGCTAGCAGCACTACAAAAAAAAACAGTGATATAAAAGTGAAACAAATGAAAAATTATATGAGGACAATGAAACTTGCATGATATTTCAGATTTTTAATCATGATGGGCAGAAGGATTGTGGAGAGAAAACAAACCACCTAAATTCTAGGAAAAGATAACAACAACATCAGTCTTCTGTGGTTACTCATTACTGCTCATTTTAAATTCCAAAATCCAATGGACACATTGCCCTTGGAGGAAAGTCCTGCTCTTCGCTCTCTGGTGAAGTAGAGAATGGATATCATCCTGTGATTACGTTAACTTGAATAACTGTTTTCATAAGTGTACCAGTGCCTGGGCACATTTTAATACCAGGAAACTTCTCTGTAGTATAGAAAACGTGGGTTTTCTATATGAATCATTGATAAAGACAGTCAGAATTCATATGAAACTTTTGTGGAATATTCTCATAAAAAGTTGCTTAGCTAAGTTCTGGGAAGGGAGGAAGAGAAGAATAGATAAGTAGGTAGGTAGGTAGATAGGTAGATAGAGAGACAGATAGATGATAGCTGTAATTAATATATTTAGTTTTGGATACACATTATTGATTAAACATGATTTTTCCCTTAAAATACTGTAAGAAATGTATTTGCAATTATATTATCATTATGTTTGCCAAATTGTTTGCTCTTTGATAGCAAAAAATGTTTACATATTGTATAGTCAAAATGGGCAGATAAAATGACATTTTATTGTATTTTCTAGATTTTCGCATTTTAGTTTTAGCTTTTTCCTTCGTTTTGACATATAAAATATATTTTACACTGGGACTATCTATCATATTATAAATTCATATTAGAAGCATTTATCTGTTCTTCAGGTTAAACACATCTACACAATATCCACTTGCATCCATTTTATGAATGTGGCTTGTATCGTAATGTTTTTTAACTACCCAGATTTATTGGCAGGACAGTAGAATAACAACAATAAAGTCAATTTCCACCCCTGTGTCTAAGAAAAGTTTCATATAAAATAAAAATTTAAAGGTTAACCTTTTTTTTTTGCCCTTAGCAGTCCTTAAGAGGAAGATTAAGTAAAAGCTTGGTAAGAAAAGTAGTTGAATGGCCATTGCTTTCTTCCAAAAATTAACAGAGAATTTTTTTCAAATACTGAATTACATTCACATTTTAAAACTAAATATCACATCAGATCAGTAGCATATCCATGTCTATTTCGTATGCATCATATAGGGCATGGTCTCTTTCTTTCCCTTCCTTCCTTGCTCTTGTGCTCCCTCCCTCTTTCTTCCTTTCTTCTTTCCTTCCTTTCTGTCACTTTTTGGTGAAAGTGAGATATTGGTTCTTCTCTCAAACTCAGAAACCCTTCAAGTTGAGTCTAAGGAAGAGGAGAGTCCTAATCTGTGTAAGGGAGAGGAACTCCGTTGTCAGCAACACAACACCTCCCCACATCGGTACTAGGAAACCGAGAGAAAAGCGTCAGGGCAGTGGCAAAGAGGGGGAAGATTTTAATTAATACTTCATGGTTTACTGACTAAGGCTGTCTAGTGTGCTATTTAAATCCATATGCTTTAAGATTTAACAGAGACTTCACCAGGAAAAATACTATTTTTTCGTGATTAGAAAAAGAATAAGATTTTTTTAAGTGATTTGCACTGTATGTATGTAGGGCCTCTGGATTGGTTTAAGTTTTAGACCACTGGCTTCAGCACCCAAATCCTAGATTTGTTTATTAAAACAAGCATTTTAAACGCAAATTCGTCACTCTGCCAAGGCCTCTGCTTTGCTTGACATCATTTACACATGCAAATAAAAGTACATTAAAGCATGCCTTTACCAAAGCATTCATTTAGCTACGTTCAAATGGACTTAATCTCTCTGATGGCAGATCTGTTTCTGTTTTGTTTTGGCTCTTGCGTGAACCAGCCGACCAGTAGTGTACTTACCACATATGCAGGCTTAGTTGATAGGAAATTCACAAAGGAACTTGCTTCACAAAACAGAAAGAAACTAGAAAAACCTTTCAATATTTTCTCTGATATATTTATATCTTGATTTGTCTCTCTTTTTAAGAAAAAATAAACTTTATTAGACTAAAACATGGTGACAAATTTTCACATTACAAGTATATGTATTTCTGAAGTGTGATTATTTAGCCTTGGCCAAAATCCCTTTGGGGCACTTGCCTACTCTTAGTTTGTTTCAGCTTAAAAGCAGAAAGATTCTCCAAGAATAAATTTTCTATATTGCCGTTGAATTTATTTTTTAAAAAATGATGAAATAACTTTGTTTTTTTAAGGCATTGTGGTGGGTGCTAAGGCATAGCAGCTCAATGTATCCCCTGAAAAATTCAACTTTTGAGTAATTAATATTCAGCTGGATTCTACCCCTCAAATTCTGTCTGGATGGCTGTACGCTCACTGTGATCTTTCTATTTGAGCTATTTATGTTAACTTGGTTCAATGTAATGGCCAAATTTGTCATAAAAACCTTACCAGGCTATTACTATCTCTAACATTTTCATAGAAATAGACGTATTGCCAAGCTATTAAAAAGCCTTAGTATCAAAAGTCTAAAACAGTGGTTTTCATCTGTTTTTAAAGCAATAAAACACTTTGTTTTAGTCTAAAGACATTATCTGGTTTCAAGGATGAAGCTAAGAGGGGCTTCTTGCATCTGCTCTAACAGATTCTTATAGAGCACACAGCTTAATCAGACTTATCCCTGCCTCTCACCACCCCCGGATTCTGTGGGCAAAAAGAGGACAGTGTGGGGCCTGGTAACACAGGGATTTTAACTATCGCCTCTGGTACGAGTTAAGGACACGCTGATGCCATGATGGAAGAGATGGTTGGAGTGAGTAGAATGTGTAATTTCAGCCTTCTGTCCCCAGGAGTGCTAGCTCAGGGATGGGTCAGCAATTCCAAGGATTTGTTCCAGTATGAATCAGCACAGAAGCCAAAAGCTTCTTTATTGAGCTAACCGGATATAATCATGACACTTAATGAAAATGGTTCAGTCCAAACTAGACAATCCATGGAGAAACAACACAACAGCCTTCCAATTATGACATTAAAACCAATCACTCTCTGAAAATTCAAGGTGCTTCAAGTCTAACTATAGCACTTTGAGGATAATCTAGTGACTGGCATTACAAGGTAGCATTTTTGGGGATGATCTAGACCCTATAAAAAGAGCTTTTCTCTCAAATGCCTATCCATATACCAGCAAATCTATCACTTACGCCTCATAAAACACAGGCTAAGGCAGCATTGATCCAGCTACCTTTAACAGAAGCCCCCATGGGTCAGCTGCGTGCCACCCTCAGCACTCTGCAACATCCCGGCCACCAAGCCCTTGTCATTCTGATGAGCCAGAGTGTGAAAAGAACCAGTCTGGAGTTAACCATTTTAATGGAGCCTAAACTAAAAATTCATTTGTACTCAATCCTGGTATCTTCAGATACAAAGTTAAAAACATATATGGTATCTCATTTCTTTATTAGCTACCTTAATGATTTGGACAGAATAACAGCTCCTGGATATGTCCCAAATGAGCAAGATGTTCTACATTCTCGAGTGAAAACAACTGGAATCATTGAAACTCAATTCTCCTTTAAAGATTTGCATTTCAGGTATGATCAAATGTCTTTTCTAACTATCAACAGAAATATGCCCCAGGCTCAATATTTCTGCCCGGAGAACGGCTCTAATCCGTGTTCAGGCGCCGTGAGTCCTCGGGTACGCTCCCTAGACCTGGTTTACTCTCAAGAAGCTGTCCCTTGTTGCCACCTGTAGCCCTGCACCCAACCCTCACTCTGAACCTCATCCCTCCCTCCAAGAAAAATGCCTTTGTCTTGAGCAGGTGAGAGCTAGATTTTATTTTCCTCATTCGTGAAACTGATATCCTACTTTGAAAACAAAAAAGGGAATATATTTAAATAACATTTCAGCAACAGGTGCCAGGGATCCTATTTCCTTCGCCTTCCTTCTCTCCCATTTGCTTGAAATATTTTTATTAATTTTTTCCTTAATTAAAAAAATGCAAATAATTAAGAAGAGAATTATTTCAATGTGACACTGTTTACTGGAATAACAAGGCCCTTTTTATAAGCATGATTTGGGTGTGAAAATGAGTCCATTATTTTCATTGCTGTTACATTATCAAGAACTTCCTAGAAATTCCATTGCAAAATTACTCACTTACTATACCAAGGAATGGAAATCCATTCCACAGTGTTAGAAAATGTCCCTTGACATTTAAGCACCTTGTCCCTATGGACTATAGATGAGATGGACTATTAGATATTAAAATCAGGTTTTAGATGTACCCTTTAGAAATGAAAAAACAATGAAAATATAATAAAATCATTAACATATGTAATAATGGGAATATTTTTAAAAAGGAGAAAAACTGGAGGAAAGATGATATGAAACATTTGTATCCATTTGTGAGGAAAATATTGTTTCAGTGATTAAAGCTTTAAAATTTTTTAAGTATTAAAATTGGTGATATAGAATCTCTAATTAGAATAGTTATTACGTAGAGGGTCAGAATATTTGCAAGTTAATATGGAAGAAAGCTCTTCAAAATGTATACCTAAATTTCAGGCCTTACAAATAGTTGATTTTCTGAAAGATGAGCCAAAGATCAAACCAGGATAAAGGGACTGCAAAGATGGGATCAACAACCCCGCTCGGCAAATGTAGCAGAACTCAGTCCTGTCAACACAGCGGTACAGCTCCTCTCCGGCGACTACTTTCTCCAAACTCTTGATCTTTGATCCAGTTCCTGGGATTTTCCTTTGGGAGCCCAGGTCCAATCACTTCTCCTCTGTGCCCCTCTGAAGCCTGCCAAGGCATTTTTGGCACATTCCTTTTTCTCTCTTACTCTTCTTCTTCCTCTCCAAATTTCTCACCGAAACACAGACTAAAAGCTGAGTATAGGGCTTGAGGGTGGTCCTACAGCCTGGGATTGAGATAGCAGTAGTTGTTGATGAACAAAGTAACCCTTACTTGCCTAATGAGTTTGTTGTAAAGATTAGATGAAGTCAAGTCATAGCAAAGAGTTATAACTTGATGTTAGCTTGTCTTACCCAAGCTAATGGAATTGTCTTGATCCTGTGTTGTCTGGATCATAAGCCGGTTTTGAAAATTAATGTCACATATTGAACATCTAGAAGCTTGCAACCCTGGTCATTCTCTGTAACATCAATCAATTTATTATCGTCTCAGAAATGGTCAATATCATGAATTATCTTTTTTATATATTTGTTCCTTGGACATTCCAAGCCTCAGGGCCTTTGCACTTGCTATTCTCTTTACCTAAAATGCTCTGACCGTGGATCTCTACCAAGACCGGCTCCTTCTCATCGTTAAGTTTCCAAATCAAATGCTGTCGCCTCGTGGAGCCTTGACCATCCTATCTGTTAACCATCTCTGCATATCCCCATCACTACTACACCCAGCAGTGTGCTGGTAAACATGTAACAACAGCCTCTCTGGGTCACTGGGAGGGGGTAACATGACGAACTGGGCATTGCTATCCTTATGTAAGATAAAGAGTCAAGAAATGGAGGCTAAAATGAGGTGAAAGATTTCTTCTAGATCATACATAGAAGTGCCAGAAATGCTGTTAGAATCCACATCTTTCTAACTTCAAAGATGACACTTCTTATGCTGTATATCACTGACAGACTATTAGGTAAATTGGAGTGAAAACCCTACTTTTTCTGTAGAGTAAGTACTTCTTCCAGCATTGTTGGTCATTTATAATTCCCTTCAGAGGAAAGAGGGAAGGGGGAATAAAATGGCAGCCTGTTGGGGAGACATCTTTGAGTCAGCAGGGCTCTGTGGTACTTCACACGTCTCTGCTTCAAAACCAGGGTGACACGACTATCGCCAAAGAGCCCTCAGAACCTCAGAAAATTATGTTCATTTCCTGGAACATCCGTTTCACTCAGTACCAAGTAATATAAATGTTTATAAATTTTTAAACAATTATACTCTGAGTAGAATACAGCATTTGCATTATTTTTTTAAAATAGTATTTTAAAGATGTTTCCCTCACAATAGGCCTCTTTAGATTAGACCTCTATCTCCGCACTGGTGTGTCATTTTCTCGTCCTTGTAGTTCTGTGGTTCATTTTGTGAAGTCTTGTCTTAAGTCATACAGGTAAAGGACCTTCTGTTCTACTTTGGTGTATTGCTGGGCTTTATGAAGGAATGACTATACAACTACTCTTTGCCATCCACTAAGACAGATTTGGAGCTCTTTTGTTTTCTTAGGTTTTGCTTTCCCTCTGGCTCAAGAGGGTGTGTTATTAAAGGCATTGTCTGTGAGGAAGAGAATGGAAAATACTAGCTACTTACTCAAATGCAGGGAAATTCTCTGAACACAAGTAGTTAAACAATAAAATTTTGAAAATATACTTCATTTTACTATAAAATATAAAAAACAACTATACTTTTTTCTTAAGGAACTATTTAAAACCATTTGAACACTTTTTTTTTTTCTTTTCTGCTGAGGAAAATTTGCCTTGAGCTAACATCTGTTGCCAATCTTCCTCTAGTCGCTTGGGGAAGATTTGCCTTGAGCTAACATCTGTGCTAATCTTCCTCCATTTTGTATGTGGGACATCGCCACAGCATGGCTGTCAACAAGTGGTATAGGTCCACACCCGGGAACTGAACCTGGGCTGCCAAAGCGGAGCACACTGAATTTAACCACTAGGCCACAGAGCTGGCCCCTTAAATACGTTTTTAAGTTTAGTGACAGCAATTGAGATATGTTAATCCCTTAATTCCCACAGTTAAATCCCTTTTTTTTTTTGAAGTACTGAATAGGATTTTCCAAAAGTGCATAGGCTTTTGTAGTGTAAAGTTTTGTAGTATTTCAAAACAGGAAGTATAAAAACAGTCTATCTTCCAACTCCATTTCAGTAAGTGCACAGGTATTAAAATATATTGCATTAGCATTGATTTGTATTCACATGGCATAAATCATCCTATGACTATTTAAAACTAAAGACTTAATTTACATATTAAATTAGAGAACTTTAGAATTTTATACAGGAACATCAAAATGACAAATTCTCTCTGCCAATGTACTGTATTATCTTCATGTATTACCTAATTTAATGAAAATTACCTTAGAGTTCTTGTCAAACCAGAACTCCAACTGTCAAGCTGATAAAATAAATTATCTTTACAGATATTACAGTACTATGTAAATGGAAAATACAATGCAAATGTGAGCCCTTTTATTGTTATAAAATAATTCCTCAGGACAAGGAACTTATAGATTTACAAGGATCTATCAAATGATTATAGAGAAGTCACTTTCTCCCTAATTGCCCCATGATTGAAAAACAGAATTGAAAGGATGTGAAACCATATGAGACCCAAGGAAAAAAGTTCAGCAACTATTACAACGTAGAGCTTTAGATTTTGTGAATTTAACATAACTACTTTCAACAATGTTTGAGTGGATCCATGACATAAAATAAAGTATAATTTTGCTGAATTTGAAGTTGAATCCTGTGCAACATGTTCATTTCTGTGGGGGTATGATTATCTCAGCTTAGGAGTGAGTCTGGTTGTCTACTCAGCAGCTGTGTCAACTTAGCTTTGTTATTCTCTGTTAGATCTTGCAGAACAATAACTCGTGTATGACTATATACTTGTTTTGGGTATGTTTATGGTTAATATTACAAAATAATAGGCTATATAACATGATATCTAATTTATTCTAGTGATAGAATCTATTTTAATGACTTTCTGAATTACATTATTTAATAATTAGAGAATTATCTATTGAGAATTTTAAGTTCGAAACAGACAGACATACACACATTTAGTAGAAAGTATATAATGGTATTAATACTTATGGGAGTTTAGCGACCCTGGCTCCCATATGGTTATAAGTCCTTTTGATTCTGTTTTTAATCACAGCAGTTAAGGGACCTAGAGTGACCTCTGTGCATATCCTTTGTGTCTGCAGGTATCTACCCTGATCTACTTTCAGAACTGGGCACACGAGAAAGACTGGGTTAGGCCATTTTGCTGTGGCTGCATAGTGATGACACAGATCCACCTGTTGGCCCTGTCATATGTAGTCATCTTAAGTTATACCAATTCTGATACAACCAATTATCTTGAATAAATCCCATTCAACAGAATAGTTTAAAATAAATTCCTACTCAGATTAGATCTCATTTTTCTGTGGTCAAATATATAGGTGATGTCAGAAATTGTGATTTTTTTCCCCAAGAAAGTCACATGTTTATGGCATGAGCAAAGACATCTAACAAATAAATTAGCTGCAGTAGCATTATCGATTTTTAGCTAACCTAGATTTTGCAGCACTATAAAGGGCAGGTTATTTTATAATAACCTATTCTGATAGGAAGTGTGAATACTCTTATGTGGTCAAATATTTAGCCAACTGTTTAAACCCATAAAACTCAATAGCTTTCTGAACTGTTTAAAATAGACTATAAAACTCAACTGTGTAGTCAACTGTTTCATATAAACCCATAAAACTCTGATGGCTTGCCCTCTACTAATGCCATGTGTAGTTTAACAAATAATCAATGTTCAGCTATCACTTAAAACCTGGCCTGTTAATTTTTAGCTAAATCATACATTTCAGGCATTTTAAAACATTTTTTTAAAATTTAAGAATCCTATGGCACCGTCCCAGTGGCACAGGCAGTTAAGTGCAGACGCTCCGCCTTGGCAGCCCGGGTTTCGTGGGTTCGGATCCTGGTCGCACACCGATGTACCGCTTGTCACTTGATGCTGTGGCAGCATCCCATATAAAGTAGAGGAAGATGGGCACAGATGTTAGCTCAGGGCCAATTTTCCTCAGCAAAAAAAAAGAGAGGAGGATCAGCATCGGATGTTAGCTCAGGGCTGATCTTCCTCACACACACACACAAAAATTTGAGAATCATAACTTAAATATCAGACTTAATAAGGAAATATGTATTACCAAAAAAATAAATAAATAAAACAAAAAACCCTTTACTCAAAATGAGGACTGCAGGTTCCAACAAATATCACTAACCCTCTGGTTACCTTGACTATTCAGGGAATTAAGGGTATTCAAGCTGTATCACATATCCATTCACCTCATTAATTGTCCATGTAGATTTGAGCAATCAAATGTTTAGTCAGCAGGTATACCTGTTTCTCTCTGATTTCTATTTTTGTTTGTCACAGAATGTTCATGATGGTGTGTGTGTAGATATGTATGTATAGGAGAATCCTTCTTCAGTGAAACATATAATAAGTAAATGCTCCACTTTGGGAATCTCCAAATTGTTTCAGTAGGTTGTAATGCTTTATTCCTCTAAAATGAGCCCCAAATTAAAATTTGAAGAGGTAAAAGTGAAAAGAGATGTATGAAAAACAAATTACTACAACAGCAGCAAAACAAAATGTACCTCTTCTTAGACCTAACATAATATCCAGGAGAATCAATATAAAAGCAAAACTCCAGCCATTGGTCTGATTTGCTAAGGAGCATTTCAGCTCAATAATAGCTGATGGCATTAGAGAAATGTTCAGTGCTCCCTGGACCTATGTCTCTAATGTCAATCTGCACACAGAGAAAAAATATATTGTTTATCAAGTGAGTCATAAAATGAGAAGATTGTTGGCATGCGTTCTAAGATAGACTTTCAGAAGTGATTTCATTGATATGAGTAAAACCCAGGAAGGAGTAGTCTTTGTCCTCCCTTCCTTGGGAGAAAGCTAAGCCTATTAAAACATGTTTACTGGAGGCTGCATGATATGTTGAAAGAACACTGGGCTAAGGTCCTATTACACAAGATATACCCCTTACTAACCGTATATGTTTACCTCAAGAGGAGAATGGCTACCTTACACATCGGGGTTAATACCGTCAGTAGAAGGTATACCAAGTTAATACCATGCAAAGAAGCTGAGTCATCAGAGAAGCTCAGGAGACAGCCAGTGAGACTGCTGGGCTTGCTGTCACTCGATTTTCATCTCAAAGATTTTTCAGCTGTTCCATTTCTTGGGAAAGCCATCTGAGATCATATGTTGTAGAAAAGAAATAGGTAGGAAATATATGAAATTTCCTTCTTCCCTTTTGCTGGGGAGTTTATAGCCCCCCCAGAGTCCATAAATTAGGAATACCCATATCTTGATAATTCTTATTACTGTTGTATTACTAGGGACTCCCTGCAAAAATTAAAAAATTAAAAAACTATTAACATGAGAAAAATAAGATTTTCCTCTCAGGGGTAAAATATTTGGTCACCATGGAGGGAAATCGAGCAGTTATACAAAGTCAACTTAAGAATATTCTCAGATTTGCAAGATTTAAATATAATCTGACTGAAAATATAAACATGATTCAAGGAAGAATGTAGCAGTCAGAATGGATAGAGATAGGTCAGTTGGCCATAAAAGCAGAGAAAAAGAGGCTCAAAAACAAATGCTACCAGGACTAACCCAAGTCCTAGTTAGCGGAGAAAACTTAGCCACAGTATCCTAGAATTTGGTTCCTACAGCACTGCCATTCCTACTGTGGAAATTGAACATCGGGCTCCCTTAGTGCAAATATTCCATTCATCCAGTGACCTTTGTCCTGGTTCCATGATTAGTTAGCTCTCCATTATATGACACCCACTGTGGAAGCAAACCCTGAGGAGAGGATTAGAGCAAAAGAGGAAACACGAACTATGGAGATTCTTACATGTTAAAATCTAGTGGGTGCGGGTACAAGGAGTGGTTGTAGTTTGAAAAGCCCACCAGGAGTTCAAACCTAGAGAATTATACTCCTTCCTCAACTCACCAAAATCCGCAAGTTAATGCATCTTTGTTCAATCACAGTATCACATTTCTTTGCCAACGAATGATCTATCATATATTCATATACGATCAAATGGAGAATACGTACAACACCTAGAATCTAGATTGTCTACACTATCTCCATTAAAAGAATGGCACACAACCCCTGGGAAAGGGAGATTTTAAAATTTTTGCCCGGTAACCTGTTTGACAACACATAGAACTACTGTCTGATCTGGGGGACGGAGAGACTCCACAGCAAAGATAATTCCAATCCACTTGATGAGGGTTTGAGAGCTAACTATAAACACTATGTACTAGTTGGGGACCTCTGGTCTAAGTATATAGACTTACACTTGATGAGCAGCACAGCAAAGTTCAATACCTTTCACAGCATAATGATCATAGCCACAGAATTTATTACAAATATTAGTTGAATTAATAAGCCCTGGGCAAGCTGCTGAAAGGGCTCATCTGAAAAATAGGAATAATAATTGGACCCACCTTATACGTTTATGGTGAAGTTGAAATGAGTTAATTATTATAGAATGCTTACATGCCTGGCAAATAGTAAACTCTTATGTGGTGTGTTAAATTAAGATTAAAACATTATAATTGGTGATGTGGGAATTTATGGAGGAAATAGTAGTCATGATCTGAACTATTTCCATTTCTCCCACATTTTATACTTTATTTTAATAAAGGTTTTTTCAGTAAAGCAATAGGTAAAACTCTACTTTTCAAAATCTGAAAAAAAGACTGAGATTACATTTATGGATTAACGAAACATTTGACTAAAAATTTAAAGGTCCGAATGCATATTTTTATCTTTGCTTTCATAAAAATGTTGACTGATTTCTAAAAATTAAAGTTATTGGTTAATTTTCACATAATATAACCTTAAAGTCAAAACCCTGCCCTCTTCCTCCATTTATATTGCAAGTCTGAAACTGCAGAGGGTTTGTTAATTAGCAGCACATATGATAGTCTTCATTGACACTGAATTTAAATTTTCAAATCACGTAACTATTGAACTCAAACATGATCTTCAATATTCTGAGCGTCTTGTCGTTCAATCTACTACTGAATTGAAGGATTTTGCCTTGGTGCGTATATATATTTGAAGAATTTTAGTTCTATGTATTTGTTCTCTAACTGGTTAATATGTGAAATATGAAGTACAGTGTATTATACTTTCGATTATCTTCAGTAAGTTAGCTGATTGACATTTAGTGCCCCAAGGATCATTATTATCTTTGATATCTCTGTACAGCTTGGATGCTCCTTGGTGCTTAATATCCGGGGTTTACACTATTACACAAGTCCCATAATTTCTTTCTTTGCCTCTACTCTCTTCCTCATCAAATCTACCTTCTGGACTCAGATCAAAGTGACCTAACATAACAACAAGCAAACAAACAAAAAATGTTAATTCTCTACCCAAAAATCTCCTATAGTCCCTCACTGACCACAATATAACATCTATTCATCTCAGGTAGTATAAAAGACAGTAAATCTATTTCCAGACTTACACCTCAGACTTACTCCTGCCCATTCAAATCCTCTGCTCTTGCTGTCACTCTGTTGCCTCTACCTGGAAGATTCCTTGCCAGACATCCACTTGGCTCAATCCCTCATCTCCATAGATTTTTACACAACTCTCATCTTCTGCAGTTTCTGATCACTCCATTTCAAATTACTACCCACCCCCTACACTCTCTATCATATACTGACACCTAAGACTATTTACAAACACACACACACATACACACCCCCCACCACTACTAGATTAGAAGATTCTAGACACTGAATCTCCAGTACCTGGTATAAGTGCTCAATAAACATTTGGTGAATAAACAAATAATTATCAGGCCATATATCTCAGTGTTTCTACCTTAATCCTTATGTTCCCCAAAATATAAATTATTTGCTTACCCCCAATATGCCATGTTCTTATGCCTTGATGATTTGCATATGTGCTTTATGTAAAAATCCCCCCTGCATCCCATTAACATGGAATCTCTTCATTTATTAGCAAATATTTATTGCATGTGTATCGTGTCAGGCATGGTGCCTTGCACTGGAATATAGCAGTCACTAACACAGATGAAGTCTCTGTTCTCATGAGGCTGCTCTTCTACTGGGGAGATGCTAGCTATGAAACATGTAAGAAAAATGAACAAACCAGTTAATTATCAACTGTGACAATTACTATAAAGGAAACAAGGAAAGTGGTGGGATAGAAAGTAAATGGGGGATGGAGAGAGATACAATTTACATGGACACTCAAGGAGGCCTCTTTGTGAAGGAAATATTGACGTTAAGACCTGCAAGTTGAGAAAGAAGCCGTTTTACATAAGGAAAAAAGGAATCGTGTCATGTGGAAAGGAGACAGACTATGCAAAAGTCCTGAGAGAGCAAAAAGGTTTATAATAAAGGAACTGAAGGAAAGTCCTTGTGATTGGACTGCATTAAAAAGAGGAAAGTGGTATGAACTAAGCTTGGAAAGGTAGGCAGGAACCACAACAGCAAGACCCTTATAGGTCGTGGAAACCAGTTTGTGTTTGATGCTAAGGGAAGAAGGCTTTGAAAAGCTGTAAGCAGGAAAATGGTTGGTAAGATTCACATTAAAACAAAATTCTGAGTGCTGTGGGAATTGATGGTAGGCTGTAAGCATAGAAACAGGGAGGGCACTCTCTCGGTGGCCCTGGTGAGAAATGTTGGTGGCCTGTGCAAGAGGGGAGGACTTGGATAGTAGTGGGTGAATTAGAAACAGCATTTTGGATGTGTACTACATGGAGGATGAAGGAAAGGGTGGTATTAAGAGTTTATCTCCTAGTTTCTTTATTGAGTCATTATGTCCACAATGGTGCCAAAATACCAAAAGAGAGGGAGGGCCAAATTTTCAAACACCTTCTCTGAGAAAGTTTCATGATCCCTCAGGCTGACATAAACCTTCTTCTGGGCTCACATTTTACCTTGTATATTAGAAAATTTATTATATAATATTGTAATAATGTATCTGTTTTTCTTTCTACAAGACAGCAAGCTCTTTCAAGATGATGACCGTATCTTTTCATCTTTGTGTCAGTCGGCCTAGCACACTGTCTAGTACATAGAATGCAAACAATAATTGTTTGAATGAATGAATGTAGGAAGAGCTCAGAGAACAGGCATCGTAGTATCAGAACTATGGTAGCTTCCAATCTTCTTGAAGGTTCTATTAATTTAAGACTATGTATAGACTTTATCAAAATCTCCTGAGGCTAATACATTTCTTACTAAAATTCTAAACTGCTTTAAATTTCCCAGCTGCTCAAAGTCAGCATGTGAATGATTTTACCCTAGTCTGCATGAATAATAATAAAAAGAAAAAAGAGATGAGCTTTCTCCTTTTTTCTCTAGTTCTTGAACTGTAAACTGGCCAAATAAGACTTATTTTATAATCAATAAAATCAAAAGAATACTTTTTAAAGATATGAGAGCATCCTTTTATAACTCTAAATGTTAATCTTAATATAAATTTTGGAAGATATTTGTAAGATTCATTATGCGGTTATTTTGATTTTTTTAAAGAATGTTCGATGTAGGTGGACAGAGATCTGAGAGAAAGAAATGGATCCACTGCTTTGAAGGAGTCACATGCATTATATTTTGTGCCGCACTCAGTGCCTATGACATGGTCCTGGTGGAAGATGAAGAAGTGGTGAGTCTAAAAGGAAAATAAAGCCAGGGTGAAAAACAGGCGTTTGTACTTTCCACTATTAGTACCACTTTTCCCAACTCAATACGGCCTTCCAAAGCTAGATGTGCCTCTAGATGCTTGTTTCTAGTGCCCAACAGTAATATTTTGCAAATAATAATCCTACACATTCCCATCTTTTGTACCTAACAGAACAGAATGCATGAAAGCCTTCACCTGTTCAATAGTATCTGTAATCACAAGTACTTTGCAACCACCTCCATCGTCCTGTTTCTTAATAAAAAAGACCTCTTTCAAGAAAAAGTAACCAAAGTGCATCTTAGTATCTGCTTTCCAGAGTACACTGGTAAGATTCTTTTCCTTTAATTCCACCGTAGTAAATTCTTATATAGACATATATTTTCCTATGTGGATCTTGACATGTAATATTTATGAGGTTGAGACTCATAATAATTTTTTTAGTCGTGTGTATGATCCAAACTGGAAAGAATTGTACAAATAGAGAGGAAACCCTCTCTACATTGTCTGCGGTAAAGCAAAGCTCTAAGGGATAAATGGGAGGCGGTTAGAGAGACCAGGGTTGCTACTCTAAATCATGTATCAAACAACATTGCAAACTATGTTATCTTAAACATTATGGTAGGAACTTAAATTTTATTCCAAAATGACATTTTTTACGTATTTTCTAATGAAACCTTGTGATACTGTCCTAGATCTCCATGTGGCTCTTCAAAGTCTGAATTAAGTTTCCAGACGGATAGTTTGAATGAATTTGAGAATAGTAATGTCTTCTCTTTTTTCAGTTTTCTAGGTCCTAGAGTTTTAGTGCTAATCCTATTAGTCAATGACTATAAAAGTCAGGTTCTACAGAAGTGTTGTTACTGCTTCAGAGACAACTTTTTTTTTTCTTGTAAATGGTTACATGCTTTGTTGTTAATGAAATTGTGTAAGATGGAAATATTTATGATTTAAACACAAATACAGACCCAATTTCACCACCTAGATATATGGGTAGCTCAAATATTGCTAGGAGCATGGCATTCTGTAGAAATAGCTATTTGTGCTAATCTTTAGTTAGTGCTTATATCTCTCTTCCATATTTATAAATATTATTAATTATATGTTCACACATTTATCATGTGATTAAATATAATCATGATTCTATATTGAATATCACAAATTAAATACAGACATAATTAAGTTTGCATGTTTCTTTTAACCAATAGAGTTTACTTCTTAGAGCAGTTTTTAGTTTACAGAAAAAATGAACAGAGAAACTGAGTTCCCATATACTCCCTCTCTGGTCAGCTCCCAGTTTCCTCTATTATTAATATCTTGCATTGATGTGGTACATTTGTGACAACTGACGAACTGATATTGATACATTATTAACCAAAGTCCATAGTGTGCATTAGAGTTAATTTTTTGTGTTGTGCAGTTCAATGGGTTTTGCAAATGCATGTGATGTATCCACCATTATAGTATCATGAAGAATAGCTTCACTGCTCTAAAAATCACCTGTTCTCTGCCTATTCATGCCTCTCCCCTCTCCTCCAACCTTTGGCAACCACTAATCTTTGTATGGTATCTATAGTTTTGCCCTTTCTAGAATGTCATTTAGCTGGAACCATACAGTATATGGCATTTTCTAACTGACTTCTTTCACTTTTCAATTTTAAATGCAATATCCATTTAATTTTCCTCCATGCCTTTTTGTGGGTTGATAGCTTATTTCTTTTTATTGCTGAATAATATTCCATTCCATAAACAAATCAGTTCCTTTATTCTTTCACCTACTGAAGGACATTTTGGTTGCTTCCAATTTTTGGCAATTATGCGTACAGCTGCTATAAATATCCATGTGCAGGTTTTTGTGTGCACATAAGTTTTTGTGTAAATACCTAGGAGTGCAATTGCTGGATTGTGTGGTAAGACTATGTTTAGCTCACTGAGAAACTGCCAAACTGCCTTCCAGAGTGGCTGTACCATTTTGCATTCCCAGCAGCAATGAATGAGAGCTCCTGTGGCTCCACATCTTTACCAGCAAGTGGTGGCGTCAGTGTTTTGGATTTTAGCCATGTTTCATTGTTTTAAATATTGTGCCTCATGGAATTTTTCTCCTAGCTACAATAAAGCGGGGAACAAACTCTTATCTGCTCAAAAATCCTTATGTTACTGCTCTATCTTGTGTTAGGTCCCCACTAAGCATATTCTGTTATCAAGCCAATCACCAGGTCACTTTTAGCTGCTCTGTATTTGTTAGCCTTCCTATTTTATTTCCGCCTTTTCCCAGTTGATCATTGTCTGTCCTGCTATGAGGTTAAACTTTCTCAAGCACAGCCTTCATCAGCTGTTCATTTAGCTCAACTAAAACATCAGTCAAGAATAGCTCCTATAGTCTTACATATCTCATCTCAGCCATTTTGTTTAGTTAGCAACACAGTTCATACTCTGGCCCATACCATCTATTCTACTTGATTTCCTACAATTCCTCTGCAAAGATCTGTCATTTCCATCTGACCAGATTTTCCAAGGTGCAATCCGCTTCTCTACCCTTCCCTCACGTCTGGTGGACAGGCCGTTCTCCCTCTCACTTTTTGCCGTTCACTCATCCTGTTTTTCTTCTCTCTTCTAGCTATGCCCGAAGGTCCAGCTCAGATACCACCTCATTCTGTAGTGGTAGTTCATCTATAATTTCTACTTCATCTATAATTTCTACGAGTTCTGTAGTTCATCTATAATTTCTATTTTTTTCTTCTTTTAGTTCGTATTAAAACACATGCACACACCCATATACACATATCCATGCACAGCTTTTCACATATTTACAGGCTTAATTACTCACTCACTTTGTTGTGTAAATATGTTAGTATTTCTACTATATTCTGAGCTTTTTAATGTAGAGGTTACATTTTAGCCACCAGAAGCCTCCAGTGGGGTAAGCATAGTTCCCAGCACAAAGTAGATATTGCGTAAATCCCTGATAATTGACCAATCTCTTTTTAATTTTTCAATACTGAGTACATCCAATAGCAGCACACAAAGGAAAATCCTAAAACTTACTAATGTTATTTATATTCTTTTAAAAATGCAATTAACATTTACTTTAAATTTTTTTTTTTAACAAGGGCCAAATACATTTGAAGATGCAGGGAACTACATCAAGAACCAGTTTCTAGACCTGAATTTAAAAAAAGAAGATAAGGAAATTTATGCCCACATGACCTGTGCTACAGATACTCAAAATGTCAAGTTCGTGTTTGACGCAGTTACAGACATAATCATCAAGGAGAATCTGAAAGACTGTGGGCTTTTCTAATCAATCCTTTTTCTCTTTCACTCTTGCTCATGTATGCTTTTCAAGATATAAAAGGAATGGTGCTGTGTGATGTGTTTAGTTTTAATAGATATTAACTTATCTACAAATATGATTAGCATTACAAAGCAAAAAGTTTTCACGCAAAAATTTTAATGTATTGTCACCTGTATCTGAATAAGCTTTGATTTCTCTGGGACACTGAGGATGGGGGTGTCTTTGATGTCCTCAGGTCTGAAAACTGGTACATTTTGGTAACTCTATAACAGCACATATTAGTGACACTGAATTTGCTCAGAAGTAAACTTCTGCATTGCGGCCTGTTTTTAATCACAACAATGAAAAATGCAAGGTATTCCATATTATTTCCATTGGCCAGATCTCGAGAGGCATTCATTTTTGTTGACAATGTAGCTGTGCCTGTACTTTAGATACTATTCAAAGATGATACATGTGGTATTTTATTGGTTAATTACTCCTATTCAGCTAGCTGCAAATGAAATGTTCACTACACGTATTCTTGTTGATGGGAAATTACGTATGCAAAAGAAATGCATGTAATTTCATCTGCTACATGTTTTTTCCTTCGAAAAAGTCATTAATGCTGAATTTACCCTTAGAAGAGGATTTCAATAATATATCTCTTTGCACCAACCTGATTGAAAACAGGGGACCTTGCATGGTTAAGCACACAGTGCAAGGCTATTCAGGCTGAACAATAGTTCTCAATGGAGTACTTATTTCCCACATTTATTCCAGAGTGGCATAGAACATTATCATAATTGATGGTTTGGGGACAAGAATTCTAGACTGCAAGAGAAAAAAATAATTCAATGTCTTAGTACTAGTATGTTTTGGTTTTGTGAATAAGAAGTAGGAAGTAAGAGCGAGAAATTAGGAGATTTTTTTAGAAGAGAAACATTGAGCTTCTCTGTTAGTACTGGGTGGTCCATTCGAAAAGTTATGGTATGCTAATGGTCAAAGTCTACTTTTTAAAAGCTAATTTGGTGCCTTACAAATCACATCATATGATTTATGAACAGAAAAGAAGACTTTTTCCTTTTTTAAAGTGTGTACCATTGTCAAGATGTCTCAATATCATTTACCCTCTGTACCCATAAAAAGTGACATATAGGTCAGAATAGTAGGTCAGCACATAAGATTTATAACTACTCTCAAAAGAGAGCTAATTAGGTTTATACACGCTAGATGGGATGAAGGGAATGTAAATTAAGTAATTTGCCAATCTGTAGCTCAGGTGAATTTAGGTGGCTCTGTCTCAGCGTCACTACTTCATTGTTCTGTGACACATTTCCATTCTGAACACATAAGAATGCTCATATTCGATAAGTAACCTTGAATATTTCAGAGTGTCTCTGGCTTTATTTTCAAAAACACAAAGGAGTTAACAAATACAGTCAAATAAAAATGTTATAGTAAGAAAAATTAATTTGAAATTCCTTTGCAGAATATAAATTTTTAAGGATCCTAAGATACCAAGGACAAAAAAAGCTAGAGAGAACATTTAGTTCAGGCATTCAATAAAATTTTCTGGCTAAGAACCAATATCTGTATGACAACAACCCAATATTTTACTAGGAGATATTCAATGCTTTGAGATTTTAAATTAAGATTACAAATGCTATCATTTCACCATTGCTTTGTCTTTTTTTTTTCCTCCTACTCTACTCTGTTTTTCTCCATCAGTGTGAAGATAATTTTCCAGAAAGGAATAATATATTTTTTGAAATATGACTATTATTATTATTTAGATTTTGACTCTGACTTACCTTTAGGATTTCTCTTTTAGATAACATAGGTGGGGGGGTCAGAAATGGTTCGTCTTTTAAAAGTACATAACTCATTTCAATCTGTGCAAAAAATTGACAGGCATCAATATTTATTTATGAAATACTGTTCTCTGAGAACTTTAAAACATATGTTAAATGACCAAACTAAAATTTGAGGTCAGTTTGGATTATTTAAAAAAAAACACAAAAACTGTACAATGCCTTCCCATCCTATGATTAAAATTTAAAAAAATTTTCTTCACAATCAAAAATAGTTGCTATTCTAAGCAATAAATTTTAATTAAGAAGAGAAATTTTTAGTAGAGAAAATATAAAGTAGATGTTTGCATTATTTCTTTAATGACTGCACTCCTTAAAATTGAGTCTATTTCTGATTTTACTTTTTACATTTTTAATAAAAATGGTTGGAGCAGATGCACAGCTTTTTGGGCTAATGAAAGAAAGTAACAAAATGGTGAATATGGGAAGCTATGCTTTAGCAGGAAGAAACTTGAAACTCACACTGAGACTAGCAATATTAAAAGTTGGTTAGAATTGAAACACTTGTTTCAACTGAAAATTCAACTGTTAGTCCTTGCTTGTGTAGTGTCTCAAAGAAGCAGTCTTAGCCATTGTCATTCAAAGTTCAAATGTGATTATACTATTTTCTCTTTTCTATTATTTTGAGGTTTCTCTTCCCGACTCAACATTCTGCTTGTCTTAGATTTTTAACACTCCCAACTCATTGATTTCTAAGATTTGTCCAATTGTAGACACACTGCACTACCTCAGAGATCTGGTATGGGCTTACATCTAATGGGGTCACTAACAACTAGTCCTTGCAGAGATTTTCCAGAAGCATGAACTGGTCAGTAGATAAGTCTTTGTCTCTTGGGACTAGTAACTAGAAAGTTAAATGAGGAAGAGTGTTAACTGGGTAATATCTCTGTGTCAAAATATAAAAGTTGGCAACTTTACAAAGAAGCTCTATTGAAAAGGGGTTTCAAATTCTGTGCAATCTACAAGATACATTATAGATGCCAATATCCTATTGATTAATAAAATTTATAGACAAATAACAGTCTTCATGTGTATCACACAAATGGGCAAACTACTTTTCAGGCGATGGGCCTGTCCTTATACAAATTTTCTTACTTGATCCATTATCCTATTTAATTCCCAAATGCATGTTAAATTACTTGCTGAGAATCTCTCAGGCTTGACCTAAACACTATGTAGATGAGGAGAAATAAATCTTTTGTGTTGATTTATATGTTGTTACTATGTTACACCACTTCAGAATCAGAGGTGGACCTGTTTGTTAACATGTATGGCTACTAAAAATAAAATACTTGTAAGAACTACAGGAGAAATTATAAGTCCTCTAACCTAGTCTAACTTTAAAAATAGGAGAGACAACCGTCTGCCTGGGATGGAGTACATATTCACGAAATAATATAATCAGTGTAGGCCCTCTTTCCATTTAGGCCTTGTCCGACATTCTCACAAACTAATCTACAGCCACAGGGGGGCACACTTACATCACAAGTTTTTCTACCCAAATGTTGCAAACAATAAATTTGGATTACCAATAACTTTAATGAAACAGATAATAAAATCCTATTAAGAACTATAGTTCACTTTGTGCTTTTAGCTCAGTAGTATATGATAATCTTCTGATCATCATAATATGCACTATTTTAGTCAAATTTGTGAATAGCAAAGCTATTGAAACAGCTCCCAATTTGTTTGGTGTTATACAGACATTTAGTCTCTTCTTATGGTCTTATTATTATTATTATTTTTTTTGCCATTTTCAAACTGTTGTTTAAATCTAAGCAACGATTAATTTTGTAAAGTGTATTTTTTCATTAATCTGTGTTGTGTCTAAAATCTTAATTAGCTTACAGGGAAAGGTAGAAGAAAAATAATTTCATTCCTAACAACTACGTTTTGTGAATAGTAATCAATTGGCTGCTTATTAACGTGTATCTTTTCAGTAAATCAAAGTAAAATTCCATTTGTTAAACATAAACCGTTCCATTATTCTGCTTATTATTACAACGTTTTCCATAGCCACCACTCCACAAGTCAAGAAGAAAATGAGTGCTCTGTGACATTTTCTGTTACCAGCACTCCTGCTGCCAGCACATTTTTCATTAGTAATAGCACAATTTTTATTTTAAACCATATTTGTCACAGTAGTTAAGAAATAAATAGTCACGAAAAAAAGGAAATAAAAAGACCCTAAATTACTTAATAGGCACAGTAATGGCCCTCTAATTATTAGACCTTTCAGATAAAGAATAATATATGAGACACACAAACAAAGTTATTATTTTGTTTGAAAGACATTCATATTTTCTAAATTGGTCAGATTGAAACAAAACCTAGCATACATATGTGATTGAAAATCATTTTTCAATGTATGCTGTTGTGCATTTTCTTTTCTGAAAAAGAAAAATTGTCAAATGTTAAATGCTGTTATAATATCAAAACCAATGGAGACTGTTTCTATTTTAACACATTAAAAGCCTTATATTAGAGAAAATACTAGATGACTGTACTTGTAGTTAGCATAAGAAAGGTTAGCATAAAAAGCACCCCATGCAGAATGCCAAAGGAAAAGATGATCTATGCTAGGATTATCTTACCCAAGTACAATCTGAATATTTTATTACATTTAAAAAATATTGGTGTACGAGTGTACATTTATATATAGCAGAAGTTACGTGAGATAATTTGCAACCAAAAGAAACAATTTTATGAGGAAGGCAGTTCAAGATGGTGACGTAGGAAGATCCTGAACTCACCATCTCCCACAGACACACCAAATCTACAGCTACATACAGAACAATGTCCTCTGATAAAGATCTGAAAACTAGCTGAACAGCTTCTCCACAACAAAGGATGAAAGGGCCACATGGAGACAGGAGAGGCAGAAACACAATCCTGCCAAAAACCCCACCCCCCACATGGTGACCCACAATCGGGAGGGATCTCACAAATACAGAGCTTTCCCTGAAGAGTAAGGGTTCCACAATGGGCACCCCAACTTTTGGGACCTGCACGAGAGAATCAAGCCCCCAAAACATCTGGCTTTGAAAACCAATGGGGTTCATGTTCAGAGGGGGTAAGCATTGCAGGAAACTGAGATTCTACTCTTAAAAGGCTTATGAACAGACTTACTCACCCCAGGACCCAGCACAAAAGCAGCAGTTTGAGAAATGCCTAGACCATATGTGAAAGAGATTCATTTGTTAACCTTAAAGTATCTTCTGGAAGGGCAGGGGTCTGTTGGAAGTCTCTCTGGAGATGGAGGCATTGTCTGGTGCCATTTGCTCCCTCTCCCTTGCTAGCACTGGAGGGCTTGCCCTGCCCTGGCCCCCACCCACAGCCCTGCTAAAGCCAGATTGGCTCACCCTACCTCAGCCCAGTCGCTGTTTGTAGCCTTGCTAAAGGTGGTGGGCATGCACAGTCCACACAGAGGATGACCCTTGAATGTCTCACTCCAGTGGCTGGGTGGGCTTGAGTTTTTGGGGCCCATGGGGCTGAAACAATCAGGGAGACAGTTCTTGGCAGGCTACCACCCCTAGGGCTCTGCACAGATGGCAGCCTGAAACACAGACCCAGTCTTCCTGTGACCACTCCTTTAAGTTTGAGAGAGGCAGCTGTTTTATCTAATACGTAGAAACAAACATAGAGTCAAGGAAAATGAGGAAACACAAGAATATGTTCCAAACAAAAGAACAAGATAAAACCTCAGAAAAACCTCTCGTGGTAACCACAAAGCAAAAACATATAGTAGATAACAAAAGATAATGAGAATGGAATCTAAGCATAACTCTAAAGAAAGTCATCAAACCACAAAGGAAGAGACCAAGAGAAGAAGAAAGGACCAGAGAGGAACTACAAAACAGCCAGAAAACAATTAACAAAATGGCAATAAGTATATACCTATCTATAATTACTTTAAATGTAAATGGACTAAATTCTCAAATCAAAAGACATAGAGTGGCTGGATCGGAAAAAAAAAAAAAACAAGACCCATATACATGCTACCTATAAGAGGCTTACTTCAGGTGTAAGACACACACAGACTGAAAGTGGTGGGATGGGAAAAGATGTTTTATGCAAATGAACACCAAAAGAAAGCTGGAGTAGCTATACTTATATCAGACAAAATATACTTTAAAACAAAAGCTATAATAAAAGACAAAGATGGGCATTACATGATAATAAAGGAGTCAATCAAACAAGAAGATATAACATTTTTAAATATTTATGCACTCAATATAGGAACACCTAAATATATAAAGCAAATATTAACAGACCTAAAGGGAAAAATTGATAGCAATACAATAATAGTAGGGGACTTTAATACCCCTTACATAAATGGATAGGTCATCCAGACAGAAAATCAATAAGGAAACATTGACCTTAAACAACATATTAGATCAGATGGACTTAATAGATATATACAGAACATTCCAGCCAAAACCAGCAAAATATACATATATACACACAAGTGCACACAGAACATTCTCCAAGGTAGATTATATGTCAGGCCATAAAACAAGTCTCAATAAATTTAAGAAGACTGAAATCATATCAAGAATCTTTTCCAATCACAATGATATGAAACTTTAATCACAATAAAGAAAACTGGAAAATTCAAAATTATATGGAGATTAAACAACATGCTACTAAACAACCAATGAGTTAACAAAGAAATCAAAGGAGAAATAAAAAAAATCTCAAGACAAATGAAAATGGAAATGCTACATACCAAAATCTATGGGATGCAGCAAAAGCAGTTCTAAAAGGGAAGTTCATAACAAGACAGGCCTACCTCATAAAATAAGAAAAATTTCAAATAAACAATCCAACTTTACACCTAAAGGAACTAGAAAAAAGCAGAACAAACAAGCCCAAAGTTAGTGTAAGGAAGGAAATAATAAAGATCAGAGCAGAAACAAATGAAATAGAGACTAAAAAAACTATGGAAAAGATTAATGAAACTACAAGCTGGTTCTTTGAAAAGATAAGCAAAATTGACAAACTGTTAGCTAGACTCACTAAGAAAATGAGAGAGGGTTCAAATAAGTAAAATCAGAGATGAAAGAAGAGAAGTTACAGCTGATACCAAAGCAATACAAAGCATCATAAGAAACAACTATGAATAATTATGCGCCAACAAATTGCACAACCTAGAAGCAATGGATAAATTCCTAGAACCATACACTCTTCCAAAACTGAATCATGAAGAAATAGAAAATCTAAATAGACTGATTACAAGTAAGGAGATTGAATCAGTAATAAAAAACAACCCAACAAACAAAAGTCCAGACCAGACTGCTTCACTGGAGAATTCTACCAAACATTCAAAGAAGATTTAATACCTATCCTCTCAAGCTCTTCCAAAAAGCTGAAGAGGAGGGAACACTTTCAGACTTATTTTACAAGGTCAGCATTACCGTGATACCAAAACCAAACAAGGACACCACAAAAAAAGAAAATTATAGGCCAATATTCCTGATGAATATAGAAGCAAAAATCCTCAGTAAGATATTAGCAAACTGAATTCAACAATATCTTAAAAGGATTATATACCACGATCAAGTGGGATTTATTTCTGAGATGCAAGGATGGTTCAACATCCATAAATCAATCAACATGATACACTACATTAACAAAATGAAGAATAAAAATCACATGATCATCTCAATAGATGCAGAAGAAGCATTTGACAAAATTCAACATTCAATTATGATAAAAACTCTCAACAAAGTGGGTATAGAGGCAGTGTACCTCAACATAATAAAGGCCATATATGACAAGCCCACAGCTAACATCATGCTCAACGGTGAAAAGCTGAAAACGTTTCCTTCTAAGATCAGGAACTAGACAAGGATACCACTCTCACCACTTTTATTCAACATAGTATTGGAAGTCCTAGCCAGAGCAATTACACAAGTAAAAGAAATAAAAGGCATCCAAATTGGAAAGGAAGAAGTAAAATTGTCACTATTTGTTGGACAACAGGATTTTATATATAGAAAACCCTAAAGACTCTACCAAAAACTGCGAGAACTAATAAATAAATTCAGTAAAGTTGCAGCATACAAAATCGAATAGACAAAAATTTGTTGCACTTTTGTACACTAACAACAAGCTATCAGAAAGAGAAATTAAGAAAACAATCCTATTTATAATTGCATCAAAAAGACCAAAATTCCTGGGCTGGCCCGGTGGCGCAAGCGGTTAAGTGTGCACGCTCCGCTGCAGTGGCCTGGGGTTCGCCGGTTCGGATCCCAGGCACGCACCGATGCACCGCTTGTCAAGCCATGCTGTGGTGGCGTCCCATATAAAGTAGAGGAAGATGGGCATGGATGTTAGCCCAGGGCCAGTCTTCCTCAGCAAAAAGAGGAGGATTGGCAGATGTTAGCTCAGGGCCGATCTTCCTCACAAAAAAAAAAAAAAGAACAAAATTCCTAGGAACAAATTTAACCAAGGAGTTGACGGACCTGTACCCTGAAAACTATAAGACATTGATGAAAGAAATTGAAGAAGACACAAATAAATGGAAAGATATTCTGGCTCATGAATTGGAAGAATTAATATTGTTAAAAATGTCCATACCACCCAAAGCAATCTACAGATTCAATGCAATCCCTATCAAAATTCCAATGGCATTTTTCACAGAAATAGAACAAACTATTCTAAAATTTGTGTGGAATCACAAAAGACCCTGAGTTGCCAAAGCAATCTTGAGAAAGAAGAACAAAGCTGGAGGCATCATGCTCCTTGATTTAAAACTATATTACAAAACTATAGTAATCAAAATAGTATGGTGTGGGCATAAAAACAGAGATATAGATCAATGGACCAGAATAGAGAGCTCAGAAACAAACTCAGAGCATATATGGTCAATTAATTTATCACAAAGGAGGCAAGAATATACAATGGAGAAAGGATAGTCTCTTCAGTAATTGGTACTGGGAAAACTTTACAGCCACGTGCAAAAGGATGAAACTCGACTGCTATCTTACACCATACACAAAAATTAACTCAAAATGGATTAAAGACTTGAATGTAGGACCTGAACCTATAAAAGTCCTAGAAGAAAACATGTGTGTTAAGGTCCTTGACATCAGTCTGGGCAATGACTTTTTTGGATCTGACTCCAAAGGCAAGGGCAACAAAAACAAAAATGAACAAGTTGGACTACATCAAACTAAAAAGCTTCTGCACAGCAAAGGAAACCATCAACAAAATGAAAAGGCAATCTATTGAATGGGAGAAGATATTTGCAAATCATATATCCAATAAGGGATTAATATCCACAATATATAAAGAACATATACAACTCAATAACAAAAAAAAAAAAAAAAAAAAAAAATGGGCAGATGATCTGAATAGAGATTTTTCCAACGAAGACATACAGGTGGCCAACAGGCACATGAAAAGATGCTCAACATCACTAATCATCAGGGAAATGCAAATCAAAACCTTAATGAGTTATCACCTGACACCTGTTAGAATGGCTATTATCAAAAAGACAAGAAATAACAAGTGTTGGCAAGGATGTGGAAAAAAGGAACTCTTGTACTCTGTTAGCAGGAATGTAGATTGGTGCAGTCACTACGGAAAACAGTATGGAATTTCCTCAAAAAACTAAAATAGAACTACCATATGATCCAGCAATTTCACTTCTGGGTATTTATCCAAAGAAAATGAAAACACTAATTCAAAAAGATATATGTACCCTCATGTTCACTGCAGCACTATTCACAATAGCCAAGATAGGAAAACAACCTAAGCGTCCATCAACAGATTAATGGATAAAGAAATGTGGAATATACATACAATGAAATACTACTCAACCATTAAAAAGAATGAAATCTTGCCATTTGCGACAATGTGGATGGACCTGGAGGGCATCACGCTAAGTGAAATAAATCAGACAGAGAAACATAAATACTGTATGATTTCACTTTTATGTGGAATCTGAAAAGTGCAACAGACGAACAAACAAAACAAAACTCATAGATACAGAGAACAGATTGGTGGTTGCCAGAGGGGAGGGGGTTGGGGGAGTGGGCAAAACATTTGAAGGAGGTCAAGAGGCGCAAACTTCCAGTCATAAAATAAGTGATGGGGATGTATGTAATGTACAGCACGGTGACTATAGCAAATAATATTGTATTGCACATTTTGTAACTTTGTATGGGGACAGAGGGTAACTAGACTTACTATGGTCATCATTTTACAGTGTATACAAATGTTGAATCATTGTGTTGTACACCTGAAACTAATATTATATTATATGTCAATTATACTTCAATTTAGAAAAAAATTTATTTCCCTAGGAGTTCGAGTCAGATTATTCATCATAGTAAGTCCACAAATATTTAGTCTTTACTGTATTTGAGAAATAATCTCTTCCCATTTTTATTCACATATATGATGTGCTCCCCAACAATACCTATAGTGGGGTAGCATATCATCTCCACATTTTGAAACAAAAGGTAGAGAATTTTGTTATAAATAATTTATAAACCATATATAGCCATCAAAAACAGGCACAACTGTGTATTCTTTCTTCATAATTCTGTTCTTTTGTAAATATAAAAGGATAAGAAGTACTACTTCATAAACTTAGGCAATAGCCACACTGTTTTGCCATAGGACGTTAGTGGAAGTATCTGGGTGGTTGTATTCTGGACCACCATGCTTAGAAGGCTTCATTAAACTTGATCCCAACAGCAAATTACTAATTAGGTATTTCATTGTGTATCTGTGGCAACAAGTTCTCCTGAACTACATTGCCTCCCTGGAACAGGCGACATGGTCACATGGAACCCGGGGCTGTGCTGGAGAACTTGAGTTTAAATCTCAGTCTTAGCACCAACCGCCCCCCTATGGGACATTGAACAATTATTAATTTTTTCCAGGTGGTTATTTTTCTTACCTGTGGATGAACAAAACAGATTAAAAATCACCCAGACCAATACAGACTGAGTTTCTGAGTCAGCAATTTCTTTTGAAAACTGACACCAGAGTCAGCTTGACTTAACCGAGTTGTTAAAAGAAAACAAAAACAGGAAGAGGAATGATAAGTAAAGGATTTTTAATTAACATTTAAAATGTGACTTAGTGTTTAAAAATTGTGATTTCCTTTTCTTTTCAGTTTTAAATTGAGGGTTTAGAAAGATTATTTATTCCTGGGAAGAAGCAGCAAGCGCCTAACATTGCCGCTGGTAAAGGCTTCACAAGTGTAACATCTCATGGCTCAGCCTGGTAGATCAGCCCTTGCCATCCAAGGGAGGAAAAATGCATTGATTAATGCAGAAAAATTTTATTAAAGAATAACGTGACAACTTGGTAAAGTTACCAAACATTGAATTATACAGTTAAAATAGGTGAATATACATGAATTATCCCTCAAATCATCATCATAATAATGCTAAAGAGCTTTTTTAAAAAATAATATGGCACTAACTCTTCCCCACAGTATCTCACATATGTAATGGAATATTTAATAAATTAATAGACAATGAATTCACATTCCCCAGCCTGAAACAGAAATGTTCTAAACTCCAATATCTCCATCTATCTAGGTCCATCCTCGCTGAAGGGTTGGTTGCCTAAAAGTAGTAATTTAGTTTTTACCTTTAAAAACTCCTGGTGTCTGAGGTCATTCTCATGCTAAAATATTGTTTCGGGATAACTCCTAGTGCTCAGGGCACGTGGCCTGTCCCTCACATAGCAGGTCCTTTGCACTTTCTGTTTCATTGCTAGGACTGGCCTCTCCCATCCCATGCCTTGTTGGCTCCAATTTATTCTTCAAGTCTCAAGTCAGAGTTCACCTCTTGAGACAGGGGTTCCCAGACCTCACAGATAGAAGTTCACTTGCTTTGTACTTTTATAGTTCTTCATAATAATTTTACTCTTTATGATCTATTGAAGTTTACAATGAAATATTTATGTGTGTGATTGTTTGATTTACATTTGTTTCTCCACATTGCTGAGTTCCCTGGGGGTGATACCAGCTCAAGACAAAGTTGACATAAGAGAAGCCATATTCTAGAAAAGAAACCCTGTTGTAACTCTGAATGACCTCTGACTGACTAACCCAGCTGGATATGCACCCTCCAGGAGATCTAACTGCTCTGTAGATTTTACAACCCCTGCTTGTGCATGTAACTCCCAGCTGCGATAAAATGATAACTTTGTTCTTTTGAGTTCCTTAGGAATGTGATGACCCCCAGGCAGAGAGCCTATGCTGATAGCCATCATCAATTAAAACTGAAGGATCTGGTGTGGCACTCCCAGTCTGTAACACCACAGGGCCAACATTCCTAACCCTCTCCCCTATAACCCACTGGCCTGTATAACTGCTGTAAGATTCTGTTCCCCCTTAAAATGGTTTTTTTTTGGACATTAGTTGGCCACCTTTCCTCTTGCTAGCAAGCTATAATAAAAAAGTCCTTTTTCTCCTACCACCTTGCCTCTTGACTATTGGCATGTCTTGTGGTGGGCAGAAGACCCCCCCTTGGGCAGTAAGAGGGGCAGACCCCATATGTGGATTTTCCACAGTCATGCTTGACACAAAGTAGGAATTTAACAAATATTTGTGAATTAATGAACCAATGAACCAACGATTGTTTACCAAGTTCTCCTGGAAAGCTGCCTTTCCTGTGGCTTCCAGAATGCCATACTTCCCTGATTTTTCTCCTATCTCTCTGACTTCTTCTCAAATTCATCCTGTAAATGTTAATATTACTAAAAATACTTATCTAGACCATCTTCTATTATTACTCTACATATTCTCTATGAGACATCTTAAGTACTTTCACAGCTTCATTTTTTTCTAGGCAAGATCAGTCTGCTGATCCCTAGAAGTATATCTTAACAGCCTCTTGGGACATATCCAGACAAATAAAACTCCACATTTTCAAAATTGAACTCATGATTTAATGAGTTTAATTAAACTTAAACTCACCAAATCTATCCCTCCTCCCTTGATTTCTCTCAGTTGTTTAATCCAGACCTTAGGTTTTACTCTTCTTTTCTCTCACCTGTTACCCATCTCAGATTACTCTACAAGTTCTATGGATTCTACATCCTAAGAATTTCTTTAATTATTTGCTTTTTTCCAATATCACTATCCCTTGTCTAGTTCAAGTCTCTCTCTTGCT
Organism: Diceros bicornis minor; assembly: GCF_020826845.1. Lineage (NCBI taxonomy): Eukaryota > Metazoa > Chordata > Mammalia > Perissodactyla > Rhinocerotidae > Diceros > Diceros bicornis. The sequence goes on along the minus strand of NC_080742.1, from coordinate 18,016,929 downwards.
GAGATTTCTGGAACAGCTCCTTAAACTGCCCACCTGGCACCCATTCCTGCCACTTTCAATCTATTTTCCATCTAACTGACAAGAAGATCTTTCTAAAATGCAGAACAATCTCACTACATGGCATCAAATGCTTCCATGGTTCGCGAATGTTATAGAAGAAAGTCCAACTGCCATCATGTTTAAATGATGTCCATGGCCTGGTACTTTTTTCCCTCTCTAGCTCTACCCTTTGCCATTCTTCAATCTAAATCCATTCACAAATGTGCTCCCTCTTAAAACATTCTTCCTTCTCCTCCTTCTGACTGATTAACTCAATCTTTAGGCTTTTACTTTTTTCAGAAATTCTCCTCACCTGCCAGGTTTTGGCTATCTGTCTGTCCTATGTGCTCCCTGACCACGATTTCTCTCCTTATTTGTAGGCCTTACATGATAATGAAGTCAAGTAAATCCATTTCAGCCCCTGTGAAGAGCACACAAAGCAAACAATTGGCTTTAAGATAAGAATAGTTGTGTGTATGCGTGTGTGTTTTAAAGTTCCCGACTCTGTCTTCACGTTCTTGGTAGAGTAGGGAGGAATAATAAAACTGTCTAAAGAAAATGATGTATCATGAGTAAAAAGATATCATCATTTGTTTCTAGTCAATTCAGACTTGAAAAAAATCTTGAATGGATTTGGCAAAATTTCGAATTGGTAAATCTTACATACTTATTTTATATTCCAAAGGAGGCTACTGTCAGCAATCTGTTTTCCCAAAGCCATTTACCACACACCATTACTATCAATAGGAATTAGACAAGCTTCTAGAGAAGTCAAGCCCATCTCCATTTAGAGAAGTAATGGTACCATCCTAAAGACACTTGAAAGAAAGTAGCACCACTCTTGCCTTTGCTGATAGAGACTCTGTAAATAGAGACCCATGTAGATGTCTCAGAAGGCCTGACATGAGATTGCTCGTCCAGAGCAGACATATAAGAAAAATGGATGTTTTTGTGGCTCTGGTTAATGAACGACAGCATCACAAAGGCCTGTAACAATTAGTCCATTATATAAAAAACATAAACCTAAAAATATGAGCATTTCTTTTGTCTAACTGCTTGTAAAGGTAGAATTATGTCTTATGAAGCACTGTCCTTAGAACAGCAAAACACAATAATAAAGGAATTGACTGTTGGAATCTTTAAACATTTTCTTTCATAATTTTTTATGATATTTTTATAATAGAGAGTTTAGATTTACTACTATTTTTTAAGTTCTTTTTTTAAACTGTCTTCAAGCCTTTCAAAAGCAACTTTTATTCCCTTAACCGAACAGACCAGACTCTCAACTGCCTTAGTACATAACCACTCTACACACATAAATCATATTTTCACCAAAATAGAAGCAACTTTCAAAGCTAGTACCGTCTGGACTATAAATGACCCCTATCTGGAACATTCCAAAAGATTACAAATCATATACTTGATCAAAGTTCTATTATAGAGCTTTGGAAAACACTTATACTTCAAAACTTGCAATATACCTTGGAGAACTAATGATCCTTTAATGTCTATAAATATAAGTAGATAATAGTAGAACTCTTATTTGTATGTTTTCTATAATCTGAATATATTCTGTTTCCTTTTAAATTTCTCATATTTTAAAATATCTTTATATAAAAAAAATTTCCTTCACTGAGATATACAAGAATATATTTAGTTTTTGGTGATGGATTTCAGTTGAAAATCAATAAAGACTTTTCTTGATGAAGTTTAGCGATCATGATCTTTGATACAGATTTAGGTGTTTGGTCATTTCCATTAATTGTGCATGTGTATATATTACAGGGAAATCATCATAAATTTTTAGATTTCTTCTGTTATCCTTCCTTAAATTTAAAAACTCATCAAGTCTAGCAAATCTCAAATCTTTGTCTTCTTGCTGTAAACTCGAACGTCGAGTTGCTGAATACAATTGCTTACATGGTCTCATGCTTCGTGAAGACCTAAAACGCCTTTGTGAAACACAGTTTAAAAAGTGTTCTTTAGGGGGCCGGCCCCGTGGCTTAGAGGTTAAGTGCGCGCGCTCCGCTTCTGGCGGCCCGGGTTCAGATCTTGGGCGCACACCAACGTACCGCTTCCCCAGCCATGCTGAGGCGGCGTCCCACATACAGCAACTAGAAGGATGTGTAACTATGACATACAACTATCTACCGGGCCTTTGGGGAAAAAAAGGACAAGGATTGGCACTAGATGTTAGCTCAGAGCCAGTCTTCCTCGGCAAAAAGATGAGGATTAGCACGGATGTTAGCTCAGGGCTGATCTTCCTCACAAAAAAAAAAAGTGTTCTTTAAGTTAATGAAACCTGCCTGTTACTTAGTTTTTCTTGAACTCATAAATTTAAGTCCAACCAGTTGGGAGTTGTGACTTTTTTCTGTACAACTCAAGGGACTTTTTTTAATGAAAAATTAAATTTAAAAAATTTTTAAGAAAGAATCAATGAATTTCTACTGCCCATGGACGCAGTCTGTGCTATCTTTCAGTTGCATTTTAATTCTAAGAATATAACTAGCATCAGTTTCAATTTTTAAAGAGATTTGAAGAGGCACCTTTTCCCTCATGCATGACCAAACCAAATTACAACCAGCTTGCAATCTATTAAACTCACACAGTGTGAATGGTGAATGTACACAATTTGACTTTCTGATGGTCATACAACAGTCTACAAAATGCGTAGTATATTTACTCTCTGAAAACAATATTTTCACTTTGAAAGTCTTTTTTCTGTTTTAAGTTAAATCAAGTCTTACGCCATGAGAGGCCTATCTTCAAACCCCATCTCAGCAGCGGCCCAGCGGATGTCTATTTATAGTCCTTTGTAAGCCATGATAACAGAACGTCCAGCTGAGCCCCTAGCATTTTATAAGTGCTCCCAACCCAGGAGGCTGGCATATCAAACATCCACATACTAATTACGACATTAATCTCCAACCATTTAAGGATGTTTGAGCTGTGTTGGAAACATGTTGCAGTTCTAAATCACTTCATCAAGTAACTCATGTAGGGCCATATTTTATTACTACTCCAACAAGAAGTAGCAAAAAGCAAGAATAGTATAGCCGAGTATGAATTTTGAGAGGAAAAAGCTCTATTTAGATACATAAGTTGTGTAAGCAGAATATGATAAAATTGTGCCATCTAGAACTCAAAGGGCATTATTTATTTTTGATCATCTGTCTATATGGGAGATTTCTTACTAAATAGAATGTTTTTAAAGTAGATGATTTACTCCTTTCAAACCTTGGTATCTTAAACCATAATGAATAGTTCAACTATATTATAGACTATTCTGTCCTCTGAGGTAGAATACATTCAACATATTTTATCCTTTCCTTAATGTCCCATAATCATTATGATGAACAATAATTACTATATTGTAATGCAATGATGCTCTGAGTTTCAGTTAGGCATGAGGTTTCATTTTATTCATTGTCATAGGGACTCACGGGTGAGGAGCTAATATGAGTTACTGAGAGAAAAAGCTCTTGCCTTTAAAGGCAAACAAACAAGAGAAACCCCCTCTCTCCTGTGGAGAGAATACAGATAGAGGAGAGCAGTGGTGAGGGAGGGTTCTTCGATCTCTCTTTGATTAACTGCATAGCCTAGAGCAAGGTCCTTAACTCCTCAGTATCCACATCCCTAAGATGGGGAACATAGTAACAGCTACAGGTCAGAGTTGAGGAATAAATGAGATAATCTGTGCAGAGAGCGTAGGAGAGTACAGGATACATGTTAGAGGTTATTGGTTATTAGTGGAGGGGGCAGAAAACTTAAAATGCAATTGTAATGTTGTGTGATAGAAATATAAAGAGGGTTCACAGTATAACAGAGGACCTGCCGGGAGGAGGAAGGGATTTGAGGAAGGCAGAGGTAAAAGAGGAAGATACTTGGAAGAAGTGTCCTCTAAAAGGTTAACACCTTGATTAACAGGATGATGTCTGAGAATTTTTCTATATATATTGCAAATATTGGTTCATCTTACTGGTAGCATTTGACTTTAGCAACCCTTATTTCATCTTTACTGTAACAACATTTAATAATTATATTCATTTTAATAAGCCCAAGGATTATTTTGATTCATTTATTTACTTGCTCATCCTTCCTTCTATCTATCAGTCCATTCATTCACTAACCCCTTCATTTATTCATTCAATATTTCAAGAAAGAACTACTGTAACTAGGCACTTTGGAAGTTACTGTGGAATCATTCAAGTTCTCTATGAGGGCTCTGTCACCAAGACACTCTCAGATTAATAGAGCAGTTCCCCATGTTGGACTATTTCAGCAAAAATAAGGGTTGAAGAATTAGCTTTGTCAAATTTTTGACATACAAGGTTAAATAAAGTTAAACATTTCTTTAACGCTGTGTTTCTTTGAGAAGAAGACACAGTTAGAACTCCTTCTTTTGGGAACCTCTATTTTTGTAGCTAGTGTTTGGGGAAATATTAGATAATAAGTTAACAGCAATAACATTATTGCATGGACATTGTGACAGTTTTTTTGGGCAGAGGTCTATTTACTTTCTGCTTTTCAATTCTGTTCAGCATAAAGTGATATGGCCACAAAAAAACTTCAATTAGCTAAGGACTATTCATATTCTTTTAGACCACACACTTGGATAACAGACTTCAGCACAGTAAAGGGCCACTTTGATGTGTGACAAAGTCCAGTCTCAGGAGAGGGAGCAATGTCCTGGACCTTCAAGGCCATCTTGTAGATAATGGTTTTGTGCCAGGGATCAGCACTGTCTTTTTCTGAATGAAGCTTAGAAATAATTTTGTGCCACAATTTTCTTTCTAAAAAAAACCCTAGATGAGGAGAGGCCCTTGGAGATCTCCAGGGACTTGACTTTCATCCTGACTCACCAAAGTGAATTGAGCAGCCATCTTTAAGTTATGCAATTGTAATGCTTAGACCCAAATCCTACCCTAGCAGAAATCTTAATTGTTCCAATTGGTTCCAGTTGGAACCATGAGAATGTCATTAATCTGATTTATTATCATTTTAAAACGCTGAACTAAAGACAAGATCCTCTCTTTCTTTCCCTAGGAAACCACTTGCCCCTTTGTATAAAATTCATATGAGGTCATTCATCTGAGTACAACTCTTCCTTGACACTCTAATTTTTCACTAAAATACCATTGTAATAATCTTAACATGGCTTTCTCAGCCTAGCTATTTTCCAGATGATTTAACCCGCACAGTTGAACCTAGAAAAATGTTAGCACCTAGGTTGAGATTTCCCAAAGGAATACACAGTAAAATGTCTGAGACATAATTGCACCATTGTGGATTAGGATAAGTTACACACTATTAGGTACAATCACGCTGTCAGCATCCAGCCTTAACTAGTGCATCTCTGACCTTGGGACAGGAGTAACGGTTGATCACATAGGAGCACAAACATGCTTCTGCCCTTAGTGAAAAGCTGGTCAGATGAACGCCAAAGTGTACTTACGAATCAGGAAAAAAGAAGGCAAGATCTGTGAGTCTATTATAAATAAACTTGGTTTTGATTTTGGACTACATCAATATTTACACATGGATGGAAGAAAGAAAGGAAGGTAGGAAGAATAGAAGGAAGATATATTTTTTCCTCAAAACATGTAAATGGTGTCATTGGGTTTTCCTTTTCATTGCGTCTATTATAAACATAAATGTATTAACTATATTAAATTGATGCTTCTCAAACTTGCCTTGCTAACACCAGAGATGATTGTTTACAAACGTAGATTCACAGGTTCCTACTCTGACTCTGTTGCTTTGAAGAACACTTTAAGAATTTGTGATTTCTACTTCTGTTTTTTTAGTTTAAATGTTAACAAAGCCTTAACTATACTACAACTCAGACATTTGAGGGAAATGTGACTGGAGAGATTCGTGTCTACTTTAAATATAGACTATTCTAGTAAGGGAGATAAGCCACGTATCTCAAGAGGAATTATATAACAAAGGTCATATCTCCAATCTTTCATTTATTAAATCACTCACTTATTCATTCATTTACTCAGTAAATATATATTACTCACCTATTACAGAATAGGCATTGTGTCAAATTAGGGGACTACAATAGTGAACAAAAACAAGCACAAGTTCTACCTTCAAGGAACTTCTAGTCTAGGAGGGAAAAAGTCATTACACAAATTAATAACATAATAAGTACAAAATGCAGTATATGTTATGAAAGCAGTGAATACGACCCCATTAGCACATAGCATGCAAACAACGATCTAGTCAGAGAGGCCAGGAAGTTTTTTCTGAGTAAATAAACTTGAACTGAGGATGAGGATGCAGTAATAAGATGAAGGGAGAAAGGGAACTATTCCATGCCACAAGAAGTGCATATTCAAAGGCCCTGAGGTCAGAGAAATCATGGTGTATGTAAAAGACTGTGGTGGTTGAAGCTTGAAGACAAAAGGGGAGAATAGAGTGAGGTAATGTTGAAAAGATCAGACCATGCAGGATCTTTTAAGATACATTAAGGATTTTTGTCTTTATTTTAAAAATAAGTATTCAGAAATGGGATAGCATGATAAGATTTACAATGTGAAAAGATCACCTTGGCTGTGGTGTGGAAAAATGACTAAAGGAAGGAAGACTAGATTTGTACAGATGAGTGGGCAGCTATTCAAAATGTTCCAAACAAAGATAACAACAACCTGGACTAGGACGACAGTGATGGAGAATAAAATGGCAGACAGACTTATAATGTGTTCTAGAGGCCAAACCAACAGACCTTGGTGCTTTTTCATCACTGTCAGATTTGGTAGGGGTTAGTGGGCAGTCACGGAGAGGAAATCTCAGGGATGGTGGTGACTTACTGAGGTAGGAAATGGTAGAAGAGGACCAGGTTTGAGGAAGAGAGAGGGAGTATGTGAGAATGGTCTTGAACATGATGAATTTGAGGTGGCTTTGAGATATCCCAGTAGATCTGAGTGGGTAGTTGGCAATTCTGATGCAGAGGTCAGGTCTCTGGTCAATCCAGAGAAGTCTGGATTGGAGACAGAGATTTGTGAATCATCAAGAAATAGATAGTAACAGAAACTGCAGGTCAAATGAGATTGTCTAAGGATGTAGAGTAGGAAGGAAAAAGAGACTTGAAGAACTATAACAGTTATTTGGCAAAGAGGAGGAGATTGCAAAGGAGCTCAGAAAGGAAAGGAAAATAAAAGAAATAGGATTCGGACCAGAGAGTGTGCAGGGACAAGACCACGTGGGAGAATTTTCCAAAAATGGAGAAGAGCAATCAATAGTTTTATATATGGAAAAAAGGAACCAAGGTGAGGCCTGAAAATACCCACTGGATTCAGGGACGCTGATGTCACTGATGACATTTTGGCAAAATGATATGACTGGAAGTCAGGTAGTCACTGGTTAAAGAATAAGAGGATAATGGTGACCACCTCTTTTTTTGTTTTTGTAGAAGTTTGACCATGAAGAGGAGAGATAAGGCAGTGCTGATTTCAAATGCCAATCAACATCTCAAATACAGTATTTCCCAATTAAAAACATCTTTACTTTTTTACTCACCCTTTTAACTTCCTTTTACATTTCTTTTCTATTCAGTACACCATGAGCCTCTCTGTCACTGAAGCTAGTAATCTTGCTCTAATGCATCCCCTCGACCAAGACTGCAGGAGTCCCATCCCTCCCTGAGACAGGCTGAAATGGTCACCAGTACTCTGACTCTTTCCCCTCCACACAAATGAGCATGTGACTTAATTTCAACAGAATATCCACCCTCGTTCTACCCTTTAGTTAACAACTTAAACTTCAGTACATAATTTCTCTTAAACATAGTTTGTTCAAGTAAAAGGGAAGAGTTATCTTTACTTCATGGATGTCCATGGAAGTTAAATCAGATAGTGAATCCAAAGTGCTCACTACATTTCCTAATCACTGTAGATCTCAGCAATTATCAGCTGAATTTGAATGTGACTCATCTCCGCATGATGAATAGGCCTCAAATGGAGTTGCTTACCTTAAGCCCCACATCACGAAACCGAGACTTTCTTGCAGTTTCCGCCCTCCCAGAAATGGAGTCTTAAACCAGTCAATCAGGAATCTCCAGAGCAGCGCTAGTTAGGTGATCTTCCTGACAAGCCCTTCCATTCCCTAAAGGAAAGTAACCTTGCAATAACCAACCTGCTTTTTTGCCTGGGATAACTTCCTTGCTCCTGCTTCTTTCTGTCTATAAAAGTCTTTCCTTTTGTACAGCTCCTCGGAACTTCTTTCTCTCTGCTAGACTGGATGCTGCCCGATTCACGAATTGAGGAGTAAAGCCAACAAGATCTTTAAAATTTACTCAGCTGAATCTTGATTTTTAATACCAGTTTCCACTCAGTAACCATATGTAAAAATAAATGAGAATGATATAAAATGCTGGTGAGAAGATTAACATTTAAATAGCAATTCAGATTAGGTTGAATCACGAAGATATATTTATATCTAAACTTTACAAACATCATCACATTACTTTAAAATAGATACATAGTGTGCTGCTTCAATCTAACTATTCAAAAACAAAAAAAAAACCCATAAACTGAGGATAGATTAGTTCAAGTAATATACAGTAACATTCCTATCAGTATTTACTAAAAGATTAAGAGCTTGGCTTTACAATAATTTATTTGATAATTTAGTTATAATGTTTTTCACTTAAGGAGAATTTCTTTATAAACTTGCAAACAGATCTTAAAAAATCAAAGTTTACATTTTGTTTTCATCACTTTTATCTTTAATATTAGGGATGGGCAAAAATATTCTACACATAGAGGTGGAGATATAATTTCTACTCACTCCTTTGAGTTTGCAAATTAAAAAGATGAAACAAGCATATAAATAGAGAAGTAGAAGAATGGCAGAAGAGAACAATCCAAGAGCCATTTACCAAAGGATAGTGGAAAATCATGGATTAATTTCTTTAAACGTATACATTTTCCTTTGTGTGAGTGACATGTCTTTGAGATCTCAAACAGAACTAAACTAGAAGCAGGTGATCCAACAAAGTGAAAGGAGTGAAAGGAACATCTCTTCATACTGTCATTTATTCTTTGATATAAAGTTGGAAAGTTTCTAAGATGGAAGCAATGATTCCAGAAGACAAAATTTGAGGCAGCAGTAATAAAGGTAGGGGATTTTTAATACACTATTAACAGAACATGACAAAAATAAGAAAAGGAGAAAAACATTTATGAGATTGTGTTAACGGTGGATAAACAATAACTTTCTGTGGGAGAGGCACCTACATTCAGTGGAACCTGAGAGGGAATCATCGACACTATTAAGTGAGAGAAATCCTGCTATCCATTTCCTCCTCACTCCCCCAGCCTGCTGCCCGTGAAGGAAATGACACTGTGTGATCATAGTCAGCTCAGCCTAACGCTGAAGAATCCAAGATCTGGAGTTCAAATGCAGAATTCAGATTCCCTGAGCTCACATCTCAGCTCTGCTACTTGCTGAACTGTGGGACTCCAACTCTGAGCTGCAGTTGCTTCATCCTTAATCGGTATGTCTTATCCTGTTCGGGCTGCTATAACAGAATACCGTAGATTGCATGACCTATAAACAACAGAAATTTATTTCTTACAGTTCTGGAGGCTGGGAAGTCCAAAATCAAGGCGCCAGCAGATTCGGTATCTGGTAAGAGCCACGTCCTGGTTCAGAGAGGATTGTCTCCTCACCGCATCCTCACATGTCAGAAGTGGGTAGTGGCACTAATCCCATTCCTGAGAGCTCCACCTTCACGACCTAATCACCCGCCAGACACCTCACCCTCTAATACAATCACATTGGGGGTTAGCATCTCAACATATGCATTTTAGGGGAACACAAACATTCAATCAATAGCGGTGGTGATGATAGTGGTTTCCTAATTCACGGAGCTGTAAGAAGTGCACAATGTATGTAAACACATTGCACAATGCCTGGGCTGTATGAGACATCAGATAAACACCAGATGTTGTTATTGCGATTGCAGCTTCTTAGACGGCATCTAAGAAGTACAGAAGTGACAATATATAAACCTGACCTTGCAAATCAATAGAAAATGTCCTAGCTGTACCAGAGACTACCAAGACCTGTATCTTCTTCAGCTGATTCTCAAGGGAAGAGTGATACACAATTTTTTTCATATATCAATACGGAAGCTCAATGGACATGACCTAGAGGTATTCATACATAAAAACCACACCGAAAAGCCTCTGAAATGGCATAAGGTGATGAGTGGAGGTCAGAAGGGACTCAGGATACGTGCAGCACGATGACAGGTGGCAGGAATTGATATGGGTAATAAGCTGGAGTCAAAGTGGTGTTTATTGGGGAGAAAGCAAATGAATGTGCTGGCTGAGGTGTGACAGAGGACAGCGGGGGAGGATGGGGAGAGGGAGTCAGAAGACAGATGTCATGAGCAAGCCATCCAGGCAAGACTCAGGGAGGTCGGGGAGATAACAGTGGAGACGCCTGAGATTGACTTTCTGAGTAATACTTGTTTTTTCTTTTCTCATTTTTCTAAAGTTTTTACAATGTTGCTATTACTCTTATAGTTTAAATTGTATTTTAAAGTAATTATCTCAATAAACGTGTCTATAATGAATATGGTCTTCAACGACACGAAAATGGAAAGTTCTTTGGCAACTTTTATTAAAGACATTAATATATTTCAAATTCATGTGAAAAAAATGCCAATTATCCTTAACATTCATGTAAGTGAAGTTCAAATACTTACTTGCTTATTTTTCTTGTAATTGTGTTTGCCTTCCACTTCATCTTAAACATTAATCTACTGACCTAGATATTGTGCCTGTTCAATACCTTAAGTTCCAAGTTTAGGTCAGTGTAGGAGGCAGAAATCTAAGATGGCCCCAGGGTTCCCACCCTCCTGTGTGCACATCTTGTAGAATCTCCTCCCTTTGAGTGTGGGCAGGACTGTGAATATGATGGGATATCACTCCTGTAATTACTTTGTAATCAGTAGATTTTGAGTTAATCAAAGGGATATTATACTGGGTAGGCGTGACCTAATCAGGTGAGCTCTTTAAAAGATGATGGAATGTCAGATGCTCTCCTGTTGGCCTCAAAGATGAAGTAAATTGCCATGTTGCAAAAGGACCCGTGGGTGGGTGGGGATCTATGGTCTCTAAGAGCTGACAGCCAGTAGGAAACAGGGGCAACAGTCACACAGCCATTAGGGACTGAATTCTGCAAAAACCATCTCAGGTTGGAAGAGAACACCCCAAACCTCAGGTTGAACCCTGCCAGACAGCATGACTTCACTTTAGTGAGACATTGAGTAGAAAAGCATCTAACCAATACCTGATCCAGAGAATTTGTAAGATGATAAATACGTATTGTTTCAAACCACTAAGTTTGTTGTTAGTTGTAATAAAAAACAAATAAACACAGAAAAGTCAAAAGAAAAAATTCTGGTAATATTCAAAACATGAAATGTAAAGCCACAAGGTATAATATGTCAAGAATTATTATCAACTATTAATTCAACAACAATTTAAAAATAACTCCAAATGCTAATGAGAATGTGTTGAAATGTGCTAATATAAATTCATTCAGGCCTTTTAGACAGTATATCTCAAGAAAAATAACCCGACGCTTACCCACAAAAGTAATGCAAAAGAAGGAAAAGATTATGGCTGTGAAATTGCTCAACACAATATTTTTTGGACCTAAATATGGAGCATATTTTGAGACATACTAGGTGTACAATGGTAGAGGAATGGCTATATAAATTATAATAGTTCAATTTAATACAATAACATGTTCTGATTAAAAATCATAGCAGTGAAAATTGCAAAGCAACAAGAAAATGTTGTTCCAAGCAGAATATACAATATTTACTCTGATTGCAACCACGTCCACATTACAAACATAGGAGTAAAGACTAGAAGGATATGTCTAACCATTTAGGAAATATGTTACAGTGGTTCAATTTCTGAACCACTTGAAATCTCACTAATATCATTACAATATTACTTGCATCATAAATGTTTAAAAGAACAAGTATGTTGTGAACCATCTGACATTTGATTCACATTCTGAGAGAGCATGGAATGGCAGAGACAGAGTCTGGTTGTTTTGCATTTGTCGGGATTCGACTAATTGAATTTATGAAGTTCCTACAAACTGTGTTTCTAAGCTAGCTTATACTGTAATCACGAAAGTAGTTATTTTTATTATCACTATATTTAGTCACGTATGTACACTCTCAAAGTTGGAATAGCTATATATCTGTCTATATTTCTACCCAGATGTGGAAATGCAGTTTTACCTTGTGGCATTTGCATTTTAGGCAAATGGCTATCCAACTCCCTTCTCTGCTAACACTAATATTGTCGTTTATATCAATGGCTGTGTATGAGACCCTCCTCAAATCCTCCTGGCTCTCTCTCCTGCTTCAGCCAGTACTTCAACAGCTTTACTCCAGGGAAACTTGACAGTGCCCTGTTTGGGCGTGCAGCACACGTTTGCTTCCCAACCAGGGACTCCTGCAACACTGTGGTGTGGGACACCCTCAGGAACCCACTGGACATTCATAAAGGTACAACCAGGAACTAAGGGTAGGCAACACCCGTGGGGCCAACCATCCTCAAAGGAGATCAGAAGCTTATACATAATGCTTTCCCCTTTTATCCTCTCTGGATGGACAGGTCTGCAGGGCAGTTTACAGGCTCCTCCAAAATCCCAAGGGATGGAGCACCAGGTATAACAACAGGGAACTCCATGGTACGTCCTTGCATTGGGTTTCTCTGGTGCTCATTCTCACTTCATCCCTGCTCCCCAGGATCACTTCCCAAATAAATCACCTGTGTGGAATCTTTTCTCTAAGGGTCTGCTCTCTGGAAAACTCAGGTTAAGAGAAATGTATGTGAAACATATTTAAATTCTCTAATTTTCAGTACATTTAATTTGATTTGATCACAGATATTTAAAAACTTAATTATGATTTTGAACTCTAAATTACAACCTCGTGATAGTATACATTTGAACAGAAGTAAATAGTCTCAATCAGATTAAAATGTGTACCATATTAAAAAGAATGCAAAATTAATTCTTTTCCTAGTAGTTGTAAAGTTTATGGAGCTGTCTATTTTCCCTCTACTTTCAGGAAAATTTTCACAATTACTAACATGTCTTTTAGTTTGTGACAAGTACATGCTGATCAAACCTTTCTTAAGTTTGGATGAAGATTCTGGTCCCGTTATTATCTAGGAGGTTTCACCTATCATATGCCAGTGTAGCTGATCCAAATAGAAGATTGCTTTTAATTAATATTATGGGGTCTTCTTTTGTGAGGGAGAGAATGAGAGCAATTACAAAAACATCTGGAGAAAACAAAAATGTAGAAACCAGACATAGGATGCATGCAAATGTGGAGGGTCACTTAGCGGGAAAGTGACTCTGGCCTGGGTCATGTACAGAGATGTGGGATTCACTGAATATGGACCATACTATCAGCTTGAGAAATAAGCATATGTTTTCTTATTGGAACAAAGCAAGATGAAATTAAACAGGAAAAAGTAAAACGGTAAGGAAAACCGTAAGGTTTTTTTTTTTTTTTTTTTTTTTGTGAGGAGATCAGCCCTGAGCTAACATCCGCCAATCCTCCTCTTTTTTTTTTTTTTTGCTGAGGAAGACGGCCCTGGGCTAACATCTGTGCCTATCTTCCTCCACTTTATATGGGACGCCGCCACAGCATGGCTTACCAAGCAGTGCGTCGGTGCGCGCCCGGGATCCGAACCAGCGAACCCCGGGCCGCCGCAGCGGAGCGCGCGCACTTAACCGCTTGCGCCACCGGGCCGGCCCCCGTAAGGTTTTTTTAACGGCTTTATTTAAACCTAAGAAAGGAGTGAGGATTCGTCTTTTTTGTTTTAATTTTTTCTATTGATGTCATAATAGTTTATAACATTGTGAGATTCCAGTTGTACATTATTATTCGTCAGTCACCAAATAAATGTTACAGGGATTACTCTTAATGAGAATAAAGGTCACAGTACTCATGAGCCAATTGGAAGCCTCTAGACAAACATTCTATAATCAAGAATTTTTCATAATAATAGGAAGAGTAATCATTTGATTCAGTATGAAAAATACAAAGAGACCTTATGGCTGAATATATAGTCAAAGCTTATCAAATTAGAAAAATTTTAGGAAAAGATGACAAATTTTTATGAAAGAAACTAGGCTATGGGAAAGTAGAGTCTTAATAAAAAGAGTAGAGGGATTTTGCCAATCCCTTAAATAGCTCATATTTTGCTTTAACTCATGATGTGCTTCTTCAAAGGAGAACGAGTCTGAAGCAATATTATCCAAACAAAAGGCACCCTGGCTCTAAGGATTTTGCTGGGTCTTCACTTGGGCCTTGGAAACTCAAGAGGAGCTATAAGCTCCAGAGGGTTTCTTTATTTGTCTGTCATTCCTCATAGACCCATGCTTTTGGGGAGAAAGACTTAAAAAGGATAGATGCTTTCATGTTGTTAACACCTAGAGTTAACTCTGTCTGAGAAGATCTGAGGCTATGTAGTTTGACTGAAGACATGCCAAGAAGGTTCAATACTACTGTCATGTTGAAACGCCCCTGGAGGAAAGGAGACAGGGATGACAGGAAAGGAATTGCTTTTAAAGAGAATTTTAAATTCTCTCCCCTCTCCCATCTGATATACTCCAGGGAAGCTATCTCATGTGTACATTGGGAGAAAAAAAATCTTCAAATGATTACAGTATGGCCAGATCTCCCTTCTCCCTTTCTCCCCCTCTGCTTTGCAATGAACCTCTTAAAGGCAGACAGTGGCTATAAAAATGTAAACCCTTTGAGATTCAGCCACATTGTTGCATGTATCAATAGTTCATTCTTTTTATTGCTGTGTAATATTCTACTGTATTGATATACTATAATTTGTTTATCCATTCATGTCTTGATGGACATTTGTTTTTCCAGTTTGGGGCTGTTACAAATAAGGCTGCTATGCATATCCACGTAAAGTCTTGGTGTGGACATATGCTTTCATTTCTGTTGGGTATATACTTAGAAGTGGAATGGCTGGATCATATGGTAGGCGTAGCTTAACTTTTTAATAAATTGACAGTTTTTCCAAAGTAGTTGTACCATTTTACCCATACCAGTGTGTTAGAGTTCCAGTTGCTTTATGTATTTGTCAGCACTTAAAAAATTCAATTGTTTTAATTTTAGCCAATTATATATGTATCAGTATCTCATTGTAGTTTTAATTTACTTTTTCCTGACGATTGAAGATGTTTAACATCTTTTCATGTGTTTATTGACTATTCATATAGTGTCTACATATTGTGTGATTCCATTTATACAAATTCAAGATCTTGTAAACAAATCTATAATGATCAAAAGCAGATCGGTGTTTGCCTGGGGACACGAACGGAATAACAGATGGCTTGCAAGTTGTAAAGAAAATCTACTCAGTTTTCTGTCTATTCACTGCTCTATTACTAGTCTCAATATTTCATTTCTGACACCAAATGTGTAGGGTTTTTTTTGCCATACCAAGCAATTCTCTAATTCTCCAGACACCAGCTGAGTGTCCTATAATTTAATTCAATTCTGACAATATCTCTCTGGAGATAGCATCGGATCCCACAGGTTAAGAGCTAGTCCCACAAGACTTCTCCCACTTCAGATATCAATCCAAAGTCTAGGTTGTGACCTATGCTTCCAACCAGCCCACTATAAGTCAGACCTTATATGGATGGAACTGACCTCCTCCAGTTCCATCATTTGCCAGAATGGCTCACAGAACTCAGGAAAACAGTTTACTTACTAGATTATCAGTTTATTATAAAAGGATACCACTCAGGAACAGCCATATGGAAAAGATGCATAGGGCAAGGTACGTGGGATGGGGCACGGAGCTTCTACAAGCATACCATTCTCCTAGCACTGCCACCTCTTTACCACCCAGACGTTCTTGGAACCCATCCTTTTGGGTTTTTATGGAGGCTTCATGACATAGGCACAAGTGATAAATCAGTGGTGATTAATTCAAAGTCCACTCCCTCTTCCCACCCCAAAGGTCTGAGAGAGAGCTGAAAATTTTAACCCTTTATGTAATTACATGGTTGGTGCCCTTGGTAACCAGTCCCCATCCTTTGGTAATCTAGGGTCTTTACAAAAATCACCTCATTGACATAAACTCAGGTGGGTGACAGGGCTTCTTATGAATAACAAAAGACACCTTTATCGCTCTTCACACTTAAGAAATTCTAAGAGTTTTAGGAGCTCTGTGCCAGAAATGGGGACAAAGTCCAAATGTATATTTCTTATAAATTACAATATCACAAAGGGGCATAAGGAAATTTTTTGGATTTACAGAAGTATTTGTTACCCTCATTAAGGTAATGGTGTTACAGGTATATACAAATGTCAAAATTAGCCAAATTGCATACTTTAAATATGTGCTGTTGATTGTATCTCAATAATGCCTCAGTTAAGCCACAAAAAAAGGAAAAACTTTATTACAAGGTGCAGCTATTATTAAAAGTACTTCACAGGTTGGTCATTAGCCCCCATGGCAGAATCTTGTATTGAGAAAGTATGCAGGTTGTCCGAAAGGTTCGGAATGGACTACGAGTCAGAGAAGGAAGCCCAGCACAGTACATCAAAGAGAGGGATCCAGGAGAAAAGGATGGGAAGGAAACTGGCTCCCTGAGGAGGAGAAGAGTGTTCTAGGGAAGAGAGACACAGGAAGCAGGCGGAGGAGGTTGTCCCTTCAGGACACGGCTTTTTCATCCTATTTCTGGATGATAGACACTGTGTGTATCTACAGCTCCTCCGACCTCATCCTCACTTTTAGATCTAGGGAAAGTCTTCTGAAGTATACTGAGGAACAGAGATAAAGGACACTTTGCGAAGGCAGTCTACTTTGTTACTGGTTCTTCTGAGCCATCTTGGTCTCACTGTTAGGATTCCGAACTCAGGAGACAGCATTCTATAGGGTGGATTCAAATACTTACATTAGGATTGCGAGAATGAGGTGGCATGGTTTTTGGAAAGATCATGAGATCTAGATGGAGTCAAGCCATGTTTGAATCCTAACTTCACCAGCTATGTGACGCTGGGTAAAGTACGAAATCTATTTAAGCCTCTTTTTTTTTTCAGCTGTAAAATAATATCTATTAATTAATGATATAATATACACAAAGCTCCTGTTAGGTTGCTCAGCAAATCATAGCTTATTTCCAATAGGTCACTCCAAACATGCTAAAGCTAGAATTAATGTATTCTTAAATTTTATGTTTATTAAGGAAAATATCCAAGATTGCCTTGGAACATAATGTCTCTTTATCCTTAACCAAAAAGCTTAATCACTAGATGGTTTGAAATTCTCCTGAAGTATTTCTAAAATTTCTAATCTGTGTCCTCAGTAAACAACAATGATTTTTCTTCTGTACAATTAATTATATCACCAAACCGAAAGAATAATTTTTAAAAACAAAGTATCTGATGAAGTAGCAGCAATTTGAACCCAATTAATAAAATAGCAAACATAGGATGTGTCACATTCATAACAAAAATCTGAGATAGTCAAGTGGCCTTCTAAATACAAAATTAAATTCCATCTTATAGTAGTATCACGTTCTCTGTTATATTGCTAATAACTAACATTACGTTCTTATTCATACTACAAAATTTTAGTTGCTAGAAAATCTTAAATGCACCAATTTCCAAGCATTGATGTTGCAAAATTCCTCTTATTATTCTGAGTTTTAAGAATTATACTTATGTTTGATATTAAATTAAAATTTATTTGATCTTGAGATTAATCTATAATCACTTCATTTTCTAAGAAGCTTCCTTAAGACTGTCAAACAGATTTGAGATATAATAAGGAGCAAAACTGTAATCTATGTATTTCACAAAATGCTTTCCGAAGGCAGGACCCTATTCCTATAGGTTCAGTTCTTCACTACCTTCATACAGTGGACCCCTCAAATGTCTTTCTTTATCTTACTCATATTGTTTGCAGGTCCACTGAATGGCTGTGTGTTGGGGTGCGCTGCTTCCTACCGGATAAGGACAAAGCTAGGTATTCATGAGTAAGGCATTGCTTCAACAAGCCTTCATATCATTGTTTTCTCACCTCTGTTCAAGACAGACATTTAGGAATCAGAAATACTCAGCTTAAGCTTTCATATTTCATGTCTACTCTAGATTTATATTCTAGACATTAAAACAGGTCACAAATCTAATTGAACATACATCACACTCCAAATGTCAGCAGTTGATATCTTTTTCTAATTTATGGAAAGATTAAGGCCAACATAATAGGAAAACTAATAAATTGGATAAAAGTGGATTATTCAGGGCCTGGGTTTAAATCATACTCAAGATCACAGAACAATGAAGCTAAGTTGCCTAAACATTAAGGCTCAGTTTTATCATCTGTAAATTGTGATTAATAATCTGACCCCATAAATCACTGTGAGAATTAAATTCCATGCGTGAGGCACTTTAACATAGTTTCTGGAATAAAGTACATGCTTAACAAATGTCAAAGGAATAACAATCATTCAATGAGCTACTTAACATTTTCTACAACTAAAACAAAATTTCGCCACTTCCCTCCCCACCTCAACGTGCGTCTATTAGAAAGGTATCTCCCCTCCTCAAAGGCTCCGCCCTGCACTTGTGTTCTTCCTCTTGGGCTCTATCCCCCACTTGCTGCTTTTCTCAGTTAACAACTCCCTCTCTCTCAGGTTCCTTTTCTTTTTACTGACTGTTCCTCTCAGATTATAGGCACGCTCTCCTACTTTGAGCTGTAGGGCTATCACAGTCTTTCCTTTCAAAATCAGAATTGCTAAATGTTGCTCTGCATTGGCCACCTCCCTGTCTCTTACTCCTCAAACCTTTGTTATGTAGTACTACTTTTTTCAATCTACCAAAACTATTCTCTCCGAGGTCACCAATGTTTGATCTCCTTCTTGCCAAATTTAGTATCCACATCTCTATTCTTGCTCTTCATGAACTATTTGTAGCATTGAGATGGTTTTCTTCTTTGGTTTCAGAACGCAGTTCTGTTTTTCTGTTTTCTTCCCTTCGTCAATTTCACCTTCCCATGGACTGCTTAAATATGGACATACTCTTGAGTCAGCATTTTTCCTCTTCCTTTTTGCTCTGTAGTGTTAATGACCCTATCTTTATTTTCATATTATCACTCCTCATCCTTCTGTGAATGAGTCTCAAATCCACCATTCCCAGCAATATTTCATCACACATACCTTATAACCCAGCAATTCCACTCATTTATAAATCCAAGAGAAAACATGCAACCACACAAAAACTGGAACATAAATGTTCCTAGCAGCATTAGTCATAATAGTCAAAAAGTAGAAACAACCCAAATGTCCATCAACTGATGAATGGATAAAGAAGATATGGCATAACTACACAATGGAGAATGATTACACAATAAAAAGAAACGAAGTATTGGTGCATGCAGCAGCATAGATGAACCTTGAAAACATTATGCTAAGTAAAAGCAGCCAATCACAAAAGGCCATGTATTATATGATTCCTTATATATGAACTATTTAGACTAGGCAAGTCTATGCAGACAGAATGTAGATTAAGAGTTGAGCAGAGTTGGAGAGTGGGAGAGGTTGAGAATGGTGATTGACTGCTTATGAGTCTATAGTTTCTTTTAGGAGAGAAAAAAGGTGCTAAAATTAGATTACGGTACTGGTTGCACAATTGTGTACATATACTAAAATATTGAATTGTACATTTTAAATGGGTGAATTATAGTTTGTGAATTATCTCAATAAAGCTATTGAAATTAAATAAATACATACATACACAAATAAATCACTAATAAGCATCCAAGGAATCTTTTAGAAAATTATTTTTCCTTAAAATAAAGCAGTTTGATTTTGAAAGTGTTTCTGGTTTACCCCTTTTTCATTTCTAAAGCTCAACTTAATGACTTTCACATCTTCCTTTCTTTTATATAAATATCTATTTCTTATCTGGTTAATCGGGCAGTCTAAGCCTAGAGAAACTAGAGAGAGAATTCTACATTTACTTTTTTCTAAACAAGCACAGAATAAGGAAACTAATAGAATATCAGATTTATTTTATACTTAATGTGGAAACAGTGCATACTGTTTTTTAAATCTGCAGTGACAACTTTAACCTTGAGTTTTCTTTATTGCACATTTTCTATCCTTCTAATTTGCAAATGGAAAATATGAAGTTTCAGACGTCTATGACTAGATACATATGACAGAGTACCCATATGTCTTCTAACGAGTTGATGATCTATTTGTTGGGGAAAAGACGACACCAATGACAGACTTATTTTTAGCTAGGGATGCCAGTTATTTCATAGAAAACTTGTCCTCTACGGAAGCAATGTCAGGTTTGTTTGTTTTTTTAATGCCATATATCACCTTTGTTTCTCCAAGCTTTGTACTCCTACAATAAAATAAAGGTAAGTGACAAGAAAATGGGACTACTTTTTTCAGAGTGAATGACCTGTCAAATACACAGCGAAGCTGCTCAACATCAAATGGTGCTGGTTTTTAATATCTTACTGCACATACTGCTAAAGTTAATTCATCATCGATCAAGATACAGAAGACAGGTTCGGGTCTTTTTTTTTTTTAATGGCACATATTATTTTCCAAAGGAAAATTCAGAGTATTGTTTTCTGTCAATAGGCCCTATTGAGCTACTGAAAGTGACGAGGAGCTGCAGATCTTGGTTAATCTAGTCTGATCAGATCTAAGAATGTTAACGCTCTCTATTTTCTGAAATACACATTCGAAGACTGAAATGCAGAGAAATTGGAGAAGAAAAAAATAAGATAAGCTTAGCAGACAGAGAATACCTGAATAACACTTAAAAAAAAAGATGATAAGAACTGTACCACTGGAAATATGTGACATCTCAGAATAATAGGAAAGTGCTCTTTGTTCCCAGACGTGGTTGGTGATGTTAGCAGTTTTAATTTTCACTCCTTTTCATATGGTTGAATAATTTTTTTAAAGCTTCTTCGTGTGCTGCTAGTTCTTAAGGTTCTCAGGTCTAAATATTTTTTCTCTTTCCTTTATTCAGAAATATGTTTTCTTAACACATTTAATGATGAAGTTACTTATGATATACTGTCTATATGAAAAACACTTTTCTTGTTTCTAAAAGTTTTCTTATGCTCTATCTCAGTTTCCCCCCTACAAAATTCCCAGATCTTGGGTAGGGCAAATATTGTTATACATAATTTACAAATGAAAAGATTGATGTTTAGAAAGCTTGAGTAAGTTGCCTAATGTATGTGGTTAATAAGTAACATGATCAAGTAATATTATCAGTCCCTTTGGCCCTAAATTCAAGTGTTCTTTCTAAAATTTTAATTCTGATTTATTTTTAAATAAACATATCTTTTTTTCTTTTCTCAAATCAGAAGGATAATACATACACATCAGAAAATATTCATATATTGTAAAAATTGATAGAGTAAAAAGTGAGAAGCCCTGAATTTTAAATTTCGGTGCTAACCACTGTTAAGTGTTTGGTATCCATTCTTCCATTTTCTTCCCCTAATATACACATATTAGGATTTTTAGCAAAATATGTTTATATAAATGTCTTAGTCAAGACATAACTGCCGTAACCAAAACACCATAGCATGGGTGGCTTAAACAACAGAAGTTTGTTTCCCACGGTTCTGGAGGATGGGAGGTCTAAGACCAAGGCGCTGGCAAGGTATGTCTTTTGTTCTGAGATCCCTTCTCTTTGCTTGTAGGCGGCCACCATCTTGCTATGTGCTCACTTGACCTCTTCTAAGGGCACCCATGAGGAGAGAGAGAGCAAGCTCTCTAGTGTCTCTTCCTATGAGGGCCCCAGTCTCATCATGAGGGCCCCATCCTCATGACTTCATCTAACCCTAATCGCTTCCCAAAGGTCCCATCTTCAAATACCGTTACATTGGGGGTTAGGGCTTCAACATATGAATTCTGCGGGGACACAAAAATTCAGTCTGTAACAGTAACGTATACTTTTCTGCAAACTATTTTGTAAAATACTCCCTTTTAGTACAAACATGTTATATCATTAATTGAATGGCCATATACTAATCTACCACATGGACTCAGTAAAATATAGTTTATTTTTTGAAGTATTGCTAAAATGAATATTCTTATATTTATCATTGTGTGCTTGAGTTGGCAGTTCCTATAGATATAAATAACTATATTGGTAAGTATGAACATTTATCAATTTAAATACTATTGCTATCAATATTTGTTTCTTGAGAGAAATCCTATGAAGGAATGATAACTTTGGGCTTAAGTCAGTTAATAGCATAAGGAAATTTCACATCTATTATACTATTTGATTTTTCCAAGGACTACATGAAATAAACAGTAAACACATTTAATCCTATTTTTACATATTAAGAAATCAAGGCATAGAGGGCCAGCCCTGACAGCCCAGTGGTTAAATTTGGCAAGCTCCACTTCAGCGGCCCAGGTTCAGTTCCCAAGCGCAGACCTACACCACTTGCCAGTGGCCATTCTGTGGTGGTAGCCCACATACAAAATAGAGGAAGGTTGGCAATAGATGTTAGCTCAGGGCTAATCTTCCTCAGCAAAAAAAGGAAAAAAAAAAAAAGAAAGGAAATCAAGGCATAGAGAGTTAAAATTTAATTCTCTAAATTCACATTCAAATAAGGACCAGAATTAGAATTCAGGCCCAGGTCTGTAGGAGTCCACGGTTAATATTCTTTATTTTCTCTGATGTGCTCACAGAAACAAGAAAGGCCCACATGGAAAGTGTGTACTGTTCACCTTGAACCTGGAGCTCTCTTGCTCCTGGGCTTCTCTTCAGACCACTTACCTACCTGTTGGCTCAGTCTCACCTCTTTTCTACAGGGCATTTTTCCTCAAATGTGTTTCAAATTCAGATATGGCAGCTTCTCAATTTTGTGTCTATTTCTTGGACTTGACACTCTGGACTGTGCCTTCACACCCACAAAAGAAGAGAACCTTGGAGAACAGGAAATACCAGCAGAAAACATACAAGACTCATATCACAGTTCTGCTATATCCAGATAGTTTCCTTGTAACTTAATGGGAGATGTTCAAAGTTATTGAAAAGACTAGGGATAACTATGTGTATTAAATATCTCTATGTCATAAATATCAGTCAATGGAAGATATGTAAGCATGTCTCTTTCTGACTGTGCTGATAGTTCTGTTGATTATTTTTGTTTTATCTAGAGGTCTTTTCACCTGTTTGTTGCTATCCTTTTAACAAAATAAAACTTGTTCTACCAAAAACAAAAACTCACTACCTTAATGAGCAGAAATTCAATTATTATGGCCTGGAAAGAGATTGGAACATGACAGGATTATACTCACAATTTGTGTTGCCAATAAACACCAGAAGTCTCATTAAGGATGTAAGCAAGACAAATCTCATACCTAGAACATTAATTAATATATGCAAAAGTGGGCAAAATCACAGAAAATATGTGATCAGGCACTAATCGGCAAATATCAGCCTTTCAAGAATGGGATTTGGAGACAAAGTACAAAACCAATTATATTGTGTGCCTTAGAAGTCATTAAATACATCCCTCCTCCCCCAAATTTTCTCACAATCCCTGATATTTTCTTCCCCTTTTTCATTTTTTCATAGTGACTGAATTATCATCAATTGAATATTTATTAAGGTTAAAATGTCTTATTTTAAAATGCAAATTTTTCTCAAAGGGTTTGGAGGTAGGTGTGGGTTATCAGCTATTCATACTTCTGGTATCAATTAGTATAATCTAATTGCTTTCCTTTTAGATGCAGCTGACATCAGATTCAGTGTAAGACTGCAAATTTGAATGGAGATAAAAGGTTTAGCAGGTTTAGTACAGAGTGCTTTAAAGGGAGCAGGGAAGGTGGTCCTGTGTGGATTTTTGGTGCACCAGGATGCTATTTTTTTCAGTAAGAGAATACTGAGCCCAAGAGCAGAGGAGAGAGTGTTCTGAGCTGGCCCAGGCCAGTGAAAAACAGGGATGGAGCCAGAGTCAAACTCTGTGCTCAATGACTTCTCTCTAGGGGACCATCCTTGAGGGGACAAGCAAGGTGTAAAATGAGCATCTTAATCTATAATCTTTCTACTTCCATAGAACAATATCAAAGTTTACCAATCACCAGTTCTTGATCTACACATCTCATCTTTCAGATATCTTCTAGTTCTGTGCCCTTCACTGTAGCCCAGAGCTTCTTCCCCTGTGACTCAACCTGCTGTTCCCCTGACTGTCTTTCTGGTTTCAACTCTCTTTTGTATGGACAAACTAACGTAGACATTAATAGCTCACACACACTCGTTATCCTACCGTCTCAAGGCTAAATGAATGCCATATCATTCTCCACTACTGAACTCCAGCAAAAGGAAGGCTAAACACAGAATTCAGAAGTGACTGAGCAAGTCTATTTATTCTTTATCCAGAAAAGGACGTCACACCAATATCAAGGCCAAACAGACTTTAAAAGGCCATATCTTCATAAAATTGCTCAGCTGTCCAGTTCATGGAGTTCATTATTCTGCTTCTTGAAGATTATTCTTGGGTTCCAAAATAAATTCATCAAGAAATATGCTCAAACTGAGACAGTTTATCTTGACATGGATAATCACACATACGCACTTCAGCTTATACTAAAGTGGAAATATTTTCCTTCTACCTAGCAGAAACAGTTCATAAAGAATTTCCTATGTAGTCCGAAATGCTAATCTTACAAATATAAACAGATAAGTGGATTTAGATAGGTACAGACTAGTTTGTTCTTTCACAGAATTATTAATTTCTGCTATGGAGAATTTTTTGATTGCCATACTAAACTCTGCCATTGTCTTTGTTGCTCCACGTCCGAACATTGTCAAGGCCTCACACTCCTTGATAGACTCCAGATTAATATCTTGATATGTTTTTAGTTCTTTTGTCTTGATTTATGACATTTCAGTTGCTTTTTGTATAACTTCTTAATTTTATTATCTAGTTGTCTAATCATTGTTTTTTTCTTTCAGTTTTTCTTGGTGCTGTTTATTTATTGTCATAGTTTTTGTATTGTAATTTACACTCAGTATTTTTAGTTCTTAATTCTTACTCATTCTACAATCTTGCCTATTTAAATGTTTATAACATTTTATGAGATATTTTGTGTTTTTTTACGTTATAAACTTTATCTTTTCACATTTTCTCGTATATTTTATCTAATTTTCTGTATTTTTTATGATTTTTGTTTTTCTGATTTCTCTTTCATTTTTTAAATCACATATTACTTCTTTAAATACTTTTATTTGTACCTTTTTATTTTTTCTTAGTTTTAATCCTTCCTTGTCTGTTTTCCATTTATTAATTTAGTTTAATTTTCCTTGTTTATTTTTCTCCCATTATAATTTTTTAAATAAATTGTTTTATGAAAATCACAAGGATTACAGCCATGGGTTAGGCATATAAATGAAGTCTACACCACAAGTCATAGTACTGGGGAGGCTTCTCTGACTCCACTGTCTGCACAGCTGCTTCTCTAACTCTCTAAATGGGTGCCCCCTCCTTTCAAGGAACGCTTTCCTGAAGTCTTTATCATAACCAGCTCCTAAGAATAACAGGTTATTTCCTTTGGGAAAATTATTCCCTCGATATAGATGTTAAACTTAAAATATCGTTATAGGATGCCACACATTTAGTTCTTTACATGATGAGCTTGTGTTTGTTAGTATTTATTTAATACCTGTTCTGTGACATATATAAACATTAGACTTGGAGAAAATGTGGTAACAGCCTGTTTTCACTAAGACACTCATGTCTGGATAATGAGGGGCCAGGTGGTACTGCTCCTCTCAGTGACATTCATGGCAGAAAGCATTGGAAAGTGCTGTCATTTCAATGTTTTCTTCCTGCTAATGTGTTTATCAGCGGTTTGGCCCTCCACCCTGTTCCTTAGGTACACGGAAGAATTTCCTAAACTGAAATTATGGTCGCTCTCAGAGAGTAAGTTAGAAAGATTCAATATGTAAGGAATAAGTTTAGCCCTTTGAAAGAGATGACATAAGACTTCAGTCAAACTAATCCTGAGTATAAGCTTGAGGATGCAAGACTGGAAAGTGATTGTAAGTAAGGAAGCTCTTATCTTGGTAAATTCTTTTTATCTGTCTGAAGTAAAAAAAAAAAAAAAAAAAAAGTTTCATGAGAGGAAAATGGTCTAAACATTGTCTACAAAAAGAGAACAAAAAGACAAAACTGGGCCAGTATCTTCAGCATTATCCAGGGGTGCCTTGTCCCATAGACACATGTTCTATGTGGCAGGTATATATATCTACAGTGACTGTGTAGCATTGAGTACTATGGTTTAACGACACATTAAGACCATCCAATGAAATCCCTGTGTTCTCATTATTTGCATGCCTATGGTCAATTTTATCACCTGTGAAATGGGCAAAAAAAACAGTATCTACTTTATGCTATGAGGTTTAAATAATATAACTGTCTCCTAGGAGATAAGTGCTCAATAAATATTAGGTATCTTTATTATTATTACATAGTTATCACATTTAAGGATTTGTAACTGCTATTACAAATATGTTGTAGACACACATATAATAAGCATAGTATTTTAGAGCCTTTGTTAAATACAGCAGTGACATTATGAAAGATATTTTTCATCCTATAGTTGTAAGAAAAAGTATTGATTTTTGTCTGTGGCTATTGTCAAGTTAAGTACAATTCATAATTAATCGGTTTTTTTTTTTTTTAAATCTGTGATTCAGCTTGTTCAATGTGCCAGCAGATCTTCTATCCAAGCACACTAATTATACACTGCTGCATTAGTCAGCTCAGGCTGCCATAATAAAATAACCATAGACTGGGTGGCTTAAACAGCAGAAATTTATTTTCTCACAGTTCTGGAGCTGGAAAGTCCAAGACCAAGGTCTGGCAGGGTTCAGTTTCTGGTGAGAGCTCTCTTCGTGGCTTGCAGATTGCCATCTTCTACTAGATGTATCCTCAGAAGACAGACAGAGAGAGAGAGAGGGGGAGAGAGGGAGAGGGACACGGAGAGGGGGAGAGGGGGAGAGAGAGAGAGAGAGAGAGAGAGAGGAAGAGAGGAAGAGGGACACGGAGAGGGAGAGAGAGAGGGGGAGAGAGGGAGAGAGAGAGAAAAAGAGAGAGAGAGAGAGAACTCTTCCTTTTCTTATAAGGCCACAGTTCTATCAGATCAGGGCCCTATCCTCATGACCTCATTTAACCTCAATCACCTCCCAAAGACTCTATCTCCAGATACAGTCACACCAGGTCTTAGGACTTTCAACATACGAATTTTGTGGAGACAAGATTCAGTCCACGGCAGCTGCACAGTCCAATTAGAGAAACTCGTCATATTTTGAAGAATAAGCAGCTTGCTTTCAGAGTACTCAAGTGAACAGAAGTCTAGGAATAACACGTACGGCATGTTCTTTTCTTTAATGAGAAGAGTTAGATCCTTATATTAGCATGAGAAAACATTCACCTACATAGCCCAAGATATTTATTTTCAAACTACGAGAAGAAACAGACTGGAGGAGGGGGGCTATCTGTTATGTTGGAATGTTTACCGTTAGGGATCTGCTTAAGACATTTGTAGGGAAAGTACCCTTATTCCTTAAAATAATTGCAATAAACCCAATCTGTTTACAGACACTATCTAAAGACAGGCAGGAACCAGGAAAATGAGTTAAATCTATTTCATCCTAGAAGGATGATGCTAATCCTTTACAAAGTAATTGTATCTCCATTTTAGTTGGGGTCTTTATGCTTCAAATAAGGTGTGTTAGTTGAAGTTAGGTTTCCATTTGGTCACTGAACCTGAAAAAGGCATGCTGAATTTCATAGTTCCTTTGCAGATCAATATTAGTCACCACAGGTAACTGTGTGGTAATCTTCATCTATCAACAAAGAAGCTGCTGCTAATAATAACAATAATAATAAGTTGACTCACCTATAATCTAGTCACTTCACATGCATGGAACAATCTATCAACTCACAATACCCAATATATAGTCAATATCATATACCATGTAAGAAAAGGTACATAATGTACATAAAATATGCATAAATCCTGTAGAAAAAAATTAAGCAGAAATCTGTTTATAAGAAATCCATGACTTTCCAGTGTTAGTGTCTATGTAAGAGAAGATTTTGTATTAACTCATGGTAGAAAAGATTTAATGATAACACAGAATTTAGATAGAATTAGAGAACTATTATGCTCCTGTCATCTGTAAATTCTGAGGCTTCTGAGAAGGGATAATGTTCCAACTAGTGAGGATCAACATTTCACAGGATGAAAGGCAATCAGCTGTTTCTACAAGTAAGGAATGACGGCTTCAGGTCAACCAAATACAGGATCAAAATGAGCACTAGTCACTTAGCAAACACTTCTCCTCTGGGGCTGGGAAGTAGGGCTGGGTCTAACCTTTTATCTGACCTTCTCTGGAGTATTATAAAGATAGGCTCACAGGCTAACTGATTTCGTTTCTTAGGTTCACGTATACAAATGCTTAAAAATAAAACTTACAAAAGAACAATCATATTTTTTCTGGAATTGTTATTCATATTGTTATTGCATGGTTTATGTTTTTCCTTTATGTATTCTTACTTCAATCATATTGTATTTATTGTACTTTGCCTTTCTTTTTTCAAGCATTTGGAATCACTTTATAAAATAATAATTTCTCTTAAATAGCTCACATCAATAATGACCTAGGTCATAATCATTTGTAGAATTTTATAGATTGGTCCACATCTTACCTCTACTCCATGCATCAAAGGATGGCTGGCCACAAGAGTAATACAACAACATAATTTTGCACTGGATGTTCTTTTCGGTTACATAAAAAGAGTCATTTAAAAAATCTTAAAAACTCAACTCTTTTAAAACACAATGCTTACATTTTTTATAAGTGGAAAATGAACAAAACTGATATATTACTTAGATCTCCTGATTTAGAAGCAGTTTTGGTGACTTGAAAACTAATTTATCAAGCTACAGATATCTAGGACCACCGGATTTTTATATATCAAAAAAAAAAAAGGAATATACCCCACCAAGTTCTCTGGAAGCAAGTGGAATATCCCAGAGTCAGTTATATGGCACAGCTTGAACTAATAATGGACACTTAGGATTATCTGACTAAGAAGCTCAGCTGGGACTGAGACAAGCAGTTCCTAATTCTAGTCTCCTGGGCCATCATTCAAATACATTATTATTCAAATAGCTAATGAGACAGGAAGAGTTTGAACTATAATTGACTTGTATTCTCTTGGGAAGTCAGCTCTGAGAGTAGATCTAAATAAATTCCCCAAGTGTATTGTAGACAGAAAGTATTATAATTAATTTACTAGTCAGGCCCAAAGCACCATGAGTGAAAGAACTGCCCACTTCCTCCTTTACCAACTCCTAGATTCCAACCTCTCCAGGAAAATATAAAAATCTACTTCCACATATTCTGAAATAGATACAGATGTGATGTAAAATATGTGACATATAACATGTATTCCTCTACTTTTCCATAGAATATGGTGCAAGGAAAATAAAAGCACCCACATATGGTACAGTGCAGTTCTGGATGTCACAGAAGTTCAGTTATACTAAATATTGTGATATCATTATTATATTAATATAAGCAATTATATTGTTACTTCTATATTATATATATCTTGTGGCCTAAAAACTAATTTCATTACAGAATTTTAAAAATTAATTGTAAAATTTTAGTTAAACATGGCTAAAACTATTTCTTCCCAAACTCTAGTAAAATAGGGGTAAATATATAATTTAAATATATACATAAAACCACAATCACAAAGAAAGAAAATGAGACAATAAAGATGAGAAATTTCAACACATTTTGGAAGATTGAAAGCATACAGATGAGTGGTTTTTAAAGTAGAAAAAGCTAAAACCTGAGCACCAGTAGAAAAATGTTCCAGTGAAAAAAAGGCATAATTTCTTCACAGAGATTGAGAGTGCAAAGTATTAAAAAAGGTAACATGAGACATAGAGCAGATACATGGAGATTTATTGAAAGTGCATATTAATTGTAGTTAGTCTCCAGATCTGGTCCTCAAATGACTTCATTCCTCCATTGACCCCAAAAGAGCCTAAAGTTCTATTGTTTGGAGTACTTGAATCAGAAAGTTTCCAGACAAGTGTACGAGAAATAGGAGAGAAATAGGAGGTAAGAGGTTAAGATTAGGGGAATTAATTGAATTGTGAAACTCTTAGGGCCCCATTTCCATACAATTTCTGGTATGAGCTTCAGCAAAGAGGACATTACTCGAAGCTCTTTTACAGGCAGGAGAGCATACATTCTTCTCTAGGAAAAAATGGTCCCAGAAAACATGATATATAAATATTGGGATTAGATGGTACCCAAATAAGAACATTATCTAAGGTGAAGCCCAGAAGTCAGCAAATACTAATCATGCACATGCAGCTTCAAATTCACTCAAATATAAGCAGATAGCCAAGGATCACCAGGAATTTGAAGAATGCTTCCAATGTGGAATAAAAAGGCCAACCTAAACAAGCAGAAGAAAAGGAACTAGAGAAGCCAGAGATAATATAAAAACTCTAAAACTCTCCCTTATGAACACACACACACAGAGGAGAGAACAACAACAACAAAGGCCAACTAACAAAGAAGTTCAGTGCAGAGTCATGAAACTTAAAAAAAAAAAAAAAAAAAAGGAAACTGAGAAACATATCACAGAAAACCACCAAACTGAAATGGCAGACAGAAACACAAGGAAAAAGCAACAATGGAAATATAGATCAACCAGAAAAAAAAGACAGATGGCAATATTAAGTCTTCATATATCAATAATCACCCTAAATGTAAATAGATTGAATTCATCAAAAGACATAGAGTGGCTGGATGGATTAAAACAAACAAGACCCAACAATGTACTGCCTCCAGGAAACCCACCTCTGCTCTAAAGACAAACATAAGCTCAAAGTGAAGGGATGGGAGATGATAATCCACACAAATGACAACCAAAAAATAGCAGGTGTATCCATACTCATATCAGACAAAATAGACTTCAAGCCAAAAATGATAACAAGAGATAAAGATGGCCATTATATAACGATAAAGAGGACAATCCATCGAGAAGATATAATACTTATAAATATGTATGCACCTAACATAGGAGCACCAAAGTATATAAAGCAACTATTAACAGATATAAAGGGAGAAATCAACAGCAGCACAACAATAGTAGGTGGCTTTAATAAGTACCCCACTTACATCAATGGATAGATCATCCAGACAGAAAGTCAAAAAGAAAACTTTGGCCTTAAATGAAACATTAGACCAGATGGACTCCATACACCTATATAGATATAGATATAGATATATAGATAGAACATTCTATTCAAAAGCAGCAGAGTACAGATTCTTTTCAAGTGCACATGGAACATTCTCAAAGATAGACCATATGTTGAGAAACAAAACAAGTCTCAATAAATTTAAGAAGATTGAAATAATATCAAGCAACTTTTCCAACCACATGGTATGAAACTAGAAATCAACTACCAGAAGAAAGCTAGAAAAGATACAAATATTTAGAGACCAAACATCATGCTACTGAACAAATATTGGATCAATAAAGAAATCATAGGAAAATTTTAAAATACCTGGAGACAAATGAAAATGAAAACCTCAAGAAATGAGAAAAATCTCCAACAATCTAACATTACCTGTAAAGGAAACAGAAAAAGAAGAACAAAGGAAGCCCAAAGTCAGTAGAAGGATGGAAATAATAAAAATCAGAGTGGAAATAGATGAAAAAGAGAGTAAAGAGACAATAGAAAAGGTGAAACCAAAAGCTGGTTCTTTGAAAAGATAAACAAAATTGACAAACTTTTAGCTAGACTTACTAAGAAAAATAGAGAGAAGACTCATATAAATAAAATCAGAAATAAAAGAGGAGAAATTCCAACAGATACCACAGAAATAAAAAGGATTTTAAGAGACTACTGTGGAAAGCTATATGCCAACACATTGAATAATCTAAAAGAATAGATAAATTCTTAGGATCATACAACCTTCCAAAACTGAATCAAGAAGAAATAGAGAATCTGAACAGATTGATCACTAGTAAGAAGTGAATCAGTAATCAAAAACCTCCCCAAAACAAAAGCCCAGGACCAGATGGTTTCTCCAGTGAATTCTACTAAAAAATCAAATGAAATTTAATACCTATCCTTCTCAAAACCTTCCAAAAAATTGAATAGGAGGGAATGCTTCCTAACTTATTATTCAAGGCCAGTATTACCCTGATACCAAAACCAGATGAGGACAATATAAAAAAAGAAAATTACAGGCCAATATTGCTGATGAATATAGATGCAAAAATTCTCAACAAAATATTAGCAAATCAAATACAATACATTAAAAGGATCATACATCATGATCAAGCAGGATTTATTCCAGGGATGCAAGGATGGTTCAATGTCTGCAAATCAATCAACACGACATACCACATTGACAAAATGAAGGATAAAAATCATATGATCATCTCAATAGACACAGAAAAAGCATTTGATAAGATTCAATATCCATTTATGATAAAAACTCTCAGTAAAATGGGTATACAAGAAAAATACCACAACATAATAAAGGTCACATATGACAAACCCACAGCTAACATCATACTCAATCGTGAAAAACTGAAAGCTATCCATCTGAGAACAAGAACAAGACAAGGATGCCCACTCTCACCACTCTTATTCAAAATAGTATTGGAAGTCCTAGCCAGAGCAATCATGCAAGAAAAAGAAATAAAAGTTACCTATATTGGAAAAGAAGAAGTGAAACTGTCACTATTTGCAAATGACATGATTTTATATATAGAAAACTCTCAAGAATCTACCAAAAAACTTTTAGAGATAATAAAAGAAAACAGTAAAGTTGCAGGGTACAAAATCAAAATACAAAAATTGGTTGCATTTCAATGTACTAAAAATAAACTAACAGAAATAAAAATCAAGAATATAATCCCATTTACAATTGCAACAAAAAGAATAAAATACCTAGGAATAAATTTAACCACAGAAGTGAAAGATCTATACACTGAAAACTGTAAAACATTGTTGAAAGAAATCAAGAAGACACAAAGAAATGGCAAGATATTCTGTAATCATGATTAGAAGAGTTAAAATGTCCATATTACCTAAAGCCATCTACAGATTCAATGGAATCCCTATCAAAATCCCAACGACATTTTTCACAGAAATAGAACAAAGAATCCTAAAATTTATATGGAACAAAAAAAGACCCCAAATAGCCAAAGTAATTGTGAGAGAAAAGAACAAAACTGGAGGTATCACACTCTTTGATTTTGAAGTGTACTACAAAGCCATAGTAATCAAAACAGCATGGTACTGGCAAAAAAAACAAACACAGAGATCATCAGAACAAAATAGAGAGCCCAGAAATAAACCCACATATCTACAGACAGCTAATTTTCAACAAAAGAGCCAAGAACATACAATGGAGAAAGGAAAGTCTCTTCAATAAATGGTGTTGGGAAAACTGGACAACAACATGCAAAACAAATGAAAGTAAAGCACTATCTTACACAATACACAAAAATAACTCAAAATGGATTAAAGACTGGAATGTGAGACCTGAAACTATGAAACTCCTAGAAGAAAACATAGGCAGTACACTCTTGGACATGGGTCTTACCAGTATCTTTTTGAATACTATGTCTCCTCAGACAAGGGAAACAAAAGAAAAATAAACAAATGTGACTACATCACACTAAAAATTTTCTGCATGACAAAAGAAATTATCACAAAACAAAAAGACAACTTAACAGATTATGAGAAGATATTTGCAAACCATATATCTGATAAGGGGTTAATATTCAAAACACATAAAGAACTCATACAATTCAACAACAAAAAAAACAATCAGTTTGAAAAATGGGAAGAGGATCTGAACAAACATTTTTCCAAAGAAGATATACAAATGGACAACAGGCACATGAAAAGACATTCAACATCATTAATTATTAGGGAAATGCAAATCAAAACCACAGTGAGATATCACCTCATGCCCATCAGAATGGCTATTATTAAAAAGACAAGAAATAATTTGTGCAGAGGATGTGGAGAAAACAGAACCCTCATACACTACTTGTGGGAATACACATTGGTTCAGCCACTATGGAAAACAGTTTGGAGATCACTCAAAAAATTCAAGATAGAACCAACAAATAATCCAGCTATTCCGCTTCTGGATATTTATCCAAAAAAAACCAGAAA
Organism: Diceros bicornis minor; assembly: GCF_020826845.1. NCBI lineage: Eukaryota > Metazoa > Chordata > Mammalia > Perissodactyla > Rhinocerotidae > Diceros > Diceros bicornis. The sequence goes on along the minus strand of NC_080742.1, from coordinate 17,982,549 downwards.
CACTAATTCAAAAAGATACATGCACCCCTATTTTCATTGCAGCCTTATCTACAATAGCCAAGGCTTGAAAACAACTTAAGTGGATAAATAGATAAAGATGTGGCATACATATATACAGTGGAATACTACTTAGCCATAAAAAAGATGAAATATTGAGATTTGCAACAACATGGACAGACCTTGAAAGTATTATGCTAAGCTTTCGAAATAAGTCAGATGGAGAAAGACAAATACCATTTGATTTCACTCATATGTGGAAGATAAAAACAACAATAACAAACACACACATAGATACAGAGAACAGATTGGTGATTACCAGAGGGGAAGGGGGATGACGGGAGGGCAAAAGGGGTAAAGGGACATTTGTACAGTGACAGAGAGAAACTAGACTTTTGGTAGTGAACACAATGGAGTGTACACAGAAGTCGAAATATAACGATGCATATAACGATTTGAAATTTGTATAATGTTTAAACCAATGTTACCTCAATAAAAGCAAATAAATAAATGAAAGTAGGAGTAATGAGGGGAAAAAAGAATTTTGGAAAACTTGTATCCACCACTGTGAGCCTAACAGCTTCCTACAACTTAGATACTTTTCTGATTAGATCATTGGTGATATAAACAAATGCAGTTTGCTTTATATTACATAATTAAATGTGTCAACACTTGGATTATCTGAAAAAATAACAAAGATGTAATACATATACACAAAGGAATATTATTCAGCCATGGGAAAGGAGGATATCCTGCCATTTGCAACGACACGGACGGACCTTTAGCTCATTACACTAAGTGAGATAAGTCAGACAAAGACAAGTATAGTGTGATATCACTTATATGTAGAATCTAAAAACGTTAAACCTGTGTAAAACAGAGAGTAAAATGGTGTTTACCAGCAGATGGAGGGGGATAAGGTGGTCAAGGGTACAAACTTATAAGAAGTAGTACGTAAGCCATAGAAATCTAATGTACAGAATAAGAATATAGACAATAATATTGTACTATAATTATGCAATGTGATAAACATCACTACATTGACAATTATATCACAGTATATAAATGTATCAAAGTAACATGCTGTACACTTTAAACTTAATGTTACATGTCAAATTTATTAAATAAAAAATGAAAACAGAGTATGAAAATCTCAATAATTTTACATGGATTACTTGTTGAAATATTTTGGATTAAATAAAATATAATAAAATTTAAAAAAGAATTGGGACAGATTAGAAAGTCATTATAGAATCCTCAAATTATTAAGAAAAATATACGATTTTTTAAAAAAATCATAAATGCCTATATTACATAATAGCTACAAGTTTACATTTTTTATTTTGATTTATTATAAAACACATTCTCCATTCAATATCTGCAATTAATGGGCTTAAAGATACTGCGTAGTATTTGCAACTTATGGATATACCTTAATTGATTTAATAGTTCCACGATTATTAAGTATTTAGGTTGGTTTTAGTATTTTACTATTATAAACAATTCTTCTAATTCTAAAATAGACTTGTTTTTAGTCCTAAAGGCAGTAAGATTCATAATTATGTGATTCAGTATAATCGGTAAAACTTTTATCATAGTCTCCATATTCATCTAAATAAAATTCTAAAAAATACATCTGAAAATTTTTGAAACACTAAAATATTCACGTGTTTCCATGTAAAAAAATATCAGTTAATTTTTTAGTGACATAGCTTGAGGAGAGAATATAAGATTCATAAATTATCTTCCTTAGCATTCAAACACATTCTTGCATATGTATATACCACTTATAATTTACTGATGCTTTAAAATATTGGATCCAAACTAGACAGGCAAAACATTTAAAGATTCAGTTTTACAATAAATTCATGATTATAGCTATTACTCCAGTGAGGGAAGAAAGAAACCTAAGTGGGTCATTAACCATATCGTGTCATGTTGGTCAACTTTTATTCTTCTGTATTCTATTATTTAAATATTAGTTTATACTATATATAGTTCTTTTTCCATTTGAGGTGAAATTGGTATAGAACATTAACCCACCATATCTATCTAATTAGTAAAATGTCTATTGTCTTCATTCAAGACTCAGCTCCTCTTTTTCTGGTCCGGCTCTGTGCAGCCTTTCTTCATTCTTATTCTCGAGAGGAATGTCATTCGTTCCGATTGCACCTTACCTTTCAAATATCTGTCATATTTTTCTTATCACGCTGCATAAACTATCTCTCTTATATTCCCCTGATATATATGCGCTCCTTAAAGGCAGAACCCAGGTTGAATAGTTACATACATCATCCAAGGACTTAGCACTTTATCATCTTTGTATACTTATTACCCAGCACAACTACTGGCTTAGTGCTAACAATGAATGACTGAACAGATATTCTGAGGGCTTTTAAGTAAGGATCATATTTGAAACTTCTTGTGCCCTTTTAATTTCAAGTTCCAAGAATATTTTACTACATAGAGAATATCATTTAAGATGTAGTTGTTTGCTTATCTTTTCTATTTTATAGACCTAGTTCTCAAAAGTATTTTAGGAAAGGAATATAAAATGACGATTGGCAATCTTGCAAAAATGGTATTTTTATCAATTCATCCTTGGCACAGAGAAAATTGTGATCACAACCTGTCACCATTCTAAACATCATTTTTACGGTTAAGAACAAAATATATTTGGTGGGGAATAATTTTAGAAAGAAAAAAGTCACCCTGATTTCTTAAATGGGAATGGAAAATTTCCTGTGCTATCACCAACATATCAAGGTTACTCGCAGACATGTTTTTAGATGTATTGTATGCGCTAGAGATATTTTCATTTGTAAGGTTACCACAGTGATAACTGTAAATAGTATAAATTCGAAAATACTTAAAACAAAATCTAACTTAGAGGAAACAGAAAATACTGAAGGAAAACAAACTTGAGTATTTATGTTCCTGGTGAATACTTATTTTAATTATATTTTAGTGAAGGCACATATGTCTTTTAAAAAAAAAGAAAGTATCATGAAAGTAAGGTTTAGCCTTAGGAAAATTCATTGGGAAGGTGAAAGTGAATGTGAAGGACATGGTGTCACTTCTCCTCTTCCCACCCACATACATTGGCCTCTGACCAGTAGATCCTTCCCTCATTTCTGTCAAGATGCTTTTGATAATGAGCGATGCTGGAAGCCTGTGAAGTGTCTTCACTTTGGTAGTGACTTTTTGAAGAGGTGTCATCAAGACCTAAGAGAAATGCATTTTTTTTTTCTTTTTTTGCTGAGAGAAGATTCTCCCTGAGCTAACATCTGTGCCAGTCTTCCTCTGTGTCGTATGTGGGACACCACCACAGCATGGCTGATGAGTGGTGTAGGTCCGGCCTGGGATCTGAACCTGCGAACCTGGGCCACTGAAGCAGAATGCACTGAACCCAACCCCTAGGCCACAAGGCTGGCCCCTAAGAGAAATGCATATTTAATTGAAATTTTCTCTTGAGTTTGGCAGCAGTAGACAGTGGAAGCTATTTGGAGAAGCCTCCTTCTTATTCTGCTCAAATCACACTCTGCAGCTCCCCATACACTTGGGCTACATCATAAACTGACCCTTTGTGGAAAGTTGTTCTCTCTCAAACAATAGTCTCTTTCTCTATTTAATACTATTTTCTCCTCTTTTAAAACTGGCTGGAACCAGGGATAGAAAGAAGCAAATAAATTGAAGAAATGCTGACATATAATTTTACTACAGTTTTTTCGCAGTCTACTTTTATAAGTTCTTTAATAAACAATATATTTATTGATCACTGAAAAAGCTTCTGGTGCTGGTGGGGTTTGTGTCATCATCATCCCCATTTTACAGATGGATCCATTGAGACCAAAATTATTAAGTCAATTAGCAGAAAGAACTAGGACTGAAATCCAGATAGCTGGCTTCAAAATTCCATGTCCTTGTCCCAACAAAATAGAAAAATCCTAGAGGCTTCAAAGGGAACAGCAAAAAAACTTCAGTTAGTATGGAAAATGTTCTTATCTATGCTGAACTACCCCTCTTGTGCACACAACTGCCAAGGCTTAAAGAAATAAGCCTCATAGGAGCAACTTATTCTATGAGGAAGACCTCTCTACAGTGTTGCAAGTCCTCTTTGACAGTCACAGGACAAGAGGGGTTTCTGACAACCAGGAAGAGTGAAATGTTTTAAGGGCAGTCATGACCCCAGAGTGAAGGTCTTAAAGGAAGTAAACAATCAGGTTTGACCCTGAGCCTAGGGAGAAGGGACCCTTTGTTTGACTATATAGCCTGGGATATCTTCTATTTATTTCCACTGTAACAAGGTAAATGTGTGTTGTCTCTCATCCTCCATTCTCCTACTATACTCGCTCCTGCTACATCACATCCTTGCCATGATTAGGAAGACATACGATAAGATTAGGAAGACTTTGCGGAAGGGAAGGAAGGACCAAACGCCCACAAACCAATTGAATGGTTATTTGTCTTTGACTCCATTGACAACTGCACATTGCTTTTGCATTTTGCATTCAGTTTTACTTGCCCATTCTTGAAAAGACATTAATCAAAATTAATCATTTATTTTAAAACTAGGTTATAAGATTCCTTGGCATTCTAAAAATGCACTGAGTTGAAGAAAGTGAAGAAAAATACCATTAGAGCATGTTGAAATGAAAAAGAAATAGAACTTAATAAAATATATTTGTGTGCAAATAATTTAATAAATGTTATTATACATTTTGATTGAAGAATTCAGAAAAGAAAAATATATTCAATTATTTCCATGTGAAATACACGAAATGCACGCCAGTTTCAGTTATGGCAAATTACTCGGTGGGAGGCAATGTATATTAATATGTGTGTACAAAGAATTAATATAGTTTCACAGACTGCAAGAACATCAATATTTTCCATCACCAGATGGCAGAAATAAAGCTACAGAAATTTAGCATCTAAAGATTCAGATTATACCCAGAAAAACATAACTGCAGTGCCTATCTTGATTTTATTTTTAGTTGAACAGACATAAAAATACATTGGTGCAAAACTCTGCTTTGTGTGAAGTAGAAAAAATTACTTTAACAGCAGCTTTCCATTTGAATGGGCTGTAAACTCATTATTTTTTCATCAGTTAGGTTATAGAGCCTTTTAAAAGAAACATTTTCAAAGACAAGCTACAACCAGATCTGGACTATAAAAGAATTACTCATTCAATCAGCATCTCCTTCTGGAAAGCATTCTAAATCAATCTCACCTATTTCCAACCGTGCACACACTCCTTGTCTTACTTTCTCAACCTTTATCCTTCTCATTTTTCAAAAATGGATCCGTTGCCTGTGCATCTGAACTGCTCTGGATGGTTGGGTTTGCTTATGTCATTCTATCATATGCACTTGTGTGTTTTCTTGTGATCTCCATCCTGACAATATGGGTTTAAATTTGATTTGTTACACTAATTTTTATGTATTATGTAGTTGTGAAATAATAACCATAAAAATAACAACAATGAAGAGGAAATGTCCATTTAACACATATATAAACAAACTTTCATTCTAGGAATCTGGAATTTTCTCATTCCATGGTGTAAATAGCGATATTTCAATATTTCTCTTACCTTCTATAAGAGATACTATGAGATACCTAGTTGATCAAATCAAATGGCTTCTATAAGATTTAATGTTTGATCTTCCTTAGATTAGCCAGAATTTTAAATATCTCAACGTAACATTATTTTATTAATGTAAATTAACAATAGTAGAAATAATATTGTTTTACTGGGTGCCAGAAAGTGTTCCAAGCATTTAAAAGGGGTTCAACATTTAAACTTTATAACAACCTGTGAGATAAGTGCAATGAATGTCCCCATCCTACATTTTAGGATGCTGAGCATTTAGGTTACATCACTTCCCCCAAATCCCACAGATAATACATAGCTGAGCCCTGATTTACACCCAGGTACTCAGATTCTTCACTTTCTGCCCTTAACCATCTCTCCATTCTACCTCAACTGCACTATTAAAAAAAAAATTATTCAGTGTTTATTTTACACCTTTCTTCAACAAGCATGCATTGAGTGGTCACTTGGTACCAAGGATTGACTATTCATAGAAAAATCTAAAACTGCACTCCACCCTGGAAGGCATACAGTCTGGTGGAGAACAGAGATATGATTAACAAGGACAATACGGTTTTACAGGTGCCATGACAGTTATGTGGAAGGCATAAGAACAAAAAAAGAGTGGATACGTTCCCCCGAAGGTACTTTCGTCCAAGTGTCTTCTGACAGGTGACAGAAGGCAGTGCCGTAGGTCAAGGTAAAAAAGGCATACACATGTGGGCTGGCCCTGTGGTTTAGCGGTTAAGTGCCCGCGCTCCGCTACTGGCAGCCCAGGTTCGGATCTGGGCACGCACAGACACACTGCTTCTCTGGCAATGCCGAGGCTGCGTCCCACATACAGCAACTAGAAGAATGTGCAACTATGACATACAACTATCTACTGGGGCTTTGGGGAGAAAGAGGGGAAAAAGGAGGAGTATGTGCGATAGATGTTAGCTCAGAGCCGATCTTCCTCAGCAAAAAGAGGAGGATTAGCACTGATGTTAGCTCAGGGCTGATCTTTCTCACAAAAAAAAAAAAGAGAATCTGGAAAAAAAAATGCATACACCTGTGCAGAAGTACCCGCGAGTCACGCATATTTGAAGAAAGGCAAGTAGCTCATTATTCTAGGAGCTTAAGTTTAAAAACAGTGTACCACGGGTGTGCATATTTACCAAAACACATTTAATGGTACTTAACAACTGTGCATTTCACTGCATGTAAATATCTCAAAAAAAATCAATTGTCAATTTAAAAACAGACAAGTTTGGAGAGTCAGGAGGAGGCTATAACATAGTCGGCTTTGCACGGTGTGCTCAGGAATATGCATTTCATCTTATATACACTGGGGAGCTTCCAAAGGATTTTAAGCAAAGGAGTCACTTGACCCAAAATGTGTTCTAGGAAATCATTCTTGTGGCAGTGTGAGGATATATTGGAGTGACATAGGGCATGATAAACAGACCACATAGGAGACTATTGCAATAGTGAAACACAGGAGGATGAGGACTGAACTAAGGCAATCACAAATGAAATAAAGCCTAAGAAATGAACTTGAAACTATTTGGATATGCCGTTTACTCACCTGCTGAAGGGATGTGATCTAGAACAAAGGAGGTAGAATTATACTGGACCAGATAGGAACAAGCTCGTCTGCTGGGACTGGCGGGAAGTTGGTGAGGGTGGTCACAGAGAGGTTATGATGTTTAGCACAGCTGAGCACCTTGATTTCCTGCATGTGGTAATGTTTAAGTCCTAACTTATCTCTAGAGAGAGGAGGCTGTGACCATGCGGGGAGACGACTTGAGGCAACGTTGAATCTTTAATGCGGTAACTGCGGAGAATAGAAAAGTGCACTGACCAGAGACATGTGAAGTCATGTCCTATTCTGACAGGCAGCTTAGGGATGAAGTAGTGACAAGTACAGAGAAAACAAGACAAAGAGAGAAAAGGAATGAATCATTAACTCCAGGGGGAAGAAGTACTATAGAAAAAAAGAAATAAGCGTAGTATATCATATAACTCAGCTGTGAATAATTATCACATAATCACAGTCATAATACAGATACTAAATCTTGATCTAAAGATTAACTTATTGAATAACTGTACCTACATTTGGAGGACGGTAGGGAGGTAAAGTATGAGGGGGGACATGAGGATAAGTGGGTAATAAGGGAAAGTCCTCCTCTTCCTCTACAGGAAGTCAATAGCTAATATCCAATACTGAAAAATCTATATATACATGTGATTTCTAAATTTGAGGGCATATTCCAAAAGAAATAGCTGAGAATTGAAAGTGTTGCCTCTAGGGCAGGGGATGGGGCTTGCTGTTTTAGAGACTACTGAATTTTTGTAGTAAGCTTTGTAGAACTATTTAAATTTTTAAGTATATCCATGTGTCACTGATAAAAATATTAAATTAAAAATATATTTTTAAAGAAAACATGAAAAGCAGTATTTGGGAAGCCATCTTAGGGAATTAGGAGATGCCACATTTATTTCCAGATCCTGCGGCACATGGAGTGTGAGAGAGCGTCCTCCACAAGCTGGGCACCTGAGGATCTGGTGTAATCAAGAAGACACGAGTTTTGGTAAATGCGAGAAGGTGTAAGGTGCTTGAAGATGTAGAGAAGTTTGTTCAAAGGAATTTTACGATTCCAGAATGTGAAATGAGAGAAACATCCAGAAGGAAGACTCACACAACAGTATGGGGATTAAAAAGTTATAAAAATAGCAGATTAATAGAAATTAACAGACAAATGGGATTTTTAGGTAGATGAATGATCAATGGGGAAAAAAAAACATCAATGTCTTCATACAGTTCAGGTATTTGATGTTGACCTCAGAGACATTTTTAAGTCCAAAAGCCTTAACAGGAAAATCTTAAAGGTCTTATGACCTTGGCGACTACCCTACCTCTGTTTAGAAAGATGGACACACATATAAGTTGACAATTTAAGTAACAGAATTCATGCCTTGAAGCCAGAATAATATTATATTCAAACATTTCTAGGATTACATTTTCCTAACTCAAAAAACCTCACAGCAAGCAGGGCAGAGCATGTAGGAGAGGGTCAGGAGGGGGGGGAATTGCTTTGCCGCAGGCAAAATGCATTAGCTCAGTGAAGCCAAGCAGAGCACTCCGGCTGAAACCCACACACTCGTCTGTTGGTGGTGTTTTTGTTTTTTCTTCTTCTTCTGACCTTCCCATAATTCAAGACAGGAATACCTCAAAAGTAGGTCAGCTCTGGTCCACAGTTTGGAATTCAGGCAGTGCGCTTCTCTTTATTGCATTTCACAGATATCGCATTTTTCACGCGACTCTCCACCAGCAAAAAGATTACGATTCACTGAAGGCTCAGACAATTAGCATTTTTAGCAATAAAGTATTTTTTAATTAATTAAGGTAGGTACATTTTTTTTTAGACATAATGCTATTGCACACTTACTATAGTGTAAGCAACTTTTATATGCACGGGGAAACCACGAAATTCTTGTGACTCGCCTTTTTGCAATAGTCATTTCAGGAACTGAACCACAGTATCTCTGAGGTATGCCTATCCACATCTAAATGTCTCTTAGTGACTGGGAGATAGAAGTCGTAGTTTAAAGAATTTACATCTGTCCTAATTGTTGGACTGCAGGCTTCACCTTTTCCTCGATCTCACTTTATTTAGGGATTTAAGAATCCTAAGACCTTGAGAACAGAGACTACCACCCCATGATTTCTATTATATTTCTATTTCTATTCTATTCTTGGTGTTGTGGTTCTACTACTGAACTATTAGCTGCAAGAAACTTTATTATACGGTAAAAAAAAAAAAAAAAGATTTTTTTTAAACTGATTCTGCAGTTTGGAATGGTACAGAAATATTTTCAACTGCATCAATTCTTTCTCTCTCCTGTCCTCTGTTCCATGCATTCTAAAGAACTGCCGGTTCCCTAAATGTGACATAGTGATGTAAAGCCCATCTTCACCTTGTTCTCCTGGGCAAAACCTCCTCATTTTTTTCAAACAAAGTTTAACTATCTATTTTGAATTGCTTCTCAGATTAATGATAAATTACCAGCTCAAAAGTAGGGGCTATCTCAAATTTTCCTCAAGCATAGAAGATATGATCATTCCCTGCTCCCTCCCATAATTGCAGCCTAATACTGTTTTTCATTTCTTCATCCTTCTACTGCAGTGGTTCTCTAAATGCAGCGGGTATGACAATCGCCTGGAGGACTGGTCAACACACAGATCGCTGAGCCCAGTCCACAGGGTTCCTGATTCAGTAGGTCTGGGGTGGGGCTCAAGATTTGGCATTTCTAACAAGTCTCCAGGTAATGAGGATGCTGCAGCTAGGGACCACACTTTGAGAACTTGTGGTCTAGTGTTTTCCATCTGTTTCTCATAAGTGTTAGTCTATATGTCTGATGCACTTTCCAAGTCCAATCATATTTAATGCCCAGTTTACACACGACAACACAGAGGCTAACAGATTAAGTAATATACCCCAGGACACTGAAACAGTAGAGGCATAACCTAGATTCAAACTAAAGTCAGAAATTATCCTAGGTAAATAACTACTGTTTGACAGGCACATTATTAAATATCAAGACATTTTTGTTTGGAAAAAGACAAACTGATGTAGGAGATGAGAAAACATATTTTCTCGACCCCTCTCCTCCTTGCTCCTCACCCTAAGCTAGAGATAAATACCATTGCTTCCTCAGATTAATAAGAATTTATCAGATCAAAAGTAGAGGCTGAGAAATAATTGTTCAGAAATTTCCGGACATGTGAAAATACTAATTTATTATGTTTTTTGATCTAACAGCTCTCTTGCAGGGCAGCAAACTGCTTTAGAGTTAGTATATAATTCCAGAAAAGATGTTTCCACTACTCTGTAATTAAACCAACAGGACTTCAAGTCAAGGTTATCTACAATGAATATAATTCAACTGTTGATAGTCAAGAATTAAACATTTTAGGATTACTGTTTTATAGGCAAGCAAACAACAAAAAAGCAGACTTCACCACGAAAGTATAACAGGTCAGGAGCAGGTTAAAAAAACAGTTCTCTGACTTGCCTTACTTGGATTAGTGAGTTAAACATGGTGAGCAGGTTGGAGCATTACTGGAGAAAACCTAAAAGGCTGATATCCTACTCTGCCTATTTTCTGGGACAAAAAAAATCTTATATCAGGTAAAAATTCATTTTCCATCTTACTGTCAAGTCATACTGACTGTGAATTTAATGAGTATGTTTCTTTGAAGTTTAATAGGACAATGATGATACACACAAGAAAAATAAACATATTATGAAGAGGGCTTTGAATGTTAGGTTCAGAACTTTAAGGCACCTAGTTGAAGATGTTTTAGTAAGGTTGAAATATTAGTAGAGCTCTGTTGGAGAAAGATTGACTTTCCAGTATGTATATTACTTCGGGGATGTCTATGTGAAGGGCAGAAATAGAATGAAAGGCAGGTTTGAATCTTAATATTCAATTAAAGAGTTAGGTATTGAAAAGAAGAAATAAGATAGACAAGAAGGTATTGCGGATCTTTGGACTGCTTCTCTGAAGGGGATGAGAGATGGCCACTTGTCTGTGAGCTGACCCTGATGGCAGGCATGTGTCTTATTCATCGTTTTATCTTCAGTGACTAGCCCAGTACCATAATCTGCACACTAAATTGTTTTTCCATGAGGTCAAAAATGACCTCAATGTTTTGGGCCTGGTAACTGGGAGAAGTATGCTGGGATTTACAAATATATGAGAATGTCAGAAAGAAGGACTGATTGGGAGGGGAAAAAAGTAGGTTGGACCTTGAACAAGTCTAATTGAATAATGCTGTATGTATCTTACAGGCAGTGGGATATGGGGAAAGAGTTTGGAAAGAGTTTACGGATAAAAGAAATACAGTGGCAAAAGTTGAAATAAGAGGGTAACAGAAATACTTAGAGAGAAAGAATAAAGAAGGAAGAGGGCCTAGAACAGAGTCTACATTTAAGAGGCAGGAGAATGGGGACTTGGGAAGAAGGCAGAGACAGAACTGTCAGGGACAACAAGGCAGGAGGACCAGGTAACACATAGGAGGCAGGAGAGGAGATGGTTTCACAAACATGGAGAGCTACACTTCCAGCTGTGATAAAATTCATCTGTGATTATGTTTTAGGTCACTTGGCAAGAACTTGGTGCTAATAAAGCTGAATTTTGGGGAGGAAAGAATTTCTAATTGCTGCAACAGAATGCAATCTATCATATTTGGTTTAAAAGTCTGCCTTTCCATATTTGCTTCTGCAAGATTTTTGGGCACAATTAACCAGGGTTCACTATAAACTAAATGCAGACATATCAGGAAAAAGATAAGGATATCCAATAGTGACACTTTTATTAAGCATTGTCCTCAGACATTTGGCCAACACAGGAAGGTAATAAAAAGAAATGTCAGAATGCAAAAACCAAAACTGATATTATTTGCAGATGGTGTTATTGTCTATATATTTAAGAAACAAAAAATAGACAAATATTAATAATGAGGCAGCTCAGCAATTTTTTGATTATTAAAAAAAGCACTAATTTGGGGGGCTGACCCAGTGGCATAGCGGGTAAGTTCGCACGCTCCACTTCAGCAGCCCCGGGTTTGCTGGTTCAGATCCTGGGCGCAGACCTATGCACCCCTCATCAAGCCATGCTGAGGCAGTGTCCCACATAAAGCAACTAGAAGAATGTACAACTATGACATATAACTATCTACTGGGGGCTTTGGGGAGAAAAAAGGAAAAAAAGGAGGAAGATTGGCAACAGATGTTAGCTCAGGGCCAATCTTCCTCTAAAAAAAAAAATACAATCTGGAGTTGCTATCCTTCTGAAGAAAAGTCATCCCATTAAAAAAAAAGAAGTACTAATTTCTATTCACCAGCAAAAAAAAAAGTTAGGAAACATAATTTTGGAGGGAGCGTTCACTCCCCACTCCTGAAGGATGGGTAGTACACAGTGACTTACCTCAAAAGTACAGAATGGAAAGGGAGGAAGATTATTTTAAAATAGAGTAACTTCACAGTGGTGGAGAACCTGGATAAACACTGCTTCCTTCAGCCAGGTGATCGAGGTCAATATCAACAGTCATAAATCATGTACCCTTGATATGATGTGATGAAAAAGGTACCTCTGTGGCCCTCCTCCCCAAAATCTATAACCCCAGTCTAATCATCAAAAAAACATCAGATAAATCCCAACTGAGGGACGTTCTACAAAACACCTGAATGGTAGGTAATCCTCAAAACAGTCTAGGTTATCAAAAACAAAGAAAGTCTGAGAAACTGTCACAGCAAAAAGGAGCCTGAAGAGGCTGATGACTAAATGTTCCAGGGGGAGATCCCTGAACAGAAACGGACATTAGGTAAGAACGAAGGAATTCTGAATAAATTATGAACTTTAGTTAATATTACTGTATCCATATTATCAATTCATTAATTGTAAAAAATGTACCATACTAATATGTTAATAAGGGAAACTATGGAGTCGGGGTGGGATATATGAAAACTACTCGATTGTTCTGTAAGTCTAGAACTGTTTTAAAAATAAAGTCTACTAATTTAAAAGTGTAATTTTTCAAAGATATCACTCTGTTATTGAAAATGTAAAGTATCTAGTAATAATTTAACAAAGATTACAAGATCTTTATAGATATATAATCCACTGGAAGACATTTTTAAAAAAAAACAAAATAAATATAGAAAATATACCATGTACAATGAATCCAGAGTCTCAATATTGTAGGAATAACACTTCTTCCCAAACTGATCAATAGTTTGATCAATGTTAACATTCCAAACTATGATTTTCGTGGAATTTGAAAAGCTAAATCAAAATGTGCATGGAAGTACAAAGATCCAAGAATAGGTAAGATACTCTTGATGAAGATAAAAATGCAGGAAGAATTACCTTACTAAATTCAAGAAGTATTAGAAAGTTATACTAATTAAGATAATCTGGTATTAGTTAAGGGATAAACCAATTGAACAGTCCTCTCCTTCTGCCACCTCAACAAAAAGCCCACAATATATTTGGAAATTTGATTTATGATGGAATTGGCTTTATAGGTCAGTGAAGAAAGCATCGAGTTTTCAATAAACGGTACTAAGACTACTGTTTAATATTATAAAATCATGAAGTTGAACTGTTCCCTCACATCATATACAAAAAATTAGTTGTATAAGATTTAAAGGTGAAATATAATCCATAAAGCTTTTAGCAGACAATATAGAAGGTTATCTTGATGCTGTCAGGGAAGAAGGACAGCTTAAATAAGACACAAAATTACACACACACAGAAAATGATTATTAAAGTTTTATAGTATCAAAGGATACCATAAAGAAAGTAAAACACAAGCCCCAAACTGGGAGAATATGGGGTGATCTCCAAAATATACAAAGAAGTCCTGCAAGTCTATTGAAAACACACTCAACCCAATAGAAAATGCTGCAAAAGCCATACAGACACGTCGCAGGAGTCATAAAAAACAAACACATGAAACTATGCTCAACCTCAAAATGAGTCAGGGAAATGAAAAATAAAATCACCATGAAATACATTTTCATACCCACAGAAATGGCGAATATAAAAGTCTGACAATGTCGGGCCGGCTCCGTGGCTTAGCGGTTAAGTGCGCGCGCTCTGATGCTGGCGGCCCGGGTTCGGATCCCGGGCGCGCCCCAAGGCACCACTTCTCCGACCAACCCGAGGCCGAGTCCCACATACAGCAACTAGAAGGATGTGAACCTATGACATACAACTATCTACTGGGGCTTTGGGGGGAAAAAAATGAATAAATAAAAATCAAAAAAAAAAAAAAAAAAGTCTGACAATGTCAAGTATTGATAAGATTTGAAGCAAATGGAGCTTCTATAAAATGATGACCTGAATGTCAATTGCTTCAAACATTTTGGGAAATAAATTGACATTCTCTAATAAAGGTGATCCTGTACCCCAGTAATTAAACATGTGAGTGTTTACCCTAAACAACTCCAGCACACGTGCGCTTGGACAAAAGTACTCACGATAGGATTGAATATTGATGGAAACCATCTAAATGTATATTAGCAAAAGGATCAATCAATAAATTGTGGTATATTCATATTGTATTCATATAAGACAATAGTAAGCACAAATGTATTCCATCCTTAAACAACAATAAAAATGAATTTCTGGAATATAATGTCTAATAAAATTAAAAGGCAAATATTACACAGTTTCATGCAATTCAATTCCTGTTTAGAACCATGTAAACATTAAACATTATGTTGTTTTGGTATACAAAGATATATTGCAAAAGTCAAAAAGCAGGGCAGAGGAATTTTAAACACAAAATTTATTATTTAATTTCCTCTGAGCAGAGAGAAAAGAGAAAGGAATTCAGAAAGATTACAAAAGATATTTCAATGATAACCATTTTCCTAACCCAAGAGTTGGACACAATGTGCATTTGAATCATGATTCCTTATACTTTACACATATTTTTTATGTATTTTTAGTTTACTCCACATTTTACAACATTATTTTAAAGCATAACCAATAATAGCATGTTACAACCCCCAAAGAGTTGGAACAAAGCTATTTCTACACAATAACTATAAAACATCTCAGAGTAAACTTAAATAAATTGGATTATTTCTCTTAACTATTTTTACTCATTTTACTGACGACATGATAGGAACGCAGGAAGAAAAAAACCTAAAGCCCCAACTGTTGAAAATCTGAATCATTTCTGTTCTAATTCTGAACCCTAAGGATGATAGGCAAGCCCAGAGAACTTGAGTGAGTACGACAGGAGTGCTGAACAAGGCTGAGATTTAGCAGGCATTCATGACAAGCTCTGTTGTTACACAGATAGTATTCTTGCACATCACTTAATCTACTGCAATGCTCAACAAATCAGTGTTCTGATTATTTTTTCTAGCTAATTAAGATTAATCCTCCATTAATTAGGAAATCCTGTTTGCTTTTAAAAGCAATCTGAAGACAGCAGAAGTGGTTGACACCAGAAATTTAAGATTGTCAACAAGGTCCAATACAGATGTGGCCCAACCACTCCTTTACAAATGAATACAGACCTTTGGAGCTAAAAGCTCCCTAGAGATATTCTATTTCTACCCCTCGTTTTGCAATGTTCACACTAATCTGAACCTGCTCTTTAGGAACAGAACTGGTGCTGTCAAATCTCCTACATCTTTGACGTGAACCATGATGACTGAGGCTTATAGAAAAGCTTTGAAGCACACCGTGATGGCTGGCCAAAGACACAGTCCCCTGCCTTTCATTTAGGAGCAGGAAAGTGCACTGACTTGTGTATTTTAGGCATATTTTCACAATGGCAAAAATAAAAGAATTGTCTGCTTTATGAAAGTTTAATGGTATTTGCTAGAACCAGTAAATAATGGAATAGCAATAGTTTGCCATAGAAAGAGCTGCAATTTCAATTCAGCGTGAGAATAAATAAATAATTACTATTACAAACACATCATTCTTTAAGGACTTACAATGCTGTTCTACAAAAAGCACTTAGAGCTGAATTCTAAACCATATAAATGTTTCAGAGTGCTTATAATCATCACTAAGGTATAGGGTAAAAACCGAGGAATATCAACAGGCAGAAATTAAGATCATTATAGATTTTAGCTTTTATTTTAATGCGTGGTTCTTCCGAGACCAAAAAATATAGGGTATTATGTGGGCCCTGTGTCATGATTTATGATTCATGTAATGGCTGCTCTAGTTGAACCTATTGACTTGGCAAGAGTTTAGCAGCATTGTAGCTTTGCAGCAGCATAAAAAGTGATTGCTCATGTCTTAGGAGTGTTGTATCATGGAACAAGTGAATATATTTTTAGAACATAATGCTGCATTTCAATGTCATTCTAAAATCCGTCTTATAAAACCACAAAGCTGAAAGTTGAAGGAAAATATGTTGAATTTCTTAGAGGAACATGGAAAAGTAAACTATTATTATAAAATACATATTACTGACAGAAACATGCCTTGCTCTTGTCACAAGTAATACACATATTAGCATGGCCTCAATTTATGACAGCAAATCTCAAGCAAACATATAATTTACTCAGAATCTGGTCCAACAGCATCTAAGACAGAAGCAGAAAGGTTTATTCCTAATAGAGACCAATCACATGACATCACAGAAACATATTTTCCACTCTTTTAAATAATTCCTGGAGTTGTTTCTAAAGGAAATTCTCTATTGTGTTCATGATCATGAAAATTCTCTGAGTTGAGAGTTAAGAGTCTTAGAATCCTGTCTCAGATCTGCTATATTATTTGGGGCTACTTTGTCTCCCTTGGCCTGCTTCAGTCTTTTGATCTGTAAACTGGAAAGAATGAATTTACTCTTTCAAAACTGGCTTCCATCAGCATCAGCAATATCTAAGGAATTTCTTGAAAACCCTGATCTTCAGGTTTTAACTGGTTTGAGGTAAATCCTAGAGATCTGCGTTCTTTATAAAAATTTCCCTAGGTGATGCTCATCTATAAATAGTTTTGTAAATTAATAAGCTACATGATTTCAAAGGTCTTTTTTGCTCTGTGATTCAATAAAACATACTTGTTGGTGAAGGTTATTACTCAGAGGACACTCATGTTAGAATTATAAAAGACTTTGATTGCTATTAAATTAACCTTAACATTGAAACTATGCTGAAGAGAATGCTTTGAAAATGTAGGAATGTTCAGTTCTATGATACAGCTCAAGGTCATTCTTAGTATTATGTACTACAAGTGCACACGTGGGGCCAATTAGTAGACATGATATGGAGTATTTAATCCACATGTGAACTAAAGAAATAAAACCGTGTTTTATATACTACTTATGGGATCAGTCTGTTTATAAAGACACTTTATTTTATTGAGACAATACATTTTTATGAACGTTTTCTAAAACATAAGATCTCAATGACCATCTAGTTTTATTAAAGTGGCTTTCCCATGCCACTCCCCCACCCCAATACATATGAATTAGCTACAAAACCTATCTTCAAATTTTTAAACTGACCAACTTTCTGTGTGGAGTTGTTCGGCATAAATAAATGGATAGAATATTGGAAATTGTCAAAGAGAATAATTTAAGAATAACTAATAATAAGCTCTTCTGATTGACGATATTGATGATAATTAGGCCACTGAGCCAATTATCAATTGAGACTGGTCCTGGTGACATTATTAAGAGCAACTTTCCTATTCACAATGGCCAGGGAACATTTGTTGAATTCTTCTGAGAGTAATGTCATATCATTCACATTCTTTTTATAGGAAAATTAAAATATAATTTTCACATCATCCAGAATCATAGCTGCCAACCCTGGTTCCCCTTGGATTTTTAGATGTGCATCATGCATCCTTAATAACTGGGAGATGCTGGTATCAGCATCGGCACAGACAAAGGCCAATGGAAACATCTGAGCTACCTTGTTCTTGGCTTATTTATTCACAGGGGAGCAGAGCAGTGGAATAGCTGTGTTGGAAGCCTACTTTTTCTTCATGTAAAATGTTGGCTAAGAGATCCAGATTTAAAGCTTGTTAAAAACAAAGAAGGCAGCAAGATTTGAAATAATAAAACCAATAAGTCTTTGCTTTTGTCATTTCCCTTGCCTATTTTCCTGTTGTTCTCCCCAAAGTTTTAATTACATGTTTTATAACATTTAGTTATAATTTAATTTACACTTAATTAAGCACTCTCTAAATATTGTGTAGAAGAGAATGGGTCCTGTCCAGGACTACAGTTTAACTGAGAAGTGGCATCTCCAGGACCTGGCATGTTGGTGGCAGCAGTGGTGATGGTGAGAGACCCTGAAGGGAGGTGAAACTGAAGGAAGATGTCAGACCAGGACATGCTTCTGGAGATTCTCAATGAGGTGCTAAAACCTTGGAAATTCTATGTTTTGCTTTGTTTTAACAAAAAACATAATTATTTAGGCAATAGTTCTCTTAAGAAGGGAGAGAAACTACCAGAAAGCTTTAGCAGAAGAGTTAAAAATAAAGGAAATAGAGGGGCTGGCCCCGTGGCCAAGTGGTTAAAGTCTGGCATGCTTCACTTTGGTGGCCTGGGTTTATGAGTTTGGTTCCTGGGTGCCGACCCACGCCACTCATCAGCTATGCTGTGGCAGCAGCCCACATACAAAATAGAGAAAGACTGGCACAGATGTTAGCTCAGGAGGAATCTTCCTTAAGCAAAAAAGAGGAAGGTGGGCAACAGTTGTTAGCTCAGGGCAAATCTTCCTCAGGAAAAAAAAAGAAAAAAAAATTTTAATAAAGGAAATAGGGACCAGCCTGGTGGCACAGCAGTTAAGTGCGTGTGCTCTGCTTCAGTGGCCCAGGGTTCACAGGTTCGGATCCCGGGTTTGTCAAGCCATGCTGTGGTGGCATCCCATATAAAGTAGAGGAAGATGGGCACAGATGTTAGCCCAAGGCCAATCTTCCTCAGCAACAAAGAGGAGGATTGGCATCAGATGTTAGCTCAGGGCTGATCTTCCTCACAAAAAATAAAATAAAATAAAATAAAAAAATAAATGAAATAGAAAAGGAAACAGAATGCTATAGCTGATCTAAATTTTAGAAAGTTCACCCTGGAGGCAGTGTGAAGAATGAATTGAAGAGCAAGAATTGAAGGGGAGAGAGTTTGTGACTAAGTTTACACTTGCACTAAATCAGTGGTGGTGGGGGTGGAAAGGATGGGCTGGAGGGATTTTAAGGAGGTATCAGCCATTGCTAAACCAAATATATTTGGAGTATAAAAGAGTTTTCTAATTTTCTAGATTGGGAAAACGAATAGATGCCCGTGCAACTGACCAAGAGAAAAATCTGGAGAAGGAGGAGCAGGGGATTTTGGTGAGATGAACAGTTTGTGTTAAAGCAAAGTTTGAATTGCCTATAGCACATCCTTGTGGAAACATTCAATGGTCAGTTTTATATGTGGTCAATTAGTAGACAGATAGAAAGAAATAGAGCTGTCTAGATCTAGATATTTACATAGATATAGGTCTCTCTCTTATGTATCTATGAGGGAGATCTGGGTTGGAGACAGGTTTGAGAGTCATCAACATAGGTGAATGGAGAGTGGTCAATATTTGAAACCAAGAAAGAGATGGACTGTAAAGAATCTGCCAGAATTGAGAACAGTAATTGTTGACAATGGTAATTGAAGACCTTGATAAAAGACATATCCACTTAATAGTAAGGGGAAACATTGAATTTCAGAGTTGAGTAAACTATAAGTGAGAAATTGGAGAGAACAAATGGAGGCCACTCTTTTAGGAAATTTGAGTGAAAAGGAAGGAAAGTGACAAAAAAGTAGGATTGAATGGGTTTGATATAGGCATCTTATGTATATTACTAGGCTGAAGGGGTCATATAGAGAAGGTATGTTTTAAGACAGTGGAGGAAAAGAATGAAATATAAGGCAATATCTAAAAAGAGATAGGAAGGGAGGATATTTAAACTCTGAAGAATACAGGAGAAGAGAGATCTCTTTCAGTGAGTGAGAGCTAAAAAGACAAGGATAGAAACAGATGCCAGGAAATTTATTCGGAAATGGAGAAAGAGAGAAAGTTTTAAGTATTACAAAGGTCATGATTCTTTTTAAATAAAATTCTAATTTGTATTATTAAAATAATACACATTCATAGTAAGAATTTTGTAAAACACTAAACATTTTTAAAGAAAATATTAATACAGCATTTATGGACATAAATAAAACCATCCTTTCTCCTTCTTTCCTCCTGCAAGTAGGTCCACATTAGTATGTTCCATCAGCCTCCATGCATTGAGAAGATCACAAATACTAATTATGCTTTAGGTTTCATCTGTTATTTCTTTCTTCTTTTAATCCTGAGCTGTTTAACTCCCCAGTATCTTTCAAATAGTCATCATCTGCATCACTGATTTTTTACATTTTACAAATACTTCCCTAAAATATTTTATTTCTTTCACTAGACTTAAGTTACATGAAGGCAAGAGCCCCATTCCACTCATCTTTGGAATTCCACCACACAGATCCAGAGCTTTAAACATTGTAGATCAGCAGAGTCCAACAGAACATTCTGTGATGATAGAAATATTTCTCTGCACCAATACAGTAGCTACTTACTACTGTGGCTATCAAGCATTTGAAATGTGAAACTAAAGAACTGGATTCCTAATTTTAATTAAAATTAAAATGTGGATAGTGGCTACCATATTGAACAGTGCAGTAGTAGACAATTAGTATAGTGGTTAAACGAATTATCTTTTAGTTGGCTCTTGTTTATTTGTTATTCTTTTTTTAAAAAAATTTGTTTCCCAAGCCTCATTGTAGGTTAGAGGAAGCAAATTGAAAGAGAGATGACAATGAGAAAAAGTTAAATCAGACAAAGGAACTCAAAAAAGCCCTAGTCTTAATTAGTATGTGTCAAATAACCCTAATCTCTCAACTGATGTTCACAATAATGATCCTGATTCATCTAAGGAATGGATGAGTGCCAGGAACCTTGTATCAGCTCAATCAAGCAATTTTTAGAACAATCCCAGGAGATATAACATGATTCCTACATCTCAATTTAAGAAAAAACAGATTCAGAAATTTAAGCAACTTTCTAAAAAAAAGCTGCTAAATGGTAAAAGGAGAATTCCAACCCCAGTCAGCAAATCCCATGACCTTTGCTTTCAATATGATGCCTAATACCTAAATTATATTCATCCCACTCTGCACGCGAAAAACACATATACATAATACTTTAGAAAAATTTCTCAATGAGTAAAATGAAGTTTATATGTAATTGTGATATGTAATATGTGATATGTAAAGGGATAAATTTACATATGTAATATGTAAAGGGATAAATTGTGATATGTAAAGGGATTATGATATATAAAGGGATAAATCTTCAGCTAATTAAAAAATATTTGTTGTCCAAACGACTCATGATAGACAAGATGATACCATATTCATTTTAGTAAGTCAGTACAGATGTAGTAAAATATTCAACCCTAAAAATTCTTATATGGCATATGTTAAATTCCTCTTTAATATATCATTTTCTCAAATTTGCTACATTTTAAGAGAAAAAACAAAATTAGTGGATTGCAGAGATAATAAATTCTTTTCCATGATCTCTAAAGAATAAAATTATGAAACTTATTCTTACCTTTCTGTTTGTTGTAAATGTGTGGTATATTCCTGCTGTCCTTCACGACCCACTTCTCTACAATTTCTCCAGTTGTTTAGGTCCCAAATGATATGTTAAAATATATATATGTTTTATATTTTCAAAGCATTTTTAGTATTTAAGAAATACATTAGAACTCTATTTTCAATGTCTCCCAAGACTCAAAGAAACGTGATGTCTTTCAGACGTGGTGCCTATGGTCAAAAGGATACACTTACTGCCACCCAAGTCTATAAATAAGCTATGGTTTCTTAAAACGCCCATGAAATAAAACTTTATTTGTTGTTATTAGTTCTCTAATTCCTTAATTAAAGGTTCTTTGTTAGGAATGGAACCTATTTAATGATTTAAGTATTTGTCAAGTATTATCTTATGGTAATGTATTTTTATACTAGAATCCTTATTTGCCTTCAATAGCCTCTCTCATTCTTTTTACTTTCATTCCATATTCTCCTTCTGAATTATAATCATGTATTCTATTCTGGATAAAATACCCATTTTCTTCTGAAATGTGGCTGGTAAACAAAAGCATGTAAGACTATACATAAGAAGGAAGCTGGATTTCTTTCATCTGTGATTTTTCTTCTAAAGTTATCCTTGGCTTTACTAAACTGTGGGTTGCTGTGGCTGTTATTGTCTCATCTAAACATAGACCTGAATTTAGATAATCATAGGATAAAACCCAAAGTGACGCACTGTTTCAAATAAAATACCGATACCCCTTCATAGAGACGAGGGTGGCAGGCGCACACTGCATTTAACAGTCAACAAGGCGTCTCAGGATTGGGCTCTGTTATTTCAGTTGTCAGTGTAAACACAACCAGAGAGAAGCAAATCAGGAGGAGAACAACAAAACTTCTGCTTTTTGTGTTTCCCCAAGCAAAATGCCTCATTAGGGAAATAAATCCTTTTACTAAATGCATCAATGCAATCAAGAACTTGTGACATGTTTTATCTAAGAGAATTATTTTGCAGAATTTAGCATTCTTTATCCCAACCCAACAGGTTTGATTCAATTCACATTTATTGAATGTTTTCTTCAGAAAAAATGTTTGTGTAAATGATTATAATATAGTGTGTTATATACTAGGCTGCATTCTTGCTTCAATGACAAGAAAATAGCAAAAGAATCTAAAACACCATGGGCTTGAAACAAACCCCTAGACGATTGCCCACACTTCCTGATAACTCTGTGCTGCCAAACCACACGATGATTAGGATAATTAGGAGTAAACAAGTAATAAAAATAGAGCTTATGTAGGCCTTATCATTGCAATTGTATATGCAGAATATTCATAATAAATTTACACTAAAGGACTGGAAAGTTTGGCATTGGGTGTAATTCCAAATAAGACACTGACCAATCAGGCAAAAACTTTTATCTTTCTACAAAATAGCTTTTCTGGCTCAGTAGTTATTGAGCCTCTAGGTGATCTTGTACTGAGACATTCGCAATCACTACACGTTCATAATGGCCTGGAGAATACACAAATGTGAATTCAAAGAAACTCAACTGATGGTATTCAGCTCAGCATTGTGGACTGTACATGTTCTGAAATATACAAGCTCAGTGGATAGTGTGGGTGCCCTGTCCAGACCCCCCTTGCCTGCTGGTACATCCCCCTCCCAGCTGCTTTGAGAACTGGCTGGTAGTGGCTCACAGCTGCCACTTCCTTGGAAAACTGCCCTCCAACAAAGAGTGACTGGCATAGGGGTACAAAATACTGCCCCTTGCTTCAAGGATGGACTAACTATGGTGCAACTGGTCCTCCTGAGCATCCCCATGCCATCACAGTGAAGGAAGACAACAGTTGAGACTGGATCCTTGCTCAGCCTTTTTCCTTTCCACTTTCCTGCTTTTCTCCCTCCTGTGGGCCTGAGATCACTTTCCAAATAAATCATGTTCACTAAATTCCCATCTCATGTTCCACTTTCAAGGAACTCTCACTTAAGACACAGAGGTATCATTGAACTTTAAACCCGCTATGTAAAAAAAATCGCAAATTGAAGAGATGGTATGAAGGCAGAATGGGAAAACAAAATTTTATTAACAAGATTTTTGAATGAAGCTGTGACATTGAGCATAACCCACAATTACAATTCACCACTTATTTTCTATGTATTTGAGAACCCATTTCTTTATCTTTAACATGGAAAGTGTATCTCACAATGCGACGTACGGTTGCAATGCTATATTTATATAGAAGAGTTGAAAAAAAATGTTATTTCCCCTGCTCTAACTCTGAATTTGCTAAAAGGAAAAAACTTTTTAAATAGGTCTACCAACTTGTTGAGATTTCTTTTCCTTTCCTTTTCTTTTTTTTCTTCCCAGCATTGAAATCTAGGAAGAATTCATGTTTTTTTTTAAATGTAAATGAATTTCAAAAATATAATTGCCAGTGTTTTAAATCAATATTTTACTCAAAACACTTTTTTTATTGGGACATTCCATGATCGTTTGTGTTTAGAGTGAACATTCCAAAGGCAGGGACTTTTGTCTCCTTAGTGTCCTTCCCAGTGACTGGCACACAGTCAGCATATATTAAATATCTGTTGGTTCAATGGAGAGTTCTGTCTAAGCATCAGGACCATACAGGAATGGCAGTGTTCATAGCGGTTAAGGCTGTGGGCTCTGAAGTCTGACAAAAGCTTAGGTCTTACCTCCATCTCTTAGTAGCTATGCAAATTTATTGCTTTCTTTCTTGAAGTCTCATTTTTCTAATCTTTGAAAATTGATGCAATAGTATTCATCCCATAGATTCTATGGGAATCTAGTGAGATAATGTATTTAGCATGGTAAGTACTAGATACATATTAGCTAGTTAGTAGAAATAGTAATATTATAGTCTGAAATTTAGACCCCATATGTAAATTGATTGACAACGGTTTCTAATAATGAAGTCACGGTCAGTTAAATAACACATTTGAAACAGCACACCTATTGCTATTGTTGCTATTATTATTATCATAATAATAGCTATGGGCTGATTATCAGAAGACAGTTTTCAATTATAAAGATAGGGAAAATTTTTATAAGAACTCCCCAAAACAATCTGTGGTAAATTGATGGTCAGTGAAAGGATAGCCCAGAGCCGGCATTAGTACCATCTTGTCTGATTGTCAAAGAGACACAACAAGATTCAATAATAAGAAAAGAACTAGTTCCTAAGCAAAGGACTTGATCAAATGACAGATTATAAACTTGACTAATATGGAAATAAATATCTGTCAGTTTTAGCCATTGTTCTCTGAACAGCTATTTAACCATACTAGCAACATATACTTTTCAATGGAAAATATACCTCATGTCCTTCACTCAATTGAGAAATTGTTACAAAGCATCATTTTTTTTTATGACAATTCCTTAGATACATCTAAAGAGAACTTAGACCAGAGAGTTGAATTTAGCACTTGGGTATAAAAAATTGAGCATTCATGTTTTAAAGTATCAGGTATATAGTTGAGGTTGAAACAGCAATGGCAACAAAAAGATAATAAAAACTGTAGTGAACTAATGAAATGAAGTAATCAGGAAAAAGAAACAAACAAAAACCACACGCAAAACACCAGTACCAGAAAAGCTATGTGCGACCACTAAAAATAGAAGCTGTTATTGCCATTGCAAAATAATCAGGTATAATTTCAGGCATTCTTCTTAAACTTTCTTGGCCATTTTTAAGTGGACGTTACACATCAACCTCTTTGGATTTTCTGTTTCTGTCTTGTATAGACAACCCAAAAGCTACATTCACACTCATCTGCTTAACTACCTATATAAAGATCTTCACTTAGAAATATTTTAGTCATATATTAAAGTTAAAATTTTAAGAAATATTCTGTATCTTATGTAAAATCATTGTTAAATATCTTAATGATACTCAATATTCTTCATAAAATAATTTCCTTTTAGATATCATTATTCACAAAATATCTTACTCTCCTGATAAATTAATGTTCTCTTTTATTAAAGAGTATGTTATATAACCCATCATACCAAAAAAGTACTATGATGAAAGGAAAAATTTTGACTTTATGATGACTTCATAATGAGATGGACTGATGTTTCTATTTATATAGACATTTGACCTCTCTGAATCTCAGTTCCCTCAAAATTCAACTGGGGAAACTACATAGGTTTCAATATCTGCAAAGAATCCTCCATGGCTTGTGGACCCTTTGGGCCCAAGGTTCTGAAAAGGACAGAGAGAAGATTAATACAAAATGAAAGAAAAGCCGTCAGACTCCCAAAATTCTAAGGCAGAAAAAAGGCTGATAAAAATACTCAGCTGCAAACACGTTTTAAAGTATAAGGTGTGCATAGTTGAGGTCGAAACATAGCAATGGCAAACAAAAAAAGATACTACGATAGACAATTACTCAGCAAAAAATGAAAGAATGAAATTACAATACACACAACTTCATCGGTGATTCTCTAAAGCATTAACTCAAATGAAAGAAGCCATTCATAAGGGAATATATGCTCTATGAATCCATTTTATGAATTCTAGAAAAGGCAAACTTATGATCGACAGAAAAATCAGTATTTGCCATGGATCAGGAGTTGGAGTAAGGGGATTGAAGGCAAAGGAATTCAAGGGAACTTTTTGGAGTAATAAAAATGTTTTATATCATGATTGTGATGGTGGTTATATGATTATATACGTTTGTCATAACTCATGAAATTGTAATCCTTAAAATTGATGAGTTTTGTTGTATATAAATCATACTTCAATGATTGAAAAACTCAAATTAACACCAAAAAATTTAGTGTAACTATTTGGATAGTAACACACTTACTAGTTGAATTCTGATTTTCTTTTTAGAGAAAGGGAAAGGAATGAATTATAGCTAGAATGCTCATAATTGCCCCTGCAATCTGGATAGGTCCATCGTAGTATCTTCCTCACCTGAGTATTATCCATCTAGTGCCTCCTCTGTTGAAAGTAAGGTTTGCAGCAGATGAATGTATGATAGAGGGAGGGAGACCAGTCGTAGAGTTATTGTAATAGCCCAAATGGGACATTATGAGGGTCTTATACAGGACAGTAGTAGTTGGAATGGAAAGATCTGTTTTGATTAAAAAAATATATTAATGAGGTAAAATTGGCAGAAATTTTAGTTTTCTTGGGTGGAAGTGTACTATGATAAGAAGTTTGAGATATATCCCAAATTTCTTCCTTCATTCAGTTGGTATGTAGAGACAACATTCACCAAGTTAGAGGGGGAAAAAAGACTGTGCTAATTTGAAGAGCAAGATGAGTTTGATTTTAGTCTGTCTTTGAGAAATTAAGGGGTATCTACTTGGAACTTTCCAGTAACAACTTGCATGTACCAGTCTGAATCTCACAGCAAAGATCAAGGATAAGGACAGAAATTTCAGATTATATGAGTAAATGTTCAACCTTGAGAGTTATGTAGCCACTCAAAAAAATATGTGGATTGAAAAGAACAAGGTGAAGATGAATCTCTGGGTAAGACCAGTGTGTAAGAGTTGGAAAGAGAAAGTAGGTTTCATAAAGGACAGAGAAAATAGAAATGGTTGGTGAGGGAGGAATAGACCAGGAGAGGTTGATACCCAGGGAACAGAGATTTTAAGAGTGTATTGGGAAGGTTAACTCCTACAACAAACACACATTCCCTAATCCCAGTGGCTTAACCGTATCCATGTCACAATTAATTTTTGGGGGGGGGCGACGCATGAGAGGAGCATGGCAGTCTGTAACAGCCATTCAAGGATCAAGGCTTCTTCCATCTTATGGTTCTATGTTCCTTTAGAACACTCAGAAGATGGCACAGAAGCAAGACCATGAAAAATTTCACACCTGTTTTAAAAACCTTTCTCGGGAAGTGACACGTATAACTTCTACCCCATTTATTGGGATGAGCTAGTCAAAGTAGCCTAATCTGGAAGCGAGGGAGCTGGGAAATACAGTCTAGCCCCATGCCAGATAATGGTGAGCACTAACAATCTCTGCCTAAAGAAAACAGAGTTCAACAATGTCAGTGTAGCAGATATACCCAGCAAGGAGAAGAGTTGAAAAAGAAATTACTGGGGGGAGAGGGAGAGACAGAGACAGAGAGGCATCATTTATAGAGCATTACATGGAAGACATGGGCAGAAGTGAGATCAAGTATAAAAATAGAGAAAGCTCCACTTAGACAAGTTTACCAAAGTAATAAAAACATCTTTTATTTTTTTTTCAGTGAGGAAGATTGGCCCTGAGCTAATATCTGTTGCCAATCCTCCTCTTTTGGCTTGAGGAAAATTGTTGCTGAGCTAACATCTGTGTCAATCTTCCTCTACTTTATAAATGGGACGCCACCACAGCATGGCTTGATAAGCAGTGTGTAGGTCCATGCCCAGGATCCAAACCCATGAACCCCAGTCCGCTGAAGCAGAGGGCTCGAACTTAACCACTATGCCACCGGGCCGGCCCCCTAAAAACATCATTTTTAAGAATATTTTTACACCACTCTTGGGAGGATGGCTGATGAGGGGAATAGGTTTTCCATTTTTTATCTTTCTGGTTTCTTTTTCCCAGCCTGTTGGGAAAATTAATCATCCTGCCTCATGATTTGGGAAAATAAACAGCTTCTAAGACAGGGCCCAGTGGAAACCACAGATCCATATCCCTGTAGCCTTTTGACATTTTTCTCTCAAAAACATGTCCTCTTCTACCAAGTTGTAGGATTTATAAGATTAGGGACAAGATGGTTATGCTTAAAATGCAAAAGAAAAAAATTCATATTTAAACTGTTGCATCCTGTCCCACCAGAAGTGATTTATATTAATTATTTACATCAATCGATATAAACAGTAGAGTAAACAAGCTATTAGAAAGAGACAAATCTCTTTGCAGATTTCCTATAACATCTCAGAACGATGAGAAAATCTACTGGGGCCTTATGAACCATATTAAATTGTTGTTTTGGAGGTAAAAATGGCCAAACATCGTTCCTTTTATATGCTGCAAAAGAACAACTACGTGGAGGAAGTTGTTTTGCACATGAAGCTCTAATAAAACAGAATGGACCCTGGATGGGAGTGAGTAGGCATGTACATCTCCCAAAGACTTTTCTGTGCTAGTTTATGCTACGATTAAAGCTAAACCAAGGTTGAATGGACAGCTATACACCAACCTAACAAGAGCAAGCACTTAATGGGTGTGCTGTTTATCTCCTTAGAGACTTTGAGGTGAGCCAGAGTGAGATTATACTCCTTCGTAGTCCCAGGGAAAGTACTTTTGTACAAACATCAAGTTTATTATAATTAAAATTTGCTTCTTTTTAAAAGTATCCCCTTAGTCAATCTAAACTAACTTTAACATAATTAAAATTTTGAGGAAATGGTATTAATATTTGTAAAAGTGTTTATTAAATTACATATTTTGTCTGCCAGAATCCCTTTTCATGATTATTTACTTGCCTCCCTAGGCAAGCATGTCTAACATTTACCCTTGGCATACGTCCTGCAAAGTCATTCTTTCCTAAATCATGTGGCCCAAATGACGTATTTTAAGACATTTATAATAGTTATATTAAATTTTAAAATGCTCTTTCAGTCAGAGTGACACAGCAACCAAATATTACCAGCAGTTGGTGAAATTTAACAGATTGTTGTCACTTGGTCCTGTATTATTCTATTTATGTTCCCTTCATTTTGTTTAAAAAAATTAAAAATACATTTCTTTAGAGTAACAGCACCTACATTTCAGAGCAAAATGAAATATAATCAACTCTTACATTCTATTTTCTTCCCCAGAGCAGGTAACAAGGATCTGAACTGGGAAATCAGAATGAAAGGAACAATTTTAGGGGCATTCTAACAGAAGGCTTCCAGAAAAGATCCAAGCATTGAAGCATTTTTAAAAATGGCCTCTTTCCTGCTATCACAGGGGTAGGCTCTGCAGTTTGCCAAAGCCTAAAAGCCTATCAAGATTTACTCTATTCCAATCCAAATAACGTTCGTTCTTTATCTAAGAAAAGCAAAGAGTAACACAAAATGCTGAGTAAATTTGCTTGCAATCTGTTTGCCACTCTGAAAGAAAAGTAAATATTTGTAGCATTAGACAGCATGCTACAGAATCCTGTACTGAAAGAAGAGACTCTGACTGGCATCTTTTTTCTAACTGCATAAACAGCTGGCTCTTGGATGGAAGTTTGGCTGAAATACTTTACCTTCCTGGACACCATGTTTACCTTGAGTGATTCAAGGAATTTGCACAGTGGGAGATAACATCTGTTACCAAGGAGTGTGGAATCATCCAGTCCAATTGCTCTTCCAATAAGGGAACTGGGCACTTTTTTAGAACAGCAGAAAAACACAATTTTGAAAAACTGCATGACATAATGAAATCCTGCATAAGAACAGCTGAATAGGCTAGTGAACTAATTGTTGACTTCTTGTGGTTGTTGGTTGGAAAGCTAAGAGTTAGTGACTTAGTTAAAAGAGTTTCTGAATATCAGGAATAAAGCAGGAAACACTTGAAGTCAAAATTAGTTGCTAACTTTTTGTCTTATTAACATTTATTAATGTAACCTATAAAATGTTTATTCTAGTGAGCTAGAATGATGCAGTTTGGGTCTTTATGCTTCTTCAAGCCCCACATAGAGATTTAATGCAATTTGAACTCAAATTGCAGTTACCTCATAAAGAGTTTGTCTTTTTCCAGTATCCTTCTCTCTTCTTTGGCCACAAATTTGGTGCCTTTATGTTCTGTAG
This sequence comes from Diceros bicornis minor, assembly GCF_020826845.1. Taxonomy (NCBI): domain Eukaryota; kingdom Metazoa; phylum Chordata; class Mammalia; order Perissodactyla; family Rhinocerotidae; genus Diceros; species Diceros bicornis. The sequence goes on along the minus strand of NC_080742.1, from coordinate 17,952,052 downwards.
TTACCCTCTAGACCCAGAACTGCAGCGCTGGGGGTTCCATTCCTGCCTGTTATCCACCAACAATTTCTGAATGTATTCTGATCCCTCAAACATGGTTCTTAGGTTTCCATTCAACAACTACATCTCACCAATAAATCCATATGCCTTAGCCAAGTCAGGGCTCGGAAGTAGAGGGGTAAGTTAACCGGAAGAACACGGCTGGAGCACGAGGATATGAGGTTTATCAAGGTAAGAACAGTGAGAAAGGAGGGGAAGAAAGGGTAAGATGAAGGAAATTGTGGAGAAATTGCACAGGATCCAGTAAAGTGTTTCAAGCAGGGGGATGTCAGAACCAGACCTTCAGGTTGGAAAGATCATTTTGGTAGCTATGTGAAAAATGGTTTGGACTGAGGCAAAACTAAAACAAAGGAAAGAGGATTTCATAGCACTGATTCATGTGAGAAATGATAGGACCTAAAAAAATGGTGTCGATATTGATGATGAGGAAAACTAGAAGGATTCACAGACATTTATGGGACAATAGTTCATGTCATTAATTTATCAATAAAGACATTATTGTAATTGTATATATGGACAAAATTATCTGTATGAAAGAAAATTGGATGAGATTGTTATTTCCTTCACCCAAATTTCCTTCAAAAGGATTAAGAAACTGATTTCTTAAAAGAAAAATTGAGAAAGACTTGCTTAACTGTGTATGAGGATCCAAATTTGAATATTTTTCCAATTATAAAAAATTATTAACGAAAATCTGTTTCCTTACAAGGAAATTTAAGCTCAGAGATATAACTTTTGGTCATATTCCAGTTTACTTATTTTCTCTTCAGTTGGGTCAAATATGCTGTTAATGCACTGATTTTCCTAATTTCAGTCTTTATATTTCTTAGTTCTTGAATTTCCATTTGGTTCTTTTTTAATAGAATGAAATAAATACAGCAACTTAGTTTTATCTTATTATAGTTGGTCACTATTTTACAGCATTTACACAGGTCAGATTTTTACTATGATTTGTATAGGTTCATTGGGAAGCCACTAAGACCTCTGAAACTCAGGGTCAATGGGAATGTAGAGTGACTAGGGACCGTGAGGTGATGCCCTCACAGGTGAAAAGTATTGGGCAGGCGTAGTTTGGGATCAAAGAGGCTGCAAGTTTGATATTGAAGAGGGTAATCAAAAAGTCCAAGTCTAAATATAGACCACCCGCTACTAGCAAAAATTTGGGGGCATTTGTAGGCAGAGGTTAAAGAGGCTGAAAAGTTGACTTCAGCAAGGGCAACTAGAAAGTTCAAAATCAAAACTTCAGAAATTGCCCCACAGAGTTAAATACAGTGAGTAAGGAACAGAATCCAGGATTCCAAGGTACTATCCATTTCATAAGTATATTACAATTTGGGTCATTTAGTACACTCTGAGACATGAATACTTCTCTCCTTGGCCATAGCAATTGCCTTTTAACCAGCTGGTCTCTTGTCCTGCTAGTTTATTGTCCATAAAGCAGGAAGATCCTTTAGAATATTAGTAAAATCATGTCACACCCTGGCTCAAAACCATTCATGATTTCTCATCGCAATTGTAATAAAATCTGAACACTTTATAATAGCCTGCAAGGATCCTACGTAGTACGACCCTTGCCTGCTTCCACCACTCTGCATCTCCTTCAATCTGCTGCAGCTGCATTGGTCTTGTCTCTTTTCCATAAGCATTTATTTCTCTTAGAGCTTGGTCTTTCAGGTCCCTCAGCCTGGAAAGCTTTTTCCCCAGATGGAGTTGTGGTTTGATCCCTTGGGACAGGCCTTCCCTGACTACCTCACTTAAAATAACTTCCATTCCTATTCCTGCTCCCACAATCGCGCTCTCTAAACTTTACCCTTATTTTGTTTTTCTTCATAGCACTTACTTCCACCAGAACTTGTGTTATATCTGTTTATCTCTTTCTCCCCCACTAAGATCCATATGAGCAGGAAATTTGTTGAATCTATTGTTGTCTCCCAGAGGCATAAAAAGTTGCCTGGAAAATAAGAAGTCCTCAATATATATTTGTCAAATTAGTTAAATGAATGAGAAAAATGAGAGATACATGAGTTTGATCCAACTCAGGGCAGGAGAGCCCCGACCTCCATATGAGCCAAGTTCAGAGAACCAGAGGCAAGCAAGAGTGAAGGCGAGCCCAGCAGTGTCACGGAGCCGTGGAATTGTGACTCATTCCAATGCCTAGACGTGTGGTGGGGCCCAGGCTATAGACCCTCTTCCTTTACTAGTCCTAGTTCCTAAGGACTAGGAGCAGGCTTGGGCCTCCAGGCTGTCAGGGTGAGCTGGGGTCAGGGTAGGGGGAAATGTTAATAAATTTAGCTGTGAGGAAAAGCTATCAGAAACAAATGAGCAAGGAGAAGCCTAACATTTGTGAAAGAAGCAGATTCCTGCTGATTTTCCCAGTTTTACCCCTTCTCATCAGTATTCTAGAAGTTTTCAGAACTTCATTAATGACAAAGAAGCCCTTCCAATAGCCCCCTCATTCCTGGAAAATAAGAGCACATCCAAAGGAGAATAAACTACTGTGTCCTGGAAATGGTTGAGCAATACAGTGAACTGGTGAAACCATAGGCTGGGGCTGCAGAGTGGACGCAATTAGCTGAAGAGAAACCTCGACTCTTTATTCACCTTAATAGGGGAAATGGTTGAAAAATTTTCTCACTGCTGAAAACATACACATTATTAATGTTTCAGCCTAAATTTACCTCCAGTTTTAGGGGTTTTGTTTTTTTTCTTCCCGCCTCAAGAGAGGAGAATAATTACTTATTATATAAGGGTATGATTTCTGTCCTTAAGAAATAATACCAGCTGTGCAACTATTGGAAATGATCCAAGTTAGAAGACACTGTCATATGCAAAACCAGTCTTACAAAAAAAGGTTAGAAACCGGCTTGCAAATCATATCTGACAGCAAGCTGCGCTTAAAACTAGTCGAGCCTGACTCAGCGGAGGGCACGCCCATTAACGAAGGCAGTGAAGCTTGACCGAGTTTTTCCTCTCGTCAAAATCATGATTTATAATCTGAGTCTGTTCAAAATGTTGACAATAAAAATGTATTTTACTCAGTGCTCTAGATATTATTTCTATAGAGCTAAGGATACAAGAAATACAGTGTCCCATGGTATCAAGAAAGTTGCCCACCATAAATAACAGAAAATTAAAACACACATATACAGGCAGCTTTTTAAAAAGGGAGGGATGGGGGATGGGAAAGAAAATAGGTTTAATATTATGGGCCACTGGAGCTGGCCCAGTGGTGTAGCAGTTAAGTGCACGCACTCTGCGTCAGCGGCCCAGGGTTCGCAGGTTCGGATCCCTGGTGGGGACTGACGCTCGGCTTGTCAAGCCACGCTGTGGTGGCATCCCATATAAAGCAGAGGAAGATTGGCACAGATGTTAGCTCAGGGCCAGTCTTCCTCAGCAAAAAGAGGAGGATTGGCAACAGATGTTAGCTCAGGGCAAATCTTCCTCACATATATATATATTATGGGCCAAATAACTAAATATTATGGACTGTGCCAGGTTTCTACGAACATTTTTCAGAAATGTAAAATTACTGGGAATTTCTCATAGTTTAGAAACACAGGTGCAGAAGAAAGAGGCAAGGAAATGGTGGGAAAAGTTGAACCAGAACAAGCCGGGGACTCGCTGAAGGCGGTGCAGCCGGAGACCCAGCTTTACTGTCCCGCAAACTCCCCAAAGTTATCTCAGAAAGCTTTTCAAAGATTAGTTTTGGGTTTTGCTTCACTTCTCTATTTTTGGTTGCTTCTCTATATTTTCCTTATCTCTGTTTTTATTATATAATTTATTATATTGTTTATATCGTTTCCTTCTTTCTTATTTCTATACTCTGTTGAACTTTTTCCAGCTTCTTATATTGAATTCTTGGTTTACTTGCTTATAGAATTCCTGGTTTCTTGCTTATAGAAAAACATATTTAAAACTCACAAGTTCCCTCTGAGTACTGCTTTAGCTTTGTCTCTCAAATTTTGGTAAGTACTGGCTTAGGTATTATCAATAAGTTAAATTGAATAATTTTCTAATAACTCCAGCTTTTAATTGGACAGATTCTCAGCATCCCAGTTACATTTTTGTCTATTTTATCTATCACTTTCAGAGAAGTGTATGTTGATAGCTTCAATCTTAATTGTTGGTTTATACATATCTCTTGGCAGTTCTGTCAGTTGCTTTATATAATTGAGTACAAATATGTTCACATTGATTATATATCCTTATTCATTTTTTTTCTTCTCTTTAGCATTGTATAATACGTTTTTTGGGGGAAATTAATATAGAATAGTAAATAAAAGCACAAACTTTAAAGTTAGACAACCTGAGTTCAAATCCTGGTTTTATAACCATCTTGTCAATTAGCATATTTTTATAAGAGTATTTTTTTCTGCCCAGTTATTCTAACTTCATTTTTCATATATCAAGTTGGCAACTTGTTTAACTGAGTTTAACTGTTTTCTTTATCCATAACATGGAATATCAGTGTTGCAAAAATTAAATGAGGCGTCACAGATATAAGATTTATCACGGTAGTCATTAAATACCACTATCTCTACTCGCCTAATCCATTTACCCTAAACACCTTGACCTATTGTGACTGCTATTCATTTCCCAAACTCATTTTGAAGGAAATGCCTCTCCCCTAGGATAACTGACCACTCTTTACACTCTGAACATGATTTAGTAATAATTCTGTGACTATATTTACATATCATTTCTTCCTTATACATATTTTTATCTCTAAAGCCTGGCAAATGTTTGTCAAATTCTTTTGGGGCGTGTGCTTTTTAAGAATTAATGAATAAATGACATGATTGATCTAGAATAACATCATCCAAGAACTTTCTTCAATAATGGAAATGTTCTATGTCTATACTGCCCAATATCATCATCAATAGCCACATGTGGCTCTTCAGCACTTGAAATGTGATTAATGAAGAAATAAATTTTAAATTTAAACTTTATTTTTAATTAATTTCGATTTAAATCACCACATGTGGCTAGAGGCTGCTATTAGCTCAGGTCTTCAGAATTTACGTTGTAAATTGTAGGGTAGTAAACTCTCCAGTAGCATCTCATCTCACTCAGAGTAAAAGCTGAAGTCCTTACAAGAACCTACACAATAGGGTCCCTCTCTGACCTCCTCTCCCTGCTTCCTCCACTGCAGCCATACTGGCCTCCTTGCTGGCACACTCTCACTTCCAGGTCTTTCAATGGTTGTTCCTTTGCTCAAAAAGGCTTCCCTCAGATACCTCAGTGGTTCCCTCCTTCAATTCCTTCAGGTCTTTATTCAAGTGACAGCATCTGAGTAAATACTGTGGTCACCTTAGCAAAAATTTCTATGTTGTCTTCCATACACTATTGCTCTCCCCTGTTGATTTTTGCTCCATAGCACGTCTCACCCTCTGACATACTCCGCTTATTTATTGTCTACAACCACCCACTGGAATTATGCTCAAGAGAGCAGGGATCACTTTTCTGTTTTATTCATTACTATATCCCCAGCTGCTAGAATAATGCTCTACATGGTGAGTGTTCAACTAATATTTGTTAAATGAATAGGTGCAATGACAAGATTAAGAATTTTTTAAATCAGAGAATTGTACCTCAACATTGTGTGCTCCTTGAGTCTGCACAAAATTTGCTGTCCAAATTGAGTGAGTTGAGCTTATACGAATTTCAGAGTTCCAAAACCATAAGAAGCTCCACAACATGGCATGAACAAATTGAAACTGCAGTGAGGTGGGTTTATATCTCCCTAACCTATTACACTTAAAGACTTTGCTTCTACTAAAATTTTTCTATATCCTTCTGGAAAAGTAGAAGAGGAATTGAAATGAATTTGGTTTTGTAGATAGTTCTCGTAAGTGAACGACATTTTAAGGTCTATGTTCTTTTGAATTTTACAGTTACTGCCTGCATGCCTTTAAGTGTGGTATCACTGTAGGTACATTCTGAGTTCCATGGTACCCTGCATTTAGTTTTCGTAGTGTGAAGTTTTTTTCTAGAGCTGAGGTAGTACTTCTTGTTCCTTCTCATCCCCACCCTTCCTCCTGAAACTTACTCCAAATTCAGGCTCATCAAGCATGCAAGAGACATTAAGAACAGAAAGATACAGACATTTCCCCTGCTATTATTCTTATCCAAATGTTTAGGAAAAGCTCAAATATCCAGCTGGTTCAGGAGCTGTGTTATTCACAATTTTGGCTGATTGAGGCCTGAGCAAGTGTGGCTTCTGTTATTGTCTGGAATGATAACACCCAGCTTGGCTCATTAAAAAGGAACACCTAAGTTAGAGACTATATAGTCCCCTTGAAATGTATGCATGGAAGAAAAAAAAAAAAACAGACATGCTGAATATTATTCAAATCTTATATTCAACCAAAGTAAGCAGAGAACATAAATATGAAAAGAGATCTGAGAGCGATAATGTACCCCATCCATTACCTACAGTTTAAGAATATATTTTGCAAATTAATTCTCTTCAGTCCCAAAATGAACCCATGGAAAAGTTAAGAAGGGACTAAATCCTAAGGACATGCCTATTTAAAACAGAAGTCACTGAGTGGCTTCCCCATCTTGAAGGCATTATATTATTATTAGGAACACAGGGGGCATAGTTTTAAGAGTATGGAGCAGGCAGAGCCTCTCTGAACCCTCCACCTGCTGAATGCAGAGCAGCGCTGTGGAGAGAGAGGGGCTCGGGCACCAGGACACCTGTCCTCTCTCAGCCACTGTGAACTGCTCCAATTCAGGTAAATTTGTTTACATGCTTCTAGTTCTCAGTCTTACGCTCTTGAAAATAAAGGAATTCAAAATTTCTAAACTTTTGAATGCTGAATACACTTACATAGCATAAAAAATATCCTAAATACTCCAACAGGATATTAATTGAAATGTTAGAATTTGCTGATTAATAAAATACAGGAAGAGAAAAAGGGACTAGTGATGCTGTTGATGGTATTTTTATTTGATTTGTCACAGCAGCAATAGCATACATTTGCATTACACATGGACGTGTGTACTCAAGATATGCCATCCCGACACATGCCACTTTGGCATATTGATTATTTTGAGCAAATGCAGAGAGAGGCTTTCTCTGAACTCCCATCATCTGCCTAAAGACAGATCTTCGAAAAGGAATTCAGTTGCCACAGATCCCCTCCCTGAGAGTTTCATCCACAGGGTAGATTGATTCTTATCACAGGAGAGGAGACCAGAAGTCCACACTACTCCCAGACAAACTGTCACACTTCCCATCTAGCCTTTCGAGGGCCCATTCATCTTTCCTAAAAATCATTTGCTCTCCTCTAAGTGCCCTACATCTCCCCTCCCCTTCCCCTAGTAAGATGGTATTGAAGCCTGAGTTATAAGCCACCTCAGGAAGTTATGCATTTTTCCCTGGGTGTTACCCATGTTACTGTGTATGGGTGTGAAAGCTGGAGAGTGAAGAAGGCTGCCAGGAAAAAATGGATTCATTTGAAATATGGATTCACCTGAAGAAGAGCTCCACAGGCACCCTGGGATGCCAGAGAAATGAACAAGAGGGTCCTAGAGAAGATAAGCTTGAACTACTGCTGGAGGCAAAAATGATAAAACTGAGGCTGTCCTACTTTGAGCACATCATGAAAAGGCAGGATTCTTTGGACAAGTCAGTGATGCCGGGAAAAGTAAAAGGCAGCAGGAAAAGAGGAAGACCAACTATGAGACGGATTGACTCCATAAAGGAAGCCATGGGCGTGCATCTACATGAGCAGAGTAGGGCTGTTGAGAACAGGACATTGTGGACATCACTCATTCAGGGTCACAGGAGTTGGAGCCGACTTGACAGCACGTAACAACAAATTACTCATGTATACATGAGGTATGCACGTTAATAAACTTCTGTCGTTTTTTCTCTTGCTAATCTTTTATTATAGGGGTCTCAGTGAAGAACTCAGAAAAGGGGAGGAAAAATTATTTGTCCCTCCTATGGTGTACACACACACACACACAAAAAAAATATATATATATCTCCAGGAATGTGTGACTTTTTCTTCAAGCTACTCTTCAACACCTACATCTCTAGGTAAACCTGTTGGGCCCCTTTTCAATATCTGTTCCCTCTTAGAAGGTACTGTGGCCCTAAATTACAAACACCTGTGCTCAGTGACCTCTAAAATCACTTCTGATCTACTAGGTCTGTGAGTCATTGACAAGGAATAAACCCTAGATGCACCCTTTCTCCGGACTCTTTGGAAAGTGAGGGGGCACATATTATTTTTGTTTCTGCTGTATCAAATTACCACAAACGTAGTGGCCTAACCAATACCAATTTATTATTAGTGCTGGAGGCCAGGAGTCCAACATGGGTCTTACTGGGCTAGAATCAAGGTGTCTTCAGGACTAGGTTCCTTTCCTGAGGCTCTAAGGGAGATTCCATTTCCTTACTTTTTCCAGTTTCTAGAGGCCCACATACCTTGGCTCATGGCCCTCTTTCTCCATCTTCAAAGCAATGTTGGGCTGAGTCCTTCTCAGGCCGCCATCTCTCTGGTTCTCTCTACTCTGCCTCCCTCTTTCACTTTTAAGGGTTCTTGTGATTAGATTGGGTCACCTGGATAATCCAGGATACCCTCATCTGCAGGTGAGTTGATTAGCAATCTTATTTCCATCTGTAAGCTTAATCCCCCCTTTGCCATGTAGTCCAACACATTCACGGGTTCTGGTCGGGAGGACATGGACATATTTGGGGGTCATTATTTTGCCTACCACAGGGCAGGAAAAACTCATCTTAGAGTCCTAACAGGAATGCCAATGTCCTGTCTTCTTTCCAAGGCATGTAGCTTCTACAGCTGGATTTGATTTCTTGTAATTTTAAGACTATTTAATGGCTAGTGGTTATGGTAAGGCAGTGGAGGGGAGGGGGCCTTGTCCAAAGAGGAAGAAAAAGTAGAGAAACTACTAGGAGAGGGAGTGAGAGAAGTAGAGAAAATAAAGATGAGGGGGAAATACTATTCACTTGGAGAAGGACAAGAAAGAGAAATCTCTATTGAAAAAGCTCAACCAAAACAGAAATATACCATCTCTGTTCTCAATTTTTCCTTTAAAGCAAATTCAATTAGTGACCCAGAACTGGATTTATTGGGTTCCAATGAATTCTTAACAATGAAAATAATTTCTTTTTTACATATTTTTCCTTTACTCCTTCCATAAGAAATGGTTGCATTTTAACATTTTATAATATATATGGGAAGAGAAATTTCAGCTGGGCTGAGCTGTTCACCGAGTTCTATTACTCTGACTAAATTGCCTACTATGGTGGCTCCTCCCAATGGCTGCTTTCATGAGGGCAGGGACTGTGTTTCATCAACCCCTGTACACCAACAGCTGACATAGTTCCTGGCACATTGTAAACAACTCAAAATATTAATAAAATCAATGAAGTAATCAGCTACCTTGCTCAAATTTTCTAGCTTCTTATCTAATCTTCCCAACACATCAATCAAACTAAACAGCAGAACTCCACTCAGAGCGGAAGAAAAGACAGCAGAGGGTAGTGATGAAGCCAATGTAAGGCATGATACCTCCCACTTTCCACTGGATTTAAGATGCTTTTTTATTTTAACTCACAATTTACTACAGGAAAACTAAAAGTTTTCTTTTTTCTCATTTCCAAATATTTCAGCTTGGAAATGCAATTTTTAGCTGTTTATTTATTTTAACAAAATCACACTGCAGCAAAATGGCTTGGGCACTCTACACAGTTTGTAGTAAGAGGATTTTACGTGTCAACGGCGAATAGGCATGTTGCTCAGAACCCTGCTCTCTCCTGTTTCTACATAGCGGTAACATTTGGAGGAACAGTCCTTTTCCCAGATCTAATGCTTTTTGCATCCCACATCTCACTTGATGAAGTCTTCTTAAGACTAGCCTAAAGCAGAGTAAGGAAAGAGAAAGAATAAGACTCCTCGACTTCTACCCTCCGATTTCATCTCCTTGTTCTCAGTCTCCCTGGGCCTCACGCTGTTCCAGAGGGCACCACACCCTGCTCGCTACTGCCTCTCCTGAAAGGGGCTTCCCCTTGCCTTCCCGCGTAAACACATACCTGCGCACGTGCACACGCGCACACCTTCAGGTGTGAGCTTCTGAGGGTAATCTTAACCTCTACCTCTTTGCCAGAGTTAATTTACACCTTCGTTTAACCAAAGCACATATGCATATGGTTAAAAATAAAGTAATTTAGAAGAATTTATAATGAAAATCGTCAGTCTCCTGTTTGAATTCCTCTTTTCTAAAAAAATTTCCTGTTTTTAGAAGCAGACTTTAAAATTTTTCTGGCTTTTGGCTGCTTGTACTGTGATTTCTTTTTATTTTTTCAATTATTTCTACACATTATCAATTTATTTCATGCTTTAATCTCTAAAAATTTATCTTATACTACTTCTTACTGCTTGCCTTCCTCTTCCCCATTATAGTTCTATCACATTTCTAGTTCCTCTATACTTTAAATTATATACCTTGTAAAAGTGGAAGGCTTAAAATACTCTACAGCTATGATGATGATGATGATGCAGTCATGAAAAAAACCACATTTTGAAGATGAGTTAATGGCATGGGAAAAGAGTCACCACTTAAAAAAGTGAAAACTAAGAAATACATATTTTTTAATATGGTATGATTCAAATTCTATAAAATATAGAGATTCTATATTATAAAATTATAGAAACAAAATATAGAAGAGTTAATAATATTTATCTCAACAGGATTATAGATAATTTTTATTCCATTTTTATAAAATCTCAATAATAAATACATATTACTTTTATAATAAAAAAATATTCAGAGGAAAAAATATCTCCTTGTTAAGTAGAAGGAATGAGTACCTAATAGTAGAATCCTAGGCCAGTGGTACAGCTGATTTCACATCGTGCCCCTCCAATTGTACGAACTTCAGGATGCTTATCCCACCCAAGCCCTCCTTTTCTACTTAAAATATGCAAACTGGTGGCAGCCAGAGATCCAAATCATTATAAAAATGCAGGACATCATCAGAACTTTTTTTAATGAAAATTCAACAATTTTAATTAAGTGATAATACATATGCATGAATGCATTGTCTTTTGTAATAGAAAACACAGCTGGTTGCTATGGGTTTGAAATCCCATTTAAAAATTTTTAATCCTATGCTAATGATGTAAAGAGAAAAGTGGCAGGCAATAACATTTACTTTAATATTAAATATTCTCAATGCCAGCGGAGTCCTCACTATTTCAGTATTAATTAAAAACATTTTCTCTTAACATTAGCATATTTTCTTGTGGTAGTGTCTCCTGTCTTTAAAAGTATACCAAATTACTTTTAATGAAGCACTCTTTGTACATTACTGAATTTAAGAAATTCTGTCTTCTCAATACTCGAGATTATATAATCTAATGAACACAGTTGGGAATATTTTGCACAAAGTAGAGAGAGAGTGTGACTAGCTGAGTTATGTTCCCTCCAGCCCCCAGGAAATTACAGCTGACCTGGCCACACCCTGTTCTGCCCACGAGTAACTCCTCCTCCATCTGGGCCCAGGCAACTTGAATAGGATTTCTCAGATCTGCTTCCATCGGCCCACGTCTTTCCATTTAACTTCTGGCAGTCTGGCCAACTGCCCCAAGGTCAGCCTGGTTCTTTCCTGCTCACAGAAAGCTGACTGATGGTAAAACGCTCCGCCTGTGTCTGCTTGAGACACACGTCACTAACGAATAATCTACTGTTACAATACAAATTAGAATCTCTACGGCCTGGGTTCCAATCAAATTTTGGCCCTTGCTTTTTAGCTTCATGGCTTTGATCAAGGCTTAACATTTTTGTGCCTCAGTTTCTTTGTGTGTAAAACAAATAATAATAGTACCTAAGTCATGGTTATAGTAAGGATTAAATCAGATCATATGTATAAAATGCTACAAACAATGCCTGGTACACAGTAAGCTCTATATAAATGTAGCTATTATTATTTACTGTAGAAGGCACACAAAAATTTCACAGACACACACACAAAGATATACTTTTAAAAATCCTGGTCCAATTCAGACAGGAAATGGGAAGATTTATTTAGTGGGAAAGCAAGCCTTAGGAAGAGGGAACTGCTCCTTAGCGAACTGTCTCCAAGCCACAGCAGATGTTAGCGAAAAGCAACTTGTTACTAAATAACAGCAACTACACAAAGATGCACTTCCTGGCTCATTCTGAGTCAAAAGGAACTTAAGACTGATGATCTTAGACTGGCTTAGCGCTAGATACTCTTGGCTGAGGAATCAAGGCAGTATCCAGGAGAAGAGTGAGAAATTCCTTATGACTGGTCCTCACGGGTGAGGACACCCAAAATCACCAAGGTCAAAGTCCAGGACTCACTCAGAATGAAAACTGTGTTCATCAATTTGTTCATTTGGCAAGAAGCCTTTGTCTCGGACACTTCAGGTCAGCCCACAGGCAAGGGTCCGGCTCAAACAAGGCTCATTTCAAAAGTAATAGCAAGATGAAGTGTTTTAGATGAAGACCTGATGATTCATAAGGCTTCACCCATCCCTCTGACTCAATTCTAATTAAGCGTACTAGAAGGTGGTGATACAGATACTGGAAATGGCTAGGCTCTTGGCTATGCTCCAATAGCAGTACTATAATTTCATGCCTACAGCAAACCTTTCTCCAAATTACACCCACACTATAATCAGCTGCAGAGGCCTTTTGTGACTATTTATAAAGGGTACCCTTTAATTCACCCTTATAATTTAGCTGGTAGCTTTTGCTGGCAATTTTAACAGCTATGCAGTGCAAAGCCACCTCTATTAAGTGTACAGTCTCCTTTCTAAGTGTAGAGTACACCACATAGCCATGAAATTGTAATTAATACAGCTGCCACCTAATTCTGATGTGGGGGTATAACATTCCTCACTTTTTGACAATTGCAAACATTTTAGAAGTTCCACAGAAAGAGTCCGGATTGTGTTTGTCTGTGCCTGCCCCCAAAACCAAAAGCGTAGAGAAATTTGCAGCCTTAAAGGTATACTCAGAGATGCCTCATTGACCAGCCCAACTTCTCATGACGTTCATCAAAGATGCTCTAGAGCAACTTTCATGTGCATCCTGGGGACCTGGAGATCTTGTTAAAATGCAGATTTGGGGTAAGTAGAACCTAAATGGGCCTGAGATTCTGCCTTATAACAAGTTTCCAGGTCATGCCAGAGAGACTAAACTTTGAGTAGTAAGAGAGTTGGTGGCAGGGATGGGAAGATTTGGAGAGAACTGTGGATCAAATTGACATGTGTGTGACGATTGTGTCATTGGATCTTTTTGATGGTTATGAAATCCTAACCTATTGAAATGAGTAAACTTGATCCTTATATTGTGAGTCTTTACTGCCTTCTCATTATTTTTACCATCATCATCCTCATCATCGTTGTAGCAAATAGAGAAATAATAACCATAAACAGACTCCTAAAAATAGACCATGAATAAGCAGAGGGTTTGAAGTTGCACAGGTGACATAAATGGGCATATTTTTGGAGCTCATGACTATGTTAAGAACCAAAAAACTACTCCTCACTCAGATTTAAAATAAAGGAAATCAGCTGTTGGTCCTTGAGAAAATCAATCTTTTATTCCTAAATTTCTCATTAATAAAGTAAAAGAATTTAATAAATGAACTATATTTCTTTCTAGATCTAAAATATTATGATTCAATATATCTGATTTTTTAAATTCATGTGTGATATCTGTTACATTTGCAACTGAGTAATACATATTTTAATGCATGCAAAATAGTTCCTTTTGCCTTTCAAAAAAAATTGCAACAAATAATAACAGAAATATCTTCTTATCACCCTTACTGATATGTTATTCAGTCACAGTAACAACATTATGAAGTCAGAAATCTCAAGTATTTAAAGAGGAAAAATGCTTGGAATCAAAAACAAATTACTTGTCTACTAAAAGATCTATTGATTTGAGTAATTATTTTAAATTTTTCATATGGAAGCTCTATTTTCAGAATATATTTATTGCATATCAATGACATCATATAACTGAAATGATCATTGACATTTTTTATAATTCAAGACCATGTTCATACAAGTTTCCCTAACTGTTTTAGCATAAGTAGTTCAGTATATTTATGGTAAAACATCAATTTAGTGAGCATAACCCCCCAAAATTCATAGCACCTACCAAACAAATATCCTTTTTAGACTGCTTATGTATAAAATTGTGTTCTAATGGTTTTTTTTGATTTACTAAGAAGGCCTCTGGCTTGAGGGATACTATTTGACAAACAGAAGATAAATTGATCATCATAAAAGATTCTATGTAATCAACTTTCAATTATATCATGCTATCTCATTTATATATTTTCAAAGATATTATCTTCACTCATTTTTGCCTGAGTTAATGACATATTTCTTTCCAAGGTGGGAAAAGACAGGAAGAAAAGAGGGTGAAAATACATCTAAATATTAACAGCTCTTTTGTCTACATACTGTATGAGAGCATGTTAGGAATGTTAAACATGACAATTAAGGACTACAATATTTACTTGCACAAATTTTGCTTAATTTGATTTTTTCCTAGTCATATTTTCACCTTGGCAAAGGAAAATTTTTTTTGTAATAATAATAATGGAGAAAGACTATAATAAATAGCAGTTATAGGCCATTTTAATCTGAAACATCGTTATTTTACACAAGAAAAAAATAAATCTCCAAGTGGTTTAGTAACTTGCCCATGGTCACACAGCTAATAAGTGACAAACTTGAGATAAAAAATCTGATCTAAAAATCTGACTCTAATACCCATGGTTTTTCAATGTTTCAGAGGCATCCCTCAAAATTTCTGCCCAAATAGTTGGATGGCTTCTTAGAGCACATAATAAAATGTCAAAGGCCCCACTTAGAAGAAACTAAGATAGAGAATGCTTAAACCTTAGGTGTATTCTGTGAGAGAAAATTACAAAACAATCCTCTTTCCCATTTGTTTAGTTATTTGTTTATTTGTTTTATTTTTAAAGAAAGAAAATATATACTTTAGAAGGGAAGAGAAAGGAAGAATGTGAAATTCAATAGATTTTCTTGAAAAAAAACCACCTGATGTTTCCAAGACGCTCGCATGTCTGCCCCGCGCACGCACACTGTTGCATCCCAGGACCTAGCAAGGTGCCCAGAATATAATAGAAGCTCAAGAATGATTGACTGTGGATGACAGAAATGCCCATGCTGTGCACACACCAAAATAAGACTTCTCCCATCTCCATAGTAGGGAAATCTCCTGAGTCACCAAATATAATGTATTTGTGTCAACTATTTCATCATCAGTGCAATTCAGGAATGTCCACCTCACTATCCCTTTGATGTCAATAGGATGCCTTCAGTTCCTGCTTTTCTCCCCCTTTGTGTCCATAAGCTTCTGTCTTCTTCACCATAAATGTGCTTTGTTGTGTTTATTGACACTAGAGTGCTGGTGAGGTATAATCTTGACCACTCAAGCACCCACTTACTAAAATTTTTGCAGAGGGTCTGGTATTCCTTTCACTATAAGAACTTCATTCTGAGCCCTTCTTATACTACACATATGCTACGTGTGATTTGATCAACGAAGCTATTCTATCAATAAGCTAGCAATGTATACATCAGCCAGTTTATGTTACTCTGTTGTCTCAACACTTAATCCGTAGTTCAATTCTGTAGTCTCTTAGTGTCACAATACAAAGTCATAGTTGAAACTAATGAAATCGAAACTTTACATAAATGAAGACTTCATAATTAACTTACATGATGCTTTCTTGAGGGCAGAAACAGAAAAATATAAAGGTAAAATTGTCAGATGCAAAACGAACAATAAATACACATAGAGTTTGTATAATATAACTCCATGACATGTACATTTCTCACAGCTTGTATTCATTTGAAATTTTCCACCCAAAGTGGTGACCACTGATCAATAGCAGTGTGCAGAAGCAACTGTTTAGTTCGTATTTTAACAATTTGCCTTAGGATCTGGTTTCTAGGAACACAATGGATTTCAGTAGAGGAAATCCTTGAGTATTAAAATAGGTCTAGTTGTTTGATATTGTCGGGGGAAGAGGGAGACTCTCCCTCTGCCCTTTTCCTTAAGGTTCTTATGGCTGGCCAAATAATTAACAAGACAGGTTAGCAGGAGAAAATAATACCAAGTTTAATAACATGTATACATGGGAGAAACTCAGAAATGAGCAACTCGTCCCTCTGTCTAAGCTGCTTGCTTAAGTATTGCAGCTAAAGGCGAGGAGCGTGTTGGGGGTGGGTAGTGGCCTGGGACTTCAGAGGGCAGGAAGACAATTCTTTTCAGGGTCATCTATAGATAATGTGGTCAGGGAGAGACAGAGTTTTTGATAAAAGGGGCTTGGTGCCTTTCCTATTGTAACCTCTATCCTACATTATCTTTACAGCCATCATGATAGAAGATCTGTTCCAGGAAGGAGCCACCATGTCAAATTCTTTAGGCAGTTAGTGGGGGAGGTCAAATGTCCTTCAGAGAAAACAATCAAGGTAAAGAGATATATTTCAGCGTGGCCAAATCTTGATCTCCCACAATATGTTTTTACCATCTCTTGTAGTTTTGATGGAGAAATTTTTCAGCAAATTTCACATCACTCACACACACACACAGACACACACACACACACACACACACACTGGAGTTACAGTGATACACCTTTCCAAAAATTGATACTCAATACCGTAAGACAGTGAGAGCATGACCAGATAAACCCACTTCAGAGCCAATAGTTTTGCTCTTACCTACCGTGATATGTTTGTAGGAAACCATTAACTGTCCATCTTTTTGGCATCAGAAGTGATAAATAACATAACTGAAAGAACACAATATTGGTAAAATCAGTTTAATATGCCTCCCCAAGGGTGGCAAAAGCCATACTCATCTAGTTGAAGTCAAATGTAAAAGGAGACATGAAAATATAGATAATCCAGAGACTATTATCTCCATTAGGTTATAACCTACATTTTATATAGATTACATATTTATATACAAATTAACTCGCCTCAATGATGTAAAGACCTGTTGCAGTGAATGGTGCAGCCCAATGGAACCAAAGATTCTTTGAAGTGGGGGTATCCACACCAGCTTTACTACATACTGAGCCAGGAGAATGAAATGTGCTATTTTCATTTTCTAATCGTAAATATGTTATTTTTTCTTTCAGAATGTTCATAAAAAATCTACTGATGGAGCTGAATTGCGGTTGAAAACTATGACTCCATCCATCTCTGATTCATTTCTCACTCTCATGATATATTTGGAAATTGTTCCTTTAGGATTTCCAGAACCTTGTCAACCACTCTGCTCTTAAACTTGCCATTTCTACAAAGTAGATCTTAGTGAAGTTTTGAAGTGCTGTGTTTTCTCACCACTGCGTTCCTTAAAGAGAACTGAAACTGACATTTTTAAAGCAAAATGAAACACACATGTTAGTTGTATTTTAAAATTTGACAAAGCACATCTCTTTTTTTACTCATATAATTAATTGTGTTAGGTTTTAAATGCATAGTCATTTGTGCACCTGTAATAAATTTTTCTTGCAAGTGAAAATTCTCCACTCATTTCAAGATGATGTAGAGGGGTCAGTTGTGACAACGGTAACTCAAAACTTTGTCTTTCTAACCAACAAACAGAGTTTAACAGCCAAGAAAGCAATTCAACTGAACAACCAGCATTCTCTGATATTTGGCTCAAGATACTTTGAGATGAAGGATCTCTCAGATTTTCTTCACAGGAAATACTAAATAACA
The DNA here is from genome assembly GCF_020826845.1 of Diceros bicornis minor. Taxonomy (NCBI): domain Eukaryota; kingdom Metazoa; phylum Chordata; class Mammalia; order Perissodactyla; family Rhinocerotidae; genus Diceros; species Diceros bicornis. Next base: position 17,934,209 of record NC_080742.1, on the reverse strand, counting down.
GTAAGAGAAGTTTGATATTCGGGGAAGAATGCTTGTCATTCTTGTCTCCTTCCATTCTTTCACCCCCATATGCAGTTGGTCACCAAATCTTTCGTAATGACTTGTGAATCCATTTGCTTCTCTTCATCTCTACTACCACCACCTTAATCCAAGCCACCAATACATCTGAACTGAAAAACTTTAACAACTGGTCTCCTTGCATGACATCAGGTCTACTTTCAAACCATTCTCCACACCACAGCACAGCAATCCCTTTGAAATGCATATCAGATAAAATTCCAGTAACTCCCTATTTGCCTCAGTGTAAAATCCAAGCACCCAGCGAAGAGGGCTAGGTCTAAAGTCTCATTATCACCACTCACTACTACATACCTACTCTCAAAAAGTAAAATTCAGCTTATAGGGCCTGCATGCATCACAGTGTCTGATCTCCATGTCTTTTCCTACGCTATTGTTCACGTCTAGAATGCATTGTGAGTATGCACAAACACACACACACACACTCTTCTTCAGGATACGGTGTAGATGTTACCAATACCAGGAATCTCTTTGATTTCTTCTCCCATTCAGTTTTGGTTGCACATTAGAGTCACCAGGGATTTTTTAAAGACCTAACTGCCCAGGCCACATCCTACATCAATTAAGTCAGGGTAGGATCCACGTATCAGTATTTTTTAAAGCTACCCACATGATTCCATCATACAGCCCAGGTTGAAAACTACTGCAACAAAGGTTTTAGCTAACTGTTTTTCCTAACAACAATCCATCTCCTGAATTCATTCCTCATACACCATGGCCACATTAATCAGAACCTCCATTTGATTTCGCTCAAGCCATACTTTCCCGCCTTGACTGTAGAGTACCATGAGGGGCATTGTCAAGTTCTTTGTTTAAATCCAAAGCCTCAATTGTTTGGTCGTTATTTTATTAATCTGCTAAATTCTTTCAAAATAACACCTGCTAATCCTAAATTAATGAGATTTTTCTACATTCAGCAAAACGTTCATACAAATTAAATATTTTTTATGCAAACTATGTGGATATCTTCTAAATATTAAATATAGACATAACATAGCCTATCCCAGCTATTAAATAGGAATGAGCCCTTAAAGTCAAGATGTTTTATGTGTAAAATATGTTCTTTCATGCATACGTAAATGTGTGCTAATAAATTTTCTACTGCTTATTGTGGGCTCCAAATTCCCCAGAAAAATGACGTTTACTATGAAAGGTCCCAAACAATATCCACATTACTTTTTAAATGATTTAGTTCACTTACATACTCAGTATTTCCAAAATAGTTAGATTTTTTTCTCTTATTGATTTTTCTTTTTAGATAATGATGAACATACTACACAATAGCAAAACATTTTTCCAAATCCTCCTGTGCATAGAGAGATGGCTATACAAGAAGTCAGGACCCCTAATGTTAGCCTTGTTCAACATAGTCTATGACCTTGGGCAATGCTTTGACTCTCCCGGGTCTCAGTTTCTTAAACACTACATAAAATGAGAACAAGGCTACAGGCTAGAATTCCTAAGAATGTTGTAAGAAGTCGGTGGAATAGAAATGTGTGCTTCCTGCAGGAGACAGACACACACTCAAGGGGTCGGTGAAGAGAACTTAATAAAGGGTCTATTTACAAAGGTGCATGCAGCAAAAAGAAACCAACAAGTGGTAGTAAAGCACTCAAGCGCTAATTAAAATAGGAGTTACTACCCCTAGCACTGATGGCACAGGGGAGAGAGGTTTTTCTAAAACCAAGTGAGAGCTCTACCTGTGGAAGAGGGGCCCCAGTTTTAGCCATGGGTAGAGGAACACAGCCATTGCCAAACCATAATTTGACAGGGAAGAAGTAGGGAATTAACACCCTGACCTCTCTCTCCTCCCCTCCTCTGATTATCTGCTGACAAATTCCACTGACCAAACCCAATCCAAAGTCAGAAGGGAGTCTCAGCTGATGCATTCCATAGAGGTCACCACCAGGGGCATAGAGCAGGGTGGAGAAAAGCAAATGATCTGGGGGAGCAATTGGAGAATGACCGATACAATGTGAAAGCTATTTCAACCTCAGATGTGTTCAGTAAATTGTTTTTAAAATATTAAATGAAAACACAATATGACAGTGAGGCTATCCTTCTGTATGGTACCATAATAGTAGATACATGTCATTATACATTTGTCAAACTCCGTAGATTATACAACAAAAACAGTGAACCGCAATGTAAACTATGGACTCTAGTTAATAATCATGTATCAATATTGGCTCACCAGTTGTAACAAATGTACCACACTAAGGCAAGATGTTAAAAACAGGGGAAACTTGTGGGAGGATAAGGGCTATAACAGAACTCTCTGTACTTTTTGCTCAATTTGTTTTGTAAACCTAAGACTGCTCCTCCCAAAAATAATAAAGACAATTGATTTTTTTAAATGCCTTTTTCATGCCAACATCTATTGAAAATGTCCAGTCATCCCCCAAATTCCACCATCCTGCTGCACCCAGGAAAATGAGGTGACGTTGATATAACCACCGTGTGACATTGAGTTATAAGAGGTTAATTCGCCAGATTGAAGAAGCAGGAATACATCTGGGAAAACTCCAGAGGTAAAGAGTTAGTGGTGCTTTCCTTTTCTACAATTTTCACTTGCCTACTCCTTGTTTTGCTTATTCAGAAAGACGAAATTCTCTTTTGCTTCTCAATGAAAGCACTTAATAATGCATTCCATATGATCATTGCTCTTGATTAATTTTTCACTTAAAGCTAAGGCAACTTTGCTTTCATAATATTTTAAATTTGAAAGTTCTTTGCCCTTTGAAGAGATTGGAGACGTAATTTGGAAATGTTTTCATGGTGTAATAATAACCATAGATGTCTCTTGCTGATCATTCTTCACCAGAGTGAAAAAAGAAATAAAATATGTTTGGGGTCAAAAAAAACCACACACTGAAATAGCTTCAACTTCAATCTTACATCAGATTTTTTTGTCTAGTTTATTTCAACATGATTTACCATATTTTCATAATAGGTGCACTGAAATGCACATAATATACCAAAATAATGAAATTCTACACATTATACAATGAATATAAAAGATTTGGTGTTTTATTTTTTGATGAATGACACATAGGACCATAGGTATTTGTGAAATCTTGTTAGTGTTCTCTTAATAGAGAGTTTACATTTTAAGTACAAAATTATAGTTGCTATTTAACATTAGATTAGAAAAGATGTGAAATAGCAAACTATCCTAAAAAAATTTAAAAATACTAGACAATGTCCAAAAGTAGATCCTAGATAAATGACAATAGAATTTAGAGATGATTCTTATGCCACTAGCTGTAGGAACAAGTGTGGTTGTAAAGAAGATGTAGCCAGCTGTCTCTTCTCTAGAGCGTGGGGTATAGGTACCTTCCCATCTTTCTCCTACCCTCTTCACAGTGGTCCCCCAGCTTAAACTCCAACACTCTGTGTCCCTGCCTCAGAGGAGGGCTCCAATAAGTGGTGTTCTCCAATACGCCTGGGTTACAGGCACTAGAGAGCACAGAATCCCCATTCTTCAAGGTGCCGTGGTCTAGCAGTGACAGATGAGCTGTGGGGGTGCCTCTGAGAGATTCAGCATAAATGAGGGCAGTTCATGCAGTTTATGACTTTGATGATAAGACTAAGGTATTAGTCACAGGGCAGTGTTTCCATGCCTCCTTTTTGTTCACTCATGTGCACAAAGGCAAACATTGTAAGGACATGAATGCCTCTTTCTGGTCTTATCTGCGTGGTTTGTGTGCACACCCCGGCCCTGGGAAGGCTGAGGAGCGGACTATCATGCAGAGATACAGAGGGCTTTCTGGTCCGCAGCTGCAGCTGTTGTTTGCAGAGCCTGATGCCTTTCACAAGCTTTTTTCTCATCCATATCTATCCAGTGACTTTTCTTGAAAAACCTTGCCCCAAATGCTGAGCTGGTTTATCTAGCCCTGTGACTTCCCAGAAACCCATAGCAGATTACATCTTCTGCAGGGTTCTCACACAGAAAAGCAGTGACTCTACCGTTGGAATATATATATATCAACGGTATATATACCGTTTGACTCCTTTCTTCTCTTCTTGATATAGTTAATAATTTTTAAAAATATTTCAAAAACTCAATCCAGGATTCACCTCTTTGGCCAAAGGGAGGCTGTAATTACAGTTGAGCCATCTAAGAATTACTTACAGAGTCCCTTACCATTTAAGGAAGTGTGCTTTTTGGCCCGGGATTTATATTTTGTCAAATTAAGATGAACAACAACATCTTAGTAGGTAATGGGTTCAGCACTACTTCACAATTTGTTCTTGGCAAGATCACTGAGACTTCTGGGGCTCTGTCACACCCTGGGAAAACATTTAAGGGAAAGAATGCAGGATGCAGCAGGAAAACAGATCACAGCTTCCTCAAGTGAAGAGAGGGCCGTCTCTCTCCCTGTAGCCAATGTTTGTATTTGCTCCTGTAGATCTTGAGAAATAATGAACAAAGACTTCCAGTGGCAGTTCTAAAAATATGTCCACAACTTTATTTTCCCCTGGTAAAGGAAGAGAAAAGGAAGGAGGAAAAATTAATTTATACATAAAAATGTATACATGAGAAAGTAAGGAAAAATACGCATACCTACTGCATAATCCCTCTTTGACATCTTATAAATAAATTATAAGGGTAAGTACCAGTAACAACATACATTATATAAAATAGTAGGGTAAGGATAGAAGGAAAAAGTTAATTAGTTGATATATGCAGACCATGTGCGCACATGCGTGCACACACACGCAGAGGTTGTCCTCAAAATCTTCATGAGGTTTTAAGTTTTAATAACTTCAGAAGTATAAATGCTACAAATTTAAAAATAATGTCATTTCAAGGCTTAATTATTTGAGTTTCTTTTACACTTATTTAGTTTTGTGAGTGCTGAATAATATATTTTTAATTTTAACTTTCTGTTTCAGTCAGCATTTGCCATCACCCACTTATGGAATCAAAACAAAGATGAAAATATACACGGCAACAAGTCACGAGGCTACAGTTGGGTTTTATAACTTCCTTCTTCCAGGATCCAGTTCTTGTTCCTTGTCTCTCAGCCAGCATTTCTGGGCCGGTTGGTGTTCTTTACCCTGTTGGGTGACCTGAATGTTATTTCTGAGGTTTTACTAGTAGGAATAGCAGCAGTGGCAACAGCAGTAATAGAAGGAATGCCCCAGAATATACAACAGCAACCTCATTTCTCCTTGATAATCAGGATCAATCATCCAGACATTAAACTCCTGCTTTGCCCTTTAGATCAGTGGTCTGAGGAGCTCAATATGGTTAAGTGGAACTCTTGACTTCCAGTTGGATAGAACCACTTTTGTAAGAACTAAACTCATTAATCCAGCGGAGATCAAAGTTACAGGAATGGGAAACAAAATTTTTGGTGAATGTATCATTGAGTTAACAGGGAAAGGGGGTACCCCTACTCCAATGCCCTTAGACCCATGTGTCCTGGCTTTCAGAGAAATAGAATCATGTATTAGTTTCAGTTGCTGTGGGAATATATACTACGTCCTGCCAGATGGCACCTCAGACTTGCAAGTTTTTATTTCTATATTTGGGCTGTGTGGTCCTCCCAGCAGGTAATGGACTGTTTCTTCAATGGACTCCTGTACCATTCCATCAGGACAGCAGCTTCTGGATGATGTGGTACAGGGTAAAACCAGTGAGTCTCATGGACCTGAGTCACTGCTTTTGCTCCAAAATGAGCTCTTTGGTCAGAAGCCATATTACGTGGGATACCAATAAACAGAATAAGGTATTCAATAAATACACAGGTGGTGATGCTGACAGAAGAATTGTGGGGGAGGAAACACAATTCATCACCAAAGTAAGTATATTTCCAAAGAGAAAAATTTCTCCCCTTCCAGGATGGCTGGGCTCCAATATAATCATTCTGCCACTGAGCAGCTCACTAGTCCCACTGGGAATGGTGCTATATGAGGGGCTCAGATTTAGTCTGTGCTGTTGGTTGGTTAACCATTTAGTAGTATTTACCCTGTGAGCTTTGCAGGAAAAAATCCTGTGTTGTTCTAGTGATTTTGTTTATGAGTCCAATGACCAAGGACTGGAATGACTAAGAAAGGAGTCAAACTGATTTCCACAGAATAGGTTGCATTCAAACATTATGGAAGGCCTTCTCTGAAATGCTTTTATGAGCATTCACACACACTTTGCCTAGACTTCCATCCAAGCCTCCTATCTTATTCCACTCAAGTCTGTAATTATCCAGCTCATCCATTAGTCTTCGCTCATGAACTGGTATCATCTGTACCTCTGGCCATTGTCCTTGGCAAAAGTTAAAAATACACTGCACTGACGAAAGTCCTGTCCACTGAGAGGGCTTTCTTTCTCACTGTCTTTCCATGACACTTCTAAATGGGGCTGTAACAAAGTTGAAGTTTTCTTCAAACTGATGGCAGCCTATCATCTGGAACTATCTCTAAACCAAACCTGAAATTTTTTCTGCTTCAGGCAACTGGTCTTTGGAACTATTGCCCATGAATCCATACATTAGAGTTGCAGGAAGTGACAATTGAAGCAGGAGTAGATGCTTGGGAGCCTGAGTCACCTGCTCACGCAGCTTACTTGTGTTTTCATGACCTGTTTGAACATGGTTTCATATATATATCACTTCTACTTGATAACAGAGTGATGCTAGGCATGCTCATGTTTGTGGTTGGAATGAGATAATATCTAGTTTGTGATGAAAAACTTAGGTAGCATGGTCAATTTCTATCCTATAATGAGTCACTCTATCACTCTCATGGCTGAAACGCAAGCCAGAGACTATTTCTTAAAAGGAGAACAGTAAATTGTGAAGGGTAGTATTCTTTTAAAAAACCCTAGGGATATATGCTATCACATACCTATCAGGGCTTACCAGAGCAAACCTGTCTGCCATAGATATCTTGAGCACTCATTGAATTTGTTGGTTCATAAATTCTAAGTGGCAAAGCAGCATACACTTTAGTCCAAACCAATGACAGCACTTTCTCTTCTTTTGTGCTCCATTCAAAACTGGCAGCTTTAGGTGTTACTTGGTAAGTAGATTAGAGCATTCTGAAATGTGGTATATGTTGCTTCTGGAATCAAGAGTCTCTCCAAGAACTATGACCCTTTCTTATGATGGTAGTGTAAGGAACAGTAACATTTTTTTCATTCTGAATGGGATGTCTTGACATGCCCAATATATCCTATTGGACCCCTAGAAAATCCACCAGTGTTCCTGAATTTCCATGAGAATTTTCTCCACCCTCTGGTACATGTGTCTTAATGAGGCAATTGGCATGATGTCACCAATATAGTGGGCAAATGTAATATCCTGTGTGATGGTTCCCTGTAGAACCTATTATACAGAAAATAAAAGAGTTGATACAGCCCTGAGATAAGATTTTGAAGATGTACTGCTAAATAGCTGTATCTTGGATACTAGGGGCTGAGTTGATTTACTCTATCTAATAAAGATACTACATCTGGAACAGCAACTGAAATTAGAGTCACCACCAACAATCAACACAAAACAAATAGATGATTTAAATGAGAATGTAATTTTAAAAAATTCACCCTGCATCTTTCAAGTATTTGATGGTGGTAATAGTCTCTGCAATTGCCCATGATTTGGCATTAATTTTCATTTACTGTTTTGGTAGAGAAGAGCATTTCCTCAGCTTCTACTTTTCCCATCCTACTATAGTGGTCGTCTTTTACAGATCAGAAAGGCAATGTGGGACCTCTGTCAGCAGCTGACTATGTCTATTCCAACTGTGCATCCAGGAACTGGAATAATAATCACAGGGTGTCAGAAGGACATTGGCCAACCTCCATTTATGGCTTGATCACAGTAAGACCAAACTATGACTGTAGCCTTTTGAAGCCTCACATATTAGTGTCAGTTCAGGACCAAGGTCCAAAATTCTTTTAGAAATCTGGGCCATTCCCATTACCTTGTGCATGGTCACCCTGGTAAATGGCCTCAGGTCACTTTATGAAGGGCTGAAAGGAATATTTACAGTTTACACTTGTGGCAATTTTGTTGGGAGCTTCCATAAGAGAACCTACCTTGTCTTTATTCAGAGGGCTCTGGATCTGTGAACCAGATCAAATAGGGGATGTGAGTCAGTTATAATTCTTCATTGTAGTGACTCATTTCAGGTCTCTGAGCACTAAACCGAGAGTTTTTATCAAACATTCAGATCAAATATATAATGTAAAAATCAAGTAAAATTTTAGTAGGCCACTCAACTCTCAAGACCTGGACTCTCACAATCAAGCTACTCTGTCCCACCCTCTACGCTTTACAGTAATTGCACCTCCCTATCTCTGGCAGTTTAGTGCTACCTTCTGGCTTCTGCCATTCTGAGACGCCTTCACCCAAACCAGGGAGTCCATTTCAGTGGCACTATCTCTCAGTCTTCCCAGCCTGCAAAAAACAGCTACCACCATGCTTTCCAAAGATCCTAGTGTTGCCTTCATCAGCATCACTCAAAGCTTTAGTGAGGGAGTATTCTCTAAACTCCCCTCAAGGGTACAGTAAGGGCATATATGTGAGAGTTTCCCATGGTTAATATTCTCCAACATTCTTATTTCCTTAAGCTTTTAGATTCATTAGTCTACATTATATTAAGGAAGTTCTGGCCCTACACTTATTTAATTTAGGTGATTGACATGTTCAGATTTAAGTCAACAGACTGAGTAAACTGTTGGAGTCACTCCCAGCTGCTTGCGGTAACACAGTTACTGCAGAATTTCTGGTAAGGGAGCTCATTCGGTAATCTACGTGTCTATATGTTTTTTTTGTTTGTTTAATTATTATTGTTTTTGTTTGTTTTGCCCTGCTGTAAAACCCTTAGAATCGTTTTTACCAGCATTCCTTCCTGGCTTCTGTGAATATAAATTTGGAAAATATTGCTTTTGTTTCAGTGTGTGTGCCATCTCCTCCTGGATCAGACTTTGTAATCGTCCCCAACATCCTGTGCTCAGCGCCTAATTAGGGGTCTGGAAGCCATGAGAGGTGGTGGGGATGGATCTTGAACAGAATTGGCATTGCCTTACAAGGGAATGATTCATTGAGGTAACTTACAATCATCATGCAATGCGAGGCTAATGTCCCCAGACAGGGGAAGATGTGCTGCTTCTGATGGAAGGTAAGGATCAGTGGAAGTCGGCAGTTTAAACTCCTCAGATTCATTGAAATCCATCGGAAAGTTCTTATTCCAATTCCTAGAGTTCTACTCCTTCCTAACCAATACTCCAACTTTTACCTAAGAGGCAAAGCATTGCTGAGAATTCCATGTGCCTTGTAAATCTGCAACTTACAAGATCAAACCTTATTTTTGGTTCTGTATTTAGTAGCTCTGTATCTATAAGTTACTAAAAAATATATTTTTAAGAGCAATCATGAGGGCCGGCCCCGTGGCTTAGCGGTTATGTGCGCGCACTCCGCTGCTGGCGGCCCGGGTTCGGATCCTGGGCGCGCACCGACGCACCACTTCTCCGGCCATGCTGAGGCCGAGCCCCACATACAGCAACTAGAAGGATGTGCAACTATGACATACAACTATCTACTGGGGCTTTGGGGGAAAAAAATAAATAAAATTATAAAAAAAAAAATTATATATAAAAAAAAAACAGAGCAATCATGAAAGGATTTTGCTTCTCTGATTGTGCCATGAGCTTGCCTTCAATAGGACTTTATTTCCTATTTTCTATTGTTTTCTTTGGACTCCTACTATCCTATTTTCCACTGAGGATGAAGTCACATGGCCTTTCAATGACCAATCCCATACTCTGACCTGGATCCATGTTCCTATATCATATATTGTATCCAATAGGGTTTGGTCAGAAAAACAGAAAACACACTAAGTATTATAAGCAGGAAAGGATTTAATAGAGAGAATTAGAAACTTACAAAACAATTTGAAAATCTGGGTTGGGGGAGGTAGCAAAGACCTGCCAGATTCAAGAAATCATGTAGTGAAGAATTACAAGAAACTACTGCTTATTTCCTCAGCTGCCTTCAGCATCAAAGTGGGTAAATTGACAGGAAAACACTTAAAAAATGCTGGAAAAATCTCCAGCTGTTCTTTTATAATCCTACAAACCTATTTACTGCTGTTCATTCAGTGATGGTGCTTCTCAGGGGATGATTCTCCATGGGTCTCTCACATTTCCGTATATTTTGCAAATAAAGGCACTGACTGGCTTTTTCCAGGCCATCTTTTCAAGGATGTTTATGTAGCAAATAGCCTTGGAGGACAGAGATAGTGTCTCCCTCCAGGGCAAAGGCCAGATAGGATTACCCCTCATTGTAAAAGATTCAGGTGCCCTAAACTCAGAGTTCCTCTCCTGTGACCAATCCCGCTGTGTGTGCAGGCATCACCCTGCCCTCTCTGCATTGCCCTGTGGGATTGGTGTCCTGCAGAACCAATGCAAATGCAGATTCTCTGGCTTCTACTGTTGCTCTGAATAATAAAGTCCTTCATCTCTGACCCAGGAGTTTCATATTTTCTAGCAGCTTCCATGAAACAGGGGCAGACTAATTTGTTAACTTGCAAGTAGGGTAAAATTTCAGAACCTTCCAGTTCTTGACACTAAATTTCATACCTTATAGGTATGAATGCAATACAGAAAAATAGCACAGAACAAGCCAAGATAAATAAACATTAGCTGTCCAACCTCTCAAAAAAAATCATACCATAGCTTTTTTTTAATATTAATGTAAAAAATAATTTAGATTTTGGTTTTTAGCTCATTTTTTATCTCATTAATTTCATCTTTTATGTTTATAAAATCCTCACATACATTCTCATTCACAATGTCTCATTTACATATTCATTGAACAATTGAATTCTTACTCTCTACTAGTCTTTGAGTTTAAAATTACAAGCAAAAACACACATTGTCTCTATTCCATTGGGATTTTCTTGTTCTGTTTTTTCCTAACTCTTTAAATTAAACACTTCACGTATTTTAAAACTAACTATGGCTTTAGTTACATTTCATATTTTTTATTTGAAGTGTCCTTATTTTCATAAATTTCTGTTTTTCGTCATCCATAATTTGATTTCTTCTTCTAAGCAACAGTTTTTAGAAAACTGTTTTTGTGTTTCTTCCCTTTAATTCTTAAATGTGAAAGGTATTTGCACAAAGTGCTTGTTATGCCATATGTAGAAGAGTTGAGAGCAGGTTCTCTGAAGTAACTGAAACTTTTGTGTGTTTGAGTAAAAAAGAATTGGCCCAAACCATAGTACACATCAAAATACATGATGGTTGGGGCAGACCCAGTGGCATAGTGGTCAAGTCTTCACGCTCTGCTTCAGCGGCCCAGGGTTCACAGGTTCAGATCCCCGGTGCAGACCTACACACCACTCATCAAGCCATGCTGTGGTGGTGTCCCACATACAAAATAGAGGAAGATTGGCACAGATATTAGCCCAGGGACAATCTTCCTCACCAAAAAAAAAAAAAAAAAAAAACATAATGGTTGAGAACAGATGTTTTTTAGACCTTTTTCCTTGCCCTAGATCTGTAAAATATCGTTGCCTCTCTCCCAACATTCTTCAGAATTTAAGTTGGTACATAGTTTTCTAATGGGCAATTTAGTAGCATAAACAATGAAAGGTTTAACATTTTCATATCATTTGATCAAAAAATTCTACTTCTAATACTATATCATAAAGAAATAATTGCATATGTTGGTAAAGATATATATTCAGGAGAATGGTCAGTATAGAGTTATTTAATTAGTGAAAAATTAGGAACAATCCTAATGCCCATTAATAGATAGTTAAGTTAAAATGTGGATAAACCCACATATTGAAATTCTATGTATCATTGAGGATAAACATTTAAATATATATTAACAAGGAATAGTATAGTGCTCATTATAGAGGATTGAGTGATATGCAAGCAGATTTTATTCCAATTTCCAATTAAAATATGTATATATTTTGTAGTTATGTATGCATGAGAAGTACAAAGACTTTACACCAAAATGGCATTATTATTTTTTTCCAGAGCATTTTGGTTATAGGTGATTTTTCTTCTTTTGGTTTATTTTCTTTTTTTTCTAACAGATATATATTATTTGTGCAATATAAGCAACATTAACAACAAAAGCTCCTCTCTCTTTTGCTGTGTTTTCAATGTGTAAGAAAAAAAGTTACATGGTACATATTTCCAGCTGAAATCAATCAGTGACCAAAGTTATCAACCAAATACAAGACAGTAGACTATCTAACAGTAATTATATTTCCTAAAGTCAGAACCTTTTTTTCTGATAGGAACCAGAGGTTTCCCACACTCTCTCACTTCTAAGAATGAAATGATTTCTTCTAGAGTGCTGTGGCATCTCTCTCCTTAGCCTTTCTATACAACTGGGTCCCTTCGTCAAAGAAAAACTGGAGTCTGAGAGTAGTTAAAGCGGTAAAAACAGATTTTACTCAGGACCTACTGCAATAGGAGAAGAAAGACCTCAGTAGAGGACTGGATACCACAAGGAATAGTGGGAATTTACAGCCAAGGAGTGGGTTCAGGTATCAGTGGGTAGAAAATTACTGAGAGCAAACAAGAGGGGTGGAGGGATTCTGGCTAACCCGACCTAACAGGATTCTTGCTGAAGGGACGTCACCGTGAGCAGACATCACCTCAGAGATGGTGGAGGATGATGAATTTGGGAATTTGGAATTACCCAGACATCAAGTGTGATCAGCTATTGAGGGTGGGGGATTCTGGGTTAAAATGACTTACCAGGATTCTTGCTAAAATTGGGCTCTTGGAGGCCATGTCCAAGGATGGGACCTAGTCAGGCTCAGAAGAACCTGACTATTTGGTGATGGAGAGAATCTTTGTCAGTCTCTCCTCTTGTTCAAGGAAAGAAGAGACATTCTTCTTTCACATTCTTCTTTCCTGTGAACAGTGTAAGTTCATTTCTCATTTGGTTGCCTTTTGTTCACTAAGGACCAACTGAAGCATCAGTTGGAACTTGGTAGTAGAGAATATTTGCTAGATGGTGCTAACAGGCAGTTAGTGAATGGAGTTTCTACAAAAATAAAAGAAAAACGAAGATTAATAGTTGGAAACCCAGTTTCTGAGTCTAGATTGTAGCCAGTCGAGAAGATTTCTAGCTGCTGGGCTCAAGGATGGCAGTGGCAATCCAGCAGATTTCCAGGTTTGCAGTTTCAATGTCTTTGGTGATGGCATTGGGTGTTCCAGTGAACTTTCTGAGTTGCCCACATGACAGCAGGCATGAAGGTTGCCCATATAAGATCAGGAGTGGTGATTTCTTTGAAGTTTATATCAAGTCCTCCAGCTTCAGCTTTCAGGGCTTCAGGAAAAGGGCAGTTTTTGTTCTCAATGATGTCAAGTCATGACGATGAGAGAAGAATTAGAAACGTTAGTTTGGAGAGTTGTAGCCAGATATCAGAGGCAACTAGAAGAATTGAGAACTCACAAGGGTGTGGTAAAACAAAATTTAAAACAAAATCCATCAAAACAAAATTTCTTTCTATAGACACTGCCATTTTTATTCTCGTTTACAAAATAAATCTAATCTCATTAGACTTGCCCCGATTATTTACATAAGAGCAGCAAGAAGGATGACTGCCCACTTAGACATTTTGCTTGCTATAACTTTAGCAAAGGTTTGCTTTGCTATAACTTTTCATAAGGAATCTCAGATTAGACTTTTAAAAGCCTCTCAAGGCTAGGAAGCCAACCAAGAACTCTGACTTACCTGAGAAGAACATCCCAAAATAGCCAACAGCTATTCATTGGAAAGCTTGGCAGGCAAATAAATTTGAGAACAAAATCTTAAATTAGGAGGGGTTATGACCTCCCTAATTTCTGGGAGAGTGCAAGGGACCTACAGTAAGAGAAACTGAAGATGGGGCTGGAGCAGTCTAGCCTCATGAACTCTCAAAACTGACCATCAGAGTCTCCTTCCCAAACAGGGCTCTACACAAAGAGAAATTGCTTGAGATAGGAATAAAATTTGATCAGGCTAGAAACAAAAGAGATGAAGGAAGGAGATGATCTAAAAGCTTGAGTGGAAACACTGAATATGTGTGTAGGTTTTTTGAACTTCATAGCATGACTGGGTGGATGAACCGCATGTGTTAATGTCTTTAGCCCTTTCCTTTTGAGCTGGTCAGATTTCCCAGAATGTTCTTTTCCTGCCTGGTAGGTAAAGATCTGGCTGTAAGAGTTCTGGGAGTTCAATGGAGAAAGAAGGCTGGGGGTTTTAGCCCAGCCTGCAACATCATCTGGTCACTGTGTCCTCTACTCATGCCAGATGATCCCCATTCCAAAGACCTCAGTCTTAACTTTTCCGGGAAATAAATCTCTTGTCTTCTGTCCACTGAGTTAGTGGGGAAGAGGAACTAGAGATCCAAGTGCTTTGCAAACAGTTTCCACCAATTTTCCTAGTTTCAGCTTCTCTCCCTTTACTCCTAGCTCCAGAAGCACGTGGTGTTGCCTATTCCTGACTCTTTTGATGGTCCTCTGCTTTAAATCAGGAGGCTTCTCAGATCTGTCAGATCACTGCTGCCTTAGAAGTCCTCTTTCTCGGGTCTGTTCAGTAAGTTACCACAGGTCCATCTGTTTCCCAGCTTGCAAAATGTGTTACTGTTGTCTTTGTAAATGTCACGAATTGCCAAGACTACAACTCTCAGTTCCTTTATCCCAATTACACTGCTTAAGATCTACATATTCCCCTGAGATCCTCTATTGGTCATTCGAGAGTATATTCCTAGGAGTATATCCCTGAGCTACCCAATTTGCGTGCAGCACACCATGGACTGTAAGGGTTGTAAGCGTGCCACGAGCTGCAGATCACTTTAGTCCTCAATGTGGCTAAGTAGGGCCTGGAATGGTCTCCAGAGACCCAGACCTTTCTTCCTGAGTTATTCCTTCAGACAATGGCCCAGGCAGAGCAAGCCTGAAAATATGCGCAAGGTCCCTGCAAGCAGTGAACATGGGAAACATCCAGCGCTTACTGGTCTACAATAAGGAAGGAAATCTTCTACCACCTGGACATCTATATTGGCAGCCACTGAAGATGTGGGCTCCATTGAGCTGCTGTGTGTTGTGTGTCCCAGGTGCCCAAAAGAAGAGGATGATAGGCAGACCAAGGTCAGGGGTAGAATCTAAAACTGTCCTCATATACATCTGGGGCTTCTGCTCTTTTTGAAATCCAGGTGTATTTTTAGAGGCATCTAAGTTAGCAGCCAGGTGACATTCTGCAGTGTATTCTGCAAATGAGAGATTCACCAATATTTTGAAATTCCTATTATTATTATTTTCTTGAGATCACTTTGGTTTATAACATTTTGAAATTCTTGATTTGAAAAAGTTTGAATGGATTTGAAATCTATTACAATTATCACAAGAATTTTTATCACTAGATTATTAATGAAAGAAAGAATATCTGTAAGATCCTTTAAATATAATTTTAATAATTTCAAATTTTTAAAAAGTTTTAAAGTGTGTTTAAGTGATTTTTCATACATCTGTATGAATGAAGATTTTCCTTGATGATGACTATCAAGAATTTCAAAAGATCATCATTAAAAGGTCTAAATAAGGAGCTGTGTGTAGCCCTTTCAAGCATAAACTCTAATTTTTTTAAGTATTTTTTTTTTATGAGGAGATCAGCCCTGTGCTAACATCTGCCAATCCTCCTCTTTTTTTGCTGAGGAAGACGGCCCTGGGCTAACATCTGTGCCTATCTTCCTGCACTTTATATGGGACGCCACCACAGCATGGCCCGCCAAGCAGTGCGTCCGTGCGCGCCCGGGATCCGAACCAGCGAACCCCGGGCCGCCGCAGCGGAGCGCGCGCACTTAACCGCTTGCGCCACCGGGCCGGCCCCTAATTTTTTTAAGTGTTTTTTTAACAGACATAAGCTCAAGTTTCTCATTAAAAATTTTCAATGGATGTTATTCTCAAGTTTTGTGTACATTCAATATCTAAATTTTCCCTCAAACTTTGTACTTTTTTTCCTTTCATATAAAAACTGAACTGAATTTTTCACCAAGCTCCGTATGGAAGCCCTTGGCTCCCTTCAGTTTATCTGGGTCTTAGACTGGATCTCCTGCAAACAGATTCTGAGACAGAGAATTCCAGCAGAAGATTGATCAGAAAATGCCTTCAGGAGATACACCTATGAGGAAGTAAGGACCAAAGCAAGACTGGACAGAGAAAGAAGCTGACCCACATCGCAGGTACAACCGAGGCCTCAGCTGATCCCACTGGGAGTCCTGGAGCTGTGATGACCTTACAGAGTTGCCTGAAATGGATGCAGGGGGCCAGGTCTTTCTATTTCCACATCAGCTATTGATTATCTTGCCGGGAGGGCATGTAACCTTGGCTGAGACACTGTGACAAGTCAGAAGCTCATTTCCCCATCAGCTGGGGGCTGGGTAAGTCAGCGAGACGCAGAGCACCAAAGAATGTGCTGCACCGAGTGCTCAGGGAGCATCACTGAGTTACCACAGAAACTGACTCTATTTCTTTAACTTCCTTAGGCTTCTACTGAGCGACATTAATTTGGATGATTTACATTGGGCCATCTTTTTCTGGAATACTTGGACCTCCTGAGTTTTCATCAGCATGGTGGATGATAGAACTATATATCTTTCATAGCACTCACTACTGTCTAATAGTATAAATTAATTTATGTGTTGTCACGTCTTTGTTGCTACCACTATAATGTAAAAACCTGAGCAGATGTTGACAGCTTCATCCCTTATGGCATCGCCAGCACCTGGAACACTGACTGGCGTATCAGGTCCTCAACAACCATTCACTAAATGAGTGACAAAAGAATGAATGAGTGAATACACCTCCTCTCTTTTTTCTTGTTATTCTTTTTTTACTTTGCATTCTGCTTCTCCATGTCTTATTCTGCTATAAAATGTCTTTGGATGGCAATGCCACAAAGCCAATCCTGGTAACTCCCTTGGACAACAAAGGCGTACATAGATTCTTGAAAAATCACCGGATGAGTTGTCCTGTACAGGAATTTAGTGTTCACTTTTTAAGGAGCATCATTTCCTTAATTTCAACCTATAATTGCCTTAAATTTTTAAAGTAATTTTTTTGTATTATAATTCATATCTAAGAATAGAATTATCATTTCCATAGAAAACGAAGTGCCCCATGTTCATACATTTTTCAACTGTGCAATTGCTACCTTCCCTTGAGCATATTTAGAACTGAGGGACATAGACTCAATAATATTTTCCATCTCTTATCTCTTTCAGGATGTGTCTTACTCTGATAATTCTATAACTCTCTTAGTAGAGTTATAAATTTCCTTGCTGTGTGTTGATAACTTATCTGAAAACGCTGTAGTACAATTTATAACTTCTGAGTGGACTTTTTGCAGTTAATCTGCTCAGAAATTATTTCATCTACTTCTGCTGTATCACTAGAGAAAAATGGTCAGAGCGGTGTTTTGTTTTGTTTTGTTTTTCTGATTTTTAATCAGACCATCAGAGCTAGCTCTTTTCTTTGATTTTAAAATACATTTCAATTTTTCCATTTTTCTCCCCTAATCATCTGATTAGCTATTAACTGAGGACTTTTCTGTTTTTTTTTGCAGTCCAAAATACACACTGAGCCATTGCAAATATTATGGGACTTGCGACACATTTTGGGGACAACTTTTTAATAATATAGCTCTTAGACATTCCCAATACAGAAAACACATTTCTTCAGATTGACAAGAGATATTTCCCTTGGCAAATGAATTACTTTGTTTTCTGAATTTTTCTTTAATTCTGAATGTTCTTGGTTGTATGTCCAAAATTATCACTTCCCTACAATTTTCATTGTCTCCGTTCCACACGGTTGATGATCTTTCATAAATACTCTTTTTTTGTTGCTGTTATTTTCAGGGTCTTTGTTTCAAACAAATGTAATCAGCCACATTTCCAAAAACAGTTTAATTCAATCAAAGTTCCAGATAGTCAAGCATAATTTACAAGAGGTACTTACTATCCTTTATGGGACTCAATGTTTTAATGTTGATCTTTCTATAAATATATTAATAAAATCCTTAGAATCGACAAGATTTGTCTCTGTCCTGTTTCTGTTTAGAGCTTCCCTTTTCTTGTCTTTGAGCTTTTCTGTTTGTTTTTATATTCCATGGCAGTAGTTGGCTTATTTCCTGGTATTATAGAGTTTCCACTCTCCTAAAAATTCCTCATTAATCGCAATACATGATAATTATTAACATTTATTACTACTATGTTTCAAGTGTTGTTTCCAGTCTGTAAATCATTCCATTTTTTCCTTTAATCTTTCTTATACTCTTTACAAAATATTATCATGATCTATTTTATGAATGAGAAAACTAAGATCAGATTGGTTCAACAATTGTCCCTCATCAAACCACCAGTATGTAGGGGAATCAAGTCTCAAATATTAGCTTATTTGTGATATTTCACCACCTCATATGTATGACCTTCTTTAAAATATTGACTTCTTTCCTCCCTCAAAGCCCCAAATATTTCCAAAATTCTATCAGTCTTGTAATTCCTATAACTCTGTCTAAATCTATGAATAAGAGTATGGAGTGCAGTAATTGCTGGAGATGTAAGTCTTTCTTGTAACTTTGTTCAGTGCAAATCTTCTCTGTGATGTGAGAGTGATTGGGGGTAGAAAGTGATGTGGGAGAGAATCTTCTAGAGGCAGAATGCTTTTTGAGAAATGCTCCCACATTGCTTTCCCAAGATTGCAATTTCCCAAGGTAAGGAAATTGCTTTCTTTCGGGGCTAAGAATACTGCAGTTGAACAATGTAAATTAACTTACCAGTTAACTATCTCATGTCCTCTCTGTATAAGATATTAATTCTTTACTGCCACCATCCCTGCTTTTTAAAAATCCTGTATTCAATGAATATTCTTCAAGCTGCAGGTATTCTGAGCAAATTTCCCAATGTCTATTTGAACTCCTGCCCAATATCAACTCTTATTCATCTAAGGTGCCCTGTACAAACAAAATTCTATAAACTCTGATCTCAATTATCCAATATTTCTGGTAAAGTAATGACTTCTTCCAAGTTTGAGATAAAAATAAGACAGAACAAATAAATAAAATTAAATGAAATAGAAAAGAAAAAGCTTTGGAAGTTTTGGTTGGGGGTAAGGACTTTATTAGGTTTATCTGGAAAAACTAAACAAAGGAGAATTGTGAATCATTTCAAAAAGTGAATTATGCTATCAGATATTAAAATTTATTTTAATGTTATAATAGTTAACACAGTGGTGGTGGCTTAAGAATCAAGGGACAGATAACAGCGTAGCTCTAGAACCAATGTTAGAATCTCAATATAAGATTTAAAATATCACAAAGCCATAGGAAAAGGATGTAGTATGTTTAACATTGTATTGGGAAAATAAACATTTTTGGAAAAAAAAGGCTAATTCTCAGCTGGCATTACATCCAAAATATATTGCAACCTGAAGGAAAGTTTAAAGGTAACAACTGAAACTATAAAACACATATGAATATTTAAGATGTGGAAGATGAGAACTTTCTAAGAATAAAACCATTATAATACATATGAAGATGATGATGGATCTGCCTACTACATAAAAATTTAAATCTTTAATATATCAACATGTCAATATTTTCTATACTATTAAAAATTTATTCCCTTTTATATATAAATAATTAATGTAAGTCAGTAAGCAAAATGGCCAAATTTATGAATAAATATTTTACAGAATTCATATTAATATAATTATAATTGATTAAAATAAATAAGCATATAAAAATCCAACTCATTCTGAATCAGAATACCAGTGTGCCATAATAGTCTATAAGTTGGCAGCAAGAAAAATATAGTACTGATTTTTACCACTTCAACTGCATTTGGCATCACAAGGTGATAAGTAAGATGGCAAAAAAATGAGATTAAATGTATTTGCCAAAGAACAGTGAATATAGGAGAAAGTAAATACTTCTGGTCCATACAATTTGTGGATTTACATCTCCATTGTTTCTTAGGGTAAAACAAGGGCAATTTCAACACAGTTGACCCTCGCTTAGAACAGAGAGGCCCTGAGTTCAAAACACCAGATATCAAACTTTGGAGTGTAGGTGGTGTCTTGGTCTGTTCGGGTTGCTTAACAGAATACCATAGACTGAGTGGTTTATAAACAACCGGAATTTATTTCTCACAGTTCTGGAGGCTGAGGAGTCCAAGACCAAGGTGCTGGCGGATTCCATGTCTGGTGAGGTCCTGCTTCCTGGTTCACAGAAGGCAGTCTTTTCTCTGTGTCATCACATGGCAGAAGGCGTGAGGGAGCTCTCGGGGCCTCTTCTTTACAGGGCACTAATTCCATTTACGTGGGCTCCACCTTCAGGACCTAATCACCTCCCAAAGGACCCACCTACAAATACTATCACATTGGGGATTAGGTTTCAATGGATGAATTTCGGGGGACACGAACATTCAGTCTATGGCAGGTGGTAACTATTTATAGATATTATGTATATTATAAGCATATTTGCAATATATGTTTATATTTAATAGTATGTATAGATCTAAAAGTAATAACTGGTCTTTTAAAATTTATTGATGTTTGTAAGTGCTAATTATTTCACCAATCTATGCAAGGTTTAAAAATTTATAGCTTTGGGGGCCGGCCCCGTGGCTTAGCGGTTAAGTGCAGGCACTCCGCTACTGGCGACCCAGGTTCGGATCCTGGGCGTGCACCAACACACTGCTTGTCCAGCCATGCTGAGGCAGCGTCCTGCATACAGCAACTAGAAAGATGTGCAACTATGACATACAACTATCTACTGGGGCTTTGGGGAGAAAAAGGGAAAAAAAAAGATGGAGGCTTGGCATGGATGTTAGCTCAGGGCTGATCTTCCTCACAAAAAAAAATTTTATAGCTTTGGTCAGAACTCAGACTTACTAAAAATCTTTATATGTAAAAAATCGTAGACTCATGCATGGTTTTCCTTTACAATTGTAATATAAACATGATCCCAGCTCATGAATTTAATTTTTCATCCTTAGCTTCTTTTCACATTTTATTTGAGCCACAGAAATACAAAATGAACACTAGGTGTATATTTTTAAATAGATTATTTTTCCAGGTTATATTTCTACTAGAATCTTTTGTTCCAAGTCATTGAATGCATTTCATAAGAATGAGTCACTTCAAAATAAGATTTCTTGGATGATAAGCATAATGTGCATGTGTTTGGGAAAAAAAAAGAGAGAGAGAGAGATTTTTCAAAAAAACAGATGAGTAAGTTAGCATAGCCAAAGGGCAGCAACATCTGATGTGGTGACAGGCTTTGCATGCTTCATGTATTAATGCGGTTTCCATAGCAGCCACCACATCACACGATGGTTCAAAATAATTTGTAATTGCCAAGAACTCTTAAAGGGAAACACACCCAACTCTGATATAATTTTAAAAATCAATTAAATGTTTCTGAATCTGGGTCCTTGACTTAAGCCCAACAATAAAACGTTATGGAAGCCACAACCTCCAAATCTCTATTTCCTTATCCATAAAATGGGGATAAAAATATATGCCCTGCCTGCCTCCTATGGTCAGTGAATGATAGATATGAATGTGCTTTGGAAAGTGAAATATGCTGTGCAAATGCGGGACACAACTAATTTGCAGAATCGTAGACTATTACAATTGGAAGAAATGTTAGAGGTCACCTGGTCCCAGCCCCTCACTTCACAAATGTAGTGAAAAGATGAAACTTGTCCACAGGGTCACATTAGGTGAGTGGCCGGGTCATTACCAGGACTCGGTCAGTCGTTTACCCCGCTCTGTCCCTGAGGGCAGCTACTGCCCTGTGAGATCCCCACCTCCGTGGTCCTCCACAACACTTACTCCGATGGAAAGCAATCGCTCCAGTCTTCAGAGAACACAGTCTGCACAGATCTGGACATACAGAACTGCAAGTTTACCTTTTTCACAGCTGAGAGTCTAATTACTAATCCCACATGGAGTCCTAAGCATACTCTTCTTCTAAGCTCTTTCAGCCGTTTCAGTGTTTGAGAATGATCTCTGATATAACGGGGATTTTTAATAGAAATCTCAAGAGTCTAAAAGTGTCTAGGCATTATGTAAATCAAAAAGGGGAGAGAATCTGTCTCCTGGAAGAGTTATTATCTGAGTACTCAAATGAAATGATGTCGCAGTAATAGCCAGTTTTAATTGTGTATGGTATATTTTAGTTTGGAGACAATTTCATGTACAGATCTAATTTAATCCTCAAATAAAGCTCTCTTTGAGGGAGGTTACCCACATTTTGATGATGAAAAAAACTGATTTTCAGAGATATTAATTAACCTTTCCATTGTGACAATAATATTGGAGCCAGGATTTGAACTTAGGTTTTTTGTTTTGCTTTGTTTTTAATTAGCTGCTTTTTCCATTATTCCATGGTGTCTACACAGTCAGTAAGTGCTTTTCATGAGTCTTGCCCACAGTTCAGTGTTATATGCCTACATGGCCCAGAATGGAAGAAGCCTGACACAGAGACCAGATCCTTGTACAGGCTCCTGAGATTTCCTAACCCATGTGGACTTGGCTTCTCCATCCATTTCTTCTGACTGTAGCTGCTAACCTCAGGTGCTGTCTTCATCTTGCCTTCTCAACTTGACTCACAGTCTATCACCTCTTGGTTGTAACACTCATTACTGATGATGACTGTCTTGATTTGATCCTGCTGCCCCCGTGAACAGACCTTACCCAGCCTGTCCAGGCCTGGTAGATAAAAGCCACTAAGTCCCTGCCACTAGCAGTTTACTATCCATCAAGTACTAGCTAATTGTAGTTAACAAAGTCAAAAGAGATATCAGGGACATTCCAGAGTTTCTTTTATCTTTCTCTAGAGCCACTAGGACTTGTGGAGGGAGAAACACTCATCAGGTCTCTTTTTCCAGGGTTCTGTACTCTGAAGATAATTAAACCATAGGATAAATTCAGAAATGTGTCTGGATCGCCTGGAGCAAGTGCCTCACTGACTTTGAAGGGTCCTAGGGGAGGATTTAGAGGGAAACCGAAACCCAAAGGGCAGAGGTAAACAGAGAGGCTAGTTGATTTACATGCTCATATCTATAATTTAAAAGACCACCATTTGTTTACTTGTCCACTTTTGTTCTCCCTCTTACTATGTAAGCTCCAGAAAGGAGTAATCTTATTTGCTGTTCACTGATGTGTACCTACTGTCTAGCACAGTAGCTAGCACTTGGGAGATGTTCAATAATTTCTATTCTGAAGGAATAAACAAATGAACATAACATTTGTAAGAAAATATATGATAGATAATTCAAAGTAGACTTCCTTCTTTAGAAATATAACTTTAGTTACTTATACTCAGTTCAGTTTATTAATGTTATCATTCTCTTCTTAACCTGGCCCATAGTTCTATGGGTTTGTTGAAATTGAAAAAAAAAGGAGAGTTGGGGCTGCTGACTTAGGGGAGAGAGCCTGTTCTAGATAGGGTACAAGAGAAATGATAACACCAGACTTCTCAATTTATTGGCTTCTCCAGTGCAGAAAATTAGCAAATGAATCTACTTGAACAATAATAGTTTTAATTTAGGAAGAACATTTGAAAACCAATAAATGCCTAATGCCCTTGGCTGTAATATGGCTTTACACAAGAAATATTGACAAATATTTTTTAAAAATCTGTAATTGAAAGAAATTAATTCAATTTTTTTTATTCTTTAGGTAAACTGATTGAACTAAAATTAATCTAGGTACATCAAAGTTTAAAAATCTAATAAAGTTTCAAATGAAGTTGAACAGCAGCAAGGGACCTCTGAAGACATTCTCCTGCCTTCTGCTAGGATTGTTGCTAAGTCAGACTTTGAGAGGCCTCTCCTCTTCTGTAAGATCTTTGGATGCAAGGTGCTGCAGGCTTTCTACATTATTAGTTTCAACGTCTAAAGACTGTCTAGAAGATGATAGATAGACAGATAGACAGATAGATAGATAGATAGATAGATAGATAGATAGATAGATAGATAGATAGATAAATTAATTCATTCCCACTGCAAAATGAGAATTGTTTGCCTTATTTTATACTTACAAGTGAGCTGGTCACCATTCTCTGCTACTCTTCACATGCTAGTGCTTTATGCGTGGTACAAGTCAATAAATAATTAATGATTTATCCTCACAAGTATTTTAATTCCTTGCAATCTATGCAATTTCTAGTAATAGATAATACCCTGGCATTTATAGAATATAGTACAAATGTTGGCATCTCTAAACTATAATACATTCTAATGGCCTTGTTTACTTTGTAAATCACTTTTCTGTTAAAAATCTGTATCCACAAGCTACCACCACCGCCCCTCTCAAACTTCTCATACCCACTTCCTTCACCACTACCAACCCTTATTTGTCAGGAAGATCTTATACTAATATTCCTCTAATAAAAAGTACTTAAATTTTCAAAATTGAAGGATCTCCTAGAGATCATCAACCCAAACCCCACCATTTTACACATTAGAAATCTGATCCCAGGAAACAAGATCACCCAGCTGGTTGGTGGTAAAGTCTCACAATCAGTTATCAATCCATCTTCTTTCTACTCTATTTTTTGTATTAATTATATTAATAAGAAAATACCAGTTCTAAACTTATTCATTCTTTTTGTTAGCTTTTCCCTTTTCTACAAAGAATACATCAAGAATATCATGTTGAACTAAGTTCACAAATAAATTGTACCCTATCTAGTTATCCTGGTGCCATCTTGCCCAAGACTACAATCATTGAGAGAAGTCACATCAACTCTGTCAATCCACAAGGCAGGAGTAGTTATTCAGATAAGCTTGGCATGTCTGGGAAAATCACTCAAACATTAATAATAAGCCCAAGAATGCTTTGGCAAAGAATTCAGGATTTAAATCTGCAGCCATTCAGAGTACGTGACAAAGAACCAATCATCCAATATTCAAATTCCTTGGACTTCCAACGGTTCTCATTAATGCTGCTGCTTGGACTTCATTCTTCATGCTACCAAACAACACTCTTTAGGCAATAACAGATCCTCAGGGGAAGATACCCTTCAGTCTAACTCCAAACTCCATGAGTCTTCAATAAATGTCAATGACTGACTAATCTGCTCAATGTGAAGAGCGGCGGTAAAGGATGTGGGCCCTGGAATCTACCTACCTGAATGCCGTCTCCCTCTTACTAGCTTTGTAACCCGGACAAGTTACTTATTCTCTGATCCTCAGTTTCCTTGTCTTTAAAATGGAGTTAATAATACCTCAGAGGATTATTGCAAGCGTTAAATAAGCTATTTCAGGCAAAGTGCTTAGAAATTACCTGACACAGAGGGAGCACTCATCAAATGTTAGCTGCTTTGATTAACTCACTGAAAATTTCTTTTTTATAGATACAAAACAAATCACAGATTCTGTTCTTTTTCAGAAAAAAAGAGTTCATTCATTTTCAGGAAAAAAATGGCAATTTTTACAAGCACAGCCTAGGTCTGAGTTCCAGCCACGGCCCAGCTGTGTGACATTGGCCAAGTAAATTAACCTTCTTGTTTCTGTTTCCTCATATTTAAAATAAGTATCGTGGTACTTGCTACTTCATGGCATGTTATGAGGTTTAGCTGAGTCACTGTATATAAAGGACTAAATCACTAAATGGCCTGTAGCTAGCACATTGTAAACATTTGTTATTATTCTGGATCTTCCATATAAAGAAGGATACTAGTTAGAACAGTTAGAACTACTCCAATCCACAGGCTTGCTTGTATATGAAATAAAAAAGTTTGCCAGCCATTTTCATTACTCTTTGAATCAAAATATTTTATATTCTCACAGTACCCAATAGTTATTACTCTCTTTGACAGGAAATGGTGTGAGATAAGAACGCCTATAAATCACAGTTTTTTTCCAAGTCTGCTGTTGAATTACTGTTTTGGCCTTTCCAGAATTGTGTTAGATTAGTTGAATAACACACCAACCTCCACCACCACCTAATTCCACCCAAGGTCTCAGTGGATTTGTGAGTTTGTAACTAGAAGAGAATTAATTAAATTACAGAAGAGTACAGATGTCAAAATTTTTATTGTGCAAGCAACAGTTCGGGTAGGTGGAATGTATCTGGCATTTTAGTTAATCCTTACAACAAAGGTTACAATCCTCCGGGCCGTTAAACGGAACAGGGAGCTGTTGCTGTGATGCAGATTAGAATGGGAATGAGAAATAAAACACGGCATCACCCAGAAGTCTAGTTTTCACCCTTCCCTGAACCTTTTCTCCCAGAATACGTTGAGTTTTGTTTTTTAGGCTGTATCAGATATAATTTGGGTGTGTAAAAAGAACAAATAATTATACATATATCTTGAAGAAAATTTTAAAAGAAAAAAATATAGCCCCAATATACGAGACGCTTTTCTCTCTGTCTTCCCATTTGCTTACGTATACTTTGTTATAGTATTAATATTATCATGGTTTTTACTCTTAAAGCATCATATTTTCACATAATATAGTTTGACAAATACCGCGAATGCTGACCCTTGCTTCTGTGTAAAGCATGGTCCTTTCTAGTTATTTTATGAATTTTCTGATGTAACGATTCCTCTATTCCTGAGAGGAAGAGAGCTATTCTTTTAAATATATTGAGTCTCTAACACCTTAGAGATTATTCACACCCTTTCCTCCAGGAGTGACAGGAAATCTGGGGCCTCATGCTCAAACTGTATTACAGGTAGGCAGGAGAGAAAAAAAAAATTGAAAGGAAGCAAAGAAGACCAGTCATCAGGCAATAGGAATTAGAAGTATTTCCCACTTCCACTGCTGCCCAGGCTATGCTCTACCCAAAATATTTCCCTGCTAGTCAAAAGAAATAGGAAAGTTCTTTTCTCCCCCAAAGTGGAGACAAAATACTCCCACGGTTTGGAGTAACTAACCGTAAATGACACATAATCTATATCCATCTTATTCCACTGGCTGTGCATTCATGTGTCACATGGTGTCCTAAACACATCATCAGGGTCATCTCTTTTCATAACATCTCTTTTTTTCTACAGCAGTGTAGCAAAAGAATCATTACGTCCATGACCAGTTAAGAAAACATCTATATATAGTATTTCCACCAGCTATTCTTCCACGAAGAGAGAATCTGCGACAACACAGTAATGAGTTAGCTCTGTTTGGGAACACTGTGTTGCTTGTGGACAGTGCTGAATTAGTGCTAATGGGAATGAGGTCATGAGTTTAATTCTCACGAGGATTCTCTTTGTTCTGCGGTTGTTCTAATCTTGCCTGGATTGTTAGCTTGCAAAAAGAACATCCTTGTCAGCCTTGCAAAAAGGCTCCTCTATGCCTCCACCATGAGTGGAGAGTTGCTAGACCTAGACTTTCTAGAGTGTCAGGGTGGATGCGATTCAGATCATCTTCTTGGGATCCCCAATAACACACACATGCCTTGACAAAGAGTAAACTGTGGCCTTAAGAGACGAGATCTGCCCAGCCCTGAGACCAGGGAAAGCTTCCCAAAAGAAAGTACATCTCGGCTGCCATCTGCAAGGGGCCCTCTAGGTCAGCTTTTCATTGGAGCTGGAGTTTGACCACGTTCAGGAGCCCCCAAGTCTGCTATTTCCTCTTCTCGACAGGGAAGTCACAGGAGAATGTGTACAGGCTCTGCAGAGAATCAGCCTCTGCTTGTTTCTCAGAGTCAAAGGGACCACAGCATTTTGATCTTCCCCCAAGACTTTCCAAGGCTCCGTTTCTCTTCCTCTATCTTGGTATCAGTTTCAGAAGTTTCTGGAGTATACAGATGGTCCTCTTCTCCCTGCAAGGTGAGACACAAGGACTCTTTCCACCAGGAAGGAGAAATCAGAGGCTCCAGTGGAGGGAGAGCACCAAGGTAAAGACACTCTGAGGATGACCAGGTAGTGACTTCCTCCTGCAGATGGGCTTTCATCTCCAACAACCTGGAATATTCCACTCACCTTCTGGGAGTCAGTACAGCGCAAGAGGCACAAAAACCCCTCTTCCTTCCTCGCTGGAGGGTTCTAAGTCTACATGGAGGCCATTTTGACTCTATCATCCTGTAAAATTCCCCTCTTCTGCACTAGGATATGGGAAGACACAAGAGCAACTTGCATTTCACTGGATGGAGAATTTAAAATTGATACGAAAAGTAAAAATATAAATGAGATCATATAGTAAGAGTAATGAATAATATCAAAGAGTTATTGTTGATAGCCAGCCAGATTCTGTGGGAGATTTTCTACTCTCGAAAAATAACTATATTGAGATTGTATATCCATTCCTGTCTGAGCAAAGAAAGTGGTGAGTAGAATTGAGGGGAGTCTCAAAAATTGCAAAACCATAACAACGGATTGTCAAGTAATTGTCATTGGACATTTCACACCGTGTAATCAGACACTGCCAAATATTCCAGTGTAAGTGTGTGTACTCACACATGTGCTCATGAATGGCATGAAACACATACACATTCTGATCAACCCCTTGGGACAATCTGAGCTAGAGCCTTGCCTAAGACACTGAGTTAAGTCATCTGGTACATCACTTCCCCTCCTACTTCATGTTTCCAGGGTGGTCTCTGGGCCACTGTCACTCAAATACTGTTTATTGTTGTTCTTTCTTACAGACTGAGAGCAGGTGATATGTTAACCTGGAATACGTGCCCATAGACTCCAAATTACCCATTGTTAAACTCCGTTTATTATAGTTAAAGTAGTTTGAAGAAGCAGAACTATTATATCTCCTAACCCTCACTCTCCAAATTCACTGCAGCCTCAGAAGAAAGGGAGAATGGCTATGTGATGACAAAGAAGGTCAGGCCATGAGGGGTTTAAAATACCCACCCCATCGATCCATCTCCACTATTCCAAATCATACCAAGTGCTGTACTTCAAAAGTCCCCAAACCCAGAATGTGTGAACAAAATTGCTCAGAAATAAATTAAAAGTTTAACTAAGTGGTTAAAAAAAAGTAACCTTGAGTAGAGGGTGTGGTGGGTGAAAGTGTGATGGGCACTAATCAAAATTTTTCTTCCTGCAGGAAAAAGTTAAATTGATAAATAAGAAATTAAAAGTTAAAATAATAAAAACATAGATTTTTAAAAATCTTATATCATATTTCATTAAATTTTCAAAGCTAAAAATGACAATTCCAACCCCTCCAGATAGTTTAAGTAAGCCAAATCCCAAAGAAGGGAAACAATTGGTCCAAGGTAACACTGCAGGTATAGATAAGTCTTAAACTCATCTCTGGTCTCCTAGCCCGGTGTACTTTCCATCACTCTACTGACAACAAAGAAAACCACCTGATCATGACTTTTGGAAAGAATCTTATGAAGTCTCTGGTGCAGTAAACCCACATGTATTTCTGTATTAGTCTGCCTTGGATCCTGGATCCCATCACCAACCAGTGTGTATTTTCTGAGGTCTCCGAAAGGTCCCTTCAGAAGATGATACATTTCTGAAGATGATATTATCACCAGACAATAAGAAAGACATAAGTAGCTTTTCCTTGCCTGAATTTAGCTGTGACTAAGTGACAAATCTAAACATGCATCAAACCCTCCAGCAGAAAATGGTTATACACAATTTGCTAGCGAATGTTCCTTAACGACAGAAGAATAGGAAATTAAAAAGAACCAGGGTAGGTATTTAAGAGAGATGGTTTGATATAAATATTGTATTTACATCTTTGAGGAATCCTATTTTTGTATTTCTGTATAACATGATTGATAATAGAAAAGGAACATTATTGTGCCTAGTGAATACAGAGTCTGAAAAGACACTTGTTTTGTTCAAACTGGACTGAACAAAATTCAATTCAGATATATGAATTACATATATCGGTTATATATGTAATTTGTTCTACCTCGTGGCATGTGGGTGGGGCTAGAGCTGTGCTTCTAGAGCTTGGTTCTGCTATTAAGCAGGAAAATTTTCAAATAACTTAAGATGAATGATTTTTATTTCTCATTAAATAATTCAGCACAAGTGTTATACTTTAAATATAGATAGTTTTAAAAATATATTTTATATTTTTTAGAATAGATTTACATTACATTTACACTACAGATTTCCTACATTTTTCCCTGGCCCCACTTTCATTAAACAAAGAAACTACCCACTTTACTCCTGTAAAGTGTCATTTCACAGGCCAGGAGATGTGGGACTCTAGGGATCCTGGAGTCAGTTCCATTCTGGCAGCTGTTTACTTGAATTTGCCTGGAGAATATGAGCCTTAATTTATAGAGATATAAGGGTGAGATCAAGGAGGTGCCAAGTTTCAACAATAAATTCAGAGCTGGAAATGAGAGACAAAACCAAGAATAGGTGCTTAGCAGAGTTTGGGATGAAGTAAAAGGGAAAAAGCAAGATGAGTGGATTAGGTATAATTGACTTAACTGGGAGATAACCTGCCCGACAGCCATTTTGATGACTCACCATATACCAATAGCTAACATTGACTTCATGGTCCACCATGTCCTTCTTCAAGCTCTCACTACTAGGTGCAGTGTTTCCAAGACTTCCCCTCGAGGAAGATTTACCACATCTTCTAGTGTATTCCAGAGATAGAAAAGTTGCTCTCACAACCTGTGTCTGAATACTGTCTTTGCTTTATGAGTGGTTTGGGCTAGTTATTTTAGCACTCTGAATCTGTGCCTTAATCCGCAAAGTGGGGTTAATAATACCTATTATTCAGCATTGTTTTGAAGATTAATAAGATAATATTCATATCACTAATACAGGGTTTGGCATAGAGTAAGTGCTCAATACACGGTAGGTGCTACTGCCAACTACTACCATCATACTTTATTCTGGAACTGAGCTTGTCATGATTCTAGCTCATTCTGCATTATAAATGCTGAATTCCTCTCTGGGATAGCTGGTAGAGGTGGCAAGGACATGGGCATAAAGCAGTGATTACACTCCCTGGGAATAACAGAAATCATCAGAAATGTGGGTTCATGGATGTTTACAATCTCTACGATTTTGGATGGGCAGAGAAAGTGGTTTCCAAGTTATCCAGTTATCCTGAAAAGAGCAAACCCAAACCTTCAAAATTTACTACGTTGCCATCTTATTTTGTGTTTCCTACATTCTCTACCAAGAAACTATAGTACTTGACATGTAGTTAAGTATTCAGGAAATATTTGCTAAAGGAGTAGACATTCTCAAAGAGAGTAAGTTTTACTTATTTATGGGAAAAACTACACCACTACAGTGAGCTGCTCTCTACCTTGCCTCTTCTGATGGTGCCTTGGTCTCAGTGACCTCGCTGACTTTTAAAATTATCCTTCTTCTGGTTTGTCCTTACTACGTTGGATGATGAAGTACAGCTTGGTGTTTAAGAGCTTCTGGAGCCATGTAGGTTTAGTCCTAAAATATAGCACCACCACTTCTTAGTTGTCTCTAAACAACAAAATCATTCTCAGGAGGATGCATACTTCCCAGATCTAATATAGGCACTCAGTATGTCTTTATTACTATGGAAAACAAGCACAGCTGCAGAGTAGAGATATGTATTTTATTAGCCCACTATACCTTCCACTTGGGGAATTCTCTCACTGGTTGGTAAGGCATACTTGCAAATGTTTCTCAATAATCGTTGGAAATTTTGTACAATCTACCACGTCCTTTGACCATGATCACATTTATATTATTTGTAGTAATTTGTCTGATAATGTCAAGTATGAAAGTATCTCGTAAAAGTTCCATATTGTCATGATCAGAACTTCATTTAATGCAGTCACTTACTATAAAATCATGTTTTCTTTCCTAAGCCTTTGATCAAAATCTATAAACTCTTATGAGGTCTGACTTACTTCACTTCTCAGTTCCTGTTTAAAGGAATATATTTAAGAAATCATGACATTTCATTTTTTATTGTTGATGTATACTGACCAAAGTGATTTATTTGTTATATTTTCCCTGTGATGCTTGAATATCACTATAGTTTAAATGTTTCATCACCACCACATTAAGAAAATTGGGAAGGCTATGGAGTTTTATGTAATTTGTAGTCTTGATTACAGCTATGGGATGCCCCACCTCTCTATAAATAAAAGCTTGATTTGTCTCCAGTCTATCTTAAGAGTTGCATAATGCACTAGTAAAATCATGTCCCAAACACCCAGTATATGTCTCTATAAAGATCAAAAGATTCTAGACCAACATTAATTTTCTAAAGTCAAATTTATTTCAAAGGCAAATAAATAGAAAATATGACCAATATTCTAACAAGAAGCAAATAAGATACACTTACTTCTAGCCAGACACAGAAAGACAAATACTGCATGATCTCACTTATATGTAGGATATAAAAAAGTCGAATTCATAGTAATAGAGAGTAGAATGGTGGTTACCAGGGGTTGCAGGGTGTGGGGAAAATGGGGAGATGTTGATCAAAGGGTACAAGCTTTCAGTTATACAATGAATAATTTCTGGAGACTTAATGCACAGCTTGGTGACTATAGTTAATAATAATGTGTACTTGATATTTGCTAATAAAGAAGATCTCAAGTGTTCTCACCACACACACAAAAATGGTAACTAAGTGAGGTGATGGATATGTTAATTAGCTTGATTATGTTAAGCATATCACATTGTTCACAAACATCAAAACCTCACAGTGCACACTTTAGATAAATACAATTTTTGTTTGTCAATCATACCTCAATAAATCTGGAAAAGAGATACATTTATTTCTGCAGAAAGTATCATATTTTCTTCTTCATAATACCCAACTAATGAAGGATAAACAAAATAAATCTGTAATATAAATTTTATATTGACGAAGACCATTTATATAAATTTTTACAAAACAATAACAATATCTTATATGTCAATGATTAGGGTGTCCTATAGGTAAAGATATTGGTTTTAAGACAGTAAATGAAACGATTGATCTATTACATTTAAATACACATCACAATAAGTACCTCTGAGACAGCTCAACAGCTGAGTAGTAAACTCGCCAGCATCCGCACCTACAAGCTTGACGGGGGCGTATCCATTGGGCGCCTTAGGAGGAGCCCAGCTTCCATCTACTTCAGGTGATACCTAGTTTCCCTTTTTCTCCAAGGCAAGAACTTAATTGGTTGTATCTGGTAAGATGGTGGGGTGAAATGATAGGGAAAGGACAGAGGAAAGGGGACATAATCCTGAAAATTGTTTCAGAAAGTTCCTTCAACAAATCAAGAAAAGAAGGAAGGAAGACTTTCACTTGCCACCAGTGAAAAGAGCATTGCTCTTCTATTTCACGTAGATAAGAGCAAGGTGAGAAAAACTGTGTTCATTTGCTCTTGTTTTTTCGGCTTTTTGATTGTTCGTATGAACCGAAGGGCACAAATCCATGGGCCCCTATGCCAGTCTTTCAGTAACCCCCTTTGTTTGTCTGACATAAACATGGGGGTTGACATGCATAAAACAGGAAAAGAATTAGCTCTTATTTGCTCCTGAAGGGGATCCACTGGATGTTTATGGATGAGCCTGACCAGCAGCAGTGAGGCCCCAGGAAAAGCTCCTGAAAACCAAGCTCGCTCAAGACTGACGTGTGACTGAAAACTAATTTAATCATTTAAACTTATAAATCCATCATTTTAAGCACAGTTCCTGATATGATTCAGTTCCACATAGTCAGTGAGAGGTCCAAATTTCTCCTCAAGATTTGGCTTTCCATATTGCCTCAGTTAGATGCTAATCTCTCCTATAATACCTGTGACTTAAGGGTTCGACTTTATTTACCATATAAATCAGTTCGACAAATTCTCTTACTAAGTAACACCCCCCACCCCCGTGTCCCTCCCTTTTAAATTAAATGTCTAATTAATAGTGGTTTGAGCATTGTTTCAGCTGAAAGCTTTGATAGTTGTCTCCCTAACATTTATTAGTAGAAAGTCATGGGTCAGATGTTACAGTTTAATTTTACGACTATCTTAATATAGGCTTATTAATTTAATAGTCAACATATATTTAATGAACATCTGTTAAGCGTAAGAAATTACATCTGTAAATTATTTCATCTCACTCCCAGTAGGAAAATTAAAAATTCATATTATTCTAATATTAATCTTGATAAAGTTAATTTATACATTGGGACCCACAAAATGGATACCCCACATGTAGCCTCATGTCACAAATCACAACCCATGTCAGCCTGCACTTACGGGAGACACCTGTCAAGCAATCCTAACATACACCGACCACAATCCTCCAATCAGCTTAGCTAGCTTCCCTCACCGTAGAAATAGGACCTGCCGGCCTTATAAGGAAATCCCCAACTCCTGGCCAATCCCGCCTGGTTTCCACGTTACTGCTTCTAACGCTCAATAAAACTCGCTACTGCCCAAAATCCCTGGGAAGAGGGCTCCCTGCTTGTGAGGGACTGGACTGCCCCACTCCACAGGCCGTTCTCCCTTGAATAAAGGTCAGCAAACTTGCTACTAAGTTGTTTTACTCTTGTCATTTGACAATCTCAACTATCATAACTAATAAAATAAATATATTTTGAAATAAATAATCTCCAAATCAATTTTTATCATGGATTGCTAGTATTAGAACCCTTTTTATATTCCTTTGTTTTGCTTCTGTGTATATTCCATGATAGCAATTTTAATTATAAAATTTTAAACTAAGAAAATATAGAATCTCAAAATCTGAAAAACTTTTGCTTTCAAACATTTCAAAAAATTAATAATTTAATGTCTTTTTAACATTCTTTTACTGAATATTTTATTGTATTTTTAAAGTAACACATGCTCATGGTAAAATAAAAACTAAAGTGATCGATACAGAAAAAGGTAAAAGGCATCATATCCACAAGTCCTTTGTCCCTAAGAATATCCACTGTTGACTGTTCCATATGTTCCGTTCAAGAATATGTCTGTGAATTTCTTTCTTTCTTTATTTTTAATTTTTTGTTTATTGCAGTAACATTGTTTTATGACATTGTATAAATTTCAGGTGTACATCATTATACTTCTATTTCTGCATAGATTACATCATGTTCACCACCCAAATACTAATTACAACCCATCACCTCACACATGTCCCGAATTACCCCTTTCACCCTCCTCCCTCCCCCCTTTCCCTCTGGTAACCATCAATCCAATCTCTGTCTCTATGTGTTTGTTTATTGTTGTTATTATCTACTACTTAATGAAGGAAATCATACGGTATTTGACCTTCTCCCTCTGACTTATTTCACTTTGCATAATACCCTCAGTGTCCATCTATGTTGTCATGAATGGCTGGATTTCATCGTTTCTTATGGCTGAGTAGTATTCCATTGTGTATATATACCACATCTTCTTTATCCATTCGTCACTCGATGGGCACTTAGGTTGCTTCCAAGTCTTGGCTATTGTGGATAATGCTGCAATGAACACAGGGGTGCATGTGTCTTTACGCATTGGTGTTTTCAAGTTCTTGGGATAAATACCCAGCAGTGGAATAGCTGGATCATATGGTAGTTCTATCCTTGATTTTTTGAGGAATCTCCACACTGTTTTCCATATTGGCTGCACCAGTTTGCACTCCCACCAGCAGTGTATGAGAGTTCCCTTCTCTCCACATCCTCTCCAACACATGTTGTTTCCTGTCTTGTTAATTATAGCCATTCTGACGGGCATGAGGTGATATCTCATTGTAGTTTTGATTTGCATTTCCCTGATAGTTAGTGATTTTGAACATCTTTTCATGTGTCTGTTGGCCATCTGTATATCTTCTTTGGAGAAATGTCTGTTCAGGTCTTTTGCCCATTTTTTAATTGGGTTGGTAGTTTCTTTGTTGTTGACATGCATGAGTTCTTTATATATTTTGGAGATTAACCCCTTATCAGATGTATGGTTTGCAAATATCTTCTCCCAATTGTTAGGTTGTCTTTTCGTTTTGTTGATGGTTTCCTTTGCTGTGCAGAAGCTTTTTAGTTTGATGTAGTCCCATTTGTTTATTTTTTCTATTGTTTCTCTTGCCCGGTCAGACATGGTGCTTGAAAATATGTTGCTAAAACCGATGTCGAAGAGCATACTGCCTATGTTTTCTTCTAGAAGTTTCATAGTTTCAGGTCTTACATTCAAGTTTTTAATCCATTTGGAGTTAATTTTTGTGTATGGTGTAAGGTAAGGGTCTACTTTCATTTTTTTCCATGTGGCTATCCAGTTTTCCAAACACCATTTGTTGAAGAGACTTTCTTTTATCCATTGTATGTTCTTGGCTCCTTTGTCAAAGATTAGCCGTCCACAGATGTGTGGGTTTATTTCTGGGTTTTCGATTCTATTCCATCGATCTGTGTGTCTGTTTTTGTGCCAATACCATGCTGTTTTGGTTACTACAGTTTTGTAGTATATTTTGAAATCAGGG
The DNA here is from genome assembly GCF_020826845.1 of Diceros bicornis minor. NCBI lineage: Eukaryota > Metazoa > Chordata > Mammalia > Perissodactyla > Rhinocerotidae > Diceros > Diceros bicornis. The sequence continues at coordinate 17,897,775 of NC_080742.1, read as the reverse complement.
AGTGTGATACCTCCAGCTTTGTTCTTTCTTCTCAGCATTCCTTTAGCTATTCGGGGTCTTTTGTTGTTCCATATAAATTTTAGGATTCTTTGTTCTATTTCTGTGAAAAATGTTGTTGGAACTTTGATAGGGATTGCATTGAATCTATAGATCGCTTTAGGAAGTATGGACATCTTAACTATGTTAATTCTTCCAATCCAAGAGCACGGAATATCTTTCCATTTCTTTTTGTCTTCTTCAATTTCTTTCAGCAATATTTTATAGTTTTCAATGTACAGGTCTTTCCCCTCTTTGCTTATGTTTATTCCTAGGTATTTTATTCTTTTTGTTGCAATTGTAAATTGGATTGTATTCTTAATTTCTCTTTCTGCTACTTTGTTGTTAGTGTATAGAAATGCAACTGATTTTTGTATGTTGATTTTATATGCTGCAACTTTACCATATTCGTTTATTACTTGTAAAAGTTTTCTGGTGGATTCTTTAGGGTTTTCTATATATAAAATCATGTCATCTGCAAATAGTGAGAGTTTCACATCTTCCTTTCCAATTTGGATCCCTTTTATTTCTTTTTCTTGCCTGATTGCTCTGGCTAGGTCTTCCAGTACTGTTAAATAGGAGTGGTGACAGTGGGCATCCTTGTCTGTTTCCTGTTCTTAGAGGGATAGCTTTCAGTCTTTCACCATTGAGGATGATATTAGCTGTGGGTTTGTCATATATAGCCTTTATTATGTTGAGGTACTTTCCTTCTATACCCATTTTATTCAGAGTTTTTATCATAAATAGATGCTGTATCTTGTCAAATGCTTTCTCTGCATCTATTGAGATGATCATGTGATTTTTATTCTTCATTTTATTAATGTGGTATATTATGTTGATTGATTTGCGAATATTGAACCATCCCTGCATACCTGGAATAAATCCCACTTGATCATGGTGTATAATCTTTTTAACATATTGTTGTATGCGATTTGCTAGTATTTTGTTGAGGATTTTTGTGTCGATGTTCATCAGTGATATTGGCCTGTAATTTTCTTTTTTTGTGTTGTCCTTGTCTGGTTTTGGTATCAGGGTAATGTCGACTGCGTGGAATGAGTTAGGGAGCTTCCCCCCTCCTCAATTTTTTGGAAGAGTTTGAGAAGGATAAGTATTAAGTCTTCTTTGAATGTTTGGTAGAATTCACCAGGGAAGCCGTCTGGTCCTGGACTTTTATTTTTGGGGAGGTTTGTGATTACTGTTTCGATCTCCTTACTGGTGGTTGGTCTATTCAAATTCTCTACTTCTTCTTGATCCAGTTTTGGAAGGTTGTATGATTCTAAGAATTTATCTATTTCTTCCAGATTGTCGAATTGGTTGGCATATAGCTTTTCATAGTATTCTCTTATAATCTTTTGTATTTCTGAGGTGTCTGTTGTAATTTCTCCTCTTTCATTTCTGATTTTACTTATTTGTGCCTTCTCTCTTTTTTTCTGAGAGGTCTGTCAATTTTGTTTATCTTTTCAAAGAACCAGCTCTTGGTTTTATTAATGTTTTCTATTCTTTTTTAGTCTCTATTTCATTTATTTCTACTCTGATTTTTACTATTTCCCTTCTTCTACTGATTTTGAGCTTTGTTTGTTCTTCTTTTTCCATTTCCTTTAGGTGCATTGTTAGATTGTTGATTTGAGATTTTTCTTGTTTGTTGAGATAGGCGTTTATTGCTATAAACTTCCCTCTTAGAACTGCTTTTGCTGTATCCCATAAATTCTGGCATGTTGTATTTTCATTTTCATTTGTGTCCAGGTATTTTTTGATTTCTTCTTTGATTTATTCATTTACCCAATCGTTGTTCGGTAGCATTTTGTTTAATCTCCATGTATTTGTGGCTTTTCTGATTTTCTTCCTATAGTTGATTTCTAGTTTCATACCATTGTGGTCAGAAAAGATGCTTGGTATTATTTCAATCTTCTTAAATTTATGGAGACTTGTTTTGTGGCCTAATATGTGATCAATCCTGGAGAATGTTCCATGTGCATTTGAAAAGAACATGTATTCTTCGGTTTTTGGATGGAATGCTCTGTATATATCTACTAGGTCCATCTGTTCTAGTGTATCATTTAAGGCCAATGTTTCCTTATTGATCTTCTGTTTGGATGATCTATCCATTGGTGTAAGTGGAGTGTTAAAGTCCCCTACTATTATTGTGTTACCGTCTATTTCTCTTTTTATGTCTGTTAATAATTGCTTTATATATTTAGGTGCACCTGCATTGCGTACGTAGATATTTACAAGTGTTATATCCTCTTGTTGGATTATTCCCTTGATCATTATGTAATGCCCTTCCTTGTCTCTTTTTACAGTTTTTGTTTTAAAGTCTATTTTGTCTGATATGAGTACTGCTATGCCAGATTTCTTTTCGTTGCCATTTGCGTGGAGTATCTTTTTCTATCCCTTCACTTTCAGTTTGTGAGTGTCTTTAGGTCTGAAATGTGTCTCTTGTATGCAGCATATATATGGGTCTTGTTGTTTTATCCGATCAGCCAGCCTATGCCTTTTAATTGGAGCATTTAGTCCATTGATGTTTAAAGTAGCTATTGACAAGTGTGTACTTACTGCCATTTTTTAACTTTTTTTTTCTCAGTGTTTTAGTAGTCCTTCTCTGTTCCTTTCTTCTTCTATACAGAATTGATGGTCTCTTTAGTTTGACCTCTGTGTGAAAGCTGTACTCTCTTTAACTCCCCTCCTCCCTCATTTTATGTTTTAGGTATCATATCTAACCTCTTTTTTGTGCGTTTGTATCCATTATCCTCTTATCACAGAAATAGATAATTTTTCCTATTTGTGGTCTTCTCTTTGCCCCTTAAATCAGTCCCTTTAACACTTCTTGTAGCACTGGTTTCTTGGTGACAAACTCCTTTAATTTTTGCTTGACTGGGAAATTTTTGATCTCTCCCTCCATTTTGAATGATAACCTTGCTGGGTAGAGTATTCTTGGCTGCAAGTTTTTTCCTTTTAGCACTTTAAATATATTGTGCCACTCTCTTCTGGTCTGTAAGGTTTCTGCTGAGAAGTCAGCTGACAGCCTTATGGGGTTTCCTTTGTATGTAACTTGACTTTCTCTTGTGGCTTTTAGGATTCTCTCTTTATCTTTAATTCTGGACATTTTCATTATGATGTGTCTTGGTGTGGGCCTCTTTGGGTTAGTCTTGTTTGGGGCTCTCTGTGCTTCCTGTACCTGGATGTCTGTCTCCTTCCTTAGGTTAGGGAAGTTTTCATCTATTATTTCTTGAAATAGAGTCTCTGCCCCTTTGTCTCACTCTTCTCCTTCTAGGACACCTATAACATGGATGTTAGTGTGCTTGATATTGTCCCAGAGGTCCCTTAGACTGTCCTCACTCTTTTTAATTCTTTTCTCTTTTACCTGTTCACCTTGGGTAATTTCTTCTAGTCTTTTGTCCAGCTCGCAGATCCATTCTTCTGTATCCTCTACTCTGCTTTTGAGTCCCTCTAGTGAATTTTTCATTTCCAGTATTGTATTCTTCATTTTTGATTGGTTATTTTTTATGTCTTCCATTTCCTTGTTGACATTCTCACTGAGTTCATCTATTCTTCTCCCCAGATCAGTAAGCATCCTTAACACTCTTTGTTTGAACTCTCTGTCAGATAGGTTGCTCATTTCTGTTTCACTTAGTTCCTTTTCTGGGGTTTTGTTCTGTTCCCTTACTGGGAATGTATTCCTTTTCATCCTCATTTTGCCTCTTTCCCTCTCCTTGTGTCTACGTATTAGGTAGGTCAGCTACGTCGCCTGCTCTTGGATAGGTGACCTTATATAAGTGATGCCTTAGGAGGCCTGCAGTGTGTTTCCCTCAGTTCTCAATGTTCCAGGGGTGACCTCTATGTGGGCTATGTGTGTCCTTCCATTGTGGCCTGTTTGCTCTCCCTGTAGGTGCCCAGGGAGGCTGAGTTATGCTCCTGGCCAGCTGTTGTAATGCTCAGTTGCTTGTAGTTGTTGTGGGCCCCTCAGTCTCTTTATCAGGTGTGTGGAGCCCCAGCACAGTTGGCTGCAAGTTCTAATATCACATTTGTGTTGCAGTATTTCTTTTAAGTGAGTTGGCCCCCAGTGTGGCAGATTGTTAGGCTCAGGAGCTTACAATTGCTATAAGCGTCCAGCCTTTAGGTCTCTTGTCAACTCTCAGAGGATTGCAGCTGGGTGGGGCTGGCCTCAGGCATGGGAGCACCCAATTGTTTCAGGCTTTGGAAGGTGGGGCAAACTCCCTATGTGGGTCTTTGAGAAGCACAAGTCTTCTGCAGTTGACAAGCCCCACCACCCACAGGTCCACACACACAGTCAACACATTCCTGCCCCATGTGCGCACCCCGACCTCCTGAAGTGGACCCAGTCTCTCCATGCTGGGAGCCCCACACACTCCACCACCATGCCATACTCTCCACCCCCTCCTTGTGCATGCCCTGCCCCACTGAAGTCAGCTCAGTTGCCAGGCTGCAGAGAATCCAGTCACCAATCTATGCAGGCCCACAAGTTGCCTGAGGGCTTGTTGTTGGGTGGGGGCCAGTCTCTAGGGTGGGCTGCCTGCCCTGGCTAAGCTGGATTAAATCTGTGCTCTAGTGGGTGGGACAGACCTGTGCTAGCAGGCCCTAGGGAGAACTCCAATGGCATCTGTGTCAGCACACCCACACCAGGCCACAACAATGACCGCCGCCAATGTCCCAGTCCCTAGAGAGGTCTCACCTCTCACCGAGATGCACTCAGGGCCTATTAGGTGAGTCTCTTTTCACCAAAGCACTGTGCACCTTTCTTTCTGGTGATTTTAGGTTGCTTTCTGAAACGGATGAGTTTGCGTGTGGCCCTTTAAGAACCAGTTTTAATTTCTTTGTGAACCAGCTTTTCTGGGGGTACTCCCCAATGTTATAGTAGCAGGCAAAGTCAGATATTATGCCACTCGTCTCGATTGTGCTGGGTCCACAAAATGCCCCCAGCGGGGGTGCTCCCTGGCTCAGGGTCCCGCGCCTCCAGGGAGGGCTACGTACCTGTGGGCTGTTCCCAGGCAGCCGTGAGGCTGGCGGCTTGTGAAGGCAGCATTTTTCCTCTCCAGAAGGGAGTCTCTGTCTCTTCCACCTCAATTAGGATTGTCGTTTGTTGCAGGAGTTCCTCTTATCCAGTTTTCAGTTCTATCTCAGAGGTAATTTTTCCACGAGTAGTTGTAAATTGGTTGTGTCCACAGGAGGAGGTGAGTTCAGAGTCTGCTTATGCTGCCATCTTGACTTCTCTCCCCATGTCTGTGAATTTACAAGCACATGTGTATAGGTAATTTTATGGGAGGTTGACGTTCTCCTCGACACTCTCAGGCCCCTGGTTGGGTCTGAAAGTTGAACTGACAGAAACAGATTAACAGAAGAAAGCACACAAATTTATTTAAGATGAGCTTTATGTGACACGAGAGCCTTCATGAAGAAATGAAGACCTGAAAAAACCAGTCAGACCTGAGGGTTTTATACCAGGTTTGATGAAGTGTGCACAGGGGTGGTGGAAGCTGATAGGCGAGGAGTATGAGGTAAGTGCAGTAAACGGGAGACTCAGCAAGGCCTGTTAGTCAGGATTCTTCTCAGCTTCTCTCCGTCTTCAGAGATGAGGAGGCTCCCTTCCTCTGGGTAGTGGGCAGGCACCTCTCACAGGAGGGTCTTATGAGCTGTTTCAAGGAAGAAGAGTGATGGAGGGGAGTTCAAAGTGACCTTCTTCCGCCATTTTCTCAAAGCCCTTCAGCTTAAGGTATTCAATATGCCAAGGTGTCGTACTGGAGCCCCATTAGTATGTATGTATACATGTGTATCCACCGTGGTCACCTATCCTTATTACCACACAGACAACTATTTCATTAACTGACTCCTACAAAAATTAGTTTGACTTCCCCAGTCCCCCACAAGTGAACATTTAGGTTGGTTTCACTGTTTCACCAATACCAACAATACTGCAGTAAACAGCCCAGTATCTTTGAATACTTGTGCAAATTCCTAGCAGTGGATTTTCTGGGCCAAATTTTATATGCATTTATAAATTTTATAGAGACTATGAAATTAGTATCTAAAAAGGTTGAAACAATTTATATTTCTACCACAACTGTATGAGATTTACCCACACTCTCATCAACATTGGGTATAATCAAACTGAGTTTTACCACTCTCATGGATTTAACAAGAAAAGGATTCTGCACTGTTTTGTCATTCTTTTTTCCTTATATGCCACTGTATTTCTTCAGCAAAGGTTAAATAACTAGAATCAAAGGTCAAATGCTTGATAAGTAAATTAGAATGGCCCTGACTCTTTTCTTTATTAATCCTTAAGAGAGAAGAAAAGTGAAGGGAGGGAGCAGAAACACCCAGTTGCGTTTGACTATGCCTAGGACAGAAAATATTCCAGGCACATAGAAGTGGAAACAAGCTCTAAAAAATAAGCTTGTCTTTTGTTCCACAAATGTACTGTAATACGCACTAGTCAAAATAAAGTCTGTCTTGCAGAGCATTGAATTCTTCAGCAGCAATAATTATCTCTGTGTATTTCATTTTCTACTTTGGGAAAAGCTTATGATGCATGCAGAGTGTGCATCTGAGTCTCACAGACGTGGTCTAAATTATTCATATGCTGAGGCCTTTTATCTGGCCACTGCTAGGTCAGTTGCCCGACAGAGGAAAGAACAGAGTGACATGGGTTTTCAAAGAGTTTGAAATTGAATTGAGCTTACTGTCTAGTTTTGCATTTGAAGACATTATTTAATATAGTGAAGCTCTACTCAAAGTATAAGGGATATTCTTTATTATGTTTTATTCTGTGTCCTAACCAAAGAAAATAAACTACAAAAATGCTCTATCAAACATTAAGCTCCACTAATCGAAGTAATTTACTTAGTCTCATTATTGTCTAAAAAATGAAAAGATGCAACACAAAAAAATACTTATACCTATGTAACAAGAGAATAACAACAATAAAAGAAATGTAAAAGTTTTTCGTTGATACACAATTATTGCTGTGTGTAGGGTTCTATCAAAGAATGCTGAAGTTACAAGAAAACTTCAAGATTCAAATTGGAGTTTTGTTCAAATTTTTTCAGTGTAGTTGATATGTAAATAAATTCTATTATTTTGACTGCATAACTATTACCTTCAGTTATTTATCAAGTAACTACAAACTTCCTCATTTTTACATGCCAATTTCTTTTCATATATGCACTGAAAATACAAAATTATTGGAATGGTGTGGGCGAAATAGATGTTGTTTCCACACTCTTGTAAAAGTAAAAGCAGAAACAGAGAAATCATTTCAAGAACATATGTACAATTTAACAAAATTCATAGTTAGTTTGGTCAAATTGTTGGTTACTTACAGCAAAATTTGGTTAGTTTGTTTTGAAGATCCTTTTAGTAATTATAACTGACCAGTTCATCCAAGATGAAAAATCCATCAAAATTATAAGTTCTACAGTCTCCTTTCTACAACCCATTGGATCATAAAGTTAGTTGGTTCTTCATTTTCTATAATAAAATTTTAACTTTTGTTTTGTTGTCATCTCTTCCTTCCTGAATTTGACTCTGTTATCCGATGTTTAGATTCTCACTACTTTTCTAGTCTCCTTGATTCTTAATCTTTTCTTACAGATTGTATTCTGCATGTTCATGAAACATTAATATCGGTTTTTTAAAACTTTTTATTTTTTTAGAGCGGTTTTAGGTTCACCACAAAATTGGGAAGACAAGATAGAGATTTCTCATGTACTCCCTGTCCCACACATGCATAACCTCCCCCATTATCAACATCACTCACCAGAATGGTACATTTGTTACTAAGGCTAAACCTGCATTGACACATCATCATCACCCAAAGTCCACTAGGGTTCACTCTTGATGCTGTACATTCCATGGGTTTGAATGAATGTATGATGACATATATGCATCATTATAATATCAGATAGAGTATTTCCATTGCCCTAAAATCCTCTGTGCTTTGCCTATTCATCCTTCTCCTCCTTCCTCATCCCTGTCAGCCACTGATCTTTTCATTGTTTCCGTAGTTTGTCTGTTATAAAATGTCATATGGTTGGAATCATACAATACATAGCCTTTTTAGATTGGCTTCTTTCACTGATTAATATGTATTTAAGTTTCCTACATGTCTTTTCACGGCTTAATAGCTCATTTCTTCTTAGCACCGAATAATATTCCACTGTCTGGATGTCTGACTGTTTATCCATTCGCTTACTGAAGGACACTTTGGTTCCTTCCAAGTTTTGGCAATTATGAATAAAACTGCTCTGAAGGTCTGTGTGCAGGTTTTTGTGTGGATGTAAGTTTTCAACTCCTTTGGGTAAAAACCAAGGAGTGTGATTGCTGAATCTTATGGTAAGAGTATCTTTGGTTTTGTAAGACACTGCCAAAATGTCTTCCAAAGTGGCTGTACCATTTTACATACCCACCAGCAGTGTATGAGAGTTCCTGTTGCTCCACATCTTTGTCAGCATTTGGTGTTATCACTATTTCAGATTTTGGCCCTTCTAATAGGTGTATTGAGGCATCTCGTTGTTTCAATTTGCATTTTCCTGATGATATAAGATGTGGAGCATCTTTTCATGTGCGTATTTGCCTTCTCAATTTATTCTTTGGTGAGGTGTCTGTTAAGGTCTTGGCCCATTTTTTAATCAGGTTGTTTGTTTTCTTATTGTTGAGTTTTAAGTGTTCTTTATAAATTAAGAATAACAGTCCTTTATCAGCTGCATCTTTTGCAAATATTTTTCCCAGTCTGTGGCTTGTCTTCTAATTCTCTTGACATTGTCTTTCACAGAGCAGAAGTTTTTAATTTTAATGAATTCAGCTCATTGATTATTTCTGTCATGGATTACACCTTTGGTGTTTTATCTAAAATGTCATCACCATACCCAAGGTCATGTAGGTTTTCTCTCATGTGACATTGTAGGAGTTTTATAGTTTTGTGTTTTATATTTAGTATTTATCAAGTTGAGAAAGTTCCCCTCTATTCCTAATTTGTTGAGAGTTTTTATCATGAATGGGTGTCGGGTTTTGTCAAATGTTTTATCTGCGTGCATTGATATGATCATGTGATTTTTCTTTTTTAGTTTGCTAATGTGATGGATTACATTAATTGATTTTAGAATTAGCCTTGAATAGCTGGGGTAAATCCCATTTGGTTATGTTATATAATTCTTTTTATATTTTTTTGGATTTGATTGGCTAATATTTTGTTGAGGATTTTTGCACTTATGTTCATGAGAGATATTGGTCTGCAGGTTTCTTTACTTGTAATGTCTTTGTCTGGTTTTTGGATTAGAGTAATGCTGGCCTCATAGAATGAGTTAGGAAGTATTCCCTCTGCTTCTGTCCTCTGAAAGAGATCATAAAGAGTTGGTATAATTTCTTCCTTAAATGTTTGGTAGAATTCACCAATGAACCCTTCTGGGCCTAGTGCTTTCTGTTTTGGAAGATTACTAATTATTGGTTCGATTTCTTTAATAACTATTGGCCTATTCAGATAATCTATTTCTTCTTGAGTGAGTTTTGGCAGATTGTGTCCTTCAAGGAATTGGTCCATTTTATTTAAGTTACTAAATTTATGTTCATAAAGTTGTTCATAGTATTCCCTTACTATCCTTTTAATTTCTATGGGATCTGTAGTAACGTCCTCTCTTTCATTTCTGATACTAGTAATTTGTGTCCTCTTTCTTTTTTCCTTAGTCAACCTGGCTAGATGCTTATCATTTTTATTGATCTTTTCAAGGAACTAGATTTTGGTTTCATTGATTTCTCTATTGACTTTCTGTTTTCAATTTCATTGATTTCTACTCTAATTCTTATTTCTTTTCTTCTGCTTACTTTGGATTTAATTTTCTCTTCTTTTTCTAGTTTCCTAAGGTGGAAACTTAGATTGTTGAATTTAGATCTTTTTCCTTTTCTAATAGATGCATTCAATGCTATGAATTTCCCTCTAAACACTGATTTGCTGCATCCCACAAATTTTGATAAGTTGTTTTTTCATTTTCATTTAGCTCAAAATATTTTAAAATTTCTATTGAGGTTTGTTCTTTGACCGATGTGTTATTGAAAAGTGTGTTGTTTAATCTCCACATATTTGGGGATTTTCATATAACTTTCTGTTATTGATTTCTAGTGTAATTCCATTGTGAGCTGATAGCAGACATTGTATGATTTCTATTCTTTTAAACTTAAGTTGTGTTTTTTGGCCCATAATGTGGTCTGTCTTAGTGAACATTCCCTGTGAGTTTGAGAAGAATGTGTATTCTGCTGTTGTTGGATGCAGTAGTCTACAGATATCAGTTATATCCTGTTGACTGATGGTATTGTTGAGTTCACTATGTCCTTATCGATTTTATGCCTGCTGGATCTGTCCATTCTGATGGAGGGGTGTTGAAGTCTCTAGCTATGACAGTGAATTCATCTATTTCTCCTTGCAGTTCTTTCAGTTTCTGCCTCATAAAATATGATGCTCTGTTAGGTGCATACCCATTAAAAATTGTTATGTTTTCTTGGAGAATTTAACCCTTTATCATTATGTAATGTCTGATAACTTTTCTTACTTTGAAGTCTGCCCTGTCTGAAACTATCATAGCTAATCTTGCTCTATTTTCATTAGTGTTAGCATGGAATATTTTTCTCCATCCATTTACCTTTAATCTATATGTGTCTTTATATTTAAAGTGGGTTTCTTGTAGACAACATATAGTTGCGTCTTGTTTTTTAATCCACTCTGATAATCTGTCTCTTAATCAGTGCATTTAGATCACTGACATTCAACGTGATTATTGACATAGTTGGATTAATATCTACCATATTTATTACTGTTTTCTGTTTGTTGCCATTCTTGTGTGTATGTGTGTGTGTGTGTGTGTGTGTGTGTGTGTGTGAGGAAGATCAGCCCTGTGCTAACATCTGCCAATCCTCCTCTTTTTTTTTTTTGCTGAGGAAGACTGGCCCTGGGCTAACATCCATGCCTATCTTCCTCCACTTTATATGGGATGCCACCACAGCATGGCTTGCCAAGCGGCACGTTGGTGTGCGCCCGGGATCTGAACTGGCGAACCCCGGGGCCACCGCAGTGGAGTGCACGCACTTAACTGCCTGTGCCACCAGACTGGCCCCCTTTGTTGCCCTGTTCTTTGTTCTTATTTTTGCCTTCCACTCTTTTTCTGCCTTCTGTTCTTACACGTTGTCTACTTTATCCATTAGAGACTTGAGCATATTAATCGTAATTGTTTTAAATTCCCAGTCTGATAATTCCAACATCCTACCATGACTGGTTCTGATGCTTGCTCTGTCTCCTCCAATTGTGTTTTTGCCTTTTGGTATGCCTGGTAATTTTTTCATGATAGCCAGGCATGGTGTATTGGGTAAAAGGCCCTTAGAAGGTGAATAGGCCTTTAGTAGCGTGGTGGCAGAGTATAGCGAAAGGGGAAGCATTCTATAGTCTTATGATTAGGTCTCAGTCTTTCAGTAAGCCTGTGCCTCTGGAATGTGAACTTAACAAGTATTTCTTAGTTTTTTTCTCTGCCACCTGTCCCTTAGGTGAGACAAGAAGGCTAGTGTGGGCTGGAGTTGAGTATTTCCCTTCCCCAGGTCAGTTAAGCTCTGATAACACCCCAGCAGGTTAGGTTCTGGTTAACTAGTTTCTCCTGAGCATAGGCCTTGTTGAGAAGAACAGAGTGCTCTGGTGTATTTAAAAATAGTTCCTTTCCCCCTCCCCCCGCAGGAGTAGAAGATTTTTCTCGGATATTTATTGTGGAAATCTGGACACACTCCACTCTTCTGTATTTAAACCTCTGTATTTGAGGTCTGAAACTAGTAACCAAAATTCAACTTTCCTGATATTCACTTTTGAAAGCATATCTCACATTTCACTGCCTCCAGTAGTCTTCCCGTGATCCCTGGCTACTCTGACCCTAAGTGACCTCCAGGTGTTCTCATGGGTCAATCCACTGCATTCATTAGCACTTTTCCCATGCTTTCTTGCAGTAGGTATGTTTTCATGTGTAAATTTTAGCCCTTCAATTATACTATTTAAAAAACCTAAGGAAAAGTAAAATGTCTATTCATTCTTGATATTCCTCAGGGCAAAATTTAGTATCTTGTAATAAAGTAAAAAGATAAATGAATAACTATTTCTTCATTACCTGATTGAGTACCATATAGTAGGTAAATATTGAACTTGGAAGATTTTTCTCTTGGTTTCTGCTTATAATTTGCCTTAGATGATATCTAGGTAAGACTATTTTAATCTAATAGGTGTCCTTTCAGTTCATTCAAATAAGATATTAGTGTCCATTTCCAACAGGCAGGAAATAGAGTAACATGGTTTCTACCCTCAAAAATCTTGCAGATTAAAAGGAGAGACTTATATTTAACAAATAATTACAATAAAGAATAAAGAGTATTATATTAGATAGAGTACAGGCTTCAGTGGGAGCAGATAACTGGGAAACCATATCAAGCGTAAGGTGAGAAAAGATCTTGAAGATGTGATGTTTAAGCTGAAATCCAATAGTGAGTATTTTTAATATTTAGATTCAGATCTGATGTGCCTTAACAACAAATGCAACACAGTTCATATGACTACAGAAATCCAAGAAACACAAGCACGTCCACAGGCAATGTTTATTATGCTGAGTTTAAACAAAAAAAAAAAGGAAATGTCAGTAATGGCTATCTGAGAGATTAAGTTGGAAGTGTTTTAGATTAAGAAAGAAGAAAAGGAGGAGGCAGAGGAGGAGAAAAGAAGAGGAAGAGAAAGATAAGGAGAAACAGGAGGATGAGAAGGGCAGAAGGAGGAGGAAGAAAAGGAGAAGGAAGAGGAGGAGACACCTTTGAAATAGTCTTGATCCAAAGAAGATATACAGATGGTCAACAGGCACATGATAAGATGTTCAATATTACTAATTACTAGGAAAATGCAAATCAAAACTACAATAAGATCTCACCTCACGTCCATCAGAATGGCTATAATTAACGAGACAAGAAATAACAAATGTTGGAGAGGATGTGGAGAAAAGGGAACCCTCGTACACTGCTTGTGGGGATGTAAACTGGTGCAGCCACTATGGAAAACACTATGGAGATTCCTCAAAAAATTAAGAATAAAACTACCACATGATCCAGCTATTCCACTTCTGGTTATTTATCCAAAGAACACGAAAACACTAATGCAAAAAGATATTTGCACCCCAATGTTCATTGCAGTATTATCCACAATAGCCAAGACTTGGAAACGACCTAAGTGCCCATTAATGGATAAAGAAAATGTGGTGTATATACACAATGGAATACTACTCAGCCATAAAGAAAATGAAAGCTTGCTATTTGCAACAACATGGATGGACCTTGAGGGTATTATGCTAAGCGAAATAAGTCAGATGGAGAAAGTCAATACCATATGATTTCACTCATAAGTGTAAGATAAAAACAACAACAATTGAATATATAGATACAGAAATTAGATTGGTGGTTACCAGAGGGGAAGGGGAGAGGGAGGAGAGCAAAAGGGTAACAGGGCACATGCATATGGTGACGGATGGCAATTAGTCTTTGGGTGTTCAACATGATGTAGTTTACACAGAAATTGAAATATAATGACGTATATCTGAAATTTATGTAATGTTATTAACCAATGTTACCTCAATTAAAAAAAGGAAAATACAAAGTAAATAGCAATGAGATATCTATCAGGTTACCTTTCAGGTTAATTGTTACCTATTAGGTTAGCAAAAGTAAAAGAGAATGATAAAATGAAAAAAAAAATAAAATAAAATAAAATAAAATGGTCTTGATACAAATTAACCTGAGGACAAAGTCTCAACATGAGAGCCTCTGATCTCTTCCATGTCTTTGATTGTCTAGATGTGTATATTCACAAGAATACATTATCTGTAGGATAGAAAGCACATACATTTTTTGTGTGTGTGTGTGAGGAAGATCCAGCCCTGAGCTAACATCTGATGCCAATCCTCCTCTTTTATTTTTTTGCTGAGGAAGACTGACCCTGGGCTAACATCTGTGCCCATCTTCCTCCACTTTATATGGGACGCCGCCACAGCATGGCCTGACAAGCAGTGCGAGGGTGCGCGCCCCAATCCGAACCCAGGCCGCCAGCAGCAGAGCGCGCGTACTTAACTGCTCCTCCATGGGGCCGGCCCCAGCACATACATTTTTTAAAAGTTTTATTAATGTATAATTGACACACAATAACTTGGACACTTGCAAGTACACAATCTGATGAGTTTTGACCTGTATATTTATCCATGAAACCAACAACACAATCAAGTTAATCACCCCCTAAACATCTTAGTGTCCCTTGGTAATCCTTCACCCTGCCCCTCCCTACACTCCTCACCCTTGTCCCCAGGCAACCAATGATCTGCTTTCTATAGAGACATTGGCATTTTCCAGAATCATAGAGTACACACTATTGTTTGTTTTTCACTTGAAATAATTGTTCTGAGATTATTCCAAGTTGTTGCCGGTATCAATAGTTCATTCCTTTTTATTGCTATAGTATCCAATTGTATGGAGATACTATGATTCATTTATGCATTCACCTTTTGATGGATGTTTGTTTGGATTGTTTCCAGTTTGGGACTATTAAAAAAAATAAAGCTGCTCTGAACATTCTTATACAAGTGCTTGTATAAACATAAGCTTTCATTTCTCTTGGGTTAAATACTAGGAATGGAATGACTGGATCATATAGTAGGTATATGTTTAATATTTTTAAGAAACTGACAAAGTGTTTTGCAAAGTGGTTGCACTATTTTACATTCCCATCAGCAGTGTATGTGAGTTCCATTTCCTCCACATCCTTCCTACACTTGATCAATCTTTTAAATTTTAAACATGCTAATAGATGTATAGTGCTATCTTCTGGTTTTAATCTGCATTTCCCCAATGGCTAATGATATTGAGCATATTTTCACGTGCTTATTTACCTTTGGTGAAGCATCTTTTCAAATCTTTTGACTATTTTTACGGAGTTGTTTGTTTTCTTATTATTGAGTTTTGATAGCTCTATATACATTCTGGATACAAGTTGTTTATCAGATATCTGATTCTTAGTAAGGTGTATTTAAACAAATATTTGCCTGCCTTAAGTGGAAAGAGGAATATTTAGGATATTTTATATTTATTTAAAATAATATAAAATGCAGGAAAACAACAATAAATTCAGAAGTGTTTGTTAGAAATAATATATAAATATAAATATATGTATATACACATACGTGTGTGTGTGTACGTGTATCAACAAACCAAAAGGAAAGTCACTGAGCCAATAAATTATGTCTACCATTGAAATAACAACTATATAAGGCAAGAAGTGAGGAGTTGCTGCATGAAAGCTGCCACATCCCCTTGCCTTGACCTGGCCTTTCTCTCCTCTTGTTCCTATGACTGATCATGGACAGTTGCCTACAGTTCACATCGTTAGCTATTAACGACTTGGTTAAAATTTCCTGTTGTTCAATCCACGCAGCCTTCTATAGATCCATTTTAAGCTCCTGTAAAAGACTACGCAGGAAAAAGATTTACTATTTATGGAACAACCTTGAACATACTTTCTGGCAGGCATCTTTAGAGGCAAGAGTTACATCAGCTGTGGTTCCACAATTTCAGTGCTTACTCTCACTAACTAGTCTAGATGATAACTCCTCAGGAAGCAGCTGATAAGCATGTTCCAGTGAAGGCTAATCTTATCATTTAACGGGAAAACAGGAAAAAAGAACTGAGATAGTAGTTTGTTTCCTCCCTAAAGGACAAAACAATATTTAAAAGACATCAACAACATACTTACCAAAGGGCAATGTATTAATTCAGGTCATTTTACAATCATTTCCTTCCTGGGATAAAAATAAAAATAAAAAGGTAAGAAAAGTTTTTATTAGAAAAGAAATTGAAATTGGCACCATGCTGTACACCATCCTAATAAAGTTTGTAAAATTGCATGTCTGTATAATGAAATTTATTATATACATAATGGAATACTACTCAGCCATAACAAATGATGAAATCTGGCCATTTGTGACAACATGGATGGACCTTGAGGGTATAAGCTAAGTGAAATAAGTCAGAGGGAGAAAATCAAATACTGTATGATCTCACTCATAAGAAGAAGATAAAAACAACAACAAACAATCATATAGAGACAGAGATTGGATTGGTGGTTACCAAAGGGGAAGAGGGGAGGGAGGAGGGTGACAGGGGTGATTAGGCACATGTGTGTGGTGATGGATTGTAATTAGTCTTTGGGTGGTGAACATGATGTAGTCTACACAGATATCAAAATATGTTACATTACAATACATTAAGAAATCTACATTATATTGAAATATAATGATGTACACCTGAAATTTATACAATGTTATAGACCAATGTTACCATAATAAAAAATAAAGAAAAGAATTAATGTTTTATGACTTACATTTTTAAAAATATTTTTGATAATAAGTATAATTCAGGATCATTTTGAAAAATAAAAACAAGCAAATTTCTATAAAGCAAAATTAAATTTTAGAGAAAGCATGAAAAAAAAGAAATATCAAATATAAAAGCTGGAAGCAAACTTAGAGTTGGTTGATCTAGCTATTGAATCATGAAAGCCAGAATATAGAGTTCAAATAAGAAATTAAGACCTATAGAAGTTAGAGAATATTGTTCAACACTACAAAATCATATTTCTTTTCTTAGAAAAACTAAACTGACTATGAATCAATTTTGAAAAGTGGTGTGTTAGACCTCAGGCCCAAGCTCTGGCCCCCACCTTCATAAATGAGAGCTCTATATACTAAATATCTTTGATCACTTTAATAATTAAGCCTTTCAGTACTGCAATCCAAGAACAGCTGATCTCATACTGAAAGTTACTTTATAGGAATCAGTGTGCTCTAGAAAGAGGGCAGTGTGCTGCTCCTTTTCGGTAAAAGTACCCTTTCTTATCTAGCAGTTATTTCTTTGAAGTTAAAAACTGTTACGCATACCTATTTGTGGTATGTATATCCACACATTTATAGTCTTACCCTAAGATAAAAGTTTTACAAGTGTGTTTCGTTAAGGGAAGAAGAAGTCAGCTATTTATAGTAACATTCTGTAAATAGTCCATAAATATTTGTTGAAAGAATGACTCATTAAGAAAAATATTCAAGTGACAAGATGAAAATCTAAATTAACTTTTAAGTTATTTGTGCCAGGACCAAACAAGCACATAAACTAGAGATGAGTTTGAATATACATTGAAGGCCTGGTCTTGAGTAATGCAGAGCGACTGGAAAGAGTGAATAAGTACGATCAAACAAAAGTAAGGTCAGCTTTGAAAAGGAGATTGTAGGAACAGTTTCATGGCACCTGGGACACTAGGTTCCTGGCACAGTGGTTGGGGAAGTTTGCCTCTTGAGCAGTCAAGCCTTGGCACACACAGTACCCCAAACTGCTACATCTTCCTTACACCACCCATCTCCTCCCCTGCCTGCTCCAGGAAAATGTATTCACATACCAGTTTTATTGTGCCCAATTTTGTTGTTTTCATGACTATATACACATAAAAATAGATAACTTACTATATTAAAAGTTGTCCAGAATTCACCCTTAATTTAAGCTTTAGCTGTAAGAACTATTTATTTCTACTTTTTGGGTAAGAAAAAACATTCATTTATGACAAGGCTAACCACTTGCACCCCAAACCATTCTTTCATTTCTTGAGGAAGCTGTTTTCCCCGTGCCTAGTGAACGTGAACTTGGAGCTTCCTGAGCTCTGCCTGCAGAATTACACTGCCCCCGGCCTTCCTTCTCTGACACTACTCTTCAGAGTCAGATTTCCAGAGCTGCCTATACTCAGACAGTTTCTTCATGTTATTAAATGCTTCATCTCATGTGTGCCCTCATAATTTCTATAAAAGCATGCAATTGTTTTTCCAAAAAATCTTCCTTTCCAGCCTCACTAGTCTCCTTAATTGACCTGAGGCTCACATGCGTTTGTAATTATCACTAGACTGATAGAAATGTAAATGTTTATGTACTCTATCTAAAAAACGTTTGTACATTACTTTGAACCTAGCCAGAGAGTTTACTCAAAAGCTCACAAGATTCAAGGGAAGGCTATTTTTTTTTTTTAAGTAAATCACACCTCTTTGAAGTTCAAACTCTGTAACGTAACACAGCAGTTATTCACCTGTAGTCTGGGGACACGTCCTTTTCGGGTATCTACAAGGTCAAAAAGATGCATAGGTGAAAGAATGATTCAGAGTTCTAGATAGACCAGTGGATTTTATGCTACAAAGTAAGAAATGTTTATTGAAATGGTTTTAGATTCCACATTGCATTTAACCTTTAAGAAACTACCTACCACTTTTTGAGTGTTTTTTTTTTTTTTCCTGAGGAAGATCAGCCCTGAGCTAACATCCGATGCCAATCCTCCTCTTTTTGCTGAGGAAGACCGGCCCTGAGCTAACATCCGTGCCCATCTTCCTCCACTTTATGTGGGACGCCACCACAGCATGGCCTGACAAGGGGTGCATTGGTGCGAGCCCAGGATCCGAACCCGGGCCGCCAGCAGCAGAGCATGTGCACTTAACCACTATGCCACAGGGCCAGCCCCTGAGTATTTTTTAAAATGGATTTATTCACAGATGTAATTCACATACCATACAATTCAAACATTTAAGGTGTACAATTCAATGGCTTTTAGTACATCCACAGATACATGAAACAACCTTTATAGTCAATTTTAGAACATTTTCATCACCACAAAAAGAAATCTCACACCCTTCAGCTATCATCCCCCTACTGCCCCATCTACCCCTAGCCCTAAGCAACCACTAGTGTACTTTCTGTCTCCATGGATTTGCCTATTGTGATCATTTCATATAAATGGAGCCATGCAATATGTGACCTTTTGTGTCCGGTTTTTCCCGCTTCATACAATGTTTTCAAGGTTCATCCATGTTGTAGCATGCATCAGTATTTCACTCCCTTCACTGCCAAATAATAATCCACTGTATGGATATACCATATTTTGTTTCATTCATACATTGATGGACATTTGGGTGGTTTCTACCTTTTAGCTATTATGAATAATACTGCTATAAACATTCATATACAAGTTTTTGTGGGAATATGTGTTTTTATTTCTCTTGAGTGTATCACTAGGAGTGGAATTGTGGGATCACGTGGTAACTCTATGTATAATTATTTGAGGAATGCCAGGCTGTTTTCCAAAGTGGCTCTATAATTTTAGAGTCCCACAAGCAGGATATGAGGGTTCCAATTTGTCCACATGCTCATCGACACTTGTTGTCATGTGTCTTTTCAATTAAAGCTATCCCAGTGGATGTGAAGTAGTATCTTTCTGTGATTTGATTTGCATTTCCCTGATGACTTAACGATGTCAAGAATTTTTTCACATGTTTATTGGTCATTTCTATATCTTCTTTGGAGACATGTCTATTCAGATCCTTTGCTCATTTTTAAATTGTGTTAGTTTTCCTTTTATTATTTAGTTGTAAGGGTTTTTTATATATTCAAGATACAAGTCCTTTATCAGATATGTGATTTGCAAAAATGCCTGCCATTCTGTGGATTGTCTTTTCACTTTCTTGATAGTGTCCTCTGAAGCACAAAAGTTTTTAATTTTGATAAAGTCTCACTTTTCCAATTTTTCTTGTGCTGCTTGTGCTTTTGATGTCATATATAAGAATCCATGCCAAACCCAAAGTCAAGAAGATTTACCCCTATTTTTTTCTTCTAAGAGTTTTATAGTTTAGCTTTTACCTTTAGGTCTTTGATTCATTTTGAGTTAATTTTTTGTGTATGGTATGAGCTAAGGGTCTAATTTCATTCTTTTGCATGTGATCATCTACTTGTCTCAGCATCTTTTGTTGAAAATGCTATTCTTTCTTTCACTGAATGGTATTGGCACTCTTGTTGAAAATCAGTTAGTTGACCACAGACACATGGGTTTATTTCTGGACTTGCAGTTCTATTTCCTTGATTTATATGCCTACCTTATGCCAGTACCATTCTGTCTTTATTACTGTTGCTTCGTATTAAGTTTTGAACTCAAGAAGTATAAGTCTTCCAACTTTGTTTTTTAAGATTGTTTTAGCTACTTTGGGTGCCTCGCAATTTCATATGAATGTTAGAATCAGCTTGTCAATTTTAACAAAGAAGCCAGCTGTGATTCTTACAGGAATGGAGTTGAATCTGTTGATCAATTTGGGGAGTATTGCCATCTTAATGCTATTAAGGCTAGATTTTCTGCATTACTTCAGCCAAAATAACATAGCGACTGCAGAAACATATATGAGAATCCAGCTGTCTTCTATTAAGTCAGACATTAAAGAGATTTGCAAAAATGTAAAACTTGTCTCATTGATTTTTTTGTTTTGGGAAATATAATTATTTTTCATAAAAATGTTATTTATATAATATTAAATGGGTTTCTTGTTATTTTCCAATGTACTTATAAATATTTTTTAAAATTTCTAGATTAAATTCTAATGTGATAAATATCAATAGATATACAACCCACACAACCAAAAGCTCTTTGGAGTCCTCTATCTTTCATGCTGAAGATTTCCTCAAGTATCTGATGAACTTGGGCTCTCTGTTTATATTTAAGAAAGAGGGCCATAAAAGTCGATGACAAGCCCTGAATGAGAATGTAGATTCATAGGCTTCACTGAAGGGTCACTGGGACAAAAATGTTTGTGAACTGCTGGTCTAGTACCTTACACCCTTCATTGTTGCGTCTGGCCTACTTTTCTGTTCATATCCTTTAACACTGGCCATCACACAACATACTGTTCACATCAGTCATGAAAAATGACTTGGAGTTCATTCAGTGTAACAAGTTCTTCCAAACCTCTAAGCTTTCTTATCTGCTGATGCTTCTACCTGGAATGAATGCCCCATTGCTTTCCCTCATCTTCTTGATATATCAAAACTCCTTCAAAACTTTGCTCAAGCCCCAACTTTTCCTGATCTGCCCTCTTTCCATGTGACCACTCTGCTCTATTCCTTGGATTTTTGGTTTTTTCTCTATGGATATTGCAAACTCCCTGGAGTAAGAAACTCCACTGTATTTCTTTCTATATATACTGTTGGCACATAATAGGTGATCAATTAATGTTTTCCAATAAATATGTAATCCTATATTACCACAGAAAGTTGTCATACCTATTAGAAACTAACCCCATACTCTATGTATTGTTGAATGTTTTATTTCCTAAAAATAAACAATTAGAAGTATAATTATTTATAACAAATTTTTCCAGAAAATAAAAGTAATACATGAAAACATTGTTAGAGGATTTTTCACTTCATGAAATATAATCCTTTGATGTTCTGTTGCCTCTGTAGATTTCAGACCCATTATCACTCACATATAGAGGCTAACAGCTTAAATAAAGGTAGGCTAGCTTAACTAAAACAAATTATTTTTCTGCAAAAATAAAGTTACAAATAGTACCTTAATTAATTTAATGGTACCGAATTATTTGCTTAACCTATGACCAGTAGCAACCTCCCCTTTAACAAAACATATACAAATATTTTCTTATACTATTTCAGGGAAATTATATCTTTATAGTCATAAAACTTCCTTTTTTATGTAAAATTTTTCAATACCCCAACATTCAGTTACAATGAAACTGTAAATTAGCTGTATAACTACATTGGACTTTGTGAACAAGTTCAGTAAAATCAAACAAATACCAAAGATATCATTATACTATGACTTGTGATTGTATAGATTCAAATGTCTTGGATTTGAATTTATGATCACAAAATCACAACAGGCAGTAATATATATTACACTGTAATTAGCCTCTGACAGGAGTGTTATATCTCTCTTTGGCATAATAATGAGATTTGATGTATTTCCTCCTTTATAAATTCCTGAGAAGTCATTAGGTAGAGTACAGTTTGCATTTTGAGGGTAAGGAAATAGCTTCAGAAAATAGGCTCTGGAAGGTCAAAGTCTTCTAAAGGTCTCAGCATGTTATGGGGAGACAGGGAGAATGAGGCATTCTGATGTGGTTAAAAATTAATATTGTGTTTCCAGAAAAGAGTAGAAAGTGCACATATGATTATGAGCCCTAGGAAAATGAAGATAAACATTAATGAAACAAAGTTCGGAGGAACTCTCATATTAAATTGGGCAAAGAGAAGGAGTAGAAGACCAAACTAGCAAAAATAAGAAAAAAAGAGAAAAGAAAGATATCTCTAAGTAAAATAAATAACACGAGGTAATACATAGGAATTACTCACCTACATAAATTTCACACTAAAATATTAAAGGGATGAATTATCCCCCTAAAGTACATAGATTGTAATTTTGAATTATCAAATAACAAACGCACTTAAACAAGTGATATGCAAAGGCTGAAAATATTGGAATGGGCCAAAAGATACTCTGCAACTTCAAACAAAAAGAAAGCAGGAGTGGTAATGTTAATGTCAGACAAGGTAGAATATTTAGTTAAAAGAAAAAATAAGAATAAATTATAATATATAATAAGAAAAATATAGTTTGAGGTAAATTTCATAAACATGTTCACCAAACAACGTCAGCTAAATATAAACTATTCAAAATTTATCTAAGAAGTGGAAGAGCTAAAATCCAGAGAGGAGATCAAAAAGATGATTAACGATCTACCATTAAAAAAAAAAGCTGAAACAAACGGGGTCAAACGATACAAACTTCCAGTGATAAAATAAACAAGTCATGGGGATGTAATGTACAGTGTGGTGACTACAGTTAGTAACACTGTATTGCATATTTGAAAATTGCTAACAGAGTAGATCTTAAAAGTCCTCATCACACACACAAAAAAATTTTTTGTAACTATGTATGGTGATGGATGTTAACTAGACTTATTGTGGTGACCATTTTAGAATATATGCAAATACCGAACCATTATGTTGTACATCTGAAACTAATATAACATTTTATGTCAATTATACCTCAATAAAAATATAATAATTAAAGCGGAAAAAGCTGGACCAGCTGGATTCAAAGCTAAGTGCGACATAACTTCAAACAAAAATATAGTTGCAATATCACTTAAATTAACTAGACCATTTAATGAATGGAAAGATTCCCAATTTAACTTTATTATAATATCCTAATAAAGATAAAAGCAGTACAAACAGAGAAGTCTATGGACTAATTTCACTATTGACTATAGGAGCAAACATTCTAAATTAAATTTTAGTACATTTAGGGGAAAATAATCAATTCACAGTAACAACAAGAAGTATGATAATTCATTTCATCTAGGTTGCCGCTGGTACATCTCGATTCTGGAGATATTAAATTGTGAAAATAATATGCCTGGCATCTGAGAATCAATGAAGTATGACATAAAATGCCTAGAAATAAAGCTTTGAAAAGCATACGACCTTTAAATTTAAGAAACTATAGTATCTTACTGAATACCCAGACACATCCTTAGATCTGTTACATCAGCTCATATTTTTAAAAGTTCCCAATAGATTCCAGCATACAGCTGAGCTGGAGAACTGTTGCCTCTAAAAGGTAGAAATGAAGGGAGTGAAGGGATAGAGTTAGCTTCATCTTTATATATTTTTATATTTAAATGTGTCGCTTATTAAACCAAACATTGTTTTATTGAATTTGAACATAGAAGTTTCTTTTCACTTTGAATATTGTATGAAAAGAACCAAACTCGGGGTACTAGTGACCTTGGATCAGTGATCGTACAATGTAAAGTAACAGAGAAAAGGAAAGAGCAAGAAGGCAAATGAAGAAATGAAGGTTTGGAAGGGAAACTGGGATTCTGCGCCTGAGTTCTCACCATAAGAAGGGCTTCTTCTCTCTACACGTTTCTTAATCTGCATGGTAATGAGGAACAGAGTCACTCCAACTTTACACTCGTCAAAATGGAAAATATAAGAATGGAGTTATCCAGAGTTTAGGCCCTAACTTTCCACGGATTGGGATAAAATATGAACTATATGATCTCTTTTCAAAAGAGTATACTAGAGGAAATTATGTTAAAAACTTGGAGGAATCGGATTCCAGAGGAATAAAGGAGAGAGAAGAGAGCAACTTGAAGAAGATGGGAAAAAGGAAAACGTGCTATGTCCTAGCCTTTCATGATTGGTAGCTCTTAGTCTGTGAGCTAGATAAAGAAACATTTCTTAAAAGCCAGCCTGGCATTACACGTGAGCAGAGCGGAGAATAGAGAGTATTCTACATGAGATTATTTCAGGGTTCTAGGAGATCCCCACTAAAACATTTCCCTCATATACATCATAATGTTTGAAACGTCTTTAATAGGAAAAAAGCACTCTTCATTTCACAATTAATTAGGCAAATATTATAATGCACATGCCCCTTGGAAAGATTAAATATTGAATAAAATTCATACAAGTTATAACAAGGTAGTATCAAATCGTTTGCTAATTATGGGGATTACAGGGGAAGAGATTATGTTGAGTGATGGGACAGGGTTTCCTCGGTGAAGCATGGACAGGGACCATAGGGGAGCACAAGCACAAAGGAGGAAACTCATGCGACACAGACCTGGTAATATTGTCCAGGGCAGCCCTACACAAAATCCTCACCTTCTTGGTAGCACGTGAGCGCTACTGAGAAGTCAGTCAACAGTCTCTCTCTTTGCATTTTCTCCGACTTGATTGGAGTGTTTGAAAATAATAGAACACGTGAAGGTCAGTACTGGGAAATAGCGGATTGAGGGTCTCACCACGTGCCCTTGGATCTTTTCTCTGACTCACGGGACACACACCTGAGCGTCTTGTCATGGAATACATCCAACTACCTTAGTAGGGGGCTGAAAAGCACACAGGACATAGGAAAGGAAAGCCAGTTGGGTTCCCTATTGCCAGTAATTTTGTATCCAGATCCTCACTAGAGGCAGCAGCAGGTTGCCTCATTTTATTGCTGGCTTTCAGGAAGGACACCTCTGGGAAAGGAGCATAATATGTGCTCTTCACCAAGTGATAGCAATACCGGGGGGGCTTGCTGGCTAAGATATAGGAGGTATGCTTTAAAGCAGTGTTTCTTAATCTTTTTTATTATTATTATAACCTTTTTAGACATTTTTTTCCCTAGCCACTTCCCATGAAATCTTAATACCACAGATGTACTATATATTTGTTGACGTACTGCATACATATCTCTGACTTATACACAAAAACAGTAAGACATTTTTTCCTCCCTCGGGAACCAATTTTTGCCCCATCGGGGGAGATATTGCTCCCACTGAGAATGTTTGTTTTAAAGTAATATCATAGAACGATATTATTGCACGACGCAGCTTACATTCCCTTTATCCTAATTTGTGACACTAGAATAGGCCATTAGAATTTGTTTTCATCCTTAAGAAAAAGACTCAACACCATATTTATGAAACTACTGTGGAGAAATCGTTTAGACTAAGCAATTAAGGAATATTAGTCCATTGGAGTTTTTCTGGCATGAAGTCAATTGCCGGGATGCTCTCACATCCTTCCTCCTACTAGAATTTGAAAGAAAATGTCTTATGCCTTTAGAAATAATCTACACATAATTAATAATTCATTTGTACTGCAAATACTCCATACTCTTATCATATATCTTGCTTAGAATAAAGAGTTGGAATTTCACAGAATCATACTAAACCAAAGAGGCAATTCTACGTCGTCTGGGATCAAGTGACATTTGCATGTTTGGCCAAATTTACTTAAGTATTCTCCATCATTATACTTATTCTATTACACATTTTGAAAATAATATCAAGAAAAATACTTCATACAACTTCTTGCATGGGCACGTGCACTCACACACACAGAGAAATGCTGCCTCCTCTCTTAGTAAATCATTTCATTCTTCTTTGAAATAATAACTTTGGTTTCAGTACCATCCAATGGACTATGCCCTTTACTAGGTAGAGGAACAAGTTTTCATCCACGGTTCTGCTTGGGAAGGAAGGAAGCAGGAGGCCTGCCTCCTCTCTCCAGCGCCATTCACCCCATTCATTTAGAACAACTCCCACCCGCCCGAGGTGAACATACACAGCTTTATGCCCTCGAGAGGAATTCCCTCAGCTTTTCTGAAGACACTAGGAATAAGCTGGGTATGTAGCACCCACACCAATGGAGAAAAAACGCTCACGATCCATATCTGAAACTTTAAAGGGAAGAAATCTGAAGTGCAAAAGAATGATTTCATTAATTTTTCAAACTGCCATCTACTGATAGCATCAAAGCGGGTCCCCAACCATGTGTGGTGGAGCTGGGGATTCAGGCAAACATGGCTGCAGTTCCAGCCCCACTGCTTCCTGGCTGTGTGACCTTGGAAAAGTTTGCTAGTTTTCCTAGGCTTTGATGCTAATTCTATACAACTGGGTTAAAAACAGCACCAACTTCAAAGGGTGGCTGTGAGGATTGCAGAGCAGAAGTGCCGGAGAAAGTGTCTAGCACATTGCACACATTCAGAAAGTGCTTGCTATTGATAACAATAACACTATCCTATTTCTCCTGGTTATTCTTTGATTATCCCCAACCGCACCCAGCTCAATGCTTCGTATATAAGTACATTGTAAACACATGTGTTAATGAATATGATTATGATACAACTATATACAACTCCTTAGAATGTGTATACCTAAATTAAGTATTTTCTTCTGTCTGTCTCAAATTTTCTTCTTTCAAGACAGAGTCATGACAGTCACTATATCTGCAAATACAGAGATTAGATTTTGTAACTTTTCCTTGACTGTAGATTGACTGCTCTGTATGTTGCTGATAATCTCAAGGTTTAATGGTGATTATGAAGATGACAGTTGTCTAGAGCTCAGATGCCAAGTCATGTGTTCAACTTTCAAAAGTTAAAATCTTGCTGGGCCAGCCCGGTGCCGTAGTGGTTAAGTTCACGTGCTCCACTTCGGTGGCCCAGGGTTTGCAGGTTCGGTGCCGGCGGACCTATGCACCGCTCATCAAGCCGTGCCGTGGCAGGCATCCCACATATAAAAAGTAGAGGAAGTTGGGCATCGATGTTAGCCCAGGGCCAATCTTCCTCAGAAAAAAGAGGAGGACTGGCAACAGGTGTTAGCTCAAGGCTAATCTTCCTCACAAAAAAAAAAAAAAAGGAAAAAAAAATTAAAATCATGGGTCCTAGCCTCTTGGCTGAGTGGTTAAAGTTCCACGTGCTCTGCTTCAGTGGCTCAGGTTCACAGGTTCGGATCCTGGGCGCGGACCTATTCCACTCACCAGCAATGCTGTGGCAGCATCCCACATATAAAATGGAGGAAGATTGGCACAGATGTTAGCTCAGGAACAATCTTCCTCGAGCAAAAAGAGAGGAGGGTGGCAGCAGATGTTAGCTTAGGGCAAATCTTCCTCAGCAAAAAACAAAAAATTAAAATCTTGGGATGGGAATGGAGAAAATTAGCAAATAATATAAATTTATTTTATGACATTCTACAATTTTAGTTTTTATGACTCTCATAATCCAGGGAATTGATAAATTAATTGGTTAGTTTTATGTCTCCCTGAAAATAGGCTCCAGGATCTAAAATGATGCTTCTCAAATAATGATGAGCAGATGAAGTACTAGGGGACCTTGTCAACATGAGGATCCTAATTTAGCTTGTCTGGTGTGAGGCCTGTGATTCTGCAAGCCTGTGAGCAATCTGATGCTGCTGTCTGCAAATCACAGCTTGAAAAACAAAGATCTAAGATCGTAAGATATTCCATGTCACTTGAGGTGAGGAATAAACAAAATTGTTTTGAGCCACTAAAAGGAGAAAAGTTATAATAAAAAAATGTAATTATATCATCCATTTGCTCCACAGGGCAAATTTTAAGCTCTTTCCATATCTATCATTAACTATGAAAATACAAATGATGCTGTATACATGGAGGGCATAACAAATAAGCAGAGACAAGTGACAACTAACTGTGACTGGCAGACTTTTTTAGTTTCAATAACAAGCCTGGGGAAAAAAACAAAAAGCTGTACTTGAAAGAGGTTACTCAAATGTCAGTTTTTAATGAAAAACAGGGAGGGATTGAATATTTAAAATCATGATTATTGTTAGAAGGCAAATGAAAAAGTGGGAAATTAGTCACAATATACATGATGGACAATAGATTAGTCTTCTTAATATATAAAGAGTTGTTAGATATAAAGAGGTCCAATTTAAAAATGGATAAGTGATTTGAACTGGCCACCCAAAGAAGAATAAGTTTACCTATATTTAAAAAATATAACCATACTAGTAATCAAAGAATTGAAAATTTAAACTATGATGCTATTTTTCAACGGGGAAATTGTGAGGCTAAAAATTTTCATTCCCAGTGTTGTCAAAGATACAGTGAAATGGATACTTTTATGCAATGTACTTTGATACTTTTTAAAAACCATTCAGTAATCTGTTTCAAGGACTTTAAAATATTCGCATACTAGATGTCCACTCAGGAGCACAAAAGATTTATCTCTCAAAAATAGAGGCTTTCTCTCCTTTGCGCTGCTTAGATGTAAAGAGAATAATTCCTAGCCCTGGCATTTGATGTATTCTTTTACACTCATGCTCTATTTGATTTTACTGAAGGCAAAATAACATTCCCAAAGACTTGTCTCTTGAAGAGGGTCATAGGATCAGATAATTCTCATGCTCTGCCTCATATCCTCTCAGTTCAACTAGACTAAAGTTCTAGACAATGGTAAAAAAAAAAAAAAAGTATAAAATTAGTGGTAGAGGAAGGACAAAATAAATATCACTTACACCTTTTGGGCTCGTTGCAGCAATGGAGACAGCACATTGTTCCATTAACCTTTGCATATTAAGTCATTGTGTGTATCCTAGAAAATTTTTGAAATCTAAATGTAATAAGGGGGGGTCAGCCAATGCAATCATTGGTATGTATAGTTATAGTGAGTGAGAGTTATTAACTACTTATACATTTCAAAATGTTAGGTAATGACAGGCAAGGAATATTCACACAGATTACTAAATAAAAGAGAGATTCCAGAAATAGATTTAAAATTTGTCAATTTACTATGATGAAGGCATTTCACATAATTGGGAAAAGGATGGATTTTTCAATAAATTTATGTTAAGATAAATAAAGAGGATCCCTCCCTCCTGCCTCTACTATTTTTAAAATATTAAAAGGATCAATGATGTAAATGTAGGATATAAAATTATAAAAATACTAGAAGAAAATATGAAATAATTTACATGAGACTAGAAAAAAGATTGATCAACTCAATTGCACAAAAATAAAACCACAGGGCACAAACGTTATAAATATTGTCAGGATAAAAGACAAACTTGTAAAACAAAAATCGTAACATGGATAATTATACGAATAATTAACTTTGAAAGAGGTTCTAAAATTAACAGAAAAAAAATCAATGACCCAATAAAAATAAGCAAGGATATTAACCAATCATTCACCAAAAAAAGAAAATCTAAATGTCCTTTAAATATGAATGGAGGTTTATCTTCATCAATAAATTATAGAGATCTCTACAATAGTTGCTCTATATAAACTTTAAAACCATTTCCAAGATATATTGTTAAATTTTAAAAAACAAGGATAAGAACCAAGTTTTCATAAACTATAGATGAAAGTGGATATGTATGTATAGTACCTATGTGTGTATATGCTTGTATATGCATAGATTATCTAGAGAGATATATAAGTAATCTATAATCATATTGCCTCTAGGTAGGGGGAGAAATGGGTACTGAGGAGAGATGGTTATTTTTCACTATAAACCTTTTCATATTTTCTGGATTTTGTACCCCATGCATTTATTAATTATTTTAAAAATTAGTTACATAAAAGCCACTTATTTTCATCATTACCATGAATTTAGATATTCATTTACATCATGTTTTTTAAATACTTCTTAGAATTCCATCATATAAATACAGAATAATTTATTAAAGATTTCACATGCTTGTATATATATTATTTTTCTTTCATATGCATCTTTTTACCAATCTGGTCTGTTCACTTATGTCTGTGCATTTTCCTTTCTCTAATCTTTTCCTTTCCATTAACCCCACATGCCTTTCCCAGGCTCTTCTCAATGGCTTTAAGCCCAATCCATCTTTTATAGCTCATTTTTCTTTTCAGCTCTAGCCCTGAATTTTTTCTTTCATTTATTTCCTATATCTTTATTACTTCCATGTGCCTATTTTGCTTCATCAATAAAATAGGAAATACCAATACCAAACTCAGAGAGTATTTGTGAACATTAAAAAATTAATGTGGTGAAACATGTTATATAAGTGATTAAGCACTACAAAAATATAAATAATACCATTCATATTTTGTTATGATTATTTCCTGTGTCATTATTTGTTGTGTTAGCGTCACTGTTATATTAGTTATCATTCTGTGCACCTCCTGTCTCTGTACGTCTTGCTTTTTTACTAGGTTCTCAGTGCTTTAAATAAGGATTCACTGTTCATCTACACATCCTTCACCAGCACATAGAGCTGGCACCTCGCACATGAGAGATCCTCAATGAAGCTGATAGGGCAATAAATGCTGTTACTTGATTGATTCTAATATTTGTGGTTTTTTTGTTTTTTTGTGAGGAAGATCAGCCCTGAGCTAACATTGATGTTAATCCTCCTCTTTTTTCTGAGGAAGACCAGCTCTGAGCTAACATCTATTGCCAATCCTCCTCCTTTTTTTTTTTTTCCCCAAAGCCCCAGTAAATAGTTGTATGTCGTAGTTGCACATCCTTCTAGTTGCTGTATGTGGGATGCGACCTCAGCATGGCCAGAGAAGCAGTGTGTCAGTGCACGCCTGGGATCCGAACCCGGGCCGCCAGTAGCAGAGCACACGCACTTAACCGCTAAGCCACGGGGCCAGCCCCATGATTCTAATATTTGGACACAGAGTTATGAACTATTCTATAAAGAATTTTAGAATTAAGAGATCAGAGTGTAAATGATAATCCGTAACTTATATACATGCTCATTAAGAGAAATGCTCAACCAAAGGGGACCCCTTCCTTGCCCCAGTACAGCCCAATCCATCACCAACTCAAGGAGGCTCTTGAATCTACTATAAAACACAACTCAGATCACAACTTCTCTAAGAGACCTATGAATCTCTCAGACACAGTAATCTCATTCCCTCTGATTTATTTCTATGCCATCTATTTCATCTATAGACTTTGCTTCATCTATTGTCCTGCATGTAATATTTATTTACATGACTTTTTCCCCTATCATATGATGACTCTTTGAGGGTAGTGACCATGATTTTTCATCCTCATATTCCCAGTCCTTACCACAGTGCCTGGCACATGGTAAGTGTGTCTATAAATGTCCATTAAATTGGAATTAATTAAATTAATTTGAAGAAATTAATAATTTACATTGCTTTATAGTTGCAAAAATGAAAAGACTTGGAAGGAAAATTTAATCAGGGAAAAAATGTATGTATACATATATGTTTTTATGTAATTTTTATCATAATAATGTTTGAGGTAAACAGTAGTAACGAGAATACCCGAAGATGACGTATTAGCATCAAACATAGAATTGAAAAACAGTTGCATAGTATCTACTAAATATAGTTCAGTCAATGTCTGTTTGTGGTGCCATCAGTTACTACCTACTGGCTAGTGTTCAACCACGATCAGCAAATTAATCGGTTGCATTCCTGATGATACTTAGATCTTCTGCCTAACAGTGTATTAACTTCGCTGACACTGGCTGTCCTGATTAGAATCAGTTAGTGCCTCAGAACATTGTTTAGAGAGCATAGCAAATGTTTGCCTTAACTGCTTTGTTTTCTCATCTTTAAAAACATAAAAGAAATGATGCACTAAGAAAGCCTAATTAGAAAAGAAAATCAAATTATTCTTTTCAGAGTGGGAGCACCTCCACCCCCAATCTCTTGATTTTCAGATCACTGGTGGACCTTAACATATCTAAAACTTCTTAGAGAAGGCTCTAAGGCACAGATAAAATAGTTCTGTGTTTATGTATATAATTTATTTAAATTTACTTATTAATAAAATAGGTATTATTTATATGTATAATTTATATCTTTATATATAAATATATGTTCTGGATTATAGATGTTGATAAATTAGTGAATAATTTTTAACTAAGATAAAAAGCATCATTAGGGGGTATAGATTATACTAACAGGCACATTAATTTTGGCTAACGGGAGAAGTTGGCCCAATTGTAAGTTCACAAACACTGTACTGTATGCATTAAGGCAGAATGTTGGCAAACCAGTCCTCAAAAGTAGTCTGATGTGCTGGTTTTCCTCCATTTAGCTCTTCCTCTAGGCTCTGCTCTAAAAGTTTCTGTGGATTGCATCTGCTGCGCTCACCTACTCTCTGGCTTATGATTGAATCTGGTCCAAAAAGAGACACTGGCAAGAGATGAGAGGAAGGAAGGAGATGGAGGCAGAGCATTTATTTATTCCTTTGATCCCTTCCATTCGGGGACACTGTTTGGTTATGTCCGCCCTTTTTCTTTTAGTCTAACTTCCATCAGGAAGCTTTATTCCCTGGCTACATCTCCTATCAACTTCTGACAATACTATAGGACTTTCAGTTTCAAGGAGGTGGACTGAACATACAAACCAAAATTTCTGGCTCCTATTAAACATTGACATTGTGGTTTATCAGTTTAAAACAGACATTATAGAAAGTTTATAAAATATAAATAAAAATTAATTAATACATAGCTATATTAAGAGGAGGAGATGGGGTAAAAGGTCCTTATACCAGTAAAGCAATAAACAAAGTCTGCCACTACTGCTAGACCTAAACTAATGACCTCACCAAGAAGGTGACTGCACCAGAAGGCCATGGTGTCAGCAGGTGGTCGTCATTGAGGATACAGGGTCAACACGTGACTAAGGATCATCAGTCATCTGGGAAAGGCCACAAAAGGAGGCAACAAATTCATGAGTCAAAGAATTTATGCCCGCTAAAATAGAGATTATATAGAAATATATAAAGGAGTTGGAATAAGTATAGTTACTATTTACAAAGAGATAAATAAGAAATACACCCAAGAGAAATACACCCAAGACACAAAAGCTAATAGTTATAAAACAAAAGTTTACAGTTGTGGAAAAAGAACTTAGAGACCATAGAAATTGCAATTTATTTGAAATTAATGGAAAAAAAAGTCATTATGGTTAGGTTAAATAACAAACTGAAACTAGCTAAAGAACAAAATAATATAAAAACATATATATTTCTCCTAGGAGCAATTGCTCAGTACTTGCTAATTCAATGTTCACAGAGACTTTATAGAATATAACAACAAGAATAACAAGTTGACTCTAGAAAGTACCAAAGAGAAGTTCAGAAGCATGGAGAATAAATCCAGAAGTTTAAAATTTTATTTAAAAAGAATTCCAGAATAAAGTAATAAAGAAAATAAAGGAAGGCCAATATTTGAAGAAATAATTGGAAATAATTTCTTAGAAGTATAGAAATATGATTTCACATATTTACTTAATGCAAAGCAAAATCAAAACAAATAAATAAGCAAGGAACAGATAAAACGTCACACCTGAACACATTGTAGAGTAGCTTCCACATATTAAGGATGAAGATAAACTTCTAAAGCCATCAGAGAGAAAAACAACACAAAGTGTAAAAATTGGTATTCATCAGCTATTTTATCTGTTTCATTAGATGCACGACATCAATAGAGCAATACTTTCAAATTACTGAGGGAAAGTTCTGCTTCTGTAATTTCTCACTAACTTGTTTCAGACCAACCTTCCCACCAAGTAAAACTAAAAAATATGGACAAAATTAAAAATGGGAAAAAAAAAACCATATCTGTTTGAAAAAAATGTGCAGTAAAGAGTTAATTAATCAGCAGGCTGGGGTGTTCAAACCTATCACATTCCAAAAAAAGAACTGACCCTCAACTGGCTCCTGAGAGATGCCCTCTAAGTCCTTAGAATATCCTGTCTGTTAAGTGTCTTTGCGTGGGGCCTTAGGGCAGCCAGATTGATTACGCTCACAGTGTGATTTATGGTGGGGAACTCAGGCCAAACTATATCAGTTTGACCTCTGGCGTTGCTCGAAACTGAGTAACTAAGATCACCCACATGGGCAGTCAGCCATGCCTACTTGACTGACCCCCAACAAAGAAACCTCAACACCAAGGCTCAGGTGAGAGTCCCTGTTTGGCAATGCTTCATGTATCTTGTCACACGTGTTGCTGAGAAATTAAGTGCAGTTCGATGATTCCATGGGAGAGAACAACTGGAAATTTGTTCCTAATCTCTTCTGGGCTCTGCCCATTGTGCCTTTTACCCTTGTTTAGTTTAATCCATATCCTTTCAGTGTGATAAACCATAACCGTGGGTAGAATAGCTTTTCTGAGTTCCTGAGTCCTTCTAGCAAATCATCAAACCTGAAGGTGGTCTTGAGGACACCCAACACTGAAGGCATCGGAGAGTTTCAAGGGAGTAAAGACCAACAGAATAGAATTCTGAAGGAGATCATGCATAAGTGGGAATTTGATGTATTGTGGAAGTTGTATGACAAATTAGTGGTTGGGATGACCAACTAACTGATATTGGTTCTGGCTCTCCACATGGACAAATATATATACAAAATCTGTTCCTTACCTCAAACACAAACATAACTTCCACATCGGTAAAAGACCCAAATAAAAACAGAAATTTTTTTAATAAAATAAAATAAAATAATTTTTTTAATAAAAAACATTGCCTCTATGATATTGAGTTAGAGAATCCTTTTTAAAAAAAAAATTTTTTAAGTAAAATTGGTAAAAGAAAAGATTACCATATGTTTGACTACCTCAAAAGTACTAATACTCGTTTGACAAAAGACAGCATAAGCAAAGTTAACAAGGAAGAGAAAAATTTGTAGGGAAAAATCTCTGTAAATTATAAAATAGGGAGTAGTATGCAGCATAAAAAAATCTACAAGTCAACAAGAAAAGTGCAAACATTTAAATAGAAAACTAGAAAAAGACACAAACCGTTCTTCAAAAAATGGTTATCAATTGGGTTGTAAATATACAAAAAATTATCCTATATTACTAATAATTAGGAAAATGAAACTTGAAAGAACAGTAAAATATCATTTTTTATTCATTGAATTAGGAAAAAAATTAAAATTGATTTAAATGTCGGTTACGTTTTGGGAAACATAAACTCTAATACATTGCTGATATTTACATTGGGACAGCCAGTTTTCAGAACAATTTGAAAGTGTCTATTAAAACATGCAAGATGCATACTCTATAATCTATATTTCTGCCTCTAGGCACTTCCCTTAGAGATGTACCCACGTATGTCAAAGTGAACACTGATAGGTTGTTATTCCTTAATTTACCTTGTTTTCTAGCCTGTAAGGTTAGAATGTCCCCAGGCTCAGTCCCTGCTGCTACTCTCTTCTCCAACTTCATTCACTTTCTTAATTATTTCAGACGTCTCATGGCTTTAAATGGCATCTATAGGCTGATGACTCTAAGATATATATTTCCAGATCAGATCACTCTCCTAAACTACAGACTCCTACATCCAGTGGTCTATGTACCAACTACTATAGTATTAGACAAAAATCTTCTGTGCCTCCTCAAATACCCTTGACCACCTCTTCCTTTACAGAGATGCTTCTCACCCTGTGGACCACACTGCTGCTGCAGCCTTTGCCAGTGCCCTTGTTGAGCTTTCTGTGCTGGCTGGAGGTCAAGTTGACGTCCTAGGCCTTCATACCCTCATACTCCAAGCCCCATCTACTTTTGAACCTCGATGAAAAACATGGGGTGTGGGATCTGTCTTCCTAACTGACCACCACGTAGGTGACTAATAACATCCAGAAAAGCAGGGCAGTTGTATCTGGTTGAGTAATGGAAAACAGGAGATGGGAGGAAATGGAGCAGATATTTATCTGCCGTCTCTTCTCTCCTCTGGACTATTCTGAGGTATAGTTTCTCCTTGAAAACCTTCCTTAAAGGTCCAGAATTCTTAATAAACATGCCTGTTTTGCAACATGCTATGTCTCTTTGTGGCTCTGAATCATGTGGTGGCCCCTTCAGTAAGATATCATTCACTTTGCTTTCCATCTTTCTTTGCCTCACTTCCTTTTTCTTTCTCAACCCGGGCCTTGCACTTCCCAAATAAAGTCAGCAATTTAATCCTTGTCTCAGGTTCTGCTTTCCCAACCTGTTCCTCTTTCAGCCGCCGCCGTCTCAGTTAATGACAAGTTTCAGTTGCTTAGCCCAAATTCCTTAAAGTCATCCTTAACTCTTCCCTTCTTCTTACTGTCTCATCCAATCAATTGGCAAATCCTTTTGGCACTACTTTAAAAATATATCCAGAATCCCATACTATTTACCACCTGTGCTTCTATCACGCTAGTCCAAGGGAATATTATCTATTGCCTGGATTACTTCAATATACTCCTAAGCTCTCCTGCCTTTTCCATCCCACAATCCACTTCCCAAACAGCAGCTAGAGTAATACTCTCATATAAGTCCATGCCACTCAAAGCCTTTCAGTGTCTCTCCACTTCATTCAGAGTAAACTCCAAAATCCTTACAATGGCCTTCAGGGCCCGTGTGTTCACACACACACACACGGCATGTCCCCCTCCCCTCATCTCCTACTGCTCTCTTCTTTACTTGCTCCATTCCAACCACCTTGGCCTTCTTGCTGTTCTTGGAACATAAAGTCATCCTACTGCCTTAAGGCCTTTGTTTTCTCTACGTAGACTCATCTACTCCAAAATATCTGCTTGGCTAATTCCCTTTTTGCCTACAATCCTTTCTCAAATCTCATATTCTCAATTTAATACTAAAACATAACCTGCGACCTTACTCTAGCACTTATGACCTGCTTATATTACTCTGTTCTTTCTGTATTTCATAACTCTTATTCTCTTCTACTTTTTCTATTGTTACTTATTACTTTACTGTCTGTCTACCATGCTATAATGCAAACTAGATTACAGCAAGGATTTTTGTCTGTTTTATTCACTGATACTCTAAACACTGAGAACAATGCGTGGCACATATAAGGTACTCAATAAAATATATTTTGGATGAATAAATGCTTACTAAAACATCCTTCATAATAGCAAAATTTACGAACAATATCCATAAATAGAATGGATAGATAAAATGTGGCATATTTATGAAACAGAATATTAAAAAGCAGTTAAGGGGCTGGCCCAGTGGCGTAGTGGTTAAGTTCACATGTTTCTCTTCGGTGGCCCAGAGTTCGCTGGTTCGGATCCTGGGCAGGAATCTATTCACCTCTCATCAAGCCATGCTGAGGCAGTGTCCCACATAGAAGAGCTAGAAGAACCTACAACTAGGATATACAACTATATACTGGGGCTTTGGGGAGAAAAAAGAAAAAGAGGAAGATTGGCAATGGATGTTAGCTCAGGGCCAATCTTCCTCAAAAAAAAAAAAAAGTTAAAATGAATGAACCATACTTATATATCTCCATGTTGAAAGATTTCAAAAACAAAACATTGAAAAAAAGCAAGTTGAAAAATAATGTTTAGTGTCAGATTCCGTTTATATAAAACCATACATACTACACAAACTAATATGATATTTTATGAATGTGAATATGCACATAGCCTAGTATATAAAAAATTTCTTTCACATACCAAACATTGAGAGACCAAACTTGAAATGGTGTAAAGAATGGGCCCTGAAGATAATGATCAAATGAGAGTTTAACTTCATCTGTAAAGGCCTTGGTTTTATTTTCAAAGAATACGTTCATGTGTTATGGACCAAATAATGTAATTGCAAATTAAAACTTATCTAGAAAATGAAAAGACACCTCTGGCTTGTGTGTGGAAAATAGATTTGAGTGCAAAAGGACAAAAGCTGAAGTGACTACATGAGTTTCTCTCTTTCCTGCAGCTCAGGAAATGATGACATGGGGCCACTACATTCAAAGTGGGAGAAGACGGAGAGAAATCCCTGCCCTTAGCAAAGTGAAAGGACCTGTGCGTGAGCCAAGGCTGACCTGTGGTCAGTCACACATTTGTGCAGACTTCTCCAACATCTCCTGCCCACACTCATCACTCTCTCCTCCAAATTCCTGATACTACTCAAGATTTCTTCTTCTCCTGTAACCCCATAGTATCTAGCATCTTGTTGAATAAACATTAAAAACTCTGTAAAATAAATGTCTATTAAAAAGAAAGAAAGGGGAGGATGGACAAAGGACTTCCAATGAGGATGGGAGTCCAAATGTGTGAAAGAAAAAGAAGGCAAGAAGACAAGAAAAAAATCAAGAAATTAATTGAGGGCAAGACATCAGCTATTCTACTCTCTATACAGCTGTGAAGACCTATTACTTTTATTTTTTCCTTAAGTAAAAAAATCCCAATATTGTATGCAGTTAAGAGAAAATGTATGTTCTTCTGGTGAAGGAACTTAAACAAATATTAAAATTTAGATTTATCAAAGTAAAGGCAATTAGCTTCTTGGCAGGTATGGAAACATTAATTGTGTATCTTAAGTATCCTTCTAACCTCTCTTTCCTCCCATTTGGAATTTGCCCAGTATATAACTGACAGATTACTTTTCATAAATATTGCTGTCTTTGGGCCACTTCCCTGTACAGGGACTTAAATTGGTCCCCAAGTGTTTTCAGTGTCAAATCCATACTCTTATTCCTGGATTTATTATCTACTCTTTAGTCTAATCATACCTTAACGATAATCTAACCTTATTCCCAAAGGATTTTATTTCTCATCGCTACCCTAAACAATATCCACTTTTTTCAGAGAGTCTTAACTTTACCCCTATTTTATTCCTGTCTACAGGCTCAGGATAATGTTGCTTTATCTCCCTAGAATGCTTTTTTCCTTCCCACCACTTAAATCTGTTAAAATTATAAGAATTTTCCCTTCTTAGTGACTGCAGGCCCTTGGAATTGTGGGATAAATAAAGAGAAGGCAGAGATAGATCTGGCATCCAGAATTTCAGTAATTTAATTGATCTCATGATGACTGTCACCATCAAGATGACAAGATAGTACAATGCAGTTGGTACTATGGACCAACCGTAACTCAAATACACACTTATAAGGCATATAAGATTAATTTTTTTCCATTGTCGTCACAAGCAAGCCCTCTGTAATTGCCTCTATAATGTCTCATTTGGGACAAGCAGAGTCAGCATTAGTCATTCAAAACATTTATCCAGGCGCTGGCCCGGTGGCATAGTGGTTAAGTTCACGCTCTCCACTTCGGAGGCCCAGGGTTCGCGAGTTCAAATCCCGGGCACAGACTGATGCACTGCTCATCAAGCCATGTGTGGCAACAACCCATATACAAAATAGAGGAAGATGGGCATAGATGTTAACTCAGAGCCAATCTTCCTCAGCAAAAGGAAGAGGATTGGCAACAGATGTTAGCTCAGAGCCAGTCTTCCTCACACACACACACAAAAAACAAACAAAAAAACATTTATCCATAGACAGTTTCTATATGTCAAGTGATCTGCAAGGCACTGGGGATTCGTTGGCGATCAAGACATACCCCATCCCATCCTTTTAGAGCTTATATTTTAGTAGAGAGAGAGAATTAACACATAAGATAATTTTTAAGGTGGTCAGTGCTATCAAGTAAACAGGATGATATGACAATAAATTGGACAAAGGAGAGACAACTATAGATTGAGTCAAGAGGGCAGGTTTTCTGATGTTGTGCAATGTGAGCTAAGGCTTGATAAAAAGACACAGCATTTCAAGAGTCTGGGAAAGAGTATTCAAGGCAGTGGGATCAACAGAACAGAAATCCTGAGGTTGGAAGGACATTGGTGTATCTGGGTAATGCGAGAGGGTTCAGTGTGGTTGCAGCACGGTGAGGAAGGGAGAAAATGGCACAAATTGATGTAGGGAAGGAGGGACAAGTCATCCAGGACCTTGTGAACCAAGCTATGGAATTTGGATTTTATCATAAGTAAAATGGGATGCTTCTGGAGGATTTTATCAGGGAGGTGACACACAAATTTCTGTCAAAATTGCTCTGTTTCCTCCGTGGAGAAAGAGGACAGCATACCAATTCCACTTTTGCTCCTACTTCAGAGATAGGTTCTGGAAACACGTTATGAGTTTGGGAAGAAAGTGGCGTTTAGTATTTGCTAATGATCACTAAAGTTTCTAGGTAGATGGTTGTTCCCTTGACATCTTAATGTTAAAGAAATTGCCTGCAGAGTATCCCAAATCCAGTAGGTCAAATGACTACCAAACATTCAAAAGTTCTACATACAAGCAGATAGGGTGAACGAAAAATCTTATCAGATAAGAGGAAGGTCCAATTACTAGTGGGTGGACCAGCTTGTTGGATAAGGAAGTAATAGGGCTGAAACAGGGCCTAATTACAAAGGCGCTAGCCAGGGCAAGTTTATCTTTAAGTGGAGAACACAGCATAATTTCCCCAGTTCTGATGTACTCCCTTTCAACTATATACATACAAGGTCAAAGTCAGGTTACACTTCCTGGGTGAAGGTTTATCTTGTGTTGGCAAACACTCTCATGGACATAAGATTGTGTTATTCTTAAAATGTGTGTGATATTTTATTTCTATCTCACCACACAATTAGAATTTCATTTAGAATAAGGACTAGAAGATTGATAGGCCACCAAGGTGGAATATGGTAAATATTTGATTGACCCATTTGATATGAGCTGGTTGGACATATCTTCTTAAACTAATTTGACTCACATTTAACAAAATATGAGACTATTCCAGTTTTATGTCAGTTATATACGTGTTGAAGCACTACTGCTAAAAACTATAGCTATTGCAATAACTCAGGAAGTAAAATTGAGAATTTTGAAAATTTATTTTTAGACAATATCAGCCCTTATAATGCACTGCTTCCAAAAGCAGACAGTATTCAATAAAAGAAGTGAGCAAGAGCGCATTCCATCTGTTCAAACACGTTCAGAAAAATCACGTAATCCTAATAGGTAATAAGTAGGAAATTCTGCGTGGCTGTATTTGGCAAGATATTGAGCACAAGGAAGGAGAAAGTTCTGATTAGAAAAATATATCATAGATATGTAAGTCCTAATGCAAAGAGGAGCAGGGGCAAATTAAGAAGAGCTGGGAAAAGTGAGCTCTACCATCACTGGTCATTAAACTCAGCTGAACAGGATATAGGTGGACCCAATGACCACTCCAGTGGAGCTCATAGCAGAAATTTGACAATGTTTTCTGTTGTTGTTGTCGCCCAACATCCAAGTTTCTACTTCTTATTTAGCACCTTATCTCCCAGTTGTCAAAGCCTGTGTTTTGTGTAGCCTTCATGGAAGGTAGTGCTAGCCCCACAGATAGGAAAGGGGTGATGTTTCTCACTCCATACCAGCGTAGCCAGGAGATAACACATAATTTGGGACTGGCCAGTTTGATTTTGGGGCTCCTGAGACTGTGAATTTTGGTGATCTCGTTTACTAGTTAGAGTTTACATTCTCTGAAGTGCAGTCTGGACCAGCCTCTTATGCTGCATGACCCTTGTCACACTGCCATTAACTAGCCTTCTAGAGCGCCCTTGGTCTTCGCCCATTTTCCAAATCAAATCCTCCAGGCTGCCATGAATTCCGTGAGCCTCCAATGTCCTTCCAATAAAATCCCTTTTCTGCTTAGGATAGCTAGAGTTTGGTTCTAACACTTGAAAGCAAGAAATGTGATTAATTCTGACACAGGCAATATTTAATCTTTTTTTCCACAGTGTCAGAACTCCCTCCAAGCCAACCCTGTCCAATCCTGTTTTCCTCTTCAGTGCAAGTCTCTTCCATGTCCCCAGAGTGCACTGCTCGCCCAGCCACAGCCCTGAGCACTAAGATACCTTATGCTTCTTTTTCTTCCAACTCAAAACCTACCCTTAGGGTACAAAAATTACCCTGAGAAGATTGAAGCCAAAGCCAGAGCAGCTATTCCTAAACTTAGTATCCTTGGAGTCTAATATAGTGCCTGTTGAAAGTGTGTTTCCAGAGACCACACTTACTCAAAAGTAAAGCATGGGAGAGGCCCGGGAATTTGCATTTTTTACAAGGTAAACAGAGTCAAGGAACATACAGTTCTATTTGGTGAATGTGTCTGCATCCATTTGTCTTTGAATGAAAAGAGCCACATTTGGATGGTTCATATATTTTATATTTCATTCATATTTACCTCACCAACTGATTTCTTGGGCAATATGTGATTTCCTTGGCCTTCAATGCACAGCTTGCTGTGATTTGTCTGTGCCTCCTTGTGGATTTCTTGTTACCATTTAAAGCTTATTTATTTGTTTTGCTGAAGTGTCTAGCTTCTTATAATCAACTTCAGGACATTTTGCAAAGGTCAGACTAGTCACTGCTGTACTGAGACAACTTAAATTCCGCTCCTCAAAGGAACCTTCCTTTGAGCTTGGGAATGGTAAACATTTGTCATTAGCAGCCACTTGTCGAGGAGCCCTGTCATAAGCTGAAAAATAAACATTTACTGCCTCAGCATCTCAGAGAACACGTAAATGTGGGTTTCCTTTTACTTATCAAAAATATTGACTACTGAGAATGAAATATTTTCACAAAGAATTGAAATTAAATTAAAATTTCTCTCTTTTGAAAAAAATCATACATGTACTATTCTGAATAGAATTTCTGTGTAGAAGATGAAAAACAAAATGTTTTTTCTAAGATTCACATACTTTTCATTACGGCTGTAAAATGTAATAAAATATAATCCTAGTTGGAGGTTGAATATACAAATTTTAATTCACTTTTTTTAATCTTGTAACTTATATTTTCAATTTTTTCGTCTATTAAATGGGTATAATTCCAGCTGGCCTGATTATATGACTACAAGACAGGATTAAGCTTTGTAAACTCTAAAAGCACGCCACAAACAGAAAGCACTTGTAAATACTACATGAATATTGCCACAGAATATGTCATTCAATTTAAATAGTGTTAAGAAATAACAACAACAACAATAGTGTATGTAGTTTCATGTGTTTGGCACTATTCTAAGCAGCGCGTGCGCGTGTGTGTGTGTGTAAGGAGAAAGTGAGAGACTCATTTAAGAGTCTCACTTCATAGAGTGAAAGATTCATTCTATGAAATTGATATTATTATCCCCATTTTTCAGATGAGAAAGCTGAGGCACAGAGAAGTTAAATAACCTGTCAAAGATCCCATAGAATTTCACAGGTATTTTGCATAAATGCAGCAAGAACAAAAGATTTTTTAAATGAACATACCAATATCTACAAATATTTTAGAATTGACCCTGGCATCGTGATAGTGCCATGACAGAAATATACATTTTTCTCTGTATGAAGCTCAAAAGAATAAATGCATTTTATTTATGAGGAGTTTGTACTAGTCTCACTTCCCTCCTAGATCCTATGACTCTAAGATGATTGCCTGCCTTTACGCAGATAGTAAAAATAGCCAACTGGAGTGCCATGTAATTGCTGGAATTTTAATTGGCTGGGAAAGAGGAGCATAAAATAGTATTACAGTCAGAGCCAGCCTAGATTTAAAGTCAGTGACTATTTAAGTTTGCAATTTATGAGGTTCCTCTGCAACATGTGCTCCTTCCTTAGAATCCTTCACCACAGAACCACAGACCTACATCTTTTCTTACCTAATCTAAAATTCCCACCACTCTATGTTGTATCATTTTTTATCAAATTTGTTCAGGTAAAAGACATAGAAGTCATTATGCTCATGTGTAGTACTATGAATTATTAATATTAACCATGTAATTGCAACACCAATGATTTTGTGCCAAAGTAGATACCATTGCTCCCTAGATTATGACATATACTTAGTAAAGTATTAAGAAAAAGAATTAAAAGTATAAAATTTGATTTACCAGTTTTATTTGCTTCTTATTTATTTATTTATTTACTTATTTATTTATTTATTTATTTATTTATTTATTTTTTGTGAGGAAGATCAGCCCTGAGCTAACATCCATGCTAATCCTCCTCTTTTTGCTGAGGAAGACCGGCTCTGAGCTAACATCTATTGCCAATCCTCCTCCTTTTTTTTTTTCCCCAAAGCCCCAGTAGATAGTTGTATGTCATAGTTGCACATCCTTCTAGTTGCTGCATGTGGGACGTGGCCTCAGCATTGCCGGAGAAGCGGTGTGTTGGACCGCACCCGGGATCCCAACCTGGGCCGCCAGTAGCGGAGCGCGCGCACTTAACCGCTAAACCACCAGCCGGCCCTATTTGCTTCTTAAGATTAGAAAAAGCCTGCCACTATTGCATTCATTCCAAA
Source organism: Diceros bicornis minor (assembly GCF_020826845.1). Classification (NCBI taxonomy): domain Eukaryota; kingdom Metazoa; phylum Chordata; class Mammalia; order Perissodactyla; family Rhinocerotidae; genus Diceros; species Diceros bicornis. The sequence goes on along the minus strand of NC_080742.1, from coordinate 17,853,459 downwards.
AATACTCAAGTTCAGTGGGAGATCTTTTGAGTTCCACGAGTGGATGTAGGCTATCTGGAATGAGAAGAGGAGAAAGTACTATTATGTCTCTCTTTACTGGAAGCCCATCTACAGGGATTGCTTTACATATTTTGTAAGTTTACACTTGCAGAAGCATGGAGAATCTGGTCCCAAGATCATGAGATCCAACAGGCCAGTACAACAGGGTAACAGAACAGGAGATGAAGGGAGCTGGGCAGTTACATGAGGGTCTACAAGCAAGAGATGTTAGCCTCAGTTGGGCACCAAAACAAAAACCTCTGGGTCTTGATTCAGTGCAGAGAGGTCAACATGAAGGAGAAGGGCCAGATTCTGGAAAAAGAGCCACACTGCAATGGGATGTGTTAGGAAAGCCCAATAATTGCCACTTTTTGGTAACTATATATAAGACATTTATTTTGTGCCAGATTCTTTGCTAAGGATCTCATTCTCCTGAGCTGTCTTTCAATGTGGAAACATTTTAGATGGAATAGCCCTCCTAATCTCCTTCTACCCATTGAACAAGTATGCCTTGTGTGATTAATGAGTTTGTGATGAGGAAATAATCATGCTCACCCCAAAAGACGTGGGGTCTGTCTTTCAGTTTTGCCTACTTTGGGAGAGAGCTGCTCTCCACTCTCTTCTCAACTGTGTAGTAGGTGGTCTGCCCCTATAAAGGGGGGGCTAAGATCATTCGACTCAGTTGATGACTAAAAGTATGAATTTATTTCCTGAGTGAAGAATGGGAAAGCCCATAGCGGCCACACGTTGAGGTCACACCATCCAATTCAGCCTCTACCAGGAATAACACTAGTATCTAATTTTCCACTTGTCCTTTGTGTCTTGTTTCTCAGTTGAAAGATGAAATTTGAGAGATGAAAGGCATGTGATTTATTGACTCCCTAAAACCCCAATCCACATGTCAATTCCTTTAACTCTTGCAATAATGTTAGTATTAGTATTAGTTTTCATTGTTGCTAGAACAAATTATCACAAATGCAGCACCTTTAAATAACACAAATTTATCATCTCAGAGTTTCTGTAGGTCAGAAGCACAGCCCCGTGTGGCTGGGTTTTCTGCTCAGCTTCTCAGTGGGCTGAAATCAAAGTATTGGCGGGGGCTACAGTTCTCAACTGGGACTCCAGGTCCTCCTCAAAGATAACTGATCATTGCCACAATTCACTCCTTCTCTTGCTTACCATGTGGTCCCTCCATCTTCAAGCCAGCAGCAGTACATCAAACCCTTCCCATCCCTCTGACTTGCTTCAAATCTCTCTGACTTGCTCGTCTGCATTTGTCTTTTGCCTTTAAGGCTTCATGTGAGGACCTTGGACCAATCTACACAATTCAGGATAATCTCCAAATCTTAAACTTAACATATTAGCAACCTTAATTATACCTACAAAGTCCCTTTTGCCGTGTAAAGTAACATATTCATGGGTGTAACACCAGGTAGCAAAAATTATGGAAGCCAAATTTCTGCTTATCACAGTTAGATAATAACGTTCCCATTTTCTTATTCTTATTCATATTCGTATTCGTATTCTTATTCTTATTTTTGGTGAGGAAGATTGGCCCTGAGCTAACATCTGTGCCAATCTTCCTCTATCTTGTATGTGGGTCACCACCACTGCATGGCTTGATAAGCAGTGTGTGGGGCCATGCTCAGAATCTGAACCTGCAAACCCTGGGCAGCCAAAGTGGAGCGTGTGAAGTTAAACCACTATGCCACTGAGCTAGCCCCTAACTTTCACATTTTAGAAATAAGAAAGTTGAGATTTAGAAAGGATAAAGAGCTTGTAGTGTCACAAAAGATAGTACATGGCAATGCTAGAATGAAAGGCCAAGTGTGTTTGAGTTGAGGCTCACGGCTTCCCTTGACCCTGAAGCTCCTCAGTTCCTGCCCACTCTTCACCTTGGTCACATGATGCAGTTTATTTCTAATCAAACACAGCCTGTGGGGACATTTTTCTATTTAACAGGGAAGAGAAAGACATGCTCATCGTGCTGCACTACCTTCTCCTTCCTTCATCTTGATTTTCTGTTTTAACTCCCATCTCACAAATGTTCCTCCTTCGTCACAAATGAGAAATGGTTAGGGAGAGAAAAATAAACAGGAGATAAAAAAAACAAGGAGATACAAGAGGCAGAGGTACAACAGAAAAGACAGAGGAGAAAAGGGAGAAGAAAAAGTTGAGAAAAGGAAAGGGAGGAACAGGCAGAAATGACACTGAAGTACTCAGAGTTAAATATACTCACCATAATCTAGGATAACGGTTTATACACTGAGAGGTTAGTGAAAAATTTTACCCACTCTTCTGTTTGTAGTCCTAAGCAAAGCCTGCACATTGCTGACTAGGCCCCAAACAAAGCATACAATCTAGCATTAAATGGCTCAAGAAAGTCTTTAAATGCTTTAATATGGAAAGAACTTGAGGCCAGAATTTCAGCTTGAGGTCACTTCAACCCGCTCTGCTTCTCTTCCTTGTCCTACTTAACAACTGTCTTCAATGCAGATCCCTCTGTCCCTCTCTCTACTCTGTGTTCTTGTTGCAACTTTGCTCCGTCCTTCATCCTCCCCTCCCCAGCCCCTACAGCTTACTTTTCGTATTACATCTTTTCCATTTTGTCTCCTGAAACCCCTATTTCACTAGAAATGTACCCTCAACATTTTTTTTTTTTTAAAAGAAAATGTTCCCTTCGTAGGTAGGTCTCCCAAAAGGTCAGTTCATTTTAGCACTTACTACGAAGAAGACACTGTTCCAGCATTGGGGACACAAAAATATTAAAGGTTGTGGTCATTGTCTTGTAGATTTTACAGCCTGGCTATTAAGTAGGACAGTAAATAAGTAGATAGTGTCAATGTAATATGGTTAAAGGCAATAATAGATGACACTAAGATTTTCTTGCCTTCCATTCCTATTTCAGAACATCATTCTTCCGCTCTCCAACAAAACCTCTTTCTTTAAAATGCATGCTATGCCAATATATTATGTCTACCCTCAATTCTACCCAGATATCATTCTAAATGTCCCCAATCCACTCGTTTCTCTTCTCCCTTCAGGGTATTTTCCAAGTTTTTACCTTCTCCATGAGAACCTTCACTCCACTGCTGTCCACCTCATTCTCCCAGGTACTTCAACTTCCACTACCGCACATAAAAATAACTTTAATTTAATTCTTACTCTTCCTTCTTTGCTTTCCTCTCATCTTAATGGAAGAAGTGTCTCTCTGCTCCAGTTCAAGGCTAATTCTTCCTCCCTTTCTTCAGATTTTATTGCTTTGTGCTCATCAGAAACTGTGATTCATCATCGATCTCTGGTTTCCTCTTTGTACAACATTCAAACACTGACAAGTCCTGCACATCTTAAACAAAAAGCTGGCCCTTGATCCTGTGTTACTCCTTGCTTAACCTCGTCTCTCTTTTCCGTATTTTGCCATACACCTTCTTAAAGAAGTAGTAGCCACTATTATCATTACTACCTCAACTTAAATTTAATCTAAAACCCAAGGCAACGTAGCTAATAATACTTCACTGAAACGCTGCAGCAGGTATGACTTCACACCTAGAGACACACACACGGAAAAAAAGGAACATTGCTTATTTTCTTTCAATCAGATTAAATACAATTCTAAGTCTCCATCCAGCCAAGAGGTTGGGAAACCCAATCTTTGCTTTCCAAGGGCCATCTACTTTCCAGGTTCACAGTGAATCAGGGAAGTTTACGGGGCCTGGAAACAAGGGCTCCGCTTGTGTAATCATCTGTTCACTACCAGTCTCCGCCTCATCCCCCACCACTGCCCTGCTCACCCTTTTGTAGCAGTTTCATTAACGACTTGCCATGCTACCGTTTACTGAGTCTGAGCCTTCACGATCCTGTTTTCTCTACAGGGGCTGCCCTTTTCTCCCTTCCTTGCTTGCATCTCTCCTGTTTATTCTTCAGAACTGAGCTCAGGTTTTCCTCCTTCATTCCCTGGACGCTCCCTGAACCCTCAGAAAGATTTAGACATCCTCATATCATTGCCATTGCATCCTGTCCAAACTTTGTATAATTATTACTAGATTCTGTGATTAGAACAGAGGGTATATTAGGCTCCCAAGGAACTTATAATCTGGAGAAGAATGTAAGGAAAAAATAAGGGATTGTAATACTGTATGTCAAGTTTAGTAGGAGTAATTATAGAACTTAGGAAATTTTTTAAATCATTAACATTTATTCAGTATTTTATGTGTCTCATATATTCTAAATATTTTATGTGTGTTATATCACTTAATTCTCACCACAAAGCTATGAAGAAGAAAACTTATACCCATTTTACAGGGGAGGAAACTGAAGTATAGAGAGATTTAGTAACTTGTCCGGGATTCACAGTCAATACACAGTGAAGACTTTCACCTAAGGGAGTCTGACTTCAGAACATACTCTATTAAACAATATCCTATATTATTTCACTATGTTTGATAGCATTTCCTTAACAGTGACTATCAACTAAGATCTCAGAGCTGAGAAGAGATTATTTAGTCAAAGGCCAGGGGCAAATAGAAAAGATAGAATTTGAGAAGTGGTGAGAAAGAGCCTGCAAAGGTAAGGAGCTGTCAGATGACAAAGAGACTGGTAAATTCCATAAGAGGTTTGGATTTCAGCATGATAGCAATGGGCAGCCAATTAGGAGGCTGTTGACATGCCCCAAAGATGAGGCAAATGAGGTAGAGAAAAGTAGATGGATTTGAGGTAAAAGCAACTGCAGTTGGTGACATTGAATATTAAGTGTGAGAAAGAGAGTGAGCAAAGGAGTCTCCCAGGTTCTGATTAAAGTAATTGTTGGAAGGTGATGTCTTTCACTGAGATAGGAAACCCGAGAGGAGAAACCCATCCTTAAGAAGAGAACATAGTTTCCATTTTTGACATGTTGAGCTTGGATATGGCCATTCCAAATGTCCAAAAAACAATATTCCTATTTAGGATAAAATCACTATAAAGATGTGAGCTATATACAGGAACCATCACTACATGGACTGGAATTGAATCTGCACAGTTTTGTGACATCAGTTGGGGAAGATAAGGGCCTTGGATGGAACCCTGAGGAAAACTAACATCTAAGAGATAGGCAGAGAAAGAGAAGCTGCAGTAGAGACTGAGCGATGGCCAGATAGGGAAACCAAGAGATTCTAGTGTCAAGGGAATAATCTCAAGGAAGCCAGAGAAAGAGTGTTTCAAGAAGAGAGTGATGACCAAAGAATCTAATGCTGGGATAAAGTCAAGTAAGATAAAGTCTAAAACGTGTTCACTGGTTTAGACAATAAGACAGGCATAGTTTTCATGGAGCAGTGGAGAGGAGTAAAGTTCTCCACCCAGATCTTTTCTCTGGAGTCCAAACATCCATCCCCTAGCTGCTCCAAATAATCTGTGGCTGTTAGTTCCCAGCTGCACTCTCAATGGGAATTGCACCCAGCCGCAGGAACTGCCTTATCCAGAATTACACCCTCCCATCAGGGTGGCCCATGACCAAATCCTTCCTGAGGTGGGAACACAAAGACCTCTTGTCTCAATTTAGGATAGTTCTGAAGGGCCATCTCAGTTCCTTGGCTCTCACAATTTTGAATGAGGTCAATAAATTTTCTGCTCACAACTCCTCGTATCAGAGTGCATTTCAGGAAATCCAATCTAAGACAGCTGGTACGAGAAGTGGTCCTAAAAAGTGGATTCTAAACTGGATTTTGGAGATAGATCTCTCACTCGCCAGCTGGCAATGAGGATGCCGTCACTGGTAGTAGTTGGGGTAGGGATAGCCCCCGGCAAGCTGTGATAGTGCAATGGTTAAAACTTTCACTGATGTGAACTGGGATGGGACACCAGTGCAAAAGTATGCGCTGACTGATGGAATGTCTCTGTCTTGAGTGGCTATTGCTGATCAACACTGAAAAGAGATAACGATGGTCTCAAAGTAATAAATCACCAATTAAAGACAAAATGTGAGGGTCAGAGAGCCTCCGTGGTGTTCTTATGAAAATCCTAACCTCCTGCAGCCAGAAGGCACAGAGACAAGAGGACCAGGTTCACAATTTATTTGTAAGAGTCAGGGAACTTCAAAGATGTTGAATTCTCAGCTCTGAAAGTTCTTCTGTACCACATGGAACCCTAATAGGAAAGGAGTGGGACTCAGAAGGGGTAGATGCTGTTGAGCACCTTGAACACCCAGAGTCTCACAAACCCACTGAGCCTGAAGAAGTGGTCCATTCTCTCTTATTAAGAGATAGTGGCAGGGCCAGCCCAGTGGCATAGTGGTTAGGTTTGCGTGCTCCGCTTCAGCGGCCTGGGGTTTGTAGGTTCGGATCCCAGGCGTTGACCTATGCACCACCCATCAAGCCATGCTCTGGCAGGCATCCCACATATAAAGTAGAGGAAGATGAGAACAGATGTTAGCCCAGGGTCAATCTACCTCGGCAAAAAGAGGAGGATTGGCAAAGGATGTTAGCTCAGGGCCAAACATCCTTACCAAAAAAAAAAAAAGAGACAGAGATAGTGGCTGTTCCCTTTGCTTAAAGATCACACACAGGCCTCGAATGAGGCAAGTGCCTCACTACACAATGTTTGTCCTCTTTAGCCTCTACTCCAACTTCCCCTGTAGGCTACCATCCTAAGGGTCAAATCCAAGCACAGCTCAGTGGGTATGTGCCGGGCCTGCAGAGGGAGGAGAGGAACTATACACTAATGGAACTGCAAGATGGGAACAATGTGCTGGCAAAAGGCAGGACAGTGTATCTAGACTGGACCCTGAGGACGCTAGATCAAAGGGGACCAGACATAAAGTTGGATGAGAAAGTTTATTGATATAGTGCAATCTCATATGATACAAGATTTAAATTCTAACAAGTACCCTAGAGATGATGTTAACATGTTACTAAGATGGCTCTTGGAAGCTTGAAGTGAAGTAGAAATGCCAGAACTGTCAGAGGAGGTGGTTGAGAAAGAGATTAATGTGTATAAATGGGATCCTAGGTGGCCAGGTGACAGTGCTTAACTGTCTGAGTAAGGTGGATGCAATTTATCACAGTGAGTGATAAGATCAGAATGAGAACCAAGGGGTCCCAACCCGTGGAAAGCTATGCAAATGGTTAATATAACACCATGTTCCTAGAGGCAACATCCAGGGTATTGCATAATTTATACAATAAAAATAGACAAATCAAGGATTGATGATCAGAAAGATGAGGGCTGTTGCCTCAATAGAAATTCAGTTTTCCAAACCTGAGCCAGTTTTCCAACCTAGAAACCATCGCCTGAAGGAGAAGCCACATCCCAATGAGGAAAGAACCTAGAAAACTGCCATTCTATTCAGTAAAGATTCCCTTAGAACTTCCCTAAAGGGGTCTATAACCATTTCCTTGGGTAACTAAGCATTGTGGAATGAGGATTATCAAGGTTTTTAAAGGTTATTGGACACAGGGTATGAATTGATTTTGAAACCTGGGGACACAAAGTACCAACATTCTCCCCTTCTGCCAGTTAGAGCGGATGTCTATAGGAAGAGAGGTAACAAATGAAGTCCTGGCCAGCTCTGGCTAACAGTCGGTCCACTGGGTCCACGGACCCACCTGGTGGTTATTTCCCTGGTCCCTGCCTTTATATTTTGAATGGATATACTTGACGTTGGGCAGAATGCTCACATTGCTTCTTGACCTGCGAGTTAAGAACTATCCTGACAGGCTACTCTGAACTGCCTTCATCCCTTCTCTCTAGACATGACAGTAAATGAAAAACAATATCTTATCTCTGGAGGAATGCAACCCTCAGAGGTTTAAAGAAAGCAAGCGTGGTTGTCCGCATCATATGGCCATTTAATTTTCAAAATTTAGATAGATTGTGGTGGTTGCTAGTGAACTGCCACAAATTTAACAGAATAGTAGTCTCGACTGCAGCTGCTGTGCCTGATATGGTATTTGCTGGGGAAGATTAACACAGCCTCTGGCAAATGCTATGCAGCCATTAACCTGGCAAACGCCTTCTTTCCCATTCATATGAGAAGGTCAGATCAGGAGCCGTTTGTATTCACATGTGATGGACAACACTACACATTTATGGTCTTGCCCCAGGGCAATGTTAACTATCCTGCTGTCCGTCACAGTATAATCTGAAGGAATCCGAACTGTCCGGACATTTCAAGAGACGTCATTTTAATGTGATGAGATGCGCAAGCAGTAAACAGTATGTGAGAAGTTTAGTAAACACATGCACACTACAGGGTGGAAGATAAACCCTACAATGTTTTAGCAAACTGCCATGTCAGAGCAGTTTGTAGGGATCCAGTAATCTTGGGTGTGTCAGGACATCCTTTCCAAAATAAAGGACAACTTCTTGCATCTTGCATCTCCCACAACGTAAAAAAAAAATCACACTTGGTAGATCTTTTAGAGCTCTACAATTGGAAATATTGCTTGAACCTAGTTATCAGGTGACATGGAAAATTGCCGTCTTTGAGTGGAGACAAGAACAGGAAAGAGCTTTGCTGGAAAGTGCAAGCCTAGGCTATGGTGCAAGCAGCCCTGTCACTTGGGCCGCACCATCTGGGACTCTCTAGTACAAGCATTATCCCTAGTGAGAATGGACATTGTGGATTTTACAAGCCCAGTAGGAGAAAGCATCTGACCCTGGACCATCCAGTGACTGCGTGGCCAGAGTTTCCCTCAGGAGCTGTAATCACCAAGTCATAAGTAGTGGGGAAAGGCCCAGCTGCATCCATTGTAAGACGGAAGTGGTATGTCTGGAACTGAGCCTGAGCAGAGCCAGAAAGCACCAGTAAACTTCGTGAGCACCTGGCCCAGATCCCCAGTCATCTGCCACTGTTGTCTGGCCCTTCTCCCTCAGCTCACTCCTACTGCCTCACAGAAAGCCCGTAATGGCAGCTACAGAGAAGAAAAAAGGAGGAGCAGGGTTAGTGGATGGGTCAGCTGGGATGGTAGGTACAAGCTAAAAATGGGTGTTTCTGCACTACAGGTAACTCAGGGCTGGTCCTGAAAGACATCGGTGAGGAGAAATCCTCCCAATGGGCGGAGCTCCCATTGGTGGACCTGCTCAGCCATGTTGTGTGGAAAGAGAAGTGTCCTGAGATAAGTGCCACAAGCCTGAGATGGATGCCTCCTTTCATGTCACACAACCCTGAGATCGATGCCTCCTTTCATGTCGCACCCTAAGTTCCCCACTTTCTTCAACTAGTTCCAGCCCTGCACAAGATCAAGGGATCCAATGGTCCCATCACATTACCATACAACTCATTCCAATCAGCCTGATAGAGATGGACTAGACTCAGGAGGAGGAGGCAGGACAGCTGCTACCCGATGCGGGCAGGGAGGAATGTGTCTGGCCCTCGGGTGATCCACCGGGCTGTCTGCGGGCACTGCCAGGCCCCGCTGCGATGGTGTATAGAGAAGTACCGCAGCCACAGCCTGGGAATGGCACAGTAACCGGGGGCTCCAACCCCTCAGGGATGACGGTGCGCCTCACCCAACCAGGCAAACTGCCTAGACCAGCAGAGGTGTGAGCTGAGGGGAAGGGGACTCTGGAAGGCGTGGCAGGGGAGGGAGAGGGTGAGGATCAGTTGCAGCTCCGAGATCAGGTGCCGCAACAGGGACTGTGGTTCATTCCACAGTCACCCACCCTCCTCTCATAATTTCCCCCAGGAAACCAGACCGACCAGAATCCTGGCAAAGCTTTTCCCTGATGGGGAGAAACTACTTCAAAGTGGTTGTGAGCCCCTCAAAGCATAGATGCAGTGGGTGCTGTCGTGCGCCGCCCGGATCCCCTCTGTGGGCCAAATACTCCATTCCTCAGCCGGGAACCGCCACCTGCCTTGGGGGTTGCCCTCGGTTGCGGGGCTGCCACGCACACGGCAGCCCAGGCCCACGACTGTCTGACGTGGGGATTTAAGGGCCGGCCCCCCTGTTCCTACTGGGAGAATTGTGGTGCTCCCACAGGATCAGCGGAGGCCTCGGTAGGAACCACCCTGTGGGCCACCTTCTCCCCCTGCTTAATCCCGCCTTCGTCGCTTCCTCACTAGCACATCGCCCGAGAGCATGCTCCCAACCCTGTCGTCCAGATCCTCTGTGGCAGAATCTGTCTCCAGAGACCCGCTGTGCGGCATGGGCTCAGAAGGCCGCTGCTGTAATTGGAGGGCCAGAAGCAAGACAGCGACGGCGGGCAGCTCGAGAGAAAGCAATATGGTGGCAGCTCGAAGACACAGCGGGGTTTGAGAGCTTTTCTTTTATTGTTATGAGCTGTTTGTTTCAGGTGGGAAAGACTTAAGCATGCTTAACTGTTGATGGAACAGAGGGAGAGAGGCGGGACGCACAGAGAAAGAGGAGGAAAGTGAATGGAATGAGGTCGTGAGGTGAAAGGAAGGACGGGAATCAAAGGCTCGAGGGGCAAGTTCAGCCTTCACCTGACTTTCCTGCACAGTATGGTTTATAAATCTGGCTTAACGTCGTGCGAGTGGTCAGTCCCTCGTTTGAACGCTATTCTTGACGAGTTCATTCTTTTCCCACTTACATAAATTGCTCCTTTCATCACAAACTAAATTCAGATATTCCTAAGCCTGTTTCTAGACTCCTCTATCGCATAACCTTTTTATCTATTCCTCATTCAATATTAAATTGATAAAATTACTATAGTTTCATATAACGTTTTGACAACTGGTAGGACAAAACCTTCCTGATTGTCCCCCTTTTTTAAAATTTCAAAATTATTTCATGTATGTCACGTGCTTTACTTTACTTTTTAGGTTTATTTCCAGGATGTTTTATCTTTTTGTTGCTATTCAGAATTTTTCCGTTATATTTTCAAATTTTTGTTTGTTGAGATGGGGAGGGCTGTAGATTTTATTGTATTGGTCTTGTATTGATCCGCTTATGGAATTTTTATGAGTTTTTCCATTTGCTCATTTTCTTTAGGGTTTTTTCAGATAATTTTCCTCTTTTCAATATTTTCTTCTTTTCAGTAATTTATATCTAAGTTATTTCTGGTTAACCTTATTAGCTAGACCCTACTGTCCTATCCTCTGCGATGGAGATCTGAATGCAGGCGGATTGGAGGGAGTGCTCCTGGAATGAACACTGTGGAGGGGGACGAGATGGGCAGATAGCGAAGCAGAACGTGATGCAATCAGAATCAAGTACTGAGCAACCCCCGCGGACTCTAAAGCTTAGAGAATCCTTCCGAGCTTTGGCAGGGGACCCCAGACGTCCAGTCCCTAGATGCTGGCCGCCCCTGAAGGGGGCATGGCCTCAGGCCGAGTGAATCACGTCCAATGATGCAATTCCTGAGGGGAGCTGAGGGCTGCGGGCTGTGGAGCAGGCGGCACCCCCGCAACCTTCCAGCAACAGGGAAGTGAGTGCGCCGTCTGAAGGGGGGTCTGGGTACCACGTTACAGCATTCACTACACTCTTCAGTGGTAGGGGAAAGATGGGGACATTTTTGCATTTAAGTATCCTCCCATCTCTACTTTCTCATTTTGGGGGTACGTTGCAGAATTTTTGTTTTGGTCTTTTACAGAGAAATTATTATTTTTCTTGTGCACCTTTTATTTCAAGAATTGCAACTTTTATGTTCTTTTCTGTATCATATTCCACATTATTTTGGCATTAATTCTGTGTTTCAATGGATCACATATTCGCAACTGGTCTTTTACACAGTGACTTCTGATTAATGAATTTATGCTTGTATGCATGGACGTACTTAGGAGTACCTGAATTATATATTTCTTGGGTACTTGTTCATTGGGGAATGTCTTTCTGACCCTCCAGCTTAAATTAATATTACGTTTTTGTGACACAAATTTTTCCCTCACAACTCAGCAGATATCACTTCCTTGATTTCTGGAATAAAATGCTGCTGAGAAGATATCCAAGGCGAAGGAGTCGTGAAAATGTGCAAATAATCAACTTTCCTAAATCCAGTATTTTAATATTTAAAGAATAAATCTATGTTTATAAAACAAAAGGCTCATAATATTTGAGTGGAAGTAAAGTGTATAAAGTAAAAAATATAATCCCTCTTTCTCTCTCCTGCCTCACACCACTTTACCAGTTTAATGTCTCTCTCTCCATATTCATTCTTCAGTTTTACGATATGTGATTATAAGCACACATATAATGCTACACTTTTCTTAGTTCACCCAATAATCTATCAAAGGCACTCTTTCCTTCCAGTATACATTTTTTTACATAAAGAGGTTTTAAATTTTAATTTAAATTAAATTGTGTTTAATTTAATCTGTTTATTATCTTTGTGATTTCTTCTAAGCATTTCTAAATGTTCAAATGGAGCCTAAAATGTGTTTAGATATTGCGGCAACATGGGGCATTTAATTTACTGAGAGCAAAGAATATTACTTTTTTGTCTCCCCAAAATATAACTAAAATAAGGATTCAAGAGAAAATTGAAAAGAACACAGTGTTTGAAAGTCTGGTTCTGTGCTAATGTGATTATCTGATTGTCTTGAGCTACCCAAATCAGTGACAGCTTCGATGTCCCTGTTTAACGTCGTTTTGTAAAACTGAATCTTTTATACCAGGGCTATTCTCTGTTTCAATGCCTGAGTTTCAAACAGTGCCTGTACAAGTGCAGACCTGGCAGAAGTCAGTCAAGCTGACTACAACCTTAATAACTTGCTTCTTTCCATTCACTGAACTCTAATTTTTTGCACAATGCTTCTTGCCTTCCCTGCTGCTTTCCCCTATGGTTAGACCTTTCACATTCATTTATTTCTCTGTTCCTGAAGTTTTTTTTCTTATTTTCATTTTTATCATTGCTTATTAGTGCATTCATTTGCCTGGTGAACGTGAGACTTACCTCTGTATATTTAGAACAGATTTAAGTCCTCTTTTCTTGTATTTTCATCTGAAGCATGCTTTACTCTGTGCAAGCCTCTTTTTCCCTCAGCACAGATTTGTGGCCCTTCTCCTGATCTCTTTGTTTTTGCTTCCAAAGCCTACTCTTTCTATTGATTACTAGCACATATAAGGATAGTTTCCCGACATCCACGTGGGACTCTACATTTGGGTGCATTGCCAAAAGAGCAATGACCTCCTTCATTGCTCACATTACCTTTAGGCCTGGCTAAGCCTCTTGATTGCATCTATAGTATGAGTCACATTGAGCCATCTGGTCTCATTCTGACCACCTCGACCTTCAATTTTTTTCCTCTCTTTTAGGTGTCTTAATTTTTTCTTTTCCTAGACCCTCAGATCCTACTAACCGCTTCATATTTTGAATATGATCAGGGATCAATTGACTTCCATAGTGAGACGCACTACTGCTAACACTTACCTGCACATTTGTGCTACCTTTTGTGTTGGCAATTAAACACAATTTGCCCTTTAAGCTTCTCACCTCTACCATCCCTCCATCCCCCCCCAACCCCGCCCCACGCTGCACCCACCCACTGTAACAGCTAGAAGTCTGGGAACTACGTTTGCCAGAATCTCTACCAGGAGGTTCCAGTTTAGGTTCCTCTAATGAGAAGCACCTGCGTAGGGTTTGGAGGCGAGAAAAGCAGCGGAGGCCATTTTATTGTTCTTCGGGCAGCGGTAGGCAGATGCGTGGGTTTCGGCAGAGATATCGCAGCAGCCCCTGGCATCTTCCTGTGCATCCTCTGCCTCAGTTTGCACAGCATCATCCAGCCCAGTGGTTTTCAAAGCACCATCAGCATCACCTGGGAACTTGCGACAATGCAAATTCTTGGACCGACTCCAGACCTACGCATCCAGGAGCTCTGGAGGTGAGTGTTTTATTGAGCCCCCTAGTTGACTCTACACACGAAGCTGAGAACCGCTGAAGCCTGCTTTAAAACAACAGATCAGGGCCGAGTTTGCAAACTGGGTTGGTTATCAGAATTAATGGGAGTGATTCTGAGAACTGCAGATCCCTGGGTCCCACCACCTGCCTTCCATAAACAAGACTCTCCAGGAAAACGGCCTCTGACTCTGTATTCTTACAAGTATCCCCAGGTGATTCTGATTGTTAGTCCAGTGTGGGAAGTTGGTCCAGTATTGCTTGGTGGCCTCCCAGTTTCTTGTTGAAACAACATTCCCTTTTCCTTACAGTTACAAAGGAAGAGAAAAACAATTTTATTTTAGTGAAAAGACTGTGACTTGTTTGGAAAAGTGTGGACACTCAGCATAAAATCCCTTTTTAAAACTTTTACATTCTACAGTTCTGTATTTCTGAGCACGAGCCAAGGATGGTTTTCATCACAGTCACTGTTGAAATGGCAGAGACGTGGGATCCATTCAGACTTGTTGAACTGGATCTCTGGGCACGGGGCATGTTCAACACATACGTCAACACACAAAAATTCGAGAGCCACCAAGCAGTTTTTCCCTAGTCTATTCTATACCATACTGGAATGTGTCACCAGATGTGCCGTCTATACTACAGGGGCAAGTGATAAAGGGAGACCTACAAAGAGGACTGAAACTAGCTCTGGGCCTCAGTTTCTTCCTGGGTGAGTGAGGGTGTGGAAATAGATTATCTCTAATTTCTCCTCCTGATCTAAAGTGCTGTGATCAGATTGTGCATTTATCAACCTACACACACAGCCACTTCCAGGAACCATAAACAACGTTATATGGTTTTCCTGGGGCCTCCTGTTTGACCCCATCATTTATTGCATTGACTAGAGGCAAATATTTCAATTTTATCACCCTTGTTGGTGCAAAACAAAGGCGAAAGAGATTGGAGTGCTTTAAATATTTTGTTCATACTTTGATCCATTTCTTACAAATTTGTTATTTCTTTTTTACTCAAAATATTCAAAATGATAATCATATTCTTAGACAATATTAGAAGATGACTGAATTAGATTTGACTTCCAAATAAAAATATTAAGTACTTAAAAAAACATCAAAAAGTCAATAATATCCAAAAAATCCCATTTTACCTAAATGTCTAATTTTAGTCATAAATTTTCTTTACTGTAAAAATACAGTCTATATTAATATTCTGTTAATGGCTAACATGACTACATGTTTAACCATTGAGGCTTTTTATTGTTTTCAGTTAAGACGTGTCTTCTTAGCCTATGAATAAGTCATGATAAACCGTCTAGACACTGCAAGGGAAACTAAACCCATGTGGAGAAGCACCTGTCACCATGTCTTGCATTGGTATTCAGTAATGTTTCTTGAATGGTGATTAGGTACTCCACAAATTATTTCTGACACAAATAATGATTTTTAAAAACATCTTTTTCACGATTTGAATAATGAACGGTAACTCTTTTTATGGGCTTACAGAGGCTTCAGTTTTCTTTGTCTATAATTTTAATGTATCTTAAAATAATTTCCCATTGCCCTGAAATGCTTAAATTGCTCTGGATAAATTGAAAGTTCTTAAGAAGATTGCAGAAACCACATTATTTCTCTTGTAATGGAATTTTGGTGAATCTTATTAAAGAAAGGTGTATCAGGAAAAAATTGGGTAAAGATAAAATCCAGCAACCATCCAACATGGATTAAAAGTTTTCATGTTGTTTTGTGACTTAATCTGGAATGATAATTAAATAAAAAGTGTTTGTTGGCTTTTCTTGTCAGTTTTTAAGATGCTCCCACAAGCTAATTTAATAGTCACCTTATGTCTGGACTATTCCAGTCTGGTGAAGTGTTATGAGTTAATGGCAAGGAAAGGGCAAAGCCATGGCTAATAGTGATGGTCCAATAAAGACAAGTCTACTTGTCTTCAGGGATCAGTTCAGGATCCATCTGTTTGGTCAGAGTTTTTTCCTAATTGAGAAGTCAGGCAGTTCCATAATTTTAAAATTGCATCATTTCATTTTATTTTGATGGTTTTACTTTTATATTCATAATTCTGGTGATGTTGGATATTGGTCCATTGTTAGAAATAAAAGTCTGTAGTGATTATGTTTTTGGCCTTTGAGTAGATTTTGTTACTGCTAAAAATAATACTGGTGCAATAAAATGTACAGTTTGTGCAAAACGCCAAACTTATTTTAAAACATGTATTTTTTGTAAATTATTCCATATGAGAATTCGTTGCTATCTGTAAGAATTTATTCATGAATTCACATTAGAAATGTTAATGTGCTAAGCAGAAAGAGTCATATTAAGACGTTTGACGTTATGGGAGTCAAATTTTTTTTAAAGAACGAAAGTTATTTTATATTTAAAAGGAAAAAACATTAAATTCCTGACCTAAGTTATATTTGATATGATTAAACCATACACAGTTAAAGAAAAAGTAGATTTTATTTTTAGCAAGAACCTTGAAATGATTTGTGTGCATCTGAGAAATACAACAGCCTTGACTACAAAATCAAATGTTCCTTGGTAATATTTTGCTGAAAGAAAAAGGGTCTTTGTAAGCTATCAAGGTTCCTAGAGAATTGAAAGATCAGTGATACCACCTAAAGAATAATGAATTGGCATGATCAGAGTAAGATGTGCTTGATTCTGACGCTGAGTTATGAGACAGACAGACAGCCCCAAGAACTGGGTTTCGTCCTAAGTTTCAGACAGAAACATTGGTCAGACATACCACTCTAATGATTGTGGTGGACAAGCTTTTTCTAAATCAGGGAGAGTGGTGGACCATCAGATTATTGTATATGCCTCATTCTAAAAACATGGGTTTCCTCCATTCTTTGAATCAGAATTAAATTTTTAAAAAGCAGAGGGATCAGAATACAAAGTATTTGGAGGAAATTCTTCAAAGCTCTGTATTTACTTCTCACATCTATAATAAAATAAAAGCATACTGTAGTTTCTTAATCTTTGTTTCTATTTTGGTGTTTTTGCAGTATACAAGTTGTAAAACTAAAAAGACTCCACATATCTAAATTAATAAAAGAATAAAATAAGAAAAGTTAGTTCCTCCACCTAAAAAATAAATCATTTTTAAACATTCTCTTTCCAAAACGATTGCCTTAGACTGGTGGTTCAGAGTCTGGTCGCGGGACCAGCAGCAGCATCACCTTAGTGCTTGTTATAAATGCAGATTCTCAGGTCCCACTCAGACCTACTGAATCAGAAACTGTCAGAGCGGAGCCCGTCAGTCTGAGTTGTGACAGGCTCCCATGTAATTCTGATGCCTACTGAAGTTCAAGAACAACTGCCTTAGACTGGGGAACATAAATTAACAGAGCTGAAATAGATAGGCCTGAATTTCCGGGGAGACTCATTGATTCTCATTGGATCTCAGTCCTGCCTACTGATCCCACCTGGGGATGTTTTCAAGACCTCAACCCAGATCGACTGAATCAGAATCTCTGTCTTAGCGTCAGCATTTTGGAGAGCTCGCTCGTGGTTCTAATGAGCAGCAGGATCTGGAGACGCCGTTATGGGTTTCGAGAACTTGTTCTATAGGTCAGCCGCTTGCTGCGTCTTCAGCATAGACTAACGTGTGGTTATTCCTGTCGCCCTTTTCTGTTGCCCCTGCTTCCCTGCTTTTCCTCGTGACCCCGTTAGCTGAAGCTACAGAGAGCCAAAGACTCCCTTGGATTCCGAGGGACAAGATCAATGACAAATATTCCATAATTCACTGCAAGCAAATGTTGGAAATTTCTAGAAAAGAGAAGTTCTTACAAATACTGGAATTTCTGTAAGCATAGTTGGTGGAGGCTTGTAGCTATTGTAATTTAAGGTACAGTTTTAAGTGTAACCTCAGCCTACTTATATCGAGAAAGAAGTGGGGAGAGGTCATTCCACAGAAAGGGAACTATTGACAATGGAACCTTGGCATATTCATAAGGCTTTGAGAAGACCAGACTGACAAGACAAGGTGAAATTTTGGAGGGGGTTGTGAGAAATAAGGCTGGCTAGTTATAAGAAGGCTGGTTAGGGTACAGCTTGTCAGAGAAGTTTAAATTGGGTTTAATGTGAAACAGGAGGTAAGAGGAGGGTTTTTATATCACCAAGTATGTGAATTTAGCATCACCTGTTTAACTTGCTTGCACTATACATACAATTACACTTCTTAATTTCCAGTTAGCTGTTTGAGGTTTCAAGTTTCCTTATGTAGCATAGGATCCTCTATCTCTCTTTTGAAGATGTCCCCCTACACTCCCTCCCCAACCCCACATGGAATTGTCCAAGAACCAAGGGGCTTACTCAATACAAAGGAGATTAGTTCTGCTTCCAAACACCAGACAGGAAGAGAGGACTGTAAACTCAGATTAGTCCACATCTTCCACAGGCATCTCTCACTGTAGAGGCTGTCTCTCCCCTCCTGCAGGCGTGCCCTTACTGGTCCAGACACCTGCACAGGCTGGAGTGGTGACCTTCTTTCAGCTTCAGCGATACAGATCTTAGATTAATATTTATTTTCTCAGACACTGTTTCCTAAAACAGGACACCATACCACAGTGGCTGGGTCTAAACTCGTGCTGACTCACAAGGAAGCAAGAGCACAGAGATGTTCTTAGAGGGTAAACTCAAAATTCCACAAGCTCTGCCTCCCGGCAGCTGACCACAGAGTAAAGTTTACTCCTTTGCTGCAAATTAGCTACAAGTTTCACAAAACCAAGTGTTCTGGAGGATGTAAATAAACTGCAAGTTTTAGGGGCCAGCCCAGTGGCGTAGCAGTTAAGTGCACATGCTCTGCTGCGGCGGCCCGGGGTTTGGATCCCGGGCACGCACCACTGCACCGCTTGTCAAGCCATGCTGTGGCGGTGTCCCATATAAAGTGGAGGAAGATGGGCACGGATGTTAGCCCAGGGCCAGTCTTCCTCAGCAAAAAGAGGAGGATTGGCAGATGTTAGCTCAGGGCTGATCTTCCTCACAAAAAAATAAAAAAATTAAAAAAAAAAATAAACTGCAAGTTTTATAAATTGCTGGTAGGAGTACAAATTGCCACACCCAACTTGAACAACAATTTCACATCCGGCAATGTGCAAGATGTGAATATGCTGGTACTCCATAATTCTACTCCCTAAGTATGTGCTCCAGATGAGCATGTTCCTGGTGGTACTGGAAAAAGAAGGTGAAATGACCGAAATGTCCAGCAAAGGAGAATGACTACATAAATTATGCTATGATCATATGATGGATTAAAATTCAGCAGTGAAAATAAGTGAACAAGGGCTACACATGTCAACACGGGTAAATCTCACAAACAATATTGAACAACAAAAGCAAGTCTTAGAAGAACACGTGCAGTTTGAGGCCATATATTATTCCAAAGGTATAAAAAACTAACCAATATATATTTAAAGGATATGTACATGCGTGGTAAATTAATAAGGAAACAGGAAATGATAAACACACCTTCAGGATCCTGGCTAACTCTGGAGGGAATGCAGAGAGTTGTGACCAGAGACAGGCATATGGGGGCTCCAAAGAACTTTGTGCGTCATAGAGAACACAAGTGTTTGCTTTATTCTTCTTTAAACCACACATATATATATTATATGTTTTGTGCACACCCATCTACATACAAACACATCTGATTTCATAATTAAAATTTTCTAAAGAATCATTGAAGTGGGCCCTACAGTTAACGTAAGTGCAAGCCAGTCAGTAACTCTTCACGGCTCTCTCTTGACTCCCCGGCTTGCAAAACTCCAGGGAGGTGAAGAGCTGTTTGCATAAGAATCTCAGGGGCTTTCTGAGAGAGGAGAGACCAGAAGGCCAACTCCTCCCAGCTGTTCTCTGCGAACTACCACAGACGTTGGTGCGAACGTCCTTAGACACAGGGACAGCTTCCTCACGCGGAAGCCTTCCTGTAGGTGACCACCAGCCGGGTCTACTCCCAGTGGTTTCACCTCCCAGTCTCTCTCCGTGGTGACCATGGCTCCAGAGTGTAGCCTCTCGTGTACCCGTCTTCTCTACACCATTGAGCATGTCTACTCTTCTAACTTCTTTTCTCCTTCTCTCTTCCTTCCTTCGCCTACTTCTCGATTTTTTTACCTTTCTTCTCTACTTGCCAAATTCTGAAAGCTCAAAGTAATAGGGAAGAGATGGAGGGGGAAGAAGAGAAAAGACAAGGAGGCACTTCCAAAAACTGTTCTAAACGTACTCATTGTGTCCCTCTGGGTGTTTGAGGGGGGTGGACCCTCCTTTATTAAATAAGTATAGCAAATGTAAACATTGTCCTGTTTTGTAGCAAGATGTATCAGTCTTTAGAACTCTAAGAGGAGGATGTAGTCTGCTGTTTATTTCCAAATTTGTTTGACAAAATAATTTCCCCGTTTTCCAAATGCCTATCTGGGATAATACTATGTTCAGTGGAAAAATTATGGGAAATACTAAGTTTGAAATATGACCTAGAAGGTTCTCATAGTAAAAGGAGAAAGAATTAAATATTATACTTTTTCTACATTAAATATTGGTAATAAAATATTTTAATTGAATTCTACTTTCTACAATGCATCCTTTGTTGATATGGATTTAACAAATTCTCTGTGGTAAACATTGCAATTTAGTGAATGCTCTCTCAACATAATCACCTTTCAAAAAATTTTATATCATGCTTTCCCTCCCAACACTGAATGAGTCCCTACTCTGTATTAGATACTATCTTAGTGCTAGGGACAATAGTGAACAATACAGATATAATTCCTGCCTTCATGGAGCTTATATGTAAGAAAAAAATCATTATAAATTAATCACCTCTCTGTTAAATGCACTTAATATAATAGTAAAATAAGGAATAAAATTTTAAGACAACTTTAATGTGATTTTTAGTTCCAAATATTTTTTTTCCAAATTAGTATAACTCTATTCAAGGAAAAGCCTGAATTGGTTACCTGAATATTCATTATTTGAGTTCCCCATAGTAAAAATATTGCATAAGGAAGAAAAAGTCATCATATGATGAAAATTCATTTAGAGCTTTGGATTCAGTAGCCCCTGCTCAGCCCGCACCGCCCCCCCCCGCCCCCGTTAGGGGGAGTACATTGTGTCTCCATGTCAGAAACATTTTTGCCCATCCAGGCGTTTAATTATTGTATTTACATGTTATGACCTGATGTTCTGTGCAAATATGACTCAAATCAAGCATGAAGTAAAATTACCGATGTCATTGAGAATATAAGATTTAATGCAATTGATGAAAATAATATTGGAAAAATACTATAATCAAATCCCATAAAAAAATGAAGATCTGACAAAATGATAACAAATAAAAATATTTATAAGAATGATAACAAAATACATTATTCAGAGGTGAATCATTAAGAGAGGTGCTTGAGAAATTTTGTCAGCCCTCAAATATAGTTTCAGAAATACCTTCTTTTAAGATCAGTCCATACAAGCTAAATATGAAGGCAGTCATACTCTATCACTTTTTTTTAAATATTGCACCAAAAGAGTCAACTTGCTTTACTCTTTGTTCAACAAATTAGAGCCACAATTGAACTGTAATCTAAATTTTGTTAAACATAACATGTATATTTTTAGAATTTTAAATTTCATCTGTCAAGAAAATATCTAGTCAACCACGTTTATCATTACTTATTATGGATTTTTTCTTCCTATTTTAAAGGGATTCACTTTACAAGCCTTTCCATTGTCAATTATTCTCAGATAATGAAGATTTCCTACACTGGTATTCTCCTAGTTTAAATATATATCTAAAAGTCATACTGAAGTTTGGAGCCCTATTTTCTCAGTAAATGAGTTCGTGATTCTGGTTTGGGAATTGGAGTTAGCTGACTTAGCCGTGTGCCTGAGATTGTTAAAATATTGGAGCTTTCATCCTTAATAGGAGGGTGTTTGGCTCCGAGTACCATGCTCTTGACCCCAGAGCAATGAGAACAGCGAATCTCTGTGGTAGGCGGGCAGCATAACGGCTCCCCAAGGATGTCTGTGTTCCAATCCCTGGACCCAGTGGTTGCATTACTTTACATGGTAAAAGGGAACTTTGCAGATGTGATTACATTAAGCATCTTAAAACGAGGGTGACTATCCTGGATTATCCAGGTGGGCCCAGTGTAGTCACCAGGGTCCTTATAAGAGGGAGGCAGGAGGGTCAGGACATTTATGGAAAATGTAAGGATGGACGCTGAGGTCAGAGAGAAGAGGTTAGGCTGCAGGTTCTGAAGATGGAGGAAGGGGTCGTGAGGCGAGGAGTGTAGGCAGCCTCCAGAAGCTAGAAAGGCAAGGAAATAGATTCTCCCCTAGAGCCTCCAAGTGACACACAGTCCTGTGGACCCATTTTGGACTTCTGACCTCCAGAATTGTAAGGGAATATATCTGTATTGCTTGAAGCCACTAATTTGGTAGTAATTGCCACAGCAGCAAGAGGAAACCAATATAACCTTGTTTGGAATTTTTCTGTTTTCTGCTCTGCTGAAAACTCAAGAAAAACTTAGCCTTCTCCATCCAGTTCCCTTTTGGAAGGAGCTTGGCAAGGAACGGAGAAATGGCTGTCCTTTTCTAACTGTTTTTTCTAACAGTTCCTTTTACGAGTCAGTTCTATATATCACATTTTCTTTATCCATTCATCCATCAATGGACACTTAGATTGCTTCCATGTCTTGGCTATTGTAAATAATGGTGCTATGAACATGGGGGTGCAGATATCTCTTCCACATAGTATTTTCATTTCCTTCAGATATATTCCCAGAAGTAGAATTGCTGGATCATATGGTAGTTCAATTTTTAATTTTTTGAGGAACTTCTATACTGTTTTCCATAGCGGCTGCACCAATTTACATTCTCACCAACCATGCACAGGAGGTCTTTTCTCCACATCCTGGCCAGCATTTACCTCTCATCTTTTTGATGATAGCCATTCTGCCTAGCATGAGGTGATATATCTCATTGTGGTTTTGATTTGCATTTCCCTTATGATTAGTGATACTGAGCACATTTTCATGTACCTGTTGGTCATTCTTATATCTTCTTTGGAAAAATGTCCATTCAGGTCCTTTGCTCGTTATTTTAATTGGATTGTTTGGTTTTTTGCTATTGAGTTGTATGAGTTCTTTATATATTTTGGATATTAACCCATTATCAGTTATATGATTTGCAAATATTTTTTCACATTCTGTAGGTTGTGTTTTCATTTTGTTGATCATTTCCTTTGCTGTACAGAAAGTTTTTAGTTTGTTGTAGTGCCACTTGTTTATTTTTTATTTTGTTGCTTGCATTTTAGGTGTCATATCCAAAAAAATTATTGCAAGACCGATGTCAAAGAGCTTACAGCTTATGTTTTCTTCTAGGAGTTTTATGGTTTCTGGTCTTACATTTAAGTCTTTAATCCATTTTGGGTTTATTTTTGTGAGTGGTGTAAGATAGGCAGTTTAGTTTCATTCTTTTACATATAAATATCCAATTTTTCCAGCACTATTTATTGAAAAGACTGTCTTTTCTCTACGAAATATTCTTGGCTCCCTTGTCAAATAACAGTTGACTATATACACCTGGACTTATTTCTGGGTTCTCTGTTCTGCTCCATTGATCTATGTGTCTGTTTTTACGCCAGTGCCATCCTGTTTTGATTACTATAACTTTATAATATAGCTTGAAATCAGGAAGGGTGATGCTTCTCACTTTGTTCTTCTTTCTCAGCATTGCTTTGGCTATTCAGGGTCTTTTGTGTTCCCACATATATTTTAGGATTGTTTTATCTATTTCAGTAAAAAATAATATTTGAATCCTGATAGGGATTGCATTGAATCCATAGATGGATTTGGGGAGTACGGACATTTTAACAATATTAATTCTTCTTATCTGTGAGCACGGTATATCTTTCCATTTATTTGTGTCTTCTTTGATTTCTTTCATCAATGTCATGTAGTTTTCAGTGTTGAGATCTTTAACCTCCTTGGTTAAATTTATTCCCAAGTATTTTTATTGTTTTTGATGCTATAATAAGTGGGATCACTTTTTTTTTTCCCCCTGATAATTCGTTGCTAGTGTATAGAAATGCTTCTGATTTGAGTATGTTAATTTTGTATCCTGTAACTCTACTGAATTTGTTGATTAGATCTATCAGTTTATTGGTGTGGTCTTTAGGATTTCTGTATATAAAATTATGTCATCTGCAAATAGAGACAATTTTACTTCTTCCTTTACAATTCTGATGCCTCTTTTTTTCTTGCCTAATTGCTCTCGCTAAAACTTCCAATACTATGTTGAGTAGGAGTGGTGATAGTGGGCAACTTTGTCTTGTTCCTGATCTTAGAGAAAAAGCTTTCAGCCTTTTACCATTGATTATGATGTTAGCTGTGGGCTTTTCATATATGGCCTTTATTGTGTTGAGGCATGTTCCTTCTATACCTAATTTGTTAAAATTTTTATCATGAATGGATATTGAGTTTTTCAAATGCTTTTTCTGCATCTATTGAGATGATCATATGATTTTTTTTCTTTCATTCTATTAATGTGATATATCACATTTATTGATTTGCATATGTTGAACCATCCTTGCAACCCAGGGACAAATCCCAATTGATCTTTGTGAATGATCCTTTTAATGTGCTGCTGAATTCAGTTTGCCAGTATTGTATTGAGAATTTTTGCATCTATATTCATTAGGGATATTGGCCTGTAGTTTTCTTTTCTTATAGTGTCATTTTCTGGCTTTGGTAACAGGATGACACTGGCCTTGTAAAATGAATTTGGGAGTATTAATTCCTCTTCAAACTTTTGGAAAAGTTTGAGAAGGATTGGTGTTAATTCTTTAAGTGTTTGGTAAAATTCACCAGTGAAGCCATCTGGTCCTTGGCTTTTCTTGATTGGGAGATTTTAGGTTATTGATTCAATCTTCCTACTAGTCATTTGTCTGTTCTGATTTTTCTATTTCTTCCTGATTCAGTGTTAGTAGAAGTTGTGTTTCTAGGAATTTTTACATTTCTTCTCGGTTGTCCAGTTTTTTGGCATATAGTTGTTCATAGAAGCCTCTTATGATCCTCTGTATTTCTGTGGTGTCATTATAATGTTCCTTGCTTGATTTATAATTTTGTTGATTTGGGTCCTCTCTCTTCTTTCCTTGGTTAGTATGGCTAAAGATTTGTCAGTTTTGTTTATCTTTTCAAAGAACCAACTCTTCATTTTGTTAATATTTTTATTGTTTTCCTGTTCTCTATTTCATTTATTTCTGCTCTAATCTTTATTATTTCCTTCATTCTGCTAACTTTGGGCTCAGTTTGTTTTTCTTTTTCTAGTTCCTTGGGGCATATATTTACATTGTTTATTTGAGATCTTCTTTATTTCTAAATGTAGGCGTTTATTGCTAAGAACTTCCCTCTTAGAACTACTTTCCCAGCATCACATAAGTTTTCTTTCCGTACATAATGATGTGTTTCAATTTTCATTTGTCTCAAGATACTTTTTTATTTCCCCTTTAATTTATTTGATCCATTGGTTGTTCAGGAGAATGTTGTTTAATTTCCTTGTATTTGTGAGTTTTCCAGTATTCCTTCTGTTATTGATTTCTAGTTTCATACTGTTGTAATCAGAGAAGATACTTGGGATGATTTCAATCTTCTTGAATTTACTAAGAATTATTTTGTGGTCTAACATATTGTCTATCACAGAAAATCTTTCATGTGCACTTGAGAAGGATGTGTTTTCTGCTGTTGTCAGATAGAATGTTCTGTATATGTCTGTTAGGTCCATTTGATCTATAGTTCAAATCCTCTTTTTCGTTATTTGTTCTCTGTCTGGATGATATATCCATTGTTGAGAGTGGGGTAATAAATCCCCAGCTATTATTGTATTGCTCTTTATTTCCCCTTAGCTCTGTTTGTTTTTGTTTTATATATTTAAGTGCTTTGATATTGGGTGCATGAATATTTATAATTGTTATATCTTCTTGATGGATTGACACTTTTATCATTATATGATGACCTTGTTTGTCTCCTTTTATGATTTTTAGATTAAAGTCTATTTTGTCCGATATAAGTATAGCAACCCCTGCTTTTTTTGGTTGCCATTTCATTGAAACATCTTTTTCCATCCCTTCTCTCTGTCTATATTTGTCTTTAAGGCTAAAGTGAGTCTCTTGTAAGCAACATATCATTGGATCTTGTTTTTTATCCATTCAGACATTCCGTGTCTTTTGATTGGAGAACTTAGTCCATTTACATTTAAAGCAATTATTGATAGGTAAGGACTTACTTGTGCCATTTTGTTAATTGTTTTCTGACTGCTTTGTAGATCCATTATTCCTTGCTTCTTATCCTGCTGGGTTTTTTTGTGTGTTTTCATGTCTTTTGGTATCAGTATGCTTTGAACACTTTATCATGTTCTTTTCTGTAGTTGCTATAGGTTTTTCCTTTGGGGTTACCACGAATCTTACATAAAATATTTTAAAATTATAACACCTTATTTTAAACTGATAACAACTTAACTTTGATAGCATTCCTAAACTTTACAATTTGATTTCTCCCCCTCCCCAACATTTTCAATTGTTGATGTTACAGTTTACATATTGTTTTATATTGTGTATCCAGTAATAAATTACTGTAGCTATGGTTATTTTTACTACATTTGTTTTTTAACTTTTAAACTAGAGTTGTAAGTGAATTACGCACCACCATTGCCATATTATAGAATATAACTTTGACTATATGTTTACTAGTACCATTGAATTTACACTACCTTCTTATGTTTTCATGATGTTAATTAATGTCCTTTTACTTCCACTCAAAGAACTCCCTTTAGCATTTCTTATAAGGCAGGTCCAGTGGTGATGAACTCTCTCAGCTTTTGTTTGTTCAAAAGTCTTTATCTCTCCTTCATTTCTGAAGGACATCTTTGCTGGGTATAGAATTCTTGGTTGACAGTTTTTTTCTTTCAGTATTTTGAATATATCATCCCATTCTCTTGTGGCCTAAAAAGT
This sequence comes from Diceros bicornis minor, assembly GCF_020826845.1. Classification (NCBI taxonomy): domain Eukaryota; kingdom Metazoa; phylum Chordata; class Mammalia; order Perissodactyla; family Rhinocerotidae; genus Diceros; species Diceros bicornis. The sequence goes on along the minus strand of NC_080742.1, from coordinate 17,826,642 downwards.
TTCTGCTGAGAAATCTGCCAATAGTCTTATGGGGGCTATCTTACATGTAATTTCTTTCTTTTCTCTTGCTTCTTTCAAAATTCTTTCTTTGACTTCGACTTTTGACAATTTTATTATACTGTGTCTGGGTGCAACCCTATTCAGGTTCAATCTATTTGGGGTCCTTTGGACCTCATGAATCTGGATGTCCATTTTTCTCTCTAGGTTTGGAAAGTTTTCAGCAATTATTGCTTTAAATATACTTTCTGTCTCTCTCTCTTTTCCTTCAGGCATTCCCATAATGCAGATGTTGTTTCTTTTGATTGTGTCCTATAAGTCCCATAAGCTTTCTTTGCTCCGTTTCATTCTTTTTTCTTTTTGCTCTTCTGATTAGAGAATTTCAAATTTCCTGTCTTCAAGGTCACTGATTCTTTTTTCTGCATGGTCGTCTGCTTTTGAAGCTCTCTCTTCAGTTTTTCAGTTCAGTAATTGTATTTTTCAGCTCTAAGATTTCTGTCTGATTTTTTTTTTGATGGTTTCTACTTCTTGTGAACTTCTCATTTTGTTCATGCATTGTGTTCCTAATTTTGTTTAGTCATCTGTCTGTATGTTCTTGTAGTTGACTAAACTTTTTTGCGAGGATTATTGTGAATTCTTTGTCTGACAGATCGTAAATCTCCATTTCCTTAGGGTTAGTCACTGGAACTTTATTAGTTTCCTTTGGTGGTGTCATGTTTACCTGACTTTTCATGATTCTTAATTCCTTACATTGGTATCAGCACATCTGAGTAATTGAGCTCCTCTTCCAGACTTTACAGGTTCACTTCACCAGTCAGCTCAGTTTGAGCTTCTGGATATGTCCACATGTAATGGCTTTGGGCGGGAGGAGCTTGCTCTCAGAGTCTATTTTTGGGTGAGGCCACTGCCCAAGCTCTGTGGTTGGGGTGGGGCGTGCCACTGAGAACAGTTGGATAGGACCGCTGGCATGTTTTCCTGCCCAAGCAAGGCTATAGGATGGCCTCCGCAGTTGCCTATGTTCTCTGGTCAGGATTATGAGACAGTCAGGACTGGGTACTCTACTCAGCAGTAGATGAGGCTATGAATTAGCTTCCCTGCCGTAGCTGGGCAGCAGAACAGACCCCAGGGCCTGCATGGCTCCCTGTTTGGGGGCCCAAACTAGGCAAGACTATGCACTGAATTCCCTAGTCAGACAGGGCTACTAGTTTTGCTCTGTATATGGGGAAAGCCCCAGGCTGTGCTCACTGTTCAAGTGCCTATGTAAGCAGAGATGTTGGGTGGGCTATGCAGCTTCTCGTGTGTTCTAGTTAGGTTCCCTGGTCCAGCTGGCTGAAGGCTATATTTGACAATCAGCAGGGCTACGAATTAGTTTTCCTGCTGGGTGAAGTGGAAGAACTAGCTCCAAGGCCTGAGAGGCTCTTTGTTTGTGGTCTTAACTCAAGCGAAGCCATGCCCTGGCTGAACGGGACCACTGGCTTTGTTCTTCAGGCAATCAGCTCTGCCTGCTGGACTCTCCACTTGAGCAATGCTGGGCTACACAGCTGAATCATGCAGACCCGCACCCTGCCACGTTCCTTGGTCAGATGGCACCACCATCTTGGCTGTGCAGGTGAGCAAAGATGCTGGTTGGGACTACTACTTGGGTGCTGCAGGTAGGAACTCAGTCTGTCAAGATCCAAGTGCTGGTTGTTGCAAGCCCCACCTCCTTCTCCATCACAGTCAGATTCCCAGTGGTCAAGTCCTGCAGATTCCCCTGTAATCCTCATGGGGCGAGACCAGAGTGAGAGCTCCTGAGAAGAACCCATAACGATGGCAGAGCTGGATGTCTACCCATGCTCTCTTTCCCACTGGAAGAAGTGTAAGCTCAGAGGAGATCTCTCCATGTGGTGCTGCACTGGCCTGGGAAAAGGCAGTGCCGTCAGTGCATAGCCCCTCCTCTTACCCTACTAATACGGTCTGTCTCCGTCTCTGTGGTGCAGGGCGGGTGCTTCAGCACCACCCCTATGTCCTAGGATTTTCTTAGTAATGTCTTGTCCATGAATAGCTGTTAGTTGTTCTTTTTGTGAGGGGGAGCAAAGTCAGGAATGACCTATGTTGCCATCTTCGTGATGTCTCCCCTGCATTTTTAAGTTGATTTTTGACTAGAGCTTAGCCATAGTGTCTATAAGTGGAGCTGGCAGCTGTATTTTCCTTAATAGGTCAAATGCTTCCCCACTGTCCTTGACAATAACTAAACAGAAAGGGCATTTTTTTTGCCAAAGTTTCGAGGAAAAGAGGGATAACATTTAATTAGAAAATATGGACATTTATATGGCTTACTAGATGAACTCTTTTGCCAAAATTGAGACAAGTCATGTTGAGAAAGAGCCCTGGGCTGGGACCGCCAGCCAAGTGTGTGAAGTCTTCTGCTGCTTGGTAAACAGAATAACCATTGATTTTGATTTTCCACACATTTGTGCCAAGAAAAATCACAGGCCTAAAAGATAAAGTTGGACTCTAGGAAATTAGGTAGCAGGATTGATGCTGCTTCTTTTCCGTGGAAAAGTACTGCTTCCAATGCAAACTATGATGTGTTTAAGTACAGGTAAGTGCATTCTACTGATTTAGTGATATGAGGAGTGGAAACAAGTGGAACTACCAGAATGAAGATAGAACTTGTATGAGTACCATGATTTGATAAAAAAAATTTTGATTCTTTCTAACACTAGATTATTTGATATAAAAATACAGATATAAATTTACTTGAATCTTAATGCTTTTATTGGATACATAATCATTTAATCAAATGATAATTAAGTTGATATAAAACCTAGTCATTTTCTTCTTCATAATTGTTAGAGTGACTTAAATTAGCTTTAATCATTTAGGCTCTTCCAAACTTAAAAAAAAATAACTAGACATTTCTAAAATGTGTCTTAATAATTTCAACTAATTACAAATGAAATTATTCACATATTCCAATATAGTTAACTTTGGTGCACATTGTGTCAAGTAGAAAATCATATTTCTTTTTTTTTTTTTTTTTTATAATTTTATTTATTTATTTTTTCCCCCAAAGCCCCAGTAGGTAGTTGTATGTCATAGCTACACATCCTTCCAGTTGCTGCATGTGGGACGCGGCCCCAGCATGGCCGGAGAAGCGGTGCGTCAGTGCACGACCAGGATCTGAACCCAGGCCGCCAGCAGCGGAGCGCACGCACTTAACCGCTAAGCCACGGGGCTGGCACAGAAAATCATATTTCTCATGGAGTGATTTATTTATGTATACTCTAATGAGAAGTATAGATAAAATATGCACATATGTATAATAACCTTTCTCAGATTGACACTATTGAACTAATGAACTCAAATCCTGAGGGAAGTTTGAGAATCTAGAAAGCTTCAATTATACAGATAAACAAATGTGATTTTATTGAAACTTAAGAACAGATGTGATTTTATGGCTGTCTTCTGTCTTTATCTAAAACAAAATATGCATCTAAGGCCTTGGAATAGTTGATATCTTATCCTAATTTAAGTCCTGCATAATATGAAATTCCTGTCCTCCTCCATAGCTCCGGGGAGCTACTCTTTCCGAAAAGAGTTCGGAAGCTTTTTTAATGCATGACTGTGCTCAGCCAGGTCCTGTGGGAGGTGTGGAGGAAGAAAGGAATTTGGCTGGGGGAATTGAAATATATTAAAAAACAAAACACAACACAATAACAACATTTTAAAAAACCCTAATCTTATGATTTGGCTAAATAACACTGAAGAGATGGGTTTGTAGACCAGGGCTTAGTAATTTTCCAGTCCCCAGAGGGGTCCTTTGCTACTCCATGTATTAGAACTAAAAATAAGGATACAGCTAATTTAAAAACTCATTTTAGAGTGTGGATTTGAAAATGTGTATTGCTGTCTTTTATCACAGCTGACATATTTGAAGCAAGAATGAGGTACCCCCCTCCCCCACAGTAGAGGCCATATTACATCACCCCAAACCCTAGCATTTTAGAACTGAAATAGTCTTGTAATCTTACCTTTTTCTCCATGGTATCTGCTTCTCTAAAACTTGGGAACGTGCAAATAGAGTTGTTGTGGAAGAAAAAAAGAAGTGTTTCCCTTTCCAAATGGAAATCTAATGCAAGACGCTTGAGTATTTTATATATTCTAGTAGCCACATTAACAATGTAAGAAGAAACACATGGAATTTTAAAGAAATATTTAATTGAACCCAATATATCCAAAATATTGTTTCAACATGTACATTCTTTTTTCATGTAGGTGTGCATTTTACACTCACAGCACATCTCCATTTCGACTAGCTGCATCTCAGGTGCTCTGCAGTCACATGTGGGCTGTGGCTGCGGCGTGAGCCCAGCTTCAGTGTCTGTAAAACAGCGGTTAACACACATAGGCTTCTTCACGGCAGGACTTTCCACAGCCGTTCACATGCTACTGTGCACCGTGCATGCTTATTAACATCTTAGGCAACACCGTTTGGGACATGCTGCACCATACTATGTGGTACTCTTAGGAAAAATGTCTTTACGCCTTGGGCTTTGAAGACATGGCTAATAAATGACTTACAGCTCTGAATTTTACTCCCGCCTCTGCCACTTACAGGGTAGTTAACATTACACCAGACACTTAAGTTTTTTAAATTTGTCTCCTCATCTGAAAAATGGAACCTTTACCAATGACATGCAGGACTGCTCTGATGACTAAATGAGAGCACTAGTAAAGCAGCATGAGAAGTAGGCACACAGCTGATGTATTATGTCTACATATTCTATATGTATTTATATTAGAAGGAACGGACTATCTGTAATATATTTGAAACTATGTATGAGTTATGGTATTGAATGAATCCTGTCATATTAGTAAGATTTTTTGAGAGACTCAATTTAGAACTATGTTACTTTAAATCTGCACAGGACTTTTTTCTTTTATATGGCTGAGTAATAATCCATTGTGTGTATGTGTATGTGTGTGTATATAATATGTATACCTTACATATATGTATACGTACATAACATATATGTATACCTTACATATATGTAATGTACGTATACATATATGTATACCTTACATATATGTAATGTACATATACATATATGTAAGTATACATATATGTATATGTACATAACATATATGTAATGTGATATATATATCACATTTTCTCTATTCATTCATCCATCAATGGACACTTAGGTTGCTTCCATATCTTGGCTATTGTAAATAATGCTGCTATGAAAATGGGGGTGCAGATATCTCTTCCACATAGTATTTTTGTTTCCTTCAGATATATTCCCAGAAGTGGAATTGCTGGATCATATGGTAGTTCTATTTTTAATTTTTTGAGGAGCCTCCATACTGTTTTGCAAGGTGGCTGCACCAATTTACATTCCCGCCAACAGTGCACAAGGGTTCCCTTTTCTCCACATCCTCGCCAACACTTGTTATTCTTATCTTCTTGATAATAGCTATTCTAACAGGTGTGAGATGATAGCTCATTGTGGTTTTGATTTGCGTTTCCTTGATGATTAGTGATGCTAACAACTTTTCACAGACCTGTTGGCCATCTATAGGTCTTCTTCAGCAAAATGTCTGTTCAGATCCTCTGCCCCTTTCTAAATCAGATTGTGTGCTTTTTTGCTATTGAGTTGTTTGAGTTCTTTATATATTTTTGATACATATTTTAGATATTAACTCCTTATCAGACATATGGTTTGCAAATATTTTTCCCCATTCTGTACCTTGCCTTTTCATTTTGTTGATGGTTTCCTTTCCTGTGCAGCAATTTTTTAATTAGTAGTCTTGCTCATCTATGTTTGCTTTCGTTACCTTTGCTTTTGGTGTCAAATCCAAAAAACCGTTGCCAAGACCAACGTCAAGTTGCTTATTGCCTGTTTTCCTATAGGAGTTTTATGGATTCAGTCTTATGTTCAAGTCTTTAATACATTTTGAGTTAATTTTTGTGTATGGTGTAAGACAGTAGTCTAGTTTTATTCTTTTGCATGTGGCTGTCCGGTTTCCCAACACCATTTATTGAAGAGACTGTCCTTTCCCCGTTGTATATTCTTGGCTCCTTTTTTGTAAATTAATTGACCATATACGCATGGGTTTATTTCTGGGCTCTGTATTCTGTTCCATTCATCTCTGTACCTGTTTTTATGCGAATACCATCCTGTTTTGATTACTATGGCTTTGTGACATAGTTTGAAATCAGGGAATGTGCTGCCTCCAGCTTTGTTCTTCTTTCTCAAGGTTGCTTTGGCTATTCAGGGTCTTTTGTGATTCCATATAAATTTTAGGATTGTTTGTTCTATTTCTGTGAGAAATGCCATTGAAATTTTAGTAGAGATTGCATTGATTCTGTAGATTGCTTTGGGTGTATGGATATTTTAACAACATTAATTCGTCCAATCCATGTGCACGGAATATTTTTCCATTTGTTTCTTCAGTTTCTTTCATCAATGTCTTAGAGTTTTCAGCGTACAGGTCTTTCACCTCCCTGGTTAAATTTATTCCTAGGTATTTTATTCTTTTTGATGCAATTGTAAATGAGATTGTTTTCTTAATTTCTTTTTCTGATAGTGTGTTATTAGCAGATAGAAAAAAACCCCAGATTTTTGCATATTGATTTTGTATCCTGAGACTTTACTGAACTCACTTATTAGTTCTAACAGGTAGCAGATTTAAAGTATGATAGTATACACAGTCTTGTGGGACCGCAAGTTTAACTCTCACTGGCCACCAGAGCCAGTGATCTAGAGTTGTCCCTGGGCAGCAGCAGCCACCAAAACTGGGGCACCATATGTGTGCACAAGCCCCTCTCTAGGAGACACCAGCCAGCTGGGCCAGGCAGAGGGAGAGGGCAAGATGGTGCCCACTGGCCTCATCCCAGACAGTATTTGAGGAGGCCCCTAGATGTGTGATAAATTAGATGCCTGCCCCTCAGGCCAGTGCTTTAACATAAGCAAATGTGCCTCTCTCACAGCAAGTCTGTGTGCCTTTCCATCAGCTCCCTCTGCTCTGGGCTGATGGTGGGGGAGTCCATGTGCCTGAGCCCTTTCAGAGCTGTTTCTCAGTTAGCTATGGTCTTGGGGTCTCATGGGATGCAGGCCCCGTTTGCTTTCAAGCTAGATGTTTTGGGGGGCTTATCTCTCGGGTGCAGGCTTTAAAAGCTGGGGTGCCCAATGTGGGGTTCCAACCCTTTGCTCCTCAGGGAGAAGCTCCGGGTTTTGAGTGTGGGTTGCTGTCCCGGGGTGAGGTTTATGGTGAGATTGTGTCTCCGTCTCTCCTACTTGCTTCACTGTGGGTTTTTCCTCATTCGTCCTGATGTGTAGGAGTCTCTCAGCTAGTTTTTGGGTTATTTTCAGAGGAAACTGTTCCATATGTAGCTGTAAATTCCGTGTGTCTGTGAGAGGAGGTGAGTTCAGGATCTTCCTACATTGCCATATTGAACCAGAACAGTACTATTTAATAAAAATTAAAGACAGTTGTCTGGAAGTAGCTTTGACTTCACTCCTTTTTGATTTTCAAAAGTAAGAAAAGGATCAAAGCTGAAATTACTGTGATGTTTTCACAGAAAATAATTAAAATTCAAGAATGCATAACAAAAAAGTCCAGGTGATATCCAGTAAAATTCCAATAATAGCCATTATTTTTAAGACTAGCTTTTCACTGAAATTGTACAAACATCTGTCAATTCAGTAAGAATTAACCACAAAATTCTTGATCTAAGTTAATACAGAAAATCTTGGTAAGAGAGAATACATACAGAGTGTGTCTGTGCAGGAATAAAATTACTTTTAAGAACCCCTTCACAGAGGCTGCAGTTGGAAAAGGAATTTCTTTGGCCTTGATTCTTAGATTCTCAAGAGTCCTCCTCTGTGTACTTTCTTTTAGGTGAGGCATTATGCAGTTCAGGAGGAAACGGCACCTTCTTTTACTAAAAGTGGCACTCTATCAGCTGCTAAAATAGTAGCTAAAATTGCATTGGTTGATCTTCTGTACATGCTTTGCCCAACACTATTGTCTCATTTTTAACCAATTATAATGCATTCTTAATTTAAAGACCCATCTTTTGGCAATGGCAGTGTTTCCATTCACTTTGTTGGAATGGAGAACCAGGAAAATGGCCAGTAAATCAAAGAAGCTGGAAATATGTGACCTTAAATACGGTGCTCGAGAGGATTTACTACATGGGAGGACTGTCCCAGTACAGGCCTCCTCAGCCCTGGCCTGTGATCACAGCAGATTCTTGCCTGTGCATATTGGGGTGTTTCTGGAATTGATGAAATGTGTTTCCTAACTTTTAAAGTAACTAAAAAATCCAAGTAAATAACAGAAATCACAACAGACACCAAAGCAAGCAGTTATTGGTTAAGGGAAAAATGACTGGGAAATGAGCCAATGGAGTTGTGAAACATAAAACTTTTGATATACTGGCATTTTAACTATGAAGATAGGGTTTTGAAAGCAATTGCAAGAGAAAATTTCCCAAACTAACTTTAAAATAACATAAATCTCACATATTTTTGGTTACATTAAAATAAGAGAAGTGCCCTGAAGTTGATTAGAGATGCATAATTTTCCTCCTTCCCATTTTCCAATACCAATATCAATGTGAGACACTCACCAGTTTTAACTATAAAGATAAATTATGATAGTAATTTTGTTTTTGAGGCATTTCATCCAAAGCTCATATCAACAACTATTGGTTATGCACTGATTATTATTATAAAGCACCCCAAAATTAGTCTTTATAATCAAGTAACAGTAAAACATTATTTACCACGTCAGGCTCACTTCTAAGTGCTTAACAGGCATTGTGAACTTTATCATTAAATACAACAACCATTAAGATTAATGATCTGATAATTTAATCCGTATTTTTTCAGATGATAAAAAGGAGGCAGAGCAAGATTAAATAACTTGCCCAAGGTTACCCAGTTAACAAGAGATAGAGCCAGGATTTGAAGCCGAACTGGACACCAGAGCCTAGGCTGCCACCACCACCAATTTCTACTTCTCTCTGAAATAACATGCTAAGCAATGACAGTACGGACACCTGTAATATTGATTACATTATTAACTTCATTTATTACACAAAGCACTGTGGGTGGTTCTGCAGACAATAAACAATGTAAAAATGTCCATAACTGTTTACCCCCTTAAGTAGCTTCAAATCTAATGGGTGTTAAGAATAACATAAATAGCTTTGATATAAGACATAATAGGTACCACATGTATTTTTTTTGTTTTTATTTTATATTTTTATTCAGATATATTTGACATATAACATATTAGTTTCAGGTGTACAACACAATGATTCAATATTTGTATATATTGCAAAATGATCACAATAGGTCTAGTTAACATCTGTTACCGTACATCGTTAACAAAAACTTTTTCTTGTGATGAGAGCTTTTAAGATTTACGCTCTTAGCAACTTTCAAATATGCAATACAGTATTATTAACTATAGTTACCACGCTGTACATTACATCCCTATGACTTATTTTATATCTTGAAGTTTGTACCTTTTGACCACATTCAGCCATTTCATCTTCCACCCCCAACCTCTGGCAACCACCAACCTTTTATCTATGTTTTTTTTTTTTAGATTTACATATAAGTGAGATCATACAGTGTTTGTCTGTCTGACTTATTTCATTTAACATAAGCCCTCAAGGTCTATCCATGTTGCCACAAACGGCAAGATTTTCTTCTTTTTATGGCTGAATAATAGTCTATCGTATATATGTATACCACATTCTTTATCCATCCATCCATCAAAGGATACTTAGCTTGTTTCCACATCTTAGCTATTGTAAATAATGCTGCAATGAACATGGGGCTGCATATATCTTTTTGAATTACTGTTTTTGCTTTCTTCAAATAAATACCCAGAAGTGGAATTGCTAGAGCATGTGGTAGCTTTCTTTTTAATTTTTTTGCAGAATCTCCATACTGTTTTCCATCGTGGCTGCAACCATTTACATGCCCACCAACACTTCACAAAGGTTCCCTTTTCTTCACATCCTCACCAACACTTGTTATTTCTTATCTTTTTGATAAGTCACTCTGACAGGTGTAAGAAGATTGTGGTGTAAGCTTATTGTGGTTTTCATTTGCATTTCCCTGATGATTAGTGACGTTAAACATCTTTTCAGAGACCTGTTGGCCATCTGTATATCTTCGTCGGAAAAATGTCTGTTCAGATCCTCTGTCCATTTTTTAACGGGGTTGTGTTGGTTTTTTTGCTATTGAGTTGCATGAGTTCTTTATATACTTTGGATATTAACCCTTTATCAGACATATGGTTTGCAAATATTTTCTACCATTCTATAGCGTGCCTTTTCAGTTTGTTGATGGCTTCCTTTGCTCTGCAGAAGAAGCTTTTTAGGTTGATGTAGTCCGATTTGTTTTTGCTTTTGTTGCCTTTGTTTTTGGCGTCAAATCCAACAAATTGTCGTCAAGACTACTGTCTAGTTGCTTATTGCCTATGTTTTTCTTCTAGGAGTTTTATGGTTTCAGGTCTTACGTTCAAGTCTTTAATCCATTTAATTTTTGTGTATGGTGTAAGAGAGTGGTTCAGTTTCATTCTTTTGCATGTGGCTGTCCAGTTTTCCAAACACCATTTATTGAAGAGACTGCCCTTTCCCCATTCTTTATTCTTGGCTCCTTTTTTGTAAATTAATTGACCGTATATGTATGGGTTTATTTCTGGGCTCTGCATTCTGTTTCATTCACCTATGTGTCTTGTTGTTATGCCAATACCATACTGTTTTGATTACTGTAGCTTTGTAATATAGTTTGAAATCAGGGAGTGTGATACCTCCAGTTTTGTTCTATCTTATGTATTTTTAATCTAAAAAACTATTATGGTTCAGATAAACTGAGAAAGTGAGAGTGGGGGTAGTTAAAAAGGCTACTTTTACATTTTATGGCAATAAGATAGCATTTTTTGGAGTTCTCTGACCAAGTCAGAAGTCATAGGTTTGAAACCATGATCTGATCTTGCTCAAGTTAACTAACCTCTCTGAGCCTTTTTTGATCTATCTCACAGTTACTGTTTGTTAGCATTCAGTAAGAACATATGCATTTACATCAGGACTTTTTCAGTAAGAGATTGAACCTGAATGAACTAGATCAAGCATAAAAGGAGTTTTATAGAAGGGTACTGAAATGAACAAAGGAAATCTTAGAAACCAGAACAGCTTTAGGAACCTTAGAAATGGAAACTGGAATTATGATTGGTTCAGTTTGGGTCACTTGCCCAGTGATGGGGGACTAGGACTGGTCGGGCCTGAGCCTATGGCCAGGGAGGTGAGAACTGTGATTGGCAGCCCTACCAGAACCATGTAGTTCCCAAAGCACAGACTGAAGAACAGAAGCCAGTTGAATCTAAAAAATATACCACAAACAAAAGTGCTAATGAATAAAAATAATAACATTAGCAGACATGAATGAACACTTCCCATGTTCTGGGCATTGTTTTAAGTATATCTCAGATGCTATGTAGTACAATGTTCAGAGGAAAACCCAGGCTATGCACAAAGCACTATTAGGATGCAGTGTGGGAGAGGAGTGGGGACGTAGTGAAGTGGGCCCAGATGATGAAGAGCCCTGATGGGACGCTAAGTTAGACTTGATTTTATTGACAAGTCAGAGCCAGTGCAGGTCAACACACAGAATATAACACAGGCACAGTTCTATATTAGAATAACTAACTTGGATTAGAGAAAGGAGAAATGGGAGGTGAGGAATTTAATTAATAAGCCATTTCAAGTGGAAGTTAAGCAAAGATCTGAATTCAGTAGGTGGTAGTGGGAATAGAAAGAAAAAATAAAACAAAAACACATGTGAGGCATTGGAAAAGTGGAATTGTGAGCAAATGGTGGCTTATTAGAGATGAAGATGAGGGCTAAGAAGGGTTCCAAATGGCTAAAAAGTTCTGCACTGAGAATTAAATGACGGTACTGAGCAGCTATGATGGCCAAGTTGGGGGGTGGGAACTGGTTTAGAGGGAGAATATGATGAACCTGATTTTGGTCAGACTGAGTGGGGGCAGGCAATAAATTCTCAGAAAGGGATACCAAGGAGGCAATTCCAAATGTGGCAACATGTCTCATGAGAAAAGTTGGAGCAGGAAAAACTCAAGCTTCTGGAGTAGATGAAATTGCAAAAAGATCACATAGATAAAGAAGAAATGAGCATACTAAAGACTGATACTTAAATCCTAATGCAAAATGTGGTTAGCCAACAGGTTTGTAAAATTTTAAAAATTTAAATTTATTAGGATTTATTAGTAACACAATTACACAGAATAAAGTTCAGGAATTCATCAATGGTCACCAATATGTGCTTCTTTGTGGCTTTTTAAACTGTATTTCTCATGATTCAAATTTATTCATAGTACAGTTGAATTTCACACATAGCTTTCACAATATGGATATTACAGGTCTTCCATCGGTAAAATTATGAAAACATATCTTTCATGAAAGGCACATAAAGAATCTAAACTAACACATTTAAGCAATTTTAATAACTTTGAATTTCTTTACATTACAAAGAAGAAAAATCCACAAAATGAAACAAATATAAACGTGGTTTGTGGTTACCCAGAGACACATACACACACGTCAACAAATATATTTCAGAACGACAGCACAGGACTAAACTCAGAAACTACTTACCCACAAAGCTTACTCAAAGACTTTTTCAAGATGAGTATAAAAAAGAGAAGTAGGGTAGGGAATGCTGTTCATTTTGCTGAAACAAGGTCACAGGGGATACATTATGAATAATCAAAAGAAAAATGACTGTATCAAAGTTCACTATCTAGCCAATATGTAACACTTACGTGAGCATACATACAATCACTGACTTTATCAAGTACTATTACTCATTTCCTAAGTGTAATTGCCGATTTCATTCTCAGATAATAGCACAATTTAAAAAGAAATAATATAAACTCAAGCAAATGTAGGAAATTTGAAAAATCTAAGGGAAAAAAGTAATTTTAACACAGGGTGATAATTAAATTTGAAACTAGTTACATATATGAATTTAAAACTTGTATCATATCAGCAGCAGACTATTCAAAGATCTTTCTTGTTATCTTCCAAACATGGAGCTATCGTGTATGCTCAGTACAAGGATTTCCCAAAGGAAATACACAAATAAATGTCTCCAAATTCATTATGCTGACTTATTTTACCCACAAAAATGCTCTCAAGTCCACCTAAACTTAGTTATAAATAAAAACGTAGTTATTTAAAGTGTATAAAAATTAATCTGGCATCACCTTTAAGGCAATGCATGAATACCATCCAAATATTAAAATTCAAAGTGAAAACAAACCAACTGAATAAAAATTAAGTGTTTATAATAAGTCTAAGATAGTATATCCTCTAAAATCTGAAATTTTAGGTTTTCAAACCAAATCTAATGTAGAATCAGATCAGCATGCACTCGCAAAAGAAAAATCAAAATGCATATAATGTTTAAATAACTGATCCAAAGCCAGATATATTTATCCTCTTTAAGAACATTTCAATAAAACACATTAAATTTAAAGAACAAATCATGTTATTAAAATAGTCTGTGCAATGTTTGTACAAATAACATTTTTATGATTACAAGTATACATATAACCAAGATAAGGGGTGCACCATTTCCTAATATTAATTACTGTACTTAAAAATTTATAGGACACGAACATAAAGCTGTTAAAACTGGCAAACATAGTAATAGTCTGTCATTCAGTACAAAGTACTTAATATTTCTGTCATTCCAAAGCCATCGCACTAGAATTCTAAGTTGCCACTCTTAAAACCTAAAAGTAACGTGAAAAAGTAAAGTAATTAGTCCATGTGTACATAGGTTTGCATATTTACACTTACGCAGAAATCATCCGTACACTAGAGCCCAGTGTTAACACGGCCCTTAGGTCACACCAGGACCACCTTTCACATTTAAGGAAAGTCCTTCTGTTACTTTCAGTTAAAAAAACAAAACAACTTTGGTCAGGTCCCAGTTGTGTCTGCCATATACTACATTCTGTGTTGCTGCAAGACTCTAGCCTAGAGAGATCCACATATAAGTACTCATTTGGTTTCAAAATGCATTTTACCAGTAACTGCAAAACTCAGAAGAGACCACAATCTTTTAGATTATTTTTTATGATGACATCTGTTACGGCATCAAAAACGAACTGCACATTCTTCGTATCTGTGGCACAAGTGAAGTGGGTGTATATTTCCTTTGTGTCCTTTCTTTTATTGAGGTCTTCAAACTGACACTGAATATATGCGGCTGCCTCTTCATACGTGTTTGAGCCTGAGATGGGAAAAGGAAAGAAACATATGGTGAAAAGTTAAAATGAGTATACAGCTAAGCAAAATGGACCCTAAAATATTGAAATCAGTTTCACACATACAAAATATGTGGACTCCATAAGTGTATTTTCCCTTCTAGAATGAGAGAAACTCTTTCTTCTAAATGAAAAATACTCATGTTAATTACCTTTTAATGACTATAAGTTACCCTTAAAAAAAACCCCAAACCCCAAAACATGGTATTCCATGTTCCCCATGATCTTTGTTCCTGCTTCAATCTCCAAATGCCAGAGCCCCCTTTTTTTCTTATCCTTAATACTCTACATCCTGACACCAAACCCTGCAGCCCCTGATAGTGGCATGCTACTTCAGCTCTAGTCTAAGGGCTGATCAAGAAAAACTGGCTAAATGCCCATCAGTATTTTTCATTCCCTTTCCTATACACACATTAATTAGCATTTCTCACTCATTTTTCTTCATTCAAAAATTGTACAAGAGTCTACAATGTGGTTCATGGCTATGAAGCTATAAAAAAGTGAATAACACGGTCCTGCTTTGAGGTGACTAAAGACTTCTGAGTACAAACGCTCCGGGAATGGTTTGGCAGGATCTAAAAATAATCACACACCTACTCTGTTACCCAGCAATTCAGTTTCTAGGTGTGCCCCTGACAGAATTATACACAGGCATTCCTCAGAGATATCGTGGGTTCGGTTCCAGACCACTGCAATAAAGCAAATATCGCAATAAAGTGAATATCGCAATAAAGCGAGTCACAGGAATTTTTGGTTCCCAGTGCATGTAAGTTATGTTTATACTTTACTATCGTCTATTAAGTGTGCAATAGCATTATGTCTAAAAAAACAATGTACACACCTTAATTAAAATATACTAGGGGCTGGCCTGGTGGTGCAGTGGGTAAGTTCGCATGCTCCACTTCAGCAGCCTGGGGTTCACCAGTTTGGATCCTGGGCATGGACCTACACACTGCTCATCAAGCCATGCTGAGGCAGCGTCCCACAAAGACCAACTAGAAGGATGTACAACTATGACACGCAACTATCTACTGGGGCTTTGGGGAGAAAAAAGGAAAAAAGGAGGAAGACTGGCAACAGATGTTACCTCAGGGCCAATCTTACTCAAAAAAAAAAAAAACCAAAAGAAAAAAAAAACTTTTGCCAGAAAATGCTAACCATTATCTCAGCCTTCAATGAGTCATAATCTTTTTGCTGGTGAGGGGTCTTGCAAAAAATGCAATATCTGCGAAGTGCAATAAAGTGAAGTGCAATAAAACGAGGTGTGTTTGTACGTATGTTCACCAGAAGACATTTAAGGACTGTTAATAGCAGAACTAATTTCTACTTTAGGAGGCAAAAGTTCATTAACTGTAGACTGGCTAATAACTTCTGGTATAGTCATGCAATGAGCTGCCACAGAGCAATGAGAAGTGAGAATAAAAGTTCTACTGCTACACACAATAACATGGATGAGTTACATAAAAATACCGTTCAACAGATAAATCCTGACACAAAGAGTGTATACTGTAAGAGTGTATACTGTATGATTCGACTGATGTTTGGAAAACAACCAAAATTAATCAATGAGGACAAAAGTCACAATAATGGTTTCTCTGTGTGTGTGTGTGTGTGTAGGGGGTCTGATCAGGTAAGACTGGCAGGGGCATGATGGGGCTTCTGGGGACCTGGATTTTATTTCTTGACCTGAGTGATGGACATATCTCTATGTTCACTTCTTAAAATTCAATGAGCTTCACATTTGTGCTCAGTGTGTGTAGGTATATATTTTACATATGTACAAATATAATACTTCAATAAAACATTCATTTGAAAAAACTGTTCAATCTCTCTTTTGCAGTAATAACACAGAATTATCTGCCTGGCTTTCAAGGTCCTGTGTTACCCAGCCTGCTTGGCAAAGCCATTCTGCAATTTCTATTCCACATCTGAGGCTGACTCCATGTCAAGAGGCCCCAATATGCAAACGGTCACCCTGTGATGGCAGTGCTTCCCTCCTCTGCACTTCACCAGGTGTTTCCAAGTCCTGGCCCCTGTAAATAATGCTGCAATGAACATGGAGGTGCAGATACCTTTTCAAGTAGGTAGTTTTGTTTTCTTAAGATAAATACCCAGAAGTGGAATTGCTGGATCATATGGTAGTTCTATTTCTAATTTTTTGAGGACCCTCCATACTGTTTTCCATAGTGGCTGCACCAACTTACATTCCCGCCAACAGAGTTACAAGGGTCTCCTTTTCTCTACATCCTTGCCAACACTTGTTATTTCTTGACTTTTTGATAGTAGCTATTCTGACAGGTGTGAGGTGACATCTTGTTGTAGTTTTGATTTGCATTTCCCTGATGATTAGTGATGTTGAGCATCTTTTTCTAGATCTGTTAGTCATCTGTCTGTATGCTTTGGAAAAATGTCTAATCAGATCCTCTGTCCCTTTTTTAAAATCAGACTGTGTTTTTTTGCTACTGAGTTATATGAGTTCTTTATATATTTTAGATATTAACCCTTTATCAGATATATGGTTGGCAAATATTTTCTCCTTTTCCATAAGTTGCCTTTTCATTTTGTTGATGGTTTCCTTTGCTGTGCAGAAGCTTTTTAATTTGATATAATCCCACTTGTTTATTTTTGCTCCTGATGCCTTTGCTTTTAAGATGTCAAATCCAAAAAATCATCATCAAGACTGATGTCAAGGAGCTTACCTCCTATGTTTCCTTCTAGGAGTTTTATGCTTTCAGTTCTTACATTCAAGTCTTTAATCCATTTTAAGTTAATTTTTGTGTATGCTGTAAGAAAGTGGTCCAGTTTCACTCTTTTGCATGTGGCTCTTCAGTTTTCCCAGCACCATCTATCGAAGAGACTATCCTTTCCCCATTGTATATTCTTGGCTCCTTTGTCATAAACTAATTGACCAGATGAGCATAGGTTTATTTATGGGCTCTCATTCTTTTGCATTCATCTTTGTGTCTGTTTTTTATGCCAATACCATACTGTTTTGATTATTTGAGTTTTGTAATATAGTTTGAAATCAGGGAGCATGATGTCTCCAGCTTTGTTCTTGCTCAAGATTGCTTTTGCTATTTGGTATCTTTGTGGTTCTGTACAAATTTTAGGATTGTTTATTCTATTTCCGTGAAAAATGCCATTGAAATTTTGATAGGGATTGTACTGAATCTGTAGATTTCTTTGGGTAGTATGGACATTTTAACAATATTCTTCCAATCCAAAAGCATGTAATATCTTTCCATTTATTTGTCTCTTCAATTTCTTTCATCAATGTCTTATAGTTTTCAGAGTACAGGTCTTTCACCTCCTTGGTTAAATTTGTTCCTAGATATTTTGTTCTTTTTGATGCAATTTTAAGTGGGATGATTTTCTTAATTTCTCCTTCTGATAGTTTATTACCAGTGTGTAGAAATGCAACAGATTTTTGAATATTGGTTCTGTATCCTGCAACTTGACTGAATTCGTTGATTAAACAGTTTTTTGGTGGAGTCTTTAGGGTTTTCTATATATAAATATCAGTCATCTGCAAATAGTGACAG
Source organism: Diceros bicornis minor (assembly GCF_020826845.1). Taxonomy (NCBI): domain Eukaryota; kingdom Metazoa; phylum Chordata; class Mammalia; order Perissodactyla; family Rhinocerotidae; genus Diceros; species Diceros bicornis. Next base: position 17,808,739 of record NC_080742.1, on the reverse strand, counting down.
TTTCGCTTCTTCCTTTCCAATCTGCATGCCTTTTATTTCTTTTTCTTGCCTGACTGCTCTAGGTAGGACTTCCAATACTATGTTGAATAAAAGTGGTGAGAGTGGGCATCCTTGTCAAGTTCTTGATCTTAGAGGAAAAGCTTTCAGCTTCTCACCACTGAGTATCATGTCAGCTGTGGGCTTGTCATATATGGCCTTTATTACGTTGAGGTACTTTCCCTTTATACCCACTTTGTTCAGAGTTTTTATCATAAATGTATTCTGAATTTTGTCAAATGCTTTTTCTGCATCTACTGAGATGATCATATGATTTTTATTCTCCATTTTGTTATGGTGTTGTATCACACTGACTGATTTGCAGATGTCAAACCATCCTTGCATCCCTAGAATAAATCCCACTTGATCATGGTGTATGATCCTTTTATTGTGTTGTTGAATTCTGTTTGCTAATAGTTTGTTGAGGATTTTTGCATTTATGTTCACCAGAGATACTGGCTGTACTTTTCTTGTGGTGGCCTCGTCTGGTTTTGGTATCAGGGTAATGCTGGCCCTGTAAAATGAGTCTGGAAGTGTTCTCTCCTCTTCTATTTTTTGGAAGAGTTTGAGAAGGATTGGTGTTAATTCTTCTGTAAATGTTTGGTAGAATTCACCAGTGAAGCCATCTGGTCCTGGACTTCTGTTTATTTAAAGGTTTTTGATTAGTGATTCAATCTCTTTACTAGTAATCGATTTGTTCAGATTTTCTATTTCTGCATGACTTCGCAGTCTAGGTAGGTGGGTTGTCAAAATAAGTTTACATTTTAACTCTTAAGTAGCCAACCACATATTTTTTACAAATCAAAATTTAGTTTATTTTATTAAATCATAAGGTTGATTCTCTGAAATTCTAAAGCAATAAATAGTATCTTGTTGACTCACAGAAGCTTATGCAACCTCTAAATTAAAAATATGTTTTGGGAAAAGAGCTTGCATTAAGTGCATAGCTCATTGCAGTCTATATTCTGGGTAGCTAGTTAGATTACTGAATCCCAAGAGCTACAAGACACATGAATGAAATAATGAGCACATTCTTCAATATGATTTTAAATCTTAAGAAAAGGATGGCAAGGAATTGGGGGGAGGAATTGGATAGATCTTTTCTAATGTGACAGAACTGTCCTGAATAAAGGTAAATATGGATGATAACCTGGTTCAAGAATGGAGAATTGGGAGGTTGGTGATATAATTCAAAGGGAGATATAAGAGATTTGAGAAAAAAAATAACATGAGTTCAGTTGAGTTTCAGGTGCTAAAAAACATGTACATGTTCAACAAGCAGTTGGAAATGCAAGCCTGAGCCTCTAGAGAGAAATCAGAGTTGACAACAGAATTTAACACAGTGAGAATAAATATGACTATGAAAGGACAGAGTGCTAAAAGATTACAGGACTGCAGATGGAATGTGGTGAAATGCCAACATCCAGATAAAAAGAAAAGAAGAAGACAAGAGCAGACAGAGGTAGGAGATAAACCAAGTGAGGAGTCTGGAGGCCACGTAGGATTCTTCTACAGAAAGCAACAGCCACAGGAATTAACAGTTGAGGTTGCAGCAAGAGGCAACTGAATCAAAACTTGCGGCATGGAAGATTTTAAATTACAATTTTAACACTGGGAATGTGAAAGAACTACATAATACTCTCTTAGTTCGAAGATTCTGAGATTGGAGATTCTTACTAACTTGACAAAATAAGAAAAATCCTCGAACACATTGTATACCTGGCAAAGAAAAAGCTAAAAAGTATATTCTTGGTCACCCTGAAATCCCTATAGATACGTGATATTTATGGATTCACTTGGGTACTCTGTACAAAATGTACAAAAGTACAGAATGGCTACTTCATAGGAAATGACCAAAATGAACTGAAAGACAGATGAAAGTAAGAGCAAAACTGACCCACTTTGATTCTGCAATTAGAAATAATTTTATTCCTAATAAGCACTAAAAATGTTTCTGAATAAGGTGACTTAAGATACTACGACTTTCAAACAGAAAACAAAAGTTTTAAAATAAGCAACTGTGTGAAATTATTTTGAAGTGAAGTATAACTTTGCAGTACACAAAAAGGGCTCCGTAATCATGAGCAGTGTGATGATATTTATGCAAGAACCTCCCCCTTTGGTTCCAATGAGAATTTAATTACACGCAGTCTGGTTGTTAATGGTCTGGGTCAGGAGCACCACAGACTTGGGTCTGGATTGGACTCTGTCGTTTCATGAAGCCCCAGTGCTCTCCCCTGTACGAGCAGCAAACGAGAGCACTGCTATCACAGGGTTGTTTTAACATTGCCTGTGAAAGGCAGTAAATTCGCATTGTACAACTTAATACAAGATTGACTGAAATTTTGTGTATAATGAAACAAATTCTTGAGACTTCTTTTTAAACAGGAAGGATGGAGTGAGGGTAAATAACCTGTATCAATTAGCTACATTAACCAAAGTTCAGAATATTTAGGTTTAGAGATCATATAAACCAGCGGTAGTCAAAATCTTTTTTGGAGGAGCACAGAATTCTCGTCATTAAAATAAAATCTTATTCAGAAACCCAATAAATAAAAAGTGAAAGCTAAATTCCTCTGCTTTAGTGAGAGAAGCTGTACGTTTGGGGGAGGGCATGAGCACTTCTGTTCCCTGCACCCACTTCCCATAGCAGCCCAGGAGGTGTTCCAAGGAACTAAACTCTACTATAACCAATGTTTTAGTCCACTTTCTGATTTTACAGATGGGGTACAGACCCAGGTAAATTAACTGCCCTGTTTCAGAGCAAAGAGCTAATCATGGAAAAGCCAGGACTGTATCTCAGGTCTCTTTTTCTCACTGGGGGCCATTTTCCACAGTAGTAAAATTAAAGGGCCATTAACAGGCTCATTACTAAAGTTTAGATTTCTTGTGAAACCCTCCCTGACTCCCCCGAGGAGTCAGTGAACTCATGGATGCCTTCTTCATCTCCTCCCCTCAAGATTACTCTCCGTCTTCCTTTGTAGGAGCATGTTGTGTTGCTGTTTTTATTTGTTTGTTTATGAGTCTGTCTACCTCTAAGATGAGACAGTGAGAAGAGACACGTGTCATTCACTGTGTGTCACACAATACCTGACACAGATCTATAAACTGGAAGGACAAACCAATATTTTAAATTTAGGAAAATTGGGAGCCATCATAGAAAATTACCTAACAGCTTTTCCATAAAATGAATATGTTATTTTCAGTAATCTCATCCACACCCCAAAGAACTACCTGTGCTTGAAAGCAGTTTGATAAGTAACTTCTCTTAAAGGGAAGATTTACTAAACCAAGAAATTCAAACCAACAACTGAACTCTTGCCTTAGGGGAATTTGCATTTAGAAATAGATGACTTGACAGGCTAGCCACAAAATAAAATACCTGCATATTCCGGGTAGCATATGGTGAGAGGGCTCTTTTTGATTTTTTCTTCGAAGAGATCCTTCTTGTTTAGAAAAAGTATAATAGATGTGTCTGTAAACCATTTGTTGTTACATATGCTGTCAAACAACTTCATGCTTTCATGCATTCGATTCTGTAACAGAGAAGAATGCAACCAGTCTGTCATCATGGCAAGGATTTTAAGAAATATTACTTTTAAAAAATAACACGTGTTGGGGCCGGCCCCGTGGCTTAGCGGTTAAGTGCTCGCACTCTGCTACTGGCGGCCCGGGTTCGGATCCCGGGCGCGCACCGACGCACCGCTTCTCCGGCCATGCTGAGGCCGTGTCCCACATATAGCAACTAGAAGGATGTGCAGCTACGACATACAACTATCTACTGGGGCACTGGGGAGAAAAAAAAAGGAGGAGGATTGGCAGTAGATGTTAGCTCAGAGCTGGTCTTCCTCAGCAAAAAGAGGAGGATTAGCATGGATGTTAGGTCAGGGCTGATCTTCCTCACAAAAAAAAAAAATAACACGTGTTATAACAAAATAGAGCTTAGTCAGCTGAAAAATAGATAACATGCCACAAAAATACATTTCTGCCATTTAAGAACAAGCACACTCTGATTTTAGGCGAGGTGAGTGTCTACATCACTCATCACTCTGCAGTCAACCAGCACTCGCTGAGCGCCCACCATGGTCACGGCACCTGGAACATCCTGACGCAGGCCCCTGCAGTCCAGGGGTGCCACGTGCGAACACCTGACAAGAGATCTCATCATTACAGAGTTAATTGAAGTTTCCCTTAAAAGCTGAGTAGAGGTTTTTAAAGATCAATAAATTAAACAGAACAAGTTGAAACACAATTAGCCCAACACCCTATATATAATGGTGTATTAGGGAAGGAAACCTCCAGTTCCTGTTTCCTGCCCTTCCAGGATCTGTGGTTTCCAGAAGGGCACTCACATTTTATAGTGAAAATGAGAGAACCGGACGCATGGTGGTGCACTGTGCCTACTGCATTATAACTGCACGTACCTGATTTTAAAAATATAAAACCGACATTTGTATCTCTTTTTTTCCTCCAGTCTGTACTAAAGTTAATTTAAAATGATAGAGCTTTAAATTTCTATTTAAAAATATTTCCCCCAGATTAATGGGACACTGAAACACATATGAAAATTACATGGCAGTAGCAAAGTGTAACATGGATCAAAGATGACTGAGTAATCTTTGCAGAAGTAACAAGTTAAGAAAAAATGAGCCTTGGGCTATTACAGACCTAACTTTATTTCCATTCAGTATGTAGATACCAGATACAGGAAATGCAGAGTTCAACACATAGAGTTGAGGTAAGATTAACTCTTAGTCTTTTCCTTGTCCTCAGGATCCATCTGTGCTTCTTTAGGATACTTCTCTTTTAGTATACCAACAGAGGAGTTAGAGAAATGAGCCTGAACTTTCAACTAATTTAGACATTTACAAAAATGTCTCAAGAATTTTTCTCAGAAAAATTCTTGGCAACATCTCCAGCTCTTCAGATTTCACGCTCAATCTTTAAAAGTGGTTCTACTTGCCATTTCTTCATCTTCAGCCAGAACCAGGTCATAGTCACTCAGGGCCACACAGAAGATGATGGCAGTCACTCCTTCGAAGCAATGAATCCATTTTTTCCGCTCAGATCTCTGTCCTCCCACATCAAACATTCTGTAAGAGGAAAAATAATGAGTCTGACATCACATTAAATGTTCAAAAGCTCTGAGGAGATCTATAACATCAACAAAAAAGCTCCAAACTGCAAGGGGAATGTGGGATGGGAAGGAAGGACTTGATGGGAAGAAAATTTTAGTTAAAGGGCAGGGGTATTTCAAAACCAAACCAAACTAAAATATCCTCAAAAAACCAATACATTCACTAACAGATGAGAACACTTAGAACAGAACATGAAAACAAACAGAAATCAATGGACTGTACCATGTAAGCACTGAGGAGTCACATGAAGCAATTCGGAGAGGCAGAGATAACACAGTGTATTCAATTTGCCAAAGTCACGGCACGGCAGAGGCAGAGGACACAGTCCCCACTTTCCACTACGAAATGCCATTTTCTCTCAGAGGCAACAAGCAGGACTTTCATGTAAAGGAGAAACTATTCCAGGTAAGAAAAAGCTGAGCAAGCAAGTCAGACTCAGACAGGGGCAAACAGGTTGCCTAAATTAAAAAGTAAAACCATGGTATAGAAAAAAAATGAGATGAAATTTGAGATAAATGAGTGGCCCTATTGAATAGTCTTAAAATTAAGAGTGAAAAACTCAATTTTTACATAATATCTAATAGTAGACCATCGTAGGTTAGTGTACAGGGTAGTAACAGAATTATTAAACAGCATAAACACAATGATCTTTTCCTTTTTCTTATAAGAGTTTAAGTTAAGCAAAAGTTGAAATTCATACACATCATGTTATGCAACCTAGAAATAACCACTTACATAATGGAAACACTATGCAAACTGGTACATTTTTAAAGGCTCCATTTATCTAGATGGTGCACTAATTAAAATAGTCCCTATTTAATCCTCAGGCAAAAAGAATTTTCCCTGCAGGGTAGTAATGGCCTATAAACCAATTCTGAGTACATCAACTAGTATTGTTACTTCTGTCATCATTTTAGTGGCTTTCATTCTATTGGTTTAGCTAGTAAATTGTTCATTAAATTTAAGTATGCTATATAACAAAATGATTCTACCACACAATAAGTTAAAATGGGTAAGATACAAAAAGGATAGCTGGTGATAAAGACCAAACAAAAAGAAAAGAAAATGATCACCCATTTGTTAATTTGCCAAGGAACACAATTTGAAAATAATTTTACCAAAAAGATAATATACTTTAAATACTCTGATCAAATGTCACATATTTCCCTACCACTCAATAGACAATAACAACCAAACCCACCTCAGCACACGTTTTTCCTCTGTGCTGGTGGTTGTATGTTCGATTTGGCTGGGCTATCGTACACAGTTATTTAATCAGACACGAAGCTAGGTGCTGCTATGAAGGTATTTTATAGTCGTCATTAACATCTATAATTAGTTGACTTTCAGTAAAGGAGATTATCTTCGATAACGTGGGCAGATCTCACCCAATCAACTGAAAGGCCTTAAGAGCAAAAACTGAGGTTTCCCAAAGGAAAAAGAAATCCTGCCTCAAGACCTCGAGCATCCGTTTCTGTCCGAGCCTCTGTCCTGCCCTATAGACTTCGGACTTGCCAGCCCGTGCATGTAAGCCAACTCCTTGAAATAAACAGAACTTACTGGTTCTGTTTCCCTGGAGAACCTTAACTGATACAAATTTTAGTACCCAGAGTGGGATGAGGCTATAACATATACCTAAAAATGTGGAAGTGGCTTTGGAATTGGGTAATACACAGAGGCTGGAAGAATCTTGAGTTACTTGACAGAAAAAGCCCAGACTTCCTTGAAAAGATGGCTGGTTAGAAATATGGCCATTAAAGGTGATTCTGGTGAGACTTAGATGGAAGTGAAGAGGACGGTAGAAAAGCTTCTATCTCAAAGAATATACACGTCATCGTGAACACAGTGTTGGGAAATATATGAATGCTAAAAATGTTTTTGATGAGGTCTGAGAAGGAAATGAGAAACATGTTATTGGACACTGGAGAAAAGGCAACCCTTGTTCTAAAGTGGCTAAAACTGCTGGACTGTGTTCTAGTGTTGGGTATAAGGTAGGACTCAAAAGAGATGAACCTGGATATTTAGCTGAGGATGTTTCCAAGCCAAGTGTGCAAAGCATGGCCTTGTTTCTCCCTTCCGCTACAGTAAAAAGCAAGAGCAAAGAGATAAACTGAGGAATGAACTATTAGGCAAAAAGGAACCGACACACCCAGGAAAGAAGGCCATGTGACGAAGGCTAAGGAGCATCAAAGATTGCCCATCACCACCAGAAGTAGGAAGAGGCAAGGAAGGATCCTTCCCTAAAGCTTCAGAAGGAGCACAGTCCTGCTGACATATTGATCTCAAACTTCCACCTCTAGAACTACGAAAGAAGAAATTCCTGTTGTTTTATGCCACCTAGTTTGTGGTAATTTGTTACAGCAGCCCCAGAGACTAAGACATGTCCTAGCTTGCTTTATTTTTCACTATAGCAATCATCAACCCCTGAATATTAAATATTTAATCTCCAAACGCCCATGCCCAACAATGTGAAGCCAAAGACGTCTATTTTGGTCACTTTGCATGTCCTACACTGGACACACACCAAGTGTACTTCATAAATATTTGTTGAATGAATGAAAGAACTGTCTACAGAATATTTTAAAACACTCTCAGGCAACAACAGACTAATGTTGTAAAGCTAAAGATCTAGATCTTCCAGTTATGCGGTGGAAATGTTAAATATAAAACAGCTTTATCTTGATAATCAAGTAATTTGACTACAGAAGAAATCTCTTCCATTTATTTAATTTAGAGCCATTCATATATTGGTCACAAACAAAGAACCTTTCATCCAAGCCAGTGCTTCTCAAACTTGAGTGTGCATCAAAATCACCAGGTGGATGAAGTTGACGTTGCTGATCTGGGGACCATACTTTGAGAATCACTGGTCTAATTCATAAACCAAGGAGCAAAAATGACTAAGAACTGATAATACAAATGGTCAGACTGTGCATAGAGCATTATGCATTGTTTCACACATACATCAGAATTATCCTCAAACTCTGAACTTCTATTTTTTTAAAAATTAGCCAAAAACAGAACAAAATTGTAAAGTGTTTTCCTTCACATGAAAAGATGGGACTTCAGACTAGCATCAAATAGGGAGTGAATTTGAGTTTTCTTAGGTTGCTTTTTTTAGGGGGAGCGGGGAAAGGTGGAAGGGGATACTGGAGATCCTGAGATATGTTGACTTATCCTCAGACTATCATATAACGCCAACATGACCAAGACTGACTGGTACAAAGCCAGCTGACCATACACAGGTATCAACTCCATAAACGTGACACTGCACTCCAAAACCTATGATACATTTATATTACTACAGAAAAGCAACAGAAATTGGTCTTATATTATGATGATAATTTTATAATAGAAGGATATTTAATTCTATATTTTATTAATTAATTTTGATTAAGTATTAATCAAATACTTTAATTCTATATTCGGCAAAAACATCATAGTAAAATAAGACCGTTGATACTTTAAAGCAAAATAATCCACGTAGACACCTTTCACAAATGCCTAGTCATGGAGGTGATAATATATATTCTTAACTTATAATGCCTTATTGCTTCATTTTGAATTTGTTAATTCCAATCATACAACAAAATAAGTGAAACTGAAATTTCACATCAGCAGTTAAAATCAGACAATGAATTACAACACAAAACACACAAATGATAAACACACTGAAGAGTTCCCAGTAGAATTATTCTGAGTACATTTCTATGCTTATTTTGCTGAGACTTCTTTAATATAAAAAAAGGAAAGTTGGAATCATATGTTAGCAATGATAGTAATTTAACAGAATTCAAATCCAAAATAAGACAAAGTTTATCTGAAGTTCCTGACAAACCTATGTTTATCTTTAAGTCAGCAGGTGAAAACAGTAACTAAATACATCCTGTGAAATTCTACCATGCCTAAGGAGACTAAACAGAGCAAGAGAAACGGACTTCCTGGAAGGATCACGGTGAGGGACAACTTGACTGAATCACTGCTTGCTAGATGTTGAAATGACAACTTAGAGAAACTCAGGCTGGAAGTGAAAAGTATGGTCTGGAAGTGAATGTTTAAGGGGAATCTAACCAAGACTGAGTGAATTTACACCGTTAGACGGCTTGAAGTACCAAATGATTGACTTAACATTTACCACTGCCACTTCCCACCATTTATAGGGCTCTCAGCTCTACCGTGCACTCTTTATAGACAATAACTCATTTTACGTTTAAACCTCTGACAATAGGCAAGATTGCAATACTCTCGGTAAGAATCTTAACCAAGTTTGCCCACTTACCTAATAGGGGCCTAGGTCTAGAACCCTTACTTGCTAACCCCAACCCCATGCATTTTCTCCTTGGACTACATGGTTAAAATAAAGCCATTATCTGAACATAACAATTTAAGTTTGCTATAGAATATGGTCTTTAAAGCAAGGTAAATAAAAAGCAAAAAATCAGAATCTAAGGTGCACTAGGTTTAAAAACAAAAACCCTTAAAGCCTCATTCTAACAGTGAGCTTCCTTATAACTAAAATCACTTCATAATTTTTAGATAAATATGACCATAGTTCTCAGATAAGACATATCAGATTATTTAAAATAAGAATATTTTAATATTCCTGAGTTTGGTCATTTAATATCCTAGAAGTAGTAAGCAGACTAAAAGAAGGCAAATGATTTCAATGAGAGACAATGCCAGAAGCAAAAAGATGCCCACTGACAGCTTAAAAAACAGTGAAAACAGAAAAAAATTAAAAGCAGATGCAAAACCGTACCACGTATTAAAACACAAAGTTGCATGGTCAGATAAACTAATTATGAGCTGTGTCTCTGTTTAAGAAAGCAGGGCAATGTTTGTTCTTTTGGAGGGAAGCTGCCGTGGGAAATTAACATTAAATTTTAGTTTTCTGGAAAATTCAATTACATGAACCAATGAACGTAGGATAACAGTGACAAATGATAGTACAAATGTATTATATTTAAAATACTCAGGGAACCAGAGGTATAAATGTACATATTTAACTGTGCTTCACACAGTCTGTAACAGTGAGCTTCTTTCTGAGGTGAGCTGATGAATATTTGTTTATCTCTGACTAGGAACCTTTTGTTAAGATGCTTTCAGAAATTCTGCTTTATTATCATTACTGTTTCAGGGCATTAGAGTTAACTGAAGTAAGGCTAGCAGTTTTTCTCATACTTTGAAATTGTTATTTATTGGAAGAAGAAAAGCATAGTTCTGTAAATTTGAACATAATGTTTAACTGAACTTCCTCAAGCCAGGTTGGTTATAAAATGAGCGGACTGAACAAGATGAACTCCAGTATCCCTCTCATTTCTAAAGGCTACAATCCTTAGCTTCAGTAAGTTAATACTCAGTACACTCTAAATTAAAGGAACATTTTTCATCACCAAATAGTGCAAACATCAGTTTGCATGAATAAAAATTTTCATGAAAAATATTTAAAAAGTACCCTTCTTTTTAAATATTTCCAAAAATAAGCATATACTCTATCAGTAAAATTGTATTTTTTTACCTAAAAATAGATGGCAACACTTCCCCAAAATACACAATATTAGAGAAGTATTTTCTATTTAGAAATGAAAGCCAAAAACTATTTTTATTTAAATCCCTGCAAAAAATATAGGCAAAGAGAATTCGTGCAGCTATTTTTCATAAATAAAAATATAAATATTCCTCCTAAGAAGTTTCTTGCCCTCTTTCACCCAAAATTCTTTTGTCCAATCATCTGAGCAAAGTTTTTTATAATTTCCAACTCTAAATTTTTTTAAACTTTTATTATTATACCTTTTTTCCTAAACAATGTGTTTTATATCTAAATTTATAAATTATATGCTTTGAAGCTACTCACTTAAAATGAAGATCTTTGAAAGTAAAATGTGTTTCAACAATTCCTGTAGTTTTCACTCTAGTTCTGAGAACATCTTGTTGGGTTGGGATATAGTTTGGTTGTGCTATTCTGTCCAAGTCATTCAAATAGCTGAAAAAATAAACAACAAAACAATATGCTAATAGTTAATGCAGCCAATAAAGATCATCTAAACAAAGAGTAAAACGTTTCGATGCATGCAATATTCCAAATTACTGGACGTTTTTACATTTCTGTGTAATGATGTAATATAACTAGTTTAAGTTTATATCTCACACAACTCCCACTGAAGCGAAAATGTTCATACTTCTCCAGCCACACAGCTCTTTTAACATTTTTTAACTGTTGTGTCATTTGTTTCTTAAGGACAGTAATTAGTAATTCTCCTTGTTGGGAAAGAAAACAGAATAATAACTTCTTAAAAAAACACCCAAACTAACTGCACACCATGAGTTTGTTTCTTAAAATTCTCTATTATACTTTTTTGATGTAGCACTGTGTTTATGTTCCAGACAGTACTCTTCTGTTGAGGATTTAGAGTCTTCGTTTTTGAGAAAGTGGGCAGGAAACCCCTGGCCAAAGGTTAAACTGGATACTGTTCCTTTACAACCAGCCTCAAGCTACATACAGGGAAACACGACAAATGTTCCCTTAGTTTGCATCTTACTGGCTCCCTAAATCAATACTCATATTTTACTTCTCACTGATTTTAGTCACTTATTCAACATTCTCGGCCAATGACGCCAAACATGTTGTGATATAAAAACGTAATGGTGTCATACCATGCAATTATTTTGTGTAAATTATTTTGTGTCAAATTATACAGTCAATAATGTTATAGGAAGTCTAGGTATGGAGAGATTAATGTGAACCTGAGTGGTTAAAGAAGGATTCGTGGAGAGTGAGGGGTGTAAGCTGAAGTCTGAACAATGGGACGGATAAAAGGGAATGTCTTTCACACCAGGATAAGCAGTGAAATAACATGGAGGCAGAAGAGTCACCTCTTGTTTCTCAGCAAGTAAGGCCACTAGCAGGCTACGCATAACCTGAACTGAGAAGTCTGGAAGTAATCCTAAGGTCAGCTGAAGGTGGGGAGTGTCGCTGCAGTGTGTCCTAATGCTAGAGTGGAACGGTCAAGGATAATTGAGAAGATACATCTCGGCTTATTATAGAGAGGCACCAACTACTGCAACTTTAATTGACGTTATCCTCTGAAATCCTTAGCCATTTAGAACAGGGTTTTGCAAACACAAGGAGCTCAATAAATATTTGATTTGTGGAGATGGAGCTGGAAAGCTATCCAAACACTGAATTTGTGATCAAAAATGTTTCAGACAGTTAAGTATATGTATATGGTGTTGATACTAGAATACATAGAGAGATGATAGCTGGAGTTATCTATATTGTATTTACTGAATTTAAAAGAATCTTATTATTGCATTGGTGATAATCTCCCAGCACTTTATCTGTTTTTAATTCCACATATATAATGTTATACCTTATTTTAGAAAATCTGATTTAATAAACAAACAAAACAGGCCATTGCAAAATGTTACTAATTGTCTCTTTGAAACAGTGACCTACTCTTATTTAAAATGTGCTCTGACTACTTATCTAATAGATACATTTCTTTGCTTAAAAACTGCTATGCTTCTAATAGTATCTAAAAATAATGCATATTTATATTTCAACAAAACAAAAACAAAAAATAGTCATTGTGAAAAACTCCAATTGTTTTAAAGGATCACAAATTTAAAGTGTAAATTGGTGGTTAAAGAGTCTTAATGGGCCACTTGGCAGCATGTCCCCATTTCCAGTCAAGAACTCAGAAATCATGATGCCCTGTAACCACTGTGGAGAAAACGATTTCTATGGCATCCTTCATTCTTAAAGAATGGCTCCGTTATTGCCACCTTAAGGTCAGGAATACTACTAATAAAATAATGGCGAGCCAAAGTGACATGTTTTTCTCAATGCACGTCCAAGCACTGTGCAACGAGAGAGGGTCTTGGTCAACAGACTGAGGGATCCAGGAAGTCCCCCCATAGGGAGAAACAGACTTCAATATACTGTCCCTGAAAAGCACCCCTTAATTACTGAAATAGCCCCCATGCTGGGCTCGGCTCAGAGCAACCTTCTCACCAGAACAGTGATTCCCATTCAGATCTTTCTGTAGGTGCTGGTGGTACCAAAACAAGTATTATGGTCTTAGAGTCGTGTTCTCGCTCTAAGTAATTTTTTCTAATTTCTCTTCTAGCCTCTGTAAAGTGTGGTTTATTAATTCATTCATTAGTAATCAAAGGCATATTGAGTGACAACCATGTGTCAGGCAATGAAGACAGAACGCTGGGCAAAAACAGACCTCACTGAATTTACAGAGTAGCAGCAAAGACAGAAAATAATCAAATAGTCTCAATATAAATATAAATCAAATTACCTCAAAATAAATATAAATCCATGAGTGCTATGAAAGAAAATGCATTGTATTACGAGTACATAAAACAGAGAGGCAACGGCCTACTCAGTGAATCAAGGAATATTTCCTAGTAGAAGTGATGACACCAGTTGGCAAGATGGGCTACTTATTCAATAAGATGTTACATGTACATATATATATATATATATATATAAACTACATATGTAATAATATATTGGAAACAATATTATCTGAAAACAATAATATAGACTAAGAAATAGTGTTACAAAAATTGGTATGGGTTATAGAATAGCATGCATCATTTATTCACTCACACTAAATCATTCATGTAATACACATGGAGTACTCTGACATGTGACAAATGACATGTTATATGATAATAATGGGGTATGGGGGGCCATACCCCATATGTTTGTTTTGCATTGTGGCAAAGTATGTGTATTTACTTAGACCTTCTAATACCTGTCATCTTCTATCCAATACTCACTTGTGTCCCTAAAAGCCAACAGCTTTGTCAAGAGAATGGAACACTCTTGGAATGTAAAATGAGTGCACAGCACATGTTTCAAGACCAATTATTCCTACTCATATGTTTGCCAAATTATGGAAACAAATACTTGATTTTTTAAATTCTATGTAGATCACCAAGCAGAAAGCTCCCTGATTAGGTTGTATCACAACTTGCTTTACGAACTGTCTGGGCCACCACTTGGAAAATCAGGGCAGATTTTTCTTGCAAAAAACTGTACTTAGATATCTGTAAACAATGTCTAATGCGACAAGGCACATACAACTGACAATTTTCAAGTGTAGAGCTATTTTACTCAGTGAGAAAACATCTTGCGATCACCACGCACCTCTTCAAAAAGGATGCGTGTCACTCAAGGTGCCCGTGACTGGACAAGTAGCTCCTCTCAGGCACCGTGAGTACAACGACAAGAACCCAAATCAGTGACCCTCCCCATTGGCTAGTCCCAGGCAAACCAGAGATACACTCAAATTCAGAGTGACCTTTGAAAAGTTCCAGTGACTTTCTTGGAAATATACTGGAAAGTCCCATCCTGCATGTTTCAATTAGTGTTACGTAAACATGAGTCTCAAGACACGTTTGAACACAAAGGAAGTAACAGCACTGGTATCTACAAACACACACACAAAAGGCTGAGAAAGTTTTCAAATACTGTCATCCTGAATATCCTGAGTTGTACAAGAATATATCAGCCAATTCTGCAATAAAAGTGACTCGGAGGTATATTTGACTTGCAAGTAATTATTCATGATAGTTTAGTTCTGAAGTTATGATTACTTACTATGCTGCAGAATCATTAAGCTGGTACTCTCGGGATCTGTTGAAACAGGCTTGTACACCACTGTCTTTCCACAATCTCTTTATAACTCCAGCAAGCTCTGCAGTCATAAAACCTTCTTCGGCAGCACCGGCAAGCACAAAGAGTTGGCGAGCATCATCCTGAACATTCGAGGACCGTTTTGTAAAAAAGTAAAAAGGGAGACATTACAGGTAAAAAGTACAGAGGGAGACGTTATGGGTTGCAAAAAGTGCAATAGTGAAATTTCCCTTATGTTTTTTATTGGTATCATAACTTTTATTTCTCTAAAGCACCACTTAAAAAAATTGGCTTAATCAAAAAGGCATAATCTTAAATCATGAGTCTATGTTTTGTGGTATTAGTAAGAGCTATCACAGTGCTAGGAAGCTGGAAGAATGACTACATGTACAGGTCATCAGGGGACATATTAACCCACTATCCACGACAATACGTGGAACACTGAAGATGACCACTTTTGAGAAAACAGAAGAATGTATGCCTTGCCCCTCCCTCCCAAAAATGTTTCTAATCTAAGAAACAGATTAACACTGTTAGAGATCACTTTAAAACAGAATCTAATTAAATGTTAGCTTTCTGATACACTTTGTAGATGCAAAATAAGTTCAGGGAAGGGAGAAATCAATGTGGAATAAGCAAGAACAGTTTCACAGAATAGTCTTCGACTTTCCAGAAGAACTTCAAGTGTATATACGTTAAAATCAATGGAGGTGGGGCCAGTGTTTGCTGACCCAGGCACAGGAAACAAAACAGGCACAGCTCTGGAGCAGAAATACTCAGGATGCATAGAGAAGACAGTGCGCCGAAGTTTTTAAGTGAAGGAATACTGTATACAAAGTTAATTAAATTTTCTGTAGGTTTTGAGGCTACAAATATGTACAGTTATTCTGATCCGCAGGTAATCCACCACATTAGGTCAGTGCTGTCCAAAAGAAATACAACGTGAGCCACTGATGTAATTCTGAATTTTCTAATAACCACATTTTAAAAAGTAAAAAAAAAAAAAAAGGTGAAACATTTTAATGATTTTATTTAACCTATATATAAAATATTATCATTTCAACATGTAATATAAAATTAATAAGATGATTCACATTCTTGTTTATATGTATTTGGTCTTCGAGATCTGGTGTTTTTTATACGGACAGCACATCTCAACTCAGACTAGACACATTTCAAATACACTCGTGTGTAGCAGCTACAGTCCTGGATAACACGCCTCGAGTCTTTAGGTAGTAACAGCTAATTCTCTTTAGCCTGAGACTTAACAGTTTTATGTTAACTGAGTAGACAATCCCTAATTGTTCTCAAAAATATTGTGGCTGTTTATAAAGTGATGGTGCACACGACAATAAGGTGTACAGAAGAGAAGCATTTGGTGGCACAGGCTACAGAGGGTACCCGCTGACAATGTAGATTCATTCTGCTGCCAATTTGAGAAACATTTTCTTTTCAGATGGAACCCATTGTGAAAAATAATTAAGTCTCTCAGCTGGGGAACATACTATTCAAGCATATGTTCCCCTTTTTAGTAAATCACAAGAGAAAGACATGCAAGCAACCAACACGTGTACAATATCCTTAATAAACCCCAACACAACATGGTTCCAAGTCATTCTTAGCACATTTACCTAATTCCAGTAAACAATTATTCAGTTTTCCAAATAATTACCTATATATCAGAAATTTCTAAATTTGGTCATATTTATTAATTAATTGACATGAAACAATTGTCTCCATTCACTTTAGAAAAGTACTTTTCACTTAAGTGGGCTACTAAATGAGCTTTCATTGTACCTTTTTTCAATTTTAATAAAATATCTTGACAGAAAAGACTAATGCCCTCCAGTACGCATCATAAGATCACATTCTCTTTGGGGCTGGCCCGGTGGCGCAGTGGTTAAGTTCTCGCGCTTCGCTTCAGCGACCCAGGGTTCACAGGTTTGGATCCCAGGCGAGCACCAATGCACCTCTTGTTGGGCCATGCTGTGGCGCGTCCCATATAGAGGAAGATGCGCACAGATGTTAGCCCAGGGCCAATCTTCCTCAGCAAAAAAGAGGAGGACTGGCATCAGATGTTTGTTCAAGGCTGGTCTTCCTCACGGAAAAAAAAAAAAGATCACATTGTCTTCAAACCTTCTAGGAAGAAGCCTGAAGAAAAGACATGAGAAACTTTGGAAGCTGTATTTATGAACTGTACTCTCTCTGTGGCATTCAAAAATATCTCTTCTTTACGAAGTGTAAAATAGTTTCTTTTCCCTGAAAAACTAATTGGAACACTCATTTCCATGTCATTAGCAGGACATTCAGATGTCTGTAGATGAGCTTTAAGGTAATGAATTTAAGCAGGAAGGTACTTTAGAAGTTATTCTAATTTTCTGTTTGATATTAAAAAAATCTGAGGCACAGAGAGGTTAAGCAACTTATTTAAAGTTCCACAGCTAATGAGTCACCCAATCATACATATTAGTCAGTCAACAACTAGTAAGTAGCCATTGCCTAAAACAGGATATATTTAAAAACTGCAGAAGGATGACAACGATCTTTTCTTGCCGTGGAATAACGTCTTTTCAAGATTCGTGGAAAATTATGTTACTTAAGAACACTTAGAAAGATACACTTAGAAAGATAAACGTGAGGGTACCAAAAACAAGGTGACATGGGGTAGAACGAGAACAGGGATTACAGAAAGAAAACACTGGAGCCTAGTCAGAGGGCGACAGGCTGTAAAGCAGTTCACAGGAACTCTTTGGTGGTGTTAAAAAGAAAGGAATGTTATTTGCCAGGCAATTATCTGTGAGCAGCAAGGAAAAATCCTTGGATGTAGCCAAGTTAATATGTTTTCAAGATTACTAAGAACTAGATGGAAATAAGATGGTTTGGAGATGTAAGCAACAAACTGCGTACTCTGGAAACTCAGAAAGGAGATCTGAAATGGTAGGTTGTCGAGAGACACATAACAGGGCCTTTGCTACTGACGGTCAGAGAACACCTGTATTTACTTAGCGACAGCACACCGAATTTGAGGCTGTCACCCACTTCGTGAGAATTCAGAAGAGTCCTCCCAGGATGGGAAGAGGAGACTTTGAGGGACCATGACAGCTGTCTTCTGGCATATTAAAGATCATTAAAGGTAAGAAAGAGTAGACTTTGTGTTTAGAAACAGAGCAGAAAAAGAAGAATTCTTAGGGAGAAGATATCATTATTTCAATTCAATATGAAGAACACTTTTTAACAATCAAAGCCATCCAAAAAAAGGGGAGTGGGAGCAAGAGACTGAAGTTTTTAAGCAAGGGCTAGATGATTACTTACTGTGATAGCAGACAGAATTTATGAATGAGATTAAGAGTTTAAACAGAAAACATCAGAGAGCTCTTCTACAACAGAGGCTAAATAATATGATAAAAGAGTGTTAAAAAATAGTGACACCTCTGAATTTTTGGCCAGAAGGATAATATATTGATGTCATGATTGTTATATGTATGGAAATCTTTTGTTTCAATGGTTTTGCTCAACTATTGCACTAACATTAGCCAAGAACACTGAACACCACATATGAGAACTGCTCATTTAATCCACCACATTTCTGTAGCATATAATCACTCCTATAAATTTAAGACAGCTATACTGCTTATATCAAAGTCAGCGTACCGTTGAGGAAATCCTGAGAAATTTAGCGAAGTCACCACTCCACAGCTCATGGTGCCAATCCCAGACATTAAAGAACTGCTTTGATTAAGAAATACATAAATGTACAACTTTTTTTTCTCTAAAAACACAAATGTAACCCAAGTAAAAATGACTGAGGCAAGGAAATAAGAAATCAGTTGTTTTTCCCATAACACTGCTTAAAAGGCAGAAAAAGCCTAAAAATAAAACATTCTATGTTAATTTTAACTAAATTGCAGACAGCAAAAATTTTGACTAAACTGCAGTGAGCATGAGTTCATTATGTCAAGATAAAAAATTACAATAAATGCATTACAAATATAAATTTTATGCATACATTTATGAATCTTATATATATTTTTATTTTCAAGTTAACAAAATAAAAAATAGTTAAGTGTTCTTTGTATGGACAATAGAACTTGTTGTCCAAAGAGATATCCAAATATGTG
This sequence comes from Diceros bicornis minor, assembly GCF_020826845.1. Classification (NCBI taxonomy): domain Eukaryota; kingdom Metazoa; phylum Chordata; class Mammalia; order Perissodactyla; family Rhinocerotidae; genus Diceros; species Diceros bicornis. The sequence goes on along the minus strand of NC_080742.1, from coordinate 17,789,792 downwards.
ATAATCGATACATGAATGGAGGGAAATAGAAAATACTGTGCTGGAGGCACATCTTACATTTCAAATGAAGGTTAGTATCACTTTGCTATATATATAAATCTGTATTTCTCAGAATCAAAACACTATAATCCTGTAACATCATCTTAGTTTGCAAACATAAGGCAGAATACAAAACCCATTCGAACATTCATCTCGAAAAATAACAAGTAGAAATAACTAGGAACATTTTGAAAAAGAGTACTGGGGAAGGAGGGCTAAAATTATTAGATATTAAAAGCCTACACTATGTAGACTGTTTAGTATTATTGCAGCTCAATATGAAAAAAACCCACAAAGCTGAACCTATTATATGATGAAGGTAAATTAGTAGGAAAGCATATGAATATTCAACAAACACTAATAGATAATTAGCCACCTGAAGAGGAAAAAAATAATGTAGATCCTTACTCCTCATATATAACAAAATAAGTTTCAGAGGGACTAAAGAATAAACATAGGAAACTGTTAAAATTCACTCCCCTAAAAAACTTAAAATAGCATGAATATTTGGTAAATCTTTGGTTGAGAGATTTTCTAAATTTAAACATAATGGAAGAAATAATAGGGGAAAATTTAAAAATCAAAAACCATAAGATTATAGGCAATATGCAAAATGTGAGGGAACATTTACATTAGTGGACAAAGCGTCAATACATATGTACATGTGAACAAGCCAACAGATAATCAAACACCAAGACCCCAACAGGTGAGGGAATAAGGGATAAAACAGGCCACTGACATAAAGAAATAAAAACATAGTCAACAAAGATAGGGAAAACTGTACAATTACACTAAAAATTGAAAATATAAATTAAAGTGAAATAAGATTTACTAATAAATTAGCCAATATTTTTATTTTTTATTGCAATTTTATTTATTTATTTTTTATTTTTTTAAATTTTTTGTTTATTGCAGTAACATTGGTGTATAACATTGTAAAAATTTCAGGTGTATATCACTGTACTTCTATTTCTGCATAGATTACATCATGTTCACCACCAAAATACTAATTACAACCCATCACCACACACACGTGCCGAATTATCCCTTTCACCCTCCTCCCTCCCCCCTTCCCCTCTGGTAACCACCAATCCCATCTCGGTCCCTATGTGTTTGTTTATTGTTGTTATTATCTACTACTTAATGAAGGAAATCATACGGTATTTGACCTTCTCCCTCTGACTTATTTCACTTTGCATTATACCCTCAATGTCCATCCATGTTGTCACAAATGGCTGGATTTCATCGTTTCTTATGGCTGAGTAGTATTCCATTGTGTATATATACCACATCTTATTTATCCATTCGTCCCTTGATGGGCACTTAAGTTGCTTCCAAGTCTTGGCTATTGTGAATAACACTGCAATGAACATAGGGGTGCATGTACCTTTACAAATTGGTGTTTTCAAGTTCTTTGGATAAATACCCAACAGTGGAATAGCTGGATCATATGGCAGTTCTATCCTTGATTTTTTGAGGAATCTCCATACTGTTTTCCATAGTGGCTGCACCAGTTTGCACTCCCACCAGCAGTGTATGAGAGTTCCCTTCTCTCCACATCCTCTCCAACACATGTTGTTTCCTGTCTTGTTAATTATAGCCATTCTGACGGGCGTGAGGTGATATCTCATTGTAGTTTTGATTTGCATTTCCCTGATAGTTAGTGATTTTGAACATCTTTTCATGTGTCTGTTGGCCATCTGTATATCTTCTTTGGAGAAATGTCTGTTCAGGTCTTTTGCCCATTTTTTAATTGGGTTGGTAGTTTTTTTGTTGTTGAGATGCATGAGTTCTTTATATATTTTGGAGATTAAGCCCTTATCAGAAGTATGGTTTGCAAATATCTTCTCCCAATTGTTAGGTTGTCTTTTCGTTTTGTTGATGGTTTCCTTTGCTGTGCAGAAGCTTTTTAGTTTGATGTAGTCCCATTTGTTTATTTTTGCTATTGTTTCTCTTGCCCGGTCAGACGTGGTGTTTGAAAAGATGTTGCTAAGACCGATGTCGAAGAGCGTACTGCCTATGTTTTCTTCTAGAAGTTTCACAGTTTCAGGTCTTACATTCAAGTCTTTAATCCATTTGGAGTTAATTTTTGTGTATGGTGTAAGGTAAGGGTCTACTTTCATTTTTTTGCATATGGCTATCCAGTTTTCCCAACACCATTTGTTGAAGAGACTTTCTTTTCCCCATTTTATGTTCTTGGCTCCTTTGTCAAAGATTAGCTGTCCATAGATGTGTGGGTTTATTTCTGGGCTTTCGATTCTATTCCATTGATCTGTGTGTCTGTTTTCATGCCAGTACCATGCTGTTTTGGTTACTATAGCTTTGTAGTATAATTTGAAATCAGGGAGTGTGATACCTCCAGCTTTGTTCTTTTTTCTCAGGATTCCTTTAGCTATTCGGGGTCTTTTGTTGTTCCATATAAATTTTAGGATTCTTTGTTCTATTTCTGTGAAAAATGTTGTTGGAACTTTGATAGGGATTGCACTGAATATTTTTAAATGTAAGATTCCTAAAATCTGGCTATTAGAGCGTTAAGATAAGGCACTCTCGTAAACCGCTGCTAGGAAGGTAAACTGATACAACCTTTCTCAAAAGTGATCTGGGCAAATATGGCAGACAGATATAAACTAACTAATGAAATAAATTACAGAATTAGAGGGAAGGAAGTGTCCATGACACAGGAGCATGCTGAGGCTGGGGGAGAGAAGGAGCTTCTTTAAGTCAACTCAAGGCAAGCTTTTCTGCTCCTTACAGCCTGGGTTATTCCAAGTAAGTGCTTCTCACACTACCTGTGACGAAGGGCCAGTCTTGTGTTTTATTTTCTTTTGTTTCCAATCTATTTCAGAACTAATACCATTAGAAAAATAAAATTTAGGGGCCGGCCTGGTGGCGTAGTGGTAAAGTTTGCACGCTCCGCTTCGGCGGCCCGGGGTTCGCAGGTTCGGATCCCAGGGGTGGACCTATGCACCGCTCATCAAGCCATGATGTGGCAGTGTCCCATATACAAAATAGAGGAAGACTGGCACAGACGTTAGCTCAGGGCCAATCTTCCTCAGCAAAAAGAGGAAGATTGGCAACAGATGTTAGCTCATGGACAAACTCTCTCACCAAAAAAAAAAAAAAAAAAGAAAAAAGGAAATTTAGATGGCATAAAATATAAATCCATGTTCTTAAACTATCAGAGTCAACATATAAATTACCCTGTCGATTGCTATAAATCTCTCTAAATGCTCACCTTAATTTCTGTCTTTCTCCTGTGCATGTGCTTGTGGACTGACACAGGTCCACAGACCATACTTTGAGCAGCACTGTTTTAAGTGATGTGGTGCTTAAGACATACTAATAGGCCCCTGCACAATACTTTCCTAACTTCACATTATTAGAAACAATGATCTAATTTATCAATATATCAGCATTCACAGATTGACTACACTCATTCTGAGCAAGTTTTGGAAGGATATTAGGCACAAAACTTGATTGCTCTGCAACAGCCTTAAAAACAATTTTGTTTCCTTCCATCTCAAATAAGTGATGTATAATCTGCTTTGCAAATCTGGTAACTGCCAAATATGAAGGAAACCACAGCAAATTAGTTACCATCTCTTAAAATTTTACATCTTTTTATACAATTCTCACCAAATTAACCTAGATATTAAGATGTAATTCCAATCAAGATACCAACAGGTTTTTTTTGCTTGTTTCGTTTCAACAGGGATGCAGGGAATTAAGTTGATTCTCAAGTTCATCTAGAAGAGAAATGCATAACAGGCTTGATATTTGGTAAAAGAAGAACAATGGGATGGGTGCTCTTACTCTGCCAAATACCAATTAATCGTATGAAGCAACAGAAACTAAAACAATGTGATTGTGACAATAGTAATAACAACAACAGCAGCAACAACACTTATTGATCATCTATTATGACCAAGGCATGAGGTAAACACTTGATGTTCATTATGTCATTACTCCCCACAACCGTCCAAGGCAGATGTTACTATTACTTCCACCTTATTATGATGAAACAAACTCAGAGAGGATAATTTAATAAGTGACTGATCTGGGGGAAAAAAAGAATATATCAATGGGAAGAAAAATGGGGTCCAGAAACACACCCAATTTCATGCTACAGGGAGCATTTTCAAGTCACTGAGAAATGGAGTATTTAACAAATAGTTATAAGGCAAGAAATGATCAGATTATGAAATATACTTAGATCCCACCTACCACGAGACAAAAATAACATTTACAGGTGAGAGAAGAGATAAATGTAAACAATAAAACTATAAACATTCTGGAAAACTAAGAATAATTTCAAAAATAATTGTAAGTTGAAGAATATCTTTCTAACAAGACGCAAACATACGAGTCAGAATTGACCGCAAAAAATTTAAGACCTCTATAACAAGAAAAATACTATTTCAAAAAAGTAAAATGAATTGAGCAAAAATATATGCAAAACATAAAGAAGAGTTAATATCTCTAATATTTAAAGAGAATTAATGTGAAAAGGACAAGTAATTTAACAGAATTGAGTGAAGAATAGTAAGAGGAGTTCACAGAAGACAAAAAGATACTCCACCTCACTAAAAAACAGGAAAATAAAAACTAAAAAAGAAGACAATATTTTCACTCATGAGATATTAAAAATTAAAATGCTGATAATATCTAGGCAGGTGAAACTCTGGTAAAGCAGACACTGATGCATGGTTGCTAGAAAAGATTACTCACATCGCTTTTCTTCTGAAAGCAAATCTGTGGTACCCATCAAAATTAAATATCTGGTTATCCCTCAACTCAGCGATATTACTTCCAGGAATTGATAGTTTAGAAATGGAAATATATTCAGCCTTTGAAGATACTGCTTCTTACTTGTAGAATGCTTTTTTGTTGTTTTGTCTAGAAAACTCTTCTATGTGTTTCAATACCAAGCTCCAGTGGCCGTTCCTCGTGTCCAGGCCATGTTTAATCCACCTTTGATTCCTCAGCACAGTTCCAAGAGCCTTGGAGTATTTAAAGCTTATGTAGAGGCAAGGTAACATAAGACACGGAGGAGACCAATCAAAACCAACGTGAGAGCGTGAAGACATCTGTGTGAAGGAGTCAGTAACAACGGCTAGTGCAAACAGAAGTAACAGTCTGAAGGCAGAAGAAAGCAGTTACTCGGTTACAGCTAGAGGGAGTGTAAAAAGAGTGGGTCAAACCAGCTCCAGCAAAACGAGGATGAGCACAGCAGGCCCACATGTCGACTTCAAAGCATCAGAAAATCAGAGTGGAAAAAAAAAAGGCTTGTGGTGAGAGAGTAGTTATTCCCAGTCAGTCCTGAAACTAAGTTGAAGTTACGTTAAAAAAAATAAAATTAAGGGCCCGGCCTGGTAGCATAGTGGTTAAGTTTGCACGCTCCACTTTGGCAGCCCAGGGTTTGCAGGTTTGGGTCCTGGGGGAGGACCTATGCACCGTTCATCAAGCCATGCTGTGGCAGGCATCCCCCATATAAAGTAGAGGAAGATGAGCACAGATGTTAGCTCAGGACCAATCTTCCTCAGCAAAAAGAGAAAGACTGGCAACAGATATTACCTCAGGGCTAATCTTCCTTACCAAAAAAAAAAAGAAAAAGAAAAATTAAAAAAGCAGAAAATGGCAACATTTCTTGAGAGAAAAATATGAAAATAAATAGACTTAATAAAACACTGCCTGCATTGATCTTTCATTACCTCCTAAAATGGAGGCTACAAAATCTCTAATAATCACATATAAGAGCTGAATGTAGAAATACTGTATGCATGAATTTGACCAAAGGTTTAAATTACCATAATTGGAATTGGTATAAAGTACAATTTATGTCAATCTAAGGGTGGTTTATCTTTTTTTTTCTTTTTTTTGGTGAGGAAAACTGGCCCTGATCTAACATCCGTGCCCATCTTCCTCTATTTTGTACGTGGGTCGCCACCACAGCACAGCTGAGGAGTGGTGTAGTTCCGTGTCCAGGATCCGAAACCATTAACCCCAGGCCGCCAAAGTAGAGCACGCAAATTTAACCACTACGCCACTGGGCCTGGCATGCAAATTTAACCACTACGCCACTGGGCCAGGCCCAGGGGGTGGTTTATCTTTATCTAAGGGTGGTTAGACTAAGAGCTGTGTAAGATTAAGAGCTCAAAAAGCATTTGTTGAATGAATAAAAGATAAATGAATAAATTACAGACTGAGCGGATAGTAAGTAGATAAGGCAAAAAATGTCTGGATCTGATTGAATCTTGTTTCAGAAAAGACAATTTAGAAGAATGTTATGAATTATTATTAAAAATGATCTTGAAATCTACTTGGAAATTGTAATTCATTATACTAAGCTTTTTAATCTTTGTTTAAAAGGAAAAGCTTAGTAAATTTATAAGGCTCAGTAACTTATGAAGAAATTTTAGAGTAACTTCTAAAGAATTAAGCAGGTTTATTTTACAGATTTCTCCAATGTATATTTCCTAATGTTGCTTTCATTCATTTTTTTCCATCCAGCATGAATTGAGCCTATATGTTAAAAACAAATCTAACAGAAACAAAGAAGACAAAAACAAAAAGTTAGTCTCTGTACACAAAAATCTTCATAGTATTAGGAGGGAGAGAGCACATATGGAACACACAAAAATACAAAGGAATTATAAAAAGTAGTAGTAGTAGAAGTAGTAGTAATAATAATACACCTACTTTGTACAGTAAAAATTAAAAATTAAGCTAGAGATTCAGCTAAGGGTTTCTGGGAAGGTCAAGTTTTACATTAGTTAACAGAAAAAGAATCAGTGAAGAAAAAATCACACACATATAATAAAACTTGAAATAAACAGATTAAGCAAGCAAACTGGCTGGGTGAAAAGAAGAAAAAGAAAGCGTGGTATGGACTGGACCAGGGCTGCTTCCAATCAAAATAAAAACAAGTTACTGGGCCAAATAAGTGGGCAGAGGGCCCAGTGCCGGGGTTACCACTAACTGTGCGATACTCCTTCTATCATGCATCTCCTGGGTTCCAGCTTGTTTACTGATAACATAAAGGGGTGGAACCAGCTTTTCTCCTAAGGTCCTTGTTCCTTTAGCTCTGAAATTCTGATACCTGTTTTCTAATAGCCAAGACTTTCCTATTCCAAAGACAGACAACCTTTTATACTGTTCTCATCATATTAGACTGCTTTTTAGTCCGGGCATGAATACAAGTAATTAGATCATTTCAGCATTCCAAATTATAAAAATGAATCTTGAAGACTGCCAGTGTGGGCAGTTTACTAAACTCAGTAGTAACTTCTAAAAATTGTTATGGAGACACAACGTACCAAATATCACGTGTTATACAGAAAATACTGCAATGGGTATTGAGTTGTCCAAACCACCTGATGGATAAGGGAAGTATTCCAGCTATCAAGGGCAGATGATGAGATCTTGTGTATTCTTATTTCACTCACTTCTGAAGCTTCTGACCCACTTCACTCACTACTGTGCTTCTGAATCCTTTTACAAAACGGTCCTGAGATGGTTGATAAATCTATGTTATGTGGTATGGTATTACCAGGCAAGTTATTCTTTCTACTCATCACGCCTGCTCCAACTAATTTAAGAACTCACCGCCCGAGCTGAGTCACCGAAGTCTATCTTCAGCCTCCCCATGGCCCTGATGATGGCGATAATTGACTGGATGGTATTACTGTAGACCACCGCTCTGTACTGTTTACACTCCTCTTCCGAATAACCGGCTTCGTGGATAATTCTGAGACAAAGAAAACAGAGAACACTCACTTCCTCTGACAGAAGGGCACACTTACACACAAAACACAAATTGAATGTCTTAAATCTACTTACTTCATCTGCTTCACAATTGTACTTTTCCCAGATTCACCAGCACCTAAAAAAAGTAAAATAAAATAAGGGATTTCTAACTTAATCACTTATGTATATACAACTCCCAACACACATGCACACACATTCCCTCTCTCTCTCTCTTTCTGCCTCTAACAGTTGAATTTTGTTTTATGACAAAATGATTTTTATTGGTTTCCAAACATATAGAAAAGTTCTCAAAAGTAAGTCCCACCTGTTTATTATTTCTTAGTACTTAAATTCAATAAACTCAACTGAAAAAAATGCTTTCATTGGTATTTGTGTGTGTTCCCTAAAGCATTAAAAAATTCAATTTTCTATAACTTAAATTGACACACTATAAGTAGTTTTATTTAGGATTTTGCTCCCTCGAAGATGTTTTAACCGTTTGGCCAATTATCATAATTTTAGCCTTTGGCTCTTGTGAAGTAGATGGTAGTGGTGCCAAGAAGCCACAGGAAAAATAATTCAAGAATATATGTTAAAATAGCTGTCTCATGCAATATGTTCAACCACCACTATTAAACAACTGACAAACAGCCAACACAAGCTGCTGCACTGAGGATGCGACGGTGCGCAGGACAGAAATGTCTTCATCTTCCCTGTCACCCATGCCATAAGCCCATTCTCAAAACTCTCCTCCACTCTAATACGCAGGGTCTCCTCACAATCTGAGTCCCCAGCATTATGCCATGGTAACATGAAAATATTACCAATGAAATGGCCTTTATAAAATCAGAGCCCTCTTATCCTTCACACTTAGAGTAGCTGCTATCTTTATGTCCAATTAGATCAATTACTTGTCCGGCTCCTCTTGATTGCCAGATACTGAAAACATCTGAGTGCAGAACACAAAACAAGGAAGATACAACAATATCTTCTGGCCTCACGTTGTCTTTGGTCAGGGCTACATAGCGTGGAGGTGTTTATTACGGTTTGAGAGAGAGGGCTCAGGATTTTCACTGTCTGGGCCCCACATTCCCACTTTCCCAGGGAGATTCCTACAGTGCTTTACGCTCCAGCATCACTGAACAACTTACAGTTCCAAGAACACCTACCACTGATCACGCCCAAAGCTTCACACTGTTTCCCCTGCCAAAACGCAATCTGCTCTGCTTCCTCTTGCCGCTCTGGTGATCCTCTATCAACCACGAAACTCACCTCCTTCATCACGGCCTGACCCACTCCCCAGGTGATCCCTGCCTCTCACTCTGCACTTGTTTCTACTTGAATTCTCAGCAGCCTGTGCCAGATACAGAGTCCATCAACCAGAAATGTACTTGGACTTATTTACACTATTTGTAAGGGATACAATTAGATGGCAACCTTCTGGGCTCCATTCCCTTCGCCCCTTTCTCCCTCTAGCTACACAGACACGCGCACCCAAACCATCAGAGGCATCTGAGAACAGGTCATAGGTAAACGGCCTATTTGAAAATCTGGGGGGGGGGGGGGGAGTGCTTAAATTTTACTTGTGATTTGATATTCAAAAAATTTTCCCCAAGATACCAGCACATTAAGTGGAAAAGCAGGAACTGAATAAACAACGAGGGCATTCTTCATGTACAGACAGCCTTCCAATCTTTCAGGGCATCTGCCAATAAAAACAATTCCAAGATAAACAACCCATTATTTATTAATCAACAACAGTGTACTTGGCTCTGTGGCAAGCACAATTGTAGGCATTACAGCCTCACACATTTCTCTAACTTGAGAGGTCTGCCCAAGGAACATGTGTGAGGTAGTTTCCAGGCGATCTGGAAGGGGGCCCTCGGGTTTCTAGAGCACTGCAAGTCAATCAGCAGCTGCCAGGCTGTGGGGACTGGACATTCTAGATCCCAGCATCCATACACAGAGGTGGTGATTCCACAGGCATAGTGAGCTTTGATGAACAGCCACCCATGGCCCATTCTGTTAGCCAAAGAACTCAACAACTCAAAGGCCCGGAGAAAGGCTCACATGAGCCAACCTGGTGAGGTCTGAGAGCCACACGAGGGGACACAGAAACAGTAAAGAGTAAGATTGTTTACCAGTTGAACTATGTGTACACATATGAGAATTTTTAAATCTTAACAAGGAAAAAGCAAATTTTCCAGATGTTAGGAGTTATCTTTAAATTCTAATTTACTTATCTCTTAAAATAATTGGTGATAGTTGACACTTAGCTTACTTTGCAATGAACATCTAGTCAATGGCTTACGGTTCAAAAAATCCTGAAATCTGTTTAACATTAAAGAGCAGGGATAGTAGTGTTATTAATTGAATTGCTACCTAATTTCTTTGCTAGTCACAAGGTACTCTGGGTGGAACAGATATCCTACAGGCAGAAATGCTGAAAAAAATCTTTCAAAGCTTAGCAATTTATGTAATTAGTTTTCAATTCTCACTTTCACGCAGACAGACTCCTAATAGGAACATGAGAAATGCCACATGGTTATGGTTCCAACCCTCTGAGTACTGGTATTCTTTCCACGTAGTGAGTGTACAGGAAAGGGTTAAAGGATGCTCTCTACAGAGTTGAGTCAGCCCAGTCACATTTGAAGATCAGCAGGAAGCAATATTGTAAAAAAACGCAGAGGTAGTGGAGGCGCAGGGGAAGGGAGAAAAGGGTAAATTTCCCTAAAAGTATCAGCGAGGCAGCTACTGCTTTTCACGTTAAGTCCAGAGGTGGGATTAAAGGGGTGGAAAGACCCTTCTTTCAAGAAGAAACAAGTAATATATAACATGTATTGGTCAGCAAAGATCAAAGCATGTGACCACTGCGGTCACAAGGCCAGGCTAGTCAAGGTGACTAAGTGGTCTGTAAAGTAAGCATCAACAAGCTGGGCACTGTGAAATGAGTGGGACTTCAGAGTTGTGGGAAGGGCCAAGAATGTGTGCAGTGGTCATGGCAGGCCCATAACTGCAAAGCCAAAGGCAGGGTCACTGAGGGGATCCCTCAGGCCCCTCTTCAAGGAGGAAGTGGCTGATAGAAAACTGCATCTCTGAGAGCAAATCCTGCGCCCAGCAGGAGTATGACTCCGAACTCAGCATCTGATGATAACGCACCACACGGAAGGTATAGGGCAAGGGAGCATCGACACAGAACCATGGCCAGGGAACTCATCTGCAGGTCACAGGAACACACCTATAGCCCCTACTAACAGAACTTGGAAAAGGAAATGCTTCAAGTTAGGACAAGGAGAGGGAGGGGGAGGGGGAAACTCCAAACAAACCAAGATCTATGTAAAGTAACCCTTGGCTAGATTCTAAGTCCTTGAATAGAATTAACATAATTGACATTATAGAAATGACGATCAAACAGTGTCTGCCCCTGATCTTGGGGGGAGCTGGGCAGTATAGGAAATCTCAAGTTTTAACTGCTGGCAAAGTTTAAAAGAAAAAAAAAGGCTCTACTCTCAAAAAACAAATACTTTTTTTTTTTTTTTAAGAAGATTCTTTGTCTAATCCTCTACTTAAGGTCACATTTATAACATTTATTTCCTGGTTTCAGGGTTGTAAGCTGCCCAATATCACAGGCTGTTCAGCAATTAAATTGGTGATCTAGTCAAGTTATGCTGAATTCCTGACACCACCACTCAACGTTCATGAAATCCTAATTTTTATGTAGAACTTAACAATTTAAAACTTTTACATTGAATAAAGCTACATTATAATTTAGTCTAAATTACAAGTGCATTTAAAGTCACTTCTGTTTATCATAGTGCTACTAAAGATTAGCAAGATCAAGGTCCCCCCTTTTAAGATAGAAGCAAATAAAGAGTGTATAAGGGCAAATAGAAATTAAAAATAAGAGGCTTAATTATTCCAGTTGAAAGGAAGGGAAAAGATTTCCTTCCCCTCCTTTTTCTTAGAGCATCTACTTTAGAAAAATTGTAACTGTACGTACTTTCTCCTTTCTTTGAAATGTGTGTGTGTGTGTGTGTATCCCTTTGAAAACTAAATATGCCTTTTTTGTCAGCTTTATGACCTAGAATGTCTTTCTCGAGGGTGTGGAAGCCATTTCTCTGCAACGTAAACATCAAGGGAGATAGCACCCCCATCTCCCAGTTTCTGTGGGAGAGTAGGAGCCTAACTTGGGTGGGTGCCTTGCTACAAGTTGCAAAAAGTTGTCATAAAAACAGGAGAAGTTTGTTCCTCCTCTGGATAAGGCCAATTAGCTAACACAGACAGTTCCCCAGTTAGCAGGTAAAGTTAGGACGAACTATGTGAGCCATGAGGTGTTGTCAAGCCTCTTACTTAAGGACTAGTTATTGTGCCTCTTGAAAATGTGTATGTAATACGTTGTATCATCCCCATATCAGGGGATGAGGTTCCTGTCTCTGCACTCTCCTAGCAGACTGCCTGCGAGGCACACCACACTCTGGTTCAATGCTTATTCAATAAAAAAAGTGTTTTCTTTCTCTACTACCTTTGCGAAGAAGATTTCTGGGTTGGGAGAAGATTTTGTTTCTCATTATAATTCCCCAACATGGGTAATAATCTAAAAATCTTTTTTATTTAGCTATAAGAAGCTCTGAACTTATATTTAAATAAATATACACACATTTATGGAATATATCTGACATTTTGGGATATTAAAATAATTTGATAATGACTGTAAACATCAGAATCTAGGTCCCCTAGATGACCCACTTTAATGGGTCAATGTTAACTTAAAAACTTTAAAATCCATGTTAACTCCCCATAAACCTACCCCCTGAGCCACTCAAGCCTGAGATAGGTATCATACTATTACATGGAGCAAGAATGATTGCACACACGAGACTACTCTAGAAAAGCAGGACAAAAGGAAGGAAGATTGTGGGCAACCCAGTCAGAGACCACGTTAAGTCAGCTACACTAACTGAGAGATCAACATTTCTACACATCAAGTCTACAGACTCACAAAGTGAGGGGGAGGAAGGATGAAGGACTGGAGGCCACAAGCATATTCTTGGGACTCTACAAGTTTTCTGAAGAATTTGTAATTCAGTGTTTTTACTTGCATAACAAATAATTTAAGAAATTCTCAGTCACTTGAATGACTCCATGTGACTGAACAGAGCCGGACAATTTCAGGGTCTATATTTGAGTTTGTGTTTATAGATGCCTAAGATACTCAAGCAAGTGTCAAACATTTACCTTGCTTGGGAACCTGTCTTTCCACCACTCTATCTGGTTTGGCTGTCAATCACTTGACCCTTTACCCAAAGAAGGGGTCATGTGTTCCTAGCTGGCCAATCAGAGCTGTGTGACTGGGAATAAAAAATACTTATGCTTATAGGTCTTATACAAACCATCAAACAAAACCTTTTATAAATTAATATATGTAGACACATTTGTATATAATATATATAAAACTTACCAAATAGTAACTTTGGATACAGTGATTTTATTTTCTCTCCAAGAAAGAAATGAGATCTAGGTGCCAATCGGAGGTCTTCCCTGGCTTTTTATGTGAAAGCTATCAGAAAAATCCCAGCACTGAAAGGATAATGTGAAATTTGGCCCACAGAAGCCATTTTCCATGATCACATCATGGAAGACACTTAAAGGATGGAGCCCAACACAGGGAAGCAGCACCGAGAGACTGAGAGAAAGTGAAGTCAAGAGGAGCCTGACAACACTACTTGAACCTTTAGATGAAGTCTCACTTAGAGAGATGAGTGCAATTTACCATCCAAAGTGGGATAGTGCTGCGAGTTTGGGGCAGCATAAACCAGGACTGACCGGGCAAAAGCAGGAAATATATCACTCTAGTCATAATTGAAGACAATTTCACCTTGACTTCCAAGCTATGAGAGCCAGTTGTGAGTTTGCTTTCTGTCACACGGACCCAAAAGAGCTTGGACTAACCCTGTGCCAAAAAGTATTACTTTAATTATCTTTAGCTAATGAGGGAAAAACTAAGGAGGTTAATGATCCATTTACACCAAGTGAAGGTCAAATGATAATTACTGCATGCTTTACAAAAGAAAGTTACAGAAGTTTAGATGGAGAAAAGATGTGGGAAAAGTAGTCATTATACAGCCCACTGCAGAAGAGGTATGTTAATTTCAAAAGAATCATATTGCAAGTACAATTTATTGCAGCTAATATATCATTATTTGTCATATTAAGTTAATATTAATTTTACTTTTTAAATATATTAATTTATAAAATTGTTTTTATAGTTCACATAAGACCTACAAGCATAAGGAATTTTGCTCCCAATGATAGTGATACATATTTATGAAAATAATTTAGGACCACACAGGGGGAGAATGTTTTCCTTTATCAGGGAACCATACGTTGCTTTGTCTAAAACTCAAGTCTAATTGTGCTCATGTTTTTGCTCAGCTGTTTACTATTAAGGATCAGTAAATAATTAACACATACAAACTTTCTCAACTTGTCCTATGTTGACCTACAATTCTCCATGGGTTTCTCTGGCATTTCTGAACATGTATGGGCAGAGGCACCAACTGCCTTTGTTCTCTCTACCATCTTTTCAAGGATGTTTATATGGAGAACAGTCTTCGAAGACAGAAATAACGCCTCCCTCTGGAGAAGAGAGCAGGTCTGTTTACGTCCAGTACAAAGCAGATAATGTATCTTCAGGAACAAAGGCTTACTGCACATTACGAAAAAAAAAAATTGGGGATCCCTAAGTTCAGAGTTCTCCTACTGCTACTAGAAGACCAGAATAAAGCAAGAAAAAGTGTGGTGGAAGCTAGTGATTGCCCATTAACAGGTTCTCTCCTTCTGCTCTAATAAGAGTAGTGGCTGGACACACGGCGGCTAGAGACCACATTTCTCAGGCTCCCTGCTGCCAGGTATAAACCACATTTCTCCCCAAAGCACATGTGTGTAAAAGGAAAATGCAGCCTTGGACTCCCTCTCTCCTGTTCCTTCGGATGAGCCAGAGAAAGAGTATGCCTACAGTCTTGTTCCAACCATGTGGATTAAGACAATACCCAGGGAAGGTGGGGCAATGAGAAGGCAGGAAATTGGGTCCCTGAACGCCCACGTGAGGCAGAGCGCTCCAGCACTATTTCACCTCAGATTTGTTACACGAGAGAAATAAGCATCTATCTTCTCTAGGCCACGGCCAGGTTAGGTTTCTTTGATACAGAGCTTGGCCTTTACGCTGAGAAATTTTTTAAAAATTGTCTAGGTTTAAATATATAAAGATATATAAACAAAACAAAGAAGTCCTCAAATCTACAATGTTTAAAAAAATCACCATAAATAAAGTGGAAAGGCAAACTACAGATAGGGAAAAATATTAGTAATTGATGAGTATCAAAGTACAGATTTCTTTAATTCATAATAAATTAACACTAATGGACCAGAAAAATACCAATATTCCAAATAGCAAAAGACACAAACACAATTTAGAGGAAAAACATACATATATAATATTTTTAAACTATATACATATATTTATGCAAAAAAAAACTACATTGAAAGAAATACACTGAAGTGTTTATATCTCCGTAATGCAATTTTATTCTTCAAACATTTCTGTAATTTCCAAATTTTTACATTGTACATAAGATTGAATCAAAACCACGCAATTTACTTAGAAAAATTTGGTCATATCTCTTGCATGATTAAAGTTGAATAAAATCATCTTCTTTAATCTCATTTGCTTCAACCCACGTTCTCATCTCATCACTCATGCACATAAATCTCACATTCAAATCACAGCAAATTACTTTTACTTCCAAAAGTTTCACGATCATCCCTGCCTCTGATCCTCCCTCCTACTTTCTCCCATGTGGAGCCCGTTATCAACACGGGCACTAAAAAAGACCACACCATATTTAGGCAGAGGAGCATCTAGGGTTGATGCGAAGGCACATCCAATTTTCAGGGAGTGTGGAAACTGGGTTGGCAGACACTGGGCCTGCTACATGGCCCATTATGGCAGATGGGATGGGCACCAAGACCAGAGCCCTGCAGAGACTTAGGTAAGAGATTCCGAGGCCTGCACTTAGAGGCAGCTCAGGCAGGCAGGCTCCATGCAACCATGAGTTACAGCGCCAGAAACTTCAATGGTGATGCCAGGAGCACCTAGGTGAGAACATCACCTCCAAGACCAGAGGAGGAGGAGCACGTCACATCTAAGGGACCAGACTCTGTCCCTGCACAATGAATTCAAGCAAGCCACTCTTCTCCCCCCCCCCACTGTCCCCACACCAATTAGGGGAAACAGCAGGAGGGAGGATGGCAAGTGAGGAAACATTTTTACCTGAACACTACAAAAATGGACTGTTGAAATGGTCAGATCGGACCAAGGCTTAAACAACAATGAACAATTTGTAATTTTCCCACTGATCAGCAGCTAGAGGCTCAGCAAGAGGTAGGTTGATTTTAGGCTAAATTAAAATAAAAACAGTGTGAATTAACTCTTGTAACCCTCACTATTAATATATAAGCAATGGTTTCTAAGCATCTTTAGAAAGAGACATGGATACTGTACTTTCCCCTATCAGACAACCCAAATCTCACAGATGACCTCCACAGCCTCCTCTGAGCAACCACCAACCGGACCTGGACAACCACATGTGTCACACCTGGTGTGAGCTGACATCATTCTCTCTCCACCATAAACACTTCCCTTCAGTAGGTAACCAAGGCATATATACATTCCCTTCTTCTACTTTCACCAACTCAGATTAAATCAATTCCGTGTGACACCACGCTCTTGGAATGTATACATGTACCTTAAAGTTTTAATTAGGATTCTGGTCCAGGCCACAGAAGTGATTTAAATGAGAGAAAGAATGCCACCTCTCTTTCCCACAGCAGTCTAAGGGCAAGCAGTCCCAGGGTCACAGTCAGCTGGACAGTGTTAGGGATCCAAGTGCCCTTTTCATATTGCCCTGCCATCTTCATGACACAGCTTCCCACTCAGGGGTAGACATCTGTCTGTGATCCCACCTGTACATGAACCCTGCAGTCAGCAGGAGGCAGAACAAGTAGAGGAAGTGGAGGAAATGCACTTTCCCTCTTAGGGTACAACCCAAAACTGTACCCATCATTTCCACCTACATCCCCATGACCAGAACCTAACCTCCTGGCCTCACTTGGCTACCAGTAAGGCTGGAAAATACAGTCCCTAGCTGTGTGGCTACGTGTCCAGAAAACAGATCCCAGGGGCTACTGGGGGATGAGCAGAAGTCTCTGCTGTACTCCATAAGCCTATTCTCTTCTTTCCTTCACTGTCTGTTCCACCTTTAAGCTAAAACACCAAGTTAAAGTTGAATAAGACCTGGGTCCTGATTCTAGAAAGTTGTATCCAGAATAAAAGAAGACAATCAAGGAAACAGACAATCATAATATTTTCTCTTCCATTCAAAGAATATGTATGGAGTACCCACACAATATGGCAGGCACAACACTGGACACTGAGGACAGATTGAGTGGGAATAGAGCTGTGGTCCGTGGTCTCATGAGGGGGAGGAACAGGTGTCAGGAAACACTTCAGATTGTGGGTAAGGAAAGGCCACTCAGAGGAAGTGATTAACACATGCAGTTTACTTAAAATATCAACACCTGTTACTCATGTATCTTAAATTAATGTATCCAGTAATTCACTGGAAGAACTAAATTAAGGAAAAGTAAGAAAATGATGGTAAAAGGTTAAGGAAAAGTTCATACAACAAAACAGGTACAGGTACATATAATTCCAAAAAACAAGAACTATAGCCCATTTATCCTTTTCACAGGCCCACTAATGTGTGAAATACCCTCTTTAAGCACTCTTCTAGGAAAGACACTGATAAAAGGAATTATATCCGGAGAGGAGGCATAGAGGACTATAAACTACTTCATTTGAAGAAAGGCTGAAGGAGGGGGGAATGTTTAGGAAAGAAAAAGACTAGGGGAAAATAGGATGTCTGATAAATAGCTGAAGAGCCCTCACATGGGAAGAGAAGTTATACCGTGTGACACTCAAGAAGGCTGAATTAAGATCAATAACAGAAATTACACAGAAGCAAATTTGGCTCAATAAAAGGAATAATCTATTTATAATCTGATGCCAGAATCTATAAAACAATATCATCTGTCAATAGGATTGTCATTCCCCCCTGTTCTCTACTGTAGGAGGCATACATATAGTTTCACTAGATGCCATTTTACATTACTAAGATATAAGTTAAAAAGAAATGGGGCAACTCCCCATTTCCCATAGTTAACAATACTGTATTGTACACTTAGCATTTTGTTACGAGGGTAGGTCTCACGTTAGGTGTTCTTAACACAGTAAAAGAGTGGGGGACAGAGGGAGGGAATGAGGCAATACAAAACTCTAGATTACACTATTGGAAATCATTAAAATCATTTGTACTATCCTGATTCATGCAGTTGTGTTAAAACGTAGGTTTCATATAAACAATAATAAAAGGCTATGTTGAATTCATACATTGTGGCCATACCCAGTTTCTGCATAGGGCCAAAGTCCCATGGAAATCAGTAAAAGACAAGCCTTCACTGCTTGTTCTCATCAGCTCTTCCCACCACACAAGAGAGAGTCTAAAACTGATAAATGATGGGGCAGCTTTAACTAAATCCCTGTTCTCCCTTATGCAAACTGACACACAGGGACTTCAAGTCTATAAAGAAGGAAATAGGAAAAAATTCTTGAGTAAATATCCAATAAATTAATTTTTACAAAGAAATAGGAAATTATTTCTTATTAAAAAATGAGGATAAATAATACATCATATCCCTCAGGATTGTCTAGGACATGATAAAATAGTTTGGCAAGTACTGACACACTAATCAGAAAAGGTTTATGTAAGCAAAGAGGCTTCACATCCTGAGTCATTTAAAAATTTAATCGGATGAACTGTAAGAGAAGGAACTATTTGGCCCTAATTTGAGAACACTTTAGTTTCTAGTTGAACCAGCTGCTCTAGGACTAAGCAACCAGAAATGGTAAACTTCTTAAATGCCAACTGGATTTTCTTTTTTCAAATTGTCTCTATTAAAGCCATATTATGTTTACTATAAGATATGCTGATTTCAGTGATGTTAAATGTGAAAAATGTGTAGCTTAGAATTAATGAAATATATGTTCCCCTGATTCATCCTCACTAATGGATCTAAATGCCAGGTTAGAGCTTCCATTAGGGATTTAGTATATTTAAGTTTTAAGAGTTATTAAGAGTTAATAAACATGAAAAGATACTCAACATCAATAGTCATCAGGGAAATGCAAATCAAAACCACAGTAAGATACTTACTTCACACCTACTGAATAGCTAGAATCAAGAAGTCAGACATTAACAAGTGTCAGTAAGGTGTGGAGGAACTGGAACCCTCATACACTGGTGGTGGGAATGTAAAATGATGTAGTCACTTTTGAAAATACTCTGACAGTTCAAAAAGTTAAACAAAGAGTTACCATTTGATCCAACATTTCCACTCTTAGGCATATACCCAAGAGAAATGAAACACAAGCCCATGCAAAATCTGTACATGAATATTCACAGCAGCATTGTTCATAGTAGCCAGAGGTGGAAACAACTCAAATACGAGTTGGCAGATTCAACCAACTGCAGATCAAAAGGCCTAGGATGGTTGCGTCTATACTGAAGAAATACAGACATTTTTTTCTTGTCATAATTTCCTAAACAATACAGTATAACAACTATTTACATAGTACTTACAATGTGTTAGGCATTTTAAGTAATCTAGAGATGATTTAAAGTACATGGGAGGATGTGTGTAGGTTATATGCAAATACTACACCATTTTATATAAAAGACTTCACCATCCTCAGGTTTTGGTATCCGCAGGGGGGTCCTGTAACCAACCCCCCATGGATACTGAGGGTGACTGTATGATCAGTAAACAAAATGTGGCATATCTATACAATGGAATATTATTTGGCCATAAAAATGAATGAAGTACTGATAGATGCTACAACATGGATGAACCCTACAAATTATGCTAAGTGAAAGAGGTCAAACAAAAAGACCACATATTGTCGTCTGATTCTACTTACATGAAATGTCCAGAAATGTCAACTCTATAGAGACAGAAAGTAGATTAGTGGCTGCTTAAGACTGGAGGTGGGGGTGGGGTTTAGGGGAAATGGGAGGTACCTGCTAAAGGATACAGGTTTCCTTTGGGGGTAATGAAAATGTTCTGAAATTGATATGGTAATAACTGCACAACAATGTGAATACACTAAAAATACTGAATTGTATACTTTAAATTGGCAAATTGTATGGTTGGTGAATTATATCTCAATAAAGATGTTTTTAAAAATTAATAAAAAATTGGTAATCAATAATTATCATTAAAAAGATAATTTAAGAATGATATTTTTTAAAACCTGATTACAGACACTGTACTTACCTCCTTCCCCTGAAATCATCCTGAAACCTTGACTAACACTTGGTTCCCTGCTCAGAAAAGACCACACTCTTTCTAAATGGAACCTTCCTTCTGCATCTTCTTCTACTGTGTAGCATTTCTGACTGCACAGTTTGCTGAAGGAGTAGTGATTTTATCTATTGCTGAAGGACTAGTGATTTTATCTATTGCTGAAGGACTAGTGATTTTATCTAAAGCAGAAGTCCAAAGATTTTATACCTAGCAGATAGGTGGTGCGTGTTATGAGAGCATGATGTACTTCTACTGATTCTAGTACCAACAAATAATCCCTCAGGAGGAAATTTTAGCCTGTAGGTCTCTAGACTCCAGACTTGCAGAAGTTAAAAGCTTTTAGGCCATTCAACACAGGCATTTCAGAGCTTCATTAAAGAGGGCCAGAAGGGCTCCCGCAGTGGCAAGTGGAAGGAAAAGGCCACCCCAAGTGCCCGATGCAAGACGTGGGATCTTCCTAAAATTGTCATCTCTTGAGGCATTATTCTTGCTCCTTATTTTAAATCCAGGAATACTTTAAAAGAGAAAAGTTATTTTTTTTAATTCTGACAAAATAGTGAAAACAAAATTGAGAGAATCAAGAAAAGAACTACAGAAAGACTGTAATGAGAAAACAATTATTTAAAATATTTAAAATAGGGCCAGCCCTGTGGCTTAGCGGTTAACTGCACTTGCTCCGCTGCTGGCGGCCCGGGTTTGGATCCCGGGCGGGCACCGATGCACCGCTTCTCCGGCCATGCTGAGGCCGCGTCCCACATACAGCAACTAGAAGGATGTGCAACTATGACATGCAACTGTCTACTGGGGCTTTGGGGAGAAAAAAAGGAGGAGGGTTGGCAATAGATGTTGGTTCAGAGCTGGTCTTCCTCAGCAAAAAGAGGAAGATTAGCACGGATGTTAGCTCAGGGCTGATCTTCCTCACACACAAAAAAATAAAATAAAATAAAATATTTAAAATAGATAAGATGAAACCAATAAACCAATATAGAATAAAGTCAGAACAAGCAACAACAAACAAATAAAAAATAAAGCACAAGAACTGGCAACACAGGAAACATACAAGCCCTGTAAACACAGAAAGATAGTCAATCTCACTAGTCATCAAAAAAAATAAAATATTTAAAAATATTTGTAGAAACGGTGTGGGGGTCTGAGTACACTCACATACCGTTAGGAGAGTAGAGCTGTTATAACCTTTCAGAAGGCAACAGAAAATGTGTTTCAGAAGCCTTCAAAAATACCCTAAATCCACACACCACAATCCTTTTTAGAGATTTGTCCTAAACACATCTATACATTTTAACAATATGAAAAGAGTATAGTTAACCTGGGTGTCCAGGATTAGGGAGTTCATTAAACCAATTATGAAATAGCCATATGAATATATTTTTATCTAAGCATTAAAAATGTGATAGCTCTGAGTCGACACAGAAAAATGTACAGGACACATGATGTGAAAAAGCAGGGTATGAACATGTATGGATAGATTAAATATGTATGTATGGATATACACATATACAACCAATCAGTATCTGGAAGGATATAGACCAAACTGTTCTTATCCCTCCAGACTAGGATTATGAATGTTTTTCATTTTCTAATTTATATATCTTTTTTGGTAAATTTTTAAAATAATAATCACACCGCTTTATAATAAAAATAATCTTACAATAGAAAAATAGCACTCAAACCAAGTAAATAATATATCAAGTGGGCAAGTACAAAAAAGAGATGGTTAAAAATAAGAAAGATTCAGAGAGGACAAAGCTAAAATAATTGAAAAAAATTAAAAAAAATAAAATGTGCACATATTTAAGAATAAAAATAACTGCATAATGCAAATGAGAAAATAAGTAGAACATTTTAAAAATTAAGTAGAAAAAAGTTACACATGAAAGGAAATTAAGACATAACGGTAAGATAGCTAAGAATGTAATAATTTTGAAAGTGAAAAGTTAAAAATCTAGTAAGTTAGATATGCACATGCAAAAGAATGAAGTTGGACCCTTAACTTACACCACATACAAAAATTAACTCAAAATGGATCAAAGGCCTAAACATAAAGGATAAAACTATAAAACTCTTAGAAGAAAACACAGGAGGAAAGCCTCAAGCATTGGATTTTGAAATGATTTCTTGGATTTGACAAAAGAAAAAATAGCTAAATTGAACGTCAACAAAATTTAAAACTTGTACATCAAAAGACACTAAAAAGAAAATGAAAAGACAACCCACAGAGTGGGAGAAAATATTGTGAAATTCTATATCTGAGAAGGGACTAATATCTAGAATACAGTCATGCATTGCTTGACAACGGGGATATGTTCTCAGAAATGTGTCGTTAAGCAATGTCGTTGTTGCACGAACATCATAGAGTGCACTTACACAAACCTAGATGGTATACACAAAACTAGCCTACTACACACCTAGGCTGTATGGTACTAATCTTACAGGACCACTGTCGTATATGCATTCTGTCGTTGACTGAAACATCATTATGTGGCACATGACTATATAAATATATAGAACTCCTACAACTCAATAACAAAAAGACAAATAACTCAATTAGAAAATGGACAAAGGACTTGAATAGACATTTCTCCAAAGAAGATACACAAATGGCCAATAAGCACATGAAAAGATGCTCAACATCACTCATCATTAGAGAAATGCAAATCACAACTGCCATGAGATACCCACCTCACACCCATTAGGATGGCTACATCAAAAAAAACAGTAAACAACAAGTGTTGGGAAGGTTATGAAGAACTAGAACCTTCGTGCCCTGTTGATGGGAATGTGAAATGGTGCAGCCACTATGGAAAACAGCATGGCAGTTTAAAATAAAAAACAGATTTTTCTAAAAAATAAAAATAAAATATAGAACTACTGTATGATACAGTGTTCCACTTCTGGGTATACACCCAAAAGAATTGAAAGCAGAGTCTCAAAGAGATATTTATACACCCATGTTCACAGCATTATTCACAACAGCCAAAAGATACAACTGAAACGTGTATCAATGGATGACTGGATAAACAAACAAATGGTATATACCTACAACAGAATATTATTCAGCTTGAAAAAGGAAAGAAGTTTTGACACATGCAAAAAACATGGATGAACCTTGAAGACATTATGCTAAGTGAAATAAACCAGACACAAAAGAAAAATATTGCATGATTCCACTCATATGAGGAATACCGAATAGTCAAGTTCATAGAGACAGGAAGTAGAATGGTGGTTGTCAGTGGCTGGGAATGGGGAGTTATTATTTAATGGGTACAGAGTTTCAGTTTGCGATGATGTAAAAGTTCCAAAGATGGGTAGTGCAGATGGGTGAACAACAGTGTAACTATACTTAATGCCAGTGATTTGCACACTTAAAACAGGCTGAAATGGCAAATTTTATGTTAAGGACATTTTACCATAATGGGGAAAAAAAAAAAAAGTGTATCTGGTGTTTTAGATGTGGCTTTTGTATGCATGGGGGCTTGTTTCTAACAAATTTCACAGCATCTTAAAATCTAGTAAGTTAGTGAAAAGGGGTTCAATACACGACTAGAGATTTCTAGAGCACTTTCACATGCGCAGGTTCATGTTAAGCTTTTTGACCTGAGGTAGCAGGGTTTCAAGTTGCTGGTGAAGTTCTACTGGAGTCAGCACAGGGCAGTGACTCCCAAAGAGGACGGTGAAGACCCACGGGCAGTGTAATGGAAATTTATGAGAGCATTTTTGGTTGTTGGAATGGTTAGGTATATTACTGCAATATACAAAACAATCCTATCAATGAAGTATTGTTCTGTGTTCTGCACAGTTTTCCAATGATCTTCTGAACATCTTTGTTGGTTAAAAAAATTAAAAAAAAGTTCATCATCTGAGTCTAGAAACTAACCCCATTTCCCATATAAACAGAAAGACCTGTTTGCACGGCTTTAACGCATGCTGAATTTTTCCAGGAATGCAGCTACTGCATAAGTGGAAAGAAGAACGTTATCATTATCATTTAGAAATTTCAGAGGAGTTGAACTCCAGCTCTAACACTCACATTCTCAATGGCATACTATCGCAGTCTGCACGTGCAGCAAACCACAAATGACTCTCCCTACAGAAACAAGTCTCTGACTTTTGTAATGATACCTTGTAGTTGTGGCTGAGCATTTACAAACTGAAAAACATATTACAAATCACTTTCTTTTATTTCTCTTAAAACATTTCAGTTAGGGTGTTCTACTGACTGTTTTTAATAAGTATATAAAGATAGGTCATTATTATCTACAAATTTTGTTTCAGGTTATCGTGGGGCACATTAAAATTATTTGCAACAAAAAGTGGCACTGGATCTGACAATTATGGGAACCACTGCTTTAGGGCAAGTAAAATATGGACCTCCTTTCCTCTGCCAGACAGCTGCCTCCATCTTCACTTCAGCAACACTGACCTCCATCTCAAGTACAGAAAAGAGAAGCTAACTCCATATGCCTCTTGCCATACATGACTCTGTTTTCCACAGAATGCCAAGCATCTCAAGAAGCACTTCATTCTCTCCCTTCCATCCCTCTGTGTGCAGTGCTCAGACAGGATGCCCACCATTTAGAGAGGCAGAATGACAAAGCTCATTCTTACATTAGCTGTAAGGCTAGACAAGGGTCAACTCCAAGATTCTCTCCAACTCCAAGAAGTCTATGAAACTACCAGTGTTTCTCAGCTGACTTTAGGTTATAGAGCACTCCAGCAAACAGCAATCCATTAACCACTCACTCTCACTGGTTGTTGTCTATAATGATGCCATCCACTTCAGCAGCTCTCACAGCAACATGATGCCCTAGGTGGTATACCCCAATGATGACAATAAAGCTGTCATGACAACCTTCACAGACCTCGTCAACTTATAAACCTGAAGACTACAAAGGAAAAAGCACCTGGAACCTGCTTGGGGAACTATAGCAAATCATTTTTAAGAACCACAGGAATATATAGAGCACGTGTAGAAGATGATCCACTTCCATCCCCAACCAAGGACATTAGGAACAGTGGGGGGGGGATGAAACTGAACATAAATTTATAAATATACATATTATCAAAACTCCCAGTAGTTTGAAAGGACTAAAATTAAATTATAATACGTAAAGAAACAAAATTAGAATGAAAATTCAATATGAGTGATCAAGTCAACCTAGAATACTAAATTACTACCAATATGCAAATATTCACAATTAAATTATCTGTGAGACTTCTCACTTCCCCCAGCAGTGCTCTACACACAATCACTTATAGTCAAGCAAATGTGAAACGTATTTCTACTATTAACTTTATGATTATTTATGTTTATAAGAACAACGTATCAATCTATTTTTCACAAAGAAAAATCATCTCAATAGCACCCACCCTTTTTAAAAATAACTTGGAAGTTCTGTTTTTCCCAGGGAGCAAGTTACTATCCAATTCCACTTTCTGAAAGACTGCATTTCTATGATCACTCCTGTATCCAAATTACTTGTTTCTACCTAATGTTTCCCATCCAAGCACGACAGCTGCCCCAGAGCAAGAGCTGAATTTTCATTGTTGCCTGCTCACTGCCTAGCAAAACGCCCCATGAACAGGGGCGTTCATGGTAATAAGCAAATGTACCTGCTTTCTTAAAGCATAAAAACAGCTACCTTTCTATTCTTACTATGTGACACGCACTATGCTAAGCATTTTACATTCTTTTTTTTTCATCAATCTTAATAAGCACTGCATCGTTACCATGTTATATAAATAGTGAAACTGACGCCTAACAAAGATTAAACAAATTGCCCAAGGTCACATCACTTGCAAGTAGAGATCCAGGAGTCAAAGGTTTTGTATTAATTTACCTTCTGGTCTTTAACTCTCAAAGAAGTACAAAGTAAGGAAGGTCAAACCAGATGACACTGTCCAAATAGGGTAGTAATTGTTATGGAAATATTTTACATATTTACTTTAACATTTTGATTATATCTATGATTTATTTTAATTCCAAATCAGAAAAAAATTAGGGATGATATTTCCAAATAGTATTTGTTCTCTTGGAACAGATAATATGACCTGCTTTATAGTAATCTAGTTTTTAAAAAGTACTATAGGGGCCGGCCCAGTGGCGCAAGCAGTTAAGTGTGCGCGCTCCCCTGTGGCGGCCGGGGGTTCGCCAGTTCGGATCCTGGGCGCACACCAACGCACCACTTGTCAAGCCATGCTGTGGCAGCGTCCCATGTAAAGTGGAAGAAGATTGGCAGATGTTAGCTCAGGCCGATCTTCCTCACAAAAATAAATAAATAAAAAAAAATAAAATAAAAAGTACTATAATGAAAAATACTTCTGGTTATAGAATAATTTAGCTGAAAGAACTAACTAGTAGTGAACTATTAAGAGAAAGTAAAAACAAATGCATGGCATCTTCAATTTCACAAAAGACAGCAAAAAAATGCTCTGCCAAAACTCTTAAGGTAAACTGAAAAACAAAGATGTCATTAAAAATAATTTATCAAGGGGGCTGGCCCGGTGGCGCAAGCGGTTAAGTGCGCGCGCTCCGCTGCGGCGGCCCGGGGTTCGCTGGTTCGGATCCCGGGTGCGCACCGACGCACTGCTTGGTAAGCCATGCTGTGGCGGTGTCCCATATAAAGTGGAGGAAGATGGGCACAGATGTTAGCCCAGGGCCGTCTTCCTCAGCAAAAAAAAGAGGAGGATTGGCGGATGTTAGCTCAGGGCTGATCTCCTCACAAAAAAAATAAATAAATAAAAAATAATTCATCAAGTATCTTCTGCCATTTAAATTACTGAAATATTATATGAAGTATTTACATTTTATATAAACATATGAAGTATTTATTTTTATACGGAATAGCACACTAAACTGCACAGTCACTTCTCCATTAGCAGATTTCTGATGGAATGTTAACAGCACTTTAAATGACAAAAAGGGAAAGAATAAGAGTGACTCTAACAGAACAGACCTCTAGATGTGAGGTGAGATTTGTGAAAAGATAGAATCACTGAGCAAGAAAGGACTTGTAAAGGTCATCCAGCATCTCTGTTAGCCTTTGGGAGCACTACAAGACTACACCACTGCTGGGAGATGAAAATCTGTTATTTTTAGAGACTTTAGAGGGGAGGAAAAAAAATCCAACTTCCTCTAAAAAGTCACTCCAGAGATGAACAATATTTAGAATCATAAAATTCCTATTTATAGTCAATATAAATCCTTGAATAGCCCAGCTTAAATCCATTTCCTTTTGTTCAGGCGTTGTGGAATGTGCAAAATAGTTGGCCATTACAATACATCCTCACATATAAAGTCGTCAGCTTTCTCTTTTTGAGGGACAAATATGACATCTTTGGCTTTATTTTCTAATCTGTTACACAGCCTTTCCTGATGCCTCTCCATGACTCTCAAAAGGCCAAGTGATCAAGTAGGTGGTACTCCAATGCTCTGAAATGTCAATTGCCTATTACTAAGTCATCATTCTTGCTTCTCCAATTGCTGGTATCTTTGTAAGGTCATCCGACGAAAACTGAGAAATCATGGAGGATGTTAGAGAAGAGAAGAGATGGGCGAAGAGGAGTGGGAAAATTAGGTAATCAATTCCTGACAATTCTGAAGACAACTCATTAAAAGGTAAATAGTGAGCACTCAGAAAAGAAATCACCAGCATGAGGAAGTGGCATAGGCTCACTAAAAAAGGTCAGGCCCGTCTTGATAAGATTATTAGACAGAGAAAAAGGCATGACTAGACTGAGACCTAGAGAAGCTTAATTTCAGCAAGGCTCTAACAGTATGTCCCATAATACTCTTATGCTCAACACAAGAATACACAATGCTAGACGCTAGTTCATTTAGGTGGGCTTGTATCTGGTATCTACTTAAAGAATGTTGATTAATGAATTACTATCAGCGTGTGAATAATGTGTTACAAAATTCATACTTTAATCATGAGGTGGGCAAAAAAAGATAGAAGGAAAACCAGTATCTCTAAAATATCTCAAAATTCAGTAATTAATAGGCTGGAACAAGTTATCTTCACATGTTAAAATGGATGTAAAACACAGAACTTAGACTCAAAACATCCAGTTTCTCAAATATGTGTTACTGGTTTGAGCTAAGTAGCCATATAACGATTTTCAGTGGAACAGAATTAATGTGCCAATTAAGCGAAAGGTTTGCTTACCACTGAGTGATGGAGAATCTACCCTACACAGCCCATATCACTAGAGGACATGTATCAATCGAGAAAGGTCTATGTACTCGCTACTGTTCACGTAAACCTGGGTTTTGCAAATAGGTATGGGCGCACACACAGAAGGGCTACTAGGATGCGAAGGTGTCTAGGGGGTAATGTGATAGAGATGATTGCAGAACTAAAATTATTTAGCTTAAATAAAAGATTAAGGGGTTCTAGGGTAGGGGCTATTTTCTACTTCAAACATCTAACACCCTTTCAGATGCTATATAAAAGAGAACCAACACATACATTTTGAGAGCGAAACAAACACAAGGACCATAGAGACAAATGCAACCTACATGGGTCATCCTCCTTTGGGTGGTCTCAGCAAGTCAGCTCTGAGACTCCCTTGAAGCTGTGGTCAGCACTTGGCCACAGTCCCTAAAACAAATCCAGCTTCACAAATTATTTAAAAAATAAAAGTTTAACACAGATTTTTTGGGGAGATAAGGAATAAGATTTACATCACACCTTGCATACCAGAAACCTAACAATATTACTCACACACATCCATCCTACCTTCCTCTGGTTCTCTTCACTGAAAGTCACCCCAACTCTCTTGCACTCTCCTCTAACGTGGCGTCTCAAACACCACCTACCATGCTCAGCCACACCAGATCCTAGTACGTGGCTCAATAAGGACCATTGATTACTTCTCTCAGGTATCTTAAATATCTCTCTGCCAACCTCAAGGAGCTGTTCAAAGTATTCCTTCAACCCAAGAAGGGTTTCTTTCTAGGTGGAGAGATTTCCCATTGCTGCTGAAACGGTAGCTGCAAGAGCAAAATCTCTTTGAAAACATGAAACTGAAGAAGAGAATTCCGCTCATTTTACTTGTGCATCAACAAAGCCAGCTAGGGAAGATGTAGCATAGTTCTTTTCCTGCTGTTTGCCTTAACCTCGGCACACAGGTGCGTACTCTCAGTTTGAGATGCATGAGAAGAGCATCTGTTTCCTCATCTATAAAATGAACATAATAACACAAACTTTCTCAGTGAGTTGCTGTAGGATTTAATAAAACACCTTAAAGAGCCAGACAAACTACCTGGCACATCAGCAGACACTCAATAACTATTAACGAAATAACCTGATGGTTACAGATCCCTTAGGACGCTGCCTGGCAAATGGTAAGCATGGTATAAGGATCTGTTTATAAACAGAACGGAGCACCTTTCCAGGGACTTTCAATCTTGCTAGACAATTCCATGATCCAGTAGCAATGTTGCAGAGATATTTCAGCTTTTTAAAAAGGAGGATGGACTAGGGAACACCAAAAATCTCTTTGAACTCAACTTCCTATCAAGTCTATGACGGAGAGTATTTTGGATTGTGGAGCTCACATTTCAGAAACAGACACAGCCTGCCTTAATAAACAATAACATCATAGATTAACTTGTATTTTTACATTTAATTTAAGAAGAACCCTGAGAATTTATATAGCAGAGCCATAATGAACTTCTAAAAACACACGACCACGACATTTAAGAAATTCTTTCTTGTTGGCACAAACATAATTACGGAGTGGAAAACTGCACCAGCACGCCCAGTCATAAATAGTTGACATTCTTAAACTCTCATTCTGTAAATCAATGTCTTCTAACAGATTGCTCTTTAATCACCAAAGCTGTACTCAATTACCTTCTCAAATATTTCTCAAAACAACATGATGTTGCTGATTTAAGATCTAATTTCCTTCTCAACATAAACTAATCTCCAACTGAGTGATCATGTGCCTCCATGTGTAGCCACAGTTTCTCCAATGCCCATGTACCTGACCAGCAAAACACCTAACAGGGTTGTGAGAATCAAATGAGGTAATGGTGCAAGCATACTTTATAAACTGCAAAGTATGGTATATGAATGGGATCTCATAAACTCTATCCTTGGAACACTAGTATTATGAAGAAGGTCAGTAGGTTTTCTGTGAATACCAGGCCATATAGCATAATACGGTGTGTACTATACTTTCTCTCTGAGGATACACAATGCACATTAGCATATTAAAGATTCAAAAGTGCCCTACATTAAAAAGTCTGTTAGCTTTAATTCAGCACTTCTTAGATGTAATTAACTGGGGAGCCATTTTACTTGACTTATGGAAAGTCAGTGTTCTGGAGGAAACTGTATGGAAGACATCATACTATACACAATATCAACTATTATGTTGGCTATCAAAATATTTTTCCCTGAAAAATAGTATTACTATGTGGAAAGAATATAAAAAACATATATACTTCCTGCCTTCCTTAGGAAATACTCAAATTGTTTTACCAAAATATCCTCTTTAGTAGATTTTCACACTGCTCTCAAGAATATAATGTACTATAACAATTTGAGGTAATATTCTTCTTAAAAGTGTTAACTTGTGGGGCTGGCCCCATGGCCTAGTGGTTAAGTTCGGTGCACTCCATTTCGGTTACCCACGCTCAGATCCCGGGTGCAGACCTATACCACTCATTGGTGTGGCAGCGACCCACATACAAAACAGAGGAAGACTGGCACAAATGTTACCTCAGGATGAATCCTCCTCAAGCAAAAAAGAGGAAGACTGGCAATAGATGTTAGCTCAGGGCAAATCTTCCTCAAGTAAAAAGAAGAAGGTTGGCAACAGATGTTAGCTCAGGGTGAATCTTCCTCAGGGAAAAAAAAAAAAAGAGTATTAACTGGTAAAATCACTCAAGATATTACATTGGCAAATAACTTGAAATGAAGCCTTTGATTTGCTAATGGATACCACAAGTATTCATTTTTAAAATGTAATGAAAATCTTTGAAGGTCACAACCAAAAGTGGCTGGAAGCTGTCTGATCAATTTCCAAACTCTGACTTGGACTGAGTTTCTCCTGGACACTCACTCATTCCATGATGGGAATACCAGAATACATCCTTCTTATGTGCAAACCACCTATCTAACATACAAAGTTGAGTACAAGCAGACCTTATCTTATAGAATAACAGATTTTTTTTTTAACGTGGAAAAGTTCTCAAAAGATCACCTGGTTCATTCCTCTCATTTTTCTTAATAATCAAACTGAGGTTCTGAGAACTACAGAGAAGCTGGGCTCTGGGAGCTGTTGTGTTTTAATCTATACTCTGCTGACTGTCACATGCTCACATCCTGTGCAAACAGTTCTAATGTGTTCCTTCACATTTTAAAGGAAAATTGTCTGCAGTGAGCTAGCCTAAAAGAGAGGCTGCCTATAATATACGTGAATGTCCCTTGTGGGGTGGTGGTGGGATCATTTAAAAAAGAAGCAGTCATTTCTAGAGGGGCTTCGGGGAATTGATTTGCAACAGAGCTGCCTCTAAGCACAGATCCATGAAGCAAAGTAACAGAAGGGATTCATTTATTTACTGATGGTTAATGAGTGATCCAACCAACTCGGGGAGGTCAACATTAGCTACCACATAATGAGCATCCGGCGTGTGCCTAGCACTTGACACATCTCCAATCCCTATGAGACAGATGTCTTCTGCCATTTTCACGGGTGAGGAGATTGAGTTTCCCAGAAATTGAGAAATGTGTCGTGATCATCCCACCAGTTAAAGTTGAGATTCAAACTGAGTTCTGCCTGCTTGAAGACTAGGATCTTTTAGCACAGAAGAGTGAAATGGAGAAAATTTACCTGGGGATAACCACAACTAAAGATTCTTGGCCACCCAAACAGGAAACAAAGCATATTTCAAAATGTTTACTGAAAAAGAAGGCAGTAAATAGAAATGTCTCAGGTGTCTGCTATGGGCCACCCACTGAGTGTATTGCTTGAACTTGAGCTGTGGTCATCTGGGATTTAGGCTTTTCTGGAACTAAAAGACACTATTGCAAAAGAAATAGGGGAGTGAGGAGGAGTCAGTCCACAGGATCTGGCTCAAAAACAAAGGACCAGCCTGTCGCTCAGCCAAGTCCATTTGGACTAGGGCTGGAACAGGGCACAAGGGCACTGCAAGAAACAAGCATGTAAAACATAAAAAGAACTGTTTCACAAAAGTCTCTGTGGGACTGTGAGAGCACAAGGCACCAGAACTTGTCCCAGCAGCTATGGCCAAGGACAGTGCTCTTCACTTGACATGGGAAATATCACAAGAGCCTTCGTGAGGCCAAGAGACAGACACAGCAAACTCAAGGCTGGGTAGCAGCAGTCCCAGCATATCTGGGGTGGGCAGTGGCAGAAGCCAGGCCACGTCTGACCTCAACAACTTTAGAAGACATCACCACTGTGAGACACAGTAAGAGCAGAGGAAAACGATGCCGTCCATGTGGAAGCCAAGAGCAAAGACAGAGCTGAGAGATTCTCCCTGACAAATCCCAGGATGGACTGGGAGGAATCTGAAAGGGATGGATTTCTTGAGGCTGGCAAGAGGAGCTTGGTGCATATTGAGAAAATAATGTTTCGCCATTTGCACTGTGATTTTTTATTTAAAGGTCCCTGTTTGGAAAAGAAAAATTTAATTAAATATCTAGAAACGTTGTTAAATATCAGCATACTGGTTAAGCCTGCAAACATCTCATTAAGAGTTTTGGAATCAGAAATAAATAATTTCATTTCCGTACTCAAAAGACCCCCTTCAGAATAAGTGTACCTGTAACACATACTTGGGGGTTTGTTTCACATGACAGAAGGACACCCTAACTCTCTTACTCGCCACTAGATCGGGGTACAAGAACCTTATCTTTCTTGTTTTCTTTTGCTTCTTCCAACAGGATGCTTCGCACAGGATAAGCACACAGTAAGTGCTTATTGAATACAACATATTTATTTAAGACAAGGGAAAAGTGTTTGGAAGAATTATGCAAATGAACGTGGCATCCTTGACACCTAAGGCTGCTCTGACAGCTCTCTGCTATGCCACCAGGAGGACAGGCAAACTTGCCTGCTCATATGTACATACCTTTCTAATAGTCTGCTCAGTGACACACGGAATTTTTTTTTTCTTAAACATCTAACTGCATAACTCTGTTATCATTCTTTCTGGAATGCCATTGCTACTTAAAATTTCAAAACCTCAATTATAATCACTGATCTTTAATAATAAAGACACCAGCCTACTCACTGACTTTGACACCTTAATGACTAAGAGTGCAAAGTCTTGAAAACTAGACTACATAAAATATATTAAAAGAAGGTAAGCACACGGGAGTTGTTTAATCTTGATGAAACCATGTGATTTCAGAATAAAAACAATACCCCTAACAACCAAATTCTGAAATCACTAAAACCTTTAACTATTATAGACCTGGCACATACCAAAAAAAGAAATCGTTTTTATGCTTTATACATCTATTGCCTGAAAGAAATATAGAATTAGAAATTATTTGAAATTGACAATACTATCAAAGAAAATTTTGTTTCCTTTTTTATATAAGAAACAATAATTCAATTATGATTAAAATATCCAAAAAACAAAATAATTCATGTGTTTGATTAATACCAACTCTGAAGAGTTTGTCTTCTTCATGTACGGAGACTTTATTAAAAGCAATAAACTTTTCCTTCTACCAAGAAAAGCTCAATAATTCAAAAGTTGCATAATCCTACTTACTGAGTCAATAATTTTGAAAAATCTCTGTACTCGAGTTAGAAATACAACATTTATAGACAATCCATTTAAAAATGAGCTGGCTAAAATGGAATAAAGAATAACCAACGTATTATTTTATTTTTTCCATAATATGTAATAGGTATTTTTGCTGCAGTAATATTTCTCATTAAAGATGAAACTATATTTTATAAAAAATAACCTAGTTTAGAAAATATTATATCCATAACGCAATAAATTTTAAATCCAAATCTTTCACAATTAAAATCACATATTTTCGAGCACAGCCCCGAAAGCTATCACTGAGGCCAAAGCTCTCATTACAATAATCGAAATCTTTCTCAGTTCTTCCAACTCAGAGAAAATACAATTTTCAAGAGATATTTTATAGTTTTCCCTCAAATGTAAAATGTATGCATCATTTGCTTCACTGTAAGGAAGGAAACAACCCTAAAAAATGATGTAATAATTAAACTGTTATTTATCAACCATAAACCTTAATAAATTTACTCTAGTAAAGAATATAAATTATGGTAGAAGCTTGTTTATCTAAGAAGTAACCAAATAAAAAACAAAAGCCCCAGACAGCTTCAGTCTGGAAATTAACATATACACACGAGTTCACAGAATCAGTTTCTGTCACCCCATCCCCGCCACTCTTTTCAGAGCAAACGCTCAAGAGTCTGGGGAAGATCAGGGCTTTATTCTAAAGTCCCTGTACACCAAGTTCAATCCTAGTTTATCATAACTGCACCAAATACAAAATTCACCATATTTGCACAGAGGTTTAAAAAATACACCCTTAACAAAACACTTACAATCCAGAACTCAAACACAAGACATTATAGCGATAAAAATAACAATTAAAGATGCACCTCTCTATTTCTTTCCTAAAAAAATTAGTTTAGTGAGTATACAAACGTGATTTCCACAGAGAATTATGTAAGTTAATTGCCTGAAATATTTCTAGGAATTGTACTAAAGGAAACAAAATAGAAGTCACCAAAGATTAAGATCAAGAAAACTAGACAATCTTCTAAATGCAAGAAAAAAAATATTACTTTCAGTTCAATAAAAATTTTTTCCTTTCCTTCTTGGCCATAGCACAAAGGATGTATCTCTTTTTGATGACCTCTGGAATAAACTTTCTAGGGCCATATTTCAGAATGTTAAGGCCATTAACTAACACGACCCCTCAAAATAAGCTGACCACAAACACGCCTTTGCATACTTGGGATATTTTAGCATTTTGATGGCACAAGCACGCTATCCTAAGCACCTCTGACTTGTTTATTAATCATTTCACTCTTTTTCTCATATAGTATCAGAGCAAAAATACCCCCAACATATTCCTGGTTAACTGGTAGAAATGGAAATGGTTTTAATTCTAATTTGATAATTAGACATATCAGTGTTCAATACACTTACAAAGTTATTAAAAAAAACATGCATTAACTACAGCTTACCAATTTTTAAGATATATATTTTATAACCAAACCTTAAACCAGGGATGTAAAACCATGTATTAGGCCTTAATCAAAGAAAAAAAGGACGCAAAGCTAAACGAATACTTCGATTCTTCTTGAAGAGTACATTAGACATGACAAGGTTGATTAATTTAATCTGCCCTCCTAGAGTCTCCATCATCATCGTGGAGGGGCCAGGCTGTCTATGACAGGGATATTTTTACATTACGGCATATTCTTAAAAATTGAGTATTTTAGTTACCTTGGTTAAAGGGAAAGTCATTGATGCAGAAAAAGTCTTTCTAAAATATAAAAGTCCACATTTTTTCTTCCGTAACTACAGTGTAGTAAGTATAATTAACTCTTTCTTCAGAGATTCAGGAATTTAATTGAATCAGTTTTTTTTAATAATAAATTTCATTTTTCATTTGAAATACTTCAGCCCTAGATACAGAAGATGTATCTTCTGTACAAGAGATGAGACTGAATCCATACTAACCCCAGATTACATCCTGAGGTTGGTTTCTCTTGCTCATTTTTTAAAAAACAAAACACTGACACTATTTTAATGTACATTATGATTTAGTCTCCCCTTTAAAAATCCAGTTAAAACACCTAATTATGTATACCAGTTAATACTGGTGGTTTAAGTTGTAGTTACTAATTCTTTCAACTAATATATAATTGTTTATTATTTTATTCAACTGATATTTACTGAATGTCTACTCTTTACCAGGCCCTTTCCCCCTAATGGGAGAAAAATACCCTTTAATTTCACAAATGCAAAAGCCCACATGAAATAACATAAGGAAGCTTCCTTTAGATCCAAGCCTAAGAAAGTGCTGACAAGCAATACACCAAGAGCGTTAGGAAGCTGGAATCCGATGAGGAGATACACAAGACCCAGCAGGGCACTTACTAGTTACGTATCCTTGGGCAAACTATGTACCTGTGTAAGCCTCAATTTCTTACTTTGTAACAGGAGATTATTACTACCCACCTTAGTTTAGGAAATTGGAGGAAACAGGGTCCATGAGGAAGAAATGAGAAGAAGCAATGAAGGAATGAAGAACATAAATATAAAAATAGAGAAATCAACTCAAAATAAACATATCTACCTAATATCCCTGCTTGTGCCCTTTCATAGCTGAAGGGCCGAAGAGTTAACAGCTCTGAATCTGAAATTCCAGTGCCTCCTTGTATAAGTTGAAATCCCAACCCCAGTATTTATCCCTCCCATAAATAAGGTTTTCTTTTGTTTTACTTTGCCACTAAACTCCCTGAGGGCAGGATCCATGTTTGGTGCATCTTTGGATCCACACACTTGACACAGCCCAGAGCAGACAGTATCTCATTTAATATCTATTGAATGCTATCTGCATTTAGGTCCAGATATTTTATTCATGTTATAAAAGCAGGCTCCTTGGTGGGAACACTACAGAGCCTTACAGTGCACGACATCACAGATGACACCTCAGTGAGGCACTTATCCCAGGGAAGGTGGCAGCACCGCAGGAATGAGAGTTGTGCAATAACCCAACAGGAGAAAGTGGTGGAGAGAACGGAGATATCCTGTGGCTCAGTCCAGGCTCACCAAATGCAATCGCAGTCTACACCTGATTTATGTCACAACCAGCACAGAACAAGCAATGTGAATGAGAACTGTATAGTTTGTGTACTTTTGTTTGTAATTTTTTTTGGCTTTGTGGTTGCTTAGGAGTAATAAACATATAATTTTTATACCTAGTTATGTGTTTGCATAATTATATATTGAAGTGATATTGCAATACATTTAAATCAATACTAGAAATCTATAAGAGTTGTTTCCTCTTTATTAAAGATCCAGATATTATTCAATTTTGACAAAAATTGTCCCAAACTCTGCTCATGAACATACATGGGCAGGACTGGAAATAGATAAGGATGGAAGGAGATTCCTGGAGAAAGGAATAGCATGAGCAAGATGGAAAAGCACGGGACGTGCTCAGAGGTGTCAAGGGATAGTCATGGGAGATATGGAAGGATACGGAAGCCAAACCACAGAGCCTCTTGAATACCATACTAATAAACAGGGTGCCATTCTGTAAATAACCAGAGCTACTGAGGACTCCTGGGCAGTTACTGATAAGATCAACGCCGTCATTCAGGAGGATTAATTTAGAATGAAGGGCGGAAAGTGTGTAGGTAGGAAGACCAGGTAGGAGAGTACTAAATTAACTTACATGAAAATGGGAAAAAGAGGATGATGGGCAAGGCAGTGGAAATGAGTAAACAGGGCTTGGGAAATAACCAGATGTGACAGCACAGAAAGAGAAGACTCCAAAATCGACATGAATTAGCCTACAGTAACAAAACTTCTGTTTACTTACAAAATATTTCAGTCATACAAAAATATCTAGAAAATAAGAGAATAAACATCTGTGCGTCTAGTTCCTCGCTTAAGAATGAAAACATCACAGCACCCTGGCTACCTCTCCCTCATCCACTGCCCTCTCTCCCTTCTCAGAAAGAACCAGCACTCTGCACCTGAGGTTTATCCTTCCCAGGCATCTCTTTATATTTTTGCTATATACGTTTGTACCTAGAAATATATGGTACAGTTTTGAAGATTTTTTTAACTTTATATAAATGTGTCATACAGCATATCATTTTGCAAACTGCATATTTAACTTAACATTGTCACTGAGATTTATCATATGTTCACTTTCTCTGTAGAGGATTTCATTTGTACAGCTGTATATAGTATTTCATTTTTAATATACACTCTCATTTATTTATTCATTCCTGTTCATTTATTCACTCCTGACGAGTAATTTAGGTATTTCCAACTTTTGCTATTACTAGCAATATTGCAGGAAACATTTTTCTTGGTACAAGTGCAATACTTTCTCTGGAGTCCATAACTATGACTGGGATTATTGGGTCCAAGGGATGTGTATTTTTACTAGCTATTGACAAAACATTACTCCAAATGGTTCTACCAACTGATGCTCCCACCAACAGTGTATCAAAGTCGTCCAAGTCAACATCTGATACTGTCTGATTCTGACAGGTGTGAAATGGTATCTTATTTTAGTTTGCACTTCCATGGTAACAGGTGGTACTGTAGATAGTATGCCTTTGGCCCGACTTTGTTTATGGTGCATAAGTCATCAATGTTAACATGAATGAATTAATCCATCTTGTCTATGATAGTTTGCATTTTTTTCTTCCGAAGAAAGTCTTCTCTACTTCTGATGAAAAAGTTCTTAGGTTGTGTATCCTAAAGGCATGTATAATTAAGTGAATATAAAAACATCATTTTGTTAAATCATTCAAGGCATAGTCACATGGGCCAACCATGTAAACAATTCTAAATCTTCTTATTTAACCTGAAGGAAAACAAGCAATGTATATCAAAAAGTAACAAAGTCAATAAGCACACAAATGGGGAAAAATATATGCAATAAATATGCAAAGTATTACAGGACAGGTTCTGATGAATCTCAAAATGGACCAGATTCACTTCTTGAGAAAGTCCTTCTACCACTCCTTAGCAAATCCAAGAGTACAGCTTAAAGTAACAATGTGAAGCCATTTTTACTCATCTACTTAGCGCAGATAATCACAAGAACACTCGATGCTGATGAGAGTGAGGCGACAGCAGCCTCACTACCACCTGCAGGGTTGGAAACCGGAACATCTGGGGAAAAAAATTATCCTGTTAACAAATCATGAGCTTAAAACAAGTCAAACCTTTTAACCCTGTAATTTAAGGAAATAATCAGGAATATAAGCAACGATATATGCATAAAATATAATCATCACAGCATAATATCTGATTATAAAACTGGAAGACCTCAATTTTATGAGTGTGATTAAATAAACTACGGCAGATCTGTAAAAAGGATTATTATGTAGCTACTAAATTTGAGATTTACAAAAAATGTTTAATGATAGCTAAATACATAAGCTAAAAAAAGTGCAGTTACATTCACATACAGTATCATGTCAGCTATTCAAAATGCATAGAGAAAAGAAACTTACTCAAAAACTGACTTTCCCAAATGCCCAAAGTACATACATATTAATCTTTATAATTTGAAAATCAACATTTGAAAATAATTAGATATCAGAACAAAAGAGAGCAATGCCTATATTTTCTTCCTACAATAAAATAATGTTGCATATAACAAGGTTATTCAAGTGACATTGAGACATTAGTTGATAATATCTCATATCAGACTCAAGAGTGAACAACCCAAAACACGTGAGACGAAGAACATACATGTCATCACTGATGGAGTAGCTTAATAAAAAGCTATTGCTTTGTTGTTTAAAAGGCAATAAATAAACTATTTTGTGATACTGGCTATATAAAGGATTTGGAAGCAGCACCACACTCCTTTTTTTTTTTTTTAAAGAGTCTTACGCCCTTTCCTTGGCATTCCTGAGGAGGGGGCTCCGGGACCCTGCACTGCTCTCCCACCACAGCTGCCTGGACCGGAAAGCAGTGAGCATTTGACCCTAATGGAGCCCACTCTTCACCTGCCAAAGGCCTAGGACTCCATAGTTTGGGGCAAAACTGAGGTGGGCAGATCAGATTTGTCTGCTTTTGGAAAACTAATGAAGGGTTTGAGACAGTGAGTGGTATGGACTGAGCTTAAAGCTCAAGAAGTGAGGAAACGAGAAGGCGAGATGGAAGGCACCACAGCAATGCGTCCAGCTCCAGAGCCCAAGGCACCAGCCTGGGTTCCTGACCCATCAGCTTGAAGAGTTTCAGCCTTGGTTTCCTCTGAGCCTTCTGTGTAATAATGCCCTCTTTGCTAGAGCTAATTCAAGGAGCATCTCTTCTCAGCACGTAAAGAGCCTTGTCTAAACACAGAAGGGTTCTTCACACATTTACCATGCCAAATATTTACCGTATCTACCAGCACAGATGCCAATTTATTTTTATAAGAGAATGATATATAAACATTAAATACAAAATTAGAGAAACAGAGATAGCTAGAAAGGAAGAAAAACACTTTGTGAATATTTTATGCCCAAGAAAGTGACAGAATGTGTCTTTTATAAAGTCTCTACACTGAAGTTATAACAGTAGACTGCATTAAAGCATGAAACAATCTCGAATCTATATCACATCATCCATTATTAGCAGAAGAAACGTATTCAGAAGATTACTATAATAATAGAAACGCTCCAGCTGAATGCTTCAACTTAAGGCACACACATATCAAGTTACAGAACCTTAATTACAGTAAACTAAACCTTGAAAGTGCAGCAAATGTAAATGATACACAAATTATTAAAAACCAACCTTTCCTCAATAACAGACTATGTATATGGGAAATACACCATAAGTAAGTTACACCTGTATATTTTTACTCAAAATGTTCCATCAAATAAGCTGGCTATCTTGGTTGCAGATGTATCCACATACTATTTAACGATTAAAGCTATCATAAATCTAAATACCTAATCTTAACTTTCAGAAATCCAGACAAACCATTACGCCAAATGATTTCTAGAATTCTATACAAGTCTAAAAATATTAAAGTTCAGCTCTCAACTTACTCCCCCATGTATAAGGATCCATTCTAGAAATTCTCATGGCATTTTCTACTTTTATTCAGAAAAATTAAGTTCCTTATCTGACAGTTCTGATGCTTGAATTTTCTGACACTTTTTTGTTTTTTAAAATAACATTTGCTCACCGATGAACAAAAACATCCACACACACCCAAATATAATTCAAAATCTACACAAGTCTATGAATTATAAAGCGTAAGTCCCACTGACAGATTTTCCAAAGGCAGCCACTATTAAGAGCCTGCTAAGAGTTTTCTACTTTTCAGAATCACTCTCTTTACACCGGTGCTTTTTATACTAGAGTTTAAGTTATTTCAGATGTGACTGCTAAAACTACAACAGGCTGCATTGTTGGTTGGTAACTCTTCAGGAAATTAGTTCTGAAATTCTAAGCATCACCATGTGCTCAGCATAAGTTACTGGGAGCTCATTACTTGTTCTTTGCTCTGAAAGGTTTTGAATAGCTTTTGGCAAAAAGCAATAAAATTCAACCTGATGCATAAAAGGCAATCATGCAAAACAAAGCTAAAATGATCTACTACAAAGGCATACTAAGACAAATGGGAGAAGAAACCCAGAACCCATTTTTTATACTTAAAACTTATAACTAAACAAGCCAAAACAACCATATTGTTTTTATCTAATGGTAAAACGCTTAAAGAATGTTTTGTCTACTTTAATCAATATCAGCTTCCCAAAAATTGTTCTATTTCCAGATACCAAGATAATGCAGGCCACAGAGCTGGCATTCTAGAAATATTTGTCAAATGAATTTACATATGTTTCATAAGAACCAGATGTCATAACTAACAAAGTTAAGCCTAACCAGCAAACGATACTATGATAAAAGCATAAGTTATAGATCATTTATGCTATATTTAAACACAAAATGTTTCATATTTTGTAGGTACTTGTCAGTAAATATTAATGTGAAAGATAGTCTTCAAAGATCGGAATTCCCTTTCAAAGGCAACAGCAATTATGTTGTATGCGCACAGAGATAAGGAGGGCTAAGCTGATATAAAAATAGTACGATCATTTATTTCAAGACCAATGACTATAAACTTTCTCAGATTTGCAACCATCCTTTATTTACTTCTGACAAAGGAATTTCATCTTGAAGATTACCAGATGACAACATTCATAAAACATTATTATAAGGTCACATTCAACCTGACCTGAATAACTATCTCATCAAAAGAAGAAATTCACTCTAAAAGTTCTTGCTAAATACACAGAAGATTCATTATCACTAATTATAGTTTTTGATCACTCTCCAGGAAGCGCATGTTTCCATGCAAGATTATATCAGTTTTTCTCAAAATGCACTACTAAAAAAAAAGGTTTCAGATCAACATTAGAAGAAGTTTAACTATATAATAAGTATGACGGGCATTGTATATATTTGTGTAATATATGTGAATGTATAAAACATAATGAGTGCTTACTTTGTGCAAGGCATTGTTTAAAACTTTATTAACAAGGTTAGGAGAGGCTTCATGAATGTGGCGACAATGGACTAAGTCTTGAAAAATGCTTATGAAATGGATAAATGGAAACGATCCAGGAGGATCACCTGCTCTAGGACTCTGCTTCTCCAAGTATGGACTGGACTGTGGCTCAGCAGCAAAGGCATCCCCTAAGAGCTTGTGAGGAATGCAGAATCTCAGGCCCTACCCCAGACCTACTAAACGAGAATCTGCATTTTAAAAGATTCCAACTTATTTCTGTGCATATTAAAGTTGAAGTTTAAGAAGAGCTAATTGAGGAAAATAAGGTGAGCACATGTGGAGCAGCAAGATCGGTGGCCTAGTAGCAACTGCAGAAGGCAGATGGGGATAAGGGAGGCCGGGAGTCACTTCTATCTTGAGCACATCTTTGGGCCAGTTTCAGAGGCGAATGGTAAGTGAGAGAAGATGAAGAGACTGCTAACAGCAGAGGGGCCTATTTGGGATCCTGGGAGGATCAAGTCGCCTAGGCAGGAACACATCCAAGCAGCCTGGTAGAGAAGAGTGGTTAAGCAGAGGGAACACCTGAGCCCATCTCTCCCCAGCACCTTGCCACCACCGCAGAATGGATGCAACATATGATTTGCCACATGCTTGAGGTAACCAGAGAAGGGAGAGCACTCAAGATAGCCAAGAGCCTGGCTACCATGTACTGGCTCTGCAGCAGAGGGCTGCCCAGGGAAAACAGAGACTGGGAGGTCCACAGCATCCATGAGAGATGAAGGAGGGCCAAGACAGGAAGAGAGATGGTCCTGGCTGTGACCAAAATGAGACATAACGGACCAACAGGATATTCACACTT
This sequence comes from Diceros bicornis minor, assembly GCF_020826845.1. Taxonomy (NCBI): domain Eukaryota; kingdom Metazoa; phylum Chordata; class Mammalia; order Perissodactyla; family Rhinocerotidae; genus Diceros; species Diceros bicornis. The sequence goes on along the minus strand of NC_080742.1, from coordinate 17,746,403 downwards.
GAGCAGTGGATGCCAGCAGACAAGAAACAAGCTGGATGCAAGGGACAGTGGCCTGATGGACGTCAGTGAGGACCCCAGAGCAGAAATGGGAGACCCTCCCCACCACACACACACACACACACACACACGCACACGCACACTCATAAACCTCTCATCCTAAGCAGAGACCATATGAGCACAGGGTGGAGGTAGGCAAAAAAGAGCACAAGAATGAGGGAAATCATAAATTCAGTGTTGCAGGATGATAAAAAGCGAGGCAGAAACACAAGTAAACTATTTAGAAAATAAAGTCAATGGAGCTTTGACTGAGTGTAAAGGCAAATGAGAAGTCAAGGATTGGTGGTGCCACCAACTCAGAGAGAAAAAACAGGAAGAGGGAGAAAGTGGTTGACTATATTGGGGAGAGTCTGGAAGCTGCCTTCAGTTTGAGAGTAATGTGTTCTGGTAAATCAGAAATAAGCCTGCCCTCCACCCTCAACCCACCAGACTGAAAGGAAAACTGCCGGCACCCAGGGTGCACAGGATTCACAGGCCACGTGCCAGTTAATACATGCTCACAAAAAAATTACAGGAGAACACAATCTACCGTGAGATACAGTCAAGACAATACAAGCAGCTGAACCCCAAGAACTTCAAACAATAAATTTTTCACAAAGAGACTTTGAAATAAGTATGGTATAATGAAAATGACTTTTTAAAAAGTTAGAAAATAGAAGAATAGAAATAATAAACTATTTTTAACAGAAAGATTAGAAATAGTTTCTGGAAATAAAAATGTCACCATTAAAATTAAAAATTCAATACACTAAAAGGCAGATTAGGTTATTACTGAATAGAGAAAGTGAACTAGAAAATGTATAAGTAGCACAAAAAGATAAAGAGATAAAAAACCGCAGAGAGGTTAAGAGCTATAGAAGATAGAATGAGAAGCCCAATCTAATTGTAAGAGAAACTCCAGAAGGAAAGAAGAAAGAGGATGGCCACAAGATGCTAGCTCTTTAAAAAAAATATGTAGGTGTGGGTTACATGAGTGTCTGTTATATTTCTCAATACCTCTACATCATTGAAAAAGTCCACAATTTTAAAATAAAAAGCAATCTAAAAAGCAAATGGAGGGGCTGGCCTCGTGGTGTAGTGGTTAAGTTTGCATGCTCTGCTTCAGCAGCCCAGGTTCTCAGGTTCGGATCCCAGGCACAAACCTACATACCACTCATCGAGCCATGCTGTGGTGGCGTCCCATACACAAAATAGAGGAAGAGGGACGCAGACGTTAGCTCAGGGCTAATCTTCCTCAGCCAAAAAAGAACAAGTGAATGGAAAATGAAAAAGTAACAACAGGAATGCAGCCTAATATTTTGAAAAGTTGAGATGAACAAATGAGAGATTAAAAATTACCTAAGGCAGGTATGAACAGTTTTGTTTGGATTTTATTACTTTTAATGGTGGGCATGACTTGAGAATGTTTATGGACCAGGACACAGGAGTCTGTTAAGAAGTGTGAAGATGGCAGAGGGAGTCCGGGTGGATGAGGAGGGCCGGGAGGCAGGAGAGGATGCTGGAGTGGGAGCAAGTGCAGAGCGCTGGCCTGGAACTAGGGGAGCATCACCTCACCACCTCCACCAACTTCACTGAGCAGCCTTACGACTTTTTACAGGCCCAGGACACCCCTGCAGACATTTCTTGATCTAGCTGCTGGCTACACTGATGTGCTCAGTTGGTGAAACCTCCGTGAGCAACCATTCATGGATCAATTTTAAACTGTATAGATACAAATGTAATTCCTGAAATTAGATTAACTTCAGAGCTATGTCTAAGAGGGCAGTTTCCTTCTAACTCCTGTTACGTTATATTGATCTTATGTGTGGTTTATTTACAGGTTCCATGCCTCTTAAATACCATGAAAGGCTGTCAAATGAAAGGCAAGTGCCCAAAGAAGAAAAAATGTAATATAGATAAGTAAATTACAGGAAAAAAAATCTGGACTGTACCTCAGACAGGCAAAGTAAACAGAAGGAATTCCAGGTAACTCAGGGCTAAGTCCTAAGGGATTCCTTTGAAAAACTATTAAAAGGCATAAATACTACACGTTCAATGCTTCGTTGTTTCTATATCAAGATTACTGCTACTTTTCAAGATATGCTGCTTGTCTCTTAAAAGTAAATTCACGGTAATTCTGGAGTTTTACTAGGAATCTCTTTGAGTCATCAGTACAGGGAGTTTCAGAGAGGTTTTAAAATTTGCGGGAAGGAATCACAAACTCTCCTGAGAAATGGTACATTCATTTGAATCAACTCAAATTATGAAATTATACATAAAACAAAATAGCTTTGTTTTATTTTCAAGAAAGATAAAAGGAAAGTTTGCAGGAAATTATTTCATTTATTCTAAAACTGGGTAATAAAATGGAGAGAAAACCACTTTTAAATCATGTGTAAAGTTTTCCAATTACTTAAAATTCACTCTACAGAATTCTTCACATAGCACAGGTATTTACCAAGTCTATTCCCAGTGGGGAGACTGGTCACAGAAATCCCAGTCCCACAAGGAAGCTATGGTGGGATCAAAAACTAGTAATTAAGGTTGATTTTATACTTCTTGAAGTCTTTCCTATGAACACCCCCTTTGCTCACAAGAGCCAACAGAAGGATTTAACATCTATCACCACAAATGAATCAAACTGCAAGGAGGCAGGGAGGAAGGGCTGAACCCAAGGAGTCTCTAAAGTATTCATAATATCAGCTTATATTCATTAAGAACTTATGTCCCATGTACTGTTCCAAATACTTTAGATGCACTAGATTACTCTGTCCCCCAGCCCTATGAGGTAGGTACATTTACCATCTGCCATTTATAGAAAAGAAAACTGAAGCTTACAGAACTGGGATAACCTGGCCAAGGTCTCAAGGAAAACATTTTACTGCTGGAGTTCTGGGTCAACCGCCTTTCCCTATCTGGACAGTCTCCCTACAGAGCTAAATAAACTTTGGAGGGATAAAATTCCTTGTACGTGGAGAATATAAGAAAACTAAATTATAGATAGCAAAGTCTCTTTTAGATTGTAGGTTTCTATACAATACAGAGCTCACAGCCAATCAGGATTGGAAAGCAAACTCAGAAATACATGAAGAAAATGGACAGATTTATTACCACAGTAATTTCTGAGAGGCATGCTCCCTCCACCCTCATCCCACAAGATCTATAATGAAGACCCCAATACTGAAGCTCACCTCCCCTGGTCTCTCTTATACTACCTTCCTCCCCACTTGCCATTATGAGGAATTATTTATATGTATATATTGTATTTCCCTAAGTAGACTACAAATGATCTTAAGGATCTGGTACACCTCAGGCATAATTCCACACCAAAAACATAGAACGCACTTTACAAATCCCCTCAGAGATAATTCTCAACACATGAAGACAGGTAAGACATAAAGAAGAGACTGTGGTGAGTTTCTGAGCACCCTGCTGGCTCCTGAATGCCACAGTTATTCACAATCCCATCATCCTGTGTGACAAACATGGTTGTGAGACTATACTGAACGCCTCATTGTATTACCGTACACATTTTAAGAAAGCAGTCAAATAACACGTGAGGTAGCAATGTAACAATCATGTTGAAAACGAAGTGTCCAGAATATTCAAATATAAATATCACATTTCACTCTACCACTTAATTTACCAACAGTCAAACAGTATTTTTCTGATCATGCAACAAGAATTAGGTCTCCCACTTCCAACTCATGTTATGAGGCCAACATTACTCTGATACCAAAACCAGATAAGAAGGACACACAAAAAAGAAAATTACAGGCCAATATCGCTGAAGAACGTTGATGCAAAAATCCTCGACAAAATACTTGCAAACTGAATATGAGAATACGTTAAAAGGATCACACACCACGATCAAATAGGATTTATTCCAGGGATGCAAGGATGGCTCAATATTTGCAAATCAATCAACATGATACACCACATTAATAAAATGAAGAATAAAAATCACATGATCATCTCAGATGCAGAGAAAGCATTTGACAAGATTCAGCATCCATTTACAGTAAAAATTCTCAAAACATGCATATAAAAGTAAAATACCTCAACATAATAAAGGCCATGTATGATAAACTCACAGCTAACATCATACTCAATGGTAAAAACTGAAAGCTATCCCTCTAAGAACAAGAATAAGACAAGGGTGCCCACTCTTGCCACTCTTATTCAACATAGTATTGGAAGTCTAAGCCAGAGCAATTAGGCAAGAGAAAGAAATAAAAGCAATCCAAATTGGAAAGGAAGAAGTAAAACTGTCACTATTACGGATGACATGATTTTATATACAGAAAACCCTAAAGAATCCACTAAAAAACTATTAGAAATAATAAATGAAGACAGTAAAGTTGCAGAGCACAAAGTCAACATACAAAACTCAGTTGTGGGGCCAGCCCAGTGGTGTAGTGGTTAAGTTGGCGCACTACCGCTTCAATGGCCCAGGGTTCGAGGGTTTGGGTCCTGGGCATGGACCTATACACCGCTCATCAAGCCATGCTGCAGTGGCGTCCCACGTACAAAATAGAGGAAGACTAGTACAGATGTTAGCTCAGCGGCAATCTTCCTCAAGTAAAAAAGAGGAAGGTTAGAAACAGGTGTTAGCTCAGGGCCAATCTTCCTCACACATCACTCAAAAATCAGTTGCATTTCTACACACTAATAACGAACTAGCAGAAAGAGAAATCAAGAATACAATCCCATTTACAATCCCAACAAAAAGAATAAAATACCTAGGAATAAACTTAACCAATGAGGTGAAAGACCTGTACATTGAAAACTATAAGACATTGTTGAAAAGAAATTGAAGACAACAGGAAGAAATGGAAAGATATTCCGTGCTTATGGACTGGAAGAATTAACATAGTTACAATGTCCCTATTACCTAAAGCAATCTACAGATTCAAAGCAATCCCTATCAAAATCCCAATGACATTTTTCATGGAAAGGGAACAAAGAATTCTAAAATTTATATGGAATAACAAAAGACCCCAAATAGCCAAAGCAATCCTGAGGGGGGAGAAAACAAAAACAAAGCTGGAGATATCACACTCCCTGATTTCAAAATATACTACAAAGCTATAATAATCAAAACAGCATGGTACTGGCAGAAAAACAGACACACAGATCAATGGAACAGAACTGAGAGCCCAGAAATAAACTCACACATTTATGGACAGCTAATCTTTGACAAAGGAGCCAAGAACATAGAATGGAGAAAGGAAAGACTCTTCAACAAATGGTGCTGGGAAAACTGGACAGCCACATGCGAAAAAATGAAAGTAGACCACTATCTTACACCATACACAAAAATTAACTCAAAATGGATTAAAGACTTGAATGTAAGACCTGAAACCATAAAACTCCTAAAGAAAACATAGGCAGTACACTTTTCAACAGTACACTTTTCAACACCAACCTACATAGATCTTCGCAGCATCTTTCTGAATATATCTGCTCAGGCACAGGAAACAAAAGAAAAAATAGACAAGGGACTTCATCAAACTAAAAAGCTTCTGCACAGCAAAGGAAAAAACAAACAACTTGATTAAAAAATGGACAGAGGATCTGAACAGACATTTTTCCAAAGATATAGAGATGGCCAACAGGCACATGAAAAGATGCTCAACATCACTAATTATTAGGGAAATGCAAATCAAAACCACAATGAGATATCACCTCATGCCCTTCAGAATGGATGTTATTAAAAAGACAAGAAATAACACGTGTTGGAGAGGATGTGGAGAAAAAGGAATCCTTGTACACTGCTGATGGGAACGTAAATTGGTGTAGCCACCACGGAAAACAGTGTGGAGTTTTCTCAAAAAATTAAAACAGGGGCCGGCCGGGTGGCACAAGCAGTTAAGTGCGCGTGCTCTGCTGCGGTGGCCCAGGATTCGCCGGTTCGGACCCCGGGCGCTCACGGACACACCGCCTGTCAGGCCATGCTGTGGCGGCGTCCCATATAAAGTGGAAGAAGATGGGCACAGATGTTAGCCCAGGGCCAAACTTCCTCAGCAAAAAAAAAAAAGAGGAGGATTGGCAGATGTTAGCTCAGGGCTGATCTTCCTCACACAAAAAAAAAAGAAAGAAAAAATTTAAAACAGAACCACCATATGATCCAGCCATTCCACTTCTGGGTATTTATCCAAAGAAAACGAAAACACTAATTTGAAAAGATATATGCACCCTCATGTTCACTGCAGCATAAATCACAATAGCCAAGACTTGGAAACAACCTAAGTGCCCATCAATGAAGGAATGGATAAACAAGATGTGGTATATATAAAATACACACTGGAATAGTACTCAGACATAAAAAAAAGATGAAATCTTGCCATTTGCAACAACATGAAGAGACCTTGAGGGTATTATGCTAAGCGAAGTGAGTCAGACAAAGAAAGAGAAATATTGTATGATTTCACTCTTAAGTGGAAGATAAACAAACAAACAGAGAACAGATTGGTGGTTAGGGGGAGGGGAGTGCAAAAGAGGTAAAGCGGCACGTGTATGGCAACTAGACTTTTGGTGGGGAACACATGTAGTCTAGACAGAAGTTGAAATATAATGCTGTACAACTGAAATTTAAATAAATAAAATGAATAAACTAAAAAGAAAGGAATTAGGTCCTCCAAATTAATTTCATTTTTTAGAACTATGTGAGAAATAACGTAGTAGGTCTTGGTTACTCTAACCAGCAAGATACAAAAGAGATAAATGGGGATACACTGGGGATACAAAATTTACTAAAATTACCCAAGGCACAAGGAAAATGTATCAACTTTTTCCATTTAAAGACTATTAGTCAGAATTAATGTTCAATAATTTATCTAGTCATTCATTTAATCAACATTTATCAAAGGACTACTATATCACCCCACTAGGTGATAAACAAGTTGAACAGGATTCATGCTCTGATGGAGCCAAACCCATAGAGAGATGCAACAGACAGTAAAAAAGTAAATGCAGAAGATGATTTCAAAATGGTGTAATTAGGAAGGGAGAGGAAGGAAGACTGGATGGTCAGGAAAAAGTTCACTGAAGAGAAGGCAAAGAAAACTCTTATTCTTTTTCACACCATGTCTCAAATGAAATACCATGGGTTGAATATGAAGCACCAAAAACTGGTGATTTTGCTGTTACCATGATAGTTACATAAATTACAAAGGATTGAAGAATGTAAAATTACAATCATTACACATTCCCTAAAGTTATACACGAGATATCAATAAGGATATTTGGAAGTGGGTGCTGCTGTAACAAATACCAAAAATGTGGAAATGGCTTTGGAATTAGGCAACGGGCAGAGGCTGAAAGAATTCTGAGGAGCATGATAGAAAAAGCCTAGACTGCCTTGACACACTGTTAGAAATACAGATGTTAAGGTCTCTCCTAGTGAGGATTCAGATGGAAGTGAGGAACACGGCAGAGAAAACATATATGATCTTAGAAAATACCTCAACTGTCCTGAACAGACTGTTGATAGACATACGGACTTTAAATGTGCTGCTGGAGAGGACTCAGATGGAAAAGAGCAACGTGTTACTAGAAACTAGAGGAAAGGGGATCCTTGTCATACAGTGATGGAAAGCCTAAGTGAATGACGTCCTGCAGGTATCTGGAAAGCAGAACATGTAAGCGATGAACTGGATATTTAGATGAGGAGATTTCCAAGCAAACTGTTGAAAGTGCAAGGTGTTTTTTTTTCTTGCTGGTTATAGTAAAGTGGGAGAGGAAAAAGATAAATTAAGAGAGTACAAAATAAAAGAATGCTCTCAGATCACCGTAATTCTACAGGCAAGAAACAGGCTGATAAAAGTACTCAGCTGCAAAAACATGTGCCACCTTTCATTAAAAAGGAAGGATGACTCCGAGGGCAGCCCAGTGCCCAGAGGATTACTGTTAGGCCTTGAAACCTAACGCAGCTTGGAAAGTACATGTGACTGATGACTCCTTTTTTCTTCCCACTTCTTCCCTTTTTGAAAGGGAATGTCTGTAACTGATATCCCAGGCCTGTCTCACCATTATATTCTAGGAGCAGATACTGTGTTTTCTAGGTGCACAGAGAAGAATTTTATTCCAGTATGGATTATACCCAGAATCTCACCCATACTGGGTTAGATTATGAGATTTGGATCAGATTTTGGACGTTGAGTTCATGCTGTAACAGGTTGAGACTTCTGGAGATGTTGGGACAGGGTAAGTGCATTTTGCATGTGAGATGGACATGAATCTTTGGGGGCCAGAGGGCAGACTGTGGTAGGAAGAATAACAGCCCCCAAAGATACCCATGTGCGAGTCTCTGGAATCTGTGAACATGTTACCCCACAGGGCAAAAGGAACTATGCAGATGCGATTAAGATAAAGATTTTGAGATGATCTGTTATCCTGGATTATCTGGGTGGGCCCAGTGTAATCACGAGGGTCCTCATAAGTGGAAGAGGGAGGCAGGAAAGCCATGCTCCATGAGAAAAACTCCACCAGCCATCTCTGGCTTTGAAGATAAAGGTGCCATGAGCCAATAAAAAGAGGCAGCCTCTAGACAGAGGCTGGAAAAGGCGAAGGAATGGATTCTTCTCCAAGACCTCTAGAGGACAATAAGCCCTGCTGACATCTTGATTTTAGCCTGGGGAAACCCATTTTGGACTTCTGACCTTCAGAAATGTAAAATTAATAAATTCTGCATTGTATTAAAGCCACAAAGTGTATGGTAATAAACATTCATTTTAAAATTATTTTGCCCTCTTTCTGTTAAGGTTTTTAATTAGTATTTAAGAAATTACGACAGAAAGCAACCTAAGCACGACATTGATTAGGTGCCACTGACCTCAGTTCATATGGATCACATGCCATCTGGGATCTGCGCTTCACCAGTGTCACACTCTGGGAAGTCACACACTAGGTAACTGCATGTTGGAACATGTGACCAAGAAATATGTGACCTAGAAATGGGACAAGTACATTCAGGTCCTCCCATGTGAGTTTGTGGTACCCCGAATTTTCCAAGAAGAGAGATGCATGACAAAATAAAAATTAAGATTTTGGTTGGAAATTCAATTTTTGTTTAAGAAATTATAGTGATCTTTTTCAGATTTAAATAAATCTTCCACTAAATCCTATAAGATAGGTATTATATTTCCTATCATCGATAAATTTAACAAGATTTATGCTCTTTATTTATAGTTGAAAGAAGCCAAAAATGAGATCTATTCTTACCAAAAAAACATGTTTTAAGGAATAACACAACTGCACAACCAGAGCAGACCCTCTGCTCCAATGACTATCCATTGTCATTTTCTCTAATTTATCAAATAATATAATGACTGTGAAAAGTTCTTATAAATACGGAAAAAAATTCTTAAACCAAACAATTTGCTTTGAGATACTATACACTTATTTTGGTTATCACATACTATTACTATTCCTTTTTGTTTGGCTGGGTAGTTATTTATTCCCATCGATACTGAAAATGGCAAAGCATAAAGTTTATATTCTAGGTAAGTCCTAATCCTACACAAGATATTAACACAATTAAGAACTAATTATGCACATGGCAAAGTAAATGGGATGTTAGTGACACGAAGGATGACTTACAAAGATTCTGCCGGTAAAGTGCTTGCGCCAGTGGGGAAAAAGGCCGGGCATAAGGCTAAACAACACGGGAAGCCGGAGTGCAAATATGCTTCCCCATATGTCAGCTGTGTCTGTCTAGAGGAGGAGGGTGCCCTGAGGAAGAGTATAAAGACAGAGGGAAGCCAGGTGTAGAAGAAGCTTTTATTCTGCAGGCAATGGAGAAGCCAACAAAGGTTGAGTGAGGAAGGAGCATGACATCTACATAGGAAGAACAGGCTAGGGGCAAAGACGGGAAGCAGGAAAGCCTATTGGAATTAGGCTGCCAGAGGCAGAGCAGAACCTCAACTATAGAGGTGAGAATGAAAAACAGGATACTTTGGGGCCTGCCCAGTGACACAGCGGTTAAGTTCTCACGCTCCACTTCAGTGGCCCAGGGTTCACAGGTTCTGATCCCGGGCACAGACCGACGCACCTCTTGTCTAGCCATGCTGTGGCAGCCTCCCCATATAAAGGGGAGGAGGATGGCCACAGATGTTAGCCCAGGGCCAACCTTCCTCAGCAAACAGAGGAGGACTGGCATCAGATGTTAGCTCCGGGCTAATCTTCTTCAGGAAAAAAAAGAAACAAACAAAGAGAGGATACAGAAAAATCAGCCGTTTCAGAACATACTGCAATACCACCTGTGGCTTCTATCAAAGTACTTGCCAATATGAGGTGGAAGAGACAGAGAGAAGCAGACAATCCATGAAATACCAGGTCCATTTATTCAAGAAAGTAGTCTTTCTGACATCTAAGATCCTGAGCCAGTTCTAAGAAATAGCTAAATCAACGCAAAATCCAAAGTCCTGCAATGCCAGAATTTTTCAACTAAGAAGTCATAAGGCAAATTCACAGGGAACAGAAAAGATTAACGATGGAGCTTGTCACACAGCCGGTTGCGGTAGCAACGGAAAAAACACTCACCAAGCAGAAGAGATCTAATCCCTCTCCTCATTTTCACTCGACCTAGAACATTTAAACCAAGCTCCAGGAGGAGATGAGGCTATGGACTTTTACTTGCGAGGAGGAGTGGAGTGGATGGAAGGATAATGAGGTAGAGTGCAGAAGAATAAAAACTCAAAGCTTTGGAGTGAAGTGATTTATGAAGAACTAATTCATGAACATTTTACTTTTATTTAATCTAACTCCTTAGATATTTGAAAATTATAATAAAGTACCCGTATGTACAAGAACATCTCCCTGAAGCAATGGTCCAGGCCTAATGATACTGCCCTTAAAAGGATGACAAATTGTAACATGGTCAAAGATATAACAATAAAAAATGTATTCCCCTGAGCCATATACAATGGAAAGAAAACTTTCATTATTAAACTAAGTTTCTCTACTTAGGATTATTATTCTAATGCTAAAGCCTGAAAACTAATACTAATACCTAAGACCTAATCTAATACTAAAACCTGAAGAACTGAACCACCCAAAGGCTGAGCTAATTTCCTTTAGGCCAATGATTAGACTAGGTCTTCTCTTTTCTAAGACCTAATTCACTGCTCCTAACAAAGATAGTGAAATACCTCTGATTTTTAAAAAAAAATTATAATAGATACCCACTACCCAAAGCTTTTTACTAATAATGTGTGTTTCATACCTGAATCTTTCAACCCAGATGTCTAAAAAGACAATACAGGCCGTAAGGAAAAATGCAATATAATGAACTATTTAATATATGTCTTAAATATATTTTAGAGGCTTTTTGCCTTAAATGAAAAAAAAAATCATGTGATGAGAAAAACAAAATAATAGAAGAGGTAGAAGACCTGATGTAAATGGAAGTGACCCTCGTTACAGATTACCTGGAAACCATTTTATATTCCTAGTTGATTCGGTTGCCGTGTTTTATATGGAACGATTCCACTGACTTGCTTATATATATGACGTTAAACATCCAGAAAAGAACCAAAGGTCAACACTTCCCGCTAAAGTCAAATCAGGGGAAAAAGAAATGTTTTCAAACATTTCAAGAATTATGATTTCCTAAATAAGTAAGCCAGTATTCTGTTTATAGGAACTAGGGTGCTAGAATTCTGGGCAAAAGGGTAGAGTTCAGTGGGAGTAAGACAGACACTGAGGGGAAGGAGGAGGAGTGCTGGGCCCACAAGCCAGGAATGCGGCAGAATCTCCACACAGAGAAGAGATGCAGGGAAAAGACTCAAGCCAGAGAAGACAGCAGACGGAACTCAGTTACCTAAAGATTTCAAAAATCATTTAGAAATCTTTCTGACATTACTGGCACAGAGAAACAAAAATTCCGCAATTTCTTCTGAAAATCACGACTCTGCTACACTTTCTCATAACTCTCTCTTATAGTTGGCTATAGAGATGCAACTTTTGGTTCTTCATTACACATTCAACTATATTTACTTATTAATCTAGAACAGTGGTTCTCGCAGAGGTTAATTTTTGCCCCCACAGGACATCTGGGGATATATGAAGACATTTTCAAGGGTCACAGGTTGAGGGGGCTACAACGGGTATCTAATGGGTAGAGGCCAAAGACATGCTCCCATCCTACAATGCACAAGACAGCCTGCACCACAAAGAAGCATCCTACCCAAAATGCCAACAGTGCTAAGACTGAGAAACACCGATCTCTTCTGAGTAGAAGCAAAACCCAACTTCCTGGACCTTTATCCCAGTCCGTCTCTCTCTAACAGACATCTAGTTAAAGCATAAAATAACACCAGAGGGTTCATTTTTCAACTGCTTTAAACATGGTGGACGGCTGGCTCAAACTAAGAGTCACACTACAATACACTGAAATAATATATCAGAGCAGGAGTGCAGAAACTGCAGGAAAATAACTTTTTAATCATTTTTTTTGCATTTTTGCCTCAAGTACATTCAATTCATAAGAGGAGCATCTACATGTTTCCATACCAAGGTGTGTCTCTTTTATGTTCAATACACTAAAAATACACTCCCCTCGTCAAAATAGGGTATTTCTTATTAATGTAAAAACTTAAGCAAACAGTATTAACTGAGAAAGATTAATGTTGGGGGTGGGGGTGAAGAAAGCCAGCCAGGTCTTTAAAATGCAAAGTTATTTCACAGTTCGCTCGAAAAATGACTCAGATCATTATTACTTTTAGTCACGCCAAGTTTCTGCTTCTAAGCCTACTAGTAACGGAGGAAAAAAACCACCATTTTTCCTGCAGTCATTAAACTAATGAAACAGAAGCTTGTGCAATATTTGCCTTTTATTATAACTGTTATAAAATTAAAAGCAACCGCTGAGAGTGCAAATTAAGATTGTAAGAAACCTTTCATCTACTTAAATACTATAGGGTGGGGGGGGGAAACAAGCAAACAAAAGAAAACCCTAACTCATACAACTACAAATCTTAGGCTGTGAATATTTCCTAATGTATCCCTCAGTCAAAACCCTGGCTCACTCTTTTTATGTTCTCTCCTTTCAAACAACTGGAAAAGACCTTCACACAGCGTTTCACTAAGAGAACAATGCTAAGAACAAATGAAAGCCTTGGCGAGTACCTGGCCAACCTCATCCATCCGAAAGTGAGGCGGCCAGGAGTGCCGTCTTCGGCGTGACCCTCTCGCACCTTTCCCATCGGCTTTCTCCGCTCGAGCATCTCACTAGAGCAAATGTTACCAACTCTGGTGGTTTCCGGGACCCCACAGTAACAGAAATGGAGCACCCAGCATAGCCTACTTTCTCACGGGGGGTCAATGCAATCAGTGCTCCCTTCACACTGACCGAGTCGCCGGTGGAGACACGCTGCAAGCCACGGAGGCCCCGCAGAAGGTGCGCTGACTTCACAAAGCCTGGCGCTCCTGCCCGTGGGGAACCACAACCGCGAGAGCGCACCTTGTAGGAAGGGTGGGGGGCTCTTACTGTGCGGGTGCCCTTCATCCTCACACGGCGGAGCTAACTCCAAAGAAAAGGGCTTCCTCGAGATCCACTCCTCGGCCCTCGGGGGTCCACACCAGCGCGAGCGAGGGAAGCGAAGCTCCCGCCCACCGCGGGGAGTCCTCCCCGGCCGAGGAGGGGGGACGAGGACCGGACACGCTCCCTCGGACACCATCTCGGGCACTACCACACGCGCCATCGGCGGCCGGGACACGTCCCCCGGGTTTCCGCACGCCCCGGAGTCCGCGCCCGCCCCCGCCGCCCCCCGGGCCCCGGGCCGGCGCCGGCCCTTACCGAGCAGCAGCAGCTTGACCTCGCGCGCCGCCTTCTCGCCGTCCTCGCGCAGATTGCGGTCGATCATCTTACTGCGCTCCACCGCCGCCTTGTCCTCGGCGCTCAGCGTGCAGCCCATCGTGCCCGAGCGAGAGCGCGGCGCCCTCCGGCCGTGCAGTCCCCAACGCAGGTGAGCGCTTCCTCTCCGGACGCGGGCGATCCACCCTCCCGGCGCCGGCCACCTCCGCCGCCCCTCCTGACCGGCTGGGAAGGCGCTGTCCACAAAGGGGCCGCACACCGCGCTGCTCCCCACGGCCGCTCCGCTCCCGGTGCCCCTCGGTGCCCCACAAGTCCGGGTGTCGGGGTTCTGGCAACAGCTACCGCCGCCTCCTGCCGCTGGCCGCGCCGCAGCCTCCAGAAGCCCAGGGAGCTGGCGTCCGCGCGCCGCCGCCGCCCCGCCCCGCGACCACTCCCGGAGCGCGCTCCCGCCCCCTGTGGCCCCGCCCCGCTCCGCCCCGCCCCCGGGCCCCCACCGAGGCCTCGCCCCTCCCACCATCCTCGCCCCGCCCACCCGCCCCCGGAGACCACTCCCACAGCGCGCTCCCGCCCCCCGCGGCTCCGCCCGCCCCCTCCGCCGGTCCCACCATCCCGGCCCCGCGACCACTCCCGGAGCGCGCTCCCGCGCACGTGTCCTCGGACAGCGGCCCCTTCAACGGGCGCGCGCCCCCGCGCGGAGGGCGGCCACCCGGGCGTCGCGCGCCCCTTGGAAGCGCCCTCGAAACCCGGAGCTGCCCAACGAGCCCCCCCATCTCGCTGCCTTCGCGGGCGCGGATAATTTCTCCGGGTTTGCTCGCACCGAGGGAGCTGTGCGGACCTGCCCCTTCGGGCTGCGGGTGGGAGAGCTGCCAAAGTTGGAAGGGGAAAAAAGCCCGTCCTGGGCGTCTGAGCATGCCCAGCGCCGGCAGCAGCGCGAGGGTTTCCGAAACGCAAAGCCCAGTCGGCCGGCCTCCTGGGCTGTGGAAAATAGAGGGAGCTGGGGAGGGAACGGAGCCGTGGCGAAAGCAGAGCTGGGGATACGGGGGAATAGAAAAGTCTGCGGAGGAGGATAGGAGGTCAGCTTCCTCCCTTCCGTGTTCCTTTCCTTCCTTTCCTCCTTCCATCCATTCTCACGTTTCTTTTCACAAGCAGAGCACATTTGGAAGGATTTCCTCACGACCTGAGAAAATGTGAGACAAAGAATCAACGAGTGTATTTTAAAATGACAAGAGCTATAAAACACACCCACACAAACAAATCTGCTCTCCTCTGGGGCGGCATGTAAGCTTCCGAGCCGAGTTTGAACCGATATTTATGACCATGTGAGTAAATCATAAGCCACTGGGCACGTCATTCCTTCTTGCAGGCCTTAGCTTCCTTGCCCAGAAAATGAGGAGTTGATCCACACCATCACTCCATCCTCCCAGCTGTAATGGTCTGGGGGAGATCAGCTCCTGGGGCCTGCTGAGGCATTCTGCTCAGCATCCAATTAGTGAGCATAGGTTTAAGTTCTGGTCTGTTCCTGCCATTGTCACTGCGCACTGCACCTTTCCCTTACATACATCTCAGGAAATGTTGTTTGCGTAGAACATGGGCTTGGTAGCAAAGAAAAATATCTTCTTTGATGTATTAAAATTTAGGAAATTGGTCTTTGGTTTGCATCTGGAAGTCTTATTTTCTAAAAGCCATTGGTAAAACTGGGCTTGAGTTTTCCAGTGTGAGGCTGAGCTGATGCTACAGTCAGAATAGCTTTAGAGCGGGTCACGTAGGCCAGGCCTGTGGGCAAGCAGAGACTGTCAGTGTCCTCCCTACTGGACGTGCCCTTTCCTGTTCTCCTACAAAGCTGCTGGGCTCAAGGGATGCCATTTCAAGAACTGCCTCAACTGTTCATAATATAACAACAAGAAGGAGCAAGCCTTAAAGTGTACTTAGTCACCTTCTACCCTCTTTGTATTTCTTGGCACTCTAAATGATAATGTTCCTCAGAAACTCTGGAATTAAACTTGATGGAGTGAACTTTCAACATAGTGTTTGTGTATTAGCCATTTTGGATTATCTGTTATTGTCTTTCCTATAAGCTTCAGGCCATATAGAGTGTGGGACCTACAATGACAGGAAAAGAGGAAGCAATCATAACTGAGTACTGGTGGAAATGATAAAAAATTTGTGTTTTAAAGAAAAGAAATTATAACAGAATTATACACATTACCCCTCTCATTTGAGAAGCTTATCAAGTAGGTGAGGAGGCAAAATATAATACATGGATGAATAAGAACTGAAAAGAGTTCTGTGAATAAGAACATAGCTTTATATGAAGCTAAACTTCTGAGAGGAGGCATAGGAATGGAGCGATCAGTATGAGGGGAAATTCGGAGAGAAGAAAGTTTTGAAAAACCTTTTGAAGGAAGAAGAAAGCCATGACTGGGGATCTTTGTGGAATTCCAAGGGGTATGTATTGGTCAGCTTGGGCTGCTGTAACAAAATACCATAGACTGTTTGGCTTAAACAACAGGAATTTCTTTCTCACAGTTGTGGAGGCTGGGAAGTCCAACATCAAAATACCAGCCAATTCATTTCCCCAGTGAATACTCTCCTCCTGGCTTTCAGATGGCCACCTTCTTGCTGTGCCCTCACATGTGGAGAGAAAGTGCTCTAGTCTCATTTCCTCTTCTTATAAGGACACTAATCCCATCATGGGGGCCCCACCCCCATAACCTTATCCAAACCTAATTACCTCCCAAAGGCTCCACCTCAAAATAGCCTTATATTGGAGTTAGGGCTTCAACATATGAATTTGGGGGGGACACAAGCATTCAGTCCATAATAGGATATATTTTGTTTGAGAGGAATAACCAGCTAAAAGGGTTAATGTGTAATGTACATGTTAGAGAAAGCAGTTGTTTTGTCATTGAAATGTAGTTTGGCTGCGAAGAATGATAGGAAGTGTGGGACAAAGTTGAAAGAGAGCTTTAAATATTAAGGTGAAGAGTTGGACTTTATACAATGGGTACTAAGTGTTCCTTACGTTCTCCTGAATTGGGTAATAGGTATTTAAAAAAAAAATCTCTTACCCAACAAAACAAGTGAGTTACCAGCAAGTAGATTGTCTTAGTAATACCGTATGAGGTGGCAAGAGTCATTCAAATTAATAATTTACATAATTATGATGTTGCAAAATGTGATTCAACAATCTTGTCAAGGAGGTAGAGCAGATATATTAACTCATCAATGTTGTAGAGAATGAAATTGAAATACAGAGGTTAAAGCAATCTACTTCAAAGTACTGTTTTCCCTTCTGGACATCATATTTTTTAAACAACTATATTGAGATGTAATTCACACACCATATAATTTATCCATTTAAAGTGTACAATTCGGTGGCTTTTAGTATATTCACAGAGTTGTACAACCATCATGACACTCAATTCTAGAACATTTTCATCACCCCAAAAAGAAACCCTGTACTCCATAGCCATTATCCTCCAATCTTTCCACCACCCCCGCCTCATCCCCTCAAGTCCTGGTCAACTACGAATCTACTTGCTGTCTCTACAGATTTGCCCATTCTGGACATTTTATATAAAAGGAACCATATAGTATGTGGTCTTTTGTGACTGGCTTCTTTCACTTAGCATAAGGTTTTCAAGGTTCATCCATGCTGTAGCATGTATCAGTACTTCACTTCTTTTTATTGCTGAATTATACTGAGCATCATATGTTAAGAAAATTAGAGACATGTTAAAAGACAAATTGGGACACATTCAGCTGAGAGCATCTAAATCTTAAAGTAACTCCAAACTGTGTCATAAGAAATAATTGAAGAAACTGGGGATACAAATGAGAAGGTACAAAGAGACATGATAGCTATTTCCAAATGACTGAAGAGATATTGTAAATCAGAGGGAATAGACATTTTCTGTGTGGATTCAAGTGGTAGATTTAGAAGTAGTGGAAGAAAGCTATAGCAAGAAATTTTATCATGATGTGAGAAAAAATAGTGTACAATTCCCCACAAAGGAAATAGCGCACCTCAGAAACTCACACATTCTTAACTAAGATGTAACAATCTAGACTAGATGGTCGCATATTGGGAAAGATTTAGATATAGAAGAACTTTTAGGATCCCTTCCAACCGTGAGATTCTGTATTATTCAGAAGTCAAATGGGATTAGTGTAAGAACTGAGATTAAAATTAAGAAACTGCTGGCCTCCAACCTTTTCCCCACTCATCCTGCCATCAGAAAAACAAGCAAAAGTGGGAAAGGAGAGTTTATCTGAGATGTGTTGGCTTGGTATGTTGATGGATTAGTGTGGGGAGAAGAGGGAACCATAGAAGAAGACAGAGTCAGGACAACCTGACATGTATACACACACAGAAAGAGAGAGATCAGAGGGCAGTGTGTATCTTTGGCTGGATAAATTGGGAGCAGATGTGGCATGTGGACACCTCTCCATTGTCTACATTGAGGTTTCTGCTTTCTAAATAAGAAGGAGAGAGTTTGGTTAGGGAGAGGCTAGGAATAATTAGGAGAATAGAGGGGCTAGCATGGCAATTGTACCCTTCTATCATTATAGACATAAGGGCCCCAAACCCAAACCATTTTTATTAGAGATGTTGTGAGATTCCGGGCAAATTTGAAAAACAAAAGCCCTTGAATTATTACTGAGAGACTTTATAAGACAAGCAGCACTCTTTGAGTGTGCAGGCTACAACATTGTGGGACAGAGATAATGTAGAGGCCATTGTCTCTGCATGGAACGTACCACCAGTCAGGCACCAGAGCACTGATGGACTGAAAGCCTCTAGAGACAGTGCTTTTGGTATGGACATTTGCTGATGGGCATTGCACCATCGGCAATACTCAGTCTTTCTCAAGCAGCTTCACAGACAGTGGTCATGACAAAAGGGAACTGGAAAAGAAGAGGAAAAACATGAAGGATATTAGGCAGTGACTTCAACCAACAGATTGGTTTGTGAGCACATGTGATTATGATACCACCTTAGTGGGCTCTCAGAAATATTTGGGGAACATTTTTAGGAAGCTTAATTTCCTGCTGATGCAGGTAAGTCTTGAAGTCATTGCTGATGAGGCCAAGGGGCATTGAGGAATATAATAGTGCATAAGTAAAGGAGGGAGAGATTTAAGAAGAAAAGGGTAATATATGATTCAAATGCATCAAAAAATATCCCCAGGGACAAGTATAAAGAAAAAGAGAATTGGCAATAGTCTGTGATAGAAGAAGCTTTAGATAGGTAATCAAATAACCTTAGAGCCATGCAAAGCTGTGTTCAACTGTGTATCTGTCTTTGAAAGTCCCTTACCCTCTATAAATTGCAGTATCCCTATCTGTAAAAGTGAGTGTGTTGAATTAGATCATCTGCAAGGTCCCAATCATTCTGAATTTCTATGAGTCTATCATTTCAGCAGGAGATGGTTGGCAAATATACCAAAGCACTTAGATGTACTGTTGTGAATGGAAGCCATAACAGGTACAATTAAGAAGTAGGTAAAGGCTGAGAATGCAGAACTTAATGAGGAAATTTTCAAGAACGTTAGCCATGAAGAGTGGTAGACACATGCGTTGGTAGTTGGAGAGGTGGGTTTGGGACTTGTTTCATTTCAGTCACGACTCTTCTTCTCAAGTATTATGCAGAGATGGAAAAGGAAATTGTTATGGTACAAAAGAACATGGCTGCCCCACTTTCTGACCTCTACCTCTAATTTCTCCATCTCACTCCCTCTGATACCTCATTGCCGTTAATTCTTCAATCCCACATAGACCTTCCGCCCATTGACCATATGCCTTTTCCCTGTCCCTCACCCCTGTGGTGTGCTAATTTCTCTCCTTATGCAGCTTACGTTCCATCTTCGACCAGGATAATCAATCCTTTGTATATACTCCCAAAGCATCCACCACTGTATTCAACAGGAAAAAGCTCAAATGTGGTTAAATCAACTCTTTGCCCCTCTGTGTCTGCATCCGTACAGCTGAGCTTGACTGGAGGAAAACACAGTAATCAGCAACTCTATCCATCCTTCCATTTGCTCAGGCCCAAAACCTGGAGTCATCTTTGACTCCTCCCTTTCCCTCAAACCCTATATATCCAATCCGTCAGGAAATCCTGTTAACTCTGCCTTCAAATATA
This sequence comes from Diceros bicornis minor, assembly GCF_020826845.1. NCBI lineage: Eukaryota > Metazoa > Chordata > Mammalia > Perissodactyla > Rhinocerotidae > Diceros > Diceros bicornis. Next base: position 17,726,403 of record NC_080742.1, on the reverse strand, counting down.
TCCAGAATTTGGCCAAATATCACCATCCACTGATATACTCTAGTTCGAGATATCTATGGAATATTACGATAGCCTGATTTCTAGTCACTCTGCTCCACCATTAGCCCCTGCTCTTTTCTACCTACCAACCAGAGTCATCCTTTTAACATGTCAATCAGATGTTGTCACTCCTCTACTCAGAACTATCCATTCACTTTCTATCTTACCTAGAGAAAAACGCCATCTAAAGTTCTTATGATGACATACAAGGACTTACCTGATTTATCAAGTTCACCTCTTTCACCCGGATATTATTTCCTGTCTTTCACTCTGATATTATTTCCTATCACTCTCCTCTTGCTCTCTGTGGTCCAGCCTCTCTGACCTCCAGGCTATCCCTTGAACTTGCCAAACACACTCTGTCATTGGGTCTTTGCACTTATGTTCCCCTTGCCTGGAATATTCTTCTACCAGAAGTCTGCTTGGCTCATTCCCTTATTTCATTCAAATCTCTATTCACATGTCACCTTATCAGGGAGATATATTCCCTAACCACCTGTCTGTCACTCTTCATTCCCTTACTATGCACTACCATTTCTTTATAACTCTTATCACATATTTTTGTGATTGTTTATCGCCTATCTTTCCTCTCTTGAATATAAATTCAAAAGAGCAGAAACTTTGTCTCTTTTGTTTACTGTTTAATCTCCAATTTCTAGAACAGTAAATATCCATAGTAAATGAATAAAGGGGAGGAGCTGGGTTTAGAGTATAAATCTAATCTTCTAAACTATTCATTAATTCATTCAACAATGTTAATTGAAGACCTATCGTGAGCTAGGCAATGCTCTTAGCACTGGGAATAGGTGGTGAATAAGACCTGTTACAATAGAGTGGGGTTGGGGGCAGTGGTAGGAACAATGTTAAATAAATATGTAAGTGGATCAATTAAACAGGATATACTCAAAAATAGTTGTAAGTGCTATGAAGATAATTAAACAGAGTGGTTTACAAGAGAATTAAACAAGAGTGAATGAAACAAGAGTGTTTTACACCAATTCAGGTCTTCTGAGAAGCAGACACCAAGACAGAATTAGACAGGCAAGAGATTTGGTGGAGGAAGTGCCTGTGAAGGACAAAGGAGAGAGGGGAGCAGGAGGAGATGGGGAGAGCCCTCAAATGGGATGCAGCTCTGACACTTGGGAAGGAGAGAAGGAATGAGGAAGGATTGAGTAGGAAGAGCCTCAGTCTATGGTGCAACTCTGAGAAAACCTTGGCCAGGCCAATGGGGATCCCTTCCCTCAACACCTAGTAAATATTGCTTGTTAGAGAACTCCTGCCTTGGGCAGAAGTGGTCTGGATCTAGTTCCCCTACCTTGCTCAGTCATGGACTTGGCAGCCTCAGAAGAGTAAGGCCTCAGGTCTACGTGTGAACTCTGCAGTGGATCTAAAGGTGGGGCAGTTGGAGGCGGTTAGCCAACTACACCCCCCTAAAGAGTGATCTGAGTGATACAGCTCCATGGCCACACCAGGGACTTACTCTGAGGGAAGAATTAGGTACTTTCAACTGAATGTTCAGGGAGAGCATTCTGAGGAGGTGACACTTTTGAACTGAGAATTGGAAGATAAGAAGGAATCAGATTGAGGGAAGAGGATTCCAGTCACTGTCATTGGCAAAGTGCAAGTGCAAAGTCCCGAGGGTGGAACTGAGCTTGACCTAATCAAGGAACCCAAAGGCCATTTGATTGAAGCGAAATAGTGAAGATGAGAGAGGCAGAGGATAAGAGAGTGAGGGCTGCAAGGTAGGCAGGGGCCATATTCTATGGAGCTGTGCAGACCATTCTAGGATGGTCAGAATTTATTCTAACTTTATCCTAAATTGGAATTTGTAAGCCTCAGTTTACTCTTCAAAACTGGATATATCAGGGGCTGGCCCCATGTCGTAGTGGTTGAGCTCTGCATGGTCCGCTTTGGCAGCCCGGGGTTTGCAGGTTCGGATCCCAGGTCCTACACCACTCGTCAGCCATGCTGTGGTGGTGACCCACATATAAAGTGGAGGAAGACTGGCACTGATGTTAGCTCACGACTAATCTTCCTCAAGCAAAAAAGAGGAAGATTGGCAACAGATGTTAGCTCAGGGCGAATCTTCCTCAGCTAAAAAAAAACCTGCATATATTAGCAGAAGTGTTGTGATGATTAAATAACATAATGCATAGCACAGTTCCTGGCACATCATGTGCTCATAATGATGGTAGTTTTTCTTTCTGCTTTGTCAGATCCAGGAGTTTAAGTGTTTTACTCTTTTGCAAAATAGAGGAGAGAAGAGAGTAAGGTGGAGAGGACAACTGGAGGCTTTGAGGGCAAGATGAGGAGTTTGGATAAGATCCAAAGAGGAGAAATTAGGTTATAGTCAATTTCATGATCTAGTATCCATTTGTATCTGGATGGATAATGCTAAAATTTTGAATGTATTTTTGTAATTCTTTTTTTTTTAAACACTTGCTTTTATTTATTTATTTTTTTAATTTTTTTGTGAGGAAGATCAACCCTGAGCTAACATTCGTGCCAATCCTCCTCTTTTTGCTGAGGAAGACCGCCTCTGAGCTAACATCTATTGCCAATCCTCCTCCTTTTTTTTGCCCCCAAAGCCCCAGTAGATAGCCGGACGTCATAGTTGCACATCCTTCTAGTTGCTGTATGTGGGACGCGGCCTCAGCATGGCTGGAGAAGCGGTGCGTCGGTGCACACCCGGGTCCGAACCCGGGTCCGAACCCGGGCCGCCAGTAGCAGAGCGTGCACTTAACCTCTAAGCCACAGGGCCGGCCCTGTAATTTTTATCTGCCTTGTCTTTTCACAGTTCTCAAGCTTCCTACTTTTCTTTTTAAAAATAAGCCTGAGAATGAAGACATATCTTTTTTTCCCTATATTTGTTTGACTTTACCAAAATTTCAAAAATGCTGTTCTAATAAAAGATCGAGTAAACTTTGGGCCAACTTGAAGCATAGGCTAGTATCTCAAAGGAAGAGCTACTTGGCTTTATTAAAGTCTGTGTTTGTTTACTATGTTGGATTAAAAAATAGCTATATTAACACCTCCCCCTCAGTGTATGCTTCCTGCTGGCTCAGCTGTTTTTCCTTCACTGTAGCTCTCTGTCTACGCTGTGAAACTGACATGTGTGTCTCTTGTTCAGCTCAGCAGGAACTGCAACAGAAGGACTGATGGACGACTGGGAGCAGGAGCCAGGCCAGAGGGATTCAGGGAAACACTGAGAGCTTTTTGTCTTAACTACAGTTATTGGCAATATTATTCCAAATAATGGTAGTAAGGAGTTTAGCCAGCATTTGTTGAATATCAACACCTCATTAGGCTGTATGTGGATTAGGGGATAAAATGGGCAAAATATATTTTATATTAAGTTATTAAGAAATGAGTTGTTTGTAAGAGGTCAGGGTCATTGAATGGGGGGAAAAAATCACATATGAAGGGCTTTAAAACATGAAATTATACAGATTTTCCATATACCCAACCACAGCAGCATGTAAAGTGGAGAGTTAATTAGTCAGAAGCTGAAGATCAGATCCTAAACCTCCCATGAGAAGTGATGGGGTAAAATATATGTAGTGTTGGCAGAGCATCTTTGATCACCTCTCGCTGTGCCTGGCCTACCCTGGCCTTTGATTCCCAGCCCCCTGTTACTCTACCCCTAACACCCAGGAAGATAAATTAAATAACTCGGCAGTCCAGACCCAGACAAGGAGGGGTCCCAGTGCACTGATTTCCTCTCAAAGGCGGGCTCCCGGAATCCATGCTCTCCTTGCACACCCTGTTTCTAATTTCTGCAGGGTAGGCAGATGCAGGCAGGGCCTTGGCAGAGCCTCTCTCTTCCCTGGATGCACCTGGGTGGTAAATGGGCTCATGGCCTGCCTGGGGTACACCATTTTTCACAAGCAAGCCTGAGCATGTTGGCCCACAAATTTTTAATATGTGCTGACTGGGAGGTGCTGCTTAGCCCACAAGCTTCAGCCACCAGTTCAACCACATCCTTTCACAAAGCTCTACTTGGCTATCTGGGGCTGCACAGCTATTGACAGGGTGGTGGTTTGCTTCACAAAGTGCTCCTGTCCCTTTTCCAAACAGCTCTTTGGGAACTCCTGGATGAGGAACAGTGTTTAGATTGGCAGGGCACTTTCCAAGCATTCATTGGTCCTAGAAAGTAAAGTTTAAAATAATTACCAAGGCTTTACCCTAACCTCTAACAATTCTCAAGCAGAGATGGACAACTGACCTATACTAGGTTGAGCCACTAACATTGCTTTTTCAACAACAACAAAAAGTTTACCCTGAGATGGAGCCAGAATATTGAGAAAGGTAAGGTAAAGTAGGGCATTGGCTCCTTCCTAGAGTTCAATGTCTGCAAGATTATTGAGACTCCTCTGTAACATAAAGTGGCTGACTGAAGGACATTTGGACAGCACAGGAAAACACTGAAAAGAAAATGTAGCATAGCAATGGAAGTCCTGTGATTGCGGTGTGGCTAGTGTTCACTTTGATGCTGATTTTATTGTCCTGAATTTGTACATAAGTAGAATTGTGGTTAGTTTTTTTAATTGGGATATAATCCACATATAAAATTCACCATATTAAAGTGTAAAATTCAATAGTTTATAATATATTCACAAGATTGTGCAACCATGACTACTAATTACAGGACATTTTCATCACTCTGACCAAGAAAACTTATACTTGTAGCAGTCATTCCTAATTCCCTGCTCATCCCAGTGCTTGGCAACTACTAATCTACTCTCTGTCTTTATGGATTTGCCTATTCTTGGCACTTCATATAAATGCAATCATACAACACTTGGCCTTTTGTGTCTGGCTTCTTTCACTTAGCCTAATATTTTCAAGGTTCATACATGCTGTTGAAGGTATGAGTACTTCATTCCTTTTTACTGTTGAATAATATTATTCCGTTGTATGGAAATGCCACATTTTTGTTTTTCCGTTCATCAGCTGGTGGACATTTGGGTTGTTTCTACTTTGGGCTATTGTAAATGGTGCTGATATGAACATTCGTGTCCAAGAATTTGTTTGAATAACCTGTTTTTGTTTCTCTTGGGCATATACCTAGGAGTGGAATTGCTGGGTCAGATGATAACTCTTATGTTGAACTTTTTGAGGACCTGCTAAGCTGTTTCCAAAGCTGCTGCACCATTGCATTCCCAGCAGCAGTGTATGAAGGTTGAAGCGGTGAGTTTCTGCTGCTGAAACCAGATCAGACTTTGTGTGATACTGCAATTTCAAAGAGTACCAAAAGAAAAAAAAAAAAAAAAATCAAGAACATTGTGAATTGCATGGTCCTCCATTACTATTTAGTCATTTTCTTTCACAATTTTAAGATTCATTTTGGTCAAACTAGTCTTACTCATAAGCAAGGGGCTGGTCACGGAGTGGGAATTCAACAAATATATATTAAATGAATGGATAAATGAATAAAACGTATCTTAGTGATTTCATTAAAAGCATTTCATCAAAAAAAATGTCTTCTTGATTCTTGCCACTAAGGTGTGCTACCACTGTTGTGTCGTTGTCCTAACAGTTGAAGGAAATAAAGTGGATTCAATGCAGTAACATGAGCCCAGGAGTGAGGAGACATACAGGCTTAGTTCTTCTCTGAGACTAATTTGCTGCAACTTCAGTTTCCTCATCTGTTCAACAGTAATGATATATGTTTTAATTACTTGACAAGTTATCGGGCAGCTCATAGGAAATAATGCATTTATAACCCTGAGTCAGCCCCTGCTGCCCTGCCCTTGAAATCCTGGGTGATGTGTGCTCTGCCTCTGCTTCTGCTTCTGCACACATTTCCTCTGATCTGTACTGATTTGCTCCAGACATACTTAATTTACACACACACACACACAAACTCTTAGCTCACTCACGTAATGTCCACAGAGCAGACATATAACCCAAATTACACAGCAACAACCACAAATCACATATTGGTTATTTTTCTTCTTAAATGTTTTTGGGGGAAGGGAGTGCTGGGGGTATCCTACCACCAGGGAGATTTTTACAAATTCTTTGCTCCATGCAGCTTTGATGCAGAGCATTTCTTGGTCTCTTTACCTCCCAGTCTCCTCTTTTCTTTTTCCTCGCCAATCCTCTTAGGAGCAAAACCCAATGCCTTTCATTTTTTGGAGCAGAGCACCCTTAAGCACTCTTTTGTGCTTGGGACTCAGCTGGTCTCACTTCTCTTTCAAATAGCTTGCCAAGGCATTTTTTTCCCCTCAACAAAAACAGTTCCATCCCTCAGAGAAATTCTGTTTCTATCTGTTAAGATAATACTTTTTTTTTTTTCATTTTATTCACATGTTAAAGTGCTTTGGAAGTCAAGAAGAGCAGTGGTTATCTACAGGATTTTATGTTCAACCATCCCTTTTCTTGGGAGGGAAAAAGGGTCTCTCTTCCAGTCTACTGGAGAATAGCAGTGTTCACCAAACAGCCGTTCTGTTGATCTTGTCCTTGGTCAGTCATCACAGTACAGGACTATGGGTGGGCACATAAGTCAGGCATCACCAGATTTCCTGTGAACTTGTAGTTGGAAAGGAAAGAGATAAAAGTGTCTTTAGGTTGCTGGATCTGTAAAAACACACTGGGGATTGTGGGTAGCCACATTTTCATTCAAGGAGAAGCAGAAGAAATCTATCTTTGGATATTTAAAAAAATGCTTCAGACAACAAATAGAAGAGAAAATAGAAGTAACTGGTTCCAGTTCTTTCCTGAGACCTTGATATGCTCCTGGTTTCAGATACCAGGAGATGCTTTTGTATCCTTATGATACAATCCTCTCTCCGCCTTTTGTCTCCCTTAAGCTACTTTGGATTGATTTCTATCGCTTGCAATCATAAGATTCCTAATAAAAGAAAATATTTACAAAATGAGGACTTGTTATTTCTATTACTATTAAAATTCTTCTAAGCTTCCAGGAATAATATCTCCTTTTGTTTTCAAAATATATTTATATGTTTTACCTCATTTGATTCTCATGACAACCCCTTCATGTAGGTTACATAAGATTTATTGTCCCCATATTATAAATGAGGAAATTGACTTCCAGAGAGATTAATTTTCAGAGAGATTACCCTTGGTTAAATAATCAGTAACTGGCAGAGCCAGAAAGAGAAGACAGAGCTTCTCAGTGCTTCTGTGGTACTACAGAAATGATGTAGAGAGAAGCGGTTTCTAACTGAATTTCCAACATATTTATAAAAAAGGTGTAACTGTTAGTAATTTAACAATGGTAAGATCCCACTTATTATCTATTTAAATTGAGTGAAATTGTATTAAAATTCCAATGTAGGGCATAGGAGGCAAAACCCTTATTGATGAAACAAACAAACAATTGAAAAAGGCTCAACTGTGCTGCTCTGAACCAAGAAAGTCCTATGATTTTATTTATAGGTTAAATAGCATAACTGGTTCAAATTTTAAGACTTTCTAGCAATGCTAAATATGCTATTTATATTTTATTTCCATATAATACCATAAAATATTTCCTCTTCTGTATCTGTTATTTTCTCTATATTAAACGTGAATCTTTTTCTGTCTAGGAACGTGACAATGGCCTGAGAACACTGGAATATGTGAGTCACATGATACTGAAACACTGAGCATTTAGTGTGCTCAAAACACTTGGAAAATCGAGACATTCCTGCTATATTTATTTCCCCCAATGTGTAGCATGTTATAAGTTCTCTAGAGACGACACTGTTGTAGATTCTGGACACCTGGAGTAGATCTAACAGATTGGAGCACAGAGGGTGAGGCCTCCCTGAACTGGTCTGAGAACTGTTCCATTCCACAACACTTTGCAAACTCCTGGGGCTGGCCCAGGTATGTAAACATCAGAATAGAGATAACACACACTTTCTCAGGAGGGCTGGTCTGGGTACCTGTCCATGCAGGCTCTTTGTCTTCTGAGGCTGTACTCGGTATCTCCTCAGAGACAGGCCAAAATGACAGACAGAGGCCAGAGCTTTCAGCCCTTAGATCCATGAACTTGTATTCTATTGTTAAATATAGAAGTATTTCATTTATCTAAAATTATAAGAAGTTGTTCTCAGAGAGGTGAAATCATCATATAACATATTTTTCCAGAAAAGTAGAACTGTCTTCAACAGAATTGTTTTTAAAAATTTAACTGTTGTTGATGATAGAAATCTTCATAATATTATTCTCTCTTTTCTGTCTTAATAAACAGAAGGTATGAAGCATATCAAATCTTGTTTATTATCCTGAGGAGCATCCTTCTATTATAGCAATATGTATAGGGGTTGGGGAAGGTCATTTGGACCAACTATCTTCAGACAGCCCTGGAGTCCCTGATTTTAGCCCCTTCTGTGTCTTCTGTTCGTTGGTGCTCCCACTGCCACTGACAACTCTTCCTGCCACCACTTGTGCTCCTCCTGAAGCCACTGTGGCTGATTCTCCATCCCATTCTTTTACCTTTACATACAGTCATCCTCTATTGTTTTTGCTTTCCATTATTCTCATTACTTTAATGATTTTCTAAAAATTTCCCTTGGCCTTCTCCAATTCCTTTAAAATTTAGTGTAGAAGGTACTTGGCCTTTATAACCATCTCTCATTAATAAAAATATCCCTTAATGTGTTTCCCCTAGTACTGGATATAAAAATGAAAATTTAGAAACCATCTAAATGTTCAGTAATAAAGAATATATCTAACATTCCACATAGTGAAATACTAAACAATCATTCAAAAATACTAAACAATCATTCAAAAAGGCTAAAAATAGATCAACGTTTATTGACTTCAAAGGATGTTTGTACGATATCACCAAGTCAAGGAAGTAGTTTATAAAAAAATATATTTTATAAAAAACCTATAGGTGCTGGCCCCATGGTGCAGTGAAGTTTGGCACGTTCCACTTCAGCGGCCTGGGTTTGTGGATTCGGATCCTGGGCACGGACTTATACCACTCATCAGCCACTCTGTGACAGCGACCCACATATAAAAAGTAGAGGAAGATTGGCAACAGATATTAGCTCAGGGCTAATATTCCTCAGGAAAAAAAAAAAAAACCCTATATATGTGAATGTATATTTATGTAAATGCATATGTATACATATAGAAGTGCAATTCAATACAAATATAATGTAAACCACATATGTGATAATTTAAATTTTCTGGTAGCCACTTTAGAAAAAATAAAAATAAATAGATTAAATTTAAAAATATACTTTAGTTAATCCATTATATTCAAAATATTATCATTTCAACATGTAATGCATACAATATTTATTACTAAGATCTTTTGCATTCTTTCTTTTTATATCAAGTCTTTAAAATCCAGCATATATTGTACATTTACAGCACACCTCAATTCAGACATATTTTCAATAAAGTGAAATGTAGTCATACCAAACAATAAAGTAATATTTGTTAGAAAAAATATTTTTTACTGCTTCAGGTTTAATTTTGATTTTACTAAAGATAACTAAGTAAACTAAAAATTCAGTTCCTCATTTGCACTAGTCACCTTTCAAGTGCTCAATAGCCATATGTAGATCTGCATGGGAAAAATCTGAAAATTATGTAATAAAATATTAATTGAGGTTTTAACCAGTTGATGGAATAGCAGGTAATCTAAGATCATCTTTCCTTATATATAATTTCTAAGATTTCTGCAATTATATATACATTTCTTTGTAACTTTTCAAAAAACTAAAAAAAAAAGTGTCCCTCTAAACGTATATATTTGTTTCACTTTTATTCTCTCAGCTGTGCTGTTGCTCCATGTCTTCTTGGATTATTTATATTTTCTGAATTTTCTAGACAATTAAAGGTGTTGGACCACTTAGTTTGGGTTAAATTGTGATGCCATCCAATTTCACAATCCTTGATCCTTTTCATATGACAGATATGCTTTATAAACAGTCTATTCATTTAGTCATACATTTATTCAACAATTACCTATCAAGTGCTGTATGGGGCAGACACTGGCCTAGGCCTAAATTAAGAAGTTTTTGCAATATTTTAAGAAACACCAGAAGATAACTTAGAACAGGGCAGGTGCAGTTCAGAATTAGAACTGACATCTTTTAGATAAATTCAAGACATATTTTAGGATTAGATCAACAGGACTTGAAGATCAATTGAATGTCAGAGATGATGGTGTGGAACAGAGAGGAATCAAGTATGATTTTTAGTTTTTTGCTTGAATAACTAGCAGAGCTATTGCATAAGATGGGAAAACACAGAGAGATAGGTTACTGGAGAGAGTCATCAGCTACTTTTTGAACATTTCCACCCAATTAGGTATCTAAGGGAAGATGTCAGATAGGCAGGGGACTACATGAATCCAGAATTCATAAGCTAGAATTCAGACCTAGGGGATAAATCTGACATGGAGAAATAGATTTGGGATGTGGAAGCACAGGAATGTTGTTCAAAGCTATAAGAGAGAAAAGATAACCTAGGAAGAAGATGTGGATAATAGAGAGGATAAAGCAAGCTAAATCTTGGGTTGGAAGTACCAGGAAGACCTAAATTGGAGACTGAGTTTGAGGAGATAGTGAGATAGGAGGAAGAGCCTGAAACTGTTAGGTCAAGGAATCCCGGAGGGAAGGTGTCCATAAGAACAGCATTGCCAACCTGTTGAGTATTGTCAAGAGTCCGTGTAGATTAAACACAGAGAAGTTCCTGTTGGCATGGGCAACTCTGAGGTAGTTGGGGACCTTGAAAAGAATAGAGTCAGTGGAAAAGGGAATAAAGTCAAATGTGTGTAGTTTGATGGATGAGTTGGAGAGGTGGAGTTGGAGCAACTAATAAAGCAACTAAATAAAGAACATTTGCTGGGAAGAGGAGTAGAAAAATAGGACAATAACTAGAGGAAATGAGAGGTTAGGGAGAGATTTTAAAATGGAAATAGTGGAGAATCTCTGTATAATGATGGAATTATTCCAGTAGAGAGGAAGAGACTCATGATAGAGAGATGAAGAGATTGAGGAGGTAGGAGAGAGGAGGCATGACTGAGGAAGTGAAGTCCTTGAGAAGGCAAGAGGGGATGGAATCCAGTGCATACAAGAATAAACTTGGGAGGACAATTAGTTCCTTTGTATAAGTAGGAGTGCGGAGAAAATGAATAGATTTGCTGCTGGGAATGTGAGGGAGTTTCCCTGTAGTAACTTTTCTCTGAACGATGAGGTAGGGTGTGCATCAGCAGAGAGTTAAAGACTAGAGAGAGGAGGACGAGTATAAAGTAAATGAACAACAAGGGCATCAGTTAACGGGGTGGAGGAGGGATGTTTCTGTTGTATTTTAATGACGTAACGAATGGGTTACTTTTCAAAACGTGAAAGATGAGTGCATCGAGTAATACGACTGACATATTTTTAAAGATTCAGGAAGATAAGTCTCCATGTAAATTTTAGAATTACCTTTCTAATAATCATCAGAATCTGATTGATTCTGTTTCCATTTAGTTCATTTACTTTCTGTTCTGTTTTTAGCAATCTGGGAAGCGCTTGATTATCTGCATTTACTGATACCTAGCCAGATGAAATGCCTAACTGTCTTCAATAAAGAGTGATGTTTAAATAGACTCCCTCAGATATAGAGAGGTCTTAGAACTACCACTTACTGGCCTGTAAATTCAGACATTATGTTATTAGAGGATTCTACATATTTTCCACAAGGTTTTCCAAAATATACACATATGCACACACGTGACAATGTCTTCTCAAAATATTCAAATAAATGAATAAGATAAATTAAACTAAAAAATAATTTGAGATTTTGAAGGCTAGAAATCACAAAAACATGGATTTTAGTAACCAAAATAAGATTATATAAATAAAGAACCTCATATGTACTAAAGCAATATCTGGTGTCTTAGTAAATATATCATATGAATAAAATTAACAAGGTTACAATTTAAAATAGTCTTTTTTTAACCCTTTAAAATGCCAAATTGCTTCAGCTTTATATGTTGTATCTGCACATTTTCAACTGGGACATTATACAGGCTATGATTTCAGTATACATATGTATGTGTATGTTTGTACACAAGAAAACAAAGAGGTTTTTTTCCATGAGTAATAAAATAAATCAATAGAGAATGCAAATATATTAAGTTTTAATTTCCTTAGTGTACTGAATTCCAATAGATTTATTATTTAGTTGAATTATGCATTATGTTTACTGGGCAAATGGAATTATAACATTACCTCTCTCTATATTATCTTACTGGACTTTTAATTGATTTGCCTATGTCGCACACACAATTAATATATAAAGATAGTATTTTTTCTTTCTTGTTTATTAACTTGTTACTAGTCTGTCACACCAACATAAATATAGAAAATGTTATGTTTCCTAATATTGTTTCAAAATACCTAAAATAACTACATTCAGAGACTTCAAATGAACAAAACTCTGTACACTTGATAGGAGAAATGCCTTTGATATGATCATTTAGGGAAGTAGCTGTTCCTTCAATTTACAGCCATGTGTCACTTAACAATGGGGACGTATTCTGAGAAATGCATCATTAGGTGATTTTGTCGTATGAACATCGTGGAGTGTACTGAACAGGAACAAAATTTGCCATCCCGAAATGTCTCTCTTTAACATGAGGATTATTTTAGGCAGATTATTTTTAAGAAACAAAGTTTTTCTTGTTACCTCCTCCTTAACTGCCTAAAAGAATTCAGATTAAAAAACCTGTCTCAGGAAGCGAGCTATGACCTTAGCATAACACGAACTAGGTGGTGGACGGGGAGGAACCTAGAAAAGCCTGTTTGTTGGGCTCCCCTCTGTGTTCTTCTGTTTCTGTGTGGCCAAACACTTGTTTTCCAAATGTTTGCTCCTTTTCACCTACCTATGAATTGCCTCCCTTCCCTTTGAAGTCTCTGACTCTCCCCACTCCCAACATCTTCTTTTGTCTTTAGCGGAGGATGGTATTTGAGGTGAAGGCTTTGGCCGTTTTGGTGAGTTACTTAGTTTTCCTGTATTTTTCCCATGTATACATGTTATTAAACTTTTGTTTGTTTTCCTCCTGTTAATCTGTCTTATGTCAATTTAATTCTTAACCAGCCAGAAGAATTTAGAAGGGTAGAAGAAATTTTCTTCCTCCCCTACAGTATTTATGCAAACCTAGACTGTATAGCCTACTACACACCTAGGCTATATGGTACTAATCTCAAGAGACCACCATCGTATAAGCCATACGTCACTGACAGAAATGTCGTTATGTGGTGCATGATGTATATCAAAACCTTATCTCTGAGGCTTCGGATCTCCATCAAGAAACCCAGTGTCACCCAAAGTCTCTTGATCCTCCCCACTTGAAAACTGCTCTGCCAAACTGTATCTCTTTCTGCTTTTTCCGTTTTTTTAATCCCAAGAAGGCCAACACCATCTATCAGCTGATGAGTTCTGCTAACCAACTAGTTCTACTAATCAAAATGTAAAACCTAAAGGTGTCTACTTTACCTCCTATTGATCTTACTTTTTAAATATAATTAAACTCTGTCTACATTTCTTTCTGACAACCATCATCTACCTGGTTCAGACTACTATCATGTCATGCCTATACCGCTGAAATATAGGTTTGGCCATTTATTTTAAATCTCAGTCTGGGATAATTTTGAGAATGAAAGAGAGTGTCAAAATAAATTACATAGTTTCTTGAAATGTTTATTTCGTCTCCCTCAAAATTATTTTATTATAATGCTGAAACTATATGATGATTTCTAAAAATAAAAATAGCATATATCTATGTTCATTAAAGCAAAAATTATAACATGTATATTGACTATATGAACATTAAAAAATGTAAGCAGAATAATTATTCTTGGCATATATTCATGTTCTTTAGTCAGTTTGTCATATAATGCCACTGGTGTTTTTCTTAAGAATGTATTTTTTTCAGCATTTTTTCTTAAGAATGTCTTTAATTATTTTCAATTTTCATGCAATTACCTGCAATGTTCTTCAAAGCTGTACTCTCTATGGTTACTAAATTTGAAATTGTTGACAGTTTAGATTACTATTTCTCTGTGGACCATGATATTTTTAATTAAACAAATAATCTCTTCACAGATGTCAAGATGCCTGGTAAGATCTGAGCAAATTTTGCTAAATGGAGGATATTGTCAATTCTTCTTTTTTTATTATTGCCATTCAAATGTGCAAATATTTAACCTAAATATTTTGACAAGATTTCTCTTTTTGCCTCCATTCAGAAATCCTTTCTTTGATGTGTATTTTATAAGAAAAAGCTTTTCAGATGTTATCTCTTTTTATTATTTTTTTTGGATGTTTCACAGTATTTAAAATTGTAGGTCTTTTATTCAGTTTGGGGAGAAGTTACAAATTTATCCATTAACAATAAGACCTCTGTCAAAAGATTCATCCCACAAATGGAGATATTCCAAAGTGCAACAGTAAAATTCAAAAATTAAATCATATACCCTGTTTCAGCTCTCATCTCTTAGTTTATTCAGTCTCTCCCTTGAGTTTATACACATACATTTTAATGTCATCCTGATTTTAGCATTGTTTTCAATAATTTTACTTTTCTAAAGCTTGAATAGCCGAAGTTTTTTATTGTTCCACTTGCGGAACATTTTGATTAAATATTTTTGACTTTAATTTTGAACGAAAATGACCAAATTTAGAGGCTTTCCTTTTTAAAAGAAGTTCAGTTCCACTGTAGGTCTTTTAGGCTGTTTTGCAAATTATATCTTCCGAGTCTCAAAAATTTCTTAAAATCCTATTGATGAGCAGCAAAGAGAGAAAGCACATACTTCAAGGGTGAAGTATGTTTACATTTATTTAACATCAGCTTTATCTTCCAAATTTTGTCATTTATCTACTCTGTGAACATATTTGAAAGTATAGATTTTGGCATCTACAGCCTCTATTTTGACCATATAGCATTGCACCTTTGGGGATGCACTTAATTATGTGTGACCACAGCCAATTCTAAGTATATCTGTTTTTGAGCTCATTGCTTCCAAAAGTGTTTGTAGATTGAATGATTGGCCCAAATCTTTGCATCTTTTTTTGTATCCACACCCTTGTCATGCTGAGAAGAATCTACTTCCCCACCCTTGCTTATTTTGGAGGGTGGCACGTGGGTAGATTTGGTAATGTGCTAGTTCTGAGCCTCAGCTTTCAGAGGCTGGCAGCATTTCTGCTTGCCCTTCAGAGCCTTTGCCATCACTATGAGAAGAACAGGTCCTTGTCGTGCCCACTGGGGCCCACCAGAAGGATGAGAGACACATAGAATAGAGTGGCAGCTGAGTGTAGCCCAGATCGGTTGACGCTGAGCTGCCACAGTCTGAGGCAAAGCTGACCTGTATGTTTAAAGTTGGTCAGTTCTCACCACCACCTAAGCCTTCACTCCTATCATCCTTGTCTGGGCCACCATCTTTTCACTCTTGATTACTGCATTCATCTATTAGCTGGTCTTCCTGGTGTCAGCTAATCATATATCCATGGGAATAAATATTTTTTGTTTTAAGCCACTGAAATTTGGGATGATTTATTATGCAGCATTAATGTGGCAATGGCCAATTGATACAATGGGTTTCTTAAATTAGCCAGAACATTGTTTTTATCACAACGCTTGCTCCACCAAAATTTTTTTATTATTATTGTAAAAATAAATAATTATATCTGAAATGTTGAACTTTTTAACTAAATTTACAACTTTCGTGTAATGTTGTAAATGTCACGTTTCACCCTCTCCAAAATTTTTACCTTGATTCTATGAATTGAGTGGAAAAAATCTGAAACATTATTGGACTTAACTTACATGAATTCTTATTTGGAGCATCTAATGACACATATAAAACTGACATCAGAGCCATTTCTTCACTTTTCATGTGTGCCCAAGAAAAATTGGGATTGAAAATAAACTAAACTATTTAGAAGAACACCCATTTGATCTAAATGAAAACTCATGCTTCTCAGAATGGAATGCATCGCTGCATGTATTGCATTGTTGTCTTTGGGAACATTAAAATACCTATTAACTTTTGAAGTAGATGTTGATGTTTCTTGAGAGATTTGTGTTTTCTGGCTTTGTAGTGACTATTAGCTTTACTACAGCCCCTGTGGTGAATGGTATGCATTGATAAGCTTTTTGTGCAAGTTCACATTAATTATCCACTTGTTCAAAAAGTAGATGTTTAGTACTAAAATGTTCATTAAACGTGCTTTTCATATTTTGAGTTCATTGCTGCAAAAAAATAAAAAAAGCTTTACCAAACAAAATAAGTATTCACAATTTGCAGTATTCAATAAATCACCAAACTACTATAGCAAGAGATTTTAAAGTACTCTCGTATATTACACTGCAGAAGTATCATGTATATCTAACCTTTAATTTTCTGTATTTCCCATTGACCCTGCCGACTGCTGACTGGTGGCTTCATGCATCTTCCAGGCTGTGGCATGTGTCACAAAACGGTTGGCTAGTTGACCAAGTGTCTGGCAAAGGCAGCAACTTCAAAAGCTTTTCCCATCACCACCTGAAACTGGAAAGAGTTAATTGACCCTAGCCACTCCTGTCCAATGTACTTGGTTTTGTCAGTGAACATCTTGTGCTGTCCTTAAAAGGGAGGTATTAGCTACATTCAGTCTGAAAAGGCTCCGGAAAAGGTAGGTGGTTATAAGAGGTTGTTTTAAAGATGTAACCATGTTCCTGACAATGACGGAAGCTGGAAATGCGAAGAGCTAGAAATACAAAGTCATCCCTGATTATTCTAATGTAAATATTAATACTAACACTTTGATAAAAATGAAAAATCCTTGACAAATGCTAAGTAGGTGTAAATAAAGCCTGTTGCAGCCAAACTGGGACACACACACACACATACATACACATGCACACGCCTTGGAGCAATAGGCTCCTAACCGAATTGGCCTCCCTCAAGCCATTCTTCCTTCCATTCCAAGCATTTCTCCAAAAGAGAGAAAGAAAGAAAAGGAAGAATCAGAAGGGCGAACAGTAATAAAATGTCTCTTGTACTGATCAGATGAAGATGAGCCCTGAACCCAGAAAATCACGTGTGTATTCTGTGGGTTTAGTATATTCTTACGGTAAAAAGCTATGTATCAGTTTTTCAGGCTTGATGACACTAGCCATTATAATCATCCATCTAATGTCTTTGTCTCACAATAACTTTCTGATTATAATATTGCTTCCCACACATATTTGCCCCAGGAAGAAAATATGCTGATCAGCAAACATGAGTATTCTTTCTTCTTGTTAATATAATTCTTATTTTAAAATAGCAAATTTGCTTTCTGGTTTTTTAAATAGTCAAACAAAAACACTTTGAATGTATTTTCTTTTTGGATATTGCCCTATATCTTTTTCTGTTACAGTCTATCCTAGAAAGAATAGTCTTTGTCTTTGATTCAACACCAATTCATTCATTCAACAGATGTCTGTAGGGGACTCACTATGTGAAGGGAAGAAACCCTCCAGCACATGCATTTAGTGAACTGTCAAAATAGGACCAAGTCTGTGTGTACTGTCCACTCCATTGCAACCTCGTTAGATTTGGAAATCTTTTCAAGTCACACAAAGAAAGGAAATGGAGTGCTCAATCACTTGAATATTTAAGAATTTTTGCATTTGGTTCCGTGACATCTTGAATATTATTGAAATTATGATTTGAAATGATGAGGAAGTTAACCAGAAAAATATATCACTAATAATCACTTACATATTTTTCTATTTAAGAGAAAAATTTCCAACCTGGAGTACTATGCAATAAAATCTTTTGTTTCCACCCAATTCTGAACTATGCCTCTTTGTTTAGACTGACTCACTCAATGGCCCAATTACAATATATTGATTCTAAAGAAAATCCAAGGTGTGAAAAAGTAAAGTTGAATATGATTTGAGCTACATTTCTTTGGAATTTTCTTTCCACACTACCTGAGACCTTTAAATCTTCCAGCATACTAGGTTTTTAATTCCTTGGACGTTTCTGCTCAAACTAATGTGCATGCAAATTGCCTGAGGATCTTGTTAAGTGAAAATTATGATTCAGCAAATCTGGGTGGAGCCTGAGATTCTCTATTGCTGACAAGTTTCCAGGGGTGCGGACACTATGGATCCAGGGACCACAATTGAGAAATAAGTCCCGAGAAGACAAACCAAGATACTGATAACTTGGAATGTTTTATGAAGATAATTCTTACAGATAAAATCATATGCAAATTGTGATAATCTTGGTCATACATAGTGATGTGTTCTTAAGGCCTAAGCAGTGGGTGCAGCATTGCCCAGGGGTGCAGAGCCATAGAAATGAGATTTTGTTCTAAAAACTGAAAGTTTATCCAAATTACTACAAACCAGTAAGTTAAACATTCCATGTATTATCAGATATTTAGGTAGGTACAACTGTGTCAGTCAGTATAAGTGATAAATTTATAGCTTATCCAGGTTTCTTAGCTGCAAACACAAAACTCAGTGTGTATACCATGCTTGTGGAAATTTTTTTAAACATGGAAAATAGTCAAGAATGTGAGAATCATAGCAATATTAATGTCCTATATTTGTGCTCCTGTTTTATTACAAAACTAATGTATTACTATTAATACTTGTTACTTTTCCCCTTTAATTATTATATATTTAAAAGAAAATTTCTATTGTTTAACATAAATGTTTTAAAAAACTGTTTCCTCTTTTTAAAAAAAAATCTCGTATAAAAGTACAAAATAAAAAATATCATGAATGTAACGTTCTATGAATTATATGTTGAATGAACTGTACTAGATCTTTCAGACCACATACTGTTTCTTCTACCTCTCAGTAAGCCTTGAAATGTCTTGATATTGCCCTGCTGTATTAATAAAAGAGGCATTTAAAAAACTCAGTTATTCTATTTCTATGGTAATCAGAACCTTCAATTTCTATCTGATTTTTCAGTTAAAGCCATCTTATTTACATGAGTACAATCAACGTTTTTAAGTGTGGCTAGCATCATTTCCATAATTCTGTATTTTTTATCTTTCCTTAGTCTTCTTGAACCTGACATTGTGCTATAATTTGCGGAACTAAATTCCATTCAGAAATAAAAATCCTTGGTAGCATAAGTGAAAAGCAGGAAGACAGGCACCACATTTAACACAGCTTTGTTCTTGCATCGTTAACCCAATGGGCAGGAAGAAAAGCATCACAAAGCAGCTCACCACAAGGGCAGGATTGATTAATTTGGTTGAAATAGACATCGTCTTCATCCAAGTTGAGATTGGCTCCTACCAAGAACTGTGATGTCACTTGGAAATGGAACCAGCTACATGCAGCTTTGTGCCTGAGCTGAATACAGAAACTGTACCTGTGCCATTACGCTCTCTTATTGTTTGGAATACCCTTATAAACATAATGATAAAATCAAAGAGAAAAGTCACAATATTAACAGCAATACTAAAATACTTCAAAATTTTTCCTTGAATTTGTGTGCTTCACAAATATCTCTATACAATTTTTTTTTTTCCCAAACAAGAGTGTTTTCTGTGAGTCTCCTGGCATAGTCTAGCAAACATTTGTGTCTTGTTCAATTATGAATGCATTCGTTTAACTGAGAGGATTGAATAAATTATATGCTTATCTGACGAAAGCACTTTCTTTTCTAAATAAGCAGATTGAAATGAAATACTTCAGTAAGTCATTTATCTATATTTTACTGATTTTGAAATTTGTGTCAGAAACTTTAAGTTTATCTACAGGAGATATATACTTACTTATTTACCAGGTTTTTTTTTTCCCCTGAAATAAGGCGGTGTTACTAGATGAAGTCAAATAAAATTTCCATGCAGCTTTTTCTTACACTCTGAAAAGCAAGCACTTAGGCAGATAAAATAAACTGTGCCTCATAAAGCCACATCCTCAATGGATGTCTTTCAGAGGAAGAATGTTTTTTTTTAATCGAAACAGGATACTTAGAGCCTTCAGAGATAAAATAGCAGAACCTACCAGTCTCTTAGCATCTGAAACCACAGTCTGTACCTGTCAGTTATTGTTTTGTAAATGAACTAAAAATAGAAGATGGATGGGCTGTGTGAAATCTATAATTTCTGTTAATGGCCCACTGAGAAGCCACGTGTGTAGGACACTTGATGTTACTCAATGATTCTATCTTGTTTTAAAAAGAGCTCTTACAGTACTTTTTTATTTAGTCATTTTTCCCCTATTTTGAAGTAAAATAATAATTTTAACTTATTAAATTTAGTTTCTGTCTAAAAATACACTCAACACGTGATTTTGCTTTCTAACTTCACAGAAAATCAAGAGTTCTCAATTTCCTGTCTTTCCCCATTTAACTCCCTGAAAACAAAGCTGCATCCACATCAGTTGTTTTTCTTTCTAGTCTCAGGGGCTGTGCTTATGTTCATATTAATGCTAATATATATTGTTGTCTGGATATTAGTTCCCCTTCCTGCTCAAGAAAATATCTTTACTAGTTATCTTCTCTCTCTCTCTCCAACTCTCCATCCTTATCTCTATTTCATCTCTATCTTTCCCTCTCTCCTGTATTTTCAACTTCTTCAGCTCTACCTGCTCTTTCCTTTCAGACTCTTTCCCTTCTGAACATAAATACTGCTAGGCTCTTGTTCTAAAAATAATGTCCTATAACTGTCCCTCTTTTTCCTTTCTTTCTAAACCAAACTTCTTGGTAGAGCAGAGCACTCCTCACTCCATTTCCTCACCTCCGATGCAATCATGAACCTACTGTAATTTGGCCTCTGCTCCTAGAACTCCTCGAGGCACTAAGGATGTCAATAACTCCCTCCACACAAAACAGTTTCCAGATGGTGTTTTCCTTGGGGTCTGTGGCATTTAATAGAGTTGACTCTTCCCTTCTTGAACACATCCCTTCATTGGCTTGTCTTTTTTGTTTCTACATTTCCTTCTATCTCTCACTTGTCTTGAACCAAAAATGTGCAGAGCTGAACAAATTCTTAGGTATAAAAGAAAAATGAATGCCAATCTGATTGTACAGAAAAGGCATCAAATTGCCCAGACTCGAAAATTATATATGAAAAGCAGTCATTATCTATACTACTAGTTAGCTAAATATATAAACTGTAATTGTCTCTTCAGTTATCAGCATAGGAAAACTGTTTTGTTCTACACACTTATCACTGGCATCACTGGGTGCTCGAAGTGACCTGGCCAGGAGAAACCACTGAGGAGGAAGGGACACCACTAACTCCTCCAACATTGAATAAGTATAGGGAATAGGTGTTAGATACTGAACTGAGTTTTCTATTTCTCAAAAAGGAAGGTTCAAAAGGTACTAATCTGAGACAAGGTTTTTAAAAGCCACTTAATCTTTCTTTTTCTGCTAAATTCTACATTCACCTTAATGGAGAAAGATGTATTAGTTTCCAGTGGCTGTTGTAACCAAGTACCAAAAAACTGGGTGACTTAAAACAATAGAAACTTATTCTCTCACAGTTCTGGAGGCCAGAAGCTCAAAATCAAGGGGTCAGAAGGGCCATACTCCTTCAGAAGGCTCTAGGGAAGAATCCTTCCTTATCTCTTCCAGCTTCTGGTGGTTGCCAGCAATGGTTGGTTGTCCCTGACTCCTACATGCATCATTCCAGTCTCTGCCTCTATCTTCACATCCCTTCTCCCCTGTGTATTTGTGTCTCTTGCCCCAATTTCCCTCTTCCTATAAGGACACCAGACATATTGGATTTAGGGCCCACTCTAATCCTGTATGACCTCATCTTAAGTTGATTACGTCTGTGAAGAACCTATTTCCAAATAAGGCCACATTCACAGGTTCTAAAAGGACATGTATTTTGGGGAGACACTATTCAACCCAGTACAAACAGAAAACTAACAATTAATATTTTGGAAAATAAAAAGGGAAAAGGAATTTAAAAAAAAAATGACTGATCACATATTATAGTATTTTTCTTCCTCTGCAAACCTTACTAAAACAATAGTAAAGAAATAAAGCAATAAAAAAGAGACGCCATAACAAATACAAAAACAGTCCATTGGAAACAGAGATAATACAGGGAATACTATTTTTAAATACTCTAATATTAGATTTAAATTTAAAATATACTCTAATATCTTCCAATAGATATATGAATAAGATGCTGTAAAAAGGAAAAAAATCAGAGAACAAAAATATGATAGAAATAAATATTATAAAAAGATTGAAAGATAAATCCCAGGAGCAAAAGTAAAGAAAAAAAAAATGAAGAAGTAAAAAATAGGAAGTATAGAAAAGAAAATTGGTAGATAAGTCCATGAGGGTTTCAAATACATTTAATAAGAATTATGGAGAGAAAAGAGAAAACAGAAGATAATGAACTATCAAGAAAGAGAACAATTTTTTTAGACTTGTGGGACATAAATCTTCAAATTGAAGGTGTACAGCACAAGTGACCCACAGAAAAAATGAAAGAAGACCCCACAAAGCACATGAAATGTGAAATTTCAAAATAACAGGCATATAGTAGAAAATTTAAAGCTTCCAGAGAAAATAACAAAGGTCATCTATAAAAGATAGCAAGTCAGAATTGTATGGGCCATCTCAAAAGCAAGAGTGAATGACAGAGGACTTTGGAGCAATGTCTTCAAAATTCTTAATGAAAATTATATTGATGAATAATTCTATACTCAGCCAAGCTACTGATCAAGAATGAGAGTAAAATAAGGACATTTTAGGAATGCAAGGACTCATATATATATATATGTATATATATGGACTCATATATATGCAAGGACTCATATATATATATATATATATATGAGGTATATATATATGAAGGTATATATATATGAAGTATATATATATGAGCTTCCCAATCACTCATGAATGGGAAGCTACTGGAGGATGTGCTTGAACAAAGAAGGAAGCAAATTAAGAAAGAGACAGATGTATTCAGTAAGAAGTGGATCAAACCTAGAAAAATGGCAGGATTTTTGAGGATGACAATGAAGAGAAATACCAGGACACCACCTGTGCGGCTAGCCTGGAGGGCAACCAGTCCACATTCGATGAGGAGAATGGGCAGTGACAGTCAGGGGTTCATGATACATAACTGGTTCAAAGGAAAAGTCAAAACAGTATAAATTATGATGGAATAAAGGAACGTTTAGATGAATTGCAAAAGGAGACAAAGCTAGTTTTCCACAGAGGAGAGGAAGTCAATTCAATCACTACCGGACAAGACAGAGTTTATTTACAAAGAGTTGCAAATTAGTTCAAAGAACAGTAACAGGGCTAGAATATGGTAATCTAGAAGCATGTACTATAGAAAATGCACAATTTCCCATGGAAACACAAAACATTTTCTACACGTTAAATGATGTATAAGCTAACTTTGTGAAGTAGGTGTTTGTTTGTAGAGAAAGAAACCGAAGCTTCCAAACTAGTTACGTAATGCACGTTCCCATAGTCCGCAAAGGCATAATTAGGACTGTAAATTGTGTGTGTGTGTTTACAAGAATCACCCTTGATATTGCTAATTGTGATTTTTTTTTCCCAAAAGATAATGAAATCAGGTTCTTCTGTGGCTTTTTATTTTTTTCAAAGCTAATATTGTCAGTTTACCAACTGGGATCCAGTCAAAGTAAAATAATTTTGCTTTTCAGGGTCTTTACCTGCAGTAAATATTGCCATAACTTTTTTCTAGTTGTTCCTAAGAAGGGGAGGCAATTTGAGGACAGCCAGGGAAGGAGTGTGGTCATCTGTCAGTCCTTGAAGTGGCTGTGAAACAACACAAAGATTATGCCTCCTTCCCAAAAGAATGGCAGCCTTCTTTCCGTGTGTGTTTTCTTATACATAATTACTACAGCTCCATTCACATTTTCTCTGTTTTTTTTTCTTTTCTTTTTTTGTAAAATCTGTTCCTCCGCTGTATTTTACCTCAACAGTCTGATTCTGGCATCCTACCTCTGGTCTGAACCTGGCTGGACTTTGCTAATTTCGGGTACAAACTTGCCATAACTAGTTTAAGTTTAGACAAAGGAAGCAAGGACCAGAGGAACAGTGATGATCTCTCTCACTTTGGCCCAGTTTAGTGCCCAATAGCATTTATAACTACCAGGCAATATTTACATCATCCAGAGGGTAAGTTTCGTCCCTTCCAGCCTGTACCTTTTCCCAGGAGGCCACAGAAACTCCTCCATATTCATACTGTGTGCTTGAGGGGCCGATGGGATAACCTGATGTTTACAGTAAGATGCTTGCTAAAACTACAGCAACTATCAAACAAACAAAAAGCATAGAGGATGTTTTTAAAAGGATGTTGAAGGTCTTTTTTTTTTTTTTTTTTTGTAAAGACGTGCAATATGCTTTAATGATTATTTTTGTTTTGTTTTGTTTTGTTTTGTTTATTGCAGTAACATTGGTTTATAACATTGTAAAAATTTCAGGTGTACATCATTGTACTTCTATTTCTGCATGGGTTACATCATGTTCACCACCAAAATACTAATTACAACCCATCACCACACACATGTACCAAATTATCCCTTTCACCCTCCTCCCTCCCCCCTTCCCCTCTGGTAACCACCAATCCCATCTCGGTCCCTATGTGTTTGTTTATTGTTGTTATTATCTACTACTTAATGAAGGAAATCATATGGTATTTGACCTTCTCCCTCTGACTTATTTCACTTTGCATTATACCCTCAATGTCCATCCATGTTGTCACAAATGCCTGGATTTCATCGTTTCTTATGGCTGAGTAGTATTCCATTGTGTATATATACCACATCTTCTTTATCCATTCGTCCCTTGATGGGCACTTAGGTTGCTTCCAAGTCTTGGCTATTGTGAATAACGCTGCAGTGAACACAGGGGTGCATGTACCTTTGCAAATTGGTGTTTTCAAGTTCTTTGGATAAATACCCAACAGTGGAATAGTTGGATCATATAGTAGTTCTATCCTTGATTTTTTGAGGAATCTCCATACTGTTTTCCATAGTGGCTGCACCAGTTTGCACTCCCACCAGCAGTGTATGAGAGTTCCCTTCTCTCCACATCCTCTCCAACACATGTTGTTTCCTGTCTTGTTAATTATAGCCATTCTGACGGGCGTGAGGTGATATCTCATCGTAGTTTTGATTTGCATTTCCCTGATAGTTAGTGATTTTGAACATCTTTTCATGTGCCTGTTGGCCATCTGTATATCTTCTTTGGAGAAATGTCTGTTCAGGTCTTTTGCCCATTTTTTAATTGGGTTGGTAGTTTTTTTGTTGTTGAGATGCATGAGTTCTTTATATATTTTGGAGATTAAGCCCTTATCAGATGTATGGTTTGCAAATATCTTCTCCCAATTGTTAGGTTGTCTTTCCGTTTTGTTGATGGTTTCCTTTGCTGTGCAGAAGTTTTTTAGTTTGATGTAGTCCCATTTGTTTATTTTTTCTATTGTTTCTCTTGTCCGGTCAGATGTGGTGTTTGAAAAGATGTTGCTAAGACCGATGTGGAAGCGCGTACTGCCTATGTTTTCTTCTAGAAGTTTCACAGTTTCAGGTCTTACATTCAAGTCTTTAATCCATTTGGAGTTAATTTTTGTGTATGGTGTAAGGTAAGGGTCTACTTTCATTTTTTTGCATATGGCTATCCAGTTTTCCCAACACCATTTGTTGAAGAGACTTTCTTTTCCCCATTGTATGTTCTTGGCTCCTTTGTCAAAGATTAGCTGTCCATAGATGTGTGGGTTTATTTCTGGGCTTTCGATTCTATTCCATTGATCTGTGTATCTGTTTTTGTGCCAGTACCATGCTGTTTTGGTTACTATAGCTTTGTAGTATATTTTGAAATCAGGGAGTGTGATACCTCCAGCTTTGTTCTTTTTTCTCAGCATTCCTTTAGCTATTCGGGGTCTTTTGTTGTTCCATATAAATTTTAGGATCCTTTGTTCTATTTCTGTGAAAAATGTTGTTGGAACTTTGATAGGGATTGCATTGAATCTATAGATGGCTTTAGGAAGTATGGACATCTTAACTATGTTAATTCTTACAATCCAAGAGCACGGAATATCTTTCCATTTCTTTGTATCTTCTTCGATTTCTTTCAGAAATGTTTTATAGTTTTCAGTGTACAGATCTTTCACCTCTTTGGTTAAGTTTATTCCTAGCACTGATGAACATCGATGCAAAAATCCTCAACAAAATACTAGCAAATCGCATACAACAATACATTAAAAAGATTATACACCATGATCAAGTGGGATTTATTCCAGGTATGCAGGGATGGTTTAACATTCGCAAATCAATCAACGTAATACACCACATTAATAAAATGAAGAACAAAAATCACATGATCATCTCAATAGGTGCAGAGAAAGCATTTGACAAGATACAGCATCCATTTATGATAAAAACTCTGAATAAAATGGGTATAGAAGGAAAGTACCTCAACATAATAAAGACCATATATGAGAAACCCACAGCTAATATCATCCTCAATGGTGAAAAACTGAAAGCTATCCCTCTAAGAACAGGAACCAGACAAGGATGCCCACTGTCACCACTCCTATTTAACATAGTACTTGAAGTCCTAGCCAGAGCAATCAGGCAAGAGAAAGAAATAAAAGGGATCCAAATTGGAAAGGAAGAAGTGAAACTGTCACTATTTGCAGATGACATGATTTTATATATAGAAAACCCCAAAGAATCCACCAGAAAACTTTTAGAAGTAATAAACGAATATGGTAAAGTTGCAGGATACAAAATCAACATACAAAAATCAGTTGCATTTCTGTACACTAACAACAAAGTAGCAGAAAGAGAAATTAAGAATACCATCCCATTTACAATTGCAACAAAAAGAATAAAATACCTAGGAATAAACTTAACCAAAGAGGTGAAGGTCTTTTAAAAGAAAGTGAAGCAAGGGTATGTATGGTCAAATTGGTCCTCAAACTTGCATATTTAGTCTTGCACAGACTTACTGTATACCTATTATTCGCCAAAGTCATAATTTTATCAGGTTACTCAGAGATTATTAGGATCTTGGGAAATTATTTCATATGAATCACCAGAGATGAATAAAATAAAATGTAAAAGTTTTAATTGGCATTTCTGGAAATATTATTGCCTCCAATCCAGTCACAGTTTGGGAGGTATTCACCCCACTAAAGGGTGAAAAACAGTCCCACCAGTGGAATTAATCATAGGACAGATAGCACAGCCAGATCTCCCTCATGTTCTAGTTTATTAAGAAATAAAACTGATAAACACTCATATTTTAAGAGGGCTTATCAGGAATTTTCATATTATTCAGATAAAAGACAAATATTTAGACAGGCTTGCAATAGATCATCACTTTGCCAAGATTATATTATTTGTATGTAATACACAGACTCACGGTAAAGAGAGCTCCGTGGCTTCGGAAAATAATGTCATCAAACTATTATATCCTGATTCAGCTATTTACCTGTGTTAGTTGCAAGGAGGAAGACAATTCCTTTACCCTCTAGGTTCTTCTGGCTGGTCTAAGAATTAAATTGACATGAGACAGAATAACAGGAGAAAATCAAACAAAGTTTAACATGTATACATGGGAGAGACCCAGGAAAATTGAGACATTCGTCAGAATGGCTGAAGCCATCACCTTAAATACCATCTTCAGCCAAAGACAAAGGAGGATGTTGGGGGTAGTGGCTTGGGAATTCAAAGGAGAGGAAGGCCCTTTACATGGAGATGGAAATGCAACCGTTTGATAAACAAGTGTTTGCTGGGCCATCTATAGACAATGGGACCCGAGAGACAGAACTTGGATAAAAATGGGCTTGCTGGTGCCTTCTCATCTATCACACCTAGTTTACATTATACTGTAGTTATCTTATGGTATTAGCTCCTTCCTGGAACAGGCCTTCTATCTTAAATTCTTATAGGCAGTTAGGGGGAAGGTCAAAGTTTCTTTCAGAATATTTCGTCTTTAAAAATAATCAAGCCAAAGAGACAGATTTTGGGGTGGCCAGTCCTGATCCCCCACATAGTCAAGGAAACTGCCTGCGTAGTATGAAGATACAATGACAGAATCAACTCACTCTTTCTTCCTACAGACTCCATAAAATCAGCGTCCTTATGCTATAACAACATTACCTTGAATATTTAAAAAATTAAATTAGCTGCCTAGTAATCAGATGATAGCTTATTAGTCAACATCAGTTTTGGAAAACCTTTTAGTCACTTTAAGAGATATTTGATAGCTATCTTAGATTTGGGTGTTAGTTGGAGTGGCAGGCAGCTTCTAAGGTGACTGTCAGTGATCTACACCTCCTGATATTTTTGCCACTGTGCCATCACTGCCCCTTGAGTGTGGGCTGGACTTAATGACGCACTTCTAATGATTAAAATACAGAAGAAATAATGGTACATCGCTTCTGAGACTGGGTTATAAAAAGACTGTGGCTTCTTTCTTGGGTGCCCAATCTCCCTTGTGTTACTCACTCTTGGGGAAGCAAGCTATCATATTGTGAGCAATCGAATGGAGAGGACGATGTGGTGACAAACTGAAATCTCAAAGGCCAGAAAGAAACTAAAGATTGCAAATAACATGTAAATGAACTTGGAAGTGGATCCTTCAACCCTAGTTGAGTCTTAACATGACTGTAGCCCTGGCTGACAGCTTAGCTACAGCTCCTGTGAGAGAACCTGAGCCAGAACCATCCAGCTAAGCCACTCCTGGATTCCTGACCCTCAGAAACTGAGATAATAATAAATGTTTGTTATTTTTAAGCTGCTAAATTTTGGAATATTATGTCATGCAGCAATAGATAACTAATAGAGTACCCTGTGCTGTGAAAATATTATCTTGCATATTTAAAAATTTAATCAGATGACAATTTATTAGACATCAGTTGTCTAATAAGATGATAGCTTTTTAGACAAAATTAGTTATTGTAATTACCTTGTTAGATTTGGAAAACCCTTAGTCTATTTAAAAGAATACTTTATAAGTATCTTGGACTTGAGAATTATTTGGAAAGAACGAAAACTCATCTATTTACAACTTTCTGCCAAACTTCTGTAGGAATTGAAATACCATGTTATATGCCAGAGCAAAATGGCATCAACACTACCTGACACTAAGATATTGTAATACTGATTTTATTTAGGTTCATTTTGGGGAACAAATAGAGTCAGCTCTTAAAACTCAGCATATTTATAAGAAAAGGGTCTTCTGTATTTGGATATCCATGGGTTGGTTACTTCTGAAGATAATCTTATCCTCTTTAGTTTTGATGTGGGCCCATTTATATGCAATTTTGGGTCAATGCCAATTGATGATTTAAGAAGAGTTGCTTTAAAGAAATTTTCTTACTTTCGCTTATATGTGATCTCATTTCTAACTTCCTGTAAACACTCATGTAGGAAAAGAAAGTATTTTGGAACCAAGAAATATGCCACAGTTTTAAAATGCTTATGTAGCCATCTTATTACGTATATTCAAGTCATTTAAGTTTTTAGTTGATAAATCTCTCTCTTTTTGTTTTTTTTGCTGAGGATGAGTCGCCCTGAGCTAACATCTGTTGCCAATCTTCTTCTTTTTTCGCTTGAGAAAATTAACCCTGAGCTAACATCTGTGCCAATCTTCCTCCACTTTATATGTGGGTCACCACCACAGCATGGCTGATGGGTGGTGTAGGTCTGTGCCTGGGATCAGAACCCTCAAACCTGGGCCACCGGAGCGCAGTGTGCCAAACTTAACCACTAGGCCATAAGGCCGGGCCTGATAACTCTCCTGATTATTGATCAATGATGGTCCAGCTCTAATAGCCAAAGATTTATATTGATAATGGTAAATTTTTTGGTTTTTCGCTTCTTTCCAATATTGTACTACTTTTATTTTGGTGTGGGTTTGACTAATTCCAGGCAAAGAATTATACTTATTTTACAACTATAATATACCAACATCCTAATTCAATATGCGACTTTAAAAAAAGAAAGGAATATAAATATAAATCAATTATATCATTTAATGACTTATTCACAAAACAGTGGCACCACCTCTGTAACAATCCTCCTCTGAGCAATTTCTAGCTTGGCTTGTCTTTGCTATTAGTTTGAATCTGGCATTAGTTGCCTACAGCTGGTTCAGTTGCTAGTGAGGTTTACTGGGAGCTCCTGCTGTACAGGTTCAAACTGATCTTCTATTTAGCAGTTGTGTACTTAGCCTAATGTTCACAGTGCTATTCTTCTCACTAAAGAAGTTACTCTAATATGAATCTTTATACGTAGATGGTGCAAATGAGTTACTGCTACTAAAATAGATAAATTACTTTTGAAATATCAAACAAAAGACTACCTTAGAACAAAGGGCTATAAAAAGACATTTACCTTTGGAAGTAATAAAATTTACCTTTTTTGTTCCTATAGCAGAACAGAGTAATGTAAGCTATTTTATCACCACTTAGTATTAACAGAATAGGAATACTCTTCACCTATTGCCTAATAGTCTGTAAATCTGACCACATGTATTCATATTTTGGACTCTCTTAAATACTGCTCTTTAGGAGAAAGAAGTAGACATTATCTTTTATTTATTATGACTAAGTGTGGTGTGCACCAACTTGGTCTAGGAAAAGCAAATAAAATACTGTCTTTTATGTGTAGAGAAATTAATTAGTAACAATAGAATATGTTTTTCTATCAAAGTGATGCTTTTAAATAGATTTATCTGCATGATCTAGCCTATAAAAGACAACGTGAGACTGCTTTTAAATACAGGGGTTTCATTTTTGTTTGAGAACATTCTATTCACTCCTACACACATTATATGTGAAACTCAGATCTCAAAATCACTGTGCTCTAATGCTACAAACAATTTTAAATAATTCTAACTGGGAATAAACTCAGAGATGTGTTGGATGGCAATTAATTTAAACAAATTCATATTCACTTCTAGCTCCACATTTATGTATAAAACAAGGAGGGACTCTAATATTCCCTTTCTTGATCTGGAGGCTGGTTACACTTGGTGTAAATTCACTGGGCTCTCTATTTCTGATTTGTATATGCATTTTATGCATAACATGTGTGCATAACATGTATAAAAAATCTACATTAAAAAAACTAAAGGAGGCAAAAATTGATCTTTTTTTAGAAAGTTCTTGACATTGTAAGCATTATTTGAAACTTGTAGGCCTAATGAAAGGATTTTTTTAATTGAAAGAATTATTACAATCTCTTTTAAAATTTAATATCAAATTTTCCCTATCAATATAATTTAAACACACATTTATTTTTATATTTCCCTTATTGAGAATAACTCAATTATTTACATGGAAAAATAACTTGTAGATATTTTAACATTAATCTATATCTTGAATTTAGAATTACTCATTTAATTAATGTCATATTGTAACCAAAGTTTGAGGTTTTAAATTACTTAGGTAGGCTCATTTGTTCTTGAGGTACCTTTAAGGCAAGTAACATTACCACTCAGTAGTAGCTTACAATAAAATTTAATGCCAAAATAAGTTTTCCAATAGTGGTATTTTATTTATAAATTTGTGTAGATCTCACAACTAATTCACATAAAAATATTATTCTGTTCAGTGGTGCCAAAAATAGTAGAAACAGAAATGAAAAGAATCCTTGCTGCAGGAGTTCAAACTGAAAACTTTATGAGGAAAAAATATTACTTTATGATTAGATATTAAAAAGTCTTATAATTCATTTTAGTCATCAACATTATAAACATCAAACAGTTGAAAGTTATAATTAGGAGAAAATATAGTATCAGGTAGTTTCTAATTTGGGGAAAATAATTTAGGAAATGATTCCAAAACTCTGACCTGTAAATATTCATAAAATGATGAGCTGATGGCCTGAAATAACTATTTTCAGCCACATATTAATTGATATTCATTTTATTTTATTTATTTACTTTTTTGGTGAGGGAGATTAGCTCTGAGCTAACATCTGTTGCCAATCCTCCTCTTTTTGCTGAGGAAGATTGGCCCTGGGCTAACATCTGTGTGCATCTTCCTCTATGTTATATGTGGGATGCCCGCCATAGTATGGCTTGATAAGCAGTGTATAGGTCCACGCCCAGGATCCGGGCCTGCAAACTTTGTGCAGCCGAGGTGGAGTGTGCAAATTTAACCACTATGCCACAGGGCCAGCCCTTTGATATTCATTTTAAAAACAGCAACTAAGAGATAGTACTGCTATATGACTCTTTTCTTCTTCTAATTAAAAAATTACTTAAAATTACTCTAAAATATCGAAGCACCAATGGCACTCCTTGCTGAGAGGAGACATAAATTCCATTGTGTTTAGGAGACATTAACCATCAAATCTGCTGATGCAGTTACATGGGATTTATCAAACACTTTTCATATGTCTCCTCTGAGTTTCACAGCCTTACTAAGCTTTCAGACCCTGGGCTGCTTGCCCCACCATAGCCACCACTGCAAAACGAGGGATCTGGCTTCCCCAGAGGCTGCCAGAGAGACCAGGTGAGACAATGCAGAAGTGCAGGGTAAGTTCTTCTCATGTAGCAAACTGTGACCAATGGTTGGCAAGATACCAAAAGAAGAGAGCAGAAAAATTTCCTCTCTAGTCTTCCTGCCAGTGGACTGTTCCATTACATAGGTTTTTAATACATGTCTTTTCAAGGCTTATCAAATAGTGACAGCCAGCATAGCAACACATCACCTTTCATTTTCTTTCCAACACTCTTTGCCTTACTTTCTTTTTTTTTGTACTTTTGGTGCCCTGAGATTGTACTCTCAATTAATTATTGTTAACATATAGATATTATCTTAGGTTCTTTTCTTGTCTAAAGAATCTGAACTAAGGCAAGAGTTCTTTGAGTTCAAGTTATACAAGGAAGTGATATAGTGTAATCCGTAAAAATAACATCATTAATAGTGAAATAGAACAGCAATAGCTTTAATATATAACTACATCGGCACTGCAACCTCCCCTTTCTTCAAATATATCTTCATAGCACTGGCATTCATTGAGATAGGAAAGCTGTGGAGAACATTTTTGGTTTGGTAGTGGTGGTGGAGAGATATTAAGAGTTCAGTTTTGAACATTAAACTTGAGGTGACCATTGGACATCCAAGTAGAGATATAGAGAAGGCTGTTGGTTGTAGGAGTCTAGATTTCAGAAGAGGTCCAGGATGGAGATGTAAATGTGGGAATCATAGCATATAGATGGTATATCATATGATGAGAGTGGATGAGATTTCCTAAGGACTGAATATTGACATAGTGAGAAGATCCCCTATAAAACTCCCACATTTAGAGGTCAGAAAATAAAAAGGGAACAGCAAAGAAACTCAGAAAGCATCCAGAGGGGTAGGAGAAAAACCCAGACAGTGTGATGTTTTGAACATCAAGAGAAAAGAAGAATGTTTCAAGGGGAGAAAGTTAGCTAATGGAGTCAATGATATTGACAAGTAAAGTAAAAAAAAAAAAGCACTTAGAATACAGGCTGGATAGTACAATGTGAAGTACAATGGTGAATTTAATAGGAACATATTTTGGCAGTGAAGGGGATGAAAAGGTGATTAGAAAAGATTCAAGAGAGTATGGGAGAAGGGAAAGTGGGTATATAGACAGTTCATTAAAGGAATTTTGGTATAGAAGGAAAGAAAGAAATGGGGTATAAGCAGGAGGAGGCAATGAGGTTATGGAGGAGTTTCTTTCAAAGATGATTTTTAAAAAATAGTATTGTTATATAGGGAACGGAAGGGAATGACCCAGAAGAAAAGAAAAAATAGATGATTCAAGGGAGAAAGAGGAGAATTGCTGGAGCAATATCATTGAGGGTGTGAGAGGAAATGGCATCAAGTGGACAATTGAAAACCGGCCCTTAGTGACATAATAAACCATTCATCTCCAGTAATAAGAATAAATGCAAAGATTCAGATAGGTTTATCCTCTAGAGTTGTGAGCCCATGCTCAATCTCTTCTGGTTGGTCTATTTTCTTAATGAAATAGGAAGTCAAATCGTTAGCTGAGAGTAAGGATGAAAAAGGAATTGTTTAAATTTTGAGAATAGGGCAGAAAGGAAAAAATAATGTTTAGGTGAGTAAAAGAGTGAACTGTCTATGGATTTACAAGATGGTAATAAGCAGCATTAAGGATGATTTGGCTTGGTGTTCATGAATTTAAAGTGATACAAGAAGTATGACTGTATGTTTTTCTCTAATTATGCTCAGTTATGGAATTACATGTAAGGCATAGGCAGATAATTGGTTTTAACTAGGGGTATGGATTAACCATGCAAATAAAACAAATGAGAAAGGGACAGAGAATTGAGGATATAAACAAGGAAGTAATTATATTGATTGAACATAAGATTTACGCTAGGTAAAAGAGAGGAGTAAAGACATAGACAAGGTGTGGGAGAGAGAGAGTGAGAGGGTCATGTGCTCAGAACATTGTAGGTGCTGGTGAAAGCAAATAATTTGGGGACTTAGGGAGTGATCAGGAAAGATTTAGGGTAGTACTGAAGAGATGGATAAAGACTGTATAGGGAGTTGCAATTATTGGTATTGACAAGGTCGTAGTAGTGAGTGGCTAAGGAGGGTGCAAAAGGCAGAGATGACGTCCAGGAATAAAAAGCCCAGGGAACCAAAAAGATCACTGACATAAATATTAAAATCAACAAAACACAATTGACAGAAATAATGTTGGAGAACATGACAGTGATCCTTATCAAGGAATAAGGGGGTTGACCTTGGGAGTTGACCTGACTGTGGGAGTTACAGATGACTGCAGCAAGGACAGATAATGGGAGGTATAAACTGATGACACAAATTTGAAAGCTGAGGACTTTTAGGGAGGAGAAGAGGGGAATGAGCTGGAAGTGACAAAGAGAAGCAAGGAGGATACCTACCAAATCTCTAGGCCCACTTTAAGAAGAGAGTGGAAAAGAAATCAGCCATCATTTGAGAAGACTATAAATAAGGAAGGTCCTCAGGGAAAAAACAGATATCGTTTAAAGCAAGCTGGTACAGTGAGGGTTGACAGAAGAGACAGAGGCTAAAGAAGAATTTGTTAATGATCTACCATGAGTTTCAGGCGTCACAGTGAGAGGAGATGGGAAGAGTGGAATATGGGGTCAGAAAATGTACCAGGCAGCACTATAACCCAGATAATCTAAGAATCTTGTTTTTTTCTGGTGATTGACATCAACTGGTATAAAAGGATTAATGAGATTAGTCCTAACATTTCCAAGGCAGAGAGTGGGTGGCCAGACTGTGAGAAGAAGGAGTGAGAAGGGCAGGACGTCTTATGAGGAATATGACTAGTTCTGGGCTCCCACTTTTCTCCTGCCATGGATGCACAGATTTCCACAGATTAGGGTCTTACTCCCAGTGCAATCTAGCCCTCTTGATGTCTGTAGAAGGAAGCCTCTCTCCTGGCAGGGAAGCAGTCCTACCTTGAACATAGGCATCTGGCATCCTTTGACCACTGTCAATGGAAAACTACAGAGGAATGGTGTCCCTTCAAGCACACAGGCTCCTTCTTGACTGCTCCTGAAGGAGGCCCATGGAGAGAACACAATCTCACAAGAGAACCAGGAACTTGTTTGTGTCATGAATTTAACAAGCTTTCCCTTTTCTCTATTTCATGCAGTTATTATTTTTATCTGCAAAAGTCTAGAAATCTGGGCAGCAGCTCTCTTTTGTTCCCATTTCCTGGAGATCTTTATTATGATTGCAGGAATGTACACTGCAATGAATTTATGATTTAGTGAAAATTCAGAATATCTTTTAGAATTTATTTTATCAGGATCTATTATAATTTCAATTAGTTTTGACTGAACTTTTAATTAATATGTCAATTGGAGTCAATTTTCACTTTTGAAATTGATATTAAGTACCCATCATATACTAGTCAGTAGGCCACAAACTGGGATACTCAAGGAACTCACAGTCTAATGAGAGAGATTACACTTTAAAAGATAACTTCATTTCCTCTATGACGTGATGGAGGTCAGCACAAGGGTCTATGGGGGTGGAGAGGGAAGATAAGTTACTCAGTTTAAGATGCTTTATCTGAATCTTTATAACAGTGGTTCTCACACTATTTTCTGCCCTGGCTCATTTGAAGGATGCAACATGTTGTCTTTCTATGGCAGTGGCTTTCGATTACAATGATTCTCACTTAAGTGTGTGGGGTGCTGTGTCATCCAAGAGGCAATGGATCAGAATCTCCAAGTGGGGAGGGGACATAGTTGGAAAAGCCTCCACCTCTCAGATGAGTATCCTCTACTTTGGAGAATGTTTTCTCCTGCCCTGTGAGAATACTGCTTTGTAGGATAAGTAGTTTTAGTTAGAATTGGGAAAAGTGCAATTCAGGGGTATGATTTGTGCAAAAAACAGGGAACGCTGAAGGTGGGAGGCACAGACCAGGAAGGGGCTGTGGCAAGAGGTGAGATGAGAGGAATAGGCAGAGACTAGAATATAGTGTCTTAAATTGCATGGTAAGAAGGTTTAGATTCATTTTTCTGAAGGTTATCAGGAACTATTGATGACTTTAAAAGCAATGGCAGGATATAATCAGGCATAAATTTTTAAAAGCACATTCTGGTCATAGAATAAAGGATGAATTGGAAAATGTTCCAATTTCCAATTGGAAATTGGAAGACTGGTTGAAGAGATTGCCAATCTAAGCAAGCAACAATGAAGGACTAATCTAAGGCAGTGGTAATGGGGATGGAAAAGAACGAATGGATTCAAAGACATATAGGAAGGAGATTGAGGAAGTGATGAACTGGGTGTGTGGTCAAGAGGAGACAGGCAGGGAAAATTAATATTTTTTGAAGGTCTACTATGTGTTTCATGCTAGGTACTTTTATATGTGTTACCATTTATTCACCCACACAAATCTGAGAATTCAGCGCTGCCCCCATTTTGACAGAAGAGGAAGTTGAAGATCAAAGAATGTCTTTTACATGGCAAAGGTTACCAAGTAAGTAGTTGGAAGAGCTGGAATTAAGCGAGGTTGTTTTGGCTTCAAAATACATGCATTTTTCATTATACCATAATTCCTGCAAAACTGCAAAAGGAACAAGAGGACGATCAGATTTCTCATTTGACCAGTTAGGTAAATGGTGGGACTATTAATACAAGTATGCAATATTGGGTGGAGGTAAAAGATGACGTGTGCAGTTTTGCATAAGGTGAGTTTGAGGTATCTGTGACTTGATCCAATTAGGTACATACAGAAGGCATTTGTACCTGCAACTCCAGAGGTCAAAAGATACATACTCCGGATGTAGATACATAGAGAGTGTTCTACGTCTAAGATTTCCGTGAGAGAGAATAGACTGATAAGAAAAGAAGACCTAGAAATTTGGAGATAAACAATTTTTGACAGAGGCAAAAGGACCCTTAAAGGAGACCAAGACTAGTCAGATAGGCAGGCAGACAATCAAAAGAAATTATCTTCACGGATGGTAAGAGAGAATAGAGTTTCAGGAGGATCTAGTACTTAATAGGGAAAAATGCAGCAGTATGTTAAAGAACTGTAAGGACTGAAATATTTTCCTTGCCGTTGGAAATTAGGTCATCAGAGGCCCTGGTGAGAAGCAGTTCACTGAAACGGAGACAGAAAAGCGTATTGGAATTTATTAGGACTGCTTTTTCAAAAAGCTTGACTGTGAAGGAAGAGGCATATAGAGGGAAATATAGGGTAATAGGATGTGTCATACTTTTAGATAAGACAGCTTTAAATATTATTTATTCAGAGTTAATTTTTATCAAGGACTTAATATTTATTAGACATTGTGTTAGCACTTTACAAACTTGTGAAGCATCTATGAGATAACCATCCTTATTTTTAAGAGAAGCCACGAAAAGTACAGAAAATTTAAGACACCTGCCTAACTTAACTAGCTAGAAAGAGTTAGAGTTAGGATTCAAACCCAGGCAGTTTGACTCAAGGGCCTCTTACTTAACCATGGCCTCTTGAGGAAGAGTCAGGTGAGGCAGAGACTGCAGGGCCTGGAGGGAGAGGACAAAACAGATGGAGTGAAAGCTCTGAGTGCATGGAGAGGGAGGAGCCCAGTCCAGGGCAGAAGTGGAGAGTCATTTCTGCAGATGCAGAAAGGGAGCATTAATGCAGTGGCAGTTGTTTGTTAGGTGGGGGTTCTTATAAAAAAATTTTTTTTGCACACAAAAGGTCTAATGTAAATATATAATTTTTTCAAATAGTTTAAATTTTTTCAATTTTATTTATCTTATAAGCCATCTTTTCCCTTTCATAGAAAAGATTGTATTTCTGTATACTAAATATTGACAAATATCAAAGAGATTGTGTATTTTCTAGTCTGTTTGACTGATCTATCTGTTCATGTACAATACCATACTCTACTAGTTACTGTGGCTTTATTTTGCATTTTGATATTTGTCCATAAAACAAATATTAAGGATCTACAATGTGTTTGGTATATGGTTTAAATATTCATGATAAATAAGACATATGCATCTCCAGCTCTCATGAAGCTCATAAAGTCCAGGCATCAGCAAATTTTTTCTGTAAATAGCTAGATAGTAAATGTTTTAGGCTTTGCAAGCCATTCTGTCTCTGTTGCAACTACTCAACTCTGCTATTGTAGCTGATATCAGTGAGACAATATGTCAGTGAAGAATGTGGCTGTGTGGCAGCCACATAGGCACTGGGCAGGATTTGGCCTGAGAGCTGTGGTCGACCCCTGTCCTCAGCCAGCAATACAGTTCTTTGGGTGAAGAATTGTTAAGGAATAGTGAAAAAATTTTGGGAAGTGACAATGAAGATTGAAGAGACATTTTGTTCCTCTGCAGCTCTAGTCCCATGTTGCTTGGGGTTGAGGCAGAGTGACACATATCCTGGTTTTCTCCAGACAGTTCAAGTTTACGCCTGTTATCCTGGTCTAATGAACAGAGCCCCTCTTTTCACTCTTCGAAGTTTTCTAGCTGGGTGGTAAACTGTATGCTTATCCTAAGTTTAGGAGCTAAAACAAGGATCTCCCTCAATAGCAAAAGGAATCAGATCTCAGTTAAGGCAAAACTATGGCAGGAAGATATAAAGGACAT
This sequence comes from Diceros bicornis minor, assembly GCF_020826845.1. Taxonomy (NCBI): domain Eukaryota; kingdom Metazoa; phylum Chordata; class Mammalia; order Perissodactyla; family Rhinocerotidae; genus Diceros; species Diceros bicornis. The sequence goes on along the minus strand of NC_080742.1, from coordinate 17,687,343 downwards.
GGAGAAGTCTCGATTGGAGGAGGTTTTCCAGAGGGCACATTAGGAAAGGTTTGGGAAGGAGGAGAATTGGGATTCCTATATAGTGGTGTCTTAGTCTGGGCTGCTATAACAAAGTACTGCAGACTGGGTAGCTTATAAACAACAGAAAATTGTTTCTCACAGTTCTGGAGGCTGGAAGTCCAAGATCAGGGCACCAGCATGGTCAGGCTCTGGTGAGAGCCCCCTTCTGAGTTGCAGACTGCCGACTTCTCATTGTGGCCTCATATGGTAGAAAGATCAAGAGCTGCCTCCAAGGCCTCTTCTTACAAGGGCACTAATCCCATTCATGAGGGCTCCACCCTCATCATCTAATCCCCTCCCAAAGGCCCCACCTCCAAATACCTTCATGTTGGGGATTAGATTTCAAAACATGAATTTTGGGGAGGACACAAACATTCAATCCATAAAAAATGGTGTGTATTACAAAGGAAGGAGATGGTTGGAGGACTGGAAATAAAGAAATAAAAATGGGGGCCAGCCCGGTGGCACAAGCGGTTAAGTGCACGTGCTCCACTGCAGCGGCCTGGGGTTCGCCGGTTCGGATCCCAGGCGCGCACCCACGCACTGCTTGGCAGGCCTTGCTGTGGCAGCGTCCCATGTAACGTGGAGGAAGATGGGCACGGTTGTTAGCCCAGGGCCAGTCTTCCTCAGCAAAAAAAAGAGGAAGATTAGCAGATGTTAGCTCAGGGCTGATCTCCTTACATAAAAAAAAAAAAAGAAATAAAAACGGTAAAGGGACAAGTGTCTGGGAGAAGAATTAAAGATATACTGATTTCTTGGATCAATATTACACACAAAACATTATTGATAACTTGCTGTGTCTCCTTTAAAAACCCTAAGTACTTGCCTCATCCTGTGAAGCAAGGCAAGTGTGTTCTTCAGGCAAAAGCTCATGGAGGAAATAATAAACTAATGAAAGTCTATTCTTAGAGTATTTACATTCCTATCTGCTACATGTGGTTGGTTTTCAGAAAATAGCTGGAGTTGAGATAAACATTCAAATTCAGAATGTTTATCCATACCAGATATTTAAAGCTACACCCATTATAAGTGTTTCCTGTTGATTTTTAAGACCAGTATTTTCTCTCTACCTGCTGCCTCCTCTCTGCCTGCACGATCACATGTCTTCTTGGTAGTTTTCCTCTTGTTCCCTCAGGCAGGATTAGTCACTGTCATCTCTGCTCCCTTAGGACACTACATACACTTGGAAATAGATTGGGATGAGAATGATGCTTAAATTTCAGAAGGAGCTCCTTCCAAGCCATGGGGAGGACCCTACCACGTGTTCACGTGGTCATATGTGTTTGTGAAATGGGCAAATGTGAGATGTTTTACACCTGCAGTTGGATAAGTCACATCTCTTTGCACTCCACCCTCTCCTGCATTGCACTTCTCTGGTGTCCACGGTTTGGGGGAAGCTGCAGGCACTTCTGGGATCTGGTCAAGGGGATCTGTTACGTGTGGGATTAGTGGACTATATTTCTGTGCTTCATAGTCACTCCCAGATGCAGCTGAGTTATTGCTGGCCTAGCAGTCACACGTGGAAACAGCTTCCAGCTGCCTCCTGTGCCAGCTCGCCGGCCTGTTAGACCCCCCAGAAGTGCAGATCAGAAGTTATACCGTGGTACGCAGGTGTCCTTCCGTGAAGTCTAGACGTGTGGAAGAGGAAGAAGGATCGATGCAGGGTCTGCCTTAGTGGCAGAGAGCCTCCTTGGCTGACACACTTCTCGGGGCAGCATGCATCCTGTGATTGAGGCAGGGGGAGGTAAGGGGCTGATGGAGGACTCTTGAACGGGCTGCACACCATGTTGGCAGAGGCAATCGCAGGCCTGCTTTGCAATTCCATGTGCTCCTCTGCCCAATTCTGCTTCCTCTCCTTCCCTTTCAGTTATTAATCTTTAATGAACATCTCATACCACAATCTCTGCCTCAGCATCTGCTCTGGGTAATCCAACTTGTGGCACTAATCTTAGTTTGGAAAATTCTGTTAAAAGAAAATTTCCAGAAAATGGTAAAATCATGACTCTGATACAGATATAAAAGTGAACATATGTTAAAGAACTTATTTTACTCATAGTATGAGGGAGCCACAACTGATTCAAAGTAAACATCAAAACAGCAGGGAATAAAGGTATGTTGAGATGGATTGCAAATGGAGACAAAACTAGCTTTTCCACAGGGTGGAGGAAATCGATGAAATCACTTCTCGAGGAGACAGACTGTGTAATTATGAATTACCTACATTTTATAAAGAATTGCAACATAGCTCAAAGACAATGAACAGGGCTGAAATCTGACATCTGATATTTATCTAATATTTGTAGAAGACGCATAGCTTTCCACTGAAACACACTTTTTTTGGTACATCTTTTAGTTGCAAAAGTGCTTTCCATCCTACTTCCCTTTGACTTTCAAAAGAAATCAAAGGTGGAGTTTAGTCAGCAAATTCTGTTGGGCTTTCGGCACACATAGATAGATAAAAATTATTTTATAAACGTATAAATGGTTATGGATTAAATAATAAGAAAAGTTCAATAACTTTAAATGGCTATAGATGACTACCTATAATTAAAAATCAAACACAATCAATATTTAGTCTAATATTTGCTTTATTATTCAAACACAAGCTTTCTACCAACAGAAAAAAAAACCTAAACAGGCTCATTTGAATAATTAAATAGAAAAATATTATGATCAAATTTAATGTCTTTTAAATATAAATACTGAGTTACATATTGACTAAAATAGAAAATATTGAATATACACACATAATCTATAATAACATGGTCAATATGTTGGTGACCTGGGAAGGAGGTTTGGAAATGTATAAAATTATGTCGGACTAGACACCTCTTCAGGGCCCAATTCACTCGTTTCTTGCAACAGTGTTATAAATTCACAACTGAGATCAGGTGTCTGCTGAGTCTTCCATTTTTAAGTCCAATTTTAAAAGCACAAATTCTGCCATAGTTAAAACTTTTAGAAAAAAATGTGAAGTCTTCTGGAAATTTGTAGACTTTAAATTTTATAAGGTGGGAAATTGTTCATATTGGGTATTTTTATAATATTTTTAATGTTAATGCTTAAATTTTCCAATTCAAATGTTTGAAGTGCGACAACAGATTTTCAATGATTGATGTGAGTAATTTTAAATGATGTGTTTGAAATCTTAAGGGTGCTATTTATTCCTCACAATCCAGTGATGTGTATGGGTGGTTATTTGTACAATTCTTTCACATTGAATGGAAGAATAGAGTTCTTTGTATTCAAGAAGATATTTGGAAGCCCGTTCTGAAGATACAAAATTGCTCTCGGAAAACACTGAGAGAAAACAGGCTGCATTGTTCTTCCTCAAAGAGCACAAAAGGCAATCACACTAGTGAACTAGAATATGGTAATTATTGAGAATGTTGATGGTACCCTTAAGAAGATTAAGCTGCAGAAGATAAATGCGTCTCTGGGGCTGAATTTTCTGAAAAATCTATTAAGGGGTTGGTGGCAAACTTCTGCTTCTACCTCCCACAAAACAATCCATTTGGGTAATCTACCAAATCCCATTTCTTGATTTAGCTTATGGAGCATGGAAGGCACAATTGATTACTGGAGAGACAACAAATAGACATGAAAAAAAGAAAAAAAAAGGAAAGATACAGATAAAATGAATATAATAAAAGTGCTATTTCCAGAAGAGCTCTGACTCGTCGAGATTTGAAGAAGCAGAAACCTACGCATTCCATTACGTTTACAAGGCAGCCCCCAACTATGGAGATAAATTAACGAGTAAGGAAACAAATGCCCTTGATGTTAACTCCCTTACAGTTATCTTTCTCTCAGAAACTCCTTGGAGATCGGATGGATAAGACCTAAAGTTTATATTCATGCTTTTGTAACTTTAAAATGAATTTCTCTCTGCTGCTTCTCAGATACTGACAACTAAATCCACAATGCAAATACTCAGAATGCTAGATTTTGAAAGAAACAAAATAAACAAAGCAAAAACTTTTATTCTAGAATAATATGTATTTTTTAATCAGTAACTTTACTGGCTAAACAATCATATTAGAATTTATAATTGTAGTTTTAGATGTGAAGTACCCTTGCGATGGCCTCAAATGATGCATTCTTTTGTCAACTGACTCTATTATTGATGAAAACATCAAGGCAGCTCTTCACTGGGTTGTAAAATTTGTGACTATTTTAAATTGCACTGATTCGTTTTACTTTTCCAACCCTCCTATTTTTGACAAAACCAAAGTTATGGTGTGGATGTTTGCATCTCCCCCAAACTCATATGTTGAAATCCTAGTCCCCGAGGTGATGGTATTAGGAAGTACCTTAGGGAGGTGACGAGGTCATGAGTGGGGAGCGCTCATGAATGCTATTAGTGCCCTTATAAAAGGGGCCCCAGAGACTTCGCTGGCCCCTTCCATCATGTGAAGATACAGCAGAAGTCAGCAGTCTGTGACACGGAAGAGGGCCCTCACCAGAACCTAATCATGCTGGCACCCTGATCTTGGGTTTCCAACTTCCAGAAATGTGAGAAATAAATCTCTTGTTTATCAGCCACCTGGTATCAGGTATTTTTGTTATAGCAACCCGAAGAGACTAAGACACCAAAGTATTTCCAGTTTGTTTTAAAGTACAGAGACAGCTACAACATAATCCCAGTGTTTAAAACAGTGGAATAATGAATTTTAGTTATTTCATACTTGCTGTAGAAAGCCTCTTGAAAAGCCTCTTTCTTTAAAAATAAAAAAGCAAGTGTTATCTTAAATCATCTAGTTTGTGCTGCCTACCAATTACGATTATTAACATGGCCCACGACTTAAGAATAAGTATATAATATAAAGAGCAAGTCATTTTTTAGGCTCACATACATGTGTATTTATCACAGGCACAGTAAATTGTCCTATTTCGTGCAATATAATCATAAAGCAATGTTATTATTGGGACTCCCACTGGCCCTTTAAATTTATTCAGTGGCACCATGTGCTTCCTTGTACATGGATGCAAACTTATCTTGAACTATGACTTGACTTCTGTTGTTTTTGGTAATTAAAATCCCTATGGGCATTTTCCCATTTCAATTCCAAAATTAAGCAAATGATTTTAAGCTGAGATTTCTTCTCTTCTTCTAGCTGATTTCTTGTTATCTTACTGCCACCTCTACACTCACCTCTGTAAATAACACTGCTTCACTCATTCAAGAAATTTTTTTTGAGCATCTCTTCTGTATGGGTCTCTGTGGTAGGCAAACGAGACACAAACAATCCCTTCTTTCAAGGAACTTAGAGTCTGGTCAGGGGAGAAAGATAATATGAAGATTTAGACAGAAAAATATAAATGAATAAATAATCGTTATGAAATACACAAGTGAAAGAAACATGTAAAAAACTGCGATTGACCTCTCTGTAGGGATGGCCAAAATCTGATGGTGACCTCTACAGATATTCCCATTCCAACTTCCTAGAAGTAGCAATGTTGCTTATTCCCCATAGTACAACCAAAACTGGGCTCTGAAATTTAACCAAGTTTTACAGAAGGTTTGGGAATAGCCTGAGTGCATCACCTGGAATGAACAACCTCCAGCAGTAATTGGTGAGTTAGAACCCATGAGGGAAAAGCTATGGGCACAGTCCCTACCTGCAGAGTGAGAGTCAGTTTCACCAGGGTGAAGCTTCAGGCATTTCTACATATTACAACCTAGGCCCACTTGCCCGTTGGACCAGAGTCCAATGCCCATCTGGATGACTGATGATAGGTTTATCCTCTTCCTTCCGGGGAATGTACTCTCACCATTGTGAGCTGATCAAGATACACGGTGACTCACATTACACATCCCAAGCCCAGGTCATTCATCCTTTAATAACAGTGTTCTTAGGACGAAACCCAGTCACTCTAGGTAGCCCTTCTTCAAATTTAGTCCAATTCATTACTGCAATATTTCCTCTGTTATGAGTAGAAAAGATCCCTCCTGTGCATCCATCCTATTATACTATAGACTTAGACCAATCTATCCTTTGAGGAAATTCTTGGGCAAAAACACAAAGATATCCCAAGAACAAATAAAGATCTTCAGATGTAGGTTGACCTAAATCCAAATTTAAGTAGAAAATATTTTCTAAATGTTCAGGGGCACACATGATTTACATTTATGTGTGGATTCAAAGTGTCTGATTTGAAATCAGCTCACCAATGATCAGGACTAGTAAGAATAATACAGGCAGTTGCTTTATCATTCCTTAGCTACAAGGTATCATCAAAGCGTCATTTTTAAGAACAAAGAACTTCTCTAAAGATATTTCAATATCCACTGTAAAGGGCAAAAACTGCTTATAAATTCCTCATATCACAATTTTTCCAGTCTGGATACATCAGGTGCCTGATTAAACATGTTTGACTCTACACACAACTGGGCCACTTTGGGCCTGAATTCTTACATCTTTATATTTGTGCTCTAGCATCTAGTCAGTGCCTAGCTGCCATATTTTACAAAAGCCTGAGTGAAGAAATGAACGAATTATCTATCAATTAAAGTTCAACCACTTAATAGCTTCATGACAAGGGTCAACTGTGTAACCAATTGAAGGCTCAATTTCATCATTTATACATTTTCAATATAATACTACCTGCTTGATGAGTTGTCAGAATGTTTAGCACATTATAAGTAGGAACTATTGTTATCATCGTTGTTTTAAATGAATGATAGAATCTGAAGAGAGGTAGGTTTGTAAGTAGTGGGCTCCAATCAGGGAGCAGAGACTCAAGCTGGGGAAAGTGTCCAGGAATCAGTAAAATGATTTTCTCATATTGAAGAAACTGTAGGTAGGAAACCCCACAGACATGATGGCAGGTCCTAAATGTGAGTACTGAGGTTAGCAGGAAACATCATTATGGCCAATGACATCCACACACATGCTCTTTGTTATGGAGTCTTAGCTGTTTTTTATTATTGTATAGCAATAGGTTCATCTTTTGCTATTGGGAGAAAAAAGACATGTTGGGGAGTCTTTTAAAGGTGGACTTATAGAAAGACTTACACTTGCAAACAAGCCTCAGATCCCAGGTCTGTCACGATTTTTCAAAATTTCACACCATTTTTTTCAGGCCAATTTTAGTGGACATACGAAATTTCACAGATGGTAGTGTATTAACGATAGATGGACGTTTTAAAAAACACATATTGTCAAGGAGAAGATTTCTTTACGTCAAACATATTATAGCTTCCTTCCTCTTCCTGCCTCATTCAAGTTTCCTCTTAGAAATGTCCCATCAACATCTAGGATAAAAATGGACAACTGGGTGACAGTTATACAACAGTGTTAATGTACTTAATGCCACTGAATTGCATACTCAAAAATGGTTGAAGTGGTAAATTTTGTGTTATGTATATTTTACCACAATTTTAAAAAATGGATTACTGGGTATAGAAGTAATAGATGCCTTTGTAAATATGATCGTGCTAAATAATGAAGTCCATATTTATTTTCATTTTTTAAATCCTGGATTAGTTCACAAGAGGTAGAGAAATGAAAGAGCATCAACATTCCCCTTCTCTCTCCTTGTCTCCAACCAGCTGTCACTGGCTACCCCTGCCCACTCCTCTGAGTCCAACCTCACAAGATTAAGCAGCTGGGCTTTTTTTTTCAGACTTGATCTGGGTCCTTGAATTGCTGCATGGAGGAGTGAGATGGAGGCTGAGATGGAGGAGTGAGATTTTAGATGAGGGGTTCCTTCGAAGCTCTATGAAATTTTTGGTTGGTCTATGCCAAAACAACCAAAGCAGATTTAAATGCCAGTGTTTCTGCTCATCAACAGCTGTTGGGACCAGGCTACGTTTTTGAATGCAAAGAAAAATTTATGCTTTAGAGGAAAACTATGGTTGTCTAGATCCTAGAGGCTACCTCTTTGTGTTATCTCATTCTGATTCTATGGAAGCTATTTTGCAACTGTGTAAATTATAGATCACTGATAACAATGCAAAATAATTCCTGTCTAAGAAAACATACAAATTCTTTCCTGTCTGGGTAGAGGTTCAATTGACTCCACTCTCTCTACCCTTCCTTGTGGAAAAACCAGATTTGCATCTACCTTCATATCTATTTCAATATTCTTCATCTATAAATGTGTCTAAGCTTTGGATTCTCTTCTGAACAAGTTACAACATCTGCCTAGTTCTCTCATTGATTATGAGTTAAATAATATTCTTAAAACTTGTTCATTTTTATATCTGTATGAGATCATGATTTTTATCTTTTTGAAAATTATCTGTTAACAAGGACAAGTAAAGACATTTATTTGTTTTCCTTTAAATGTAAGGGAGAGAAAAAGAGTAAGTTTTTAAGTTTGTCATTTATCCAGTTTACCAGTTAGGAGAAGATTCACATTAGAAAGTTAATTCTGTAATAAGGATTGTACTATTGACTGAAGCTTATATATATGATGACTAGTTTTCTCAAATTTATATTGCTTCTGGAGCCATTTTTTAGTCTAAAATTTATACTGTGGCTCATCTGTTACTAAAATTCCAAAAAATTGTGTAAAGTGAACCATAGATAGCATTTTATTTTTTTTCCTGTAGAAAAAAATTTTCCACAGAAAATAAGCTACCTGAAAGAAAAAATGTCTGGTACAGATTTTGACAGCAGCTGCTGGACTAAAATTCAAACTATTTTCAATAAAATATGATTAGTATATTTTAGTTCTAAATAAAATATGGTCCTCCATTTCTCATCTAAACATTTATGGATGGTACAAGAGTGTGTGTGCTCATGTGTACAGAGACTGAGGGCACGTGGGGAGACATTTTTAAAATCACTGAATTTCAAAAAGCATGCATTAGTTTCTACAGTGTCTTTAATAAATACTTTTAAGATGGATTAAACACTTCCTTACAAATGTAAAAAAAAAATAAGTCAAGTTACTACTGAATATGTCAAGGAGAAAAAATTTGCAATATGTATTTCTGCAGAAACAACTCAGAAATCTGTTTACCTGAATATTTTGGAAAATATTCAAAGGCCGGCCAAGGCTTCTAAATATTTCTAGTAATTGTATGCTTTTAGCATGCTACAGCAATCAAGATAGCTGGAGACATTGCTTGAGATAGCAAATATTGAAGATAATCTACAGTGAGCTTGATCGTTAGCTGTGCCATAGGGGGGACACTAACCAGGCTCTTTCATTCTCCCAATTTCTCCAAGATAGGTGTATTTGTCAGGGTCCTCCAGGGAAACAGAACCAATAGGATTTATATATAGATATGCAAACACATATACAAACACATATACATATATCATATCTATCTATCTATCTATCTATCTATCTATCTATCTATCTATCTATCTATCTATCTGGAGATATAAGGAATTGGCTTTTGTTATTATAGAGACTGACAAATCCCAAGATCTGCAGTTGGCAAGCTGGAGACCCAGGAGAGAGGGTGGTGTAGTTCCAGTATGAAGGCTGGCAGGCTGGAGACCCAGGAAGAGCTGATATCTCAGTTTGAGTTTGAAGGCAGGAAAGAACTGCTGTCCCAGCTCAAGGCAATCAGACAAATCCCCTCTTACTCCAGGTAGGGTCAGCCTTTTTGTTCTATTCAGGATCTCAACTGACTAGAAGAGGCCCATCCACATTAAAGAGGGCAATCTCCTTCACTCAATCTGCCCATCAAATGTTAGTCTCATCCAGAAACATCTTCACAGAGGCACTCAGGATAATGTTTGACTAAATGTCTGAGTACCCCGTGCTCAGTCAGGTTAATACACAAAATTAACCATCACAGTAGGTTAGCAAGACTCAGAGCCTAAGAGACTTTGTGTTAACACATCTTCTATAACAATATGCTCCCAAATTCTGCCTCTCCAGATAAAAAAGTTCTAGAATATTCATTTGCACACACAGAGTTTTTCCAGGCAAAATTAACTTCTGGATATTCTAATATGCTTTGCTGATCTGGGCCTGGAGGTCAGGTAGGATGGTTGTGTATTTACATTTAATTCTGAGTGTAGAGATAATGTTTGCTTTCCTGTTACTCCAAAGTCTCTGGATCTGTTACTTCAATGACCCTAGAAAATGTTGATAAATAAAACAGTCCTTCAGCTGGAAAATAATGTGAAGAGACTAAGAAATACACATTTCCTCATATAAATGGAGAATAGGGACAAAAGAACATATAATATGATATAATGATATAAACAAGAGTGAAAGAATGAGAATAAATATTTATATTGCATCTCATATAATATTATAGATAGCATTTAGGAACTTTTCATAAATTGACTCACTTAATTCTCATAATAGCTCTATTTGGTAGGCTTTGTCATTCGTGTTTCGTAGATAAAAAAGCTTATAAGAAACACAGTTGGAATTGGTACCCAGGTATGTATGATTTCAAAAACAATGTGTTCTTCCCATTTCATCATGTAGCCTCATTGTATCTACAGATTCTGTCTTCTCTCTCACTTCTTTTCCCTGTGTCAAAACATCAAATATGGAAATCATGTGAAAGCTGAATCTTAATGTGTTTATTATTTTTTCTATGTTTCATAATCATGCAAACTATTCTTCAATTTGGAATATTTAACATATGAATGTATACCATCTCTAGAGTATATATATGTATACTCCAAACTTTGTTGGTAAACTTGGTTGTTGTGAATAGACCCTGGCCATCAATAAATTAACTGGTGAAATTAAGATTCTTGACTTACAAATTGAGGAGCAGAACTTGTATCCATGGCGACTCCACAAATGTGCCAACACCTGGCAAAGCTCACTCAGAAACATCTTGTCAGCTTCTTTCAGAAATGCACATAAAAAGGGAAACAAAATAATGAGAAATCCATTGAAAAGCAACACATGAGTAATAGAAAATTAGGAAAATACAACTAAACACATATTTGTTTCCCATGTACAAGTCATTGTGGAAGCAAAGATGAACAAAATATGATCCTTGCCCTCAAAGAGCTAATGGTTTCATAGGGAGAGATAAGTACGTAGAGAAATCACAATACACATTAGAAGTGTTGGGAGCTGTAAATAAAAACACAAAGTGAAATGTTCCTTGAGGGAAGAATTTGGATTGCGGTGCGAATGAAGGATAATATCTCTGAGAGGGCACTGATAGTGAGGAACACCATGATAAGTGCCCTGAGGTGGGGGTGAGTCAGTCAGGAACGTCACATGATATGGTTGCACCCGGGTCACCACCCCACCTGTGGACTGGCATGTTTAAGAGTTTGAAGTAATTTATTCTGCAATGACCTTCATGTGGTTAATTCCAATGCATTATTTCAGTTATTATTTTCTCTGACGTGTCAGCAGAAATTGGGGCTGTTAATCACTTCCTGCATCTAGAAAGGCTTCTTTCCTTTAGCTTCTTTGACTCCTCAGTGTCTGGAAATTCTTCTTAGCTCTCTAGCTGCCCTCAAATTTATATGTCCATCACATGTCTCCTCTGAGCTCCAGATGTCACCACTAAGAGCTTCTACAGGCAAATAAAAATCATTACTCCTGAAACTGAAAGTGAAGTCATGTTTTTTTCCCTCCTGCTCCATTATAAACCTGGGTTCACTCTGGTGTTCTTTTTCAAAGCAAATAATGTGATCATCCAGCTAGTTGCTAAAATCAGAAATTCAGGAGTCATCCTCAATATCTCTCTCCCCGCAACAACACCGGATCCAGTGCATCCAGACTCATGTCGATGTTCCCTCTGAGTCTCTCTCAAGTCTACATCTCCTCCCTCCTTCACTATTCTTTAGCCACACTGGCTTGTCTGGGTGTCCAGAACCTACATTGCCTCTTCCTGCCTTGAGGATTTGGCACATACAGTACATATCATTTGGCATTTTCGATCCCACCCATATGACAATTAAAAAACACTTATTTTCAGACTATGGCTCAAATACAATTTTCTTGATGACCACTCTTATACTTCTCCAGATTAGATCTGTCTCGTCATATCTTCTCATAACTTTTGTAGCTCTCCTTTGTATCAGTAATCACAATTGTACTGTAAAGGTCAGTTTTATAATTGTTCGTTAAATTAGTTCATTAATCACCACTAGAATGTAAGTCAGATGAGAGTGGGGACTGTTTTGTGCTAATGCATAACAGAATTAAAATATATATTTGACGAACGTATGTAAGAATAAACTAATGAATGAACTAGAGGCAGGGACGTTGGAAAGGAGGTGGTAACCCAGGCTTGTACATGCAGAAGTAATCGGGCTGGAATAGATGGTAAAGTTTTGAGAAATGGTAAGAAAATAAAATTAATAGGCATGATTATTTTTTGGATGTAGTGGTTTAAGGAAAGGGAGACTCAAGGAGCACTCCTAAGTTTCAAGCTTGGTTGTTTGTTCATTGCCTACATAGTGTGAGAAGTGCTCAGGGCTGAGGATGGAGACCAGGGGATACCCACAGAAAGAGGTTGGGGACAGCAGCAGAAGAGAACCAAGGAAGGAAAAAGTCTAAAGGAAGAGAAAGTTTTTATGATAAATAATGTAAATATCATGTTCCTTATCAAAATTCTAACTTATGTAATTAATTGTTAATTAGACTCACAGGTTCCTATTTTATTCAAAAGGCTATGCTACATTAATATAATTATTTATCTTGAGGCTCCAATTGTCCCAGATGTGAGCAGTGGGACTCTCTTCATCCGGCTTCTGTGCCCTTTTGACATGTCCTCATTATTCTTTGAGCATTTCCTTGCTTTCTGGCATAGGGATATGTTCCAGGCTCATCTTGTACTTTTTTTTCTCCAGCCTTGAAATTAGCCATTTTTTTTTTTTTAAACAAGGAGTCCTGATTCCTTTTAGTAGAGAATGGTATTAGAAATCAAGGTCTGGGCTAGGTGTACACATACACACTCACACACACACACTCTGTGTGTATATATGTATATATACACCCACATTTACATCTGTAGCTAGCTACCTATCCATCATCTATCTATCCATCCAAAGCCCTGAGTTAACACTGATATCTCCAGTTCCTATCTAACACCATAGGATTCTCTTGTTTCTCTTTTCATATTGGTCCTTCTCTTCTTTGACAGTGAGAAACCTGGCTCTCAGTATTCTTAATATATTTACTAATTTTATCAGTCTCCCTGTATGTGACTAGTCCCTTGCCACTGTCACCATTGTCCCTGCACAGACAGCTTCCTTTCCCCACTCGGGATGGGACACTCTTCACCAGGCTGACTCCTGCATGGAAGCCCTCCCGACCCCTCCTGGGCTCTGACATCCTGAGCAGGCCCACCTTTCTACAAAAAAGCCCTCCTTGGTCTGCTCAGGTTCCCACTTTCAACATCAGGCCACCTCCCAGAAGAGATTCCCTCCTCACTCCATAATGGTTCTGATACTCCACACTGGCCCACTGCCCCCACTCTGCATATACCCTTTATACCCCACTGGGGCCTCAACCCTCCACTACCAAAGCCTGCATAGCTCAGACTCACCTCACAGTTTTTGGGCAGAATTCTAGGGCAAACTACATACTCTTTGTACGTCTACTTTTTATAACATATAATTAACATTTCGTATATTATTAAATGCTCCTCCACTACATACTTTTATGATATTTCATTTTATTAATGCTCCTATCTTTTATAGGATGTTCTTTTTTTTCCTCAATGGGAATTTATTGACAATATTTGAGTAGGTAAATTTGATTTCATATATATCATGTAATCCATGCACATCTCATCTTGGTTTTTCATTCCTTTACTAAGAGAAATGTACTTTGAGTAAAGAGATTTTGGTTTGAGTCGCAGCTTTGCTGTGTGATCTTTAATTCCCAGGATCTTGGTTTTTCCTCTTAAATGGAGGTGTTCAATTCAGTTTTGCATCAGGGACTTGGTGCGAGTTGTTTCCTCTGCTTGGATCACCCTGTCCTTGGATGTAGGATTTATTTCCTCTGGTCATTCAGGTCTCAATTCTCTGAAGAATTGGCATTTGAATAGGGATCTTTCTTTACTTCCTTTCTGTGGTGTGTGAAAGCCTCAGATTAGCTGGGAACATTATTTCACTCTTTCTCATCAAGCTTTCTCTCATATAGTGTTCTCCTGGAGATCTCTCCTATTTTCTCCCCATGTGGCCACAGGTAACAATGTGTCTGGTATACAAGAAGAGCTTAATAAATATTTGTTTAATGAATTAATGAGTTGGTAGTGATGGAGATCGCAAATAACATTAAAAAATAGCAATTGTGTAAGGAAAATGCTGTTCTAGTTTAATAAACGTAATGCATAGGCTTAAATGCTATCATATTAGGGCAAATAGTTGAAAATGGTAATTATGGTTGAGGTAATGCCAAATATCAAAAGCACCTTGGGGAAAATTTCACAGCATCTAGCCTATCTAGAAATATCTAATGTATAGCTCCCCTCACAGCCACTTCCCACAGAGACTTAGACCTTGACATCTAAAGTTTTCACAAACCACTAGAGTGCTGGATTAGAGAAATGCTGGAGACACACCTCTTCTCTAACCATATTTCTCTACCTCCTACCTCCTGCTCATTCAGATTTTCAATATTGTATTCCAATTTAGAGTTTCTTTCTCCTCATAAACTCAATTTGGCATACCCTGATGAACCCAAATCTACCTCACAGCGTTATTTCAGCTCTCGTTCCCATTAAAATGGCTTCATTTTCCCCCTATATTTTCAATTCAAATTATTATGAAGGAGAATATGACTACCCCTGCTGTCTGAGAACATGTCATGGGACCCTGTCACACCTATCTGTGGCCTGGGAGAAGTGTCCCCTGGTTTATATCAGTAGGGGCTGTAGGTGGCACAGTTTTGTTTAGAAAGTACAATGGTCAAGACAGGCACAAATTGATTTGCCTCTTCCAGTATCAGAACGATAGCAATGACATTAACAACAGCAACAAAACAAAAACAGATTTGCAAACTGGAAGCACATTGATATCACCATTATTCAGGAGATTCAGTCTGTCCAATCACTTTTTAATAAATATAGAGCATCAATTATTGGCATTATGATGAGTTTGATTCTTCATTTATGGAGTGTGTAAAAATTATTTTAAGTTCTTTCAAGTATAGGAAGCAGCTTGCAATCTGTACAGCCTTATTCATTTCATGGACAAGATTATCTATCTGATTTGAATTTCTAAGATTTTGTTTTTCAAGTTTTTATTGAAATAATTTCTGCTATATTTGATTCATAATACTAATGTAGACCTACTGAATTTTCCCTTAGAAAATATCTCTCATCTGTAAATAGTGATTTATGTGTAAAATTAATATTATTCACCCTACCATGTTAAGTATTACAAGTTATAGAAGATGATAGGCAGAATCCCGACATTTGTTCTTATTTACAAAATATATACAGGTAAAAGATATTTTGTAATTCTATGACAAGAATAGCACTGAGATATTTTCCAAACCAGAGAGAGAGCCACAATGAATGGACTGGAGGGAAGGAAAGAGACAGAGAATGAAGTGCTGGGCTTAAATGGAAAACAGCTGTTTTTCAATAGGCAGTTCAAGACATATTTCTTAAGGTTTTTAAATGTGCCTTGAGTTTTGTTAAGCACAATATAAGGCATATTTAGTCAACTTGGTGCATATAATTAAAATCTTTAAATGTAAATCTAGCAAAAATGAGGAGATCAGACGACATATGTACGTGATCACCAGTAGTTACTTATTTCCTAATTGTGTATTTATCATTCTTTCCCTACAGATATCAGTGTCTTAGAAGATACCTCCTTGACTATGCCAGTGTTCCAGAACAACCTCTGGATTAGGCAATTAGAGATGTGGCAGACAGGTCCCTGCCTCTGGAACACAATATCTAGTAAACAACCAAGACTGTCTTCCAGAAGACTGCCAGAAGTCATGTGAAAGCCACACATGTGGATTTATGTGTCCTATTCAATCCTGGCTCAGATTACAGGGGACCCTAAGTTGCCAGTGTAGTCACTGGCTTTTTGATTGGGCTCCAAAATCCCTTTGCCCTGCCTGGTTTTGCTCCAGTCTTTACAAATAGATTCAACCCTTGTCCTTATGAAGGAGGTTTTACCCCATGCTTCTTTAACTGCACTATGGGCTGCTCAAATTCAGCGTTCTTAACATCTGTTTTTTTTTTTTAAAGCACCTATTTATTAGCAGGGCTCTGGTCAAAGAGGAAATTAGAAAGGACTTTCATCTTCCTTTCCTCCACACCTTTGTTCTTGAGATCAGACTCTTAACTCAGCGTCTTGCAGACGTTTCAACGCAGGAAACGCTTGCAGTGGTGCAGGTGGCCGTGCCAGGTAAAAGTGGGAGGACGGCCACACTGGCTGTGAAGGAGGACAACGGTACTACGCAAACACTGAAATCATTTCCCTGACTATTTTAGGCTTGTTTACTAAACTCATGAAAGAAACAGTGGCAAAATTCCTTGCTTCTGAATATAGCTACTGCTTTCCTTTAACAAAGATGCAAAGGACCACCTTTCCCTTTTCCCCTTGTATGGACCTGGAAGATTCAAATGGGGCACTGCCCAGTCTCTGACAAGACACAAATCCTAATGAAAGGCAAGCACAGACCTCTCAATGCCAGTTGAGAAAAAGTAAAAACAATTGACAAACACTGAGAAAGAGACTGTTGTTCATGATAGGAGAATTATATGAGCAATTGGAGCAAATATCTCAGTCCGAAATGAACTTAGTCCAAGAGAGAACAAGATGAGGTCATTACCAATACATGTAGGATGTGAAAACCAGAAGAGCCAGATTTATTTTTTAAAGTGCGATGGAGACAATTGACACCATATTGGCTATTAGAGAAAAGCAGAAGGCATGACTGAGAATCTTTCAAAGAACTCAAAGGAAAAGGATAAAGAGATGAAAATAATGAGAGAGAAGATATGATACAGACCCAGAGGATGAGATACGCACATAGTAGGAACCGCAGAAATGAAGGACAGAGTGGACAAGGTGGCAGCTTCCAAGTGAGACACAAAGGAAGATGACTGTTGTGAGTTGAAGGAAGACCTGAGTATCTGGATTCACTAGATGAGGAGGACCCAAACAAGCAAGTTAACAAAAGCCCAAGATTTGATATACCTGGGGAAGTTTCAGAATTTCAAAGGTGAGTTTACAATCCCACAGTATCTACACTGGGTGAAATGGCTATCCACAAAGAGACAAAACCAGCATTACTCTAGAGCAATAAATACTAAATGTTGGTGGAACAAAATCGGCAGAGTTTTGAGAAGATATTATTTTGATACAAGAGATCTGTACCCACATGGGTAGTTTTCTGCTCTTTATCCTTGCTTTTGCCTGCTTGACCTATAAACGTCTACTATTATGTTCAAGTCCTTATATCTTCAAGAATTCTTGCTATGTATATGCGTGTGCCCAATACCTAGTATTTTTTTCTTAGCAGATATGTTGAGGTATAGTTTCCATACAACAAAATCCAGCTATGCTAAATGTACTTTTGTTGAGTTTTGGTGAACGAAGGCCTCTTGCTGATGTGGGATGGTCCTCTTACCTGATGTGGATGTTTCGTGTTCCAGCAGACTCACGGTAGAGAAAGTGTGGACGATGGCAGAAGCATGAAGTAAATGCTCGTGAGAGTTTTCAGTGGTCTCATTTCTGCTCCCTGTCCCCAGCACAATAACCAGAGAGTAATTGTACCATTTTCAGGAGTGCAACCACTTGGTATGTGTTCAGTGTGCTTTAGTGGGGCAAATAACACCAACCACGAAACATAGTGCACTCACATGAAGGCAAGGTAACTGTGTGTGTGAATCTGTGTGTGTGTGTGTGTGTGTGTGTGCGCGCGTGTGTGTGTGAGAGAGAGAGAGAAACATTTTACCAATTATCTTACAAAATTTGTCTCTTATGGCTTGAGTTCAGAATGTGTTTTGGGAACTTGATATGTAACACTTATACTACTCTTAGATTAATTATAATTCAGTGATCTTGGCAGCCAAACACTGTTTGCCATTGTTAAAAAAAGGGATCAGAAGCTTGTGATTTGTACTATTTTGAACAAATTAAATTGTCTAAGCTCAAAACTCCTTGATTGCAACCTTGCGAGACCCTAAGCAAAGGACCCAGCTAAGCCATGCTTGGACACCCCACCTAGAGAAACTGCACAATAATAAATGCTTGTTGTTTTAAGCTGTGAAGTTTGTGGTAGTTTATTACTAAGTAATAGATGACTAATATGATGGGCATCCTATTTTAGTTCCTGTGTTTAGTGGAAACCCCCCTAGAGTTTCCCTATTAAGAAGAATGATGGATTTAGACTGATGCTGTGTCAAATAGAATGTATTTGACATATTTGGCATACAAGACAAATTAACCATTTTCCGAAATTAAAATGAAAAGAAAATGAAAAATAAAAAACACAAGAAAAACCCCAGGATATAACATCAATTAAAGAAAGACAGATGTTTAGGGCAGATCTGGACCCTCTTACCTGTTACCCTGTGTTTTATCCCTTCATTTCTTCCTACCTTTTTTTATGACTTAGCTGCTTTTGAGCCTTTACCCATCTGGAGTCCATGGAAATCTATCTCATAATTCCACTGAAAATATGGTTTGTGGATTTATTTTTCTTTTTTGTTTGTTTTCAGGTGGAGAAGGGGAAATATGTTGACTAATTACAGACATATACCTACTGGGCATCCTGACATCTTTTAGATGCCTCTCTTTTGTTTACCTTGAAAGATCATGAAATGTTTTCTGCTTTAGAATTTCCAGCCATAGGCTACCTTTTCTCTGAAGTTTTGGAGCAGAGTTCTACTCCATATAAAGCACAATTCTCTTAATAAAACTGTTTAAAAATGGGCTGAGGGTTAATATTTTTAAAAATTTTGAATAGTGTGTAAATGGAGGTTAATTATATTTTTCTCTGTTATTTATATAAAACGTCACTAATTAAAAAAAAAGAAATAGAAAATAGTATGGTTCTGCTGCCTTGTGAGACAGTGCGCTTTCTCTAAGTGAAGATGTTTCATAGGAGCTTGACTAATTAATGATCAAGAATATTTTAAAATCAATTTCAGCATAAGGAAAAAGCTTAGTCTAGATGACATCTAAAGTCCCCTTCAACTTGAAAATTTTGTTATATCATATTCAAAAAATCATTTTAAATTTAAGTTTAGCTCTAATTTCAGGAAAGATGGTTCAAGCTAATATTTTTAACTTTTTGTGCTGTTTTTAAAAGTTTATTGTGAAGATTGGTTTCTCTTGAGAGTACTAACCACAGATAATGTCATTTGAACAAGGGCAAATTTAGAAAATATTATAGAATCAGAATGCCAGTGAACATCTTTATTTCAATTACAATAACGTTGAACAACAGATTGCAGGCCTGTCTTGATATTTGACATCACAAATGCTACGTTGCCACCTAGTGGTTCATTCTGATATTTTCTTTAGAAAAAAGATGTTAAAATTTTTTTCAGTCTTTTTAAGTAATATATGATATATGCACTATTTATATCACAAGACATATACTTTATTCATATTTAGGATTAAATGATTTTGGGAATCACCCAGTTTATATTTTTGTATTGTATCTTGGTATGCACATAATATCTAAAATATTATTTTTATTGAACAACAAACTGGTACAGCTTAAAATTCTTAGCTCAAACGCTCCTTTGAAAAAGTGTCTCTTACTAGCTATCCTTATTTGAAGGATTAAAATAATTGAAACTCTTATATTATTAAAAAAATAACCTTTAGAGAGTGGTAAAATCATATCTCCCATAGAGATATAATTATGAACATGTTTAATTTCATTTAACCTAATGATGAAACTGCTTATGTGAAACAATTAGTTCAAAGGAGAAGTAGAAAAATAGACACATTTATAGTGAAATGATTGTGCCAATGGAGGCAAAACTAGCTTCTTCTATAGTGGAAGAGGGAAGTCAATAGGTCCACTTCTAGACAGAATTCGCATGTCTACAGACAATAACCATTTTGCATTGCTATCAGCTATCTACAATTTCCAGAGTTGTAAAACAGCTTCCATAGAATCAGATCAGATAATATTCAGACTGGACGGCTAGAGATATGCATGTTTTCCACTGAAGAACAAATTTTTCCCTACACATTATACAAGCTCTGTCTCAGCTTTGCAGACTTCCCCATATGTTGGACTATTGCAACCCGTATTGTTTCATGATACAGTTTCGTGATTTGAAACTAGAATCAGCAACTGGGCACAGACAACAACTAACGTTCAGTTTCTATTTCCGTTGCTTGGTGGGCATGAAGTCTGTACCTAGTTGTCTTCTCCCCTAATCCTGGAGTTTTAATGAGCGCCTGGTGTTTCTGGTGTGGGCTGAGAGTCGCTGGTCTAGAGCATGACTTTCACCCTGGCGGCACATTAAATTCACCTAGAGAGCTTAAATCAGAATTTTTAAGAGTGGGATTCAAGAAGTACTTCTAAGGCTTTCTGAGGTAATTCTAATATGTAGCCAGGGTTGAGAACTATGGACGCTTGAATAGGGTATTACAACCCTGGTGACACATTAGAATCATCTGGAGAAATTTTAACAAATGCTGATGTCGGCCTGCCTTGGCAGTGTTTTTTGTCAAAAATTTCTTTGGGATGATTTTTACTCCTCAAACTGAAAAGGAAAGATGATTGACTTTAAAAGGAAAACTTTACAATGTACATAATTTATTTAAAATGGGCAAAGGCACAAGGGACAGACAGCAGCACTCTGCTATGTCTATTGATTCATTAATATATAGATATAGATATTCATAATTCACTGCTCTCTGAGGGTGCAGGTGGGTAATAAAATAAGAATTTTCGAAGTCAAGTGAAAGAAGAAGCAGATGAGAAAGGGTCAGACTGAGGAATATTGCCTGAAGAGCCAAGTCTGGGTACAGTTCCACAGAGTGCATCCTGGAGAATTGATACCACTGAGCTGCAAACACTTAAACCAGGGAGAAGCCTCCAGTGAAAGGTGGTGTGTGCAGAGAGGGAATGGTGAAAGTAGTAACAATGACCATTTATGAAGCACTATTAAAGGACAAGGGCCGTGTATGTGCTTTAGAAGGATTTTATTTCTTAATTATCATAAACCACAACATGGTAAGTGTAGAAAATAATATATACATGTACAGGGTCATGTAGGGAGGTCACCACCTGAGAAAGAAGGCCTTTTGGGCTCCACCTCTGGCCACATTCATATTAATAAAGTTCATGAGATTTACATAAAAGAACCCAAAAGCCAATTTATTGATCTAAGATGGAAATGTTCTCAAAGAGGACCAGATTTGTTTTCATGCGATGTGCTCAAAGTGTTTTCTTAACTGTAGGCATGGTACATGAGAAATCAAAGGATAATCACAAGTTTCCTTAAGGAATATGGATTCTGATGAATCAAATATCTAAAACATCAAGCTACATCTCACAATAAGAGTGATTTTGCTAATGAGATTGAACTATCTATATCCTTTGTTTACACTATGTCATTCTCCACATCCAAGGAATAGTTACGGACTAGAGTCTCTAAAGGCCACAGCTAAACCATCTAATGGCCATCAGAGGAATGTTTCTCAACACTGGATGCACATTAAAATCATCTGGGGAGTTTTTCAAAAGCATCAATGTCCAGATTCCACCTCTAGAGATTTTGATCAGTTGGTTTGAAGTAGGTCCCAGAGCATGTGTTAAAATTTCTCCATGTGATTCTAATGTGTCACAGGGTTGCAGATCCCTGCCCTAGAGGCCATAGTTCTCAACCTTGGCTAAATATTAGATCAGTGAGTCTCATAGCCTGCATTAGAAACACCTGAAAGGCTCATTAAAACCCAAGTTACTGAATTCACATTTTTTTTTTTTTAAAGATTTTATTTATTTTATTTTTTCCCCCCAAAGCCCCAGTAGATAGTTGTATGTCACAGCTGCACATCCTTCCAGTTGCTGTATGTGGGACTCAGCCCCAGGATGGATGGAGAAGTGGTGCCTCGATGCGCAACCGGGATCCGAACCGGGGCCACCAGCATCGCAGCGCGCGCACTTAACCACCAAGCCACAGGGCCGGCCCCTGAATTCACATTTTTAACAGGTTCCCAGGTGATAATGATTGCTGCTGGTCCAGGAACCACACTTTTGAGAACTACTGATCTAAACAATGCTGGGATCAGCTTTGTGTTTGTAATCTTTGTAAATAAGAATTTATCAGATTCTTGTGATTCCTTACAAGGAAAAAAAAATATATGTGCATGTACTCATAGTGTGTATATGTATTCTTTTTTAACTACACTAAGGATTATATTCATTATGAATTTTTGATGCTCTTTTTCTAACAATAAAAGTTACTTACATGTCTTGACAGCAAAAGACAGTAGAGTACATCTTTTCAAGAGTATTTTGTGCCATGGGAAAATTAAGCCTGTGATTACGAATTTGCAGCAAATGAACCACAATGGATAAATTTTAGTCAAATTATTGTAGCCATACTTTTTAAGAGACTTAATAAGGATGATAATTGATGTAAAAACATTATAATAAGCAGATTATGGCCAACTATATTATTGATATTTAAAATTGTTTTTCTAGTGTTAAGAGTTATGCTATTTTCTAGATGGCTCTTAAAAAGTTTCATAGTAACTTATTAAAGAAAATATAGCTTAGTCCTTACTTGATTAACAAGCTGTTTGGCCTTGAGCTGGTCATTCAACCTTTCTCGGCTTTATGTTATTTGAAAAACGATCTATGAGTTTCCTTCCATTTATATTTATTTTTTTGATTCTTAAAAATCAAATACTGTGCAAATATCAAAGAATATTTGTTTAAAATCCATAAGATATGAAAAATAATGAAATGATGAACACTTGAATTCTACTAGTATATGAAAACATTTTTACCATCTTCTTCAGTCTCTATGCGTCCCTATGTGATACCATCCCCTTTTCTTTCTGCTCAGAGGAACATTACCGTCAATTTAGAGATTATCATTCCCTTGCTTGTCTTATTTATTTATTTTTTGTGAGAAAGATCGGCCCTGAGCTAACATCTGCCAATCCTCCTCTTTTTTTGCTGAGGAAGACTGGCCCTGGGCTAACATCCGTGCCCATCTTCCTCTACTTTAT
Source organism: Diceros bicornis minor (assembly GCF_020826845.1). Lineage (NCBI taxonomy): Eukaryota > Metazoa > Chordata > Mammalia > Perissodactyla > Rhinocerotidae > Diceros > Diceros bicornis. The sequence goes on along the minus strand of NC_080742.1, from coordinate 17,664,199 downwards.
ATGGGACGCCGCCACAGCATGGCTTGACAAGCAGTGCGTTGGTGTGCGCCTGGGATCCAAACCGGCGCACCCTGGGCCACTGCAGCGGAGCGCGTGCACTTAACCGCTTGCACCTCCAGGCTGGCCCCCCTTGCTTGTCTTCATAGTTCTGCCACATATGTTTGTATGACCAAAAATGTGTTTATTTTAGCATGCTTTGAACATTATATAGACGCATGCTTACTGTTAGTTTTCCCCTCAGTGATGGGCAGTTTCCTTATGTAACCCTTGGGGAGCACATTTATGTACAGTTTACTGATCAACCTGAGTAGCCTGTTGGACTTCCTACCTCAGACAGTATTCTGTTCCACTTCTTAGATCAATGAAAACTAGGGCTCAACACACTTTTCCTTGGCTGATATTCTTAAGGTGAAAATGGTCCATTGCTTATCTGTCTCTGATTTCCTATTTTACCTTAGATTTTGGTCTTGATTATCCCTTATTTTCCTGTTAGTTCTTCAATGCATTTAAAAATGTGTTTTCCACATTTTAGCCATATTTTTAGTAGTAGTTTGGGCCAAAGACTATATTAGGCAATTGAAACAAAGTTAAATAAGGCATAGTTCCTGATGTCTAGAAGGTTGAATCCAGACTATGAGAATATAGTCATGTAAAAAAACAATCAACATATTGACTTATTCATTCAAAAACATGTATTGAACTTCCGTCTTCAGACACAAAATAGACTCAAAGCAAGCAGAGAGAAAGAAATCATAAGGATTAGAACATAAGGTAATGAAATACAGAACGGAAAAACAATAGAGAAAAATCAACCAAACCGATAGTTGATTCTTCAAAAAAAATAACAAAACTGATAAACCTTTAGCTAGATTGACCAAGAAAAAAGGGGAGAAGACTCAAATTATGAGAATCAGGAATGAATGAGGAGGCCAACTGCCTTGGAAAACAGTCTAGCAGTTCCTCAAAAGGTTAAACTTAGAGGTTATATGATCCAGCAGTTCTACTGCTCTTACATACTCAAGAGAAATGAAAACAGGCATTTGAATAAATAGCGGTACATGAATGTTCATATCAGCACTATTCACAACAGCCCCAAGGTAGAAACAACCTAAATGTCCATTGACTGATGAGTGGAAAAACAAAATGTGGTATATCCATACAATCGCATAATAATTCAGCAATAAAAATAAATGAAGTACTAATACATGCAACAGCATGGACAAACCTTGAAAGCATAATGCTAAGTGAGAGAAGCCAGCCACAAAAGACCACATATTTTTTAATTCTATTAGTATGAAATGTCCAGAATGGGCAAATCTATGGAGAGTGACAGTAGTGGTTATCTAGGACTAGGCTGGGGAGTTGTGGGAAATGGTGGGGTGACTGCAGAAGGATATGAGGTTTCCTTTTGGTGTGATCAAACAAAATGTTCTAAAATTGATTGTGGTGATGGTTGAACAATGCTGTGAATATAATAAAAACCACTCAAAGTACACTTTAAAGGGGTGAATTGTATGGTGTGTGAAATATATCTCAATAAAGTTGCTACTGAATGATGAAATTACCAAAGCTCAATTTCCAATGAGATATATTTGTAAATATTTAGCACCCAATCACAGGAGACAAATCAACTTCACCCATAGCTATCAGATTAAATGACAAATTTTAAAGAGAGATAAGGGGATGCTATGTGAATCACAGATACTTTAGGGAATAATACCAGATAGACCTTATTTCAAAACTTCGCCCTGTTCTTATTAGTTGTGGTAATTCAGATAAACTTATGTAAAATTTTTGAAACTTAATTTCCTAAATTGTAAAATAAAAAATGATTTTTTGTGGAGTTTGTTTTTTTTCTGGTGAGGAAGATTAGCCCTGAGCTAACATCTGTTGCCAATCTTCCTCTTTTTGCTGAGGAAGATTGGCCCTGAGCTAACATGTGTGCCCATCTTCCTCTATTAAGTATGTGGGATGCTGCCTCAGCATGGCTTTATGAGCAGTGTATAGGTCCACGCCTGGGATCTGAACCCATGAACCTCAGGGTGCCGAAGCGGAGCATGCAAACCCAACCGCTATGCCACTTGGCTGGCCCCATTTGTGGACATTTAATAAGACAAATCATAGAAAGACCTTAGCCTAGTGGCAAGGAGGTAGCTTAATATTGTGAGTGACTATTAATTTTCTTGCTTCATTTATGAAATTATTATAGACTCTGTGTTACAGTGACTATAGGGAAAATAAACCACCTTGGGTATATTTTCACACATGCTCACTCATACACAAAATACAGCTTGTTGGGAATTTATATCTCTTAAGTCATACTTGATCACATAGAAAAGACTAACAGAGCATTTTTGAACACATTTTTGAAAGGAAAAGGAAAGATGTATCTAAATATTTACTTTCTACTCATTGGCCCATCTTTGTGTATATAATTTTCTTTTTGAACCTTGCTCTCAAACAGAATCAGAGACCATCACCGGCAGCCAGCTGCTTTTCCAACCTAGCAACCACCCTCTAAAGCTATTATTTGCTGTTTGAATGTCTGGCTCTGCTGCTGTAATGTACCTCTGTCCTTGGAAGCACTTCAGGTCCCTTTGCCTGGCATGTTAGGCAGCAGCAAAGCAGAGAAAACAAGGTGGCCTTAATGGTTGACTTAATGGTGTATTAAGTGTTCATTTCTGCTGAATTGAACACAGGCTGTGGTGTGATTGTCTAGTTTTACTGGCTCGCTGTCAACCAACACGCATAGTGTACTAAACTCTGAAGAAATCTGTGGTTTGAGTTGAGCAGAGTAAGAGGAAAACAGCTAGAAGTGTGGTATTAGGTGATCATAGGCAAGAGGACTAGAGAGTATATTTTGTCTGCCTCCAAGCCTTTATTTTTTAATGTATGTCAGGTATTTGGCTTTGAAATCATTATTTTCTTCCCCTGGATTAAGATATCTGGAAATATTGGACATCTAATTTTGCTTTGCTTTGCTTCTCCATAGGAAAAAAAATCCAATAATTGTAAATATTTCCTCTCAGTTATTTAAAAATACTTAGAAGAGAAAGCTATCATATTTATTCAGCATCTATGAAATGCTTTTAAATAAGTGAAATTCAAAACAAAATTTAAAATATATGAGTCTTAGTGTGTGAAATATATTTCAAACAAGTCCATTGCTCACTATATGAGAATGATATTTGTTGAAAGATGAATAAGCAAGTCATAATTTTATTAGCCAAGCATTCCCATCTTTGAAAATAGACTGTGCTATGTTAGCGAAATCGTAACTTTAGGATTTATTTGTAATATTTGAGCAATGAGAAAAAAATCAAAAAAACATGAGCTTGCTGAAGAATATTAGCAATAACCTTGGTGTTTTTACCATATTATGATCGACCAAGTACTAATAGATAAGAAGGATAACATAAGACAAAAAACTAGTTTGCCGTATTTTTGCTCATACCCTCACAATAAACCTCAATAATTGGAAGTCAGTGCTGTCTCCCACAATTATCAAGTGAGAATTGTAAATTAAAAAAAAAAAATGATTATGTGTTTATCTGATATACTTTTTTCTTTTTCACTTGAAAAACTCTAATCACCCATTAAAATCTTAGTATGGATTTTATACTAATTATAATAGCAGTGAAACGACTGAAATTTTTATAACATTAGCATGAGACGAAGAATTTGAGTCTACCGTGAAACAAAAGTTTATAAATTGTACCTAAAGTATTTTAAAAACATCAAAATGTAATGGCAAATATTCTGTTCTATTATTTGATCAGAGTAATGGTGCTTCATACAGAGATCTCCCTGAATAATCACTCCCTCTTCCTCAGAGACAGGTGGGAGTCTCCTCATTTTCCCAGAAAAGTTCTGGGATTTGTGAAAGTTCCCAGAAAGGTTCTGAGGTCCTGGAAAAGTTCTGGTATTTATTAACGTTCCCAGAAAGGTTCTGGGGTAGTCATAGTGGGAATCCACAATGGGTGGCAGCCATTAGTGGACTCACAAAGCCTCGAGGTAAGTCCACAGAAGAAACTGCTAAGGGACTTGGGAAAATAAATTAAGACAGAAATTCAGATTGTTTTGACCATCAAAATCAAAATCTAATTAGGCACAAATCAGACTATTAAAAGCCATCAGAGTGTCCGTCACTCCAAAGAAATCTAGTAAAAGGAATAATACATCTACTGCTAAGGAGAATCTCTGAAGCCCAAACTGCAAAATTGGTGGGCACGGGTGGAGCACTTACAAGCTGTTAGAGTGCTGGTGACCTAAATATTAGACTCCTGTGCTAGAATAAGTTGGTCACAGAACAGGTTAGATTGATACTAGGTCACCCATCAACCTCAAGAAAATTTCCATGCAGTGGGGTACACTGTAAAACATCACAAAATCCCCCAACCCAGTGGCACATCTCTCTTAGGTCTCTTAGAGACTCAAGGCCTAGCTATAGAAATGGGATCCTCAGGTTTTAAAGAATTGAGAGCTCTGCCTTCTGGTATACCTACTTACTTTATGTCTAAGAACTGTGGTCACAGAAACTGTAGCTATCTACAAAAATGGCAAAATCTTACGAAGACAACCCAGAATTACAATGGCCATTATGGGAAACAATCCAATTAGACAAGATCGTTCATTTAAAAAGAGCACTTGAAAGCAACTGTTCCCAAATCAACGAACAGAATAGGATATCTTTTTAAATTGGCATGCAGAAGCCTAAAAAAGACTTCAAAATTTCAAAATGGCTTCATTGAAGGATTCATTGCAAAAGGCTAATGAAAAATTAAAGACATGAGGTACCTAAAACAAAAGGCTATACAACTGACTTGACTCCTACTGCTCCCCTCCATCCTCCTTTACTTTAGTACTGCAGTCTACTAATCCTCTATCTGAATCGCCTCTCTACTCTGAAGAGATCACAAGACTGTAAACAAAACCTGTTAGTGGCCTGACAAATTGCAACAGCTCCAAGGCCAGAAACCTAAAACACCTGGGACCCTGCGTTGCGCCCTCCTAGGGGTCCATATTCAAAACCCTGGCCCAGAAATTGGTATCTTATTTGCAATCAACCAGGACACTGGAAAAGAGATTGTCTTTGAAGGTTTTGTTAAATTCTTTCACACCAACTCAAATGCCCCCACATCTACCCTCAAAAGAGGACCCTCCCAGGATTGACAAAACTCTGAGGAATTCTCCAGTAAATTCTACTAGTTTTTCCCTTAAAGAGCCAAGGGGAAACTAAAATTATAATTAATGGAAAACCTTGCCAAATTCTGGTAGATACTAGGGCTACACTCTCTCCACTTGCTCAGGAACCTGCAGATGGGATCCTGTGAAAACTAGCAGAAGCTGGTGAAGGGTGAGAATTCTTACCAGAGTCAGCTCTCCCACCTCTCTGCAGTGCCCGGTCAAGAAAGAAAGTGATAAAGTTAATTCATATCAGGACTCACAAATGGAGGCTGCCCCAGTGGCCCAGCCCACACCACAAACCTAAACGTAAGACAGCCTGCACTTACAGGAAACACCTGTCAAGGAATCCTAATATACACCAATCACAATCCTCCAACTAAGCTTTAGCTAGCTCACCTTACCCTAGAAAATAGGGCCTGCTAGCTTTATAAGGAAGTTCCCCACCTCCTAGCCAATTATGCCGTTTCCACGTTACCTCTTCTAACATTCTATAAAACTTGCTCCTGCCAAAAATCCCTAAGGAGGAGTGCTCCACTCCTTGTGAGGCACTGTAATTCCCTAGTCCATGGATTGTCTTCCCTTGAATAAAAGACATCAAACTCATCACTAAATTGTTTCAGTTTGTCATTTGACCGAAGGTAAAACTTCACATTGTCCTTTTCTTTCCAAATGTAGACTCTTGTGAATTTGGTTTTGGGGTGCCCATCAGTTATTGATCCTTTCTTTCCCAGGGACAACTACTGCCTTCTTGTTTGTCTTATTTGTGTCCTGAGAACTTGGCTTGGCTTTCTGCCTGCCTGGGGCATGCAGGTTGTTGGTTCTTGCATATGCCAGCAGCTCTACCATCAGATTCGGGGCCAAAAATATGGCTGGATAGAAATGTGGGTTGCGCTCCACTTATGGATAAGGTCCTACTGACTGTTGCCATCTCTAAGGGGAACTGTCTGAGTCTTTCCTTCTTTTGGTTGTCTTTGGGAGTGGTTCTGGACCTTGGGAGGGTAGTATCTTTTACATCCTCTTTGGGGATGCCTCTTTCATCCATGGGGTCATTCATACTGTGAGGAATATCTACTATTTGTATGAGCTGAAACTTGACAAGAAAGTTGAAAGGATTTTTTTTTTTTTTTAAAGTAGCTCTATGGTCAGAAATTGGCCAAATTGGAAGCCAATATTCAGAGCCGGAAAGGAACTTTTGTTTTGGGTGTTCTCACCTAAGCTAAATAAAACTATGTACCCAGAGGGAAATAAAAACATTCCAAAGACAAACAGCTTTAAATCTAGAACATAGGAATCTTCTGATTTCTATCTTAGTTGAAGATCTCCTCATATAAAGAGGCAAATTGAAGACAATGTAGTTAGATGGGTGGGTCAGTGCCTTGAAATCATCCAGGCTGCAATCCAATTCTTTGAGGAATTAAAAACAGCTGTCCTTGTCTTTACACGACCAGAAGTATGGCTCCAGAAACAATTCAAAGTTCACCTGTTCTTTTTACCAATCCCCAAACCTCCCCTATTCATCTCAAAAGATTTATAGGTATTGTACAAATTCTGGCCTTAGGAAACAAAAGTTCTTCTCGGAAGAACTTGTGTTCTTTTTCTGTGCCTTTGAGATGAAAATATTCTACCTTGTCTTCTCTAGGAACTAAGGGTTCTCTTTTTGAAATGCAAACTTCAGGGAGCTAACTATTATCAGAAGAAAAAAAGATGGGGGGAAGGCTATTTGGAAACTAGGCAAATGAAAAACCTTAAAAGTCTCCACAAATATTAGTAAAAAGTTTAAGCCATCTGAGCAGGTAACCTTAACTTATTCCATCTGCCAGAAACACAGTTTGGATCCAACTATTTCGGATAAACTAGTGAGTTTTGCATTATCATACTTGTCTCATGGCTAAAATTTTAAAATGAAAGCTATAAGATCTCTTCTTGCATCTGTATGTATGCTTAAGTGTGTCTATGGATGTATGTTATAAATTTGTGATTTTTTTCTACCTCTGGATGGTATTTGTAAAGAGTTCTATTCAAGTTCATATGATCTAGATTATTTGGTAAATAAAAGCTAGCTTAAGTTTGTTGATTTAATGAAAATAGGCATGTCTTTAGAGTTATCAGCATTAAATATAATACTTTTAGTCTACCTAGGTTTACTAAAAGTCAAATAAGCTCATGTTATCTCTGTTACAGAATTTGTCAGCAAGAAAGATAACTTTAGATAATGATTAGCTATTTAATATCTCATGAAATTTTCATAAATAATCTAAACATAATTGATACGAATAAGTAAATTAAATAGACTAAGTAAGATAAAGTTTCTAAATAAACTTTCTAAGGAAAATCATGCTTTATGGTCATGTCTACTTAAAAATAGTTTCCAAAACCTTTCTGGTAACTTGAAATCTTAACGTTATACTGAGATAAGATAAACGATGTATATTTGCTGAATATCTAGATCATTTCCGAGTAAGATAAAATACCGAAACATTAATTATTGAGGGTAGATTTATCCATTTTTGGTTTCCTTTTACAGAGGTACTAAAGATATTTGGGTCTATTACTAAACACATTTTGTGTCACATTAAAAAATTTACTATGAGGAAGAATATAATTCTAGAAATTATGAAATGTATTTATAAATTTGCCTGTCCACAGTTGCTTATTTCTTAGTTTTCACTAGGAATTAAGGATTCTAAGGGTTAAGAATTCTAATTAATATATGTAATTAAAACTACTATAAATAATAAGGATAAATGAAAACAACTGTGTATGAAAAGTAGGTAAGGAAGGTAGACTGTGTTTTTTGGATAAGGAAAGGTATGGTGGACATGTTCTTTGTGTGTGTGTGTGTTTGTTTTTTGGTAAGGGAAAAAAAGAAAGTAATTTTGTCTTAAAGTAAACCGATTGTTCCAGAATGAGAAAAAAGGAAAAAATATAGGGCAAAATCGGAATAAATATAAAAAGTTTTAGAAGGTTTGTGGAAAAGGACTCTAGGGAAAGAAATTTTATGTTTGGTCAAGCTGGCTAAGATTGGAATGGATTTATTTAAGCTCTTAAAAAATGAGTTTTAATATCAAAAGTACACGTGCAAAATTAGAATTTGGTTTTCTCTCTGTTAAAAAAATAAAGTTTTCTTAGATTATTGGTCTGCTCTTATTAAGAAATTGTAAACAAAGGTTTTTCTTTACCTTTTAAGTAATCTGCCTGGACAGCAAAGATTTTGTGTTTTATCAAAATAATTTACTGTGCTTCATGTTGTTTTTATCATGTCTTTGATAACTTAAGAAAACTCAGTCTTAGCAGTATATTAAAAGAGCTAAGTTTTGTTCACAACCATGTAAACTTCATTTGCCTTTAAAATCATCTATTGTCACTTTAGTCAAATAGATAATTAACTATTATTTCATAATGATCTGTGATTCTATTTAGTCAAATGATCAAACCTTTTGACACTTTGACTACTTCCCCAAATCAAATTCTAAATGAACTCTTTTTGACCTCAATGTAACAGATTTTCCAGAGGGCCCCTAGAAAATCTCAAAGGATTTCTCTCTCGCCTTTAAAAGAGAGATGTTGGGGGCCAGCCCAGTGGTGCAAGCGGTTAAGTGCGTACACTCTGCTGTGGTGGCCCAGGGTTTGCCGGTTTGGATCCCGGGTGTGCACTGACTCACCGCTTGGCAAGCCATGCTGTGGCGGCATCCCATATAAAGTGGAGGAAGATGGACTTGGATGTTAGCCCAGTCTTCCTCAGCAAAAAGAGGAGGATTGGCAGATGTTAGCTCAGGGCCGATCTTCCTCACAAAATAAATAAATAAATAAATAAATAAATAAATAAATAAATAAATAAATAAAAGAGAGATGTTAAACTAATTAGGTTTATTTAATATGTCAAATTACGTAGGAAGCATTGCCAAAAAAGAAACGATGTTTAACCTTCTTAGGCTGTATTTGTATAGGTATATGTTATTAATGTAAGTGTTCCAGAAGTTGCATAAAATTCCTAAAAATTTGATGTGTTCTAGTATAACGTTATCAGTCATAATTCCAGTCATTGTTTTAAAAGGTATGTCACAGAAATAACCAAATTTCCTTGTCAATTCCAATATAATGAACTCTCATGGTTAACAATGGGTATTTTTAAGTCTTTTGTCATTTACAGATAGTTATTCTTTTACTCTGATGCTTTTGCAAAAGTGAGATTCATGGAAAAGACCCTACCAAGTACTCTTGATCACTGACACCACTGCCAAATTACAAGGTGTTGAAGAACCTTGGGTGCATATTTCACAATTGAAGAAGGCTTCACTTGACATCTGGTCATGTGCAAATGCCAGAGACCTCAAAATTAATGGCACTAGGAAGAGAAATAGCCTACGTCGAGGTAGACTGCTTCCTCCCAAGACATCAGATCAAGAGGATCAAGAACATTTCTTTCCATTCCTCCTTCCCTTTCTGACCATCCTTTTCTTAATTCTTACACCATGAGGATCTTTAGGATTCTTTCATCCACCTTTTTCCTTGCCCTGGCCTGAAAAAATAATGCCATTGTTCACATATCTCGGGTCATTGCAAAGGAGGGTAATCCAACCTCCAACTGACTGTTGGATTTTCTGCGATGCTGGTGATCCTGTAGTTCTTTCTGCCTGTCACAAACTTATTCCTGACTTCAAATGCCTCAGTTTCTCTGGGACAAGCACACTGGGCAAACACTTCTGGGGAAGCAGAAACACAGTTACATGAAATACTTAAACAGGCCAACTGGCTTAAAGAAGTATCCCCTTCTTTGGGATCATTTCTTGGCTTATTTGATTCTAGCTGGTTTGGGTCATGGGGACCCTGGCTCAGGAGTGTTCTCCAAACACTTGCATTGTTTTTGTTGCTAATAATTATTTTTGTCTCCCTAATACACTGCGTTCTCTCAGAAGTTTTAAATGCATGTGGGCAGCCATTGACCAGCTGACAGATGGTCTCCTCCAACAAGAATGACAACAGAGAACAAAAGAATGTAACCAGCTCCAAGAGTAGGAGCCTGATATCATCACTTGTGAATACAACACCAAGACCCAAAGAGGCAGTGGTAACTGAGAATCACGCTTAGACTGGTATTTTTGATCAAACCTCTGAATGGTCAAGAGGATGATCAAAAGCCAGGAACTACTGAAATAACTTTCTAGGCCCAAGATGGAGCTGCTCCTTCCTGGGGTTCCACATCAGCAAACTGAAACTTAGATAACTTTAATGTCTCTGTAAATACCCTGCTTGACCAGAAACACAGCACCCCAGTCAGCCAGTCCCCAAAGGCCAAGCCAACTCCGGGTCTTTTCACCCAAAACAAAGTTTACTATGTGGCCCCAGCCAATCAGATATTTTCTATTTGTCTCTTCCTTGTTCTTTATTCTTTATCCTATAAAAGCTTCTTGCTTTCCACCCCATTTTGCAGTTCTCCAAAAGAGATGTCTGCTTCATGATGTGTTAAAGTTTGTATCACCTAAATTCTCTTTTTAAATCATTTTTTAAATCATTTTTTAACAAAGTAACTTATTAATTCATATGATAATAAAAATAATATACATATAACAAAAGTCATTATAAACCTGTCTCAGGACTCCTCATTTCACGCCCCACTGCTCACTACTACTCTCCATATTTATTCACAAGGACGTGGTCAAGTCAGTGAATCTTTAATTGAAGTAACCACATGCTGGCATTTCATATTAGCACACAATCTGTCAAAATTTGCACTTAGAGGTCCATCAAATACTTTCCACAAGATTTCACCAAACAATTTCGGTTAGCCTTTACCCCAGAATTCAACGGTTTTGGAATAGATATTCTGATATCACTATGTTTGATGAAGGAGTTGATTACATATGACTTGGGATGTATTCCCAAGCAATTCAGAGCAATTCAATTATTAATAACATTAATAACATGAAGCTCTTCACCACACAGGCATGATTTCTGTCCTAATGAAAGTTAAAAGAGAATCCTTTGTGGTACTGCGCAATTGCCTTAATGTTGAAGAATGTTAAGGAATAATGCCTAACAATTTGCAAGCATAAAAGTATACGAACTCCAAATCATAATTTTTATTTAAATCAATTGATTGAATTTAAGGAAAAGTCCATGAGTCATTCAGCATAAAAACCATAAGTGTGACACATTTTAACATTTAGGTATAAAAATTATGAATAGAAGATGCACTCACATTTTATAGAGCAATATGTGAATTATATACCATTTAAAATGTTTATAAACATCATAGGGCTATCTCTAGAAAATGTCAAATCCTGAAGATTAATTTAATTGTCTGAGTAATCAGGGTTAAATTACCTTACGAGGGAAACTACATGTTTTCCTTCTAGCCCAGGTAACAATCTGAACGCTATGAGTCTGAGCATGCGTGGCGTGTGTGCACGTTCATTCTTTGTGAGTAGGGGATGTGTTTGGGCGGCAGAAATCGAATAGTAGAACTGTCCTGCTGCCCATTAACAACAAAACATGGACATTTGCCTGTCCCCCCTCTTTGTGGAGACAGTGCTGTCAAATCTCTAGATTCGAGAATACACTGTTTTCCTTACCAATAGTTCTTTTTGAGAGTGATTTTTCGAGTAATTTTGACATAATATGGCCATTAAAAAAGGTTAGCCCAACTAACCACTATGTTTTTTCAGTTTTGATCTAATGTCTGTTACTAGGTCATAAAAATGGCAACTTTCTTTTTTTTCCTTCTCTGTGAATAACTTAGGTTTTAAGAAATCTCAGTTGCCGCTTATAAGGTGAATTCTCAATATACCAATCCTAAACTGAAAGGATTACCTTAGAATTTATTTGACCTTATGTGTCCTGTAGCTATCTTGGCTTAAAATGTAACCCTATTTGTACTGCTACTAAAGATCTCTAGATTGAAAAAAAATGAATGAAAGTCCTTCAAATTTTTCTCAAAGATAATCTATTACATATTCAGAGAAAGCTATGTTTTTATTATTTTATTATAATATATAGTGAATCATTATTTAAATATTGCTTTAGTGTTTATCTGAAAATTTCTTTGTTCCCATTTTTAAACATTATTTTATTCACTATCAAAATAATAGATGTTTATTAACAAAGCATACTGTATTTGCAATGGAAGAATTCATACCTTGCCGTCTATAAGCAAGTACAGTGCAATTTTTAGAATTGGTATTTCTAGGAGATTAACAATGTCAACTCTAGCGATTTTCAAATATGTAATGGCAATGCTGTAGTGTTATGCATTTTGAGTAGGAGAGGATTATGTAGATAATAACTTAAAATTACTCAATGTGGCCACTAGATAGCAGTATAAGTCTTTGGATTCTCAATATGAAATACAACCTGAAGAATTTTAAAATTATATGTTTCATAATGGCTTTCACTAAATCTCCCCAAAAGAAAAAATCTGAGGCAAAAAGTCAATGTTATGGTGTAAAGTGTTTCTGAGTTGCGTCCACCTTGGTGTGTTGCTTTCATTTGTGAAATTAAACAAATAATATAATAAATTTTAACTGTAGTTAATAACCTCAATTTATTTTATTTTATTTATTCATTAAATATAAAAACAGCAGGAGGTATTTATTACTGAGTATTATACTCAACAATGATGTCAGAGAAAATTGAGATTATTCTTTAATTAATATGCACTGTACTTTCAGCACTGTCATTAAATTGCATCAATGAAAATACATGGCTCATTTTAAGAATGTGTGAGCATGCTTATTGCAAGTAAATTTTTAACTTTAATTTTAAATTAAATTTTTAAATTTAATTTTAAGTCCTTTATAGAACATTCTTCATTAGAAGTGCCATGTTTCAAAATAGCTTTATTTCTTGAACTACATGATTAAATATTTCCTTTTTAAAAAATTTTTAAGACCTTGAGTTAACAGCTTAACTGTTCATCACTATCATATTTAACATAAGAAAGAACTTTTGCTCAATTGCTATGTCAAAAAATTTAAGCACTACCTGGAGATTATCAAAATTTTAATATTAGTTAACGTTTTTGAAAGCTTACTATGTGTCAAGCACTACTCTAAAAACTCTTTAGATTTATTTAAAAAATTACTTATTATATAACCCAATGATATAGGTAGTATACCCTTACCATAAGAGGCCTACAGTAAAAAGCTAGTAAATTCTTAGTGAGTTATAATCCAGATATGTCTGTTTCCCAATCCATGCCCATACTATTTATGGTAGACAGAATAATACCCACCCCTCCAAAAAGGCCATGTCCTAATCCCCAGAACCTGTGAATATGTTACATTATATGGCAAAGAGGAATTACAGTTGCAGATGGAATTAAGTTTGCTAGCCAGCTGACTTTAAAATAGGGAAATTATCCTGGATTATCCAGATGGGACTCCTGTAATCACAAGTGTTCTTAAAAGGGGAAGAGGGAGGCAGAAGAGAACCAGAGCAATGGCAGCATGAGAAGGACTCAGTCCACTATCACTGGTTTTGAGGACAGAGCAAGGGGCCACAATCATGGGATGTGGGTGGCTTCTAGAAGCTGGAAAGGCATGAAAACAGATTCTCCCTTAGATCCTCCAGAAGAAACACAGCCCTGCTGACATCTTGATTTTAGTCAGTGAGACCCATTTTGGACTTCTTAACTGCAGCTCTGTAAAATAATAAATCTGTGTTGTTTTAAGCTATTAATTTTGTGGTAACTTGTTACAGCAGCAATAAAAAACTAATGGACTATTATACTCTCATTTTTCCCTCTCTCACCAAAGAGCAAATTGCCCAGTCTGCTAACACACATCAGAGATGCTTTCCACCATTCTTATTGAGTCTAGGAAATTTTCTTGTCAAGCCTTTACCTCCAGAAAGGCCTGAGTCTTCTCTGAAGTTCTGATTGAGTCAGTGCTTCTTGAAGTAGCCCATTGCGCAACAAAAGTAACCTTAGCATCCACTATTCCAAAAGTCTGCCCACGATAGAGGGATCATAAAGTATATAGCACCATTTTTCTGGGCTGCTGGATTCTCTCAGGGCAACGGCCAAAAGCAACCACTTGGCATCCCTCAGGACCATCAAAATTCTGTCTACCAAAATCACTGAGCCAAATGGTTGTCTGTTTTTATTTTAGCATCAAGTCTGGTTAAATATTGTGTTATTCTTTTTTTACAAAACAATTGGAAAACAAGTGACAATATGGAAGAAATATCACATAGGGAACCAGGGAATGCAAACCTTGGTCCCGATTCAGACATATGTGGTTCTGTCACCTTCGGTGGTTATATCATCTCCCTAAGTTTTAGTTTCCTCAAGTGAAAGACGATATGAATGGAGGAGAGCAGAAGTTTAAAAATTTTTAGCCACAAGGCCCTTTATCTGGCAATCACAGGCAGATGAAACAGATGAAGGTTGAGTTTCTCTGGCTGAAGGAAGGAGGGACTGGCCTGTCCTGGAACCCACTCCCCCACCTTCCCTCGCCCCATCTCCTGGGGCTCCCTGTGGGAATGTGGGACACATGTGAAACACCACTGCACTGCCAACTCTCTCAAATGTCTTCCATGGAACAGCATGCATGACATACACATGGGGAAATGGAAGGATCCACAAGTTACACTCTTAGCTGTATTGCCATCTAAGAGCAAAAATTTGGTTCTTTAAATATCAATTAAATGAAGCAATATAATACAAATATTGTTTAGAAGGTATTTGCTACAGACTTAGGTGGAAAATCCTTTAGAATTTCAAATATACCTTCAGAATTGAAAATTTAAATATAAAACTTAGAAATGGAATAGGACACTTCAGAAAAATTCAGTCAAGTCCACATAGCAGTGAGGTGATTAACGTAAAACAAAAACAACAACTTTGTATTCCTTTCCACATCTCTGTGCTACTGCTGTTAGCAACTGCTTACTCCTTACATTAACTCCCCAATTCATCCACACCAAGTTTTACTGTTCCTTAAGGGCAGGACTTCTTATTGCAGATTCTGACTCCACATTTGAGAAAACGTAAATTTACTGAGTTGTGAAAAGTCACCTTTCCCTCTATAACACTCCAGATTTTACACAGAGAACAAACATTTCCTAATTATTAGCACTATAAACATCATTTTTGTGTTTCCTTCTTTTAAAATAAGAAGAACACAACAGAGGGGAGTCAAGATGGCGGCGTAAGCAGACTCTGAACTCACCTCCTCCCGTGGACACAGCCAATATACAACTACTCGTGGAAAAATTACCCCTGAGACAGAACTGAAAACTGGATGAGAGGAACTCCTGCAACAACGGACAATCCTAACTGGGGTAGAAGAGGCAGAGACTCCCTTCTGGAGAGGAAAAACGCCAGCTTCACGGCCGCCAGGAGCAGCTCACAGGTACGCAGCCTCCCTGGAGGCGTGGGGTCCTGAGCCGGGAGCCCCCCGCTGTGGGCATATTGTGGACCCAGCACAATCGAGACCAGCGGCATAATATCTGACTGTGCCTGCTACTAAAGCATTGGGGAGCACCCCCAGAAAACCTGGTTCACAAAGAAACTAAAACTGGCTCTTAAAGGGCCCGCGCACAAACTCACCCGTTTCAGGAAGCACCCTAAAATCACCAGAAAGAAAGGTGTACAGTGCTTTGGTGACAAGAGACTCACTTAATAGGCCCTGAGTGCATCTCGCTGAGGGGTGAGACCTCTCCAGGGACTGGGACATTGGCGGCGGCCATTGTTGTGGCCTGGTGTGGGCGTGCTGACACAGACACCATTGGAGTTCTCCCTGAGGCCAGCTAGCCCAGAGTGTGCCCCACCCGCTAGAGCACCGATTTAATCCAGCTCAGCCAGGGCAGGCAGCCCACCCTAGAGACTGGCCCCACCCAACAACAAGCCCTCAGGCAACTTGTGGGCCTGCAGAGATTGGTGACTGGATTCTCTGCAGCCTGGCAACTGAGCAGACTTGAGCGGGGCAGGGTGTGCACAAGGAGCGGGTGGAGAGTGTGGGACGGTGGCAGAGTGTGTGGGGCTCCCGCCGTGGAGAGACTGGGTCCGCTTGGGGAGGTCGGGGCGCTCACACAGGGCAGGACTGTGTTGACTGTGTGTGTGGACCTGTGGGCGGCAGGGCTTCTCAGCCGCAGAAGACTTGTACTTCTCAAAGACCCACATAGGAGGTTTGCTCCACCTTCCAAAACCTGAAACAATTGGGTGCTCCTGAGCCTGAGGCCAGCCCCACCCAGCTGCAATCCTCAGAGAGCTGACAAGAGACCTAATAGGCTAGAGGCTTACAGCAATTGTAAGGCCCTGAGCCTAACAACCTGCCACAGTGGTGGCCTACTCACTTAAAAGAAATACTGCGACACAAATGTGGTATTAGAACTTGCAGCCAACTGTGCTGGGGATCCCCACACCTGATAAAGAGACTAAAGGGCCCACAACAACTACAAGCAGCTGAGCATTACAACAGCTGGCCAGGAGCATAACTCAGCCTCCCTAGGCGCCTACAGGGAGAGCAAACAGGCCACAGCAGAAGGATACACGTAGCCTACATAGGGGTCACCCCAGGAACATTGAGAACTGAGGGAAGCACACTGGAAGCCTCCTAAGCCATCACTTACAGAAGGTCACCTATGCAAGAGCAGGAGACGTAGCTGACCTACCTAATACACAGACACAAGCACAGGGAAAGAGGCAAAATGAAGAGGCAAAAGAATACATTCCAAGTAAGGGAACAGGACAAAACCCCAGAAAAGGAACTAAGTGAAACAGAAATGAGCAACCTACCCGACAGAGAGTTCAAACTAAGAGTGTTAAGGATGCTCACTGATCTGGGGAGAAGAATAGATGATCTCAGTGAGAATGTCAACAAAGAAATGGAAGATATAAAAAAGAACCAATCAGAAATGCAGAATACAATACTGGAAATGAAAAATTCATTAGAGGGACTCAAAAGCAGAGTAGAGGATACAGAAGAACGGATCTGTGAGCTGGACGAAAGACAGAAGAAATTACCCGAGGTGAACAGGTAAAAGAGAAAAGAATTAAAAAGACTGAGGACAGTCTAAGGGACCTCTGGGACAACATCAAGCGCACTAACATCCGTGTTATAGGTGTCCTGGAAGGAGAAGAGCGAGACAAGGGGTCAGAGAATCTATTTCAAGAAATAATAGATGAAAACTTCCCTAACCTAAGGAAGGAAACAGACATCCAGGTACAGGAAGCACAGAGAACCCCAAACAAGATAAACCCAAAGAGGCCCACACCAAGACACATCATAATCAAAATGTCCAGAATTAAAGATAAAGAGAGAATCCTAAAAGCCGCAAGAGAATGTCAAGTTACGTACAAAGGAAACCCCATAAGGCTATCAGCTGACTTCTCAGCAGAAACCTTACAGGCTAGAAGAGAATGGCACGATATATTTAAAGTGCTAAAAGGAAAAAACTTACAGCCAAGAATACTCTACCCAGCAAGGTTATCATTCAAAATGGAAGGAGAGATCAAAATTTTCCCAGATAAGCAAAAATTAAAGGAGTTTGTCACCAAGAAACCAGTGCTACAAGAAATGTTAAAGGGACTGATTTAAGGGGAAAAGAAAAGACCACAAATAGAAAAAATTATCTATTTCCATGATTAGAACGTAATGGATACAAATGCACAAAAAAGAGGTTAGATATGATATCAAAAACATGAGGGAGGAGGGGAGTTAAAGAGTACAGCTTTCAGACAGAGGTCAAACTAAAGGGACCATCAAGTCTGTATAGAAGGAGAAAGGAACAGAGAAGGACTACTAAAACACTGAGAAAAAAAAAAAAAGTTAAAAAATGGCAGTAAGTACATACTTATCAATAGCTACTTTAAACGTCAATGGACTAAATGCTCCAATTAAAAGGCATAGGGTGGCTGATTGGATAAAAAAACAAGACCCATATATACGCTGCATACAAGAGACACACTTCAGACCTAAAGACACTCACAAACTGAAAGTGAAGGGATGGAAAAAGATACTCCACGCAAATGGCAATGAAAAGAAAGCTGGGGTAGCGGTACTCATCTCAGACAAAATAGACTTTAAAACAAAAACTATAAAAAGAGACAAGGGCATTACATAATGATCAAGGGAACAATCCAACAAGAGGATATAACACTTGTAAAT
This sequence comes from Diceros bicornis minor, assembly GCF_020826845.1. Lineage (NCBI taxonomy): Eukaryota > Metazoa > Chordata > Mammalia > Perissodactyla > Rhinocerotidae > Diceros > Diceros bicornis. The sequence continues at coordinate 17,645,903 of NC_080742.1, read as the reverse complement.
ATCTACGCACCCAATGTAGGTGCACCTAAATATATAAAGCAATTATTAACAGACATAAAAACAGAAATAGACAGTAACACACTAATAGTAGGGGACTTTAATACTCCACTTACACCAACGGATAGATCATCCAAACAGAAGATCAATAAGGAAACATTGGCCTTAAAGGACACACTACAACAGATGGACCTAGTAGATATATACAGATCATTCCATCCAAAAACCGAAGAATACACATTCTTTTCAAAGGCACATGGAACATTCTCCAGGATTGATCACATATTAGGCCACAAAACAAGTCTCCATAAATTTAAGAAGATTGAAATAATACCAAGCATCTTTTCTGACCACAACGATATGAAACTAGAAATCAACTATAGGAAGAAAATCAGAAAAGCCACAAATACATGGAGATTAAACAAAATGCTACTGAACAACGACTGGGTTAATGAAGAAGTCAAAGAAGAAATCAAAAAATACCTGGAGACAAATGAAAATGAAAATACGACGTGCCAGAATTTATGGGATACAGCAAAAGCAGTTCTAAGAGGGAAGTTTATAGCGATACAGGCCTATCTCAACAAACAAGAAAAATCTCAAATAAACAATCTAACAATGCACCTAAAGGAATTGGAAAAAGAAGAACAAACAAAGCCCAAAATCAGTAGAAGAAGGGAAATAATAAAAATCAGAGCAGAAATAAATGAAATAGAGACCAAAAAAACAATAGAAAAAATTAATAAAACCAAGAGCTGGTTCTTTAAAAAGATCAACAAAATTGACAAACCTTTAGCTAGACTCACCAAGAAAAAAAGAGAGAAGGCACAAATAAGTAAAATCAGAAATGAAAGAGGAGAGGTTACAACAGACACCTCAGAAATACAAAAGATTATAACAGAATACTATGAAGAGCTATATGCCAACCAATTCGACAATCTGGAAGAAATGGATAAATTCTTAGAATCATACAACCTTCCAAAACTGGATCAAGAAGAAGTAGAGAATTTGAATAGACCAATCACCAGTAAGGAGATCGAAACAGTAATCACAAACCTCCCCAAAAATAAAAGTCCAGGACCAGACGGCTTCCCTGGTGAATTCTACCAAACATTCAAAGAAGACTTAACACCTATCCTTCTCAAACTCTTCCAAAAAATTGAGGAGGGGGGGAAGCTCCCTAACTCATTCTACGAAGCTGACATTACCCTGATACCAAAACCAGACAAGGACAACACAAAAAAAGAAAATTACAGGCCAATATCACTGATGAACATCGATGCAAAAATCCTCAACAAAATACTAGCAAATCGCATACAACAATACGTTAAAAAGATTACACACCATGATCAAGTGGGATTTATTCCAGGGATGCAGGGATGGTTTAACATTCGCAAATCAATCAACGTGATACACCACATTAATAAAATGAAGAATAAAAATCACATGATCATCTCAATAGATGCAGAGAAAGCATTTGACAAGATACAGCATCCATTTATGATAAAAACTCTGAATAAAATGGGTATAGAAGGAAAGTACCTCAACATAATAAAGACCATATATGAGAAACCCACAGCTAATATCATCCTCAATGGTGAAAAACTGAAAGCCATCCCTCTAAGAACAGGAACCAGACAAGGATGCCCACTGTCACCACTCCTATTTAACATAGTACTGGAAGTCCTAGCCAGAGCAATCAGGCAAGAGAAAGATATAAAAGGGATCCAAATTGGAAAGGAAGAAGCGAAACTGTCACTATTTGCAGATGACATGATTTTATATATAGAAAACCCCAAAGAATCCACCAGAAAACTTTTAGAAGTAATAAACGAATATGGTAAAGTTGCAGGACACAAAATCAACATACAAAAATCAGTTGCATTTCTATACACTAACAACGAAGTAGCAGAAAGAGAAATTAAGAATACCATCCCATTTACAATTGCAACAAAAAGAATAAAATACCTAGGAATAAACTTAACCAAAGAGGTGAAAGATCTGTACACCGAAAACTATAAAACATTGCTGAAAGAAATTCAAGACACAAAGAAATGGAAAGATATTCCGTGCTCTTGGATTGGAAGAATTAACATAGTCAAGATGTCCATACTTCCTAAAGCCATCTATAGATTCAATGCAATCCCTATCAAAGTTCCAACAACATTTTTCACAGAAATAGAACAAAGAATCCTGAAATTTATATGGAACAACAAAAGACCCCGAATAGCTAAAGGAATCCTGAGAAAAAAGAACAAAGCTGGAGGTATCACACTCCCTGATTTCAAAATATACTACAAAGCTGTAGTAACCAAAACAGCATGGTACTGGCACAAAAACAGACACACAGATCAATGGAATAGAATCGAAAGCCCAGAAATAAACCCACACATCTATGGACAGCTAATCTTTGACAAAGGAGCCAAGAACATACAATGGGGAAAAGAAAGTCTCTTCAACAAATGGTGTTGGGAAAACTGGATAGCCATATGCAAAAAAATGAAAGTAGACCCTTACCTTACACCATACACAAAAATTAACTCCAAATGGATTAAAGACTTGAATGTAAGACCTGAAACTGTGAAACTTCTAGAAGAAAACATAGGCAGTACGCTCTTCGACATCCGTCTTAGCAACATCTTCTCAAACACCACGTCTGACTGGGCAAGAGAAACAAAAGAAAAAGTACACAAATGGGACTACATCAAACTAAAAAGCTTCTGCACAGCAAAGGAAACCATCAACAAAATGAAAAGACAACCTAACAATTGGGAGAAGATATTTGTAAACCATACTTCTGATAAGGGCTTAATCTCCAAAATATATAAAGAACTCATGCATCTTACCAACAAAAAAAACTACCAACCCAATTAAAAAATGGGCAAAGGACCTGAACAGACATTTCTCCAAAGAAGATATACAGATGGCCAACAGACACATGAAAAGAAGTTCAAAATCATTAACTATCAGGGAAATGCAAATCAAAACTACAATGAGATATCACCTCACGCCCGTCAGAATGGCTATAATTAACAAGACAGGAAACAACATGTGTTGGAGAGGATGTGGAGAGAAGGGAACTCTCATACACTGCTGGTGGGAGGGCAAACTGGTGCAGCCACTATGGAAAACAGTATGGAGATTCCTCAAAAAATCAAGGGTAGAACTACTATATGATCCAGCCATCCCACTGCTGGGTATTTATCCAAAGAACTTGAAAACACCAATGTGTAAAGGTACATGCACCCCTGTGTTCATTGCAGCGTTATTCACAATAGCCAAGACTTGGAAGCAACCTAAGTGCCCATCAAGGGACGAATGGATAAAGAAGCTGTGGTATATATACACAATGGAATACTACTCAGCCATAAGAAACGATGAAATCCAGCCATTTGTGACATCATGGATGGACATTGAGGGTATAATGCAAAGTGAAATAAGTCAGAGGGAGAAGGTCAAATACCGCATGATTTCCTTCATTAAGTAGTAGATAATAACAACAATAAACAAACACATAGGGACAAAGATTGGATTGGTGGTTACCAGAGGGGAAGGGGGGAGGGAGGAGGGTGAAAGGGATAATTTGGTACATGTGTGTGGTGATGGGTTGTAATTAGTATTTGGGTGGTGAACAGGATGTAATCTATGCAGAAATAGAAGTACAATGATGTACACCTGAAATTTTTTTTTTTTTTTTTGTGAGGAGATCAGCCCTGAGCTAACATCCGCCAATCCTCCTCCTTTTTTTGCTGAGGAAGACGGCCCTGGGCTAACATCCGTGCCCATCCTCCTCCACTTTATATGGGACGCCGCCACAGCATGGCTTACCAAGCAGTGCGTCGGTGCACGCCCGGGATCCAAACCAGCGAACCCCGGGCCGCCGCAGCGGAGCGCGCGCACTTAACCGCTTGCGCCACCGGGCCGGCCCCCAACACCTGAAATTTTTACAATGTTATAAACCAATGTTACTGCAATAAACAAAAAATTAAAAAAAAAAAAAAGAACACAACAGCAAGAGGAATCTTGTACAACTCTAAAGAAGTATAGTTTAGAAGGGTTTAGAACCACAGACAAGTTAGTAGTCTTAAAAACATAATTTTGAAAAGGTAAATATATCTATATCGATATACTTTACCTTAGGTGGCAATCCCTATGTCTGTGGATTTATTATAAAATTCTAGGCTTAAAATGTGTGTGTGTGTGTGTGTGTGTGTGTATATATATATATATACATATATATATATGGTTTAGTTCTCCTTTTGCTATTTAAAGGTTACTTATAATATTATCTAAAAATAACATATGACTCTGTTTAAACAGCTCTGTCTATGAGAAATTTAAGAATTACACCCTCTAGACACTGCTCATTGATAAGAATGCCATTCTTCCATATTTTGGGCTAAAGAATGACCTTATGAGTATATTAGCCTTCAGAAGTAACAGCATCTATGGAATTAATGTACATGTTTGGAGTACAATACCCACTGCACACTAAGTTCTGATGAAACAGTTGACTTTACTCATATTAGACAATAAACATGAGCATATTAAATAGCTGGTTAAATGTTTTCAAATGTAACTGGATTGTCAAGAAAGAGGTAGAATACTTCTAGGAGGGAATGGGGATAATTCTTGGAAGAATATATCAACACTTAGGGTAACATAATAAAAGGAGTTAGACACATCTATACCAGCCTGAGTCTTTCTAATCTTAAATGGAAGATGGAAATCCATTAATGGAAATTAATGGAAATCCTCAATCTATGATCATGTCTAATCCATGATGATAACATAATTTGAGTGTGGATAAAATGTTTTAAAGATGTGATTTCCCTTTTTCTTGGCCAAAAATATTGTAAGCAAGACTATTGAGCATTCAGAAGTTCTAAACCACAAAAAGAAACTTCCTGATATCTTGGGCAAATACAAAAAAGATGGGTCAGTATTTTAAGGCACCCAATATGTGTTTGACTATAGAATAACTCATGCAAAAAAAAAAAAAGCCATGGACTGTGCACTCTTTATTTTGAATCAAGTTGGCATTCTATTATAGATTCTGAGAAAAGTATCATTAATTATCATTATCAGAATTTAGCAAGTAGCTGTGTGTATATTTGACTATGTGTAAGAAGTTACATAAATGATGTGAGTGATAAAAACTTCTCATGGTGGAAGAATCGGCAACTTAAGATTCAGTGGTTTAATTCCATCTCTCTAAAGAGATTGATGAAGATTAATTATGATTCCTACATATTTCCTATTAGAATAAAAGAATCATGATTTCTGAATAGAAATTGTGCTTCGTGTGATTATTTACTTGTAGCTCAATGGGAAAGAAAACTAAAATATCTTAGACCTGCAGTCATGAGTCTGTTTTATATGAACCTCTAGCTCATAGCAGCAATTTAAATTATTTTTTCTTGCATACAACACGTTGTCAAAATCATCCTGCTGTGAGAACAATGAAAAGATATAAACGGAGAGAGATTTCGCTATTGGGATTGTGCTTCCTGTTCATATATCTGCATTTTAAAGCCTACCAGTGCCTCGAGTAAGAATACAGCTAAAGCAAGACAAACAGATCAGAAACCTGACCTACTTTCTTCATCTTTTTGCTTACCAGTGCGCGGCAAAGCTTAAGAAAGTAAATCTCAGTAGTTTCAAAAATTTGAAAATTGTAGAAACAGGCAAGGAAGATGTACTCTAGCCTCAGCTGACCTGAGAAAACAGACAAGCAAAAGACAGCTATTTACATAAGATACTGAGGAAGATTTTGAGTGATGGAGACTTGTAAATAACTTCCTCAGAAAATAATTTATTCAATTATGTCTACTTAAGCAGAGAATGATTTTCACAGACAAACTCTAATTACTGGTTGTTTTTTGCTTGGTTATATATTTATAGCATGTTGAACCTAATTTATGCATGCATTTAACAAAATTTATTAAAAACAACTGCAGGACACTGGCTATGTATTTATTCATCACATTATCTTTGCTCTCAGGAATTTTTCTACGTAGTTACCACAAACACAGTTGAGGTCCATATGACAAATGCTGAGATCTGTGTATTAACAGAATCCTATGAACACTAGGAACCATCACAATGCTAATATTTGAGTTTAGGTTTAAAGGGTGACTTGCAATTTTCCAAGCATTTTCAGGTAAGGGGACAGAAAAACAAAGCGATGAGCAGTAGGTTCAGTGTGACAATGATGCAGAGCACGGGGCTATGCAGGATGATGCGGGAAGAAGCTGGATACATGTGGGCAGGAAAGATTTCTGTTTTGTATTAGTTAGCTGCTGCAATATAAATATATATATATATCCTGTAGTCATTCACCTTTAGTCCAGAACGCTGTTCCTGGTTGTCGTGAGGAGAGGTTCTGGGAGACTCAGTGTTTCAGGGATCCTAGTTGAGGGAAACTCCTTCGTCTTTAACACAAGGCATCTGAGATAGCCTAGGCATCAATACACAGCTGGAAGTGTGGCCTAGAAATGATCTACATTACTTCTGCCCTTGTTTTATTGGCCAGGACTCAGTGACCTGGCCATGTTTTATTGCAAAGGAGGCTTGGCAATGTAGTCTAGCTACAGGCCCAAGAGGAACAGAAAATGATAAATAGCTGGCTTATCTTTGCCACAGGCCTGACATGCTATTCTAATGGAGACTGGTGCTTTTCTCACCTTGAGGAGTCTCGCCATCAGAGATGCTACTTATGAAGATCACTTGGGTATAATATAAAGGATATACTAGAGTAAGGGTAAGACTAGTAAGGGGGAAGTAAGGTCATGGAGGCTGGTGGTTATAACACAAAGGCACAGACAGCATCACAGGAAAATAGAGGGAAAATACAGAGAATATTTCTGAGATGGAAACAACTGGATTTGGTGACTGACTAGGTACTGAACTGAGGTGTAGAGAAGGGTAGAAAATGACTGAGCATTTTATTGAGAGAATGTATTGATGGTGATAGTATAACTAAAATCAAGAACGTGTCAGGTGAAGCAGGATTACATATGAAAGAAAGGAGCACAGTTTTGGAAATGGTAAGTTGTTAGTATTGGCAGGACATCTGAGTAGAAATGTCTGGTGGGAGAATGGAGCCACAGATCTGAATCTTAAGAGAATACATGCTATGTGCTTTCTGGGGGAAGAACAGTCAACAAATAGTCTACAGCTATGAGACCAGAAGCAAACACCCAAGGAGATGTCATGGAGTGAAATAAGAAGAATCCTGCAGATCCTAGTTCTTCTACCTCTGTGAAAAATTAAAACTAGGACTTTCTCTTTCGGCAATAATAGCATTATCTTTCTCATTCAGTTGTTGCAGAAATTAAATCAAGCATTTAAAAAACTAGTCTTAGTGTCTGACAAATGGGAAGAATTTAATAAATGGTAGCTGTAACTATAATATGAATGATAAGAATGGTAATCACCAGTTGACTCTGAGTGCTTTACTGTTGTGTGGGAAGGTCTCCATTCCCTTCACACCTACCTCTGCTTTTACTAATTCTGCTCTGTTCTACAAGCAGTGCTTTTCCTTACATGCTACATAATTGTTCTGCTATAATTTCTCTGAATCTAAAGGAAACTGCCCCTTGCACTGGTTGCAAATTCTACACAATAATTCTTCACAGTGCTGTGCCTACTGCCTGCTTGGGATTGAAATGACCTCTCGGAGAATTCTAATGATGATAGTCTTTATCAAGTGATTGCTTTGTCCACGGTTGCCACATTAAAAAACACAATTAAAATTAAAGTGAAAATCAAAGCCAAAAATCTATGACAAATGTGGTAATACTTTTTATGATGGAAGGAACAATATGTCCAAAGGAGCTTTCATGCTGATGTGTAATGTACCTTTGCCTTAAATTTGATTCCTGTGGGTGTTCAGTTAATATGGAAACAACAAATAGCCATTTATCTTCTTTCTTGAATGACACTGACCACTATTAAGGAGTTTTTTTGTTTCTAGGCTCGTCTCAGTTAAAAAAAATAGAGCTATTTTACCATCTGAGATAATGCATCAAAAGAAACTAATTTTAAAGTGCTGTTCAAATTTAAGTTATTATTTTATCGTTTAAATGAATCACAGAGGGATTCATTTAAGACAGTAATGCTGATTTTGGCAGTCTATTCAGGAAGTCTCTGCTGGATGTAAAGGATATGCCCCCAGGAACTTGACAGCAGGGAAATGGAAGGGCCCCTCACTCTAAAATTATGTAAAGAGCCTGATCTGAGAGGCAAGAAGTCATGAAACTAACTTAGAAGCACAGATTGACCTTCTGATCACAGCAAGACAAGACTAAAGCTAAGGAATGACCAGGTCATTCAGAAGAGTGGTAGCGGGCAGACTGCCAGTCAGGCTCATTTCTCCAGGAGACAGGGGAGCCTGACAAAGACTGCTTCTCTCTGTGACAGATACCACGTAAATTGTGGAGACTGCTGTCTCCAGTTATAGCTTGATGCCATTAAACATACAAATCATAGAAATAACTTTTTTTGCTCTGATTACATGATCATCAAGCAATGTTCTGATTATAATTTGGGTTTTCATGGCTTTCTGACAGAGAAGGGAACGTTCTGGCCAGAGGATGCATATCTTCATTTTTCTATCCTCTTGGCAGATGTATTTCTCAATATAAGTTAATAAATTAAGCAACTTAGTTATAGTTGGTTTCATGTGAGTGAGTTTGTATGAATCTCCTAGAATCATCTCTTCTGTGATGACAAAAATCAAAGTTCTGAGGATGCAAAATAGAAGACCAAACCAAAGACCCAGGAATATATGATCCTATGAGGTCTCTTGGAAGAAAGTCAACAAAGAGATGTTCCCGTTGAAACATCCTCACAACCAATGTCATTTAAGTAGCAAGGTTGACAGATGGAATAACTTTGGTATAGGAATATCGACAATTTGAAAGCACAGTTTTTATTTCAGCATTATAATCGGCTAATGGTTATGGAGCCTGAGCAAAATTAAACTGCTCAGCTCAAACAATGAAAAGAAGTTGCAGGTTTTATGGGCCTGAACACTTTTAAAAGTACAAGTATTTATCACTTTACCAGGCAAACATTGTGCCCAACCCTCAGTTCTCTCCATTCTCCACTTTTACGAAGAGTGAAACACCATGTCAATGTCTCCTCCTAGGGACAGCTACATTACCTGGCCTCATAAAGAAAAAAATACCTGCCAAATATAAATTCCTCTGAATATAACTGATTACTATCTCATTCACACCAAAAATGTTTTAAATTACAGCATTTAAAACCTTATTTTAACTAAAGTGAAAATACATACATTTTAACTTGTCTCATCTATTGTCTTCTCTATCACCCATTAAAAAATTGGTACCATGGTCTATTAAAGACTCAGGATATTTCACAGAACTGTTTTGATCAGCAATAATTATTTTGTACCTTAACAAAATGCACTATATATAATTAGAAAAAATATTTGACGTACATGAATTTTAAATAAAAATGTGATAGGAGTAAATTAAGTTATTCTGATCATGCATGAGGATGGAAAAATAAACATGCGTCTGGTCTCTTAATCCCCCAATACTAGTTATTTTCAGGAAAATTTTACGTATCTCTAGTCACTGCTACTCAAGAGTCTACTTTATGCAGCAAACACCACTCAAATATTCTAACAAGTACACACAATTATATTTTTAATTTGTAGTTTTCAGCAATTTCCAGAATGAGAAAGCCAAGCCTTCATGGTATTTTTTGCAGGTGGTGAGTATTAATGTTTAATACTTCTAATATCTTTGAATGGCCACAGGAAGATGCACATAAGAACTGAAAAATTGGATATATCTTTCAGAATCACTGCATTTGTAACCTCTTATTTTATTTAATTAATTAATTAATTTTTTGGTGAGGAAGATTTGCCCTGAGCTAAGGTCTGCTGCCAATCTTCCTCTTTTTTTTGCTTGAGGAAGATTTTCCCTGAGCTAACATCTGTGCCAATCTTCCTCTATTTGGTATGTGGGATGCCTCCACAGCATGGCTGATGAGTAGAGTAAGTCTGTACCCAGGATCCGCACCTGCGAACCCAGGCCGCCGGGAGTGCGTGGAACTTTTAACCACTCAGCCACAGGCTGGCTCCCCACTTATTTTATTTTAAGATGAGGTGGAATATAAAGTTGTGTTATGTGAAGGTTAAAAAACTAGTTAGTGATATACATAGTTCTGCTTTCTCAACATAACCGTTTATTTTTAAAATACTACTTTTGCCATCATTGCATATTGATTTTGAAGAAGAATATTAGCATGAAAGTACTGAGCGGGAAAAATTGATACACTTTTCAGAAGTGGATACAAGATAATAATGAAAACAGAGGAAACTACAGTTATCCGTCTCTCAAACATTCTTACTTATGACAAGTGGAAATGTGTCTATTGTCAAGATTTGGTAACAGTTTGTTTTCTTGTAGGTAGTGCATATATATATATATATATATGTTTTTTTGTATCACCTCTGAAGCAACCACCTCTTCCATTAAAAATTACGAAATGACCAGCTTTTAGCATACTGACCTTTATTCTGATTTCAAAACTCTCATTTTCATAGAAAAAAATTTTTACAAAAAAATTAAAAACCAAGTATTCTACTTATCGCTCTTTTATTTTCAGGAATAAAACTTGCATACACAAAAGCACAGTAAAACTTGTTGTGAGCTGTTTTTATATTCCCATCACATAATTCAAGTGAAACATGAAGCAGTGTTTTGTGGATCACAGAGCCTCAATATTATACCTGTGGGTGGTTTTGTTGCTTCCAAAATGAACTTTTTTGGGGGTCACCATATATATGGGCCTTTGTTTGAATCCAATGACCAGCAAGCACCCATAAAGACATGCTCAGTTGTTTTGAATATGGGCATATAATGTCATTTTTGTTTCAAATATATCTATACAAATAATATCAGTAGCTACAATTTATTGAGTATTTATTTTACCAACCAGATACTGCATTAACAGTTTTATGGGGATGTTGTTTCATTTAATCCTAATAAAAGTTTTGTAAAGGAGATCATATCCTCCCCACAGTATGGAGGGCAAACAGGGTGTCTGGAGATTAAATGGTTTTGCCCAAGGTCACGGTGGTAAGAAGTGAATAAAACTGATCCTCATTTCTGTGTGACTCCACAGCAGGTGTTCTTAACCACGATTGCATCTTATTACAGATCTGTTACCAACATAGTCCACACCTACATATTGCTTATGTCTATGCACAAACACAGATACGGCATAGTGAAAGAAATAATTATTTGTGTATATTTTGAAATCATTCCCATTATTTTATAGCAACACCTCATATATTAGTGATAGATATGTCAAATCTCCAAATTTCTTTCTATTATTAGGAATATTTTCAAAAAGCTTAGAGGATTATAACAACAGCAAGATACATGCGATATGGGGTAAACATTTAGATATTTGAGGAATGGAAAATAACAAATCTCCCAAGATTATGCAATCTCTTTTCTTATAAGCAACAGTTCATAGTGTAGCAAAATTATGAAAAAAATGCTTGCAATGTTTAAAGTGAAGAGATTTCTAGAGAAACTGGGTGTGTGTTTAGAGTGCTGTCTATTCTAAAACACATTTAAATTCTGTTTTGGCCTGTCTATATTACTCTTTTTGGGAAAAAGAAAAATAGAAGTAATAGAAGATCACAGAGAAAGGGGAGCCACGGATCAGGGAAGCTTACGGACGAGCAAGGGGGAAGTGGAAAAATGTATTGTACATTCAAACTCTCTGTTTCCATTAAATCTTTGAGCCTCGAACAGAATCTCTCACTAAGTCTGGGAGGGGGATTCTCAGCACGTTCGTTGTTACCTGCTCTCTCGATTGTGACAGTGATCAAAGTGCCTGTGTACAGTTCTTGACAAAAGGAAAAAATATTCTGTCACAGAGCTTCTAAACGACTATTAGAAACATGTCTGAGTTGTATTGTCAGACTGGCTTAGCGTCTAAGCCTTCTGGGGAGGTACTGATGTCTTTCTGGGTGAGGTTGACAGAACATACTGCAACACTTAATAAAAAGAGCAGTAGAGGGGCCTGCCTGGTAGCAGCGTAGTGGTTAAGTTTGCATGCTCCACTTCAGCGGCCTGGGGTTCATGGGTTTGGATCCCGGGTGTGGACCTCCTCCACTCATCAAGCTATGCTGTGGCGTCGGCCCACATACAACACAGAGGAACATTGGCACAGATGTTAGCTCAGGGCAAATCTTTTTCACACACACACAAACAAAATAGCAGTAGAAACATAGGGGGGGAAAAGAACACCCTAATCCCGGATTACAAACTCTGACCAAAATCCTGGACCTCTTGTGGAATTCCACCACCAGTATTCCACTCCCCAGAGTTTCATGGGGAGCTTGCATTTAAAATATATTCTCTGTGATACACATTCTGGGGTAAATGTTCACATGAAGCAAATAAGATTATTCACAGTAGAATTCTTAGTGGCTAATAAAATTAACCACTCTCTTCCGTGTTATTAATCAGGAGTTGCTCCAATATGCCTGAACAAACAGAGCACCTGACTGGAGATTAACTGCGCCTAAAGATGGCTTGTGAATATTAGTGTATCAGCAAACCATATGGTAAATTAGACTTTTCTCTGGTAATTTACCCGGAGGAAGCCAAAATAATTAGAAATCACTCTCAGTAACTGCAGTGGCACACAGCAACTCAGTCACTGAAATGACACGGTTCTCAGAAACGTCTGTTTTGCAGGTATATTCCAAATGACAGGCTACAAACTAGCTGCTCGTACTACACATCATCATGAGCTTACAGACTGAATTTTAAACTGGGAGGTTGTTTGCCATCTGCTTTCTCTATTGATTTGACTTTGAAAGGTTTTGTTTGTCTGGTAGAGAAAAAATCTGATCATGTCCTGATCATAAGAAAAGCCAAACATGGTCTGTACATTTCCTTATAAGGGACATCCGTTGGAGGGTGATAGAAATCAACTATCAGTTATTCAGTTTATTTCTCCCAGTGATGTGCTCTATTATATCTATTATACAGTCATGTGCCACGTAACAACATTTCAGTCAGTGAGGGACCTCATATACAACTGTTGTCCCATAAGATTAGTACCACATAGCCTAGGTGTGTAGTAGGCTGTACCATCTAGGTTTGTGTAAGTACACTCTATGATGTTCACATGATGGTGAAATCACGTAGATGCATTTCTCAGAATGTATCCCTGTCATTAAGTGACTCACAACTATATTGAGAAATTTTAAATAATAATTTTAAATAGCTAATAGCATAAATATAAAGATACTATGGATCAATGCTTCTCAATTTTTAATGTGCTTATGAATCACCTGGGGATCTTGTTAAAATGCAGATTATGATTTAGAAGGTTTGGAGTGGGGGACTCAAGAGTCGGCATTTCTAACAATCTTCCATGTGCTGCTGGTGCTGCAGGTTCGTGGATCACAATTTGAGTAATAAGGTTATCGATGCTCCATACTTCACTAAGCAAATAAGTGCTCACATAAATATGACATTTATTTGCAATGTCTTCTTCACTTAGAAGCAGTACATGTTTTTCTAATTATTGACTTCCTGCTCTCCGAACTTTGCGGAAAACCCAGGAATACCTTACCCAATTCAAGCTCTATTATGTCATTAACCCCAAATGGTAGAAATATCTTAAAGCATTATTTGTTAATACATTTACTCCGTAAATATATTGGCATCTACACTAGGTGAGACACAGGAAACAGACGTACATGGTTCTTGACCCCATGAAGCTTACAGATAGTCTAGGTGAAGAGACAGACAGAATAAATCTATATAAATATGTATGTATTTCTTCTGAAAGAGGTTACAGAATACTAAAGATGCAAGGGCACCTAACCTAGTAAGACTTCTCTGAGAAACCGCCATTTTGATAAGCTCTGAAATATACGTAGGTGTTATTCAGTAGAGTGGAAGCAGACAGTGTTGAGAAACTGAAAAATACATCCATAATCCTTTCAATCATGCATGAAATGGCTGAGGGAGTGAGTGGTGCAGAGGTGAGGCTGGAAGGATAGGGAGAGATCATGTCATGGAGACCTTGCAAGGCATGTTGAAGACTTTAGAATGAAGCTAAGGTTTAAAAAAAAAACACTTCTTAAGATATACATTTTGAAAAGCTCCTTCATGCTCCTATATACTGAATTGATTAGAACAATAATGGATATGAAAACTAGGAGGCTACTGAAGTGATCCAGGCCAAAGTTGATGATGGCTCAGAAAAGATAGCCGTAGTAGAGATGGAGATGGAGAGAAAAAGATAAATATAAATATACATTATACTGTTGATGGGTTGAGCTATACTCCTCCAAAATTTCCTAAGTCATCTTTTGCAGACTGACTACCATGAAATTTCATATGCTCACCTTAGATCTATATTTGGTGTCTGTGGAAGGATACATAAAACTTCTGTGGACTCTGTTAAATTTCATTGTGTTCGATTTCTTTTATTTTTTTTTAATTTTTTGTTTATTGCAGTAACATTGGTTTATAACATTGTATAAATTTCAGGTGTACATCATTATACTTCTATTTCTGCATAGATTACATCATGCTCACCACCCAAATACTAATTACAACCCATCACCACACACATGTGCCGAATTATCCCCTCTGCCTTCCTCCCTGCCCCCTTCCCCTCTGGTAACCACCAATCCAGTCTCTGTCTCTATGTGTTTGTTTATTGTTGTTGTTATCTACTACTTAATGAAGGAAATCATACGGTATTTGACCTTCTCCCTCTGACTTATTTCACTTTGCATTATACCCTCAATGTCCATCCATGGTGTCACAAATGGCTGGATTTCATCATTTCTTATGGCTGAGTAGTATTCCATTGTATATATATACCACATCTTCTTTATCCATTCGTCCCTTGATGGGCACTTAGGTTGCTTCCAAGTCTTGGCTATTGTGAATAACGCTGCAGTGAACACAGGGGTGCATGTATCTTTACGCATTGGTGTTTTCAAGTTCTTTGGGTAAATACCCAGCAGTGGAATAGCTGGATCATATGGTAGTTCTATCCTGGATTTTTTGAGGAATCTCCATACTGTTTTCCATAGTGGCTGCACCAGCCTGCACTCCCACCAGCAGTGTATGAGAGTTCCCTTCTCTCCACATCCTCTCCAACACATGTTGTTTCCTGTCTTGTTAATTATAGCCATTCTGACGGGCGTGAGGTGATATCTCATTGTAGTTTTGATTTGCATTTCCCTGATAGTTAATGATTTTGAACATCTTTCCATGTGCCTGTTGGCCATCTGAATACCTTCTTTGGAGAAATGTCTGTTCAGGTCTTTTGTCCATTTTTTAATTGGGTTGTTACATTTTTTGTTGTTGAGATGCATCAGTTCTTTGTATATTTTGGACATTAAGCCCTTATCAGATGTATGGTTTGCAAATATCTTCTCCCAATTGTTAGGTGTCTTTTCGTTTTGTTGATGGTTTCCTTTGCTGTGCAGAAGCTTTTTAGTTTGATGTAGTCCCATTTGTGTACTTTTTCTTTTGTTTCTCTTGCCCGGTCAGACGTGGTGTTTGAAAATATGTTGCTAAGACGGATGTCGAAGAGCATACTGCCTATGTTTTCTTCTAGAAGTTTCACAGTTTCAGGTCTTACATTCAAGTCTTTAATCCATTTGGAGTTAATTTTTGTGTATGGTGTAAGGTAAGGGTCTACTTTCATTTTTTTGCATATGGCTATCCAGTTTTCCCAACACCATTTGTTGAAGAGACTTTCTTTTCCCCATTGTATGTTCTTGGCTCCTTTGTCAAAGATTAGCTGTCCATAGATGTGTGGGTTTATTTCCGGGCTTTCGATTCTATTCCATTGATCTGTGTGTCTGTTTTTGTGCCAGTACCATGCTGTTTTGGTTACTACAGCTTTGTAGTATATTTTGAAATCAGGGAGTGTGATACCTCCAGCTTTGTTCTTTTTTCTCAGGATTCCTTTAGCTATTCGGGGTCTTTTGTTGTTCCATATAAATTTCAGGATTCTTTGTTCTATTTCTGTGAAAAATGTTGTTGGAACTTTGATAGGGATTGCATTGAATCTATAGATGGCTTTAGGAAGTATGGACATCTTGACTATGTTAATTCTTCCAATCCAAGAGCACGGAATATCTTTCCATTTCTTTGTGTCTTGAATTTCTTTCAGCAATGTTTTATAGTTTTCGGTGTACAGATCTTTCACCTCTTTGGTTAAGTTTATTCCTAGGTATTTTATTCTTTTTGTTGCAATTGTAAATGGGATGGTATTCTTAATTTCTCTTTCTGCTACTTCGTTGTTAGTGTATAGAAATGCAACTGATTTTTGTATGTTGATTTTGTGTCCTGCAACTTTACCATATTCGTTTATTACTTCTAAAAGTTTTCTGGTGGATTCTTTGGGGTTTTCTATATATAAAATCATGTCATCTGCAAATAGTGACAGTTTCGCTTCTTCCTTTCCAATTTGGATCCCTTTTATATCTTTCTCTTGCCTGATTGCTCTGGCTAGGACTTCCAGTACTATGTTAAATAGGAGTGGTGACAGTGGGCATCCTTGTCTGGTTCCTGTTCTTAGAGGGATGGCTTTCAGTTTTTCACCATTGAGGATGATATTAGCTGTGGGTTTCTCATATATGGTCTTTATTATGTTGAGGTACTTTCCTTCTATACCCATTTTATTCAGAGTTTTTATCATAAATGGATGCTGTATCTTGTCAAATGCTTTCTCTGCATCTATTGAGATGATCATGTGATTTTTATTCTTCATTTTATTAATGTGGTGTATCACGTTGATTGATTTGCGAATGTTAAACCATCCCTGCATCCCTGGAATAAATCCCACTTGATCATGGTTTATAATCTTTTTAATGTATTGTATGCGATTTGCTAGTATTTTGTTGAGGATTTTTGCATCGATGGTCATCAGTGATATTGGCCTGTAGTGTTCTTTTTTTGTGTTGTCCTTGTCGGGTTTTGGTATCAGGGTAACGTCGGCTTCATAGAATGAGTTAGGGAGCTTCCCCCCCTCCTCAATTTTTTGGAAGAGTTTGAGAAGGATAGGTATTAAGTCTTCTTTGAATGTTTGGTAGAATTCACCAGGGAAGCCGTCTGGTCCTGGACTTTTATTTTTGGGGAGGTTTGTGATTACTGTTTCAATCTCCTTACTGGTGATTGGTCTATTCAAATTCTCTACTTTTTCTTGATCCAGTTTTGGAAGGTTGTACGTTTCTAAGAATTTATCCATTTCTTCCAGATTGTCGAATTTGTTGGCATATAGCTTTTCATAGTATTCTCTTATAATCTTTTGTATTTCTGAGGTGTCTGTTGTAATTTCTCCTCTCATTTCTGATTTTACTTATTTGTGCCTTCTCTCTTTTTTTCTTGGTGAGTCTAGCTAAAGGTTTGTCAATTTTGTTGATCTTTTTAAAGAACCAGCTCTTGGTTTTATTAATTTTTTCTATTGTTTTTTTGGTCTCTATTTCATTTATTTCTGCTCTGATTTTTATTATTTCCCTTCTTCTACTGATTTTGGGCTTTGTTTGTTCTTCTTTTTCCAGTTTCTTTAGGTACATTGTTAGATTGTTTATTTGAGATTTTTCTTGTTTGTTGAGATAGGCCTGTATTGCTATAAACTTCCCGCTTAGAACCGCTTTTGCTGTATCCCATAGATTCTGGCATGTCGTATTTTCATTTTCATTTGTCTCCAGGTATTTTTTGATTTCTTCGTTGACCCAGTCGTTGTTCAGTAGCATTTTGTTTAATCTCCACATATTTGTGGCTTTTCTGATTTTCGTCCTATAGTTGATTTCTAATTTCATACTGTTGTGGTCAGAAAAGATAATTGGTATTATTTCAATCTTCTTAAATTTATGGAGACTTGTTTTGTGGCCTAATATGTGGCCAATCCTGGAGAATGTTCCATGTGCATTTGAAAAGAACGTGTATTCTTCGGTTTTTGGATGGAATGCTCTGTATATATCTACTAGGTCCATCTGTTGTAGTGTGTCCTTTAAGGCCAATGTTTCCTTATTGATCTTCTGTTTGGATGATCTATCCGTTGGTGTAAGTGGAGTGTTAAAGTCCCCTACTGTTATTGTGTTACTGTCTATTTCTGTTTTTATGTCTGTTAATAATTGCTTTATATATTTAGGTGCACCTACATTGGGTGCGTAGATATTTACAAGTGTTATATCCTCTTGTTGGATTGTTCCCTTGATCATTATGTAATGACCTTCCTTGTCTCTTTTTACAGTTTTTGTTTTAAAGTCTGTTTTGTCTGATATGAGTACTGCTACCCCAGCTTTCTTTTCATTGCCATTTGCATGGAGTATCTTTTTCTATCCCTTCACTTTCAGTTTGTGAGTGTCTTTAGGTCTGAAGTGTGTCTCTTGTATGCAGCATATATATGAGTCTTGTTTTTTTATCCAATCAGCCACCCTATGCCTTTTAATTGGAGCATTTAGTCCATTGACGTTTAAAGTAGCTATTGATAAGTATGTACTTACTGCCATTTTTTAACTTTATTTTCTCAGTGTTTTAGTAGTCCTTCTCTGTTCCTTTCTTCTTCTGTACAGAATTGGTCTCTTTAGCTTGACCTCTGTCTGAAAGCTCTACTCTTTAACTCCCCTCCTCCCTCCTTTTATGTTTTTGATATCATATCTAACCTCTTTTTTGTGCATTTGTATCCATTACGTTCTTATCATAGAAATAGGTAATTTTTCCTATTTGTGGTCTTCTCTTTTCCCCTTAAATCAGTCCCTTTAACATTTCTTATAGCACTGGTTTCTTGGTGACAAACTCCTTTAATTTTTGCTTGTCTGGGAAATTTTTGATCTGTCCTTCCATTTTGAGTGACAACCTTGCTGGGTAGAGTATTCTTGGCTGTAAGTTTTTTCCTTTTAGCACTTTAAATATCATGCCACTCTCTTCTAGCCTGTAAGGTTTCTGCTGAGAAGTCAGCTGATAGCCATATGGGTTTTCCTTTGTATGTAACTTGATTTTCTCTTGCGGCTTTTAGGATTCTCTCTTTATCTTTAATTCTGGACATTTTGATTATGATGTGTCTTGGTGTGGGCCTCTTTGGGTTTATCTTGTTTGGGGCTCTCTGTGCTTCCTGTACCTGGATGTCTGTTTCCTTCCTTAGGTTAGGGAAGTTTTCATCTATTATTTCTTGAAATAGATTCTATGCCCCTTTGTCTCGCTCTTCTTCTTCCAGGACACCTATAACACGGATGTTAGTGCACTTGATGTTGTCCCAGAGGTCCCTTAGACTGTCCTCACTCTTTTTAATTCTCTTCTCTTTTTCCTGTTCAGCTTGCGTAATTTCTTCTAGTCTTTCATCCAGCTCACAGATCCGTTCTTCTGTATCCTCTACTCTGCTTTTGAGTCCCTCTAATGAATTTTTCATTTCCAGTATTGTATTCTTCATTTCTGATTGGTTCTTTTTTATATCTTTCATTTCTTTGTTGACATTCTCACTGAGTTCATCTATTCTGATCCCCAGATCAGTGAGCATCATTAACACTCTTAGTTTGAACTCTCTGTCAGGTAGGTTGCTCATTTCTGTTTCACTTAGTTCCTTTTCTGGAGTTTTGTCCTGTTCCCTTACTTGGAATGTATTCCTTTGCCTCCTCATTTCGCCTCTTTCCCTGTGCATGTGTCCACATATTAGGTAGGTCAGCTACGTCTCCTGCTCTTGGATAGGTGACCTTATACAAGTGATGCCTTAGGAGTCCTGCAGTGTGTTTCCCTCAGTTATCAATGTTCCAGGGGTGACCCCTATGTGGGCTACGTGTGTCCTTCTATTGGGGCCTGTTTGCTCTCCCTGCATATGCCCAGGTAGGCCGAGTTATGTTTCTGGTCAGCTGTTGTAATGCTCAGCTGTTTGTAGTTGTTGTGGGCCCTTCAGTCTCTTTATCAGGTGTGGGGAGCCCCAGCACAGTTGGCTGCAAGTTCTAATACCACATTTGTGTTGCAGTATTTCTTTTAAGTGAGTAGGCCCCCAGCGTGGCAGGTTGTTAGGCTCAGGGGCTTACAATTGCTATAAGCCTCCAGCCTTTAGGTCTCTTGTCAGGTCTCTGAGGATTGCAGCTGGGTGGGGCTGGCCTCAGGCATGGGAGCACTCAATTGTTTCAGGCTTTGGAAGGTGGGACAAACCCCCTATGTGGGTCTTTGAGAAGCACAAGTCTTCTGCAGCTGACAAGCCCTGCCACCCTTAGGCCCACACACACAGTCAACACAGTCCTGCCCCGTGTGTGCGCCCCGACCTCCTGAAGTGGACCCAGTCTCTCCACAGCGGGAGCCCCACACACTCCACCACTGCCCCACACTCTCCACTTGCTCCTTGTGCACACCCTGCCCCACTGAAGTCAGCTCAGTTGCCAGGCTGCAGAGAATCCAGTCACCAATCTATGCAGGCCCACACGTTGCCTGAGGGTTTGTTGTTGGGTGGGGCATGTGTCTAGGGTGGTCTGCCTGCCCTGGCTGAGCTGGATTAAATCGGTGCTCTGGTGGGTGGGGCAGACCCTGGGCTAGCATGCCCCAGGGAGAATTCCAGTGGCGTCTGTGTCAGCACGCCCACACCAGGCCACAACAGTGGCCGCCACCAATGTCCCCGTCCCTGGAGAGTTCTCCCCTCTCACCGAGATGCACTCAGGGCCTATCAGGTGAGTCTGTTTTCACCAAAGCACTGTGCACCTTTCTCTCTGGTGATTTTCGGTTGCTTTCTGTAACGGGTGAGTTTGCACTTGGGCCCTTTAAGAGTGGTTTTACTTTCTTTGTGAACCAGCTTTCTTGGGGGTATTCCCCAATGTTTTAGTAGCAGGCAAAGTCAGTTATTCTGCCACTCGTCTGGGTTTTGCTGGGTCCACAAAATGCCCACAGCGGGGGCGCTCCCCGGCTCAGGGCCCCGCGCCTCCAGGGAGGGCTGCAGACCTGTGGGCTGCTCCCCGGCGGCCGTGAAGCTGGCGGTTTGCAAAGGTGGCGTTTTTTCTCTCCCGAAGGGAGTTTCTGCCTCTTCCACCTCAATTAGGATTGTCCTTTGTTGCAGGAGTTCCTCTTATCCAGTTTTCAGTTCTTTCTCAGGGGTAATTTTTCCATGAGTAGTTGTAAATTGGCTGTGTCCGAGGGAGCAGGTGAGTTCAGAGGCTGCCTACGCCGCCATCTTGACTCAGCTCCTCCTGTCCAGATCTTTTGAGTAACTTATCATATCATCTCATATATATGTCTTATCTCTTAGCTTTCTGTCAACTCCAAATTTGAGATTCATATTATTATATTGTCAGACAAATCATTGATGAATGAATTTCTCAGTGACGGGTCAATGAAAGAGCCCTTTAGCACCAGGCTCCACAGTGATGTTGGTGGAAACACCAGTCAGCTTCCTAATTCGTGTTTCCTCACTCAACTGAAGTGCAGACCAGTGAGCCATACGTTTATTCAGCCAACATTTTCCCATCATGCTCTCTAGGCTACTGTAGAAGTGAAATAAATGCTCTGTTGAAACAAAACCTCCACATTTAGTATCTTTCTGTCACTTGTCGGTCAGTAATAACCCTATACAAATAATAAGAGCTGATTTTTATATAAGAAGGAGACAGAACGAAAGAGATAGAGAGAGTGCAAAATGACAAAAGCATGGAGATAAAACTGCTTACAAAAATTTAGATATCTGGGGGCTGGCCTGGTGGCCTGGGGGTTAAGTTCAGTGTGCTCTACTTCCGTGGCCCAGGTTTGGTTCCTGGGCAGGGACCTACACCACTTGTCAGCGGCCATGGTGCGGCAGCAGCCCACATGCAAAATGGAGAAAGATTGGCGATAGTTGTTAGCTCAGGGCAAATGTTCCTCAGGAAAAAAAAAAATTAGATATCTGGATTCTCAATTTAATGCTCTTCAGCCCCCGCCCCATTTTATTTGTGAGTTTGAATGCTTAAGAAACAATCGCGGTGAAGCATGGCAACATTTCAGAGAGAAGCGTTCAAACCCTGACTACGTGGGTTATCTTTGATTTACCATTTATTCTGTATTAACGTTACCTTTCTTTTTAGTCAGAGGCAGGTCTCTTGAGATTTTGGGATTTAATTTTTTAAACAGGAAAGTACAGTCACAAGGATCTTTAGTACATTACTTTATACACTATAAATCTGTGCTGATATTATAGCTATAAATGTCTGGCTAAGTATACACAATAATAAACTAATCATACTGCATTGGCTGAGAGAAGAGTATCAGAATAAACTATTCCTACCTAATGTGGACTTTATCAGTAGCTATTATACAGTAAATATTTAAACTCCATTGTCTTGCCTCAATGGACAAAGCTTTTCTGCCTCAGCATTTCTCGAGTTGCATGAATCACACGTGTTGTTCATATCTGCTAATAAACACCCTCAGCTTCACTGCACCCAGCTGGCTTCCTCAGGAACAGCTGTCACACTGACGGCAGTTTGTCAAAGCCTGGCGTGAGTTTTGTAAGTGGACACCTGTGAGTCATAGACTAGATACGCAAGTGCATACCAATGTATTGCTGCTTTTTTCTTACTTCAGATTCCCAGGCCACCGTCCAAAAAATAAAAATAGTCCTCTGCCCCCTCAGTGTGTCTTAGCCCTAGCTAGGAAAGAAAACGATGAAAAATAGTCATTTTAATCATGCGTACTCTCCAATGTAGTTTTTTTTTTAACACAGCATTTTAAAAAACTTCCAATATTTAAATATTATAGATTCACAGGAAGCTGCAAAAAAAATGTACAAGGCAGTCTGTATATCCTTTACCCAGGTTCTCCTAATTATAACTACAGTATAATAGCAAACCAGAAAATAGATATTGGTATAATCCACAGGGCTTATTCAGATTTCATCAATTTTACATGCATTCGTGTGTGTGTGTATGTGTGTGTGTGTGTGCGTGCACGTGCGTGTAGTTCTATGCAATTTTATCCCATGTGTAGATTCATGTTTCCATGATCTAGAACTGTTCCATCACCACGTCTCCCTTAATAGCCACACCCTCCCCTTCCCTAATCCCTGACAACCACTAATATGTTTTCTATCTCTATAATTTTGTTATTTTCATACATACTGTATGAAGTCATATAGTATGTAACCTTTTGTGACTGGATTTTTTCATGCAGCATAAGTCCCTTGAGAGCCAACCAAGTTTTTGTACTTTTCAATATACTGTTCCTTTTGATTGCTGCATAATATTTTAGGTGTGGGTATACCACAGTTTATTTACTCGCCCACCAGTTGAAGGACTTTTGGATTGCTTCCAGTTTTGGACTATCGTGAATAAAGCTGCTATGAACGTTCCTGCACAGCTTTTGTGTGGATGCAAGTTTTCATCCTTCTGGGACAAATACCCAAGAGCACAATTGCTAGGTGGCATAGGGTAAGTGCATGTTTAGTTTTATGTGAAATTGCCAGACTATTTCCAAAGTGGCCATGCCATTTCACATCCCCACACAATGTATGAGTGATCTAGGTTCTCAGCAGCCCCACTGGCATTTGGTGTCAAATGTAATTTTAAGGTCATAACTAGGTTGTAAATTTTCTGTGGCCAGGTACTGTTTCACGTTACCTTAAAAAGTGTGTAATATAGTAACATTGATTTAGGAAAGCTTATTAAATATTTGCTATAACCAGGCTATTGAACAAGCCTGAGACATGCCTTTCCTTCAGGCAGGACCTCCAGGTCCGTTTACCTGCAGCGGTCACAAACTCAAACGTCAGAGGCCAGGCAGGCAACACGAATGAGTGAGGCTGCCAGGGCATTAGGACACATGTGGACGTAGTGGGGACTGCGGCCCCCTGGAAGGCACAAGCCTGGCTGACGGGAGACTGTCACCAGGTGGCCACTCTGTCCATGTGTCTACACATTCTGATTTTTCTAAAAAAACATAAAATACAGTTTTTAAATGGGAACTCTCCTGATTTGTAAATGTAGACTCAAATTTTGAAAGGCTCCAGACTATGCAAAAGTCTTGAGGATCAACTTTGGCCTAAAGACAAGTGACTCGAGAATTATCATTTAGAGACATAAGAAACCGGCTAAAAAGAAGATAAATATGCAGTATTGTCAGACAGGAAAAGATTATTTTAGACTGAAGAAATCCAAAGAGCCTTTACGGTGTAGGACTGCACTTTTCAAAGCAGAATGCGCTTTCGAATGACCTGGGGATCTTATTAACCTGATTTAGTAGGCTGGGATCTGGGACAAGGGCTGGGATTCTGCATTTATACCACGCTGCCTAGTGATGCTGCTGGTTCAGGGACCACTCTTTGAGCAGTAAGCTTGTGGGCAATATTTGAGCTGAACCCTGAAGGTCAAGTAGCGTTTTTAGATGCAAAAATGGATCCTGGTAGAGAGAATGGTGCCATCAGTCATATCATAAAGGTAGGAATACTTGGAGATATCTGGGAAATTGTAAAATCTTCAGTTTATTTTATAAATAGTTTACACAAAAGGGAGCAGCAGATAAACTTGGAAAGGTATATGTTCAGATGGGATGATGCTATATTTTCTTTAATTTCCAGATTTCAGCAGTCTGCAATAGACATGTAGTCAGATTACTATCAGTAACAAACGTCCATGATTTCTATGATCCCTCCCTGATTATAAATGGGTTTCTCAGTTATAGTCACCCAGTGTTACCGGGCCATGTTCCACTGGGCTTATAAACTATTGTCTGCCCAAAATTTAAAGGGATGTGCACTGCCTCGGGGCTCATCAATGTCTGTGTTGAAGGTTCTGTCTGCTTTCTCTCTCAAATGCACCAACACTTGGAGACACAGCTGTGTTGATTCCATGTACAAGAAGGGATGCTTGCCTGCTTGCCTCTTAGGGGAAGATTTTTCACCAGAACTCCAAACCTTCTCAAAGGCTCTTGAAAACAGACATTCTTCTGATTGTCAGGATGTGTATCCACAGGCGCTCCATCCCTAGGGGATGGACCTTCTCCTTCATTGTTCTTGTCATTTTCTCTCTGTCGCTATTTGGATAAGGAATTTTACAAAAACACAAAGAAAACAAAATATAAAACAATTCCTTCTCTTTCATCCAAAAAAATGTCAAAGACCACGTATTTATTAAATTAGGCAAACACCTGCTTTTAGAGGTCACTGGTCCACTCATAATTAAAATGAGATTCCCCATATGTAAAAATAAATGAATAAGCACATGCGTGAGGGAATGAATGCATTTGTATTTTAATAGGGAGATGATGGAGGGAATAAAAAGGAGATGAAAAGAAAAGTGAGAAGAAGCAGATGAGAGAGCCCTTGAGAAGAAAGGTGAATAATTAACAAGGAGGGGCAGAGGAGGGAGGTGGGTCTAAGAAGGTTTCCAGGCTAGAAATCATCTTAGAAAGATTTGAAAAACTAAACTGGTGAAAGTTAGGTGTCCCTGCTGTACCTGTAGGGGCAGGGCACCATCCATCTGTGCTGATTGATGTCTGTCATCAGATTTATTTTTGGTTTTCTTTCTTTCACATTTTAGTTAAAATAGATCTTTATTAATTATTTTGGGTTATTATATGGTTCTATCATATGAGATGCTATGGAAATGTTACATATATGTAATTTTTAATGAGGTCATTATGTATTATTCTGTAACAGTATTTATTTTCATTTAACAATATATTATAGAAACCTTCTAAGTAAATCCATACAACCAAGTCAATACCTTCTTGCTTTTTATGGTGCATAGCATGCGATGCCTGCCGTGGCCATGAGAATGTGGCTACAGTCCCCCAGCTACATCAAGAGTCAAAGGCCCTAGCAACCGTCCTGAAAGTCATCACTGCATTTGCACAGAGGCCAAGTCTCCCACAAGCTGCTCCCAGCCAATGACTGAGTATGGGAGGGAGAGTCTGTGTCTTCCTGGCAGACATGGGCTCCTCTGACGGCTGACTGGCTTGAAGCCTCCAATGGCTTTCCTGAATCTTCCTTGGACTGCATGGCAGTCTAGGATGCTTCTGCCCAATCTTCTCTCCCTCCTTATTGGAGTCAGACTTGCTCTGCAGCGTGATGGCTCTCACAGCCTTTTCAGGCTCCCTCCTGATTTTCCCTCCTACACGCATTTCCCCTAACGAAATCCTTGCCATCTGCATCTCAGAGGAACCAGACTAAGCAATGCCTAATCCATAACTTATGAAACATTCCCTTATTGATAGACATTCAGCTTATTTTCAAATTTTTTTTAATACAAATAACGTAGTAATAAATATCATCTACTTGTATCTTCATGTATTGGTAGTTTTTTTTTTCTTCTGTTGACTAAGTTCCGAGAATGGAATTGCTTAAAAGGTATATATTTTTGAAATTTAAATAAATGCAGTACAATTACTATAATGAATACATTTAAACCAAAATACATCTTAGAAAAACTGTTGGTATTAATGAAGTACTTTTCTAATCCATAAGAGACAACATAGTAAAAGTACATACTAGTGAAATTAATCTCTTAATATAGTCTTTATAATCTGTATCATAGCTTAACAATAAAACCTCTGTAGGCTGTATGTAAAATGTCAACAATAATAATTGATGTAGCTACTAATTATCTAGAATATGGATTACTATTTACCTTGTGATTGCTAGCATTTATATCAAAGGGAAAACTATGATATATAAACCAAAAGAGACACATAAATATATATTTATATATAAAATACAAAATATAAAATTCTAAGGTTTACTTTTTTATTTTTATTTTTTTTGTGAGGAGGACCAGCCCTGAGCTAACATCCCATGCCAATCCTCCTCTCTCTTTTTTTTTTTTCCGCTGAGGAAGACTGGCCCTGGGCTAGTCTTCTATGCCCATCTTCCTCCACTTTATATGGGACGCCTCCACAGCATGGCTTAACAAGCGGTACGTCGGTGTGCACCCGGGATCCGAACCAGTGAACCCCGGGCCGCCACAGCAGAGCCTGCACACCTAACCGCTTGTGCCACCGGGCCAGGCTCTCTAAGGTTTATTTTTATTCAGCAAGTTTTAGAAATTATTAATGCTCAAAAAGTGACACCCAGGGGCTGACCCGGTGCATAGTCATTAAGTTCATGCACCCCACTTCGGCAGCCCCGAGTTTGCAGGTTTGAATCCCGGGTGTGGACCAATGCACCGCTTGTCAAGCCATGCTGTAGCAGGTGTCCCACATACAAAATAGAGAAAGATGGCCACAGATGTTAGCTCAGGGCCAATCTTCCTCAGCAAAAAGAGGAAGACTGGCAACAGATATTGGCTCAGGACAAGTCTTCCTAATCGTCTCTCCCCCAAAAAGTGACATCTAGATGTTTGTGTCATCTGTAGCTATATTTTATTCATTTTTCCCTTTTAAAATTTGCATGGATTAGTAAAATTAGACAGTAGTTGCAGATTTCAAATCCACTGGATTATATAGTACTTTAAAAAATGATATAGAAATTTACTGTGTTATATCTATCTTATCAATATGCATATGGAAACTTGCATAAGAATTGATCAGAAATATGAATTAAACAATTAGAAAGAGTAGTTATCTAGAACAAATATTTTTTCTGACGTTTGTTGCAAACAGTACTGGGTAGCTAAATTCTTCTATCAAAAATGACTGCATCATTGTCAAATACCATTTATGCTTAAATGGAATTTGCATAAATCAGCTCTATTTCAAACATTTCCCAAGTAATTATTTTACTTATGTATCAAAAAAGAATATTATGCCATTTTTTTCCCTAATAGGCAAGGATGGCGTAATACAGAAGATCAGGATGTAATTTGATAGAAGTTAAAAACCACTACAGAACAATATTCTTTTAGACTAGCATTTCTATGAGTACTTTTATATATCCTGCTAAAATATCAAAACACCATTTCAGTCTTATACAGCCACACTATATCAAGCCAAAATTAAATATCTAATCCATAAGTACTCACAGGAAGGGAAAAAAATACTTAAATGCTGTTTTAAAGCTTGCTAATCTGATGAGTTAATCAAAGACACTTTTAAGACAGATCCTTTTATATTTTCTTGCTGATATGTATAGGAACTTAGATGTACTCCATAGTCATATTAAAAAAATCTTTAGTGAGATTTTTTTAAATTATCCCTTTAACGAAAACTCAGTTTTTCACATGAAAGAAAGAGAGAGAGAGAGAGAGAGGGAAGGAAGGAGGGGGAGGGGGGGGGAGAGAGAGAGAGAGAGAAAGAGAGAGAGAAAGAAAGAAAGAAAGAAAAAGAGAGAGAGAAAGAAACCACACTATCTTATGTGCAACCAGGTATGAAATTAACCAGGTGCTATTTTAACTTTTTCTAGTTACAATAGACAATAGAAATATGAGGAAAATTTGAATATCTGATATATTCAACACTGGAAAGTTCAATTCTATTTAAGCAGAACTATGCAAAGCATAGAGCAGGAAAACATTAATATCTTTTCATTTTACTTTGGTCAATATATTTCTTTCCATCTTAAATATTTTATTGGCAGTTTAAAATAATTATTTTAAAAGATACCATCTAGACAGATTAGCTTAAGTCTATGAAATGTACTTAGTTCTTAAAACGTTTTTTTCCCCTCATTTTAAAGGGAAAATTGCAAATGGAGCCACACACTATTTTGGAAATAAGTCAAGAGCCTTCCCACCTCAAATAAACCTAGTAAATAATACAGGAAAAGCTTGATGTATACATAATGCAGATGGACATTAGATAAATAGCTCTAGATATATGTATACACACACACATCCTACCCACTGTGCCTGGCGTCTTCTCTGTGGGACACCATATATGCTCTTCACCCTTCTCTACTCTGCTCTGTGCTCCTGGGGCTGAATGAATGAGCTGCCTCACTGGGCTCCCTTGTGCTCTGGCTTCTGGCTGGTTTTAGCCAATGGCTTTTGAGGATTTCCAGTGGGCCTGCATCTCCCAATCATAATCTAATGGCGAAAAATTCACGGTATCCCACAAAGAGAAATAAAGATGGAAAAATACAAGTCGGGATAGTGTTTTGTGGTAATTGTTCACACTGATTCACTTAGTTTCCTTCTAACAATTGTGATGTTAATCTACCTAGGCATTTTATTTCAGCATCATACATTCTCAAACACTTTTAGAGCCCTCTAGAATTAGACTTCTACTACAACTCCAGCCAAGAAATTGTCTAGTAAACTCCAATGTTTGCTGTCGTTCTGTAGCTGGTAAGGCATTTACATCTCTTTATAACTTGGAAAAATTCAAGAGGTTTTGATTTCCCTGTAAGTTCCCAAGGAGGTATCCTCTTAATAGGGTCCCATCACTTCATAGGATCTTACTAACCCCAAGGAGAAAAAATATGATTTTTGAAACATGTTAAGTGATTAAGATACATTAAGATTTCAATTTTTCTTTTAAAGCAGGAACAGTTATTTGAATATGTTAAACACAATTGGAATTGCTAACTTTAACAAAAATAATTAACAACTTCAATACTTTGATCCCAAAAGTATTTGTATAACTAGTGACAGTGAGAAATACTGCCACATATACAAGAGCAGAAACCAAGATTCAGTACAATTTATCCTGAGTCACCCAGGGAGCGGGGAGAGGGGAGATAACACAGCAGAAGGAACCACGAGTGCCTACTCGAAGGTATGAACAAGTTTGCGATGACACGTACAGTGTATAATGCGCTCAGTTCAGATGTAGACTGTATAGTGGCAGTGGCAGGAGATGAAGTGGTGATGAGGAGTTATTTTTTAAAGCACTTGGTAGCTTCTGCCTCTGGGCATTCTGCCACACTACTCTCAGTTATTCTAGAGGGCTGGTCACTACAGCAGAAGCATAAAATGTATAACTTATAAAATTTAAGCCTTTTCAAAAAATACTCACTGAATGAATTGATCAAACCTTAACATAATCTTTCATAATTTTTTTTACTGTCAAATTTTCTTGGAAGGTTAAAATTATTTTAGTATGAGTTTCCTAGATATTCTGCATTTAGTTTAGGTTTTTTTTTTCACTTTTATTGAGGTATAATTGACAAATTAATTGTAAGATATTTAAAGGGTACAATATGAGAATTTGATATATATATGTATGTATTGTGAAAGGATTCCCCCATCGAGTTAATTAACACATCCATCACCTCACATATTTACTTTTGTGTGTGTGTGTGTGAGAACATTTAAGTTCCACTCTTTTAGCAAATTTCAATTATACAGTAGTGTCATCAACTATAGTCACCATGTTATACATTAGATCCTCTGACCTTCTTTATCTTATAACTGAAAGTTTGTACCCTTTTACCAACCTCTCCCTATTTCCCCCACCGCCCAGCCGCTGGCAACCACTTTTCTACTCTCTCTTTCTATGACTTTGACTTTTTTAGATTCCACATATAAGTGATACCATGTAGTATTTATCTTTCTCTCTCTGGCTTATTTCACTTAGCATAATGCCCTCCAGGTTCATCCATGTTGTTGCAAAAGACAGGATTCCCTTCTTTTTTAAGGCTGAATAATATTCCATGGTATGCATGTATGTATATTGTATATATACTGTATGTATATTCGCTACGGTGAACAATGTTGCAATGAACAAAGGAGTACAGATTAGATATACTACACAAGAAAATAAATACAGTGACTATTTAATTGAGGTTGCCTTCAGCTACGTAACTTCGAAGTCACCTCTACAGTGAAGTTTATTCTAAAGTAAGCTTAAAATTATCAAAATAATCATTCAAAGGTATGTATAGATTCTTATATTTCCCATTTTCTTCTTTGCATCTTCTTCTGAACGCAACAATGTCAATTGTGTGTGGTGTTCAGGGTTTGAAATTAAAGCACCTCTCCCTTAACCAGCAGCAAATGTCAACAGTGATGTTCTCACAGCTGCAAATACTTACTCCTCCCATATGGCATCTGTGTAACGGAAGCTGCTCTCCCTCCTTTCTGTTGCAGTAACACCTACTCACTTTATAAGGTTCAGTTTCAGCATATTATCCCTCAGGAAAACTGCCCCAACCAGTTGGACTGCGTTAGGTGGCCCTGTCTGTTCTCTTTAAAGAACTACACATTTAAAGATGAATTGCAACTCCATCATTGTGCCTACCATGTAGTTTAATGATCGTCTATGTGCTTGTTTTCTCACTAGACTGTGAACTCATTAAAGGAAAGAACTGTGTTTTATTTTTCTTCATATTCCCAGTAACT
This sequence comes from Diceros bicornis minor, assembly GCF_020826845.1. Lineage (NCBI taxonomy): Eukaryota > Metazoa > Chordata > Mammalia > Perissodactyla > Rhinocerotidae > Diceros > Diceros bicornis. Next base: position 17,614,690 of record NC_080742.1, on the reverse strand, counting down.
GGCGTGTTGTTGATTACTTAGTAAATAATCAATAAATATTTGTTCAATAAATGCATGAATAAACAAATGAATTTCACTTTTTCATAACAAGACAAAGCCTTAAACAGTTGCCCAATTGAGCCTAAAATCTCAGCAGAGTAAGTGACATTGAAAGTTGTCAGAGTGATTCCAGCCTCATCACAACAGTTAAACCTTTTTGGAAACCGTCAGTTCTGGAAAGAGTCCTCAGGAGTTGTTGCTCCTGAATATAACCTATTCTTGACTCCTTGTTAGCAGTTTTTGATTATCTTATTTTTTTAAATACAGTTTTTGTGGTTTATTTTAAAAGGTACCTCGCCAGCAAAGCAATCCATTGATTGACCCCAGAACTTTGGTTCTGGTCTGACGTGAGAAACTTCAGCCACGACATTAAGGAGATTTCACAGTTAACTGCCTGATTTCAGATATTTCTTCACTATGTCATGTCCCCCCCATGAAGCATAATGGAGTCATGGCTTCTTTAACCCAAAGAACATTTTCAAGAAAGTACTGCAAAATCTAATAGTCCACTGCCTGAACTTCTTATTCATGTCGTAAGTATGGCTGGGTCTTTTCTTTCCAACCTATCTTCAACCTTCTCATCATCTGCACTGTTTCTGATGATGCCCTGGTCACATTCAGGATGCCCTGCTAGGTTGTTCTCCTCCAATCTGGGCCACAAGGTGGCCCTCTCAATGCTCATGCATAGTCCGTCATCACTGAGACCCTCAATATACCTTATGAATCTGACTCCATCACTGCCAGGCTTTAAGAGAAGCAGAGTCAGAAAGCCTGACCCTGAAAGAAACAGATCAAAATTAATCTGATCTGTGAATTTGTTCACTGGAGCAAGATTAAGAAAATATTCAAGGATTTACACTGTTACAGTTACTGTTTTCCAATTCTACGATTCTCCACTTAGAGGGGAGTAATGGGTTGTTTCACGCCCAGTTATCAGGGCCTCATTTTGATCCTGAATCACACACTACGTATATTCTACCACACTATATCTATTCACAGACTCGTCCCTGGTTTTGATATGGGATTTTGCAATGAATTTCAGGGTAGAGTTTCCACTTCTCACTTATCTGTCTTAAACACATTTCCTTGCTCTCCAGACATCTTGAAATTTGAATCCATAAGAGAGATGTAGGTAGAAGGCGTATGATGCAGTAGACAGTGCTGCCTTTGATATCAAAAGATGTGTTCAGGTCCCTCCTCAGTCATTCACTTCCTGAGCGACTTTGTTTAATTCTTTGCGTAGCCTTGGTATCTTAGCTTAGGTTTCATTATCTTAAGTGGGAGATCATAATTCCTGCTTTGCATGTTTTATAGGCTTGTTGTGAGTATCAAAAAATCAATTTTATGTGAAAAATGTGTGCAAAATGTTCATTTATTCAACAAATATTTATTGTCAATTCTGCCTCTCTGTGCCAAAAAAAAATTATTGTTCTTAACAATTTTATCATCTTCCAATTTTATAATTTTTACCCTCCTGGTTTCAATAATCTAGAAACATTGTTTCTATTGCCAGGAAAGACTTTCTCAAATTGCTGTCGAATCATAAGACACGTGCTGAGACAGTCCATGTCACTCAATGATAAAGTGTTTCTACTACCTCCATGGAGCACCCATTTTTCATTTGTGATTGAACAATACCCTCCATGCAGTATAACCTATCTAGACTCTCCTACAGGAAAGAAATCCCTGATTCCCTATTTTGACAGCACTTGTATGTGCTCTATTGTATTGTGAATATTCGCTTTACATGTGTATATCTCCCAAGAGACTTAGGAGAGCAACTACTAGGCCTTGTTCATGTTGCCCCCTTATACATAGACGTATAAAGCAGTTAGCATAGTAAGTACAAAGTAATTGTTTCAAGAAGGTTTGTTCAGGACTCGTTAATGGATAATTCCAATAAGTGATTAAGTATGAGCCACTAAAACAATTCCTAACACACAGGCACAAATTCAATTATCCTTAAATTTTACTAAAGTTGCAAAAATGTATGCTTTAAATTTTGCTAAAATATTCTTAAAATCTTCAACTAAATAAAATTCCACACAAAACAGAGCTTATCTCTCATATATTGGTCATAAAACACAGTGTGAATAATACACAATACATATGATAATGCTGTTGCACATTTTTGTGATAATAACTGCTGGATCTAGGCATTTATGATAATATTATGAAAATATAACAATATTTCCTGTTACCCCAGAAACAATATATATTTAATATTAAAAATGTATTGCCTGATATTATAAGTTTCTAATATGGTAAACTACAAAAAATTATTCATCTTAACTTTAAAGATTGAAAATATTCATAAATTATGTCAATTTTGCAGAGTTTTATGCACTGGAATACTTAGTGCAAGCATAAATTTTATCAACAAATAAGGAGAATATGGGCCCTATTCTTTTTTTCAACTTGTATATAACCCAAAATGAAAAGACCAGGCCTGCAGGCCTGTTGCGGCCACACACGGTGCTGGTTAGCAGGCCCAGAGTGCGAGAAGTAGCAAGGATTTTACGTCCTTTGTCTAGTGAAGCCTGGCTGCATGAGAAGGAGTTCAATGAAGTTTTTAGCATATTATTCTCATTAGACTATGCAGGAATTTCATTCCAGAAATCCAATTAATATGAATAGATGATTGGTGGCAAAATTCCTGCCCATTACACCGAAAATTTTCATTTACTTGGCAGAGTGGAAATTATTGAAGTGGAGCTGACTGTATTCTAAGACAGAACTAACCCAGGGAGAATGAGTGAGGGAAGCTGCAGGCACCCGGATGAGGATGCACATTCCCTGCAAAGGCGTCGTTCACTTTATGGGGACAAACAGGTAAATTTTGAAAATATATTTACACTGTCAGCTTTTTAAAGAAAATCTGGAGCACTTTTGAATTTTACAATTGAAGGAAGTGTTACTGACTTTATATTTCAGTATTTTACAAACTAAGTGAACCTAAGGGTAGGTCAGGGCTACTGGCAAATTTAATATGAAGTGGTTAAAAGCGAGAAAAACGTTATTATCCAGCATCCTCTTCTGGGGATTCTTAATTGCCGGTTTTCCTTCTGGTTTTCTGTACCATTAAGCTGGATTTCATTTGATACTGAGATGCAGAGAATAAGAAGGAACATCCATCCCTCTCTGATATAAATGCAGAAAGATGATTAAAAAATCAGAAACCCTTCAGAAGCTAACAGTATGTACAAGAGTGGCCTAGGATAAACAATTGTCGATGGATATTTTAATCAAAATTTAAGGAGTATGCAATAGCACTTACTGTAAGCCAAAAACAAGTTTTCTGTGTTTTTTCTCTAACCTTCTTTTATAATGGACAGCTTCTGAATCACTGATACTGTAGCTCTTCTCTTAAGAAACTTTCATTTTAACAATTTTTAAAAGTGAAGCAGAGATCTTTCTGAGAAATTAATTTTCAAGGAATATCAAGTGAACATTTCTGAAGAATGCCATGGGATATTCTGTGAAAAAAGGAGCTCTCGAAGGCATTGTGTTTACTAGGTGCTCGTGGATCCTTGGAAGAGATCGGGGTGAAAGGTCAGCACATCCTTCAGAGATGACCTAGGCGCCAATGTCAGTGAGGATAGTGCTGACATCAGGATGCAAGCATCGACATTTTGAGTCTCTTAGTTTCACTATTCCCTTTGTACTAGTCTTAGAAACTGTCATTCTGGCATATTCTGAGTAAGAAAATAAGGCGTTTCCCAACAAGTACCTTTCACACTTCCCCTTCAATTCCCTCACCCCTTTCCTTTACCCTCAGCTCATGCAGTCCCCAAAGCAATCTTATCCCTCAATTACATCTTGCTCACGAAAGTTCACCATTATCTTGAAGATGTTTCTCAAAATGTTATGGTAAGAAAACAAGTTTTATATTTAAGTTAAACCTTAGTCATGAGCCATTATATGTTGGGGGTTAACAACAAAAATTTTAGAAAGTTAATTATATTTTTGTACACATAATATATGTGTACAAAATATGTGTACACACATGCCACAAAGGGTGGCTTCTATCAATAGGTTAGTTTAATCCATTAAACGCAAGAACATACCAAAGAGACTCAAACCCACCTAGGAAGACGTAGAAGAGGCCATTAGTGATATCCAGTTTCCTTTACTTGTGTTAAACACTGTAAATAAAACAAGGAAACCCTTTAGAAGTGCCTGTGAGAAATGCACATGTTGAGATTTGATGCGGAAAAGGCAAAAAGATAAAGGAAATCACAACAGTGCTTCTCTAATTTCAGAATGGGATTTATTTATTGTGCTTACAGCGAGTGTAATCAACAACAGGAAGCGTTTTGAATAACGCCGTCGTCCAACTATGTGAGCAGGGCCTCGTTCACCCGCGCGGCCGTGACTACACAGCAGTCACACCCAGCGCAGGGTAATTTCTTTGCTTTTTGTTACATGGTACTTTTGCCAGGAAAAGAATTTTTAACTATTGAAATTTGAAAACAAATATGAAACAAAAAACATGGTATGAATACAAGTACTTTGGGGGAAAGTTTCTTTCTTTCTGGTTGGGCCCTGCTAAATCTAAAGAAATAAAATATTTTAAAATGTTTATAACATACACTGTTACAATATAGACCTTTTTTAATGTCTTATGTGTGATTTTCAGGTGTGTCTTTGGGATACTCTCCCTAATATGCCTCAAAGATAGTTGGCATAGGAATAATCATAATAATAGAGGAATAACTATAGTTTATATTTTTAGTGTTTACTCCATGTTAGGTGCTATTATAAGAACTTTACAGGTATTATTTGATTTGATTTTCACAACAATCACAGTAAAAGGCATGCTACTACCCTCATTCTACAGTGAAAGAAAATTAAGCACTGGGAGTTTAAGTGACTTGCTCCAGGTGACATAAAGTGGCAGAACCCAGGAAATCACATTAGAACCCAGGAACTCCAACTTCAGAGTCCATGCTCTTAAATACCATGATATGTATATAATTAATTCTGGGTCAGTGTATCAAATATCAGAAGGATAACTCCTTGGATATGTGGTGTAGCAAAGACAAACCTTTGAGAATATTTATGAACGTTATTTATTCTAATAAATATTTATTATTGTTACTTCTGTCTATAAACATATCTTAGATTTTATTTATTTATTTATTAGTAACTCACATGCATATGTAACACTAAAGTTTATTTTTTTAGTTTTATTCTGCCAATTTCACCACATGGAGAAACACTGATATGTAGCATAGTGGAAGTTTAACAAATTTTGAATTTAGATAAATAGAATTCAAATCCTAGCTTTTCCACTGTATGGAATATTGCAATTTGTTTCTCTCTCTAATTTTTACCTTCTTGGAGAAAAACTGGAATCTTATAAGCAATATAATATTTATTTATTAATATTATTTTTTATTGAAGTATAATTGACATACAGTATTCTATTAGTGTCAGTGTACATCATTGTGATTCGATATTTATTACGAAATGATCACCATGATAAGTATAGTTACATCTGTCACCATACAGAGTTATTACAATATTATTGACTATAATCACTATGCTGTACATTACATCCCCATGACTTATTTATTTTACAGCTGGAAGTTTGTACATCTTAATCCTCTTCACCTATTTTGCCCACCCTCATCTCTCCCCCTCTGGTAACCACCAACTTCTTTTCTGTATCTATGAGTCTTTTTCTGTTTTGTTTTGTTTGTTCATTGTTTTGTTTTTTAGATTCCACGTATAACTGAAATCATACAGTATTTGTCTTTACCTGTGATTTATTTCACTTAGCATAATATTGTCTAGGCCCATCCATGTTGTCATAAATGGCAAGATTTCATTCTTTTTTATGGCTGAGTAATATTCCATTGTGTATATGTACTACATCTTTTTTACCCATTTATCTATGAATGGACACTTAGGTTGCTTCCATATCTTGCCTATTGTAAATAATGCTGCAATGAACATAAGCATGCATATATCTTTTCAAATTAATGTATTCATTTTCTTCAGATAAATACCCAGAAGTGGAATTGCTGGATTGTGTGGTAGTTTTATTTTTAATTTTTTAAGGAACCTCCATACTGTTTTCCATAGTGGCTGCACCAATTTACTTTCCCATCAACAATGTTCGAGGGTTCCCTTTTCTCTGCATCCTTGCCGACACTTGTTATTTCTTCTCTTTTTGATAATAGCTATTATGACAGGTGTGAGGTGATATCTCATTAAGGTTTTGATTTGCATTTCCCTGATGATTAGTGATGTTGAGCATCTTTTCACGTGTCTGTTGGCCATCTGTATGTCTTCTTTGGAAATACGTCTATTTAAGTCCTCAGCTCATTTTCTAATTGGGCTGTTAGGTGTTTGATATTAAGTTATATAATTTATTTATATATTTTGGATATTAACTCCTTATAGGATGTATGATTTGCAAATATCTTTTCCCATTCTGTAGGTTGCCTTTTCGTTTTGTTGATGGTTTCCTTCACTGTACAAAAGCTTTTTAGTTTGATGTAGTCCCATTTGTTCATTTTTACTTTTGTTGCCCTTGTCTGAGGACACTGGTCCAAAAAAATATTTCTAAGACCGATGTCAAAGAGCTGACTGCCTATGTTTTATTCTATGAGTTTTATGGTTTCTGGTCTTACATTCAACTCTTTAATCCATTTTGAATTTATTTTTGTATATGGTGTAAGATAGAGGTCCAGTTTTATTCTTTTGCATGTAGCTATCCAATTTTCCCAATACCATTTATTGAAGAGATTGTCTTTTCCCCATTGTATATTCTTGCCTCCTTTGCCAAAGATTAATTGACTATATATGCATGGGTTTTTTTCTGGGCTCTCTATTCTATTCCTTGGTGTGTCTGTTCATGCCAGTACCATATTGCTTTGATTATTATGGCTTTGTAATATAGTTTGAAATCAGGGAGTGTGATACCTCCAGCTTTGTTCTTCTTTCTTAAGACTGCTTTGTCTATTTGGGGTCTTTTGTGGTTCCATACAAATTTTAGGATTCTTTCTTCTAGGTCTGTGAAAAATGTCATTGGTATTTCCATGGGGATTGTATTGAATCTGTAGACTGCTTTGGGTATTATGGCTATTCTAACAATATTAATTCTTCCAATCCATGAGCATGGTATATCTTTCCATTGTGTTGTCTTCAATTTCTTTCATCAATGTCTTATAGTTTTCAGTACACAGATCTTTCACTTCCTTAGTTAAATTTATTCCTAGCTTCTTTTTGATGCAGTTGTACATGGGATTTTCTTAATTTCTCTTTTTGAGAGCTCATTATTAGTGTATAGGAATGCAACCAATTTCTGTATATTAATTTTGTATCCTGCAACTTGACTGAATTTATTAGTTCTAATAGTTTTTTGGTGAAGTCTTTAGGGTTTTCTATATGTAATATCATGTCATCTGCAAATAGTGACAGTTTTACTTCTTCCTCACAATTTGGATGCCTTTTATTTCTTTTTCTTGCCTAACTGCTGTGGCTAGCACTTCCAATACTATGCTGAATAAAATTAAGGAGAGTGGGCATCTTTGTTTTGTTCCTGATCTTAGAAGAAAAGCTTTCAGCTTTTCACTGTTATGTATGATGTTAGCTGTGGGTTTGTCATATATGGCCTATATTATGTTGAGGTACATTCCCTTTATACTACTTTGATGAGAGTTTTTATCCTAAATGGATATTGAATTGTGTCAAATGTTTTTCTGCATCTATTGAGACGATCATATGATTTTTATCCTTTGTTTTGTTAATGTGGTATATATACATTAGTTGATTTCCAGATGTTGAACCATTCTTGCATCCCTGGAATAAATCTCTCTTGATCATAGTGTATGATCTCTTTAATGTATTGTTGAATACAGTTTGCTAATATTTTGTCGAGGATTTTTGCATCTATGTTCATCAGGGATATTGCCTGTAATTTTCTTTTTTTGTAGTATCATTGTCTAGTTTTGATATCAAGGTAATCCTGGCCTCATAAAATGAGTTTGGAAGTCTTCCTTTGTCTTCAGTTTTTTGGAATAAATTGAAAAGGATAGGTATTAACTCTTTTTTAAATGTTTAGTAGAATTCACCTGTGAAGCCTTCTGGTCCTGGACTTTTATTTTGGGGGAGTTTTTTTTTTTTTCTTTTTTTTTATTGATGTCATAACAGTTTATAACATTGTGAGATTCCAGTTGTACATTATTATTTATCAGTCACCATATAATGCTCTCCTTCACCTCTTGTGCCCACCCCCCAACTCCCTACCCCCTGTTAAGCACCAAACTGTTCTCTCTGTCCGTGTGTTAGTTTATATTCCACATATGAGAGAAGTCATACAGTGTTTGTCTTTCTCTGTCTGGCTTATTTCACTTAACATAATAACCTCCAGGTCCATCATGTGGTTGCAAATGGGACAATTTTGTCTTTTTTTATAGCTGAGTAGTATTCCAACGTATATATATATCACATCTCCTTATCCAATCATCTGTTGATGGACACTTGGGTTGCTTCCACACCTTGGCTATAGTTAATAATGCTCCAATGAACATAGGGGTGCATAAGCCTCTTTGGATTGTTGATTTCAAGTTCTTTTGTTAAATACCCAAAAGTGGGATAGGTGGATCATAAGGTATTTCTATTTTTAATTTTTTGAAGTATCTCCATACTGTTTTCCATAGAGGCTCCACCAGTTTGCATTCCCACCAGCAGTGAATGAGGGTTCCCTTTTCTCCGCATCCTTTCCAACATTTGTTATTTTTTGTCTTTGTGATTATAACCATTCTCATGGGTGTAAGGTGATTTCTTAGTGTAGTTTTGATTTGCATTTCCCTGATGATTAGTGATGTTGAACATCTTTTCATATGCCTATTGGCCATCTGTATATCTTCCTTGGAAAAATGTCTGTTCATATCCTCTGCCCATTTTTTGATTGGGTTATTTGATTTTTTTGTTGTTCAGATGTGTGTGTTCTTTATATATTATGGAGATTAACCCCTTGTCGGATATATGATTTGCAAATATTTTCTCCTAGCTGGTGGGTTGTCTTTTCATTTTGATCCTGGTTTTGTTTGTCTTGTAGAAGCTCTTTAGTCTGATGAAGTCCCACTTGTTTATTTTTTCTTTTGTTTCCCTTGTCCGAGTAGACATGGAATTCGAGAAGATCCCTTTATGACCAGTGACAAATAGTGTACTGTCTACATTTTCTCCCAGGAGTTTTATAGTTTCAGGTCTCACCTTCAGGTCTTTGATCCATTTTGAGTTAATTTTTGTGTATGGTGAAAGCAGATGGTCTACATTCATTTTTTTGCAAGTGGCTGTCCAGTTTTCCCAGCAACATTTATTGAAGAGACTTTCCATTATCCATTGTATGTTCTTAGCTCATTGGTCAAAGCTTAGCTGTCCATAGATGTGTGGTTTTATTTCTGGACTTTCAATTCTATTCCATTGATCTGTGTGCCTGCTTTTGTACCAGTACCATGCTGTTTTGATTACTATTGCTTTGTAGTATGTTTTGAAGTCAGGGATTGTGACACGTCCAGCTTTGTTCTTTTTTCCCAGGATTGCTTTAGCTATTCGGGGTCTTTTGTTGCCCCATACGAATTTTAAGATTCTTTGTTCTATTTCTGTGAAGAATGTCATTGGGATTCTGATTGGGATTGCATTGAATCTGTAGATCGCTTTAGGTAGTATGGACATTTTAACTATGTTTATTGTTCCAATCCACATGCATGGGATATCTTTCCATTTCTTTATGTCATCATCGATTTCTTTCAATAATGTCTTATAGTTTTCATTGTACAGGTCTCTCACCTCTTCAGTTAAATTTATTCCTAGATATTTTATTCTTTTTGTTGCAATTGTAAATGGGATTGGGGGAGTTTTAAAATTGCTGATTCAATTTCCTTACTTGTAATCAGTCTATTCATATTTTCTATTTCTCCCTTATTCAGTCTTGGAAAATTGTATTATTCTAGGAATTTATCCATTTCTTCTAGGTTGTCCAATTTGTTGGCACATAATTGTTCATAGTAATCTCTTATAATCCTTTGTATTTCTGTGGTGTTGGTTGTAACCTCTTCTCTTTCATTTCTGATTTTATTTGAGCCCTCGCTCCTTTTTTCGCGATGAATCTGGCTAAAGGTTTATCAATTTTGTTTCTCTTTTCAAAGAACCAGCTTTTAGTTTTGTTTCTTTTTTCTTTTTTTTTTTTTACTCTCTATTTTATTTATTTCTGCTTTAATCTTTATTATTTACTTCCTTATATTAATTTTGGGCTTTGTCTGTTCTTTTTTTTCTAGTTACTTTAGGCGTAAAGCTGGACTGTTTATTTGAGTTTTTATTTTTTTTCTTGAAGTAGGGCTGTATCGTTATAAACTTCCCTCTGAGAACTGCTTTAGCTGCATCCCATAAATTTTGGAAAGTTGTGTTTCCATTTGTCTCGAGGTATTTTTTGGTTTCCTCTTTGATTTCTTCATTGACCCATTGGTTGGTTAGTAGCATGTTTGATGTCCTTTTGACATCTCAAATGGAAAGTCCGAGAAAGATTTTTAACTTATTTTAGAAGGATATTCACTTCTCTCTAAACACATTTTAGAAGGGAGAAAAAGGAGAGAAAAAGCCTAGGGCTTCCTACTATGTTCAAAAGGCTCCCAAAGGCCGCAGCATAGAGCGGGCACAGACACAAACCAAGACAATGTGTTTGTGTTTTTTCCAGTTTTCTTCTTGTAATTGATTTCTAGTTTGAAACTGTTATGGTTGGAAAACATACTTGATATGACTTTTATCTTCTTGAATTTATTGAGACTTGTTTTGTGGTCTAATACGTTATCTATTCTGGAGAATGTTCCATGTGTTCTTGAAAAGAATGTGTTCTGCACTTTTTGGACAGAATGTTATCTATATATCTATTAAGTTCATCTGGTCTAATGTGTCATTTAAGACTAGTGTTTCCTTATTGATTTTCTATCTGGATAATCTAACTCTTGATGTAAGTGAGATATTAAAGTCCCCTACATTATTGTATTCTTGTCAGTTTCTCCCTTTATACCTGTTAATATTTGCTTTATATATTTATGTGCTCATATGTTGAGTGCATAATTTTTTATGAATGTTATATCCTCTTCTTGGATTGACCTCTTTATCATTATGTAAAGCCCTTCTTTGGCTTTTGTTACAGTCTTGGTTTTAACATCTATTTTGTCTGATATGAGTATTGCTACCCCAGTTTTCTTTTTGTTTCCATTTGCATGGAGTATCTTTCTGGCAGAATGCTTGGAGCTGGAGTGGGTGCCAGTTGGGGAGTCCTGGGGTACACTGTATTGGGGCCACCATGGTAGAATGGCTGGAGCTGGAGTGGACTCAGATGGGGCAACCCATGGCATGCCGTGCTGGGGCTGCCTTGCTAGGACGGCTAGACTGGTGTGGCCAGGGGCCCTGGGAATGCTGGGATGGCCTTGGAAGGCAGGCTAGAGTGCCTGGACTCTGCTTCCACCTGCACTATCAAGGTAAATGGGAAATGCAAAAAATGGCACTCATCAGCATGTTCGACCCCAGAGAGAGGTCCAACAGTTTCCGGCCCATTTGGCAAACACTCTAGGATTAGTAAATGGATTTCCTTCATATATAATCTAGGTGATCTTTAAATCACTGTTTTTTTTTGCTGTGCACCAGGATGAGCAAATTTGCATGTTGGCCCTTCAGTGATATCCCTCCCTGCTGCAGGTCTCAGCATCACAGGTCTCGGGTTCCTGTTGATACCATGTCTTTGTCTCTCCAGTCTACCGGTCTCTGTGTGGTCCCTCTATCATCTGTTATGCAGAAGCTGTTCACTCAGCCCTCACTTCTTCTTCGGGGAGTTGATCTACATATAGGTATAGATTGGATGCCTCTGTGGGAGGAGGTGAGTTCAGGGTCTTCCTATGCCACCATCTTGGACTCTTCTTAGCTTATTTTATTTTTTATAAAAACTTTATTGAGATAAATCACATACTATACAGTTCAGACATTTAAGGTATACAATTCAGTGTTTACTATATTCACAAAATTATGCAACCATCACTACAATTTGAGAACATTTCCTCACTCCAAAAAGAAACCTTTCCCCATTAGCAGTCACTCTCCATTCCCCCTTCTTCCTCCCAGCCCTAGGTAACCACTAATCTGTTTTCTGTCTCCATGTATTTGCCTATTGTGGACAATTCATATAAATGGAATCATACAATATGTGGTCCTTTGTTATTTGAATTCTTTAAGCAAGAATTATTTATTTTTTATTTATGGACAAGAAATTTAAAGTTACTTTTTCTAGAAAACATGAACCTTACAGGATTACTGTTTTGTACGTATGCCACAGGAAGTAAGGAGTAACTATCTGGAATATAGTTTTATGTAACAGATTAAATATCCTAAAGTTTTATTTTGTACATATTGTCACTGTAAAATTTCCTGGTTTATTGTCTGAGTTTCCTAGTAAAAACCAGAGCCAAAATCTTCAGCTGTGGTCCTAAAATTTTTCATCAGAATTTTTCACAATTGAAGATAGTCACAGAATTAATTTTATGTTAAAATTTACTAATTATTTGCCCCAATTTTATATTGCTCAAGATAAAAGTGCTAGGAATTTCAGCTTCTTTAATATTTAGAGCTAATTATAATACCTGTTATTTTTATTAAAACGGAAATTGCATATTATGAAAATACACATTTTGGTTGAAATATTTTCAGTTACATAATTCTATAATCATTAATTTGGAAACTTTTTTCTTTATTTAGCATGGCTGCCTTGTGGGATATTATTTGAGGACGAGTTAGGAAGGGACAAAAGTAAGTCATGTTAATAGGAAACAAAAAGAAATAGAAGAGCAGATCCATGGGACTTTGGAAGTGGCAGGGAAGGATGAGCAGTAATTGAAAATTTTTGTCTTCACTATGCAGGATCATATTGTGGTGTCACTTCTAAATTTTGCCTTCTACTATTTAGCTTACTTCCTTTAGTATCCACGCTATTTCTAATTTCCATAAACCCTGTCTCCTCATGCTTCTTACCTGTTAAACAAAGGATATCTTGGAGTCAATAACCTCTATGTTACAATTTAGGGGTTTCTTGCTTTTTTATTTATTTTTTTGGTAGTTCAGAATTTTCTTAGTTTTTTTTTAATTTTTAGACTTTATTTTTTAGAGTAGTTTTAGATTCATAGCAAATTTGAATAGAAAGTACAGAGAGTCTCCCCACACACCCACAGCCTCCCCCACCATCAACATGTCACACCAGAGTGGTACATTTGTTACATTTGATGAACCAACCATAATTTACGTTACGGTTTACTTTTGGTATTTTATCTTCTGTAGTTTTGGCAAATGTATAATGACATGTATATGCCACTGCAGTATTATACATAATTGTTGCCTTAAAAATGCCCTGTGCTCCATTTCATCCCTCCCTCCCCTCTAACCCCTGGCAACCACTGATTTTTATAATGTCTCCAAAGTTTTGCGTTTTCTAGAATGTCATATAGTCAGAACCATACAGTACGTAGCCTTTATAGATTGGCTTCTTTCACATAGTGATAGAATTTAAAGTTCTTCCATGTATTTTCATGGCTTGATAGGTCATTTCTTTTTATTGCTGACAAATATTACATTGTCTGGATGTACCACAGTTTGGTTATCCTTTCATCTACTGAAAATATCCTGGTTGCCTCCAAGTTTTGGGACTTATGAAACATCTGTGTGCAGGTTTTTGTGTGGACATTAGTTTTCAACTCTTTTGGATAAATACCAAGGAGCATGATTGCTGGATCATATGATAAGAATATGTCTAGTTTTTTAAGAAACTGCCAAATTGTCTTCCAAAGTGGCAGTATCGCTTTGCACTCCTGCCAGCAATGAATGAAAGTTCCGTTGCTCCACATCCTCAGTGGTGTTGTTGGTGTTTTGGATTTTGGCCATTCTAATAGGTGTGTCGTGGTATCTCGTTGTTTTAATTTGCAATTACCTAATGACACATGATGCGGGACATCTTTTCATATATTTATTTACCGTGTGCATGTCTTCTTTAGCGAGGTGTCTGTTCATTTTTTAAATCATGTTGTTTGTTTTGTTATTGTTGAATTTTAAGAGTTCTTTGTATATTTTTGATAATAGTCCTTTTTTGGTATACTTTTTGCAAATAATTTTTCTCGGCCTTTGGCTTACCTTCTAATTCTCTTAATGGTGTCTTTCACAGAGCAGAAGTTTTTAATTTTAATGAAGTCCAGCTTATCAATTATTTCTTTCATGGGTCGTGTCTTTGGTATTGCATCTAAAACATCATTGCCAAACCCAGGGTGATCTAGATTTTCTCTTACGTTATTTCTAGGAGAGTAATAGTTTTAAACGTTACATTTAGACATATGATTCATTTTGAGTTATTTTTTAAGGGTGTAATATCTGCGTTTAGATTAATTTTTGTTGCATATGGATGTCCAATTGTTCTGGTACAATTTGTTGAAAAGACTATCCCTTCTCCATTGAATTGCCTTTGCTCTTTTGACAAAGATTAGTTAACTATATTTGTGCGGATCTATTTTGGGGCTCTCTATTCTGTTGTTAATCTATATGCTTATACTTTTGCCAATACCACACTTGATTACTGTAGCTTTATGTAAGTCTTGAAGTTTGCTGATGTCAGTCCTCTGTCTTTGTTCTTTTTCTTCAACGTTATGTTGGCTATTCTGGGTCTTTTCCCTCTCCATATAAACTTTAGAATCAGTTAGTTGATATCCACAAAATAACTTGCTGGGATTTGGATTAGGATTACATTGAAACTATAGATCAAGTTAGGAAGAACTGACATCTTAATATTGAGTCTTCCTAATCATGAACATGGAATGTCTCTCCACTTGTTTAGTTCTTTGATTTATCAGGTTTTGTGGTTATCATTCTATAGATATAATACATTTTTGGTTATACTTATACCTAATATTTCTTTTTTGATGCTTATATAAATGGTATTATATTTTTAATTTCAAATTCCAATTGTTCCTGGCTGGTATATAGGGAAGCAGTTGATTTTTGTATTTTAACCTTACATCCTGCAACCTTACTATAGTCACTTAGTTGTTTTGGAAGTGTTTTTCATTGTTTCTTTTGGATTTTCTATGTAGACAATCGTATCTATAAAGAAGGACATATTTTTTCTTCCTTTTTATTTCATACACCCTTTATTTCCTTTTCTTGTCTTATTGCATTAACTAGGTCTTCCAGTATGATAGTGAAAAAGATTGTTGAGAGGGGATATCCTTGCCTTGTTCTTTATCTTAGTGGGAAGACTTCTAGTTTCTTACCATTAAGTATGGTGTTAGCCGTAGGTTTTTTGTAGATGTTCTTTTTTATGTTAAGGAAGTTATCCTCTATTCCTACCTTGCTGAGAGTTTTTATCATGAATAGGTGTTAATTTATTGTTTATTTTTACACTGAAACTTTATCAATTAACGTTTTTATCACTGTTTACAATTATAAGATTATAGGTCATGTGCTATAGTCACGCATCACATAATGACAGGGAGAAGTTCTGAGAAATGCATCATTAGGCAATTTTGTTGTGTGAACATCATAGAGTGTATTTACACAAACTTTGATAGTATAGACTACTACACACCTAGGCTGTGTGGTACTAATTTTATGGGACCACCATTGCATATGCGGTCTGTCATTGACCAAAACATCATTATGCTGCATATGACTGTTAATTATAATTAATATAAATGCAATTCTTTTTTTTTTGGATGAGGGCTAAGCAGATTTTCTCACAAACCATTTGCAAAAAACAGATTCTCTTTTTGGAACATAGTCTTTGTTTCAAAAACCAGAGTAGGAAACATGGTTTTGAAGGAAAGGGAAAAAGTCTTTAAATGTTTAATTTGTGCTAAGCATTCATAAAGATAATAATGGCTATGAGAATTCCCCATCCATCCACAACCCATCACAACTTTTAATCATTTTCTCTAAGTGCTTTTCCTTTTGGCAAATAATAGCTTAGTAGCCCTCACTGGAAATGGACAGCACATCCTCTACTTAATCACATGGAACATTTAAGCAAAAAGAGACAGTTTCACCTATAGGCAAGTTGTTCACTGACATCTTGAATTATTTCTAAGATGCAGGAGCTTTTTACTTCATAATCAAAGAGTTGGCTCTGATTATTATGACATAAATTCAAAAATTAACCTTTCTTATTGTCTCTTCTAAAGTCTTAGAAAAAATATATATATATTTTTTTAAAAAAAGCACACATTGGGGAAGAGAATTGAAATAAGATATTTCCAAACTATATTTCCAAATTTTCACTTTATCTTCAGCTTGGCTACTATTTTTTTCCTGCATTTGGTTAGCTCTGCCCTTAGGTGGTCTCAGTTCTGACACCTGAACTTCATCATCCTCCCAGCTCCATACTCCTCCTGTTCTTGGTTCCAACTCTGAATTCCTCTATACGCTGCCCGGTCTAGGGCTCTGCTTTGCTCACCTTCCTCTAGGACTTAGCTTGCCTATCATTTTTATAAAGGGCTTTAAAACAATGCTCTGCTATATCTCTAGAGCCATAAGACCTAGAAATTGCTTTGAAGGGTCCCCCTTCCTCTTCTGTTTCCTTTTCAGGACACTTTCCCTCACTCCTTCCTAAATTTCCCAGCTTTGAATCTCATGTCATCACACCCTTCATTGTTGTGTTATTTATTGATCCCTACTCATATCTTCATTACCTAATGATTATGGCCCATGGTTCCCTGTCATTCTCTCTAATAATATTCCCGACTTAGTTCTTTGTCACCTCAATATTCACTTGGCTCCTTGAATCCACTTCTCCAATGATCTAATCCTCCATTCTTTGTCAACTACTCACTCCCATTATCATAAAACCTTGCCTCTGCTATTATTATAACTGTAACTTAGAACTGCAGTCATTTGAATCAAGATGCCATCGCTATTGGGGAACTGAGACTACCAGTCAACATGCCTGTGTTGTATGTTTCAGGAAAACTTTGCCCAAGAAAGATAAGACTAAAACTATAAAGCAACAAACAACTTTTTTGTTTTCTTCAGAAAATTCCTGCAAATTAATTTATCTAATACCTTTATCTAAGTCAGCTCACATGGGCAAAAATTTCCCTAAAACAACAATTACTTATCTAGTCTTGATTCAAGACCCTCCCTTGTTTTGTCTATCAATTCTAAACAATTGTGTCATGAATTTTGCTCAGTTCCCAGTTCCCAGCCTTGAAAGCTCCACTTCAAAACTTAAGTCCACACCCATACCCCTATAAAGATCCTTTCCTGACTTCCTCCTTTTGAAACATGGCTAAGACTCCTTTACTGCAGTGAGTTCTAATAAACTTAATTTTGCTTTATTAAGATTCCTGGTGATATTTTAGAGACTTTAACACAACTCGTCTATGATGTTACTTTTAAGCAGTCTACCCTCTGACCCTATTACAACACGCCCCTTCCACCTCAACCCTACAACTCCGTGGACAACTTAAATCCATTGATCTTGTCAACAGTCACTGTCCTTCACCACCTCTTGTCCTCATTCTCTCCATATCGAGCTTAAGTTCTCTGATCAGTCATAATCACTCCCTTGTAAACATCCTCAACATCCTAGCCCTCACCTACATCATCACATTCACTTGGAAAACCAACACCACCTGTCAGTTCTCATTCTCCCCTCCTCACTGCCTATGTTCTTGTGACTGAACACGGCTGGAGAGACACCCTCATGTGGAGCCGTCAGATTTTAATTTCTCACTGAAATCTTTAAGTTGGCCCTTATTGCTGCCTGGAGTACATTGTATATTGCCTCAGTTCATTCCCTCTCCCAAGTTCCTGTTTCCAACTTTCTCACCTTTCTTCAGAGTTCAGACATCCCCTTCTCAATCACTCTTTTATTTCACTGAGAGATTTGAAACAACGAGAGGAGAAATCCCTTAAGCTCCCATACCACGTTTACTCGCCTACCAGCATTTGTAACAAAATCCTTCCTTTCTTCCTATCACTAGAATTGAATTGCTTCATCCTTTCTCCCCTTTTACTTATGCATTCACATCACTATATAAACATGCTACTATTTCTCCCATTAAAAACCAAACAAACAAACGAACCTTTCTTACCTCCCTGTCTCCCTCCAGCTACCACCCCATTTCTCTGCTCCTTTTTTAGAGATTAGCTCATTAAAAGGGTTATCTATATCTGCTATCTACACTTTCTTTCTATTCTATCTTAGATTTACTCCAATTCAAATTCAACGCATCTCAAAACTTCTCTATATTACTAGATCCAATGGTTAATTTTTAGCCTTCATTTTATTTAGCAGCAGAATTTGACCCATTATTGCCTCCCTCCTCCTTGAAATACATTTTAAATTTATCTTCCAGGACAATACCTCCTTCTGGTTTCCTCC
Source organism: Diceros bicornis minor (assembly GCF_020826845.1). Classification (NCBI taxonomy): domain Eukaryota; kingdom Metazoa; phylum Chordata; class Mammalia; order Perissodactyla; family Rhinocerotidae; genus Diceros; species Diceros bicornis. The sequence continues at coordinate 17,596,227 of NC_080742.1, read as the reverse complement.
TTTCCTTACTGGTTGTCTTTTTTCATCTTATTTTCTGATTCCTTTTCCTATCTCTGAACATCTCGACCCTTGATGATCTTATCCAGGTTTCTGGCTTTGAATTTGATGAGTACCAAGTTTATATCTTCAACTAGCACCTTCCCTTGAGCTACAGATTTCTACGTTTAATTGCTGACTGGACATTCTTACTTGGACGCCCAACAGACATCTTAAGTTTTGCATGTCCAAAACTGAACTCTTCATCCTCTCCAACCAAATATGTTTCTCCCACAATCTTTGCTATTTCAGTTAATGGGAACTTTAATTTCTTAGGCTAAAAACCTCGGATCGATACTTAACTTTTCTCGTTTTTCTACCTTACATTCAACTAGTTAGCAAGTCCTCTTGGCTTTATCTGCAAAATGTATCCACAGTCTGACCATTTCACTGCTAGCATCATGGTCTAAATCAGAGGTTTCTCACCTAGATTATTGAAATAGCCTTCTAACTGATCTCCTGCTACCACCCTGATCCAATAACCATCTCAATACAGCCACCAGAGTGGTACTAATAAAACAGTGTCAGATTATTTCTCTCTTCCACTCAAAACTCTCCAGGTTTCCCGTTTCATCAGAGTAAAAGCAAAATCCTTGTGATATTTTAAGAGGTCTGTGTGATCTCGTTCCCTTAATGTTCTGACTTCGTCTCTTACTTCTCTTCCTACTGCTCACTTTGTTCAGCTGGTCTACATTTCCTGCTGGTCCTCAGATATGCCTGGTTCATCCCTACCTGTGGAAATGTGCCCAGATTATTCAGATTTCCAGGAATGCTATTCCTCCAGATATTCAAGGCTCACTCCCTCACTCCCTTAAAATCCTTGCTCAACATAGTTGTCTTAGTGAGGCCTTCCCCGATCATCCTTTTAAGAATCACAATTCTTGCTTTATCCCTGCATCCCTATCTTCTACTTTGCTTTATTTTTATTTATTTAGTTCATTGTATGTTTCCATGCAGTAGAATGTAATCCTCACAAGAGTAAGGTTTTTTTTTTTCTGATTTGTTGTTCACTGCTCTATCCTCTAGAATCTAGAACATTGCCTAACATATAGTAGGTGTTCAGTTAATTTTCGTTGAATAAATAAACGCATAGAACTTAATGTTTTAAAAACTTATACTGATTTAGGTTTTAGGCACATTTTTCACAAGTTACATTCTGTTATGTATTTTTAATCTGTTCAGTTGCTTTTGGCCTCCTTTCTCAAAATATACAAATTAGCTGAATATTACTTTTATTATTCACCATACTTTCAGTAAGGTCACTTTGTCTGTGATTCCTATGAAAACTGGATCATGATGCCTCATTATTTAATGAGATGTCACAAATCAGGTCATTAAGTAGCACTCTTCTCAACTCTTATATTGATTATGTGAGCCAATCTCACAAAAGCAGGAATAAAATGACTTCTATGCCAAAGCCCAGTAGATCATAGAATCACTTTTAATAAAATATCGGGAAATTTTGCGCAAAGTAAAAGGGTAAAAATTTTATGTCCCACAAGTGACATTAAAGTAAATGCATTTGGGAAGAATTATTTCAGGCATTTCCAATGGACACTTTTATGAGGTGCTGTTGATCACAGTTTCTAAAGTATCACATTGAGTGGTTTCATTTCCTATCACATTTCTTCTTTTTAAAGTAGTAAATAGCTATGATAATTCTTATTTCATCATGCCTGTCACATGTAACAAGGAACAACCCATCTTGTTTTCATTATTAATCATGGATACTGAATATTGAAAGACTAGATATAACAACTCTGTCAAGTCTTGTTGCTACCAGGGCGGTAATTTGTCTGTGAGTAATGGCTGAGTATAACAGAAACATGTGATGGTGAGACTCAGCTTCAACCAAGACTTGGTTTTGTTTTTTTAAACTTAACTTTAGTGTTTCTCAAAATGTGTTTTTTGTTCATGTGGTTGCAAGCAAAATGATTTTAGGTAGTATGTGGAAAGACACATTAAAAATTAATTCACATCTTCATTGTAATGTATATAAGAAAATAAGTAAGTAATAGCAGAAATGCTACTCAGCAAATATCAAGAAGGGGATAAACAAAATGAGTGAAGTTTGGAAAATCTTTGTTATTGGATGAGATCGCCAACTAATACCTAAATATTGTTTGATTACAGAATGTTGAATTAAGTTAGTTCACTAAAGAAAAAGGGACATTACCTGATATCCACTCTCCAGAGAGAACATGAATGAAGGAATAAATAAACAATAAAGAGCAAGGTGAGCATTAGACAGTAGTGAAATTTAGGACACACCACGCTGCCTCAACTTGACTATTCCAGCCCGCTATGTGGCTCCCGGTAGTAACACTAAAAAAGATGCAAGTAATTGGCATTCTTCTCGCCTTAAAAGTTAAATATGTACTCTGAAAATTCCTCATTTTCTTTATATATGCTTTTAAGAACAAATAGAAAAAATCTATTCCCCACAACTCAGCATCCCTATACATAAAAAGTCTAATCACTCCCATACTTTTGTACATCTAGGACAAAAACGTCATTCTCCCACTTTCCAGCTCATTATTAAATGGCATCAAATACTTTTCTCTTAATCTTCCTTATGTAATGACTGTAGTCTAAGTAAAAATTATATTCCTTCTTTGGATATTTTATAATCGTATTCTATAAATTCTGACATTAGCACACCTTTATTTTGTTTACTTTAACACTTAAAATTGTGCTATTTCTTCTAGTCTATGCCTAGAATGTTTGATGAGGAAGCAGGAAGAAAACAAATGATTGTCACCAGTTTGGGTTCGGTACCTGCCTCCACATTTTACTAGCTGCATGACTTTGAATAAGTTATATTATCCCTCAGAAAATTATTTTTTCTCATGTGTAAATTAAGAAAGCCAGCCTTGGTGGTCAGGTGGTTAAGATTCAGTGCTCTTATCATCACAGCCCGGGTTCGTTTCCCAGTCAGGGAACCACACCATCTGTCTGTGGGTTGTCATACTGTGGTGTTGCTGTGATGTGTGTGTTGCTGTGATGCTGAAAGCTATGACACTGTTATTACAATTACCAGCAGGGTCACCCATGTTAGACAGGTTTCAATAGAGCTTCCAGACTAGACAGACTAGAAAAAAGAACCCGATCACCCACTTCCAAAAAAATTGGCAATGAAAACTCTTTGAACAGCCAGAGAGCATTGTCTGATACAGCGCCAGAAGGGGAGAGGATGGTGCAAAAGACTGGGCAGAGTTCTGCCCTTCTGTCCACAGGGCCGCTAGGAGGTGAAATCAACTCAATGGCGCTAGCAACAACAAAATTAAGAAAAAGAATACTTTATCATGGGTTTGTTGAGAGAATTATGCGAAATGATGTCAAAGTATTTCATAAACTGTAAAGTGTCATGCAAATGTTATAATATAAATGTATTTTGATAAATTAAAAAATTACCTCGAATGTATTTAATTTAGTTAAGATATGATTTTATGCTTTTCTTCCTTCAATTTTAAGAGTGTTTATGCATAATTATTGGAAAAATATTTATTTCTTAAAATGCCTAGTCAAATATGTGTACTAATTATAAAGAATTGCTGGCCCTTTATTTCTGAGTGAAAATGTGCTAAATCTTTCCAAAGAACAATGCTTCTCTATTTTTATCTGTGTTGGATTATAGTTATGAGAATAGGATAGATAAGCTAATCTTACAGGCATAACGTGAATCTTTATAATTTTGAAGTGTTTAATTACATTCAGAAACTTTATTTTTTTTGCCTGTGTATATATGGGGTTTTGGAGGCTATAAGGTATAGGGCATATATCTGTCACATAGTTCTATTATTGTGATCCTTAAGACACATCCTTGTGAGTACTACTGGCTTATATATTCATTAAAATTTTGAAATGTGCACACCTACCCAACAAGAGTAGTGTGTAATTGCCCTCTATTCTATGTTGCCCTCTATTTCATCTCATCTATATGGTGGGCATAATAATATCCATCTCAAAGTGTGTTCACATTAAATGAGATAAAGCAAACTTTATTAGAAGATAAAGCAAAACTATTAGAAGAAAATATAGAAGGAGATCTTTATGATCCTAGAGTTGGCAGGGATTTAATAAAATAAATGTAGGGCCACATGAACCACATAAGAAAAAGGTCCCGGTCTGATTAAATTAGATAATATATAAGACTATGTTAAAAGTTAAGCAATGCATTAGGTACAGTGTTTATGGAATACACAGCAGACAAAGGGATATCATGTAAATGATATCAAGAAAATCCACAAATAAATATTAAAAAGATATTTTTAAATATCAGCAAATGATATGAACAGAAAATTTATAGACAAATAACCTCAAAAGGTCAATGAATATGTAAAGTGATACCCAACGTAAGAAAAATAAAAACAGGATGAAATGAAACTCTCAACCCATCAGATTGCTAACCACTAAAAATTCAGATATTTAAGTTTGGTAAGAATATGTGTAAGTATGAATTTTCTTGAAAGGAGTTTTGACATGCTAATTAGTACAGCTATCTTGGAGAGAAATTTGGCAGTAAAATATTAAAACAGTGCATACTTTACGACTCAACCATTCTCTTCAAGGTATATGCCTCAGAGAAATTTTTTCACCTAATCAAAGACCACATGGAGCTAATAGAAAATTCAAAGAATTTCAAAATAACCTTCATATACATTGGAAAAGGAATGGATGTACAAGTTTTCATATAATAATAAATGGCAAATGTAGACAATATTCTATCTATCGATCTCTCACATGTATGGATCTCAAAAACATAATGTTGATTATAAAAAGTGGTTAATGGAGTGTAAAATTATGTACTTTTAAAAAAGCATACACACAAAAAAATGCTATATTTAAAGGACAGGTCTGAAGTGTGTATTGGACAGATACATCAAATACAAGACAGTGAGCGTCTGTGGGTTGGGGAGGGAAAAGGGCGGGAAAGAGGGATAAATGAGACAAAAATTAATAAGCTGTAGTTAGATGGTTATGTGCCACTAGCATAGGACTACAATAGATAATATCAATACAACTCTTAAGATAAGGTTCATGTGCAGAAGAGAAAAAAAAAGAAAAATGATCAATCTAATTAAATCAGATTATATATACGCAAAATATAGTGTTTACTATATCATGGACACTCAATTTTAATTTGTTTCATACCTTTTCCTATAAAGTTTGGTCAAATTCAATTCTACTTGCATTTTTCAGTTTTTAAAAGTTACTATTTTCTCTGTCATAACAGAATATCCAGGTTTCACTGAGGCTGTAAACTGATATAATTGGGAAATATGGTAAATTCAGAAATCAGATCATTGTAGCAAAATATTACTTTTAATACCTGAAAGATAAAGACATGAAGATAAACAGCATTGATATGGACATCCCCCTGAGATCTCAAATTTATTTCCTATGTTAATCAAAGTTCTTCATGCTCAGAGAAACTAAATTTCACTGGACTGTCTCAAAAGGCAAAGACTGAATATCTGTTTCTGAGAAGAGGATGAGAGTCAAGTAAACACTTTTAGTCCACAGAAAAGTGTGAAGATTTCCTATTCCACAGAAGATTTTCTGTCCTATTTGGTAATTGCAGCTTGCCAACTTTTGGTTCTAGCCCCATGGACCCTCCATCCCAGGTGAGCCAGTACACTGCATAAAGGATGGTGGTTTGTAAGCATATTGGGTGAGTGGTGGGGAGAAAATACGTCCTTACATCCCTTCTGAGTTTCTGTTCAAATACTTTTCCTAGTTTCAATAAAGAACCTTTTGATCTGTACCAGAAACTGCACAGAGACGATTTCCCGCAGAGTACCAACAGATACTGTTGTAAGAGTCACAGAGAAGAAATATTATGCTTTGTAGTAATGGACTTACTGTGCATTTCATACTTTTGCACCCTCATACAAAATTGATTATGTCCTAATAATGTCCCAAATATAGATATATGAAATTTTACCTATTATATAATTTAGCCAAATCTTTACATTAATGTGGCCAAATAAATTGTTGAAGATTACATACCATATCTCTAAGACGTCTGATCCAAAGTCCAATGCTTTTCTTTTTTGTCATACAACTACTCAGAAACATGTTGACGTCCACACTAAATGGTTTAAAAATGCTTTGTGTAAACACACACACACGCACACTTCTAGGAACTGTTCCTCTTTGTATATACCAAACATTTCCATTAGCTCAGGATGAATAACTTGGCTAATTCTATTATCATCTCCAAAACGTAGACAGCATATAAAAGCTTAAATGTTGTATATTAGCAGTAAACTGATTTCTTTCAGATTCCTAAACATTCCTGGCAGAGACTTCTTTGAATGGAAGCGTTAAATTATATTAATCTTTCTCTCTTTAAAATCTAATACAGTGTAAATGTCAGAAGAGAAGGAAAAAAAGGAAACAAGGAAGGAAAGCAGGAAGATGGGTTTTGTCCCTCTATCTTTCTAATGCTTCTGACATTGTTCCTGCTGGTTCTTTGCCCACATCCTTAATACCTGCTTGCTGCCTCCTCGTAGGTCTCACCCCATGGAGGAAGGCCTGGTCTAAATTGAGCCCTTTCTTAATAAGACACTGTCTCGAACAAGGACTCTTCTTTGAACATTTGAACGACACATTGCCAAATTTGACTTATTTCTTAAAATCATTCAAATAAGATCTACACTTTTTTAATTAAGCAGGCATTACCCTGGATTATTGATATTCCAAGCACTAGCTGATTTGAACACTGCCTTCATTATACATTGATTGATTAATTAATATATGCTTTCACATTTATTATGTATCTAATTGCCAGGTATAGTTTTAGATTTAGAGGTTAAACAGATGAACAGAATACAATATTTGATTGAACAGAACATGATACTTAATCTAGGGGGAGTCATCCTTAGCCAGAGATACACATAAATATCCACATAGAGAAATTATTGTTGTTTGGACAAAAATCTCCTTTTACCACAGACTTTAGTGCTGTGCAAGCCAGCTGTCCTGGAAACCATTTCTCTTTGGTCATAAAAGAGGCTACATAAAAATATTCATGTCCTCACTAATTTAAAAATTTATTGAATGCCTCATATTTCAGGCACTGTGCTCGGCACTTGGGCCATCATTAATGAATGAAACACATTAAAATATAAAAATCTGCCCATACCCTGGGAGACTTTGATGTAGAAAAGATTATTTTCAGTGTGGAAACAAGAAAATTTCATAAATTTTTATTCACTGGGAAAAATAACTCTGGTAATATTTACTCAAATAAAATGCAAGTCAGCAACGATTCCTGGGGGAAAGGTGTGACTATGAGTATCTGAGCCTGTAGGTGGATGGTGCTAAATTTTAATGTCATTCCTTTCCACAATTTTGTCTCAAATTAATCCCAAGAATGTCTTAGTGTTTTCACATAGAACTAATTTGGATTTAATGTTTTGATATATCTATCTTCATTTTTAGATGAAAAATTCACAATATTCTATATTGGTAAACATTTCTCTATATTTCAACGTAGGTTACATGACATTTTGTGTGGAATGTTTAAACAGAGTTAGCCCTCCATCATGGCAGTGGTGGAGGGTGGGGGTGGAGCATATAATGGTACTGCACGGAAATTCTTATTGCAACAATGTTTGTCCGATGTGAGGGAAAGGAAACAATTTAGCTTGGACTCTACTTGTTGTGGGTAATCTTCCATATTTACTCCAAGGGAGAGAGTGGTAGAACACAGAGAAAAAGAAGGTGTCTAAGACTTATGGCACAGTGCTTGGATATGAAAGAGACTATTCCAAAGTTATCAGGTAAATTTGGCAGACATTAGATCAAGATGATAATAGCTCCTAATCAAGAAAGTAGCCAACTGAAACTCTGGGTGGAGGGAATGAGGTAAGAACAAAGTGAGAAACCAAAAAATAATCAGCAGAACCTAAAAGAAGAAGATTCGAAATTGGTTGAAGCCTGAGATTGATGACACTTCTAAAGGTTTCCAAACGTTCATTAGAGAAAAGAAACTGTGAGTTTATATTTCAACTTCATGCACCAATTTGGAGGAGTGCATAGTATTTTTCCTTCAGTTGTTTATCTATAGAACAGAGTATCCTATACTCACTCAATAGTTTATCAAATAAATAATTGATGGAAGGTAACTGATTACAGGCCTACAAGAGCATCTCCCTGACTTTTTTTGGTCCTAACAATGGAAATGATATTTGTTATCAGCTTAAAAGAGATGATAGAATATTGTTTTAGTTTAAGAGAAACAATGGGGAAGCATTGTTCCTTTAGTCATCATATTCCTTGAATGTTATGTGTAATCTCAATTCTCCTTGATTATTCTAGTTTTTATCCCTTTTTATCGAGACATCTAAAGTTGCATCTCATTATCTAAATAGTTCTTCTTTTGCATCCAATGTGAGTCAGAGACTTAGCCAGGGATGGGCTGCAAAGTTGTTTGCTGCACAAAAAGTATACAAACTGGATCATGGTTTATAAGAAATATATTTAAGTCAAGAGATACAGAGCATTTCAAAATAAAAGGATTGGCAAATAGATATCAGGCAAAAATACACAAAATAAGGAAGTATTGACAAAATAATATGAAACATGGTACAATTCAAGGGTGGAAAAGAGAAAGAATGATAAGTAGCAAAATTTATGATGAAGGTCTGAGGAATAAACTTATTGCACCAAAAACAGAACAGTCAAATATACACCAAAATCATTGTAAATAAAAGGAGAACATCACAAAAAGCAATTAGTATGGGTGTTTTGTTTTTGGTTTTTGGTTTTTGGTGAGGAAGATTGGCTCTGAGCTAACATCTGTTGCCAATCCTCCTCTTTTTGCTGAGGAAGATTACCCCTGAGCTAACATCTGTGCCCATCTTCCTCTATTTTGTATCTGGGATGCCGCCACACACGGCTTGATGAGCGGTGCATATGTCTGTGCCTGGGATTCAAACCTGCAAACCCCTGGAAGCCTAAGCAGAGTGTGTGAAAACCACTACACCATTGGGCCGGCCCCAGTATGAGTGATTTTCATATACCTCTGTCAATATTAGACAGAGCCACTGGATCAAAATAAATACATTATAGATAAATAACAAGAAGGGCTTCTATTTCTAGTAATATGGTAGCCTAAGATTATATAAAATTCTTTCCAGTAGAAAGCACTTAAAATGCTGGGTAAATTATAAAACACTCTTGTAAATGAATATGAGCGTGAAATAAAGAAAGGAAAATCCCTAGGGGTCAAAAACAGAAAGCTGGTTAAAAAAAAAAAAAAAAGTGAATTAGTGATGATCCTCTTGCTTCGGAGGCACTCAGTTACCTTAAAAAAAAGAGGCTTGTGTTTTGATGACCATGTAGAGCCAGGAAACAAAGCATTAGGTTTAGGATAGATTCACGTTTGACCTGAAAACTCTACATAAAGTTGGGACCCACAAAGAACTACACAATGAAAGCCTGGATCAAGAAAATGTAACCAACAGGAAAGGTTGCCTAAAAGAAAATTATTTGCCCCCACCTGAGCCATAAGTGTGGATAAATGTCTCCTCTGAGAGTTTGTAGCCACTGTCCTGTTATCACAAGGATTAAGATTAAAATTTACACTATTTACACCTGGCTGGGGTACCACAAGCTGAGCAATTAACATAAAGTGGGTACCACATGTGGATGCTTCTCACAGGAAAACAAGCTAAGAACGCAAAACACAAAATTATAAAACACCTGAGGAAATAAGTCACCATAAGCAAGTGTCAGCAGAAACGAAAAAGAACCCTTAGAATTTGAGCTAATAGAATTTCAGGCTATAGACCAGCACCGCCCAATAAAAAACATCATGTAATACACATATTTAATTTTAAATTTATTTATAGTCTCATTAAAAGAGTAAAATAAACAGATGAGATTAATTGTAATAATATAATTTATTTAATCCCAAGTAAAAAGAGTATTATTATTTCATCATATAATCAATAAAATTATTAATTAGATATCTTATTCTTTTTTTCATACTAAGTCTTTGAGATCAGTATGTATTTTACACTTTCAGTACATTTCCATTCAGACTAGTTATAGTTCAAGTGCTGAATAGCTACACATGGCTAGTGATTACCATCTTGGACAGAGAAGAAATAGACTATAAGTATTGTCAAAATTATTAAATACAGAAAAGATGAAATAAAAATATGAGATTAAAAAACAAATAAAAACAGAACTTCAATACATTTAAAATATATCAATAAAAATTAAAACTGAGTAACTTAGAAAAACAACATTAGAAACAGCTGAAGAGGGAAAGATGTGTTAAAAGACAATAGCACAAATTACCCAGAATGCAGTGGGAAGAGAAAAAGAAGTTAGAAGATGAGGAAGACAGAGTAAGAGAGTCCAAGATACATATACTTATAATCGTAGATGGGGAAAATAGAATAAGAGAAAGGGAGTATTTGAAGAGATCATTCCTGAGTATTTGCCAGAATTAATGACAGATAAGAATTTTTAAGATTTTATTTATTTATTTTTTACCCCCAAAGCCCCAGTAGATAGTTGTATGTCATAGCTGCACATCCTTCTAGTTGCTGTATGTGGGACGTGGCCTCAGCATGGCCAGAGAAGTGGTGTGTCGGTGCGCACCCGGGATCCGAACCCTGGCTGCCAGCAGCGGAGCCTGTGCGTTTAACTGCTAAGCCACGGGGCCGGCCCAGAATTTTTAGATTCAGGAACACAATAAGTCTCAAATTGAATAAATAAAATTCTATGCCTGTATATATCTAGTGAATCTACAGAACAAGAAAAACACAGAGAGAAAGACCATGTTAAAACCAACTAGAGATAAAGACAGATTTCAATCTGTCCTTGTTATTTGTGGCAGTTATGGTCTATGAAGTTGCTATGAACACTGAGTTAGCTAATATGGAGCCATTGCTCCTAGGGGAAATATGGAGTTAGGTTCCTGTGAGCCTCTGGTCATAGCATTTTCATCAACCCATCAACACATAACCTTTTTTATGTGTGTTTCTATGTAAAGATATTCTATTTAATATATATTTCTTCCAAATAATTAACTACATGGTCTTTGAATGATTTAAAGCCAGGGGCTTTGGAGACCATTTGTGTTATAGAGGTTCATTTGACAATGTCATTATCAAAGAACCCAGTCTCATCAACATTGAAAAAAACCTGTTCTTCCAAATAACCCTTTTCTTGCTTAACACTTAGCAGATACTTTAAAAATTCTTCAACAGCTTCCTAATCTGCAGAATCTGCCTCACCTTTAATTTTTTGATTTTCATGCCATATTGCCTTTTGAAACGTGCAAGCTAGTCAGCACTAGCCCAGAAGAGTTTTACATTTTCCTGACCTTCAGTAACATGGCTATAAATTTGTTTGGCTTTTAGCCTCACAAGAATGCTGTTCACTATGCTTTTTCTTTTTCATTATAAGGGAGCTGTTTTACTAGGTATTAACACTTATTTCAAAGATACTGTAATCAAGCAATGCGATAATGTAACAGAAGTGGACCAATTGTTCAACGGAGTAGAAAGAGCTCATGAAATTTACAGAAATTTAGTACATGTAAAAGCTAGTATTTCAATTAAATGGGAAAAGTATTTAATAAATTGTGCTGGCACAACTGGTTACATGCATCTGGAAGAAAATAGAGTTGAATGCTTACCTTATACAATATAGAAAAACAAATTACAGATGGATTAAATACCTAAATGTACAAAAGTGAAATTTTAGAAATAAATGTAAAATTTATCTGTAATTTAGGAGCAAGTGAAACTATTATAACTGAGCTCATGAAGTGAGCTTCCTAGTTCTATATTTGGAGGACAAAGTGTTTCTGAGAGAGTGGTTTTGGTTGAGCAGGGATTTCTGGCTCCCAGTTCTGCATCTTACTTCCCAACATCCACCACTCTCCATCTACATAGCTTTGTTCTAGCCAGTTTAAATAAGTTATCAAAGAGTCTTCTTGACAATGTGTGGCTGGCAAGAGCACTTACTCTTTGAAATAAAATTATCCAACTGGACTAGCCTTTTGGGGTAAAGAGTGGTTAAGGGTCTAATTATGCTTTTATAGTATTGAAATAACTGAATTATTCTTGATATTACTGGAAAAAGAACAAGGAAAATAGCCTTTACATTACTCTGCCTAGTTGCCTTAGGGAACAGGTGTTAAATTGTAGGCAGCAAGCACCGTCTACCTACGTCCCTACAGTTGAAAGCAGATTTACGCTGCTGCTGTCAGACTGACGATTAACAAAGAACCTAAAGTTTCATGAGGAAAGCAACATGAAGTAGCCAATACAGACCTGTGGTTAATTTTATATAACTTGTGTTTTTAAAATATTTTGATAGGAACTGTTGACAATGTCTAGACTTCAAACATCTGGAAGAACTGTGTATTTACATGTGAAAAACATGTATTTATTTTTGGATAAAATGCCACATGATCTAGTTTCATGGATTCAAAGTTTATATTAAGATGGAATTTCCTAGAAGCATATAGAAATAATCTGTTTTATTAGAAGCTCATTTTAAAACAAAGACTAATTCTGTTTTCTCATTCAAATAGAGTATAGATACAGAGATTCAACCAAATAATTTGAAAAATTACTCTCCATAAATTAATACTGAGTATGATGACTTGAGCTGACATAAATGTAAAGAATGAGTGGTGAAAGCATCTGATCATTTAGCAGCATTTAATGAACAGATGCTGAACGCCGCCGAGCTCATCTACCAGAGAGCTTCAGGCTGGCAGAGGGGTCAAGGGAACTTAGCTTTCCGCCTCCTGCCTTAACATATTTAAGTTTCAACATATAACATAATATATCACATTATATATAGTTAACTTTCATTCATTGAACTCTGTACAATGAAACCTGCTGAATTGTATAAGCTCTCTGATTTTCTTTCCTTCCTCTTATGCTTATGGGATCCATCATTTCCATTTTAAATCCTATTCTGAACTATTTTGATCTTTTCATATGCTTCTATCTCTAGGATGTTTTTTAATCCCAAGTGATACTTTTAAATTTTTGTCTGTATGCATTTTTTTCTAGAAAAAGGAACAGTGAGAAACATGGAAGCAGTGAAGTGTTATATTCTGGGTACTGCAATTCAACTAATTTACCTGCGAATGTGAAAACCTGCAGTAAATAATACTGATAGTATTTTATCAACTTGGATCTAAAACTGGACTTATTTCAATAAAAAATAATCATCTAATTTTTAAATAATCAATGTTGTTCTGTAAATATCTGAAAAGTTCACTTTAAACTAGCTTTTGGATATTTGAAATACAAACGTGTAGTATTATCTACTAAAGAAGTAAAATTGACAAATAAAAATTGTGTCTCTTTAAGATGTACAACTTTATGTTTTGATATACAATTACATTGTCAAATAATCACCACAATCAAGCTAATTAAAATATCCATCACCTCACATAGTTACCATTTTCGTTTTTCTGGTATGGTGAGAACACTTAAGGTTTACCCCCATAGTAAATTTCAAGTATGCAATACAGGACTGTTAACTAGAGTCACACTGCTGTACATTATATCTCTGAAACTTATTTATCTTGTGTTACTGAAAGTCTGTGCCCTTGACCAAAATCTCCCCATTTCCCCTTGTCTCCAGCCTTGGCAACCACCATTCTACTCTCTGCTTCTGTGAGTTTGACCGTTTTAGATTTCACATGTAAGTGAGATCATGCAGTATTTGTCTTTCTGTGCCTGGCTTATTTCACCTAGCATAATGTCCTCTAGGTTCATTCATGTTGTCACAAATGTCAGGATTTCCATATTTTTAAAGGTTTAATAATATTCCATTATATATATTATATATTATATATATTTTATATATATATATATATATATATATATATATATATCTCACATTTTGTTTATTCATTCATCCTTCCCATGCAGCTAAACCATATTCCTAAGCCCCTCAACTTAGGAACCATGTGGCTAAGCTCAGGCAAATGCTATGTGGCAGGAAATTATGTAAGTTCTAGGCCTGGCAATAAAAATTCCCTATAGAAATTCTCCATCCTTCCCTTTCCAAGGCAAACTCGGAGGGAGGCCTCATGTTGAAGATGATGGTGACGTTATAGTCATGTGCCACATAATGACATTTTGGTCAAAAATACAACAGTGATCCCATAAGATTAGTACCATACAGCCTAGGTGTGTAGTAGGCTATACCATCTAGGATGTCTAAGTACACTCTATGATGTTCACACAATGACAAAATCGCCTAACGACGCATTTCTCAGACACATTCCCCATTGTTAAGCAACGTAGAACTGTATGTGGGAGGATTCTGGGTCCCTGAATGACTACACAGGAGAGAGGTCTCCTCTGGTAAAGCCAACCACAAGAGTGCACAATAAGCTTTAATTCAGCTGAAATGTGGGTGTTGTTTCAGCAGATAGTATCCTGACTAGTGTGAGGACTACTGACAGCAGAGGCAGTATAATGAGTAATCAAGGGCTTGAGTTCTAACATCAGGCAGCCTCCGTGTACATTTTAGTCTGTTCTCACTATCTGTGACTTAATGTAAATCACTTAGTATCTTCAATTTCCTGAGGATAAGAGGGAGAATATTAGTAATGCCTAACTGACTTCACTTGTTGCGACAAGTAGGTCCTTAAAAATGTGAGCTACTATTTCATAGTTGTTTCTAAATTTCTAAATTATTATTTAGCCAATTATTTCCAAGATTTTTTTTGATGAACATAAAACAAAGAACCCTAAATCTCCTAACAATACTATTAGTTTATATAGAATATGCTGAAACATACAACCAATGATAAAGATAAAGGATGTAACTATCTTCAAGTTGAAAAGAGTCATAGAGACAGTTCCCAAGTCATATTTTATGGAAATAAACACTAGGAAATTAATGTTATGGAATTCATCTTCTGGAGATGATAATATAGTAGTATTTGTCTCTAGTCAAAGCTAATTAGATGTTTTGGTTACCACAGGAATCATGGGAATAAGTTTTATTGGCATTTTTTGCTGGGTAATAAATAATACTGATTAAAATTTTCAGATATCTCCTGTACCAAGTGTTCAAATGTCATTCTTAATCATGATTATACATGACGTACTTAAAAAATATTTTGTCAGCCTAAATATTTATTGTTATTAAGAAGTTTAGAGATAATTTTTCACAGTAAAGATTTTGGGTCTATGTACAAATCAATATTGCATAAGATTGCTTACAGATACTACACATGATACACCAATCTACGGAAGAGTTTTAATGAAAATATTACTCCTCAAACAAGAAAGCCTTGTTACGTGCAATCTTCACACCTTTCAAGCAGTGCACAGGGAGATATGCTAAATCACTGTTTTTTCTGTCTGCCAGGACAGGAACAGAAGCTATATTTCATTATGTTGGGGAAAGCAGCATACTATCGTAACTTTTAAAACTTTAAAGGCTCTATAATCTGTTAAATATTATTTGTCAGTAAACTCGTAAGATTTCAGGGCCTTTATCATACAAATGTGTAACTTTTAACGTTTCCAAGAAGTTTTTGAGAAGACTTTTCAGATGTGCCATTTCCACTAAATGAAACTATTGACAAGATTGACAAATGTCAGTAACTGTAGAAGTTGGTGATGGGTACATAGGCTTTTATCATCAAGTTCTTTGAGGTTGAAAATCTCCTTAATCAAAAGTTTAAAAATGATGAATCTGCATATGCATTTTTGTTTGGTTTTTGATTCGTGTAGGATGATAGAAAAAAAATAGTGAAGAATGTAGATAATGAACAAATTTGGAGCCCTAATTTACCTTCCTCCAATCTCCTAAATCATTTAGGCATATTGTTTTATTTTAGAGTATGATTTATGTGTTTAACAGGATTTCTTTTATTTAAGACACGTTTTTGGGATTTTTTTTTCTATTGTGGTAAGAACATTTAACATGGATGTGGAGAAATTGGAACCCTTGTACACTGTTGGTAGAACTGTGAAGGGGCGCAGAGACTATGGAAAACAGTATGGAGATTCATCAAAAAATTTAAAATATAGGGGCCAGCCTGGTGGCATAGTGGTTAAGTTCACGCACTCCACTTTGGTGGCCTGGGGTTCACAGGTTTGGATCCCAGGCACGGACTACGCACCGTTTATCAAGCCATGCTGTGGCAGGCATCCCACATGTAAAATAGAGGAAGATGGGCATGGATGTTAGCTCAGGGCTACTCTTCCTCAAGCAAAAAGAGGAAGATTGGCAACAGATATTAGCTCAGGGCTAATCCTCCTCACCAAAAACAAAGAAAAGAAAAGAAAAGAAAACAAAACAAAAGAAAAAAATTTAAAATATAACTACTATGTGATCCAGCAATCTCACTCCTGGGTATATATCCAAAGGAAACAAAATCACTATCCTGAAGAGATGTCTGCACCTTGATGTTCATTGCAGCATTATTTACAATAGCCAAGATATAGAACAATATAAGTGTCTATTGACAGAAGAATGGAGAAGAAAAATGTGCTATTCTATATACAATGGAATATTATTCAGCCATGAGAAAGAAGGAAATCTTGCCATATGTGACAACATGGTGAACATGGAGGACACTATGCTTAGTGAAATAAGCCAGTCACAGAAGGACAAATACTGCATGATTCCACTTATATAACTTATCTAAAGTAGTCAAATTCGTAGAAGCAGAACCTAGAATGGTGGTTTCCAGGGGCTGGGGGAGGGGGAAGTGGGGAGTTATTATTCAGCCGATATAAGGTTTCAGTTATGTAAGGTCAATAAGTTCTAGAGATCTGCCTGCTGTACAACATGCTGCCTATTGTTAACATTGCTGTATTGTACACTTAAAAATTTGTTAAATGAGTAGATCTCCTGTTAAAGGTTTTTGAAATGGAATGAATCACAGCCAGTCAAACTTCACTCAGTTTCCAAGCTTATTTAGGTAAAATAATAGGAAGCTCAGTAGTTCCTTCATCTTCCTCACTTTAATGAGCGATTAACAAGTATTCCTCCAAAGTGTGATATATTTCATGGGAAATTTACTTAAATCTCTGGGAATTGTCATAATTATTAACACATTACCATAATGCTTCTATAATGGAAGCAGTGGAACTATTTTTTCCCTTAAAACCAAACAATATTTAGTTACAGGGAAAGCAAGAAATCCATTATTGATGCTGGCAATCTTTTAGAGAACTTTTGCTTACAATTCTTGATGATGATGTATTCCAAAATCTGTGCATTGGATAACTTAGTTCTAAGGGATATCTGAGAAAAGAATGCTTTTTGTGATCAAATAAGTTTGAAAATGACTATGTACAAGAGACTCTATTAGAGATTTAAAATATATTTTAGCATATTAAGAATGCTGAGAAGCTCTCCAATACAGAAACTTGTTTATCTTAGAATATCTCAAATTTACTTGGTTACCGAGTCCTTTTATGTCCCAGTAATACGTATTTACATCCAACAGAACTAGTTTCCACGGAGCAAATTTTGGGAATCTCTGATATGTAAGGAGATCTTGATCCAGTAAAATTTTTACTAAATTTTATTTTGAAGACTTGACTTGTCACCTGTTCAAAACTGGAATATTAGGTATCTAATAATTGTCACACTGTTACAATTCAGCATGTCCCTCTGTCAGGAGTCTTGAGGATTCATCAGAAAGTTTGGGATATGTCTCAAAACATGATTTTGTGTGTGTGTGGTAAAAACCTATTACATAATGTTAGCTATCAATTTACAATGTCTCTATAATATGTACATCTTGTAATTATAAGTATGAAATAGTTTCTTTTTCCTAATTTTAGCATTAAAGAGGAAATATTCATCCTAGCTATTTCTTTCATGGTTTACTCTCAATAATTTAGTCGCTCAGTCATTGCTTCTGTATGTAGGAAAACACTTAACTTTTCAGTCTACTAATAAAGCTATGTTTCTCTGTTAACTTTTTTTCTTTGTCATCCTTCATTTCTGTTTCTTTTCTGGTTCCGTTTTATCTCTTGCAAGGAGTGACGGCCAGAACTTCACACAGATTTTTCAAGTGAAGTAGTATATATTTGTACAGGGGTGGCAAAATATTTTCTGTTTCCTCTTCAAAGTCCCAACTATTTCCCAGCTGCAATGTCTTATTGAAAGTTTAACATAATACATTCTCAGTCAATCTCTGATTCATTTCCTGGGTGGTACCAGAGAGCTCAATTCCTTCACACTGGAATTAAGGTTTGGATATTTTTTTCCGGAATGAATCATATGCTATTACTTACATTGAATTTCATTATGTTTCCAAATTGTTTGTTAAATCTACTAGCAATTTTAATTTACAAGTAACAGAAATAGAAGTTTTGAGATAAAGATTCTCCTTTAACGTCTGATTACTCCTGAACATGATAATTTTAATATTCCAGAAACCACTTCTGTTCAGAAAATGTTTACATTTCAGTTTACCAACAATCATCTATTTAGTAATTTAAAAAGAGAACTCTCTAGCTTCTAATTTATTATCCTAACATTCTTATAAATTAGAAATTTGTGCACACGTTTTATTTACAGTTTTAATTTGACAGGAGAGCATGTTAAATTTATTGATTTGTTGTTGATACTTGTCCTCAAATCTTAAATTATTAGCAAAGTTGTATTCAGTAGAAAATTTTTTCTCAGTGTTTAATCCCTTTTCAAGTTTGTTTTAATTTCTTCCTGCTGAATATGTTTCTAATCACTTAACCTTATCCTCATTTTAACAATTCATCTGTAGAATGTCCCAGCATCTGCACTACATGAATGAAAGGAAAAACAAAAAACACGTAGGCTCAGGTCTTTATGCCCGCAGGCTGGATGATAGGGCTTTGCAATGACCTGTGTAATCAGTAAAGGAGATGCCAGATGTTTCATTATTCCGGCGGCCGCTGCTAATGGCGGAGGAAGGTGTTGGTATTTATCAGCAGAGGCTTTCTAACCGCTGGTCTGATGAGTCAGGAAATCAGCACCTGTGGAGAGAATGGGGCGAGAATCAAAGAGCCAGGGAGTGTGTTGAGTTCGAGTTCTCAAGTAACTATGTGGTAAGCCTACTTCTTTTTCATTTTTGTAGCATGCGTTTCTCGTGGAGATATACGCTAGGAAGGGTGATGAAAGAACAGAGAAGATTTTTGAAAAGAACCAATTAAGGTAATCAGGAAGGTTTTGTCAATGCTTCTGCAAATTGCTTTTTTTTTTTACAATGGATCTCTACCTACTCAGATCTTTCTGAGTGGGTAGACAGTGCTGTTGTTTACTTCCTAGACATATCATTGTTGGATCTGAAAAGCAATGCATTCACCTTTTTGCTTTTACTGAAAAAAAAAAAAAAACAACTTTCAGGCAAATATTAAAATTTATAAGGTACATCAGAGCAAAATAATGACTGCAATCTCTCCAATTCTTCACGACGATTTTATCCAATTTGATACACTCTTCACAAGCAGTCAGAGTGACTGTGCTACTTTGGGGAAATGTTTCAGGCAGCAAATGCGGTGTTACACTAGTCTGCTTCAGCTCCCAGATCTCCTGACCTAGATGTACATTAAGAACCAGTCAAAAGTCATAGAAAGGCATGTGGTAAAAGATATACAATGGAAATATTTGCAAGATTGAAAGCATAACAAAAATAAATGGGAACATTTGCTAAATTACAATTTCAAAACAGACTCTAACAGAGAAGATTTAAAGTACTCTAAGGTGACTCTTTAAGGGCGTTGCTCCCTTGTCATACAGGGAACACATACAGTGGAAACCTGTGAGTCACTTAGTAAAAATACAGATTCCTAGGATCCCTGTAAGACTGACTAAATCAGAATCTGACAAGCAGAACCCAGGAATATGTATTTTAACAAGTGCTTTAGGTGGCTCTTATGCATACTAAAGTTATGAACCATTGATATAGGGTAAGTAGAAAAGACATTTTGAGGGTACATATTAAAAAGGAATAGTTGATTTTCAGAAATTATATTAGTAGTCTGTATAAACATCTTGTCATTTCTTTCCAACATAAGAACTTGACAAGTAATAAAGGATGTTTAATTTTGGTTCCTATGAAATAAATAGTGGGTCCATCTGAAGCATTGAACAGGGTGGGAGTGGGTGGAAAGGCTGTGCTGGATTTACATTGGATTACAATTTACATTGATTACAGTGGGAACAGTGGACTTTATTATTAGCCCTAAATTCTTAGATTTAAGAATAATTATTTGCTCATGAGAAATTATCAGAAATATTTTTTAGAAAATGGACAGATGGGGCCAGCCCTGTGGTGTAATGGTTATGTTTGGTGCACTCTGCTTTGGAGGCCTGGGTTTGTAGGTTCAGTTCCTTGGCATGGACCTACACCACTCATTAAGCCATGCTATGGTGGTGACCCACATACAAAATAGAGGAAGATTGGCACGGATGTTAGCTCAGGGCCAATCTTCCTCAAAAAAAAAAAAAACAACAACAAAGAAAGTGGACAGAGGTTTTGCCACTTTATTTTATCCATCCGTGTGCTGATTAACATTTTCATTAGGCTCGAGTCAGCAATTCCTATTGTACATAGCAGAAAATTCTGAGGTTCTTAAATAGATTTTTTCCACAAACTTTACGACATGGAAAGGGAAAATAACTAACAGTTTATATTCCAAATACATTCTAACATTTTTAGGACTTAAAATGTGTTATCTTCAAATCTGTACTTCTTATATTATTTGTATTAGTTTTGTTATGAATATTACCTAATGGCAACTTCAGTCATTTAGGAGCCCACATTAGAAAACTCAGTCATCTTTAATTTCATCTCCTCTCTTCTCATTCCCTGTCAACATGTTACCAAATCCAGCAAATTCCACATATTTCATACTTCTTCGATCTATTATCTCCTCTAAGTTCCAGGACTACTTCCTTCAACAACCAAGGCATCAATGCCCTTGGCTAGATTATTGGAGCATTATTTTAATTGGTTTCTGTCTTCATTCTGGACACCTTCTAGCACTTCCTATAAACTGATGTCCAAGGTATTCTTTTAAAACAAAAGACTGAAGATGCTGCTTGCCCACTGAAAAACATTTGCTGGCTCTTATTTTCATTTAAGATGAAGATTTCATTTAAAATTTCTTAGTATGTCATAAGTCTTTTAACAAGTTGCCTTGGCATATATTTCCAGCATCTTATAGCCCTATCCCACGAAGAGATGGAAAGGATGATGTTGTAACCTAGGGAAATATATTGCAATATTTCAAGAAAAGATGGGATATCAGGCTTTTTGCCATGGGGGTCTTGACAGCACTTGGGAGAAATTGATCTCCTTGGTCCCTTCCCAAACCGTGGAGCTATAACTTTCTCCAGCAAAAGATGTTTATTGCTCGGTGTTTTTCTATTCAACATCTGTACTAATAGGAACACTCAGAAATAAATTGAGGTCATTGGGAACTGGAAGGTAAGCATTTAGATGACAAAATATTGATTTTCTTTCCAAAGCAAAAGTGCTTTCATAAAAAAGTAAATAAAATCCTTTGTGGACAATTTACAAATGAAATATGTGAAATTGGCTTTTTCTAAACTGTATATTGATTCGATGTTCACAAACACTTTTGCTTGTCAATACAGTGTGATCACTGCTCAATCTTTATGAAACTACACAAGGATGTAACTACCCAACTAAATTTGAGTGAAACATTATTTATGTTAGATTAGCATTATGAGATGTGCTTCTTTGTAAAGTTTGAACACAAAACATCTCATCTAGACATTTTCCTAGTGTCCTTTTAAATTAATTTCATCAAAATGGAAGTACTTCACGTCACATGAGTTTGTCAGTTTTATTATTTTTGTTAGTCTGATGAGAATTATATTATGAGAAAAGGTTTGCTTATATAAAGACACAGTCTAAATTACAGTACTTAGATGGAAGCAATATAAAAGATAGTTGACGTGTATGTAATACTTGCTGTATGCCAGACCCTGTGTTTTTGATAATTAACTCATTTGATCAAACGTGGTGAGTCATTATCTTTAGTTTTATAAACTCAATAATTTATGACTCTTAGAAATACACATTTTACATTTCTCTAGAAAGTACAAGGTACAAAATAAAAATAATAATATTTTAGAAACTAGTTCCATAAGCCACAGACTGGGAGGAAATTTTTTTTTTCTTTCCAAAGTGCATGTCTGATAAAGACTGGTACCCAAAAGAATTCTTAAAACTCTTAGTATTTTTTTACAAAGAAAATGAAACAACCAAATTAAAAAATGGACAAAGGATCTGATCAGACACCACACCAAAGAGATACAGATGAAAAATAAGCATATTAAAAGATGCTCAACAGCATATGTCATCAGGGAACTGCAAATTAAAACAACTACACACCTATTAGGATTCCTCAAATCTAAAACACATGCAAATACTGGCAAGGATGTGGAGCAACATTCCTTGCTGCTGGGGATGCAAAATGGTACAGCCACTTTGGAAAACAGTTTGGCAGTTTCTTACAAAACTAAACATACTCTCACCATACAATCCAGTAATCGTGTTCTTTGGTATTTACCCAAACAAGTTGAAAATTTATGTCCACACAAAATCCTGCACACAAATGTTTATAGCAGCTTTATTCCTAATTACCCAAATGTGGAAGCAACCAAGATGTCTTTCAGTAGGTGAATGACAAACAAACTGGCACATCCAGACAGTGGAATATAATTCAGTGATAAAAAGAAATGAGCTATCAAGCCATGAAAAGACATGGAGGAAACTAAACACATATTGTTAAGTGAAATAAGCCAGTTTGTCTGAAAGGCTACATACTGTATAATTCCAACTACAGTAGTCCCGCCTATCCACGGGGGATACGTTCCAAGACATACGGATGCCTGAAACTGTGGAGAGTACTGAACCTTATATATACTATGGTTTTTTCTATGCATACATATCTCTGACAAAGTTTAATTTATAAATTAGGCACAGTAAGAGATCAACAACAATAACTAACAATAAAATAGAACAATTTTAACAATCTACTGTAATAAAAGTTATATGAATGTGGTCTTTCTCAAAATATCTTACTGTACTGTACTCACTCTTACGATAATGATGATGACCTGAGATGATACAATGCCTATGTGATGAGATGAAGTGTTTGGCGTATCCAAATTGCCAGCATCACCACTCTTGCACTTTGAGGCCATCATTAAGTAGAATAAGGGTTACTTGAACACAAGCACTGCGATACCGCAGAAGTCGATCTGATAACCAAGACGGCTACTAAGTGACTACTGAGCAGGTAGTGTATACAGTTTGAATATGCTGGACAAAGGGATGGTTCACATCTCGGGCAGGACGGAGCAGGATGGCACGAGATTTCAACATGATATTCAGAATGGTGCACAATTTAAAACTTAAGAATGGTTTATTTCTGGGATTTTCCATTGGATGTTTTTGGATCTCGGTTGACCATGGGTAGCTGAAACCATGGAAGGAGAAACTGCAGATAAGGGGAGACTACTGTAAAGGACATTCTGAAAAAAGCAAAACTATACAGACGGTAAAAATATCAGTGGTTGCAAGGGTTGGGGTAGGAGGAGCGACAAATAAGTGAAGCACAGAAGATTGTTAGGGTAGTGAAAATACTCTGTATGATACCGTAATGTACACATGTCATTATACCTCTGTCCAAACCCATAAAACACGATAGGACACAACACACAAGACTGAACCTTAATGTAAACTATGGACTTCGGTTAATAATAATGTATCAACATTGGATCATCAATTGTAACAAATGTAGCAACTAGCGAAAGATGTTAATAACAGAGGGAACTATGTGTTGTGTGTGGGGGGCATACTATGGGAATTCTCTGTAATTTCTGCTCAATTTTTCTGTAAACCTAAAACTGCTCTAAAAAATAAAGGCTATTAATTAACAAAATTGGTCCCAAGGTTAGTCAAAATAGAAATATAAAACCTTAACGCTTTCATATACTGAATATTTTTTCTCTGCATCTTAGTTAACTAAGTGAATTAGATAGGAAATTTCTCCTAAGCTGCGTGACCCTGTTTCATTAGTGCCCACAGCAGGTTCTTAGCTGCTTGAGCGCAATGTATTACTGTACCATTCTAACTTGGGGATAATCCGTGCTTGCTTTATGCCCCAGAGGCCAACATGACAGAAGAGTGACAGAAAGCAAAGTACCAGAACTTTGTAGCTTTCAAAATTTAATTCAAAAATGTATCTTAAATACTCCTCTTGAGATTCCTTGCTGAAGATTCTTTGGAGCTAATTCTAAGAACAGTCCTGCAAGGGAAGCATCTGGCAGGAAATGTTCCCATTAGGAGTATCACAAAAGCCCCCCTTTTTGTAGGTTTATTTAAGGAGGCCTGTGGATATATGGATATTCGATGTTTGTTCTTTAGGCAGGTACTCAGATATGTGGTGACCTTCACATCTCTCTGTCAGTTCCAGCAGCATGATTGATGTACCAGAGCTAAGCCATGAAAACACAGAAGGTTTGGTGAAGATATGTTTAAAAAATTGAGACTAGGTTAATTTCTAAATTATTTGAGTCTGAATGAATGAATCTTTTGATAGTCATGATAACATTATTAGAATTGCAACTGATGTAAATGTTTAAGGAGTTACTAGATCAAATATACTTTTAAAATTAACTAATAGTATAATACACAAACATTTACTTGAATATCGTGGTTCAAAGCACACATAAAAGAGCTTTAGACTGAGGTTTTACAATTTAATTATATACTAATGTATTCCTAGGGCCACAGACTATTAGATTTAACTAGGAAGTACCATTTAGGTTATGATATGCCCTTAATTTCTAATTGAATTTAATATGTTAAAAGCAGTTCTCAAATATGTACAGTGGCAATAAATATTCCATAAGGATAATTATGAATAAATGAGAATTTTCAAACTATGATCAAGGAGAGGTTTAGATACCAAGATTTGAAATAATAATAAAATAAAATAAAATGCCTCAGCTCCTGGTCTTGTGGGCCTCTCTACTGGGCTGCCTAAATGTCCTTTGACGTGACAACTGGCTTCCATCAGAACGAGTGACAGAGAGCAAGGAAGAACCCTGTGAAATGACATTCCATCACTTCTGATGCATTCTAGTAACTATATGCACCAACCCTGATACAATGTCTGAGGAGACTAGACAAGGGTGTGACCTCCAGGAGGCAAGGGTCATTGTAGGTCATCTTGGAGGCTGGCTACCATATGGCTAAATGGTTTTCATGTGAAATAATTGTCCAGTCTTTGGAAATAAGATAGAGTCAATCCAGTAGTTATGAGTAATAGTTAAAAGCACATGGCACTTGGTATATATAACTACTCTCTATTTCACACTTTATAATAATATATTAAAGCTGGAAAATGAAAAGGCAAATATAGTCTGTAGATTTAAAGTAATCTCCTTAGAATCCTGTACAGTATTGACAATGTAGGTATTTATTAAAGAATAGACTTTTTCATTAGGAATTTAGTTGAGAACATCAACTCACTTGACATACCACAGAGTTCTCAGATGAGAGTACATTTAAATTATTGTTAATCTACACTGTGTAGAAGCTTATGGGTGACAGGTTTCAATTAATACCTTTCAATGATTCTTCCTCTTAGGTTTTAAACTTTCTGATTGCACCTGAAAAATGCACTCAATCACAGAAAGAAGAAACTATAATTACAGATAAATAGATTTTCTGCTAGGACCATTCAGCAGGACTTTTTATGTACACAAACTGACTTTGCCCAAAGAAAAAGAGAAAATATTATCACCTTTTAAAAAACAATATTGAGATATTAAAGAGTTGTGGAGGGAAGCTCTAAGAGTGTAAAATGTATTTTGTTCTTTGGGGTGATATACTTCCGGTATTTCAGGGGCCGGTTACTCTCATTTGAAATCTTCCCTTAAGTTGTTACTAAAATTTACTTTCAAAGTCGTATTTAACAGTAGAATTTGTGACAATTTACAGAAGCTGTCTATTTCATATTTAGTAATTGATGGTTCAAATGACTGGCCCTCGTGACCACATTGCTTGACTGAGCTCTTTCCTGGCTCAACATCAAAGCATAGTTGAAATTTGAGCCTTTCAAAGCATCTGAAGACTTCAGTTATTTTAGCATAATAGTCCCCATCCTTACACTCATAATGGTTTGGTAAAATGTACCATGTTTATAATTTAAAAGAAAAGATGAGTGTTCTGTATCTTTTATGAGCAAAGGAAGCTTAAAAATGCAAACTAACTTGGTTTTTTCCCAACTGAAATTTTTGAGAAGAAAGTTTACACTTAAAATGTATTAATTTTAAAAATAAGAATAAGCAGTATCTAAAATTCAGTATATAGGTTTCTTTGTTCTGCCTTTTTTACAAGAGGGTAGGTCCACCTAATACACTATCATCCACTATCACTTTTCTCAGCACAGCTGAGGATCATGGGCAAAGAAAGATATTAGTGTCATTAAGTATTGCTCTTTGATACTGCAAGCCTAAAACACAATAGGGAGCATTACATTATCTATTATCTATAATAGTTTATAGGAATTCTTGTCTAGAATTGAATGAGAAAATCTCCAGACTTACATTATCTCCTTCTAACACATGTAACTATTTTAGAAATGGGATTGGCTCATTCAGACTCATAAGCATACTTAGAGTCGAAATAATTTTCCAGATTGGGAGCTTGGCTTATTTTCCTTTTGTGATCGTTGATTACACAATGGTATTCTCATTGTTCATTCCCCAAATCTGCAAATGTGATTTCTGGTATAGGTGTGGTTCTGTTATGGGCTGAAAGTTTGTATACCCCTCAAATCTACAGGTTGAAGCCCTCATCCCCAGTGTGATTATATTTGGACATAGGGGCCTTTAGTTGGTTATGGTTAAATGAGGTCATAATACTGGAGTCCTCATAATAGAATTAGTGCCCTTAGAGAACTTGCTCTTTCTCTACACACAAAGAAGAGGTCCTGTGAGCACACAGCAAAATGGTGGCCACCTACAAGCCCTCAGCAGAAACCAGCTATGCTAGAACTCTGATCTTGGACTTCCAGCCTCCGGAACTGTGAGAAAATAAATTTCTATTGTTTAAGCCATCTAGTCTATGGTATTTTGGTAAGGCAGCCTTAGCCGACTAAGACAGAGTCAAAGAAGAAATCTTAATAAAGAAAGGAGACAACTGTATTGTTGTCTATCCTGCCTAACTTCAGTTCTCAAAGTGGAACATTCTCATAAGAACAATGTGTCTTCCTTCCTTGGGACGTGTTCTGTGGGCAAAAAAGCACAAAATAGCTAAAGCAAGTGGAAAAGTAGGGTTGTACGGCAGGTGATGCCAGATCTGAAGATTTGAGTTTGAGTCAGGACCCTGCTCTGGTCAGCTTTTGGACCAGCTGTGAATCATCCATTCTCATGGACTGAATGTGTCTTTCAAAATTCATAAGTTGAAGTCTTAACCCCCAGGACCTCAGAATATGACTGTTTTTGGAAACAGGGCTCTTAAGTTAAATAAGCTCATAAGGGTCAGGCCCTAATCCAACAGGACTGAAGTCCTTATAAGAAGAGGTAGAGACACCAGGGATACATGTACACAGAGAAAAGGCCATGCGAGGACACAGTGAGAAGGTGGCCATCTGAAAGCCAAGAAGAAAGACCTCTAGAGAAACCAACCCTGCCAGCACCTCAATCCTGGACTTCCAGCCTCCAGAACTGTGAGAAAAGTAATACCTGTTGTTTAAGCCACTCAGTCTGTGGTATTTTGTTATGGCAGCCCAAGCAAACTAATACACTCATCTTCTCTAAGCATACGTTGCTAAGTAATAACACGTGTCACGTAGAAGAGTGAGTCTGAACCCAGACTACTTGGGCTTAAACCCCAGCTTTACCTTATTTTTGCCTCAATGGCCTCATGTGTGAAAAGAGATGACTAGTAGTAGCTACCTCATAGGGTTTGGGGAAGATTTATGAAGTGTAAGTGTGAAAGACCAGAGAGCAAACTCTTAGTAAATATTAGTTATTATCATAATTTCATAGTCAGTAATTTTAATTACAAATCCCTATATATTTCAACTAACAGAATATATGCAAAAAGTATTGTGTAAACTATAAAGAAGAATTTAAATATGAGGCATTAGCTTAGCTATAATATTTAAACGATGGGAAAATAGGCTGCTGAGGAGCTGGGAAAAAGTAGAGATTAGAAAGGGAAATGGGGAAGAATGGAACATAAAACAAGGGGAGAAATACAAGAAAAATGTGGAACTCAGGAAGGAATTTGAGGTCTGAAGGAAAGGGAATTCAGCAGCTCTGCAGTTGTGAGGCTTCTATAGCAAAATGAATGAGTCCTCTCACCTCGAATGATCAGCTGTGTTTCACTTTTATTCATGTCACAAAATCTGATCGACTCACCCAATGCACATGTGGTCTATGTTCCTCACAGGACATACATGCCCAGAAATTCCACCATGCCACTCATCCTCTTCGGATCGATTTAAGAGCACACCTGCCTGTTTTGTGGAAAAACAGAAAATCTGAAATTCACAAAAGAACCATTTCTATTGCCCAGATTATAAATTTGCTCTTAAAAGCAGCTTTGTTTAAACCTTGATGGTATTTAATCAAGATCCCCCCAAGTAGGGTTGCCAGACAAAATACAGGAGACAGAGTTAAATTTGAATTTCAGATAAACAACAAATACTTTTTAGTATAAGTATATACCATGAATTATTTTTTTGTTTATCTGAAATTCAAATTTAACAGCATCCTATATTTTTATTTTCTAGATCTGTTAATCCTATCCCAAGCCACCTTTTTTTTGGGAGGGGAGGGGCAGTGACTTGCACTTATTGATCTACCAAATGGTCCACAGCAATGTTATTTATCAAGCACCTACTGTGTGCAGTGATTCAGTCACTGGTCTCAAGTAATGAAGGTCAGGAACAAACCAAAATATTGGAGGCACAAAGCAGTGAAAGTATTATGTTGTCCTTTCCATATATAACTCAAAATAAAAATATTACCAAGCTGTAAGATAGATGTCAGGGAATCTAACTAAATTCTGATTTTTCACATATTGACTCCAGCTTTTTAAAAAACATCAAATATCAATTTTTGCCAAAAGAATTTTTCTCTCCTTTGTGTTTTTTTTTTTTCCTCTCCTGGATTTGTAGGTGCTCTAAAGTTGAGCCTGGTCTGATTATTGATTAATTCATTATTGCACACAGCACAGAGTAAGATCTCAATGATTTTATATTGAATGAACAAATGCACGAATAAACAAAGATGGGATACAATAAAGGAAAAGTTAAAAAGTTATAATACCTTGTTAAAAGAACAAGACAGAATGTAAATTCTGAACTCTATACAAACAAAATAGATGGAGGTCTATGGGATTCCATAAAGCATGGAGGGAATAGATTAAGAGGACTAGGAAGATTTTTGGCAGGAGATTATGGAACAGGAAAACACTGTATGATTATGAGCTGCTTTACTGGAATATTAGATTATTAAAATAAGGATTATGTTTTCATGTTTTCATCTCAGTACCTAGAACAGTGTCTGGTCCATTTTTAGTAATACAAATCTATTTAGAAAGAATAAAGGAAGGAAAGAATGGAGAGAGGAAGGAAAGAAATAAAGAAAGAACATAAATAGTAATTGTTGGGGACAGGTGTGGAGATAGGAAATTGCATAACGTGCTCATGTAGAGTAGAGAATAGGGTATATTGAAATAAGTAAAATATAAAAATGGAAATGAAATTGGGTCCAGAACATATACTTTTGAAATCAATGGTAGATAAGTAGAAAGTTTTAAATATTTAGATGACTATTCTTGTAACTTTATCGAGTTTGTATTAATATCAAGAAACTTTTTGCCCATCTATTCCTAGAGCAAAACATTGAAACATCCCAATATATGCATATATTTGTCTACTATATACCCACAGTACTATAATAATATTTCATACATTTTAAAACATACACATAAGTAGAAGTTAAAATAATGAGACAAAAGTAATATAAGAAGCTCTGTATTTGTCTCATGTGCCTCCCTGGCTTATCATGCTCATCCCTCAGGATTTGCGCATCTCACTTTGGAAATCTTCAAACAGAAGTGCTGCCTTTCACACCTTTTCTCTAAACTGGTTCTCTAAATACACCCAGGACAAGCTTTATGCGTTTAAGCTTCTAGAACTTTGTCCATGTCATTTCCCTTTTAAAATTTAAATGTGTCTATCTGAAGCCCATCTATAAAAGGAAACCTTCCTTATGACTCTCACAGTAAGTGACTTCTTTGTCTTCTGAACAACAGAAAAAGCTTCTGTATTATCCAAATATTTGGTACTTGGCGTAAACTATCTTAAATTAGGTTGTACTAAACAAGCTGCATTGTTTTTAGATGTGAATATGCCTTATCTTTCCAATTAGATTGTAATCTTTTTTAATGCAGGGAATTTTTATATTTCTTCTTTTTTTTGATCCATGGAATAGATAACCCAGTGCTTTATTTAATAAAGACTTACTGATGGATCATGGTGAGCAATAAAACTGTTTGTAACTCCCCTGAGTTATTCCCTCATTGATGTTTCAGCTGGAGTATTTTGGTTGAAACGGAAACTGAGTCAAATGAAAGAAAAGCTGAAGGAAAGACAGGAAGGACAGCAGCTCTGACTCAAGCACAGGCTCTTCCAGGAAGACTGATCTTGGGATTCATTTTATCATTTCTGGCCTTGTGTCACCCACTGAAGATTTAGATCTTTATGACAGAGAGTACGATGCGCCTATTTTGGGCCTTTTGGGCGTTCCTTTGGTTTTTAGTCTGATTGATATGCCATTCTCACAAAGAAAGCTTAAAAAGGGGGGCTTTACCCAAAAAGTGGGGGTGAATGCTGGGAAGGTATAAACAGCTGTCTCCCACACCGTATTTCACAAACAGTGATGCCATCATTGTCTACCTAAAGATGACAATTCTGAGTTAAAGAAAAATGTGAATGGCTTGCACGGATAGCTAGACATGCAGATGCACTTGGGAAACCAGACAGCAGTAGCTGTGATCTAAGGTTACCAGAAGATTAATCACATTAAACCTTTTTATGGGTTGCTATGTTGATTTCTTAATAAGAATTAGAGTAGATTTGTTCTTATTTAAAATGAGCAGGCCTGCTAAATAACCTTGGGCAAGTTATTTAGCATTTCTCAATGCAGTTTCATAATTTTAAAAAAGGGAATAATAATACCAATATCTCTAAATAAATTAATGCATATTCACTGCTTAATAGAATGCTGGGCTATGGTAATTTTTCAACTAATGTTAGCTATGACCATTAAGATTATGGAGGTAACATATTCATATGATCAATATATCCTATATTTCATATTTATATCCAAACATCTTCATAATTGGCTTATTTGCATTTGAACCAGACACATCTAAACTCACCAGTGATCCCATTTAAAAACTAGTCCTCTTGAACATTAAAATACTTTTCTTAGAACCAAAGCTTAACAAAAAATTATGTTTAACAAATATTTCTTCCATTTCTCAAATGTGCTTTTTTTTTCTTTTAGGGCAAAGAACTATAGAACAATATTAATTTCAGATAGCTTATTTCAATGATATTAAAGAAACTAACAATAACCAATTAGGAGTTTGAGAAAGAACAGAAAATAGAGATGGACAGACCTAGCTGTAGCTTTATAAATACCCATCAATGGACAAGTCACAACTTTTCTGAATGCAAAAAAGGAAGATCTCATAAGTTGGAATATTTGTAATGTTTGTAAGTATTTAAAGGAGCAAAGAGAATGGAAAAGGACATACTTATTTTTGAGACATGTATATAAAGTTAAGTTTGTAGACATCCAAGTTACAGAGATCTAATGTTAATAATAGGAGGTATAATACTTCAGTTTGATTGAAGTAAATGCTGAAAGAAAATGTTTAAATTGGCCAATATTTCACTGTCTTTTAGGTTATCCTTGAATGGCCAGAAATTTCATTTATTTCCTCTTTTATTCCCAAATAATCAAATTTAAAAGTCCGTTCAGTTTTGATCTTTCTTTAGGGTCCTTATAGTTCTCCTGTGAATTATGGAAATAGGAAAGACATATGAACGTATATTATTTTCTCTGTCTGGTAAGTATAATCTACCTAGTTTAAGATTTTGATGTGTGTCATTTTGTAATGAAGAAGCTTCCCTGACCTCTTCAGATCTAATGTGAATGACAGAATTGGGGGGATATTGGAGAAACTAATATAGATCAGAGCTTACAAAATCTTTACAAAAAGTTTTTTCTCTTTTTGACTAAGACATTGCCTGAATCCCACAGCATGCTGGATGCCAGGTGGTCTATAAAATCTAAAATGTTTTGAGCCTAAATGTCTTGTCTTTTTATAAGTGGAATAAAGATCCCAATTCAATTATTCTCAAACTCAAATGTGCATCAAGTTTTCATGGTGTGTCTATTTAAAATCCAGATTCCTGTGGTCCACCCCAGAGATTCTGACTCAGTAAGTCTTAGAGGGACTCGGAATTTGCACCTTTGTAAAGCAGCCCAGATGATTTTGATAATAGGTGGTTTAGAGGTCACACTCGGAGAAACACTGCCAGAGGGGCTATGGCTTCTCCCTGATATCAATACCACTTGTTATTATTACTATTATGACAATTTACCTACTGATGGCTGCTCCTTCAATCAACTCTGTATAATTTTCCCAAATGGGAGAGCCATAATAAAGAAGACCCAAAGCCTTTTATATATTACTGAGGATTGATTTTTATATTTACATTTGAATGTGAATGTCTGATCTTAATTATATCTCCCAAACCTCAGTTCCATTGGTTGTTAATGGGTTTCTATGAAAAAAGAATTCCACAGCCAAATAGCTTACATAGTATGGGCTAATACTTTGTCTTCTATTAGAGAGTTACAGACACATGCTCACACACAAAATTATGTGGCTTTGATTTAACACATGTTCACACACAAAATTATGTGGCTTCCCAAGATTCTGACTCTGGAATCTTATTAACAAGGGACAACTGTTAATATCTTGTAGAAATATTATTCCTCATAGAGAGCTAAGTGCCACCTTGCTTTCTTGCTAAACCTGTTATCTTTTCGACAGTTCAGACTGCTGCTTTGGTCTAAAAGTCCTCTCTGGCACACTTAGAGCTTACACGGAGTAAGATTAGTCAGAAATGGCAGTGTTGACAGCAGCTGAGAACAAGGTGTCTTCCAAACTAAATCCGATTACAGAGACTAAAGAATTTTCATATGGCTGAGGATTGTCTGTCACAGGGGCAGGTAGTGTAAGATGCCCTTCCAAACCCCTCTTTTTAAAAGACTTGGAAATAAAATCAGGTAACATTTGTGAGTAAAAATAAAGAATTCAACGTTTAGTGGATGAAATCAAAGCTATGTAAAGACACATTTAGTGACTAGTGTAGACTGGACTGTGGTTAAATAAGCTTTATAAACATGTTTGAAGAAAGACTCATTTTTTATCATAGAGACCTAGAAAACAATGAACAGAAAAATAACTGCCCATGTGCACAGCATTAGATAGAAGAGAGAATATCTTGTCAATGGAGTAATATTGTCTGGCAAGGTTGTGTCTTTTGGGAGAAAGAATGCGTTAGGCTGAGAGAAGTTGTTTAGGATCATCCAAATTCCTAGTGCTAATTCCTTGGATAATAAGTAAATTTGTGTTTCAATTTTCATGTAATTCTGCCATAGAGAAAGCATATCTTAATCATGGCAATGTGTGCAATCTAGTCAGAATAGAATCATAATTCTTATCGTAAATGAATAAATTGTTATTCTGTTTTACATTCCAGTCTCTCATTAATTTAATTTAGAGTAAGTTAACATCCCTGAGTCTGATCACGTCTGAGGAACTACGCAATTGATTTTCTGGGCAAAGAAGTTTCAACAAAACCCAGACTGTAATGAAATCCCCCTTTAAATGCTACCCTGAGAGATTTTTGGTAGACCATTACAAAATACATCCCGGGCAAACCCCTAGCTTTCTACTTGCTTCTCTTCAAAATACAACATATTTAACATAAAGATTTGTATGAGAACATCAGCCTTGCTTCTAATGAGGATATTTTTGTTGTTTTGAGAAGAAGAAAGTCAACTTAGTTCCCGCCGTTTACTGTTAGCACCCTGTTTAGCAGGTTCTATAGGAGGGATTTTTCACTCGAGAATTAGTGTCTCCCTTTATTACTTTTTCTCAGAACTCTGGCAAAATAGAGGAATAAAAGGAGGTTACGTTGGACAAATAATACTTATACTCCGTTCTTAAATCTTGTAAACGTAATTCCCAGGGTCTCTCATCTGGAATCACTAAGTTAAACTCAGCTCATTCGTACATTTCTAACTGAAATCTGTTGGGACTTGAATGGCATAGCTAAGTGTTCAATTCAGAAGTTCTCTCTGCACCTCATTCTCACCCCAAGAATATGGAAAAAGTATGTAGTTATTACCAACAATTGTAATGTGAATTAAAGTGTGCGTAATTTTTAATGCTTTCAACAGCGAGTTGTGGGAACTTCCTAAGTGAGATAAGAACGCTTTTTCTGCCTTTTTTCTTCCTCTAATCCAACATCTGAGATACTATAAAACTTAAAAGATTTTTAAACATGTTACAAATATATTAAGCCTTCATATTTTAAAGGAATTAGTAAAATCTCCTCACATATAACTACTCAACAATCTCAAAACTGTCTTTATCTTCTCATACATTTCAATTGAAGGACAATTCCATAGTTCTTTAAACGTACCTACTCTCTCTTTTGTCAATACTTTTTATTTTTGTTTCTGGTTATTTTTTTAAAAAAGAGAATTATCTGCCTACTTAATTTCCTAATGTACACATCTGAAAAGTGGGCGATGGAGACTTACTCTCCTCAATCCTCTTAGCTGAGTTAACGGCAAGCATCACTAGACTATTACCCAGTACCAGTAGCACTGAAATTTGTCTATAGAGCAATTTAAATTAACCATTACTCTGCAAACTGCTCCAATACTATAACAGAAAAGCTTTACAGTTATTCCAATAGGCAGGGATTCTCTCAACCTCCCCCCGCTCCCCACGTGTTCTCTGGAAGGATAACTTATGTTTTATTTCATGTCAAAATGCAAATTTGTTGTTTTCTTATGCTGTATTATAAGCAACTAAATTTAAGTGGAATGAAAATTAATATTTAATTGAGTCAACACCAATTTACATAAGTCTTCAAAAACATATTAAAAAGCCAGACCTTATTCCTCAGCAAAAAAAGAGGAGGATTGGCAGATGTTAGCACAGGGCTGATCTTCTTCACAAAAAAAAAATCAAAAAATAAAAATAAAAAATAAAAAGCCAGACCTTATTCCAAAGAGGTTGGATCGTCAGCTTAATAGTTTTAAAAATGATGCTGCCTGTAAGGATGGAGAATGGCTTGGAAATAGATAAAAGTAGATAAAGGAAGACAAATTGCGATGTTTGAACATAATAGGGACCAGTGGGAAGAGAGAAGAGTGAATGTAAGTAAGCGATATTTAGCAATATACATTGTGACAATTTATATTTACATATATATATAAAACGAAATGTAGCCCATTTTATTAAGCAACAAATAGACTTCTGTTTTCTAAATTTACCCTTCCCTTGAACTAAAACGCTAAATGGTATATCCCTACTTACAATTTACTCAAAAAAAGGGAACATAGATTTCTATGATGTCTTAATGTTTAAAGTTATTCTAAATACTAAAAATTATAACCTATTAAAGTATGTTCATTTCAATACCTTGGAATGTATGACTTTTATTTGAAAAAATTACAGCACTTTTACTGGACAAGGAGATGATTTATTACATAAGACTTAATTAGGATAAATGAGGGATGTGACGTGGTACAATATTTTCACAGATGGCTGAAATCACTTTGGGAAAAGCTTGGATTCAAGTCCATCTACATAATCTCCTTGAGATAATGTAGATGGAAATTGAAATAAGTTTACCAGCAGTTTAAAGCATTAAATTTATAAACAAACACAAACAATAATTATAATTCTTGATGAAGTTACTGCAGAACCAAAACTCTTTAATCAATAAAGTCAAATACAGTCTTTAAAGTGACTTTCAAAGGCCTTTGTAATTTGTGTTTTCTTCAAAAATAATATGGCTACCTAAAGTTAATGACAATTCTAATCCAACTGACTTTGGACACGATTTTAGCCAGAACACCCGCTTCCAATTTATCTATCCTTGAAATGAGACAATAATATTTTTAATAATTACAGAAATGCTATGAGAGTTACCAAAATTAATAAATAGACATGCCACATATATGAAAGGGACCTCTACAAGCCATTTAATCTTTAAATATATTTTATTACTAAAAGTTTTGTAAATGTTGAGAAAAACAATTCAAAATCTGCATTAGCAGTCCCTAATCTCATGTTATCTCACCTAACATAGTTACGTAAGATAATAAGGGTTGTCATTAAAATGTGATTAAAGATTTAAATCTCATGCCAAGCTGTCAGTGAGCTTCATTTTACTTAATTATCTGCAGGTTTTCAGGACCACCTGTTTTCAGGAGAACTTTTCACTTCCAGGAGGTCAATGAAAGGAAAAGAAAATGAAAATTTTGCCGACCGCCTTGTCTAGAATCCATTTGTTCCTGACTGAAGGATGACTCTAGCTTCTCTTAATGCTTGCATTTCAGTCTGATCTGGTTGTCACAGGCTTTTGACAGGCAGCTGCAAAGTCTGGCTAGAAGCTAAAAAGAAAAAGGAGACCTATTTAAACAATTATAATGTAACTACCGCAATAGCTGGTATTTGGTAACAGTAAATTTGTTTTCCAGCCTATGAAAGGCTCCTGCATGTCCTTCTTAAAGTTAAATGGTTTTATTCATTTGTGACTCGTTTCCCACCTGCTGGTGCTAAGTCTGAGAACGTATGAATTTCGGTTAGAAAGATTGTATTAATGTTCTAATGATCTACATGAATATGTATAAAATAATGTTTAAAAATAAAGAATATTGGGGGCTGGGCCTGTGGCATAGCAGTTAAGTTCGCAGCGGCAGCCCGGGGTTTGCAGGTTCAGATCCCAGGCACGGACCGACGCACCTCTGGTCAAGCCATGCTGTGGTGGTGTCCCATATAAAGTAGAGGAAGATGGGCATGGATGTTAGCCCAAGGCCAATCTTCCTCAGCAAAAAAATAAAGAAAGAAAGAATATTGAATGGATTATTATGCATAAGAATTGACACTGAGAGAAGAGGATCCCTGGCTTACATCTGTAGTGGCTAAATAGTCAGTGTTGTTCTTTTGTTTTTCTCCAGTACACTTGGAGATTCATGGCATTTAGAAAGTAAATATTTACAAACTTGTAAAAAGTTTTTAAACTAGTGCATTTCTTAAAGAAATGCAATGTAACACAGCAGTTAAGACTCAGGCTTTAGGGCCAAACTGCTGGGGTGTGAACCCCTGCCTTATCATTTACTAAAAGCGACCTTCGGCAGGTTACTCAATCTCTCTGTGAGTCCACATCCTCATCTACAAAATAAAGATAAGACCAGCCCCAACTTCTGAAAATTGTTATGAAGACGAAGGAAATGTAAAGTGTTTGTTCAGGTCAGAGATGAAGTCGGGCTAAGGCAGTGAAATTGGGCAGAAAAGAATTCAAACTCAAGAGCAATATATTTTTCAAGTGGACTTCACAGGCTTTGGTCGTGATTAGGATCTGGTGAATTTTTCTGCCACCTTATGTTAAGGTGCTTGCAAAGATATCCCTCCTTTAGACTTGGAGATGATACATATATGTATGTTTATATGCACGTCATGTATATATACACACTCATATATATATACACACATCACTTCAGCGACAACACAGGCCCTGGCAGCAAGTGACAGTGCTTGTATTCATCATGGGCATGGGTGGTAGGTAAGAAACAGGTCACTTCCTCAGCCTTCTTAGCTGGAAATCCTTTCCCTTGGGCAGCATACCAATTAGAACGGCACATTCCGGTGGGCAAAATGGAGCTCAGCTTGGGACCAAAGGAGAGCTGGGGATAAAGTCTGAAAATAGAGTTGAAAGTGTGTGGCCTCCCGGTTATGGGAATTCACCCAGAAGAAAGCAAAAGGTTTGGGCTGGTGTGGCTGCTAAGCACTGGCGAAACAATGTGAAAGTAGCAGGAGTTATCCTGTGGTGGAGGGGATAGACATATAAACATAATTATATACAGTTTTGCAAATGCAAACATAGAAGTCTGCAGAAAAATCTTCAGAGGGTGCCATAAGAATTTATATCATGAATCATGCATTTAATTTACATACACTTTCCTCTGTATCATCTTATTAATGAGAAAAATGATGCCTTTAAAGAAAAACAGTTAAATTATCCGACTATATACCTGTGGTGTTTAATTTTAGGTGGCCAGTACATTTCTTCATGGAGACCAAGGCAACCTGAACATTCCCCTCAGCTTGACTAAACTTTACCCAGTTTTCTTCCTGACTCTAGGCCCCCCATTTCCCTCTTCTTAGAGCATTTACTTTAGAAAACTTGTAATTGGGAATTCTTTCTCTGCCTCTTTGAGATATAAATCTTTTTAAAAGTCTCTTGCCAGTTTTACAATTTTTTTTTTTTTGTGAGGAAGACTGGCCCTGAGCTAACATCTGTGCCCATCTTCCTCCATTTTGTATGTGGGATGCTGCCACAGCATGACTTGATGAGTGGTGCGTAGGTCTGCGCCCAGGATCTGGCCCGTGAACCCTGGGCTGCCGAAGCAGAGTGCGCGAACTTAACCACTATACCACTGGACCGGCCTCCCGTTTTACAATCCAGTTATGTCTTTCTCAAGGGCTTGGGAGCCATTCTTTTGAAGTAAAATCAAGGAAGACAACACCCCTATCTCCCAGTCCAGGTAGGATCCTAACTTCTTTGGGCACCTTCCTCCAAGGTATAAAATGAACTCCCATCATGAAGGGAGGAGAAAGTTTACTTTTCCTTTGGGTAAAGCTACTTAGGAAATAGAGATGGCCTCTGGTCCCCCCAGCTCACATTCTAAAAGCTCTCTCCCTTTGTCTCAGAGGACATGAGTCCAGACTTGGTCTGTCCTCTCTCCCCAGTCACTGGCAATAGTATCAGAATAAAATCAGCTTCTGTTTGCTAATCTTGTGCAGTGAGATTTTTCTTTAACAGTGACCAGTACATTTTGTAGATATTTATTTCAGAATTTCTTAAATGTCAACATATTTAATTTGCCTATCTTTTAGATATTGTTCCATGTGCTCCTTCTTCCCTTTTTTTTGATAAAGAAAGTATTCTCCTCTACTGAAAAAAGATCCATCTTTCCATTTGTGCTCTGATTCCTAACCCCTCTCGCTTTTTTAAGGAATTTGCTTCTCAGTCATTCATCCTCCTTCCTGCAACACTGAGGCCAACACATATACTAGAATATTACAAATAGCCTATAAATGTGCTTTAGTATCTTCCATTTTTAAAATAAAATCCTTTCTTGACTCCCACTATTGTCCCTTTTCTCAGGTTACCATTAACAGAACAAACTTCTCAAGAGCTACCTACCCAGTGAATCCATTTATTGACCTCCCATTCATTCCTCAACCCACTTATAACTAGCTTCTGCTATCATTTGTCCACTGAAACTGTTGTCAAGATCACTAGTGATCTCACTCATGACAATCCAATGGAAACTTGTCAACAGCTTTTGACACAGTTAGGCAAATTTTCCATCCAAAGATGCAGATTCTTCTCTAATTTAAATTTGACCTTAGTGATCACATTCATTTCCATGGCTTTAAATACTATTTCATATCGGTAGTCCAAGACTCTCTTTTGGGCTCAATGTCCATATGTCCTCTGATTAACCAAACAGTTCCATTTAGATGTCTCACAAATATCTTAAATATAAGATATCCAGAATCAAACTTTTTATTTCTACCTGCAATACCTTCTTCAAATACTTTTCTTCCACATCTATTTCTTTCCAAGAATGACAATAACATTTCAATAGTTTCTCAAGCTAGAAGCTTGGGATTCATTCTCAGTTATTCCCACACCGTTCTCATGCTCATCCCTCAATCCAATCCATGATGACTATTAATTAACACCTTCAAAATATATTTCAAATCTGCCCACTTCTGTCCATATCTATTACTGCATTCTAGTGTAAGCCATTATTTCTGACCCATTTTTCCAATTGCCACCTTCTAATCAATTCAATCAAATTCTACATGGTGATCACACTGATATTTTTAAAACATAAATTTGATCATTTTATTTCTCTGCCTTAACTCTTTCAATGACTCTACCTGTATTTGGAATAAATTATACACTCCTCTCGAGGGCTACAAAGCACATCCTGCCGCCCCCCCCCACTCCAATAGAATAAAAGTTATTTCTCCAATTTCATTTCTCATGTTTTTTTTTCCATTTCCCCATGATCACCATATGTCAGCTGAGCTGTTCTTTTAGTCCTATACTCACCCCCAGGGCCTTTGCACACGTTCTTACTTAGATCACTCTTTCTCACTCCCCTCTTAGCTGTATTGTTAGAATTTATATGTCAAGCTAGTGGTTGTCTCTATTGGTTACATCCAAACTAGTTCTCACTATATTTACAGTCATAAAAACTTTTCATTTTCTTTGTATTATGTATCATGATTTATAATTAGTTTCTTTCTGTTTTGTTTTTTTGCTCTCTGTCTTCCTCACAAAACTGAATTGCCAAGAGGTTTGGGATTATGTCTGCCTTGTTAAATAGTGTATCTCCCCCACTCACCATGCTGCCCACACACTGGAGACGCTCAAAGCATTTATTGGCTGAATGACTCCTCCTGTCAGAAATCCATTTCTGGCTATGTGTGTGTGAATTCTGCATATGTTTGTGTGTGACCTAAATGGATTCACATTGAGAGGATACAAACATTAGTTCAGAATGTTCTTGTTAGTTCTTTGATTTTTTTAAATCAGAATTCACTATAAGGCAAGAAATGCCTTTTTCTAAAGTGCCTTCTGCTTTTAGCGCTC
Organism: Diceros bicornis minor; assembly: GCF_020826845.1. Classification (NCBI taxonomy): domain Eukaryota; kingdom Metazoa; phylum Chordata; class Mammalia; order Perissodactyla; family Rhinocerotidae; genus Diceros; species Diceros bicornis. The sequence goes on along the minus strand of NC_080742.1, from coordinate 17,555,113 downwards.
TTTAAAAATTGTGCCTAACCAAGTTCTATTAAGAGTACATTTTAAAAAATCACCCTGACTGAATGCAAATGGGCAAGGAATGGGCTGAATCTGGCTGCCGTTCTCCACTAATAAGATTCTAACATCTACTTGAGCTCACGTGGGATGCTCGCTCACAGCCACAGCTACTCATTACTGCCCTGCAGCACTATCGAGACTGTAAACACTAAAGAGACCCAAATCATAAGCCTCCCCAGAAAGAAACAGGAAACTTCAGATCAACTCAGTCAGCAAAAAGGTTGGAAATTGTTGGCCTGGAGAAAGCAGATGCTCAGAAAGACAAATTAGTTATCAGAACAGATTTATTATAAAACACATGTGCAAGTGTTTCTATACACATTAGATGTGCAAACAAACATAAACCTACTAACAGCTTAGGGACGTCTGGAAATTAATTTTATTAATTACTCAACATTGTAATATTCTGTGATTCAGCTACCAGTTTCATAAGAATTATTATTATTTTTTTAGGAAGAGTCATTCTTTTATCTTGCAGGTGGCTGAAATGGAGTGGTTTTCTGTCATTGCTCAAACAAATGAATGGCTTCTGAGCAACAATAAGTAATGCATTAGGTTAAAAAAATCAAGCATAATTATCTTGACTTGAAATTTTATCCCCATTTCGATTGTATGGCCTGGTGGAGACGTATGCGCTGAAGGTAAGAAAGCTGTATGCAGCTGGTTTTATGTTTGCTTCTCAAAATAAATGTTGCCCTCAAATTAGTTTTCTAATACTCAGATGGTCTGAAATGAGTCCTATAAACTCAGAATAAATAACTGTCCTATTTTGCTCAAAGCTTTTCTCACACTCCAGGTCTGAGTCAGGCACTCATTTCCCTGTCATCTGTAATGACTAGACACATACATTCTATTGTGGTGTTTAGCCCTTCATTTATCTTACAAGACTCAAAAGCTGGAAGAATATCTTTTACTCGTAGGTTTCTACTGCACAGAGCAGATGCCAAATGAAATTTTTAAATTTAATAATGGGTGAATAATATTTCCACAAAGACTTTTGCTTTTAAAAACTCATTGTATGCAACAATACATACACTTCTAACTGCACTGTATTGATATATAAGGTAAGAAATTGAAATTGGAAAACTCTCTAAGCATGTGAATAAACAATTTACATAAAAATCACCCAAGTTCAGAGGCTGGCCTGGTGGTGTGGTGGTTAAGCTCCCACACTCGCTTCAGCAGCCTGAGGTTCACAGGTTTGGATCTTGGGTACAGACCTACACACTGCTCATAAAGCCATGCTATGGTGGTGTCCCATATACAAAGTAGAGGAAGATTGGGACAAGATTGGGACAATCTTCCTCACCAAAAAAAAAAATCACCAAGTTCAGAAAATTTTTTGAAACATAGACAATGAAATATAAAACAGTGAATGCACACATAAACACACATACATACTTTAAAAACTATCAGACTGGTCACTTTTTTAATAAAAATAAATGCTAGGGATAATATAGTGAAAGAGTTATTCCTATGTATTGTTGGTAGAAATGTGATTTTTTCAACCACTTTTGAAAACAATTGAGAATTCATTATGCAATAAAATTAATCAGTGATAAGCACAAAGATTATTGTTCAAAGATATTCATAGTATTTATTGTAGTAAATACTAATTAATGGGAGGATAAACCTTAAATATCCAACAATAAGACTTATGGTGTTCTAAAATAGATTTTGCACCATTATTATTATGTTTTTTAATAATTTTAATGACAGGAAATATGAGTTAAAGTTAAGTTTAAAATGAAGCATACACAATTATTTGTGTGTGTGTCTGTTGGTACAATTTCTAAAAAAATAAACACAGGAAAAACAAAACAAACTTTCTGGTTCAAAACGGCAGAATGATTTTTTTCATTTATCACTGCCCCACTACAGCAATTTTTAAATGAAAGTAAAGGAAATAAAAGATATAAATTCAAAAGACAAAGAAAATAAGAGAAGGAATGGCATATGAAAAATACTGGAAGATAGAGAGGAGTTGGATAAAATTGAACTTTTGGCAATATGACAGACGAATTGCTCAGAAGGACCTTTCTGTAAAGGAACAATTAGGTCCTTGATATAATATAGTCTTTTTAAATAGATTGCTGGATTTCTTCAAGAAGAACTATCCTCTCCTGCTGGGAAAACAAACAAACAAAAATAAAAACAGCACCAAAAAAAAAAAAAAAAATCAGTGATCTGAGGCTGAGACTTGGAGCAGTAGGTAGATTAGAAAAGCAAGAATTCCACGAGGTTGGAAGCTGATATCAACAGTGTAAACTAGATGCTAGGCCTAGGGCAACAGTAAAGTGGTTGAACTAAATATTTTCCTCTCATATTGAGGTGGGACCTTTGGGGAGTTGTACAGTCATCCGAGGTTGGTGGCATTCCATGGCTCCTGTCTGAAGCAAAAACCATCTTAACTTAAGATCAAGATTTCTTACAGATCAGATCAGCCAATAAACTCATAATCAAAAAATCACCAACCAGATGAAGGGGCAAGCCACCGTAAGTGAGAGTCAGAAGGGAAATAATAAATAACAGATTTAGACACTCACAAACTACGTATATTGGAGTTAACAGCTAAAGAATATAGAACAAATAATTAAGAAGTATTTAAATAAACAAAAGATGGAATCATAAAGATTAGAAGAAAATCAGGTATGATCAGGCAGTTAAAAAATAACTAAATGGAATCTCTAGAAATGCAAAACATTATTGGTGTTATTTTAAGCCTAAAGAATGCCTTAAAAAGTGTATTTAATTCAGCTAAAGAGAGAATTCATGACCTGAAGATATAACTGAATAAATTAACCAGAACTTGCAATTTAGAGAAATGAGGATATGGGAAACATTGAAGAAAAACTGTAGTACATAAAGGATTGAATGAGGTCTAACAGGCATTTAATAAGAGTAGACAGATTGTTTTTCAGTTCTGACCAAGATGCACTAAGCCCACTACAGCCTGTGTTTCCCACTAACTACAAGGAAAAACTCTAGATAAAAAGCAACTACCTGAGGACTCTGAAAAACAAACAAAATTGGGCAGATTGGGGAGGGAAGTGCAGACTTGGAGAAAAAACCCATATGGCCGTGAGTTCCCCCATTTCTCATGGCTTTGTTGGAGGGTGGGCCTAGATTAGACACAGAGCTTAAAACAATAAAAATTTATTGCCTCACAGTTCTGCAGATCAGAAATTCAGGAATGACAGGCTGGATTCTCTGCTCTGGTTTTCACTCAACTAAAATCACAGTGTCAGCCAGCCTGGGCTTTTATCTGGACACTCTGGAGTAGAACCCACTTTCAGGCTAATTGAGGTGGCTGCAGGACTAAAGTCCGGGTTTTCTTACTGTCCGTGGGGGTGGGCCAGCAGCCATTCTCAGCTTCCAGAGGCTGCCTGCTTGCTTGACTCATGGCCCCCTCCGTCTTCAAAGCTGGCGACAGCTCACCAAATCCTTCTGGTGCTTCAAATCAGACTTTCTCTTCTGCTTTTAAGGACTCATGTGATTACATGGGCCCATCTGAATAATTCAAAATAGTGTCACTATTTTAAGGTCAAGTAATTAGTAACCTCAATTACATCTCACAATTTCTGGGGATTGGAGCATAGGGTCTGTGGGAAGCCATCTTGGAATTTCGTTTATCACACTTGACAAGACCATTAAGAGATGATTCTTCTAGTCTCTGAAAGAGTTTGTGTAAGGTTGTAATTAACTGTTTTCTAAATATTTGATATAGCTCGCTTGTATTCCTCATCCAGTGTTTTCTTAGTGGGAAGGCTTTAAACTATTGATTAAGTGTCTCTAAGGTTAATAGGATTATTCAAAGTTTCTAATTCTTCTTTAATAATTTTGAGAATTTATATTTTTCTAGGAATAAATGCATTTCTTCTAACTTCTAATTATTTTGCATAAATATTCTATTATATTATTGAATTATCTTTCAATTTCTGTTGTTACTTTACTAATTACTAATATAGTATTCTATTTATTCATTATTAATATATTATATAGTTTAATATATTATTCTCTTTTCCCAATTCATTTTTTATCTTTTATTATTTCCTTCCTTCTACCTCTTTTGGGCTTATTCTGCTGTTCCTTTTCTAACTTCTCAAGTTAGATTTTAGATTTTTAAAAAAATTTTTAGTCACATTTAAAAATTATAAATACATGTCCCTGATGTGTGTTTTCCAGCTTTTCAATATAGAATTGATATGTAGCCATTAGATAAAATTTAACTGTGTTGTTTAAATATTTTCTGTCCTTGCTGATATTTGTTAAAACAGATTTAGTCATGTATTTCTTAAAAATTTGTTAACATTTTCTGCTATTATTATGAATATCTCAAGTTTTCTTTGTAGTACTTTTAACTTGTTTATTTTGAAATCTTTTTATCATATATAAAATATTACATTTTCCGCCTCAATTAAACCTTTTAGTAATACATAGTTACCTTTCCTTTTGTTATTTCTCATAATAATTTAAGCCTCAGAATTACTTCATCTAGTAAAATTGGAACCTAGGACTTTTCTGGAGTATTTCCTTTTTTACATAATTTTGGTTTCAACATTTCTTCTTCCTTTTGTTTTAAGCAAGGCTATTGCAAATATCATATGGATATTTTTCTTAAAATGCAGTATGTAATTTTTGATTATTAAGAGTTTAGTTCATTTATACTAATAGTGACTACTCATGTAATTAGACTCATATCTAATTTGTTAATTTGTGTTTCTGCTTTTTCCTGCTTTTCTTGTTTTCTCTCTTTTTCTATTGTTTTCTTTTGGATTAATGAAATTTTTTTCTTTATTTGTGTTTTCTAATACTTTGTGAACTATGTAGTCTATTTCTGTTCTTCCAGTGGTTACCCCAGAAATTTTAGCATGAATATTTAACTTAGCAAAGACTTACTTCAGTCAATATCTTTACCCCTGTGGATTTGCTCTTTCTTCTTTCATCACCAGCTCAGAAATACTTTAAAAGGGATTGTTTATAATTTAGTTAGCATTTTTTGGCAATTTTTATAATTTGCTGGAAGCAGTAGCCTTGAAAGGTAGTATTTTTACTGTGAAAGAAATCCTCACTTAAAACTTGTTATTATATAACTTGTTGAGACAGGCATTTAAAAAATTAATAAAGGAGAATCGATTCTGAACCAGGTAATACATGTGAAAAACTGAATGAAATGGAAAAATACTAGAAAGATATAAAATGCCAAAAATGTCCCAAGAAGAAATAGAAAATGTTATTAGATTAATAAAATTTAAGAAACTGAAGTGAAAACAGAATCCTATACAGATAAATTCTACCAAAATTTTATACATAATTAATTCTGTATTGTAAAACTTATTTAAGAAAAAATAATTATTTTTACCATTAAATTATGCTTGTATATTAATTTCTTTTCCTATTTTATTCACTTTATTTTAGGTCACTACCTTATATTTGGAGTTTTTTTTTTTTAAACCAATCTGAAAGTCTGTTCTTTATGAGAGTAGATAATTTTGCGGTTTAAAGAACCCCACATTTGTTAATGATCCTCCTTCTTTCAGCTTTGGAGCAAATTATTCTTAAAAATTAAAGATATTCTAGATATTTATCCACCTCCTAACAAATATTCCCTGCTCTGTGATCATATTTTATAATTGATAAAAAAAAGTGGCATGTGCTCAATGAATCTAAAGTTAATGTTGTAACTAATTTATCATCTTGGATTCACAAAGATGATCTCAATGATCTGATAAAAGTTATTTATAGCATTATTGAGTTTTTCTCTGGCTTTGGTGCAAGTTCTACTTTACAATTTTTCCAGGCTGCTGTCACGGGTGCCAGGGTGTGGACGCAGATCTTTGTGGTCCTGATCGGTTATGCGTTGAAGTTGATCCAGAACTGGGTTTTGAGGGAAATCTTGGTTTTGGTCTTATGTCATGCTGGCTAAATAAAAATAAATTTGAAAATTTACCTTTTCTCTTTATTCTTTGGGATAGTTTAAATAGCATTGTAAAAATCTGTTTCCTAAAGGATCAATATAATTTACTTAACTAGCCCATTTTGGGAGAGTTCATTTTCAAACATATGTGATTGATTCAATAGCCCTTGGTCTATTTAAAGTTTCTAACATCTTAGGATTGAATTTTGGTCATTTATAGTTTTCTGAAAAATTATTAGTTTTATCTAGTTTTTCAATTGTTTTGTATGGCTTTTGTAGAATGACTAAAATATTCTCTTATTTTAAATATTTCATATATATAAAATATGGTTATTTCCTTATTATATATGTGTCTCTATATATGATTTCTTCTCCTTTTTTTTATATTAGGTTAATATTAGGTTAGCTAGAGGTTAATTTATTTCATTAGTTTATTTAATAAACTGCTTTTTTTTAATTAGTTCTACCACTATTCTGTTTTCTCATCCTTAATTCCTGTGTTTGTCACTGTTAAATCTTTCCGATACTTTTCCTTACAGTAATTTTCTACTTCTATTGAATATTCAAATCAATTATTTTCATATTCTCTGTTAGTAATGCAGCCACTAAGTCGATATATTTTCTTTGGGGCACTTTTTAATGGTAGGCCACAAGTTCTGATATACAGTATATTCCTTATTATTCTTTTTATTTATTAGGTCATTTGTTTCTATTTTTTATTGTAATTTCTAGTTTCAGTTCATTGTAACCACAAATGTGATCTAATATTATTTCAACTTTTGAAATTAGTTGAACTTTCCTTTGTAACTTAAAATGTAGTCAATTTTTGTTAATATGCTTGCACACTTAAAGAAAAGGTAAATTACTGCTTTCCAATGTGTAAAATTTGGCTTTCTTATTTGATTCAACATGCAAGTAATTTTCAATATTTAATTATTCTTTTATTATAATGACAGATATACTTGATCTTAGGTCTGTTTTCATATATTTGTTAGAATTTCTATATTGAATGCTTTTTTTGTCTGTCTTTAACATTTTTATTCATAATATTTGCATTTCTACTTTTTGGTTCTATGCCTAGACTTGATTTACATGCTTATTCAATCCTTACCATACTTCCATTTAACATGGTTTTCTTCTTTATATCTCTCTCTCTTTTGTTTTGGCTGGAATTCATTGCCATTTATTATTGCCAAAAGGGGCTATTTTCATGGATGCTGTGTTTCCTAAATTTTTCTGCACTTGAAATGGCTGATATAAGCAGAGATGGCTACTACTGTCCCAGTCTTCATATACATATAAAATTCTAATTTCCAGAGGAAGAAGGATTGCTCTCTTCTCTTTTAGCAGAAATCTCTCTGGAGAAAGGTAACATTCCCCTAATATCCCTATCAAAATTCTCTTTGCATTTTCATTGATTCAAATCATGTCACATACCCATTGCTGAATCAATTGGTGTTGCTAGGAGAAGAGCACATGATAATTGCACAGGACAGATTTACTGAACTTGTCACTAAGAAGGTAACAGCACTGACTTCCACTGAGGAGGGAGCTGCTTGGGAGGGATGGCTACTCAGAAAAAATTCAGGGAACCATTTGGAAATAGGGAAATGGATGCTGCTTAGGAAACTAGCAATAGCCCCCTGTTAGTTTCTTTTTGATTATTTCTGTATTTTGAGAGGGGGGCATTCATTCTGTACCAGATACTAATTGAAGCTTAGCGTTGGAGACCGGCCAGGGGAATGTGCAGAGTCAGCATGCGGCTTGGATTTAGATACGGTATTCCGATCATTCTCTTACTACCTCTACAGGGTACTCTGCCCTTGGGAGGGTATCTCTTCTTTTCTTCTTAGAGTTCTCTGTTACCTTGCTTTGGGGTGAGCAGGTACACTGTAGCCTGGTATGTGATGTGATTGTACATGGATGCGTGTTTTGTTTTAGCATTTATTCCTACCCATGTGATTGGCATTCACAGCTGCAGAGTTGGGTCCATTCAAGCCTTGCTCCTCTGCTATGCCACACTGATACTCCGACAATTGAAAAGAGGCTGTCTGTTTAATATTCTTATTCATCTTCATATTCTCTGTTGGCATCCTGAATGTGACTCAGGTACACTCCTAAACTGCATCCGTATCCTATGACCCTACACTCTGGAATAAGTGATTGCTGGTCTAGCAATTCAGTTAGATTCAAAGTATAGGGTGGGGTTATTACATTGAAATTTTCCAATTTTTTCAATGTTTGTATTAGTTTCTAGGAAACTCAGTACTGAATTCTAAGCCAAATTTAAGTTATGGAAGTATCTTAATTAAGTTATGGTTCCCCACATTTCCTTTAATGGCAAACTAATGCATCTAAACTGAGGTAAGCCATCTGAAATCATTCATTAGGGTCCCATCTCTTGAATGAAGAATGGTGCACATGGATGACATGCTTCCAAACTCTTTCCATTTTACTTAAGATCCTCAAATTGAAAAAACCATTAAGGACGTTTTCTGTGAGATACCTTATATTCATTTCTTCCAAACGCAAAATCCTGAGACACCTCATAAAAATATATTTAATGCTATAATAAAAACTTAAGAAAGAAAAATATAATGTATGTAGGAATTCAAGAGTTTTCCCAAAAGTGAAATGAGCTAATTTGGAGTGAGGTCTGAAGAGAGTAAAAAAAGTTTCTTTGTTATGCAAAAACATACTTATATGAAATATTTTAAAAGTGATATGTTATAAATATATGAGAAGAGTTGTCCATATAAGGGAAGAATAATTGTATAACGTTTGGATTAATTTTCCTAAAGAAAAGTATTATTTCCCTTAAATGTTTAATTTTGCAATAGTTTTCAGGCATTTGGGTATTTATATACATTTGAAGGGGTTTAAGCAGCTGACAAAGCAGATCATCACCACGTCACTCTGTTTTACTTTTGTCTTTAGTAGGTTTATCCATCTGACATTGCATATTTTTCCTAGAGAGGTCTATATCAAGCAAAGATATATTAATGAACATTATATGTTGGTTAGATGATTTGGATCAACATGTCGTAAATGGCTAAAGAACAGCTAATGTCTAGGTGGTTGTTGAAAAACTCTGAATTTAATAAAATACCAGGTATTTTGGTAAATGCAAAATAATAAATATTACCAAAGACTCGATGTGGCACATTTTTTCTTGAATTTGGTATAAGCTACATTTTACTATTTACTCAAACATTTTTCAGTAATTAACTGCAGTGAGGTACACTTCTAATTGCAGTATGTTGGCAAGTTATTCACAGCTTCCTAAATTTTTAAAGTAATATTACATTTGTAATTTTATAAAAAGAGTGTGAGTGTGTGCATGTATTCAGGAACATTGCTTTTTAAAGGAATATGAATAGAAACAGATTATGTGCCATAAGCCTATTACAAACCTTTATAAGCTCGAAAAGACTATAATCATAGTTTTTGTGATATTTTTTGGTGTTTTATAATAGCAGGTTTTCTCACAAATGAGATAAGAATTATATTCTAATTTTCTAAAATAATTGGTAAATCTATTGATGTAAAAATGAACACTCAAGTCTACTATTAGATTGATGGTCACACTGCTCTGTGGTTGAGCCTTATGAAAACAGAATTTATAAAAATAGGTAGAAACTCTTTTGTACTCCAGAGTACAAAAAGGAAACATTTTCAAAGGGAAACACAACCTAGACTCTGAATAGTTTTTGTACAGCATTACTTCATGGATAGTAACAACACATGTAAGTTCTCTGTTTTTCCATCTTCTCTCTAAATGGTCACATTGAAACCTTGTGTTTTCTTTCATAACAATAGGCGTGCAGAACCCTGTGTTCCTAAACTCTAAGGCACAATATTATGTTTGCATCCAAAACCCAAATCCATCCCCCTAATGATCTACTCAGCTATCTACTGCTCTCTCTCTTTCCAAATGCCTCCCTCGAGCTCCCTCAAGGTGGGGGTGGCTGGCCTCACTTACACCCTTTTATCCACTGCATCAAACTGTGTTAGGTGTCTCCTCTTCTTATCTGCTTCCCTATAATGTCTTGGAGATAATGTCTTGTTCCTTTGATTTCACTGATTTGCATTCTATTTCTATTAACTAACCCTGATAAGTTCTTTCTCTCAATACAAGACATTTCTAATTATATTGATAACCAACATGTATGTAATTCCCTCCTCCACAAATTTCTCCTTTATAGTTGGTAAATTCCTATTCATGCTGCAAAATTCAGCTAAATATTACCTCCGGTACTTAGCAACCAAAGGTATTAGTAGGTATTTTTCCATGTCTCCATAGCATTTATTCAGTACTCTTATCACATTTGTTATAAATTTGAGTTTTTTCACATTTCAATTTTACTTATTTTAGTTACAAAAAGTATACAGGTTCACTTTTAAAAAAAAAAAAATCAGACATCACTCAAAACAAAATCATTCAGAGTTACTTCCTTACCAATGCTACGTTTTATGGTATAAGTCCTATGTATAGGAAATCTCTCAATGGAAAACCAATGTCTTACCAACAAAGAAACAAAACAAACTTTAGTGAGTCCTTTCATCAAAGTACTTAAAGTATTTTATCCAATATATTGTGATATAAGCGTGTATATGAATAATCTTCTACATTTATATTCTGTGTATACTTTATAGCCAGCCCTGCTGGTCTAGCAGTGAAGATTCAAGCCTCTCACGGCTGTGGCCTGGGGTTCATTTCCCAGTCAGGGAACCATATCACTTGTCTGTCGGTTGTCATACTGTGGAGGCTGCATGTTGCTGGGATGCTGAAAGCTATGCCACCGGTATTACCAATGCCAGCCAGATCACCCATAGTAGACAGGTTTCAGAGGACCTTCTAGACTAAGACAGACTAGGAAGAAGGACCTGGTCACTCACTTCTAAAAAAATTGACCATGAAAAGCCTATGAATAGCAGCAGAGCATTGTCTGATACAGCGCCAGAAGGTGAGAGGATGGCACAGAAAACGACCAGACGGAGTTCAGCTCTGCTGTACACAGGGTCGCTAGGAATGCAGGAGTCAGAATCTACTGGGAGTTGGAATCAACTCGATGGCACTAACAAAAACAAAATTACTTTATATGATGCCTAACAGATAATAGTTGCTTAATAAGTGTGAAATATTATCTAAATCAAAGTGTGTTTTTAGTTTTAGTACAGTGGGTATTTTAAATCTTGGAAAAAAACCGAGCCTTGCTATATTCAGTTGGCTAGTTTCCATGTGGGGTCAATTATTTAGATAGAAGCACTCAACATTATGGCCTTAAAATATACTATGACATGCCAGGAAACTGAAGATACTATTACCACCCGGAGGCAAATGTCATTGAATAACCTCAAGTACTTCGAAAAACTCAGTTGGGTTTTGTAGATAATATTTCAGTAGTCAGTATTTGGGCATTGTTCTAAGACCCATCATGACTAAGAAATATATGAGCAGACATTTAGTTTCAGCAAGAAATAAACTTAGAGAAAAACAAGACCTTGCAGAAATTTGTTTTGTCATTTTAAAGCTGCCAAGAGGAAGGCAAATGATGTGTCTCCTCTAAACAATGCCAGTTACTGCTTTGCAAACAGAATAGCAAAATACTCAGGAAACAATTGGGGCTGGATTAATCGCTGGACAATTGCCATCCCTGCTTCATAACCTTTATTCTTCCGGCCACTGTGACTGAATGCTTACTCCTCAGTTTCTGATCATCCATCCCTGTGAAAGTGTAATAGGTTACTGAGTTTCAAACCTTTCATTTCTATGACTTTGTTAGGAGTTAGCCTTGCAGGAATTTTCACAGAACACTTGGGAAAGTTTTAACAGGGAAGCTCACTAGAATTGATGAACTCATTATTAAATATCAAACAGACATGAACTTAAGTGGACCAGCAGTGGGATGTGTGGAAAGAGATTATGATCAGAAGTTGGATTTTATTAATGTAGACTTTACTGAAAAATGTTGGTTCTCAAATCAGCACCCATTTTTCTTCTCAAAGAGTTTACTCCTTCATCCCTCATCCATGCCGCTCTTGTGTATGAGGTGAAACCATGCCCATCCTGGGCTCTCAGAGTGGGCTTGGCTGGTTTAGGGATAAGCACCAATCACCCTAATATCCATAACCAGTGACTGGCTAAGGAAATTAGGCTAAATGGAAGAATACATGGCATTCTTTGAGGACGTGTCACCCAATTTGGGTCAAAGAGGTGTAAGAAAACAGTTGAGAGAAGCTTCTGAGAAAGGATTTTCTTTCTCTTAAATGAGAATTACCAGAAGAGGCAACATCCTTCCTTGTCCTCTGAACATTGTGTACACTCTCGAGGCTCTGTGCTCAGCCGTGTGAGAATGAGGCTGCAGCTCCAGGAGCTGTGATTCAGCCATTTCTCAGACCTGTGTGCGCAACCATGTGAGTGGAGCGAGTTCCTTATCGATCATGCCACTTTGAACCAGGTTTTCCTGATGCGTTAGAGGAACAGGGATTTCCTTTGAATGTAAGGATGTTTTGCTTTATTTACTACTTCTATTTAGGTCCTCTTATAAAATACATTTCAGAGGGGATTGTCATTTATAATTAAAATCCACAAATTATCTTCCTGTTAATTTTTAGCCAATAACTATACCTTTCCTCACATAATGACTCTTTTTAAGACTTTTTTCACAATATTGTGCTTCTTTGTGTATTGATGTCATTGGACAAATAAAAACTTGATTTGTTTAGTTATTTGGTGGTAGTATTTATATTTGTGTTCATTTTTCTATCTTATGACCAATGATATATGTATGCAGGAATCATGACCCAGGGAACAATATGCATACATCATCTTGAACTAATTGGAGTTTTTTCCTTTTTAATACAACATTCTTGATATTTGCACCCAAAAGTTTCAGGAGGCCTGGGTTCAATAACTGTTCAGTGGAAGTTTATGTTTCCCACAAGTCTAAGAACTAGTCGAAGGCAGGAAAGAATTTTCATTTCAATAAATACTTTAGTGAGTATCTACTATGGGTTAGACATTGTCTTAAAACTGAAGAAAGAGGTATGAACAAGAAAGAAATATTTCTAGCCATTGAGGATGACATGTTCTAATTTATGTATGCATATATGTATATACAGAAATAAAAATAAATGAACAGATAAACCTGACAAACTCAGATTCTTCTAAGTGCTATGAGAAAAATAATTGGGGTCGTAGGATAAATGTAGAAGTGGAGGGGTAAAGTTTGAGATGCGATAGTCAGAAAGGCCTCTTTGAGGGGAAGAGTGTGGCCATGTGAAGAGCCAAGGGAAGAGGAGGTTTCAGCAGAGACAAGGAAATAAAACGAACTTAGCATAGTCAAACAACAAAATATTTCAAAAAGGGAGACGGTGTGAGATGAAGTTCAAGAGTTAGGGAAGTGTCAGATATTTGATTATAACTGCAACGATAAGCCATTTGGAGGTGTAAAATGGAAGAATATGTGATTTATATATACATTTAATTATTTTATTGAGATTATATTGGCTTATAACATTGTGTAATTTCAGGTATATGTTTTTATATTTCAGTTTCTGTGTAGACTGCATCATGCTCCACCAGCAATCTAGTTTTTATCCATCACTGTACATATGTGCCCCTTTACTCCTTTTGCCCTTCCCCCACCCCCTTCTTCTCTCCTAACCACTAATCTGTTCTCCTTATCCATGTGTTTGTTTATCTTCCACACATGCGTGGGATCATACGGATTTATATTTTTAAAAAATTCTTCTTGCTGCCTTGTGGAGACAGGGTTGGGAGAAGCAAGAGAAAACACAGGGGAGCCACTATCACAAAAGCGCAAACACTAGATGACGATTTAGATTTGTACGCTGGTATCAGAGAAGGAAAGCAGTGATGGAGTTGAGATATATTTTGGAATCAAAATTTTAGGACTTGCTGATTGACTGGGTTAGGGTATAAGAGAAAGGGAGAAGTTAAGTTTGGGTATGAGAGGCATAGGTAAAAATGACACTTGCTATGCTTAAGATGTCTAACTCCAGAAAAAGAAAAAAAATGGTGGCATTTTTAATTGACATTATGTTAAATTTATATATTGACTAAGAGAGAATTGATATTTTCATGATGTTGAATGTTCTTCTTCAAGAACATGGTCTTTCAGCTTGGTCAAGTCTACTTTCGTGTTTTTCAGAATGGTTCAAGTTATCCCTATTTAGATTTTTATATTTTGTTATATTTCACCATAAGTATTTTTTTTAAATCTGTTGTAAATAGGTTCTCTCCCACTATATTTTCTAACTCTTTATCATTCACATATAAGAAGGTAATTATTTTGGTATGTCAATTTTGTATCCTGCTAGCTTACTAAATAATTTTGTTGTTTTTGTAACATTTCTTTTGGTTTTCTTGGGTTTTTACATGCATGATCACATCATCTGCAAATGGTTTTCCTTCTTCCTTTCATATTCTTATGCCTCACCTAGTTTTCTCTTATTTCAGCAATTAATAAACTAGTGCCATTAACACAATGTTTACTAATAATGACAACAGCAGATATTCTTGTCTTGTATCCTATTTAGTCTGCTTCCCCTGTTTTACTGTTATCTAAGATGCTGACCTGCAGACTGGAAATGGTTATTTTTATCATGTTCAGGATACAAGTACCAATTCCTAATTTATTGATGGTTTTTAATGGAGAACAGAAAATCATTTTTATTTGTCAAATGCACTTTCAGCATCTCTGGAAATAATTTCAGGATATTTGTCCTTAGATCTACAAATATGAGTAATTACATTAATGAACAATATCATATTGAAGGGTGCTTATACCCCTATTTTAATAATACGTATTATTATGTTTTGAATATTTATTTAGAATTCTTTTCACATCATGTTCACAGGTAAGAATGATTTTTCATTTCTGTTGGTGTGCAATATTTATCAGGTTTTGGTATTTGCTTTAAAAATAATTTGAAGGTTTTCCATTTTCCTTTTTTTTTTTTTTTTGCCATGGTCTGGAACAATTTACAATAGTATTGGGATTATCCAGTCTTTAAAGGTTTGAGAAATTCCACTATGAATCCATCACAATCTGTTGCTTCTTGTGCAAACAGATCTTTGATAACTTTATCTTTTTTATGAAAATTGGTTTCTTCTATCACTAGTGAGTTCAGGTTAAGTAAATTATTTTTTTTCTAGAAAATTATCCATTTCACATAGATTTAAAAATTTATTCATGGGGCGATCTACAAGTCTTTCAGGATTAAAAAAAGATTGATTTGGTGGTTATTTTACCTTTGTCATCTCTGTTTCATTATTTTATGTATTTATGCTCTTTGCTCCCTTATTATTCCTAACATGGTTGTGTGGTGAAATGTCCCTTTGGTTGACTTTTAAAGAAGTATTAGATTATTTATTTATCACCTTTTCTAACTCATTATTGCCTGCAACTCATTATTGTGAATTCCTTTCTTCTGCTTTCTTTTGTTTTCCCTTTTAGTCTCCTGGACATTTTGGTAGGATATTTAATTTATTATTTTCATTCTATCATTTTTGTTGATATGAATCTCTTGGATATGAATTTTCCTCTGAGTACTATTTTAACTGTATTCCATAAATTCTGATATATATCACTTTCATTATTGTTATTTTCTTCTATTTTAATTTGTACTTTACATTATTCCTTTAGTTATTTTATTAAGGCCATTTAATCTCCGAGTAAAGGATTCTAATTTGATTTTAATTTTGTTGTTATATTCTGATTCTATTGCATTATGGTCAGAGAACATTGTTTATTTTTCAACTTTTTATAATTTGTTGAGGTATTCTTTATGGCCTAAATTATTTTTAATTTTCAAGATTGTTTCATTTAAAATTGATAAGAAGTTATATCTTCAAGATTGGGATATATGTTTCAATAAATTATATAGCTATAAATATGATTTGTCTAGATCCTTCCGTAATACTTTTGTCTTGACCTCTCTTGGGCTAAGACAGTTTTATTGTATTAAAGTCTCCTATTATTAGTGTGTTTTAGTGAATCTTCTATAGATATAGATTTTGACTTATGAAAGTTGTTGGTATATTTTTTGATGTTTAGAGATTTATAACTCTTTTATCTTTACTGTGAAAATATAGCATTCTAACATAAAACTCTTTTTCTCATTTAATACATTTTAGCCTGAATTATACTTCATCTGATATCAAGTTGTTATCCCTGCTTTCTTTTCTGTTTTTGCTGATATTCTTTTTTCCAACCTTTGATTTTTAGTCTCTCTGAAACTTTTTTTTAGGTGGTCCTCTTGTATACAATAATATAAAATTGCATTTTGCTGTGTCAGTCTATCTGAAATTTTTTTCTTGTATTAGGTGAGTTAAACCTATAAACATTTAGTAATTAGACATTCCTATGCCATCTACCTTTTTTAAATGTTTCTTTCAATATTAGAAATACTTGTATTTTTTTTCTTTTTTTGTGAGGAGATCAGCCCTGTGCTAACATCCGCCAATCCTCCTCTTTTTTTGCTGAGGAAGACTGGCCCTGGGCTAACATCCGTGCCCATCTTCCTCCACTTTATATGGGATGCTGCCACAGCATGGCTTGCCAAGCAGTGTGTCAGTGCGCGCCCGGGATCTGAACTGGCGAACCCTGGGCCACGGCAGCGGAGCGCGCACACTTAACCACTTGCGCCACCAGGCCAGCCCCTGAAATACTTGTATTTTGGTTCCAATGTTTACCTGTATGTGACTATCTCACTCTCCATTTTCTTTAGTATCTAAGTCCTTATTATGAACAAATAGGATATTCACTTCGTAGCACTTCCTTCTGCTTCATTCCCTCTCCTCCACCATCTGATTTTGGTCTATCATATTACCTTTCTTAATGTTTATACTCTTCTTAAATATACTTGATGGATAATTTTGTGTGTCAACTTGACTGGATTATGGGGTGCCCCGATATTTGGCTAAACATTATTTCTGGGTGTGTCTGTGAAGGTGTTTCTGGATGAAATTAGCATTTGAGTTGGTGGACTCAGTAAGGTGTTTTGCCATCCCCAATGTGGGTGGGCATCATCCAACCCACTGAGGGCCTGAACAGGACAAAAAGGTGGAGGAGGGAAGAATTTGGCCCTTCCTGCCTGATTGTTGAGGTGGGACATGGATCTTCTCCTGCCCTGGGTGCTCCTGGTTCTCAGACCTTCAGAACCAGACTGGAATCTCCATCAAAAGCTCCCATGGTTCTCAGGCCTTTGGACTAGGACTGAATTACACCACAGGCTTTCTTGGGTCTACGACTTGCTTTGGCAGATCATGAGACTTCTCAGTGTCCATAATTATGTGAGCCAATTCCTTATAAAGAATCTCTTCCTATATATATCCTATTGGTTCTGTTTCTCTAGAGAACCCTGACTAATACAACACTCAAGCTCCTTATATTCAAATGTTATCCTTTGACTTCCAACCACTACCTATGGGGCAATGATTGATCATGTTCTATTTTCCCTTTTCTCTCCATCTTCTACCCCTGTTTTTCCTCTTTCCTTTTTTAAAGCATACAATATATGCAAACTATTTACTCTCAGCTCCATCTTTGTTTTAGTGTTACATATATATAGTATTATATATTTAATGCTCAATACCAAAATTTTATACAGAATCTCTTCAATCAGCTCCTGGTTATATAAGCTCATCTTCTAGAAGATTGCTCAGGAAGGATGCATAAGCTTGAATTCTTGCATGTTTAACACTGTTTTCTTGTAAACTTTGATATTTGAAAGAAAACTTGGCAGGATAAAAAATTATTGGCTCACATTTTCTTCCCTTGTGTATCTGGTAGATATCGTGCCATTATCTTCTTGCATTTACTGTTCCTCTTAAGTAGTCTGATACCAATATGGTTTTCTTTACTTTGCCTGTGCATTGATGTTTGTTTGATTAGAGATGTATAGTTTTTATCTGTTATCTTTAAAATCTTATAATTTCAGTAAGTTAACTGTTAATGTTTAGCATCCTAAGTCAACTTTCCCAGGTACACTGTGCACTCTTTCTATATGCAGCTTAAGGTATTTTTAAAATGAGGGCTTCTTTTATTCTAATTAAAAATATACATATATTAGTTTTGTTTGTTGTTGTTATGTTTTGTTCTTTTTTTACTTTTTGGAACTCCTGTCATGGGTACATTGGATTTTCTTTGCTAATTATGCACATCTGATCTTTTTCTTCCTGCCTTGTGCGTCTTTCTCCCCAACTCTATTATCTGTTTATTTTTTTCTTATTTGTATCCTCTCTACATTATTTACTGTACTTTAAGTTGTTTCTATTTTCTTTTGAGTATCTTATAATTTAATCAATTTATAAGTTAATTTTGAATTTTTTCCAACTTGTGCCATTTCACATTTAACATCATCTATTACCTGTCTCTCATTACCTATCTTTTTTTAAAGTTTGTGATTTCTATTTTTCAGTGTTCTTTCACATATACTATTTCTTATTTCATTATTTGTAATTCTGGCAGGAATCCTGCTTCTAGGAAGGTTTTGTTTTTGTTTGTTTGTTTAACGTGCTTTCATCCATGGAACTGTTTTGTTCTTCATTTTAGTTTTTGTTTTTTATAGGATGGATTCCATGAATTTATTTTTCTTTTCTGTGTTTTATTTTTCTGGAGTAGTGACTAGGAGGATATTCTTTTTTGGGGAGACAAGGGTGGCAGGTGGCTTTTTCATGTTCTCATATCAAGGGCTCTGCTTTTGTTGCAATAAGGAATGTCAGTTTTAATATATTAAATCATTATTTGGGAGTGGGAGTAATTTGCTTGTATTTTCGTATTCTATTTTGTTACAGTAGGATACTCGTCATCAGCTGCTTCTTTTCCTTTCTTTAAAACCAGCTGCTGACTCCACATGAGATCACTGCTGCAGAAATCACACAATACCAGATCACTGAAAGACCTCCTGAAACTCCACAGGTATAGTCAAACGAAGCTTTTATAAAGGTAAAGGTCAAGTTCACCAGGAGAGAGACAGTTCAGGCATCCATAGAGAGGCCCAGGATGTACAGCTGCAGCCCTCCAGGGTCCTGCCTCAGTCACACATGACGTGCTGCATATTTGGTCTATGAACCACCAAGGTACGTACAAGATACTTTGGCTTCATCAGAGCCAAGCCATGAGTTTACTGAAGAGTCTTTTATACCCTGCTGGTCACACAGTTAAAACCAGGCTTTATAACTCATTAAACCACGTGTAACTATCAATCTATACCTTTTCACTAACCAATGTAGATAATAAGCTAGCACAGCGTATCTCCAGGGGAATTTCAGACTTACACACCACATTGTAAATCAATAGCTAGTCTATCTCATCCTTTCCTTGGCCAAAGGTTAGTACTAGGCTTCCAGGCCTCCCTGGAGACAAGCTGCAGTCTTCCCTAACCTTAAACAAATCTCTTCCAAGATACTTCCCTAAAACTGCCTTTCCAAGCCCCTTCTTTTTGTTCCTGATGCCTGTGCTGTGATCTTACAATCCTAAGAACAGCTCTCTGTAGTTCTCACTCAGGATGGGGCTTTCTGTTTCTGGACATGAACCCTAGATAAAGTTTCCTCGATTTCCCACTACTGCCCACTGCCCACACTCTGTGCAGCTCCCTCCAGACCCACATACAAGTGGGGGCTCTGGGGCCAACTCTAGTCTCAGTTGCTTATTCCCACTTTTACTCATAAATTGAAATTTATAGTATTCTCTGTTCCCTGGTTGTGGTCTAAGTGTAAATTATTGGTATTTTAACTCTCTTTTAATCATGATGGTATTTTGGAGAAGGTGTGGAAAGACTGGAATCCTAAGGGAACCTGGATCTAGCTGCCTTGGCTTTTAGCTTTTCAATGCCTTTAGGAGCTAATTCCCCTTCAGTGACAGGAGAAATATCCTATTTTGTCACATTTTTTCCTATAGCAGTGGATACACCAATCTTGTTCCTTTCTTCTGCTTTTCACTACTCTTTTCGATTTTAGAAAATTTCAAAATTTAAACTGCTTCCTTAATTCTTTCCTTTTTATCATTACCTCCTTACCAAGTAGGGCTAACATTCTGCTACATTTGCTCCTTTTTTTTTTTTTTTTTTTCCAGTAACTGACATTAGTTTTCCTAAAATATTCTTCCAGATTCTGTGCTGGGTGTTTTACATAGAAATATATATGCATTCAGTAAATTCTATCCCAATCAAAATCATCTATTAATTGAACAAATGATGATACCCTCATCTCCTTAAGTAGTATCCATTCAGAAGTCACCTCCCATCACACCAACATTTAATCCAAACCTGTTCCAAATGTAATAATGCCTTCCAGGCCTTCCCATAGTTACTTCTATATCCTTCTTGTACCTTCTTTTAGAAACTTAACTCTAAATACCCCAGACTTATCCCTTCAGCATACTTGCTATACTTACCTCACTTCATACAGCAGCTCTGTCAATTTGAAGCTTAGTAAATGATGTAAAAATACTCTATGTCTATTGTTGAAGATTATTTCTAAACTATGCCCAAATTTTATGAAACTGTCTAGTTATCTACCAGAATTATGCAAGGGAGTTTTCCAAGTACCTCTCTGGTGCTACAAAGGCTGTCTTCATTGGCTTCTTATATTCCTACTGCCTCTGGAGTCATCCAACTTTGGACTCTGAGGTCTTCCCACAAGTGGTGGTCTGTTCACCTGCCATGATACATGCCTTTTTCCTAGCTCCATCCTTAACATTACTTAGGAATGTGTTGTATCTCCTTTTCCTTTTATATATGTCTTGGCTGGCCAACCAGATAGAAATATTTATCCTAAGAAAATTCTCATCCTTAAACATGTCTTCCATTATGATCTTCTTTATTTTTCTCATGGCTCCTATATTGAAAAAAAATTCTGCTTTTAAACCAATCTTGTTCTTCCTTGAGAAATGCTAATTCCTAGAAAAAAAATACAGGTATGAACTTTAAAATTTTTCTTTTTAGCATTATAATTAATTCCATATATATATATATTTGTGTGTGTGTGTGTGTGTCTGTGAGAGAAAGATTGGCCCTGAGCTAACATCTGTTGTCAATCTTCCTCTTTTTGCTTGAGGAAGATTGTTGCTGAGCTAACATCCATGCCAGTGTTCCTCTATTTTATATATGGAACGCCACCACAGCATGGCTTGACGAGTGGTGCGTATGTTCATGCCTGAGATCTGAACTGGCAAACCGTGGGCCACCGAAGCAGAGCATGCGAACTTAACCATTATGCCACCAGGCCAGCCCCCATATGTTTTTGTTATCTCAACCCAAGAAGATTACTTATCCAATAAGCACCAAGAGGACTTTTAGCTGTTCATTGATGAAAAATGTACCAGTCTTGTGTTTGAATCCATAGTCTCTCTTTATGAAATCCACAATGATCAAGATTTTTGTTGAGTCAGTTTGTGATAACATAGTAAGGAATGTGGAAGGGTAACTCTAGGGATTTTAGGACAGTCCACATAATTTAGGAAGTAAATCAAGTCATATTCACCCTTTGGCTTTGGATACAATTTAAATTAAGAGAGAGAGAAATAGATATCATCTCAGATACTAATGTGCAGCTCTTAAAAATGAAAAGGCAGCATAGAAATGCTTTTACTCTGTTAATTCCCCAGCCTGCTGTTTTAGCTAAGAAACAGCAATGGAAGTAATGTTCCTCTGACTGAATAAATGGCAGAAAGAGCCTAAGTAATGACATGCTGCCTATTTGGTAGACCTGTTTCTGACTTTACCATGAGACCTAACTTCTCAATGCAGGGGTCTGACTTCCCTTGAGTCTTCTTCTAAGGTACCTTAGAGAGTCCCTCCTAACCTCAAGATCTGTTAAATACTAGCAGTCTCAGAAAAGTGGAAGTCTTCCTAGATTCCTAACATCAATCTTCATTTAGTTGAACTTTTTTTTTTTTTTTTTTTTTTTTTTTTTTTTTTGTGAGGAGATCAGCCCTGAGCTAACATCCGCCAATCCTCCTCTTTTTTTGCTGAGGAAGACGGCCCTGGGCTAACATCTGTGCCCATCTTCCTCCACTTTATATGGGACGCTGCCACAGCATGGCTTACCAAGCAGTGCGTCGGTGCGCGCCCGGGATCCGAACCAGCGAACCCCGGGCCGCCGCAGCGGAGCGCGCGCACTTAACCGCTTGCGCCACCGGGCCGGCCCCCATTTATTTGAACTTTTAAATGCAGTTGCAGTCCCTTACTTGAGGATGCCAGCAAATCGTTGCTTGATGTTCCAAACATGGTGGGCCACTCTTGCTAAGATTTCTCTCTGAGGCTACTATTCTTTGGAAGTTTACACCTAATTAAACCAGCAGACGTGGCTGCACCTAGGGCTCAGTGCCTCCTGGTGTAATTTTGGTCTCTAAATCCCACTTTTTTAGCCTACTTTCAAGGCTTTCTAACCCACAAGAATGTAAAGGATTTCTGTCACTGCCGTTTCTCCAACACCTAGAAGAGTGATTGGTGTATGTTAGATGCTCAATGAGTGAATGAATTCAAGGGCTGAACCATGCCTTGTCCCTCCAAAATGAGAATCAATGTGTCACTTTGTGAATTGTTAATTTTAATTGAAAAAACACTTTAGTATTGTGATTGAAATTAGCTTGATGAAGCCCAGGTTATATATGAAGAATGACCTTTAGAGTACACCCTAGGGACTCTCAGTCTGTCATCATCTCACCAGGCAGGTTTCTTTTCTCATTAGAAAAGTTAATGAATGGGGTAGAGAAAATGACCAAAGAGTCATTTCATTATAATTAATGGAGCAAATGTCTTCAGCCCCCTACAGAAACAAAAAGAGACAAGGGATCAACGTGTACCGTTTTCAGGCACATAATAAGTTTTTACATAGGCCAGGCACATGCTGTGGCTTGGGGTTTGAACCATCACTGAGAATTAAGGGAATAAAATGATTAATATTGTGATACTTCACCTCTCACAAAAGTGGAGTAACACAAATTTTAATACACACAACTTTTGATAACAGCTTTATAGCACTATTTCCTATGTTTAGAAAGAATCACTTCTCAACTTAAAGCAAGGTTATAAACAGCTTTGCAAACAGCCCCAGATTAGGGTTACAGTGGTAATGTTTACCATGGTTAATACTGGAGCTACAGAGATTATTAGCTAGAAATTTTAACATTGGCAGAAAGCCCCTTAACAACAAAAGTACAAAACAAACACACAAAAAACAAACTTAATTTGCCTCATGCTTTCCTCATGATTGAGGATATGCTGGGAAACAGATATTTAAAAGAATGCAGTGTGTTGGTGTAACTTAAATCAATATATAAATTCAAACAGTTCTTTTCTGTATTGGGGACTATTTACTGGCAAAAAAGAAGATCTATATTTGAAGGGAAACATCATTTTGGGGCTGCAAATGACCATATAAGTCCACTATCAATTTTCAGATGTACGAACCAAATAAAACATATATTAACTGATTTGCTCAATATTAAACAGCCTGTTAGCGGCAATCCAAGAGCCCAGGTCATTCTCTACTTTTGCCCTATCTCAGGCCCCTCATGACTTCACCTCCCTTTTGTTCCAGTCATGATCCATCACTTCAACTAATTTCTTTAGAGTTTCCTTAACTCACCGATCCCACTGTCCTCTCATCTCGGCTAGCAAAATCTAGCCGAGTCTAGCAAAATCTAGACTCTGAATAAAGCCACTACATTCTATGCTTGGACTAGTGCCTAAGCCACTGGGGCACACACCTGGATCATCCAGAAGCCATCTCCTGGGGTAGGGTGTCCAGCAAGGGCCTGGACACCCTCCCCCATCTAGCTCCAAATGACCACTGAGTACTGTCTATTAAAACTTCCAGCTTCCATAATGGTTTCCACTTCTTTCTATTTCTACCAACACCTCAACATACAGGCCATTGTCAAATGTCAAGCTTACTATTACAAAACATTTCAAACATACACAAAAGTATAAAGAACAGTATAATGAAGCCCCTCATCACCAATCTTCAACAATTCAATAATTATAATTTAATAGCTAATCTTATTTCATCTCCAATTATGTCAAAGCCAGTCCAGACATTATATAATCTCATCCATAAATATTTCAGAATGTACCCATTAATATTAACGACTCTTAAAAAAGTAATCATAATACCATTGTCACACTTTAAAATTACCAGTAATTTAAAAGTGTGACACAGTTCCCCAATTGTCTATCACGTTTGCTTGTTTTACAGTTTGGTTATTTGAATTGGGATCCAAATAAGTTCCATAATTGTAATTGGGTGGTGTGTTTCTAAAGTGTCTCATTCTCTACATTTATTTCTTGCCTATTATTGTTGTTGTTATTGTCATCATTGTTGGTGAAACCAGGTAATTTGTCAGGTAGAGTTTCCAAGAGTCCAGAGTTTATTGATTTACATCCCCTGTCATATCACTTAGCATTTTCCTCTCACCTTGAATTTTTAATGAATTTGCAGTGAGAGCTAGGGTCTTGATCTGATTCATGTTTGGATCAAGTAGTGCTGTGGCATTCCATAAAGAGGCACACAGTCTGCTTTTCTCACTTTTAGTTATGTTAGCATCCATTGATTATCATAACCTACATCCATTAATAAATTAGGTGTTACAGAATTGAACATTCTAATTCTAATATTCCTTCTTCATTTATTAGCTAGAACACATCTATAATGAGAAATTTTCTTTTAAAAACCAGAGGATACAGTTTGTAGAGGAAAGGCAGAAAACTGCCCGATTCTTTTCCTATATTTACTTGTTTTCATAATACTGAGTTGGTCCTTTTAGTGCCCTCTAAAAGTGATCACAGAGTTTCTTATTTTGATTTAGCATCATTATTAATTTATTTATTTAGCCATATTTCATGTATTTCAATACTTTCAATTTATTATCTTCGGGGATGCTCAAATTTTCTGATTTGAGCCTAGTGGAATCCTATTCAGCTTGGCTCCTGGACCTTTTGATATAATTCTAGAAGCCTTTGATGGTTTGCTTCCTTGCTGTTTTGGGACAAAAGGTTCAGTCTCATCTTGATATTTCATGTCCCAAATCTAGAATCAATCATTTCTCTAAGAAGCCTGGTTCCTTTTAGTGGGAAGTGCTATTTAGATAACAAAATCTGGGGATTAGGGGAGCTTATTGTTACTGTTATGATCATTATTTCTAGGCCATTTCAATGGGTAGAGTGAGAATTTTTTCATACAGATACTTTCAAATCAAAATCAAAACTACATGATTTTTATGTGCATTCACTGATTGCTTTTCATCTGTGCTGAAAATCTTCATTTCAACTATAGCACTATAATGACTCATTTGATTTATCTGACACTACACACAAAATAGTTTCAGGATAGCAATACCAACATGATCCCCAGCAATATGGTTACGGAAATCAATTTAAGATTTCAATTTAAGATTCCATAGCCATTCTTTCTTCATCCTTAGAGTATAATCCCGCCAAGAATACACAGACAAATTATTATGTTTTAAGCTCACTTGTAATACTGTGGTCGTCCAGTGAATATTTAGGTTCATTTGTTTTAAATTTGCTTTTGATTTTTAGATTTTTTTTAAAAATCAGTTTAGTTTTGTAATTATGAAAAATTACTTATATGTGTCCAAAATAAAATCTAAAAATATGTTATATTCAAAGAAATCTAACTTCTGTCCTTGTTTCCTCCTTCCTGTACCCTCTGTTAATATCTACATAGCAATTGGCAAGCTTATTTTACTGTACTGTATCTACATCGTCAGAGCCTGTGGCCCTTACAGTCTACACTGCCTCCCTTATATAAGTTAATCTTGCATTGTTAGGTAAAGATAATTTTTCGCTTAATATCAGTCCTTATCACTAGCCATGTTGGTGGTTTGAGTCATGTTCTCTAGTAAATTCCTCAGGAAGAGCTCAAAGAACTATTCTCTGTGAGTTCTTGCTTATCCCTAACTGGTAGTCTGTAATCTTTATTCTTGAGGCTAAATTTGGCTGGATATAAAATGCTTGTATAACACTTTTTTCTTTTCGTGAAATGCTTAAATATGTTGTTCTTTTATCTTTTGGAGTAATAAGTAGCTGAAAGTCAGATTTTCTTACCGTTATACGGGACTCAGTCTTTTGCTTGGGTGCCCAAAGAATGTATTTTCTTTTTCTTAAAATGTAATAGATTTATTATAGCATGTTACTATCTTGGCTATTTTGAGTCTTTTTTCCAAGCTACAAGGTGTCTCTTTCAATATTTAGTTTCAAATCGTTTTTTAATTTTTTGTTTATTGCCGTAACATTGGTTTATAACATTGTATAAATTTCAGGCATACATCATTATACTTCTATTTCTGCATGGATTTCATCATGTTCTCATGTTCAGAACCCAAATACTAACTACAATCCATCACCACACACATGTGCCTAATTATTCCTTTCCCCTTCCTCCCTCCCCACTTCCTCTCTGGTGACCACCAATGCAATCTCTGTCTCTATATGTTTGTTTGTTGTTGTTATTACCTACTACTTAATGAGTGAGATCATACGGTATTTGACCTTCTCCCTCTGACTTATTTCACTTTGCATAATACCCTCAATGTCCATCCATGTTATCACAAATGGCTGGATTTCATCGTTTCTTATGGCTGAGTAGTATTCCATTGTGTATATATACCACATCTTTTTTATCAATTTGTGCCTTGATGGGCACTTAGGTTGCTTCCAAGTCTTGGCTATTGTGAATAATACTGCAATGAACACAAGGGTGAATGAATCTTTATGCATTGGTGTTTTCAAGTTCTTTGGATAAATACCCAGCAGTGGAATAGCTGGATCATATGGTAGTTCTATCCTTAATTTTTTGAGGAATCTCCATACTGTTTTCCATAGGGGCTGCACCAGTTTGCACTCCCGCCAGCAGTGTATGAGAGTTCCCTTCTCTCCACATCCTCTCCAACACTTGTTGTTTCCTGTCTTGTTAATTATAGCCATTATGACGGGCGTGAGGTGATATCTCATTGTACTTTTGATTTGCCTTTCCCTGATAGTTAATGATGTTGAACATATTTTCATGTGCCTGTTGGCCATCTGTATATCTTCTTTGGAGAAATGTCTGTTCAGGTCTTTTGCCCATTTTTTAGTTAGGTTGTAAGTTTTTTGGTTGTTGGGATGCATGAGTTCTTTATACATTTTGAAGATTAACCCCTTATCAGATGTCTGGTTTGCAAATATCTTCTCCCAATTGTTAGGTTGTCTTTTCATTTTGTTGATGGTTTCCTTTGCTGTGCAGAAGCTTTTTAGTTTGATGTAGTCCCATTTGTTTATTTTTTCTATTGTTTCTCTTGCCTGGTCAGACATAGCACTTGAAAATATGTCGCTAAGACTGATGTCAAAGAACCTACTGACTATGTTTTCTTCTAGAAATTTCATAGTTTCAGGTCGTACAATCAAGTCTTTAATCCATTTTGAGTTAATTGGTGTATGGTGTAAGGTAACGGTCTACTTTCATTTTTTTGCATGTGGCTATCCAGTTTTCCCAACACCATTTGTTGAAGAGATTTTCCATTCTCCATTGTATGTTCTTGGCTCCTTTGTCAAAGATTAGCTGTCCATAGATGTGTGGGTTTATTTCTGGGCTTTCGATTCTATTCCATTGATCTGTGTGTCTGTTTTTGTGCCAGTACCATGCTGTTTTGGTTACTATAGCTTTGTAGTATACTTTGAAATCAGGGAGTGTGATACCTCAAGCTTTGTTCTTTTTTCTCAGGATTCCTTTAGCTATTCGGGGTCTTTTGTTGTTCCATATAAATTTTAGGATTCTTTGTTCTATTTGTATGAAAAATGTTGTTGGAACCTTGATAGGGATTGCACTGAATCTATAGATTGCTTCAGGAAGTATGGACATCTTTACTATGTTAATTCTTCCAATCCAAGAGCACAGAATATCTTTCCATTTCTTTGTGTCTTCTTCAATTTCTTTCAGCAATGCTTTATAGTTTTCGGTGTACAGATCTTTCACTCCTTTGGTTAAGTTTATTCCTAGATATTTTATTCTTTTTGTTGCAATTGTAAATGGGATTGTATTCTTAATTTCTCTTTCTGATACTTCATTGTTAGTGTATAGAAATGCAACTGATTTTTGTATGTTGATTTTGTATCTTGCAACTTTATTGTATTTCTTTATTACTTCTAAAAGTTTTTGGGGGGATTCTTTATGGTTTTCTATATGTAAAATCATGTCATCCACAAATAGTGACAGTTTCACTTCTTCCTTTCTAGTTTGGATCCCTTTTATATCTTTTTCTTGCCTGATTGCTCTGGCTAGGATTTCCAATACTATGTTAAATAGGAGTGGTGAGAGTGGGTATCCTTGTCTGGTTCTTGTTATTAAAGGGATCTTTCAGTTTTTCACCATTGAGGATGATATTAGCTGTGGGTTTCTCATATATGGTCTTTATTATGTTGAGGTGCTTTGCTTCTATACCCATTTTAGTCAGATTTTTTTTTATCATAAATGGATGCTGTATATTGTCAAATGCTTTCTCTGCATCTATTGAGATGATCATGTGATTTTTATTCTTCATTTTCTTAATATGATGTATCACGTTGATTGATTTGTGAATGTTGAACCATTCCTGCATCCCCAGAATAAATCCCACCTGATCATGGTGTATAATCTTTTTAATGTAGTGGTATGCAATTTGCTAGTATTTTGTTGAGGATTTTTCCATTGATGTTCATCAGTGATATTGGCCTGTAATTTTCTTTTTTTGTGTTGTCCTTGTCGGGTTTTGGTATCAAGATAATGTCAGCTTCATAGAATGAATTAGGGAGCTTCCCCCTCTCCTCAATTTTTTTGGAAGAGTTGAGAAGGATAGGTATTAAGTCTTCTTTGAATGTTTGGTAGAATTCACCAGGGAAGCTGTCTGGTACTGGACTTTTATTTTGGGGGAGGTTTTTGATTATAGTTTCGATCTCCTTACTGATGATTGGTGTATTAAAATTCTCTATGTCTTCTTGACCCAGTTTTGGAAGATTGTATGATTCTAAGAATTTATCCATTTCTTCCAGATTGTCCCATTTTTTGGCACATAGCTTTTTATAGTATTCTCTTATAATCTTTTGTATTTCTGAGGTGTCTGTTGTAATTTCTCCTCTTTCATTTCTGATTTTACTTATTTGTGCCTTCTCTCTTTTTTTCTTGATGAGTCTAGCTAAAGGTTTGTCAATTTTGTTTATCTTTTCAAAGAACTGGCTCTTGGTTTTATTAATGTTTTCTATTCTTTTTTTTAGTCTCTATTTCATTTATTTCTGCTCTGATTTTTATTATTTCCCTTCTGCTACTGATTTTGGGCTTTGTTTGTTCTTCTTTTCCAGTTCCTTTAGGTGCATTGTTAGAGTGTTTATACGAGATTGTTCTTGTTTGTTGAGATAGGCCTCTCTTGCTATAAACTTCCCTCTTAGAACCGCTTTTGCTGTATCTCATAAATTCTGGCACGTCGTATTTTCATTTTCATTTGTCTCCAGGTATTTTTTTATTTCTCCTTTGATTTCTTCATTGACCCAATCGTTGTTCAGTAGCATTTTGTTTAATTGCCACATATTTGTGGCTTGTCTGATTTTCTTCCTATAGTTGATTTCTAGTTTCATACCATTGTGGTCAGAAAAGATGCTTGGTATTATTTCAATCTTCTTAAATTTATGGAGACTTGTTTTGTGGCCTAATATATGATCAATCCTGGGGAATGTTCCATGTGCATTTGAAAAGAACATGTATTTTTTGGTTTTTGGATGGAATGTTCTGTATATATCTACTAGGTCCATCTGTTCTAGTGTGTCATTTAAAGCCAATGTTTCCTTATTGATCTTCTGTTTGGATGATCTATCCGTTGGTGTAAGTGGAGTGTTAAAGTCCCCTACTATTATTGTGTTACTGTCTATTTCTGTTTTTATGTCTGTTAATAATTGCTTTATATATTTAGGTTTTCCTACATTGGGTGCATAGATATTTACAAGTGTTATATCCTCTTGTTGGATTGTTCCCTTGATCATTATGTAATGCCCTTCTTTGTCTCTTTTTACAGTTTTTGTTTTAAACTCTATTTTGTCTGATATGAATATTGCTACCCCAGCTTTCTTTCCACTGCCATTTGCATGGAGTATCTTTTTCCATCCCTTCACTTTCAGTTTGTGAGTGTCTTTAGGTCTGAAGTGTGTCTCTTGTATGCAGCATATATATGGGTCTTTTTTTTTTTATCCAATCAGCCACCCTATGCCTTTTAATTGGAGGATTTAGTCCATTGACGTTTAAAGTAGCTATTGATAAGTATGTACTTGCTACCATTTTTTTAACTTTTTTTCTTGGTGTTTTAGTAGTCCTTCTCTGTTCCTTTCTTTTTCTCTTGCTCTCCTCCCTGTGGTTTGATGGCTTTCTTTAGTATTATGTTTGGGTTCCTTTCTCTTAGTCTTTTGTGTATTTATTATAGGTTTCTGGTTTGTGATTACCACAGGGTCCATATACAGTAACCTACGTATATGGGAATCTATATTAAGTTGATGGTCTCTTTAGTTTGACCTCTGTCTGAAAGATCTACTCCTTAACTCCCCTCCTCCCACATTTTATGTTTTTGATATCATATCTAACCTCTTTTTTGTGCATTTGTATCCATTACCTTCTTATCATGGAAATAGATAATTTTTCCTATTTGTGGTCTTCTCTTTTCCCCTAAAATCAGTTACTTTAGCATTTCTTGTAGTACTGGTTTCTTGGCAACAAACTCCTTTAATTTTTGCTTGCCTGGGAAACTTTTGATCTCTCCTTCCATTTTGAATGATAACCTTGCTGGGTAGAGTATTCTTGGCTGTAAGTTTTTTCCTTTTAGCACTTTAAATATCATGCCACTCTCTTCTAGCCTGTAAGGTTTCTGCTGAGAAGTCAGCTGATAATCTTATGGGGTTTCCTTTGCAAGTAACTTGGCTTTCTCTTGTGGCTTTTAGGATTCTATCTTTATCTTTAATTCTGGACATTTTGATTATGATGTGTCTTGGTGTGGGCCTCTTTGGGTTTATCTTGTTTGGGGCTCTCTGTGCTTCCTGTACCTGGATGTCTGTTTCCTTCCTTAGATTAGGGATGTTTTCTTTTATTATTTCTTGAAATAGATTCTCTGCCCCTTTGTCTTGCTCTTCCCTTTCTGGGACACCTATAACATGGATGTTAGTGTGCTTGATGTTGTCCCAGAGGTCCCTTAGACTGTCCTCACTCTTTTTAGTTCCTTTTTCTTTTATCTGTTCAGCTTGGGTGATTTCTTCCAGTCTTTTGTCAAGCTTGCAGATCCATTCTTCTGTATCCTCTACTCTGCTTTTGAGTCCCTCTAGTGAATTTTTCATTTCCAGTATTGTATTCTTCATTTCTGATTGGTTCGTTTTTATATCTTCCATTTCTTTGTTGACATTCTCACTGAGTTCATCTATTCTTCTCCCCAGATCAGTGAGCATCCTTAACACTCTTTGTTTGAACTCTCTGTTGGGTGGGTTGCTCATTTCTGTTTCACTTAGTTCCTTTTCTGGGGTTTTGTCCTGTTCCCTTACTTGGAACGTATTCCTTTGCCTCCTCATTTTGCCTCTTTCCCTGTGCTTGTGTCTATCTATTAGGTAGGTCAGCTACATCTCCTGCTGTTGGACAGGTGACCTTATATAAGTGATGCTGTATGAGGCCCAGCAGTGTCCTTCCCTCAGTTCTGAATGTTCAAGGAGTGACCCCTATATGGGCTATGTCCTTCTGTTGTGGCGTGGTTGCTCTCCCTATAGGTGCCCAGGGATGCTGAGTTTTGCTCCTGGCCAGCTGTTGTAATGCTCACCTGCTTGTAGTTGTTGTGGGCCCTTCAGTCTCTTTATCAGGTGTGGGGAGCCCCAGCACAGTTGGCGGCAAGTTCTAATACCACATTTGTGTTGCAGTATTTCTTTTAAGTGAGTAGGCTCCCAGTGTGGCAGGTTGTTAGGTTCAGGGGTTTACAATTGCTATAAGCCCCAGCCTTTAGGTCTCTTGTCAACTCTCAGAGGATTGCAGCTGGGTGGGGTTGGCCTCAGGCATGGGAGCACCCAATTTTGTTTCAGGCTTTGGAAGGTGGGGCAAACCCCCTATGTGGGTCTTTGAGAAGCACAAGTCTTCTGCAGCTGACAAGCCCCGCAGCCCACAGGTCCACATACACTGTCAACACAGTCCTGCCTTGTGTGTATGCCCCAACCCCCTGAAATGGATCCAGTCTCTCCAAGGCGGGAGCCCCACACACTCCACCACTGCCCCACACTCTCCACCCGCTCCTTACACAAGCCTTGTCCCACTGAAGTGGGCCCAGTCACTAGGCTGCAGAGAATCCAGTCACCAATCTATGCAGGCCCACAAGTTGCCAGAGGGCTTGTTGTTGGGTGGGGCCAGTCCCTAGGATGGGCTGCCTGCCCTAGCTGAGCTGGATTAAATCTGTGCTCTAGTGGGTGGGGCAGACCCTGGGCTAGCAGGCCCCAGGGAGAACTCCAATGGCGTCTGCCAGCGTCTGTGTCAGCATGCCCACACCAGGCCACAACAGTGGCCGCCACCAATGTCCCAGTCCCTGGACAGGTCTCACCTCTCACCGAGATGCACTCACAGCCTATCAGGTGAGTCTCTTTTCACCAAAGCACTGTGCACCTTTCTTTCTAATGATTTTAGGTTGCTTTCTGAAATGGGTCAATTTGTGCTTTGGCCCTTTAAGAGCCAGTTTTAATTTCTTTGTGAACCGGGTTTTCTGGGGGTACTCCCCGATGTTTTAGTAGCAGGCAAAGTCAGATATTATGCCAGTCGTTTGGATGGTGCTAGGTCCACATAATGCCCCTAGCGGGGGTACTCCCCAGTTCAAGGCCTCGCGCCTCCAGGGAGGCTGTGTACCTTCAGGCTGCTCCTGGGCAGCCGTGAAGCTGGCGGCTTGTGAAGGCAGCGTTTTTTCTCTCCAGAAGGGAGTTTCTGCCTCTTCCACCTCAATTAGGATTGTCGTTTGTTGCAGGAGTTCCTCTTATCCAGTTTTCAGTTCTCTCTCAGGGGTAATTTTTCCATGAGTAGTTGTAAATTGGATGTGTCCATGGGAGGAGGTGAGTTCAGAGTCCGCCTATGCTGCCATCTTGACTTCTCCCTCAAATAGTTTTTTAAATGAAAGTTTTCATGGATTATAATTTTTGATATTTGTTCTATTCCCTTCTCTGACTATCTTTGATATCTATCATTTTATATCAAGTTCCTGTTGTCACTTTATTCATCATTTTATGATACTGATAAATGTCCATCAAGATGATAGTTCAATCTCTAAGAAAATAGCCTGAATTATACTTTTTTGTCCTGCTGCATTATTCCATTTTTCATGTCAGAAGTTGAATCTCATCTCAACATTTCTCCTTAAAAAAGAAATCACTTCTCACTTTATTCTGATGGAGCCACTGAACCACCGAAAAGAACAGTGTCAGGAACGCAAAAGGTAAGATACTTTAGCATATTTTAAGATTTCTCTCTCACAAGTTTTGTACTTCTGATGAATATTATTTTGTCTTGATATCCTATGCCTAAAAATTTTCAAAATGCTGGAGTATGCTAATATCGATAACATTATTAAAATTAGAAATTTATTAGCCAAACATTACCTCACGACATGCTGTATTTTTCCTAGCATACATATTTGAGCACCTAAAAAGTGAAAATTAAAAAATCAGTTTGAATTTTTTTAATTCAAAAAACCTTAGAAAGCTTACTAAAACAACTGTTGGTATCTATTCATTACAAAAATCAAATTAGTTTTTCTCCACAAATGAATAGCACATTGTTCTTCATATTTTCCTCTCTTATACCTTATTTTTGCCCTGGTTTATTTTTTTGGGAGGTGGGGATACAAGGGTTCCAAGGGTATGGTAGAACTAAAGCATAGGGAACATTTCCGCTTGCTGTGGTTTTCCTTCCTTCCCTCCCCTCTTCATTCCTTTCTTGAGCTTTATTGGATTAGTCGTAAAAATTGATCACTATTAAAACCTTTCTGACAATCTTTGGTATGCAGTTGGGTATTCTAACCTAGCTGCAATTCTAAAATGTGGCTCCAGAAAATGCTTTTGCAACCTTTTTCAAATATTAAGTTCAAAGAGAGGATCTTCTTACATCCTTGAACTACTAAGGACACTTTTAAAGTTTTAATATTAAATATTCAGGGGAAAATATCACATCAAAGTAAAGGCAATCATAGTATAAATATGGAAAGATATGAGGAGGAGTGAATGTACAGGAAATCTTAAAAGTGTGGCAAGTCAGTTACATACTAGAAATTAGACAAAACAAGATTTTAAGAGCATCAAAAGGAACTCCAAAATACGTGATGTGTAAGTACACCAAAAGTAGAGGATAAGTGGGTACCCTTATTGATGAAGGTATAAAAATGTTCTTGGGTCTAAAAGGAAATGATATCTTTGCCTAAAAGATTTGAAAGATTCCACTTTCAAATTATTAGCGTTCAGGAAGTATTAACTAGTATTCATATAGGAAGATAATGTTTAATATGTAACTTTTCCAGAACTATGGCAAAAATAGAGTCTCCTAGAGATTTTGGGAAAACTTTTGGATAAAATATATAACGAGAACGA
This sequence comes from Diceros bicornis minor, assembly GCF_020826845.1. Taxonomy (NCBI): domain Eukaryota; kingdom Metazoa; phylum Chordata; class Mammalia; order Perissodactyla; family Rhinocerotidae; genus Diceros; species Diceros bicornis. The sequence continues at coordinate 17,520,501 of NC_080742.1, read as the reverse complement.
AAAAAAAAGCAAAATTGAGGAACTTTAAAAAAATCTTTGAAATGACAGACAAGACATAATGCAAAGAGGATTAAATTAATCTGCATAGGTTCAGTCTTAGAGAGAAGTGGGCTTGACTAAGAACCTGTTGCCTGGGTGATCTATGCCTCTACCACCTAGCTTTCCTCCCTTCTACCAGGGGAGTCACAGAAAGTCTACTGAGTGGCACTTAGTGCTCAGATACTGATTTCTAAATACCATTCCCCACTGGAATGAACCAGCGTCTTTAGTGAAATGCCTGGTTATAGATCTTTGGCAGCAAAACAGGAGAGTGAGCTGGAACACCTTGTTGTTCTAGAAAGCAAGAAAATGTTCAAAGACTGATGGGACCATGCTAAAAAAACACAATTAATGGAAGAATAAAATAATATCTGAGTAAATGCAGACATATGTCATGTTTCTGGAGTAAAGATTCAAAATACAAAATTTTATGTATTTCCTGTCAATATAACTGTATAATTTTTAAATATAATTAGACTAGATGATTTATAGTTTATGTGCAATCAAAAATGAGCACTTTGAAAGATAGAGCTGTGATATCTTGACCTGACAGGAAAAAAAAAACACACACACACATCCCATAAAACAACACAATTCAAATAGTTTAGAGATCATGGAAGAATTGAAATGTAAAATGAAACAGAATATCCAGAAACTAACAATATAAATGTGGGAATTTAAATAAAAATCCTTGGGAAATTAATTATAAGTAGAGGAACATTTCTATCTCATACCATACAATAAATTCTAGGTAGATTATACATCTATAAGCCTTTGATGAAATGGAGAGAAATATTTAATATTTAATACACATAATAAAAGAGTATAATATTAGAAGAAATATTTTGTTATTAAATGAGAAATGTAACAGAATTTAAATAAAATAGTGTTAATTTGAATTTTGATATAGCAAAGATAGTGGTGTTGAAAAAAGACATTTTAGCCTTTTCATATATAATCCAAAGTATCACATGCATAATAGAATATCCTATTTTATAAATAACAGGAACTGTTTCTGTGGAATTAACAAACACAATTTTTTTTTTAAATTTTTTGTTTATTGCAGTAACATTGGTTTATAACATTGTAAAAATTTCAGATGTACATCATTGTACTTCTATTTCTGCATAGATTACATCATGTTCACCACCAAAATACTAATTACAACCCATCACCACACACATGTACCGAATTATCCCTTTCACCCTCCTCCCTCCCCCCTTCCCCTCTGGTAACCACCAATCCAATCTCTGTTCCTATGTGAACAAGCACAATTTTTAAGAGAGTCTCACAAAGTCTGGTGAATAACCAGCCCCTTTAGACAGAAATTCCCAGGTAAACGCTGGAGGATACACAGGCACAGTATGGGATTCCTTTGGAAATTACATTGCTGAAATGGTCTGCAGGCAATCTATCCCATCAGCCTTGGCGATTGTGTTTCAGACAGTTGTTTTTCTTTCATCTCTTGCCCTATGTTATTCTTCTAACTGTTAGTCTACTCTCAGCTACTCTTCTGGCGTTTGACATCATGGATTCATTTCCCTGGTTTTCCTTGCTTAACGTTCCCAGCTAGCTGAAGTCAGGGGATCCACCAACTCTTAATTTGATAATATATATCTTTGGAAATAGACCTAGAAAAATGCTCCACCAATGTGCCACCACCAACAACAATACCAAATATTTGAGCTCAGGCTCACATTGGCCACACCTCTATCACAGTCTAGCCCTGGGTCGGCTAAGTGTCCATGGAGAATTATCCACCTCAAGAGCTGCTAAAATTTATTAGAGGAAGTCACCCAACCTACATGACTGGAAACTCTAAATTCATGAACACCAATCTCAAAAGGGCACTCATCACGCTCCAGTAATATCATTATAGATCTCTATTTGTCTTCCACCCTCGTAAATACTTAATACTTGCTTCTTTCTCCCTAATCTCCTCTCTTGCTTCATTTCTCGTTCATCATCTAATTTTATATTTAGTTGAGAAAATAGGTGTAACTGACACTAATTCTTTTATCCTCTTACCATCAATCTGCAAATATATGTATATATACATATAATTCTCTGTCTTCTCTCCTATAACCATAGAAGAATATCCCTGTGCCCATCAATAGCTAAAACCTCTGCTTGTTCTCTGAATCCTATCCTCCTTTCCTTTTCTAGGACTTTGCTCTATTATACACCTATCCTCTTTTATCATCATCAGTGTTTCCTTCTCTTTTCTCATTCCCATTAATATACAGATATGATCCAGCAGTTCTGATCTTACAGGCAATTCCTCCCTTGCATCCACGTCTCCCATTTCTCTTCTCCCCTTTGTAGAAAAATACATAGAATGAGTTGACTACTCAACCTGTCTCCACTTCCTTAACTCCTTTTGTCTGCACTCCATCTCTCTGCAGACCCCCCAGTCCAGTTCTCAGGTCTTATATTCATCAACCCTCAGCAGGATTAAGTGCTATTGAACACATCTTTCTTGTTTAAACTCTTTCTTCTCTTCTTTTCAGTGACAAAAGGACTTTCCTACTTTTTCTTTTATTTCTCTGGTTCCTCTATCCCACTTTACTTTTTGGGCTTCTTCACTACTGTTTTACTTCTAAATGTTGGAGTGTTCTAAGAATCTGTTTTGGATCCTCTTCTCTCTCTTTCTTTAACACTACGTAATACGCCTGTTTTTTTGGCTTTAAATAATAACAAGTATGCACTGATAATTCTCAAAATTATATCAATATCCCTGAACTTTCCCTTGAGCTACAGTACTTATATATTCAACTCCCTACATAACATCTCTCCCTATGTATGTAATGCATATCTTGAATATAGAGCATTTAAAATAGAACCATCTATCAACATCTCTAACTTTTTCCTCTCCTAGACTTTGCCATTATAGTAAATGATATCATGATTCAATGAAAAACTTAGGCTACATGCCTGAGAGCTTTCCTTTTTTCTACACATCAAATTCATCATCAAATCCTATAGAAATAGCCTCCAAACAATAACCAAACCTTTCTAGATTTCTCCACATCTATACCATCAATCTGGCCTAAGCTTATTTCTCACTTGAGTCATTATAATATTTTCATAACTGGTGTGCCTTCTTCAACTTGTCCTCCATACCCTCAACCCTAATTCATTTGACACACAGAATCCAGATTGTTCTCTATAAATAAATATGATCATGCCATGACTCACCTTAAAACTCTTCAAGGCCTTCCTTTTGGATTTATTCTCAAAGTTCAAAGTCCTTACCATGCTGTAATTCCCTATGTGATTTGACTCCTGCCTGCATTTCCAAACCCTTCTAGGAGAATTATCCCCTTGCTAAGCATGTTCTATTCCTACTGTCCTCTTTACTGTTTTTCAAACATGCCAGTATTGTTCTTGGCTTATGGCTTTTCCATATCTTAATGCTCTATCAGAATACTTTCTGCTAGATTATATGGCTGACTCCAACTTGTCATTCAGGTCTCAGTTTAAATGCTGACTCTGATTGTCCATCATTATTCTACCTTTAATCTGACTCCTTGCCTTTTGATCAGTGGTGTGAACATAAATGTTTAACAACTGTCTTTCAGAAAGAAAAGGAAGGAAAGAAGGATGGAAGGAAGGACTGAAGGTAGGGAGGGAGAGAGGAAGGGAGGAAAGAAAGAAGGAAGGAAGGAAGGAGAGAGAGAGAAAGGAAGAAAGGAAAGAAGGAAGAAAGGAAGGAAAGAAAGGGGCCTGATTTATAGTATTTGCCAATTCCCATGGTGTAATATTCCCATGATGGCTAATTTCACCTGCCAACATGACTTCATTGAATGAAGATTGGGAGGAAATGGATACAATCAGTTTTCACAAGCTGATGCAAGCCATGCCCAGTATACCACTGGACTATCTGTTAAAATTTTATTCATCTACTACCTTGATTTATGTTTTATTTAATACCCATTATTGGTAAAACAGAAAGCTTGGGGATCTTTTACCAGGCCTATGGTGAGATAAACATAGAAATTAGGGAATCAGAGGATGTTCTGATATTGCAAAACCATAATATGCCTTTACAATTCTATAAATTTCTAATTTAAAAACTCCTTTCACTTACTTGAAACTTTTTTATATAAATGAAAACAGTTTTAACAAAAACAAAAACAAAGAGTCACTCTACAAGGAAGCATATTTATAAAACACAAATATCCTTTTTTTCTTTCTGGAGACATAAATCTCAAACCTAGAGGAGCACAAAACTTCACCAGAACTATTCCAAATATGAGGTAGAATATTTTTTAAAGATACACATGTTTGCCAAACTGGGATGTGGTTTCCTCTCATACTGTGAACATAAAATGCTATGCAAATAAAAAGATATCAAGGCTCTCTTTAATTACAAAGGTTTTGTGTTTTATGAATAGAATTTTGGAGAGTTGTAACTGAATTTTTTTTTTTTTTTTTAGGAATTTTCAGTACACCTTTCTCATTTTACAGTTGAGAAAACATATCCCCGGAGAGATTAGGTGGCTAGTTTAAGATACACTGCTTGATTGTGGCAGAACTAGGACTTAAATTTAAGAATCTTAACTTACAACTCAGGGCCCGTTCCTGACACCATGGGATGAAATTGTTCCTGGGCTGTGGCTCTTCCTTATGTAGCTCCCTGAAAGCACTCAGAGCATCTGGTGTTATACTCAAAGAAACTCTTCTACTTTCTAAGGACAAGTCATTAGCTGTCTTTGCCAAGTATTTAACTGTCTTTCTTGTTTCCCATATGGCAACACAATGAGTTTGTTTTTCAGACAGAAAGGAAATGACTCCCTAATTTAACTCTTGTCTTTAAGCAAAAACATACGCTGTGAAGATGATGTTGACCATTTATTAGCTATAATGAATAGTAATTTCAACTTGGAAAAAATATGCTTAAATTAAATAAGGAGAAATTTAAGCTAACCGCCAGGAAAAACTTAACAATCAAGGTAATAAAACATGGATATCAGATGACTTGGATGATCTATGATTCATTTAGACAAGAACTATTTGGTTAGTACCATCTCTGCATATAGTGCTGAGGTCCATGGTAATCTGTTAGGATGCTTCCCTGTGTTCACATCCTTGTGTAGTCTCCTCCTCGTGAATTTGAACCTGTTACCTAAGCAACACAATGTGGTGGAAGTGACAGGACACTTTGCTAGTTCTGGGAGTTCTGGGCTTGAGCTTTAAGAAGCATTGGCAACATCTGCTTTTGCGCTTTGGGGACAGTGTGCCCTCATCACGAAGTTCAGCCACTCTGAGACTGTGACTGTGCTGCTGTGAAAAGCCTGGTCTGGCCACGTGGAGACATCTCACAGAGGAGAGCGGAAGCCTCATTCAACAGCTTCAGTTGAGCTTGCAGTCAACAGACAGTATCAACTTGGCCACCTTGCAAGTGAGGCCATCTAGGAGTTGAGCCTGGCATCAGTCAAGTCAGCCCAGATGACACCATATGAGGGAGAGGTGAGCTGTCCCCATTGAGCCCTGCCTAAGCTACAGAATTGTGAGCAAATATATAAAATGATGGTCGTCTTAAGCCACTAAATTTTGACATATGTTGTTATACAGCAACAGATGACAAGAGAAGGTTAAGAGCTGGCCTGTATCTCCAATACACTCCTGCTCAAAGATCATAAAGAAGAGAGTAGACTCCTGACTGGTAAACAGATGTGTAGGCATTCACCCACTTGAAGGTAGCAGCCAGAGCTACATGGCTGCTTACTTTTTCCCTCTAGGAGAGTATGGTTTGTTAGAGCGTGGAATACGGAGGAGAACACTTCCAGCTTCAGCATGAAAGTGAAACTATTACTCTGCTTTTGTGACATATTAAATTCCACACCCATTTTGCTAAAAAATAGAAAGAAATTTGGTTCATGACCTTCAATTTATTTTCCCTTTTGAAACAGAAAAAGTGGTGCTACTTCACTGTTGTCCTCAGAACAGCCATAGTCACTAACCTTTTTAGTGCAGTTTACGTTATCATTGGTATGCAACTCAAGGTATTTCATTAGAAAAGTATTTCCAGAGCTAGTATGGTTGATTTCATTACATGGCTTTACTATGCAACATTAGAGATTTACTTTGGTTTAAAATCCGGTAATAATAATGAATTTATTGTTTACTATATTTGCAACTGTCATGATATAAGATAATGGGCTTCATTCTCCGGCAGGGTCATAATTTCTGCCATACTCCCTATAGCACATTTAGATGTAACATTCGACTATATTTTCCATCAGCCCCACAGATGAGTTTGCTTCTGGAAAAGCACATGCATTCAATTTGGTTTTTAGTAATCTGTGCCCCCATGAATTTCAAACAAATCCAGATAACAACAACAACAAAAAGTTCCCTGTGAAGTATGATGCTGTTAACTTTCATGTATTACAAAATGCATTTATGCAAAGGAGTCTGGGGCAGAATTATTATCATTTTTATTTTGGTATTTGACCTGAGGTTTTACTGGAGTATATATTCACAGAAAGATTTTACTTAGCCCCACTGAGAATATGTTTGATATATGGGGCACTGGGTATGTTTCTTTATTTTAAATAGTTTCTTAAAAAGCTCTAAGACTTCCCAAGACTGTCCCAAAAGTGAAGTTGCTGCTGTCACCCACCTTGAGATATGGAAAAATCTATAAAGCATCTTATATACAGGCTGTTTCAATTTTCTCAACTTATATTTCCTTTCCCCTGAAAGATATGTAAGATGAACATGTTGTTACTAAACTCTAATCTGAAGCACTCTATTTTTTGGTCTTTGTTCTCTTGCAAGGAACTCAAATTCATAGATCGTATTTGAACTTAAGCAATATTTTCCATCAATATCTTCCCCCAGAATTTATATTGAAAATCATAAAATGGAATGGTGAATCTATAAAAAGCACTGATATTGAATGGATCTTTGGTATAAGTTTTAAAATGAAATCAGGGGCCGGCCCTGTGGCTTAGCAGTTGGGTGCGCGTGCTCCACTACTGGCGGGTTGGGATCCCCGGCACGCACCGATGCACCGCTTGTCCAGTCATGCTGAGGCAGCGTCCCACATACAGCAACTAGAAGGATGTGCAACTATGACATACAACTATCTACTGGGGCTTTGGGGAGAAAAAGGGAAAAAAAGGAGGAGGATTGGCAATAGATGTTAGCTCAGGGCCAGCCTTTCTCAGCAAAAAAAAAAAGAGGAGGATTAGCATGGATGTTAGCTCACGGCTGATTGTCCTCACAAAAAAAAAAAAAAAATGAAATCAATACTAAAGATGGCATGTGCCCAAAGCAAGAATATCTGGACCATTCTGGAGCATAACGAGTAGTTTGATAAACTAAAATCTTTCTGTGTTTCCTGTTGGGATGCAATTGTGCTATGTTTCTTTGAAAATCACACATCTCAAGTAGATTTAGAAAGAAATATCAACTAGAAATCCTCAGTAAATCCCCCTATTTTTAGGATTGAAGAATTATCTATACAATAGACATCCTATAGATAGATTCTTAGCCTCATCAGTGGTAAGTTGGGCAAAATTGCCAGGCAGAAGCTTGGAGGAGAGAGAGTATACATCATCAAGACCCAAAGATTATATTTAAAACCTGACTTCCTATTAAGTTTTAGGAAATTAAGAGTCAGAGTTCATACTGAGATTAAGCACTCCTTATTATAGTCATTAGGAAATATAAAGGAATGGTGTGAAATATAAATGTAGATGCAAGGGATGAAGATACTCTAAGAGATATTATATAATTTTTTTTTTCGTTTTTAATACCGCTTTAGAATCTGAATGATTTTTCTAGAGAAGGAAAAAGTAGAGCACAACTAGGTTCATGCTCATTGAATCAGGTCATGATAGAAAATGTTTCCTAATGCCAAAAATACTCATTCTTTCATCTGTATTTCTTAACTTCTGGCACGTTTTTGTTTTCTATATTTGTGTTGTCACGTATTAAAAAAATGACAATTTTATATAAAGTGGAAATATATTTATTTTTTAATGAGGTGTGATTATCTTCCTAGATAATAGGCTTAGAAGCAAGTAGATATTTAATTCTGTTAATTTTTATAAGAATTTCCAACTCCCTAAAATAAATCTTAGTCTTATAAGTAATATTTGAAAATTGATGAATAATTTTTCCGGGACTTCTCAAATACAGAATTTAGATAGCCACATAAAGATCAAGCACTTCCATTTTCTGTAGCTTAGGAGAGCAGGTGCATTAAATGACTTCCTGATTAAAAAAAACAAAAAGATTTGATAAAATATTTTAAAAGTCTTTTAAAAGGCAACGTTGAGCTGCTAAGGTATTAAAGAGCTAACTCTTTCTAAGGGCATTTGCTAAGACTAAGCTTGAATTTTACTTTTTGTTGCCAGGATATTGGGGAAAAGAGAGAAAACTAAGGAACCACCCTTTCCACGGTGGAGAATCTAGTAGCAAACAAGCTCACTCCTACAGCTGGGATATGAAAAGGCTATATAGCCCTATGTGAAAAGGAACTAGACATAAGCCTCCTCCTTTAAGAATCTAAGTGCTGAATGCAGATTTAAAACAAAATACAACTCCCTTGATAATTCATAGCTACAAGCCAGTCCTCTAGCAGAATATCTTTATCTGAGTGGTCTAAAAAAAAAAACCTCAAGCAAAGATTTTTAGATTAAAGTATTTCCAGTTTATATGCCCCAGGAATCTTTAAGAAGAAGCAGATTCAGATCCTGTTTGGTGAAGCCTATCTTCAATCCAGGTTTCAAAGAGTCTTCACAGAAAAAATCCCAAGGAATATGAATGTCCAATGAAACTCATGAGCCAGAAGAGAAACAAGGCACTCATTTTTAGAGCCAACAGGAGAAACAAAAACCAGACGGCTGAGTCAAAATATAAAAATGGTTCAGATACTTGAATATCAAACAATATATGCTAGAAAAGAAAAGGAAAAGACACCAAACACTCATTATACTCAGATGATATGGTTTTCCATCTAGGAAACACAAGAGAAACTACACATTAATTAATAGAACTACTGAGAGAATTTACCCTTATTGCTGAATATAAAATTATTATTAAAAAGGCAATTGCATTTTTTTAAATATATAGTTTTAAAAGTAATATCTACAAAAGTATCAAAATATAAAACAGAAATAAATCTAACAAAAGTCTTTAAGATCTCTATGAAAGAAAATAAATGTTCAAATACACTGAAAAGACAAATAATTGGAGATATATATCATGTTCATGGTTTGGAAGATGCAATATTTTAAGGATGCCAATTGTCCCAAAATTGATCTATGGATTTAATTCCATTAAAACTTACAAGATTTTGTTTGCTTGCTTTGGATTTTGAGAAGCTAAATTGTCAAATGCTAAAGCTTATGAAAAATGACAAAAGGCCAAGTAGAGCTAAGATATTTCTGAGGAAAAACAAGTTAGGGGACGGTATAAAGTGCCAAGAAACAAACCATATTCACATGACAGAAGAGTTTTATATTCTTTGAGGATAGTGGGAAAAAGATGGAACTTGAATAAACAGCAATGAGACAATTGCTTTTCCATGATATTGAGTCCTTATCTCAAATCACACACAAATAAATTCGAGGTCATTTCAACAAAATGAAAAGGCAACCTACTGAATGGGAGAAAATATTTGCAAACCATATATCTTATAAGGGGTTAATATCCAAAATGTATCAAGAACTCATACAACTCAATAGCAAAAAATAAAACAATCTGATTAAAAAGCGGCAGAAGATCTGAAGAGACATTTTTCCAAAGAAGACAGACAGATGGCCAATAGGTACATGAAAAGATGCTCAATATCACTAAGCACCAGGGAAATGCAAATCCAAACCATAAGGAGCTATCACCTCACAACTGTTAGAATGGCTATTATCAAAAAGACAAGAAATAACAAGTAATGGTGAGGATGTGGAGAAAAGAGAACCCTTGTGCACTGTTGGTAGGAATGTAAATTGTGCAGCCACTATGGAAAACAGTGTGGAGATTCATCAAAAAATTAAAAATAGAAATACCATATGATCCAGCAATTCCACTTCTGAGTATTTATCCAAAGAAAATGAAAAGACTAACTCAAAAAGATATATGCACCCCCATGTTCACTGCAGCATTATTTACAATAGTCAAGATATGGAAAAAAATCTAAGTGCCCATCAATGGATGAATGGATAAAGAAAATGTGATATATATATATATAATTAATTATTTATACATTATAAATATATAGTGGAATATTATTCAGCCATGAAAAAGAATGAAATCTTGCCATTTGCGACAACATGGATGGATCTCAAGGGCATTATGTGAAGTGAAATAAGTCAGCCAGAGAAAGACAAATACTGTATGATGTCATTTATATGTGTAATCTAAAAACAACAACAACAAAATAAAAAAATCAAGCTCATAGATACAGAGAAAAGATTGGTGGTTGCCAGAGGTGGGGGTGGGGGGTTTGGAGAAATAGGTGAAGGAGGTCAAAAGGTACAAATTTCCAGTTATAAAATAAATAAGTAATGGGGATGTAATGTACAGCATGGTGACTACAGTTAATAATACCATATTGCATATTTGAAAGTCGCTAGAAGAGTAGATCTTAAAAATTCTCATCACAAGAAAAAAGTCTTTTTTTGTAACTGTGTAAGGTGATGGGTGCTAACTAGACTTATTGTGGTGATCATTTCACAATGTATACAAATATTGAATCATTGTGTTGTACACCTGAAACTGATATAATGTTATATGTCAATTATACCTCAATTAAAAAAAAATAAGTGTCAACAATATAAAAGTTTAGAGGACAATAGAAAATAATTAAGGGATAGGGAATGATTGCTTATATTATACATAATAAGCACAAATAATAAAAAGGTCATTGAGAAACATAACCACGTTAAGAACCTCCATTTATCAAAAGCCAAAAAAATATGGACATAAATGCTAGAAGATGTTACAATTGATAAAGATTTATTATCAAGATATATAAAGAACCTCTACAAATCAATAAGAACAGCCAAGCAACATTTGGTAGATGCTATTTATTGGCTCATTCAACCACCATTCCTCTCTCTGTTTCTTCTTATAACTGAGTGACTGAAACTAAAAGCTATGTTTACTAGATTCTCGCGCAGCTAAGTTTTCTGGATGCCAAACGGGTCCCTCCAGTTAGAGGAATTCACATGGAATTTGGTCAGCGGAGGCCTTTTTACTGTTCTTCTTGGCTGTTTTTCCTATGGCAAACCAAATAGGTGAGGAAGTGCATATCGTTTCTGCCTTGTCTATCTCAGTAAGTAGGTTATTGTAAATTCATTTTTGCCTGTCAGATAGGCTTCTCAGTACCTTATTTATCAAGAGTTGGACACATCTCATGGTCCAATCTAGTTCAGGTCTTAAGCCTGCCTTTCTTCTCTGTCTCTGTCTCTGTGTGTGTGTGTCTCTCTATCTGTCACTCTCCCCAGATTTACTAAGGTATGTATTACATACAATAAAATTCACCCATTTTAAGTATACAGTTCATTATTGAGTTTTGGTAGTTGTGTGTTTTGTAAACACGATCACACTATATTATAAAACATTTACATTACCTCAAAAAGTTTTCTCTTTCACTTAGCGTAATGTTTTCAAACTTCACCCACGTTGTTGTGTTTATTAATAGTTTGTTTCTTTTCAGCCTTCACAGATCCTCCCATCACCAACCTAGCTTTCTGGACTCTCAGGAGCTGGCCACCAGGGCCCCAGCTGAGCCTGCGCCAGCATCCTCCAAGGAGGTAATGTCATCAAGATGGCGATATAGGTTGTTCCTGACTTGGGCCCCCCTCACAAGAAGATCAGCTAGCATCTATCCATAGACAAGACACCACTGAGAAAATTCCAGAACCTAGGGGTGAGGCTGAAGCCCCCCCCACGGCCACAAAGACTGAGAAGGACCACATTAGAAGGTTGAGAGGAGCAGCTACACTGTGACCATGCTGCCTACCACCCCTGGCCAGCACAGCACTGCCTTGAGAGCCTCCCTCCCCCTACACTTTCTCCAGTGGGAAAAAAGAACCCAAGCTGGACATTCAGCATTCCCATCATTGCAGGATGCTTCCTGGAAGGCCTACTCGGGTCCCCGCCAGAGGAAACACTGGGGGAATCTTCCAGGCTCAGATAGAGATGGTGGGAGGGGAAGAGTTTACGGCCAACCACATTCCTACTTACAGTAGAGTGGAACAGAGGTCCCAGCCAGTGGCTCTGCAGGTGGTCCTGTCTACCCAGGGAGCTTCGTTGGCAGTTCTGCCTGATTTGGGTCTCCAGTCAGTGGGCTGTACCAGCCCGTTCTAATGCCCCACCTTGGCAGGGAGGCAAATTCATAGCCTCCAATCCCACCCATCCAGGAAGCCTGGCCAGAGAACACCATCAGCCGCAGACACATCCTACTGTTCCTACAATGCCCTAGGACAGAGAGCCAGGCCAGCAGCCCTGCCCAACTGTTGAGTGTAGTCTTTGGCCCCACATAATCAGGGATCCTGAACAGTGACCCTGGGCAGCCTCAGAACACAGCCCATGGTACCACCGAGCTGTGGAGCCCACTCTACAGCCCTGTCCAGCAGAGGAGCCCAGCCTACGAAACGTACCACCTAGAGAAACATAATCACCATAAGAGCTTCCATTTGTCAAAAGACAAAAAAGTATGGAAATAAGTGTTACAAGATGTTACAACTGATAAAGATTATTATCAAGACATGTTGGTGGGAATGTAAAATGATACAACTATGTCGTAAAACTGTGCAGCAGTTTCTTAAAAAACTAACAATACACCTCTGTATGTTCCAGTCATTCTACTTCTAGATATTTACCAAAGAAATGAAAGTATAGTTTACACAAATACTTGTACATGAATATTCATAACAGCTTTTTTCCTTGTAATTGCCAAAAACTGGAAATAGCCAAAAATATCCATTAACTGATGAATGGGTTAACAAATTGAAGTGTATCCATAAAATGGATTAATAGTCAATAATAAAAAAGAATGAATTAACTATCAAGAATTGTGAAGGATCTGGGATTTTACTCTATTCGCCAGCTGACAAGTTAGTCTGGCACAATTTCATGGATGCTGGCAGAAAACATGAGTCTTCTGGGTCAGAGACAAAGGACTTCCTTTTGCACAACAATAGTAGTAGCCAGAGTAGCATGGGTCTTCTGAGCCCCAATTTCAACAGGGTGATATGAAGAAGGCACATGAAATACATTGTGCTACATGACAAAAGCTTAGGGACCCAAATATTTTATACTAGGCAATAAGCCTGCTTAACCTTTGCCCTATAGGAAGACGATATCTTTATTATACTGGACAAGACACAAACCTGCCCTTTGCTCTGGAGGGAGACACTCTATCTTCCAAGTCTCTTCTCTATACAAACATCCCTGCAAAGACAATTCAGAACAAAGGCACTCAGTGACTCAGCTCACGAGACATGCAGAAAACATGAGAGACCCATGGAGGATTGTCTCCCAGTAGTAATAACATGGATGAATCTCAAAATAAATATGCTGATTGAATGAAGCCAGACAAAGAAAGGATACATAATGTATCTATACATTTGTATAAAATTATAGAAAATGCAAACTAATATACAGAACCAGAAAGCAGGTCAGTGGTTCCTCTGGAATGGAGAAGGAGAGTAGGGAGGGTTACAAAGAGGCAAAGAGAAGCTCTTGGGGGTGAAGAACATGATGATTTTCTTGATTTGGTGAGGTGTTCACAGGTATATCCATATGTCAAAACATAAAACTGTACTTTGTAAATTAGTTTATTGTATGTAAATTTTACCTCCATAAAACTGTAAAGGATTAGATAGATGTCATTCACCATCTCTACTTTTTAAAAAATATTTGTAAAAAGAAACAGTTATGAAATTCCTGTCAGTTTTAAAATTCTTTGAATCTACTATTAAATTGTGCAATGGACTGACACAGGACTCTGCTCATGGCTTGTACATTCAGTAAATTATCTCTCATTTCACTTAATATATGGATTTTCAAAACATTTAAATCTTTAGTGAGCAAGGAGGCTGAGAATTTAATGAAACTAGACTTGGTAATTCATGATAGAGTTTCTGAATTCTAATCTACATTTACCTAAAACAATTTTTTTTACCATCCTTTGTCCCTATGTTAGTTTAAAGTCTATAAACTATCTTTGGGAAATTCAAGAAAAATAGCTGGTCTTGAGGGAGGTCATAGAAGCATACTTGAGGAAGCACACTTAATTGCATTAAGGTAGGTAAAAATAATTTTAGAATTTGACAGTACTTTAGAGATTAAGTCCAAAGCCCTAATTTTACAGGTTAGGAAAGTCAGACCGGAGACTTGATATTTGCCGAAGGGAGAGTAACTTTGGTAGTGACAGAGTGAGGATTATAGCTCAGAAGTTCGGAATCCTAGGTTCATATTCTTTCCATTACACAAAGTTTCCACTCCTGGTAATAATAATATGTATTTGGTTGGTTTTAGGAATGCATTCTTCTGTATTTATTGCTAAATTGAAAACAAGGCAATTACATAGTTTGAAAAAAATATTCCTCATACATTATTTCAGAAAATCAATTCAGGCGGTGTAAAGAACTTATTTTTCTGCCCAAGTAGCAATTGAGATGGATGTCTTCTCACAGTAGGACACTAATTGAGTAAAGTGAGCATGATTTAAGTGGACCTAAAAAGAAGTTAGTTATTAAGTAGCTACTGTCTTTTAATCTTTTCTTTGAACGTTTTCTTAACTATTTTTCAAGTGGCATCATTGACTCTTTGACAAGGCTCACAATTTCTCTTGCAGGATATATTGTTCAATAATATATGTACACACACATATACAAGAGTCAAAAAAACACTTGGATTTCGATGGCTCTACGAATTACCTTGTATTTTAAGCAGAAAAATCACTTATTGGAAGCCTTTCATTTGGCATGTTTTTTCTTAAACCAACAAGCCCTACAGTGTTTAGTGGATCTTAACAGATGGAGCAGATGGGGCAGCGACAGAAGCAATAAGGGAAAACAGGAGGGGAAAGCCCAACAGTCCTGGAGGCAAGAGAAAAACACTGATGACTGTTTTTGGTTTGGGGCTCTTTATTATATTTTTATCAACTTTAATTTACACATCTAACTTACAACTCAGCTCAAGATTTTGTCAGAATGTTACCAACATAGCTTGAGAACTCACTTTCACCTTATAAAGGAGGCCTCATTGTTTTACGGTCTAATGAGAGAAGAGCCATGAGCAAGAGTGCTCAGCTTGTTAAGGAGTGTAAACCAGGTTTTAGGGATCCACATAAAATAGCACATTCCTTATTATTTGGAGAATTCTGAAGTACACCATCTGCTCCTCTCTTTATAGCCATAGGTATTTTATGTGTGGAACCCATTACTTTATACACTCACCCTCTTAGCCGTTTATTTGCCCTAAAATTGGGGAAAAGAGTTTGCATGTTGGAATAAAAGTCTAGACACACTAACATTTGCGGTCATTTAATCTCTTGGCAGAATACCAGGGACGAACAGATGAATCTCAGGTATAAATGAAATGCATAGGGAGAGAATTGTTCTGATGTTTAAAATGTGCAAATTGTTTTGTATTGAATTATTGGATAACAAAAACATAATTGCAAAAATCATTAATCAGGTCATAGAACTTTCTTTTTTGGCTTATTTGAGTTTTGTTCGGTTTTGCTTTATATTTGAGGTGATGAAACAAAAAAATTGGAAAGATATATTTTAGAAATGTAGTCCAGTCTGTCCTCCAATGTTCAAAAATTATTACCATGATTAATTTTTTTAAACGGTCAAATTGGCACCATTGGGATATACTATGAATCAGAAATTTCAGATTCTGTTCCAATGTTGGCAATGATGCTACAAGTGAGTCTGAGCTGTACACTTTCATGTACGCTCAATAGTTAATAGTCTTTTTTTCCATTTTTGCCATGTAGAAGTATATTTTGGTTTGATGACACTTTGCCTGCAAAGTACCTTGGGCAGTTCACAAGTACAAAATGAGGATGACAAAGTAACCTCTGATAATGATAACCAAGAGTGAGAATGGGACAGTTCTGACATTTCAAGGGGGATTCACTGATTCAAACAATTTTGAAAAAGAAGACCGTCTTTACATATCTAGAGCGATTTAAGAATTGTAAAGCCCGAGGTGACCAAAAAAGCCTACCACGCTACTACCAAAAATCTTCATATAAGCATGATTTGTTGCTCTGAATCAATTTCTATATGGCGTGTTAGCTCTTTAATAGTGATGGGTTTACCAGCTTGTCCATCAGACTCAAGGTCACATTGCCAAGAGCAGAAGGAAATGAGGGAGCGGGCAGAGACTGGGTAACATTTGAAGCCAGCATCTGCACAGAGCTGGTTGAATATCACAATAGTTGTCTCCACATCAAGAATGATGATTTGGACAGAAGCAGAAGCAAGACAAAGGAACACAGAATAGGAGGTGCAGGGACACAAAGGACCAAGTTTATTGGTATCAGCAGTGCAGAGGGCAAGGAATTTAGAATCAGGAGGCTTGAGATTGAATCCAGCTCTGACACTTATGACATTGAGGAGCTTTGTATTTATGTAAATACATAGGTATTAGCTCTTATCATTATTTTCCTTAAGAGGCTCTGCCTTTTAGTTAATGAAATATATTTATTCAGAATTAAAATAATAGAGTAATGCTGACATGAAATTAATTTGTAAGTCAAAACCCGGTTTCTATTTATAATCTACTGAAATATTAGGTGGATCAAAGTTTGAACATAAGCTAACAAAGACTGCACAATAATGTCAGAATGCCTTGATCATTTTAATTCATTAAGCAAAATACAATTTATACAACAGCAATATGCACTTGGCATCATTACAGGGAAAGAACAATTCTACGTCGTATTCCGGTTTGAAATAATCGTTTCAAATAAAGATGCTTCTTTACATACAGATGAAACATGTTTTTAAAGCCTTGTCACTTAAACACGTCATTTATAGAAATATTTATTCTAGTGTAGCTTTTCTTTAAATAAAAGAAGATTGTAAAATCTTTTGATTTTTTTCAGTTCATTAATGTGGCTAATTTGCCATTCTGACTACTTTTACTTTCTGGAAACAAAAATAAGTGTTTCCCTATATCAATTTAGAGGACAGAAGAAAAGCTTAGTTGGCAATGTAGATTCTTCCAAAATTTTCCCCATAAGCGTACTTTAGACCTTCCAAATTAAATTCTTCCAGGCCAAGTTACACAACGATGCTGCTAAATACAAAAATGAGATTACACTAAGTGCTCTAATGATATTTCAGGGAGTTCACAAGTCATGTCATGCCTGCTTTATAATGTACATTATTTCAAGATTATCTTACCCACTTGGGAAGTTCATTCCCTTTTAACATATGTTCCTGATTCAGTTGTAATGCCTCACTGACCAAGCCAATGGACTCTTCATCAATGCTTTGCAAGATCCTAAATATCAAAGCTGCATCTACAACAAATTAGTAAAAATTACTAATTTTATCACCCAGAATTATTTTGTTTGTTAAGTGTTTAACGAATACTTTGTGTCCGCACTTTTTAAGTGCTGGGAGTTGGGTCTTAGAGTTATGAAGAAGAATTAAACACTGACCTCGCCCTTAAAGTTTTAAAGTTATTTTGTTTGTTGGTTTGCTTTTAGAGGCTAGTGGGTGGGAAGCATGTCTTTACAACACCGTTTGATAAGAGCACTAGGAGTGCTTTGCCCAGGAGTATTGAGCGGCACAATAGCGAGGTGGCAGATGCTGCCTCAGTGGAAAAGTAGGGTCGAGAAGTACGTGTAAAGCATGCTTACAATATGTAAGTATTGTCTTACAACCACAATTCCACTCTCTGCTTTTACGAGTTCAACTTTTTTAGATTCCACGTGTAGGCTAGGGGGTGGGTGGGGGAAAGGGGGAAATGTTTGTCAAAAGGTACTAAGTTTCAGTTAGGCAGGATGCATAAGTTCTCGAGATCTAATGTACAGCAGGGTGATTATAGTTAATAATCCTGTATTATATACTCGAAATTTGCTAACAGAGTTGATATTAAGTGTTGTCACCACCAAAGCAACAATAACAATAAAAGAGGTAACTATGTGAGATGATGAATACTGTTGCTTGTGGTAATCACTTCACAACGTATACGTGTATCAACATATCACATTGTATGCCTTAAATATATATATTTTTTATTTGTCATTTATACTTTAATAAAGTTGGAAAAAATTTAAAAAGTTAAAAATGGAAACAAATAATTGTTTTACAAAGTACTTTTTAAAAAAATATTTACACTTTGCAGTTGGAAACAACAGAGACATAGAGAAAATTAAGAAGGTTTCTCAAGTGTCCACACTAGTTAAGGGCAGAGCCCGTGTGCGAACACATTCCACAAAACCACCTGCACGTGCACTTTTCTATGGAATCCTCAGCAGGGCCATTGAGAAACCAAAGAGCCCAATGGTTCTCAGGTCGAATGAGATCAAAGCAGCGGAGGAGGAGTGGAAAGCTTCTTCTTTGTGCATTCCTCCTGGTCTTGTAATTAACACGCTGGCTCCCCTTCCTTACTCCAAGAATGTAACCAATGCGCCGAGTATACAAAATAGGAGTACGACAGGGAGAGCCTGAGTTTTTTCTTGGTTTATTTGCTTTTGTGTATGCTGTTTCTGTTGTTTTTTGATGTTTGTTGATCAAAGAAAAGTGAATTTATGGTCCACAGAAAGATTATAAGCATCAATAAAAAACTTAATTCTAAGACAGACTCAAGTCTTACCTTACTCCTACTCTGTAAGAGTAAACACACATTATTCTGAACTGTTCTAAAAGAATTGTGATATCAATATATTTTTCTCCCAGCATACCCCACAGGCAAGTCAGACTCATAAAAAACAAAGTATGGGCTGACACATTTTTATACTAATTTATAAGATTTATTAAATGCCATGGGCACTAACGTTATTAAGGGAAATAAAAAGTACTGAAATGCAACTCTTTCGTTAAAGGAGAGAAAAGAAATAGCTCTTCAAAGTACAATTTAGAATCCTTGTTTATTAAATCAATAAAACAAATGGAAAATAAGCAATGGTGTACATTCATTAATTCTACAGAACAAACTTACACATTGAAGTTTATATTAAAATATAATTTAAGGATAAAACGTTTTATTCTTGCCCTCAACATGGTAGGTTTATTTTAAACTATTAAATTATTCTTTAACGACGTGATCTTTTTACAGTTAGGGTTTTGATACTTTTTTTAGTTCTATATCAAGCACATTGAAAACCCACAGGAAAATGTAGTTATAATTAGATGGCACGTAGCACCAGGCACGAGGAATATTTGCCTTTTTCATCTACTGGTTTAGGCATCTAGGAAAACATACGTTCTTCCTCAAAGGTATGGCATCCTCTGTTTTCTTCCACGTTATCTTGTTTTGAGATGGCATATCACGTGGACTGTTAAAGAGGCTTAAAATCTTCACTCTCTGATAAATAAACCACTGTGTGTTCCAGGATAACATGAAAGTATCATTAATCTGTAAGATAACAATGTGGATTTTTTTTAAAAATTATTATCATACAGTTTAAAGCCTACTCCTGAGATTAGACTTCATTTAACCCATACCCTCAGTTTATGGAAGAAGAAACAGATCCACAGGGCCAAATTATGAATCTAACTGTTGGTAGAATCAGGATTAGATTTGAAGTTTTGATCTTTTTACTCCAAGGTGACATTCCTGATTTAATCCTTTTTTATTTTTCTTGTTATTTATTTTCAGAATACAGAAACGTAACATAAAAATAGATTATCCAACTAACAGTGTACAAATAAGTACCTAAAGAATTAAAAACACTCTTGTACATTTCTCATATTTCTATTACACCTGCTCACTAGTTAAACAGCATATTTGTGAGGGACAAAGTGCCTGATACTCTGGAAAATACCAAAGAAATAGGATTATTCTTATTGTTACTGAGTTTAGAAATTAAATAAGATTTGAAAATAATTTAAAAATGTATCATTAAATGCTAAAATGTATATACTACACTTAGATGGTTAATGCTGAGAGCTCTTGGGATGTGCAACTGATCGGAGTTTGGTTTTTCAGGAAATTTTCATCAAATACAGAGGTTCTCAAAGTGTAGTCCCCGGGCCAGAAACATCTGTATCACCTTCGATTCCTTAGAAATACAACTCTCATGTCTCCCCTGATACCTACAAATCGGATACTCTGAGGGTGGAGCCCAGCTCTCTGTGTCTGAACAAGCACCAGGGGATCCGATGTGCACTCAAGTCTGAGAATAACTGATCCCTAGATGAAGTTTGAGTCACACTTTTGAGAAGTTCATGGATTAGGGAGCCTCTAGCAGGTATTTAAGGCAGAAAATCACCTTTTTAGAGAAGAAGTGAATTTGCTTCATTCACTACTGGGGCCTATTTAGGACAATAGCAGGGACATATGTATTTAGAATTATCAGCAACAGCACTCTTCTGTAAATATCAGTAAAAAATGAAGTATTCAGGTTGGGAAAGAATAAAAATAATTTAAAGTTTTTTAATTTTTAAAAAAATTTAAATGTTTCTGCTTTTGAAAATTTTGCTTTCAAAGAATTATTTCAGATTTGATTTATTCTGTGTTAAATAGAGATTATATAGGACTGTGGATCTCATTCAAAACTCAAATAACTATCGTCTCTTCCTTATACTCTGGAATATACATTTAAGAGAAAGAGGTAGTTCAAAAATAATTGTTAACAAATATGCAAAATAATACGCTTAGAGAGATGTCTAGGGAATAATAGAGATTCATTACATTTTTCAGCACATTTTACACCAAACTTTATAGAAGTAAATAGTAACTTTTTTAATCACTGATATTTCTAAAACACTAAAAGAAACCCACTCATCTTTGGCATAGATTATATTTTTCATTGTATTTTTATTAAAACTAATCTACATTAGGAAGATTTAAAAAAAACATTTCAAGTAAACCAGAAAATGTAATATACCAGAATCCTATGTTAGGAAGGAAAGGATTTTTATTACATAAAATATAGTATGCATTATGAATTTCAGTACTTTCTAATAATTTTTCTATTTACGTTAACATGAGTAGCCACACCACAGTACTTTTAACTGTTGGAGCGCAGAAAAGGCAATTAGCTCTTCCCAGAGTGAGGTGAACCAGATGTTTGAGTTAATTAGTTCTCTTTGTTCCTGAAATGTTTTTCCTAACTCCTTTGTCATAGTTTCCTCACACCTCACTCCTCCTCCCACTCCTTCACAACCCAGCTGAAGAAACATATTTTAATGAAATTCAACTTAAATACCACAATTAAAATTGTTCCCTTTGAAAAAAATTAAACCTAATTGTCTACAAAGTTGATATCATGTAGTCTTTGGTTAAATTTAAACATTCAAGAATATTAGGTGTGTTACAATTTGGGCAACGGTACATTTTCCAAATTATGTTTGCACATTTGTAACTTTAAAAGTTTTAAAAAGTTAAAAATGGAAACAATTAGTAAACCAAACCATTTTCGTCCTGATAAAAACATTAGATGGTAATCTAACTATGATATTTTCATTAAATCCACTGAATATTTTAAAACCATGGAGACAAACTCATGAATGAATCTGGGTTTCAAGACTTGTCTTATGTGAAGAAATATTAGGAAGGGCCCAGACTGCCAGATCATCCGGTTTCCTCCATGCCCTCACCGGGAGACTTTGGGGAAGTCAGTTAACATCTAAACTGCAATTTCTTCATCTGTAAAATGAGACAACGATAGTAACCCCCTCATTATGGCTATGGTGAATAAATGAGATTACATCTTTAACACATATAACAGGATGCCTAATACAATGTGTTTTCTATAAATTTAAGATACTGTTTTCATTATCTAATTAATAAAAGGTTAATTTGTTATAACTTTAAGAAAAGATTCTAATGATCAGGGAGCCTTCGGTTGTCACAACTGAATGAGGAGGAGCTCCCATTATCTGGTGGCTAGAGGCCAAGAGTGATGCTAAACTTCCTACAATGCACAAAACAGCCCCACAACAAAGAACTATTTGCCTCTAAACGTCCATAGGGCTGGATTGAGTAACCCTGTAGTATAACATGGCTTGATTCTGAGCTCTGCACCACGTGTTTTGAAAGCTCTTCTTGAGTTAAGTAATTTATGGTTCAGTAACTGGTAATGTTACTGCCCAAGAGGGGGTCTTCTGCTCTCCACAAGACATGCCAATAGTCAAGAGGCAAGGTGGTAGGAGAAAGGGGATTTTTTCTTACAGCTTGCCAGCAAGAGGGAAGATGGCAGACTAATGTCTCATAGAACCATCTTAGGGGGGCACAAAATCTTACAGTTATATAGGCTGGTGGGTTATAGGGGAGGGGGTCAGGAATGTTGACCTTCTGGTGTTACAGGCTGGGAGCACCACACCAGATCTTTCAGTTTTCATTGATGATGGCTATTGGCATCGACTCTCTGTTCAGGGGTCATCACATTCCTAAGGAACTCAAAAGAACAAAGTCATCATCTTATCGCAGCTGGGAGGTACATGCACAAGCAGGGGTTGTAAAATCTACAGAGCAGTTAGACCTCCTGGAGGGTGCATATCCAGCTGTGTTAGTTTGTCAGAGGTCATTCAAAGTTACAATAGGATTTCTTTTCTACAATGGTTTCCTTCATGTCAACCTTGTCTTGAGCTGGTATCAATAACTGAATTCCAATAAAAATAATGCATCAGTTATTTTTGATACTTTCTCTAAGTAAACTGCTGGAGAAAAATCAGTCTATCTAATGCCTCAACGTGCTTCCATCATCATTTAAAATTAAATTTTGATTCTGCTGTTAGGGACAGACTTGTGTTCTAATCTACGTATGTCTGAAAACAAATCCTCACTTCTCCCTACTAGAAAGTCAGACTTTCATAGCAGAAAGATATGTTCATTATAAAAATAATTCTAGTGAATATGTACATTTTTCCATGTTAATTTACTAATATAATGCAGGGGAAAGGTCACTTAAAGAATCCCTGACAACTCTCTTCCTCTCACAGGACACATTCAATCTGTCAGCAAATTCTGTAGGCTCTACCTCTGGAATCTGACCACTTGTCATGACCTCCACAATTACCACCTTGGTCCAAGTCACCATCATTTCTTGTCTCCTAACTAGTCACCAGCCTCTACCCTTTCCCTCTGTA
Organism: Diceros bicornis minor; assembly: GCF_020826845.1. NCBI lineage: Eukaryota > Metazoa > Chordata > Mammalia > Perissodactyla > Rhinocerotidae > Diceros > Diceros bicornis. The sequence continues at coordinate 17,497,213 of NC_080742.1, read as the reverse complement.
CAATCTCCCATAGGGAGATTCATTTTTAAGTTTTACTTTTTACATTAAAATGTAAGGGAAAGTAAGCTCCTCCTCTAACACCCTTGAATTGTATCTTAGCTCACCCAGAGCAGAACAGAGAAGTGGAAAGTGCCTACAATGACCTACCCCACAGTCCTTGACCACTTTCTCCCTCCCTCACTCTGCTCCAGCCACACTGCTTCCTAGCAGTTGCTGTTATTTGAAGACCCCACCCAGGTGGGGCATCAGGAACTTTGCACTTGAACTTTCCTTTGCCCATCACACTCTTCCTTCTGACATTCACATGGTCACTCCCTCCCTCCTTTGCACACATGCTCCCTTCTCAGTGAGGCCCTTTCAAACCATCTATGAAAGCTGCAATTCCCAATGCACGATCTATTCTGCTTTTCCCTACCAGCAACCACAATCCTGACTTATTTTTTTCCATAGCAATTATTATCATTTGACATATTAAATATTTTACTTGTTAATTTGTTTATTGTTGTTCTCCTTACATCAGAAGGCAAACTATTTTAGGGCAGGAATTCTTTTCTTTTCTGTCTTGTTCATTGCTTCTTCTCTGGTGCCTAGAACAATTCTTGGCACATAGCAGGAGCAAACAGTGAATAAAGAGAATCACTACAGAGAAATGCAAAGATAACGTCTGTGATTTTACTGTAAAAAGAACTGCACTGTTGAACCCCTTTATACCCTCTTTCAGAGTAGCATTGTCAAGAGAAATTCAATCTGAGCCGCATAGTTTTTAATATTCTAATATCATTTAAAAAAGGTAAAAAGAAAAAAGGTGAAATTAATTATAATATATGATCATATATCTTGTTTAACCCAATATGTCTATAGTATCATCTTCTGCATCTTTACAGCTACAAATATCTCAATTTAGACAAGGCACATTTCAAGCACTCAATAGACACATGTGGCTAGTGGCTCTACATTGGACTCTAGAACGAGATAAACAGTATTATTCAATAGGCCTAAGCTTATATCCTATAAGTAGAGAAAATAATACTACGACATTCTAATGAACTGTATATATGTGTTTGCGTAAATATATTAAAATAATTTTTGAAATTAATGAGATTTATTTAGTAGTATAATTTCTATTGATTAGAAAGATGTATGCCAGAATTTACAAATTTCAACAGATTTTGGATTGAAGAGTCAGACTTTACCTTAAAGTTATTTACTCTAGCCTGATATTGCAAGAATAGATTCCTCTATTATATTCATATTCATATCATGGACCACATACTTGAGAACCACTAGTGATAGATTGATATAAAACCATCTTTCCATGCCAATTGTGGACAATTCTGTAGGTAAGCAAATTCTTACATATATCAAGCCAAAACCTAATTTGTATATCCTCATGAAATAGGTCCCAGTAGTTTCTTCTGAAGCAGAGGAAAGTCTGAGTATTTTTCCACGTGAAAATTGAGTTTTTTAGTATTAAGTATGGTGACCTAAGTCTTCTCTTCTTCTGTTGAAATAGACTTAGTATCTTGAACAATTTCTTTTATGTTATGTTGTCCCCAAATTTCACTTTTCTCATTTCTGTTTCTGTCTTGTTGAGTTTGCTGATGCTCCTTTTAAAATTGTAAGAACTAGAGTAAGGCAGATAATTCAAGATCTCGCTCCAATATATTATCCTTTTCTGGTTTTACCATCAAATTCAGTCCAGATTCCATTCATTATTTCAGAACTTCTTTTGCCTACACCCTCAGTACTCTTGTCCCTTTGTTCTTTCACCCTACCCAGGTTAACACCTCTCCACCCCGAATCAGAGCTATCTAACTGTTGACCCACTTTCTAGAGTCAGGCTGCCAAATACTACTAGTCACAAGAGGACATTGCTCAGTGATGCAGATGGGCACTACAATATCAGAATCTCAAATCTCAGCTGGGTGCTCAATGTTGCCTTATAATCCTCTACTTCCTCAGTAACTATCCTTTCCACTTCCCCTCATTCTCTCTTCCAATCTGTAAAAATATTTCCAAGGCACAGAGCCAAACCCAACACACTCCACTACCAGATTGTATCACTTCCTAATTCTTACAGAATATAAAGACAACCATGCACACATTTCTCATCCCTCTACAGTATAGCTTTTGCCCAATTGAAATTGTGTAGATGAAGGAAAAGTAAGCATTAGCATTTCTGAAAGCCACATTCCATTGCTGACATGTTGAACTTAACTCAGGTTTTCCATATGTGTAATTATTAATCAATATATAAATTTATTCTTTAGAACTCCATTTATCTCTAGGAAATTTACTATATTTAACCCATTATTCATGCCTTTTAAGGTATTTTAGAATTCTAATTTTCAATTCAATGTTGTTGCTATCTTTTCTACCTTCTTGTAATCAGAAATGTAATGGTCATGCCTGGGATGCCTTCTTTAAATTATGAACAATATTGGGTAAAGAAGATAGTGCTGTTAAAATGTCACTAGAACTCTTCTCAAGGTCAACCAAGAAGCATCTTGGTGGAGTGGAATGAGCAGCCTTCTAGGGGTCAGGAGATTTAGGAAGATTACCTCTCTGTCACTAGCCAGCGGGCTTTGTAAACTCACTCAGCATTGGCTGCCATATTGCTCATCTTCTCCTCAGTTGCCTGGTCCCTGAAGGCAGGGACTGAGAACACAACCTTCCTAGGCCTGTTTCTCTCAGTTCTAAAATCTAATAATATATTTAATATTTTGTATCTCCAATTAATATAAAGCTTTGAGAATGGCTATCTGCTGTCCCAAGTTTTGCATTTTTTCTCTGTTTATGATGATGTTACCAAGAAATCTAAGCCTTAAAAATTATGGGGCTTTCTCATGATTCCTATATATAATACAGGTTTTGTATAATTATAGTTGTATTATGAATATTTTAATGTCAGCAGTTTTTAATTTACTTTAAGTAATGGCAGAATGTTGTTCATTACTATAGGCTCATTTCATGCTGTATTAATATTTCAAATGAGTTTGTTCACAAGGAAGTGTCTTACTTGAATTAGATTGATATTTATTGCAAGAGGCAGCCTTTTGTTTTTTACCGAAGGAGTTGGCTGTTTAGGAGTTGATGAAAGTAGAATGATTGCAGATTGCGTGGAACAGAAGAATCCTCTGACCAAAAGGTTTCTCTAATGAGAACAGTGTTAAAATTATTTTAAAAGAAAGAATAGAGTATTCCAAGTACATTTTCTCTATAAGGAAATTGGATTTGTAGTAGTTATATTTATTTTGTTTAACTTTTTGATTCAATACCCCTAGTTTGTATTTCTCAACATATTCCAACATAAGAAAATCAATTAAGAAAGTTAAAAATAATTGTGTACTACCGTTTTACAAATCAGAGTTATAAATTGTATTGAAAACAATCTATCCAGAAGAGTTTAAAATTTTGCACAATATACATACTATATTTTAGTAAGCAGAGTGTAATATTAAATAAACGACTATTTTAAGATTTAACTCACTTTCATTGGGCATCTATTACTTTCCAGACATTGTTGATGATGGATTAAAAATTATAAAAATGACAAAGTCCCCAACCTCAAAAAATTTACAATTTAGTAGGTGAAATAATATACCAGGCAAACTGAACATATTATAGTTGTCACACTCACAAAAGACTGTGGACCATGATAACTACTCAACCAGCGTGGAGGAGATTGGAAATGGTTTTATGGACAAAATGTTTTTTGAGCTGGACTTTAATGGACTTGAAAAGTCAGAAGCTGGAATGGATAAAGATGAGTTTCCTAGTATAAGGAAAAATGTAAGCCAAGACAGCAAGTGACAAGGAGGAACATATTTATGGCTAGCAGATAGTACTTACGAATGAAGTAGAGGGTGCTTGGAGGGGAGTAGCAATAGATAAAGGTGAACTGTTACGGAAGGCTATAATGTCCAGGTAAGTTCCCTTTAGGGTAAGCTCTACTACTCAGTCATAAAAAAAGATGAAATCTTGCAATTTGTGACAACATGGATGGACCTTAAGGGTATTATGCTAAGTGAAATAAGTCCGACAGAGAAAGACAAATGCTGTATGATTTCACTCATATATGGGAGATTAAAAAAAATAACAAAAAACACATAGATACAGAGAACAGATTGGTGGTTACTAGAAGGGAAGCGGGGTGCAGGGAAGGCAAAAGGTGTAAAGGGGGACATTTGTATGGTAACTTTTGGTGATGAACACGATGTAGTAGCACATACAGAAGTTGAAACATAATGTACACCTGAAATGTATACAAGGTTGTAAACCCACGTTACCTCAATTAAAAAAAAACAAATCTGATTTAGAAAGGTAGTGAGAGATTGATTTTAGCAATATCTTACTGAGGGCCATACTTTTTCTTAAACACCTTGTTATGAAAAAAATTTATGTATGTACACAAGTAGGAAAAAGCATACCATGCACCCATCACTCTGCGTCAACAATAGTCAATTTATGGCTAATCTTGCTTCCTGTTTACCCTCACCCACTTCCTCCCTGCTCCCATTACGAGTTATTTTGAAGGAAATCAAAACATTATATCATTTCATCTGTAACTATTTTTTTATGTATTTCTAAAAGATAAGGATAATGACACAGCAATATCAAATAGCTGGGTAGTAGTCACCTTACAGGGACTATTTCATAATTTTTATTTTCTGATAGTTTGCCTGAATTAGGATCCAAATAAGGTCTATACATTGCAATTAGTTGATAGTTGTACTCTCCTTCCATTTCTTCTATTTTCTTTTCAATTTATTTTTTGAGGGAATCTGGTTATTTGTCTTACAGATTCTTTTTAATCTGCATTTTGCTGATTCAATCTGTGGGATCATTTAACAGTTTCTTCTATTGCTCCTCTCTCCCTCTTTTTGCATTACATAGCAATTCCAGAAATCTTCCTTCAAGCTTTCTGTAATCATGTGGTCAAACATTACTGTAGAAAATTACACAGTGGGGTCATTTTATGTCCGTGATTGCTAATACCAAATGAGCATTCTACAATGCTCAGTATGGTTGGTATATTTCTTTATTAAACCTACTTTCCATGATCTGCAGCATCTTTTCACACCTTTTATTGCTCTCCTAGACTTTTCTAAAAGTCAAATTTTTATCTGATAATCCTGCTCCATACTTTTTTGAAAAAGTAGAAGCCTTGAAACTAGAGATCCCTCATCTTCCTTTAATCAATTCCTCAATGCTAGTTGTATCCGCTCCATTCTTCCTCTTTTCTCCTATTGACAGAAAGTGTGAGTGTATACATGCTGTCTTCTTTGTAAGAAACCACTTATAAACTTACTACATCTGTAGGTTTAGTACTTGTCACAATTTACAAATATACTTATCTCTTGATTATTTATTTTATGCCGATCTTTCCAACAACAGACAGGAAAACTCTCTGAGGGTAAAAATCCATGTTTGCAAGTTTCATTCCATATTCACATGTAGACTAGCATAGTGTCTTTATTATGTCATAGCGTATTTATAATGTCATAGTATTATTATTATTTTTTTTTCCTGAGGATGATTTGGCCTGAGCTAACATCTGTTGCCAAATCTCCTGTTTTTTTGCTTGAGAAAAATTAGCCCTGAGCTAACATCTGTGCCAATCTTCCTCTATTTTGTATGTGGGTCGCCACCACAGCATGGCTTCACGAGTCGCGTAGGTCTGTGCCTGAGATTTGAGCCTCTGAACCCAGGCCACTGAAGCGGAGCATGTGGAACTTTAACTACTAAGCCATGGGGCTGGCCCAATGTCTTCTATACTACAGTCACTAATAAATAGTTGTTTAATGAGAGTATAGGAGAATGGCAGGAAACATAGGCACATAAATGATTGAGTCATAAGTGAATGAACAGGAAATTAAATGTCCGCATAGACAAAAACAAAACAAAACATGCATCAAACATGATAAAAATGAGTGTAACGTATTCATCATTGCTTATTGTACAAACAGTCTGCCTTAGGAAAAATTTCTATCAGCAACTATTATTCTTTTTTGACATCTTAAATTTTGGAAAATTGAATTTTACAATGGGATATAATTAACTGAAAGTGGAAAAGCCATTAATTCAAGGCATCATATGCTTTGCTCCAAAATTTTACATGTCCATAAAGAACAACAGTGTTTGCTGATACATTTTATTTAAGCAAAGTATTTGAAACTATGTCTAAAATTTTAGATATTGCTCTTATTGAAAGAAAAAATGGTCATAGAAATGTTCTGATCAAATTCACTTTTCCATAGATTTGCTTACACTGCTATTTTCTGCTTTTGAAAATTCACAAGCACTTTTATAATTTTGCAATAGAAATAGAAATGATAATTTTAGAAATTTATTGATAGGGAAAAATAATTAGTAATGGCTCACTAGGAGTATAATTTATACAGACACAAACGTTTTAAACTATTATTACATAACCATGAAATGGATGCCTCCAGTTATGAAAAGATGGAAAATTACACATTCCAATGATTTACGTGTTTGTATTAGTGTATAAATACAACGACATATGTATTTATGCAAACACATCTAGTGTTTTGTGGATTTGGTGTTTTTCAACATTCTAATAATAAGTACCTTTTGACAAATGAGATTATTATTAGACAAGAGGCCATCACAATTCCTGGAACGTTTATACCTACTGAATGAGATAAATAGACATTATTTCAAGTGAAAAAAAAGTGGAATTACTTGGTTTGTGATGAATACTCTGCCGCAAGTATAAATTTTTATGCTAATACTTAAGTGGATTGATTAAGTACTCACAAAATACTCCGTGATTGACAAAAGGCCTTCAGAGGGAATACTGAAATAATGTTTTCAAGGGAGTGGATCCAACCATATTATGTCTATGGCCCCAATAACATTTATGTGTTGTGTAGCAGCAAACAACTTCAATGACTGTGATTAAACACAGGGCTTGTGGACAGTCCGTGCCCAGTGCCCTGGCGATTTTTCATCTTTGACTACTCAGTATGTGTTTATGTATTCATGCATATTCACCTCAAAATCAGCATGTAACCCTTGGTATTATATGTTGATCTGACGAACAGTTAAAACAAACTGAACCTTTGCCCCATTACAAATAAAATGTTCATTTTTTTTCATTTTTGAAAAATGTAGATTTTGATTTTCTTTTAAAATTAATGTTTTCACTTATACATGTACCAATGAAATAATAAAATAAAATAAACCTATCTAGTTTTATTTTACTCATCTGCTTTTATTTTTTCATCATGCTACTACCTCCCTATGAAGAATTATGTATCTCAAGACCAAACATGGGATCTATATTACATTCAATAATTCATACTACCTGCTGGTGAAATAAAAATGCTTAATAAAACATAATTTCTGATAACATTTATGTCTTTTTTTCGTTACCTATTTCCTCTTTTTAATTTCAGCTGCCAAAATTTTTACAGATAGGGGCCAGCCCTGTGGCTTAGCAGTTAAGTGCGTGCGCTCCACTACTGGTGGCGCAGGTTCGGATCCCGGGCGCGAACTGACGCACCGCTTCTCCAGCCACGCTGAGGCGGCGTCCCACACACAGCAACTAGAAGGATGTACAACTATGACATACAACTATCTACTGGGGCTTTGGGGGGACAAAGAAAAAAAGGAGGAAGACTGGCAACAGATGTTAGCTCAGAGCCGGTCTTCCTCAGCAAAAAGAGGAGGATTGGCATGGATGTTAGCTCAGGGCTGATCTTCCTCAAGGAGAAAAAAAGTTGATATTGGAAATAAAAAGAGAAAACATTTAAAAAAAAAATTTTTTTTGCAGATACTGTAGAACAATAAAGACCTGTCCCAATTCTCAGAGGTTGTATGTTAAGTACTTCAGGAAAGTGCAATTAGGTATTACGTTTGCAATCAGATGATCATTTCTATTTTTATCCATAAAATAAGAGACACATTTTTGTTACATTTTCAAATTTTAGAAAAGTAAAAATAAAACAAATAAAACAAAAATGGTGTTGATGCTTTACCAACATCCTTAGCTTTCACATGAAGATTGGGAAGCAGATGTTGTCTAATGATAAGGAAAAAATTAGAAAAAATTAGATCAGGATACAGATAAAGTACGGAGGCTAGAGAAACAAATCTCCTCTTTTATGTCAGGTTGATAGCACAATTATAGAGCACATGGCATCTAGATATTATTGTGAGCGAGGATTGCTCCTTCTGCATCCTAACCATGGGTAGATGCCAGCTTTGAGGTTCTTCTGAGGAAGGGACAAGGTCAGACACACACATCAAATTAATTTAAACAAGGCATTGCACTAATTTATTTATTCTATTTTCTTGTTTATGTCTAACTAAGCACACAATCTCTTTGACTGGATATAGACCTGTGTCGCTATTTTTTTAAACACTTGATTATCCAGGTTAAAATGTCAAAAATTGTGTGTGATTTGTTAAGTGACAATTTGGCTTCAACAGTCATTTTGCTGCTAGAATCAATACTGCTGTATTTTACAGTTCGTTCTTATGTGTTCTAAAATAATTTTAAAGCATATGTATTGATACCTACAGTTATGCATTCTGGTTTTTTAGAGTTAAAATTTGTATCCATTATTCTATACACTAAAAATCGTTTGGGAAAACAATGATCCAGTCTACATAGATATTTAAGAAAATTAGTTTATTGACAACTTTCATTGATCCAAATTCTTACATTTTAAGAGAAGTATATTCTCACAGGGCTTCAACGGCTAGGCCAACTGAGAGAGACGTTGGAGATCACGCGGCCTGACTCCCAGCCTACAGCAGCAGGACTGGCAGTTGGCAGTTATGACTTGAGGTGTATAGTTGAGAGTTGGCGTTGCTCATGCCTTTCTGAGCATTTTGTTCTATATTCCATTTCATTCTTCATCATGAGAATCCCTAACAATTATTGAATTAAAGCCATTATATCTCCCATTACTCTTCTCAAGCCTGCAGCTGAGGATTTTGTTTTGCCCTAAATCATGCAACATGGTTTCCACATTCTTCTTCCATTCAGGTTTAGAATGAAGTAGACTACAACGTGCGAGATGTATGCCTGTTTCCCTTCACTACTGTGGGCTCACATTGATTTTGTGATCAGTGAAATCTGCCAAGTCTTTCACATGAATGGTGTTGATACAATTATCCATCAATTTGATAAAAAGAGAACTTTACCTCCTCTTATCCTCCAAAATAAATTCCAGATGAGTTAAATAACAAAATGTAAAAAATAAAATACAAATCTTCTAAAATTATTAAAGGAAATATTGCAGAATATATTGACAACTTCAGAGTAGTGGAAAATTGCTTGAACCAGTTTTTCAAAAAAGTGTTTCATAATGGAATAAATTGGCAAATGTCTTAAAATGCCCTTGCCCAGTTTTGATATCAAGGTTCTATCAGCCTCATAAAAGGATTTCTCTCTTTCTACTTTCTAGAATAAATTGAATTAAACAGAGATTTTTTTTTTTTTTTGTCCTTGAATTTATAATAAGAATGGCTAGTGAATTCATTTGTACTTCAGACTTCTGCCTCCCCTTCATTTTTCTGCAGGGAGCTGGGGAGATATAAGAAATTTAAGTTACGTCATTTCTGCAGGGATTTTGGTATATTCTAATTTATATTTTTACCTTGAACCATTTTTTGGTCATTTTCTTGTTCCTACAACATTTTAACTTTTATCTGTTTTATTGTGTATGTGTGTACACAATTTTTGGTATGAATTAAATGACGGTTTTATCTCATGATTTTTTTTTAGTATATATTTTATGTGCAGTTATGCCTGTCATTTCCTTTCCTGGGTATTTACATGAATCTTTTCTCTCTCTTCTTTATTTTAAAATCAATCTTGCCAGATGTTTGCCTCTTTTATTTTTTTCCAAAAACTTTTTTTTTGTTTTGTTAATCATCTGTTTCATATGTTAACAATTTCTGCTTTTATCTTTTACTTTCTTGTAATTTTTTATTTATGAGATTTTTCTAATTTCTTAAGTTGAACCATTAGTAACTAGTTATTAACTTTCTAGTTATTAATTTTACTAATTAGTAATTAATTTTCATCCTTTCTGTTTTTAAGCAGAGTTTTCCTTACTCATTATTTCTAAATATTTTCTTTCCATTATGATTATTCCTTTAACCCTTGATATCTTTAGAATGATTTTATTATAACCATTTATTCAAAACTCATTTATTATTTGTTTATTGTACGTTCCAATATCTCCTCCCTTCCCCACTTCATTTTCCTTATTATTTTAATTTTTAGTTTTTAGAGAATGTAAATTTTCCATTAAAAACAAAATTATAGAAACTAGTATAATGGATACTCACTGAATAATTAATCTAATTAAATTAATTTAAATTATAGAAACACACAAAGTCCTTATTTCTGAGTTATTTATAACATTTACTTCACTTACTGAATAATGTTGTAAGAGAGTTTTTATTGTATTTGTTCTCTTATTCATATTTTCTTCATATTATAATATAGGTAATTAGATAAAAAGTAATGTAAAAAATATAATGCAAAATAGATAATATCATCCATCCGTTAATATTTTAATTGTTGCCATACAATACTTCTAAGAAAAAAGCAAAGCTAGGAGAGGCAAGACCAAGCTATTTCAAGGGTATTTTGCCGCTAATAATTCCAGCCAGAGATAAAGGTTGTGTACACTTCTGATAAGTATTTGAGTAAAGCAATTTCCCCTGACACTCCTATGAGAGAGCTATTCACAGTTAGGGTGATGTGTTTTCTATTTCAGAATATTTTATCTTAGTGATGTTGGTGTTTATTTGAAGCAGAGGATGAATGCAATAACTTTCTTCCAATATTCTGAACTAGCATCTTCTCAATAACAGGTACCAGGATACTTGTGGGGAAAAATGTTGCATGTTTATGTTGCAGGAAGATGAATTAATAATTTTACATCTTAGTTTATAGGCAAACATTTTAATTAATTTTTAAAAGCTTATGGTGTTTTTACTTTTAAGATATTTGGAGTATTTACTATGAGTTATATTCAATAGTCATTATGAGTTACATAATTTTTTTTGCTATATTTTCAGTATAAAAATAGATTGCAAGAATAGTCTACTTTTAACTTTTGGTAATAATGGAACATAGAAGAACTTTGAAGCCTCAAATTTCAAGTCAAAATTCAAAGTTAAAAGTATATAATTCTGACTATTATTACAGGTATTAATAAAAATGTAGAATTATAGTGGTTAACAGGCAGTATTACAATTTACAGTATAATGCTTCCTTCATTAAATGTTTCACATTGTAGGCTCTAAAATATAGTAAATTATATTAACTTATATGAATATTTCTAATACTTTAAAAAATAGTGTATGGCATATATTATCTACTATACTCTACAAAATCTGACTCAAATAAAACACTTGAAGTACATTTAATTTAAAAAAATATGTGTATTGTTTCTTGCATACAGCTTCCTTTCGGTTACGAAGTGCGTTTGCACAGAGCATTTATGGCAACCTACAGGCTATGTCTGAAGTTCAAAAATGGCAGTGAACCACCACAGAATATTCATCTTAAATAAAATATACTCACTTTCAATCTGTAAACTGTTATTAAATTGTTAAATTTCAGATAATTTATTTGAAGCATAGCATTTCAACTCCAAGTCCTCATTTAAAAATATTATTTATTATGTGGGGCTGGTCGGGTGGCATAGTGGTTAAGTTCAGCATGTTCCTCTTCGGCAGCCCAGGTTCACAGTTCCGATCCCAGGCGCAGACTTACAACACTTGTCAGCCATGCTGTGGTGGCAACCCACATACAAAAATAAAGGAAGATTGGCACGGATGTTAGTTCAGGGCCACTCTTCCTCAAGCAAAAAGAGAAAGATTGACAACAGGTGTTAGCTCAGGGCCAATCTTCCTCACAAAAAAAATCACTTATTGTGAAGAAAGGATTATAGCATTTTTTCAGTCCAAGGTAGTAAACTTATTGAGAGTCAGCACTTTAATATGGTCATGAAGATCTAAGCACTTAAAGTAGAGCAAGCTTTCCAAAGCCAGAATAAGAGAGAAGTCTAGAATTTACTAACTCTGCTCTGTCAATCAAAGACTGGTCATTCCATCTGTCTGAAGGTGACCTGGACAATTCTATTTTTATTACTTTTTTCACTTTAGTGCTATAATTGCATTTGAATTGTGCCTATGACACAGATTGGCAAATACCTGTAAGGGAGGGGACCACTTATTAAATTTACTAATCCTCAACATTCTAGCAAAATAGTCATTACTATTTACCATTTGAGTCCAAAGGACTCTTTTTATTTATATTTTTAAGTCATTTTACAAAAATTTATCTTCTTGAGCATGTTTGGACTATAGTTGAGAATGAGTCTTTTCCATTTGAAATAAAGTTTAAAAATTATTTTGCCAATTTTATACTGTAAGCCCCAATAGGACAGGATTATTTGTTTTATTCACTGATGTATTCCAAGTGCCCAGCGTAATCCTTGTCACTCAATAACCATTTTTTAAATTTATATATATATAATAATACATTTTAGGTAGATGCTGTATTATTGAAAGAAGGAAGGAAGATGCAGTACACTTTTCTGAAAGAATTTTGAATTCCTGATTTATTTGTTAGCACTTATCAGAAATCAGATACTGTTCTTGTTTTTTTTTTTAATATTTTGGCAAAATTAGATATGAATGGAGGCACTAAGTATTTTCAATGTCTGTCTAATAGAGTCGTTGGGTAAACATATACTCTCAGATATCACCTCAATATCATGTATTATTTTTCAAGTCCTTGGAAAGATAGTGTTTTCATAGGCATTTTTGTCTTGTCATATAGGTCATAGTAACCTAAAAAAAAATTTAAGGTGTCTGGAAACTTCCACAATAGCTTGTATAGACACAACCACATGTCTTTAGTTTATACGTCAACTTTTAAGCCAATTTTTTCCCTTTTATTCTGAAAACACAGAACATCTTGGACATGCTCTTCGTGAAATTTCACTATGTGGCCAGGATTTACATTATGTTTAATTTCTACCTTTGTTTTTAATAAGAAAACCCATGAATGTTAATAGCCGTTGCACGCATCTGCCGTCTGGCATTTATAAAGTTCATCAGAAGCACTTATATTTAATGTGTCGATTGGGACTGTACCACATTAGCCCTGATTTACAAGTATCATTTATCAAAGGTAACACCTGCTGCTACAAAAGTATCACACAAGGTCACTTTTTCTCTTAATATCTCTGCCACAAATTTATCTGCTTTATAAAGTTTCTTTACTAGTATTTTTATTATTTTTACTATCAACACTCAATCAGCTGGATATGAGTCCACATTTTCATTATGCTTAAAGAGCTGGATATATAATTTTTTAAGGTTTTTCTAACTTTGGATATGTACACTTAGTATGTCAGCCCATACATTCTACAAGTTTTATGGTACAACAATTTTGAATGTAGGTGCTGGGAGATTGGCTAATTTCAGCCATTTTGGGTGTTACGTTATAATGAATATTTACTGCATACTATCATATGAGGGGTAGCACTTTGAGTTTTTTTGTAGTAGGAGTTTGTACTCATGTATTAAGGTTAGCACGCTAAAATTTTACTTTATAGAGATAATATTCTGGATGTTTAAAGTATTCAGGGCAAAATTTTTAAATGACTTAAAGAATCAATTGAGAATGACTTCAATACACTTTCCATGGTTGACAGAAGGTGAGCTTGTTTCTTCTTGAGAAATAGTGCTGTAGTATAGCTCAGAGGCTCAGTATTACATGGGCTGGGAACCCCACCCTAGAGAAGAAGTAGCTACCCTTATGGCACAACCGCTCTGTAACATTTACTGTCCCTAAAATGAGTTGTGTTGACTGTCAATAACTGGAAAGAATCTAAGATCTTACCCTACTTGCAAGCCAAGAAGTTAGACTATTACACTTTCATGGATACTGGTAGAAGACAGGAGACTCTGGATCAGAATAAAAGTAATTTACTACTCATGGCATAGCAGGAAGCAAAAGCTTTATTTTCATGTCAATTCTCCTTGTCCTTCAAGTCCCAAGGGTGATGTGGAGTGGCCCAGATGGATGCTGCACATGCAGTAGGAATCCTGGACTTAAAGAACTCAAATTTTTTTTTTTTTTTAATAAAGTCTAATCCTTTTTTTTTTTTTTTAAGATTTTTATTTATTTATTTTTCCCCCCAAAGCCCCAGTAGATAGTTGTGTGTCATAGCTGCACATCCTTCTAGTTGCTGTATGTGGGACGCGGCCCCAGCATGGCCGGAGAAGCAGCGCGTCGGCGCGAGCCCGGGATCCGAACCCGGGTCGCCAGCAGTGGAGCACGCTCACTTAACCACTAAGCCACGGGGCCGGCCCAAGAACTCAAATTTTTTATAGTAGGCAATAAACCTGCCAGAAGTTTGCACCAGAGGGAGACACTCTCTCTGTTTCCCAACGTCCCAACAGAGATACAAACGTCTTTGATAACATAGTCAGTGCCTTTGCTTGCAAGACAGGTAGAAATGGTAGAGACCCATGGAGAATTGTCTCTCAACATTCACTCTCTTAAAGATTTTATTTCTCTCAGGACTTTTTCTCTTGTTGGTATGTAACTTTCAGGCCATTACCAGGAAATAGTTTTTTTCTATAAAAAGAACATTGAGTCTCAGAGAGATAAACATATGATGCCTCTTATGAGAGTTATCTTTTTCAGGTTAATAAATGCTTTCTTTATTAAAAGAATAAAAGGTATATCTATTGCATATGAATATTGATATATTTTCTAATTTTCAGAAAAATAACAAAGACGTAAAGAAAGACGGAACCTAGACCTCAATTGGGGACACCTCTTTGATATTTCAGATGTTCCCTGACTTGTTGTTATCTCTTATTATATCCCACTTGTGAATCTGAGTCCACCACCGACCCTGCCACCAAGTAGTAAAACAAGGCCTGGAAACAGCCAGGGAAATTATAAATAACTCCACAACACGACAGTGGTTTAATGAATGCTTACTATGTCAAGTTACTGAGAGATATGAGGAAAGATAAGATGTGAATTCTGTTATTAAAATTTTGTAACATAATTGAAGAGGTAAGATTTTTAAATGTGAGAAATTGGATGAAAATGTTAAGTACCAGATTGAAACAGTAATGTTACAAATAACAATGTGAATAATTGTTAAAGCTTTCATTAGCAAACAAGCTTGATGCAAAAAATTCACGTAGGAAATTAGTGGTAAATAAATATGCTGTTGCAAAAGTAGTTAGCTCCTAGTATAGCTCCTAGTGCATAGTAGAACCTCAGTGTAAATTAACTGGCTAAATGAATAAAAAAATAAATGAATTGCATGTGTTATCTAAATAAGCGATCAAAATTGCCTCTTTTTTCCGACTAACTTGGAGGCTTTACAGCAGGATTTCCTAGTGGTTAACCACATACTTCTTTCACAGCTCTGTGGTGACAAAGTCGTTCACCACCTCTGCTAAGCCTCTTCCCCATCTTCAACACACCTCTCTCAGTTGTTATGAAAGGTGATCTAGGGTTAGTCCAAAAACAGCAGTAGATTTCTCTCTCTCTTTCCTTCTCCTTCTCCAGAATAAAAACAAAAACAAAAACTCCAAAACCATTATAATTAAGAAAAATATTTGTTCTAAAAAACAGAACCATCAGCACTGAAGTCATATTGTAACGGTCACCATATTCCACTGCTTCTCCAGCATTTCTACTCCTACTTCTTTCCCAAGAAGGAGAAAGAGTGAGAGCTAATAAAAACTTTGTGAGCATATATGTTAAAAAACAATAAAATCATGTTATAAAATTTATTCTAATATTACATTATTCACCTAATATCATATCTTGGAAATATTTCCATGGGGTTATTCATGTGATAACCCACACCGTATTTCATAGTAGACTTGTATAAGACATGTAAAGTTTAACTTTTTTGTCTTCACAACATTTCAACATTTACAATTTCTAACGCAAAATAAATATCTACAATAAACTAAAGGATAAGATAACTACATCATGAAAAGTAATTCTCTATCCAGTAGGCTTTTTTTAACACCTCCTCTCTGTTATGTTATTGTTTTAATTTACAGTTTCCTATTTACCAATGAAATTGAGTATTGATCTCAAATGACTACTGCAAATTGTTATTTCTGTTTTTGGTGAATTATTTGTTTGCATCCTTTTCTTAATGCATCTTGTAGCTACTTTGTTGCAGTGAATAGCTTTACTTCTCACTTTCTATAATGTATTTTTTATTATAAAATTTTAAAAATTTAAATAGTTAAGTACATTAATCTTTTCATTTATAGAAATCCACAGACTATCTGATTTAGCAAAACCTTTCTTACCTTAGACTATAAGAACATTTACTGGTATTTTATGTTTATGAAACATGTTTATAAATGTAAACATTATAAATATTAAACTGGTCTTTATGGTTTGTTTTAAGATTCAAACATCCAGAATGTAAATTTTGTGTATGGCGTGAGGTTGTCATTAATTCTTCTCCAAATTGATAAGCAATTATTCAAATAATATAGATTTAATTATATACAATTTTTCCTGCCTAATTAAAAATTACCTTATGTTCTGAATATATATATTGTGTATACTCCCACTGCCTGGATGATTTCTTTGTCTATTCTCATAAGATATCACATTGCTCAATTGTGTAATTTTATATTTTGTTATGATTTAAGGTACAGTAAGTTCCTCTTCATTATTTCCTTTTCTGAAATATCATTGGCTATTCTTACAAATTATTTTTCCACATGAACTTTAGAATAAATAGCTTGAGATCTATTTTTAAACCATATATATATGTACATGCACACATACACACAAATACACACATATCTCATTAGGATATTGAATGGAATTATGGGGGCTTTATAGTTTAATACAAGGACAATTAACCTCTTCTTTTACATTGAGTCTTTCCATTTTAGAGAATGATCTTTCTCTCCAGTCATTTCTTTTGACCTTCACTAAAGTATTTAACATCTCTTGCTATGACTATTCGTAAGTATTTTGTAGTGTTTGATGCTATTTTCACTGGGATTTTTTCCAGTACATTTTTTAGTTAATTGTTGCTGATATCTATAGGATAGACATCAATTTTTGTACATTATTTTTCTATTTTCCACATTACTAGATTCTTATGTTAGTTATAACAACACTTCTTTGATTTCCAGGAAATTTTTAGAAATACTGTCATTTCTTTTGCAATTTGAGAATTTGTCTTCTCTTCTCCTTACCAATTTTTAAATACAATTTTGTTATTTTTGTATTAACTGAGGCTTCCAGAATTAGCCTGGGTATAAAAAAAGAAAGTATATGGGGGAAGTGCCCAGCTAGTTTGGCAAACCCGGGTCTTTTAGGGACAGTAAGTGTGGACCACCTGTTTGTAATTAGCTTATTGAATGAGCTAGACTCAGCAGAGTGCGATTCAGAAAGCAAGTTCCAAATTTATACTGTCTGTTCATTTTATGCCAGCAAAATCTTTCAGGTCAAAGTTTTATTTCTATTTCTTTTTCTATTTTTATTTTTGGAAACTTTGTTTTTAGCATGAAAAATATCAAGCCAATCATTATTTATAGTACCTATTTTCATATACCCTACACATAATGCAAATATTCCCAAAACACTGTTGTTGCAGAACCACTGTACTCAATAAATTTAGAATAGTTGATAAGATATCTTCACAACCACAAAAAAAATCACCACTATTATACAGGAAGAATCTTTGTATTTCACTGAAGCATATAAGATTAATGTTGATTTAATCCTAATTTCAGGTATGACTAAAAATCAAATGAGGAAATGAGTCATAAAACGTCTGAACAACAAAGACACTTGTTTACCCCTCACATCTTACATTGTTAGCAAGTGATTTTAAAAAATGTTTTTGTAGGGGCCGGCCTCGTAGCTTAGCAGTTAAGTGCGCGCACTCTGCTACTGGCGGCCCAGGTTGGGATCCCAGGTGCGCACTGATACATCGCTTGTCCAGCCATGCTGAGGCGGCATCCCACATACAGCAACTAGAAGGATGTGCAACTATGACATACAACTATCTACTGTGGCTTTGGGGAGAAAAAGGGGGAAAAAAGGAGGGGGATTGGCAATAGATGTTAGCTCAGAGCCAGTCTTTGTCAGCAAAAAAAGAGGAGGATTGGCTTGGATGTTAGCTCAGGGCTGAAATTCACACACACACAAAAAAAGTTATTGTAGTAGCTCCCACATTTGTTTTTTATTTTGCTCCCAAACCTTAGAGAAGGGATCAATAGAGCATGGTGTAATGAATTATATGTCACTGGAATTATTTTACCATGCAGATGACTGTATCAGCTAACTTTTTATATATCTTACTCTGCACTTTAATAATACAAGAGAAGCAAAACGCCTAATAGTAATTCATAAGTGATTGATACCACTTTTCCATAATAATTTTACAAAGAAGTATTGCTATTGCTAAAACTAACTTTTCACTATTTTTGTAAATTTCACTATTTTTGTTGAATTATTCCTTTTAAAATTTCTGAACATGTATAAAGAGAATAATTGTTTAAAGCTGTATTTTTCCAATATGGTAGATACTATCTTCAGGTGGCTATTTAAATTTAAAGTTAAATAAAATTTAAAACTCAGTTCTTTGGTCTCACTAACAATATTTCACGTGCTCAATAACCACTTGTGTCTAATGTCTACCATCTGGGACATCACAGATATAGAACATGTCCGTCATTGCAGAATGTTCTATGGACAGTGCTGGTTTAGAGGATGGCAAAACTAGCATGTTCATTGTTACTTGTAAAACATTGATGTATTTTCTAAAAATTTAATAGTTCATAATAAGTTTTATAGAGATTAAATTAGATTGTTTGATCTTATATTGGAAATAATAACTATTTTCAATTTTATTTCCTTTTAAAAATAGCACCAGAACTCTCTGGGTAAAAGTTGCTGAGGAACTACAAAATTAGGAAAACATCAGGATCCAGGAAAAGAAAAAAAGAATATCAGAAACATAAGAAGAAGTCACTTAAAAGCCTCTCACATGTTTACACTGGCTCTTTACCTGAACTTCCTTCTGCTTCCTCATTCATGTCTGCATTCCTTCCACAACTATTTACTGAGCCCCTGTAAGCGTCAGTCATCATTCTAAATGCCGAGGATACTGGACATAAACAAAACAAAAATAATATGTAGAGAATGTCATATGGTAATAAGTGCTAAAGCAAAAAGAAGTAGGGAAGGGAATGAGTATTTGGGATTGGGGAGGAATTTCTATTTTAAGTGGAACGATCAGAAAAGTCTGGCTGCATTCAGGTGACATTTGGGCAGTGACCTCAAGTAGCACCTACTGTGCTCCTGGCACTGACTCCATGTTGGACTGTGTTAGACTCAAGAGTGTTTTTGCTTTAGGCGTTATGTGAGGATGGAGTCAGAGAGGAGGAAAAGGATTTGTTCTATCCTCAGGAAGGTCTAGGGAAGTTTTGGGAAGAAGATAAACAAGAAGATAACTCATTACCACACAACCTGCTAAGAGATATATTAGAAGAGTGTGCGTGTCGTAATGTTTCCTTATCCATTAGCTAATATTTTTTTCCCAAAGGCATATTAAGCCTCATTAATGGTATTGAAGATAATAATCCATTTCTTTACTCAAAATTAATTTTTAACAGAAAATAACTAATATTAAATAAAGAATCATAAAAAAATCTATTAACTAAAGTTGGTCTCATTCTGGACAATTAAAAATCTTTAATTACTTTTCATTTTTTGAAGTTAAGTCATCTTGCCTTTCAGTGGAATGAGGTAACATTTGATAAAGCTAATGGACATAGAATCTAAAATGTAATGAATGAACAAATAAAATTTTTATGTGTCATCTTTTTTTGTCAAGTATGTCCTAATAAATAAATGCGATAAAACATAGAAACTTTTTATAGTAAATCTTACCCTACTAGCAGGATACATTATCTTTACAACTATTTTAGAAAAAAATGTAAGATAATTACAATTTTCCTGTTATTATTCTCTGATTATTTTTGAATAACTCCAAAAATAGAGTACAATATTAAGAAGTTTATATTTTTGAGTTTTAGTTTTCTAAACTGAATATTAACAATCTTAAAATTAAAACAGATAATAATTTTTCATGTACTTCATGATGGATGCCTTAGAAAGATTTACATGGAGAGAGATAAACACATCTATTAATTATCTCCAACTAACCATGAAACAAATAAAATATGATTGATTACTCAAAAGCTGAGAGTAATTGTGTAATAAGGCAACAGTAAAGTTAGATGTTCATAAAGTATAATCTAAGAACATGATTTTGTTGATATAAATTGATTACAAAGCAGTTGAAATTAATATGACTTTTAGGTAAGGACAAAAATGTAAAGAGTTTTGAAGATAGCAACCATTTGAAAATAAACCATTCCTATTGTTTCTTATGAGGCTATAAAAAATTTCTTACTCTACTATATTTAGAGACCATTGCTTGTTTTGGATGAGACTTACAAACAACAAATGATATTTATTTAAAGCTTGTGTTTTAATTAAGCAAAGCTTTCAGTGCAAATTAATTCAGCCTAGATTTTAGTCATCTGAAACATCATACAATTTTACTGTTATTTCTACAGTCCATTAGTTTAAAATTGATTCAATTTATGCTAACAGTTGAGTGATTAAATAATTTCTGAGGAAATTTTAATTATCACTGTGGCTGTTTTCTGGATGTAAATAAAAAGATCTTACACACGCACAAGTTAAATTAAGAAAAAAACTTTTTAGAAAAGCCAGAATCTGTAGTGGGAATGAAAGATATTTCTGTTCTATTTAATATTTTTATGTTTGGTTCTCCTTATTTCTAAATCACGTATCAGTGATGAAGCAAGAAAAGGGACTTGAGATGTCATCTTTTTTATATCCATCATTTGGAGGATGATCTTCCATAGGGCCTTTGCACATACTGTTCTTTCAATCTATAGTACTCTTTCCCTGAATATTAGTGTGTTTTGCTCCCTCATTTGATTCATGTTCTTGCTAAAATGCTACCTTTTCAGAGAGGACTTTCCTGATCACTTCTTCCCTTGCCCTGCTTTATCTTTCTTTATAACATTTATTAACAATGCAATCAATATTCTATGTTTATTTCTGTAACATTAGGTCTTCCTCTAACTCTGCCACCACTAGGATGTAATATCCACGAGAGTAGTGTGTGTATTTTGTTTAAAATATATATCCAGGGCCTGGAAGAGGGCCAGGCAATATAGAAGTCGCTTGTCAAATATGTGGGAATGCATATGTGATTAAATGATTATCTCTATATTTAACTAGCTCATAAAATCAGATATTTTTTTTTTATAGACACAACTGACCTGATTGAGTTCAGTTTCAAAGTAAATAAAAATCACAACCAAAAACAACTGACTAGTAAACCCAACACTTTGTGTGGTTTTAGGAAATAAAATATTAAATTTAGTTGCATTTTGCTCGTGTCAATTAGTTGATTTAGGATTGTTCACAAGTCTAGATATTCTTCACGATATCCAGATAGCTAGGTTATCAAAGAGTGTCTTTGGGTTTCTCTCAATTTTCTTTACCCAAGTTTCCATATTTTTCTAAGTCTTTCAAAATACACTTCATTTATTGATAGTTTCTAAATTTGGTTATAAGTTTAGGATTTTTATTTGCCAGACCACTATTTTTCCCTCATAAATTATTGCCAGATTTTAATGTGTAGATGGTTTTGAGTTTAAAGAGCTACTTTCCATGAGTTAATCAAGTATTTACCTGCCAGAAGATGAGCACGCTTGATGCAAAATCTTCTGCAATGATGTGCTCAACGTTTAATTTTTTGACACAGGAAAACGCTTTCTTTAGCGTCTTGATTACTTCATATTCAAAATGTTGGAGGAATAGGAGAGTGAAAAAGAAGGTGTTATGCAGTTAAAACAACCTGGGCTAAAACCTCAGCTCCCCCACTTTGTAACTTTGAGACTCAGCATCTACATTTGAATGAGTGAGTGAAGGAATACTGACCACATACCAGGCTGTTATCTCACACACACACACACACACAAACACGCAAAGTCAATATATAAATTTCTCAAAAGAGTTGCTGCCTCAAAAAGAACACCTGATACATTTAATTCCCTTCTTTCCCTTATCTCCTCCCATTCTCTAAAAGTGCCTCTGACAGAGCATTTTCTTGCTGCAGTCTTACAGTCTCTTAATTCAAAATCATTATGAATTCCAAATTAATTGATGACAGGTGATAACTTTTAACATCTATTGCCTTTATTTTAGATCTTAGTCTTAGAATAAAGCTATTATGTTAAATTAATTTGCTTATCAAAAGCATTTGTTTCCTAACATGAAAATGATATACCAGGAACTATGACTATGAAACTTAATACAAGGCATAGTACTGTCACTTTAGAAATGAACCAAAACCACAGAAAATGGAAAAGAAGAAAGGAGAAGTTGGAGAGAGACAGAAAATTAAATGGAAGGATATTGTAAAATTTACCAGATACAGCTTAAGAATTATGAGAGAAAACTAGAAGAATAAATACGTGAATGGATAGTCATATATGTACCTCACAAGCAGAACAGCCAGTGAAGCCAATGACGTTTTTTAGAGTGTTATAATGTTTTGTAGAGAACTTGAAATTGGCCTGCATAGAGAAAAGTAAGATTCAAATGGATGGAAAGGAGACAAAAGGTCATTCCAGAGGAGGAATAAGGTAAAGAGATGAGCATTTCAAAGCTATCTGAAATAGTGTTTTTATTTCAATTCTGAGGCATAATCTGAAGTGGTTCCCCAAACTAATGTAATATGTCAAATTAGCTGTGTTCTTAATGGATTAATGCCAACATCAGGTGAATTCCCTACAAATGGATAAGGTAAGGACTACTCAAGCGATTGGACTTGTACAAAGTGTTCTCTTGATTTTGTCTTTTAAAAAGGCATTTAAAATTAAATGTAACTAGCAAAAGAAATAGTTCATTTTGGGAAAATATACAAATTCCCCCAACATTAAGTTACCATTTTACTGTTAAACAGGACTAAACAGATATGCATAAATGTGGAACTTACCTTTGCCAGCAAAATTCTAGGGATAATTTTCCTTATCTTTCAATTCAAAGGTACTGTCATTGAGAAAGAGCTCTACTGTTATTAGCCTACAAATTGTCCGTTTTGGAAGAGAAAGTCAATTAAATATGTGAGGTCAAACATTCAGAGGCAAGGCCTCCTTGATGCTCCTGCTTCTCCCCAGGCTGGAGTTCTGGCCCCAGCATACAGTGCTGCCCCTTCCTCAGGCTACGGTTTTATTCTGTTTTCTGTCCCCTTCTCCATGGGTTTTCTTCAGTGCCATAAGGACAAAATTGCTTGTTGCCCTTACTCCCACAATTAAAGTTTTTATTCAATAGAGAAATCATCTTTCTTTGGTGTGGGTATCAAAGTAAATTTTATCTCTCCTATTTTCTGGAAGACTCTGCATAGAATTAGTATAATTTCTTCCTTAAATGTTTGGGAAAATTGACCAGTGAAGCCATCTAGGCCTGAAGTTGTCTTTGTGGGAAGGTTTGAAAGTACAAATGTAGTTTCTTTAACAGTTGCATGGACTGTTCAGGTTATCCATTTCTTCTTGATGGAGCTTTGATAGTTTGTGGTTTTCAGGGAATCTGTCTATTTCATTTAAGTCGTTGAATTTATTGCCATACATTTTTCATAATCTCTTATAATTTTTAAAATATCTATAGAATTTTCATTGATGTCACCTCTCACATTCACTTTTGATATCTTTTTGACCCACAAATAATTTTAAAACTTTTTATTTAGTTTTCAAATATTTGGGGATATTTCAAGTATGTCTACCAAATTTTGTCCTGTAACAATATAACAGTTTGCACACATGTATGCGCAATTTTTTCCAAACCATTTTTTTATTTAAGGAATTGGGTTAATCATTCTGTAGTATGTTCCACAATCTATATTTGACTTATTGCTCTCTCTTGATACTATTCAACATGTTTCTCTTTCCTTCATATTTCTTATAATTGAATCTAGAAGTTTGCAGATTCAGACTCAAATGTTGGCAAGAATAATTTGTAGCTGGTTTGTTATCTTTCTTTATGTTACATCATGGGCACATAAGATCTGGTTTTCTTAAGATAGATCTAGATCAGTGTTTTCAGTTGTTAGCCAATCCATCCGTTATTAAGTTCACTAGCAATATTTCCTGTGATTTTTATAGTATGTAGTAAGGACGATTATCTAGATCCATTATTTAATTTGGGCTTGTAAAATGATGATTTTATAGTTCTATCATTCTTTTTGCTTTATTAATTGGACTTCTTCTTTAAAAGAAGTTCACCTTATCAAATATTTGACAACTTTGAAACAATTTGTATTATAAAGTAGTATAATTTCTTCTTTCCTTTTATTTGCCAATTTGTAGAATGATGAGTTTTATCCCAGGACTCTACAAAGGTAGAGTAACCATGTAATTTAGCCTCCAAACTGAAACACTTACAGGTGAAATGGGGGGTATTAATAATTACCCTAAGACAATAGTTCCTGGAGATGTTCCAGGCAAATCTATCCAAAAGTGACCCATAAGTGTTTTTTAAAATTCATGGATTTCTATGTATTTTACATTTCACTGCATTGCAATCATTCTTTTCAGTGCCCCAAATGTTTTATCTTTGGCCACAGAGCCTCTTCAGGTTGGCACCTGTGTCCTTCTGAGATGATCTCAGTAGTCTTTGATGGATTCCTTGCTTTCTTAGACAACAGGATACTTCATGATCATTTTATATATTTTCTTCTCCCAGATCTGGAAACAGTGGTTTTTCAAAAAAGCCTTGTTTCTTTCAGTGAGAATGGCATTTATATCTAAAAAATTGGTTCTAGAACGTCATTGTTTCTGTGTTGTCCTTGATTTTATGTCTTCTCAATGAACTATGCTAGGAAAGATGCATTTTTTTAAAAGGAAGATTAATAATAAGTATGCTGATATTTTTAAATCAAAAGAAATATTACTGGGGTTTTATTTGATTTACTTTAGATTTGCTTATTCTTTTCTCTTTTTTTTTTAAATTTTATTTATTTATTTATTTTTCCCCCCAAAGCCCCAGCAGATAGTCGCATGTCATAGTTGCACATCCTTCTAGTTGCTGTATGTGGGACGCAGCCTCAGCATGGCCGGAGAAGTTGTACGTCGGTGCGCGACCGGGATCCGATCCCGGGCCGCCAGCAGCGGAGCGCGCACACTTAACCGCTAAGCCACCGGGCCGGCCCTTATTCTTTTCTCTTATTCTGAAAATACTGATTACATCATTGCTTTGCAGATTATCTATATTGTCTACTATAATATTTATTCATTCAGTACCAATATTTTTACTAACAATGACTATTTAACTCCATTTCAAATTTCTTTGGTGCTATTTTTAATCCTTAAAGCATATCCAGGTAACAATGTCAGTTAAAATACTGTGTTTTAAAACTATGTTAAATAATTCTTGTCTGGGTGGTTATGTCACCAATGATGTGTGATTATGGAGTATTTATTTTTTTAATTTATTTTTATAATTTATATAAAACATTAAAAGTTTCAAATTCGAAACTATAAAACAGTATACTTTAAAAGAGTTGTAGCTTCTTTATCCCTTAGCATGTTCCTATTTTTGCTAGCCTCCCAAAAGGTAACATTAGTAAAGCCAAAATAATGGTGCAATATTGAAACTAGTTTGACTATATTTACTCACATATCAACACAGGAATGTAAACCTTTAATATGGAATGACTACCTTAGTGTCTCTGATCTCATTCTAATCATAAGCAACTTTTTCCCCATCTCTGTTACATGTTTATGTACACTATGCTAGTTCACATGAACTGGTCACTTCCAGGGGTCTGGTTTGGTATTTAGGAAAATCTCTACAGTTTTTCAGACACCAGTTCTTAAATTTAGGTTATTTCATCATGGTTCTTTGTACAACAGCAGAGTTCATCAAGTACATTTTTCTTCCTTTTGTTATGTGCTCTTCTGACCCGATTGCTGTTGTGCAGATTTGTAGAAAGCAGAAACTACTGGATGTATGACTCTCCTGTGGGAGTGGGTGAATGCTAGTGATGCTGGAAATGCCATTTTTAGAGCTGTTTCATGCAAAGGGTCATATGCTCTAAAAATAACGTCTCCCAAGAAACCCTCATCCTGAAAGGTTCTGCTGCATAATTCAAAGTGGCTACAAAAGTCTGCAATGAAACTCTGGAAGCATGGGGAAACATCTGTCCCTATGGCACAGCTGAACTGAGTGGTTGAACCTTCGCTTTGTAATATGATTTTTCCAGCTCATTTTAGGTGGTGGCAGAGAAAATCATATGTCTCTAAAATAGGTAACATAGTGTTCATTCATATACAGAAATATAATATCCTGGAAAATATAGTAAATTTCAGTTTAAGAAATATTGTAGTAAAGAAAACTGTTAAATTTTATTTAGCCCATTAATACTCAAACTTATTTGACCACAGAATTTTTTGCTTTCCTATATCACATATTAATATGCAGAAGAATTAGTGTTCTATAGAACACATCTAAGTTTTGTTGCTGCATTAAATAAAGCTCAACAGGTACATTAATGGTAAACCTTTTCAGGGCTTTTTATTTGCTACTGCGAATCAGGAATCCTCAAGTTGAAGTATACCATATGGTCCACCTCTCAAACGTCCTTATGGAAGAACCACTTTTCTACATGACACAAACTGTAAAATATTGTTTGATAGATATAATCTGTCTTAATTTTCACAGTTTATTTCCCTCTTTTTTACCCAGAGAAGGTCATATTATTTCTATATCATGAAATGCATAGAAACATAATTTTATTACTATCTTTATTATTAATACATTTAACTTTTTATGAAATAGAGGATTGGAAATGTTAAGTGCTATATTTCTCCATCTGATCCTTGCTTTTTCTTTTTTTTTTTTTTAAGGAAGATTGGCCCTGAGCTGACATCTGTTGCCAATCTTCCTCTTTTTTTCTTTTTTCTCCCCAAGGCCCCAAGTACATAGTTGTATATGCTAGTTGTAGGTCCTTCTAGTTCTTCTACGTGGGACACAGCCTCAGCATGGCTTGATGAGCGATGCTGAGTAGGTCTGTGCCCAGGATCCAAACTGGCGAACCCCAGGCCACCGAAGCGGAATGCACAAACTTAATCACTGCGCCACCTGGCCCGCTCCAATACGTTTAACTTTTTAATCGAGGCATAATATACATACAGAATTCTGCATATGTCATAAATGCAAAGTTCAATGAACTTTAACAAACTGAACCCCTGTGTAACCAGCATCTAGCTCAAGAAATACAATATTATACCTACCTGGTAAAGGAAGAAAAAATAAAAATTTCCTCAGTCCTTCCAGGACCACCCCATTTTCTTTAAAAGAATAGTAAGCAGTGAGGTCAAGAGAAAATTCTGTAGGAAGACTGCCAAACTGCACTAGATGAACTTATTCTCTGTTGCAGAAAGGAGGAGAGGTTTTGTTTATCAACTCCACCCACAGCCACCCGGCAGATCCATCCCTCCTCCCAAGGCTTTAGATCTAAGAAGTTGACCAGCAAAGATGTAGAGTGAACATTTTAAGTGGAATCCCTTCAACCTATGTTTCAGCAAATATTCCAGGCACTAAGGCTATTTCCCTCTGTTCTCTGATCTTTTCTACTTTGGCCGTGGGGTTGGAGATGTAGTGAAAAATACAAATAAATTTGCCCATAGAAGTGTTAATTGACGGGAGAAAGAGGAATGATGACTGGCAGTTACAGACAGTATTCATGGGCATGGTGAAAGTGACAGGCAGGACAATTCTGTTTGGAGCAGCATGTACATGTCTTGAAGACACAGCTCTCAGTTTCTTGTGCTATCTGTAATTGTCTCTTCTGTCTGTTTGCATGGCCATTTAAAACTGATTTAGAACAAGGTAATGGGACACTGCCAATTGTCACCATTTTAACTCACCACTTACAATAGCTATAAAAATTTGATGCCTATTATGTTCCCAGCACCATGCTTAAGTTTCAAACTACACAATGCCTAAATCTCACCTCAACACTGTGAAGCAGGTGGTATTAGTCCTATTTTATTAATGAGTAAAACCAACAGGGAGAATAAGTACCTTGCCCTAGATTGTACTGACACAAAATTGAGAAAAGTTTTAACTCTAGGCTCTCTGCACTTGAACATACACCCTGTAATTTCTTTAGGTTCTGTAAGCCTGAGAGGAGCCCTGTGAGACGGGATTGTTTTCATCTCACAGAGGAGCAATCACTGAGAGCTGTAGTTTGAACCCAGGTTAGAAGACTGGGGATGCAAGACCCTTTCAACTAACCCAATGGCATTTATATGTATATATTTTTTCTTTTTAAATTCAACTTTATAAAACCTCTTTCTGCTAAGAAGTTCAAAGACTTACTATATCAAAGAAAAGGAAACGTGCTGCTGACTTTTAATAGAAAATGAAAATTCACGGTTTCAAATGGGGAGATGGCACTAACATATTTCTGATTTTTAAGGTACAGCCTAAGAAATGGTTTTTAGACAAGGAGACAGAAGCTCAGAGCTGGATTTCCATCATTTACCTTTGTTTATATGACTGACAACATTAATGTTTCTATGCTGCAGTTAAGGGATGATGTTCATTTTTTCAGATATTAATATGTATTGAGGTTAAGATAAAATATAAATACATGAAAATTATTAAACATAAAATTACATCAGTTAGCATTAGGTACCTAAAGATAGATATATTTACAGAAATTTAAAACATCTTTAGTGCAATGAGAGAGAGACATTATAAAGTATACCTCTTTTGTGTTAACTGCCCTACCCTTAATTTTCTCAGACTTCTCTGGGGAATTGGTCTTGTATTCTTTATTGATTTCATACTTAATAAAGTTAACATGCTGTAAAAGGAGCAAAAAGCCAAAAATGTTACTGATTTTGGACATTAAAACACAATGTATAATTGAGATATATATATACAATAACAATGATCTTTCTATAAGATGATTGTTACAATATTTATTGGTAGACCATTTATCTAAAAAGGGAAGTTAAAATATAGCATATATTACAGTTCTATGGACAGAATTATGTTTTGTCTATCACTGGTGTTTGAGGTTTCACAATTTTATCAGTCTTATTGAGGTATATTCAGACATAAGAAACTGTATCCATGTAAAGTGTACAATTTAATTAATTGTGATAGATGTATACACTATAAAACCACTGCCCAACTCAAGACACACAACATTTCCATCACCTCCAAAAGATTCTTTAAGCCCCGTTAGAGTCCATCTCTCCCTCTGCACCCTGCCCCAGGCAATCACAGATATGTTTTTGGTCACTATAGATTAGTTGGTATTTTCTAGATATTTATATAAATGGAATCAAATGGTATGGACTCTTTTGTAACAGACTCCTCTCAGCACAATGACTTAAGATTCATACATGTTATTGTATCTATCAGCAGCTCTTTCCTTTTTAATGTTGAGCAGTATTTAACAGTAAAGATACATCACATTTTGTTTATCCATGCATCTGCTTATCGAAATTAAAGTTATTTGAAGTTTTTGGTTATCTTGCATAAAACTGCTGTGACTATTTGCATGTAAATCCTTTGTGTGGATAGGTATTATCAATTCTTTCGAGTAAATACCTAAGATGGAATAACTGGGTTATTTATGGTGAGGTTTTAAAAAAACTATCAAACAGTTTTCCAAAGTGGTTGTACATTTTACATCCCCACCAGCAGAGCATGAGAATTCCAGGTGCTCCACATCCTCATAAACACATGGGATTTTCGGCTTTTACTGTTAACATTTCTAATGGGTGTGCAGTGGTAACTTTTCTGTTTTAATTGCAATTTCTCTGATAATGATGCTGACATATTTTCATTTGCTTATCTGCCATGTGTATCTCTTTTTGGTGAGATATGTGTTCAAATATTTTGTACAGTTTTTAATAGATTTAATTTAAAAATTGTACAGTTTTGTCTTCTATTATTGGATTGTAGGAATTCTTATACATTTTACATATAAATTCTTTGTCAGATACATGTAGTGTGAATATTTTCTTCCACTCTGCAGCTTGCCTTTTCATTTTTTTTTAAATGGTGTCTTGAGGAACAAAAAAGTAATTTTGAAGAAATCCAACTGATTATTATTTTTGTTTGTTTCTGTTTTTTATATTCTATCTAAAATAAATTTGCCTACTCCAAATTCATGCAAATAATCTGTTTTCTTCTAGTATTGTTATGGTTTCAATTTTTGCATATAGGACTATGTTCTATTTCCAGTTGATTTTGTTATATGGCATAAGGTAATAATTGATGTTCCTTTTCATTCCATATAGATATCCATTTGTTAAAGAGATTTTCTTTTTCCTCCACTAAGTGGCCTTGGAAACGTTGTCAAAAATCAGGTGATCATATATAAATTGGTCAATTTCTGTACTCTCCATTCTGTTTCATTGATTTATATGTCTATTTTTTCAATTATACAACACTGTCTTGATTATTGTAGCTTTAGTTGGTCTTTAAATCAGGTAGTATGAATCTTCAAATTTTGTTCCTTTTAAAAAATTATTTTGGCTATTCTAGGTCATTTGTATTTCCATATAAAGTTTAGAATCACTTTGCCAGTTTCTAAAATGCCTGCTAGGATTTGATTGGTATTGTATTATATATATAAATAATAAATAATATATATAAATATATAATAAATAATATATATAAATATATATAATAAATATATATATAATTATAAATGTATATATAACCTTAACAATATCACATCTTCCAACCCATGTACATGATATATATCTCCACTTACTTGTCTTCTTTAATTCGCTCAGTGCAGTTCTATAACTGTCAGTGTAGAAGTCTTGCACATGTTTTATTAATTTGTTACCTAAATAAAAATATTTAGGTTGGAATAATTGAAACATGATTTTTTAAATTCCATTTACAGTAGTATCAAAACACATTAATTTGTTACCTAATATTTTTTATAAAATACTTTTTATCATCACGAAATAACTCTCTTTAATTCTGGTAGTATGTTTTGTCTTGAAGAATCTTTTTTTTTCTGATTTTATTCTATTTACTATTATGTTTACTCTTGGAATTGTATATCTTTTTCCATCTATATATTTTCAACTTACCTATGCTTTTAAATTGAAAGTTAGGCTTTTTGTTAGCATATATTTGGGTATTTGTTTTTTAATTTCTTCTGATGATCTGTGTCATATACATGGAGTACTTAGCCCATTAATATTTAATATAATATTGATATAGTTTGATTTTGTTGTGCCATTTCACTATTTGTTTTCTTTTCGTCCATTCTATTTTTGTGTTGCTTTGTTCCCTTTTCATTCTGATTATTTAAATAATTTTATATATTTGGTTTACACATATAAGTGTTTGCATTTTTTTTGGTTTCTGTACAGATATATTATATATCCTTAACTTTTCACCGGTCTAATTAGAGTTATTATTATACAGATTCATGCAAAGTGCAGAGATCTTGCAATCATCTATGTCCATTTACCCCCCCTTGATAACTTATGCCAGAATTTTCATACTTATTATACCAACATACATTATAAAATCTTCAAGAAAGCATCATAATTTCTGCTTGAAACAGTCATATATTTTAATGAAATAAAGTTTAAAAATCTGTATATCTCTCAATATATATAAATATGTATGTATATCTCTATATATTTATCACTTTTTATGGTATGCATTACTTCCTGACTGTCTGAGTTTCCCTCTGCTATCACTGACTTTCACCATGAAGAATTTCCTTCAGCATTTCTTGCAGTGCATCTCTTCCCATGACACATTCTCTTAGTTTTCTTTTATCTGAAAATATCTCTACTTTGCCTTCTTTCTTGAGGGATATAACCACTATATATGGAACTCTGGGTTTAATTTTTTTTTCTTCCATTGCTTAAATGATGTAATTCCACTGCCTTCTGCTTTCACAGCTTTTGATGAGAAGACCACAATCATTTGCATCATTGTTTTCCTGTATGGAACATGCCATTTTCCTCTGACTTCTTTGAATGTTTTTTTGTATCTTTGGATTTCTGCAGTTTAGCTACGATACACCTAGGCAGAGTGTGCTCATTGTATTTACTTTGTTTTGATTTTGATGCACATTTTGTCTATTTACGTTAATGTATTCCACCAAATTTGGAAAGTATTTGGCAATTATTTCTTCAAATATATTTATTATCACATTCTCTCCTTTACTTCTGGAACTCCAATTACAAGCATGTTAGACCTTTTGATATTATCTCATATAATATCACTCTCTCTGGGGCTCTGTTTTTCCTTTTAATATATTTTTCTCTCTGCCCTTCAGCTTTGATAATGTCCATTGAACAATTTTGAAGTCCATTTGCTCTTTCCTCTGTCAGCTTCTTTCTATTATTAATCCCATCTAGTGTACTTTTTATTTCAAATATTTTGTTTCTAATTTCCATACTTTCCATTTTTTTAGTATTTTTATTTAGCATCTTCTATTTCTATTTAGTATTTTCTATTTCTCTGCTGAAATTTTCTATTGTTTCCTTTTATTCCAAGTGTATTTTCCTTTTCCTCATTAATTATCATTATAAGAGCTGTTTTAAAGTGTTTGCCTGACAACCTAATATCAGGGACATCTTGAAACTGACTTCTGTTTATTTTCCTTTAAGAATGAATCACATGTTATTGGTTCTTCTTATTTAAGAAATTTGGGGTTGTATCCTGGACATTGTTAGGAATTTCACTGTTGAGGCTCTGCATTCTGTTATATTCCTATAAAAGGTGTTTTTCTTTTTAAAGCAAAAAATTTTCTTGCTTATAATCAAATTGCAAACTTTTTCTTGCCTATTTGTACCTCAAATTTCAGTTTCCTCTTTTTAGCCTTAGCTGAAAGCTGCTTTAAGTCTCCCCTCTGCTTGCATGATTCAGTGGTTAGACAGGGACTCCGGCAGAGTTTACATGCTGAATTTGGGGAGTCTTCTGTGGCTGCCTCTTTCCAGGATTCCTTCCTCACTTTCTAGGAGTGTAGTCATCCTCATTCTATCTTCTGCTTCTTTAGGCCAGAAAGAATGTGACTTTCTACCAGAGTCTTAACCTCCCTAGGCCACACTAGGACTGTGGCCTGCCTTCAAATTAATGTCATAAAAATGGGAAATACCCCATGCTGTAACCATCTTCCAAGTTTTACACCCTCTGCAAAAAAATTACAAAGTTTTCTCACTTTTAAGTTTTTTAAAACATTATCTGGATTTTATGGTTATCTTTGAGATGATTCATTTTTAGAAGCTTATTCTGCCATACTTGAAGAGGAACTCCTTGGGGTAGAACAACTTAGTCCTTTCTCAGAAGGCAGTAATATCTCACTTGGACAGATTCCAAAACATATGTTACTGTGTAAAAAGATGATCTGGGAGATTAGACACTTATCAAAAACAAGATTTCCAAAAAGTAGGCATCCAAAAATACAAAAAATTGTATCAGTGAATCAAAAGAGCAGAATTAGGCAAAATCCAAAACGTTGAAGGCAGCACTGACTTTTTTTCCAATTGGATATATAGCTCACAGTTTTGTTAACTGGATTTTGTTTGGGTTGTTGCCTGTACCCTTTCCAGATGGCATGATATAAATCGTCTGCCTTAGAGACAGGCAAAGAGAAAGGCAGACTGTCTGAACACATTGCTCTCAAGAATCTAATTCCTCACCACTGATAACATGTGCAAACAGAATTTCCTCCTCAGTTCAAGTTGTTGCCCATGAATTCCTTTTAACCAATAATTTAGTTTTTATATCAAATGCACATCTTGTTCTAAGAACTGAATCAACAAGACTGCTTCCTTTCAGTTACAAATTGTATTCTCTGGCTGTGAATAAATTATTTTACTCTTGCAAAATAAAAATCTTCATAGGAAACATTTTCAGAATTTTGATCCAGAAACTGCAATTAAAATTTTCATTTATTTTGACAATCAAGTATGGGTAAGTTACGGGTCAAACTCCTTAATGCTCTCCACTGACCTATTTTTTATTCTATCACTTTTAAAGCTAAGGGCAAAATTAATGTCTTTAATATGTTTTTATTTTTAGCAATGAAGGTTTACTTGTTGGGTAATACTGACGATTGGGTGTTTTAGGCAATTCATCCTGAATTAGGCAGGGCGAGAACACCAAAAAGAAGTTTATCTGAAGTCACATGGAATGGTAGCTAACCAAGAATTCCACAGTTGAGCAGCATGCAATACAATAAATCCGAGTTCCACTTAAAATATTATAACTGTGAAAAGTTACCTTGTGTTTCTATTCTTTCATTTACTTCACTTACTAAAATAGGTATAACTATTAATTCATCTCAAGATTAATTTTTTCAAAATTTAGGGCTCAGATGAAATTTTAACTTCAGATAGTTGTGAGTCATTTAGATAATAAATCCAGATTTTTAGTCAATTTTTATTTAATGAGGGAAAAGTCATTTCAAACATTTAATGGTAATAAAATATACTCCAATGACTATCCTTCAAAATCATAAAAGTTGTATGTAATATTTTATGTATTCTTTGGAAAAGTCAGGTAGTTTGGAATTTTTAGTTTCTGTGTTTAGTAAACACACTAGTCATCAAATTTACTGCTTTAATGTTTGTCAACAAAACATGGCATCATGAGTATGATATATAAAGGCATATAGTTGTTTTCCAATTAATATTCATTTTGTATAGTAATGAAACATTGTCGCATATTAGACTTACAGTTCATTTCATTTCTGACAGTAGTTTGAAAGGATGTTTTATGAGAGAACATAATGAAGCCTCCTGTTTTGAAATATTTTGAGCTATTTATCATTTCAAACATTACCAATTATTATCCTATTTCATCACCCTGTGTTAAGGTTCTAGATTTAATTTACCTTTAGTACTTTAGAAGAAAAATATTTCAAATAACTCTTAAAAAATAATTTTTCTATTACATTATATCCAAGAATAATTTGTTAAAAGATTTCCAATATCTAGACGTGGTTTTTACTTTCACAAAGGATTTTGATCTTCATCAAAACTTTTCAGAGCACTGACCAGCCAGACAAAGAGAAGGGATTTAGATATTGTGAGATAAACACAAAATTTATTTTATTTTTTTAAATTAATTAAACAAGGAGGCCTTTGGACTATGTAGCTCTAATGCCATAGTGACCTATGTGAGCAAACCAAAATCCAAGCCTATAAATGCCTGAAGGTTATGAAATCAAAACACTAAGGGCAACCAATCCAGAACAGCCAACTGGGCTTTAAGCTAGAGCCAATCAATAATTTCCTTCCTTTGCTTTTGCACTTTCTCTTTTTAAGTCTTTCCCCTGTTTTCTCTTGGAGGAGCACTTCTAACCACTTCCTGTTCTGTACTGCCTGATTCGAATAGATCTTTGCTCAAATAAACTCCTAAAATTTTTAATATGCCTCAGTTTATCTTTTAACAAATTGAATCCCTTACATTTCAAGCTCACTGAGTTCATAAATTGCAGGCAGTGTTTCTACAGTTATCTATTTCTTTACTAATCAAAATGATTTCCTCATAATTTTTCATTTATCATTTATTTTCATAAACCTTCAGTTTGTATACCGTCATGCACCACATGATGATGTTTTGGTCAAAGATGGACCTCAAGGGGCTGGCCTGGTGGCGTAGCTGTTAAGTTTGCATGCTCCACTTCAGCAGCCCAGGATTTGCAGGTTTGGATCCTGGGTGTGGACCTATGCACAACTCATCAAGCCATGCCGTGGTAGCATCCCACATACAAAATAGAGGAAGGTGGGCAGAGATGTTAGCTCAGGGCCAATCTTCCTCAGCAAAAAGAGGAAGATTGGCAACAGATGTGAGTTCAGGGCCAATCTTCCTCACCAATAAAAAAGAAAGAAAAAGATGGACCTCATATGTGAGGGTGGTCCCATAAGATTAGCCTAGGTGTGTAGTAGGCTATACCACCCAGGTTTGTGTAAGTGCAGTCTATGATGTTCATACAATGATAAAATCGCCTAATGATGGACTTCTCAGAATGCATCCCTGTTGTTAAGCAACGCGTGACTGTATATCTTTTGTATTGTAGCCCAGGTTGTGAGTGTTTTGATATACATACGTATTTTCCTTCAGACTCTTTCTTTAAAACAAACAAACAGAAATTGTGTATTTTCTTATGCTAGAATAGCATTTGCCTGAATGATACTTCTGCAGTCTCATTTGCTTTTGGGCTTAAAGCTCTCAATGCTCACTAGTCTAATGACAAATGCAGGGACCACGCCAGAGGGAAGCACCTGGCCACTCGCCAGGATGCCAGCTTTGCCCACCGGCTCTGCAGACGGCAAGGCAACTGCAGCTCTCTGAGGCTGGGAATATGCTGCCAGAATCAGCTGAATGGTACAATATTTCAGATGTGTTGGAGGAAAACAATAAACCATCAAGATAAACAAGACATCATTAGGGTGCTTGATGGGCATTTCTTGAATAAGACTTTAAGCTGTGATTGCTTTGCATTTTACCTTTACCCACAGGATATAAATGAATTCTGTAATTTGGTAACAAAGTAGAAGAGTATTGCTTTACTCCCCAGCTGATTTCCTGGGGGAAAAATATTATTATTTTGAAGGGGAAATATTTTGTTACACATATTTCTTTACCAGCAGCCCGGCACAGTTTTCGACATTTAAACTCACACATTGCTATTTTATTCTAATATCTCGAGGCTAGTGTTTGGGAAAAGGTGCTAATAAAAACAGGCTTTCCCTTACATTCTTCTAAATAATAAATCATCAGTTGGAACACTTTTCCCCATAAGCCTAGTATGCTATAACAAGCAAATGTTTAGAGGCCCATTAAAATTGAGTATGCTAATTGAGTTCCCTTAATATATTCTGTTTTTGATTCCCAGTGAACTAATGATGACCATGGTGTATATTAGAAATAGTAATTAAAGATTTTTAAAATATATTTTTTAAAAAACATTATCTGTTAATATGCTAACAACAACAAGAAAAGAAACATTGCAGTTGTGTGTTGCCACAGAATAGATCTTATTAGCATCCCAGAGACACAAAACAACTGTGAGGAGTTATATTGAAAATCCACTTTAGGGGATGGAA
This sequence comes from Diceros bicornis minor, assembly GCF_020826845.1. Taxonomy (NCBI): domain Eukaryota; kingdom Metazoa; phylum Chordata; class Mammalia; order Perissodactyla; family Rhinocerotidae; genus Diceros; species Diceros bicornis. The sequence continues at coordinate 17,459,959 of NC_080742.1, read as the reverse complement.
TGGAACTGATTCTTTTTGTCTTGCAACTTTTAAAATAGCTTTTGAAAGTTAAACACAAAAAGGAGATTGTCTTTAAAGAAATTCTTTCTAAAGTTATGGAATCTCAGAGTTAAAATGAGTGGATCATTGAGGTGTGTGTGTGTTTGTGTGCAAACTTCTCATGTTTCACATTTATACACATATACAAAAAATATATCAGAGAAGTTAAGGAGTGAGGACACAAAAATATGTTTGGCAGAACGATGATCATAATTTCTATCTTCTGGGTTTCTGTATACCACAATTTGTGAGGAAGGTTTAGATTTTCTTTCCTTTGTAGAGATTATCACATGAATTTTGTATAATAATTTCAAATATATATAAGGAAAACTGTTTTATGAAGACCATCAAAGCTGGCAAAACATGTAAAAATTGGACAGATAGTCCCTCACCCATCCCTTTCTTAAAGGCAAGTATTTAAGTGAGACTGAAACCAATATACAGTAATATACATTGGGATGCATTTGGAAGGTTTTGAACTCTGCATTGATTACATCGATTGGTTGGCATTTCTCCTTAAGAATAACATAAACTTATAAAAGATAAAATGTGTTTCCCACTGTTCTCAGTTTTAGGTACCTTTGAATTTTTCAGCATACCATGTGGCAGGAACATCTTATTTGAAAAGTAATTTTGTTGGTATGACTTTCATATTAATATTAAGTACTTGAATCAAAATAATATGTTATACATTAATATAGCAGAGTGGACATCATAAAGAAAAAGAGCAATCCTTGCACACTTGACACCACTTCATCCCTTGTCCAATGTAAGAAGATATAATCTTTCAGTCATTTCTCACTTTACACATATTCTTCAATTTCTTGATTTATAGCATGTAAATATTACCTATTAACTCTCCCCTGTGGAAGCTAAGGACTTTGGGCACTTAAGTTATCCTCACATCTTATCATCCCCTTCTCTCAACATTTTGATAATTACATATTTATTTCATACTCCATCAATTATTATCAAGTTCCCATCTAGATCAGATGAGGATATCTTACTCCTAATCTTTTTACTTTTTTTTCTTCTCCTTATACCTATCACCTCTGTCCTCAGCCCTTTAGTTTGATATGGTCAAAAATCATACAATTTATATTTTATTTTACAATCTGAAAGTGGAAAATTAATAAACTTTATTTGTATTATTATGACTTTGTAAATTCATTAACTGCAATCAGAGTTGTATTTTAAAACAACGTTTGCTAGTGTTTCAATGTCATGAACTCTGGATCACTCAAAGCATAATATAGCCAACATTAAGACCATGTGGACTATTATTTTTTTCTGTCAGTCTATCGGTTATTTAAAATTATGCCCACATTTTAGTACACTTCATATTTAGACCATGAAATTCTTGTATAGTCTTTGGCTTTTCCTGGACTTTCTCATTATTCCCTCACCTTTTTTCTTATCTTTTCTTTTCTTTTTTTTTTTGGTGATAAGATAGTATGCCTTCCATGTAACCTCAAATCTATCCATCTTCTAAATCTATTGAAAAGCCTTCCCGAATAATGTCCCATGCACAGCGTGAGTGACAAAAAGGTTACAGGTTACAGAGATTCCCTCATCCCTCTGAGCAGAGACCCCAGGTTACCTTACCAAGTTGTATAAATATAAATATTTCTTACATATAATACGACATGAAGGAGGTTAAAAAACTTATTTGGTGCCTATAGAGCTGTTTTTTCCAGTAGTAACACTCCTGGAGCCCTTCCTCCCTCTGCTCCAAGCTGAGGTAGTACGTTTCTAGTCCTACTGCGGAGAAGCCTTCCTATGACATCCTGTCTCTGCCTTCCTGGGTTGGTGTCTAATTTCTTGGATTCCACATCTTTGGTTTTTTCCCTCTTAATTTTCTCCTTTGTTTTATAGGAGCTCATCCTCAAGTAATGTGTAAAAACAATTGTGAAAAACTCAAATGTGGTGAGTCAAGTTTCTGAGTCTATGAATTCAAAAAATGTCCGTATTCCACCTTCATTCTTGATGTATGATTTGCCTAGAGACAGCATCTTACATTCTAAGTCCCTTTCCCTAATAGCTTCAGAATCATTGTTTCCTGGCATCCAGAGTTATTAATGAGAAATCTGATGCCAGGGTGAATACTACACAGTTGTAGTTATGAGTTTTTGCCTCCAGAAGCTTGTATTTATTTTGTGTGTGTGCTGTTGTTGTTGTTTTAATTTTACTTATTGCATTTAACTCAATTCATATTTCTTTTTTTGTGTGTGAGGAAGACCAGCCCTGAGCTAACATCCGATGCCAATCTTCCTCTTTTTTCCTGAGGAAGATTGGCCCTTAGCTAACATCCATGCCCATCTTCCCCTACTTTATATGGGACACCACCACAGCATGGCTTGACAAGCGGTGCCACGGTGCACGCCCAGGATCTGAACCTGAGAACCCAGGCCGCCCCAGTGGAGCACGTGCACTTAACCATTGCATCACTGGGCTGGCCCCTCAATCCACATTTCTTGAACTTTCTATGTAACAGAAATTGTGTTTGTCTGTACAATTAATTATGCAATATTTTTAATCTGACAAGTCAGGCACTGTAATTCTTAGTGTAAATCTCTGTTTAGACTTACGCTCATGTTTAGTATTTTCTTTTATCACCATTCCACCTTGCACCTCGGACTTTCCTGCAGTGATCATTCTCTTTCCTCTTGAAGTGCATATTTTGAAGTTACTTTAGTGAGAGTCTAACGATGCTGAACTATCACAAATTCTTTTGCTGAAAAAATATCTTCATTATTCTTGTTATAAAGATAGTTTTGCTGGGATACATTTTGCTTCCTAGATTTGTGGATTTATATGTTTTCATAATTTCTGGGGAATTCTCAGCCATTATCTCCTTATAAATTGCCTCATCTTAATTTTCTCCTCAAAGTGAGAGCTGCAGAATACTTCAGGAGAAGGCATCCCTGAAAGTGGACTGATGTCAGGAAAAAGGATGCTGTAAAAGCAGAGAAAAGACATGGCTAGTGGCCAGGGGATACAAGAGTTGGAAAGGAGTGCAGTATTCCTTCCCAGAGGAGGAGTTAGGGCAGAAGTGAGTTAGACAGAAAGACATACACACATGCTCTGTGCAGATAATGACCTTTCCAATACTTTGCATGTAATGGTGATGGAAGTTATTACTGTTCCTTGTTCTCAAACTGTTGATAGGGAAAACGTTTGCACAATTTTAGTAATCACGTTCCATTTTTCTTGTCAGTCTCATCATATTTATTTCTAAAAATTCTCCTTAGTGTGAATTAAATACCATTTTTCTTACCCAGTTAATTAGAATGTCAAAGCACCAAGATCTAAGCAAGAGCAGTATGTGAAAACAGAAGTTCAAATTCACTAAATCTCATCCCATAATTTCATCTCAGTTTATCTCATTCTATATAGATCTTTATGTCTTGTCTTCTTTCCTTCTGTATAGAACTCTGTTTCTTCTCTCCTCTCTCCTGTTTCATTATGTACATCTCTACATCTGTTTCCATGTGATGTTTTTCTCTCTTAATCTATTACTCTTGTATATTTCCTTTCCGTGGGTACCTTTCCTTTTTCTCTCTAACTCCTTCTGACTTCTCTCTCTTATTTTGACCACTTTTGGTCTCTTTCTCTTATCTTCCCCAAACCATCCCCTATGTAAACCAAAAAATGGAGACAAAATTTGTTATAGAACTTTTAAATATTATTCAGTATTCAGATATCAAAATAAAAGCATTAGTTAATTGCTTTATATGTCTAGTATAAAATGTTGCATATTTTTAAAAATTTGCATCATTGACAAAATCTCTCACCCCTCTCACAGTCATGCTCTATTTTGATCAAGAAGTTCTATGTGGGCAAAAACTTTCCATCACTAATATATTTTGAATAGGTTGTGCCTATCCATTCATTCGTACAGTTCCTTTCTCTAATTGAGTTTACATTTTATCAGAATTCAAAACCTATACCCAACAACCCCAATACAGAGAGGAATGCTGGAAGGTTTTTGCCTTCTTACCATCAGGTAAGTTACATCATCAGACAGGAAGATTATTCTGGTTGCACAGTGCCCAACGTATTGTGTAAGGAAGACACTGGGTCACAATCAGATATGGTTATAGCCTGGATGGCAACCTGAACTGAGCTGGTGGCTACAGGCATGGAAATGGATGCTACACCAGCCCCTAGATGCACTTCAAGCTTCTTAGAATTATCTCTTTGCTCACACTCTTTCTTAGGTCTGCAATGCCTCTCTGTCTCTCTGTTGAAATTTTATCCAGTTTCAAGGCCTATCTTTAATTATCCCTTCTCCTTGACACTTTTTCCATTTTACTCTCTCAAAAGTCTTACCAGAAAACTGGATGATTCCCTCCTTCTTAGAATTCTCACAGAAAGGAACTGGCATAGAATAGAGTTAGAAGCTGATTGAAATGGGATGGCGGGGAGGCTAGGAGTGGTTGCTATTGGAATGCACTTTACAATGAATTTTAAATAAGTTAAAACCCTATTTGTTATTTTTGTTCCAATGTTTCTTCTTATTGGTTTCTTATCTTACTGGACTTGATTTAACACTAGTTCTTGACTTTGCATTAGAAAATTTATGCCAGGTACATCATTCTAAGTTTCTCGTTCAGCAGTATTCATTTTTACGTTTTCAAGATATTTCAAAATGCTTTAAAGATAGCATTTGATGCATTGGCCTATTGAATCAATGCATGACTTTTTCTCACACAAACTTGAATGTACTTTGTAACTCTCATTAAAATAAATTATTCACTTGATTTATATTTATAATTTATAAGGCTATTCAGCTTATTCATGAAAAAATACCATCAAAGCAAACTATGCTAGTGTGGTTGCAGAAATAAGAGCATTTTAACTTTTTGTTGTTGTTGTTGAAGAAGATTGGCCCTGAGCTAACACCTGTTGCCAATCTTGCTCTTTTTTGCTTGAGGAAGAGTGTCCCTGAGCTAACATCTGTGCCCATCTTCCTCTATTTTGTATGTGGGATGCCACCACAGCATGACTTGATGAGCGGTATAGGTCCACACCCAGGATCCCAACCCACAAACCTGGGCTGCAGAAGCAGAGTGCACCAAATTTAACCACCATGCCACCAGGTGGCCTCCCAAGAGCATTTTAATTTTTATTGTTAAAAATCACTTATCAATTTTGAAGTGTTGTCCTAAGAAATATAAGAGGCAAAATACTCTCAGAATAAGAACATGTATGAAACAATTTGCAAGTCATTATCCTTACGTCAATATCTTGATATCTACAGTTATTAAAGATTGCTATGATGCCTTGTAGTGGGATGAATAGTCACTCTCCAAAAGATATGTCCACTCAGAACTTCAGAATGTGACCTTATTTGGATGAGGTGTTCTTTGCAGATGTAATTAAGGTAAGGGTCTTCAGACGAGATCATCCTGGGTTAGGGTGGGCCCCCAAATCCAATGACGGTGTCCTCAAAAGAGACAGAAAAAGAGAAGACAGGCAGAAATGCAGAGAGAAAGGCCCTATGAAGAAGGCGGCAGAGATTGGAGTGATGCATCTACAAGCCAGGGAACGCCGGGGATAGCTGGGACAGACACCAGAAGCTGAGAGAGAAGCATGGAATGCATCCTCCCTCAGATCCTCTAGAAGGAAGTGACCCTGCCAATACCTTGATTTTGGACATGTGTCCCCCAGAACTGTGAGAGAATAAATTTCGGCTGTTTAAAACCACCAAATTTGTGGTAATATGCTATGGCAGCCCTATAAAACTAATATATGCCTTTTGATTATTTATTTACTACAATATATTAGTAGTAGTCATTTAAGAATATTTTTAGATTTATTTCTAAATTTTCAAATAGTAATATTCACTCCTTTTAGAGTGTATTTTGACAAAAGCATATAGTTTGTGTAACCACCTCCACAATCAAGACACAAAATAGTTCTCCCACTCCTCACCACAATCACACACAGAAAAATCTTCATGCCACTGTTTTAAAGGCAAATCCTCCTTACCCTTAATACTTGGCAATTACAATCTATTCTCCAATCCTACAACGTCGTCTTTTCCAGAATGTTGTGTAAATAGAATTATACAATATGTAACATTTTGAGTTTGGCATTTTTCACTAAGAATAATGCATTTGATATTCATCTGTGTTGTTGAGTATATCAGCAATTTATTCTTTTTTTGTTACTGAGTAATACAAATGTATCACAGTTGTTTATTCATTACTTAGTTGAGGGACATTTCAGTTAATTGTAGTTTTTGGTGATTATTAATAAAACTTCTACAAATGTCCATGTTTTTGTGTGAACATAATTTTTTATTCCATTTACATAAATATCTAGGTCATATGGTAGGTGTATGCTTAACTTTGTTAGAGACTAACAAATGGTTTTCCATAGTGGCTGTATCATTTGCCTTTCCATCAGCAATGTGTGAAAGTTCCAGTTACTTTACATCCCCATCAGCACTTGATTGTCATAAGAGATAAAAATACATGCTGGCATAAACACATGTATAACAACATCAGATCAGGGGCCCACTCTATTCCATTATGACATCATTTTTAATTAAATCTGCAGTGACCCCATTTTCCAAATAAGGTCACATTCTGAGGTAGTGGGGTTAGAATTTCAACATATCTCTTTTGGGGGGTGGGGCACAATTCAACACAGAACAGATACCAACCCATATAATTTGCTTCTAAAACTAATCCAGAGTATGACATTCTTAATTGCTACATTTCATTGCCTTTGTCTTGTTCAAGTATACCCAGAATCACTCCTCTTTACTAATGCCTAAAGCGTGGTTATTGGGTCAAGCTTTACTCTTTGTTTCTCAACATTATGTGTGAGACAGTGGTGAAAACAATGTTGTCCAAACACACAACTAATTGATGGTCTTATTTAATGAAAAACACTCTACCCCTCCTAATTGCTGTCATTTACTACGTCAAACTAACCCAATTATTCACCTTCATTTACTGAATACATTAACATCAAGTCTATACATTTCCTATTTGCTACAACTCCTACTCTCAATCTGGTTGATTTCAAAATCCACATAGAAAATTAAAAATGTAGCTTTGACTTCGTCATCATCAATAATCTTCAGTTCTTTTCCATCATCACTACCCATTCCATAGTAACACTCTAAGAAGTCACCCTAAAAGCCTATGTCACCTAAATCCCACTTTCTGATCAGAATTTTCCATATTTCTGGCTTTCTTATTAAATTATTTATGAATTGAGTGGTTGTGAATCTCATGAGGACTTCTGATTTACTGCTCTCTTTTCTCCTTTTCCTTTGCCCTGTCTTTAGTTCACTCCCTGTTGACTTAGATTCCATGAACTATCATTTTAGTCATTCTCTTGGAAATCTCCTAAACTCCTTATCATTATATGTTTTAAACACTCATGGTCTGGCAAAATCTCAGTCTTGAATAAACTCATCTATCTTCTTTCTGTATGATTTCACACATGATGGGAGAAAAGTCACGCACAGGGAAGATGAACTGTATAGTGATGATTAATCTAAACTACACCCTCAATATCATGTTTCTCCACAACACTTTAAAATATTCTTCACTCTAATTTACTTTTTCTGTTTCTAAAGGACTTTTTCTGTTGATAAAGGATGATCCACACTAACCCATTCTTTAAAAATGATGGATAAATATTTTAAAACATATTAATTAAATTGTACAATTTAAAAATGTACAGAGGGTGAGCTCTCAGGTCAATTTTTGTTGAAAGTTTGTAACAGATGAAAGTGCAACATTGGGGCACCAAAGACTTTGAGGGCATTGGTCAATATATAACACTCAGGTTTTGGTTCACCTGCTATACGGGAAGAAGTCAAAACTCAAGTCCTAACCAATGTGGAGAGTCTTAAAGAGAACCTCCTCCACATTAAGCTGGGTCATAAGAGCTACAACCCCAGGAAAATACCAAACTAGACCTAAACATGAATGCTGCCCTAACCCCAGGAGACAGTAGGAAAGTCTGCTTGGGACTGAGCAGTACAGCAGAAATGAAAGAAAAGGAAAAAATATTTCTGAGACATTTTGGCCATAGAACAATGGTGTAATGGATTTTCACCCCAGTTATGTACTTTGGGATATTCAAGGAACTTCAATCCATAAACTTGGTTTATTGTCATCTCCAACAGTTAGTTCCCCTCAGGCTTCTAGGCACCAGGCAGAAGCAAATGCAATTCCTCTCTCTAGAAAAGGTCATACTTAACCCTGCTCTCAAGGTACCTCCAATTTTCTAGGGCACCAACCACAATCAGTCAAAGATGACCAGGCAGTTAAAGAAAGAAAAATGTATGAGAAAGAATCAGAAGAATCAAGAGACAGCAACATTAGACTCATACAGACCTCAGATAGTGGAATTATCAAATGAAGATTTTAAAATAACTATGGTCACCTTATTTAAAGAAACAAATGACATTGTAAGTTGTTCTAGAAGCCTTAAATAAAAAGAAGAACAGGCTCAAGAAAGTCAACCTCACATCATATTGTAAAAACCAAAAGCCCTCTATTTCCAGCAGGTAAAGGACAGACTGGGTAGAAAATCATAAGGCTGAGAGAACCAAGTCAGACTGGCTTCTCAGCCGTGACTCCTCCTATGTTAAAGCCATGGCCCTAGTAGCGAAGGCATGGGATCCTAATAACTAGAATAAGAATACCGGAGTAGATACACCTGGGAAACTTGAAACCCCATATTCCTCTGAACACTCCAGGCCAGATGGAGTAGCCTGCTTCTCCTTTTCCTTGCTAGAGGCAGGCAGCACCCCACTCTCTGTCCTGACATGCACATAATTTTGCTGAGGAATATATAGAATACACAGAAGTTAAATTGATTATGTACTAAAGAAGAGATTATATATATTGGCAGGAGGAATGTAAGTACTGTAACAAATCATATCCAGCATGCCAGAAATCCAGGGAGAGATCTACATCACGTGAGCCAGAGAGCTTGACAACGGGTCTCTGACAGAAATCAAGGTGATGTGCTGCTCTTATCTTTCTTTAAATTTTTCCCCTTTCTACCCTTGTATCTTCACCAAATTGAAAAAAAAAAAAAAAAGGGTGTACCTCCTTAAGAAATGAGTCATATAGATCCAAATTTACCTAACCTGAAGGCCAGCACATTTGAGGTCTTCCCTTCCCTTTAGGACTATATCTGGTTATGTCCTGGAACAGAGTTCATTTCCCCATCAGAAATTTGTTGAACAACAACAAAAAAGTGATAGGCTAAATGTTATATTGCATGATAATAGTATATGAGAGAACTTCTAAAGAAAGGAGGAAATGATGTTTATACTTTTTAAAATTCATGGAAATTTTGTCTGAAACTAACTTTAAATGAAATATAATTATATATAGGAGAAAACTCATAATAGTTCAAATCAATCTTTTGAAACAAACTATCATTCAAATCAAAGACGCTACTTTCTGCTCAATAGAGGTTGATTGCATTCTACTGTTAGAATTATTGACACCACTGAACTCACTATAAGAACTCTGTGTGATTTCCAGTTAAGACAAATAGAAATAGCTCTTTGACCTTGAAGAAGTTATTCAAGGTCTTTGGAACCCAGTTTACCCAACTATAAATGAATATTTTGACAAAATGATTTATAAAATCCTTTCAAGCTTGAATATTTTATATATTTTTTGATGCTCTGATTCAAATGTATGTTATTCTTAAATTCAAAAAGGAAAGAGCAAACCTTTAACATTATTGTTAAAAATATATTTAAAAACCATTTTTAGTCTTTTTGTGATCTATTTTATAAAGTCCAAACTCACTTGAAGCCCCTATATAGTGTAGTTCCAATCCATTATTGCCTCCTGTAAGCTTCATGTGGTCTAAATATTAATCAATGTTTATTCTCCTTTCCACAAATGTGGATGCATCTTGTACTGTTTCTTCCTTTAACTTTTCTCTATTTTATTATTTTCTCTCCTTTTCTTTTGGATGGCTTTTATCTCATACTCATCTGAATGTTGAAAGTTTCTTTATTAGAGCTTAGGTCAAATGTCAACTCCTTCATGAAACCTTGCTTACTCACTCAGATGTTTCTTTACTTAATGCTTAGTAACTACCATAAATCTTAATCTAAAATATAACTCATCATGTTGTTTTGTAGTTTTGTTCTTTGTGTCTTACCCTCTTCAGGGAAAAGAAAGTTCCTTTAGGGACAGTATCATGTCTTGGGCACGCAATATCCGTTCTGACTTCAGCCACATCACCCCCAATGCCCAGGAACTGAAGGTCATTCTCAGAGGATTTGACTGGTGGCGATCTTCAGGGAGGAAAGAAAAGTTCAGAAAGATTAGCATAGTTTTATCTAATGCACGCTCATAACCTAAATTCCAGGACCAGTTACAGGACTGATAGGTCTAACTTAGTCTTTCATTGGATTGCATAATCAATTCTTCAATTGCTTGTAGATGGTGCATCATTGGAGGGCTCATCAGTAGCCATATTTCTGATCTAAAACTGTGGCCATATTCTTCTGGATGTCTTGACAAAGTTACCTCTTACAAACAACAGGCAAATTAGTGTGAAATGCACTTAACCAACCTCAAACAGCGTGACAAAAAAGAACAATAGCATGCTTAAAATAGAATTTGTAACAAAGGAAATTCTGGGCTCTGTTAAAGATGAAAGGGGATTCTAAGACTTGAACTCCAAAGCAAGGGCTTTATAAACTATAAGAGATATACAATTGTTTATTAGTTTGTGTAATTGTTCTTATTATACCTTAAAACTTGGAATTATTACTTAAAATTGGAGAACATTAAACATAGAAATGTATCAAAAAGACACTTTGCGTATGTAATTACTTTACAAATAACAAGAAAAATTATAGATCACTTTATAATATTTGACTAGATAACTATTTGAAGCAAAAAATATTAAGAACTATTACAAAGATGAATTCTTTTGTGAAAAAGAAGTATATTAATTTTTGCTATTTCTTTTTGATATTAAAAATGAGATGAATTTTGTTTTTTTATTCATAGGACATGTCTGTTTCAAATACTAATTACATAATTCACCTGTGACTAATACAAATTGTTGAACCATTATGGTGAATAATATATGTTAATTAACAAGAAGCATTAATTATAAAGCTTAATTTCCATTAAACATCTTAGCTGCTTATGTAGATATATTTCTCTGTAGATTTATTAAGGATATTATTTCCCTATTAAATGTTACAATGTATCCAAACACCTACTTTATCATACAGCATTATTTTAAATATAGTTGGTGAAAGTTAATACTATATATAATCATATAATTAGGTTCTTGCCCATTTAAATGTTTTGACATTTATGCTAATTTAAATTTTTTCTTATGGAGAAAGAAAACAGCAGGGAGTTTTGTTTAAACAAATTTTTGACAATCATCTTGTAGAATTTTGTACAATTTTGTTGTATAAATAGTGCTATAAATTAAAAATAAACATGATTTTTTTTTTCTTTTTTTTTTTTGTGAGGAAGATCAGCCCTGAGCTAACATCTGTGCTAATCCTCCTCTTTTTGCTGAGGAAGACCGGCTCAGAGCTAACATCTATTGCCAATCCTCCTCCTTTTTTTGTTCCTCAAAGCCCCAGTAGATAGTTGTATGTCATAGTTGCACGTCAGTCTAGTTGCTGTACGTGGGAAGTGGCCTCAGCATGGCCTGGGAAGCAGTGCATTGATCAAACCCAGGCTGCCAGCAGTGGAGCGTGCGCACTTAACCGCTAAGCCACGGGCTGGCCCCATGATTTATTTTTAAGCACATCTAGAAAGACCTATTTTTAGAAATCACCTGGCCCCAATGGTGTGCAATGATCTCTTCCAGACGCCAGGATACAAGCTTATAAAAGGCTTGCCATCTAATTGGAAATACGGGCTATAAATTTAAAGAAAACGTAAATAATACAAAACACATTTTTGTAGACACTATTAATAAAATTATTTTTTGTTCTTATTTGTATGATAGGTACTATAAAAATACATTTAAAAAAAGTTGACTTGAGTTGGTCCTTCAAAATAGTTGACTCTTGAGTTGGTCCTTCAGAATGTGTAAACAAACATGGAGTAGAGGGCCTTTTCAGCAAGTAAAGCACATGAGGCAAATACAGGGACTAGAATGTCCACAGCGCTGCAAGGGGCAGTGAGAAACCCGCGGGCAGAGTTTGTATGGTGATTAGCGGGAACTCCATTTTGAGAGGGAGAATGTAACACTGTTAAATTTAATTAATGCTCTCCTTCAGTGACTGTTTGCAGACCTTGTGAAGAGAGAAATAACGTGGTTATGCTCAGCTGAGCTTCTCAAACTTGAACGTGCACTCCAGTCATCTGGGGACCCTGCTGAAGCGCAAATTCTGATTCAGAAGTTCTCGAGTCAAGCCTGAAATTTCGCCTTTCTAACGAATTCCCAGATGATGCCAGTACTGCCAATTCCCCGACCACCCATTGAATAACAACGCTGAGCAGGCAGAGGTCACTGCAGAACCTGCACGTAAAGAAGCTAATTTGAAGTCTAAAGCAGGAATCCTGATGCAAAGCAAGGAAGGTTAGTGACAGTGAGGAAGGAGATTACAGAATGTTTGTCAGATATGTTACAGGGGAAGAATTAATAGTTATATATCAATTATAACTCAATTAAAAAAATAAAAAATCCAAAAAATTAAAAATAAATAAAAACTCAAAAAAAAGAACGAGTATGTTATGTAATTTTTCTGAATTTGGGAGAATCACTGAAAAAAAGAGGAATCCATTTATTTTTCTGTTTGTGGGATTGAAAGCATAACGCTACTCTGAAAAGAACTATAAATTCTGGAGTGTGACATGATGTGGAAGGAACAATAAGTATCCTTTTAGACTTGACTCTTGCATTTACATTGAAAGATCCGGTGGAAATGTGCACTGGCTGTACCACATGAGGAGATGAAGCTCTGAGGAAACCTGCACGTTTCTGTTACGGGGCAGTAGCTTCAGTCGTGGAGGCCGTTGATATCATCCAGGAAAATTAGGCCACAAAAACAGAAGAATCAACACAGAGAGCGAGATAAACTCAAAGGAGGAGAAGCAGTCTGCGATGAAGATAAGAAATCATGGAAGTTAGGAGGCCTGTGAACTTAAGAAGAATCAGACTGTCCTCAGTGAACTGAGATCTGTAGGGCAAATACCTTGCTTTAGTAATGACGAAACCACCCATAACAGTGAAATGTCAGCGTTTAATTGAATTCTTCTGAGCTCCATCTCATAAAGAATATTTTGGGGCTGGCCCCGTCGCTTAGCTGTTAAGTGTGCGCGCTTCGCTGCTGGCGACCCCGGTTCTGATCCCGGGCGCGCACAGACACACCGCTTCTCGCGTCCCACATACGGCAACAAGAAAATGTGCAGCTATGACATACAACTATCTACTGGGGCTTTGGGGGAAAAAAATAAATAAATAAAATTATTTAAAAAAAAGAATATTTTCATTTACCTAGAATATTTTCATTATCTACAAAATTTGGTTGCTGAACATAATAATATTTCTCTATTTAGCCTTTCTTGTGTAACCTCCCTGGAGGTATTCTCTCCGTCTCCTTGTCTGTACCGTAATTTGGAATTTGCACACTGTTATCTCACGATGAACAGATGAGGCTGGTCAAGGGTTAAGTGCTCAGTGCTGTGTGTTTGCTTACCCCTCCTGACCCTAAAACTCTGGGAATTCTTTCAGAGTTTTAAAGCCTTCAAGCATATATGAATTTGAAGTAATACCAGGTTTAACTTAGATATGTTTTCTCTTATTTGATGATTAGGAACTCAGTAGAGCTATTCAATCATTTCTTTAATAATATTACTTCATAAACTTAAGAGCTATTATAAATCCTTTTTCAACCTTAGTTTTTTAAAACCATCCTTAGATCCTTTGTGTTGCTTTTCTAACATTTTATTTTCCAACCACCCTTCATCATATTAATTTGAATAAATTATGCATTTGACTATTATGAACACCTATATTTTAATTTTGAAGACTAGTGCAGGATTAAACCTAGTATATACAGTGTCCCATAAATAAAATCATGCTCTATTCAGAAAGCAGTAGGGAAATTAAATCACAATTTGTATATTTTTTTCTATTTTCTATTCATTTTTTTTCTGGTTTGTCTTGTGTTGCTTAACATTTATATTTTGAAAGTTTTTCAAAAATTTTCTGATGATAAAATCCACCTGATAATGCTTACTCAAGCACTGGAAATACTTATGACCAAAGGCATGCATATTACTTTTGGGAATTGTTCACAGACTTATTTAACAAGCATTAGAATAATACTGTCTTAAAAATTACCAATTCTATACTACCTAATTAGATAACAATGAGGTGAATTAAAGATTTTGATGATCTTTCAGTATCCTTTCCTTCTGAGTCATGTTGGTGATGCCTACTGGGTTTGAACCAGGCTAGTGCTTTTGGAGCTGAGAATAAAAAAGAGCTGGCTCATATTCATGGTTCAAGAAATTAAAGAATATCCCAAAGGCAACATTCAAAAGTAAAGGGTCTACTTCACTTTACATAGTTCATCTTGATGTTCAAATCAAGGACACCATCTAAATCTGTTCTGTTCAATTATAATGCAAATTCCTTCACAGCGAGACCTTGTCTGTCTGTTCACTATTGCATTTCTAATTCTGGGAATAGCTTGGGACTTAATAAGTCCTCAATAAATATTGGCTAAATGGATGGATGAATTAATAGTCATACTTTCAATTCTATGAAAAGACAATGCCAATGACTAAAATACATCCTACTTAGAGATGTGAAACTATCACTTAACAGAAAGCAGCAGTTTTGTATTTTAAGAACAGTTAAAAGTTATTTCCATCAACTTATAAACATAGTTGATTTTAGACAGACAAACCTCTAATTAAGGTCTTGAACTGGGGCCTATCAGAGGTAAAGTAACATGGAAGATAATTTTAATTCATGTAAGTTATTTTGGAAAAATAGTGGTGTGTGGAGGAGAAGTGACTGCAGAGTGACTATTATATTTCATGGAATTCCAAGAACTGGAATGTAGTAGGAATAGACCTCATTTTCATTAGAGCTTGAGAATAGTTCTATCTTCAAGGAAACTTCATAGACTTAGCAACAGGGATTTATGAAACTTTTTTTTCTTTTACTGCTCCAGTACAAATTTCTTCCTTTTTCTTCCCCACTTTCAGATGGCTAACTGTAATCTCCTATTATTTATTCTCTCATAATTTTGGTGTGCACACGACTTTAGTTTACTGTGGCTCTCCTCCATGCCATTCCTTATTAGAACCTTTTAGTTATTAAACTACCAGCTAACTGGATGGGCCACTTGGTATTCTTTGGTTTGAATTTCAGTGAGAAAATATTTGTTCCTGCTCCAAACGAGGTCGTTGATTGGTTTAGAATTGACTATTCTTAGATAGTTTTCCCACACAGAGTTCAAATAGCCATGGCCAGAGTGATGGAAATAGACTCATGTGACACAAAAAAATTTCTTCTACACCCTCGGATGAGGATTTGGCCAAGGAAGTTTCCACTAGGTAGGGATGTAGGGAAGGAAGGCACAGTGACCCTTCTAGGAAAAGATTTTCACAATTTTATAATTAAGAGAATGAGATTGAGAAAAGTTAAATACCTTGCCTTGAGTACACACCTTGTAAAATTTTGAGGACCTAGAGAATTGCCCTTTCCACATTATCACACTATCTCTTAATCCTCACACTCCATCCTATCCTTGGACAGGTTCTTTTCTCTCTTTTTACTCTTACCTTCTTATAACTAAAATCCATTTTTGGATAATTACAAAATGTCTATTTATAAGGAGAGGAGAAAGAAAAAGAGGGAGAAAGCAATAGTGAAAGGAAGAACAGGAAAGGAGACAAGAAGTCCAGCCGCAGTTGTGATAAAAAATCATTCCTAGGGGGCTGGCCTGGTGGCGTAAGTTCCTGAGCTCTGCTTCGGCGGCCCGGGGTTTGCTGGTTCGGTGGCCCAGGGTTTGCAGGTTCAGATCCTGGGCAGGGACCTATGCACCGCTCATCAAGCCATGCTGTGGCAGTGTCCCGCATACAAAATAGAGGAAAATGGGCACAGGTGTTAGCTCAAGGCTGATCTTCCTCACCAAACAAAACAAAACAAAACAAAAACAAAAAAAACTCATTCTCAACTTCATATGTGAGTCAATATTTCTAGTTAGAGCTCACTCAGTTCTAAGTGCATTTATTTTATGATTCGTCTTATAATCTGATTATATACTGCTGCAAGCCTGCTATTTAATATTTGGTTGAATGCCTCAAAACAATCTAGATTCCTAAATTTACCAAGAAAAGTTAACCACTTCTATATACCATCATGCTTATAATTTTGAAACTCTATAAACTAAAAAAGTATATACTATAAAAAGGAACACAGTGATATGTAATTACACATGAGCCTTATCTGGAGATATCATCCAAATAGAAATCTATTTATAAATATGTAGAACAAGTTTGCTGACAACTGTTTAACAATGAACAGACACACATAAGAGGATAAAGGACAGGAGGTGTATTAAGACAACATGGATGGACATTGAGGGTATAATGCAAAGTGAAATAAGTCAGAGGGAGAAGGTCAAATACCGTATGATTTCCTTCATTAAGTAGTAGATAATAACAACAATAAACAAACACATAGGGACAGAGATTGGATTGGTGGTTACCAGAGGGGAAGGGGGAGGGAGGAGGGTGAAAGGGATAATTTGGTACGTGTGTGTGGTGGTGGGTTGCAATTAGTATTTTGGTGGTGAACATGATGTAATCTATGCAGAAATAGAAGTACAATGATGTACACCTGAAACTTTTACAATGTTATAAACCAATGTTACTGCAATAAACAAAAAAGAAAAAAAAAGAAAAAAAAAAAAAAGACTAAGTAGAGAATTTAGCTGAACTATCATCAGTAAGAGTGGACTCCTTGTGCATAACCAGCTCCAGATATCATAATCTTGAATTTCTCTTTTTAATATTTTAGAGGAGTGAAATGGCTGGTAAAAATAATGTTTACCAAATTATATTAGATAATTTTTCTGATTCATTAGTCAATATTTTATTTTCAAGCATTTACTAATAAAATGTG
Source organism: Diceros bicornis minor (assembly GCF_020826845.1). Taxonomy (NCBI): domain Eukaryota; kingdom Metazoa; phylum Chordata; class Mammalia; order Perissodactyla; family Rhinocerotidae; genus Diceros; species Diceros bicornis. The sequence goes on along the minus strand of NC_080742.1, from coordinate 17,442,787 downwards.
CTTCAGATGCAAAACCCTAGTGTTTACAATTTTATTAAATGTTCTCAATGAATATTTCTTCCTACCTTTATCTATTGTCTGTCTGAAAAATTAAGAAAGAGTAACAGGGATATTTCTCATCCACCTAGTAAAAGATAGATATAGGACACATAAAGAAATGAATAAAAGAAAATAAAAATTTTCCTTTTAAGGTACTTGAGTGTGTCCTGTTACCAGTATAAAAATGGGAGGAGAGGAGATGAAGTGAGGATATGGATGTGTCCAGCACTCGTTAGTTAATTTCTAACATTTACTTGACAATATCTTTATTTTTGTGAATTAATTTAGCCAATTTACAGTTAAATCTGAGTGTGCTGGTTTACCATGAAGGTGATACACTAACAAAATGAGCAGTCTGGCTGTCACTTTTATAGAAACTCAAAATTCCAATAAAGTTTATGTAAAAGGTAAATCTATTCTACAAGAGCTGCACTTTGTATAGTAGAACCTTTGGGAAGAAAACAGCGTAATGTATAAAATGGTATCCAGTTTAATTTTACTTTAGAAAAGAAAATATATTTTAAATGAAGGAAGTTATGTTTATGCTTCTTCAGTGATTAAATGTCAAATTAAAAACAGCAAACTCTTTCCAACCAAAACAATAATAGGTAATATCTGCTAAGCATTCTTCTGTCACCTCCAAAAAGCAATGTCATTGACCCCATTTTCATTTCTAAAAGTTCAAGACCAGAAAGAGATAGAAAAACAAAATTATTTTCACAAAACAACCCATTCATTAGAAATATAGTATAGTACAATTGCTGGACCTATGAAAACACTCTATAAATCAAAAGGATTGTGACTATTTAAATGAAGAAGTGTTATTGACAATAAAGATGTTATCTCTTAGGGGTTTTAATCCCTGATAGGGTGTATAAATTTAAGTGATACACCTTTATATAAAATCTCATTTGACTGATGTCCTCTACTATGATTTTAAATGTTTTTAGAATACAATCACTGTAATCAGCCCTGGGATTTTAAAGACTTGGGGTAAGTCATGATATTTTAAGTATCACCTGCTCTTTTACTTTTTCTTTCATGTTTCCAGAGCCTTTTCAAGTACGTTGTATCATTTCAAAGTTCTGTAACAAACTACCAAATAAAATCCATAGATTTCAATAAACAATGTACAAATATTTTTAACAAAAGTTAATCAAGGGAAAAGTAGCATTAACTCAAAATAATTTTTCTGCAGTCTGAGATAAATTATTTAAATTATATTTTAATCATTTGCAGAAAAGTTGGCATACTAGCTGTGAATAAACTAGGTAAAACAAAACCATGGAAAATGAATGCAATACTATCAACAATTCATGGCAAATGACATCTCATTTTATGCTCACAAGTTAATTAATATGCTATTCATCATGCACTGATGTTCATGACAAAATATCTATCATTTTAATCAAAGAAACACTTCAAGATGCCGTTGGGTGTTAAAAGTTCCCTGTAAGACTGACAATTGTTTACCACTGAATACTTAAGCATAGCTGGCAAGGCGAGGGCACCTAAGCAGGTATTTAATATATTTGTTGAATGCCGAGAAATAAAAATGGGCAACTTTGCTCAGAACAAGTTGAGATCTCTGTGGAAGAGGTAAGAGGAATCATGAATTCAACATTTAGGGACATTAAGGAAGCAGAGTTCAAAGAAAATGAGAATCAAATATAGATGAATGCAAGTTCCACAAGAAATAGGAAAGCAAAGGGACTATAATGTAAAGACTAATGAAAAATGGAAGAAAAAGAAAGAGAAGTGTCAGCAGAGAAGTAACAGGACTTAGATCACATTAGTCCTAATAGTCCATGTGAATCTGATTCTTTGTGAGATGAGAAGCCACTGAGAGGCATGATCAGAGAAAAAACTTGATCTTACCTGCAAATAAAATTTCTGTGGTTGCCATGTGGATTACAGACTATAAAAGCTCAGAGACAAGTGTGAGACTTTCATAATAATTCAAGGAAAAGACCAGTGTATTGCACTTAATAAAGAAGAATATTTGATATGATTAACATAAGAAAAAAAGGTTGGAAATGAAGGCTTAATGGCTCACAGGAAAAAAAAAACTGCTAAATTTTAGTGCAAAAAAATAGGTAACTCCAAAGTGGGGATTTTATTTTACATGAAGAAATTGAACACAGTGAGATTTACTTTTTTAATATAAGAATTATAAATATTTTTAAAAGATTCAATGTCTATCGTGGAAGATGTGTAATCATAACTGTTCACCAAGAAGAGAAAATATAAATACCAGGAGTATAAAATGTTTCTTCAGAATGACTGTGGAAGAGAAAGTTATTAGAAGCTACAGGGATATCCAGTTCCTTAAATCATTTCATTTCCCCCTGCTGTCAATCCCTCTTTACCTCTTGTTCTTGCTTAACTAGCAAGGGCTCATGATAGGCCCTCTGAATGCTGCTTTCACAGGTATCCTTGGGTCCCACTCACTCCTGCCAGGCAGGCATTGGGTCCCTCATTCCTAACTTCACCCCACTCCAGACACATCTGCAAACCCATCTACATTAACTACATCCTCCATTTCAAGCCAGCTTATTTATAAATTCTCTTGACCCCATCTCCTCTCACCCATCATCCTCTCACTCATATATTTTCCCCTCTCCCTGAGTCATTAAACGTGCTCAAATAGGACTAAGCAGGACAATTCTGCTTTGATCCTTTGCATTCTCTAACCATCCTCTCTCTCTCCTCCATTCTCATGCAAACTTGAGTTGCCTTCATCTGCTTGCCTCCTCTTTCACACTTCCCACTTATTTCTCATTGAACTGGTTCCATCTTCAACGTTCTCCTGAGTTATCAATAACATCCCCTTGGACAATGTGTTAGTCTGTTATTGAGAATTCTACTGATTTGACACTGTAGACACTACTCAAAACTCTTAATACCTTGTCTTATGTGACACCTCACTCTGTGTTTTTCTCTTATCTCACCAAACCTTCTTTCACTTTCTCTTTTGTTCCATCCTCTTGCTCTACTCATCACTTATAAGTTGTTGTCCCTCATAATGCTTGTTCTCTGCTCTTCTCATTCTAAAATCATCCATTATTGATCTTAACCACCATCCTGATTTTAACTAATACCAATTTACTTATGATTCCCAAATCTACATTAGATCTTAATTCCAGCATCTGGCCACTTGTATACAACATCCCCCCAGTCATTTCCATCCCCAGTCTGCACCTGTCTTCCTGCTTGTTCCCATAATATTCTGTGAATATTGCTATCAATTCACTTGTCATATTTTCTTCTAATTATAAATATGTTGAGGTGTATATCCCTTGCAAAAATTGTGAGCCACTTGAAGATACAGAATGTGTTTCTGTCCTCTTTATATTTGCAATATCTAGTACAGCATTTGCAATATACAGGTACTATTCAAACATGTGCATTCATGATGAAATAGTGACAATTTTCTTTCAAACCAGATACAACACAGAACATTTTTAAAAACTTTTTTTAAACATGAAAGCACAATGTTTTAAATATATTCAAACCTAACAATTATAGCTCAAGCTAGTAGGGAGATGACTGCAAGGAAGGAATTTCCCAATCCCTTTTATGTCCAGAGGAGTCCCTTTGTCCTAGAACAATGATGAGCAGCATGAAAATCTTTGCTATACAGACATTTGTTTCAATTATTCCTATTAGTTTTGCTGCTCTTCAAAGAATTTATTTAATGCAAAAATATTTATATGTTTTCATTGGAGACATAAAAAACACGCGTGATCAAAGTGAGAACTTTAGGTAATTTTAACGACTATTAATGCACCTCCAATAGGTTGTACTATTCAAAGAATTTTCACATTTGTTATGTTATTAAATACCTACGAGATTTATCATAAAATTACTATGTATGTGTCTGAATATTTTAAAAACTATTTTCTATTAAAAGATTGAGAAAATTGCAAAAAAGAAAACATTAAAATTATTCCATACTGGTTTCTAACCAACATGATACAATAAAAATTTACATTTTTCAATACATTTTTCCTCTTTTCCATGATAGACAGCATATTTAACACATTTAATTTATTCTTGTTCTCCTCCATTGTCTAGTACAATATTTTATTATTTCTTTATCTGTGTTTGCTCTATGACCTCTACTAATGATATATAGATGACATTATCTCTTTTGCTCCTTAGACAATTTGTCTTTAATTTTAGAGCTTCATATTTATTTTCTGGTTACAAAAAAATATTGGGTATTATATAAAATTACAAAGAAAAAAATCACAAATAAGAAAATGAAAGTCACAAAAACCTCACAGAGGTAATCTCTATTACCATTCTGAGGTATATATTTCCATTCATTTTTATGCACAAAGAATATAAACTTTATTTAATCTTTATAAATAAATATGCTTTATTTTTATGAAGTGGAATGATGGTGTGTCTCTTGTATTATAATCTGCTTTTTAATTTACCAGTATATTAAAAACATAATGTTAGTAAATATTTTTATGGAGCATAATGAAAACAAATGGCTGCAGATATATTGCTTTCATAATAGTAAACAATGCTTTATAAATGTTCCAATGCATATGTCTTTGTATGCGTGTCTCATTTTTTATTCTTCAGATCTGATACTAGATGATGTATTATTGCGTCAATTGCAATAAACATTTTTAAGCTATTAATACTCTGCTAGTGAGGGTCTCACTAGGAAAATCGGTACAGAAGAATAGAACTTGAGGTTAAACCTTTCCAGTGAATGTACATATGCCATTTTGTACTTGTGCACTTGAAGGTGTATTTTCCCAGATGTGCTAACGTGTTCTCTAAGTTCTTGAATCCCACTTTTAGAATAGCACCTGTCATGCTGTGTTACATTAGCCTTTGTTAGTGAGAGCCCCTTGAAGGAGGAGGTTGTATTTTTACTTTGGGCTTAATTTCTTAGCACATAGCTTGGCATATCATGAATATTATAAAATGTATATTGAAAAAAATGTCTGGACCAATAGATGTGACGTAAACCAAATACTAAAATGACTGCAATAATAATAACAACAATAGTAGCTTTGCCACCCATATATTTTTGTTGCACAGATACTTCTAAAACTCCATGAAAAATTATAACTAGTGTATACGAAGTGGTTCCAGTCCCCACCAGTGAGAGGAAAGTTAAGATATACTTGAGCTTAATGACATATTTTTCTGACTTTAGTGTTTTAGTATCTCACATGGAATTTAAATAGAAACTTTTATTTTCCTTTCTAAGAGTTGATAGTTTATATAGCCTATTTTCAACACTTTACCCAACAAGTGGAATAAGAGCCAGCCCTGGTGGCCTAGTGGTTAAGTTCAGTGTGCTCTGCTTCAGTGGCCTGGGTTCAGTTCCCAGGCATGGACCTCCACCACTCATCTGTCAGTGGCCATGCTGTGGTGACAGCTCACATACAAAAAGAGGAAGATTGGCAATAGATGTTAGCTCAGAGTGAATCATCCTCAGCAAAAAAAAAAAAAAAGTGGAATAAAACCATTGTGATTTTTATTAGTTATCCAATTCCTTACTTACTGCACATGTTTTCATATAAGAGATTATACCTTCCAAAACAGTGTCTTCCTCTGCCTTGGAAAAATGCCACTACTCTCTGAGTCGTTATGACTTTGGTTTCATCTCATTTGTGATCAATGTGGGACAACAAGTCCTTTTTCTCAATGGAAATATTTTCATTGGCTAAATCTCATTATAGAATTAACATAATTTTATTTCAAAATTGATTTTTTTTGGTGTTACATCAAATAAAAAGAAATACAGCTTTTATACTCCTACCTCTTTTTCTGTCTTTCAAAGTCCAGCTCAAATTCCAGATGCTTCACAAAATATATTCTCCAATCACATTTGTATCTCTCTTATTTGTATGCCTTTGGCAGTAGTAATTTGTGCATTGATTGTAAGTTTAGCATATGTTGTTATGCATCATTATTTGTTTCATGGATAAACCTCTCAGAGTCTAAGATTTAATTTAACTGCCTATGCAGAAATGAATTAATATAACAGGCCAGAGGTAGCCATCTTTAGAAGACCCTGCTTGCGAATTTGGCCCTTGGCTGGCATCTGGGAATTTGGCACTTGACCCATCTCCTCACTGGTAAGAGTGGCTCACTGCGCCTAATAAATGAAAAACCATAGAATATATTGGAGTATATGAGGAAGCCATTTGGCTTAAAACTAATTTAGCCTGACCTTGTTTTTCCAAATAGGCCTGATGTGGCCTGTTGATCATGCATTGTACATCTGCTTTAAACATTTACAATGTCTCAAACACAAGAATGATATCTTTAAAGATAGGGATGTGGCTTCCCCCTATATCGGCATTTCTTTAAGGATAAGTATCTCTTCCTGGAAACTAAGGATTAATTACCGACCTGCTGTGGTCACCTTGTGACCACTGACCTGCTGTGCTAGCAAAGCACCTTGTGATTGTTGTAAAAGGATATTCCTGTTATACGTGATGAATACTCTTTGTTCCAAGACAGTATATAACCACTATGTACACCCCACTTCCTTGCCGTGCTTCCTTCCCTGGGCTATAGTCCTCAGACCTGGTTCATAATAAACTCACCCCAAATTTTGATTTATAGATTGATTATGGATTATTTGCATCAACAATAAAAACATCATGATTCACAGTGCACACCAGTTTTCCTGCTGAGAGTCTGGAATTTAAGTACATGGTAGGCAGAGTGTGCCTAAATGACCAGCCCCAACATAAAATTTAGGTGCTGAGTCTCTACTGGGCTTCCCTGGGCAGAACTGTTGCATATACTGCTGCATTTTTATTGCTGGGTAAGGAACATGCTCATATATGCTCCTTCATAGGAGAGAGAGGGCATGAGGAAGCATGTGTATGGAATTCTCCAACCTCTGTGTCTCTTTCCCTTGCTGATACTGCTGTATGTGCTTTCACTGCACTAAACCCCTTAGCCATGAGTACAACTGCATGCTCAGTCCTGTGAGTCATTCTAGCAAATCTCCAAATATGGGAGTGGTCTTGGAGAACCCCAAGACACTTCATCACTAGGTCAGCCTGTTACTAATGGATGCTATCAAAAAACATGAGATTTCTGGGTCAGAGACAAAGGATTTTATTGCTAATAGCATAGAAGACATAATGAGGACTGTGCTTGTGTCAGTTCCTCCTGACCTGCAAGTTCCACAGGGGTGATGCAGAGGGTCTCGGGTGGCTGCTACCTGCAGTGGGTTGGCATTGAGGCTGAGGAACACTCCTCTTGGGGAATCCACCTCTTTTATAGCCTTCCTGCCTTTTGTCTTGGAGAGAGATGTTACCTCACCTTTTAAGTTGCTCACTGCGAACAAACCCTGAGAAATGGCCTGTGTAAAGAGTGATCAGAACCTTGAATCCTTGGAATACTCAACAAGAATATATTATATACTAAGGGCCCATGAAAGATTACTTTGCCCAATAATATCCTTGTATATTCCACAAGATTGCAAACAACTCAAAAATAGTAAACATGTTTTCAGATTTCTTTCATGCCATCAACAGTAATTATACAGTGTTGAATACTAAATAAAAACTCAGTAGCTCTTGTATTAGTTTCCTGTGACTGCTGTAACAAATTACCATGAATTTGGTGGCTTAAAACAACAAAAATATATTCTCTCTAACACTTCTGGAGGCCAGAAATCTGCTATCAATATCATCGGGCCAAAATGAGTGTATCAACAGGTCTGAGCTCCCTCTGGAGGCTCTAAGGGATAATTCATTCTTCACCTCTTCCAACTTCCGGTGGCTGCCAGCATCTCTTGGTTGTGGTCACATCCCAGCCTCTGCAGTTACATTGCCTTTTCCTCTTAGATATGTATAGTGAAGTCTCCTTCTGCCCCCCCCCCCTTATAAGGATATATTTAGGGACTGCATTTAGGGCCCATCCAGATAATCCAGGATAACCTCCTCATCTCAAATTCCTTAATTTAATCACATTCGTAAAGTCCTTTTTTGGACATATAAGGTAACATTCGCAGGTTCCAGGGATTAGGATATGGATAGCTTTCGGGGGCCACAGGATATTTTAAAAGTTATATTATAAAGATAATTACAACTGGATCATTAGAAAATAGAGGAAAAAATCATTTAGTCATATAGCTGTAAATAAGAAGTAAATTCTTTTTGTACTTCATGAATATGTTGCCAGAGGCACTTTTAAACCTTAATACATAGTTTGGGTTAAAGAGACAAATACAAAATCTGAAAAAGAAAGCAGAAGTACTTTTTATACTCCTAATAAAATTTGCAATGCACTCTTACAGAGACGTGAAGATAAAATTTCCTGGAACATAAAATATTTGTTTTGTAGACTCACATAGAATTTGGAATGCTGGTTAAGATGGTCAACATTGCTCATTTTTCCTTATTACAAGTCAAAAAACAATAAGCAACACATTTTTCTAATATGTATTTTAAGACAACATTGCTGTGACAGATAGGAATATACTAGAAGGAAAATAAAGGGTGATTTATAGACTTTGGGTGGTTTACAACTTGTGGATTAGGGCATTTAACAAATATTAATCTTCTCAATACCTTTGTTTAAGATCTAGTAAGATTTCCTTTTACTATGTAGAAACTAAGGAATAAATGAGCACCAAAAGACATGTTTATACCCTAAGGGAAAATCTGCTTCCTTCTCTTTCTCGGAACACATGTCATAGACATATAAGTGTTTTTAAATCCAACAGGCAGTTCTAAACGCAAATTAGAAACAGCAGCGTAGTTTACCCTCATCACTCTGATTTTTTAATTTTCTATGTGGTTTTTCCACACTAAATTTAAAACAACTCTCTTAAGCTATTTCTGGCTCAGTTACATTTCCTAATTGGCAAGAAATAAGCTTTTCTATTCGTTACTTCCTCTGCTTGAGAAGTCAGAATTTAATCTCTGACTACAAACAACTTAACTAAGTGTGGCTAGATCTTTGCAAATTAAGTGGTGGATACTGGAGTCAGCTGAAAGGCCTCCTTTGGCAGAACTTTCCACAGGGTCACTGTGGTGCAAGGAGGACTCCAGAACAGGTGTGGTGAACTATGACCCGGAGGCCAGATTTGGCTCCTGATCTGTTTTTGTAAACAAGATTTGATTGTAATTCAGACATGCTCACACATTTACACACAGTCTAAGGCTGCTTCTGCTCTACAACAGCAGATTTGAGAAGTTGCCATAGACACTGTACGACCCATAGAACCTAAAACTATTTACCATCTCTCTCTTTTAGGACGAGTCGGCTGATGTCTGCCTAGAAGAATGAGAAGACATACCTAGTCTGTTTATTAAATATGAAGCAGACAAAGAAATGTAGAACTGGCTAAAATATAGAATCAGATTGAAAAAGACATTAAAAGGCTAGAATACTAGGTTAAAAATAACAAGATTCATTTTAAAAGAAATAAATACAAAGTCATGAATTCAGAATCTCAAACTTAACACAAATGAAACAAGAGTTTGTTTGGTCTCTAACTTCATACAGGTAACCACAAATATAGCATGTGTCAATATCATGAGGCTAATAAAACATATAGGAGGATTTTATGAATTAATAGACATTTCTAGATTAATAGATGTTAATGTTTATAGATTAATCAAACTATTAATAAAAATAACTAACAATTATTGAGTATGCAGTACATCATATACTTTTTAAGACTATAGAGATATATATTTACATGTACATGTGTATGCATGTGAATTAAATTAAACCGATGACAATCCATTTATGCAGATGTTATAGCCCATCTTATATATGAGAAAATTGAAGTGCATAGAATTCCTTGCCTAAGATCACATAACTAATAAGCTCTGGAGGCAGAATTCATACCTAGGTTGTCTATCACCAGAGCCCACACTCTTATCCCCTATCCCAGTGTATTAGTTCAGGCTGCTATAACAAGAATATCAGACTGAGTGGCTTACACAACAAACATTATTTCTGACAGTTCTAGAGGCTGGGAAGTCCCAGATCAAGATGCCAGCAGATCCACTGGCTGGTGAAGAACTTCCTCCTGGCTTGTAGACAGCAGCCTTCTTGCTATATCCTCACATGGCCAAGAGATCAAGCTCTAGTCTTTTTATCTTCTTATAAAGATGCTAATTCCATCATGGGGGCTCCATCCTCATAACCTCATCCAACCTTAATCACCTCCCAAAGGCCCCACCTCCTAATACTACCCCATTGGGGGTTAGGGTTTCAACATATGAATTTTGGGGGGAACACAAACATGCAGTCTGTACCACCCAGAGAACAAAATATTTAGAAGGTCATAACAATTATATCCAAATATTTGAAAAGCTTTAATGTGTAAGAGAACATACATTTATTGGGAGTTGTTTCAGAGGTTAAATAACAATATGAACAAATAAAGACAATGAGATAAGAGCTAGAGTTGACTTTTGTCAAAATATAAAGAAAACTTCTGTTAACAGTTAGAAGAACTATTATAAATGGAATAAGTTGCAGTTCATTTCTAAACTCATAATGAGTGAATTTCTCCAGGAACTGCTGGATGATCATTTTTTCAGGAATGTTCTGGTGGAGATTTTTGTATGAGTCAAAAGAATCCCAGATGTCCTCTAACTAAACCCATGCATTTGATGTTGGAGAGAAGAAACCAGGGAAATGGATCTGCTCTGGCATCTTGTTCTGATGTCACTTTGCAATGTAGGAAGACGACTTGCCTACAGCAGGATAGAGTCCAGAATTACTTTAAGAGCACACCATAAAGCGCTCCTGTCGTTCACAGGGAGTTTTAGCTAGCACCCTAGAGCACAGGTGATGAATTAATTTTTTGATCCCTCTGAAATTTTTTCAATTAGGCTTAAACATGAGAGCTATGGAAAGTTAAAACATTTTATTCTGTAAAGTTCAAAGTGGCAAGGAAGCATTAGCAATGCAAGTGTCCCCACGATGTTCTATCAATGTCACTCAACTTTCTCTGGGGGATTAAAGGATAATTCCTATTCTGTGACCAATTTTGAGCTTCACTGCAAGGCTTTCTGTGCTCCAGCACAGAGATAGATATTTTTTTTTTTTTTTTTTTTTTTTGTGAGGAGATCAGCCCTGTGCTAATATCCGCCAATCCTCCTCTTTTTTTTGCTGAGGAAGACGGCCCTGGGCTAACATCTGTGCCCATCTTCCTCCACTTTATATGGGACGCCGCCACAGCATGGCTTGCCAAGCAGTGGGTCGGTGCGCGCCCGGGATCCGAACCAGCGAACCCCGGGCCGCCGCAGCAGAGCGCGCGCACTTAACCGCTTGCGCCACCCGGCCGGCCCCAGAGAGATAGATATTTTAAAATGACTTTCCAACCTTCAGCTATTCAACAGACTAAGTGGAGTACTAGACCAAAATATGAAATAAGAAAATATAAAGAGAGATGCTCATTATAAACTTAATTAAAGCACAAAATTCTGTCTTAAATGGTTAACTTTGACCCCTAAACAGCGTAGTAGTCACAGAGATGCATGTTTAAAATATAGCAACAAGAATATGTATGGGATAAATGTTTATGTATAGGCACACAAGTTATAGTCTAATATTAATAATCTTGGTGGCTTATTTTAGTACTTTCATTTTTAAAAGAATATATTTCCAGTATTAACCACCTGCTTAGATACAAAATCATATGTACTTAGTAACTGTACCTTCCTAATTATTTTTAATTATAAAGATCTATTTTAATGATCTTTGTTGTCTTGGAAAATTAGTCTACCTTGCTAGCATCTCAATGATAAGACATAGTGCCAAGTCCCTAGTGCTGAAGAAAGCACATTCATATACAAGGCAAGTTCCTTCCCCAGAGATCTTTAAGTTCCAAGCATGAAGAATATGCCTTTGAATATGAGAAACTTTTTTTTTTTTTTGTGAGGAAGATCAGCCCTGAGTTAACATCTGATGCCAATCCTCCTCTTTTTGCTGAGGAAGATTGGCCCTTAGCTAACATCTGTGCCCATCTTCCTCCACTTTATATGGGAGGCCACCACAGCATGGCTCGACAAGCAGTGTGTCGGTGCGTGCCCAGGATCCGAACTGGCGAACTCGGGGCGCTGCAGCAGAGCGCATGCACTTAACTGCTTGCGCCACTGGGCCGGCCCTTAAATATATCTTTTTTTTTTTTTTTTTGTGAGGAAGATCGTCCTTGAGCTAACGTCTGCCAATCCTCTTTTTTTTTGCTGAGGAAGACTGGCCTTGGGCTAACATCCATGCCCATCTTCCTCCACTTTATATGGGATGCCGCCACAGCATGGCCTGCCAAGTGGTTCATTCGTGCGCGCCCGGGATCCGAACCGGCGAACCCCGGGCCACTGCAGTGGAGCGTGCGCACTTAACCGCTTGCGCCACCAGGCCAGCCATGAGAAACTTTTGATAATACATAAGAAAAGTAAGATTAAAATGCAAAACTCCAGTCTAGCTAGAAATAAAACAGGTAAACACCAGAATGCAAACATCATGAGAAAGAAGACTTCATTCACCTCATTCCCGGTTGTATTCTCGGTGCCTATGAGACCAGAGGACATATAACAGGCCCTCTGTAACTGCTGAAGTGAGTAAATAAATGAATGAACAAAGGTCATAGAAAATATTCTTTGATTTCCTTCACAGAATTGCTCATTCAGAGAAATGAAGCAGAACTCAGAAATGATAACACTGTGTAAGTGTCACTTCACAGGAGATAAAACTAAAATTATAGTAAAATAGGACATTATAGGACATTTTCTCAAAAGAAACAATAAAAAATTCCATTCAAATTGAAATGCTATTAATTTATTGGCCCTAATTCAGGTCAGGTAAAATGATTTGATATTAGGAACACATCTGTAAAACGTTTGTGTCAGATTTTAGGAAACAATTTTAGAGACTTTTCTACACTAGAACTTGCAACCTTACATGCAGTAAAACAAAACAAAAACAAAAGAAAAATGACTTTCTCTTTCTCATTAAAAACCTGTGAACTTTTGCCTTGTTACCTGTTCCTTCCAAAACCAGCAATATCAAATTATAATTTTTTTTTATTTTTTTTTGTGAGGAGATCATCCCTGTGCTAACATCTGCCAATCCTTCTCTTTTTTTGCTGAGGAAGACTGGCCCTGGGCTAACATCCATGCCCATCTCCCTCCACTTTATATGGACACCGCCACAGCATGGCTTGCCAAGCAGTGCGTCGGTGCGTGCCCGGGATCTGAACCGGCAAACCCTGGGCCGCCACAGGGGAACGCACGGACTTAACCGTTTGCGCCACCAGGCCAGCCCCTCAAATATAATTTATTATGGAAATAGTGGGTTTAAGATGTCCTAAATGATACTGTTAGATTTTGGAGTTTCTGAGCCTTCAGAAAGAAGGCCTTATTGAAAAATAAAAATTTTTGAAGTAACATAGTGTGGAATGATAAAAAAACAGAGAGTCAACTCCAAGCTGAGCATGATGCCATGAGTTCAAAACAGGGTAAAGTATATTAACGAAATCCTCTTTAAATCTAGCTGAGTTTTCTTTAGTGGCTATAGGGGGAATAGATGCAAACTGAAGGTTGGTAGTACCTCCAATCCAGCATGAAAGTATATTGCTTTTCTAGGAATCAGAACAGAGCTGAAGTAAACAGTCACAAGCTGGATATGAAAAAGTGATTGCCTATTAACAAGAAAGGGAAAAGAACCCAACTGGTTTGGTGTAGAGCTGGGACTAGTTCCCTAATAGGCAAAGAAAATGGAAATAATTAGTTATAAAATAATTGTACTTCAAATAAGCTGAAGAAATATAGGCACATAAGACCATGTAATTCCAGAGAGTCCACAAGAGTCCAATTTGCATGAGTATACCCTAGTCAGGTAATATGAGGGTTGTTGCACTGTTCACTCACTCACTCAACACATGTTTTTCTTTTTCTTTTGAAATGGATTAAATTTCACAAGAAGTTGTCAAAATAACACAGAGTTTCCACAAAGATAATACCCTTTTTTAAAAATGATATATACATAACCATAATACATAGTCATCAACAAGAAATTAACATTAGTAAAATACTATTAACTAAAATACAGACATTATTCTGATTTCACCAGGTTTTACATATACTCCTTTTTTTTTTGGTATATAGTTCTACAAAAGTTTATCACACTTATTGATTAAACATGCCCACAATCAGGACACAAGACTGTTCCAACAGCAGAAACTACCTTGTTTTAGCTACCCCTTAATAATCATACCTTTCCCCAATCCTAAGGCCTGATATCCACTTATGTGTTCTCCATCCCTATAACTTTGTCCCTTCAAGAATGTTATAGAAATGGAATCCTATAGTATGTGACTGGAATTTTTTTTTTTTTTCAGTCAGCACAATCCCCTTGAGATCCATTCAAGTTGTTGCATGTATCAAAAGTTTATTTATTTTTGTTGCTGAGCAGTATTATACTGTATGGATACATCACAGTTTATCTATTCACCCAGGTGAACGACATTCGGATTATTTCCAAATTTTAGCTATTAGAAATAAAGCAGCTGTGAACCTTCATTCATTATAGACTTATTCATTCTTAACTCTATAAGAAGTCACCTACCAGCGATGTATGAAGAATTATAGCTGTTCTACATCCTCACCAGTCAATATGTATTTATTGAGAACTGACTACATCTAAGACACAATAATAGTATCAAAAACTTTAAGTAAACTGGACATAGCTTTGCCTTTTGTAACTTGGTAAAGAAGGCAGACTTTATAGCTTGTTCAATGGGAAATGTAGAAATGTCCCCCATTCTCAAGGTTTTAAATAATATTATAGTTCCAAGATGTAATACAATCTGTAGTAAATAATTTGAGTACAAACGTAAAATCAATACTAAATACATAATGATTGGAAAGCACTTATTAAGGACAATTCCCACATTTTTAGATGACAGAGGCGTGTGTGCAGTTGGAGGGGCTGAAGAAGCCCTGCAAACAGGGACATTGCAAGACCTGAGGCTGCAGAGGGAACTAAAAGTCAGACAGGGACCTCCACAGGCAAAGCAGGTGGACATGGACATGATTACACCATTGTCTTTGTGATTGTTTATTTTCCGGAGTATTTACACTGCAGGCAAGTCTTCCCTGTCCTCAGTGTGCAAGAAATGTCTAAGAGGAGAGAAGTCAAGATGGCCGCGTCCGCAGCCTCTGAACTCACCTCCTCCCGCAGACACAGCCAATTTACAACTATTCGTGGAAAAATTACCCCTGAGAGAGAACTGAAAACTGGATAAGAGGAACTCCTGCAACAAAGGACAATCCTAATTGAGGTGGAAGAGGCAGAAAGTCCCTTCTGGAGAGAAAAAACGCCACCTTCACAAGCCGCAGCCCCTCGCAGCCGCCCGGAAGCAGCCCACAGGTCCGCAGCCCTCCCTGGAGGAGCCGGGCCCTGAGCCAGGGAGCACCCCCGCTGTGGGCATTTTGTGGACCCAGCACAATCGAGACGCGTGGCATAATATCTGACTTGGTCTGCTACTAAAGCATTGGGGAGCACCCCCAGAAAAGCTGACTCACAGAGAAATTAAAACCGGCTCTTAAAGGGCCTACGCACAAACTCACTCGTTTCAGAAAGCATCCTAAAATCACCAGAAAGAAAGGTGCACAGTGCTTTGGTGAAAAGAGACTCACCTGATAGGCCCTGAGTGCATCTCGGTGAGGGGTGAGACCTCTCCAGGGACTGGGATATTGGCGGCAGCCATTGTTATGGTCTGGTGTGAACATGCTGACACACACGCTGGAGGACGCCATTGGAGTTCTCCCTGGGGCCTGCTAGCCCAGGTCAGCCCCACCCACTAGAGCACCGATTTAATCCAGCTCAGCCAGGGCAGGCAGCCCACCCTAAGGACTGTCCCCACCCAACAACAAGACCTCAGGCAACCTGTGGGCCTGCACAGATTGGTGACTGGATTCATTGCAGCCTGGCGACTGGGCCCACTTCAGTGGGGCAGGGTGTGTGTAAGGAGCGGGTGGAGAGTGTGGGGTGGTTGTGGAGTGTGTGGGGCTCCCACCACGGAGAGATTGGGTCCACAACAGGAGGTCGGCGAGTGTGCATGGGGCACGACTGTGTTGACAGTGTATGTGGACCTGTGGGCGGCAGGGCTTGTCAGCTGCAGTAGATTTGTGCTTCTCAAAGACCCACATGGGGGTTTGCCCCACCTTCCAAAGCCTGAAACAATTAGATGCTCCCGTGCCTGAGGCCAGCCCCACCCAGCTGCAATACTCAGAGAGCTGACAAGAGACCTAAAGGCTGGAGGCTTATAGCAATTGTAAGGCCCTGAGCCTAACAACCTGCCAAGCTGGGAGCCTACTCACTTAAAAGAAATACTGCAACTTGCAGTGCAAGTGCTATTAGAACTGGGTTAAAATAAAAACTAGCATCCACTACAATGAAATCAATTAAGAAAATAATATGGCAATTTGAACATCTGCTTTGAAATAAAAACATTATTAATATATCAAGTGTGAGTAGCAATTTAAAAAAAACAAATAATAGGCTTACGACAAGCTTTTCTTTTCCTGGTTGTTAGCAAGTACAAATAGGAGCTAAATATGCTCCATTAGTAGACACTATGAAAACAGGGAGACTGTGATCCCTGAACTCACATCTGTCTTCTACAGTTTTCAAATTCCAGTTTTAAATGAAGTATTTTACCTTTTTATTGATATTTGCTTTCAATATTTTAATTATTATTTGTTAAGTGTAAGAATTGCCTCCAATGGAAATCAGTACATGTTCTCAACAATTAATGAAAGCAGAAATGAGATAGCGATATTTCTCAGACAAAAGTAATTGGTTATTATAATTGGATCATTGTTGGAAAACACTCATTGTATTGTTGGACTCTGACAATGGAAACACCATCAAGTTTTTTTTTTTTCCTAAAGCCAGACAAGTTAACACCACATATTTTATGGATGAAAACATGGGTGGGGAGGATGAGTAGACCCGGAATAAATCATAACATACACTAAAAACTATAATCAGAACAATTGGTGCTAATACATGAAGAGACAAAAAGATCAATCAAATGTGACAGAAAATATAGAAATAAAACCAAGTATATGACGACATTTAGTGTACGAAGATGTTGGCATCCAAATACCTGAGGCAGAAAGGATCTATTTAAATGGCCCTGGTACAATTTGTTTGCCATCTGGGATAATATAAGATTAATTGTATTCCTTACAACAAACACAAGAATTAACTCTAAAAGGATCAGAGCTCTAAATGTAAAACATGAACCTATCCAAGTAGAAGAAGAAAACATGAGTAAAATTTTCTATATCCTTTTTTTTTTAATTTTTTGTTTATTGCAGTAACATTGGTTTATAACATTGTATAAATTTCAGGTGTACATCATTATACTTCTATTTCTATATCTTGATGTGAAGAAAGGCTTTGTAAGTAGAACTCAAAATCTGATGCAATAAAAAACGATTGATAAATTGGTCCATATAGAATCGATTTTAAAAGACTTTTGGCATGGCAAACTAACCTAAACGAAAAGAAAGACGAAAACACTATAAGCAAAGTTAAAAAATAGATGACAAGTTGGAAGAAAATACTTGCAACATATATTCCATATAAAGAGTAATATCCCAAATATATAAAGAAGTTTTTAACTAAGGAATTTCTAAAAATTTTTTTAAAATAAGCAAAAATTAACAAAATCACATAAAAGATATAAAGATAGCCTTAAATATGAAAATATATTTAACTTCATATATTAAAAACTTACATAAATTAAAACTACATTTAGATACCATTTCTCACATACTAACTTGGCAAAAATTTAGAAACTTGACAATATCCTCTATTGATGAAGCTGTGGAGACACTTTTATATATTAATAGGCGAAATGCAAAATGGTACAACCCCTTTGGAAGGGAATTTGGCAATATTTAGTAGAACTACCTTTGCATATGTCCTTTGACACAGCCATTTCACATCTATGAATTTACCATGAAGATACAGTTTCAATCATATAAAAATATATATACACAAGATTACTCATGATACCATTATTTGTAATTGCAAACTATTGAAAACTATGTAAATACACAAACAAGAAATTGATTGAATTAGCTATGATACATACACATAATGGAATATTATGCAGCTATGTAGAAGAATGCAGGAGTCCATAACTTGATATGGAGTGATTTCCAGAGTATATTGTAAAGTTGCTTTTTAAATTCAAATAGCAAGAGTCCAGAGTATTTATAGTATGATATTTCCATACAGTACAGAAGGGAAGATAAGAAAACATCCAAGTATTTGCTAATTTTGCAATAAGAAACATAGCAAGGATATATAAAAGAACAATGATATTGGTTATCTACAAATGTGCAGGAGAAAGGAGTGAAAAATATGAGAGAAAGTAACATTTCACTGAGTATAGCATTTTCTACAGTTTAAAATTTTGGAATCATATCAATGCTCTTTATATTTAAAATAAAATTTTAGAAAGAATGGAAAAATAAAACACTAAAACTAAATGCAAAGAGACACAAACGAACCCACTATAAATGAAAGGAATAAAAACTCTACTCAAGGGAAAGAATAAAACAAAATAAAATGAAACAAAATAAAAACACTAATCCAATTAACCCTGTAAGTAGTTCTTTATCATATATGTCCTCAGGGTAAAGAAGAAAAGGAACTCCAAACTTATCTTGAGCTTTTCTAAATAGGTCTGTTTTTTATTTCTTATGGGTTTAACAATTGTGACTATTTTGTACATACTATAATATTGAGCAAATGAGTATATATTGATATTGGTGGGATCCATTTTTCTCACTGTGGAGGAAGGAAAATATAAATTCGTATGGATATAGAAAAGCAAAATAAATCCCTTTGGAAGTATCTATCTATCTGTCAGCTATCTATTTGTCTATTTATCTATCTATCTATCTATCTATCTATCTATCTATCTATCATCTACCTGCCTGTCTATCTCCTGCCCCCTTTAGCATAACCTCAATCTAAACATAAGGAAACACCAGCAAAACCAATATGAAGAAAATTCAAATAAAATACCAGACCTAAATTATTAAAAACAAAAAAGTCAATGTCCTGGAAGACAAAGAAAGAATAAAAAAATGTTCTAGATTTAATCTCTCAAGATTAAAGTTAATTTAAGAGATATGTCAAGTAAATGCATATGCAATCCTGGATAGGATCCTATAGTAGTAAAAATAGCTAGAAAGGATATTATATTATTGGGACAATGGAAGAAAATGGAATGTAAAATGTAGATTAAAAAATAGTATACCAATGTTAAATTTCATGAATTTCATCATTTTAATACGATTATATAAGAGAAGCTCCTTGTTTCTACAGAAATCATATTAAAGTATTAAGTGGTAAATAGAGCATGATGTATGCAACATCATTTCAAACCGTTCAGAAAAAATGAGATATAGAAAAATGAGGAAGTAAATGGGACAGAATGTTAAAAATTGATGAATATGGGTAAAGAGTATTTGACATGCCTGGTTATTTTTGATTTGATGACAGACATTTTGGATAAAAACTTATAATGATGTTGAAATATGTTATTTTTCTTTAAAGAAGGTTAGATTTTCTTTGACAGATTTTCTTTGATACAGGCAGTGTATCAACTCCTCCCAGTGTTGATCTGTTGAATGCTGATTTAAAGCACTGTAGAACCATTTTATATCAGTCTCGCTGTTACTTTTAGGTTGTAGTCCTTACTCCTAAAGTATGTTCCTTATACCTAAGGTGTGGCTTTACTCCTAGGGTGTGGCCTTCCTGGGGTCTCAACAGAAGATTTGAAGTGTTTGAGAAGATGCTTCCAACATTCCAGGGCTTGACTTTCAACTTTTGTCTCCCCTGGATTATGTGGCTGATGAGATTTCTGCTCAGTTTTTTTGTTTCCAGTTACTATATATGCCTGGGCTTTAATTTCAATTTAAGTTTTCTTTCTTTCTTTTTGGAGTCTCATCTTTCACATGCAAGGATTAGGAATCAACCAACAACTTGAGGGAGATTTGTCTGCAGATTTTTTTTTTACTCACTATTGTAGTTCCCTCATTCAAAGGATTTTGCTTCTCAAGTCCCATCCAATTTGGCAGCTTTAACCTCCTACCATTGTCTTTCATCCCAGGGAGACTGCGACTTTTTGCTTGGGTTCTGCTCCATTGTGCAGTGAATTGGAAAACGTCTTCAAGGAGAAGTCTGGGTGAGTGTGGAACTTGTCTTATGTGCTTCCATTCTTTCAAAGGTTATAGATCCTCAAATTCTGCCTGAGTTGGTTTCTCTCCAATACTTTCATAATAGTTGTTTTATATATTTTGTCTAGCTTTTATAAATTATTTTTGGTTAAGGGATTTGTCTGAAACAAGTTACTTTGTTGTAGTCACAACCAACATTTTGAAAATTATTTGATTTCACATTGATTATCCTTTTTTTAGAGACTCACCCGTAGTAGAGAGGTAGTAACTAGCAGAACTATAATTTAAATTCAGAACTTTTAATGACAAGTCCATTCATCTTTTAGTTAGACGTCGTGTTATAAGTATTTATAATAAAAGTACTTTCAATATGTAGAATCTGTGTATAAAACGCATTAGAACCTATGTTATCTGTGTTAGGGTTGTTAAGCTTCATATAAGCTGCACATATGTGTGTGTTCATATATGTGTATATATATTTTTTTTTCCTGCAAGCCCAGTAGAGCTCAGCATATGTAAAATCTATTTCCAAGCATCCTATCCTAAGGTGCTATTACTTTTGTGAATATGCATTTATTAGACATGACTGATGCTCTCACTCAAGAGAGGATCGAGGGCAGAAGAGAACTTAAACAGTTAACTCAATATCAAAATTGCTAGGACGAGTCATTAACTCTAATGAAGAACATTTTTTTCTTTCCTTTTTATATTTTATCCACTCGTGTAATAAATAATAGTCATAATAAAACTATAAAAGTGATAATGATGATTTGGGTGCTTGTATAATTTCACACTTCCAGAAAGACTAAAGCATATCCCATCCATCCACGATCAGTTGTTTAAATTATATGTCTTAAAATGACACTTGGTGTTTTAAAAAAGAAAATGTATTTTGGGAGAATTTCATTCTAAAAATAAATCTGCCTCAATTAGAAAGCTTGAGTCCTCATTTTCCTGCTCATTTAGCTTAATGAATGCCATTAGCATGGGCTGTTGATCATAATGGATAAGATATGAGTTGCTTTCTCTCTCCCTTATGTTTTCTATCCCAGGAAAAAAATCCTTCACGCAATTTGGGTTTTTATAAGCTTAGTCCTTCCTCATCACAGGATACGGATGATGAGAAAAAATCCATTCAGCGTTAACTTTGGTAAGAACAGATTATTAGCTATGGAAATTCAAACACATGAAGAATGTGGATGATAACGCTTTAGAAAAGAGTTTGGAAGATTAAAAATATTTATATAATATATAATATTTATAATATGACTATAACATACAACATATAGATTATCCTTTACTCTGTCAAATTGATATAATATATACTACATATGTATGTATGTATATGCAGATGTGTGTATGTGTGTATTTATGTATGTATGTATAGTTACCAAGATATTGCAAATTCAAAACTTAACGCCTCTTATTCTCAAAAGGGATAAGTTCCCTTTAGGGAATAAAATAGTCTCTTCAGGGACAAGCTCTCTAATTCACCAATAAGGAATGGTAAGGAAAATTGATAATTAATCTATGGCAATATGCCAATGGAAGAGGGCTGGAGAACACTGGCTGGATGGCCAAAGTTAAAACATATGCACTTTTAAATGGCTTTCTTTTAATATCAGTTTGTTTGAGTAGTCTCTTCTACAAGAATAAACTTATTGGTAGAAATTTCAGACCTGGAAGCTGATACTATAGTAACACAGGAATGGTACATTTTTGTCTTGAAAAAGACCAGTAAATCAAAGGGTATCTTTCATATAAAATGTGGCTCAGAATTTTTGATATTCTACTTTTCTGATGCAGGAGAACACTTTAAAAGATGATTCAGAAGAACCCTAGGGAGAGAACTGGGGAAATTGTCAGCCTGTTAGCAACACCAAGAAACCCTGAGGGGTTTATAAATAATCTCTGCCTATCAAGGAGAATCAAAAAGCAGAAAAGCAAACAAACAAGAAAATCATAAAAACAACTGCAATAAGACTTAAAAACATGAATCTTAACAGTAAAGGTGAAGTCTGAATGTGGAAGAGTGAATGAACAGAAGGGAGAGAGTATAGGAAGATGAAATAACAAAAATCTTACAATATAGCACAAAACACAGAGTTTACAAAAAACAGGAAAATAAGGTATATAAAGGAATGAAAGGGGAAAAAGGAGTAAAACGTAGCATAAATGCAAAATTAGGGAAACAAGGAATCTTAGACAGACTTGTATTTAGGCCCACCAAAGCTTTTATGAGACTGGCAATAGCTGGATGCTGAAATATTTGCTGTCTCCTGAATAGCGGCTACAACCAGGACAGCTATTTTTCTCAAGTTATGAAATAAATATTCCAGCTGGAGAGATCATTAAAGGCTTGCTGACTGTAATTTTGAATTCACTTGATCCTTTAGTAAACACAGTTTGGATACTCTGCCTAAATAAAACAGACACTCTCTCCTTGAGAACTGCCATTACAATCTACCTCCAAGGCCCTTGGAGTCAATTGCAGGGTATTATAGATAATAGCAAAAAACTCTAGAACCATAGTGTCTGGGTTCAAATACAAGCCTTGCCACTTACTCCCTGTGTGATATTTGATAAGTGCTATAGACTGAATGTTTCTGTCTCCCTAAAATTCTTTTGTTAGAACCTCATCCTCAATGTGATGATGTTAGGAGGTGGGGCCTTCTGGAGGTGATTAAGTCATGAGGGTAGAGCGCTCATGAATCAGATTAGGACCCTTATAAAAGAGACCCCAGAGAGCTTCTTTGCTCCTTCTGCCATGTGATGACACAGCAAGAAGTCAGCCATCTATGAACCAGGAAATGGGCTCTCACCAGACTCCAAATCTGTTAGTGACTTGATCTTGCATTTCTAAGCCTCAAGAAAGATAAGAGATAAATTTCTTTTGTTTATAAGCCACCAGTCTACAGTATTCTGTTATAGCAGCCCGAACTGACAAAGTTAATAGGTAATGATGACTCTTTGTGCCTCAGTGTCCTCATCTACAAAAAGGGAGCCATAAAACTGTCTCATAAGGTTGTTATGAGGATTAAATGTGTTGAGTAACATAAAGTGCTTAGACAGTGCATGTTGTATAATAAGCACTATACGCTTGTTAAAGGAGAAATAAAAATCACGTGTGCCTTTAGAAGTATTCTCTCATTCATTCAATAAATATTTATCAAGCATCTGCTACTTGCCAGGCACTGTTTTGGGCACTTCAGATTCTATAGTCAACAAAATAGACAAAATCCTTATTTTCTTAAAAATGACATTCTATGAGATGTATTCTAGTTATTCTAGGTATAATGATGATGATAATATCTTGTTAGGCTCTATTCCAATCTCTTTGGATATGACAAGTAGGTCCTATTCCTATTCCCACTTCACAGATGAAGCTGAGTTACAGAAATGTTACATAAGATATTTAATACCTACACATTTCTAAATATCTATCTTTTCTCCAATTTCTCTACTTTTATTAATTACTTATTTAGTCACCTACTCACTCCTTCATCTGTTTATTCAACATATAGCTATTGCTATTTTCTAGCAGATCCTGAATTCAAAGCCAGAGATTCTGGCTCCAGAATCCCTGCTCTTAACCAATTTGTTTTGCTGCCTCAGTTAACAATTTGATAAAGCTGAAAACAATTACATCCATGTTGAGCTTATTATAGACTTTTAATTCCCATTATATTTCCAATCTATCTAGTGATAGATTTTGAAATATCTGAATATATTGATATCATCTAAGTAGTTTTCTTCATTCTCTAACACAACACATCAAGACAGTCATGGTACCATATCAACACAACTTTGAAAATATTTCTTGAACACATTGTTTCTTCCCAATTTCCAACTCTATTGAGTTAGTTCATCTTCTCATTACCCTCAGGTCAAGAGAAGTCTGTTCATGTTACATCAATTTCTTAACCAGTTTCCCTCTCTCCATACTTCCTTCATAAAATTCCTCAAAAGCATGTGTCTCACCGTGTTTATCTCACTTACAGAAGTCCTCTGCATGTATTAAATCCCAGGCTCATTATATGTATTGACCTTAAACAAATAGACAGCCAGCTATTTCTCCAGCAAAACTGGGTTTATTTGGGATCAACAAAAAATTGCAACTCAGGATCTGCAATCATGGCAAGCCATGTGCAACTTCCAAGCAACAAGGGAAGGAGAAACTCTTTTATAGAGGGGAAGAGGAAGTTGGGAGGGCTATTGTAAACAAAGAGTCCATTGGAGGAGAGGAGAGTTTGAAGTATAGTGGTTTTTCATTGGCTGAGTTGTGACTGTCTCTCACTGGCTGAGCTCTTGCAGGGAAGAAGGAGTCTTCTTCCTGTTGGGCTCTGCCATCATTATAGGGTGTGAGACCTCCCCCTTCTGGCCTCCTGACTCCATTTTATTTATTTATTTTATTCATTTATTTATTTTTTTAATTTTTTGTTTATTGCAGTAACACTGGTTTATAACATTGTAAAAATTTCAGGTGTACATCATTGTACTTCTATTTCTGCATAGATTACATCATGTTCACCACCAAAATACTAATTACAACCCATCACCACACACATGTACCGAATTATCCCTTTCACCCTCCTCCCTCCCCCCTTCCCCTCTGGTAACCACCAATCCAATCTCTGTCCCTATGTGTTTGTTTATTGTTGTTATTATCTACTACTTAATGAAGGAAATCATACGGTATTTGACCTTCTCCCTCTGACTTATTTCACTTTGCATTATACCCTCAATGTCCATCCATGTTGTCACAAATGGCTGGATTTCATCGTTTCTTATGGCTGAGTAGTATTCCATTGTGTATATATACCACATCTTCTTTATCCATTCGTCCCTTGATGGGCACTTAGGTTGCTTCCAAGTCTTGGCTATTGTGAATAACGCTGCAATGAACACAGGGGTGCACGTACCTTTACAAATTGGTGTTTTCAAGTTCTTTGGATAAATACCCAGCAGTGGAATAGCTGGATCATATGGTAGTTCTGTCCTTGATTTTTTGAGGAATCTCCATACTGTTTTCCATAGTGGCTGCACCAGTTTGCACTCCCACCAGCAGTGTATGAGAGTTCCCTTCTCTCCACATCCTCTCCAACACATGTTGTTTCCTGTCTTGTTAATTATAGCCATTCTGTCTGACGGGCATGAGGTGATATCTCATTGTAGTTTTGATTTGCGTTTCCCTGATAGTGTTTTGAACATCTTTTCGTGTGTCTGTTGGCCGTCTGTATATCTTCTTTGGAGAAATGTCTGTTCAGGTCTTTTGCCCATTTTTTAATTGGGTTGGTAGTTTTTTTGTTGGTGAGATGCATGAGTTCTTTATATATTTTGGAGATTAAGCCCTTATCAGAAGTATGGTTTGCAAATATCTTCTCCCAATTGTTAGGTTGTCTTTTCGTTTTGTTGATGGTTTCCTTTGCCTGACTCCATTTTAAATGAAGTTTCTGTTTATTAATTTTCACATATACATACACAAACTCTTTCATTATTTTGCTCTCACCTAGTTTTCTAACATGGCTCTTGGCATGGAATAATATTGGTCCTTTAGTATATTACTTAGATGTCTCCTGTATTAGTCAGGGTTCTACAGGAAGGGGGGAAACATATACATATATATATTTATCCTATTGGTTCTATTTCTAATACCTATATGTTTCTAAGTACGTATCTTTCATTCAATTTTATTTACTTTTATTTATTACTTATTTCTTCACCTATTCATTCATCCATATATATAATGAGTCTCATGAGATTATGGAGAAGACCAATGATTTGCCATCTGCAGGCTGGAGACCCAGAAACGCTGAAGGTGAAGTTTTAAGGTCTGAGAGCAGGAAAGCTAATGATGGAGATTCCAGCCTGAGTCTGGGGACTTAGGGACCAGGAGAAGATCAATGCTGCAGCTCAACAGTCAGGTAGAGAGGCAGGAATCTCCCTTTCACCACCCTTTTTTCTACTCAGGTTCTCAGTGGATTGGATGATGCCCACCCACACTGGGGAGGGCAATATGCTTTACTCAGTTTACCAATTCAAATGCTAACCTCTCCCAGATACACCTAGAAATAATGTTTAACCAGATATCTGAGTATCCTGTTATCCAGTCAAGTTGACACATAAAATTAACTATCACATTACCTCTTCAGAAAACCTTTCTTGGTCAATCCTTCTATACATTCTCCACCAACAGTTAGCACTGCCTTCTCTGGTCTATATCAATAACTTGTTTTTCTTTCCCCATATTGTCCTAATGACCAAGTATTTAATATTGATTTGTGTATATGTATGTCTCCCTTACTAGACTGAAGTCCTGTAGGGCAAGTTTTTGTCTTATTCATTATTCTATCCTTAGGCTTAGCACAATACTTGCCACAGACTAGTTGTTCAATAAATGCTTGTTAAATTAAATTTAATTATGTCAAGTCAAGCACTGAGGAAAATCGACATCCTATTATGCAACAGTTCCATTAGCCATTTGCTCCTCTTTACTTCTTTGATCATTACCCATAATAAAGGATAAGTGTGTCAGGGGAAAAAAAGGCATGACTTTTCCTGTCAAGGGATTTAATTGCTTTGTTTTCTCAGATTGACATTATAACAAATGGATATTTGGTAGATCTTCCCATCTGGCAGTTTTCAGACAAATAAATTAGAAGAGAAACTGTACTAACTGAAGTCTCATCCTCTTTGCCCATCTCACATTTATTTGAAAAATTCATTAACCAGAGCCAATTTGTGGCATAAATAACTTTTAGGAAAGTATGTGCAACACTAAATATTGTCATCTCTAGGACTTCACATCCTGTGAAGAGATCAGCAGGAAAATCACTCTGAGATTATAATCAGAGGGTACTTAATGCAAGGAACTGGTTACATAGGTAATGAAAGAACTAAGACACAAAACAGGAAATGTGTAAGATGACTCAGAGATTAAGAAACAGAAAACCATTACCACCCCTAGGCCTGAGGGACAAGGGGAAGAGGTAGTACCACTGCAGTTCAGGGATCAGAACCAGCTAGGGGAACGTGGAACCATGGAGGGCTTTTCTGGAGGCAGATAGAGGCTTGGAAGAAGAGTTGTTCCTTAAGACGCCACTTAGAGAGGGAGGCACACATCCTGGATTCTCCCTTTCACTTACTGTGTACTCTCCTGCCATTGACCAAACCCAGATGGAAACCAGCTGACTAGGAGCCTGAGAAATGCAGCCTGCAGTAACTACCCTTCTTGTGACACACAGCAGAGCACAGAAATTTTGAGAAATCGATCTGAGGGCAAAGCTATCCAGAAATATGATTGTCTAAGGGGTATGATTCCATTTGTATCTCTAACTTTAAAGCTCAGACCATAGGCTGTTTCTTTGGGGTAACTATTTAGTTTTATTAGAGTATATATTAAACAGAATATATAACTTGAAAATTCTGTATGATTTCAAATGTATCACAATCTTTTATGAGAGTCATACATGAATCTGACCAAAAAAGATGAAGTTGTTGTTCTTTTTTTTTTTCAGGAAACTGTGGTCCCTGAGAGAGCATTAGCCTGTATTCATTTATCTGGCCAATTAATTGACACTTTAGAAATTGATTCTATATAGCAGAGGTGATTTCACTAGGAGGAAGTTTTGCAACCACACATCTAACTGGTGGGGAAAAGGGCGGAGGAAGGAAAGATGATGATAACAACAGTAACAAGAAGGAAAGGATTAGGATGGTAGCACTTTGGGCAGAAACTTGGGAGGCAGCAGTACCTGAAGGCTAGGGAGAGAAGGACAAAAAGGGGAATGAGGACCACAGAAAGCCATCTCATCTACTTCAAAGTGTGGTCCAGAGCAGTTCCTGGGTGATTCTTAGACATCGTTTCTGTCTGGGCTTCATAGCAGTTTTAAGTTTTTTCTTAGGAAGGAAAATATAGCAACAAAGGGTTGAGTGAAAACTAGAGTGCTTATACTGAAGCTGTGCATGCATAACAAAATGCGGATTCTCTTTATTTGGTTTGGGGCAGAGAGTACTGGTGGAGACTGAACAAGGTTGGAGTCTTCTCCAAGCAAACTCTGGACCCTGCCGCAACCTCTGCTTTTTATCTCTTTGCACATATAATGCCAAGTCTACAGCGATGTATTTTTCCTCATTTAAAGCAAACAGGCTTCTTTTTTATTCCAACTCTCATACTATCTTGTATATGTTACTCTTTTTTCTAAAATGAAAAATAAATTCAACATTGTTTGTCAAACATCTTCATTAATCATTAATGCCCTGATGCAATGTAGTACAGAAAGCATGGGTTTCTTTTTTGGAGAATAGTAAAAGTGACATTTAAAAAATGTTTCTTTTTTTTTTTTTATAATTTTATTTATTTATTTTTCCCCCAAAGCCCCAGTAGATAGTTGTATGTCACAGTTGTACATCCCTCCAGTTGCTGCATGTGGGACGTGGCCTCAGCATGGCCGGAGAAGCGGTGCATTGGTGCGCGCCCCCGGGATCCAAACCCGGGGCCACCAGCAGCGGAGTGCGTGCACTTAACCGCTAAGCCACGGGGCCGGCCCTAAAAAATGTTTCTTAACTAAACTTTTATGGATTTTATTCTATTTATACCCTCATCTGGGTAAATTTGATTTAAAAATTAGGCATGGTAAAAATGGAAAATCCATTTTTTAATATGTAGCATCTTGATCATGAAGATGAAGTTTAATGGAGTACATATTCATGTTCCCATTAATGGAAGTACATGGATATGTATAAATCAAACCAATAAAATTCTAGAAAACATAATATAAATGTCATCTTGCTTTGGCTGGTGAGTAGCATTGTGAAGAGGATTTCTTGTCAAGGTTGTTGCTGTTATCCAGGATCTGAGAAGAGGGATCTGGAATAGGTAATACTCATGTGAAATTTTCTATGTTTCAAAACATCTTCTAAATACTCCTTCAATTGTAAAAATCTTGGAATTAATAGGGTTCTCTTTTAAAATGTAACTATTATATGGGAATATGAAGTTATTTTGCCATTTACATATCACGTAATAATTATTTTAAGATAAGGCCTTTGGGTAGAAAGATTGTAACTTTATTTAGAAGTCTCAAGTAATATAG
This sequence comes from Diceros bicornis minor, assembly GCF_020826845.1. NCBI lineage: Eukaryota > Metazoa > Chordata > Mammalia > Perissodactyla > Rhinocerotidae > Diceros > Diceros bicornis. Next base: position 17,413,422 of record NC_080742.1, on the reverse strand, counting down.
GATTTATTATAAAGATATCCACAAAAAGAAACAGAAAATGAACAACTGGGACACAGGAAGAAGAATTCTAATGAGGATCCCACTAAGGATGAATGGATATTTATTCTAGCACACTTTCTTAGTTTTATTCTTTTGCTACTCTCCATTGCTACTAATCATTTGTCTTACCTTGTACTATTTTTCTCTATATTTCATAGATTTAGCTATCAGAGTCTCTGCTCCCTGATCTTATTTGATCTTACTTATAGCTTTGCCCTCAGATCCATTTCTCATCCTGATCTTATTTGTAAACTTCAAATACAAATTTGGGCCCAATCACCTCTTGATCCTTCTCACATCCTTTCAGCTTCAGCACTTTCTAACTATGCCATTCTCTTGCTATATTCTTAGACAAAATGAATCCATATAGTTTATCTTTTCTCTCCAAGCCACTTGGGCCACTTCCCAGGCTGTGGATTGTCTGCTCTTGGGTTAGATATCCATCCATGATCCAATCAGTGTGGTCAGAAACCAAGTGCCCCAAAGTGAGAGGAAATCACCCATATAAACTTGGTTTTATTGCAGTTTTGGTGGTAGTTGGAGGGGTAGGGTGCTTGCTAAATAACAGTGTGATTCCTTAGCAAAGACAAAATTTTCCCTCAGCCCCACCTAATTTCAAATTCAGTCATAGAAGAAAGAGAAATAGCTTTCTGCTTCAAAAATTTCAATATCATGTATTTTAGTCAAGGAGAATATATCTAATTTTGCAAATGAGGAAAGTAAGGGGCGGAGAGGTTAAGTGACGTGCCCTATTATATAGTTAGCTTCAGGCATAGTTGTGACTAATACCTAGGAGATCTGTTTTTTCTAGCATACGAAGCTATATCTGATTCTTTATTCATTTGACACTAAACAAGAACAGAAAAAAACACTTTTTTGCCTGTGAATGAGCAATCACTGCGCTAAGACTGTTCGATGTAATTCTGCAGATCATGGCTGACCAGAGCTTCAGGGAAGGCAGGAATGGAGAGGCTTGGAGCTTCTGAACAGCTTGTAACCAGTTTGGTTTTCAAGGTACTGACACCCACGAAACAGTTTCTTGCTAAAGGCTTTGTTTTCTTTCTGGATATAGAATATGAAAACAAAGTTAGGAAATTCGGCTAGAGCAAAATAATACTAGCCACTTTATCTAAGACATACTGCATAACCCAGATTCTACTTCTGAGTTATAGTCACACCAAAGATACCACTACTTAGAAAGTAACTCATATATTTCAAGGAGTGAAAAAAATTAGAGAGATGGTAGGAACTTTTTTTCTAAAAACAAAGTCTTTGGACTTCAGAAAATAACTAAATATAGTGCTAAGTGAGAACGGCTTGATGAAAGCTGTTGGTGAACTGAGAGAAGTGAGGAGCAATAAAAAAGCCAGACAGAGTATGTTCTGTCTTTCCCACCCCTTCGTACACTACCCAAGAGACTGTGTGTTAGAATGTATGAATTTGAGATATTTGTCATATATGGATTGAAAGATGAAATTTAGTAAGAAGAGAGCATGATTTTTTTTTTTTTCCTGAAGATTTGCCCTGAGCTAACATCTGTGCCAATCTTCCCTTATTTTGTACGTGGGATACCGCCACAGCATGGCCACTGACAAGTGGTGTAGGTCCACGCCCAGGATCCGAACCCGGGTTTTTAATCATATATTTAATTTAGAAAAAAGGGAGATGATAGGAAAATAAATTAATGGACGAAATGAAAGAAGGAAGGGAGGGGCAAAGAGAAGAGGGAGGGAAAGAAGGTAGGCAAAATTTTGTTTCAGAAAGTTTCAAGAAATAGGTAACATGTGCTGATGTTGGCCAAGTGTAACTTGGACACTATGTGGTGCAGTGGCTTTCAACAATCTTTTGTATACATGAAACATTTCCATGGCAATTATAATTGATGCAAATGTAGACAAAATTTGTACGTTATTTGGTACTTAACAGCATGCTTCCTATTTAATGTATGATATTGCTTTTAGAATTAGTTATGTTTTTGATTCTCTTTGAGAATGAGGAAAAGAAATATAAGGGGCAAGAGTGTTATTGATAATACATTGCAAAAGAAAATAGTAACTACCTAGCTCAGTTATGTTTCTGTTGACTACCATTTATAACGTTAAAATACCACGGAGTAGACACTGCCCATGGAGAAAAAGAAAGAAAAATCGTGTTATGATGCTAAGTACCAGCTCTCTATGACAAGGTGCATTTTTTCCTAAGCAAGTATGATGTGAGATGAACATTGCAAAGGTTCTCTAGTTATGCTTCTTGTGTTAGAAGTGGGACCGATGCTCTGTATCCTGAGAACCCAAATTATAACTTTAATCAATTCAGAAGTTCTCAATCTGAGGTCCTATGAAATCTCCCACACACAGACTAAAAAATGGTCCCCTACTAGAGAGTATTCATCTCTGAGCTAAGTTTAGAACATGACCCAAATAACCAACGTATTTAATTAAAAAAAAAAAATTTAAGGAATCTCTTGACTCTGATCGCTGGCTAATTTTACTCTTAGCATCATTTTCCCTAGCATTTTTTTCTGTGCGTTATGGAAAGGAGCCAAAGCTCTAAACCAGAAGAAATAACTGTTCACCATTGAAAATGACACATCTATTCCATCTGGGCTAACAATCAGAACAAAAGGACGCAGGTCATTCATCCAAATGTTAATAAAAATAACTCACTCTTGTTTAGAATAATATTTTCAAACACACTTAAGTTTGCCCTTTAGTTTATATAAGTTACTAACAAAATAAAAATTAATTCTTTTCTATTTCTTCTATTAATAAAACTAAAACAAATTTAAAAGATTGGTAATTGGGTTAATTTAATAAATAATGATGAAATAATTTGTTGTTCATTGTAGTTACATGCTTGCCAATATTTAAACATAATTCACTTGATCATTATTTTTATAAATGAATGAATTAATAGTATAGGAATTTACTCACATTCAACTCAGTTGTATTCTCTCCCCAAATTTGCCTATACTGTTTCTGTCCTCATTTACCTGTTAACTGTTTTTCTCTTCCTTCTTCTTTTTCTCTTATTCTTTTCCTTCCTTCTCTTGCTCCTCCTCCTCCTCCTCAACTTTTAGATTCTAATAGCTTTGCACATATAAATTATCACATTGCAAACACTTATAAATGCCTCATTACTATTCTATCTGATAGTAAATCTTGACACTTATAGTAGAATTAAGGCAAGAAGAGAAAAATAATGTTATTATGAAATAACATCATTAATAAATCTATTTTCTTGGTTGTATTGATTGATGTAGGCTAAAATTCAAATTCCAACTTTTGGAAGCATTTTTGAATCAGAAAGTAAAATTTTACTGATGTGTGAACAATCCATCTATAGATAATTTTAAAACACATCAAGGGTTATTATTGCAAATGTATATCATCTCAGTCATTTATAATTACTTATCAGTGTTTTTAACATGAGGCTGCATTTCAAAATTTTGAAAGCTTACTTGGAAACAACACAAAATTCTGTATTTTCATTGTCTCAAATTGAGAGAATGAACAAGATGATTTTGTGAGTAAAAGGGTTAAGAATTCTGCATAAGCCATGAATAGACTTCAAGATTTTGTTTTTTTTCTGTAAATTACCAAACTCTCCTTTTCAAATGGACCATGGTGTTTGCCCTTTTAAATTTATGATGGATGCTATACAATTAACATTATAATGACAACTGAAATGTGAAAGCAATGGGCCTACAAAAAGTAATTGCAATAAAATAATCCTGGCATTTTTCGAGTGCAAGAGTGGAAAGTATTCTATCTCAGCGTCTGAGGTTTTTTTTTCACCTTTACTTAACACATAAATTTGTTTTTACTATTAAATTTGTTTTTACTATTAAACAGATTTCTTTTTTCTTATTCAAGGTCCATGCAATTATATTATTCTGAATAAATTTTTGTTTTCCTTTCCCTATGAGGATAAGTTAGAAGAACTTCATTAAAAATAAATTCAGCAAATATTAATTAGTTTATTCATTCTACTTCATATTATTCACCTTAATTCATGATTGTTCTTGCCTTTAAAAGTCAACGTTTTATTGGACTACCAGATGAGATCAATAGTTATGTATCAGCATTAGCATTATTCACTTTTATTCTGTATGTTTTCGGGGACTCTCATAAATACGCTTTATTAAATGTCTTTCTGTATTTATGAGTGCATATTATTATTACTATTATTATTATTATTATTTGGTTAATATCTCTATCATAGAGAGCATACTGGAATTTTTGCATTTTAGCTTTCTTCTCTCTAAATAATTGTTGGCCTTTTATGCCTTTCCCTTTAAAGTCTAAAAGTTATTCATATAGCCAGTTAGAATTTGAAGTTAGAGAATTGAATGACCCCAAATTTTTTTTCTTTTTTCCCACTTTTTAGGGGGAAATAATTATGCCATAATTTTTAGGAGTTTATGTATATTTATATTTCTGGACAAAGATTCTTAGATTCTAATTCCATCAAAGTTTTGATCATTTAGTTTCTCTGATCAGATTTGACAATATAGTATAATTTCTAGTCTGTATTCAGTAAAGTTATATAACATACTATAAGTGAATGGAAAGAAATATGAAGCATGCTCTGGAAGTCAGCGATAGTGAAAGCATGGAAAAATCTCTAAGCTTGGAGTCACGCCTTCAGGGTTCCAACTCCAGCTCTGTTATTACCTATTATCTAGCCAGTAAACTTGACCCGTTTATGGGGCTAATTTGAATAAATATTCTAATCCTGTATATTTTATATGATTGCTGTGATGATGATTTTATTTTATTATTTTTTGTTTTTTGTGAGATCAGCCCTGTGCTAACATCTGCCAATCCTTCTCTTTTTTCGCTGAGGAAGACTGGCCCTGGGCTAACAACCGTGCCCATCATCCTCCACTTTATATGGGACGCCGCCACAGCATGGCTTGCGAAGCAGTGCATCGGTGAGCGCCTGGGATCCAAACCGGTGAACCCCGGGCTGCTGCAGCGGAGCACGCGCACTTAACCACTTGCGCCACCGGGCCGGCCCCTGTGATGATGATTTTAAATAATTTTTTTTAAAAAGACTTTGTTCAATCAAAAGAACTATGCAACTATAAAGTTATATTATTATTATTATCTATATTATTAAGCAGCATAAAAAAGTAAGGTAAGATAGAAATAAGAATAGCAAAATATGTCTAATAAAGTAAACTGCCATAGAGAACAAACAGGAAAAAAAGAGTCACTTGTTTATGAGGACTAAGAGGTGTACTTGACACTATTAGGATACAAACCAAAATAATGATGAAGAATATGGCCATTTTGTTTTTTGGTGAGGAAGATTAGCCCTGAGCTAACATCTGTTGCCAATCCTCCTCTTTTTGCTAAGGAATATTGGCCCTGAGCTAACATCCATGTCCATCTTCCTCTACTTTATGTGCGGGACGCCTGCGACAGCATGGCTTGATAAGCAGTGTGTAGGTCCATGCCCGGGATCCAAACCTGCAAACCCTGGGCCACTGAAGCGGAGCATGTGACCTTAACCACTACACCACCAGGCCGGCCTCAAGAATATGGCCATTTTTAATACAAGTGTAGGTGTAAGTTAAGAATACCTTTTTTCTCCTGTTATATAAATAACAGTTCTGGTAAACTAATCTTTAATAAAATCATTATGCTATGGGGATTTTGCTGTATAGACAGAAAAGAATTTCCACGACCAAAGTAAAAGCAAATTTCTGAAAATTCCAGTGATTTCAGGAATTTAACATGGACTCCACCTTTCCACATCTGTCAATGACAACTATCATGTATAAGCCCTCATGGTAAAGTTCAGTCATCTTTTCAAACTTTCGTTAAAAAGTACAAGATATTAGCTACAATCTCTACAATTAATTTCGAGTAGGTCTGAAAATAGAATTCTCAAGGTTTTCTATCTTTTTTATGTAGACAAACATACAGATTTTAGGCAATGTTTAAAAAAAAATCTGCTTACTGGTCTGCAGCAGTTAGGCCCATAAACACTTTCCAGACCATAAGGTTTTTGATGTGCTGTTTTCGGAGCTTCTAATCAAACCACGTTATATTCTTACACCTTAACGTATGTTTTTAAACTTAACAAAGGGAGAACTTAAACTTCCAAAAAAAAACAAAAACAAAAAACACATGAGATTAATAGAAAAAACAGAACTTTTCAGAGTATCCAAATGGCAGCACCAGTGTAATAGCACTAGTTGGCTGTGTTAAGGCAATTTTTCCGCACTAATGAGTAGCTACCATTTGATGGGTGGAATATCTGTTACAAGCTTGGGGACCTACGGGCGGGTAGTAACACTGATTAATTTACCAATTCTCATTCTCTGCATGTTGCTAGAAACTGCTTTCTTGTTCCCCATTCCAGTAAACACTTAATGTTAAGAATTACAGTGTTTGGTTGTCGAAATAAGGAGAAACTGGCCTTGGGCCACATTTGTAAATCTACATTCAAGTACGCCATCAATCAAATCTTACCCAAATGCCAGGGTGCAGCTGGGTATTACAGATGTTCAGGAGAGTCACTCATCTTCTTTCCACAAAAACAGATTCAGGGAAAAACTTTAAAACAAAACAAAAGAATAAAACAGAAGAAACTAATTTTATATTAGGACTCTACTTTCTTTTTCTACCAACTAAAAATGCTTGTTGTTGACTGATATACCCATCTATGTTATTTACAGATTGACTATTATTTGTACACTTTTAAGCATATTCAGAGTTCTGTTTCTCTACATGTTTCCATTTCATTGCTTTTTCATTTATTATACATATTCACATGACTAACCATGGGATAGTTGTTACTTTGAAACTACAGTACAACTATATTGCTTTTTACTTTGGTGAATGTTTTTGCTTGAATGGATTAGAATATTTAGAGCACTGGTTTTAATGTACTGGCTTGACATGAAGTGACATTAAAATGATATCCCCAAGGCCGTATGTTCATTCAACCAAGTTAAACAAAGTTCTTCTTCTTAAAATGAAGAAAATGTAGATACTATGATATTCTCTGAAGCTTACTTGAAACCGTTTAACTACTTTAGACAACACCTACATTCTTTTAACTTTAGTCTATGTTTTTCTATTAATTAACATGTAAGTATTTTTTTAATGTCACCTTTAGGTTCAGGAAAGAATGGTAAATATTTTCATTTCTCTTTCTAAAGTAATTTTTAGTTAAGTATTACATTTTGTACAGTAGGTGAACTACATTGTATTTTACCTTTGCATACACTCTTACATAATTATTATATAGGATACAGCAGAAGTGACTAAGAGTATATATATTTATAACCTTACACAAATACTGAAAATGAACAGATGGTAAAATATTTATAAATAGTTGAACTAGATTATTAACAAATCACATATAGCCACACTTGTTTTAAAATAACTATTAATTTCCCAGATTAAAAAGAGTGAAAAAAAAAAAAGACCATGATAGTCAAAGAAAAGATTCATGGTGAAATATTTCACAAATATACTTGTTATTTTGACTTCCCACCATTTTTGGTCACTAGCTCTCTCTCCACCAGCACAACTCATCAGATGGGCGAGGATTCTTACAATGGCTTAACAAATTATGCACAGACATTTTAGAACCTGGTGACATGAACTGCGAAAAAAAGAAAGCATAATTCTTAGTAGTGTTTTTAAAGTTAAATCCCTTCACTGAGAATATATTTTAAACTTAGAGACCAGAGAATTTATTATAGAGAACACAAATATAATGCATATCTATTTGCTTAAAAGACGTGACTCTTCAGAGGTGGTGTTCTGCCCACTTGAGTCTACCCAAATTTCACACATACTTTTTTTTTTTCATATTTTGCTTTAAATGAAGCAACACTGCTGGTAAGTCTTGTGTTTAATTTTCTAATGTGTACAAAAGCCTGCTATTTGAATGGCAGATTCAGCAGCCGGAAGCTGGCTCCGAACATGTCAGATACATTGGCACAAGCAGGGTTCAGGTGCCCTCGACGTCCCCGCCAGCGGGACGGAAGCCAGCTCAGAGCTGGACTCAGAGCCGGGACTCACATCACAGTCATCAAGCACCGTGAGCAACCATCGCAGCAGGAGCAGGTTTCAGACACCGAGTCACAGACAGTGGCCTGTCACGATGGGCGTGGTAGGCGTGGGTACGTGGCCAGTGGTGAGCAACATAAAGCCAGTACGCAGTGGGCAGTCAATGGGGTCTCTTTGTGCTTCCTGTGTGCCTTCCATAAACACTAACCAATCAAGAGATGAAATGTGGAATCATAGGAGTCTGTGAACCCCCTACAATTGATCAAACGATACATGATGACAAAAATTGCTCCCAAATAAAGAAAAACCAGAGATATTTTTATAGTACTACAGCTTACTTCTGATTTTCTGTGCACTCTGATTTTACACTTTAAACTTCTATGTTTAAATTTTGATTTTTTTCCTTTCTTGGTACTTTAAAGTCTATATTATAATTTCACTCACAGCTATTGTATTATGTGTAGTCTGAAGACAGAGTAAAGAATTACCATTTCAATCAAGTAATTTGGCTCTTTTCATTATAGATTTTGAGTTTAGAGTATTCTAACATATGTGTTAATTTTAAAAGATGCTTTATTTTCAATTGAGAGTATTTAAACTACATTAAAGAGTTAAAATGGAATGTCAGCCCCCGAACCAGTTTTGAATTGTACTTGTACACTAATACCTGTGTGTTCTACATGTCGTCATATCAGATGATTATCTTTTAAAGTCTCCATTGTATTAAGGATCTAGTAGAAACTCATCACAGCGACAATGTGGGGAAGGCAGTTTTACAGGGCCACTTCAGAAACTGAAACCGTCCTCAGACAAAAGCCTTTCTCCAGGGTCAGTAACCAAATTCCTGTGAGAATGATTTAAGATTAACTCACTACACCTCAAATTTTGTTTCGTAGGGTATGGTTTGTATTGAAGTTCAACTTTCATATTATAAAATTCTTCTTACAACAACAATTTAGTTTTTTAATCTGAACTACCTAGTGTGCAGTGTTTCTGGGTAGTTTCTCATTTCATTCTCTATAGCGGTTATTAAACAGCTCTTAGCAACACATAGCAGAATAAGACCATCTATACGAAGTACATTTATATCTAAAAAATTGAGACCTAAGTTATTCCAAACTGAGGAAAGCCTTAAGTGAAAAATCTAAAAATACAACTAACTAGTGACATTGTGGGGCTTCATCTTATAAAAATCAAACGTAGCTATAAAATTACCTATTTTCATAATAAAATGTAAATATATGTTCCCCAGCAAAAAATGTATAAAATTATATTTAAGCGTATATTATGATTTTCTAATAAAATTCAAGTAAAATGAACAATACTCAATAATTATAAAAGATATCTGGGTTTATTTGAATGTTTGCTTCAAAAGTGGTCAACAGTGAAAATAAGTACTGTTCAATAAAAGAAAATAAGTATCAAAAATCTTTCTTTTTATAACAGGCTACAATCCAATTTTATTTTATACTCTGATCATTCCCTATCACTTTGTGAAAACTACAAATATTTGGGTTTTTTGAATGGGAATGAAAAGGACATATAGACACACAAGCTGAAATTGAGAAGAGAGATTCAAAACGTGATGACAGCAAACAAATTGAGGCAAGAAAAGAAAAGCACATTTACGTATGCATGCATTTTTCCCAGGTGCTCTGCTAAGAATTTTTCAATTTTTTTACCTCTTTTAATTCTCAAAACAGTGTTACATGATACGCAATATTTTCCCCACTTTACAGGTGAAATGAGACTTTGAAAATAAATAATCTGAGGTCAGAGTGCTAGTAACACACAAAACCAATTAGAATTTAGTTCTAAACACAGTTGCCTTCAAAGACTTTGTTCTTTTCTCTTTATACCTCAAAATGTTCTGTAATAGACAATTTTTGCATATCAAGTTTGATCAAGCAACAGTATTTATTAATGCCCCTAGTTCCCTATTATGGTGACTGCATCACCCGCTTTCCACAGTCCGAGCTGCTGTGTTTGCAATTCGTGATCTGGCTGTGCACAGATACTAATGGATTAAAGTGGAAAAGGAGATCTGTGCCTGGCCAAGTGCTCACTCACTTAAGATTAACGGCCTACTGCACCAGGTCTAACATGCCAGTCAGAAGCCAACGGTTGCTACTAAACCCTTTGGCCCTTTGACATCCCTCTAAGATTCCCTGGTCAAATCACCAGAGAAACCAGTGATGGTCTCCCTCTTTCTCTCACAAATTATAGCTGCTCTAAACATTCAGATTTCCATTAACTATAAATGGGAATTCCAGTTGATGAACAGAACAAATCTTTACTACAAAAATTTGGGAACCACTGACCATGAAACAACACACTATTTAGTTTATTTCATCTGCCCAACTCCTTTTCATACTTACTAAGGATCCATAATGTCCCTAAAGTTTTGCCTGTGGACCTATATCACAATTACCTACGGCACATACTAAAAGGCAGATTCCTTGGGTGCCTGCAGGCCTAATGTATTATAATCTCTAGGCATGGTGCCTAGGAATCTGTTTTTTTTAACATACTTCCTTTATGATTTTTACATATATTAATATTACATACACCATGTTTATTTACCTTCATTAATATTAATATTTCTGACAAACCCACAAAATCACAGACAAACCAACCACACTGGCCAATAGGCCACAGGATCTAAAATTAAGATGGGAGACAGTGATATAGATCAAAGATGACTGGCATCAGCAATTACCTTGCACCTTTAGCTAGCTAAAAAACCTTTGGTGAAGGGAGCTCCAGGAACTCAACAGTCAGGAAGTACTCGATGTAATCATTATTTTCATGAAGACTGCATGGCAAGAATTTAGTGGATAGTTTTATCTCCTTTATGTTCTGAGTTTTCAGATTTTTCTTATTTTTGCAAATAGTATATATAAATATTATTCTGAAAATATATAAATTTATATAATATTACATAATATATTGTATATTATATTTACATATAATATATTACATAAATATTTATATAAATATTATAAATATATGACAGTGAAACAAGTATCTAAACTGGCCTATTTTGCAACACTCTATGCAATCAGAGTAAAAATTTTAAATGACTAAGTGTTCACGAAAGTGTTATAATTTGGTCAAAACGCTTATTGGCTATACTAGGAAGTCTTCTCAGATTAGAACTAATTTGTCTTTCTTTTTCAGCGTAAATCACTTGCATCTTCAGGCAAGTTGAGCCACTGTAGGTAAACCTGGGATTCTAAGGCGATGACACTGTAAATTTAATTAACCTTAATTAGTACTTCAAACAAAATTATAAAATTGCTCATTTAATTGCTAACAGAGGGATTTGAGGAGATTCATTAAATAAGAATGGTATCAATTTTAACTAGCATTGTGTCAGGGCAATCTGCAACACAGAAAAATTCCATTTTGCTTTTTTCCTCCCCTTCTAAACTGCTATCTATAAAAAATGCCTATTGCAGTAGTATGTTTCTGTTTTTACATTAACTGTAGTTAATGAACCCGCCGCATTCTCTAATATTATTTAAATCTGTGGATTGAGAAAATAAAACTACAGTAATTAAAATCAGCTAAAGAATATCTTGTGCCTCAGGCATATTGTTACACTGTCTTTACTATCACCAGAATATCAAAATTTGTCTTCTCCAAGTTACAAGAAGTAATTCTGTTTAACCTTTATTTCATTTAACAATCAAAACTCTCAAGCCTATGCTGTTTACTTATTTTCCCATTTTTTATGCAAATTAGGTAAACAATAAAGGTGACTACCCTTAAATGGTTTGTTTAATATACATTATAAATCTCATAGGAACTGCTGTTTTTTTTTTTTTTTTTTGTGAGGAGATCAGCCCTGAGCTAACATCCGCCAATCCTCCTCTTTTTTTGCTGAGGAAGACGGCCCTGGGCTAACATCGGTGCCTATCTTCCTCCACTTTATATGGGACGCCGCCACAGCATGGCTTACCAAGCAGTGCGTCGGTGCGCGCCCGGGATCCGAACCAGCGAACCCCGGGCCACCGCAGCGGAGCGCGCGCACTTAACCGCTTGCGCCACCGGGCCAGCCCCAGGAACTGCTGTTTTTTATAGAATCTAATTAAATGCATTTCTTGGAGAAGTTACTCTTCTGTTGGTCTTTTGTCCATATTCTGTCTGTATTAACGTGACAGACAATTACAAAGATAAATATTAATTCAGAATCCATCAGAATATCAAAATAATTTAAATTCCTTCATTTGCTGTACATTATTTAACTAAGCATCAATAGGTTGCCCATTGACTTTATCAGGAAAAAAGTGTATGCTTTGAAATCTTTGCTACAAACATAAGTGGACTCACAAACACAAAATCTGTGATGCAAGTATATTTTATAGCTTTCCACTAGTTAGACAACTTCCATTCTTATAACAGTTCTTCACCTTTTGAAGAAAATGTTGGATTTTCCTCTAAATGAGATTATATTTGTTCATAAAGTCCACCTAGATTAGCTGAACCAATAAAATTAATCAAGGAATTAAAATTGGAATCGGCATACAGGCACAATCTAAGTGGGTTTATATACTACTGACATTGTTTATGTGACCCTGGTTTTGAGACAATTTGAGAGCTCCTAGGAGGTTGAGGAAAACTAGCTAAAATTGGTGAGGGGGTGGGGAACACGACAGGAAACCAGAAGTTCAAATCTCCCCCCACTTCATCAAATCACTCCCGTCTGGATCAAAGGACTGGAGTCTGGTGACGAGGTGTTTGGGAGCAGAACATCTCATCCACCAGATGTCAGTATGACAAATCAAAATGCTAGAGGAAGAAAGGCTAAGAAGCATTGGAAACAGGACCAGAACCCTCAGCAAACTGGACTGATAGTCCTGGACTAGTCCCGAACTAACGGGGAATGAGGGCTTTGACTGAAAGACAGAGCAGAATGGCTACAAAGAGTGGGCGGGATATAGTCTGAAGTCTAATTCCTCATTATGTGCAGCAAAGGCTTAAGTTACCATAGAATGTTTTTGACAGACCTGACTGACAGGTGCAGGACAAACTTTCCGTGGAGGCTCAGGATCAGCTCTCTCGAAGACACAGGAGCCACAGGGACTGACAGTGGCTGCGCTTCACCAAAACTTGATTGCATTTCAAGGGTAATGTTTTCCTGGAATAGAGGTTCTTTCTTAAAATTCAAAGTTAATGTAATCTTTATCCACTTTATCGTCTCATTAAAATCTTAGGGAATAACCCAATGCTGCTTACATTATAATATGTTTGCCAGAATATTACTATTCTTTATTAATTTTGTTCAGATGTTCAGTCATTCACCCAGCATTTATTAAACACCTGCTAGGTTCTTGTCACACTAAACTAGCATATCTCCTTCTCTCTGTTTATATCTTCATCTCCCCCTGTCATTGCAGGTAAACATAAAGACATATACACAGGTATGCATATATTGCATATAAATATGCAGTAGAAAATCCAGTGCCCAAAGGCCTCCAGGAGCACACCTATAGTCAAACTCATTTAAGTATATTAAATTGCTGTAGTAAGGGAAATCATGTGTCATGGGAATTATGACTTGTCTAAGTGCGAGTTTGCATGGGATTGGGAGCTGTCAGGTAGTAGGGCTAATTTGAGATTGGGTATTTTACTAATTTTTATCCAGGAGGTGGGAGAAGTCACGTTGGGCCAGAGTTGTCATTGGAAAAGAAGCCATAGCCATTCATATTAGCCAGGAACGAGGGATGGTGCCCATTGCGATGCTCGAGTTTGCGATGTTATAGTCTTGTTCCATCACAGTCACAGAATGCTCTCGTCTGCTGTTAACATTCCCTGGAGTTATTCATGCCCAGCAGGGCACGCCACAGCTTAGTTGTGAGCTGCCAGGCTGGCTACAAGCTATGAGCAGCTATATAATTCTTTTTCCTCAGTAGCTGTATTTTTACCACAAGCACTGGCTAATTAAATTTTAAGTCATAATAGCTTAATTAATACCTGCTTAATATAGAATGGATAAATCTGAGATGAATCATAAGCATGTGGGAAGAGATTTTAAAACCATCCAACAGATCAATACCTCTGTTCTTAGTAAAATAGATAATATGATGAACCTGCAGTAAGGGAGCTCATAAAATGCTTTGCCCGATATTTTGAGAAGCCTTGAAATATAATTGTTAAAAAGACACACCTTTTTAAAAAAGGGGAAAGAAAAGAAAAAGAAATACAAACACAAAATTAGTCTTTGAGGAATTGAGAGTCTAATAGAATTTGCTAAGTTTATATTTGGCCACTGATGCAAGGTGCAAGATTTTTGTGTAGATGAAGATAATGTGTGAAAATTGCTTCAAACGTTTGACATGCAAATATAAGGCATTTCTTCTTTATTAATATTAAATGCATCTCTATTCTTCTTGAGACTGGGGATAGGGGAAGACTAATGTTACCTAAGTTGAAATTTTTAAAAGTTTAGAATTCAGTCTTATTTCAATGATCTGGATGAAACTTTCAAAGTTATGTGATTTACGGGCCAGCTCCGGCAGCCTAGTGGTTAAGTTCATCATGTTCTGCTTCAGTGGCCAGGGTTCAGTTCCTAGGTATGGGCCTAAACCACTTGTTTGTCGATGGCCATGCTGACATAAAAAAGAAAGAGGAATATTGGCAGTGAATGTTAGCTCAGGGCACATCTTCCTCAGCAAAAAAAAAAAAAATAAAATAAAATTATGTGATTTAAAAGTAAGTAAGTCTGGAAAATTAAAACTATTAGCAAGAGAAAAATGTAGATTTCCCCCCAAATTGCTACATTTATCTTCGGATAAGTTGTATCCATTTGTTCTGATACAGTTTTATGAAAGGCAGATGTTACAGCCATGAAATGGACATATTAAACCCTTGGATTAAAGAGAATCACAGTCATGCAGACAGCTGCCAAGAAGTACCCATGGAAAAAATAATTTGCAGGACACATTGTGGTAGTATAACTTAAAATTTTTCCTTATACTGCCTCTAACGGTAAAAGTGAAGAAAAACTACTGAAAGTTATTGGCAGAAAAAAAAAATCTATAGCATGTCATGGGTACAGAATGTACTTGAAAATTCTGCCTAAAAAGAACAACCATAAAAATTATTTTTATGATTTCTTGGGTAGTGTCTTAGGACTTCTATGGTCATCTGGGTTTTATATGTTATGGTAGTTATTCAGTTGCATTTAAAATATGAGATATATACATTGCTGAAACTATTTCTGAGCAGCAACATCTAGGTGAAAAAGCAGAGTTTGTACAATTTTTGCCATGATTGCTTCCTTGTCATTCTCATTTTGATAATATTTTACATAATTGGTTGCCTTTATATATTCACATATATTTGAATGTCCTCTTTCTGGCATGATACTATAATGTCATCTACTGTAATCTTCCAGCTAGAGCAGCAAAGTGTATGTGACAGTCTTCTTAGTTCAATGTCCCTGTGAATGCATAACCTTTGAATTTGATCTGTTTAACCCTCCTCTGAACGTTCGGTCTCATTTCACCCTCTTGGATTAATCAAACTTCTAACTAGAAGGAGTTTAAGGAACCCTACGTAAGTCAGTCAGCAATTGAGCTTCAAACAAAATTTGCAGTGCACCTGTATGACATTCACTTAATCAGATTTCAACCCGTGATTTATTTCTTTTGGTGTGTGATTTTAGCTAACTGACAGTACCTGGTACATCTTTCCTCACCTTCAAAATTCCCTTGAAAGACATCCAGATTGGACAGGAAGAAATAAATTTATTTCTAGTTGAAGATGACATGATCTTGCATACAGAAAATCCTAAAGAATCCACTAAAAAAAACTATTAGAACTAACAAAAGAGTTCAGCAGAATTGCAGGGTACAAGATAAATATAGAAAATCAATTGGATTTTTATATACTAGTATTCCCAAAATGAGATTAGGAAGACAATTCCTTTTACAATAGCATCAAAAAGAATAAAATGCTTTGGAATAAATTTAATAAAAAAAGTATAAAAGTTATACTCTGAAAACTACAAAACATTATTGAAGGAAATTAAGGATGACCTAAATAAAGGGAAAGACATTCCATGTTGAAGGATTGGAAGACTTAACATCGTTAAGATGGTAGTACTCTCTAAATTGTAATCACTATCAAAACCCCAGCTTGCCTTTTTGAAGAAATTGACAAGGTGATATTAAGTCACATGGAAATTCAAGGGATTCAGAAAAGCCAAAACAAAACTTACTATGAAGCTAGAGTAATCAAGACAGTGTGGAAGTAGCATAAGAATAGGCATATATAATGAAATAGACTGAAGAGTCTAGAAATAACCTTTTAATTTAAGATAAATTGATTTTTGACAAGAGTACCAAGACAATGCAATAAGGGAAGAATAATCTTTTCAAAAAATGGTGGCTGTTCAACTAAATATCCATATGCAATAGAAAAAAGTTGGACCCTTTCCTCACACCATTTACAAAAATTAAGTAAAACTGGATCTTAGACCTAAATAAAAGAGAGAAAAATAAAACTCATAAGAAAATATACAAATAAATCCTTGTGACCTAGAGTTATCCAAAGCCATCTTAGATAATATTGCAAAAGCACAAGTGACAAAAGACAAAAATATATAATTTATGAATTGGACTTCATCAAAATTAAAAACTTTTATGTTTCAAAGGACACCATCAAGAAAGTGAAAAGACAATCTACAGAATAGAAGAAAATATTTGCATAAGGGACTTGAACCTAGTATCTATCTTCTCTAGATATTGGTAGATATAGAGAGAATTTTATAATTCAACAGTAAAAAGAAAAATAATCTAATTTAAAAATGAGCAAAGAATATGAATAAAAATTTTTCCAAGGAAAATGTACAAATGGCCAATAAGAACATGAATAGATGCTCATCACTAGCCATTAGGGAAATGTAAAGCAAAAGCACAATGAGATACTACTTCACACGTTCTAAGATGACTGTAACCAAAAAGACAAATAACAAGTACAGGCGAGGATGTAGAGAATTGGAACCCTCATACATTGCTGGTGAGAATGTAAAATAGTGCAGCCAGTTAGAAAAACAGTTTGGCACTTCCTCAATAATTTAAACATAGAGTTATCATATGACTCAGAAATTCCACTCCTAGGTATATACCCAAGAGAAATAAAAATATTATGTCCATGCAAAAACTGATAAACAAATGTTCACAGCAGCATTATTCAGAAAAGCCAAAAGGTGGAAACAACCTTAAGGTCCATCAACTAATGAATAGATAAATAAAATGTGGTCTATAGATGGCTAGATAGACAGATTTTTCTTTCACAAGTCCAGTATTTGTGGTTTTTTAGTATATAAATTTATTTTTTGTTGTTTCTGCTGATTCTCATCCATGATGGCTTAATTCTTTATTTTTTGGTGATCCTTAATTGAGAACCTATTGTTGATTTTAATCTTTAGGAATCCTATGAGAGGAGAAACCTTCAATTCACTGCTAGAACTGGAAATCTTCAAAGTGGCTGAAATTTTGCCAGGCTGATGGTGTCCCTTCAAATCCTCTATGGAGGAAAGCATCTCTAATATTCTTTCTGTCTCTCTCTCTCTCTCTCCCTCCATCAGTCCATAGAACATAGAATAGTTACCCAGGAAATGTGTAAGCAAATGGATAGGGGTTGGCAAACTATAACCCATATGCCACCCACATGTTTTTGGAAATATAATTTTATTGGTGCACAGCCACGCTCATGTATTGCACCACAACAGCAGAGCTGAATAGTTACAACAGAGACTGTATGGTCCACGACTCTAAAATACTTATTATCTGGCCCTTTAAGAAAAAGGCTGTCAAGCACTGAAATAAAGAATAGAAACAAAACACTAAGCCAGCACCAAAAGGCTATTAGGAATATTTATGCAGAATATTAAAATGAAACCACTAAAATAAACAAAATAATAATAATTTTAAACTTAAAAATTTTGGGGGGTGCATTAAAAAAATAGATTAAACACCCTGAAGAGACAATTAGAAAATTGGAAGACAGTATATATAGACGAGAATACAGAAATATGAATGTCAAGTTTAAAGGTATGGAAGATAAAATGACACGTAGGGAGCTCAGTAGAGACAATAGTGGAAATGGAAGGGAGGGGATATTTCAAGAAGCAATGACTGAAAACTTTTCAGAATTGATGTCAGACTGGAATCTAAAGCTATAAGAAGCTAATAAACACGATAAAAATTCCATGCTTAGTCACATGATGTGGCAATTGCAGTGAACCAAAACTAAAGGAAACAAATAAAGAGAGAAAAGAACAACCAGAGAGGAAAGACTGATTATTGCAAAGTAACAAAAATTAGACCAAGAGAAGACATCTCACAACAGCAAATGAAACCAGAAGAGCAAAATAATGTCTAAAATATTAAAAAGAAATAATCCTCAATCAAAACATTTTTGTGAAAATAAATCTCTCTTTAAAGGGTGAATAAACTTTAAGACAAAAACATCCTTAGGGTTAGACAGGTTCCCTGCAAAATGCTCACTAGGAAAAATGTTCTAAACCTATATACCTAACATAATGATATTAGATGTGCGTTAATAAATCTCAAATATATTAATAAAAAGACTGATAAAACAACAGGGAGAACTTTGACAAATCTCTCATTAAATTGGGAGATTTCAACATATTTCTTTTAATTATTCATAGGTAAATGAGTAAAAAAATTAGTAAAGATAGAAAAGATATGAATAGTGCAATTAACAAGCATGCCCTAATGGAATGATATAGAATTCTGTCCCAAATGAGAAAATACAAGTTGTTTTCAAGTAAATATAGAATAATTTATTAATGATCATATTATAGGCAATAAATCAATCATCAATAAATGCCAAAGAAGTTGTACTATACTGGTAATCTAAAAGCATAAGAGTCAAAAAAAGAAAGGTACTTTTTTCACATGATATGATTATCTACATAGAATGCTCAGTTAAATACATGGGCAAATTATTACAAATAACAGAATTTACAAAAGTGGCAGGCAGTAAGATCAAATTAAAATACCACTTGCATTTCTGTACATGAACATCAATTTTATAGTTCTGTGAACTTCATCAGGTTAACCTCTCTGGGCTTCAAATTCCTCATCCACAAAAAAAGGAAAAATAACAGTAACTACTTCATAGGGCTGTTAGAACATCAAATGAGCCAATATGTATAAACTCTTTGAAGAGTGTCTGGCATAAGTTCTAAATAAGTATTAGATAAGTAATGTAAGTATTTATAATATTTTATGTTAAATATTTAAACTATTATGCACAACCTTTCATGATCCTTCACTCTAATTAGGAACAAAGAGTGTCCATAAGGCTTTTGTTTTACAAATTGGTCCCAGTGAAGGTCACCCTTAAGATGACCATCCTCAGTTGAGTATTTTTTGACGAATACTCATGGTAGCAATAAGATAAAAGTCAGTGTATATGGTTTGCAAAAATTCTGAGACACAATAGTACATAATATAGTGCTGGGAATAAAATATTTTTTGATCAAAATATTAAGGTTTTCTCACAGGGACAGAGAGAACAGTTTGGTGGTTACCAGGGGGAAGGGAATTGGGGAGTGGGCACAAGGGGTGAAGGGGCGCATTTATATGGTGACCGACAAATAATAATGTACAACTGGAATTTCAAAATGTTATAAACTACTATGACATCAATAAAAAATACAAAACAAACAAAAAAACTTGATTAAAACAATATATTAAGGTTTTCTGAACACTCCTGCAATATTTTCAGTTTGGGAAAAAAATCTACAGACTTTACAACAATTATAGAAAATTGAACAAAATTTGCATTTTTTCCCAGACCTATAACTGTGCTTTGGCCACTAAAAGTAATTTAACAAGCAAATCTCCTTTTATGTACAAATTTAACTAAGAGGAAATTAGTATTTCCCTACAACTACTAAATAAATCAAAATAAACATTTCAATGATATTTATTTGAAGACATGGCAAAGATTTAGTTTAATCCATGTGTTTGGCCCTTTTAATGTCAAATATATTTTTTCCATAAATATAAAAATGTTGCAAAATCTTTTGTAGTCATTCTCAATATGAATCAAGAGGATGGTGAACTGGACAAAATCAAGCTATTAGGAAACAAGAAGGAACAATCTGATGTAAAAAAAATATACTACTTTCAGATGAAAAACATGATCACAAAATTAATAACTTCAATATATATGCAGTGAAAAGAACATTGGATACTCAGTAAAATGTAGTAAATGAAGTAAAAGACAAACTAAAGAAATTTTCTAAGAAATTAAAGGAAAAGGATAGACAAAATATCAAAAACTAACAGATAAATGAGAAGATTAGGTGAACCAATTAACTTACAATTCAAGAAGAAGTAAACAGAGCTAATGTAGAAGAGCCAATAAAGGGACATTTAGGAAACTCAAGGATTGCATATTGATACAAGGAAAATAAACTAAAATAGAGCAACATTAAGACATAACTTAGTGTCTAAGACTGATATTATTTTTAACGTTAAGAATTAAAAAAACGTAAAAAGAGATTCTAGATCATCAACATTTGTTTGCAAAACAATTAAAATAAGGCTAAGCTAAGATTTTCATTCACTACTAGATGCCAGAAGACAATGATCAACCTATACAGAGATTTCTCAAAAAGTGATTTGGATCAGCCTGGGTGTCGTTTCTCTGCTAAAGGAAAAGAAACATGTTTTCACCTACATAAGAGCTTAAAAACAAATACTAAAGAGAAATAAGGTCAGTATATATCAAAACTTGAAAGATACAGGTAAAAAGGAAAATATTTATATTAAATATACTTTAAAAAAAATGAATGTGAATGAGCAATTTAACCATTTAAAGAATGTAAAATAGGAAGATATTAATCCCAAAGAAAGTAAATGCCCTCCCACCAAAAAGATAAAGCATAAATTAATAAAGTAGGTAATAAAGTGAAACTAAAAATTGATATAATCAATAAATGTTTGCCTAAAAAATAGAATCTTAGCAAGAAAAGTTACATAGAAAAGAAAGACAAAAATGTTTAACTCAGCATTTAGTACAAGAAAGAAAACAAACAAAATAATCATAGAGTAATAGAAAGAATGTAGTAACAATGTAGCAAATGCAGAAATTTAGAAACGGTAAGCTGTAACACTAATAAAAAACTCAAAAACTTTTCCTTCATAGATTCTAGTAAGAAAAATTGCTGGATGGGATAAATCAAGTTAACAGAAAAGTAAAGAAATACAAATACAGAAAAGTAGAAATTGTATATATTAATCAAGAAAGAAACGATTTTAACAAAAACCAGAGAATACTATGCAAAGCCATGCTAATTTGAATAAAATATCAATTATATGAAAGAATTTCTGGGAAAATAAAATAATTGAAAGTGACTCAAGATAAATAATAACCAAGGAAGAAAATAAAATATTTTAAAACACAACCTTGAAAAAAAATGTTTATCTCATAAAATTTTAAAGGTATCAAAGAAAAAAGTATGTCCCCCCCAAAATACAAATTTCCCCAGTTAAGAAAAAGAGGAAAAGTGTCCTAATTTATTTCACAATGCTATGAAATCTCTAATACCAGTTTGATCATGATGGATTTACCAGTATCAAATGTGCCACCTGACATAAACAAGTAGAAATCTGGCAAAACTTATAAAACAAGTTTTTAGACATTGGAAAAAAGGTGACCCAGGACTCTGATGCTTGAGAGAGGAAACTAATGAAATGATTTATACTATTGGCTTAGCTATCTGAGAAAATTGTTGGACAGTAGAACAGGCTGGGGATTGGGAGCAACTCAAGTAAAGCACAGCTGTCTAGCTAAACTGAGGAATCAAGGATCAGAGTTCAGGGAGTATAGCAGATAGAATTTTGGTGCAGAGTATCAGAAAAGTAAACAAGCCATAAGAAGAAAGAGCTCCTGAGACCTGCATAGGATTCCCCTTGAATGAATAATAAGACATGTATGTGTAGTGATTCTCTATTACCCTGGGTAAAGAACTACCAGGAGGCTATAAGCTGAACAATTCCCAGATTATATATAGGGCTAAGAGACATTCAGATCTGAGCAGCCAGAACGAAGAGACCACGTCAGACATCATGGAAATTCAGTAGAGACCACAGAAGGTCTAAGCCTTTCTAGTAGGGCTAACTTAGTCCTAAATTAAAAGCTACTCTAAACCCACCCTAAACAGCCATGGAGAGGAAGTGAGGCTCCTGCCAATGGTCAGCTATTCTGAGTGAGCCATCTTGGAAGTGGATGGTCTATTTTCAAACAAACCTTTGGATGACTGGAGTCCTGGCCAGTATCTGATGGCAACTCCATCAGAAACACTGAGCCAGAATTCCTGATCCACAAAACCGAGAAAGATAAAAAGGTTTATTGTTGTTTTAGCCACTAAACTTTGGGGTGATTTGTTACACAATGGTAGATAATTAAAACACCAAGATGAATCCAACTACCTTCACTGTTGAGTATCCAATCTATAACACCAGGAGCCAGTGCTAAGCCCCAATTTGCATTATCCCTTCGGTGGACCAACCAATTACCTGGGGAGTGGATATTTCATTGGATCCCTTTCACAGATAGAAGGGGATTCTTTGTCCTCTTAAGAAAATACAAAAATCTAGATATAGATTTGCCTTTCCTGCCCTAAGGACTTGTGTAAGCACCATCATTAGTCAATTTATAAAATACTTATTCCATCATCATGGCATCCCCACAATGTGGTGATTTACCTGGGGATATAGTTCATGGCAAAATGTGTGGTATTGATCTCACACGTACAGAGATTGGTCTTTCATCATTACTTATCCATAGAAACAGCCACTTTGACAGAGCAGTGGGATAGCCTGTTGAAGGCTCATGTATGTTCTCAGGTGGGAGATGACACACTGTGAGGTTGAGGTACAAATTTGCAGTATGTGGTATATCCTTTAAACCCACAACCTATATATATATATATATATATATATATATATATATATATATATATATATATACTGCCACTTCTCCATAAGTAGGGTACAGAAGTCAGGATGGAGATGGGAATGATCTTACTATTATACTTAATAACTCACTGAAAAAAAAATGATTGCCTTTACCTTCCCACAACCTTGGAATTGATGGATTTGGAAGTCCTAGTGGCCAAGAGAGGAATGTTTCCAGAGTAAACACAATCAAGTTTCTAATGAATTGGAAGCTAAGACAGCCCCGGGCCCAGTTTGCTCTCGTCATGCCTACGAAACAATAGTTTGAGGAGTGTTGTTGAATAGGAGGCTGTGACTAATCATGGTGACCAGAGGTATCTCTCAGAACTCATTTTTACTATAGTCCTGGTCAATGGAAAACCAATACAGACTGGCCTCCCAAGACTTACATTCTGTAGGAATCAAGGTTTGGGTCATCCCACAAGAAAAGAAATCTCATCCGCACCACTAGGGAAAAAAATTGCTGGCAGAGAAGAGGGAAATATATTTTATGTTAAAGTAAATTCAAAACATTTCTTCACCTATATTTTGTGAACCTTTTTCTAATCCTATGATTGGACCTTGTGAACAGAGAAAGATATGGGGAACGCAGCAATTATGTTTTATGTTACCTAAGTGTTTCTTTTTTTATCCTTCCCCAACTTATATGAAGAATACCTTATATGAAGAATATGAAAGCTAACGTTTTAAGTTTCAGGTGAGAATACGTCCAGACTAATTCCCAGACTTCATAATTGTATGGAGTGTGATGAGATTTTGTGCATTTGCTATGCTAGGGAAGTGCAATTCTCATGTAGGCAAAGGACAATAGGGAACGCTGAAGGGCAAAGACAGTACTCTCTGCTCCCCACTCTTCTCTGTTAAACTTTCTGCACCAAGAGGCTGACATATATGGAATCTGCTTTCAGTTGGTTTTAGCCAGTGGGAATCTGTATAAAGGATCTAAGGGAGAGAGGAGAGTAAAATGAGAATATTTACTCCCCCGATGTCTGCCCTGCAAGGTCATCTTGAGTTGGCTATATCTCCTTGATCAGATGTCACTACTTCTCTTAAAGTGGCCAACTCTACACAATTTTCTCCCTCTAAGTTCTGCTAACAGCTTCCTTCCTTATCCTTTCTGGACTGGCAGCTTAGCTGTTATGCCCCATGCTGATTCTCCTAAAATTTTATATTTGTAATTAATTCCTTTACATAAGCCCTCTTTGAATCCTATTTGAATGTGCCATCTTATTGAGATTCTGACTCATACACTAGGTTGGCTGTTAATAGCCAGAAATGTTCAAGTAACTCTACTGGGAATCATGAAAATGTTAAGTTAATAAAAGACAGGGACCATGCCTTGCACCTCTTTGTAACACACAGCACTGATTATCAGTCATATACATAGTACCTCCCAGAAACATGAAAGTATTATTTGCATAGAAACATTTAAAAATGCCAGGTGAGAGATAAATAACCAATTGGTAAAATAATTTATCTCTAAAACTGGCATCGTGGACTTCCTTAATTACATTGTCTCTATTTTATATAATAAATCCTAAGAAGAATCTCTCATCTAAAAATTCATGTGATAATAAATGTGAATTCCTCTTGACGCTATCTATACCATCTAATCTACATAACCATATCAGTAACGTCACCACCCACCATTTAAAAGCCAAGTTCTTCTTGTCCTACATCCAACTCTTCTCGGCTTTCAGGGATGGTCTCTCGTTCTGCTTCTAGTTTTCTTAAAATTCACGTTTTCCTTTCTCCAGGGCCATTTTTCTATATAGATTCAGTGAATCATTAAGCCTCAATCTCATTTCTCTAGATTAGTAACTTTATTTTTGTCCTCTTTTCATTAAAATTTTGATTTTTTTCATGGCAGAAAATTATTCATGAGGAAATGTCATCTTAGCTACTATGTGTAGGCACTTTTAATTTGAAGCCAAAAACAGTCATAGGGAATAATAAGTTACATCTTTTCTGCTGAGGTAGTTGACCACAGGAATATTTCCAGGTATTTCAATTCAACACATATGGAGCATCTAGAGTAATTAAGAGTAGTCATTTTTACTAATTTATTATTATTATCAATATTAGATTTTTTGCTGAGAATAAGAATATGAATAAGATACAGTTTTTGCCTCTAAGGCGATCACAGGCTAGTAGAATCATGTTGAGAAGTAAAATCCCTGCAGAGTCTGACAAGGATTCATTGCATTTAGAAAGCACCCTGCTAAGTCCTCTGTATTTTGATATATGGTTTTCTTCCTGAGGCAGAACAATTTCACATTGTCCATCCAACTTCAATTGAAGCTACTCTTTTATTGAAAATGGTTTAGATCATATATTTTTTATATTTATGGTATGAATTTGATCATCTCTCAAGTTATATCAAAAAAATTCTGTCCACACCAAACAAACCAGTATAAATGGTTAACAAACCAATATAATTTTTACTAACATTAGTGTCACAGTCATAAATTTTTGAATCCCTTAGGCTTGGGAATAATTATTTTGAAGATTTATTCTGTTGAAATGATGTTAATTTGTGATAACAACTGCCTAGAAATCAATCACTGAATTATATGTTCAGACTCTGTTTAAAAATAAAGGATAAACACACAGAGGAGAAAGAGGAATTTAAAAAAAATGCGAAGGAAATAAAAAAGAAAGCAACAGAACTAAACTAGGTCTTGTCTTTTAATTTCTTTACATTTTTTTAAAACACAGGGTAGAATCTATTACAATTTGTTTCGGTGAGTGATACTAAATACATTATTGCAGTTTAATAGTTGGTTTCTTAATTTAATAATTTGAGAAATGAAGTAGTGTTGCAAAGGAGCAGATGTACTAAAATAATTAGTAAGAGGGTCAGGATAAATCAATCAGATTAAATAGATTGTCTATAAGATTGATGATTTTTGATAGTTCAGACAAATTTTAGCAACTCTCACTTATCTAAAGTTAATTATCTGGAAACTGAAAATATTCATAACCTAGTCAAGAAGCAGAAGAAAGCATTTCACTCCACCAAAACAAAAACAAAAGGTTTTAAAAAGTCAAAGCATCATAGAAACACACAGCGCTGAAAGTCTATGCTTAACTTTCCTAGTTTAAGGGTAAGATTCAGTTGTTTGAAAATGTCCTTATATGGATTTCTCCCTGCCTACCAGTGCTGAATGAATAAAATATCACTATATTTATAAAATGAAGAAGTTGGAAATTTTAAGATTCTTCAGATTGCATGTGATATAAATGGCTATGATAAAATAAACTTGATGATATGCAGAATATATGATTTTAATTAAATAAAGCATAAATGGTAAGGGAATTAAATATGCACTTCAAATAATTCCAGACATATCATACACTTTCATTACATTATCAATCCTGAATTTATGCAGGAACTATAGTATAGAGAGCAGCATATGCTTATAATTTGTATTCAAAGTAAATAAAGAAACTCAAGAAGTAATTGGCCTCATTAGTATACCCTTAAGTACAAATTTTCTGGAACAGGTAAAGATAGAGTGGGAGAGATGATCAAGGAAAATTCAATAACAAAAGTGGTTCAATACATGGAAAACATACATTAATCAAATGTAGAATAATCAAAGGGTAAGCGGTAAGAATGAAAAAGAGGATCTACAATTTTACCTGATGACACACACTGAAGATACAGTGTACACTGAAAACACAAATGTGTTTGAGTCACAGGCTTGAAACTGTTCTAGGCACGAATGTCCTTATGCCTGCAGTTCTACAGTGATGCGCCTTCAAGGCTTATAATTTGAGTTTTGTTTTGTTTTTGGTAATTGAAAGGCTTACAGACCAAAATATTTTTTCAGGCAGTACAAAGATTATATTATGTTAGTTTAAATTGAAATTCAAATCATTTCTTATTTCATCCTTATTCTGAGAAACTTTTTAAAGTCCTATGAAAATAACTATTGGGTATCTTTTTCGTCTTTCTTTAGTAAATGTAGCACTGATGAATACATTTCCGAATATATAAACCTTAGAATTTTCTTTGCGTAGTTCAAAAGAAAGTCACAAAAATGTCATGGGTCATTTAATCTATGGATCATATTAGGAGAAATCAAAGGCTTTTTTGCAAACCTACACTTTTAATATGAATTTCATCAAAATACTCTGTGTTGCAGATAAAATTCTGGGCTTGGAGGACAATAATCTTGATTCAGCATATTTCCCATGTTCTAAGAAACTTCTTTTAACGCAGCAGTTTTGGAATTGTTATGATGTAGATGAGGCAATTCAGAGATTGTTTAAGTGAATTATGGCATCTGATTCTTAGGGTTCTATTTTTCAAGGTAATAATATTTAGACACTGAGGAGGACATGAACAATTTCAGAGAGATATCTGAATAGTAAAGAGCATATAGCCTATAAGAGATGCTTTACCTTGTTTTATCCTTCTAATCTGATTATGTTAAGAAATCCATATATTCTTGCAGTTCCCCGAAAGTTCCTGTGTGTGTGTGTGTGTGTGTGTGTGTGTGTGTGTACATATGAAATATACTGATGCTATTGTGTAATAACATGGGTGAATGGAAAGCAGTTTGGATTAAATTTTTTAAGAAAGAATACCTCTTCCATAAATCCAACTGATAAAATATTACATATTCAAGTTTGCAACTACATTATACATTATTCATTCCAAAGGTATCTTTCCACCATGTATGAAAATGACTTTTCTGTCTAAACTAATTTGAACTTTATGGATACGCTGAAGTGCAATACACACCCTACAAACAGTGCATTTGTGACATTTACACACCTCTTCTTGGGAACATAGGAATCACAAGTATACAGGTTTTTACCACTGATATCATTAATTAAGAATGAAAAACAGAGGGCAAGTGTCAATAGAAAGGAAAGGAACCAATATCTTCTAGTACCATCCACTATACCAGATTATCATTTACATGATTTAAATTTTAATGCTATGAAGTAAATTCTCACTCCATTTCACAGATTAGGAAATCTAGAGGAAATAAGCAAAACCTAATGTTAAACTACTAGCAAATAAATATAGTTGATATTGAAATCCAGGTCTGTTTGAATCCAAAGACTTCATTCTGAAAATAATATATCACTTTGTACATTTATGATACTTTTTAAGCCTCTACAATGACTTAAGCACAATATTAGACACTTTTTATAACTTCAAACTTGCCTTTTTGCCAAATCTTTGTTCTTATTACCATTAACTTCTAAAAAAAAATACTCTGATTCTCATTAGGAGTTTGCTTAATTTGAAAACTCCATGATACTCAGGTGGAAAAAAAATAATTTATTACAAGTAGCATAGCTAAAATCTGAATTTTTTTCTCATTCACCTATGTGAAAAATAGAACAAATTCATGAAGATGTTAGGATGAAAACAGTACTATTAGCTGTCTCACAGTTGAATCGGGTTACGTGAAATATTCTCTATTCAGAGTGATAATTTATGAAGTATGCTTTAAGGGATGTTACACGTAGAGAGAATAATACTTACTTGATAATAACAGGATTCTGCTTGAAAACAACAGCTTAGTTTAGTGCTAGATGGGAAACTTGTAATGTATTCTAAATATAGACACATAGGAATTTATAGATATATAAAGCTATATAAATAATTGGTTTTATTGAAATGCTACAGCTGAAGTGTTTGCTCTGATCATTCACTGTGAACAATTTAGATATTCACCGATGTTAAGGCAAGCAAGTTATTTCACCGCAAGTTCTGGGGAGAAAAGTCATTTTGAAAATCTCCATAGACCCTCACATTATCTAAAATGTTCTGTATTTATTATTAGACCCTCAATTTCACCAAGATTTTATTCACCTACAAAATATAGAAAATTTAAATTACAAGCTTGAGAAACATAGCACAGAAGTGTTATATGCAATTTGCAAATGGGCACTAATAAGAATACCATAGAGTTCTTCCTGGATAGGTTATTGTGATTTCTCTTTTGTCTTCTCACAGAAGAAACTGTTATCAATGTGCCTTTGGTTTACTATCTAAGTTGTAGAAATGAAAATCCTCAGAGAAACCATTTGTTATTAAGTAACTCAAATAATTGAGTCACAGCAATTCAGCACTTGAAAATTGTAGTAACTTAGAAAGTTTCTGTTTCTAGCATCAACTTAGTTTGTGAAAAAATAAAGAAAGCCTTAACAGGTATATGCATTTTCAGATGATAGTTTCAGCTAATGCAGAGGAGGTCATCTTTCTCTTAAGATTGGCATTTACTTTCCTCACATAGAATAACATATCTTATAACTTTATATGCAAAGACCTAGTATTTGTGGCAGGACACAATGGGTTATAGCCTACACTGTTTTGGGGTTCATTTTATGGCCTTTTCTTGCCTTTCAGAGTCAACCATAGTGATTAAAGGGAGAAAGACATGAACGTATCTAAATTTTCTTCTTTTTCATAATATTAAAATATATCTGCAAATCATTACATTCATAAACTGAAAACTTTCCAAGTATTTAAGTAATTAAACTCATGGATTGCTACAAGCACCAAGTACCATAATATACAATAAAAATGTTTATTTTATATTTTCCATTTTTTAATGTGATGTTTCCCAGATTTTAAAAGTAATGTATGAAGCTACTCTTTTGGTAATGAATGCATACACTCCTACAGATAACAATTATAAATTCCATACAAAATATGTAAAAACATCTATTTGAAGCACCGGTGAGTGATCAGAAACTGCAGACATGTAGACCCTTGAAATAGAAAAAAACTCTACTTAGTTAGATTTGTGTTTATGTGGAATTTTTTCCTGAGGATACTCATGAGTCCACAAGGCAAAGATAGCTAAAATTCAAACAGAAATTTATCATTTTACTAGCTTGAGGCACCAGAGGACAGAGCTATGGGATGCCAGTGCAGCTGAAAAGTGAGGGAAGAAATCTTGGAAAGGAGGGAGCTACAGGGAAATGAGTGCCAGTATCTGTGTTTAAACTCCACCAAAAGTCTGAAACAAGACTAGCATGCCTGTTCCTCCCATTGTATTCAAATTTGTATCAGAGGTCCTAATAAGGTAATAAAAAGAAAAAAAATGCATACTATTCCACAGACTTTAAAGAGATGACAAAGATGATAAAGAAATATTCTGAAAATTTTAGGACAACACATTTGATGACTTGGATAATAGGAACAAATTTCTTGAAAGATACAAACTAGTAAAGCTCACTTAGGAAAAAATAGATAATCTGAATAGTATTGTATCTCTTAAAGGATATAAACTTCTAATTAAAAACCTTCATGGCTTGGAAAGAAAGAGGAAGACAGGAGAGGGTTGTCTTGGATTCTTTGACAAGCCACTTGGAGACATAATTTAACCCTTACAGGGAGATGAACTGCTGGGAGCCCCAAAACAGCCAGAGTTGATACAAGGATCTATATGAAGAGAACTGTGACCAAGATATCCAGAGCAATGGTTAAATCTCCAAAAAAGCCATTAATATGTCCCATGAAGAAAAGTGTCAGCTTTATATACCTTCCAACTCTGGAGATGGTTCTCCCCACCTGACAATAGCACTGGTCAAGTCAGATCTTTTCTCCTTCCACCTCCTCTGATCCAGTAAAAGGAAGACACTTAGTAACAAAACAGGGAAGGGGGACATAAAAGATAGAGGAAGGAGAAGGATCCACGCACACACCTCTTTCTACTTCAGGTGGCTATCCCAGGGATGGGAAAGAGGGGAAGTTGAGAAGGAGAGAAGGGATGACATTTAAACTTTTTATTACTACAGCAGACTGGACTTAAAAATACTGAAGGCTCATTAACTACAATGACCTGAAAAGTCATGAGATGTTCCCTAAATTTCACCCAGCAGAATGAGAAGACTCAGCACAATAGGGTAAATATGAACAGACAGAAACTGCTTGTGTAATCTTTAGAGGCAAACACATTTATTTTTTTTAATGTTTTATTCATCAATTTTCTGATATAAAATAACACTTTACTTGGATGTAGGATACTAACTTTGTAATCCACTACTGATTGTCATTTATTCCATTTATTTATATAATTACTTATATAACCAATAAAATTATTTGGAATTTTTATGTTAATAAATAAAATTTGTTCTATTTACCTTGCTCTTATTTTGATGTATGGTCCAAAAAATACGCCTTCCAGCTCTCTGCATCCTGGAGTAAAAAACTCTTCTTAACTTTAAAAGTTTCTTAGAAAATTCTCAAAAGGAAATATTTTCTCTTTAATATTAGTGTACACAGGAGAAAAAGAAGAGGACATGTATCAAGATGGTGGCATAAACAGACTCAGAACTCACCTCCTCCCATGGACATAACAAATTTACAACTACTCTTGGAACAATTTCCCCTGAGAGAGAAATGAAAACTGGATAAAAAGAACACCCACAACAAGGGACTGTGGTGACTGAGGTGAAAGAGGCAGAAACTCCTTTCTAAGAGAAAAAAGCCACCTTTGCGAGCTGTGGTGCTTCATGGCTGGCTGGGAGCAATCTTAACCCACATAGAGGATCAGCCCCAACTTCCAAAGCCTGAAACAATTGGGTGCTCCCATGCCTGGAGCTGGCCCCACCCAACTGCACTCCTGAGAGAGCTGACAAGAGCTTTGCAGGGCGGAGGCCTACAGCAATTGTAAGCCCCTGAGCCTAGCAACCAGCCACGCTGGAGCCTACTCACTTAACAGAAAAACTGCAAAAGGAAAGTGCTAATAGAACTTGCAGCCAAGTGTGCTGGGATACTCATGCCCAATAAAGTGACTGAAGGGACCATAGCAGCCACACACAGCTGAGTATTACAATCAGCCAGCCAGGGGGACAGCTTAGCCTTCCTGGGCACCTGCAGCAAGAGCAACCCTGCCACAACAGGACACATGTAGCCCACACAGGGGTCACTCCTGGAACATTTGGAACTGGTGATGAGAGGGAAGCACATTACTGGGCCTCATAAGGCATCTCTTACATAGGCCACCTCTCTAAGCTCAGGAGATGTAGCTGATCTACCTAGTACATAGATACAAGCACAGAGAAAGAGGCAAAATGGGGATAAAAGGGAATATGCTCCAAATAAGGGAAGAGGACAAATCATCAGAAAAAGAACTAAATGAAACAGAGATAAACAATCTACCAGACAAAGAGTACAAACTAATAGTCATAAAGATGCTCACTGATCTTTGGAGAAGAATGGATATACTCAGTGAGAACTTCAACAAAGAATTAGAAAATATAAAATAACCAATCAGAAATGAAGAATATAATAACGGAAATGAAAAATTCACTAGAGACACTCAATAGCAGACTAGATGATACAGAAGAATGGATCAGCAAGCTGGATAAAAGACTAGAGGAAATCACCCAAGCTGAACAGATAAAAGAAAAAAGGATTAAAAAGAACAGGAACAGTCTAAAGGACCTCCGGGACAACATCAAGCACATTAACATCCATATTATAGGTGTCCCAGAAGGAAAAGAGAGAGACAAAGGGGCAGAGAATCTATTTGAAGAAATAATAGCTGAAAACCATGCTAACCTAAGGAAGGAAACAGATATCCAGGTACAGGAAGCACAAAGAGCACCAAACAAGATAAACTGAAAGAGACACCCACACCAAGACACATTATAATTAAAATGTCAAGAATTAAAGATAAAGAGAGAATCCTAAAAGCTGCAAAAGAAAGACAACAAGTCACATACAAAGGAAACCCCATAAGGCTCTCAGCTGACTTCTTACCAGAAACCTTACAGGCTAGAAGGGAGTGGCATGATATATTTAAAGTGCTGAAAGGAAAAAACCTACAGCCAAGAATACTCTACCTAGCAAGGTCATCATTCAGAATGGAAGGAGAGATAAAGAGTTTCCCAGACAAGCAAAAACTAAAGGAGTTTATCACTAAGAAAATAGCCTTAGAAGAAATGCTAAAGGGACTTATTTAAGTGGAAAAGAAAAGACCACAAATAGGAATAAGAAGATCGTCAAAAAAAAGAAAAAATCACTGGTAAAGGCAAATATACAGTAAAGGTAGCAGATCAATCACCTATGAAGCTAATATGAAGGTCAAAAGACAAAAGTACTAAAATTTATCTATTTCCATGACAAGGGGGAACAGATACACATGCACAAAAAAGTGGTTACATATGATATCAAAAACATAAAATGTTGGAGGAGGAGAATAAAAGAGTAGAGCTTTTAGCAAGAGGTCAAACTTAAGAGACCATCAACTTAATATACATTGCTATATACGTAGGTTATTATATATGAACCTCATGGTAATCACAAACCAGAAACCTATAATAAATACAAAAAAAAATAATAAGAGAAAGGAACCCAAACAGAACACTACAGGAAGCCATCAAACCACTAGGGAAGAGAGTAAGAGAAGAAGAAAGGAACAGAGAAGAACTACTAAAACACACAGAAGAAAAGTAACAAAATGGCAATAAGTACATACTCATCAATAGCTACTTTAAATGTCAATGGACTAAATGCTCTAATCAAAAGGCACAGGGTGGCTGATTGGATAAAAAACAAGACCCATATATATGCTGCATACAAGAGATACACTTCAGACCTAAAGACACTCACAAACTAAAAGTGAAAGGATGGAAAGAATACTCCATTCAAATGGCAATGAAAAGAAAGCTGGGATACAATACTTATATCAGGAAAAATAGACTTTAAAACAAAAACTGTAAAAAGAGACAAAGAAGGGCATTACATAATGATCAAGGGAACAATCCAACAAGAAGATATAACACTTGTAAATATCTATGCACCCAACATAACAGCACACAAATATATAAAGCAATTATTAACAGATATAAAAGGAGAAATAGACAGCAACACGATAATAGTAGGGGACTTTAACGCTCCACTTACACCAACGGATGGTTCATCCAAACAGAAGATCAATAAGGAAGCATTGGCCTTAAATGACACATTAGACCACAGGGACTTAGTAGATATACAGAACATTCCATCCCAAAACCTCAGAATATACTTTCTTTTTGAAAGCACATGGAACATTCTCTAGGATAGATCACATATTAGGCCACAAAACAACTCTC
The DNA here is from genome assembly GCF_020826845.1 of Diceros bicornis minor. Lineage (NCBI taxonomy): Eukaryota > Metazoa > Chordata > Mammalia > Perissodactyla > Rhinocerotidae > Diceros > Diceros bicornis. The sequence continues at coordinate 17,379,260 of NC_080742.1, read as the reverse complement.
AATAAATTTAAGAAGACTGAAATCATTCCAAGCATTTTTCTGACCACAACGGTATGAAACTAGAAATAAACCATGGGAAGAAAATAGGAAAAGCCACAAATATGTGGAGAGTAAACAAAATGCTACTGAACAATGATTGAGTCAACGAAGAAATCAAAGGAGAAGTCAAAAAATACTTGGAGACAAATGAAAACGAAAATACAACATGCCAAAATTTATGGGATACAGCAAAAGTGGTTCTAAGAGGGAAGTTTATAGCAATATAGGCCTACCTCAACAAACAAGAAAAATCTCAAGTAAAAATCTATTAGTTCACCTAATGGAACTGGAAAAAGAAGAACAAATAAAGCCCAAAATCAGTAGAAGGAAGGAAATAATAAAAATTAAAGCAGAAATAAATGCAATAGAGACTTAAAAAAAATGGAAAAAAATCAATGAAACTAAGAGCTGGTTCTTTGAAAAGATAAATAAAATTGACAAACCGTTAGCTAGACACAACAAGATAAAAAGAGAATGCCGAATAAATAAAATAAGAAATGAAAGAGGAGGAATTATAATGGACACCTCAGAAATACAAAAGATTTTAAGAGAATACTACAAAAAGGTATATGCCAACAAATTGGACAATCTAGAAGAAGTGGATAAATCCTTAGAATCGTACAACCTTCCAAAATTGAATGAAGAAGAAATAGAGAACTTGAATAGACTAATCACCAGCAAGGAGACTGAGACAGTAATCAAAAATCTCCCCCAAAATAAAAGTCCAGGACCAGATGGCTTCCATGTTGAATTCTACCAAACATTCAAAGATTTAATACCTATCCTTCTCAAACTCTTCCAAAAATTGAAGAGGAAGGGAAGCTTCCTAACTCATTCTACAAAGCCAACATTACCCTGATACCATAACCAGACAAAGACAACACACAAAAAGAAAATTACAGGCAAATATTGCTGACGAACATCAATGCAAAAATCCTCAACAAAATACTGGCAAATTGAATATGACAATACATTAAAAAGATCATACACCCTGATCAAGTGGGATTTATTCCAAGGATGCAGGGATGGTTCAACATTCGCAAATCAATCAACGTGATACACCACATTAACAAAATGTGAAGAATAAAAATCACATGGTCATCTCAATAGATGCAGAGAAAGCATTTGACAAGATACAGCATCCATTTATGATAAAAACTCTGAATAAAATGGGTATAGAAGGAAAGTAGCTCAACATAATAATGTGTGTCATATGTGACAAACCTGCAGCTAATATCATACTCAGTGGAGAAAAACTGAAATCTAAGAACAGGAATCAGACAAGGATGCTCACTTTTGCCTCTCTTTTTTAACATAGTATTGGAAGTCCTAGCTAGAGCAATCAGGCAAGAAAAAGAAATAAAAGGGATCCAAATTGGAAAGGAATAAGTGAAACTGTCACTATTTTCAGATGACATGATTTTATATAGAGAAAATCCTAAGGAATCCACCAAAAAACTTTTAGAAATAATAAATGAATCCCATAAAGTTGCAAGATACAAAATTAACATACAAAACTCAGTTGCATTTCTACACACTAAAGACGAAGTAGGAGAAAGAGAGATTAAGAATACAATCCCATTTACAATTGCAACAAAAAGAATAAAATACCTAGGAATAAATTTAACCAAAGAGGTGAAAGAAAGATCTGTACACTGAAAGCTATAAAACATTGTTGAAAGAAATTGAAGACATAAAGAAGTTAAAAGATACTCTGTGTTCGTGGATTGGAAGAATTAACATCGTTAAAATGTCCATACTTCCTAAAGCAATCTACAGATTCAATACAATCCCTATCAAAGTTCCAACATTTTTCACAGAAATAGAAAAAGAATCCTAAAATTTGGATGGAACAACAAAAGAACCTGAATAGCCAAAGCAATCCTGAGACAAAAGAACAAAGCTGGAGGTATCACACTCCCTGATTTCAAAATATACTACAAAGCTATAGTAACCAAAACAGCATGGTACTGGCACAAAACAGACACACAGATCAATGGCACAGAATCAAGAGCCCAAAACAAACCCACACATCTATGGACAGCTAATTTTTGATAAGGGAGCCAAGAATATACAATGGTGAAAGGAAAGTCTCTTCAACAAATGGTGTTGGGAAAACTGGATAGCCACGTACAAAAGAATGAAAGTAGACCATTATCTTACACCATACACAAAAATTAACTCAAAATGGATTAAAGACTTGAATGTAAGACCTAAAACCATAAAACTTCTAAAAGAAGATGTAGGCAGTACACTCTTTGACATCGGTTTTAGCAGCATATTTTCAAGTACCATGTCTGACCAGGCAAGGGAAACGAGAGAAATAATAAACATATGGGACTACATCAAACTAAAAAGCTTCTACACGGCAAAGGAAATCATCAACAAAACAAAATGACAGTCTAACAATTGGGAGAAGATATTTGCAAACCATATACCTGGTAAGAGGTTAATATCCAAAATATACAAAGAACTCATACATCTCAACAACAAAAAAACTAACAAACCAATTAAAAAATGGGCAAAAGATCTGAACAGATATTTTTCCAAAAAGATATACAGATTGCCAACAGGCATATGAAAAGATGCTCAACATCTTTTGGAAGTTATTTATTATTATGGAAATGCAAATCAAAACTACAATGAGATATCACCTAACACCTGTCATAATGACTATAATTAACAAAACAAGAAATAACAAGTGTTGGAGAGGATGTGGAGAAGAGGGAACATTCATACACTGCTGGTGGGAGTGAAAACTGGTGCAGCCACTATGGAAAACAGTATGGAGATTCCTCAAAAAATTAAGAATAGAACTACTATATGATCCAGCTATTCCACTGCTGGGTATTTATCCAAAGAACATGGAAACACAAATGCGTAAAGCTATATGCACCCCTATGTTCATTGAAGCATTATTTACAATAGCTGAGACTTGGAAGCAACCTAAATTTCCATCAGGGATGAATGGATAAAGAAGAAGTGGTATATATACACAATGGAATACTACTCAGCCATAAAAAGGATGAAATCTTGCCATTTGTGACAAGATGGATGGACCCTCAGGATATTATGCTAAGTGAAACAAGTCATAGGGAGAAAGTCAAATACTGTATGATCTCACTCATAAATAGAAGATAAAAACAACATCAAACCAACTCATAGAGACAGAGAGTTGGTGGCTACCAGAGGTGAAGGGGCAAGGGAAGGAGGGTGAAAGGGGTGATTAGGCATATGTTTATGGTTATGGATTGTAATTAGTCTTTGGGTGGTGAACATGATGTAATCTACATGGAGAAATCGAAATATAATGATGTACACCTGAAATTAATACAATGTTATAAACCAATGTTACCTCAATAAAAAATAATAATAAAATAAAATTAGTGTACACAGAGTGGTGTGCTGAAGCTAGCTAGTACCAGCTCTAAAGAGTTGCTTGTTAAATTTTCAGAAATTTTATGAGCTGATCTCATCATCAATGGTGAGAATTTCCACCATAGAAATCACCAAATGCTATGAGGGTGTTTCATTTTTCTTTTTCTTTCTGGAGATACAGTTTTTAAACACTGACCAGCACACCATACATGTTAAATCACAGAAATATAGGTAATATTCTTACATGAAAGCAAGGAAATTATAGGTCAAAACTTCAAGAGTTAGGAATTAATGTTTTTTGTTACAAATAGTAATCAAGCACCAATTATGAGACTAGGAAAAATTCCAAAAAGAGGATATACACGGAGTGAAAGAGGCAAACAACATTCTTGTTCTTGTAAGACTTTCATTCTTGGGGAGACTCAGACAAAGAGATGCATATATGAATGAATAAATGAATGAATCAATATCAAGGATAGGGTCAGGGACGAGAGTGCAGTCAGAAAGCAAGAGTTAGTAGATAAAGGACATTTTCAATTTTAGTAATTTACACAATAAAATGGTCCTAAAATTTATCTAGTTTAGTGATGTCTCACTTTCACTTTATGGCATGAACTTAGCATAAGATTGAGAGTATTGTATTTAAGATTATATACCAAATCTAAACTTTAAAAATCTACTTGAAAATATCGTGAACAAACTTTCTGGCTGTCTATTATACTTCACTGAGAAATTAGGAGTGAATTTCAAACTCTTTTTACCTTTAATCATACATATGGATGAACCTGCCTTTAGCAATAGTATTTTGAAATTATTCATCAATAGTTTTCATTTTCAAAGAATCTTGCTCTAATCTTGCATAGTTATAATGATTTAATCAATAGTAAGCACTTCTACATTTATTTCCCCATAATTTAAGCCAAAGATAAAGGGTTCTTGAATTTGTTCACTGAACTACTTTTTTTTTCAAAGTGAAAATTGTGCTCTTTATGAGAAAGTTAATATGGAAAAGTACATTTATGTGGTAGTAAATTGAATTTGAAAGAATGTATAAAATTAAACCATAACCTTTCTCTTGTATCAGTGAAGATTTAATTGGTTCCACTGAATATAGATCAAGGTTTCCAATTTAAATAACTACCAATTTTGATGCTAACCAATAATCATAAATACCTCTTGAAGAAATTGTGTAGTTCTCTTCAAATCTCCCTTTCTCAATGAATGGTCTGTCTAGAGAATAGCCAGTAAATTGCTGTCAATTAACATTTTCAATTCAGAATATTTTCAAACATCACATAATTGTTGAAGTTCAGAGTGTTTCCATTTAATTATATTTTCCATCCATATTGATATTAATACTGTAAAGTAGGGGCCGGCCCTGTGGCTTAGCGGTTAAGAGTGCACGCTCCGCTACTGGCGGGCCGGAGTTTGGATCCTGAGCGCGCACCCATGCACTGCTTCTCCGGCTATGCTGAGGCAGCGTCCCACGTACAGCAACTAGAAGGATGTGCAACTATGACATACAACTATCTACCGGGGCCTTGGGGAGAAAAAGGGAAAAAAAGGAGGAGGATTGGCAATAGATGTTAGCTCAGGGCCGGTCTTCCTCAGCAAAAAGAGAAGGATTGGCATGGATGTTAGCGCAGGGCCGATCTTCCTCACAACAAAAAAAAACTACTGTAAAGTAAATTAGGGATGGTACAAATTTTAGAAAAAAATGATGAGATAGCACCAGTTGCGTAAAAAGAAAGGTACAACTGTTTTGCTCCTTCATGTTCAAGCCGCCTTATACAGTTTGGAGTGTTAGGCCTCCTTTAGAATAGATTCAGCTAGAGACTAAAAGATTATAAAGGTACTTCTTTATATTTTTCTGCCTTTTCCATAATTATAAAAATAATTTTCCAGTAGATATATAATCATGTAATCAGGTGATCATTAGTCAATTGCCATCTAAGGCATAAGAACACAATTATAATATACATTTAAATATAATTTTTACATACAATTTTTCCTACCAATAACATACCAATTTATACACTTCTACCAGATAATTTTCTTTTAACACCCTTGGCAAGATTTAAAAAGCGGAAATTCATTTTGTTAAAAACTGTCTGTGTTTTGTAGTTGCTGTGTTCCTCTGCTGACGCTGTCATTATTGAGATAATGTCTACCTTTATCCCTTTCTATATATACAGTAACAAATTTAAACATCTATTTTATTTTCCTGAACTATTTGCTATAAAACATTTATTGGCAGTCATAATACTTCCTTTTAGTTGTCTTCTTTTTGCTCAACCTCCCAAAATTAAACCTTTAAAAACAGCTCTTCATCACCCTATAATTACAAGTTCAGGCACATTTCTGTATCAGTTTTAATATTAAGGTCTTATTTTCATAGCCAGAAACCTCGAAGTATATCAAGGATAGTTTCCAAAGGCTATATGAAGAGGAATTACCATCATTTTTTTCCCTTTTGAATTATTCCCATTAATTTTCCCCGAGAATTGATCACCCTCTGCTATCATTATACAGTATTTGTCATGCTTACATCCTTCCGACAAAGTCATTAGGCTCACTAAAAAGTAGCTGAATATAAAGCACATTCAGGCCAACATAACTCAGAGGAAGCAATTTATAAAATTGTTTATAATTGGCTTGAGCTGGTGAAGTCCGTGGTTGTGCCTCATTCCCTCTCTGAAGTAACTGCAAAAATCAGAAACTTAAAGAAATCAGATTCATTCCTCTTCATTTTTCCATATTATTTTCTTTTAATTAAATTGCCCTTCTTTTATTTCTCTTACTATTTTTTGGTATCACTAACAGACTTGTTCTCAAAGCCGGAGACACAGTCTTGCTTAAAGGTTTTCCAGGAGCTCAGGCTCACGTAGAAAGGGCTCACGTGAGCGTTCATTTGCTTTAATGTGCTTCCCCTCCCGGCACTTGGCCAACAAGATCTCCCTCCCTCAACCAAAGAAATAATTTTTAATTTCCATTCATCATTAAAAAAATATTCATGGGAAAGTGTACTCAAATAAACATTTAAAAGATAACTAAGCGGTGCTTGTTGACCGCAAGGAACTCTCCTCATGGCATCAGGGGCCACCAAGTGGTGTCCTGAAGAAGGACTAAGTAAGAAATGTGAAACTGGATTGGGCAGTGGCTGCTTTTATTTTCCTAATTTTAAAATGTCATCTCAAAGCTAATTCATGGCATTTTTAAAAGCAATATTTATATAACGAATCCATGGTTCACACAATATTCAACACAATCTTATTAGGCTTTTGGGAAGGAAAAAAAAATAAAAGTTTCCTGACAATAAAGGATAACTTATCTCTCTCACTGAGGAAAATGCATAACACATTCCTAGACCAGAAGTAGATTATGGTTTTCTTTCACTGGGGTCTCAATTTTGTCAGAGTGCATCTATTTTTGGTTTTAAAGTCCTTTATGTTCCCAGAGTTCATTAGTCATAAGCTTATTCCTCTCAAATCCTTATTTTCTTTTGTAAGACTGTTGTATCCCATGTGTAAATGTTCCTTAGGGGATCAAGGGTTGATTCCTTCTTACGCTTACGAATAAGTAACAGGGAAGACTGACATACAGTTACTTGGTTTGGATCTAATTTTTATAAATCAGACTTGGACTCATGCCAAGTCACCAAGTTCTCAGAATCAAAATGAAAAAAAACTGCTTCCCCAGATATCTTCTCTATACTGGAAGAGACAGCTACCTAAACATATTGTCAGTCTGAATGAGTTCAGTAGTAGCTGTCATATAATTTTAGCCAATTTCCTACAGTCACATAAAGGAACAATACTACCACAATATTAAGAGAAATTTTGTTAATTGTTACTAGAATTTACATATGCTACTTATAATATTTTCATTAAAATTTGTGTAATTCCTCTAAGATGGTATTACTTAAAATAAAATAGATCTTTAGGTTGGGGCATTGGTAGGCTCTGTTTAGACAAAGATATCAAAAGTAAAATGTATATGTTCCTCAGATAAGACATTGTGTCTCATGTTTAACAATAAATTAATTTGTGTTTTAAAGTGACATATGGCATTTCATCATTGACGATATTTATGTTGGATAACCAATGACAACCCTTTGGTATTACTTTGGTACTGGAATTTTTGAAAAGACAGGCTTTATGGATTGACTTAAACAAAACAAACAAAAACCTATTTTTATATGGGACATTGGACTGTCTCACAGAATCCAAGAGAAAAAATTGCCTTAGAAAGTTTTCTACCAAGATCTCCTAAGATCTTAATGGTAGGGTTTAGCTACCCCTCCTTAAAAGCTCAACTGTTAGTAAGACGAACCTCTCAATGCCACTCAGCATTTCCATATCTCAGATCAACATTCCAAAGCTAAGGAAGAACACCTAGGATCATAGAGCATAAACATAGCTGAAGGGTGCTATAGACTGAATGTTGTGTGCCCCCAAAATTCATATGTTGAAACCTAGTCCCCAGTGTGATGGTAGTTGGAGGTGAGGCATTTGGGAGCTGATTAGGTCATCAGAGTAGAACCTTCATGAATGGGATTAGTGCCCTTATAAAAGGGACCCCAGAGAGCTCCCTCAACCCTTCTGCCATGTGAGGACACAGCAAGAAGGTTCATACACGAACCAGAAAATGGGCTTGCACCAGACACTGAATCTGCTACCTCCTTGATCTTGGACTTCCCAGCCTCCAAAACTATGAGAAAAAAATTCTTTTATTTATAAGCCACCAATTCAATAGCGTTCTGTTATAGCAGCCCAAACAGACTATGACAGAAATTGGTACCAGGAGTGGGGTGCTACTATACCAAATTCCTAAAAATGTGGAAGCAGCTTTGGAAAGGGGTAATGAATAGAGGCTGGAAGAGTTTTGAGGTGCGTGCTAGAAAAAGCCTATGTTACCGTGAATGGACCTTTAAAGGCGCTTCTGGTGAGAGCTCACACAGAAAAGAGGAGAGCTGTAGAGAAAGCCTCAGTCTTTTTAGAGAATACCTAAGTAATTCTGAACAGAATGTTGGTAGAAATATGGACAGTAAGGGCCATTCTGATGAGGTCTCAGAAACAAATGAGGAACGTGTTATTGGACAATAGAGAAAAGGCAATCTTTGTTCTAAATTGGCAAAGAACTTGGCTGGACGGTAGTGGAACACAAATTTGTGGAAGGTAGAACTTGCAAGTGATGAAATTGGATAGTTAGCAGAAGCTATTTCTAAGCAAAGTGTTGAAGATGTGGCTTGGCTCCTCCTGACTGCTTATAGTAAAATGAGCGAAGAGAGAAATGCCTTAAAGATAGAATTGCTAAGTAAAAAAAGAAGGAGAACTTAAAGATTTGGAAAATTCTCAGCTTATCCATATTGAAATAATGAGAACACTAAGGATGTAGCACAGCTACCATTTGATAAGATTAGTATGAATTATCCATTTCAAGAGAAGACTGAGCTGTTCTCTAAGACAATGGAAGAATGACTCTAAAGGCAATTCAGAGATCATCAGACCTGCCACTCCCATCACAGGCCCAGAGTACAAGGTCTGGGGTGAGAGTGGGGGTGCAGAGTAGTTTAAAAGGAGGGTCCACTGGCACCCGCAGGACCTGGGGGCTCATATGTTGAAACTTAATCCCCAAGGTGATGGCATTTGGAGGTGGGACCTGTGATCGTTGATTAGGTCATGAGGGTGGAGCTCTCATGAATTGGATTAGTGCCCTTATAAAAGAGATCCTACAGAGCTCCCTCCACTCTTCTGCCATGTGAGGACACAGAAAGAAGACAGCCAGCTATAGTATTCTATCATAGCAGCCCAAATGGACTAAGACACAGGGGTTCCATCTCTGTGAGAGTCAGGTGAGACCTAGCAAACAGATGTTAGAGACCATGCTACAGTTTGTAATTTTCTAGAAATTTCTGAAAAATTCAAAGGGAAAAAATAAAGCCTAAAACTAAAAAGTGCTACTAAAAAAATCAGGCCTGCTTATATACACATATAAAAGCTGTTTTAGAAGAAATTTTCAGTTATTAGGCTAACTGTAACATTGTGTAAAGCTGAGTAAGTTTAACATAGGTGGAAATTAACACTGGGTTTTGCTTTATAGAAAAATCACTCCATGCAATTGCCTCCTTGACTGAACTGTGGTGTGATGTACACAACTATAGGGTCTCAGAGAAAGAACTTCTGGGGTCAGAAAAAAATCAAAACTCTGTCAGTACGATAGCCAGGAAGATGGGAAATACGAAATTTATTCAATGCACTTTGAATACGCTACTCCTCCAAGTACAGGCTAACGGTACCATACTCAGCCACATAAACCCATTTGGCTTTTGCTTTTTTTCTCCAGAGGAAATCTACTTTGCAACAGCAGGTTATTTTTAAATGAATTCATTAAATATATTGTCGATATATTCTGTTCTTTAATTCATCAGCTGGGTATTCATAAATTTGTCAATTATGTCAGAATTAATTAGTTTGCTAAATTCAAATATTTTGTAACAACACCCCTGAAGACCATATTCTGTCTTGAACTTTGCATTTAACATATGTTCTTGACTTTAGATTTCTGTAGATCATAAGACATTAAATAATAAGCTTCCTCTTTGGCTGATATTTAGAAACATCAATACATTGTAACTTGAAGTCAGAAAAAGCAGTGAGAATAAGTTTACTCAGGGCATAAATTCTCCCTGTGGTTTCATTAAAGCCTGGTAATTAGGATTATTACGTGTTGTGGCTTATCCTGAATGCTGATCACCGTGCTTTGTTCCCAGTTGGCCCTTTTGATCTCTTTCATGCTCCAAATAGTTTTACCAATTTGAGCCTGAAAAAAAATCCTTTGTGACTCAATTTATAAAATAAATGTGCTACAACAGTTCAGGGAGAATATTAATGAAGATATAATAGGGATTTTTGATGAAGTTATTTCTTTTGAAGTATGCTCTGCCCAAATTTATTTCTATATCTACCTTTGTTTTAAGATGTAATTACTATAAACTCATTTTAAAATAGTTATCAATTATCATCCTTAGATTATGTATATATATGTGTATGTGTGTCTAACTTATTCCCTTCTCTGTGATTTTTTAAATATGCTATGGTTTTAATCATTTCTAAATGGAAAACATACTGTAATCTTTTTTATAAACAGGGAAGCAGATATAGGAGATATTTGCTCAAGACTTTTTGAGTGCTAGAATTTAAAGATTTTTCCTTTTGTCAATGCTTACTATTTCCATTTATCCAAGAAAATCTAGAAACTTAATTGAAATGATAAACCATGAAACCTGAATTTGAATGTTTGGGTAATTTGCATCGCAAATGATGCTTTAGCTATTTTGGGGGAATAAGAAGATTATATGCTGGAGAGATTTGGTCAAACCACATTCAAAGACGCAGTGTGACACGATGGGAAAATCTTCACACTATCTCAGTTTCAACCTCATGGAAAATTAATAACTGCTATGAAAAGCCCAATCTTGCGAGCTTCATTAACCCAGCCCCAACACCAGCAAACTCAAGAGAGAAAAGACAAATCTTAGCGTTTTAGTTTCTTCTTTTCATTTGAAAACAAAAGTTCCATCTAACTCAAACTTCAATTTTTAAAATCCATTTTCTTTTGTGCTACAGCTCAAAAGGAACAAATACATTGTGAACTTCATTGTTGTTAAAATAATGGGCTACTGGTCCCAGCCAATTTGCTGTTTTACTATAGTATAAATGGTAATGGTGAAAAAATAAAAATCATAGAATTATGAAAAGTGAAGTTTTACTTTAAACCTGAGATAGAAATAAAGAGCTGATCATTTAAACTGCATTATATCAAATCTTTTGATGATATTCATCTAATTTTTATATTTTTCCTGCCTGTGACTATACTTCTTTGATAAACTGTCTTAGTTCTATAACGATTTGCCACTCTAAATTATGCTGATAGGGGAGCATAAATAAGAATGCATATGCTTTCTCAGTTCTTAAAATTTTAGATCCATTTACGATAGTAGTCATAAATTCCATTGAGGAATTCTATTCTATACCTATTATGTTCGTGTTCTATAGGCAATTGAAGAAATGGTTTCTTGGTATTTTACTGTGAATCTATTGACTATTAATACACGGTAAAAAAAAGTTGCTTTCTGTATCATTTATGATAAGCTGGGTAAATATTATGGTAATAAACAGCCCCAAACCTCAGTGGCTTACAGCATCAAAGATTACTTCTCTGTCATACAATTCCTGCTAGGTTTAGGCAGCTTTCCAGGCAGCTATCTCCAAGCTGCGTGGTGGGGTTCAGCATCCCACGTTACACTTTCACGTCATCAGATCTTTAATAACCACAGCAGCAGAGTGAGAGAGAGTGTGGAAATACACACACTTTCCCTCTAATACTTCAACCCGGAAGTAACTCATGACACTTCTGTTCACATTCAATTGCCAAAGCAGGTCCAATGGCCTTCCTAAGTTCAAGGGCTCAAGAAAGTGCAGTCCTTCTGAATGCCTGAGTGAAAAGAGAATCAGAAATATTGGTGAGCAGTGGTAATATCTACTATACCCTCTGAGATTTTTATTTCCTTGTTTGTTTTTTTGTTGATTTGTTCTCACGATCAGTGTACTTTGGGCAGGAGTTGGCAAACCTTTTCTGTGTGGAGTAACATAGCAAAGATTTTCGCCTTTGGGCTAAAAAATCTTTCTGTGAGGGCTCTATCCTCACAGACACTCAGCTCTTCTGTTGTAGCCTAAACGCAGCAACAGACAAGAGATAAATGAGCTTTCTGTGTTCCAATAAATTTTTTTTTTACAAAATGTAGTGGGCCTGACTTGGCCTGTAGGTCATAGTTTCCTGAATCCTGATGTGAGTAACACTCATCCCTTCTGATACAGAGGCAAAACACTGATATCAAGAGATCCCCTGGACACTCCTCTTTCTCACCACTTCTTGGTCTCCTACCAAGCCTTTCTCAGGTAGCCATGCAGGTTGTGCACTGCACAAACTCAAGGGGCATTTTTCACACTGACTACAAAATTAATGGTGCCTCCTGGATTTCTGCCCAGTGGGGGTCCACCTGCTAAGCCTTGTGCACAAGTTACATCACTTATACTTCTGTTTCACAGACATCAGTCTGTTCTATTCCCTATTACAACAGAAGTCAGACATAACAGTACTCAATGGGATGGACAAGGGGAACTATACACATAATAAACATTATCATAATGACTCTTTTTGTTATATGATTTGTGAATAAAAAGTTATGAAATATTGAAAAATACAGAAACAACAAAAAGAAAATTTAAATACTTAATTTTTAAAAAAAATTTCTAGTTCAATTTCTGTGCACACAAATGTGCACAAACAAATTGGTATGACTCTGTGTAATCAACTTAACATTGTATATTCGGTTTTGTTTAAGGTTTTCCAATATTATAAAGCTTATGTGATTGTGATTTTTTTTTATGAGTCTCTAGTGTTTCATTAATTAGATCAATTATAATTTCTTTGGCCGATTCCTTTTGTTTGAAATTTAGCATGTTTCCAGTATTTACTAGCACAAATACTGCAATGAAATGGTTACACGTACATCTTTGAGTATACACCTAGTTATTTTCTTAGGATATATTCCTATAAGGGTAATTTCTTAATCATTCACACAGCATATGAATAGTCTCTAGCTTTTGATGCATTTTGAGAAATTGTACTCCAGAAAGAACATACCCCTGTATATACTCACAAAGAGAGTGTGAACATTTCACGTTATCCTCATCAACATTGGGCATTATCTTCACATGCATAAATCATGTAAAAACACACATTCTTAATTATCTGACTATTACTTCCTGATTCAACATTTATCTGGCAATTTCAGCAAATTCATACACACAAAATGAATTTTCCAGATATTAGAATGTAACTATGAGAGCGTGTATATTTGTTATGTAATTATCTGCCTTGTTACACAGAGGGATAATTAAAATTTTTCTTAAAGGTTTTGGGTTATCATTAAGACAAAATAGGATGCAATTTTCAGAGAGCATATCCATATTAATGAGCCTTCACTCTCAATGACATATTTCTGTACTGCTTGATTTTGTCCACCTTGAAGATTTATTATTTTTACAATAAGAAAAAATAGACATAAATAAATACATACACATGAGGTGGGACTGCATACTAATAAGTTGCTTTCTCAATGTCCCTCAGGAAAATCAATCTGATTAATGTGTAGCTATATCATTACATTATTTATGAGTTTATATTTTGTTGTTTGAGTAGTCTGTGTGCATTCTTATTCTTTCATGTTGAATAGCAGAGAGAGGGGAATATCAGCTCTTCCAGTTAATCAACAGAAGTGGGAGGAAGATAGTGGTGATGAAGAAATGGTTTTGGAGGGGGTGCATTTGACGGGAGTTTAAGAAGAAAGGTGAGGCATGGAAACAAGTGAGAAGCATTCTCACTTGGGGGCAGGTTAGAAGTCCTTCTCTTCTGCTATACTTGCATTTTTCAAGTTTTCTTAAGCTGCTTTTTGCTGTTTCTGGTGTACTCCTAAACGTCCCCACAAATAATTTTTTTGGCTACTAATGGATTCTGTGAGAGAAAATTTATGTGAGATCTTTTGTTTTTTTCAGAGAATTTATGAAACATAGTTGTTGACTATACCAATTATTGTTAATTGGTAAATTTTCTTTGGCATTTTTAAAATGTCATCCACAACCTATACTGCTATTTTATGTACTAGGCATGTATTAAAAATGTAATAATACAAATGTAGTAGGAGGAAGAAAAAAAAACGGGTGGGGTGAGGGAAGGAAATTCTGAATTTTAGGGTAATACCAATATTAAGGGCCTATTTTATAACAGAAACTATACTATATTTTTATTATTATACACCAGTCAATGAAAAATAAAATATTAGCACTGCATCTGAATGTTGTCCTGCCAATAACTAAATGACAATATGTCAGCAATGACAGTACTCCAGACTTTGCATAAACTCTAACTCTAAGAAGCTCCTAGAAGATCACATCATTAGCCAAAAAGATTAGTATTATTTTCCTCTGATAGGGAAAGGAATTAGACATTATATTTGTTGTATCTTTACCATTTAACATCAAGATGGTAACAAGATGAGAATAAACCCAACTGCAGCAGACACTGCTGGTTGCCCCACATTTCCACTCTCAGCCTTTCAATGTTCACCTGAATACATAGCTGACAGCTATTATTTCCCAGCCTCCCTTGCGTCCAGGTATAACTGTGTGACCGAATTCTGAAAGGCAAAGTGCATGCCCTATACTTTTGCCTGTCTCAGTCTTGCTAGCCAGAATGCAGATATCAAAAAGGAGTAGCTATCTCAGATGGAAGATGCACACTGAGTATAGCAGACCCGCAGGACAGGATGAGGCTGGGGGCAGCATATGCCACCTGGAAAACTTTTGCTCTGACTGTATGCAAGAGAGAATTAAACTTCTGTGTGGTTTAATCCATTGTTATTTTGTACTTTGTTATTGCAGCCAAAACTTCACTCGATCAACCAACTAAACACAAAGAAAAGAAATGTAAATGGCCTGGAATAAGCAAGAATAAGGAATTAATGTTTTCTTGCAGTTCGTGGCACCAACAAGATTGAGCACTATTGCTATATTAAATAGTCACAGTTGTATAATAAAATATTTGTTTCTTAATCTTAAATAGATAAATGATGGTTAGAAACAAAACCAAAAGTTTCTGTGCATATATATACGAGAAAGGTTGAATAAAATGTGCAATACAATAGAATAGATTTTACATAGTGACTGTAAGCATTGCAGCTGGGGAAGCAAATGCAGCATAACTAACTGATCGTAACAAGTGCAATTATATTCGTGTGAGCAAAATGCTTTGGGGTCACATAGGAGTAAGTGTATACTTCAATGCTTACAGTTATAAAATCTATTGTATTGTACTGCCTATTTTGTTCAAATTTCCTCATATAAAACTACTAATATAAAAATGTCTTTGATTTTTTAGAAGATTATAAAATTTAATCTGTCTTCAACAAAGATTTGATTGCCTCCTATTCTTCCCTCTGCTAGGCACTAGAAAGCAAAAGCTAATGCACAGTGCACATCCTTAAGAAACTCCGAGTCAGGTTCAGGAACAAAGGCAGGCAAAATTCACTGTAATAGCTCGTAAGAAGTGCAATAATATTAGTATGAACAAAGCACTTGGGGAGCACACATGGGGAAGTGAGTAATTTTCTTCTGGAAGTCAGAATAGGTTTCATAGAAGAAGTGATATATAAGCTAGACCTTAAAAAATGAGCTGCAGTTTTCCAGCCTTGTCCTTTCAGGAGTTTCCCAAAGTCAAATTTATCACAATGTGAAATGAGCTGCTTTGAGGAGTGGTCAATTTTCTGTCACGGAAGGTGATGGAGCATAAGCTGGACAGAGCTCAGACAGAACGCTGCGGCAAGGAGTTAAGCATCTGTGATGGGGTGTTTGGCAGATATACCTGCTTCTCCAAGTTCCTCTTCCCTGAGATGGTGAACTTCTAAATCCTGAGTTGGGGTAGGTTCTGAGATGGAGAGAGGGCGAGGGGAGGGACATGGGGCAAATGTATTCTAGGCAAATGGACTGCATGTACAAAGCTCTAAAAGTAATTCATATATTTGAAAAAGGCCTGTCTAACCGGGGTGGACAATGGCAGGAGTGTACTGTTGGGGCGGGAAGTCAAACAGGCAAGAGATGAGACGGCAAGTGTGAACTGAGTTCAGATTCACAAAATCCTCAAATATCATGTTCAGGAGTTTTAGATTTATTCTATAAGCTATTGAAACATAACAAAGTTCTTGGAGAAAGCAAGAGATGTGAGAATTTTGAAAGAATGAAGTGAAGACACCATTACTCACAAAATCAAATAAGATCATATGAGGTGTCTAGTGGCCTTCTGGTGTTTTTGCCCACAAAGCACATTTCCTTCTCTTGCTAAAAGTGCCTCCTTTGTCTTTTAGAACCATCTCTTCTCAACTACAAGCAATCCTGGTGTGAAGTCAATTAAGGTGGGCAAATAACCCAAGCCAGGTGATGAAGAAGAATATGAATCTTGCGTAGAACCCCACAGTTGAAGCTGATGATTCCCCCCGCCCCAATGACTGTACCGTGAAGAGATTACTTATTAGTTATAAAACTGGATCTGCAGAGCTGCCTTGCTCTTGATCTTCCTAAAGTATCATTGTTCAGCTTTTCCTTCAATACCGTTTGCTACCCCACATCCTTCCGTAAACTCTAGATTGGTGATTAGTCATAGTTCACTTCTGTTGTTTGCAAATAGGGAACCCCAGTACACACCCATAAAGGCCTGTCTGATAATAAGCATATGCTTCACACATTACTAGGTCACTTGGCAAGATCATTGGTATTATTCAAAAAATAGTTGGTGCTGGATATCAGCAAGATGGTGGAACAGGAAGCCCCAGACTTTCCTTCCACCAATGGACAGACTGATTCAACAAAAATGCAGACTATTTCCGTTTTCGAGAAATCCAGAGACCAGTTGAAAGGCTCCTGAATCCATGCAAAGCGCAAAATCAGATACATCAAAGCTAGTAGGAAAACCTGTGGCATAAGTAGGAAAACCTCTCACCATAATCTCTCCTCCTGGCATAGCTGCACACAACCAAGAGGAAACCCCCCAGCTCCCAGCTTCTCCCTGGAGGGAAGAAGAGGACTGTGGGGCTGTCCAGGGGACTGGTATCTGTCTTGCTTGAAGCTGAGCCCTGACAAGAAAGGGCCCCAGGTTGGGAGCCACTGAGAACAAAGATGACAGTTTGGACTAGTATATACTCACTTGCCATACCCTTCCCTCTGGCTCAGCGCAGAACAAGTGGATGAAAACCCCCAAATCCCAGCTTCCCTTTGGGGAGGGAAAGAATTGGAGCAGGGCATTTCAGTGGGCTGCCGCAGGGACTGGCTTCTGTCTCACCTGCCGTGGAGTACTAACGGGAGCTGGCACACTCTAGATGCCCGGAGGCCAATGAGAAAGGCAAAGGTTTGGGCTGTTACATACTCACCTGACATTTATAAACACAGAATCCATGAATAATGGTGACCAAATATATTTTGTTATGCATATTACTGCCCCAAACAAAATCAAGGACGAAGAAGGAGTGAGGGGAGGGATTAATTTAACAACTAACAGAGCCTGCCACAGAAATGCAAAAGAATGTCTTCAAATATGGACAAGATGGGTCCTCTTTACAGAATATAACAATGATATGTGATTTTAGGGCTTTTTCTGTGAATTTCTGGAACCATAGAATTTGTGTCTCTCAATCATTGGCTAGACAATATGAGAAAAGGGACTCTCATTTGGTGAGGATAAGTGAGATGTAGTAATATAGCAGCAAAGTAGAAAACCAGAAAGGGAAAGTCTGCTTATGAACGAATGTGGCCAACAGATGCTGGAATCAGAAATACGTCAGATTTATTTATATTTTCCTTTTTGGCATTTGGATTCACCTTTATTATCCTTAAGCCTTAGTAAATTCTGTTAAGTGGAAGATCAGAGATGTGGATCAGAAGCAGAGGTGAGTGGCCCCTACCAGGAATCATTTGTGAAGCACAGAACTAAGCCCTGGAGAATAGAGAAGAAACCGGATTCCAGCATTTATGATGGGTTGGGGTGGGGCGGTTATTGTTATTTGGATACCACAGTAAAAGCTGACTTTTACCTGTCACTTGTGTTCCACATAGATAACAAATAATCCAGTTTGGGAAAGGTTAATGGAATGATCTGCCAGATGCTTTGCTCTGCCTTTGGCTCCTGCAGCCTCATTCACCTTTGAAAAGCAGAATCTGGGAACCAGCAGCATGTCCCTTCTACTGAAAATCTACTAATAAAGGCTTATAAAGTCTATCCAAACTAATGAAGTCTAATTTTTTATAGCTAATGATTATCCCCCTCTCTCGTATTCTCTGGTGCCACACATGCCTCTCTGGGTTATGGCAGGCAGACGGCAAGGCTTTGTTTTCTCTTGCTTGTTCCTACAGAGTTGAGATGATCCTAAGCATCAGGCCAGACACATTTATGCCATGATGGGAGCTTCCAAGTCCACAGGGCACTCAGAAGGACACGGTGGCCTGGGCAGGGGGGAGGGGGGCAACACTGAAGGCATCACTTCAAGGGTCAGGGAAGAGACTATTTGGTGCATGGTCCCATCTGGAAGCTCTAATACTCTGTGAATGGAATGCCTCATAATTTCTCCAGGAAACTCCATCTGAATTTTTAATGTCAGTGTTCATTTTCAACATTTAATTTTTTTTGTTAGGAAATCTATATATCTGGCCAATTATAATATTGTTATTATCCTGAAGATTGAGTCAGACTGTATTTATTTCACTTCTTTATTCACTCATTTATTTATTGGGTGCCTTTAACTGGGTACTTTGCTAGACACTGGATACAGAATAATGAAAATGACAAATAAAATCTGCTTTCATGGAGCTGGAATCTAGCAAGGAAGACTGAGCACCAGGTTCGGCAGATATATATTTATCAGAGTATTCCCCATGCTCTCAATTTATTAAATTCTCTGCTCAAATGTCACCTATTCAAGAAAGGCTTTCCCAGGCCAGCCTGTCTGGATTCTTAAATAAAAGTGATAATACAACTTGCTTTATATTTAGTCATCTAAAAGAAATTATATATATGTATGTTTAAAACTTATATTACATATATTTTATGTGCATAAAATATTAACTTTTATATGTATATTAAATACATAGATATCAAATATTAATTTTATATGTATGAAATAATTTAAACTATAATATAATCTATAACAAAAGCTGGTGAATATTTGTTACTTTAACATATACATGGATGTTGAAGAATAGAGCACTCATAACAGAATATACAACAAAATGAAGATCAGTGTAATGGAAAAGAGTTCTTTTTTCCTAATAACATAACGATATTAGAAAAAGCACTTTAAAATGCTTAGGTCTTTTATTTACCTCTTTTTTTGTTGTTGAGTATGAAATGACTGAAAATGTAGAAAGCGAAAAATAATTTTCTTTAAAAAGTACACAGTTAAAAATATGCCTTTCTCAAAATGAAAAATACCTTTTTGTGTTAGTTATTATGTATTGATAACTAGATATGTATGCATTAAAAAGTGAGTGTGATACTAATATATCATGCAAAAAAAAAAGCCAGACAATAAGCCATCACTACTTTCAAAAAAGCTACCCATGGTCTTTAAGCTTCTAAAATAACTTTTATATTCTTGTAGGATATTAGGTAATGCATTTTCAGTTCTTCAGAATCTTTTCAGACTGATGAGTTTTGAGCTAATTTATTGCTACCAAAATTTAATGGAAGGATATTTTGCATTTTTCTTTTACTGCATATTGGTTTTGTTTCTTTTCACACTTGCTACCTGCTTAATTAGGTCTTTTTTTTTTTTGGCTCTGCTAACTTGAAAGCTAGAAATCTCTTTTTTTTTTTTAATCTGAATGATTAATTCTAACTTATTAAGACCTATGCACCTGATCTCCTCTATGAATTCCTGAAACTTATCAATGCCTAGATATTTTTCCACAAACAAAACCATTCCTTTAGAAGTTTTTCCCTCCTTTGTTCTTGCCATCCTACTCTAAACCCAACAGGAAGGTGTGTACTGCATTTTAACGAGAGTTTAAAATTATGTTGTCCTTGCCTTTTTAGACAATGATGCATTTTGGTAAATAATTTGTTACTCCCATTTTCATGCATCCCGCCGTGTTCTGGACCACTTTCATGAAGAGTGTTTTCAAGGAGGGTCTTTGGCTATAACACTTTTGAGTCTTTGTACACCCAAGAATATCTTTATTCCCAACTCATATTAAAAATATTTAGATGCACATAATAATATACTTGGTTCATTTTTTTTCCCAGTATCTTGAAAATCTTATTCCATTGTGTTCTTGCTACCAGAGCTGAGGATGAGAAGTTTGGTGTCAATCTGATTTGTAGTTCTTTGGGAGTTATCTGACGCTTCTCTTTAGAGGATTTTAGAATTTTATCCTGGTCTTTAATCTTTTGAAATTTCTTTTTAAATAATATGTCTAAATGTATGAAAACAAATATATACCATGAACAAGTCAGTGTATTAAAAGACTAATATCATGATCAAGTAAATTTTATTTGAGAAATCAAAGATATTTTCAACATTAGTAATCTCTTAAAGTTATTCACTTCATTAACATAAAAAGAATATCCACCTGGTCATTTAGATTATAAAAACACATTTTGTAAAATTCAAAATGAAACTAATAAAATTCCTTATCGGGCTACGTATAGAAAAAAAAATTTATTTAACATTGTCAATGATACCTAGCAGAAACCTACAAAGAAACATAAAACATGAGAATCATCCCCATTAAGCCCAGACTCTAGACAAATATATTCATGTATCAGCAGCAAATAACAAAACGGAAATTAAAAATTTGCTTAAATGATAAGGAAATTTATTGACTTACAAAACTAGAAGACCAGATGTAAGTCAGGCTTCAGGATTGGCTTGATTCAGTAACTCTGTCTCTGTTTTTTTATAATTCACTCATATGAGGTATATGTGTTTGCTTCACTCTTAGGCTCAATATTTTTCATGGTGGAAAAATGAATGTAGCATTTTTCAGACATCTGACACCCACACAATGATGTCCAAAAGAAAAGAATGTATCTCTTTTGATGGATCTATTTTAAGACAGAAGAAACTTCATGCCCAGAATCCTCCAGCAAGTCACTGTCCATGTCTGTTGGCCCCAAATTAACTATGTTCAATTTCTATCCTCCACTTTGGCTAAGGGTAATATCTTATGATGATTGGCTTAGGCCTGAATTATTGGACCAGTCATTATGGCAAGCGTGATGGGATTATATCTGATCAATAAAATTTAACTCTGAAGCCAGGGTTGGGTCAGTTTTCTCTGAAGCAAATGGGGTGCTCTGGGGAATTTTGGATATCTGATCTTAAAAATCAAGTCATCGACTGAAAAAAAGAGCAGGTGAATAGCTACTAACAGTGGCCACTACATTCACTACCACCACAAGTATTTTAAATTATATGACAAGTCATAAATAATTCAAAAGAACAATAAAAAATAAGAAGTAGGAGATATAAATATTGGAGAGAAGTAATTGGAAGAAGATACAAAGTTGTCATTTTATAGTGTTATCTTACAAGAAATAAAATAGAGCTAACTGAAAGTCTAGACTGTTGAGTAAAATGACTTGGTACAAGATCAACACTAGAAAATCACTTTCCTACACATAAGCAATAACTGATTAGAAATTGTAAAAAATATCGCATTCACATATTATCAAACTTGCTGCAAAGATAGAGTTTGGACGTTTATATCAAAAGAACAGAAGAAGAGTTCACATTTTTCTGTGAATCCTTGAAATTATCAAGTTCAGTGTTTATCAACTCTATGTGAATATTAGAATCACCCAAGATCTTTAAAAATTATTGATATTCAGGTCCATAAAGACCAATTATATCACATTTCTGGGAGTAACACCAGGAATCTGGAATTTTTTAAGGTTTCCCAGGTCATTCCAAAGTAAATCTAGAGTTCACAACTTCTGACTAAATTCTCCACTGCACTTTTTATGATGATGGTAAGAAGAGGCAGAAAAGAAAGAAAACAAAAATACTTGTCTGGAAATTGGAATAATTGTTATAAATTGTTGGACTACAAAGAAATTGATGAGCAAAGCCTCTTAACTATTTATAGACAATGAGCTTTACAACACTAAATGTTTAGAGAAAAGGACAGAATGTTTTGGAATTAAAATATCTTTTCATTCTCATAAAAGTATAAAATTGCCTAGAAAATTAATTCTCTTTGGATCAGGTGAGTGTGTTGCTGTGAGAGATTCTGTGGAAGATGTGACCCTATCCTAAGGCTGAAGCAGAAGTTCAGAGTCTCTGAGCAGACTCAGAAGAAGGGGAGAAAAGGGTGCAGACCAGAGTGGCGATGGAGGAGGTGGTGAAGGTCAGGTACAGATCTGGGAGTGAGAAGCTCAGTTAAAATGAAAAATCCAGGGGCTGGCCCAGTGGTGCAAGCGGTGAAATGCGCGTGCTCCGCTGCAGCGGCCCGGGGTTCACCGGTTTGGATGCCGAGCGTGCACTGACGCACTACTTGGCAAGCCATGCTGTGGCGGCATCCCATATAAAGTGGAGGAAGATGGGCACGGATGTTAGCCCAGGGCCAGTCTTCCTCAGCAAAAAAAAAAGAGGAGGATTGGCAGATGTTAGCACAGGGCTGATCTCCTCACAAAAAAAAAAAAAGAAAGAAAAATACAAAAGCAGACTGAAAAATAAGTAGGGCGAAGCCTGAGGTTTTATATTTTATGTTATTTCTTCAGCCCTGACCTTGCAGTGGCCTGGAGACAACAGGGCTGTGTGCTAGGACATTGCTCAGTGCTTGTTCCTTAAGACATTTTCTGCTTTGCATATATCCAATGTCAACTCTGGAGCATCCGAAAACAAGTTAAGAAGTTTTGTGAACAAGAAACTACAGTGTCTCTTTCTAGCATATTATTGCTATTACTATAATTCAAAGGGCTTCACTAAAAATATTGAAATACTATTTAAAATAGTGTTCATTTTAAGCTGAATCCTTTCAAGTTGCATCTTAGCAGGCAATATTTTCTGTTAGTGGAGTCTGAATATGTTATGCCTCTGGAAAAGATTATTTTTAAATAAATTTGGAAATATTTTTTTTTTTTTTTGTGAGGAGATCAGCCCTGAGCTAACATCCGCCAATCCTCCTCTTTTTTTGCTGAGGAAGACGGCCCTGGGCTAACATCGGTGCCCATCTTCCTCCACTTTATATGGGACGCCGCCACAGCATGGCTTACCAAGCAGTACTTCGGTGCGCGCCCGGGATCCGAACCAGCGAACCCCGGGCCGCCGCAGCGGAGCGCGCGCACTTAACCGCTTGCGCCACCGGGCCGGCCCCAAATTTGGAAATATTTTGACACATCAAATTTCCTTTTCAGTGATTTTTTTTTAGTAATGAATATTTTTGACTTAGTGGCTTTAATTGTTAATAACAAAAATATTTGTAGGCGGGATGGAATAGGATACAGAAAACATTTGCAGAAGAAGAAATAATCATTATTTTAAGTTGTAAATGCTATTTAACCACTTGAGTTTGGTAAAGAAATATTTTCTTGCAAAATTCTATTTTTTAATAACCCTAAAATTATTCACACAGTATACTATGTTAGAACTCTTTCTAGTATGGCAGGCTGCCAATTTCTCTACTTTCTAACAATATAGACAAATATATTAGAGACTAGGAGTTAGTCCTCTACAAAATATTAAGTTTATAAGAAGAGAAATTTCCTAGTGATCTATTTGCACCTTTTTACCCTATGGCATTCAATAATTTACCAAATACTTTTATGCTTCTTAGGTATGTTGTCTTAATAAATATAGTCAGTGCCTCTGATATTAAAATGTAAGATATTATTTTATATAGAATGTTAAAAATATTTAAGTGCTCATAAATTCTAATTTATTTTTAGCTGGGACACCACTCAAAGCTCTAATGAATCCCTGTGCTACTGAACTGAAATGCTACTGAATATCCCTAATGCCCTTTGGACAGGCCAACCAAACCCTAGCAAACCTGGTGTATTAAAGCTGGGGAGAACAACCCAAGCCAAACTTTTACAACTACTTGGATCCCAACACAACTTACATAGGCATCAGAAGAATGAATTTAAGCCACTTTTCTGTCCCCTGGCAACAATGTTGATTGCTAAAACTAGAAAATTCTGATTGACATCAACTTACCAACATCACAGAGAAAAATACTAGCACAGCAGTAGGCTGGAAGATCTTAACCATAAGCTGTTCAATACTTTTGGACATACAAAATTCTTCTCCCCCTAGCTTTGTCCTTTGTCTTTGACTTGAACCATTTTAAACTTCTCCCTCAGACCTTCCCATAACATGTTGTTTTTCTCTGAACATAGTTCATTTTTTTCTCATCATAATATTATTAGCATGTGAGAGTGCTTCCTTATGAAGATTATGGGAGTGTTGTCTACTGGAATCTAAAGCATACGTGATCAAACTCTCACTTTATTTTTGGTTCTTCTCTATTTTGTGGTCAGTGGAATGTAAATATTTTTCAATTTCCCCTTATTATGGCTGTCACTTCATTAGGTGTTATGGGCTAAATTGTGTTCCCCCCACAAACATATGTTGAAGTCCTACCTCCCAGTACTTCAGAATATGACCTCCTTGGGAAAAAGGGTCTTCCAGAGGTGGATTCCAGAGGTAATCACATTAAAATAAGGTCATTTAGATGCGCCCTATCCAATATGACTGGTGTTCTTATAAAAAGGGGAGATTTGACGCAAAGACAGACATGCACAGGGAAAAGACCATATGAAGACAAACAGGGAGAAGACAGCCATGTGACTGGAAAGATGCATCTACAAGCCAAGGAATGCCAGAAGCTGGAAGAGACCAAGACCAATACCAAGGATGTATTCTCCCTTGGTGCCATCAGAGACAATAGTATGGCCTTGATGACACTTTGATTTTGAACTTCTAGTCTCCAGAACTATGAAACAATAAATTTCTGTTGTTATAAGCCACTCAGTTTTTGGTACTTTGTTACAGAAATCCTTACAAACAAATACATGAGATTTTTGTTATCTCTACACAATCTCTTAAATTTCCTGGCTTCACACATTCTATTTTTCAAACTCATCCTGCTCATTAGAATTATAAAACACTTGTCTCATTCATTATAGTAAAGACACCTCTGATCATTGCCTCTGCATATGCATGTTAAAAACCATTGTGGACATATCTATTCTGTTAAAACAATATTCTTTCGTGTCATATTTCACTGTTTGGAATGAAGTCGTTAGCCATTTACAGCAGCAACTGATGCTTGGCTGTAGTCAGGCCCCTCGTCTCTTTCACAAGGAAGGAGACCATCCACCCAAAGCAGTGCAGGCAGGACGAAGGCTCTGAAACACCAGAGAAGATCATTGTTATCACAGAAGTAAATGATGTGAAAAATATTCCACTGAGAGTTTCTCCTAATAAGCCCCTGTGGATTTGCGTCATTATTTATTAATGTCTCTTATTTTTATATTACTGTTATTCTAGTCATTGTGTCTAGAAGCAACCAAGAATGGAAATGGAAAGCAATTTGTCTAAAACCTCAGTTATCCCGAAACCAGTTTAAGTAACCAGAAGTAAGTTCAAAAAGCTGTAACTGCAAAATTTCTGGACTTAAAATATGTTACCCTAAATGCATGCATCCAGGCAGGAGGTGCATCCCTTGGTCTGGCATTCAGAGCCTATGCACTCATAATTCAAAGACAATTCTACAATTCCACTCATTTTCAGATCAACTACATAGAAAGATAAGAAACTCCTCAAATTCAGTAATTTCATTTTATTTTTGTAGCAATGCAAATGCATTAGAGAAAATTCTAAATATAAAGAAAAACAAGCACCAATAGATTAAATTGCCTTTAAAAACACCTATTAGCATTTTTAAATTCTTTCTGAATTTTTATCTACGCATACATCTTTCATAATAATTGCTGTACATCTATACTATGTAAACTTTCTCCTTTATAGTTTTATAGTATATCAAAGATATTTTCCGTGCCATTACTTGTTGGCCACACAACCATTCTATTCTATTTAATTCCATTACAACTATGAATTAAGGTAAGCGTGGGTGTTGTATCATGTCTCTAAATAGACAGCAGCAAGCAGCGGCAGATAGAATTGTGACTTAGAGGGATGAGCTGAACGTCCATTGAAAGTTAACATGTGAACTCTAACACAATCGTGCAATGCTCCTCAGTAGCTACTGGATGATTCACTGTAATACTGCATGGCTAGAGTCATTCCAAATGCTTTAATTCTGTACCTCTGAATCTGCTGTTTAAGAAGTTAGAAAAGCACACAGTATACCAAACACTTTAGTCTCATTTGTAGAATGTGTAAAATTAAAGAAAGGTTTAGCTCAGAGGGGGATATTTCAGATATGGAAAATGAACTCATGAACCACACAGGTGATGCTTGATGGAAGCAGGCTAATTGTATGCTACACCTGGCCACCCCAACATCCACTCCCACTGTGGGCAAAACCCTGAATGGGCAATCTGCACACTGGGCAAAGAACCATGCCCTGGTCTGGTGGGAGAATCCCTGCTGGTAAGGAAACATTAATATAACCCAATCCACAGGATTGCATAAGGTCCATCCAGTTGTGAAAATTGCTCTGTTTTGTAATGAAACTAGATTTTGAAACTCCTCTGGAGAGATTCTCTTTCTTATAAAACAAAAAACAAAAGCAACAACAACAAAAATGAATCAATAATGTATTACCCTAATCACTAAAATATTTTAGTTGTCTTTTTAAGATATATAGAAATATACATTTTTCTTCTTCTCATAAGAGCAATTACAGGTGACTAGGCCTATTTAAATATAACCCCCCATGCTAACTATTGGATTTGCATTAACGGTAAGGAAAAGGGAAATAACATTTATTTTTTCAGAAGCATGAAATGAGTCAAACAGTTGACACACACCACTCAATTTAATAATTATAACATTGCTATGAAGTAACATTGCCTCCATTTTACAGATGACAAAACTGAGTCGACAATGAAGATGCATGGCTAGTAAACAGAACATCCAGGATTAAAATTCTAATCTTACTCCAAAATCTGTGTTCTTAACCAAAATACTGTACCGCTTCCTTCTCATAGTCTATTAACCAGACAGGTCTTTCTGAAGTTCAGAGAACTACAAAGGATCTTTCAAAACTACTAAGATACCACTTTTTCCTTCCTCATTTAAACTTAGCATAAAGCAAAAAGTCAAGCTGAAACTACTTCAGCTGCCCTTGTATGTCTCTCGGACTCACTGAAATACAGTTCTCACCATCTGCACTCTGAGGTCCAGAGGAAAGGAAAAGAAGATAAGAAGACAAGAAAAGGAAAACAGTAGAAAGAATTGTACAGTTGAAAAAGGAGAAGGGATATAAAGGAAGAGGAAGTAGATGAGAAAAGAGAGAAATATAGCCCTTAATTCCCTACTTTTCAGCTACTCTGTATTAGAGAAATGCACTTATGCCACCATAGCCTCGAATCAATGATGGGGAAAAGTGTGTGTGTGCACCCTTGTATTTCATCTGTGCCATTTTTTGGTGTCTTGGGCTAAGTTTTGAGTCCTTTAGGATCTTTGAATGTTGACAAAATGAACAGGAAAAGTAATTCTAGAATTTAGAGGAAGACAGATGAACTGCAGATTGCATATTTCATCAACTGTCATCTCAGTTTCAATTTTTATTCAGGACAAATCTTCAAAGAAGTCAGCCCGTCTTCATATCTTGACTTCATGATCTCCGCAGTATTTGGTATCATAAAAATAATTTTTAAAAAGAAGCAGAAAGCAAAGCAAGTGCATATGGTCATTTTGTGTGCTATCCATGGAATCTGCCTTTACTGCCTTTGCAACCTCATTACTTTGCGGTACTTGCAAAGTCCGCTGGTGACTGGGAGTCTTCTTAGCCCAAAAAGTAACATATTTTGTGTTTCACACATTTAAAAATAATCTAAGACATTAACATACTCTTAAAGCATGATAACCTAAAACCAAACGTCAGGGCTATTATTGAGTATACTCCAGTATTTGGGTTGTGCGCTCAATTCCAATTCATTTGTTGGGGGGTGGGGGGCAGTTTCCTCCATGCCACCAAGCAATGCTCCAGACACCAGCTGGGTGTCCCATAATTCATCTCAATTTTGACACTATCTACCCAGAGATTGTATCTGATTCCACAGGTAAAGGGCTCAGGCCCACAGCACAACCCTCTATTTCGGACAACAATGGCAAGCCTAGGTTGTGATCAGTGCTTTTGACCAAATGGCCACAAATTGGAGGTTCCAATGACCCCCTCCAACTCAGGATGCCAATCACAAATGCAAGTTGTTACCTGTACATCTGACTGACTGGTCATATGTCAGAGATTTCCATGACCCCCTCCTTGGGTTCAACTAATTTGCTAGAGCGGCTCACAGAACTCAGGAAACTCATTTACCCATTAGATAACTGCTTTATTATAAAAGATATAAGTCAGGAATAGCCATATGGAAGAAATGCATAGAACAAGGTATCAGGAAAGGGCAGGGAGCTTCCATTCCCCCTCTGAGCATGCCACTCTCCCCACATCTCCACGTGTTCACCAACCTAGAAGTTCACCAACCTCTTTCAACTCCCTCCTTTGGGGTTTTTATGGAAGCTTCATTACATAGGCATGATTGATTAAATCATTTGCCATTAGCATTCAATTCAACCTCCAACCCCTCTCCAACCCCTCCCCCCTCCCCAGAGAGGTGGGACTAAGAGTTCCAACGTTCCAACCACAGGATTGGTTCCCTAGAAACCAGCCCCCACCCTTAGGTGACCTAGGGGCACTCCAAACATCACCTCATTAACATAATAAAAAGCATCATTATCACTCTCACCACTTAACAAGTTCCAAGGGTTTTAGAAGTGCTGTGCTAAAAACAGGGACAAAAAACAAATATATATTTCTATAATAAGAAATCATTTATAATTTATATATTATACAATTTATAATAAAATCACAATATCACATCCAGCAAAGATGCAGGAATCAAGGTGTATCTGTGACACTTGCTGGTGCTGGGTGACAAGAGGCAATTCACTGAAGCTTTCTGTGTTTCAGTTTTCTATATGTAAAATAGAGATAATAGTACCCACCTCCTAGGACTGCTGTGATGGTTAAGGAAGATGATTCTTGAAAAATACATAACACTGTACTGCCCTATAGAGAATGCATTCAATAAAAGTAGTCAGTATTACTCTTATGTTTATTATTATTACTGGTATAACCAATGTGAAATACCTGAAGAAATGGATCTCACACACCCATGGACGTCCAGAAGTATACTGCCCTTATGCTATTTAGTATAGCATTTTGATTACTCCAATTTGTTAATGACCAGTTTGGTTCAAAACTGCACATGCATACAAGTTAGGTGAGGTAAAATGAAATTATAAATTATTTGTAAAATATTAAAGTAAAATGTATTTTGTATGTGGTTTCTGGGCATTTGAAAGGAGATTCTAAATTTATGCTGTTAAATAACTGCCTGAATGAGCATTCAGGGAGAGAATGTCGCGACAGCCCTCTACATACCACAGAGACTGAGGACAACGAGCACCCTCAGGACCATTGGGCGAAAGCCTGTTGGTCCCCCTCACAGATCATTGGTGATCTCTTTATCTCTGGAAACATACCTAGAATTGTTGCACTTCCATGTTATTTGCAAATCACTGTTGATGCAACAAAAAAGCCATACATCTACAAAGCTATCTTAAAGAATGAGGGCTTTCATCCTGGAATAAAACGCAATTTACTAGCTCAAGATGTCTCTTGAACAGCTCAATATTACGCCCGAATTATGAAAATACCTTGAAGGCAGTGTTTCTAGTTTGTATCAGCAATTCCCTTTCTCATAGCATGAAGAAAATCAATACACTAGTAATGACAAAAGAAGTGCTATCTGCATGACTATGTAACCACTAAAAATTCATGTTACTACTCTATGTCTAATGTCAACCAATTAAAATTTAGTTTACTATATTAAATAAAAATGTATTCCAAGTTTTCTGCCTGTGGCTTGTTAAATGACAGTCATGTTACAAATCTGTGATAACATAGGTTATCCTAGAAATGCTGAGATCCACAAAAGAGAAGACGCTAAAGGGCACTATTGTCAGAATTGGATTGTAGTGCATCCTTCTACAATTACCAGAAATATCTAGGGAAAATCATTATGAGGTCATTTGAGAAAGTTCTTAAAAAGTGAATTAAAATTTAGTGTGGGTATTATCGCTTGCTGAGCATTTTTGAAGAATCAGATTGAGACTTCTCTGGGTAAGGTAAAGCTCCACTAGGCACGATATTACAACAAAAAGAACAATAAAACTCCTCAATCAGTAATAGCCATATATTACACATGTTGAAGGAAAAAAACCCCAGCACTTGTATCACTTATATTAAGGTTGGGCACCATAAAGTAAGAAAAAGAAGTGTACTCTAATGAAAAGGGAAGTATGACTTTCATTTCAAACCCTCCTTTAAAATCTCCCATTTTGTCAGATTTAAACTTCTACTTTTTCAGCTGCCTTAGGTCTTTTAAGTTGCCAACATATCCTCTTACTTTTAAGATGCAATTATCTTTCCAATCTTTTTTTAACTTCTGAGCAATCTATTTTATTCCACTGGAAAGAAGTTGAAATTGAAGTCAAAGGCCACTTTTTTTCAACAAGACTTTCATAATGTAATGGTTTAGTATGCTTAATTTACTACAGATAAAAAAACAATCTCTCATTTATTACTCTGTAATAATCCAGTTTAGATAGTCAAAATTAGTAAATTGGACATCTCTCATAAAATTATTTCCATTACTTTAATTTATGCCTCAGATACTCCTATATTTAAAAATGTCAGAGTTAATTCTTGTTATTGCACTTGAGAAAGTTGAAAAGTTGCAAATATAAAGTGTTATTAACAACATTTATCAAAAAAGAGGGAAAAAACCAAGTGCTACAATTGCTATTGTTTTTAAACGTCCTCTGGGTATAATGTGAATCATTGTATCATGATTTTACCTCTGCATCTGTGACTAATTTGTTTCATTTGTTGTAATTTAGTGTTATTAAGGTCATATCTTGGTATTGGTTCCCATTTGTGACCTCTAACGTTGCTCTTGCAACGGCCATAGGCTGCAGCGAAATCTTAATTCCCCATTCAAGACCATGCTCTGTTGGTCACAAAGGGAATTATCCATGAGACGAGAGATAAGTTAGTGCAAAGTCACAATCTATATTACTAAAATAATTTTGAAAGTCAGGTATATAACTATATTCATGATGGACAACACACTATTAGCATCATTATATGTAATTTAGATTCATGGCCTTTAGAACATATTAAAAGAGTAGAAAATACTAGTAGGCATCAGTGGCTTTTATCTTTTAGCTTCTAAATATGCATTATAATAAGAGTAATAAAAATGTATTGTTCCTCAGAAGCTGAATCCTGTGATGTATAAAATAAATTAAGATTACACCATAAACAAGCTTTCCACTGATCTTTTATAGCAACCTTCCATTTTCCAGTAGGTGACCATTTGCAGTGATTTGTCATAAACCAGCGGTCTCACATGCTGAGGGTGCTGTCCGACTGCTGTAGGGAAAGTTAGTTTGACGAAACACAAATGAAAAGTGTAGCAGAAAATTCATCCCACAGCCAATGCCTTCTAGACTGTAGAAGTTCTTCTCACAGTGGGCAAAAGATTTTGGGATTCTGAAGGTGAAACCCTGACTATACGGGGAACAACTCTGCTGTGCACCCCAAAGAATTTAGTGGCCATTCAAATCCCTTAGCTCAAATGCTAACCCAAACCTGGAATCTTAGAAGCTTGATTTCAGTTAGGGACTTGGAATAGATATCCAGCTAGTTTGCAATACCGGCATCAATTTTGTTTGTTCGGATTCCCCCAGGGTTTATTGAATTCCAAGAGAATATTCTGTCCACTGTACATTTATTAGGATTTGAGAGTTACGTAAGTTTAGGTAAAATAAAACATTGGTGATACCGGCTCAATACAAGGTTGACGGAATGGAAGCCATATTGTAGAAAAGAAACCATATTGTAACTTTGGATGACCTCTGACTAACTCTGGACTTTATGGCCCCTCCCAGCTGCTATAAGTTGATAACTTTGTTCTTTTGAGTTCCTTAGGAATGTGATGACCCCAGGGCAGAGAGTCTATGCGGATAGCCATCATCAATGACAACTGAAAGATCAGGGTATAGGGCATTGCTCCAGTCTCTGATGCATGTCAAGTAAAACAAAAGACTGCCAGGAACTAAGACCAGAGGGATGCCCCCAGCCTGGGACCAAATGCCTCCCCCCCTGGGAAACCAGCCCCTATGTAACTGGCCTGTAGTGTTTGTTCTGTAAGGTGGTTCTTTGAGACGTTAGTCAGCCATCTTCCCCCTTGCTAGCAAACTGTAATAAACTGCCCTTTCTTTTTCACTATCTTGCCTCTTGACAACTGGCTTTTGTCTCGTGGGGAGCCAATTGTGCCCTTTGTGTGGTAACATTAGTATCCAGACTTCCACAGAACTTTGAGATTTTAGCTGCAAAATATTATGTCCTGCAATGAGTGTGATATTGTGATTTATAAGAAATATATATTTGATCATTCACATGACCAAATATATTTGATCTTTGTCCATGGTTCCTGGCTCACAGCTTTCAAAACCCTTGGAATTCCCTCAGTGATAAGAGCAATCTTTTTGTCATAATATTTCATCTCTTGTCCTCAGTTCCAGAAATCACTTCAGAGCCATAAAGGTCAAATGGGTGTCTCGTTATTCATAACAAGCTCCACCACCACTAGGTTTATGTTAATGAGTTGACTTTTGGAAAGCACCTAAGGATGGAGCTTGTTGCCAGAGGAAACAGTCATGAATACGATGTGAAGAGAATGCAATGATTTCCAAGGAGGGGAGAAGGGCTAGAGGTTGAATCAACCACCAATAGCCAATAATTTAATCAATCATGCCTATGTAACAAAGCCTCCATAAAAACCCAAAAGGATGGGGTTCCGAGACCTCCCAGGTTGGGGAAACAGAATCCTTCCACCTGCCACTGTGCCTGCCCTCAAACTCCATGAGAATAGAAGCTTCTTTGTTTGGGACCTTGCCCTATGTATCTCTTGATCTGGCTGTTGATGCCTATCCTTTAATATCCTTTGTAATAAACTGGTAATCTAGTGAGTAACACAGATTTCCTGAGTTCTGTGAGCCACTCTAGAAAATTAATCAAACCCAAGGAGAAAGGGTTTGATTGAATTAATTGAAAATTAATCAAACCCAAGGAGAAAGGAGAGAAAGGAGAAAGGAATCTCTAATTTATAGCCAGTTGGTCAGAAGTACAGGTAACAACCTGGACTTGCGATTGGCATCCAGAGTTGGAGGGAATCGTTGGAACCTCCAATTTGTAGCCACTAGTTCAAAATCACTAATCACAACCTGAGCTTGCAATTGTCATCTGAAGTAGAGGACAGTCTTTTGGGACTGAGCCCTTTACCGGCAGAATCTGATACTATCTCTGGGTAGACAGTGTCAGAGTTGAGATGAATTGTAGGACACCCAGCTGGTGTCTGGAGCATTGTTTGGTGATGTGGTGGGAAAATCCTCCTCCAAACATTGTAATTGGGTCCAGAATCCAAATAATGAGTAAATATTATTTTACTATGTTTTGAAATACATGAGTTGTATGCTTCTTAACCAGAAAATATTATATAAAATATGATGCACATAATGTCTGCAAAGATGCAGGAGACTGTGAACATGGAAAGAGCTTTGTCCACTATCTTTTACCCCATTCCAGGTGGTGGCCCTCTTGGAGTTTTGCAGTACACAATCACTTGCTCTCAGGGACTGCAGGTATCCACTGTGTCCTTAAGCAAAAGTGCCCTGGTATGACCCTCTTAACTTTTCTTATGCACAGAGAAGTGGTAGTTTCAATGAAATCCTTAAATGTGCTCAATTGACTTACATATACGAAAGACCTGTCTCCTCATCCCCAAAAGCTTCTAGAATGAAAGGAAAAGAAAAAGTTTATGAGCCTTTAATTATACATCAGAAAATTTTGTTCAAAATGAAGCTTTTATAGGGCCTTAATTTAATTTGAGAGAAAAAAACAAACCTTGGATATCATCCAAGAACTAAAGATCTCTCTTCTCTCTTCTGTCTTCCCTCTTCTCTCTCTCTCTAATCTATACCATATTTTGCATTATTAGCATTGCATTTTATACATAGTCCATGGTCCATAGTCTCTCTCTCTCTCTCTCTCACACACACACACACACACAAAAGTTGATACATTATTATCTACTGTAACCCATATTGCATTCAGATGTCCTTCATTTTTACCTAATCTCCTTTTTCTATTCCAGGATTCCATCCAGGATACTACATTGCATTTAGTAGTCATATCTCTTTAGGCTCCTTTTGGTGTGACAGTTTCTCAGATTTTCCTTGTTTTTCATGACCTTGAGAGTTTTGAGGAGCATTGGTCAGGTATTTTATAGAATGTCTGTCAGTCAGGATTTGTCCGATATTTTCCTCAGGCATTGATGAGAGGAATGGGTTTTTGGGCAGAAGACCACAGAGATAAAAATCTATAGACATTACATTCTCATCACATTGTATCAAGGCTACATATTATCAACATGACATCACTGTTGATGTTGCCCTGATCTTTTGGTTGATGGAGTCTTTGTCAAGTTTCTTCACTGCAAAGTTATTCTTTTTCTTCCCCCTTGCCATACTGTAATCTTTGGAAAGAAGTCACTTTGTGCAGCACAACTTAAGGAGCAGGGAATTTTGTTCCACTCCTTGAGGGCAGAATAGCTACATAAATTATTTGGAATTATTCCGCAGGGAAGATTTTTCTATTCTCCCTGTTTACTTACTTATTCAATCATTTATTTATGTCAGTATGGACTCATGGACATTTATTTTATACTTTGGGTTCTAATCCATTACTACTTTATTTTTTTGTTGCTCAAATTATTCCAACTTTGATCATTGGGGTCCCTTTCAGTTGGGTCTTGTGTCCCTTTGACATACCCCATTAGTGTGTGTGTGTGTGTGTGTGTGTGTGTGTGTGTGGTATGTGGGGGGGCAAGTGAGAATTACCTTACTTTCTGGCATTACACAATGCTATGAGTTCATCTTGTGTATTTCCTGCCCCCTTCTTAGAATGAGCCATTTTTCAAGGAGCTCTGCTTCTTTTCATCAGAGGATGGTATTAAAAACTGAGATCTGAGTGCTAGATCTACTCATTGTAACTGGAATATCATTGTTTTTAGGCCCTCTTAGTTGATAGAGCAAGGAATTATATGTGTATGTATACACATATCTATAAATATCTCCCTATTTAGCCCTCTTCAGCTATATTAATCTAAATAAAGAGTTCATACTGATCCATCTAACACTAATCCATTACCGTATGGCTCATTCTAGCCTCCTCCTTCTTATCTGTAACCTCCTGCTCCAACAATATAAACCTGGCTCTCACCATCCACCATCTATTTATTTAATAGGTTAACTACAATATATACATATAGTAGTTTAAGAATTATTAAATGTACCCTCATGGTAAAAAACTTTATCACCTAGTATACAATGCTTACATACTGTTCCTTTTGTCTTTATTCTTTCAGACTCTACTCATTTCCAAAATTACTTAGCTCTGCCTCTTTTGCCCCACCCACTTCTGTTAGGTTGTTTCATACATTTAGTATACAGTTAGATTCTCTTGTCCCATTCTACATCCTATCCTGGGTTCTCTCAACCTCCTAAATGCTTTTTAAGAATATTTTGCATATATTAAAGCTCACTCTTTGTGATGTAAAGTTCTATGGATTTTGACAAATGCATAATGTCACTCACAATTACCATCATCTATCATTGTAGATCCTACAAAATATCTGACCAATACTTCTCAAAACGCTCAAGGTCATCAAAAACAAGAAAAATCTGAGAAACTGTCACCCTAAGAGGATCCTAAGGAGAAATGACTATTAAATGCAATGTAGTATTCTGGATGGGATCCCAGAATAGAAAAAGGAGATTAGGTAAAAATGAAGAAGATCTGAATAAAACGTAGATTACAGTAGATAATAACGTATTAACATTGGTTCATTAATTTGACAAATGCAAATACAAATATAAGCTATTAATAATAGGGAAAACTGGATTGAGGTATATGGGAATTTTCTGTACTATCTTTGAAATTTTCTGTAACTCTAAAACTATTCTCAAATAAAAATTTTATTAAAATTAATTACATCAAAATGAATCTATAAACTGAAAGCAGTCATATCAAACTAAAATAGAAGAAAATATCTTCAAGACTATAGAGTAATGAGGGATTTTTTATTTTTATGAGGAAGATTGACCCTGAGCTAACATCTGTTGCAAATCCTCCTCTTTTTGCTGAGGAAGATTAGCCCTGAGCTAACATCTGTGCCATCTTCCTCTATTTGGTATATTGGATGCCACCACAGCATGGCTTGATGAGCCATGTGTAGGTCTACTCCTGGGATCTGAACCCACAAACCCCGGGCTGCTGGGCCGCTGAAGCAGAGCGTGCAAACTTAACCACTATGCCACCGGGCCGGTCCCTAGAGTAAGGAGAAGTTTTTTTAACAAGATTTTTTAAAGATAAAAACCAAAATGGTAGCACTCAATTAATTCAAATATATTGAAAAATAAATCTCTGTTCATCTCAAAGTAAGGGAAAAAGCAAACCACAGACTGTGAGAAAATAATTTCTAAGCAGGTGGACATCAAAGGGACAAGGATCTAGGATATATGAAGAACATCCACAATACAATAATAAGGAGATAAACTGCACATAGGTAAGAAAAATAGAGAGTGGTGGCAAAGACTATGAATGGGCGGTTCACTGAAAAGGAAAATAAAATTAACAAGAATTTGAACAGATAAGCTACCTCATTATCCGTGAGGACAATCCAAATTAAACCTATGAGAAACAATCAAAAGTCTGACAAGCATTGATAAAGATTGGAGCAACAAGACATCTCCCTCAGTGCTGGAAGGATCTAATTGGCACCACCGTTCTGGAGAGGAATTTGGAATATTTACTACATTAAAGATGCCAGTACCCTACTATCCAGGAATTCAATACCTAGTCACATGCATTACAGTAGTACTTTAAAAAATATATTAACCATCATTTGCAGTAAAAAATAGTTTTTATATTGCGATCCCATACACACATAGTTTTTCCAAGGAAAAAAGTTCCATGAGACAATACCCTTATTATGTGTGATACATTTGGAAATTTTCTTTTATTATCTTCTCCCATTCCATTCCATTCTTTTGTATTTCAATTTTTTTAAATCAGGGAGGCAGGTATATTGCTGAATTTTTGTAACAATGAGAAAGTGTAATACTTAGCTATTTTTCAAGAGAAGAATGAATGTATAGTGAAAATTAATGAAATAGAGAAAATTGCATCAGCTTAATAAAACACAAAAATACATTAAGATACAATTTAACTACAGAATGACACTTGTACATAAAATTTAAAAATACACGAAACAAAATTATGTATTTTGGAGTGCAAACAAATTTAATAAAAGTCTAAAATATGCACAGGAGTGATAAACTTAAAATTTGAGATAGTGGTTACCTCCAGGAAGTAAAGGAGAATGGAATTGAGAAATAGTACAGCAGTGTCCCCTTATCTGCAGATAGGTTCCAAGAGTCTCAGTGGATGCCTGAAACCATGCATAGTACCAAGCCCTATATATACTATATTTTTTCTTATACATACATACCTATGATAAAGTTTAATTTATAAATTAGGCACAGTAAGAAATTAACAACAATAACTATCAATAAAATAGAACAATTCTAACAACACACTGTACAGAAGTTATGTGACTGTGGTCTCTCTCTCTTAAAATATCTTATTGTACTATACTCACCCTTCTTGTGATGATGTGAGATGATACAATGCCTACACGATGAGATGAAGTGAGATGAATGACATAGACACTGTGACATAGCCGTAGGCTACTTTTGACCTTCTGATATGTCAAGAGGATCACCTGCTTCCCACTGTGGTTGACTGCGGGTAACCGAAACTGAAACTGCGGACAGCGAAACTGCAAATAAGGGGGACTACTCTATAAAGGAGGTTTTAATTACATCTGTAGTTTTATTTCTTAAGCTAGAAGGTAGACACTTGGGAATCCATTTAGTATTCTACTTTTAGCGTACTTAAAATATTTCATTATAATAAAAAAAGGAATGCAATATTCAGAAATAAAGAGAAATCTCTAAAAAACTGTTGTGATACTTATCTTTGCATAATAACTCTAATCAAGCTAAAACGATTAATTCAATTTTGGTGTCCTCCTAGAGTTAAGATATGCCATATGTTCCATCATTCCATCGAGTAAATTCTTCATATTTCTATCTGGATTTCAACCTTTATTAAGCTACCATAAACTGCTCAGTTTTCCTTGCCACTGACAACCCAGAACTGACTTGATAATTTTTTTATACATAAGAAAATGATTTTGCACAACCACATTATCTCATCAAAATTCTGCGTGTAAACCTGGACTGATTAAAGAGTAAACCCTCAGTTGCATGTGGCTATTACTCAAGCTGAATCTGTTTAAACATTACGTTTAGCCCAAGCAGAAAGATACTTCCATTTTCAGGTTTTTGAACAAAAAATAAAGTATCTTTGAAAATGAATTCAGGGAGCTGAGGCGTGTGAGCTGAGTTGCTCAGTTTAGAAGAATAGTACATCTAGACAACATTTTAATAGCCCAGTAGCACAGAATACAATGTGTAGAGCTTTGCTTTATTTCTATTAGCCCGCAGGCAGATCTGATTTATTTAAATCAATGCTTAGTTTTCAAGGTACACTCCATCTATTTGAAATTATAAATTAAATTGATGACAAACATTATCAATGACCCTACAGTTTATCTGTGCCTTGGTTAACTGATGTCCAAATGGAAAAGACAGATGACAGGACAGCAAAGGCTATTTGACGTAATGAAGACTGATAACTTCTGCCTTTGTGGAGTGAAGCACATTTGCCATCAATTTAAATTCCAGCAGTTTATTTCCAGCAGAACCAGACAAAATAAGAAAGTATAAGGAAAGGAGCTGTACTTTCAAAAAGATCTGAATACTGTAACTTAAAATGTCAGCAAGTGGAATTTTTTTTTTTTTTTTTTTGTGAGGAGATCAGCCCTGTGCTAACATCTGCCAATCCTCCTCTTTTTTTGCCGAGGAAGACGGCCCTGGGCTAACATCCATGCCCATCCTCCTCCACTTTATATGGGACGCCGCCACAGCATGGCTTGCCAAAGCAGTGCGTCGGTGCGCGCCTGGGATCCGAACCAGCGAACCCCGGGCCGCCGCAGCGGAGCGCGCGCACCCAACCGCTTGCGCCACCAGGCCGGCCCCAGCAAGTGGAATTTTTATATATTAAATACAAATAAGTGAGGAAGAAAAAAATGAAAACACATGATTTTTGTATTTTCCTCCAATTTGAATGACTAATATTGCTACTACATGATTTTTTAAAATTTCTAAAGTGTGTTATATTTTGGTGTACAAAATATGTTTCCTATATGTAAAATATGAAAAAAATTACCTCCCATGATCCACAATCCAATATCAGAAATGACATTACTCATATCATTGCAAATATTAGTACATCTTCATCAATTTCATCCATTGCCTACTCTCATCCCTACAATCAATATAATTTTAGTTTGCTGCCTTTTCATGTATTTAAAACAGTGTCATGATTTTTGTAGCTGCATACTTTTCTATACGTCTGCTTTTCTCCTTTTTTGCTTGTTCTGAATTGATTCTAAGTTTTTTTGTTTATTCTCTTTTACATATTTTCAATCCACTTGTTTGACAGCTATACACTCTATTTTCCATCCTTTTAATACTTTTGATAATTTCATTTTTTTGATGGAATTTTAACAAAGTCTGAAGTTAATATTTTACGTCTTCTCCAAAATATTAGTGTTACTAGAATATTTTAATCCTAATACCACTCTCCTAAGGTTCACATACTGTTTGTCTGTATTTTAGGTCTGTGCCTTTTTGTAATCCCATAAAGTAGATTTTAAAAATTATTTTAGGGTTCGGCCTCGTGGCGCAAGCAGTTAAGTGTGCGCGCTCCACTGTGGCGGACAGGGTTCGCCGGTTCGGATCCCAGGCGTGCACCAATGTACCGCTTGGCAAGCCATGCTGTGGCAGTATCCCATATAAAATGGAGGAAGATGGGCATAGATGTTAGCCAATGGCCAGTCTTCCTCAGCAAAAAGAGGAGGATTGGTAGATGTTAGCTCAGGGCTGATCTTCCTCACAAAAAATATATATATATATATTTTATATACAACTTTCTTATTCATATTTAACTTAAATGCTTACCTATTTCTTTTCTCATTGTTCCTTTTTGCATTTCTTGATTCCTGAAGTAAATTTCTTAAAACTTTGTTAAATGAAGATATATTAGTGATTTTTATTATCTATAAAATCCCTTATTTCACTCTCTGTAAAATATAATTTTGCTGGGAACACAATTGTAAATTTATAGAATTTTTTTCCTCACAATACTTTGAAGATATTATTCCAAGGTGTTCTGGCTTCCTTTTTTGTCATAAGATATCTGCTGTCAGACTAATTGTCATTCTTTTATAGGTGACTTGCCTTTCTCTCTGTCTGCTTATAAGCACTTCTCTTTGTGTCTGGTAATGTGCACTTCCACACTGGCATATCTAGGTCTAAATTTTTTGGTATTTATCATGCTTAGGCTATGTTGTGCTTTCCATATCTTTAGATCATAATACCCATCCCCTCCCCATCAATATTCTCTACTGCCCATATTTGATATAGTTTATAAAATATACTTTGTATTTTAATATATCTTTGATGAGAATGTAAGCTCTATGTAGGAGGTAATTTTTGTTTGTTTCATTCTCTTTTGTATTTACAGTGTCTAAATGTGTGTGGACTTCATGTGAGATTTAGAAGTAAAACACGTGAAGATAGATGACTGTACGGGAGTTGAAACTGTTTTTGCGGGGGCCAGCCCAGTGGTGTAGTGGTTAAGTTCGGCACTCTCTGCTTAGGTGGCCCGGGTTTGGGGGTTCGGATCCCAGGTGTGGACCTACGCCACTCATCAGCCATGCTGTGGTGGTGACCCACATACAAAATAGAGGAAGATTGGCACAGATGTTAGGGCAAATCTTCCTCAAGCAAAAAAACAGGAAGATTGGCAACAGATGTTAGCTCAGGGCAAATCTTCCCCAGCCAAAAAACAAAGAGACTGTTTTTGAGGGGAAAAAGCATGATCTAGGAGCAAGAAAAGAATATAATTTATAATTATAAATAATACAAATTCATATTATATAATATAATATGTAATATAAATACAAATTATATAATATATAAAAATAATATAAATCATAAGTATAAAATATTATAAATTATTTTCAGTTCTATGAGTAGCAGAGTAGGTAACATTGGACAATCTTCTACTTTAGTTTACAAGTTAGGCAAAACATTTTAAACCTGCTTGAAGACATGAGAGAGCCAATAATATGGTAAAGAACTACCAAAAACAAAGAGATATACATTAATAGACATGTATACATTAATATATATATATGTATGTGTGTGTGTGTATATATATATATTTTCAAGAGTATTGTGTAAGCAGAAGGAAAATGATCCCAGTCAAATCTCAGAGGGGAAAAGAGTGATTGATTAATAAAGAAAATAATAAATATGTTGGAAAATCTAAAAGAATAGCAGATGTTTAGAGCAAAATAACTGATTTGGAGGTTTAAAACATAGGGAAATTAATACACATAATAACAATGGCACGTAAGTTAGGAGAAGAGATGATAAATGATCTAAGGTCTGTAAAATGTCTAGACAGATGTCAAAATTACAAATTAATATTAGATTTAAGGAATTAAAGAGACATACAAAGAACAGAAGAAGAGTACATAACTTCCAAACTAATTAAGGACAGTGCAATAAATTAAAAATACTTAAACAAAAATAAGGCAAGAAAATAGGAAGAAAAGGATCATAAGCAAGTCAGTCAAATAGCCCTTGACAATATGGTAGCTTTGAATTAAAGATATGTTATTCATTTATTAAATATTAGTGGGTTAAATGCTATAATTAAAAGAAAAAGGTTTTAAGGTTATGAACAATAATAAAACTGAAATAAATGCTACTATAAGTGATATAAAAGATATCTAACACATTAGTAAAGTAAAAGGATGGAAAAAAGTATACCATACAAACTTAACTAAAAAAAAGCTGGCATATGATACAGTAACTATACAGAAAATGATTACCAGAGAAAATGATATAAAGTAGAAATCAATAGGAAAATATGAGAACTTTAAAAATTAACAAAAGTACAAGGAGAAATAGTCAGTTCCATAAACATAGTGAAGGATTTTAATATTACTCTTAATAACTGATAAAGAAAGAAGACAAAATCAGTAAAAATATAGAAATCTTGAAAATCATGATTAGCAGATAATATAATAACAATATCTAGGGCACTCCACCCAACTACTGCAGAAAACACATTTTTTTTTGTAACTGCACACCAAACATTTATAAACATTGACCATATTGTGGAGCAGAAGCAATCTCAACAAATTTCAGAATTGAAGTCATACTAATAATGTTTTCTGAACACAATTCATTAAGCTAGACATCAATAATAGAATCAAAGAGAATCTCTGCATGTTTGAAAATTACTTCTAAAAATATTTCCAAATATTTCATTGGCGAAAGATGAAATCTCAATAGAAATGAAGACCTACATTGAATTAAATCTAATGAAAATAGCAAATGATGATAAAAATTTGTGAGATGCAGCTAAAGTTGTATTTAAAGGAAATCTATAGCTTTAAATGCATGTATTATAAGTGAAGGAAGAATAAAAATAAATGAACTAAGCAGTGATCCTAAGAAGTGTTTAAACGATCAAGAAATTAACACCAAAGAAAACTGATGGAAGGAAATAATAAAGATAAGAAAAGAATTGATAAACCAGAAAACAAATATCCAATTGACAGTCAGTTCTTTGAACAAACTAATAAAATTGACAAACTCTTGAAGAAAATTAACAAGAAAATAACTAAGCCATACATAATTAATAACAAGAATAAAAAAGAAGATATCACTAACTGTCCTATAGACATTAACAAGATAATGATGTTATGACAATACACTTGAACATTTAGATGGAATAGAAAAATTCCCAGAAGAAAAAAAAAACAACTGGTAAACTGGCCAACAACAAAAAAAAGAAAAACCTGAATAATAATGTAAATTTAAAGAAAATAAAAGGCTTTTTCTTAGGAAATGAAACTGCAGGACTTAGTTTCATCAATGAATTCTGAAAAAGTTTTAAGAAACAAATAATTCTAATAATATACAATATCTTCCAAATGAGAGAAAAAGAAATATTACCACCCTGCACATGTTTTAGGAGAGCTGATACTGACATTGATATCAAATTCCATTGAGGACAGTATGAAAATAGAAAAATGCAAGCAGATCTCATTTATAATCCCAGATTTTTAACAGTCCTAATAGGAATATTAACCAAAAATATGACCAGAATAGCTTTAGTT
This sequence comes from Diceros bicornis minor, assembly GCF_020826845.1. Lineage (NCBI taxonomy): Eukaryota > Metazoa > Chordata > Mammalia > Perissodactyla > Rhinocerotidae > Diceros > Diceros bicornis. The sequence continues at coordinate 17,335,466 of NC_080742.1, read as the reverse complement.
TAGGAATACAAGATTGGTTTAGGATTTGAACATCAATGTAATTATTACATTAACACGATGTGGTCATCTCAATTGATGCAAAGTAAAAAATATTGAATAAAAGTCACTATCCTTCCATGATAAAAGAACTTTTAGCAACTAGTTACAAAAGGTGATTTTTTAATCTGATAAGGAGAATTCAATAAAATAAAAGTAACAATAATCATCGTACATGTTGGTGACGTTGAAAGTTTTGTCTCTGAGAACAGAAACAAAATATGGATACTTTCATCGCTTCTTTATGTAACTTTGTACTGGACGTCCTAGACAATGATAAAAGGTAGGAAAAAAATGTAACATTTAGAGAGAAAGAAATAAAACTATCATAATTTATACCTTATACCATTATCTAAGAAGAAAATCTAAAAGTGTCTACAGATAAATTATTAGACTAATAAAACAGTCTAGCAAGATTGCTAGATATAAACTCAATATTAAAAACCTACATTTCTATATAGCAACTACAAGAATTGGGAAATGAAATTTTAAATAGAGTATCTTTTACAAAAACATAAAAATCCAATATCTAGGAATAAATCTAACAAAAGATGTGCAAGAACATGAGGCAGAAAACTATAAAGCATTGTTGAGACACATTAAGGGAAGCCTTAAGGACAATTCACAATTTCATGGATTAGAAGATCCGTTAATGAAAAAATGTCAGTTCTCCGTAAAATCTACAGATTCATGCAATCCCATTGAAAATACCAGCAGGATTTTGTGGAGAATAGCAAGTTGTTTCTAAACTTATATGAAAATTCATAAGATCAAGAATAGTCAAGAATAAGAACAGTGGAAGGCCTTGTGTTACAAGACAGCAAGATATAAATTTATAGTAATTACGGGAGAGGCTTGAGGACTAACAGTCCTGGGGATGTAATGTACAGCACAGTGACTATGGCTAACCATATCGTATTATACATTGGAAAGTTGCGAGGAGAGCAGAGCTTAAAAGTTCTCTTCACAAGAAAAAATGTAGTAACTATGTGTGGTGATGGATGTTAACCAAACTTATTGTGGTGATCATTTCACAATATATACATATATCAAATCATGTTGTACACCTAAAACTAATCAATTATAGCTATATGTCAATTATATCTCAATAAAAAAACAGACAAACATACAATGACTAGAAAAGAGTCTAAACCCAGGCATACTATGAACACTTGAGTTTCAACAAAGGTGGCACTGCAGAGCAACAGAGAAAGGGCATTCTTTTTAATAACAAGTGCTAAGGTTGATTGGTTATCCATATGGGAAAAAAGTGAAATTTGAATGCTATCTTATCTCATACATACAAAAAGTCATATCTAAGTGGATTTCTGATCCAGCTATGATTGGCAAAACAATAACATTACTAGAAGATAACATAGAAAGCTCTCTTCAGTAACTTAAGGCCAGATTTCTTAAATAGGATACAAGATGCACTAATTTTAAAGAGAAAATTTGTAAAATTAAGAATTTCTGTCTGTCAAGACATCATCAAGAGACAAGTCCTAGACTAGGCCAGTAAATTTATAACACATATAAATGACAACAAAATCATATCCAGAATTTTTTTTTTAATTCTATAAATGAATGAAGAAAAGGCAAACAATAGAAAAAATGAGCAAGGACCCTAGCAAACAATTCAGAAAGAGGATAATCAAATGGCCAATACACATAAGAGAAGGTGCTCATACTAATTAGCAATGAGGGAAATTCAAGTTAAAACTAAAATGAGACATCACTACACATTTACCAAAAATAGCTAAAATTAAAAATACTGATTAGGAATTGGAGTGGAGGAAGAACAACGGGAACGTGCATAAACTTCAGGTGGAAAGACAAATTTGCACAGTTTGAAAAGCTGTATGGCAGTATCTTTTATGATTTATCATATACATACCCCATGAGTTAACAACCTAACTCCCAGGTATATATCAAACAGAATTGCATGTGTTTTGCACCAAAAAACATTTACAAGTGTGTCCATAGTAGCATTTTTAAGGTCATGAATGAAAAACAACTGCACTATCCATTAACATTTGAATAGGGTCATATATTTTGGTATATATGTATAATGGAATACTAGAGCTATGAAACAGATAAATCTCATATCATAATATTGAGTAAAGAAGGACAAGAAGAATACATCCCTTTTATTCAAATCTTATTAGGTTCATAGTGTTTACGGATGTATGCTTACATTGTTAAACTATCAAGAAAAGCATGGAAGTGTTTACTTTTTGTGGGAGGTAGGAGAGTGGTCAAAAGGTAGGTTTTGTGGAGGGCCTAGCAATGTCCTATTTCTAGACCTGGGTGTTAGTTACATGAATATTTACTTTGTGATAAATTGAGACGCACATTATGTCTATACACTTACCTCTATGGGTATTACATTTTACAATAAAAAAGGTTAGCAGTAAAAAAAAAAATTAATCAAGGGGTATGAGAAAGTAGATTCTGGAGGCAGTAAATCCAGTTATCTTCTATGCCAAAAGTGTAAGAACTTAGGCAAGAATGATTTTAGAAGACAAATAAAATAAAGGACAGGTAAAAAGTCATTCAAAAGGAGAATTAATATAAAAGTAAGACATAATTATAAAATAAATATACCACAAGTTTAGGAAGAAGAGAAGTCTGGGATTAAATGATTTTTTCCTACCACATAAGATTAGAGGGGCATGGGCAAAATCTTTAAATTTTCCGAGTCTCAGTTTCTTCACCCATGCACTGGGAAAAATTATGTATATGGCACATTTAATCACATATATAAATAGAGATAAAAGACATGAGTGGCTAAACACATGATTTCACAGAATTTAGGAACTCAGCGAATGCCCCTTCTCTTCCTTCAATCTATTTCTCCCACTTAAGTAATCTTATTGATGTGAAATTAAGAAGTAATGCTATAACTCATCATTTGTATATTAGAAACATGTTTAAAAACTGAAAATTACATGAAAAGGGAGTAGGTTCATGACGATTTTTGGAAGTTTATTTTTGAAATGTACCCTCCATTTTAGTTCAACTTAATGTTTTCATAGAAATCTCTAATAATGATATCGCAGGAAAGATTCAAATTCCTTTATTTAAAAAGAGTGAAATTAAAACAAGGCTTTACATGATTTTGACTCTAAAGAATTTTAAAAGTATTTTACCCTAAGATTATTCTGTATGGGTATCATTCAGCAATCTTGCCTTTGTCCAGGCACCCATGCTTCCTATTATCTCTAACCAACTCGAAGAGTGGTTACTCTTGCTGTATGAAGAACCAAAACTACAGATGTATCATGAACCAGGTAGAACTCTTTCTCATCCCTAGCCTCTGGGACTGCAGGATAGAAATTTTTAAAAGAATAACTTAGAATTTATAAGAGTTTTTTTTCCTCTCATTTAGAATGGGGTCATCTGCTTGAGTCTTCGGAACTCCAAAAAGCCAATAGGAAACAACTGAGGACCCAAATAAAAATGATCTAAGGAATTGTGTACTTCAGCCTGGCTGTTTTCTAAATTTTAACCAAAAAGGATAAAAGAAGATTCTTTAAACAAACCCATTTCCAGGCTACATAGTCACCGTAAGAAAGCAGAGAGGAATTCTGGACAGAAGCCCTAGCCAGAAGAGCTTAAGCTTGCCTACTATCTCTGTGCCATCTTCCTGGAAAAATAAAAGAGTTGGGAGGCAGCTGGATGCATGGATATACAAACAGTAGATGTAAGAAAACATCCATCTATTTTGTATTTCCATAGACATGTACATATGACAATTTGAACATTAAAAACTTTACTTAAATAATTATTGAGACACATAAAGAAATGTAGGCTTGTGTTAATTTACCTGGTAAGTGTACATTTCTTAGGCATTTTCTCTGACATGTTTTTAACAGCATCATCTCTAACTATGAAGGATAAAAGGTATAATTTATGGGCTGTATCACCAGACAAAATAATTAATAAATATATTATTATAACTATGCAGTCCAATAAGGTAGACACTAACCATGTGTGATTATTTAAATTTAAATTAACTAAAATTAAAAATTCAATTTCTCAATAAAATTACCCATATTTCAAATGCTCAATATCTACACATGGCTAGTAGCTACTGAATTGGATAGTGGAGATTATTTCCATCATTACAGAAAGTTCTGTTGCATGGGGTTGATCTACATCATAGTCAAGTCAGGCAATTTCTCTAGTTAATTTAGATTCTAAAACTCTTCCTTTCTTCAAGAGCAAGATTTGGGTATTTTCTTAAAATGATTTAGATGTTGTATTGTATGATTTAGAGTGTGGTGTGACTGCTATAAACATGGAAAAAATAGCAGTGGCTCAAGCAAGAGGTAAATAGATAGTCTCTTGAAAACAGTCCCAATGGAAGCAATTCGCTCCATGATGTCAGATAATCTGGGCCCCTGCTAGCCTGCTGCTTTGCCATCTTCCTTATGCAGGTTCTGTCTCATGTTCCGGGATGGCTGTTCCAACTCCCACCATCACATCCATATTCCAACAAATTGGCAATAGGGACAGAGGAGGAAGAGCATTCTCCTTTTCTTTTAAGCACGTAACTCTAAAATGGCATACACTGCTTCCTTTCGCATCTCATTGGCCAAAAATTAGTTCCACAGCCACATCTAATTATGAGGGTGCCCAGGAAAATAATCTTAGGCTTGGTGTCTGTGTGCCCAGCTAAAATTTCTATTTCTATAGGAGATAGGAAGAATGGACATTATTAATGCACCGAGCAATCTCTCCTATACTTACCTACATTTTATATTTTCTTATACATACAATTGAGTTTTCCTGCTTCCCTCTATTTATAGATATTCTGGTAAAGATGATGTAAAATTTTTATTGCAAACCTCCAGAACATTAAATAAGACATTTATATTATCACCTGAATTCTGTAATAGAATTCATATTATCAGTTTCAAGTTCCATAGCCCCGTAAGCAGTGAGTTACCCCCAAAACAGAAAATAAAAATTCACTCCCAGTCTGCTAAACGCTTGATAGAAACAAAATGTGTATACAAAAATATCTTATGGCTGACCCGCTTACTGATTTTTGATACGCAGGGAAATCTACCATATGCCATCTCTTCACTTATGCCTAAAAGCTGAGTATTTGAAATGGAAATCTATTCCTGCTTAAATTATAAAATAAAATCCTATTAATATAGTCAATTTTTGCACAGAGAAGCATGTAGTAAGCATTAATTAAGAAATGTTCTACATAGTGTTTAATAAAAGATTGATTTAATAGAACAGGGTATTGTGTATGTCAACTACTCTCTTCCCTACATTAAAATATAAATGTAAGTTAAATAGAATTTATATGGATATAATTTATTGTAATAATAATTTCATGTAAATTCTTAATAATTGAGAAATTGCTGTTAATTCAGCCCTTTCTATTCTTTTAAGATGGGTTACATGAGAAGAAAAGTCAGATTTGCAGATTCTTTCATTTTTTTGAAAGTCAAATAATAAATGGATCTTCATGATAAATAGTATGGCTACACAATTCTCTAGCCTGAGAACAGAAGCCTTCATTTGATGACCCTGAGCTCATGATCTACAAAGTGGCTGGCACCAGAACACACTTGTGATAACAAGGTCAGATTCGACATTGCTATCTGTTCAAATAATGAGCACTTCATTAATAAAGATATAGGGAGTACTGAGTCATTTCCTAAAAAATGTTCATTTCACCTGGTCTGTTCATCAATTATATGATGTGGTACCAAGACTGTATAGTATAACAATAGAAATTTTTTTCAAGGAAGTAGAAGTTATTTTAAAAAATCTCAAGATACGCCTCTAAGCTATTGATAGGTAAATATAATGTCATAGCCCTCTTGACATTTCAAGCATGAAATAGTTCTTCACCAAATCATTCCCCATGTGTACCATTTCTTCACATCTTTACCCTTTACCCTCAAATTATCTCCTGTTCTGTCAATCTCTCTTCTCACTTGAAGCTTCTATGTCATTAATGCAGGACCACAAAGCCAAGTTACTGGCTCCCAGAAACTCACAAATACAACTCAATGGACCGATCTCTAATTGAGTACAAGACTATGTATTGGAAAAATACTGAAAAACCAGGGAACAAGAGACCAGAACGTTAGGAACATAAAGTGATTGACTTCTCTCCAAATTTAAGCCACAGATGACTATAATATGACACTATACTAGAAAAGTGAAAATGTCCTGATACTTATTGTATTCAATCTTATTTAATCCTTTTTAAATTTTTTACTTAATTCAGCTATTATGAAGCCACAATCCTTGACAATTACAGGAAAATATTTCCATTTTTCTACTTCCATTTTATGCAGTCATCCTAACTATTGGCAAAAGAAACTATACCAGAATAATACAACATAAATAAGTATTTCCTTCTATGGTCTCCCCTAGTGCTTTGACCATTAATTAATAAAACAACATTTATGTAAAGATAATGTTCTTTAGATATATTTTCCTTTCTAATTACTTTTCAGTTTCTTATAGAATGGAGATACTAAAATAGCTCCGGCTCAGCAGTTAACAACTTTGTTCCATTAAATTTATTAGATTTTCACATCAAGAAATAATCTAAGAGAGGCATTTTTTATCTGTTTATTATGTTTTGGACCTCCTGTCTATGCTGCATGGATCAGTCATCTCTGGGAGCTTGGACCAACTTTTTGTAGAGGCTATCAGATCGCACCATCACATTAGGACAAATCACTCACTATTATATTTTTTAAAACTGTAATGGTTGGTTACATAAAAAATAATTTGAATAATTTTGTTGGTTGTATGCATCCTTTGCTTAGATTCCCAGATAAGTGACCATAAGCTTTATTGTCTTTACTTTTTCTTTATACGCTCCCCCCAGTATAGGATATAATCACTTATGTCTGGATTATTGCAATATGCTCCTGAATTGTTCCTCCACCTCCAGTGTAACATTGGTCCAATTGATACTACAGCCATGAAACACTCTTCTAAGTAAATTACTAGAAACAAACATGGCAGAATAAAAATCGAACCTTCAACAGCTCCACTTTGCTGGCAAACTCAAGTCCAAATGCTCAGCTTGACAGTCAAGGCCCTATACAATCATATATCACAGCCCGATGTCCACACTGTCAATCACAGTGTGAAACCTGAGCCTATGATACCTCAGCCTAAGCATCATCTCCAAAATAAAGGAGAATAAATGAGGATATGAGTCAAATTTACAAAAAGTGTTTATATCACAGTGAAAATATGTTTAAAACACTCTCCTTGACCCAGAGACATAAAAGAACAAAGTATATTTGGGAAACAGTAAGTAATTCTGTGTGGCTTCAATATAGATAACATGGCCAGGAAATACTCAAACTGTTAAGAAACTCGATGTCACACTAAAGGATTTAGATTTTATCCAAAATACAATATGAAATCATTGAAGAGTTTTAAGCAGAACAGTAACTCGATTACTCGATTAGATTTGTACTTGAGAAAATTACCATTGACAGCATGTATATGAATGACTGAATGAGGAGCAAGATGGGGGAACTTAGCCTGGAATTCCATGTGAAAGATGACAATGGCCCCAAATAAGAAAATGACACCAAAAAGGAATTCTTTGAGAACAGGGACTATTTCTTATTCCTTTCTTGTGCCCTCAACACCTAGCAGAGTGTCTGTCACACATCATCGTCAATTTCAAAATGGCCCTCTGAGAAAGAAAAAAGTGACTAGTATCAAAATGTGACAACAATATAAATTACTGTCACATCTTCTAGTTTATTCTTTCATTTAATACAATGCTTTTATAAGTCTCTAAGGACATTGTAATAATCAATTTGTTAGAAGAGTCTTCACAGACCACCTCCCCACCACAGGAGTCTCTTCATTCTAATTCCACCATTTTATGGCACAAATTCCTAGAAGAGGAAAAGTTAACCCTCTCTCACTTTTCTAATTTTCTCTATTCTCACTTCAGTCAACAAGAACTAAAATATTCCCATCAAAACTTTTTCCCTTCTAACAATTGCAAACATGTTCAATTTCCCTAGCTAATATCACAGATTTTGTCATGAACAATTCTCTTTAATTCACTTTGCTTTCTCAACCATATTGTCAGTTTATTGAGGGTAAGGTCTTATTTCTCAACATTCATAGAAATGTGTAAGTCAAAGCATGATAGGTGCTTAAAATAATGTTGGTTGATTAGTTTCTAAAATTTAGGCAGATTTAGTTCACCGATATTCTCTTATATTAAAATACAATTAGAGTTGGGGAGCCATGACTTTCATATCATTGTGATATGCAGGTGTCCTAAACTGCTTTGTGAAGTTGAAATTTTCCAGGTGTCATATCCTGCTATTGTTATGTGCACAAAGAAGATGACTGTGGCTGTGACTGGCATAACAGGAATTTCGTAGGGTGAGGCATCCAGTTCTGAACAGCCCTTTCTCTGCAAAATTCTAGCAGTTATCCGCATTATCAAGACTAAAACCATGAAGGCATCATATGAAACATTTGTATTGATCCAACTTCACTGATAGAATTAATTGGGATTAATTTTGTTCTCTTTACATCATACAATTTGTAATGTCATTTTTAGTAATACTTATCCCAATTTTTTACCCTTTAGGTTCAAAGTGATTTGTTAAAAGTGTTTATGACTTTAAAAACCACAAAGAACAATGTGAATTCACTAACCTATATTTGGACTCAGGAATGCTTGTGTATAGGCCACGGCCCAGGTATCAGAATCCTTAATTAAAGCAAAGTTCAGTGTAAGGATGGGGAAAAAAAATCAGATGCTCACCAATCTGATACTGCTGAAGGTCTGTTTGTCTGGCTGCTCACTCTTATCTACCACTCCATCATGGGAAGAGAGGAGACCATACAAAAACACATTGAATAAACATTGGTTGAGCATCAGTTATATGTTGGGCAACCGAATCCTGAAGATATAAAGCTGGGCAGCTTCTGGGTACTGACAATCTACAAGGAACAGTGCTGGCCCCTCTCAAGTTCAAACATCTAGCCCAGACCACTTATTTGGGCTCAAGTCCTACACATCTAGGTCCCCAGTCGATATCTCTAGTTATCCAACTAAATAATTTAATTGGTTCTTGAAACTTTATATGTCCAATTCTGAGTTAACCAATTTTGTCCCTCAGACTTGGCATAACATATATCTCTCTGCACAAGCCAGAAACAAAGCAAATATCCTTCATCCTTCTTCTAGGTCATCCCCTTCTCAAATAAAAAAAACAAGTCTAATTGATTTTATCTCTTAAGTATCTTGCCCATCATCAGGGTGGGGAAAATCCCCTTTCTTCCGTTCTTGTGTTCTTACAGCTGGACTAGAATAAAATTGACACAAGACCAGATTAACAGGAGAAAAATATCGTTTAATTTTAAATCCAGTTTAATGCCTACTCTTTGGAGATCATAGAGAAATGTTCCTTGGAGAGTGAACAAAGCAGGCAGTATATATATCTTTTATACAAAATAACAATAAATTTGTGAGGAATGACAGGACAAAGAAACTTAAATTTGAGGTACGTAATTAGTGGGGAATCTAAGCAGAGTTTAGGCCTGAGGTAGTAAATTAGCGAGTTTTGTACACGCAGGCTTCTCAGCCTTGAATCCCCTACCTCTGGTGATAAGGATACAGGGAGAGCACCTTTCACACAGGGGATTTATTTCTTGCTTTCAGGGGGAACAGAGATAGGAGGGTCAGAATGCCCTTTTCTCTTCTCAAGTAACTTTCATTCAAAATAATCAATATGCTGTTGTGGGATATTTTGGGGTGGCCTGCCCTGGGCTCCAACCCCATCCACTTCTCTTCACTGACATTCCCCAGTCCATGCCGTCATCCACTCTTGCTCAGACTACAGCAAATGCTGACTTTAACTCCTGGACGTTCTCCTTCATACCACTGCTGCCCCCTTCAATCCATTGTCCCCACAGCGGCAAGACTAATCTTTTTGAAATGCTAATCGGATCATGTGTTCCCCACTGAAATCTTTCAGTTACCTCTCAAAACACTTAGAATAAAGAACGCAATGTTAACATGGCCTCTAAGACTCTGTGTGGTTTAACTCCATTTTGCAATACTTTGCCTGAAATCTGTTTTAGGCTCTTTTAGTTTCTCTAATGCACTTGGATATTTTGCCTAAATATTTTGCATTTACTGGAATTTTCCCTCTTTCTGCAAAATTTCTCTTCCCTAGTTTGCCTGGTTAGTACTCTAAAGCTGTACTGGCTGATATAGTAGCCACTAGCCATAGGCTATTGAGCACTTGACGTGTTGCCATTCAGAACTGAGATGTGCTAAAATATACAATGAATTTCAAACACTTAGTATGAAAAAAATCATATAACATATCTTATCACTAATTTTTATTTTGATCACATGTAGAAAGGATAATATTTTGTACATATTGGGTTAAATAAAATATATTATTAGAATCAATTTCAGTTGTTTCTTTTTTCTTCCTTTAATACAGCTATTAAAATTTTAAATTTAATATGTGGCTTGAATTACATTTCTATTGGACAGCAGTGCTTTAGAACTTAGTTCAACTGTCATTCTTGCTAAGAAGTGTTTTGTAAATTCCAAGACTAATTCAGTTCCTTCTGTATACTCTCTCATTGCACTCTTTACTTCTTAGTTGTAGCACTTTTTCCGATGGTAGTTTAGCATCTATTTGGGCAGGTTTTTATTTTTTAAATGTCTCTTTTTACTGCTAAAATGCAAGCTTCGAGAGAGCTGGGGCCCAGTGTGACTCATTGAACCATTCTACTCATTCATCTGTTCATAGGAAAAGTTCTTATATGTAGTAGACAGCTGATAAATAATTGATGAATGAATAAATTAATGAATTAACAAATGGAGAAAAAACTGAGTATATCACAGATATCACTGACTCTTGATGTTGAGTTTGGTCGTCTTTGACTAATGACAAATAGGTTAAAGTGACAATGTGCCAATTCTGAGCCTTAGGCTTACAAGTTCATGTTATTTCACTCTCCCCTTTGCAAATCTCCCCTCTCCACGAGAAAAACATGCCTTGAATAGCCCACTAGTCCCAGGAGGAGGATAGTGACCTGGGGACCCAAAAACAGGCAGCAAGAAGCAGACTCACCCTGACGAGGCCAGACTAAATCAGCCAAATCCTAGCCTCTACTCAGTGTACCAGCAATAATAAGTAACTGTTGTTTAAAGCTACTGAGGTTTGGAAAGATGAATTATGTAGCAACAGCTAACACATACATGGACAAGCTTCAGTTGCGAAATAACATACAAATGTCTGCAGGAATGTCTGAAGCCTATTGGAACATTAATAATAATAACGATAATAATACCAATAACAATCACCATTGCATACCGACTAAGTGCCAAACACTATGCTAAGTCCTTAAAATGCTTATTTAATTTTCATAATAACACAGAGGGATAGGTACTATAATCTTCATTTGGGTCAGTGAGAAAATTGAGAGTCTGAAAGTTTATGAGGCAAAGCCAGAATTTAAACTCTGATTCTCTCATATTTACAATCACAAAAAACATATCCATTTTCACGTTGAATTTCAATGAAACATTTGATTTTATTTGAATGAAAATATTGCCAAAGGAAGTAAAGAAAGTGCCATCAATTTTTTATTTCAGTGTATCCTTTTGTAATTGTCATAGTTGTAGTTTCTAACACTGAGCAAAAGGAGAGCTGGCAGCTATGGTTTCACATACTGTGCATCAATATAATGAATCCATTAGGACAAAATACCTACCTATCATTACCTCAATTTGTGTATGCAATATATTGTAAAGTTGTCATAGAACATTCTTTATTCCATGCTTTAATGTCATGATGTTTAGGAATGGCTATTTCCTGGGAGCAATGTTGCCATATAGTGCCCTATTAAACTATGAGCCACACTTAAGAGAATTTCAATTAAAAAGCTTCTTAGACACTGGGGCTCTTTCAAAATCCTTTCTCTTCATTTGCAAAAGATTGTTTTTTGGCAAAAGATTGTAAAATCTTTTTTATTTGATAGGATATTCTACTCTCAAACTAAAAGTCTTTACTAAAGTAATTGAGAACTGAAATGCATTCCTCAAAATTAATATAAATTTATTGCTGAGCAATTTAGTTTATTATTTTTGATAGGGAAAGAGGAGCAGATTTTGCCACCCCAAAATATGTCACTTTGGCATGAGGGTTATTTTGAGCTAAAGGCAATCAAAATGCAGCAAATTCAGGAAAAACTATTTACCTCCCCCCCAAAATTTGCATTGAAAGGGGGGCCTCTACCAGGAAGAGAGCTATTACCAAAGATACCTTTTTACCTAAGAAACTTATCTGCATAACAGAGTAACCTTGGTTTTCCAAACATCTCTGCCTGCCTGTGAATGGTCTTCCTTCCCTTTGTATCCCCAGACCCTTACCCCTTTCCTTAGCTCAGGATGTTATATAAGCCTCAATTACCTGGCTGCCTTTTGAGCCTCATATCTTTAGAGTTCCCATATATACAAAATGAAATTTGTTTTTCTTCTGTTAATCTGTCTTATATCAATTTAATTATTAGACCAGCCCAAGAACCTAGAAGAGAAGAAGGAAAAAATTTTCTGCCCCTACGCATGTCACTAAATTGTGAAAATGAAATGGCTGTAAGTGGCAGAGATCATGACACTGAGGCTGAAATGGATACTCTAGGGCCCAAAGCAGCTACAAGAGAAGGAAGTCAAGCAAGTCCTTCACATGACACCAAACGTGGAGGAAAACTACAGCAAAATCTCATTTTGGAAGAAGACAACTTGTTCTATACTTACTGTTGCTATATTTTATAATAATATAAAGAGAAATCACACCCACCCACAGCATGGATGGCAGCCCACCATCTTCATGCACAAATCCTCTCACCTCGCTCTCAGAAGCTCTAGTTTCCTGAAGGTCTTCTGTTCTTTTAGCTTGCAGATACCAGACATAATAGAGAAGCAACACATTTTACCTCAGCATATACATGTTGAGCTAAGCCTCTTAATTAGCCAACTTAACTCAAGCATGACTAAGCAATTCTTAAAAAAATGTTTATTTAAATTCCAGCCTCTCTGTAATGGCCAGGAAACAAAGAAACCAGGCTGTGACCACAAATAATGGTTTATAAAAAATTAGCATTGTGAGGGGATAGAAGTGTCCCAGCCTTAGGAATTTAAGATTTTTCAAACAAGAGGAATTCCTCTTCTGTGAAAGCAGACAAACCAAGTGTGAAGTCTATGAATATGAATGCGAATGACAAAGATGGATGAAAAGTCTTTGGACTCTTCACTCAATGACTTATCTGGAAGAGGACATTTATCCTCAGTGGGGAAGATGTCATTAAGGAGTCAGCCGAGCTGCTCTCCTCACTTTCCAATAAGCACACACCACAATCTCAGTTGTATCATTTCACCCTCATGTCTTAGCTCATACTATTCCCCCCTCTGCTGAAGTTTCCTTCGTACGTTCAGCCTTCACAGACCTCCAATGTCTTCTTTTGCAGTTACTGTTGACACCACAGGATTAGTGATTTACTCTAAATAAACTTATTCACTGATAGTCTATAGTACATAATTTAAGCATTTAGATAGCTGAATGATCTGTGGACATCTGGCATAGCCTGAAGAAGTCTAAAGGAATATCACAAAACTTTTCCATCTGGAATTTGGACTCAAATTTGAACAAGTTTCCACTTTCTGGGATCATCTTGTCCCAGGATATCTAAATAATAATGACTCAGATTACTATTCCCTCAGTGGTGGTGGTGGGAAACACATCACTCCCATTCATACCCACATCAATATTACCAGGGAATACATATTAGGAATGCCATAATTTTTTAAAAACTGAATTTCTCATTTCCTGCTTAAACTGAATTATTGCTCTCTCTTACATCTCACCTCACATAGACATGTGGGTTTCTCTGCCCATGGTGATTGAAATGGAAAACAAAGCACCTTTCTTTCATGTCACCAATATCTACATCTATATTTAAAAATAGAACATATGTTTAAACTACTTTTAAAACAGTTACTTCTATCCAGTAAAATGTGAAAATCTTCTATCCTTTACCTCTTAATTCTTTCTCCAACAAACTACATGTGCGTGTATATATAATGATTATATTGAATGGACTTTGTAGCAACACAAATTCTCTGCTTTCCCTCAGCTCCAGACTGATACAGCCCAGGGAATCTGCAGCGGGAAAATGGGTGTGGTTTCTTCCTTCCCCTCTCCTCTTCTCCCTCCCCTCCCCCTCTCTTTCCCTTCTCCTTCTTTCCCCTTTCCTTTCCTTTCCTGCCAGTTTGGGCTGCTATAGAAATACTAGGTGGCTTACAAACAACAGAAATTTATTTCTTACAGTCCTGGAGGCTGGAAGTCTGAGATCGGGGTGCCAGCATGGTCAGATGAGGGCCCCCTTGTGGGATGCAGACTTTTTGTTGTGTCCTCACACAGCGCAAGGGGCAAGGGACCTTTCTCGGACCTCTTTTCATGATTGCTCTGCCTTCATAACCTCATGTGCCCCAAAGTCTCCACCTCCAAACACATCACATTGGGGATCAGGTTTTAATACATGAATTTCTGAAGAACACAAACATTCAGACCATACCACTTTCTTTGGCTTTTTTTTTTGTTATTTTCCTTTTTTTTTTTATTGGTGTCTTAATAGTTTAAAACATTGTGAAATTTTAGCTGTACATTGTTGTTTGTCAGTCACCAGATAAATGCCTCCCTTCACCCCTTGTGCCCACCTCCCAACCCCCTTGCCCCTGGTAACCACCAAACAGTTCTCTCTGTCCATATGTTACTTTATCCTCCACATATGAGTGAAATCATGTGGTATTTGTCTTTTTCTCTCTGGCTTATTTCACTTAACATAATACCCTCCAGGTCTATCCATGTTATTGCAAATGGGACAATTTTGTCTTTTTTTATGGCTGAGTAGTATTCCATTGTATATATATACCACATATTCTTTTTTTTTTTTTAATTTTTTTTTTATTTATTTTATTCCCCCCAAAGCCCCAGTAGATAGTTGTATGTCATAGCTACACATCCTTCTAGTTGCCGTATGTGTGACACGGCCTCAGCACGGCCGGATAAGCGGTGCGTCGGTGCGCGCCCGGGATCCGAACCCGGGCCGCCAGCGGCGGAGCGCGCGCACTTAACCGCTAAGCCACGGGGCCGGCCCAATACCACATATTCTTTATCCATTCATCAGTTGAGGGAAACCTGTTCCACTTCTTGGCTATAGTAAATAATGCTGCAATGAACATAGGGGTGCATAAGCCTCTTTGGATTGTAGATTTCAGGTTCGTTGGATAGATACCCAGTAGTGGATAGCTGGATCATAAGGTATTTCTACTTTTAATTTTTTGAGGAACCTCCATATTGCTTTCCATAGAGGCTGCACCAGTTTGCATTCCCACCGTCAGTGAATTAGGATTCCCGTTTCTCCACAACCTCTCCAACAATTGTTGTTTTTTGTCTTGGTGATTATAGCCATTCTAATGGGTGTAAGGTGATATCTTAGTGTAGTTTTTATATTTTATATTTTATTTATTTTTTCCCCCAAAGCCCCAGTAGATAGTCGTATGTCATAGCTGCACATCCTTCTAGTTGCTGTTTGTGGGACTCAGCCTCAGGATGGACGGAGAAGTGGTGCCTTGGTGCGCGCCCGGGATCCGAACCCGGGCCGCCAGCATCGGAGCACGCGCACCTAACCACCAAGCCATGGGGCCGGCCCGTTAGTGTAGTTTTTATTTGCATTTCCCTGTTGGTAAGTGATGTTGAACAGCCTTTCATATGGCCATCTATATATCTTCCCTGGGAAAGTATCTGTTCATATCCTCTGCCCAGTTTTTGATCTGGTTGTTTGTTTTTTGTTGTTCAGTTGTGTGAGTTCCTTATATATTATGGAGATTAACCCTTTGTCAGATATATGATTTGGAAATATTTTCTCCCAGCTAGTGGGTTGTCTATTCATTTTGATCCTGGTTTCATTTACCTTGTAGAAGCTCTTTAATATGATGAAGTCCCACTTGTTTATTTTTTCTTTTGTTTCTCTTGTCCTATTATTTTCCTTTTTTTCGTTCTGTCTTCTGCCCTGTTTCTGTTTCCGCCTCCTCCCTGCTCAGATCAGGCAGGGAGGATGAATGGCAGGACACATACATGGCTTACTTAACACTGAGATTGTCACCTGAAGTCAGTAGCTGTATTAGTTCCTATTGCTGCTAAAACAAATTGCCACCAATTTTTTTGGCTTAAACAAGATAAAACGTATTATCTTACAGTTCTGGAAGTCAGAAGTTCAAAATATATCTTACTGGACTAAAATCAAGGTGTCAACAGGGCTGGATACCTTCAGAAGGTTCTAGTGGAGAATACATTTCCTTGCCTTTTCCAGCTTCTAGAGGCTGCCTGCATTCCTTGTCTTGTGGCCCCTTCCTCCATCTTCCAAGCACAATCACTCCAACCTCTACTTCCACTGCCGTATCTCCTTCTCTCACTCTGACACTTCTGCCTCTTTCTTATAAGGACCCCTTTGGTTACTCCAGGATAATCTGCCCACTTAAAATCCTTAACTTAATCACAATTGCAAAGTCCCTTTTGTCACATAAGTTTCCAGGGACTAGGAGATAGTCATCTATGGGGAAGGGGGCATTATTCTGCCTATCACAGTTGCCACCCCGGGGGACTGTTAGAAGTACTTCAGTCAAGCACAGGAATTGGTCCTTCCTGAAATCCAAGGGACAATGGTCACTTTCTCTCAAGAACTCTCTGAATCATCATAATCCCAAGACAGCAGAAGATTCCAGGAGCCCTCTCACTTGGCACAGTTTATGTATAGGGGAAGCCTTTGCTCATTCCCTGGAGAGGAAGGGGGGTGTGCACAATACCCCCATTTTGTACCAAAAATCTATTCCCAGACATTGCCCTCCTAAATGCTTCCTTGATTTTTTTCAACTCTGTATAGCCTGCAGTTGGGTATGGGCCAAAGGCCACAAGTATGCTAAATCTTGTTGAGCCATTGTCTAACATCTCACTTGAAAATGTTTGAGACCTTAGCAGTCATAGTCCTCAGCGTGAGGGCCTAAGCCAAAATCCCAAGAGAAGGGGAATATATAAATTGAATTTCCTATTACATATAAATGTAAATTTAATTCATCTTTAGTTATCTGAGTAATATATTAACAAGTTTAACTTTTAAGACTTGAAACTATAGTCTCTCTCTCTCTGCCAGGGACAGCCCTATTATTATTATTATTTGAAAATATAACCTTCTAACTCTTTATATCTGCAGAAATGTATCATTTTGTTTTGTGGGGGGTCAGAATTTGCAACTCCAAAATGTGTCTCTTTGGCTTATCTTTAGAAAGAAAAAGACTCAGACCTTTCCCCTAACTACCTAAAAGAATTTAATCTATAAGACCTGTCCCAGGAAGGAGCTATCACCATAGACAACTCTAGGAGTGTTAGACCGAGAGGAATCTTGCTAGGCTTATTTTTATCAAAGTTCTCTCTCAGGTCACATTGCCTATGATGGCCCAGAAAACATTTGTTTGTCAAACATTTGCCTTTCCATCTCCATGTAAATTGCCTTCCTCCCCTTTGGAGTCTCAAACCACTACCGCCAATATTCTCCTTTGTCTTCAACTAAAGTTGTCTTTAACTTCAGCCATTTTGGCAAGTTACACAGTTTTCTTGGGTTTCTTCCATGTATACGTTATTAAACTTTGTTTGATTTTCTCCTGTTATTCTGTCTTGTGTCAATTTAATTCTTAGACCAGCCAGAAGAACCTAGAGGGTAGAAGAATAGTTCATTCTGCCCTACAGTTTAATGTGGCTTTTACTTAATAAGTAACACATCGTATCACACTGTGTGATCTACCTTATTTTTTTAAACTGCAATGCATTATTCCACACGAATATGGCACACTTTATTAATCAATTCACCAAAGCCAATTCATTGAAAATCATTTTGCCAAATGATCAATTTGTCAAATGAAAAATTTGCAATATTTACTTTTTAAATTTTAACTATTTATAGAACTTACAACAATGTGAAGAGGTAAGTTAGTTTTATTAGCTTTTGCACACTTTTGCAAAATTTAAGTTGACATGTTTAGAATCCAAAAATATTCCATTTTTCAGAAGCTGGGGGTCATATTCTGAAAATGTGCCCTTCAGGCCCCTCTTCTCTCTGCCCCTTCCTCACCCAGCTCTCTGGCCTCATCAGCCTGGGCTGTTTTGTTTCTGACTCTTTTCTTCCTTTTGTCCCTGGCAGCATGTTCTCTCTCTGTGTTCTAACTCCTTCAGCTAGAGCTGCAAGTTGCTGAAGCACAATTGGACATTTCTTAAAATGCTGACAAGAAAAAAATAAAAATTTGTTAACAATCCAATTGCTTGAAAAAGTCCCATGCAATATAAATTGTTGTAAACTTTAGAAATATTTTTAAAAATTTAAATTTGGCAAATTGATTATTCCGTGGATTGACTTTTGGCAATTTGGCCATGTGGTGAATTACCTTTTCATAACTGACTTGAGTAAATTAACTTCCACAATTGTTCTTCTCCCATTAATGGAAATCTAGTCTGTCTTTTACTTTCCTTTGTGCTTTTGCATATAAAATGTAAATACATGCTGCCACATTTTCCTCCAAAGTGACTTTTTAAACTTGCACACTCATAAGAGTAGAGAAAGTATCAACTTCACCAAAACTTCACATACACTAGTTGTTACGAAACTTAATGTTTGTTATTATTGCTCGTCTTTCTCTATTGATTAGAGAGATGGATAATATTTGCACTTTTTTATTGGCCACTGGAATTTCCTCTCCTTTTCTAAAAATCTATCTATAGGAAACTTTGTATATTCTGGTCCCTATTCCTCTGTCTGTGATATGCATTACAAGTAAAATGCATTACTTTTCTAGTCTGTACTTTTGTTGGGTTTTTTGCCTTTTTCTTTTTTGCTTAAATTTGTTTATGATGTCATTTATTATCCAGAAGTTTACTTTTAAATGTCAATTAAAAATGTTTTATTTCATGTCTCTTGCTTTTTTTGGAACACAAGATGGCCTTCCCTGCAAAATCATAAATATTTTATTTTATATTCTGACAATATTTTTAATTTTTTTCTTTTTCTGTGTTTAATATATATGGAAGTCATTGCTCTGAAAGATGCGAGAAAGAGATCTATTTTAGTATTTGAAACACTCAAACCTCACTTTTTAAATTTTCTGGATTTAAAAGATATTTTGATATTTGATAGAACAAGTCTCTTTCTTTGTTAATTTAGTTGATGCTGCTAAGCTGACATATGAATTTTAGAATAAGTTTGTCAACTTCCATGAAAAATCTCCAGAAAAAATTTTAACTGAAATTGTAGCAAATCTATAGGCTGATTTGAGAACTGATATTTTTACCATATTTAATATCCACAAATATAGGATATTTCTATTTTTTCCTTTAATGTCTTTAGTGTCTCTTTTATTTTTCTTAATTTATGTTTTGTCCACTTCTGATTCAGCTTATGCATAGACACTTTATAGACTTTGTTGCCACTTTCAAAGGATATATATTTTGTTTGCATTTTAGAATAATTATTGCTGCTTTTTAGGAGAGCTTTTTGTCTTCCTATATTAATTTTGTATCCTGCCATCTTGTGGTTCTCTTTTAAATGGCCCCGAATTTATTGGAAATATTTATAATATTTCACAACAATTTATTTTGCTTGCTGAAGGTTTTATATAGAATCACTAAATAAAGTTTTATTTCTTCCTATTATTTGTTTGTCAAATATTTTCATCAGAAATGAGAGGTAAATTTTATAA
This sequence comes from Diceros bicornis minor, assembly GCF_020826845.1. Classification (NCBI taxonomy): domain Eukaryota; kingdom Metazoa; phylum Chordata; class Mammalia; order Perissodactyla; family Rhinocerotidae; genus Diceros; species Diceros bicornis. Next base: position 17,315,572 of record NC_080742.1, on the reverse strand, counting down.
AATACTTTATCCGTATTTATTCAGATGACAGTGGTGACTTTCTCTTTAATCTTTAATAAAATTACATCAACAGAGTTTCTACATGCAGTACCATTCTTGCATAGTCCTATGGTCACATATTTTCATACATTTACTAGATATTTCTAGTTCTTGTTCCGTGACTTATTTATTCCCATTCTTTACCCATTATTCTAACAGTTATATTATTGCTTTATTTGTAATAACACTTTTATGATAGAAATTAATTTTTTGTCATGTGGTTGCAAATATCCGCAATTCTTTTCCTTTTTGGTTTATTTGTTTGTGGCTTTGTTTCTATATAACATATATTTTTTATTTTCGTGTGATAACATATATTAAATTACATACTTTCTGAAGCTTCTTTCTTTTCTTTATTCCTTCCCTCCTTCCTTCCTTCTTTCCTCTTTCCTTCTCTAAAGCTGTCTTGACATGAGTACAGCCATGTTTGGCCGCTCCATTGACCTACAGCCACCAGCACAAAAAGAAATACAAAGCTGCTTTCTGTGTGGTGGGAACTGGCCTTTTCCCGGGAACTGGCCTTTCTCCCACGGAGAGAGTTGCAAGTTGTAACATTTCAAGGCTCTTGGAGCGTCGTAGCCTGGGATGGACTGGCCATCTGTGCCGGGCTGGGACGATAACCAAAGAGAACAATGCACGTACACAACTACTGGGCTGGGACGTTAGCCAGGGGGCTCAGTGCACGTACGCCACTGATAACCATTTTGTGCATGGGAACACTAAATGCTTGCTCTGCAAACTCTGTAATTGCTTACTCTGAAAATTACTGATGGTATAAAAACTGCTGGAAACTGAGACCCGGTGAGAGTTCCACCTGTGGAAGGGACACCTTGCCCAGGACGTGTGATCCTTGCCCAGCCGCGTCGATTGACAGGGCTCTCCCGGCAGTGGGGCGTGGATGTTGTGAGTAACTGATTTGATGTGAAGTAACTGATTTGATATGAAGTAATTGATTTGATGTGTTCTCTTTTCGGTTAACCTGGTGTTTCTCCTTCTGGTTGATTTGTGTCATTTCTCTTCAGCCGATGTGGGTGTTTTCCCTTTCCAGTCGGGCTGATGTTTTTTTCCCTCTTAATATTTAACCTATTTGGATCTGTTTGCAGACTGTCACCTTTACTATCCTCTATATAATAAAATATACCTTCGGTCCATTTGTTTGGAGTGGAAAGTGTCTTTTACGTCTCCGATCGAATCCCCGAACCTCTCTTAACATAATTGGCGCTGTGAGCAGGATTCGATTAAGGAGATGCCTTTCCTATTCAAACGAAAGGTAACTGAAGCCAAGGTGGAAGAAATTCCAGGATGGAAGGACCCTCCCTTTTGCACTCTGGCTGGGGAGTGGGCTCGCAGGTCAGGGTTATGTGAAGCTTGGGATGCTCATCTGCGACGATTTGAACCGTTGGATGTGACCAAAGCTTTGCAGACGGTGGAGAGAAAAGAGAAAGATGATGTCTCTTTTTTGGCACGGCGAGGTTGGTGTTTGTTGACTGCTTATCGCCGGGCTATAGAAGATAGGGATAAGATACAGGCAGAGAAGGCACTCTTGCAAGAAGATAGGGATAAGATACAGGCAGAGAAGGCACTCTTGGAAACGGAATATCGCCGGGCTATAGAAGAGAGGGATAAGATACAGGCAGAGAAGGCACTCTTGGAAAAGGAATACTCAGATTTACAGTTGCCTGAAGTCAAGGTGGAAGAAATCCCAGGATGGGAGGACCCTCCCTTTTGCACTCTGGCTGGGGAATGGGCTCGCAGGTCAGGGCTATGTGAAGCTTGGGATGCTCGTCTGCGACGATTTGAACCGTTGGATGTGACCAAAGCTTTGCAGACGGTGGAGAGAAAAGCGAAAGATGATGTTTCTTTTTTGGCACGGCGAGGTTGGTGTTTGTTGACTGCTTATCGCCGGGCCATAGAAGATAGGGATAAGATACAGGCAGAGAAGGCACTCTCGGAAAAGGAAAATTTAGATTTGCAATCTCGCTTGGCTATGATTCAATGTCAATATCTTGCACTGGGAGATCAGGCTCATAACTACCAAACTATAGCAGAAAAGGCTGCTGTAAGAGTTGCCAAATATAAATACAGAAAGAGGAGAGGAAAGGTAAACGAACGAAAAGTTCATATGGCCATAGCATCGGCCGGTCCTAAGTGGGACCCGGACACATGGGATGGTGATATCTGGGATGATGATTCTGAAACTGATTATGAGGAAGAGGAAAAACCGCCCAAACACACAGAGGCACGTCCTCTTCGCCGTCGGCGGATGGAAATGGATGGTAATCATCCTGTAAGGAAAGATGTGATTGAGGATTTTAACCAACAAGAAATTTCTGATATTTTAGCCCGGGCTACACAAAAGCCTGGAGAAGCCATTATAACCTGGCTTGTTCGCCTATATGATATGGGCGCTACAGGAATTAATCTGGATGCAGGAGATGCTTTTAAATTTGTAGTTTTGTCCAATGATCCAGTAATACGGGGAGCTTTCAGAGACTGGAGCATGAATGCTCACCCCCCAAATGATCGTGGACAAGACACTGATGGTACAACTTTATTGGCTCTTGCAGTAAAAGGAGCTCAAGATAAATACCCCACGGATGATATGTGGCCAGATACTAATAGACCATGGTATACTTTAAAAGATTGTGTCCAAAAGATGAGAGAAGAAACCATGAAACGGGCTGTGTTTCTGGGGTGTGGTGAAGCTTTAAATGAAATGACTTTAAGTGTCCAGGTGCGAAACAAGTTGATAAAAACTGCACCTCCAGCATACAAACAAATAATTACAACCCTTCTGATGAATGAAACTGAAAGCCCTATATCAACACTTGCAGATAAGATTATGCAGCTAGCAGACTTGGGAGACTGGCAGACAACTGAAAATTCTCCAAGAAGAGAAAAAAGAGAAACATTCTTTAAAAAAGATAAAATGACTCGAGGTGATATGTTTTTGGCTCTACTCCAGGCAGGAGTACCTAAAGACCAGATTGATGGAGTTGACACTAGAGAATTATGGAAATTATATAAAGAAAAAGGGCTGAATGTAAAACAAGTGAACAGAAGGGACAGTATAGAGAATGCTTCCAACCCAGTGCCTGCTGCACCTAGTGCACCACCTCCTCCCTTGGATCCTCTTATTGCTGACTTATGTGATTGAGGGGAAGGCCAAACCTCTGTATCGATTAGTGCCACTATAAGAAAAGATATTAGACCACATGTACCAATTAAAATATTTTGGAAGAATGGATCTACAACTAGTGTGAAGGCACTTGTAGATACAGGGGCGGAGGCCACCCTTATCTATGGGAATCCAACTAAGTTTCAAGGTACATCAATTCTAATAACTGGACTGGGAGGAAAAGAAATCCAGGCAGTTACCACTAATCTTTCTATGCAAATTGGGCAACTACCCCGGCGCACATATCTAGTTATGATTGTACCAATACCAGAATATATAATTGGGATTGATATTCTAAAAGGATTGACATTAAATTTGGCTGATGGACAATACCAATTTGCTATTAGAGCTTTGTCTTTTCATATTAATGCTGTAATTGTGGGATGTTTGCATCATGAAGTAGAAATTCCACCTGCCACGCAAGTGATCAATCAAAGACAGTATCGCATCCCTGGAGGACAACAAGAAATATCTGAGACCATAGAAGATTATTTGGCTGTAAAAGTCCTTCGCAGAGTAACTACAGCCTGGAATAATCCTATCTGGCCTGTTAAAAAAGGTGATGGGACATGGAGAATGACTGTAGATTACAGAGAGCTAAACAAAGTGACTCCGGCTATTCAAGCGGCCGTCCCTGATTTGATTACTCTTATAGAAAAAGTGCAATGTTATCCAGGCACTTGGTATGCAGTCATAGACTTGGCTAATGCCTTTTTCACCATACCTATACCTAAAAGTGTCCAAGAACAGTTTGCTTTCACGTGGCTGGGACAACAATATACCTTTACTAGACTTCCTCAGGGATATGTGCATAGTCCCACTATCTGCCATCGACAGGTTGCTGAAACCTTGGCAAAGGTACCTGCTTCTGATGATGTCCAAATAGTACATTATATAGATGATATTATGATCCAAGGAAATGAAGAAGAAAAAGTACAACAACAGTTAGAAAAAGTAATGGACATACTTGAGGAGGATGGATGGAAAACTAATCCAGCTAAAATTCAGGGCCCGAGTTCAAATGTTAAATTTTTGGGAGTACTTTGGAATAATGGAAAACAAGAAATTTTGCCTAAAGCTAGACAAAAGATATTAGATTTTGCAGCACCCCGTAACAAAAAGGAAGCACAAAAATTTATTGGATTATTCGGATTTTGGAGGGCACATATTCCACATTTAAGTCGGCTCCTTGCACCTTTATATAAAGTTACCAGGAAAAAATATGAATTTGAATGGGGAATACAACAAAAAGAAGCTTTTGAAGCAGCAAAGCATGCTATTCAGACTGCTTTAGATCTATGGCCAATTAAACCGGGACCCATTGAGTTACAGGTAGATGTCATTGATCAGTATGCCAGTTGGAGTTTATGGCAAAAACAAGGTGCCCGACGTTATCCTCTGGGATTTTGGAGTCGCAAGCTTCCCTGTTCCAGTGAAAGATATAGTCCTTTTGAAAAACAGTTGTTAGCCTGCTATTGGGCTCTAATAGACTCAGAAAGCCTTACCCTGGGACATGAGGTAATTATGCGACCTCAGATACCCATCATGCAATGGATTCATAGCACGCCTGTCACTCATAAAATTGGACATGCACAAGAATTTAATATCATCAAATGGAAATGGTATATTCAAGACCGGGCCAAACCTGGCCCAAAGGGGTTGTCCCTACTGCATGAACAAGTGTCTCAATATAGCAGTGAGCCAACTGTGTCACCCAAGACTGATGTAACAGAATCTCCTGTTAAATGGGGTGTCTCATATGATCAATTGACTGAAGAACAACAAAAACATACCTGGTTTACGGATGGTTCTGCCAAAATGATATCGAGCTCACGGAAATGGAAAGCAGTTGCCTATAACCCATCCACCCAACAAACAATTGTCACCACTGGAGATAATATGAGTAGCCAATATGCTGAACTTTATGCGGTGTATCAGGCACTTCAACAAGAACAGGGGCAACAATGTCATATATATACTGATTCGTGGGCAGTGGCACAAGGTTTGGCAACGTGGATGCCACAATGGAAAAAACATGATTGGAAAATTAATGATAAAGAAATATGGGGAAAGAAATTATGGGAAGACATATGGTTATGGTGTCAAAACACAATTGTTACTGTATTTCATGTTGATGCTCACAGTTCTTTAATTTCTGCAGAACGAAAGCATAATTCTCATGCTAATCAGCTGGTGCAGATTCGTGCAACGCACAACCCAGGCTTAGCACAATGGGTCCACGAAAAGAGTGGACACTTGGGAGAACAAGCTTCATACAGGTGGGCACAACAAAGGGGAATCCTTGTCACCCATGATGATATTGCCACTGCAGTACAACAATGTCAGTTGTGCCAACAGTTAAATAAACGGGGAGTTCCACACCCCTACCAAGGTCATATCCAAAAGGGATTATTTCCCGCCCATACCTGGCAAATAGATTTTATTGGACCATTGCCAAATTCTTGTGGATATACTTATGCCTGCACTGCTGTTGATACATATTCTGGTTATTTATTGGCTATACCAGCTAAAGCGGCCACTCAACAGAGTGCCATAAAATTATTAGATATACTCAAGTTATATTATGGAACACCAAGGCAAATTCAGAGTGACAACGGTTCCCACTTTACAGGTAAGTTAATTCAAACCTATACCAAGGAAAATTATATAGAATGGATTTATCATATACCTTATTACCCCCAAGCTGCGGGCCTCATAGAACGAATGAACGGATTGCTTAAACAACAATTGAGGAAACTTGGTCATGGCTCATTAAAGGGGTGGCACAACCATCTAAGTACTGCTCTAAATATGTTAAATAACAGGCCACTAGGCCCTAATGAGACTCCTCTGTCAAGGTTGTTACCAGCAAAGATTACAGAAGTGGCAGCCGCCACCCATGAGCTTATGACCTTAACCTATTGGCCCCTGACTCAGTCTGCTAAACCGCCTTTTCGTGCCACGGCCGAAGAGGCTAGATTGGATTTATCTACTGTTCATTCTATTCAATTGCCCCCTAAGAAGCAGTCTATAGTCCCTACTGGGATAGGGGTACAATTTCCCAAAAATACCTTTGGCTTGTTAAAAGGACGCTCTGGACTGGCAGCAAAAGGTATTGATGTACTGGGAGGAGTTATTGATCCAGATTACCAGGGAGAAATAAAATTTATATTATATAATGGTAGTGACACAGTACTAACTGTAGAGTCTGGGGAACGAGTGGGACAATTATTGGTGCTTCCCCTCTTGACTCCAAATGTGTCACAAGGACAACCTCCAAGTGAATTAACTAAGAGAGGAATGCAAGGATTTGGGTCTACAGATGGATGGAAACCTGGAGCAAAGGTGTGGGTGACACATCCACCCAATGCGGCTCCACGTGCCGCAGAAGTAGTGGCCCAAGGGCCCACTGCAACACTCATAGTTATGTATCCAGGAAATGAACAATTATATCATGTTCCTAAAAATTCTGTTTCTTTGCGTGAATAGATATTCCTGCTGTGTTTACTATGCTGTGCTGCACTTCCATGTCTGCTGCAGACCTACACGCCAACTAATGTCTCCGTAGGACAACCTTTGACCCTGCACTGCTGGACCAACTGCTCTACACCAGTGGGACCTATAACCTGGACTATGAATGGCCGAGAAATTTGGTCTCAGAAACATCAAGCAATCTCTCGGTACAAGCCTATATCTGACCAGTCACACAGAACTAGTTATAATTTCTCCATTGCTCTGTCTTCTGTTACCCTCCGTGATGGGGGCTGGTATTCTTGTATTAAATGGAAGAAGGGAAATCCAGATTCCCCGTTTCTTAAAGAAACTCGATTTATTAGCATCCTTCCTAATGCCACTACTCCTCTTAAAAACACTAATCTGTGGTTACATTTAGCTCATACAGTTCTTAATGAAACTGCTTTTTGTCTCAGAAACAGTAATAATCCTTCTGGACTTCTGCAAGCTAATCTGTTGGGTCTAGGTGTTACTTTACCTAATGTGTTACATGCTAAAGTTACTATTCCCCCTTCTTTAGTAACGATGCCCATATCAGGAGTGACCTCCACTACATGTTACTGTATTAATTGTACATATATTCCATTCTATTGTAATAAGACTATCCCTGTTAGTATTCCTACCCCCTCACGATTACCTGCTGGATATTTCTGGTTATGTGATAATGCTGCGTATTCACACATTCCAACTGACACATCTGTTGCATGTGGTATTGGTCCAATAGTTCCCCTTATAGCCGCTTTCCCTACCAAGAATTCTCGAGTGAAACGAGCACTCACTGCAGATTGTGACCCTCATGTTAACCTTCTTCCCATCTCTACTGTGGCAACGCTGGCCGCCCTTCTACTACCTGATCCTGGTCTAATTGTAGACAACCATCGTCAAATTGAACACCTTTCCTGCTTGTTGACACATGTAATGAATGATACTGTTAGAGCCTTCTTGGCTATATCTCAAGAATTACAAGAACTGCGTAGAGAGACTCTTATACAACGAGCTGCTTTAGACTATTTGTTTCTTCTTCATCAAACACCTTGTACTAAAATACCGGGTATGTGTTGTTTCAATGTATCAGATCAAACTAATGTTATCTTTGATACTGTACATGATTTGCAAGATCAAGTTAATAACATTTCATATTCTAAGGGGTTGTTTGATTGGTTACCTTGGGGTTTGGGTCCTTTATTGCGAGATAGTTTTATAATTATTGTAGTCATTGGATTTTGGATTCTTGGATGTGCCTTATGTACTTGTGTACGAAGTTCATTGTCTGTGCATATGGTGTCTTATGGTTAATGGAGACGGCCACGGCCGAATATGTCTTGACATGAGTACAGCCATATTTGGCCGCTCCATTGACCTACAGCCACCAGCACAAAAAGAAATACAAAGCTGCTTTCTGTGTGGTGGGAACTGGCCTTTTCCCGGGAACTGGCCTTTCTCCCACGGAGAGAGTTGCAAGTTGTAACATTTCAAGGCTCTTGGAGCGTCGTAGCCTGGGATGGACTGGCCATCTGTGCCGGGCTGGGACGATAACCAAAGAGAACAATGCACGTACACAACTACTGGGCTGGGACGTTAGCCAGGGGGCTCAGTGCACGTACGCCACTGATAACCATTTTGTGCATGGGAACACTAAATGCTTGCTCTGCAAACTCTGTAATTGCTTACTCTGAAAATTACTGATGGTATAAAAACTGCTGGAAACTGAGACCCGGTGAGAGTTCCACCTGTGGAAGGGACACCTTGCCCAGGACGTGTGATCCTTGCCCAGCCGCGTCGATTGACAGGGCTCTCCCGGCAGTGGGGCGTGGATGTTGTGAGTAACTGATTTGATGTGAAGTAACTGATTTGATATGAAGTAATTGATTTGATGTGTTCTCTTTTCGGTTAACCTGGTGTTTCTCCTTCTGGTTGATTTGTGTCATTTCTCTTCAGCCGATGTGGGTGTTTTCCCTTTCCAGTCGGGCTGATGTTTTTTTCCCTCTTAATATTTAACCTATTTGGATCTGTTTGCAGACTGTCACCTTTACTATCCTCTATATAATAAAATATACCTTCGGTCCATTTGTTTGGAGTGGAAAGTGTCTTTTACGTCTCCGATCGAATCCCCGAACCTCTCTTAACAAAAGCCTTCTTCAAAAAGGCTTGCTAGTTATCCCAAACCATTTATAAAATAATTCATCTTTTACCACTAATTTGAAATTTCACCTTTGTCATGCTAAATTCTCATATATATCGGGATATATGTCCCAATGTACTATACTTAATAACAATTTCTCAACTCTACATTCTTCCCTTGGTATATATATACCAATATAAATATCTACTTATATATATTTAGTTGCCTTACCTTTAGTATGCCAGATTTTTTCCCCCACCTATTGCAGTTTCTGTATGTATATTCTTCTAGGTGAGCTATTAATCACTTTGTAAATTTCCAAATGATGTTTTCATAGTCTAAGTCAAGAGAATTGTCACTTTTTGACTATTAACTCTATTTTAAAAAGTATTTTATTCTATTTATTCAATCTTTTTTTTTCCGTTTCTTGATAGAGTTTTAAAGTTTTATCCATACAGCTTCTGAAAGTTTCTTGTTAAGTGTATTCCTTGGTATTTAATTCTTATGCCACTATCTAATATTTTTCTTTTCCATTATGTTTTCTAACCGGTTACTTTTCTTCATATGGGCAAATTATTATTTTTTAAATATTATTTTTAAACAAATCACATTACTAAACATCTATATTGTTTCCAATATATTTTTACGTGGTATGTGTATAGAATTTCCTTGCTTATGGTTGGAAGAAATAATGATAATTTACAGTGCCACTTCTTCTAGTATACAATACAAAATTTAAATGTGGTCATCCTTGTTCTTAAAACCTCTGAGCCATAGCTGCCCTGGGAATTTCTCACCAAAGGTTTCCTCTCCTGGGCTCACAGCCTTTTGCCTTCCTGCTGGGTCTCTATGCTCTCATCTTTTCTCATTTCCCTTTGTACCACTGCACTTTTACCTTCTATAGGTACACTCTCCAAAATAATAAATTCTTAATTTCAAAACAAGTTATCTTCCTGTCATTTTTATACCAACCAAATCATGCCCTAAAAACTATATTCGCACAACCAAATCTCTTCCCAAGTTGTTTTATTAAGTAAAAATATTGTCTTTTCTAGGAGAAATTCTGCCATTCACTTTGAACTAACACTGGAATAATGTGTGTGTGTGTGTGTGTGTGTGTGTGTGTGTGTAGTATGCATGTATTTTTCAGAACTCTTTCAGATAACAAAGCTGTATGCAAACTACCCTAAGGCTCAATGGGAACTAATTGGCACAATTAACCATAAGACTGGCCTCAATCACACCTGGAACCAGGGGCTTTGGTGATATCATAGCATTCTATCACTCTACATTTTGGACCAAGAATATCCATGTATTAGCCCTTAACTTGTGTCCTGCAAAAAAGAGAATCTTTCTCCTTAGTTCTTACAGAAAAATTATCAGGGAGGATTTGATGGACCCAATCGGAGACCTGCACCCATTCTTGAACTTATTGCTATGTCCAATGTGGAACGGATACCTCAATTATCCAAGCTTTGAGTAATGTGTCCAATACTGGCTGACAGAGAGAGACCAGGGTCATTAAACCCAAATCAGATAAAACAGATTTCCCACAGGAAATAGGAGCCCATTAGCCAAAGCAGAGGAAGATTGCTGGACTGACAGAATCAACAAATGTGTTCAATAGAAGTGTTAGAGATACAAAACAAGGCATACTATGGAGGATCATTCCAGAGTATAAAAATTAATTTGGAGGATTAAAATAAATTACAATTTTATAAACATACAAAACCATTAATGGTAAACAGATATGGGATGTTATCCACTCATTAACCAGATAGTTAATAGATACTTTTTGAGTGCCTAATTTGCACCAGGAACTATTCTAGCTGTTGTGATTAGAGCACTGAGCAAGACATAAAAGAATTCTGCCTTTACAAAGCTTACAGTGTTTTAGAGTATATTAATATCGTTTTGGTTGCAAATATTAAAAACCCAATTCTAGCTCAAGAAAAAAAAGAAAAATTTGTCAACAAAGTGGGATTTTCTATAGACTCTAGGAAAAGGATGCAGCAACCTTAGAATGGATCCAAGACCTGGATTAATGTTATGCAACTCAAAATCCTTCTCTGTTTCCTTCATCTTGTTTTTCTTTGTGAGTATCTATTGCATTTGCAATCTTCATTGCAAACCGACTTCTCCTGTTTCCCGGATCTCATAGCAGAAAATGGATACCATGAACAGTTCCCCAGTTTACATGTGATAGTTTGGGCACCCACATTCTCTCTAAGTTCCAAAATTCCCAGAGAAGAGACCCTATGACACTGTTTGAGTGAGATGCTTACCACTGGAACAATTCTCTATGGCCAGAGAATAGGGCACAAATTAGGATCACCGCAGTTACCGCTGCAAACATGCAGATGGGAACGCGAAGAGGAAAAGGGTGCTGGGACTACTATTGAATAGGACTCCATCACACAGGGTAGACAATTTTTTGTAGTGTGTTTGCTGATACAGAAACTATTGGGTGTTTAGAAATACCTAGTGCAGAGAGAGGGAGAAGAGCTCTTATTTTGTTTAGGGAAAAGTGAAGATCTCCCAGTTGAAGTAATATTTTCACCAAGTCTTCAAGAAATAAGTACCATATCCAGGTGTCCTAGTGCAGGATCAGCCTGGAGTCTCATCATGGGAATCTCTAATTTCATTCAAGTGAAATTTGATTCAAGTGAAATTATAAAATTTTCTTTGATAGAAAAACTCTAGAGATAATTTTTCTCTAGTGCGATGCTCATCAAACTTTTGTGTGAGTATAATTATCTGGGGAAATCTTGCTAAAATGCAGATTCTATTTTCAAAGGTCTGGGTTGGGGATCCGGCATTTCTTTAAGCTACTAGGTGATGCTGATAATGCTGATGCACAGACTACACGTTGAGTTACAACGTCTAGTGTGTTTTGAAGGAAGACTTACATTTTGGAGATTAATATGCCACTTAATGCCTTAAATCATGAAAAATATTCACCATGCAATGAGTATTGGATAAATGAATCAAGTGATAACAGAGTGAAGCATAATCAGATTTTTTTTTAAGTCAAAAGTCAAGTATCTTAAGGATTGGATATTGGATAATTGCAGTCAATGCTATGCCATATAAAACAGTTTTTCTTTGACATCTGGGATCTACTGTAAATAAAGCAATTTTTTTATACCATGTTATTTTTACTTCTGATTTATGGTCATTTGGTTCTTTGCCATTATCTTCAGTGTTTTCTAGTGATCTTCTGAGGAAAAAATATATTATCCTCCGGAGTTCAAACAAATGCCTACTGAAATTTCCCTTCAATTTCTTAGTTGAATTACTGAGTATATGAAGCTTATTTGGTAAGATGGACTTAAATATATACATACACTTGCATTCAAAGGTCAGTGTTTAACAAATTGGGAAATAATATCATAATATCTTCTTATATACTGTGAAATCCCTTGTGTAAAATAATTCTAGCAATTGAGTAATAATATTAAGTTATTTTAAACTAATAAATCAAAATTAATTTATAATTAATACCTAACATAGTAGGTTTGGTTCCCAGGAAACAGACTCAAAGCTGAAGATTTACATGCAAGTTTATTATTGGAGAATACTCCCAGAAAAAAACACCCACAAAAAAAATGAGGGAAGGAGAACTGAGCAGAGAAAAGAGATGAACTATGATACAGTTACAAAAGAGGTCTCAGCAGAACCCATTTGTAACTCTGAAGCTGGCCCTCAGAAATGTCCTAAACTGAAGCAAGAGGGTGGATCCTTACTTTCTTGCCCATTGTTTGGGGGCAATTTCTTGGGAAGGATTTAGCTGTGATCCATCAACTGCCAACACTCCTAGAGGTTTGGGAATGCGTGTCTCAGTCCTGAAAGAGGATCTGAGCCAGACATCCCAGCATCACCACCGAACACCTCTTGCACATACTCATCACCTCTCTCTACTGATCATTCTGATTTCCCTCTCTCTCTGCTAGTACCTCTGCTGGTCTAGGTTAATTACCTGGTGGATAACCCATATCCTCATTCCTGAGAGTTCTGAGCCCAGTAATCACGTCTTTCTTAGGCTGTGACTGCTGCTCTTGTTGATTATTGTCTAAATTAGCCTGGACAATACTAAGTGATGTCCCAGTGGATTGCCTGCATCCTACAAACATTTCTTCCTGGTCCCATTTTATAACAGCAGCCTTACCTTCTCCTGATGGCCAGGGTTATTTTCCCTGGCCAGGATAATGTTTCCATTCCTTGCCTATTGGTTTCTTGGTGATCAGAATGGCAGCTGTAATTTAAAGTTTAACGAGATTTTTGCCATGTCCCCTGGTAGAAAGATTCTCTCCCTGGAAACCTGTACATATATATACATACATTAGAGCCTAGAGCTGCAGTGATGGAAAGTACATTTATGCTCCACATGGGTCACTGCGAGTAATGATAAGTGGGACTACTCCAACTTCTACCCCTTGTTTCCTGTACCCATCTATTCAACATCTACAGGACACAATATTAATTTATGATATATAATCATTAATTTAGTGTGTGTACTGTGTTCTGGAAGATGTCACTACATCCTTTTATGCCATCATTTGCAAGCAAGGACCTTAGCTATGCCTTCTAAGAATGTTCCATTACTCTGTCTTTCCAGAAACTTACTGATGGTATTACGTGATAGGACAAGTGTAGCCAGTGGTCATATGCCCACAGTTGCTTGTCCTTTGCCGTAAAGGGGGTCCCTTGTTTTATGAGATGTTATATAGGATCCCATACTGATGAATCAAACACTCTGTAAGCCCTGGAATAGTGGTCTAGCTAAGACCCTGTGGGCAGGAAAGACAAATCTATACTAGTAAGATTTGTGGATTCAAATCAAGATGAAATGTTGTCTCTTCCAGAGTGGAAGTGGTTCAATGCGATCAATTTGCCACAAAGTGGTTCCTGAGACTCCTTGGGAGATGGTATTGAATTATGGCCTCAGCTTTGGTCTCTGTTGCTGGCATGTTGAACATTCAGCAGCATAAGTAGTTAAACCAGTCTTGCTGAGTGGAAAGTCATTGCATTGGGCCATTGTCTGCCACTACGGCTATTCTGTTCATGAGCCCATTGTGTCAGAATGAGAGTGGCTGAAGGCAGAGGCAGACTGAGGTCTACTAGCCAAGTCATTCTATCTAATTGTTGAGTTGCTCTTCTATGGAGAATGCAATCTAGTAGACCCTAGCATGTGATACACAGAGCTTCACATTTAGTGCCCAGTCCAATTGGTTCATCCACAAGTCTATTACCTAGACTTTCTTGTCTCTAATCTTTCAATCTTTCTCCTTTCAGGCCACAAACAGCCAACCAAGCTATTTGCCAGGGCCCATGAAATATGAGTTCTAATCTCGGAAAATTTTTATTTTTATACAAATTGGATGACCAAGTGCACCCCTGCAATCCCTATCCAATGGGGGAGTTTTTCCTACCACTATCTTTCAGGGTCCTAAGAAGGACTGTAGTGTAATGTTCTTTATTTAGACACTGACCCCTCTTTGACCAGTGGGAACAAAGCATAGTAGCAGTCCATTCAAGCAGATACGGCTTGAGTTCACATACCAATTTGACCCATCCATAAACCAAGTTCAGCACTTTTCCTCTTCTGTTACCTTCTGTTACATAGATGTGAGCTGGCATAGACACACCAGTGTAACAGTGGTGGATGACATGGGCATCAGCTTTCTTGTGTCCAATTTACTAAGTATAGTATTTCCTAAAGTCAGTACACATATATCAAAACATTCTAAATTCTATACTGATGGATATTTCCATCTACAAATTACATAGCATGAATGTCCAAAGATAATTTACTGTTAATGAATTAAATGCATCACTCTCTCATAATGAATAGGGATATATTATTGCACGTTAGCTTCAATTTACAGGGAATATGCATTCAGTGAAGAGAATTTCTCTTAATTCCTTTTAAAATGATGAAGAAAATTTATAAATATCTGTAAACTAAACGTAAAAACAGCAAGTTTTTAAAACATAACTTTCACTAGTGTGAATTTTCCTGAAGTTCTTTTCACTGGAGTTTGATTTTAGGACAAAATGAAGCTTTTGAATAGCACCATCTGGTCATCTATTAGACAGCGACACACAATAGAGCAGTTTCAAAATGAAAAAGAAATGAAGCAATGTTAAAAAGCAAAGGCAAAATGGTTTCAATTTCCCAGATTTCTGAATTGACAGAAGACTGATTTAGTAACTGTGTAAGTGGGAGCATCACATGCTAGACTAGAACTTTAATAAAACTAAAATTCATGTTTTCAGTAGCAGAAGTGAAAGGTGTACTCTACAGTAATTTTAAGGGCCTGAAAATAATACAGCAGAGTCTAATGGCCTACCAGGAGTCATTTTACACTATTAAAACTGTGTTTTTAAAAAATGAATAGATGCCCATAACTAAACTGACAAACTGTCAAATGTTAACTTATAAGTGTATTTGTCTGGGTGGGGAATGAGCAGAGGTGATAGCAACAAGTGATTTCAATGAGAGTCATCTAAAATCTCTTTCTGTACATGTCTGGGTGTTAACAGTAAAAGTAAAAGATGCAATGTGACCTGGCTGAAAGAAAAACAAATACTGTCTAAGACATAAGAAAATCACATGGAATAGGTCCGCTCACTGAAGCATAAGTGGATCAGTAATTGCTCCTGGCTACAAATGAAAATTCTTGTAATAAATGAACTAAATTCTTCTCAATTAGAATCTTTATAAAAATGTTCCTATAGAAAACATCCAACATATACAAATGTAGCAATAATAGTATATAGTGAAACTCCATTTACCCATTATCCAGTGTCAACAATTGTCAACTCCTGAGCCCTCTAGTTTTATCTATACCTAACTTATTTGCCCACACCCCTAATTATTTTGAAGCAAATGCCAGATATAACACCTTTTCTTGAGTAAATATTTCAGTATGAATCTCTGAAACGTAAGAACTATTTTTCTAAACATAGCAACACCATTATAACAACTAAAATTTAACAATAAGTCCTTATTATCATCAAACATCCAGAGTTTACATGTCCTGACTTTTATAACTTTTATTTGTTTGCTAATTGAGATCCAAATAAGACCTATAGATTATAGTTGGTTGAGATATCTCTTAAGTTTCTTATAATAAAGGTTCACCTTCCATTATGTTTTTTTCTCACAATTTATTGATGAAATCTTGTATTCTAAGATTTTGCTCATTGCATCACTGTAGTACTATTTAATATATTCTTCTGTCTCTCATATTTCCTATAATTGTTTTTTTGTTTTATGGGAGTATTTCATAGTTGGTTGTGTTCATTCTTATTAGAAAGTATGTATCGTCTGAATTACTCTCTTTTTGTGTTATTATTAGTCATTGATGATCATTTCCTAGATCCACTAACTAATTAGAGATTACAAAATGGTAATTTCCTAATTCTATTATTCTTTCTTAATTTTTATCTAGATATTTCTATAAAGAGAAACTTTCCTTTTATCAACTGATTAGTTAGGTGTGGTACAACTGGCATAGAAAATGGTAAACACTTGATGTTTTTCCTGTATATGTCAGTTTTCAAAATAATGTCAATTGCCTACCATTTTCCAAAAATGGTTTTTTTATAAAAGTGGCATTATGCACCCATGCATTTAAACATATTTGATGTCTTTTAATCTATTGCAGTGTTCTTTATTTAGATACTGAAATGACCTCATCTTTGACCAGTGGGAACCCACCCACTTTGTTGTTTAATTGTTTTATTGAGGTAACATTGGTTTATAACATTATATAAATTTCAGGTGTACATCATTATATTTCAACTTCTGTATAGACTACATCGCGCTCATCATCAAAAGTCTAGTTTCCACCAGTCACTGCCCCTTTACCTCGTTCACCCCCCTCACACTTCTTCCCCTCTGGTAACCTCCATTCTATTCTCTGTTTCTATGTGTTTGTTTGTTGTTATTGTTGTTTTGTCTTCCACATATGAGTGAAATCATATGGTATTTAGCTTTCTCCACCTGACTTACTTGGCTTAGCATAATACCCTCAAGGTCCATCCATGTTCTCGCAAATGGCAGGATTTCATCTTTTCTAACAGCTGAGTAGTATTCCATCATACATACCATATCTTCTTTATCCATTCATCCATTGATGGGCACTTAGGTTGTTTCCAAGTCTTCGCTATTGTGAATAATGCTGCAATAAACATAGGGTACACATATCTTTATGAATTAGTCATGTTCTTTGGATAAATATACAGAAGTGGAATAGCTGGATCATATGGTAATTCTATTTTTAATTTTTTGAGGAATCTCCATATGGTTTTCCATAGTGGCTGTACCAGTTTGCCCTCCCACAGCAGTGTAGGAGAGTTCCCTTGTCTCCACAACCTCTCCAACAGTTGTTATTTCTTGTCTTTTTAATAATAGCCATTCTGACTGGTTGAGATGATTTCTCATTGTGGTTTTGATTTGCATTTCCCTAATAATTAGTGACACTGAACATCTTTTCATATGCCTCTTGGTCATCTGTATATCTTCTTTGCAAAAATGCCTATTCAGATCCTCTGACCATTTTTGAACAGCATTTTTTGTTTTTTGTTGTTGAGTTATCTGAGTTCTTTATCTATTTTGGATATTAGCTTCTTATTGGATATATGATTGGCAAATATCTTCTCCCAATTGGTAAGCAGTCTTTTCATTTTGTTGATGGTTTCTTTTGCCAAGCAGAAGCTTTTTAGTTTGTTATAGCCCCATCTATTACTTTTGCTTTTGTTTCCCTTGCCTGAGGAGAAATATTCAGAAAGATACTGCTAAGACAGTAGTCAAAGCACCTACTGCCTATGTCTTCTTCTAGAAGCTTTATGGTTTCAGGTCTTACATTCAAGTCTTTAATCCATTTTGAGTTAATTTTTGTGTATGGTATAAGATAATGGTCTACTTTCATTCCTTTGCATGTGGCTGTCCAGTTTTCCCAACACCATTTACAGAAGAGACTTTCATTTCTCCATTGGACCTTCTTGGTTCCTTTGTCAAAAATTAGTTGTGCTAAAGTGTGTGTTTATTTTTGGGCTTTCAATTCTGTTCCATTGATCTGTGTGTCTGTTTATTTGTCAGTACCATGTTGTTTTGATTACTACAGCTTTGTAGTATACTTTGAAATCAGGGAGTGCGATGCCTCCAGCTTTGTTCTTTTCTCTCAGGATTGCTTTGCTTTTGCAGGGTCTTTTGTTGTTCCATACAAATTTTAGGTTTCTATTATCTATTTCCATGAAAAACGTCATTGGGACTTTGATAGGGATTGCATGAATCTGTAGATTGCTTTAGATAGTATGGACATTTTAACTATGTTAATTCTTCCAATCCATGGGCATGAAATATTTTTCCATTTCTTTGTGTCTTCTTGATTTCTTTCAACAGTGTTTTATAATTTTCAGTGTATAGGTCTTCCACCTCCTTGGTTAAATTTATTCCAGTTATTTTATTCTTTTTGCTGTGATTGTAGATGGGATTGTAGTCTTGATTTCTCTTTCTGCTATTTTGTTGTTACTGTATAGAAATGCAACTGATTTTTGTATGTTGATTTTGTATCCTGCAACTTTACTGTATTCATTCATTAGTTCTAATAGTTTTTTGACGGATTTTTCTTAGGGTTTTTTTATACATAAAATCATGTCATCTGTAAACAGTGACAGTTTTACTTCTTCTTTTCCAATTCAGATCCCTTTTATTTCTTTTTCTTGCCTAATTACTCTGGCTAAGACTTCCTGTACTAGGTTTAATAAGAGTGGTGATGGTGGGCATCCCTTGTCTTGTTAGTGTTATCAGATGGATGGCTTTAAGTTTTTTACCATTGAGTATGATGTTAACTATGGATTTGTTGTATATGGCCTTTGTTATGTTGAGGTACTTTCCTTCTATACCCATTTTATTCAGAGTTTTTATCACAAATGGATGCTGAATCTTGTCGAATTCATCCTCTCCTCTATTGACGTAATCATGTGATGTTTATTTTTCATTTTGTTAATGTGGTGTATCATGTTGATTGATTTGTAGATGTTGAACCATCCTTGCATCCCTGGGATAAATCCTACTTGATTGCAGTATATGATCCTTTTAATGTATTGTTGTATTTGATTTGTTAGTATTTTGTTGAGGATTTTTGCATCCATGTTCATCAGCAATATTGGCCTGTAATTTTCCTTTTTGTGCTGACCTTGTCTGGTTTTAGTATCAGGAAAATGTTGGCCTTATAAAATGAGTTAGGAAGCATCCCTCTTCAATTTTTTGGAAGAGTTTGAGAAGGATCGGTATTAATTCTTCTTTGAGTATTTGGTAGAATTCACTGGAGAAGCCGTTTGGTCCTGAACTTTTGTATTTTTGGAGGTTTTTGATTATTGTTTTGATCTCCTTACTATTGATTGTTCTATTCAGATTCTCTATTTCTTCTTGACTCAGTCTTGTAAAGTTGTATAGTTCTAAGAATGTATGCATTTCTTCGAGGTTATCCAATTTGTTGTCATATAGCTTTTCATAGTATTTTCTTATAATCCTTTGTATATCTATGGTATCCATTGTAATTTCTCCTCTTTCATTTCTGATTTTATTTATTTGACTTTTTTTTCTTAGTGAGTCTACCTAAAAGTTTGTCAATTTTGTTTATCTTTCCAAAGAAAGCTCTTAGTTTCATTGATATTTTCTATTATCTTTTTTAGTCTCTATTTCATTTATTTCCACTCTGATTTTTATTATTTCCTTCCTTCTACTGATTTTGGGCTTCATTTGTTCTTCTTTTTATAGTTCTTTTAGGTGTATAGTTGGATTGTTTATTTAAGATTTTTCTTGTTTCTTTGGGTAGGCTTGTATTGCTATAAATTTCCCTCTTAGTACAGCTTTTGCTGTATCCCATACATTTTGGTATGTCGTATTTTCATTTTCATTTGCCTCTGGGTATTTTTTGATTTCTCCCTTGATTTCTTTGGTGACCCAGTAGTTGTTCAGTAGCATTTTGTTTAACATCCACATATTTGTGACTTTCCCAGTTTTTTTGTTGTAGTTGATTTCTAGTTTTATATCATTGTGGTTGGAAAAGATTCTTGATATTATTTTGATCTTCTTAGATGTATTGAGAATGGTTTTGTGGCCTAATATGTGATCTATCCTGGAGAATGTTCCATGTGCATTTGAAAAGAAAGTGTGTTCTGCAGTTTTTGGATGTAATGTTCTGTATGTAGCTATTAAGTCCATCTGGTCTACTGTGTCATTTAAGGACAATGTTTCTTTATTGATCTCTGTCTGGATGATCTATCCATTGATGTGAGTGTGGTGTTAAAGTCCCTTACTATTACCGTGTTACTAAATTTCTCAGTTTATGTCTGCTAATATTTGCTTTAGGTATTTAGGTGCTCCCATGTTGGATGCATAGATATTTACAAGCATTATATCTTTTTGTTGGATTGTTCCTTTCATCATTATGTAATGCCCTTCTTTGTCTCTTGTTACAGCTTTTGTTTAAAATCTATTTTATCTGATACAAGTATTGCTACTCCAGCTTTCTTTTCTTTTCCATTTGCATGGAGTATCTTTTTCTATCCCTTCACTTTCAGTTTGTGAGTGTCTTTAGATCTGAAGTGTGTCTCTTGTATGCAGCATATATATGGGTCTTATTTTTTTATCCATCCAAAAGACCTTATGTCTTTTGATTAGAGCATTTAGTCCATTAACATTTAAAGTAAGAATTGATAGGTATGTATGTATTGCTATTTTGTTACTTCTTTTCTGGATGCTTTGTAGTTCCTCTCTGTTCCTTTCTTCTTCTCTTGCTTTCTTCCTTTGTGATTTGATGACTTTCTTTTGTGTTTTTTTGGGGGTTCCTTTCTCTTTAGCTTTTGTGTATTTGTTATAGGTTTTTGTTTTGTGGTTACCATGAGGTTCATGTATAATAATCTCTGTATATAGCAATCTATATTAAGTTGATGGTCTCTTAAGTTCGACCTCATGCTAAAAGCCCTACACATTTACTCCCCTGCACATTTTATGTTTTTTACATTATATCTCACTCTTTTAATTTTGTATATCCCTTACCCTCTAATTGTACAAATACATCATTTTAATTCTTTTGTCTTTTCACCTTCATACTAGCTTTATAGGTGGTTGGTCCACTACCTTTACTATATATTTGCCTTTACCAGGGATATTTTTTCTTTGATAATTTTCTTATTTGTAGGAAAATTACTTTTCTTAGAAAATAATCAATTATTTAATTAATTATTAATTTTCTTAACAGTGTTTTTGTGCTGGTATCTAGATCAAGTGAGTCTGTGCATGAGCCCTTTAAGAACAGGTTTTCCTTTCCCTGATGTTATATAGTTTTCCAGGGCATATTCCCCATTGGTTTTTAAAGCCAGGTGTTTTAGGATCTCTTCTGTCTTGTTTGGATCTAAGGGCTGGGGTATCTAATGTGGAGCTTGAATTCCCCACACCTCTGGAAAAAGCTCTGTACCTTTGATATTACTCCTTACCATGAAGCACCACAGCTAGGGTCCTCAGCAGGCCTCTATCTCTGCCTCTTCCATCCTGTGCTGTCCCTTGTTGTGGAGATTCTTTTCATCCAGTTTTCACATCTCTTTCAGAGGAAATTGTTCCACAAGTAGTTATAGATTTGTTGTGTCCATGGGAGGAGGCAAGCCCAGGATTCTCCTATGCCACCATTTTCCAAACTCTCTCTCCAGAATCTATCCACTTTGGCTTCTGTGTCCTTTTGGCTTGACACCACTAGTCTTTGAGAGATGCATTGCTTGGTCGTATGACAATATATTCCAGGCATATCTAGTACATTTCATGCTCAGACCTGGATTAGCTATTTCTTAAAAGAGGTCAAGTACTTTTTTGTGTGAAATTGTACTTAACAGACCATAGATTGGATAATAGGAGTACTCATTACTGTAGAATCTGTCATTATTTCCTGGTCTCTTAAGTAGGAAAAGCTAAGGCAAATAGATTATATTATTTATGAAATACATCATTAGTTCATACTGAAACTTCTAATTCAAATTCAAGGTGACAATGTTTTTATTTAGCTTCATTGATCCCACATGCATATCTCTTTTTCTCCAGGTCGAATATTCCGGATTTCAGTGACACCAAAAATTACTAATTTGCTTTATATTCTAAACTACACACAAAACAGTCTCAGAACAATAATACTAACACTATCACTGTCAATATGCTTATGAAAGGAGTCTAATTCTGAGTAATATCATATTACTCGAAACTAACATCTGAAAGATAATCAATGAGCATCCTGCTTTTCATATAATTTCCTTATTCTGCCTCAATGTTTATTAATTGTACAATATACATTATTAGAATGTATACCCATTATATACAATACTGATTTTCTTATAATCCACCATTTAATCTTAGATCTACAGGTAAATATATTCAGTATCCACACTGGTCATTATGTTAATGGTTCTCCAATAATTTAGGTTATCTGAACTCGTTATCTAATGTATGCCTCAGGAACAATATTCCCTAAATTATTGCATGTTCATAGAAGATTGTCTGTGGACTTTATATTTGAAGGTTAGTTGGGTTGAATTTACAATCTTTGACTCTTATTTTCTTTTCTTGACTATGTTAAATGATATCCTTCCTTTGTCTAGCAAAAAAAATATATTGCTTTCAAAAGGTTTGATGATAGTATGATTTTTTTCTTTGTAATTAGTCTTTTTGTCTAGATGGCCAAAAGATTTTCTTTCATTTTCTTTTGTTTTTAAGTCCAATACATTTAAGAAGACAGATCTCAATGTTGGAAACTCTGGCTTTGTTTTCTCAGATATGTTGATATGCCCACCACTTCATATGTAGCTTTAACTCTCTTTTAATATCAAAAAGATTTTATTGAATTATAATTTTTAACATTTGTTCTGTTCCATTCCTTTAGTTTTCTTCTACAGGGAATTCTATTATTCATATATTGCATTTTCTTTGCACAAATACTATACTTTTTACTTTCTGTCACATCTTTCTTACCTCATTCTTTCTTTTTGTATTTGAAAATGCTTATCCTTTTCCTAATTTTCTTAAGAGTTTATTTATATTGTTTGTGTATTCTTGTATCTCTTATAGTTATTTTTTAATTTCTGAGATGCTTTTTCTGTTAATTTTCATTCCTACATGACTTGCTACCTTTCTTTTAAAATTTTCTTTTTTCTAATAATCTAACTTCTGACGTTAAAATTTCTAATTTATATTGCTTTGCATAGCTTTTACTCTTTTCTTAATATCTTTACTTGATTTTTGAAATATTAGTCTATACTTTTTCTGAAAGATGTTATGCTACCTCTTTTTCCATTTTCTTTTAAAATAATTTGTATATTTGTATGGAATTTGATCAAGATACTTTTTGGTTTCTCCTTTTTGTAAGTAAAGTGAGTTATCCTATATTTTTAGGTGGGGAGGGCAGGCTAGAATAATTTTCTAGTTTTATGGCTCTACAATTCCATTATCTTTACTGAAGCAATAAAACTATGCCTTGGTTCTTTCTGAGTTCCCTCTCCTCACTTTCCCTCTCCCATCTTTGCATTGATATTATCTTTCTTTGCTTCATTCCCACTCTGCTGAATGTGTTTCCTGCTCCCAATACTTTTTCATCACTTGGAGATTTCTACTAGAAAAGAGCTTTGGTTTGTTCATTTCAAGAGTTCACAGGACTTAAACTACTCCCAGAAGTTTTATGCTTTCTGATAATCCTCTTGAAGCCATCTGAAAATTGGAGCTCATTTCACCAAGTTCCTCTTGACAATTTGGGTTTCTTCTGTTCTCGGGACTCCCACTTCTTCTACACAGGTCCCACATGGTCTCGTAGATGCTGGTGCTTTATCCCTCCTTCCTTAGATTTGAAGGTCACTGAGTTTCACTGTACACATTTTTTCTAGGACTTTGGCTTTATAATCCTAGTTGCTTTATGTGTATTACGTGGAAAAATAGGGAGAGTAAAACACTGCCACTGCCACCATCGTCTCTCCCTAAATCCAGCAGAAATATCAGAATCAATATTATTAAAATCTCAAAGTAATGTAGTAAATTCCCAAGATATGTAAATAGAGCAAGAATTGCCAAGGGAAGGGATTAAATTGAAGTCAGCAAAATAGAACGTTTACATCTTTTAAAAAACACCTTTGGTCCTATGGAATGATAACTATATGAGTGCATTACTTTGCATGTGCACACACATACAAACACACAATGTTGCTAGATAAATGAGCAATAGAACAAAAACAATATGTTTTAAAAACCAAAATAAATAAATAGATAGATAAGTGAAATAAACAGACAGGTAAGTGGCTATAGTATCTAAATAGAAAAATACATGACTACTGAAAATGAAAGACTAAAAGATTATATTATCTTATAACAAAACCTGAGCAGTCCCAGAAATTATATATTTAAGAGTTGTCAGGGTACTATGAGATCTAATCTGGAATTCCACCTTAGACCTAAGTGATTTTCTTAAAAAATGTGACTTTTCACCCAGTGAGTAAGTTATGAAATACAAGGTACATCCTCATTCCCTCCTTCAGCATTGTTGCACACTGCAATCAAATATGAAATTAAAAGTTTTCATTAATGATCTAAGATAGTCAAAAGTGTTTTTATCCAACCATACTCCAAACAAATATTAATAAAATGTTCTAATTAATTTCATATAATGACAATGCAGTACATTTCTGTTACTTTTTAAATTAATATCTCACTGTTACTTCCTAATTTCTTTTTCCTTCTCTGTTACTTTCAATTGCCTAATGTTGGTGGCCTAAAAGTCAAAATGACTTGGTGTGTTCATTGGCAAATGGTAGAAGCAAGACTGGGAAAAAAACAGACCACACGTATGAAGGGAAAATCATAAAAAGGGACAACTTTTTCTGGCCCTCTAACGTTCACAATTACTTTGGAAAACAGTTGCATAAAGTTTATTTTCGTAATTAATTCATTTTCTGAAAGCCTAAAGCATTTTCTCAAAGTTAGTATGCAGTTTAGGGTCAATCCTCCCATTTGGGATAATGGAAAATAGAACCTCAGTGTTAGAAATCACCTTAGATATCAAGTTGTTTTTCAAATATTACTAATAGTGTAAGTCTTTATTTACAAATGAAATGTTCTGGGATCGTCAATAGATCAGATGAGAGCAGAACTGTGTTGTATGAATTCAACAGGAACAGCTGGAAATTCAAATTCTCACTTCACTCAGCACTTTTGGTAGGTGTCCGAACAATTCTGAAGAGCATATTATGGCTTCTTCATAGCTTGGAAACCACACATTTAATTCAACTACTTCATGGTTCAGATAAGGAAACTGAAGTTAAATGATTTCCCTAAGTTAGAAGCAGTTAATTAGTAACAAAGCTGATGTTATAATAAGCAACTTGA
This sequence comes from Diceros bicornis minor, assembly GCF_020826845.1. Classification (NCBI taxonomy): domain Eukaryota; kingdom Metazoa; phylum Chordata; class Mammalia; order Perissodactyla; family Rhinocerotidae; genus Diceros; species Diceros bicornis. The sequence continues at coordinate 17,290,294 of NC_080742.1, read as the reverse complement.
GTCCAATTACAGTGCTATTTGCATTAGACATGACACCCTGGACTTTCCTAGAAATTCTATTAAACAATTTTACTTTTATTTTTTCATTTTGCTTATATAACTGTGTCTCATTTTGATTGATGGTTCAGTGTTAATTAAAGTGGTATAAGCTGAATTATTTAAATGAACTTGTGGAGCTCACAGTTTCCAAAAGACCTTAAATAAATCTTTGTGAAGTAAAGAATCTTATAGAGTACCTCAAAACCATCCACTCATTTCTCTAATTTATATACTCTAATTTATTTTATATAAGCAAAGACCAATTAAGTAAACTTACAAATGCACCTGGAGAAAAATATAAGTAATGTATAAGTGTGGAGAGTTTAACTAAGCTACTCCGTGGTACTGCTGCCATGGTATTGCTGCCTTGTCATTCATTTTGTTTGGCCAAGGGACCTGCAGTGACCTAAACTGACACTAGCCCCTCACACAAGCACATGCCCTAGAGAGCAGTTTGCAGAGTCACAGCAAATGCAAGTTCCTGATACGACTTCCCCCACAGCCCTTGTGATCAACAGCCTCCCCTGCCTCCCAGGGCCTTCTCCTATGCTCCTCTAAGATAAGACGACCATGGGGCTTACTAAAACCCGACTCTTTTGGTTTGAATTGAGCAATCTGACCTTAGCCCAGGAACTCCAAAGCACTCCACCCATGGACCCTAACAAAATCTTGTGCCCCAAGTCCTGTCTCTCTCTCTGTCTGCTCTCTGCCTTGATCTCCCTGTGTGGCCCTTCAAGGTGTGCCTGGCACTTCCTCCAAGACCTGTGAGTAATAAGCTCTATTTCAATTTCTCTTGTGGTGTGTTGAATCGAACCTCACCATCCAGCACTGTATGCTCCACTTATGTGTTAATTTGACAAACTCATAATGATGGGAGAAAATGGGGACAAATTCATGAAAAAAGAAATCATGTGGAACAGGTATTGTTAGTAACAACCAAAACCTACTTGGAAAATATAATAGTTTAGAATGATGAGGGTTCATCTCTTCGTAGTTTCTCTTTTCTCTTCCACCTGAACTGTTTATTATTTCCTATGGCTAAATGTCATGTGTTCTTATGGCAATATAGTAATCTCTGTAAACCATATTTATGTATTATTTACATTTATATATTATATTATATACTTAATGGAAAACCAATAAAAATATATTAATATTCAATATACTTCATGAAAATATAAACTTCTCACAAAACAGAAAATATAGCACTAATATAGTAACATTCTTCTTCTGTCTCTTGAGACAAATTTTCATTTTCAAATCAAGTCAGTAAGATGTCCCTCAAAATTAGCATTGAAAAAGTTAAATAGAGATAGATTTGAAACTTGAGTAGCTGATTGCTTCCAAATAAAATATCAAAATTATCATAATTACAGTAATAATAAAGATAAGTAATATTTATTCAACACTTTCTATGGGAAGATACTGTCCTCAGTGCTTTATATGCATTTGTCTTATCTCATTATTATAAATATTCTAGGAGGTATATATTAATATTGACATTTTGCAGAGGAAGAAACGAAGGTTTATAGCCGTTAAGTATATTTAATCTTTAAGAATACAATATTTAGACTAGACAGAGACCTCCACCACATACTAAGCATGGGACAAAAGACAAGTTATTCAATCTCTGTAAGCTCAGAATTTCCACTCCAATAACTGGGATAATCTTACTTATCTTGTAAGATTATTGTGAGAACTAGAGATTGTGTAGGAAAGAACTGTGCCAATAGAAGGCATTAAAGATGTTGGAACTAATATTATGCTGCTTTATTACTTGTGTAACTATTGCTTACGAATGTACCTGTCGTTATACGACTTTATGCTGTTTCTATTTCTATCATCAAGAATACTTTAATCTTTACTATTTCAATTTTATTTCTTCCCATGTGACTAAAATGGCAAAAAGTACAGTAATCATAATTGTGAGAGTTCACCATAAGCTACCTGTTCAGAGATGACATTTCAAAAATGACCTTATTTCCAAATAAATCCAATCTCCTGAAGAATTAGTGAGTAGAGTACATAAGACATTCCACACTGCAGAGATTAACAGCCTCTGGCCATTTCTAAAAATGTAGGAGACACTGAAGCAAATTACTATCTATTTACTTCCCTGAAACTTGACATTCTCTGTAACCAGCTGATAATCAGTGGTTAATTCAAAAGATAATCACTTTTCATAACTGGCCCATTTTTAATGCTTTTGGTGGAACTTTCAGTAAAAGGTCATTCACTATCACCCCAAGGAAAGGATTCTAGGAGCCCAACAATTCTCTCCCTGGAGGAGGAGTATTTCCCCCATTAACCTTTTAAATACAATTACATGAGTTTATTAACAAGAAAAAAATCTATTTGTTAAACTCAAGAGGATTTTTATGACATATGACCTGTCACCTTAAAACATATTAATCTCATTCACCCCATATCACAACAAACCCCAAACCATCTTAGGCAATTCATCTCATGTGTCATAGTAAGCACAAAATAAAGATTTATTATGATCATGTAATAATTTTAATGACTTTTTTAAATGTCAGTAAACTCCTGTCCAATCAGTTTGTCTTTTCTAACCCCATTTATTATTATTAGCAAAGGTAATAACATTTTGAATATTGGCCTAGCAAATGCAAAGATCATTTAACTCAACATCAACCATCGTTAATATTTCTCGCAGTAGTATAAATCTGCTAAATACTTCTTATAAAACACCTAGAAATTTATATGAATTAAATTGTTAATGGGAGAATTAAATCAACAAATGGGTCTTGGTGATAATTAATGTTGGTAAATATTCTCAGATATAGAATAATATAAAGATATTATTTTTTTTAAAAGTACTTTAGTTTTTATTCATTCTAACAAATACACACTAAAGGGCCAATTATAGTCACTCTTACTTACTCAGTTTCACTTCATATTGAGTAGTCTTCTTTTAGTTTTCTAAGCTGCAATTTATAGTCATTAAGATAATTTCCCCTTTTCTAAAATCCTGGCTACTGCCACATTAATGAGCTGATTTTCTTCTATTCCTAAATATTTTCAATATTCAAAGTGCAGGTCATCCAACCACTCAGGAAGAGGCAGTTCCCAACTCATCTCTAACTGATGGAATCTCAGAAATTCCTCAAAGATACTGTTTAAATACAGTCCAGAAGTACTATCTTCCAACAGCAAATTGCTAGAATTAAGATAAAAAATACTTACACACATAAAGGAATAAATCCCACTCCCTTTGTTGTCAGAAACTCCATTAGAAGAATTAGAAATTATATGGAAGAAAAAGGAATACCAACGGATGTCTTCCTTGGGGAAACATGCTTTCTTTCCTCTACCTCAGGGATGATCACACATGTAAGGGCTCATAGATACATTTAATGAACACCAATTTAGTGCCTACTATGTGCCAACACGCTCTTGGAGATCTGATGGAGAATAAGCTAAGCAAACTTACACTCTAGACAGTGGAGAAAGAAAATACAAAAGTAAACAAATAAATGAACATGACAATATTAGGTGACACTGAGTCCTGGGAAATACAAAAATTATATAACAAAGGGTGGAGGTGTCATGGCTACTATAAACGGGGCAGTCAGGGAAGTTGACTCAAAGAATTTGATATTTGAATTAATAAATTTAGAACTTAACAAGAAAAGAGTAACTGAAGGGCAGGAACAAATCGATTAGCTGAGTGTGAATTGTTCTTAAAATATCCACATTCTTCAAGGAGATATGCTTTCCAGTCACCAGGACTCCAAGACTGGATAAAGATTGAAAGTCAGAACAATCAAGGACTCATAATGAGTTAACCCTGAATTGCTCAGTGTGGGATAGAGGATTTTTTTTTAATTTATGAAGTCATGACACCAATATTTGGTACTACCTATTATGTGCAAAGTACTATCTTATACAATTTCTTATCAATAGATATTTTACTTACCAGCCCCAGGACTGGGATAAGACAATACAGATTGAAGTGTTCATAGGCTAATACATGCAGCAGGGATTTATTGAATTGCATTTACCTGGCTAGCATGAACAGAATTTTAAAATTAACCTACTCTTCCTAGTGATATATAAAAAACTGCTTTTGACATCCATATCTTTTTTGTGTGTGTGAGGAAGATTAGCCCTGAGCTAACACCCAATGCCAACCCTCCTCTTTTTGCTGAGGAAGATTGGCACTGGGTTAACATCCATGCCCATCTTCCTCTACTTTATATGGGACGCCGTCATAGCATGGCTTGACAAGCGGTGCATCGGTCTGCACCTGGGACCTGAACCTGCGAACCCTGGGCCCCTGAAGCGGAGCGCGCAAACTTAACTGCTGCACCACCAGGCCGGCCCCTGACATCTGTATCTTCACATGTTAAAGCAAAAGATTAAATTTCAGATTGTTAAGGCTTTTGCATTGCCTTTCTCAAATTTGACATCACTCATTCCCTTTAGTGCGTATTAATTACCTTGGCTATTTTAGCCACTTTGACAATGCTCATAACCAAGCCATGACTTGTTTTCAAATATTTGTCTGAGTCTAGAGAGCAGGTTTCATCACTGGTTACTCAAAAAAAACCCTCTTTGAAGGGCCATTATCATAACTTTTTTAAGTGGAAAGTTTTCCAGCATGCTAAATACTTTCAAAATGAAAACACAATATTTATAAAATACATCAAAAGCACTTCAGAAAAATTATTTTAGGGTAGTGAGTCAATAAATAATGAAAGCCTATTTCAGGAGTACAGCACCTCTCAGCCAAAGTGCTTTATGTATGGAGATAGTTTCAATCATTCTCGCCAAACTAGAATGCACTTTATACTGTAGCCATTATGATAGGAAACATAAAATGACTGTACCTCCCTAAAAACACAAAGAGCATGTTAGATGACAAATTGTGATCAGTAAAATGCATCTAGTTTAAGATGGCAATACTTGAGCCAAAAGTTTCATGAAAATTAATTTCATTCTCAAATCACTTATGAGAAAGTAAGCCCACACTGTACAGTCAGTATAACGGAAAGTCATGAGGACACACAAAATATTTGCATAAATTAGAGGCCAATATTCAGTACATTGACCTAAACATTTTGTTGTCATAAGCTTTTGTGAGCACAGAGTAGCCAAGCTTTTACCAGGAAAAGCAAAAATCAAAGTAAAATAACAACAAAAAACATGATGCTTTATACCCTACAGGACACCAAATCCCAAAGTAAATAGGTAAATATATTCTAAACTATTGAAAACTATCTTTTAGTATAGTAAAAATCAGGCCAAAAAATGGATTTGGCTACATCTAAATTAGACTTCATCAAATACAGTATAATTGTTTTTAAACAAAAGGAAGACCTTGGGGCCAGCCTGGTGGCGTAGTGGGTAAGTTCACGCACTCCACTTCGGTGGCCTGCAGTTGCAGGTTCAGAACTGGGCGCAAACTGAGGCACTGCTTGTCAAGCCAGGCTGTGGCAGCGTCCCATATAAAGTAGAGGAAGATGGGCACGGATGTTGGCCCAGGGCCAATCTTCCTCAGCAAAAAGAGGAGGATTGGCAATGGATGTTAACTCAGGGCTAATGTTACTTACGAAAAAAAAAAGAAGACCTTATTTATGCCTTTATTAATGATATGGTTGCTTTTTATGTCTGCTCAGGAGCTATGGTTGCTTTTATGTCTCAATTCCTATGCGTTAAATTCTCCACTCCCTATATTTTCTGTTGTTGTTGTACATACAACTTTTACATTGAGAGGCTGATTTGCCAACATTACTTGGAGCGTTTTAAAGCTGATTTAACCACCTCTTCTAGAGAAACTAGAGCCCAATACAGTAGGATCAGATGCTATGGCAATTCAAGAAGACTGGAAGTTTTGCCATCCTGTTTCACTTGGTTGTTGGATAAAATTACATCCTGGCTTTATGAGGTTGGCTTGGGTCGTATCAAATATTTTCATATATGTTATTTAAGCCCATAAATTATGTTAAGATTTTCATATACAAATAGAGGGTTAAATTTCAAGCCTAGAGATGATGTTCTGGAAATCAATCCCATTTTTTTACCTGATGCCCTATCAATACAAGAGAATGGAATTCAGCATCACACTGCTAAGTATCTCTATGAAGTCATTATGTACATTTTATAGATTGTATTTTCACAATTATACATTAATCCTTTTATAATGCCAACCCCAATAGTTTACTACTACATTCAGATGTTTGTGGAAATATGATTCAAATATTCCATCAATCATTCTAATTACTGATCTACTATTTTAATACAGATGGAGGATAAATTTAATCTTTCTTTAGAAACAATTCGGTTATATGGAACTGAAGGACAGCTCAGCTCCACCATAACTGCAGGACAGCTCAGATGACTATTTGAGTTAATTCTATAAATTTTGTGAATTAATTGTATTTTCTTGGTTTACTTGCTATGCTTCATTTCTTGTCTTCCTCTAAACTCTCTGACTTTGTCTGATCATAACTATTATTTCCCCCCTCCTTGAGATTCTATCCTAAATACTGTTTTTCTTGCACTAAAGATTTCTATTTTCTCCTATGGTTTCAAAGCCATCAACACACTAGTAAAAAACCACTTGTATTCTATATTCTATATTTCCATTCCTAAACTCTTTTTTAGCTCTAGTTGTATATTTCCTTATTTCATATTTTCAGCTATTTGCTGATCATTAGCTTCTGCTTATCTGAAAGTTCTTTAAACTTAACATTTTAAATGAAATAAGTATCTGTTTCCAGTAAGATGGTTGGCTAGATAATTAGACTGACTCTTCCACTAGGAAAAAAAAGGTCAAAACAAAACAAAATAAAACAAAAAGCAAAGAAACTTCTACTAAGCATTGCAGAGCTAGCAAGAAAGTAATACATTTTCAGGAAGCAAAGAAGTGAAGACAGGAGTGAGAAGAAAGCAGAGACTACAGTAGCCTGTTATCCTGAGTGCATTTGTCAAATAGGGGAAGCCATTGGTACACAAAACCTGCTAGGGGAAGGTAAAAAGGGTCTAAATCCAGGGCATGGCCAAGGTGGGAAGCCTACCAAGATAAGCGCTATCCAATAAATCCAGAGCCTTATCCAGAGTAGCCACACTGTCAAGTTTGAGGGCACAGTCCTGCAGAAGACCATCCTTACCACTGAGAGCAACTGTAATTTCCCAGAGTTCCAAAGACAACTTCAGTTTTGATAACTCATTACAAGGACTCACAGAACTCACAGAAAGCTATTATATCCACATGTAGAGTTTATTATAGAGAATGGACACAGAGTAAAACCAGCTAAAAGAACAAGTGCGTAGAGTGAGGTCCAGGAGGGTTCCCATCATGGAGTTTCTCATGTCCTCACCCCATGGAGTCAGAACATGTTGCTTTCTTAGCAATAATGTGTGACAAGACACATGGAGTACTGCTAACCAGGGCAGTTCACCTGAGCTTCTATATTCAGAGTTTTTATTGGGGCTTCATTGCATAAGCATGATCAATCGATTGATTGACTGCCCACATTGTTGATCTTAGCCTCCAAGTTGAGTGATATCACATGACCCATAGCCCCAGCCTTAAGTCACATTATTGGTGTTTCTAGCATGGCCAGCCCTCATCCTAGGACTATTGGGTGTGGCCAGTCCCATCCCTAAAGCCTGATGTAGCTAGTTCCTTGCCTAAAAAGTCTAGAGAAAAGGATAGACCTCTTTTTGGGCAAGGCCAATTTCTTTACTATACAAGCCCCAAAAGGCTATATAACTAATGTAAAAGTAAATTATAAATAAACTCAAGGAATAAATAAACAAACCAGAGAATGAGGAAATATCAGGTGTCTTAGATTTTGGTGCTTACCAGAGAGGTGAAAATAATAATCATTAAAAATTTGGAACTATAGGTGACCTTCACACCTATAATTTTGCAGCCCAATTTCACAAGAAATGGGAAATCCAAGAAAACCTCAAACCAAGAATATACAGAAACAAATTGAGATTCTCTCTAGAGTAAGCCACCTTCCATTTCAGACCTCAACAATTTCAATGGATAAAATTCCAAGGAAAATGAACATCTCACAGTTAAAATAAACACATAGTCTATCTAGGCACCATAAACAAGAATAAGCAGAAACAATCGAGAGCAAATCAGGCTCAGAAAATCTTCAAATAACGAAATTACTAGATATAGATGATAAAATGAAAATGTTTAATATGCTTGAAGAAAAGAAAAATCAAGCATGAAAATGCATACAAAGAATAAGAAAATAAAGAGAAATATAAAGTAGATTTGAATAAAATAAAAAAATCAGATGTACTTCTAGAAATAATACATATAAAATTGTTAAAAAAATCAATAAATGACACGTAATTCCATTCAAATGGTTGCAAGGGGGTAGAGGATGGACAGGGGTATCTACAAAGAGGCATGAGAGTTTTTTTTTTTTTTTTTGAGTAATGGAACTATTTACATCTTGACTAATGTGGTGGTTTTGTGTTTATGTGCATTTTTAAAATTTCATAAAATTGTACATCAAAAAGTATGAAGGTTACTGTATGTAAATTGTACCTCAATATTGTTTTAAAAATTGATGGTTTAAATAGCACATTAGACAGATGAAGAGAGATTTAGTAACTGGAGGATGATACGAAGAAATGTTTCAGAATTCATAAAATGGGAGATGAATGTAAATATGATATATCATTAAAGACGAATAGAAGATAAGAAGATACATTGAAAATAATAGGATGGAAAATATACAAACAAACAAAACTTCACAAAGTTCATCACCAGGTCGAATATATATATTTATATAAAATCAGAGATCCAGAAAATGAGGAGAGAAAGAAAAAATGAGAGGTGGAATTTGAAGTCAATGATAGAATCTTTCACTGTTGATAAAATTTCTCATCCACAGACTAAGAAGTCCTGAATGTCTCAATAAGCATACAAAGAAATCACACTTTGACATACCACAGTAAAACTAAAAAAACGCCAAAGACAAAGAGAGAATAAAAATATTTTTTTAAATCTAGATTATCTTTAGAAGATAGCTTCACAGAGAGGAGACACCTAAGAGTAATATGAAAATCAAAGGCAGTGGTATGATATATTTAAAATCCTGTGAGAAAACATCTCTCAACTTAGAATAGCATACCCAATGGATCTGACTTTCAGGACAAGGGTCAAATAAAGATATCTTCAGACCAAAACAAGCAAACCAAAACTTCAAATGGCTTACTACAGCTGATTCTTATTAAAGACAAATATAAAAGGACATTTTTCAAACAGAAAAAGGAAAGTCTGAGATGCATGACAGTACAGAAGAATAAAGAAAATGGAAACCTTGTGGTTACATTGAAAAACACGAAGTTTGAAAAAAATCTTAAAAAGCCAATAATAACAACACCAGATGAATTTTTAATATAATAGAATTAAAATATATGATAAGATGGAAATGGATGAATGCAATTAAAGTATTGTTATTTTATTATTCAAGAGGAGGGTAAAGAGACTGATTAACTCTAGATCTCAGCAATTATTCACGCTGTTATTACCCAGGGACTAGTTGAAAACTTAGAACACCATGTGACTCTCCCAAACTAGTAGAAGGAAAAAAATACGTTGACTGAAAAGATAATACAAGAAGATAAGAAAGGAAACAGAGAGAGAGGACAGCGTAGAATAATTAAAAAGCAGAAAATAAAAATTTTAGATACAAATGCATGTAGATCACTCATAACAAGAAATGTAAGTGGACTAAATACTCCAGTTAATTCAAAATTGTTAGACAGAATTAAAAAATAATTTTTAAAACCTTTATGTTATTTGCAAGAGACACAGCTAAAACATAAAAACATAGAAAGCTTGAAAATAAACAATGAGAAAAAGATATATATATATATAAAAACAACCATATTTTTACCAAACAAAAGCTAGTATTGTTATATTGATATCAAACAAAATTGTTCTTAAAGAAAAAAAATACTTTATTTCAAATAAACAGGGTAACTCCATAATAATAACATAATCAAATAAATCAGAGGTATATCACAATTTAAAATCTGTATATAAATTTGTATACTTCTGAGAAGAGGACCTCAAGTATAAAAAGCAAACAAATCTACAAAAAAAATTTAAAATTCTCAATTATAAGGGCAGACCTGAACACACTTATCATTAATTGATAGAACAAGAAACAAAAATTAATCTGTAAATATAAAGAAATTCTCAAAAGCATAATTAGCATTCTTGATCAATTAATGTGCAAAACATATTGTGCTGATCAGACATAGAGCACATTCTTTTTAAACATAGGGAATACATATAAAACTTGACCATATACTGGACCATATAGCAAGTCTCAACAAATTGAAAAAACAGAAATCATACTGAATTTGTTCTCTGTCAAGAAATGCAGTTAAGCTATAAATCAAAAATACAAAAATAACTATAGAAAATTCTTATATCTTTGGAAATTAAGAAATAGATTTCTAAATAATCCAAAGACTAAAGAAGACATTTATAGTCTCGAATGCTTACATCAGAAAGGAGAAAGGCTGAAAGAAGTTAAGAAAAAAACCCAGCAGAATAAATTTAAAGAAAGTAGAATGAACAAAATAACAAAAATGATAAAGGGTAGCAATTAGTGAAATGGAAAACAAAACTTCAATAGAGAGGATCAAAAACCCGAGAAGTGGTTCTTGAACAGACTAATACAATTGATGAGTCTCCAGTGAAATTGATCAGAAAAAATAAAAGCTCAAATAAACAACTCCAACAATGAATAGGGAGACAGAACTGCAGCCAAAAATTGTAAGGAAAATTAAAGAATATTATAAACTATTATATGTCAATAAATATGAAAATTTCAGAGGAAATAGATAAATTCCTAGGAAAATAAGATTGACCAAACATAATTCAAGAAGAAATAGAAAACCTGAATAGTCCTGCAACCATTAAGGCAATCGAAATAGCCATCAAAATTTTTTCCACCATGAAAACTCCAGGCTCAAATGGCTTTATCAGACTGTTCTACCAAAAATTAAAGCAAAAATAATTTCAATCTTAAACTACTAAGAAAAGGAGCAAAGAGAGAATACTCAGCAATGTAGTTTATGAGGCTATCATACTGTTAAAAGCAAAACTCAAGAAGAATAAATGAAAAAGAGAAATTATAAGCTAATATTACTAATAAACATAGATGCAAACACTCTAAACAAATAATAGCAAATCTTACCTTAATAATTACAAAAGAGGTGTTGTTAGAAACAGTCAAGGTGTGCACATCCCTTCTTAACATAGAGTAGCTTTTTAAGATTATTAGGTGACTTGTAAATCTGAAAAGTTGCCCATCACTAGCCAGGTCATAGGCTAAGAGACCTTTATCCACATCCTTAGTATCATATAAAACAGTGTATGACATAGAGGCAGCTCTGTTTGAAACAGATGATACATCATAACTCTTCTGGCCTTTCCTAGGGATTCAAAAAATCAATTAATGTAATATCATAAAACTGATTAAAGGAGAAAATCAAGTAATCATCTGAATAGATGCATACTTGACTTATCAAACGGGAAAGCTAATCCATGTCTAAGCACATTTTGAATAAACACGGTATAATTCTATATAGGTAGGGACATTATATTGGGAAAGTCAAAATAGGCAATAAGGACATTGACACCTATCCCTTCATAATATTTTCCTTTCTGAAGTTCCAGGATGAACTATTAGATAGACTACAATTAAAAGAGAAAGAGATAGATAGATATCAAGATCTAACTATTTATACCATTGAATGCATATTGACACATAGAATTGTTTTGTAGTCCTTTCCATTCATCCTTACTCAAGGTTCTTTTTGAATTTCATCATATATATTTGCTGAGCTTTTTAAGAAGTGTTTTTGCTTACTTTGAAATTATCAGCTGTAAATATCCAACATGTTTATAGCACATTAAGCTCACAAAGCTATATAAAATACATTGTTTTATTTAACCCGTAAAAATCCAGCACATGGACCTTCCTTTTATCCTTATCTTATAGTCAAGGAGAAAGGAGTGATCAAATATGAAATGCTGCAGATGAGTTAAGGAAGAGGAGGACTGAGAACTAAAAGTAAACTAAGCACCTTGGAGATCACTGGAGACTCCTCTCAGAGTTTCTGCAGTGGTGGGTTTACAAAAGAATAGGGAGAGAGAGATTGGAAGTGGACAGAATGGAACTCTTTTTTTTTTTTTTTTTTTTTTTATGTGAGGAAATCAGCCCTATGCTAACATCTGCCAATCCGCCTCTTTTTTTGCTGAAGAAGACTGGCCCTGGGCTAACGTCCGTGCCCATCTTCCTCCACTTTATATGGGATGCCACCAGAGCATGGCTTGACAAGCGGTGTGTCGGTGCGCACCTGGGATCCGAACCGCCGAACCCCAGGCCACCGCAGCTGAGCGCACGCACTTAACCGCTTGCGCCAACCGACCGGCCCCCAAAATGGAACTCTTTGTCAAGGAGTTTTGCTGCCTAGGGGGGCAAAGAAATAGAGAGGAAGGGGGATCAAGAGCAGAGTTTTGCAAGACTGGAGAAATAATGGCATGTTTGCACGACAATGGGATCAGTGGAGCAGGGATCAAAACATGAATAAAGTAAGAGGTGAGAGCATTAAGAGCCCTTAAGGATCATGGACCTAAATTAAAGTGAGGCCAGTCAGCAATGTTGCATTTGTTTCTCTCACTCAGCTGCACTGGCTTAGCCTAGAATGGGCAATGCCACCTTTAACTGGGGGGTGGCTTTGCCAAGTCTTTCACACAAAGTGGCTAAGTCTTGTAAATCCTTTGCCCCATCCTTGCAAATAAGAATACATTATTTATAATGATAGCAACAATAATCACTGAATATAACAATAAAATACAATATTAACAATGACTATAATAAAATGACCACCACTATCATCACCTTGTGTGCCACCTGTGTTCCAAATACTGTTCCAGCACCAAAATACATTATCGATAATCCTTCCAAATATTCTGTAAGATAGGTATTACCAACATCAGTTTACATAAGAGGACACTGAAGCTCAGAGCTGGTAAACAGTAACTCCAAGTCTTTTAGATTCCAACACCCATGATGTAAACTGCCTACCATGGTATTTGGAACATAGCAGGCTCTCAGGAAAAGGCAGTTATTATTATTTCTATCTGCTACCTCATTTTCCTAGAAGGCATTAGAAAGAGAGCAAAGAACTCTGGCCAATAAATGCTTTAAAATGCCTAGATATCTTTGCGGTTGGGCACTATTTTTACCGGACATTATCAAGCCGTTAGCAGATAACATCAGGCTGGGTGACCAGGGCTTTCTGCTCCTTTTTGCCTCTAGATCCAGATCCAAACTGATGAACTACCTTCTTTGGGTATGACTGTTTCTCTGTTTTCATTGATCTGCTATATTCCTCTTTACCCACTGCACTGAGACTCAAGCAATTCCAATCAAGTGACATGACACAAAGAATTTGCAAGGTCCCTCTTCCAACTCCTTCCAGGAAGGGGCTACTCTGTGCAAACCTCAAGTGTAGGAAAATCCACATCCACTACCTGAGGGGGGTCCTGCTTTCATTTTACAACCTCAGCAAAACGGCCTCTTTATAGCCAGAGATTCATCACACAGATCTGTGAAGCCCACCATGCTTTCTAAGGAGGGAAGGCAAGTAAATCCCTTATAGTTTAAATCAGGACTGGTTCAAAGAACAAATAATTCTCTTGAACAACAAAAGATTTACCCCTGAAATAATTTATTTCAGAAGCAAGAGTGATAGAAGCTAATAAATCTTAGGGGAAGATAAGAGAACTTTTAGATGGTTTCTGAAAACCTCAGGAAATTTCCTATAGAAAAAAGGACAGGATGCTAAGAAATTAGGAAAGAATTTTTGAGCACATGCTGTTCTTAACATAGTTCTAAAGGCAAAAATATTCAACAGGGGATCCAGAGTTGGGAGTATGGGGAGAAGATAAAGCTTGGAATTATTTGGAACTGTTCTGTAATTAGCCTATAAATGACCAAAAATATTAAATGTCATTATAACAGCTTCCAAATATTCAGTTTACTCATTTAATTTTTTCTCTACTTGATTTTTTTGTGCCATAACAAAAACTCTATGCCTGGATCTAGTTTGAGACTAGATTCTCAAAAAATATAAAATTTTAAAAAACTGATTGAATTCATTCATTTCTTCATTAACAGCAGCTTTCAAAGAGTTTATTTTTTGCACTTATCCTAATAAAGTCAGGCATAATGCTAATAAGTTTTATGAAATATGTGACTCCTCATATCTTATTGTTTTATAACTCTAGAAAACATATAAGAAATCTTATAAGAGACAGTAACAGCCTTCATTTAAAAAAAATAAAACACAGGATAATAAAAACATTTTCCTACATGCTATTCAATTAAAACCTGAAATGTTCACAGGCATTTTCTTTTATTATTATGAGATGAATACCTGTGACAACGGACATTTTGAAGCAAAAATAAGAGAGTAGAGAATATCATCTCTAGAGAATGTAACTTTTCCATTTGTATGTTAAGGATGTATTCAAATCAAGGACATGAGGCCAATAATTAAAATATTTTACAAAGTAAGTGTCAGGTGAGTTCTACCTTCATATTAATTACATAAACAGCTAAAAATGAATGTAAGAAAATAAAGACAGCTATAAATGCCTTAATATAGCATTTTTTCAGGAAGCAAAGAGGTGGGGAAATAAAAGACTTTCTTTTAACTTAGGTCTAAAAAATTTTAAAAATGCTCATTATATCAAAAGCCAAAGAGTGACTTCTAAAATAAGAATTGATGACGAAGAGGTGAACTATGTTTGATATGATATTTTATATGATATGATATTTAATATGATATGATTATTTATGTGGAAAATTCCAAAAAGTAAATGGAAAAACTAGCACAATGAGTGAATTATGTGAAGTATCAAGTTATATAACTAATATACGGAAATCAATAGCCTTCTTATAGTAAAACAGAAAACATTATGTCCATGTGCATATATATAAACTTTATTATATATAAAGAGGTTCAATATTGCTTATATTAGAACAATGCAAATTAATACTTCATTAAATATTGTTTCTCACCTAAGGATAAATGAAAATCAAAGTTTGAAAACATAACACCACAGATGAGGCTCTGAGGAAAAGGCACATTGGAAATAGGAAATTAAAATAGATTTTAACATTTTACAGATGTCAAAAAATCCAGTGAAATTCCCTATGCATTTACCCTTTGACATAATCTCACTTCTAGGGATCCATTCCAAAAGTACACTGGAAAAAATATAGAAAAAGTATATGCCAACGCTATTCATTGTAACAAGCCACTTTTAGATGACAACCTGTATCGGTCAACTACTGTCACAATAATATTGTGTCACAAACCACAGCTAATCTCAGTGGCTTACAAAAGCACTCATTTATTCCTTGCTCATGCTTTTGCTAGCCAGCTGGGATTTTCAGAGAGATGCATCTCGCCTTGGTTCCAGATCACAGGTGAGAGGGGAGTACAAGTGGGCTGCCTAGGCTGTTGTTTACTTGGGACCAGTGGGCTACGGGTGGCAGATGCACAAGAGAGCAAGCCCAAACACATAAACTTTTCTCAAGCTCAGCTGGCATCGGGTCCACTAATATACTCTTACCAAAGCAAATCACCTAGCCAAAGCCAAAATCAGGGTTTGGTCAATATACATTACATACCATGAGGAAAGGGTGTGTATTTAATATTACTATAGGGGAGTAAAGAATTAGGACTATAATTCATTCTATTACACAACCCAAATCTTCATCAGTAAGGAACTTGTTGAACAAAGTATGGCACATCAAAAAACCAGGAAACTATGAAGCTATAATAAAGAATAACACACAACTCTATGAAAAAATATCCAGGATATGGTGCTATTTGAAAGGGGCAAAAGTGAGAAAATTTGTATGTTCTATTTCCCATCATGTCTAATTACCAAGTTGTATTATAACAATGATGCAAAAAAGTAAATATGACTCAGGTTACCTCAGGTCTCAATTTTTATCTACAACATAAAACTATGCTCACTCATGTTGAGTTTATAGCTCCTTGTTTACATAGCACAAGAGGAGAAAAGAAAGAGTGATGTGGGTGGGAAGGAGGGAGACCAAGTTTCAGGAAACTCGGACCATAATTCTGAAAGGAATTGAGTCTAACTTGCTGGATGATCTTAGACAAACTTCTGAGAGCTCCCAAGGCTCAGCACTATTTTAGGTGCTTTAAAGTTTGGTTTGAGCTCGTTAAAAGATCTTAGCGGCCATACCTCCCTACTTATGTGCCTTATCCAAATTCAGGATAGCCTTGGCTATGCTCTGGAACTTCTTGATGACTTAACTGTCAGCCACTGCCGCTGCTTACCTTCCATCCTTAAGCCTTTCTTTCCTCTTATTCAGAACAGCAACATGGAGAAAATTAGTATAAAAACTCGTTACTAAATGCTTCAGCCTTATCCATCTCTATGTTGATTTTCTAGTGTTTTCCTCATCTTGCTGTAGTTCTTATATTAAGACCCTTGATTCTCTCTGTTCTTTTGTTTCTACATCTCCACCAATGACACTTGCTTGGCTCATCAACAGTCTCATCAGATGAGCAGCACAGACTACGCTCCTGAGAAGACAGAGAAAGAGGAAGGGATCGGAGATTGCACGAGCTACAGGTTCCCTACTTCAGGGTTTCCTGTGAGTAGTTGTGCACCAAAACTACCAGGGAAACTTTTGAAAACTTCTGATTCTGGTCTTCAACTCCAAAGTTTCTGCATTGAAATTTAGTATAAGAGTAACATTTGGTCTTACAGAGTTGAGAACCACTGCTTTAAATAAAAAGAAAGGTTGAGTGTTTGACTACTAGGTTTTAGAGCACTGCAGGATAGGGAAAATTCTATTTAGAGAACCAAAAATGAACTTGGCAAAATTAAAAAGATGAGAACTGATACTATTTTTGAGTATCTCCAAAGAAGTGTGTTCAATGCAATACTAATTAAATAATCAAGTGTTTAATATGCTTCTCTGTTCTTATTTGTATCACTGAAATCATTTTGTGACAGTTCTGACTCATTTTCTTTTGTCTTATCCTGTGGTTCCTGGAGACAAGATGAGAATAAAGTTATCTCTTGGGTAACTTTTTAAAAAATATCCTTACTTGAACTTGTCTGATAGACCTAATTTTCTAACTCATTGCTTTCCCATAAACCCTGAAAGTCCAAAATTCAAGCCAGTAGAAGAAAATGTTTGAAATTCAGATTAGTTCTTTATTTCATTTCTTTATTTCTTTGTAAAGTGTCCTTCCATTCCCACTAGTATCATAATTCACATAATCTTTGATATATATTTCAACATTATCTCTTCGTGTCCTCTTGTCTTATAAAAATGTTTCAGCAATATGCTATGCTCTGCAGCCAATGTCAAACATAGTTATGCCAGCTGGCTTAATTTATTAAATACTACTCAAAAAAGGGAAAAACTAAATAAATTCCATTTCCACCTACACGTAATTGACAGTTTTGTGAAGTGTTAAGAATGTCATTCACTTTCATTTCTTGACAGTAATCAAATACTTTATATAAAATGACAATCAGGAAAAAATCTGCCATCACTGCTCTACTGCTTAGCCAAAATTGACATATATATAGTTACTCAATTTCCTCCAAGAAAAACAGGTTTTTTGTTTTTTTTTCACTACTACTCAGTAGATAGATTTAATATCTATGGCTTTTAGATTAACTGAGTGCCAGATTTATTTTAATATTGTCTTCTCTTCAGCAGCTCTCTGTCTTCCCATCTCAAGATTCTTAACTTAATCACATGTACAAAGTTCCTTTTACCGTATCAGGTAACATATTCACAGGTGTCAAAGATTAGGAAGTGGAGAGTTTTGGGCAGTCATTAATCTGCCTACCATAAACCAAAACAAAATGGAACATGATTTCTCCTCCATGAAGCCTCTCTGGATTCCCTCAGGCACACTAAGGTATCTTCCTCATAGGCTCGCAGAGTATATTTTCTATGTCTCTACTGGTACTTATACGATTACCCAGCTTAGTCTACTAAATTGTGAGTGCTACAAGGGCAGGGGCTGTGCCATCTTCAATAACGATCACAATATTTGACACTTAGTAGATTAAAAAATTATACTGGTTGATTGACAAACTACTAACAACAGTTGAGACCAAAATTATTCTTAAATTAAGACCTTTTTGTTGTTTCCTAATAGAAATGTATTTATCTATACGTGGTTTCTAGAGATTGTGTTATCACGGGAAAAAGAGATCGATAAATTAGTCTGCTCCAAAACTAGTCATTTTCAAGCCTGACAAATACTGATATTAAGTTGCACATTCCCCTTCCTTCGGTGTTAGCTGAGGATTTGTTCCCATCTGCTTTTTCCCTATAGGCACCAAAAATTTCAATGTATTTATAGTAGTAAACCATCATAAATAATTTAACTTTTCATCTTTGGGAAATAGAGAATAGTCTACAAACTACTATATAATATAAGAAATCCAAGATTTATCATCCTGGAAAAGAATGAGTTTTCTCATAACTATATTTATTTATAAATACTGTATTTAAAATAAGAATTTGGTCTTGACATTAAGCAAGAGTCTTAACTTATAACAACTAGATTTCAAAATGTGCTTTAGAGTTTTTTTTCAATTGCAGAAAAATTTCTCATTTGCATATATTGGAAGCAAGAAAAAATAAATATAATATCCTTATAAATTTTTCTAGGTAAGGCTGATTTTGTTCAGAGAGGTTAACAATATAGATACTATAATGATCTCAATATTTATTAATAAATAGCTGCATGCCATGTAGTTTGCTGTAACAAAAATGACTGTTTTTCAATAAAATATTTATTAGGTCTGCAGCATGTTGCACAGACTGCAGAATAATTGAAAGGAATGGCACACACTTGATCAATACTATGAAAAGCAGAGGGAGTCTGGATAATTTACCGCTAACTGAAAATGATTTTCTGTGCATGTAACTCATCAGCAGCATCAGCAGGAAATAACAGGCATTAATGGCGACTGTCGTATTTCAATAACTGGATTAGATTTTGTAGTTTAGGTTTGCCTCCCCATTTCACTTCTTTTCCAGCCTCATAAGAACAGCCATAAAATGAAAGTAGTACCATTCCTACTAGATGTTTCTGGTAGCAAACAACAGACTAAGTCACAACATGAGACAAATGGAGACTTTTAACACTCAGCCCCTCCTTGTCAGTTGTGCAAACTGCCTATAAATTACAATTACCTAGGAGGCCAGCAAACAAGCATTTACTTCCACAAACGTAAATTCATAACAAAGTTAATAGATGTTAGTGATTGCAACTGAAGAAAAACTGCAATGTGCTTATTTCCATTATAATGGAATAAATTTAATAACCACTAATTTTTGAGAGATAAAAACCTTTGCAAAAATTATTTTATTTTGTATGTGTATGTAGAGGAAAGATTTTCCCTCTACCCTCCTAGGTTCTGTAGCTGGGTCTTTTAAATAAACAACAGGCAGATTAACAAGAGAAAAAGTATACAAATTTATTAATTTTTAATGTTACAAGCACAGGGGCATCACAGGGGGAAGAAAAAGTGAATACCCAAAAAAGTGGTAAGATTTGAAAGCTTATATGTCGTCTTAATAGGGGAAGGGGAGGGGAGATGTAGGTCGCTTAGAGGAGAGTAAATAATTTTTAGGAAATATGGATGGGCCTTTAGAAGAACAGAGGAAAGGTATGATAATTTGTGACAAAGTCTGTCTGGATGTGGTGTCAACTTCTGGTCTCCTCTCCTGTGATAAGAATCAATCTACCGTGGTCCATGAAACTCCTGGGGAGGGGAATTAAGACAATTGAGCTCCTCCTGGAGGATCTGTCTTTAGGCAGATGAAGGGAGTTCAGAGAAAGCCTTTCCCCGCATTCGCTGTTTTTCAAGTGCCCTCAGATCAACATAATCAATACAGCAAAGTGGCAAATTTGGGGGTGGCATATCCTGAACTCCTTCATTTATCTATTGATATTAAATTATCCCCCAAATTCAGAGTGCTAATAAATCAAGAAGAAATTTAGGCTATGCACATTAGAAATATTCCTCTATACAAACAGAATGATAAGTGTTTTTGAAATTTCTGAATTTAGAAGTTAAATTCTTTAGGAACTCTGTTGATTGCTTAGAAGGAGATTAAATCTCTTCTATTACCTTTATATCCTACATAAATCTAACTGAGCTGTTTTCATTTTCCTTTATCTCTTTTCATGTTATTTTAAAAGTATGTGCTTTTTAATGCCAATATCCTCAAGATGAGATTCATATGTTCTCACAGGAGTGAAATGAAAGACAGAAATGAAGACACATTTTGCAAAATTGGTAATGTAGTCATTTTTTGACTGGCATTAGATAGCACAACAGAGTCATTGTCATTTTCTAAGTGGTGCTTTTTCAGTGATATGATTCACCTGAGTTGCTTTTCTATCATTCCTGTTATTTTCTCTAAGGATAGTCCATCTGTATCACAAAGGGTATGTTATTAATGTGCTTTGGCAAGGACACTCGACAGAGAAAACAGCAGCCCTCACAGAGAGCACCATTGTACTCACATTAAGTTAACCTGAAAGGGTCAGACTTTTTCAAATTAATTGTCTTCAGTTAATGGTCTTAAGAGAGCAGAAAATTATCATTTTAGAGGAATCCAGCTACGTGGGCATTCTTTTAATTTCAAATAAGATGGGAAGAAAAATTTTACATTAACATGGATATCTAAAGATTTTAATATTTTATGTGTGTGTGTTTAAGCCCATTGTGCATATAATTATTTGATAAAAACTAACTTCTCTTTAGTTTGGGGCGAATTTGTAACTAATAGTCATGATGCATAGTGCTTCAGACTTCACAAATGATTCCACAGACATTATTTTAATGAAATCTCACAAACTTCCTGTGAAATGGATATTATAATTTCACTTCTAGAATAGAGAATCCAATGCTCAAGGATCTTATTGTATCTGGCCAAAAAATGAATCTTCTAACTCAATTTCCTTTGTTCTTTTCATTAAACCTCAGCAAGTCTTACTTGTATTGAGCATATGACAAAATGTGAAAGCCTTGGGATTTCTCTTAAGATGTTTATCATTTTTTATGATAAATGTTTGCTGCACAAAATAACATTCTTTAATTTGAAACAGATGTCAAACTGTGGGGTTAAGAAAATTTAAAAGACTAGGGTTAAATATTCTAAATGCAACGGAAAGAAAAATTTTTATTAGAAAAGATGTTCCCAATTGTAAATGTAAACAATTGAGCACAATTTAAGGACAAATATAGTTTTGATTATAGTTTCCTAATCTAATAAAGAAAAATAAGGGAGACACTCTGGGTTAGCTACACAAAAGCCATTCACAACCAAATTTCCCCTTTTCTTCCTCTAATAAACAGGTCAGAAATGTAAAAGACTCAGTTTCTTTGGCTACCTCAAAAGTGGATATAACATGAGAATCAGTTCTGCCCAGGAAAGCAGTGAGCAGAAGTCACTGAGTAGGGGGTCCAGGAAGTGTTTTTAAAGAAACAAATTAAAGTAGCCTGTACCTGTTCCCCTTTTTCCACCCGAGCATAGATGCAATGTCTAAGAGAACAGGATCATCTTACGACCAGTGATGAAAGACACATACACAGGATGGACAATGAGGAAAATGGTAGACTCTGTCTCTGAATATTACCCCAAGCTCCTTATTCAGTGAGATATAAAAATCTCATCATTGTTGAAGCTGCCTTTATTTGCACCAAAAAGAATCTTAAGAAATACAAACTCTGTGCTTGAAATTGGGGTGCTGAAAAAACAGAAATGGACATTCTGAATCTGCTAAGTGTAGAAGAGGTGGGACCTGAGAGGAAAGTCCCGACAATCTCTGAGTAGGAGGGTATTGATTCTTGTTATATGAGGAAAAACATCTGCTGTAACTATAGCCTGCTCTAGACCACATGCTGACTCAGGTTGTAACTTTAAGGGAAATAATAAGAAGAATTCAGTATGTGGGTCTGTGCCAATTTCAGCAAACTCTCACAAGAAAGGGTGGGCCTTCCAAATCTGGTCTACCAAATTTGCAAATCAAAGAGAGATGCTCTTGGTAGCTGCAATCCATGTTGACTGACATTCCCATAATTTGGAGTCATGTAAGTGTTGAAAGGGCAAACTCAGGTTCAGGATAGTGGAATCAGGAAAACGAGGAGCCCCGTGGAGTTGAACAGGTTAAAAGCTGCAGGTAATAAGTGTTCTTGTTACAGGAAACAAGATTGGACTTCTGGCATTTAGCTCCAGCCTGTTGCAATGCTTTGCCACTCGAAGGTTTGGAAGTGGCTGGCAAAAATAGAATTAAGAATTTTATCTCATTAAAATTTCCATTTTTTAAAATTGCATCAAACTAAGGGCTGGGAAGATGAGTAGACCTCTGAGGTTTAAAGACTAAATACAGCGAAGATCTGTGATTACTTTCTCCTAGATATGACCAAAGGCAAATTCACTGAGCACTTACTAATTTTAAAGAGAACTGAATTGCCAAATACTTTCCAAATATAGACCTCAAGAGCCAATTAGTGTTCAAAACTGAGACAAATGGCAGGCCCCTAAACCCAGACCAAGAAAAGACTTGAGAGAACTCTGCAGCCCCTAGTGAGGGCATCATCCCAATGTCCACTTCAGATGTCACCAAGGAGGATAAGAGATGAGGAAGGTCTTCCCAAGAGCAGAACCAAAGAGTCACTGAGGAATTTTCTTCATCACCAGAGCAGAGTTGTCCCTATTCCTAAATAGCAGAATTTGATAATGGTTATAGATAAATTGTTTATTATTTCCCATTCTCCCTTTTTTCAAATGGGATTTTTTTTATTACAGATACCCCATGGTTCTCTACCACTGTATACTGGATGTGTGAAAGCAGATAACTTGTCTTGGAAGCTTATATGCTATCAGGCCACATCTACATCTGATAGAAAAACTGCACACCCCCCAGATATCCTAAACTTGATGCTGGATGCAACAACTGAATCATACTTTTAGATTGTGTCTCTCAGGGAAGAGATGAGTACATTCATTATAAAATAAGAAGTAGGATGTATATGGATATCAGGTGGCTAAAAGATTGTGGCAGACAAGGTGGTTACTTCCCCAAAAGGCATTCATAACCCATTTTTGTTTTGCCTTTCCCGACTGTAGCAGCTATGAAGTAGAAATACCCACTATCCTACCTCGAGAAAAAAAGTGGTCATGAGATCCTATTCTAGACAATGAGATGTTTCTTGAAGCTAATGAGGGGCTTCTTGGAGAGATTTTTTTAAGGGACTGATCTGAAAGGCTTCTTCCTCCAGCCTTTTCCCTCCCCCTTGTTTTCCTACCTAGACACGCATTTGATGTCTGTAAGTGCAGCAGCCATTTTCTGACCCTAAGGATCAAAAAGCCATAAGATAAATTTTGGCAGAACAGGAATATTGAAGGATCTGGGTCTATGATAACATACCTGAAAGATTCCACCAGTCCAAGATTTCCTTCTTCAAGAATTTTTGTTACATAAGATAAGTAACACCATAAGTATATTGATTAACTGTTACTTAATAGCAAAGCATCCCAAAATTCAGAAGCTTAGCATTCTTGTGTCCGTGGTCTATTAATAAAGGATAGGCTCAGCTGAGGTGGCTTGGCAGGGTGGCTCTGCTCTTCATGGCTTTCATCCTTTTGCAGAGACCAGCAGAATAGCCCCAGCAAATTCTTACAGTGATGGCAGAAGCACAAGAAAACAGATGGAAATCCAAAAGGCCTCTTAAGGCCTAGATTTGGAACTGGCATGCTACGTCTATTGGCTAAAGCAAGTCACAGGGCTGAATCCTAGGCAAAGGTGGGAAACAGGTTCTAGCCCATTTAAAGTAAAGAACTGCAAAGTCACATGATAAAGGACAATGGATCCAGAGAGGGGTGAATATTTGGGGCAAATAATGCAATCTACCACAGCTGATGTTATTCACATTTTCTGTTAGTTGCATACAAATACAAATCTAAATAAATCACCTATACGATTAATATAAGGGTTAAATTAACAATGTAAAGTAACTGGTACCATGCCAGGAATAAAACAGGCAATAAATAGTTATCATTATTATTACCCAGTTGTATCTCCAACACAATCCAAATTGAAATCTACAGAAGAAATATCCTAAAATTCTCAGACACAATTTTATGCGAGTGATTTTATACTTTTGCAAGTTTTATTTTATGGTGACATGATTTAATATATTTTAATTTTAGCAAAGACATTACTATAAAACTACAATAAGCCTAGTGAACAAAAATATTCCTGATGATTTTGAGTTCTTTTGTTATCTGCCTGTTTAAACAATAGTTGCAACAAACAGTAGCATACATTTCCATTTATAGAAAATAAAGATCGCACTAACAACCAAGCCTAGTAAAAAGTAATGCATTTCTGTTTGAAGTTGAATGTTCTATTGACAACTTTTTTAAGCGTTTATTAAAAATAAATTCATTTTTAAAATTATAAAATAATATAAATAAATAAGATAGGATTTTAAACATTAAAAATTTGATTTAGAAAGCCTTTTTTCAATACTTGCTAGTGGAAATTTCTAAAATTGCAAGTAAAGATCAGATGCATGTAATACTAAGCATGCGTTCACTGCATTAAGGAAGAGAAGGTAAAAACAGCAGCCATCCAGAAAATAGAATAGTTGCACTTGGACTGTCTGACTCTCAGACAATCATTACCCTATTGAGTGAATCCATACTTCCCGAAAACACGATAAATACGACAGTTCATAGAGCAAAGAGTCAGTGGGTCCTATTTTATCAGAGAAAATCTGGTCAGGTGACTGTTTAACAGTTAGCTGTCTGGGCTCTTTTACTAAATTAAACCTAGCTGGATTAGTCTAGACGGAAGCTGCCTCAGTACCAAAGTCATTAACACAAAAGCCTCTGCATGCTCTGGGGTCCACTTAGACTGAACTCAGCATTGTCATTATCACACATTCTCATGACTACAGGACAACACCCCCATTAGACCTGAGCAAGAGGGGCCTCTAACTTGGGCCCTTTATTTTAGAGGGTCTATGTTGTGAGGGATCTCCTCTTCTCACCTCTACTCTCTCCTCTCTTCTCTCTCCAATATACACACACACTCACACACACTTAAAGTGTAATTAAAAAACACAGGGACCAGTCTATCACTTGGGATCCAACGTGCAGCACTAGCAGGACACAACCAGGCTCTAAATATCTGCTCTCAGGATAAATGCAAATACCAAGGAAAAGAAAACACTTCACATCTCCTACCCTACATCCTAGAAACAGAAGTCAATCATGTCCAAATGCCATGAAAGTCTGTGGTTTGGATTGTTGCTGACATTGGAGAGGGACACTGTTTCAGAGTTCTAGAAGGATTTTATTGGTGGGACGCTTAGGTAAGAGAAAAGACAAATTAACATATACTCTTTCCTCTCAAATAACATAAAACAATAGATTTTTGCATAATGAAAATTAATCTGAACTAATTCAAGATTGTCCTAGCTTGACTTGCCTTACAATAAAAAAAGTTTTATGAGGAAAATTAAAGTGAACTAACTCAGGTTGCATGATCCCTGAGCATTACATGCATGAGTCTAAAACTGCCAGTAATAATTTTGGTTTATAAAATAAGCAGAAATATGGGTTTTGTGATGATCCTGAGCTACCAATAGGATAAGAGGAAACAGTCCCTGGCCTAGAGGACAGAAGTGGCAACAAGAGCCTTCTCATGGAACATTGAAAATCACACACACATAGAACTCAGAAAATTTTGCTCATGGGAAAATATATCTGTCCCAGTAGTCAGAGCATATCTGAAGAGAATAACTAGCTTTTAAAGCCCAAGACAATTTGTTAAGGCTATAATGGATAAAGGGGAATAAGGTGACCACTAAGGCCTGTGATATATTTTTTCCCTTCCCTTAGACCGAGTTCTTTCCCATGACACAACTAAGACATTCATGCAAACAGATTCCAGGTAGGCCCTCATTTTTCCCTCCTAGACATACCTGGAAATATTGAATCTTTGGGATTTTATGTTAGGGATACACTTACATGAATAAACACGCAAAGCAGTACCGCCAATGGATTTGGAAACCATGGTTTAAATCTAAGCTTCAATATTTACTATGCTATCTTACTGCATCAGTTGTCTATTGCTGAGTAACAAACTGTTTCCAAACATAATGGCATAGGGACAACAATCTGTGGTGATCTCTTCTGGTTTCTGTAAGTCAGTAATTTGGGAAAGGCTCAGCTGGGTAACACTTTCCTGAAGGCTCTCATATGATTGCAATCAGGTGTCTCCCAGGATTGCAGCCATCTGAAAGCTTGACTGGAGGTTCCATTTGCAAGGGGTCTCACTCACAGAATACTTTAATGTGAACTATTGGCCAAGATCTCTACCCCTCTGCACACTTGACTGTTCGTGGGGCTGCCTGAGTGTGCATCCGGCATAACAGCCAGACTCCCCAGAGTGAGTAATTCGAGAGTCCAAGGTGCAAACTGCAATGCTTTATGACCTCGCCTCACCACTCCTGCCATATGCTATGGGTCACACAAGGCCAGGCCTGGTTCAGTGTGAGGGGCACTAAACAAAGGTGTGAATACCAAGAGATAAAAATTACTGGAGTCCGTAATGGAGGCTGGCTACCACACTTGGAAAATGTAGTCAACCATACTAATCTTCAAATTCCAGATCTATAAAATTAGAGTAGGAATTCCTATCTCATGGTGATGTCATTATATTAGAGGAGTTAATTTTTTTAAGTGGCTGGCACATAGCAGTGGCTCAGTACATTTTAGTTATTTCTCCTTTGTTTAATTTTTCTCTATTGTGCATTTCAGTAAGCTATATACCTATTTTACTTTCTTACATTAAAATCTAAGGGATAAAGGGTGCATATGAATCCTGGTGAGGGCTGAGATTCTAATTTCTTAGGCAAGCAATTCAGACAAGTCACATAAAATTTCACAGCCTGTGTATTTTCATCTGTTAAATAATATATCTGTTCCAATTCTATAACTTTATTATTGTGAGGAACAAATGAAATAATAGATAAAAACTTCCTTTTTAAACTAAAAAGTAGTATTCAAATAATAAAAAGTAAATTAGTAAACTACCTGTGGCTTCTAGCTAGCTAGCACTCTCTCTGTTGCCATCTTGGCTTACACACTTTGATGAAGCAAGCAGCCATATGGGAGAAGCCCATTGAGGCAAGAAACCAAAGGTGGTTCCCAGCTAGTAGCCAACAGGGAATATGGGCCCTCATTCCAGAAGACTGTGTGAAGAGCCAAATGACACCAACAACAACTGACTCAGCGTGAGGAGGGAACACTTCCCAATTAATTTCATGTGGCTAGTACTACCTTTTACCAAAAGTGGACAAAAAGAGTACAGAAAAAGAATGCTACAGACCAATATGCCTCATGAATAGACACAAAATCTTTAACATAATATTAGCAAATAAAATTTAGCAACATATTTAAGAAAGTTATATACCATGATCAAGCAGGTTTTAATCCATGGATGCAAATCTAGTTCAATCTTTGAAAATCAATCAGTGTAATTCACCGTATGAACAGGCAAAAGAAGAAAAATCACATCATATGAATTGACGCAGAAAAAGCATTTGACAAATTCAATACCCATTCATGGTAAAAACTCTCAAAAAAATAGGAACAGAACAGGACTTCCTCAATTTGATAAAGATCATTTGCAAACACCCTATAGTTATTTTATTTAATGATGAAAAAACAGAATGCTTTTCCTCTAAGCCTGGGAACAGGGAAACAATCTCCACCCTTATCACTTTTATTCAACATAATGCTGGAAGTCCTGATCAGTGCAACAGGGCAAGAAAAGGAAATAACAGTCATATAGATCAGAAAGGAAGAAATAAAACTGTTTCTAATTGCAGATGACACGATTGTCTACATATCTTGCCTCTTTCTTGACTGTATCAAGGTCGATATCCTGGGTGTCATATTGTACAATAGTTTTGCAAGTTTTACCATTGGAGGAATCAGGTAAAGGGTACACAAGATCTCTCTGTACTGTTTCTTATACCTGCAGGTAAATTCAATGATTATCTCAAAATAAAAAGTTAAATTAAAAAAAGACTGTTCTAAAAGCATTTGTAACTTGAGAATATTCTTGCATTTGTGTTTGAATATGCATAAAAAACGTATAATCAAAAAACCCTAAATGTTCATCAATATGGGGATAGCTAAGTAAATTATAGGACATCCATCTATTAGAATGCTATGGAGTTGTAAACACAAATTAGGAATCTCCTGTTAAGAAAAGTTCTCCAGAAAAGTGTTTTAATATACTACCATTTGTGTTGTTCTTGTTTTTTACAAAAGGAGATACCATATTTTTGTATTGACTCTTGAATAAAATATCTAAAAGCATGAACAATATCTTAATGATAGTGGTTACTTATTAGAAGAGATGGGAACTAG
This sequence comes from Diceros bicornis minor, assembly GCF_020826845.1. Taxonomy (NCBI): domain Eukaryota; kingdom Metazoa; phylum Chordata; class Mammalia; order Perissodactyla; family Rhinocerotidae; genus Diceros; species Diceros bicornis. The sequence goes on along the minus strand of NC_080742.1, from coordinate 17,261,681 downwards.
GCAGATGAGAAATAGAAGAGGAATGGAGATATATAGCCACATATTATTTTCCATATTTTTGGCATGGAAAAAAGTTATTAAAAATGTTCTTCCAATACTAAAATTCCAAGGATTAAAAATAGTGTGACATTAGCACAAAGGTACAAACATGGATCTATAAATCCATGGAGTAGAATATTATTATTACTATAATGAAGGTGGTTTTCTAAATAGTAGAGAAAGAATTATTCATTGTGTGGTGAAAATAATTCATAGATTATTTGATAGATGGTGGAATTGAGGCCTTCTTAATACCATGCATAAGCTGATCTCTGAAGGAAATAAAGAGTGACATGCAGAAAGAAGCTAAAGCCATAGAAAATCTGAAGGATAGTGTGAATGTGTTTCTCTGATTTCAAGATAATGGGACTTCACAGTTTTGAGGAAAAAAGGAAAAGTCATGAAGAAAGAAAGGATGGTTTAGGACATATTAAAAGTGGATCACAGAAAAGACAACAGAGTTCAAAGGCTCTAATAGACTTAAAAAATTAATTATTCTTAAGACAATAGTTGATTTCACATGTAAGTGTTCGCATCATTATTTACATGGTCATAAAAATCGTAAGTGAAAATTTCAGTCAAAATACAGCATTGTATTAATTTAACAGTAATTTTTCCCTGTGATGGAATACAACTAGTGGAACAAATCAGTGGAAATCAGGGGGTGAAATGCGTTTATGGGTATGGAAAAACATGATAATTCATTTTAAAAGCATGATAAATAAAACAGCTTTTGAAATGGTGGAATTCTATGTAGTTCTCACTTCTTTTTACTTTTGTGTATTTTTAAAATGCTTTGCTTTGAACATATGTTGCTCTTATAATCAGGAAATATATGGTTTCAATGTAGCTTTGATATCACAAATAAACTCTTAAAAATTACTATGAGGGATGTCTGATTTTGCTCCAACATGTAAACAATTTGGAAGTTGTCACTCCCATCCTTACAATAAGAAAAAAGTTTGAACAAACTGAACATCAATGAATTTTCTTAGATCTGTCAGAGAATTGAGGTCACAAGGCAAATCACCCACCCGGAAATTTGTAAGGCAAGAGTCAAACACAGAAAATCATAGCTGAAATCAGCTTACGAGGAACAGAAGTCATTAAAACCAGTAACTGGTAGGAACACTTAAATAGTAATTTTGAAGAATCTCTAGAGGCCGAGTGTGGACTACATTGGTCAACTAAAAAATAAAGATTTAATTATAAATTTATATAATGCTTCTCCTTCCCCAAACCTTACCACCATATTAACTTGGCTCCAGTATAATAATAGTAAATTACAATGGAGAGAGCTACAATACACAGACTCAGATTAAGAAGGAATTCTTTGGGAAAACCAAAAAACGGGAGGAAAAAAAAGTAAGGCAACTGAAGCCTCTGGCACTTACAGCTACAATACACATTAAACACAGTCTACTAGGATGCATATGTATCCTAATGTATCCTATTACGTGATACATCATGTTAGATTTTAACAATAAGCTAAAAAGCAAGAAGAAACAGTGTGAAGTGACAAAGCAAGCATCAGAGGCAAATGTAGATATGACAGAGATTTTGTAATTATCAGATATGGATTTTAAAATAACTATGATTAGTGACGGCAGTGTCATGGCAGAGTGAGCTTTCTCGTAAACTCTTCCCTCGATAAGATACCACAAAAGGAACAGTCACAGACCAACAACGGACTCCTAGACAGTAAAAAGGAAGATCAGAAAGATTCACACTCTGGCACATCTGAGAGTGGATGTGCTGGGGCCCCCGGAGGAAGTGGGGAGAGGTAAGGAGAAATCCTCTCCCTCCCCATCAGATCAGCAATCTGGGTCCATGTGGCTCCCAGAGAAGGGAGAGGGGCGGCCCTCTGCGGGGAAACTGTAGCTCTTCGGGCTCTCTCAGCCAGTGGGAAACTCCCACACAGAGGACTCAGAACTGCTGCAGCAGTGCCATCAACATCTGAGCACCCCAGGAGAGTGGATAACGAGGGGCAAGCGAGAAGTCCCCCATGCCAGGGACCCAGTGGGCAAAAGAAAGAACCCCCACCCCGCATGCCCGACAGTGCAGCTCAGCTGACCAGACCAGACCGAGTGGCCGGCCGATCGCAGTGAGTAGCCGGGACAGAGCGCAGGGGGCTCAGATTACACAGCCCTTAACCCCCACATGGTGGTGGCGGGTGGAAATTGCAACCAGATATTTCCAGGATGAGGAAAAACAAAGTGAACACAGAGACCACAAAGCAAAGCTACATGAAATCACCAGACCAGAGGGAAAATGACAAGCACCCAGAAACCAACCCTGAAGGCACAGAAATCCATAACCTAAAAGACAGAGATTTCAAAATAGGTATCATGAAAAAACTCAACAAAATGCAAGATAACACAGACAAACAATTCAATGAGATAAGGAGTTTCTTCACAAAAGAGATTGAAATCATAAAGAAAGACCAATCAGTAATGATGGAGATGAAGAACACAATGGAGGAGTTAAAGGAGAATCTGGAATCTTTAAAGAACAGAGCCGACAATATGGAGGAAAGAATTAGCATTATAAAGGATAGGAGTACAGATATGCTCCAGATGGAAGAGGAGGGAGAAGTAAGACTAAAAAGAAATGAAGAAAGTCTCCAAGAAATATCTGACTCTATTAGGAAATGTAACATAAGAATTATAGGTACTCTTGAGGGAGAAGAGAGGGAAAGAGGAACAGAGAGCCTATTCAAGGAAATAACAGCTGAGAACTTCCCAAATCTGGGGAAGGAGCAGGAAATACCAGTAAGTGAAGCCAATAGGTTGCCTAAATTCATCAACAGGCAAAGGCCCACTCCACAACATATAGTGGTAAGGCTGGCTAAAGTCAATGACAAAGAAATGATATTAAGGGCAGCTAGACAAAAACAAAAAATGACGTACAAAGGAACTCCCATCAGGCTCTCAGTGGATTTATCAACAGAAACTTTACAGGCTAGGAGAGACTGGAATGATATATTCAAAATACTGAAGGACAAAAACTTTCAGCCAAGAATACTCTACCAAGCAAAAATATCCTTCAAATATGATGGAGAAATAATAACTTTCCCAGATAACAAAAGCTAAGGGAGTTCATGGCCACGAGACCCCCACTACAAGAAATACTCAAGAAGGCCCTCAGGCCTGAAAAAAAGAAGAGAAAGGGAATACAAAGCTTGAAGCAAGGAGAAAAATAGGTAGACAAAATCAGAAAAATAGTAGATCTTTACCTGAATATGTTAGCAACGACTTAAATACCAAAATCAAAGATCAAAGGAAGGAAATCACCAAAAATAAATATAACCTCATCACTGTAAACACATACCCACAACAAAAGATAGAATAAGGTATAACAAGAACGACTTAGAAGGAGAAGAGGAAGGAGATTGAATTGACTTAGTATAAGGAAATAAGAGGCCATCAGATAATGGACTATCTCATACATAAATTTTTTATACAAACCTCTAGGTAACCACTAAACAAACAATCAAAACAAAATCACATATGATAAACAAAGAGAAAACTAGAAGAGTCATAAGACAGAACAACCAAACTGAATTGGCAGTCCGAAACAAATGGGACAAGAAACAAAGGAAATGCAGAAGAACCAGAAAATACGTGACAAAACAGCAACATTAAGCCCTCATATATCAATAATTACCCTAAATGTAAATGGATTGAACTCTCCAATCAAAAGATACAGAGTGGCAAGATGGATTCAAAAGCAAGATCCAACATATGCTTCCTCCAGGAAACACATCTCAGCTCTAAAGACAAGCACAGGCTCAGAGTGAATGGATGGAAGACAATACTCCAAGCTAATGGCATACAAAAGAAGGCAGGTGTTGCCATACTCATACCAGACAAAATAGACTTCAAGACAAAACAGTGTAAGAGAGACAAAGAAGGGCAATATATAATGATAAAAGGGACACTCCACCAAGAAGACATATCACTTATAAATATATATGCACCCAACATAGGAGCACCAAAGTACATAAAGCAACTATTAACAAACCTAAAAGGAGACATTAACAACAACACAATAATAGCAGGGGATCTTAATATCCCACTGACAGCAATGGACAGATCATCCAGACAAAAAGTCAATAAAGAAACAGTGGACTTAAATGAAAAACTGGACAAGATGGACCTAGTTGACATATACAGAGTACTCCATCCAAAAACAGCTGACTACACATTCTTCTCAAGCGTGTATGGAACATTCTCAAGGATAGACCATATGTTGGGAAACAAAGCAAGCCTCAATAAATTTAAGAAGACTGAAATCATAACAAGCATCTTTTCAGACTATAATGCTATAAAACTGGAAATCAACCACAAGAAAAAAACTGGGAAAGTGACAAAAATGTGGAGATTAAACAACATGCTACTGAACAACCAACGGATCATGGATGAAATTAAAGGAGAAATCAAAAAATATCTGGAAACAAACCAAAATGAAAATACGCCATACCAAATCATATGGGACGCAGCAAAAGCAGTTCTGAGAGGGAAACTCATAGCAATACAAGCCCACCTTAACAAACAAGAAAAAGCCCAAATAAGCAATCTTAAATTTAACCTAACAGAACTAGAAAAAGAAGAACAAAGCCCAAAGTCAGCAGAAGGAGAGAAATAATAAAAATCAGAGCAGAAATAAATGAAATTGAGACCAAAAAAACAGTAGAAAGGATTAATGAAACAAAGAGTTGGTTCTTTGAGAAGACAAACAAAATTGACAAACCCTTAGCCAGATTTACTAAGAAAAAAAGCAAAAATGCTCAAGTAAATAAAATTAGAAATGAAAGAGGAGAAATTACAATAGATACTACGGAAATACAAAGGATTATAAGAGAATAGTATGAGAAGTTATATGTCAACAAATTGGACAAACTAGAAGAAATGGATAAATTCTTAGACTCATACAACCTCCCAAAACTGAACCAAGAAGTAATGGAGAATATGAATAGACCGATCACAAGCAAAGAGATTGAAACAGTAATCAAAAACCTCCCAAAAAATAAAAGTCCAGGACCAGATGGCTTCTCAGTGAATTTTACCAAACATTCAAAGAAGATTTAATACTCATCCTTGTCAAATTATTCCAAAAAATAGAGGAATATGGAACACTTCCTAACTCATTCTATGAGGCCAACATCACCCTGATACCAAAGCCAGACAAAGACAATACAAAGAAGGAAAATTACAGGCCAATATTGCTGATGAACATAGATGCAAAAATCCTCAACAAAATATTGGCAAACTGAATACAGCAACACATTAAAAATATCATACACCATGATCAAGTGGGATTTATATCAGGGACTCAGGGATGGTTCAACATCCACAAATCAATCAACGTGATACACCACATCAACAAAACAAAGGATAAAAACCACATGGTCATTTCAATAGATGCAGAGAAGGCATTTGACAAGATACAACAGCCATTTATGATAAAAACTCTCAACCAAATGGGTATAGAAGGAAAGTACCTCAGCATAATAAAGGCCATTTATGACAAACCCACAGCCAACATCATACTCAATGGGGAAAGACTGAAAGCCATTCCTCTGAGAACAGGAACAAGGCAAGTTTGCCCACTCTCACCCCTCTTATTCAACATAGTACTGGAGGTTTTGGCCAGAGCAATTAGGCAAGAAAAATGAATAAAAGGAATCCATATAGGCAACGAAGAGGTGAAACTCGCACTATTTGCAGACGACATGATTTTATATATAGAAAACCCTAAAGAATCCACTGGAAAACTATTAGAAATAATCAACTACAGCAAAGTCGCAGGGTACAAAATCAATCCACAAAAATCAGTTGCATTTCTGTATGCTAATAACAAACTAACAGACAGAGAGCTCAAAAAGATAATACCATTTACAATTGCATCAAAAAGAATAAAATATCTAGGAATAAATCTTACCAAGGAGGTGAAAGACCTATACAATGAAAACTACAAGACACTATTGAAAGAAATCGATGATGACATAAAGAAATGGAAAGACATCCCATGCACGTGGATTGGAAGAATAAATATAGCTAAAATGTCTATATTACCTAAAGCAATCTACAGATTCAATGCAATCTCAATCAGAATCCCAATGACATTCTTCACGGAAATAGAAAAAAGAATACTAAAATTCATATGGGGCAACAAAAGACCCCGAATAACTAAAGCAATCCTAAGAAAAAAGAACAAAGCTGGAGGCATCACAATCCCTGACTTCAAAACATACTACAAAGCAATAGTAATCAAAACAGCATGGTACTGGTACAAAAACAGACACACAGGTCAATGGGACAGAATTGAAAGCCCAGAAATAAAACCACACATATACGGACAGCTAATTTTCAACAAAGGAGCTAAGAACATACAATGGAGAAAGGAAAGTCTCTTCAATAAACGGTGCTGGGAAAACTGGACAGCCACATGCAAAAGAATGAAAGTGGACCATCTGCTATCGCCATTCACAAAAATTAACTCAAAATGGATCAAACACCTGAAGGTGAGACCTGAAACTATAAAACTCATAGAAGAAAATATAGGCAACACACTATTTGACATTGGTCATAAAAGAATCTTTTTGGATGACATGCCTACCCAGACTAGGGAAACTAAAGAAAAAATAAGCAAGTGGGACTTTATCAGATTAAAGAGCTTCTACAAGACAAATGAAACCAGAATCAAGATGAACAAACAACTCACCAGCTGGGAGAAAATATTTGCAAAACATATATCTGACAAGGGGTTAATCTCCATATTATATAAAGAACTCACACAACTGAACAACAAAAAAACAAATCCGGTCAAAAAATGGGCAGAGGAAATGAACAGACACTTGTCCAAAGAAGATATACAGATGGCCAACAGGCACATGAAAAGATGTTCAACATCACTAGTCATCAGGGAAACACAAATCAAGACAAGATATCACCTCACGCCCATTAGAATGGCTATAATCACCAAGACAAAAACCAACAAGTGTTGGAGAGGATGTGGAGAAACAGGAACCCTCATACACAGCTGGTGGGAATGGAAACTGGTGCAGCCTCTATGGAAAACGGTATGGAGATTCCTCAAAGAATTAAAAATAGAAATACGCTATAATCCAGTTATCTCACTACTGGGAATCTATCCAACGAACCTGAAATCCACAATCCAAAGAGGCTTATGCACCCCTATGTTCATTGCAGCATTATTCACTATAGCTAAGAAGTGGAAGCAACCCAAGTGTCCCCCGACTGATGATTGGATCAAAAAGATGTGGTATATGTATACAATGGAATAGTACTCAGCCATAAAAAAAGACAAAATCATCCCATTTTCAACAACATGGATGGGCCTGGAGGGTATTATGTTACGTAAAATAAGCCAGAAAGAGAAAGACGAACACTGTATGATCTCACTCATATGTGGAATATAAACCAACACATGGACAGAGAAAACTATTATGGTTACCAGGGGCAATGGGGGTAGGGGGTGGGCACAAGGGGTGAAGGGAGACATATATATGGTGATGGGCAAACAAAAATGTACAACCAAAAATTTCACAATGTTATAAACTATTAAAACATCAATAAAAAATAACTATGATCAAATATTAAGGTCTCTAAAGGAAAATGTAGACAACATACAAGAACAGATGAATAGTATAAGCAGTAAGATGAAAATTCTAAGAAATAAAAGGAAATGCTAGAAATCAAAAAGCACTGTAAGAGAAATGAAGATATGTTTGATGTGCTCATCAGTAGACATGGCTAAGGAAAGAGTTAATGAGCTCAACTGAAAATGTGTCAATAGAAACTTCCCAAACTGCAATGCAAAGATGAAAAAAGAATGAAAAATAACAGAACACTGCAGAAAAAGTATTTGATTATATTTAACACCCATTCATGATAAAAACTCTCAGAAAATTGGGGATAGAGGGTGACTTCCTCAACTTTATAAATAGTATCTATGAAAAACCTACAGCTAACATCATGCTTAATGGTGAGAAACTAGAAGCTTTCCTATTAACCTCGGGTACAAGGCAAGGATGTCCTCTCTCACCACTACTTTTCAATAATGTACTGGAAGTCCCAGCTAATGTAATAAAACAAGAAAAGGAAATAAAATGTATATAGATTGAGAATGAAGAAATAAAACTTTGTTCACAGATGGCATGATTGTCTATATAAAAAATCCAAAAGAATTGACAAAATCTCCAGGAATTAATGAGACTATAGCACGGTAGAAGAATACAAGTTCAGCATACAAAAGTCAATTGCTTTATTCTATACCAACCAATGAAAATTTGGAATTTGAAATTAAAAATACAACACAAATTACATTAGCACCAAAAGAAGAAAGAAAGAAAAATAAATACTTAGAAATACATGTAACAAACAAAGTACAGGATCTGTATGAAGAAAACTACAAAAGTCTTATGAAAGAAATCACAGAAGGTCTAAATAATGAAGAGATATTCCTTGATCATGGATAAGAAGACTCAATATTGCTAAGATATCAATTCTTCCCAAATTTGTCTATAAATTTAAAGCAACTCTAAAGAAAGTCTTAGCAAGTTATTTTGTGGATATTAACAAACTGATTCTACAGTGTATATGGAAGGCAAAAGACATAGAATAGCCAATGCAACACTGAGGAAGAAGACCATAGTCAGAAGACTGACACTATCTGACTATGATACTTACTACAAAGCTAGACTATTGCTATTACTATTAGTTAGACTTTATTGAAATTAAAAACTTCTTACTTGCTAAAGGCACTATTAAAGAACAAAATTCAAGCCCCTGACTAGGAGAAAATATTTGCAAATTACACTACTGATAAAGATTTGTATCCAAAATTCACAAACAACTCACAAAACTCAATGATTAAAAAACAAACAACCCCATTAAAAAAATGGAAACAGACCTAAATAGACACTTAACCAAAGAAGAAATACAGATGGTAAGTAAGCATATGAAAAAGTACTCAACATTATATGTCGGTAGGGAAACGCAAGTTAAAACAACAGTCAGGTACCACTACACACCTATTAGATTGGTAAAAATCTAAAACAGTGGCACCACCAAATGCTGGCAAAGATGTGGAGCAATGGTAACTCTCATTCACTGCTGGTAGGAATGCAAAATGGTACAGCCACTTTAGAAGACAGTTTGGCAGTTTGTTACAAAACTAAACGTAGTCTTACCATATGATCCAGCAATCTCCTTTACAGGTATTTACCAAATTTAGTTGAAAACTTATGTTCACACAAGAACCTGAACACAAATGTTTATAGCAACTTTATTCATAATTGCCAAAAACAATTAGATGTCCTTTAGTAGCTGAATGAATAAATTGTGGTCTATCCACACTATGGAATATTATTCAGTGCTAAAAATAAACAAGGTATCAAGTCATGAAAAGACATGGAAGAAACTTAAATGCATATTGCTAAGTGATAGAAGCCAGTATAAAGCCAACTACAAAACATTCTGGAAAAGCCAAAACTATAGAGATGGTAAAAGATCAGTGGTTTCCAAGGTTGGGGGGGTGAAGGGGAGGAGAGGAAAAACAGTTGAAGCTCAGAAGATATTCTGTGATACCGTAATGGTGGATACATGACTTTATATTTTTGCCAAAATCCACAGAAGGTGAGTTCACTCCAGGGAGTGAACCTTAATGTAAACTGTGTGCTTTTGTTAATAATAATGTGTCAGCATTGGTTCATTAATTGCAAAAAATATACCACACTAATGCAAGTTAGTAACAGGAAAACTATGTGTGAGGGAGGGAGGTATCATTAATGCTGTACTATCTGCTCAATTTTTCTGTAAATCTAAAACTGTTTGAAAAAAGTCTATTAATCAAATAAAATGACTATAGGGTAAGTTCAGTTCTCATATGGCAAATTTCATTAGTTAGGATTGTTAAATTAATTAATCAAGGAGGCCATTAGACTGAGATAGCTCAAATACCATGGCAGCCTACGTAGTAAGCAAACCAAAATCTAAGTTTATAACTGCCTCAAGGTTACAAAATCGAAATCCAAGGACAGCCAGTCTTAAACAGCCAACTAGGTGTTAAGCCACAGTCAATCAACGGTTTCCTTGCTTTGCTTCGCCTTTTCTCTGTCAGTCTCTCCCCGAGCTCCTGTCAGTGGAGTGTTCCTAGCCACTTCCTGTTTGGCGCTGACCCATTCAAATCAATCTTTGCTTAAATAAACTCTTAAAACTTTTAATACACCTCAGTTTATCTTTTAACAAAATGAAGCACTATCTAAGGAATCTTCCTTCCAATTTTGGGTATTCTGCTGTCATTATTCATTAGTTAGGGGAGTACTAAAATTAAATTTTTTCATAATATTGTGCCCCATTGTCCACTCACTTTATTATGACTTTATGCATGTAATTTTATATTTTTCTGTCACTTATACAGTATGGTATAACTTTTCAAAATACAACATAGAATATATCATTCTGATGTGTTGTCATAAGTAATGTGGAAGACAGCCAACAAGGTATTTATCTAAGGTCTAATTTGTTGCTAGTATTTGTTGCTATTACAATAAGTTTTGTTACCTTGTAGAGCCAGAAAATGTTAATAAATCATACTCCTTAACAAAATGTAATGGATGCATTTCAGATTTTCAAAAATCCAGTAAACATTAAAAAATTCTGAACCCGAATAATTCTAAAGTCATTTCAAGGCCTTGGATTAACATATTTTTGAGTGTGTGCTCTAAAAGAGTGACTGTCCACACGTAAAAGGAGTCTTTGGTTGATCTAATACCAAGTAAGATAGCTTTTCTTTTTCCTTGATGTAGTACTTTTCTTGATCCTTAACACAGTAATTTTTAAACTGTGGCTTGTCTTTTCTCCTGATGTCTGAGATTCAGGGAGTCCATATATTTATGAATTTTTTTACAAATAATATTTGTTTATAATATTTTTGAGGGAAAATGGATTTGATCATATTCTGTTTGTTTTTAGTTTCTTATTTTATTGATGTCATAATAGTTTATAACGTTGTGAAATTCCAGTTGTACGTTATTATTTGTCAGTCATCATATATATATGTGCCCCTTTACCCCTTATGCCCACCCCCCAACCCCCTTCCCCTCTGGTAACCATTAATCTGTTCTCTTTGTCCATGTGTTTGATTATCTTCCACATATGAATGAAACCATATGGTGTTTGTCTTTCTCTGTCTGGCTTATTTCACTTAACATAATACCCTCAAGGTCCATCCATGTTGTTACAAATGGGATGATTTTGTCTTTTTTATGGCTGAGTAGTATTCCATTGAATATATATACCACATCTTCTTTATCCATTCAGCAGTCAATGGGCACTTGGGTTGTTTCCATTTCTTGGCCATTGTGAATAATGCTGCAATGAACATAGGAGTGCATAAGTCTCTTTGAATTGTGGATTTCAAATTCTTTGGATAAATACCCAGTAGTGAGATAGCTGGGTCATATGGTATTTCTATTTTTAATTTTTTGAGAAATCTTCATACTAGTTTCCATGGTGGCTGCACCAGTTTGCATTCCCATCAGCATTGTATGAGGGTTCCCATTTCTTCACATCATCTCCAACATTTGTTATTTTTTGTCTTAGTAATTATCATCATTCTAATGGGTGTAAGATGACATCTCATTGTAGTTTTGATTTGCATTTCCCTAATGATTACTGATGTTGACTATCTTTTCATGTGCTTATTGGCCATCTGTATATTTTCTTTGGAAAAACGTCTGTTAATATCCTATGCCCATTTTTTGATTGGGTTGTTTTTTCTTGTTGTGTGAGTTCTTTATATATTTTTTGGAGATTAACCCCTTGTCAGATATGGGATTTGCAAGTATTTTCTCCCAGTTGGTGGGTTGTCTTTTCAATTTATTCCTGGTTTTCTTTGCCTTGCAGGAGCTCTTTAGTCTGATGAAGTCCCCTTTGTTTATTTCTTCTTTTATTTCCCTTACCTGAGTAGACAAGGTATTCAAAAAGATGCTTCTAAGATGATGTCAAAGAGTATAGCGCCTATATTTTCTTCCAGGAGTTTTATGGTTTCACATCTTACCTTCAAGTCTGTAATCCATTTTGAGTTAATTTCTGTGTATGGCGAAAGATAATGGTCTACTTTCATTCTTTCACATGTGGCTGTCCAGTTTTCCCAACACCATTTATTGAAGACACTTTCCTTTCTCCATTGTATGTTCTTGGCTCCTTTGTCGAAGATTAGCTATCTGTAGATGTGTGGTTTTATTTCTTGGCTTTCAATTCTGTCCCATTGATCTGTGTGTCTGTTTTTGTACCAGCACCATGCTGTTTTGATTAGCCTCTTATTTCCTTAGTCTAAGCAGGTTCCATCCCTTCCCTCTTCCCCATCTAAGTTATTGTTGTCACATTTATTCTACTTTGTGTTGTGAGTTTGTGATTAAAATGAAGTGATTATAGTTATTTTTGATGCTTTCCTTCCCTTTATCTTTATCCCTGTATCGTTATAATTAAGTGTTTGCTAATCTGTTCTGATAGAGAGCTGCAATTTTCTGATTTTGTCTATTTATCTCCTTGCTCAAGGCTTTGTAAACCCTTTCTCTTTTTTTCAGATATGAGAGCCTTCTTGATCATTGCTTGTGGGGGGGGGTGTCTAGTGGTGACAAACTTCCCCAGCTTTTATTTATCTGGGAAAGTTTTTCTTTCTCCATAGTATCTAAAGGATAGTTTCACTGGATAGAGTATTCTTGGCTGAAAGTTTTTGTCTTTCAGTATTTTGAATATATCATTCCACTTTCTCCTAGCCTGTAACATTTTTGCTAAGAAATCCGCTGAAAGCCTGATAGGGATTCCTTTGTAGGTTATTTTCTTCTGCCTTGCAGCCCTTAATATTTTTTCTTTGTCCCTGACTTTTGCCAGTTATACTAATATTTGCCTTGGAGAAGGTCTATTTACATTGATGTAATTAGGATGTAAATGTATTAGCTTCATTTACATGTAACTCCAGCTCCTTCCCCAGGTTTGGGAAGTTCTCAGCTATTATTTCTTTAAACAAGCTCTCTGCTCCTTTCTCACACTTTTCTCCATCTGGAATACCTATAATCCTTATGTCGCTTTCCTAATTGAGTTGGATATTTCTCAGAGAATTTCTTCATTTCTTTTTAGTCTTAGTTCTCTCTCCTCCTCCATCAGCAGCCTTTCTATATTTCTGTCCTCTAAATTACTGATTCTGTCCTCCATAATATCAGCTCTGTTTTGAAGGATTCCAGATTTTTCTTTACCTCATTCATTGTGTTTTCATCTCCAACATTTCTGATTGTTTTTTATTATTATTGTTTCAATCTCTTTTGTGAAGAATTCCCTCTGGTCATTACTTTTATTCCTGAGATCATTAAACTGTCTTTCTGAGTTTTCTTGTAATTCATTGAGTTTCTTTATGATAACTATTTTGAATTCTCTGTCATTTAGATTGTAAATTTCTGTGGCTTCAGGATTGATTTCTGGGTACTTGTCATTTTCCTTCTGATCTGTCTGGAGTGTTAATATACTTCATGCCATTTTATGGGGTGGACTTTTGCCATTGCATAGTGGTAGTATCTGGTCACAGATTCCACCTGCCACCACTGCGGGGGGAGCTGTTTTTTCTGAACTCTCTGTGACCCCTGGCAGATGTGCCTGTCCATTGGAAGCTGTGCTGACAGGGCCTGTCTGCATTTTCCCACTGGCTGCTGCTGCTTGACACACATAGGTGCAGGTATTCTGGTGGGGATCCCCTACTCTGACTGACTGGCTGGGCTGGTGCACCAGGTGGGGGTGCTTTCTTTCACATGCATGATCCCGCATGCCCCCACTCTTCACTCTCTGTCTGCCCACCTTGGTGCTTGGCTTGGTGTGGATGCCCCTGTGATTGCTTAGCTGCCTCAATGTGGAGTGTTCTCCTGGACTGGGAGGCAACTCCAAAAGCACAAGCATTCCCACAGTGGGCTGCCTTCTCTCCCTTCTCCTCTCAGTGTTGTGTCCTGGCCACCATGCAATGTCCTGTGCCCTAGATAGCTCAGGAGGGAGAGGAGATCCCCTTACCTCCTTCCACTGCCTCCCGGGGAGTCCAGCACCTACACCTTCAGACGTATTGCTGCGTGGATCTCTCAGACATCTATGGTGTTATATGAATGTCTTCTGTTGGTTTATGAGTGTCCTTTTCATTATATCTTAGAAGTGAGAGCCTAGGGGAAGAGCTCACTCTGCCATGCTGCTGATGTCACTCCAGGATCTGATCATGTGCTTAAAAGGTTTTTGTGAGCCAAAAAATCACTATTTTAGAACATAATAAAAATGCTTGTAGAGAGCATGACTTTATCTCAATTTCTACACTATATACAAGTCTTTCTAAAGATATAGGCATTGATTCAGGATAAATTTGGTTTACCTTGTGTTTGTCAGGTTTAGGTGTATTCATGATTCTTAAATGTTAACATGCTAGGAAAGAAAAGCCAGTATTTTTCAAAGACAGTATTTTCAATTCTTAGCCAATGGCACCTGAGAAGCATTCTACTGCTTTGTTTTTCTAACATAACTATGTATTTCAGTATAAGATATTCTAATTACATTTTTCAATTTTCTACATTTTTCAAAATTATATTTTGGAGTCTGTTATTATTATAATAATTACTATTATTATCATTATTATTATCTGCAGGTGACTGATTCTCAATTAGGATATTTCCCTTTGGTTGAATTCACATCCTATCAGGCCGCATATTTCCTTTTTCCAGTTACCAATGGACACAATGCAGTAGGCACTTCCATGCAAAGCACAATTCTTCATACATCAGTTGAGTTTTTTAAATCTAAATTTCTGTCTGCTTTGGTAGCCTACTGACTCTAGCCCAGAGAGAATAACTATCTTTTTCCATCTCACATAAAACTTAGAGATAACACTAAGTGGTCAATATGCACTTCCTCAGAGGTGTGTCAAAGTAAAAGGCATTTCCAGGTTCAGACCTAACTTCTACATCCAGAAAGTGTGGAAAAAGAAGAAAAGGAATTTAAAAATGATCAACAAATGATGTTAAAAATCATGTGTGAGAAAAAGATCCTTTCAAAATGTTGGTTAGGCCAAAAATTTTAATTTAACAAAGTATGAAAAATTTGTTGATATTCTATCAAATTATATATAGCCAACCACTTTTAAGAAACTATCATTTGAGTTTTGTTTGGTAGTGAAACTATCAAAGAACAATACCACTATCATCTGAAAAGAATAATAAAATATTCCTACTTTTTCCAACTACATATCTGTGAGGGCCTCTTACAATACTTGAACAAAAACAACATATGGCAACAGAATGAACACAAAAGTGTATAGGAAATAGCAGCTGTATTAGTAAGTATAAAAATCTAGCTATTTAGACAGACATTAGAGATTTTTAAAAATGTAAATAGTGAGATGCTTATCTCTAATTTTTTTGTTTTGTAAAATAGATATCATTCTCAAAAATGTTAAGTACAAGAAATTAAAAATAGTTTCAAATAGAAGAACAGAAAAATGAGAAACAGAAAATATCAAAGAAATAATAGATTTTCCAAGAGAAAGACAAGAGATTTCCACTCAAAATGGTCTTGAATTCAAACTTTGAAATGCACCTATTTATCCCAAATGATATCAATAGAAAATTTTTGTTTATTAAATTAAAGATTTATAGCTATGCTCAAAAACAAGAAGAAAAATAAGTCGCTATAGGTTAGAAATTACAAAGCAGGCACAAAACCTCAGATATATTTGGCATTAAATTCAGTTATAGGTAGAAGCTGCCAGTTCTTTGGCCCTTGGAGAGTAACTGGTTCCCAAAAACCCCCTACAGATGATTTGGAGAGGAAAGAGCTCCGCTTACAACATGAAATCAAGGTCTGGAATGGACACTCTCTGTTCACGGAAAGATGTTGAGCATAACTGTAATTTATCCTGTAGCTGTCACCAGGAACTTAGTTTGGCAAGTGGCATAGAGACAGCCACCCAGTCAGGATGTAGGCCAACTCAATTGCTGGCCTCATGATGGATATGAGATATCCCCAGTGTTACCATGGGACACACACCAAGAATCTTATATATGAACTGCTTCTTAACTGAGCTGGAGATTAGACAGGTAGAGGAAAATAGAGTGAGAGAAAAAGAGAGAGAAAAACAAACAGAACAAACCAAAATTAGACCTCAAGATGAGCCAGCAAGTGAACACTAGAAAACATCTGAAAAACAAAACAATACTAAAAACTAGAGCCAACACTGTAGGTTGGTGAGGATGTGAACAACTGGTCACATTGCAGTCGAGAATATACAATGGTACAGTCACTTTGCAAATCAATCTGGAAGTTTCTGCACACCTACACCGACTCTATGATGCTAAATTCCACTCCTAGGTATTTGCCAAAGAGAAAAAAAAATATGTCTGCAAAAAGACCTGTAAAAGATTGCTTGTGGAAGTTTTAATTGTAATATTCAAAAACTGGAAATAACTCATATGTCTGCCAAGCAGGACAGAGATTCGTTTTAGTGTGGTATAGTCATATATGTAACAATATGGATGATTCTCAAAAACATTTTATTTAATGAAGAAGCTGGAGAGAAAAGAATACATACTGTAAACTTCCATTTATATCAAGTTCAAGAACAAGCAAAAGTAATCTATGGTGATAGAAGTCAGAAGAGTTGTCTATGGCAGGTGAAGATTGATTAGAATGGGGCATGAGGGAACTTCCTGGGATAACGGACTTTCCTATATCTTGAAGTGTCTGCATTTGTCAGAATTCAATCAATTATGCAACTATGATCTATGCAGTCCACAGGATAAAAATTTCATCTCAATTTAAAAAAGTGCAATGAGAAAAAAAACTAGAGCCAACAAACTTAATTATTACACCAATGTGAAAATAATAGCTTTTAAATAATATCTTTAAGATACAGATTTTTAACTCATTAAAAAGATACAAGAGTGACATCTATAAAAATAAATGAGTCATTATGACAAAACTGAGGCTGAAATTAGTCAAAGACAGATGTCTATGGAAGAGAATCAATTAGAAACATAGCATACAAACATTTTTTGTAATCAAGTTTGAAGAATCAGTATAAAGAATACCTTGTAGACTTGTCCAACAGAATTTTCTGTGATAACGGAAATATTCTGTATCTGCACTGTCTAATATGGTAGCCATGAGCCACTTTTGGCTACTAAGCAATTGAAATGTAGCTACTATGACTGAAGAATTGAATTTTTAATTTTCTTTAACTGTTAAATTAATTTAAATGGGTTTAAATAAGCACATGTGACTGCTCTCTACTTTATAAGACAGCAGAATGAGATAGAACATAGTCTAAGAAAGAAATAGAAGTTTGAAATGTAGCTCTGGAAAATTTGTCCATAAAGTGACATAAAGAGATAGATACAAAAATATAAAAACATAAATAATGGAAAATGTAATAGATTGAGACTTTGAAACATATGTCTAAATGAATATTCAGTAGTAGAAAATAGAGGGAATGCTGGAGAATCCATATGTGAAGCGATAATGGCTGAAAATTGCACAGAAATAGATTTCAGACTGAAAACATGCTCTATGATTAAGAAAATAAAGATAAAGACACATCTAAATATAGCCCACTGAAACTGCAAAATAACAGGGTAAAGAAAAAAAAAAATAAACCCTAAAAATTACCAATGGGAAAAGAAAGAGTATCTACAATCAAATGACAGCTAGACTTACAGAAAATGTCTCATCAGAAACAATACTGGCCAGGAGAAAAGAGTTATAGTTTCAGAATGAAGGAAAAATCACTGACAATCTGTAATTCAATGTTCAGATAAACTCTCATTTGTGAGGGCAAAATAATTTTTTCCAGAAATAATACAAATAAAAGTATTTATTTTATAGGTTCATTTTATAGATTTCATAGATCCCTCATGAAGGAAGCTTTTCAACATGAAGAAATGTTTACTCAAGAGTGGAATGCAAGAAAAGATGTAAAAAAGAAATTTGCAAGAAACATTGTTAAATCTAACTATTGCAACCGTTAGGTTGCAAGTAACAGATTTCCCAGTCAAACTATTTCATCAATAATAAGGGAATTTTGTGTGTCAAATAACTGAGGAAAATAAACTTCTGAGTGGGTTGATCCAGTGGGTCTAGAACAAATCTAATCAAAGACCTAGTTTCCTTTTATATCTCAATTCTACCAAGCACAGTGTTGGTTTCATTCTAAAGGTGGGTCCCTCATAAGGGTGACAGGCTTTGTAGTCATAGGATGGATGCCAGAAGTGAATTGGGCTACATTGATTCAGTTTCACATCCAGCAGGAAAGTGACAGAGTGACTTAACCATCCTAGTATCAGTCACCATGAAAATGAAAATGCTGTGGGCTGACTGTAGCACACTTGGGTTAAGTGGACACCTAACAATGCCTAGAGGGGCTAAATTACTTATTTTCTGTAGACCCACAACCCAACTCTTATGGCTTTTAACTGGTGCTTTGGATGGATATTAGAAAAACTAATATATTCACTTTAATTATTGGCTATAATGAATGTAGTATTTAATTTCTATGCTTGACAAAAGGTGGAATTAAAATTGTAGATTATAAAAAGGAAGATAGGTGGGGTAACTCAGTAGGTATTTTAAAAATGCAACATTTCCTGTTTTGTCTTATTTTTCTATAAGAACAAAGGTGCTAAACTGATTTAGAATTGCTACAGAAAAATAAAGTTTGATCTACGTGTTAAAAATTTAGAGACACACATTGAAGACTAAAATAAAATGTATAGCTTGCAACAAAGGAATAAATAGAAAATAAAGAAAATGTTTTAAATTCACCAGAGTGCAAAAATAAAGAAATAAAAGTAAAGAGGTAAGAAAAAAAGACATGATAAATTGAAAACTCAAAAATACATGACTGAAATATATCCAAATATATTATAATAAAATTAAATATAAACATATTTAATTTACCTATTGAAAGACAAATACCATATGATTTTTGTGTGTGTGTGTGAGGTAGATCGGCCCTGAACTAACATCTGCCAATCCTCCTCTTTTTTTGCTGAGGAAGACTGGCCCTGGGCTAATATCCATGCCCATCTTTCTCTACTTTATATGGGACGCCGCCACAGCATGGCTTGCCAAGCGGTGCGTCGGTGTGCACCTGGGATCCGAACCAGCGAACCCCGGGCCACCGCAGCGGAGCGCGTGCACTTAACCGCTTGCGCCACTGGGCCGGCCCCCCCAATGTGATTTTTTTAAATTCTAGTTATATGCTCTACATCAAAAGCACATTGAAAAAAATTACACTGAATGGTTGGAAAAGCTACACTTCACAAATATTACCCAACAGAAATTGGGTGTCATAATTTTAATATAATAAAAATAGAATTTAAGGTAAAGTATTAATAAAAACAAACTATCAGATAGTAACAAAAAAAAAAGAACAACTTATTAAAGAGATAGTTCAACCACAAACATGTATAACCTTTATAAGATTCTTTACAATCATGCATGGCAAAATTGACAGAATTAGACAGAGAGATTGAGCAATTCACATTTATGCTGGGGAATTTTTAACCCAGCTGTCTCAGAAAATTATGCATCAGAAAAATCCCAAAATTTGGTTAAGGCACAGAAGACTAAAATAACACAGTTAATCAACAAGATCAAATAGCTTTAAATATAACTCTGTGCTACTTAAAAATATACATTCTTTTCTAGCACACATGAACATTATCGAAGAATTGACCACATAAAAATTATAAATACAAAAGTATGTATATAATAAACCATATTCTTTAAGTAAAATGCAGTTTAACTCAGAAAACCATTAGGATCAATTGTTAGTAACTCAGAACTGAGGGAAAGAGAAGAAACGAGAAAAGTACTGTCTGATAGGAGAGCCTGGGTTCCAGTAGTCTGGTTTCAGGACCAGACTGTGGACAGAAATGGCTATGAATAGCTTCTCATGGAGCAGATGGTTGAATATCTATAGGGACAGAGGATCTGATCAAGTTTAAATTGCTTCATATTTTGTTCTATAACTTTCTTACCTTCAAGCCAGTTAAAGTCCATTAACTGTAACAAACATTTTGTAGTGGTGCTTTGAAAATAAAGTGGGCATGGGTATATTCACCTTTAGAAGCAGTGTGGATGAAACCAAGCAGATCCTAGCAGTATGTAGAAGAAAAGAACAGATGAACCAAGGTGAGCCCAGATGGAGCAAACTTGATAGACTACACTGACCCTCCAGTCTCAGGAATATGGGGGAGAGAAGACATTCAACAGCTGTGGTGATGAGTACTTAAGTGGTTTTCTTAGAATAATAAATGAAAGAGTAACCCCTTGATGGGAACGTTCAGGTTACACTTTCATAGAACACCTTATTTACTTGAAGAATATGGCTCAGTAAACTCAAGGCAAGCCTGTTCTGCTATAGAAACAGATTTTCAGTCTGGCATGCCTGAAAATAATTTGCCACAATCTGCGTCTTCACTTCACATAAAAAGATTTACTTCTTTGGAGAACAACTAAGCCAGGAACATTGTGTTTCCTACTTAAGAAAGAAATGCAGATGTCTCATTAAAAGGCAGAGCCATACTTTCAAAAGGACTAATTGGAGAGTACTTTAAAAAGAATTCCAGCTGGTTAAAGCATTTAACATAAGTCTAACAAAATTTCTTAACCTTAGGCCCACAGAATTTTAATTTGATTGTGAAGAGCATATACTTTTTTTCACCATAAACTTGCTTTGTAAGATTTTATTCTTACAACCATGCAAGAGTAAATAACAGTGGATCAGTAAATCTTTCTAACTTAAGACAAAAATTCTCAATTTTTGTCAACTCCAGGTGACCTTGGATTGCAAATATGTTGAATGTCCAAGAATAACTCATATGTTGATATATTCATCAATTAATGTAGACTTCCTCCTTCAAGAATTTGAAGTTTATTGGCAAATCTATCAACATGATCTATCAACACTAATCATTCCTGCATTAGCACTTGATACGAGTGCATTTAGCAATAAACCTCATCTACACAAACAGTTGGTATCCTGGGGTTGTAGATTTGATAGAACGTGGACCTACTACAGGGATCTTAGTAGCAGGTTTGTTGCTGCCTCCCTCCACCATCTGAAAAAAATATACAGTCATGCATCACTTAATAATGGGGATACTTTCTGACAAGTGCATCATTAGGCGATTTTGTCATTGTGTGAACATCATAGAGTGCACTTACACAAACCTGGATGGTATACCTACTACACACCTAGGCTATGTGGTCTAGCCTATTGCTCCTAGGCTAGAAAACTGTACAGCATGTTACTGTACTAAATTCTGTAGGCAATTATAATATGATGATAAGTATTCATGTATCTAAACATAGAAAAGGTAGAGTAAAAATATGGTATAAAAGAGAACAAATGGTACACCTGTATAGGGCACTTACCATGAATGGAGCCTGAAGGACTGGAAGTTGCTCTGGGTGAGCCACTGCGTGAGCGGTGAGTGAACGTGAAGGCCTAGGACACTACTGTACACTCCTGTAGACTTTATAAACACTGTACACTTAGGCTACATTAAATTTATTAAAAAAATATTTTTCTTTCTGCGGTAACAAATTAACCTTAGCTACTGTAACTTTTTCACTTTATAAACTTTTTAATTTTTTTAAACTTTTTGACTGTTTTGTAATAGCACTTAGCTTAAAACACAAACACATTGTACAGCTGTACAAACATTTTCTTCTTTATATCCTTATTCTATAAGTTTTTTTCTGTTTTTAAATTTTTTTATTTTTTTTACTTTTTAAACTTATTTTGTTAAAAGACACAAACACACACATTAGCCTAGGCCTACACAGGGTCAGGATCATCAATATCACTGCCTTCCACCTCCACATCTTGTCTCACTGGAAGGTCTTCAGGGGCAATAACACACATGGAGCTGTCATCTCCTATGATAACAATGCCTTCTTCTGGAATACCTCCTGAAGGACCTGCCTGAGGCTCTTCTTGAGGAGGCATCACACTTTTCAGAAATATGTTCTTTTTTTCATCATAGATTTGCTTGTAGGCAGATAATGCAGATAATGAACATTCCTCTCTATTAATGAAAACCTTTCAGTGTTGGAGTCCATGTTTTCAAACTTTTTAAGGAACTTGTTGAGGTCTGCAGAAGCTTCTGCTAAACCCTTCACTGTGAATTTTCTTGGGGGTTCTTCTTTTTCTTCTCCTGCAGTTTTCTTTTCTCTTGCCTCTTCAGCTATGTGCTCCTGTTCCAGTTCCAACAAATCCTCATTAGTCATTTCCTCAGGAACCACCTCTAGGAGCTCCTCAATGTCATCCTCACCCACAACCAGGTTAAAGTTGTTTGCCATCTCAACCACAGCCTTGTTGATTTTTGCAAACCTTCTCATCCTTGGCAAATCCTTTTAAGTCATGAACAAACATCCTCCAGATGCCATTCATACACTTTTTGGTGTCATCACCCCAAGCTGAAGCAAGGTTCTTGATGCAGTCAAAGATGTTGTAATCCTTCCAGAATTGCATCAATGTCTTCTCAGTGTATTCCTCAGCTGTAGTAATAGCCTGGACAAAGGTCCTCCTCAGATAGTAGGCCTTAAAATCTGCTATAACTCCTTGATCCATTGGTTGGATCAAAGAGGTGGTATCTGGAGGGAGAAACATCACTTTGATATTGGGATGAAGATCACCAATAAAAGGAGGATATCTGGGACCATTATCAACAATAAGCAAAATCTTGAAAGGTATGTTATTCTCCAAACAGTACTTCTCCATTTCATAGCATAGCAATTCAGGAGGGCATCTTGGAAGAGAAGCTGGCTCATCCATGACTACTTATTGCTCCTGTGGTACACTGGCAGTGTGTGCTTATTGATATGCTTGAAGGCCCTGGGGTTCTCATTGTGCCAGATTACAAAAGGTTTCAATTTGTAGCCTGCAACACTGCCCCCAAGCAAGACTATTATCCTTTCCTTAAAAACCTTGAAACCTGGCATTGACTTGGCCTCCTTATGGATGCAAGTCCTTTCAGGCATCCATTTCCAGAATAGGGAGGTTTTATCCACATTGAATATTTGCTCTGGCAAGTAATTTTCCTCCACAATCAACTTATCTAGATTTTCCAAAAAGTCTTCAGCTGCCTTTACATCAGCATTCACAGACTCACCACTCACTTTCACATTATGTAACGAATAACAATTCTTGAATTGTTTAAACCACCCAGAGCTAGCAGTAAATTCAACATCATAGTCAAGTCCAGCCTTTTCTTTCAACATCTCAAACAAACGTTTTGCTTTGGCCTTGATAGTCATGGTGCTGAGAGGGATACATTTCTGTGTCTGGTCTTCAATCCAGGTCATTAGAAGTTTCTCCATGTCTAATATAGGCTCTTCTTGAATTTTTGTTAGTCTCGTTGCCTTCAGTGAAACATCCTTTAACAGCTTCCATCACTTTGTTCTTCTTTAAGAGGGTAGCTTTGGTCAAATGGGACATGCCTGACAGAGAGCAATAACCATCACTGATTTTCTACGTTTGTAGTCCTTAATCATTTTTAATTTTGTTTCCAGGTCAGTCACTCGATGGCCTCCTACTGACAACATTAGCAGTGGATTTTATATGCTGAGGGGCCATGATGAACAGAACAACAGAAGATTAAATCAAGCACAAGAAAAAATGATGCAATCAAGAGATGCAGTAAACATGAGATGTACGAGGCTGCTGCCAGCATAACATGGCATACTGTTTTACAGTAAACTTTTTTTAATAAGTAGAAAGAGTACACTCTAAAATAATGATGAAAAGTAAAGTAAATACTTAAACCAGTAATATACTCATTTATTATCATATCAAGTATTATGTATTGTACATATTGTATGTGCTATACTTTTATAAGACTGGCAGCAAGTCAGTCTGTTGACACCAGCAACATCACAAACATGGGAGTAATCTGTTGTGCTATGACATTATGATGGCTACGACATCACTAGGTGATAGGAATTTTTCAGCTCCATTATAATCTTATGGGACCACCATTGTATATGAGTTCTGTTGACTGAAACATTGTTAGGCAGCATATGACTTTACTAAGCAAGCCCCTAAGCAGTTCCAAATTTTCAATGGAAGAGTTTTTGAACATGAGCAATACCTAATCAATCCTTCTTTCCAAGATGGTAGTCATTATGCAATATTTGAACAATTTACAGCCAGTTTAACACAATTAATGTTTCAAAACTTTTTACACATTCTTGAATGTGCCAGTTGACTTCATTCTGTAACCAGCCAAAAACTGAGACAGCCCTCTCACAAGCTACTGGTGAGAGAATGTGGAAGAATCAGTGTACCTCATCACCATTACAGAAAAACAATTTAGAGAGCATTTTCTACAAAGTGCATTGTCTTTGATCCATAGTCAAAGGATCATCACATCTGAAATGGTTATATAGTTTAAATGACTGAAACAAGATTTCAGTTTGCATTTCAAATATGTTAATTTTTTCTGATATGTTGGCTTTAAATGAGTCATAGCAGACAAATAATACGATGCTACAGCCCACAGCCCACCATAAGCTCCAGTCAAGCAGGGACTATACTCTCAACTTTAAACAGCATCTAAAGCACAGTGGCTCAGACTAGACAGCCAACCAACAACACAACTGAAGAAAAAAATGAACGTTTCTAAAGGAGCCTTTCAAGAAATAGAACAGCATGTGCAGTAAGTTCAAGGGACAGTGGCATTATTCATTCATTCATCCATTTAAATTTATTCTATTGTGGCATGATATAAGAGCAGAATTTGAGTTCATGCTCTAAAGATTACTATTTGAATCACTTTAGACAAGTTATTTAAGATCTTCATTCTTACCTTCCTCACTTACAAAATGGGGCTAATGATAATATGTACCTTACACACCTAACCATTTTATTATAAGGATAAAAAAAGACACTATGATAGCTTTTTGTAAATTATATAGTATTATGCATACTAATTTAATTTCTACCATCAAAATTTAAAGGTTTTAAAAATTGAAAAGAGTTAAAGGTTATTTCTATTAACAAAGTAAGAGATTATAATATTTGTCTTCACTTTCCCAATACCTAAGTGTAAAACTAATTAACCTAATTATAGTTGTTACTTTATAGAAAATATATCCCATTGATTTTCTTCCTTAAGAGCTAATATTTCTGATTAAGGTCATATACCTAAAGAATGAGACCCCTCCCCCCAAAAAACTTATTTGATACATTAAATACCATTCAGACCCTGGAAGTATAGCTTTCTCTCATTAGGGTCCTAGAAAACACTCATTTTTTTTTTTTCCACCAGGAAAAGGAGTGTGAATGCAAAAGAGAAATTAGCCTTTTCTAAACTTGCTGAGGTACTGAGCACAGAGCTCAAGGACCTGCAGAGTACTGGGAGAGGCCTCAGAGGTTTACTCCCCCAAACTGTGTATATAGTCATGCGTTGCTTAACGACGGGGATACATTCTGAGAAATGCATCATTAGGCAAGTTTGTCATTGTGCGAACATCATAGAATGCACTTACACAAACCTAGATGGTATAACCTACTACACACCTACGCTATATGGTAATCTTATGGGACCACTGTCGTATATGCATTTCATCATTGACAAAAACGTCTTTATGTGGCACATGACTCTAGTTAGTTGTGTATAAGTGTCTAAGTTTTTTCCTTCTCAGGAGAAGACTTGGTCTTTTATCAAATGCTCAAAGAGTTTCCCAACCCCTGAAAGATTAAGAATTGCTTGTTTAAAATTGGACAGCAGGTATAGAAGGTAAATCATGAAGAAGGTTGTCATTTCAGTCACTACATTGTTAAATATGTTCATGGAACTCAGTGTTTATGGAAGATCTTTGTACAAAATGCAGCAATATTCCATTTTTTATTATTCTACTTTAGCCCCTAGTAGAGAATATTTAAGCAATATAGTCTATGACAATACAGAATGTTTAATGAGATTAATTTTATAAAACTATGGGTGAATTTTACTCAAGATTTCTTATAGCGTCCATAACTAAGAAATAGATTTTAATGACTAGCCCAATAGCCCTTCTCAAAGTGATATAAGGTTTCAATATTGCCTAAAAAGTACTTGGAAAGAATAATAAAAATGCAAGAAATTACTGAATTAATATTTTGTGCTGTGCACCTTTTTGTTTTCTATCTTCTTCATTATAGTTTTTGCTTAGGGAGCTTAGAAAAATCAATAAAAATTGAACACTAAAATATTAAGCTTTTTCATTTTAGAAATCGCCACATTTTTGAATTCAGAGACGTTGTCTCATAAAGCCGATTGATTTTTAAATTTTCAGTCTTAAGTCATTGTATTTTCAGGTCAAGTCTTCTCAATTTTGCCTTTATAGTTTCATGAGAAGTCATAAGAAATTGCAAAACTTTTTTATAAGTTAGTTTCTGGATATGTGCCTCACTATTATTGGAAATACACCCCAAAAAAGCTCAAACTTTGTTCTTTCTTCGTAAGGCAGGAAAGTGAATGGAATGAAGATTTTGATGATTTTTCTCTATATTTGACTTTCTAAACATAATAAAAATTGGTAAAGATTTCTTGTAATTTCACAAAAAATATTTGTAAAAGTAGAGGGCTCCTTCTTTATTTCTCCATGCATGACAGGGAGTATTGAGAAGATGAAGTTGTCAGGAGGGCATCTTTCTTAAGGGGCTTGTTAAACAAAATACTCCATAATAACTGAAGAGTGATAAAAAGCCACCATGCAAACACATCAAAAATAAATTTAAGATAATATAGAAGACTATTCGATTAACCCATGCTAAGTTTTGTACTTTTTTATACATAGTTAAATTTAGGAAAGATTTAAGATAACTTACACTTAACATATATTCTATTCAAAATTAGCTAAGATTAAATGTCTTTCTTGTTCAGTAATTCTTTAGTTTCAAAGAATAGACATCAACTTAAATTCAGACAGGTTAATGGAAGGCTCTAGGGAGAATCCAGCACATGTATTTACAACAGGTATATGCAGGTGTTATATGCAGTAAAAATTCATCAGATGCATTTGTTCTCTCTTCTCTCCTTATCTCTTTCTCTTTCCCTCTCCCTCTTTCTCTTAATAGTAAATTTTTCCTCCATAGCTTTACTCTTTCTATCAAGGGTTTTTTCCAATGACTTGGTACCCCATTTCATTAGTGTGGGCAGGGTAGATTTTCTCAACCTATTAATATTGGGGTTGGCCATGCGACTTGGTTTGGCCAATGAAATGTTAGCCTTAACCTGGGCCCCAGAACAAACACATGTGGAGACATATAGCATCAGACCAGAAGCCTGGAGCCCACCCCAGCCTAGCCCTGCCTGGCCTATATCAACTGAAACACTGGGCACATATAAACTGGCATGCAAGAAAATTATAGTTATCATAAGCCACTGAGATTTTTGAGGTTATTTATATACAGTAAAATCAGACTAATAAATGCATCTATTCTTCTTTTTTGTGTTTTATTATTCTGTATCTCATTACAGGCATGACTTCTCTGTTTACTCTTCAGCATGTAAATTGTCAAATTATTAAAAATATTTGCAGTCCCTAGCCCTACATGACCTTATAGCTATACTACATGTCCCAGTACCACTTGACTTTCTATTGTCTCTATTTGTTAAATCTAAATTTGAAAGAAAATCTGATTGTTAGCCAGAAAATAGATTAGCTAGCAATGAATCAGCTATCAATTGGACTCATGGTACAATCCTAGATGCTCATTCTGGGCTGTGAGCAGAACAAGCTTTCTTAAAATTCTTATTAAAATGGGTGTGAACTAGAGATAGACGAAGGATTTTCTAATACAATTTTTAAAGTAATAATGTATATTTTCAGCCCTTGACATGTAGGTTGACATGGCACTTTTTCTAGCAGTATTTGCTTTGACCTGTCCAAAATTTCCATAAAAATGTATATTACAACATAGGGAAAAATAATAAAAACAAAACATTGGCTCTTTAGCCAACCTATCATTAGACTCTAGGAGATATTTCCTCTATAAAACTGATAGCAAGTTGAATTAAATATCAAGATTAATAGAGTGATGTTAGCAAGATGGCAGAAGAGGAAGCCCCAGACGTTGTTCCCCAACAGGGACGCTGACTTAACAACAATATATTGTCCAAAAAGCCTTTATGAGAACTCAAGAAACCAGTTAGAAAGTCTCAACGCCCAGGAAAACTCAAAGCCAAGAATAGCTACATTGAAATGAGTAAGAAAAGCCATTTTATTTCAACTGCATCAGTCTCTCTCCCAAGCTGGCACAGCTTGCATTGGGAGGAAAGGCTTAAATCATGGCTTCATCCTTGGGGGAGAAATAGAAGAATGTAACATGTAGTTAAAGTTCTAGCCTTTGGGAAAGCTGTCTAAGTGACTAGTTTCTGTCCTGCCTGACTGAGAGTGCTGACAGAACTGGCATACTCTGGATGCCTGGGGACCACAGAGAACAAAAGAGAGCTCAGCAGCTTGTGGCAATGCCAGAGAACTCACAGTACCACAGGCAGAAAGTGGCAGAGCTCACAGCAATCAGAAGAAAATATCCAGCTCATAGCTTCTCACTTGGGAGGGAAAGAAGAGTGGAACAAGCATCAAATGTTCCAGCTTTTCAGGCAGCTTCTAGAGGACTGATTTCTGCCTCATCTGACTTGGAGTGCTCATGGAACGAGCATACCTTGTATTTCTGGGGGATACAGAGAACAACAGAGCTCAGCAGCTGTGGCAGGCTAATACAGTACCATAAAAAGACCCCAGAGAGAGCAACACTACAAGATCCTGAAAAAGAAACCAGTAAACCTCTTTAATTGAGAAACTACACACATAAGCCCAGAGAAGATGCATCTCCATAAAAGATTTGAGAGCCTCCTAGAATCTCTAACCAGGCTGATTGGTGAAGGTCTTCCCCCATACAAAGCCAGTTCATAAAGACTGGAATAGGCAGCTGTTTTTTAAAATGCACAAATTACAACAAAAAATAATAAGGCACATGAAGAAACAGCAAAATATGGCCTAATCAAAGGAACCAAATAAATTTCCAGAAACGGACACTAAAGAAATGGAGATCTATGAATTACCTGACAAAGAATTCAAAATATTGTCTTAGAGAAGCTCAATGCACTACAGGAGAACACAGAGAGACAACTAAATAAAATCAGAAAAACAACGCACTAAAAAAATGAGAATATCAACAACGATATATTCAAAGTATTGAAAGAAAAAACTGCCAACCAAGAATACTATATCCAGCAAAACTGTTCTTCAATAATGAAAGAGAAATAAAGACCTTCCCAGATAAACAAAAGCTAGCAGAGTTCATCACAGTAGACCTGCCTTAAAAGAATTGCCAAAGGGAGTCCTTCAAGTTGAAACAAAAGGATGCTAGGCAACAACACAAAAGCGTACAAAAATATGAAGCTCTCTGGAAAAGGTAAATACAGAGACAAATACAGATTCTTGTAATACTATATGGTGTTGAGTAAATAACCTTAAATTCAGCTATGTAATTTAAAAGATAAAAACATAAAAATGACAATAACTATAAAACTTTGTTAAGGGATACAAAATATAAAAAAATGTAATTTGTGACATTGATAACAAAAAGTGAAGGGAATGTAAAGACGTAGAGTTTTGTATACCATTGAAGTTAAGGTGTTATCAGTCTAAAATAGGTTGTTATAACTATAAGATGTTTTATGTAATCTTCAAGGTAACTATACGAAAATACCTATAAGATATGTACAAAAGCAAATGATAAATCATTCAAAGTATGTCACTACAAAAAAAATCAACAAAATCCAAAGGAAGGCAGCAAGAAGGAAAAAATAACTATGGCACATACTGAAAACAACTAACAAAATGGCAATAATAAGTCTGTCCCTATCAGTAATTACTTTAAATATAAATGGATTAAACTTCACAATCAAAAAACAAAGAGTGGCTGAATGAATAAAAAAATAAGAACAAGATTCAACTGTACGCTGTCTATAAGAGGCTCACTTTAGATATAAGGGCATACTTGGCTTAAAGTGAAATGAAGAGAAAGACATTTAATACAAATTGTAACCAAAGAGAGTAGGGGTGATACTCTAACAGATACAATAGACTTTAAATTAAAAACTGTCGCAGGAGACAAAGAAGAACATTATTTAATGATAAAAGTGTCAATTCACCAGGAATATATCACAATTATAAATACCCAACATCAGAGCAAATATTGACAGAATTGAAGGAAGAAATAGATAGGAACACAATAATAGTAGGAGATTTCAATACTTCACTTTCAATATTGGATAGATCAATTAGACAGACAAAAGATCAATAAAGAAACAGAGGACTTCAACTGACTGATTATATCTAACAGATACATACAGAACATTCCATCCAAATGAAGCATAATTCACAACCTTCTCAAGTACACACAGAACATTCTCCAAAATCGATCACTTGTTAGGCCAAAAAAAAAGTCCTAGCACATTTAAGAAGACTGCAATCATACCACATGTCTTTTCTAACCACAATGGAATGACACTAGAAATCAAGAACAAAAGAAAAACAAAAAAATTCAAAAATATGTGGAAATTAAACAACACACTCTGGAATAAGCAATAGCTCAAAGAAGAAATCACAAAGGAAATTAAAAAATATCTTGCGACAAATGAAAATGAAAACACAACATACCAAAAGTTATGAGATGAAGGAAAAGTGGTACTAAGAGGGAAGTTTATATCAGTAAACATCTACATTAAAAATAAGAAAGATCTCAAATCACCAACCTAACTTTACATCTCAAGAAAATAGAAAAAGAAGAATGAACTAAACCCAATGTTACCAGAAGGAATGAAATAATAAAGATCAGAGCAGAAATAAATAAAATAGAGAATAGAAAAACAACAGGAAAAACTCAACAAAACAAAGAACCGGTTTTTGAAAAGATCAACAAAATTGACAAACCCTTACCTACACTAAATAAGAAAAAAAGAGAAAAAAACTATGTCTTAGTTCAGGCTGCTATAAAAAAAAGTACCATAGACTGGGAGGCTAGGAAGTCCAAAATGAAGGTGCAAGCAGATCCAGTGTCTGATGAGGGCCCACTTCCTGGTTTGCAGATGGCCATTTTTTTGTTGTATCCTCACAGGGTGGAAAGTCAGGGGAGAAAGCAAGCTCTTTCATTGTCTCTTATCGTAAGGGCACAAATCCTATTCACAAGGGATCCACCATCATTACCTAATTACCTCCCAAAGGCCTCATTTCCTAATATCATAACATTGGGAGTTAGGAGTACAACATACAAATTTTGGAAGGACACAAACATTCAGTCCATAAGAGAGCAGAATAACAAAAATCAAAAATGAAAGAGGAGACATTACAACTGACACCACAGAAATAAAAAAGGATCATAAGAGACTACTATGAATAATTATATCCCAACAAATTGGATAACTTAGAAGAAATAAATAAATTTCTAGAAACATACAACCTACCAAAACTGAATCATGAAGAAATGAAAAAACTGAGCAGACCAATAACTAAGAAGGAGATTAAACCAGTAATCAAACATCTCCCAACAAAGAAAAGCCCAAGACAAGATGGTTTCATTGACGAATTTTACCAAATATTTAAAGAAGAATTAACACCAATTCTTCTTAAATTTTTTCAATAATTGAAGATGAAGAACTACTTCCAAATTCATTTTATGAGGTTAGCATTATCCTGATACCAAAATCACAAAAGATACTACAAGAAAAAAAGCTACAGACCAATATCCCTGATGTATAGTGATGCAAAAATCCTCACCAAAATGCCAGCAAACCAAATTCACCAACATATTAAAAGGATTGAACTTCGTGATGAAGTGGGATTTATTCCTGGAATGTAAGAATGGTTAGATATATGAAAACCTATCCATGTAATTCACCACATTAACAGAATGAAGGATAAAAAACACATTATCATTTCAATTGATGCAGAAAAACAGTTGACAAAATTCAACACTCTTTCATGATAAAAACATTAAAAAAAACTAGGAATAGAAGGAAATTACTTCAACATAATAAACGTCGTATATGAAAAGCCCCACAGTTAGCATCATATTCAACAGTAAAAACAGAAAGCTTTCCTTCTAAAATCAGGAACAAGGCAAGGATACTCACTCTCCCCACTTCTATTCAGCAGAGTACTGAAAGTCCTAGCCAGAGCAATTGAGCAAGAAAAATAAATAAAAGGTATCCAAATAGGAAAGGAAGAAGTGAAATTATCTCTATTCACAGATACTATGATCTCATATGCAGAAAACCTTAAAGATTCCACAAAAAAACTGTTAGAACTAACAAATGAATTCAGCAAAATTGCAAGACACAAAATCAACATGCAAAAATCAGTTGCATTTCTAGACACTAATAATGAACAAGCAGAAAAGGAAATTAAGAAATCAATCTCATTTACTATAATATCAAAAAGAATATAATACTTAGCAATAAATTTAACTAAAGAGGTAAAAGATTGGTACACTGAAAACTACAAAACACTGCTGAAAGAAATTAAAGAAAACACAAATAAATGGAAAGACATCTAATGTTCATGCATTGGAAGACTTAAATATTGTTAAAATACCCATACTGCCCAAAGCAATCTACAGATTCAATTCAATCCTTATCAAAATCATAATGGCATTTTTTCTGCAGAAATAGAAAAAGTTATCCTAAAATTCATATGGAATTTCAAAGGACCGTGAATAGCTAAAATAATACAAAAAAATATTTTTTGAGAAAAAGAAAAGCTGTGGGCTTCACACTTCTTGATTTCAAAACACATTACAAAGCTACAGTAATCAAAATATGATAGTATTTGCATAAAGAAAGACATATAGGCCAATGGAACAGAATATAGAGCCTAGAAATAAATCCTCATATATATGGTCAAATGATCTTTGGCAAAGTTGTCAATGGAGACATAGTCTCTTCAACAAACAGTATTCAGAAAACTGGATATACACCTGCAAAAGAATGAAGTTGGACTCTTGCCTAACACCATAGACAAAAATTAACTCAAAATGGATTAAATTCCTCCTGTAAACTATAGATCCTGTAAGAAAACACAGAGGAAAAACTTCATGACATTGGATTTGGCAATGATTTCTTGGATATGACAAGAAAATCAAAGGCAACATAAGGAAAAAATAGACAAATGGGACTATATCAAACCAAAAATCTGCAAAGCAAAGGTAAAAATCAACAGAGTGAAAAAGCAACCTATGGAAAAAAAGAAAATATTTGTAAACCATATATCTGAAAAGAGGTTAATATCCAGAATATATAAAGATCTCCTGCAACTCAACAACAAAAAATCAAATAATCTGATTAACAAATGGGCACAGGACTTGAATAGACATGTGTCCAAAGAAGATATATAAACGGCCAATAAGCATATTAAAAGATGCTCAATATACTAATCATTAGGGAAATGCAAATCAAAATCACAATGAGATATCACTTCCCACATGTTACAATCCACTATCAAAAAACATAAAATAAAAAGCGTTGACAAGGATGTGAAGAAATTGGAATGCTTGTGCACTGTTGGTGGGAATGTAAAATCACACAGCCATAGTTGAAAACATTATGAAGATTCCTCAAAAAATAAAAAAATAATGTTACCATATGATCCACTTTGGGTATATTTATCTAACCTTACTTCTGAGTATATATCCAAAAAAAGGATCTTAAAGACAGATATTCGTACACTCACATTCATTGCAGCATTATTCATAATAGCCAAGAGGTAGAAGCAACCTAAATATCAATCAATGGATGAATGGATAAAGATAATGTAGTATATATGTACAATGGAATATTATACAGCCTTACAAAAGAAGGACATCTTGTCATATGGTACAACATGGATGAACCTTGAGGACACTATGCTAAGTGAAATAAGCCAGGCACAAAATGACCAATATTGCATGACTACACTTATATGAGGTATCTAAATCAGTCACACTCTTAGAAACAGAAACAGAAGGATATAGAGCTTCAATTTTTCAAGATGAAAAAGTTCTAGAGATTTGTTGCACAACAATATGCATATAGTTAACACTATCATTAAAATTGTGAATCTTTATTTAAAAAATGTTAAGATGGTAAATTTTATGTTGTGTTTTTTGACCATAATTAAAAAAAAAAAAAAACTAGGTTAATAGTATATGCATCTTTTCAGGTTTGAAACAAAGCAAAGTACGGCTTTAAAAGAAGACAAAAAGTCTGTCTCTCCCTCAGTACCCTGTACAGGCTCCCAGTCTAACAGACACACTAGTTCCCAGGACTAGCCTTACACGTGGAAAGGAGGGACCCTTGCTCAGGGCCTGCACTTTAGACAGCCTAGGATTTCACAAACATACCTACCCCCCAAATTTATTAAGGAGCATATGAGTGCTCTGTTATTCAAATTCTGGCACTTAGCACAGACACAGGGCAATCCTGTAATCCTAAATATTCACTCTAATGACTAATGCTATTCACTCAAATCCAAGGGAAATATTTCTCCACATCTCGCCCCCAAATCCTTGAAATCAAGTGTCTTAATCCAAATGTCATGAGGGTTTGTGAGAGTGCCATTGTTGACTTTGGAGAAAAAGTCTGCATTGGGGTATGGAAAGAGTGTGAGTATCAGAAGCACTTAGTAGGGGAAAAGACATACTAACTTACATGTAAATCCTTTCTCTCAGAAAGCATGAATGCATTAGATTCTTGCATAACAAAGTATGGTTTCCCTGTGGTTGCTGAGTGTCCATTTTCTTGCTTTTCTTTGTGTTCAGTTTTAGGTCCTGAACTCGGCCTGTGACTAGCAGTGGGTTGAATTTTGCAATTGTTGCACTGGAGAATGAAGAATTTTTGCAATATTAACACAATTCATATTATTTCTAAATATGCTTCTATGTAAATATATGCTTGTTTGACTACTGTCATGAAGAAGCCTAATTAAAACATAAATTTAATATTTTCACCTTTATGAAGACTATTTATTTTCTAGCATCTGCAAAAAAAGAAAAAAAATACAAATTTACAAAGAACTCTTCCACAATATTGGAATTGTTCTTTTACTATTCATTTAAACAGAATTCAATGAAACTAGAAATAAGTTTTTAAAGTTTTAATATACCAAAAAGATCTATAAAGTCCATTCATTAAAAAGATCTCTCTTTATGACTATGTAACTATAACTTAGAACATCCAAACTATAATTTTAAAATGTTTAGACTGTCTGTATATTAGCATCCAAAATATTTGCAGATATGGCTATTATTCATATTATGCAACATATTATTGCATTCAACTAAAAAACATTATGCAAATATTAACAGGAGTTGAAAAATGCATTAAAAATTCAATTTTCAGTCCTGCAGAAGGGTTTGTAGAGTGGAATGGGAGGTGATGTATCTTAAAATAACAGCCAGAATTCATTAAATTATGAATCTTTATTGTCATTCCCATTGCTGTTAAGAATGCTCTCTATCATCATTAATGCTGAGCACTATTTTTGGAAGATCTAGTTCAAGTATTAAGACAAATCAGAATCAGGTGAGAAACTAAGATCATTGCTTTGATGAACAAGCATGACCACCAGTTACTTAGGTTGGTCATGGAACCAAGGCAGAGAGTTGGGTACAAGAGGAAGTCATTTGCTGTACTGACTGGTGCTATTAACATTATTACCAATCTAGGTTTTTATTTTTTTAAGACGAGAATATCCTCAAATCACCATTATTACTTAAGCATCACTCTGAAGGTTCTGGCTAATGTAATAATTTGTAAAACAAAGAAAAATAATAATATCACTGCAAATAAAAATAACTGTATATGCAGAAATGCTGGGAAAATTCAGATTTATTAAAAGATTTAAGCAAAATAGCTGAGTTTAAAAAAAACACAAAAATTAAAGAATTTTCTTTATATCAGTTATTGACATTTAATAAATAATATGAAAAAATCCTTTCAAAGAGAAATAAATCAAAATAATAAACAAATCATTAGAAATAATCCTAATGAGAAATGACTGTATCTACGTTTTAATATAAAAATTTTACTGTGTAATTTAAGTATATTTGAGTAAATGTAGAGGCATGTATTTCTCTTTTGGGAACCTTAATGTGTAACATTTCTTGTCTTCTCAAAGTACATGATAAGTTCAACCAAAGTCTCAATCAAAATGTGTGCGTGTGATGTGTACGTGTGATATATAAATTCTAAAATTTCTCAGGGATAAAAAAATATCCTAGAAGAGCAAATAAATTGTCTGAAGAGTTGGAATAGTAAGGCAGAATATCCTGTATCAAATTTAAATTGTTTATAAAGTTACAATAAAAAAGAATTGATACTAGTATCACAAATGACACATCATAACCTGATGTGGAAGAATTAGATAAAATAACAAAGATGTTAAGGAAAAGTGGCTATGTAGAAACATAAAATTAGAGTATCAATTTATCTCAATCATTCAGAAAATTTTCAAAATTAACTGTCGAAAATTTAAAAATAAAGATGACGATATTGAACTCTAACTGCTCTCTGGATAGGAAACATTCAATGCATTTTTAGTACTCTTAAAGAGAAATGCTGTCAGACTTGATTACATAATATTTAAAAGATTCTTTCTATTAAAGTACCAAAACAAAGTCAAATTTGGGGAGAGATTTGCAATAATGATGAAAGGAAACATACTAGGAAATGTATACAAAAAAATTCTTACCTACAATTCAACAGCAAAAAAAAAAACCAGTCTAATTAAAAAACGGGCATTGAGGGGCCAGCCCCCTGGCATAGCACCTGCTGGTGGCCCAGGTTCGGATCCCGGGCCCGCACCGACGCACCACTTGTCAGGCCATGCTGTGGCGGTGTCCCATATACAGTGGAGGAAGATGGGCACAGATGTTAGCCTGGGGCCAGTCTTCCTCAGCAAAAAGAGGAGGATTGGCATGGATGTTAGCTCAGGGCTGATCTTCCTCATGTACACACACACACACACAAAATAATGGGCATTGAGGAACTGAACAGACATTTTTCCAAAGAAGACATATAAAGACAAACAGGTACAAGAAAAGATGCTGAACATCACTAATCATCAGGGAAATGCAAATCAAAACCACAATGAGCTATCACCTCTCACCCATTAGAATGACTATTATCAAGAATACAAAAAATAACAAGGGTTGGAAAGGACGTGGAGAAAAGGGGACCACTGTGCACTGTTGTTGGTGGGAACGTAAATTGGTTGTAGCGATTATGGAAAACAGTATGATGGGTCCTCAAAAAATTAAAATTAGAACTACCGTATGATCCAGCAATTCCACTTCTGGGTATTTATCCTAAGAAAATGAAAATACTAACTCAAAAAGATATATGCACCCCCATGTTCACTGCAGCATTATTTACAATAGCCAAGATATGAAAACAACCTAAGTGTCCATCGACAGATGAATGGATAAAGAAAACATGGTGTGTGTGTGTGTGTATATATATATATATATATATATATATACACACACACATACAATAGAATATTATTCAGCCATAAAAATGAATAAATTCTTGCCATTTGTGACAACATAAATGAAATTTGAAAGCATTACGCTAAGTGAAAGAAGTCAAAGACAAATATTGTATGATCTCACTTATATGTGGAGTCTAAAAAACAAACAAACAAAAAACCAAGCTCATAGACAACAGAGAACAGATTGGCAGTTGCCAAAGACAGGGGGGTAGGGGGTGGGTGAAATGGGAGTCAAAAAGTGTACAGGTATAAACTTCAGTTATAAAATACATAAGTCATGGGGCCGGCCAGGCGGCGCAGCGGTTAAGTGCACGTGCTCTGCTTTGGAGGCCTGGGGTTCACAGGTTCGGATCCCAGGCGCGGACCCACGCATCACTCAAGCTATGTTGTGGAGGCGTCCCATATAAAGTAGAGGAAGATGGGCACGGATGTTAGCCCAGGGCCAATGTTCCTCAGCAAAAAGAGGAGGATTAGCATCAATGTTAGCTCAGGGCTAGTCTTCCTCACACGCGCACACACAAAATAAATAAATAAATAAGTCATGAGGTTGTAATGTACAGCATGGTGACTATAGTTAATAATACTCTATTGCATATTTTTAAATTGCTAAGAGTAGATCTTAAAAGTTCTCATCACAAGAAAAAAAATTTGTAACTTTGTATGGTGACAGATGTTAACTAGACTTATTGTGTTGATCATTTCACAATATGTACAAATATCAAATCATTATGTCATACACCTGAAACTACTATAATGTTGTGTGTCAATTATACCTCAACAAAAATAAAATTTTAAAAAATTCTTACAAATCATTATGAAAACTACTCTAAAAATCAGGGGATGGGCAAGTCATTTACAAAAGAAACATACAAATGGCTAATGAACAAGTGGTTTAAAAAAACCTTCACCCATAAACAGGATGCAAATTTAAAGGAATGAGATACCATTTTTCTTCACTTAGGAAATTGTTAGATAAAATTAGAACTAATACTCAGTGCTGATGAGGATGCAGTAAAATCAGCTGAGGAGAGAGGTCCAACTTCCCTTAAAAACAATTTGTCAAAATACATTTTTCTTGGAAAATTTTCATGACTTTTGATCTAGAAATGGCTTCTCAAGAAGTCTATCCTCAGTAAGTTATCCACATTGTTTGTCACAGAACTGTTATGTAGCAAAATTTTGGAAACAATCTAAATATCCGAAAATTTTAAATTGTTTTACAAGTCATCTGGATGCATCTGAATGGTGGGATATTATACAATATTTAAAGCTATGTTCAGTAGGTGTTTCTTACAGTTCTGGAGTCAGAAATAAAATCAAGGAGTCTGCAGGCCTACATCCCTTCTGGAGGTCTCGGGGGAGAATTTGTTTCCTTGCTTTTTTCAGCTTCTAGGAACAGTCTGCATTCCTGGGGTCTTGGCCCCTTCCTTGAATTACTTCAACCTCTTGCTTGCTTCTGTTGTTATATCTCCTACTCCTTACTCTGATTCTCCTGCCTCCCTCTGATAAGAACCCTTGTTGATTACACTGGGTCTACCCGGATAATCCAGAAGGAGAGGACAAGATCCTTAACTTCATCACATCTCCAAGATCTCTTTTACCACATAAGGCAACATTCACAGATTTGGAGATTAGGATATGAACGTCTTTGGGGGGCCATTATTCAGCCTTCCATCATAAACGTGTAAAATGAAGATGATATACTCCTATTCCTTTAAGTAGTGCAATTATATGTGTGATATTCATCTGTTTCCAAAATTTTTTATAATAAGCATGTGATACTGTTATAATCAACATTTTTCAATGTCAGCAGCCAGAATCTTTCTTAATTCTGACCTGCTTGTATTGTCTTAACAGCAGTTGTAAAAAAGAATTTTTTTCCATCTTAAAGCATACTACATCAAAAAATTCACTTTTCAGATGTAACTACGTTTGAATGTCCAAAAAGAAAAAAAAAAATGTGCAAACACACAGCCGTGCTTATTTCTATAGATATAACACGTATAGTGTGCCTTACCCCAAATAACAAGTCTGTTCCCTGAATGGTTTCATCTTGCTCTAAATGAATATCTTTATTACTTGCATGAAAGTGAAATAGGTATCTTTCCTTGTTTACATAAACAAAATAAAAATAAATAAATGAAAGTACATTTTCTATTACTTTGCTATGTTTTTCTAACCCTTGAAATATTATCCATTGTTTTGCATTGCTTGCTTTTTATAAATGCAAATGTATAGTGACTTGTGGGAAATTTTAGATTCTATTCATCATTTTGCCATATTAATTTAATATTATCATTAATACCGGGGATTGAATAGTTTTTATCACTGATTCAAGTACTGTGGTTTTTTAGAAAAAATTATAGATAAGTATAATAGAGCAGTTCTCATATAAACTCAGGAAATATTATTTCTTCTTTCAGTGATATAATTCTTGAAATTATATTATTATTATTAATTATTTCTTGAAATAATTATTAGTAGCTCTTTTTACTCTTTACCTATTTTTCAGAATTCAATCAGTTGATCACAGATTTTATTTTTAATATTAACCCAAAATACCCATATTCTTTGTTTTGTGTTACCAGATAAATGCTCAGAAACATATCAGTTATGAATCTTTTTACTGTATGATTTTGTGCTAAAGTTATTAAAATGATTTTCCTCTGCAAGTAGCATTCAATAGTAATGTTGACAATTCCAAGTATTTATTAAACAGAAAGATGAAAATCCAGTAAGATTTTACTGCTCTGCATAATTTCTTGAAGTATCCTATCTGAGTTCGCTAATGTCAGTTGTAATAAACTCTTTCTTGTTGGTTGAAACAATAATGTGCCCTCTGCTCTCTGCCTCTGGATATATCTATTTCATTTGATAACTGTGCCAAACCATGCTGCTGTGGGATTTATGAAGCTCTTGGGTGAAAATAATGGAAAAAGAAATGGCATTCATTTGGGCAACTCATGGAAACTGTCTCATTCACAATTGAACCTTTTCTTTTACCACTAGTTGATTTTCATGTCTGTGTTCTATTTGGCCTTGTTTTTATTTAGCTTTCTCACTGCGTATTTGAGAACAAAGTGATCAGACAGTGTATGCTGATTTTCATTCTAATTCAAGTTAAGCTGGTTAAGTCAGCTTCCATTGCTGTGCAGTTTGGTCTTGCTTTGAGAACATTTAATTGGTTCTCCTGAATAGCATTTATTATTTCTGTCTGGTAGCATGGAGCTTTGACACACAGGGGTGCTCGGACAACTCCAAGAGGTCCATTGAAGATAGTATTTCAATCAAATTTCATAACAAAGAATTGATCCTTGGATGCTTATGGCGAGGATTTTGAATTCTTTTCACTTTATACTTCTATTGAAAAGATATTTTATTCCATACGCACTAATTCAAAGCTATTGTTCTTTGTAACTTTCTATCTTTTACCATCTTTGATCTGAAAAAGGAAACGACATATAACGAACTTCTGGCCCAAGTCACCAAGTTTGCTGATTAAATATCTCGTTAGCTTCACCTCACGTGCCAGGTAAATCCCTTAGCTAGACTTAAAATACTTAATTTGAGTTGAAAATATTTGCATTTTTGCCAATTTGAGAAATCATTATGTTATGCTGATTTTCCCATGCTACTTTTCATTATCAAATTTTAATGAGCTTATGGGAGTAGGTTCCCAAGATTTCAAGTGGCTATGTCACCAGATGCAGTCTCTTGACTCGTCCTTTTGTTATCTCTGCTAGCTTTGACTACTCCTTAAGTCAGGCATTCAAGACCCTTGGAATTGCCTCCCATCCTGGCCATGACACTCAATGAGCTGCTAGACCATAATTTGATGGGGGAGCCTTGTCAATACTCAGTCACTGTGAAACCCTTTATCCATCTTCTGGTTTTGTCATAATCTCTTTCAGTCTTCAAAGTACATAGAAGTTCATAACATATTTGCAATTTATAAATAATTCCAAATTCATAAATAATTTTTTTACAATGTAAACAAGTTTAATTCTTTTGGATTCTGTATATTTCTACTTACAATTAAAAATCAGCTTCCCAAATACTGTTGGATTTTTTAAAAAGTAATCTACTAAGTAACATAGGCAGTAGGATAAATCCATTTTCAATTTTAAAATGCTCTCTTGTCAAACTTTAAAACTTTAAATTGTTTCAAATGTACTGACTATAGAACGTCATACAAAAGAATTTGATTTACTTTTTAAATTTAAATTCAGTGATAAAGAATGATATACAAACATATTACTCTTTATTTAGTAGATATAAGCATGGACATATAAATTTACTTTTGCAATTGCTTGCTGTGAAAAAGTTGTTTACTTTTCTCTGTCCACAGTAATTGCATCTAAGCTTTTCCGAATACATGAGTGAACTCATGAATAGACTAAGTTATCAGGCAATTGTTTATTCATTCATAAAATATACAAATTCTAGGTTGTCTAATGTTTCAAGGTAAAAGATTCATTATTTTGATGATGATGCTTCTCTGCAGCAGCATATGGATAAATACTTAGCAACCTTGTTATTAGCCTGTTAATAGATAAAAATTGCATAAAAGAATGTTTGATGGAAAAAATCTTTTCCATCACTTAAAAAAATAATTTCCATAAAATAATAAATTACCTTGAAAAATTATTTTTAAAACTTTACTATTTCTCTCCTAGATTTTCTTACCAAAGAGGAGATTTTTTTTTCTTTTTCTTGTCTTCTTTTTTTTATTGAGGTAAGATAGATTTATAACATTGTACAAATTTCAAGTGTCCGTCATTATATTTCGCCTTCTGTGTAGACTGTATTCCCCACCAAAAGCGCAGCTGCCATCTGTCATCATACACATGTGCTCATTTACCTCTTTGCCCTCCCCCACCCCCCCCTCCCAGCAAAGAGGAGATTTTTAAAAGATGATACAGAATATGGGACATCAGTTTTACTGTATATTTGTGCTAATTACATATGTTAAACATTAGCCCACTAAAAAATATGATTTATGACAAAGATATATTATTCTTCTGATAGAATAATGCTTCAAACTTGAACATATTTTGTATTATTACTTAGATTCATCTTTGAATTTAGAGTAGATGGCTCAAACCAGTTCTGGTGTCAAGCAAGAAATATTTTTAAAGGGAAATGTTTAATATCTCAATGTTAGATCAATTTACATAATTATATTACACTATTAAAACCAAAAACTAGGTTTGTAACACCTGCATCTCCTTTCTTTTTTTTGATGAGGAAGATCAGCCCTGAGCTAACATCTGCCAATCCTCCTCCTTTTGCTGAGGAAGACTGGCCCTGGGCTAACATCTGTGCTCATCTTCCTCTTCTTTATATGGGACGCCACCACAGCATGGTTTGACAAGCAGTGCTTCGGTGCGCGCCTGGGATCCGACCCCGCGAACCCCGGGCTGCCGCAGTGGAGCATGCGCACTTAACCGCTACACTACAGGGACAGCCCCACCTGCATCTTCTTTTTAAAAACTATATTTAATATAGAAAGGTATTCTTCCAAATATATGAAATTTGCAAGGCATAGACTTAGGCACTTGGAGGATCATTAAATCCTATTAACTAAGAGCAAAGACATTATATTCATTGAAGTCAAGAATAAGCTGATGATGAAAACTTTAGATATTATTATTAAAATGGTCCCAAAGTCCTATATAGTGAAATTAAGTAAAGAAATAGATGCAATAAAAGTGTAACAGGAAGTCATTTTTCAATTCTGCAAATACTAATCACTGAGAAAATATAAAGGGAAAATAATTACATTTGCACTAATAATAATAACAAAAATAAAATACATAGAAATAAATTTAAGAAATATGCAGGACTTGGATGAAGAAAACTTTTAAAACTCCACTGAAGAACACTAAAGAAGACGTGGATAAATGCAAAGATATACAATCTTTTTAAATATAAAAAGCCAATTATTATAAAAATGCTGAATCTCCCTTAGTTTACATGATTCCAATGGAAAAAACCAAAGGTTTTGGGGGAAATTGACAAATTTCATTCCAAGTATTCTAAAGACTATAGAAAATTAATCATATAAGGATGAAATTCTGAAAATAGAGTAATGATTTCCAATGACAGTTTTAAAATGCATTGTAAAGCTTAAATAAATAGCTAGTCTTGCATAAATTTTGCCAGATCAACAGAACAGAATTAGGTCAGTAATGATACTTAGAATCTGTGATGTAAAAGTTTCATTCAAGGAACAGTACTGAGATAAGTAGCTAGCCTTCTGAAAAAATGCATGTATAGATCTGTACACCTATCTCATTACTTATAAACAGCTAAATAAGTCTAAAAGTTGATAAATTTAACTACGTAACTGTTTAAAATTTATTAATTAAAAAATTGAAGAAGGTGAAATACAAGCAACAATCTTGGGAAATGCATTACACATAATAATTTTTAAGAGTTAAATTTTTGAATGAAGAACTTTTACAAAAAGACCAACAACTTCATGGAAGAGTAGGGGAAAAGATAGATGGATCACAGGTAGACAAACAGAAAAAAGAAAGGCCCAAATTGCTCATAATTAAAAGGGTTAAAATTTAAATAAGAGTGGTACATTGTAAATAAGTATTTGGTTATAAAATTCCACAAGACTTGAGTGTACAAAAATTCAACCTTTCTTTAATTCTCCACTGCATTTAACCTAGTCTTGAGCCATTAAAACAAACAAATTCTTCTATACTCCTACTGCCAGTTCATAATTATTTCCAGTTTGAAAGTCAATTCTCAGTCCAGACTACCCATTCTGATTTAAAAATATCTCAATTTAATATTCAGTCATCACTCACATTCATCTGCACCTCAGATTGACCTCTAAATTCCTGGGGAGAGATTTGGTGTGTCCTAGTGTCAGGTTTGGGGAGCCTCAGACCTTACCCTCTCTCCTTGCTGTGTCCTTCTTGAGTGAGTACGTGGGTAGCTATTATATTTTAAACTCACACTCTCATTGCCCAGAATGTTCTTATTGGGAATTCATCTTATTAACAAAATAAAAGAAATCAAATAATTATGTCAAGATGTAAGTACAAAGATGTTCAGTTTTGGCATGGTTACATAATAACAAAAATGAACAAAAATTAAAAATCCCCTAAATATCAACTAATAAGAAACAATAGAATATAGCACAACCACTAAAAAGAACAACGTAGAATTATAGGTGCTGATAACTTGTTGTGTTGGTGGGGAAAAACAAGTAGGACAGTATTACCCGTTTTGTGTAAATATAGGAT
The DNA here is from genome assembly GCF_020826845.1 of Diceros bicornis minor. Taxonomy (NCBI): domain Eukaryota; kingdom Metazoa; phylum Chordata; class Mammalia; order Perissodactyla; family Rhinocerotidae; genus Diceros; species Diceros bicornis. The sequence goes on along the minus strand of NC_080742.1, from coordinate 17,216,743 downwards.
ATAAATGGACTGAACATTTTTGGATAAGTATCCATAGAACTGAGTATGGTGGGAGGATGATTCATCTTTACACCTAACTTTTTATTTAAAAAAATTAAAACTCAGAAAAAAGTTAAAATAATTGTACATGAGCAATATCTTTTATCCAATATTTTGTCACATTCTTAGTCACTTTATCTATCTAATCATCTATCTACCTACCTATCAATCAATCTATCTATCTATTGGATCTCTATTTATTTCTATATGAATTACAGATGATTTTTCTCCTCATTTTATTTGTATATACTTCTCCTTTTTCTCTATTGCTTTTGTAATCAAAAAGTGCAAGCTTTATCTTCTGTATTTTGTTTTAACTGCCTTAAAAACCACATCAACCTTTCAACCAGTATTAAAATCATATTATTTTGATCTAAATTCCTGCTGGTCTTGCTCCAAAGTGCCAAATATCTGTTATACATTCAGGTTCTGTACCACCATTTTTTGGCATTTATAGATTGCATGATATTTTTATTTAACTTTTCATGGATAGAGTTCTTTGCACATAATAGAGTTTGCTATATATTTGTTGGAACACACAGATGTAATGTGTGTATCACGAGTACTCTTGTCCAGGAAGAAGAGAACATACTCTTAAATATCTGATTTTTATGCTTGATTATGCCATTCAATGCCTAACTCTGGTCTAGAAGCACAAAAAGGATCAACTAAAAGTTTTTGATCTTTAATTAACAAATGAATAAACTTTCTCCAATATATGGTATCAGTAATTTGGAAAGTTTGTTTCTTCCACTCAAACTTTAAACTCAACACAAAACACATTTTAAAAATAAAATGAAAAAATTAAACATATTAAGAACATGCTTTAAAATCATTGATTTTTAATAACTACTTGCATATACATACAATAATTCCTAAAAAATGACTGAAATAATTTTAATATTAATAGAGATAAATTATCCTCTATTTATAATTACATTTTCTGCTTGACAAAAATCAGAAGACATTTTGAAAACATGGCAAAATAAAATTAATATGGGCAGAATTTACTAAATAAATTCTATTATGCTAGGCTGTCTAAAGTTTTATACCCTGTGGTATGTTTTTGTTTCACTGAAGTCATGATAAGGAGAGAACAGAGCAAGAAAGAAAGTATTAATTTTCATTTTGATTCCAAGTGTTCCTAACATTTAAGATCCAGATAATGCTGGGGCTGTCTAAGACCTCAATTTCAATAGACAGCATGCAGAGTGAAAATTCAATTGTACCATACAGATTTCATCCAGTCAAGTGAACAATGAAACAAAAATGTTCTTCAAAAAAATGCCAAACTGCTTATTGACCAGTGGGATAGAAACTACTGGAGCAAATAGAATTTTGGACTTATATGACTTATGGCAGTCCCTTTACAAGAAGCAACCCCAGGATTTTAAGAGAAGGGAAAGTAATGCAATTATATCATGTTATTAGCTTCATTTAAAATAATGTTTGTTGAGCTGAGAAAATGCTTATATATTTTAATCAAGTCAAATTTAACAGGTCAAATTTCTAATTCCATTAGTTCTATATTAAAATATTTATCATAAGATCAAAATTCAGAATTTTCTCAGGCATAAGTAAAACATGTTAGTTTTTCCAAAATTAGTTAGTATTTAACTACAATGGCTCCAAGCTAATTCCATCTTAAAGTTTGTTATCCTTATAGTGTCTTGAAACAAAACAAAGCAAAAAATTAGCACATGCTCATTGCTACTAGAGGATCAATTACCTACCCTTGAAAAGTCTCTTGGTAATCAGGTTAACATTGACACTTTTGAACAATAATTCACAAGTAAAGTATTATAGCTGAAATTACACAGGGTACATTGCATGGGCAATATGTGGAAACTGAATAGTCCTATTATTAAAAACTATGCATCAAATGGAAAGAAAGCTAGAAACAGCAAAGCTATACCTTCCCCCCCGTTTCCCATTCCATTTGTTGACAATGTTTTCTCTCCTTTTGTTCTGGAAAAAACTTTTGGTTCTGATCCCGCTTGCCTTCCCTCCCTCTTCTTCTGTCTTATCTCCCACTTCCTTCTCCTCCTCTCCCCTCATTCTACTCCACTCCTCTACTTTCTACTCTGCTTCTGTTCTCTCACCCCTGCCCCACTCCCTCCCTTTTCTGCCCACATTTTATCTCTGGGACTTTTTCAAGAGAATTCTTCCAAGGATCTTTCTTCCTTCAGACCGCCACAGTCATCAGAGCTATCTGCCTGCAAGAACAGTTTCGATAATGCTATTAAAAATTTTTTAATAGAAACTATAGTTAAAATATAAAACTCGAAACAACTAAAGTTCACAGCTTTGATAGTCTCTATTAATGTGGCCCTAACCTATCTTTTCAGTCTGATTTCCAGTCTGCTGTCTCTCACTTACTCTTTAGCCAACCTGGAATAATTACTCTCGGTTTTCTGAATATGCCCCTCGGTGCTGAGTCTTTGCTTATGTGGGTTCCTGTATACAAATCCACTCAAGTAAAATCCAAAGATGTAAGTTTGATCTCTGTCCACTGCCATTTTCAGGAAATAGGTATAACAATCAGACATGAAATAACCCAACTTTGTCCAATTAGCACAACAGTTGAAATGGGAAACTAATCTCTAAACTCGCCAAAAAAGGATACATTAATTTATTTATGTGCCTGCTGTGTGCCAGTCACATAAATGTGATGGACTAGATCCTTTCACTAACAGAGTTTGTACTGTAGCAGAAAAAGAGAGAATTAAACCAGAATTTTCAGAGACTGTCTTGGGGAAATCACAAAGTAGAGGAAGTAACCTCTGCCATAGTGGTCAAGAAATGATCTCTTAAAAATTTAAGTTTCTTTGACTGAAACTGAAAGGGATGGAGAGGAGTTTGTCAGCTGAAGAGGAAAAGGTGGAGTGCTCTACCCACACATACGGAAGCCTGGGGGTGAGAGAGAGCAGAATCCAGTCGCCACGCTGAGAGCTCAGCACAGCTGGAGCCTAGTGTGAAAGGGCAGAGGTACTGAGAAACGAGTTGGGGCCTAGGGATGTGTTACGAGGTTCAAATTTTATCCTAGAGACATTGAGAAGATAATGAAGAATTTTAAGTATGTGAGTGGGATGATCAGGTTCATGTTTGAGAAATATTACTTTGCTCTGTGGAAATCTATCTATTCATCAAAAGATCTACAGACTTAGATGACAAATAACAATGACTTATAGTCTGAGCTTCACGTGTAGACACACATTCTGTACAATGTCCCTAGAGTCTGGAGGACAGATTTAGCATTATTTCAAGATTGTTTTTTACATCTACTTTTCCAAAGGTATGACTTAGAAGTAAAAGGATATATTTTGGATTAACATAGATAGGAAATTAGAATAATCTGGTGTGTTTCAACCAACAATTAATATAATTTAATAAATTATATTAATAGTTAAGTATAGATATCATAATATAAGATTAATAACAATTAGGGACCATCGATAAGGCTTCTCAATACTGAGCACATACAATGAATAAGCTTATAAATGAGATATGATTTATTAGATGAAATCTTCCTTGAAAATGTTACCTTTGGTGTATAATTTTACATAGCGTCTTCGATCAAAGAGAGTATTTAGAATAAACCGTTTTACTAATTTACTTACATGATGTCATTGAGCTCTGTTTTCAAGATAGTCGTTAGTAATGATCAGTTGTCTCTCACATATAGGCATCTTACTTCCTGAGAATTAATGAGTATAATTGATCATGGCAAATTGTTGGCATTTTCTAACAAATAAGGTAAGCTGTGTCTTCCCAGAAATGGTGCCAGTCATGACACCAGTTTGAGAAAGTTTAGTTAAGGACAAATGAGATAAGTCACTGGAAGCCTATTAAGAGTTCCTGTCTCCATCTTCATTGGAGAAGCTAATTATTCAGAAAACTCTCTTGGTTCAAGGGCAGATTTAAGTTTTGTGGAGCCATTTTAAGAAAAAGAAGACAATATTATAAACACAATATTTGATAGAAAAGTAAATATTTACACTGAGGAGGGAAATCACATACAAAAATTAACTAAAATGTGACAAATACCACAAAAATTACAAAATTTAGGAGAAAAAAATATTGATTAACCACTCCCTGACACATCTCTACTATACTATTTGGCTGCACATCCTTTGATCAGCTCTTCATGGGACACTGATATCATGATATCATTTTCCACCAAGCGAATGGAAACAGAATTATTTTGTGTACAAGCGTAGTTAATAAAAATATATTGATAGTTGGGATTTGTAAAATATGCATCACAATTTACATAAAGATGTTTGTATTATTGCTTACAGTTTGGTGCTCTACCAACACAAGAACACTGGTAAATTATATTGTACGATTTCTATCATAAAAGAAAAAATGCATGATACTTTTTTAACTTTACCCTCTGCATTTTTCACTATATTCCTCACAGGAATTTTCATTTTGACAAGGCATCAAAGAGACCTATTCTTCTGTTTGAAATTTTGACATGTTTGAATGTTGAAAGAGTTTTTCACAGACTAGCTTCTGGTTCCGTACATTTTTAAACTCATTACTTTCTCTTCTACTACTCCCATATTTCTAGTACTTGGCACCTTAAGATAAGCCTGTATAATGATCAGACCTCTGGACTTGTCACTCAGGCAAAGTGAGTCAGCAAGTGGGCCATAGAAGTTCTCCTGAACATCATTACACATGAATGGCTGAAAATAACCTAACTTCCATGGAAGTGATTACAAACCCTATAGCCCACAATGCACAAATATTTCAATCATTACAAATTCACTTTGGCTGGATCCCCAAAATGGCCATTGTTAGCCAACATGAAAGAGAGAACGTCAGAGAGGAAAGTGATTGATTGTAATTAAAATATAATTACAGGGGCCGGCCCGGTGGCGCAAGCGGTTAAGTGCGCGCACTCCGCTGCGGCGGCCCGGGGTTTGCCGGTTCGGATCCCGGGCGCGCACCGACGTACTGCTTGGCAAGCCATGCTGTGGCGGCGTCCCATATAAAGTGGAGGAAGATGGGCACAGATGTTAGCCCAGGGCCGTCTTCCTCAGCAAAAAAAGAGGAGGATTGGCGGATGTTAGCACAGGGCTGATCTCCTCACAAAAAAAAAAAAAAAAAATATATATATATATATATATATATATATAATTACAAGTCCTGAGCTTCCCAGGACTTGGTTGCTTCCTTCTACAATATATACACAAATTTTATGAGTGTTCCTCTCCACCCAGATTCCAGAATAATTGCTCATTTCCCCTGCCTCTTCAAGAGGTGGTAAGCCCTCTACTACCCCTTTTGCCCAACACACGTTATTACTGGATCTGAAGTGCTGCACTTTCCCTTAAGGTTTTCCTATACCATGCTCATTCCTCTTAAATTGTTCCTTTTCTTGAAAATACTTATTAATTAACCACTTGGTTGTATCACCTGTTTCCTGCAAGGAGTCTGACTGCTATATCCTCTCATCCTTCAGTTCTTATCTTAAATATAACTTGCTCATTGAGTCCTTTCCCAAGCATTCTGTTGGTATCATTTTTTTTTTTTTGTATCATGATGCTCCATTAATTTTTGTCACAACAGTTATGCAAATTAGCATTTATATAATTATTTGTTCATTTACCAGTAGTCCCCTGGTTTCAAACACAGAGCCTGTCACATAATAGGTACTAAATAATTATTTACAGTAAAAACTACGAGTAAACCCAGCCCCCATTCCCAAACAAGGTGAGGTTAAGTTCTTATCTTTAGAGGGAGGGATGGAAACGGAAGAGAGGGGGCAGATGCAAAGCTAGACACAGGGAATTAATTGCAAGGCTAGACAAAGGGAATCGACAGTCAACCCTATATCACAGAAGGGTTCCCAGTATGTCTCCCAGCCCGTTCTCCTTGGACCAGCCAAAATAACTGGGCATCAAATAATTACAAGATCACTAAAAGCTACTGTCCCAGATGTTCCTTTATAACCACAAGAACAGGCATTAATTCCACTGAAATTTGAGCCAGTGTTCACATCTGATACCAGGTAACACCAAACCACAGTTAGGATCAAAACTCCTGGTACATTTGTTAGACAGTAATCACCCCTGGTCATATTATTAAATTTGCAGTAATGCTATCTCACATTTATAAGACTGGATTCTCTGGATCCCACTTCCTGTATTATAGTGGGATTTAATTGTATTGCATAAATGAGTGAATGAACTCAAGTTTATCAGTATTTCTTCTATTTTAAAGATAAATATTTATGGTTAAAATAATGAATGGGATATAGTGAAAAGAATTTAATTTTTTAAAGACTGAATTTAAATTAACAACATTTTGAGGGAAATAAAATCATTTAACTTTGTAAATAGAAAATTGTTAACTCTTATCAAAATGTTTTTAATTATCTACTTTCTTCTTAGGAGAAATCGTGTTCAACATACTGGAACTAGATGTTCTGGGAAATCCAATAACTGTTTCTATTTTTGCACGTCTTTTTATAAAATTTAAAAAGCAAGTTTACATCCATTTAATCATTTGAGCATAAAGACCTAATGAGGTAAGTCTACTTATATGGTAAATAAACTTAATCAATATTTATTCTAGCCCTATTTTCTCTTATTTCCTGTATTTTAGAGCTAAAAACTAATCTTTCTAGACCACCTTGCATCTAGCAAAGGCCATGTGGCCATCTAGCCAAGGAAAGTATATAGAAGTCTTGGGGGTTTCAGGAAGGTGTTTGTTTCTCGATACAGTCCCCTCCTCTTACTCCTTCATTACCTTTTCTTCCTGACTAGGATGCAGCCGTGAAGAAAGGAGATACCAAAGCAGTGATATTTCAATGACTAAGAGAAGTCTCCGAACATCACAAAATTTTGGCCTGAAATCCTTGCGATATGGAACCAAGGGCAACAACTGCCTACTTCTTGGCGTCTTGTTCCACGGTAATAAAATACATCTCAAGTTTATTTAAGCCTCACTTTAGTGGAATCTCAGGATATTGTTTTCTATCAAGAGAATAGAAAGATAATTTATTTTGTCTTTTGTGATACTTACAGCCCAAAACAGTCAACAAATGATACAATGACACAGGAATATTGTAATTTAACAGATGTGTAAACTGAAATTCAGCAGCACTTGCATAAGATATAGCCTGGACCTAAGTCAGGATGTTAGAAAAAAAAAAGTACCTCCATTCACTAGGAGTTTATAATCTAGGAGAGAAACAGGACTTGCATTAAAACTAATATATTAAAATATGTGACAATTTATTATGCTGGATGTTTTAACAGTAAAAATAGCTAACCCTTCTTGAGTAGTATGTGTCAGTCACATTTCTAGCTGCTTTCCGTACATTAACTCTTTTTATTCTAGCATAACCCTATTGCATAGATGCTTCATTATGCACATTTTACAGGGGAGAAAACTGAGGGTCTGAGAGGTTATGAGTTTTTAAGTAACTTGTCTTAAGTGACACAGCCAATAAAGGACAGAACTGGCATTTGGATTCAGGCAGTCTGGATCCAGCAATTATGCTCTCAGCCACCATTTCACACTACGTCTCACTGGTCTGGTTATTTCAGTCTTAATGAAGTAGATCTTTTATCCGAGTTTTAGGATAGCATAATCAAAACTCAAGGAGTTAAAAAAGAAAAACAGGGGGCCAGCCCAATAGCGTAGTGGTTAAGTTTGTGTACTCCACATCAGCGGCCTGGGGTTCACAGGTTCAGATCCCAGGCGCGGACGGACCCACCGCTTGTCAGGCCATGCTGTGGTGGCATCCCATATAAAGTAGAGGAAGATGGGCATGGATGTTAGCCCAGGGCCAATCTTCCTCAGCAAAAAGACGAGGGTTGGCAACGGTTGTTAGCTCAGGGCTAATCTTCCTGATTAAAAAGAAAAAAAAACAGAAAAGAAAAACTGTTTTCAGATGCAATTAATAGAGAAAAATATTAACATTTACATAGCACTTAGTATGTGCTAGGCACTGCTCCAAGTAATTTATGTATATTAACCCCTCTACTCCTCATAACAAAATAATAACAGTCTAATGAGGATGGAACTGTTTATTAACTCTATTTTGTAGAAGAGAAAATTGACTCCTAGAACAATTAAGACACTTGCCCAAAGTGGCACAGCTGGTAAGGAGTGGGGCTGGGATTCTAACCCAGGAAATCTGACTCCAACATTCAGCTCTTCAGCCCTTCAATAACAAGGCATGTAACCTTCCACCTAGTGCACAAATAGTAAAGGCTAGTAAAATTCATAAAAGAGACAGGCAATATTGACTGAGCAGTCAGGGAAAGCTTCATGGAAGAGGAAATTTGATCTGAATGAACTTTGAAGGGAGAAGAAAAGAAGTAGCAATAAGCAATGAAATTGAGATTCAGAAGTTAGTATAAAAAATGAAGAAAGGCTGGGAATAATTCCAGGACATCAGGGTCAAGTAGAAGATTGATGGCATTCAATGAGATCAATTGTGTTTTAAAAACCAACTGATTAACTCTAACTTCTAAATTTGAGAATGAAAAAAAAAACAAAGATAACTTGCTCTGCTTTTACCCACCCGTACTTGTTCACTTCAATTCTTGACTATTATCAATTTACTCAATTTAATTCCTTGAAAATTTATGTTCTAGACTGGCAGCTCTTAGGTTCCATGAAAATAAAACTTAAACTCTATGGTTCCTGCCTTCAAGGAAGTTATAATCTTCTAAATTTTCATACTGTATAACTGTCACCAGCTGTCATGTTCACCATCTCTCTTTCAATTTTTGGATCTGATTGATTTCAAAAAATGACTAAATAATTCAACAGATCAGTTCAATAAGCATTTATTGAGCAACTAGTATCTGCCAGGCATTGTGCTGGGAGCTGGGACTACAGAAGCTTGATATGGGGGAAGACACGAAAACAAATAATTACACTACAATGTGGTTAGTAGAATGAAGCAGCAGGGTCATGTGCTCTGGCATCAGTAAAGAGGGTGATGCGGGGAGGGATGAAGTATGAATTGGACATTTATAAAAAACTTCAAAAGCCTTCACTCAAGAAATATTAGTGAGTGCTTACTATATATCAGGTACTGTGATAAGCGGTTATGATACAGCACTGAAATATTCAGACCTCATCTCTATACCTGCAAAGCGCATAGACCAATAGAATTAATGCAATCCTTTTAGCAAAGTGCTGGAGAGTAAAGAAATAGAGGACGAAAGGAGGAAAGAAATGAAGGAACAAGGGAGGGAACAAGGGAAGGGGTTTTTGAAACAACAGAGTTTGTTCAACTCCTAAATTAACAACTCCTAAAAACGGGGAGAGGGTATAGAGAGAAAGAGCCAAATGAGAGAGGAAAACAGGGATCAATCCCAACACTTGAATCCAATAAGTTTTATAGTTTGAGAAAGGTCAGAAATCCAGATAAATCTGGAAAGAGCAAGAATCAGTGCATATAGGAGATGACTAAAGAGCAGGGAGGATTGATGATTCAGAGGTAGTAATTTTCTTTGGAAGCAACAGCCTAGGTACTCCGGCTATGCTCTACCAAGTTCAAGTAGATTTTTTCTTGGCACCATGGAACAAAATGTCAGAATCCATGGGAATGATGGTGTATTTCACTTTACAAAATTGTCTGTGAATGAAATCTATGCAAATTAGATCACATTCGTATTGCTCTCATGGAATTTCTAATACAGACCTACAGTCCTGTGAATTGAATGAAAAACAAAGAACCATTTCTAACCAGAATGATTTCTTTCTGCTTCTTACTTTTTAATAAATTTAAAATTCATGTAGAAATATTTTATTGATACTTCAATAAACATATTTTGGTTTTTAAAGTGCAATGTTAGACCCAGAGTGGGATACTATGATGATAAGATATAGCTTGAAATTTCTTGTCAAGATGGCTTTGTAGGTTCAGGCTCTAAGGAACCCCCTTTGCTCCTAGTATATAGGAATGACACAAAAAATACAAAATGAGTAAGCAAAACATATACAGCAAGATCCAAAAAAGATAAACGCCTCCATAAATAAACACAAAAGCACAACATCAGCTTAAATTAGAGGTCTACGGAGCTATCAGTCAGAAGCCAGTAGAGGTGGCTGGGAAGTCCATTCCTTTTGTAACAGATTAGAGGTACCCCATAGGAGACAGAAGAAATGAGTTAGGCTCAATGCATGACACCAGGATCTGAGGCTAGAGGGCCTCCCACTAACTCTCCTGAAAGAAAGCCAAAAAATGCTTCTCCAGACCTGCCTAGAGCCCTGGTTTATATAGAGCTATGCACCTCAGGAAGGAAAAAAACACAGATAAACCTTCTCAATAGCAACCTAGCCAAACTACCCGATGGCTGAGTATCTGGATCATACGACAGGACAGACTTCTGCCTGCAGTATAGGTATGTAGGCCCGTACAGAGCAATCCTCCAGTCAATACTCCGGACAAAATGCAAAAACAACTACCAGAGGATACTGAGTAGTAAACAAAATCAGGCAGAATGTGGAGGAGTCAAAACTTTGACAGGCGACCAACACAAGAAGGGTTCTGATTTTGTTAAAGCCTTTCCCTGCTAGTGGGAACTTCAGAGACCTTCTTGGGAGGCAGCATGACCTGCTGGCAGTGGGACAGGCAGCCTAGGTGGAGTCAGAGGTAAGGCGAGCCAGACAGGCTGTGATGGGGACAATAAAAGCCCAGTGCACTTGCATCCACAATGACAAAGCGTAAACTATTCTATGCTATTCCAGTGGATTTTAAAGTAACAGTCAAAAAGTAGTATCAGAATGTCAGTGTTTAGGATATAAAATGTGTTAAAATTATGACAATATAGAGGGGAATTTTTGAGTTAATCAAAAAAGCTCAAGATAAGAAAAAACAGTGTTACATAGAGAAAATAAGATGAAATGATGGAAAAAAAGAAAAAAAAATGAGAAGTGAACTTTAAAAAAAAATTCGTCGTTAGTGCCGTCAGATCAGTTCAGACTCCCAGTGACCCTGTTTATATCAGAGCGGAACCCTGCCAGGTCTTTTTTGCGCCATCCTCTCACCTTCTGGTGCTATATCAGACAATGCTCCGCTGCTATTCACAGGGTTTTTATGGCCTATTTTTCAGAAGTGTGTGGCCAGGTCCTTCTTCCTATCTGTCTTAGTCTGGAAGCTCTGCTGAAACCTGTCCACCATGGATGACCCTGCTGGTATTTGACAGACTGGTAGCATAGCTTTCAGTATCACAGCAACAAACTGGCACCACAGTATGACAACAAACAGATGGGTGGTATGGTTCCTTGACTGGAAATGAACCCGGGCCATGGCAGCGAGAGTGCTGAACCTTAACCACTAGACCACCAGGGCTGGCTTTAAAAAAATTATCAACTGAAATAAAATCCAAATTAAAGGCTAATGAATAGCAGAAATTAGACAATAGTAAATTAATATATTGAAATAAGATGTAGGGAAAAAATAAACAGGCAAAAGAAAAATTAAATAATATACACAATATATGGGAAATCGAGAACTAGGATCCAACCCACGAAACTAGCTATTTCCAAAGTCAGATCAGAACATTTAACAATTGCTGCCCACACCCCACTCAGTTCCAGACGAGGGTACAAACAACCTAGAGAAATCTGAAATAACTGTCTTCAGATCAAGGAGTCCTGTTCTCACCCTCATGTACCATCTCAGCCTGTCACATTGTTCCACCGTAATAGCAGAGCAAATGCAGATCACAATTTTGAGCCCCCTCACTTTTGTTTCATTACCTGGATTTTGGTTCAATTTATTCTTAACAGTATCTCTCTTGAATTATTTTAAAATAAAACTTCCTTTGCGATCTGCCTAGTTTTCTTCTGTTTGTCTGTTTTAATTGTATTCCTCTAAGATTTTGGCTCATGCATTGGATTCTGCACAGAAACCTTGCATCTTATAACTGAAAGTTTGTATCCTTTGACCAACTTCTCTCCATTTCCCCTATACCGCAGCCTCTGGCAACCACCAAAAGGTACAGCACAGTGGCTGTACCTGAACAAAACTGTATTGTATACCTGAAATTTGCTGAGAGTAGATCTTAAATGTTCTCACCATAAACAAAGAAAAAAATACTATGTGAGGTGATGGATATGTTAACTAACTTGATTGTGGTAATCATTTCATAATATATACATATATCAAACCATCCCTTTGTACACCTTAAATTTACACAATGTTATTTGTCAATCATACATCAATAAACATGGGGGGGTGGGGGGAAGAAAAAGCAACCTTGCAGCCCACTCTGCAGCCCACAGGCAAGTGTTGCAACAAGTACACGCAGCAGGGTCCCGGACGCTACACCCTAGCTTTGGCCGCGCTCTTCATTCTCTTTCTCTGTGGCAGGGAGAAGCCCACAGTCTGTGAACGGTTTACTTGTCCCAGTCCTGAGGCAACACCTGAAACAGTGATTCCTCCTCCCCCATGGCTTTCCGCAGCTCAGTTCCTCTCCCCGAGAGATATGTGTGCCCCGCCGTTCACATGACACGTGACCCTGAGGGAGGTACCCCTGGAACTTGGACACAGGGCTACTTGCTTCCAGGTCTTACTCCCACCCCACTTCCCTGTGGAGAGTGCTGTCAACTCCCTTTATGGTAACTTCCAATAACTCCCTTATGTAAACTCATTTTCAGTTCCCTCAGCTGATGAATAATGGAGGCAACCCTGGGATCTACCACCAGGAAAACTGTAGTTCTCTCTTCCTCATTACAAATTAAGAATGAAAATTGAGCATGTGTAATAACCGAAATAGTCTCTCAAGTATATTTTGTTGCATGTCAGTGAAGTTGTTCACCATCACTGAAGTCATGTTAGACAGAAGACCACAACATTTTTTTCCCATGAAATGTTTTTTATAAAATGCCTTTGATCTAAATCTTGTTTCACAATGAAGACTATAATCAGCAGACATTTTGAAGGTTTTGTAGATTTTACTGAAATTACTTTATCCAACTCTTTGGATAAAGACAGAAAACACAGATAAAATGTAAATAATATGAAATTGGGAGGCACTGGGCCAGGCAGCTAACAGGAACATGAGTAAGAAACAGTCTGTCCTCTAAAAAGTTACCATACTCTTTTATAAACAAGTTCCAGTTTGCTTGTGTATAAAATGACACAAGTTATAAATATATCTAATGCGTTTAGCTTCTTTAAAAAAGCATTAGGAAAAGGTTCTCTCAGTCTAGTCCTCTTTAATGAGCAGGTACAGGATTCTTAATGATCTTAGTATCTCAGACTGTCCAAACCCAACAAAAAAAATCTGAAAGAAGTTAATGTAGAAAATGAAATTGTAAAGATTGTGATAAAAATTTTCCTAAGTATTATGAGGTTTCACATGCAATAATTAAAGAATTTATACAAACACATTATTTGATAGCTTGATTCTTGGGCAAGCAAAAATTTACAATAAATAATTAAAATATAAAAACATTCTAAAAAATTCTCACTATATATGCCTTAGTGTAAATTTCTACTGGATGCACACTATAACTCTCTCAGGAACTTTCTAGAAGACATAGATGAACTTATTGATAATGTTCTGATGAAGTATACAATATAGGAGATTATGTGACTCGAGGCTGAGCATCATCCTGTCAGAAATCATTCACTCCAAAAAGATTAAAGATAGACAACATACGGCAACACTAAAAAAAAATTAAATTAAGCTAAAAAAGCTTACTCCAGGATGTAAATTTTAGCAAGCTATAAAAGAAGCTTAGAAGAGGGAAACTAAGTTAGGGACAGAACCTAAGGAGGCAGGTCACAGACTCCAACAGCTATGCCAGAATAATTCCAGAGGGCAGGCCAACATTGGTCACCAGCACAAGCTTCAGTGAGGTCAAGTCATGGCTGGTCCCTCCATTTTATCAGTGTATAAATGCTGTCATCATTATTATCACACCACCAAGCACCGAATTCAGTGGTCTGCGTCAGGTACCGAAAGGCCTTATCTGGTATAATGCCACATGGTAGACCTGTAGTAGGTATAGTCTTCTTCCCTCAATTATTCAATCAGCAAACTCCTACTCATCTTCCAAATATCAAACCCCAGAAGATTATAAGATAAGACAAATATCAATAAGGGGCATAATTTCATGGTGGTTAAACAAAGGGGAATACAATCAAAATTGCAGCAGGCTTTTCTATAGAATTTGACAGGCTGATTTTTAACTTTATATGGAAATGCAAAGAACCTAAAACAGCTTAAGCAACTTCTTAAAGGACCAAAGTAAAAGGCGTTACTATATCTGATTTCAAAACATATTCTAAAAGTATACTAATCAAGACAGTGTGGAACTTGAGAAAAGTGACACATAAATCAATGGAATGCTGCCTTCTAGGCAATTCAAATGTTGTTACATCAGTAGGATACCTAGATGGAAAAATAAATGAACAGTGACTCCTATCACGCTCTATACACAAAAATTTATTCAAAATGGATCATAGACCTAAATATGAAACCTAAAGCTATGATTCTCCTGGAGGAAAACATAAAAGAAAGTCTTTGCAACTTTTAAGTGATCAAGGTTTCTCAGACTACAAAAACAATGAACCATAAATTTTTAAAAAGTGATAAATTGGAGTTCATTAAAATTTAAAACTTGCTCTTCTAAAACACAATCAAGAAAATGAAATAGCAAGCTACAAACTGGAAGAAAATATTCACAATACATAAATCAGACAAAGATATAAACAATGCTCACTTGGGGCCGGCCCAGTGGCGTAGCAGTTAAATTCCTGCGTTCTGCTTTGGTGGCCTGGGGTTCACCAGTTCGGATCCTGGGTCTGGACTTACTCACCGTTCATCAAGCCATGCTGAGGTGGCATCCCATATAGAAGAGGTACAACTCTACAACTATGATACATAACTAAGTACTGGGACTTTGGAGAGAAAAAAAGAAAGAAAAAGCGGAAGATTGGCAAGAGATGTTAGCGTAGGGCCAATCTTCCTCAAAAAAAAAAAAAAAGAATGCTTACAACTCAATAATAAGATAAACAATGCAATTTTTAAAAAAAATATGCAAAAGAATTCAATAGTTATTTCAAAAGTATACAAATGGCCTATACATAGACACATGATGTACGACATCATTAGTCTTTGGGGATGTGAAGTGAAATCACATTGAGATAGAGCATCACACCCACCAGAATGGGAAAAATTAAAATTAAAAGATAAAAAGGAAGGATATGGGCAACCAGGACTTTTATACATACCTGGTGGGAATACAAAATGATATAACTACTTTAGAAAAGAGTTGGGAAGTTTCTTAAAAACTTAAATATCCGCTTACCAACGATTTAGACATTCTACTTTTAAGTATTTACTCAAGAGAAACAAAAACATATGACCATACAAAGACTAGGTCACAAATGTTCATAACAGCTTTATTTTAAATAGACAAAAACTGTACATAATCCAAATGTCTAACAACATATAAATGGGTAAACAAATTGAGATATATCCATTCAACAAAATACTAGCTAGCTAAAAAGGAACTAACTATTCATTCATGCTACTACATGGCTAAATCACAAATTATTACCCTCGGTGAAAGAAGGCAGGTCAAAAAACAAAAAATAAACAAAAAGAAGGAAAAAAATATAAATTGTATAATTCTATTCATATAAAATTCTGGAGAATAAACTAATCTGTAGTGACAGAAAGCAGATCAGATATGGGGGTACAGGAGGGATGGATTACCAAGGGGTACAAGGAAATTTGGGGGAGAAATGGAAATTTCTCCTAACATTTTGATTGTTCCCTAGATTTGTATACATGTGCCCAAACTGATCAAATGGTACACTTTAAATGTGAAGTTTAGTGAAATTTAATTATACTTCGATGAAGTTGAAAAAGCCAAAAGATGAAGACATCCATTTCAGGGTAGGAGCTTACAGTAAAAAAAGACATTTTTTAGGATAGGTTGCCTAAAACTGGTTTATTTCAGACCATTTTTTCCTATAACTGCTATCTAATAACCACTTCTAAAATTTATCACCTATTGAATAATTTAATGTCTGTTCAGATCTTTTTAAGGGATTGAGAAGATATCTTTTGCTATTTTAAGAAAGTTTTAAGCAATTTATCTAATTTAAATTTAAACCTATTTAAATTTAATTTTTCTAGAAAAAAATTATTAAATTTCCAGCATTTTAGGAATGATGCAAACTTTTCTATCTCTGTGGACTGTTTTTAAGTTTATCTACTTTTGAAATCTTCATAATTTTTCAAAATTATAGTTGAATATACCAAAAATCATTGATTGTATACTTTAAAGAAGAGAAGAGCAAAATATTTGCTAATGCATGTTTATATGAATGAGAAAATTGAGAAAGTATTCTGGAAAAGGAGACTCAGTAAACGTTTAAGGCCTTGAACACCAATCACTGTTTAACCTGGAATTCATGTTTTATCATGGAAGGGTTTTAAACAGGACAGTAGCTGGCTACAGGCTATGCTTTGAGAAGATTGATCTGGCAGTGGTGTGTGGAGCGGATTGGTGTTGGAAGAGATGAAAATCTTGTTAGCATGTTACTAAAATAAACTGAATGTCAACTTACAGAGGCTTAAGCTAATTAGAAGTAGTAGTAATAATAATTTTTATAAAAAGTGAGTGGAAGATAATAAGAGAGTTTAAAACTTTGCCACTCAGGCCGGCCCTGGTGGCTTGGTGGTTAAGTGTGCGTGCTCCGATGCTGGTGGCCCCGGTTCGGATCCCGGGCGTGCACCGAGGCACCACTTCTCTGTCCATCCTGGGGCCGAGTTCCACGTGCAGCAGCTGGAAGGATGTGCAGCTGTGACATGCAACTATCTACTGGGGCTTTGGGGGGAAAAATAAATAAATAAAATCTTTAAAAAAAAAAAAAAAAAAAAAAAAAAACTTTGCCACTCATTAGTTAAAGAGAGTCACGAGAGTGAGGAATCAAGACAGCCTGGGAGAGTAGAGTCTCCATGATAGAAGTCAGGGGAGAATTCAGGGAGCTTATTGTTGGAGGAGTTCAATATTGAGTATGGTAATGTTCAGGTTCAGGCAGGATACCCACTTAAAGAGTCCATCTGGCCATATAGAAAGCATATTAAAAGCTTTCTGAGAAATGTAGGTAACACTTGTCACTTTCTAGCTGCTCAGTATTCAAACTCCCTGCCTGTATTTAGGGAATTGGACATGGTTCTCGTTTTACATAAAAGGCCAGCTACTTGTTCCTCCAGCTTATTAACCCTAGACCTCAGAGACAAGTCTTAAGCTTAAGCAATCAGATCCTCCCACTCAGGGCATAAGTCTGAAGTGGCTGACACAAAGAAGGTAGGAGAGTTGGTCTCACACCATCAACAAAAATACACAGTATCTGTGCCCACTGGTGGCAGAGACAGCACGTGCCCAGCAGTGGCAGGACCAGTGGTAGCCTGGAAACCTGATGGGTCTTGTGGCCAGAGCTGGCTATGTCTTATTCTGACTGGCCCTCATTGGTCCATGAATGACTTTTTAAAAACAGCTTTATTGACATACAACTCACACAATATAAAATTCACCCATTTAAAGTATACAATGCAATGGTTTTTAGTATATTCACAGAGTTTGCAATCAGCCCCACAATCTAATTTTAGAACATTTTCATCACCCCAAAAGGAACCTTGTATTCATTAGCAGTCATCTCACCTCCCTCGAGACAACTCACTCTTTTTGTTACTGAATAGTTGTATGAATATACCACATTTTGTTTATCTGCTCATCAGTTAATGGACATTTGGGTTGTCTTCACTTTTTGGATATTACAAATAATGCTGCTATGAATATTTGTGCGTATATTTTGGTGTGGACATATGCTTTCATTCCTGTTGGATATATATCTAGGGCTGGAATTGCTGGGGCATACTGTAACTCCATGTTTGACATTTTGAGGAACTGTCCAACCGTTTTCCAAAGCAGCTGCATCATTTCACATCCTCATCAGCAGTGCATGAACATTTCAATTTCTCCGCAGCCTCGCCAACACTTGTTATTTCGCCTCATTTTTATTACAGCCATCTTGGTGGTTTCTCTGTGATTTTGCCTTACCTTTCTAATGACTAATGATGTTGAGAGTCTGTTCATATGCTTATTGGTCATTCATATACATTCTTTGGAGAAATGCCTTTTCAAAATTGGGTTATTAGTCTTTTTATTATTGAATTATAAGGCTTTTTTCCTGCTTGATTTTTAAATCACATTTGTATTCATAGTCTTCCCCTCAATTCTTTATATGACCCAATCTTCTTTCATTAAATTGCTTTTCTCCTTAAATTGGGAATGACTATCTGCTCCTTGTAAGCAAGAACCAGAGATCAAGTCTACAGATACATATTTAGAGTTTGTCCAAACAAAATGGATATTTGATTCGATAAAAGCACACGAGATAAATGAGGGAGAGTATATTGAAAAGATTAACAAGTGAATGGGAAGTGAAGGAATAAGCAGTAACTGTAGAGTAGCTGTGGTTTTGTTTTTTTGGGGTTTTTTTGCTATTATTCATTTTGATGATAGAGGAAAAGGAGAAATTGGATAGTAGCTTGAAGCATCAGCAAGTTTGGTTACTCAGGGGAAAAGTTTAAAGAGAAGATATTAAACATAAATATGTGGGAGTAGATAATTAATGAAGGAAATTCCTTAAGGAGGCGGGAAAGAGATGGGGATGAATTACCTTTAGAAAGGAGGAGGAATACTCTTCCTTAGAGACAAGGAATAATAATAATAATAATAATAACTTAGAGGAGGAAAGTAAAGAGATTCTGAGGTGGAGACGGCACTCTAAGAAGGTCTTCAGCAGGTGGCTGTGACATTCTCTAGAGATGGGAGTAATGTTATGCTAAGACCTGGGGTCAGAGGTTGGATGGGATGTTGAGGAAATTAGGGAGTCGCTGAGGTAGGAATGAGGTAGTAAGCCAAAGGGAGTGAGTTAAGAAGAATTTTCCAGCAAAAATAATGTTCTAGCAGTGGTGAATTCAAGCATATCTTCTATCCTTCCACCCAAATCTTTGAATTCTTCTTTCCTTTCTCTCTTGTACTTTACTTGATAAAAATACATAATAAGGGAATAAAATCTTCAACTAACATTTAAATGCGTGGAACGTTAAACATATATGAATCACTGCTCTGGCTCGTTCTTTTGAAGTTGTTCCTTTGTGCGCTTTCCCCTTTCTTCTTGTTTCAGGGTATCCACTGCAAACTGTAAATACTATGACGCAAACTGCAGTGTATTTCATTTGGGGTTGAAATGTAGTTTTCTAAAAATGTCCATTGAGTCTTAAGTTTCAGAAATGCTTTTTTTCATCTAGGTGTCTCCGACTTGAACAACAAGCCTAATGGTGATTTCCAGAAGTGATTTATAGCATTCTTCTCTGCGCTTCTTTCAAAATAGATTATCTCACTTAACCCTTTATGGTTGGTGAATTGTTGCAGTCATGTACTGATAATTTCTTCATATTGCAGCGTTAAAACAGAAATCTCTAGACTACACATAGGTCAAGTTATTGACTTTTTCTTTTGCATAATCTATTTGCCCTTTTTTGGCATTATAAAATTCACATGGAGAAGACTTGAAATGATATCCTTGGTCAGAGACGGAAATTCTGAAGTCCTGCATTTAAATCACTAGTGATGCTTATAGTACTAGACAAGGAAATCAAAGACAACTCATTGTCATCCTCTTAAACAGCAAAAGATAGAATCCCTCCACCTGCATTTCCAGTAGACCCACTTTGTTCTTTTGGTACTTGCTTATATTTGTGACTTAATGTGAAAAATTAAAACCTTACCTAAAAATAAAAATGTCATGGATAGATAAACTCCACATGAGATTTAAAAGATATCGGTACTTTTCAAAGTGGAAAAGCGCTCCACTTCACATGTCTGTGAAGCTGAGCAGTTTACATCCTCCTGAACTCTGCAGCTCAAGTTGGCACTCCAGGGGACTTCAGATCAGTTCAAAGTTATATGGCAAAGAGAAAAAGAAAAAGAAAGGGGTGAAATTCCTTTAGTTTAATTTCTTTGTTTAGCATTTCAAAAGTTCCATCTATTCTTGTGATTAAAGCCCTGGTTTCATCGGGTTGATGGATTTGTCTGAAACCAGGCACATGTCCAAATTCACAGCAAGCATTTTTGTATCCAAAATTAAATCAAGAAGCTTAATTGAGAAATTTCCCTTCAATTCAGAACCATATTAAAGCCTGTTCAAATGTAGACATAATCTGTATATAAGCAATAACATGTTAGATGCGCATGGAAATAAGGAACAAACTTAGGGCTGGGCATTTGTGGACCTGAGGTTCTCACCCCAGCTCTTCTATTACCTAGTTATCTGACCTACACTACTCATTTTACCCTACTGGTTCTTAATGTCATCTGCTATAAAATAAGATAGAATGCTTAATGAAATTGGATATTCATTCTATTTCTAAAATGTCATTGATCTACTCCAAAGATATTTTTTATACTTCTTTGGGATATTTATATGAAATAAACCATTTACTGTGTATAATGTCTGTTAGGTGCACATAATGATAGCATGTAATGTTTATTATGTGCATATAATAAGGGTGATAGTGTGCATATGTACATGTATAAAGAATATTTCCTATTTTTAGAATTGCACAGATTAATTATGTCAGAATCTAATCAACATTTTACAAGATGTTAATGCTCCATAATTGATACCCTGATATTAACCAAAAGTTTAAATTATCACCACTATTTTTTATATAAAGAAATAGTTTCTCACACTATAGTTGTTTTAGGGTACATCAGTTGAACATAAAATTGTGCCTCTTCACTTGCTAGTAGATCCTTTTTCTAATAAGCACTACAAAATTCCTGAGGTTTTTATAATATGACTTTCTATTTGCCCATTGCAACATATCCAGTTAATATTTCCATAAACTTTAGTCTATCAATGAGTTGAGAAGTATTTTTTTTTGTGTGTGTGTGAGGAGATCAGCCCTGAGCTAACATCCGCCAATCCTCCTCTTTTTTTGCTGAGGAAGACGGCCCTGGGCTAACATCCGTGCCTATCTTCCTCCACTTTATATGGGACGCCGCCACAGCATGGCTTACCAAGCAGTGCATCGGTGCACGCCCGGGATCCGAACCAGCGAACCCCAGGCCGCCGCAGCGGAGTGCGCACACTTAACCGCTTGCGCCACCGGGCCGGCCCCCCGAGAAGTATTTTTATTTTTTATAATTTTTCCTATTCTTCACTGAAACAATAATTTTAGAAATGTAGAAAAGAAGTTAATTTTGGGGAAGTTGTATATACTGTGAAAGTCCAAGTTGGAAATTAGGAAGAAATTAAATGCAGAGTATTTAGCAGGACAGTTGTTCTTCTCAAATTTTCCATTCTTTAATATTGAGTGAATATTTAATATTATTTAGTCTAATTTACATATGACCAAGACTGTTCTAAAGAAAAAGCAGAATGGATGTCATTCTATGAAGTATTTTAAGGAATTCTAAAAGCCCCTAGCCAAATATTTTTCTAACATATTAAAATTGATATCTTACGTTCTACCCATAAATATTCAATCTGGTGCATAATTAAAAAATTATTTCTATTCAAAAGTATATATATCATAGGAGAAATAATGCATGTAAAATTTAGCATTTATGCCAACCTAATGAAAATAACATTACTACATTCTTTCTCAAAGGTCAAGTGAGAAATAGCTAAATTTTGGTATTTCAGAGAAGTAATTTTTAAATGCTCCTTCATGGCACCTTAGAAGTTCCAGAATATGTTTCGGGAACCTCAACAAGAACATCTGTACTTATATTTTCTTCTAAGACTTGGTTTGGGCACTTGTAAGCCCCTGGACCATGGAACAGGGGAGGGAAGACCTCAGCCAACAAGGAAACAACGTGATAAAAACAGTGAATGAAATAAAGCTCATTACAATAAAGAGTGGAGAAAGGGCATTGAAATGGAAATAAAATACCTACTGTACAAATTTGTTTCTGTTTGCACATGACAAAATATCAAATAATGTCTCAGTGTAACTCTCCAGGTGATGGTTATGATTGTTAAAGTCTAAGAATGATTCTAGTTTGTGTTACAAAATCTTGTAATGTGAAAATCATGAAAGATACTTCATAATCACAAACTGGCCATTTAAAATTCGTTTAGAGATGGACATTAATTCGACACACTTTTCAAATCACCTAAAGTCTACTCCCACATATGATAAGGGTTCCTATATTTTATTGAATCTTACTGAAATGTAAGATTATCTACATAGGTAACTAAATCACTAACTCAATCTCACTACAGAAGTTTTTACTGTGTTTTTACTTACCTAGTGTGTAAGAAAAGGTACATTAAAAGTTATGTCTTAATTTTTTTATTGTTTCATTCAAGAACATTTACTGGCCATTTAACGTTGGTTACAAATAAGGCGGGTTTTAATCTCAAGGAACAAAGATGAGTAAGGTGTGATTTTTTTTTTTTGCCCCCAAGAAGTTTTTCAGTCCAATGGACATAAGTAATCATAACGTGGTATATGATTTATATTTTCATTTCATCTTCTAAATCTCTGAGTCAAAAGATAGCAACCCTTAATTAATAAATCAATGATAACATGGTAAGCATTAAAAGGCATGGCTTATTCTACCAAATTCTAGTTTCATAACTGAGAATTTAAAGCACAGAATTATAGGTTATGCTTTTCTTTCAAACCAGGAGAACTGATTTGAATGTCTAAGTGTGAGAAAAAAGATGAATTGTATCTTTTACAAGACAAAGAGGTGTTGCAAAACCTAGGTTTTTGCTTTTGTCTTTCAACTTTCCAATTGACATTTAAATAATTAAGAAATGTACATCTTATATTAAATAATATGCATAATAATAGGCAACTTATAGTTCTAGTTCTGTGGTTCTCAATCTAAATGATTCTGCCCCACAGGGGATACTTGACAATGCCTTGGGACATTTTTGATTGTCACAATGAGATGAATACAGTCACGTGCTGCAAAAGGTCATTTTGGTCAACAATGGACTGCATATAGAAACACTGTGGTCCCTTCAGATTAGTACCATACAGCCTAGGTGTGTGTAAATTATACCATCCAGGTTTGTGTAAGTACACTCTATGATATTCGAACAACGACAAAATCACCTAACGATGCATTTCTCAGAACATATGCCTGTCGTTAAGTGACACATAACTGTATTACAGACATTAATAAAACACCCAAAGGAGAAAATTCCTCATGAGGCATTTCGTATGACCAGTTGACTGAGAAAGAAAACCCAGGCCTGGTTAACAGATGGTTCTGCATAATATGCAGACATGGCCTAAAAGTGGACATCTGCAGCGCTATAGCCCCTTTCTGGGACATCCTTAAAGGACAGTGGTGAAGAGAAATTCTTCCAGTGGGAAGGATTTTGAGCAGTGCACCTGGTTGTTCATTTTGCCTGGAAGGAGAAATAGGCAGATATAAGAGTCTATAATGATTCATGAGCTGTGGCCAATTGTTTGGCTATATAAGGGATTGGAAGGAACATGGGTCAAACATGGGTGACAAGGAAGTCTGGGGAAGAGGTATATAGACAGACCTCTCTGAATGGACAAAGAGTATAAAGATATTTGTGCCCCCTATGAATGCCCACCAAAGGGTGACAACAAGAGTGGAGAATTTTAATAATCAAGTGGGTGGGATGACCTGTTTTTTGGATACCAGTCAGCTCCTGTTATTTCCCCATGGACTCATGAACAAAGTGCCCCTGTTGACAGGCATGGAGGTTTCCCATGGGTTAAGCAACAGGAACTACTTTCCAAGACTGACCTGGCTACAACCATAACTAAGTGCCCAATCTGCCAGCATCTGAAATCAACACCATTCCTCTCTGTGATCAGCCAGCTACCTGGTGGCAGGTTGATTACATTGGACTGCTTCCACCATGGTTGGGTAATGCTTTGTTATTAATGAAATAGAAACCCTGGATATGGTTTTGCCTTCCCTGCATGCAATGCTTCTGCCAAAACTACCATCCGTGGACTTGCAGAATTTGTTATCCATCATCACAGTATTCCATGTGGCATTGCTTCTGATCAAGGAACTCACTCATAGGAAAAAAAAAAGGTCCGTGCTCATGGAATTCATCAGTCTTACCATGTTACCTATCATCCTGAAGCAGTTGGCTTAATAGAATGATGGAACAGCCTTTTGAGACTCAGTTACTATGCCAGCTACCGGGCAATACCTTGTGAGGCTGGGAAAATGTCCTCCAGAGTGCTGTGTGTGCTCTAAATCAGCATTCAGTGTATGGTGCTGTCCCTAACACAGGCAAGATTCATGGATCCAGGAATCAAGAGGCATAAATAGGAGTACCACCACTCACTATTAATTCTAGTAATCCACCAGCAAAACTTTGCTTCCTGATCCAACAAGCTTAGGCTCTGCTGGTCTGCATGTATTAGTTCCAAAAGAGGAATGCTCCCACCAGGAGACACAACAGTGATTTCATTGACCTGAAAGTTAAGACTGCCACCCAGCCACTCTGAACATCTTATGCCTTTGATCAACAAAGAAGAGAGTTACTGTACTGGCTTGAGTGATTAATCCTGATTACCAAGGGGAAATTGGGCTGCTACTACATAATGGAGGTAAGAAAAAGTATATTTTTAATGCAGGAAATTCCTTAGGGCATCTCTTAATACTATCATGTCCTGTGATTAAAGTCAATGGAAAATTACAAGAATCAAATTCAGGCGGGGGGACAGGGGTTAGGAGATTGACTAGGGACAAGGGTACTTTTTTGGGATGATGGAATTATTCTATACCATGATTGTGGTGATGGCTACACAATTATATACAATTGTCAAACCCATCAAATTGTACATATAAATTGGTGAATTATATTTTATATAAATTTTACCTCAATACAGTTGAATTGAAAAAATAAAAAACCTTCTATGACAACAAAGATTCCCAAACAATGTTGAAAAACAAATGGCAGACAGGAAGAACATATTTGCAATACATATACTTAATAAAGTATTTGTATTTCAACTACAAAAGAAAAAAACTCTTATAAACACATTTATTTATTCAACAAATAGTTTTTGAGCATATGCCATGCATCATGCAAAGTTTTAGGTGCTGGAGCTATTTCAGTGAAAAACAAAAAGTACCAAGTAAAAACATAAAACAAAAACAAGAACAAAAAATGGCTCTTATGGAGCCTAGTTAAAGGAGACAGAAAATTAAATAAGTAAGTAAAATAAATGCTATGATCTTGATTGTGATAAGGCTCAGAGCTATGTCTGGCTTATCCATAGTGACTACATAGGTTTTTATGGAATACATTTTTGTTTTAGCCTCATTTGTAGCTCAAGTTTTCTCTCTCTACTGTTTTTTTCCCCCTTTCTCATCACTTTTAATTTATACGAACTTGTTTCTAAACTGAAAGCTAGAGAATAGATAAATCAATCAATAAAAAAAGGACTACAGTGTTAAAATTGGACTCTTTCTAATTTAGCTTCAATTAAGTCTCAAAGGCTGAGAATATAATATGTAGCAAATACCCCCCAGGTTTCCAAGTGAGAGAGTAGATCATTATGAAAAACTGCCAAGGATGTTTGGTCTCAAAAACTAGTTTGTGATCATCAGCCTAACACTTATCTCAAAAGTATAGAACGGTTGAGATAGAAGAAGTGACCTGAGAATCACTTCACAACATGCCCAATAAAGGAAGGCTCCCTCACAGAGGCCAGGCTACCTCAGCAGAAAGACATTTTAGGCACCAAGGGAGGGAGTTATTTTGAGAAATAACTTGGAATGTGTAAGCATTTTCTCTCCTCCATCACGGGGAGGGAGCTCTTCCCCACACCTCATGCTGAGTCAGAGGTGCTTTAGGGCATCACTCTGACACCTTGATATGTGTCCCATGGATCTTGATGGGGCACATTGGCTGGGTTCTGACTCTATGTTGGAGAAGAGTCAAAGTGAAAGGCTCTGACCAGATTCCCTGCCTGGCAGTAGAGTTCACAGGGTGACCACTGTCGGATCAAGCCACTACCCCACTGCAGGCTCCCAGAGGTGGTGTTTCCTAGGGATGAGTGTGGGCCCTGTGTAAGTGAGGCAGCATAGGACCCACTTTAAAAGGCAGCACAAAATGTTGGCGGGTAATAAAACTGGCCGGCTGGAAGAGACATAGGTAGGGAAGCAGTTTACTTGCTTGTACAGTCGTATTCTGATGATAGTGTACTCCAGCAGGTATTCAGAAGCTGACTGTTTTTTATCACGTTCTGCTTTCATAGGTTTCTCAAGGACCCTCCTGCTGAGAACAACTGCAGCTCATTAAATGAGGGCAAAGCCATGCCAGCAGCCAGCTGCTTATCTGACCCTCAGCTCCTGCATTCCACAGTACTCTGCAGGCCTCCTTCTATTCAGGTCTCAGAACAGCTTCAAGAAGTCCTCTTGGATGGGGTCCATGTTTAAATGACATCAGCACCACCTCCTCAAAATCAGACCTTTTAATTCTCTTATACAATAAAACCAGTTTTGAGCTATCTCCACTAAAATTCCTGCCTATTTGTCCTAGTAACTCACTCAAGAATATGAGAAAAGATACCACCTATTGGTTTGTTTTTAGCCTTTAGACCTCAGCTGAAGCTCAGGCAGAAAGAATTCCATTTTTAAATTGTGTTAATAAACAAACAAATCAGGATATTTAAAGTGTCAGCGCAGAAGCAAATTAACACCATAAAGACACTATGAAAGAAAAAAATCAGCAAAGTTTGGATATGGGAAAAAGGAGAAGTAGGAGTCAAGTATGACTTTAAGGAATAAGTTTGGGGTGTTAAAGGAGATGGTGGTGAGATCTCCGCATAAATATAATAAATTGACCATAGTCTTTTATTCACCTTCTTCTCAAAATTCCCACGAAAATGCAACAAAGAATTAAAAAGTTAATAACATATTAAGATAAAGAGAATGGGGCAGAAGACAATAGTAAATGTTATGGTCACCTTGCAAAAGTGGGAGGGACCCCTACCCAAGACTTGGTTTAGATGTTGAGACTGATGATGCCACGTACACACCAAGAGGGTATGAAAAGGTTTATTATTCACACAACTGAGGTCTCTGGAGAGAGCAGGACAGGCCCCTCAAGCAGGTCTGAAATGGCTTGAGAGAGCAAAGAAACAAGACTGGCCTGGATTTTTATTGCAGTTAGGATGTGCAAACAGATGGAGAGTTCCCACATACCTGGGCAGAGACTTGCATGGTTTGAATCTGCTGCTGGCACCAAAGGAGAAAGCACCCAGACTTTCCTATCAGTTTGCAGATGTGGGATACCAGGAGTAAAGAAAGGGATAAGGCTTAAAAGCCATCAGCAGTCAACCATCAAGCAATGGGGTCCGTTACCTCTTTCTAGTAGACATATGTCAATAATTTTTTTGAAACAGAGAGAACAGTTGGAAGAATGGCAAATAATGTAGATGAAGGGGAAAATCAGAGCCGTTTTCAAGCAGAGGCAGGAAATTCTAATTAAAGGTGAAAGAATTTTTAATACAGAGATTTTAAGAGGCATATAGCAAGCACTATTAGGCTGGAGTGAGATTTATAGTAGCAACTTATGGAAGCCAAGGACCAATTATGTAAAGCTTTCAAACTACAGAGGGAAAATGATTTCTCCACTGTTAAAATCATGTGTGAGAGCAGAAGAAAGGTAATTCTCATACATTCAAAGTAAAACCATTTACGATGATAACTTTTCTCAGGAAATAACCAGAAGACATGCTATAGTTGAACTAAACAAAAAACAGAGAGGTACAGGGCCCCCAAGAGCAACAAATCCTACCCAGAGCCGAAAGGAGTGCTCCAAGAAATCAAAGGAGGAGGAAGAAGAGGGAAGGGAGAGGAGGAGGGAAGCAAGGAAGGAAGGAAGGAGAGAAGGAGGGAAGGAGGGAAGGAAGGAGGGAGGGAGGGAGGGAAGGAAGGAGAGAAGGAGGGAACGAGGAAAGGAAGGGGGGAAGGAGGGAAGGAAGGAGAGAAGGAGGGAAGGAAGGAGAGAAGGAGGGAAGGAAGGAGAGAAGGAGGGAAGGAAGGAAGGAGGGGGGAAGGGAGGGAGGGAGGGAAGGAAGGAAGGAAGGAAGGAAGGAAGAAAGAAAAAACAAAGACTGACGTGCTTGAGGATTTTCCAGTTGTTTAACATATATATTGGAACATATGGGGGAAAATAGGGATATTACAAAGAAAACTAAGAAAAAGAAAATCTTAAGAAATTATTATCAACAGGAAAAAGTTCCAAGAGATAAGACAGGCAATTACAGTACACTATTTGATTCAACAGTGAATAATATTTACAGTCTCATAGAAATATAAACATTGTTGATTTAACCAAAAATTATAATGTAATTATAATGCAAAGATGGAAGAAGCAGAAGTAGGAATGTGGTATAAAAATGGCAAATCATCAGCTACCATATCAGAGTGTCAGTGGATACAAAAATGCATTATTAAAATAGACTAAAAGTCAGAAATATGAATGCAAATGATAAGACATAAAAATATTAGAAAGTGGTTCTTTCAGAGCAGAAAGACACTTAAAAATATAATCCCTTTAGTATTCTTTGACATTTTATTCATTTTATTTATTTATTTATTTATTTTATGAGGAAGATCGGCCCTGAGCTAACATCTGCCAATCTTTCTCTTTTTGCTGAGGAAGACTGGCCCTGGGCTAACATCCATGTCCATCTTCCTCCACTTTATACGAGACGCCGCCACAGCATGGCTTGACAAGCAGTGCCTCCGTGCGCGCCTGGGATCCGGACCAGCGAACCCTGGGCCGCCGCAGCGGAGCATGCACACTTAACAGCTTGCGCCACCAGGCCGGCCCCTTCTTTGACATTTTAACCATAGGCATATATTACTTTGAAGAAATAAAATGATTTTAATAATTAGAAATCTAAAGTCAAATGGAATTGAGAGGAAAAAATGGGCTTAGTTTTAAACATGTGCAGTTTGAGATGATGGCCTGATGCAGCCCTCAAATCATTACCTGTTGATTTAGTATTAGGGCTGAATGGGATCAGAGTGGAGGTAATTCTAGAGTCTTAGAATAGAGACAATATCTCAATCACAGAAGCAGATGATATATTCAAGGAACAGTTTCAACATATGTACAAGAAACCAGTAACACAGATTGGAAAAAGAAAAAAAAAAAAAAAACAGAATTTTCCATTAAAATAGAGAGAGATTGAATTCACCTCCAAATATTAATTTCTATATTCCTTTTTCTCACATGATCCTCTGTTTTGCTGCAATTTCAATAATTCCCTTCCTCCTTTTACTATAAAAGGAATACTCATAAAACAAAAGAACAAACAAAAACCTGCCATGCCAAGAAGAAACCATTAGCAGGAATAACACAAATAGGCAGAAACAAATGTCCAAGGAGCATATAGATACTACGCCTGTCACAGCTGCAATGTGGGTGGGGTAGATATTGTTTTCTTCCTATTAAAGTAGCCATATATTATAGTTAAATTTAAGTAGTGAAAGTTCTACTGTTTAATGATCATATCTAATTTTTTTCATTGGCTAGACAAGGGATTAAGATGATACATTTTAGATTTCCCTTATGATTGAAACAGAAATGCCACTTTCTTCCATGGGAATTGAACATTTGTCTTAATGACAAAGAACACTTTTTAATGGTCCTAATGTTTTCTATTTCCTTTCATAAGCTTACAAAACACCAGTCAAAAAAATTCTACAGCAATGAACTCAAAACAGACGCAATGAAGTCCTAGCAGTCCTTGAGGAGATTTCAGAATGAGGAGACATTCACATTCCTTTCACTGTCTCACTACCCAGGAAAATTGTTTCATAATAAATGATCTCACAAGAATTGCATAATTTGAACATATGCTTGGCCTCTTAAAATCCTATAGGCCTTTCAATGTTTAAAATTAGAGAGAGACAGAAATGCACAGAATGCCCATCTTCTGATCACAGAAAGAAAAAAAAAATGGGAAGAATGTTTACCCTTTGAAATACATAAAGAAAACTCTTTTTTTTTAGGCATATTTTTAATTACTGCCTTAGAGTAAATGCTGCAAATTGGAACTGGATTTTAGATACAGATACCTTCATGATTTGAAATGCTTAGAAATAATTTTCTGAATTATACTCTCTACCAGCAGTTTCTCTTCCCACATTTGCAAAAATACTGGATTATCATTCTTTTTTAATATTTGCAAATTTATTAGGAAAAAAAATGATGCTGCACATTTATTTAACCTTTTTTTCTTCAATTTTTGGAGTTGACTATTTTTTATCTATGTATTTATTATTTCTTCTTTTTTGAATTACATATCTATACCCAATTTCATGATCTTTTTTTTTTTCTTATGAGGAAGATTGGCTCCGACTAACATCTTGCCTCTATTTTGCCTCTATTTTGTATGTGGGACACTGCCACAGTATGGCTTGATAAGCGGTGTGTAAGTCTGCGCCCAGGATCCAAACCCATGAACCCTGGGCCGCCAAAGCAGAGAGCACAAACTTAACCAATGCGCCACCAGGCTGGCCCCCAATTTCATTTATTAGTAATAGCTTTTTATATATTAATGATAACGCTTTGTAACATATTACAAATATCTTCACATTTTTTCCAATCTTGATTTATTTTTAATTGATCAAATTACAGTAGAGATAATCCTGTCACCTGTACATACTTATTAGAAGATGAAAACAAAATTCAAAGTCAAGGTTCAAATAAAATACCATATGTTATTTAGTTTTCTTTTTGAGCTGAGTGTTCTTTGTCACAAATATATCAAAGAAAGTCTAAGCTAAAATTTCTATTAAAGGACAGAGAACTGGACATGGAATCATTCTTTTCATACAATTAGCTAGAGCTTTATCTTTTTATTTTTTTAGAACTCCTTCTGATTAAATTGGTTAAACCATTTGAGTCCAATTCATCTGCTTTGGAGTATGATAATTTTTCTTAGAATACTATAAATATGACAAAAATAATTTTCATTTTTTACAATTTTTTCAAGCTATCTTAAATATGATATTTAATAATTCACAAGTTAACAGTGTCACTGTTTGTGAATTATGTTGCTTAGTTACTTGGAATTCTTTAGAGGAATATTAATCTTTTTCATGTTTGTAGTCTCAGATTAGAAACTTTATACATCTATGTAGCACAAAGCAATATCCTAGACTTCCAGGGAACTAGAATTCTGGGAATAAATAAGTTAACTCTACAAAATCAGAAACTTGAAAAACAGAAGTTTCAAACATTAGAACAAATATTTTGTGCGAAATATTCATATTTGGCTTGCTTATTTCTTTAATGTAGGTAAGACTCTCTTGGCCAGTGCTCTAATTGTATTCACAAAGACTTTTACATCTGGGGAGGGGATGCTAGCAGTAGATAAGGAAACATACATAAGGATAATGAAACATACGTAAATATGTGGTCTAATGTCACACAGATAATAAACTGTGGTTTCAAGTTGAACCCAAGTGTCTTAACTCTATTCTGAGTTTTAGGTACTCTATGCTGATCCCCCATGGTTCCATTCAAAATTTTATTAAAAAATGCATTATTCATCATTATTGCTCCATCTATCATTTTATACACATATTAAATTGGGAAAATGTTTTTCTAGTGGAAAGTGGAAGCATCAGCCTTTCACAGTACTATCACAGAATTATTGCATAAAATTCTGATGTATTTCCTGTTCTTCAATATAGGTAAATTAATTAGTTTATTGTCTTTCATTTTCTGTTATCAGAAAAGAAAAAAGATTTAAAAAGGCTGCTAACATTGTGTCTCAATAAAATGTCACATCTACAGAAGTTAGTTTAAGTAGTTTAGGAACTACATGATAAAAATCTCATATCCTTCTCTCCTACTGCAGAGACAAAAAAATTAAATATCTATTGTAGGAGAGAAAAGCAGAATAAAGTTAAGTAATTGGAACAGATGCTTTCAGAAAAACAGAAACAGTAAATGCTCAGGACTGCAGGCAACTCCAACCACCTCATCACAGTCTATGAATTGCCATAAACACTGATGCTCTAAAAACAGGATATTATCAAAATAGACGCGAGGTCAGATGAGGAGCGATGGCTTTACCTCAGAAATTTTCTCCAAACTGATTTAAAAGCAAGAAAAAAGTTTTCTTCCTTCTTCCCTTCCTCCCTCCCTTCTTTCCTTCCTCCTTTCTTTCCTTTCTTTGTTATTTACAATAATATCAGATCATCAATCTTTCCATCGAATGGCTATAGATTTTGGAGGGAGTTTTTCAAGAGGAGGAAAAAGAATTCAAAAAATAGTAAATAGGGCAAAGAAAAAGTGGTAGCCAATCACCAAAAAACAGTAGGCCTTAAGGCCAGCCTGGTGGGATTGTGGTTAAGTTCGAGTGCTCCACTTTGGTGGCCTGGGGTTCGCAGGTTGGAATTCCAGGCACGGACCTATGCACCACTCATCAAGCCATGCTGTGGCGGTGTCCCACATACAAATAGAGGAGGATGGGCATGGATGTTAGCTCAGGGTCAATCTTCCTCACCAAAAAAAAAAAAAAAAAAAAAAACCAGTAGGCCTTTAGGTTCAAGAAGAAATACTTTATTGAATGGTATACTTTCTGCGAGTTTTACGTTCCTAAATTCCCAATAAAGGAAAACAAAGACCATGTTACCTGCTGTACAGGTTTTGTGACATATGTTTTCCTTTATAAAGATAACATAAACATGTTTAATAGTGATTAGAAATTGAGAAAAACAAGAATAAAATCATAATGTCCTGACCTGAAATAATGACTTTTTCTTGTATTATTCTTTATGCCTTTGCTATTTTGTAATTGTTATAAGCATAGAATATGCCCAATTTGTTATTCAACCTCTGTAATTTCTAGCACGAGAATTGTCTATTATATTGTCTTCAGAGTCAACATTTGGAATACATAATATTTCTTCTTGTTAATATATGACACTTTATATCTTGCCATTTTACTTAATTTGTTAGAATAATGCTTCTTTGAAAATCTGCAGGCATATAACTTTCCACATAGTTTAGATTATATTCTGAGAAATAGATTTACTAGGCCAAAAAAGTATAGATATATTATGGCTTTTGATGAATACTGACAAATTGCTTCCTGAAAACGTATTGATTTTGAAAATCGATAGCAGAGGTTGGCATTTATTACATGCTTGCCAGCACTGATGTAATTTTTGTTTTGTTTTGTTTTTGTCTTTTATCTCTTACTTATTTATTAAGACTTTACTTTTAAAATTGATTATTTAGTAGACTATAAATTTCCATCTATTACGATGAGCAGGGCTGAATTTATTTCAATATGATTTTCCAATATTTCTGGAATTTGTATTTCTTTTGTACTTCTACCTTTTTTTGTATTTTTATTCTTCTTATCTATTCATATTTTATCATCCGTCTATTGGAGATGCATAATTTTTTCTTATAGATTCATGTGGAACACAGACACATCCATTATCTTATATATTTTGCAAATATTTCCCAGAATCTTGTTTCCTCTTTTATTTTCATTATGTTTTATTTATTTAATATTTAAAAATATTCCTTATTCAGATTCTTCTACCTTTCCTTTTTTAATTCTTTCAAGATTTGTTAGATTGTGAATTCTAGGGGAGCAGAAACTTTTATTTCTTTGCCATCAGCCTTGTTTCACAGATTTCTAGCCCAGGGCCTGGTTAGTAAAAATACACACAACAAATGAATGGAGTTTAGAGTGTTCTTCCCTGGTTGTGGTCCACAGTGATCCAGTGACCGGTGAGGGATGAGATAAGGTCACTGACCAGCTTCCTGAGGCTTTGGGGCAAGTAGCCCACACTCCTGCTTCCAATAATTTCGTAAAATCTATCAACCAAACAAACAAAATTTTGCAAAGAGGTGACAGATCAGAAACAGACTGGCTTTTAGACTAAGGATAAATCTGATTCCTAGGATATTAAGAAATGCATCCTCATCCAAAAAGACATCTGATATCCTAGTTAAATTGACTTCATTAAAGATAAACTCCTTTATTCCATATAGATATAAGATATAGATATAGATATAGATATAGATATAGATAGATAATCTTAAAATACATATGCCTCTGGAAGTGGTAGTATTCACCCTACCTCTAATTGTCAAAAGCCAATTCATTCTCCAAGATTAGATCAAATATAGACTACAAAATCTATAAATGTTCTTCTATTTTATTTATTTAGTTTTTTGGATTCAAGAAACTGTAACTACTAAAGAAGATTTTCTCACCCAATTTACGACATTTTACTGTGTTTTAATCTAATAATTTTATGGTTTTAAAATATTACTTTAAACATTTAATTCATATATTTATTCATTTATTAAGTACATTTCTATTTGCCAGGCTCTGTGCTTCAACTGATTTCTAGAGTAATATATAGACTGGTATTATGATATAATTTGATTTTTTTTCCTTGTTAATGTGCTAAAAGGATTAATAGTTATTGAGGATTTGAGTTATATCTTTATTTTCTTAAAGCCTATTACTTGGTTATGCTATTCTTTTAAAAAACTGTTAGATTTAATGTGCAAATTATTTTATACTTTTTTGCAATAATATTTGTGTTTTTTTTATATACAGATATCAATCAAACATGCTTCACACAAAATCAAGCTATTTATTGAATAATCCAATTTTCCTGACTGGTTTACAACGCAATGTGCATCGTACGTGAATTTCCATATATACATTGATTTGTTTTGAACTCTACTCTCCTTCATTTACCAACTCTCTGAGAAAGCTTTAGAGAATGTATTGATCTCATAGAGCAGGACATTCCTCATTGTTCTTTTTACTTTCAAGATGTCATATCTATTCTTTTGCACTTTCCTCTTCCATTTGAATGGTGAAATTAGATTGCCAAATTTGAAAATCTTGGCGTGACTTAAATTGATATTGAATTAAATTTAAAATTTGAAGATAATGTATATATTTACAATATTGACTCTCCCCATTTAAGAATGTAGCCAGTGTGTATTTATTCAGATCTATTTTGTTCTCTTTAGTTTGGGGGGAATCTTGAACATTGCTTGAGGGGTTTGTAACAAATTTCATAGTCTTATTGAATATTTTGAAGGATTTTTTTAATGAAATTTCTATTTGGCTATTGCTGAAGTAAAGAGAGCTATATTTTTTAGTAATATTGAATTCATATCCATTCCATAAGATTATCCATTCCATAAGATCATATCCATAATCCATAAGATTAATAACTATTAATCCTTTTAGCACATTCATATCTCTTAATAGTGCATATAGCTTTTCAATAAATCTTATATATTCTTGGTAGATAATCACATTGATTGTAAATAATAACTTTTGTCATTTCCTTTCCAATATCTTATATATCATATTCATTTTTCTTGTCTTATTCAATTGCTTAGATCTTCTTCTTGATTTTAATAGAATTTTCCAAATTCATACTGTTAAGCATGATATCACCTATAGGTCTCAGGAAGGTTAACAATATTCATTCTAGTCCTAGTTTCATATGAATTTAATCAGGAGTGGCTTTAAATTTTAACAAATACTTTCTATACAGTAATGTGTAGAGTAATTTATGTAATTTTTCCTTGGTTAATATGATAAAAAATACTAATACTTATATTTTTGAGATAAAGTCTACACGGACATGTTATTTTTTAAATAAATTGCTAGATTTAATTTTCTTTATTTTCTTTTTTTTTTACTATCAAGTTTACACTAATCTTAAAGAATTAATTGGGAAAATTTTGATTTCTCATAAATCCCATAAATTAAATTTATGGACCAATTTAAATTTCATAATTATTTCTTTGTGATGTTAAGAGGAATGTGTGCTCAAAACTATTTGGACCTATTATCTTTTTTTAGGGCTTTACCTATGGTGTACTTAAAATAATTTCAGTATAATTAATGTTAATACAAGTTTTCTTCTTATTTTGGGGTCAATATTTAAATTTTTCCTGTCATATCTACTTCATCTAGATTTTCAAAAATTTTAGTATAAATTTGAACTTGAATTCTTTTTTCCCAATAGTTCACATCTGTACTTATTACTTCTTTTGCATTCAATTTTTAATGAGATTTGTAAGATTTTTGTCATTTTATTGGTCTTTTTAATGAAAACTTTTGATTTTTATTGATTTTTCTTTTATTGTTATTATTGCATTTTTCTGTTTAACTGAGTTCTAATTTTATTGCTATTAACTCTTACTTTCAATATACAGGTTTATTCTGTTGTTCATTTGCTAGCTTTTTGAAATGAATGACTACTTAACTCTCAATTTCTGCTTACTTAACTCTCAATTACTTTGGTAAGCACTTTATTGACAGAATCTGTGTCTTTATTTTTTCCTACTCCCTTCTCTTGCATTCACAGTCAAGCCAGAAACCTGGATGTCCACTAGACTACAACCTGCACTAAGGCAGGGGCAGTATCTTTTTAGTTTTGTATCTACTGTATGCTATATATAGTCATAGCATAGTGCCTAGTGCCTGTTGTACTTAGTAAATACATATGGAATAATTAGTCTTTTGTTAATACCAATGTCACATAAAGTAAGTGTTCAGAAATTATGGAAATAATGAGAAACTAAGATAAATGGTTAATTTGTTTTACATCGTTCTCAATATAATTGTTCACTTCATAAACATGTGTCGTCCTATGCTCCTCTCTTTCTCAATTCTTTTATTCAGAAGGTACAGTACCATCATTTCTACCTAATAATAACAAAACTAGCTAACATTTTTACACAGAATTATAAGTTCCAGACATTGTGCTAAGTATCATAAATGCATTATCTCTTTTCATCCTTATCGCAGCTCTGTGAAGAAGGTTTATTAATATCTACATTACGCACACGAGGAAAATGAGATTGAAAGAGAGACATTAAGTAAATTGCCCAGAGGCCCACAGATATTAGGTGACCAAGCTGGAAGACAATCCAGCCCATTTAATTCCAAAGGCTGTACACTCAACTTCTATTCAAAACTGCTTGCTGTATCGTGAATTCCCCAATTAGATCTTTTCCTCCATTCTCATTGCATGAGATGCAAGCCTCCATTATTTATCCTCTAGATCACTACCATCCATTGTTAAAGGACATTTCCTAAAATGTAAAATGATCAAAATACTCTCATTATTAATATACATCAAAAGGTCATCTACAAAATAGGATAAAATCCATATTTCTACCCTGGCAAACAAAATCTTTTATTATCTATATCTAGTATACTTCTCTAGACTCATTTCTTGTATATGCTGCACTTCTATCTGGCCCTAAAATATCCCCAATATGCTATATTCTCATTTTAGCTCTCTGATGTATATATTATTATTACCACTTTATCGATATGGAAACTGAGGCACCAACAAGTTAAATACATTACCCAAATTCCCTTACAATTTAGTGGTAGAACGAGAATTTTAACCAAAGAAACCTTGATTCCCAATCTTATGCTCCAAACCACTATATCACAATGCAAACATTATACAACTAAAGCAAAGATTTGATTTTTCCTATAATCTTATCCAGTTCTTATCCCATCATCTAGAATGGCAGGCTCAACGTCAATACATTTATTAATAAGAAAGATAAAGTAATTTATCAGATCATCATATCTCAAATTAAGAATGTTTCCAAAATTGTGATAAGAATTTTCATAGCCAAGTTCATCGAATGCCCATGTGTTTGCATTTATAAGAAATGAAAACAACGTCACATTAAAACAAAGACAATATATTTCTACTTCAATTAATTTTCTATTACCCAAGAATTAATTCACAAAATAAATCTAATTAGACTATCTAAGAAGATACAAGGACATGATACTATGACAAAGCACACATCTTAGTTAACTAAACTTACAATCAAAAATGCCATCTCTTTGGAATCAATCTAAACAATTTTTCAATATTGTCTACATTCTTTTATCTTGACTCAAACTGAAGCTGAGAGAACACTAGATCTTTTTTTCAAATCACAACTTACGTCAATGTTTATTATCCAGTTTCCTTGAGCACCAACTAAAAAAAATCCAGAAGATTAATCCAGCCCAACAAAATATATTTATTGTCATTACTATTGCTGTATTATCTTTTCTATGTATTGTGTATAAGACCTAATTCTGAAGTCTTTGTGATTGCGCAGCCAAAAGAAGCTGCATAAATAAAAGCAGTTCTAATTACATTTATTTTGAGTGATGGGTTAAAATGGTTGATGCATTCTCTTTCAATGTAATAATGTAATAAGAGAAAATATTCGAGAAATCATATTAGAAATGGACATAATCCAAGTTATCATTTCCAAGAGAAATTCACTAACTTTATATGATGCCTCTTCCAGTAACTAAATGAAGGCAGCACAGGTAATTATACCATAGAGATGATGTAATGATTCATGGGTTGAAAGGAATAGGAGAATGTGACTCATCAACGAAGATACATTTTAAGGAAAGAGCAAAGGGTAGATTGAATTAAGGGGTTATAATTTAATAGTTGTCATTTCTGAAGCTTACAAGAAAACTTTACTGTAAAAAAGATAAAATTGTAAAAATGATTGCTGATGAAGTCAGAGGGCCAAACTTCAAAAAAAATTTTTTTGAATAGAGAGAAGATAGAGAGAGAGATTTCTTGTATGATAGAGCTCTTATTCAAAATAAATTTGGAACAGTTCTCCTCTGACTGTATTTTCCCAAAGGTCAAATTTGAAATTTTTCTGTGATCTGCGGAATATGGTGATATCTCAATTTTATTCACTTAAATGCTATTTGCTTAAACTCTATTCACAAACATATTGTTGAGAAGCGAATTGAAAAGGGAGCTACCACAGACTTAAAAGAAGAACACAGAATGAGTAGTTACCTAAAAATTATTTAACAAAAAACTAGTACCGAAAAACTACTTAAATTATGATTTAAAAAATGTGCTTCCTTTTATAATTTAGCAAAAGTCCTAGCCTCTATCACAATATTAGATATATTACAA
The DNA here is from genome assembly GCF_020826845.1 of Diceros bicornis minor. Taxonomy (NCBI): domain Eukaryota; kingdom Metazoa; phylum Chordata; class Mammalia; order Perissodactyla; family Rhinocerotidae; genus Diceros; species Diceros bicornis. Next base: position 17,177,656 of record NC_080742.1, on the reverse strand, counting down.
TTTGAGTAAATGTTTCCTATATTCTTCCTCTAAGAAAAATTTGACATTATTAGCATTTTGCTGAATACAAGATTTCAAGGCTGACCATAGTCATTTAGCAACTAAAATTAAACAAGCAATTTACTTTGTAAATTTGTACTAATAGTTTCTGTTGACTACTCTAAAATTAATGCTATTCTCTTCCTTTTCTTTTTATGATAAAATTCCCCTTTATTTTAGTAAGACTTTTTGGTGAACCAAGACAATTCAAAAAATAAATTTAATAATGACTTAAAAATAGATACAATGTATGTTAAGAGTGGGAAGAACATAACAATTAGAGAGCTGAGTCAATGACTTACTGAGATTACAGGCCCTCCATTCAACACGGCCCTTCTACTGGTTTGCCTGACTCCCTCTCCTTAATTTATTTGTTTCCATAGTGCATATCACCCTTTAATATATACATAATTTACTTATTTACATTTCTGTAATCTGTTGATCCCTTCAACACCAACTATAGAATTCTGAGAGGAATATATTTGCAGAATGAATGAATGTTTTTATAGAGTGAATGAACAAAGATTATCATTGAACAAGCCCACTTCTCTTTCTTACATTTCTGGCCATGAGGCCCAAAATAGGTGAGAGCTAACATATTATTGATGAATAATATTCATGATGTTGAATAATATTTTGATCTTGGAATGAAAAGCCTTAGTGATCTCTTAGTGAATTTCTGTTCTGCCTGAGACATTACATGAATAATAATTATATAAGCAGTCTTTAACAGAAAACTTAAAGTACATATTTTCCCAAGTTTATTTTTGGAAAGAAAATAAATTGAATAAAAATTAAGGGAACATTTGTATTCATGGTTTTAAAGTTATTGTATTTACTTTTATTCAGATAAAAATGCAGTCTCTGAATTAATATATATTTATATTTTTTAATAAAGTTATTTTTGAAAGGTTTTTATTTATGAACATGACATTCTTTTTTCAATGTTCATATATAATTAGAAAACATTACTTGTATTCATTGACTTAAAAAATGTATTAACAAGAAAAGAAAACTATAACAGACTGCCTAATATATATTCCAAAAAGATCTTCTAGGTTTTATTTATGTAGAAATAAATTTAGCATATAAATACTTTAAGATTTGCACCTAAATATGAAAACTGAAATACAGGAAACTGCCTTTTCAATACATATTATATGCTGGATATAAGCATAAAAACAATAAATCTCTCTAGGGATAGAAAAGAGGAGCAAGTGAAAATTCTTTAAAAATGTAAACTGGAAAAAATCTACTTTTCCATGAATGAAGTGTGGGTTTAAGTTTTTTTCCTTCAAAGAGACAGATTTTTAGCCTTTGTTAATGGTCATATAACATAAACATAAAACCACTTTCTTGGGTGGCAAACGTGAAAATGACTGTTCTTCCTTTTTATTTATGTTTTGGTTTTATAACTAATTTTTAGGATAGAATTCATTATCACAATATTTTCCAAAAGGGATCCCATGTAGAAGCTGAGATTAAATATAGAGTACACTTAACCTCCATCTTGTTCACCATCGTATTATCTGTCCTGATTTAAGGGTTATAGTAGGAATTGATGTTTTTCAGGAATGTCTCTGGTTCCCCTCCTTCTAATTCATGATAGGATTTCATTTCCCGGTTTCTGTTAAATTAGATGTGGCCTTGTGACTTGGTCTGGCCAATGAAATATGTGTGTGGAATAGTTGTGGGTCACTACCATGGAGAAAGATTTTAAGTGCCAGTATATGATCCATCATGTTCCCTTTTCACTTCCCTAGCAACTAGTGACATTACAGATGATGGAGTCTCCACTATCTTGCATTCCTGAGTAAGGATAACATAGAGCAGAGCCTTCAGCTAACCATCAATAGACATGAGAATGTAAAAGAAATAAATCTTTGTTATATTAAGCCACTGATATTTGGGGGTTGTTTGTTACTGCAGCACATTCTAACCTATCCTGAGTAATACAGAAATTGTTACACTACAGTGTCTATTGCTACTTTGAAAAATTACAGTATGCAACCTTAGCTTAAAGTTTAGCTTTCTGGAAGCAAGGAAATTGTCCTGGTGCAAATACAAGTGTGGTGCCTAACAAATTCTTTTACTTAAACAAATGGCTCAGGGAAAAGAAACACTGGAAAGCACCAAGTTTTCCTTACATTAGGAAGATGAAGGGACATTCAGAGAAAAAAGTCTAAAACAGGAGATTTTGCTGTTGACTTACATGAGTTACAGAGGGATCAATGGAAGGTTTTTGGGACATGGCGGGAATAGGACATGGAGTCAGAAAAAGCAAAGCACAGAGCTAAATGGAGATTAGAGCCTAAGGAATGAGGGATAAGAGTCCTGGCTTTTTGTGGGGTGTTAAATGAGAAGGAACATGAGACATTAGGAGATAATTCCAATGGTCCCAAGGAAGATAGTTTTGGCAAGGTTATGAATGTTGAGGTGAGGGAAGGGTTGGGGTGTTTCTGGGTGTCTAGAATTCTGAGACTCCCATTTGACTTTTGCTGATTGAGGAATCATGGCTACAGAAGAGGAGTCTACTCCTGCTATGCAGGCATTCTCTAGACATCCAGAAATGGAGGTCTTCAAAGGACTGAATCTATTCTAGCACATCAGCTCCCTCTTGACCTCTGCTGTAAAAGTGCTCTAAGCTCCTATAGGGACAGTCTTTCTCCAAGCATATGGACATTCTCTTGACCACTGCCAGTGGTATATTAGAAGTCTCTCTTTGTGACACTTATTTCTACCTTTATTACTAACATTTATGTACAAGTTTTATCTCTCGTAATAGATAACAGGCTTCTTGAAGGAATATCCGTATCCGATTTATCTTTAAATTTGTCATTATATAGTGTCTGAAATGTGTTAGAGAGAATATTCATTCTTTTACTCAATCAGTATTGAATGCCTACTTTGTTCTAGGTACAGGTATTGTGAAAAACACTGAGAATACAAAAGTGAACAAAGCATACTACCTGATTGCATTAGTCAGGGTTCTCCAGAGAAACAGAACCAACAGAACAGGTGTGTATATGTGTGTGTGGAGGGAGAGAGAGAGATTTTCAGGAATTGGCTCACATGAACGTGGAGGCTTGGTTAATTCAAAATTTGTGGAGTGGGTCAGCAGGCTAGAGACCCAAGAAGGAGTTGCAGTTAAAGTCCAAAGGCCGTCTACTGGCAGGACTCCTTCTTGCTCAGGGGAGGACAGTCTTTGTTCTATTAATGTCTTCAACTGATTGGATGAGGCCTACTCACATTATGGAGGATATTCTGCTTTACTCAAAGTCCACCAATTTAAATATTAATCTCATCCAAAAAACATCTTCACAGAAACATCCAGAATAATTTTGGCCAAATCCACGGCCCAGCCAAGCTAGCAGATGAAATTAATTATCACAACACTCACTAAATTGAAATCTAGTAAGGAAAAGAGATGCATAAAAGGGCATTTCCAATATAGTGAAAAAGTAGATGAACAGGGTATGGGAACACATTAGGAGTATGGAGCCCAAACCAAACTGAGAGATCAAGAAAGGCTTCCGAGAGATGTTAAATCACTAAAATCACTAATGAAAATGAAAAGTTATCCTGGTGGCGTGTGTGTGTGTGTGTCTGTGTGTGTCTGTGTGTGTCTGTGTGTGTTAGTAGCAGTAGTAGTAATGATGGTGGTGAGGTAAGATTGGACAAAATATTCTGTTGTAGAATGATGGAGTGGTGGTGCCATATGCAAAGGGCCAGAGTGGAAAAGAGCATGAATTACTTGAAAACTGCATGGGAAATGAGGCTAGAAAGGTCAAGAAGGTTCCTATGATGAGGGTTCTTTGATGTTAGCCTAACAAGTTTGGAGCTTCTCTCGGGAAGTCAGTGCAGAATTCTGAGTTGAGAGTAACAGGATAAGATTTGAAATTGAGGACAATCACTTTTGCAGGAGGTAGTGGACTGGAACAGGAAAAGGCCAAAAGCAATGGGATCAGTCTGGAGGGTCATGTTTATTTAAATGTTACTCGGAAAAGATTCCAATTTCCAGAGATCCTAATTTATTGAGAATATTCCAATTTCCACGTCAACTAAAATACACATAGATTCAGGCGTCACCTTTGACTTTATTACATTTTTTCTCCCAGGGCTATTTCCTGTGTTTAGGGTTTGTTGAAATTAAATTACATGGGGTCCAAAATGGTCTAATTAATAATTGATATTAAATATATGACACTGAGATAAGATATGTGAAGGATATGAGCTTGGAATAAGTCCTTGTAATATAAGCATGCTCATGGTGACACAAGTTTAAACAAATAAGTGCCCTCACTAACTCCAGCATTCCAATTCTGAACTTTGTTCACACTCAGCATCTCACTCCCCTTGTTGCTTGGTTTACTCCCTCGGATTGCTTCTGTGATTGTATTTCTCTCCTACAAAATGTTAATATATTTTGAGATCGGTCTAATTTTGATGTCCCACATCATCAGTATTTGAACACAGTGGGTTCTAAACAAATGTTGCATAAATATATAGACAAAGAAAAGCAGAGCATTTTCAGCCTCTTTGAAAATTTTCTTGATGATGCAAGCCCCAGGAGTAATTAAGTGTCCTTCTGAGTAATGAGAGTAAATAATCACTACATAAAGGAAAGCTCATCACTTTTAAATGGTAAATTGTTTTAATTAAAGAATAAAATAGTTGTAAATTGATTTCTGAGAGCATGCTATGTTTAGTCCACCCGTATGAGGCAAAGAAAGAATAATTAGATCATTGGTTTATCTTAAATAACTGTTTGTGCAGATCTGTTAGAAAATATTGCCTAGTTCAAATGCCCTTGTTAATTGTGCTAATTTGAAGTGGTACTTCTGAATTTTAAATAATATGATACTTACTATAAGGCTTTCATAAGCTAAAGTCGGTGTATTCAAAACCACTTGTGATTAAAATGAATGCCTATTCATTGGCCTATTTTGTATTTTAATACATATTATTTCTTTAAATGCAATATGGTTCTTTTTAATTAAGTGGTAGTGAACGAGAAGATCTGAAGTCATAATCCTCTGCTTGTGCAAACGTTATTTTGGGCTAAGCCCTTCTCAATGGGATGTAACGTGGAGCTGTAACAACAAAATACTGCACCACTGGAATACGCTACACTGTATCAAACCACCTGCTGGTTTTATGAAATGTAAACTGAAAGTAATGAACTGAGATAAAGCCAGACAAAGAGAAAACGGTATCTGTGCAAATCCAAAAGCAGAAGGAGAGAGAAACTGCTTAGATCACTTAAGGGATAAGATAGCTATTACTTGTAAAATGCTCCTATGATCAGCACGATTATTTTTCCTCATGATCAAAACATTCAGAGTGGCCTCTATTTTAGGAAGACTCTACATATCATATCTATCTCTAAGTGTGCCATACGTCCTCTTGAAAGGCCCTTCTGGACATGGTTATTGCTCTAAGAGTAAACTTCAAATTCTGCAATTTTCACACAGGAAATTTTCTCCTGGTGTTACTACATCTACCAGCTCTCTGCCTGCCTCCACACAACTGGCCAGGAAAGGTGAAAAACACAGAATCTCACGACTAGCCTCACTTCAAATTTATGACATTAAATCAAGATGTCCCTCAGTGCTGCCCATAAGGATACCACAGTTCCTGGACCATATAGGCTTCCACACGCCGTACCTTCACTTCTCTCCTTGAAAAATATTCCGCATCCTTATTCTCAGTTCATGGCTATACTTTCTATTTATAAGAGATAAAAAAAAAAAAATAGGAAGAGAATATCCTCAAGTCCGCACCACCATATCCATCCACAGGAGCATCAGTGTCCACATACATTGCCTTCCTCCTGTTATTGTCAATGAACTCTCCTGGCTCTTAGTTATCACTAATCTCTCCCTTTTTTCCCAAGTCTCCATCCCTTCTCATGCATCTGAGACTTTCTCTTGAGCAATTCTCTCCTAATTGTCCAGTAGCATCAATTTTTCCTTTCCATTGGATCACTCTCATCAGCACACATAGATGTTGTTATTTCTCCTGTTTTAGAAAAGTACCTCTGTTGTACTGACTTTTTCCAGAGCTACCTCTGTATTTTTCTGCTCACCTTTTCAGCAAAATTTTTCAGAAGAGTCAGCTATACTTGCTTCTATAATTTTTTTCTCTCCAATTCTTTCCAATCAGGCTTTTGCATATAATGCTTAACATGTCCAAAATTGAGCTCCCAATACTCCTGATGTCCCCACTCTCCCCACAACACATGTTGTTCTTAAAATCTTTCCCACCTCATTCCTCTAGTTGTTCATCCCGAAACCCTGGGAGCCACCTTTTGTCCCTCTCTTTTTTCCCTACCCCACAGACAATCCATTGACAAATTCTGCCAATTCTACCTTCAAAAAATATTGTAAAAACAGACTAATTCTTATATCTGCACTTCTGCCAGGTTGGTCCAAGCCACCGTGATATCTTGTCTGAATTCATGCCCTACTTACTGGTTCCCTAACTTCTGCTTTTGCCTCGTGTCAATCTCTTTCTCACATATCACCCAGAGCATGTCACTCCTCTGCTCAAAATCATGCAATGGTTTCCCTAGTCACTCAGAGTAAAAAGAAAATTCCTTACTATGGCCCATAAGGCCCTACATGAAGTCCCCTTTACGTGTCTAACCTTATCTTCAACCCTCTAATGGTTTTCTCTCTGCTCCAGCTATAAAGTCCTTCTCACTGTTTCTCCAAAACAGCAGACATGCTACCATTTCACAGGCTTCTTACAAATCCATTGCCTGGAATGCTCTCCACGGCCTGCTGCCTCACTCCCTAGGCTGTTACGCTACTCAGCAAGGTGTTCCCTGACTACTACATTTAAAATTCAAAGCTTCCACCCCACATCTTATCCCCGTTGTTTTTCCCCCTCAGTAGATATCACTATCTATCATACTATATTAACTCTCTATCATCATATATATATAAAATCTTATTTCTTGAACTTCAGTTTGCTGGTAAACTGGCTTTCTGGGGAAGAAGATAGTCTTGATTTGTAGCATTTGCTGAGTTCCATGGTATTCATGGAGCTAAATTGTGTGTATGACTTCACAACTCTGTGTTAAGAGACATTATGATAATGTGGGTAGCCTGAAATTGGTCATGGTTAGCACATAATATATGATAATGTTTGTTGAATGAATGAATGAATTAGTAGGCCAGGACAATTGAAATAAAAGTGTTCTCTTTCAACTGGGAGGAAACAAAGAAATTCCAATAGCAAATGGCACGTGACCATAAAATCAAGTGAGGTTTGGACACATGAAACACAATGGGAAGGAGTTTCCAAGTGGAGGACAGAACTTCCAAGTGGAGGGCACAGTTAAGAGTGTGGTGAATAAATGATGAAGAAACATCCAGCTTGAAATAACTCATTCTCTGAACTATTACTGCCCAAATATTTACTATAATAACTTGCAAAATTTTCCTCAGAATTTGAAAGCTGAATAGAAAACCCTGCCATGATGAATTTGCATATACAGTGAAGCAGTTGTGACTAACCTATTTCCTAGCTAGGATTACTCTTCATGATCTTATTGGTTAACACGTGGTGCATCACCATGTCGTCTTCCCCATACAGTTCAGTGAAAATGTCTTCTGAGAAACAGAAAAAGTCTCTGAAGAAAGTAGATAAGTGTATGAGGCCTAAAAAAGCCTTTAAATTTAGAAGAAAATTTGGAAGTCATAAAGAATATAGAAAAGTTAAATGTATAAAAGATATGAGGTTGGCCATGGACATCTACTGTCCATGTTATTTTGCTATGTGTGAGAAAAAAACAAACTGTTGTAGTGTTGTTTCCATAAAGATTCACCACATTTCTCAAGCACAATTTAATATATTTGAAAAATTAGGGAAATACCTTGCATAATGGATTCATAGACACAAGCAGTGTAAGATTCCGTGAAGCACTGTGTTGCTGTAGCAGAGGTCTTGAACATCTTTGAAGATCTGTAGGAGGTGACAGAGAGAGAAAGGATTTGATGAGGGCATTGAGTTTCAAATCACGTGAAGGGTGTTTCAAGAAATTTAAGAGCCATGAGAACTGGAGGATATGAACAACTTAAATAAAGCAACTTCAACTGATAGTGGAGCTGCAGTTTTCCCAGTGAATTGAAGAGACCTAAAGCAAAGGTGATTATATTACACAGCAAATTTTCAATCATAGTGAATCTCAGGTTTTCTTTTTTTTTTTTTTTAATAAATAACTTCTCATATATTTATTTCAGAAAATGAGAACTAACGTGCCAGGACCTGTTACCAGGTGGGATGAAATTAACCCAAATTATGTTAAAAAAAAAAGAATCAAAGCCAGCCTTAAGCATGGGGAAGCTCATTCTCCTGTTCATCAAACTCCATGAGTTATATACACTTGCAGAAAGATGGAAAGAATAATAGATAATCTCTAGGTCCCTTACTAAAAAAGGAGACTGAGACCACATTACAGAGATCTTTGAATGCAAAGAGGGTTGAACTTTATTCTGTAGAGACTAAAGATGCTTGAAAGTGTCCACCTAAGGAAGTGACATGGTAAATTCTATGCCTCTGGAATATTTTATCAGGCAGCAGTGTTTAGAAGAGATTGAGAAAGACAGAGATTGAAAATGGGGAAAACATAAAACTAATGCATTAGTATTAGAGAAGTGATAAAATCTTTTTTGTCTGTGTGTGAGGAAGATCAGCCCTGAGCTAACATCCATGCCAATCCTCCTCTTTTTGCTGAGGAAGACTGGCCCTGAGTTAACATCTATTGCCAATCCTCCTCCTTTTTTTTTTGTTTTTTCCCTTTTTCTCACCAAGCCCCAGTAGATAGTTGTATGTCACAGTTGCACATCCTTCCAGTTGTTGTATGTGGGATACTGCCTCAGCATGGCTGGACAAGCGGTGCTTCGGTGTGCGCACCCGGGATCCAAACCCAGTCAACCAGTAGCAGAGCACACACACTTAACTGCTAAGCCACGGGGCCGGCCCCGATAAAATCTTGAACTTGTGGACTAGCCATGGGAATGGATAAAGAGTCACATTTGAAAGCTATTGTTCATTTGCAGTCTATACAATGTAGGAACTGACTGAATTTAGGAGGCAGAGATGATTCTGAGTTTTGAAGCCTACAAGAATGGCAGAATATAAACTGAATTTTATTTTATTTAGTAATGAAAACCCACAAAATGGGAATCAGGGCCATGCATTCTGATGTTAACTTTGGTATGCACACTCCTCAGCATATCATTGCAACTGAAATGCTGCTCATCGCGTCCCACATGCTCACTGGTCCCTTGGAATGAGAGGATTTCTGCTCTGGGGATCTGTTGGTTTGGCAAATGACATTAAAGAGGAGACTTTATGGAAATTTTATTTAGAGAACAATAAAGTACAAGTGTTCCACATATTTACGAAGTATCTTAAAAAATTTTAGTGAGATATATGGTTCCTAGTTTATTCAATAAAAGTTTAAATCTATATTTTGCATATCAGATATACATATGTATAGATATAGATAGAGACATATCTGAGGAAATTGAGTCAACAAGTTAGATTCCAATAAAACTTAAAGTACAGTTTAATAAGAGACTTTAGGCAAACCTTAACAGCTCACTGATTTCTATCATAAACAAGTAAAGGAATTTTCGAGTTATAACAATGGCAGCCTACCTAGATTTGATTCAACCTCTTTCAACTTTCAATTAAAATACCCATAAAAATTCATAAAAAGAGAGAATATGAGAGCCACAATTTGGAATAAAGATACCAAAAGATTATGTCCCATATACCTAGTGAATAATCCCTAAGTGCATCACTAATTGTGCTGCATTTTTAAAACACATCTCGGAATTGCACATATTCTGCACTCTTAACTAGATTAATCGTAGCTCTAAGAAAGGTAGAAGACTTTGACTTGAACAACTGCCTGATCCTGGCTTCAGGGCCCAGGGAATGTGAAGAATGCAGTCAAATAGCCAACCCCTACACCACAGCATGGGGACGGATAGGAATCGTACCCCTCATTCTCTCTACTTCCTATTGCTTCATGCTGACTCCTCCCCAAAAATTTAAGAACGTGTTTTTAACCCATATACTGGCAGTATATATGAGCAACACTAGAGACAGAGAGTGGTGAGATGTGGTGTGTTTCACTCTGAGATGGACTGTGGCACTAGAAACAGCACTGAAGTAAGAGAAAAATAGGAAGTGTATTGGGAGAGTATACAGTTAATATGTACTGTGGCAAGAGCCCATCAATGAGACAGAAGCAAGTATATTCATAAATGATAAAGATAGCATTTCAAATCAAGGGAGAAATGAGAAATAGTCAATACAGGTTGTTCAAACAGTCAGGTAATCATTGACAGACAGCCAAGGAAGAAGGAAGGAAGCAGAGAAGGACAGAGGGAGCAAGGGAGAAGGAAAAATTGGACATGTCTTACACACTAGGCCAAGTCAAAGTCTAGAGGATTTAAAATTTACATATAAAACAAAAGAAATATAGAAATAGAGGAGAATGTATAGGCAAATAATACCTAATATTGCTTGAATGTTACTTTGTGCCACTGTGGCAAATAATTTAAATATATTGTTTATTCCTCATAAGTATGCAGATATATGTTAATGAAATAATAAATTATGACCTAGTGAAAGACCACGTAAATAAAAGAAGGGCTCAAAATTAGGAAATATGCTAACATTATGTATCCTCTTAGTAGATCTCAGGAAAAATCATATATTAATTTCCATAGGTGTTGAAAATTTGGAAAAATTGAATACTCAGTAAAATAAGAATGATAAAATACAACTATTTCATGCCAAATCCAGCATTATGCTAAATGGAAAAACTCTAGAAGAATCTTTACGAAATTCAGGAACAAGACAAGGATGACCATTATCACGACTAATATTTATCATTGATTAAGCATAAAACCATCTAAGAGAATATATAGGAAATTAACAGTGGGTTTGTCATTTGTTATTTTAGATGGGGGGATGCATCTGCCCACATGGGGATAGGAGTGCGTGGTAGATTTTATTACTGTTTATAAATATTTGCTGTTCCTCCCTGGAGTAGGATTATACTTTCCCACCCCATTGACATCAGGCTTCATCACGTGATTTGCTTTGGCCAATAAATTGTGATTGGAAGAGATATGTTTCACTTCTAAGCAGATTTAAGCACCAACAAGTGACAAGTTCAAAGGTTATATTTCAAATCAGTAGGAAAAAAGGCATCTTTTAAATAAGTGATGATGGAGTGACAAGATGGCTTTATAGAAAAAGATAATATTGGATCCATTCTTCACACTAAAAATCAGGCTCAACTACAAATGGATCAGAGTTGTGAGTGTAAAAATTGAAGTAATATAAGTATTTAAAATTGTCAGTAGTTGAGCTGGAGAGAGCTAAGTTGCCATGTGTCAAGGTGGTAAATTAGGACAAGTCAAAATGAAAGACACAGTCAAGGCTTTATCACTTATTGAGAGACTGTAAGCAAGAGGCTAAACAAGAAAACGCACTGGCTTCTCCAGTGTTTTATTTTTCCCCTAGCAACTGCGGAAGGCAGGGTCAGATGTATGTAGATGAGGGGAAATCTCAGCCCTAAGGGAGCCTCAAACAAAAGGCTCCTGCCTTTGAATGGACCTGGGGACCAGGTGAGGGAGATGAGGAAGGGCTAGACGTGGACAGGTAGGGAATATAGAGACAGAGTGGAGAAAAGTGCCTTCAAGGCCCCCTGATAAGGAGGTATTGGTGACAGAGGCACCAGAGAAAAGCTTGGGCCAGGCCCCTTCCACAGACAAGGAAGTCTCCAAATGGAGGCATTTGGGTTATAAATGCAGATATGCTTAAAAGCACTGGAGGCTGGGGCCTTAACAGCAACTCCCTCTGGACTGTGCTCCTAGTCTGGTGTGAGGAGGGCAGCTTCCCCCACGTGACTTGCCAGGTAAAGGTTTCATAATTGCCTATGTTTGGGCGTGAAAGATCACACTGGAGCAAGACTCCTCAAAAATCATCATTTGTGAATTACCCTATAAACTGGAAGTGAAGAAATATTTTCTAACCATAGTCTGGAAGCAATATGGGAAAAGATGGACACATTTGACGACGTGAAAATAAAATAAAACTTTGCATAGCAAGATATACAATGAGCAAAGTTAAAGGACAGATGAAAAATTGAAAAAAGTATTTGCAATTTATGTTACGGACAAAGGGTTACCATCTACAATGGATACAGAACTTCTAAAAGACAAAAATAGACACAAAAAAGACCATCAACCCCAGAGAAAAATGAGCTAGAAACATGAAGAGACTGTTAAAAATGCAAATGACTCTTAACCATATGAAAAGATGCTCAGTATCATTTATAATATGAGAAATGCAAATTAAAACTGCATCAAGATACCATTTCTCACATATCAAATCTGAAAATCAGAAGTTTAACAACACAGTCTGTTGGTGAGATTGCGAATAAATAGGTACCGTCATTACTTGCTGTTGGAACTGCAAAATGATAAAACCCCATGAAGGGGATATTGGAAATAGCCAGCAGTATTGCATATATATTTACCCTTTGACTAGCAATCCTGCTTCTGTGAGTCTATCCCAAAGTTACACTAGCAAAAATACAAAAAGATATAAGCATAAGGCTATTTGTAGTAGCACTACTTGTTAAAACCTGAAGACTGGAATATATATATCAAAAGGGAAGGAATTGAATAAACTCTGGTGTATGCACTAATGGGGTACTACGCAACTTTAAGACGGAATGAGAAATATCTGTATATATACTATTATGGAACAATATTCTGTTTACCTTGTTAAAGGAACTGCTAAGACAAGGTCTGGCAGATAGCTCTAAGGTGTTAGTCCTACCAGATGACTAAAGAGAGTCACCTCGCCCAAGGTCATGCCTTTCCAAGTGAGGGTGAGCATAGAACAGCCTGTGTCTTTTTCTCCAACTCAGAGCACCTCTGAAGGGTCAACCCATCTTTATATCTCCCCCAAAGGGTCAGTTGAGGATTCAGTCAAGACAGGATCCAGTTCATCTTCTCCCTCTGCAGAATCCTGCTCACTTCCCTTCCTTTCTTAGGTGTTGATCCTAATAAACCTATAATCAACCACCTGCACACTAATCTCCATCAGCGAGTCTGCTTCCCAGGGAATCCAATCTGTGACAGTCAGTGGCAGCAGTAGTTCAGAGAGCCAGACTTGAGTGGGAATTTGAAGCTGCACTGCTCCCCACCACATGGCAAACTGTGAATGGAATATAGATAGTCCCTGGCACAACATGGCAGTGCAACTGTTAAAACTGTTAGTAGTGTTGTACTGGGGTGGCATACTGAAGGATGGAAATGCATTAGCTCATGCAGTGAGTAGTTGCTTAAGAAATACGAGGGAAATCAACTATGAGAACAGTATAATTGAGCTGCTTTTGCTAAACTTGATCTTCTGAATAAGATAATGTATAGCTGAGGCGATTCATCAGCAATTAAAAGCTGAGCGTGAAAGACCAATTGCCTCCCCGGTGCTTTCAAGGAAGGTATTATCCCCTGAAGCAATAGGGCAGAGAAAACTGAGGACCAACCCCAGAATTTATGTATTTTTTTTATTTTGTTATTATTATTTTTTTTATCTCCTTTTTGGTCAAAACCGGGCATCAGCTATTTTATTTTATTTTATTTTTTTTTTTTATTGGTTTATAACATTGTAAAAATTTCAGGTGTACATCATTGTACTTCTATTTCTGCATGGACTACATCATGTTCACCACCCAAATACTAATTACAACCCATCACCACACACATGTACCGAATTATCCCTTTCACCCTCCTCCCTCCCCCCTTCCCCTCTGGTAACCACCAATCCAATCTCTGTCCCTATGTGTTTGTTTATTGTTGTTATTATCTACTACTTAATGAAGGAAATCATACGGTATTTGACCTTCTCCCTCTGACTTATTTCACTTTGCATTATACCCTCAATGTCCATCCATGTTGTCACAAATGCCTGGTGGATTTCATCGTTTCTTATGGCTGAGTAGTATTCCATTGTGTATATATACCACATCTTCTTTATCCATTCGTCCCTTGATGGGCACTTAGGTTGCTTCCAAGTCTTGGCTATTGTGAATAATGCTGCAATGAACACAGGGGTGCATGTACCTTTGCAAATTGGTGTTTTCAAGTTCTTTGGATAAATACCCAACAGTGGAATAGCTGGATCATATGGTAGTTCTATCCTTGATTTTTTGAGGAATCTCCATACTGTTTTCCATAGTGGCTGCACCAGTTTGCACTCCCACCAGCAGTGTATGAGAGTTTCCTTTTCTCCACATGCTCTCCAACACATAGTGTTTCCTGTCTTGTTAATTATAGCCATTCTGACGGGCGTGAGGTGATATCTCATTGTAGTTTTAATTTGCATTTCCCTGATAGTGATTTTGAACATCTTTTCATGTGTCTGTTGGCCATCTGTATATCTTCTTTGGAGAAATGTCTGTTCAGGTCTTTTGCCCATTTTTTAATTGGGTTGGTAGTTTTTTTGTTGTTGAGATGCATGAGTTCTTTATATATTTTGGAGATTAAGCCCTTATCAGATGTATGGTTTGCAAATATCTTCTCCCAATTGTTAGGTTGTCTTTTCGTTTTGTTGATGGTTTCCTTTGCTGTGCAGAAGCTTTTTAGTTTGATGTAGTCCCATTTGTTTATTTTTTCTATTGTTTCTCTTGCCCGGTCAGATGTGGTGTTTGAAAAGATGTTGCTAAGACCGATGTGGAAGAGCGAACTGCCTATGTTTTCTTCTAGAAGTTTCATAGTTTCACGTCTTACATTCAAGTCTTTAATCCATTTGGAGTTAATTTTTGTGCATGGTGTAAGGTAAGGGTCTACTTTCATTTTTTTGCATGTGACTATCCAGTTTTCCCAACATCATTTGTTGAAGAGACTTTCTTTTCCCCATTGTATGTTCTTGGCTCCTTTGTCAAAGATTAGCTGTCCATAGATGTGTGGGTTTATTTCTGGGCTTTCGATTCTATTCCATTGATCTGTGTGTCTGTTTTTGTGCCAGTACCATGCTGTTTTGGTTACTATAGCTTTGTAGTATATTTTGAAATCAGGGAGTGTGATACCTCCAGCTTTGTTCTTTTTTCTCAGGATTCCTTTAGTTATTCGGGGTCTTTTGTTGTTCCATATAAATTTTAGGATTCTTTGTTCTATTTCTGTGAAAAATGTTGTTGGAACTTTGATAGGGATTGCATTGAATCTATAGATGGCTTCAGAAAGTATGGACATCTTAACTATGTTAATTCTTCCAATCCAAGAGCACGGAATATCTTTCCATTTCTTTGTGTCTTCTTCAATTTCTTTCAGAAATGTTTTATAGTTTTCGGTGTACAGATCTTTCACCTCTTTGGTTAAGTTTATTCCTGGGTATTTTATTCTTTTTGTTGCAATTGTAAATGGGATGGTATTCTTAATTTCTCTTTCTGCTACTTCGTTGTTAGTGTACAGAAATCCAACTGATTTTTGTATGTTGATTTTGTATCCTGCAACTTTACCATATTCGTTTATTACTTCTAAAAGTTTTCTGGTGGATTCTTTAGGGTTTTCTATATATAAAATCATGTCATCTGCAAATAGTGACAGTTTCACTTCTTCCTTTCCAATTTGGATCCCTTTTATTTCTTTCTCTTGCCTGATTGCTCTGGCTAGGACTTCCAATACTATGTTAAATGGGAGTGGTGACAGTGGGCATCCTTGTCTGGTTCCTGTTCTTAGAGGGATAGCTTTCAGTTTTTCACCATTGAGGATGATATTAGCTGTGGGTTTGTCATATATGGTCTTTATTATGTTGAGGTACTTTCCTTCTATACCCATTTTATTCAGAGTTTTTATCATAAATGGATGCTGTATCTTGTCAAATGCTTTCTCTGCATCTATTGAGATGATCATGTGATTTTTGTTCTTCATTTTATTAATGTGGTGTATTACGTTGATTGATTTGTGAATGTTAAACCATCCCTGCATACCTGGAACAAATCCCACTTGATCATGGTGTATAATCTTCTTAACGTATTGTTGTATGCGATTTGCTAGTATTTTGTTGAGGATTTTTGCATCGATGTTCATCAGTGATATTGGCCTGTAATTTTCTTTTTTTGTGTTGTCCTTGTCTGGTTTTGGTATCAGGGTAATGTCAGATTCGTAGAATGAGTTAGGGAGCTTCCCCCCCTCCTCAATTTTTTGGAAGAGTTTGAGAAGGATAGGTATTAAGTCTTCTTTGAATGTTTGGTAGAATTCACCAGGGAAGCCGTCTGGTCCTGGACTTTTATTTTTGGGGAGTTTTTTGATTACTGTTTCGATCACCTTACTGGTGATTTGTTTATTCAAATTCTCTACTTCTTCTTGATCCAGTTTTGGAAGGTTGTATGATTCTAAGAATTTATCCATTTCTTCCAGATTGTCGAATTGGTTGGCATATAGCTTTTCATAGTATTCTCTTATAATCTTTTGTATTTCTGAGGTGTCTGTTGTAACCTCTCCTCTTTCATTTCTGATTTTACTTATTTGTGCCTTCTCTCTTTTTTTCTTGGTGAGTCTAGCTAAAGGTTTGTCTATTTTGTTGATCTTTTCAAAGAACCAGCTCTTGGTTTTATTAATTTTTTATATTATTTTTTAGTCTCTATTTCATTTATTTCTGCTCTTATTTTTATTATTTCCCTTCTTCTACTGATTTTGGGCTTTGTTTGTTCTTCTTTTTCCAGTTCCTTTAGGTGCATTGTTAGATTGTTTATTTGAGATTTTTCTTGTTTGTTGAGATAGGCCTGTATCGCTATAAACTTCCCTCTTAGAACCGCTTTTGCTGTATCCCATAAATTCTGGCATGTCGTATTTTCATTTTCATTTGTCTCCAGGTATTTTTTGATTTCTTTGATTTCTTCGTTAACCCAGTTGTTGTTCAGTAGCATTTTGTTTAATCTCCATGCATTTGTGGCTTTTCTGATTTTCTCCCTATAGTTGATCTCTAGTTTCATACCGTTGTGGTCAGAAAAGATGGTTGGTATTATTTCAATCTTCTTAAATTTATGGAGACTTGTTTTGTGGCCTAATATGTAATCAATCCTGGAGAATGTCCCATGTGCATTTGAAAAGAACGTGTATTCTTCGGTTTTTGGATGGAATGCTCTGTATATATCTACTAGGTCCATCTGTTGTAGTGTGTCCTTTAAGGCCAATGTTTCCTTATTGATCTTCTGTTTGGATGATCTATCCGTTGGTGTAAGTGGAGTGTTAAAGTTCCCTACTATTATTGTGTTACTGTCTATTTCCGTTTTTATGTCTGTTAATAATTGCTTTATATATTTAGGTGCACCTACATTGGGTGCATAGATATTTACAAGTGTTATATCCTCTTGTTGGATTGTTCCCTTGATCATTATGTAATGCCCTTCTTTGTCTCTTTTTACAGTTTTTGTTTTAAAGTCTATTTTGTCTGATATGAGTACTGCTACCCCAGCTTTCTTTTCATTGCCATTTGCATGGAGTATCTTTTCCATCCCTTCACTTTCAGTTTGTGAGCGTCTTTAGGTCTGAAGTGTGTCTCTTGTTTGTAGCATATATATGGGTCCTGTTTTTTTATCCAGTCAGCCACCCTACGCCTTTTAACTGGAGCATTTAGTCCATTGACGTTTAAAGTAGCTATTGATAAGTATGTACTTACTGCCATTTTTTGACTTTTTTTTTTTTCTCAGTGTTTTAGTAGTCCTTCTCTGTTCCTTACTTCTTCTGTACAGAATTGATGGTCACTTTAGTTTGACCTCTGTCTGAAAGCTCTACTCTTTAACTCCTCTCCTCCCTCCTTTTATGTTTTTGATATCATATCTAACTTCTTTTTTGTACATTTGTATCCATTACGTTCTAATCATGGAAATAAATAATTTTTCCTAGTTATGGTCTTCTCTTTTCCCCTTAAATCAGTCCCTTTAACATTTCTTGTAGCACTGGTTTCTCGGTGACAAACTCCTTTAATTTTTGCTTATCTGGGAAAATTTTGATCTCTCCTTCCATTTTGAATGATAACCTTGCTGGGTAGAGTATTCTTGGCTGTAAGTTTTTTCCTTTTAGCACTTTAAATATATCGTGCCATTCTCTTCTAGCCTGTAAGGTTTCTGCTGAGAAGTCAGCTGATAGCCTTATGGCGTTTCCTTTATATGTAACTTGACATTCTCTTGTGGCTTTTAGGATTCTCTCTTTATCTTTAATTCGGGACATTTTGATTATGATGTGTCTTGGTGTGGGTCTCTTTGGGTTTATCTTGTTTGGGGCTCTCTGTGCTTCCTGTACCTGGATGTCTGTTTCCTTCCTTAGGTTTGGGAAGTTTTCATCTATTATTTCTTGAAATAGATTCTCTGCCCCCTTGTCTCTCTCTTCTCCTTCTGGGACACCTATAACATGGATGTTAGTGCGCTTGATGTTGTCCCAGAGGTCCCTTAGACTGTCCTCACTCTTTTTAATTCTTTTCTCTTTTACCTGTTCACCTTGGGTAATTTCTTCTAGTCTTTCTTCTAGCTCACAGATCCGTTTTTCTGTATCCTCTACTCTGCTTTTGAGTCCCTCTAATGAATCTTTCATTTTCAGTATTGTATTTGTCATTTCTGATTGGTTCTTTTTTATATCTTCCATTTCTTTGTTGACATTCTCACTGAGTTCATCTATTCTTCTCCCCAGATCAGTGAGCATCCTTAACACTCTTAGTTTGAACTCTCTGTCAGGTAAGTTGCTCATTTCTGTTTCACTTAGTTCCTTTTCTGGGGTTTTGTCCTGTTCCCTTACTTGGAATGTATTCTTTTGCCTCCTCATTTTGCCTCTTTCCCTGTGCTTGTTTCTACATATTAGGTAGGTCAGCTACGTCTCCTGCTCTTGGATAGGTGACCTTATGTAAGTGATGCCTTAGGAGGCTTCCAGTGTGCTTCCCTCAGTTCTCAATGTTCCAGGGGTGACCCCTATGTGGGCCACGTGTGTCCTTCTATTGTGGCCTGTTAGCTCTCCCTATAGGCACCCAGGGTGGCTGAGTTATGCTCCTGGCCAGCTGTTGTAATGCTCAGCTGCTTGTAGTTGTTGTGGGCCCTTCAGTCTCTTTATCAGGTGTGGGGAGCCCCAGCACGGTTGGCTGTAAGTTCTAATACCACATTTGTGTTGCAGTATTTCTTTTAAGTGAGGAGGCCCCCAGCATGGCAGGTTGTTAGGCTCAGGGCCTTACAATTGCTGTAAGCCTCTAGCCTAGTGGTCTCTTGTCAGCTCTCTGAGGATTGCAGCTGGGTGGGGCTGGCTTCAGGCACAGGAGCACCCAATTGTTTCAGGCTTTGGAAGGTGGGGCAAACCCCCTATGTGGGTCTTTGAGAAGCACAAGTCTTCTGCAGCTGACAAGCCCTGTTGCCCACAGGTCCACACCACTGCCAACACAGTCCTGCCCCGTGTGAGTGCCCCGACCTCCCCAAGCGGACCCAGTCTCTCCATGGCGGGAGCCCCACACACTCCGCCACCGCCCCACACTCTCCACCCGCTCCTTGTGCACACCCTGCCCGCTCAAGTCGGCTCAGTTGCCAGGCTGCAGAGAATCCAGTCACCAATCTATGCAGGCCCACACGTTGCCTGAGGGCTTGTTGTTGGGTGGGGCCAGTCTCTAGGGTGGGCTGTCTGCCCTGGCTGAGCTGGATTAAATCGGTGCTGTAGTGGGTGGAGCAGACCCTGGGCTAGCAGGCCTCAGGGAGAACTCCAATGGCGTCTGTGTCAGCACACTCACACCAGGCCACAACAATGGCCACCGCCAATGTCCCAGTCCCTGGAGAGGTCTCACCCCTCACCGAGATGCACTCAGGGCCTATTAGGTGAGTCTCTTGTCACCAAAGCACTGTGCACCTTTCTTTCTGGTGATTTTAGGATGCTTTCTGGAACGGGTGAGTTTGTGCGCGGGCCCTTTAAGAGCCAGTTTTAGTTTCTTTGTGAACCGAGTTTTCTGGGGGTGCTCCCCAATGCTTTAGTAGCAGGCAAAGTCAGATATTATGCCGCTGGTCTCGATTTTGCTGGGTCCACAAAATGCCCACAGCGGGGGCGCTCCCGGCTCAGGACCCGGCGCCTCCAGGGAGGGTGCGTACCTGTGCGCTGCTCCCGGCGGCTGTGAAGCTGGCGGCTTTTGAAGGCGGTGTTTTTCCTCTCCGGAAGGGGGTCTCTGCCTCTTCTACCCCAGTTAGGATTGTCCGTTGTTGCAGGAGTTCCTCTTATCCAGTTTTCAGTTCTGTCTCAGGGGTAATTTTTCCACGAGTAGTTGTAAATTGGCTGTGTCCGCGGGAGGAGGTGAGTTCAGAGTCTGCCTACACCGCCATCTTGACTCCGCCTCTACAACCCCAGAATTTAATCCTCAAAGTAGCCAAACTCCAAAGTTTAAACTCCCAGCTAAGGCAGAACTCTATGCGTAGGTCAGAACAATTGTGGGGAAAAAAATGGGACCCTAAAACATGGAATGGGTATATCTGGGTGATGCCCCTGAAAATTTTGTAATTCTCAAATTCCTCTAGACTCACTGAGCCTGCAGCAGCAGCCCACATCTCTGTAAAAACAAAAGGATAACAGTGGGGCCGGTCCCGTGGCACAGTGGTTAAGTTCACGTGCTCCACTTCAGTGGCATGAGTTCACAGGTTGAGATCCCAGGCACACACCTATGCCACTTATCAGCTGTGCTGTGGTGGCAACCCACATATAAAATAAAGGAAGATTGCCACAGATGTTAGCTCAGGGCGAATCTTCCTTGAGCAAAAAGAGGAAGATTGGCAACAGATGTTAGCTCAGGGCAAATCTTCCTCAACAAAAAAAAAAGAAAAGGATAACAAGTCTCCCTTGCTTAAAAAAGATGCAGAGGCCTCTTCCCCACAAAACTATCTCTTAAAATCTGTCCTAACCAAGAACATGTTGGGCCTGAGAAGCAAGGGAAAGGAGCACACCTCAAAAGAGCAGCAGACCTAGCCACCATGGGCCAGGAAGAGCCAGTAGAGTATACACGGTACAGATCCTGAGGGAGATTTATCAAGAGTGCCAGAACATAAAGTTGGATACAAAGAAATTACCAATGTATCCTCTTCTGGGATACAGAATATAACTCTCTGTCAAAGACCTAAAGAGATGGTACAAACATCCTACCAGGATGGCTTCTAGGAGCATGGAAAATGTAATGGCTAAGTGAGTGGAAATACCTGAATTGCCATATCAGATAGTTGAAAATGGTATTTAAAAGCTAACAGAAGTGGGCGTACTAGAGTGAATATAACATAAAAGACCAGAAAACCCACATACTTACCAAAATCATAAGGAGTATGCTAGTGAGAGAGGCATCAGCATAATTTTAAAATTCAGTGTGGTTCTCCTCTGTAGGGTAGGGTTAATATTAGAAGATGATATTACAGAACAGGGTCAAATAATAGCAATAGTTATGATAGAATCTCAGAACAACAGAACCCAAGCAGCAAGAAGGGACAGTAGCCAGATGGCTGCAATTATTACAAGTGATGATTTCAGAGGGACAACTAGGGAAGCCTGACAAACACAGATTTATGAAAATGGTTCATAGAACACAGCTTCCCTAGGGGCAAATCAGATGGACAGTGAACAAGAATACTACACAAGCTGTAAAATTGAAAGATGTCAAGGATTATCAGAAGTCTGAGGATAGTTGCCCCAATAAAAAGTCATGGTTTCTTGTTAGGTTTTGAACTCAGAATTCATTGATTAAAAGAAAGGTGGGGTCCCCAGAAGGAAGGACCCTGGAACACCATGGCAAGTATAAATAGTCATAAATCTCTCAATCTTTTCCTAAAGGAAACTACAGCCATTTAATTTGGGAACTGTACACCGGGGAAAGGGAAATACTCAAACATTTCAAAGACTACCGGAACAATAGTCATGTCCTGTCAAAAGATGACATGATCAAACATTTCACAAAACAGGATAAACAGATGGCAAATAAGCACATGAAAAGATGCTCAACATCATTAGTCATATGGAAATGCAGATTAAAACCAAAATGAAATATCACTACACACCTATCAGAATGGCTAAAATAAAAAATAGTGACAACACCAAATGCTGACAGGGATGTCGAGAAACTGGAATATAAAATGATACAGCCACTCTGGAATATGTTTGGGCAGTTTCTTAAAAAACTAAACATGCAACTACTATATGATTTCTCAATTGCACTCTTGAGAGCAATCCCAAAGAAGTGAAAACTTATGTTCACAAAAAAACCTGTATGAATGCTTATAGCAGCTTTATTCATCATATGCAAAATTTGGAAACAATCCAGATATCCTTCAACATAGTGCAACAAACTGTGGTATCTCCATACCATGGAATACTACTTAGCAATAAAAAAGAACAAACCATTACTACACACAATAACCTGGATGAATCTCCAGGGAATTATGGAGAGTGAGAAAAGCCAATCCCAAATGGTTTCATACTATATATTTCCATTTATACATCATTATTGAAATGACAAAATTATAGAAGTGATTAGGTTAGTGGTTGCCAGGCCTTAAGGAGGAGAAGGGAGTGGGAGGGAAGCGGATGTGACTATAAGAGGACAACCTGAGGGATCCCTGTGGTGATGGAAATGGTCTGCATTTTGACTGAATCTGTGTCAATATCCTGATTGTTATATTTTAATATAATTTTACAAGAAGTTACCATTGGGAGAAACTGTATAAAAGGTACTCAGAATCTCTATTATTTCTGACAACTGCCTGTGAGTCTAGAATTATCTCAAAATTAAAAATTTATTTTAAAAAGTTTCAGGCTGTGGTGCAAGGCTCCTTGCAGACCCTGTGGTGTTCTCGGTGTCATGGGTGGGAAAAGACAGGATGTGGAGTTCGTGACTAGTCCCAATGGGAGAATCATAACTCAGATCATCAGGGACCTGGAGCAAGACCATGCTGTATGAGGCAGAGAATTATAATCACCTTTTGATGTACCACTAGGACCTGGTAGGGAGTGCCTGATTGTGGGACACCAAGTGACTTTGCAGCCAGCTTTGATACATTCATACAGTGCAATACTACCCAGCAATAAAAACAAGGAATGAACTACCTGAATACAATATGGATGAATCTCAAAACTTTATACTGAGTGAAAGAAGACAGACTCAAAAAGTACCTATTGTAAAATTCCATTTATATGGATTTCTAGAACTGAAAAAAAAATGTATAGCATTAGAAATAAGATTAATAGTTGTTTGGGGTTGAGGAGGCAGCAGACTGCTTCCTGAGGAGTACAAGCAAGCTTTCTGGGATGACAGAAATATGCTGTATCTTGCCTGGGGTAGTAGTTATATGGGTTTTTACAACTCTCCAAGCTCATCAAATTGGACAGGCAAAATGTGAGCACACTATTGCATACAAATAATATCTCAATAAATTTGACTTTTAAAATTGTTTTAAAAAGGACTTAGGAACCAACTTGAATAAGCTCTCACTGAGATAGGAGAATTTGGGCATCAACTTCCGTGCACAGGAGTTGAACTCCTCAGTACCTCTCACTTGCTTGCCCTCTCACTGGCTTTAGGGAAAGTCCTGACAGCAGGTGAAAAGGCACACAGTGTGCCTGACATAGGATGCTATCAAATCCAGCGAGTCTGATTTCCTGTGGAAGTGTCTACTACATCAGTGGCTGAAATGAGAGCTGGGTTAAGTCAATACGACGCCCGGGCACCAGAGCGTCTTCTACATTGTCGATGGATGGTAATATCACAACATCACACGTAAAGTATTCTTCCTAAAAATTTGAACCTAAATATAGTTAAATCTTTAAATTTTGAACTAATCTCTAGATATAATTATCAGTTTAAGGACATAGCAGGCAACAGAGGAACATGCTAAGTTATCCAATGTGATATTGGATATTATATAATATTATATCCAATGTGATATAATCACCAAATTGCAATCTAGTAAATTCCACAGGCCAAATAATCAATTTCTTCAACAAACTGTCTATGACGAGAGAGAGAAAGAGAGACAGATAGAGAGACTTACAGATTAACAAAAAATTAAGAGACTTATCAACCAATTGCAATGCATGTGTGGTGATAATGAAAGTGCACCTCTCTGAACTCCAACTGCAGGGAGTGAATTGACTGATATTCCCAGCTTTGGGCTCTGACATTCATCACTGCATGTGCACTGAGGCCATGCCTCCCACAGGCTATTTCTAGCCAGTGACTGACTGTGGCATGAGTACTAGGGATGCTCATTCCTGGGAGACTTGGAACCCTTTGGGGCACTACTTTGACTTAAGAGCTTCCCATACATCTTGCCAAACTTACTTAGAACTGCACTGCAGTCTAGGACTCTTCTGCTCAACCTTCCTTGTTCCTTCTCTTTCCTTCACAACAGTAAGACCTGCATTGCAATCTAGTGGCACTCTCAGACTCTCCTGGCTCCTTTCCTATTTCCTTTCACTGGCATTTACTCTAATAAATCTCATGCATGGCCAATTTCATACCAACACATCATATATCTTAGATGTTGATTCAAATAGCAAACTATACAAAGGTCAGCAAACTGTAGCCTGTAGGTCAAATGCAGCCTGTGACCTGTTTTTGTGCAGTGTATGTGCTTAAAATGGCTTTTATATTTTAATTTGTGTGTGTGTGTGTGTGTGTGTGTGTGTGTGAGGAAGACTAGCCCTGAGCTAACATCTGCTGCCAATCCTCCTCTTTTGCTGAGGAAGATTGGCCCTGGGCTAACATCTGTGCCCATCTTCCTCTACTTTATATGGGACGCCGCCACAGCATGGCTTGACAAGTGGTGTGTCGGTTCACGCCCAGGATTCGAACCTGCGAACCCCGCCACCAAAGCAGAGCACACGAACTGAAGCGCTACACCACTGGGCTGGCCTGCTTTTATATTTTAAATGGTTGTAAAAGAAAACAAACTAGAATATGCAATGGAGACTGTATGTGGCCTCAAACCCTAAAATGTTTATTGTCTGGTCCTATATACAAAAAAAGTTTGCTGACTCCTGAACTATGGAAGAAAGGAAAGAAGAAAGAAAAGAAGGACTCAAGGAAGGGAAGGAGGGAAGGAATGAAAAAAAAAGCATTTATCAGGCATTTGATGAAATTTTACTGTTGACTAGATATTTGATGATATTTAGAAATTATTGTTTATTTTGTAGGCATAATATTAGTGTTGTGGCTATGCTTTAAAAGTTCTTGTTTTTTTTAGAGATATATAAAAATATTATCAAGTGAAATGATATAATATCTGGGATTTACTTCAAAAAATGCACATGACTGGGAGAAGGCAGGAGTGTGGAGATAACAAGATTGGCTATGAGTTGATAATTGGTGATAGAGGGTGATAGGTACATAGGTATTCCCTATACTATTCTCCCTACTTATACATATATTTGAAACACTCTATGATAAAATGTTTACAAATTTATTAAAGAAATTAGAGGGTAAAATAAAATAAAAATAAGGAAGACTTTTAATATTAAAGTACTATTTAAAACACAATAAGAAAATATTTGACAATATTAATCGTTGTGGGTTGAATTGTGTCTCCCAAAAATCATATGTTAGGAAACCCCCAGTATCTCAGAATGTGAACTTCTTTGGAAATAGGGTCATTGCAGCTGTAATTAGTTAAGATGAGTAGGGTGGGTCCCTAATCCAATATGACTAATGTCCTTATAAATAGAACGACACATGAAGAGAGGGAGACAGACATGGAGGGTGACAACGTGGAAAGACACGGGGAGAAGACGGCCATCTACAAGTCAAGGAGAGAGACCTGGAACAGTTCCTTCCCTCGTGGCCCTCAGAAGGAACCAACCCTGCTAACATCTTAATCTCAGATTTCTAACCTCCAGACTGTGAGACAAAAAATTCCTGTTGTTTAAGCCACCCAGTTTGTGGTACTTTGTTATGGCAGCCCCAGCCCTAACCCACTAATGAAATGCAGTGTATTCTTTAGAAAGAAAGTTAAATGGCCAAAATTGATCTAAGAAAGAAGAATAGAACCAGAAAGACAAACAACTATGGATAAAATTGAAAAAAAAAAAAAAAAAGAGAGATTCTCCCCAAAGACTGTAAATTTCGGAACAGTTTTCCTGGAATGTCCATTCCAATTTCCATGGAATCGCAAATGTCATTCTATAGAAACTCTTCCAAAGTGTATAAAAGGTCTGACTCTACTGGGGGCTGGCCCCGTGGCTTAGTGGTTAAGTGCGCGCGCTCCGCAGCTGGCGGCCCAGGTTCGGATCCCGGGCGCGCACCGATTCACCGCTTGCCCACCCATGCTGAGGCCACCTCCCACATACAGCAACTAGAAGGATGTGCAACTATGACATACAACTATCTACTGGGGCTTTGGGGAGCAAAAGGGAAAAAAAAGGAGGAGGATTGGCAATAGATGTTAGCTCAGAGCCCGTCTTCCTCAGCAAAAAGAGGAGGATTAACATGGATGTTAGCTCAGGGCTGATCTTCCTCACAAAAAAAAAAAAATTCTAAAAAACAAAGAAAAGGTATGACTCTACCAAGTCATTTACTCGTGAATGTAGCTCTTAAGAATCCACAGATCAAAGGACAATTTCTCTTCTATGCCTTTATTTAAGGAAACGATAAGAGCAAATATTGCTAAAATATTTACATTCTAAATGCTTTTCATACATTAATTTATATAAACTTCAAAACAACCTCTGAGGTACATATTATTATTATCACCATTTCACTGATGTGAAAATTGAGATACAGAGAATTAAGTAACAGGCCCAAGACCACGTATCTGAGAAGTGACAGAACTGGGGTGGGCAGTGCAGCTCTAGAGGCCAAATCCCTCAACAATTTTTACACCATCTCCCTGTTGAGAACCTGTGTTCATTGCAGTCTTCATAAACAGCAAAAAAGGAGGAAAAGGGAATCTTTAAATGAGCAAATATCCATCTATGTGATGGAAGAGTAGGCAGAATACCAAAATAATTTTTAAACAATCATCAGTGATGGGGAAATAATCAAGAGCAGAAAAAACAGCACAGAAAGATATTTTAAGATTAACTTTTGTTGTATTTGGATTCAATAAAACAGTAAAAGATAAATCTGATTAAATATTTTTAAATGAGCTAGAGAACATATATTGACATAAGAAACTAATATTAAAAAGTGGGGTGATTTTCATAAGCAAGCTGAGTAAAATTCTTGTAAATAAAAGCTTTTTCTCATAATAATTTTGCTTTTCCTTAAAATACAAGAAAGAAACATGAATAAATATTACTGTAATCCCTCTACTTAGTAATAATCCCTGAAGTGACAACACACTCTATCGTAATACATCATGGCATCTCTCACCTCCCTTGTCCCCACTGTCATTCTCTCCCCCAAAGGCTTAAAGTAGTATATAGATACTACAAAATTCTTGGTGCTTATTAATTGTAAATATTGTCATCTGCACTAAACCAACATTAAGGTAATAAATTTGACACAAAACTATGTCAAGCAAAAGCTAAGATTAGCAAAGTAATATAGATAGTGTACTCTTCTTGGAACTATGCATGATAGAACAAAATATTAGCAGTTAAAATGACACCCCACTCCCAGACACTACGTATGCTCATGCTTAATGTATGTGGGAGAAAAAATGTTCTCTTTTCTATAAAGGCTTAAATATAATTCATGCAATTTAAACTACTAAATTTATCCCTTTATTTTTAAGTTCTGTTGCTGAAATTATTAAGTCAACATTGTTAATTCTACAATTGAAAGTGATAACATCCTTTCAGGAATTTTTCTTCCAGAAATAGAAGAGGAAACTTGCTTTCAAACAAATCCTTATCTTGACTTACAGGTGAACATTTATTCAGTAGACAAGAATTTTTCAATATACATATAAGTTAAAAGGAGCAATTTCTCTATAACTCACTAATTTCATAAATCAAATTATGGTTTGATTTTTATATATCATTATAAACTTGGGAGAGGAGAACAGAGAAACAAAGAAATTTGTGGTCTCAGGTGCTAAATAAATGTGAAAGTAAATTAACAGGTAAATTGAAGTTCCTTTGACAAGAAGTGTTGATACTAGTTTTGTAAGTCTAGGAAAGCACACTTGCACAAAAAGCACATTTTACAATAAATGTAACCATCTGGAGAGACTGGATAATGTGGATGCCACAATAAGGGGCTAATCCTACTTTTTAAAAAGCCATCCAGAATGGTTGCTTTCTTTCTAAGTTGAAGATGCCTGTTTTAGTCAGCTTGGACGGCCACAACAAAATATAGACTGGGTGGCTTAGACAATAGAAATGTATTTTCTCACAGTTCTGGAGGCTAGAAGTCCCAGATCAACGTGCCAGCTGACTTAGTTCCTGGTGAGACCTCTCTTCCTGGCTTGCAGAGGGCCTCCTTCCTGCTGGGTCTTCACATGGCGGAGAGAGTTTGTTCTCATGCACAAGTGAGCTCTCTTCCTGTCTCTTCTTCTAAGGATACTAATCCTATCGGATCAGGGTCCCACTCTTATGACTTTATTTAACCTTAATTATCTCCACAAAGGCCCTAATACAGTCACATTAGGGGTTGGAGCTTCAACATATGAACTTGAGGAGGGCACAAACATTCAGTCCAGACAATCATCTTAGCTAGGATTTCAGACAGTCTTCAGTTTCCAAATCTTCTAAACAACCACTTAGCTTCCTTGGCATGCAAAGTATTTCTTTCTTTACCTACAGATACTATTGTTACTTAGTTGCATCTCTGTCCATTCTTTTCTCTTTCCTTGAGAGGAAGAGAGCTAAAACAACTGATTTTGAGACAGGGAAATCATGTTTCTTAAGCCAATTTTGGCCTGTGAGGAGACTCCCGCAAAGCCATAAACTTTTTAGAAACTATGGATAATGTCATATTTAGTTTATGATTTTAAACTTCTTCCTACATTTTGATTTCTTTTAGTAAGCCACCAAGAAGTCAATAAAGTTGGTTACTTCCATATAGACTTGGTGATTTTGTGGGTAATTAAGGAACAGGGTAGTATGAGAATAGTGAAGCCTTTTTTAAGTTACCCCTCTGCTGACTCACTGTCATGAAGGGCTCTGGGGAAGGGGTAATAGTCCTTAGATTCATAAGCTAAATGTCTTCTTCTCCTCTCAACTCTCAACAACTGCAAACCATTGTTTTTGTTAGTTCTGTTGAGTCAATTCTGACTTCTAGGGACCCTGAGTACAGCAGAGCAGAACGCTGCCTGGTCTTTTTGTGCCATCCTCTCACCTTCTGGTGCTCTATCAGACAATGCTCCACTGCTATTCATAGGGTTTTCACAGCCAATTTTTTTGGAAGTTGGTGACCAGGTTCTTCTTTCTAATAGGTCTAGTCTGGAAGCTCTGCTGAAACCTGTTCACCGTGAGTGACCCTGCTAGTATTTGACATACTGTGGCACAGCTTTCAGATCACAGCAACATGCAGCTGCCACAGTATGACAACCAACAGACAGGTGGTGTGGTTCCCTGACTGGGAAACGAACCCGGGGCCACGGCAGTGAAAGCACCAAATCATAAGCACTAGACCACCAGGGCTGGCTAATGCAAACCATAGCACATGATAATTTGTAGTAATAGAGCTCTCAAAATCTAAATTATTAAGTGTATAATAATACCATGATTGGGAGCAGATGGGCTTCAGAAGAACCTTCTAGTATTGGCATTGGCAGGCCAATGTCTCTCAGTCCGTGATGCATGCCTTCTCATTCTTTCTGATCATCAAATATTGTACCAAACACACACACACACACACACACCCTATATATACTCACACCCTCACACACTCATACATATACATCATCTGAGGACATATATTAATCCTTAGTAATAATACACCCCATAGTCATATTAAAAAAGAGAAACATTTTCTCAAAACAATATAATCTACTCTGAACACTCCATTTCACTGGAGAAACTGCTTTACATTATAATGTGAAGGGTGTCAGTACCCACTTAGTACGTCCTCCTGCTTCTAACCCTGCCCAGATTCTTTTCATGTATAGGAAATGTGAGGCTCATTACAACTACCCTTTCAAGCAACAGATCCATCAGCCTTTAATGATCATTTTTGGCATTAGTGAGCACTACCAAAGCTTAAAAATTGTTTTACCTTTTACTATAGGGCTGATACAATTCTTAGGTAAGACATTATTCCCATACCACTTACTAAAGGTAGAAGAAAGTCTGTATGAAGATATTTCCAGAAATCCCGTGGACTGAGGAATGGAGACAAACTCATTCTTTCTGTAATAATATATATTTAGCAGTCTGACTTTATATTCTTAATTGATTATGAGATCCTTGTAAGGGAATATGTCTTATCTGAATATCTTGAGAGTATTTTTCACAGTAACCTGAAAGTGAGCATATTTTCTAAAATAAAAAAATCTGTTCTCACCATCTGATTAAGGATTTTTGGTTAGTTAATATTTATATAAAAGTCTCACAAATTTCTATAAATTATATTTACTTATAAATTTAATGAAAACACTTTAAATAGCCATTAAATAGTAACCGAATGCCTTTTCTTTCTCTGGTACATAAACGTCATCCTAGTTTCACTTCAATTAGGTATTGGGATAAATTTAGGTAAGAAAGTGGAAGTAGTTAAAACAGCTTGCCTTAACTTGTACAATAGATTGATAGTAATAAAATAGAACCCAGTTTCCTGACTGATATTGTATGAAGAGTTTCAAATTATTCTCTGTGATATAAGAGCACATTAATGTGGTCTATGAGGTTTCTACAGCAGATCTATGAGTTTTTACAAGACATCAAGCAGATGCCTCTAATGGTTTACCAACCACTCATCCCTTAACCCCTTCCAGTATGGTTTTCTCCCACAACACTCCACTAAAACTGCTTTCTCAGAAGTTGTCAATGATCTTTCTCAGGGCCTACTTCTCTTGAATGCTCAGAAAGAGAAAATTGTATATTCCATCACCACCTTTTGAAACACCCATCTTACCTACGTCATTAGAATATCTTGGTAATTCTTTATCTCTTTCTTTCTCCTCTCTTTCCCCTTCCTCTTCTTCAATGCTACAAAATGTGGGTGTTCTTCAAGGTTTCATGCTTGACTTTCTTCTTTTGTGCTGTGCATTTATCTCCTCTCTTCTCTGTTCACTATCTTCCCAAGTGACTAAGATCATTATGCAAATGAGCCTCAAAACTGTATCTCTGAATTCTCTCCTCCAATTTAATCCTGACATTACAAATGCCAGCTAAATATTACTACAAGTGTTAGGATGTAATGATCAGGAGAATAGGAAGTGAAAAGATGTAGAGGTGGGTTTCTCTAAATAGAAGGAGATAAGGAAGACACTATATAGAGGGATAAGAAATTTTTAAAAACATATGAAACTGGGCAGGAACTGATGAGTTCCATGAAAGAAGTTCTGTATACGAAAGGATATTTTGCTGTTAGGTTCTATAATAAAAAATTGATTGTATTGGGTCCATATAAATAGGTTTCTCAGTTTATAAGAACATGTGTTAGTGAGACACTAGGAGATGTTAGACATATATGAGATATATCATAAGGACGATAAGAGAGTTTTGTTTTGTTATCATTGCAGAGTTGAAAGTTGTCTAAGAGGTCAGAGAGTGAGATCATATGAGGAAAGGTTAAGTTGATGGAAAAAAGGAACACATGCAACCTGGAAGCTCAGCACATCTTGAGCACTACTCATGCCTGTCATTTCTCCCACTGCTGTGGTGGCAAATATAAGTAACCTCAAGATATCCACGTTACATCCATCATCCTGTCTATTGCCATGGCAACATAAAAGGAAAACCTAGAGGGAGCAGAATAGAGAGTCAACCACAAATTTTCTAAACTCCTTTACATTACTCCAACACCTTTCTATGCATAAGCAATCTATGTTCTCCTCTTACCAACGGTACCATCATTATCACATACTAGGTTCTAACTGTATCACCTTTGACTTCTTTCTTATCCCTAATGCTCACATTAAATGTCAGTTTTTTCTGATTCTTCTTCTAACATAATTTTCTTTACTAACCTATCTTTTCCATCGTCAGCACTACCATCTGGGTTTAGACACTTTGACCTCATGATTATACTATTATAAAATGTGCCTTCACTGGTCTCAGGCCATCCTATGTCCTGCTCACAATTAATTTTCAAAAAGCACTCCTCTGATTATTTCAGCCTCCTGGACCATTCTAGTTAAAATCTACTCTGGTGCAGCAGGAAGCATAGAAAGTTCTGGTGTAAGACTGGAGTTTGAGGTATGGACCCAGGATGCCTCACTGTTCACTTTGTGGCACCATTAATGTAGTTAATGAATGAAAATGACTCTCTCATTTTAGACTAAATTTCAGTATCAAAGATCACTGCCCTAGAAGCAAATAACAGACATGACAAAACAGGACTGACGACTACAAATACAAAGCAGAGTCCCTTATCTATGAATGATCTTAGCTAATATTACTCTTGAGATGAACCATTCCCTGAGCTGCTTTTATTAAGAAAAGTCTTTTATTTAATTTCTCTGAAATCAATTAATGTTATACCTTCAGTGAACACAAAGGAGATTACAAGACCTAGGAGGTCCTATCACCTCCTGTCCCTCACTACCTGGGAACTTTCTTCTTCTTACTGTTTGAATTTGGAGGCTCATATTCAGTTGACGATTACCTTCTTCTATTTCTTCTTACACATTCATACATATTTCAGCCCTGAGCACAGCTGTACATCCTTTAACTGTATTTTGTTACCTCGCTGTGCTGTTCCCCACAGCAGCTATTCCAAAACTTCTCACACTCCACAAATCCCTCAAGCCCTCTCCCCCAAATTTTCTCCCTTCCTTGTTCTCAGACACAGAGGTGGTTTCCCCTACCTTACAAGCCAAATGTGAGGATTGTAATTCAGTCTCGTTATGAAGGGATTCAAACTTATGGGGGCAAAGAATCAAAAAAACCTTCAATTAAGATGAAGTAGCCACACTGAAGAAACTGAGGAGAGGCATAGTAATTGCATTTGTAACAACCGTGGGATGAATGGGTGTGCCTGCCTCTAATCCACAGTGCTCATAGGAGTGCCATCCACAGTGATCATAAATACCACAAAAGCTCTTATTGAGCCTCATGTTACTGGGTCATCAACATAGATTTCACTCATTTCTAGAAAGGTTTCACACTGAAAATCTGCTGTGAAAATGCGATAGAGTACATCAGTACTTAACTGGTATTATTTTTAATCTATATATTGAGGCATTCATCTTCTTTTCTCCCCTAAATTTTAAACCAGTAACAATTTTTCTATTTTTTCATAAATTTCATCTGTATTATTTATCTGGAAAAAGTTTTTTGAGTCCAAATAAACTATAAATTATTTTCTTGTCTATATATTTTTTCTTCCTATTTGTGAAAGGGAATCCTTATGGAGTCTTTCTTTAATTTTACTCTGATACATTATTTTTCTCCTTTTCTCTGCTGGTCAGTCTAATACCCAGGAGAAGGAAAGGGCAATTTTAAAATCACATTTCCTAGCAGAGGCTTAATGTAACTAAAAAGATAGTAGAAATGTTCAGAATCTGAAGTGTGGAGTATTTAGAACCTTCTCTCAAAATCTGCCCCCGTCCGATGTTTCTTATCTCAGCAATAGTCACACAGTCTATCTGCACAAGCCAAGAACCTAGGCATCGTCCTTGGTATTTACCTGTCCCTTGACCTACATATATAACCCGTCACCAGGTCCTGCTGCTTTTATCATTTGAATATTTCTCAAACTGCTCCACTGATTTCCCCTTCCATTGCCATCACTCTAGTGCCAGCCGCCATCCAAACTACAGCCAGCGTCGTATAAAGTAATTAACAGTGTGTACTTAGGAAGTAGGTAAGCCTGGCTCAATTCTCTGCTCTGCCTGGTCTTAGCTGTGGTCCGTTGGGATATGTTTTTAATCTCAAGTTTCTTAATCATGTAATGGAGCTAATATGAGTAATATTAGTATTTATTTACTCCATAGGCTTACTGTGCATTAAATGAGATAATCGATATAATGTGTTTAACACAGTTTTTAGCACATACCAGAAGCTTCTAAATGTCAGTGTTTGCTTTCATCAGATTAGCATACTATATCCATCATGTTAATCAATGGATCATATTAATCAATGTATTCTCTAGACCTGGGCTATCCAATGTGGTAGCCACTAGCCATGTGTGGCTACTGAGCACTTGGAATGTGGATAGTACAAATTAAGATGGTCTTGTAAGTGTAAAATACACAATAGATTTTTAAAATTTTGGTATTAAAAAAATGTCAACTATCTCAATAGTTTTTTATATTAATTATGGGTTAAAATGCTAATATTTTTATAGATTAAGTTAAAATACATTGTTAATATTAATTTTATTTTTTTTACTTTTAAATATGGCTACTAGAAAATATAAAGTTACATATTTAACTCACATTTACGGTTAGAATTATATTTCCATTTTGCCCGTTTTCTCTTATTTATACTACTAGAATGGCCAGCTACATTCTTGAAAGGCTCCAAGTGATATGAGTTTTTGTTTAAAACTATATTTAGGAGCTTTCGGTCAAGATGGCGGCATAGGTAGACTCTGAACTCACCTCCTTCCGCGGACACAGCCAATTTACAACGACTCGTGGAAAAATTACCCCTGAGACAAAACTGAAAACTGGATAAGAGGAACTCCTGCAACAACGGACAATCCTAAGTGAGGCGGAAGAGGCAGAAACTCCCTTCTGGAGAGGAAAAACGCCGCCTTCACAAGCCGCAGCGCCTCACGGCCACCCGGGAGCAGTCCACAGGTACGCAGCCTCCCTGGAGGAGCAGAGCCCTGAGCCGAGGAGTGCCCCCGCTGTGGGCATTTTGTGGACCCAGCACAATCGAGACCAGCAGCATAATATCTGACGTTGCCTGCTACTAAAACATTGGGGAATAGCCCCAGAAAAGCTGGTTCACAAAGAAATTAAAACCAGCTCTTAAAGGGCCCACCCGCAAACTCACCCATTTCAGAAAGCAACCTAAAATCACCAGAGAGAAAGGTGCACAGTGCTTTGGTGAAAAGAGACTCACCTGATAGGCCCTGCGTGCATCTCGGTGAGGGGTGAGACCTCTCCAGGGACCGGGACATTGGCGGCGGCCATTGTTGTGGCCAGGTGTGGGCATGCTGACACAGACGCCATTGGAGTTCTCCCTGGGGCCTGCTAGCCTACAGTCTGCCCCACCCGCTAGACCATCGATTTAATCCAGCTCAGCCAGGGCAGGCAGCCCAGCCTAGAGACTGGCCCCACCCAACAACAAGCCCTCAGGCAACTTGTGGGCCTGCATAGATTGGTGACTGGATTCTCTGCAGCCTGGCAACTGAGCCAACTTCAGTGGGGCAGGGTGTGCACAAGGAGCGGGTAGAGAGTGTGGGGCAGTGGAGGAGTGTGTGGGGCTCCCGCCATGGAGAGACTGGGTCCTCTTCAGGAGGTTGGGGCGCGCACACGGGGCAGGACTGTGTTGACACTGTGTGTGGACCTGTGGGCAGCAGCACTTGTCAGCTGCAGAAGACTTGTGCTTCTCAAAGACCCACATAGGGGGTTTGCCCCACCTTCCAAAGCCTGAAACAATTGGGTGCTCCTGTGCCTGAGGCCAGCCCCACCCAGCTGCAATCCTCAGAGAGCTGACAAGAGACCTAATAGGCTAGAGGCTTACAGAAATTGTAAGGCCCTGAGCCTAACAACCTGCCACGCTGGGGGCCTCCTCACTTAAAAGAAATACTGCAACACAAATGTGGTATTAGAACTTGCAGCCAACTGAGCTGGGGCTCCCCACACCTGATAAAGAGAGTGAAGGGCCCACAACAACTACAAGCAGCTGAGCATTACAACAGCTGGCCAAGAGCATAACTTGGCCTCCCTGGGCGCCTATAGGGAGAGCAAACAGTCCACAACAGAAGGACACACAGAGCCCACATAGGGGTCACCCCTGGAACATTGAGAACTGGGGAAGCACACTGCAGGCCTCCTAAGCCATCACTAACATAAGGTCACCTATCCAAGAGCAGGAGACGTAGCTTACTTACCTAATACGTAGACACAAGCACAGGGAAACAGTCAAAATGAGGAGGCAAAGGAATACATTTCAAGTAAGGGAACAGGACAAAACCCCATAAAAGGAACTAAGTGAAACAGAAATGA
Source organism: Diceros bicornis minor (assembly GCF_020826845.1). NCBI lineage: Eukaryota > Metazoa > Chordata > Mammalia > Perissodactyla > Rhinocerotidae > Diceros > Diceros bicornis. The sequence goes on along the minus strand of NC_080742.1, from coordinate 17,141,355 downwards.
GCAACCTACCCGACAGAGTGTTCAAACAAAGAGTGTTAAGGATGCTTACTGATGTGGGGAGAAGAATAGATGAACTCAGTGAGAATGTCAACAAAGAAATGGAAGATATAAAAAAGAACCAACCAGAAATGAAGAATACAATACTGGAAATGAAAAATTCACTAGAGGGACTCAAAAGCAGAGTAGAGGATACAGCAGAACGGATCTATGAGCTGGACGAAAGACTAGAAGAAATTACCAAAGGTGAACAGGTAAAAGAGAAAAGAATTAAAAAGAGTGAGGACAGTCTAAGGGACCTCTGGGACAACATCAAGCGCGCTTACATCCGTGTTATAGGTGTCCTGGAAGGAGAACAGCGAGACAAAGGGGCAGAGAATCTATTTCAAGAAATAATAGATGAAAACTTCCCTAACGAAAGGAAGGAAGCAGACATCCAGGTACAGGAAGCACAGAGAACACCAAACAAGATAAACTCAAAGAGGCACACAACAAGACACATCAAATAATCAAAATGTCTAGAATTAAAGATAAAGAGAGAATCCTAAAAGCTGCCAGAGAAAGACAAGTTACATACAAAGGAAACCCCATAAGGCTATCAGCTGATTTCTCAGCAGAAACCTTACAGGCTAGAAGAGAGTGGTGTGATATATTTAAAGTGCTAAAAGGAAAAAACTTACAGCCAAGAATACGGTACCCAGAAAGATTATCATTCAAAATGGAAGGAGAGATCAAACATTTCCCAGACAAGCAAAAATTAAAGGAGTTTGTCACCAAGAAACCAGTGCTACAAGAAATGTTAAAGGGACTGATTTAAGGGGAAAAGAGAAAACCACAAATAGGAAAAATTATCTATTTCCATGATAAGAGGGCAATGGATTCAAATGCACAAAAAAGAGGTTAGATATGATATCAAAAACATAAAATGAGGGAGGAGGGGAGTTAAAGAGTAGAGCTTTCAGACAGAGGTCAAACTAAAGAGACCATCAATTTTGTATAGAAGGAGAAAGGAACAGAGAAGGACTACTAAAACACTGAGAAAAAAAGTTAAAAAATACTTATCAATAGCTACTTTAAACGTCAATGGACTAAAAGCCCCAATTAAAAGGCATAGAGTGGCTGATTGGACAAAACACCAAGACCCATATATATGCTGCAAACAAGAGACACACTTCAGACCTAAAGACACTCACAAACTGAAAGTGAGTGATGGAAAAAGATACTCCACACAAATGGCAATGAAAAGAAAGCTGGGGTAGCAGTACTCATATCAGACAAAATAGACTTTAAAACAAAAACTGTAAAAAGAGACAAAGAAGGGCATTACATAATGATCAAGGGAACAATCCAACAAGAGGATATAACACTTGTAAATATCTACACACCCAATGTAGGTGCACCTAAATATATAAAGCAATTATTAACAGACATAAAAAGAGAAATAGACAGTAACACAATAATAGTAGGGGACTTTAACACTCCACTTACACCAACGGATAGATCATCCAAACAGAACATCAATAAGGGAACATTGGCCTTAAATGATACACTAGAACAGATGGACCCAGTAGACATATACAGAGCATTCCATCCAAAAACTGAAGAATACACGTTCTTTTCAAATGCACATGGAACATTCTCCAGGATTGATCACATATTAGGCCACAAAACAAGTCTCCATAAATTTAAGAAGATTGAAATAAGACCAAGCATCTTTTCTGACCACAACGGTATGAAACTAGAAATCAACCATAGGAAGAAAATCAGAAAAGCCACAAATACATGGAGATTAAACAAAATGCTACTGAACAACGACTGGGTCAATGAAGAAATCAAAGAAGAAATCAAAAAATACCTGGAGACAAATGAAAATGAAAATACGACATGCCAGAATTTATGGGATACAGCAAAAGTCATTCTAAGAGGGAAGTTTATAGCAATAGAGGCCTATCTCAACAAACAAGAAAAATCTCAAATAAACAATCTAACAATGCACCTAAAGGAACTGGAAAAAGAAGAACAAACAAAGCCCAAAATCAGTAGAAGAAGGGAAATAATAAAAATCAGAGCAGAAATAAATGAAATAGAGACCAAAAAAAAACAATAGAAACAGTTAATAAAACCAAGAGCTGGTTCTTTGAAAAGATCAACAAAATTGACAAACCTTTAGCTAGACTCACCAAGAAAAAAAGAGAGAAGGCACAAATAAGTAAAATCAGAAATGAAAGAGGAGAAATTACAACAGACACCTCAGAAATACAAAACATTATAAGAGAATACTATGAAAAGCTATATGCCAACCAATTCGACAATCTGGAAGAAATGGATAAATTCTTAGAAACATACAACCTTCCAAAACTGGATCAAGAAGAAGTAGAGAATTTGAATAGACCAATCACCAGTAAGGAGATCGAAACAGTAATCAAAAACCTACCCCAAAATCAAAGTCCAGGACCAGACGGCTTCCCTGGTGAATTCTACCAAACGTTCAAAAAAGACTTAATACCTATCCTTCTCAAACTCTTCCAAAAAATTGAGGAGGGGCGCTCCCTAATTCATTCTATGAAGCCGACATTACCCTGATACCAAAACCAGACAAGGACAACACACACAAAAAAAATTACAGGCAAATATCACTAATGAACATCGATGCAAAAACCCTCAACAAAATACTAGCAAATCGCATACAACAATATGTTAAAAAGATTATACACCATGATCAAGTGGGATTTATTCCAGGTAGGCAGGGATGGTTTAACATTCACAAATCAATCAATGTAATACACCACATTAATAAAATGAAGAATAAAAATCACATGATCATCTCAATAGATGCAGAGAAAGCATTTGACAAGATACAGCATCCATTTATGATAAAATCTCTGAATAAAATGGGTATAGAAGGAAAGTACCTCAACATAATAAAGACCATATATGAGAAACCCACAGCTAATATCATCCTCAATGGTGAAAAACCGAAAGCTATCCCTCTAAGAACAGGAACCAGACAAGATTGCGCACTGTCACCACTCCTATTTAACACAGTACTGGAAGTCCTAGCCAGAGCAATCAGGCAAGAAAAAGAAATAAAAGGGATACAAATTGGAAAGGAAGAAGAGAAACTGTCACTATTTGCAGATGACATGGTTTTATATATAGAAAACCCTAAAGAATCCACCAGAAAACTTTTAGAAGTAATAAACGAATATGGTAAATTTGCAGCATACAAAATCAACATACAAAAATCAGTTGCATTTCTATACACTAACAACGAAGTAGCAGAAAGAGAAATTAAGAATACAATCCCATTTACAATTGCAACAAAAAGAATAAAATACCTAGGAATAAACTTAACCAAAGAGGTGAAAGAGCTGTACACAGAAAACTATAAAACATTGCTGAAAGAAATTGAAGAAGACGAAATGGAAAGATATTCCATGCTCTTGGATTGGAAGAATTAACATAGTTAAGATGTCCATACTTCCTAAAGCAATCTATAGATTCAATGCAATCCCTATCAAAGTTCCAACAACATTTTTCACAGAAATAGAACAAAGAATCCTAAAATTTATATGGAACAACAAAAGACCCCGAATAGCTAAAGGAATCCTGAGAAAAAAGAACAAAGCTGGAGGTATCACACTCCCTGATTTCAAAATATACTACAAAGCTATAGTAACCAAAACAGCATGGTACTGGCACAAAAACAGACACACAGATCAATGGAATAGAATCGAAAGCCCAGAAATAAACCCACACATCTATGGACAGCTAATCTTTGACAAAGGAGCCAAGAACATACAATGGGGAAAAGAAAGTCTCTTCAACAAATGGTGTTGGGAAAACTGGATAGCCACATGCAAAAAAATGAAAGTAGACCCTTACCTTACACCATACACAAAAATTAACTCCAAATGGATTAAAGACATGAATGTAAGACCTGAAACTATGAAACGTCTAGAAGAAAACATAGGCAGTACGCTCTTCGACATGGGTCTTAGCAACATATTTTCAAGTACCGTGTCTGACAGGGCAAGAGAAACAATAGAAAAAATAAACAAATGGGACTACATCAAACTAAAAAGCTTCTGCACAGCAAAGGAAACCATCAACAAAACGAAAAGACAACCTAACAATTGGGAGAAGATATTTGCAAACCATACATCTGATAAGGGCTTAATCTCCAATATAAATAAAGAACCGATGCATCTCAACAACAAAAAAAACTACCAACCCAATTAAAAAATGGGCAAAAGACCTGAACGGACATTTCTCCAAAGAAGATATACAGATGGCCAACAGGCACATGAAAAGATGTTCAAAATCATTAACTATCAGGGAAATGCAAATAAAAACTACAATGACATATCACCTCACGCCCGTCAGAATGGCTATAATTAACAAGACAGGAAACAACATATGTTGGAGAGGATGTGGAGAGAAGGGAACTCTCATACACTCCTGGTGGGAGTGCAAACTGGTGCAGCCACTATCTCCACAGTATGGAGATTCCTCAAAAAATCAAGGATAGAACTACCATATGATCCAGCTATTCCACTGCTGGGTATTTATCCAAAGAAATTGAAAACAACAATGCGTAAAGATACATGCACCCCTGTGTTCATTGCAGCGTTATTTACAATAGCCATACTTGGAAGCAACCTACGTGCCCATCAAGGGACGAATGGATAAAGAAGCTGTGGTATATATACACAATGGAATACTACTCAGCCATAAGAAACGATGAAATCTAGCCATTTGTGACAACATGGATGGACATTGAGGGTGTTATGCAAAGTGAAATATGTCAGAGGGAGAAGGTCAAATACCGTATGATTTCCTTCATTAAGTAGTAGATAATAACAACAATAAACAAACACATAGAAACAGAGAATGGATCGGTGGTTACCAGAGGGGAAGGGGGGAGGGAGGAGGGCAAAAGGGATAATTTGGCACATGTGTGTGGTGATGGGTTGTAATTAGTATTTGGGTGGTGAACATGACGTAATCTATGCAGAAATAGAAGTATAATGATGTACACCTGAAATTTATACAATGTTATAAACCAAAGTTACTGCAATAAGCAAAAAATTAAAAAAAAAAAAAAAGAATGTAAACCTGAAAAACTCACGATGTTAAAAGCCAATATGACCTCAATAAAACTTTAAAAAATTAAAAATAATTAAATAAATAAAAAAATAAATAATACTATATTTAAAATAATTCAAATTTATTAGAGAGGCTCTGAAAAATCCTGGCCAGCGTGAGTGTGGAATTTTAATATTTTGCAATGTTTATCTTTTAAAATTATAAATCAGCTTCAAGCAAAGTTTTTTTATTTCAAGTAAAACATACCAATAGTTTATTAGTATCCATTACATATACCCTTCAAGTAGTCTTTCTTAATAAATCAATTCCTTCTTATTTTAAGGTAAAAATCCTTCATATAAACTCTGAATATGAGAAATGTACATGTCTGCCTGAATACATGGTGATTGTGAGAAAGAAGTAGTGTATGTTACTTTAGAATTTGGGGGAAAAAATGTGCATTGAGTTCATTGAAAATTTTTCCAGAGAAGACAGAGAGATTAGGTGATTATTGCTCTTTCGGCTTTAAATTTTTAATGTCAAAGAGATTGTTTCCAATTGTTTGCTCTAACATACTATGATCCAATGAATTTTCTTGTGAATGTATCTTTTTGACTTAAAAAAGGAATAAAAAACAAATTTGACAAAATGATAACAGTTTTCATATCTGGGATAGTGGTCACATGGGTGTTTATTACATTATTCCTTTAGCCCTTAAATTTAGTGAATTTTCATGTTAATCCCAATAATTTGTTTATAAATTCTCTTGCACATTCCACAAAAATAGTCGTATCATGACATTTTCACCTCCTCTTCCTATTCCCTTTATCTCTTATTTTCCTGGTTTTAGTGTCTTGGCCAGGACCTCAGGTCTGTGTTGAACAATGGTGGTGATAGCAAGCATCCTTGTCTTGACACCCACCCATTTGACAAGAATTTTTATCTTAACTGTGTAGTAAATCATATTGAATGCTTCTTTAGCACAAGTTCAAAGATCATATTTTTCTTCTTTGATCATTTAATGTGATGGTTATTAATTACAATAATAGATTTCTGAGCTGAGCAATCCCTACATACCTTGGATTAACTCTACTTGACCACAGTCTATTTTAATGCAGTTAGATTTAATTAGCTAATATGAGGATCTTTGCTTTTATGTTCTTGAGTGAAATTAAGCAACACATTAGTTCTCCTGTACTGTCATTACCCAGTTTGGGTACCCAGATTATATTAACTTCAAAAATGAATTGAGAAGCTTTCCTCTTTTTTCTATTTTTTGGGGGAAAATATTTTATAAGATACATATTTCTTGAAAACTTACATAATTCACATCTAAAAGCATCTGGCCTTGGCTTTTTTCCTAGGGGAAGGGGAGGAATAATTATTTTAATTTTTTGTGGTTTGTTTTTTTTTATCTTGTTCTCGGACCAATATTGTCATTTGATAATTTTTTCCATAAATATATCAATTTCATCTAAATTTTCAAATTTTTGGTATAAAGTTGTCCATTTTTACACTTACAGAATTTTGCTTATATTTATTTTCTCATTTTCATTCTGCAAATTGTTTATTTACATCTTCTCTCTTTTTTTAACATAATTGGATCACTAGAAGTTTGTTTCTTAGGCTTTTCACATAGCCTCATTTTTAATTGTTTTCTTTTCCATTACTTTATCCAGCCTTATTATTATGCACTCCTTTCTTTTTTGTTCTTTTTGTTTTTAGATTTAATCTTCTTCTTTTCCTAGTTTATTGAAATTTTAGTTCATTTGTTTTCCATCTTCCTTACATTCTGATTAATGTTGGTAAATTGATACATTTTCCTCTACATTTCAGCAGCAAATAGATTTTGATTCTCATTGCTTTCATTATCATTCAAATGTAAGAATTTCAAAATTTACCATATAATTTCTGCTTTAAACTATTTAAACCAAAGGGTAATTGGTAATACGTTAGTTTTTAGAAATAGGGACTTTTTCCCTAAATATTATTTTTTTGATGTCTAATTTTATTGCATTGTAGTTATAGAATACAGATTGTATGTTGCTAATTATTTGAAATTTTTTGAAACTTCTTTTGGGGCCAAGTATATAATCATCATCGGTGAATGTTTCATGTGTGTTTGATAATAATATGTGTTCTATGTTCATTTGGTATGAAGTTTAGACATTGTATTACACCAAACTTATTAGTCATGCCATTGAAATCTTCTCTACCTTTATTGTTTTCCATACATCATATATCCATTTCCATAAAATGTGTGTTCATTTACTAAGTATCTCCATATCAGATATTAGTTATTTCTTTTTATACTTTGAGGCTATACTCTCGGTTCCTATTGATGATTAAAATCTTCCTGGCTTATTTTTCTTCATACATATAATAAAGTCCCTCTTTGATGATAGTTCTCATTTTAACCTTTACTCTTTTTCTGATATTAAAATTTCTAGTTGACATTTTCCAGATATATCTTTTACATGCCTTCATTATCATTTTTCTGCATATTACTGTGTGTGTATGTGTGCATTTTAAATAAGTATATTTTAGACAACATTGCTAGCTGTTATTTTAAATACAGTCTGAGAGTTGCTGTCTTCTGATCGCTAAGTTTTACCTATTTTGATTAGTGAGTTTTACTATAAATTGTTTTTATTACTATTGCATTAGATGTTTCTATCTTCTTATTTTAGAATTTTAGAAGACATTTCCACCTACTGCAATTTATTTTATTTATGTTTCCCATATCTCTGCTTTCAATTACATGTTTCTTATGGATTAACTATATGTATTCTATTTTTATTATTTTGATGGTCATTATTAATTTATTAAGATTCTTTCAACAAATATTTTTTGACCATTGACTGTGTCCTGGGCAATGCTCTATGCAGTAGGGAATAAAACAGATTAATATTTTGTTTATGTTTCCTTATCAATGTCTATAATCTTATGAACAACAACGTTTTCCCCTGAACAGGACAAAATGTTAACACAATTTGCTCTCCCACCTTCTTCTCTTCCCCAAAGCACTTCCACAAAGTTGGTATCATCTGAAGTTTCAGTTTTGTATTATTCTGCTTCCATAAATGATTAAATCAGTACTTATTTACACATCAGTAAATTCTACTTTGTTTTTTACGAGTTCTTCCCTTCCATAGCAATTTCTTGCTTATGGAATCAATTTCTTCCTTTCAAAAGTTAAACCTCTAAGATCACTTTTAAAGAGATTCTTCATGTTGCTAGACTCTCTGATAATTAGTATCTTTTTTTATTTTGCTCTAAGATTGAAATAATAGCTTAGCTGAATACAATATCAGATGCAAATCATTTTCCTTGAAAACTTTCTTGCATCCAGTGTTGCTGTTGTCAAGGCTAATAGGTATCAAATTTTAGTTTCTCTCTGCAAGACAAGTTTTAGTTTCTCTCTGAAAATCGTAAGAGTTTTTAATAATCTTAAAATGTCACTATAATATATCTAAATGGGGAAGTTTTCTTTCCCACTTATCTCTCCTGTTCAGTTCTTTATGTGCTCTTTTAAACTGAAGTCTTAAACATCTTTCATTAGTTTTAACAAATTATCAGTATTTTTTTCTTCAAACGTTCTCTATATGTGTATCTTGTCTCTCTTTCTAGAAGGGTATTGCCATTTCTGTTATTAGTCTCCCTATCTTTAGACTTTTTATTTCATTCATTCCATCTCTTTATTCACTGCTAATGCCTTGTGAAAGAATTCTTCAATCTTATCTTCCAGCTCAGTAAATCGTTCTTCAAGTATATTCAACAAGTTCTCTTCACTGGCAATAAGTAACTAGAAAATGACAGGGAACGCAGATGCCATCTGTGATAACAAAAACTACCAATTGCCTAGGAAATAATCTAGCAAAGATTGCCCAAGAGGTTTATAGACATTTTTAAAAATTGTATTGAAAGACATCAAGGTAGATCTGAATGGAGAGTTATAATACGCTCATAAATACAAGGAACAAAATTTTAAAGATTTTAATGGTCCTCAAATTAATCTATAAATCCATTGCTATTCAATTCAACAACACAGCTAGATTTTGAGAACTTGACAGAAATTGATTCCAATATTTATTCAGAAAGTTAAATTTCCATGAATTGCTAAAGCAATTTTCAAAAAGTACAAAGAAAGGAAACTCTTACTACTAGATATTAAGACAGATGACAGCATCAAATGATAAAGTCATCAGTGTGGTATTGGTTTAGGGACAGACTAATTGATGGAAGGAATAGAAGTCTAAGTGTTGAAACAGATTAGCTGTTATATGATAGAGGATATATCACTAACTTTAGAGAAATGATGAACATTTTTGTAAATGAGACTAGAAACTGGATTTGCTATTTAAAGAAAAATAAAATTGGACCTCTAGCACATACTGTTACAAAAAAACCAAAAACTCCAAATGGATAAAAGACCTAAATATGAAAGCAAAATAATCAAGCTAACCAAAAATTATGTTTTCTGAAGCAAGATAGAAAAGCCCAAATCACAACAGAAAAGACAACATAATTTGACTTTTGACTAACATGAGAATTGGGCAACATAAGTATGAATTTCTATTTAATAATGGCCACTCACAGAGGTTGTATTCCCTGGGAAGCAGATCATAAGAAAGAAATTACCGAGCAGGTTTATTACGGAGGGTTCTTGAGATCAACCTGTGAAAGGGAGGAGGGAAAAAAACAGGACTGGGTTAGAAGGCAAAGGAGCGCTATGATGCAGGACCAGTGAAGGCTTCTTCTCTGAGGCTGGAGAGAGGCCGGGCTCAAATACCCCTGCATTGACCAGTGACTGGATTCAGGCTGCCCTGAGAGAAGAGTGTGAGTTCAAGTGAGACAATTATCTCCAGCCAAGGCAGTTCCTAATGAGGGATGATTATTATGGGCGGTCTGCAAGCATACCTCCTCATCACTGGGGAATAAGCCTTCTGGTCTGAACAAGGATCTGAGTGATGCATCCCAGATCCATTTCAGTCACCAGACAGATTAAAATGACAGCCTGGGATTAAATGCTTACAATGAATAAATAACAAGAATTAATATATAAAATATCCAGGGACTTCCAAAGAGCCCAGTAAAAAATAACCAAAGGGGGCCGGCCTGGTGGCGCAAGCGGTTAAGTGCACGCGCTCTGCTGTGGCGGCCCGGGGTTCACCGGTTTGGATCCCGGGCGCGCACTGACGCACCGCTTGGCAAGCCATGATGTGGCAGCGTCCCATATAAAGTGGAGGAAGACGGGCACGGATGTTAGCCCAGGGCCAGTCTTCCTCAGCAAAAAGAGGAGATTGGTAGATGTTAGCTCAGGGCCGATCTCCCTCACAAAAACAAACAAAAAAATAACCAAAGGAGAAAAAAATAACGGAAGGGAAAACTTGAATGATTCATAAGTATATAAAGTTACTCTAGTCCATTAATAATGAAAAAATGAAGAGATAAATATTAAGGATGTTGAACAAAGCATCGTTTGTTGTAGTAAAGAACTGGAGTAACTTAGAGGTTGAATGCAAATGAAATGGATAGATAATAGGTGGCATATGCTTTATAATGAAGTGATGTACATTAGGAAAAAGAAACAAACCAATTAGTTTTACATAAAAAAAGAGAGATTTAAAAAATATATAATCTTGACTCTAAAAAGTAAGAAACAAAATAAGATGTGTAACAGATATCATTCATAAATTTAACAAAACATATAAAACAACTATTTTTGCTTTTGAAGATAGATGTATCTAAGTAACATATGAAAAGTGTTTTGGAAGGCCGTCATGGAGTAACTGGTATCAGATTTACCCCGTTATCCTTCAAGAAATATAAATGCTGATAAACATATATAAAGCAACTGTCTGCAGGTATTGGACAGAACTAATCCAGGAGAGCAATCTTTAAGAGAAGGAAAGCATCTGAAGTGCGACGCATACTCTCCCTTGCTTTCTGTCTGAGGTATTTCCCAATCTAGAGCAAAGGGAACTAGAGTAGAGAGAGTGGGAGTCCAGCTGGTCAGAGGAAATGCCAAATTGAATGTATGGTTGCTGAAGTGGCTGGGATTGGAGGGTGAGAGGATACTGGAGAGAAGGAAATCACAGGGAAAAAAGCCCCCCAAAGCTGTATAATTATCTGCATAACTATTCCCTAAGGTTCTTGGTCAACTTTTAATCTACCCATCCACAGAGTGAGACACTGGGAGGGACAGCAAAGACCAACTGCTAGGACGCTGAAAGAACAGAAAAGAAGCCTCAGGGATAGAGCAATAGCGTGGAGAGGTGGAAATCTGGGCTCAGGCAAAGGGCAGAGACTTTAGTAAATACACCAGATATTCAATTAAAACCCCACAAAGGCCTCAATAAGAACCATGCTGTAGGAATAATGGCTGTGCCCTAGGAGTAGGGGCACAATTTAAATAGATCTGTCCTAACAAAATCTAATACCAAGCTTTGAAAGATTCAAGAGATCCACCAGTAATTTCACTGCCTGCCAGAACAAAATCTATTTTTTAAGGAAGTTAATAAAACTTAGAGCCTCTACACCAATTATCCACAATGTCCAGATATTACAAAGAAGCAGAAAAATGTAAGAGGAATCAAGAGTTTAAAACAATCAACAGAAGCTGACCCAGAGATTATCCAGATATTGGAGTTAGCAGACAAGACCTTTGATATAAGAAGGTTTAATATGTTAAAGAAAATGAAGAAAAAGTGAATTAAAAGAATAAAATATTTTATACCTTTTTATGCAAATTTATACATAATTGGAATGTTTAGGAAGAATCAAATGGACTCAGAAAACAGGATTAAAGATGAAAATAAAGGACATACAGTAAATACAAAAGAGTGGATGCATGTGAATGGGAGGAAGATGGACACTGGATAGGCATGAATAGAAATGTAATGTTTAAGAAAAGAAAGGTAAAGAAAATAAAGGGACATTGAAGATAGATGCCAAGAACTGAGAAATATATTTACTCCATTTTGTGCATTTGAAGTCCTAAGGAAGAAGACAAAGAGAAAGAGAGTGTGTGTGTGTGAGTGTGTAAGAGAGAGAGAGAAAGAGATCTGTATGTATTAGCTTTTTAATGACGAAGAAGGTTGGGATTTTTGACTGAAAAAAGTCAATTTTGTTAAACTGTGATAAATATACTAAGATTTCCTACTTCTTCTTGAATAAATTTTGCTAGTATATAATTTTCTACAATTCTGCCCACTTCATCTATGATTTCAAATGAGTAACAAAAGGCTATGTGTGGCATTTTGTGTAAATCTTTACAGTAATCATAGATATATCATCTTTTGTGTTCTAATGTTTATTTGTGCCTTAACTCTTTTTTGCTGCAATTACTGAAGTTTCTCTATTAATTCATATTTACAAAAAAAATTTATTAACCTTATTTACTGCTTTTTCATCTTCATTGTATTAATTTCCTGTTTTTTTTTTTTTTCACTTCCTTCCATTTTCTTGGAGGTGGTTCTATTTTACCCTAGATTTGAGTTGACTAATTTTAAATCTATCCTGTCATGGGCCGGCCCCGTTGCTTATCCGTTAAGTGCCGGCGCTCTGCTACGGTTGGCCCGGGTTCGGATCCCGGGCGCACACCGACGCACCGCTTCTCTGGCCATGCTGAGGCCACGTCCCACATACAGCAACTATGACATACAACTATCTACTGGGGCTTCGGGGGGGAAAAAAAAAGGAGGATTGGCTAATAGATGTTAGCTCAGAGCCGGTCTTCCTCAGCAAAAAGAGGAGGATTAGCATAGACGTTAGCTCAGGGCTGATCTTCCTCACAAAAATAAATAAATAAACAAATCTATCCTGTCACTTAATAAATTCAATAAAGGTCATGTGTTTCTAATTATCCCCTTGACTGCATCCTACAAGATTTGATATGTGGTACCGTCAATGTTATTTCTTTCTAAATATTTCATAATTTCCATTACAATTTTCTTTTTAACACAATTTATTTTTAAATGTATTTATTGTTTTCCATATGGATTTTTATATTAATAGCTGATTTTCAGTTTTATTTTACGATGATTAGAGAAAACATTCTTTATTATAACACCCTTTATTTCTTCCCCAAGAAAGGAAGTACAAGGCCAATTGATCACCGAGTCTGTCAGATGGTTGACAGATTTAAGCACCAAAACTATTTCAGGTAAGAGGGCCAGTGAAACAAGTAAAAGTACTATTGCTGTGACTAGTCCCAAAGCTGTAACTGATACTCATCACCTTTCTCCTCCACTACATCTTACATTTGCTTCACTCTTGGCCATCCCTTCGGCAGGTCTGAGTGGCTTGCTTGGCAGAGAGACTCAGAACTTTATTCTTTAGGGGCAAGCTCTTAGTTTCCTTTTTTTGTGTGTCTGGCAGCCATCTTACAGTATGGACTGGCAGTGATCCATATTTTCCAGTATTTAAGCTCTGGTGTAGTGCCCTCATATATTAAATAACGGCTGTCCCTGTGTGACTGATAGAACATGGCAGAAGTGATAATGCATGACTTCCAAGGCTAGGTCATAAAAGGCGTGGCAGCTTCTGCCTTGATCTTTTGGAACACTCACTATTGGAGCTCTGAGCCACCATGTAAGATATCCAACTACCTTGAGAGTAATGTGCTAGAGAGACCACATTTAGAGGCTTTGATCACATGAGTCCCTGAAAATACACAGAGATGCCAGGGCAGTCCCCAGTTCTTCCAGTCCCTATGTATTCAAATTATCCCAGCTGAGATCCCAGAGAAACTATATGGCAAAGAAAAGATGTCCCTGCTGAGCTCTGCCCTAATTATAAATTCATAAACAAAATAATACTGCTTTTGTTGTAAGCCACTAAATTTTACACAGAAATGGATATCAAAACACTTATTCTAACCATGGTTGCTGCAGTTACCCATTTATAGTTATCATGGCATAAAAGCTCATAAATTCAGTGAGTTATAGGCAACATCCTCTGTACCCTCATTGTGTAGCAGCAGTGGCCTATTCTGGTAATTAGGGTTGATTACCCCCACTAATACTTTAACTTCTTTTTCTTTTTTGCTTACTGGTCTACCAGTATGAGGCTTGGCATCACTCCTGTTTGGGTTAGCACCAGCATATTACACCAGTCCACCTTTGCATCAGCCTTAATTCTTTTCTTCCATGTTAGTTGATTGTTGGGAATCCCCGTGAACCAAAGATGTAAGTTGAGACAGAAGTATCAGTGCAGCAGACGTGAGTGACTTGGAAGTCTGGGCCATCTGTCTGTGTGATTTACTAGTACATTCTAGATATGCTTAGGCTGAAATCCAAACGCTATTTGTGCACCTGCCCAATCTTATGAAACGATGGATCTGTTAACATCCAGCTCAGGAAAGGAAACCCCAGTGGCATAGTCCCTTAGCATCCATGGTCAGGCTATCAGTTTCTAGTAGGGTCCAATATCATGGCAGGAATGTTGGTTAAAACTGAGACTAGTTCTCTGACAAAGAAGGCATGATCTTCCCCCAAATCTTAGAAATTTATCAGAAACTTTGCACAGCAGACTTTTCCTTCATAGATATGTCTACCACTGTCAAATTTGCTGAGTTGTAGGGCCCGGGAGGCTAGGTACATCAGCCTGGATCTTCTGCAGAATCCTCTCTTCCTCTAGGTCCCACTCACAATGGACAGCTTCCATGTCACCAAATACATGGTCAGAGCACTATTCTCAAGTTCAGTGGATGCTCCGCCAAAATCCAAAGAGACCCATCAAACATGCACACCCTCAGGGGTGTCAGGTGCAAAGTGTGAACGTTTGTCCTTGGTCTTAGAAGGAATGTTGCGGCACGTCACAGACCACTGGGCCTCCAAAACTGTGGCAGTGCCTGCATCTTCATGAGGCTTATCTCCCACCCTCTGACATATGTGTCTCACTAGGATATCGAGGGTACTTTTCACTTCCTGCTCACCAAGTCTGACTATCATGATGTCATCAATGTACTGGTCTATTGTTATATTCTTGGATTGTCAAGATGATCAAGATCCCTGAATTCTCTACTGTGACAGAAAGCAGGACAGTTAGCATATCCGTGGGCTAGGGAGTAATGTGAACTTAGGTTCTTACCATGTGAACAAAAACTAAACTTGATCCTCATTAATGAAGGGAATTGGAAAATGTGTATATATATATCTCTCTCTCTGCAAAATCAGCAGTCCTATAACAAGTGCCAAAGGCTGTGTTAATGTACTGTCAGTTAACCAACCGGTAGCCCCAACAGCAGCTTCTGCAGCAGATGGTATAATACAGCAGTTGTGACTGGGGCTGCCACATGGATAAATCTGTAGTTAATATATACACCTGCCAAGATCCATTTCATTTTTGCACAGTACATATAGGTGAATGGAATGGAAATACTATGTGGACCATCACCACTACATCCTCTAAGTCTTTGATAGTGGTATTAATCTCAGCAGTTCTTCCCATAATATAGTATTACTTCTGATTTACATCTTCCTTAGGATGGGAGTGTGGTTTCTGGAGCTTCCGCTTGACTCTTGATGCCCTAACGGCTCTTATTCCACAGGTCATAATGTATGGATTCTGCCCGGTGCTAAGTATTTCTCTCTCAATCATGCACATGGGGACCAAGGAAATAACCACAGATTAGGTTCAAAGATACTTGGATACGTCCCACCCCTTGTGGTATAACTCTCTGAAGCTCTCCTCTCACATTTGCTTGTCAGGTTTCTCCCAGTACTTACTAGTCAGTTGTGTCAATTCCTTTGGTGCATAAGATATTTCCATTTTACAGATGACTTGTACATCCCAGCTCAGATTGTGCTGAGGCCTAACCCTATTGACTAAAGGGGTTTATTCTGGGGTTGCAAAGATGATTTAATATCTACAACTCAATCAATGTGATACACCACAGTAACAAAATGAAGGATTAAAATCATATGATCATCTCAATAGATTCAGGGCTGGCCCCGTGGCTCAGCGGTTAAGTGCGCGTGCTCCGCTGCTGGCGGCCTGGGTTCGGATCCCGGGAGCACACGGACACACCGCTTCTCCGGCCATGCTGAGGCCGCGTCCCACATACAGCAACTAGAAGGATGTGCAGCTATGACATACAACAATCTGCTGGGGCTTTGGGGGGAAAAAATAAATAAATAAATAAAATCTTCAATAGATTCAGAAAAAGTATTTGACAAAATTCATCACCCACTTATGATAAAAACTCTCAAGTATGTGGGAATACAAATGGGTCAGAATTCACATACACACACACACAAACCTGAATGATGACAAGTTCAAGGTAAAAAAATCATTAAATCATTTTTAATGGATATTAGGATCTATTCCCTAAGTAAGTGGATACTGGATGGAGAGGTTTAAAGAATGAGTTGGAGACAACTAGTGTTGTATGCCCCAGAAAATCATGGTTTCTTCAGGCTCCTTGAGTAAATGTGCATACACACATGCACATACACACAATCATACTCACAGGAAATAACAGGATTCATCTGCATTATTCACAAAATTCTAATGTTCAAATGTATTTAATAGTTTGATAACTAAAAGCCTGTGAAAGATCAATTTCAAAATCACTGTGAATTAAAAAACTGTAATTTTTCTGAGATTTGATTGTGTTAGGTATCTGTGAATCCCTCAGCTTAATCTTTTAAAATGGATACTTTTACTAATTTAACAGATGTTGTATGAATTGTGATATATTTAGGTGCATGAACTAGAAGCCCATCTCTGTAGCTTAACCTTGTAATAGCATTTTATCTTCCTCACATAACAAGAAGCCTGAAGGAAGGGAGTCTAGACCCTTTCCATCATTTTGCTCCATCACTCTCACAAGGGAAGCTTTTATCTTCATGCTTGTCTAGTCATGGAGGCAAGATGGCTTCTCCCTCTTCAGTTGTGCTGTAGGCTGGAGAAAGAGAAAGGGACAAAAAGAGTGTCTGTATTAGCAAAACAAAATATCTCCAGAAGTCTCTAGCTGAAACATACTTGTATCTCATTGCCTACACTTTTGTTACAATGCCACCCTTGGCTGCAACAGAGTCTGAAAAGGTGAGTATTTTACCTGGGAACACTGCCAATCTGAACAAAAAGGGGTTCCATTGGTAAGGACAAAGTGGAGACAAGCTCTTAGGTAGGAAATTAGGACTGTCTAAAGATTCATGGAATTCAGAATGCTATATAACCACAACCAGTATTTTTAAGCAGTCTACATTTTCAGAGTAATACTAAATATCAATAACTATTCCCTTTTGCAATACTTTAGGGTTTTATTTTTCATGAATAGCCATTGTTAATAATGAAATAATACAAATAAATGTTTTACACACTTTATTCTCTGCATCATCTTAGTGAGAATGAGGTCATTATAGACCATTAATAGCTTTTGTATACTAGAATATTCCTTTTTTTTTTTTAAATGTACCTCACTTAAATGATGGCTTTAGGGTCCATCTTATAACCAACACTAATCTCCTTTGGACAACATCTAAATTCTAAATCACAGGACCTAAATCCAAATTCTAAAGATTTTCTGAGTTAATTACCAATATCAGTTTCAAATAACATTTATTTAATGCCCACATACTGACAGTAGAATCCTAAGTCCTAAATGAATTCTTTAAATGTGGAACATTTATTCAAGAAACTCTTTTGTGTTTTGTGTATGTTTGCTAGCCTTAATATCTAAAACTCAGTATTTGATAGATTAGCTTTTAAGGTATTAAAATTGTTACCTCTTAAGAAACATTTTTCTGCACTTATAAAAATATTTCTTAATTGTATTCTCTCTCCCACTAAAATGTAAATGTTAGCTTCTCTGCATTTCTCAAAAAATGTTGATAATCAAGATGGACAGATTTTTCAATGACATTTAGGTGGTGAGGGGAGCAGAGGAGAGAGTAAAGATAGGATCTCTGTTCTAATGTTCTGTCTAAATGGTACTCAGAAATGAACAGTACATTCTTCTCAATGTAAATCTAATACTAATTCATATCTAATGTAATACGATATCACAAATTTACATCTAATTTCAAACCCTCTGTGAATTCAATTAGAATTAATTCTACCTAATCTTATACATCTTATTGAATACATTTTTTCAAATCTAATTCTGATCCTGTTGATTTGAGATGATTTATATTTTATAAACATTCATAAGCAAGGATGATAGGATGTCAAATATATCATGTGACACATGGATAAAATATGATTTTCTCCAATTATAAAGGAAAACATGTAGAATCTTGCTTACAAAGACTTTACCCGTATTTGCTTATAGCTAAAGCATTTAGGAAGGAATAAAATATAGAAATGCAATTGATAAAATAACCAAATAAAAATTTTTTAAAAACAAGAAAACTGCAAAAGACCATGTGCTCCATAAGGTACATGTACATATACAGATAAACATATATTTTTGATATATATTATATGGATATATAAATATATGATGATATTCCGACATAACAGAATTGGCAAAATGAAATCATGAAGTAACTTGGTTTTCTCTTATAATGTCCCTGGAAGTACGCTCTGTAGGGTAAATGTTCTCCTTCCCCTGGATAAAATCATGTTGATCCCCCATATCTGTTTCAAATAATAAAAATCCTCCTGGTGACTTTAGTGACTTAAACTATTTCAGTTCTGAAACTGATAGGTACAGCCAGAGTGATGATAAAAACTCCAAGCTTCATTCAAAATTAAAGCTTCTGCACTCACCTAATCAGCCACGCACCAGAAGGCAGGCCTGCGGTATACAGTACGGCTTGGATAGGTATCCTCGATTTTCCCTACTTGTCTTTCTTCCTCTCCTCAACTGCTAACTTGCACTGTTTCTGACCACAACAGGGTTCAAGATGGTGGAGGCAGGAGAGGTGAGGCCCAGGAAACTCCTGTGTGCCAGTACTTTTGTGAGCTGCCATCACTGCTCTCTGGTTTGACAGGCATCAAGGCTGCCTCTTAGTCTTTTTCCCTTGTAGGATGTTTCAGTCCCTTGCAGAGAGTTCTTCAGACCATCTACTCCTCTCCGCATTCTTTGGTAGGCATCTCTCACCTGTGCTTCACTGTGATTCGGGTCTCAGCAGTCCTTCTCTTCACAGACTCTCTCCGTCAGGATCCTATTGCCTTTTAGGCAGCCCTTTTGGATAAAGTCCATTTAAGATGATTCTAGGCCAGCTTTCCTCCACATATGTGTGGTCCACACCTTCTCCATGTACCTTTGGTCCATTTTCAGCTGTAATTTAAGTTACTTTTCAAAAAAAAGCTCACTATGCTCTCTATGCTGTCACAACTGATCTTTTTCAGATGTATACAGATGGGTTTTAATTAATAAAATTGAAATTAAGTTCAAAGCATCACTGAGTCATAGTTATTTTGCAATCATGAATACAGAACATTAAAAAAAAAACTATTACGTGTGGTCAGCACATTTATTCATTGTTGAAAACACTGGGGAGTGTTAAGATAGGCCAACATCCTTCTCTTATACACAAAAAAGCAAAGAATCAATTTAGCAAAAGTTGTCGTTGGCCAGGGCCAGTGCAAAGCTCTGTGTGATGCACTCAAAAGAGCATGGTGTCTAGTCAAATGTATGTGGGTTTGACTCCTGTCTCCATAATGTATTAGTTACAAGATGTTGACCAAGTTTATTAAAGTGTGTAATCTCAGTTTCTTCTTCTATAAAATGGGGATAATAACAGCTCTAGCAATTATGTTGTTTTGATGATTAATTAAAATGCAATACATATAGTATATATCACATAATAACTCCTCAATAATTGATAGTTAGTTTAGCCTTCTAACACTGGTCAAATTATTTTTTAATTACAGCTGTGGTTTCTTCAGGTATTTACTTTCTTTTTTATGATTTCTGAAGTTAAAAATAATGTACATATTATATGAAAAATACATATATATGTACATATATATTACATTATTTTCAGGTCATTAAATTATTACAATGCAATAATTAGCAAGTGTATATATGATGCAATATTAAAAAGCAAATCTTTATTATACCACATAAAATGAACTTTAAACTATCAAATTATACTTTATTTTTCTAGCAAAAGAACCAGTAAAAATAAGCCTGGACTTCTATTGAATTAATTATTGGGATTAGTAAACCAAGTAGAGAAGCTCTGGTTTTCATTCTAACAGGGGAGAGACAGATCATTAGAGAAAAGTCTTCCATGACAGGCTGGGAGAAAACTCTAGAAGAATTCAAATACATAGTCACAGGGCTTTTATCATGCAAATCCTGATTAGATGTTCACAAGTCCTCATTATGTTCTTTAAACAAGTTATTCATGTTGGTAGCCAAATAATAGTCAAGCTATTGCTGAGTGGAATGGCTAGTATGGCATCTGTCTGTCACTACTGTGTTTATCCAAAGAGAGCACACTAGTATTGTTCCCACGTAGTGTCACTACTTCTTGCTTGTTTATACCCCTCTCATAAATATGTATTCATTTCAAGATTCTGGGTGTAATGAACACTTAATATGCTTTTTTTCATGTGCTTAAAAGTTTTGGGAAGGATTAGGACAAGGTTTTGTCCCTTGATCTTATTTCTCTATTCCAACACAGATCCAAAACAACACTGCAAGGGTCTACTGTATAACATCTAGATCACAGTTCTAGATAACGTCTCCCTCCAACATCTAAGATTCTAAGATATATTATGTTTAACTATTAATGAAACCTATTTGGTTGTGCTTTGTTTGAGATCAATATTATTACTTTTTAGGCCCACTTTACATAGATGAATATTTTCCCTTCAAAATGTTAATGTTTTGTTTATAATAAGCCAATGATCTGAGTTATCTCCTCTTGCAAAAAGTAAAAGGACTTGTGGTGTTAACTGGAAGTATCAGTACGAACTTACATTTTTTAATATACGTAAATGTATTTAACATATTATATATAAATACATTTGAAATATTTCTACATTTCCTAGATCTGTTCACTGAAATGGCTTAGAAGTAATGACCCACCAATAGCAATAAACAAGCCAAATTACCATATCTTGGTCTCAAAGTAATAGAAATAATCATTCTCCACTAAAAGGAACAGGGTTTCTTGGGGAGAAAGGCAGATTCTAGAGCCGGGGAAGAGAAAGAACAAGATAAACATGGCCCATTTGGTTATGTGAAGAAGCAAGGAAGTGTTCAAAGAATCAGAGGGACATGTCAAAAGGATAAGAAAACCATCTTGAAGGAACCCCTACAGACCAAATCTGGGATAATTTGAGCATCAAAATGAAGACTATTGGGCTGGCCTGGTGGTGCAAGCGGTTAAGTGCGTGCACTCCGCCGCGTTGGCCCGGGGTTCGCCGGTTCGGATCCTGGGCACCCACTGACGCACTGCTTGGCAAGCCATGCTGTGGCGGCATCCCATATAAAGTGGAGGAAGATGGGCACGGATGTTAGCCCAGGGCCAGTCTTCCTCAGCAAAAAGAGGAGGATTGGCAGATGTTAGCACAGGGCTGATCTCCTCACAAAAAAAAAAAAAAAAAAAAATGAAGACTATTAGTAGTAGATTCTAACAATTAAATTAATTAAGAATCTAGGAGTCCATACTGATACAAACTTTAAAAACAAATAATAAAGGAACTGATATTAAAAGCTTGTACAATTACTCATTAGCTTAGTTCATTCAGTAAATATGTGTCAGGCAATTGTACCACCAATGATTTCAAGGAGAACCTGCAGGAAAGAAGCCTTTCCCTGACTACGGATACAGCCTAGAACAAATGCCAATCACTTAGACATTTACTTCCTTAGACCCTGAGCAAGTACCAATATATTAAAAACTTTCTGGGGGGAAAAAAAAGCTCCAAGTACGTATTTCCAATCCTGAATGGTTACTTTAATGCTGTATCTCTGCCACCTCTTAAGGTATGGTGCTGTAATTGTCCCCTGACAGAAACTACCTTTGACTTGGCCTGCCAAACGGTCTGTGTCCTCCTCCCATCTCTCTGGCTACATCTCCCTTAATTTCTCCTCCCAGCTCCTCATCCAGCTATCCTACTTCTGCCAGGCACTTAGGAGCTAGAAAAGCCCCTAGACTCCAAGTTAAGAACATCGAGTTCTGGTAAATAAAATATAATCAATATCTCAAACATAACTCTACCACTCTAACTTAAAAAGAGAAACAAGCAAACAAACCACACAAAACAGGCTATTAAATCACGATTTTCATTAAGCAGTACCTGGATCTCAATGTCAATGTATATAAAAATAAGCTTAAAATCTATCATAAATATGATAAATGGAAAAATTGAACTGAAAACTGCATGTCAAAAATTACTCGATCTTTTCACAATATTTACATGAGCATAGTTTGCATTAAATATGAATGATCATTTTTATTTTAACATCTTATTGTTTTGAAATGAAATAATGATAAACATTCTAGTAGCTATAGAATATAGCTATCATGTAGAGTTAGTTTATGGCTATTAATTAGAATAAATATGTCATGGAAACTGTTCTGAAGATAAAAATGTTACATTAGTTAAATCATAACAAAAAGATATCCCATTTATTTATTTATTTAACAATAATTTATTGAGTATGTACTATATACTACTACTACTATGTACTGTATAGTACTACTACTATACAGGACCCAGGGATGATTAATAATGTCTCTGTCCTAAAGAAACTCACTAATGATAAAAGCAGACATATAAATTAGTAATTGCAAAGCAGTGTCTCAAGTGCACAAATCAATGGTAGCACAAGGATTGAGTAATTCTACAGATGGTGGGCAGGAGAGAGTGAGAGAAGGCTTCCTAAAAGAGGAAATGCTTGAGGTGGAGTTTAAGAAATGAGTCACAGTTTATCAGGCAAGAAGGAATGAATGAGAGGCTACTAAACAAAAGAAACAGCTTACACAAAATCACAGAGGCACAGACTAGCAGGGAGCATGGTGAAGGGGATCAAGAGAGAATTAATTTTTTGTGTGGGAGAGGAAGATTAGCCCTGAGCTAACATCTGTTGCCAATCCTCCTCTTTTTTGCTGAGGAAGATTGGCCCAGGACTAACATCCGTGCCCATCTTCCTCTACTTTGTATATGGGTCGCTGCCACAGCATGGCCTGATAAGCAGTGTGTAAGTCTATGCCTGAGATCCGAACCTGGGAACCCCAGGCGGCCAAAGTGAAGCATGGGAACTTAACCACTATGCCACCGGGCCAGCCCCAAGGGAGAATTAAATTTTAAGTAGAGTCCAACTTGTGGAAGGCCATATAGACTAACCTAAGGGGTAGTATAATTGAATGCATAAAATAATGAAAGTGAAAGTCAACTGGCCTCTGACATGTCAAGGTCCTTATCACCTCAGGACCTAGATACTTTTTTTTCCTCTGCCTGAAAAATCCTTCCCCTAGATTTTTACACAACTGGATGCTGTACCTCACTCAAGTCTTGGCTTAAAAATCACCTCCTAGGAAAGGCCTTTCCATACCACCCAAATAAATTAGTACCACCGTACCACACCCACCTATTAACCTGCCATTTCCTCTGTTTTTAAATCAGTATAGAGAGAACAGAAACACAGAATAAATACCAATTTCACAACTTTATTTAACATACCCAACTGCCCTTGATTTCTAATCTCTTTATTTGTAAACTAGACTGAGAAAATTGTGGAAATTGCTAAGCAACGTTCAGTGTAGTACAGACTCTAGGGATTTGTTAGCTGGCAATCTTCCTTTCATCCTGTAACATATGTACATATTTTGTTCACTAGTAACCATATGAAGATGACTAAAGCGGAAGAGACCCTTTCAGAGATATCTGCATTTTATTATCTCAAAAGGATACATCTCTAATGCAAAATTATCAAGGAATACGACAAAACGTAGTGAGGCATTTTGGAGAGAGGGGGAAAGATGTTTCTAGCCCTTTAAATCATACCTCACGTGCAAATCTTCCTAACCTAGGAAAGATCTACACTTGTCTCCAGAGAAAAGGCTAGGCAGTAAATCTCCATTAGTACTGGGAAAACTTAAATTTTTTTACTTAGCTTCCTGCTAAAGTGGGAGCTTCAGGGAATGTTTATATATAAACTGACATCCTTTAAAATATTTGGGCGCTTAAGGAGGAAAATGTAATATGTTTGCTCTTTTTGTGGTCTGTAAGATGTCTGGATGAGTCCCTGAACTCCTGCAGTCAGAGAATCAAGCAGACCCTTTACCTATTCAATTTTGATTTAGAAATAAATCCAAAAATCTACTGTTACCAAATGAAGGAAATGTTTCCTTACTTCTAGTTCTCCTGTCAAGATACTGTTGACAATAGAAATAAAAATTTAATATAGCCTAAAGTAGGAAGCATAGTTGTATTATATTAAAAATGTCCTCAAAATTTTGAAATTTTATTAAAATGGCAGTCACTACACTACAAAAGACTTTAGTATATGCAAATTATTTAAGACTCAAAACTAGATGGAATTCATTTAAATATAGACCATATATAACTAGTAATTGATCAATATCACAACCAATATTAACTGTAGGTAAAAATATTCTCAATTGTCCTTAAATAACATGGGCTAAGATTTATCACACATTTACGTAAAATTTTGAATTGTATCATACTCATTGATTGACTCATAGTGTATTTTTTATTTATACAAAGTGCATTGTATACTAAACAGATATTTTCACTATAAATTTACAATATTAAAATTGTGATAGTGGTCTTCAGATATATGACAGCCTTAAGGTCAGTGAATTATTCAAGAAAGGGCTTAGAGGTTTTGAAAAGGATCAGGAGTGATCCTACAAAATCAATATGAAGCAGCAGTGGGAGCAACGGGAAGAGCATATCATGAGAGGGAAGTAACAGGCCTAGTATGTGAGGTCTTGGTCAGGCGAAATGTGGAGAATGTGTTAAAAGAGCATTTGCAGGGGCCGGCCCCGTGGCTTAGAGGTTGAGTGCGCGCTCTGCTACTGGCGGCCCGGGTTCAGATCCTGGGCGCGCACCAATGCACTGCTTCTCCGGCCATGCTGAGGCCAAGTCCCACATACAGCAACTAGAAGGATGTGCAACTATGACGTACAGCTATCTACTGGGGTTTTGGGGGGAAAAAGGGGAAAAAAAAAGGAGGAGGATTGGCAACAGATGTTAGCTCAGGGCTGGTCCTCCTCAGCAAAAAGAGGAGGATTGACATGATGTTAGCTCAGGGCTGATCTTCCTCACACAAAAAAATAAATAAATAAAAAAGAGCATTTGCAAACTGAAGCATTACTTAAAGATATTAGACAGAAAGATGGAGGCCTGGTCTTTGAGTATCCATTGCTGACATATGCAAAGCAGTGACGGCATTAATGCTTAACGATTAAGCTAACGTGGATCCACAATGAAAAAGTCATGTTTTATCAGTAAAAATATGCATTGTTTGATGTGACTTGTTCTTTGTGAAGCTGTGCTAGCTTCATGTTATCACTTCTTTCTCTTGTTCTAACTTTTGTGGTCTACAGTTTGTGGAGCTCACCTTTCTCCTCTTTAGAAAATCGTGACAGCTTTCCTTTCTGCCTCTTTTCTACTGACTCCCCAACGTCCACTTTTGCTTAGAGATTACAGACAATAGCTTGCCAAATCTCTTTTTATTGCCATAGGGCCTAATGAAGAGAAGTTGGAAGATAAAAATCCTCTAAAGCAATTAAATAATTTCCATTTATCCCATGACCCATCTTAAATTATAATTTTATCTTAAAGAAACTTACTTTCCCTTTTAAAATTATTCTCCTTCATAGATAAAATGAGACAACTGTCTCAGAACTTTAACACCTTCCCAGATGGCAAACTTCTTGCTGTTTGATCTTGCTGTTCTTGATCTTTTAAAATACATTTTAAAATTTTGGGTTTACTTTACTAGTATCAGTTGACTTTGTGCTTCATTTAATAGATACATTTGACCCTTTCACATTCATTGTAGTTATGCGTCTCTTTTTTTCCTACAACTGTAGTTTCCTTCATTCATTCAGCCACTGTAAGGAATACAAACATAAGTCATACTCTCAAAGAAATATAGCCTAGAAGTGAGGCTGAGATATATCTAAAATGTTATAACACAAGGCAGGAAGAAATGTGATGAAAAGGATCAGGTAGCATTTCACAGGAGTTCAGTAGATAAGATTACTTTCAGCTGATTACATATAAATAAAAAACTTTATATGAGAGGTTTATTGAAGCAGGACTTCCAAAGAATCTCCTATCCAGCAAATGGTTGGGCTTCAGTGGATCTATAAATTACACGAAATCGTATGTAATATTTGGAAGATATATGTATATGTGCATTTGTGGAGGGAGAGATCACCAGTATTCATCATATTCTGAAAGACATCAGTGACACTCAAAATGGTTAAAAGCAAACTACATCACACAGAAGACTGCTTGGAGAGGTTTGAAAAGTTATTAAAACTAGTATGATTAGAATTACAATCTCATTACCTTCAAATGTTCACCAGCCGTTTTGCATCTCAATAATCTGGCTGAAGAAGCATAATGAACTTTTCTTTGAATTTTTTGAAATATGTTTTTCCAAAGACTAGAAAACATATCTGACTGTTCCTACTATTTCAAAATAGAATATGCTCACTTTCTTTCCATAACTTCCTTTACATCTATAAGATTTTTCACTATTGACAAAAATTGAGCCTGTGATAGTCCTCTCCCTTTGTTGCTTCTTTTAATTCGTTGGAATTGAAACCGTTGTCATTTTAAACCAATAATAAAATGATTTTAAAAAACATAGGTAGCATTGGAATATGGGCAGTAGACATCATATTAAAAATATATGTAGGGGCCGGCCCTGTGGCTTAGCGGTTAAGTGCGCGCGCTCCGCTACTGGCGGCCCGGGTTCGGATCCTGGGTGCGCATGACGCACCGCTTGCCGGGCCATGCTGAGGCGGCGTCCCACACACACCAACTAGAAGGATGTGCAACTATCACGTACGACTATCTACTGGGGCCTTGGGGAGAAAAAGGAAAAAAAGGAGGAGGATTGGCATGGATGTTAGCTCAGGGCTGATCTTCCTCACACACATACACAAATATATATATATATATATATATATATATATGTGTAGAATATTAAATTTATCTGAAAATTTATGATGGGAATTAATGGGAAAGTGAAGGTATATACTAAGGAGATCTATAGAGGAAAAAAAGGATAAAATAAGATGTGCACTTGGAAAACAGAAGGAATAATAATATGAAAAAGACAGGAGCAGTTAGAAAAGTTGAGATAAATAGTGTTTTATAGACAGAGTTTTCTGTAAGGATGAGTGCACTAAAAAATGGTAAGATAGTTTAAAAAGATTTAGAATCACAAAGTAGAAAGCGACAGCAATTGAACTACTCAAATAAAAAGGGATGGAGGTAGATATATCTACTTGATGGTACAAAATCAAAGTACTTGAATTTTAGAAGTGTTTTAAAAAATCTAGTAAGGAAGAACTAAAAGTATAAAAGGTATGAGAATATCTTTTTCAATTTAGTAGAATGTGAACTGATGATAAAAGACTGACAAGCACTGAAAAAGCAGAAAGCAAAACAATAAAGAAGAAAGATAAATTCAGACATCGACATTCAAGACATAGGACTGCATAACACTGCAGAAGAAGGAATATATTTCCAGATCAAATACAATATTATCCTGTTGTATTTTTTGCATATGTTGAAAAAGGTAACAAAAGCATCAAGAGTTCTTACTAAAGTACCTATTTATCATTCACATAAAATACTGCAAATGACTTTAAAGTCACAGAATACGAAAATATTTTCAAGCTTTCTTTTCTTGACCTGGTCAAATTTCTCCACCTTTTGTGAAATCCGCAGTTAAGATGGAGCAATGCTTTAAGTCACTTTTCAGTCTCTTTCCCCACTTTGTATACGCTATATGGGACATGGATTTCACGCAAAGAGGGGCTTCACAAGGACCAAAGTCATGATGTTTCAGAACTTTCTGGCAACCAAAATGATCTAACACTCTCATAGATTTAAGAAGTCGAACTTTGCCTCTCTCTGTCTCCACATCTAGGGCTAGGTGACTATTTGGCAGTGCTGTTTGAGAGTAAGTTCCTGAGTTGTGCAGAAATTGGACCATAAATTCCTTCTCAATACTAAGACTAATACTAAGAAATACTAAGATCCCTCTATGAAATGCAGAAGCACAATCAACTAATACTAATTCTAGAATTAATGAAACAATTCCAGCCCTTTCATGCAAATTTGATATAAACCTAAAAATTACAATCACTAAAATGTTTGAGATTTTGAGGTGAAAATACCACATGAAATATGCTATTCTGTGCATGTGTTGGGAAGTGTCTAGGCCCCAAACCTTCCCCTCACTAACTTCACAAGGCCTGGTTTCTCAACATTAGGGCCTCACCTTGGAATAAGGTCTTCTTCACTGATCTTTCCTCTCCTCCTCACCCAGTAAAAGATGCTGTAAACTAGAGTTCAGTGTTTTTTTCTTCTCAAGTTTTGCACTCTGCTGGGTAAGGCCACAGAGTCAAGGTTTCACAGTGTCCCCACATCTGTCTCGTAGCCCAATCTCTCTCCAGGGCTTGGGCTTATATTTCAAGTCACTGGACTTAAGCTGTGCACACCCATGGCGTCACCACATGGGGCCAAGAAATCACCAGACAAACATGGCAAATCCTCCTGGAATATCATTTAGCTAAAATTTGGAGAAAAAGTCATATTTTATATCCTTATAAATATCAACCTACTACAGCACAGAATCTAAAATCCATATGAATTTATGGATGAAACTGGAGACTTCAAATAAGATTACTCTTGGCTGGGGGTGGGCGAGTATATCCTTGTTTGAGATATTTTGATAGAAAAGCCTGAGAAGCTGTGCATTATGCTAAATAAATCTACCTTATAAATATGGATTAGCATTTTTGTGTGAATATTATGGCAGAAGTGAAAGCAGGTTTAATAACAGCAATGGCTGTAGACAAACTATGGAGCAGGTCAAGTTTATCCTTCACCACTACCATCACCACCACTACCACCTCGCAGACCTGTCCAGACTCTGTCATAAGCTCCTGAAGAATATGGCTTCTTTTCTTAGCTTCAGACTCATGATTAAGGATAGTCTGTCTTTTCTAAATCAATATGTGCTCTTCTGCATTCCATTCTCTTAAGACATTAGTATGGGTGAAAAGATATAATCATTTAACACTAAAGATAAAAATTCACATTGAGGTGGTGGTCATATAGTAATGAAATTTAACACACCTATCTGTCATTAGGTAGAATTCTGCTGAGCATTTACACTGTGCCAGAGAACCTGCAAGGTGATAAGAATGCAAAGATGAGTAAATTTAAAAAAAAAAAGCCCGCCCATTCCTGTTGTGGAAGACAGACTTGAAAACAAGGATGTGAATTAGAAGTCATTTTTCCACAAAGCGGTACATGGAGACATAAAGGAGAGGTTCGTGTTGTGTTGGAAGGATGAAGAAGAGTGGGAAAAGGCTTTTGAGAGAAGGTGACCTTAGAGGTACGTCTTAGAGGGTGAGCAGGTATAAACCACACACAGAGAGACGGTTGTATTTCAGGCAAACCGAGAACCATGAAACAGCCTAGTGAGCCAAGGAAAGGTAGCAATTCAGGAGGACTGAAGCAAAGGGTTGTATGAGGAAGGGGAGACCCAGGCCTGGTTCCGCTGGCCCAGGTCCCAAACATGGTGGGGGACTGGCACAAAGCATGGTACCTCACTGCCCTGATCTGAACAATATTAAAATTCAATTTTGAAATTTGTCTTTAATTATATTCCAAGGGATCTAGAAAAGATGCTGTAAAGGGGCCTCCTTCCATTTTATCTTGGAGGACTCACATGACCTGGGTCACCCTGGGTTCTAATTCCAGCGGGCGTATGGAAAAACATGGTGGGAGCGCTAGGAAGGAGGCAGAGGAGGGTCAAAGCAAAGTAAGGTGTTTGGACTTGGCCGGATATTTAATGGACAGCACGGCAGATTTTAAGCAGAAAAAAAAAAGAGAGGTTTCAGCAAGTTCTCTCCGGCAACACAACAGAGGTTTTTGAGGTAAAAGGCAGGGATAACATAGAGTAGTGATGTTGACAATCTGATCTAAGGTAGAAATAGTGAGGATATGAATATGTTATGTCCTCTAACACCGTAGTAGACAAAACAGTGGCCCCCCCAAAAATGTCCAGGTTCTAATCCCTGGACCTGTGAATATGTTACGGTATGTGGCAAAGGGAAATTAAAGTTACAGAAAGAGCTAAGATCGCTATCAACTCACTTTAAAACAGGGAGACTATGCTGGATTATCGGGGTAGGCCTGATGTAATCACAAGAGTCCTGAAAAGTGGAAGAGGGAGGCAGGAGAGTCAGTGTCAGAGTGATGGGATGTGAACAGGACTTGACCTGCTGTTGCTGCTTTGAAGATGGAGGAAGGGCCCACAAACCAGAGTCCAGGTGGCCTCTGGGAGCAGGAAAATGCAAGGAATAGGATTCTCTCTCAGAGATCCAGAACGAACATGTCCCTCCCATGTCTTCATTTTAGCCCAGCGAGACTCATTTTGGACTTCTGGCCTCCACAACTGTAGATAATAAATCTATGCTGTTTTAAACCTTACGTTTGTGGTAATTTACTACAGAAGCAATAGTTAACACAAATACCGGATTTAGCCTTAGCATGAAGAAGCCCTTGACTGAAAACCACACTGAATGTTTACACCCTCTGCCAAAATGTGGGACCTGTCTTCATACCTCTGGGTAGGCAAGGCTCACTCTTTATAAGGTTTTTCTAGATGAGGTACACCACACTTTGGTCTTACTGCCCATGGTTTCTTATCCTTCCTCCTTAAACACAGAGATCTCTTAACATAGGGATACAGTTTTTATGACTGTAGATCAATCAATGGCTGAGTTTCGTGTCTCCTTCTGTTCAGACAGTGAATTTAAAAATAGTCGGTCCTAGGGACTTTAAATGGAACCCAGCATTAGGAGAGCTTTAGAGTCACACAGACATGGATCAACTCACAGCTCCACCCCTTACTAGTAGTGTGACTTCAGGCAATTTAAAATACCCGAGCCTTGGTTTCCTCATCTGTAAAAAGAAACAGCAATGTCTCAGACCAGGATCCCAGAATCACACCCTGAGATGAGGATTGTGTGCAAGTGATTTATTAAGGAAAGGCTTCCAAGAAAAACACATTAGTTACCAGAGTAAGCAAGATAGGGAAGGAAGCAATTTCAGGCAAAATCTTAGAATCAGTATGATAGAGCAGGGGAGTCTTGGGGTGTAAATTACACCTCAGATTTTCTTACAACTAGAGGCAACAGGGCTGGGCTTTCATAGTGTATAGAGCAGTCTTGGCAAACGGTGTCCTGGTAAGGAAGTAAACTCCCAGGTGATTCTCTCTGGCTCCCTGTGCCTGGAGGCAAAGTGAGTCCAGTAGCCCTCGGGCAGTCTTTCAAAGAGAGTCCCAGGGGCTGGCTGCAAGAAGTGAAAAAGTGCAGAAGCTGGAGGAAGGGCACCCAGGCCCAGGCAAAGGGATCCCAGGGGATCAGGTGGAGCGTGACTGGGTGGGCCACAAGCCTCCTCCTCATAGAACTCTTCTAAGGATTGAATGCACTCATGCTTTTCTTTCTTTAGCTTTTAAGATTTCTAAACTACTTTTCTTTTGCAATAGCATGCAATATCTAGTGCCATGTTCTGCACACTGAGTGCTCAGCGATGAAATAATTCTTTCTTGCCACAGGCATCAAACCCAGAAAGGGTAAAGGAGACAAAGGAGAAATAAAGCAAAGGAGACCAGAATAGAAAGCAACCAAATTAGACTAAATCTAGCCTTTCAAAATGGTCGTAATTCCAGTCATATTTTTCATAGACCTAGAAAATTGAACTTAAGATTTGCAAGTATTTGCTTTCATCTCTGAAAAGCTAGGCAAAGTCAACCAACCAAACCACAAACGATATATTTATTTGATGACAGTAAATCTTACAGGAAATGCTGTCCCCCTCCCCCGCCCCCACGAAACAATCTAACAAGTCCCCAGAATACATATAATTTTTTTCTTAAAGAAAATATCTCCATCTTCTTTGCTACTCTGTTCCTATACTGATAATTAACACCTTTAGCTTTGATAGCACTTTACAGTTTTAAAGTGTATTCACATTTATGTGCATTTAAAATGCATTCAGATTTTACATGATGCTCACACAACCTTGTCATATATATTATCGCCCCATTTTTACAGATGAGGGAACAAGCTTTGAGAGGTTAAATGACTTAGTCAAGGTTGCACAGGTAAAGGCAGGATCTCCACTTCTGACTCCCAAGATAGTGCTCTCCTCAAGGTTTTACATGATCCCTTTATGCCTTGTATCAGTCAAGGTCCAGTCAGGAGACAAAAATCACACTATAACTGGAACAAGGAAAATTTAATACAAAGTATTACTAACTAGTAAAAGGGGAGTGACTACTAAGAGAGAAGAGAACACTAAAGAATACAGGAATAGTGGGTTTAGGGAGAAGCCACCACCTCCAGGGCTTTGGGAAGGAATAACAGAAGAACCCCCCCATCCCCAACCTCTGCCCTACAAAGCCTGAGAGACAGACCTCAGTGGAGTTAATGTGGCTATGGCCAACTTGATGGCCAAGAAATTCACTGAGGTGTCACAGACTGGGCTGGTGAGGAAGCAACCAGCTGGGATGCCAGTGAAACTTCCTAGGAAGCCACTCACTGGGATGCCAGTAGGCTTACTGGGAAGCCACATACTGGGGAACCAGCCAAACTTACCGGGGGGTGTGAAACACTGGTTTCTTGCACACTATTGACCAGAAAGCCATCCAATGACCATCACATCATAAAAGCATGAAGCACTGAACCAAGACAACAAGTCCCTTTTATATGCAGTGTCCCTCCAGCACCTTCTACTGACAAGTCCTAACACTGTGCCAACTGACAACAAAGAAATGTTTACAGGTTCCAGCTCTAAAATCACAATTCAGGGCAAAGAGGATGAATTAGGAGCTGAGCAGCACTAAATTAGGTGGCACACACCTCACTGACTCTCCTGGGTTTTCCAGGGTAAAATGCTTTTCTGTCAAACTCCTGCTCCATTTGTTTTCTTTTTCCTAATTACCCCTGCCATAAAATGCAGACCCAACCTTTGGGGACCCTATGTACTGATCGCTGGTATGACATGGTAAGTGCATGGGGGGAGAACACAATGCAGTGACTGAGACCAGGTCTGGAGCCAAAACACTTGGGTCTGAATATCAGCTTCACCACTGACTAAACTTGCAGCCTTGCAAAAGTTAATCTCCATATGCCTCGTTTCATATCTGTAAAAGGAAATGATGATAGTACCTACTTTATTAAGATGCCAGAATAAATAAATTAACATATATAAAGCCTATAGAATAATATACGGCATGCGGTTAGAACCTGATAAACATCAGTATTACCTACAGACATTAGTTGGTAATTGGTGTTTAAAAATACATATTCAGTTCTCACTATCAATTTCCACCTAGGACCGTGTCTCGTAATGCTAAAACCCAACTTCTCTGGGTGAGACTGGGCTCTGCTACCAAAAGCCTTGCCCACTCCTGGGCACTGCCTGCAGCTCTCCTTTCAAATCCTGGCGCTGCTCCTGGCTCAATGAAGAATTCTCATCAGTTGCAGCCAACTCATTGGGGATCCGTTTTCTCAAGTAAAAAAAGACACATGGTTAAACAAATCATCTTTCTTTAACATCTTTTCCAGTTCTGACTAAATTTGATCCCACTCTTCCCCAAACAGTGAGTTATACTGGAGAGGGAAAAAGGAAGGAAATTACCATTTTGAGTGCCTACCCACCTATGCCAGGCAAGCACTTTGCATGCATGACCTGATTTCATCTTCTCCCAGTCCCATCAGATCCGCACTTTTAACCCTATTCAACAAATAAGGAAACTGAGGCTCAGAAAGGTCAAGCAATTTACTCAAGATCACACTCTTGGTAAGTAGCAGAGCCTGAATTCAAACCTGGTCTTTTTGTTTGGGTCGACTACACATTTTTAACTGCACTGTTTGCCTCCCACACCGTCTTCATCTCAGACACCAAGAATCCTAAGTGCATAGTGCTTTTCAAGCTTTGCTTCGAGTGGGTGTGCAACTTTTTTTTTTTTTTTGGTCTTAAACGTATCATTTGAAAGTAAAGCAAATGAAATCCATTTACCAGTTACAAGAGTTTTTAAAACCACTCCTAACATCTCACATGGAATCAGGGTTTGAGTGAAAAGCAGCAGCCCTCCTGCATCCCTGCGCCCCTGTCCTCACCTCTTCTCCCGGCTGAAACTTCGTGAAGGGAAAGGGGCTCGGCTTAGGGCCAGCGAGCTGAGTTCCAGCTCTGGTTCTGCCGCTATGTTCACCCTTGGAGCCTGCTTTTCCTTCTCTGTAGCAAGAGGTTGTCGGGCCAGGTCATCCTAAGGTTTCTTCCCAAGTTACAAGCCCGAGTCTGCGGGCTTTCCTGGGCGAGGGCGTGCCCCTGCCGCCTCCGCCGCAGTTCCCGGGTTAAACGGTCCGTTTCTCCGAGGCGGCTGCTCACTGCAACCGCTCCCCTACTCGGACCCCGACCCGCAGCCCCTTTCTCTCCGCTTCTCCAGACACGGAGAAACGAAGCCCCTTCCCCTCGGCCCCTGGAAGCGCCTTTCAGCAGACAGCTCCGCCCCTCCGCTAAGTTCCTGTCCCGGGCTGGGCCTGCACCGCGAAGGGATGCTGCGTCGCCCTCCCCGCTGCAGGGTAACCAGTTCTCTCTCCAACTTCCCGCTCCTCGGAGGAGCATTCTGAGCACTCGGCGACGAGTCTGACCAAACGGGGAGACAAAGCCTCTCAGAACACTGAACTCCTACGCGCCCCCCAGGTCCCCGCGCCCAGGCCTTCCCCCGCAACCCCACACCGGGACCACCAGCTCGGCTCTTCTCGCGGCAGGACCCCGAGCCGCAGCGCCGGCACCGGGCGCCCCGCGTCCAGGCCACGCCACTTCTGTCCAGCCCAGCGCGCGTCGCAGGGTCAGGGCGTCCTCCGCGCACAGCCAGGCGCGCTGCGCGGCCGCTCCGAGGACGAAAAGAGGTCCGCACTGGGCTCACAGCCCTTCCTGCCGGCCTCCCCGCGCCGGGCCTCGGCTCCCCTCCTCTCCCGCTCCCGCCTCCTCTCGGAGGCTGCCAGGCGGACCCAGCCTGCCTCTCTCTCCCCGCCTTCACTACCGGGTCAAGCTGCGGAGGGAGGGAGGGAGCCGAGACAGCGGCGAAGCGGCTCCCCACCCGGCGCGCGCGCGCCCCTCTCCCCCTCCAGCCAGCTCCCTCCTCCTCTGCCCCCTCCCCTCCTGCCAGTACAGTACAACTAGTACACTCACACACACTCACACACGGACCCTGCCGCTGCCACTGCAGCTGCCATGGATATCAGCTAACAACACACACCCAGGGCGCGCGCGCTCCCACTCGCCGCGCGCAGGAGTGGCCCCCGGCATCCCTACCCTCCTTCCCCACCCCCACCCAGCCGCTCACCAGCTCGGCTACTGCTCGCTCAGGCTGCCGCCGCCGCCACAGCTCTCCTCTGCTGCGGGGCCACAGCCTTGAGTGTCATTCCAGGGACAGCACAACCTCACCCAAGCTCTCTTACCTCTGCCCAGCCGTCCCTCTCATCCTCCCCCTTCCTCGTCCACACTCCATCCAAAGAAGAGGGAAAGCACCGAGCAGAGGGGGAGGAAGCAAAGTCTGCTCTTCTCACGTCCTGGTCCCCTCGCTCGTCCATCCTCATTCTCTCACACCAGCCCCTCTACCCCAGAGGAATCCCTCAGGAGCTGAGGCGATTCACCCCACTGCCATGTCCAAAAGCTTGAAAAAGAAAAGCCACTGGACTAGCAAAGTCCATGAGAGTGTCATTGGCAGGAACCCGGAGGGCCAGCTGGGCTTTGAACTGAAGGGGGGCGCCGAGAACGGACAGTTCCCCTACCTGGGGGAGGTGAAGCCCGGCAAGGTGGCCTATGAGAGCGGCAGCAAGTTGGTGTCGGAGGAGCTGCTGCTGGAAGTCAACGAGACCCCCGTGGCGGGGCTAACCATCAGGGACGTGCTGGCCGTGATCAAACACTGCAAGGATCCCCTCCGGCTCAAGTGTGTCAAGCAAGGTGAGCGCAGCGGCTGGTTCGGTGCTTTGCCAGGCGGCTGGACCGCTCGGAGCGCAGTGGAAGGGTGGGCTCGCCTGAGGAAGGGGGTGTGTTGCGCTATGGCGGGGTGAGGTCGAGAGAATACCGGCAGAGCAAGCGAGCTTTGCAGGGGATCCGAATGGGGGGCTACACGGAAGGGAGGGGCAGGTGGCGGTGTGGCGTGCAACTTTGTTTGCGCAGTTACACCCTCCCCTTGGGAAGATGTTCGGCCTTGTCTGCCTTCAGAGGTGCGGGCGAGCTCCCGGGGCAAATTGAATGTGCGTCAGTGCCATCGCCCGCAGTGGATGAAGCACTTTTAGGGAAGGAAAGAAGGAGGGAGGGAGGGAAGGAAGGAAGGGGAGGAAGGAGCAACTTGAGGGTGCAGCGGCATCACCAGGAGGGCGGGGACGAGCAGGGGGTGGCGGGGCAAGCGGGCAACTACGCCCCCCGTTTCGGGAGGTCGACTGGAGACGCTTTGATCCGCAGCCATATCCTAGGATCCCTGAGCCGCTAATTGACGGAGAAGGGAAGGGACAGACTGCTTTGGGCGCTCTGACGGGTCTTCCTTAACTTTTCCCCTGCTGCACTCCCCTGTCCCCTCCCCCGCCCCCGGCCGAGTCATGTGGCCCCGCGCGTCACGTGCGCACTGACTAACCGAGGCGCTCACCCCGGGCTGGACGGCGGGAGGCAGCGCGCAGAGAAGGCGCCGCACTGGGAGCGGGTTCTAGCGTGGGGGGTTGGGGGGAGAGAAATGGTTCCCCGAGTGTACTTTCTTCGGAGGTTGCCTTCGTTGAGTAGAAGTTCTCTGTGGTTGTACTCTCCCCTGGCTTCGGATTTCGAGAGGGTGTTTCTGAGGAGAAGCTGGGTAGAAGAGCCAGCTGGTTACACTTGAGGCTCCCTCAGCTCCAACCTGGCTTAGATGAGCCTCGATTGAAGGCTGTGATAGGGATTTAGGAAAATTGGGATCTTGCAGAACTCTCTCAGTAACTGTCTGTGCTTCAAAGAAAATTATGGTCCTGCAGCAGGGAAGAGTGAGAGAAAAGTTTCTTGGAAAGAGGACCACTTTAACTGGAGTAGAATAGTTTATCCTTGTTTTCCACACTCACATGCACATTTCATGTGTGGTATGTATGTATATGTGCATAGTCATCTCAATCTAAACGTTTGTTGATGTTACTTTGTCCTGCCTCAGAGATGGAATTGAGCATGTCCTTGCCTGCATTTGAGCAACCACTTAATCTTATTGCATGATCGACTATCAAGAAACACTCTTAGAGAGATGTTTTTCTTCATAAAACCAGTTTTAAAAGTAAACAAGTGAAAAAGAAGTCTCAGCTGAAATTTCTTAAATGTAAATTGTCACACAAGAAAATGTTTTCATTGGGAGTTCTTGAGTATTAATAGCTGATGACTTGAGATAGGCTAATGTAAACATTGTCTTGTAAGTCAACAAAGCTCAATACTGGATGAAAATAAAGAATAGGGGTTAAGGTAGGAAGGCAAATAGAGTATCTTGGTATTTTTCAAGGTGATGTATCTGAGGCTCAAATATAGAGATTCATGTTAACATTTGATGTCATGATACTGTCTTGTAGCAATAGGTAGAAAGTTCTGGTTTTGAGTTCAAGAAATCCACTACACAATTAATGACCGTGGTTTTGGTGGCCACAAGCTTGGTTTTTGTAGTGGAAAGTGGCTGCAAAAGTTAATGCATTGTTAAATTGGACTAA
The DNA here is from genome assembly GCF_020826845.1 of Diceros bicornis minor. Lineage (NCBI taxonomy): Eukaryota > Metazoa > Chordata > Mammalia > Perissodactyla > Rhinocerotidae > Diceros > Diceros bicornis. The sequence goes on along the minus strand of NC_080742.1, from coordinate 17,103,340 downwards.
TGATAGTATCCTAATGAGGGATAATTGTCCTATTATCGTTGCCAATGATGACCACATTTTAGTGTTGTGTTCATTCTGAGCACTACATTTTGGGATGGACCCTGGCAAACTAACTCTAGCATCAAGAATATATCCAGAAAGGAAAGAAAGGGAGATAATTGGGTGTTGTAGATATAGTCTGTAAAACCCAACAGGAAGACTTGGAAAAGTGAGGGCATGAAAGCTATCATTAAATGTTGAAAAGCTATCAAGTAAGAAAAGGAATTCTGACTATCCTGTGGTACTCCACAGGGCAAAACTATGAATCTATGGAAATTTTTGAAAGATGAAGCATATTTATCTTCATTAAGAAAATGAGCTTTCTAACTGAGCTTTCCAAAAATCTGTGGGCTGTGTTGTGAACTCCTGAGGCCCCTGTAATTGTGGGTGTTTATGAAGAGGCCAAAATGACTATATTCCATGGATTTGTATGTAAGATGGGGACCTGGACTAGACGTCAGTTAAATCCTGCCATGATTTGATTCAAGGTAGTCTCTGATCACTCAACTTCTGTGTTATATTTTTTTTGGAAGATTGTTGCTCTGAACTCATGAAATATACACATATAAAGTGATATATTTAGGGGAAAACATCTTTTCATTCTGTATTAACCCTCAGTTCTGGGCTTCACTGGGTCATTGATGATTGATGTTGGGAATGATGTTCACAGAGCCTGCACAGGAACCTGATTCACCTTCTGAATTCCCATTGACCAAAAAAGAAAAACAATTGCTTGTTTTAGCTTTTGTGGAAAATGTAATCCTGTTGTATATTCTTCTAAATATGGTGATTCATATATACCATTCCCTTGTTGAAATCATTCTTTCCCTTGTCAAATAATAGATAGGTTGATTTTATTTATCATTGTAAGCAAAGTGAAATTTTCAGAGCCTTAAGTATAGTGCCTATGTGTCTTGGGTTTCACTACACATTTCACTTGTTGAAAAAATATTTAGAAACTCTTGACTCAGCAGTTTTATTTCTGGAGAGCCAATAAACTAGCATAGCTGAAAACCTTAAACATGGTTTGTTTAGCAGTTGTATTTTTAAAATATTAATGAGATGATTGATTTTTGAATGTTCATTCAAACGTTGCATATTATACAGAAACTACATACATAATCAGGTAAACTAAAGCAGATTTTGCAACGAAAAGGAGAATTTGAATAACAAGAATATTGATAAAAAGTTCACCAGGTAAACTTGCGTTGTTTACTCAAGTTTTATTTACTTCTTTGGCTAATTTTACATTACAGTTGTCATTATTTTAAATTATCATAATTTTGAAAGAAGATGAACTACTAGGATTTTAAGACATACTAGACAAAATAGATGTATCATAGTTTTTCTACATTATTTAAATATCTTTAAAACCATTTTTTAAAGCCATTTAATTAAATTCAAGGGATTCCGTTTTAATTTAAGCTGCTTTTAATCCACACAGTGGTGAGTCATATATGAAAAATACCATTTATTGTCACATCCAATTATGTCTTATAACTATGGCTTTTTGGTTTATAATAATGAATCTTCCTTACCAAAGTATTTAATTCTAAATTAGCAGCTTTGTTCTATGATCTCATTAATGCAGCAGACCCAGTTGAAGGAAGTTTCTTGAGTGATTTTGAGCTCTATTCTGAAGTGCTAAAGGTTTCTCTTTCTTTTTTAAAGAAGTTTGCCACTGAAGTTCACAGCAGCAACTTACATAGACCATTGTGACCTACATTCCTTGCAGGATGGCTGCTACTGCATCTAATACCATGTGGGGAACTGCATAACTTAGACTTATTTTCCGATTTAGGATCTCACAATGGAAAATGAAGGCAAGAAGTTTTCTAGTTCTTCCTGTGTGGAAGAAGGGCCAAATAAGGCCTTTGAAATTCAGTTCTAGAGAAGAGGTACATTGCTCTCTCTCCTATTGCTCCTTTCACAGACGCCTTCAAAGGAAAGTAGATCCACATTTATTGAGTCATCCTTTTGTGTGTGTGTGTGAGAGGAAGATCAGCCCTGTGCTAACATCTCCCAGTCCTCCTCTTTTTTTTTTTTTTTTTTTTTTTTGCTGAGGAAGATTGGCCCTGGGCTAAGATCCATGCCCGTCTTCCTCCATTTTATATGGGACGCAGCCACAGCATGGCTTGCCAAGTGGTGCATTGGTGCGTGCCCGGGATCTGAACTGGTGAACCCTGGGCCGCCGCAGCAGAGCACGCGCACTTAACCGTTTGCACCACCAGCCTGGACCCAAGAGTCATCCTTTTTTTTTTGACTAACTTCAGGCTAATATCATAAAGTTAAACCTCTATGCCCCTTTTTATTTAGAGTTAAAATTTAAGGTATGTGAATCTTATTGACAAATAAACAATAAAATTGTTTAAACAATTTGATCAGTTTATTTTAGAATAAAGTATCTTTAATGTTTTGGAATAAGGTTAGTGAGACAGTTATCTTTGGGCATAATTTATGGGGGAATGCTGCTGTGGCTTTCAGGTAGATGTACATAATTTAAAAGGTGTGACTTTGAATGTTCTATATAACTGTTTGCTTTTCATGTGTTTGTTTTGAATGGGAGTAATCTCAGGGTGAAATCACAGCTGAAGTATTTAAGTGCCACCATCTCTGCTCTTAGCATTTATACTGTGCAGTCTTTTGGCATATTTATTATGCTTGCTTTCCTTTTTAGTTGCTTGAAACTCACACATTCACTTTCATATCAGCAAAAAGTTTTCACATTCGACAACACTGACTGCTTGTAGTTTACACCATGGCTTTCAAATTCGTAACAGACCCTGGCTGAATCACTTCTCTTAAGAGTTGGGATAGAGAGTGGTTAAATATACAATCTCCCAAGTGGACACCGTGGGTCGGAATTCTGAGTGTGTCACTTAGTATTGGCTATATCAGCAAGTTATCTAGCCTGGGGTAGTAATAGTACCTTGAGAATATTAAATAAGTTATGTATTTAAATGATGTTTTGTCTGGCATCATTTAAATATATAATCATGTTTACGTAACATGCATTATGTAAGTGTTATTGGTATTGACCACACATATTGATCATTTTGAGCTAGTGATGTTATGAAATGTTCTTAACTTTCAAGATATTTTACTCTTAATTGAAGACTAACTGAAAAATATGAAATGATTGACTAATTAGTAGTATGAGTCATTTACAAGTAGTATCTTGAGGTTTTGCTATAAAATACTTTTGTTTGAAAAGCGTTAATGTGAAGAGTAATGTGGTTAGGTGGAATGCAACATATTTTCACCTTTTAAAAATAACTCCCACTGATGCTGCCTTTATGTGTAAAGACCTGCTGTTTTATATTTATTTTATATTTTAGCTATAGTTTATTTTCACCCGTAATTTATTCCCTTTGTACCCATATCTTTTCTCCTAAACAGTTGGTGAGTATATTGAATCATTTATTCTAGGCTTGACAAGCATAGAAATCCTATTAGAATTCACTAATTTAAGTTTAGGAATTTATTTATACTTCTTACATGTGACCGTAGCTAGATATAAGTATCATATTTTAAGGCAGAACTTGTACTTCTCAGCTAGAAATCAAGTACCTCATAAAGGAGGGCAATAACACAACAGAATTAATTCATAAGTGTTCACAGTCAACTATATATGATAAAGAAAAATACGTCAAAATTCAGCAAGAAGTGCTTTGCATCTGTGAGAATGTCAGTAGCTCAATGTAAATAATTCTCCGTATTAACACTTTCAAGATGAAGCAGTTGACAATGTATCTATAACCAGCAATATACCTACCACCAGTCCCCGGTGATTTTAGCATTTCAGTTGAATTGATCCCATCTTAGAATGCTATAGAAACCTCTACCTTGAAGCTCTGGTATCCAATATTAATTTTTAAAAATTTTTCTTAGCTGGCTAAGTCAATCTGGCTATTTGTCATGATAAGAAGCATGGAATAGGATCTTACAACTTTCTTAGGATTGTAATTTTTTTTAAATTATTTATTCCATTACATTCCAAGATCCCTCTCTTCTGTCTCCAGTAAGGACTGATGTGATAAATTATAATTAATGTTATATAGATAATTTAGTAATAGGTTCATAATTACTGAATTTACATAGTTAATAAAAGACTTGCATAGGGATACACATCTGCTAAAAACTCTTATATTTGCTCATATCATCATAGAGAATTAATAATTGCTTCCATTATTGCATTCCTTTGACATGTTATCAACTCTTAAAAAGACTCTATATGGGGATTGATTTTTTAAAAACCTTAAAAATTTGAATTCAGTTTAATATATAGTGTTGACTGTTGTGGATAGTCTGGAAGACACAGAAAAAGTTTTTTCTTTGACAACTGATTGAATATTAACTCAGATGCATCCGACGTGTCTATTTTCAAAGATCCAGTAGGCTGCTGAGTGGATATTTTGAATGAGTGATTAGATTTGTTTCAATATTTGAAATAATTACATGACTTGCTCTACCTTGGAAAACATTTCTCCTTGTAATTGTTACATGAATCCACGTCAGGTTTTGTGTCATTTTCAGTTATTTTGGTTTACTTTTTTAAAAAAAGTCACTGTCAAAACTGTGGCAATTATCATATAACCAATAATAGCCAAAACCAAATAGGTGACAGAAGAAAGAATAAACCTTTATAGTGTGAGGTAAAAGATATTTTGAAGATACTGGTTTTTCTGATGACAAAATTTGTGGAAGAACTTTTTAACCTCTTAACTGCCTTTAGTGAAACTCATGCATATGAAATTGTGCATATGAGATTTTTCGATAAATAACCCTGGACTTTATTAAATGACTCTGTGAAATGAAGTAGGAAGAAGGAAACTTGTTTAATTTTAAAAATGTATATTTTATTTATGTATTTTTCACATTACCTTGTGTTTGAAGAAGTTTCTTAAAACATGAGTTTCCCCAGCATTGCATTGAATTATTTATATTTCCATGGATTACAGGTAGCATAAAAACTGTTTGTACTTTACATTGTCACTTCTCCTCCTCCCCTCCTTCCTTACTAATAGAATGCCAGTTTTGTTCAAGTATCCACATGTTGATGTGCTGCTATGCCATGTGTTTCGTATTGGGTTGGCCTCATCCCAAAGGGATGAATTTAAGACTAGTCTAAACCAAGCATGGTAATTCCACCTCTTTGCCAGTGATTGTTTTAGGAAATGGCTTACAATTCAGTTCTAAGTAATGAAAAGTAAGGTGAAGCCCCTTGGGGACTTTCTGAGAAAATTCCTAGTTCTTAAAATAAGATCCAAGACAGATTTATTCAGATTTCTGTCTGTGAATGTTGCTGCACATGGAGGTTATGCCTGGACCCAAAGTAGCCATCTTGTGATCATGAGGAGAGCTAGCGAAAGGCATAGAATGGTAGAACAGAGTGATAAAAAGCTACTGGCTCCTTGATGAACTGCTAAAATAATGAACGCAGAACTAGCCCTATCTCAGGGCTTCTTGTTATTGAGGTAACAGTACACAAGATATTTTAAGCCATTTAGATTGGGTCTTCTGTTATTTTGCAGCCAAAATCTTCTGATTGATATAACTGTAAAATGGTATATAAATAGGTATTTTATTCCTATTTTATTGTTTTGGGGTGCATTGGTGAAGATCTTCTTTCAAAAAGAGAAATCTATTTGGGGAATGAATCAAGATGTATTTTTCTGTCACATAAGCTCAATCAAATTCTAGGTATGTCTCCATTACCTCATTCAGTTTTGCTCTGGTTGGACTTCTGTTTTAAATTCCAGAAAGTTTTAACCATTCTGAAGTAAAATATGTAGGAACACAAATTCATTTTAACATTATCCAAAATAGAACATAATCAAGAAAGCAAATCAGCTACAAAAATATACCCACCATTCATGCCAAAATCAACTTGAATATTTTTTGAATTACATAGTGTTTACAAATGTCTGTACCATTGATCCAGGAGTGAATATAATTATAAACTGACTCATCAAAAATGTTCCAACTTCATTTTTCCAGGGCTAGAATACATTTACTTATTATTCACCAAATGTTGACTGGTAACCTATTCTCTAGCAGGCACTGAATTAGAGACTGGTGATAAAAACATGAATAAGACTTCATTAAGACATCTACACCCTCAAGTAGTTCATCCTGTGGTATGTCTGTGAGATCTGAGTTAAAAATAATTAAGGAGAATGTTCTTTCATCTTTTAAGGATATTTTCCATAATGCAGTCAGAATAAAAGATAAGAAAACAAAACGTTTTGGAGGAGAAATATGGGTTAAGAGTTCTTAGTGTTTGACATCATAGATTACAGTTCAAGTAATTACATAAACTCTGTGTGTATTTTTAATTTTGTGCTTATGTTCCAGGCACTGTGCTAGAGGGGGGCCATAGAAAAGTACGTAGGTCTTGATCCCACCCCAGGAATTCCACAGTGCAGTGCAATGGTTAAGATCACTAGATGTGAATTGAACAAATTATTTCACATCTCTGTACATCAGTTCCATCCTTTGTAAAACAGGTATGGTTATGGAAGCTACTTCACAAAGATGTTACGAAGGATAAATGTTATAATGCCTATAACATGCTTAGCCCAGGGCCTGGAGTATAGTATAGGCTCGATTATATATATATATGTAACATATATATAAAATATGTATGTATAATGTTTGAAATTATTATTATATATCATATATACTATATATTCATATTCTATTTGGTTTAGTAATTACTATAAACAAAAATTTTCAATGCAATGAATGTTTCAAAAGGCCTGTACTTATCAGAAGGGCACCTGGTCTATCCTGATGTTTCAAGCAATGTTTCATGTAGAAGAGAATACTTGAGGAGGAGCGAGATCAGGCAAAAAAGGTAGGAGAAATCTTCTAGAGAAAAAGCAAGGAGGCATTGATATTGAGGTTTTGGAAGAATGTGATAAAGAGTTTCCAAGTACTAAAGTCTGGAATTTAATATAGACAGTAGTAATAAATGAGCTTGGGGGATTAGATGTGGGCCAAGCTATCATATAGAACTGAATGGTGAGCCACTGAGTAGTAGTAGTATTATTAGTAGTAGTAGTAGTAGTAGCAAACATTTGTGCAGTGCCTATATGTCAGTTTTCTAAACATTTAGATAAATCTTAATTTAATCCTCATATTATTCTACAAGGAAGATACTATCATTAATCCCACTTTGCAGATAAGAAAACTGGAGCCCAGAGAGATTATGAAATTTACGCAAAGCCACATAATAATTAGCAGAGTCAGGATTCAAACCCACTCAGTGCTCTTAACCACTATGCTAGCTTGCCTCTCTGTGTCTGGAAGGTTTTAAGAACAGGATTGACAAGGTCAGATTTGTCCGTTGTTTTTCCAGTGTTGGAAAATGTAGGCAACGTTTCATGGAACATATGTAGGCAATGAAGAGACCTAATTAAAGGAGGTTGAAGATACAAGCAGGAAGACCCTTTAGGAGGCTACAGAGTTATCAGAGGAGAGGTGTTGAGGTCTTGAACTATAGCAATGAGAGTAGGAATGGGAATGAGAAAAATGAGTTAAGAAATATAGAGATGATAAAATTGTCAGTACATGTGATTGGATAGGGACAAAGAGAAATGAGTCTTGCTTGACTTTCTGGTTTCTGTTAGGTAGTGTCAATCATAGAAACTAGAGGCAAAGAGTAGATTTGGGTAGAAGGTAATTCCATTTGGGATATATTTAATATGATGTGCTTGGAAAGAATTCTGGTGATAGGCATCTGAATATTCCAGTCTTAAATTCAGAAGAATGGTTGGGGCTGAATGTGTAGATTAGGGAATATGAGATTATCCAAGGAAAGAATGTAGAGGCAAAAGGAACAAAGAAATGCTATGGCATCTAGGTTTAGGAAGTCAAGGACCCCAGGAAGGAAACTAAGACTGTTATCAGAGCTGTCTTAACATTGAGTGAGTTGTCAGCACTGCCCAACACAGCAGAAATGTTTAGATGGCTCTGACGTTTCCCTTGCATTTGGCAAAAATGGAGGTCACCTTTATTTGGTGCCATTTCAATGGAGTGGACGGTGCAGAAGAGTGAATAGGACATGAGAAAAGGGAAGTAGCGTGTGCATCCTACTTTTTCAAAAAGCTTGCTTACTAGTAAAGGGTAATGGACAGTTGCTCTCTAGGGGATGAACGGTTAAGAGGGGTAGGTGTGTGTGTGTGTGTGATGATGGAAGAGACTTGAGCTTGAACTTCTGTATTTGTCACATAAATATATTTTATTCTATCAATATAAAAATATTCTAGCAAATTAAGATCCTTTGATTGATTAATTGAATAAATAATTATTCATTATATTTTTGTTTTATATCATGCTAAAGCTAGGCCCTGGCATTAAAATAATAAAGATCAGATCCTACTCTCCAAGAATACAGAGTAGAAGGTACAAAGCTAACCTTAAAACGCTGAGTTTTAGTGGAATGGTACAGAAATAAACATACTACTTTTAGAGGACATTAGAGGGAAGGGAAGAAACGGAGGAGTATGTTACAAAATAGAATATGGATCCTGGGGTAAGAGGACTTAATTGGATTCCAGTCAGAGTTCATCGCTGTCATTCCTTATGGGGGGACTAACTTTCTCTGAACCTCAGTCTCTGCACATGTTACAGAATGTTTGTTAGAATCAAAGAAGATAACGATGTGGAAATGTTTCGTAAAACTTTTAGTGCAGTTCAGTTGGAAATGTTATTACTTAAATCAGATGGAAGATCACTGGGGTTGGGGGTTGATTCACAGCATAAGGGATCTTTAAGATTGACTCTAAAGCATGAGTGAGAGTTTAGGAGAAGAGTGGTAGGAAGCAGAGAAAAGAGCATGACCAACAATGGAAGAGGGTGAAATGACCCTCCTGTGCAGAGAACTAAATACAGATCAGTGAGGGCAGAGAAAGGGAACCTGAGTACTCCTGGTGGCAACTGAAGATTTTTTCAGAAAGGGAACTTGGAATCATTTCAGGGAAAGGCCTGAAATGTAAACCTAAGGAGTTTGGACCTTTATTCTCTAGGTGAGTAAAGCCACTGAAGGTGTTTGAACAAGGGGGCAGCATAATCAAAGTGGTTGGGTTTTTTAATTTTTGTTTTTTTGGGAGGTCAGGGAGGACATTTGGTTTGAGGTGTGTATTGAATGGAGAAGAAGCTGAGAGCAGGGCCTGAGGTCTGGCGTCGGTAGTGGGAATGGAGGGACATAGATTTGAGACATTTTAGAGGCAGGATGAATAGGAATTTGTATCCATTTGAATGGGAGGTAGTGGTGAACTGGAGGCAGGAAGGAAAGAGAACTCAGAGATTTCTGACTTGGGGTGGGTGTGTCGAGTAGGTGAAGATGCCATTAACTACAGAGATTAAAATTTAATCTGCAGGGTAAATGGCTTCAGGCTGTTCTAGAAATCGAAAATTGCTGCCTTTGACAACTGCAGGAGAAGCAGCATGCTACTTTCAGTATATTTAGGCTCTTAGTGAATAAGTAATATGATTATGTTCAAGAAATATTTATCACTTATTTGTTAAAACAATTTAGACTAGGCATTGGAGATAGAGATGGTGAGTTAACAGAATTAAGTTATAAAATGACCTATTTTTTATTTTTAGCAGATTTTCTTGTTTCATTTTGCTCCAATTGATGTTACGTAAAGAACAGAGTGAGCAGAGAAAAGTGAGTGCTTGAGAATACAGTGTTTGAGGTACATGGCAGATGGCATGTGTTCAAAGGATGTTGGTCACGTACATCTAGAGCTCACAGAATTGTTGGAGTTGCACATTGGAGAGCTGAGTGACATTGTTTTACAGACCAAGAAGCGATGGTCCCCTTAGAAAAGTGTTGAGGCCAAGGATAGGAATTTGAGAAATGCCTATATTTAACAGGCCTGCATAAGTATTCTTTACTTAGTACTTCTAACTTAGAGGTGGAGGAAACATACACCTTTAAGAATGTACAAACCTATCTTCTTAAATTGGGTTCTTCAGAATGTGTATCATAGAGGAGATATTTATCATATAAGGATGTTTAATGTTAATGTATCACTGTTAAGCACTGAAGATAAAGTTTCTATTTTATTAGCAAGTCACATACAAACAATAGTAGTGAGAACTCTGTCTTCAACCGTGCTGCCTTTATCTGCTCTATGTTTTTAGTCTTAATTCAAAGATAACAAGAGCTAAACAATGCCTCACTTTTTGATTCTGTGAGGTGCTATTTTGAGACCAAGCTCTTTGACCATTGCTGTGATATTCTAGGCTATATTTGGAGTAACTCTGAAAATGCAAACTCTTCTCTAAGTTGTACTGGGAATTCGTCATTGAAACAATGTTTGTAATAAATTACCTTCCTCTGACATGTAAAATTATTCAAATGTTTCCGTATGGCAGTGGTTGGAATATGCATCTTTTTGAACACTCTAAATTTTATCTTCTTTCTTGTATGTAGCTTCTCTAGTTCAAGGTCCTAGAAAGGAAGTATGAAATATTTTGAACTCTGTGTTATATAATTTTGTTATGAATTAAAAGAATGGCATCTACACCCCAATATCTCAAAGTTAATTTATTTAATCCAGAATGGGTATGTGAGAATTAGATTCAGATTCTCCTGATTCTCAATATCATGACATAATATTTACTCATTTTCATTTGCTATAACAATGGTTTGCCAGTAAAGTTGTCAAATATGTCACTTGTACTTGACCTGGAATTCATCAAGGATAGAGACAGCATCTAATTTGTATTTATTTCCCTAGTATCTGGAATGATGCCTGAAAATATGTAGAATGTTTAGAAAACATTTGTTGAATGAATGAATAATACAAGTCTTCTTTCCCTGTAATACTTGATTTATTTGAAACACGTTGTATTAGCCAGGGTTCTCCAGAGAAACCAATAGGAGATATATAAATATAAATATATATATATATATAATGAAGAGATATATATATACCAATAGCATAAAATATATATGTATGTCTATATATATATGTGTAGAGAGAGAGAGAGAGATTTTTATTATAAAAAATTGGCTCACATGATTATGGAGACTGACAAGTCCCAATAGATGCACAGTAAGTCAGAAACTGGAGACCCGGGAGAGCTGATGGTGTAGTTCCAGTTTGAAGGCCTGCAGACATGAAACCTAAGAAGAGCTGATGTTTCAGTTCGAATCCAAAGGCAGGAAAAAACTGATGTCTCAGTTCAAAAGCAGTCAGGCAGGAGGGATTCTCCCTTACTTGGAGGAGGGTCAGCCTTTTTGTTCTGTTCAGACCTTTGACTGATTAGATGAGGCCCACCCACACTAGGGACGGCAGTTATGCTTTACCCAGTCTACTGATTTAATGTTAATCTCATCCAAAAATACCCTTACAGACACAGCTAGAATAATGTTTGACCAAATATATGGGCACCCTGTGGCCCAGTGAAGTTGACACATAAAATTAACTATCACAAATATTAAGAACCTCTTATCCATAATTAACAAACATTGTAAGTACAGCTATTTTAGCCTATAGCTGTATCGTTGAAAACTATTTTAAAGCATTTGAAATAATTTTTTTGAATATACTTACAGCTTTCTGTATTATGCTGTGGTAGATTTTTGGCAGTTTGATCACTACCTGCCACACCCATGAGGAAACTCTTTTCACTTAAAGTGTTATTTTTTCCCCAGAATATGCCCTATTTTATTCTGTAATGCATTTTTGCTTATAATTAATCTTAATTGCAAAATCTTCTTAGTTTATTGAGTATCATTTTCATCCTTACACTGAAACTGTTATGAAAGGACTCTGTTTCTGTTTAACTTAAAAGTTGTATGTTAAATAGTTTAGCAGTGTGTAACCTGTGTTTACTTGATTCAGAATAGTGTGAGCCCTGTGAAAAGCCAGGTTACTGAGTCGATGACCCATCAACACTGAGAGAATTTAGCTGCTAATGGCTGAGGCAAAATGACATTGCCACAACCTCCAGTATCCAAGGCCGCTTAGAAGTTTGGTTAGAATAAGAGATTTTCTTTATTGGGAGAATTAAATCAGCTCTTTTGCTCCAGAAGGGAGGTTTTCATCTGGAATGAGAATTGTTTCAGACTGTTTTAGAAGAGAAAATTGCTCTATTTGAGAACTGAGGAAAATATAGAGGGGGTAGATTAAGCAGTTCGTGGTAAATTAGTAACAAAATGGTATTCATGTGTCGTCCCTTTAAAAACATCTTTCAATTGTCTGAGGAATCAGAACTAAGAGCTCATTCAGTGAAGGAAAAAACATAGTACTCATTTTCGTACTAAGAATATTTATTGTTTTCTTTTCTTTGTTCCACTGATATTTTGATGTATTTGGTTGGTAGGTAAATCAACTAATTTTCTTATTTTTTAAATTTAAATATTCTTGTGGCATTTTATGAAGTTGTTAATATTGAACTTGAAAGTTCATGTCTAACTTAGCCCTGCAATTTAAAAATCGTTTAATTTACTTAGGGGCAATTAATAAAAAATATTTAGTAATGATAATTATAACATTAGGTTGTATGTTCCACTTAGTAGGTTCTAGTCACATGTACTGTCTCATGTGACCAGTTTATTAAACAGGTGGGGCTCAAAGGGTACGCACAAGAAGATAATTTTTCTCTCACTTACCACTCTGTCTTACCACAGACCTTCCTGCCCCACCTCATAACTGTTTTTTACTTTCATGTATCAGAATAGTCTCATTTTGGGGTATTAAAAAATGTAGTCTGCTCTAAATACAAACTTGAACCTTGCACCCAATTTAAAGGTTCTCCTATCTTTTGAGCTCTGTCTGGATCAAGAACTCTGGAAACCAATAATGAGAACGTTTGGTTACTGTGGTCTGTTTCTTTGCTTTTTGGTCCACCTCCTCCTGCTCCCCACCGCCTACTTCTGTCTCCTCAGAGGTTGGGGCAAGGGAGGAGGAGGAACAGGAATAAAGGAATAAAGGCTTGTTTCTCCAGTGCTTTTAAATCTGCCCGTGTGTGTCCTCTGTTATGACAGGCATCCAGATGCTGGCTTTCTGCTATGGATCACATTTGTACGTTCTTCAAAGATACCTCACCGTCTGCGTACCCCACTGTGTCTGTTGCAGCATGTCCTGACAGAGGCAGTGGGCTCTGAGCCTGACCACTCTGATTCTGCCGTCAGCTTCTGCCCACTGCCCCACACCTCCGGGCTCTTTCTGTTGCTGTCCCCGTGGCCCAGCAGGCAGCCCTCTTGAGCAGGGTCCTTTCAAGAGAGCTTTCACTCGCTTTCCACTTTTAGTGTCTAATTGGCTGTGGAAAACTTCGTGCATCATTGACCCATCATGTTGCAGAAAGGCGGCCACTTCTCTTCTTGCTCAAATATCGTGCGCAGCTCTGTCCAAGCTCCTACTTGCAGAATTCTCTGGCAAGAGGTAGGCACAAACTCCTATCTTTGTGAACATCCCCAGGCTCATGCGAAAACCTTTCAAGTTCTTCTTTCAAGAACTCTCTCACACTTTGCTTGTGGCTGGCAGCAGGACTTTCAAGAATTCAGCAAGGGGCTAGTCTGGGAGTGACCCTTGTGAGGAACCACTTCCTCGTGTGCAGCACAGTCTAAGAGGGAAGGAGGGGATGACACTTCATTGTCTATTAAGAGTCCTTGAGGGAATCTCTTTTCAAATATTTAGTCTTCTTATCTAGGCTATTGGGAGTGATGGTCTTTGGACTGGTTTTACCATGGATATGATTGATAACTTGCTTGTTTCCCATTGTCCTCAGCTTTGGAGCCTTAGCTACGTTCTGGGAAAACAGGAAAAGTCCCACTTCACATCTAGTTACATTCATTTAAGGCTCACATTAACTCTGTGAGGAAAGTGCTATTTATCATCCCACTTAAACATGAGGAAACTGAAGTATAAAGAGTTTCATTACTTGCCCAAGGTCACTCAGTGTGTCCAAGGTCACCCAGCACTAAGTGGCTTCCTGATTTAAAAGCCCATACTCTTCACTTTGCTGTATTGCTAAAACAGAAGAGGACAAAGTCTAGAGGATTAGTGAACCAATCCCCTAGATAGGTGCCCCAAAGTACAAAGCAGACAGTGATAGTACCCAAATGTGTCACTTTTCTAGTTCCATTTCCTTTTCCAAAGCTTCAAAATTTTCTGATAGAATCACATTCATTTCTTTTCCTTCCTCCCATCTTAGAATGATTCAAACACTTCAAAAGTAATTGCTAATTTTCATGCTAGTCATAAGCATCTTAGAAGTGTTATATTTCTTATTCTGCTGCTTTCTCAATATTGCATAGCATACACCATTGGCAACCATAAAAATACTACAATGGGACTGTAGTAAAAGACAAGGAGAGTCAAATTCTACAAATGACAAAGAATTTAAAATTCCCCTAACAGTGTTTTTATGCTTTCTGAATTTTTTAAACAAATATTATTTTGTGAACTTGAAAGTTTATTGTATTATCACTTTATGTGAATTTTTTTCTCAGAAATCAAACATTTCTTATTTGTCTTCTTTCTTCCTCCTAGGAAATTGTTAGTCTTACTGCTACAGTTGACATAAATCTGCTATTTGTTTACACTCAGTGGCATCCAGATACATTATAAATATTGCATTTCTAAAATGTATCCACTTGTAAAACGTAAACTTGGGGATTTGGCTCCAAAGAACTGTCTTATCTCAGGTGTTTCACTCTAGTATGCTCATGTGGACCTTATATTTAGTATTATTTGAGTTGTAGATTTATTTCATCTTGCCTAGCAGCATCAGCTCTTCCCTTCTGCTGGTTCCAATTATTATGATTATTTCCAGCCTGAGTGAAATTTGGCAAAAGCAAATATATAAAGGGAAAGGAAAGAATAGGCTATTCTCTCAAGCTAACATTCAAGCTTAGCAGCCTTTATTTAACTGCAGAAACCATTTATTAATTTTTGAAGTTAGCAATTTAATATTGATTTTGGTCTTCTTTGGTGTTGCAGACATAAACCCAAGTGTGTGCAGGGCACAGTCGACACTACGACATAGTATGGAAGATGCCGTTTGCTTGCCTCTGGTAGATTAAGCCATTGTCCTTTTCTATTAGAGAAGCTAGAAGGGAGGTGGGCTTGTATTTGTAGAGTTCTGTGATATTCCTTGCACATGTAATGTATGAAAAAGTAGAGGTTATAAGCACATATATGTTGCTACATGCAGTATAAACAATATTTATGGTTAGATTCCTGATTATGTAGTTGGGGTGATTTGAGAGACTATTAGGTATTTTTCTTGTAATTCGTGTCTGAGGTCCCCAGACAGTTGTACGTGTGGAGGTTGTGGGACAGACAATTGAGTAAAGGTCAAGAAACTCATTCATGTAGGTTGCTTCTTTCCTCCATGTTTCTTTAGCAACTTTATGGCAAAATCAGTTTTTTCTCTATTCCCAAGAACACAAAGGATTTGATAAGAACCTCTAAGAACTTAACTCATTCTAATAAATTTGCTCTGAAGCTTTTATATATACTAGAGGATTCAGCGGGAGGGGAGAATAAAGTCAATCAAGGCATCAAATTATTTATTTATTTATTTATTTTTGTGAGGAAGATCAGCCCTGAGCTAACATCCATGCTAATCCTCCTCTTTTTGCTGAGGAAGACCAGCTCTGAGCTAACATCTATAAGGCATCAAATTAGATGCTGACTTTGTGAAGTCGTCTCTTAGTCATTTGTTTCCATATAGTCCTAATGCCAAGGCTAACTGAAAATCCTACAAAGTCTTATTTTACCACTGTGAAGTAGAGAAATGACTAAATGCAGAAGACTGAATTATTGATGTACATTTAAAATTTAAAAAATTAAACCTAAAATTTCTTATTTAGCAAATCTCCTTATTAGCAAATAAGAATTTATGTCAAGTACACCTGCATTCTTTGCAATAAATATCATGCTTGCCTCTTCAGAAAATTATTTTCTTCCATTTGGAATCCATTTAGCTTAAAAACAAAACACATTTTTCTAATATTCTGAATAGTATTCATTGATGGAAACATTGTCTTATTGGCTAACACCATCTTTTTTTTAAGCTTATAAATGGATAGCCTTTTTATTTTAAGTTATAACCTCTATTTTTTGAAGAAAACCATTAACTTGAAAATAACCTTTAAGGCCAACAGCTGAATCCTCTTGCTTATTTGGTAGATTTTTGACTCTGTGTTCAATGAGATTATTTTATTATTACTATTATTAGAGAAAAGTCAATTCTGGTCTATGTGAAAAATAGAAGATTCTCTGATAAACTATACAAAGAGTTTTTCCAACTTTTATTTTGTCTTTGTTGCTAACTTCCAAAAAACCAACACAAAACAACTATTGAATGTAGGGAACAGCAATTTTTTTTTTTTTTTTAGCAATGTTGTAAATTTTGCTGAGAAGTACAGAGAAATCAAAACATTGCTTTTTTATTTATTGACTTGTCAATAAGGCTTATAGTATGTACGGTGTTTATGTTCAAGATTTATTATATATTGAAACAATTTGATTTAATTCAAACAAAATGAAGAAGTAGATTGAAAACTGTTCTGTTGAATAAGGTTATTTTTATGAAAGATGGGGAAGCACTTTTGTGAATGGAAAAATATGTCCTTAATTTATGAAGCATTGCAAATGTGGATTTGATTTTGGGGATATTTATGTAGACTTGGGAGTATATAGAACTTGTAAACGGGTCATTTCTCTTATATAGCTATACATAGACTATGGTCTGCTTTTATTATTGTTTTTATAATTGATAAACAAGGCATATTTATAAAGGCTTTATTTAAACATATCCAAAATGCTATCTAAATATTTAACTATTGGAAAATATAGAAAACTGGATGTTTCTGTGTTCTTAAAAGTAAGCTTTCCAAGGGACATGCCTTGGACAAATGAGAGCGTTATACATTTTCAGTGGGATATTAACTCAGCTGATTTGTCATCCAATATAATCTAATAAAGAGATACAGTACAGATGTTTTGTCAGTTTCATACTCATTTTGCTTAGCACTCAACTTTTGAAGATTCTACTGATTGTTCCTGGATCGATAAGAAACATGAATATGGTGATGATTATAATAATTTTGAATTTTAAAATTTGACATTTAATGATAAATCTAGGCATTCTTTACCTTCCTTGTATATTTATAACCTGCCAAGAATAAAGATAGGCCAGCCTGTTAATAAATAACGATATTCTAAATCATTGGTCCTACCAAATAAATCAAATAAATAATGATATTCTAAATCATTTGATCCCCTACAGCAAGATGTTAGTTCTTGGCAGTGGTCTCAGAGAATACAACCGTTGTTATGGGACTGTAATCTATTTAAGGTGGAATGGCTTTAAGCTGGAATGGTTAATGGAAGTATTATTTTATTTTAATCTCAAATCTCTCTTTCTATAGATATCCAAATTATTATATTTTCCTCTGAAGAAAAGATTTCTTTATGAATTATAAAACCAGACTTTTCTGCCTATTGTTGTTTAGTGAATTTATACAGATATATGTTCAGACCTGATTTCCAGTCTGACAACTGCCAAATTTTCATCTAGTCCTCTCTGACTGGAATCAGTCCCATGCTCTCCAACTGCTCTCTGTACATTTCCACAGCATGCTCAGCTTCTCCCTTTGAAAATCTAAAAGGCGACTTAGTTTCCATTTTAGTAAGCTATGCCTCCTGGTTTCACAGTTTCTTCTAATGGTGCCATTGATCTCTTGTTCAACTGAACTGGAAACGGAAATCTGTGCCGTTCCTTCTGTTTTTTTCTGATTCCTTAGTTTAATTGTCGCTTAGGTCTTGGTAATGTTTCTTGTACTTGTTCTTTGCTTTTCTTTTCCCCTGTTAACATTCTATATGTGCCCCTTCTTCTCTCATCTGTGTACTGATAATACCGTAGCTTCTAATCTGGTTTCCCCCCTGCCCAACCCGTCCAGCAAATGACTACCAAATTAATCTGCCTAAAACAGCACTCAGCATCATACTCCTCTTTTTACCCCTTACTGAATAACCTCTAAATGCTTAACCTGACATTCAGAACTCCCCACAATAAAACCTAACCACTTTCTACGTGTATTTGATACCATTGTACACTGCGTCTCAGGCACGCTGAACTAGTTCAATATTATCTTCATCCTTTTGTCCTTTCCTCAGCCAGGAATATTGTCCTTTCAGTTTTGCCTCCTGAAATTCTGCCTGGCTCTAATGCCACCTCCTTCTCATATGATTCCTTGATTGCTCTAATTAGAAGTGTTATCTCCGTTCTTATTTGCCCCGGTCTTAGGGCACTTATAGTGAACCATCTTGCAAAATCATTATTTATAAAATGCCATCTTATCTACTGTTCTATGGAATCCTTAAGTTTGAAGATTCAAGCTTAAATATCTTCCTAGTCCCTTTCACTACTGTCTTCACAGAGTAGGTACTCAATAAATGTTTATTGAATTAAGAAGTTATTCATTTGAAGACATGAATGAATTTTTTGTGTCCTCAAACTGCCAATAATAGATTCTAGATTGTGTGCAATGCATTTATATCAGATGCCAAACCATAGCAATATTTTATTTTTAAGTGTTTCTATAATAAAGTCTTGCAATGAGAAGATAGTGAAATTTGGTGTAAGTAAATAATTCTTTTTTCTCTTTTGTAGTATTAAAACTAACTGCAGAACCATTCAGATATTCAGATTGAAGTGACCTAATTTTCAAAAACCCTTAGGAGCACAATTATGTAATCTGAATAGTGGAGAAGATGGGAAGGCAGTTCTAATCAAGGTAGAGGAGAATAGATTTATTGTATTTGCAGCTTAAGGTATCATTGACATAGGCTGGGCTTTCCCCTAATGTCTGGATCTGTAGTTCAATAAGCATTTCTTTCCAAAGAGTCAATTCTAAGAGGAACTGGCTTCAAAACTAAAGTGTGAAAAGTTCAGCTCTGACACTGTGCATCCCTAGTTAGTTTGAAAAATTTATGGAGATAGAATCTAATGCCTAATGTTCTTGGACAATCCTAGTTATATATGCAGTAATTTTTTCCAAAATGGTATACTTAGATAAATAACCTACGTCCTCCATTTCACTCCTCAAGAGGAAATAGTTGGAAGCTGTAGGAACATGAGAACCTTCCTTATTTCATAATTTCTATCTGAGAGGTAGAAAATCATTTTTTATCTTTGCTTTAGCTTATGGTTACATATTACTGTGACAATCCTTTATACGGGTCTGAGAATTTCTTTGATGAAGATGCCAAGGAGGAGAATGAGGAGGAAAAAGAGGAGGGGAAGGAGGAGGGAAGGAAGAAGATAGGAAGGAGAGTTTGATTGAGTCCAGAACAAGAGTTTTTGATCTAATGATCTACGCATTTATCTTTGGAAAGTGTTCAATCAACCAAATTGTTAGAATAATAATTTTATGTAATAATTCCCATATTGGAGTTCTGCGATTGTGAGAGTTTAGAGTACAGCTAACAGGAGTGGAGTAGGCAGCTCCATAAGGAAAACTAAAACTTTATTCTTATGAGTCCATGAATCCACTCTCAGTTTGGGGTCAAGACAAAGGTGCATGATGTTTTTGAAGAACATCCAGTTAGATTCTGTGAAACACAATATATTGAATGATCATTTGTGTGTTTCTTTGAAAAGAGTCTTTCTTTAAAACAATACAGTGCCCTTCGTTCAAGTTCAAACACTGAGTTTTCCTGGTGCAGCTTTTTATTGTTGTTGTCAAATAATCTGCACAATGCTTTGCAGTGCAGAGAAGCAAATGGTCACTGGAGCCTTTATCCAAGGGCTTTGGTGTTCTCTCTCTCTCTCTCTCTCTCATGTCTGTGTGTGTGATTTGTCAAGGTCTTCCCAAGCAGACATCACAGGACTATAACAAATGTTATCAGGTTAATTTCCAGTCACACATCTGAGACCACAAGATTAGACTCAGACTATGGCAGTTATGTAATCAGCAAATATATGTACCTCATATTTTCTACAATACCCTTCTGACTAAACTGAAGTATATATTTTTAACTTTAGGACATTAGTGTTCTATTTGCCTAGGAGTACCAGAGACCCCCGAAAGCACTGACTTGAAAAAGTCGATTTCTCTTGCATGCAGGCATCCAGGGCTGGTGTGGCTACTTAATAGTTACCTAGAACCCAATGAATGCTTCCAATTCTTGGTTCTTCTAATCTCCATCAGTGGTCCTAGTCCTAGTGACCCAGCCACCGTGTGCACTTTTGAAATAGCAGGAGAGATGAGAGAAAGAAGGGTCGCATTTTGCCATATCTTAGTGAAAGGTTCTAGAAAGGGAGCACAGGACTCTTAGGTTTACCTCCAATTGGCCGGAACTTAGTCACAATACCACACCTGGTTGCAAATATTGCTTTATTCTAGGAGGCTCAAAAAAATCAAGAGTTCTAGAAGACATGAATGGAAATAAATATTCAAGTTAAATATTATATTTATTTTACATAGTATAAGACTGCGGCATGAAGAATAAAATGATTTGCCTGATCTAACCCAGATATTGAAGCATTGTTTTAAAAATTCCCTTCCAGATAATTCTGGACTGTGATTCTACCACATTATTTCTGTTCTCGGAGAAGAGAATCCAAGTTTCTACTGCACATTGCCACCAGCTCTGTGACCTCAGAGTCCTTGTATGACAAAGCAGATCCCTGGGTTAGGTGGCATCTAACATTCTGTGATTTATTGAATATCTCTAATGTGCAAAGCCCAAGAGCTCCTTGAGGAAAAGCAATATTTCATATTGGTATTCCCAGTGCCTTGAACATGGTTTTGTTGGGATTGAAAAACTATTGTTAAATGAATATGCATAGTTAAAATTATCTGAACCAAATAGACACCTCTCCTAACTCCTAATGCTATACTGATGTTACCGTCTCTGCACTTCTTTATAATAATGTGCATTAGTTATTTTGTTTTCAAGCTCAAGTTACTGAAATCCAAATGAAGCAGTGATAAGCCATAAGGGTATTTATGGTTTTACCCAACAGGAAGTCTAAAGATAGGGCAGACTCCAGGATTGGTTGATTGAGTGACTAAAAATATGTCTTCTTTCCATTTCTCTGCTATGCCCTCTTCAGTGATAGCCTCATCCAAAATAGATAATGAAAGAAATAGTATCAACTACATAATGTATATATTATATATCTAAGTAGGTTTGAATAATTTTTCTAATTATTTTTTGAAAGGCTCTTCTCCCCACAAAAACTGTCCTTAGATTATATCCGTATGTAACTTATACCCCCTACTCAGTATACATAGCAGAGATTTAGTATTACTTCTTGGGATTATTTCTGATCAAGTAAAATTTATAAAGTACACTTCCTTGCAGTTAATTTTGTGAAATTAAAAGAGAATTTTGAAATCAGACAGACCTGAGTTTGGATTTGGGGCAACTTTCTGACTCTAAGTATCTGTGTTCTCATCTCTAAAACAGAGATATTAATGCCTAAGTCCTACTGGTGTTGAAGATTAAATGTGATAATCTATTTAAAAGTAATGAACATAGTTTCTTGTTGGTCATGTGTAAAACAATTTCAAAACACCTCTAAAGCTACTTACTAAAATGCACAAATACATATATTTATCTATGACTTTCTATTTGTTTCCAAGAGAGTGCTATAATGTTGGGAGAGATTATAGTTATGACCAGATAATCTATTTGATAATGATATAACACATCTTTGTGAATGTATTCACCTGTCTTTCTTTTTCTTCTCTATTTCATATCTCTCATGCTTTTGTTTTTTACTTATTACAGCCACTCAAATTTAAAAAGCTTCACTGATGTACAAGAAGTTGGCTCTGGTATGATAGAAAATAATTCTGTCTGCCAAGAACACCCTTCCTTCTGTTTTAGCATTGTAGGGGTTTCTCTGTCTACCTTGGCATTCTATATTTACTGCCATTGGGCAGTTCCAAGTTTAGTTTCTGATTGAGCCTTCCTAGAGTCAGGCTGTATTTTTGCATGCTGGGAACCTGGCCTTATTCCCTTGAACAAAATCTGTAGTAGAAAAACCTTCTTAAATAAGATCAAGCAAGCCAAAAAAAAAACCAAAAACGAGTTTATTGATTTATGTCTTGTTGTTTGAAATTGTACAAAGCCATGAATCCAGCTGAGCTTCATTTTATTTTATGTCAGTGTGAAATACTTAAAATAGCTTGAGTTTATCACTATTGTTATTTTATTATCAGAGAAACAAATGTGTATTTCTGTCATTTTGCATGTTTGTTTCCGATATATTGTTTCTGTTTTTTGTTGTGCTCAGTATTATGACTAAAATACATAAAGTATCTGAAATTTGGGGGGAAAATAACATATATTTTGTAGTTAAATATATATCTGATCTATATGATTACTTCAAAGCATACCTCATGATTTGAGCTTGGATTAGGACACCAAGCAAAACAAAAAATCCTGCCCTGACAAGCACAGAGGAAATTATTTGGGCAAGGACAAAGAGAGTTAATTGGGTGATGGAGTTGAGCTAGAAGTGTGGAATATGGGTTTAAATAATTCCACTCTATTGCCTAAAGGGTCATGTAGTATTTATTAGCATATCATAGCCGACTAATATTGTGGTTATGTTACTCTTTCAGAATTACCCAAAGTTATTTCCGTTGGCATGACCAGTCCTGCCAGCCTGCCTTCTCTATTTCAACATCAATCTTCAGATGCTGCGTCTGAGCACAGCTGGCTTGCGTATTGCAATGGAAACAAATGGGCCAGGCCTTAGAACAATGAAACATTCTCTGTTTGTTTGAATTTCAGTGCAGGAAGCATGAATTCAGATAGAAAGAAATACAAGAATATGAGGACGCTAGTATAGGATCCTTAAATTAGAGATCATCATATTGAAAATGTACAGATGACACACCTAATTATTAGATGTGAAAACGTGTTTGTTTTATCGTTTGGCACTCCAATGTATAGTCATTAAAACTATCTAAATTTTTCAGTCTGTGTTGTGAATATTTTCAAGCATGTACCTTTCAGAATATTGGCTGTAACTTTCTTTTTTTTTTTTTTTTTTTTTGCAAGAACGATCAGCCCTGAGCTAACATCTGTGCTAATCCTCCTCTTTTTTTTTGCTGAGGAAGACCGGCTCTGAGCTAACATCTATTGCCAGTCCTCCTCCTTTTTCCCCAAAGCCCCAGTAGATAGTTGTATGTCACAGTTGCACAAATCCTTCTAGTTGCTGTATGTGGGACGGGGCCTCAGCATGGCCTGAGAAGCAGTGCGTCGGTGTGCACCCGGGATCCAAACCCGGACCACCAGTAGCGGAGCGCATGCACTCAACCGCTAAGCCACGGAGCCGCCCCTGTAACTTTCTGTTATATCATATTTGTCAGATTAAGGCCCGCCATTGAACGGGGACAACTGTATTTGCATGAAATAGAACCATTTATACAAGTAGACAATATTATAGGTAGAAAAGAAGCAAAATGACACAAAAGGTTCATCTAGGTTTTCAGATTAGATCAAACCCTGACAACTGCTGATAATAATAAAATGCTCCCGTCAGATACATTAGCCATTACCTCCTTGATTTTAATTCTTTCCTCATTGTTAATGAAAGTATTCTAAAAGCGAGATAGAACTGTCATGCTAGTACCACTCTATCTGTCAAGTTTTTTGAAGTCAAGTTTGGTATTTAATCTAACACTTAATTTTATCTGTCAAAAAACTCTCTCTCTGGTCCCCAACTTTACATAAATGAAAAGTAAATATGCCTATTCATAAGTATTTGTTACCTTTGATCCATTACAACAAAAACAATGGCAATAAATAACAAAAAGCATCATATGACAGATATTATTTCATCACAAATTCCCCAATAACAGTAAAGTATGTCATTTCAGAGCCCAGGTTAAACACATTCACTTTTGACTCATCATAGTGTAAATTCCTGATGGAATAACAGTGGCAGGATGGAAGGATGAAAATGTCTTACAAGTTTTGGACTCAAAAACTTATGCTGAGTCCTTAAAACTTATGTTATAGTCCTTAGTGTATTTTGAAAAATTAAAACAGGTATTCACCATAGTCAAGAATAGACCAAATATAGATAACTGTTCAGATATCTAGATGTCTGTAATCAAACTACTATGTTGTCTTTCTTTAATCTGAATGTGATATATCCCACAATTCCAGTGATATAAATTATCTCTTTGAGAGTTAATTTTCACCTATAGTAATTATTTAATTAGTATTTAATTATTATTACTGATTAATTATTTAGGATGTAGGGGTGAAAAATATCAACTCTGGTGATTGTATTTCCCAGCAACTTACTAAATTAGTACTTCTCACTCAACCAAAATGGAAAAAAAATAAAAAGAAGTCTTAACCTCAAATTTATGAAAACAAGCTGGTTATTTAGAGTCCAGTTGAGTAGAGCTTGCATGAATGAGGCCAGAATGAAAGATTTGAGTCCCATGTTAGTTAGGTCTGCAGTGTAGACTACACCTTTTTCTGAGCAGATATGTGTTGATGAGCAGTGTTGGTGGATAAGTGCAAATCCACTCCATCCTTTGAAAAACAGCCCACCAGATGATGTTTCAGTATCACAAATTGGTATTTACATTATGGGTTACTTAAATACCCATTGTGTTGGCTAAGTACAAATTTTTAAAAGAAAATTTAAATACCTAAATTTATTTTCATGTATTCTCTGAAGTAGTATACGATTCTGCACAGTCAGCATTATTGTATAAGACTGTGTCAGGTTTATCAAAAAACTGTACTTTTACTTAATAAAAAAACCCATCTGTTACATATATAAACATACATACAGTAAGAGTAATGGAGCCTTATACGTATCACCCAGTATCACAGCTTTGAAACTTCATACCCACCATGAATGACAGATTGATATGCCTGCTATGACTTAAAGCTATACCTTTTCCAATGTACATGAAGTGTGATTGTGTGTGTGTGTGTGCGCGCGCGCACGCGATGGTATCTGTCTATTCTTCAACCCTCTCACTAGATAAAGACTCATCATTTTCATCATAAGAAATTTCTCTTACAGGCTCTCCAAACCACTATTGTTTACCACATTACGGTATTCCAAAACTCTTTGCATTTTTACTGTCAAGGATATAATTCACATCTTATTTACCTCACTTCTAAGTTACAGTAGCTTCCTAATTGGTATCCTTTGCTTTTATCTTTGATTCATAGGTCACACAGCTGCCATATTTATCTTCCTAAAAGTGATGCTTTTGTCAGAGTACTTCTTAGCTCAAAATCTCTGTTTCTTCCCATTTCCTAGAACAAAATAACCCAACTCTTTCATCAGATATTCAAGGCTTTGAGTCTGTCTTCAAGCTGCTTTTCTAGCTATGTCTCTCAGTACCCATCTATGTGAACCTATCAGAGCACATTTGTTACCAGAGTTTCCTTTTACCTGCAATGGCATTTTCCTTTGCCACTTGCAACACTTTCTGCCCATATGTATTTGCAAGTCAAGGTACACACAGATCAGAAAATGATTCTTCAATATTAGGTTCATTGCTGTGCTACAACCCTTTGTCATGAGGCAAACAACAGCAAATGCTGCCATTTGAAAGACACAAAATGTGACAAAACAGATTAAGCATATGTGACTTAGGCAAGGCAGCTCCAAGACTCTGTCCTAGATTCCCCAGCTCTCAATGACATTCAAGGTTTCTGGCTCCAGTTCATACACAGCTTGACTTGTTTTCCATGTAACTTGAATATATTCTTTTAATTTACACCCTCCCCACTACTCGATGTTGGTTTAATATCTCTGCAGGGCTTTGTTTTTGACATGTGTTCCTTCTATATTATTTGGCTCAATTCATCGGGCCCTCAGATAATTTGCCCCTGGATTTTTGTAGCCTTACATATCTCCTGGACAGTTGGTACTTATGGGATCATAGAACTGCTACCCAGCCCTCCACTATTGCAATTTCCCTTAAATTATGATTTATCTGGCACCCTTTACATCTGGTTTATTTCTAATCTGTGGTTCCAAAAGCTTCCAGACTCCTAGTATTTCTGGCCCTCTGACTTATTGCTGACCTCTGAGTGCTGCATTTCCCCACCCTGCTTTAACCCCAGGGAATCCCATCCGTGCAGCTCACACTGCCCACAGCCAGGTCTGCCCCTTAGCTGACCCCGAGTGTTAGTTGTGTCTTCCTGCCCCCTTTGTTCATGCCTCTTCTTTCTGCTTTAATTATCATCCTCCCTCAGTTTGTTTTAATCCTCTCTGTACTCTGATTTTTAGCTCATATCCATGTCCTTTATGAAATTTTGGTTACCAGCCCAGCTCCTAGTGATCTCTTCTCATATTTGTTGACCCTTTTCACATACTGTTTTGTAGGAAATCTGGTTTTTAGCAACAAGAGACAGAAGAATAGGGTGGCGAGTGAGTGCTCAGGTTTAAAGTCAGACAGAAGGGACTGTAAGTTGGGCGTTTTATACTGTTCTCTCACACTCTGATTTCTCATTTGTAAAATGCTAATAATATTAGTAAATGGTAAAATAGGAACAATAAAAAGTAAAATGGTAACAATAAGACTAAAAGCTTCTTGTGAAGAGCAATAACACATTGAATTTATTCAGTAAATATTTATTGAATAAATAATTCCAGGGTAGGAATTGATAGGTGAACAAAATAGATAAAAGCATTTGCCTGTATATCAGCTGTTATTACAGAGATTATGTCAGCCAGATTTATTGTGATAGAACTGTGATGTTTACTTTGTATTTCTCGAATTGCTAACACATTCCGTAGTACCCTAAAGAATATTTTGTTTTCCTATCTTATATTGTTACATTTTGTTCTTTGTTTTAATTCTATTGATTTTTATGCATAATATGTTTGATTTTATAACATATTCATACAGCCACTCTTGAAATCATGAATAGTAAACAAAACGTCCTTTCATTTATCTAGACGCTTTCTCATGACCTGGAGCTGTGGCATTGAGTTTTTACAGATCCACATTTGATATTATTATTATTTTAATGCAGTAAAAAGGGAACATGCAACAGAAACTTCCAGGTGCCTAGGATGTCAGGGTAGGGTTGGCAATCTCTGGATTCTTATGGTTTGAATAAAAATGCCTGAACTTTGGAGTTCTTAACAAAATAGTAGTAGATCATGAACTTAACCATGATGATATAATCTTGGTAGCAAATGTGCAGAATAAAGTATCAGCTCCACTGAAGACTTTGAGCCTGACTCATTGGTGGCTTCTTGTGCTGCAATTGCTGATGCTGTAATACATGCCTAGAGAAACCACATGTTTAATTGCTGTGTCTGAAATGCTCAGTGCTCTGTTTGTTTTCTTCACTTTCACATTGATCACAGAAGAGATGAATAATGTTGAAATTGAGAAATGTGAATTTGAAACAAAATGTGTTTAAGAATCAGTATGGTTTAGGAAGGCAAGTAGAAATCCTCTGGGGTTTTACAATGGCTGAGTGTATGTGGTGGTCACCAGGAATGCTCTACACTTTTGAGCAGTTGCTTGGTTTCATAATAGGCTGATTTTAATGGCATTGGCTCTATTTTCAAAGCAATATCCATCCAGTATTATAGCATTTTCAACTTAATTCTCTGAGAAAGGGTAGAGACAGCGGTGTGTATTTGTGTGTGAATGTGTGCCATCCTTTCCTTCTTTATATTATTTCAAAATGCAGTTATTTAAAGGTCGATTGATGCATATTTTGCTCTGCTTTTCAGGACAATAGAATCAGAGCATGCTTTCCACCAAGTTGCTCAGAGAAAGATTGAGGCTATCCAAAATTAGGCTAGATGGTCCTCAGCAAAGAAATCAAAGCTGCCTTATATTTAGTTCTATTGAGACATCCTACTGTGCACTGATGTAGCCATAATGTGCCCTCTTGGGCCAATATGGGCCACCAATTAACTTCCTGCAGTAGATCTTTAGGTACATGTAGGTGGACATTTTATTCAAGGGAGCAAATAATTTTTCTTTACTTTACTATGCTACCAGAAAGTACTAGGATTATTTTGAATGTATCTTTTGCTCAAATTTATTTTTCATGTCATCAATTTTCCCAACATAAAATCAAATAGCCTTTTTAAAGTTCTGCATTTACTCCTTCAGTAATAAGATAAATATTTATAGAATTAGAGAAAATTTTATTTAACAAAGAATACCATGCTTAACATGAATAGAGAAATAAGCTGGCATTCAATATATACTTTAAATACTCTTCTTAATTGTCTCGTTAATGGTTTACTCTTTATATATTGTATGAATCCTCTAAGACAGCTTCAGATACAAGAAGAAAGCTAATTTGTGGACATGATAGAAAATTGTCCATTGTCATTTGAGTAAATACAGCCATGTAATAATTCAGAGCATTCAAAGCTAATGCTACGACATTCTTACATTTTGTCCTTACTTAGGCAATTCCGGAGAATTAAAGAAAAAGCACACATTCTTTCTCTTTTCTCTTTCCTCTTCTTCCTTGCATGTTTCTCTTTCTAATAGCCTTTTCTTTTTCAAGGGACCTTTTTCTTCTGTTCTTAAAGTATTATTGGTTAAACAAACTTGTTATAATAGTCATCATGTCGAAAACTGAATATTCTAGGAAGCTCAGTATCCATTTTCCTTCTCCATGAAGGATAATCTACCAAAAAATACAAAGGAAAGAACAGAGGTGTTTAGTAAAGGAAATATAAAGATTCTTATTCATTTTAATATTTTAAAAATTATCATAAGAGCCGTTGGCACTCCAGGGCAATGAAGAATCAATAATAAATAAAATGAATTAGAAATACAGTAGTAGTACATTTACCTAATGGTGAGTCTCTGAGGGAAGTTGAATTATTTATCTGTCTAGGAATGGGGTTGGGAGGCATTGTTAATTAATTTTTCCTTAATTTCATGTCAACGTTAAAAGAAAATGTATGAACTGAGTTTAAGAATTATTTTTGTGACTATTTGATAAAATATTATTTCATGGGTATTGAAATTTTGCATTTTCTTTTCCATTGCTGAGGTTAATGAACCTAGGGACTAGTGTCTAATTAAAGAATATATCTTTTAATATTTATGACTTTCAGGTTCACAGGACCTCATTTAGAAACATAGAATCATAAAATTGAAAGGGGCTCAGTAGATCAACATTCTAGTCCATTCTCCTTTCCTATAGAGAGACCACTCCCAGAGCATGGAAAATTCATAACCAAAGTCCTTCATTCCAAGATGGCAGCAATCACAGCTTTCATGTGGGACAGTTCCATTTGTTACAGTCCATCATCATAACAATCTGAAATTTATCTCCCTCTCTAAACTGATTGTGGTTCTGATGATAAACCGGATTTATCCAATATCCCTATGTTAGAAGTAGGAAGGAGTATATTTAGAGCAAGCATTTATGTATCCTCATTGGCCAGCCCCATGGGCTACCAGCATTATTATTTTGTGTCCATTTTTAGGGAATGATGAGGTAAAATCATAACTATTTTTCTAAAGAGAGCATGTAGCACTCAGGACATGTTTTGATCGTGTATAATGCCCCTTAATAATTTTTTTATTGTCTAACCTACATAAATGTGTCAAACCTTCGTAAACTTTAGTCCATTTCAGATACTGTATTTCATTGGTTTTAAGATGCACCATTATTTGATCTATCTCTAAGAGAGAAAAGCAGTGCTGCCAATTAATATGTGACACAATTCTTTCTTATCACCTGGAATTCTTTCTTATGCTTATTGAATGAAAGTTTTTTGAATCTATGGCAACTTTTTGCTGTAGAAAAGAAAATCTATGGCAATTTTTTTATGATGTATAACACATATACACATGAAAAAAAGTAAACTGTACATGAAAAAATTGGTTGAGGTATCCCCAAATTTCTTTACATTGAGATTCTAACTTTCCTAATTACTCTTTTATTTAGAGTCATTGATTTCTGTTTGTTTGTTTTTTTTTGTAGTGGTTGTTTTTTGTTTGTTTTTATATTAAGAATGTGTTGTAGCAGCTTTTATTAAAAAGAGAGAGAGAGAGAGAGAGCTCTGTTGTTTCCAGAACTTTCTTCCAAATCACTGGATTCCATTCTGTAAGGTTTTTTAGTGCACATGTAGGCACATTCAACTAAGTCACAACTGCAGCCTGGATGATATTAATTTAAGCAGGATTTACTCCAGGACCAAAGGCATTAAAATGTGAAAGCTCTACATGTTATAATTGACAACAAATATGGTGGTGTATTTTTAAGCAGTAGTTTGAGTTAGTCCAGCCTGACAGAATACAGATATCTCCTATATAGATGTGTCTGAAAAATGATCAGTTCCCATTCCTCAATTGTCTTTGAAGGCAATATCCCAAGAGCCTTGGTTCTTCAGAGCCTCCTCTAACTGACACAGAATTCTGATGCCCTGATCAGAGATATGGTGTCCAAGATATGGATGCAAATATATGGTACCCAAGACCTTGGTAATTCAGCCTTAGCCATTATATCAAGAGATACTTAGGAACATTCAACTCTGAATTATTTCATTAATGGAGGAGAACTCTGGGTTTCTCAATGCAAAGAACAGCTTTGAAATAAATTCATTAGTTTTAGATTTCAAGCTATGCTTTACAAAATAAAGGAATTATAATACAACGAATTAGATATAATGTATTGTGTTTATGCAGAAGTGATCTTGAAGGGAGCTACCTTGTTTATGTAAGTCAAAAGTTGTAAAGGAGGCATAGTTAGAGCAAATCAAAACATATGGGCCGGTGAATTTCTCTTATTCACTTTTAACTTTTTATTCTGGAAAATTTAATCACGCTTAAAAGTAGAGAGATAAAACAGTGCATCCCTATATACCTATAACCTACTGTTGGGGAAGAGAGAGAATCCCTCCCCGCCCTTTCCCTTAAGGTTCTTATGGCTGGCCAAATAATTAAAAAGGCAGGTTAGCAGGAGAAAATAAAGCAAAGTTTAGTAACACGTATAAATGTGAGAAACTCAGAAAGAGAACTGAGCAACTTGTCATTCCAACTCATCATTCTGACTAAGCTGCTTGCTTAAGTATTTTCAGCTAAAGGCGAGGAGGGTGTTGGGGGGTAGTGGTTTGGGATTTCAGAGGGGAAGAAGACAATTCACATGGAGATGGAAATGCAAATGTTTGTCTGACAACTCTTTTCAGGGCCACCTAGAGAATGTGGCCAGGGAGAGACAGAATTTTTGATAAGATGGGCTTGGTGCTTTTCTTATCGCAGCATCTATTTTACTTTATACTGCAGCTGTCATATGGTAGTGGCTCTTCCCTGGAACAGGCCTTCTATGTTAAATTCTTTAGGCAGTTTGGAAGGAGAAGCTCAAATATTCTTCCTGAGTCTTCTGAGCCTTTATTTTGTTCAGCTCGAAATAATCTGCATACCAGAGTGGCGCATCTTGGGGCAGCCTGTCCTGAACACCATCACTACCTTCAACAATTTATCTGTATTTTTCCAGTTTGTTTCATTTATCTCCACTACCTTTATTTTCCTCTGGAGTATTTTAAATTACCAGGCAGTAGGGTTCTGGACCCACTTCCAATGTGTTGGAGGGGAGGATTTCCCCACACATCCAAGCAATTCTCTGAACACCAGCTGGTGTCCTACAATTCAGCTCATCTCTGACACTGTCTCTTGCAAATAGAGTCATATCCCACAGGTTTAGGGTTCAGTCCTACAAGACTTTCCCCCTTCCACTTCAGAAGCCAGTTGCAAGCCCAGGTTGTTACCTGTGCTTCTGACCAACCAGCTATGACCTAGAGATTCCCTTGACTCCCTCCTTGGCTTCCATTAATTTGCTAGAGTGGCTCACAGAACTCAGGAAATCATTTACTCACTAGATCACCAGTTTATTATAAAAAGATATAACTTAGAAATAGCTAGATGAAAGAGATGCGTAGGGCAAGGTATGGGGAAAGGGCAATGAACTTCCATGCCCATTCCAGGTGCATCACTCTCCTTGTATCTCCACACATTCACCAGCCAGGAAGCTCTCAGAACCCTGTCCTTAGGTTTTCACAGAGGCTTCATTACATAGGGGTGATTGATTAAATCGTTGGCCATTGGCAATTGATCAAACCTCCAGCTCCGCTCCCCTCACCAGAGGTCAGGGAGGTGGGACTAAAAGTTCCAACCCTTTAATCAGGTAGCTGGCTCTTCATACAGCCAGCCCCCATCCTTAGGTGCTTTCCAAACTGCACCCTATTAACATAACAAAAGGCACCTTTATTGCTCTCAACACTTAGGAGTTTCCAAGGGTTTTAGGAGC
This sequence comes from Diceros bicornis minor, assembly GCF_020826845.1. Taxonomy (NCBI): domain Eukaryota; kingdom Metazoa; phylum Chordata; class Mammalia; order Perissodactyla; family Rhinocerotidae; genus Diceros; species Diceros bicornis. Next base: position 17,071,013 of record NC_080742.1, on the reverse strand, counting down.
TGAGTCAGAAACCGGAAGAAGAATAAATATATATTTCTTATTATAAATCACAGTATCACGCCAGGCATTGTATCATTTCACCGTATATTTCAGTATGCTTGATTCACACAGAAAGACATTTTAAATATAACCACCTTGTCATTATCACACCTAACAAAATTACTAATAATTCCTTAATATCAGATACTCAGTCCAGATTCAGATTTCTCTGATTGTCTCAAAGATGTCTTTTGAAAATTGATTTCTTCCTTTCTTCCTTTCGTCTCTTCCTCTTTCCCTCCCCTCTTTCTTTCCTCTCTCCCTCCCTCCCTTCTACTCTTCTTTCCTTTCTCATGAATCAGGACCAAAACGAACTTGAAATTGCATTTGGATGTTATGTTCCTGAAGTCTCTTTTACTCTCCATCATTTTTAGAGCAAATTAGTATTCCTAGTTTTTTTTTAAAGAGAGAATAAAGATAACAATAAGTTTTTGAGTCAGGAAACTTACCATTTATTGAACAAGTTAGACTCAGTAGGATACAAGCAGATAGCAACTTGATTTTTTTCTCACTGTTAATCCCTTGAAAGAAGCTCTTTGGAGTCTTCCCAGCTCCTAGTTTTCCTCCTAGTTTTCTAGTCACTGTTAGGTATTAAAAATAAACTCTTTTTTTTCTTGCTGTTGAATAGTCTAATATACAACCTTATTTTCTTACGTACTGCTTTTCCTCCCTTTAACATCCCCTTACCAGCTCTATCCTGATACATTGGGGAAGGGGACCAGTAGATTTTTTCTCTCTGTTTTGCTCACACTTTTTTCTCAAAGACTAGCTGTTGCTTCTGGATCTTCAGGTTCAGGCCCAATGATCAGCCCAATGATAAAGGAGGAAATGAGAAAAATAGGACAGTTTTGTGTATCTAGTGCTGTTTAATCTGGTGTCAAACTGCTCTGTTTCAGATGCCTAAATGTTTGTTGTTTTTCCCATGAAGCGCTTTTATAGATTCTTCTGATGTTTTCCATCACTGGAGACTTCCGACGTAGCTCTCTGACTGGCAATTTACAGTTTCTTCTCAGAATCTGTCTTCCCAGAAGCACAATCTGTTGGGCCCCTCTTATCTGATAGGAAGCCTTCTTGAGAACAGTCCCTTTCAACCCTCAAGACAACCTCCTTTCATATATCCACCAGGCCAATGGGAAAACACACATCCTTACTGGGTCCAACACTGGGTGGATAGGCCCTTCCAAATATAGCCTGGTCTCAAAACTCTGCTCCCCCAAGCCAGCGTTATAAAGAAGGTTCTTAGAAGTACAGCCTTGCCTGATTCCAGTAAACTCAGACTCGGCCTGAGTTGAGAAAGTCTTGACTTAGGGTGAGGAGAGGATGATCCAGTACTCCAGAAACTTGTAAATTGATATTATCTACCAATTTTTCACAACTCCTCTTGAATTCATAGCCTTTTTTCATACAGTCTGGAGGTGAATAATGAGCAAAAGTAGATTTACATTCTCTAATGTAAATCTGAGTAGGTCTGTTATCTATTGTTCTCTGCCTCTGGAGCCTATAAGAAGAAAAAGTCACAATTAACATCCTTGGGATTTTTGGATACGTCCTTTTACTTCACTGGATCTGTTTCCTCAAATGTAAAATCTACTCAGAGTTAGGCCCAGTGCCAGGCCTGTGTTCAATTAGTTAAAGGAGACACACCTAAAAATAATTGCCCTACTAAAAATTGGATCAGCAGTGTTACAGGAGTCAGGAGGATGGGCTTACTCTTGAAAAGAGAGAAAGGGGAGAAGAAACAGTTGTTTTCAACCAAGGTGGGGACACCTTTCAGTTTTGTATCCCCCACAACTCTTATCAAAGTAGCAACTGTTCAATATATATATTTTTATCTAAATAGATGCCCAAAGATGTAAAGATTGGGGAACTATTCACTTAGAGGACTGCGGAGGTAGATTGTTTTTCAAACTTGAAAATGTGGCATCTGGAATCTCATTAAAAGGAATAGTGTCATCTGGAATCATTTTGAAACAAGTTGATCCATTTGCAAAATGGCCAGCCAGTGTCAGAAGTACCACCTCTGGTCATGTATGAAAGTTAAAATAAGAGGCCACAGGAATCACATGTATGAACGCTAGCCTTGATCAAGTTGTTTCCTCATCTGAGCTAAATAATTGGAACTCACCAGTTCTTTCCTCTATGACACATATTGGTAGGAGTCAACTTGGCCAAAGAGATGAGGGAAAAGTACTTGTGAAAAGGAAAGATCTGAGAAGGAAGAACAACCTGAGAGAGGAAGGTCAAGGGCAACAAAAACCAGCTTCTGTCTCTGCCACGATGCCATCATGCACAGTTAAATGTGCGTGTTTATTGAGTGTCCACAGTGTAGCCATTATTTACAAGGTACTGTTGAAAGATACAACGACCTTTAAGATAAGGTCATTGTTGTCTTGAAATTTATATAATAAATCAAATAATTCAAGGTAGTGTATCATGTGGCCTCTTAGTAAAGTTTTTTGCCAATTCTTTGAAGAATAATAGCCATTCTCTCCTCTGATGTCCTGGGAAATTTTACATATTCTATCATAACATATCCTCGTATTGGATTTCTCTCCTCCATGATCTGTGAAGTTCCCTTGATTATAGGCCATATCTTTTATAGTCTTTGTGTCACTGATGGCAAAAACGTCATAGACCAATACATTGAATGAATAGATAAATTAATAATGGATAAATGACTGGTATAGACATGGAGCCTTAATGCTTTAATTGTATGTTGAAGGGGAAAGAGTTCCAACTTGGAAAATATTGTTGGCTGAGAACAGTGGGGGCAGGAGTAAGAAATTTATCTGAGGACATGAAAGGGGATAAGAAAGAAAGCAAAAGTGGGGTAATCTTATATAACAGTACCACATTGAGGGAGGATGAAAGGAGAAAGAATTGACACAAAGGACTTGGTCCCTAGCCAGTCCACATTAGGGGCTCAGGCAGTGCGGTTGGCTCTTTTCTCATTATGTGCACTTTTGAGGTGTAATTAAAGGAGCGGTCGGTCCCCAACAGTCAATTCAGTTGTTAAAGGAGGTATTTGTGCCACGAGCATAACTTGGCTCGGTAGAGTTGTATAGTTGTTGTATAGAACTATAGTTGTATAGTTGCTTTGTTTACTGTGATGGTTTTGGTGGAAAAATAAGAGGACTCAGATGAATCAACAAAGGCCTCTGATTCGCAGCACTTCTTAGCTTGGCTACTAAAAATCCTACCACTTTTATATGACTGGTCAGGATTTTTCATCACACTTGCTAGTAGACTTATAGAAAAATCTCCCCCTTTGTCTAACAGACAGAATGGAAAATAGGAATTACTTGGGAACTAGGTTTATTTGTGTGGGGATGTATATTAGTGGCCTGGATGGAACAAAGCTGCATATAACATCTTGGCTGCCTGCAAAATTGCTTTTAAATATAGACTCAGCCATCTTTATCCACATTCATTCTTTGAATGAGAGTTCAGGTTGTTCAATAGTGAAACTGCCTTGTCTTCCAAGTTGTGTCTTCCAAGTTATGACCATTGGCAATATGCAGGACTCTTCTTATCGCTCAAATGATGACTTCAGAAGGAGGTCCAACATCACACCCTGTGTTCTGAAGTGCTTTAATTAGAGATTCAATCATTCTTTTGAAGTTTTGAAGATATTTCCTTCTTCAAGAGGCATCTAATGAAATTAAATGTGCCTAAAATAACAGTGACATAAGCCTTTACTTTCGGCCATCCCTTTAGGGCCATAAACCCAGAAGGTAAGCCTGGATAGGTATCTTAGAGCTCATAGAATTGTTGCATTTCAGATTCTGAAAGGGCTATAGAGGTTACTGAACCCATTGCCTTCAATAGACAGACGGGGAAACTAAGACCCGGAGTGGCAAAGTGCTGTACACAGAGTTAAATAATGGTTACACAACCCAGAGCTAGTGCCACATCTCCTGACTCTCACCACCAGTCTTTTCTCTGTGTCACACTCTGGTAGGATTCAGTCCTCTGCCAAGGGGACAAAGGGAAGGTACTCAGAAATGAAGGAGGATCCAAAGAGGGCGAAAAACCTGAGAGAGGAAGGTCAAAGGCAACAAAAACCAGCTTGTACCAATGCTGTGATGCCTGAGGCCATCCTCCTGTGTGAGCTCAGCCATGCCACGTAGAGAGGTACTGGCAAACCGAAATATAGCCCTCGGCTTCAGCAGCATCAGGGCAGTATGCAGGCTTCACACCTAGTGATAGCACTTTTAGTTCTGTTGTAGAAAACTATCTTTTTATATATATATATATATATATAAAGATATAAATTTTTATATAAAACTATATTTTATGTATATATTATATTTTTTTGTGGAATAATAACTATGTTTAATACTTAGCATCAAGTGAAAAGGAATATAAAATTACAAAACTTCTTTTTTATCATGAATAGCACTTTTCTGATAAGGACCACTTGGATTATTAGAAGCTTCAGGTGAATGTGGGACTGTCGGCAGTACAGCACACTGCTGCCGCAAGTCCACACTCCTCCAGGACTGTCAATGTTACGGTTTCTCCTATCAGTGCCAACACAGGTATGATTATCATGAGTATTATTGTTACCAGCAAGTTGATAATACCAAGCAAAGGCCAAAATAAATGTTTCATTAATCAATCAAGTCTGAGTAGACATAAAATTATGAAAAGGAAATAACAATGACTTTAAATCCAGTGATAACAGAGTATAGTTCAGGGGCTTGTGCGATGATAAAAAAATATTTTACATATATAAAATATTAAATATTTTAAACATGTATATTTCTTATATATTTTAATTATATAAAAATATATATTTTAGTAAAAGTTCAATTTCTTATTCTCTAGGGACACAATACATATGTTGTTGTTAGTACTGTCGAGTGGATTACGACTCCTAGCAACCCTGCATACAGCTTGTCTTCCAGGTTGTGTCATGCTCAGAGTGCCTGCTGGTCTTTCTGCGCCATCCTCTCACCTTCTGGTGCTATATCAGACAATGTTCCACTGCTGTTCATGGGGTTTTCATGGCCAATTTTTTCGGAAGTGGGTGGCCTGTTCTTTCTAGTCTGTCTAGTCTGGAAGCTTCACTGAAACCTGTCCACTATGGGTGACCCCTGCTGGTGTTTGAAATACCCATGGCATAGCTTTCAGCATCACAGCAACACGTAGCCATCACAGTATGACAACGACAGACAGGTGGTGTGGTTCCTTGACTGCGAAACAAACCCAGGCCACAGAGGTGAGTGCTGAGTCTTAACCGCTAGACCCCCAGGGCTGGCTACAATACATAGGAGGTATCCTTAATTCATGTTTTTAGTAGTAATTTTGACTCAATTTTAAGTTCTTATAAATATGCGTTGCAGTGGAATAGCTCCATATGGCCCCTGGAAATACTGAACAATATCACCTCATAGTACTTTTTTCTCTCAGTTGACTGAAAAAAAGATGGAAGTCAAAATATTGTATTTTCTTTAAATTGTTAACATTCTAGTGAGGTCAGGAAAACGACACATCTAATTTATGGAATGAGGGGGTCTTATTTTTCAAGTAGTATTTGGCAGGTGTATAAATCAGTAGCTTAGGAAATAAATAGCTACTTTCCAGAATGAATGATAAATTGATTAAAGTTTTTATCTTTTTTAAATTAAATATTTATTTTTAATTTTAAATGATACTGATTTACTGAGAAATTGTATAAACATATATAAGTGCTCAGTTTCTCCTTTTGTGTCAATTAATATTTATACACTGTTCACATATTTTCAGTTAAAGAGTTGGCAATGGTTACGGGAAGAAGAGACTTCAGTCGGGAGTCTGCTGCTCATTTTGGAGAAAGAGGTGTTTATTTGCTATCTACTGCTAACAAGAGGTTGTGTTAATTTCCTATTGATGCTGTAACAAATAACCACACACTTAAAGGTGTAAAATTTATTATCTTACAGTTCTGGAGGTCAGAAGTCCAAAATGGATCTCATGGGGCTAAAATCAAGGTGTTGATCAAAGGCTGTGTTCCTTTCTCGAGGCTCTCAGGGAAAATCTGTTTCCTTGCCTTTTCTAGCTTCTAAAAGTCACCTGCTTTCCTTGGCTTATGTCTCCTTCCTTCATCTACAAAGCTGGCAATGTCAGGTCGAGTCATTTTCACGCCACCATCTCTCTCTCTCTCTCTCTCCTGATTCTCACTTCCACTTTTAAGAAGATTTGAGATTACACTGGGCCCACCTGGATAATCCAGTTTAATCTCTCTATTTTAAGGTCAGCTGATTAGCAGCCTTAATTTCCCTTTGCCATGTAATCTGCTATGTTCATAGGTTCTGGGGATTAGGATTTAGACACTTTGGTGGTCATAAATCTGCCTACCACAGAGCTTGACAAGGATGAGGGTAAAAGCTCTTTACTACCACTTGACAGCAAGTGTCCAGGGATATCATTGCATCTCTGTTGAGACCTTCGTGCTGGGGTTGTGCGTGATTAGTGGGCCCAATGCTGTGTTTCCCTGATGTGTAGAATGAGGCCCAGTTCTTCCCCTCACCTCACGCAGTCAAGGCTGCCCAGCAGCTAAATATGTGCTGACTGTTATTAACATGTTAACTACCAATTACTTGTTGGAGCTAATTCTGTCGGAATGCACCTGAATGAATGCACAGTAGTTAAACATACAGCTACTACATTCAGATAAAAATCATTTTGAACAAAACTCATAGTATAGCCAAATTCAAAAAGTTTATGTAAATACTATGTTCAATTTTTTTTTGACATACATTCACACATTTTAGCAATTAGTATATTGGTTAAGTTGGAAAAAATTTTTTTTCACCTAATGGAATACGGTCATGCAAATCCTGTAAAATTGATAAAAATGACTAACTAGCATGTTTTAGAGTATATGAAGTAATACTACATGCCTCTTTTTGTTTTTATGGAAAACTAGTCAATTAGTTGTTTCTTCTACACAGGTTATCATGACATATTGAGTCAGTCATGCCAACTGCTGAGCAGGTGGTTCTCCTCTTGGCATCCCCAATGCTTACACACTTCCACCCAAGTCGGTCTTTATTCAGGAGGGAAAATACTTTTGCAGTGAAACACCATGTGGCATCACAATGTTCGTGTGCATTAAACATCAACAATGTACACATAATGTGCAAGGCACTGTCGGGTGGATATAAAGATCTATTTCACCTTTTCCATGTTCACTGTCTTCCTTCTCTTTAATTACCCCTGACCTCTCAGACATAGCCTTGGATTCAAAGGTAATTCTGGTTCAAATTTTGAAGATCACAACTCCTATAATTTAGCATTAGCAAGTTTTCAGCTTCCATAATATATGAATACATTCTTATTTAAATGACCATTAAATTTTTCAATGAAAAACACTTTGGAAAAGCTATGGAAAATGCTTAAAATATTGCCTGTACGTAATAACCATTACATAGACGTATTATTTTTACTAGTAGTAGCAGTAGTAGTAGTAGTACTAATAGTAGTGACTTGATGCCTTAATTTTGTTTTGATAACAAGAGCACCTCCCAAATTCCTACATTCATTTTTATTTCTCTATTTTTCTTTCAAAATTGTGATTCTTCTCATCAAATATTCTGTTCTGCTCATCAAATAATAGAAAGGAAATTATGTTTGAAAAATCTAGCTATGTCTAATTTATATCAAACGTTTAAATTGATTTAACTTTTAGCAGCCATTAGTTAGAAACGTTGCCCTTTGTTTTCATGAGAAAAAAATGCAAAGTACTAATGATTAATTTGACTTAAGACTTAGAGGGAAGTGATTGGGCCTGTGAGCTTCATACCTCTTTGATGTCTCAGTTGTCCAGACTACGATAATGTGGTACTCGGGCAATTTCATGCCGTGTTAGGCGTAATGGTAAAGGTGTGTTGTTACATATAACCCCTTTTAAAATTTACGTTAGGATATTACCTATTGTGAAAGAGCTTATCTTAAATCTTTGTTAAATTCATATTGAAATAATCCACTTTATTTAGGTCCTCGATCTCGTGTGTGTATAACAACCTTTAGTTTAATAACATGTCAGTTCTCAAAAATAGAGTATTTGTGGTGGCAATCGCTTTAATGTTAAAGAAAAGAAAACTAAGGTTAAATCTACAGAAGATATTTTGATTACTGACATTCTCTGAGAGTATTTTTTAATCCTTGGCACCTCTATTAAGTTCCCAGTTGTGCTGGTATGAAGGAATACTTGTTTGACTTTTTGCTCTGAATGTATTTGTTAAATGACATTTTTTCCTACAGGTAGCTGTGCAAAAACATTGTGTAAACCCGCTGAAGCATGTGTCTGAACACCGTTTGACTTATATTTCTGTAGAGGGTTCTTTTTGGATTTATTTCTGAAATAACTCAAGTTTTCTTGATTCAGTGACAGCTGTTTAGAATGACATGTATGTTCTGTGCATGTTAAACCTTGGTTACTATATTTATTAGCTGTTTCATTTCTTTCTTGATAATACGCAAGACACTGAGTTGAAGTCATCTTAGAATTCATCTGTTTTACCTTAACTTTTTTGCCAGCTTGTATCATCTAAGGACTGATTAGTCCTTAGATTAATAACCCACAGATGTGAAATTTAGAATTTGAAGGAAGTACTGCTTTCTAGGTTTGTTGTCTGCCCTGACTCACACCAAGCAGACTTACAGTCTGCTGTAAGTTCCCATTTCCCTTGTTCCTGATTCTGTTTGCCTCTCCGGATCAATCGTTATGTAACACAATTTTCTAACTCACTTCATTCTTTTGTTGCATACATTTCTCTTTCATTTATCATCAATTTGTTTTGATATTGTTTCTCTTTAGTCATTTATTTTTTCCTTCCCTCACAGAAATAACAAATCATAGTTTTCTCCTACTAAATTTTCTAACTTACCTCATACTTTTGATATGCACATTTCTCTTCCATTTCTCATTAACTCTTTTTGATATATACCTCACTTATTTTTTCCCTCTTGCAGGCAGACACCAGACCCTCATTTTGTCCTGTTTCTTCTCTTTTGTCCCCATAGCATCTCTACCCCATGATATTTTTATTTGTGCTAGGCTGATTTCCAAAGAGACCTGCTCTAGATGTTCTTTTCTAACTTTGATTGCAGTGATTGCTGTGCAATATTTTGTTCTCTGTATTTTAGTAATGTATGTTGATATATTACTATTTAAAATATATTTTATTAGGCAGTTTGTAAAGTGTAATCAATTATGAATTTTTTCTCATTTATAGTAGTCATAATAATAGTTTTATTTTTCTTAGGAGGTGTACTGTGAAAGGAATAGAGCATATGAATAGCTTCTGTTGTTCTAATTCTAACAGCATGCAAATCATTTAGTAGTAGTAAACTTTAGCTGTAGTAAAATCCAGGTTTCCAGGCTAGGCTATTTCTATTTATAGCTTTTGAAATGGGGCATAATATTAGCTATCTTACAAAAGCCATGCCAAGGTGAATAAGTTATATGGAAAGCTTAAAAAGCTTAAGCATAAAAATATTATTTGAGTGCTAGTTGTTATAGAAGTACATTTTTATCTACTGTCTACTGTTAGGGTGGCACATATGAATTTAAAGGTTTATAATATAAGAACATGCAAATATAGAAATATAGACTTTTATATACATTTCATATGCCATGTATAGATGGAAACCCAAAATTATAGGCATTTGTGTCTAATTGCTTTAAAAATAACTCAGAGTATATTGTTCTTGTGAGGAATGTGTTTGGATCTTAGGACTATTTGAAATTCACATCTTAGGACACAATTATGGTCATATTTCAGTTTTTTGGCAGAATTTGCTTTTCCTACCAAAATTGAGTTTTGATTGGGGAAGCCTTGCCCTTACAACTGACCAGAATTTTCACAAAATGTAAACCCATAGCAGTGTTCGTCAAATCAGCCTCTTATACAGATAAGAAAGCTGAGCCCAGCAATAATGAAGTGACTTCTCCACTTCACAGAGCAGCTAGAATCAGTGCATAAATTAGAACAAACAAGTTCGTGTGATCCTAGTTAATTTACAACTCAGAGAGAACTCTTTTGCATTTACATCAGAACTCTTCTTGGAAATTGAGAGTTGATGCTGGGCATGGAAAAGTCCATATTGAGGCGTAGGGGCTGGTTAAGACAAGGAGCCATGGTAATATAGCTTTCAGGGTACGTAAGAGTTACTTGGCTGCTCTGGAAGAATGACCATGTGGGGATTTTCTTTAGAGTGGCAGTTCATACACCGGTTCCACACCAAGATTTATCATTCCTAGCCAGTCATTAGTTCTGAATAGACACGGGTGTGAATATCGGGTTAAGGTTTTACAAATGTAAAATTCATCATTGTGATTCCAAAGCAATTTCATTTAGCACTGTGAAAATATTTTACAAACCATGTGAAAAATGTTACCTCTGTCTTTGTTTGTAAAATATATGTGTGGATGCTTCTTTTACTTCTTTTGCCTTTTTCTTTAATAATCCATTTTTCTAAACCAAGAAGCAAACCATCTCAAATCGTTGGTACTACTGTGCCATGGGGGAGGGGAGCCTAGACAGTGAGAAGACCATAGGTGTTTCAGAAAGCTGGTATTAGCATTTGCTTTCTATTTTTCTTTTTCTATCCCATGGCTTCCCACATCAGACTTAACCTTTTAAGAGGTGCTCCTAGCAAATGGCAATAATAAATGTTTGAAAACTTAACTTCATTTTCAGCTCACTTTTGGGGCATCTTTCATGTAATGGGCTGGATAATATTCATTTCTGTTTTCCCCACAAAGCTTCACACAGGGCTTTACAGCAGGCACTTAATAAATGTTTGCTAAGTGAGAACAGATGAGTGAAATACAAATATAAGAGGTCCTTATATAACTCAAAAACAGAAAAGCCAGATCCTGGGAGATTTAGAATTCATTATATTGCATTTTTTCAGGAACTCATTAGCTATGAATCACAGAACCTGCTTAGTGACATAAACTTTCAAAGTCTCCCTATTCAGCCTCCCAACCAATGAAGAAATCCTCTCCTGCATATAGCTCACAGTTTGCAATGTGGCCGGATCTCCATTCTTCTACTAATAGACAGCTACTGCCCAGAAAGCACTGGTCCCATTTCCAATAGCTCTGGTTGTTAGAATGTAGTTAAGGAAGAACTGCATCCTTATAACTTGCCACTCTCTGGCTATAGTTGCATATTTTGATTAAAATCGTTTTAAAACTAGTACCTCTTCCATGTTATAAACCTTCAACCATTTGAAGTCATTTGAAATGTTTTTCAGATCCCTTATCATCCTGCCTGCAATATCTTGTTATACTCTTTAATATGTTACTATTTGTACTCTCCTATTTATATCTTGCCTTTACTTAAATCTATTAAATAAGGATTTATGAATTCCAATTGTAAAAGAAATACCACTATCAATACAGAAAAATCCCTTTAAGTATATTCTTTGATAGAATTTATACAAGGAATTTCAAGGTTCCTAAATTGTTAGAGACTTTAATTATTCCTTCAGATGATTCCATATAGTGAAATGCAAAGGACTGGAGAAAAAAATCACTTATCCTCAAATAACGTTATTTGGTAGCTTACATTATTCTTACGTGTCATAAACTGCAAAGGACTCCATTTCTTTGCATTGTGATTACAAGGTCATTCTTGCTCCAGAGTGGAGCCCCCCAGAGTGTAGGGTGATGTGTCTCTTATTAGCACCAAGGATATTTTAGGCTCTCAAAAATATTAGATCAGTCAATCATCAAAGATATTTTCTTTGACCCAGTTTACTTAAGTGATTTATATGGAACTTAAAAGTTTAGTGTCTAAAATTACTCCTGATATTGAATCTGTTTTTTAATTTGCTTTAAGTCCCATGGAACTCATTTAAGTTCAGAGCTTCCATTGACTTAAAGGCCTAGGTACCATGATAATCTCTATACAAATGTAACAAGGAACATGCTACAGCTCTTGGGGCATGGAGGGATATGTGCAGTGAACATAGAGAAACCAGTGGAGTTAGGGTAGTACTTGAACTTTTGTTTCCAAAGGTGAAGCTTCCAGTAATAAGATATGTATTAATAAGGATTGCTATCCTTTTCTCAATTTGTGAACTGTGGAATTTGGCCAATGTTGTCTAAACACTCAGGTCTTCTTTTCTTATTCACTTAAAATCCCGAGAGGAAAAGTTAAATTTTGATATGCACAGAAGAAGAACAAGGTTCTCTGATGTACTTTACAAATGATAACATTTTGAGCAAGTAAACTCCACCAGCCTCCCTCAAGCTAACCCCTAACATTTGCATGGCCTGAGGCAGAAGTACAAATGGAAGCCCACACATTGCAAGTCTAAATATTTAAAGTTATAAATCAAGCTAACAAGCTGTTAAATTATATATGCTCTGTCTCCTGTCTTGACAATTATAGCTTCACAATGACTAGGAAGGCCAGGTTCAAATTGGGAATTTTCTGTCATCTTATAGTTTCGTGCAAGAATCTAGTTCCCCACTATCGGCCCATGGCCTGCTCCTGTACTCTTTCTGTCCCGACTCCGTCCAGCGCCACAAGGGAACTCATATGTACTTGTGTGGGCCCCTCAGCCTGCAGGACCAATCTCCAGCTACACTCCTCACCTCTGACAAGATGCCCGCTTTGGTCTCCGCTGGGCATAGGGGTATGTACATGGATAATGAAGTTCCCCTTAGGATTAGGATGGACCTAAGGAAGATCCCTGGAAGTAATGGCAGGGCCATTTAGCTAGGAAACTGGGGAGTTCTGGGCACCCAGAGAAAGATCTATATAAAAAAATATTGGCTGGGAGTGTGCTAGATGCTGGGGCCTCAGGAGGGTCACGACTGGAGGAAGACTAGCATCTATGGGCCAAGGACAGGGGCCCTTCCTGCCTGGGTCTAAGGGTGATCTGGCTTTTTTTTTTAAACATGTCTCCCAGAAATTGTCCCTGGGAAGTATACAAATGGGTGTGATGAGGACAGAGTTGGCATTGTGGTTTCTGCAAAGAAAGGTATTCATATAACTCGAAAAGAAGTATCAGACAGAAATTCATGCAAAAGCCTGTGGACAGGGAGTGAGCTTATTTGGTTTTGGTCTTCTTTACCGTTTACTTTGATCGAAGGTTCCCCTTCATGAAGAGAGAGATGTTAATAAAACTATACAAGAACCTACCTATCATGGGTAGAAAAAGTGAGAATGAAACTCATAGTTGTGTCCTTGTCGGATGTTATTTTTCCAGCTGTTGGGGCCGTAGAACTAGGCTGTCAGAGAGTTTGAGAAGCAGGTGGCTATAATTAGTTCTTTAGATAAACGTTAACGTTGTCATCCCTGGATATGGGAGAGTTAAGGAGAGATTTTTTTTCAGTTCTCCTGTTGGTCCTTGAAAATGTCTTTGACTTCTTGTCACCAAATCTCAGCAGGTGCCAAAGTGCTGCAGTTTCCACATGTAATACTGCAGTTCTTGTCTGTGATCTATGTCATGGTGCCTGCTCGTGTTTTATACGATGTGACAATCTCTGTCAGATTTAATGTTGACTTAGATTTACGTTGTACTCACTTTATATTTTGAAAATTTCTTTTCCTCAAAGTTTTATTGTCCTTTGTAAATTGGCTAGATTAAATTTAAGATGACTTCTCTGTGTGCTTGGGAAGTAGAACATGAGTTTAGATTTTGAAATTTTCATTTTTGGCAAGCGTAGAGCAGGATGTGGCCTAGTTTCAAATGTTTATTTGAAACAAAAATTCAACTGGAATTGAATACTGTGCTTTCTGGAAAGAGTTCATAAAATTTTTGACTGTGGTTATTTTTGCACCTAAAATATGTATTCCTACACTTCATCTAGAAATTATTTTTTAATAATTTTAAAGGATTACTATTGAGCTTTTTTTAAAAAAGAAGGCAAGAATAGCTTTCTTCAAGGTGTCTGCATTTTGACTGTATTTTCCCTGTTATGTGTGAAAATATTCATGTAGCCAGAAAACTAATAGTTGGTACATCAATTTATTACATACTAAGAAAACATGCTCTAAATCTCACTTTTTACAGACTGTTAGTAAACTTGACAAAGAGAAATCTTCAGTGAAAAATACAAGTAATGAATACAGGAAAAAAACCCCTTTGGGCTATTATTTGAAATGTAGTCTTTAGTAGAGTAACACTATTTAAGATTTCCCCTAATTTTTATTGTACATTGGCTCAGTCATAGCAATAAAACAGTGGCAGAATTCTCAAGTGCCTGCTATATGCACGCAAGCGTGTGTTTGTGTGTGTGCTAGGCGCTGTTCCAAGCATTTTATGTGCTTTATCACATTTAATCTTCACAACAACCCCAATGAAACAGGTGCCGTTTTTATCTCTACATTACAAATGAGGAAACTGAGGCACAGAGCACATGAGTGATTTGCCCAAGGCCACCCCCTAGTATGTGGTGGAACTGATGTTTGAACCAGTCATTCTTATTTTCTTCAATATATAAGATTGCCTTTGGAAGTTACAGAATTTATAAAGCATGAAAATCGACACTGAAAACGTTTTTACGTGAAGAAATAATGGAAGGAATAGTAGTAGTTCATTTTCTGTGAAATTCTGGGTTTATAAAAAAGCACCAGACTTAGAGGAGGGAGACTCGATTTTGGTCCTAGTTGTACCACTGACGGGCTGTGTGCCGTTGAACAAGTCGCCTCACCCTCTCTGAGCTTCAATTTCCTCATTTGTAAAATATGGAGAGTAATAGTGTTTCACTAGGTTGGTATGAGGATTAAATTAGATATTCTGTAATCTATTTCCTTCATAATAATTTTTAAAACATAGGCAGAAATAAAAGAAAAGTTTTCTGCCCTCCTTCCTCCTGCCTGTGTCTCTCAGCCTCAGGTTTCAATGAAAAATGGGAGGGTTGAGCCGGATGATATCATAGTTTTCTAGAGTCTCTGTAACCTTGTGGTTACTATAAAAATTGCAGCTGCTTTTGAAAATCCATTATTTCACTGCAACTAATTTAATAGTTATTTCATTAAAACATAATCTTGGATTTTGAAGACTGTGTTTTTATAGTGATTTTCATAGAACTGTAGAGTTTAGAGAGAACTTAACAGGCTATCTACATAATTCAAAGTTCTAGGACAGCTAGAAGTGCATCAGAGTTTTATAGAGTCCTGTGTTAGGAGATTTTAACACAGCCAGTTCTAATGTTCACAATATTTGCAGCCAAGAATGTCATTTTATCCTTCATCTAAACCTTCCTTACAAAATTTAAGTCCGTTCTTTACTTGAGAAGTATTGAGTGAAGCTGGGGCATGCCTAATTGAATTCAGCTAAGTCACTTTTCAATGCTTTCATCTTTGTACTAAGAAAAACTATTTTCTATTCCTTTTTTCATTCCTTTAACTTCCAGAGACTTTGTATTCGTATGTGGAGGCCCAAACTGATCAGTAAACACATAGTAATAGGTATATCTTCTTGTTTATACTTAGGTTTCGTTTTTACATCTCAGCATGCTTATAATAGAATACCGATATAGTAATAGTAATTCATGTATTTATTCGTTAATCTTATTATTTTGGAGTTCTGTGTCATTTTAGGGCTCTGTATCTAAGTTAGGACTTTTATCCCTAAAGCTAATCTGGTATCCAAACAATGCCAAAAGATTAAGGACATATGCCTTTTTTGTAGTTTAATTAAATGTCAACAAATAACAAACAAGCAATATGGCATTGTTATAATTTCTTAGAAAACGATAGCTGAGAATAAACTTACATTTTTTGTTACTCTTCAAGTGAGGATATTCTTTATTCTGCCTGAAAAGTGATGTTGTCAGAATCAGAGAAGCAGCATATTTTTCAAATTACTCGTTCAGTAAGTTTTGATGTGACACCATGTAGGTGACACCAAGTGCCATTAAAACAATATATCTAAGAACTGGTTTGTGTATATATTAACCAGGGCCTATGCTCACATGGAAGAGGCTGCATTTGACATGTGTATCTATGCACAAATCAACACTGTTTGTTGGAGTGTTTTCAGTTATAAATATCGTCTGTATTTGATAGGGCATAGCACTTTTTTTTGCTTATTCATCAAGAATGAATATAAAAATATGTGAAAATTCCTACTTAAATATAATAAAAATATACTTGTTGATACTAGGTATTCTAACTAAGATTATGTGACTTCAACAAATATGTAAAATACATTAAATATGCCCATAACTGATCCTGTGTATTTCCATGACCACAGTCAACGTCTAGGGTGTCCAGTGACTGCACTTCACGTAACACTGAGTGTAACCACCATAATGGGCATGGGTGCTTCTAAAGAACTGCTCAGCATTTGGAAAACTGTGCTGGTAGAATATGCATATGTATGCTGTAGTTAGAAGAAACAATTGATTGTGTGCCATTTAGGGAATAGAGGGTGTGTCATTTAGGAAAATAATTTTTTTTTTTTTGGTGAGGAAGACCTGCCCTAAGCTAACATCTGTTGCCAATCCTCCTCTTGTTGCTTAGGGAGATTGGCCCTGGGCTAACATCCGTGCCCATCTTCCTCTGCTTTATATGTGGGACACCTGCCACAGCATGGCTTCATAAGTGGTGTGTAGGTCCGTGCCCGGGATCTGAACCTCGGAACCCCAGGCCACTGAAGCGGAGCATGTGAACTTAACCACTACACCGCTGGGCTGGCCCCCAAGGAAAATAATTTTTATCAGAGAGGTGCAATTACATCAGTCCAAAGAACAAAAATGTTTAAAAGCACTAGGAATTAAAATGTATATCATGACAAGGACATAAACAGTTGCTGAAAATCAGCTAAGGAATACTATTTCAATCATTTCAGTTTGTATTAGAGAATTCTGTAGTGTAGCCATAGGACAAGGATTTTATTATGCTGCTGTTCCATACATTTATTCCTTTGAGGATATGTTAACTGTGAGCTATAAATTACTTGCCTTTGTAGATAGCTTTTGTAACTCTAAAGAGGAAATGCAAAGTCAGCACTATGGCCTTGTTTTTTTTTAAAGGAATGATTCCACTTCAAAGTGTAATTGATTTTCCTCTTCCAAATATTTACACATATATTTTAATGTGCACGTATACGTTATTAAGTTTTTGTATCTATACACACAGTAGAGTGTTGAAACATGATTTCACTAATTCAGTTATACCACACATGTTGGTAACGTTGTTGCTCTGCAGTTCTGTAATATATATCGTTTTTGTGAGAGCCCTTCTTCTTGTGCCCCATAGGCACGTCTGTTTATTGAAGAGAAAGCAGAAAAAAAGAGGAGAGGAGAGAAAAATGGGCTTTATTGAGATAGAACAGTGTAATTCATGAACACAAATTCATAATCTCTACTCTCTCTGAAAACCTTTGCTAAACTTACGTATATTTCCCTGTTTTTCTCATTGGATCCTATAAAATTGGACTACACTATTCTTCTAAAGGTTTTGAATGTATAAATAGATTAAGGCTAAATGGACACTATAGTCTCTTAGAAGTATAGTTGACAGAGATATAGCAGTCTTTGGCCTTATAGATGATAACTGGAAAACAATTTGATTTAGTAGTCTTTACCTAGATATTTTTCAGGCAAGTGCTTAATATTTGCTGCAGCCTTCACTTTAAGACCGCATTTGATGCATCCATGTTGAAAATGTAAGCTATTAGTATACAGAGGAAAAGTAGCCTCGGTGGTTAAGCATTAGGGTCCTTCAAAGAATGAAGGGCTCTTAAACTAGAGCATAGTCTACCAAATACCCAAAAGACACATGGAGAGACTTTGCGGATGGGCTTTCTTCTAGCAGCATTCCAATTGCCTCTATAGCTTTTCCATTGTGAGTCTGGGGTGTGTGTTTCCGCTAATGTAATCACTGTACCTAATCTTTACCCAGCCACAAGGCTGCTCTCTACAACCCTGAAAGTCATATTATTGAACCTGCCATCAGCTAAGAAACAAGCTCCAGACCTGGCCTTTCCTAGATAAGTTGAAATAATACAATCAGATAAATGGAAGGAGACCCCAGATTCAGTGATTTTGAATAGTATAGTATTTGAAAAACAGAAGTATTTTCCTGAGCTCTGTTTAGAAAAAAGGAATATTTGAACCTAGAATATCTGGGCTAATTTAGGGTTCCATAGATAAAGAAATTTGATCTGAGCTCCAAAGCAATAACAAACTATATTCATAAAGAGTTTTATCTCCTTTACGTCTGTACTTTGCTTTAGATAAATTCTTTTTTACTTATAATTTCCTTGATAATACAGGCCCTTCGAATCAGGGAAGAATTAGTTCAGGGAAAAAAATTGGATAACCTCGTCCTTTAGATTAACAGTTTAAATGAGTTAATGCAAACCCTACGTTTAAATTTCACCACCGTTTGAGGGCAGAGAGTAAACATGGATTTTTCGTGAGTGAGATTTCATGAGTGCTAGAAAGGATTTCACTGGTATGGAAGTAATTGATTTAGGTTTAGTGAACACAACCACTTCCTGTCCAGATGAATTAATCACTGATGGGAAACAGTACTCCAGGATGCTTATCCAAGCTTACACTGTTCAATTAGACTTGGCTGCTTTTTATCAGGGAGATCGAAGGCTATAGCAATGTTGACGGATTCGGGGATTTGTCCCACGACATGCCTCTCACAAACCTCAAGAGCTCACTGCATTTGAGAAGATTAGAGACTGCTTTTCAGCCGGTAAAATGCAAGGGGGAAATCTGGGCCTTAAGACAGAAGCTGAAGGGACAAAAGAAGGAAAATGAGACACAGACTGAAGAAGCACTGGATAGGGCTCTGTACTGAGCTGTGTAAAAGTAAACTCTCAGTTGTGTAGTCTGCTCGGAATCATTCCTGTTTAACTTCACTAAATAGTAAATTGAAACTCGTAGCTCTATGTCCAATGATAGATTATTTTTAAATTAAACTTGTTTGTTTAAAGTTCCAATATCAGAATTCTAATTAGATATTTTTTGAAGGAAAATATTTGACCTTAGATGGACCTGTTGACCTAATTTCGCTGCCGTGTCTGATTAGTTGTGCCGGTCACCATGTCACTACAGAAAGCAGATAAGCTTGGAAAATGCGTGTGACTAGGACCTTGCATAGAATAGTTGAGACCATTTCTTACACCAAAATATATGGATTAAAGAGGTAAAAGGAAAGCAAGACAGAGTTAAAAAGCAATGGAAGAAAATGTGTGAGAATAATTATGTTCTCTTGTGATAGGGAAGGACATTCTAAGCATAAAAGTAAGGGAAGATATTAGGGAGAAAAGTTCAAATAAATTTGATTATCTAAAATTTGAAACTATATATGATAAAATACTATAAATGGCATCTTGGAATAAGATATTTGCAATGTATGTGATAGCTTGAAAGCTAACAAACTTAATATATGTAGTCCTTTTAAATCACAAAAAGGTATACACTCCAATAAAGGTAAGAGTGGGAAAGATGAGGGAAAGGCATGAAGAAACAACTCATAAAAGCCGAAATAAAAATGTTTTTTCCAAATTGGTAAACAAAGAATTGCTAATAAAAACAAGTGTGAGATCATTATTACCTATCAGATAACAAAGGTGAAGACATGTTAGAGCAAAATGCTGATTGAAGGTGAGTCCAGTGCACATATGCACCAACTCGAGGGAGGATGAAATAGTTTTTGGAAATCAGCTTAGAGGTATTCACATTTTTAAACCTAATAACCCAAAATCTGGGAAGCCTACTTATGAAAAAAATCAGAAAGGTACATAACTATTGATATAAAAATATGGCAGTGAAAAAACTAGCATCAACATAAATTTCAATACCAAGGGAGGAGTTAAATAGTGGTGCATTCAAAAAGGAAATTTTATGCAACTATGAAAAATAATAATTTAAAAGACTATTTAAGGACATGAAAAAATGTTCCTGTGGTAATTAAATGTGAAAACATAACAAAATCTTTGTTGATTATATGATGCCAATTTTATTTTTAACATTTACAAACACACACGTACATATGTATATTGTAATCTATGTATTTATATGTTCAGATTATAAAGTAAAATAGGCAGGAAATATAAATAATGGATAACTCCTAAAAAGTGAACCATGTGGATCAATTTCTCTCTAATTTTCAAATTTAATAAAACACACATATATATTACTGTTGTAATCAAAAAGTAAAGAAAAACATTATTAGAAAAATAAGAAACAATATTTTATTTACATCTTTGGTGGGGTATAAAGAAATGATTTAAATTCACTTTCTAATTTTTATCTCTCTTTAAAGTTCTCACATTTGTAATTTTTATATTTTAAATACATTTAACAATATTAACCTTCAAGATGTTCCATTTAGTACATCTGGAAGGTGACTGTATCTTCCAGGTCAATGCTGTCAAGTTTAAGAAGCATATTGTATGTGAATCTTGTGAATATTTCTATTGAATAATGAGCCTTTTAAAAGTAATTTCCATTAGGCTCTAAAGTAACCACTTCTTTTATTCCATAGTTTGCTCACTAGTGTTGAGTTCTGTGTGTTAAGAGAGTTTACTTTTCTCCCTATCCAGTGGTAATTAGGGTAATACATGCTCTCCAAACCCACGGGATATTAGTTGGCATAATTAAGATTAATTCCCAATTTCAAATTGGAGTTGTATATGGCCATTGGAAGCTTCATGCAATGGTACATAGTCTCTTGTTCCTTAGCAGCAATCTTTCTCAATAAGTGAATTATGTTAAGAATGTCATCTAGAGAATGAACTCGAGGACATGAGAGCAAGTAGCTCCTTAAATTTTGGATCCTAAGCACCTCCCTTGCCTCTCCCTAGCCAGGCAGATTTTCTTGGTCAACAGGCAGTTCTCCCCCAGATGATTCAAGGACTGATCTATTCAATGGCTGATCTATTTTACGGCTATACTAGATAGATCTATACTAGTTCTATTCTATGACTCTGCCACTCTTGGGGCCTCGTTGTTCTGTTTCCATCAAGTGGAAGGAAAGAGAGAGCATGGAATGGGCAGATGCTTCCTAAGAGCACAGCCTTGAATGACACACATTTTATTGCTGAAGATGAGTCATATGGCTGGACTTAACTCTAAGGGATGCTGGCAAAATATAATCTAGTTGTGTGCCCAAGAAGGGAAGGAAAAGGATTTTTGGTGAATGCTAGTAGTCTATGATTATACCAGTTGCTGTGCTAAATGATGGGATAACACAGATGAATGATGGAAGTCTCTATAGACTCTAGAGAACCACCAGTCTCGTAGGATCGAGACAACTACATACAACTACAAATCACAGGACATGGTCACCAGAATTTGCTCCTGTACTTCTATGTACATTGTGGGATGGTGAGACTTTCCTGTTTTATTACTGCCTGTTTTCAAATACCAATCATAAACCTTCCGAAAACCATCATTCTACACAGTTTCATAATCATTATCAAATTTTCTGTCATAATTTTATACTTTCCTTTGATTATATTATTTTACACAATTACTATTTTGTGTTCGTTGTATAATTACATGGGTTTCTGTTTAACAGCAATTTTCTTTTCCTTTTATGCAAGATAAGTCTTTAAATATCTCACTTTTACATTTATTTCTAAGAAAAGATGGATGTCTCTAATTGGCCTTTACTCTTTTTTCTTCAGTCTTTGGCTGATTTTCATAATCTACTCAGAGAACCTAGACCAATTGATTGCAATGGCATTTTTTTCAACAAAATATTATCATACCCAGGAAGCACATAATATCTGTGCCCTTGAGAGTACTATCGCTATGACTGAACTTTTTCTTAGAATTTCACATTACTGTCTATTCAGAAAATTGCAATGCTAAGAACTACAGGCATAAATTGTTCAGAACACATTTATATTTTTAATACTATATGTTCTTCAAAGGACTTGTCTTTATAGTCTGAAAGAGGCTTAATGTTTTAACTTTTATTGGGGGCATTAGAAATTTAGTTTGCTTCCATTCTAGAAAAATAAAACCAATGAGAAGTGAGAAAGACTTGCTTTGACAGTGTATGGTGACAACTTTCTGATATTAAAAACAAATACTGCCATTTTAAGCAGTTCTATTTCAACAAGATCAGCATGATTACTGTTTGTAGAGTGAAGAATAGGGCATGGCATGGCCTCAGTAAGGAGGTTGTGCAAGCGACAAGTCGTATGTGTGAGACGCTCTAGTCCTCTGTTTGAAATACGTACTTTATAATTTAATTGTACAATGAGACCCATTTGCTGTCTGGACTGTAATTATGTATCTTGCAACAGGATTGATTCATGGTATATCACATCTGTGTAAAATTGTCAGAAATGACAGGTTACTAGTTTTATAGTAGGCAAGGACAACTCACCTGGAAATGGCAACTAAGAAATGTGAATAAACTGACATCAGCACAGTCAGGGGGACTAATTGGGATAATTGTTCCGTATTCATTCACTCTCATTTCCACCTACGTATATCGTTTGCCGGGGCACCAGCACATCCAAAAGTCCAAGTGCATGGGGACAGGGCAAGCTCTTTTTCTAGTCAAGAGCCTTGGTACCTCCCACTCACCTTTATCCTGGACTGGGGGACAAGCAGGTGGCTCCAAGTTTTAGTAAAGAATTCTTGTGTACCAAGCAGCAGTTCAAACATGCAGGTTGGACATACACAATAGGGGTGGTAAGTAGGAAGGCTTCACTTGATGATCATTAGCTCTTCAAGCCGGATGAAAGAAAGATCCCATCTGTAGCTCTATAGACAACCAGGCCTGGCTCTATTTTTCTTAGGCTTCAAGAGAAGCAGAGCCTAGAAGTTGTCTCTGACATCTGCGTCATCTTCCGGAAGCAGGAACTGACTATTTTTTTGTCACCCAAACAGTAAAATGTGGCCAGGTAAAATACTTTCAGACATTCAACTTATTAGAGGAGGGGAGTTGGAGTGCTCAAATAACAAAGTACCCTTTAATTTCTCTTAAGAAATAAATTATTTTTTAGTGTGAAACAAACAATACTTGTAAGAGTTCCAAGAAGGGGAAGCAAACTTTCCTATGTGCCAAGAAATTTACTTCCAAATGTTAGTATACTGAAATCAATGTAATTATGTTTACTATAGGCATGTAAGAATGAGAATTATCCTTTCTGGCTTTTGTCCAACTATATTTTAATTTCTTATAAAAAATCATTTATAGCTTTGATTTACTATCCCAGTTTAGCCATATCTAAGGAGTAGTTAAAACGTTAAAGAATTCTAATTTTTCTGAAAATTAAGAATTGATTTTGTTGCACCCAGACGAATCACTGCATGAAAAGGAGAGAATGAGAAAGCTAATTTAAAAAAATCTTTCTAAGAATCTCTTTTTTTCTTGAACATTGGGTGCTATATTTGGTAATTACCATTTTACTTATACAGTTTGTCTGATGCAAAATTTAGATGTTACTGGAGCCTATTATTACTGGATTCTACCATTTAAGTCTTTATAATAGATCAGCAAAATGGGAAAATACACCTTTGCTGCATTTAATGAAACAGATTTTGACTTCCAACTCACTTTGTAGTAATTTAGATTATGATCGAGGTTCTCAGCCAAGCAGATACTGCAAATAGATATTAGTGGGGAAAAAAGGCTGGAGTGTTGTTTTTTGATGAGTGCAAATCTCTTCTCTACCTTAGTTTATATTATATCTCTGTGTTGTGATTTGTGAGTGGAGGGAAGATGTTTATCATCAAAATATGGATGTTAAATCCATTATTTTCTCTATCATTCATAGTCTTTATTGATGATGGTCTTTTAGCTCATCCTGGGAGAACTACTTAGCATAGCCCTCATTCCTGCCTTGGTAAAGTATTTGTTATGGATGAAAAAAAGGATACTTCTTGAATTTAGAAAGTTGGGATCAGGCCCTGGTAAGGTTTGTTTAAAATAGACCTTAATGAAAACTGAGTAAAAGTAATTGCTTTAGGGTGCTTTTTTTTTTTACTTTATTTAAACTGTTTGTTTTCCAAAAATTTTACAGCAAGACTAAGTTGCCCATAGTAACAATGAAGTCTAAAGCCAGAATACATTTTCTATATGTCTCTTTGTTGTCCTTTTAGTTTGTTTTGAATCTTTGTATAATTTTCTGTAAGTCACAGTGAGACTACATTTTCTTATATTTAGTAACCTATATTTGCAAAATTTATGGATTATTTCTTTAAGGCAGCTCTCCCTGCTTCCTCTAAATACAGAAAAGAGCCTTGTTTGCACTCCTTTCCCAAATTATCTGAGGCATTTATGTCTTATTCTGGTATCTTAATTAATTAGTTAGTTAACTGATTCAGGAAGTCAAATCTGACATCTCAATTCCTGGCTTTCTAAGGTCTCCCAAATTTCTTTGTGTAAAAAACTGGCAGTGATAAACAGGAGCCCTGCAAAAATTGTACAGGGTATTAATATATCATAATTTCTATAGCTATGTTTCCTATGTTGAGTTTCATGCTTTCCTCACAGTAGGACATTTGACAGATTTAGGGTACTGTGAATTGTGCTGTTCGTCCTGGGCCATGAGTCCCTGTACAGCTGAGAGCTGGAAACCCCAAAGAGAAAGTGGTCATCACACACAGGGTAGTGGAGTTCTTTCTACCAGTCCAAGATGGAGAGGTTGAAGCATCCATTCTTCCAGAAACACGTCTCTTAGACTAAATGTCGCTCTTGCTAAGGTTTTACTCTCCTTTACCAAAACTTGCTTGGTGTGAATTATGACTTGAGTTCATAAAATCTGCACTTTGAGGGACAGGAAGCGGGGATTGCGGCGAACTCTGCCCTGAGATCAGAATCTTTACAGAGGGTGCTATGATTTGGCTGTTGCCATATACCTTAGTGGCAGAAAAACGATTTATCCAACTCCTCCCCAAAGTTTCCACTCTGCCCTTTCTCGACAACCTTTTATATATCCACCCCTTCGTCGCCTCATATAGGGGTAAAACTTCCGTGATTTAATTTGTGACTGCAATTCATAAATGACTTCCGAATAAAATAGGATTGCTGCTATGATTCCTATGGTTCTTTAATTTGCTTTACTGTTTCATTCAGTCAAGACATACATTTTTCCATTGAATGGTTTATTTCACTTTACCTACAAAATTCTAAAACTTTCCATGTGAAGACCATACTTGGAATGAGTCATGCAGAGTTGTCCTATCTTTGAAGAAAAGAACACTGTACCTGAAGATTTAGTTCTGCTCAGCAACTTTCATCCATAGAGGAATTGTGCCTTGAGTTTTTGATTCCTCTAGTCAGTCAGACATGTTTAGGAGTCATGTTACCTTAGTTTATAAATGCAAATTTTTGTCAGTCTAAGATGATTTGTGGCCATTTGGGAATCTCATTTATTCCTACCCACTATCTTCTCTCTCCATATCTGGATTCTAAACTGTGTTGTTTTATTTTCAGTGTTGTTTCTGGACCATTGAACATGGAATTTATACTTATTACCTTAAAATAGTAGATCCATGAGAACCTCAGGCTGGTTTTGTTCATGACCATATCCTAAATACCTAGAATAGTTCCTGTTACTTAACTGGTGCTGATATATATTTGTGGAATAAATAAGCTCTTCCAAGCGTCTGAATCTCAGCTTTCTGCAGGAGTCTACCTGGCTTCCTACTCTCTCTCTCAGTGTCTAAGCTACTGGAACCATGGACATAGCTCCAAACTCATAAGACCCAACCTTATTCCTGTCAGCCCTAGACCTGTGGAGAGTAAAAGGGAATTCAGACAGGAAATCGTTTCTCCTCTCTATTATATCCACTAGGATTATTTTCATTCTCACAGAATCGATTGCAACTTTCAAGCCAAATATAGTGAATTATTTCCAGGTGAACTGGAAATAAATATCTTAAAATCTGGGATAAATTCATATTTTTTCTCAAAATTATTGGAAAAGAAAGAATTTCTGATATGTGTAATTTTTAAAATAGAAGAATGCTATCTACGTGTGCATTATTTGAAGACATCCTTTATGATGTAGCATTTGCTCCCAAACAGTTAGTAGAGACAAGATAGGAAAGGCAAGCACCAAAAAGGAAATATGATAAGATAAAAGCAGCACCCTGATCAGTTTCTCTCTTTCAGGTAAAGTTCATCTACAGTTGATAGCTCAGAAATTTGATTTCATTTACTAGGAAAGTTGCAATTCAGCTATTCTACAAGCAGTTTGGAGGTATTTATCACCAATTTCTTCTATGGCTTGCTGACCAAAGTGTTTATGAACTAACACAAATTTGAAATTACCCTGTCAATGTTGAAAACAAAAATATAGAATATTATAATCAGGGGCCGGCCCAGTGGCACAAGCGGTTAAGTGCGTGCGCTCCACTGCGGCGGCCCGGGGTTCGCTGGTTCGGATCCCGGGCGCGCACCGACGCACCTCTTGGCAAGCCATGCTGTGGTGGCATCCCATATAAAGTGGAGGAAGATGGGCACGGATGTTAGCCCAGGACCAGTCTTCCTCAGCCTAAAAAGAGGAGGATTGGCAGATGTTAGCGCAGGGCTGATCTTCCTCACACACACACACACACACACACACACACACACGTATAGAGGGAGAGAATATTGTAATTTATTGATTAATGATATATGTGGATAGGAGATGTGCATTTCATTTGTTAACACATCAGGTACCTTGATTATTTCAATACATATAATTATGCCACAATATCTCTAGAAATCTTAACAGTAAGTCTTTATTTTTAAAAAAATCTGTTTTAGTTCTTCAATGAAAACTTTTCCAACATATACAGTGTAACTCTAAAGTAATGTCTCAATTTCTAATAAGCATCCCAGAATTTCAATATCCAAGAAAGTTTTGTCTCTTTCAAATTACACTAAATTGGAGGGTTATATACTTATTATAATAATGCTACTATTGCTACAACCCTCTTTTGAAATTATTATTATATTTGTACCTTGCTTTGGGCAAAGGCTATAAAAGATTTTTTTTAATGACTAGGTGTATGTGATTCATAAGGTTGAATCTGATTTGATTTCAGGACATATACTAGAAATTACATTTTTGGTTAAGCCTCTGATGTAAGCCTGATTATTATTTTTCTTATTTGCCTTTCCCATAAAAATGTAATGTAGAATGTGCGCTACATGACCTCTAGTCTATGAAACTGTTTGCCTTTCTGTAAAGATTCATTATTAAGTCACAGAGTGAGGCAGATGCTATCTAAATATTCTTATTGTAAAACAAAAACGATCACCTTGGTTACATTTATAAATTTTATTATACCATAATTTTAATATTCTTTTCTTTGAAAATCAGTTAACCCTTCAATGCCCATGAACTGAGACTCAGTTACTTGATAAAAGTCTTGTGTTTTATAGATGTCACTGTTACATGATAATAAATTCAGTTTGCGGTTTTGTAAGTATTGACATATGTTAGTCTCTCTTTTTTGTCTGCGTTAATGGCACTTGTGTATGGTTCTTAACTGAGGTATTACTGTAGTTTGAACCAAAAGTAAATAACCTTAATCTATAATAGCTTTCATTTGACTCAATAGATGGCTTATGCATTCATCAAGAATAAGGGTCAGAGATTTAGGAAGCATGTCAGCATATTTTAGCAAATTGAATGTTGCATGAAGAACAGTGAATGATCTTAATAGGAGAGAATTACACCTGAACCAAAGGAAAATCTATGATTATGGTCTGAATCTAGGAATGAAACTAGGCTGGATTCTAATTTCATAATTAACCTAATTTCAGATTGTATCTTTCTGCATAGATCATCATCAAGTGAATGGGAATACTATTATTTTAGTTTGGAAAATGTTATCATCATTAGTTATTATCTACAATATGATTTTTATAACTGTGAAATTAAATGATGTCCTATCATAAATTATTCATATAAATAGGTGTTCAAAATTTGTAAATCAGATATTTTAAAACAATAAAAATATTAGACTGAGAGGCCAGCCTGGTGGCGTAGCAGTTAAGTCCACACGCTCCATTTCAGCGGTCTGGGGTTCACGAGTTCAGATCCCTGGTGGGAACCGACTCACCGCTTGTCAAGCCATGCTATGGTGCCTCCCATATAGGGTGGAGGAAGATGGGCGTGGATGTTGGCCCGCAGCCAATCTTCCTCAGCAAAAAGAGGAGGATTGGCAACAGATGTTAGCTCAGGCCTAATCTTCCTCACACACACAAAAATCTATATATATATTAGATTGATATTGTTATTGGTGTAGTTTGTTTTCTGAAAAATGTATTAAACTTCCCATTGCATTTCAGATTAAGAAAAACAGAAAAAGAAGAATCAAGTAAGGAAGGAAGAAGGAGAAAGTAACTAAACCCATTGAAAAATTAGAGTGAATTCTTCTATAACCGGTAGCCGATTATATACGTGCTTATAGGTGAATACTGAAGGGAAAAATCTAAATTTGAAATTAAATTATTTAAAGCCAATAGTTAAATTTAGCACATAAGATGACTATGATAGAAGAGAGAATGGAGGAAAGAACAAAATTAGAATACCAGGGAATATGGACCAAAATTCCAAAAGTAGAAAGAGGAGGCATAATAGTTTCAGAAGAAATTATTTTATTTGAAAGTAATAGCTTGTTCATGCAAACCACTGATGGTAATGTTACTTTCACAGCGGTGTTGATCTTTCAGAGTTAGAATATAGTGTAACAAGTTGTAATACAGGGATATAATAGAAGGGGTTAAAAGTTGGAGATCTAAGTGGTCATTAGCATCCTTCGAGGAACCCACGGTGGCAGAAGTGATTATGTGGCCAACTTAGAAATGCGAGAGAAAACTAGAGAAGTAAACACTTCCAAGAACAAGCAAATGTGGAAGTGTTACTGATGTACAGAGAAGAGATAATTCCTGGCTGGTTCAAAGACTTGCATCATCTATAGAATCTCTGGACAGCTGAGAAGCTGAAATCAGGTGTAAGTGTCCTCTGAGTTTATGCTAACACAAGGAACAACAGGAATAAAAATTTACAAGTGGTTTCTGGTGAAGTGAATCCATTTTTAAGAGTGAGACATCCTGGACTATTCATATATATGTATATATATGTACACATACATATGTATATACACATATGAAATACATATATATACATATATGTAAGATTTACCTAATATAAATATTTTTAACAATAATGTACAATTAATTTAGCTGCTTAATCTATTTTTTAATAAAAGTGCTTATCTCAAATTTTACATACTGTCAAAATTTCTGGAAAGGAATTTGCCAGACAGTGGAGTGGAATTATCCCCTGGAAGTATTCTATAAACCTGATTATGTGAGGAAATTAGTGAAAAAATATCAAGGCTGAATATGTTATTTTGACATATTAGAGTATCTATGGCTTGGCTGTTCAGTCATTTTGGTTGATTTAGAGTATCAGCCCCAACTGTTAAGAAGAGTAACTAAGTAAAAATGCTCTTTTTTTTAACTCATTATAATGACTTTTGTTGCTTTGGCTTTGCTGTCAATCACAAGCAAACTGTCTTTATTTTTAATCCCAAGGTACATAATTTGGTATTCTGAAGTTTTGTATAAGATTGTTAAAACAGATATTTCATATCAAAATTTTGAATCCAAGTGGATATTCTTTTACCATTATAACAATTGTGAGTATAAATGCACAGATAGCATCTCAACATTAATTTATTAGATGCATATCTATATAATATTTTTTAGATATTCTTGTCAATTTTGACCTAAATATGTACAAATATTTTACTAATCAGTTTTAGGATTTTGCTTAGAATTTATACCCCTAGTATAAGTTATTATTAATGGTGTTGCTGTTGCTTTTGAGATCCCAGAGTTGGTGAGACAACAGACATAGTAAGTTTATATGTTTTTTTCTACTTTGAGAATGCTTGTTTACTTCTTCCTCATAGCTTTAAGATAACAGTGAAAGTAATTTTCATGTAATTATAATCTCCTTGTTTCTAAGAAGAATATCATCTTTTGAGAGAGAATAAAGTACTTTTGTACTGTCAGAAATAGATGAGGACGATAGAGGCTTCTGCTAAATGTGTGATGAGAGAGTATTTTTTTAATCCTTAGGACTATAGGTATTGTTAGATACAATAGAGTAGGCTTTCTACCTTCACTAATTCTGTAATAAAAGTATGAAAGAAAAATATTTTAAGCTCAAACCTTATCTCAAATTTAAAGTCACATTGTCTTAAAGCATTTTTATGATATTCAAACATTATTCCATTCGTGGTCCTGAAGGAGTATATTCCAAATTTACTAATGTTGTTAAATAGTACTCCAGGTTAAGTACCTCCTCCCTCTTTTTTTTATTACAGCCTTACATTTTTGCAACTTGCACATTGTAGCTTCAATAGAGACCTTACTGACTTCCAGTCCAGTGCAGCATTCCATTTATTACACTTTATGTGCACGCTCTCCTTTGTACTACTGCAAAAACTTTAGTATGCTTAAATCTTTTTAGAGTTCTTTTAAACATGCTTATGACTACAATGCTATAAAGAAAATCATGAATAAAGGTGCTGCTAGTTTGTTTGAAACACCTATTTTCCTACAAGCTTCCCTGGAAATTTTTTTCATGCTAATTACCAGTTAGTTTAATACAACTGTACTTGTGGGAAGATACATCATCACAGAGTCTAATGAGAAATTATCTGTGAAACAGTATACTGTTTAGATATTTGTGAAAAATTAGACTTCCATCTATATGAAAATGTTCGGTATGTTCCTCTAACTTCGAAGTTTCCATAGTCAATACAGATGAAAACTTTTTCATTCTACCTATTATAAAAGGATAAAGTGTCCTAAAAGTTTCATTTATTGTTCTTTAAACATTTGAAGACATTTTAGATGCAATTGAATGAGTGTAGCTTAATATCTATCCAGAAAAAAATAACGTTATTTACGATTAATACCCTGAAAATTTGACTGAATTCTCATATGTAAGCTATTTTATGACAAATTGCAGACATTTTTAAGCAAATTAATGGAGAAAATAAGTTCTATGGCAAATAACCCAACAGTTATTGTTATTTGATCTAATATGTTGCTTTGTGTTACTTTTGCGAAAGTACATGCCTTTTGTCCTGGGAGCTAAAAAAAATTTTTTCTTTTTAAATGAGGCCTTGAAACAGACTTGCTGCTAGTGCTTCCAAGAAGCATTCAAGTTTTCCAATTTTCTGTACAATTGGCTGACTCAACCTTGTAACCATAAATTTTATATGGTCATATTTATCAACATTCTCTAATATGATTCATTTCATTTTTAATATTTTTTTTATGATTTTTTCAACGTGAGATTGCATGAGTATTCACCTGTGGTTTTTTCTTATTGTGAGTTTTCTTGTTTTGTTTTGACCATTTATTTTTTAATATATTATGAATTTATCTTTATATATAATATTAGGAGGATACATTTGTTTTTTTTTTCATTTAATTGTTTGCCCTCAAACCACTAAATAAACACTCCATTCTTGACTATTCTTTAGAATGACTTTATCATAACTTATGTACTAAAATACACTTACCTCTTCCTTCAATATATTTGTAACTTTTATTCCTTTTTCAAATTTTATTGCAGTCTGGTATATCCAAAATATTACTCTTGCCTTATTCCTATCATTAATGTGAATCTTTGTAGTATTTCATCTTTTAAAATGATATCTGCTTTTGGTTTACTATATCATGTTAAGGAAGCATTCTTGTGTTTCTCCTGTGCTAATCAGATTGTTTATTTTTTCTTTTTACTTATTGGTGTTAAAATACTATTAATAGATTTCCGAATATTAAACTGTCTTTGCATTCTTAGCCATTTATTGTTTAATATGAATAGTATAAATAAATAAGACTATAATATGAATAAAGGCAATCTTTGATTCTTCTGTTTTGGGATGTAAAGATTAAAATGAAGTCAGAAAATAAATGGAGACATCACAATTTACTGAATGTTTTGTTTTGCATAGTAGAAATTATATGAATATGTAGTTGTTTCCATGATGGGTTATATTTTACATATTTCTCAAAATGCTCTATTATTCTCAAAGATATCTATGGAAGGAAAGGATTGCATCACAAAAATTCATTAAAAGAATTTGTTGACCACGTATCACAAAAGAATGCTTTTGTCTTTAGCCACGTGACTGGGTATTTTAAAATCTAATTTTATACCTGTATTAATTTTATATATATATATATATTTTGTGTGTGTGTGTGTGTGTGTGTGAGGAAGATTAGCCCTGAGCTAACATCCGGTGCCAGTCCTCTTTTTGCTGAGGAAGATTGGCCCTGGGCTACATCTGTGCCCATCTTCCTCTACTTTATATGGGACGCTGCCACAGCATGGCATGACAAGTGGTGCTTCGGTGCGCGCCCGGGATCCAAACCTGCGAACCCCAGACCGTTGCAGTGGAGCACGCGCACTTAACCGCTTGTGCCACCGGGCCAGCCCCAGTATCAATTATATTTTGACATTACTGTTGAACTCGTCTTAAATACCTTTTGTGAGTATTTTTATTAGCCATATCTATGATATTCATGAGAATTCTAGGTTCAAATAAATAAGGAGAAGACAACCTATGATGACTTATTATGCAATGTAAATTGAAAGAGAGCAAGATGAAGCATCATGAACGTTCCTTGTTGGGAAATAATAGCCGAACACCCTCACAGGCCCTTCACAGATTAGAATGGAGACAGTTGGATTTATGGAGCATTTTCATGAGGCAGAGAGGAATGGCTGCCAACGGTCCTGGCCTTGCCAAGTTGTGTCTCACTTTTGTTTTTAAGTAACTGCCTTAGAATTTAAGTTTAGAAAAACAAATGTTTTCAATTTCTCATTTCAGTCCTTTTGTCTTTAAAAAAATATTCTGGGGGCCAGCCCAGTGGTGTAGTGGTTAAGTTAGCATGCTCTGCTTCAGTGTCCCGGGGTTTGCAAGTTCGGATCCTGGGTGCAGACCTATGTACAGCTTGTCGAGCCATGCTGTGGCAGGTGTCCCACATATAAAGTAGAGAAAGATGGGCACGGACGTTAGCCCAGGGCCGATCTTCCTCAGCAAAAAGAGGAGGATTGGCAACAGATGTTAGCTCAGGGCTAATCTTCCTCACCAAAAAAAAAAAAAAATCCAATATTTTTTCAGATCTTTTGAAAACAATTTCAAAATGATTTTATATCACTATTGTTGCTAAAGAGGGATAGCAAGTTAGAGAAATTTTTTTCTCAGATCTCTTGAAATGTATGATACCTTTTTAAAGTTATTTTGAAGAAGTGAAAATATATCCTTCAAAAATTTATAATTGTGAAGAGCTATGGATCAAGGGTTAGTGTTTGACTAACTTGTTTGACCCTTACAGAAACCCACTGGATAGCCATTATTATTATTCCCTTTATGCAGATAGGAAACTGAGGCACCAGTAGTTAAATAAGTTGTTCCAGGTCACCAGATGGTAAGAGATAGGGCTGTGATTCAAGTCCCAGGCAGTCCGGCCCCAGATCATGTATGCGTAACCCTGTGTGGGTACTCTGTGTCTGATAAGATGTCCCCAGAATGTTATGCTGCAATAAGATTTATATCATTAGATTCTAAGAATAAGAATTAAATCAGGAAAATTCATCATAACATATTTCCTGTGGAGAATTAAGAGACAAAAATTCTTCTGTTAATAAACCTGCTTTGATCCATTCTTCTCTATAGTGAACTTGAGCTGTAATAGAATTCTCACTAGATTATAATTCAAGAAACTTCTGCCTTTTTTTAAAGTAAAACATTCATCATAAAATGAATGTGAGAGACGGTGAGATCTCTGTCTAGATAAATAATTTACGGTTGAGTGTAAAAAGGTAAGATTTAGATTCAAGGCTTAAGGACAGATTGAGAATTATTTCTTCCTCAGCTTGCCAAAAGCTGTTAGATTGTCACAAATGATAGACTGAAAGAAATACTGCTCTCCCTATTCCTCAGCAATATCAGGCCTAGCGTCAATGCTATCATGATGGAACATTCTAACTGTACTTTTAGAGTAGAACAAATACGAAGGAGGAGACCAGGCAAATATTATGAAAATGTTTATTTGTATTTTAATAAGTAGTTTTTTAAAAAAGTACTTCCTTACTGGTTTGTTACAACTAAGATTATTAATAACACATTTACAGTATAATAACATATTTACAAGGGACATATTAGAAACTAAAAGAAAAGGCTATATCTATGTAGTTACATTAACAAACTTCTATTGAATAGTTGATACTTTGTCAAAATGTTCCCACTGATTATCTCATTTAATCTTCATCACTATTTTCATTTTACAAAGGAGGAAAGAGAAGCCAAAAAAGTTTATAGAACTTTAATAAGAAGATCTAACTCAAACCCAATTCTGCCTAATCTCAAATCTGGTTGATTAAAGATATTCCCACCAGCGTCATTAATCATTTGCTAATCTCTGTGGGTCATTATGTGGCTCTCCTTAATAAACACAGCATAGAAGCTGCACCTTTCCACCAACAGTGTATGAGGGTTCCAGTTGCTCCACATCCTCATCAACAATTATCTCTTGTCTTTTTGATGATAGTCATTCTAAAAGGTGTGAGGTGGTATCTCATTGTGGTTTTGATTTGCATTTCCCTGATCATTAGTGATGTTGAGCACCTTTTTATGTAGTTACTGGCCATTTATATGCCTTCCTTTGAAAATGTTTATTTATTTCCTCTGCCTGGTTTTTAATCAGATTGTTTGGTGGTGGTTTTTTTTTTTTGTTATTGAGTTGTGTGAGTTCTTTATATATTTTGGATTTTAACCCCTTATCAGATACATGGTTTGCAAATATTTCTCTCATTCCGTAGGTTACCTTTTCATTTTGTTGATGGTTTCCTTTGCTGTGCAGCTTTTTAGTTTTATGTAGTCCCATTTGTTTAATTTTGCTTTCGCTGCCTTTGCTTTTGACGTCAAATCAAAAAAATCATTGTCAAGACCCACATCAAGGAGCTTACTTTCTATATTTTATTCTAGGAGTTTTACTGTTTCAGGTCTTAAATTTAAGTCTTTAATCCATCTTGACTTGATTTTTGCGTATGGTGTAAGATAGGGGTCCAATTTCATTCTTTTGTGTGTGTCTGTCCAGTTTTCCCAACCCTATTTATTGAAGAGACTATCCTTTTCCCTTTATATATTCTTGGCTCCTCTGTCATTGTTCAGTCAAGTTCATTGACTATATATGTGTGGGTTTATTTCTGGGCTCTGTATTTTGCCACTGATCTATATGTCTGTTTTATGCCAGCATCATACTGTTTTAATTACTATAGCTTTGTAATATAGTTTGAAATCAAGAAATGTGATGCCTCCAGCTTTGTTCTTCTTTCTCGAGATTGCGTTGGCTATTCGAAGTCTTTTGAGTGTGTGAAAATATTAAGATTGGTTTTTCTATTTCTGTGAAAAATGCCATTGGAATTTTGATAGAGATTGCATTGAATCCGTAGATTGCTTTGGGTATTATGGACATTTTAACAATGTTAATTCTTTCTATCCATGAGCATAGAATATCTTTCCATTTATTTGTGTCGTCTTCATTTTTTAAATCAATATCTTATAGTTTTCAGCGTATAGATCTTTTACCTCCTTAAAGTTATTCCTAATTATTTTATACTTTTTGATGGAATTATAAATGGGATTTTTTTAAAATTTCTCTTTCTGATAGCTTGTTGTTAGTATATAGAAATGCAACTGATTTTTGTGTATTGATTTTGTACCTTGCCACTTTACTGAATTTGCTTATTAGTTCTGACAGTTTTTTGGTAGGAGTGGAGGATTTTAATAATCAAGTGAATAGGATGACCTGGTCTTTGGATACCAGAAAGCCTTTTTTCCCAGTCTCTCTTTTCATTTCCCAATGGACTCATGAATAAAATGACTCTGTTGTCAAGGATAGAGGTTATTCATAAGTTTTACCAAGACTGACCTGGCCGCAGTCACCACTGAGTGCCAATCTGCCAGCATCAGAGACCAACACTGTATTGTACACTTAAAAGTTTGTTGAGGGGAGCTCTCATGTTCAGTATTCTTACCACAATAAATAACATTGAAAAAATGAACACTACATAGAGGAAAATCAAAGTTCTAACGTATCTTCCTGAAGATTGGTACATATTAGTCCTTGCAGGACAATATTTAAGTATGAAAGAACTGGAAATGTCTCTAAGTATCAAATAGAGAGTGTACATAGTCTAAACATAAGTAAACCTTTTATTATATAGCACAGTCTATAGCATATGAACTGAGTTCTCAAGAAAGTGGTAAATAGGACCTGGAATTCATTGTAAAATGAGAATATTATAAATTTCACTTTAGAAAATAAGGAGAAAAGATGTTGAGGTAGAGAAGAAAGATTATAAAGGAGAAAGAATGTTTATCTTACATCGAGGTGGTAGCCTCCCCCCCTCCCACCCAAAAAAAGGAGTGAAGACGTGCACATTAACTGTAGGAAAATTACAGTTTAACATCAACTCAGATGACTAGGATTGATTTTGAGTCGAATGTATGGCCTTGAGTCCTCAGACTTGAGACACTGGACCAAACTGGTAATTTGAAAGTCTTAGGCAGAAGTCTGTAAACAATTTTAACTGTAAGACATCACTAATTCAAATTTGTTGGGTGGCATGGTCTGAACTAGGAACTTTTATAAAAAAGACAGTAGCCCATTATTGTCAAAAATATACTGTACTAAAAATTAACTATTTAAAAACTTACAATAATGTTTACTGCCATCATTTGAAATTAGGATTCTGTTAAAGGTATACAAATAGCTACTTATGAAAAATACTTTAAAGCAGCATATTTTCTTAAGTAAATCAAATAACAGCCTCTTCTCTCGAACTGAGTTTCTGAACTCTACTTCCCTTGTATATTTTTGCTGAGGCAAAATTCTTATTTAGAGACAGATAAGGTAAAAGATTTGAAAAAGATTAAATAAGAGAAAAAATTCAAGTTAATGTTAAGTGCAAATCCAAATTAGTAATAATGGAAAATCAGAACTAGGCTGCAAATTCAGCTGATATTTCAAATCATGAGAATGATAATGGTCAAAATTCCTACCCTCAACTGTCCAATGGGCAACAAACTTGGAGGTGATGCACATTATCTAATTCAATAAATAACTGGCATAAGCAAGTGTAGCCCTTCTGCAGTGTGGCTTGTCTTTTTGCTGACCAGAGAGAATGGTCCTTCAGCCAGTGGTGGCTATAAAAAGCAAAATGCTCAGCATCATTGTTAGCAAGCAGAAGAGAAGCACAAGAGAAAATAAAAGGGGAAAAAGTGTCAAAGGAAAATTGTGAAGGACTTAAGTGGTAAAGGGGTAGCAGGAAATTCTTTGAGAAAGAGAACAGAAAAGAGAAAGAACAAAAACCCGCTGGAATCATAAAACAATGTGGGGGCGTTCAGTACAAGGCAGGCAGTGACGCCTGGCTGAGCTGCACTGAGGGACCAACTGGAACAGACACAGCAGCGGAATGTGTGGAGCGAGGCCTCACTCCAGGTGCTGTTGAGAGCTATCGAGTCAGTGCACACGCCACACTGGTTTCATTATACCTTCCTCATGTTCAGAATACTTTGTTTTGTAAAATATGAAAATGTCCAGTGTAACTTAAAAGCATTATCCTCATAAATTGAGGCATAAAGGTTTGGTGGCTGAAGGAGTTAATTTCCAGTATGGTTAGCTCTTGTTCTCAAATCTAAAAACAGATTATACATTACTGTTCTTCTCTGTATTCCCCCAAGTGTTCATATTTTGCAGATAGTAAAGTCACTTAGTAAATTTTTATTGAAATAATTTGTTAACTGCATGAATAATATACATTGTGAACAAACACATAAGGATCTTGATGTTGCTCCAGTTTGAAGGAAATATTCAATTTAATGGTTAGAGAATATGTAGAAAAATTTATGTCAATATCTTATCTTCTTGACAGTATTTCCTGTGTAGCCTTATGGATGTAAATGGAATTATCCTTCCATTTAAATGGAATCCTTGCCAGACAATGAAATAGGATATCCCTTAAATTTCTTCCTGTGTCAAAAATGAACTCTTAATAATATAAAATATAGCCACTTATTAGCTATGTGACTTTGAGCAAGTCACTTATCCTTTTAGTTTCTCAATATCCTGATCTGAAAAATGACTCAATTCTACCTCGTAAGAGTTTTATGAGGATTAAATGAGTTAATATTTGGAAACACTGAGACAAGTGACTGCTACATAGTTAGTGTTATGTAAGTCTTTGCTATCGTTAAAACTTGGGTTAATTTCTAAAGGACCTTTTCCTGTTGTTGTCTCCTATCTCTAGATAATGATATCAGAGTTTAGTTTCTCCACTTAGCTTTTATAATTGCCTGAACAGCATCCACTAAATCAGATGCCTTTTCCATATTTACATCACATCTGGCTAGGACAGAATTCACGGGATGGCTTGACCCCCAAAATTTGAGAACTGAGAAGGAGCAGCATCTGTCTTCTCCATCTGTTTAACCAAGATTTCTTAATTATCGGTAAAAACATCTCTAGTCTGAATCACTCAGTTCAGCTTAATGAACTCTATTTTGTGACATACATTAGAACCTTGTGCATTCACTAAGATTTTCAACTTGTGATATTTTCCATGAGGATGAAGAAGGCTAAAAATGACCTCTAGCTGACCCTCACGCACTGTTATTTTGATGAGACTGATTAAACTATTACTCCTGGAGCTTTTTATTGTTGTATATGTTATCTCCTATTTTTATTGTAGACACTCATTTTTCGTGAATCAAGTCACTGTCACTAATTGTTCCCTCCAGTGATGCTTGTGTTCTGAAGCGATTGATGTTGATGTTACGTTGTTCAAATTATACTTTCGTTTGCCCTTGAAGCTTTTTGGCTGTCCATCTTGTGCTTGATTGCATTCCTCACCTCATCATGTAGCAGCTGTTTTGGCATTCTTTTTTTATTTTTCATTTGCTTCACTTGCTGAAATGTAAGACCTTGGCTTCATTGCCAATATTTTAATAGTGTTCAGAAGTATCATTATTGATTTTGATATTGATGGTGTTTGATAATGGATAGCAATGAATCTTGTCCTCAAGCTGAAAATGCTTTTAAAAAATGAGTCTAAATCTCTTGCCACTAGAGCTCCTTGGGAGACCATTATTTCACAAGCTGGCGGTGTCGTTTGAAGCTGGAGGCTTGTTGTGCTACAATTTTTCACGTTTCCTATTGTGGAGCTGAATCATGCATATTTTTCTTCAGTTTGATAGCATGACATGCCTCTGATAATTTAATTGTTGCATGAACTTCATTTATAATTTTGCTTTGGAGGATCAACGTAACTCCCATTTTACAGACTAAACCTAATATATCTGACTTTTTAAGTGTGTAGTTATTAGTTATTAAGTATATTTTTTATAAGGATAAAATGTAAAACATACAACTTTTTTTAAAAAAAATGTTTTTTATATTTAGAAAAGACTTCTCTCCCTAAACCCCTATAGTACTTTGTTTTGCTTCTCATAATCTTTCTCTCATGTGTGATTCTTCCTTCCTAGTAGACTCTGCCAAACAGAGGAACAGGTCCTCAGTAATCTTTGCATTTCCTAAAGCAAATACCCAGTAAGAAATGGTAAATAACTATTTGTTGTTTGTTTTGTTGATTATATGTATTATATAATATATATTATATACATATTACACATATTATATATATTATATATTAACATAGTTAAAATCCATTAAACCTATAGCTTGCTAATTTAAAATACGTGAGAATTATGCCAAAAGTATACTTTGGATCACCAACAAAAAAAGAGTTTTCCTAAGTAAATATTAGTCTGTATAAGAGAATAATTTTAACAGAATAATTCAAACCAATAATATGATTGTTGTACATCAGTTTTCTCTAGTCATATAAAGCATATATCCAATAGGACCATTGCTTGGAAATGGCTTTATATTAATTTTGAAAATATATATATTTATTTTAAATCTTTTAAATACTTATAATTCAAGTCTATTTTCTTAGATATTCTATAACTTTATAACTCAAACTTCTCAATTATTCAGACTGGCCTCTCCCCATATATCATGGATCCCTATACTCTGTTTTTCTGCCACTTTATTGATTCCTCAGTGTTTGTTGTAGTCAGTGTGGTGTTCATTCAAGCCCATCTGAATTATCAAACCAGGCACTAGGAATAATTAGACTTGCCTAGCTGACTTCACAGGATTATCATGAAAGTCAAATGAGCTAATGTGGGTAAAAATATACTGTTAGAGATAAAGCGCCATATATATTTGGGCTTTGTTATTAGAGCACATGAGGGATAAACTAAACAATAAGATTATTTTCATGTGATGATAAAATATTCTTTAAAGCTCATTCCTTT
Source organism: Diceros bicornis minor (assembly GCF_020826845.1). Classification (NCBI taxonomy): domain Eukaryota; kingdom Metazoa; phylum Chordata; class Mammalia; order Perissodactyla; family Rhinocerotidae; genus Diceros; species Diceros bicornis. The sequence goes on along the minus strand of NC_080742.1, from coordinate 17,030,614 downwards.
TGGTCTCATTTTAGGTTTTCTAACTATACATATGCAATAAGGAGGATGTTCTTCCTAAGGCAGTCCCCAGTTCTGTGGTCAGAAGCGTCACCAGTTACAACACGTTAGATGGCTTGCTCAATGAACAATCAGTTAGCCCCTTTTGGTAGAGCCAGGTTTACATTCTGAGTGTACAACCTAGCAACCTTACCCCAAAATATCTTTCTGATGAGACATCAAATTCTACAGTTCATTTGGTCATGCAGAATGAAATTGTACTCAATATACATGCCCTTAGCTTTGCTTAAATCTTATTTTTTTCCAGTTTTATTGAGGTATACTTGACAAATAAAATTGTAAGATATTTAAAGTGTAGCATGATGATTTGTTTACCTTGTGAAAGGATTCCCCCCATTGAGTTAATTAACATATATCCATCATCTCACATATTTACCTATTTTTTTCAGTGAGAACATTTAAGTTCTATTCTCTTAGTAAATTTCAATTATATAATGCAGTGTTTTCAACTATAGTCATCATGTTATACATTAGATCCTCAGACCTTATTCATCTTATAACTGAAAGTTTGTACCCTCCCTGTACCAACCTCTCCCTATTTCTCCCACCCTCAGTCCCTGGCAACCACTTTTCTACTGTCTGTTTCTATGAGTTTGACTTAAATTTTTTTTTTTTTATCTTTAGATTCCACATGTAAGTGATACTATGCAGTATTTATCTTTCTCTCTCTGGCTTATTTTGCTAAGCATAATGCCCTCCAGGTTCACCCAAGTTGTTGCAAATGACAGGATTTCTTTTTTTTCTAAGGCTGTATAATATTCTATTTTATATATATATAAAAAAAAATATCACATTTTCTTTATCCATTCATCCATCGACAGACATGTAGGTTATTTCCATGCTTTGGCTATTGTGAATAATGCTGCTTTGAACATGGAGGTCCAGATATCTCTTTGAGATAATAATTTGATTTCCTTTGGATGTATACCCAGAAGTGGGTTTGCTGGATCATATAGTAGTTCTATTTTTAATTTCTTAAGGAACCTCTATATTGTTTTCCATAGTGGCTGCACCAGTTTACATTCCCACCTATAGTGTACAAGGCTTCCCTTTTCTCCACGTCCTTGCTAGCGTTTGTTATATATTGTCTTTTTGATGATAGCCATTCTAACAGGTGTGAGGTGATATCTCATTGTGGATTTGATTGCATTTTCCTGATGATCAGTGATGATGAGCATCTTTTCATGTACCTGTTGGCCATTTGTGTGTCTTCTTTGGAAAAATGACTATTTCAGGTCCTTTGCCCATTTTTAACGAGGTTACTTGGTTTTGCTATTGAGTTATGTGAGTTTTTGTATATTTTGGATATTAACCCCTTATTGAATATGTGGTTTACAAATATTTTCTGCCGTTCCATAGGTTGCCTTTCTTAAATTTTATTTTTATTTGCCAATAACTCAGAAAGCAAGAGAGCTATCAGCTATTCAAAATTTAGTTGTTTTCTTTTTAATAATCTAATAAGAAAGTAACAACCTTATAGATAGGCAGCAATTTGGAAAGAAGGGTAATTTAGGAGCATTAGAACCCTGGGTACAGGAAGAAGGCAGAGGGAAGGAAACCAGCTTTCACTGAGTGTCCACTCTGTGCACATGGCCATTTGATGAGTGTTTTGCATACAACAGAGGGACAACGTGGTGACACTTGGCAACCAAAAGGCAGTAATGATGCCATTGAGTGCCAGAAGGGCGGATGAGAGTGTAAAAAGGGAGCTTGAAAAGGCCAAGGGAAAGCTTTCCTAATGCCACAATTTTGCATATGATGAGTCTCCTGAGTTTTGGTAGTGTGGACTCTCCTTGCCCATATACAAGTGTGTCTTCCCAATTTATTTCTTTTTAAATATGCAAGTAAGCTAATATTGTGATAAAAATTAGCATTTCTTCTTTAAACACGTATCCAAATTCAGTCTGCTTCCCCAAAGATCCCAGTATAATATTATTTGTGTGTTGTATAGAAGACTATTTTCTATGCACTCACTGTATTAGTTTTCTAGTGCTGCCATAAAAGTACTATAAGCTAGATGGCTTACAGGTAAATTTATTGTCTCACAGTTCTGGAGCTAAAAGTCCAAAATCAAAGTGTTAGCAGAGCCATGCTCACTCAGAAGGTGCTCAGCAAAGATCTGTTTCAAGCCTCTCTCTTAGCTTCAGGTAGCCTCAGGTGTTCCTTGACTTGTAGGTGGTCATTTTCTCCCTTATCATTTCCCATCATATTCCCTCATGTATGGTTGTCTCTGTGTTAAAATGTCCCCTTTTTATAAAGATACCACTCATATCAGATTAAGTTCCACTCTAATGACCTCACTTTAAATTGATTACGTCTGTAAAGACCCTATTTCCAAATAAAGTCACGTTCTGAGATACCGGGGGCTAGGACTTCAGCATATCTTTTTGGAGGGACACAATTCAACCCGTAACACTTACATACATATTTTCTCTAGAACTAAATAGAATTGTTTGGTATGTACATGTGTGTGTGTGTCTGTGTGTATGTGTAATATAGTCACATTCTGTGTTTCTGCAACCTGCTTTTTTTATTCAGTGGTATGTCATGAAGAGCCTTCCAGTTAGTACATGCAGCTCTGACTTGTTGTTTTCCACTAGTGTATAATATTAATAACATGACATACTGTTACCAATAAGGAATTTCCCCGCTGGTGGATTTTTTTCCAGCTTTGTTGAAGTATACCTGACAAAAATTATATATATATCTAAGGTATATGACATGATGTTTTGATATATCTATACATTGATGGAATTTTTAAAATTTTGCTTTTATTCACTATTACAAATAATGTCACAACAGACTTCTTGTTACCTACATCCTTGTGCACATTGTAAGTCTTTCTGTACAGTAGGTATCAAGGAGTAGAATTGTTAGCTCATAGTCAATGCACGTTGTACATTTGAATGCTTATCATTATTGGTCTCCAATCTGCTAGGCCAGTGTTACTTCCACCAGCAGTGTATGAGTGTATTATTTCTTTAAGTTTTCAATAATACTCGAGATTAACAAATTAAAATTATAAAAGCTCTCACTATTTTCAATGAAAAATAATATTGTGAGTTTTAAACATTACATTTATTTAATTATTTTTCATTTATTCAGCTACGAATTAAAAACGGGGCTTTTTTTTTCCTTTGGGGAATAGAATTTACTTAAAAATGTGAAATAGTAATCGTGGTGGCTAATATTGAGTGCTTGTTTTGTGCCAGATACTGTTCTAAACACTTTACATTAATAAACTTAATCCTCACACTTTAACACAAACTTAATGAGGCAATTCCTCTTATACATAATTACTTTTAACAGAAGCTTTGACATCAAATTATAGGATATTTAAGAAGATGGGCTTGAATTATAGTAAAACAGAGAGACAGGCAGATAGATATCGAGATAGACAGATGATAAATAGTTAGACAGATAGATAAGTGATTCTTTGTGGATAAGGAATTAAAGAAAATATGGAAATTATGGAACATCAAAATAAAACCTGGGGCGAACTCAAGATGGCAGTGTAGGCAGACTCTGAACTCACCTCCTCCCGTGGACACAGCCAATTTACAACTACTCGTGGAAAAATTACCCCTGAGACAGAACTGAAAACTGGATAAGAGGAACTCCTGCAACAACGGACAATCCTAACTGAGGTGGAAGAGGTAGAAACTCCCTTTCTAGGGAAAAAAGGCCGCCTTCACAAGCCGCCAGCTTCACGGCAGCCAGGAGCAGCGCACAGGTACGCACCTTCCCTGGAGGTGCGGGGCCCTGAGCCGGGAGCGCCCACGCTGTGGGCATTTTTGTGGACCCAGCGCAATAGAGACCAGTGGCATAATATCTGACTTGGCCTGCTACTAAATCATTGAGGAGTACCCCAAGAAAAGCTGGTTCACAAAGAAACTAAAACCGGCTCTTCAAGGGCCCGCGCGCAAACTCGCCTGTTTCAGAAAGCATCCTAAAATCACCAGAAAGAAAGGTGCACAGTGCTGTGGTGACAAGAGACTCACCTAATAGGCCCTGAGTGCATCTCGGTGAGGGGTGAGACCTCTCCAGGGACTGGGACATTGTCGGCGGCCATTGTTGTGGCCTGGTGTGAGTGTGCTGACACAGACGCCATTGGAGTTCTCCCTGAGGCCTGCTAGCCCAGGGTCTGCTCCACCCACTACAGCACCGATTTAATCCAGCTCAGCCAGGGCAGACAGCCCACCCTAGAGACTGGCCCCACCCAACAACAAGCCCTCAGGCAACTTGTGGGCCTGCATAGATTGGTGACTGGATTCTCTGCAGCCTGGCAACTGAGCCGACTTGAGCGGGGCAGGGCGTGCACAGGAGCCGGTGGAGAGTATGGGGCGGTGGCAGAGTGTGTGGGGCTCCCCAGTGGAGAGACTGGGTCCGCTTCGGGAGGTCGGGGCACGCACACGGGGCAGGACTGTGTTGACACTGTGTGTGGACCTATGGGCGCAGGGCTTGTCAGCTGCAGAAGACTTGTATTTCTCAAAGACACACATAGGGGGTTTGGCCCACCTTCCAAAGCCTGAAACAATTGGGTGCTCCTGTGCCTGAGGCCAGCCCCACCCAGCTGCAATCCTCAGAGAGCTGACAAGAGACCTAATAGGCTAGAGGCTCACAGCAATTGTAAGGCCCTGAGCCTAACAACTTGCCACGCTGGGGGCCTACTCCCTTAAAAGAAATACTGCAACACAAATGTGATATTAGAACTTGCAGCCAACTGTGCTGGGGCTTCCCACACCTGATAAAGAGACTGAAGGGCCCACAACAAATACAAGCAGCTGAGCATTACAACAGCTGGCCAGGAGCATAACTCAGTCTCCCCGGGAACCTACAGGGAGAGCTAACAGGCCACAACAGAAGGACACACGTAGCCCACATAGGGGCCACCCCTGGAACATTGAGAACTGAGGGAAGCACACTGGATGCCTCCTAAGGCATCACTTACATAAGGTCACCTATCCAAGAGCAGGAGACATAGCTGACCTACCTAATACATAGACACAAGCACAGGGAAAGAGGCAAAATGAGGAGGCAAAAGAATACATTCAAAGTAAGGGAACAGGACAAAACCCCAGAAAAGGAACTAAGTGTAACAGAAATGAGCAACCTACCTAACAGAGAGTTCAAACAAAGAGTGTTAAGGATGCTCACTGATCTGGGGAAAACAATAGATGAACTCAGTGAGAATGTCAACAAAGAAATGGAAGATATAAAAAAGAACCAATCAGAAATGACAAATACAATACTGAAAATGAAAGATTCATTAGAGGGACTCAAAAGCAGAGTAGAGGATACAGAAGAACGGATCTGTGAGCTGGAAGAAAGACTAGAAGAAATTACCCAAGGTGAACAGGTAAAAGAGAAAAGAATTAAAAAGAGTGAGGACAGTCTAAGGGACCTCTAGGACAACATCAGGCACACTAACATCCGTGTTATAAGTGTCTAGGAAGGAATAGAGTGAGACAAAGGGGTAGAGAATCTATTTGAAGAAATAATAGATGAAAACTTCCCTAACCTAAGGAAGGAAACAGACATCCAGGTACAGGAAACACAGAGAGCCCCAAACAAGATAAACCCAAAGAGGCCCACACCAAGACACATCATAATCAAAATGTCCAGAATTAAAGATAAAGAGAGAATCCTAAAAGCCGCAAGAGAATGTCAAGTTACATACAAAGGAAACCCCATAAGGCTGTCAGCTGACTTCTCAGCAGAAACCTTACTGGCTAGAAGAGAGTGGCACGATATATTTAAAGTGCTAAAAGGAAAAAACTTACAGCCAAGAATACTCTACCCAGCAAGGTTATCATTCAAAATGGAAGGAGAGATCAAAATTTTCCCAGACAAGCAAAAATTAAAGGAGTTTGTCACCAAGAAACCAGTGCTACAAGAAATGTTAAAGGGACTGATTGAAGCGGAAAAGAGAAGACCACAAATAGGAAAAATTATCTATTTCCATGATTAGAACGTAATGGGTACAAATGCACAAAAAAGAGGTTAGATATGATATCAAAAACATGAGGGAGGAGGAGGGTTGAAGAGTACAGCTTTCAGACAGAGGTCAAACTAAAGTGACCTTCAATTCTGTATAGAGGAAGAAACGAACAGAGAAGGACTACTAAAACACTGAGAAAAAAAGTTAAAAAATGGCAATAAACATACCTATCAATAGCTACTTTAAATGTCAATGGACTAAATGCTCCAATTAAAAGGCATAGGGTGGCTGACTGGATAAAAAAACAAGACCCATATATATGCTGCGTGCAAGAGACACACTTCAGACCTAAAGACACTCACAAACTGAAAGTGAAGGGATGGAAAAAGATACTCCACGCAAATGGCAATGAAAAGAAAGCTGGGTTAGCAGTACCTATATCAGACAAAATAGACTGTAAAACAAAAACTGTAAAAAGAGACAAAGAAGGGCATTACATAACAATCAAGGAAACATTCCAACAAGAGGATATAACACTTGTAAATATCTACGCACCCAATGTAGGTGCACCTAAACATATAAAGCAATTATTAACAGACATAAAAACAGAAATAGACAGTAACACAATAATAGTAGGGGACTTTAACACTCCACTTACACCAACGGATAGATCATCCAAACAGAAGAGCAATAAGGAAACATTGGCCTTAAACGACACACTAGAACAGATGGACCTAGTAGATATATACAGAGCATTCCATCCAAAAACTGAAGAATACACGTTCTTTTCAAATGCACATGGAACATTCTCCAGGATTGATCACATATTTAGCCACAAAACAAGTCTCCATAAATTTAAGAAGATTGAAATAATACCAAGCATCTTTTCTGACCACAACGGTATGAAACTGGAAATCAACTATAGGAAGAAAATCAGAAAAGCCATAAATACATTGGAGATTAAACAAAATGCTACTGAACAATGACTGGGTTAATGAAGAAATGAAAGAAGAAATCAAAAAATACCTGGAGACAAATGAAAATGAAAATATGACATGCCAGAATTTATGGGATACAGCAAAAGTGGCTCTAGGAGGGAAGTTTATAGCAATACAGGCCTATCTCAACAAACAAGAAAAATCTCAAATAAACAATCTAACAATGCACCTAAAGGAACTGGAAAAAGAAGAACAAACAAAGCCCAAAATCAGTTGAAGAAGGGAAATAATAAAAATCAGAGCAGAAATAAATGAAATAGAGACCAAAAAAACAATAGAAACAGTTAATAAAACCAAGAGCTGGTTCTTTGAAAAGATCAACAAAATTGACAAACCTTTAGCTAGACTCACCAAGAAAAAAAGAGAGAAGGCACAAATAAGTAAAATCAGAAATGAAAGACGAGAGGTTACAACAGACACCTCAGAAATACAAAAGATTATAAGAGAATACTATGAAAAGCTATATGCCAACCAATTCGACAATCTGGAAGAAATGGATAAATTCTTAGAATCATACAACCTTCCAAAACTGGATCAAGAAGAAGTAGAGAATTTGAATAGACCAATCACCAGTAAGGAGATTGAAACAGTAATCACAAACCTCCCCAAAAATAAAAGTCCAGGACCAGACGGCTTCCCTGGTGAATTCTACCAAACATTCAAAGAAGACTTAATACCTATCCTTCTCAAACTCTTTCAAAAAATTGAGGAGGGGGGGAAGCTCCCTAACTCATTCTACGAATCTGACATTACCCTGATACCAAAACCAGACAAGGACAACACAAAAAAAGAAAATTACAGGCCAATATCACTGATGAACATCGATCCAAAAATCCTCAACAAAATACTAGCAAATCGCATACAACAATACGTTAAGAAGATTATACACCATGATCAAGTGGGATTTGTTCCAGGTATGCAGGGATGGTTTAACATTCATAAATCAATCAACGTAATACACCACATTAATAAAATGAAGAATTGAAATCACATGATCATCTCAATAGATGCAGAGAAAGCATTTGACAAGATACAGCATCCATTTATGATAAAAACTCTGAATAAAATGGGTATAGAAGGAAAGTACCTCAACATAATAAAGACCATATATGACAAACCCACAGCTGATATCATCCTCAATGGTGAAAAACTGAAAGCTATCCCTCTAAGAACAGGAACCAGACATGGATGCCCACTGTCACCACTCTGATTTAACATAGTACTGGAAGTCCTAGCCAGAGCAATCAGGCAAGAGAAAGAAATAAAAGGGATCCAAATTGGAAAGGAAGAAGTGAAACTATCACTATTTGCAGATGACATGATTTTATATATAGAAAACCCTAAAGAATCCACCAGAAAACTTTTAGAAGTAATAAACGAATATGGTAAAGTTGCAGGATACAAAATCAACATACAAAAATCAGTTGCATTTCTGTACTCTAACAACGAAGTAGCAGAAAGAGAAATTAAGAATACCATCCCATTTACAATTGCAACAAAAAGAATAAAATACCTAGGAGTAAACTTAACCAAAGAGGTGAAAGATCTGTACACTGAAAACTATAAAACATTGCTGAAAGAAATTGAAGAAAACACAAAGAAATGGAAAGATATTCCGTGCTTTTGGATTGGAAGAATTAACATAGTTAAGATGTCCATACTTCCTAAAGCCATCTATAGATTCAATGCAGTCCCTATCAAAGTTCCAGCAACATTTTTCACAGAAATAGAACAAAGAATCCTAAAATTTATATGGAACAACAAAAGACCCCGAATAGCTAAAGGAATCCTGAGAAAAAAGAACAAAGCTGGAGTTATCACACTCCCTGATTTCAAAATATACTACAAAGCTATAGTAACCAAAACAGCATGGTACTGGCACAAAAACAGACACACAGATCAATGGAATAGAATCGAAAGCCCAGAAATAAACCCACACATCTATGGACAGCTAATCTTTGACAAAAAAACCAAGAACATACAATGGGGAAAAGAAAGTCTCTTCAACAAATGGTGTTGGGAAAACTGGATAGCCGTATGCAAAAAAATGAAAGTAGACCCTTACCTTACACCATACACAAAAATTAACTCCAAATGGATTAAAGACTTGAATGTAAGACCTGAAACTATGAAACGTCTAGAAGAAAACATAGGTAGTACGCTCTTCGACATCAGTCTTAGCAACATCTTTTCAAGCACCATGTCTGACTGGGCAAGAGAAACAATAGAAAAAATAAACAAATGGGACTACATCAAACTAATAAGCTTCTGTACAGCAAAGGAAACCATCAACAAAACGAAAAGACAACCTAACAATTGGGAGAAGATATTTGCAAACCATACATCTGATAAGGGCATAATCTCCAAAATATATAAAGAACTCATGCATTTCAACAACAAAAGAACTACCAACCCGATTAAAAAATGGGCAAAAGACCTGAACAGACTTTTCTCCAAAGAAGATATACAGATAGCCAACAGACACATGAAAAGATGTTCAAAATCATTAACTATCAGGGAAATGCCAATCAAAACTACGAGATATCACCTCACGCCCGTCAGAATGGCTATAATTAACAAAACAGGAAACAACATGTATTGGAGAGGATATGGAGAGAAGGGAACTCTCATACACTGCTGGTGGGAGTGCAAGCTGGTGCATCCACTATGGAAAACATTCCTCAAAAAATCAAGGATAAAACTACCATATGATCCAGGTATTCCACTGTTGGGTATTTATCCAAAGAACTTGAAAAACCAATGCGTAAAGATACATGCACCCCTGTGTTCATTGCAGCGTTATTCACAATAGCCAAGACTTGGAAGCAACCTAAGTGCCCATCAAGGGATGAATGGATAAAGAAGATGTGGTATATATACGCAATGGAATACTACTCAGCCGTAAGAAACAATGAAATCCAGTCATTTGTGACAACATGGATGGACATTGAAGGTATAATGCAAAGTGAAATAAGTCAGAGGGAGAAGGTCAAATACCGTATGATTTCCTTCATTAAGTAGTAGATAATAACAACAATAAACAAACGCATAGAGACAGAGATTGGATTGGTGGTTACCAGAGGGGAAGGGAGGAGGGAGGAGGGTGAAAGGGATAATTCGGTACATGTGTGTGATGATGGGTTGTAATTAGTATTTTGGTGGTGAACATGATGTAATCTATGCAGAAATAGAAGTATAATGATGTACAACTGAAATTTTTACAATGTTATAAACCAATGTTACTGCAATAAACAAAAAATAAAAATAAAAAAATAAATAAATAAAACCAATTATCTTGTTAGCTGTTTCACTTTAAATGTGCATTTCATATAATTTATATTTTAACAAGTTTTGATGTACCCCAAAACTTTTATTAAGTACCTAATATTATAGCATATAGGCACTAATGTTAATGAAATATTGTTTTTAATGATTTCAGTAATCATTGTAGCTAATTATTATTATATTTTAAGATTCCAATCCTGCTTTTGCATATAAGATGGTGTTTTCATATCCTTTCATGGGCATTAATTTATTTATTCTTCAAAAGAATCCTAAAAGGTAAATATGACAGGTTCATTATTTCTATTTTGTAGATTAAAAAAGTTAAAGAATGACTAAGTAATTTGTACAAGTTTATACAACTAGAAAGTGTCAAATGTAATAGCTTAAATGTAGGTGTCCTGACTCAAAGTCTGTGACTTTCGCTACAAAAAGTTACTTCATCATAGTGGTAGAAATTATGTCCCCTATGGTACTTAATTATCATGAAATATTTTTTTTTTCGAGGAAGATCAGCCCTGAGCTAACATCTGCCAATCCTCCTCTTTTTTTTCTTTGCTAAGGAAGATTGGCCCTGTGCTAACATCCGTGCCAATCTTCCTCCACTTTATATGGGACGCTGCCACAGCATGGCTTGCCAAGTGGTGCGTTGGTGCGCGCCCGGTATTTGAACCGGCGAACCCCTGGCAGCCGCAGCAGAGCGCGCGCACTGAACCACTTGTGCCACTGGGCCAGCCCCATCATGGAATATTTTAAGTAGTAATTGAGTATTAACTTTTTGCTTAATGATTGAAAATAAAATAGCACTAGTGAATAATAATTAACTATAATTTCTGATGTAGTAGAAAATTTAAAATCTATTTTACCAATATTCTTTTTCTGTATCAATTAAAGGTGGCTTTGGGGAAATTGCTTATCCTCTCTAGATGTGTTTTTTTCATCGATGGAATGTAGGAATTGGGGCAGACAATTTCAAAGTTTCCTTCAAGTTTGAACATGTGATTCTATGAAAATTAGTTATCCTGGGATGTACTTAGCAGTTTTCAGAAGGAGGATTCTATTGGTAGAACAGAAAAGAATCATACTATTGTGTTTCTTCTTTTACCTCACCTGTTTGATTTCTTCCTTGAGACTTTGTTAATGAGCAACTCCAATTATTAATGGGTCTTTACTTAATGGTGAAAAATTTACACATAAAAATCAACATCTCTTCAGTCTAGTATGAGAATTATTACCTTGGTAATAATCTTAGTTGTTACCACTCTCTTAAAAAAAAAGCAAATGTACCTACATTATAGCCCAAATTGTTTACTTAATAGTTTCAGATATGACAAAAGCACTATCAAATGACAACATTTCAGTTGTTAATTCAGCAACTAACCGTAACTACTCCTTTCTTTGGATAAGAAATAATTTAACCTTACATGAAGTATCTTTATCCTTCACTTGTGGCAACTTTAGAGATAAGCTCTTGTGTCTCTTCAAATTCTTTAGTCAGACATTTTATTTTTGAACCATTTCTCAACTTCCCCAAAGCAGGGTGGTTCCAAATTTAAAACAGAATGATTTTTAATGTGTTTAGAGACTTGACAAGAACCTTTATCTGTCATAGTCAAGGTGAAAGGAAGTGACTGCCCAGAGTAGTGAAGTGAAGAATCCCTGAGGAGAGAGTGGACTGTGAGTGAGCTGGGAAGTACTGACACCTGAGTGTTGTAATGTATTTCCTGATGTATTCCAAAAGAAATCTGCATAACCGTTCATTCATTGATTCAACAACTATGTGTTGAGTGCCTTCTGCATACCAGCCTGGGTTCTAGGCATTGAGGTACTGCAATGAACATAATAAATAAAAATTCCTGTTATCATGAAGCTTGGTTTCATTCCTTGAATTCTGAATATCATAAACTTTCCTTTATTTATTTATTTATTTATTTATTTATTTATTTATTGTGAGGAATCCCAGCCCTGAGCTAACATCCAATGCCAAACCTCCTCTTTTTTGCCAAGGAAGACTGGCCCTGGGCTAAGATCCGTGCCCATCTTCCTCTACTTTATATGGGCCGCCGCCACAGCATGGCTTAACACACGGTGCGTCGGTATGCACCTGGGATCTGACCTGGTGAACCCCGGGCTGCCGTAGAGGAGTGCGCGCACTTAACCGCTTGCGTCACTGGGCCAGCCCCCAAACTTTCCTTTAGAATGATACTTCTGTCAAGTGAAAACACTAACAATCTCCATTTTTAGCAGGGCTTTGAACACTGCCGTGAAAAGCTCTCATATCTTGGTTTGCTAATCTGTCAGAATTCCATGAAGAGGAAAGCGCTATAGGTTAAGTACATGGTGGTGGAATCAAGACAGTGTCGCTTCTAACCGTAAAGTTAACCTGTTTTATCTATAAAATAGTATAATACTAGCTGCTACCTTATAGGGTAGTACTTTCATGTACTTTTCTACTCCTTGAAGATTCTACGATGTTAAGACTCAATTGTTTATAATTTTATTTCGGAGATTGGTCGTGGACATTAATAACTAAAATGCTAGATAGAAAATGATAGAGAAGTAGATACAATGCGGTGGGATTTTAGAAGAAAAAAAGATTATCTAGAATGACCAGAGAAGACTCCATGGAAAAATTGGAATATCATTAGACATTGATGGACATTTGATAAAAGCATGATGTTCTTATTTTTTGATTTCTCAGTCCAATGTTTATTCATTAGGCTAGACAACAATATCTACACTTTCTGGAAATGATCAAATCCCTGGAAAAGTTGCTTCAAGAGTGAGAAAAATTGGCCATGAATCAAGTAATTTAGTCTTGACTTTGGTCTTGATCTGTAATTCCTCTTCAGAAGTGAAAGATGGTAAAGTCTGAGGAAGGAGAAGATGTGTTGTATTTCTATCTGTTACAGACTTTTCTGCTGATATATCATGCACTCTAATCTGGAGAAATAGCGTGGTGATTAGGGTAAAACTCTTAATGTTCAAGCAAAGCAGAGCCAGGGTTCTCCACTTGCTGATCTTTTCTGTAATGGCCATACATAAAGAGGGCTAATGCAACTTACCAAAATGAGCATTTTAATTCTTTCTGAACCATAAGACCTGGCCCATGTTTCCAGTCCTGCCAAAAGGATTTTTATTCTAAATGTTAATTGATCCTTTTCCTTACTATAATTGATTGAGACACTGTAGTCTTTATTGATAAAAGTATAATGATTCAAAATGAGTAAGACATGCATCCTTCTTTGTAAGCGTGAATTGCACTGAGAGAAATCAAATCCTTTCCAAAGCAGCATGTTAGGTTTTCCGATTTCCATTAGTTGACACAAAGAATGTATAGGTGTTTCATTGATCCTTAATAAAATGTAATTAGATTATCCAATACGATAAGGTCTCCACTGCTTACACAAATAAGGGCATGAAGGTGTGAGCAAACTCTAGTGGTAAAAAATATTTACAACTGTTTGTAATGAGGATGTATTGACTACTCTGTATTTGTAGATATGTACAATAAAGTGTGTGGGGATTCTTGTCAAAAAATAAAAGCTAAAAGCGTAAATATTTAACTTAGAAGTAGATGCAAATTGTTCAGCTACCACATCTATCCCTGTTTAATCGCATCATGATTACCACTAAAAAGAATTATTTATATTAATACACACCTTTTAAAGAGAATAATGCATAAGTATAGCTGCAGAGAAATAGACATAATGTGTGAATTTAAAGAAATATGAAAAAAACTCTTTGATAGGATATAATAAATTTAGTATTGAATTTGCCTCTTGGAATGGGAGAAGGGAGTGGCGCTAGGAATGAAGGAAAACCTTTTCTTATATTTATTTATAAGACAAAACAAATATGATCAACTATCAATTCTGGGTGGTAGGTGATATTTTGATACTCTTCTCAATTTTGTGAACATCTTAAAAGAAACACATATACGTGTGTGCATGTGTATGTGTGTATTACTTATTCCATATGCAATACTGAAAAAAGAACCTTGTGTGCATGTTTATTATTTATTTCACACGCAACAACTAAAAAGTCTTGTCTCATCCTTTATCATATCTTATAGATTTTCAATTTTAAATTATGCTGGGAGTTGTACAAGCCTAGGAAAATAGCTTTGAGATCAAGATAAAATAGATACAGGTTCCAATACCTGCTGCTGTCTTTATTCATCCTAGTAGCATCAGGGAAGCCTTTCTACATTCTCTATAACAGGTTTTTATACCAACATCAGCTAGGCTTCCTGACTAGACAGAACATATATAGATGAGGAAAAATGGAAAAGCCTTTGCATCTCTGTATTGAGTGAATTATGTATGTTCCCTGGTTAGACAATCCAGACTAAGCTGAATTGTTTCATCAAAGGTGATGCTATAAAAAAGACTGGAATGATCTGCCTGCAGAACAGTGTGTGGAAATGGAGTAAAGAAGAAGAGTTAGGTCCATGAGTAGAATTGTCGTGCACTTTAAGAAGGAAACTCTCATTTTTACCCACTGGGACTTCACAAGAAGTTGTTTTCTGAGTTTGACTTATTTATCTAAAGCCTGCTTATAAATCTCCTCTTCTGAAGTGTAAGTGTTGTATTTTTCAGTAGAAATGCTCAGAAATGGTCCCAAATTCTTAAAAGAGAATCTGAATTATACCTGGCTAAATGTTCGTAATTTACCTTTAAGTTTGCTACTTTTAGAGTATATTTAGTTCACATATGAATGCTTTTCTCTTATATTTTGGTCAAAAATGATGTTAAAAATCTTTTAGACATAAACGCCTATAATGGTCAAAGAGATGGTAATGATGGGGTAGCACCTTCCATTTTGTTGTTTAGGTGCCTAATGGATTTTAAAATAGGCATTTAAAAAGTCAAGTAGTACTCTTAAATCCAAGCATAAATGAGAATGACATCTTCTTCCCCCATCATCTTAAAAAAAATGAATTCAAAGACATTTTTTTCCTAAAGAGTATCAGTTAACCCACTCATGTTGTAAAGGATGTGATCGTTCTGCAGGGAATCAAGACTATGTTGCAAAACTGTGTATCATCTGAATCCTTCCTGGGTGAGGTCATTCTGAGACACCCACTGAGGGAGCTGGTGGTCACAGAGGCAGCTGTGAGGGAAGAGTGGTAGAGCCTGGTCATGGATGCACTAGACCCTGGAGACACTACCAATAGGGAAATGTTAAATAAAAACATTAAATAAGGGGGCTGGCCCTGTGGCTTAGTAGTGAAGTGCACACACTCCACTGTTGGCGGCCCAGGTTTGGATCCTGGGTGCTCACCAATGCACCGCTTGTCCGGCCATGCTGAGGTGGCATCCCACGTACAGCAACTAGAAGGATGTGCAACTATGACATACAACTATCTACTGGGGCTTTGGGGAGAAAAAGGGGAAAAAAAAGGAGGAGGATTGGCAACAGATGTTAGCTCAGAGCCGGTCTTCCTCAGCACAGAGAGGAGGATTGGCATGGATGTTAGCTCAGGGCTGATCTTCCTCACACATGCACACAAAAAAACGTGAAGTAAGAACCAGAGAAGAGGAAATAGTCATTAAAATAAGAAAAGGATGGTAGAAGATTAAAATGTAGATAAGATAAAACAAACATAAAAGAAAAGGAATATACCTGAAGATAAAAACATTAAAGCCAGGACTTGGAAGCCACCTAAGTGCCCATCAACAGATGAATAGATAAAGAGATGTGGTATATATACAATGGAATACTACTCAGCCATAAGAAAGACAAAATCATGCCGTTTGCAACAACATGAATGGACTTTGAGGGTATTATGCTAAGTGAAATAAGTCAGACAAAGAAAGACAAATACTGTATAATTTCACTCATGTGGAAGGCAAGCAAACAAATAGACACATAGATACCAAGAAGAGATTGGCGGTTCCCAGAGGGGGAGGGGGTGGGGTAGGGCGAAAGGGATAAAGAGGCACATATGTATGGTGACGACAGAAACTGGATTTTTGGTGGTGAACACGATGTAGTCTATATAGAAACTGAAATATAATGATGTACACCTGAAATTTACACAGTTATAAACCAATGTGACCTCAATAAAATAATTTAAAAAATTAAAGTTGAAAAAAAAAGTGATAAAGCAGGTGATATCCAAAACAAAAGAAATAAAAATAGAGAACCAATAAAGTAAAAAATTAAATGTATGAAAATTAGGAAGATACAGCATTAATAACTGAGTTAGGAAATGTAACAATGAAAGTAAGATGTAAATCATAGGGTTAAAAAATGTAATAATATTTTTTCTTCAAAAACACTCAGCAATTATAAAGATTAATTATCTTGGAAAAAATCCATATAAGAACAAAAAATCTAAAGATACAAATGATAGTAGGTAAATTCAATTAGAAATTAAATTATATAGAAGACAAATTCAGTTAGAGGTTAAAAATTAGTATATATCACAGCAATGAAAAATTCTCATGCAATGTTGAGTTAACTTTAAGAACCAGAATATTCCCTTAATGAAACAAGAAACTGAAATAGTGAAGAACGAGAACGAGAACAACAATAACAACAACATAAAGAAATGCAACTATTGAGATGCCAATGGTGTGAGCTCTTAATACATATCTCCATGGCCATGCTTCTCTTCTTGCAAAAATGTCTCTGAAAGTCAGGAAGAACTCGAAAACTCAGAAAGTTCTTCAGGTAACCAAGCTCTGCCTGCGGCCTTATGTGAAGATAAGCAAAGCAGCCAACACTTCCTCCAGTTGCTTATGAAATCTTGTACTTTTCATCTGGCTCCATGCTTTTCAAGGACGTTTTTTGGTGTTGCATTCCATAGCTCTGCCTAGTTTCTTATATAAGGGAACCCTTCCCTCACCAGAATTCCTCCACCCTGACTTGTCGGGCAGAAGCTTTCCTGGTCACAGAAGTCATTAGAGGGTCTTCACTGATTCAGGGAGGGCAGTATTAGGATTTTAAAGTGACTAAAAAGCAAACTGAAACCCAACCTGGTGATTTCTCTCTTTCTCTCTCAACCATCCAAACTTGACCTGTATAGTCTTGCCTCACCACCCCCAGTCTCTTCCACAACTCCATATGAGTTTGAGGTGTTATTCTCAGAACCATAGTAGCACAGGATGGTCAAGTTCTGCCTTCGCCTACTCTGTATCCAGTAGGTCCACACACACGTAGTAACGTTCTGCACTGGGGAAATGACTTAATCAAGGTGCAGCTGAATCTTGCTAACTCAGTGTAGGAGATTCCAAAGGGAACTCTGAAATGTAACTCAGTGATCACCGTGGGTGTCATTTTAGGTACTCTGCACTCTTTAGAGATCTAGATATAATTAGACCCCAGCCGATTCATGACTGCGAAAGTCCAAATCTTTCACTTGAATTTCTGCTAATTCCTGTGGTTTGTGTTCCCTGTCTAGTTCTAGTGTGCTGTCTCTATTTCGCTCCATGTTTCTCTTGTTGCACAACTTAGCCCTTCAACAGTTGATTACGATACAAATGATTCTCAGGCTTCATTTTGAGAAATTCTAGTCTAACCACCATATTTTGTTCAGTCATCTTGTTAAGGCCCAGATGTTTCCATGGAATCCTTTAAAGGCCCAGTTGTTTCCATGGAATCCTTTAAAGGCCCAGTTGTTTCCGTGGAATCTTCTGCCTCTCTTGATTCGCAAAGTGTTTCAGTAGAGATTTTTTATCTGGCTACTAGTTCGTAGGACACTCCACTGTGAAAGACTTGAGCTTGGGTAAAATCAGTGTGTGGTGACAATTCTATACCCTTGGGTCTTTGGGGCTCTGTCAGCCCTTGTTATCAGAAGTGGATATGAATTTTGATGAAGACTGGCCAATCAGGGTATATCCACTATAGTAATAAGGAGCTTAATGGGAAAAAATCCCGGCTCTATCCAACTTTGTCTTGGCTTACGTGATTTCCAAAAGTACTTAGAAATACTTATTTAACAATAAAATGCTATAAAAAAACCTACCCAGAAACTAGATGAATCAAACTGATAAGAATATTTTGTTGAGCATATTTTGTACCAGCTGCTGTGCTAAGCACATACAGATGATCTCATTTATGGTTTACCATGATGCTAAATAGTCATTGCTATTGCAATCACCATTTTACAGATGAGGAACCAAGGTTTAGATAAATTGACTTAACCATGATCACAAAACATCATAGGTGAAAAAATTCAGTTTTGAACTCAGCCCTTTCCACTGCCAAAAACCCTTGGTGCTTTTTACTTCCTACTACCCTGCCTGGTCAACTTTGTTCCTCCCATCCCCCAAATCACGCAGATTTCTTTAGAATTATCTTACTGTTGAAAGGTAATAAAACAAAATATTAGCAACATCAAGTATGCATTAAGATTCTCTCCTTGAGTAGGACTTCCCACTGATTAATTCTACACCAGCAGCATAGTTTTCTCAGAAGAATTGGCCATTGTCAAATAGTTCAATATCGTATAGCGCATTAGTTTAATTCACAAATTTCCACATACTCATAGTCAGTTCTAGCAGCAGCAGCACTGTTGTTGCAATTCCTAAGTGGGTAAGTAGAAGGAAGAGAGATGTGCTCTATAGTTTTCTTGAATTACCAGGATGAATTAATTTTTAATGTTTGAGGCTCTCAGTCAAGTTCATCTGTTTCTAGAAAGAGAGAATTCTCTTAATATTCAATATTAATATTGAATATTAAACCTGAGTAAGTTTGGAAAATCATTTCTGTAAGTTGACAGGAAATATTTAAAAAGGCAGTTTTGTGGGCTGCCATCTTTAATGAAGATAAATTCTTGTTGCATAGTATGCATAAATTATTGAGTTGTGTGTGCTTACCCAACATCACAATATATCATATGAAGAAATTCTATTTCAATAGTTATATGATAAAAAAGGAAAACTTAGACACTATCAGTGAATCTGAATGTAGTAGGAATTTTTAATTTAATTGGTTGAGATATAGATTCGTATGCTGTTGTAAGAAATAACACCAAGATTCCTTGTTCACTTCCCCTAGCTTCCCTCATGAAAACAGTTTGAAAAACTATAGTATAATATCAAAACCAGATACTGACATTGATATAATTCACCAATATTATTCAAATTTTTACCATTTTACTTGGATTCTTTTTTGTGTGTTTGTGTATGTGTATTAAGTTCTACACCATTTTATCACCTAATTAGGTTGTTATATCCACCACCATAGTCAAAATACTGAACCACAAGGATCTCTCCTGTTGCTCTGTTATGACCCAGCTACCTCCCTTCTGCCCTCTCCCCACCCTGTCTCTGACCCTGGCAATTCAACCACTAATCCATTCTCCATTTCTAAAATTTTGTCATTTCAAAATGTTATAGAAATGGAATCATACAGTGTATAACATTTTGGGATTGGCTTTTTTAACTCAGCATAATTCCCTGGCAATTCATCTGAATTGTGGCTGGTATCAATATTTTGTGACTTTTTATTGCTGAGTAGTATCCCGTGGTATTATAGTATATACTACAGTTTGTTTACCATTCACCTGTGGAAAGACATCTGTGATGATTCCAGTTTTGGCTGTTACAAATAAAGCTGCTTTGAATATTCACTTACAGGTTTTTTGTGAATATAAATTATTATCCCTCTGAAATAAATGCCGAAAAGTCCAGTTGCTGGGTTATATGGTTATTTCAGTTGAGTTTTATAAGTTTTATAAGAAACTGCCAAGCTGCTTTCTAGACTGGCTGTACCACTTTACATCCCTTCAGGATTTATAATTGGTCTAATTTCACTGCATCTTCTCCACCGTTGAGTGTTGTCATCATTTTTAATTTTAGCTATTCTGATAGGTATATATATAGTAAGAGCTATTTGTGGTTTTAATTTGTATAACCCTGACAACTAATGATGTTGAACATCTTTTTATGTACTTATTTGTGTTTATCCTTTTCGGTAAAGTGGATGTTCATGTCTTTTGCTCATTTTCTAATTAGATTGTTTCCTCACTGTTTAGTTTTGCGAGTTCTTTACATATTCTAGATGCTAGTCCTTTGTTAGATATGTGGTTTGCAAATATTTTCTCCAACCCTTGTCTTTTTGTCCTCTTCACATGAGCTTTCACAGAACAAGTTTTAATTTTGATGAGATCTAATTTTTAAATTTTTCTTTTATGGACTGTGTATTTGTTTAAGAACTCTCTGCTCAAATATTTTCTCTTATTTTTCCTAAAAGTTTTTTTCCCCAGCCTTACTGAGTTATAATTGACATGTAATATTGTGTAAATTTAAGGTGCACAATATAATTATTTGATATACATACATATTGCAGAATGATTGCCACAAAATGGTTAGTTAATGTATCCATCAGCTTACATTGTTATCTTTGTGTGTGTGTGTATGTTGAGAACTTACACTTAAGATCTCTTCTCTTATCAACTCTTGAGTATACAATACAGTATTGTTAACTTCAGTCACCATGCTGTACATTAGATCCTCAGAATTTACTCATTTTATAACTGGAAGTTTATACCCTATGGCCCTCTTCACACATTTCCCGAAATCCCCTGCCCCTGGCAACCACCAATCTACTCTATTTCTATGAGTTCATTTTTTTTTAGATTTCACATATAAATGAGTTTATACAGTATTTGTCTTTCTCTGTCTGACATTTCACTTAGCATAATGCCCTCAAGACTCATTCATGTTGTCGCAAATGGCAGGATTTCCTTTTTTATAGCTGAATATTCTATTGTGTATATATCACATTTTCTTTATCCATTCATCTGTCAATGGACATGTAGGTTGTTTCCGCTTCTTGGCCATTGTGAATAATACTGCAATGAATATAGGGATGCAGATATCTCTTCAAGATAGTGATTTTGTTTCCTTTGGATATATATCCAAAAATGGGATTGCTTGATCGTAGGGTAGTTCTATTTTTAATTTTTTGAGGAACTTTCATAGTGTTTTCAATAGTGGCTACATTAATTTATGTTCCACCAACAGTGCACAAAGGTTCACTTTTCTCCATATCCTTGCCAGCAATTGTTATCTCTGGTACTTTTAGCCGTTCTAACAGGTGTGAAGTGATATCTCGTTTTAGTAATTTTGTTGTTGTTTAATATTTTACATTTACACTCATGATCCATTCTGAGTTAATTTTGTATAAAGTTTACATCAAGATTTATTTATTTATTTTTTGCCTAAGATTGTCCAATTGTGGCAGCACCATTTGTTAAAAGGTTATTGTTCATTAATTTACTTTTGCACCATTGTAAAAAAATCAGTTGAGCATATTTGTGCAGGTTTATTTCTAGGTTCTCTATTCTGAACCATTGATCTATTTGTATATCCCTTCACCAATACCACACTGTCTTGATTATTGTAGCTATGTAGCTGGCTTTAATATTGAGTAAATTGATTCCTCTCCCTTTATTCTGTGTAAAGATTGATTTAGCTATTTATTCTAGGGCCTGTGCCTTTCCGTATAAGTTTGTCTGTCTACAAAAACCTTGCTTAGATTTTGATAGGAATTTTAATAGGAATTTGGAGGGAATAAACATCTTTACTATGTTGTCTTCCAGTCTACAAATAGAGAGTGTCTATTCATTTGTCTTCTTTGATTTCTTTGATCATAATTTTGTAATTTTAAGTATACATATCCTGTACATGTTTTTTAACTGTGTACTTAATTTCATTTTATTTGGAGTGATTGAAAGTTGTATTGCTTTAAATTTTAGTTTTTATATGTGTATTGCTAGTATATAGAAATGTGATTGATTTTTATATGTTGATCTTGAGATCTGGAACCTTGCTGAACTCATTAGTTCTTGGAATTTTTGTACATTCGTTGGGATTTTCTATGTAGACAATATGTCACCTGTAAGGAGAGAGAGTTTTGTTTTTTCTTATCCAATCTATATACCTTTTCTGTTTTTTTCTTGCCTTATTACAATAGCTAAATCTTCTAGTACTATATTTAATAAGCATGGCAAGAGCAGACATCCTTGCCTTGTTCTCAATCTTAGAGGTAAAACATTCAGTCTTGCACCCTTAAGTATGATGCTAGCTTTAGGTTTATGTAGATGCATTTTATCAAGTCAAGATAACTCCCCTCTATTCCTAACTTGTTGAGAGTTTTTGTTATGAATGAGCAATGGATTTTGTCATTCCATTGACATTCCATTTTTCTCCATCCATTAGTATGTCATATTATTTTCTTTCTGCTTGTTGATATGGTAGCTGACATCCATTGATTTTTGAAAATTGAACTAGGCTTGCATACTTGGAATAAATTCCACTTGGTCATGGTGTATAAATATTTTTATAGATTGTTAGATTTAATTTGTTAATATTTTGTTAATTCTTACATCTAAATTCATGTCAGGTAGTGGTCTGTGGTCTTTAGTTTTCTTTTTTTGTCTGGTTTTGGTATTACTGGCATCAAAAAATAAATTTGGAAGTATTCATTTCTCTTCTGTTTCCGGTAGAGGTTGAGTAAAATTGGTGTCAATTCTTTAATAAACATTTAGTGGAATTCTTTATTGCAACAGTCTTAGCCTGGAGATTTATTTTTAAGAAGTGTTAAAATCTTTAGTTTGATTTCTTTTATGATTTTAGGGCTACCCAAATTGTCTATTTCATCTTGCTTTAGTTTGGTAGTTTATAGTTTTTGAAGAATTTGTCCATTTGTTCTAAGTTGTCAAATTTATGAGCATAAAATTGCTTTCCTTTACTATTTGTTTAGTGCCTACAATATCTGTAGTGATATTCATTGTTTTTGTCTTGCAAGAGGTCTATCAATTTTATTGGTTTTTTCCCCAAAGAACACGCTATTTGTTTCACTGATTTTTCTCTGTTGTTTTCTTATTTCAACTTCATTGATTTCTGCTCTTTATTATTTCCTTCCTTCTGGTTTCTTTGGGTCTATTTTGCTCTTCTTTTTCTAGAAACTTTGTTATTGATTTGGGACTTTTTCTCATTTCTGAATTTGGTGTGGTAAATTTCCCTCTCAGCACAGCATTAGCTGCATCCCACATATTTTTTTTTTTTAATGTTTTGTTTATTGCAGTAACATTGGTTTATAACATTGTAAAAGTTTCAGGTGTACATCATTGTACTTCTATTTCTGCATATATTACATCATGTTCACCACCAAAATACTAATTACAACCCATCACCACACACATGTACCGAATTATCCCTTTCACCCTCCTCCCTCCCCCCTTCCCCTCTGGTAACCACCAATCCAATCTCTGTCCCTATGTGTTTGTTTATTGTTGTTATTATCTACTACTTAATGAAGGAAATCATACGGTATTTGACCTTCTCCCTCCGACTTATTTCACTTTGCATTATACCCTCAATGTCCATCCATGTTGTCACAAATGGCTGTATTTCATCGTTTCTTATGGCTGAGTAGTATTCCATTGTGTATATATACCACAGCTTCTTTATCCATTCGTCCCTCGATGGGCACTTAGGTTGCTTCCAAGTCTTGGCTATTGTGAATAACGCTGCAATGAACACAGGGGTGCATGTACCTTTGCAAATTGGTGTTTTCAAGTTCTTTGGATAAATACCCAACAGTGGAATAGCTGGATCATATGGTAGTTCTATCCTTGATTTTTTGAGGAATCTCCATAATGTTTTCCATAGTGGCTGCACCAGTTTGCACTCCCACCAGCAGTGTATGAGAGTTCCCTT
The DNA here is from genome assembly GCF_020826845.1 of Diceros bicornis minor. Taxonomy (NCBI): domain Eukaryota; kingdom Metazoa; phylum Chordata; class Mammalia; order Perissodactyla; family Rhinocerotidae; genus Diceros; species Diceros bicornis. Next base: position 17,006,657 of record NC_080742.1, on the reverse strand, counting down.
CTCTCCACATCCTCTCCAACACATATTGTTTCCTGTCTTCTTAATTATAGCCATTCTGATGGGCGTGAGGTGATATCTCATTGTAGTTTTGATTTGCATTTCCCTGATAGTTAGTGATTTTGAACATCTTTTCATGTGTCTGTTGGCCATCTGTATATCTTCTTTGGAGAAATGTCTGTTCAGGTCTTTTGCCCATTTTTTAATTGGGTTGGTAGTTTTTTTGTTGTTGAAATGCATGAGTTCTTTATATATTTTGGAGATTAAGCCCTTATCAGATGTATGGTTTGCAAATATCTTCTCCCAATTGTTAGGTTGTCTTTTCGTTTTGTTGATGGTTTCCTTTGCTGTGCAGAAGCTTTTTAGTTTGATGTAGTCCCATTTGTTTATTTTTTCTATTGTTTCTCTTGCCCGGTCAGATGTGGTGTTTGAAAAGATGTTGCTAAGACCGATGTGGAAGAGCGAACTGCCTATGTTTTCTTCTAGACGTTTCATAGTTTCAGGTCTTACATTCAAGTCTTTAATCCATTTGGAGTTAATTTTTGTGTATGGTGTAAGGTAAGGGTCTACTTTCATTTTTTTGCATGTGGCTATCCAGTTTTCCCAACACCATTTGTTGAAGAGACTTTCTTTTCCCCATTGTATGTTCTTGGCTTTTTTGTCAAAGATTAGCTGTCCATAGATGTGTGGATTTATTTCTGGGCTTTCGATTCTATTCCATTGATCTGTGTGTCTGTTTTTGTGCCACTACCATGCTGTTTTGGTTACTACAGCTTTGTAGTATATTTTGAAATCAGGGAGTGTGATACCTCCAGCTTTGTTCTTTTTTCTCAGGATTCCTTTAGCTATTCGGGGTCTTTTGTTGTTCCATATAAATTTTAGGATTCTTTGTTCTATTTCTGTGAAAAATGTTGTTGGAACTTTGATGGGGATTGCATTGAATCTATAGATGGCTTTAGGAAGTATGGACATCTTAACTATGTTAATTCTTCCAATCCAAGAGCACGGAATATCTTTCCATTTCTTTGTGTCTTCTTCAATTTCTTTCAGAAATGTTTTATAGTTTTCGGTGTACAGATCTTTCACCTCTTTGGTTAAGTTTACTCCTAGGTATTTTATTCTTTTTGTTGCAATTGTAAATGGGATGGTATTCTTAATTTCTCTTTCTGCTACTTCGTTGTTAGTGTACAGAAATGCAACTGATTTTTGTATGTTGATTTTGTATCCTGCAACTTTACCATATTCGTTTATTACTTCTAAAAGTTTTCTGGTGGATTTTTTAGGGTTTTCTATATATAAAATCATGTCATCTGCAAATAGTGATAGTTTCACTTCTTCCTTTCCAATTTGGATCCCTTTTATTTCTTTCTCTTGCCTGATTGCTCTGGCTAGGACTTCCAATACTATGTTAAATAGGAGTGGTGACAGTGGGCATCCTTGTCTGGTTCCTGTTCTTAGAGGGATAGCTTTCAGTTTTTCACCATTGAGGATGATATTAGCTGTGGGTTTGTCATATATGGTCTTTATTATGTTGAGGTACTTTCCTTCTATACCCATTTTATTCAGAGTTTTTATCATAAATGGATGCTGTATCTTGTCAAATGCTTTCTCTGCATCTATTGAGATGATCATGTGATTTTTGTTCTTCATTTTATTAATGTGGTGTATTACGTTGATTGATTTGCGAATGTTAAACCATCCCTGCATACCTGGAACAAATCCCACTTGATCATGGTGTATAATCTTCTTAACGTATTGTTGTATGCGATTTGCTAGTATTTTGTTGAGGATTTTTGGATCGATGTTCATCAGTGATATTGGCCTGTAATTTTCTTTTTTTGTGTTGTCCTTGTCTGGTTTTGGTATCAGGGTAATGTCAGATTCGTAGAATGAGTTAGGGAGCTTCCCCCCCTCCTCAATTTTTTGAAAGAGTTTGAGAAGGATAGGTATTAAGTCTTCTTTGAATGTTTGGTAGAATTCACCAGGGAAGCCGTCTGGTCCTGGACTTTTATTTTTGGGGAGGTTTGTGATTACTGTTTCGATCTCCTTACTGGTGATTGGTCTATTCAAATTCTCTACTTCTTCTTGATCCAGTTTTGGAAGGTTGTATGATTCTAAGAATTTATCCATTTCTTCCAGATTGTCGAATTGGTTGGCATATAGCTTTTCATAGTATTCTCTTATAATCTTTTGTATTTCTGAGGTGTCTGTTGTAACTTCTCATCTTTCATTTCTGATTTTACTTATTTGTGCCTTCTGTCTTTTTTTCTTGGTGAGTCTAGCTAAAGGTTTGTCAATTTTGTTGATCTTTTCAAAGAACCAGCTCTTGGTTTTATTAACTGTTTCTATTGTTTTTTTGGTCTCTATTTCATTTATTTCTGCTCTGATTTTTATTATTTCCCTTCTTCAACTGATTTTGGGCTTTGTTTGTTCTTCTTTTTCCAGTTCCTTTAGGTGCATTGTTAGATTGTTTATTTGAGATTTTTCTTGTTTGTTGAGATAGGCCTGTATCGCTATAAACTTCCCTCTTAGAACCGCTTTTGCTGTATCCCATAAATTCTGGCATGTCGTATTTTCATTTTTCTCCAGGTATTTTTTGATTTCTTCTTTGATTTCTTCGTTAACCCAGTTGTTGTTCAGTAGCATTTTCTTTAATCTCCATGTATTTGTGGCTTTTCTGATTTTCTTCCTATAGTTGATTTCTAGTTTCATACCGTTGTGGTCAGAAAAGATGCTTGGTATTATTTCAGTCTTCTTAAATTTATGGAGACTTTTTTTGTGGCCTAATATGTGATCAATCCTGGAGAATGTTCCATGTGCATTTGAAAAGAACGTGTATTCTTCAGTTTTTGGATGGAATGCTCTGTATATATCTACTAGGTCCATCTGTTCTAGTGTGTCGTTTAAGGCCAATGTTACCCTATTGATCTTCTGTTTGGATGATCTATCCGTTGGTGTAAGTGGAGTGTTAAAGTCCCCTACTATTATTGTGTTACTGTCTATTTCTGTTTTAATGTCTGTTAATAATTGCTTTATATATTTGGGTGCACCTACATTGGGTGCCTAGATATTTACAAGTGTTACATCCTCTTGTTGGATTGTTCCCTTGATCATTATGTAATGCTCTTGTCTCTTTTTATAGTTTTTGTTTTAAAGTCTATTTTGTCTGATATGAGTACTGCTAACCCAGCTTTCTTTTCATTGCCATTTGCGTGGAGTATCTTTTTCCATCCCTTCACTTTCCGTTTGTGAGTGTCTTTAGGTCTGAAGTGTGTCTCTTGTATGCAGCATATATATGGGTCTTGTTTTTTTATCCAATCAGCCACCCTATGCCTTTTAATTGGAGCATTTAGTCCATTGACGTTTAAAGTAGCTATTGATAAGTATGTACTTACTGCCATTTTTTAACTTTTTTTTTTTTTTCTCAGTGTTTTAGTAGTCCTTCTCTGTTCCTTACTTCTTCTATACAGAATTGATGGTCACTTTAGTTTGACCTCTGTCTGAAAGCTCTACTCTTTAACTCCCCTCCTCCCTCCTTTTATGTTTTTAATATCATATCTAACCTCTTTTTTGTGCATTTGTATCCATTACGTTCTAATCATGGAAATAGATAATTTTTCCTATTTGTGGTCTTCTCTTTTCCCCTTAAATCAGTCCCTTTAACATTTCTTGTAGCACTGGTTTCTTGGTGACAAACTCCTTTAATTTTTGCTTATCTGGGAAAATTTTGATCTCTCCTTCCATTTTGAATGATAACCTTGCAGGGTAGAGTATTCTTGGCTGTAAGTTTTTTCCTTTTAGCACTTTAAATATATCGTGCCACTCTCTTCTAGCCAGTAAGGTTTCTGCTGAGAAGTCAGCTGATAGCCTTATGGGGTTTCCTTTGTATGTAACTTGACATTCTCTTGCGGCTTTTAGGATTCTCTCTTTATCTTTAATTCTGGACATTTTGATTATGATGTGTCTTGGTGTGGGCCTCTTTGGGTTTATCTTGGTTGGGGCTCTCTGTGATTCCTGTACCTGGATGTCTGTTTCCTTCCTTAGGTTAGGGAAGTTTTCATCTATTATTTCTTCAAATCGATTCTCTTCCCCCTTGTCTCGCTCTTCTCCTTCCGGGACACCTATAACACGGATGTTAGTGCGCTTGATGTTGTCCCAGAGGTCCCTTAGACTGTCCTCACTCTTTTTAATTCTTTTCTCTTTTACCTGTTCACCTTGGGTAATTTCTTCTAGTCTTTCTTCCAGCTCACAGATCCGTTCTTCTGTATCCTCTACTCTGCTTTTGAGTCCCTCTAGTGAATTTTTGATTTCCAGTACTGTATTCTTCATTTCTGATTGGTTCTTTTTTATATCTTCCATTTCTTTGTTGACATTCTCACTGAGTTCATCTATTCTTCTCCCAGATCAGTGAGCATCCTTAACACTCTTATTTTGAAGTCTCTGTCAGGTAGGTTGCTCATTTCTGTTTCACTTAGTTCCTTTTCTGTGGTTTTGTCCTGTTCCCTTACTTTGAATGTATTCTTTTGCCTCCTCATTTTGCCTCTTTCCCTGTGCTTGTTTCTACGTATTAGGTAGGTCAGCTACGTCTCCTGCTCTTGGATAGGTGACCTTATGTAAGTGATGCCTTAGGAAGCTTCCAGTGTGCTTCCCTCAGTTCTCAATGTTCCAGGGGTGGCCCCTATGTGGGCCACGTGTGTCCTTCTATTGTGGCCTGTTAGCTCTCCCTGTAGGCGCCCAGGGAGGCTGAGTTATGCTCCTGGCCAGCTGTTGTAATGCTCAGCTGCTTGTAGTTGTTGTGGGCCCTTCAGTCTCTTTATTAGGTGTGGGGCGCCCCAGCACAGTTGGCTGTAAGTTCTAATACCACATTTGTGTTGCAGTATTTCTTTTAAGTGAGTAGGCCCCCAGCCTGGCAGGTTGTTAGGCTCAGGGCCTTACACTTGCTGCAAGCCTCTAGCCTATTATGTCTCTTGTCAGCTCTGAGGATTGCAGCTGGGTGGGGCTGGCCTCAGGCACAGGAACACCGAATTGTTTCAGGCTTTGGAAGGTGGTGCAAACCTCCTATGTGGGTCTTTGAGAAGCACAAGTCTTCTGCAGCTGACAAGCCCTGTTGCCCACAGGTCCACACACACAGTCAACACAGTCCTGCCCCGTGTGAGCACCCCGACCTCCCCAAGTGGACCCAGTCTCTCCACCGCGGGAGCCCCACACACTCCGCCACCGCCCCACACTCTCTACCCGCTCCTTCTGCACACCCTGCCCCGCTCAAGTCGGCTCAGTTGCCAGGCTGCAGAGAATCCAGTCACCAATCTATGCAGGCCCACAAGTTGCCTGAGGGCTTGTTGTTGGGTGGGGCCAGTCTCTAGGGTGGGCTGCCTGCCCTGGCTGAGCTGGATTAAATCGGTGCTCTAGCGGGTGGAGCAGACCCTGGGCTAGCTGGCCTCAGGGAGAACTCCAATGGCGTCTGTGTCAGCACACTCACACCAGGCCACAACAATGGCTGCCGCCAATGTCCCAGTCCCTGGAGAGGTCTCACCCCTCACGGAGATGCACTCAGGGCCTATTAGGTGAGTCTGTTGTCACCAAAGCACGGTGCACCTTTCTTTCTGGTGATTTTAGGATGCTTTCTGGAACGGGTGAGTTTGTGCACGGGCCCTTTAAGAGCCAGTTTTAGTTTCTTTGTGAACCGGGTTTTCTGGGGGTGCTCCCCAATGTTTTAGTAGCAGGCAAAGTCAGATATTATGCCGCTGGTGTCGATTGTGCTGGGTCCACAAAATGCCCACAGCGGGGGTGCTCCCCAGCTCACGGCCCCGCGCCTCCAGGGAGGGCTGTATACCTGCGACCTGCTCCTGGCTGCCGTGAAGCTGGCGGCTTGTGAAGGCTGCGTTTTTCCTCTCCGGAAGGGAGTCTCTGCCTCTTCTACCCCAGTTAGGATTGTCCGTTGTTGTAGGAGTTCCTCTTATCCAGTTTTCAGTTCTGTCTCAGGGGTAATTTTTCCACGAGTAGTTGTAAATTGGCTGTGTCCACGGGAGGAGGTGAGTTCAGAGTCTGCCTACACCGCCATCTTGACTCCGCCCCCCTGCATCCCACATATTTTGACATGTGTTTTTGTTTTCATTGATTTCTGTGTATTCTTTTATTTTGTTTGAAACTTCATCTTTGATCCATAGATTATTTAGAAGACCGTTGTTTAATTTCTACATATTTAGAGATTTTCCTTTGTCTTTGTTATTGATTTCTGGTTTGATTATATTATTTTCAAAGAATGTATGATTTCAGTTCTTTCGAAATTTGTTGAAGTTTCTTGGGTGAAGTAGTCTCTCTCTTTCTCTCTCTTTATATGTACACACACACTAGATCCTGTTGGTTGATTGTGTTGTTCACATCTGCTATATCCTTTGCATCTTTGCTGATTTTCTGTCTAGTAGATCTATTGGTTGCTGAGATGTGAGTATTAAAGTCCCCAGTTGTATTTATGGACTTGTCTATTTCTTTTTTCAGTTGTATTATTTTTTCATTTATTTTGAGACTCTGTTGGTTGATGCATACACATTTAGGATCATTATGTCTTCTTGGTAGACTAGACCTTTTATTATTATCTAATAGCCCTCTATAGTAATTTTATTTACTTTATTAGATAAAGTAAATATAAATATATTTACTTCTGCCACTCCTGCTTTTTTTAAATTAAAGTTTTCATGGTATATCTTTTTTCCATCCTTTTATTTTCACTGACCTATATTGTTGAATTTGAAGTGAATTTCTTGTAAGAAGAATATAGTTAGTTTATATTTGTTTATCCACTCTGCTAATTCTTATCTTTTGATCTTTGTACTTATATTTAACATAATTACTGATATGTTAGCACTTAACTGCCATTTTATTACTTACTTTCTATTTATTTTTTCTGGTACTCGTTCCTCTGTTTCTTGTTTCTTGCCTTCCTGTGGCTACTTGAACATTTTAAATATTCCAACTTAATTTATTTATAGTGCTTTTGAGTTGACCTCTTTGTATAGTTTTCACAGGGGTTTCTCTGGGTGTTATAATATACATCTGTGCCCTGTAACAATCTACCTATATCAACATTTTACCATCTCTAGTGAAATGTGGAAACTTCATTCCACTTAGGTCTTTTTATCTACTCTGGTTTTAAATATCATAATTAAAGTCAGATGTTATAATTTTTGTTTCAATAATCAAATATTATTTAGAAATTTACGATAAAAAAGATAGTGTGTTGTATGTACCTATATTTTTCCTCATTTTATTTGTTTTTTTCCTTTCTGATGCTATAGGCTTCTTTATTTTTATCACTTCCTTTCTGTTTGAAGAAGTTCCTTTAGCGTATCTTTAAGAGAAAGTCAGCCAGTAAAAATTCTTTTAGTTTTTTTTTTTCATCTGAGAATGTTTTAATTTCCTCTTCTTTCTTGAAAGATAGCTTCATTGGATATAAAATTTGTGATTGGTAATTTTTTTCTTTTAGCACTTGAAAAATATTGTGTCACTTCCTTTTGGTCTCCATAGTTTCAAATGAGAAATCCAGTTATTTGAATTGGACTCCTTTATCAGTAATGTGTTATTTTTCAGGATTTTTTCTTTGTCTTTAGTGCTGAAAAGTTTAATTATAGTTTCTTGGCATAGATTTCTTTGGGTTTATCTTGTTTGAGATCCTTTCAGCTTCTTGCATCTGTAGGTTTTCGTCTTTCATAAAATTTGGAGAGTTTTCAGCCATTATTTCTTTACATACTTATTCACTCTCACTCTCACTTTTATCCTTTTAGGACTCTGATGATGTGAATGTTAGATCTTTTCTTTTTGTCTCAAAGTCCCTGAGGCTCTGTTCTTTTTTCCCCCTTCAGTTTATTTTCTTTCTGTTGTTCAAGTTGTATGAATTATTGTTTTGCCCTCAAGTTCACCAGTTCTATTTTCTCTTATAACCGCTTTACTATTGGGCCCATCCAGGGAGATTTTTATTTCTGTTATTATATTTTCAGGTCTGTAGTTTCCATTCAGTCTTTTGAATAACTTCTTGCTATTTTTTATATTTTTGTTTGTATCAGGAGAATTTGTAAGTGATTCTCTAAGCATTTCTATGACTGTTTTAAAATCCTCATCAGATAATTTGAACAATTGATTTATCTCAATGTTGACATCAGTTGATTATCTTCTGTCATTCAAGTTATGATTTTCTTGGCTCTTGGTGTGATGAATGATTTCCAATTGTATCCTGGAAATTTTGTCTAGTATGGTAGCACACACTGGATCCTCTTTCAATCTTTTATTTTAGCTGGAAGTTACCCATTTTAGGTCTTGCACACGCCCCGTGACCTACTTTTGTCGGCTGCAGTTCCAATGGCAGTTTAATTTCAGAGTCTTTACAGTGCTATGATAGTCTGCTAGGTTTATCTAGTGCCACTGGAGCACTAGATTGTTCCAGCTTCTTGCTGCTGCTTCCTGAGGAAGTAAAAGAGTTTCACCCGGCTGGACCTCCAGATATGTCTCAGTGAGGGGGAAGTGTAGTAGGATCCCCTTACCAGCCCCTCACCACCCAACTACTGCCCTGATATCTCTGGGTGGGTGAGGAGATCCCCAGGCCCTTGGGGACAAGGAGGTTTCCTGGACTGAGTCACTTACTGTGACTGGGTTCCTTTTTCCTTTTCTGCTTGTCTATTTCTAGGCTTTGATTCAATACTTTGTAACCTTCTACCTAGAAACTACTTCATATATTGCATCTCCCTAATTTCAGAAGTGTAACACTCTTGCTTCCCTGAGTATAGACCTTTTAATTACCCAGCACAAATTAGGTTGCCTTGGAAAAGCCAGACAACATTCAGAAATTTTCATAAAGGTAAGACTGATGCTGAAAGACTGGAGTTGATTTGTATTAAAATAGAATTCATCAAAAAAAAAATCATTTATTTGTAATTACATAGCATTAGACAATTCCTTGTTTAATCAAATGCACGATGTGCTTGGTTTTCCATACTCGTGCGTGTGTGTGTGGGGGGGAAAATATTAGGTGTGAGGAGAGGAGGAAAAAGCCAAAACAATAATAGCAAAAATATGTTTTTGTAAATGAAATTTTTTCGTGTAGAGGCCTACTGGCTCATATTAAGAATGCATTTCTTTTAAATATGCATCCATTAATTTCAAACACCACAACATATTTTCAAGGCTCATCTATTGTCGTTCATATCAAGGTCTTAAATAAAATAGAATGGATTCGATTTGAAATAGATAAGTAAGTATTTAAATGAGATTTAGCTTAATAACTTTACTTGCATAATTTTTATGTTTTGCATGCATTTTCATTCACATGGTCGTATTTAGTTATATCAAAAATATGTGGGAGACAAGGAAGGTATCAATAGACTTATTTTTACAGGTTAAAAAAATAAAACTCAGAGAGGTTAGACGGCTTATCCAATATTTCTAAGCTAGTATATGGCAATGGTGGGGACATGTACTTATGTCTCATTTTGGGCTTGTGGGAAATGATGGGATCCCATTTCCTAAAGATTGTTTTAGGTCAAAATAGATGACTGATGCCCATTTTGGACAGACACAGAAGGACATGACTTGAAGACTTCCGTAAGTCCTTTCTAGTTTCTCTTAGTTTATGCATTTAATTTTCCTGACAATTCACTAAAAATCTGAGGGCTTGCTTTATTTTTTAAATCTAAAGTTAAAAATAAAGCAAGGGAAGCCTTAGGAGAGAGCATTAAAGTGATGGCACTTATTTTTATTTTCTGATAGAACAAATAGTTTCCTTGATAGGCAAATAACTTCCGAGGGTCAGTATAATTGCAGCCAGGATTTCAGTGCTGTTTCTGAGCTGGCAGCTAACTCTGCTGTGTGCCCTGCATAAGATGCCTGGTTCAGTGAGCAAAACTTGAACAGTGTCACTTTGAAGATAGAGTCATGTCTCCCAGGATGCACTGTCAACAAGCCTGATGAGATACAGTGCTGGTGCTTTGCCTCTTTCTTTGGTTGTGCTTTGACTTTTGAGTCCTTTGGGTTGTTCTTTACTAATCTGAAGAAATCACTGCTTCTGGCTGTTCTGTACTGTTTGAACAGTTAAACAAGCCTGACTGTCAGATTTCTAAGACCGCAGGAATCTACAAAATGAGTGGAATGACCTCAGGCATTATTTCTAATACCCACTGTAATCGTCTCTAGATTTAAACTTGAGGGTTATAAACAGAGTTGCACATTTAAATGTGGGAATTTCTCTTTTGGCTCACAGGCAAAATTGGACTTTGCTAGATTCTCCTCCCCTTAATTTTGGGCCTAGGGAATGAGTATTACTCATTGATTTAAAGAATAATTTCTTTAATAGAGTAAGACCCCATGGCAGAATCCCACAGTGATATGCTGAGTATTTAGTCCTGCATTCAGTCGTGCTGTGGATTAGATATGGTTTTCTTAAACGTAGTGACATATTGTCTATTTCTTTCATTGTAGAAATAAAGATCCTCTCTGATTGTTTTATCTTTTTTTCTGTCAATGCCAGTATTGTAGTCAGGTTTTTCTATTCTTCAGAAAGTGATTAAGATGGTATCACTTAATCTTAAAGAGTGCTTGTGTTTATTTTCTTTTTTTAAAGATCAATACAATGTAAAGGCTTTGGAAGTTGAGAAAGTTCTTAGATCAACACGTCTTTCCTGAAAATTAATTGATGTTGTGAATAAGAAACATTTTGGGTATTTTGTTTGCTTTTCATTCCAAAATACTTTCCTGTCTTTTCTTCCTTAATGTTTAAATTGGAGAGTAAACTCTGCAGTGATAATGACTTGCTGAAGATAGATGCGCTTCCACTCTTCTTATTAGTCCTGATTGCTGATGTAGATCATTGTGGGAGCTGAGAGATTTGTAACACAGCAGGTCATTCATTAGCAATTCTGGAATAAGAACTCAACAGAAAATCATTCAAATATAAGTATCGTTTTAAGTTCTAACTGCCTCTATAGTGCACGCAAGATTTTAAATCCCTAGATACTCTAAGTATTTCTGCTTCATGAATTAAAACTATACTCAAATAACCCATTCTACATGTTATTTATTATATAACTCCTATGAATAGTATTGTCTAAGTACAACAGACAATACAAAATTACAACCTTTAAGCAAGATGGACACTATCTGTGTAGGCTTTTTTATTTCTGGTAATTTCTTAGGGTACTGTCTGCAATGTCACCCTCTACAATTTAATTTTTAAAAGGATGTATATTTATATGCTTCTCTACAGGCATGATCGTATATATAAAGACTCAGCATATTGTTTGCAAGAGTCAGAAAATGTTAATCTCTCAAATATGTTAATTTAATGTCTTTCAAAATAAGAATTTTAACCCTGTTGATACCATGTCTTAAAATGTTTGTATATCTGACAATTGTTTTTTTTGTCAGATGTAACCAATTACTTAACAAAAAATAATAAGAGATTTATAACTAGGTTTTTTTTTGGTAAGAGCAATGGTTGTTTCATTTAAAGATATATATGTATATTTGATTTGGGATAAACAGAAAATTCATGGACATGACAAATACACTGTGTGGAAGCCACAACTACCTGAATTATTGCCTTAATTACTAATTAAGCCACTGACTCAAATCTGACCAAAGCAGTGATGTCTTTCTATTGTTTTGCTTGGAAGTTTTAACTATGTTCTGTCCAGTAGTGACAAGCTTGTTTCTTTAAATGCAGATACAATTTTAAATGTATATCCTAAACACTGCTAGGAAGTAAGTGAAACTGTAAAACTAGCGGTTAAAAGGCCACATGGATCAATAGAGAAAGTTCTCACACTTCTGTGATTTTTCCTTAATTTTCCTTCCCCTTCCTCTCCTGTTATTTTTGCAGTTCCTTTCTCTTGGAACACACTTTGAGTGTCTTGAGTGTCCATTTCCTCAACTTTAAAATGAGGTATTAATAGAACCTACCTCGTAGGGTGGATAAAAGGATGAAGTAACTTAATGTATGTAAAAGTGCTCCACATACTAAGTGCTAATCCTGGCAGGGCTTCCTGGAAGGGCTTAACAAAATTGCTTCATTGGCAGAATTATACAATTTGCAAGACTCTGCTCCCAATTCTAGAAGTCTTTCAAAATTCTAAAACTCGGCTACTATGAGTCCCTCTTGGTAGAGCTTATACTTTGTAAACTGGATTCTCTAAGTTGAATTTCCCTTGAATCTAAACATTTTAGTTGTATTCTCAAACCCACCTGCTGGGATAAGGTGCTCTTAGATCTAAAGGTAATGGTTACTGTACCTTCTGTGAGAATAACGTTTCTATGAATTCTACCATACATGATGTGGTGCACAGTTTAGTCCTCCAGTGATAGCCCTATGGGAACAGGGCTCCCAGGATGAGCAGGGTTTGCGTAGCCAGGTTGTAAGCTCCACCTGCCTGCCTCCTGCCTCCTGGAAATGCTTACACAGAGTCTGAGCATTTCCTTGTTAGAGAGATTTCTGAACTGGCTGGAGGCCTGGGCTAAATGACCTCTAAGAGACCTTGCTACCAATCTGTGACCAGCCTGTAGCAGGTTCAAGGACCCAGGGCTTTTATGAAGCTGTGTTAGGAGACCACCAGTAGAATGTTTCAGAGTGATTTCTGTTTGACTGACCACCATTTCCGAAATTAACACTCAGTTACGATTTCCCCAGATGAGACAAAGCTGTTTGTGTATGCTTCAAGTCATTCATGTCTAACTTTGCATAACTGACGTTCTGAGCTTTGTGAAGAGTTTATGAAAATTCAAAGATTTATTTTTGGCATTCCTATAAGCATGGAGAGTTGCTAAATGTGTTCTTTGCTAAAAAGATAGTGATGCTTCACTTAATTTCTCACAATAATAGGTGCATTCTTTCCATCTTTAATTTATATATGGCTTTATCTTATAGCCTCTAGTGCTGCAGGAAAAGTAGTCAACATTCCTGAAAAGGAGGACTACATTTCAATAAAAACAAAACAGAGTTAATCACTGTGATTTCGATTTGAATAAATGGTTAATAGTTTTAATCTACTCTCATATGCCCTGTGACCATACCAGCTTGAATCACTGACAACAGTGAAATTATTGACATTTTTAATCACTCACCACAGTGCCTGGCACTTTAAAATATTGAAACCACCAGAAGAAAGATTTAAGGTCCTTGTCAATCCATCAGTGCTTTGGCTGTTGTGAATTCTGCACGGCACAGACTGATCTGTGTTCCTTAGAAAGTGTCCATCTTTCACATTGAAGTACTTTTAAAATTTGGAAATACTCCATGAATTGTAATAATTTTGTACATTTTCACAATACCAGAGCTTAATTTTATGTTTTAATCATTTTAATTAAAAAATCTATTTCAATCTAAACTGATACATCTAAGATATTATAATAATTCATCTACAGTGGTTATGGAATTATGCTTAGAATAACCTCTTCCCTTTACAATTTTTCTCTTGCATAGATAATATTAAGTAAATTATTCAATTTTTCTTACAAGCATTCTTTTCATTGAGAAATCTCTACATGCTAGTAAATGGCAAATTTGAAATCACTGTGTTAGTACAATTCTGCAGTGACTTCTATTATACCTGAGTGTAAGTAATTAAAGAAGAGAGAATTTTAATTTTAAGTAAATTTTAACAGATGTATAGCAAGGCAAACCATATCCACCTATAATATTTTCATTCACTATAAATCCTGGTTACTTTAATTTAGTCTGAATCCTTTAACTCTATAATATCTTAAAATGTCAGCTATATATAAAATGTCAGATAATTATTTAACATCAACTGTATATTCCAACAATTCTGTTTACATTTTTAATATTAGAGTATATTGTTTATTTGCTTAAATGACATATTTTAGTTTTAGAAGCAAACTCACTATTTTCTTTTCAAGTCTTATGTTAATCTTTAGGTACATGGGAATATTCCACAATAAAAGTTACCTAGTAAAGCTGTGTTTCATTAAATAAAATCAGTTAATCACACAATAATATTCTATAACTTTTTTAAATGAGCCATTTAAACTTGGTTTGTCCGCTTGTACAATCAACTAGGCAAAGGGACACAGATTTTCCTTTTTCCAAGGATTCTTTCTGAACCACTTTTTTTAAACACAGAAATACTTAATAGTAATTTCTCAGTAACAGACCCACATATTTAGAACTCATGAGAAAGACAAAGAGAAGTGGTTCTTATCTGAATTCAAAATTTTAATAGGAAAAATGACTCTATTTAATCCATATCCTTGAATCTTCCTCAAAACTAATCCTACTGTCAATTTATTTTTCATTCAGCCCATCTTCTTAAATATTTGTTTAAGCCTTTGTCGCTCAAAAATTCAAAGGAAGATGTATGCCAAGAGTTCTTTCCCTTACTTTTTTTTTTTTTTACATCTATAATTAAAATAGAACTGTAAGCTGGGAGAGGGACTGATTTTGGAGATTAATTGGAATAAGAAAATTGGGCAAGATCCTAATTATCATTTTCTTTCAGTAATTTTGTTCTTTATAATAGTAAATGTATTTAAATTCTCTATTCCCAAAATATGTTTGAAGACTAAATAAATTCTGTGCTTGTTTAAGGATTTATGTAGAAAGCAGAGTGTATGAGGTCGAAGGCAAAAAACTGAGATTCTAACAAACTGTTGCATCATCACCAAATAATCCTTACTGTTTGCATGTCCCCGGAATTAATGTGAAGACTGAACTGAACAAATGCCCTGGCTCTGCGGCTTTTAAGTCTGGAGTCTTTTGGAGTCTGTGTGCACCCTAGAGGAACGTGCCGGATTTTCTCTTTTTAATGTCATTACATGACTCCCCACACTTATGCACTGGTCTTATTTGAAGTCTCACTTGAGCTACTAGGAGTGTCAATCCTAAAAATGCCTTCTATGCAGTCTTAATTTCAAGTTCTAGGTCTCAGCATGTGCTTTTTTTTTTTTTCAATTTTAACACTTCCTTTTATTTTTTTATTTATTTTTTATTTTTATTTATTCATTTATTTATTTATTTTTGTGAGGGAGATCAAGCCCTGAGCTAACATCCGTGCTAATCCTCCTCTTTTTGCTGAGGAAGACTGGCTCTGAGCTAACATCTATTGCCAATCCTCCTCCTTTTTTTTTTCCCCAAAGCCCCAGAAGATAGTTGTACGTCATAATTGCACATCCTTCTAGTTGCTGCATGTGGGACGCGGCCTTAGCATGGCCGGAGAAGCAGTGCGTCGTTGCGCGCCCGGGATCCGAACCTGGGCCGCCAGTAGGGGAGCGCGCGCACTTAACCGCTAAGCCACGGGGCCGGCCCTCAGCATGTGCTTCTATAGCTTAAACATGAGAGAAGGAAACAATAGCTTGAATTCCTTGTGTACCCCAGAAATGATGCCAGACCATGTGTCTTTAGTCTGAGCCTTTAAACAGCAGCCCTGTGGAGTAGGTGGGTATTCTCACTTCACAGATGGGGAAACAGTCTCTGAGTGTAAGTACCTAGCCCAAGGTCACAGAGCAGGTAAACGATGGAGTCGGGATAAAAACTCAATATTAATGACTCGAAAGCTCATTCTATTTCTCCGAACACCAAGGGGGAAAGGATAAAGTTTTAATGAATGCCATAAGCAGAAACATGTAATATTCCTCATGGAAAGCATCAGTAGACTGCAGCTGTTAGGAGCACAATTCTGGACCCATGCTGCCTGGGTTAGATTCCTAGCACTGCCACCTTTAAACCATGTGGCCTTGAACAAGTTACTTACCCTCTCTAGACTCAGTTTTCCAATATGCAGGATGAGGATAATAATAGCAGCTATCACATAGAGTGCTGTGAGGATTAAATAATCAAGACTTGGCTCATAGTAAGTGCTACCTATTATTATTATTAATTGCTGTTGTTGTAATTAATTTTAGCTAGAAGGGTCTTTGGAGGTCATCTTATTTAACCTCTTCTTTTTCTAAGTAAGAGGCTAAGATCCTGATCAGTGGAATGACTTGCCCGGGGTTACAAAGCAAGACGGGAAACAGCATTCAGTTTTTCTAACTTGCAATGTAGGTGTTACATTGTAAACAAAAACAACATTCAGAAGATAATGAATGCTGATGCTGTATTTAGAATTTACTATTGTATTATTTATGAATCCCTAAGCCTTTTCTTCAATATGCCTATTCCTACTGAGAAATAATATCACCTATTTGTAAATTTTTATGGATATTGATAAAAGGAATAAATCAGCAAATTATGAATATACTGCTACATTTTATAAGTCCATAAGATTTAAGAATAGTCTTTTTTATGTACAAATAAAATATTACATGGGAATAGTGAATGGAAAATGATGGTAAAAAATATTTTACTTAAATGTGAGATGTCTTTTTTTAAGCTAAAGAATATAAGACTTCTTGAATATTTGTCAAAATTAATGATGTGGAGCAGAGTTGTCACACTTTCCTTGTTGTCTAACATGCGTTGACTTCCTCTGCATTGCACATTTTGTCTAAAAGAGAAGAGAGCACATTGATTAATGCACATATATTTTAGGTTGTTAAAGTTTCAAAAATGATAAAACTCTGTTTTCACAACAAATTAGAAATATTTTCCTTCTGGAAAAAAAAGTAATGAACTACATAAATATAAAAATCAAAAGTGGCTGTAAATGATGAATGCTACGTTTTTCCTAAAAAAGTTGTTTTTCTCTGTTGAAAGAAAAAAACAGAAAACTATCTTTTTGATTTGTATAAACTTAGAGAATAGTTTCTGTATTTCCTTTAAATTAATATTCAGCACACAAATTAATGAGCACTTATTATATCTAAGGCAATATGTTAGTTACTGGAGATATTGAAATTAATAAGACATAGCTTTGACCATCAACGACATTACAAAGACTAAGTTATATTTTTTCAGTCTAGCATGTTGCTTAGTTACCACTACAAACTGAAATTGTCTAATAGCATTGAACAGTTTGGCTAATAAATACAATAGATTTGAGAAAATGTCAGAGCATTTATACTAATTAAATGGTCTCCCCTTATTACCATACTCTAATTACATTAAATAGTATTAGAGGTACAGTTAATTTTCACTTCAAAAGCCATTGTAATTTCTTTTGTTTGTATAATTAAACTAGAAGAGCTGTAATACATTACAACAGAGCTTGTACAAGATTACTTAAATGATAGCATTTTGCTTTGGGGCAAACAAATAAAACATTTCCAGAAAATTCAAGTAATCTCTTAATTAGGGATCATTCACAGATTGTGGAAATGTTTCTTTATTTCATTAATAAGATTGTACCTTATTTGTCTTATTTGTCCATTTATTTTTATCAAGTGTACCATCTTAATATTCTTGGTCTTACATTTTCATAATAGAGTAAAAGATGTGCCAACCAGCATACTTTCTAATCAGATTTTACAGTGCAAGTTTCTCCTGATAATTTCTGAGGGTAATTTATTGTCATCAGGGGATGATATATACAGTGATGCTGATTAGTATTGGAACTCCTAAATAATATAGCACTGATATTTTTACTAAAGGTTCTTCTTAGATATAATTCTAAGGCAGTTTACCTTGGTATCAAGGTATATGTCCATATATACAAAGATATACACAAAATATTCCAAATAAAAACTGTACTCATATTTTACCTATGCTTTCATTTTTCATGTTTCACAGACTTTTCAGTTGAAGTCTTCCAAGGGGATAGACAGGATATAGCTCTAAGGAATTCCTTCACTATTTTGTATGTTAAAGTAAAAGGAAAGTTAACTCTTCCACGTGGGAAGTCTGGTCAGGTGGAAATACAGGAATGGAGCTCAAGGAGGAGATATAAGATAGAAGAGACCGGAAGGGAAGACCAGAGCTCTGAGGGGTGAGATAATCCGTGTGCAATATAGGTATTGTTGAAAAGCTAAGAGGAGAAATTGATCACTCAGTGTCGATGAAGCTGTGGAAACAAGAAATTCCTTAAAACAGGGATGATCCCCAGTGTAGCAGAGATGAAGAACAAAGATAATCCAGAAAGAGTCATTTGTTGTGGAAAAAACAGAGAGGCTTGAGTTCAGGGTAATTAAGACAGGATTGAGTAGGAGGAAATGAAAATGTTAAGTGTTGATCACATATCAAGTAATTTGATAAAATTATAAAAATTAAATGTAATAGTGGATTTGACAGCAAGTTCAGATCCAGTTTTCTTATTTTAGTGTGCTATTTATTTTCCTGCAAGAAGTTTGCATGATAGAAGGACATTCTGTTATTCATTATTTCAAAGAACAAATATTTATGGAACAGATTCTCTGTAAAATAAAACATTATTTAAGCCATGTTAGGGCAAAATGAAAACAATAGAGATTAAGAAGCTTTCAGACAAGATCAAGCATGTTCAGGGTGGTATGGCCATAGACATACTTCTCAACAACAAAAAAACTAACAACCCAATTAAAAAATGGGCAAAAGACCTGAACAGACAATTCTCCAAAGAAGATACACAGGTGGCCAACAGGCACATGAAAAGATGTGCAACATCATTAAGTATCAGGGAAATGCAAATCAAAACTACAATGCGTTATCACCTCACGCCCATCAGAATGGCTATAATTAACAAGACTGGAAACAACAAGTGTTGGAGAGGATGTGGAGAGAAGGGAACTCTCATACACTGCTGGTGGAAGTGCAAACTGGTGCAGCCACTATGGAAAACAGTATGGAGATTCCTCAAAAAATTAAGGATAGAACTAACATATGATCCAGCTATTCCACTGCGGGGTATTTATCAAAGGACATGAAAACATGAATGCGTAAGGATACACGTGCCCCTGTGTTCATTGCAGTATTATTCACAAAAGCCAAGACGTGGAAGCAATCTAAGTGCCCATCAAGGGACGAATGGATAAAGAAGAAGTGGTATATATACACAATGGAATACTATTCAGGCATAAGAAACGATGAAATCCAGCCATTTGTTTCAACATGGATGGACATTGAGGGTATTATGCTAAGTGAAATAAGTGAGAGGGAGAAGGTCAAATACCATATGATCTCACTCATAAGTAGAAGATAAAAACAACAACAAACAAACACATAGAGACAGAGATTGGATTGGTGGTTACCAGAGGGAAAGGGGGGAAGGAGGAGGGTGAAAGAGATGATTAGGCACATGTGTGTGGTGATGGATTGTAATTAGTATTTGGGTGGTGAACATGATGTAATCTATGCAGAAAGAGAAGTATAATGATGTATACCTGAAATTTATACAATGTTATAAACCAATGTGACTGCAATAAAATTAAAAAATAAAATAATTCAAGTAAAAAAAAAAGAAGCTTTCAATTTAATGTAAGAAAGGTAAGGATTATTGAGATCGAGATTTGATGGAATCATGGCTGCAGATAAAGAAATGACACCATTTACATGGAATCTGAGAACCAATGACTCAGGAAGTTAAAGAGATCTGGAGTCTTTATGCTCACATAAGATCTACTATAACAGATATTTCCATTACTTTCATAGATGTGGATGCAGTAAGCGACAACCAGCTGCATAGGAAACATCTCTTGCTCTCAAGGGAGAGTTGGAAAACTCACTCACAAACAATGTTTTTGCAAGCCAGTGTGTATTTGTTTGAACCAACAGCTCTACAAAAGCAGAAGGAAAGATCATTTGTGCCTAGGGAGACCAGGTAAGGTGTGAGGAAAGGTTTGAATGGGATCCTGGCCTTAGGAATGGGCAGTGTTACCACAGTAATAAACTGGAGGAGGAGCAAAAGCCAGGAGTGTAGACCATTTAGCAAACCATGAGTTGAATAGAAAGCTAGTAGCATAGACTTTATTTAGAGGATTAGCGAATGAGGAAGGTGGAGGAAGACTAAGTGCAGGTTGCAGAGGGCCTCGAGTGCCTGGAGAAGGGTTGATGCTTCATAGGCAGGCAGTACTGAGCAGGGGAAAGCAGAATCAAAGACTGTTCAAGATTTCTTTCACCATGTGTCTAAATAGGGGAAAAAAACTCATGGTAAAGCGTTATCATCCTACATTATATGCTCTGAAATGAAACCTCAAAAGTAGACTGATTTTTCTGACAGGTGAAGTGTTTGTAGGAAATTATATGAGTATTTGCAAGGACACTTGAGAAGAAGTAAAGCTACTTGTGTTAATAAGTGATTTCCTAATGAGATTAGAAATATAAGTAGGAAGTGTTTTGAGGGAAAGACTATAAAGAAATGAAAATAAAAGATGGTTCTTACTTGCTAATTAGGACAGAATGGCAACTTTAGAAAAATCACAGTGGTGAATATTACTATTCCCTCAAAGAGGAGGGACTCTTTTTTCATCCAATCCAATTTAAGAATTGTCTACTCTTCCTTTGAATTTGACTAGTCAAATATAAAGAATAATTTTAAAAAGAGAAAAATGTCGGGCTGGCCCCTTGGCTTAGCGGTTAAGTGCGTGCGCTCCGCTACTGGTGGCCTGGGTTCGGATCCCGGCTGCGCACCGACGCACTGCTTCTCTGGCCATGCTGAGGCGGCGTCCCACATACATCAACTAGAGGGATGTGCAGCTATGACATACAACTATCCACTGGGGCTTTGGGGGAAAAAAGGAGGAGGGTTGGCAATAGATGTTAGCTCAGAGCTGGTCTTCCTCAGCAAAAAGAGGGGGATTAGCATGGATGTTAGTTGAGGGCTGATCTTCCTCACACACAAAAAAAATAATAAAAAAAATAAAAAGAGAAAAATGTAGAAATGGTTTACCATGAGAACTCTAATAATGAAAATCATTGCCAAGTCATTTGGTAATATACTTATATTTTTCAACACCTCTTCACATTTAGTAATTTCCTATGCAACAGTGGAAATAACGGATAAGAGTGATTTTCTTGGCTGGAAAATAACTGATCCAAAATGAATGAAAATCTTGAACTCAGGCATACTGAAGATGCTAGTTATGACTACATATAAAAAAGCTGTTACAGTCACATGGAATCTTTAGAACCAAGAAGTGATTGAACTTCAAAGGTTTATTTTTAATGTAGATTCTTTCTTTTTCATAATTCTTAGGTTTTTTAGAATACATCCAGGAATCAAGCATTATGAAAGTTTCTCAGTTCTCAAACTTAGCAAATTCAGTTAATAGCATTTTTTTCTCTATGCTTCAAGAGAACATCAAAATCCAAGCTCCAAGACCTGGTCTCTTCTCTTCTGGTGTTGATACATGTATTAGTTTTCTAGGGCTGCTGTAACAAAGTACCACAAACTGAGGGGCTTAAACAACAGAAATTTACTTTCTCACAGTTCTAGAGGCTAGAATTCCAATACCCAAGTTTTGACAGAGTTGGTTCCTTCTGTGGGCTGTGAGAGAGAATCTCTGCCATGCCTGTTACCTAGCTTCTGGTGGTTTGATGGTGATCTTTGGTATTGTTGGCTTATAGTAGCATCATCTTGATCTCTGTCTTCATCTTCACATGCCATTTTCTCTGTATATATGTCTGTGTCCACATTTCCTCTTTTAATAAGGATACCAGTCATACTGGATTGAGGCACACCCTACTCAGTATGACCTCATCTTAACTAATTACATCTGCAATGACACTATTTCCAAATAAGGTCACATTCTGAGGTTCTGGGAGTTAGGACTTCAACATATGGATTCAATCTCTAACACAACTCAACCCATAACAGTGTGTAATAAGAGATGGGTGTAGATATCATTGAGAGTCATCTTGTGGATCATCTACTCCTTTCAAATCTTCTGTCTCTTATAGTTATCCAGAGAAACTGAAGATACAGAGGCAATTTGTATCAGAAGACGGATTGTTTTCTTTACGTCAAGTTCTCCCATTGGGGATAACCTCCTCACTGGCTCCTGTAACATCAACCCTTACCCCAGCCTTAATTCTCTAACATAATCTTTCCCTGAGTCACCTGGGAAAAATATCACTTTTATATTACCCACTCCTCAATAACCTTCAGTAGCTCTCTGGTAACTACACAGTGAAGCCCCACTCTCCAAAACATGCTATTTAGAGTATACCACCTACCGAAGCATACCTGTCATTTTACTCCTCTTAGTCTGCACAGTACAGATCCAATGTTCCAGCCAAACTCAACTCCTCACCATTTTCTGAACAAGCCAAAACTTTCTTATTTCTGCACCTTTGTTAATGCCTATTTTCTTATTGGAAACTCTTTCTTTTATGCATCCTGTGAGCCTGGCTGCAATCCCACCTCTTCCATGACACGGTAACTATGCACGAGTTGTTCCCACCTCTCATTCCTATAACACTCATGGTCTATGAGTCATTTTGAATTAATTTTTGTTTGTATTGCTGCTTTGTTTTTTTTTCCTTCACGTCTTATGCCTTACCTCCCCAGCTGGCTCGTACACATCTTGGGAGCAACTCTGTTCTGTTCTGTGTTTCATAGAGTAATGCAGGTCCTCAGACAGTGTTGACACATGGAGGACTGATTTATTGTGTCTCTTCTCACCTGTGAAGTGTACAGTGGCTGTGCTATTGCTTCACTTTCATGTTTTGTGCACCCACAGTTGGTTGCTACATCTCCAGTTCCACATTATCTCATATCTCAGTGGGATTTGGATCCATCCCATTGAACTAGTTCATTTAGTCCTCAGAGCTTTAGTTACCGTATCTATAACATCAGGAAGTCATACTAAGTTAGTTCTAAAGTTACTCTCCAATCTGAGGTTCCATAATTTAAGAATCTCCATATTATGTCATTTAAAATGAAATATCTATATAAAGTTAATCAAACATGGCAGGCTTTTACACAGATATATATGTATAGATGGATGGATTGGTGAACTTAGTGTCATTGTTGTTTTTTTTCCCCTCTGTCAGTGCTGACTGACAGTTTAGTGACCCTCAATTATTTGTTTGATTTTATAATCTATACTCTGGCTATGTTGAAAATAGTTTTGTAAATAATAGTTTTGAAAATAATTTTCTATTAAAAATAAAAACTAATTAGAAGGTAATTTGAAGGTAATTTCTCTAATGATATATGAGGAACTACTAGCCAGTAGTGATTAGCCACAGGGAGCAGGATTGGGGAAATGAGAGGGAGTGGACTTTTTCACTTTAAACATTTTTTTTAACAGAGTACATGTTTCTTTCACAATTAAAAAAAAAGAATAATCAGGCAGTTTGGGGGCTAGTGCCATGTTTTAAAGAAAAAAACATCAGGCTGGTGAAAATCAAGAATAAAAATGTACAAATGTCTCCTCCTTCCTTCATATGGATCTTAGAAGCATTTGCCAAATCTCAAAGTGTCTGGAGTACTACAATAGATGTGTTGGTGTCCTATCATATTATAACATTGAGTGCTTCTTCATAATCCTTAGTAAGGAGACTAGTGTTTTGAAGATGGAGGGAAAGTAAAATAAACCAGAAACCCAAAAGAAGCAAAATAGTATGTGGTCCTTGGTATCTGAGCTGACTTAATTACCGCAAGTAGATGAGCACTGAATATGATTCTAGATTCCCTGGAAACTCAGGCCAAAATGAATTATCTTGGGCTGTATCTTTATCAATGTGTTATAGAAAAAAGGCATGTAAGTAAATCTACAGAGAAAAACTGTCCTGGCATTGACTGAGAGATAAAATCCATTTTGTTAGTTCTTTTGTAAGGGATGTTGGGACACAGAATAGAACATGTCTTCAACTACAGTTTTGTAGAAGATACACCTTGTTTCAATGGGCATTTCTTTTACTGAGGCTCTAATAGTGCTGAGTGCATAATACTCTGTCTTAACACAAGGGAGTTATTCTTGCATAGAGTGGAAAACACGGCCCAGGTCCTTTGCTTTCTGATAATCCAACTTTTGCAGAGTTTAAAGGAAAAGATTGAAATTTCTGGCTTGTTAATGTATCCATAAGATTGCTTTGAAACTTCCTTGAATATGTAATTATAAGATGAGTAAGGCATGTGAGTCCAGGAGAGGGAGGAACCTCCTAGGTAGGCATGCCCTCTGTGTGGAGTTCCCACTGAAAATCAGCCTCTGTTCCAATAGGAATGTGGCAAATAGGGAGAAGACAAGTCTAGAGAGAGTGGCTTCACTAATTAGGTAGTGGAAACAAGTGGGACTGGAGCTGAGGAACAGAACCGTGGTCCCCAGGCCAGGATAGCATGGGGATGGGTGTGAGAAGTTGTCCAGTTCTCTCTTCTGCAGAAAGATAATGCAGGGTGCTCAGCAGCTTGCCTAAATATTGGGGAAGAAGTTAAGGCAGCTGTTGGAAGTTTATGTCAGTTCAACTCATTGGAAATTCAACTGAATAGGTCAATCCATTGGAATTTCAGCCTGTTAGAATAACAAGTTGTGACCTTAACCAGTCCAGGCTTAACCATACCATCATATAGGAGAGCTCCCTATCCTGGTCCTCATGAACTAGGCTCTTTTGGTCACTACAGATAACTACACACTCCCTCCTTATCCAGGAGTATTGATTTTTGTGACTCATCACCTTTCCAAGATAGAGGTATTTTTATAAGCAGAAAAATGCTCACCTTCTTTTATTTTTGTTAGTGAGGGCCTTCTCACCTCAGCTTCTGAACACCAGTGCAGGAATTAAACAAACTTTTTCACTCATGTTCTTCCATCATCTTGTCCAATAAATACTCAATCTAAGGCGTACCACCTCTTACTTAAAAGTTGTGGGTTTTTTTATAATCAAGTTTTATTATTTCTGCCAATGTCAATGTAGAGAGTGAAGGAAACCAAATTTATTAAACTTCTCTCATAAGTCAGATACTCTGCTAACTACTAACACCATATTCTAGATAATTTAAACAAAGTCTCAGAGAAGTTCAGTAATTTGTTATGATCTTATGCTTAGACCCAGGATTAAATCCAGGTCCATTTTACACACAAACATTTATTTCCCATTGTGTATTCCTGCACAATGGGAAAATTAAAATTATTTCCTCTTGCCTTTTATCTATTTCGGGCATTTCCTGGCCTAGTGCTTACAACATAGGCGCTATGGACCAAAATTTACTTTCTGTGTAACTCTAGACTTAAGGATCTTGTCACTAGAATCCTGTGTTGTCAGATGCAGACAAATTGTGACGTTCACTGGATGTGGTTGGTAAATAGTATTTATAATAGCCTCGAGTTCCTACTGGTTAGCATTTGCCTCACTCAGTGGGTTTTGATTTTACAAGAATGACTCTGTGCAAGAGCTCCCATAATGTACAAAATATCTAAGGGATTCTCTGGTATCCAGGACTGGTGCTGATCCCTTTCTTGAGTCCTTGGGTAAATAGCCATCGCAGGGATACACACTTGGATCAGACTTTAAGATAAATGAATGGAGTTATTGAGTTGTAAAGCCTGGAAAATAGTTCTGGACATTTCCATACACACACACACACACACACACACACACACTGCCACCTTCTCCCACCATATGCACACATATATAGGAAATTAGGTGCACAAAACCTTGTGTAGGAAAATTCAGTTCTTTCAACACATAAATAGTAAAGAAGGAACTGGCAGACAATTGATGCAAAAATATTATTAGAAAAAATGTAAAAGAGAGCAACAAATTTGTCAACAGATAATGAACACATAAAAAATTGTCGCTAAAGAGCATATATGAAAGTTGTGAAAGTTTTACTATGTCTTAAAAATTTTATATGATAGCTTCCAACACAATATTGAAGGAGAAGAACAAAGTTAAGTGACTGATACTCCCTGACTTCAAGACCTACTATAAAGCTACAGTAATCAAGACAGCAGTATTGGCAAAAAAAACAAAACAAAACAAAACAAAAACAGACAAATAGATGAATAGAACAGAATCGAGAGCCCAGAAATAGATCTCGATGAATATAGTCAACTGATCTTTGACAGAGAAGTAAAGGCAGTTCAGTGAAGCAAAGATCTCTCTTCAACAGATGGTGCTAGTACAGCTGGACGTCCATATGCAAATAAAAATGAATATAGACACGGACCTTACACCTTTCACAAATATTAACTCAGAATGGTTCACAGACTAAATGTAAAATAAAAGTCATAGAAGTTAACACAGGAGAAAACTTAAATGACCTTGGGTATAGTGATACCTTTTTAGATACAACACCAGAGGCACAATCTATGAAAGAAATAATTGATAAGCTGGACTTCATTAAAATTAAAAATTTCTCTGTGAAAGACAATATCAAGAGAATTAGAAGATGAGCCTTAGACTGAGAGAAAATATTTGCAAAAGATACATCTGATAAAGGACTCTTATCCAAAATATACACAGAACTCTTAAAACTCAACAATAAGAAAACAAACAACCCAATTTAAAAATGGGCCAAAAACCTTGACAGACACCTCTCTCAAGAAGATATACGGATGGCAAACAAGCATATGAAAAGATGCTCCATATCATGTGTCATCAAGGAAATACAAATTAAAATAACAATGAGGTACCACTACACACCTGTTAGAATGACCAAAATCGGGAACACTAACAACACCAAATGCTGGTGGGGATGTGGAAAAACAGCAACTCCGATTCATTGCTGTGGAAACGAAAAATGACACAGCCACTTTGGAAGACAGTTTTGTGGTTTCTCACAAGACTAAACATACTCTTACCATATGATGCAGCAATCTTGCTCCTTGGTATTTATCTAAAGGAGTTGAAAACTTATGTTCACACAAAAACCCACACACAGATGTGTATAGCAGCTTTATTCATAATTCCCTGAACTTGGAAACAACCGAGATGTCCTTCAGTAGGTGAATGGATAAATAAACTGTGGTATATCCAGACAGTGGAATGTTATTCAGCACTAAAAAGAAATGAGCTATCAAAGTATGAAAATACATGGAAGAAACTCAAATACATAATACTAAGTGAATCAATCTGAAAAGGCTACATACTGTGTGATTCCAACTATATGACATTTTGGAAAAGGCAGAACTATGGAGACAATAAAAAGATCAGTTGTTGACAGGGCCTAGGGTGGAGGGAGGGATGAATAAGCAGAGCACAAAGGATTTTAGGGCAATGAAAATACTCTGTATGATATTTTAATGATAGATATATGTCATTATCCCTTTGTCCAAACCCACAGAATGTACAATGCCAAAAGTGAACCCTAAGGTAAACTATGGACGTTGAGTGATTATGATGTGTCATTGTAGGTTCATCCTTGCTGCAAAATGTGTGATTCTGGTGAGTAATGTTGATAATGGGGGAGGCTACGCATGCATGGGGACAAAGGGTGTATGGAAATCTCTGTACCTTCCTCTCAATGTTATTGTAAACCTAAAACTCCTCTAAAAAAATTAAGTCTAAAAATTTTTTAAATCAAGTTCTTACTTCTATGAACAAAGACCATGAATCATAAATACAAGAACTCAAGAAAGAGTTGAGACAGTGAGAGGAAATGGAGTGTCAATTGGAAGGTTTTAATGAAGTGAAAGAAACAAATCAAAATCATCACAGAAATATAAAAGAATTGGAAGGAGCAGACATAAGAATAGACACTGTGGAAAACACAGCAAGGATATATTGAGGGTATAAGTAAGAGGATGCAGGAAGGTAAAACAAAAATAGAAGATAAAAAGGATTAAGGAAAAAATGATAGATATATAAACCAGGCAAAGAAGATGCTGTATATGCATAATTGGAATCCCTAAAGAAGAAAACCAAAAACAATGGAACAAAACAAATATTTGGAAATATATCCTGAGAAAAAAAAGTTGTGGAAAGAAAAGAATACCTGAACCTATTTACTGAAAGGATATTTCATGTACCAGTGAAAATTGACCCAAACCACTAAAAACTGGTTTAGTTCTGCTATGTACACAAGACATATGTCCTCGAAACAAATCCTAGCAAATTCACTAGCTTTTAATGATACGGAAAGCATCCTTTAAATAGCCAGGCAAAATGATCACATTACTTACAAAAGTTAAAAAGTCACACTGGCCTTAGATTTCTTTCTGGCAGTATTCAATACTAGAAGTCAATGGACCAAAACCTCTGAGATGTTCAAGGAAGGAAAATATAAGCCAAGGATTTCATGTCCAACCAAGATTTTTGTTAAGTATAAAGGCTACAAACAATACATATTGAATGTGCCACAACTCAAGAAATACTGCTCACCTGTCAGAGGCTGAGCATCAGCCAATCAAGGAATAACAGAAAAATTTGCAAAATGACTGGTGGTAAGCATTTAATATGACAATTTAGAAATATACAAATAAATATCAGGAGAGTAGGGGGACAGTATTTTGGCACTTTCTTACAAAACTAAACATGCAGCTACCATATGTAGAATACCACAGGTACAATATTTACTGATTGCCTCATCTGTAATAGTGTGGAGTCAAAAGGTATCCTTTAAAGCTGAAAAATCAAGGAACAGAATTATAGCTTGGCTATACATAGCTTGGCTATATAACTTAGTACAAAGATGTTGATAAATATTATTTAAAAATGCACAATTTCTAAATAGCTAAAATTAAAAATGATGAATAACTTGGAATGACAGCATTGATTTTAAAAATTGTGCATATAAAAATTGAGTAGTCCTTTAACAAAACAAAATAGTGAGGTTAACGTAATATTTTTTTCTCCTGAAAAGACACTCTTAAGACAATTTATGTCAAAACATAACTATAAAATATTACTGCTCTTCTTTGTAGAGTCATGCCACCTTTCGGTCAGTGATGGACCGTATATATGATGGTGGTCCCATAAGATTAGTACTATATAGCCTAGGTGTGTAGTAGGCTATAGCATCTAGGTTTGTGTAAGTGCACTCTATGATGTTTGCACAATGATGAAATCACCTAATGATGAATTTCTCAGAACATATCCCCGTTGTAAAGTGATGAATGACTATACTTAATTTTGAGAAAATTTATTATACCGCATGAAATCATGGTTAAGTTGAAGGCTGTAAACCTAAAGAAAATAATTAAATAGTACAATGTCTGTTGACTTTTTTGTGGTCAATACACACTTGAGTGGTTGTAGAATCAGAGTATCTTTTGCTTGGCTTGGAAAGCTTCTGAGGAGTCAAGAAAGCACTGTCCCTTAGTAAGAAGGGGAAGTACCCTCATGAGTTGATAGAGAAGTCACCACTCTCAAGGAGCAACTACAAGGCTCTCCCATCACTTAAGTCGGTTTGCACGAGAGCCCCTGGATTTTTGATCTCAAGGAAGCAAAAATTTATTACAACATGTAACATGTGATACAATATATTTGGGGTCCCAAACACTTCTGAAAATCTGATGAAAATGATCAGACCTTTCTCCAGGAATGCACATGTCACATTTTACCAGTAGTTGCACAGAGACCCTGAAGCTCATCCAAAGAGACCCTCTTGGTTTATAGTCCCCGGATTAAAGACCCAGGTTTAAAAAGTTCTTTGGACTTAGGTCAGAGTTTCTACTGTTGATCTTGCTGGTCAAAATGACAGGTGTTTCTGAATGCGCTGATAGAAGGAAAGCTGCTAAAACAGCATTCATGGTCCACCTAAGCCATCTCTTTTACTTATTGTGGAGTGCGAGAGTGTCAGTTCTCAAAGTTTGGTCCTCAGATCACTCCCATCAGAAACACTTGGGTTCCTGTTAAAAGTGGAGGTTGGTTGGTTTGTTTTTTTTGACCACACACTAGACTAGAGGAGGCAGAAGCCACTTCAGCATCAGGGCTGGGTTCCCTGCTGCTCTAAACCCTACGTAGGGCAGCAACAACTAAATAGCCCCAGCCTGATTCCCACTTCCCCCTAAATTCAAACATTCTAGTGCTATGGCAGTAGGTTGCCAAGGGGAACAATTAATCATTATGAATCCAAAAGGGTTTTTTTTTTTTCTATTTTAAAATGACTAACACTAGAGAACACTTAACCACGTGTCCAACCTGCAGGTAGACACTATTGCAAAGGGAAGTTTTATGTCCATTGCAGCTCAGTCATCACTTGTCCTAAAAATAGGTAGGAAGATGTTCCAGGGTTACTAGCTTCACTCTCTTGCATGCAGCTCAGCGTGGTGGTGATGCTGAAGCGAGGACAGCCAGTATGTGTGACTAGTAGGCACACACCACATCACAATTAAGGATTCAATCACCCATGTGGCAGAGAGGCAGCACCGAGTACTGTATTCCATCTTTTAGCCAGAGATTAGAACATGCTTTATGAATGAGCATTGTCCTACATGGTTTTCTCTGTGGGCACTGTGGTTCAATTTGGAGAACAGAGGGCACTTGTGCTCAGCAGATTTTCACTATTGTGCTCTTTCAAGAGGTGATCTAATAGGTACCCAAGGTAAATGTGTGTCAAGCATTACAGATTCAAGTCATCACTTTAATTGTATCAAGAAAGACTGATATAATCTTGATCTCAAATTTGAACCAACTCCTCAGATTACTTCATTGAAATCTGAGTGCATCTCTTTCTGCACAGCTGACTTATGCTGTAGCTTTTTCTGTTTGCAAATTTTTTTATCTTCAGGTGCAGTGAAATCCTGGACATGTATAGGAGTGTGCTCAAAATATTTAATTTGGTACTCTGCACCCTGCAGGGCCAATGCAGCAGAGTTTCATATGCTCCAATTTGTTACTGCACTTCTATAGAATTCACAATGAATTTCACAGTAGAATGTACAATATAAAATGCTCCCAATTTCACACATGTTTTAAGATATAAAGATCGCTTGAAAATTCTGTAAATTCAAAAACTCAGTGAACTAAATGGATGTTTGGTATTTCTCTAATAAATGTTTTAAGTACCAAAAATCCATTTACTTCACTGAGTTTTTTTCATCCGTTTAGTTTTCAATACTGGGAAAAATAAATAGATTTTTATTTGTTTTCAATTTCAGATTTAATTATTAAAAGCCACTGTTAGTATGAAAAATCATATATACCATTCACTCTTTCATCTTAACACACTATTTAAAATTTCTCCATTCTTCTATTTTGTGAGTACATACATTATAAATGAAATATTGGGAAGCTCTTTCTTCCTTCTTATACATAATTTGTTTTTATTTCAGATTGGTCATTCTTTAAACTTTATAAATTATAACAATATATATTTATCCCTATGAGAACATAGACTTTGAATTTGGGCAGATTAATCCTCAGATCTTGGCAAAGCTGTTAAAAACTATGTGACTTTGGGCATGTTATTTAACCTCCCTGAACCTCAGTTTACCCATGTCCTAAATGGATACAAAATGATGTCCTTCTGATAGATCTGTCCTGAGAATTAAATGAGATAATTCATGTAAACCAACGCATTGTAAATGCTCAATAATTGTTAGCTATTATTATGATATAACCCTTTTTGTTCTTTTGAACTATTGAGTTGTTTTCCCAAGAATGGGAATATTGGTTGAATGATGTGGAGACTTATTCATTTAATCATAATATATTTGAATGTCTACTCTATACTGAGTGCTAAAACAAGGTGGTGAACAAGGTGGTCCCAGAATAAGAGGTGTTTCCAGTTTGGAAGAAAAGACAGACATTGCATTAGGTAGTTATACTTAAATACACTGTTGCAGAAGAGAAAGTGGAGGGAAAGGAAAAATTGGAAGGAAAAAATTGGAAAGGAAAAATTGTTAAGGAAAAATTGACTGAGATATATGTGCCTGATTAACTTCTAAACTACTGAACGTTTTACTTTTTTTAAACAATTTGTGAGAGTAATGTGCCTAGTTACCAAAATCCTCAATAGATTTTAGCTAATTTTTTTCTTTATTTCTAACTTAATAGCTGAAAAATATTACTTCCTTTTAGTCAGCATTTTGTGTAGTTCTTCATTTCAAGTGTATTTATATATCATGATTCTGGGTTTTAAAATTTGTCAAAAAGATTTACTCATCCTTTGTCCACTAAGGATGTGGTAGTGTCCTTAAGATAATACAGTTATCTTAGGATAAATATTTTGGGTTTTCCTTTATCTATTTCCTATATTTTTTACTATTTTTCTGATGTTAAGTTTTGTGGTGGTTGTACCAAAGTTTTGCAGTTTTTATATTATCACATATATTCTGTTTTTCCTTGATAATTTCTTCCATTGCTTCAATATTTATACTGTACATTTTCCAAGGGTTTTTTTTGCTTCTTGACCTTGAGAGCTCTCTAACTATATCCAAAATGCCACTGATATCACAGCAGGCATTTTTTTCTTTTCTATACATAAACCGTGGTTACTGAGGTTCCCTCAAGCACTGTGCAAAGAAGCAAAATGAAGGTTGAAAACACAACCTAAAAACTCTGCTCTGATAAAAAGAAACTGTGCCAAAATCATTGTAGATCTTTCCATTTGGTTAAGAGAGTGATTCACGTTGTCAGTTTTGTAAGATCTTCAGAGTATCTGGGTGAATTAGAGGAGAACTTCCCCCAAATTAAAAGTGACCTTCACAATGGACATTTATATTTCTGTTGTTCTTTTTCCAAAATGATTCATCAGTTCATAGATCAGCAATGTAAACCAAGAAACAAATCACTTATGATTGAGAAATTTCAGCATGAATGTTAACTTATAGACTTTTTCTTAATATTTTAAAACCACTCCTTTCAGAACCCATTTGAATGTTCTTAAAGCAGCCCCTGAAAATTGTTGGTAATCATACATATCATACACATATAATTGAATTATACTTTTAAGAATAATCTGATAAAGATGAATGGGGTGCTAGAATTTAATCAGTTTTTAATCCAGACTCTGTCACCCTTATAGTTTCCCAGTTATAGGTCTTTGATGGGAAGCATCCTGTGGTTGTCATTTTTAAATCTCCTGTGTTGAAGATTTTCAACTAAACTTTCTGAAATTTCAGGAGTAATATGGTGGAGGCAGAGGTTGTAATGCGTATTACTCTTTCCAAAAAGATACTATAGTTCTTTAAAACAGAAACCGGACTCCCTGGGCATACATAGGTGTGGTTTAATAGAGGGTCACCTGATAGTCTGACTCAGAGGAATATTCATGTTGTTTAACAAGTAATACAAGTACACAATCAAGGCCTCCTGCAGGACCAGATGTCACTTCCTGGTGACCGAATTATGGAGAGAGATCACAAGAAGGACTGAGATGGGTCGGGGCAGTATCTATCACCTGGCATGGAATTCTCTCAATATTTTCACAGCCAGTTTAGCCACACCTGCGCACACAAGTGGATGTATTCACCTTGGTCTGACCAGTGGCTTAAGTTATGCTACGCTGTCCTCAAGGTTTATCATGATACAAAGTCAGCAACAGTTCCTCTCTGGTTTTATTATGATACTCTTAGACTGGGATGAAACCTAAAAACAGCATGTCTGAAGAACTGGAGTCAGGAGGGGGAAATTCTCCAGTCCTTGAGTCAAGTCTCTAATTGTAACCTCGACAAATCTCTCAGAGTGTAAGTGGTAGGGAAAAATTAATTGAGGGGAACATTTCCCATACCTTTTATTGGCTCACCCATGAGGTCTGCTTGCCCAGGTCACAGTTTGTGGTTCATATTGTGAACTGAGACTTGAAGAAGATCATATATTCCTAGTCCACTCCTGTCAGTCTTTGGAGCCATCCTGAGATTTGTTTCCAACAAAATCATTGGATTTTTGCTATATGAACTACCAATAAATTCTTGTTTGTGTGACAAATTGCTGTATAAGATTCAGACCTACCTTGTAGAATGCAATGCAAAGAGCTATGTCTCCAACTGGAAATGTCTCAAACCCTAAATTAACTCACTCTAGACTTCCTTATTTGTGGAGTACTTGCCTTAGAAATCTTCAGTCCCAGGCTGGAAGAGGTAAATGGAGCTCAATGCTAGCCAAAGATTCATGTAGCTACTTTTAGAGAGTAGCTTTCTCTAGTAGAACAATATTTTTGTTTTGTTTCCATGATGAGCAATTAAGTTAAAGAAATGTCTCAAAAATTCTTGTGGATCAGAAAGTCAAGGGTTAGGAAAAGAGCTATCCTGTAAAGTTATTAACATGTCTATTTTTTGTACTGTTCCTTTTAATTTTTCTTGTTTTTGTTTCTCCTTTAAGTTATACCCCAATACCTGGGGTCATTTTTCTCATCCAAACAACAAAGGTACAATGATTTTATGATTAAGAAACTAGCCAAAGACATATAGGTTTCAACAAAGAGTTTAAAATTCTTCTCCCTTTTCAAATTTTCATGACCATTCATTTCAAACTCTAATCTTACATTTTTTCATTTTATGTTGATTTTTATATATTTCCTAGATATTTTAAAGCATTTATTGAACATCTCAGTATATCTAACAATGAGCTAAATATTTGAAGAGATACAAAAGAAGTTTATAATGTCAACTGTGATGTTAATTAGTGTATCATTTGAAAACACTAAAAATTGCATTTGGAAGCATTATTGTATGTAAGAAATTGTGAGTGATAATATGTAAAAAAAGTCCTTAATTAAACATAACTAAAATTCAAAATAAGATTTTTCAGGCTGTTGGGAACCAAAATGACCTTTTCTCTATTTTGTGATTCTTAACCATGTCTACTGACATTTATCAATGTATAACTTTGTGCTAGACACTTGGATATCCATTATCTTATGTAATATTCACACTCCAATGAGGTTGGTAATATTAGCTGTGTTTTATGG
The DNA here is from genome assembly GCF_020826845.1 of Diceros bicornis minor. Taxonomy (NCBI): domain Eukaryota; kingdom Metazoa; phylum Chordata; class Mammalia; order Perissodactyla; family Rhinocerotidae; genus Diceros; species Diceros bicornis. Next base: position 16,972,080 of record NC_080742.1, on the reverse strand, counting down.
ATAAGGAAATGGAGCACTAAAGTTACATAAGAAGTAAGTGGCAGAACCAGAATGTGAATCCAGGTCTCCTAACTCCAAGTCCTTGCCTCTGTCCAATGTCATAGCTGACTCTCCAAAGTGTTTTCTAGATTACGTATAGATGAAATGGATGGGTGAGCAATTGGATAGCAGATCTATTTTATTATTCACTCATAGTATGTTATCATCTTTAACTCTAAGTAATTGAATTTCTTTTGGAAGCAAAAAGTTTCCTACCCCACAAGGGAAAAATTGACCACTCAGAGGATACTAGAAAAGTATTTAAATTCAAAAAAACACAAAAGTTGATTACTTTAAAATTCTTAGAGGAACATATTGACTTGCTGCTATTTTTTTATAAAGCCAATTATTTTCTCCCACTGAGCTGTTAGTGTTATTATTTTTTTAATTAATTGGTATTGGTGTATTTTAATTTCATTGTCTTTTATATTTTTATATCAAATGAAGATGTTTTGAAAATGACTTTGGTTAATAAATTAAACATTCAATAAAATTACTTTTGTGCCTACGTCAATAATCAAATGGATTTGAGTATCAATTTTTAAGCTCTTGTTTATTAACTCAGGGAAATAATATGCACTATTTAATAATCTGTATATATATTCCGTGATTCCCAAATGAGCTTTTCTTTGTTTAAAAAATTTCGTAGTTAAAATAGAAAATACTTCAATGATCCTATATTCTACTTGCAGCCCTAGTTTTACAAAAAGGAAGAAAAGACAGTCCCATTTGTAAGAAGAAAAGGACTTTTCTTCATTTCCATAAAGTTAGGAAAAACAGAAATCCTATCACAAATTCAGTTGAGTTTATGATGTAGGAAAGGCTCAATCAGTCAGTTCCTTTCTGACACCAAATTCTAAAGATGACCCTTGCAAGTCCTGCAGTGTAACTAAGCTTACACAGGATGATTTTCATGATGTGGTACTTCCTGAACATGGGACAGGAGTGGCAATTATAGGGAACTTGCAGATATTGGTAATGTTCCTAGTAAATTTCTTATAAAGTAGAATAAAATTATAATTGTAAAAGTATTTTAAAGTTTTGTGAGGAAGAGATACTGAAGCTTGCGAGACTAATAGGATCCAAAAGTTTGTGTATACAACAAACAAACGAAACAAACATTCTCGGTAGAGTAGTTTCATGGATGTAGATTTTGTAATATGAGACACCAACCTGATTAATATGTAACTGGAGAGAATTATAGGGCATTAATGCATCTTATTTTATGAGCTAACTGTGGTTTAGAAGTCAAGCTATATAAGCCTCCAAAGGAAGGCCCTTTGGTCTAACCAGAAGATAGATCAGAATTCAGTTTGTCCAAAGGAAGTAAAATGGGCGGAGAAGTGTACCTGTACATCAAGAAGATATACGTCTGCATGGAAATCTATGGGCCTGGAAGCCATGTGTGGCATAGTGTAGCATTAACATAAAATAAGAGATGAGTGGAATATGGCCTGGTCAAGTGGAGGGTGTTGATATCTTTTAATGAACACAGAGCTCAGTGAGATGTAATACAGAATAGGGATGAAAGGGTCATCTAGTCAGGTATGCATTAATATGTTTGGTGAACATTTATTGAGCCTTTTCTATAACCATCAGGCAATGGTAAGTGTGCTCATGGGGATTTCAGTCTATTAGAAATGGTCTTTTAGCTCTGCTAAAAGAAAGCTCCTTATGTATTAGGCCCTGGCTTATTGATGGTTTCAAGTGTATGTGAGAAATAATAAGTAACAGCTGCTATTTATTGAACATCACTTTGCAAGGTAAAAGAATTAACTTACTTCATCTTCACAATGACTTTATGAGATAGGTACAACTCTTTTCATTTTATAGATGAGGAAACTGAGGCCCAGGAGCTAAAGTAGCTTGTCCAGGGTCAAATAGCTAGTAAATGAATTAGTAGGGCTTTGGCACTGGGAAGCACAGCTGCAGAGCCCATATTCTCAACCACTAAACAGGACTGGATACTTGGGGCTTAATTATGATTTATGAGTAGCTTCTGGTCGAAGTATTAATATTAATTGAGGAAAAATATAGATTACCTTAAAATTTGTAATATTCTTCCCCAGAATATACTGAGTCTGGTCATATCAATACTCAAGAGCTTATAAAGGAGATTTTATAATTTTAGGAGCCATATAGATATGATTCATGGCCAGAGACCGCAACATGAATCTGGTTTCAGAAACATGAGTGATGTCTCCAAAGAAATTATTATCATGCAAGTACCTGGAAAAAAATATAACAGAGGTCTAAAGAAATTAGATTTTAAAAGATGTGTTAGGAAGATTTATCATAATAAATGGAAAATTTTCATTAAGGAAAGGGAAAAAAGATACAAATTATATGTGGCTACAGTATTGGGAGGGAATGATGATCTAAGGGAATATGAAGATACTAGGTGAAGACTTTGCAATGTTAAATGAGTTTGGGTCTCTAGGTCCACGTAAATTTTAATTCAAGGAATTGAAAGAATTGGCAGATTTATTTAAAGAACATTTGCTAATACTGTATTGAGCAGGATATTGTGCTAGATAATTCATTACATTTAATTTTCATGACTACTCTTTAAGGAAATATACTATTAATGTTGCCATTTACAGACAAGCAAACTGAAGCTTGAGAGGTTCAATATCTGATCTAAGTTGAGACAGCCATAAGTGATTGAGGCACGATTCAAATGCACAGAAGTTCCAACCTCAAACCCATGCTTTTAGCCCTGTGTGGCTCTAAAACACCAGTCCCAAAATTAAGGGAAATTCCTTAAGGAAAAAAGGGGTAGAGGGTTTCAGAGTTTGACTTCAATACCCAACAAAATTCTAAACTCTTATTAAGCAATTGCTTAATAAGTTAGAAAATAATCACTAAGAATAAATCCAAATGCTTTAAGATGGGTTGGTGGGCTGGTAGATAAGGGGAATGCTAAAGATGTACTATTTATGGAGTTTAGAAGGTTATTTGATGTCATTTATTGAAAAAAATGAGTGCTGAATGAGGATGCGATTAAGCTGTTTCTTAAAGTAATTGGATAGGAGATTGGTAGGAATTGAGGAGAAATGGGCAGTATTGGGGCTGGATGAGAGCAATAGTGATAATCATAGATCTATTTGTGGGCCTGTGCTAGTCAACATTGTAACTATTTTTCAAGTCAAATATTTGTATGAGGATATGATCAGCAAGGTTTTCATATTTATGTGTGTCAAACACTGGGAAAGATAGTTAATCCCTATGTTTACTTCACAGAGTTAGGATTCTAAAGGGAAAGTGAATGAGTTGACCCAAGAAGAAGAGATTTGAAAATGATGATTATAAAATCCAAATTTAGGTTGAAAAAGATAACTGCTTAAATATAAAAGAAGGGATTTAGGACTTGTCAAGAGTTAATACATAAATAAAATACCTAGAATTGTTGTTGATTTCAAGAAGAATACAAATTAGTATTGTGACTTATGACTCCCCAAAAGTAGTGATTTACTGCTTTACCTGAAATGTCTTGCTTGAAAGAAAGGAACTAATATTTCTGATGTCCTCTCTACTTATTAAACCCTATTCAGGATCTTGTGGTTGTTCTTGACTCTACATTTAAGAGGATCATCAATTATCTGGAGTCCATTCAGAAAAGGGCAAGGATAGTGAGTGGTCTGGAAATCAAGTGCTCCAAACTGTTAAAGAAATTGGGAGTAGTTTGCCTGAAAAAACAAATAGAACATGATATCCACCTATTAAGTGTTTGAAGCGTTACCAGGGAGAAAGGAGATAGTTTGGTTTATTATATAATTGTTTATGTAATTCCAGAGTTCAAAACACCAAGGAGTGAAAGTGATAAAGTGGTGGATTGCACCTCAATTTCAGGAAGACCACGCTAACGAGAATTGAATCTTTACCTTCTTCTGTGATGAGCTTTCCATCACCTTAACTGTTTGTGTGAGACCCTGGTTTGCATGAATCAGCCCTTGCAGCTCTGATCATGCAACTAAATCTCTCTGAGCCTGAATAAGAATGATAATAGTACCTACCTCATGGGGTGCTTGTGAGGATTAAAGGAGATAGCGTGTCCTAAGGGCTTAGTGCAATCCCTAGCACATATACAGGTACTCTAAAGTGATACCCATTTTTATTACAAGATGACCACTTCCCAAAGAGAGGACTGTAGAGAAAGATACCTTTCTAGACATGGAACTAGGCAGCTAGAGGTTGCTTTCCGAATGGTAGAATCTACAATTCCATGACTCAAATATTGAAAGACCAATAATTACACTTCTATAATTTTCTTATGTATACTTGCATTATGACTATGAATATTTTGAGGCAAACATTTTGGTCTTTCTGGTTCATAAAAACCCTCAACATATCTATATGTAAAAGGGAATGCGTGGGAAGTAATCTACATAAAGTTTATGCATATAATTCCCATGTAACTATATATCCCCAATTTTGTACATTGGTATTTAGTTAAATGTGATATATATGAGTGCTTCTATTGTCATTTCAACTCCAATTTCTAAATATTACTAGTGTCTGAGGTTGTCAATTTTCCTGAAAATAATACATGGAACACATAAAAATGCATATGGATATAAAATTATTTATATAATTGGTGAAACTTTGCATTTTATGGAATCATTATCAGTACATTGGGGTGTGTAAATGACTTTCATTGGACTACAAAGCCTTAAATGCAGTAGCTCTCAGTTTTCTCTACCAAAGGCTAGAAAGCAGGAGAGACAGTAGCTTCTAAGAAGTGAATTAACTTTTATTTTCAAATGCCCTCAGACACGAGTACACACATTCATATCTTCTAAACCTACTGCCAAACCCCAGTTTATGCAAGTGGTAGCCCTTAACAGACAACAAAACCAATACTCTGTGTAACTGAAAAAGAAAGTATCAATTAATATCGTATTCACCTCAGAGTAATTTGGCATGAAGGAAAGTCTAAATAACAACAAATAAATGAGAGTAGAAGTAAGCTAAAGGGATTTGTTGAAAGTATAGATTTACTGTTCACTTGAATTAAGAAAATATTTTAATAATAGCAGTCTTTATTGCATGTATAGTATGTACCAATATTCTGCTAAAATTATTATATTTTATACTTAATGAGTATTGCTATATATACTATATATAATTTAAAGCTCACAATAATCTTATGAAGGCAGTGTAATTCCCATTTCATGTATTAGAAACTGAAACTCAAAGAAGTCAAGTAACTCACCCAAAACTATACACTTGGTCTGCAAAGAGTGTGGTCTAAAATCTTGACTCAACACCCATACACATAATGTCTACCTACCACTGTGTATAAAAGCCACAAAGAGATTGACAACAATGGAGAAAACAGTGACTCCCGCTTTTAAACAGCAATAAGATGCAGTTTATTTGTTGTTGATGTGCTACAGTGAGGCAAGAAGCAGTTGGTCATTCTTCATGGCAAGTTTAGTTTGCTTCCTCTCTTCTTATTTGGACAATGGTCTAGCTTTTAACATAAACTATCCTTAGGTAATTCACTAAAGCCCACCTATCAGGGTGGTGTTTCATTAGCTTTTGGTATTTTTGTAATCAATCCCAAATTTAGCAGCTTTAGGTCTGTGCATAAGTTTGGTCTTTTAAAAGGGAAGCATCTACCTGTAGAATGACTGGGTGGGAACTCAGAACTATTGAGAGAGAGATTACCTTGTATCTCAATTTTCAATTTGGTGTACTGCTGTTAACTAAGGTGTAAAATGGCTTTCACTGCATGAAAGCTATTAATATCTAATACAGTGCTCCTCCATTTAACAATATTCACAATAATGTGAAAAGAGTAAAAATAATGCTTTGTATTTATGTAGCACACGTCTCCATGGAGCCCAGAGGATTTGGTTGACAGGGTCTAAAAATGGCTTTGTCAGAGAGAACAAGAAACTAATGTTATTATAATTATTTTGCAGGTATTGAAACTGACACTGAGTCCATATGTAGCTACTTATGTGAACATTATGCAGTCAAAATGATACAGATAGCTTCCTCCAGCCATCTTCATGATCAATAATGACCAGACTAAAGAATTGTACTTAGGGTTATTTTATTTTTTGCTTACAGAAACAAACTGAGTGATAAAACAGTATTTTGAAGACTCAATATTATACTAGTTATTGGATTGATTTGGTAATATTTTGTATTATTTCACTTTGCCTTGGCAATATTGGAATATTATACACTATACTTTCTTTTCTTAAATAACTATGTTGGCAAAAGTCATGTGCCAAAAGAATTGTAATTCTAAGTATGTTCTAAAGCAATAGAAAAAATTATTTAATGAAATGCTATAATTTTTTTCTGTTAAAAAAACAATTTTTTTAACAGAATTTTTTTTTAACATTTTAAAACATTACAGTGCTATAATGTAACTGTTGTGAATTGCGATTTTTTTAATGCATCATTGCCTTTTTAAAGTGAGGAACATTGATCTGTACAGTGATGAAATGGTGATCCTAGAATTGTAAGTTTCTTACCTCTGCCTTCTGTGTAAGTGAGGTGTCCTAGATAATGGGTTAAACCAGTGTGAGTATGTGTGTGTGTGTGTGTGTGTAGTTGTGTTAAATACACTGGAGGTAGAATAGCCCTAGATTGTATCACTGGTTCTGAAACCTTAGCATGCACCAGAATCATCTTGAAGACTTGTTAGAAATAAAGATTGCTGGGCCATAGCCCCAGCCTCTCTGATGCAGCAGATCTGGAGTGAGGCCCAAGAATTCACATTTCTACAAAGTCCTAGGTGATGCTAATGATGCTGGTCTGTGAACCACAGTTTGAGAACCAGTGGTACAGCCAATTGAAATTCTGCTTTTACCCTTTATGAAAGAAGAAATAATCATGACCAGATAGAAATTACATGCCAACCTAGCTAGCGTTTTGGAAGATTCAAGTGTGAGAGAGATACTGAGAAAGAGAAGGGAACTAAGCTGTCTCTATTCAAACAGAAAATTTTAAATTCTGGCTAAAAATCCATACCAGTTCTAAAGTCATTCGCAGCCTATGCTGTCTGTTTGCATTCCATTTCAATATTCATTCAATAAGTATGTATAGACCAGTTACTATGAAACAGAGACTTGCATGCAACAGAGAAAAATAAACGATCATGCCTCTGTGGAGATGGATTTGCACTTGATGTTATTTCGCTTTAATGTCCTTACTATGTCTTTAATTTTATTGCATATTTCTTTTGACTTTGTCTTTAATTTCACGTATATTCTTCTTTCTCTCTTCTAGTTTTAGCACAAAATGGGCAGCTATCAATATTTTCCCATTTGTATTGCTTCTATATAGGTCTAAAGAGGGTGACAAAGATCGTTCTCACTATTGATGGAACTAAGGCTGGGCCACTGATAGTCATGGGTCTTTGAACTGGAAGCTGTTCTTTAGTATGACAGGGCAGACAAGTATGGCACAGGTATTTCAGTGAAATTGAATTATGGAATGAATTATGGAAACTGAAACTATGTGAAATCTATGAAAAAGAGTATTCAACTTTATTGTTTTAATTTGCATTTATTTTATTATTAATAATGTAGATGCTGTATCTTACCCATCATATTGAAAAATATTTTCTTAAAATAATAATAGTAAATATGATAGTAATATGTATCAAAATAGCAACTTTCATACACTGATGACAAGAATGCTATTGGAGTACAATTTGACAACGTGCAATTAAGAGCCTTAAAAATATCTTCATACTTTTTGAACCACTATTTCCATATAGTCAGTTCATAGAAATTTAAATAGAGATGTGCACAATAATTATACATTTATATTCGTCATAGTATTGATTTAAATATCAAAATATTGAAAACGTAGTTTGTCTCAGAGGAAGGTTAGTTACACAAATTATGGTATATTTCTAAAATTTTATACCATTTAATCATTGAAATTATATTTTTTAAGATATACAGGTAAATATTTTTGATATAAGTGTAAAAACAAAATTCACAACATGTTTCTTTCAATTTTCTAACCCTAAATAGGCATAGGAAAATGATTGGAAGGAAATATACCACATATTAACTGCAGATCTTTCTGGATTATAAATTATTTCTTTCTCTTTACACTTGGCCATATTTTACAAATTCTATGTAAAGAGTGTATTGTTTTTATTATGTGGCAAAAAAATGTGTGTGCACACACACACACATGCGTGGGGGACATCATGCATGGATTATCTTCTTTAGCACGTGTAGATGCTCCCGGTTTTAGAACTCTTTAAGTGCAACTGACAGTCATGGTTTGGCTTTGTGTTGTTATGTAACCATAATTACACCATTATTCTGCATTGCTGTACATATAACTGCCTGCATTCCTAGATAGGTCGTAACTTATTCTTTAAGTGTCAGTGTTTCCCTTTGTCAGATAAAAAGACAAGAGAGAATGGATGTCTGAGTGGAATCTCTGTGTCCTGAGGGTACCATAAATTCTGAACAATCTCACTGTCTCTTCTCATGAGTAGGCATCTTCCCTCTCTCTATTAAGCATTTCTCTCAAAGACACTGTGAGAAAGTATTTCTAGAGAAATATTTCTAAGGGTATGCTACCCACACTCATATCTGTGACTAAATACTCATAATAATAATAGAAAACGCTTATATAGTATTTGTCACGTGGGTAGGCGCTGTCTAAATGTTGATTTTCACCACCATCTTTTGAGGTAGGTACTCTTCCTTTTCCCATTGTACAGACAGGAAACCTGAGGCCTGCGGCTGGTCAGTAATCTGCCCCAGGTCACGCAGCTGGGAAGAAAACAGGCCAGCATTCAAACTCAGCTAGCGTGGCTCCAGAGTCTAGTGTTTCTTAATATCATGCCAAATGGTCTTCCTTTCGTAGTTTTGTTTTATCTGCTTCAAGCTTCTGACAATGTGAAAAGAAAAGACTCTCAACTCATGATTGTGGTTTTAGAGTAAGAACATGTTTTCTTCACTCCTGTCAGAGGTTTGGTGATGAGAGTAAGTGCAGCAGGCTCCCTTAATCATTAAAATCCCACTACTCACCATCACTGTGCCTGAATGAGGACTTAGTGTGTGAGGGAGCCGCCATTCTAGTTTTGAACATCTGTCATAGCAGTGAAATTCCCAGCTGCTCTGTTTCATTATTAGTTGTGTTAAGATGTCAGGGGCGTTTATGCTTTAAAAGTTGCCCTGTAATTTTTAGTAATTAAAGAAAAACAGGATGTATAATGTCTGAAAATATATCGCTGACACTGAACTCAGTTTGCTTTGGGTGACTAATATTTTTAGTAGAAGGTTTCCAAGGCACATGAACACTACAACATAATTTATTCTTATGAGAGTATACCTTTCATAGGTTTCTTAAAAATATTTTCCTTCCATTATGAGATAGCACATAGCAATTAATGAAGTTTAAAAACTTCAAAATATGGGCTTATTAACTTACTCTTTTCTTACATAGTTTCAAGAAGAGGGGGAAATAGCCTAGAATAAAATCTATTAATATAATAGTGTAACTTGAGGTAAGTTAAAATCCTTCTGTGGTAGTCTGTATATTCCAATTTTTCTTAAGAAGCTAGATTTATGGCTATAACAACAATAATAATGGTTATTTGAAAATCCTTAGTGCTCACTGTGCAAGTGATATATAAAAAAATCTAGAAGCAATGCTTTACTAATTTAAGATCCATACTTTGTTCTTTTGGTCTACGTACTTTGTTCGCCCTCTTTGAAGAGAGGGTACAGCTTAGTTTCACAGCGCCAAGTAAAAGTTCTGCATGCAGTGAGAATACCAACATTTTAAACACTGATTTCCAAGTGCATGTGTGTTTGTGTGAATGTTTTCTGCGTGCTTGAATATTTGGAGTTATATTTCTTTTTCAGTGATTATTTGTGGTGATTTCACAATTGGAGGGAATAACAGTTTGGGGAAATTGTCAAATGGCTCAATGAGGTGAAGTGAGAAACTCTCCCATTCTCCACTCCTCAATGTTGATAAATAATCATGTCATGGAGTTTTCAAAAAAAATGGCAATAGTGGTATTGCTGGTAGTACTAGATGGCTTCTTCTCTAAAATACAGACTTTTTAGTGACCTTGAGAAGAGAACACCTTTCTATGAATGATACCTTCCCTGTGAACGCATATTCGGAGGATCCCCATTTTATACACACTTACACACACACACAAACCACACGCATAAGCAAATTTTAAAAAATGAAATACCTGTTCCAAAATTGGTTTTGTCTTTGAGGCTTTTGTTACCCCCTCCAGACAGAATTAATAAATTTCATTTGTTTTCTCATGATGTTTGGTGCATTCTGCTGGCTGTAGCACTTTTCACATTGTACTAAATGCAGCTCTATGCACCTCCTTCCTCCACTAGAGTAAGGACTACTTGAAGGCAACCTCCACTAGAGTAAGGACTACTTGAAGGCAACAGCCAACTCTACTTATCTCTATCCCTCGTGCTTAGTGCAGAGACTGCCACATCTATTGGGTTTATAACAGTCTGTTGTTAATTATGATTTTGGAAATATTAACAAAAGTAGGGCTGGTTTCTTGGTCCAAACAAGTTTGTAAAAACTTGTTTCTTGACAGTTTCTGTAGAAACTTCAGAGACTTTCAAGAAAGGCCTTCCAGGCGTGAGCATGAGCAAAGGGAGGGTTGTAATTCCACACATTTTATGGTTAGGGAATAGTATGGCAATAGGGGTTGAGAGTTAGGGGCTGGCAGATAAAGACGTGCTTAGATCTGCTGTGGAAACATCTCTGGTCAAGGATGCTGAATGGATAGCATGCTACTGAAGGATATTGGAGGTAGAGAGACTGATTAGCATCTGAAGTTGCTGAAGATAACATGTTGTATCTTTGTTTTTTAAGTAGGAAGGGAAAATAGAGATAATAATCTATGTAATTCTCTGACTCTCCATTTAGAGACCAAGCTATCTCTTAGATATATAAGGGGATTTTTAAGGAGTTATGATAGAATAGTGTGTAAAGAGCTGAAAAATACAAATTATCCTGTTTTATAAGACTTGTATAGAGTGACATTTCTTGTTTGTTTCCTTGTGTACTGAAAAGGCATTTTTTAATGCCCTGAAGGGATAGTAGACTTGTAACTTGAAAGTACTAATGTTTTCAATGACGTTAAAAATGAAGATCATTGCCTTTGAAACTTGACTTCCTGAAAACTATAAAAAAAAAATGAAACAGTAAATGTAAGACCTAAATTTTATTGAATACTTAATACATACCTGGCACAGATATTAAGATATTTACATATATTGTCTCATTTAACACTATGAAGTAGGTGCTTTTGCCCCAGTTTTATACCTTTAAAAAAGAAATAATGCTTTGCTCTTAAAGGATTTGCCCCCAATTACACACCTGAGGAAGTAGTGGAGCCAGAATTTAATCCCACGGTATCTGGCTCCAGCACTTTGTCTCTGGTTTCCCAGAAACACCCCTGGGAGTCCAGATGCCCTGTTCCTTGTTTAAAACTGACCAGTGGTGTTAAGCAGAGTTCTCTGTACTAAAGGCGGCTTAGCTTGGCCCCAGGTAACCTCTCCAGGGATGATCATGCAGGTCCATTAGAAAACAGGGCTCCCATCAACCTTCAAGCTATTGTGATCATTCATCACTTCTCACCTGAAACTATAGCAGTGGGCTTCTGAGTTCTCCAGACTCCATCTTATCTACTTTTTCATACTATAGCCAAAGTGAGTTTTCTAAAATGCAAATCCAATCATATCAGTTCCCTGCTAAAATCATTCAGTGGCTCCCCATTTCTTCCTGAAAGTTTTAACTCTTTAATGTGGCTTATAAACTTCTTTCTGGACTCTACTTACTACTCTTGTCTCTTTTCTTTCCTCTCTCACACTCCACAGCCAGCCTCTCCAGCTCCACATTCATTCCAGCTAGGCTTTGCACTATTGCCTGCCCGAAGTGGAACACTTTCCTCCCTGCCTCCCATACCAAGCTGCTCACACTTGTAGGCACTTTCTGTAGGAAGTTGCTCCTGAAGCCCCAAATTTGGGTGAAGTATTTCGTCTAGATATTCTAGCAGCATTCTTTACCCTCCTTTCATAAAACATCATGCTGTCCAAGTTTCTGATTACTGATTTTTACCTCCCACTTGACTGTAAGCTCATTGTGGGGTGGGAGGATGTGAGTGTTTTCTTCATCCTTCAATCCCCAATACTTAGTACATAGTAGGAGCTCAAATTTTGTGTTGTGTGCATGAATGAAGGCAGACATAATTTAAAATACTAATTGGTAACACGTAAAGTACAATTTTAATTGTTCAACAAACATAACTTCATTTAATCCACACAAAACTCCCATAAGATAGATACTATTAGTGTGCCCAGTGAAATGGGATACTTGCTACACAGAGAGTTGAAGTAACTTGCCTAAGGTCACACAGCTAATCAGTGGCAATACTAGGCAACGCTAGGACCCAGACAATCTGGCTTCAGAGTCTGGACTCTTTTGACTACTGCTACTTTGCCTCTCTGAAGATTTAAGGTCGACAGATTAGTATTTCTAGGTGACAGTTGGACCTCAGGGCATTCACAAGAGGGAAAGTATGGAAGCTGATTATTGCTCCCATCTCTGCCACTAACAATTATGTAATTCTTGTGATCTCCCTGTGCCTTAGTTTAATTATCTGCAAAATTAGAAAACTGTGGATTGAGTGATCCCAAAGGTCTTTGTTCTCTAAATGACAATGATTTGAACCAACCACTTATTTGTGCTACTATGAGGACGATAAGGTATTGAAAATAAATTACCAAAGGACTGTGAGCTAAAATAGGTACTCTAGCTCCTGTCTACAGACTTCTTCACCCTCTCATCTCCACCATTTGGGAAATTCATAATCTCATCCTATTACTCTCTGATTGAGGAGTTGGAGTTGAGTAAGGCTGTCAGGTGGATAAACTAAATGACCACTTTAAAACCACCTGAGAATGGAAGTGAGTCTCCACTGATATAGTTAATTTGGCGTATGATTGCCAATAATAATAATTTAAATGAGAAATGTAAATCATTGCCTAGTCCAGTGGTAGCACATAGTAGGCATTCAATAAATATTAGTTCTCCATGGATTTTATTTTTCTTGTGAGTTCACGCTTATGGATTTTTACTTTTCCTGTGAGTTTTTAGTTATATCACCTTTTTCCTGTCACTAACAACATTCATCAAAAAAGGAGAACTAATAAGCGTTCTGGCTAATTTGGTACATGTTCCTATTATATAATCACCATGGTATCCAGGCTCTTAATTGAGAGCAAACAAATTTATAGGAAGAAAAACTTATCCTTTGCTCTCTCACTTAAGGTGTGCTGTTATGCAAGCACTGCCTCTTTGTCTTATTTTGTCTTTCTTCAGTGGGCAGTATTTTCCAATGAGTTCCATTGGACCATGAGTGTGGTTGGGTCTACTTTAAGGGAATCAGCAAGTTTTATTAAATATTAGATGACCTCCTCTTTCATTTTTAAGGAATACAGATATATCTAAGGATCGAATATTAAATGATGTCAAAGCATAAAAGAATGTTAATATATTCACATCACATTTCTGTCTGTAATTTTCTTTTAATGGCCAGTGCCCTGGTGGTCAAACACTGAAATTAGGTTCTTGCTATGAAATGAAAGATAAGTGAAATTCAAATGTATTTTTTTAAATGTAAATCCTTTTTCACTTATTAACAGTACTAAGTGTTTAATTGAATGTAGAACATCTCACTTATTGCAAATAAATGAACAGCTTTAGTAATGCAAATGTAAAAACTACCATAGTATTCGTATCAGTATCCAAATTATGTTCATCTAATAATCAAGATTCAATAATGACACCCAGAAAACACACCCACAGCAGTTGGTAATCTGCCCCCAGTGTGAAATTCTAAACAGGTTATGTGTGTGATATTTTAGTCCTTCTCTCAGCGTGTTGCAGAACAGCTTTTGTTGTGAGAACTTTGAAAACCACAGGAAAGCATGTTTCGTGGGTTTTTTCAATTTCGAAAAGACCGTGGGATTATGGTAACTCATTACCTGAATTCACCAGGAGCTTTGGCTTTGATTTACATAGTTTCTTATTTTATGGTGTGTAAGGTGTCCTCAGTATATGAGTGCAAATGATTTCCCTGCAACATTTGAAATTGTCAAAAATAGAGAATAAACAAAGCAACTCACTGAAGTCAGCTTCCTAAAGATCTTTGCAAGAATTGCTACTATTTTAAAACAGACATTATCTCTACGATTGTTCTGTGAACTGAATTGTTTTTATTTGACATGAAAGAATAATCAAGTCCTTGATTTAAGGGACTTGATTATTTAAAATTTGTAAGAATTTCTGAAAATTTATAAAGTTGTACATATAAATGAATGTGAGAAAGTGATCACATAAGCAATCTATTTGCAAATTTCAACACGATGTAAAACATCTTTTAAAAATTCGTGTGTATTAGACCCATGAGGGCTGAGTGGAAGAAATAGTCATGCTGTATAAGATTGTGTCAAAAACTATGATCCTAGAAACTGAGATAAATAACATTACATGGGTTTTTAAAAATATTGCCTTCTTTGTGACTTTAATTTTAGCATTGTGTTCTCATGTATTGCTTGATCCCACTTATTTTATGAAAAATAAAGCAGCTGTGTGCATGTTTGTGTGTGCATGTTATTCGTACATCAGGGCTTTCTTGTACATGTGGGAAATCATATTACTATAAAGTAACGTTCTTTTATTCCCTAAGACAATAAGCAATGCAGATCTGTTAAAGGCTCACTGCAGGCAGGCATGTGTGGGATTGTGATCTGGTAATCATTCAGAATATGTAAGTCTGTGGAAGGGAAGTCCAAGACATACCTGTGAATTTCCTGACATGGAGAAAAGAAGAAAAAACTTAAATCAATTCTGTTACTTAATCGACACATTTGAAAATGTAATCAGGTAGTCAGGGAACGTCAACAAGCAAATACAATACTAACAAATCACACTTGAAACTAAATTTTTGGTCTTGAGAATATCATGATTTTCAGTCTTCCCGGGAAACACGGGCCAGTCACATCTGTGTGCTTAAAACTTGGTGCCTCTGGGTTCCAGGAAACACTCCAAGTTATGTATACCCATTAGGTTTAGGTTTGACTGCATTTAGCAAGAAAAACAAGATGAAAATAGCTTAAATATGATAGAGGTTTATTTCTCCCTCACGTAAAAGGAGTTCATAGGTAAGCTCTCCAGGGCTCCTTTGGCGATTCCACCGTGTTGTCACGGCTCATATTTTCTACTTTGCCATCTCAGCTTGGGGTTTCCAAATTTAAGGGTCGAGGTGATCATTAGAGTTCCAGCTATTGTGTCAACATCCAAGGCTGTGCGAGCACTTCCCTTTTAAGGAGAATTTCCCATAGGCACATGCATACCTCTGCTTATATGTCACTGGCCAGACTTAGTTACACAACCATACCCAGCTGTGCAGGTAAGGCTGAGAGCCATTTAGCTGAGCACATTGTTCCAGATTCTATTACCAAAGGAGAAGGGGACATGGATATTGGAAGACAATTGACATGAAAAGCAAGTGTCTAAAACATAGTCATGCTGTGAAAATTGAAGGCTGTTGATTGCATTACAACAACACTGTATTCACACAAGCATTCACATGCTTTAGTGTTCCCCTTCTGGTCAACTTCACAAGATGTGTGTGAAGAACACATGATGGCAGCCATCCCAAACTCATCTGTGTATAAACTGAGGGAAGATGGTCAGAGTGCAGGAAAGCCAGGAAAAAGCCTGAATAGATGTTCTGAACTTAGCCTCAAAAATCAAAGATGGATTGAAGACACTGAGAAATAGCAATAGACTCACAAGTGGCTTTGGGGAGCCCTTTCAGACAGAGAGTAGGTTTGAGATAGGGTGGCAAAAGACAGAGAGGTTGCAAACGGCAGCTCCTGATCAAAGAAGCATATTGGCATCTGTTGAATGGGGGGGCACTGCCAATCGCTTTTATGTACAGGAGAGTGTACCCCACAAGCAGAGATATGTTTGAGCCGGGAAAGATAGCAAGTAGAGTTCAAGATGCAAGGAAAACTTACTGTAAAAAGAGAAAAACTATATCAAATTTGTTTAATTATTCTTTCAACTTCCTGTGAAAAATGATCTTTGTTTCTTTTGCAAAAGCACACATTGTACTAAAGAAGTCTGAAAATTAATGCTTATTACAATGGAGTCCATAAATATTCTGGCATTTTTGTCTTCCTCACGCTGCAGTTTATAATACATGACTAATATATTGTGTCTGAGTAAGAATTTGATAAGTTTGGTTATTTTTCCAGAATTTATGGTCACATTCCTTGGGTCATAGCACTGCTGATAGTAGTCAAACTGACAGTCAGAAATTATAGAATTCAAGAGGATGGCTGTTATTTCACTTTGAGATAGATGCAATTCCATCAAAGGAATTTCATTCTATTAAAAAAAACTTATGTAGCATTTTATTTCTTATGGCTCCCGTTTTCTTAATTCCTTCAATTTACTTAATTAGAAAAATAAAATATAACCCATTTGGCCAGCAACTACTGGCTTTTATTGAAGAAAAAAATGTTCCCTCAACCTACTGATTATCAAGAAGAAGTGGTGTGTGTGTGTGTGCGTGTGATTTTATAAGTGATATTTTAAATGTGTATGAAAATAAACTTTTGGTAGCTGAATATGCAGGTCTGATTTCATGAGGAAGGTGTGGATAAGAACTAGTTTTAGGTGTCCTCAATGTATAGATGAAACTGAAGCAATCCCAAAAAGAAGAGAATGAAAAGAAGGCTGTGGACTAGTGTTTTTGTGTGAGGGAATAGAATCAAAGTGACGTGGTAAAGATGGAGGACAATCTGTTAGGAGTGAATTGACAGAAAGCCAGAGAGAAGAGTTGTAAGGTGGGAGGGCGTGATCAATACTGGTCAGAGATGCAGCAGGGAGGTTAAGTAAAGCAGAAGCTTGAGGATTAGGAAACCAGATTATTTTCCATTTTATCCTAACTGGATTGGAATGCTAGTAGTTGAAACCAAGCTCATTCCGGTAAGTCAAGCGATGAAAAGGAGGTGGAACTGATGAGTGTATGTGACTCTCCAAGATGTCTCATGCCAAGAGAAGGAGATGAGACAGTATTTTAGGCCTGTTAAAGATTAGTGTATACCTGTGCTGTCCAATACAGGAGGTAATAGCTATCTGTGGCCACTGAACTTGAAATGTGGCTAGTCTGAATTGATGTGGGCTACGAGTGTAAAATCTACACTGGATTTCAAAGAGTTGGTATGAAAAAAATGCAAAGTATCTCATTGAAATTTTTATACTGATTACATGTTGAAATGATAATTTTGATATATCAAATATGTATTATTAATATTAATTTCTTGTGCATCTTTTTACTTTTTTAATGTGGTTACTAAAATTTTAAAAGTTGTATATATGGCTTAAAATTTGTGACTCAAATTCTATTGGACAGTCAATGCTAGTCTATACTCTGATTCCAATTTGCCACCTCAATTTTTGGCAATAATATGTGAGGGAAAATCAGAAGCCATTCTAAAAACTATTATTTTTTCCCACATTTACTTAGAGGTGTAATTTGTTATAGTAGAAGGAACATGAGCCGCTGGATCCAGCTCTGCTACTAACTAGCTATATAGCCCCAGGCCAGTTATTTAACTTCTGTGAGCCTTGATTTCCTCATCCATAAAATAAGGCTCATAGTACCCACCACACAAGGTAATTGTGAGGATTAAATGGGAATGTAAAGGGCTTTGCAGAGTCCATGCCACATAATTTTCACTTAATAAATGTTAGTTACCTTCTTTGCTTTTGTGTGACCTATAACTTTGTTAAAGGAGACAGAACTGATCTGATATACTGTAAGCCTCAAAATCAGAGGGGGATGGGGGACAGGATAGGAATTAGAATAAGAGCTATTGACCCTCTGAAAAAAGAAAACCAAAATCTTCTGAGATTAAAAAACAACTGTTGATTAACCTTAGTTTCTTTAGAGGGACAAAGCAATAAAGTTTCTTCAAATACAGAAATGCATACATATATATGTATATATAGACAAATTTGCATATATACACATATGCATATATATGTGCGAATGTGTGTGTGTATTTCTCAGTGAGCCATGTGAAACAGTGCATATGTAATTGTTTTATAAACTAGAATGCACTGCATCTATTAAAATTTGAATAGTGGTGTTATTATTACTATTGTATAAAATTACTTCCACTAGAAAGTGATAAATGGAGGGAAAAAATGAGTGACCCAGGGAGGAAATAAATTAAAGATTGAGATGGCGATGAAAGAAGAAAAAGAAAGACGTAGAGAAGGTAGAAGGAATTTACCAGAAGTCAAAATAGGAAATATACATCTCGCTAGCATACACTGTCCACAGTTTTCTTTCTTAGCCTTGATGTGCCTCCGTGGAACGGTCCAAAATAACTCTGTCCACACTGCCCAAGAGCACAGTAGTTAATAAGTATAACACACAGCACTGCCCTCAGGAAGCTTGTATTTTGAGGGAGATGGGAGTTGCTGACAAAAACCAAGAAAATAAGTAAAACACGTGTCATTAGTTATTAATTCAAAGCCAAAAAAATAAAAAGTCAGAGGAGGCTAGAATGTGTTGGTGGGGGAAGGTTATAGTGTTAGGATAGACAAGCAGGGCTGACTGAAAGGACTTTTGAGTAAAGCTGGAAAAGAACGAACTGAGCAAGTCATAGAGGTTTCTGAAGGAAAGCATTTCGGATAACAGCAGGAGCAAAGACCATGACTTGGGAGCTTTGGAATAGCATGAGGCCACTGTGGCTGGAGCCCAGTGAGAGGACTATTAGGAAGTCCTGAGGTCAACAAGTAAAGGTGGATAGGGAGACCATCTAGGACTTGAAATAACCTGTATTGACTTGCTGGGTCCTGACTTGCCGTGACTAGGAGTGTCGCAACTTGAATTGATTGACATGCCTTGACTTGACTTGACCTGGCTTGCCTTAAACTTACTGGATTTAATTTTGCTTTTGAAGGTCATTTAAGAGTTTACTTTTACTCTGAGTGAGATGGAGATTTTAGAGTTTTGAACAGAAGAGTGACATGTTAAAAAGAGTAACTTTGTTAAAAAGAGTCACTCTGGCTGCCTTCTGAGAGGAAGACATGAAAGGCTCGGACTGGCATGTTAGTGGTAGAAGCGGTAAGAAGTGATGTTCAGGATATACTTTAGAAGTAGAGCAAAAAGGATTCACTAATGGATCAGATATGGGATGAGACAGAAAGAGAGAAGGCAAGGATTATTTCAAGATTTTGGCCTAAGCAACTTGAAGTATAAAGTTACCATTTCCTGAAGTGGGAAAGGCTGTGGAATTATAGGTTAGAAAAGAGGAGTGCAAATGATCAGAATTCTGTTTCTGGAAACGTTAAATTTGAGGTGTCTATTAAACATTCAGCCAGCCCTACTGGTCTAGTGGTTAAGATTCGGTGCTGTCACCACTGTGGCCCAGGTTCGTTTCCTGGTCAGGGAACCACACCACCCATCTGTCGGTTGTCACACTGTGGTGGCTGTGTGTTGCTGTGATGCTGAAAGCTATGGCACTGGTATTTCACGTACCAGTAGGGTCACCCATAGTGGACAGGTTTCAGTGGAGCTTCCAGACTAAGACAAACCAGGAAGATAGACCTGGTCACTCACTTTGGAAAAAACTGCCCATGAAAACCTTATGAATAGCAGCAGAGCATTGTCTCATTTGGGGCTGGAAGGTGAGAGGATGGTGCAAAAAGACCGGGCAGGGTTCTGCTCTGCTATACAAGGTGCTGGGAGTCGGAATCGACTTGATGCACTAACAACAACAAATTAAACATTCAAGAAATGTAGGAAATGAGAGTCTGGAGTTCATGAGAGATGGTCTGGGCTGGGGATATATATTTGGGGGTCATCTGTATGTACTTGTGTGTGAAGTTATGAGACTGGATGAAATCTCCAGTAGAACAGTGAATGGAGATAAGGGAAGTGAATGGGAAGATAAGACGCAAAAGAGCCTGAGGAAGAATGGCTGTTTGATGTACTGGAAGCCCAGTGAAGAGGGTGTTGAATCTAAAGGCATGGCCAAGGTCTGGAATCTTTAGTAGGTGAGAGAGGATGGGATCTACTGGTCAAGTGGGGTGATTGGTCTTAGCTAGGGGCACAGTTTGCCTATAGTAACACGTTTTATTTGATACAGGGTTACAGATGCAGTTGATGGATAAATGTTCTGTGGGACCTTTCAGATATTCTTTTTGGTTGCTTCTCTTTTCCCAGAGAAATAGGAAGCAAGAGCATTAGTTTTATTTGCTAATGACTCCTTTCCTGTCTGTCCTCTGCTTCACCAACTCCTTCCTTAATCCTTACCTGATAATTAGTTCCTTACCCTTGTTAGACTCAAAGTATGATCCCAAAATCAAATGCATCCGAGTTTCCTGGAGTATTTGTTAAAATGCAGATCCCTGGATCCCACTTGAGACCTAATAAAATATCCCTGGGAAGTGGAGCCAGGAATTTGAATTTTTAGCAAGTTCTCTTGGTGATCCTGATGCACGGTAAATTTTGAACAACAATACTCTCTCCCTCTTTCGGTTGCTAATAAATGCCTTATTCTCTTTCATCTGCTTATGAATTGCTATGTCTTTAGAAGAACGCTTTCATCTGTATGTAGTAGAGAATTTTGCACACATTGAATATCTAACACGGCTGGAGATATTTTTCTAACCATAGTCTTTCCTGATCCATTCAGAGACTAAAGAAAAATTGTTCCCACATGTTATGAACACAACTATACTTAAGGGATTTTTTCCCAGTGTCTAGATAAACATCATAAACAATGAAGTACCTAATAAATTTTATGTCACAATTAAATCATGTCATCAGCTGATTGTATACTATCTCTAGTGAAACTAGTTTATAACACTGAAGTTCTCTAATAAAAAAGGCTATGTGTCATGCTACTTTGCTGAATTCTTAACAAATTTTTAATAGCAGGAAAGTGAATTAAATAACTCTACATATTTTAATTTAAAAACAAACTCTAAGGGGGCCTGTGGCGTAGTGGTTAAGTGTGCTTTACTTTATATGGGAAGCCGCCACAGCATGCTCCGCTGCTGGTGGACCGGGTTCGGATCCCGGGCACGTACCGAGGCACCACTTGTCAGGCCACGCTGTGGCGGCTTCCCATATAAAGTGGAGGAAGATAGGCACAGACATTAGCCTGGGGCTAGTCTTCCTCAGCAAACAAAAAAGAGGAGGATTGGCATGGATATTAGCTCAGGGCTGATCTTCCTCACAAAAAAATAAATAAATAAAT
Source organism: Diceros bicornis minor (assembly GCF_020826845.1). Classification (NCBI taxonomy): domain Eukaryota; kingdom Metazoa; phylum Chordata; class Mammalia; order Perissodactyla; family Rhinocerotidae; genus Diceros; species Diceros bicornis. The sequence continues at coordinate 16,950,697 of NC_080742.1, read as the reverse complement.
AAAAACAAACTCTAAGTATCATACATATATTTTAAAATATAACCATAGCAAGTTTAAAGAAAATGCAGCCAAAAAGAAGAAAGAAAAAAACTAACTCCAAACCAGCTCCTTCTTTCAATACAAGTCTTACAATGTTTGTCTACATGTATTACCTTTTTGTCTTCTTCCATCCTACATGTTACAATTTTTGAATGATCAGAGTTTATATCACACATATTGAGATCATTAGATAAAATAAAAAATCCATTAGAATTAAATCAAGCAAGACAGGACATTGAAAAATACCTACAATATAGAGGTTGTTATCACAAGAAAATTGCATGACAAATACTATGATATATATTTGAGGTCATGACCTTGAGTATATTTAAGGGTGGAAGAATGTAGAGGAGGGAACAAGGAGGGTAGATCCGAATGAAGTAGTTTTAACTGAGGCTTTGTGTTCCTTTGTCGATGAATATTTTATTTTTTAATCAAGGTAAAGTTAAAAAAAGGGCTCAACTTTGTATTAATTCTAAAGTTATTACTATTCTGGACAATTGTCCTAGATAATTGTAGCAAATTTTATTCTTACAGTGACGTTGCTACTATTTTCTGATTTTAATGTAACCCTTGTTTTCTTAAGAAAAGAAATGATGATTACTTTACAGCTGGCTTGCTTAGCCTCTGAGAGTAATGCTACATCAACTTAGTAAATGCCCAACAGAAATGAGATCAAGTAGAAAAAATTCAAATTGTTCTTATTTACTTAATAGTTTCTTTAACTCCTGTTCCTCTTTGTCTTATGATTTCTAAAATACGTTTTCAAGTTACTTTCAACAATTAATGGTTTAGTGTTCAGCTGTCTCAATAGATATGTTTCTGCTCTTTTATTTTGTCTGTAGACAAAAATACCTTTCTGCCAGTCAAAGTGGGATTTGAGATTACAGCACCAGCAGGCAATTGCTTGGACAAATTGCTATTTGGGCCACTAATGTGGAGGAAAGGAAGAATGTTTATTGCACTATTGAACTAGCTCACGCTTCTATAGCCCAAGATTGCGCCAGAGGCCACTGTGCTGGGAAAGAGTCCAAGAAAAGCTGTACACCTTCTGTTTTGAGTGACTTGTCTCTGTACTGAGAACACATGGTGGTGTTCAGAGAGAAAGAGCTGAATCTATTTTGTAAGAGCAGTGGGAAAATTTAGCTACATGGGTTGGCAACTTCAACATTTCCATGACGATGTATACGTGAAATACAACATTTTGTCTATTTCCTATTAAAATCATTTTAATATCATTTTTAATGCTAAACATTATTTTTTCATACATAAATATAGTAATACACTTCTGTTTCACATGCCATCCTGAAGTGGATCAGTTTTCTTTAAAAAATTTGACCCATAACCAGTTTTCCATCCAACTGCCCAAAGAGAGCATGCATAATTTTAAAATAAACTGTTTAGCCACATTTTTCTGTAGAAACGTGAGATCAAACTCATACATTTTTATGGGGGTTGAAGAAGGAAGATGAAACCAGTATTATAGCCATATTTGTCATGTTTTAGAGTAAGGCAACTTCTAATCCTCAATCTAAGATGGGAATTTTCAAAAATTGTTTCAAGAAAATAAAATGTTAATCCAGATATTGAATGTACCAATGATTTAATCCTTTAAAAGAATCCCAACAGGAGACTTTGGGCTTCAAAGCTCTTATCATGTAACTTTCCACTCTAGGCCATATTCTTTTAACCAAACAGCTGTGTCTAGTTAAGAATCTAGGATTCCAACAATTATCTTAAACCTTCATCCAAAGCTCCTGATCCCCAGGGCTCATATCATATCCTTGTTATTTATTTTGCTGATAATGAATATAAAGATAATGAATGAATATAAAGAAATCCAATTGCATCTACCTTTTCCTTAAATGAAAGTGACTGTAGAGGAAAACCATTCAGAAGATACATGTAGAGATGGAGGAAAACTGGAGTTGCCTAAACAGTAATTTCTCCACAGCCAGACACAATTTGCAGGGACAGCTTCTGGTGAAGCCCATCACAAAATTCAGATCCCAGCTTTTACCTAGACTCCTCAGAAATCACTAACTCTGGAAATAACTCTAGGTCCAGTGAGCAATTAGAGACTTCCATTGTTCTATGACTCTTCTTTAGAATGGATCTTAAAACTGTGTCCATCTGGGCCCACTAGTTATAACTATGATTTTACACTGCTATTTTGAGGACAATGTCTCATAAAACATTTGTTCAAAAACTGCCTTGAGTAACGCACCCCATGGTACCACACTCCTCACCAGCTCCTCAGTAACTTTCCATTTTGTTGTAAGGCAGATTGTAAGTTCCTTAACACTCCCACTGTTCTCTGTAGGTCCTTATGTTTTTGTGAGGTATGCTTACAAGGAGTTTTCAGGATAAATCCATTCTGACAGCCTCAAAATTCAAGCATACAGCAGTAAACTCAAAATTTATCTTCATAAATCAAAGAAAAGTGTTCAAAGACTTACATGTAGATTCAGTTCTTGTAACAGGTTTGGATACTTCATAGCATCTCAGGGAAGGTATGCAAACTAAAGGCTTAGCATGTCCCTGAAATGTCATGTTTCATTGTTGACATTCACACTTAATTTTGAAAATTTCTAATCCAGACCACTGTGTAAAATTTATGTAAAAAAGGAAAAATAATGCTGTATCTTGACATAGTAAAGTTCAACAGAGACAAATTCAGGTTGACACATTTAAGGTCAAGTGTCCATCTGTGCATGTTTTTTTTTTTTTTTGGTGCATGTTTTATAGAAAGAAATTCTAAAGTGAAAATATAGGTCTATGTTTTCATATCAAGCGTAAAAAAGCAGCATGATACTATGCGAATATTTAGTTCAGTCTCTAAAGTTTTTTATATGATTTACCAAAGGGATATTAGATCCTATTGAAAATAATTATCTTATTTTAGGGTGAAAACCAAGATATATATCCTGGTTAAAAATCAAAATGAGATGATAAATCAAAATGAGATGATAAACAGTTACATGGTAAAATTAGTTCTAAGATCACTATAGTAGTTCGTATCAGGGAGATAAGTATAAATAAAAGTTGCAGAGGAAGGAGGTGTGAACACAACAGTATTCTTACATTGGACTCTTCATAGTCAAATTCTACTTCAGGTATTACAGCCATTATTATTTATCCCATTTTAAAGAGAATGTGGTTAGAAAACTGGACGGAATCTTTAAATCTAAGTCTTCATTTAGAAAAAAGAGAGATTTTGTTGAAGTGACTGAACTCATACTCTGAAAACTGTATATATATGATTTACTGTAAATATGTAAAACAATTATTTTGAAAAATCTACTCTTCATGCTGACATCAGTCCCCAAATTCTTCTTTCTTTGATAACTGACAGCTCTTAACCAATAAGCCAAGAAAATGATAATGCAGGATAATGTAGTTACTCTCATTTAGTACTCCATGTCTGTATTTTCTCTATTGACATTCCCTCATCTGTATTTTCCCTCAGGGATCTGCATCATCTACTCCATAGTGATAGGGGAGGCCATTTTAAGTACTCTTTGGAGTTAGGGATCACTTCCTGTTGCATCCTGATCAAGCAGTGGACTTCTTCATTACCTAGACACATGAGCACCTTGGCCTTTCCTGAGCAACATCATTAAACTTTCCCTGACTACATGGCTTGGGGGTACAGAATGAGTGTGACTACTTAATGAATTTTTCCCCCTTGTCAGGTGGGCTCTAGGGTTTGGACATTGTGTAAGGGCTCATATTGGCTTTCTTTCGTGTTGTCTCTCACTACCAGATAGACATAGGACTTGAGAAGCTGAGAAGGGAATCATTACTGGTGCTTTTCCCTGATGTCTTCCTAGCTTGACACTCGGCACTCAGGAGCAATATCTGGGCAGTGTAAATCTAGGGATTTCCTTTTAGGCTCAGAAAACCAGAAAGGAAGAGCTGGAATCAGATTAAATCATGGAAGTTTTCAGCTATATGCACCATCACTGTTCAAAGTTTAGAGTACTAGAATGAAATAAAAGAGTAAAGGGCTGTTTATTGTTGGAGGTTTTCCAAGAATAACAGATAAACTGTCTTTCCTAGCAATTGTAGTTCAGAAGATTCCAATCTTCCCTCTCCTCTCACCAAAGTGCCTGAGGAATAAGATTATAACATAAGTAGCAATGTTCACAAACTCCATGATTATAAATCTGAAACCTACACTCTTCCCTACCATTTCCAGCTCCCAGGTTGTGTATGATTTGGTGATTTGGATGTTTAATACTTTGAATAATTTAAAATAAAACTCCGCAGGTAACAGCTATACCCTCTAGAAGTCTACATACACACACATACACACACAAACACACACATAACACACACCCCAGATGAAAATCAGTCCTGTAGACATACACCTGCCTTTCAATTATTGTTAAAGATCTTATTATGTTGTATAATTTTATCAGAGTTTACCTTGGGTGAAAACTGATGATGGCAATAGAGAGCATGATGAAGATTCTGTGCCTTTCCCTGCCTCCTCCTCTAACAAGAAGGCCAATATTCATGGCCAATTTTGTTGGTTATATATATATGATATACACCTACACATATAATATATATAAACCACGTATTTCAGAAATGTTTTAGATGAAAAGCGAGACAAGATGACGTTAACGTCATTCCTAATTATATTAGTCTAATAACGGCATAAGGTCTTGTCTCTGGGCTATCAATTCACGATGTGATATATTGGCCAGTGGTAGTTACTCAGATTAATTATTTTTAGTAAGATTAAGTGATATTGGAAAATTAACAGACTTCAATTATGGATATTCACCCATCTAAATCATCTGATCACAAAATCGACAACCCATTTCAAACAAACCACCCTTTAAATTCTTCTGAGTATCGTTGCTGGTTTGAGCTTTAAGATATATATTCTTATTTACCAAAATTCACCATCAGAAGTAGGTTTTATAGGTATATGTTTTGAACTGAGCCTAGAATTAATGAAAACACTTTGACACAAGGATTATTTTCTATAAAGCCTCCAAGAAACTAAATCATAAGTAAGTGTGTAAGTGGGATCACTATTTTAATCTGTATGTTTACTACCAAAAGTGCTGAAGTGTTTTAAAATAACATTTTAATGTTATCGAATGTATATTTTCTAGAGAAAATGTAGTTCAAGGAAATTATATAAAGTACTTGATATTTAGGACTTCAGAATTTGAACTGTTAAAGCAACAGTTTTAGATAATTATAAATGGTTATCATGAATTGTGTTTTCTGTCGGAGTCTGCTAAGTTTGGGGTTTAAAGGACTCAAGAAATATTAGAAATGTGTTTCTATAAGTTCATTAGTGTTTACACAGTGTTACTCATGTGTAAATAAAATGATGTTGGTTAATAACTACCAGTACCTTCTCCAATATCTTTATCAAATATGGACTGTAACAAGTTAAATGTATTTTTCCAAGGAAACTAATGTATCATACTTCAGCTGGAATGCAGTGTTTGATGTTGGGGTATTCAAAAGTAGTGTGACCATGTTTTTATCATACGTTCACACTGCTTCTGTAGTCAAGCACTGCTACTCTGAAAGAATCTCTAACCCTCTAATCCAGTCCTCTACTGATGGACAGAGTTCTTTTTCCAAAACCCCTATCAGATTGTCTTGGCTCTTGGATTATTAATCTGTAATGGCTTTCCAGTGCTTACAAGATAAATTCTACCTTCTTTAGCATCTCCTATAAAAGGCTCAGTTGAGAAGCAATGTTTAGGGAAGACAACTAAAGGCACATGTTATCTATCAATTTTTAATGTACTTCAAACTCTGCCCTTGGCTCCAGTCAGATCCCTGGAAGGCTACTTGAGCCCACCAGCTTATCCCCTCCTGGAATCTCCAGGAGATTTCACTATAAAGTTAATCCCTCAGCTTGTGCGGAAGGGAATAATGAGGAAAGAGAGGTCAAACTTCTTGCTATGTTAGCTGCAAAATGCTGCTGAAAATATTCATTATGTTACTCAATTTCCCCTATATAAAATGTAATGTGAAATTGTCCTTTTTATTTAATGCAGAAGATACTCTGTTGGCCCTAAGAAAATGATATTCTAAGAAAATGAACTTTCTCCAATTTTCTTATCTGTTTCTTTTTGGGTCCTGGCTCCATAAAAGTTAAAATTAAGCCCAGTCACTGCAAACATGCTGGTTCTTAAGATTACCATATTTTGCTGTCCCTGTTATCTTGATTTTTTTCCTCTCCTTTTACCAACCTATTTTAACCTAGTAAAATAGTCAACCATCTTTGATTGGTTGTAAGCCATTTCAAATCCTTTCAAAAAAAGGATGGTTATCTCCCTTTATGTGGTTTATGGGCTCTTCAAAATCTATTCCCAGCTTAACTTCCCAGGGCTGTCTCCTGACATGAGCAACTCAGAACAACCCAAGGTTTTCATCACCTCTAGGTGGTCCCCTGCCTAGCCATCTCCAGTTATAACATCTTCTTTTTCCTAAATGCCATTCCTTCCTGTTCCCATTTCTCTGCCTGGGAAATTCCTTTTCACTCTTAAAGACCCAGGTGAAATCTTCTCGTATGTGTTCTCCTACCATCATCCAAAAGAATGCATCCTCCCTGCCAAGATCCCATCATATTTTGAGCATATATCTATTACAAAACCCGTCACATTGCCTGATAATTACTTGTCTCTGCTTTTTTTTTTTTTTATTAGAACGTTAGTCTCATGAGGTTAGTGCCTGTATTAGTTTTCTAGGGCTGCCATAAAAAAGTACCACAGATGAGATGGCTTATACAACAGAAATTTATCTTCTCACAATTCTTGAGGCTGGAAGTCTGAGATCAAAGTGTCAGCAGGGTTGGTTTCTTCTGAGGCCTCTCTTCTTGGATTGAAGATGGCTGTCTTCTCCCTGTGTTTTCATATCATCTCCTTCTGTGTGTATCTGTATCAAAATTTCCTTTTCTTACAAGGACACTAGTTATACAGTTACACAGTCATGTACCACAAAAGGATGCTTCAGTCAACGATAGACTGTATATGTGATGGTGGTCTCATAAGATTAGTACTTAATCTCGTAAGTATTAGTGTGTAGTAGGCTCTTATCATCTAAGTGTAAGTCCACTCTACAATGCTAGCACACGATGAAATGCTTAAGGACACATTTCTAAGAACGCATCTCCATTGTTAAGTGACTCGTGTCTGTATTGGATTAGGGCACACCCTAATGTCCTCATTTTAACTTAATGACCTTTTTAAAGATCCCATCTCCAAATACAGTCACATTCTGAGGTACTGGGGATTAGGACTTAAACATATGAATTTTGGAGGGGCACAATTCAGCCCATAATAGGGACCATGTTTAATTTACCTTTCTAGGCCAAACTCTTATCTCTGCTCCTGATACATAGTAGAAACAATAAATATTTGTTAATGAGTGCTGTATTAATGAAAGTACAATTTTTACTGTTTATTAGATGATATTTAAAAATATTTTTCAGTAACATAAAAAACACTACCATGTTCTTTGTATATTATGAAACAGTCATAACATACTGTTTTTCACCAGTCTATTTGTTATAGAGCTTAGTTTTCCAGTCAGGGACTTTCATAGCAATTTTGTTTTGCTGCCACCAAGTGACACTTAAATGAAACTGTCTCCACAAGTTCTGCAGAGTTTAAGGTTTTGCTGAGATTCAGGATGTGAATCTCTCTTAAAAACTCTCAAAGATTCATAGTTTTGCCGTTTTTACGTTTAAAACAGCAATTGCCCTTACTAAAACAAAAACTTAATCAATGCTTGAGGAAGCATTGACAGGTAATTACAAAGAGCAAATATTTTAAAGATAAGATTGTATCCATAGTTCTCTGAAAATGCACATGTGAGATATCAAAATCAAACTATAACTTATGCTGAACTTTAATTGTGACCACAAGCCTTCCTGAGTCCATTCACGGAGATGTTCCCTGGTTTGTGTAGGTTTTATTACTTAATCAGCTCACAGAGAAGGAAGATGTTGGGAGCTTTTCTAATAGGGAGAAATCGTTGACGTTTCCCCTTAAATTTGGAGTTGGAATGTAGCAGGAGTTTCAGTTGCTGGAATAACTGGCCCGTCTCCACCTGAGAGAATTTAAGGGATAGCTGTGCACTGAGATAATATTTCTAAATTGTTCTTTCCACCCATTTACACCCCCCTCCCCATCCATTTGTGCCTTTGGTCAATAAATATCAGCCCACAAAGACTCCTTCCCTGACCACCTATCTAAAAGACACTCCACCCAACCCAGTTATTCTGTCTGTAATATCACAAAACTTATTACTGTGGGTTTATCTTGTTCAATTAGTTTTGTCTTATTAAGAATATGAGCTTCTCCGTTAGAAGTTTAGCTCAGTAAACCTTTTGATTCATGACTGTATTCCCATCACTCAGAAGAGTAACTGTAGGTTATTAATAAATATTAATAAGTGAATGAATAGCATTTCATTTTTTAGAATAAATTAAAATTTAACTGAGGCTCTTAGCGGACTACCTTCCCCATAATAGTTCTTACAGGGCAGAGCCTATAGTGACTGAGTGAATCCTTCCAGCCTCTCTTCTGGGAGGGGAATGCAAGGAGAAAACCTGCGCTAGATTCAGGGCTGAATCTATTTTATATTATATAAAACATGCCATCCTCATCCATCTTGCTTGTCCTCCTCCCAACACCTCTGTTATTTTAATATTGTATTTCATTGATTTGAAAATCACATTTTTTACATTTTCACATTTCCGAAGTCAAGATGCATCTTTCAATTGATGGAGAGTTGCAAACACTGCTGGCTGGGTGGGGTCGTGATGTAGGTGTTGTTGCCGGGACGCATACAGACTTGATTGTTACTCCTGCTGGCGTGAGTGGATGACTTTGTTCTTTTGAGGTTTCAATCCATTAACTATTTAAAGACTATTTGAGGAAGGGATATAAGTTCTGATATTGTAGTCTGAAAACTTTCCATTGAACCTTCTGATCAGGTCAAAGAACCACCAGCAGCAAAATTACGGAATGAGTGGCAGTGGCTTGGAAGAAAATCACAGAGACAAGAGTGGAGCACTCTTTTTAGAAATGCCACATTATCGATGCTCTTATACAATATTGTCCTGGAAAATATGGACATCAGCAACTCTGAGTTAAAATATGGTTGGAAAGGTTAGACTCTGAGCATGAAGATTTTTAGAAATAGTTTAATTTCTCTGTTTATATATTTTCATTTTCACTAGAGTGGTATATGATAAGTCTACATCAAAATAAGTCTAAAATAATGCTTTGGATAAATATAAAATTAAAATTAAATGTAATAAGAAATGATTTGTGATAGTTTAGTTGGCAGCGTGTTTTCTTCTTGATCACATTTAAAATTATGATATTCCTAATAATTGATGGTGTGTCAGTATCAGTGAAATGTGGGATTGAGTGCCTGCCAAGTACCAACACAGTGCTAGGCAGTGGAGACACAGAGGCAAGAAAAGGAAAACAATCCCTGCCCTCATAAAGCTGGCCTAGCTCACCAGCCACAGTACGCTCCCACCTCTCCTAGACCAGAGGTAAATGAAGTGGGGACATAAGCCATTATATGAATTTGTCAAGATAGACGTATTAAATAATATTGGTAAAAATAGTACGTTTATTAATCATTTTCCATTGGCTTTACTTTTTCTGAGGGAGTTTTTAAAGAGATAATTGAAAAGATATTATATATATAGCAAATATAATGTGCTATGAATATTGTAAATAGTTATAACAAGAAAATGTCAAAGTTGTACTTAATTATTTTTTCCTCTGGATTTATTGCATGTGATAACACTGATTATTTTATCTTTACCTTTCTGTCTTGATTTCATATTTAAGTGCAATGATATATTCTGTAATCTTTTTCTTTTCTTTCCCTATCTGGACTCTATTCTTAAAATATATAACACCTCTTTTGGCATTAGGGCATAAGAAATTAGCTCTCAATTTTCTAACTAATGGATTTCTAATTAAGCTTGTCATTTACCTTTTCTCTGTTTTTTAAAGCTTTAAATCTTAAAATTTTCAGAGAAAGTTGAAATTGCTGTTAGATTTTATGACAAATAAAACTCCCTCAAAAAGAGATATTCTCATTCTCCAGAGAAGTTTATTAATTTTACCCATTAAAAAAATCTAGCATAATCTGAATTTTTGAGTATATTGCAATGTAGAACAATTAAATTATATGATGACTTGATCAGGTCTGGTATTGCCTACTATGTTCAAAGAGAATAACAAACACACTCCTTGTCAAAGTATCAAGGTTGTCTACTAAGTGACCTCACCATACATCTTTATCATTTTCTATGTGTCGAAATCTTTAAAGGCAGGTCTTTGTGTGCATAGCACCCAGAATGGTGCCTAGAGCATAGAAGACCTTTGAACAAATGCTTATTCCATCACTAAGAGGCCTCAGAGGGCTCGTGGGTACAGGTTTTGGAGCCAGGCTACACAGATTTGAATACTGGCTCTGCCACTTGACCCATGACCTTGACTAAGTTACTTAACCTCCTAAACCACAGATTCTTCACCAGTCAAATGGGAATAAATAATTGCATCTAATTCATAATGATGTTATTGAAGATTAAACTAGATATTGCATGACTTTACATGCATTTAGCTGCAAAGTCTAACATAAGTACTGGACAAATGTTATCTACTATTGTTATTATACTTATTGCTATTATTATTCCTTGAGAAACTATACAGAAGATAATTATAGGAATCCATACAACCACATTTAGCACATTTATTGAATGAAAACTATGTGTCAAGCATTGTTTAAGATCCTGGAGTTTATGTTCCAGGTAAGAAACTAGACAATAAAGGAGCAAACAATAAATGGGACATTTTCACATGTTTATAAGTACTATGAAGAAAACAAAATCGAGTGATATGACAGAGTGCACCTAAGGGATGGAGGAGTGGGGTTTTCTGCAACATACTAGATGGCATACTTAGCAAAGGCCTCTTGAGAAAGTGACATGTAACTAAGACTCAAATGATAAAAAGAGATCAGGCTTGCAAAGATTTCAGGGAAGAGGATTTCAGATAGAGGGAACAGAAGGAGCAAAAGATCTGGTATAGGAACAAACATAGCCTGTTCAGGACCAGAAAGAAAACCACTGAAGCAGTACAGAAGCAGGAGAGCTGTAAGTTAAGGTCAAAGAGGAGAGTGGGTACCCACCTGCAGAACGTGTTATATGCCATAGAAGGGAATTTGAAATTTATCCAGGGTGCAGTGGGAACTGTCTTAGGCAGCAAACTAGGATAGAGGTAATGACAAGCCAAACACAGCAGTGGCAGAAGAAACAAAAAGAGGAAACAGAGGACTTAATATTGTTGAGATGGGAATAATCCCTAATCGATTCTCAGATTCAGTGCTATCCCTATCAAAATTCCAGCTGCCTTTTTTGCAGAAATTTACAAGGTGATCTAAAATTCATATGGGAAGGCAAGGCACCCAGAATAGACAAAATAATTTTGAAAAGAACAAAGTTAGAGGACTCAAATTTCCCAATTTCAAAACTTACTACAAAGCTACAGTAATCAAAACAGTGTTATACTAGCAAAAGGATACATATATAGATCAGTACAATGTAACAGAGAGTCAAGAAATAAACCCTTATATTTATAGTCAATTAATTTTTGACAAGGTGACAAGACAATTCAAAGGGGAAAGAACAGTCTTTTCAACAAATGTTTCTTGGATAACTGGATATCCACATGTAAAAAAATGAAGTTGGACCTCTACCTCACAAAAGTTAACTTAAAATGGATCATATGCTGAACTATAAGAGCTAAAACTATGAAACTCTGAGAAACAAACATAGTAAATCTTCGTGACTTTGGATTAGGCAATAGTTTCTTAGACAAGATGGCAAAAGCACAAGTGACAAATGATAAAATAGGTAAATAAACTTTATCAAAATTTTTAAAAAATTGATTCAAAGGACACCATCAAGAAAGTGAAACAACACCCCACAGAGTGAGTGAAAATATTTGCAAATAATATATCTGATAAGGGACTTGTGTCCAGAATATATAAAGAGCTCTAACAAGTCAACAATAAAAAGACAAATAATCAAACTAAAAGATGGGTCTAACTAGACATTGCTCCAAAGACAACATACAAATGGGCAATAAGCACCTGCAAAGATGCTCAGCACCATTAGTAATTATAGAAATGCCAATCAAAACCACAATGTGATAGCACCTCACGTAATTTTCAAAAAAGGGAAATAACAAGTATTGGTGAGGATATGAAGTAATTGTAACTCTGATACATTGATGATGGGATTGTAAAATAGCAGAGCCATTTTGGAAAACAATTTGGCATTTTCTCCATATGTTAAACATAGAGTTACAATATGATCCAGTGATTTCACTCCTACGTATATACCAAAAAGAATTGAAAAGATGTCCACACAGAAACTTGTATGAATGTTTACAGCAGCATTATTCATAACAGCTAAAAGGTGGGAATAACCTAAATGTCCATCAGTGGATGAACAGGTAAACAAATTGTGGTCCTTACATACAATGGAATATTGCTCATCAATAAAATGGAATGAAGTCCTGATATAGACTACAACATAGATGAACTTGAAAATATTGCGCTAAGGGGAAAAAAAGACAAACAAAAAGACCACATATTGTACTATTCCATTTATATGAAATGTCCAGAACAGACAAATCCATAGAAACAGAAAGTAAATTAATAGTTGCCAGGAGATGGGGAAAAGGGAACATGAGGAGTCACTACTAATTGGTACAGGATTTCTTTCTGGGGTATGGAAATGTTTTGAAATGAATCATGGGATGGTTGCACAATTTTGTGAATAACTAAAAGCCACTGAGTTGTTTGCTTTAAAAGAGTTCATTTTATGGTGTGTATATTATATCTCAATAGAGCTGCTATTAAAAAAAAACAAGGAAACATATTTGAAAGATATTTTCAGAAGATTCCTAAGGAGTTGGTGGTTATTCATGAGAATTTAGTGGTTGTTTAAATGTAGGTGTTTAAAGTGTATTTTATTCATCTATGTATCTTCAACATTTAGAATCCTGTCTTGGACAAATATTGATCATTAAGTATTTGAGGAATTAATACATGAGTAGGTGTTTTTAAAAATGAGGAGTGCAAGGGCTGGCCCAGTGGCATAGTGGTTGAGTTCGCACGCTTCGCTTTGGCTGCCCGGGGTCAGCAGGTTTGGATCCTGGGCTCAGACCTATGTACCACTTATCAAGCCATGCTGTGGCAGGTATCCTGCGTATAAAAGTGGAGGAAGATGGGCAAAGATGTTAGCTCAGGGCCAGTCTTCCTCAGCAAAGAGAGGAGGATTGGCAACAGATGTTAGCTCAGGGCTAATCTTCCTCACCAAAAAAAAAAAAAAAAATGAGGCGTGCATTTAACTGAGTAGATGATGACTTCATTAATTAAGTTAGAAAAAAATAAGAGAAATCAAGTTTGAGGTGAACATGGAGGAATGTTACATTTTTGGTACCAATGGACATATAGGTAGATGCATCCCATAGGCATTGGAAAAATCCCAATTTGTAGCAAAAAAGAGAAAACAGGGCTCAATAATTACAGATTCATCTTTATAACCTGGCCATTCAAAAACAGAAAGAATATTTTTAAATGAAAAAGCATATATATGTCCACAATTGCATTAATCATATTAAGATGACAAGAATGATTGAAGCTTGATTTAAAAGGAAGGTGGACAATTTAGCTTTTGATATGTTACTTTTGAGATTTTTACGTGGTACTAGAATATAGTTCCATGAAGACAGGAACTATGTGTGTTTTGCTTATCATTGTAACCAATAATAGCAGTAGTAATAGTATCTTTAAAAGCCACTGAAAATATTTTTTTTAATTAATGAAACCATTTGCAAGTATGCAGTAGGTAGTTAGTATATGATTTTAAAGCTGTCGAGTTGAGTTGGGGCTGGAGGTACAAACTTTGTAATATCGTCCTAAAGGTAATAGTCAAAAACCTTGAGAGAGGGTAGATCACTTAGGGGAAAAAAAAAAGTCAGAGCTGACGTCTTCCCAATATTTAAGCAGTGGTTAAACGGAGAGAAACTAGGGGCCAGCCTGGTGGCATAGTGGTTAAGTTCAGTGGGCTCTGCTTTGGTGGCCTGGGTTCGCAGGTTTGGATCCCAGGGGTGGACCTACACCACTCATCAAGCCATGCTATGGCGGCAACCCACATACAAAATAGAGGAAGATGGGCCAGACATTAGCTCAAGGCCACTCTTCCTCAAGCAAAAAGAGGAAGATTGGCAACAGGTGTTAGCTCAGGGTAAATGTTCCTCACAAAAAAAAAAGAAGAGAAACTATAACCCAAATTGGATTTTCAAATTTATTTTTTATTTCTTAGTTCTTGTTTTCTCAACTCTAAGGCAGAAATTACTTGGTGCAAAGGAAGAAATAAAAGAGTGAACTAAGACTTGGAAAAAATGTTTTAACGTTGCCAGAAAATGCACTGGAAGATAGAAATTATATGTCATTCCCTAAGTACTGTGAGATAATTAGATCAACCTCCAGGGGAGATTAGCTTGAAAACTGGATAGTCTTCCTGTCCTAATCCAGTGGTGACTGAGTTCAAGAATTTCATCTACATTCTTATTCTTCTTTTACCACCAAAGAAAATGTCTTTGTATCTTTGTCTAATAAAACCAGGTGATCTATATGCTGAGATAACTGTTTTTTCTTATATTACTAGTCATCAATAACAGTACATCAGAGAGGATTGTACTGGTGTCTGATCTGTTACTTAATTGATTTCTTTATTTCAGTAATTTGAGATACACATTAAATCTAATGACCTTGTCCCAAAGATGTTAACAAATATTAAGCACCCATTCCATAGAGACATGATTTTCCAATATAGCAAATTTCAAACTTCTGTAAGCTGTTAGAGATGTTAACAACTGCTGCCCTCTCATGTAACTGTTAGTGGTGATATTATTTCACATTTAGTGGTTATGAGAGAGAGAGAGGGAGAGAGAGAAGAGAGTGAAGGAGAACTTAATGAGAAGCATGTACTATATTTAGGCAGATCCGTGCTTGGAGAAAGGAGGGAGGTGCCTCCCTATGCTGAGGGGTCTCCATCAAATGGTGGTGCAGGTGGATGTGCAGCTCTCAGCTCTGCAGGGAAGAGAAGTCTGTGTGAGCACATGGGCTCGGACAGCTTAGAAACAGTCACTAGGATATGAAAGTGACAGATGTGGTGTTTGATCTGTTAAGGGTCTGTAAATTTGATTCCAGTTTTAGTTGGTTCCAAAAGCCATGTCTTTGCTCTTTGGTAAAGGGCCCTGTGCCAGAGAGAGAAGCCCAAGTCTGGCAACTCATATGGTATCAGAACTGCACCAACTTAAAAAAAAATGCCTATCTAATCTTTCAAAATAATTCACTTTATGCCTATTTTTGGTGCCTGGCTAAAGCACGAAGGCTTCATCCCTTCCTCTGTGAGTCTGTAGCCATCACTTTAAGGTAGATGAAGTTACTGCCCATTGTCTCTTTACCTTTTTTTTTCTATCTTTGGAATACTCCTCTGAGGAGCCCAAATCCCTTAACTTTCCTAAGATCTCCAGGACATCTGAATTATGTCCCTGGTCCCGACATCAGACCTTATCAATACTTAACAGGTGGTAAAATGATAATTTCTTTTACTATAAAATTAAATTTCTAGGAATGTATCCTAGAAACGTTGAAAAGTATGTACAGAAATCCACGTTTAAAAGGATTATTTATGATGGTAGACAAAAGTAAATAGCCTTAAAATTAAATGTATTTATTCAAACAAATCCAGGCTGTGTGAGTAGATGTTTGGGAAAAATCGATTTTCCAAAAGGTTAATAGTCCTATAATTTGCTCTATTTCTCTGCTCTCCATTCCTACAAATAGTATGTGGCTATTGGAAAGGGATCTCAGTGAATATTAACGTATTAAGGAATGTAGAATCCCTGTAGAAGGAAACTTGCATCTATTAACATAGAGCAGCATTACTGTTCTAAATCAGTACTTCCCAAACTTTAAAGTGCTGAAGAATTACATGGGGATTTTGTTACAAATATAGATTCTGATTTAGTAAGTCTAGGAGGGATTCTGAAATTCTGTATTTGTAATAAACTCCCAGATGAGGCTGATTCACCTGGTTCAAGGACCACACTTTGAGGAACAAGGTTCTAAAGAACACGTATAGGAAAATACCACACCATTCCTTGCTGCCAGCCACTTTAGAGAAATTGCCAGTTTCAAGGAGACCATTATCAATCTCTCTTTGATAATCTCGAGATAGGAGTCAATGACATCCAGGGCTGGTTTGGTTTGATGGTTTGGTCTGTGAAGCTGATGGAGGAGGTAGAGACAGTTGGGACGGGGATCCCTGGACTGGCCCATCACACCTGAAGTCCTAGTGACAGAGTATGTAACCCAAAGGCTTTTTGTAGCCCCGAGAAAAGGCTCAGCATAATTTTATTCCAGCCTTGTAAATGAAACAAATATTCAGTTAAGGAAAATGACAGTGACTTTGTAGTCTAGAGTACAAGTTCTATGCTATTGATTTATATCATTGATCAATTTTTTTTCTATATTCCCTCCTTCCCTCTTTCCTTCTTGGAATAGCAAGAATTGTGCTTGGTGAAGAGAGCAAGGGCCTTTTGGTCTGATGTATTGGAGTTAAACCATTGATTTTGCTTTTTAACAGCTGAATGAATGTGAGTCCTTGATCAAGTCTCTCTGAACCTAGATCTCCTCTTCTTTTAAATGGGGATACTATCCAATTCATTGATGGTTGGCTGTGAGAATTAAATGAGATAATAATATAAAACTCCTAGCGTGTACTAAGTACTTTATGTGTACTAGTTTCATTTCCTCTTCCATTTAATGCTCTAATAAAGTCCATTTCTGGAAAAAAAAAAAACCCTCAAAACATTTCCTCTTCCACTGGCTTCTTTGGAGGTCTCAGATTAAATGCATGTCATTTCCTTCTAGAAGCCTCTCCTTACTCCTCTTCCCCTCATCCCCTCATTTCAGTTAAGTTAGCTGTTGCCAACACCTGCTTCAAGATCAACCGTGTAGTTTTTGCTTAATTGACTATCTTCCCCACCAGATCCGCTTAGGTCAGAATATTCTGACTATCCTATTCATTTTTGAATTCCCATAGCCTGACATATAGCAGATGTTCAGTAAATATTTTTTGGTAGATTGAATAAATACATTAACTAATTTAAATTAGCTCCATTCTGTGGCTCTCTGTGTAACTCCTGTGGTTGTAAATCCCAAATTGAGAAGTTTAAAGAACGCTCTCTCAAAAGATAGCCTGTCTTTGGGAGAGAGTAGTTCTCAGAATATCATTGATCATTCTTCTGTTATTATTTCTGCCCTTAATTATAAAAGAAAAGCCTACAGAAGCTCTTTGCAGTCGGGAAAGTGTGGTGCTATCTTTAAGCCAGGGACTTGAGGTTTTAGTGCTCTACTTGTTTGAAGATAAGAAAGAGGGAAGGTGCTGCATTTGATAGAAAAAACTTTCTCCTGTAGCCCTGGGGGCATTGTTCTGAACTTGTTGCCTGAGGCGATACACTGGCAGGTTCTGACAAGGTGTTTGAAGACTATTTTAAATCAGAGATAAACATCACTGTGAACTGAGTAGCTTTTAGTCAGGCATATTGGAGTCTGATAAAAAGTCTTAAAAAATTGGATGTGTATAATAGCAGACATGCACAATCAGTATGAGCACTCCTTGAATGAAAGTCAGATTCGAAAACTTGAGAGAAAAAGATGTTTTAAGAAATCTTTGGTTGCCATGTTTAAAATCAAACAATGTTATTTTTTATTATTATAACAATGAAAGTGCTACAATTTTAATAATTGATGTTTAAACACTTAATTTGTTTAATGCAATTAACTATACGTCACCTTGTAAAAATTACAACTGAAAGCAATTCAGCATACAAATATTTTAGACGTAGTGTAATTTTCTCACATAGGTAGAATTCATCTTAAAAGGTATTCTTTTCCTACTTTCACAACATTTGCGTTGTTATATTTTCATCTTCTTGGTCTTGACAAATTATTACCAATCCTATAGATCAGCCGATTTAAAATATGAGGTCCTAAAGAGAGGAGTCTTTTAAATATATAATAGTGTCAACGTGTGCATTGGAAAATAGAGTTGTTAAAATCACTGAAGGTTGTAAAGCAAGTGACAAGATGTATTTGGGACTAGTTTAACTATTCCTCATGGTATGAGTTAAAGGATGCAAAGATGTTTTTATGCTGTAGAGTATATATGTCTGACTGGTTTATAGAACACTCTTCCTTTGTTATTTTACTACTTCATCTTAATTTTTTTCCTTCATTAAATGTAAATGGTAGAGAAAAAAATGAATATTACATTTTATGGAGCTGAAATAACCTTGTGAAAGTCAAGAAATTTGAGGCTGTGTTTACTCTAGTTCTCTTTGCTTGTCTGTAATGTAAAAGTTAATTTGAATAAATATTTTTGTCATTTAAACTGTGCCAAGTGGCATATTGTTAAGCCTAAAATACAACTTAGTAAAATTAGGAAAAAGAGAGTGTACTTTTTATTGTTCTGTTTGTGTTTTTCATAAACCCTTAGATCCCGTGGCCAATGTCTCTCACAGTGTGCCAGAAAGTTCTATTATGGGGATAATACAGATTTTTGCCAGAATATAACTTCTTTCCCAGCTTTTCTCTCCCATTCCAATCCTTGGTCAGGTCTTATATTGTTATTATTTAAAAATATGTAAGTGATATATGAATATACGCTCATAAAAATTCAACCATAAAGATGTATATAAAAATTTTCTATGAAGATTTAGGACCTAAGTGCCCATGCTAAGAGAATTTTCCCTTCTATCTATGAATAACACCCTTTATCTGCTAGGACACTTAGTGTGCTTTTAATTCAAAAACAGAGGCCATCCTTAGGGGACAAGCAAGTATTTGTCTATATGCAAATGATTCAGGCGTATATTGTAGATGATTATTACATGGGAAAATGCCACAAAATATGACTGAACACCAATTGAATCTACTGATCTTCTTAAATCAGAACTCAGCTCTAAAAGATAACCTACTGAAATAATTTAAACCATTATAATAGAAATAATATTTTCATTGTTACTTAAGTTTTTCATTGCATCAATCGCCATCTTTCTATTAGGGGGGAGAGAGAGAGAGATCTAAGGACAATAGGGCATGGTAGGAGGGTGAGAAATTAGAAAAGGCCAGAATATGGAGCCACTATTAGAAGTGTGTGATCTAGTGGGGTGTCCAGGGCCATGCCAAACCATTGGAGTCCTATATTTAGAAACTACCTAAGGGCAGAGGCCACAACTTACACTATTTTTTGTTTTTTTACAACTAGATGTCCGTTTATAAATGACCAGTAAGGGGCAGCAGGTTGATAGATGGGAATAAGTTGGGCTCTGAAGAGTCTATCAGCCATAGAGGAGGCTAGTAGTGACTAACCTGACCTATTTCAAATCTAATGTTTTCCATGGAGCTGACCGTATTATAAGATGTAAAATCTCAGAGATAGATTATATCAGCACACTTTTGACTGCAAGTAACAGAAAAGCCAACTAAAAGTGGTATAAACAATGAGGGTATTTATTAATACCTACTAAGACGTTCAGAAGGAGGTAGTTCCATTAAGAACTCAAATCTTTTATCTATCTCTTTAAGAGCAAGAAACTTTCCCAGAGCCTTCTAGCCAACTTCCTTTCCTGTCTTATTGGCCATTATTGCATCACATGCTTTACATGAACCAATCACCAGTAAAGGGAATCTGACTACCGTGATTGGATTTAGCCAATTATGATTGGTGCTGAGGCCCACCTGCCATGACGGATAGGGCCCCTCAGAGGAAGGTAAACAAAATCTACATCCTATTAACAAGAAAGAGGAAAGACTGGAAGTGAGCAATGGCTGTTAGGTAGCTAAACAGCAGTAAATATTATACCAACAAATGAATGAATCATAGTCACCTCGTGGTCACTCCAAGGCTGCTTTCTGCTTTATTATTTTTTGAGAAAGTTGAAATTTGAGGATTTATGATTTAAAAGATAACTACAATGTTTGATGCATTTATGTCTATCTGCTTGACATTTACGCCTCCAAATGACTTTTTAAATCTGTGGATTAGAAGGAGTTTAAAGTAAAACTCTATCTTGTTGGCTTATTAAAATCTCTGAACTCTGAGGGATATTTAATCCTACAGATTTCTTGGCTTCAAGATTCAGAAGCAGAAGCACACATGATTATATTTCAGAGGCTACATTTCACTAGGACTACAAAAATCAGTAGTGTATTTAAGTTTCATGTAACAGAAAATAGAACATGTTCAGCCATTGATCACATCTGGGGTTTCAAGCATATGCCTGTTATCATGCAGTCGCCTGATTCCCTTTTGTCCTTCCCAGCTTTAGACTCCAAATCTGTAAAGTGTAATACACCAAAAAATTAATTTAGAGTCAGAAGTTTGGCGTTAAGTCCTACCGCTTAACTAGTTGTTAAACTTCTGTAATTCGCTTAGATTTTTAGACTTTCAATTGCCTGGTTTTGAAAGAAACTTAAAATAAAACCTTCATCTATATAAGACTGTCTTTCTGAATGCCCCAGACCTTTATGCCACCTTGCCCAATGGTTCCCTCACACCCAAGAGACTCTCCTGGTACGAAGGGTAGAGGTTTCTCCTTTTTATCGTTTTTTCTCTTGCATTGTCTTCTTTTATTCTTTTCTCTGCTTTTTGCTATGTCCTAACCTAGGAAATGCAGCAGATATATTAATTTGAAAATTACTATCCAAGTAAGCCTCCAGAATATATTTTTCTTAAGCTTCAGTGAAGTAACTATTTAACTTGCTTTTTCCTATGTTGAAAAAAAAATTGACAGTATAAAATCAGCATCCTTTCTTTGCCATCTTCAGCAGTAGTTATTTGCCCCGGGGAGGTAGGTGAGAAGCTGTTTCCAAACCATCTCAGTACACAAGAATAAGCCCTTTGTATCTCTTCTCATCTCAAGGATGTAAATACAAGCTACAAGCGAGCCCACAGCCCTCTCCAGAGTTGCTGACAGCTTCACTTTGAAGTTTCTGCCACAAGAGGGAACTGAAGCTATAAGCTTTTACAATGCCTCACAGGTGCTGTATATTCCTAATAAAATGCAGGATGCTTAATGAGACCAGTGCTATTAAACTTGGAAATTTTCACACAAAATTTTCTGAGAATTAATTATTTTAAATACACCTAAAGCTTTTATCAGTCATTTTATTCTAACGAAAGCGGTCTCTTTAGTGATCTCTTTATTCACATAGATTCCTAAATTTCTACAACGAAAAAATTCATCCACTGAAAGATTTATAGTGGAAATAATTGAGAGGAATCATGAAAAAATAGAGATCTCACAGGAATGATAAAAATTACATATATAGTATAATCTTCAATTGAAAGTGGGAAACTGATTAATTTTTAAATATTCATGCAAGATTTAAATAGACAACTCTCTAACTCCATTTCACATTATAGAGTGAATAAGTTATATAGTATATAAAATTTGCCAAGAATGTGACTAGCTTAAATGATACTGCTACAGATCTGTTGCAGTCGCCTACGTTGGGAAGACATCAGACATTCTGATACAGTGTAGCAATAAAAGCAAACCTGCTTTTTCTAAAAGTTCATTTTACCCAGGATACTTTTGAAAGACTTCTACAGAAAAATATTCCACATCTTAATCTGCAGTGATGACTCAGCAATCATTTTTATGCTCTAATTTTTGGTATTGCAGACTTTTGCCCTCTTTTATATTTCAGTGTTTTTTGTTTGTGTTTATGTTTGTGTTTTTATTTTAACATGTAAGATCAGCATGAAGCAGAATGCAAGGGAAAATATGAATATCACTTTTCAGATATCAAAGCAACCTAAAATTGTAGCATTACAATTTTTTCTTATTTTACAAGTCTCTCTCATTGGATGTCCCAGTGTGGTCTCAGGATCACCTGCAGCAGCCTCACCTGGTGCTGCTGTTCAATATTCAGATTTCTAGCTTTAACTCTGCATCTGTTGACTCTGCATTATGGACTACCAGTGCTCGAGTGGTTCTCGTGCACACCAAAGTTTAAGAACCACTATTCTAGGAGATGCATACAGTCCGTGATCATTTAACTTCTTGGACAGTTATCCATCCCTAGTTCTCGGCTATCATCATTTTCATGGTCAGTGCCCATTGACTTTCTTAGCTCGTGCATTTCATTGCCTGCTTTGTCATCTCCATGTGGATAGCTCCCAAGTGTACATTTCTAGACAGATGTGTCACCTATTTGAAACATCATTTAGGGCATGTTTCCTTGGAAATTCATTCTGCATCTAAACCTAATTTTCATTCTTCGTTATGTCTTTTTGAATCGCCTTTTAGCACCACTGATTGTGTTAAAGAAAATTGTATTGTTGCATCAGCTTCCCAACAAGTCTTCCTACTCCTCTACCCTCTTACTCCAACCCATTCTATATGAAAATATTCCTAAAATGTGTGTCTCATTTGTTATTTCTCTTTACAAGGACTTTCTGATGCCTCTTACAACCTAGATTCCATTCTTCATATGTAGGTATCATTATATCTTCTGTAGTCCTCCCAAGACACAATCTTAACCCCATGACCTGGTTTTCAACTTATTCTTCCAACCAACATACTTTTTTCCCCCACATTTATCTTTGCTTTGCCCTATTATTCTCCTTTGCAAATATTTGATCATATCTCTACAAAGATTAGGTTAATTCCCAGTGATCCCAGGAAATCTCCTTCAGGTTCTCCCTCCTAGGTCAGTATTTAAATGTTCACAGATGTATATGTATCTTACTAACTATTCTTTGAAAGCAGAGACTCAGACTTATTCTGTTTTTGAACATCCTACATCATGTAGCCATGTACTAAGTCTATAGAAATTGCTCAATACTGATTGATAATTATGGCCATGCTAAAAAAAAAGATCATAACCCCCTCCTAAATTATTTTATATTCCAGATTACAGATGGGAATGTGCTCATTGAATGTCATCATTTTCATTGTGATCCCAGTGATTTTTATTTGGTACCGTTGGTATATGTCTAGTGCTTTTTAGTAAAGTTTAGATCAGTGCCTTCTAAGATTTCCTCATTAAAATTCAGTGCTGGGACTAATTAAATTAAGCCCCAACCATTGTAAATTTTGTGTTATAGTAAATGTCAATTTCATGTAATTGAAACTGAAGAGGTTGAATCAAACTTGCTTTTTGGCTTGAGAGGGCTATTGATTTACTTAGAAAAGCAGATGCCCTGGTGGAGCACAATAATGTTCCAAAATAATCCACTTTTGACAAATAATTCTGTCCTTTCAGAAGGAGGGTGGCTTGGTTTGCAGGGACAAACATCAGCACATAATCCCTCTGGTGGCTCTGCCCTGGTTGCAGATGTGTTTCTCTCACTCAGTAATGACCATATGGAGTACCATTGTCATTTCAGGCAATGGATGGAAATCAAGAAGGCATAGGGCCTGGTTCCCTCAGAGAGAAGTGGCTTGGCAGAGGCAGAGAATTAATCAGACCAAAACAGTCCAATCCAAGGAAGACATCCAAACCCAGTGTGACTGGTTGCCAAGAACATAGAAATAAATGAGGGCACATTTTTTGTAAGGAGACAACTGTGTAGAAACCCAGGAGAAGCCAAAGAACTAGGCCTCTGCAAGAGGAAGAATAGTATAGAAAACATCTTCAAGAGGAGCCAGAACTTTGGAAGGACTTGTTCTTTTAGAGTGAGCAGAGAGCAACCTGAGGGAGTGTTTAGGGTTCAGTAAGTGATGTTGGGGAATTTTTGCTGACTCCGCACCAATAACTTGGCTCACCTCTTCTCTGAGTGCCTGTTGGACTATTTGCTCATTACAAACTATCTCATCTCTCCCTACTTTGTTTATCTTTTCACTAGATCAGAGTATATCTGGAAAATAGGCTTTTATTATCCTTATTTTACTGATGAGGAAGAAACAAACATTCAGAGAAGTCAAATATTTTTCCCAAGGCTACGTAAGTATTAGGAGGTAGGAGTGAGATTCATACCAGTTCCATCTGACTCCTAAAGCAATGCCGCTTCCTTCCAAGCCCACTGCTCATAACCAGGGGTGGTGTTCAAAATATTTAACATCAGGTACCACATTTAACCTTGTTTGTTGTTAATCAGATTCATTAACAATAAACTGGACTAGACAAGATTAACAATATACAAGGCAAAATGTGGTTAGTACTGTAAAAGGAAAACTGTACCAGACCAGTTAAATGGACAGGGAAGACTTTATTCAAGACTATTGCAATAGGAGGAAGAGATTGAACTCAGCTGCACTGAAACAAAGGGTGGGAGAGTTTTTTAATGCTGGGGTAAACTAGTGGAAAAATACTGGAGGATGGTAGGGGGAAGGTTGGTCAATGTGATTCGGCCATCTGTGTTTGCTGATTGTCACTTATTAAACTTCTACTCTCCCACAGAGACTGGCAGATAGGGGCCCTATCTACTTCTATGATGACATTTCAAAGGGATGACTCCAGGTCCTTGAAAAAGACATTTCTGGGTTGTAGAAGATTTACATCTCAAAGGCGAAGAGAAAGAATTTACAATTGCAGATTTTCTAAAGTAAATGCTCCAAGCAAAGGGAGGTTGAGGAACTATAGTCAGGAAGAAACCTGTCTAAAGTTTAGTGGAGATGAGAGGAACATTAAAGTAGTTTTGGTCAGTATACAATAAGTATTTTAAGTACCAGACTGTGAGCTACTTATGGGCAGTATTTCTGATCTAACTCTTCCTTGTATCATTATAGCACATAGTTCTCTATACACATTTTAGACGTTCAATAAATGTGTTGAATAAATGAAGAAATGAATGCATTGTAGTTTCAGGCGAATTCTACTGGATGCCAACAATAATTTAAAGAAATGTTTTTTTCTATGTAGCAAAAGTGATCCCTGTTTGTAATTATGTCATTTTTCATTTAGATATTCTGTAAACCACGGCGGCATTTCCTCAACTGGTTTATCATGGAAAACTCTGTGTTTAAATTACTTCCCTGTGTGGGAGGGGATGTTGTTCCATGGTCAGATAAGTTTATAAAATGCCTCTCTTGGAGTTTCCATTTCTTTATTAGTATTTTTGAGTCTTGGAGAAGTCTTAAAGTGCTAATTATTTTATAGAAAACTTTCTTCTCCACTTCTTCTTATGTGAAAAAAACCACAGACTTGCTATAGTGCTAGTGTTCTAAATAACACAATTTGGGAAATGCAGAACTTAAAATTCTTTTCTCTGTGAAGAGATTGTGACTTAACCTCTATTGAGCTCCTACTTTGTATTTTGCTGAGCACTCTGAATTATGACATGTCATCATGACTAATATTGTTAATATTTGCCTTTCTTCAGTGGGGAAACCAGGGGTTACAGTGCTCAAGTAAATAATCCAGGTTACACAGTATTAAGCAGCAGACCTGGGATTCAAACCCAGTCTGTCTCAAGCTTAAGCTCTTAAGCATTATGCACTGGTATTCAAAACTGTGGTCCCCAGACCAGCAGCATTAGCGTCACCTGGGAATCTGTTAGAAAATTCTTGGGCCACATCCTACTGAATCAGAAACTCTGAGGGTGGCACCAGTAATCTGCGTTTTAACAAGCCCTCCAGGTAGGATTGCCAGATAAAATAGAGTTCAATTTGAATGTCACATAAACAAATTCTTTAGTATAAGTATGTCCCATGTAATGTTTGAGACATACTTACACTATAAAAGTTATTTGTTATTTGTCTGACATTCAAATTGGACTGGGTGCCCTGTATTTTTATTGGCTAAATCTGAAAACTCTACTGCCAAGTGATTCTCATGTGCACTGAAGGCTGAGAACCATGGCACCTCAGGATTATGACTTCTGTTAAGGAACATTTGCTCCTGTGTTCTATACGTTCAACCAGGGAGAACTTTTTTCAAGTAAGCAGTCTTTTACTAGCATCACCATTACCTCAAGAGCAAATAGTGATCAGCAAACAACAGAACACATTTCCTAAGAGGAATGGGTTTCAAAATGCGTAATAGAGCGTAGGACAGGGGAAGCGTGATGGCGTGTCTGATTGCAGAGCACGGGGAAAAGTGGGGAAGTGGAGGCAAGGAGATAAAGTGAGTCATACTATAACACAAGTTCTGTTTTTCTCCCATAAAATGGAAAAAAAAAACCCCATCATTTATATTGCATGCATTCCAAAGGAAAAAAAGCTTTAGAAACAACTCTGACAACAAAACGGCCAGGTTTAGGTTGATAGATGAATATCCACTTTAGCTTCACTCTGGACTTTTCTACCACTCAACTTTTAATCATTCTTAAAATAAGTTGCATGAAAACTCTGAGAGAAAGAGAAATTTTATACATTTGTATCTTGCTTCTTCCCACTGGAACCTTTTTAGAAAAAACAAACATGTCTCTGAGCTGAAAAGATCATTTCCTAGGATATAGGAAACCTCGTATGAAGATCATAAGGCTGGCTCCACGATCTGATTCAGTAGTAGTTTTCTGTGGCTAATTGGTTAAATGTCTCTGAAAAAGGTATTTTAGGGCTCAAAACTTCCTTTTTTAGTATACCATCTCAAGCCCAATTTAAAAACAAAACAATAACACAAAGAAAACAATCATCCCTATGCCTGACTCTATTATCTTGATATGACTTTTTAATTTTTCTTAGGAAACAACAGATTCGTTGAACTGAATTCAACCAAAAGCCTATTTGCTGAAATGGCTTGCCTGAGCTAAGTGTCACAGTAAAGTCTGTTGCCTAGTATTTATCAACCATGGGATTACTCTAGAAATTTGGAAAAACAACTTTAACCTGGAGGCCAGCACACTGTAGGAATAGAGTAAGGCCAGAATTAGTGCGGGTTAGTATCTTTCTTGCTCTTTGGTGAAGGAAAATCATATGGATGGATATCTTCTGGAGTGTATTATCATTACTCTTAAATTCAAGTGGTGGTTTTCAGAGAAGAATATGAGAGGGAGGAGCAGGAGGAGACTGTGAATTAACTCTTAATTAGCCAGATCATTTCTCTCAACTAAAAGTCTATATTTTGTTTAAGTAATAGTGTACTGTGGCATTAAACTAACAAAGAGCTTTACTTAAACTTATAGGAAACCTAAAAATTATTCATGAACATAAAGTGTATTTTAATTTAACATTAAAATTGTTTCTCACAGATTGTAACCTAAATTTGATATTGTTGTTAGAGGGGATGCAGTGGTTTGCATTGCTTCTGCTTTGAGAACAATATTATCATTAATAAAATCCTAGTCACTGATATTAAGTGAATGCAAGTTGAGTAAACTAATTAGGGATTAAAGCAGAAAATCTTTATTGTGGCATTAAATCAATCCATAGTTTCAGTATTCATTATGCTAAGTGCTCTAGTAATTAAAGAACACTTAAATGAAACACATGCAGATAAATTAAAAATGAATTTCACAAGCTGAAGCTTGTAATGGCATCTTAATAGTGATATACGTAAAATATATTCCAGTAAAGGGTGTGCAATTTACTTGCCATATAGTTTAATACAAAAATTACTAGTGCCACCTATTGGTAAAGAGTAGAACTCCAAAAGCTTTTTAATAAAGAAAATTTTAATGGAAATAATGGGTTTCAGAAAGTGGATGTATGAGTGTTATTCCTTCGTGTTTAAACTATACTTAAGTTTTTAATACAGCTATTTCAAATTATTTATAAATTGATTATTAAAATATTTGCTAACTTTAAAACCTAGAAATAATGATTCATAACAGTGATTTTTGCACATGTAGTTTGAAACCACAACTCAGTATTTATTTTTGTTTAAATTACCATGCAGTAAGCCTAGAAATTTTAAGCCAATGTGGCTTTCATTAGAATGTCCTGGAGAATTAAAAAAAAAAATTTCAATGCCATGACCCCAAACTAATTAAATCATAATCTTCTGAGGGTTTGGATGTCTGCGTGTGTGTGTGTGTGTGTGTGAGAGGGGCCAGCTATCAGTATTTTTTGGAAATGCCTTAGATGATTCTAACATGCATTCAAGGTTGTGAGTTACTGTTTGAAACTAACAGCTTAATTTAGAAATATGATTATTTTATCAGTAAAATGGGGGAGGAGCAGTGACATGACAACCTTTAAAATCTCTTTTGCCTCTATTATTCAACAGTCTTCACAGCACAATCACTCACATTATAACATCCATATTACTGAATTTTTTTGGTTCTTTATAATCTCCAGCATAGGAAAATAAATCATCCACATTAAAATAAATAAATAAATAAAACCTTTGTCCTAAAAAAAAAAAAATTAAATTGTTTTTCCCAGGTTATGCAAACCAAACTGGCTTCCTGAAACCTTAAGTATGATGTTGAAAGGTTGCCATCCAATGCTTTCTTTATAAAGGCAGAAAACAAGGCAGGCTGATTCCAATTGTTTAACATGTGCCAGAGGTGCCAGATTTACAGCCTCGGAGGCCTAAGTCCGTTACCCACCAAGTGATTTACTAATGGAGTTCTACGGTGCCCCATTCACCAAATGTTAGACATAAAATGATGATATAAAACATGGTGCCGGGACTTGAAGATCTGACAGTCCACAAGGAGAGATGAACTTGACATATATATAATGGCGCAGAATGCCATATAACTGAGTTTTCAATGTGTAGAACTGTCAGTATGTGCTGTTGGACTTCAGAGGAGATGGCAATCAATGAGGGTAAGTTTAATCAAGGGGACCCTAAGGAGAATGTTAAAAGCAATTAGCACAGGGTAGTTAGGTGAGACAGATTAGCATTTTAAGGGAGAAAGTCCAGAGACCAGAATCACAGAGAGCCAGGCGTTTTCTCCTTCTCTCTGTGAAGTGGCAAAGGAGTCATTAGAAAAGGATGGAGAAAACCATCACCAGGAAAGGCAGTGTCATGGAAACAAACCAAGGAAGAGCAGTTTCAAGAAATGGTGGCATGCCAGTGATGTCACATGTAGCTGAAATACGTGGGAAATGGTGTGAAGGGCAAAGAGGATGAAGGAAATAAAAGCCATAGGGTAGAATATTCTAGAATAATATAGAATATATAGAATAATGCTGAAGGGGGCTATGATACTATTTATTCTTTTCAGAGGAAAAAACTAGGCTTAGAGATATTGTGTGATTCTCCCTAGATCATCTAGCTAATGGCAGAGATCCTGGCATATGTCACAGACAAGTGTCAAATAAAAATCTATACTTATATATGTCACATGTACAATAATTACAATAATTTTTCTGAAAATTTCCTCTATGGCATTCTGTCTTATTCATCTTTGTATCTCTATGGTGCCTAGAAGGGATGTGAGTAATCAATATGTAATGAAATATTGAATGATTGAGAAAAATCATAAACATGATTGATGATCACAGATGACTTCAATCTCTGCCAACAGTGCCATTCTCTCAAATGACCTCCCTTGGTTAGGGAACTGATCAGCCAAACAAGGTCTATATATTATAATCAATGTACACAGCACCCAATGCATTTTCATGTTTGTGTGTTGAGTATTAGTTTTTACTCCATCCCAATTGATTTTCATTTTAAAAAGGTGGTAAACTTGAAATATATTTTGCATTTTGTTACTTATTTTTTCCTTCATTAAGCACTTACTGTGTGTTAGTGTGTCTGCACACATTAGGGTCACAGGGAAGAGAAAACCAAGAGCTGAGAACTGGCCCCTGAGGAGTACATAGCCTGGCAGCAGAGCAGACGTTTCAGTTTTCCACCCTGAAATTCTGAACAGTCTGTATTTCATCAAAATGTGAGAAATAAGCAGCTCTATAAGCATCCAATTTTATTATTCATCCATAATAATTCTTAGTTATTGCTCTTTTATTTTAAAAAGTTACTTCCACTAGGAATTGAGTTGCTCCATAAATGCCTTTCAAATGTGGATTGCTAAATGATCCTTTCTATCTTGGTAGATTTCAATTAAACTCTTCTGCAAAAACACAGGGAACTGCTAACAAGGCCTCACTTTGTATATTTACCTTCTGCTTTTTTGTGTTGTAAATTCAGCTCCCGGCTGGGGATTCAACTCGCAATAAGATGTTCTTGAAATTTACTTTTCCTCCCCTCTCTTATCAACTCTAACATTTCCCTTGATTGTAGGAATGATGAGGATAGGACATGTTGAAAACAATGTGAACCATGTCTAAGTGCTTTTTAAACAAGGCATTATTTCATCTATGGTTGAAACTCTCTGGGAGCTGATAGAGGAAATAAAGACCATCCGCTGTCACCATCTATCCTGTACCTTATGTCACAGAGTTGAGGCTGAGGCCAGCACAGAGACCCCCTGTGAAATTAGCTGGCAGGTTATTTCTTTTCCTTGTTTGTAAAAGTGTTGACAGTGTAAAATCTCCTGCCAGGACTAACCTCAGGGGCATGCCGTACAGAAATTCAGAGGCCCAGACAGACTAATCCACTGAGAATAAAGGGAAACACAGAGATAATCCTAAAGAAACTAAAGTGTTTCTACCATACGCCAGTTCTGGGGTTTCAATTTGAAAACTAAAAAATCCCCAAATGAAAAGTCGTTTTGGTGTCATATTCTCTGTGATGGTGGGACAGTTATCAAGAGCAATCCGGCTTTGAGGGCTGACTCACTTTGGAAGATGCCAAAGGTTAATAATTTTGATGCAAGGAAAGCCACATATCTATAAAGGACAGCGAAGGAGAAATGCAGAGATTCTTAATTGCATTGCCAGTGCCCTCAGCCTTTTAAAATAGAAGGATATTAAACTGCATTAATGCTATGTATCGTATTCATGATACTGGTCGGTGTGTAAACCTGAGTTTTTACCATTGTTTGTTTTGTTTTCCCACATGGTATTTCCAGATATAGTCAATTTTGATTATCTGTATAGATGAAACTATTGCCTCAATTCAGGTAACTAAATTAGTGTTTATAAACCACTGGCAACATAGCACTATTACAAGTGTTTTTGGCTAACCCAGTAGGACAGCCCAGGGCCAGCACACTGGCTTGCTCCTGCCTCCCTTTCTAGCACCGTATAGCCAGCTGAGATTTTTGCTGCTGAGTACAATTTTGTAGTGTGCATTCTGCACATAGGCACCGTGTAAGTGGGCAAGACCTGCATCAGAAAGACGCCTTTTCCTAAAACACACATTGAGACGGGCAGTCTCTAACTTGCCTGAAGGTCTCCCATCGACTGGCACTAGCCCCCGTCATAGTTACCTTATCCAAGTGTTTAAAGAGTTTCCTGACATGGGGTAGTTAAATTTTAAAAGGTGTCCTTAAAGACTACACAGAAAGATATTTCAATATCGTATTGAGGGCTTCTCTCATGATGGAGGGCAATGACTTAAAACTTTGAGATGACTTTTTCTTCCCAGTTGCCTCACATGATATCACCCAGGCAGCTGCCGATTTTAGCTGTTGAGATCCAACCTCCCTGCACTCCCCGAGAGGGGAAATTAGCTGTGGAGAACAGGAAAGTGCTCTCATCTAACTGCTCAGTAATCAGATAATGTTCTCTGGGTAATCAGAAGTTGGTTATAAAGTAATTTGGAAACAAATGACACTGTGATGGTTTGGAAAATCAAGGTATCTTTAGTTCATGATAAATTTAGCTCCCACAGTGTCTGATGTCAGCAAGAAGTCGTACCTGTAAGTATATGAAGATTTTTCTGGACAAAGTGGTCAGAAAAGGGAGGGGGATAGAGGGGAAGGTGAGGAGGGAGAGATATGATTTGAAGCCAGTGTGCGCTTGTTCCAGTGGGCACCATCCTCTGGGTCGGAATCCTGGCTTCTGACGCAGTGGAGGGACCAACAACATTCACTCATGTCATTCCAGCCCCCAAGTCTGGAGATGCATCATCTACTTACTACGCAGATACTTGCAGTGAGAGAGAGTTAGAGATTTTTGTGTTAATAAATAAATAAATTTGCAAATAAATAAAAATAATTATCTTTAACTTTCCAGTTTGTTAAATTTTCATTAAGATTATTAAGTCAAATTGCCCTAAAATATTTGAGGTAGAAACAGCACAAAATAGAAAATAAACCCAAACCAGAATGAAATTAATTAAGAAAAAAGCAGAAATATAGCTGTTAACAGATCCCAGATTAGCATTTCAGGAAGTTTAAGTGAATTAAATTCTCAGTGTGCAGTTTTCTCCGTTTTAAGATGTGCCTGCCTTCCCCCAGCACCCAGGGCCTAATGACCCAACTCCTAGGGAGCAACTCACCATTAGGACTCCTTTAATTTTTCAAAATCTCATTCAAAAGTTACCTATAACATGAAATAACATTAAGTATTTTAAAAATAGCGTACAAGACTGCAGTCTTTATTCTTATGGGGATATATATGAACATACATATTTATACAAACACAGACACATGCTATTATATGTAATATAAATAAAGTATTTGCAGTATAAGTGCGTATACATATGGACACACACACACAAACACTAAAAAAAGAAGAAAAGTACTAGAAAGAAATCAAATATACCAAATGTTAACAGTGATTTTCTCTAAATCCTAAGCAGAATTTAAGGGGAACACCACTGTTTAGATTTGATAAATCAAGATACAAATTTTTGGCTTTTGCCACCCTTGAATTGTTTTTTAAAGTAATATCACTCAGATATTTGTAAGGTATTTTGTTTTGTTTTAATGAAAAATCTTAAGTAAATTTTATTTTTTATTCTTTATTTTTTATTTTATGAGAGCAAATTATAAAGCATACATTTAAGAATAGCTTGTGTTGAATTGCAGCTCTTTCTTATTTAGGCTTGGAAAAATTGTATATTTAAGTGCATTTAGCATATGGATTTTACTTTAACAGATCTTAGAAAAGAAGGTTTTACTTTATTGTATACATTTTAAAGACATTTTTCAGTCATCACACTTTGTGTTATATATGCATTTACCCCCCTATTTTTTAAAGCTGTGAGTGAGACTAAAGAATCCTTTAAAACTATGGAAAAAGATATGGATATAAAAGTGAGCATTTCCTTGGAACTTAAGCTCCCCATTCATATGAGAAACCCTTGAGAAATTAACAGATGATTGTCACTGAAAGAGGACATTGTTACTAGATGCATTAGTTTACAGTATGGAAACTAGATTTCTGAAAGTAACAAATCATAGTAACAATTTCACATAGTAATCCATCTTGAAAGGAAAATAAAACTTCATGACTTAACTGTTTGTGTCCAAGTGGTCATCTGTAGTACTGGGAGGCACCTAAATTTAATTATCTGAGAGTAGTATAAATGGGAAGCATGTGGTTTTTTCCTACGATTTTTAGGTGGAAGTTATTCATTCAAATAATTCTTTCTAGTTCCTAATCTGTATGACTCTTTTCAGCATTCTACTGTTGTACATTGTGCTTTCTAGATAAGAGTGATCCTGCATTTTGGTTTAAACTCTGACCCCATATTGCCTATATAGAGCTATTTTAGATATTTCAGCTTTGGGAAAATTGGATGCTTTCTTCCATTAGTTTCATGTGGCTAATCCCAGTCAACTGGAAAATGCCCAGATCCTTGATTTTAGTACAGTGTTTTGGACAAATGTAATACAATCGCTGTTAATTCAGTTAGAAATGTCTAGGTGATAGCATAATTGTCTAGAACTATAACCTTTGTAATTGGTCTGAAGGTATGACGGATGCTTGGTCCTGTAAATGGTCCAGCTTCTTAAATGAAACCACCCCAGGCAGTGACTTACTAGACTTTAATATCCTTCAATATCTACATCTGCTTTTGCTTTTCTGCCAGAGCCCTGAAATTGTTGACCTGTTATCTTGATTTAATCTGGTACTATTTTTAAAAATTTTCTTAAACTTGCCTTCTTTTTCTCATTTCGGAAAGGGCGAAGTTTTTGTCTCTGAATCGTTATGTGAAACACCATCACGTATTTCCACATTTTTTTATGTAACTGTTTCAAACTTTTCAAATCTCATAGAAGTTAGATATGTATTGTGTTTATATACTCAGTAGTGCTTGCAATGCCTTACGTTTAGTGCCAACCATAGATCTCATTAACATGCTGATGACTGCCTCTGGCAGATAACTGCCTAGTTAGTCAATGGAAACTTTACTGTTCAATTGTGCATTGCTTTGGGAATTTTTTTCAACATTAGAACAATCCCATTCAGGATGCTAATGAGCAAAATAAATAGGCCATGACAAAGGATGTTGGAAGACAGGTTTGGTTTGTCTTATATTAGTATTCACGGGATATAGGTATTTATAGGTAAGCATAATAATGAAAATCTGACAAACTTATAGAAAAGTGAAGTTTCAGGGGCATAAAAAAGTAGAATGGAAGGGAAAAAATCACAGGAAAACTTAAATCAGGAATAATTTTAGAAGTATTAAAGTCTACGGGAATGTATTTGTCCATAGTTATTAGCATGGCTCAGAAGAATGAGTACTAGTGAGATAGGCAGGAAGCTAGCCTAGATATGAGCTGCGAGCAAGGTCACTTCACCAGGTGCAGCATGCTAATTGTGGGGCAGTGGCGCTTTGGACATGCAACACTCACCCCAACCCTGACCAAGCGTAGCCCCAAGTCTCATTATACCCTCATTTGCATTGCGGTTTTGACCCCCCTTGCAGGGGATCACCACCATGACAGTTCCAGAGATGCTGTGTAAGGAAAAAATCTCCCCCTCCCGACGTGAGGGTGGAGACACTGCCCCAATTGGCACACATTCCAAGACCCTTACCTGCCCCTGGCACCCGACCTTCCAAAGCCACTGACCACCACAACTTTGGTGCAGTTGCTCCCCCTGGAGCCTGCCCACCCCCACCTTGGGGGTGTACTTTCACTTTGCTAATAAATCCTCCTCTGTTAAAACTTCTGCTGTGTGTCCACTCTCAAATTCTTTTGTGTCTGTGGACCAAGAACCTGGGACCCTACCACACAAATCTGACTGGTGCTGGTAACACTGGGATACTAGCCAGGGAATCCTTGTTCAAGTTCCTGACTCTTCCTTGAAGTGTTGTGGAATGGCGAATGAGTCTTGGAACCTCCCCTGCTTCCACTCTCTTCATCTGTAATTAGAGGATGAACTAGTTGCTCTCTACTGTCCCTTGGAGCATTGACTCTCCGTTGTATTTAGTGAATACTCTCTGGTCCGTCCCTGCTAGACATTAAAACCCATTACAACACATCTGTAATAGTTCAAGTAGTGTGACACCGGTACAAGTGTAGAACATCAATGGAAAAGGATAGAGGCCCAAGAATTATACTCATGGGGATTAAATATGTGATTCAGGTGTCATTTTTGTTCATTGAGATAGGCTTTACAGTAAATTGTCTCCCAACATCTGCCTAACCATTTATAGAAGCATGAAGCTGTGTTCTTACCTCATACCTTAAATAAAATTGAATTCTAAATGGACTGA
Organism: Diceros bicornis minor; assembly: GCF_020826845.1. NCBI lineage: Eukaryota > Metazoa > Chordata > Mammalia > Perissodactyla > Rhinocerotidae > Diceros > Diceros bicornis. The sequence goes on along the minus strand of NC_080742.1, from coordinate 16,915,132 downwards.
AGTTATAAACATATAGAAGAAAGAGAAGGGAGGAAGAGATGGAGAATAATGGTAAACTTTTAAAAAACATTTGTGGCAAGATGGCCTTTGTACATTCCTCAAATTCAGAGGCTGTAAAGGAAAACGTGGATACGTCTTATACATACAAATTAAATACTTCTATTGAGTTGAAAATGCCATAAACTAATTAAAAGACAAACAAACTAGGGAAGCTATTTGCAAAGCGTGTGATAGAGAATTATTTTCTTACAAAGAGTTTTTGCAAATCAATAGCAAAGGTTAAACATTCCAAGAGAAAAATAGTCAAAGGATATAAACAGATAGTTCACAGAAAGAGCAAAATAAAAATGAACATTTGACAAGTTGCTCAGCCTTACTCATATAGAGTAACATCAAGATACCACTTTCATCTGTAAGACTGGCAAAAATTTAAACATTTAATAGGATCCAGTGTTGGAGGAAAAAGGTATTCTCATATAGCTCATATACTTTTCATGGCAGCCTTTTTTTTCTTGAGGGCAATGTGGCAATAGCTATCAAAATCTTAAACACAAATACTTTCAGATCCAGTATTCCATTTCAAGGTATTTATGCTACTGTCAACTTCCCAGACTCTATGTGTACATGATTCTATTTGTGTTATTAAATTTATATTTTTATTAACCTTTTAAATTTATAGAATAAGTTTTGAATACAACATAAGGAACTATATATAGCACGTGCCTCTGGGGAGGAAAGGGAGATAGAGAAGATTTAAAAAATTTTTATTTTATATAATTTTATACTTCTATCATAAATGATATCTTTACCATAATTGGGTAAATGTTAACAGTTTCAAATAGTGTTAAAATTTGACAGTAAATGACAGAGTCCTAAAGTATCTTTTTAAAGAGGTTGTACAGAGAGTGATGGTAAGGCTAAAATATACTTAAGAAAAACTCAAGTTCATTTTCTATCATAAATTGAAAGTAGTAGTTAAAATAGTAGTAGTATATATGATCTTTTAGAAAATAATACAAGCTCATATAACAAAAATGAGTCTCTAGAGTTTCTGCAAATTGTATCCTTCACTTACTAACAGCCTAAAGGATTCTTCTGTATAAGATAAAATGAAATTGATATCCTATATTCTTTCATGCAGAACTCAATCCTTTTTATTTTATCAATTTCTTCACACACAAAGTGCTTTTAGATATGTTGGTTATTTTAACAGTGGCATGACAAACAGTATCATTGACACAAACCCTGAGCTATTCAGAAAGTAGATTTCCTATTAATATGCTTTGCCAACGCCATGTAAAAACTGCCGCAGTACTTGTAACTATCGTTTTGGTTGTTGCTTAGTGATTGAAAACCTTCTTATTGATAGACTTCTTAAAAGTAAAAATTTATCTCTTATCATAGTCAAATGATATGTTTTTATAATGAGATTTACTTTTTTTTTTAAATAGAAAGAAACATTTTCTAGGTTCACAGAGACCTCATGGTCAGAAGAAACATCAAATAGACAGGCTTGTCCTTGCTGTTTTCTTTTGTTCCTTCCACCCAAGGGTGACTGAGGGCCACAGAGGGTGTGACGTGCATAGTACAGTTTGAGGTACCATAACAGGCACAAAAGAAAGAATCTCTGTATCTCAAATTGGTTTTATGAACCATAGATTTAGGAAATAAGTTATGAAAATTGAACTTTTAACTATTAGCTGATTCTTTTCTATTACCTAATATAGAATTTATTTCTGTCCTTTTGAGGAGTATTAATTAGTTTTTAAAACATGCAAATTGAGGAAATAAATATTTTAGAAGACATTGTTTTAAGTTATGGACCTCAAAATCATAGGTAAAATAATATGAAGGTAAAATATTTCAGAACAAGCAGCAACTGGACAAAAACCATATACCATCTCCCAAATAAAGGCCCAGAATTGGATAAATGGGAATTGGAAATTCATTATGATTTAAAGTTGCTTTTACAGCATTCTAGAAGTTTGAACCTAGTTTCCTTGGAGGTTATATATTTAACCCACTAACTCCTGAGTTGATTCTCCATGATTTCGTCAACTCACAGCCCACTTTTCTTAGAGTTGGCTGTTCATACTTGGCCCTTTTTATCAACATACCCACACTCTTCCATCTCATGTGCTTCCAGAATACACTGCTTTTAAAAGAATACATGAGACAGCAAGTTCAGGTTAGATACGAAAATTTTAGCCGTAAGAAACCTGCACTTTAGAAAGACCTTTTAGGAACCTGAATACCTGAAAATAAAATGGTTCTGTTGCTTTGCATGTTTAGAGCATACCTTTTTTTGTAACATGTGTGTGTTTCTGTCTGTGTGTGAGTTGATCATGTGTGGTACTTCTCAGAACACTCTAATAATTTATTATTTTTATACTATCTTTTAAATAAAAATTAATGAAAGTATAGATTTTTATTAGAATTTTGCTTCCAGGGTACATGATGTAGAATGGAAAACAGTTCTGAATATTTAGTACTTAGTGTAAAATATTCTTCTCAATCTTAAAAGAAATGTTTTTCTGAAATGAATGTACTCAAAAAATGAAATAATTAGAACTTAATACCAGCTGCAGTGCTATCATCTTAATTGCCAAAATAAAGAAAAAGCAGGCATATTAACTGCAAAAAGAGGACAATTTAACAAAACTGAGACCATGTCTAATATATGGAGAATAAGATAAAGACTATAGGTTTAGATTAGACCAAGTTCTTTTTGTTCCCATTATATCCATGTACCGTAAAAATGTGCTTAGATAACTAAAAGCATTCATTCACAGATAAAGCATATTAGTGGTAGAAATTACTAGCATTTAAAGTTATATTAGTTAAAAATAATTATAGTAATTATTCTAGGAATGGGAAATGAGGTGATATTTAATATTCTCACTAATTTGTTAAATGGGGAAAGGTATAATCAAAGAGAAGAATATGCCTCTCACTTTAGTTTATGCCTCAAACAACCTAAGAGGAATGGTCAGTGAAATCACAAATTTCTTAAAGATAATAATGTTCAGGATAATATCTAACATGACTTTGTAAAAAGCAAATAATTTCAAACTAGAAAAAAGTGATGACTCCTGATTCTATTTGGTGTTTTACTTTATTGTGTTCTGTTTGCTTTTGAGGAGCAGGGTTCTTTGATGCTGTAGAACAATAAATTTTCTATCCTGCCCTTTCCATCCTTGCACTCACAAAACACTGAACTTGGGATGGTAGTCAGAGGACAAGCAGCCAAGTCATCAATGACCAAACATAATTCCTCAAGAATGAAAACTATCTCAAACAATTTCAAATTATGAAAATTGATGTTGACTTAGTTCTTTATAATTTTTGCTGAATCAAAGATATAATTGGGTAATACAAAGCCTGCTACGCAACCTACATTAGTTTACTTTTTTAAAGGAGGCATAAAAGAGTAACAAATGAGGTAAGTCCAGCCGTTATCTTCTCACTCAAGTGCAGCTGTGAGTACATACATGAGAAGAGACATAGAGAAATGAAGGAGAGTTCTGAAGATAACAGACATGAATAAAGCTAGGAAAAAGAGAGCTGTGAGGACAAAAATGAAGAAAGTGCAATTGTAGAAGAGAAAGCACAGGGACTATTTAATAATGCCCTTCAAGTATGTCAGAGGCTATTCAATTGAGCTGCTGACCAGCTGTTCCTAATCTGCCTTGAAATCTTAAGTTGGAAGAGGTCAAAATGGTAATTTAACAGATTTAGATCAAGGAAGAGATGGAGACAACAGAGCAGGAACAAAGGCATGACCTCAAAGAACGTCTCAAGTGCTATAGCACCTAGAAGTGCTTGCTTATGTTAATTTTTTGCTTATAAAGATAAGGTTACCTATATAAACCAGTTATTTTTTCACTCATAATTTATTCTCTTCCTTTTTAAAATATTAAAAATAAGTAAAGCAAACACAAAATGATAAGAAACATCTCCATTATAAAGACAACTTCAAAGTGAGAGGCAATAAGGCATTAGTAATTAAGAACATGGGCTCTGGAGTCCGACGATCCTGGATTTGAAGCCCAGCTCCAGCCATTTTCTGCCTGAGTGACTTTGGATCTAATTCCTCCAATCTTTAGTTCTTTAGTTTAGGTTTATTGCAACATACCAAAGTGGGTCTTTGTTAGCACAAATGAGATTTTGTATGTGTGGTGCCAGACATGAAGAAAACATTTAATAAATGTAATAGTAAATAGAAGTGCTGTCGTACAGTGCTAGCAACACTGAAGGTGGTGCGTTGTACTGTATTGTCTCATGTCTTGGTAACATCAAAAAAAAGTACCTATTAGACAATAGAAATTATTAAACTAAAGCAGGCAAATTTTAGAGTAAAATTTATGCATGGCAGTCATTTTGTCCAGGACTTTGCCCAACTTTATGCTCATTAACTTTCTAAATATCTTTGAATGGTTAAAATAAATAGTGTGAAATTACTCAAAATGTGTATAGTGCTTAAAGTGTACATGGAATGTGATGAGCCAGGGAAGGTGGCGTAAGGCTTCGTCACTACGGAGCAGGATCTGCAGGAAGGGCCAGCATCAGGACGGCGGTGGACTGAAAAGCAAGCAAGCAGACATAGATCAAGAGGACAAGGGTAAGAGAAGGGACTTGTACAGCTCAGCAGACGAGGAGGACTTGAAAGAGCAGAGGAAGAACAGTGGTCAGAGAGTCGGGCAACCACTCCACAACGGAAAGACACAAAAAAGGGCCAAGACAGACCACTGAAGCAGAGCCCTTGGAGCAAATCCTGGAACAGAAGAGATGCGTGGGCCCCATCTCGGCTGCTTCATCACGCCCTCACTCTGGTGGCAGTGGAGTATCAGTGACCCAGGTTTGGATGGCTGCCATGATGAAATTAAAGCCTGTTGATTGGGTGGAGTATGGGAGGGGTGGACAGTTCTCTGGCAAAAACACCTTCTTGACGTAAAGTAATAATGAGTTCCTCAGACTTGTGGGATCAGTTGGTTGTGGTTTTAATACATGAGATGTTGATGTGGTGCTTTTAATTTATTATTAATACCTTATTTTAACTTGAGGTTTATAAATGGTCCTTTGCAATGACCACTTAAATCATGAAACTGATCTTCATAAATAATTTACTGTAGAAATAATAAATGATTTCTAGAGGGGATTGTCTACCAAGCTTTGGTAATTGACCTGACACAGGCAGTTTCTTTATCTGTCAGTCTGCAAAATTGTGTGTGTCATTTAATTATTATGAAGATGTTAATGTGACTAGACTTCCTTTTTCTGACAGATACAGAAAAGCATTTTTTTTCTATATTTACAGTGTAATTCATACTTGAAAGCAAGGTACATTGCATTTTTGTCATTGATAATGTAGCCCAAACAGAGCATTTATGTCAAAAATACTCTTCTGAATATACCATAATCAAATTAGAGGTAATCTGCATTGCGGGCATACATGAAGATGAGGTATTTTATTCAAATTTGTTTATAAATTCAGCAATTATTTTTAATTAATTAAAATCTCACTCTCAAGTTGATCATACTCATGAAATTAAGACTCACTAGACCACAGATTCCTATATTTCTATAGTTTGGGCTTTGTACATTTCTGTATTGTAAGTGTGCATCACACTTTGTTTCACCTATATATTCAGATAAACTTGCTATTTGAAATGATAAAGCAGTGGTTCTCAAAGAGTGGTCCTTAAACCAGCAGCATCATCATCACCTGAGAACTTGTTAGAAGTACAAAATTTAGGCTCTATCCCAGACCTGCAGAATAGAAATTTGCAGGATGGGGCCCAGCCACCTATGTTTTAACAAGTTTTCCAAGCAAATCTGATGTGTGCTAAAGTTTGAGAACCACTGGTCAGCGGATCAATTCATTGCTTCATTTATGTGACTTACGTGATTAATTAATTTATTTGTTTAAGTAAGTTAATATAATCTGTGTGGCTTGGTAGCTACTATGAGGGCTGCAGAAGGGGTTAGTCATAATTTTCTCCTTTAAGAAGCATATAATGTGAGATGCTAAGTTGCAGATGAAGAGTTAAATAATATTACAGGGGTCTAACATATGCTATAGTACAGTGTGTTTAATTACCAAATTAGAAAAATGGTATGGTGTTGTCATTACACTGTAGTGGTTAAGAGTTAAACTCAAGAGTCAGACTTCCTACATTCAAATCCTAGCTCTGTCACTAATTGGTACCTACCTCAGAAGATTATTGTGAGGCTAAAGGAGTTAGAATAGTGCCTGACATGATGAAGGCTATGTAAGTGTTAGCTGTGATTATTTTAGTATCCTGAACAGAAAGTTCTATGAGAATTCAAAGAAGCAATTTTTTTTTAGCTGAAGGAATTGTGATGACTTATAGAAAAGAGGGAATTTTATCTGCCTTGAAGTATGAGCTTATGTTGACAGAAGAGTGGCAAAGCGGAGGGATGCTGATGTCATATGAGAACAAATGAGTCGATCTTTATTTCTTATACAGACAATTATGTAGGGTTGACATCTCTAACTGGTCTATTGTAACGCACCGGTAAACCATTATTTTACCTGGTTGATTTACAAGGTGTCCATGGTCCCCATGGCTTGTGAAAACAACTTACATGTTCTTGGAGAAATAACCCACACAATCCCTGGGCCATCACATCCTTGCCTTCCATAGTTATATGTCAAGCCCACATCTATTTTGAGCTTCAAAGCTTGCTTTTAACATCTACGCCTAACCACATCTACCTTCATATACCAAAGACCTCTCGAGTTTACGTTACAAACTAAAATCTTCACGTTTCCACACCTTAAAATCTGCTCCTAGTATTCCATGTCTCAGCAAATGGCACTGCTGTCCACTCAGACATCGTCACATACCAGTGTGTGGCGTCTTGCTGGCTCTTGTCCTTTTGCCTCCTTGAAAGTGGAAATCTTTCCAGCAAGTGGAAATCTTGTTCATTTTCCAAGTAAAATTTTTCAAAGTCCCCTCTTTCCTTCGAGAATAGATTGTCACTAAGTTGGTGATATAAGGCCCCTGATGGTCTCCTATCCCTATGTTCTTTTCTACCCCCATGAACCGCCACTTCCTCCTATGTGCCTTTCACTCCAAACAAACCAAACTATACTTCCTTGTCTTCTGGTCCTTTGCAAATCCTGTTCCTTCTGCCTAGAGGGCAGTTCTTTGCTCCACCCGCACCCCACCCCTGCTTATTCTTCAGGCCTCCAGTGCAGTGTCACTGCGCTGCTTCCTCTGTGAGGTGTTCACCTTCCTCCTGCTGGTCGAGAGGAGCCCAGTGCCCTCCTGAGCACACTGGAGCTGGACAGGTTGGGTTTATTACTCCTTGCAGCAGGGGATGACACTCACTTGTCAAGGGGATCCAGAGTGTTTCAGTAAGAGGATGTTAGAAAGAACCTTTGGGTTTTGGTAGGGTGATTTGAAAGAAGGTCTGAGAAAGCAGGGGTTTTCTCTAGATGTTGTCAGAAAGCAGGAGCAATTCTATGACTGGGTATCTCAATAAATCTTATCTATAGGGAGAACAGACTAGAGTCCGGATAAAGCTTCATAGGGTAAAGAAGCAGTGGTCACTCATTTTGGTCAAGAGAAAAGGAAGTTTGTCATTTTTTGGGGAGTACAGTGAACTCACTTTTGTCTGTGCTTAGACAAAATTATGAAGTGGCCTTGTTTTGTCTCACCTTGTCATGGTCTTAGACTGTGCTTATCTGAAGTTGATATTCCGTGAGATGATTTAAGTTCAATAGGAGAATAACAGGGCTTCCTTGTGAGTGCCAGGCCAGCTTCTGGATGTCAGAAGCTGGATTTCTTTCCTTTCTCAAAAGTTTCAGTATGGTGATGGATATTAACTAAACTTACTGTGGTAATTACTCTGCAATATATACATGTATCAAATCATCACGTACACATTAAACTAATACAATATTACATCAGTTATATCTCAATTTTTAAAAATTAAAAAAAAAAAGAAGTTATACATCCCATTCTTCCAAAGCTCTTTTCAGTGCCTCTATTAAATCACATATCACATCACATTTTAATTAAACCAATGCCTGGCATATTATATTTGGTAAAGTTTTGATAAATGAATGAAAAGATAAGTTATTGAAACCATTGATTAGTGACTTTTAATAATATGGCATCTCCTTTCTATTCATCATTAAAAACCATTAATCATAAGACTGAGGAAATAGAAAATATCTCTTTGTAAGGAAAATATTAGTGAACCATGTTATAGGGACTTAGAAAGAAATACGATTTAAAAGGTAAGTAAGAGTAAGCTTAGTATTTATCAATTATAATTTTGTCAAATGCATTCATCACCTTTGCTCCTTTTCTATGGGAAAGGGAATAAACTACCAGTAAACTCATCACTTATTGATGCTGTTTTGCCAACATGAAATTCAAAAGCAATATAAAGAAAAAAACACATACTGTGCAAATGCATAGCCATCATGTGTATGTGAGATGTGTGTCTACCCATTTATAACATTATTTCCTAGTGAATGCTGTTATATTTGTCCTAAAACAATCATTCCTTTTCTTCTCCCTGAGTCTATGCCAGATCCTCAATTTTTGTCATCAGTTCCAATATTTTCATTTATCAGGCCCGCTTTAAAAAATGTGTTGAGAGAGATGAACTCTACCTCTTTACATAACTGTTTTATATATATATATATATATATATATATATATATATATATGTAATCCTATTAGTACTATAGTCATGCACCTCATAATGATGTTTGGTCAAAAAGGGATCATATATATGATGGTGGTCCCGTAGGATTATAATGGAGCTGAAAAATTCCTATCACCTAGTGACATCGTAGCCAATGTAATTTAGCTCAGTGCTTACTTCTGTGTTTGTAGTGATGCTGGTTTAAACAAACCTACTGCTCTGCCAGTTATGTAAAAGTATAGTACAGTACATAATACTTAATAATGATAATAAACGACTATGTCACTGGCTTATGTATTTACTATACTTTACTTTTTATCATTACTTTAGTGTGTACTCTTTCTACTTAAAAAAAAGCAAGGTTCACTATAAATGGTGTGCCATATTATGCCAGCAGCAGCCTCATGTACCTCGTGTTTACCACGTCTCTTGATTGCATAATTTTCTCCTGTGCTTGATTTAATCTCTTGTTGTTTTATTCATCACGGCCCCTAAGTGTACAAAATCCACTGCTAATGTGGCCACTAAGAGGCCATGTCAAGTGATTGACCTGGAAACAAAATTAAAAGTGATTAAGGACTACAAAAGTGCAAAATCAGTGATGGTTATTGCTCACCAGTCAGGCATGTCCCATTTCACCATAGCTATGATCTTGAAGAACAAGAACAAAGCGATGGAAGCTGCTAAAGGATGTGCTTCATTGAGGGCAATGAGAACAACAAAAAATCGAGAAGAGTCTGACTGCTTCAGACAAGGAGAAACTTCTAATGACCTGGATTGAAGATCAGACACAGAAGTGTATCCCTTTCAGTACTGTGATGATCATGGTCAAAGCAAAGTTTGTTTGTGATGTTGAAAGAGAAGGCTAGGCCCAACTATGATGTTGAATTTACTGCTAGCTCTGGGTGGTTTAAATGATTCAAGAATCCTTATTCATTGCATAATGTGAAAGTGGGTGGTGAGTCTGCAAGTGCTGATGTGAAGGCAGCTGAAGAATTTTTGGAAACTCTAGATAAGCTGATTGTGGATGAAAATTACTTGCCAGAGCAAATATTTAAAATGGACGAAACCTCCCTATTCTGGAAACAGATGCCTGAAAGGACTTTCATCCATAAGGAGGCCAAGTCAATGCTAGGTTTCAAGGCTTTTAAGAACAGGATAATAGTCTTGCTTGGGAGCAGTGTGGCAGGCTACAAATTAAAACCTTTTGTGATCTGGCACAGTGAAAATCCAGGGCCTTCAAGCTTATCAGTAAGCACACACTGCCAGTGTACTGCAGGAGCAACAAGAAGTCATGGATGACCCAGCTCCTCTTCCAAGATGCCCTTCTGAATTGCTATGCCAGCGAAATGGGAATTACTATGTGGAGAATAACATACCTTTCAAGATTTTGCTTATTGTTAATAATGCTCCCGGACATCCTCCTTTTATTGGTGATCTTCATCCCAGTATCAAAGCAGTCTTTCTCCCTCCAGACACCACCTCTTTGATACAACCAATGGATCAAGGAGTTATAGCAGCTTCTAAGACCTACTATCTGAGGAGGAACTTTGCCCAGGCTATTGCTGCAACTGAGGAAAACAATGATGCAATTCTGGAAAGATTACAACATCTATGACTACATCAAGGACCTTGCTTGGGCTTGGGGTGATGTCACCAAGGAGTGTATGAATGGCATCTGGAAGAAGACACTCATTCATGACTTCAAAGGATTTACCAAGGATGAGGAGATTGCAAAACTCAACAAGTGGTTGAGATGGCAAACAACTTTAATCTGGTTGGGGCTGAGGCTGACATTGAGGATCTCCTAGAAGTGGTTCCTGAGGAATGAGGAGTTGTTAGAACTGGAAGAAGAACTCATAGCTGAAGAAGAGGCAAGAGAAAAGGAAACTCCAGAAGAAGAAAAAGAAGAATTCCAAAGAAAATTCACATGAAGGGTTTAGCAGAAGCTTTTGCAGACCTCAACGAGCTCCTTAAAAAGTTTGAAAACATCGACTCCAACACCAAAAGGTTTTCATTAATACAGAGGAATATTCATGGTGTATTATCTGCTTACAAGCAAATCTATGATGAAAAAAAGAAACAGACCAAGCAAACCACCATGGCTGTATTTCTGAAAAGAGGGACACCTCCTCAAGAAGAGCCTCAGGCGGGTCCTTCAGGAGGTATTCCAGAAGAATATGTTCTTATCATAGGAGATGACAGCTCCATGCGTGTTATTGCCGCTGGAGACCTTCCCGTGGGACAAGATGTGGAGGTGAAGACAGTGATGTTGATGATTCTGACCCTGTGTAGACCTAGGCTAATGTGTGTGTTTGTGTCTTAGTTTGTAACAAAAAAGTTTAAAAAGGAAAAAAAAAATTTTAAATAGAAAAAAACTTATAAGGATATAAAGAAAGAAAATATTTTTGTACAGTTGTACAATGTGTTTGTGTTTAAGCTAAGTGTTATTACAAGAGTCAAAAAGTTAAAAAAATAAAAATTTTATAAAGTAAAAAAGTTACAGTAAGCTAAGGTGAACTTATTGTTGAAGAAAGAAAAATATTTTTTATAAATTTAGTGTAGCCTAAGTGTACAGTGTTTATAAAGTCTACAGTAGTGTACAGTGATGTTCTAGGCTTTCACGTTCATGCACCACTCACTCACTGACTCATCCAGAGCAACTTCCAGTCCTGCAGGCTCCATTCATTGAAGTGCCCTATATGGGTGTACCATTTTTTATCTTTTATACCATATTTGTACTGTACCTTTTCATGTTTAGATATGTTTAGATACACAAATACTTGCCATTGTGTTACAATTGCCTATAATATTCAGTAAAGTATCATCCTGTACAGGTTTGTAGCCTATGAGCAATAGGCTAGACCATATAGCCTAGCGGTGCAGTACACTATACCATTTAGTTTGTGTAAGTAGACTCCATGATGTTCATACAAAGACGAAATCACCTGACAATGCATTTCTCAGAACATATCCCAACATTGTTAAGCAACGCATGACTGTACTTTAAAAGAGAATAGTGGGAGTTACCTATTGTGAGCTCTCATCAGAGGGACAAAGTACAAATTTCAAGGGTAAGGGTTTATGCCCATGTAACATTCCTAAGTTCATATTCAAAGCAGGTTAGTCCTCTCAAATAACATTTAGGCGAGACTGTGGATAGTCACTAGGTGGTCTTAATAGAGAGAGATGTTTTATATGTACAGATTCCAATTCTTCCAACTACAGGTGAGTTGTTTTAACTGGACACCACTTCAGTACAAAATGGGACATTTGAGTTGAAACAAAAGTTTTGATGAAAGGTTTTATCCAAAAGGACATGATTTATTCTTCCTTTCAATTTCCTGGCGTTTAAGACCTGCCGGGATATTAGATTATAAACATGGCTTTCATTGAAGAAAACAGGAAGAGTCAAATGGAAAGGTCCCAGGAAAGAAAGAAGAAGCCACTGGAAGATAAGAAGGAAATAGGAACACATGAAAAGTGTGAATTCTCATTGAAAGAAGAGAGTTGAGAGGGAAAGATGTATTTCATGAAGGCAATAGACTATAACAGAAAATAATTTTAAAAATAACTAAATGTAATAATAACACAATAGAAAGAAGATAAGGATAAAGCCCAAGAGATGAGCAATAGATTTTAAAAGAAAATAACAGGAAAGAAGCAGGAATTGAAATTTTAAAAATAAGAAAATAAAATTTACATGTGTTAAGCCAGTATCCTTACCAATGGAATCTAATGGAAGGCTTAGATTTGAAACTCAAATTCAAAATTAAATTTGTAATTTTTATAAAATTCTGATGAAAGTTCTAATTTTCAAAAAACCCAACAGTTTAAATGTACCTAGAAATAAATGCATTAGCCAATTAATCAAATTGCATTTGTATTAGTTTTCAGAATCCTCACAGAGCTTCAGCTTTCCTTTCTACAAACTTTCCTAGCTACAAACTTTCCTTTTCCGTAAAATTCTCCAGAAGTCTATCCTAAGGAAATAGAGATTCAAAGATGTGTGTACACAGGTATTTCACATAATATTATTGTGAGATGTTATAAAATGTCCAAAATCCAATAGCAGAGAAGTGCTTTAAATATATTATGACAGGGGCCAGCCCCGTGGCTTAGTGGTTAAGTGCGCGCGCTCCGCTGCTGGCGACCCGGGTTCGGATCCCGGGCGTGCACTGACGCACTGCTTCTCTGGCCATGCTGGGGCCGCGTCCCACATACAGCAACTAGAAGGATGTGCAGCTATGACATACAACAATCTACTGGGGCTTTGGGGGGAAAATAAATAAATAAAATCTTTAAAAAAAAATAATAAAATAAATAAATAAATAAATATATTATGACATTTTCAAGGATATATTATAATTCAAGCAATCAAAAATCATATTTATAAAGAATATTTAACATTATGGTAAAATGCTCGTATTAATGGAACAGATTAGGACACAGTAATATGAAAAGTGGAGGAGCCCAACTGTGAGAATTGACATGTGTATAGGGAGAGAGCGAGAGAGAGAGACAGAGGTTAAAATGATTTCTGCTTTTTTCTTTACATATATGTATATATACGTGTGTGTATAAAACCTTGATCATATTTAACTTTTCTAATTAGTAAATATTTTAAATGATTTTGTTTTGAGACCCATTTTTATGTAGTGCAGTATTACAGTCGGCCGTTCATATCCACAGATTGAACCAATCACAGGTCGAAAGACCTATGATGGCTGCATCTGTACTGAGCACATACAGACATTTTTTTCTTGTCATTATTCCCTAAACAATACAGTATAACAACTATTTACATAGCACTTACATTGTATTAGGTATTATAAGTAATCTAGAGATGATTTAAAGTATATGGGAGGATGTGTATAGGTTATATGCAAATACTATGCTATTTTATATAAAGGACTTGAGCATCTGCAGGTTTTGGTAAGGCGGCATGGTCCTGGAACCAATCCCCCATGGATACCAAGGGGCAACTGTTTTATTAACACAAAGTCTGTTATTCTGATTTACTTTCTCAAGTTATTTAAAGGTAAAAACTGTAAGTTATCCATTCAAGTTTCCAGTGCATTTTGTGTGTACGTTCATAATAAATCTGTCATTGTATGCTCTTAGTATGGTAGCAATAAGTTTTAAATGTTTGTTTTACTTTTTATGTTATTAAAATCAATTATATTAAAATATTCAGTGATGAATCAGATAGAAGAGAAGAGATCATAGAATTTTATTGTGGAAACAGATCTTAGAGTCCATCTAGTTTGATACTTTCATTTTGCAGACTTGGGACATGATGTTCAAGGATATCCAATGTCTTGCCCGAGGTTATGTGTCTCTTGGCAGAAGTGAGGGTGCAGGTCAGGTTTCCTGACTGGGGTCTCGCTGTTCTGGGCTGCTTCCTATCTCCAAACTATATATGATTATGCTTGAATCATTTTTCATAAAACTGGCCCTGCACACATTTAGTGACTAGGTAAAGATTGTTTTCAGTTCCAATCATTCACACTAACCCTTGACCACCTTACTGTGATTATCCTTTAGACTCTGACAGAACCTCATGCTAATGGATCCATTCTTTCTCCACATCTCTTAACATTTCTTCTCTTCTAACATGACTATGCATAGGAAGTAAATTAATCATTGTTAGTTTATTAGCCTGTTAACATGTTGTTTCTCTCACATAATGTCTTAGTCCATTCAGGCTACTATAACAGAATACCATAGACTGGGCAGCTTATAAACAGAATTTAATTTCTCATAGTTCTGGAGGTTGAGAGTACAAAATCAAGGCGTTAGGAGATTCACTGTCTGGGGAGAGCCCATAGACAGCCATCTTCTTGCTGTGTCTTCACATGGCAGAAGGGGCAAGGGAGCCCTTTGGGGTTGCTTTTATAGGGTCACTAATCCCATTCATGAGGGCTCCATGACCTAATCACCTCCCAAAGGCCCACCCCCTAATACCATCACAGTGGAGGGTTAGGATTCCAACATATGAATTTGAAGAGTGGGACACAAACATTCAGTCTACAGCAGGTAACATACTTCATAAAGTTAAATCATTATTTAAGATTGCTGCTAATGGTAGAAGTTTCAGATAAGAGAAAAGGATAAGAAAATTAATATTTTTAGAAAAGCTTTTTTTGTGTGTGATTCAGCAACTCCCTACTCACAAGGCTAGCCTTTTTCTAATATAAGCACTATATAATATATCATGTACTCAAATGCCAGCAAACCTACAGCCTTCTACATGGACATTGAAGATGTGACTGGACTTTCCCATTTCCCAAAGTAAATCAAAATGAATACTTTCCATTCATTCAACAATTGTTTATTGAGTACCAGTTACATGCCTGGTCCTGTTCAGAAGCTGAAAATATAGTAGTGAACAAAGTGGACACAGTCCCACCTAAAAGAATTTTAGAAACTATAGCAATGACTCTGAATATTTTTCAAATAAAATTTTCTAAACCAAGAAATTATGGGAGAAGTCAGATCAACAACTGCAGACAGGCATGTTTAAGAATTCAGTTCTCTCTCTCCGTAACTGGAGCCCAGAATCTGATACTCAGTCAATTATATTAAACACTGATTCATATGCATCATCCTCTTGATAATAGAAATCTTCAATTGTAGAAATAACTCTCAAGTTATACTTTTCCTCTGTGCTTATTATTTTTAGTTCTGGGATAGCGACTGGTATGAGGGTCCCAGTTTTTTCGAGATCAGCAGTTGAAGCCAATCTAAAAATGTATTTAAGTCAGTTTTTTCCCCCTTCGACACTGATCCCTTGTAGGTTAGGGGGAAGAGAGTGGATCCCGATGCTGTACTCTTTATTTTTCACCGTTAATTACTCTATCCTGTCATTCTCTTATTTTCTTGGAAGCATGTATGCGCTTTTATAGACAGAGGGGTAAGACAAAAAGTCCTTGGCTTTGCAGATATCTGAGATGTCATGCCAGAAACAGGCAGTAGAGACATTCCTGAAGAAAACTGTGGGTAAGCCACATGAACTATACACGACTTTTCTGCTTTTTACTTTCCCTCTGTTTAATACTAGTCTAGGATTCAAGTTTTATGTTTGGCTCAAAAAATCATAGTTATATACTCCCTGAAAAGCCTTGCCTCCGACCTCAAACAGAGTTCACAAGAAGTAGACATAGCTCATCTTAGTTTTTCTTAAGCCATGTAGACTAATAAAATTAGCACTCACTGCCAAGGCTTTTAAACAGAAGCCTGTTTTCTGGTGTGGGCTGAACAAAGAAAGAAACAGTGGCACCAATCCAGTGTTCCTCCTCCTCTTATAATCCTCGGTACCGATGTAGCGTCCTCTGAAGATCTAGGGTTCTTCCCTTCTGCTTAGATCTAGAATGACCTGAAAGTGGTAGGAATGAGTCCTCTCAAACCTTGCTGTAGTAACTGATGGGTTCCCCGACTAACGCTCTGGTCTTAAAGAAGCTAAGTCAAATCTGTTCACAAGGCATCACCGGAACAAACACACTACAAATAACCATAAACCTGGTGGCTTGTGATGATGTGCTGGACTTCTCCTGCTGCTTTTAATCCATTCACTGATGGAGGTAGGTGCTGGTGTCTTGTTGGCCGGTCTCACGAGACAGGGCCGGGGCACATTCATTATGAGCTCTTTCTCTCTTAATGTAGCACAGAAACACCCTTTTGCACATTTTACGATTAATGTGCATTACTGTGTTGTTGATGAACGCAGGGTAAATTTTGTGTTCTTAAAATGGTACTTATAGTACATAAACATGCTTGACACTGATTCTCTTTTCCTTGTTTCCTCAGACAAGGTAATCCCAGCAGTATTTTTTTCAATACTTCTGCAGAGAGGCCACAGCTGGCACAGATTGACCACAGCCACACTGAGCACAGATTCTGATGAGCTTCAGTGGTGCTGATGCCCTTACATATGACGTGCTTGTATCATAGAGAGTGAAACAGCATCTCGTGATGGGACCTAGAATATTAGAAGAATAGTAAAGGCGGTAGGAAGAGTAAGGAGTGAGAAGTCAAGAGGAAAATTATTATCCGCCTGTAGAGTCTTAAGTTTAAAAAAAACCAAACAATAATTTGGATTTGATTTCTTTCTATCAAAGAGAAAAAGAAATCAACATCTCTTTTCTAATTTACTTGTGATCTAGAAGCTAGTATTTGGGAGCTGTAGCTCAGATTTAGTGCAACATGATTCCACTTTTCTCTTTAATTTTTCTTTTGATTAATGAACATCATTTCAGTGGCCTAATGCCTGAAAACAGAACAGACTATGCATCAGAATAATAGCTCTATTAGAATAAAAATGGTTTTGGAAATTTCACCCCTCAGGTGACATTCTATACAAAGAGCAGCCAAGTGCCTCAAATTCTGTTGGGATATAATTATTTCATAATAACTATTTTCCCAACACCACTGCATCACAATCAGGCCATAAAATGTGTTTTTGTGTCTCAGGAAAGAAGATAGAGTAAGCAATTTGGAATATTACAAAACAGGCTCAGTTGAGCAGTTTAATTTGCATAGATATCCTCATTCTCTAAAGGTCTCATTTGACCAATGAGAGTTCTAGGTTGCCTTAGTCCAGAGAGTGTTATAATTTTATATGCACACATTTGCATAAATTGAGATTAAAAGTTGCTCAAAATATAATAAAAGCAAAAGACCTATTAACACATTAACTGCTGTAAATAATATATTTTTGTAACTTTTGAGATGTTTTATTCTACTGTATTTAGCATATATCTAACAGATATTTTATCAGCAAAGATATGCAAAATAAATCAGACTAGAACAACCCTATAATTATATCTGTGTAAATGTTTTAAAGGATTGTATTATAATTAAACTGTGTGGTAGTAACTTGATTATGCTATTTCTAATATGCAAACAAACTATATACAATAGTCAGATGGACTTGAGTTAAAGCAAGTTTATTCTTTAATCTCCACATCTATTTTAGAAGCCAGCAAAATTCCAAACATAATTTTTGTCCATGTAGCAAACATTTGTTGAGTACTTGTATTGCATTAAATCTCTGGGGATATAAAGATGCATAAGACTTTGTTTTTTCCCTTAAGGAGCTTACAGTGCAGTGTCAGACACTGGGACTCTATTATTATGCACCGAGAGAGACAGATGCATGCACAGGGCATAGAAAAGCCCAGAGGTGGAACCCCTAGACTAGCATGGAAGTTGAGGGATAATTTTTTAAAGGAGATTGATACTTAAGGCTCAGGTTTAAAGGATGGGCAAGAGTTGTCCAAAAATGAACATTATTCAAAAGCAAATGACGAGTTGGACAAAAGTGAAAGAAGATATGTGATTTTTTAATGTCAGGTTTATCAAGGTATAATTTACATACAATGAAGTCCATTCCTTTTAGATGTTCAGTTCTATGAATTTAGACAGATGCATGCAGTCATGAACTACCACCACAATCAAAATATAGAACATTTCCGTCACCCCATAAATTTCCACTTTTGCCCCTTTGTAGTCAATCAGTTCCTCCTGCCTCAGTCCCTGGTGACCATTGATCTGTTTCTGTCCCCATAATTTTGCCTTTTCCACAATATGATGTAAATGGGATAATATATTAGTCTTTTGGATCTGTCTTCTTTCACTTAGCATAATGCATTTGAGAGTCATCCATGTTGTTGTGTGTATCTGTAGTTCATTCCTTTTATTGCACTGCACAGATTTACCCTGCTTGTTCATTCATTCCCCAGTCAATGGCCATTTGGGTTATTTTCAGTTTTTGGAAATTCTGAATAAAGCAACTATAAACATTTATGTGCAGGCTTTTGTGTGGATGTATGTTGTTTTCATTTCTCTTGGATAAATATGTAGGAGTGAGATTGCTGGGTCTTACATGGAATATCTTGATGCAGTTGTCAGGAGTGTGAAACAGCGTGAGCTACTCACAGTTTGCCATTACTGCAGCAAGGTAAAAGAAAGGAGAAACAGAAAGAATGGGCAAAGACCAGATTGATCAGTGCTTTTTATTTCATGCTAAGAAACTCAAATTGTATTCCCAAAGAAATGGGGACGTTTTAAGCAATGATGTCATATGCTCATATTTCCATTTCATCTGAGGTATCAGGGTGACGCTTGAACTGGCTGGAGGAGGCATTGGTAGAGATAAGGTTGGAGTCAGCAAGAACAATTTAGGATTCTATTATTGATCAAGGATCTTATAAAAGTACATATTGCTGGCAGTTTTCTGTTAAAAAGCAAAAATGGGGAGCATGCTCAAGACTTCAATGTCACAATCCAGGGATACTGTGCAGTTAAGAAAACATATTTACTGATAACACTTTCTGAGGAATTAAATAGCCCACTCCCGAGGTTCATGGTCTGGGCTAAGTAGATTTCACTGGGAAGAAGATTCAATATGCAGAACTAAACAGGTGCTTTCTTAAGGCTGCCAAGCACTGGCCCTGAGGACCAACAACTCTTTTAATCCTCCTAACAACCCCGTGAGGTAGGTGCCATTTTCTGCACTGAAGTCAAAAAACTGTGCATACCAGAGCTACCACTTATTACTATGATAATCATATTACTGTGATAATCTATGGTAAATTGCTTAATCTCTGTGAACTCAAATTCCTTGTCTGTAAAATGGAGATCATAATATCAACCTCATAGGAATTTTAGGAGAATTAAATGAAACGACGTATAAAATGTCCCTAGAGTGTTGCTGGTGGTCAGTATATATTACCTCCGTGGGGTTATCCTGCACCTTTCTCTAGACATACACAATACAATTTTAATTGCTCATAAGTTGGAAATTAAGCTTGAGTAATTAAAAATCAAAGAAAAAGTGAAACATTCACTAAATTCCAAAGGTTGCTAGTGAACTTATAACAATACTTTAAAAAAATCCATTTAAAAACAACATCAACAAGAACCAGGTTCCTTCATCTGTTTTGATGAAGATTAAATGAGAGAATATATATGAAACATGTCAAGCACAGACATGCATTCTCCCTCCTTTATGGTTTTGCTTTCTCATGGAAAGAATTATAGTAAAATATTTTCCATTATAATAAATAATGGGACTGGGATGTTTACTGTGACAAATAAAATCTTTAGTAAAGGTAAATTTGGAATATTTTTTAAGGACTACCATGTATTGGGAAGAATAATCTTGTTTTATGCTTTTCCTAATACCAGCATGGACCATTAAAGAGATGTTGAGGGAAACAATTTTGGGAGAAAGATAAAATGGACCTAATCATTAGAGTTGTCCAGTGGAAGAAACTGATTTTCGTTATGCAGAATCTCATAACCATCTGTCAGGAACGATTTAAAATAAATTACCACATTGCAAGAAGAGGTTAAACTAGTTGTCCTAATAATATCTCATGTAATATAATCTATCATGCTTGGCCTTTGCAATTGTATGACTTAATGATTTTTTATTTTTACTTCTTCAGAGTTTATAAATATTTTAATATAATATTACTTCATTTGAAAACCATTCTGTCTTGGAGAGAAGGGAACTCTCATACACTGCTGGTGGGAGTGCAAACTGGTCCAGCCACTATGGAAAACAGTATGGAGATTCCTCAAAAAATCAAGGATAGAACTACCATATGATCCAGCTATTCCACTGTTGGGTATTTATCCAAAGAACTTGAAAACACCAATTTGCAAAGGTACATGCACCCCTGTGTTCATTGCAGCATTATTCACAATAGCCAAGACTTGGAAGCAACCTAAGTGCCCATCAAGGGATGAATGGATAAAGAAGCTGTGGTATATATACACAATGGAATACTACTCAGCCATAAGAAACGATGAAATCCCGGCATTTGTGACAACATGGATGGACATTGAGGGTATAATGCAAAGTGACATAAGTCAGAGGGAGAAGGTCAAATACCGTATGATTTCCTTCACTAAGTAGTAGATAATAACAACAATAAACAAACACATAGGGACAGAGATTGGATTGGTGGTTACCAGAGGGGAAGGGGGGAGGGAGGAGGGTGAAAGGGATAATTCGGTACATGTGTGTGGTGATGGGTTGTAATTAGTATTTTGGTGGTGAACATGATGTAATCTATGCAGAAATAGAAGTACAATGATGTACACCTGAAACTTTTACAATGTTATAAACCAATGTTACTGCAATAAACAAAAAATTAAAAAAAAATAAAATAAAAGCAGTCACTGAGAAAAAAAAAAAAAAGGAAAACCATTCTGACCTTTCAAATATATTATTGCTTTCATATTTCTTGGTAAATTCTGGATTTCAAGTCATGTTGACACTTAGGCTACCGCAATATTTTTTGGATGACTAAAGAGTTCATTGAACTCTTATTTAGTTTTTAAAGACATAAATTCCTTCATTCCATTATGTACCTTGCTGTTCAATATGAGGTTACAAAAGGACTGTATCTTTTTCTGTGATATTAATGTATTTGATATATATGTTTTCAAGTGAACTGTTTTGGAAATAAGACTGCATGTTTTTGCATGTTGCGCTTGGTAGCTTTGATTCATTCACAGGATCATACTACACTCTCATAAAGAGCGGGTGAGCCGTTTTAAATATAATAGTTTTTATTCTCATCAATAGAACTTTAGCATAGATACTGTTCTTAATTTTGAACATTGGGGAAAATGTACTTGATATGGAAACATTAGTGTTCCTTTATTTCTCACATACTACCAAATGGATTTTTTCCTTTGAAGTAACTCTCTATCAATTCATCCCTTGTATTTCCACTGCTGATACGCCAATTCCAGACCTTTGAAACTTCATGCCTAGAGTTTTACCCTTGTCTTACTGATTCTGATATATTCTAAACTGCTGCAGAATTAAGCTTCATGAAATACCTGTTTATAAAACACTACGCATTAAACTTTCAATAGCTCATCACTACTCCTGGAGAAAAAATTAAAAACAAACACCATATGATGAGCCTTGGATTCAAGACTTCCACAGTATGATTTTTGCCTGCCTAAACAGTCTGCTTTTTGATACCAACTTTTGGCTCCTTCTGTGCCAAACTCACCCCTACCAACTTATTTGCTTTCCTGTCTCCATATTCCGCCTATATACATATTACCTGTGCTTCTGAAAGCAGCTCAAATTCATTCTGTCCATGTACCTTCTCTGAGGACACTTGGCCACATTGTTCTGATCTCCTGTGGTGTTTATCACTTATGCCATCAGACAGACAACTAGAAGGCGAGGCTTGGAAAGAAACCCAGGAATTGACCGTACCTGCCCTTCTTTTAAAGATGAAAAAAACAGAGACCTTGGATCTTTGAATTCAATTCAGTGCTTTTTCCTTTAATTGCTTTCATTGTTAATTAATCTTGAGTAGATGTGTTGTCTGCCGCCCATAACCCAATGTTTTATCACTCTGATTTATTTTTCCTAATTATCTTTAGATTTGAATTTGATTTAATAGTATCAATATTTTTCTAGATTAATTATTTGTGGTCATATATGCCATAACATTTGGATATAGGTGTGGAACTCAATGCATAATTTCCTAAAACAGTTTCTTATCCACCACAGAAGAATGTCATCAAGTTTGCTGTAAGTTAACGTTACACATGTCATCAATTTAGTTCTCCCAGCCTGGTATTACCATGGAACATGACACAGTGCCACAGCCTTCTTCAAACCTTTCCCCTGTAAGCAAGTCTGGAAGGGACAGAGGGACTGCTGTTTACATAACTGCATAACTGGGAGTTGAAAATAGGGCACCAAGCCTACGCATGCAGTGCTTTTGTTTTCCTTTTCTGTCAAAGCATATTGGACAGAGATTCTGTGAGGAGCTAATGAAGGATGACATGACATGCATGATGTGGTTCAGGATCCATTTAATTCTGCAAATGAATGACTCAACCTGAGAAGCAGAGTAGCTCAATGAAGTTGGTACTAAGCTTTCCTCTGGGAGATAATACAGAGAGTGAACTGTTCAGATGTGTATGATTTTTTTCTTTTAGTATTGTTGAGATATAATTGACATAGCATTGTAGAAGTTTAAGGTGTGGAGCATAATGACCTGACTAACATATATTGTGAAATTGTATTATTATTTTTATAATCTATACTGTGTGTGTGTGTGTGTGTGTGTGTATGTGTTCATAGGTTAGGAGGCTTCATTTATGAAGAATATATGTTTTAAATAATATAAGCCTAGGAATTTCAGAAGAATTGATCTCAATTAGTTGCTGTCTACCTTCTATTTAGAACAAATATTTAATTTCAGAATAGTATGATTTATTTAGTAAACTTAATCTTGAAGGATTTTTAAATACTTTTCTTCACCTCTTGTATGATGGTACGTTTTTTTCTTTTTCTTTTTTTTCTTTTGTTACTAGTTTCCTCATTTCTTTCTAACACTTACTGTATTGCAGTAAGGGGATAGTAAATTTTAAAGATTCTTTTATGTAAAGGACTTTGAGAGTCTATGATGAAAGCTGCAGTATGAGTGTCTCTTCATATTTTTTACTTAACCATTATCAATATGACCTTCATCAACAAAATTTTTCATTGTAATCAGTTACCAGTTTCACTCAAGAAACTGTAAAAATGCTGTTAAGTCATTTAGTTCCTGCCTCAAGTTGTCCTTGATGTAAAGTGACAGCACTGGCAGCACAGTGTACAGCTGTGCATTATCCACCACAGACCCTTCGCTGTTCCTGGTTTTCTGCAGTACACCTGGCCATGGAGGTGCTGTATTAAGTGAAATAACATAGCACAGGGCCTGGCAAATGACAGGTGCTTCATAAATGTCTGCTCTTCCCAGGCACAGGTGGTACAGCACTTATGAACAAGCCACATTTCTTATAAAAAGTAATGCATAGAAATTATTTTCTAATTTAAAAATAATAGTAGTTAAATCCACTTTTACTCTCTGAGAAGTTATAGAAATTATTCTTGATTAAAAAGCAGCCATTTCATAATTTAGGCACACACCATGGCTGTCTATATTTTTAATGCTTAGATCTATAAGTAGAATGAGGGAAAAAAATCACTTCACTCCCTCCTCCCTCAAAACCCTACAAGCCATAGAAAATTTATGAAATTCATTTCAGTTTTTCAGACATTATATCTAGTAAGGGCAATCATTTAAAAAAACTGATTTTTACTTAGAAGGTGGCAAGGTAATAGCTAAGAGAACATTGAGATGCTTAAAAAGATCAAAAACTTTCAGTGATTTTGTTTTGATTTATGGTGGACACTTAGCTTCATAATCTTGCTGAGCTACCAAGTGGATCTACTAAGTCTAAATTTCTAAGATTGCATCTTTAGAAAAGTACTGATATGATATTTAATTAATTGTAAGTGTTGCAATCAAATCTAATACTTGTCTTCATCATCTCCTTAATATCTAAAAACAGTCATTCCATGTGAATGTTACAGGCTGTGAAGAAACATTTCTAGCTGTAACTGCACATGGCGCAGCTGTTCCTCCCAGGTTCCTCACACCGCTCCCCAGACCTCACCTCTCACTGGGGAGCTTTCTGCTCCAGGATAACCTCAAGTTGCATGCCTCTTGTTCCCCTCCACCCAGTCAAAATCCAGATCTCTTCAGGTGAGCCTTCCTCAGGTGACTCTTGGAAGAGGAGCAATGTTTGCAATGAAATAACTCACATGACTGTATGCATGAATGTTTATTAATTCCTTACTGTGACCAGAACTTTTCAGGCATTTTAATGAGCGAGTGCTTATTAACAGACACAAATTTCAAGTTGGTAAAGTTTCAAATAGTTTGATAGCGTGAAGTGACCTCTCTAGGCCTGTGGTGGAGTTGTTCGGGTCATCTGGGCTTATTTAGGCAGCCCTGAGCTTCAACTCTGGAATCAGCTTCCTTTTGTTATTCTTGATGATCCTAGCTGCTTTGCTCATTTGACTTGCCAACCAAAAGGTTCTTTAAAAGCTCCGTCCTTTATTCTGCAGCAGTTACCATGGGAGCAGCATCAAGGATGTGAGTTTCTGATTGTGTGTGTGTGTGTGTGTGTGAGTGTGTGTGTGAGTGGGAGACGACAGGAGACATCATTGTTTATGTATCTTGGTCATTAGAAACTTGAATGATAGTAAAGGGAGAGCTGACTTTACTGTAACATCAGTTTTAAATGAAATATTGTCAATTTTCTGTGCGATTATTAGCTTTTATTTCCCATGTATAATGTTGTCTTTCCTTCATTGACTAAGCCTGTCAATGAGGTAGTTAACCCACAGTGTGTTAGAGCAGCCACCCTCTGCTTGACTCAGGTAGTGATTTATCAAAGAGATGCACCCCCCTCCTTGCTCTCCCTGCCCACCACATCACCACCACGTAGGTAATAAGATAGAAAAAGACACAAATGTGGGTTCAAAGCAGGTTCTGTGAATATACTGGTCTGGCTTTTGGGTTTAATACCTGGCAAACAGTATACCACCGAACTCTCCTTTCTGTCATTAGCATTGGAAGGCCTAGGAGAATCTAGAAGCAGGTGAAGGGTGACACTTTTGTAATACAAGCACTATTAATGGCTTGCTTTTCTCAACCCCTTGTGAATGTTGTATAGATAAAATAAGACAAAACAATAGTTTTGTGTGGCATTTATTAACCCTAAATCTCCATTAATCTTGTCAGTCTTGTATAGGAAAGCATAGACATTAAAAAATATAAATTTAGGGGCCAAATGTTTTTAGAGTTAGAATCATTGAGGTTAAAAATTCCAAGATTTCTAGTATCTGAATAACCTATGCAGATGGCAGTGTTGAGATCTTCATATACTGTGCACAAGGAAAAATGTAGAATTATCTTGAATTTAGCTTTGTCAATGTGAAAGCACTGAAATACAAAACGTTCCAAAAATGAGCACTAACGGCTTCAATCCGTGTCTCATCCGTCATTCTTTTTCCCTGAGGCATCTTAAAAGGTAAACACATGTCTTTACTTTTTATAACCAAATTTTAAATTTGCAGTGAAGAAAGAATACTGACAAAATATAGAATTCAATCAATCAAGAACATGGGGGCCACTTTGTAACAATTCTCGATATTAATTGAAAGTGATTGCATTATCTATTTAAAAAGTCTAAATTCTGTGAAGTAGAAGGAAAGCTAAATGCCAAATATAATATTTTCAGAAGCTAATGGGATCATTAAAGTGAGCTCTTGGCAGAACCAGTAGCTGCTCCATTAAATGGTTAGATTGTTTTATATTCCTTTTACCGTTTGTTTCTTGTAAGAAAAAGCCTGCCTTTGTTTGGTTTTTGTTTGTGGTCTTTTTTTATAAAGTGAAAAATTCTCAACTGTGAAAAAAACATTAGCCATCTATGCTTTTTAACTGGAAGCATTGCTTTTGGCATGCTTAATAATAATAAATATTAAACACAGTGTACTAGGTACTGTTTTAAATATTATGCAAATATTAACTCATTTAATACATTCATTTGTTGTCATAGTATTAGAATTAGTGTTTCAGAAGCAAATGCTATTGGTGATGTTCCTTGTTGCATGTAATAGGTTTCTTTACTTATACTTCTTCATGGACACAGACCTCATCCTCCTTTATCAAGAGTATCTAAAAAATACTGGGAAAATATCTAGAAAGTACTATTAGTTATGTAACTTTTACATATGTTACCTATGCTAAATGGAATAGCATAGATAAAGGCCATCGTAAGTTGTACATATGTGTGTGTTTAAAATTTGATATTATGTACTGTCAATCTCATCAATTTATATACACTTACATGTCATATAAAGATGTTATAGCAAAGTCTTTATATTGACAAGCAGCATCCAAGAAAGGGTATTCAGTGATCTGAATATTTTGAATCCAAATATTTCATAGGGTAGTATCTTGCAGACACTAAGATACACAGAGTGATAAAATGCAGGTGCTTTTTCTATTCATTTATGTTTATTATAATGGAGGGAGGAGAAACGTGTGGAACACTCACCACGTGTAAGACATAATATGACCATTTTACAGTTATCACTTTCATAAGAACTCACAACAATCCTACAGAGAAAGTCTTTTAATTTTTCCCATTTTACGGAGAAAGAAACTGAAGTTTAGATTAAATAACTGATGCAGGTTACATAGCTAGAATGTGGCAGAGTTTGTCCCCAAAGCCTTCAGGCGTATTCTCAACATTATGTGATACATGCAGTCACCAAATGTTTGCTGAGTCCCTTCTCTGGCCAAGTACTCTACTTGGTGCTAGGAACAAAGTCATCTGTTAGAGATACTGCCGTGGGATCTTCACAGTGTAGTGCATGAAAGATTATGATAAAATCATGTAAAAAGTACCATAGAATCCCAGAGGATGACAGAATATCTCTGGCTCAAGGTGTGTATTAAGGCTTAATGGTCACCTTTGGGAACTTCTATGGTACAGTCCCCCCTTCTTTCCCATGCATATTAGTGCAGCATCTTTTTCTTACATTGGTTACAGATTGTAGTTCTCGTCTCTGCCAAAAGTTATGAACCTTTTCAGTGGTGAGATCAAAACAAGACAATTTTTTTCAAATTGGAAGCCTAACGTATACGCATGTTGTTCATAGCAAAGCTGCTGGAAACCATAATTATGCTGTCATTTTCGCAGAAGAAAATTTATCATATTAGGAGAGAAAATAAGCACCGTTTAATAATGACTACTATTTATTGACTGCTTATCATGTGCTAAGCATTCTTCTACCTGCTTTACATCCAAATTTTCATTTAATTCTTAGTGTGCCCTTTGAGATGGGGATTATTGTCCCCATTTTAGAGAGGAAATTGAGGCATAGAGAAGATAATTTGCTCAAGGTAGCATAGCTAGTTAAAATGGAGCCTCGTTCAAAGAAAGTTCTAGATGCCCTCCTAGGCACTGTATCACTCTAATGATTAAGAGTTTAGGATCTGGATCCACTCTGGCTGGTTTACGTTCCAGGTCTCCTGCTTCTTTGCTTTGGACCATAGACAAGATGTTTAACTTATCTGTGCCTCAGTTTCCTCATCAGTAAGATGAGAATGATAATTATAATATTTTCTCCATAGGATTGGTTACAAGGATTAAATGAGCAGTTACATGTAAAGCTCTTTGAACAATGCCTACCATAGAGCAAATTCTCAAAAAATGATACTACTAGTTATTATATTGTTATTATTTTTTATTACTCCCTTCCAGAAGAACGAAAGATGGAAATGAATATGTGGTAGGGACTGAAGCATAGAATCTATAGCAGTTATTCTTTTGTCACCATCTGCCTGTTAACTAAAGCTACTACCTTCAGTGGGGTTGATAGTGTTTTAAGTAATGCCATTCACCTCACAGATTCCAAATTATTCCAAGAGAATATTTGATCTTTCCATCCTTTACTAGGATTCATCTTATTTGAAATCAGCATCGTTCTAATTTTACTCCTTTCCTCAGATCTAAACATCGGTGACCAAAAACGAGATCTGAACTCCACATTCAAAGTCCAAAGGATAAACTTTTTCCTAACGTTTCCTCTTATCGAATTAAAATTTCAGTATATTAGAGAGAAAAACTGATCATAAACTCTGTGACACAAACTGGCCTCACATGCTTTTATTTGTTAATTACCAATGATGTTTCTAACAAATTAATACTAGTTAATACATCATTATATAAGGATTGGAAATTAATGACTAAATGTAACTATTAGATTGTCTTATATTCCTGCCATTGTTTTATCTGTTGGTAGGGAGAAGAATTACCAAGATACAAACAAATGAATTTTCTCTTACTATGCCATTCTATTCCAACATCCTTCACCTAAATACAACCACCGTCTTCCAGGGGAAAAGAACATGCTTCCAAGGGGGTGGGGGGGAGCATTATTAATATATGTACATATACATATACATACATATACATATGTATGTTTATATATACATATTTTATAGAGAGAGATATCGAGAGAGAGAAAGAGAGAACACAGTTCTTCAAGGGCTTAATGCAGAAATGTCATGTCCTTGGTTTGGGTACTATAGCAACTGAGTAAAACTTAAAAATGGCACTGAAACTGCTCATCAAGACTCGTTCATGTCATATAATGAAAGGAGAAAGTATCAAACCAGAAACAAAATTATTGGAAGAACAATAAAATAGAGTAGCGGGTAACTTATTACCATGAAATGATTTATAGATATCTGCCCAGAGAATTTATATGAAGTGTATTAAATTTCTTCATAAAACATTTACATTATGCTTTGGGTCTTAAGAGTTAGAACTGTAAGGATAGCTTTAATTGTACTGTTTTGCATACAAAAATCTTATTTCCTTGCAAAATTTAGTTTAAATTCCCATAGTTTCTCTTGCCATTTTGGTGGACTGTATGACTTTTGTCACTCTTATTAATCTTCTGTGATGGTCCTTGTTAGAGCAAGAAAAATGTTCTTGAGGAAGCTGAATAAACCCCAGAGAAATATTACTTGATATTCTCCAGGGGGTGAACTCCAGAAAAGAGTGAACATACCGGGGACAGAAAATCATCCTCCATGAACATTTGATTGCTGATAGAAAGAAGAAAGGGTCGGGCAGCAGCAGGTGTGTGTAATGGCAAGATAATGAGCAGTGTCTGTAGTCGTTGGCAGAGTCATATCAGAGATGTTCTGTCTCAGAAAATAAAATGCATACATTTTTAACGCATATATTTATTTATTTTTAAACTTGAGGAAAATATGTTAAGGGACTTCCAGGGTTATATGTTGGAGTGAAGCTGTATAATTGAATTTCTTTCTCCCAAACTTAAGAAAATTAACCAAAACATGTTTTAAAACAGCAAAAGTACACTGTCAGCAATAAAGCAAAGGAAATGGCACCACTTAGTCATAATATTTGAATAGTGGTAGTCAGGGAGACAGAGAATGCCAGAAATCACCATGTGATATCTCTACTTCCCCACTCCCATCTGCCGACCCCCTCACCACCCCACCCTCCCCTAAGAAGTACAGGGGCCACAATCCTCAGAGTAGCTGAGGTACAACCTCCTCCCCCACACAATTCAAAACTAGCTTATATGGTGAGGAGGCATCCTATGGGAAAACAGAAAACTCCTCAAGAGAGGGAAAAAAAGAGGGGGATGCTCAAAGCCTGTGCTACATTTCAGCAATTCACCAAAGTCAGGACGGCTTTTTGTTTTTTCCCCAGCTTAATGGTAAGCTGGAAAGGAAAGGTAAAATGTACATAATCACATAGAAAATTATGTCCTGCAATTAGTAGGGATTAGGTAGAATGGAAGAGAAAACAGAAAATAAATTAGACAAGCTCCTGTGAAAGAACAGTTTGTCCTGTGAGAAAAGATGCGAAGAATCCCAGTTGTAATGTTTCTCCTCCATCAGACTAAAGTGTCTATGGTTAAAACCTGAAAGTTACTGCTTACCCTTTTCCTATCAGACTGACAGCAATGCAGAAGTCTGGCGTTACCAAGCATTGGCAAGGGTCTTGGGAAACTATAACTCTCATACTTTGTTGATGGGAAGGTAAATTGATACAAACGTTTTGGGAAATTATTTGGTGATAACTACCAAAATTTAAAATGTACATGTTCCATGACCCAGCAATTCCACAGTCATGCTGGAAAATTATATACACCAGAACTTTTGTTGATTATATTAAACAGCAAAATACTAGAAACAATTCTAGTGATCCTCAATGAGGAAAGGACTTAATTATTTAGTCACTGTTCAGTATTTCTTTAATGCAGAACAGTGACTAAAAATAATAAGGGATCCTTATGTTCTGATGTGAAAAGATCCAAGCTATATTAAGTGAAAAAAATGCAGAATATTGTGTGTATTGTGATAAATAAAACAAAAGAATATGCGTACATCTGCTTTTTTTGGAATAGTTCACAAGAAAATATGGTTACTATTGGGAAGTAGTCCAAGGATTTGGGGCAGGGGTAGAGAAACAACTTTTGCTTTCCATTATATACATTTTGTTCTGTTTGAAAATTTTACTGTGCACAAGTATTGTGTTTGTTTCCAAATGTTCACTACTGTTGGCCCAAACTCAACATGCTCAAAAGAGTATCCATATTACCTCTAACCCAGCTCTTTTCCTTGTGGCACCTAAATTGGATAATAGCCCCAACCATTCTCTTATGAACACAGTCTGAAAACTTGAGTCATTTTTTAAAATCAATTATATTCTTTCAAATACAAAAATATATGCATTCTAATTGCAGAAACCTTGGGGGAAAAAAAAGAGACATAAGGAAGATAAGAAAACATAAATTGCCTATAATCTTATCATCCAGAAAAGTTACTATTAAAAGTCTGTGTATGTCTTGAAGAGATATAGATAGATGGTAGATAAATGATAGATAGATAGATAAATGGATATATAAACATAGATGTATTCACACACACTTGTCATGTATCCTGCTTTTTCCCCCCACTTAGTGTATCATGAATAAGTCAATACATATTCTTCCACATCACATCTCACAAGTGACTTACCCAATCTCCTCCTGTAAAACATTTGGGTTTTTTTCCGTTTTCTTCAGTAGCATATGTAATGCTATTGTGAACATCCTTATAGTTACTTGCAGAGTCAATGAATGGCTTCCCCATTTAAAACAAACTCACATATGTGAGCACAGATGCATTCCACAGTGGAAGTAGTGGAAGATTGATGGTGCTGATTAGAAGTAAACTGTTGAAGAGAAAGTGATACATTGTTATTTAGAAAAAAGAAGGAAAAAGAGAATATTTAATGCTAATTTTTTCTATATAATTTATTAAAAATGAGAGGTGCATCCCAAATAGGACCATGTGAAGGGATAAGAAAAAAATAGGACAAGGTAGGGCTTGAAGTCAGATGAAATGTGGCTGTAGTCCAAGCAGAGTTATGGCCTGTGTGATGCTGGGACATTTCCCATGCAAAAATATCTACCCCAACTGATGCTCGCCCGACATTCACTCATGAGATGGTTGTTCTATCAAGTTATAATTTTCGTTAACAATTAGGTGAGCATGTAAATCTATTATTAGTCACTTCGGCTTTAATATAAAAACATTTGTCTAACTCTTTCTGTTATGACTAGCTAAATATATATGTGTGTGTGCATGTGTGTAAAAATCTGCTGTCAGTTGATTTCATCACACTCACCTGTCTTCTTTTTGTAGGCATTTATTTAAAAGGGGGCATCTAAACATTCTATACCAACAAGAAAATTTAACAAAGTTAGTGCACTTAACAAAACATGAAATCAAAAAGAGAAAGAGCTTTGTCAATTAGATTTGTAGACAAAACATGAAAACCAGCTGATTGGTTTTTATATGGTGTAGGTTTTCATTTGTCTTTTGTCTTTCACTTTGTTTATCAGTTGTTCCCACAAAACTCAAGCAAAGGGAAATGTAAACTGTGGGCCTATTCAATAAATAAGAAGAAAGTAGTGTTCAGTTTAGCAGACCCAGACACCTACTCTGTGTGAGGCACTAGGATAAGCTATGAGAATACAAAGATGAATCTGATAGAGTTCATGAAGTCAAGAAATTGACAGTCTTGTGGAGGAGATATTAAATAAATAAATACATTTTAGTGTGATAGCAAAAATAATAATATGTACAATTTACTTTCTTCGAAATATGTATTACATGGAGTTGTGTTCACAACAGTATAGAGAAGGGAGTGATTCACTGTCTGGGGGAGAGCGTGGGGTTACTGGGGAACAGAGAACACGGGACGTGATAGACCTTGAAGACTGGCAATCCCAGGTGGCTACTTGTGGAACACTGGGACAGAGATAATAACAGGCAAAGAGGTATAGACATGTGGGATGAGGTAGTGTTTTTAAAGGACCGCAGCATTTTGGTGTTGCTAGATTATAAAGTGGAGAGTGGGAGGAGATAATAAGTGGCATTTTTATTACCTAGATAAAAATAAGTTTATATTTTGACAGTTTCTCATTTAATTAAGATTTTACAAATCCCTTAAAGAGTTTTGCAGCAAATATTTTGTTGCAGTAACGTTTTACTTAAAACTTTTATATCTTATTGCTTTCATTACATTAGGATATTAAGAATGAAAGTTAATTTAAGATGCTGGTTGTAGATTTAGCAGATATTTTTTGTGTGCACGCGTTTTACGTTGGTGGCAGCTTAAATATTTTTTAAATGCTTGCTGATTGGTGGGTTGGTTTTGTTTGTTTTTTCTTCCTTTGCTTTATGTTAGAACTAAGTCAGTCAAAATACATAAATGTGGTACAACAGAATGTTCTGCAGATTTCTTTTCAGGAGTGAATGCCTAATTGTCAAGAGTTATCTTTGTGTAGCAGGTACTGAAGCCTGAAGGTAGCCTGAAGGTAAAAACAAATGGCAAGGAGTTTTTTCTTTGTCATTTTCCATCTCTATAATGAAGTTATTACAGAACTGACTTACTTGTTGGCATTCTTGAACACTAGAGAGGAGGAAGTATTAAAAGGTATGGTTGGAGTGGTAGGCAGGAACCAGATGAAGCAGGACTTCGTGGTAAAGAATTTCACATTGCTTCTAAGTACAATGAGAAGCCATTGGGAAGTTTGAAATAGAACAGAAAAATGACCTCTCAATGTTTTTTAAAACATCACTCTATTATGTGGAAAATTTTTAAAGAAATGCAAGTGGGAGGCAGAACTAACAGCTAATGATCTATAGCCATAGTCAAGAGAGAGATGATGGTGGCATGGACTAGTGCCGTCTCACTAGAGATGATGAGAGATGGAGAAGTTAAATCTGTTGATGATTTTCGTCTGTGGAGGTGAAGAAACGAGATCAATTAGGGAATCCATTCTAGGTTTTGGAAAATTTTATGTGCTGTGTACTAAAATGAAAAGATTTAGGGTGAAAACTTTGTGATAAGAGTTGTATGAGGAATCAAGATTTCTATATTGGACATGTTATGTTTCAAATGTTGATTAGAGTGCCAAATAAAGATGTCAAGTAGATGGTTGGATTTGTGAGTTTACAGCTCAGGGGAGCACTCAGAGCTGGAAATACATGTTGGTTATAATCAGCTTATCATGGTACCTGAAGATGTGGATCTGGATGAAATCACAAGAGAAAATGCAAGTAGACAGTGTAGATTTTTTTAGAAAACTCAGTTACAACAGGAAGGAGGATCGGAGTCATGTATATCATACGTGAGCCTAATTTTGTAGAAGAAAATGGATATTATGACTGTCTATGGCTTTCCAGTCATTACTTGTATTTTCCCAGGTAAATTTTTCCTCGTTCATTTGTAACTTGTCCATGAATTTTTTATGTTAAATAATTTATGAACTATAGCATAATATAGTATGTTTCAATAATAGTATTGTAGTCAATGGGTCTAAGTGATATGAAAGTTAATAACCCATACTAACAAACACATTCCAAAACCTTATTAGTTATCTACTTTATGCTAAAACTGTGAAGATAAAAATAACAAATAAAAAGAAATGCCCTGATGGGAAGTTGTATAACCGAGTTCATACAGATACTTTGTGAAAAGCCAAACATGAATCTCAGGTCTCCTCACTCCCAGTCCAGTGAACTTTCCTCCACACCCTAAAGGCAGGGTCAGGTTGTGACAGTTTCTGACCATCAAGCATCTCCAGCCTAAGTAAATCTCTTTTACAGCAAAAAAGAACCAAACTGGTTTTTAACTGCCTTGTCCACTGAAAGGTAATCGTGGTAATGTATATCACTCCTAGAGTTTGCATTCTGTACTGTGTATCTAGTTAATGATTTCTCTTAAATTATCTAGAACATGAGTGAGAAGAAAGTTTTGGTGAGGACTAAAATGTATTTTCTGTATAATACTAGCGTTATTATATCACCAAAGCAAATTCAACTAATTTTTTAAATCCTAGAGTTGACGAGAATATTTAACGTAAAAGAGAACTGATCATTTTTGTACTTAATTTGTGGAATTAGTATAAAGTGTGCTATGAGTCCTTAGGTAATAAAAGCATTAACTGAAACAAAAACTGAATTCCATATAAACTCAAAAATTTGAAAAAGACTCAAGCACAATTTGAACAATTAAGTGTCAGCTAAACATAGACAAAAAATTGTAACGTATTCTATTTTTATTGTGCAGATAATACACCAAGTCATCATTTTCCCAAAGCATTTCATGGAATGCTAACACACAAAAAGAGATTTTAGGGGCAAATAAATTTGGGGAACAGTGAGTTGAACCCAAACTTCTCAGAACTTGTAATGTGCAGTGGTGCATTGTGAATCTCTTAGGGTTAAATATGTTAGCCAGCATTCCCTAAATTTTTATGACTACAGATTTCCAGTTTTTTTCCACTTCTTTTAGAACCACTGTTAGCAGGACATTCTTGGAAAATGCTGCTGCAAAGAAAGAATGAGATTGAAGGACAACAGAGGCAGACAACCTGAGCATAGTTAGGGAAACTTTACTGTCTGTGACCTTGAACGTCATGCTTTTGTGTTTCTTATGTTCACTTGAAACCCTCATATACTTTCAAGGTTGGGATGGGCAAGTGCTGAGTTAAAGGAACACATCAAAACTGGCCCCAGGCAAAACGGTGAAGTAAGCAAAGTCTATTTTTGGCTTTTTACCTTGAGTATCATCATGTTTTCTTTCTACTACTGATGACTCACTCAGTTGTCGTCCCTCCTCACCACCCCAGGACCCTGTTCTGAACCCCTTTCCCAGAGGATGTTTAAACATGGCCATTTATCCCTGCTTCCCACTCCTATCCCTGACGAAGAGCCAATTTCTGCTTAGGATACGCCACCTCTCTGATCACTTGGACTGCATTGTCTTGTAGATTGAAGGCTCCGTCTAGGGCCTTCACAAATGTGTGTACTTGTGGCATTTTAGGCCCTGTAACAAAAAGTAAGGAGTATTACTTTTGGGCAAAGGGCCCTGCTGGAAGGTTCTCAAATTATATCTCACTAGTTCCCTCTATTTTGCCTGCTATCAACACCAATACTAGAAAAAAATGTAATTTCCCAGGAAAAATTGAGGTAAAGGAAGCTTAGAGGTAACTGCCTGCTGGAATGGAAAGGTCTGGGAGTTGGAGGCGTGGGTATTAGTTTTGTCTCTGTTACCAGCTGGCTCTTTAACACCTAATGTCGTGGTGCCTCAGTATTCTCCCTGGTCCCATGGGGTAATACTGTCACAGGACTGAGAAGACGGTAAAATGGGATATATCAATAGACATGAAAATGTTTTGAACAGCTGAAAGGCAACGTGATATTCTTTTAGCAACTTTATGGTGCATGTAAGGAAATTAGGCTTGGCCTAAAACTTTTCAAAAATGGTCCCATTAGTATGTGTTCGCAAAATGAATCAGTGAATATTAGAACTGAAATTGGTCTTAAACATTACTAAGTTTAATAATACTGTTAATAATCTTGGACATTCATGCCCAAAAATTTAAGCAGGATTAACTGAAGGTAAAACCCAGACTGGAACCTAGTTGTCTAAATCTGGGGCAGAAATTGTCCTGCTCTGCCAGGACACTGCTGGAGTGTACTTAGTAGTCCTGGAGTTGACAGCCACCAGTGAGAGGGACTGAAATCAGGGTCGGGTCAGGAATCTCAGTTTCCTTGTCTGTCAATCAAGGAAGAGGAGTTGTGATTCTGTAGCCTAAGAATTAGTGATATATGTCCACAGTTTTGTGGAAAAACTAGGGAGTATGGCATGGAAAGCTTGCTGAAAAGTATTCAGTTACCATAGAAGCAGAGAAACTTCCTCTTCCGTCTTTTCCAGATGCAGAAATGAGTCGAAAATCTGTACATACCTTCCTTAGCCTCCTCGTCCCTCTCCTGGCTGCACTGCCGAGGTCCTCTGCGTCTGCCCTGCTGTCTGTTTGCCCAAAGCCTTTTAAAACGCTTTCTAGAAACTAGTACATGCAGAGATTTTAGTCCCTAAACCATATTAAAACACACCTACATCCTACATTAAATATAATTTTGATGTAAAATAATTGATAAAAGTTTTGCCTCTGCATATTCATTTAATACAAGAATGATTTCTTGCATGATTTCTCAGTAAATGTGGGCTCTTAGGCAGTCTCTAGATTTGAATCCCAGACCAGCCGTTTACCAGCTCTGTGACCAAGAACAAGGGGTGTCATCTCTCTGTGCGTCAGATACCTCAAGTGTAAATTGTGGATGCAATATGGGCTACCTTAGGCAGTCAGTGTGAACAATAACTGAGCTTATAAAGAGCTTTAGAAATTGTTAAAAGATGAGCAATTCTGTAATCTTAGTAGATACAGATATTAGATAATCTTGGTAGATACAGATATTCTTCGGACTATTCTTTTAACTTATCTTATGTTTGAAGTTTTTCAAAATAGAAAGTGAGAAAGCCCTCCATCCCAAAATGCAGCTGCTCTCCTTAATATTATCGCTCTTGTTGCAATCAGTATGCATACTTGGAAATTCTTGGGAAGTGAAAACGTCTAACCTCTACAAAATGTTTCAGATCTAACAAAATTTGCATTTAAACATAATTTATTAAATAATTCATTAAATTTCATAATTAGTGTTATATTTTCTTGATATTTAATAAATCATTTATTCATTTGAATTTTTTAGTTTCTGTATTTTAGAGACAATAAACTGTATTATTTTTCCTTTCGGTTCTTCAATATTTCCTGGGAAAGTAGATCCCTGGAAGGCTGGCAGGCTTTGTGCTTGAGGGATGAAGTGGTCCCACATCTATTTTGCCTCCCATTTCTCATGCAATAGATATTAAACAAAGAACGCAGAGTGTGATGAAACATTTTCAATCCTCTTTTCTAGTCCATTGGGGTCAATATCTTAATAGACTGGAACTCTGCCACATTGCCAAGGTGGCCAGCAAATGAGAAGTGCACTGGGAACAACAGTGCCTGTTGAAGAGCACGTTTGTATAGCATTGTGCTGCAGGTGCAAATCGCTGTAAGAGGGGTAATGGGGAGACCATCAAAAAGGAGGAGAGAGAGAACCTATGCAAATAGCTTTCTAGTGTGTCATCCAGGGCCCTCATTCTGAAATTCCAGTTCAGGCTGCAGAATTAACCTTATATGAGGTTGAGACAGACAGATGAGTGCCCAGATATCCATTTAGAAAGAGATGGAGTCAGTTCAGTTCTCTCAGGGAATTTGCATCACTGAGTGGAACTCGACTTGGTGCAAGCGTTGATTATGATTTTCCTGTGAGCAGAATGTGAGGTTCTGTATTGGTAGTGACTGAGTGATTAAACATCTGTCTTTTTATGAGAAGTTACTTTGGCCTATTTTCTTAAGCTTACAGTCTTTACAGTCTCCTTTCACTGATTTCCTATTTCAGGCATAGTCAGATCTGACATTAATTCCAAACTCACTTAATTGATGAGTCAGTCAAAAATCACTTTTCTGGCATGCAACAAGATGAAGTCCAAGGCGGCAGCACGATGGCCAGTCTAAAAGGTGAAAGTACCAGCTGGAGCAGGAGGAGGAAGGAGATCCTCCAGGAAAAAGAAGGAAAGGAATCTATCAGATGTGATATGGCTTTTGGAGTAAAAACAGACTTCTGATAGGGACATGCCATATCTGATGGAACTCTAGGAAAAATTAAGGATTGTGTTAGAGAAAACAATGCAAATGGGAAAAAATGGGCAACAGATTTATAAGAAAGGAAATAAAATAAGATACTACTTGGCTTTGTACTAAACAATAGTCATAATGATGTAAACATTGATTATTAGTTAAAAATGATGATTCCATTATACCAAGAAGATGAGAAAAAAAGTGGGCATGATCACCAAGCAAATAGGATGACATTAAGAAGATAAATTTGCGTAAAAGAAGGTCATTAGATAATGGCTAAAAATAATAACAAATAGTAGGATTAGAATATTGAAAAATATGAGGTAAATACCATAAGTTTAAAAATGTTTTAAATGATTTGAACCAGGAGGGACAGGTACTATTTGATTTATTTTTTTAAACTATATACTTGTATTACTTTATTAAATATTTTATAAATAAGGAGCACGTGACAAATTCTATTATTTTTATAATTTTTTCAGTTTCATTTGCTGATCTCTTGAGTCTTAAAAATTTTTGGTAATGTACTGGTGCTGCTTGAGGAGGTAGATATTAATTTAATCGGCCTTTTATAGAAAGAGTTCATAAAGGAGAAATGCTCAGGAAGGCAACAGAATGAACACTGAGAATGCCCAGTGCAGCACCCCTGGAGGATTAGGGTGTGACTCTGTTGCTCCTCAACAGAAAGGCAGCAGACCCTCCATTCCAGGACAAGCAGCCAGAGCTGGGAGCAAGAATGGAAGGGAGCGAGAAGAGGCTTGTCTCTTTGGCGTTTGAGTTGCTAATTGAATCACTTGCATTTTCAAGAGAGACATAATTGTAAATTGTTTGCTTTTAATTCCAAAATACAAATGCATTTCCTTTTTTAACACCACTTTCACCAGTAGTGTTTTATTTATATTACGAGGTTTTGTAGGCTTTCCCCCTGAATTTTCTGGCTTTCTGGGATTGTGGTCCATTACCTTATAACAAGGGAGCAGTAGGCAGCATGTGATGAGCGCAGTTAATTGTCATTAAAAGCTCAGTTGATGAAATGAACATCACAGATGTCAGGGTACACGCACGTCTGATTTTCATTTGTAAGAGATGCTTTCATTACCACCACATTAGTCAGTGATATCTGCTGAAATGTGTTGGTAGTTAGTTGATGCAGAACATCTGGCCACATTGTTTTTGATTGCTAGGTGACCGCATCTTCTCACATGCCCGCCAAGAATAATGTCAGTAAATCAGAGTCCCAGTTGTTGTTAATTATCCTTTCAGGGAAAGTGGTAATGGAGTCATCAAATAAAAGAATGAGAAAGAATCAAAAGAGGTCGTTAGGTCCAATGGCCTTCTAATATTTGACTCAATATTACTTATTACTTAAAAGATTCTCCTACATGAGCTTTGGACATGTCTTACTAAAAAACGTTATAACATTTTCATTTTTGTTAATAGCATGAATTGATAATTTAGTATGATGTTTCTCATCGGTGTCCCATTAAAAGGCATTTGATTCTCTCCATTAATTCTCATAACCTTTACCAGAGCAAACAGTTGCCCACAGCGTGTGGGATATTTTTGTCTTTCTGAAGTAGTCTTCAGACTGAAGTCATAAGAGAAATATGGTTCTTTTTCACTCCCTAATGTCCAGGAAAGATTTCATTCAGATACCAAAAAGCTAGATGTCAACTTTATCTTTAAAATGTCTATACATTTTTTTACTATGAAAGAAGATATTAAATGTATGGAATACACAAGAAGTTGTGCAAAAACCTTTAAACTAGATTGAACGT
Organism: Diceros bicornis minor; assembly: GCF_020826845.1. Lineage (NCBI taxonomy): Eukaryota > Metazoa > Chordata > Mammalia > Perissodactyla > Rhinocerotidae > Diceros > Diceros bicornis. Next base: position 16,875,148 of record NC_080742.1, on the reverse strand, counting down.
AGTAAAGGAATTTAACTGCTGGATCAGAAGAGAAAATTCTGATTCCAGAAGTAGTGATATACCTACATAAATAATTCAGTCTATTCCTATTGGAATTAGCTCTTCATCTTTTAAAACACCCAGTGCATATGCTAAAGTTCATGACCATCCCTTTCTAAAACAGTTGTTACATTTGTGATTGTTTATGAGAATAACCACTAAATAAAAAACTAGTTCCCACAACTTAGAAAGTAACAAAATTGACATTTCCTGGTAAGAATACTAGGCTTTTCAGAAAGACCAAAAAAAAAAGTTCCATTTATCTCATTTTGGTGAGCCTTTAGTTGGATGGAAGAATAATAATAATAGCTTTTTAGTTCTTCTTACAAATCTACCATGAAATGGTAAAACCAGAATCCTCTAGAAAATTGTTTGTCCCCGTTTTGATGTTCAGCATTTTATTCGGTAATAAAGATGTGATAAACGCATGTGAGGCCTATCTTGTCAGCCAGAAAAGGATAAATGGCTCCCTTGTAGGAGGTCGTCTCAACTTTCCAACCATATGAATCCCATTTAAGAAATGACCTTTCCCAGGATAAGTGTGCTAAGTAGAACGCTAGTTCCTGAAAGAAAAAGATTTTCTGCTTGATTCGTTAAGGAGTGAGACTCATTTCTGATGGCTTGTCTGAGCCCTCTTCCCATTTGCTCTCCTCGCCCAGCAACCCAGAAACAGAGAGACAACTTGCAGTGCCCCAAGAATGACTCTGCTCAATGTAGTGAAAACCCTAAAAATGTAACCATTTTATTTCTCTGTGAGAACAATGTGGTCTACACACAAATATACACACACGTGTGAATCCCCTAATATAGCAGTCATACCCAAGGACCACTGCAAAATGAAAATTTAGGGTCTCTTGTTCAAAACCAAGGGAAAAAAATGTTGTTAAACATGCTAAAATATCATGCTTTTTTGCTTTCTTCCACAGTCCCTCTTTTGACTTATCATGATGTTTTTTTTTTAAATTTTCTATTTAATGTTGTTCTAAGTTAAAATTTTAAATTATTAGCATGAATTTTACCATTCTTCTTCCCATTGTGCAATGACAGTTTTAAATGAAAATTTAGGACCATCTGACTTGTATGCAGAATCACTGAAATTACATAGTTCATAATTGGGGAGAACTCCCAAATACTGTATCCCACTCCTAACTGGCTGAAGAATATTGGGCAAGTTATTGTCTAAAAGTATGGTTATTCTAATTACACTGTATATTTTACCTCATTAGTTTGTTTGATGGTTTTCTGGCCCATGGTGGAAGTATAGTCACCATCACAATGCCGTGTTTTGGCAGACAGAATACAAATGTGTTCTACCCATGCTACCTTGGCATGTGCCTCTCTGGTGAAATTCAGGCTTCCTGGGAACACTTAGTCTTGGGGAGCCTTAACGTTGACCCAAAGATTGCCTATATCAGAGCTGGAAACCTTAGAATGGCTGGACTGGGTCTATATGCTGTTTGTTCATTCACTCAATCAACTAATGTTCATTCAGCATCATGTGTGTGCAAGGCACAGTGTTATGGAGATAACCAATTTTAATCAGATAGGAATCTTCACTTTAAAGAACGTCTAGAGCTAGAGATAAGACATCTGTAGAAATAACTATCTCGTAAGGTAGAAAGTGGAAATTACAGCAAAAAAAAAAAAAACCCACCTACATGTAAGGGAGTTTAGAAGAGAAGATGGGATGTTTTCTCTTATGTGCAAATTATATGATTATATGGGAAAACTAGTTGCAATCAAGTAACATCTATGAGACAAATGAAATAGTTCATTAAATGAAAAAGAAACACTAAAAAATTCACAAATTTCTTACATAATAAAGTTAACTAGTTATAATGGGAAAATCCAGTCTGGGATGGCCAGGAAAAAACCAACATGTTTAGTAATAAATGTAACAAGCAGAATTTTGAGATAGTAGGAATGGACTTTCAGGTGGAGGAAACAGCGTATGTCAAGGCAGGAACTGAGGAGTGAGCAGGTGTCAGAGATGAAAAGCAGTTTGTCCCTTAGAGCAGTGCTTCTCAAATTTTAATGTGCATATGATTGCCTAGGATCTTGTTAAAATGTAGATTCTGATTCTGTAGGTCTGGAATGGGGCTTGAGAGTCTGTTTTTAATAAGCTCTCAGGTGATGTCAATGCTGCCAATTTATTGACCACACTTTGAGTAGCAGGAGTTTAGAGTATGTGAAGCATAGTTAACTAGAGAAGAGCTAGATTGGAACTTTAAGTCGAATGAGTAATGCAGGCTAAGAAGTTTGGGCTTTATTATGTAGAAAATAAAGATTTGTGAAAACAAATATTTTTATCAAAGCTGAACCCTTGTAAAGTTAAAAAAGCAGCAGAGTTTAAGATTATATGTTTTTCCTGAATTGAATAGTGTTTCTCAAAGAAAGATAAACACCTGTATTCTCCCAGTTGAATCAGAAGCTGTTGATGTGTGGGTTCCCGGGAACCTGCCTGCTTCATAACCTCCCATCCTGGTTGAATGTTTTAGAGTCCAAAAAATAAATCTGAAATTCAAACAATACATCGAGTCATGGTTAAGCGGGATTTATTTCATGAATGCAAGGATGGTTTAATATTTAAGATCTGATTTCTCCCCCAGTTTCCCCTGTCTTGGTAAATGCTACTACTCTATATCTATTTGCTTAATCAGAAACCTGAGAGGCATCCTTAATTTCTGCATCTTCCTCATGTCTGTATCCAGTCATTCACTAAGCCCTGTAGATTCTGCATCCCCAAAGCATTTCAAATCCAGTTATGAATTCACTACCTTCATTCTCCATTAGGCAGTCATTATTACTTGCCTAGACTACTACAAGAGCTTCCTAACTGATCTTGCTGTTTCCTTTCTTCCCCCCTCTTTCCCAATACATTCTTCACAAAGCAGACAGAGTGAGCTATTGAAATATAAATCCAAACAATTCATGCCCCAATTAAAACTGTTCAGCAGCTACCCATTGCCCTTTGAATAAAATCCAAACTCCTCCCTATGGCTTGTAAGACTGATTTGTCCCCTTCTTATCTCTCCACTAATGCTTCAGCCGCACACCAGCCTTCTTGTGTTTTCCTGGACTCCATATCTCTTTCCTGCCTTATGAATTTGTCTCTCAGCTTGGATAATCATTTTTAGAAAGGCATTTCCTAATCATTCTATATCTTTATCTTTGTTTTGAGGAAATAGCCCTCTAGTACACAGCTTGTGAAACTGTATCAGAACAAACTTTTTGTATGGTGATTTGTCAATATATATCAAATTACTAAAAAGAAACATCTATCTTTGGCCTAATGATCCCAAATCTCTGCATTTATACCAAGTAAATAGAGAAATAAGCAAAGATACACCTACAATGTTATTCATCACAGTTTATTTATAACAACAAAATTAGAAGCAATCTGATAGTCCAAAAAAAGGGATTGGTTAAATATATTTTGTGCATACATATGAAGTATTTAAAATTATCCAAATCTATACATAGTAACATGGAAAGGTGTTTGTTATATTGTATTTAGGAAAAAAAGTAAGTTAGAGAGCTTTGTTATTGTTTTAAATAATATATACACGCATGGAAAAGTCTGGAAGACTACATACCAGTAATGGCTGTGGCTGGACGGTAGGATATCTGTTACTTTAATGTTTTTCTTTTATATTTGTATTTAATTTCCATTCTTTAGCTACTGTTAACACATTGCTTATTTAAACTTTAAAATATATAAACCCCCTGCAAAAGAGAGGTGATCATTCTGACAACTTAAAATATTAGCACTTCTTAGATCTGAAAGGGGACCTCAGAGATTATTTTATTCTCATTATTTAACAAATCAGGAATCAGATGCTTAAGTGGTTAAGTGAATCCCCCCATATTGAATTACAGGCAGAGCTAGGACAACAATTGATGTCTTGTGAACCTCAATCCACAATTTTCTTTCACAGCACAGTGGCAAACTCCAAGCAATGCTTTTGGTAGAAGCTCCTTCTAAAATATTATGTATGTGTATCCGTGAAACAATAACACATACATCTCTTTGCATGACTTTATTGTTTTCCAGAAATTTAGGTCTTCTGAATCTCAATCCTTCATTTTGTTCCATGGAACAATGGCAATCTCTAAAGAATTCTTCGTAGGAAAGAATAAACTGACTAACGATATGTGTATATGTGAAACATAACCATGCAAATCTACTTGCATGATTTTCTTTCCTTTTTTATAAATTTGGTGTCATATAGTTTCAACCATAAATCCTTTAAAATTGTTAGTAAAATGTAGATGTTTTTATTTCCACTCAAGTTAAAACATGTTTCAGATCAGCTACTTTGAGCTCTAGAATAATCAATATTTGAGAGACTTTATCTGTAGCCAATCAATCATTGCGGAGAAAAAAAATGTTGCAAAGAATTAAAGACATGTCTTCTAATCTCATATACAGCAAAATATGGTGCAATGAATTGTAGACGGATGGAGGGTAAAGACTAGGCTAAGAATAGATACTAAAATTGGTAATATTTTTCCTTATATAGATTGGTCTGATTTTCTAATAGTTCTCCTCTAGATAGTGCCATCATAGGATTACATATCACCATCAACAGACTACTTTTTGAAGAAATGTAAAGTAAGTTTTGATAAATTTTGCTTTATTGAAGTAGAATCAGAAGGTTAAATTTAACTGTATTGTTAGAGTTAAAATAATACTGCTGCCTATATTAAAATATCATAACTGAATTATATAAATTTTAAAGTCATTACAATGTTTTATCCATCATGTTGAAAATCAAAGAGGGCAGATCAAATCAGCTCTTTTAAAATTCCTTCTTCACTGATGGCTTGTATCTTACTCTCATTTATGCCACCAATTTCCCATAAGTAGATGCTTAGGTTTTCCTCTGAATACTTAAGTTCCATTCTAATTGTAATTGATTCCAGATATTAACATTTGTCTTGGGAGAAATTACTGCTTCTTTAGAGTGAATATAGTCTCAATCCTTTTTAGTAATGGTAATAGTATCCTTAAGAACATTATATTTCAAAATATTTAGGTGTTTAGTGTGGTATAAACTAAATATCTAAATGATTTACTAAATTACATTTCAGAGTTGACATTTTAGAGATTCTGGTATCATATATTCATATTTTTTACACAACTATACTGGAGGTTATCCGTTTGGTCCCAGATAAATAAAGCTAGCCTCTGAGGCACTTGGGAAATAAATGGCAGAAATGACATAACCGTGAGTGTTTATGTTTGCCTTTGTATGTCTATACATGTATATATATGTGTGTATGTGTGCATGCACTTCTTATTACCACTGGCTTTTTAGGATGAGAAAATTCACTTTCAAAAAAGAGGTAAAATTACATCAATTTGGACTTGACATTTCTACAAAAAGGCACGTTTTAAGTTAGTACAAGTACTTTGTTTTAGGGTTCAGGCTGATGTCTCAGCAGTAAGTTGTCGCTGTGAATTTAGGCCTGAGCATTTTAATTCTGTCACAGCTGAGCTTCCAGCAGGGTTTCTCAGTCCCTACTGGCTTAGGAAGGTTTCCATTATCAGGATTCTCTTTCTCATTTTAGAAGAATCCATAGTGTCAGCCTGATTATCTTCAGAATGCCTGTTCTTGAACATGTTTCAGTGTGATGTGGTTCTTTGCATATATTTGTCTATTATCATATTTATCATATATAATATTCACCTTGTGTTAAAGGCAGATGCATTTTCTGGGAAGTGGAATGATGTGTCTAACTGGAGATTGATTCATTAGTTGATTAATTGATTCATTTAGCAAACACCATAGAATACCTGCTATGTGATAGACATGTTGGCTGCAGAAATGAGTGACTTGGTAACCACCGTCCACAAGCTCCAAATATGAAGAAAGGTGGAGTGGGTGGCAGTATCGATGAAGCAATATTGACAATTGTTGATCATCGTCAACGTTAGGTGATGGGGGCAAGGCAGGTCATTATACTAGTCTCTCTTTTTTGAATATATCTGAAATTTTCCATAATAAAGAAGTTTTTGTTTCTGTTTTGTTTTTTATTTATTTATTTTATTTATTTATTTATTTTTTCATGAGGAAGATCGGCCCTGAGCTAACATCTGCCAATCCTCCTCTTTTTGCTGAGGAAGACTGGCCCTGGGCTAACATCCGTGCCCATCTTCCTCCACTTTATATGGGACTCCGCCACAGCATGACTTGCCAAGCAGTGCGTTGGTGCGCGCCCGGGATCCAAACCGGCGAATCCCGGGCCGCCGCAGCGGAGCGCGCGCACTTAACTGCTTGCGCCACGGTACTGGCCCGCTCTGTTTAGATTTTTAAATGAGTCCTTTATCCACATTTCTTCTACTCAATTTGGCATGTGTATCTCCTTCCCCCGGAAAGAAACCACTGGACTTTGGTTTGTTTTCCCTTTGGATCCTTCTTTTCTGAAAGTATCAGAACCATTATTCATAATTCAACCATTTCTCCCCAGCATCAATTTCTAAAATTCTTGACTCTGAAAAGGTAAAAGATAATACTATCCACTTTCCTCCAGATTTGGGGTTAAAATGTGAGGTTAGGAGGTTGGCTGTGTTGAGCTGCTCTCCAGAATCAGCTCCTACTTTCCTTAGCACCCAGGCCATTAAATTTGTCATTTGGTCATGACCATTTCCCTAGTTGATTGATGCTATTAATTCGGTTACCATATTTCCTCTTCTTTGTTCATTGTGTTATATTTTGGAGAAAAGAGATTCTGAGTTGCGCCTTTATTTCTCCATCTTAAGTCAGGTCACGCCTCATTTTTTTATTTCTTTACAGAACCAAAAGGAAAGACAAAAATTATCTGAAAATTAAACAGCAAGGAGAATGTCCTACAACTTTGACATACAAAATAGCTATCAGTGCCCCTTTTAATTGCTTTTAAGTTTGCAAATATTAAGAACTTGTATTTTTTGACGACTTTACCAGAAACTTTTCTAATAGCTTAGAAAGGGGTCAGCTTCCCTCCTTCTGCTCTTCTCCTATGAACAGTTGTATCATATGCTAAAAATGTCCACATTTATGCATATTTTTATTGCCTATTACCCTGTAATAAAGGATTACTACTATATACTGAAAATAGTGAAAAAATTGAATCAGATATTTTAGTTCTTAAAAATGACATGAAAGCTCTTCAAAAGAACTCTTCCAGGAAAATAAAAAGTTAAGCTTCAGACTGGGAGAAAATATTTGTAAAATGTATATCTGATAAAGGATTGATACCCAGAATATTTAAAATCTCTCTAAACTCAGTAATAAAAAACAAACAATCCAATTTTTAAAAAATGGTCTTTAGATTTGGACACTTCAACAAAGGGACGTGAGGGAATTTTTTTCAGATGATTAAACTATTCTATGTCTTGATTGTGGTGGTTATATAACTGTATGTTAATCAAAGTACCTAGAATTATTCATCTAAAAATGGTAAATTTTACTGCACATAAATTACACATCAATAAACAAACAAAAAAACCCTGGAGGAAAAATAAAAGTGTTTCAGACCCCCCAAAATGATGTGAAAGATAAAAATATTATCACAATATTTTAAATGTTAACTAAATAAATTATCAACACAGTGATAGCCTAACTTTAGTACAAACTCTACACGTAACCAGTTTAAATGCCTCGTCTTAGATCGGGCTCTCTGAAAACATACTGTGAGCCAGAAAATGGCATGCAGAAAGTCTATTGGAAGAGTTCTTGGGAAACACCTGTAAGGAAGTGAGAGGGCATGACTGGACACAGGGAGAAGCTACCCACAGGAGGCCATAACCGAGACCTGCATGGATCCTGTGGAGCCCTCTGGAGCTCAGAGGGCCCTTCAGAGCTGTCCTACATTGAGGCAAGAGGGCTGGGCCTTTACAGCCCTCCTCAGACTGTCATTGGGCACAGGCTGTAACCTGGGAAAGGCCATTCCGTGGGGCCGTAGGCAATTCCCGTGAGGGGCTAGGTCCTGTGTCGTTAAGAGCCAATATTCCCCGCATCTAGGGGGTGGTTACGTCCACCCAGAAGATGGAATCTGGGCCAAGCATCTCAGCGTCTACTACATGCGTATGTTTGAAACTTCTGTCATATTATTTTTTTAAATATTTTTAAAAACAAATTTTTAAATCTTCTATCATGCATGTACAAGGACATAGTTGCTGGGAAAGCAACTAAATGTCCATTAACAGAGAATTAGTTAAGTAAACTATTGTACACTCATAAAATGAAACCATTAAAGTGGATCAGGAATATTTCTGTGTGGTAGTAAGTAAAAATCTTCAGGATAATAGCATTATGTGAAAAAAGAAGCAAAGGATAGAGCATTGCATATAGTATTCTGCCTTTTATGTATAGGGGGAATGGGAGAGTATCCATTTTATTTGCTACAGTTGCTCAAAGAAACCCCTAAAGAATCCACAAGAAATAAAAGTGCTATGTGGGATGGAGTTTGGATGGAGATAAATGTGAACTTGTCTCATTGGGGGTCAAGGGTAGGAAGTTAAGACTTTTCACTCTATACCTTCATTTTATAATTTTTCAAACATGAGATGTATTATCTATTCAAATAATTTAAAAATGTAAATTTGAAAAATATTAACATAAGCATTTGGCCAGGAAAAAATAAATTTAAAGAAAAGCAAAGCTTTCCATTGGCCACTATCAGAATAGTGTCCTGAACCAATCATCACATTTGCCTAGATCACAGCCACACCTTACTACCTGGTCTCCTGGCTCTTGTTACTTCTTGCAGTTTATTCTTAACACAACAAAGAAGTACTTTACAAAAAGAGGTCAGATCATATTATTCCTTTACTCAAACCCTCCATTGGCTTCTCATCCTCCTCAGGCTAAAAGCAGAGATCTTTGCAATGACCTATAAGGCCCCATATGATCTCAGTCCACTTCTTCCCGTCCTTACTCAGCCCTCCCATCCTTTACCCTCTGACTTCATCTTCTACTACTCTGCCCTCTCTTGCTGTGTCCCAGTCCCAACAAGACAAACATGCTCCTACCTCAGGCCATTTGCACTGTTTTCTTACCTGGAAATACTCTTTTCTCAGATATTTACATGGTATATGCCTTTACTTCCTTGAAGTCCTACCAGTGAGCCTTTCCCTGGCCATCTTATTGTAAATTACAGTCCTTCGCACACACATAAACACACACTCACTCTTTAGTCCTCTTCTGCTATCAACTTTTCTGCACCATGTGACATTCTCGCTGTTTATTAGCTTATATTCCTTCTCCCTCCACCAGGATGTCATGACAGATGTGATGTAATGCCACGACGGTAGGGACTTCTGTTGGTTTTGTGTGCTGAGGTAACCCCAGCGCCTAAAACGGTACCTGGCACATAATAGACTTTAAAAATTGTTTAATTAATTAATAATTTACTAATTAATTAGCTATTTCAAAAAATATTGTTCTCCTACTGTGTAGCGATCTTAGGTTAGTGAGATAAGAAGAAAAATGTGATGCTTTGCCTTGTGTTGAGTATAATTTGTGGATAACTTTTACTGTGTTATTTTGAAAATGACTTGCAAAAAGAGCCATGATGTCAGTGCTTTTAGTTGCTGAGTTTTATGAAAATTTTGGGTTTGATACCTCTAAGGATACTGAACCTGCTTTATAAAAGTGATTCTTAATATTTTCATGTTTCTCTAAACCTATTTTCCAGTCTTTCGTCTGGATGTAGTTGCTGTGAATATCCATTGTACCTATGTGACTTTCCATTCTGTTATACCCAACATTTTCCTAGACCCGAATTCCACATCATCAGGGCTAGAAACTGTCTGCTGTTTGCACTAACTGATAATGATCCCCTTTATTATGTGCAATAATCTAAGTATAAGTTCAGCCCATAAAGATGAAGTCAAGTAAGTTTCCTTGTAACTAAACAGATATGAGAAGTACACAAACAAGAGGGAGATGTGGTAGAAACAATCAAGGCCAAGAGTGTAGGACTTTTAGGATCTTATTTTCACAGAGACATAACCACTACTTTTAAAATGTGATTAGAAGGCTGGCTCATATTTAGAGAGAGAAGTTACATTCGGCAGTTGATTATCTCTTGGGAAGAATTCTTAACACACTACCTGGAGGACAAGGAGTCATACGTGAGCTTAGAGCACAGAACACCTGCATAGGAGTCAAACCACACACTCACTGTGAAATAACACATGGTTCAAAATACAGCTGACCTTTCTCATGCCTTAAGAAAGGCTATTTGTGTTAATAAAGAAATGATGATGAGGGGGCCGGATGGGTGGCGTAGTGGTTACGTTTGCGGGCTCCGCTTCTGGTGGCCCAGGGTTTGCAGGTTTGGGTCCCGGGCGCGCACCGATGCACCGCTTGTCAAGCCATGCTGTGGTGGCGTCCCATGTAAAGTAGAGGAAGATGGGCACAGATTTAGCGTAGGGCCAATCTTCCTCAGCAAAAAGAGAAGGATTGGCATTGGATCTTAGCTCAGGGCTAATCTTCCTCACAAAAAAAAGAAAGAAAGAAATGATGATGAAACTTCAGGTAATGCTATTCTCAACAAAATTGTAAGCTCTACAAAATCAGAGACCTTGTCATATTTGCAAAGATTAAGTAGTTAGCATATGTAAAGTGTGTGCGACTATCTCTCGCACATGGTAAGCACTCAGCTGTTTGCTGTCATTCTTGTCATCATTTTGATATCTCCTACACAGCACCTAGTCCTTTGCTAAATACATGGAAAATGCTCAGCAAAATACTTTCAACCTGAATTGAAATGATTGTAATAGTGATTCTTTTCTTACAAAATAGCCAAAAAAAAAAAAGAAAAAAGATGGAAACAACAATGAGCATCATACAAAAAGCAAGGAAAACTATGATGTGAGAATATAACGTGTTGTGGGGACAGGGGGCCATATGGGGAATCCCTGTACCTTCTACTAAATTTTTTTGTGAACCTAAACTGCCCAAAAACTTGTCTATAAAAAAAATACAATATGTAACTTATGTTTTTAATCAGAGGACGTTTTCTACTATAGTTTGTATGATATTTTAAATGTGGCAAATGTGTATAATGATGAAAAATCAAAGGAAAGATGAAAAATTACTAATTCTTCCTTAGTGCATGTGTGTATGTTTGTGTATGTGTTATATTTTCATTTTGTCTTACCACAGTGTTTTCAAACATGTAGTTTTGATTTGGGGTAGTAATTATTTTTTAAAAGGCAAATACAGAAATGCAATGACATAGTACAAAAAAGATCACAGGAAAGAACGATTCTTAATTCCCCTTTAATTGAAATATTCCGTTTAGTCTATTATTCTATTAAGTTTACAGAACAACAATACTATAACTCTGAGAAAGTGAATGTTTGCTAATTAAAGACTTCCCATTTTCATCTCTAGTTATCTACAGAGGGCAGCAAAGAGCTTCAATTCAAAGACTAGCATTTGGGTTAGCAGATGTTAAGAGCTGCCTTCTGATTCAGCATCATTGGAAGCGCTGTGAAACATGTCACAATCAAGGTTCAGTTTGTTACACTTACGTGATTGTTGTTTGCCATACGTGGAGGAGAGCAAGGGAACACAAGGGTCAGAAGCAGTTACCTGATTGCAGTCAAGGAAAGGTAGCAAATCAGTATATTCAGTGTGTCAGTCATTTCATTAACACTGTACCAAGGCTTGATACTAACAAAGGTAGTTTGTTGTTGTCACTGTTTTCAGCAAATGCCCTTGGGGCTTCAGTTGATTTGATTTTATCTTTTCCTTTCCAATTCTTAAGAACTCTTTTATTGGGGTAAAAACACTTAGCATGTGATCTATCCTCTCAACAAATTTTTAAGTTTACACTAGGCACCATGTTGTACAGCAGATCTTTAGAACTTATTCGTCTTGCATAATGGAAACTTTATACCTGTTGAACAACTACTTCCTGTTTTCCCCTCACTCTCAGCCCCTAGAAACTCACCGTTCTACTCTCTGCTTCTATGAGTTTGACTATTTTAGATATGTCATAAAAGTAGAATGATGCAGTATTTCTTCTTCTGTGACTGACTTATTTCATGGCATAATGTCCTCCGGGTTCATCCATGTTGTTCCATATGGTGGGATTTCCTTCTTTTTTAAGGCTGAATAGTATTTCTTTGTATGTATATACCATATTTTCTTTCTCCATTCATCTGTTGATGGAGCTTTAGAATCTTTCCATGTCGTGGCTATTGTGAATAATATTGCAGTAAACATAGGAGTGCAGATATCTCTTGGAGATATTGATTTCAATTCTTTTTTTAATGAGGTATAATTGACATATAACATTATATTAATTTCAGATGTACAACATAATGATTTTTATATATTGCAAAATGATCACCGCAATAAGTCTAGATAACCTCCATCCCTGTACATAGTTACAAATTTTTTTTCTTGTGATGAGGACTTTTAAGATCTACTCTCTTAGCAACCGTCAAATATGCAATACAATACTCTTTATAGTCACTACTGTACACCATAGCTCTACATTACATCCCCATGACTTATTTATTTTGTAACTAGAAATTTGTACCTTTTGACCTCCTTCACCCATCTTGCCCACCTCCTACCCCTCGCCTCTAGCAACCTCCAATTTGTCTTCTGTATTTATGACCTTGTTTGTTTTTTAATTTATTTTTTTGTTTTTTAGATTCCACATATAAGTGAGATCGTACAGTATTTGTCTTTCTCTGTCTGACTTATTTCACTTAGCATAATGCCCTTGAGGTCCATCCATGTTGTCACAAATGGCAAGATTTCGTTCTTTTTTATAACTGAATAGTATTCCATTGTATGTATATGCCATGTCTTCTTTCTCCATTTATATGTCAATGGACGCTTAGGTTGTTTTCGTGTAAATAATGCTGCAATGAACATGGAGGTGCATCTACCTTATATCTTTTCAAAGTAGTATTTTTGTCTTCTTCAGATAAATACCCAGAAGTGGAATTGCTGGATCGTATGGTAGTTCTGTTTTTAATTTTTTGAGGAACCTCCATACTGTTTTCCATAGTGCTGCACCAATTTTACATTCCCATCAACAGTGCACAGGGTTCCCTTTTCTCCATATCCTCCCCAATACTAATTATTTCTTATCTTTTTGATAATAGCCATTTTGACAGGTCTAAGGCGTTATTTCATTGTGGTTTTGATTTGCATTTCCTTGGTGCCTAGTGATGTTGAGCATCTTTTCCTGTACCTGTTGGCCACCTGTATGTCTTCTTTGGAAAAATCTCTACACAGATCTTCTGCCCATTTTTTAATCAGATTTTTTTTTTTTTTTTTTTTTTTGCTGTTGAGTTGTATGAGTTCTTTATATATTTGAGATGTTAGGCCCTTATCACATATATGATTTGCAAATACTTTTTCCCATTCAGTATGTTGCCTTTTCATTTTGTTGATGATTTCCTTTGCTGTGCAGAAGATTTTTCGTTTGATACAGTACCACTTGTTTATTTTTACTTTTGTTGCCTTTACTTTTGGAGTCAGAACCAGAAACTCATTGCCAAGACTGATGTCAAGGAATTTACCACCTATGTTTTCTTCTAGGAGTTTTATGGTTTCAGGTCTTACACATTCAAGTCTTTAATCTATTTTAAGTTAATTTTTGTGTATTTAACAAACACAAAAAGATAAGTAGATATCTTTGATGTAAGGTGTAAGATGGTTGTCTAGTTTTGTTCTTTTGCAGGTAACTCTCTAGTTTTCCCAACATCATTATTGTAGAGACTGTCCTTACCCCATTGTATATTCTTGGCTTCTTTCTCGTAATTTAATTGACCATATATGTGTGAGTTAATTTCTGGACTCTCTATTCTGTTCCATTGATGTATGTGTCTGTTTTTATGCCAATACCATACTGTTTGGATTACTACAGCTTTGTATTATAGTTTGAAATAGGGTGGATATGCCTCTAGCTTCATTCTTCTTAAGATTGCTTTGGCTATTCAGGGTCTTTTATGGTTCCATGCAAATTTTAAGATTGTTCTATTTCTGTCGAAAATGCCATTTAAATTTTGATAGAGATTGCATTGAATCTGTAAATTGCTTTGGGTACTATGGACATTTTAACAATATTAATTATTCCAATCCATGAGCACAGAATATCTTTCCATCTATTTGTATTTTCCTCAATTTCTTTCATCAACGTCTTATAGTTTTCAGTATACAGGTCTTTCACCTCCTTGGTTAAATTTATTCCTAGGTATTTTATTCATTTTGATGCATTTGTAAATGGGATTGATTTCTTAATTTCTCTTTCTGATAGTTTGTTATTAGTGTATAGAAACACAACAGATTTTTGTATATTAATTTTGTATCCTGCAACTTTACTGAATTCATTTATTTGTTCTAACAGTTTTTTTGGAGGAGTCTTTAGAGTTTTCTATGTATAATTTCATGTCATCTGCAAATAGTGACAGTTTACTTCTTCCTTTCCAATTTGGATACCATGTATTTGTTTGTTTATTTTTGCCTAATATGCTCTGGCTAGGACTTTCAATACTATGTTGAATAAAAATGGTGAGTTTGGGTATCCTTGTCTTGTTCCTGAGCTTAGAGGAAAAGCTTTTAGCTTTTCATGGTTGAGATTGATGTTAGCTGTGGGCTTGTCACATATGGCCTTTATGAGGTTGAGGTATGTTCCCTCTATACTCACTTTGTTGAGAGTTGTTATCATACACGGATGTTGAATTTTGTCAGATGCTTTTTCTGCATCTGTTGAAATAATTATGTGATTTTTATTCTTTATTTTGTGTAATTTGGTGTCTCATGTTGATTGATTTGTGGATATTGAACCATCCTTGTATCTCTGGAATAAACGCCATTTGATCATGGTGTATGATCCTTTTAATGTATTGTTAAATTCAGTTGGCTAATATTTTGTTGAGTATTTGTGCATCTCGGTTTATCAGAGACATTGGCCTGTAATTTTCTTTTCTGTGGTATCCTTGTTTGGTTTTGGCATCAGGGTAATGCTGGCCTTGTAAAATGAGTTTGGAAGTGGTCCCTCCTATTCTGTTTTTTGGAAGAGTTTGAGAAGGATTGGTATTATTTCTTCTTTGACTGTTTGGTAGAATTCTCTAGTAAAGCCATCTGGTTCTGGACTTTTGTTTTTGGGGAGGTTTTTGATTACTGATTCAACCTCCTTGCTAGTAGTCAGTATATTCAGATTTTCTATTTCTTCATGATTCAGTCTTGGAAGGCTGTATGTTTCTAGGAATTTATCCGTTTATTCTAGGTTGTCCAATATGTTGGTGTATAATTGTTCATAGTAGTCTCTTATAATCCTTTGTATTTCTGTGGTATCAGTTGTAACATCTCCTCTTTTATTTCTAATTTTATTTATTTGAGCCTTCTGTCTTTTTTTCTTGGTGAGTCTAGCCAAAGGTTTGTCAATTTTGTTTATCTTTTCAAAGAAACATTTCTTAGTTTCATTGATCTTTTCTATTGGCTTTTTAGTTTCTATTTCATTTATTTCTGCTCTGATCTTTGTTATTTCCTTTCTTCTACTAACTTTGGTCTTTGATCTTTTTCTAGTTCCTTGAGGTGTAAAGTTAGGTTGTTTATTTGAGATTTTTCTTGTTTCAAGGGGTAGGCATTTATCAATATGAACGTCCCTCTTATAACTGTTTTTGCTGCATACCATAAATTTTGGTATGTTGTATTTCCATTTAAATTTGTCTCAGAGTGTTTTGTGATTTCTATTTTGACTTCTTTGTTGACCCATTTGTTTTTCAGTAGCATGTTGTTTAATCTCCACATATTTGTGAATTTTCCAGTTGTCTTCTTGTAATTGATTTCTAGTTTCATACTATTGTTGTTGGAAAAGATTCTTGATATGATTTCAGTCTTTTTAATTTTATTAAGACTTGTTTTTTGGCCTAACATATGATCTATCCTGGAGGATGTGTCATGTGCACTTGAGAAGAATGCGTATTCTGCTGCTTTTTTATGGAATGATCTGGATGTGACTGTTAAGTCCATCTGGTGTAATATGTCATTTAAGGCCAATATTTCCTTATTGATTTTCTGTCTTGATGGTCTATCCATTGATGTAAGTGGAGTATTAAATTCTCCTACTATTGTTGTAATGCTGTTTGTTTCTCCCCTTAGGTCTGTTAACATTTGCTTTATATATTTAGGTGCTCCCATAGAGTACATAAATATTTACAAATGTTATATCCTCTTGTTGGTTTGACCTCTTTATCATTATACAATGCCTTTCCTTGTCTCTTATTGCAGTCTTTGTTTTAAAGTCTATTTTGTCTGATATAAGTATAGCTACTCCAGCTTGTTTTTGGTTTCCACTTGCATGGAGTATCTTTTTCCATTCTTTCACTTTCAGTCCATGTGCGTCCTTACATCTGAAATGTGTCTCTTGGAGGCAGCATATGGATGAGTCTTATTATTTATCCATTCAGCTACTCTAAGTCTTTTGATTGGAGAATTTAGTCCATTTACATTTAAAGTAATTATTAATAGGTATGTATTTATTTCAAATTTGTTAATTGTTTTCTGGCTACTTTTAAAGGTAGCTTTTAAAAAATTATTTTACTAAAATATTGTAGAATAAATTTCAGAGTCAGATTCTCACAAATACTGGTTATGGTGTTTTATAAAATTATAAACTGCTAACCATTAATGAGTACTTATCCAAGACAAATTCTATAAATTTTTTTGTGTGTGTGTGAGGAAGATCAGCCCTGAGCTAACATCCATGCCAATCCTCCTCTTTTTGCTGAGGAAGAGTGGCCCTGAGCTAACATCTATTGCCAATCCTCCTCCTTTTTTTTTCCCCTTTTTCTCCCCAAAGCCCCAGCAGATAGTTGTATGTCATAGTTGCACATCCTTCTAGTTGCTGTATGTGGGACTCTGCCTCAGCATGGCTGGACAAGCAGTGCATCGGTGCGCGCCTGGGATCTGAACCTGGGCTGCCAGTAGCGGAGCGCATGCACTTAACTGCTAAGCCACTGGGCCAGCCCCAAATTCTATAATGTTTTAAGGTAAATTTGGTTTTGAGTACTTTTCTATTAATGTGTCTGCACCTTTAATTCTACACTTTTTTATTCATCAGTTTTTATGACACAATAAAATCCAAAATATATGCAAGATGCCACTAATCCACCTGTATCCTGAGTAGTAATTCATTGTCCCTGATTTGGTTCTGATTCTGTAATAGAGTTTACTTTGTAGGAGATTTATTAAGATATGCCCTTGAGGTCAATACTTCTGGAATGGAAGGGAAGGAAGAAAGACTGGGCAAAGGAAAAGGTCAGACTGCAGTGCAGTCCTAACCCTGCAAGATGCTCTGGGCCTAGAATGGGCCTTCAAAGTCCTCCTGAATCACACTGAGAGGATAAAGTCTTTAAACTCCCACCCAGGTGAGTCAGTGGATGTGGGCTACTCCCAGGAAGGGGCTTGACCTTGGGCAAGGCATCTTAGGCAATCGCTGCTGAGGCAGCAAGTCCTTCCTTAAAGAGATATTTGAGTGGGGCATAACAATGTTCAACACATTAATTCACAATAAAAAGTAATCAAAATGCCTTACCCTAACACAAAAGCAATGACTTTACATTTACTTAGCAAGCTTTGTTATCTTTTACACTATTAATTTATTAATTCAGGTTTAATAGCAGGCGATTTTGTTAGCAGGTCTGTGTTAGCTCCTTCAAATGCTGGTTCTTAACTGGTGAGATAGGTAATAAATTAAAATACTGAGGTGAATACTCTAGCCAAGATTTATATTAAGAAAAAAAAAAAACACTGAAAGACAAAAGAAAAAGTGACTAGAAGAATTCTTAATTGTATTTAAAAGAACAGTGTTACAACACCTTCAGGCCTTTATTTTTCAAAGAACCAATTTAGATAAGGACAATTGATATGTTAATTTGAAACCATTCTAATCTCCTCATTTAGGGAAATCCTTAGAGACCCAGTACTAAAGCAACATGGGAGTGGGTAACAGGGAAGTTGTTTTGTTTTAAAATAAACTGAATTGCCTTTAGTATTGTAGAAAAATATATACATTTATTTAAGATATATGGACAAACAGAGAAACATAAAGAAGAAAATTAAAATTACCCACAATCTCCCAACCCAGAGAAAACCACTAATGGTGTTGTAATTTTCCTTCTAATAATTTTTCTGCCAGATATGTATAAAGTTTTGATTCAAATTTTCTCACGTATAGAATACATTTGTTGTCTGTTCCATTAAAAAGTATTCAAATGAAAACATGCTCTACTGCAGGTTGCTCCGTCAATTTGGCATATGGAGCATATAATTAGCACCATTACAAGTAATGATAAGATGAACAGTTGAACCATGGTGTATATTGCAAACTATTTCATTGGGAGAAACTCCACAAAATGGAATTATTTGGTCAAAGAAAAATAACATTTTAGGGTTCTTGATGTATTGCCAAGTTGGAGTCCAAAATAGTGTACATCAATTTATACTGCCTCAGATATTCTTTATATCTTTTTCCACAGTCCTTGCAAAATTTGATGAGGAAAAGAATATTTTACTGTTGTCTAATTTTTTATTTCTTTGATTATTAACTGAAAGTAAACATTTTTAGTCAGTTATATGTCTCTTTTCTGTAAATTATCTACTTATTATGGAATCAGTGCTTTTTAAATTGCTTTCTAAGTCTTCTTTATACATTAAGGATATTTTCCTTTTTTGTTGTTGTTGCATTTATTTTCTCCAGTTTCTCATGTTCCTTTCACTTTTGATTAGTTTCTTGACTACACATTTTTTTGTGTCTGTGAATTCAAACATGCAGTCTTTTTTCTTTGTGATTTCCTCCTTAACTTTTAACCCTTCTAAAGTTCTTTCTCAGGGATCATATATGTGTCCACTTACATTTATTGTAGTGATTTTTTAAAAAAACTCTTTAATCCATCTACATTTTGTTTTGTTATTTTTCTGAAACTAAGGATATAAATAGATATTTTTCCAAGTAATTAATTACTCCAAATCATTTACTGGGGAGGCATTCAAACTTTTTTATCACAACTCACATTAAAAATTACATCTTACATCACAATCTAGAACACATATGACACACATATACACTCACACACATACCTATAACTGAAATGAAAGTGTCAAAAATAATTTCTATCCTTAATATTTGTGAGGAATTTTGATCTATTCTAGTCTATCCCATCCCATCCGTTCTATTCTATTTCAGTTAAAAAAAAGCTGACTGTGGTCTGCAAAATTGATTTTAAAAATTTATTGATGGTTTTGACCCATTGTCTGAAAAACATGATTTACTGAATCCTTGTTTTGTGATCTGTAACTTATTTTATATTGAGTTCTTATATTCTAGTATATGTTAAAGAAGTATAAATTCTGTTCTGTTACTGTTGATTTCTGTGTAATGTTATGGTGTTTAATGATTTTAGCTTTATAATACGCTTTAATGTTTTGTAGGGCAAGTCCCTTCCTCTTTGCTCAAAATTTTCAGATTTATCTTAGCCAGCTTTCATATTTATTTTTGTAGGTTAATGTAATCACTCTGTCACAAGTTAAACTTTGGAACGTGTGCCCTGTGGGCTCCTCACACCTTAGTGCGTGCTCTTAGAGCATTAGATCTTGTCCAGGCACATGCTTCCTGGGAATCTACAACCGAGCACAGGTGCTGCTTCTAAACCACCTACCAGCTAGTCAATCACCAAACCTTTCACTCTTTGGAGCAGGGTGGGCCCCTAAACCAATATGACTGTTGTCCTTATAACTAGAGAAAATTTGGATACAGAGATACGCACATGTGGAAAATGCCATGTGAAGGTTGGAGTTATGCTACTACAAGCCAAGGAACTACCAGAAGCTACAGAGGTCTGGAACAGATCCTTCTCCAAGGCCTTCAGAGGGAGCGTGGCCTTGCTGACACCTTGATTTCAGACTTCTGACCTCCAGAACTGTGAAACAATAAATCTCTGTTGTTCTAAGTGACCCAGTTTGTAGTACTTTGTTATGGAAGCCCTAGCAAACTAACACACCCTCCAATTGTACCCAATAAGTTCATTGATTTTTTAAAAAATAAACATAAAATTCATGATGGTTTATGATGTACATTGTGAAGGAGTGACCCATAAAAATGAATTTTAGGTAATTGTTTTGTAATCACAACACAATATGAATGTTAGGCTACTAAGAACATTGGCTAATGGAATGAGTGTACTATATTATTCTCATTTTAAGTAATACTCATTTTCTTTCATGAAATTTTAATTAAGGATCAAGTTGTTCAAAAAACTCTTACAAACTCCTTATCCCAGTCAATCTGCTGACGGATATCTATATTCTAAGTGGTGCAATTTTAAAAATCTCAATGGTATTTTTTTGCACTTATGATTATTCTTCTCAGACAAAGGTTATTGAATTAAGTGAGCTATGAAATAGTTAGCTGTAATTGTGTACATTTACAACAATGAACATTAAACCCCCCATTTATCCAGAAGTTTAGGAAACAGTATATTGTGGATAATCAAATATTTTGGATAACTTAATAAAAGTATTAGAATAGATTTAATTGTAATCTCTATAAAATATACTTTAATCTACTTTTAATTATAGAATACATATGGGGAACTTACAGTACCTTAAAGTGACCACTGAAAAAGTAGTTATTCTTGAATAATTTTGGAGATGGGTACAATGACCTGTCTGCCTAAGCTCTGTATTGTCTAAGTTCTGTGTAAAATATAGTCCTATCTTAGTGATTACTCTCCCAAATTAAGGGAAATTGAATGTTGAATAAGCATTAATTGAAATGAAGATGTATAATTTAGTGAAAACGGGAAAAAATTGATGAGTGTTTATAGACTGGCTTCTGGGCACTGAAAGTGGAAATTAAAAATATACAGAAAAGGAATAATCACCCTTCCTGCAAAGTTTTTATTCAGTTTAACAGTCATGGTTCATCAGTATGTTTTGTTGTTGATGTGGCTGTTAGTTTGGTGATGAGTTTTAATCTTCTTTTAAAATTCAATTTTAAGTCCAGTAAACAGCATATGAGTCTTTGATAAACTTTTTGAGTACATAAAAATAAGCAGATATGAAGTACCTCCTTTTGGGGGATTTCAGCAAGGCATTCAGACACATTACTGAAAGTCAGGTAGGTCAGCACTGGTGCTGAGTGTGTGGCCATGAACAGGACAGAGAGGCTTGCTGCTCTGCTAGTGAGACTACATTGATACAGAAGTTAAATGCTGCTTAACAGTCTACATGTCAGTAAAAGTGATTCTTAAAAATCTCTATATTTGAATATTTATAACTGTAATATTCCAAAGTATTAATCCTATGATTGATCATTTTTGGAGACCAGCTGCCGCTTGCCATGGATGCTAAAATAAACTTTAAAGAGGAACAGTAAGAACCATTTATTCTAATTCCCTATATAAAAATGCACTTTCCAATTTCCCTTTCTGAAAAAATAAATGAGTACCAACCATAATTGTGTGAAATTTATAGAAGGGACCCTGAGGAATACCAACATTTAAGGAGGGACAGAAGCAAAGGAGCTTGTAAAAGGGACCAGAATGGAGGGAGAAACTAAAATGAAGATGAAGATCTTGTGATATCACTGATGCCCAAGGGTAGGAAACTTTTCAAAAAGAAGGGAGGGACCATTCTGCAACCCCAGTGAAATACTGATTTAGGCAAGGGCTCAACAGTGGATACTGATACCAGTAGGTGAAAGATTGTTCCCACATGCCAAAATATTACCCAACTGGTTGATTACTCGTTGCAGAGGGTAAATATATATATATCTTTAGAAAGAAAAACTTGACAGACACCACTTCACCAAATGATCAAACTTAACATCACTAACAGTGTGACCATCTGACATTGACATTAGAGGTGTCCTTCTGGAAGGTAATATGAAGTAATCAGTATCATCATCTATGAGGAAATCTTTGCCAAAAAATGTTTAAACTGTATCTCAATAAGCTGATAGCCTTAACCTCCAGGTTACAGCAAATACAGGGGATTGAAGAATAATGTATGAAAACAATGCAGCTATCAGCTAAATCTAGAGTGTGAGCCATTCCAAAGACAGCTGACCTGCCCTCTTCAGAAGGTTAATGTCATCATGAAAAAAAAATGGAATGATTATTTAAGAGTTTAAAGAACCTAACCTAACTTGTTAAAGAACCTAACAAATGCAGTACGTGATACCTGCGTATGAGCTCAGAGAATGAGTAAAACAGCTAAAAGACATTTTAGGGACAATAAGGGAATATGAATATGTACTGGTTGGCAGATAATATTAGCAGATTATTGTCAATTTTCTTACTTGTGATAATGGCACTTGGCGTTATAGGAAAATGTCATTATTTTTAGAAGGTGAAAGCTGAAGTATTTGCTGAATATCATAATATCCACAAATTACCTGCACAATTATTAAGCAAAATACACATCCACACACACGGCAAATGGCAAAATGTTAAGGATTGTTGAAGAATCTAGGTGGTGGGCATGAATGTAATCATTGTACACTTTAAACCTTTCTCTGTGTTTTAAAATGTTTCTAAAAAGTGTGTGTGGATAGAAGGAGTGTCCTGCCACTGAAAGATTTGGCAAGATAAGGACAGATTTAGCAGCAAGGAGTTTGTTTGTTTCTTTTGTGAGAGCCGTTTTAGCCATTTTGCAATGGATTGAGAAGGCAAGTAGCAGTGAGAAAAAGGAAATAGCAACTTTAGACAACACTTGGAAGAAGTTTAGCAGTAAAAAAGTAGAGAGAAATAACTGCGAAAAAGGTAGATTTGAAGGAGAGATTCTGGTTTTTATTCGTATTTTTTGACTTGGAGTTTTTTGCTTGTTTTTTTGTTTTAGCTTACTCTTGTTTTAAGGGGTAAAGAGGTGACTCTTTCCGCGCTGATAGGGATGACTCAATAGAGAGGAAGAGACTGAAGAGGAAGGAGAAAGAGCAGAGGGGGCTGTTTCAAGGTTTTTGGATGAGATGGGTGTGAGTAAGGGACCAAAACAATGGAAGGCAGAACTCGATTTTCTCTGAAACTTGTGATGCATTAGCCTCAGGGCCCTCATTTACATGATCCTTCCCAGGTCCTGCAACTAATTTCTAATTTGCATTTTTCCCCCCAGTGAGGACTCCCTAAATTGTATAAACTTCAGACCCTACGAAACCTGAATCCACCTCTATGGAAAAGTATTAAGTAAGAACAAAAAGGTGTAAACCTCTTGTATGTATAAAATAGAACTTCTTAAACTCCAGCCAGCCTGATCATCACCAGGAGAGTTTGTTAAAATGCAGACTCCTGAGTAGTAACCTACATTCACTTTGGTGATGAAGAAACTAAGGCTCATAAAGATGACATGACTTCCTAACATCACACAGCCATTGGTGGCCAAGATGATACCAGGTCTCATGTGCTGTGATTTCAGTGGTCTTTCCTCTGTACCCTGCATGCTCTATTTAGAGTATTATCCTCTATTATTTGTATTATCAGAAAACTTCTGCCTATCCTTATGTGGCCTTGAAAAAAGTTAGTCTTACTGACCCCTTCAAGTAAAATGCAAATTTTAAGAAATTTAAACTCAACTATCCAACCATATTTTCCTTTGCTAAGGATAAGGGTCTCTTTTCCCCACCTCGTCTGTTTTTTAATAGAAACACTGCAGAATTTTAGGTAACATAAACCTTATCCTGAATAAATTAGCTTCTATTGCTGCACAACGAATTGCCATAAACATAGAGGCTTAAAACCACACACACTTATTATCTCAAAATTCCCATGGGTCAAGAGTCTAGACACTGGTTAACTGAGTTCTCTGCTCAGAGTCTCACCAGGCTGAAAGCAGGCTGTTGGCTGGAGCTTCAGTTTCATCTGAGGCTTGGGGTCTTCTTCCAAGGTCACCAATTGTTGATAGAATTTTGTTCCCTGTGGTTATGGGGCTGAGAGTCAGGAGCCATTCTTAACTTGCTGGCTGTATTCTCAACTCCAAGAGGCTCCTCCTTGTTCCCTGGCAAGTGCCCCTCTCCACAATGTGGCAGTTTTCTTTGAGGCTACAAGAGAATCTCTTCGGTTGGCCAAGGCACAGTCGTGTAATGCAGCATAATCAGGGGAGTGACTCTCCCCTTTGATGAATGATGTAACCTAATCTAGGGAGAGACCATCCCACCACATTCACAGTCCTGCCCGAATTCTAAGGAAGGGGATTATACAGGCCAGACATGTACTCCAGGAGTGGGAATGTTGGGGGCCACCTTATAATTCTGCCTACCCTATACAAAGATATCTGAAAAGTTACTTCTAGGCATTTTATATTTGATGAGACCTCAATATTTTCTAATAATAATATTTCAGAAAAATCTTTGAGCTTCAAATCAATGAAGATTTTTCTCTAGATACTTGTTTTAAATCCGTTTTAACAATCAAGCAGAAACATAGGACAAGCATTCCATTCTTGGTAAAACAATGATTTTGTTATCTGTCTTTGATATGACTGTAATTGACTCTTTTGCTAATGTTTCTCCTCGTTTTTAGAGAATCCATCATAGCTTTCCTTTTGGAGATTATTATCCTTTGAATATGTATATTTCTGTAACTATTCAGCACTGTTTTGTAAAAGGAAACTAGGATCCTGTCTGATAGTTGAACAGGACATGAGTTTATAATTTAGTATTGTTATTTTTTTTTTTTAAAGCTGTGAATATAATAATAAAGATTAAAACACTATAGGGAATATGTGTCTGTGGCAGCTGTAGGTGTTAATTATGTTGTCAGACAGAAGAGTGAAAATTCAACCTCCTGAACTTGGGTCTTGGCAGGTTGGCCAAGTATCCGATTTTATTTCTCTATTGTTATTAAAATGTATTTGTTTGTAGTCGTAAATATCTTTGCTCCTGTAGATTTTTAAGATTATTTTGAGTACGGAAATGCAGATAAAATGCAGTCTCTGGGACCCCAGAACTGCGTGGCTTAGCAGATTCACTGGAGAGCTTTTGAAAGCTGAAGGGTGTGAACTGGATGCTTAAAGAGTGTGTAAGGCTTTGATCCCAGTGGGTAAGTCTTCAAAATTCAGAGCATCTCTATTAATACAGGGCACATAAAAAGCTGTGGTTTTGTCTTTTCAGCACTTAAAGGTATTAATCTATTTCAATGCACACCAGTAAATATGTCCATTACTTAAGCTAAAGTGCAGTGAGAATTTTAAAACAGAGGAGAGGGGGAAACAACTAAAGAAACCACTTAATCTTAATGCTTTTAAGATCTGTGAGATGCTATTTAGTATGTAAATATTTGTTGTGACTGACTTTGATTAAAAAATAAGCTTCTGAGTTCCTAAACATTCAGATTTTTAGAAACGAGCTTTTTCATGTGGAAATTTAGTAGTTACTGTTTTCAAAATAGGTTAATTTAATACTAAACTTACATGGGTGATTGGCTTACTAACATCATACTCTGATTTTGAAAGATTTCAGGCAGGAGCAGAAGCAACCTTCCGTTTCTTATTCTACATGGATTATACCAAATGTTAGCATTCAGAGTGCCTCCTTTGCATATTGCAGCCAAAGTGATCTTTTCAAAAAGTCTATTTGATGATTCTTCATCCATCCTTCTTCCTTTGATGATTTTAAAATGCTTTTCAGTAGGATGAAGATTCCATCTTCAACAAGACCCCCAGAGCCGCGTGACCTGGCCCTGCACCTATCTCAGTCTAGAGATTATCACATCCCATTGTCCCTCTTACTGCTGGACTTCGGTCACTTTGGTATTTCCCTTCTCCTAGTTCCTTGACCGGGTGTACTTTCTGCCACACAACCTTTGCACGTGCTGTTCCCTCTATCAGGAACAGACTTACACTTCTCTGGTCCCCACTTCTCTTTTTCTTACATCTCACCTTTGTCATTTCCTGGGGAAATGACTGCTCCTCCCCACCACTTCCCCACCAGTCTAGTTGAATTTCTTTGTTATCTGGGCTTATGGTTCCCATGGCGTACTGTTCTTTCCAAGTCCTTCCCTCAATTTGTAATTATACATTTATCAGTGAGATTGTTTAATTAATATCTGTCATGGCCTCTACCCCACTAGAGTTAACTCTGGGAGGTCAGGGACCTTGTCTTATGAGCTTACCGATTGATCTCTGGGGTCTAGCACAGTGCTAAGTATATAAAAGATACTGAATAAATATTTATTGAATGAATGAATGAATGAATGAATGGATAAGTGAAAGAATGTATGAATATGATTATTTATGACCTCAGAACATTGATTATTTCAATTAAAAGCTACACCTGCAAATAGCAAAGCACAGAGCAAAGTCAGCAACCATTCTACCCATTAACAGCAAGTTGGCCTTATAGACCCATGCCTGCCAACCAGCTGGCATTATTACTATTATTTTGATATGCCTTGTGAAAAATGTTAATAAACCCAAAATAACAAAGACAGATGGTGACCTGAACACATTGTGGAATGTCAACCCAGTCCCATTTTTTCCACAAGTGGACCAAACATAAGGAAAAGAAGAACGTAGCCTGAAGGGAAGCCATGAAACGAAATAGATCTGGACTGGCAGAAGAGATTTCTTGCCAGAGGTTAGCATTGAGAAGGAATTTAAAGGAATAAAAGAACAGCAGACCATTCCAGGCAGGCAAATAGTACATAAGAAAAAAGCAGAAATGGCAGAAGAAACCAAAAGACAGAAAGTAATGTTGGCCTGGAGTGAGTGAAGAGACTAATGGTCACCAAGATTTGAGGTAGTCAGAGAATCAGTATATCGTCTATCTCCAG
Source organism: Diceros bicornis minor (assembly GCF_020826845.1). Lineage (NCBI taxonomy): Eukaryota > Metazoa > Chordata > Mammalia > Perissodactyla > Rhinocerotidae > Diceros > Diceros bicornis. Next base: position 16,848,321 of record NC_080742.1, on the reverse strand, counting down.
TTGTCTCTCCTCTTCCTCTTTTCCATGTAGATGATGGTCTGGCATTTAAATCTCTTCTCTGAAAGTACAAGAAAATGAAATTAAATGCAGCCATTAAAACACGTTCTTTTTACAGATAGTCATAAAGGGTGATAGCGTGACCTGGTCTGACATTTGTTAGTAATTCTAGGAGGTGATGCCCTTCCAATTTATTTGTATTTTTACCAGCATTAGCAGAGAGACGTTCTTCATAGACAGTGACAACAAGATCAAATTGTAATCAAATTTGTAATAAAGTAACATTTTTCAACAGTCAAGAAAAGGAAGCTTGACACATAAATGTCATCCAGCAGAATTGATATTTTAGGTTTTCTTTGCTCTTTTGTCAAATGCTGAAATCAAGACATTTTTGGATCCCTGAGATTCAATGACTGTTTCATTGAAGACTTTGGAAATTGCCTTTGAAAAAGTACAAATAGAAATTTTATCTGATTAGGATAAACTGAAACTAACTTTAACCTGGTAAAAGATTTCTAAAGAAGCATTATCTACAAGTCCTAACAGTTGGAATGGACCTCTAGAAGTCTAGTTCTAGAGGTTCTGGAAAGTTAAATTGCTTTCTTAAGCAAGAAAAATAAAATATTAAAGGTTCCAAAAAAGGAATATACAGTTAGAAATTAGAATGCAAAATGGAAAATATATTTAAAAGTGATTGATAAAAGTTATTGGCAAAAAGATGGCATATAAATAATTCTTTTATATTTCTTCCTTTAGTTGAGCTTTTCTGTTTTTTTTTTTTTTTTCCCTGGGAAAAATTCACTCTGAGCTAACATCGGTTACCAATCTTCCTCTCTTTTTTTTTTTTTCCATTTTTTCCTCCCCAAAGCCCCAGTACATAGTCTTATATTCTAGTTGTAAGTCCTTCCAGTTCTGCTGTGTGAGATGCCCCCATAGCATGGCTACTGACAGATGGGTGGTGTGGTTCCGTGCTCAGGAACTGAACCTGGGCGACTGAAGCACAGCATGCCAAACTTTAACCTCTAGGCCATCAGGGCTGGCTCTCTGTTTCTTAATTATTCTGTTTTGGCATAGAAAATTCCAGGACTTTAATTTTATGTACTAGGTCAACAGTGAAAGGCAGCCTTGGAAGTAATGAGGCTTTATCCAGTCATCTGATTCTTTGCATAAACTCATTGGGATCTATCTCTGCCTTGCTCTTCTTCAGCCCATCTTCCATTGAAGTCAAATGCCAGTCCGACCCTGTAACTCTTGTTCTTAAAACTGTGTCATGGCTTCCGCTGTGCTTAGGATGAGCCCATCTCAGACCTCACTCCTGGCCTTACCTCTGCTCACCTCAGTCTCCTCCGAGTCCTCCAGCAACACCCACCTTCTCTTACTTCCTCAGAATAGCCCAGCTCCCTCTTTCCCTCTCTCCCTCTCAGGGCCTTTGTGCCCCACCTCCAGCTGGATTGGATACATTTTCTCTCCTCTTCATCAAGTTAGCTCTTATGCTGAGATCTCATTTCTGAGCTCCTGCACAGGGGCTTTTCCTGCTGTCCCTCTGACTAGATCCTGTGCACCCTCCTATGTGATTTCATGACTGATAGGTTTTTCTTCAAAGCATTTATCACAGTTTGTAGTTATCCACTTGTTAAACTCCTCTGTCATTGTCTGAGCCCCACTAGATAAACCCTGAGCTCCAGAAGGGCAGGCTCTCAGTCTTTTGCTCACCAGTGCCTCTCAGTGCCAGGTGGGCATCCAATGAACAGGTGCTGAGTGGATGACCAGATGAAGTTCCTGGAAGGTCTGAAACAATAAATGGCTTGTAGAGCTGACAAATTCAGGATAACTAAGATTTTTAATCTTATCAAAATTATTGAAACCATTCTCAAATAAAAGAATATGGGTTGTTGCTATCGCTGGTGACATGAAATGGCACGTATGAAGCAACAGTAAATTTTCTTAAAATAACCTTTGGAGTCAAGCGTTCTTCAGAAAGTGAAACATTATTAGGTATTTGGAGAAAAATATCCCCCTTAGAAAAGAGATACAACGCCCCTGAAAGCTGGAAATGAATATATAGACTATTTATTGACAAATCATAAGAGGAAATTATATAGAATACATTTATGAAATGGTTATAAATATTATTTTTATTAAAATTTCATGTTCATATTAAAAAAAGCCAAAGCGTACAACAAAATGTGTTTGCTTTCTCATACAAACAGAATAGGCATAGGTTTGGAAGACTTAGCAAAGCATCTCAAAATCACTGGGAAGCTTTTTAAAAAAGTACATATATGAGATCTCCTGGGGAATCCAATTAAGGAAGACTGGATGGGGCTTGTAAGTCTTTATACTGAAGAATTACTCCAATTTGGAAAAGCATTTAGCATTGTCATCGATATCCTAATAATAGCTACAATCTATTTGATGCTCATTATGTAGCCAGCACTGTATTATATGTACTAGTTTATTTAATCTTAACATCAAATATGTGATTAATTGAAAAAGAAATATATCTGCCAACCAATGAGAAACCTTACTAGAAAGGCCCTGTTTTTATTTTTTTAGTAGCCCGTGTGGTACATACAGTTGCTGTACTTTACTTAGTTCATGTATACTTGATTCCTGTTATTATTCCTTAAATGACCATGGAATGAAATGGGTTTGCATTTAGGTGGGGTTGCTCAGTGTGAATCAGGACAAAACTGGGCACAGTTTTGGGGGGGAAAGGCTGGAATGTTTCAAACCCAGAGCAGAGAGATGCTTCTCAGTGTTGCAGGCTGAACTGTCCTCACAGCTAAAACTGTCAGGAGAATATATCTGGATCGGAGGATACACCAGTGTGGAACAGTCTACTTTTGATTTAGTTCTGTTTTGGAAGAGACGGCACAAGCAGTAACTATGGATGCAACTTCAAGATCAGGATTTATCAGCCAACAGTTTCTAGTACAAATTATCGATCACTTATTTGTTGTTATTCTTGTATGTCATCATCATTGTTAATACTACTTTAGATTGAAGAATAAAAATTTATATATGTATACACAATGTGAGGATATGCATATAAATGTGCTGTAATGTATTTTATATAGAAGGAAACTCTTTCTTTCCCGTCGTAGTGACAGCTGACATTTATAGAGCACTTACTAAGTGCCAGGCACTGGGTTAAGCACATTACATCCATTTTCCCATTTAAGCCTCATAACAATGCTCTGAAGCATTATTATTCATAGTATCATTACTCTATTATTATCCCCTTTTTAGGAATGAAGGCATTAGAGTTGGATAGATCAAGTTATATATGCAGGGTCACCACCCTAGTAATCAGTGAAGCCAGGACTGGAACCAAGGTCTTGCTGGAACCAAAGCCAGTGCTGCTCCTCACCACCAGGGTCAGCAGCCTTAGCCGCAGGCCAGCTTTTCAAGTCATTCTAGGTCATACACCACCTCCACTCCTGCTGTCTACCTCTCAATCTTTTATCTCCTATCATCCTACTGCTGACTCAGATACTCCCAATACCTGCCCTTCTTTCTGTTTCTCGGACAAATCTAGCTCATTCTTTACTTTGCCACCTGGACGACTGCATCCCCTGATTTGCAGTTGTTGGCTTCTTGCTCAAGCTCACCTCCTCAGGAAGACCTTTCCTGACTATCAATTTCAATAAATGCTTGCCTGTCCCAACTCTCATCAACTTCCATCACAATACCCTGTTGTTTTCTTATCATTTCTTCAAATTATCCTAAGTATTTATTTGGTTCTAAGTTTATTATTTGTCTTTCCTACTAGAATCTAAGCTCTAACAGGGAGAAGTCCTATATTTTTATTTACCATTGTATATTTGTTCTATGAATGACTAAATGATAGTAGATTTGTCTGGATTTAGCCAAAGTGTGTGCTAAATGCTAAAGATACAAAGATGAATAGAATAGGAATTATTATATGAAGAAGTTTATAATATAACAGTTGAAGAAGAAGATTTTTTAAATCTCAAATTATTATTTTGTCTTAGAGGATAATTTAAGGATGAAATTGACACCTTAACTCTATGTTGACTGTATCTTGCAATCAGAGATAGAGATGAAAGTTCTGTCTTCAGTAAGCTCTAATTAATGCCTCCCCATGCATGTAGACATCGATGATTTGGGCGGTCAAAGTTAGGTATGGACTCTACCTATAAATCCCAAACCTTTCTGCTCTACAGAAACACCTGGAGAACATTATAAACCTAACAGGTTCTGGGATCTCGTAGAGATCCAGATTCAGTGCGTCAGGGGTGGGGCCTGGAAATCTGTGTTTTTTTTTTGTTTTTTTTTTGTTTTTTTTTTTTTGTGAGGAGATCAGCCCTGAGCTAACATCCACCAATCCTCCTCTTTTTTTTTTTTGCTGAGGAAGACGGCCCTGGGCTAACATCGGTGCCTATCTTCCTCCACTTTATATGGGACGCCGCCACAGCATGGCTTACCAAGCAGTACTTCGGTGCGCGCCCGGGATCCGAACCAGCGAACCCCGGGCCGCCGCAGCGGAGCGCGCGCACTTAACCACTTGCGCCACCGGGCCAGCCCCTGGAAATCTGTCTATTTTGACAACATCTTCCCACTCCCCTGGGCTTCTGATACCCACACAGGTTTAAGAACCACCAGATGATGCTGCCTGGCTCAGAAAAAACTTCTGTGTTTTGTGCTGGCAATGAATTTTAGGAAAACAGCATATATTTGCATAACTTGAATCTAAAAAGCAAGAGTACTTTCTTCAAACAAACTAAATCTTAAAGTTAAAGTTTGTTCTTTTAAAAATCATTTATTCAGACATTGATTTAGTTTTCATTTATAAATCCTTCCTACCAAAAAGCACAAGCTACTTTACAAACATTAACCATAGGAGAAACATGAATCTTGACAAAGACACTGTCAGCTAGATAAAATGGTTTTAGTAAATGAAAAAGTATAATTCTGCCTTTGAAATTGAGTTTCAAATGATATTTCTTGCTCTAGTGACATATGAATCTGTTTGCTGCTTTGTTGGTTATGGTTATTTTACATGCACTTAGACATTCTTACACATACTGGCAGTTGAACATTGTCTTTTCCATATATACCCTTTCTTCTTTACCTTTAAATGAGAAACTACACATTGTTTCCATTACTTAAGTAGGAGGAAAGGAGTTGAAGTTCTATTTTACCATGTTCCCCCAAGTCATCTTAATTTATTCTTTTTTGATTGTCTCCAACTATTCTGAGGTGGCTTCCTTGAATTTCACAGTTAGGCCAGGTTTTTATTCATGTTCTGTCACAATCTCCAGTCACACTGTAACTTTTCTGGACTTCAGATACCTGAAATCCTGGTAAAGGATCTGAAAAAGGAGTTCTTTCCTTTCTACCTCTTAAGTTCTCTTCCACTTCTAACGATTTTTTGTACAAATATATGGAGAAGCCACACCTAGACCTGACTCTCCACAATCACCTTGTTCTCATCTTATTTTTGTTTGTATTTTTCTCTCTGTCAAATTTACCTACCCTGTGTGACATCTCCTGAAGCCCAGAATTCAGTTTAGGCTTCCTTTTAGGATAGTGTCAGAAATAACTTTATGTAAAGATTAGTGGGTAAAAATTGTTCAACTCCCTGGGAGGTATTTCTCTTGTACCCCCGCAGTCACACTATGCAGTACTTGATATCAAGGGCTTAATTTTGTGTGTATGTGTGAGAGGAGATCAGCCCTGAGCTAACATCTGCCAATCCTCCTCTTTTTTTGCTGAGGAAGACTGGCCCTGGGCTAACACCCATGCCCATCTTCCTCCACTTTATATGGGATGCCGCCACAGCATGGCTTGCCAAGCAGTGCGTCAGTGCGTGCCCGGGATTCGAACCGGCGAACCCCAAGCTGCCGCAGCGGAACCCGCGCACTTAACCACTTGCGCCACCGTGCCGGCCCCTCAAGGACTTAATTTTAATGAGAGACATTCAGGCACTCAGTTCTCCCTCTGTGCTCTCAGGGTCTCAGAATATCTAATATGAATTAGATAAAATAAACAATAGGCATCGTTCATAATAAAATTTAGCAGAAAATAAATTACTAATATACTTACATTGCAAATGCCTAATTTAGCTGGATAGAGTTCCACGGTTAAATATGCTGTATGTTGGATTGTTCTTCTTTTGATATAATTAGGCACTAAGTTTCTGTAAAGCACATTTTTTATCCCACAGCAACAAAGAAATCAAGCTGCAAGGGAACAAGAAAAAGGTTACATGGAATCCCTAAAATGCTTAGTATCAAAAAATAGTAGTATTTCTTGAATGATCCATTCCTAAAAATATGTAAGGGAAGTGTATGGCCATCTTTGTCTGCCACAAAACAATTCTAGCTTGTAATTTTAGCATGAGAAATAGCACTGAGGAGGCTTTTTTTTCTTAATTTGCCTGATCATTTCAGAGGGGAAAAAAGGCTGTGAACCCAGTTTAAGTGAGTAAAAGTCAATACATGTAAAACCTGTTTTTAATTGGAGTTTTTTCAATGCTGTTCGCTAGTATTATTTATTTTAAAATACTTTATTAGTCAGCTTTTAAAAGAAGAATCCACCATTTAATACAAAATCTGAACTTTCCCATTCAACTATCTAGTAGAGGTTACTTGCTGTTGATTTTGTAGTCTTTTCATACAGAAGGCTGAATAGTCCCCCAAACTTATTTCAAGCTTGACATCTTGAAATACCTGAATTGATGAAAAAGAATGAAAAGTTGAATTATGACTTCCTGATATGAAATATCATGTAAACATTCTTGGAAGTGATATTATTAAACATTTCTTCCACAGTCAACACTCTGTGAGAATATCACAATGAAGACAAATACTAGTTTTAGAACATGTTATTTATGTGATTAAATATATTGATAAAGTTCTCTTTTATACAGAGACAAATGAGTCATTCAACAAGTATAAATCTCTGGCAAGTCTTTCTTAATTTCAGGTTTATTTGGGGGAAAAAATGTCTAGAAAAAAATTTTAAATTCATCATCATCAGAAGAGAATCTGCAATCCATTTATGGGGGAAAAGATATATTTGTTGAGGTTATCACCATCTTCATTAAGAAATCTGTAAAGAAATATGCAAAATGCCAACACTGGAGTTATGAGAAATTTTAATTTTATGTTTAATGTTTTCCTAATTTTAAAGTTTTTTAACCATAAATTTACTTTTTAATTAGGAAAAGAAAATTCATATATATATGTGGATACAAAAAAGTCTGCCCTCCTGCCTGCCCCCGCTTTGGTCTGTTCCTGCTGCCCTTCCTGGCTTATCGCCCTGCACTTCTCCATCTCCGCCTACAGTTGCCTTTTAGACCACCCTCTGCCACACACACCTCTGGCTGGCCAACTGCAGCTCACTCATCACCATCCCACTTAAACCTCACCCCCTGATCTTCTCATATCAGTTAACTCATCCTCCCCTGCAATATGAACACATGTAGCTCTCTTTCCTATTACTTAATCATGATAATAGGAACATTCCTGGAATTTTCTATTAAAGAGTTTCTTCGATGTCATGCGTTCTAATACCATATTTTCCATTTCCTAAATAGTAATAAATTTTTTATTTAAATAACTGACTTCTCAAATATCTTGAAAATATTTATTTTTAAAAGAAACCTCATGTTAGTTTTGTAAATTGAAATAAATATAATTGAAACAAAGCAATTTTCCTAAATTCCTGCCTAATACTCCTACTTAAGACTCTGAGCCTGAGGCCCACTGGGTCTTGGCTGAAAAGGTGTTTGCCAGTGATTGCAAGATGGCATGAAACTGAAACTTTCTCCTTGATGTAATAAAAAAGAATTGAAAAGGCATTGGAAAGAGCTGACACATTCTATGATTCATTGTCCTTTAATGCTGCATCCTTGCAGCCCCTAAAACTGGGGCCCCTCCTCCAGTGAAAGCAGCCGGTGTTTAGATTAGAACTGCCCCCGTGGCCTGTGCACATCTACCTAGAAGCAGGGTAGGAAGCCCCCGGGGAAACGTGGTTCACCAGAGTGTTGGGCTGAGTCCTAGGCATCCCCTTTTAAAGTTGATGAGCACATTAATGACCTAAGCTCCACCAAAGAAGGTGGCTGCAAAGGTTATACATCCAGAAGCATGTCACTGGAGGAGCCCTTTAGCCAGGTAAAGAACACCTAGCAGTAGCATGTGGTAATCATATTCGGGTGTTTGAAAACCTGCCACATGAAATCATAAAGAGGGCTTATTTGATTTGGTGATAGAAACAGAGCTAGGATCAGTGTTGGGAAGATGCCCAGAGGTATATTATTGTTTAATATATGTAAAGACTTTCTAAATCCTAGAGGTTTTTAAAAATACTGTGGAAGCACTAATGCCCCAGAAAATAGTGGAGGGTGAGGGATGCAAACATAGTATTTCCTTCCTTCCACACTCTCCCAAACACAGAGGGAGCAAATAATTTCACATATATGGGGACAAACCCTGAATTGTATATGGGGGCAAGGCCAGAGAGAGCCAAGGCTTTGTACTAAATCAGGAACCTTGGGTCCCGGTTTGCTGCTCAGCATTCTCTTCACCTGCCTGCTTCTTTCCTGGGACAGTGGACAGCCAGAGAGACCTTAGGTACATCGCTATGGTCAACATGAGTTACCTCCAAAAAAAAGATGAAAAACAAGAGAAAGGAGGTCACAGAGCAATAAAGAAGTACTTAGGATCTTCCAAGTGTAACAAACTTGGACTAAACCCAAACAAGAAGATAACTGAAGTTTGCAGTAAAGAACATGGTAAAGTGGAAGAAGCAGGAGCATACAGGATGTGTAAATACTAGTTGAGAGAGCACCACATAATTTTATCCTTGAGGGGAAATATTTAGAGCGTTCACTCAGTGGAGGCCAGTGACTGGCACCTAGAAAGGGCTGGGTGGGGAAGGTGTGTAGGTGTTTCAGTCAAACACTCCAGACACAAATTCAGCCACAGGAAGTGACAATCCTATTGATTTTTTTAATCAATGGGAACCAAAGCATCCTAAGAAAGTGCCACCATGGCAGCAGGAAGTGGGACCTTTCCGAAGGCCGAACACCCCACACTCTCTGCCACTTCCACCCCTCGCTCCAGTCCAGCTCAGCAGTAAATGGCTTGATCGCTTTTTTCTTTTCTTTTCTTTTTTGCCAGTGGGCAGTTCTGAGAAGCTCACTCGAAAATTCCTTTCTGATCAAAATGTATGGGAAGTGGGCTTTGATGGACCACTAGCAAGTCGTCTTCTCCCAGGGAAGGGCTGCTTTCCCGGAAACCTCACTTGTGCCCCGGAAAGTTCCTGTCCCGACTTTCTGCAGGTCCACACAGCAGTGGGCCCGGAACCCTTCATCCGTAGGCAGCAGTGCTTCGTGACTTATGTCAGTGGACAAGATGCCTTAAAGCCAGACTCTGAGCCCCAAGAGCTCAGGAGCTGCGAGCCTGAGCTGCACGTGTGGGCGGAGGACCCGGCGGCGACCCGCGCCCGCCGCCCCGCACCCGCGCGCCGCTCCCTCCACGCGCCCTCGCTGCGCGCCCCTCCTGCTCTACTGAGGACAGCGCCTCTGATTGGCGAGAGTCTGGGGTCAGGGGTACAGAGTTCGCCTCTGGAGAGAGGCAGAGAAGGAAGAGGTGAAGCGAGGGACGGTGAAGGGAGGGAACACGAGAGAGGTCAGGACTGCGAGGCATCCTTGCTTCTTTAGGGATGAGAGGACGCCCAGGAAGGAGCACCTTTGGGTTTGCAGGCAGAGTGGTGAAATGGTCATCTGAGCCCTGTGGTGGGCATCCAAGATTTCACTGATATCTTTTGTCAAGAGGTGGACCTCGTGGCGCTGACACCCTGTCTCGCCTGTGCGGTTGCTCTTCGGGGTGGAGGAGGGGCAGTATTTGTTCAAGTGAGCAACGCTGGGCTACTTCATCCACCCGCCCGGCTGTGCTTACTGCTTTTAAAAGCCGGGGGAGGCACGCCTGGCACTCAAGGGCGGGAGGGGCTTGTGCGAAAAGAAAGAAAAAACAGCTTGGGCTGAATATTTGGAGATAAGTGCCTTTTACTTCATTAGGATTATTTTTCCTATTCTTGACTCTTTTGGGTTACTAAATCCTGGGAAAATTCCAGGTTAAAAATAAAAGTAACATCTATTGAAGTATTTTTATTATGGGTCTCACACTGGCCAGAATGATTGTTTGTCTGTGTTAACTTACCAAATCCTCATCAGAAGCCCATGCAGTGGATGCTATTATTCCAGTTTTACAGATGAGGAAACTGAGGCACAGGTAGCCTAACAGAGCTATCCAACACAGGGAGTAAGTGATAGGCCTGAGATGTAAACTCAGGCAATTTAATCAGAGACCCTGCATTCTTAGCACTCTGCTGTCTCTCAAGTGATCTAGAGGAGACGCCTGCCTTGAGTAAGAGTTTGAACCAGCTAAATAAAGCACAGAGTCTATTAGGACATGAAAACCACATACCCTCCTCTATCAGGCCAAAGAGTTACTCTGGAATAACAACATATGCCCTGTTAGAAGGAAAAAGACATTGCCCATTAGGTCATATCAGTCAAAAATTGGACCCTAAAGGAGGAGAGGCCCAAAGGATAAGAGGCAGGGAGCCAAAAATGTGCAGATCAAAAGAGACAGCTTCCAAAATAAGAAAGTCATAATTCAACACATGAGTGAGCCCGTGGGAACAGCAAGACACTAACAAGAACACAAGTGGTAAGAAGCACAGAAAAAGAAGGTGTTGGTTTCCCCAGGAATTCAACCTTCATCTTCTTCCAAGTTTGTCGAAGGCTGATTCTGCTTTTCTTCTTCCAAATAACAACTGAGTCCAATTTTGCAAATCTTAATTTAACGTTCACACAATGAGCCTTTTTCTCATGTATTAAAGCAGGTACAAGAGAGCAGCATTTTGGATTGTAGAGTATGAACAAAGATTTAGTGTAGCTTTTGGTTTCTTCAAAAAGAAAAAGGCAACTCTTCTATCACTCTCTTCAACGACCGCTAACAAAATTAGGGATATCAAAAATGAGGGGATAATAAATGACTTTATTAGTCCCTGAAAGTCCATCCTTCTCCCCTGCCCAAAACCCGGATTGCTGAGTCAGAGAGCAACGCCCTCTGTGTGGCAGGGCTCCGCATCAGCGTCTCGTGGAATGCATGACATTCTATTAGTGCCCTATGACCAAATTCCTTAATCATGAATCGAATTTTCCTACTTCACTAGCGTCAGCCTGTTGAGAGAAAATGAATGTGTCAGACATAATGTGCTTCTGATTCCCTAAAAATAAATGCAGAAATTAAAATCCCTGGATATTTCAGTTCTGGAGTGGCAGAGATTCAGAAACCAGATGCTCTGTAGGCTTTTTGAAATAGACAGTGTGCCAGCACTAGTCCTCTGAGGACTGATGGTGCAACCAGGGCGTGTTTTATTGTCATTTTTTTTTCAACCTGGATTTTCACAGCAGGACTAGATTAGGTCTTCCTGTGTGCTCTCCCTAATTCATTTGCTCTTTTTGCAGATGTTTGCCTAAAATACATTTTGTTTAGTTGTAGATGGTTTCTTTTTCAACAGCTCAAGGATGATATTATAATATTCCCCTGGTGAGACCAAATCAACAGACTATTATTTTAGGAACTCCTGTACTGTATAGAGCATCCTGCATTTCCTAGTATTCCTTGCGAACCCAGAATAATGAATGGGCTGTGGAATATGTGGGAGACTTTTTAAAAATACGTTTGTTTAAAAGAAAGGTGAAATAGAAGACAGGAGCATATATTTTTTATGTATATTTCTAATAGAAAAATAAAGTATGAATAAAATATGCTTCTTGAACCAAGCTATGTTAAGAATTAGCATATCTATTTTCTAGGAAGTAGTAGATCCTTTCTTGTACCTAAACTGTGTTAAATAACAAGTTCCTGATCCTAAAGCCCAGGTCAGCTCCTCCATTTCTGAAGAAGAACCACGTCAACCCCTGGAATAACATTTTCAAACCTAGCAGTAAAGTCAGAAATTTCATTTCCATAGAAACCAGAAATGAAACAATCACTTGAATGTGAGTGCAGAGCCACGATTAGAACAGCAGCACTTTCTCCAGCTGAGATAAATTGTCACACTGAGTATTCACAGAAGCAAATAGGAAGGATACATGGAGGGGCGAGGGCAGGGAGTGTTAGAAATGAAATCTTCTTTAGAAATTTTAAAAGGCAAATGTGAGGGTGTTGACTTTCATATTTGTAACAGTAACTGTTTGACTATTAGGAGATTTGCTTGAATTTCTAATCATCAGTTTCTTCATCTATAAAATGGGAGTCATAATACCTGCTTCTTAGGTAATTAGCCTTCACAATGAGCACTTACTGTGTGACAGGCGCAAGATGCCTTGTATGAATTTACTCAATTCTCATTATGATACTTATTTTGCAGATAACAGCTAACAGTTCTATGGTGCTTTTTCTATGCCTGGCACTGTTCCAAGGACTTTGCATATTTTTATGAACACATTTTCCTTGAAACAACCGTGAAGTAGATACAACCATTGCCCTACTTTGCAAATGAGGACACTGAAGTGAAAAGCAAATGGGATAATGCATGTTTGGTAAACCGCAAAGTATTGTACACAAGTAGGTACACAATTTTAGCCTCCTTTTGGAATAATCAGCTACTTTCTGTATATGTAATTATGTAATTCCTTTCTCCCTACTCCAATTTGGAAGGTAGATTTTAACTAAAATGGCATTTATTATGTGATCTAATAGTTTCTGTAAGAGATATAGTTTATTTTTTCTTTTAATGTTACAATCTATGCATGATATTGAAATTTGAAGGCATACTTAAGTTATCAGATAATGATCATATAATTATGTCTTAACTATTGTTAAAAAGCTCTTACAAATTACCAGAATTAATTCTAATCTGTGCTGAAAAGTAGAAGCTCATGTTTGTTCTATATCTAGCAAAATACTTAATAGTAGTGGTTCACTGGTCTCTGTTTTTGGCCATTGGTCCTGAGGTATTGTGGGATTTGAAGTTCAATATTAATCACCTACGTGGTAGTGTAGTCAGAGTTCTTACCTGTATTCATTAGTATTTGAGTCATCTTACCAAAGCAAATGGGATGTGGTCATCTGAAGTTGGGCATAACAGGTGCACATTCAGAACTATGGAAATGTGCGAGTAATTTAATCAATGCAGTTGTTTAGGACGTGTTTTTGTCTTAGCAAATGTTGCAACAGACATGTATCTATGTACTTGCATACCTTCACATCACTTAATATTGGAAAAGGGAATTGTCAGGTTGTCTCTAGCTATATTCCTAGAGCCCGATATGAGGCACACACAACTGTTCACTTTTGGGGATGTGACATCATTTATGTGCTTTATGCCTCTAACTTACTACTGTGCACAAGTCAAAACCAAAATTACTAGCAGCACTGTGTAAAATTTTGTTGTTTTTATGTAGAGAGTGAAAACTTTATGTACTGATTATACCCAATCTAGCATGAACACTTTTCTAGATTATAATAAACAAAGGAAATTTGAAAACAATTTCTTTTAGCAATCTTTTATTTTTACTGCTTGTTCAGTTATCAGAACAAAACTGTAAAAGGCTTTTATAAAAGGAGTAAGACAGGGCATTGCCTGAGATGTCGTGTGAAGCATGGCATATGGAAACGCGGCTGATAATAGTGTCAGGAAGATGGCATGTGTCACTTGTCAAAGAGCAAGAAGGGCGGGCACCGTGGCTGACATGCTGCCTGTTTATTGCATGGAAACCTTTCCAGCTTCTGTGCTGGTGGATCAGAGACCATGACTGAGGATAATCAAGACATTAGGAGGATGGGAACAACTTAAAGGATGCTGAGTGGGAGTTAAAACTGAGGAGCTAGAGCTGACATGATTAGTGGCAGAGAGTCAAGGCAAGTAAAATAAGAGGTGCTCCAGGTCTTTGGCCTTACTGTAATCTTTTTTTTTTTTTGGGGAGAAAGATCAGCCCTGCGCTCACATCTGCCAATCCTCCTCTTTTTGCTGAGGAAGACTGGCCCTGGGCTAGCATCCATGCCCATCTTCCTCTACTTTATAGGGGACACCACCACAGCACGGCTTGACAAGTGGTGCATTGGTGCGCGCCCGGGATCCGAACTGGCGAACCCTGGGCTGCCACAGCGGAGCACATGCACTTAATTGCTTGCGCCACTGGGCTGGCCCCTGGACTTGCTCTAATTTTATGTTCTGGTAAATGCCTATCCATCTTCTAAGACTAAACTCACATGTTGACATCATTATTATGATATTATTGTTATTAGTACACACACAACAAACCGATGCACACACATGCACTCACACACATGCACACTCACAACAAATATTCTCCCTGTTTCAGGTCTTCAACACACCCATCTTTGATAGATTGGTATCCCATGTCCAAGGCATGCAGCCTGAAGGATATAGGTTCCATTAGAAGCATCCTTCCTATTAAAAAAGTATGGAGACAAAATCTTCTCTCAATCATTTTTAACAACAGAAATTTATGTTTAATGTGAACTAAACCCACATGTTAGTGGAGAAAAGAAAGCTGTTGATAGTGCACACTTCAATTATGGGAGATTACAACAGACACAAGTGTATAAACATGAGCCAATCAAGCAATCCAAGAACCGAACAGGTAAATAAAGTGGAGAATAAAAGAGGAAAATGTTGTGAAATTTACCACATGAAAGTTCATTTCTAGTTAAACTTCAATAGCGTCTATACTGACTGTAATTAGAACCAAGATGTAGAAAACCCAGGGAAATATACCCTCACTCTGGGAATCATGATTGTGAGAAAGTGTTTATTTTGTACTTATTGTGCCCAACCAATGTGTGTGTGTGGTAAATAGCCAGGAAAGACAGAGCATTGACCCTGCCATCAAAATAATGTAGATGAAATAAGAAAGACTAATATCAGACTACATAAAAGTACCATATTATGTGTTACAAACTAGAAATTACATAGATATTCAGAACATAGGTATCCTATGAAGCTGGAATTTACTATAGATACTAGAACTTGAGCCTCAGCTAAGATGTAAGAATTCATGTAAATACAGAAAAGTGTGGCAGCCTTTCATATCTGAGAAACAAAAACACAAACAAAGCCACAGAGAAGTCAACTTTGGGATGGTCGATAATGGGGCAGCAAAAAGCTGGCAAGTCTGGAGTTGAAATTTCATTTTGGATATTAGTGATAATTTTATTTGGACTTCTGCCTTGATTATTGATTCGAGATATGGTACATTAATAATTATTGGCTTTTGAGCAAAGAAATGATAAACACAGGCCTATAAAATTAGCATCATCATTCTTTTTGGAAGTAATGAGGGATAAGCGAGAGAAGTGACTTATATAGGGTGTAATAGGGGAAGAAATGTATTTGGCCATGAATTAGGAGGTGTTATATTAACTTGTGTTTGAGGTGATGGAGATTTAGACCAGTTGAAATGGCAGCAGGGTACAGACGTTTGAAAGGAAAAACCGGAAGGGCTTGGTGACTTTCTGCATAGTCAAATACATGAAAAATCCATTGTAAGCAAGAGCCGTGTCTTCTCATTCTCTTTATTTTCAGTATCCAACACAATATCTGGAACAAAGAAATCGTTTGATAAATGTTGCACCTGATGAAGATGATGCAATACAGGAAAAGGAAAGAATTGAAATAAGAATTCAAGTTTTTGAGAAACTATCAAAGGCAGAAACCGGGATGCTGAGAAGGGAGTATGTTGCCTAGGGGAAAGGTGTGATTATAGGGATTTAGAGTTTGTGGTGATGGTGATTTAGCCAAGTAAAAATGGTTTACAGACAGTTGAAAGAATCAGAAAGTTTGGCAGTTCATTTCTACTAGTTGCTTTTTACTGGAAAACCTAGAAACATTCAGAAACTGGTTAAAGCCCTGGGAATTTGCGTTAGTATTGATGCTATAACTAAACTTAAGGACTTCATATACTTAATAATATTTCATTGCCAAAAGTTAAAAAGTCCACTTACATTTTAAAAATATCTTAAAGTAATTTAATAATTTTTTCTATGATAATTAGACACCATGTCATTTCTTTGATCTTTGGGCACTGAGGTACAAACGGAGCAACAATATACCAAGCAGATCAAAGCTATATTAAGAGTAACTGGAAAATACAATCCTAGAATTTTGAAAGAACATTCTATAATATTGGTTATGGTTCAGATTGGTTATGAAGTTCAGACTGGAAATTCTGAGAGAAATATTCAAAAGTTGTGCTGTTTTGATTGTTTAGTGTTCAAATCATTAATTATGAGGTCAGAATTACCCTGTTTTTCACTGCTCTTTTTATATCTTGACTTTCAGTGACTTCTTATGTTCTAGTTCTGTTTTTTTAAAGCACTACATATATCATATGTACATAAATAGGGTACAGTAATAATCAGCATGGTCTCAGAGGAGAGAAACAACATTTCAGAGTCCTATTAGTAGAGCAGAGAGAAATTAATATTCTTTTGAGGACCTTATGGACTTTAAAGATTATATTTCCCTGTTTGGAGAGTTGAAAAGTAGATATGCAGAGATTAAATGACTTGCTAAAATCATCTAGCAAGTCAATGACAAAATTAGAAATCAACCCCCAATGCTGAGAATCCTGCATTCAGCATAAATTCTACTGGACCACACCATTTCTCCACAATGACAAATAAGAATTGCTTTAAGCCAGCAATGTGATTGGCTTTCATTGTCAGAAGTCAAAACCTTGGACAAATCAAATGGTGTATCAAAGACTGGCCAGAATCTTCTAAAAATAGCCTATAGGGCTGTAGGTGATGCCAAATGTATTCCAGGAGAGATAAAACTAATAGTTTGTGTTTGCCTTTCGAAAGCTGCTTGCTTCCAAGCAGCAGAGTATCAGAGGGGCATATAAGCCAGCCATGCCCTTCTTAAGGTTCCTACACTTTACTAAAACTCAAGGCTTCCTCTCATCTCCTCTTCATTTCCATTAGCTTTCTGAAAGTATTGTAAATTAGAACTATGCTCACTATGACTGCAGGCTCCATGTAATGATTGAGATTAAACATTCGTTACACATTAGGTTTTTTGGTTCATTTGTTTAAAATGTTATTACTGTGGAAATACCCGTTACATCCAGGTAATAATGTGACACTTGCTTATTGATCTCAAATTATAATAAAGAACTAAACATGAATCGTCGTGAGAACTAATTTCCTCCTTGTTTCCTGATAGCCTCCCTTAGCTATTGATGATACTCCTGAGACCAAACATAATCCTCCCACCTGTTCACAGTACCTGGAAAACAGCAGGTATTCAGTAAGTGGCAGTTACTAGGGAAATCGTGAATCAGAGTGGGATCATTCAAACCAAATCTGAGTCCTAGCTCCCTGGTGTGTCAGTGCACATTGTGTGTCTAAGTTTAACCTTGCTGAGTCCCAATTTTCTAATCTGTAAAACAGAGAAAAGATGTCACTTTTGTAGAGTTGTTGGGAGAATTCGAGGAGAAAATGTATACAAGCTTTTTGCATAGTACATAGTACTTAACAAGTGGTAAATAAATGGTAGTAGGAGCTAGCCCGGTGGCGTAGTGGTTTAGTTCGCACACTCCGCTTTGGCGGCCCAGGGTTCTGGGGTTCAGATCTCCGGCACAGACCTCCACACCTCTCATCAAGCCATGCTGTGGTGGCGTCCCACATACAAAATAGAGGAAGGTTGGCAACAGATGTTAGGTCAGGGCCAATCTTCCTCACCAAAAAATATGAATAAATAAATGGTAGTAATTGAAATCTCAGCTATGAGAATAACTCTTTTAGGTTCCTACCATAACAGTAGGAACTTTGATTAGGAATGTGTATTAGTTTGCTAGAGCTGCCGTAACAAAATTCCAGTTTGGTGGCTCAAACAACAGAAATTTATTTTCTAATGGTTCTGGAAGCTGAAAGTCCAAAATCAAGATGTCAGCAGGATTGGTTTTCCTGAGACCTCTCTCCTTGCCTTGCAGATGGAAGCCTTCTTGCTGTGTCCCTACATGGCCTTTTTCCTGTGTATGCACACCCCTGGTGTCTCCTCCTCTTCTTATAAGGACACTAGTCATCACAGATTATGGCTTTATCCTTATGACCTCATTTAATCTTACTTATCTCTTTAAATGCCCTATCTCCAAAAATAGTTACGTTGGGGGTTAGGGTTTTGATACGTGAAATGTAACAGGATGTCACTGTTAAAATAATGGTTTGGTTGTTTGAAAGTAGAATAGAGGGCCTTGAGAGAAATGTACACTGCTTTCTTACAGCACTTTTGCATTTAAACTTCAGGAATTTTGTGAAACAAATTGTTTCACCTTTACCTTGAAATAGACTTAGGGATTTGAATATTGGATGGTTCAATTCCGTTGGACAGAAAGGGAATACAGTTCTAAAGAAGAGGTTCTCCTACGTTGAGGATAAGAGTCAACTGGTAGCTTCTTTAAAACACAGTGTCTTGGGTCCCATCCCGAGAATCTGATTTATTGAGTCTGGTTTGGTTCTGTATTAGCTTCCTATTGCTGCTATAAAAAATTACCACAAACTTAGTTGCTTAAAATGACACAAATTTATAATCTTATAGTTCTGGAGGTCAGAAATATGAAATGAATTGTATGGGCTAAAATCAAGATGTCAGCAGATGTCTCCTTTTGAAGACTCCAAGGGAACATCCATTTCCTTGCCTCCTTTTGAAGACTCCAAGAGAGCATCCATTTCCTTGCCTTTTCCATATTCTAGATGCCGCCTACATTCATTGGATCTTGGTCTCTTCCCCTGTCTTCAAAACACATTACTCCAACCTCTGCTTCCATCATTACATCTTCTAGTGTCTCTTTCTTGTAAAGACCCTGTGATTACATTGGGCCTACCCAAATAATCCAGGATAATCTTCCCATCTCAATATCCTTAATTTAATTATAACTGTAATGTTCCTTCTATCATGTAAGGTAACATACTCACAGGTTCCTGGGATTAGGACATGAATGTATTTGGGAGGTCATTGTTCTGTCTATCACAGGGGCTAAGAATCTGTATGTAAGTAACCTAACTGATTTAGCTACCAGTGGAGACCTACCAAGGCAACGGGAGGCATCATGGAGTCATCAGGTCTACTGAGGAGGTGGTGTGAGCCAAGGCAGGGCAAGTGTTTCATCTCCAATCTTCTCATTCTCCACCTCTTCCCCATTCAGTTTATTACTCCTGCCTTATGCACATATACATGTAAGGCAACATGGCATGCCTTGTGAAGGACACAAAGACAACTTTTCCCTTTTACTGAGTTATTTTCATCATAAACCTTAGTGTAAAAGAAGTAAAATCAGCAGCATCATATAACAGAGCTCTTAGAATTATTCAGTCCAACTACTTTCAAAAATCCAAAGGGTATGAGCTCAGTCTATTTAAGGGTATCCCAGAAGAGGTAATGTTTGTCATCTGTAGGTTTGAACAGGTGGCAGGATTTATTTAGAAGAAATTCTTCCCTGGGCTAAAAGAACACACTGACTAAAGACTGAGAAGAGGCAAACACGGGGTTCTTTCAGCGAATGATGAGAGGTGCAATTGGGCTGAGCATATGGAGACGAGAGGCTGGTCCTTCCACCTTCACTGCAGGCTACTTGCCTTCCTTAATGCTTTAGCTCCTCTTCACAACCCATGCAAAAATGCTGGCAAATGAGGCTCGTGGAAATCAGGTAGCTTTTCTAACAGGTCTTGGTATGTCAGGGACAGTGCCTGGATTAGAATTCAGGTTTCTTGACCCCAAGTGGGTGGTCACCTGACTGCAGTTTTTACCTGGGACATAAGAGTTGAAGGGAAATAGGAAAGAAGATAAATATGAGACATTTGGAAATATGTTGCTATCTTCATATGCCTCTGGTAAGTTTAAATGTTCAAAATGAGACCACAGACAAAGCCTCAGGAGAGAGTAGTCTCTGGGTGGAGGAAGGGAAGGAAAAGGATGAGGGCAGGAAGGCAGCAACAGACAGAGGAAGCAGAGGAGGGCTCTGAGGCCTAATTCACCATTTTGTCTAAAAACAATTTCTTCTTTCATCCCATAAAAACACTACTTTTTAACTTGTATGTGTTATAAATATTTAATTGGCATATTATGCTTGAGTTTTTGTTGCTTCTGTGTGTCCAGTGGCTACATGTCTGAGAGCCTCTTCCTATGATGTGAAGGCTGCAAGAAGCAAAGACAAAAAATCTGTGTATTTCCATTTATAATATCCCTTATATAATGTTAGAAATATTGAGATAATTGATATTTGTTTCAAAATGGTATTGGGATATCGCTTCAAAAACTAGACCTGTTTTCCTGATAATTGTTTTATTTTTATAGTTTTTCCCATCTCATTCAACTCTACCTGGAATAATGCTGACAACCCTTCTCAGTCCTGTTCCCTTCAGCCACTTTATACATAAATCACATCCTTAGTTACAATTCCCTGATGCTGTGGTGATGGTGAGCTTTTAGATACTGTGCAGACAAACCTTTTATCCAAATATAAGGCTCCACAAAATTATATTTTAAGTAAATTATGTCACCCTTTGTGACTTACTCTCCCTCTCCTTCTCAAAATTATCCATCCCCAAAATATTTATGCTGTGTGTTTTAGTTTCCCATTAGCAAGTCCTGGCTAATTCAACCCTTTATTTATTACACAAAGCATAGAATCTATTCTCTGAGAACCAGCCAATGTTAAATCCTTCTATTGAAAATGTCTATTATTTTATGTTGTTAGTAACATTGTATTTACAAACATTTCTTCATACTTGGCATCTAATTATACTCAGCTTCAGATATCCTAATACTTTCTGCTTATTTGCTTGATTTTAATCTTAATATTGTTGATTACAAAACACTTTGAAAAGAATAAAAACATAGAACTCATTGGTTATTTTCAATTTTGTTGCCATAATTGGATTTTACATAATTGGAAGGAAAAAACGTTTGTTTTTTCCTACTTAAGCATGTGCAATATAGAGATGGTGCCTGAGAAATTGTTTGAAAGTTTCATATACAATTGCCAGTTGTGAAGTTTTCAGCTGAAACAAATTTTACCAACTTCCTAAAAAACATCTAAGTTAAAATGGAAAGCATCAGCAAGCAAACCCACACTGTCTTTGAGTTCTTAGGTGGAGTTAATGAGTGTAGCAAATTTAGGAGCAAAAAGAGTCTACTGTAACAGTGGAAAATTGATTCATTATTACTAAAGAAGGTTTAATGCTGTAGACAAAATCTCAGAGGCCTGTAAGAGTTTTTTTTTTTTTTTTAGTTTTCTCTTTTTATTTTGCTTATTATATCAACAAATAACTGAGTATTGCACTATAATTTCAGTTTGCCTTCTCTATTTTGATTTATGATAAAGTAGGTCCTGCAGGACCTCTAAAAATTCAGTTTCACTTTTAATATGTTTGCTTAGTATATCTGGCTTTCCAGTTAAGTTGGGATTTCCCAGTGTAAAAATAACAGAAATCATCATTTATTTTCCTCATATCAACTACTTTTATCAGTTATGGAAACACTTTTTTTTTGCAGTTAGAATTTGCAATTGAAAGACATCTTAATAAACCAAGATTTTTTTATTTAATCAGTTGAGAATTTTGATTTAACATTATGAATATTCTATAGTACAGAGGAACCATGTACTGCTTTGTCTTGGCCCAATGAGAAAAGCAATGAAGACATGATATAGGAATTCAACAATTGGTGTAATGGAAGAACAGATGAAATGAGGAGGCTCTATAAGAGCAAAAGTTTCCATGTTATTAAGAAAGCAGTGCTGGACAACTTATTTGTCTTAGGGTTCCCATTGATGCAGGCATGGGGTACACAAAGGAACCTGCTTGTAGCAGGTAGTTAGATGTTCACCTTGGGGCAGGAATGCTACCTGAATCCCATTTGAGCATGTGCCGTCTTGAAAGCATGTCAGCACTAATTATAGTAGAAATTCTGTGACTGAAAAAAAAATTTTTTATATGCTTTTCATCTTTATACTTGATATTATGTTTGCAGATGCAATAGATTTCAGTGGACTATTAGTTTAAATGGGTTAAATTTAAAAAGAATGTTGATGTTGGTAATAACAATGATTTATAGAACATATCGATATAGCATATATAAATACATTTTTCTATTGTAAAAGCCAGTGCAAGTGATCCAACTTCAGCAAGGTACTACTTTTTTTTTTTTGCTGAGAAAGATTCACCCTGAGCTAACATCTGTTGCCAATCCTCCTCTTTTTTTGCTTGAGGAAGATTGTCCCTGAGCTAACATCTGTCCCAGTCTTCCTCTATTTTATATGTGGGTTGCCACCACAGTATGGCTGATGAGTGGTGTAAGTCCACGCCTGGGATCTGAAGCTGTGAACCTGGGCCACCATAGCAGAGTGCACCGAACTTAACCACTAGGTCTCGGGGCCAGCCCCCAAGATATTACCTTTTATCATATTAAATTAATATTCTTAACTTGAATTTTATTGGGTTTTAAAGTTTTATTTGTGTTTAATTTGTATCTTTTTTGTGGTTTGTATTCATAAAAGTTGCATAAAGGCTAGAAGGAAAAGGAATTAATATCTGGTTTTACATTTGCATATATGTAAGTAGCATTGTAATAAATATAACTTAAGTGAGCACTAGAGACTTAGAAGCATTTTCCTATTTGAAAGGGTCGGGCTATTACTTAAGTTGGAAAAACTCTGGCATAGACATTTTAATAGAAATGAACAGAACTTGAACTAGATTTTCATCAAAGTTAAATATCCAATTTAAATTCAAAAGAGTTTAAAAATTCAATAATTCCTCCAATATGTCATCAGGGAATGCAAATTAAAACAACAGTAAGACACCAGTACACACCTGTTAGAATGCCCATGATCCAGAACACTGACACCAACAAATGCTGGATGTGGAACAACAGGAACTCTCATGCAATGCCAGTGGGAATGCAAAATAGTACAGCCACTTTGGAAGACAGTTTGGCAGTTTCTTACAAAACTAAACATACTCTTACCATATGATGTAGTAATCACACTCCTCAGTATTTACCCAAAGGAGTTGAAAACTTATATCAACACAAAAACTTGCACGCAGATGTTTATAGCAGCTTTATTCATAAATGCCAAAATTTGGAGGCAACTAAGATATCCTTTAGTAGGTAAATGGATAAATAAACTGTGATACATCCAGACAATGGAATATTATTCACCACTAAAAAGAAATGAGTTATCAAGGCATGAAAAGACATGGAGGAACCTTAAATGCATATTACTAAGTGAAAGAAGCCAATCTGAAAAGGCTACATACTGTATGATTCCAACTGTATGACAATCTGGAAAAAGGCAAATTATCTATGGAAACAATAAAAAGATCAGTGGTTGGGGGCCAGTCCGGTGGTATAGCGGTTAAGTGCATGCTCTCCGCTGCAGCAGCCCGGGGTTGGCAGGTTCGGATCCTGGGCGTGCACCAACGCACTGCTTGTCAAGCCATGCTGTGGCAGCATCCCATATAAAGTAGAGGAAGATGGACATGGATGTTAGCCCAGGGCCAATCTTCCTCAGTAAAAAGAGGAGGATTGGCATTGGTTGTTAGCTCAGGGCTAATATTCCTCACCAAAAAAAAATAAAAATAAAAACAAATAAAAAAATGTTTTAAAAAAAGGATCAGTGGTTGCGAGGGGTGGTGGTGGGAGAGATGAATAGACAGAGCACAGAGGATTTTTAGGGCAGTGAAAATACTCTGTACAATATTATAATGATGAATATATGTCGTTATACATTTGTCCAAACTCATAGAATGTACAACATCAAGCAAAACTATGGATTTTGAGTGCTTATGATGTGTCAGTGTAGGTTGATCCTTGGTAAAAAATGTACCATTCTGGTGTGTGATGTTGTAATGGAGGAGGCTATGCATGTGTGGAGGGCGGGGTTATGTGGAAATCTCTATACCTTCCTCTCAATTTTGTCGTAAATCTAAAACTGTTCTAAACAAAATAAAGTCTTTTAAAAATTCAATAATTCTAAAACAAAGGACATGCTGCAATACTATTGTTATTGAAGCAATTTTCTCATTAATCCAGGTTTCATAAATTTCATGGAGGGGAAGCAACCAGGTGTGGTGGAAACAGCACAAGATTTAGAGTCAGCAAGCCCAGATTGAAATCCAGGCTCTGACATTTCTCATCTTGACTGAGTCTCAATATCCTCATCTGTAAAATACAGATAACAACATTTAAAATTCTTATGGGAAATGATTGCAAGGACTACCACCTGAAATAATAAATGCCAAAGTATCAATAAAGAATGAAGCGTTCTCCAGATACATGTTAGTATTTACAATGCCCTCTGAGTTCATCTGTCAAAAGTGAAGAAGATTTGTACGGATTCATTCACATCTTCCTACCCAGTCCTTCATGGGGCAGTAGTAAGTGTTTACAGGGAACAGATGAAACCTGTGTTCATTCACTCTTGTGAAGATCCTTCAGTCTCATAAGACTCGCAGACCAAATGAGTCATTCAGCCTGGAACAGAGAAGTTGGGAGGAGGAGGGATATGAGCAGCAGTGATCTGGGAATCAGAAGATGTTGGACTCTGCTTTTTGGAAATCCTCCAACCTTACCTCCTCCCAAACTGTCTCCTCTATGACCTTTTATCTCCTGCTGCTATCCTGGCTAAGTTCCTCCTCCCATATCACCTTTCTTAGATCTTTAATTCATCACTTACCTTGCATTGTAACTAGCCTGGTACCTGCTCCATGATCCTCATTATTATTCCTTCTGTGAATATCTCTGGAATGAATGAGCGATTTCAGGGCTAGTGCTATAGAATCCAAATGGTACCCAAGGCACCTTTTAGCTTGGATAAGTTAATTAACTTTTGTGACTCTCCTTTACCTTTTGGTGTTATTTTGAAAATATCATGGAAAGCACTTGGCACAGTCTTCAGCACATTGTGAATAAAAGTTGTGGGTAAAAATTAGTGAATAATAATGATAGCTAGCAACTTTTGAAAACTTCATGTTTATTAACTCATTTACTCCTCACCACAACCCAATGAAGTAGGTACTGTTATTGATCTCATTCTACAAATGAGGAAACTGATGTGCAGAGGGGTGAAGCAGCTTGATGAAAGTGACGGAGCAGATTAGCGACGAGACCAGGAGGTCGGAATCCAAAGACTGCATGCCACTGAACTGCCTTTCAAGCATCATTCATGTTATTAGTATAAACTCATCTGCACTGGGCCACTGCTGACCCTGAGAGTGCATGTGCACCAATTAGAAAAAGACTTCCTTTCGTAAAGGCACTTGACTCTCGATGTTGGAAAATTATCAGAATAATATACAAAGATGTGTCTATGATGTGTACAGGGCCTCTTAAGTTGTGGAATCCTTGTGCAGTGCGCAAGTGACCATCAGTTGTGGTGGCACTGTACCTGCAAAAGAGAAGACTGAATGATCCTTGTGCTTCAATTTTCTTATAAAATATCCTTATTAGGAATAGTTACCAGGAAAATGCAAAAACAATTAATAACCCTCAAAAGCCAATTGCAAACATTTCCTTAACCTAAAAAAACTCCACAAGTATATAACGGTGAGACTAATTCTAAAATGAGTACAAATGTGTAAATTGCATGATTATGGCAGGCATTTGTCAGCTAATTTGGCAATGATACTAGCCCAGTGCAGCTTTACAAGAAATGTGCAGCATTTCATTGCTGACACCCAGCAAGATTTTCATTTCACACCTTCATCTTTTTACTCTGAAGCCTCCTTTATTATTATCACTAACTTCACATTGCCACTGCTTTCTGAATTTTTGATTCAGTGCTATAACATCTTTGGTCTTTTACTGGTCTGTAATTATTCTTCTTTAAAGTTCTCTGACTACTCTACTAAAGCAGTGGGACTTATTTTTTGCAAGCATTGTATTTAAAGCATCCTTGTTGAAATGGCTGTCATTATAATGGACTCTCACTGCCTTCTGTCACCACTGAGAAACCTTAAACTAGCTCATTGTAAGGGTCAGTTGTAACAACTATCATTGCAATTCATGATAGGCTAGTATGCTGTGTAAATAGAGATTAAGAATAAATGTAGACAGATTTATAATTTTATTTATTTATTTTTTCCCCCAAAGCCCAGTAGATAGTTGTATGTCATAGCTGCACATCCTTCTAGTTGCTGTATGTGGGACGCGGCCTCAGCACGGCCGGAGAAGCGGTGCGTCGGTGCGCGCCCGGGATCCGAACCCGGGCCGCCAGCACCGGAGCGCACGCACTTAACCTCTAAGCCACAAGGCCGGCCCTAGACAGATTTAATAGCCCTGAAAGTTGTGCTAAATTTCTGACCGAGTGCTAAAAGCATGGTTTGTTACCCAGAATTGGAATACTATATTTGACATGAATGTACTGACACAAGTATGTTAACTTTAAATGCAATTATAAATAAAATTGAATAAATTCACTTTTATTGTGTGTGACTTTTCCTTAACAGCCCAAGTTTAATGAATGTCTCCTTGTATTTACAAGGAAGGGGCAGAATAGTGTAATATTGAAAACAAAGCACTATTTCAGCTTGTTCTTCATCAGGGAGTTTCACTGAAGCATATTTGTGATTCCGTTCACGTTAGATAAGGGTGATGGTAAAAGTTAGTTAATATAAAAGAAAAGCAAAGTCACAGTGACAGTGACACTGCATTTTAGAATTTATTTTTTCAAAATAAAGTGCATGTTTTTAATAGATTAACATTCAAATGAGTTAAAGCAGTATATCTTGGCCCAAAATATACTTCTTTGTAATGTGTTATCTGAAGTACAAATAGTGTAAAATACTTTGAGTTACTTTTCAACATGTCAGGTAAGGAAGGTTATAGCACAAGAAAGTTATCAATAAAAACGAAAGTAACACACAATATGCTGAAAATCATATAGTATGTGAATCCTGGAACTTCTGGGTGAAGAAAGGAGAGAGATTGATTAGATTAAGGTTCGGAAAGTTTAGAAAATGAATACAACTGGTGGTTAGCCAAAAAAGAGAAATGAGAAAATAAGAAGAGTGTTAAGAAAGAGGAGGGGATTTAGTTAGAACTCTTTTAGGGACCTGTGAGTAAAACCTAACTTAAACTTGGCTAATAGAAATTTAAAAAGGAATTTGTAAGTCTCTGGCTTCACATACGCCTTGATCTAGTTCTACACTGTGTCATGAGGTTCTGTCACTCTCATTCTTGCGTTTTTGGCTCTTTGTGTCTGTTTCTCTTATCTTGACCTCTTCTCGCATGTTGTAGGGAACAGAAAGCCTAGCCCTCAGAGCCCCAGACTCCCATTAGCAAAAAGGGTAAGAGAACCTTTGCTGTAGTTCCAATACAGAAGACGTGGGACAGGCTTTGATTATTCCAACTATGTCATATGCATGCACAGTTGTGGTTTGGGGTGGGTTTGGGGCACGCACCTTGATTCACAGTGCCACCAGGATCATAGTGGGCAAGAGTTCTCCAAAGGGATAAAAAGGACCAGAGGGGGAAAGCATCGTAGAGGGAAGCAAAACGGTGTCTACCTACAAAGGTGGAGAGCTCTGTGACACTTGTGGCTTTAGTCCCCATAACTTCTGAGCATAAGCATCAGTGGCTGTTTTTATATGTAAAATGTCTTGGCCAGTAGCCAATCACCCATGTTTACATTTTCTTTTTTTTTTTAATTTTTATTTTATTGCAGTGACACTTAACATGATATCTACCTTCTTAAC
Source organism: Diceros bicornis minor (assembly GCF_020826845.1). Taxonomy (NCBI): domain Eukaryota; kingdom Metazoa; phylum Chordata; class Mammalia; order Perissodactyla; family Rhinocerotidae; genus Diceros; species Diceros bicornis. The sequence goes on along the minus strand of NC_080742.1, from coordinate 16,820,554 downwards.
AGATTTTTAAGTGCAATACAGTATTGTTAATTATAGGCACAATATTATATAGCAGATCTCTACACCTTATTCATCTTGGATATCTGAAACTGTTTACCCATTGATTAGCAATCCCCATTTCCTGCTGCCCTCAGCCCTGGCAAGTTTCCATTTTCCAGATCAAAGTACTATGTAGCACCATGGTCAATAGCATTAACTTGGGAGTCAGTAAGACCTAAGTTCAAATCCTGCTCAACCTCATCTGGTATGTGATCTTGGATAAAATAATTGACTTCTCTAATTCTTAGTTTCTCTGCTCTATAAAATGAGGATAATTTCTATCTTTGAGTAAAAATATGTGAAGCACACACCCCAGGCACATATTTGTTCAATAATTGGTAGGCATTTTAATTATTAATTTGTTTCCCTCCTTCAAACCAATTCTCTTCTAAACACTAAACAAATGCTATTTTAGAAATAGACTTATCAAGAGGCCTCATAGGATATCTGGCCTTTCTATATTTCGTCCAAAAGAATATTTTCTCGCTTTCTGATGCTTAGAATTCCTTATTAAGAGATAAATATCTTCATTCCAGTTTTAGAAATGAAAATGTTAAAATGCAAACATCTCATTTTGGGGAAATATTCTCATGCTAACATAATGCTAATAAAATAATCTACAAGACTAAACAGCACATCAACTCCTTCCCCATTTTCAAGAATTAGGGGGAAAGAAAACCAAGCAGTGGAACAGAAAGGGGGTCACCAGGTGGAAAAGAGTCAGAAATAGAGTTGGGAGAGTGGACACACGTAAGACAGTAAACAACAACAAATACAATAGTGACTAGTCAATCAATTTACCAAGTTAGAGGTATCGAAATAACCACTTCAGGGCATGGTATAGATTCACTAATAGAGATCTTAGTGTTGATTCTAAATGACGCTGACAGGCGGGAGCCATGGGACCAACTCCAACAGGATGAAACGCAATAAGCATAAATAAAAGATCTACATTTATAGTCACAAATCAATTACATACAGTGATCTTTTCTTTCTTAAGTTACCCTGGGAATGCAAAGTGATATGACTACTGAACATAAACTTTTGAAATAAAGAAGGAAAAGTAAGATGGCATTATATTATCCAAATGTCGACTTCTCACAATGACACTGGGCAACAATTGAAGTTTCTGGAAAAAGTCAGTTACTCATAACTATTGTTTTCAAAATGCTGTTTTCTTTTGATAGGCTTAATCAGCATGGGGAGAAAGCAGAAGCAAGGGGTCCCTGATGAGGGCTTGGAGGTACCAGTGACTGGAATGGAAAAAAAGGAAAAGACTCGTGAATATTTTTCATAAAAGGAATATTTATATGACTGTTGAAAGAAAGAACCAACAAAGATTATTCCAAGATTTTTAGCCTAAACAATGACACCAGCAGATATAAGAATATTGGGAAAAGGTCGTAATTTTTAAGGCAAGATGAGTTGATGTGAATGTATTTGCTGTCCAATGGCTAGAGTCGTCGCATTGGAATTCGCCGTGGGATGGTGCACAGGGCAGAAACATAAATGTGGACATTATTGGCTTTGAAATGCTACTTAGGAACAGAGAAGGTGATGGAAATGCATACAAAGAATGAATTAAAAGAAGAAAAAGAAAGGGACAGAACACTGAATTCACCTCCTGCTAGGGTCGGAAAAGAATGCAGAACCCAGTAAAGGCATGAGAGTCTGGAGAGAGGTGTACTAGCAGCATGGGCTCCCATAAGTTGACTGAACTGGTTGCTCTTGAAGTCATAATTAATTTAGCTGTTCTCCATGTTAAGAATCTATATTTCATTCTAATTTTGCTGCTAACTTGTACAGGTCACGTTCTGGAGTTCAATTACATTATTAGCTAGTATTTAATAAACTGTTTTCTCAGTTTTTTACTCTCCTTCTAGCGTGTATTTCTTCCTTTACTAACTGAGGTTAAAAGCTAATGCTATAGAAGAAATGTGGGGGAAGTATCCGAGTGTCTATTCTGATTCATGTGTTTCTGATGCTCTTGGCAGAAACACTAAGTGTCAGCTACAGCTACACATGTCAGTGTCCTGACACTCTTCTGACTACCCCAAACTCATGTGTTTAGAAGCAACTCCTTTGGAGAATGCCAGTAACCTCCTTTACATTGTAGTGTAAAATCCAGGGAAGTATTAATGGGCAAGAAGCAGTTATGTTTTTTATACTTTGGTGAGAAAAGTGGAACATCAGTGGAGTTCCCCACAATTACATAATGTAAACATTATAATACCATATGTAGAACCCTAGCATTTAAATGAAATTAGTGCTCTATTCAGTTTTTTAGCCTGGATTGATTCGTTTCAACAAACTTACACTCTCAGCCAAACAGATCCTGCAGTCAAATGGTCTTCTTTCCCTTTTCTCAAGAGCATGACTGATGGCATGTGTGGGGGAAGAGGGAGAATCCCCCTCTGCCCTTTCCCTTAAGGTTCTTATGGCTGGCCAAATAATTGACAAGACAGGTTAGCAGGAGAAAATAATACCAATTTTAATAACATGTGTACATGGGAGAAGGGACACTGCATTTCTCAACACAATAGCAGAAATTCTCATCTTAAATACCATCTTCAGCTAAAGACAAAGGAGGATGTTGGGGGTGAGGGATTTCAGTTACAGGAGATTACCACTAAAGCACTGTAAACAAGAGTAAGGTTATTATGCAGATTTAAGGCCTCACCTTCCACATTGATAAGTTTCTAGAAATGAAGTCATCCTCCCTCTTCCCAATACAGAGAGGGAGATACCTTTACAAATGGAGATTTCCCTTATAAATGTAAATGTTTGTCTGGCAACTCCTTGCAGGGCCATCTAGAGAATGTGGCCAGAGAGCCAGAACTTTTGATAAGATGGGCTTGTTGGTGCCTTTCCTATTGTAACATCTATTTTACATTATATGACAGCCATCAGATAGTAACTCCTTCCTGGAAGAGATCTTCTATGTCAAATTCTTTAGGCAGTTAGTGGGGGAGGTCAAATGACAGTCAGAGAAAACAATCAAGGTAAAGAGATATATTTCAGGGTGGCCAAATCTTGATCTCCCACACATGCAACCTTACATCCTTTATTTCTGGTCTATGTGTATAATGTTAAAAAATCACTTGAATTGTGCTGTTCCTTTAAACATGTCCTGAAAAATAATTATAGACTCTCATTCCCTGCAAATAATGAATTCACAGTTGCACAAAACAACTTGTTTATTAAAAGGAAGAGGTCACTAACTACTGGTTAACTGTGCAAATTATTATGTGAAACGGACAGGAAAAGTGTTTTGCTGATTTCTCCCCAAGTCAATTTATGCTAGTTAAATTATACACAGTGAATCTATATATTTATATGTTTTGATATGAAAAATAAAGCAAGTGGAAACATTGTAGAGCTGGAAATCTGTGACCACTTAAAATTACACTTACTTCCATGAGAACACATCATTTCAACTTCTGTCTAAAGACTTCTGCTGAATTGAATCTACCCATTCTAAATCATGAAACAATTCAAAATGTAAAAATCTTTGAAGAATATAGCATTTTCCTTCGATATTTACCAGTACTGAGTCCTCTTCTCATTTGACATCTACTAAGAAGGAACACTATCCTGGGACCAATTCAGAAGCCACTTGTTAGATGTGCTCGTGAGGGGCTAGTGAGGTCAGGGAGAAGGTGATAGAGGTATGGGGGGTATGAAATGAAATGTAGTACTTCCAGGATAAGTGCCAAGAAAATGCCTTGGATTTCTGAAACAGAACTAACAAAGTAAATTTTCATTTTAAAGGTATAATTTAAAATGTTAGATAAACAACTGAAAGCTATGACCAGATTTTTCTGCTTTGAAAGACTCTTTCAGAGATCTATAAACAATTTATTTCCCCAAAATATGCTGATTAAGCTAAAAGGTGTGGTAGCTATGGTATAGGAACTTTAAATTAAGCTAAGATACAAACAAATAACACAAAGATTATTTTGTAGGTGCAAAGGCGTATGTTGATTGCAGACTAGCTTCCTGAGAGTATAAAGGGATCTGGTTGTGACATTAAGCAAAAATATATATCTTTGATTGAAATGGCTAAGCTAGTGTCCCCTCCCTCTTTTACATCCATTTAAAGGAGGGTGACTAGGTGACCATCAAGTATACGCCCAAACAGTGAAATGTTTGCGAGTGCAAAGGAATTCTGTTAATAATTACACCAGAACAAGAGGCACAGCTGGGTCTGTCCTGGGAAGTCTAAGGATGTGGGAACACAGAGGAATCGTTTTCTCATTCAAGGTTGCACAAATAACTATGAATTTGGTGGTCATGTCTATGTCTATTTTATTTGATGATATGGACCTGAATTGTATTTAATAAAGCCAAGTTCCTTTTCTCCTTAATTTGGCACTAATATTTTCAAAATTTAGAGACAACTGGGGTTCTGTGAGGTTACCGTAACCAACATATACCAGCTGCATGAAGCAGTCAAAGTTGAATATGGCTATGAGCCATTATGACTCTAAAAACAGCAGTTATGGCTGATGTTTAGAAATTTATCACATACATTTCAGTGTTTTTGCAGCCATACATGTACACTCCGCTAACTACCTTCTCTACTCTATAGTATTGTTGCTAAATGTGCCTGCCCAGGAAGGGGAGTCAGAGAATCTTCTATGCTATATATTAAGACTGAATCAATTGTCTGTTCATTGGTTTCAAATTGCTCATGTAAGTTAGCAGTAACCATTTGAAAGAAGAATTAATATTGGGTAAAAAGTATTCTGTAGTAATAACAATTTCTATGTGCAAATAAAAGTTTAATTTTATTTTCTGAGAAGCATGGTATTTCTAGAGATAATAATGAGTAGTAATGACATTTGAAAATATACAGCTTCCAGAAGACTTTGTACCATTGGTGAAATAAATACCACAGATGAAATAATAAATTGAAAACTGTTTAGGATTATAACTGTTTAGGATCACCTTTGCAGTGGTCCCTAACTAAAAATCATAATATGATTTTGATCATATGCCAACAGTGTCCTTTTTCCCCCACAAATTAACACAAATGTAATTTATTTAAAAGTGAATTATATTTAAGTATTGCTGAGAATTAAACATTGTATTTAAAGGTTTTGGCCTAACTGTAATTCTCTTTAACATCAGATTAACATATGCAACAAAAATAATTGAGGCTCTTGATTTCTTTAATGGTCTTCTACTCTGTAGAATTCAACTATCTATTAGTTGAAGGAAAATTTAAATTTCCGTTAAACACTCTAAGAGGAAACAATTAAGGCATTATATGCATTTAAATTTCCGATTGAAACAGCTTTCTTTTTTATTTTTAAAGTCACATGTGCACTGGCTCTTTCATTCAACAAATGTATGTTGAGTTAGTCCCCTACTACAAGACAGTCACTGCCCTGGTACCTGGGATACGGAGGTGAAGGTGTACACAGTCTAGTGGGGTGGCGGGTGATTATTGCAATGTGATAAGTCCTAGCAGAGCTGTGTGAACAAGGTGCCATGGCACTGCAGAGAAAGGAGCAATGAGCTTCCCAGGAAGGATACTAGTAGCTTAACTGAAAAGGCTGCTGACGCTTAAAGTGTGAGTAATAGCCTATTGAATAGGAAAGGGGGATAGCCTATGCACAGGGTCCCCCATGGTGGAGTATAGGCAACATGCGCAGGAGGGCGAGAAAACGTCAAGGGCCTCGTATATTCTGCTAAGGGAATGGGATTTTATCTCATGGGTGATGGGGAGCCTTAGCCATATTTAACTAAGGGAATCCTATAGGAGAGAAAGGAGAAGCTAGACATGTACTTCCAAAGAGGAGTAGAGAATCAAATGATCACTCAAACACTGGAAATTTAGATGGAAAAGACTAGTGTTCCTTCGATCTTTAATTCTCCCAGTCTGTTCTGTTCCTCTACCTCATCTGTAGCAGCTGGATTTTGACTTGGCACCTTTCATCTTCAAACCCTCCTCTGCCACACTCCTGGGTTGTTCTGTGGAAAATGCCCTTTCTGGTGGCCTGCAGAATAATTTGAGATAGGAAAGTCTAGTAGACCATCTGGAAAATGGTGTTTTATGTTAAGACCTGCGCATAGATGCTAGTCCGTTTTCCAGTAATCTTGTTTCTTAAGGAAACTAAAAAACTTTCTAAATAATACAGAGAAATGTTGAGTTAATTTAAAAAACCAAAATGACCCTCATAAATTTATTGCATACTTTAAAAAATTCATTGTAAAAGAGTTTAGTCAATTTTGATTTTTTTTTTTTATAGTTCTTTAGGTAATCTATTTTGATATCCCCAGCTAAACAGCTCAGAACAGACCATACATGAGGTGGTCATTACATCATACTTAATTTTGAGGAAAGTGCCTGACAGAAAAGTGTATTCATTCTGGCTACGCTTGCCAACTCAGTACTCTCAGGACACGCTGCCACCAGGTAGCTGCAGGGTTTTCTAAGTGCAATGGAATTAATGACAAGACACTATCATTTTATACATAAAAATCTAAGTATATCTTCTAACAAAATTAGTTTGATAATGGATGAATTGGTAGACTCCTGGCTAAAGAACAAAGCACCTTCTATTTCAGACAATAATTAAGCCATATGTAAAAATAATACTAAATATTCAGTACCTTTTTTAAAAATTTTCTTCGGTTATGTGAACATGACTTTAGAACTTATCTTGGCTGTCAACAATTCATATTCCATCTGTGAATGCTCCTTTCCCATTCTCTGACCCCAAAACATCTACAGCTATCTGTGAAATGTATTTCTAAACTTCTGTCTTGAGGTGGATGTGTTTACTGGTTCAGGAAGTTAATTGTGAAGGTTGTGAACATTTCAGAAATAAATGCAGGCCTGTCCTTCCTCCCTCAGTCCTCTTGCACATTCAGTGCCGATTGCTCAGACAGATGCTGGTAGAGCTGCCCTCTTCCCAACCTTCTCTGGGGAACAGGGCAATCATTTACATATGCAAGTGCTTTGATGAAGGTCAGATATACCAAGTTAATAAAAGCAGGAAGAAATTAAAATGCCTTCAGGGAAAAAAGGACCCATATATCAACAAAGGAACAATTTAGACAAAATAGCTACTGTCAATAACCCTGAAAGCAAGTTGAGAGTAATGAGAAGAGATTACTGGAAGAGGTGGTGGCGGCTCAGGGTTCCAGACTTGGCTTTGCCACTAATAGGCAGTGTGGTCTGGAGAAAAATTACTTAATCTTTTCTTATTTCAGTTTTCTCAGCTTCAACGTGAGAACATTTTCTCTGGTTACTGCCAATGGATCATAAATTTCCTAAATTGTATGTCGTTTGGGTATCAGGACTCCTTTCTCAGTAGTGGAGGGCCTTGTGGTTCCTTTAGTAACACTGAAGTGACTGAGGCCATTTGGGCAGAATTTTAGGAGGTTTAATTGATACTACCATGCTCAGTTGGGCAGGTAGGAACTATATTAGGGATGTGTCCTTTCTGTCTCAAAAGGGGGTATATTTTGAATAGACATGTAGATTAAATTGAAAACATTTCATACTCATCCCCTCCAGGTTCAGCCTCTCCTCCTCCATGAGAACCAGGGACACCACTGTGACTCTGCCTTTAATTTACAGATATTTATTATGAAACGTCTGCCACCATCTTGACTTTTTGTGAGTCTGTAACATTCAGCTGGCATTTTGGAGTCTGGTCCAACACCCATTAAAGAGGTCAACCTGCAAAGTGACATCCTTCATACAATAAGAAGGAAGAAAATGTTCCAATCTAAAACATTAAGGAAGGACAAGTTATCCCCAGGTGGCTCTGTTAAATGCAGGGTGAAATGCAAGCTATCAGACTGCTTCCGTATCACTTAATCTGGAGAATCCAGTGTTTGTAAATATTTATTTACAAACCATATGTAAAAGCAAGAAATGCCCACAATATATGAAACTTAGACATTAGAAAATCAAATTGCTAAAATGATTCCAAAAAAGAAATATATTGTTCCCTGGTCAGAGCCTCTAAAAAGAAATATAATTCAAGGTAGAAGTGAACTCGGAAGGGCGTTCTCTGATGAGTTAAGGTGGAAATGAATGTGTGTTTTTAATAGGAGGAGAATGTGCTCAAGTAAAGCCTGTGAGACTATTATTAGTGGAGTGAAGATGAAAGTGTGGAAAAAGCTGAAGGTTTCAAAATAAACAAAGGGCAAGAAATAAAATTTTAGGCAATGTTTAGAACATGACAGGTTTACTGTCTCAGGCAGATTGTGTAACATTAAAAGATGAATAGAGAAAGCAGAACACTTTAACTTCTGTTTTGCTTCCAATTTCTCCACCAAAGGGCCTGGTGTTTACACAGGAAAGAACAGAACACACATGGATAGAAGGAAACTATTTCTCTCCTGATAGGTGAGAAATAAGTCAGAGTTTGTCCCTGGATGCTTTAAATATATCCAGTTCTGAAGTTCTAGAAGAATTCCACCTTAAGATAATTACATCTTCACTTTATATAGCATTTTGTAGTTTATAAAGCGATTTCATATACTTGATTTTATTTGATAGTTTTAATGACTCAATATGGCTAAGTGATCATGAGTGTTATGCCACTTTCCAGAGAAGTAAGTCAAGACTCAAAGAATGGCATTCTCAAGGTCATATTTTTAGTAAGTGGCCCAGCAGAGCTTAGTATTCAGAAAGAATGGAGATGAGAAAGAGCGTATCCTTTGGAATTTTCAAAAGGTAGATCTTGGAAACAATAACAGTAAGATTGATATCAGTGATTCTCAAAAATTTAAAATAAATTATTTTGTACGTGATGTGGATGCATTTAGAAAGGGAATGAGTGACTCTATATTATGCATGGTTTCACTAAGAGTAAAAGTTGCCAAAATATTTACGTTTCCCTTTTGATTTATTTTTTTAATTTATTTATTTTAATTTTTTATTTTTTAAATTTTTTGCTTATTGCAGAAACACTGGTTTATAACATTGTATAAATTTCAGGTGTACATCATTATACTTCTATTTCTGCATAGATTACATCATGTTCACCACCCAAATACTAATTACAACCCATCACCACACACATGTACCAAATTATCCCTTTTGCCCTCCTCCCTCCCCCCTTCCCCTCTGGTAACCACCAATCCAATCTCTGTCCCTATGTGTTTGTTTATTGTTGTTATTATCTACTACTTAATGAAGGAAATCATATGGTATTTGACCTTCTCCCTCTGACTTATTTCACTTTGCATAATACACTCAATGTCCATCCATGTTGTCACAAATGGCTGGAATTCATCGTTTGTTATGGCTGAGAAGTATTCCATTGTGTATATATACCACAGCTTCTTTATCCATTCGTCCCTTGATGGGCACTTAGGTTGCTTCCAAGTCTTGGCTATTGTGAATAACGCTGCAATGAACACAGGGGTACATGTATCTTTATGCATTGGTGTTGTCAAGTTCTTGGATAAATACCCAGCAGTGGAACTGCTGGATCATATGGTAGTTCTATCCTTGATTTTTTGAAGAATCTCCGTACTGTTTTCCATAGTGGCTGCACCAGTTTGCACTCCCACCAGCAGTGTATGAGAGTTCCCTTCTCTCCACATCCTCTCCAACACATGTTGTTTCCTGTCTTGTTAATTATAGCCCTTCTGACGGGCGTGAGGTGATATCTCGTAGTTTTGATTTGCATTTCCCTGATAGTTAATGATTTTGAACATCTTTTCATGTGTCTGTTGGCCATCTGTATATCTTCTTTGGAGAAATGTCTGTTCAGGTCTTTTGCCCATTTTTTAATTGGGTTGGTAGTTTTTGGTTGTTGAGATGCATGAGTTCTTTATATATTTTGGAGATTAAGCCCTTATCAGATGTATGGTTTGCAAATATCTTCTCCCAAATGTTAGGTTGTCTTTTCGTTTTATTGATGGTTTCCTTTGCTGAGCAGAAGCTGTTTAGTTTGATGTAGTCCCATTTGTTTGTTTTTTCTATTGTTTCTCTTGCCCTATCAGACTTGATGCTTGAAAATATGTTGCTAAGAACGATGTCTAAGAGCGTAATGCCTATGTTTTCTTCTAGAAGTTTCATAGTCTCAGGTCTTACATTCAAGTCTTTAATCCATTTGGAGTTAATTTTTGTGTATGGTGTAAGGTAAGAGTCTACTTTCATTTTGTTGCATATGGCTATCCAGTTTTCCCAACACCATTTGTTGAAGAGACTTTCTTTTCTCCATTGTATGTTCTTGACTTCTTTGTCAAAGATTAGCTGTCCATAGATGTGTGTTTATTTCTGGGCTTTCGATTCTATTCCATTGATCTGTGTGTCTGTTTTTGTGCCAGTACCATGCTGTTTTGGTTACTATAGCTTTGTAGTATATTTTGAAATCAGGGAGTGTGATACCTCCAGCTTTGTTCTTTTTTCTCAGGATTCCTTTAGCTATTCAGGGTCTTTTGTTGTTCCATATAAATTTTAGGATTCTTTGTTCCATTTCTGTGAAAAATGTTGTTGGAACTTTGATAGGGATTGCATTGAATCTATAGATGGCTTTAGGAAGTATGGACATCTTAACTATGTTAATTCTTCCAATCCAAGAGCACGGAATGTCTTTCCTTTTCTTTGTGTCTTCTTCAATTTCTTTCAGCAATGTTTTATAGTTTTCGGTGTACAGATCTTTCACCTCTTTGGTTAAGTTTATTCCTAGATATTTTATTCTTTTTGTTGCGATTGTAAATGGGATTGTATTCTTAATTTCTCTTTCTGCTACTTCGTTGTTAATGCAACTGTTGTATAGAAATGCAACTGATTTTTGTAGTTGATTTTGTATCCTGCAACTTTACCATATTCGTTTATAACTTCTAAAAGTTTTCTGGTGGATTCTTTAGGGTTTTCTGTATATCATGTCATCTGCAAATAGTGAGAGTTTCACTTCTTCCTTTCCAATTTGGATCCCTTTTATTTCTTTCTCTTGCCTGATTGCTCTGGCTAGGACTTCCAGTACTATGTTAAATAGGAGTGATGAGAGTGGGCATCCTTGTCTGGTTCCTCTTCTTAGAGGGATAGCTTTCAGTTTTTCAGCATTGAGGATGATATTAGCTGTGGGTTTGTCATATATGGCCTTTATTATGTTGAGGTACTTTCCTTCTATACCCATTTTATTCAGAGTTTTTATCATAAATGGATGCTGTATCTTGTCAAATGCTTTCTCTGCATCTATTGAGATGATCATGTGATTTTTATTCTTCATTTTATTAATGTGGTGTATCATGTTGATTGATTTGCGAGTGTTGAACCATCCCTGCATACCTGGAATAAATCCCACCTGATCATGGTGTATACTCTTTTTAACGTATTGTTGTATGCGATTTGCTAATATTTTGTTGAGGATTTTTGCATCGATGTTCATCAGTGATATTGGCCTGTAATTTTCTTTTTTTGTGTTGTCCTTGTCTGGTTTTGGTATCAGGGTAATGTCGGCTTCGTAGAATGAGTTAGGGAGCTTCCCCCCTCCTCAATTTTTTGGAAGAGTTTGAGAAGGATAGATATTAAGTCTTCTTTCAATGTTTGGTAGAATTCACCAGGGAAGCCATATGGTCCTGGACTTTTATTTTTGGGGAGGTTTTTGATTACTGTTTCGATCTCCTTACTGGTGATTGGTCTATTCAAATTCTCTACTTCTTGAACCAGTTTTGGAAGGTTGTATGATTCTAAGAATTTATCCATTCCTTCCAGATTGTCGAATTGGTTGGCCTATAGCTTTTCATAGTATTCTCTTATAATCTTTTCTATTTCTGAGGTGTCTGTTGTAACCTCTCGTCTTTCATTTCTGCTTTTACTTATTTGTGCCTTCTCTCTTTTTTTCTTGGTGAGTCTAGCTAAAGGTTTGTCAATTTTGTTGATCTTTTCAAAGAACTAGCTCTTGGTTTTATTAATTTTTTCTATTGTTTTAGTGTCTATTTCATTTATTTCTGCTCTGATTTTTATTATTTCCCTTCTTCAACTGATTTTGGCCTTTGTTTTTTCTTCTTTTTCCAGTTCCTTTAGGTGCATTGTTAGATTGTTTATTTGAGATTTTTCTTGTTTGTTGAGATAGACCTGTATTGCTATAAACTTCCCTCTTAGAACCGCTTTTGCTGTATCCCATAAATTCGGGCATGTCTTATTTTCATTTTCGTTTGTCTCCAGGTATTTTTTGATTTCTTCTTTGATTTCTTTGTTAACCCAGTCGTTGTTCAGTAGCATTTTGTTTAATCTCCACGTATTTGTGGCTTTTCTGATTTTCTTCCTATAGTTGATTTCCAGTTTCATACCATTGTGGTCAGAAAAGATGCTTGGTATTATTTCAGTCTTCTTAAATTTATGGAGACTCATTTTGTGGCCTAATATGTGATCAATCCTGGAGAATGTTCTATGTGCATTTGAAAAGAACGTGTATTCTTCGGTTTTTGGATGGAATGCTGTGTATATATCTACTAGGTCCATCTGTTCTAGTGTGTCATTTAAGGCCAATGTTTCCTTATTGATCTTCTGTTTGGATGATTTATCCATTGGGTTAAGTGGAGTCTTAAAATCCCCTACTATTATTGTGTTACTGTCTATTTCTCTTTTTATGTCTGTTAATAATTGCTTTATATATTTAGGTACACCTACATTGGGTGCGTAGACATTTACAAGTGTTATATCCTCTTGTTGGATTGTTCCCTTGATCATTATGTAATGCCCTTCTTTGTCTCTTTTTATAGTTTTTGTTTTAAAGTCTATTTTATCTCTTATGCGTACTGCTACGCCAGCTTTCTTTTCATTGCCATTTGCATGGAGTATCTTTTTCCATCCCTTCACTTTCAGTTTGTGAGTGTCTTTAAGTCTGAAGTGTATCTCTTGTATGCAGCATATATATGGGTCTCGGTGTTTTATCCAGTCAGCCACCCTATGCCTTTTAATTGGGGCATTTAGTCCAAGACGTTTAAAGTAGCTATTGATAAGTATGTACTTACTGCCATTTTTTAACTTTTTTTCTCAGTGTTTTAGTAGTCCTTCTCTGTTCCTTTCTCCTTCTATACAAAATTGATGGTCTCTTTAGTTTGACCTCTGTCTGAAAGCTCTACTCTTTAACTCCCCTCCTCCCTCCTTTTATGTTTTTGATATCATATCTAACCTCTTTTTTGTGCATTTGTATCCATTGCCCTCTTATCATGGAAATAGATAATTTTTCCTATTTGTGGTCTTCTCTTTTCCCCTTAAATCAGTCCCTTTAACATTTCTTGTAGCACTGGTTTCTTGGTAACAAACTCCTTTAATTTTTGCTTGTCTTGGAAATTTTTGATCTCTCCTTCCATTTTGAATGATAATCTTGCTGGGTAGAGTATTCTTGGCTGTAAGTTTTTTCCTTTTAGCACTTTAAATATATCTTGCCACTCTCTTCTAGCGTGTAAGGTTTCTGCTGAGAAGTCAGCTGATAGCCTTATGGGGTTTCCTTTGCATGTAACTTGTCTTTCTCTGGCAGCTTTTAGGATTCTCTCTTTATCTTTAATTCTGGACATTTTGATTATGACGTGTCTTGTTGTGGGCCTCTTTGGGTTTATCTTCTTTAGGGCTCTCTGTGATTCCTGTACCTGGATGACTGCTTCCTTCCTTAGGTTAGGGAAGTTTTCATCTATTATTTCTTGAAATAGATTCTCTGCCCCCTTGTCTCGCTCTTCTCCTGCCAGGACACCTATAACACGGATGTTAGTGCGCTTGATGTTGTCCCAGAGGTCCCTTAGACTGTCTGCACTCTTTTTAATTCTTTTCTCTTTTACCTGTTCAGCTTGGGTAATTTCTTCTAGTCTTTCGTCCAGCTCGCAGATGCGTTCTTCTGTATCCTCTACTCTGCTTTTGAGTCCCTCTAGCGAATTTTTCATTTCCAGTATCGTATTCTTCATTTCTGATTGGTTCTTTTTTATATCTTCCATTTCTTTTTTGACATTCTCTCCCCACATCAGTGAGCATCCTTAACACTCTTAGTTTGAACTCCCTGTCAGGTAGGTTGCTCATTTCTGTTTCACTTAGTTCCTTTTCTGGAGTTTTGTCCTATTCCCTTACGTGGAATGTATTCCTTTGCCTCCTTATTTTGCCTCTTTCCCTGTGCTTGTGTCTACATATTAGGTAGGTCAGCTACGTCTCCTGCTCTTGGATAGGTGACCTTATACAAGTGATGCCGTAGGAGTCCTGCAGCGTGCTTCCCTCAGTTTCCAATGTTCCAGGGGTGACCCCTATGTGGGCTACGTGTGTCCTTCTGTTGTGGCCTGTTTGCTCTCCCTGTAGGTGCCCAGGGAGGCCAAGTTATGCTCCTGGCCAGCTGTTGTCATGCTCAGCTGTTTGTAGTTGTTGTGGGCCCTTCAGTCTCTTTACCAGGTGTGGGGAGCCCAAGCACAGTTGGCTGCAAGTTCTAATACCACATTTGTGTTGCAGTATTTCTTTTAAGTGAGTAGGCCCCCAGCGTGGCAGGTTGTTAGGCTCAGGGCCTTACAATTGCTATAAGCCTCCAGCTTTTAGGTCTCTTGTCAGTTCTCTGAGGATTGCAGCTGGGTGGGGCTGGCCTCAGGCACAGGAGCACCCAATTGTTTCAGGCTTTGGAAGGTGGGGCAAACCCCCTATGTGGGTCTCTGAGCAGCACAAGTCTTCTGCAGCTGAGAAGCCCTGCTGCCCACAGGTCCATACACACAGTCAACAGAGTCCTGCCCCGTGTGTGTACCCCGACCTCCCGAAGTGGACCCAGTCTCTGCACGGCAGGAGCCCCACACACTCTACCACCGCCCCACACTCTCCACCCGCTCCTTGTGCATGCCCTGCCCTACTGAAGTCAGCTCAGTTGCCAGGCTGCAGAGAATCCAGTCACCAATCTATGCAGGCCCACAAGTTGCCTGAGGGCTTGTTGTTGGGTGAGGCCAGTCTGTAGGGTGGCTGCCCACCCTGGCTGAGCTGGATTAAATCGGTGGTCTAGCGGGTGGGGCAGACCCTGAGCTAGCAGGCCCCAGGGAGAACTCCAATGGCGTCTGTGTCAGCATGCCCACACTAGGCCACAACAATGGCCACCGCCAATGTCCCAGTCCCTGGAGAGGTCTCACCTCTCACTGAGATGCACTCAGGTCCTATCAGGTGAGTCTCTTTTCACCAAAGCACTGTGCACCTATCTTTCTGGTGATTTTAGGATGCTTTCTGAAATGGGTGAGTTTGCGCGTGGGCCGTTTAACAGCCGATTTTAATTTCTTTGTGAACCAGGTTTTCTGGGGGTACTCCCCAATGTTTTAGTAGCAGGCCAAGTCAGATATTATGCCACTTGCCTTGATTGTGCTGGGTCCACAAAATGCCCACAGCGGGGGCGCTCCCCGGCTCATGGCCCCGCGCCTCCAGGGAGGGCTTCCTACCTTTGGGCTGCTCCCGGCGGCCGTGAAGCTGGCGGCTTGTGAAGGCGGTGTTTTTCCTCTCCAGCAGGGACTTTCTGCCTCTTCCACCTCAATTAGGATTGTCCTTTGTTTCAGGAGTTCCTCTTATCCAGTTTTCAGTTCTGTCTCGGGGTAATTTTTCCATGAGTAGTTGTAAATTGGCTGTGTCTGTGGGAGGAGGTGAGTTCAGAGTCTGCCTATGCTGCCATCTTGACTTCTCTCCTTAATTTATTTTTTAATTTATTTTTTGTGTGTCTGAGGAAGATCAGCCCTGAGCTAACATCCATGCCAATCCTCTTCTTTTTTCTCTCCCTTTTGATTTAGATTGATTAGATATCTCTTTTTGAGCAATTGGCATGCTTTCTCTCTCTTTGTAAAGAAAATGGGAAATTTCCACTGGTCTTTTTTTTTTTTTTTTTGTGAGGAAGATCAGCCCTGAGCTAACATCCTTCCCAATCCTCCTCTTTTTGCTGAGGAAAACCAGCCCTGAGCTAACATCTATTGCCAATCCTCCTCCTTTTTTTCTGTTTTTCTCCCCAAAGCCCCAGTAGATAGTTGTATGTCATAGTTGCACATCCTTCTAGTTGCTGTATGTGGGACGCTGCCTCAGCATGGCCGGACAAGCGGTGCGTTGGTGTGTTGGTGTGCGCCCAGGATCCAAATCCGGGCTGCCAGTAGCAGAGCGCACACACTTAACCGGTAAGCAACGGGGCTAGGCCCCTTCACTGATCTTTATATGAAGAGTGGAGGTTTGTGACATACCATAGAACGTGCTTGATTCTGCTGTGTTCTGCATTTTCATCTGTAGCTTAGATGGAAATACAGTGCCCAGACAGAAATAGCACTTCCCTGGATAGCAGAATACAGGCAACCCTCGCTTTGTGAAGTTCCACTGTGCACAGATTTCAATTACCATGGTTTAGTGAACAGCACTAGTGACAATTCAAATTTCTGTTACATAATATATGAACTTTGACTAATTGCATAAAGTACAGACTTTTCTAGTAGCTCTTCAGTCCACGAATCACTAAATGACAGATGCTTATCTTGATCAGTGACCAATCATATCACTTCTTTCAACATTTGCCAGCGATTGCTCACTCTGCTTCTATTATTCATGTCAAGCCCAGTTAGCAAAACGTGTAGTTGTGTTGCCTTCTTGTCTCCCAGTGATAAACCCATGTGCCATTTTACAAAAATGGATAATCAAATGAGGGAATTGACCAACAAAGAGGAAAGTGCACCAAATAAATAAAAAATGATAGTGCTGGAAGTGAAATTTGAATCAAACATAAATGGAGTTTTAGAAGAAGTCGCTAACCATGGGAATGTTGACACTACTGCCATTCAAGAGACCCTAGATATGCAGCCTCAGGAGCTTAGTGAAAGGGAGCTTACGGACATAATTGAGGAAAGTGACAAAAAGGATGACGATGTCCCAGAGGAAGTGATTGACAAAAAACTTCATTTTAAAGGAACTCTCAGAGATATTTTATGATGTTGAAAGCACAAAAGATAAAATGTTGGTAGCTGGTCCAAACTTAGAAAGAAATATGATAATCTTCAAGGCATAGCAACGATACTCGCTTTATATCATAAATTATGCAAAGAGAAGAAAGCAAGCACTGTTCAAATTAAGTTTTTTATCAGAAAAACCCCAACAACTCTGGATTCTCAGTTTCTAATGTTTTAAATTACGACATACTAAATCAATATTATTTTCACTATCTTTCATTTCCTTATACATTCGTATCTGTCAGTAATAGAGTTTTTAATGTTTTGACAAGGAATTTTAAAGGTCATGGAACAATTATAGTTTCCCTCATTGATTATTAAGATCATTTTATACAGTTTCATCATGCACAGTCATTTTTAAGTTCCATACTATCATGCAAAGACTTCCTGTAATTTCAAAGGACCTGAACTGTGGGCTGACAAATACAACAAAAAAATGGCATTTAGGGGAGATAAGCATAAAAGGATATACTTAGAGTCATGGATTGAGCACAAACTTATTATGAGCAAATATTGTGACATGTATGCTAAGAAAAGTAGGGTGGCCGGGATTATAGTAACAGACAGACCTGGAGTAGTCTTCCGTTACCGTCTGCACTTGTCAGACAATGCCAGCCTCTGAATGTTCAGATCTGGGTCCCGTATTTAAATAAGTCTTTGCAGGAAGGGAAAACCACTTGATATTAGTTATAGTTGAAGAGACTGGGGAGATAGGGCTGTACCTAATTAAAAATTACTGACATAAAGGAAGTGGGAGTAAGTTTAACTTGTGTAACTGGAAGGGGCAAACCAGGAGACTAACAGGGGATGTCGCAAAGAGACAGACTTTCGCTTGGTTAAAACAGTTGTTTTTCATGTTGAGTTGCCGCAAAATGGAATCGGAGCAATGGACTCATACTGCTGTGCTGCTGAGATTTTTCAAAATAACTATCTGCTACGAGGAATGGTTTTCAGAGATTTGGGCTGGAAGGTAGTCCCTAAAGCCCCTTTCAACTGTAAAAGGATATAATTCTAGAAGGGTGGCTACTATAATCTATAATGGTGGATTGTAGTTACTAACCTATATGTGCTGTTGATTAAGAGACACTTGGGTCCTGATGCAGTGTGGAGTATTGGCAAGAGAAATGGCTTTTATGTCAGAAACGCCAGAGTTAAAAATCCCTGTTCAGATAACTGTGTTCCCTTGGACAAGTTATTTTCTCCAAGCTTCCCCTTTGTCTTCCATAAAATAGAAATAATACCTGCTTGTACTTGTTTTCTGAGGATTACAAGTAATATACCTACCTGGTGTTTGTAAATCTTAATTGTTATTGTCTTTAAAAAATACAACAGCAGCAGTACAGGTAGATTTTGAGGCTAGAAGAATTTTTTAAAATAGCAAAAATGGTAATTTATTAATTCTTTCCTTTTCCATATTGCCAAAATATTTATATCTTCAGTAGGTGTGAGCTATGCATGATACACATTTGTAATAGCTCTATGAGAGTGAAAAGTGCAAACTATAGTGACAGAAGTGTGACTAGTCAAGAGAATACATCTTGGATAAGCGAGAATAAAATTAGAATGTCAAACTTCTCAAATCATCAAGTTTAGCATAGTTAAGATTCAGACATTTTTAACTAAAACTACAGCAACAAAAAGATTATTGAGTTTATGATGAGACCCTATTTTAAAATTAATTATAAATCAAATTATTTTTTAGTTTTAACCCCTGTTTTTATGTTTGTTTCTTAATATGGTAGAGAATGTATGGGCTTTACAGTGAGGTCACTTTTCCCATAAAATTGTAAATGAATCATTCATTGAAAGCTCAATGGTAAAATCTAGACAAAACTAATAGATAAAGTGGCCATCAGACAACAGTTGACTTGAAGTGTGCAGTATGTATTAATCACAATTGGGATTGAGAAAGAAAATTAAAGTCGCAAACTTAGAAATTGCACTAGTAGGCATTTCCATCAGGTAAACATCTCTGTTGTGGAGGTGGACACATCAACTTACCAAAGCCTGCCATCATCCTACGGTTCAGTATTAGACTAAATCCTCTTGTGTTGAGTCCAAACTCACCAAACAGCTGTCCCACGTAGCTTATCAACTAGGCAAGACCATGAGAATGTCTGCCTGTCATGGACCCCATGCGAAGTAATCCATTAACATCTGATTTTCTACATCAGTCTCTGTGAGTGTGATAGGCTGAGGCTGTCCTTAAGAAACGGAACTCTCGGTAGACTGACAAAATTAAGTTTTTGATTTTGCAAAGGTGAGCCCTTGGACTGTGGTAGAATCACCTAGGTAATGTCCAACCCATGGTATTTCATGGGAGTCATCCAAATCCTTCCCTGGCCGTTCTCTGACCTTGAGACTTGCTCAATTTCTTTGAAACTTCTGAGTCATGTCCGATATTTTTTCCATAAAATTCTATAGCTTAAATTAAGTATTTTAGAAAAATTATCAGAAGAAATAGAAAATACAGTTTGTACTGTCAAGGAGTTTAAATCACAGAATTATAATCTGTGGGTATACACTATGAACATAACTAATCACAACATATTTTCAGGGTAGGATATAATAGCTAATGCAAATTAGTACTGTACAGTTTGATTATGTGAGTGTTAAGAAGGTGCCCAGTTGCGGAGCAATCAATCACTGATGTGATCAATTACATAAGACTTTCCAGATGTAGAGGATGATGGTTTGGGCCTGACTTATTACTAAGAAATACATTGCAAAAGGAAGATATAGAGAAGGAGTTATCAAATGGAGTATTTTTAAGAATTTCCATGTGAATTCCCAGCTATCACCCTTGAAGATTATGATTCAGGAGGTTTATTAGATTTCTATTGCTGCTGTAACAAATTACGACAAATTTAGGTGTTTGCAACAACACAGATTTATTGTCTCATAATTCTGTACATCAGAAATCTGATGCCTCACCTGGTTTTTCTGCTTAGGTTATCACAAGACTGAAATCAAGGTGTCTCCTGCCTGAGATCTTATCTTGGGGCTCTAGGGGATAATCTACTTTCAGGCTCATTTATGTTGTTGGCAAAATTCATTTCCGTGTGTCTACAGGACCGAGTCCCTGTTTCCTTGCTGCCTCTTGGCTGGGGGTTATTCTCAGAGTCTAGAAGATTCCTTCATTTCCTGGCTTATGGCCTCCTTCCTCTTCAATGCCAGAAATGGAGGCTCGAGTTGTTCTCACGCTTCTTATCTCTCTGATCACCACTTCCGCCTCAACTTTCCTGCCCTTACCTGAGGAAAGCTCTTTGCTCGGGTATTTAGACTGCGCCCATCTGAATAATCTCCCTATTTTAGGATCTGTAACTTTAACTACATCTGCAAAATCCTTTTTGCCATATAGTGGAACACATTCCTGGGTTCCATGGATTCGGGCATGGACATCTTTGGGAGCCGTAATTTGGTTTACCATAGTAAGTGACTCTGATTTCACACTTTGAAAATGATGGTATAGAGCCATAAAACTTGGGAACTAAATTTCCAAACATGAGGGAAGACATAACAATTCACTCTTAAGTGGAAGGGAAGAGTATCAAATTAGGAAGAAAGAGATCAGAGATGACATGGAACCGTCAAATAAAGGATAGACATTGCATTATGCAAAAGCAGTGATATCTCTTTCTTAAACACTTAGAGAACACTTGAGCTTATTTAGAATCTATTTCTTTTCACCTGGTTGAGAAAAGCACTTTACATAGTTCAATGTGTAGAAATAATCTCACTGTGCTCACATCTATATTTGACTTGGTGTGGAATTGTTTCAAAGACTATTGGGATTGTTACTGTTTGTATAACTCTTAGTAGGAATTGTTTCCATTCAGCAATATGATTTGATTGAGTTGGCCTTCAATGATTGTTTTGTGGTAATAATGTTTCTCTTTATGATTCAATTGCTAATCTTTTACAATTTATTTTTAAATTTTCATAAAATTCACTCATTTTGGTGTGCAATTATATAAATTTGACAAATGTATGGCATAGTATAACCACCACCACAATCATAAGACAGAACCATTCCATCACACACACACACACAAATCGGGCTCCTTTCGCTTAGCATAACATATTTGAGATTCAACGAGGTTGCTGCATCTCTCAGTAGTTTGCTCCTGTTTATAATTCCTAAACTTTTGATCAAAATTGGTTCTAAATTAGAATCTAAATATTTTTCATAATTAAGTTACCCACAGTGGTTTCCTTTCACCAGGCACATTCAGGAATTGTTCTTGTCATAATGCTAAAATTCTGGGGTTTGCTCTTTGGGTTTTTTTTTCTCTCTTTGTAAATTTTTTGTGAGTCATACATAAAACTTATTTTGAAGCAAACGTGGATATATCACTGTGTTTGAGCCACCTGTGATTCAGAAAATCTGCTTAATGCAAGTTTTTAACATTGAACAAACAGGTGAACATTGCATTATTTTGAAGATAAGAGCTAGGCTTAGAGCTATGGTTATATCTCAACGCTCTGCTACAAAGGAGACAAATGTTGTCACAGATCATCCAAGAAACACTGTGGTTGGATTTGATGCCTTATAGACGAATTTTGCTCAAGTGATAATTAGCATTTTGCTTATGCTAACGTTAAAATTATTTTAAATTTCTGAATGTACAAAAGCTGGTGAGAGGACAGAGGCAGCTGAGAAGCATATAGAATGGCAGGAAGAAACTAGTTTAAATTTTATGCTTCTATAGATACTCAGCAGAGTGGATAAGGCACATTCAGATAATTGAGATTTGAGCAGATGTGAATTTTTTCTCATTAGAATTCATGATTCCAAGCCCTACTTAATGCAAGTAAACAGCTACTGAGCAGGAAACTGGAAGCCTAACCTTTTCTGTCTCTTAAATATAAGCATCTCAGTCATAGCTCCATACTTAAAAAATAGTTCCAGAAGCCAGTTGTGCAGCTAAAAGAATCATTAATCTTTAAATGTGGGATTGTTCATTCTCCACTCTGCTAGGGATTGTATAGTGCTTTTCATGTACTGTACCTCACAGTGTTTGACTAAGCAGTGGAGTATTTTGGAGATGTGTGATGAATATGAAACTCACACAACTGCAGCAAACGCTGTTGCACTAAGAACTATTTGTTAAATCGAAAATCTGCCACCTATGTTTGATGCTTGACATGCAGGAATCAGCAGAGAGCAAAACAGGTTGTTTATTTTCCAACCAGCATGCAGACAATTTTCCAAAGAGGAATATTTGCATAAAGAAGTTTGTCCGTGATTGAAAATCTTCCAAGATGCGCATCAGGACTTAATGGTATAGGATAAAACTTAGCATGTTGAGCTCTACTTACAGAAGAGGCAGAGGAGCTTCTAGGAGACACCAGGGAGCGCAGCTGCTGAGATGAGGATGACTGTTGTTGGAGTTTGCCATGACCTTCACCAAAGATACAGGAGAGGATTCTCTGTGAAGCATCCGTGACTCCCTCAGACAGCTGCTCTGTTCTTTCACGGCCCTTGTAAAATTATTTCTTTTCTAGCACTATGCTGAATTAAGATTCACCCGTTTAAATTTCTGCTTGCAACCAACACTCTGCTTTACTCACCTTTACACCCCAGGGCCCAGGACTGGGCACAGGGCATGGAACACTCTGGATGAGGTGTGCTGTGGGAATGCCAGGTCAGGATGTAAACGTCAGTGTGTCCTAGGGAGCACACTAGGACAGGAACACAGGGAGAAGAGATGTTTTGAGGTCAACAGTTCTCTCAAAAAATTGCTTCTTAATCTTTAAATGATGAGCTAATTAATATTTTAAATTGGCTTAATTTTCTTGGCTGATGGGTATTCTCTGAGTTCTAAAAAATACATCTCTTTCTGTATCAGAATTCAACAAGAGAAACAGAAACCGTAGGAGATACAGATTGAGGGGTGGGTTTTTTTTGGTATATTTCTCCATTTATTTAGTTTGTATTCTGAGGTAATATTTTCTAGATTTTTTAAATACAGGTTTTACACATTTTTTTGTTAAGCTGTACATTTTTTCACCTTTATTGAAGTATTCTTGACAAATAAAATTACAAGATATTTAAGATGTACAACGTGGTGATTTGATGTACAACGTTGTGATTTGATATACAACGTGAAAGGGTTCCCCCCCTAGAGTTATGATTAACACATTCATCACCTCACATATATATCTTCCCCCTTGACCTAGCTTTGGTGAGAACATTTAGGTTCTACTCTCTTAGCAAATTTCAATTATATAAAATGGTGTTACCAACTATAGTCACAATGCTTTACATTAAATCCTCAAACTTGACTCATCTTATAACTGAAAGTTTGTACCCTTTTACCAACTTCTCGCCATTTCCCCCACCTCTCAGCCTCTGGCAACCACTTTTCTACTCTGTTTCTAGAGAGTTCAACTTTTTTTTTTTCCAGATCCCACATGTACAGGTAAGTGATATACAGTATTTGGTCTTTCTCTCTCTGGCTTATTTCACTAAGCATAATGCCCTCCAGGTTCATCTGTGTTGTTGCAAATGATAGAACTTCTTTCTTTTTTAAGGTTAAATAATATTCCATTGTGTATATATACCACATTTTCTTGATCCATTCATCCATTGATGGACACTTAGGTTGTTTCCATACCTCGACTGTTGTAAATGATGCTACAATGAACATGGGAGTACAGATGTCTCTACGAGATAATGATTTTATTTCCTTTGGATATGTACCTAGAAGTGGGATGGCTGAATCATATGATAGTTCTATTTTTAATTTCTTGAGGGACCTCCATACGGTTTTCAGTAGTGCCTATACTAGTTTACATCTCACCAACAGTGTATAAGTGTTCCCTTTCTCCACATCCTTGCCAGCATTTATCCCTTGTTTCTTTGATAATAGCCATCCTAACAGGTGTGAGGTGATATGTCATTGTGGTTTTGATTGGCATTTCCCTAATGATTAGTGATGTTGAGCATCTTTCCAAGTACCTGTTGGCCATTTGTATGTCTTCTTTGGAAAAATGTCTGTTTAGGTCCTTTGCCCATTTTTCAGTTGGGTTATTTTATCTCTTTTGCTATTGAGTTACATGAGTTTCTTGTATATTATGGATATTAACCCTTTATCTGATATGTGGTTTGCAAATATTTTCTCCCATTCCATAGGTTATCTTTTCATTTTGTTGATAGTATCTTTTGGTGAGCAGAGCTTTTTAAGTTTGATGTAGTCCCACTTATTTATTTTTGCTTTTGTTGCCTTTGCTTTTGGTGTCAAATCCACAAAATCATTGCCAAGACCAACGTCAAGGAGCTTACCACCTATGTTTTCGTCTAGGAATTTTACGATTTCAGGTATTACATTCAAATCGTTAATCCATTTTGAGTTGACTTGTGTGTGTGGTGTGAGATAGGAGTCTAGCTTCACTCTTCTGCATGTGGGTAACCAATTTGCCCAACTCCGTTTGTTGAAGAGACTATCCTTTTGCCATTATATATTTTTGGCTCCTTTGCTGAAAATTAATTGACCACATTTGCATGGGTTTATTTCTGGGTTCTCTACTCTGTTCTGCTGATCTATGTGTCTGCTTTTATGCCAATACCATACTGTTTTGACTACTATAGCTTTGTAATATAGTTTGAAATCAGGAAGCATGATGTCTCCAGTTTTGGAGACAAAACAATCTTGAGAAAGAAGATTGTTTTGGCTATTTGGAGTCTTTTGTGATTCTATACAAAGTTTAGCATTGTTTGTTCTATTTCTGTGAAAAATGCTATTGGAATTTTGATAGGGATTTCATTGAGTCTGTAGATTGTTTTGGGTAGTATGGACATTTTAACAATATTAATTCTTCCAGTCCATGAATATGGAATATCTTTCCATTTATTTATGCCTTCTTCAATGTCTTTTATCAGTGCCTTATAGTTTTCAGTGTATAGATATGTTACCTCCTTGGTTAAATTTATTCCAAGTATTTTGTTCTTTTTAATGCTATTGTAAATGGGATTGTTTTTTAATTTCTAGTTCGTTGTTAGTGTCTAGAAATCCAACTGATTTTGCGTATTAATTGTGTATAATGCCACTTTACTAAATTTGTTTATTAGTTTTAACAGTTTTTGGTAGAGTCTTTAGAATTCTCTAAATATAATATCAGTCATCTGCAAATAGAGACATTTTTACTTCTCTCTTTCCAATTTGGATGGCTTTTATTTGTTTTTCTTACCTAATTGCTCTGGCCTGAATTTCTAGTACTATGTTGAATAAAAGTGGTGAGAGTGGGCATCCTTGTCTTATTCCTGATCTTAGAGGAAAAGTTTCAGCTTTTCACCATTGAGTATGATGTTAGCTATGGGCTTGTCATATGTTGCTGTTATTATGTTGAGGTATGTTCCCTCTAAGATCAAGAGATTTATTGCAAGGAATTGACTTACTTGATTATGGGGACTGGCTAGGCAAGTGCAAAATCCATAGGGCAGGCTATGAAAGGGCAGGCCATGAAAGGGCAGGCTGGAGCTTTTAGGCATAGGCTCAAACTGCCATCCACAGGGGAATATCTTTCTTTTCAGGAAGCCTCTGGTCTGCTTTTATGACCATTCAACTGATTGAATCAGGATACTCAGATTGTCTAGGATAATCTTCCTACTTAAAAGTCAACTGATTATGGACTTCAATCACATCTACAAAATACCCTACAGCAACACCTAGATTAGCATTTGAATAACAGATATATAGCCTAGCCAAGTTGACACAATCTCTCTCTCTCTCATCATTAATCCAGCTAAAACATCTTTAAATTGACTGAATAGTCATGTTCTATTTTCCTTACAAATATCACTAGAATATAATGCCTTTTGGTTGGGGTGATGGAAATACTTTGTCCCTGGATCGAAAGAATATTTATAGAAATAAGTTCTTTTTTAATAAAGTAATAAATATAGTATAATTTTAATAAAAATACCCATTAGGTAATTCTTTAAATTATCAAAATGATGCTAAAGTTTAGCAGAAAGAATAAATGCATACAAAGTGTTATGGATTTTAGGAAAGGAGAGATGGAAGGAGAAAAAGAGAAAGCTTAGTGAAATAAAAGGCTTGAAATTTGCTTACCCTGTGACCCAGTCAAAAATGAAAGACCTATATTTTTTTCTTAAGGAAGCAATCAAATATGTGGGCAAAACTTTGGTTTAGGTATATTAATTTAAATTTTATTTGTAAGAGCAAAAAAACTTGACAATCATATTTTTAAAAAAAATTTGATTAAATGTTTGGTACATACGGGTAATATGAAGCCATTAAAATCATGTTGTAGAAAATATTTATGGCATGTAAATGTGTTTAACATAGATTGTTATGTGAACAAAAGTAAGATATAAAACAAAAATACATACCTTAATTCCATTATGATAAGAAATCTATATGTATATGTACATCCAGTTCTGTTAAAAACAGAATAATTGTGATCCTGAGAAAACATTACACTGTCAAAAAAGTTTTTTTAATTATTTCAATACTGAAATAAAATGGAGGTTGTTAAAAAGTGTCTTATTTAAAACTAAGTTATATTTCCTGTAGGATTTTAGTAAGAAACGTGAGTTTTAAATAGCTACTTAGTGTTTAGATGGGAAAAAAAGAAACACTGAGCAGACTCAGCCTTTATTTAACATCAGTAGCTTTTCTTTTCCTAAATCCACCAGTGCTGACATTAGAGGAGCCCTTCTTACTTTTATCCCTGTTAGGTCTCGTACTTAGGATAAACAAAGCAACAAGCTGCACAGCCCACCTCATCCTAGTTCTCAAGTGTATCTTAATGCAAATGATGTTTCCTCAACAACTCATAATGCTAAATCCAAATCATGCAAGGTAAGTACCTGTGCCTGGAAAACTCACTGGAAGGGTTATTCTCAGGTCTTAACAGTAGTTATCTCTGGGTAGTATCTATTTTGCTTATATTCATTTCTAAATTTTCAATAGTAAATATTGTATTTCCTTTCTAGAGAAAAATATTAATTTTAAAAGACAAATGTAAAATTAATGAACAAGTTTTGCTTTGTCAGATATTAAATATATCCTAAAGTTCCAATAATTAAACCTGTGGTTTCAGGAATAGACGTAAAGATCAATATAACCAAATAAAAAGTCAGGAGTTAGTATATGTTATTGTTTTTATTTATTTATTTTTTTTTAATTTTTTGTTTATTGCAGTAACATTGGTTTATAACATTGCAAAAATTTCAGGTGTACATCATTATACTTATTTCTGCATAGATTACATCGTGTTCACCACCCAAATACTAATTACAACCCATCACCACACACATGTACCGAATCATCCCTTTCGCCCTCCTCCCTCCCCGCTTCCCCTCTGGTAACCACCAATCTAATCTCTGTCTCTATGTGGTTGTTTATTGTTGTTATTATCTACAACTTAATGAAGGAAATCATAGGGTATTTGACCTTCTCCCTCTGACTTATTTCACTTTGCATAATACCCTCAATGTCCATCCATGTTGTCACAAATGCCTGGATTTCATCGTTTCTTATGGCTGAGTAGTATTCCATTGTGTATATATACCACATCTTCTTTATCCATTCGTCCCTTGATGGGCACTTAGGTTGCTTCCAAGTCTTGGCTATTGTGAATAACGCTGCAATGAACACAGGGGTGCATGTATCTTTATGCATTGGTGTTTTCAAGTTCTTTGGATAAATACCCAGCAGTGGAATAGCTGGATCATATAGTAGTTCTATCCTTGATTTTTTGAGGAATCTCCGTACTGTTTTCCATAGTGGCTGCACCAGTTTGCACTCCCACCAGCAGTGTATGAGAGTTCTCTTCTCTCCACATCCTCTCCAACACATGTTGTTTCCTGTCTTGTTAATTATAGCCATTCTGACAGACGTGAGGTGATATCTTATTGTAGTTTTTTTTTTTTTTTTTTTTTTTGTGAGGAGGACCAGCCCTGAGCTAACATCCAATGCCAATCCTCCTCTTTTTGCTGAGGAAGACTGGCCCTGGGCTAACATCCATGCCCATCTTCCTCTGCTTTATATGGGACGCCGCCACAGCATGGCTTAACAAGCGGTGCGTCGGTGCACACCCGGGATCCGAACCAGCAAACCCCGGGCCGCCGCAGCGGAACGTGCGCACTTAACCGCTTGTGCCACCGGGCTGACCCCTCTTATTGTAGTTTTGATTTGCAATTCCCTGATAATTAGTGATTTTGAACATCTTTTCATGTGTCTGTTGGCCATCTGTCTCTCTTCTTTGGAGAAATGTCTGTTCAGGTCTTTTGCCCATTTTTTAATTGGGTTGGTAGTTTTTTTGTTGTTGAGATGCATGAGTTCTTTATATATTTTAGAGATTAAGCCCTTATCAGATGTATGGTTTGCAAATATCTTCTCCCAGTTGTTAGGTTTTCTTTTCGTTTTGTTGATGGTTTCCTTTGCTGTGCAGAAGTTTTTTAGTTTGATGTAGTCCCATTTGTTTATTTTTTCTATGGTTTCTCTTGCCCGGTCAGACATGGTGTTTGAAAAGACGTTGCTAAGACCAATCTCGAAGAGCATACTGCCTATGTTTTCTTCTAGAAGTTTCACAGTTTCAGGTCTTACATTCAAGTCTTTAATCCATTTGGAGTTAATTTTTGTGTATGGTGTAAGGTAAGGGTCTACTTTCATTTTTTTTGCATGTGACTATGCAGTTTTCCCAACACCGTTTGTTGAAGAGACTTTATTTTCCCTATTGTATGTTCTTGTCTCCTTTGTCAAAGATTAGCTGTCCATATATGTGTGGGTTTATTTCTGGGCTTTCGAATCTATTCCATTGATCTGTGTGTCTGTTTTTGTGCCAGTACCATGCTGTTTTGGTTATTATAGCTTTGTAGTATATTTTGAAATCAGGGAGTGTGATACCTCCAGCTTTGTTCTTTTTTCTCAGGATTCCTTTAGCTATTTGGGGTCTTTTGTTGTTCCATATAAATTTTAGGATTCTTTGTTCTATTTCTGTGAAAAATGTTGTTGGAACTTTGATGGGGATTGCATTGAATCTATAGATGGCTTTAGGAAGTATGGACATCTTAACTATGTTAATTCTTCCAATCCAAGAGCACGGAATGTCTTTCCTTTTCTTTGTGTCTTCTTCAATTTCTTTCAGCAATGTTTTATAGTTTTCGGTGTACAGATCTTTCACCTCTTTGGTTAAGTTTATTCCTAGGTATTTTATTCTTTTTGTTGCGATTGTAAATGGGATTGTATTCTTAATTTCTCTTTCTGCTACTTCGTTGTTAGTGTATAGAAATGCAACTGATTTTTGTATGTTGATTTTGTATCCTGCAACTTAACCATATTCGTTTATTACTTCTAAAAGTTTTCTGGTGGATTTTTTAGGGTTTTCTATATATAAAATCATGTCATCTGCAAACAGTGAGAGTTTCACTTCTTCCTTTCCCATTTGGATCCTTTTTATTTCTTTCTCTTGCCTGATTGTTCTGGCTAGGACTTCCAGTACTATGTTAAATAGGAGTGGTGACAGTGGGCATCCTTGTCTGGTTCCTGTCCTTAGAGGGATAGCTTTCAGTTTTTCACCATTGAGGATGATATTACCTGTGGGTTTGTCATATATGGTCTTTATTATGTTGAGGTACTTTCCTTCTATACCCATTTTATTCAGAGTTTTTATCATAAATGGATGCTGTGTCTTGTCAAATGCTTTCTCTGCATCTATTGAGATGATCATGTGATTTTTATTCTTCATTTTATTAATGTGGTGTATCATGTTGATTGATTTGCGAATGTTAAACCATCCCTGCATACCTGGAATAAATTCCACTTGATCATGGTGTATAATCTTTTTAACGTAGTGTTGTATGCGATTTGCTGGTATTTTGTTGAGGATTTTTGCATCGATGTTCATCAGTGATATTGGCCTGTAATTTTCTTTTTTTTGTGTTGTCCTTGTCTGGTTTTGGTATCAGGGTAATGTCGGCTTCGTAGAATGAGTTAGGGAGCTTCCCCCCCTCCTCAATTTTTTGGAAGAGTTTGAGAAGGATAGGTATTAAGTCTTCTTTGAATGTTCGGTAGACTTCTCCAGGGAAGCCGTCTGGTCCTGGACTTTTATTTTTTATTTATTTATTTTTTTTTTTTGAGTTGTGTAGCCCTTTATTAGCAACTAAAATAGAAGGTATCTGTTGTACAACACGGGTAGTAATTGACTGTAACTGGTGATTTATCATATTCTAATACAGATCATTTATAAATGCAATTTCTTTATTAAAAAGCTTCCACCCTTTTTTGTTTGTTCGTGTACAATTTGCAAAACTATTCTGAAAGCGGAATATATTTGCACAAGTCTGCAAAGAGTGCAAATTTAGGATATTGTAAATGCTTTACCAGTTACTTTCAAAAAACTCTCTGCCACAACTGGGTCTTACCTTGCCATCTTTTTTGATCAATATATTTTGATGCCAGCCTTCCTTTCACTGCCCTAAACTATAAAGCATTTTTTAATGAGTTGAAATTAAGGAAGGACTACACCTACTAGAAAAGAAGAGAAGAAAGTTCTATTAGTTTGAGGTTTCAGAATCACTCCAAACCAGGACCGGTATCTTGGTAAGGGCTAGGCTGGGACCCCAGACAGAATATGAGTATGTGCAGGTGGCATCCCTGAGGATTCAGAGCTTCAGTGGACTGTGAGTGCTCCAGCTGCATAACTCACTGAACTGTCTTGCCAGTTTCTACACTGGCTTGACTGGGCATAATTCAAAAAGGAAAAGCTCATATTCATTCCATTCTTCTGGAGCTCTGTGATAGCATTTAATAACACCCCAATGGGATGTCTTCCACATAGAGTATTATGATACTTCTTCAAGTAATTGCTAAAAAATACAGGGTCTAATTGTTCTATAATACTCATACCCATTTTATCTAGATGTTCAATGGATCTATAAATCTCCCCCTGGGATTCATCATAGTAACTGTAACGGAACCTTTGACCCCAATGGCAGAAATCAGAAGAAACCACAAAGAGATTACTAGGATCCGCTAGATATTTACTGAAGAGTTTTCCGAATTCCTGTTCTTTTGACTCACTCAGAGCTCCAACCAGTACAGGAATAATGGTAAACTCATCTTTATGGCTTTCCATGGCTTTAGCTGTATAAGGCAAATGCATTTCAATACTGTGTTCATCTTCATCTGTCTGCAGAGACATGCGTTCAAACATTCCTGTCTTCCATAGTTCTCCGTAAATCCTTTGGTCAATACGAAGGTCATACAAAAGTGTCCTATATATATCCACACTGGAAAGTGCACATCGAGAGAGGGGCACATGATGAGAAGGCCCAAGGATGAAAATTCTCCGGGTAATAGATGGATCCACTTGTTTGTAAGCACGAGCAGCACAAGACCCACAGTAGGTATATCCTGCATGGGGTGCAACAATGGCTCGAGCAGGTCTTTTTGTAGACTGTACTTGTGAAAGCCAACCTTCTAGCTGTGCATTCAGCTGCGGTCCTGAGGCTGTGTACCAGCTCCCAGCGTGACTGGCTTCCTGGCAGACCACTCGGTTGGACATCTTGGTGCCTGTGCCGCCTATGGTGCGCGAGGATGAATGAGGAGGCGGCGGTGGCAGCTGCAGGAGCGGCTCCGCGAGGGGATGAGACACCGCGGGCCCAGGAGGAGGCGGCAGCGGGGAGGGGATCAGCCAGGCCCAGGAGGAGGAGATGGTAGTCGGGGCGGTGGCGGCGGCAGCAACAATCACCACAAACTACTGCGACCGCCGGAAGATGGGGCCCGCGGGCGGCTTCGCTGAAGCCCGGAAAGCCCTGGCCCCGGATCTCCGGCGTCGCCGCTGCTCCCCAGCCCGGACTGGTTCCGCCAGCCGCCCCCACGGCCCCCTCCCCGCCCCGTCCACCTCCCTGAGCCACCGCCGGTGACCCCACCCCCGTGACTCCACGCCCACCCCCTCGGGACTCCTGGACTTTCATTTTTGGGGAGGTTTTTGATTACTGTTTCGATCTCCTTACTGGTGATTGGTCTATTCAATTCTCTGCTTCTTCTTGATCCAGTTTTGGAAGGTTGTATGATTCTAAGAATTTATCCATTTCTTCCAGATTGTAGAATTGGTTGGCATATAGCTTTTCATAGTATTCTCTTATAATCTTTTGTATTTCTGAGGTGTCTGTTGTAATTTCTCCTCTTTCTTTTCTGATTTTACTTAGTTGTGCCTTCTGTCTTTTTTTCTTGGTGAGTCTAGCTAAACGTTTGTCAATTTCATTAATCTTTTCAAAGAACCAGCTCTTGGTTTTATTAATTTTTTCTGTTTTTTTTTGGTCTCTATTTCATTTATTTCTGCTCTGATTTTTATTATTTCCCTTCTTCTACTGATTTTGGGCTTGGTTTGTTCTTCTTTTTCCAGTTCCTTTAGGTGCATTGTTAGATTGTTTATTTGAGATTTTTCTTGTTTGTTGAGATAGGCCTGTATTCCTATAAACTTCCCTCTTAGAACCGCTTTTGCTGTATCCCATAAATTCTGGCATGTCGTATTTTCATTTTCATTTGTCTCCAGGTATTTTTTGATTTCTTCTTTGATATCTTCCTTGACCCAGTCATTGTTCAGTAGCATTTTGTTTAATCTCCACGTATTTGTGGCTTTTCTGATTTTCTTCCTATAGTTGATTTCTAGTTTCATACCGTTGTGGTCAGAAAAGATGCTTGGTATTATTTCAGTCTTCTTAAATTTATGGAGACTTGTTTTGTGGCCTAATATGTGATCAATCCTGGAGAATGTTCCATGTGCATTTGAAAAGAACGTGTATTCTTCAGTTTTTGGATGGAATGCTCTGTAGATATCTACTAGGTCCATCTGTTCTAGTGTGTCGTTTAAGGCCAATGTTTCCTTATTGATCTTCTGTTTGGATGATCTATCCGTTGGTGTAAGTGGAGTGTTAAAGTCCCCTACTATTATTGTGTTAGTCTATTTCCGTTTTTGTGTCTGTTAATAATTGCTTTATATATTTAGGTGCACCTACATTGGGTGTGTAGATATTTGCAAGCGTTATGTCCTCTTGTTGGATTGTTCCCTTGATCATTATGTAATGCCCTTCTTTGTCTCTTTTTACAGTTTTTGTTTTAAAGTCTATTTTGTCTGATATGAGTACTGCTACCCCAGCTTTCTTTTCATTGCTATTTGCATGGAGTATCTTTTTCCATCTCTTCACTTTCAGTTTGTGAGTGTCTTTAGGTCTGAAGTGTATCTCTTGTATGCAGCATATATATGGGTCTTGTTTTTTTATCCCATCAGCAACCCAATGCCTTTTAATTGGGGCATTTAGTCCATTGACGTTTAAAGTAGCTATTGATAAGTATGTACTTACTGCCATTTTTTAACTTTTTTTTTTTTCTCTCAGTGTTTTAGTAGTCCTTCTCTATTCCTTTCTTCTTCTATACAGAATTGATGGTCACTTTAGTTTGACCTCTGTCTGAAAGCTGTACTCTGTAACTCCCCTCCTCCCTCCTTTTATGTTTTTGATATCGTATGTAACCTCTTTTTTGTGCATTTGTATCCATTACGTTCTTATCATGGAAATAGATAATTTTTCCTATTTGTGGTCTTCTCTTTTCCCCTTAAATCAGTCCCTTTAACATTTCTTGTAGCACTGGTTTCTTGTTGACAAGCTCCTTTAATTTTTGCTTGTCTTGGAAATTTTTGATCTCTCCTTCCATTTTGAATGATAACCTTGCTGGGTAGAGTATTCTTGGCTGTAAGTTTTTTCCTTTTAATACTTTAAATATATCGTGCCACTCTCTTCTAGCCAGTAAGGTTTCTGCTGAGAAGTCAGCTGATAGCCTTATGGGGTTTCCTTTGTATGTAACTTGACTTTCTCTGGCAGCTTTTAGGATTCTCTCTTTATCTTTAATTCTGGACATTTTGATTATGATGTGTCTTGGTGTGGGCCTCTTTGGATTTATCTTGTTTGGGCCTCTCTGTGCTTCCTGTACCTGGATGTCGGTTTCCTTCCTAAGGTTAGGGAAGTTTTCATCTATTATTTCTTGAAATAGATTCTCTGCCCCCTTGTCTCGCTCTTCTCCTGCCAGGACACCTATAACACGGATGTTAGTGCACTTGATGTTGTCCCAGCGGTCCCTTAGACTGTCCGCACTCTTTTTAACTCTTTTCTTTTTTACCTGTTCAGCTTGGGTAATTTCTTCTAGTCTTTCGTCCAGCTCACAGATCCATTCTTCTGTATCCTCTACTCTGCTTTTGAGTCCCTCTAATGAATTTTTCATTTCCAGTATTGTATTCTTCATTTCTGATTGGTTCTTTTTTATATCTTCCATTTTTTTGTTGACATTCTCACTGAGTTCATCTATTCTTCTCCCCACATCAGTGAGCATCCTTAACACTCTTTGTTTGAACTCTCTGTCGGGTAGGTTGCTCATTTCTGTTTCACTTAGTTCCTTTTCTGGGGTTTTGTCCTGTTCCCTTACTTGGAATGTATTCTTTTGCCTCCTCATTTTGCCTCTTTCCCTGTGCTTGTGTCTACGTATTAGGTAGGCCAGCTACGTCTCCTGCTCTTGGATAGGTGACCTTATGTAAGTGATGCCTTAGGAGGCCTCCAGTGTCCTTCCCTCAGTTCTCAATGTTCCAGCGTTGATCCCTATGTGGGCTACATTTGGCCTTCTGTTGTGGCCTGTTTGCTCTCCCTGTAGGTGCCCAGGGAGGCCGAGTTAATGCTCCTGGCCAGCTGTTGTAATGCTCAGCTGCTTGTAGTTGTTGTGGGCCCTTCAGTGTCTTTACCAGGTGTGGGGAGCCCAAGCACAGTTGGCTGCAAGTTCTAATACCACATTTGTGTTGCAGTATTTCTTTTAAGTGAGTAGGCCCCCAGCGTGGCAGGTTGTTAGGCTCAGGGCCTTACAATTGCTGTAAGCCTCTAGCCTATTAGGTCTCTTGTCAGCTCTCTGAGGATTGCAGCTGGGTGGGGCTGGCCTCAGGCACAGGAGCACCCAATTGTTTCAGGCTTTGGAAGGTGGGGCAAACCCCCTATGTGGGTCTTTGAGCAGCACAAGTCTTCTGCAGCTGACAAGCCCTGCTGCCCACAGGTCCATACACACAGTCAACACATTCCTGCCCCGTGTGCGCGCCCCGACCTCCCCAAGCGGACCCAGTCTCTCCACGGCGGGAGCCCCACACACTCCGCCACCGCCCCACACTCTCCACCCGCTCCTTGTGCATGCCCTGCCCCGCTAAAGTCAGCTCAGTTGCCAGGCTGCAGAGAATCCAGTCACCAATCTATGCAGGCCCACAAGTTGCTTGAGGGCTTGTTGTTGGGTGGGGCCAGTCTGTAGGGTGGCTGCCCACCCTGGCTGAGCTGGATTAAATCGGTGGTCTAGCGGGTGGGGCAGACCCTGAGCTAGCAGGCCCCAGGGAGAACTCCAATGGCGTCTGTGTCAGCACGCCCACACTAGGGCACAACAATGGCTGCCGCCAATGTCCCAATCCCTGGAGAGGTCTCACCCCTCACCGAGATGCACTCAGGGCCTCTCAGGTGAGTCTCGTTTCACCGCAGCACTGTGCACCTTTCTTTCTGGTGATTTTAGGATGCTTTCTGAAACGGGTGACTTTGCGCGTGGGCCCTTTAAGAGCCAGTTTTAGTTTCTTTGTGAACCGGCTTTTCTGGGGGTACTCCCCAATGTTTTAGTAGCAGGCAAGTCAGATATTAAGCCACTCATCTCGATTGTGCTGGGTCCACGAAATCTCCACAGCGGGGGCGCTCCCCGACTCGGGGCCCCGCTCCTCCAGGGAGGGTGCGTACCTGTGAAGCTGGCGGCTTGTGAAGACGGCGTTTTTTCTCTCCAGAAGGGAGTTTCTGCCTCTTCTACCTCAGTTAGGATTGTCCGTTGTTGCAGGAGTTCCTCTTATCCAGTTTTCAGTTCTGTCTCAGGGGTAATTTTCCCACGAGTAGTTGTAAATTGGCTGTGTCCGCCGGAGGAGGTGAGTTCAGAGGCTGCCTACACCGCCATCTTGACTTCCTTCCATATGTTAAAATGGCATTTTATCTCAGTGGGAGAAGCATGAGGCCTTAAAATATTTTGTTGGAACAAATGAATAATCCTTTTTTTTAATGTTTAATTTTATTTATTTTTTCTTTTTTTGGGTAACATTGGTTTATAACATTATATAAATTTCAGGTGTACATCATTATATTTCATTTCTGTGTAGCTATGTCATGTTCACCACCCAAAGACTAATTACCATCCATCACCATACACCTGTGCCCTTTTGCCCTCCCCCCCCTTCCCCTTCCCCTCTGGTAACCACCAATCTAATCTTTGTATCTATGTGTTTGTTTGTTGTTGTTGTTATTGCTGTTTTTATCTTCTATTTATGAGTGAAATCATAAGGTATTTGACTTTCTCCGTCTGACTTATTTCACTTAGCATAATATTCTCAAGGTCCATCCATGTTGTCACAAATGGCAACTTGAAAAATTAAGACTACAGCTACCATATGATCCAGCTGTTCCACTTCTGGGTATTTATCCAAAGAACATGAAAACACTAATTTGAAAAGGTATTTGCACCCCTATATGTTCATTGAGTAACCATTTTTTAAAAATGAAATTAAAGTAGATCCCTATCTACTTTCTTACTCCACACCAAAATAAATTTTTGATGAATTAAAGATTTTACTGGAAAAAAATTAAAAAACACGAAGAACTAGAAAAAAAATACCTATGACTATAATATTGCAGTGGAAATGCCTCTCTTAAATTAACATAAACAGTCCAAAGGAAACTAGCTACCGATTTGACTACACAGAAGAGTAAACTTACAAATAACATGGTAGACAAAATTTAAAGTGAAACCATAATCAGGAGAAAATATTTAAGTGTATTTTTAATAGATAAGGCACTATTATGAATCAATATTAATTTTTAAAAAGCAGAACATGAACAAAGAGGTAAACAAGTTAAAAAAATACAAATGACTAATAAACATATATTTGCTTAACTGAACTCACAATAAATAATAATTGAATGAAAACAATGACATAACATTTTTGCACATTACATTGGCCAAAACATATGTTATCTCTAGTTTTGTCTGCTTCTCGTCTGTCTGTCTGTCTGTCTGTCACAGACATCTCAGTATTGTGACAGTGAAGTAGAACAGAAACTCTCTTACACTCTTGGCCTAAGTTTCATTAGTTTGCAGTATCTCTATAGGGCAGTTTGCTTATCCTTATCAAAAGACTTAGGATTTTGCCTTATCTTTGACCACACAATCCTACTTCTATGATTTATCCTAAGATAATTATCATAGAGGAGCATATATAAACCTAAAAAGAGTTTTTTTAATTAGTAGCAACTTTAATTTGTAACAAATGCGTTCAATAAATTGTGGTACAAACATACAATGGAATAATACACAACCGTTCAAAATGATGTTTCAAAGAAGGATCTATTACAAAAGAGAAAGAAGCAGTTTATAAAACCGCATATACAGTATAATATTCATGTAAAAAATGTTTACACATGTATGTGAAAGAGAAAAGTCTGGATGGACGTGTGCACAATTATTTATAGTGGTTAATTCATGATCTTTCTTTTTAAATTTTTTCTTAACCATATTTTCTAAATTTTCTAATTTTGGTATGTATTGTTTTTTGAAAGGGGATTTAAAAAGTTATTGAAAACATTGAATTTCAGTGGAATTTGATATTATTTTCTCTAAAGATAAATATATATCACTATTGGTGAGTCAAAGATCTCTAAGAATGCCCTTTGGCAGTTTTTTTTCATTTTCTCATTTTTTATCCTAGAACTTTATATCATACTCAATTTTTCTATTTTTTTGGATAACATATAAAAGCATTTTATTTTGCTCTCATCCTAAAATTGAACTTAATATACTATCTGACACCTAGATTTTTAAAACCATTTTTCACAAAATGGCACTAGTTTTACCTTTTAAACAGCAGAAATTGCTAAAGGGAAAACTTGCATTTAAATGTATTTACTGTTCAAATTTTTATTTGTCTAACTGTTCTCCCTTCACAGACGTATCTGGCATGCTGATATTTCCTCCAAAGAGTCAGAGAACGGAACTTTTTAAATATGCTCTCTTAAATTCTTTACTGAAATGGGAAAATAAACAAATGATTATTTAGAAGCCAGCAGCTTTAGACAGCACTTGCTTTTTCCATAACATTGCACAAACTGTGAAGGGAAATTAATTCTTCCTGCCCTCTCCCATCTCCTGGGCACATCCCAAGTTTATGTGTCCATTTACTCCATGGTCTCAAACACAGATCAGGCTCTGGCTTTCAGACAGGTGTGTGAGAAACCTTGATTATGGCATATGTCAAATATACTGGCTCAAGCCATCTTGGCAGCATTTGGAACAATATAAAAAAATTAGTTTTAGAAATTTAAGGAGGAATGAAAATTAACATTACAGTCCCAAAGTAGGACCTATTTAAGTAGCTTAACCAGTTCCTCAGCATTCTGAAGTTTTCTTCTCATCCTGCCCCACTGCCAAAGTGAGCTTTTATTACTTTTTACCTCAGCACTAACAACAGCAAAAATAATAAGAGCTAACGTTAATGTGGCTAATTATGGGTGATGTAAATGTGTTAAGTTCTTTATGCCTGGTGCCAGTTAGGATTAGTTTAGACTACGAGTAAAAGGAAAGGTACAATAACAGTAACCTAAATACAATTCTCTCCTGTTGGAGAAGCATTTCAGGGCTGGTAGGGTCACCACCAAGTTGTCAGGGACACTGGCTCCTTTTCCTATGCTGCTCCCTCATCTTCAGCATAGTTCTTCCAGCTCGTGGTCCAAGGAAGCTGCTTAGGCTCCTACTTTTACACCCACATTCCAACATTCCAGCCAGCAGGAAAGAAGAAGAGAGTAAAAGTTGTACACCAGCTGTTTTTAGGGAGGTTTCCTAAAAGTGGACATATCACATTTCTGCTTATTGTAGATGCCCAAGAGCCTAGAGGCATAATACATCATAGTATGTATTCCAAGCATCCCTGTAACTAGATAAAAATTGAGAGTTTCTTACTAAGTAATTACTGGTGAAACGGGCTCCCGTGTGCAATAATTCCATTGGCCTTCACAACAGCCATTTAAGCAGGTATACCTTACCTCTCTTTGCCTTTTGTTACCTGCCTTCATCTAGTTAACCTTGAGACTGGATCGCTGTCTCATGCATGGGTGGGAGTCTCCCTTAGGTCCGTCTGTCCTCCCCAGCACTCGTGGATAGGGCTCCTTCTGTGGACCATCAGGCCTCTGATGCTGATTAGATGCTGGCTCTTTGGGCCTCTGAGTGTTGCCTGCTTTCTGCCTCTCTCTTGGCTGTCTGTGCTACCCCTGTGGATTTATGTGACCCTCCAACACAAATCCTCCTCATCTTAACCCATCCATCTATAGCAGAGCC
Source organism: Diceros bicornis minor (assembly GCF_020826845.1). Classification (NCBI taxonomy): domain Eukaryota; kingdom Metazoa; phylum Chordata; class Mammalia; order Perissodactyla; family Rhinocerotidae; genus Diceros; species Diceros bicornis. The sequence continues at coordinate 16,781,204 of NC_080742.1, read as the reverse complement.
GTCACTATAGCAAGGGCTATGTTGGTTTCAGTAACAATAAAAAGCAACAATGTTGACTTTGATATATATTTTAAATTATACACATTTTAATGGTATTTTCTGTTTATCATAATGAAATAACTGAGACATAGATAAGCCAGCTCCCCCTTTTTACTAGATTATGACTTTGAGCAAGTTGCTTAATATCACAATGCCTCATTTTCCTTATGTCTGTAATAGGGGCAACTGTAATGGCTACATCATAGGCAGCTGTGAGGACTCACTGAGTCCATCCATATAGAATAGCGCCTGCACATTATAAGCCCTCAGTGAGGGTCAGCTAATAATAATAATAAGTACAATTATAAGTATACTCATTATAACAATACTTATTATTATTTTCAACTCCCTTTCTTATGTTTTAGATTACTTTTTGGTTTTTTGGCTTTTATTTAGTGACTGTCAAGCAAAAAGAAAGTTTGTTACTTGAGAGAATGATCAATAATCTCTTCACAAAATTCACAGCAATATTTTACCCTTAATTGACAAGTCTCTCTTGAAAGATTGGGTTGGCTTCTCCATAGTTTGGAGCCATCTTGAGTTTTTGGCTGTCAGGGAATTCTAAAATAATTCTGATTGCTAGTGAAATAAATCTTGGGACTCTCAAGAAAAGACGAGTAGAAGTGATGCATGGATACAATTGAGTTGCTTTATTTATTTAGGGTTTCCAGAGGTAAAAGATTTTGATGAATCATTTAAATAGTAATCCATCCTTTTGTTCAAGAAAGGCATGAATCACCTGAATGTTAGATGCTTTCAAGGTCTCAATGGCTTTGGATTCCTGAAAACATTTTAATGTTGGCAGGTTTAATGTTTGTTCTTTGTATCAGTAAGAACTTAGGAGGACGCAGAGGACACACTTAAAAGAATAATTTAAGAGAGTTAAATGAAGGCACTTTTTGTAAAGCTGTGGGCAGGATTATGGCAATGACCTCAGGATGGTGATGAGGCACCCAGGGACTAGCAGTAGAAGGAAGCTGTTACACAAGAGACTTGAAGGTGCATGGCAGAGAACAGAGAGAGTGATGATCAAGGTAGAGGGACTGCTTGATAGGAGTGGCTCCAGGTGGAAGCACACACCTGCTGCCAAAACTGCTTCCTGGCTGGGAGGGTGCTGGGGAATACTGACCCTGATCTCTTCCCTCCCTCACTCTGATCTCTTGCCTGTGCCTCCCATTGGCCTAATCTAATTGAAGCCATAGGGCATGGGATCCAGGAGATGCCGTGTACAGAAGTCAGCCTCTCGGGGCAGAGTGCAGGGCAGAGAAAAGGAGAGAGTGGTTATGGAGGCCACAGTGCATAGCTAGCATACTTCTATCTGTAAGCTCCGCCCTGCCCTGTACTCTGGACCACTTCAACATCCTGAACAGGCATATTGTGCCTCAGGATATCAATACCAGTTATTCTGAGTGTAGAGACTCCGTTTCTCAGAGCTGAGCTTCTCCAGGCAAGAGTCGTTCTCCTTTTGCATGGTGCCTTGGGTATCAGTTCTACGTACTTGGTGTCTGAGTGCCAGAACAAGCCATTGAGGAAACTGGGCCTTGATTGCCTCATTTACAAAATCTTAGGGTTAGAGCAGCTCAAAAATTCAATTTAAAAACATTTCTTATAATTTCTGACCTAAAGAACATACCAACCATGATTTTTCTGTCTTCATAAGTTTAATTTAGACAAATGTACTTCTATATAACTCCAAGGTAACTGTGAAAATTTTAGTTTCAATATAAATAAATTGTGGGTCACACCTGTTGCAAAAAACTTGAAAGATAGAATGAAAGGGTAAGGTTAGAAAAGGGAGGTAAGAGGAATTGCTACAAACTCCAGGGGTTGACGTAATGAAGTCTGAGAAGCCATAATGATAAGGCCTGGCAGACCTGGGCCTTAGGAATCAGACATCATCGACTCCTGAGTTGAAATACAGAAATTTGGATAAATTTGGAAATCTCTGAACATTTGGATACAGGAGTAAACAGAAAAGAGTTCCTTGTTTGTGTACTGTCTGCAGCAACACAAAATCCATTTATAAACATCTGGTTAAAACTAGAGATTGGGAAGATCTTGAAAAGTTTCCAAGAAAGAATGAATTGTATTTATTTATTACAAATTAATAGCACCAAAATTAATACCACTGAATCCATAATTACTCACTTATGATGTATAAATAGTATTGGTGCCTGTTTTTTTGTTGTTGTTGTTGCTACTGATTTATTTGGGAGGAGGTTAAAAAATTAATCACTTTCATATGTTTTCTTGGTATTTCAAACCTATTTTTCCAATAGGAACTTAAGTTTTTCAATGTCAAAATCATGGTATTCTTCAAGAACTTTATCTTTAGAGCTGATGACAGATGTAGTATATCTATGTCACATGTTCCGAAAATGAATATGTTTTAGGAACTTTTCAGGACACACCAGTTAGCAAATCAATCAAACAAAACTCAATTGTATCCAAACCCCAATCCTTTAACTGAACTACAAAATTTTACTGCATTATGAAATTTACTGCCTAGGTAAATTTCATACATAATAGCTTAAAATCTGACCTGTTGTTTTTGTTTTTTGTTTTACTGCTCAGAGAAATGCAATATACCTTATTAAAAAATAATAAGACTTTTGAAAAATCTGATAAAGTTTCATTCTTCATAATGAATCATAAATGTGTTCCTTTTTCTTTTAGTTAGTATTTTGTATAGTGTGCATCAAAGGCTACTGAAGAAATAAAATTCAATACCATAGTTTACAACAGAGTCAGCAAACTACAGCCCGTGGGTCAAATCTGGCCTGCTGTTTTACTATGGACCATGAGCTGACTATGGTTTTTTTGCATTTTTAAATGGTTTAAAAATTCAAAAGAGGAATAATATTTTGTGATGTGAGAATTATATGAAAACTTCCATGTTTATAAATAAAGTTGTATTGGAACACAGCCCTGTCCATTCATTTGTGTATTGTCCATAGCTGCTACAATGCCAGAGTTCAGCAGTTGCAACAGAGACCATATAGCTTTCAAAACCTGAAGTGTTTACTGTTAGCACTTGACAGAAAAAGTTTGCCTACCTGTGGTTTACAGGACTCTATTAAAATTCATTTTTTAAAAGAAATGTATAGAATAGTATTTAAAACATAATATTCAACTATCTATAATCTTCTAAATTTAATGTCTTTTAAAGAATAATTCCTGTTACGATAAGTGTTCAAAATAATAAATTAATTCTACATAATGTGTTAATAACAGTGTAAATGTTCCCTTTTGATCAATTTGTTTGGCCTCAGAAATAATAGACAACAATGGTTGAAATCTGGCTAATACAAACATTCTCTTTTAGATGAATTGTGATTACATCAGAAATATTTCTCTGAAAGAATTATGATGCTTGGTATAATATTTCATAGACTATTGACATGTAAGTTTTCTTTTAGGGGAAGACTGTTTTCTCCTCTTTGTGGTGTGATGGGAAAATAACAAGCTTCAAGGGAAATTACCTTCAGTGATGAGGAACTTGAGAGACAGTATAATCAAAACTGAAAGATCTTAAGCAGTCTGAGAACCAAGGATAAGAGTTGGCAAATGTAGTCTACTGTGAATAAATGCTGAATAAGAGAGTCTAGGAAAAGGAGACAATAAGAGGTAAAATCTGTTAAACTTCAAAGTGCTAAAGAATAATAAAAAAGGAAGATTTAAGAGTTTTATAAAGGGGGAAAAAAGGCTCTTAATCTTAATACCAAAGTGGAACTGCCGTGAAAAAGACAAAGTGGGTGCTGAGCTGTACATTATTGTGAGAGCAGTGTGTGATAAATCAGGGAAGTGGTCAAAGTATCAGAATTCACCTGCAGTAAAATTTTGATGAGGTCAACAGATACCATGGATATGACTTACTATGTACGTTTGGATTCTTTCTCAAATAGAGAAGGAAGTTTTCATTTCTGTGACAGAAGGGTTAGAAACCCAAGTAAGACATTGCTATCTATCAGTTACAGTTTACTATCTAACCACAATTTATTTTAAGTTTAGGTCTCATGTATTTAATTTAAATAACTCATTTTTGTGTGCATGTCTCATGAACTATGCAATTCAAATTTACTTTTGCTGATGTCAATGAAAGCTTTAAGAAAATACTCTAAGCAAGTCATCTAGTAGTCTATGGAATATATTATCAGTGAAGGAATTATTACATTGTAAACTAGCTAAAAGATAGTCCTCAAGATCCATCTCTTCCTAAATGGTCTAAAAGAAGTGTTACAACTCATTATTGCCACTTACAAACTATGATGGGATATATTTTGGAGAGGCATTTTTGTAAAATGAAGCAAAATGCAGCTGAAATAAAAGAAAATGAATCCAGGTAAATTATATGCAAAGAGAGAGGAGTTACCTGTTATTAATAATAGAATTACTTATGACTATAGGTATTTTCTATGCCATTAGGTAATTAATTGCTTTGTCATAATTGAAAAAACCTGAATCAGAGTAAAAATGAAAAATTCATCTATTAATTTGTATTGCTGTGAGATTAAATGAACATGGTTTGCTTAAAGGAAAAAATGTAACTGCTTATTGGAGGTGAAATCTTCATTTTAATCACTTGTAACAAACATGAATATCCTTTAAATCCAACATTGATTCATTATAAAAGCCTTGATTAAACGTTTGTTAAACACTCCATAACCTTATATTTATAACTTTATTATAGAAGTCTTGTTTAAACATTGCATATCTTTGAATGTAAAGTATTGAATATGTTAATGCTAAGTGGTGATCATAAAACAGCTTTAAGAAACTTTAAAAAGATCTTATCCTTTTATGGATGAAGGCACACAATTCATTCCATATCTATCTACTCAGAGGGAAAGAGAGCAACCTTGTATCATATTACCTCTAAAGATGTCCCAGAACTTGAGTCAAAAATGAATATCTTTGATTTGAATACAACCATATCTTTGATTTGAATTACTCCTGAATATTTTATTGAAATTCTCAGAAGAGATGTCTATTGAACTGTTCTCTATTTGAGGAAACTATCCTGAAATCACTGATTCCTTGAAATTAAGTGAGGTGTTTTTTTTTTTTTTCCCTTCCATTTATGGAGGGGATGGGTAGAGTATATTTATTTGATTGCTTTGAATCAATCTTCATTATAAACAAAGGAGAAATAAATTAAATCTTTCTGCTTCCAGTAACTAGACCCCAAATACTTGTCAATGCTCAAATAAGTATTTATATTTACGTAATTGGGGAGTTCAACTAAAAGAAACGAGTACTAAAATGTTTGTACTTTTAGAAAGTCTCAGACCCTTCCCCTTTGCTAGAAGCAGCTACATTAACTCACTAATGGAATATTTTATGTATTTACAAATGCATACTTTGACCTATTTAATAAAATGTTTAAAAATTGTGCACATTTTGAGAAAACATTTTAATTCTCAGTATTTTAAATTGGAAAAATCTTTCAGTTTTGCTCACCAAGATGAGGATAAACTTAGGAAACAAAAGAAAAGCAAGATTGCGTTTTCAGAATTGCAGAGTGAGAATTTCTGAAAATCCCCACCTCCATAAAGCATCAAGAATGCTGGCAAAAATGTCAAAAACAACTTTTTCAGAACTCTAGAAATTAACTAACGGCTTACAGCAGTCTGAGGTGTATTTATCCAGGAAAATTGGCTGAATTTCATTAAGAATAGTGGGTTTTATAGCATTTTAACATTCCTTAGTCCCATACCCCTCTCCCCAGCTCTGCATGGTAGGCTTGAAAACCAACAGCCTCATAACTACAGTAGCTGTGAAAAGCAGTGTCTTAGGCGACAGGATGGATTTGGAGCTTCCCAAAAGTCTCATCCTCATAGAATTGTCATTGTTTGACCTGTCTAACAGCTTAGTGAAAAGTTCCATTGTCAGAGGTTATCTTTATTGGACCTAACTCAGAGCCCTCTCTGTCTCATCCCCAGGATATTTGTTGAACAATCAGTAGCAATTGTTTAACATCACAGCTGCCTGAGGTACTGTTACCATGTGGGGCTAATGAGAGGCTGGTGAAAAAACTTAAAAGGAAAAACTGTGAAATGGGTTATCCATTGGAAGCTTTCAAAAGCTCCAACATATTCCTGGGAATCGAGGAAGCCACATGAATATGAAGGAATGTTCACATGTCCAGGAAAGATGTGAAAAGGCCCTAATCTCTCATCTCTAGCTGAACTTAAGGCTCTGTGTGAGCAGGAAGTGAAGGCTAAGACACAGTTGTAAACTGTCTGCCAAAGCATTGAAGATGTGCCCCAACATAGAGCCCCTCAGCAAAGGCTGGGAGACTTACTGATTTGAAGAATTTAAAGATAGCTCTGTCAGATCATTAGCTGACTACTAAGCTAACTGATCAGAGACTTCGGTGGCTACAAATAACAAAGAATACAGACTTTCAAATTTTTAAAGAATTAGTCCAGGAAAGTCATTAAATAAACTAACAGCAGCAAACAGCAACAAAAGTCAACCCTGGGGAGGGAGAATCTGATTTCCAGATTTTGCTACATTATATTATTTAAAATGTCTAGTTTTCAACAATAAATTTTGAAGCATGCAAAGAAACAGGAAAGTATGGCCCCTATACAGGGGGAAAAAGCAGTCAATAAGATATACGAATCTCGGGCCGGCCCCGTGGCTTAGCGGTTAAGTGCACGCGCTGCGCTGCTGGCGGCCTGGGTTCAGATCCCGGGCATGCACCAACGCACCGCTTCTCCGCTGAGGCTGCGTCCCACATACAGCAACTAGAAGGATGTGCAACTATGACATACAACTCTCTACTGGGGCTTTGAGGGAAAAAATAAATAAATAAAATTAAAAAAAAAAAAAACTCAATGCTTGATGGATTAAAACTAAGTTTAAAAAAAAAAAAGATATAAGAATCTCAATAAATTTCAAGCAGGAAAAACTCAAAGATCCATACCTAGACACATCATAGTCAAACTGTCTAAAGCCAAAGACAAAAAATCTTGAAAGCAGTAAAAGAGAAGCAACTCATCATATACAAGGGATCCTCAACAGGACCAATAGATGATTCTCATCAAAAATCATGGAGGCCAAGGTAATGAGATGAAATGTCCAAAGTGCTAAAAGAAAAAAGATTATCAAGAAATCTAAATTCGGCAAAACTATTCTTCAAAAATGAAGGAGAGATTAAGACAAAAGCAGAGAATAACAATTCAGCAATAATAGTTGGAGACTTAAATGCACACTTTCAGTAATGGATACGCAGCAGAAGTTCAACAAGAAAATACAAGATCTGAATAACATTATATGCCAATTAGATTTAACAGATACCCATAAACACCCCACACAACACTAGAATACACATTCTTCTCAAGGCACATTGAACATTGGAACAGAGCACATATTAGGCCATAAAAGAAGTCTCAAAAATTTTTAAAAAACTGAAGTCATATAAAGTATGTTTTCTGACCACAATGGAATAAAATTAGAAATGATTATCAAAGGAAAATTTGGGAAATTCACAACTATGTGGTAGAAATTTAAAAATAAATTCCTAAATAACCAATGAGTCAAAAAAGAAATGAGAAAGAAAAGTAGGAAATACTTTAAGAAGAATGAAAACAAAAACACAACATACCAAAATTTATGGGATCCAGCCATAGCAGTGATTAGAGGGAAATTTATAGCTGTAAATACATATTAAAAAAGAAAGATCAACTTCAAATCAATAACCTAATCTTCTACTTTATGAATTAGAAAAAGAAGAGCAAATTGAACTCAGAGCAATCAAAAGGAAGGAAATAATAAGAATTAGAGTGGAAATAAGTGAAATAAAGAATAGAAAAAAACAATAGACAAAATCCAGGAAAGCAAAATTTTGTTCTTTGAAAAGATCAACAAAATTGATAAACCTTTAGCCAGACTGACTAAGAAAACAAGAGAGAAGACTCAAATTACTAAAATCAAGAATTAAAAAGGGGACATCACCAGCAACCTTACAAAAACAAAAAAGATTATAGAGAAAGAACAATTGTGTGCTAACAAATTAGATAACCTAGAGGAAATGAACAGATTTCTATAAAGGAAAAAACCTCTCAAACTAACTCAAGAAGAAATAGAAAATCTGAATAGACATCTAACAAATAAAGAGATTGAATTAGCAATCAAAAAAACTTCCCACAAAGAAAATTGCAGACTGAGATATTTTCACTGGTAAATTTTACCAAAAATTTAAAGAAAAATTAACACCTGTCTTTTGCAAACTCTTCCAAAAATAGAAGAGGAGAGAAGACTTCCCAAGTCATTCTATGAGGCTGTTAATCTGATATAATAACCAAAGACATCACAATTAAAGAAAATTACAGACCAATTTCCCTCATGAATAGAGACAAAAAAAAAAATCTCAACAAATACTAACAAACTTAACCCAACAACATATAAAAAGGATTGTACACCATGACCAAGTGAGATTTACACCAAGATGACAAGTTTGATTTAACCTAGGAAAATCAAGTAAATCAACACAATGCCTTATCTTAATAAAGGGTAAAAACAACATAATAATTTCCATAGATACAGAGAAAGCACTACACTAAAAACAACACATTTTAATGTTACAACACTCAATAAACTAGGAAAAGAAAGGAATTTCCTCAACCTAATAAAGGCCATCTACAAAAAACCCACGGATGACATCATACTTATTCATGGAAGACTATGCTTTCCTCTTAAATCAAGAACAAGATAAGTACGTATGTATTCTTGCACCATTTCTATGCTACGTTATACCAGAGATACCAGCCTGGGATATTAGCAAAAAAGAAATAAAAGGTATCTAGGTTGAAAGGAAGAAGTAAATCTACCTCTATTTGCAAATACAATGACCTTGTGTACTGAAAATCCTAAGGAATTCATGCACACTAAAAAACTATTAGAAGTATTAAATAAGTTCAGTGAGGTTGCAGGGTATAAATCAATATACAAAAAACAATTTAATTTCTATGTATGACCAAACAACAATCTAAAAAGTAAGCAAAGAAAATAACTCTATTTATAATAGCATCAAAAAGAATAAAATATTTAATAATAAATTTAATCAAGAGGTACAAGACTCATACACTGAAAAATATAAAACATTGCTGAAAAAAATTAAAGAAGACATAATAAAGGGAAAAACATCCTGTGTGCATGGATTAGAAGACTTAATATTGTTGGGAGGGCAATGCCCCCAAAGTGATCTACAGATTCAATGCAATCCCTATCAAAATCTCAACAACCTTTTATGCAGAAATGGAAAAGCTGATCCTAAAATGCATATGTCATCTCAAGGGACCCAAACAACCTAAACAATCTTGAGAAAGAAGGACAAAGTAGCAGAGGTCACACTTTCTGACCTACCAAGCTATAGTAATCAAAAACAGTGTGACAGTGGCATAAAGATAGATATATAGACCAATGGAGTATAACTTGGAATCCAGAAATGAACTCATACATGTATCATCAATAGATTTTTGACAAGGGTGCCAAGACAATTCAATGGGGAAATGATAAACTTCTCAACAAATGGTACTAGGACAACTGTTTATCCACATGCAAGAGTGAAGTTGTATTCCTTCCTCAAGCCATTGAAGAACACTATCAAGAAAGTGAAAACATAGCCCACATAATAAGAGGAAAATATTGTAAATCATATAACTGATAAAGGACTTGTATCCAGAATATTTAAAGAACTCTTGCAACTCAACAATAAAAAGACATATAACCCAATTAACAAGTGGGCAAAATAAGCTATACAAATAGATAATAAGCACATGAAAAGATGCTCAACATCATCAGTCATTAGGGAAATCCGAATCAAAACCACGATGAAATAGCACTTCACACCCACTAGAATGATTATCAAACAGGTGGATAATAACAAGTGTTGACAAGGATGTAGAGAAATTGGAACTCTCATACATTGCTGGTGGAATTGTAAAATGGTACAACTACTTTGGAAGACAGTTTGGCAATTCTTCAAAAAGTTAAACCTGTAGACCCAGTAATTCTACTCCTAGATATATGACCAAGAAAAATGAAAATTTATGTTCATACAAAACCTTTATATGAATATTCATAGCAACATTATTCAGAATAGCCAAAAATAGAAACAACTCGTGTCTATGAACTGATTAACGGATAAACAAAACATGCTGTATTTATTCAGTCATGAAAAGGAATAAAGTACTGATCCATGCTAACAACATGGATGAAGCTTGAAAATGTTACGCTAAGTGAAGGGAGTCAGACACCAAAGGCCACATCTCGTATGATTCCATTTCTATAAAATGTCCAGAATAGTCAAATCCATGAAGACATAAAGTAGATTAGTAGTTGCCAGGGGTTGGGAGGAGGGTGGAAAGAGGGTTGACTGCTAATGAATATGGGGTTTCTTTTTGAGGTGACAAAAATATTCTAGGATTAGATGGTGATGATTGCACAGGTTTTTGGATATCCTAAAAAACATTAAATTATGCACTTTAAAAGAGTGAATTTTATGGTATACAAATTATCTCACCAGAAAGCTGTTATAAAAAATAAATAAAATAAAAATTTCAGTGCTATTAATCATCCAGGGAATGTGGATATGAATGAAGCCAACTCAATGGGGAAGGGCGTTTCACAGCTTTGAAGCCCTAATGAACATCATGCTGTCATTACATCGAGTTATTTTATAGTCTGAGGTAGGATATCATCAATAATAATACTGGCTCTTCAAAAAACCTCAAGTACTGTCAGTAAAAATAATGTATACATTGAATTTAAAAAAAAAAAAAAAGCAAGATAATTTCAGAAAGAAAAGCAACAGATCTGAATACCCTGCAATGCAGTAGCTGTGGCCCATGTTACTCATTGATTTGAAACCCTTAAAGAATTATGACCAACTGCTAGAACATTATTATGTTTGAAGCGTCAAATTTCATTTCAGTTTTAGTGTTTTGAAGTGGCTTTTATGAAGTATCTATGCTGGAAAGTTTCATTTTTCCTTTCATAAACCAATGTAGTCTCATATGGAAAAAACTCTGATATGAGCTACATCAGAATATTTTCCCTTCTTGGTATTGGGGGCAGGAGTGCCAGAAGAGGAAGAAACAGCACCCTAAAAGACTTTATTTTTCACCTATTTGTTTATTGCACTATGAGCTTGCCTATTTTTTAACAGTTTATATACAAGATAATTTTTAATTAAAATAGATCCTCAAGTATTTTTCTTTTACAAATGAGCCCCACATTTACAACTAGTATTTCCTTTCCTAAGCTTATTTTTTTAATTATTCAACAAGTTAACTGAGCAACTACTTACAATGCATATGCTAGTGACGATGCAATGATAAGCAAAAACAGGTATTGTTCTTGCTTTATGGAGCTTACAGTTCGGTAGGAGAGATAGTCAAGAATTGACTTCCTTCATTAAGTAGTAGATAATAACAACAATAAACAAACACATAGGGACAGAGATTGGATTGGTGGTTACCAGAGGGGAAGGGGGGAGAGAGGAGGGTGAAAGGGATAATTCAGTACATGTCTGTGGTGATGGGTTGTAATTAGTATTTGGGTGGTGAACATGATGTAATCTATGCAGAAAGAGAAGTACAATGATGTACACCTGAAATTTTTACAATGTCATAAACCAATGTTACTGCAATAAACAAAAAATTAAAAAAGGAAAAAAAAGAAAAAAGAAAAAAAGAATTGAATATTCAAGGGGCCGGCCTGGTGGCGTAGCGGCTAAGTACATGCACTCTGCTTCTCTGGCCTGGGGTTCACAGGTTTGGATCCTTGACAAGCACTGCTTGTCAAGCCATGCTGTGGTGGAGTCCCATGTAAAGTGGAGGAAGATAGGCAGGATGTTAACCCAGGGCCAATCTTCCTCAGCAAAAAGAGAAGGATTGGCATCAGATGTTAGCTCAGGGCTAGTGTTCCTCACACACACACAAAAAAGAATTGAATATTCAAATAATTGAAAGTATAAATAAAAACTGCAAAGTGAGTAAGTAAAGTCACTGTTAGGAGACTTTGTGACAGAGGGACCTGATCTAGGCTAGCATGTCTAGGATTCTCCTCTCAGGAAATGCTCTTAGAGCTGAGATTAGCAAGACAAATAGAAATTAAGCAGATAAAGAGGGGATGGAGTAGGAGTGAGAGTGTCCCAGGCTGGTGGCTTCATCTTAAAACTAGAAGGAAATGGATGTGTGAGAAGGCCCTTGTTCACACTATTAAAAAGGGGCATGTAAGGTGGGGTTAGAGAGTAGACAGGGGCCCCAGCTGTGAGGCTGAGTTAAGGACTTAGATTTCTTTTTTGTGTGTGTGAGGAAGATCAGCCCTGAGCTAACATCCAATGCCAATCCTCCTCTTTTTGCTGAGGAAGATTGGCCCTGGGCTAACATCCGTGCCCATCTTCCTCTACTTTATATGGGACACCACCACAGCATGGCTTGACAAGCAGTGTCCCTGCGTGCCGGGGATCCGAGCCCGGGCCGCTGCAGTGGAGCGCGCACACTTAACCACTATGCCACCAGGTGGCCCCAGGGACTTAGATTTCTAACCTGAGAAGGAAGAGAAGATAGGAGTTGTATGCCTGGGGGCTCAGGAAGACAGACAGGATCAGATATGATTTTGAAGAATTTCTTTGGCTGTGATGGACAATGGATTGTGGTGGAGAGAGAATGAAGGTGGGAAATTCACTAGTGGTTACCACAGAGACCAAATAGGAGATCATACTACTTGGACTGAGGTGGCAAGACATGGAGAGAAGTCAACAGATTTGAGAAATATTTGGGAGAAAATTGAAAGGACTTTTGATGGGTTAGATATTAAGAGTGAATGAAGAGTAGATCTGAGATGACGCCATAGTGCTTTGTACCTGTCTTTCGTAATAGTTGTGCTTTGCACTGTATTTGCCGACTCCTTACCCTCCTCTCCCATTAGAATGTAAGATTCCTTGAAGGTAGGTACACTCTTATTTATCTTTTTTATGAGCTGAGGCATATTGCACAAAGAAAACATTCTATACATATTTGATGATGGATTGGATTGAATTGAAAACAAAAAGAAAGCCTTCAAAAAGCTATTAAAAACATTATTCTCCACTGCCAATAATTTAGATGCTTCTAGAAGATATTATTTTAGGTCTGAGTAGGTCTAAGCAATTATTTATTTTACCTGGTTGTTAGGCAGCTACTGAGGCCAGCAAGTGGATGTACATGATTTATTGACCCTTATTCAAAGACACAGGGAGCTGCCCAGCATACTTTAACTATGTTTAGCTTTATTGCTCCCTGGAGAAACATTTTGTCATTGATTGCATATTTTGTGTTGTCGAAAAATGAATTTCATTAATACTAAGCCTATTTTATGATATCAATATAAATTTGGAATGTATACAACCATTAATTCAGCATATGCATCTAAACAGATGTTTCATATAATAAAAAGGAACATTAAGGAAGGGTCACTGTGCACATTTGGAGCAGTCAAATAGGTTAAGTAATTATGAGAGAAATAAAAGGATGCCTGAGACCTCAATCTAAAATTAAATTGCAAAAAGATGAACTCTGTTGACAAATCATTAGTGCTGACAATCTCTTACCCTCTTCTCCTTCCAACACATAATTATACAGGTACCTCACTATTTTTTAAAGGAAAAGGTGAAAGCTTTAGGTATTGATAATATATTATAAAATTCTTTTTACCTAGGGATTGCACTTTTTTTGACCAAATATTCATTTGTATATTCTCTACAATACAGGTAGTGGCATTAGAAATAAAGCAATGCAAATTCATAGTCAAGAAGCACTTCAACGTGTCATAGTTTCACTATGTCACTAGGATAATGTTTAAGGCTGTTTCAGATCATTTGCATCTATGACAATTCTATTAATAATAGATTTTCTAGTTTCATAGCTAGATATGTGGGTACTTCAACCATTTGTTTCTTTCCAGGGTAAATTTCTCCTTTTATTAAAAATAAAAATTAGAAATGGCCATAGCCACTTAAGACACTAATACATCCACTAGCAAAGCATTAAAGCACTATTTTCTTTTGTCTTCTTTAGAAAAGTAAAATGAAACTCTCTGTTTTTTAAGCCCTTGTTTATAAGTTCTTCTTCCCTTGGAGAATATATGTGTAGTAATTAGACTAGGAGTCTTTAAAATTGACGTAGAATACCTTATCTGCCACTTTGTGAGCCTGCTTTGTCGTGAGTTGTATATGAATATGTCAGGGACAGCATTATTAATGTATAGTGAGAATTAAACCAATTAATACTTAAATGATCACAGTATTCTCTTACTTCCCCCAGCTTCTAGCTGCTTACCATTTTGGCACTCGGATGCACTTTTGTTATATATAATCGGATAGTATTTTAAGCAGAGGGAATACTTAAGGAGTCAAAGATGCTAAGCGATTCCACATTACAAGCAGCTGAGAGATGAGGAGAGTGGAGAGGAAAAAAAAGACACAGGCTGAACTTGGGACAACCGGGAATTGAGACTGGGAGAAATGATTCAGGGAACAGCTGCTATGTTAAGAAAATCAGGGTCAGGGAGAAAAGAATTCTCAAGATACTTGCCGTGCCTTAAAATGCATTTATGTGTGAGAGATTGAGTAAAGAATTGGAGCATTTTAATTACTTTTTCCCTGCATGAACTGTGATTCTTTGAATGTAACACCTCACTGAACTTGAGCCACTCGGGAGCCTTGGATTTATTCAGATTACACACAGACGCACACTCACACTCACGCTCACTTTCATATGCGCACACACACATACACGTAGGCTAATATGCCTATTTTGTTCATGATAAATACAAAAATTTAAAAAATTGTGTTTATTGGTGTAATTCCTTAGCATACAGCAGCTAAGTTATGAAAATGGCTCTCATCAGCCTCTAATTGCCAAGAGACTGTCATCTGAACACAGACCTACCTAGATGGCCTTATTTATTCTGAGTAGCACTCACTGTTATATGAGTTAAAATAAAACCCTGTTGACTCAGGAAGATGCCATGTGATTTTTACAGAACAATCTAGAGAAAACTGTGTGGGCCAAGACTAGACTTTGTGTTTCTCAGGCTCTTTCTAGGTGTGCCAACTTTATAATGGATTTTAGCACTGTCTTTTGTGTAAATATACTCCTGGCAGAGATGAAATCTTTTCATTCCTGAGCTCTGAGTGTATAAGTCAGTAAGCTGTGACAAGTAGCTATAATGAAAGCTGGCTGAGTTTTCTTTGATTCTCTCTTCCTTCTCCTCCTAACTCACTGTAAGAGCTTTGGAAGTATCCATCCACCAAAAAGCACAAATGAAATTGGTTTGTATTCAGTTGTACTAAGAACTCTGTGGAGAACTCTTAAATAGTATGAGCATGCATTGAGTTCTGTTGTAACTCTTCTCCATTACTACATGAGGGCCTCAAACCAAAGACTGATTGCTTTCTAAATTGTGCATTTGGGCAAGGAATGTTGAATGGCTTTATAGTCTCCTACCTAGCATCTTACAGTAGAACTAATGGATAAGATCTTATCAGAATGAGCACCTTCCTACACTGCTAATGGAATGGTAAATTGGTACAGCCTTCCTTTTGGGACAAATGTCTGCATGATTCAAAGCTTCAAATTTGTCTTTACCTTTTGTCCCAACAATTCCACTTTTAGAAATTTATTACAAGGTAAAAATATTAAAACTATATGCAGTGATGTATACATAAGATGCTAATCAGAGGGTTATTTATAAATGGTAAAAAAAAAAAAGAAAAGATCTAAATATCCAGCACTGATTAAATAGATTCTGGTAGACGATAGTACATCCGTGTAAAGATATGCTAGGTAAACATAAAAGATTATGTTGTCTAATATTATTGTTATTGATCATGAAACATGTTCAAGCTATATTAATGAAAAAGAAGGTTACAAAATAATATTATAGATATTTCTATTATCTGATTTTGATTTTCTGTTTTTTTAAATTTTTTTATTACAAATAATAGAAGCCCACTCTAGTTAAGCAAAAGTGAAATTATTAGAATAATGAGAGCTGGCTTGGGATTGGTCTGAAACCAAGAACTAGAGGGGGCCTGGGAAATAGGATCGAGAGTAGCAAGAACAGTCTTAATTAGCACAGCGTCACCTATGCTGCCTTTGCTGCTGTAACAAAGGAACTTTATATTTCCTCTCATCCTTGCATCACTCAAGATTCAAAGTCCCAGGGTAAAGAGTATTGTTAGCCTAATTGATGCCATTTCCCAGGCCCTGGCAGTTTAGGAAAAATAAAGAATCTGAGAATCTTCCACTTTCTACTTTGGGAATGGGATTTAGTAATTAGGAATTACCTTCCCAATAAGACTTTAGGCAATAGGAATAAAGTGGTTTCCCCAGAGAAAATCAGAGTGGGAGAAGATACTTGACATTTCCCCACATGGCATATGTCCACCACAATATTTTACCTTGAAAATAAAAATAAAAGTTATATCAAAACAAGAAAAAAAATGCAGCTTACTGGAAATCTACAGCCTGTCTAGCACTGTTAGTTGCTCGGGGGGTCAAAGAGAAGAATTACATTGTGCTTATCTTCCAAAAAGTAACATCAATTTAAAAGTCTACTATAACGGGAGATAGAAATTGTTTCTTCTTACACAGGAAAATAGGATATGCATTATAACATCATTTATCAATATCTGTCTATTTATGTCAGGAGAGCCACGGCTTCCTCTCCTGCAGTTCATCTCTGGACTTGGAATATAAATGCTCAGTATGCCGTTGTTGATAATGACATCTCAAAAGAGCCCCGCTAAGCTTTATCATTGTAACTCTTGATTTGGAAGGAAAATCATGTTTATGGAAGCCATATAAGACAATTGATAGAAATGTAGTTTCGCCAACATCATTTGAAAATAGCCCTAAAATATTTTCACCATCTGCTGTGTTACAGAGACCATGAGGTATTCTCCAAGAAGATCCTCTAAATTTGACCTCAAGAACTCTAGTCCATCTGCTCTGAATTAAGACTAAACTAGTTAGTACCTGGGTACTTGGTTCAGAGCCAGTATTTCTCTAGGATACAACTGAAAGGTTGATGTGGTTTAAGATGGCTTTTTTGTCATTGAGTTTGATGCAATATAAAGTTAAGAATATAATTGCAGGTAGAGTGGACGTGAGAGTTTGAGAATGAAATGAATCTCCTTATTTTTGTTTGTCTTTTGTCCTTCTTAACTGTGACATGATTATGAAAACCATACAGCTAAATAAAACATTTTACCAATTAGTAAAATTGTATTTTCTGTGAGCATTGATGGAAATGGCTCTAAAAGAAAGTTTATTTTTAAGTGTCACATTATTTGAGTCTCTAAAACTGCCCAGATATTTAGATTTCCAAAAATATAAAGCTTCTAACAATTTATATGATTTTATTTTTAATTTATTCCCTTCTGTTTAGAAATAGTTGTTTTTCCCTGAAACTCTTTTATGTTAGGATGCATGGAAGCAAAATTTTAATTGTATCGTTATGTTCACTATTATCACATTGCTTTTCTAAGAATCTGCTATAAATCTGACTCTCAGAGTTCTATGGCAGACATTGTTGCCTACCTAAGAGCTGCCTTATTTGTTCATGCAGTGGGCTGAGATCCTTTGTTCTCAGGAATGGTGTTCACAAACTTTCCTTATCTTGGAAGGTAAGTCATGATTGCTTTAAGCCAATCATGATAATTCCATTCCCCTTAGTGATATGTCTGGGAGTGGACATGTGATCCATTTCTGGTCAATAAGATGTGGGAAATCTTCTCAATGGCTTCTGAAAGAGACTTTTTTACTCGATAAAAAGAGAGAAGCTCTAGAAGAAAAGGTTCTACTTCCCCCGCCATTTCATTCCTTCCATGACTGTGGTTGTGGTAGGACTTGATAGCTGGAGCTGAAGCAGCCATCTTATAACTGTGAGGTAAAAACCTGTAGAAAAAAGTGAGAATAAATAACAGAAAGAAAGAGTGTGAGTTCCTGATGATATACTTGAACCACTATGCCAAACCCTGGACTTCCAACCTTCAGAGCTCTTGTTGTATGAGATAATCAAATATCTTCATTCATCAAGCCACAATGAGTTGAGTTTTCTTTATATTGTAGCTGAATTCACCCTAACAGATATAGATCCTAAATATCAACTGAATCAAATACAAGTGGTCTTCAAAGTTCGTGTTTGACTTTCCTATCATGCATGTTTGACTTTCCAGTAATGCATACTTTGATACGCTTTCGTTGATTTTCACATACTTAATTCAAGTTTTCATACTTCGTTTGACAAATATTTCTAGCTATTGTATCGTGGTGTTTCCTTTCAGCCAACAATTTAGCAGTATAATCATCTTTACACATCAATACTTATGTAATTATTTTAATATTTTATTATATTTCTCTTCATTTACAGAAATGAATAGATAGCAGAAAAATGAAAGCATTAGAAATAACTTGTGAATAGAAATATTGATTGCATAAGCTTAACATAATTGAGATAAACATGAAATAATTAGATGTTCCAAAATACATGTACCTTTCACCTTAATGTGATGTCTGTTGGACTAAATCTAGTTTACTGTATGTTCAATTATGAAGTAGAATTAAACAGAAGGTAATATGTATTATGATATATTGGCTCATATATTCAAAGATGGTGTTTAAAGTCAAAGAGTAAGTAGATATTTTATTATTATATTTAGCTGCCTAAAATTGAAACTGTCCTTTTGGTTATTATTTCAAAAAGCTGTTGAACATTCATTTTCTGCTAAGGTGTTGGTGATCTAGTAACAAACAAGATAAAATATGATCCCTCTTTTCCTGGGACTTGTAACCTAGTGGGACATATAAACCATATATGGAATAGTTTATGTATACAGTCATGTGCTGCATAACGTCATTTTGGTTAATGACGCACCACATATACTCCCATATGATTAGTACCATATAGCTTAGGTGTGTAGTAGGCTATACCATCTAGGTTTGTGTAAGTACACTCTATGATGTTCACACAATCTCAAAATCACCTAAAGTAGCATTTATTATATGTATCTGTGTCGTTAAGTGACGGATGACTGTATAGAATGCTCTGTCTGGGTGTTATGAAGAATTGTGCATAATTGTCGTTATAGAAGCAGACCTTGCCTAGTCTGTGGGAATCTGTGAAAGTGTCTCTGAAGAAGTTATATTTAAACTGAGATCAAAGATCACAAGAAGGAGTAGGAATAAGACCAGAAAAAGGGAGTTAAAAGAAGGTAGTCTATTCCAGAAAGAGAGAACAGATGTGAAAACTCTGAGATAGTTAAGAGACCAGGAAGAAATCTAGTTTGGCCAAGGAATCAAAAAAGGAAAGAGAGAATGGGGCCAAATGGGGTTGGAAAGGCAGGCGGCACCAGGATCATGCAAGTCTTTATAAGTCTAAACACAAATGGGAACGTGGAAGGGTATTAAGGAGTGCAGTGTCATAATTCTGTTTTTAAAAGCCTCCCTGAAGTATTATATAAAATGAATTGGAGAGGAGCAAGAGTAGAAGGCAACGACTAGATAGGAGATTTCTCCAGTAGTCCTTGTGAAAGATGAAGGTGTGAAGAGAGTGGAGGCAGAGAGAAGTGGACAAGTTCAAGAAATATATCAGAAATAGAGTTAAGATACTTGGTCTTTCAAGGAATGAGCATATAATTTATCATCGAAACTAGAAAAATTTTGAGAATAAAAATTAATAATCGAGTCTCAGTTAAACAGGCATTAACTGGTACTGTCTTGGGCAAACCAAGACATATGGTCACTCTGGGCATAAGAGTTAATGGAGAATAAGACAGGACCAAATGCAATGCCAAATCCCCTTTGAACATGCAAATTTCTGACAATAATTACCTTTGGCCCTGGCCAATTTCAGAGCCACTTAAATTCTCAGATTGAATGTTAATTTATGGAATAGCAGACATTAGATTCCAATAGCTCCTTTTCCTGGTACTTTTGCATCTCCTGCTTAGACTTGGCCCCAAGAGTTTAATTCTTCAAAACAAAAGCATGGTGCTTATAAGATTTTAGATGACATGAGCAAGCACCCCCTCCTTTTTTTTTTTATAGAGCATGTCTCATAGCCCTTGTTTTTTTTGTGTCCCTTTGACTCTGCTGCAGAGGAGTCTGTGTCAAATGCATTACTTTTTCCTAGGTGTGACTGTCATTTAGGGGTCAAATTAAAGACCATTCAACCAGAGCAGTGACAACTATAGAACCTAGCCTTTAGCCAGCCTCCTCTCTAGAGATTTGCAGGGCAGCTGCTGAGAGTTTCACTTAATTACATAGTTTTGCAAAGCATTCCTGTCTTTGTATACTGTCGAGAATTAAATATGGTTGGCCTGTCATGCAAAGACTTACTGCTATGCCAAGTATTTCTCTTATCTTACCTCTGTGTGGTCTCCTATACATAATCACACTCTCCTAATTGCACTCAAAAATACTTTGCCTCTTATTCTCTCTTCTATTTCCAGGTAATTAATTCATTTTTAGAACTAGTTTTATTTTTGTTTGGATCTTTTTCAATAAATAGTGTCTTCTAGCAGTGTTCTCTAATTGTTGATATCATCAGTTTCTATGATTTAATTTTCTTTTACATCAACTACATAATAGTCTTTACTACCAGAAATTAGAACGGAAAACTTGTTTTAAAAGACAGTGAATATTGCAAAATATATATTAGAACCAATTAACTGAAAATAATTTGAAGAGTAGTTGTGCTTTAGGAAGAAAGTGGCAATAATAGACTTCAATCTGCCAAGGAATGTGCTAAATTGAATGCACTATAAAAGATTTCCAGTTAAATAGCAGATGATTGAGTGTCTTGATTACTTTGGAAGAGTCATATTTTCCCAAGTTTGTATAGAAGAACTTTGCCTTTGTTATTTTATATGGGGATACTTTGAGTTAACCCATGGTAAATAAAATTAATATTGAAGTTTATTAAACAGTAAAGTCTTGATTTGTTCTGAATCATCAAGGAAAATCATTCATTCATTCATTCATTCAATATGTATTGTTTGAGTACTTCCTGTGTGTCAGACACCATGTTATGCATTAAAGAAACAAAGATAGGTAAGATACTCTTCTTGCCCCCTAGGAACTTCCAGTCTAGTTTAGTATAAACAAATAGGTACAAATAAGTGTTGTGCATGTTCTAGTAGAATCTCTACAGGGTACAAAGGAGTGGCTGCTTTAACCTGTATGCATCTGAAAACAGCTGTGTAGGGAAGTGATGCCTAGCAAGGTTTATGGTAAATAGTCATTTCCACAAAATGAAGGGGCCAGAGTTAGTATATTTCTGTTGGGTATTGGTTGAGCTGATGTAACAAAAAGACTCCCAAGTACAGTGGCTTAAAAAAGGTGGCTTATTTCTCTCTCATATTACAACACAGAAATAGGAAGGTAGTCTAATGTACATAAGCAGCTCTGTTACATAGTTCCTTTGGGGACCAGGTTCCATCTGTTCTGTGGAACAGAATTTCATCAACAATTAGTATTTGGTGGACCCCATGAGCTGCAGATCCATATTCCTGCCCAAAGGAAGTGAGGCAAAGAGGAAGCAGAGAACAAGTAAATTTTTTCAAGAATATGACATACAAGTTGAACACATCATATGCTTACAGTTATTCATGTGTAATATATGGAAGCTTTTTAAACATTGAACATATATAGATTAATTCTTTATGAGTTAGGCTTAAAACTAGTGTATGAGTATTTAAACAAAATACTTCAATTCTCTTCTCTGCTAGAAAGATAAGTGTGTTCAGCATTCTGGGATCTGTTTTGCGCTAAACAGAGTTAGTCTGGCTAAAACCAGCTCTGTGGTCTCATGCAAGTCATAGAACTTTGAGTCTTAGATTTCTCTTCTCCAAACTGAGAGGTGTGAAAAACCAGGTGATCTGTTTGGGGTTTTTTCTGTATTAAAAGTCTTATGACTCAATATTTAATGCCATGCTCTAGTTAGTTATATTAAAGTGAGAAATGTATGAACAGAGAATTCTGCCAGTAGATCTTGAGCAGAATTTTTCCCCATAGTGAGAGGGAATAGCTAGAAGTGTTCTTTGCAGCACAAAGAGAACATTCCGTGTGAATATAGTCCTGTACTGTATCATCTAGGACACTCATTCTTTTTCTGCTGGCTCAGAAAAACAGATAATTTCTCATCAAAAGTGTCAGGACTGGCATTGTTGAGGCTACATACACAAGATGTTCTCAATTCCTTTGCTCGAACACGTATTTAGGAGGTTTGATGTGATCTTTTGGCCAGAAATCCATCCAAAAATTAAACTAAATTTAAGATGTAGAGGATTCTCTTAACCAAGGGATATGTGACAAGGAAGTAGTGGTTTAATAAGAACTTTAGTGCTTACTATTTGCTGTTTTGACTTTGTTTTTTAAGTAGATCTTGATTGTTTACAGGTATGGTTCTCTTGTTGGCAAAGGCTTGGTTTTTGTTGGCTTTTTTTGATTTGAGAAACATAAGGAAATGGAGATGGATTAGTGTGGAGAGATGTTTAGTGTAGATAAATAAGTATAATAATATTCCAAAGGAATTCCAACATTTGATTTTAGTGACTATCATAAAAAAGACAGGCTAGCTTTATTGGCTCATTTAGCTATTAAAAATAAATAAATAAATAAAAGCACAGCTCCTCCCCTTCCTAGTTGCCCCTTCTAGCTTTTGTATACTCACCATCTACTGAGGAAGGGACTCAACTAGCTGACCACCAGAGGTGGGAGATTTTTGCCCAATGGGGAAAAATCCTTGGGTCAATGTGAAAATTCATGATGGATAACAGAGTGGTTTACACTTTGTAAAGTCTAAGTGTCTTCTTACAACATGAAGAACAATCACATATTTTGCTAAACTAACTGGAAGAAGCTATGCAGGTTTGAGGAGACAACATATTTTCTAAAAAAAAAAAAAGTTTTTTTGTATCTACAGTACAATTTTGATTTGGCTGGCAATACTGTGGGGTAACTGGAATCCAAAGGAATAATAAACCCAGTTGTACATTTGTTGGAAACACAATTTTTGGAAGAGCAGATTGTAATAACTAAGTAGGTGAACCATACTGCTTTATGTAGCCAGTCCTACATAAAAATGGGGAAAATGAAGCCAGAGCAAAATGAGTTTTCTCGGTACACCCTATTGCTATTTTTGCAAATTACTTCTAAATTTTAGATTCAGGGTTTGTAGAATGATCCAGCTTGAGCCTTTCACTTGGAATTTATCAGGCAGTGTAAGGAAAGCACGTTTAAGCATTAGGCTTTATAAAACAAGCAAAGAAAATAGTTGAATCCTAATTGACCTTCACCAAGTTGTTTCTTTCTTTTAGGAGTTTGTGAATAGAGTTGCACTATATGCTCCTTTTTATCAAGATAGGTATTAGCCTCACCAAAAAGTCAGAATAGCTGTCTTTTCAGTGCGCTCATTGTTCATCCAACCCTTGTCAGAAAGTAGATGGGAAGTAATAAGAAGAACAGGGAAGTGAGGATGACAGAGAGAGAGCCAAGAGTTTCCTGACTGGAATACTGGGGCATGGGTGCACCTGGATTTTCTTTTTCATTATAGACTCATGACTAGATGTTTTTGAAAGTTAATAGACAATTTTTAGACCAATGTTAGGTTTCAGAGAAACTGAGCAGAAAGTGTGGAGAGTTTCATCTTTTGCATTTTTCAAAAGAAGAGTTAATTTCAGCGTTTCTTTTCAATGAAAACAAGCTACCTTATACATAGTTTTTTGGGTACTTGCCACAAGAACCACCACATTTTTTCCAAGTCAGCTGTATACAAGCTAACTGTCTTGTTTGTATTTTTTGATTCTCCTGTTCCAATAGCAGAAATGGCAGTGTGTGGACCTAAAGTATAGGGTGATATGGTTGTGATTAACAGTGAGCCTATAGTATGTGCTGTGCAAATATAGTCAATTGTGAACCTATAGTATGGGCTGTACAGTTACAACTAATCATCAGCCAAGAGTATGGGGTGGTATGGCTATAATCAATCATGGACCTCTAGTATGGGCTGTGCATTTGTAATTAATTGTGGGCCAACAGTATTGCGGTTGTAATCAAAGATTATGAAAGAAGAAACCAGGAAGAAGGGACCTAACATTTTATTGGACACCTGGTGTGTGCTTGGAAATGTCTTGTGGACTTTACCTATTATTTTATTTAATTCTTACAGAAGTACTATGAAGTAGGTGTTATAGGATTCCTGTGATGAGGGAATGGAAGTAGGGGAGGTTAAATAATTTTCCCCGAACCCCCCACGTATAAGATGTGGGACAGGTGTGTGAACTGCAAAGCCTGTACTCTTTCCACACCATCATCCCTTCTGCGCTTGACTTCATTTGTCTAGAGATGGCAACTATGTGGCATTCCAGGCCAGGAGCAGACATTCTTAATTGATCCAGAACATTTTTCTGTCCCCAACTTGCCCCTGAATTTCTTCTTCACTGCACTCTAGGTAGCCAAAATCAGTCAACTATGATTGATGTATAAGGTAGAACCTACTTGTCATCCCTAATCTTAGTCCCAGTACACAAATTCCACTTCTTTAATAATTCATTGCCTTCATCAAATCTTCCTTTTTTCCTCTTTTTCAATGTTACCTCAAACAAACGTCAATACTACCTTGAGCAGGTCTTTATTTGGGTCTATGAAGCTTTGATACTTTTGGCCTGTGCTATCCTAAACACTAGAAGATTTGTATCTACACTGTGCCTTCAAATACCCCCAACAACACTTCTTCGTAACTTGTGTGACAAATAATTAATTCCCCTTCTCAGTCTCTTTTGAGCTTGAGTGGGGGGGGGGTGTCATGCAACGGAAGGCCTGAGAAGAAAAGACTTTCTTCTAACAGCCTCTTAAGTGGCCTTCAGAGCACGCCTTAGGGGTAAGCATCAGCAACAAGGTAAGGTATTGAGCTTGCTCTTGGTTCTATACCACGCCCAGCAACGTCTTCCTAAGGATGTACAATAGCACAGGACCTCTTGTTTCATGGATTTTAAAATGCAGTTTTTCTCCTCAAATGAAAATACATGCTAAGTAAGCAACATTTGTTATGCAAATACTATTTAAATGCGCCTGAAGTACACAATTAGTAAATAGTTATTTGCTATAGGACTGTGCCTTGAAAATAATCCCTGCCTAGGCTCAACCAGATGGCATCCCTTAAAACCCGTCTCAGACAGAAATTCTGGAGCCACCACTGGCTTTAGAATCCATAGAATATATTATTTCCCTTCTTTTAACAGTAATTGTTACTTTATTTCAGCTCCTGTTGTAAGGAAGAGACTTTGTGTATTAGTTCATATAATGAAAGTTATTGTACTCACATGGAAGCCTGGAAATAGCTAAATCGTTCAGCCTCAGTCAAGCAGGAAAGATAGTAAGGTCATGGCCCAGGAAGGGCAGGACCTGTGGGCTAAGTCAGGCGACAGGATCTTTATTCTTATGCTTCACCATTACCTGCAGTCAGCTACTTTCCTGGCCTTTTCTCTGTGTAAATTAGCTACATTGCCCTCCACTCTGTATTTTTAATGGACTCCTGACTTCTGCTTCCTCTTAATTTCTGCTTTCTCATAACTTGGGCCTATACACGGCCTATTACAGTCTCTCCAGAATTTTCTGCATTATATTTTTTCTTTTAGCTTCAACTGCTACTGTTGTCAGCTTCTTCTGTATCTTTATTTTCCTGAGAGTGAGAATCTAATTGACCTAACAAGCAAGTATTAAGAAGAAAATAAAAATCATCCATAACCAAATGTTAGAGACAACTGCCATTATCATATTCACACAATTCCTTCCAGTCTATTTTAAAAAATATATGTGCGTACAAAAGATAATTACATAAAATTGGGCCTATTTTGTATATAGTTTTCCATTATTTTCTTACATTTAACCTTCTATCATTGGCATTTTCCAATGATATTAAATATTACTTAAAAATGTGTCTTTTAATGGCTATTCCTTGAAAACTTAACTTTGACATGGTCTTGAGGATTTTCTGTACTTTCCTTTCTTATACTTAGTAAGAGATATTTTGGTTTCATAGTTTCATAGGGAGCCATCATTAATTTCGCAGCAGGACAGAAAAAGGCCGTTGATTTCTTCTCCTCAGTTCGTCATGCTCCCTGCTAATACCGTCTTCTGCCGAAGATGAAGCTTCTTCAGCCACTGGCTGGGTCCCGGCGACACCTCATACTGCATTAGATGCACAACATAGGATTGACCTATGCCATACGTGAAATATTGATGATTTCCAACAAATCCACTAGTGAGCACAGGTAGACATATTAATTTTTAATTTAAAACCAGAGTGCAGAGTGAGCAACACGCTGCTTTGGCAGAACTGATCAATTAGGTTCTTTATACTAAGATCAGTGGCTTTTCTTTCAAGAGCACATAATTACGAAAACTATGTCTCCCTTTACATATTATTTATGGAATTTTGTTGAAAGGTAAAAGTCTCTCATGGATTTAAGTATAAGCCTGTTCTGATTGTTGTACAACACAGATGTGGATAATCTAATAACCAAAGTGCTTGGAGAACACAGAAATTTGGTGAACTTAACTTTATGGTCAGCCTAAGTTTAAACAAAAACAAACAACTTTATTTTATAAATAAAGACATTGAGACTGAGAAGGTATTTGCACACACAACTATAAATGATAGAATTTTAATTTTAACCTATGCTTTCTCATTCTGGGTCCATTCATTCACTCAGAAATATTTAATGAGCACCTGTGACATACCAGAGATGATGCTGGACACTGAGAGTACAATTGTGGGCAGACAAGTTCCCTGGCTCTTGGGGTTATAGCCCAATGGGGGAAACATATAAAAATTATTAAAAATAAAAATTGTGGAGAAAGACAAATACTGTATGATGCCACTTATAGATGAAATCTAAAAAAGCCAGACGTGTAGAAACAGAGAATAGAATGGTGGTTACAAGTGGCTAGGGGGTGGGGAAAAGGGAGAAATGTTGGTCAAAGGGTACAAACTTGCAGTTAGAAGATAAATAAGTTCTGGAGATCTAATGCACAGCATTGTGATCACAGTTAACAAAACTGTATTATATACTTGCAAGTTGTGAAAGACTAGATCATAAATGTTCTCCCCACGAAAAAGAAATGATCACTCTGTGACGTGATGGTGGTCTTAGCTAACACTATGCTAGTAACTATATTGCAATCTATAAGCATGTGAAATCAACACCTCGTACACCCTAAACTTACACAATGTTATATGTCAATTATATATCAATTAAAAAATTATTGTGCTGCAAAAGAAAACTACAAGATTCTATAAGATTATTAACTATGAAAACTGACCAAATGTTTCTTTTGCTGTATTATAGCTACCACCCATTCTTTCACTCTTTATTGCTCCTATTTATTGAGTGCTTACTGTGTTGCAGGCACCATGTTAAGCTTTATGTGAGTTATTTAACTCAATCCTCTCGACAACTCTAAGAACTAAATGCTGTAATTATTCCCTGTATATTCATAAGGACACTGAGGATAGGGGTAGAGTAATTTACCCAGGGGCACAATGTGGGAGCTGGGATATGAGCTCACATCTGTCTCATTTCAGGACCTTTGTGGTTCACCACAATGCTATGCAGGCATTAGTGCTTCATGCTCATTTTTATAGTATTATACATTTGTGACTTTTATATTTTTCCTTTTGTCCCTTTCTATTATTCATCTTCCCCCTCCCATTCATTTACGATCTGTTCCTTACAGAAAAAGTTTGCTGACCTCTGCTCCAGTGCTATTCCTTGTAATCACTAAACTATAATGCATTTTGTTTGGTTTAATGTAATCTGGGGGAAATTAGAAATGACAGAATGTATGTGGGCTAGAGGGTGATAGTGTTACCCACTGCTCTGCCTGCGGTTCTCCATCTTAAATGCTTTCTCAATTGTTAGGTAGGTGCATGCCTAACTCTCATCACCTGTGTTTGCCCTTCTATGTAATGCTTTTCTTCTTTCCCAGAACCTAAACTTCTCTATTTTCTAAAATTATGTTCCCATATCGTTAGGGTTTTCCATTAAGTGTATTTGTTATCCTGGGATAAGTGATTCATGTTTAAAGTAACTCTACTGCATGCATCATTAATGAGATAGTCAATTTTTTCCCTATATAACATACAAAAACTTGCAATAATGGCCGTGCCTGTATAATCTATAACATACGTCTCTGAGTGGAAATCACATCCCACTCCATTTTCCCTAGTCCTCTGCCCTGTTGTTCTCTCAGTTTCTTTCCCATTCTCCTTCCTCTCCTCCTACTTCCTCTGCTTTTACCATGTCTGTTTTTCTCAAAAGTATGCATTATATGCAAGATAAGCTAATATTTTGAAAACCAGCTTTTCACTCTTGTTTATATTTGATTAAAATCTATGTGATAAAAAGAATGTAATAGAGTCCCTCTCTGAGCAGGGACAATTTGTATAGTTAATTTCAGCCACCTGCCCCTCTTGGATCAGCAAACCACACAGGGGAAGTGGAGATCCTGTCTCCCATCTTTCCTGACCATCCCTGGGGCTGTGTCTCCCTGTCATACTTCTTCAGGTTTCAGTGCATGATTATTGCAGTTTTCCCCCAAACTTACACATAAATACATGTGAGAGCAGGTAGAAAGATGTGGATCAGTTCTCAGGAATACAAAGAGTTAAGGATGTGCTGCAGCATTAATACAAACTTATGCCACTGCATATTCACTGAAATACACTAAGACTGAGAAGATACAAGTTCAAGTTAGCAGAAGTAATATTAGAAGGGAGGGCTGAGAGAAATTAAGAAGATACATGTGTGGGTCCACTTCTGGACTGAGACAGCCCAAGAAATAGCATCAGGTTGCTAAATATTTCAAATTACTTTACTCTTTTGAGAATATCATAGGCTTACATATCTGGGGAAAAAAAAAGACAAACCCATACTTAAGGCAGTTTCTTAAATATTCTGTTATTCATTCAATCTGTACCTTATTCTACCTTTTTTTACCTTTAAAATACCATAAAGTGTTTCCACGATACAAATTGCAAAGCATTTTTGGATATAGTTCAGAGTATTTTGGAAACTTTGGTCAGTGTTTTAAAACCACTAAGTTTTCCACTAAATATCTAACTCACGTAATATTTCTGTTTCCTCATTTATCATAGGTGAGGATTGGACCATGTCATCCCTAAGGGCCCTTTAAGCCTGATAATTCTATGACTCTGTCTATATAAAATCCAGATAATCTTCTGTTATTATACTGAGCACAATGTCAAGTAGCAGAAATTTAAAATATATTTTGTGAGTTTGAAAAATAATGTTTTAAGGGCAGCATGAGGTAAGATTTTTAAAATAGCAATAAAAAAACGACACTGGCACTACCCCAGGAGAACGGCTTCAGATTTCTGAAATAGTATTACCTCTTTTATGTATTGTTTCTAGTTCCACTTCTTAGGAAGGAAAAGATAGAGAACAAGCAATGGTTAGGAATATGAGCAGAAGGCAGAATTTAAACCTGGAAAACAATTTGTCCATAAAATTTAGTCCTGGGAGAAACATGGATTTGAAAGGAGTTGCGTACTGTAATTTAGTGGATACATAATTTGGTCTGAAGTGTTTTAATAAACACTCATAAATAGCGTGACGTTTATTCTTCACAATAATTACGTATACCATGACTCCTTTGTAATATCTAGTTATTGACTTAGTTGCCATTGTCAAGGTCTTATATAATTAAACTGAAAATGTTAAACAATGGTATTCACTTTCCTCATCTCCCCAATTAAAAGGAGAGAATTGTTAAACTGTGAGTGCCTCTGAGGACCTATTTATCTCTCTAATACTTTGTGTGAGTATTGAACTGAATATCTGAATGGATTTTAACAGGCAGGAATTATTGTAATACAAGATACTCAAAGATTATTTTGACCTTGAAGGGACACTTTTTTAAAAATGCCTTTTCAATTATGAGCATCTTGAATTTTATAGATTAAGATTTGATCCTTTCAGAGATTTGGAGTTAATAGTGGCCTATAAACTAATTCACTACAATACATCTGTACATAAAATTCTTAAGAAACCGGTGTGCAAGGATTGTCCTTTAATCAAAAGACTTTGGACATGTAGTCTTTAAGAATTATTGTTTGAGGTTAACATACTGGGGCTCCTTTTTTTCTGCTCAGTTTTATTTGTTTTTCTTGCCTATAGATCAGCCTCAGTCATCATTCCTCTCATTTGTTAGTCTTTCTAGAGCTGATTCAGTGTAGCTAGAAGGATTATTATCATGTCACCCTCATTAAGTGGCAGCAACCCCCGGATACCAGGACCAAGGAGGTTAAGTGTCCAGAGATAAACAATTTTATAAACATAAGAATACAGAATAGTATATAGTTGGCATGAAATCCTAGAAAAATAAAAACAAACTCTAAGTCCATAGTTGCATAGAATGTTCTAGAAAATTTCCTGAAAGTCTTTTTTTTTTATTTTGGCATACATATCCATCTGGCTGGAATATTATGTATGTAATCAATATGGCTGGAATATTATATACAGTAAATAAATAAGTACTCTGGAGTTATTTGCCAGAAAATTGTGTTCTATAGACCAATTTGCTGCTCTTGTCACATTGCTGCATGTATTTATTGTTAATATCTGTAATATCCAACATGCTCAATACAGTGCTTTGCACATGTAAATATATAATATAAAATGCCTATTGAGGTGATTCAAATGCTTGGGCACCATTGGTTGGAATTGCAGAATATTAAACTCTTAAAGAATCTTATTCATTCATTCAACAAATATTTATTGTATGTGCCAGGCACATTCTTGGCACTTGTGCTACATCAGTGAACAGAGTTAAAAAAAAAAAAAGAAAGCTATGCCCTTGCAAAGTTTATGTTTTAGTGAACCTAAACTAACCCAGTTGCCCATCTTATGACTATATTACCTGGATAGATAGTATTCTAGGTGTAGAGAACAGCAGAAACAATGAGTTGGAGACAAAAAACATACAGCAGAACAATATGTAGTCCAGCTTAGTTCAAGCATAAAGATAGGACAGGGGAGCAATGCAAGTGAGTGATGGAAAGTACATATTGGGACCCAAAATTGCAGGGGTCCAGAAAAGGGGTGCCAGGCAGAGTCAGAACTAACTCTAATCAAAATATGGGGAGCAAATTTTGGTTTTCAAGATATCAAATGATATGATCATCTTGAAGAAGGTGAACAGTAGTCAGTAGAGATGGATACAAACATGGGGGAATAGAGTGGAGAGACATTGGAGGTGGAGGTACCTGGGTAGGAGACTACTGAAGTGGCCCAAGTGAGAGGTATCAAGGCCTGATTTATGGTGGGAAGACAGTGGCTGGAAAGGAAGACCTGAGTGGGAGAGACAGTTCACAGTGGAATTGACAGGAATCAGTGACAGACTGGATCAAACATGAAAAATAAATCAAAGGTGTTTTGATCTGAGGTAGCAGAAAGAATTATATCATTAGCAGCAATGAGTAAGTCAAGAAGAGTGGATAGGGTTATTTTCCTGGGGGAGAGGAGGTGTCAGGATATATATATGTTTTTTTTTTTCACTTCATATATGTTGAGTTGAGTTACCAGAGTTACTACCAGTGAAGATGGAAATGTAGGATTAGAGCTCAAAGAAGGTCCGTGGATGGAGCCTTTGTGACTGGGTTATTTGGTGGGATGCAAAATTCAAATGTCTGACACCTCTATATATTTGTCCCTGGAAAACCTGGTTTTATATATAGAGAGATAAATAGATATAGATATATATATAGATATAGATATGGAGATGTAGATATATATACATACGTACATACATATATTCTCCCCTGTTTACGTAATGCTTTATCTTACACTATTTGCAAGTCACAATATAGTAAGTAGTGTTAGATAGGAGCTGCTCTGGGGTGTCTCTGGTTCTAAGGAGGGCTAGGGGACTTGTCTTCTATAACAAGCACACTATTTTACCTCAACTTTTCTAAAGATTAATGCAAAAGCATCTAAAGATGCTTTCATTACACTTTACATAAGATTGAGAAAATACCAAGTGTCCACTGGTGCCCTTGGACCAGGCACCAATCCTGTGCTGTATTTTCATTATGTGCCTTTAAATTATAAGATGTGATTAGTAGTTGGTTTTTAGCTTTAAAATGTATAAATACACGGGGCCGGCCCAGTGGCGCTAGCAGTTAAGTGCCCGCGCTCCGCTGTGGTGGCCCGGGGTTCACCTGTTCAGATCCCAGGCGTGCACCAACGCACTGCTTGGCAAGCCATGCTGTGGCGGTGTTCCATATAAGGTGGAGGAAGATGGGCATGGATGTTAGCCCAGGGCCAGTCTCCCTCAGCAAAAAGAGGAGGATTGGCAGATGTTAGCACAGGGCTGATCTTCCTCACACACACAAAAAAAAATGTATAAATACATTAACTGATAAAAATAGAGCAATTTTAGTTCATTTAAATCACCTTATGTTTTCAAATTTAGTTCATTTTCATATTGTACACAGTAAGTCATAAGTTTTGTCATGGTCCCAATTAAGTGACGTGCTCAAATTGGCCAGGGCAATAAGATTCATTGTGGAGGCCAGTGATATGGAAGCATATGAGTCAACGCCAGCACCAAAGAGCCACTTTTTGGGAAGAGTGGGAATGCCATGCGCAGGGCCAGCTTCCTGAGTGTGCAACTTATGCAGTTGCATATGGTCTCATGCTCTAAGTCGCCCTTGTATTTGGTTTAATGCTCTGCTGTTGCTGTCTTGAAATTCTTAACAACTTTGGACAAGGGGCTCCGCGTTTCCATTTTGCACAGGTTATTTGCCCACGTAGCCAGTCCTGACCATCTGTATACCACTTGAGCTTTTGTCGTCTGCCGTGTTCCTGTCCTTGCTCCTTTGTCTCTGCTTCTCTCGTTGCTTGTTTCTTCTTGTCCCTCTGAGTCTCCTCTGCTCTCCTCTCTACATTATGGTTTACACTTAGCTTGGCTCTGCTGCCTTTTCTCAGCATGTCTTCTGTACTTTCCCATGATTTTTGGTCTTTTTCTGGCTTGTCACATTCCCACTCCCCGAGAGAGTGTGCGATTGGGAGTATTAGGCATTATATCCAAAAAGGGCAGTTTATCCATTTGGAATTACAGGAATAGATCCTACAGCTTATGAGCCTTACAAAGTCCAATGAACAATCTTTGAGACCTGAAAAAATATATATATATTGGCTCCAAAATAGGAAGGGAAAGCAGCAGTATCGAAATTATCAAATATTTAAACAATATATTTAAAACTCACCAGTGATTAACTTTACTCTTCATAAAAAGTTAATGACATTTGAAAATAATTTTTTAGATATTTCTCACTTCTAAAGAATTCCAAAGAAGGCATATTTATGATGAAAAACGTGGCCAGTTGTAAATTAAGTGATTTACTCATAGGAAAATAAAATTATTAAAAAAAAATCTTTACATGCATACATTTTTATATGATTTATATGATATGGGGTGGTTGGCTACCCAAATGAGTAGTGCATGGAGCTTGAGTAGGTATTAAAATGGTCTGATACTTCATACAGCAAGCATTCTTAGACAGTATTCTGATGATGAGCCACTTCACAGAGTTCTGCCTTCCCTCGGATCCAAGTTATAGATGACTATATTTGAATTAGGCTCCCAGCCCCCGTACAGTCAGCTGTATTTAAGGTTTCTGTTTCATGCAATGCATGGTATGATCATGACGTTGAAAGCTCCACAGCTTGACGAGTACATTTCCCCTTTACAAAATAATTCTGAACTTTTATTTGTTGTTTCAAAGTAACAAAGTAAATGTACTATTAAATACTCAATGCTTAACTGCTTTTAGATTTTTTTTTGCCTGATTTTTCTGGATTATTTTAAATGTATTTCATAGGAGATGTTTGCAATAAGTTATTTTAGATATTCTGAACTATGCTCCTGCTGCAGAACAATGAAAACTGATGGATAAATTATTTTAAAAATATTTTCACATACTGTACTGAACTGTGAGCTGGCAAAATAATGATAATGATAAGAAGTAAGATCCTTAGAGGCTGACAATGTCCTTCAGCCAAAGGCCACCACGAATACATCTAGAGTTAAATAGGCTGGGATTTACTACTCATTGCGTTTAGGGAGAACACTCACCACAAGGAACCATGGGGTGTGTCAGTAAAAGGATGTTAGAAACAACCTGGATTTGGGGCTTTGGTTAGGTGAGTTGGGGAAGGGTCTAAGGAAATGGAATTTTCCTTAAGATTGAAAGTAGTAAAAAAACAAGGACAACTCTGTACTTGGGTGTCTCAATAAGTCTTTTCTAGAGAGAGGGAAGACTAGAACAAGGATAAAGCAGTGATTGGTAAAGAAGTATCATTCACTCATTTAAGCCAAGAAAGGGTGATGTTTGGTATTTTGTGGGTGGCACAGTGACCTTGTTTTTGTCAGTGTTTAGAGAAAATTATGAAGTGGCTTTGTTTTGTCTCACTTTATCACGGTCTCAGAGTAACCTTGTCTGAGGTTAGTATTCTCTGAGATTATGTTCAGTAGAAGAATAACAGGGCCTAGCTGTGAGTGCAAGGCTGGCTTCCAGATATCAGGGGCTACTCTTCAATTTCTTTCTCAAGGCTAAATGAAACAAAAGCAAGAATTCAGAGTTAAGCAAACATGAAAGTTGGCTTTCACCTCAGAGACTTCCGCTGAATATTGGCGAGCCAAGCTTCCGTTTTGATTTTCAGGTGGGTAAAAAATGACAGGAAAAAAGACTAGGGCCTTCTCAAGAATTTATATCTGATCTGAGACCCATAATATGACATTAAAGAGGCCCCGTGTTTCATGTCTCCCTCCTCACAACCCTTCACAGAAGGTAATGGCCAGGAAACCTATTTGTCTTGACGTTGACATTGACATTGACGTTGGATGAGGAGAGAGAAGAATCCACTGAGAATTTGTACACACAAGCCAGTCGCCATGTGTGCTTGGGACAGCCCTACATGTGTGACCAGAAAATAACCAAAACAACAACAGCAAACCTCAAGATAAAACTTTGGTTTGAAGTGAAGAGGTTCTAGGCTGGTAATGCTTCCAAGGTTCCTGGCAAAAGCAAATTTACATCACCCTTGAAGAAATTTAACTTCAGCCAAAACTTAAAAAGTTCCAAAGCTCATGGTCAAAAATAAAATGCACGGGGAAATAAGGCTCCGTGAGTGAGAGCCAGTACGAACAGACTACAGGATGAGAGTTTTAGAAACTCCAGATATGGATGTTATCAGACACATAAAACAATATATGTGTGTTAGTATGTATAAAAATATGAGAGCAGATTAAAATATGAGTAAAGAATAAGAAACCATAAAAATAACAGAGCAGGTTAGAAAAATCTTTTAGCTATTAAAAAGTATAATGATTAAAATAAAATGTTTAAGTGGCCAGCCCAGTGGCACAAGCAGTTAAGTGCGCGTGCTCCGCTGCGGCAGCCCGGGGTTCGCTGGTTCGGAACCCCGGGCGCCCACCGACGCATCACTTGGCAAGCCATGTTGTGGCAGTGTCCCATATAAAGTGGAGGAAGATGGGCACGGATTTAGCCCAGGGCCAGTCTTCCTCCACAAAAAAAGAGGAGGATTGGCAGATGTTAGCGCAGGGCTGATCTTCCTCACACACACACACAAAAATTAAATAAATAAATAAATAAATAAAATGTTTAACCATATAAATTAAGAAAAGAAGTGTAAATCAGTTATTAAATAGTTACAGATCTGTGTTGGCAAAAATTAAAGTTGGATTAATCAAGGAACAACTTTGCTTGTTAGTGCTGTGGAGTTGATTCCGACTCCTAGTGGCCCTGTGTACAGCAGAGCGGAACCCTGCCCGGTCTTTTTGCGCCATCCTCTCACCTTCTGGCGCTGTGTCAGACAATGCTCCACTGCTGTTCATAGGGTTTCCATGGCCAATTTTTCTGGAAGTGGGTGGCCATGTCCTTCTTTCTAGTCTGTCTTAGTCTGCCATGGGTGACCCTGCTGGTATTTGAAATACAGGTAGTGGCATAGCTTCAGCATCACAGCAACATGCAGCTGTCACATAGGATACCTGGCAGATGGGTGCTGTGGTTCCTTGACCAGGAAACGAACCCGGGCAGCAGTGGTGAGAGCGCTGAATCTTAACCACCAGACCACCAGGGCTGGCTGGCTTTCCCCTACATACTTACATTTCACATTTGTCAGGTTATTTTGTAAATTTGATTACATGTCTTTTTGCTTGCTGAACTGTGAACTCTGATGGGACGAAAAAATATCTTATTAATTAATCTTTCATTTCCTATTAGTATTTGATAGAATATACAATTTGTGTTAAACACTTAATGTTTGTTGAAATAACTGAACTCTCCAGCTTTCTGTTTATTCACATTTTTAATCATGTCATCAGTTTTCTCTGTCCTTTAACCTTTTTTCTCTTTGGATGAGTAATATGAAAAATTGTGAAAGTAGTAACTTCCCTAGAGGTTGAACATATTGCTTTTTTGGACTTTAAAATCACAATCCTCTTGAAGTTAGCAACGTTTGCCTACCCTGAAATCATAGGAATAGAACATTTTATTCTTTGTTAAATTGTTTTATGTAACTGTTTGTGTTTTGCAAAATGTTTATTTTGTTGTGGTAATCTACGTTTCCTGACAGTACTAATTTAAAAAGCATAAAAATGTAAGAAAATTCCCTGAGACAGTTCTTAAGCTTAATGACTTCTGTTAGCATAAAATAACCAAAACCTATACTAATATTATGGTTTGAGTTTAAAACTTAGGACTTTTATAGAGTACCAATTTATCTGAAATATTTCTATGTTTACTCAGTATTTGTCTAAATATATAGTATGGTAAGTTCAAAGCTAAAGCACACTGAAAAACACCTTTAAACTTACAATGATACTTTGAGTAAGAAGGGAAAAGTCATTTGTTTTTCTGAATTAAAATATGCAAAAATGAAGAGTCAAATACTACAGACACAACAACATTCAATGGCAGAATATTCTGGCATTTTTTTTCTGAAGTGCAGGTGGGTATGTGTAATATTATTTTAGTATTATTCCTGTATCACTTGTTTCAGTGCCTAGTTAGTGAAAAAGAATTTAATGTGTATTCTAACACTACCTATTTTATGTATCCATTGCTGTGATCTTTTACCATTCTGACCCATATTACTAGTAGAATTATTAGAGTAAGCTTTGGATAATTGGTTTTTGTAAGTTAACCCACAGGTGATTTATGAAATCACAAAGGAAGCAATAAGAACACAGCCTTTATTAAGATGCCTTACAGGGACACACATAGTCCACTATTTAAAATAAAGGGCATACCAAGCGAAGACCCAAGCTCGTGCTTGGACATTATTTCCCCTTCATGCCTGGGTAACTCTCCTAATAGGCCATCATAGTGTGGGAGACTTACATTCCCATAGTTCAGACTACAGT
The DNA here is from genome assembly GCF_020826845.1 of Diceros bicornis minor. Taxonomy (NCBI): domain Eukaryota; kingdom Metazoa; phylum Chordata; class Mammalia; order Perissodactyla; family Rhinocerotidae; genus Diceros; species Diceros bicornis. Next base: position 16,743,633 of record NC_080742.1, on the reverse strand, counting down.
GGAGAGGAGTCTAATGTTTATTGAGTTCTAAAAACCTGCTTCCACTGCTTCTATAGCACACACAGTCACCATCCCTACTCACTATATGCAGAATAATGTCCCCTACAATGTGGAAATGGTATTAAGATATTATTTAATTGAGTAATTTCATTAGAGATCCTTATAATACAGGGATTATGGGAGACTTGAATAATTAATAGTGATGCTAGATAATAATATAATAAAATGTATAATTCTAGTCTTATTCAAATAGTATGTATTCATCTTTTATATGGTTATATATTTATTTCACAGAACTGTGTACTTTTATCAATAAGGTTATTAACATAACATAGGACTGTCCCTAATTTCATTATTTCATGAAACATATATATACGTGATTGTGTATGTATTACACACATACACAAAAGTTTGTATGTAGGCATTTTCACATTTTCTTAAAGTCTAATATGGTTTATTGCCTTTACATTTCAGTAATGTTGGTCAATGCATGAAGAACTGTGCTGTATTATTATTTTATATTTTTTATTTTGTTATAGAATTTAGGATTCTTTTTTGTATAGATATGGTATTTATCATTTTATATCTCTTTCTTGCTTTCCTTAATTTAATGAGGAGTAATTTGACGCATCCACATTGTGTCTTAATTTATACTATTTTATGATAAAATGAGTGCATATCTTTCACGTTTTAATGGTTTAATTGATGTAACCTAAAATATTTTAAATAGTTATATGGCAACTAATAACATGTCTTGCTGGCTAATACAGTAACTGTCATAACAGAAGCTTGATAAATTGTTACAAACTCATTAACAAAATAATCTCACTATGTTTTTACTCCTGTTCCCAAAATGGGAGAATGTAAGCATATCCTCAATTTTTTCTGTTTTTTGATATATGCATTCAAGATGGGCACTTGATAAAACTGTACCATTTTCATTTTATTTAATTTAAAAAGAAAATGAAATGATTTTTTCTTCTAGAATCTAGATAGAAGACCTCAGCTGCCATTTCATGAAATACAACTGGGTATTATGAAACGTGCTAAATCTACTTAACGTCTTTTTAGTGAAGCACTACATTTCTTCCTCAAAATATTTAACTTTTAGAAAGTAGTTGGTTCTAAGTTTAGAAGTTGATCAGAATTATACAGTGCCTTTGTATTTCTCCCACAATGCTTTATATAAATAAATAAATCTTGATCTATAAGACTTTGGTGCCAGCATTATGCAGTAGAAAGCACAAGTTGGGCAGAGCAGAGGTCTGTTCTCAATTCTAAATCTTACTAGTTTTGTGACCTTGAACAAGTTTTGTAAACTCTGCAAGGTTTAGTTTCCTCATGTATAAAGTAGGAACCATAATACTTATCCTTAGAATGTTTTCAGTCTTTCTTAAGTTCTAAGTGTTCTTATTTTTGGAAATACCGCTTGTATTAGTTTGCTGGGGCTGCCATAACAAAGTACCACAGATTGAGTGGCTTAAAGAATAGAAATTTATTTCCTCAAAATTCTGGAGATTAGAAATCCAAGATCAATATGTCAACAGACTTAGTTTCTTCTAAAGCCTCTCTCCTTGGCCTGTAGACATCCATCCTCTTCCAGAGTCTTCCCAAGGTCTTTCCTCTGTGTGTCTGTGTCCCAATCTCTTCATATAAAGAAAGACACCAGTCATATTAGATTAGGGCCCACCCCAAAGGCCTCATTTAAGTTCCAAAATCTTTAAAGGCCCTATCACAGTTATAGTCACATTCTGAGGTAGTGGGGGTTAGGATATTATTGTGAGAATTTGGAGGATCACAATTCATCCCCTAACACCACTCCATATCGAATCAAACATATTAACTAATTATTTTGAAATGTTTTTGAGTTAATTATAGATTTATGGGAAGTTGCAAAGATAGTACCAAGATCCCCTGTATTTGTGTATCTTTCACCCAATTTCCCCCAATAGTTACAAATTTTACATAGTTACAGTACAATATCAAAACCAGCAGTCTATATTGGTGCAAAGCATGTGTATTGTTTTGTGATTTTATCACATGTGTAGATTTATATAAACGTCACAATCAAAATACAGAGCTATCACATCATCACAAAGACACCCCTGTGCTACCCATTCATATTCACACCCATCCCTCCTCCCTTCACCCACTCCTAACCCCTGGCAACCACTGGTCTGTTTTCCATCTCTACAACAACTTGGATAGATCTTAAGTACATTATGTTGAGTTGAAAAAGTCACTCTCAAAAGCTCACATATTATGTGATTCCATTTATATAACATTCATGAAATGACAAAATTATAAATAAATATTTTTAAGTTAACTTTGTTGAGGTATAATTTACAAATAATAAAATGCACCCATTTGAAGCATATACTTCAATGAGTTTAGATATATGTGAATGCCCATGTAACCCCACTCTAATTAAGATGTAGAACCTTTCAATCACCACCAAAAGTTCTCTTTTGTTCTTTTACAGGAAAACCCTGCCCCTACCCCAGGAAACCACTGATCTGCTTTCCATCAATATAGATTACATTTACTTTCACATAAATGATATCATACAGGAAAACTTCTTGTGAATAGCTTCATTTGCTCAGTATAATGTTTCTGAAGTTCATCCATGAGTTGCTAAGTATTCTGTTGAGTAAATATATGCAATTCATATATCCTTTATTCTATTGGTGCGTATTTGAGTTTTACCAATTTGGGGATATTATGAATAGGATTGCTGTGAGCATTCAACTACAAGCCTTTTGATGGACACTGTTTTCTTGATTTTTCTTGGGTAAGTTACAAGGAGTAGACTTGTTGGGTCATGTGGTAAATGCATGTATACATTTATAAGAAACTATCAAACTATTCTCCAAAGTGGTTACACCATTTTACACTTCCAGCAGTAACATATGAAAGTTCCACTCACTCCACATCCTTGCCAACACATCGTATTATCAGTTTTTGTTTATTTTTAATTTTAGTCATTCTGATGGATATGTAGTGGTATGTCACTGTGGTTTGAATTTGCATTTCCCTAATGTCTAATAATGTGTAGCATCTTACTGTGTGCTTATTGACCATTCATTTATCTTCTTTGGTGAAGTGCCTGTTAAGATCTTTTGCTAAATTTTAAAATTCAGTTGTTTATCTTATTATTAAGTTATAAACAGTCTTTATATATTGTGGGTACAAGGCTTTTGTCAGATATGAATATTGTGAATATTTTTCCCAGTCTATGCTTTGCTCTTTTCATTTTCTTAATATCATCTTTTGAAGAGCATGAATTTTTAATATTGATGAAATCTAATTTATCAATTTTTTTCTTTTATGATTAGTGTTTTTTGTGTCTGGTCAAAGAAATTTTGGTTTACTCAAGATTGTAAAGATTTTCTCCTGTGTTTTCTTCTAGAAGTTTTATGATTTTAACTTCTACATTTAAATCTGAGATCCATTTCAAGTTACCATTTGTCCATGGTGTGATATAGGAGCTGAGGTTTTTGTTTTTGTCTTGCATACAAATATTTAATTATTCCACCAATATTTGTTGAAAGGGTCATCCTTTCCCTATTGAATTACATTGGCAATATGTAAAAGTAAAAATTGAACACGTGTCAGTCTATTTCTAGATGCTATGTTCCATTTATCTGTCTTTTGTGATGTTATATCTAGATATAACATGCCCTCATATTAAAAGCAATATTTCTATGTTCATGAGATGACCTCAAAACTATATATTACTTTTATATTAATGTGGTAATAGTTGTACATTTCCTGACACAACATGAACTTTATAATTACTCAAACATAAATTTATTTTTAGTATAATAATATTTATTAATATATCATATTACATGTATTAATTTTGATCTAGCTGATTCCTATTATAACTATGAGCAACAATTAGTAAATTAAAATCAGTAAATATAAGAAAATTGGAGCTTGAGATGAAATAAAGACTCAATAATGACCGTGTTTTGACAGTGATCTAACTCACTCCTATCCAAGGTCTCAGTAATATTTAAAGATATAGTTTGGAAAAGTTTTTGAAATCCAGAATTATTTAATGAAAAATATAACTTGAACAAATAAATGTTAAAATAAATCCATAGTGCATGTAGGAAGACTGCTGTCAAATTCCAGATTAGAAATAGATTGTTTACCTCTAAGAAATAGTATGAGTCAAGGAAAATGAGCCCTTAACTACATTTCTGGGTAAAGCAATAACTTTTCAAGACAAAATAATCAATGTATTTTTTAATTAAAAAAAGAATTATGAGACATTGAGATGGAATTTATTTAATTGCAAAAACTACCCATTTAGAAATGAAATACATGTAAATTGTTGGCATCTTTACAAATGAAAATCTTTAATGAATTCTGCCTCTGTGCTACATCTTTACATCCTTGATTTCTTTTATTACTTGCTAACATACGTGGTTTTGCCAGCAATAAGTGCATAGGTCATGCCTCTGTGCCCTCAGTGGAACAGGCAGGGAACGAGACTATCTAAGAGTCTGCCAACCTTAATTCAATCCTAGCTGAGCCCAAACCAGTAGTGTATAGTCCATTTGGACACATTAGGACTTCCTTAATGTGTGAACTAAGTGAATTTGATTAAACTGTATCTTAAGGCCAATTTCAGCTCTCAAATTCTATTCTGAAATGTTTTCAATGTGTAAATGTTTTCAAATTATGTTTTTATAAAATCATATTTGCTTATATGCACTATAAAGTACTGCACCATAGTTAAAACCAATAAACTAGACAAACATACAGCAACATGGCTGGATCTTAAAACCAATGCTGACAAGGCTGCATCACAGCAGCATGCTTTGCAAAAGCAAGAAAACTTGAAACAACCCAAATGTGCATGGGTGAGAGATCAGTTGAATAAATTCTCTTCCGTCTGCATCCACACAGTGAAATACTATACAGCTGTAAAAAGAAATGAAAAATCTCTCTATATGTGATTATGGAGCCATGTCCAGGATATGAGGTTGGTAAAAAAAAATCAAAGTAGAGGAAAGAATGCGTGAATGCTACCTTTTGTCTAAGAATGGGGGGGAATACAAATAATTCCAGTTATCTATTTTCTTTAAATAGAAGGATAAACCATACCAGAATGCAAGGAAGCTGTCAAAGACTGCTGGTACATGAAGGAAAGATTCCAAAGCCAACTGAAAGAGGCTTCCATTACTCATAAAATGGTATAATCTGATCATCAATAAGAATAATAGCAGTGATGGATTAAACACCAAACATTTTATAATCCATGAGCTCATCATAATAAAAAATAAATTAAAAAAATAAAAACTCCTGGCTTGTTTGGAGGATGCTAGTGAACCAGTTCTGTATTCTAAAATCTGGTAAATAAATGGCAGGGTGGGGAAGCCTGCATTTCACCTCACTTTCCCATAAAAACTATAACGAAATAGTTGATGAGAATAAGTTTCCCTTTATAGAAATATTCTAGTTAATGAAAAAGAAATGATAAAATTAGGATATCACTAAAGCCTTCAAACCTTTAGTGAAATAGTGAATCTAGACAGTGATCATCAGTGGCTATTGTTACCATTACAAAGAGAAAGTCATCTGGACATTACATGACTCTTGATGGAGGTACCAAATACAACCTATGAAGTAGTGTTGCCAAAAATCAAACTTGAATGAAGTTAAGTCTTTAGATTTATCCACAAGTTTATATAAAATGCAAGAGACAAGGAACATGTTAAATATTACAAGAATCAATCCTCAAAATCCAGAAGGTAGGAAACTACAGGACAAATTTTCTAGTTTCTTTAAGAATAAAAACAAATATTGGGAGGCAAAAAAAACGGGGAGGGCATACCTACAGATTAAAAATAGTCTTAAGAGACATATAAATCATATGCAATGTGTGGAACTTGTTTGGTTATTAAAACAAATCATCTGTTTAAAAATTTGAATTAGCTTAGAAAATTTGACCACTGACTTAGATATTTGATGATATCAAGTCTTTATCACTTTTTCTTAGTGTAATATTGGTATTGCGATTGTTTTTAAAAACCAATCACTGTCAGTGGAACTGGGAGGCAGCCCTGATCTGTTAATAATCATAAAATTCCTCCCCCATTTAGGGAACAATAGTCTCAAACAACAGCGGTGCATGAAGCCCAGAACATATATAGAACCATGGTTACCATTTCATTGTCGTTCCTGGCCAAGTTCCAGGACTGGGGTTGTGGGTACAGTGGGAAGAATAACTATACTCTTTCCTTAGGGTAAAATTTCCCAATATGCACTCCTAGAACACATCCCTGCAAGATACTCTGCAGAATTTAGGGGTTCAGTAACTGCTAGTATAATTATGGCCGTGATACTTCTGAAATAAAGAGAACTTTTAAATTTGGCATTACCCAATGATTCCCAAATTTATTTGACCACAGCACACTTTTTTCACATCTTTAGCTGTTAATATCTTCTGGAACATACTTTGGGAAAGCTGTTTTAGATATTATATTGCTCCCAATATAAAGAGAGGGAGAAGAAGATGCTTTGCTTGTTTCTGTCATTCTGTCAAGAAATCACGGTTAGCTGGATTTCCAGCTCTGGCCAAATGTCAAGAAAAAAGTATAAATGTCAAAATGTAAAATTTTATCTTGGATTATGGAATGTTTAATCTTAATTGACAGTGACAACCTGCATGAATGAAAGGCGGGCATCTTGTCTAAAAAGTGAGCAAGACGTTAAGATTAACATTGTAATGTTTACATTTGACTTTCTGAAACTGCCCAGTTTGTTAAAATTGGATCTTTAGATTTGGGTTGTTAATGGGGGCTCACCAGTGTTAACTTGACCACTGGCCGTCATTTCATTCGTTCTTTGATTTGTCCTTCATTCTTTCACTTTCAGTTCGTCTGCTTTATCCATCCATTACTCTATTATTTCCTTCATTTCCTGGGATTAGGTTTTGTTTTGTGCATTGGGAATTCCCAGGGAAAAATTCCAGAAAATACAGATATTTGTTGCAAATCTACCATGGGGTTTGTGGTGTTATAGGGAGGAGAGCCTGAGGTTTTTAAACTAGCCATAACTTCCTAAACCATGATTAATATGCTTTAAACAAAGAGGAGACAGCTAAAATTACCCTCTATATTCACAGCTACCTTGAATTCTTTGCATAGTGTCCTGGCATCTTCAGTTGTATAGTATATAGATTGATTTAGCAGTGAGTCATGGACTAGGACCATCAATCCACAGTCACATAGGAAATGCACCCACTGCCTGACACATAGGGATGTGGGGAGGAACTGTGCAAAAGCAGAAGTCAAACATCGCTTCATACCAGCTGTGGGAAGTTCCTAAAGTCAATTGCCCTATTTGTGCATTGGCTTCCTCAGTTTAGGGATAAAGATACTTGCTTTGCTTTGCTTACTTTATAATGTTTTTGAGATGAAATGACATAGTACACATGAAAGTTCTTCATAAATTGTGAAGGTTTATACATGTGGGGTTTTATTTAATTTGGTTCATCCTGACTTATTGGTTTGTCAAACTTTACACTGTGGCTTTTGATGATTGAGAAAGTATGAATCATTTATGAGCTGGCTATTCACAATCTGATTTGCAATTCTCCCTGTGAGTGCTTTGCACATATCTATATGTTATAAAACTACATGGTCTCTCACCACATATATTGCTATTGAAACAATTTGAAATTATTCTATTTACTGACCTAACACCAAAAATCACTTAGCAAATCTTTAAATACAAATGTTTTCTTAAAGCCAAAATTAAAGAAAAGTGTATTTTCTAATATAATTTATAGGATTATGAGTTGAGTTTCTATCACATTCTTTTTCATATATGTATTTGTGTTTAGAAAAATAACTAACTGAATCTAGATTGAACCAGAAATTCTATATTATTTGGAGGGAAAAGTCTCCTTAATTTTAAAAATCCATAATTTTATTAACTAGAATAATTAAAAACTTGATTTCATGAGAAGATATGTATTCTATTTTATATATTTTTGAATATCTTACCCACCTTTGAGCCAAATTCTTGTGTACCTTGTGATGTTGATTGAAATAATACCCTTTTGGAATTTACATAATTATGCTTTAGCTTTTTTCAGAAAGATTACATAAAAGATGATTCATGAGTTTTTTTATATTTTAATTTACTAACATGATAGTGTTGTCGTGTTAAAGATGTTTATGTGACATACGGCATCTATTTTACTAGTGTCAGGTAGATAAACTCCTAATTTTTCAAATAGCTTAAGGGCCAGCTCCACAACCATATAGTATGAATCATATTAGAGTGTTAATAGATTTTCACTGCTTTTCATTCCAAATGTCTCAAAAAGCAAAACTCAGCTTATGGTAGAGCAATAATTTACCTTAAATTCAGAGCAGCATCACTTTTTTTCTTTCCTTTTTTTTTTTCAGGAATATACTGATTCAAAAATAGCCATGTGTTTGAAGAGTAGACATTTCAAAACAAATACTTTATAAAAGGAATTGCATGCTTTTCAATTTATAATGTGTCGAGAAACATCTGTGGAGGTGATTATTTCCCTTGTAATAAGCCTGGTAGGGGCAATTGCAGAACTTTAAATATCTAAGTGGTAATCATTAAGGTTTACATTTAGGATATCAGTCAAATTGCCAGTCTGCTCTAGACAGCTACTGAGAGCCCTAATTCCTTATTAAGAAATTCATCTTTCTTGACGTTAATATAAGATTAGATAGTAGTTAAATCTGGGAAAGCTGGCAGTTGTTACTGCCATATTATTATCCTTTGTATTTGAAAGTACTGCTGAAGCAGACTCCTGTCATGACCAAGGCCCAGGGTGTGTGGCTTTTCATTACGTGCTTACGGTCAGTATTGAACTGTTCACATTTGCCTGCTGCCATTTTAGTCATGCTCTGGCTAATTGACAAGTTAGGCAGCCAGGAGTGAAGATTTAGTTGTAAATCCCTGAAGAAAGTTCCTTGTGTATGTTCTATAAATTCACTTATAGTGCTGCTCTGTCACAAAGATTATACATGGTTATATTTGCCTTCCTATTAATGAGTCTATACCTCTGAGCATTTGAAAAAAACAGCAAGAAATACAAATTACATGGGTTTCAAAATAGGAAATCTGGGAAAAAGGCTAATCGAACTGGGAAAAGAAGTGGCAAAATGACGTGAGCCAATTTAGCATTTTAGCAACTGGGAAATTCTTTTGGTAAATTTTGGAGTATGTATGGAGGAGGGTGCAGGCTGTGTGTCTCCTCAATCACAACCTGGATACCAGGTGGGTTATTACATTAAAATGTAGTTTGAAAAGTCATTACATTACATTTAAAAGGTCAAATTTCAAGCAAACATGTCAACATTTATTATCAAGCAGGAAAAACAAAAGAAAGAACCAGAACAGTTGCATAACATCTTCAGCCCTCAGGCACTATGACAGCTCCATGTGTAGAAGGTTCACACCTTGGATGCAATAGTTTTATGATGGCAAGACCAACTGTCTCTGTTCAGGGTGGGCGCGTGCACATAAGACTACCAAGGAACTACGATGGTGTGTCTCAACGTGTCATTTATTTTCTAATCTCTTGCAGACCAATACTTTTGTAAAATACAATAAAAAATGAATTATTAGAAAATTTTTTAAAAGTACAAGTCCCTGGTGGCTTTTCCTGATGTGTTTGTTTTGTTATGAGATTTAAAACTCAGACATAAAATTACTCTGACAAATTGCTATAAATGTTTCTTACCCTCAATATCTGAAGAGTGTCAAGTGGTTCACGCACCATCACTGGATTAAACAGTATGTAGAACTAATCTGGAAGATCCAGAGCCCTGTTCCAAGTGTATTTAGGCTATTGAACTAAATTATTATGCCCTGTTCATGCAATAACAGTGAAGCCACTACAATTTTTCTAACCAACTATTATCCTGAACATTCTTCATTTTGCCAATGGAAATTCATTTTAACATCCCTTATGCTAATTAATGACACTCCAATGTAGATTTGAAAACAATATTTGAAGTCACTAAGTAATCTCCTCTGGAGTTTTGAGTCTTTATTAAGGTTCTTTAATGCTAACTGTCTCTAAGGTACAGATTAAAGTTTACTTACATATCTTACACACATATACACACCTACACACACAACACAATGTTTATTCCAAAGTATTTTTAATGAAAATTACAGTACGTATTATAAAAGAAAACAAAAAGTCAGAACCAAAATGATTATTCGAGTTGAGTTTAAAGAAAGACTTTCTTCACTCAGGTGATCAAATGGTATAAAATCTTTAGGAAACGTAAGACTATATTCCCTTGGATTAAGTAAAGTTACATTTTGAAGCACATTTGCCTGTAGGCTATCCCCTTCTGAACATTGATAATACATGGAAAAGTTCTGTGTCCAAGATTGTTTCACCAACACAGAAACAAAGACTGGGGAAGAAGCAAAAGAAGAGATCTGTAGATGGAACAAATCTAAGAACAGATCTTCTAAACCTAGACTTGTGCTTCAGAAATCTCCTGGCTTCTAGTATTTTTGGTAAAATGATTTTTTTGAGAATTTATGTACTTATCAATGAATTTCTGTCTTCTATTACAACCATTCTTCAGCACTGGCAAATAATTTGTCACAGTAAACAAAAAATCTCCACCCAACTGTAGCCCGTTCCACCCAAAAGTTCTTTAGAACTATGAAAATGTTATAGTGATTCCAGATTTTAGAAAGTTAAAAAATTACTTTTTTGGCTGGCTACATCTAATAATAAATGACTGACGAAATTCCTACATTCTTGACCTTATGCTTACTACTTTGAGTGTTAAATATTTTGTGTAGAAACTCTTTCCTTTGACTAATGCCCTTTGCTGCAGGCTTAATTTTAATAATAGATCCTCTAAAAGTTATAGATGGACTGTTCCTACTTCAAAGATTTTTTATATTTTAAAAATTTAACACTTGATGCTAAGTTGATGGTTAAGAAATAAATTTAAAACTAAACTTGGTGTTCCACTTTCAGAATGGGTAATGTGCCCTGCAGTCTTATGTTGATGGAAACAAAAGGAATGATAGAGAATATTTGTTTAGCAAATACTGTTTTGAAGCATAAAAAATTGCATACTAAAAACAATTGCATTTGGCATCCACTTTTCTTCATGATGATTCACTAGGTCAAAAGCTTTCATTTTTACTTAATATGAATTTCAGCTGAAGGCTAGAATGATATATTAGAGTTGGTGCCATCATTTTCTGGTACGTTCTTGTGAGAGCATGCTCGCATAATAATGCTCTGTACAGTTCATACCTTGTGTGAGTATGTTGAAGATAGTAAGGATTATTTTTATTTTATATTTATTGATTCTTATCCATATTGTGATTGTTAAAGATGAAATTTTGGATGACAGATCTAAATAAGATCACTTAATTTCTATATAACGTTTACAGGAAATAAAACTGGATACTCATAAATCATCATATACTTTAACTTCAAATAAACTTTTTTTTTACAAAAAAATGTGGTTTGATTATGGGATATTTTTTATTGTTAATAGAACAAACTAAATATGCATTTTACATCAGAAAGCCAAATTCAGCAAACATTTTTTTATACAGACACCTTTAATCAAAACACAAAATTTGACCTCAAGATGCCACTAATTAGCCATTGTGACTGAAATATAAAGAGTTGGCATAATTTATAAAATTTGCTAATTGCCCTCCATGGTCATGGATATTAATCTAGCTCTTAATATGAATAAGTCATGGAGCCTATTAACATTTAATTTAGAAAAATTAGGCATTTTTGAGACATAATGGGATCTTGTTACTGTATTGTGCTGCTACTGGTTTATAGCGTCTCCAAAAATGCTTTTTATTTACATCCATTTTATTTGTCAATGAGAAAATACTTATTGAATACCTACTAAGTGTCAGACTGCTTTCTCATGGAACTTACGTTCTAAGGAGCAAGTTATACAATAAACAGTTAAACTGGTAAATATGTAATATGATTTTAGGTAGTGGTAACTGCTACTTAAACAAGTAGTGGAGGCGAAGAGTGACTGACGGAGATGAGGTTGTGGGAGATGAGCAAGTTTAGATAGAATGAGGAATAATATTTGAGCAAAGATATGAACTGAGTAAAATAGGCCAAGGGAAGGTAGTTCTAAACATGATGTTTAAGAGTGAGGGGTAAATTTGTTGCAACTCCTTGGTGATTTGTATTATGCTCACGAAGAACATGATTGCTATCTCCAACTCTTAGCATGCTGATAAGGTGATAGTTGTTTAGAAAGAATGGTAGCGATTTATTGAGATTCCATTTCTGAGAGCCACCTGTGAAGGTAATCAGTGATAAGTTTCCTATCAGTATTCCAGGCTTTCACAATTTTATCATGGACTTGTGACGACAACATTTGCATACAAATTGTGCATCAGTGGTGTATACAAATAATCCAAGTCATATGAATTGAAAAGCATCATCCTAAAATAGATTTGAGGGAACTCTATTCCCAAGGAAAATTCTGGGATTTCTGTTCCAATTTCCTCACTATTGCCTGATTTTAAGTGGAACATAAGATCAATTGTTTAGTAGGGATATGCCATGATAATGCTGTTCACATCGGTAGAGTACAGTAGATTCTTTCTCCTGTTACCTTCTTCATGTTCATCCATCCAACATGTAATTGATTCCATGAGGTCTGTCAGGTCGCCACACCCTTAAAACAAAACAAACTACCTCCTTATCCCAACAATCCAATCTCTGTCAATGTTGCCATCATTTTCTCAATCACTCAGCTAAATCTTGGTGAAATCTTTGCTTCTTCCTCCTTATCCCAACAATCCAATCTCTGTCAATGTTGCCATCATTTTCTCAATCACTCAGCTAAATCTTGGTGAAATCTTTGCTTCTTCCTTGGCCAAATCCAAATCCATTTCAGTCATCAGCTCCTGTTCATACATGTTTTGTTTCCTCAAGAATTAAGCTCAGCATTTTGCATGTAAGGTGAGAGTCTGAACTTGAAGCAGGGCTTCGAGTCTTTCTTGGGGCCCAGTACCATGGAGGATGTGACGCAGTCTTCTCAGCAGGAGTGGCTCGTCCCCAGAGGTGTTTGATGGGCAGCCTCATGTATCATATGCAGAATAAATTCTGATATATCTCCTTGGGGGACATGCTCTCTTCTGTGTACATCCTTCTTCTCCCTTCCAGTTGCTTATTTCCAGCATGGCAGAGAAATCGTTTGGCACGGACTCAAGAGACACAAGTGAACATTACAGCTCTGCTGTGTGAGTAAGGTTCAAGTCAGTTAATCTCTGAACTGGTTAACTATTTGTCAATTACAACACTACCCTATTTACCATTTACAGTTCTCATGTTGGACAAATGCAGTGATAAGTATTAAAAATCTTTTAAATAAATAATATTCTACACAAAGGGTAATAGTATCATTGTAGTTAATTAACATTGAGTGAATGAAACTTTAAATAATCTAATTTTACTACTCTAGACCTCACATTCTGTACTTTACACTAAAGAATTTGAATTAAAAATTAGTTCTTAAATGATAGTCTCTCTCACTGCAAAACAGAATTGTCTGGCTTGAAGCTAGAATCAAAAGAATATAAAAATTTCAAGTCGCCGGGTGTAATAATAGCTACAAAATCAATAAAAATTGCACATTGGAGAAAGTCTTTATTTAGAATGGTGTTTTCTGTCATATATAAACCCTGTCTTTAGTAAATCATCTCTAAAATCAGCCTTCCTCTTTAATGAATTATTTCAAATATTTTTATTATTACTTAACAAAATTAATAACTGCCATGTAGATTTTATTAAAACAAGATGATTCTCAGGTCAATGGATAGTTTATATTTTTAAAGTAATGAAAATTTCAGGCATTCCTCCAGATTTTTTGAGAGTCAGCAATTAGATATTATCTTTAAAAGTGTTACTCACCAGTGGGGCGGGCAGGTAGTGTAGTGGTTAAGTTCATACTCTCTGCTCCAGTGTCCCGGGGTTCGCGGGTTCAGATCCCAGGCATGGACCTATGCACCACTTATCAAGCCATGCTGTGGCCGGCGTCTCACATATCAAGTAGAGAAAGATGGGCGTGGATGTTTAGCCCAGGGCCAATCTTCCTCAGCGAAAAGAGGAGGATTGCCAACAGATGTTAGCTCAGAGCTAATCTTCCTCACACACACACAAAAAAAGTATTACTCACCAAAAACTAGAAGTGATTGTACTATTTTGTAAAAATTATTATGCAGAAGGGAGACTTAAAAGTCATTGTTCTTCTTGGCTGTAGAATGCTGTTAAATAGTGTATAATAAAAAGACATGGCTGGAGCAATTGATGTTGATGCTACCCCAGAAAATATTAAGGATTCTTGGCCATATACTTCCAAAAACATAAACAGACTATTTGAAAATATAATATTTATGTTTTTTATACTTACTTTCAAGAAAAAATTATTTCTGTTAGAGTGCTGAAGTGATTATTTAGCAAAAGAAAGTAAAATTTCATTCAAATGAGATTTTTATACTATGGAGTTAACTATATAAAAGCCACTTTCAGGACCGAGCAAATAGCTCATAGTATCAGTCCAAAAAGAAATATATAGTAATGACAGACCCCTCTTTTATGACAGAAAGCATTTCTGAACTTTTATAAATCATCCTGACTAGGTATTGTGTTCATGTATTCGAAATATTTATCGTTATTGAATCATTTAAGATATCAATTGAGCAGGAATGTAATTCAACTATTTATTGAGTCCCAATTAATTATAAGACACTGTGCTAGGCTTTAAAGACTAAAAATTGTATTAGGCAGGAAAATGAAGTTTGTCACAAATGAAGATAGCAGCATTTGTCCATACTACCCCCTGATTTTCGTAATACAATGGTGATGCTCTGTGATAAACGTTGTCATTGGGCAGCATGAAAATCTTTTCTATTTCTTGGGCCCACCCACAGGAAGTAGTTAACCTTCAGCTCCTTTCAACACAACTACCCCTTTAACACCATCCCAAAATGTGAAATCGTGCACCTTTCATGTATTTATGTGTGTGTGCATGTGTATATTCCACTCCCTGTCAGATTTGTTTTTCTTATTCTCCTCTTTGCTGTCATCCTTCCCTAAGAGCAGTAAAATTCATTTCCAATGAAGTTTGTAGCCTCTATGTTTTTTTCTTGATTTCAAACTGTATTCTTGGGTAGTCACATAACATTTTAATAAAAATTTTTTCCTAAGAACAAATAGTAATAGTTCAGTAAAAGTGAAAGTTTACTTCAAAGAGATATTTTCAGGAGGCTTTCATTGCAAGCAGTTTAAGAGATGGGCCAGGGTTGTTTAAGATGGCAACATCTAAATACCCTTTTATCAGCCAAAAAATCATGTACAATTTTATATGTAATTGGGGGACAGAAGGCAATCGAGAATGCCTTTGGTTAATTGTATGTTTTTTTTTCTTTCCCATTCTTGGCTTAGTCTTCTCTATATTTCTAGAGACAATACAGCCCCAGATGTCTAAGAGTGAATTTTTAGGAAGTTTTAATTGATAGCCTTCGGCTATGGATAATTGAATTTACTAATCTATAGCACTGTGCCTGGCAAGTGTATAAATAGCTTCTAAAACTCTAGTCGGAGGAAGTAATTTTATAATTCAGTAAAAGTCCCTTATAATACAAGTCACTGTCACAGTCCTTAACTACCTCCTGCTTGACTCATATGCTTCCCTTCCAGCCACTTAGAGGCACAGCACACACAGCCACTATGCAACAGGCATTGCTTTCTTTTCCAGCTTACAAGGCTTGAGGGTATTTTCCTCTGATTTCCCATTCTACTGCAGTCTCAGACAACGTGTGGGTTCAGTCTCTCAAACCCAATTTTTGCTTCTCATTTCTCTCTCGAGTCAGATCAGGGCCTTGTCTTTCAGCGGTGAGAGTAGTAACAAGCTAAGAGAACAAGAATGATGAAGAAATCTTCCTGTGTCTTTCCTCCACCATATTCTCATAGCTCCCAATGGCTATATTCCTACTCCTCATTGCCCACCCACTTCTGCTTCCCTGACACCGGCACTCATGCATGCATGCACACAAACACACATCTTATTCCTTGAATGACATGTATAACTGAGTTAACGTGAGCTTAGATTTCTTCTGAAATCTGAAGATACCTTCTAGGATTTGTAACCCTCAATTAACCACAATTGTCCCCTGCCGTGGTCTTTCCCACAGGGTCTATACTATCTGTCCTTATGTATTGGGCAAGGAGGGTATAGATAAAAGGGCTGCGGGCTTACAAATTTTTGTGAGGAAAGGCATTTCAAATTTTTTTTAGAATTATATGAGTAATTAAGTATTTTTAAGAATGCCAAGGAAATCTCAAAATGATTTTGTGTTTGCTTCTAAAATAAGAAATAGGGGAAACGGTTACAGCCCATTTTATAGTGAAATCAGACAAAATGGATAATGGCAGTACAAACTGAAGCAAGCCGGACCTCGGAATTAACTGAGGGCTGAACACCTCCAAAGAAAAAGAGAGTTTGGGCTGAGCAAGGCTGTAAGGAGATACATTAGCAGGATGTTCATTGTCCCATCACCTTTTATACAAGAGCATATAGCATCTATCTTCCCAACAGGCTGCTCCTTCTCTACCCACTCCTAACCCATCCTTGCCCTGAGGAATCTCTGACAATATCAGCAAAGATCCCCACCAGTGTCTTAGGGCTGAGAGTGTTCCATTCTAATTCTCCTTGTGAAAGAAAGGGTTTGAATTTTTGGAACCTGTCAGCCTAGCTTAGAATTTTAGCCATTATCCCCCTGCTCCGACCTCCCAGGAAGCATTGTTATACACGGCAATGTATAAAAACAATGTGTTTCCAACATACCATGAATAATGTACTTCAGATGCCTAATTAATTTAGAAGACTTATAGGTGGACCAAAGTTATAATTATAATATGCAATTTTGTTTCTCTGGGAAAAACCATTCTGCATTCCAAATAAACTTTTGGAACACATTCTTCATTATTTGAAGTCAGCCTTGTAGCAGTTCAAATCATGTGTCTAGAATTGTTATAACTTCATTAGTACTGATCATTCGTGACACAGCCTATAGAGGATATATTAGTCTCTTCTTTGGAACCAATTTTGTGTGAGAGTTTCTTTGTATTATCATTATAAAATGGGCTCACATACAAAGCTGTGGTTTCTTTTTAGTCAATTTGGGCAGCATGGTCTATGTCATGATACTTTTTAGAATGAAGCCATTTGCAGTGGACCATCTATCATACTGGGTCATCTGGTCGTTTTAAGTTGCAGCAAGTTACCAAAAAATAAAATGAGAAAACTGACTTGGTTTTATAGTTCTCAAAACATGAAATAATGTCAAATGTTTACAGATTTAATCCTACTAATCCCCATCAATTTTACTCACAATAAGTATCACCTCTTTAAAAATACAATTTTTATGTTGACTTGGGGATAATAACTTGCCAATATGAAATGAAATAAGTTTGAATATTCACTGTTTAAATATCATTCACATGTTCACTTTTAGTTTTATAAATGAATGTTTTCCAGGAATACCCAGTATGAGCAGTTTGTTTTATGCTTTGTAAATTAATGTGGATAATTTCTTAAATTGGATTTTCAAAAAATAAAAACAGTTGTGATATTTTTATCACTGCATTTTTAAAATTTACACTTAAACTTTGGAATAAAGTTTAAAGGACAGTAAATAAAGACCCTAAGTGAAAAAATTTTGCCTGCTGAGTTATGTAGATATTTTGGAACAATAGTTTCTTCTTTGACCTTAGTAATTTTATGTAGAAACCTTAGAGCTTTGAGGTTTATTAACCTTCAGTGACTTCAGATCCATTTCTAACTACCATAATAGATTGTTTTTTCCCCTTTAAATTTATAGTGGTATACCCTCTGGTTTTTTTAAAAAATGGATTGAATTCAGGTCAGATTCCTTTTTGGCCATATGTCTTTTTTCTTTCATTATGCTGAATTTGTTGTGACACTTGCATTTTATAAAGAACATGTAATGCTTAAGAGTTAGGTGAGTCAAGGAAATTGATAGCCATACCCTCTTCCTAGACTGAATCAGCTGTCTTGAGACATTATAGGAAATTTAGTTATGTGTGGGTTTGTTTTCAGCTGTGTGCCCATTCTTTGCATATCTCAACTGTGGAATTTGGGGTGATGCACAGACAGCACCTGGCACACTGCTAGGCACAGAGCGCGTGTTCACTTTCCCTTTTCCGTGGGAGCCCATCATCAGAACTATAGGAATAACACTAACATTTACTTTGAGACCAAGGCTAACAATGAAAAATGAAATGCAATAATAATATCCCATCTGTGCAATAGTAAGGAGAAGGAAACGATAAAAAGCCATTTTCAATAGAGCTGGAGAAGATTATAAACCACTTACATTTATCTTTGTCATTTTCTCTGAAATAGCAATTATTCTCTCTAGTTTTGAATCTCTTAATGATCTGCAACTGTTTAATATATTTTTTGTCACTTTTATTATTGCATTTCTTATACAAAATATGTGATGCTATTAAAATTTTGAAGAAAAACAACACACATAGATATTAAAGCATGATAAAAAGGATCAATTATTCTCTCTAATATTATAAGTAAAATACAGAAAGGATACAAATTTTTGTATACCTAAATGTTTCCCCTTATGGAAAAGCAATTAACTATGGCCTCTGCAATGAGTTAGATGGGCCTTATATGTGTACTCCTATTTAAAATAAGCAAAGGGAAATTATTGGGAGGAGAACAATTGTACTAGCTCAAAAAAACATATAACTAGTATAGATCAAATAAATGCATCCAGTGATTTGGTGCACTACTAGAGCCGCCTGAAAATGAGATAGGGCTCTAGATCATCAGAAACCAAAGACACAATTTTCCACCTCAAAAGGAGATGGTGCCTGCTCCAGCAGACTGGATTAGATATGTCTGTCACCTATTTTGTGGCTGTGGATCTTAACAGAATCAATCAACTTTTCTGTGATTTATTTCTCCATTTTGGAGGTGAGCCAAGCAAAGACTATTTTTGGAACACAGCCTCATGATGCTCTCCTACTGTCTATTCCCTGACTTCCCCACCATCCAGTAAATTAACATAAAATAAAATTGCAATTACTCAGGGGCGCATCTTAAGGCATATGGGTAGATCTTCCTCTTCTTTTCCAATTCCTTATAGACTGCTTTGCTTGGTTATTTTACTACTTATTTGATAAACACAGTGTATCAAATCAATTTTCTGTTGATGATCTTAGCTTCCTGGATAATTCAGAAAATAGAAAACAATATCAAAGAGAGATTATCCATGGCTTTACTTCTTATGGACTATAACTAACTGGTGATCTATAATTATAACTAAGAATAAAATAATTTGGTTGTCAGATTACAAAAAAAAAAAGCCCAAATTGTAAGATGCACTTAGTAAATACTTTCTATGGAAACATGGAATTTAGATCTAGCAGAGACTTTATTTGGTTTTATACCTACTATTATGGAATGAATGTTTGTGTCCCCTCCAAAAGTCATATGTTGAAATCCTAATCCCCAATATGATAGTATTAGGAGGAGGGGCCTTTGGGAAGTAGGTAGGTCATGAGGATAGAGCTCTCATGAATGGGATAAGTACCCTTAAAGAAGAAGCACTGGAGAGATGGTTTCTCTCTCAGCCGTGTGAGGATACAAGAAGATGACCATCTGCAAAGCAAGAAGAGTGCTCTCACTAGACACCCCATCTACCAGCTCCTTGATCTTGGACTTCAGAACTGTGAGAAATAAATTTTTGTTGTTTAAGCCACCCAGTGTAAAAGTATTGTGTTATAGCAGCTCAAACTAAGACACCCACCCTTTACAGATGAGAAAAATGAGACCCAGAAATGATTTGTGCAAGACCACGTGATGAATGTGTTGGAGTGATAACTAAAACTCAGTTTCCTAACTGGCAATCTAGCATTCTTTCCACTACAGCATTTGTGATTTATTTATTCGGCAAACATTCTAGGGCCTCATAATATTAAGAGAGCACTGCTTTAGAGATTGAAGTGAGGAGAGGGGAGAAGATATAAAATGATTAGGAAATTCCCTGTCCTGGAGAGTTTACAGTTTAATATGCAACATAAAGCAGACTCACTGATTACTGTATGGCCTGTGAGAATGTGCAAAGTGCTTAAGAAAGGGGACCAGGATGTGGAAGTTCAGAGGAGGGAGAAGACTTCTGGCCAAAAGATCACAAAGGAGGCCATGGGGAGGATCATTTTAAGCTGAAGGAGATGTAGGAATTCCACTAGTAGTTATCAGAGGGAAGGTATTATTATCCATGAAGTTTCTTTAGTTGCAAACAACAAAGGGAAAGTTGAAGAAGCTGGCTAGAAAAAAATACAGGAAAAGGGCAGATCTGTATGCCTGGGAAACAAAAATGATGAGTATTCTCTTGAGGGTGCCATTTTCAGGATGAATGCACTTGCATTCACATGCTTGAGTCACGCCACTTTTAAAGCCAATTCCTAGAAAATAAATTTTAATTGGCTAGGTGAAGGTGGGGCAGATTGACTAAAAGTCCCACCACATTTATACAGAATGAGAGGGACGTGGCCCCTCGAAAAAGGAAATGAGGGTAGTGTTACCAAAAGAAGGTAGTGTAAAATAAAGCACAAACAAACAAAAAGCAAGTACCCACTTCAGCATCTTGTGGAATATGAGTGGGAAACACAGGTAAAGAGAAGGAAAAAGAAATAAGAGTAGCCTGATCTGGCTGAAGCACAGGATGAATAGATGACATCAGAATGAGCCCGATTTTGGCTTACTGGTCATCTCCGCCTTCCTCTTCTTACGCACCCCAACCATCCCAATCAGTGAACTACTCTCCCCAGTTTACACTAAGTTTATTGGGTGCATGTCCATTCTGGAAGCAATTGACTCAAGGCAAAGGAAAGTTTGAGCTGATGGTCATGCCCATGAATGAAGGATGGGACTACTCCCATCAGTTATGAGCAATCAGACCTTTGGAACAAACATTACAGACCCTGGCGTGTTTCTCTCTCAACCTTAGGAAGAGTGTCTCACTTAGCTATAAGGCTAAGACTAACAATTTGCCTTAAGGAATGTGCCAAGGAGATTCTGTCCATCTGAGCCAAGCAGCATGTTCTTCCTTTGTGTCCTCAATATGGGCATTCAAGTAGTGGTTGAGATGAAGCAGTCCTACTGGGGACATTTCTGAAAACTATGGAAATCTTAGAGATGCACACCAGTTTCAAGTGGTAACATTGAGAGTCTTCCCCCCAAATAATCCATGGGAGTTGCTCCCTGATGCCTCCCTCACTCCGTCCCCACCTTTGCTCTGAAGCCAGTGCCTGATAATTTGTGTTAGCTTCACTTTCCTCATCTGCAATATGAAGAACTTGAATTAAGTTCTCTCCTAAAGGTTCTTCATAAGTTATACTTCGATGTCAGATTGAAAAGCTTGTTTGCGATCATGTTGAGAAAGGACTTGACTGCTTTGGACAAAGAAGTCTGGTCTTCAGATTGTAGATTATGAAAGTTAGGTACATGTTCTTTAGAAGCAGAATCACAGGCTTCAAATCTTTCCCAGCTCTCTCGTTGACAAATGTGTGATTTGAGAAGATATTTAATCTTTTAATCTATTGTTTTACTTTGTAAAATAAAGCAAATAAAAATTTTTCACATAGTTAAGTAAAATAATTCAATAATTTTAAAAATATAATAGTAAGTGAGAGGCACAGAATTTTTTTGAAGAAAGGAGTACAATGGCTAAAGAATGCAATGTGATGGTGAACTTGACAGTTCTGTGCTTGACAGAATGATTGATGTGGGCATCTGATAAGCTACCAAATCTAGGTATCACTAACACATGACAAAACAGAAACTCTGCAGACAAACAATAACAATAAAACCAAAAATTATAACTATGGCAAATAAGATAGCAGATTATTTATTTTAATAATAGATAACGTTTATTGAACACTCACTATGTGGAATTTTGTATTTTTTAGCTTTCTTTAAAATGTTAACTTAGAAACCTGAAATCAGGGGCTGGCCCCGTGGCTTAGCGGTTAACTGCGTGCGCTCCGCTACTGGTGGCCCGGGTTCAGATCCCGGGCATGCACTGACGCAATGCTTCTCCGTCCATGCTGAGGCAGCATCCCACATACAGCAACTAGAAGGATGTGCAACTATGACATGCAACTACCTACTGGGGCTTTGGGGGAAAAAAGGAGGAGAATTGGCAATAGATGTTAGCTCAGAGCCGGTCTTCCTTAGCAAAAAGGGGATTGGCATGGATATTAGCTCAGGGCTGATCTTCCTCAGGAAAAAAAAAAAAAAAAAGAAAAGAAAAGAAATCAGGTAGTCTTGAGACCCAGGCTCTATTTTTCAGTTTAGTCCTTGCCCACTGTCTGTTGCTTAATTCTTCTCAAATTGAAGTTTCTACTTAAGGAAAAATATACCTTCAAATATATGTGTGTGTATATACTTATTATATGTACCTGTATATGTAAAACATTTCTAAACACACGCATTTATCGATTGGGATCATGTACATTTGCAAATAACAGAAAACAATAATAGTTTTAGAAAGCGAGTATCTACTTTTTCTCATGTAACAAGAATCTTAAGTTATGTGTTCCTGATATTATTTTAGCTGCTCAGTGAAGCCATCAGGGACTCAGGTTGTTTCTAACTTCGACTCCAGTATCCTCAAAATTTGGACTTTTCCTTGTGCATGTATCTTCCTGGTCAGAATATGGCTGCTACCTCTCAGATATCAAGTCTAGTGCAATGAATAAAGAAATCCTCTCCTCTGTGTTAGGTCTCAATGGCCAGAACATAGCTGTTGGAAGCTGTAAGGGCAGCTAAGAGAGAGGAGAACTAGATTATATGACTGTTTCAGACTGCTATGATCCATGTCCTAGGGCTGAGCAGGTTTGGGCCTGAAACTAAATCAGGGTTCTTACTAAAAAAGAATAGAGGAAAGAATACCGGGTAGGCAGAATTTGCTGCATTAAGGATAGCAAGTAGATAAAATTACCTTACTTGAAATATGCTATGATAAATTGTGAAGGATGATAAAGTATTTGTGAAATATGAGGCAAGAAAAATCCTGCCAAAACAAATGCAATCATTCATGACAATTCATTTTAAGTCATGAAAGAAATTTTGTATTAACTCTTAGAAGCTTCAGCAGGTCCTTTCATAGAAAAAAAAAGATACAACCAGTCATTGAATGAATAGACAACTTTTGTTGTTGTTGTTTTCTTATGTAGATAAACTTTTGAGAGAGCTAATGTAGTATATTTGTAGTAGAAGAAATGGCTTTAACTAATAATATATTTTTGGGAACAAGAATCATCCTGAACTACAAAATCATCTTGAGCTTATCCATGTCGCGGTAGGTGAGTGATTCTAGCTTACTCTGGTGGACAGACTACATCTGTTGTTCTATAGTTAGCATTTTCTCAAGCTGCCAGAAAGCATCTCATCATTTGGCTTGTCCCACATGTTAGACAGAAAGAAAAAGAGAAGGAAGTTGGGGTGCAGTTGCTGAAAGACCTGTAGACCTAGAACTCGGCAGGAACGACAGCTGAGGACAGTCGGAGGCACAATGCTTGCTCAGTAGCTGTAATGAATCAGCAAGGGTAGGCATGTTCTGCTGACCCGAAAAGACCCAGGGAGAAAAACAGCATTTTAGGATTCCTAAATTATTAACTACTCCAGTGTGATGTCAGCAAGTCCAAGATAGCTAGATATGCAGGGCATTTGGAGATGTAAATAATAGGTAATTGTTGGCGTGCGTGGGTAGTTTCAAGTGACTTTTATTTCTGACTGCTCTGCTTTTTTGAGAAAATGCTTTATGAATTTGGAAAATTATAAGTGCAGGCATTCTGGATGTAATATTTATGTGTACCCAATAAGCAATATGTTTTCATTTGATGTCATTTGTTTTCCACTATCATATTATATTGGGTAGAAAAATATAGTTTGAGACCATTTGCTCAAATATATAAGATACATTGTTTGGAGAGTAGAATTTTGATAGTCAATTCAGTTAAAAATACTATTTCTTATGACATCTTCCTGAGACTGTGCCAGCAGATTTGGAGAGAACTGAAACAATGGATTTTGAAAACTTCAGAAATGTTGCAAAATATAACTTGCAAATATAGCAACTACTGTTGGTGTAAAAAGTGTTTATGTTACGTATATGCACACCCACATAATGCTATTTTACGTGGCTGTGGTGGTGCAAATAGATTGATGAATCCTAATTTTGAGATTCAAAAGGATTTGAAGAGAATATGATTTTTGCGGCTATTGCAGATTTCCTATTTTCTCTATCTTTAATTCTTTGTCTTGGCTCAACTACCCTAATATATTTGAAAAGATAAGTGTTTCAGGAATTCTTATTTATATTTTTGTAGGTATTTTGACTTATAAATCATTTTTTCAAGTATAAGAATAAGAAGAGCCTTAGATAAATCTTGATAATTTAACATACTTATCTTTAAATATGAAATTAATCCTTGAGAGATCCACAGTATTGGTTTTCTTCCTATAGCTCAGTTTATCTTTCATTAGATTATAATGGCAAATAGACTCAAAATTATTTCTATAATAAAAATAATAATATAATTATTATAATAAAAGAAAAAATACCTAAATTCTTTCAAACCTAAAAACATCTGTACATATTTTATAGGATAGAGAAATTACTTTGATTTATTTTATAAAGGGAGTAAAGCATTAATATTTGTGTAATTTTTTTTCTTTGAACTTTTTATATCACCCTACTTATCTAAAGGCATAGTAACTTTAAATAACTTCAAAATCTTTTCAAACCTTGAAGACATACTAAGTGAAATATGCCAGTCACAATAGAGCAAATATATGATTTAGTTATATGAGATACCAAACGTAGTCAAAGTCATAGAGACAGAAAGTAGAATGGTATTTGCCACAAGCTGGGGAAAAGGGAGAATGGAAAGTTAAAAAAGAGGTCTTTTTAGCCATGCAGTGAGATATACTATGGCATTTTGATATTAGTTCAAGAGTAACGTGTATCTTTTGCCATAATGTAGAATTCATTCTAAGTGAAAAATAAAAAGAATGCACGTAGAAAGCCAAGCACAGACCTGGTGGACAATTATCATCTCAGTAGTGTTATCTTTTATTATTATGGCAGTATATGTTTCAGAAGGTCAAAAGAGCAATGTGAAATAATGCAGTTTTGAAATGGGTTCATAAGTATATTTATAACAAAATCAAATTACATACTTAAAATATTTTCCAACATTCTTTATTAAGAAACTTTATTATTCCAGGAGGAATTGTTGATAAGGATCTCCGTCACTACCTCAACTTACGATTTCAGAAGGGGTCTGTGGACCATGAACTTCAGCAAATCATTCGTGACAACCTCTACCTCCGCACGGTGCCGTGTGAGTACAACAGGCGATGCTATTTTCTTTCTATGTTAGCAGATAAATGTTTAGCTATATATCCATTGTTTAAAAGAAAAATTAAATCTCACTGATTTTTTATGGTGGGCTTTTGGAACAGAAAACTGATTTGGGATATGGAAGTTTCAAATGCAAAGCTTATAATTGCAGTTGTGTGGTTTATGATGATGTTGTAGCCAGAAGATACTTGTGATTTTCAAGCTATAAAACTTAACTTACTTCTCAAGTTAGTATTGAGAAACATGAATTTTGGTCCAGGATGTTGGTGATTCAGAATGAATCATGATTAAGGTAGAACTCCACACTGGGAGACAGGAGAATGCAAATTCAACTTATTAGCTGAAACAGCTACTTTGTAAATGGAATCTACACAGTAACTCCCAACCTCATCTCTGGTTTTCAGCAGAGTCTCACAAGTGAAAACAAAATTATGCATTGGAAAGTAAAGCTAAATGTTCTATAACTCTTAGAAAGTGATGATGTTGAGTGTTGAGTACCAATTTCTTATATGCAACCTATAGAAATCCACAGACAACAATCCCTGATTATGAGCAGGTGCTACTTCAAAAGAGAGGAATTGGTAAAATGATAAATGATAAAATTCACAAATCAACTTCTTAGTACCTGCTTCAGCTCATTTGAGAATCTATTAACTTCAGAACAATTCAAGGACTTTTCAAGTCAGATCCTAAATCCTAGATAGATATCAACATCCATTTCCATCAAGGTAGATTCCATGACTTCCAGAAACTTTCCAGTCTCTCCAAAAACTCTGATCTGTGGGTGTCGTGTGTATTCCTTTTGTTTTAGTTCTATTCTGAACTTTAATAAACTCAAAGATATGGGCTTTGGAAGGTTGAAACTAAAGAAAGAAAAACTTGGTTAGGATGAATGAAATAAATAAGCAAAAAAATATTATTTTAATTTCTGGGACTGAACTATCAGAGCTATGTCAAATGGATAATTCAGCACCCAACCCTTTTCACCCACATGCATCTCAGGAGAGGTGGACTCTTGTCATTGTTGCCACTGAATGTTCATCAAAACAAAAAAGCTAGGGCACCACTCTCAAATATTCCTAAATGAGAATGCTTGCTGATTGACATCTTGTCAGACCAAATGCTACCTCTGTCAGTGGATGTTACTTAAGTGAATAGACTTTTGGACTTTTGCTTTAAAACTAAAAGTTGAGAGAAGCACATTCTTAAACTTATAAGTTTGACATTAGAGTGATGGATAGAGGAAGATGGATTAAAGTAAGTGACTAAACTATTTATAAGGTAACGGGTGGACGCATTTTCAAAGCTGTGATGTTGTCAGTGCAGCCGTGTGAATTTATCTTTTGTGACATGAAAGAAAGGAGATCTGAAATACTGAGTAAAGAATCCAGTCACTTTATTATGTTTAAAAGCTGAGGGAAATAGATAAGAGGCTGACATTCAGGAATACTTGTAGTCCTTGCTGAGACAATGACATAAATAAGAAGTCTTAATTAAATATGAAGATAATAGGAGTAAATTTTGCATTAGTTAATTAACTTCTTAAATAAGTCATCTCTCTTTAGAGTACCAAAGAAATACTATGAAGGAAAAATAAATATAAGGGTAAAATAACTAGGCTTATATGAGTAAACATAAAGAGTTTCATGATGTGATTTCAGAACAAGGTCATAAATTCAATTAGAAATCCTTGAATAGCTCCTATAAAGGAGATGATTAGAAACTCAACGAATATGAATATTATGATGAAACAATTATTCTTTGAATTTGTAGTTACCACTCCTAATAGCCAATTCCAATAATACCATTCACTAACAATGCTCTTAACTTGGCATAAAAATGAAAAAACATCTGAGATAGAGATGATTCTGGTTTATATTATCTATAATCAGTGCTATACTGATGAATTGGACGTAGACAATCCACCATTTTCACTCAGTATATCTTGTAATAAAATATGCATTTTCAGAGTGTGTGCAGCAAAAATGTGTCAGTAGTGTGAAAACTCCTGCCATTGCTTAGAAACCTACATGTGTATCCAGCATATCTATTGGCCTTGATTATAGAATGACATTTGTTACGTATTCTCTTGGGTTAAAGAATTCTTATTGGTTTTCATGTATCCAGCACCATAAAAGGAAAATGTATTACTGAAGAACATGTCACTGCTCTTATACATGCATAAGTTAATATGTATACCTCTTGTTTAATCTAGTAATGGCCCCAGAAATAGGTTCTGGACAACTCCGTGGAAACAAAATTGTAGTCAACTTGTAACCATGTGAGCGTAGTTTAACCATTTTTTTTTTAAAGGCATTCTTTTTTTTGTTTTTGTTTTTTGGTGTTTTTGAGGAAGATTGGCCCTGAGCTAACATCTGTTGCCAATCTTCCTCCTTTTTTCCTTTTTTACCCCCAAAGCCCCAGTAGATAGTTGTGTGTCACAGTTACACATCCCTCTAGTTGCTCTGTGTGGGACTCTGCCTCAGCATGGTTGATGAGCGGTGGGTAAGTCCCCCCCCCCAATACGAACCAGTGAACCCCAGGCCACCGAAGCAGAGCACGCGAACTTAACCACTATGCCAAGGGGCCCGCCCCCAGTTTAACTTTTTTATAAGGCAAGACCCAATTGAGTAATTCTGCTTACTACCACCACCACCAACTACAACTAGGAGGAAAGGAACAAAGTCTTGGAACCGGATTTCCTAGGTGCCTACTCAGAGAGAGTTCTGAGGTGAACGCTGGAGAGACGTCCTCCCCTCACACACAAACACTAAACCGAATCCAGTTGTGGCCTGCTTGGCTCCTGTACCACCTCTGAAGGAAGACTGGGCCAGCCTGCCAGCTGAGTTCTGAGCTAAGCAGGGGAGGGAGGTGATCAGGCCAGGTCTTTAATGGACCTTAACTACATATAATACAAAATCCATCTTTCTGTTCCCTGCCCCGTAAGCAAGGGTTGACTGTATTTAGGCTTTTCATTTTGTTTCCCCAGAACTTTATCTCACAACCTAATTCTTCAAAAATATATATTCTTAGCGCTATGTCTCTAGGCACAGAAGGCAGGACTCAGGACTTGGTCCACATACACACACAAATACTCTCATGAGATCAATTCGTCATTCTTTCAAACTGAATCACAGAGAAAATATCCTTAGGAACTTACACATTATTTCCTATAGAACATAAGCCAGTCACATGATTCATGTCCATTAAAGATTTAAATTTGGACCTAAATATATGTCTTTTAGTTGCTAACTGCAATTTATAGGGGGAAAATAAAGGTCTTAAGAGGATCCTGGTATCCTAAGGTGAAAGTTAACTTTTAAAAAATGAATACTGTAAATTGAATCTTTCTACCACTAGATTTTAGGCTATATAGAATTTTTATGTAATGGAACTTCAGGAGAAATGAGTAAACAAACAAAACTGCTGTAATCTGGAATGTGGTAAAAGACTAACCAGGAAAAATGTATATAGATAAAGGACTCAAAAGAGTTTAGAACATCCATCAAATGGGATTTCAATTACGTTGATAGTGTACAAAAGACAAGTTGAGAAGCACTCAGTTAGCAGCGTCTATTTAGAGATTAGACAGGATTGTTTCATCGTAGCATGTTAAGTGTACAAAGTTAAGGCAACACATGTCATCCTTTGGGTAATATAGATTCCAAAGTGTATGAGGGAAATTAGTGGAATTAATACAGAAAAATACCGGATTAATTTTCAAATGTTCAAAGAGTAAAAATGGAGTTTATTTTGGTTTTAATATACTACTGAGCATAATGATTGCATATAGTTAACTCTTGAGGCTAGTCAACCACAATGAAACTGACTATGCTTCTTCAGTGTGAGGAAAAAGTCACTTCCATTTATTGATGAAGTTCTGGTGCTTTCTGTCCTCAATATTTATTAGAGATACAAATTAATTTTTGAGACAGGTACGAGCACAGATATAAGTTTTAGATACTTTTTCCCATTATACCAGATGACATGAGGAAGGACTTCAATGACCAATTCCAAAATTTTCAAAATGAAATGGAAGTTAGTTAAAATTAAACTTCTCTCCCAAGACCATACTTTGTCATTTGGTGAGATGGTTTTATTGGGAAATATTTTAAATTTATTTGAAGCAAAAAGAAATACCAGTGTATACCAAGTAAAAGGAAAAAAATCAATAAAACTAGAGGTCTAAAACTATTCCATAAAAAGCAAATAAAATGAAAAACATAGATTTAAGATATGAAAGAAATTACTTTTATGGAAGAGCTGATTGAGGCGTAACTCACAATGATGTTTCTACGTGTTTAAGCATTTTAAGTTAGTATAACTAAGCCGTGTTAAAAAGAAGCATTGTCAGGAATAAAACTGTAAGGTTTCTAAAATATTTTTTTAAATTCTCTGTTATGCTAAATTATCTCTCATGGAGAAGCAAATAGAAGCAGGCTCTTTAAAAGTTATGAGAACTGTCTCCTTTTAAAAAGAGCAGTTACCAGCACACCAAAACGTATAGCTACACAAGGGGTCAACATCTCTTTTTCCTAATTATATAATTCCATATAGGACTGTGGTCAGAGAGGACTATTGAAGAGAAGTGAGTGACCACATATCTATTAAAAAGTCTGAAAAGGCAGAGCTTTCTAGTATACTGCATGGGGAAAAATAATTTTAATTCTTAAGCAAAAATCAGTACTTTTAAAGCTTGCACAATATGTGTTAATATTCAATAAGGCAATATGTTTTTGTGGGCACGAATGAACCTTTCTATTTGCAATTTTGATCATGAAAATTCTAAGTTCTAAGCATGTGGTAAGAAGGGAGAGTGACATCAACCTGGGCATTATATTACAAAAAAAATTATCTTCTTCCAGCGGAATGAGATTCTCCGAGTTGAGGGTGATCAAGACCGTGATTAAGTAGTCAGAACGTCCTTAAGCAACATAGGCTTGTGTGCTGGGGTGCTGGGTTGAACTATAAGAAGACATGCAGACACAAGACTAGAGATACCAGATCCAACTGAATTTTAATCCAGGGCCGCCCCGTGGTTTAGCAGTTAAGTGCGTGTGCTCTGCTACTGGCGGCCCAGGTTGGGATTCCAGGCGCACACCGACGCACCGCTTGTCCAGCCATACTGAGGTCGTGTCCCACATACAGCAACTAGAAGGATGTGCAACTATGACATACAACTATCCACTGGGGCTTTAGGGAAAAAAAAAAAAAAAGTGGATTAATTCAACATATTGCAACAGCTGTGTATTATACATCTTTTTCAACCTTAATCTTATCGCTTCAAGTAAGAATCATCAATTTAGGAGCTCTTTTTTTGAAGTTCTTTTAGAGTATGAATCATTTTCTTTTGCAATTAGTTTAGAATCAAGTTGCCAGATTTTGGTTCTTTGAAAACGAATTTAATTTTTAAAAATAGCCTAATTATATTTGCTGCTAAGTGTTGAGAATAAAGTTTATTAGAGAATAAATATGGTTGTTAACATTGTGGGACAAAAGAGAAGGAAATCTATAAACGAGTGAAACTAAATTTCTTCAGAGATTTATAAATTGCCCTGAAAGGCCACACCAGAAGAAAAATTTCAAAAGCTTCTGAGCAGTAACAAGTACTTGAAAGGATTCTACTCATTTACTCATTCAGAAGTATGCCTGCCTGGTGTATTTATTAAAAATGTGTTATGTTATAGAAAGCTATATTTGTTTACCCTCTCCCCTTTCTCACTGAGAATGGTAAGATCCAGTTTCGTGTCATATATGTGAAAGTACGATAGATTTTTTCCTTTTTTCATTGAACAAAATGAATGCATCTTTCCTAGTCAGATAATAACACTCATTGATTTGGTTGACAGAGAACTCTACAGGAGACAGATGGCTTCAAAATGTTGCTTAAAATGGAAAGTCAAGGAACATTAGAAGTGATTGTATTGATTTATCCATTTGACACCAGGGCACTAGTTTTAGAATAAAAGAATATATCTGGCACAAAAGAAAAGCAATAAACACCAACAGTGAACAATCTTACTGATCTTCCCAAAGACATAAAATTCCCTTTGCCCTGACTTGATAAGCTTTTTCTGTTGCTATGACCCAATCTTTCCTCTTTTGGTTTGTATTTCTTCCTTTCCTCTTCATAAGAAGGAGGCTGTCCACAGGAAATCTGAGTTAGTGGGTCATGGATGGAGTAGGCAGGTGGTATTTTACTCTTAGTTTCAACGGTTCCAGCAGCTGGCCCAAGGAGGAATGGGAGATGAATGCCTGAAGCCATTTTCCCACCTCCAGAAAAGCCAGTAATCACTTTCAATGGAAAACCACTCACCTTCCAGGGAGCCCAGAATCTGCTCCCTGCAGGCTTCATAATCACAGCCCAGTTGGATATAAGGTCAACACACCTCATTGTACACCACTGTACTTTTTAAATAGAAAGAATTAGGACTCTATCAGGTTCAGACCTACCCAAGTTTCCAAAGTCTGCTGACTATTACGTAGGCTGTTGGCAATGGACACTAGTGTTATCAGGGGACTTTAAGGCTTTAGGTTTGTAGCAGAGCAATCAATTTCTGATTCAAATGCGCTTGGCTAAAAGAACAATGAAAAAGGAATAATAATCATGGTTACTGATATTCTCATGTCTAGTGCACTAGTCAAGAGTTATTTACACATTGCAATTTAACATTGTTAGAGCCTGGTGAATAGCAATAACCCTTGGCTTTATCTATTTGACAACATGGAAAGAGCACTCATCTAAGAAATGAGAGCCATTGGTTCTGGACTAGGCTCTGGCACTAACTGCCTATAAGATCTGGTCAAAAGCCTTACCCTTGGGACTAAGGGGAGGGAGAGGAGGGAATAAAATGAACTCTAATGGTTCTCTCTGCTCTAAAATGCTGTAGTTTTCTTATTCTGCCAGCTTGCTTTTCTTTATTTTATCGTTATTCAAATCAGTTCATCAAATTGGCTTAAATTATTCTGAGTATGGAATGCCCTTGATATTGAGCAGGTGTAAACAGCTTATGGAAACTGAAGATATATCAAATAGAGCAGACACTTCAGGGAAAAATAAAGAACTGGGTTTAAATTAAGTGCAGTTCTAGATAAAACCAGCCATCCGTGTACTTTCAGATTTGTCTATGAATGTCAAGTTAAGGATGCCCTCATAACTCTGATGTTCCTTGAAATATGCCTTCACTATTCATGAAACTCTGAAATATGGTCCAGCCTTAGTAAGTGGATGGGAAAATAAACATAATGAGAAATACAAAGCTTTTAAAATTGCTCTCCTCTTTTGGAATCTGTAATGAGTTGAGATGTGACATAAAGGTTTCTGAAGAATGAGGTGTATTGTTATGAAAATGTGATTGTAATCTTTATGATAAGATGTTTAACGTGAAATATAGTGTCTTCTAATATTGAACTTTAATAAATGCCACTTATGCAAGTGAATGGCCCTGGGTGGATGCCCAAATAGATCTAGCTAATGGGAGGCTAAATCAGTGCTCAGTGCAATTTACAACACAGTTGAAAAATTTAGGAGAGTCATAGGGTTTCTCACACAGGGTAATTAAAAGGTAAGACTGATATAGGATTGACAGTCAATTCAATTAAAAAATACGCATAGATCCTGCGTTTCTTAGGCAAGTCAGAAGTTTAGAATTGGATCAATTCCCAGTTAGTTTCTCAGTTTCTATTCCAAGCACTGTTACCTTTCCTACTTAAACGGTAGCTCACAGGAACGTTGCTTTTTATGCACACAAGATCAGTAAATATCTGCATAAGCTCTTTTGGAATGAAGACAGAGTTTCACCTACTACTCAATACAACCTACTCGTATGCATAAATGATAATTCCTTAACTTGTCCTCCAGTGAAAAGACTGAATTGGGGAGCTAATGCCAAGCTAGGTATATCTGTCATCTCCCATTTTGGGTAAGAATTCTGATTCCTTTTCTCCTCTTTTTAATTATTTGACACTGATGGAAAACTGTGCAGGTTAGTAAAGGACCTGAATATTTGTAGGTGATCTGAGACTTCATGTCCTGAATCCAATTCATCTTGGTATTCTCAATGGGGGGATGGTTGGTGGGTCCCCAGGAAAGGCCAGCCCTAGTTACGGGACTCCGTGAACATCAACCAGAACAATTCGTTAAATAGCAGCCACCATTTATTGAGCACTTCCTATGTGAAAAAAATGTTTTTCATACATTATCTCATTGAATCCTCACAGCATCCCTGTAAGGTAAATGTTATTTTCACCTTTGAAGATTTATGGAGAAATTGAGGCTCTGAGGCTGAGTAATAGGCCTGATACCATCCTGTAAGTCAGTGGAGGAACAGGGATTCGATTCTATCCCAGGTGCACCTGGCTCCCAGCCCGTACTCTACATGAAACCAGCTCTCTAATAGAAGCTCTGCGGAGTCAGGAGCATCATGAGTGTGCTTTCAAAGAGGTTCACAGATGCTCCTGGGGTAGAAAAAGAGGAAAAGCAAAGAACTCTGCAGGTTGACAGACTATCTAGTGAGCATGAATGGAGTTCTACAGGCTGATAGGCTCTCTAAAGAGCATGAGTGGAGTTCCGCCAAGAGAAAAGACATTTTTTGCCAAGCAGAAATGGACAGAAATTTCCACAATTAAGAAAATGTATGGATAATTATCAGGAAAGTTTTCAAGTTAAGGTCTATTGATTGGCTAGCTTCAAATCAATTCTTTTCCTCTTGACATGAGCCTCTTGTTGGCCGTTAATAAATCAAGTACAAAATTGTCTTTTATTTAGCACATTATTGCTAGAGATATTGAAAGATAAAATATCTAAGGAGAGAAAAAGAAAATTTTAATTGATAAATATATTATTCCAATAATTAAAACTATTACCTTGTTATAGGAAAAGAGATCAAATATGCAAAGGAGTCTGCATTATCTAAAAGCTTTCTTTAATTTTTGAACTAGTTTGTAAAAACTTATTTAATTTAAGCTCTACTAAACTTTCTACCTGCATTTTATACTCTGATTTAACCTAAATCTGAAATTCTGACTTTATAAAACTCTACAGACAGGTATTTATAAAAGTTCCTAGTTCTTCACCTTGGCATTTTATAAAAGCCTGTCTTTTGCAAACCAGTGTGAGGGTGACAAGGTTGGAGTGGGGAAAAGGGAGTGAATTAACTTTTGCCAAATATCTACATGCAAGGACTATAATCATATCGTTGCATTTTGCAGTCCTCTGAGAAAAGTGTTGTGGTTTTCATTTTTCAGACCAGGAAACAGGCTTAGAGAAGTTAAGAACCATTCCCCAAACCACAGCTACTAAGTGGAGGAGGAGAAATTCAAATCTAGATCTGTCTGATGCCAAGACTCATTTAAGGGATGTATCATATTACCTCCTTAGTCACTATAGCTCTGATTTCCCCTACAATTCTGAACAAATTTTGGGATGCTCCAGAATATAGAAGACTGCTTGAATGTGTATCTACATTTTGTATCTAATGTTTCCATAAAAGCAGAAAAAGTCATGAAAATGAATAGAGAATTAAATAAGACCTCTAAATCACCCACTTATTCCCACAGCTGCTGTGCAGGACCCCCACTGATAGCATTCCTCCAAAGGCTCCAAAAAGACCAAGGTCAGTAGCTGATCGATATTATTCAACGATATATATTATTGAATGCCCTCCTCGTGTTCTTATCTAGAGGTAACCAAAACAGAGACAACAGGGCTTATCTCAGAGTTCATAACATTTTAATGGGAAAAATGGCGCTTCTTCTGCTGAAGAGAAGCTCCACTGTCTCAGCTGTCACTTATGGTCCAGTATAGTGACAGCTTCTCAGATCCCTCATTCTCTGACTAACTCTCTGAGCATAGTTCCATGGTGACACAAGTTGGCACAACTTGTTTGATCCCTTCACCAGGAACATGTGAGATTAAGATGTCCACGTGTGCCCTTCCAGCTCACAGATCCTCCCTGGCTTCTGGGTAAATGCACCAATTCTGGCTCAAGGGATCCAGTGCCCGGTGATATCTGGTGTCCAGTGTGCAACTTAAACCGTTGAGGCGCCAGTGAGTGGGCAGCCAAGCTTAACTTCTGCCAAGCTTTCGTTCTCTTTTTATTGCTTTTGGTGTCAAAGAATTTTTTGTTGGTTTTCTATTCTGTAAAGCAAACCAGTTAGTAATGTGTCATTCGGGGTTCAGCCTAGGAAATAAAACCATGCAGGATATTTAAGGAGGAAGAGATTTAGGGAATGAGTTGTTTAGAAAACTGTTGGAAAATTAGAGAAGAGTGTTGCTGAATAGATCCGCAGGAATAACACTTAAACAATACAGAATGGCTCTACCAGGCTAACGGCTACCTCTGAGGCCTGCAGCTGTAATTCACAGAGCCGGAACTGAGAAACTGCCGCTGTGGCTGCAATCTCCACAGCTGCTTCTTGACACTTAAGAAGCTGTAGAATGGACACTGGCACCCTCCTGCGGAAAACATCGCATCTCCAAGACCTTTTGGTGTGAAGGAAAATATCACTTTTAAGCATGTTTCTTTTCCATGATAACCCAATAGGCATACAATAGCAGTGTCTTAAATTTGTTTTTTAAAAGACTGCTCTAAGTTTTAAATTCCTTTTTGGATTAAACTATAGTCAAATACTAACAATATAAATAATTGTCTTCAGATATTAGTGAAAAGATTTACAGTACATTTTTAAAGTAAGGTTTTTACTTTTCTACTTATACTCAAGCTCCTAATAATTGATTTATAGTATGCTAACTGGTTATATAAAAGCTACCAGGGGACCATATTTATTCTTTAGAAAACCAGGATACTTATGCATTATCAGTGCATTCTGGGATTGTTCCACTCTACTTATAGGATGAGACATTTTAAACGTGTGTAAGAGTCTTTGTTCATTTTTTGTTCACAACTTTGTTATTAAAAAGTATGAATGTGACACTAACAGAATTTAGATCGTAATTATATTTCTCACATGAAAAAGCAGTAGACAAAAAGTGCTCTCAGAACATAATTTAAACTCAGAAACAGAAAAAGAATCTTAATTAAAAGTGAGGAGTTGAATATATTATTTGAAGCACTACAAAAAATTAATTATACTTTGAAAGAAGTAAGATGCTTTCAGCACTAAGTGGCACGACATCTGTGATCAGAGGTCAACAGTGGCAGCTTTTTGTAGGTCTCACCATCATTTCTTTACCACAAAGTTCATTAAGGAGTCATGAGATGAGTCTTTTGGTAGAATGAAATACATAAAAATGCACATAGGAAAACAAGACGTTGTGCAATTTGGAAAACTTGTATTTAAGCCAATATGTTGACCTAAAATTAGTTTTGGAAAGAAGACATCTGGTTTTCTGATACAAATATAAATTTTAATTGCAGTGATTCTGTAGGTTGGATGTCATTATCCTTCTGAATATGGTTATATTCATAAAAAGTTATCTTCCAAATTCATTCATTGTAAAAAAGTATAATTGTTAATTCAAAGTGTCATTAACATACCTAATAAGCTGTTAAATTTAAAGAGATTAAAAATTTATAAACTTTAGTATGTTATAACTTATTTTAATTTAGTTCAACTAACATTGAGAGCTACTATGTGCATATGCCCAGCTGGGTGCTAGAAATGTGGAAGGAATAAAACACAGGTCCTGTTCTCTAGGAATTTATTCTTACTACAAGTTCAAATCTAGCTAAGCAAATATCATTTTTTTCATTTTACAGGTGAGTAAATAGAATATATACAATTAACTAAGGTAAAATAACTACCCTGTAACTACCCTGTATAGCCAGCCTCAAGACTTTGGGAAATGATTAAGTATTAGAAAATGTGAGTTAGTTCAGCTTTCTTTATAATAATGACTAGATTGTTGGACTTGGTGAAGATATAGGCCAACAAGGGCTGAACTTAGTTGGACAATATGACTCCGTTTTTGGAAACTCTGCTCACTCCTGCTCTTGTATATTCTTATAAGTTGAGAGAAGAAGAATAAGAAGAGAAAGCAGGAATAAGAAGGAAAGAAAGAAAACAAAATATCACAGCAATCCCTGAAGGACTAAAGATTTTCTTAGATTGTCCTGTGATGGTAAACTTAGTCACAATTTATTAGTTACAGGCACATATTTTTCCCTCTGGAATAAATCTGAAGCCTCCAGAATCTCTGCACAAAGCCCTTAGATTGGGAACGATGGATCCATGGCTTCCTCAGTGGAAATCTGGTAGTAAATAGAGCCTAAGGTCATTGGGACTGCTGTGATGGTCCATCTCTGCCTGTGTTCCGGGAAGCCTAGAGTTACATCAAGCACATGGCCTATTAATCCACGAGTGTTCTCTTCATTATTAGAAAGGAGGGAAATGAGGCTCAGCAAGTTAAGGAAGTAGCCCAAGATTATTTAGCTTATGATTGGCAGAGCCAGAGTTGAAACTTAGACAGTTTTTCTCTTGATTATAAAATATATATGCATTTGTCTATACATATAGATACACACATATACACACATATACATTTATTTATATCTATATAAGACATGATGTGCATATGTGTGTATGTGTGTGTATATGTGTATCTATATGTGTGTATATATATAACATAAAGATAATAGGACATACACAACACTTGTGTATGTGGGTATTATATACATGTTATGGATTGAAAATTGAAGCTTAGTTCAGGTCATATGTAGGTGATAAATGATAGAACATAGATTTTTAATGCAGTTTGGGTTTTTCTTCAAATATATTTAACTTTTATTTTATCTATCTGTCTATTACTGTCTATTGTATCTATCACAGAATAGTTGTTTAAAGACCGTTTTTTGTTGTTCAAAATAGTAAGCACTGCAAAAGTCAGTTTACTATGAGCTGGAGCAGCCAGGCAGGAAAACTTCCAGAGAAAAGGCAAGCCTTGTAAGTCAGCTTTGGAAATCAAGTGGAGTTGAGAAGACCTTTTGAGTAAATGCTCAGTGCTGGTAATGAACCCAAGAAGAATAGAAGTGCAGTTTCTATGTTTCAAGGTATTGGGTGGTAAGTCAAGAGAATTGAAGAAGGTGAAGATTACTGAGTGTCTTGAACCTGATTAGAAGAGTTTGAACTTTATTCTTTTTACTGTTTGTAGCATATTAAAGCCCATGTAGACCAAGAATGGCCATATAAAACCTATGGAATGGGAGAAAATATTTGCAAATCGTATATCTTATAAGGGGTTAATATCTAAAATATACAAAGAACTCATACAACTCGATAGCAAAAAAACAAATAATCCAATTAAAAAATGAGCAGATCTGAATAGACATTTTTCCAAAAAGGACATACAGATGGCCAACAGGTACATGAAAAGACGTGCAACATTACTAATCATCAGGAAAATGCAAATCAAAACCACAATGAGATATCACCTCACACCTGTCAGCATGACTATTATCAAAAAGACAAAAAATAACAAGTGTTGAGGCCTGCCCCGTGGCATAGCGGTTAAGTGCGCACGTTCCGCTGCTGGCGGCCCCGGTTCAGATCCCAGGCGCGCACTGACGCACCGCTTGTCAGGCCATGCTGTGGCGGCGTCCCATATAAAGTAGAGGAAGATGGGCACGGATGTTAGCCCAGGGCCAGTCTTCCTCAGCAAAAAGAGGAGGATTGGCAATGGATGTTAGCTCAGGGCTGATCTTCCTCACAAAAAATAAAATTAAAAAAAATAACAAGTGTTGGCAAGGATGTGGAGAAAAGAGAAGCCTTGTACACCACTGCAAATGTAAATTGGTGCAGCCACTGTAGAAAACAATATGGAGGTTCATAAAAAAATTAAAAATAGAACTCCCATATGATCCAGCAATTCCACTTCTGGGTATTTATTCAAAGAAAATGAAAATACTAACTTGAAAAGATATATGCAGTCTCATTTCATTGCAGCAATATTTACAATAGCTAAGATATGGAAACAACCTAAGTGTCCATTGACAGATGAATGGATAAAGAAAATGTGGTGTATATATATATATATACAATGTAATATTATTCAGACATAAAAAAGAAGGAAATCTTGCCAATTGAGACAACATGGATGGAGCTTGAGGGCATCGTGCTAAGTGAAATAAGTCAGACAGAGAAAGACAAATACTGTATGATCTCACTTGCGTGTGGAATCTCAAAAAATAAAACAAGCTCATAGATACGAGAACAGATTGATGGTTGCCAGAGGCAGGGGATGAGGGTGGGTGAAATGGGTGAAGAGAGTCAAAAAGTACAAACTTTCAGTTATAAAATAAATAAGTCATGGGAATGTAAGGTACAATATAGCAACTACAGTTTATAATACTATAATAATAATTATGCTAAGCAAAATAAGTCAGATGGAGAAAGTCAAATACCATATGATTTCACTCATAAGTGGAAGATAAAAACAATAACAAGAACGACAACAAACAAACACATAGGCACAGAGATTAGATAGGTGGTTACCAGAGGGGAAGGGGGAAGGGTGGAGGGTGAAAGGAGTAAAAGGGCACATCTGTACAGTGACAGATGGTAATTAGTCTTTGAGTGGTGAACACGATGTCTTCTACACAGAAATTAAAATATAACGATGTACACCTAAAATTTAAATAATGTTATAAACCACTGTTACCTCAATAAAAATATAAACTGTAAAAGAGGGGAAAAAGGCAAAAAAATATAATACTACATTGCATATTTGAAAGTTGCTAAGAAAGTAAATCTTAAAAGTTCTCATCATGAGAAAAAAAATTCTGTAACTATGTCTGGTGAGGGATGTTAACTAGGTTTATTGTGGTGATCATTTCTTAGTATATGCAAATATCGAATCATTATGTTGTACACCTAAAACTAATATAATGTTGTATGTCAATTATACCTCAATTAAATAAATGGCCATATAACATAACACAGCAAGCTACTTTGATTTAAATCCAGCTGTACCATTTTCTAACTAAGTGGCCTTAGTAAACTAGCTAGTCTGTCTGTGACTCAGTTTTATCATTTACAAAATGGGAATAAAATAGTAACTACTTCATAGAAATATTGTGAAAATTAAATAAATAGAGATGCTCAGAACAGTGTCTTGCAGAAAGTAAATGTTCAGTAAATTTGGCTGTTATTACAAAAGTCCTTCTGAGGGGTGGTAAGGGAACAGGCTTGTATTTTAGGACGATGAATTTAATAGTAGGTGTTGTCAGTACTTGTGAACACAGTGAGTTGTCTGCAAGTACTTGGAAAGGAGAAATAATACTGCCTTGCTGCTTGATAAACTTGATAGTGGGTGAAAACATGACTGACAGAG
This sequence comes from Diceros bicornis minor, assembly GCF_020826845.1. Classification (NCBI taxonomy): domain Eukaryota; kingdom Metazoa; phylum Chordata; class Mammalia; order Perissodactyla; family Rhinocerotidae; genus Diceros; species Diceros bicornis. The sequence continues at coordinate 16,702,823 of NC_080742.1, read as the reverse complement.
TCACTTTTAGGATTCAGAATAACTCTTGGGCAAACAAAACTACACTATAAGCAGATTGACCATAATAACATCTCTAGAGCATGGTTTCTCAACCTTGGCACTATTAATATTTTGGGGGGATAATTTTTTGTCGTGAGGACTGCCCTGTGTGTTGTAGGATGTTTAGTAACATCCCTGGCTCCTGTCTTCTAGTTGCCAGTTGCACACCCTGAGTTGTCACAACCAAAAAAGTCTCCAGACATTGCCAAATGTCCCTTGGGGCACAAAAATCTTCCCAGTAGAGGACCATGGCTGTAGAGAAAGAATATGTCAATATGTGTCAAAGACACATAGACAAAGGAGGGTCAAGTGGTTAAGGGTTGGTAGTGCCCCTGCCAAGTACTGTGAAGAGAAAAATCATAACCGCTGAACTTGAACTTTCCGGGTCACAATGAAAGGATACCCTAACAGGGAGAATGATAACCATAGGCTAAATGACAGCCACTAGAGTCCCACAAGCAGTAACCCGACCCCACTGTGAAATGTGTATTGGATTATCTGATGCCATTAAACTCAATTTGTGTAGCTTTTCTACTTCTGACTGTATTTCATTACAAATTGGCTTGTGTATGATATATTTTCCCATGGAGCTCTGCCTGCCTGATTATACAGACTTCTTATATATTTATTAGGGAGATGTGATCTTCTGGACCATGTGAGAGAAATTTTTCATTATAAATTAGTAAATGGGCTTCCCAAGTGCATTTAGGTTACCAAGTGTGTTATCAGTGCCTGATCTCCCTTGGCGCTAAGTAAAGTGATTCCCCAGGCTTTCAAAGTTAGGGATTAGATTTTAGAACTTGGTGAATTAACTGAGAAACTAGCTGCTGGGATTCAATCTAGTTTGGCCCTTCTATTTCAGTAGGCATTTATTGGATGGATGGATGGATGGATGGATGAAAAGATGAAGAAAAATATGTGCCATGTCCAGATGCACCTCAACTTTAAAAGCTTGTAAAAAATGTCTATACATATAATATAGATATAGTTAGATAGATAGTTAGATAGATAGAAACAGAAGGTAGAGTGCAGAGTGAAGCAAGAATGTCAACAGCAGGTGATATATTCTGTGGTTGCTATTTGGATCAGTGCAATCTGGGATGAGTGAGGATAGAGTGTATAGACTGGAAATAGTGGTATTCAACAAGGCTTCACGTGAGGACCCAGCCAATTACTCAAGATCATGATGCCCCCCCACCCCACCCCATCCCATGCATATTTGAAGGCAGAAGGAAAGGATTTGGGTATAAGCAAAACATCTCCTTAGAACGAGATAGGTATGGAATGTAGGACACAGGTGGAGGACCTCCCACTGCTGAGAGTGCATGGAAGGCTGAAAGGATGCATTCAGAATCACTTACGTGTTAAGATTTTTACTCTCAATCTGGAATACTGAGAACAATCTCAAATTCATAGCCTGTACCATCTTTGAAAGTCATGCTTCTAGGATTTTCTTCCTCCTATCCCTGTTCACTATCATGTCTTCCATCAAACCTGCAGAATAAAATGTTTCATGAACTTCATTCAGCAGCAGCTGAGTAAATCAGAACACTTCCCTTGGGAATCTTGCACTTTTCATACTAGTGTATGAGGCATCACAGATAATTACAATCCAAAATATTTCTGTAATAAAAATATGACAGGTGGTTAATCCTTGACTAGCATAATTAAATTCATCTAACAGCCAATTCTTTGGGGTAAAGGTAGTTTTTATTTACAGGAGAAATGAAAGTAGCAGGAAAACTGCTACTATTAAACAATGTAATTAGTGCTGATATGATTAATCTGGAAATTTAGTCAATGAAATAAAATGTCCTGGCTGTTTTTTCCATGAGAACAGTCTCTATTCACATGTCCATGCACACTTATACTGGACATAGTTGCAAATGAAAATACACAAAGCAACTTTGGCCATACGTTACTACAGAGTTAAAAAACTGTTCTTTCTCTGTTGTTTATGTCAAACCTTGAGAGTAGGTTACGGATTTACCTCGATCCAGATCAATTACTCTGTCATCTTCTATCTATCTAGGCCTTTCATCTTCTTTTTCCTCCTAGCTCTAATCCATCCTTCTCCATATCTTGGCTTTAACTATATACCTTGAGGCTGACTCGAGATAGCCATTCTGAGTGAAAATCATGTTACCTCCCTTGAGTGGTGACTGCACAGTGGTCACTTCATTTATAGCCGTGGAGCAGTAGAGGTCCATGGCATACACAGAGTGCTTTCAGCAACTGCCATGGGAAATATCAACAAGCTGTAAAATTTTGTCCAAATCTATTGATCTTCCTCTTTCAACTCTTCTAGCCAAGTTTACAGAAGATCAATTAAGCATTGGAGAAATGCAAAATAACACAGGACTTTAATTAATGGCTTTAATTGCAAGATTAAGAGAGGGAGCAAGCATGTTTCCAGATAGTTTCTACTTTTGTTCAAAATGAACTCTTCATCTGGTAACAGTTGCTTTGTCCTAGGCTTTTGTAGATTTAGCAGATACATTGCTGGTTTTGTGCTAATCGTTAAAATTTAAGCCACCTGAAATAAAAACTACCCAGACTTAGTTAAACCAAATTTTTGCTCGATTTGGATTTAATTTCTTGGGAATAATCCAATCTCAATTGTGGCAGAGCTCAATGTAGAGCTCAACGAATATCATGTGTTTCTCTGTGTTTTGCAGCCTTCTTTGTAGTTGGGTTGGGCCCATGTGAGAGTTTTGGACAATGAGTGACTGAGGAAGCTATGAGCTGGTGACCTTCCCCCATCTCTCTTCCTTTGCTGCAGTGAACTTAAGGGCCACATATTTCAGTTGTTGTACCTATCACAAGAATGGATATTGTTCTGGACCACATTGGACTTAAGCTAGATTAAAATTTACGAGGTTGAGCATTACATTAAGATTTGGAGGTTTATGTTTTATATCACAGCATAGAATAGAATTATTCTGAATAATGTAAGCCAAAGTATCCTTCATGTGAAAGTGAATCCCAGAACAAAATATGTTAACCCCTCACTTGCTTTAGGAAAATAAGTGAGATATGCAATTATAAATGTTTTTTTTTCTTTGCCATGTGTGTAGATGTCAAAGTAAAAGAAAGGAGTTAATATAACACATAGTTATTGCATTGGTCATCAGTGCTCCAACTTGGCATGCTGGTTCTTTCTTTTACTAAAAATAATGAAGAAATGAAACTTTTTAATAAAATTTATATTGCTAGTCTATTTTCTGTAGTAGAAGAGACTTTCAGACATGATTTATGGGGGAAAAGAGGAGAAGATAAAGATTCTCTAGTGTTCTGTGAAATTTTTCGGTACTTTGCACCTTGAACTTGACCACTTTAATCACTTAAATAAACCTGTGACTTGGAATGTTCGTTCATTATGGATGAAACAAACGGACCACACTGTCCTTTATTCTGTAGTTAATGATAAACCTTGAAAATAAGATAATCATTTTTCAATTAGGCTCCATGCAGAGACTAGAAAGCATAGTTATCAACATGGACAGAACATAATCAGCGTTAAGTTGTCATATTTTATCTGCATTAATGTTGTTCAATTGACGTAATAGTCATTATAAGTGGATGCTCTTTGCTAAAATCAGTTATTGCCTGAAAGATTTTAGCAATTAAAGTTGTATTCATTAGCACACCTATACCTATATTTTTTCCAACTCATTAATATCATTCTCACTTTCCATTGCCTAAAGTCATGAAGCCGTGTAAAGTTATAAAATAAAATTTCACCTCCTTGCCTTGTTAAAAGAAGCACCACATTATTCATCCCCCACACAGATTGTGTTGACCTTCCTTATCAAAATTAATGCCTTCCAAGGTTCCACTTTGCAAGGGTTCTTTAGGTTTAGTAGCAAATGCTGCAGACTTTGGGGCTGCTCCTCTGTTCCTTGCTCTTGGAAGAGCACATCCTTGCCCATAATTCTCAGCCTGGAAGGACTGACCCTGCTGTAAACCGTCCTCTCTCTTCCCTGGCTCCTAGCTACTCACAGGTGAGTATGTTCTTGATTTTCTTTCGTATCACAGAAGTAGAAAATGGAATAGTGAGGTACTGACTGATAGAGGAGCAAAAGACAAAATTAGAAGGAATAAAAAAACAGTAAAAACACCATGTTGGTATATGATAGCTAGTTTTATGATAGAAAGCAGACGGCATAAAGATTTATATGTACCTGGGCTCTAGTGCTGATTTTGTGGCTCTGGTTAAATAACTTTAACTCTTAGTGGCCTTAGTTCATCACTACAACAAGGGCATTGTACAACTATCGTTTTCTTAAGCTCTAGGGTACTAGATTGAAAAGGAATAATTGGTTGGAATGGGCAAGAGATAGAACAAACAGAATGATGGGTTTCATAGAGGTGTGGACCAATCTCTTATGGATAATCTTTCAAGTAGACCAAATCTGAGTTCAGAGGGGGTTTTGTTGTTGTGTGGTTGTTCATATGTTTATTTAAAGAGAAATTGATTTTTAAATAGATACATGATACATAGCTAGAGTGAGAGACAGAAAATGAAAACAATTTAGTCTTTCTACCTCATTTTTCTTATATCCTGAATAAGGATCATAATTTTATTTACCTTCTTCATGGTAATGTTGAGATTAATTAGTATTCATGCAAAAGTTATTTGAAAATGAAAAATGTCATTTAAGTGCTAAACAGTGTTGCTTCCAGCTTTGGTTTCTTAAAATGACTAATTCTTCATTAGTCTTTGTTAATGTCCTCTGATGTGCGTCACAGAATTTATAAACATGGTGCAATAACTGATGGTTTGTGACAAAATACAATCTGGATAAGTGTTATTGCCATCACTAAAGACTGATTGAGTTGCATGGAAAAGCATTACCTGAAATCTTCCACGGGGATATCTTCATGTATGTATGCAATTGAATTAACAAAAATGACCTTGCTATGTATAATGAATAACTGTTCTACAAATCAGAATTAAATTAAAAGTAAATATATATCCAGCAGGCTGTCATAGCCTCTCCTAATTATTCTGCCGTGACTTAAAAGATGAATATTTTATTTGGGGCACCAGGATTAAGTATAGAATTATATGGGTCTCCTGGTGCTGCAGGCAAAACCACTCCAGTGTACATCAGATAGGGATTAAAAGGTTTAAACTTAGTTTAAACAAAAGTAAATGACTTACTAGTGAGCCATGGTTTAAATAAATAATAATATTAAAGAAATAATTCTTACCAAGTGAAAAGGGACAATCTTACTGCCTGAATTATGAAGATAAGCTTCCTCAAATGGTGAAGCATACATCTCCCACAGTGGGCTGATACTTTATTGCTTGATTTAACTCTCTTTTTTTGTGGTTTTTAGGACATAAATAAAGAAACTCAAACACTGGAACAGGATATTATAAATATTTTCTTTTAAGGATTATCTGTAGATCAAAAATAATTTTCTCAAAGTGAGAATTCTACTGAACAGTATAATTGAGTCTACTAAATTAAAAGAATTTGATACCTGTAGTAGCTAAACAAATTAATAAATGTGGAGAAATATACTGAAGTAATAATAAAACCAAGAATACAGTATTATAATTTCCAAAGTAAATGGGAATAATGATTGAGGTAATTGCTATCTTAAAATTCATTTCTGAGAGTAGTGACTTTTATATTTCTGAAGAATAAATACTTACAAGAGTAGAAATATATTGTTTGGAAAATGATTATATAAAGGAAGCAATAACTATGTCTGTGTATAAAAAGATTTCAGGGTTTTAAAAGTTTAGTAGTATTTGCTATTTGAAATTTGAAAGGTACATTATTTTACTGCAGAGAAATAATCATTTTGTGAGTCACCATCCTAAATGGTAGAGCTATTTCCTACTTCTAATGTGTATAAATAAATATATTTATATTTTTATATAAAAACAGCCCATAAAGCCTAAATGATATAATAAATATATTCATTTGCTCCTTGGCAAACTTATAAATCTTGCCTTAAAATGTAGCATTGAAGAAAAAGTTGCTTTAACCTGCAAACAATAAAAATGCAAAAATTACACTTTTGAAATATTAATTTCTGACATACATGTATCTAATTATTAAATATTTGAAATAATCTATAAATACATATGAAGCATAGAAATTGCAAATAATTACATTGGTAATTTCCAGTTAGTAATTACTCACTTAGTAACTTCAAATGCTGAATGAAGCAGTCAAATTCTCATTCAGGAAGGTTTATTACCTTTCTAATTGATATCATTTGGACACTAGTCAGCTTTTAAAAATATAAAAATTAAAAAGTAAGGTATGCACTAGAGAATCAAGTTGTCCTCCAGGGAATTTACTCCTCCAGAGAATGTAGAGTTGAGTTTTTAGCCAGAGGAAAGGGGAAGAAATGTGCATGCATAAAGTTGAAAATGCATAAAGGTAAGACATCCTCTTAGAAAGCACGGTGAAAGCCAATGCTAGTAATGATGGGAGTAAGTGGAATAATTTCCTGGAATAACTAAGACATAAAAATGAGCTGGGAGAACAGGGAAGGGGCTAAACAGAGTGGTCCCAAGTTTGTATGTATATTATTTTCCTATTGCTGCTGTAAGGAATTACCGCAGACTTAATGGCTTAAACAACATAAATTCATTATCTTACATTTCTGGGGATCAGAAGTCTGAAATGACTTTCACTGGGTGGCAAGCATGGTGTTGGCAGGGCTGCACTCCCTCCAGAGGGTCTAGGGGAGAATCCATTTCCTTCCCTTTTCCAGTTTCTGGAGGCTGCTTTCATTCCTTAGCTCATGGTCCCTTCCTTTATCTTCAAAGCTAGAAGCATATCATCTTCAAATCTTTTCTGGCTCTAATCCTACTGCCTCTCTTATAAAACTCATGTGGTTATATTTGAACCCATCAAAATAATCTAGGATAACCTCCCCATCTTAAGAGCATGAATGTAATCAATCGTATCTGCAAGTCCCTTTTGCAAATGAGCTGACATAATGTGCAGATGAGGATGTGGACATCTTGGGGTGGGGGGAGGGACATTATTCAGCCTACCAAAGTGGATAAATTGGAGTTGTTACAAAAGCCAGACATAAAGATCAGAAGCAGAACCCAGGGGAATATACTCAGAGGATCATAGTGTTTGTGACTTTTGTTGGCTCTGGATTTGCATGTGGCTTTCTTAGCTGAAAGGTTGGCTGAATCCCATCATGATTGTCTGCAGGTTATCTTCTTCTGTCCTCAACAATCATTCAGTCCCATAGGTAAAAACTTTCCTGAGAAGGCAGCCAACTTTACTTCCTTGATAGCCCTTTTCCTGTATTTTACTTAATCCTCCTCCTCTTCCTCATCATCATAATTGTCATTATCACCATCTCTTTCTTTTTTTTTTGACCTGAAAGTGAAAGAGTTCATTAGATCTTTCCTCAGAACAGGTTTTTCAGAGAGTGGATATTGATCGTTATCTCTTTCTATAATGTTAAATGTTAACCATCTTTATAATGTCATTATCAGACAACAGTGGCAACTCTACAATGCCTACAAAGAAGGAACTAAGAAAATCTGGTTGGAAGGTTCACTGATCTACTCACTATGTGCCAAACACTATTCTAAGCACTGAGGATAAAGCAGTTAAAGCAAGTGAAGTTCCTGCCCTCATGAAGCTTAGGTTTTAGTGGGGCAAAATTGACAATAAACAAACAAGAAAATAAAGAATTTGGCAACTGAGGATCAGTGCTATGAAGAAAAATAAACAAGATGAGGGATGATAGGTAGTGCTAACTGCTAAGTGTGTGTGTGGGGGGCCGGTATATGTGTTCTATTTTAGGTAGTGTTGTCAGGGAAGGTATCACATCTGAGCAGACACTGGATAGACGGAAGAGAGAACAAAAACCATGGTAATATCTGAAGGAAGAATCTCTGGGCAGAAAGGACAAAAGCCCTCAAATAGGACCATCCTTGGTGTGATGGGTATGAGAACAGACAGGAGGACAGATTTGCTGGAATGAAATTAATGAGAGGCAAGGGGATTGGTAGAAGGTGATGTCAGAGCAAGGGTGAGGGAGGGAGACAATGTAGAGCCATATAGGCTATGGTCAAGACTTTGGCTTTATGTTAAATGAGATATGAAGCTAACTGAATGGTTTTGAACACAGGAATAATGTTTTCTGCCTTATGTTTAAAAGGGTTAATTCTGGCTGTGTATGGAGAATACTGAATAGGAGTAGGAGTAGAAACAGGGAGACCAGTTAGGTTAGAAGGCTGTTGCAAGCAGAGAGGATGGTGATTTAGATCAAGGGGCAACCATGGAGGTGGTAAGGGGTGCTCAAGTTTTGAAGGATATGCTGATGGAGTGGATGTGGAGTGTAAGAATAAATGAGGAATTAAGATGACACAAGTTGATCTGAGCATCTGGACTAGGGGAGTCCCTTTCTAAAGAGATGCAAAAGACTGCAAGAGGAACAGGTTTGGGGTGGAAAGTTGCAAGTTCATTTTGGGTCATGTTAAATTTGAGATTGCTATTGGACATCCAAGTGGAGATATTGAGTAGGCAGTAGGATGTGGGTCTGGAGTTCAGCTGAGAATCTGGGCAGGAGATATAAAATGTGGAGACATCAGCATAAAGGTAATATGTAAAATTGAGAAAATTGATGTTATCTAGAGACTGAATGTAGATAAAGGAAAAGAGGTCCCAGGACTGACCCCTGTGTACTTTAAATGTTAGATGGGAATAGGCAAAGGGAACTAGCAAAAAAAAAAAATTCAGAAGAAAATAACGAAAGCATTTCAAAAAGGAGGAAATGATCATTGTGACAAATACTGATGACTGGTCAAAAAAAAAAGATGAGGACTGAGAATCCACTATTAGAGGACAGGTCTGAAAACTGTGTTATGTAGTAAGGATATTGCTTTTGCATAGACTGAAAGATTATTTAGGGTGGCTTTATTAGTGGCTGATAGAGATTATGAAGATGGGGCTTTAGTCACCCCATACTCAACAACCTTCCCCTTGGCACTGTCCCAGGGTTATAGAAAAAAAAGTACCACTGTAAAATCCCCAAAGAGGACATTCTACTCCAATCCTAGAAAATATCTTTGATCTAAAAGGATTAACACAAAGGAAGTTAACAGCTCTACTCCTAAAAATATTATAAGAGCATTGTTAGAACAATGTTTTTCTTAATACCTAGGAAATTATAGTCTCTAAGAACATTTATTTCCCTCGTGGTTAGAACTTCCATCTCTTATTTTTGACTCTTTTTCCTTTGAAATTGAATTTATTCCCTAAATATAAAACATTGTTGAATAAAATATAATGCAAGCCACATATGTACTTTTAATTATTTTACTGACCACATTTTTAAAAAATTAAAAGAAACAGAAGGCATTAATTTTAATAATATATTTTATTAACTCAATATATCCTAAAGATTATCATTTCAACGTGAAACCAATATAAAAAATATTGAGATATTCTAGATTCCTTTTTGTACTACATCTTTGAAATCCAGTATGTGTTTTAAACCTACAGCATATATCTCAATTCAGACTAGCCACATTTCAGGTATTCATTGGCCACATGTGGCTACTGACTATATTATTGGGAGAGAAACCCTGTCCAACAATCTTGTTAAAGCAATTTTGTTTACAGAGAAGAGCTCGCACTGTTAACTGCTAGCACTACTCTTTCCTTTTCATTTTTACTGGGTTAACTGCTAGCACTACCCTTTCCTTTTCATTTTTACCCTCTTGGGCTTTTGGATCACTGTTAAAGAAAGGAAATAAGAAGTAAGTCAAGGGACCAGAATATGGTAAAGTGTCCCCTTTCCTTCTAAATAGGTACTTTCTTTTAGGTATTCTTTCCCATCTTTATAAATGTATATAATAGAAAAGTTTATTATAGTTAGAGATTATAATTATGAGATTCCAATACCTCATGGAGAAAGGAGACCAGATTTTGGACCTGCGTGAAGGAAGGTAAAGTAAGACCCTAAGTGAGGTTGGGATTCTGGAAATATTGCCTGTACTTGTGAAAGGGAATTAGAAAACTCTGCCTACTGGGTCAGGAACTTGTCAGGGAATCTTGTCTTTGAAACTCTCAGTAGTTAAAAAAGGAAAATGTTTTCCATGAGAAATATACACTCCAGTTTATACCACTTGAAATTGCAGAGTCTGAATTCACACTACCTACACAATGCAGAAATCCCAAGCCAAGAGTGGTTCTAGATAGAGTTACCTGAAGATACAAACAAATGCAAAAATATTTGTAATTCACTTCTATTATCCAGGATGCATGGGGTCCCAAAGAGGGAAAAGAAAATCTCTTTCAGAGTCAAAAATTTTAAACTATACTAAGGTAAAGGTAAATTCACCTCTGAGAAAGACATAACAAAAAGAAGGATTAATATTTCCAAGAACTTCAAATGAAGAGGACAGTCTGAAAGATACTATAAAATGATTATACTGAAATTTATTAGGCAAATGAAATGTGAAATAGAAATATTAATGAAATAATAGAACACTGTGTAATAAGAGGCAGATTGGAAACAGAATAAAATTTCATTTCATTTTATTTTCTGGAAATGAAAAACACAATCATGGAAATGAAAATTTCAATGAATGGGTTTTGAAAGCCATCAGAAGAAAGAATTAGTGAACTGGAAGTTTCATCTGAGGAAATCATTCAGAATGCAGCATAGAGAGGTAAAGAGATGAAAAATATGATAGAGAAGTTAAAACAAGGGGAGTGGAGGGACTAAAATTCTATCATAGTCTTTTAATTCTATAAGGATTAATTCTGTAGGAGAAACTAGAAAAAATGGAGGACAGGCAGCATTCCAAGAGTTAATGCCTAATAGAAGACACAATTCTTATACTTTTTAAGCCTAACAAGGCCTGAGTGGGATAAATAAAAATAAGTCTGTACTAATATATATCAAAGAAAAAGTTCAAAATATCCAAGAAAAAAATTCTTAAAGGCAACAAGAGTTTAAAAATTACTTACAAATGATCAACAATCAGATTGACACCAAACTTTTCAACAACAACACTAAAGGCAAGAAGTAAACAATGTACTTTAATATGATGAAAATTGAACCAAGAAGGAAACTGAACCCAGAACAAAGGTGTGATTTGCAAGAAGTGTGGGGATGCAAGAAACAGTGATGGACTAAGAAATTGTTAAATCTAAATAGGAGCTCACTGTAAAACAACAATAATAATGGCAAATTGGGGAATGTTTAAATGTAAGATAAAATTAAATAGTAGGCATTCGTAATAAGAAATGGAGGGATGTGATCAGGGTTAAAATGTACTTGTTTTGATCAGATGAAGAACAGAAATGGTGATTAGCTTCAGACTTTCAGGTAAGTATGTATAGTAGAATTTTAATGATAATTAAATATGGATTATTTATTAGAAGACATCAAATGAAGCCACAAAGCCTGTCTCAATGAATGCCAATCAATCCATATCATACAGACTGTGTTCTACCATTCCAATAAATAAACTATTTCCCCCTAGTCTATTTTTTTGAAATTAAAGAACATACTTCCCAATGATTAATTCTGTCAAACAACTAAATAATGAATGTCCTAAGATATTTACAACAAAATTAAAATGAATATTATATATTGAAATTTATGTGATATAGCTAATGTAATACTTAGGAAAAAGTGTATAACTTAGATGCATTTAATAGAAAAAAGAAAGATTAAAAGTTAATCAGTTCTAGGGTTGGCCTGGTGGTATAGTGGTTGAGTTCATGCGCTCTGCTTTGGTGGCCCGGGGTTTGCAGGTTTGGATCCTGGGCACAGACCTATGCATCACTCATCAAGCCATGCTGATATGGGGTCCCACAAAGAGCAACTAGAAGGATGTACAACTATGACATACAACTAGCTACTGGGGCTTTGGGGAGAAAAAAGGGGAAAAAAAGAGGAAGATTGGCAACAGATGTTAGCTCAGGGCCAATCTTCCTCAAAAAAAAAAATTAACAAAAAGCATTAATGAGTTCTGTTTTCAATTCAAATTTTAAATTAAAAAAGATGAAATAAAATCAAACATAAAAGGCAAGATACGGGGCCAGCCTCGTGGCGTAGTGGTTAAGTCTGGTGCACTCTGCTTCAGTGGCCCAGGTTCGCAGGTTTGGATTTCCGGCCTGGGCCTATACCACTCGTCAGGCCCTGCTGTGGCAGCGACCCACGTGCAAGGTAGAAGATTGGCACAGAGGTTAGCTCAAGGCTAATCTTTCTCAAGCAAAAAAAAGAGGAAGATTGGCAGCAGATGTTAGCTCAGAGCGAATCTTCCTCACCGAAAAAAAAGAAAAGGAAAGATATGATGTAGCTAAAAATTAATTAAATAGAAAAGAAAGAAACAATAGAGAGGATTGGCAAACCAAAGGACTTCTCTGATGGTTTCAGTAACTTTCCCAAAGTCAGCCAGAAACTGTGGGAGCAGATCTCCCAACAGAGCACGTGTGACCCCAGGCTCTGAATTCTTTACCAGTTAACACTATCTTCTAAGACTCTTTTTTCCCTTTTATAGAAGTATAAAATGAAGTCCAGAGAAATTAAGTGATTTGACTTGGGTCAACGTGTCTGATTCGTGGCAGAGAACACCGGATTTTTGTCCCCTAATCTAACATAATATCCAATCATAAGTTGCTTCACTTGATTCTATTTAGTAGGCAGCTCCTCTGACTCTCATAGCCTCAATATTGGTGATATTGATGGACAAGTGCGTGGTCTATAAGACAAAGAGTCCGTTTTAGTTTAAAACTGTTGTTTGGATCTCAGGACCATTCACTTGCATGTATAACTTCCTGTTGTGTTTTGGCTTCTTCACTCTATTTTGTTTGTTTAATAATAATTATAGTTGACATTTATTGTTTATTCTGTGCCAGGTAATGTGCAAGCATTTTACTTGATTCCACTCATTTAATCCTCTGAGATAGATATAACCATTATCCCGTTTTACAGATAAGGAAACCAAAGAACAGAGAGGTTTCCTAACCTACCTGGGATCACACAGCTCGTAACTGGAAGCGTCAGGATTTACACCCAGGCAATCCAGCTCCAAAGTTTGTCCTCTTGATCACTAAGCTGAATTCCCTCTCATATGGGCATGGACAGCTTGAGTGTACATCTGGACACCTCCATTTATAAGCTGTGTGACCCCAAGCAATTTAGGAAATCTGGATGCAAAATACTGAGAAAGGATGATTGAAGTATTTTGATTTTTTCAATAAACTTTTTACTTTAGAATGTTTTTTAGATTTACAGAAAAGTTGCAAATATATTACAGAGATATCTGATATATCCCACACCCAGTTTATCCAATTTTTAACATCTTACATTGTATGGTATATTTTAATCACCTCCTAGTCACCCCGTTGGTGAGAGATAAGAGGAATTCCTACCCTTACATTATGAGGATAGCCAAATGCCTGACACTTGACACTGGACAAGTGAGATCAACAGGAGTTTATTAGTCAGATATATTCACAGCCTGGGGGAGAAGGACATTGCCTGCCATGGAGGGCCACACGGGGGTCGCGTTTGCTTTTTTGCCTTGTCAGAAATCAATTGACTATATTTGTGTTGGTCGACTTCAGGCTCTCCTTCTGCTCCATTAATCTATGAGTGTATTCTGTCAGCAACAATACATTGTCCTGATTACTGTGCCTTTATAATAAGTCCTGGCATTGGCTACTGTGAGTGCTCCAACTTTGTTCTTCTTCAGGATTGTGGTGCTGTTACAGGTCTTTTGCCTTTCCAAATAAATATTAGAACATTTTCTTAATATCTACAAAATAGCTTGCTGAGATTTTGATTGTGATTGCATCGACGCTAGAGATCAAGTTGAGAAAGAACTGACATCTTAACAATGTTGAGTGTTCTAATCACTGATTACAGACTCTCCGTTTAGATCTTCGATTTCTTTCATCAGTGTTTTGTAGTTTTCTGCATATAGATACCATACATATTTTGTTAGATTTATACCTAAATATTTCTTTTTGTGTGTGTGCTATTGTAAACGTGTTTTATTTTTTTTTAATTTCAAGTTCCAATTGTTCTTGCTGTTATTCAAAAGCAATTGTCTTTTGTATGTTGACCTTGTATCCTGCAACCTTGCTACACTTGCTTATTGGTTCCAGTTCTTTGCAGATTTTTTTGTTTTTTCTACATAGACAAATAGACAGTCATGTCATATGTTAATAAGGACAGTTTTATTTCTTCCTTTCCAATCTTTATAGCTTTAATTCTCTTTCTTGCCCTGTTACACTAGACAGCATTTCCAAGACGCTGTTAAATAGAGTGGTGAGAGAGGACATTCTTGCCTTGTTACCAATGTTCTGGGGAAGGTGTCTAGTCTCTCACTAAAAGGTATAATGTTAGCTGTAGGTGTTTTGTAGATGTTCTTTATCAACTTAAGGAAATTATCCTCTATTCCTCCTTTGGTGAGAGTTTTTGTCATGATAGGTGTTGGATTTTGTTAACTGCTTTTTCTGAGACAACTGATATGATCATAGATTTTTTTTCCTTAGCCTGTTTATATGGTGGATTATATTAATTAATTGTCTAATGTTGAATCAGCCTTGAATACCTGGAATAAATCCACTTGGCTGCAGTTTGTAACTCATTTCATACATTGTTGGATGTAATTTGTTAAAATTTTGTTGATATTTGCATCTGTGTTCGTGAGAGATATTGATTTGTAGTTTTCTTTTCTTGTAATGTCTTTAAATGCTTTTGGTATTAGAGTATCGCTAGCCTCCTAGAGATAGTTGGAACATGTTCTGGGCCTGGTGTTTTCATTTTTGGAAGGGTATTAATTGTTGATTAATTTCTTTAATAGATATAGATCTATTCAGGTTGTCTATTTCTCCTTGTGCGAGTTTTCATAGCTTATGTCTTTCAAGGAATTGGTCAACTTCATCTAAGTTATCAAATTTGTGGGCATAGAGTTTTTCATATTATTGCTTTATAATCTTTTTAATGTCCATATGATCAGTAGTGAGGGCACCTCTTTCATTTCTACGATTGGTAATTTGTATTTTCTCTATTTTTTTCTTGTTTAATTTGGCTACATATTTATCCATTTTATTCATCTTTTCAAAGAATCAGCTTTTGGTTTCATTAATTTTCTCCTATTTCTCTGTTTTCAATTTCATTGATTTCTGCTCCAACTTTTTTTATCTTCTCTTGATTTAGGTTTAATTTCTCTAGCTTTCTAAGATGGAAATTTAGGTTATTAATTTTAGCACTTTATTTCTTTCAAATATATGCATTTATTTCAGTAAATTTTCCTGTAAGCACTACTTTCACTGCATCCCACAAAATTTGATAATTAAA
This sequence comes from Diceros bicornis minor, assembly GCF_020826845.1. Lineage (NCBI taxonomy): Eukaryota > Metazoa > Chordata > Mammalia > Perissodactyla > Rhinocerotidae > Diceros > Diceros bicornis. Next base: position 16,687,454 of record NC_080742.1, on the reverse strand, counting down.
TTTTCATTTTCATTGAGTTCAAAATATTTTTAAATTTCTCTTGAGACTTCTTAGCAGTGTTACTTAGCAGTGTGCTGTTTAATCCCCAAATGTTTGGGGGGTTTCCAGCCATCTTTTGCTCTTGATTTCTCGTTCTCACTGTGATTTCAGAACATACTTTGATTTCTATTACGGTCATGTACTGCATAACAACGTTTCCATCAATGACAGACCGCATAGACAATGGTGGTCCCATTAAGATTAGTACCATATAGCCTAGGTGTGTAGTAGGCTATACCATCTAGGTTTGTGTAAGTACACTCTATGATGTTCACACGGCAGCGAAATCACCTAAGAATGTATTTCTTGGAACATATTCCTGTCGTTTAGCCACACATGACTGTATTTTGAATTTGTTAAAGGGTGTTTTATAGCCCTATAGATAGTTTAGTCTATCTTTATGAATATTCCATGTGAGCTTGAGAAAAATGTGTATCCTACTGTCATTAGATGGAGTATTCTATAAATGTCAATTAGGTCAAATTGATTGATGGTGCTATTTAGGTCAAGTATATCTTTACTAATTTTCTGCCTGCTTGACTTCTAAATTATTGGTAGAAAGATTTGTAGTTTCCAACTGTAATAGTGAGTTGTCTATTTCTCCTTTCAGTTCTGTTATTTTTTGCATTACATATTTCGATGCTCTTTGGTTAGGTGCATACATGTTTAGGATTATTGTGTTTTCTTGGAGAATTGAACTTTTATCATTATTGAGTGCTCTATTTATCCCTGATAATCTTGTTTGTTCTGAAGTCTGCTTGTTCTTTGTTCTGAAGTCTGCTTTGAAATTAATATAGTTACTCCAGCTTTCAATAAATGTCAACTACTTATTATTATTACATTACAAGTGCTCTGAGGTTGTGGACAATGTTCTTGCTTATTTTACTTTTTAAGCCCACAGTGTGCCTAGGACACTGTTGGACACAGATATGCTCAGTAATAAAAGCTTTTTAACTGATTAATAGGGATGAGATGTCTGTGAGTACAGCATATTATTCATCTTATAAATAAAGAGAGATATGAAATTATAATAAATATTTCTAAATTCCCAGAAGACATAGTCTGTATTTTCCAATGTGCTAAAAATGAGTTGATATTTAAATTAGCAAATTCAGAAATGACTACTTCAAAGGATAAAATGTGACCTTTTTAAGTAACATAAGGTTTTTCAGTGTTCCACAATTATTAAACTAAATGGAACTAAAAATAATGGATTTTTTTACTTTACTAATTGGGATTGGATTGAATATGTTTCAACAGAGCAGGCTCTATGAATGATATTGTACATCTTTTCATTGGCTAATAGCTGTAGATCTTTTAGAGTCTAACTAAGGTTCGAAGAGTCAGACATTAAAGCTAAAAATCACCCACAGTGGAGGGAAAATTATTCCAACTGGCCTTTCTCAGTCTAGTTTTAAATTATCCTCAAACAAAAAGCCTCATTATTTAAACCCTTCTAGTTCAAAGTAAAACGAAAAATTCAATAGAGTTTTTTCTAGAACTTACATCAAAGTACATTCTCACTTGTCCTTGGAATGAACCTGTAATGAATTAAGGGGGAGATTCAAAAACATACGTAGAATTCATTTTAAATTGAGAAAGAAGTAGATGCTAACCTAATAGTATGGAGCAGGTCAAAGAATTTTATTCTTCAAGAAAGGCAGGATGTTCCCCAAATTGAAAGGGAGGATCCTGATTAGGACTTGCTGCTCATAGCATTCTCTAGCGACATTGGCAAGCCAGATTGCTGCAAGCCAGATTCAGCAACGCGCTTTGAAGGCACGGCTTAGATATCTAAAAGTAGAGAAAGGAAAGAGCTGATCCAGAGAAATGAGGAGTGGCCAGAGGTGACTATCGTAATGGGGAGAAATGCCTTGTAATCTGTAATATCATGCTACAAGCATACAGCAGGGAAACCACAAAGATACGTGTTCCATTATTCAGTAGCTTGAGTATGCCATTATTTCTGGTCTTTTCTCCAAAGTTATGCCATTGTTTCTGGTCTTTTCTCCAAAGGCCTCATTTGCAGAAAAAGAGAAAAGAAAGACAATTGGAAAAGAAAGAGAGGAAGAAAAGCTTATCCAGTTGAGAAATTTACTCCTATCACAGATTTTATGTTCAATGGAACAACTAACAAAATCTCTAACAGTAAATTCTCTAGAATCCATCATAGAAAATCTATAATTGCAACTTAAGATGTAAGCTTGGGCTCTTTGCACCGAGAACTGGAAATGCTATCCATCCATCCACCTTTCCATCAGTCTACTTAATGACATTGTAAAGAGGCCCCTCTGTGCTATTTGTTCATCGTTTCGTTTCAACAAAGATAGACATACAAGTTGCAAATACAGAAGGAGCAGCACCCAATAAAGGCAAAAGAAATAAGTTTCAGTAAAACAATGATTACCCCTGGAAGGACATAAAGAATTGTGTATTGCCTGTCTGCAAATAGAAAGTAGAATCATGAAAAACGCTAATTGTATACTTTGAAATTGGAGTGGAAAATGTGCTTCTGGACAGATTATGTGTTAACATTGCTACAGAATCAAGACACTTCAGAGAATATTGTGTCCTGGGGAGGCCTTATGACAATCGGAACATCTGGCAACCCCTTGTCTAATCAGAATTATAAAGAGAACAGTGACCATTTCAGTGTATCAGATTTTATGCCTGAAACTTTGGGGGAAATGTTGAGTATGTAGGCCAGACTCGTTTAAAAGGAAAACCTTACACACATGCACACACACACACACACACACACACACACACACACACACACACATCAGCAAGAACACAGAATCACCTATTCTTTACTTCAGTTGATTTTAGCTTTAAATATCTCCCGAAATAAGCATGTGCCTGTACTCTGGGAAACATCAAAGAGAGAATTTTTATGAACTTAACTTATTAGGAAAGATAACCAAATACTGTACATCCCTGCTGATTGCTGTAGATATGCAATACCGCTGTTGGCAAAAAGCACTAGAACTCAGATATTGAATTTTTTTGGATAACAAAATCTGTAGGTGTCAATTACAATTATCTGTACAATTCAAATGATTAAATATTGCTTGGATTATATATGTTATATAATGTATATTTAATCTATTTATACAACTTTCTATTGAGAGGGTAATTACTGTGAAATCTACCTCAATTCTTCAATCACTATTTTAAAGTCCTCAGAAATTCCAAGCCTTGTTAAAGTTGGTAAGAAGAGTAAGCTTGTAGGAGATAGTTTATGCTGAGGATAACAAAATCTAATATTTCATTCTCACAATTAGGATATACCAGAAAGTGCCATAATTTTTTTCTAAAAATATATTGATATTTAAGAAACAACCAAACTAAACTCCTTTTAAATATAATACGATCACTAAGCATATTTAAGAGAATGTTGGACAAGAATTTAATTAATTTTTCCATGGTAGAGTAAAACACTTTCCTGAAAAGAGGAGGGTTTTTTCTGTTTGTTTGTTTTTTATTTAGGAAGTATTTTTTTTTTTTTTTTTTTGTGAGGAGATCAGCCCTGAGCTAACATCCGCCAATTCTCCTCTTTTTGCTGAGGAAGACGGCCCTGGGCTAACATCTGTGCCTGTCTTCCTCCACTTTATATGGGACGCCGCCACAGCATGGCTTACCAAGCAGTGCGTCGGTGCGCACCCGGGATCCGAACCAGCGAACCCCGGGCCGCCGCACCGGAGCGCGCGCACTTAACCGCTTGCGCCACCGGGCCAGCCCCAGGAAGTATGTTTTAACAGGTAATAGGAATTCATGGATTTTTTTTTATCAGCAATCAGATGTTTTGCTTATTAACTCTGATTGCTCTTTTTACATTCCTGCTTACAGACTGAAGATTATATGCTATTTAGAAGTATAGATTTTTAAGTGTCATGTTAATGCTAAAATATTAATTGAATGTAAGCAGATCATGGGGTAGGCTCAGTTATGGGAGATTCATCACCCTTTCATCTCTTATTTTTTAGGTGATATAGGCAAGGCAAACATTTGCAGAACTCAAAAAAGTGATACTTAATATTTATATGGCTCTGAAGATGTACAATGAATACATTTCTACTTTATAAGTGTACATATATAAAATCCAAATAGCCATACTAAAGTAGAAATTTTCTATTTATAAATAGAAATAGAAAAGTTAAGGTACTCGCCAACCAGTTTAACTTTTCTGCTGAGTATCTTTACTCAGAGCATACTGTATGTTCTAAGTCCTTGCCATGTATTTTCTCATTTATCCTCATAAAATCTCCCATTTTACAGGTAAGGAGCTGAGGTCCAGAAAGAGTAAATCATTTGCCCAAAATCACACAGTTAGTAAATAGCGAAGTCAGTGTTTGACTCCAAAATTGGCCTCAAGGTTCACACTCTAATCATTGAGCTGTTCCACCTTCAGTGTATAACTCTAAACTAGGGTTGCCAAGCCTGGCAAATAAAAATATGACTTCCAATTAGGGTTGCCAGATAAAATACAAGACCAAATATTGCATGGGAAGCACTTATACTAAAATAAAATTAGTTGCTCATCTGAATTTTGAATTTAACTGGGTGTCCTGTGTTTTATTTGGCAACCCTACTCTAAAGAGACATTCAAATGAATACATATTTTCCTACTCTGTAATGCTTGTGAGGAGGTCTTGCTATACCTACTATGGATATGTATATTTTAGTACTTGAATTACTTTCCCTTTTTTGCATGGCATTTATTAGATGCTAACAGTCATTGCTTAGATGAATATAATATTTTTATTCCCAGTTGTTTGTAGATTTATCTCTACTTTGGAAAGTAGAGTAGGAAGGAAAGGGTTAAGAACAAGTGTGTCTGTACGTTTCTTCCTCCTCCCTATAGCTTGAGGCCTTTTGATTTTAGCCACACGTCCTTGTAAATACCGACAGAATTTACCAGCTGCAAGAGAAAGAGGGCATTGCAGGGCAGGCAGTGTAAGGATTTCTTATCTGAGAAATCCTTTTAGCAAGATATACCTGGTTTGTCTGGATTGCTATGGTAATCAAACTGCCACTTTTCGATTTATTAGACACAGACCCACCAGAGAATAAAAGTTAGTTAAATAGTTCTTTTCATTAAATCATTTGTAGTGTATATAATATGAGATCCCAAATTTAAGAGGCTTTCCTGGGCTAACTTGTATGTCATGCAGTTAGCATTTCTCTCTCCAAATCCAAAATGCATCACAATGTTGGAAAGGATTTCAGAAGCTATGCCTGACTGATTTCTGGCCTCCCAGACATTGATGTGGTGTTAGCCTTTACTCCTTTCCTGTAAACCTCCATTTCCTGTGAACCTGGTTGACAATTCAACCCTTTGTGATAGTGCAGATACACAAGCACAATATTTTCTGATTTGGGAAGTTTCTCTTCCCTATCTCCTCAAATTGCCAATTTTATGAAACTATTTCTTTAATCTCCTTTTTCCTTTGCCTATGTAAAAAAATTTTATGACCTGCAAGTAGGAAAAAAAATGTAGTTTCCATAATTGCTAAGCTATATTTGGTCTATTCTGGTCAGCAATCATATACAAATTTATTTCATGGGCTAATCTGTGAAATGATAGAGTCAGAGTAGGTGGACTCAAGTTACTTCAATATTATGAATGACTCTATGATTCTGCCATGTTATGATCATCACAAACAAGAAATAATTATTAAGCAAAGTAAGACATAGGCAAGCTGCTGAAATCTCAACAAATATTTATAAAATGGGGTGGGGTAATTATACTTCAGGGTGCTGTAGTAAGGACTAAATGAAATAATATGAGTAAATTGCTTAGTAAAGTGCCTGTCACATTGTAAACACTCATTAAGTTGTATATAACCCTCATATTTGTGTAGGTCAGTCTTCTCACCAGGAGTTAATAATCTACTTCATTATGAAGCTATTTTAAAAACATACAATACAAAGAAGGATAAGACAAGCATCAAATGAAGAATTTGGAGGAGGAGATGATCATAACCAAACAATTGGGTGGATATGGGGAATGGGTGGATATGGGCTGTTCCTGAGGAATGATGCCAGCCTCCATGGGTCTGAGTTCTGGTTCTACCGCTTTGAAGCTGTGCAGTCTTGGGGAGGTTATAATATACCCATGGCTCAGCTTTCTCATTTGTAAAGTAAGGATACTGACAGCGATCCACAAGAGAAGTTTGCTTTGAGGATTCATACATGCAAAATACCCAGCACATGGTAAACACTAATTAATATTGGCTATTATTATCATCATTATTATGATTTCTGAAATGTAGTAATGTTTTTGTTTGTTGTTGTTTTGAAGAAGATGAGTAATAATTTCAAATCAACCTTTTTTTCTAAATTACCTAACAGATTAAAAGGGAACTTGACTGCAAAAGGATAGTCTTACCTGAGAAGTGAGTTAGGGATATTAAGGATAAGATTTTTTGCTTTAAATTGCATAGAGAAAAGAACTAGAGAAATCACTGAACTAGAGATGAGGACTACATATTGTAGAAGCTGAATGTGAAAAAAATAATAAATGAACGGTATGATCTTATGAACTTTTTGTCCCCTGGTTTCTCAAAAGTCACAAACTATTAAGACCACCTATTTCAATAAATTACATCATAATAATTAAGATGGAGAGAATGGAAAAAAAAACCTTCATGAGAAGGGTATTGTGAAGTAGGCAGAAAGGGAAAATAAATTGGCATTTTGGTACTTAATTTTATGTATGAGATCTCATGGTTTATGAATAAAATGCCTTCTTTTGGAACTTAACATAGTTGCTTAAAATAATATAGAAGTACAGCTTTTAGAAAGCTGTATGTATCAAATAGCTAAACAATGCTACCCCATGAAGGTCACATAAATGTAAAAAAAGTCTTACATTTCCATTGTCATAATTATTTCTATCTGCTAAGTACAATATAGACAGATTATACCTAGGTCAGTGGGTTGGACAGATGCTGAAAGATAGTCAAGGAAGTCCACCAGCATCTGGGGAAACTACCTTCTTTATTATTTTCTGCAGATGGAACTTGGGACGTATAATTCTGCATAGTATCTATAGGAGCTTGGGCAAGTCATTTTAGTTCTTAGTTTCTTCATCCATAAAACAAGAATGAAGGATGAGATTGTCTCTAAAAGCTATTAGTTGATTCCACAGTCTCAGCTGAATTAAAATGTCGTGACTTGGGGATTGCTGGGGTCCAAGATGGCGGTGCAGGAAGACCCTGAACTCATCTCCTCCCACGGACACACCAAATCTACACCTATACACAGAGCAATTCCTCCTGAAGAAGAACTGAGGGCTGATTGAACAGCTTCTGCACAACAAGTGACAGAGGGAACATAGGGACAGGTAGGAGAGATGGAGACGCAGTAATGGCAGGAACCCCACCCCCAATGTGGTGACCTAAAGCAGGGAGGGATATCACTGAGGGGGCCATACACAGACTCCCCTGCCCTGGGGCACAGCCAAACCAGTGGTTTAAAGGGCACCTAGACTCTACTTGAAGGAAATCCACTTACTAACCCTAGAGCATCTGCCAAACAGGCGAGGAACTGTTGGAACTCTTTCTGGGACTGGACACCCCAATGATCACCATTTTGTGCACCCCTCTCTCCACCTTTATAGGGAGGGTGGGAACATGGTCAGGGTGCTCTAGCTGACCTGCCAAGTCTGCCCCAGCATGCCTGGCCCACACCAACTCCAGTCATCTTCCCAAGGAAGCTGTGGGCCTGACAAGCCCCAAGATCCCCTGGCCCGTGCCCAGTCCAGCCTCAGCCGTTCAGCTAGGGCAGCCACAGCATGGAGTGTCCTGGGATCCCCCAGCCCATGCCCAGTCCAGCTGCAGCCATTCCACTAGAGTGGTCATAGCATGGAACCTCCCCGTCTAGCCCTGATCCAGCCTTAGCTGTTCTGACAGGGCAGCCACAGTGCATAGCACCCCAGAAACTCCTGACCTTTGCTTTATCCAGTCCCAGCCACCCCAAGAGGGCAGTCACAGCTCAGAGCACCCTGGGACCACCTGGCTCATGCCCAATCCAGCTCCTACCATCCCGCCAGGGTGGCCTTGATGCTGAGCACCTCAGGACACCCAGCTCATGCCCGATCCAATTCCAACACTCCCACCAAGGCAGCCCTGGTATGGCACATCCCAGGACCCCCTGGCACACACCTGCTCCACTTCCAGCTTGCCTGCCAAAGTTGCCCAGCACATGCAGCCTACATAGGAGACACTCCTACACAAGACTACTTCATCAGGACCAAGAGAGGTAGTTGTTACATCTAATTCATAGAAACAAACACAGAAAATCAAACAAAATGAAGAGACAGAGGATTATGTTCCAAACAAAAGAGCAAGATAAAGCCCCAGAAAAAAAATCCCTAATGAAACAAAGGTAAGTAATTTACTCAATAAAAAAGTTCAAAGTAGTGATCATAAAAATGCTTACTGAACTCCCAAGAAGAATGGAGGAACACAGTGAGAACTTCAACAAAGAGTTAGAAAGTATAAAAAGAAACCAATCAGAGCTGAAGAATACAATAACTGAAATGAAAAATACACTAGAGAGAGTCAACAGCAGATCAGATGGTATGGAGGAACAGATCAGCAATCCAGAAGACAGAATAGTGGAAATCACCCAATCTGAAAAACAAAAAGAAAAAAGAACTTAAAAAAATAAGGATAGTTTAAGGGAACTCTGGGACAACATCAAGCATACTAATGTTCACATTATAGGGGTCCCAGAAGGGGAAGAGAGAGAAAAAGGGACAGAAAACTTATTTGAAGAAATAATGGCTGAAAATTTCCCGAACCTGGGGGAGGAAACAGATATCTAGGTTCTGGAAGCACATAAAGTCCCAAACAAGATGAACCCAAAGAGACTCACACTAAGACATATTATAATTAAAATGTTAAAAGTTAAAGACGGAGTGAGAATCTTAAAGGCAACAAGAGAAAAACAACTAGTCACATACAAGAGACCCCCCCCCATTAGACTATCAGCTGATTTTTCAGCAGAAACATTCCAGACCAGAAGAGAGTGGCAGGATATATTCAGAGTACTGAAACAGAAAACTTACAACCAGGAATGCTCTACCCAGCAAGATTATCATTTAGAATTGAAGGAGAGATAAAAAGCATCCCAGACAAGCAAAAACTAAAGGAGTTCATCACCACTAAACCAGCCCTACAAGAAATGTTAAAGGGTCTTCTCTAAGCGGAAAAGAAAAGGCCATATGTAGAAATAAGAAAATACATGAAAGAAAAAAATCTTACTGATAAAGGCAAATATATAATAAAAGCTAGATCATCCACTTAAAAAGCTAGTATGAAGGTTGAAAAACAAAACCAGTTAAATCAACTATAACTACAATAAGTAGTTAAGGGATACGCCAATAAAAAGGTGTAATATATGACGTCAGAAACATAAAATGTTTGAAGGAGGAGTAAAAATGTAGTGTTTTTAGAATGCTTTTGAACTTAAGCAAATATAACCTTAAAATAGACTGCTATAGGGGCCGGCCCAGTGGCACAAGCGGTTAAGCGTGTGTGCTCCGCTGCAGCGGCGCGGGGTTCACCAGTTTGGATCCCGGGCGCGCACTGACGCACTGTTTGGCAAGCCATGCTGTGGTGGCGTTGCATATAAAGTGGAGGAAGATGGGCATGGATGTTAGCCCAGGGCCGGTCTTCCTCAGCAAAAAAAAAAAAAAAAAAAAAAAAAGAGGAAGATTGGCAGATGTTAGCACAGGGCTGATCGCCTCACACACACACAAAAATAGACTGCTATTTATATAGGTTGATATATGTGAACCTCATGGTAACCACAAACCAAAAACCTACAATAGATACACAAAAAAATAAGGGGAAAGGAACCCAAACATAACACTAAAGAAAATCATCAAATCACAAGGGAAGAGACCAAGAGAAGAATAAAGGAACAGAGAAGAACTACAAAAACAACCAGAAAACAATTATGGCAATAAGTACATGCCTATTAATAATTATCTTAAATGTAAATGGGCTAAATGCTCCAATCAAAAGACATAGAGTGGGTAAATGGATAAAAAAACAAGACCTATTTATATGCTGCTTACAAGAGATTCACTTCATATTTAAAGACACACACAGACTGCAAATGAAGGGATGGAAGAAGATTTTCCATACAAATGGAAACAAAAAGAAAGCTGGAGTAGCAATACTCATATCAGACAAGATAGACTTTAAAACAAATACAGCAAGAAAAGAAAAGAAAGACATTACATAATGATAAAGGGGCCAATCTAAGAGGAAGATATAAAAATTGCAAATATTTATGCACCCAATATAAGTGCTTCTAAATATATAAAGCAAATATTAACAGACATAAAGGGAGAAATTGACAGTAATACAATAATAGTAGGGGACTTTAATACCCCAATTACATCAATGGAAAGGTCATTGAGACAGAAAATCAATAAGGAAACATTGGCTTTAAATGATACATTGGACCAGAGGGACTTAATAGATCTATACAGCACATTCCATCCAAAAACTGCAGAATACACATTCTTTCCAAGTGCACGTGGAACGTTGTCTAGGATAGATCACATGTCAGGCCACAAAAGAGGTGTCAATAAATTTGGGAAGATTGAAATCATATCAAGCATCTTTTCTGACCATAGCAGTATGAAACTAGAAATCAATTACAAGAAGAAAACTGGAAAAAACACAAACATATGGAGACTAAACAACCAATGAGTCAATGAAGAAATCAAAGAGGAAATCAAAAACATACCTTGAGACAAATGAAAATGGAAACATAACTTTCCAAAATCTATGGGATGAAGCAAAAGCAGTTCTAAGAGGGAATTTCTTAGTGATACAAGCCTACCTCAAGAAATAAGAAAAATTTCAAATAAACAATGTACTTTACACCTAAAAGAACTATTAAAAAAAAGAACAAAACCCAAAGTTAGTAGAAGGAAGGAAATAATAAAGATTAGAGAGAAAATAAATGAAATAGAGACCAAAAAAAAAAAAAAAAAAAAAAGAAAGAAAACATCAATGAAGCTAAGCACTTGTTCTTTGAAAAGATAATAAAATTGATAAACCCTTTGCTAGACACAGTAAGAAAAAAATAGAGAGGACCCAAATAAGTAAAATCAGAAATGAAAAGGGAGTAGTTTTAACCAACATCACAGAAATATAAAGAATCATAAAAGACTACTATGAACAATTATATAAGTTGGACAACTGGACAACCTAGAATAAATGGATAAATTCCTAGAAACATATAATCTTCCAAGAATAAACCAGGAAGAAATAGAAAATCTCAACAAACTGATCACTAGTAATGAAATTGAATCAGTAATCAAAAAACTCTCAACAAAGAAAAGTCTAGGACAAGATGGCTTCACAGGTAAATTCTACCAACATTTAAAGAAAAGTTAATACCTATCTTTCTCAAACTATTTCAGAAAATTGAAGAGGAAGGAGTGCTTCCAAACACATTCTATGATGCCAGCATTACCCTGGTACCAAGACCAGACAAAGACATTACAGAAAAGAAAATTATAGGCCAATATCCCTGATGAACATAGATGCAAAAATCCTCAACAAAATATTAGCAAACTGAATTTAACAATACATTAAAAGGATCATAAACCGTGATCAAGTGGGATTTATTCCAGGGATGCAAGGATGGTTCAATATCTGCAAATCAATCAACATAATACACCACATTAATAAAACAAAGGATAAAAATTATATGATTATCTCAATAGATGCAGAAAAAGCATTTGACAAAATTCAACATCCATTTATGGTAAAAACTCTGAAGAAAGTGAGTATAGAGGGAACATACTTCAACATAATAAAGGCCATATATGAGAAAACGACAGCTAACATCATACTCAATGGCAAAAAGCTGAAAGCTTTTCCTCTAAGATCGAGAACAGGACACAGATGCCCACTCTCACCATTTTTATTCAACATAGTACTTGAAGTCCTAGCTACAGCAATCAGGCAAGAAAAAGAAATAAAAGTCACCTAAATTGGAAAGGAAGAAGTAAAACTATCACTATTTGCAGATGACATGATACTATATCTAGAAAACCCTAAAAACTCCACCAAAAAATTATTGTAACTAATAAATTCAGCGAGGTTGCAGGATACAAAATTAATATACAGAAATCTGTTGCGTATCTATGCACTAATAATGAACTATCAGAAAGAGAAATTAAGAAAGCAATCCCATTTACAATTGCATCAAAAAGAATAAAATACCTAGGAATCAATTTAACCAAGGAGGTGAAAGATCTGTACTCTGAAAACTATAAGACACTGTTAAAAGAAATTGAAGATGACACAAACGAATGGAAAGATATGCCATGATCATGAATTAGAAGAATTAATATTATTAAAATGTCCATATTACCAAAAGCATTTTACAGATTCAATGCAATCTCTATCAAATTACCTATGGCATTTTTCACAGAACTAGAACGAATAATTCTAAAATTTATGGAACCACAAATGACTTTGAATAGCCGAAGCAATCTGGAGAAAGAAGAACAAAGCTGGAGGTATCACACTCCCTGATTTTAAACTATTCTACAAAGCTACAATAATCAAAACAGTATGGTACTGGCAAGATACAGACATATAGAAGAATGGAACAGAATAGAGAGCCCAGAAATAAACCCACACTTATATAGTCAGTTAATCTACAACAAAGGAGGCAAGAATATACACTGAGGAAAAGGTAGTCTTTTCAATAAATGGTGCTGGGAAAACTGGACAGCCAAATGCAAAAGAACAAAACTGGACCACTTTCTTACACCATGTACAAAAATAAACTCAAAATGGATTAAAGACTTAAATGTAAGACCTGAAACCATAAAACTCCTAGAAGAAAACATAGGCAGTAAGATCTTTGACAATGGTCTTAGCAATATTTTTTAGATGTCTCCTCAGGCAAGGGCAACAAAGGCAAAAATAAACAGATGGACTACGTTAAACTAAAAAGCTTTTGCACAGTGAAGGAAACCATCAAGAAAACAAAAAGGCAACCTACTGAATAGGAGAAGATCTTTGAAAATTATAAATCTGATAAGGGGTTGATACCCAAAATATATAAAGAACTCATACAATTCAATATCAAAAAAACAAAGAATCTAATTAAAAAATGAGCAGAGGACATGAATAAACATTTTTCCAAAGAAGACATACAGATGGCCAACAGACACATGAAAAGATGCTCAACATCACTAATCATCAGGGAAATGCAAATCAAAACCACAATGAGATACCACCTCACACTTCTCAGAATGGCTGTTATTAAAAAGATGAGAAATAACAAGTGTTGGCAAGGATGTGGAGAAAAGGGAACCCTCAATGCACTGTTGGTGGGAATGTAAATTGTTACAACCAATATAGAAAACAGTATGTTAGTTCATCAAAAAATTAAAAATAGAACTATCATATGATCCAGTAATTCCACTTCTGAGTATTCATCTGAAGAAAACAAAAACGTTAATTTGAAGAGATATATGCATCCCTGTGTTCATTGCAGCAGCATTATTTACAATAGCCAAGATATGGAAGCAACCTAAGTGTTCATCAATAGATGAATGAATAAAGAAGATGTGGTGTATATATATATATACATACTTACACGCACACAATGGAATATTACTCAGCCACTAAAAAGAATGAAATCTTGTCTTTTGCAACAACATGTGTGGACCTAGAGGGTATTATGCTAAGTGAAATAAGTCAGACAGAGAAAAAAAAATACTGTATGATTTCACTTATATGTGGAATCCAGAAAACAAAACAAATGAATAAACATAACAAAACAGAAGGAGACTCATAGATACAGAGAATAAACTAGTGGTTGCCAGAGGAGAGAGGAGTGATGGGATGGGTGAAATAGGTGAAGGGGATCAAGTAAAAAACTTCCAGTTATAAAATAAATAAGTCACGGGGATGTAATATACAGCATAGAGAATATAGTCAATAATACAGTCAGGTATCACTTAACGATGGGGATACATTCTGAGAAATGCACCGTTAGGCAATTTCATTATTGTGTGGACATCGTAGAGTGTACTTACACAAACCTAGATGGTATAGCCCACTACACACCTAGGCCATATGGTACTAACCTTATGGGACCATCATCATATATGCAGCCTGTCACTGACTGAAACATCATTATGTGGCACATGACTGTATTGTAATAATGTGGTATGGTGACAGATGTTAATTAAAAATATGAAATCACTATGTTATATACCTGAAAATGATATAATATTGTATGTCAATTATACTTCAATAAAAAAATTTTAAAAAAAAGATAATGCTAGGAAAAAACAATGTCATGACCTGGAGGAAATGATCTCCAGTAAGTACACCCAAGAGAACATTCAGAAAAAAGTTATTTTAGAAGCTCAAGCCTGCTTAAATGGCAGCAGTCAGGTTGAATCACAGCAGAAAACTACTATCCTACATGTGTAGTATTACTAGATACCTGAGAGTTGATCCCTATCAGTCAGTTAAGATTTCTTCAACTACTCTGAAAGGGATGGTTTTTGATATTCTGGTGAACTGGAAAAAGGTGAAATGCTGAATTTGTAGATAAAATAATCTGATTTCCTAGCAAGACAGGTAAGTAAAAATAAAAAAAATCTCTAGGCTAACGAAATGTGTAGACAGACTGCGATATTTATACTGATCATACCCTCACTTGAAATAGCCCATCTTCTCTCTTACTTTCTATCATCATTCCTCCTCCTGCTCCACCTGAGACTAGCAAAGAGAACATAATTAACTGCCTCCAGAAATGTGCTCCAACAATCTTCATAAAGTCATTGAATCTTTCTGAAATTTGAAAAAAATGTTCTACTTTTTTGACTTAATTTTTCAATGAATTAATCCATTGTCTTAGTGCTATGTGTGTATAGCCCCATGTGGTTTGATTGTATTCAATTAATTATATTATATACCATATATTACTAATATGTTATTTACATTAACTACATACAATTTAATAACATTACTTAATTATATTTACATGAATAAAAATTGCTTATTTTTATACAAATATATTTTAAAAATTAATATAGAATATATATACAAAATAATATTTTAAATTATTTAGTATATTAATTCCAAAGAGACCTAAACAATTGCTATTGAGATGTGGTGGCTTAACTGACTTTTTTTGCTGCTACGCTTATTTTAATCATAAAGGCTATCCCAATCTATCTGATTCTTCTTCTTGATTAACGGAAACAAACTTTTGCCCTCAAATCAAAAGATAGGCTGAAGATTTGAGAGAAAGAGTGAAATTCTGGTCCAAAAAGAGAATGTTAAAAAAAAAAAGTGATCCTTTCTTATAGAATAGAAAGTAAAGTCATCACAGCTTCTGAGGAAACTGGTTTTATTTCTGCTTCCAAACCTGTCACTGCTACTTGCATATCTTCCTTGTATATCTTGAGCCTCTTGACACCAAGACTGGTCAAGAAGATATATATTGAAAATCAGTCTGAACATCTTCGCGTGTTGTCGTGCCTGTGTATATCGTTACATCATCTATAGGAAACAGTTCAGCCATATATATTCATCCTCTTGGACCCAATGCTTCTGTTTCTGAAAAACTATCTCAGAGTAAATAGTGCTAACTATGAAAAAGGCTATTTGTATAAAATTTTTCATTGCACCACAAAAGAGGAAGCAACTTAATTAGTTCAGCCAAACACTCAACCATGAGATAGCAGATTGATAAAATAAAACACAACCATTAACATGATGGTTATGAGATGATATAGTAATATAAAAAGTGAAAATTATATAAGTTGTTTTTAAAAACATGATATAAAATTGTATGCACTGTATGATTAAAATTACATTTAAAATGCTTATAAAAAATACAAAGAAAAAAGTCTCCAGGGCTGGCCCCGTGGCTTAGCGGTTAAGTGTGCACGCTCCGCTGCTGGCGGCCCGGGTTCGGATCCCGGGCGTGCACCGACGGGGGAGAACCCGACTGCTTCTCCCGCCATGCTGAGGCCATGTCCCACGTACAGCAACTAGAAGGATGTGCAGCTATGACATACAACTATCTTCTGGGGCTTTGGGGGGAAAAAAAATAAATAAAATCTTTAAAAAAAAAAAAAAGTCTCCAAAATTCAAACTTCAGTGTTAAGATAATGGGGTTTATATTTAAATCTTTTTCCTACTTGCCAAAATAGGAGTATATAATATATTACCTAAATATAGTACAGGAAAAAATTAATTAAAAGAAAAAAAAGCATAGACGCCCCAATTCTAGATGTATTAGAAACAAATTAGGCAAGCTAGACAAAATGACTTACGAGATGAGCTATGAGTTCCTCTAATTTTATAATTTATTATTTTAGTGGTTTATGGATGTTTTGTTAAATAGAGATAATTTTGCTAAGTCCTGTGAGCTGTTTGAACTAATTCAAAATAAAATTTTGAGATTATAAGAGACTTTAAGATCACATAACCAATGATTTTCAAACTTTTATTAGAAATAGACCCCCTCCCCCCAAATAAAACATATGGAATACCAGTAGTTGTAAAAGAAGCAACATCAAGACTTTGGAGGCTAGGCCACCTCCCCCTGACCTCTCCACAGACTCATAACCTCTGAGTTATGGAACACAATATGACCTCTGTGGAACACAGTGCAACAAACAAAAACCAAAAAAACCTGACTTAGAAAATCACATTTTATTTAAAAAACAAGCAAACAACAAAAAAAGAACCCCTGAATTCCTGATAATTTAAATATTAGGGACAGATCCAGGACCAGAAACCAGGTCTCTGAAGTTCTTTTTTTTTCTGTGTGAGGAGACCAGCCCTGTGCTAACATCTACCAATCCTCCTCTTTTTCTGCTGAGGAAGACTGGCCCTGGGCTAACATCCGTGCCCATCTTCCTCCACTTTATATGGGACGCCGCCACAGCATGGCTTGACAAGCGGTGCGTCGGTGTGCGCCCGGGATCTGAACCAGCGAACCCAGGGCTTCCGCAGCGGAGCGTGCGGGCCGGCCGCATCTGAAGTTCTAATACTTTGTTCTTTCATCTATATATCTTTTTGCTTTATAAACCAGTGCACACTTTTCAAAAAAAATGTGGGGAAATGAATGAAACACAGAGTGTCTTGCATCAAGCCAGGCCTTTCAGGGGTCATTTTAGATTGTTTGCCTGAAAGCAGTAAAGCAATTTTGCCTCAGGTATGGAGATCTGTTTCTAGTTGGTTACTTCTCGTGCCAGGTTCTCCCTTTGATCCATTCACCTCCAGGCCAGTGCCACTTCCAACTCTCCCAGTTAGCATTGTTAGTACTCTGAACTTCCCGATGCTCAGATCATTAAAACAACAACAACAACAAAGACCAACATGAAAGAAAAAAATCGTGCTAAATGTTGTTTTTCTTTCAGATGTCATTTGTATTAATAAAAATCTTTTGAGGACATTTACTTTAGTACATTAAGACAGAAACCTAAGTACTGTTTTTAATACCATTGTTTTTAATTTGATATGTCAGAAAGATTCATTTTAAAAGTATTATCAAAGGAAGTTCTTTCTGTATATTAAGTTGTTGGAGGGAAATGATCAGAGGTCTGTCAACTTTTCTTAATGAACATGACAGTAATATTTTAGGCTTGCGGGCCATATGGTCCTTGTCACAACTACTCAATTTTGATGGTGCAGGGAGAAAGCAGTCATAGACAATGTAAATGAATAAGCATGGCTGTGTTCCAATAAAACTTTATTTAAAAAAATAGGTGGACAACCCATAGCTCGTAGATTACTGGCTACCAAGTTAAATGATAGTAAGCAAACTTCCAAAGTTTGAACGAGCAAGTGAAGACATATTCCATGCAGAAATATATTGAAAGCTTGTAAGTAACCAATAATAAAGGAATTAAGTTTTCTAGAGAACTAGAAGACTTAAAACATTTTTTTTCCTCCATATGGATCTTGTATAAGTAAATTATTTTTTCTCTTTTTCATTAAATTCGTAATTCATGTTTGAGGATCATCATAAAACATTTAACTTAAAAGAGAGTTGAATCATGACCAAAAAAAAGAGAGTTTAATTTGATAATTAGGACAAAGATCATGTATCCATGGTTCCTCACTTATATTTTTTTTCTCTGCAAGGTGGCAATTTTCAAGCCATATATCTTTGCCACTTAGTTAAATGAGTTGAATAATGATTACTGCTTCCCTGATCAGGTTTTTTTAATCGATGCCAGTAAGTTATCCAGAAACTATTAGATGAAAGAAACTATTACGTTCATAGAATTTTATTTTTTATTACAATTTTACCAATTTCAATTGAGTTTCTTTATTTTGGAAAGTAATTTACATTTTCCGGAGCATTACAACACAGCATGTACCTATGTGAAATAAAGAGAAAAAATAGGCCTTGCATAGTTGGCCTGGTTTAAATTATTCATGAGTGAGCAGGTGGTAGAGATGTTAATGGATCTGTCTGTGATTATATGCTCCTTTCAACTATATCTAAGTAAAACAAAACAAAAATCATGGGACATAGTTTAAGGAAAAAATGTCAGACTCCATTTGAGGCAAGATTTTAACTAAGCATGACAAACAAGACTCAGATCTGGACCTCTGAAAATCAAGTTTGCTGCTAGTTGGTTGTATTTTAAATTTCATTGCTTTATAATAATCCTTCATCATTTATTAAAAATTCATGTCGCTTGAGAAGAGTTTTGATTACTTCAATGGCTTGTTTCCAGATAGAAAACTGGGAGTGGGATGAGAAAGAAATTTTTTTTTTAATGAAAGTATTTAGAAAACAGAATTGGGTCTATCAATTGGGAGAAAGCTTAGCTCTAAACACTAAGCTAACAGATATTGTATGTTTTAAAAGGCGTAGGAGTCACTTATTCGTGTTGTATTTGCAAACTGAAAAATTCAGCTGACATTACGTTATGGGAGTCAGTTTTAACGAGGATCAGTTAGAATGGCAAACTGTCATTGTGTAGGTCATGTAAACTGCCTAGGTATGCAAATTAAAATTTTCCTCTCTGTCACTGGATAGTCCACGTACCACTGGTTACCTGTCAACTGTGTAGTTACAGTGACTGGTTTAGGACACATAATTCAATCAGAGGCAATGACACATAAGGAAATTTTTTCTGGGATAGAAAAAGGTTGTCCCTTTCTTCTATGGGAGGAGATAATTTCCTTTCCTTGGATGGTGTGGTGCGAGAATGTGAGGCGCAGATCAGAAGAGGGAGCCCAGAGGGGCTACGTATGTCCAGGATAGGGAGGCCATCATTTGGAGCCTGAGGATGGCATTTCCAACATGTAACAGAAAGAAGGAGGGAAACCAGGTCATTGGTGATGCCATCTGAGCTACTCAATCAAGTTTGCCTGAAGCTAAGCCCTACCCTTCATTTGCAGCATAAAGACCCCTGATAAGTACACAAAAATAAGTGCACAAAAGTGTTTTCTTTCGAAGTTCTAATTAAATTAAACAAGTCCCAAGAGCTAAGGCCTGAAATAAATGCCAAGGGTCCCTCAGGGGAGCTGCCACACTTAGGAAGAAGGAATGGGGGAATCAGCGCCCTGTCCTGGAGGGGCTTTTACCTTGGAGGGCCTTGAAACTGATTCATGTCTCACTGGATCATTCCAGCCCTTCACTCTCCAAAGCAAAATTAAGGATTTAGTTTAAAATATGGGCCAATGAGGGTTAAATATCCCTAAAATACTTAGATTCATATCCAATCAGAGCAAAATGGAAAAGCACAAACTTTGGAGTCAGGTGGCCCTGGGTTCAAATTCCAGCTCCAGCACACTAACTCTGCAACCTTGTGCAAGTTACCTTACTTCTCTTAGGCTCACCCTCTCGTATGTAAGATTATGATAACAATACTTATCATGCAGGAATTTCGGTAGTATTAAATGAGGGCAACATTTAGGTAAAGTACTTAGTATAGGATCTAGCAAAACTCAAGTTTCATCACAAATATTAATATTGTTTTATTTCTGTTTTACTTTTTCCTGGATACGATTCCTGTAAAGTTTGTGTCCCACAGCCACTAGAGAGAGAATCTAGCAGCATTCCTTCTTTACCAAACAGAATATGTTTACGATTATTGTAATCTAGGAGCAGATTTGGAGAGAGGCAAATACAGTCCTACCGGCTTTCTTCAATACCCATCCCGAGCCAACACTGATGTAAAATGGTGTCTTTGTTTTCATGAATGAACAATTAGCTGTTCTGAATTATAGCCTATATATTTAATGAGCAGAGATAGTAAACAAATATATGTGACACTTTTACAAATAGATTGCAATGCAAGTTAGGAAATGTGTGTGTGCTATCACCCCTCCCCCACCTTTCCTGAACCTATGTCAAACCTTCCTAATCCATCATTTCTCTGTCTCCTTTGAGTGAGCAGCTGCCATCTGAATTACTCACAACGTGCTGCTTTAGGATGCTAGTACCAATAGATCAGAGTTGGAAGTGGTGTTAATACCAACCACCCATTCTTGTTCTTAGTTATTTTCCTATGTTTATCACATCAGTAAATACTTATTTTATATGATATCATACATATTTTCTATATAGGCCATGTTACATATTAAAATTAGCCACACTAGGTTAAAATAATTACTTATATATTTATGTCGTGTAGGTATTGAAATTACACAGCAATTCACTCCGTAACTCCAGAAAACTTAGAATGGCTCATATCTATATTTCTTGATGCCCATTATATGTGATTAACTCAAAAATCAATTTCATACAGCATACTAGAACAATTCAGAAATAGCCATAACAATTTATAGTGTCAATAATCCAGGCGTGAAAAGTCAAAGAGAGTTCAGAGATTAAGTCATCAACCACACAGTGACATAATATCAGGTGCTGTTAATGTGGTAATGAAATACACAGCAGTGATTCCCTAAGTAAACATTTATACCTCAGACAGTTGCCATCATGAAAGGGATGTTATGATATGTTGCTTTAGTGATATATGCCATGTATTAATGTAACTAATCCCTAAACACTTATCATCAGGTAGTGTCTCATTCACTTTGCCTCAGATGGTAATGGCCCCTTGAAGCTATTATCATTTCAGAGGGAGGAAAAATTTCTGTGATGCATTTTACATTTCTGTGGGGATTTTTTGAATTTATCGTTTTTTTTAATTTGTCTTCTAAAGAAAAATGATGATATAGGTTTAGCAATGTACTGCAATTTCCTAACCCTTGAAGAATGCCATTTTAAATTAGTATGATCCAGCCCCTATTCTCTAACCAAAGTTATTGCGTGCTGGAGTTGACTCATTGGGTATGACCAGTGGGGGTGAACTTGGTTCCCCGAAGTGTCTCTTATCTTTCAATATATTTTATGCAGCCGTATTATGGATATATAAAGGCTATGAAAGCAATTCCATCAACTCAGAAGATTATTAGAAGATTGAAAAGAGGATTCCAGAAAGTTCTTCATGGACACGTTGAAGAGCCCTTACAGAAAAGCCCTGGGCTGAGGGCTTATTGATTAGCCTGAAGCTCAGAACTGCCCCACTGTCTGTTAGAGGTATTCAACGTGTGACAGAAGACTTTCCTGGACAAAATAGAAGTAAACGTCATCACTAAATATTGGAAAGCACACATCTTTGTAAATACTAGTCTCAGAACTCTTTTCAGCTCTTGTGTGTTTTTTGTGTGCGTGTGAGGAAGATCAGCCCTGAGCTAACATCTGCCAATCCTCCTCTTTTTGCTGAGGAAGACTGGCCCTGTGCTAACACCCATGCCCATCTTCCTCCACTTTATACGTGGAATGGTGCCACAGCCTGGCTTGACAAACGATGCCTCAGTGTGCACCTGGGATCCGAACCCCGTGCTCACTTAACTGCTACGCCACCGGGCCGACCCCTCAGCTCTTGTTTTTGATGATCATTAACTTTACATCATGCACAGATTTAGGCTCTAATATCACATGCTTTGGGCTGGACTCCCAAGCAATCCAATTGCTGAGAAACCAGTTCTGGTACACCGGGGCCTACAACTGGCCTCGACCCATTCATTGACCAACGATTGGAGAAGCCCTTCACCTTTTCTCCCCCTGACACACATGAGCAGTACATTCCCAGGGACAAATGCAGTGTTAAACACAATTCCTGGTCAGCTAGCTGTGATTACCCCATAGATTTAATTTCCTGCTTAATAAAATGATCATAATACTATTGAAATCTGGTATCGTATCTAAAAGCAAATTATGCACAATTTTCATTGCCTTGTAATTTGCAAGAAGATACTCATGACACTTTACAATCGGACACCAAGATGTTGTGGGTCCCAGAGCTTGAGAACCATGGCAAGAATTGGAACACATATCTGGGAAGTGTTGGAAAGAGACCGTGGCACCAAGTCCCCCTCCAGACTGAAGGCCTGTATCATCTAACCAGATTTATAAACCAGTCCCGCAATTCAGGCGCTCCACCGTGCCTCCACCAAGATTGAGGCGTGGCTGCCTGCTGCTACACTTTTTTCTGGCATAGTTAGAGGGGCAGAGTGGCTGATAATAGGACCCTCAAATGCTGCTGAATGAGGTGCTTCAGGTAGGGAGAGCAAAGGAAATGCACAGCAGAGCAGGGCTTCAAAGAAGAGACAGTCTCTGAACAGCTAGGGGAACAGTAGCGGTGCATATTCCCCTGCCAGGTAAGCATGGCAACAGATTAAATTGGGTGGCTTAGCTAGAGAAAAGGCACTAAAAAGAACAGGGGTCTTAGAGGCATTGCCTTAGCAAATGACACACAAGTAACAGCTGCAGGTGAAGTACTAATTTTTGCGTGTAGTGTGGGTAAGACTTTTGGTAGTAGTGTGACTTCTGAGTCACACACAGAGAGGAAGAGGGAACGTCAGCAGTAGAGTCATATTTGAAAACAAAGAGCAAGGCATATACGCGTCGAGAGGTATCGCCGAAGTTGGGAGTACCAGCTCTGGAGCTAGGCTGAGTGTGTCTGAATCTCAACTTTGCCGTTTACTGGCTGTTTGATCTTGAGTAAGTTACTTAACCTCTCTATGCTTTAGTTCTTTCTTCTGTAAAAAGGGGATAATAATTGAAGTTACCTTATACATTCCTTATGAGGATTAAGTGAGTTCATGAAAAGCATTTCAAACAGTTCTTGGCCTATTGTTCTTTTAGAAAGCTAAGCTCTTATTATTTTAAGGGGATGAGATTATTATAGATATCATTTTATGTGTGTACTTAAATTTAGCCAAATTTATCAGGTTGAATTTTTATGACTCATATTAGAAATATATCAGTAATTGAGGCAAATTACATGACAGATTAAATAGCTCAATTCCAACCTAAAATATTTTAGAATATATTTGTGGAATAAAATACGCTCCTTTTTTAACTTAGGATCCCTAAATCCCTTACTTTAATAATAGCCAGCAAAATGGTTCATTTGGGCCATTAATAAAGGAAGCAGAAAATACCCAGCTGGCAAAAACTCTACAACTCGTTTACTCATTTTATCCTTGTGTCTTTGATGTTGATGGCAATTTGTTGTTTGTTTCATTCTTAAAGGAGGGCCATCCAATCACTTGTTAGCTACTGCCTTAGTAATAAAGAGTAGTCACTGAATTGAAGACATCAGCACTTATATCTGCACTTAGAAAATAGAAAAAAAGATAATATGAAAAGGATTTTAGTGATTTTTTTTTTTTAAATAACATTGTTCTCCAGACAGCATTTGCCTTTCTAACCCTGTTACTTCTCCCAAAATGCACCTTTTAGAATCAGTAGTGTAAGATACACAGATGGTCTAATGCCTTTAGGAAGGAAACACATTCCAGAGGGAGCATTGGAGAAAAGGGGATTTCCTTGAATAAAAACCACATTTACTAACAATATGATGTAAATATGGTAAAATACAACTATGCAAATGTATTGTTTTAACATCTATACCTGTGGGAAAAGATTGGAGAAAAGTTAATAATCCTCATGGTTGGTTGCAGATGTCGCAGAGTATGTGTTACTTTGTCCAGGAACTCTTCCTTGAGCTCAAGGACAAGGTCACTGACCCTCCTGTACCTACTGCTGGTACGGCCTTTGCTTCACAGATTTTTAATTTCCTCATCAACTAACTTCACCACTAGGACTATGTTTTCTACTGTAAGAACCTTGTCTTTTTTACTTTTTTTTTTAAATCCACAGAATTTAGCAGAGTACCTTGCATAGAGTAAGCAGTCAATAAATATTTTAAAAATAAAAGAGGAATCTCTGGATAACAGGAAAGCAGTTTCCAAATATTCTAAAGTGAGTATATACTGCTTTTATAATTTAAGCAAATTGAGTGAATGCAACTTAGCAAAAAGTATTTTGAAGTGTGGAACCTTAGAAAATAATCATTGAACCAAGAAAAGAATAAAGAAGAACTGTAATTTTGGCCAAGTATCAGGGTATGTACCACCCACATGGTTGAGACACTTTCAACAATGAAATGTAGATGTTTTTCGCAAAAGAAGAAAGTCTTATTTTTTTCCTCCTTAAAACAATTCACCTTCATCCATTAATTATTCTTTTTTTGTAATATGTGGCATTATTTAGTATGTAAATAACATACAAACAGAAGCTTAGGGTTTATTTGAGTGAGTGTAGGCTGTGACATTACATGTAGATATACCCCATTATAAGATTTTTTTATACAAAATAAAATTTGGAGTGATCAAGAATCATCTTGGACTATTTCTAGATTATTAAAATACTAGATATACTTCTTTATGAAATGTTATTACTTATTAAGTGGTCTTTATCTAGACAGTGAGACAAAAGAGGGCTCAGTGCATTGTTTCCTTTCAAACACAGACTATTGTACATTTGCACTGAGGATTTTTTTTTTAGAGACTCATTTTCCTATTACAATGTTTTTTTTATTATTAAATGAAACGCCTCATATCACCACCACTACCTTGACCATTTGTAGTAGACTATACTGTGTAAAGTTCTTAAAAGGCATATCTACAATAATAACCAGTTCTTTTTATATTGATTCAAGTTGTGTTTAGTACTGATGTATACATGAAATTATGGAGAATAAAATCGTTATATGCTTTGAAATTTCCTTCTCTTTTTAAAGAATCATCACAGCTACCTTATTCTCTAATCTACTAATATACAGTGAAACTCTTCAATAACATTTTTGGGGGAACTCTGTAAAATGCTATGCAGGGCAATATTACTCGATAGGCCTTTTGCCAGAGCTTTAAAAATGAACATGAAATGTAGTTCCAAGCTAAATTGGGGCTGGGGGCATTAGCAGCACAGGTGTATTGCAGATTCACTCTATTATCAGACCAGGAGCAGCATCTGGCTGGAGGTGTGGCATCAGGAGACTAGTGAGTGTTCTATGATACAGTTAGGCTCAACTAGTGGATGACTTACCTGGTTTTATTTCACCATGCCCTGACCTCCTTACCTACGACCATTTTTCCAGTGGAATGCCTTTGGCATTCCTAATAGTTTCATAGACAGGAATATTATTCAGTATTCAAAACAAACAACCAACCAAACAAACAAAAACCATTTGCAACATGAGAGGTCTTGATTTAGAAAGAGAGAGAAGCAGAAGTATACAGAAAGAAGCCAAATGGAGAGGCACTCACTGCTGAAAGAGGCTTTCCTAAGAGGTGTGTGGGTTGGCAGTGCTCTCCTGGGCTTAGCGTCTGGAAACTTGAGGAAGACTGAATGTTAAATGAGGAGGCATCTTATTTGGGGTCCCCTGTCTATAATAGGATGCATTTTAAGATGACAAAGGAGAATCTTGAACAGAAATGTAAATTCAGTGTAAAATTTCTTATGTCAATTGACAGATACATAGTATGTCTAATGATTTATTAACTACAAGAAGAAATTATGTACTAATATTTTCAAATGGAAATTTTAGGTGTAGCGTAGCCCCTGAAAACTACAAATCATTCTCGAACATTTAATCCATGATTCCTCTTTTTCACTTAAATACTTCCATAATGATGCTTAAGGAGGAGGATAAAAAATGTGGCAAGTTAGAAATGGCTCAATTTCATTTGGTTCCTGGAACATCATCTTTGTGTGGTGAACATGGATAGCAAAATAAGCTTTAAAGAAAATTAAAATAAACAGTGATCTCAACCCTAGGAAACTGTCTGTAGAACTGTTACTTTTAAGGCAGAATCGATATTTTACACCATTAATGATACTAAGCAAAGTCAGAGAGAAAATCGGTGTTGTTGCAAAGATTGATTTTTTTCTCTTTTTGTACTTTCATGTTGATCTAAGAATTCACAACTTAAACTGCTGGGATTATAATTTAAATAGTACTAAATAAAGAATTTGGAGGGAAAATGTCATAATGTTATTATAAGTTATTTCCCCACTTATTGTTTTGTTTTTATACACTCTCAAACCACTCAGCTTTATTTCATACACACACAGAAAGCCACACACAGGAACTTTATTTCCATCATTGCAAAAACTACTCATTTTGGAGTGATACTTGATTTACACCTCGAAATAGAGAGGAAGTCAAACAAGGTCATCATCTTTGTGGGTCAGTTTTTACTGCTCTCTTGGGTCACTGGTGCATGTTGACCACGTGCATTTAGAGAGATGGCAGGTGCCAAATGAAGGTATCAGGAAGAAAATTTTTTTTGTGATAGCTTAGATTTGGGGCAAGCACGGATGATTTAAGTGAGAAGAGAAGCTCAGGAAGCATGTTAGGAGTACTGATATCAGAGAGGAGAATGCATCAAATGATAACTGTCAGCCTACTCCAGATGTTCTTCAACCTGGAGAAATGACAAAGGCAGAAATGAGCATCCAGCTCACAGATGGCTGCTTCTGCTCACGGGACTTGCTGATTAACCATTTTGAACAAATATTTTACTGTAGTATGTCCAATCAATAGGCATTCCAAAAACATTTTTGCCAAATATTGTACTGGGCTCTTCCAAAGCAGTTAAGAGACGGTAGCTACTCACACCTGTGGACACTGTAATTCCTTGCATGACCTCTTCCGATACACATTTGGTAGTAGAGTTTTAAAATATCAAACTTACAAAATGTGTAAGGTAACTTTGTATTAAAATAGTCTCAACTTCTAGACCCATCTAAAGGCCTGAATAGGGGAAGCAGATGAGTTTTTTAGAGAGCTGAAGGATTTGCCAAAGGCAATTTCTTGAGTCTTTTCTTCATGGTTACATCCAAACCACAACTAAACAACAAGTGAGTATCACCAGGTGTGAAATATTTGTTTCAACTGCCAGGGCAAATGTTTACAAAAAGAAAATAAGCACATTTGTTTTTTAAACCTGAACGGGGCAGTTATATGCAGCACAATTAGAAGCAGGCTTCGTCTGAGCGAATGCATAAATGAATGAATGAAAAACCGTTGTTCTTGGTGTGAGGACAACATAGACACATCCAAAGAGTCAGCAAGAAAAGCAGTGCCTACCAGGGAAAACTATTTTGTTTCAGCAAAATATAACAGCGTTTCTTGTGGTGTGATATGATAAACTCCTGCATCAAAGTCACTTGTACACAAAATGCAGAGTCAATGACCCCACCCTTGAACTCTTGTTCCAGAATCTCTGGAGATGTAGGAACAGAAATCTGAACTTTTAACCAGCTCCACAGGTATGTTTTTACACCCTTTGGTGTTTCAGGACTAAAGGGGCATACAAGATATTTAAGAAGGAGACAAACAGAAAAGGATCGTGTGGAATCAGATTTCAGAATATAAATGCCAGACTAAGAGATTTAGGTTTTATTCAGTGAGGAAGGGAGAGCCATTGAATAATTTTAGCTGAAAAAGGACACAATTAAAAAGATACTTTGGTGGGGCTGGCCTTGTGGCATAGTGGTTAAGTTCACATGCTCCGCTTTCGTTGCCCGGGGTTCATGGGTTTGGATCCCAGGTGCGGACCTACACACCGCTCATCAAGCCATGCTGTGGCAGCCTCCCACATACAAAATACGGGAAGACTGGCACAGAAGTTAGCTCAGGGACCATCTTCCTCAAGCAAAAAGAGGAAGATTGGCAACAGATGTTAGCTCAGGGCCAATCTTCCTCACCAAAAAAAAAAAAAAATCTTTGGGAAGGTTAACATTGCAAAAATATGAAATGTTAGGGTGTTAGAGCGGAAGAAAGAGTATGGCAAAATAAGAGATGGTAAGGTCCCAAACCAGAGGAGAGGCTGTGATAACAGATAGGAAGTGATGGGCTACAATGTACTTCAGAAGAATTCACTGGTAATTTCCTGGGTATCAGAAATCACAAAGTGGAAAAGGTCAGAGATGACCATGAAGTTTGGAGCCTGCCTGATTAATGTGACACACAAAAAAAAAGCCAAATCAGAAGCAAAGTTGTTAGTTGGGTGAAGTGATGAGAAGATTAAGTGCGGTTATGTACATCTTATTTTTTTCCTAATAAGTGAGTTTTGTATATTAGAATGTTCAGCTGGCAATACATGATAAAGGCCAATATACTTTCAAAATATACTGAGTTCATACATTTTTGCTAAATGGGATATTTTTAGACAATAAACTGCTTATATATTACTGCTTATATATAAACTGTTTATGTATCCAAATGCAAATTTATTTCACTGTGACTTGTCATATTGCTAATCAATAAATCGACTAATGAGTAGTATAAGACTTATCAGTCATTTTTTTTGCCCTCTTTCAACCTATTTTTCCTACTCCTCCAGCCCCCATCTCTGGCAACCACTAATCTGTTCTCTGTATCTATAAACTTGGGTCTTTGTTTTTGTTTTTAGATTCCACATATAAAAGAGATCATACAATATTTGTCTTTCTTTGTCTGACTTATTACATTTAGCATAATGCCCTCGAGGTCCATTCATGTTGTCAAAAATGGCAAGATTTCATTCTTTTTTATGGCCGAATAATATTCTATTGTGTGTATATTTCTTTATCCATTCCTCTAGCAATGGACTCTTAGGTTGTTGGATATCTTGAGTTTAAAGCAAGTTCATAGAATTAAAAACAGAGTCAAAATGCACAATATAGTCAAAAGCTAACAGTAAAGTTGAGGAGACAAAGACTGGATGGCAAGCTTCTTACACTAAGAATGCTGGGCAATAATGACTTTCTACTGTCACTCACCTTATACCCACACGTATTTATTTGTAGATATTTCCCTTTCCTAAAATTTTCATAGGAAAACTTTCCCCACATGACCTCCCAAAAGCCTTGCCTTTTATGCAGCTACATTTCCCTTACTTGAACTTGGTAATTTTTGTTTTGAGTTTACATAAGCAAGGCCCCATGTTTACAAAGTCATGAGTCCTTGCCTTTTCTGATAAGTGCTGAAGACTACTCTGTTTCACTGTTATCTTATTGTATATTAGTATGTTGGAATTCCAGGTAAAGGAACTACTACCTCTTGCTGAAGGTGGAATTGGATGTTGAAAGGTGTGTGAGAGGTCATAAGACAGAGAAAATGAAGGAGATCATTCTATGTTGAGAAATCAGGATGTGGAAATGCATGAACCCATGCTTTCAGAATAAAATAGCGCTAAAAATGTGTAAAGTTCATGGTAACCTGACTTTGCTAAGAGTTTTCAAAGAATATCTGTGTCTTAATTTTTAAAAGTCTTAAATTAACGTTGTGGACATTAGCTTGCATTTTTAAATAATAATGCAAAAATATGTTATAACAATGTAAGTGAATCTAGTCAGAGGAAATATCCAAGAACTACACTGGGGGAATTTGTGTAATCAAAGGAGACATTTAGATAGAGATGTGTTAGCACCTGTCTCCACAGCAACAGACACCAAAATGGGATTAAATATGCAACCAATGTATTAGGGAAATCACCAACAGGAAAAATTGAGGATGCAGCTCAAGGAGACTAGGAGAGCCATCAGCTTGCAATGCAAGTCCTACCCCAAGTGAAGATGAGAGGGAGGGAGGGAAGCAAGGAAGGAAGGAACAAGGAAGAAAGGAAGGAAGGAGGGGAAGGAGGGAGGGAGGGAGTGGAAGAGTGTTAAGAGTGCAGATCAGTTCTAAGGAAAGTTCACCAAGGCTGTTGGGGCATCTCCTAGCCAAAGTTGACTGTTAGGGGAATCCCATATCTCCCAGAAACAAGTCTGCCTCAGTATCCCAGCCATACTCAGTCACTGACTGAGAGAAGCCTAAGGGAAGCATGGTCTTGGTGCAAATGCCAAAATGAATTTCAGAATGCAACAGCTAGGCCCTTATTTAATTACACTCCCTGCAATAAGAGATCTGAGAAGTGTGTCTTCATGGCTACTACCAGATAGAACTTATTTATTTTTGTATGGTTGTTTTTCAAATAATCTATGCAACAATGAACTGAAATGAAATTAGATTAGCTAGAACATGTAATAACTGTTTTCAAGTAGTTTAGGCATGTCACTATGCAAAATAAAAAATCTGATCATAGACATTTTGTGTATAGGAACTAAATAAAGATATGATAAACTCTAAACTACTCTTCACCTTGAGCTGCAATGCAGAAATTCATTTTACCGTCTGACTCCAGGCATGCTTTCTCTATATGCAACACTTCTGATCAACTGTCATTGTGCCAAGTGTCACCCTGGTATTGTTTTTAGTACTTTCACTGGTCCTTGTTCAAACAGTGACTGTGGGTAGGGCAGAGGAGGCCAAGACTCGCTACCAGAGGAAGAGTTGTAGGTTGGATACATTAATATTGCATTGACCAGGTATTGATTGTATCCTTGCAGATATTTTATTTTATAATTTCAAAACCAAAATCAACAAGAAACAATAATAATCAAAATAACACCTCTAGGCATCAGGCTGTATGTCACCAGATGATTTTTCTAAATAATTTTAAAACAAATAATTTAAACCAGTGTTTGCTTTTTGCAGACATAAATCTTTCTATTTTTCCACATTTCATAATAATTCTGCAATTAAATATACACAGAATGATGTTTTCACAAAATAACTAAGGCTTTATTTTCTCTGATTTCAGAGTGTTTATATGAGTGTTCCCTGGGACCACTATAATTAAGTTATTGAATTTTTCCATAAATTTCCTGTTTTTCTTTGTGACTGGTAGCTATTACCAAAACTTTTGACTAAAACATTTTTTTCTGGAATTCAGCATACAACTTAGGGTTGTATCAAGTGTCTGTTTTTCTGTTCAAATTATTCATAGGATAAAAATGAGAAGCTGGAATACTTAAGGAAAGCATGTATAAAAATATATATATATATTATCTAAATGATATGTTCTTACTGAGCAAGTTAATATTTCTAAAGTGTCGAAATATTATGTTTCATTCTTGTGAATTATATAGAAAAGCAGAGTAACTGATGGAATAAGGAAAACTTTGACTTGTGTTCCATATTTAGCAACAGCTGTTTATAGGTTGTTTAATGAGTTTCCTATTTTTTATTCTTGTGTAAACATGATAACTCATTATTTTACAAGCATCTTCTGCACAATGTTATTCTATAAAGTGAGTCTCTGCTAGGAAATGCATCACTTAACATTCAATCAACAAATATTTTTTAACCATCTGCAAGGTGCTACTATTCAGAGTCAAACACATTATTTCCTACCAACCAGCAGTAACATTTTTAGTAAACTGCAGCGATCTCAGGGAAGAACGTAACATATTTCAAATCCAAGTATAAAAAGTCACTTGAAAATGAATTTTCTGAAATGAATAGAGTTTTCTGTTCATCAATTTTAGCTTGTTTCTGAGAAGGTAATATAATTATTCCCAAAAAGTTCAAAAATTTTTAAACAAAATATTTAATTCAATTGACTGCATCATGACCATTTAAATAAAGAAAACTTTCAATGTGATATAAAATATTTGATTTTGATAATACTTGAATAATATGAATCACATAAAATGTTCAAATATCAAAATTCAAGAAATATGAAAGGTAAATAAGCCTACTATATCTATTCTGTATACAAAACTACTGCATTCTTGCATATTTGAAATTTTAATTTTTCTGAAAAAATTTTCCCAAACACGTTTCCAAAACCTTCTTTAAATTCTGATTAAAACACAGTTTGTTCAGCAAATGTCATTTTAATAATAGCTACAGAACAAATTGTCTTTCGTCATCCTCTGGTTTTAATAAAGTCTGTAGCAATGCTACTACTTAGGAAATCCTCTTTACCAATATTCTGACCATGAAAGCCACTAAATTGCCTCTATTTGAAAAACTGGAACTCAAATCAATGCACTCTAATCACAAGCCACGAAGTACAACTGTGTTTAAATTTTCACTGAAGAAAAGAAGAAAAAGTAGAAACAAAAAGCAAAAGGTACATTGAAATAAATTCGCCTATGGCTATTTTTAAGAAATAATATGCAATGTAAATTTATGAAACTAAGTAACTGATATTTTCAAAATATGTAAGTAACATATATATATATATATATATATATATATATATATATATATATATATATATATATCTAGTTTTAAAGGCTACCATATGGCAGAGGGGAATGACCCAAACAAGCATCATGAACATTGGGTTTGGTGCCTAAATGGTCTGGCCTTAGACAAGTTATTTTCTTCTCAGTTTTCCCATCAGTGAAATGTGAGCTAGAATTATATTATCTTCAAAATCCCATTTTAATTTAACTTATAGTTATTCTATATTTCCATCAAATGACCGTTGTCTCCCAGTTTTAGAGTTCTTTTTCAGAAAATATCTAAGGAAAGTTTATTTGAATATCATCATTATTGGAAAATTCACGTATTTCTTGGATAAATGTAATTTTAGGAAATGGCCAAAAGTCATTCAGAGCCAAGAATGGTCAGCAAGTTGGGTTAACAAAGTCAACAAATGTTATTTTTATTTTGAATCTTAAAATAGCATGTGATTGTAAAAAGGCTTATTTTATCATACGCCATCAACTGATCCTGAAATCAATTCTAAAAGTCATGTACATTAGTAATAACAGTTTCATCTCCAAAAAGTCACAGCTTTGAAGAGCCAACTGCTATCTAATGATATAAATTCTACTTTGCTAAAAATAATCTCATGAATTCCTATCATAACTAATATCTGTTTCTAAGGTCAGCCTGTAGAAGTAGGCCATGATTACAGAGCTTAAAAGATCCATATCTTATTGAATGTGTAAATACCTAAACATATTTTCACCTGGGCTAACATTTCACCAGAAGGAGTATCGTCCACTGTGATTTCAAGTAAAACATGCTCACTAATATAAGCACTCTTCTGTTTTGATCTCAAGCATTCAATTTAACTGTAAGAAATCATGTTCTTAAGGCCATGGTTTGGTCACATCACTCACAGCAACATCAGATGAAGGACAATGTTGGTATTGGGCTTTGGGGGTGGGGGATGGGTGGAGATTGAAGCAGGAAGCAGTTATCAAGCAGGGCTTTTACACATACTACCTGTTCTCAAAGTGAATCCATCCTTATTAAGGACAATATATTTTTATACTAAACCAAGAAGAGAGTCAGTTATTGTGCATGGTCTGAGTGCATATGTTAGAAGCATTTGGAAGTCATTTATTAAGTACTTAATTCTAGCCATGATTTTTTTTTTTTTATCAAAACCATACTCCACACCAGACTATTTGAGCTGCTGAATAGGTGATTTTCACTGTTAATTATGAAATTCATTTGTCTTTTAGAATATGGTAGCCAGGAAGATCTGTAAAATGTTTTTATTACCTAGAGGAAATTTTAGAATTCCACTCCAATCCGTGGAGATAAGATTCAAGAATAAAAGTTGTTTTGTGTAATGGAATTTTCTTCAACATGTAAAAAGTATTTATAAACTGAAAACCCAGTACAAAAAAAAAAATAAAATGCAAGTCAAAAATTTTGTTTTGTGTCAAAAAAATTCTAACGCTATAAGATGGACATGTGGAATTTTCTAACAAGCTTCTCATCAGTTCCATTTTTCAGGCCATGAACATGATCCATAATCAGTACTTGAAATTTCAATTTATACCCACCTCTAAGATGCATGAAAAGCAATTATTTGCCTGAAAGACAAGTTTAGGCTGCAGTGACTACAATTTCAATACACATAGAAGCATTCAATTTTTCTCTTGTCAAAGCCAGAGGCTTTCTAAATGAGGCACCATCCAATCATAATATTCATAATATTATAATCCATATACTTATTTTTAATGGTGAACTTTTTTTTAGGTCTTGTGATTATTCATCTCTTTGGGATAAACCAATAAGAGA
This sequence comes from Diceros bicornis minor, assembly GCF_020826845.1. NCBI lineage: Eukaryota > Metazoa > Chordata > Mammalia > Perissodactyla > Rhinocerotidae > Diceros > Diceros bicornis. The sequence goes on along the minus strand of NC_080742.1, from coordinate 16,653,151 downwards.
GTAATGGTTCACCATATGATAGGTTTAAGTCTCAAATGTAGTTTTATCAGTGAAAGAACAAATTCTTACATGTAATAATTATATTAACCATCTAGGAAGCAAGAAGTTTAGTTAGTTGCTTAAAATAGTGATTTGAAGACTGATGTCTGCGTTCTAAAAAGCAGAGGCCAATTTACTGTCCTATAGTATTTTAAAGATGGTGGCTAGCAATTAGATTAAACCATTCTTTTCCAAATAACCCTAAAATAGTGGAAAATATTTCTAAAGCAATGGCCCTCAAATTATCTAATTATACAATTTTTCAGGCTCTGTTGATTAAAGTAATTACAAATATTTTACTTTTATCATCTTTAAGACACCAGGCTGGGTAAAAAATCCTTGCCCCAAAAGCTTACTAAAACATGATAAATGCTGGGGATGCACAAAATATCATGGAAGCACAGAAGCAGGGCCATCTTCTGGGCTATTCAGGGCAAGGTGAAGAAGGCTGTAAAAATGAGGTAAAATTTACTAGGATTTTGAGGATGAAGAGTGTATTAGGTGGGCCAAGGAGTGGGCATTCTGCGTAGAGGAAACTGTTTGCAAAGGTGCTGAGGTTTCTAAGAAACATAGCACATTCTGAGGATCACAAATGGTTTGGCAAAGCAGCAGTGAGGGTTAAGGATGGGAAGTTACAAAAAGCGAGGCCAAAAAACTTTCCAGGATTCTGATCATGAAGGGCCTTGTTTATGTGAAAAAGAGCTGACTGTTTTCTTTGGGCCATCTTTCTCACACTGATGTACCCCTGCGTGCTGGCAGATGGGAGGTACAAAGGTGCGTAGAGAGTGTAAGAAATCGACAGGATACACATAGTGCATTTTTCAAAAGGGTCCATTTTATTTGGCAATTTGAAGGAAAAGAAAATTTTGAAATTAAAACCAGTTTAAGTATATTGTAGAGAAGAATGCAGAAATACATACCTTTTAAAGTAAAATTAGACTTTAATGACATATAGTTGTGACTGGCCACTTAGTGGAAACCCCCTGAAACCTGACCTTTGGGAGTATACGGGTAACCTAGTCCACTGTTAGGAATACTTGGGGGAAAAGATGAAGAAGTGCTGCTGGATGGGGCAGATGAGGAGATTTATGTTTTAGATTCTGGCAGCCTTATGGAGGATGAAGTGGTGAGGAGGGAGATCAGCGTCAAGGAGATTGTTTTAAAAATTACTGCAGGGGCCAGCCCGGTGGCATAGCGGTTAAGTTCACGCGCTCTGCTTCGGTGGCCTGGGGTTTGACAGTTCGCATCTTGGGCGCAGACCTACCACCGCTCACCAGGTTGAGGTGGCCTCCCACATGGAGCAACTAGAAGGATGTACAACCATGACATATAACTATCTTCTGGGGCTTTGGGGAGAAAAAAGGAAAAAAGGAGGAAGATTGGCAACAGATGTTAGCTCAGGGCCAATCTTCCTTAAAAAAAAAAAAAAAAAAGAACACTAGCATGATGGCAAGGCCAGTGGCCCAACAGTTGTCATTGGGTGGAAAAAAAAAAAAAAGTTACCACAATTGTAAGAGAATGAATGAGAAAATGAAGTGAGGCAGAGACAGTGAGAATGAGCCCGCAGAGCAGAGACGAAGGTGGAGTGTATAGTAACATTCAGGTCTTCAGGCTCATGTTGTTTATTCTCCATCTGCTCATTGACTGAGTGCTTGAGTACTTACTGTGTGCCACACCTACTGTGAGCCAGGCTCTGAGGAGAGAAGGATAAGGAAGATAACAAACTTTCTCTGGGGACTTCATAGTCGTTTTCACAAGTCTACAGTGAAAATAGAGTAAAATTACATGCATTGGTTAAAAATATTAGAAAAAAATGTTTCTAGTGCCTTGCATAGTGTCTAGCACATAGGGAAGTAGTCAGTAAATATTTGTTGAATGAGTGAAGGCAGTCTTGATAATGTTCTTTTCCAAACATGATTTTTCGTTTTTTTTGTGAGGGAGATCAGCCCTGAGCTAACATCCATGCCAGTCCTCCTCTTTTTGTTGAGGAAGACTGGCCCTGAGCTAACATCCGTGCCCATCTTCCTCCATTTTATGTGGGACACCGCCACAGCGTGGCCTGACAAGCAGTGCATTGGTGCGCGCCCAGGATCCCATCTCTGGCCGCCAGCAGCAGAGCGCACGCACTTAACCGCTACGCCATGGGGCTGGCCCTTAAACACAATTTTTTTTTTTTTTTTCCTTTTAGATCTACTTTTTTTTTTTTTTTAATTTTTTGTTTATTGCAGTAACATTGGTTTATAATATTGTAAAAATTTCAGGTGTACATCATTGTACTTCTATTTCTGCATAGATTACATCATGTTCACCACCAAAATACTAATTACAACCCATCACCACACACATGTACCGAATTATCCCTTTCACCCTCCTCCCTCCCCCCTTCCCCTCTGGTAACCACCAATCCACTCTCTGTCCCTATGTGTTTATTTATTGTTGTTATTATCTACTACTTAATGAAGGAAATCATACGGTATTTGACCTTCTCCCTCTGACTTATTTCACTTTGCATTATGCCCTCAATGTCCATCCATGTTGTCATGAGAGACTAGAATAGAAGCCTCTCCCCATATAGTTTCAGATGTAAAAAGAAGTTATCTCCACTAAGGCAACAAAATGCTGCTAGCAATAAATCATTCTTTTATAGCATGCAAAGGAAAATTGGATAATTTTTTTTCCCCTGTTAAACATTGCCAGTAGCTGTTCCAAGAAATATTCTCCATCCCTAACCTTCCTAAAATGAATTTTTAAACAAAACATTAAAAGCACATCAGTTACCAGAAAGTACAATGATGGGCAGCGGCAAGCACACAAAGCTGTATAATGAGACCATTTCACTGGTCCTCCTACTCTGGCAAGCCATTCACGAATGCAGACAATTAATCAAAATTAGTGTCACATCCTTAGGCCTTGTTCTCTTAAGTAAATATTCTATATCTTTAAATTTCTGTGTGATCTGCTTTGACAGTTGTGAAAGTATAACCCCATATGAAAATCTCAAGAGTAAAGCTTTTGCAAAAGCCTCCTGTTTTATGTTTTATTTTTTTCTACTTGCCAATTTTTTATAAAGCAGGCCAACAACTCAGGTATTAATTTAATACTTTTTCAAATTTCCCATGGTGTTAAAATAATGCCTTACATTTTTTTAGTACTTTACAGTTTGCAAGATTTTTTTGCATAGTACACTCATTCAATCCTCAAAACCTGCCTTTGAAGTAAGCAGGGCAGACCTTCCCCTCATCTTACAAATTCATAAACTAAGGCTCAGAGAGGTTAAGTTAGCATGTTCACCCATGTTCACTTAACTATTTATTGGCAAACCAGGACTAGTTTCCTATATTTTAGCTGGGTATGATAATATTGAGGAAATGGTATAATAACTGATAACAAGACAAATATATTCATGTATTCATTCATTTAGGGATCCAGTAAATGCCTATTTTGCACTTACTATGCCCTCGATTCTGCTCTATCCACTGCAATAAAATGAAAGACAAGACAGACCTGGTCCCTTCTTTCATGAGTTTACAGTCTGTGTATACACTTATGTTGCCAAAGATGAGTTAGACCAAATATATTTTAACAAAAAAATTTATTTCCTGTTTACCTAAACTATTATCTAAACATTTTAGTTATATTTTCAGCCGTTTTATAAGAAGAAAAAAGGAAAAGTTGGTTTCTGATTTTCACTAGAACCATATGTAGCTTGTTACATCTTATCCTGCATAATACTGTTTTCACTTAAAAAAAATTTACCCTTATTAAATTCCTGGAATGATGACGATTTACCCAGAAATTTTATAATACATCTACGTCATTATTATTAATTATTGATTATTGGTTACTAATCAATATTCCTGAAATGACAGAAATCTTAGAAATGTTGTTTGAAGAGAGCAGCTGTATTTTTTGGCAAAGAGAATATGAATGTCTTCCAGTTATATCTAAATGGTCACAAATATCATAGTAAAGAAATGCAAGAACTATTAGACCACAACACATACTCTGATTTTTTCACATCATCATGGATTGTAGGTATATCTCCTGATTTTTTCTTAGGATTTTTTTTCTTGAAAGTTTACCAACCACAGGGAATAGTAGGAATAAACATCCTATTTAAGCTTAAAATTAATAAAGTGGTGAGAAATAGGGAGAGTCAAACCTCATAACCAATAAAAAGAATCGTACCAAATGTAAGCCAGGCAAGATAGCCTATCATCTTGCTACCTGGCCCACAGAATCTGGAGGCTTCTATTATTGGGATTAAGCTATATTGGAGGAGGTTTTAGCTAATATACTAGACTCTGAAAACTGAAACAAATATAACATTTTTTCTTGACAGTAACATATGGTATATTAATCTGCACCAACGTGACTTCAAAAATCTATTTCAGTTTTCACAATTTTCACATTACTTGTCCAATTTTCCATTACTTGGAAGCTTAATAGGCAAGTATGGTATGGGGGATGGAGGGGAAAAGTGAGAGGGATTATGTGGTTGGGAAAAGCTTTATGTTAAGGTGAGTCTTGATCTAGATATTGAAAGATGTAGATTTGTCTTTACAAAAAAGGAGGGGCTATTAAGCATGTTTATTAACAATAGAGGAGCATGAGTAAAGAGAAGTGTGTGTGTGTGTGTGTGTGTGTGTGTGAGAGAGAGAGAGAGAGATGGATGAAACGGGCTCAGGAAATTGTTTTAAAAGCAGTAAGGCTGGAGGAGAGGTTTTTCACTGGGAAATAGTAATCTGAAAGATTAGAAATTATTTTGAGAGTGGAGGGGTTTTGATTGCAAAAGACCTTAGATTGTGAAAAGGCAGGGGTTACTGAAGGTTTTATAGCAGAGCTTTGACATGATAGATGAACCTTTCAGTGAGTGGTAAACTGTGTGGACTGAAGGAAGCCAGGAGAAGAAGGAAGCTACCAAAATGATGCTGGGGAGAAGTGAGCAGGGCTCCAACCAAACTGTGTAGCCATTATCTCAGGAGATCCGAGTTCACTTCTTAGCTAACCAGCTATCTAGCCAGCTATAAAGCTCTAATGAGACTCCTAACCTCTGTGGGTATCAGTTTCATTGTAAAATAAAAGAGTTGGCCTGCTACATGTATCTAAGCCCCTTCCTTTCTCTCAAGTTCTATGTAAGTATGAAGAATCATTTTCAAAACTGGCGGGAAGAGCTTTCTAATCTCCTTCCAGAAAAACCTGTTAATGGTTTCTAAGAAACATGGCTGACTTCAGATTAAGGCTCATGGCTGATTTCCAGTTAACCTGCCTCTCGTTAGATATTTTCTGGGATACTTCTAACCTGTGGCTACATTGTTGTGCCACAGCTTGCCTTGAGCCCGGCTATGTTGAGAATCCCAGTCTTGCTTAAACTTAGCCAATTAGGTTCATGACTTACCTAAATAAACTGTTCTGACTCATTTTGAAGTCTTGGTTTTACAAACATGTTGTTGCTGTTGCTCCTTATCTCCTTCAAGTCATCGTTAATTCAGAAGCCATGAAGCTACAGGCTTGGTTCCTTTTTGATTCACCCTATCAGAAAAGGAGCTGCCAAGTGTTCTCAGACTGTGATATCAGCTCTCCCCTCCCATATGAGAGCAAATGTGGCCTAAAATGAAACAGAGAAAATTAATCACTGAATCTCTGAACTATGAGTTCTGCTGAAACTCTTCTTGAGTCTCTCAAAAACTTTTTGTCTCACAAGCGAACATAGGTAAATAAACAATTACATTTTTTAATCCACAAAGACATCATTATTTTAGTTCCAACGTCAGCCCTTCCAGCCTTTAAAATAATCCCTGGCATTCTAAATTCTATGCAAAATGTCATAAACTTTGAACCCTCGAAATCAGGAAAACGGTAAATGTAGTTTAAAGTGTTTGTTATCTGCAAAGTGACATGTTATTGTTATTATGATTATGATGCAATGTTTCATGTTTGAAAATGTATGTATATGCACAGAAATATGTACAAATGTGCTTTGGCGTGGCAGACATGGGTAGTAGAGGCAATTGTGGCTTTGATTTTTTTTTTCCCTTTCCTCAAAGATGGCATAGAGCCTCTCCTGTTGTAAGCTCGGGGTGACTGCATATGATTATCATTTATGGCTCTCCCTCTTGGCCTTCCAGGCAACATGATGTTTTGATTAACTGTACATCCTCATCCCTATGAGCTGCCAGCCAGCATGGTGTGTCTGTTGTCACTTCCCATCCACCAGTGACTGTGTCACTTTGCTTTATGTTGTGGCCGCAGTGAAGCCTGAGGAGCTTTTTTGAGTTGCTGTGAGATGTAAGAAACATGATACCATTTATTATTATAACTACATACTCAGTGCAGTGTCTCAAGTAACCCAATGAGAGATGCCCATCTCACAGTTTCAGAGCTGATAGATTCTTTCCCAGGGAGTGAAACATATCCATTTTATTCAAAAACATGTCTTTCTTATCAGCCATGAAAGACTCCATGATTGCCTACTAAATTAAGGACAAATGCCTAAGGCTCACATTTACATCTTTCCACAATGTGGGACCAATAAAACTTTACAACTTTATCATTTGCTCTTTCTTATATGTAGCCTTTGCTACTTACGAATAGAACTGTTCACGTAGTCACCAGAATTTCCATACAGATCCTTCCATTAGAATGTCCTTTCTGGCCCATATCTTTCTGGAAAGATCCTACCCATATTTCACACCTACTCTCAAATGACAGCTCCTCCAAAGAACCATTTCCTGATGTCTGTTTCTAGAATAACTAGCATGTATCAGGATCCTAATAAATGCTGGTTGCATACAGCATGGATGAACCACAACCAACAGATTCTTCCCTTCCTTCTAATCTCCAGAAATTTTTATAACTTTTAAAAACACAGTTTATATTGTAGTTATTTTTAGGTATGTTTATCTTCCCACCTCCACACTCACTGAAAGGTGTACTCAGTAAAGGCAAAGACAGTGTCCTATTTGCCTTTGTATCCCTCACAGCACACACAGAGCGCATAGTAGGTACTTGATAAGTTTCTGTTGAATTGGCCTGAATTATATGTCCTAATTGCTAATGAAACCTGCACGTGGCCTGAAGAGATAGCAAGCTATCAGCGAGATTTTAAATGGTATCTAAGTCTCCCAGTCTTGGATTTAATAAGTTTTAGAGTCAGTTAGTTATAGTTAGTACTAATGGCTTAATCTAGATTTCACCACCTTTTACCTTCTGCTAGTCTCTCTGTCATCAGTTCCAATCATCTGGGATTTTATCTTTTTGCACACTTTTAACATACCTTTTTCTTCCCCTCATGATAATAGAAAATTTGAGAGGGAAAAATTCTGTGAAATACAAAGAAAAAGATATAGATCATCCATATACATACCATAAACAGTGCATATCATGTTATAGGCCTCGTAATATAGAACTAATTATGAATCTTGATTTTTTTACCATAACACTATATTGTCACTATTTTAATATCACTGTTTTTCAAATACATAATTTTTAATGGTTATGTAATATCTTCTTTCATGAATGAAAAACTTTCTAAAACCTCATTCTCCTCTTTTAAAATCTCATTATATGTTAATAACATTAGCCAATTATCATATTTACCATGAGTTTTTCCTAGTTTTCCCTTTGTACCTGTATATTTTTATATTTTTGACATTGCAAATTTTATTTTTTTCTCTAATCAAATGTTCAGTTTTTTTCTTCTTGACTTCTCTTGTTTTGTACATAGAAATATCTTCACTATCTCTAAAGATTTACTGTTCGCTTATATATTTCATCTTTTTATGGGTATAGTTTTTTGTGTGTTATGTTTAAACTATATAGAAATTTATACTGATGCATGAAAATATTGGCTTTGGCCTTTGTTTTTATTGTCCACATCATTCTATCCACTTTCTCTAAAACTGTGCTAGATAATATATTGAGCATTTACTAGGCCATGTTCTTTTGTAGTCTTTGCATGTGTTAACTTAATTCTCACCAAAATCTATGAAGTTGATCCCATTAGTATCCTCCACTGATAAAGAACTTGAAACACAGAGGAGTTAAGTAACTTATCCATGATTACCCAATTACCAGAGTTGGGATTAATTCCCAGGCAGTTTGGGTCCAGAGATAATGTTCGTAACTGCTATACCATACTGCCGCTACTAACTAATCTGTTTCTTCTCCACTGGGTTGTGATTTTCCCTCATGTAAGAGGTTATATACGCTAATTTATTTCAATGCTCTCTACTTTGTTGCATTGATTTATTGATCAGATATGTATTTTAGTCTCACACTGTTTTAACTAATCAAAGACTTATATTTTTCTATTTTACAGAGGCAAGTGCTTCTCTCATAATTTGTTCTTAACCAGTCTTGCCTTTAATCTTTCCAGATGACATTTATAATAATTTTATCAAATGAAGAGAATAAACTCTGTTTAGATTTTAGTCAACTACAAATTTTTTACAAAGAAGCTATAGCTTTATAATATGACTTTCCATACCAGAACCTCAAGTTTTACTTTGCTTACTCAAATCATATTTTGTGTTTCTAAGTAATTTTATCTAAATAGTTCCTGCAGGCATTTGAAATGATTATCACTAGGAATTTTGCTGTTGTTCTTGTGAATGAAATCCTTTCTCCTCCATTGTATCTAGTAAATTTATATTACCAATGTATAAAAATTTGTTTATTTATATTTGCTTATATATTTCTCTTTTTCCAGTGACTATATTGAACTCAGGAGTATTATTTCTTGTTTCTGATTTTAATATTGTTTAATTTTTGTGATGTTAGATGTTGCATTATTTATCATTTCTACTTGTCTAGGAATTTAATCATGAAAATATGTGAAATGCTCTAACATTTTTTCCCAGAATATACTGAAATTGTAATAGCTTATTCTATTAGACTTATTAGTGTGCTGAAACATTTTTTAATTTGCCAATATAAAACTATCCCAACAATTCTGAATAAACCTTATTTGGCCATTACAGATTTTTTAACTTTTTATTTTGAAATAATATTTGACATAGAAAAGAGGCAAAATTAGTACAGAGAGTTCTCATCTTTACTCAGATCCTCTAATGTAACGTCATACAGATCCATAATACAATTATTAACACTAGAAAATTAACATTAATACAATACTATTAAACAAACTAAAGACCTTATTTGAATTTACCAGTCTTTCCACTAAAAAACTATAACCCGTTAAGTGCGCACGCTCTGCTACTGGCGGCCCCGGGTTCAGTTCCCGGGCGTGCACCGACGCACTGCTTCTCCGGCCATGCTGAGGCCACGTCCCACATACAGCAACTAGAAGGATGTGCAGCTATGACGTACAACTATCTACTGGGGCTTTGGGGAAACAAAAAAAAAAAGGAGGAGGATTGGCAATAGATGTTAGCTCAGGGCCGATCTTCTCCAGCAAAAAGAGGAGGATTAACGTGGATGTTAGCTCAGGGCTGATCTCCCTCACAAAAAAATAAATAAATAAATAAATAACTATAACCATAAAAAAGATTAAAAAAATAAGTGAATATAAATATCTAGAGAAAGTAAAGATATTTCTATGTAAAAAAAACAATAGAAGTCAAAAAGGGGGAAATAGACCATTTTATTTGAAAAAATATTTAAGCTTGCATATGTCAAAAATATCATAGACATGAACAGAAGAAAACTAAGAAAAATTGTTATGGCGAATATGGAAATAGTTTAATGTTATTAATTTTTAAAGAGCTAGTAAAAGTGGACGAGTCCAGGATTCTACTTTGCATTTAATTCTTACGTCTCCTCCATCTTCTCTAGTCTATGACAGTCCCTCAGCTTTTCTTTCTTTTTTTTTTTGTGGAAGATTGGCCCTGAGCTAACATCTGTTGCCAATCTTCCTCTTTTTCTTTTTTCTCCCCAAAGCCCAGTAGATAGTTGTGTATCATAGTTGTAGAGTTGTAGCTCTGTTATGCAGGATGCCACCTCAGCATGGCTTGATCAGCGGTGCGTATGTCCGCGCCCGGATCCGAGCTGGTGAACCCCAGGCCGCCGAAGGAGAACGCGCAAACTTAACTGCTATGCCACCTGGCGGCCCCCCTCAGCCTGTCTTTATCTTTTATGACCTTGCTATATTTGAACAATACTGATCAGTTACTTTGTAAAATGTCCCTCAATTTAGATTCTTCTGATGTTTTTTCATTATTGGATTGAGGTTTGGCAAGAATATCATAAAGCAATATCATGCCCTTCTTAGTGTATCAAATCAGGAGGAACATCATGTCAATGTGGCTTATTACTGGTGCTGTTAACTTTGATCACTTGCTCAAGGTTGTATCTTACTGGTTTTCTACTGTAAAGTTCCTATTTTTTGCTTTGTAATTAATAAGTATCTTGTGGAGAGACTCTTGGAGACTATCAAAATATTTTATGTAATATTTTTCCCACTAATTTTAGCATCTATCAATAATTTTCTCCTGCAACTATTATTACTCCAGTAATTTGCCTAATGGTGATTTTCTGTTTCCATCATCTCTCCTACATTTATTGATTAGAATTCCACTGAAATGAATAGCTGTCTTGTTTCCCCCTTTTATTTTTTATACTTATTTTATTCAGTGGTTTATAACCCATTACTATCATTTTGTATTTTGCTATTTAAAGTGCCCTAGATTTGGCCATTGGTAACTCCTTCAAGTTAGCTCCTCTGTCCTTTCAACATGTCTCCCATCCATTTTAGGGGGAAACTTTTGTACTTTCCGGCACTGAAAGATATTCCAGGCTCATCTTGTATTTTCTCTTCCCCAGGCCACTTTCCCAAGGAATCTTTTTTTCTTATTGGAGCTAGGTATAAAGAAATCAAGACCTGAGATGATCTCATTGCTACTGGGCATCTCTGCCTCTAGGCTTTCTCGGGATATAGAGCTAGGAAATAGATATATGTATACTTAAAGATGCATACACCACATCTATATTTATTTCTATAGCTATCCATCTGTAAGCATATTAAAAATCGTGAGTTCCTATTGTTACCTCTGATTACAATCCAACACCACAGAGTTGTTCCAGCCTTCCCCGTTTCCTTATTTGTAACTCCTTTCTCTGACAGTGAGAAATCACAATATGTTTGTTTATTCATCAATCCTAGCATAGATATAACGTAGTTTCAGTGTTGCTGAGCTATATTCATAGTGGTTTTTTGAAATTTAATTTGTATATTTACACCAGTATACATCAGTAAGGATGGACTAAAGTGTTAATTTTAGTGCTATCCTTTTCAGGTTTTTGTTTACATCAAAATGTATAGCATCAGCATTTCAAATATATTAGTTGAAAATAATTTTTAATGCCAAAAAGTGCATATATGTTATTTTAACTTAATTCTCATTCTTCACATTATTTATTTGTGGATTTATTTTCTATATATTTTCTACATATTATTTTAGGTTTTCCTGCAATTACATTTGTGTTTTGAATAAGTGGGGGGGGATGTTTTCCATTCTTCACTGAGATTTTATGATAATTAAATGAGTTAATTACATGCAGAATGCTTAGAACAGGACAAATAGGAAGCATTCAATAAATAACTATTATTATTGGTCATTTTTCTATTTTCTGATTTATTTTTGTCACTATCATTATATATTCCTTTCTCCTTATTTTAGTTTTATTTTGTTGTCATTTTCTTCACATATCTTGTTGAATGCTTAATTCATTTGGTTTCTACTTATTATATTTAATAATTAACGTTCAGATAATTCAGACATTTGGTATTTTGTAGACACAAACTTTGTTTCCACTGAGGAAACCTGTAAGTGAAGATCTGACATATATTCATTTTGGGAATCAGTATATAAAATAATTATCTCTAAAAATGGCAGCTTTAATATAACAGGAAAGTTCAGCACAGCTGGATGCCTCTTTTATCTTGGTGATGGTTGTTGCAGTAATGAGTGTTTCTGGAACATTATAACTTGTCCCAATGACATGTAGAGCCAGACCTGAAAGCGTTTGAGACAAACTCAAAGCTAATGGTCTCCTCTGTACCAACCCGCACAAGTTTACAGCCAATGACCTTTGTCTCTCATGGTTATGTTGTTGCTGAAAATTCACATCCATGTGGCTTGACAAAGGGAGAAAAACAGATAACTATGCAATGGCTAATTTAGTTGTTCATTCTCTTCCTATACTGATTTCAATGTCAACTTTGCATCCAAAAAATATAATAATAAGCCAGGCATCTTTAAGAGTCATTATATACAAATAGTCATTCCATCCTGATTTATTACTTGCAGTTATATCTCTCAGATGAACATAAAGAGTGGTATATGCCCCAAATCTGTGGAAGAGCCATACGTTTCCATTTGTCTTTTTACTTCTACTTCAGCTTAAGCATAAGTATATAGAGACAGGGAACCAGTGTGTTTTCCCCTCCTCAGGCTTTCAGTTGTTTAAGTTCAAATTTAAACCTTTTGCTCTGTGACCACAGAATCTAATATCATATACTTATGAAGAAAGAAAAGAGTCATTAATTTATATATATATATATATATTTGTTTTTGGTGAGGAAGGTTAGCTCCGAGCTAACGTCTGTTGCCAATCCTCTTTGCTGAGAAAGACTGGCCCTGGGCTAACATCCATGCCCATGTTCCTCCACTTTATATGTGAGATGCCGCCACAGCATGGCTTGATAAGCAGTGCATAGGTCCATGCCCGGGATCCAAACCCACCAACCCCATGCTGCTGGAGTGGAGCACGTGAACTTAACCACCACACCACTGGGCTGGCCCCAAGAGTCATAAATTTTATAAACAAATCCAACTGAGACTTGTCAGTTTGCACATTAGCAAAACTTTGTTGAATGAAAGAGACTTTTCGTTATAATATAGATTCTTAAAAACAGTACTGGTGATGATAACAATTAAAAGTCTTTCCTATTCAGGTACATAATTTGGTATTTAAAAATTCTTTGGTATTTATTCTAGAAAAGGTTCAGCCCAAGTAATACCTTTCAAATAAGCCAATAGAGCAGTTTTTAGAAACAGGTAATTATTTACTGATTATGGTCATTTCATAAATATCTCTTTAAATTGAAACAAATACCTGAGGAGCTTCAGTCAGGTTGAATAGGGATTCTTGTCAATCAAAACTGTGTACTTTGGCATAAAATAAATTAGTTAAAATTCAACTAATTTATGTAGTGGTTAGTCAAGCCTCCATTAATATTCCTACATGAAAGTGACATTCAGTGGAAGGCATAGGAATGTCTAGACAATTATTGAAATAGATCATGTTAGTTACTTATAAATAGAAAAACTTTAGCTTTTGAATTTTAAAAACTTAATTCGCAGTTGAGAATGCAAACGATAGAAAAGGTCGATAACTTTGTCTCTTTGAAGGAATAGTTTACGAACACTGAGCACTGCCCTGTAGCCCCAGGGTAGTTCCCTTCCTTGCTGAATCTCTTGCTTTTGCTTTTTCTACCACATCTTCTAAAATCTAAGCTACCAGGCAATCCAAATTTTTGAGCTCTTCTCTATCAATACGGTACGATAGGCTATTCTGAGATTGACAAACAACCCCCAATCTCAGGGGTTTAAGCAGCAATGCTTTATTTCTCACTCACTCTGCATGCCTGTCATGTTACTGTAGGTGGTTCTGTCCCAATGCGACCTCACTCTGGGACCTAGGTTCAGAAAAGTCTCACCATCTGGAATGTCGCCTGTCATGGTGGAAAAGGAAGTGGGCAGGGAGAATTGTGCACTGGCTCTTAAATGCTTTATCGGAGAAATAACGCATATCGCTTCCACTAGCTATTTTAATGACAAGAGCGATCACATTGCTGCCACTAACTTCAAGGGGGCAAGGAATTGTGGCCTTGCTTAATGCCAGAAGGAAGAGGGAATTAGAAACCATGTACAGTGGTGATGTCTGCTGCATAGCCACCTTCCCTTTATTCATAAGCAAATCCAGTTATTGAATCAGCAAAAATCTATGCTTGGTCCAGGCCTTTGCTTTTGCAGCTGCCCCCAAGAATGAGTGCCACTTGTCATTGATGGCCATCCTAGTGTGACTGACAAGTCCCAACTACACATCTCTGAAGTAGGCCGTAGCTTGATTTCTGTGTTTGGCTTTATTTTATGAGGTCTCACCCCTTACTAATCAGTCATTGCTTCAGCATTAACAGCATAATTACTCCTTGATCATTTTTTTCTTCTACTGCTATCTGCAAGAAGAACGATATTTTTCCATTCTCTTAAATATCAAAATAGAGATTCTTGTTTATAGTGGCATTTTGCGCAATGATATGCTTCAATGCCCGTCGAAAATTTCTATATTTCCATACTAACTGCTCAGGTAAAACCTTCAACCCCACTATTCATACTTTAAGTACTTAAAAGAGAACAGGAAAGAAGAATTCTATTGGCTGTCCTATTAGGATCTCCCATTCTTAGGGAAACGTAATTAAGAAGATTTCAATGCACAATGAGAATCATGAGAGAAAATTATGTATTAGTATGAAACCAATAAAAGATGTATAACTAAGTCCAGAAAGTATGCCAAATTATAAGTAATTAAAAGTAATGAATGGGTTTTTCTTATTTTTTTAATGCTTTAAAGTACTGTGCAATGAATGCATATTTATAATTGTTTCCAGAAGGTCTCTAAATGCCATTTCTAGCTTTTGTGGAGCATTTAAAAAGAAGAGACAAGATTAACCCATTGAATCTGACCATCTTTGTGTTTCCCGAAGATTTTCATTAAGAGAAAGAGCTGTATCTGCTATTTGCTTTTTAAATTTCTCATTAATATTATTTCTGTAGATGCTAATGAGCTAAAATCCATGGACTAATTTACTGGTCATGAGTTTATCAGAGAAACACAGAAGAAAAATAGTCAGTACAATCCCTTTCAATCACACTTGATGCTTTTAGGGAATTGTTTTGAGATCTTCACCCTTTTCAATGGTGCTAAGTTTATAGATAGGAAATATTTATTGAACTGCATTAGCCAAATTGGGTAGATTGCTTCTGCTTTCCTGCATTGTTGGATACCAACCCTTTGGTCCATGAAAATGGAAATCCTGTGGATTACCATAAACTTTTAAACATTTTCTTCTCTGAAACACACTTATTGCTAAGGCTCAATTATATTCAACTAGCAATGTGAATGAACACTATCCAGCACCAGGCACTCTGCTGGTGTATCAAGGAACTCGGGCTGTTCTGACATAAAAGCCTTAAGAATTAGATAAGTAAATTCACTTCATAAATTAAACATATTTTACTCTGAGTTTGTAAGCATCTGTTGGAGGGTCTGCTCTGGTTCTTAGCCTTTGTGGTAGACTAAATAATGGCACCTCGAAGATGCCCACGTCCTAGTTCCCAGAACCTGGAAGTACATGATCTTATTTAGTAAAAAGGGACTTTGCAGACATGATTAAATTAAAGATCTTTAGAGGGTAGTTTTTCCTGGATTATCTGGGTGAGACTGATGTAACTACAATGGCCCTCATAAGAAGGACTCAGGAGGAATCAGTAGAGATCCTATGTGAGGATGGAAGCGAAGATTGCAGTGATGCATTTTAAAGTTGGAGAAAGGGGCCACAAGCCAAAAAATACAGGTGGCCACTAGAACCTGAAAGTGGTACCGCAAAGGAACTCCCTCCTCGTCCCCAGAAGGAGCCAGTCCTTCCAACACCTTGACTTTAACCAGGAGAAACTGATTTCAGATTTCTAATACCTAGAACTGTAAGAAAATAAATTGTGTTAAGTCACTAAGTCTGTAATAATTTGTTGCAGCAGCAGTAAGAAATTAATATGGTCTCTTAATAGTACATTGAAATAAGAATCTATTACAAGAAGAATGAACTTATGATGTTAAAGTAATGAGCTTATCACCAGAATATCTTTAAGGTTTTAAAATGTTTTCTGCTTTGTAACCATTTTTAAATGTTGACTTTTTTATTTTCTAACTTTTCTTATTCCTGACTTTTCTTATTTTTGATTGTATTCTTTTTAGTTGCATCTAAAATTTTGTTCTTATTTTAAGATAAAATCTCAGTATCAATTTTCTATTGTCATTATACTTACATATTTTAAGTTTTAGAATTAATTTTTCTCTTCCATTAAACTTTATCCCATTAAATTATAAATGTACTTATAAAATTGTTCTTTCATATTCCATTGGGAATGTTTTTTTAACATCTGGGAGAGCTTATTAGCATTGCTATTTTTAAGATAAGAAAACTATTAACATTTATTAATTTATAGGTCATTTGATAGTATCTGTTCATTTCATTGTAGATCAAAGGGACCATCTGGTAATTATGACCTAAACACAGAAGAACAACATGTGCAGTAAATCTCTGACGGGGCTTAGGAATCTCATTGTAAATTCCATCTTCACACTTTCTTTCTCTTTGCTTAATTTTTCTATCAGTATAAATAATGACCATTGCTATTCTTTCAGGTACATTTCTTGCTACAGCAGACATTTTCTGAAAAACAAATTTTAAGTGGTAAAACCTGATCTATAATCTTCAAAGCAGAAGCATCAAACCCTATTTTTGGTTTAATCATTCAGCAAGTATATATTGAGTACCTACCTAAGCACCTTGCTTCTGGAAGTTTCATTGACTTGATAATATTTTGAGCTCCTGGGAAGGGACAAGTATCGTTAGGCATGGCTGTAGCCCGAAGAGGAAGTCTCAGATATTCCTTACCAGTTACCTAAACAAGGATGTGTAAATACTGATTAACCAAAGTCCTATCTAACTTTAAGGGAATGAACTTTCAAGTTCACGTCATATTTCTCGTTCATGAGTTTTTTATTAATTAGTGTCTGAATAAAACTAGAAGGAACCTCATGACTGCACATGTCAAACAATTCCATAATTAATATTCTAAAAGGGACTTTCTTTGTCATAGTCCAGTGATGGATTTTTCCTGCTGGTGAGGTGACAGGCCCCATCTGCCTTTGATAAGTACATTCAAGTAATTTTTCTCTAGAGTTTCAGACAGCACATAAAATTCCAGGCACTTTTATTAACTCATGTCAGTAGAAGGAACCATTTGCTATGTTTACTTTTCGGAATGTGGAAATTGTATGCTATATATTATTAACAGGTGAAAATAAATATGAATGTCAAGGAGATTCATGAGGGAAGGAAAAAGGGGACTATAATTCAGAATTAATTTTAATAAACAAATCTCTGACTCCAGAAGTTTTGAAATATGTTCCATGAATCGAATTAGCAAAAATTTGTAATTACAGCATTTTTCTAAAATTTTAGAACACAATGCTCATAGAGATAGCATAAACTACAAGTGTGCTATAGTTAATAGTTATAAACTAACATGAGGACGATCCTACGAACTTCTTTTTTTTTTTTTTGTGAGGAAGATCAGCCCTGAGCTAACATCCATGCTAATCCTCCTCTTTTTTTTTTTTTGCTGAGGAAGACCAGCCCTGAGCTAACATCTATTGCCAATCCTCCTCCTTTTTCTCCCCAAAGCCCCAGTAGATAGTTGTATGTCATAGTTGCACATCCTTCTAGTTGCTGTATGTGGGACGCGGCCTCAGCATGGCCGGAGAAGCGGTGCGTCGGTGCACCCCCGGGATCCGAACCTGGGCTGCCGGCAGCAGAGCGTGCGCACTCAACCGCTAAGCCACGGGGCCAGCCCCTGAACTTCTTTATCATTTAAACACATCAGAAAATTTGCTTCTTGAAAATAATGGTCTTGGTCTTCTGGATAAGATTCAGAATTGGGGAGAGGAGAAAGGGCCTGCAAACAAATTTAATATTGATTAAATTAATATGGACTATCTATATTTCTCAACTTATTCAAAGGATTTCTTTTAATCATAGATTCCCTTTGTGTGAAAATTGGTTAAGAAAGAGTTTAATCCAATTCTAAAGTGTTTCTGATACCATTCAGTCTTTACCCTCACTCCCGCCCTCTCTCTGATGCTAGGTTGATATTAGGGCTAGACTCTCATGGACAGAGTGGAGAGAGTAGGGAATTGAGGTTCAAGGTAGTTGGATTTTCACTTTGATTTCACCACTAACTTCCTAGATGAACTTGAACCAGCCATTTGTAATTTAGGTATGCTTACCGTCTGGAGTAGCCACTGATTTATTTTCTATGGAGCTGGAGATAACATTAGAGATTATTTAGATTAGTACCTTGATTTTACAGGATCAGTTTCAAGCGATGGCTCAAAAACATTGGATAAGGTGGAGAAACTGAGATTTAGAGAATTTGAGTAGCCCAACTAAGGCTACCTGGCTATTTGCTGGGAGATGGACACCAGAGTCAAGGTTTTCTGATGCCCAGCTCAGAGTCAAGGTTTTCTGATGCCCAGCTCAGGCTCTTTTCATTATTGCAGTGTGCTTGTCGTCTCTTAATCTTATGTTTTGCATATACATAAAGATACTATATGTCAAACCCCATTTTGAAATATGCATGGACGTAAAACTTATTTCCTATAAACCACTGTTTAAGGGATGAGATTTAGTATAATGTTATAGTATTTATTAAAGGTACAGTAACAGTGAAGTTGGGAAGACAAGACAGTGGTTAAATGCTGGGTTTCTCTCACTCTTCCCACTTCATGATAGCTTTACCAGAAATTACAGTCAGGATGGCACTCAAGGTTGGATGCTACCACCTTTGCAAAAAAAAATCACCTTTCTTTTGCCAAACAAAAAAATGTATTTTCTCCTATTTAGTTCAAATTACACACACAAAACAATTGTTCCTTTTCTTTATTTAAAATATAAGTACCACAGAGAAAAATAAGTTGTTCACTCATTTGTTGGTTTATTTACTTCCTTATTTCCAATCTCACTCCATAAAAGATTTGAGGCTCATAAAAGAGGCTTTAAGTTTTATCAGTCCATTACATGTGAAGATTTTTAACAAGCCATTTGTAATTTTTTTTAACAAGATTTTTTCTGAATGTTTGACCAGGAGTGAGTATGGGTAGGAAGGACAATGGGAATCTTGAAGGGTGTAGGGAAGACAGGACAGGAATTGTATCTCTGGTAAAGGGCACCTGGGAGACTAGAGGTACCCAGAGGCAGTTCTGTCTGCTCACAGTTGTGCTCAGAGATGGCTCTACAGTCACTGTTCATTGCTTTAACTCTTCACATTTGAATCAAACATGCAGTAAGTTTAGAAAGAATTCTTTGAACTAAGGAGGAAGATCTGTAGGGCACATACCCAAAACATATTTACTGTATCTAATTCCTACTTGGTATTAGGATTATACTGAGTTCTGGGAGTAGGGAGAGAAAATCCACAAATAATAAGCAGACCCTGCTTTTTAATTTCCTCAAGATCTTAGAAACTAATATGAAAGGGAAGTCATAAAGAAAAATAAATAAACAAATGGGGCTACATCAAACTAAAAAGCTTCTGCACAGCAAAGGAAACCATCAACAAAATGAAAAGAAAACCTAACAATTGGGAGAAGATATTTGCAAACCATACTTCTGATAAGGGCTTAATCTCCAAAATATATAAAGAACTCATGCATCTCAACAACAAAAAAATGAACAACCCAATTAAAAAATGGGCAAAAGACCTGAACAGACATTTCTCCAAAGAAGATATACAGATGGCCAACAGACACATAAGAAGATGTTCAAAATCATTAACTATCAGGGAAATGCAAATCAAAACTACAATGAGATATCACCTCATGCCCGTCAGAATGGCTATAATTAACAAGACAGGAAACAACATATGTTGGAGAGGATGTGGAGAGAAGGAAACTCTCATACACTACTGGTGGGAGTGCAAACTGGTGCAGCCACTGTGGAAAACAGTATGGAGATTCCTCAAAAAATCAAGGATAGAACTACCATATGATCCAGCTATTCCACTGCTGGGTATTTATCCAAAGAACTTGAAAACACCAGTGCATAAAGATACATGCACCCCTGTGTTCATTGCAGCGTTATTCACAATAGCCAAGACTTGGAAGCAACCTAAGTGCCCATCAAGGGACGAATGGATAAAGAAGATGTGGTATATATAAACAATGGAATACTACTCAGCTATAAGAAACAATGAAATCCAGCCATTTGTGACAACATGGATGGACATTGAGGGTATTATGCAAAGTGAAATAAGTCAGAGGGAGAAGGTCAAATACCGTATGATTTCCTTCATTAAGTAGTAGATAATAACAATAATAAACAAACACATAGAGACAGAGATTGGGTTGGTGGTTACCAGAGGGGAAGGGGGGAGGGAGGAGGGTGAAAGGGATAATTCGGTACATGTGTGTGGTGATGGGTTGTAATTAGTATTTGGGTGGTGAACATGATGTAATCTATGCAGAAAGAGAAGTATAATGATGTACACCTGAAATTTATACAATGTTATAAACCAATGTTACTGCAATAAACAAGAAATTAAAAAAAATAATAATAAAAAAATAAAAAATAATAAAAAAATAAAAAATAATAAAAAAAGGAAAATAAAATAAAAAGGTTAAAAAATGATTAATGGCATAAGAGAGAAGCTCTTATGGACTCTTATCAAATGAGGGAGAGAAGAATTGGGGTAGAAAGGAGCAGCAAATCAGTTATGGACGTGTGGAAGTTGACCTGGATTTCAAAGGAAGGTGAAGATTTAAGTACACAAAATGCCAAGTATGAGGAGAAGGGATTTCAGTCAAAAGAAGTGAATATTTTAGACAGGGTAATAAAAAATCATTGGGCATATAAAGTCAACAGTATTCATTTTAAATAGAGCAATGGTTCTCAAACATTTTGGTCTCAGGTTACCTTCCCACCCATTTTTTTTCCCCCAGCTTTATTGAGATATACTTGACATATAACATGGTGTAAGTTTAAGGTATATAAAATGATTTGATACATGTGTATATTGGAAAATGATCACCACGATAGGGTTAGTTAACACATCCATCACCCCATATAGTTACTTTTTATTGTTTTAGGATGGGAACACTTAAGACCTTCTCTCCTAACAACTTTCAGGTATACAATAGAGTATTGTTAACTATAGTCACCATGCTGTACGTTAGATCCCCAGAACTTATTCATATTATAACTCTGTACTCTTTGACCACCTTCACCCACCCCCTAGCTCCCAGCCTTCTGCCCTTGGCAACCACCAATCTACTCTATGTTTCTATGAGTTTTTTTTTTTTAGATTCAACACGTAAGTGAGATTATCCAGTATTTGTCTATCTCTGTCTGACTGATTTCACTTAGCATAATGCTCTCAAGTTTTATCCATGTAGTCACAAATGGTAGGATTTCCTTCTTTTTTTATGAGTGAATAATATTCCATTGTATATATGCCACATTTTTCACCTCTCTTAACAATTATTTAGGGCCTCACAAATCTTTGGTTAATATAGGTTATATTTATCAATATTTGCTATGTTAGAAATGAAAACTGATAATTTTTAAAAATATTTATTAGTTTATTTAAATAACACTAATAATCCAATTAATATACTCTTATGA
Organism: Diceros bicornis minor; assembly: GCF_020826845.1. Lineage (NCBI taxonomy): Eukaryota > Metazoa > Chordata > Mammalia > Perissodactyla > Rhinocerotidae > Diceros > Diceros bicornis. The sequence goes on along the minus strand of NC_080742.1, from coordinate 16,631,628 downwards.
AAATAACTATATTTCCAAAACAAAACAAACATTTTTTCAACTCTAACATCTGGATTAATAGAAGCAGGATTAATGCAGTCTCATATTTGCTTCTGCATTCAATCTGTTGAGATACTACACATCATGCACTTCTGGAAAACTCCATTTTACACTCATGAGAATTAAAAAGGCAAATAACAGCTTAGTATGAAAATAGTTTTGACTGCACAGGAGTCCCCAGACCACACTCTGAGGCCTGCTGGATTAGAGATCAGTATATAGGAAAGGGAATAGTGAGAGAAATGACTGAAAAGTACAGGAAGACTGGTATCTGTAATACTTACCAGGAGAGCATAGAAGAGCATTGGTAGAAATAGGGGCAATTTCCCAAACTTAAAAACCACATCAGAAATCCATAGCCTAGCTTTTCAGACAGTGCTGGTAAATATCTGGGAGGCAGAAATCTTATTTATCTTTATATCAGATACTGTTTCATATTTTATGAAATGCCTTAAGGTCATGTTATAGGGATTGAGAAGTTAGTATGATGAATCCTGAACAGCCCATTGCCAACTCAAGGTTACTCTCCCACTGCAGTTCTGGACAATCTAATTTAGAGCGTTTAAAAGGGAGCGCAACTGAATTATTGTGCTTAAAAACAAAAATATGCCCAATCTAGAGCTGAAATTTGAGACTTGACCCCTGGCCAGAAAGCCAAATCTCTAATTTTCTTTTACGGTTAATTTCATTGGGCAAATCACATGTCAATAAAAGCATCCGTTACCATCTAGCTTTTGAAGGACACCTCCAACCTGGGGAGCACAATCACTAGGCATGGCCCTGAAGTGAAAATACTGAGCTTTGAACTTCAAATCTAATGCTCTTTTCCAAAAAAGAATGTAAGAGGAATTTCAGCAAGTATGCCAGTAGGGGGAACTATTATTCAACAAATAATAACAGCACTGGGCTTTTCCTGGGCAATAGGCACAGACTACAGGGAGTCAAGTAGACTCTCCATGGTGTAACTTTGTGATGAGCTGACTGATAAAGCATCTTCCATTGTTTTTTCTTGATGACTACCTTGGTCTAACTTAGGAAGTTAGGGGCGCCTACATCTGATAGGGGTTTGGTGATTGCAACACCATAGACGCAAGCACTTGTGTTTTGGATCCACATACACCATGCAACAAAAGGCAATGGTAGACCACTGCTATATTTTCCAGTTTGGAGAAGAGCGAAAAACGAGTACAAATAGCACTGTTGCTAATAACACAACTAGACTAAAGCCAGAAGGATATCTAGTGGCTGAAGTGCACAAAGATGAAAGGAAAGTTGGATGCTGTACAACACACACAATTGGAACAAGGAATGTGAAAAGCATGAACCAAGGTAAACTGGAAATTGTAAAGCAAGAAATGGAACTTTTAAATATTGTAGTGCTTGGTGTTAGCGAGATAAAGTGGACTGGAATGGGACACTTTCAGTCAGACAACTACAAAGTGTTCTACTCTGGAAATAACAAACTCAGAATAAGTGGAGTGGCTCTAATAGTGAGGCAAGATCTCTCATAAGCTATAATATATAATAATTCAGTTAGGGGCTCTAATGCAAGGTGTGACTGAATAATATCAATCAGACTTCTGGGAAGACCTGTTAACATAACCATGATCCAAGTCTGTGCTCCAAAGACAGATGCTGAAGCTGAAATTGAAAGTTTTGACATAAGTATCCAAGGAGAAATTGATTGTACATCGAAACAAGACATGCTGATAATTATAGGTGACTGGAATGCAAAAGTAGGAAATAAAGCAGAGTCGAACGTCATTGGAAAATTTGGACTAGGGGTCAGAAACGAAGCAGGAGACCGGCACGTGGATTTCTGCGAAGCCAACAATCTGTCCATTGAAAATACATGCTTCAAGCAATCAAACAGACGACTGTATACATGGACATCACCAGATGGCCAATATGGAAATAAAATAGACTATGTAATTAGAAGCAGGAGATGGAGAAGCTGTGTTCTCTCTGCCAGAAGAAGACCAGGAGCAGATTGTGGTCCTGACCCTGAACTGTTAACATCAAATATCAGAGTAAAGCTGAAGAAGAGCACTTAAAAAAATCCTAGTGCCGAAGTATAACATAAACACCATTCCCGGTGCATTCAAAGTCCACGTAAACAACAGATTTGCATTGTTCAACTTAATTGACTGAGAACTGGAAGAATGCAAAAAGAGTATGCCTGAAGTAATAAGAAAGGAAATATCAAGATCGATGACAGAAGCAATGCTAAAAATTGTTAATGACAGGCAAGAAGCAAAAGTAGAAGGTGACAAAAGCAGGGTTAGAATCCTGAATGAAGTTTTTCAGCGACTGTCATGTAAAGAGAAAGAGAATTACAATAATGGCCAATGTAAAGAGATAGAAGAGAACAACAAAAAAGGAAAAGCAAGAGGTCTCTTCCAGAAGATTCAAAAAATCAAAGGGAAATTTAAACCTAGATTAGGAATGCTGAGTGACCAACAGGAAAGCACACTATCTGATCAGGAGAAAATAAAGGAAAGGTGGGAACATTACACTGAAGATCTACACAGAAGAGACAGAAGGATGACAGATGCCACTGAAGAAGATTCCTATCAGGAAGAACCCATAATTCTAGAAAGCGAGATGAAAGCTACCCTGAAAGTACTAGAAAGAAATAAGTCACTAGGGGTGTATAGGATATCAGCAGTATTATTTCAAGCCACAAAGACTGAATCTGTCAAAATCCTAACAAGAAGATGCCAACAAACATGGAAAACAAAACAATGGCCTACAAGTTGGAAACACTTAATATATATCCCAATTCCCAAGAAAGGAGATGCTAATGAGTGCAGTAACTCTAGGACCATTGCTCTAATTTCCTATGCAAGTAAAGTGATGCTCAAGGTGCTGCAGAAAAGGCTTTTAAGTTACGTGGAGCAAGAAATGCCTGATGTCCAAGCTGGGTTTCAAAAAGGGAGAGGCACACGAGATCTAATTGTGATTATTTGTTGGCTACTGGAGTGCTCCAGAGAATTCCAGAAGAAGGTTAGTTTATGTTTTATAGCTACAGTAAAGCCTTTGACTGCATGGATCATGAAGAGCTGTGGGCTGCTCTGAAAGACACAGCCGTGCCTCACTACTTGATTGTCCTGATGCATAACCTGTATTGTGGACAAAAAGCCACTGTCAGGACACAGTATGGAGAAACAAAATGGTTTCCTATAGGCAAAGGTGTCAGACAAGCATGCATTTTATATCCCTCTTGTTTAATCTGTATGCAGAATGTAGCATACAAAAACTGGGCTAGATTCAGATGAAGGAGAAGTGAACGTTGGTGGAAGAAATATTGACAATCTAAGATATGCAGATGAAACCATCTTACTGGCTGAAAGCAGCAATGATTAGAAACGACTTCTGGTGACAGTGAAAGAAGAAAGTGCCAAAGCAGGACTGCATGTGAACATCGAGAAGGCAAAAATCTTGACTACAGAAGAGCTACACAACTTTAACATAGACAATGAAGACATGGAAGTTGTCAAAGATTTTGTTTACCTTGGTTCAGTCATCAGTTTAAATGCTGACTGCACCCAAGAAATCAAGAGAAGACTGTGACTTGGAAGGGCAGCAATGAAAGAATTAGGAAAGATCATCAAGTGTAAAAAACTGTCATTAGAGACCAGGGCCAAGATCATCCACACCCTCCTATTCCCAATTACTGTGTACGGGTGTGAAGGCTGGACAGTGAAGAAGGCTGCCAGGAAAAAAATTGATTCATTTGAAATATGAGGTTGAAGAGAGCTCTACAGATACCTGGACTGCCAGAGAGATAAACAAGTGGGTCCTAGAGCAAATTAAGCCTGAACTATTGCTGGAGGCAAAAATGATAAAACTGAGGCATCCTATTTTGGGCACATCATGAAAAGGCAGGATTCTTTGGAAAAGACAGTAATGCTGGGAAAAGTAGAAAGCAGCAGAAAAAGAGGAAGACCAAATATGAGATGGATTGATTCCATAAAGGAAGCCATAGGCATGAGTGTACAGGAGCTGAGTAGGGCTACTGAAGACAGGACGTTGTGGACATCACTCATTCATAGGGTTGCCAGGAGTCGGAGTCGACTTGACAGTATGTAACAACAACAACTTAGGAAGTCACATTTCCTCACGGTCAAAGGAAAAAGTTGGTTTTCAATATAGTTAAAGGTTATGACTCTGGCAGGAGGCAGCAGTATTAGAATATTAAGATCTGATGTAGAATGATAAATTCTCATATAATAATTGGCAGTTTGACTAACTGGAATTACCTCTGCTGGTTTCTGATTACCAGAAAGCAGAAAGCTTTGCATTGATTAAAGCATTCTAAGGCAGAGTTTCTGAAACCATGCACAAGGACTACCTACATGAGAATCTCCAGAAGAGCTTATTAAAAATGCAGATTCTAAGGCCCCACTCAACCCACTGAATTAGAATCTATGGGAGTTGAAAGAATCTACATTTTTAAAAAAGCTCTCCCAAAAGGAAACCCTCATACACTGCTGGTGGGAATGCAAACTGGTGCAGCAGCTATGGAAAACAGTATGGAGATTTCTCAAAAAATTAAAACTAGAAATACCATACAATGTAGCTATCCCACTGCTGGGTATTTATCCAAAGAACTTGAAATCAACAACTCGAAGAGATTTATGCACCTCTAGGTTCATTGCAACATTATTCACAATGGCCAAGATGTGGAAGCAACCCAAGTGCCCATTGACTGATGAATGGATAAAGAAGATGTGGTATATATATACAATGGAATACTACTCAGCCATAAAAAAGACAAAATCATCCCATTTACAACAATATGGATGGACCTTGAGGGTATTATGTTAGGTGAAATAAGCCAGACAGAGAAAGACAAACACCACATAATTTCACTCATATGTGGAATATAAACAAACACATGGGTAAAGAGAACAGATTAGTGGTTACCAGAGGCGAAAGGGGTTGGGGGGAGGGCAAAAGGGGTAAAGGGGCACATATATATAGTGACAGATAAAAACTAGACTATTGGTGGTGAGCACAATGCAGTCAATACAGAAACTGATAAATAATAATATACACCTGAAATTACACAATGTCATAAACTATCATGACCTCAATGAAGAAAAACAAAGTTCTCTCAAATGGTTTTTTATGTGATAAAGAAGCCATTTTTTATCATGTCTTTAGGAGCATGGACTGGAAATGTGGTAGCACCTAAGCACAAAGGCTGACTGGATAAGATTAGTGTAAAAGTGGTGAACTGAAGCCCGTAGCCAGCAGCTGACGTCCTCAAGCCTCTTTCTAATGATCCTCTGCTTTCCTAGAGAGGAGAGATGGAAGAGACAGGCAGAGACATGGAACTCCAAGAATCAAGAACCCAATATTTCACAATGAATCAACTTACCTAAACGCCCTCAGGAATGTCAAGAATACTCAATCATGGGGCCAGCCCGGTGGTGTAGTGGCTAAGTTCAGGTGCTCTGCTTCGGCAGCCCGGTGTTCGCAGGTTCAGATCCCGGGCACAGACCTAAACACCACTCGTCAAGCTATGCTGTGGCAGTGTCCCACATACAAAATAGAAGAAGATTGGCACTGAGCTAACATCTGTGCCAATCTTCCTCACCAAAAAAAAAAAAAAAATAGTCAATCATCCTGAGCCTGAGTCTAGGCCACGTTGTATACCTGATCGAAATCAGGAAGTTGAGAACAAAGGAAGCCTCTTGCTTTTCAGGCACGTGTCACAATAGAAGTTGAGTGACCGAACAGACACCCTCAAGGATTCAAATCTTGTGTAAAACAGTGGTGAAGCAACATGGTATTTTGGTTTTGTGTCTTGATTTTTATACTTTAATGTTGAGTCATACTTTGCAGCAGATCAGGTGTGGATCATCCTCCTTTTCAGTAGGATATACTTTTCAGCATTTTATTTTAGGCTGAATCTAAAAAGGTAAGTAAAGAAAGGCTAATATTTTGCCTTCAAAATATTTAAGGTGAGAAGATTTGCTTTGAAAAGGAGGAAAACTGAAACACAGAGGAACTGAAAATAAAAGGCCATAATGAATGTTACTAAGTAGTTCAAACAAGAAGCCAAAAGGGGAGTGAGAGGCAGTCGGGGTGAGAGAGGGTAGTTTGTTGAACTAACCAGGCACAGTAGGTAACAGAACACAGAGAAGCCTACTTTTTTTGTGTGTGTGTGAGGAAGATCAGCCCTGAGCTAACATCCGTGCTAATCCTCCTCTTTTTTTGCTGAGGAAGACCGGCTCTGAGCTAACATCCATTGCCAATCCTCCTCCTTTTTTTTTTTTTCCCCCAAAGCCCCAGTAGATAGTTGTACGTCACAGTTGCACATTCTTCTAGTTGCTGTATGTGGGACGCGGCCTCAGCATGGCAGGAGAAGCGGTGTGGCGGTGCACGACAGGGATCCAACCCGGGCCACCAGTAGCGGAGCGTGTGCACTTAACCACTAAGCCATGAGGCCAGCCCGAGAAGCCTACTTTTTAGTGGGTCAGAAGTTCTAAAACCACGCTAAGCATGATTGTTTACTTAGGGCAAGGATAAATTTATGAACCATAAAAAAAGTTGTTTTTAAAGGAATTCTGTTTAGGTTTCTGTTAGGCTACATCCCTATCCTAGGTTATTCTATCCTCATGTTTCATCTTTAAATTAAATACTGAAAACACTGAAAAAGTAGGGGGAATCCTTCCTCAAGAGACCAAATTTTTAAGTTTTTCGTATTCTTTAAAGGAGTCTTCACCCTGGTGATGCTGAGAGTTATAATGAATGGGAATATTTTCCCCTACTAAAATTTCAGCTAATTCAATCAATTTTGCCCTTAAAACAGCAAATATGATTTTACCTCATCAATATAAGAGAAGAAAAGATAATTGCCAATTTCATGCCGTAAAGACAAGTATTCAACTGTAGATCATTAAGAAAGCTTTCATGGAATTAACATTGAAACTAACGACAACAGATGTTATAATAATTATGCCAAACATTTATCAAGCACTCTCCATATTCAAGAAATTATTCTAAGTAATTGATTAATATGTTGACTCATTTAATCCTAAATTATTCTAAGTAATTGATATATGTTAACTCATTTAATCCTACAACTACCCTGTGTTATTGTTATTTTTCTCATTTTGGTACACAGAGAGGTTAAATAATGTGCCCGAAGTCACACAGCTGGTACACAGAGAGGTTAAATAATTTGCTCAAAGTCACACAGTCTGTATGTGAATTCATACCCAATCATTTTGATTACTGAGTCCATGCTACACTATACAGTCTCCATGTCATCAAAATACAGGTTTTCTCCACTATCCAAAAGTAGAACGTTCCTATGAAACATTTCCTAAGCCAAAATGGCGTAAAGCAAAGAAGCAATTACCATTAATTTATAAGGGAAAAATTTGTGAGCCTTCTCAGACCCCCAAAATAACCTGCCAAATAACACATATAACTCAAAATAACAGTAATGTATAGTAAAAGCAGGAATAATATGATAAATGCACGGCCTATAGAAAGTAGAAATAATGTCTGTGCAGTGTAGTTTTACTTACCAGAATTGGGAAGACAGCAAGCACCCTGGAAGGCTGAAAGGTGGTGGTAGTGATGATGGGGCATTAGGCTGCGTCATGAGAGGTAGCGGTGGTGGGAGATACAGGACACTGGGGTGTAGGAGAGAGAGGAAGAGGGTCAACTATTAACATTTCGCCCACCGTCCTCTGAATCCATCAGGGCAGGCAGGTCACTAACATCTACACCTTCTATGTCTGCCTGCCTGGATGTCGAAGGTCGAGGTTCGTCCTCTGCTGTGGCTGAGGTGGCTGATGTGGAAGGCTGGAAATAACGACAGTATGTTTGAGTGCCTAGCTTCTATAAGGGCTCGCTGCAAAACGAACGCTGAACGCTGTTTTTACTTTGTGCCGTAAAAGCGAAAATCCTCTTCGGATTTCTTTCAGTTAGGGAAAATAGGTACTAATGTAAGTCTTTTGTAAAAGCGAAGTGGCGTAAGGTGAACTTTCAGATGACGGGGAAAGCTGTAATGGTATAGCAATCTATAGCCTCATAGGGACTCATCTTTATGATTCTCTCTGAAGGCTTAATGAAAAATTATAAGCTGAATTCTGAATTTAACAGAAAGTTCAGGGCCATGGATTTGCCCAGGGTTGGAAGCAACATAATTCCTTAAAAGGGTGCTAGAACCATGATCAATGACTCTAAATATGATGCCTGTTAACTAGGAAACAAAATCTTATGAATTTAAGCATCACTGCATACATAATCATGGAGCCAACATTTACCTTTGCACTACCCATGAAAGAATTGGAAGTGAACGAATGGTGTGAGTAAAATTTCAAGGAGAAATATTTAACTTACTGATTAAGATGCATATTATGTTTTAGAATTTTAAAAGCATGCATTTGCATATAAGTAATATGTCTGTTATAAATGAGTCACATCTATCCTTAGCTTAATCTCAGTAAAACCTCCGCTTAGTAATTTTGGTAGCAGTTCCGTAGTTTGAATTATCATGTTATAAAACCACATGTAAATTAAAATGTCCTATAAGTTCATTTTTTCACTAATTCAGATAGACCCTCTCCAATTAATATGAATATGTATTCCTGAATTGCTAGCTTCAAAGCTATTTAAAATTTTCTTAACAACTTTGTCAGAATGCTACTATACTATTAATTATTTGATGTTTTTTTCCTATGGTAAATAGTTAAACACATCGTGCAATATTTATGGCAAAGCATTGTACACACCCAACATCGTGATGGAAATCTGATCTCTATTAAATCACATATAACCTGTTCCTGTTAAAACATGAGCTAATAATAAGCAAGTCTCTCCTGGTCTGATTGATTGTTCTGTATGAATGAATTCCTTTACTTGCTTACTGTTCTACATCCTTAAGACTTGCTATTGCTTTATAGAGTCACTACCTCACCGTTATATTTTATATGATAAAATCATGAGTGAGAGGAATTGTTCTCATCATTGACGTGGCGTTACAAGTAGACGGTGAAGGTGGAGAAATAATGGTTTGAGTAGGTTTATATGTGACTCTCCCGGTGTGCAATGTTGGCAAGTGATTTCCAAAGTAAAATTATTTAACATATATAACTTAGGCAATCTATTAAACAAAAGTTTTTAAAAGAAAGACAACTATTGCATCAGAATATGATATACGTTTTTTAAAATGTTCTGTGGAATAGCTTTTAGATAAGTACCCCCAGAATTCACTATTTTTTGTAACCAGTTGAAGTAATGGATACTCTACCTTGAGGGCAGGTAAGGCCTTGGGCATCTCTTCATGTTGTAATCTTTTGTTTCAGCGTTATTTGTAAAGTGAGTTTTGTAAGACACATGGAACATGGATTGCTTCTGGTAAAGGCAAAGTAACATTAAAACTCAGATCATTCTATAACAAGTTTTTCGAGAAACAGATATCTGATGTTTAAAATTATTTGCAATTATTTGGGGCTTGATGAATAAGCCAATATGACTTGGAAGAAAAAAATCCAGCATATTAATTTTTCATCTTGCTTACACAGTCAACAAGCACATCTTCAAATGGAAATATTTTAACTTTGTTTCCAATAGTTAAATGCACTTTTCAAAAATAAAGTTGACATTGACCTATCGTGTGTGGTATTTGGGATAAATGTTGGTCTACAGTTCTGTTTTATTTAAGGCCACAATGATTAAGGCATAAGCTAGAGCTGGATTGGTGTTTGATCATCAGACGGTTATTGAGCACCCACCACGGGCACAACATTGTGTCAGGCATGTTAAATGCACACTTCATTATTTCAAATACCTGTCTCTGGTCCATCTGACAGATTGTGCTCTGGATGTCAAATATGCTGAGATCATTTAAAGAACAATTTTTGCAGGTCAGGACTAAATGCTTAGATTCGTTTAGAATGGGAGGTGGGACTGCAGGACTCATCCTCATAGATATAATATGGAAATCAGGAAGCTGCGGATAAGGTAGAGTGTACCACATGAGAGGAAAAAGGAAAATATGGCCAAGGATGAAACCCTGAGGAACACGTTAACACAAGAGGGATCCTAGAGATTGCAAGGAGCATTTCCTTCCCACCCCATTCGGACCCTGTGGCTCCTCTTCCTCTTCACGGTCTCCCCCGTATGGCTTGGGTCCCACTCTACATGCTCTCGCAGGGAGACCACGTTCAACCCTCACCTGTTTAACTTCCACTAGTGTGACAGTGACTTAATGTCTCTCTTTCTCCAGACTTAAAACTCCTGCACACCAGGCCCATATGTCCACTTATCTACAGAACTCAGTTTCTACAGAATTCAGTATTTTCTTCTCCGAATCTGCTCCTCACACTTTTACTTGAATTCCCTCTTTCAGTTTCATTTAACCCAGATATTTAAGAGAGGTTCTAGACTCCTTCTTCTTCCTCTCTTTTCCATATCTAATCAGCCACCAAGTATTATTAGTTAAAAGCTGATATTTAACACTGTTCCAGAACCTGGATCAATAATGTGTCATTTTGATCACTAATTTCTTTAGAATAAATATTATTGGAAATTTATTAAATTTCTTTTTCTACCTCTGAGTTTCTCACCAGACCCAGAGCCAGGATGTTCTGAAACATAGGGTAATTAAAGTCACCTGATGCCAATATTAACAACTCCTCCACACCATTCCCCACACTGCTGCCAAATAACGTTTTTGAAGTGGAAACACAAGCATGCGTTGCCTTCAGAATGTCACAGAACAATGTCTAGACTCTTTGGTGTGGCATATAAGCCTGAAGAGCCTTCTTTATTCACTTCCAGCCTGCAATTAACAAATTCACCTCTTTCCTTTACAGGTACTTGTAATGTAGTCAGTGTTCTCTAAAGGGGCCCCATTTTTTTTGGCTTCTCTCTTTGTGATTTTATTCCATGCTTTCTGCTCTGTCTGCTCTGTTTCTTCATTTCATTTACCTGGTGGACTCCTATTCATCCTGTAAGATTCAATTTTATGCATCTCCTCCTTTATGAAACCTACACTTAGGCCCTCAAATAGAGTAGATTTCCTTACTTTCTTTATTATGACAATTATTGCATTGTAAGTGATTTTTCACATTTATCTCCCATGCCAATAAGAAATACATTGGTATTCCTTAAATTTTTGATATTCCTGTCACCTATCATGGTGTGTAACACACAGTCGGTGATTAAGAAATGTTATTGAATGAATGAATGAATGAATGAATGTTCTCCAAGACAATGGGAGTAGAGTTCTAATTTACATTTACTTTTTATTATTAAATAATTGCTGCTACATTGTACACTTATTTTGTTAAGCGTTGTGCATATATTATTTTATTTAGTCGTTAAAATAACCCCACAAGATATTGTTGTCTGTATTTTACAGATGAAGGTGAGGAACTAAGGCTAAAAGAAATTAAATAACATATCCATGTCTTATAGATAGTAAATTGCAGGGATTTGAACAACACCTGCTATACTCCGTAGTTATAATTCTAAACCGTATGCTCATGTGTGAACTATGTATCAAGGATTATGCATAATCCATCTCTCTTATATTGAAAAATAATATATATCACAATAATGGTGATTCTTAACTCAAATTAGTTAGTATATTGAGATATGTAGTCAGCCTCTTCCCCAGATTTCCACATCATTTCCTCCTTTATTTCCTTCAGTTCTCTGGTCACATGTCATCTTCTCAGAAGGAACCTCCCCTGATGACCCTGTGTAAAATAGCAGCCCCCACCCCATGTTATGTCACTATCTATTCCCTTGCGCTGCTTTGTTGTTCCTCATTCTTCCTCACAGCATTAATACCTGGCAGTCTCTTATAGTTTATTGTCTCTCTCCTTTCATGATAGTGTGAGTTCTTGGCAAGCGAGGACTTTGCATCATTCCCAGCCATAGCACAGGGCCTGCCACATGGTACCCACAAAATAAACATTTGTTGAATGAATGAAAAACTGGTCACCATACTATATGCCAATAGGTATGAGATGAAGCAAGTACATTCTTCTTTAAAAAAGGAAAAAAATACTTTATAAAAATCCAGCTTTGCAATACTGTAAATTGGAGAGTAAATGGGTTTAAAAGTTTTTATTTTGAAATAATTATAGCTTTACAGGAATTAAAAAAAAAAAATACAAGGGAGTTCTGTTCATCTTCAGCAAATTTTTGTTTTGCAAAGGGACTTAGATCACGCTCTCCCTAAATGTAAAGATTCCCTAGGGCACTTAAAATATAATTTTATTTCTATGCATCTTTTCAAGAAAATGTTGAAATAGAACTCTAGCAGCAGTTGCACTCTATGGAACTCAATGCCTAATTCAGTGAATGTGCCAACTGAATAGGCTCTCCTTAGCATTCATTCACACTGTTACACAATTGCCAGTATATTTGCAAAAATAAATGTCGCAGTTATTATATTTGCAGCTGGTGGCTGCCAGTGTTCATGATTCTGCTTTCCTTAATGACTGTGATTAAATCGCCGAAAGAGATTCACACTGTGGACCCTCTGCCTTCTCTCTCATGAGTAGTATCCTCTGAAATTATCATAGCAGGAACAAGTAGTAACCTCCTCATATCAAGTTCTACCGAGGTGGAGATAATGTAGAAAGATTTCTCCACGGCATTTTCTCCACCTGCTCCTCCAGCTATATAGTCTACAAAATGATTCTTAAAACAAAATATGTTTTGAAAATAGCAAAATGTATTTGTTTTATATTTAAGCAAGATTTCATAAATGTCTCCTGTATTTTCTACCTGTTATTCCGATGGTATTCAAGAAAATAAAATTACTTCATTGCCATGATGTTCTGCTCTAACTTATAGGAAAATGTTCTGTCTCTTTGACATTGTCAAGTTAATGGAAAATATGGCCCATGCTACCTTTGTCCTTTAAATGTCAATTGTTGAAAACAAATATTTCTTTGCCATACAGAGATACATTTTAAAATATTTATCCAGTTGTTTTCACTCTTCTGCCTATCCCTTCTAGCAATATCTTTCTGCAAGTATGAGAAAATTCATGAATCAGGAGCCTTTCCTAATGAAGAATAATATTTATTAAGGAAATCGTCTTCCAATGCCTTTAATTTCAAGTGTCAATTTGATTGATCCTGTGTTCCTTCTATGAAATGCAATATAAGTGAAATGCAAAACCATTTTTAGTTACTCCAGGGCATGAGAGACAGATCAAATTATTTCGCACAAACACATTATATTTTATGTTATTTGACAAACACAGAATTGATATGAAAAAATATATTTTGTTCACTTTACCAAGAATTTAAAGTAAATTGTTCACACCAAAGTAAAAGCCTAATTAATTGGCACCCTTCAGTGTTAACTCACTAGATTACCTTTGTGCTTTGCACTTGAACATCTAGTAATTCACACAAGGAGGAGCCATTTTAAAAAATGTGTGAATGATTGAAATGACGTTCGTTCATACATTAACAAATATTTATTGAATCTTTATCTATGTTGGGAGCTGGGGCTCTATTAGTGATATATCCCCTGCCCTTAAGAAGTTTACAGTCCTTTTGAAGGGATAAGCAAGTAAACCATCAATTAACCATGACAACTGAGGCTTCATGAGCAGTTTGATTACCTTTTATTAACATGAGCTCAATCTGTGGATGAAACATCCAAGTGTCCTAGGCTTTCTTTGAAGGAATACGCTCCCCGAAGGTGGTTTTTCTCCAGCTTTTCTAGGCATTCAAGTCATCTTGAGCACACAAGATCGAGGCCTCTCATGGAGATTCTGATTCAGTAGGTCTGGGGTCTGCTGGCCATAGAATCTATAAGTGCCCCAGGTGATACTGATCTGGGAGGTTTGAGACTAGACTGGATATAAAGTTTCAGTTATGGAAAATGAATAAGTTTTAGAGATCTGCTGTGCAACCTAGTACCTATAGTTAACAATACGGTATTGTGAATTTCAAAATTTGTTAAGAGGGTAGATCTCATATTAAGTCTTCTTATTACAAAACAAAACAAAAGGACACAAGGAAATCCTGGGAGGTGTTGGATATGTCTGTTATCTTCATTGTGGTGATGGTAGCATGGGTGTTTGCCTATGTCCAAACTCATCAAAGTGTATACACTAAATATGTGCAGTTCTTTGTATATCAATTAAACCTCAATGAAGATGTTTTTTAAAAAAAAGAAAAAGAAATAGAGTCAAGCATATTGTGCTTTTTCACTTTCTATTCTTGTTTTAAAAATTTCCTTTTTTTACTTATAAAATATTTAGATCCACCTAGTACAGATAGAAGCACAATAAAATCATTACTGCTAATTAAATGTTAACTTGTTACACACTATGGAACTTAACAATAAATCAAATCACCTGACACTGACATCAGATACAAAAGTGGTAAGAATAAACAGGCAGTCCTCAGACAGACAAAATAGAATAATAAGAAAGGACCCACTGCTCTAAGAGGAACTCTGTCCAGAGCCATTGCCTTCTGGATAATGTCCAAAGTGCTTAGCCCAGCTCAGGAGGCTTTCCGTGGTCCACTCCCATCCTGGACACTGTGCATTCCGCTCAGCTGGACGCATTGTTTCATGCCTCCATGCTTCCCAATAGGCTGTTCTCTCTGCTTCAGATGCTCTCTTCCTTCTGATCTGCCCAGAAAAGTTCACCTCTCTTCCTTGAAATTTAGCTTCACCACCTCTTTTTGGGAATCTTTGCCGAACTCTTGTCCCACCCAGCCAAGCTGATTGCTTCCTCATTGAAGTCACACTTTACACATCTATGTTATGTCATTGTCCACAGAATATGGTAACCCTACATTTTCATGGTTGCCTTGTCTTCTGAACTAGAGGGTCTGTGACAGCTCCTAGCAATTGTATAGTCCCTGGAATACAGTAGACAGTTAATTTAATGTGTATTGAAATGAACAAAAGTGCTAAACTAGCAGTTTAAAAAAAAATTGTTGGAAGTTTTTAAAAACCAATATGACAATTTACTATAAAAGGCAATCTTTACATTTATATTTTAAATTAAAAACAATATTTTACAATTTAAAGTTTAGATGCAGTTAGTCATCCTATTTGTGACTTTATTTTTATATTCACTGTCCTGTGAACACAAAGTCACCCTCAATGGCAGAGAATTTTCTAGAAATCTAGTGCTTATTCCACTGCATCTCACCTATTAGGGATATTCTGAGCTTGTAGCAATCATGTGGGAGAAAGTCTGATTCAGATGGTATGACATAATTTTAAAAGTAAACAAAAACTGATAAGGAAAACAAGCTGAGAAAATCACAGTCTGTTATTACAAACTTAGAAGGGGGTTTGCTTTTGAAAGGGAGTTTACAAGGGAACTTATTAAAACATAGGCCAAAAAATTTATCAATTATTTGAGATTATTCATCAAGAATGCAAATGTTTATGTGTAACAAGGGAGATGAATCCAAGACAGAGTCTAAAATATTGAACATGCTAAGTGAAAATACCGTTTCTTTTCCTAATCAGGCATCTAAGTCAAGATTTTAGTTTGCTCAAGAATACAACTCTTTTCTGAGGAACTAGAGACATTTTATCAAATTATATTTAGCTGTTTCCAGGAGAGTATTTCAAATGCAAAGAATTAGAAAATATATGAAGGACAAGTGTAAACATTTACCAGAATAACCAGTACTGTTTTCCCAGTTTAGAAAGTTAGACTATTACACTGATGAGGTGCTTGGAGCCTTGCAATAGTTAATTTGAGCAAGAGAAAAGCACCAAAGATTTTACTAACTTGAAATTTTTCCCTCTGAGATCAAAGGAAAAAATATAAGTTTTATTGGTGGTTGTGGAGGAAGATTTAAAAGATGTCCATTACTTTATAGAATCAAATTACATATAAATTTTACTCATTTGCTGTAATCAAATGGTATTTATTGCCTTCCTGCTTTTTTGCAAGGCATTCTACGTTTATATTAATACCTAAGGTTTTTTAATTGCATAATGGACCCCAGGTGAAAAATTAAGGGAAAATTTCCACTTGATTGATTCTAAGATTTGACTTACTTGTAATTTGCATCTATTTTTAAATCTGTTATAAAATACAAACTATATTTCCTGTGGATGTGTGTGAATATGTATGCATTGATGGAGGAGAAAGGTAGTTAGAAAGAGATTTTCAGAAGGGAAGGTAAAGGCTTTGAGAGCTAGCATTTATAACATTAGTGTATCTTTAAAAGCTCCATAATTAGCACATCTACCTCTATAGGGATCACTATTTCAATTGATAACAAGAAAATAAAAAAAATTAAAAGTTTTTTAATAAAAATTGTGAGCATTTTCTTATTGTATAGTTTAAAGGATTTAGAAAGGATATTGACAAGAGAGATAATGCTCCCGATCAGAGAAAAATCCTGGAATGAAAAGCACAAATACTCTGAGAGATTTATTGAGAGAGGAACCTTGGTTCAAAGCCCGTGTTTCTATTCACAGTTGTTTTTATAGGGACTCCTCCAGACCACTTCTTCTTCAATCAGTTACTTTATTCACTCACAGTGTTACACTCTTTAAAAGTGCACCCCAGTCTGAGTCTTTTTATGCTGCAAACTTACACCCACCCACTCTTGAAAAGTTGCTTGGTTTACTATTGTAGTCCAGTTATTGTCTGTTTAAAGTTGGAGAAAAAACACTTTTGCTCTGGGAAAGTTGGCTCTGATTAGCATTTTAGATAAGAAAGAGCTAGGATAGAAATTACCCTGCAACAAATAATCCCCTGACTCGCCAACATTTCAGGGCCCTAAACTCAAGATTTAATGGACAAACATACAGAGGGTTCTCTTTCTGTGTCTAACGGGAAAATCGTTCTTTCCTGTTTTCTCTCCACAACACTCTATAGGGCTATCTACATATATTTTATAGCAGAAAATTGGATATATAATATATTCTCAATAAATACTTGTTAATTCATTCCAGAAGTATTTAGTTAATAGCCAAAGTTCACACGACATTCAATGATGAAAATTACTTTTTTGAATCTGATGGTTGTTCTTAGTGCTTTCAATATCAGCTTATTTTCTTTCTCCTTTGATTTGGTTTCAGACACACACCAATATGAATTATGTTAAACAAATGAAATTATTTGATCTACCTCTGAATATTATTTGCAATTAATTTCTCACCATATATCCATTCTTATAATTTTAAGATATAAGCACAGTCATTTTATGTCAAAATCAGAAAACTGAAGTCTGACGTGTTGATTTAATTTAAAGGAAAAAAGCTCTAAGACTCTCTGCATGGCCAGCAAGGTCACCAAGTTCACCACCCAGCTGTTGTTAAGAATTCCTGTCAAGTGTGACAATGATAGAGACGTTTCACAACTGCAGGAATGTAAAAGCTAGTGTACTTCCTGTTTGAGCCCATGGTGTCGTAAAACAAATCTAATAACATCATTCTCCTCCTTAACAGATACTGATGGCTCCCTCCCTGTTAATTGGTGGTAATTCTGGCATCCCTGGATGGCCCATGGGGCCATAAAGCATTTTACTCCAACTTCACTTTCTGCCACACCACCAATTGAAACAATGCTCCTTCCAAACCCAATTTCCCAAATATGCCCTATTTTCTCCCTAATTTTCTGTCTTTGCAAATGCTGTTGCTTTTACCTAGACTGCCTTCCCTTCTCCTCTTTCTTAGCAAATTCCTTTTATCTTTTCCTATCTAGGTCGAAGATTCCCTTCTCTTTAAAACCTCTTTACATCCCTCAGAGAGAGTCAATTTATCTCTCCTCTTGTCACTTTGTATAATGAATTTATTCAGTGTTTTAGGCAGTTAAATATATCTTGCCTTAGTTGTTTATTTGTTTGTGTCTTGTTTTGTTTTAATTTAGAATTTTAAGAGAGACCTCCCCTCTCTCCAGAAAAATTCTGGTTTATCAGACATTGTTTATCTCTCTCCTTGCAAAATGTATTTGTAAACTTACTATGAAAAAGAGATAGACCTAATTATTAAATGGAAATAGATAATTCTGAATCCTGTAAAAATGAAAGTCATGTAGATGAATATACTTAGATTCTCTGAGCTTTCAGGAAGCCAAGAAAATAATGGAATTAAATTTTATTTACTTCACTGTCAAATCCTAATCTTGAAATATAGTATATAAATGTAGTAAGATTTGACTAGAAAAATAATGAGACTAAATTTTTAGCAACTGTATTGCCCTTCAAAGCAGTTAGCTTAGAAAAATTGTTAAGAAAAACCCGGGATCCTAGAGGCCTCACTACCCAGATTTCAATCCAAGCCAGGAAAATGTGAGACCCAATAATATGGTCTAAGGAGAAATTAACATGCACACCCCAGGGTGATCATCTCTATGGAGCATTGAGGGAACATGATGCTCTCTATTACATCCCCATGCTCCTCCCCATCCCAAACCCAAGGGAAGGAGGATTTAACATCCGGCGTAAAGAACCAGACCACAGACAAGAAGGTGACCGTTTTCACCTGAGCAAGCTCTTCTTTAGAAAAAAGGGACCCAGCCACTTAAAGAGGGCTCATGGGCTTCTGTTCTCTCTGGGGAGCAACTCTGGCTGGGGTTTTCTTCTGTCTCATGAGCTTCCTGGGCCTTCAACAGCCCCCTGCCTCCCTCATTCCACCCACCTCTACTCCCAATGTTTTGGTTCCTTAGCTTCAGCAATAGTGGTTTCTTGAAAACATGCACTTATTTCCTCAATGTTTGTGGTCAAGCTTGGCTGGACTGTTTTGCTGAATCTTGCCCATAGCAATAACACTCAGCCCTGCTTCGGCTTTTCCTCCAACCCACCATGTGGCCCACGGCACAGTAATTACCACCATTACTTAAATACATATAGATAGCTATAGATATAATATCTATCTATCTATCTATATAGAGAAGAGAGGTATTTATAAGTATATATATAAGTATGTAAGTATATATATTAGTATTTATAGGTATATATTTATAAGTGTATATATATTTTTAAGTATATATGTATATGTATTTGTACTCATAAATACATGTGTGCATGTGTATACACATATATACATATGTGTGTATGTGTGTGTATATAAAGCTCCTATTTAGCAATTGACCCTAGAGATGTTTATGACTTCTATAAGCTAAATTACATCATTTTGTCTTTGATTGAAAATAGCACTACTCCTAGCTTGGATACAATTTGGTCCCACTTTATAAATTATAGAAGAGAAGTATCAAATTTGGAGAATGTGTAAACTAAAATTTTTATATCACTAGGAATATGATAAGAAAAAGATAGTAAAATCACTGTGTTTCAAGGCTGAATAAAATAAATAAGCCATGTTGATAGGAAGGCTCTTCTCCACCCTCAGAGATGGTAACTATTCAAGCACAGATGTGGCTAAAATTACCCTAGGGTGATAAATATGAAATCAATGCATCAGTATCCAGGTCTTTAAGGATGATGATGATGATGATGATGATGATGATGATGAAAGAAAAGTAATATCAAATATCTGTTGCAAACTCCAAAGTCAGTGAGAGGTTCAGCCATCATCTTCAAAAGTGTAAACAGGCAAAAACAATGAATCTTATGAGAAAGTGAAGAGGGAGGACCAGCCACCTCAGATGCCAAAGGAGAACTTTTCTAGCTGTGACACAATCAGTTATCCACCTCAGGGACCTGTAAAAAGGGACATAGTGGTGTGGGGTTCCCACAATTACAGTGGGGAGAACTCTGAGCCAACGACCACTACGTTGTGACACCCTTCTTACCACCCTAGAGCCCAAAAGTCTGGGCTTCAAAAGAATATGCAAATCTGGCCTCCTACTTACCTAGTCCAGAATTTCTACTCTATTTGTTAAAATTAGTCACTACTTGGGTTATGTTTTATGCTAAAAAGAAGGAAAAATAGATACTTATTTCCCTCAGGATATTTTAGAATTGATTTTTCAATTGAAAATTTTTCAGTTTTTCATTTTCAGATATCAATTGATATTTCAATATCTATTGTGAGTTTAAGCTCATTGGCGTACATTTCCTTCCATTTGGGAAGCTAGGAGGTACTTAGAAAAAACTAAAGGGTAGAACCTTGAATAGTTTACCGCTATTCCTTTTTTCTATTACTTTAAAAATTACATTTCCAGCCACAAATCTCTTCTCTCATTTTAAAAATTGGTTTATTTATTTGAATTCCCCTTTTGACATTTCTAAGTTGTAATGGCTGTCTTTGGAAGTAGATATTTCCTCATATTTTTTGTCTTTAAAATATGGGAGAACATAGTACACATGCTTTAAATTTTCTGTTTTGTAATAACAGTCACATTTCCACATTTTTATTATGTAACCTTGTTTCTATGTTAGTAGTAGCTAATACAGTCAGAAAAATCTTTTCATACTTGTATATGTATGCATTATTTTTCCTGTCTTCTCTTCCATTTTTCTACCTTCCTCCCCGTCCTTAATTACTTTCCTTCTTTCTTGCTTCTATAAATATTAAGGACTTGCCTGCTATGAGCAAGGAACTCTCCTAGGTGTTGAAGATATGAAGTTGGGTTACACACACTTTTCTATTCTTTAAAGTATCTTCTTTTATTGAGATGAACTCAGACAAATTATACAAGATCTGGAGAATCCTCTAATAAGGGGTTTGATATTGGTGTTAGTATGTGGCCCATTCCTTCCACGCTAGGCTAATTGCATTCACCTTCCTCTCCACTGATTTGTCAAAAGTAAAATCAACAGTCCATATCACCTATCCCTTAAATTAGAGGAGAGTTATGACTTATAATTCACAGGACTCTTATTATAACCAGAAGCCCATCTATCAGCAAAGACAGCATCCCAGATGCTTCTGCTCTCTATGATCAGCCTGGCATCTAAATTATAATAAAATCCTGAAAAGGGCATTCTAAGCAGAGGAAACAGCAAGATGAAGGCATGGAGGTAAGCAATCATACATTATTGAGCACTTTGCAAGCACCAGGTAATGCTCTAAGCACTGTGCATATATTATCCAGTTAATCATCTTGACAACCTCATCAGACAGATACACAGAGAGTCTAAGTGACCTAGCCAAGTTCATACAGCTAGTAAGTGGCATGGTCAGACTTTGAGCTCAGCACTTGACCACTGCTTTATATTGCTCCTACCTTGGGAGAGAAGTGAGACAGAGAGAGAATTCTGGACAGCTTCCAGATTTTTTGGCTTGGGTGACAAGGTGTCATTAATGAAGACAGGAAAAATGGGAGGAAGGAGTTTGGCAGGAGGATAAATGCAGTCTTATAAACGCTGAGCATGTAGCTCCTTAGGGATATTCAACTGGAGGTAGCCAGGAGACGATGAGAAATAAATGGTTTAAACTCAGGGCCAGTAAGCCTGGGGATAAGATTGTGGCAGTCGTCAGCATATGTAAAATGATGTGTTGGGGGGTTATAAGGGAGAGTATAGAGAAAAGGGAGATAATACCTGGGGGGATGAAGCCTTGAAGAACATTACCATAGGACAGGTCAATGAAGGAAGAGAATCACAGAAAGAAAATAAGCAGTTTAAAAGTAAGAGAAAAACATGGAAACTTTCACCAGAGAACTGAAGACCTTCTACTTGTCTTCTGGTACATTCTTTCTCCTGAAACTTTTGTGAACAATGATCGTTAAGAATGGCTTTGTTGGGCCGGTCCCGTGGCTTAGTGGTTGGGTGCTCGCGCTCCACTGCTGGCGGCCCAGGTTCGGATCCTGGGCGCGCACCGAGGAGCCGCTTCTCCGGCCATGCTGAGACCGTGTCCCACATACAGCAACTAGAAGGATGTGCAGCTATGACATACAGCTATCTACTGGGGCTTTGGGGGAAAAATAAATAAACAAATAAAATTAAAAAAAAAAAAAAAAGAATGGCTTTGTTATTTAGTATATTACAAATGCAGTATTAACCACAAGCTACAGAGAAGCATATTAACTTTTAAATTTATGATCTCATAACAGTGTCAGAGGACACCGAGCTTACATTTAATTATATCCTCCCCTCAAGCAAAAAGAAAAATGTTTTCTCCTGTTCCTCAGGTCTCCTGGTATTATTGATTATTTTCGTAGAATTTTAAAGCGTTAGCCTAATTTTATGTTCCATATTTTCGCAAATTTTCTTCCCTCATCTTTCTTCTTCATCTGAA
The DNA here is from genome assembly GCF_020826845.1 of Diceros bicornis minor. Taxonomy (NCBI): domain Eukaryota; kingdom Metazoa; phylum Chordata; class Mammalia; order Perissodactyla; family Rhinocerotidae; genus Diceros; species Diceros bicornis. The sequence continues at coordinate 16,609,455 of NC_080742.1, read as the reverse complement.
CTCCACAGCTTCTAGCATCTTTTGCTCATCTGGCAAAATCATATTTCTCCATATATAGACTTCATCTTTCTCCTACACTTAGAGTCAGATAATGGTTATGTCATTGGCCAAGAACTCAACCAAGCATAGTGGAGATTCAGCCCCTGGCTTACTTCTGGTGAATTCTTCCATACTTCTGTGAATCAGCTGTTCCATTTATTATAAACCCAAATGAACTGTGTTCTAGAAATGTAGTTAAAAAGAAAACAAGAATCGCATTTATAAATCGCACAGGATATGTTTTTGTGCAGCCCTTAAGTGTTTTGAAATTTAAAAAACTTATAGACAATGATTTGGTGCTGCTTAACATATTTGAAACCTAAGAATTTATCTATGTTAATTCAGCTGTCTTTTTTGTACCAGATACCTTCATCCCTAACTCCCAGTTTTTATATCAAATGCCTCATTGGCTAATGAGTATGAGTGACAAAGAGGTAGACTTCACTGTGCAGCACTGATCAAGGATACTTATGTATCTTTAAATATGTAGTAATTAGTTTTGAACATCTCATCTTCAACTAATTCCACAATTTTTTCAGAGCTGATTACTGCATGATTTCCTATGTCCATTCACAGACACACACACACACACACTTTTTGCCATTGGTAGTAGAAGTGGCAGAAGTGGTTTTTGATCAAAATGTCTATCAGTGGAATTACAAAGATATGGCATCAAATTTTTAGAAGTAATATAAAGAATGAAAGCTATGGCCTTGATTTTACTTTCGGCTTGATTGTTCTGTGTGATTCATCTATATGACCACTATGTTTCACTGCTTGTGGCAGATGTACTATGAAGTTAATATAGGTTAAGATTCAGGGACCCCCTACTTGCATGGGCCCTGAGTAACAGGGCCTAGCAATGTGTTTGCACGTTCATGTTTTTGTAAAATTTGCAAAACATATTTTAACTATAATAGGTCAAGACTGTTGTGTCTTTCCTCTCCCACTTTGCCTCTATCGTTCTTCCTCTCAGGTCGGCCAGCAATGGAGTGACCATGAGGATTTTGGGGATGTGGCTAAGGAGAAGTTAAGTTGGGAAAGCTGTGAGCCAGGACACAGCTCTTCTCTAGGATCCAGTTTCTAAAATGTTTAAATGTGTCATGTATTATCTCCAGCGTCTTTTCTGCACTCTTTCCCTGAGTGTTTAGCTTTTTGTGGATCCTAGTGTTTGTTTCTGCTGGTTGCCTGGGAGAATGGCCAACAGGGGTCCCATTGAGATACTGTCTTTAGTATCATTAAGATATTATTTAATTAAAGAATATATCCCTTCTGGGTAAAAGGAAAGCTTGCATACTTTACACAAGCAACCCACTAAAGATTTCTGTTGGTTTTCTCTGTGTGAGATTTGCCGTAGTTTTCTTGTATACTTTCTCGTGTTCTTAAGGGTTGAATAACGCTGGCGTCTGAAAGAGTTCTACTCATGTGAATGGATGCCATTGTTTTTGATCACCATGAGCTTGACACTATGAGTATGAACAAAGGTGAGTTAAATATTTGATTGAAGTCAAATTAATTGCTCCCACTGTTGTCCCAGATTATTTGCTTATGTTGACACTCTCTTAATTGGTACCCAGTTTCAGTTTGACAGCAAATAATTTTGTTGTAAAATGATTATATCTTAAAATCTGAATGATATAGTGGCATGAGGTGAACATAGCAAGATAGTGCATTGGAAAAGGTTATTTTATTAGCCAGCAATCTGAGAGTGCACATATTCCTTTTTTAAAAATGGTTATGATTAGGCCCAAGTGAGTATAATTTATTCAGAGCATGAAACACTCTCTAGGAAACATAAACATCATTTTGGAGCAAGTAGTATAGCTTTTTGCATTCACATTTAGGGGAAAATGAGAATTTAGAGAAGAATACAAATAACAACTATAAAGTTGTCTGAAAGGGAATGAAAAGGTAAGTATTATTTTAATAATTCCCATGATTTCTCCTTGGTTTTACACTTCCTATAAAGTTTCCAAAATATATATACATATATGTGGTAAATTTGGTTAGATTATTTCACTGAAATTTAGTTTTCCTTATTTCTGAGATGTAAAAGAAATTATTTCATTGGATCAGCTTTATTTCCATCTGTTCCTATGTGCCAAGAAAAAAGAAAACTAGCAAAATATAACAGAGGAGTGCATATCCTCTGGCAATAACATATTTTTCTGTCAAAGAATTGCTTGTTTCCTGAAAGAATAAAATTTGACTAAATGTCAGAAGAATTCTTTTTCCTTAAAACAACTTGCTTTTTGTTTGACAAGAACTGATTGTTTAATTTCCTGTATTATGAATAAGAGCTCTCTTACTTCAATAAAAGCATATTTCATTTGAGTCTGGCCATGTCTATATGACAGAAAACAAAATTGGTGAATTCATGCAATATTCTGTCTCTGGTATCATTGTACACTAAAGTAACCAAACTGCTCTCTTCAACGTTTCTAACAGGTTATTTTGTTCTACCAATTCCGGAGAGAAACATCAGCTTCATTATTGTTTTTTTAACAATGATGAGATAATGATAATAATAATATTGGGTGGCATCTATTTCTAAACTTCTCGGCAGATATCATCAGTACTATAGAGGGAAAAAGAGTGTTTTTTTTCTTTTGAAAGCATTCTGTCACACATTTGGATTCACTACATTAAATGTATGGACCACCCTATAATAGTACTTGATTTACAAATAGTAAACTTATTAGGAAGAAAATTATTGAATTAGATTACGTAGTGTGTTGATCTGAATTTTTCAAATCACACATAAAATATAGGATGACTTTTTCCTTCAAATCACTAACAGAATTAAAATTGATTTAACCTCTGCCTCTTGGATTTATGGATTTTATAAGGTGCTCTCCTTCAGATTTCATGAAAACACAAATGGCAGAATGACTAGGGTTTGAGGTGTGTTTCCGATAATGCTGCTGAATTGTAGCTGATCTATGCACACTCCTGCCTAATTCATCTTGTGACAGATGCTAGAATTAGCAAGATGGCTCCTTGGCTTTAGGTTTGCCATCTGTTGTGAAGCTAATTGGTCTTACTGTTTTAATCAATGAACCAAAAGAATTCTAGAATTTTCTGGGGCCCACAGGACTTCGAGACAACTCATCCTGACTACATATTTATTTTTCCATCCAACAAATATTTATTGAATTCCTACTCTATATCGGTCCATGTTTGTATGCTGAGGATACAGTGACAAACAAGACAAAGTTCATCCTTTCAGAGAGCTCAATTCTGTGGGGAAAAGATACAATAAAAAATAAATATGTGGTATAACTAATATGATTAAGTCCTGTGAAGGAAAAAAAAGTTGGAGGAATGAATAAAGAAAGACAATATTTGGTGGAATGAAATTATAATCTTAGATACGATGGTCAGGAAGGTCTTTGAAGAGATGACATTTGAGCAAGCAACCAAACGAAGGGAGGGGGAGCCAAGCCATTTGGAGTGGAAGAATGTTCCAGGCAGAAGGCAGAGCAAGTGGGAAGAACCTGAGGAGAGAGCTTGCTTGATGTGTTCAAGGAATAGCCAAAGGATCACAGAGGCTGGGATGGAGTGGGGGATAGGAAGAAGCATGTGAATTAGATCAGAGAGGAAGCCAGGGACCTGCTCAAAAAGGCCTTGTTGGGAAGAACTCTGGATTTGTAAATAAGGTGATAGGAAAATATCAAAGGAAGGTTTTGAGCAGAGGAGTGAGAAGATCTGCTGTGTGTTTTTAAAAGATCTCTGAGAGGTACAAGGAGTATGCACTGCAGGTTGGACTTGAGTGGCAGCAGGAAGGCCAGACAGGGAGCGCTTGTGGTGGTCTCAATTAGACATGGCGGTAGTTTTGACTTGAGTGGCTGCAATGGAACTTGGTGGAAATGGGGATTAATTCAAGGCTTTCACTAAATTACGTGCACAAAGTAACATGAGCGAAGGGATTCATTTAAAGTAATAAGCTGAGAAAGGATTTTGGTCTCTTCCACTTTAGAAAATGCATCTCAGAATATAACCACTTTTACAAGGCCCTCTCAAGTGCAACACAAATTTTTAAGTGGTGGCTCTACTTTTATTGAAGAGTTGAGTGAGGAAACCTCTAATTTCTGAGCTGTTTTGGCAAGTGAACAATTTAATAAATACATTTTCTCCTATATTTCTTAATACCTTTGCCCTCTGGTGATTGTGTAGGCATCCTTATGGTATGATGGACTGAAGCACGATAAGAGTGGCTAACAGCAGTTCTCAACAGAGACTACGTGATAGAATCATCTGGGAGACAGTTTAAAATAGTGATGCCCAGCTCCTCCCCAGATCAGTTAAATTAAGATCTCTAGGATTGTGATCCTGAGCGTCAGTGTTTTTTCAAAGCTCCCAGGTGATTCTAATATTCAGTCAAGTTTTAGAACCTCTTCTTTGCATACATTATATCATTTAAAACACACACCATTTTTATGAGGAAGGTAATCTTACTTTGATTGTTTAGTAGATTAGGAAACTGAGGCTTATAAAGACTAAACATTACCAGATAGGCAAGGTAGGATCTTTTTTCTTTTCAGACATTTTTATTATGTGATATTTGATACATACAAAATAATATATCTAGTAAATATAAGTTATTAAGTATAATATTAAAATAAGCAGTGAACCCACAACCTATTCAAATAACTACTGTGGGAAATACTTGTGTACTTCCCAATGCCATCTTCTTGCCTCCCCCCGCAGCCCAAACTGCATTCTCAATTCAGCGGCATTTTAACTTTGAGATGTATAAATCAGAAACAAGGATTTATAGAAGATGAGTCTACATAATTTTTTATTCAGAATCATACATTTGGTAAGCAATTGGAGAATAAATGTATTTATTAGGAGTCATGTGGAAGATCATTTATTAAAGGTTCTTTGAACATCACCATGAAAAAATATTAAGCAAAGTTACTTCTATATGATAAAACCTGGAAACATCAGTTTACCTATGCACACAGGGAAGCCATATACTAGGATTCATTTTCTGATATCTAGTTTTGCCCTTCCTTCTCTTTCTTGATGTAAAATGATTTGTGAAATGTCGTTTTGCAAAGTAGGATTTGACTACTTTTGAACCTGGCTCAGATGCGTTACTCTTAATGGCTATGTATGTTCCTTCTGTCGCTTAAGTTTGGAATGCTCTCTGTGCCCAGGGGCCAATTGCTTGGTCATGATTCAAAGAGCACAAGGAAGAAGAAATGACTTCATCAATTTAAGTACGTACAATCAACCCCAAACATCTTTACTTTCTTTTCCTCAACACTCTCCTACATAACACCTATTAAGCTGCAATTCTTGTGACATTTTTTCCTTTTAATATTTCCTGGTGTTCATTTTGTCCCAATTTCATCTACATGAAAGTTTTGAGAAGTGTCGTATAAATGTCATAGTGAAGTGCTTTGTTTTCTATTTTAAATGTGAAATATCTTCCTGTTGGGTAAACATCACTCTTAATTGTAAATGATGCCATAGAAGCCAGAGGTTTCCTGGAAAGCCAGCTGTCCAGAAGAAAAAGTAGTAACTTGTAGCATTTGCCAATTCCCATGGTATAAATACCCCCACCATGGCCAAATTCAAGCTATCAACATGTTCCTCACTGGATGCACAGTTGGAAAGAGATGTACAGTAACACATAATTACTCAGTATTTCTGCCATACTAATGCAATAGACATAAATATCTTCGAGTATAAATAACAGTAATATATAGTAAAATAAGTAGGAAGTGATTAATTTGAATATTTATCTTTGTTTTTAATGTAATTTATTTTAATTCTAAATTTATACGGTTTAATTTTTAATAATGATGTGTGTTTAACATTAGCTCTCAAAATTCCTGAAAGCTTGAAAATTGGCTCCTTGCAAGCCTGTATGACCTGGCCCCAGCACACCATTTTCTCTGACCCTGTTTGACTCTGAAGGCTCCAGGGAGGGGTGGCTAAGCTTCTAGTGGCTATTGTGCCACAGGTGGGATTACTATCAATGAAAGAAAAATCATTTCTGAGATCATACAGATTTTCAGGGAGATCAACAAATTTCTGACCCTCCAATTCAGATAACAGATCACACATTTCCTTAATGTAGGTATGAAAGGGTGATTTTTTTTCCTTCAGAAGAGTGCTTTGTATATAAAATTATATAAACGTGTTTAAGTTGAACTTAAAATTTCTAAAGTATGGCACTGCCAGTCAAATGCGTTGGAGCTTTATTGTGAGTATTTTGGCTCAGTTGTATTATGAGTTAAATAGGATTTGGTCAACTGATCTGGAAACTCAACTGCCATATATAAAATATGGTTCTTTGAGGAGTGACGTCAGCATCATGGTGGAGTGAGCTTTCCCGTAAACTCTTCCCCGGATAAGATACAACAAAAGGAACAGTCACAGACCAACAACAGACTCTTAGACAGCAAAAAGAAAGATCGGAAAGATCCACCCTGCACACATCTGAGAGTGGACCATGCTGGGTGCCCCGGAGGAAGTGGGGAGAGGTAAGGAAAACTGCTCTCCCTCCCCATCAGATCAGCAATCCCGGTCCGCGCAGCTCCCAGAGAGGGGGGAGGGACGGCCCTCTGCAGGGAAACCACAGCTCTTCAGGCTCTCTCAGCCAGTGGGAAACTCCCACACAGAGGACTCAGAACTGCTACAGGGATACCATCAATGTCTGAGCACCCCAAGAGAGTGGATAACAAGGGGCGAGCGAGAAGCCCCCAATGCCAGGGACGCAGCAGGCAAAAGAGAGAGCCCTCCCACTCCCCGCATGCCAGACACTGCAGCTCAGCCCACCAGACCAGACCAAGCGACAGGCCATTCGCAGCGAGCAGCTGGGGCAGAGTGCAGGGGTCTCAGATTACACAGCCCTTAACCCCGACATGGTGGCGGCAGGTGGAAATAGCAACCAGATATTTCCAGGATGAGGAAAAACAAAGTGAATACAGGAACCACAATGCAAAGGCACATGAAATCACCAGACCAGAAGGAAAATGACAAGCACACAGAAACCAACCCTGAAGACACAGAAATCCATAACCTAAACAACAGAGATTTCAAAATAGCTATCATGAAAAAACTCAACAAAATACGAGATAAGACAGACAAACAATTCAATGAGATTAGGAGTTTCTTCACAAAAGAGATTGAAATCATAAAGAAAAACCAATCAGTACTGATGGAGATGAAGAACACAATGGAGGAGATAAAGGAGAATCTGGAATCTTTAAAGAACAGAGCTGACAATATGGAGGAAAGAATTAGCATTATAGAGGATAGGAATACAGATATGCTCCAGATGGAAGAGGAGAGAGAACTAAGACTAGAAAGAAATGAAGAAAGTCTCCAAGGGCCGGCCCCGTGGCTTAGCGGTTAAGTGCGCGTGCTCCGCTGCTGGCGGCCCGGGTTCGGATCCCGGGCACACACTGACGCACTGCTTCTCCAGCCATGCTGAGGCCGCGTCCCACATACAGCAACTAGAAGGAGGTGCAGCTATAACATACAACTATCTACTGGGGCTTTGGGGGAAAAAATAAATAAAATTATAAAAAAAAAAAGAAAGTCTCCGAGAAATATCTGACTCTATTAGAAAATGTAACATAAGAATTATAGGTATTCCTGAGGGAGAAGAGAGGGAAAGAGGAACAGAGAGGCTGTTCAAGGAAATAATAGCTGAGAACTTCCCAAATCTAGGGTTAAAGCAGGAAATACCAGTAAGTGAAGCCAATAGGTCGCCTAAATACATCAACAGGCAAAGGCCCACTCCATGACATATAGTGGTAAGGCTGGCTAAAGTCAATGACAAAGAAACAACATTAAGGGCAGCTAGACAAAAACAAAAAATAATGTACAAAGGAACTCCCATCAGGCTCTCAGTGGATTCCTCAACAGAAACTTTACAGGCTAGGAGAGACTGGAATTATATATTCAAAATGCTGAAACACAAAAACTTTCAGCCAAGAATACTCTATCCAGCAAAAATATCCTTCAAATATGATGGAGAAATAGTAACTTTCCCAGATAAACAAAAGCTAAGGGAGTTCATGGCCACGAGACCCCCACTACAAGAAATACTCAAGAAGGCCCTCAGGCCTGAAAAAAAGAAGAGAAAGGGAATACAAAGCTTGGAGCAAGGAGAAAAATAGGTAGACAAAATCAGAAAAATAGTAGATCTTTACCGGAATAGGTTAGCAACCACTTAAATACCAAAATCAAAGATCAAAGGAAGGAATTCACCAAAAATAAATATAACCTCATCACTGTAAACACACACCCACAACGCAAGATAGAATATGGTATAACAAGAATGACTTAGAAGGGGAAGAGGAAAGAGATTGAATTAACTTAGTATAAGGAAATAAGAGGCCATCAGATAATGGACTATCTCATACACAAGATTTTTTAAACAAACCTCAAAGTAACCACTAAACAAATAATCAAAACAAAATCACATATGGTAAACAAAGACAAAACTAGAAGAGTCATAAGACAGAACAACCAAACTGAATTGGCAGTCTGAAACAAATGGGACAAGAAACAAAGGAAATGCAAATGAACCGGAAAATAAATGACAAAACAGCAACATTAAGCCCTCATATATCAATAATTACCCTAAATGTAAATGGATTGAACTCTCCAATCAAAAGGTACAGAGTGGCAGGATGGACTAAAAAGCAAGACCCAACAATATGCTGCCTCCAGGAAACACATCTCAGCTCTAAAGACAAGCACAGGCTCAGAGTGAAAGGATGGAAGACAATACTCCAAGCTAATGGCAAACAAAATAAAGCAGGTGTTGCCATACTCATATCAGACAAAGTAGACTTCAAGATAAAACATGTTAAGAGAGACAAAGAAGGGAAATATATAATGATAAAAGGGACACTCCATCAAGAAGACATATCACTTATAAATAGATAAGCACCCAACATAGAAGCACCAAAGTACATAAAGCAACTATTAACAAACCTAAAAGGAGACATTAACGACAACACAATAATAGTAGGGGATCTTAGCACCCCACTTACATCAATGGATAGATCATCCAGACAAAAAGTCAATAAAGAAACAGTAGACTTAAATGAAAAACTGGACGAGATGGACCTAGTGGACATATACAGAGTGCTCCATCCAAAAACAGCTGACTACAAATTCTTCTCAAGCACGCATGGAACATTCTCAAGGATAGACCATATGTTGGGAAACAAAGCAAGCCTCAATAAATTTAAGAAGATTGAAATCATAACAAGCATCTTTTCAGACCATAATGCTATGAAACTGGAAATCGATCACAAAAAAAAAACAAACTGGGAACGTGACAAAAATGTGGAGATTAAACAACATGCTACTGAACAACCAATGGATCATTAATGAAATTAAAGGAAAAATCAAAAAATATCTGGAAACAAACAAAAATGAAAATATGCCATACCAAATCGTATGGGATGCAGCAAAAGTGATCCTGAGAGGGAAACTCATAGCAATACAAGCCCACCTTAACAAAGAAGAAAAAGACCAAATAAGCAACTTCAAATTACACCTAGCAGAACTAGAAAAAGAAGAACAAACAAAGCCCAGATTCAGCAGGAGAGAAATAATGAAAATCAGAGCAGAAATAAATGAAATTGGGACCAAAAAAACAGTAGAAAGGATTAATGAAACAAAGTTTTGGTTTTTTGAGAAGATAAACAAAATTGACAAACCCTTAGCCAGATTTACTAAGAAAAAAAGAGAAAAGGCTCAAGTAAATAAAATTAGAAATGAAAGAGGAGAAATTACAATGGATATCATGGAAATACAAAGGATTATAACAGAATACTATGAGAAATTATATGCCAACCAATTGGACAATCTAGAAGAAATGGATAAATTCTTAGACTCATACAACCTCCAAAAACTGAACCAAGAAGAAATGGAGAATCTGAGTAGACCAATCACAGGTAAAGAGATTGAAATAGTAATCAAAAACCTCCCAAAAAATAAAAGTCCAGGACCAGATGGCTTCTCCGGTGAATTTTACCAAACATTCAAAGAAGATTTAAACCCATCCTGCTCAAACTATTCCAAAAAATAGAGGAAGATGGAACACTTCCTAAGTCATTCTATTAAGCCAATATCACCCTGATACCAAAGTCAGACAAAGACAATCCAAAGAAGGAAAATTACAGGCCAATATCGCTGATGAACATAGATGTAAAAATCCTCAACAAAATACTGGCAAACGAAATACGGCAATACATTAAAAAGATCATACACCATGATCAAGTGGGATTTATACCAGGGATGCAGGGATGGTTCAACATCTGAAAATCAATCAATGTGATACACCACATCAACAAAACAAAGAATATAAACCACATGGTCATCTCAATGGACACAGAGAAGGCATTTGACGAGATACAACATCCATTTATGATAAAAACTCTCAACAAAATGGGTATAGAAGGAAAGGACCTCAACATAATAAAGGCCATTTATGACAAACCCACAGCCAACATTATACTCAACGGGGAAAGACTGAAAGCCATTCCTCTGAGAACAGGAATGAGGCAGGGCTGCCCACTCTCACCACTCTTATTCAACATAGTACTGGAGGTTTTGGCCAGAGCAATTAGGCAAGAAAAAGGAATCCAAATAGGCAACGAAAAAGTGAAACTCTCACTATTTGCAGATGACATGATTTTATATATAGAAAACCCTAAAGAATCCTTTAGAAAACTATTAGAAATAATCAACAACTACAGCAAAGTCGCAGGGTACAAAACCAATCTATAAAAATCAGTTGCATTTCTGTATGCTAATAACGAACTAACAGAAAGAGACCTCAAAAAGATAAAACCACTTACAATTACATCAAAAAGAATAAAATATCCAGGAATAAATCTTACCAAGGAGGTGAAAGACCTATACGATGAAAACTACAAGACATTATTGAAAGAAATTGATGATGACATAAAGAAATGGAAAGACGTCCCATGCACGTGGATTGGAAGAATAAACATAGTTAAAACGTCTATATTACCTACAGCAATCTACAGATTCAATGCAATCCCAATCAGAATCCCAATGACATTCCTCACGGAAATAGAAAAATGAATACTAAAATTCATATGGGGCAACAAAAGACTCCGAATAACTAAAGCAATCCTAAGAAAAAAGAACAAAGCTGGAGGCATCACAATCCCTGACTTCAAAACATACTACAAAGCAATAGTAATCAAAACAGCATGGTACTGGTACAAAAACAGACACACACATCAATGGACCAGAATTGAAAGCCCAGAAATAAAACCACACATATATGGACAGCTAATTTTTGACAAAGGAGCTAAGAACATACAATGGAGAAAGGGAAGTCTCTTCAATAAATGGTGTTGGGAAAACTGGACAGCCACATGCAAAAGAATGAAAGTGAACCATCTGCTATCGCCATTCACAAAAATTAACTCTAAATGGATCAAAGACCTGAAGGTGAGACCTGAAACTGTAAAACTCATAGAAGAAAATATAGGCTGGAGCTGGCCCAGTGCCGCAAGCGGTTAAGTGTGCGTGCTCCGCTGTGGCGGCCTGGGGTTCACTGGATCGGATCCTGGGCAAGCACCGACACACTGCTTGGCAACCCACACTGTGGCGGTGTCCCATATAAAGTGGAGGAAGATGGGCACGGATGTTGGCCCAGGGCCGGTCTTCCTCAGCAAAAAAAAAAAAAAAAAAGAGGAGGAGGATTGACAGATGTTAGCACAGGGCTGATCTCCTCACAAAAAGAAAAAAAAAGAAAAGAAAATATAGACAACACACTATTTGACACTGGTCATAAAGCAATCTTTTCAGATGAGATGCCTACTCAGACTAGCGAAACTAAAGAAAAAATAAGCAAGTGGCATTTTATCAGATTAAAGAGCTTCTACAAGACAAATGAAACCAGAATCAAGATGAACAGCCAACCCACCAGCTGGGAGAAAATATTTGCAAAACATATATCTGACAAGGGGTTAATTTCCATAATATATAGAGAACTCACACAACTGAACAACAAAAAAACAAACAACCCAATCAAAAAATGGGCAGAGGAAATGAACAGACACTTCTCCAAAGAAGATACACAGATGGGCAACAGGCACATGAAAAGATGTTCAACATCACTAATCATCAGGGAAATGCAAATCAAAACAACACTAAGATATCACCTCATGCCCTGTAGAATGGCTATAATCACCAAGACAAAAAACAACAAATGTTGGAGAGGATGTGGAGAAACAGGAACCCTCATACACAGCTGGTGGGAACGCAAACTGGTGCAGCCTCTATGGAAAACGGTATGGAGATTCCTCAAAGAATTAAAAAGAGAAATACCCTATGATCCAGCCATCCCACTACTGGGAATCTATCCAACGAACCTGAAATCCACAATCCAAAGAGGCTTATGCACCCCTATGTTCATTGCAGCATTATTCACTATAGCCAAGAAGTGGAAGCAACCTAAGTGTCCCGCAACTGATGATTGGATCAAGAAGATGTGGTATATGTATACAATGAAATAGTACTCAGCCATAAAAAAAAGACAAAATCATCCTATTTGCAACAACATGGATGCGCCTGGAGGGTATTATGTTAAGTGAAATAAGCCAGAAAGAGAAAGACAAACACTGTATGATCTCATTCCTATGTGGAATATAAACCAACACATGGACAGGGAAAACTGCATTGTGGTTACCAGGGGCAATAGGGGTGGGGGGGTGGGCACAAGTGGTGAAGGGAGACATATATATGGTGATGGACAAACAAAAATGTACAACCCAAAATTTCACAATGTTATAAACTATTAAAACATCAATAAAAAAAATATATGGTTCTTTGAGCTAGTATTCTGGATGCTTGTAACAGAGATGGATATTTGAAAGAAAACCACTTATTAAGTTGGCCATTTTTGTTAGTTATTATTGATTACTTTTTCTATTTTTTATCATAGTCAGTGGAAATGACACCAAAGAGATGATAAACATCTTTGAAAATATGGCTTGTCATACCAAAGTGAAGATCATTATGCTCTAATTGGTAAAAGCCAAGTAATAGATTAGCTGGATACATGGATATGTCATTCATGATATAAGACGTAGCATTTATAAGTATTTTTCCCCATTAAGAGAATGAGTTTCCTGAATCATTTTCCATAGCTTCAAATAATGATGTTTTTGCTTTACATGGTGTATGTTTATTTAAATTATTTTAAAATGGAGAGCTTTACCTGTTTAACTAAACAGAATGATTTATTTATGTTAACCTCACTGTACATCTTCCTTAGATATTTTATATTGCCGTGACGACTTTTGAGGATAAGACAAGGGCTGTAAATTCTAGGTGGAACAGCTAAATGGAAACCTAAAGATAGTTCACCTGGTGCTGGAAATATATTTATATAGAAAATGAAATCGATTCTGAAACATAATAGAGGTAGATGTGCTCACAGAAATGCAGGAAATAAATAGTGTCCTTCTTAAGTCTATTTGCTGGTGAGAATGAGCATCTAAATTAACTTGATTTGTCATACAGATTGACAAGTAATTTTATTCTAAACTTCATTTTGAGAAGTTACTTCTCATTGAAGCCTAATAATCTGAGTTGAAAAGAATCATTCCTTTCTTTTCCTTAGTTTAAAACATAGGACAATTGATTGAAAAATCTTTCAAATGCCAAATACTTATATAATTTGGTATGTTTACTCATAATTCATTATGCATAAGTATATTAGGATGGTTATAAAATTACTTCATTTCATTTAATTTGAACAAAATAATTTAATTTGAACCCTCCTTTTAACGAAGCTATTAACCTTTAACGCAGTAATACAGAGATTTTCACACTGCTGTTTCTGCTAATGAAACCAGGTGAATTGAGTTGACCATTCTCTCTTAACCTTTGGAATATGAAAGTCTTTATCACAAATAATGCTTTGAGTTGAACAGCAGGCCCTTAAATTCTTTGCCTTCATCCTTCATCTGAATCGCCTGCATGCATTTCCTAGAACTGATAAACCGTCAAGTGAGTCATGAGATGAGGCTTTAGGGTTAATTTACAGCACTGCTGTCTTCTACACTGAGTAAATCCACTTTTATTTTCTTAAGACTCTACATAAATATTTTGTAAAACAATTCTGGTTAATATGTGTTCTATTTTGTGTTCTTCATTCTTACAACATTGAGGAGAAGTTTGGTTAAAAGGAAACATTTTGGAAAAGCCAGATACAATTTGGGATGCTTTCTATTCACATAAGATCTCTATTTCAAAATTCTGGAGATTTTTCCACTTGGGTTAAAAATTATTAAATAATATTGTAAGTAGTGAAAGCTGTATTGATTTAAACAGTAATGCAGAGATAAAGTCGAATTTTTGACTTTTTTCCAGCATATTTTCTTTCTATTACTTCTCATTTCAGACATTTGAGTTCAGAATATTTTCTAAAATATGCCAATAGATTTATTTGTACATTATATTTTCTTAGTTTACATGGTGGTATGCTTATCATCATTCATCAATCTGTTATTTAGTCTTAAATTTAAACTGATTTCTTGGGGATTTTGTGAAAATTGGCATTTGTCTGATGACTGATGAGTGAAATGGGTGTCTTCTAAATTGCATTATCATTAATCATCCTTGTAAATTTAGACATAAGTTTTACAAATAAAAGGGTTTTTGTGCATGAACATGAAGTCTCTGATCATTTTTCCTTTAGGAAATGTGATTTTTTAATGCCAGGCCCAATTTGTTTTTCCTGTTTAAGGGATTTAAAGGTTTTTTTGTATGTGTGTGTGTGAAGAGATCAGCCCTGTGCTAACATCTGCCAATCCTCCTCTTTTTTTGCTGAGGAAGACTGGCCCTGGGTTAACATCCATGCCCATCTTCCCCCACCTTACATGGGATGCCGCCACAACATGGCTTGCCAAAGCCCAGGCCACCACAGCGGAGCACACACACTTAACCGCTTGTGCCACCAGGCCAGCCCCCTAAAAGGTTTTTAAAAATTATCTAGCCAGTCTTTTTTCTTTTCTTGCAGTTTCATTTGAAATTTGATTGAAAACTGAAAGTAGTGTGTTTCAGTAATGATTTCATGTCCCAATTTTTGCATTTAGTGGCCATGTAACCTTGTAAAATTACTTAACGTCCTTGAGACTTCCTTATCTGTAAAGTGAGGGTGATAATCAGGAGACACTACCTATGAGGAGTTATTTGAAATTCTCTAGTGTTCTACAAATGTTAGTTACATTTTCTTGGGTAAATCCAATTGATAAAACAGTAATTGTGATGCAGAGATGAAAGAAGAAACAAGGCAGGGGTTGGGGGGGCGGTAAGAAAGATGTGTGTCTGAAGAAAGACCCATCCAGGACCAGCTGATGAGTCTCTGTTCATGGATGATGACCACCTACTGTGACATAGCCATTCACAAAGCAAGTTGTTTTCCTTTCAAATGAATTAAAAATGTGAAACAGAGGAAATATTTAAGTGGATCTCAAACTTTAGCATTATAGAATCATCTGGAAGCCTTATTAAAACATCAATTTCTGGGCCTTACTCCCAGAATTTCTGATTCAGTATGTCAGAGTGGAGCTGAGAAATTACATTTCTAGAAAGATCTCTGGTGAACTTGAAGCTATTGGTTCAGGAACTACGTTATGAGAATAATGAACCTAGACTGTGAATGAGAAGAATGTTAGAAAATTCCAGCTGGTCATTTAGTAAAAACTTGGCTAGCATTTACTTTGCTGAAGAGAGACTTTATTTTGGATTAGATGACAGGATGCCGATTACTGATTGGTCCTTAAAATACAAGAGTCACCATGTAATTTACCATTAGAAACATATAATTTAGAGTTCAAAGGGAATTTAGAGTTAATCTTCATCATTTTCCAAATGAGAAAATGGAAGCCAAGAGGAGATAAGTGACAAATAATTACTGAAAAAATTACGTAATTATAAAAGTCACACAGAAAGTTCCTGAAAAAATGAGCACCCAGTGCTCATCCTACTACCAACAATGACTCTAGACAATATATTTCTTACCCAAGCAGGCAAAGAAATAGAGGACACATGAGCCAGAGAGATTTACTCTCACCTAAATATTTGTGGGGAGATGGACATAGCACATTGGGGGGATTTCTCATGACTCAGTCAGTCAGTCAATCACATTGGCTCTAAGACATTAAGATGCTTATTACATCCATGGATTTTTCTTTCCAATTATGCAGTTAATAAAGACTCATTAATGTTGTCAAGAATCAATTAATTTCTCATTATTGTAGCCTGGATTAAAGAAGAAAAAGAATACAAAGTCTATCTTTAGATTGTTCTGGATTTCCACTTAACAGTATTTAAAATATTTGTCTCCCTAACTGGAGCCTCACCTGCCTAATTGCTTAGTTTCAGTTGTTTCTCATTAACATGTAAATCAACTTGTTCTCATTCTAAGGTGGAACAAAATACATATGCAGTGGATGGGCAAGGGTATGATGCAGAATTGCTTTGGGCAGTTTGTTGATGCAAATGCAGGGACTGCTGCTCCATTATAGTCACATCTCAGGAGAAGCTGCCTTATGAGATTTCAGGCAATTGTATCTTTGCTGTTCTACAGCGATAGATTGGTTTGTTACCCTTAAATAGAAGCAATCAACTGGAGTCAAATCATTTGGTAGAGGCGCAGCAGGCACAGTCTGTCCTAGAGCCACGATGCCAAAGAGCTGAAATGTGTTTTGGTAAAGGTTTTATGTGCTGGGCTTAAAACTAGCTTCTCTTCCTGGAGCAAGTGGTGATTTATACCCAGGAGATGGTAAAGAATGCTGACTTAATTTCCTTTTACTTCACAACTAGGAGAAGAAAGATAGCTGGTTTAAGAAACGTGTTATGGTAATTTAAAATTTAAAAGTATGTGTATATTTGTATACATAGAAATGTGTAAATATATTTTATACAAAATACACACACACACACACACTCTCACACTCACACATCATCTTCCTTGCAATAAGGGATTCCTGGATGCCCTCTGAGCTGACTGTCACATATAGGTGCTGGTTCTAACACTGGCCCATGCTCTTTGTAAAGTGCCCTCGGGTCCCACTTAAAGTTCATATGATATAACTGGTTTGGGGCATTGTCGTTTATAGCCTCAGTAAAATGTAAAGCCTCAGTGTTACCACACAAAGGGCATGATCTGCTGGCCACAAGACAAAAGCCAATCGTCAAGAGGCAAGATGGTGGAAAAGAAAGGGCAGTTTATTACAGCTTGCTAGCAAGGAGGAAGATGGCCGACTAATGTCTCAAAGAATCACCTTAAAGGGACACAAAATCTTACAGCAGTTATATAGGCTGGTGGGTTATAGGGGAGAGGGTTAGGAATGTTGACCTTGTGGTGTTACAGACTGGGAGTACCACACCAGATCTTTCAGTTTTCATTGATGATGGCTATCAGCATAGGCTCTCTGTTCGAGAGTCATCACATTCCTAAGGAACTCAAAAGAACAAAGTTATCTTATCGCAGCTGGGAGGTACATGCACAAGTAGAGGTCATAAAATCTACAGAGCAGTTAGATCTGGAGGATGCATATCCAACTGGGTTAGTTTGTCAGAGGTCGTTCAAAGTTACAATACGGTTTTTCTTTTCTAGAATATGGCTTCGCTTATGTCAACCTTCTCTTGAGCCAGTATCATTAGGATAGTGTAAGAACCTCTGGGACATTGAATTGGTCATCCTGGAGTACCATTAGCCTTGTTCCCTGACCAACTGAGTTTACCCACTTTGGAGAGCAATATTCCAATAGGAATAGCATCCATGTTGATTTTGTCATTTTAGATGGATTTTCTTCACTCAAAATTCTGAGACCCTGGTAAAGTGCAACCAAAAAACTCCTATAGGTCTGTATTCTAGACTTATAAACCAGAGCAATGAAGATCATGTTTTTGGCGTCCAAGAAAGAAGCTGTGAATCTGCTGTAAGTATATGCATATCATACCAGATATGCAAAATTAACTACCCTAACTCTCTCTGGGACCCCAATATCCTGATCAATATACGTTCCCAGTATACCCTTGATGTCACCACTCTGCATTATTGCCATCATGGGTCCTGTGTCCTCCCCCATGCAGAAGGCAGTGGGAGCCAGGATAACTTATCAGGGACCAATAACTGGATATTTCTGGCAAAATGAGCACCAGTACGGCTTCCCAGAGACTAGGCCTCTTTAAGTCCTGCTGTTTCATCATAGCACAACATCCAGCAGGCAGTGAAAGGGCCCCTTTGTCCATCTAAGCCAGCATGCCCCAAATGATGACAGTATTGCTTCTTGAATGTGTAGGAATGTACACCTTAAAGATTAACTTTTTAAAGAGTTTTGGCTCCTTAAAGAAAGATACGTTTTTTATTAAAATCAGGGTATTATTTTAGATATGCATAAGCACTGTGATTGAAATAGAGTTCATAACATTACCTTCATTTAACATTTTTTTCTGGTAATTAATCTACTTGGATGCTGAGGCATGAAATAGTTGCATGTGGCTCCCAGGCAGGTCTTCTGTGCCTACAAGTGAAACTGCATATTAAATAAACCACTACTACTACTTTCAATAAGTGTGAATTGTTACCTTCCACATACAGGAAACTGGACTAAGCACTGAAGAACACATTAGAGTTGTAAGGTCATCTATGGCATCCCATAATTCAGAGGACTTACAGTTTAGTTGGGTGAATCCAGAACCAGCTACATAATTTACAAGGCCCAGTGTAAAGTGAAAATGTAGGGATCCTCATTCAAAAATCATTAAGAAATTCAAAACAGCAACAGCAGAGCATGAAACCACACATGGGGCCCTTCTGAGTGTTAGGGGCCCTGTGTGACTGTACAAGTCACATCAGCACGTGAAGCCAGCCCTAAATGAAACAAAAATGGACATTTATTGAGCATTTCTGTGTGATAGATGTAATGTGCTAAGCTCTTTACTTCAAATTATCTTATTTAATTCTCATAATGACTTTGTAGGTTGGTTACTGTTACTCAGTTTACTGAAAAAGAAAATGAGGCTAAAGAGTTTAACGAGTAGGTCACATAACTGGTGGGATTTAACTTCAGATTAGACTCTAATCAAGAGTCCCCTTATTTAAAGGACATAAGACATACATATAAAACTGTAACTCAGCCTATGAGGCATCAAATGCTAAATGTCTGAATGGTATATTCAGTCAATGTTTTAATCAATGAATTGTTTTTAGGCAAGCCAGCTCATAACAGCTATGATGTTGCACAACCTCTGAAAAATTCAATTATCGTGGTATAAAATTAGATCAATCAATAAATCAGCCAGTGGTAGGGATAGGGGAAATCACTAATACTTTTGATTTGACATTGTTTGGGAAAAACTTAATTTAAAAGAGTTTAATTTTTTGTTTTATTGTCACAATTTCTGACAGCTCAGCCAGTTGTCCTCTTAGCTGCCCTTGTAGGAGATGATGTGAGATTAAAACAAACCTGATTAATAGCAGTATCCTTGACTGCAAGCTTCGACCTTTGACCCTCAAGAGCTCCCTCAGTGCTGCTAAATTCTTCTTTTCCCCCACAGCTGAGGTTTAGTTTGCTAGGACGGAGTAACAACATTTATGTCTTAAGGACAAAGCCACCTCCAAATATTGTGTTTCCTTGCTGATTTACTTTGTGAGCACACAGTGACTTATACGTATAAGAAAATTTATGCCCCAAATAATGACTTGGATGCACTTGAATCATGTAAATTGTAGACTTCTGCTTAGTAAGCATTCCATTACCACACTTGTCAAACATCTAACAGATAAGTATTGTGTTTTATTAGAATACATTAGACAGCAAGACTCTTACCACTTTATGTTAGCTTGGATTAATGAAGAAACTAGATCATTATTCCCCCGAATTTAGAGAATCTTAAAATAAATCAGTGCGTGAAAAGCATTATTCTAAGTTAATGTTTATAATATATGTCTATAAATATAAATATTTAAAAAGTTTGATGAAATTAACAGATAAGCCTGGATCATTTTGTAGTGCCGGAAGTTAAAGAAGTGCTGAAAAACCACAATGATGAGGCTATGTCAAAGGGACATGGAAGCCAACTGAAAGAGCTCCCAATGGCGAAAGCTGGAACAACTTGAGCGCCACAGTAAAGGATGTGGTGTTAGAATATAACCCAGAGTGCAAAATAAATATCCTTGCATTCATACTGATATAAATAAATGATGGAGTAAATAATAAATGCGGAAAAGTAGACAAATGTTCTTACAGAGGAACATGAAGTAATTTATGTAGATACTCTACCATCGAAGATAGGGAGCAGAATTCCACACCCCTTGAAGTGTGGGCTACACACAGCACCTTCCTCTAAAAAGCATGGTATGGAAAAGGGGAAAAAAGAATAACTTTGCAGTAGAGAAAACTGACAAATACTTCCTCAGCTAAGCAATTAAGGTTCATATCATTGGTGATGACTCATGGAACAACATGTGATATGTGATGCAAATGGCGCCTTCCTATCTGAACTTCCTCTCCCAAATCCATAACCCCAGTCTAAGCATAAGAAAAACATCAAGCAGCCTTTAATTGAGGGGTATTCCACAGAATACCTGACCAGTCCTCAAAACTGTGAGGGTCATCAAAAACAAGGAAAGTCTGAGAAACTCACAGTTTGGACATGCCTAAGGAGACATGATGACTGACTATAATGTGGTATCCTGGAGCAGAAAAAGGACAATGGGGATGAACTGAGGAAATCTAAATAAAGTAAGGACTGTAGTTATAAAAATAATATTAGTAATTATATTCAGCCTCAGTTATCACAAACGTGTTCTTGTAACAGATCGGTGTGAACTAAGATCCAATCCAAGATCACGAGTTGCATATATTCATCTCAAGTTTCTTTTAATTTTCAGTAGCCTTTTTTGTGAGAGAATTTTGACTTGCAGAAAAGATGATGTCGTTTGTTCTATAGACTATCCCACCGTCTGAATTTCTTTTATCACTTTCTTGTAGTTTCACTTTCTTGTTGCTATAACCTTAATTATATTTAAATTTAATGTTTGTCAACATAAAAAAAAAAAGAGTAAAATTCTATTGAATGACCTTTCCTTTGGAATTACAAAATCAGTTTATCAAATCATCCCAGGGCTTTGCATCTTTATACATAATGTTAAATAATGTTATGTGGACAAAATAGTTATTTAAAATAGTGTTAAAATGTTGGTCCAGCTACAGTCATTGTACAATCAGTTAATGTACTAATTGCAGCTAATGCCAAATATAGATACTGTGAATGTTCCTTCCTTGGGTGGAATGATGATTGATGTCATTGAATGAAAGTATTATGCTTTGTAAAAAACAAACAATCTGATTTAAAAATGGGGAGAGGATCTGACTAGACATTTTCCCAAAGAAGCCACACAGATGGCCAACAGGTACATGAAAAGATGCTCAACATCACTACGCATCAGGGAAATGCAAATCAAAACCACAATGAGCTATCACCTCACATCTGTTAGAGTGGCTATTATTAAAAAGATGAAAAACAAGAAGTGCTGGTGAGGATGTGGAGAAAAGGAAACCCTTGTACCCTGCTGGTGGGAATGTAAATTGGTGCAGCCACTATGGACTGTGGAATAAAATACCATAAATAAGACCACAGTCTTTAAAATGGTATTACTTCTGTAAAAATCATATCTATTAGTCTGGTTTTAACACATTAAAAACAATACCCATTGCAGGAATTTATGGCTCAGAGAGAAGTCACCTGGTAGCAAGTCAGAGTGCCACGTTTTATTCATGATGCAGACAATAAATTCCTCAGTTCCCTAAGTGATCTAACTAGTGAATTAACAAAGCATCTCCATTTGTCGACATACCTGGTTTCCAGTTATATTGCTTTCCTGTCAAGGCCATATCCTCATTTGACAGGCCATATATGTATAGGGAGTCCCCAACTTGTAAATGGGTTAGTGTTACAAAGGCTTATTTATAAGTTGGTGGTTTAGAACTCAAAATACATTTTTCACAGAATCCATTTTATGAATGATAGATAAATTTACAATCAGGTCCAGCTAATTATGTTTTATTTGTATTTATTATCACTGTTTAGTTTATAAGATAATTTTATCGTACAAAATTGGGAAAAGATAAAAAAGTAAAAATAATAAAATAAAATCACCCTCATAATATGTTAATCTAATCTTTTTCCTCATTTATATAAATATATTTTTACAAAATTAAAATCATTCCATATGTTTTTTATAACTTGCTTTATTCATCTAACATTTGAAAAATATTGCTGTTGTATTTTGGGGAGGTTTGTTGGTATTTAATTTTTTATAACAAAGTGAGAGAATATATCAGAAACTACAAAAAGTCAGTAACGAGTGTCTTATAACAAAGAGCACTAGACCACTGCCGTCTCCAATGCCCTCACCCCCAGAAATAGCCTGTTTCCATGTTTTACTGTTCTCGCCAGTATTTCTTTTCACATTTATAAGCAATATGCCTATACTGCCATTTCTTTTTAAATTGTTTTGAATTAAAAACCATCAGTAATAGATTCACGTGGTACAAAATTCAAGCAGTATATTGGTTATATGGTAGAAGTATTCTTTCTACTACTGCCCTCTATATATTGACCAAAAGTTTCATAAGAAAGCATGCATGGGAGGTAAAGTTTTCAAAAATTTAAACTAGTCTTACATTCAACTGAATTTGGCTGGGCTTAAAATTCTAGGTTGAAAATCATTTTCCTTGAGAATTTTGAAGGCATGGTTGTATTGTCTTTGAGCTTTCAGTATATCTGATAAGTTCTGTGCCATTTGTTTTCTAGATTTTTGTATAAGATTTGTTTCCTACTTGGAAGCTTTCAGGATCTTTTCTCGATCCTTGGTGATCTAAAAATCTCCCGAAGATGTGCTGTTTGCATCTCTATATTTATTCATTTAGCTGGGTAACCAGCCATTGAAGTCTAGAAACTTGTATCTTTCAGTTAAGGAGTATTTTGTTTGATATAGATAATGTTCTTTTTGGAAATTTTATTAGTCAGCTGTTGAGCTTCTTGTGTTGATTTTCTATTTTATTAAATTAATTTATTTTTTTATCTTCTGTTGTATAATATTTGTCTTTTTTTCTCATCCAGAGAAACTTTCTCAATCTTATCCTCCAACTCTTGTCTGAATACTTTATGTCAACTGTCATATTTTTCATTTCCAAGTGCTTTTTCTTGTTCTCTGATTGTTCCTTTTTTTCCTTTTTTTAATAGTCTACCGTTCTTGTTCGATGAATGCATTATCATCTGTTTTCTGTCTTTGGTATGAACTCCTTTACATTTAAATAGTTTCTTCTGTTCTGCATTGTGAGATACCACAAAGTTGACTAGAAACTGTCTGCATGAAAAAGCCTTGGACTTCACTGAAGGCCAGTTTGTGGGATGGTGGCATTTACCAATGGAGATCTCCAGATGCAGTACCTGTAGGTCTTTTCTCTTGGTTAATTCAGTTTCTATAGAAAAGGACATTCCAAACTCCTGTCTGTCAGTTGGTATCCTGGAGCTGGGCCAAAAACAAAAATGGGGCTAGGAAGTTTCACCATTCAGTATGCAAGCTTTAATGTAATCCCTATTTTTTCAAGTCCAGCCCCTTACTTTTTTGATCCACTCTGCCCAGACACCCCAGGTGTACAACCTCTCGGAAGAACATACCTCAAAATTTCTTCTTGGTATGAGGAGTGGTAGTTGTCAGCAGGGTGGTGGAAACTTGGAAAATTCTGATGTAGATTTTTGAACAATCTCTTTGATTCTGCCACACCTCACCCCCATCTTCCACGTGACCAGTTGTTCCCAACCGTTCTGGGGTCCTGCAAGGCCAGTTTACTTGCTTCTAGTTGGTAAGCCCCCTGCAGACTCTTAAGTTTGACCTTTCTCTCTTCTGCCAAGTGATGGACTATTTCTCTGCTTTCTTCTGGATGCATTGTATTCAGATTACATGTGCACTAGAATTTGCTTCAATTTCTTGTGCTTAGGTTTCTTTGGTGACTTTTGAAAGAGTGCAGGAGACACATCTTTAGTCTTTGAAGTCTCAATTAACATATATCAATCATTTCTACCATGTGATTAAATATTCCTCCAAAACACATACATAAACATATATACCTACACCTACATGCATATACTCATATTCTAGTTCCATCACATGAAAGGATGACCATAGTTTATTCAACTAAATCCGTATAGTTAGACTTTAAGGTTTTTATATTAATTTTTCTATTTCTCTATCACAGAGACAAAAATTATCTCATACATAATGAATCTTTGTATATGTCTATGATTATTTCTTCTAATTCTTAGAAGGGAAATAACTGAGTTGAAGTTAATGAAGAATTTAAAGCCTTTTGATATACATTGCTAAAATTGTTATCCCCCACACTCAGAAATATGTTATCAGTTTATACTCTTATAATGTACAAGGCTTCCCATTTCTTTACTTAAGCAAAAATAAATCTTATTTACTTTTTATCTTTTCCAATTTGAGAGAGAATAAGTAATATTTCTTAGTGTACAATTGTATTTTAAATTTAAAATTATCCATCGTTTTTCTTTGTTAATCCCTTTTACTGTAATGCATAGAAAGAATTTTCTACCCTAATCCAGATACTTATGTAAATTTTCTTCTTTCTAACTCTACTATAATTAAATAGTAAAAATTTTATGTTACTTTATTTTAATCTTAATTCTTTAAGACATCTGGAGTGTAATAACAGCTAAATTACTTTGAATGCTTACTATGTAGCAGACATTACTTTAAATATTTTATATGTGTAAAGTCATTTGATTAACTTTCAGAAAAGCATTACTATTATCCTCATTTTATAGATAAAAAACTAAAATTCTTTAGGCAGAGAGTTTTTTTTCCTATTTTCACACAATTTATAATATTACCTTATCCATTCTGCTATTCTTGGGTGCAGTGTTCTAGAATTGTCGATTATGTTAAGAATATGATGGCGTTGTCCAATCTTTTATATTCTTACTGGTTTTTTGTCTAATTGTTCTGTCAATTACCAAAACGGTTATTTTTAAAATTTCCAACCGTGATTGTGGATTTGTCAGTTTCTCACTTTAGTTCTGTCAATTTTTGCTTCCTGTATTTTGAAGCTCTCATAAATTACATAAACAGTTTTAATATTATATCTATCTGAATAACTGACCTTTTATCTGTATACTATATCCCTTTTTGTCTATGTTAATCTTTATTTTCCTTAAATCTATTTTGCCTGTATTCTCTTCAGCCTGAAGGCTTCCTGTAGCTCTTTTGTATTGGATTTCTGCTGGTCATGAATTCTTTTAGTTTTTCTTTATCTGAAATGCTTTTTATTTCACCTTCATATCTGAAGTGTACTTTTGCTGCATATAGAATTTTTAGTTGACAGTTCTTTGTTGTTGTTTTTGTTTAACACTTTGAATATGTTTTTTCAATGTATTCCAGCCTCCATTATTTCTGATGAGAAGTCAACAGTTAAACATATAATTATTCCCTTGTATGTAATGTGTTATTTTTTTTCTTTCTGCTTTCAACATTTATATTCTCATTCTCTCTGTCTCTCTCTGTCTCTCTCTTTCCCTTCAATAGTAACATTGTAACTGTGGTGTGATTCTGTTTTTTTTCCTCCTCCTTTAGGTTCATGGAAATTCTTGGATCTGTAGGTTAATGTGTGTGTTTTTTAACCAAATGGGGAGAAATCTGCTGCCATTATTTCTCCAAATAATTTTTCTGTTGTTTTCTAACTATTTCTTGTTCTTCTGAGACTCCAATTATGTGTGCATTGGAACAATTGATATTGTCTCAAATTTCTAAGGCTGTGTTCATTTTATTGAATCATCTTTTTCTCTCTTGTTAAGATTGGAAAGCTTTTATTAATATATTATAAAGTTCAGTGATTTTTTTTTTTTGCCGTATCTAATCTTCTGTGGAGTTATTCTAGTAATTTTTTCTTTTAACTTTCAATCACCTTTATAGTTTTCATTTCTGGGTTGATATTTCCTATCTGTTCACTCATTGCGACCATATTTTTCTTTAATTCTTTAAACATATTTATATCAACTGCTTTGAATTCTTTGCCATATTGAACACCTGGGCTTGCTTGGAATTGCTTTCTATTTGCTTTCTCTTTTTCAGAATATGGGTCACAGTCTACTATTTCTTTGCGATATTTGGTAATTTTTGGTTGAAAACTGGTCATTTTAGGTGATACATTGTAGTGACAATATGTACTAGGTTACTCTGAGAGTTGTTGGGCTTTTTTCTTCTAGTAGGTAATTAATTTACAAAGTCAAACTGTACATTCGTCTCCCCTTGGGGAGCAGAAACTGATGTCGCTGCTCTGTTCTTTCAGTGTGAAGCTGCTGTCTGGCACCCTGAAGGTGTCTTCTGAGTCAGTACAGTTTATTGTTCAGCCAAAGATATGGACAAAGTTTATATGCAGATTTAGAGACATCCTCTCTGTGATTCTCTTGCTTCTGTCCCTTCTTTTGTAAACTTTAGCTGCTTTGTCCTCTGGGTAAGACTTCAACTTTTTGCTTCTCAAGCTGAGCGCAGGTTGCAGAATGCACTCAATCAAAAAGGCTATTAAGTGTCAAATCTGACCTTTTACAGGTAGATTTTTCTCTCACCCTGCCTGCTTTTTTTCTGTGCCCCATGCTGTCCTCCTACATGTGTCATTTGGTGGACAGCCGGGGATTTGGATAGAGTTTATATTCAGATTTTGTGTCTCAACTTTTCTGCAGCTGTTTTGCTTCTGAGATTCCCTCCCTAAGTTTCTAGCTGCTCTGCCAGCCTTAGACTCTGGTGAGACACCTTGAGCTGATAAGTGTTCAGGTCTACACCACTAAAGCTGCAGGGAGGTGAGGAATATGCTTATGCAAAAAGTAACAAACTCACACTTTATACCATTGTAGTTGCAATCTTTCAAGGATAAATCTCCTCTCATTTCTGCTTGCATTTAGTCACTCTCCATTTTCTACAATAGTGTTTTTTAATAATATTTTTATTCAGCTTTTGCAATTATTATCCTTGGGAGGGTTCATACAACCATTTCATTCTGCCATTACCAGAAGCCAGAACCCTATCTCCAAAATTTGAAATGTTATCTTATGAGATACTAGATATTAATATGCACTTGTGTGTATTTTTGGGCTTTCTAGACTATAGCAGTCTGATTTAATTATTGTTGTTTCAATATCTAAATATGCCAATGACTTTATTTTTGAATTTTGAAGTTGAAATTAATGACAGTTCCAACTATTTTTATCTATGTATATTGTGTGCCTCTTTCTATTCACGTCTTTTCTGTCAATAAAATTTTGTCATTTTTTTCATAGTCTTTCACATTTTTGATCAGATTGTGTCTTATTTGGTATATATATTTGATAATGTCTGTTGCTATTATGAATCAGATCCTTTTCATCATATTTCATATGTGGTTATCCTTGTAACATAAGAAAGATATTAATTTTTTATCATTTTTATAAACAGCCACCTCATTGAACTCTATTATTGTAATTGATTTTCATTTGATTCTCTTGGGTTTTCTTAGTACTCAGTGATTACCTGGAAATAGGTAATGATATTTTATCTTTTTTATAACACTAGAATCATATTATTACCTATCCATTGTGGGCAGGCTTTCTTTTGCTTTATGCTGCACTTGAAGTCGTACTCAACACTTATTTGCACCCCCATCCCCACCCAAAAGAAATTCTATTCTATCGTATTGGTGCCCAATATTTTATAGAGGAGCCTTAGTAGGAGATATGAATTGCATATTGCATACACGCACACCATATTATCATTAAACATGTCTTCTTAAAATTGTAATGTAGGCTACCAAATGTAGATTTGCCATCTCATTCTGACATTCCTGTACTCACACTCTTCTTTCTTCCTCACTAGCTCTTGCTCTCTAAATTGCCTCTAAATCTCTGTCCTCAGTACCTTTTGACTCATAAGCCATAGATGTCTCCCTCTGGAGGTGGAGAGAAGGTAGGTGTTCTGCTACCAGATAAACGAACAAAAATATAAACAAACGAAAGAAATCTTAATCTGTTAAATTGCCTGAGAATGAATCCCAGAAAAAAAAGAAAGAATCCCGTAAGTTACCCTTCTCTTACTCCTGATATAAATGGGAACATCACTAATATTTTACTATTGAGTATCATTTTGGCTTGTGGCTTGAGATTGAAATTCTTTATCATGTGAAGAAAGTATGTTTTAATTACTGACTTACTGAGATTTAAGGAATGTATGTTGAATTTATCAAATGCAATTTTATTATCTCTCATAATTTCTTATTTAATTTATTGATGAGATGCATTATATGACTATATTTCCCAACATTAAGTAACCTCATATTTTTAGAATATAACTTACTTTGTAATCATGTATTATTCCTTTTAAAAATTGCTGTGTTTTTATTTAGTAGTATTTCATTTAGAGTTTTTTTCAATTATATTTATAAATGAGGTTCATTAAATTTTTCAGTAGTTTTCTCTTTTTGCAATCTCCAGATTTTGTATCTGTGTTTTTTAACAAATAGCAAAGAATCTCTAGGGAAAAAACAGTTTGTCTTTTTAAATTTTGGTTTTCTATGAAGGAAAGGGAGGTGAATGTATTCATAAGAAAACCCAACTGAAAGAAAAAAATATTTGTTCAAAAGAGAAGAAAGGAGAGGGGTGTGTGTGTGTGTGTGTGTGTGTGTGTGTGTGTAGGGGAGTATTATATGTTATAGCCATATGCTGGTATATATTAGCTACAGTGCTTATCATGATCTTTTTTATCCTAATCTTCCATAATTATTAGAGTTTGTTTGTTTGTTTTCTGATGAGGAAGATTGGCCCTGAGCTAATATCTCTTGCCAATCATCCTCTTTTCGCTTGAGGAAGATGGTCCCTGAGCTAACATCTCTTGCCAATCTTCCTCTTTTTGCCTGAGGAAGATTGTCCCTGAGCTAACGTCTGTACCAGTCTTCCTCTATTTTGTATATGGGACGCTGCCACAGCATGGCTTGATGAGCGGTGTGTAGGTCCACACCCGGAATCCAAAACTGCAAACCCCAGGCCACCAAAGCAGAACATGTGAACTTAACCACTATGCTGCTAGGCTGGCCCTTAGGGTTTTTTTAAACTGAACTCTTAGGGTATTTTTCCTGGAAAGATATATGATTACAAAACTCTCTAAGACTTTGGTTTTTGTAATTGTGTTTCTGCCGAATTCACATGTGAATGGTAACTTCTCTAGACAGTATAAAAATTGGTGACAACCTTAGTTCTTTAAAAATGTGTATATTACTTCCTTGTTTTCTAGAGTTTAATGTAGAGGAAAGTATGAAATCAACCTGAACTTTGTTCCATTTAGGCAATATACTTTGTTTTAATGTTTGGCTGTTTTCTGATGCATATAAGTTTCTGTATCATATAAATTCTAATTATTCTCCAAGAAATATTTGCTAATTTCATTATGTATTTTACATGATACCTGGAAAATCCTTTATATCAGATACTCTGGTTCTTTTTGAGAATAGGTGAGTTTTTATCTATTATAGTTTGACAATTTTTGTTTTGCCTTTGAGCGGCATAATCATGTAGTGGTTATACATAGGGCATGGGCTCTGGAGCCAGACTGAGATGGAAACCTTGCACTTCTACTTACTTACTGTGTGACTTTGGGCATGTTTCTGTCTCTCAGTTTCCTCATTTATAAAATGCATATAGTAGAGAACAACTAACAGGTTTGCATGAGGTTCCAATGAGATAAAGCACTTAAAGAGTGCATGGTATGTAGTAGACATTCAGTAAGTGTTAGCTATTTTACTGTTTCTCAGTTTGTTTCTGACTATTCTCTTAACGCTTCCTAATCCATTTTTAATTATACTGTTTCTCATAATTTTAATATATTATATATTTACATTCAAAATTTGCTTTCCATTCATGTTCTCTACCTCACTTCTTGAGATTTCTGCTGTATGTAATCTGTTTGTAATGCTTCTCATGAAGATTAAAATTCTACTATTGAATTTTAATGACTTTCTTGTTTTTCTTACATCAACACATTTTCTTCTCAGCCCACTTTCTTCCAATCTCGGTTGCTCTCTTATTATTTCTACCATGCTTTTCTTTTTCCCCATGGAAGTCATGTTCAAATGCATTTCAAGCCCAAAGCATATGCTTTCAGAAATCTATTTATGTAGGCTCTAGTAGATCCTTCCCAAATGTGCTGCTACCTCCACATCCTAAGGGCTATGTTCTCCTTCTCTTATGTTGCAGACTCTTGTTGCCTCCGCCTCAAACTTTTTTTTTTAATTCCTGAAGAGGGAAAGGAATATTTAGGTCATGTAGATAGATATTCCTTGGTTCCCTTTTCTGTACACCTGACTGTATGTTGAATCTTCCTCAACTATCTTTAGCTGGAGAGCTGGTTGATGTAAATTTGTAGTAAGCCTTTAGTTATTCAACTGAATGTCAGATGGCAAGGACATCATTTGACCTCACTTCTGCATATGTCCAGCATCTTAAAGCAGCAGCACAGGGTAGTCCCAGGAGTCACAGCAGCCTCAATAAGCAGAAAACTAGCAGGACAATAGGGTATTTCTCAAGGAAGCAGCCTGGGACCCACTAACTAGTGTGAAGGGTAATACAAGCAGAAAAGTAGATATAGAAAATTGACTACTGGTCTCCTTGATTTCACATAAGAGAAGAAATAAACATAAAGTTTCCCTTCATTGCCTGTAAATAACCCAAGTAGGTTATATAATGAAAGCATACAACTCTCTTGACTGCACTGGGCTCTGATTAATGACAGTCTTTAAACCAAAATTTCTATTGATTAAAGACAATTTTTGAAATGCAAGCACTAGTTTCATGTTCCTGGACACCTGAGATTAAAGAAGTCTCCTCTCCTTCAAGACATAGGGGAGGTAACTTTGCTCACATATGTTTCTTCAACGTTCTGCACTTCATTGCCCCTTCTCTTCTTTTGTCATTTTCAATGAAATTTAAACTTCCATTAAAATTTGAAAAGTACTAAGGGAAAAAATGAACTATAAGTGTCTATCTTCAAAGGACAAAAGGCAATGAAAGTTAAGGAAATAAGATGTGTTTAATATCCTATTTTATGACAACCAAAAATTATATGAGAGCAAAATGAAAATGAAATAAGATATTTTTATGAAAATTGGTTAAAATTTTACATGTGAGTTCCAACCTGTTATTAAAATTTTCTGAGCCAGACAGAAAATTGAATGCAGACAAGGAACAGCACTCAATGACAGTGACATTTCCTGACAGAGCAACTCTTTGCATATCAGCAGGGCTAATTATATTCAATCTGGCAGCAGCAATTTAACCCATTCTCTGGAGGAAAGTGCTTCTTGTAAGACCAATGATCTAAGCATTCATCTGGATGCGAATCTAGTTTGGCAATATGTATTTACAATGTATAATTAATTTTCAATGGCTAATGTATGAATGATAAACATAATTTTTTATATATGCTGTGGAATCGTTAGTGTGTTTGTGTGTGTATGTATGCGTATGTGTGTAAGTGAAAGCATGAGGTCTCTTCATTTGGGAGCCACATATAAAGCCACGTTAAACAAATGAGATATTCTCTCAGGCACCTTAAAGAAATTGTTATAAGGTTAACCACTTTACCTGAAAGATGATATTTTGCTAATCTCAGCCGAAGCATATACTATCAAAAGTTGGTAATTGTTAGTTGACAGTATCACGTCTATAAGACACAAAGCCAAGTAGTGATTATTCAGGCAAAAATACATTGTGTAACTGAAAATATCAAGATTGGATTTAGCACAATTAAATCAAAAGCTTCACTTTTACCCTTTACGGCTCCTTCCCATCCAATGAACACTGTACTCCCCGCTGCCCCCCATCTCCTACATACACACTGTCACCTTCCAGGGATCAGATATCTGGTTCTGTGTTTGTGAAAAGTAGGAATTCTGCAAATTCTGCTCTGCTTTAGAAGTGGGACAAATTAAAAGGGAACACTTCCTTTAAAGATAAAAGTGGGCAAATAGGAGTGCTGGACTCTGAGCATTTCCTTATGGATGTGCTTAATGGAATACTTTACACAAAATGACTCTTCAGCCTCTATCAGCTCAAAGAATGACCTATCTTGTAGCCGATGGATCCTGTATTTATTTGTGAGCCAAGTCCACAGCTTACTCAGGCTACTAACGAGAGTGGTTTACGGAATTTGGAGGACAAAAGAGAGGCCTTCCCTCTTTTGTGTCTCAAGCTTCTCCTTCCCACGTGTTCTACCTCCTTCGCACCCATGTAATGGACAACACCCATGTGGGGAAAGGGTAAATAGGAAGCACTGCTATAATATTTTGAGTTATTTGTAATTAAGTAAGTTCTTTATAGCCACTTCTACGCAAGTTCATTTGGATCCACATAAAGATCTCTTCCTAAATGTCTGATTGGGCTGAGATTTCAAATACTCCAGATTTCAAGCATTGATAATCAGTTTATTCATCTTGGCCTTGTTAGTACTGACTGAAAAAGTTGATAGTGATTTAAAACTATGTCCTGTCCAATTTTCCCTTTCTATCTTCTGCTTTAACATATTAAAATAACTCTCTTATTTTAGGCACCTTGTAGTAAACTGTTATAACCTTTTATGGAACCTTTGTGACATGAAGGGGTCAGTGTAGGTGGTATCTTAGCAAAATAATCTTATTAGTTCCAGACAGCAATGGACCATGGCAAAATGGACACCTTTTCCTGGATTAAGTGATTATGTAAACATGAGCGTTATTAATTTCCTTAATGTTTATTATATCAGGGTCAGTTAAGAACATTAAATTAGCTCTGTGCCAGGGATAGCATGATTTGTGACCAGTAAGGATAGAAGGCTCATGAATGAAATGAGATAAAGATATTTTGGCCTATAGCTATGGAAATGACACAGCTAGGGCTCCTCACTCATAAATATAGCTCACCCAATATAAGCAACTAAGAAAACTTTCCTGGACAAACTTCATCAGTCAACTCAGGCTTAGAAAAAGTGAAGTACTATTAGGAAATTCATAACCAAAAATGTGTTGGACAAACACCTAGAAAATTTTTGCCAAGCTTTTGGAAGACAAATTTTCCCATGTAATTTTTTAACTTCAGTTTCAGATGTTTTTAGTCAGGGAGAGAGTCAGAGAGAATTTAAATTCTATTTGTAGCATTTTGAAGTTAATCTTTGTGTTTTAAACCTGTTGATTCCATTAGCATTTATAAAGAAGTCATATTCTGAGCACTGTGCTATGAGATAGAGAGAGATAAGAGCGTATTAAAGAAAAGACTTTTCTCAGGGAACTTATGATTAATTTCAAAATTGGTAGCTACAAATATGAATAGAGAAAATAAAACTAACTTAAACACATAGGTTGTTTGAGTATAAATAATAATAATACATGTAGCACAGGAGAAATCAGCTAGGCTTATTAGTAGTATTTATGTTCCTTTTTGTTCTTTTGTATGTGAATTTTTATTATTTGTGCATTTGGTTTATTTTAATTTGTAGTGCATATTAATAAATGGGCCAATAAAGACAGAGCTTACTTTTAGCTCAATATTTCTGTTGATAATAATAAATAATATCCTTGCATTCTAAGAATAAACAGATCAATTTTATAATAAAATGGCAAATTATGCTTCAAAAGTAGGTGAGAGGGAAATTGATGAGCAATACTACTTAATTATTAAGACAAGTTTGCAGTGATAGCCACAATAATTCTATTCATTTATGTGACATTTTATGGTTTTGAAAGATTACTTTCTCATATGTTCTCCTATTTTATCCTTAAAAATCTTGTGAAGATTACATGGCAATTATAATTATTTTTATTTTATACAAAACAGTAAACATAGCCAGAGATCCTGAGATAATATGGCTGGTGAATGGTGGGTCGAGGATTAGAAGCCAGATGCTTGACTATTAATCCAGTGTGCATCAACTATTCTGGAAAACAATAAAAGGTAGTTGTGTCTCTTTGTGTATGTAATAGTAGGAGGGCAATCAAATATAAAAATTGAAAGAGAGACATATAATGAGTGGTGAATGCAGAAGAGGTTCTCCACTCCATGAGAATGTTCAAGGCGAGAAAGCCCAGAAAGAGCTTTATGTAAAATTCTAAAGGAAACACACGTTTCCAGCTAGGTTTTGGAGGAAATCATCAGAAGAATAAAAGAATCAGAGATTGAAATTAGTAGATAACAAAGAGGAAGATGCCTTCTTCAACTGCAAGGGCTGTACAGTTATTGGACCTGGACAGGAGAGGCCTCTGCACTGAGCCAGGAATCCATGTATCCCCAGGAGCCCAAGCCCTGGCTTCTGCTCATGCTCCAAAATTCCTGACCAAATGGCCCCAAGCACATTTGAGGACATGTCCAGGCCTCTCCCCTGGGTTCAGTTTCCCTGGAGTGGTTGCTTGCAGGTGAGAAAAAGTACGAGCAGATCTTGGATGTATGGGTTGAGGTGTTTATACGTATGTGTATAGGCGACTGTCTGGTGCAGGCAGGTCGGGGGGTGGAAAGAACCCATAAGACTCTGATGGGCCTGAAGTTCTAAATTTGAACCTGGCTTTTCAGGATGTTTTAAAGCTATATTTGTGAAGGCAGGGGGATTAACATTGTACTTTAACAGTTTGTCCGCTCCATTTAACATTTAGATGTTGAGTCATATGGTACATGGACCTCCAACTATAATGTTGCATCAGGGTCCAAAAATGTTAGTGGCACACCCGTTCAAAGAGAATCACTTTTAAACAAAAATTATATACTAAGCAGGGTTAAATGAAAATTGAATATATATATATATATATATATATAATGTAATCTTGATTATTCAAAAGAAGTTCAAATCTCCAAGTCCAAATATATTGGGTATTTCAACTTACAGTTGTGATTGTGATTGCTTGAACAGATATTTATTTTTTAGGAATCGTGTAAACAAAGAGATATCAGGAGTGTAGAGCTGGGCAAATAGGCTTGTGATTTCAAATAAGAAAGTGAATGTCAAAAACTCTAGACAGTTACTGATCTCTGGAGATATTCTTGGTTGAACTCTTGAACAGATTCTTTGGAGCACTTAGAAAATACAGCAGTAACAAATAAGGGTTTTCTAGTGTTCTCAGAACAAAAATTATGAGAAATGAAATTAACTTTCCTTTATTTCAGGGCTTGCTACAATGGTTCATTTAACATAAATTCAGCAAGGTAGTTAGGACAGGTTCTCATGATATTCTATCATGGATAAATTCAAAAAATTATACAAGATGATAGTAAAGATAAGAGAGTTTGTATCTGCTTGAACAACCCAATTAGTGCATTCATTAACAGTGGGCCATTGAACTCAAACATTTAATCTGATCTACATTTTTATTGACAGCATAGACTCTGCATAGCAAGTTTATGGTTGACTCCAAACTTGGAATAATTAGCCAATCAGTTTTATGATTGAAGCCTAACGAGACCAGAATGATGAACTGAAATTACAAATATGAAATTGAACCCTAAACAAGGTGGCTGAAAGGTCTGAGGGGCATAGGCCTAGTTTAAAATTGGTGCTGATTGTGTGCAATTCAATTTTGTGTTTGGACTTTGCCAAATAAGCATGAAGTTCAGCTATTATACTAGCCTTCAGTATATTTCCAGTCTAGATTCATTACAGATTTTTGTTTTTCTAAAGAAGGAGAGAGAAGGTTTGCACACTAGTTCCTGAGATGGAGATGATGAAATGGAGAACCGACAAGCATCTCTTGTCTTGTTGGCTTGTAGGATGGATCTGACTCCCCCAGAAAAAGTCGAGGAGGAACAGCAGCTAGAAGAGTCTTTTATTTCAACCAATGTAGCTTTATTTCCTTTCTGATTATAAAACTGATATGTTAATTAGAAACAATATTCCAAACAGTAAAGTTAAGTACAAAGAATAAAGCGAAAAAATCTCCTGAAGTCTCTTTACCCAGGGATACCCACTGATAATGTGTGATTATCAGCATTCTGGACATCACCCTATGTATGTTATGTGAATGTGATCATTTTGTGCCTGCTATTCAGAGACCTAGGCCATTTGGGGAGAAAGCTCTTGTGAAACTTAGGACAGGATCCCTTTCACTTTGGGTCCTGGATTCCAAAATTTATAAAGTTACAAAGCGGTCGGAGCAGGAAACAACATTTTCCTGGAGGGCAACAGCGTCAGAGGAATGCTTCACCCAAATGGCTTGCAGGAAGCAACCTGCAAACCTGCACTAGACTTAAAGAGATGGCAGATTTGCACCAGGTAGTATGGGAGACACTACTTTGAATGTGACTTTATGTTGGGGCTAAAGTCTCGTGTGTCTTTATTGGGGGAGCAATGTTTGGGCATTGAATATTAATGTTCATGTTATTTGTACCAAGAGACTGTGTCACCTGGCATATTTTGATTTTACTAGTAAGGGCTTGCTGTAGCCTCAACCTCTGATGGGGAATGCATTCCCTGGTAACCTAGGCTAGACCGTGTGTGAGTTGCATAAACTCTTTTTCTTAGACTAAGGAAGCCTAAGCAGAGGGGCCAGGAAGAGAAGAGGGTAGGAAGAAGGTGTACCCTGAGGAGCGGGAGGATACTGAGGGGCCTCTCTTACCACACGAGCCATACGAGGGACAAGTTCCTAGAGAGAAAAGCAAACCAGGAAGAGGGAGTCCAGGGACAATATGCCCCATAGAACAATCGGATTTAACCTTTACTTTTGAATACTGAGGTCCCCAACCCCTAGTACTATGGTTCACCAGGTCCCCTGGTGTAAGCTACCTTAGAATAGAGAGGTGGAAGGGCATAGAAATAGAAAAGCAAAGCTTGGGCGTGCTTACTGGTTAAATGTTGTAGCTAACAGTCAAGATCCTCAGTGTCATCTTCACACTATTCCTTTATTTTTACTTTCTTTTAAAATGACATTATAATTCAGCACTAAGTAAATGCTAAGTACTGATTTGTCTTCTTTAATCCCTACAACTCTTTGGAGATTATTATTTTCATTTTCCTGATGAGGAAATGGAGACAGAAAGATTGAAGTAACTCGCCTCGTCACACAGTGGTAAGAGGCAGCACTGGAAGGTGTACTCAGGAGACGGACGAACCCCAGAGCATGTGGTGCTCACTGTGCCTCGTCTCTCCTCCCACCCTCCCAATGGTTTTATTTAAGCTCCACTTAAATACACTGGTTGAAATAGTAGGGGGTTTGTACTTGTTGTACCTAAAATTGACTTTTCAGAGAAGATAGAATAAAATGGCTTTGTATTTCTGTTTCAATTCTCAAGAATTTCAGATTTTAAAAAAAGATGCTGAAAGAAAGTGATTGCTTTTAGGAATTCAATCATTCTCAGAGATTGTAATCACACTGACTTACTTTATGAATATATATATATATTCTAAGGTTTTTTTTAATTTGGAAACTAAAATCTAATTTTATATTATAAATAGAATATGTACATATATATGAATCTTTGAGGTTGAAATCTAATTTTGTATAATATACGGTATATAGGTGTGTATATGTGTGTGTATGTCCATAACACATAATCTTAGAATATTATTTTATCAGAGGTTTGGATTTTAACCAAACGTACATTCAAATGAAGAGGTAAATTCAACTTCTTTGGCATGCATACACATTAAATCTTTAAAATCTTTAAATTACTGAAGTTTGAAAATAATTTAAATAATTGAATTCATTAATTAGACTCAATTTTCAGACTAATTTATTCATTCAAACCCACACTCACTTTCCAAAGTTTAAAAATGTTCACTGGCAAATTCAGGTATAGCTGGCATCTGATCTTCACTTTGAAAGTATGGTTGATCATTCAAATGGATATTTTCCACAATTATGGAAACAAATAGAAACCAAATGAAAACTTAACAAGAGATGTTTTCTCACCATTCTCTCCCACTTTGGATGTTTAATGGAATTTGAAGATCCTATAAATCTGGCCCTTTAGAGAAGTGGATAGAAGTTTTCCTTTATCTGAACTGTGGTATTATTTTTCATGTAAAATGCCCTAACAGATGGGAGAGTGACCCATTCTCCCTACGTGTTATGGATATTGATTGTTTTCTTTGAAAAAATGGAAAGTTAATGCGTCTGCTGAGTCCACAGAACAGATTCTGTTGAGAAATAAAACTCATTTTCAGTAACTTAGAGTTGGAAACAAAACTCTTGCCAAGAGATTCGTTAGGCCTTTACAAGTACAATCAAGGTGTAGTTCAGATTGAACTAGGCGTGTGGATCTTTACAGATTACATAAGCATTTTCATGGTTTACCCAAGGGATGTGGAGAATAGTTATTTCCTACATACAATTAAAAAGTCTTGCTTTTGAAGCTTAGGCTATAAGTAGCATGGTTTTAAAAGAAAACGACATTTTGTCTGATAAATTATTATTCAATATTGCAAATATTGATAATAAAATAAACCCATTCATCTTTCGTTTATACCAAAGAATATATTTTATGAAATTCAGAAGCATGAAATGGGATCCCTTGATGGTTAACTTTTGCTTTCCTTGCATATGTTAATAGTAGAAAGAATAAGAGGATAATGATTTTTGAGGACAGTTAAACACTTAATTTTCATAAGTAATTTAACTTGCTTCATTCAACAGAATTTTCTGCTGGAGATAATTTACTTGAGTCATTCATTTTCATCCCAAAAGATGACTTATGTATCGGTAACAAACTGAAGTTGTAAAAGATCACGTGTATAACTGTCCCTAGAAGAAACAAGTTGGTCTAGGCTCAGCATCCTGGCCATTGCAGTCTACGACGTTCTCTCATCAGCAGTCAGCCTCCTGTTCCTCTACTTCACCCAGACCAGAAATGACTGAAGCAAGATTTGGACTAGTTCACCTTTCAAAAAAAGAATTAATCTCTCTGCC
Organism: Diceros bicornis minor; assembly: GCF_020826845.1. Taxonomy (NCBI): domain Eukaryota; kingdom Metazoa; phylum Chordata; class Mammalia; order Perissodactyla; family Rhinocerotidae; genus Diceros; species Diceros bicornis. The sequence goes on along the minus strand of NC_080742.1, from coordinate 16,570,411 downwards.
TATGAAAAGAAGAACCTGACCAAACCTTTTAAAATTGTGGCAAATTTGCAAATACAATTACAGTCAACAGTGTTAATAATCTAATACAAAAAGAAATGGAAGATGTTGGAGAGCAAGAAACTCGTTTTAACTGAGAATCTACTGTGTAACAGGCATAAGAATCTATGCATCATCCTGCTTTTCACTCCAAAGCAATCTTGTGATAGAAATATCCCAACTGCCTGTTTCAAATAGGAGCAATCCTAGATAGCGAAATTAAATTATTTGCTCAAAGGCAAACTGCTGTTCACTCCAGGGCAATTTGCCTCCGAAGCCTGTGGTGTCTCTGAAGTTCTGTGCAGCCTTTCCTGACCGTGAAGATGGTTCTTGATCCTTTTTGAATAATCAGGATCAAGAATGAGACTTAGGGTCATAGTGTTGCTTCTGGATTTAGCAAGTTTACATGTGACTTGTCGATCCAAATCATGACAAATTAGAGTTGGTGCTTCCCACCAAAACAAAGCCCACTTTTGGTAGTGATATTGGTTTAAATGTTTAGATGTGTTTCTGATTTTATTCATAATTAACCTGGTTTTCTAACCTGTGTGTTAGAGATGAAGTTGAGTTAAACTGTAAGGAAAGGAAGTACTGTGGGCCTAAGTAACTGGTTTAGTGACTCTCCTTTTCTTTCCCCAAGGACAGATTCACTTCCATGCTTCCCAAGGGACAACTATGGGGATGTTTTCACTACTTAGTAACATGGGAGAGTGCATTATTGCATTGGGTAGAGTTGGTATGAAAGAACGTTTTCATTTCATATCTGGTGCTCATACCATGTAGATTTTTTGGTTGCTCTTATTGGTTTTGTTTTTCTAACACTAATTTCTTGATCCAGTGTTTCTCAAAGTATGATCCATGGACCACCTGTATCAGAATGCTGCTGGCTTAATTAATATAGCATCACTATTATTATATGTAAAAGAATGAAAATGGTCTATATAGAACAGTTATTGATATTTAAGATTTATTTCATTAAAGTATGTTAATTTTCATTTGGAAATATTTTCCTCCACTAAACTTACAGATAATTTTTAAAGATAAACAATTTCATTAATATTTTGTCCCTCCAAAATACTTCCTTTTCTTTCTTTTTTTCTTTTCTTCCTCACCACCTTCTTTCTTTTTTTCTCTGTCCCTTCTTTCCTCCATCCTTCTTCCTTCTTTTTTTTCCCTTCTTTTTTGCCTTCCTTCCTTCCTCATTCCTTTCTTTCTTTCTCCTTTTTTTCCCCTAAAAGCTCCTATTAACTCAGTCCATAACTACATGTTACACATTAGATAGACATGACCATGAGCATACTGAGCAGGGTCTAAGTGTTTGTTTGTTTTAAAAGATTTTTACTTCTCAATTAATTTAAGCACTGGCTTTGTGCTAGTTCATTCATTCAACAAGTTTTGTTCCTATGGCTATGATATAACGTGATATATTGAGTTCTATAATAGAGCTATGGACAACAGTTTGAGAATCCAGGGGAAAAGGTGATGAACCTGGCCTGGACGACTGAGAAAGACCTCACCAAGGAACCTGAATGTGAATCAATTATAATGGCTGTTTTACACTTAACATTCAACATTTCCTACTTTTATGAAATATAAAGTGGTTACTTTTTAATAAATCTAAGGAATGTTTGGATACATTTATTTATGATTTTTCATAACTTTACACATTTTGTATACACAAAGTTCTAAATCTCTCATTACCTATTAGAAAACCGGATTCTCCATTGGTCACACCTGTCATTTATCTTAAAATACATTGTTAATGTCTTAATATTTAATATACAGAGTTTAGTAACTGACTTTCTACTTTTAAAGAAATAAGTTAAAAGTACATTAAATATATAATCTAAAGTTTGACTTAAACTTTAATTTTTTTTGTATTTCTTCTTCTAGTATATAGGTAGATGGTTTCAATGGAGCAAATTTAGGAAGGTTTTTAAAATAGAATGATATTACTGGATTTTATCAACAAATTTTTTTTTCTTTCACTAAATGCATTTAATAGTTTAATTTCTGCTGAATATATTTTTGATAGATATTTAGAATATATAGTTATATAGATAGTATATATAGATAGAAGATAGAATATATATTTTGAAGGAACCCTAAATTAGAGAGAGAGATAGAGACAAATCATATCACAGGTAGATTTTTCTGTTCCCTTACCAGTAAACTTGCTTTTCTTGCCTGAAATTCTTCCATTAGGCCATGATCCCATGGATCACTCTAAAACTTGATATACTTATGCTCATGCCATGATATCATAGTGTACCTGTTTTTAGTGCTAGATTGCAATGTCACAGGCGCCAAAGTAGGATTGAGTCCTCTGCTATGGCTACTGTCCACAGCTAAGGGTGGGGTGACTGCAGAAGTCAGCGAGGATCCACAGGTCCTGCTCTGACTAATGTAACCTTTTCACTGTCCTGATTATCCCATTCTTATCATGACTTTTCCACTACGCATACCATGCACAGGGAACAGCATCATTAGAGGCAAGGAGGCCTGAAAGTGCCTGGCCCGTTTAAGACACTGCAAGTACTTCAGTGTTGCTTAAGTAAAAAGAATAGAGAGAAGAGGCAGAGTCCAGATTCTGTGCAGTTCTGAATACTGTGCTAAAGAATTTTGGACATAATCTTATTGTTCAAAGCAAAAGAAGAGAACCAAAACCTCGTAAAGCCTTCTATGAAGGAGCTTCTGAACTACAGGAGTGATAAGATTGTGGTTGTGGAGAGCAATATAACTTTTCTCTTAACAGCCCAATAAAATGATATGGATCAGCCAGCCCTCCTTCCCCACTGTTTCCAAGGAAGAAGCTTATATATTACTCTCATCAGTTCTTGATCCAGTATCCTGCTTCTGCTGAATTCTTCACCCCTGCTCTGCATCTTTCCATCTTAAATGACTGTCTTTTTCCCTTGCATTGCTTTGTTCGTCACTGGAAACCACCCAAATTCCAAGGCACTGGTGTGTGTCTGACATTTACTGAAGGCTCTGAAAACTGAACAGATAATTCAAACAGCAACTTTGAATTAAATATTATACATCACTATTCTAAAATCCATCAGTCTTGCCTCCAGAGGAATTTTCTCTTAACCATATCTCTCCATTTTCTTGAGACCGGCCATTGATCCAAGTCAATGTTCCTATCTTTCCAAGTTGCCATCCTCCAATTGTGAATGCCTTTAATTTCTTAAGCAGAGCCATTGGACTCTCTACCCATTATGCCTTCCCCAAATTACAGCTAAGTGCTCTTTACACATCCAAAATTACATTAAAAAGCTTGGGTAAGCAAAGACCATCCATTTAGAGTCTCCAATCTCTAGTAGCACAAATGGAACAAATTTGCTACACATATAGGGAAATGTAATAATTGATAGAGGTGGTTTTGCAGATTAGTTTGGAAAAGATGGGCTCTTCAATAAATAGAGTTAAGGCAAGTGACTATGCATATGGAAAAAAAAAAAATCTCTCCCTTCTTTGCACCATATGCAAAAATCAATTCTAGGTGAATCAAATTCTCAAGAGAGAAAGACAAATATTTTAAATTCTTAGATGAATACATGGAAGATTATCTTTATGACCTTGGTGTATGGAAATATTTCACAAACAAGACACAAAAAATGTAACCATAAAGGAATATATTAACAAAACCAAATATATCAAATTTAAGACCTCTTGTTCATGAAAAAAACATCGTCAGAAAACTGGAGAAGATATTTGCCACATATAGATTGGTATTCATAATAATATTAAAATATTAAAATAATATATAATAAATAATAATAAAATATTGAAATAAAATAATATTCTGCCACCAACAGATTGGTATTCATAATAATATTAAAAAACTCCTGAAAAAGAATAGGGAAAAGCAAATAACCTGATCAAAATATAGGCAAAACAAATGAATAGGCATTTCATTGAAGGAAAACATAACTGGGCAATGAATATGTGAAAAGATGCTTAGCTTCATTAGTAAGAAGGAGAATTCAAATTAAGACTCCAATAATATAAACATCTTACTCTAATTTTAAAAATATGGCAACCTAAAGCTTCTGTAAAGATGTGGAGCAATTAGAATTCATACACTACTGGTAAGAGTGTAAACTGGTACAAATGATTTGGAATAAATTTTCTTATTTTCATGTAAAATGCACAGATAACAGGTCATGGAGAAATCTGCACATCTGTACAAACAGGCACATAGAAGAATGTTTATAGCTGCTCTGTTTGCATTAGCAAAGGACTAGAAACAAACAAGAGAATGGACTCTAAGTATGGACATCAACCTGGATGATCTCAGACATTGTATTTAGTGAAAAAAAACAATATCAGAAGACATCCTACCATGTGATACAATTTTTATAAAGCTCAAAAATGAGCAAAATTAAACAGTATTTGTTTACTTACAAACATAGGTGAAATAATACATAGCTGAATACAATGTAGAAAAGCAAGGGAATATAGAAACAAACCTTGGGGGTAACCACAGAGGAATATACAGGGGGTTGCAATTGCATTGGGAATGTTGTCTTTTTCAAACTGAATGGTAGCTTTGTCCTGTTTGTTTCACTGTTATGTTTAATCACTACATTTATGTTATATATGTCATAGTCTGAGAGAATTATTCTTCCTCTGGGTTCCCAAAGAACACTGTGCTCCTCACATACTCTAAGGGGTGAGAGGAGGCACATGACATAATTTAATATTGTCCTAGTCTTAAAACCCTTGGCCCCTAGCATAGATCTTGTTCTTTATGATTGTTTCAGATTTGTTTGTTAAATACACTAATGATGAGAAAAGTGAAGGTAGCAAGAAAATCCTATCGGAAAATCATTTCTAAATAAAGAAAAGTTAACCACACTATTTTATTTTATAATTCCTAGTTTTGCTGGATTATTTTCTTGCCTTGTACAAGACAAAATAATAGATTATAAAGCTATTTTGGTCAGGCACTTAGCTGTAACTATAAGGAGGTGATAAAGCAAACATTAAAATACAATTTTTAAATTTCATATTAAGCAATATCATTGCTGTGTCCTAAGAGACAATAAAAAAAGATTTCCAGCCATGTTATATTCATTCTGTGTTTAAAAATAAGCAGAATGGCTATTTTTTTCCTCTAAAAAAAAGTCTCACTTAGGAAAAAGTAAAGTTCAACTCTATGTTTATTCCTAGACTTGTTCTGTTGGCTTGAGATCTTCATTATTTGACAATGAACAATTAAAAATATTAAATTCGAGGGCCAACCCCATGGCTTAGCGGTTAAGTGCCCGCGCTCCGCTACTGGCAGCCTGGGTTCGGATCCCGGGCGCACACCGACCCACCGTTTCTCCGGCCATGCTGAGTGCGCGTCCCACATACAGCACCTAGAAGGATGTGCAACTATGACATAACAACTATCTACTGGGGATTCGGGGAAAAAAAGGAGGAGGATTGGCAATAGATGTTAGCTCAGAGCCAGAGCCGGTCTTCTTCAGCAAAAAGAGGAGGATTAGCATGGATGTTAGCGCAGGGCTGATCTCCCTCACAAAAAAAAAATATATATATATATATTAAATTTGGTCAGTGTTTTGGATCATGTTTCAGGGACGTGGCAGAGTTGACAGCATAGACTTACTTTACACAAGTAAGATCAAGATGTGGATGCACTCAAAGGAAAGCCCAGCTTTCAGGATATAATTCCCAGTACACAGTTTTTTAGGAGAAGGGTGAGGGGTGGGTCTGGTGATACTACATGATTTTCCAGAAAAAAATTCAAAATTGCAGGGAAATAAGAATGAGAACATCTAGGCCACATTGAAAGATGAATTTATAATTGAGAATGTGCATCACTGGAAAAATAGGAAATAGCTCCTTTCTTAGCACAACAGAGTTAGTTAGATGTTAACTGATAGATTTATCAAAACTCTTGGAGAAAACAGATGTAAACTGTGTATTCCTTGTTAATTTTAATAATCCCATCATCATCTAAAGTCTTGTTTTTAGTGAAGTATATCTCTGCTTTGCTTAACTAGCATGTTACATTTCTCTTCTGAAACAGAGAAACATTACATTACAGTGGTGGTTACAAAACAGGGATTCTGGACTGAACCTTCCGTTTGACTTTTTGCTCCACCCATCACTGGTATGTGGTCTTGGGAAAGTGACTTATCCTCTCTAAGCCTCCGCTTTACCTTCTGTAAAATGGCACATAGAAAACAGTTAAGCAATACTAGTTACGATATTCAGCCTGCACTTGCATGACATTACCATCTCATCTGAAATTTTAGTGGCTTTGTTAGCAAACAATAATTTCTTATATAGTTAGGAAACCGTAGTAAGTAATTAAATTTTATTATTGATCATGATTCAGCTGCTATATGTTGAGTATCTACTATAAATCAGGCGCTAAACGTGAATAAAATCTGATAATCTGCAAGGTTTCTTATAGTTCAAGTCTAGCCAGTATGAAGTATTTAGTGCTGAATTTTGATACAGAAATTATTGTATTTTCATAAAAAAAGGAGTGTACTTAGAATTTCCTCCTTTGCTATGGAAAAAGATTTAAAAATAAATAAAAGCACCATGTCTGTTGACACTCCCATACTTCATCTCTGGGTCATTGTTAAGTAATATATCAATCTTAAGTATCAGAAGCTTTGCTTTAGAGAAGTTTCCGTCCGTTTTTATGATTGATAGGACTAGTGATTTGAGGAATCTCTCCACCTGTTCCTTATCTCTTGCATAATGGCGTTTAAACTCCTTAGCGTGACATACATGGTTTCTCGAAGATCTAGACCTGCCTTCCACTGAGAGCATCTTTCCCTGTTTCCTACACTCTACAGTCCAAATCCAAACTGAACTGTGTTACTTCTGCAGCAGTTTACTCTCACATGGCCTTCACTCTGCCTGAACTGCGTCTGGGTTGACCTAAACATTTGTAAATTAGATTTTATATTTCCAACTTTGTTGGGATGTTTTTTCTTGCTATCCCACATCCCAAATATTGCTCACTCTATCTTCTCTACAACTTTTGTATCCTATGAGTACTTGTATTGTTGAAATTATCATCAAATTGTGGAGTTATTTATTTTGATATTTGTCCAGCCAGCCAACAAGCCTCTAAAAAGCTGAGTCCATGTCCCCTTCATGTTTGTATATTCAGACCTTATTTCCGTATTTTGCATGTAGGAGGTGCATGATAAATATTAATGGAACTAAATTAGAATAGTGTTTGAAGATCCTTAAAAACTAAATATATTTAAAATTTGCATAAAAGGCAGTGTTTTCTGACCATTTGATGATTAATTGATTACTTCATTGATTTAACAAATATTTAGTGAGAATCTACTATTTGGCAAGCGTTGTATCATTTGTAAGACAGATGAGTCCTTGTTCTCATAGAGTTTACATTTGAATGTAAACAAATAAACACACATATAGAGTAATTCCAGATGGCAATAAGGAATAAAAAGAGAATAAACAGGGCTGGGGGTAGGAGATGTCAGCATTAAGTAAGGTGGTGGGGAAGATCTCTGAGGAAGAAAGATTTTAGCTGAGACTTTAAAGTTAAAAAATAGTGAAGATGAGGAACAACAGACTTGAAACCAGAGGAAACATCTGAGGAAGGGCCCTGAAGTGGGACTAAGCTTGGGGTTGAACAAATAGATAAAAATCAATGTTGCTGGATTTTAGGGCACAAAGAGACAGAGTTCTAAGAGAGGAGATCAAAGAAGTCAGTAGAGGCAAATCATGAAGAACCTTTTTGTCCGTATCAGACAGACTTTGGATTTTATTCTAAGTGCACAGGGAATCCCTTTCAGGTTTTAAGGGAATAGCCTGATCTAATTTAAGTCTTTGAAAGATATATGTGGTTGTTGTGTAGAGAAAGGATATAGGAAAGTGAGGATGGAGGTAAGGCAAAATAAGAAATCAAGAAATGAAGCTAGCTTAGGATAGGAACACTGGAGATGGACAAAAGTAGATGGGTATGTGATATATCTGGGCAGGTGATGGCTCAGAGGTGGAAGGTAAAAGAAGGAGAAGAATCAAGAATGGTTTGGGGCTTAAACAGCTAGGCAGGTGGTAATAGCATCAACCAAAATGGAGAACACTAGAAAAAGAATAGCCCTAGATGGCAAACTAAAATTTCTGTTCTTGACGTATTAAGCTTGGGATGCCTGTTAGCCAAGCAGAAATGTCAAATAGAGTTCAGGGGGAGAGGTCAGGCCTCTAGATATTCATTTATGAGTTATCATCTTATAGATGCCATTTAAAGGAAAAGGATTGGGTGAAATCACATAGATAACATCCTTTTTAGGGCTCGGTGTTTTGAAATGCTGGAATCTGTGCTCATTTTATTGGTAAGTTAGCAAATTATTCAGCAATTCATTAGTACTTGTTGAAAGCTTACCCTATGCCAGATTCTGGTGATATAGCAGAGAACAAGACAAAGTCCGTTGCCCTCAAAGAGCAAAGAGCTTAGATTCTCTTGAGGAATACGGTTAGCAAACAAATAATTAAATATAAAAAATAATGCATATGTGCTAAAGGAAAGTGAGAAGAAAGGCTAGAGAATGATACAGGATGCTATTTTAGAGGGTAGTCAGGAATGGCCTTTCTGAAGAGGTGACATTTCTGATGTAGGCAGATATAGATCACAGATATTTCTAATGTTTTACATTTATCTCCAGTACAAGATCCTCTAACTCTGCAAGGCAAAAGAAAAGATAACTTCATGTTCATTCCTAAAAAGTTGGCGTTACCTGGATTTATCAGTGGTTCATTTGGCGTATTTTGTCTTTTTTTGTGTGTGTGTGAGGAAGATCAGCCCTGAGCTAACATCCATGCTAATCCTCCTCTTTTTGCTGAGGAAGACTGGCCCTGAGCTAACATCTATTGCCAATCCTCCTCCTTTTTTTCCCCAAAGCCCCAGTAGATAGTTGTATGTCATAGTTGCACATCCCTCTAGTTGCTGTATGTGGGACGCGGCCTCAGCATGGCCGGAGAAGCGGTGCGTCGGTGCACGCCCAGGATCCGAACCCGGGCCGCCAGTAGCGGAGCACGCGCACTTAACCGCTAAGCCATGGGGCTGGCCCTGGCGTATTTTATCTTAATATGAGGTCAGTTCGGGAGTAGACTTTGACAAAGTCTAAAAACACAAGTAGATAATTTTGACACACATATAAATTAAGGTCCACCCTATAAAATATTTCTTATTAACTAATAATCTCTCCTTCTTATGAATTTTCATTTTACCAGTATTCCTCCCAAGACTAGCCCTTTTAGCTTACATAGTACTTATCTTTCTGCATTTATAAACTCTCTTCTTAGATTATAATCTTCACAAAAGGAGAATCCATCCATGTCCAAGTCATATCTGTATCCCTAAGACATCTAGAATAGCATCCAGCATATGGTAGCTAATCAATGAATGAATGAACTATATAAATTATGAGAGGTCTCTAAGTAGCAGATTATATTTTTATTTTATTTTTAATCCTGTTAAGCACAGATAGTTAAAAGGAGAGTTACCATTGTTTAAATATCACTTGGGTTTTTTTTTTTTTTTTACAATTTTTAATCTACCTGTAATCTTTCATCTGTAATAGTATCAACCATCAAAGCAGAAGAGGTGTTTTAACAAAAGATTCTAAGTGAGGATCCTTGAGGAGTTGGGGAGTTGGGGTTCGACATTTATAAAGCTTACCTGGGGAGCTTTGTCAGACTTTCCAAGCTCCTCTTCCCTCCTCTCTCACCAAAAAAATAAAAGATAATGCTTTTAGTATAAGGACTTGGAAAGAGCTACACCTCATCCCGTTGAGTTTCTTTACTTTCCTGAGCTGCTGTTCCTGATAGAAATATTCCCTATCATTCAAGTGCCTCGAGTCTGAAGAAAAAAATGTTGAGAAACTCTATCATAAATAATGTCTAAATAACTGATTTATTTTTCAGAGCTGTTGTTAGTTCCAGATGGCACTTTCATAAACAGTAGTACTAGGATAAATAAGCCGAATGAATTTTAGAAAATTATCACTGCCAAAGAAGAATGCGTTGGAGCCCAGTAATTGGTCAAGTGCTTTTTACCGGGTTCTCCTGGTAACATCCAGGTTATCTTCACAAGATAAACCATTCCTAGAGCAATAAGCATTGTCTGTTACAAAACAGCTGATGAACTGGGAGCCAGCAAAGTGCAGCCAACTGTGCGTGTGAAGACAGCCACACTTTTTGCATTCTATCTTTCTCATAAAGACTTGCTGGACGGCCACACATCTGACATGATTAGAATGCAGGAGCAGTGTATTAAAAATTGCAGTGTTTTAAGCCTAAGAAATGAGGTGGAAGTAGAACGAAATCTTGTCCATCTTGAAAAAGTAATATTTGTTCACAGCTTGCTCCAATTTTTTTTTTTTTCAGATTGTATGGTTAATGGAGCACTTGTTTTTTGTTCAAACTTTTCCCCTTTACACAGTCTGATTGACATTCCTTCCCCATATTCACTGGGGCATAGCGTTGGAATGTAAACACATAGCGGTACCTTATCAGAATGGCGTGTTGTATTAAAGATCATTGTTTCCCAGGACTTCTAAAACCTGAAAGGTACTGAACGTTAAATAATATTTGTTGTTAACAATTCAGTGATAATTCATATCACTTATAGCACTAAAGACTTTATCTGAAATTTTACTTGCAGAAGTAAAGAAGAAAGATCCATTCTTCATCGTCAGCTACAATGCTTTACCACGTTAGTCCTTTCCTGTATGGAAAGAGCACCCATTGTAATGTGAGGAGTTTAAAACTGAGGACGATGTCAGCAATGGGCTCTGGGAATGATCTTCACACTCTGTGCTTAACCAACTGGTTCATCAAAGATTTTTCTATTCATTCCCTTTGACGTTGCACATCGGTATGCCTCTTTCTCCAGATACCCCAGAGATTTCCCATGTGGGTAAGTGGACAGCAATAGGCCTTATGCTTTACTTGGCATCCTTTAAAAGTTATACTGTTACCTTTTCTCCCACAGCATTTAAATCCTTGGGAGATTGTTCAACAATACATTAGAATGATTTAAAAACTGAGATCATCCTACAGCCTTAGGCTGAGAGGAGAGTATTGTTTCCTTATGTGTTTAGAGCTGACCTCCTCTCCCTCACAATTTATTAAAATGGTAGAATACTATTGTTCCTTTCTCTAAAATGGAGATAAATCTTGGCAAGGGAGAGAGGGTCAGATCCTGACCCAGAGTAATCAGAATAATTTTAGCAGACGATTCAGTAATTAGCACTGTAAAATTCAAACAGTAAACTACTGCTTCTTATTGTGTTTGAAGGACAGTGTTCTTTTAGGAAATGGAAGGTGGTATTACTGAAATAACTTCATGCTAGACTTTAGTCTATAGTTAAAACTCTGACTTTCCAGAGGAATAGTTGCTTCTTACAAGTGGAGATATTTATAGATAGGCACCTTGGGTATTCTTTTAAGGTCCCTACCTTAAAGCAGTAGAAACTAAAACTCAGAGAGTTTTTAAAACACTTTTTTCTTAACAGAAGAATAAATTTCCAATTTCTTTATCAATTACCATTTGTCCTTTCTTGGAGATGGCAACTATATGTTTTCTTGCTTTGCTAATCGTAGGTACTACATGTTCGTAGTCTATTGCAAAGTGGATTATAGATGGATTGTTCTTTTTCATGTTTATTTTTATTGACATATAATTCATATACCGTGAGATCCACTCCTTTAAAGTGTACAAGTCAGTGGGTTTTGCTATATTTACAATGTTTTGCAACCATCACCAGTTTCTAATTCCAGAACATGCTCATCCCCCCAAAATAAATCCCATACCCATTAGCAGTCACTCTTCATTCCATTCTCTCCTCTCTCCCGGAAACTGCTAATCTACTTTCTTTATGTATGGATTTGCCTATTCTAGACATTCCATATAAAAGAAATCATACAATATGTGACTTTCCGTGACCACTTCTTTCATTTAGTGTTTTCAAGATTCTTCCATGTTGTAGCACATATCAATATTTCATCCTCTTTTATGATTGAATTATGTTCCATTGTATTGATATACCCAGTTCTGTTTATACATTCATCAATTGTTGGTCATTTGAGTTGTTTCCATCTTATGGCTATTATGAATAGTACTGCTGTGAACATTCACACACACACGTTTTTGTATGGGCATATGTTTTCTTTTCTCTTGGGTATATACCTAAGAGTGAATAGATGGATTATTCTTGAAACACTAGTTTCAAGTGAAAAAAATGATCAAATTACCTTTCAATATTTACAAAATTATTGGAAGACTATAATTAACTCATCATTTCATTAGAGAAGCATTAGCTCCTTTAGTCACCTTTTGAGGATTTGTGAATAGGCACCTGAAAAACTTATTTCCATCTGTTTTGCCTATAAAGACAAAAAAATGTGAAATTAGAGGCAGTGTGTGATTATGTTCCTGTTGTGTGGATTTTCTTTCAGTCCTTTCTATCACTTTATGTGTATATTGTTATTTTATTTTTTATGTATTAGTGGTCAGTATTAAACCAAAAAGAAAATAATTGAAAGACCAAGTGTAGGGGAAGAAAATTGCCGGAAAAAGCCACCCAAAGAAACAGTCATTCAAAGACAACATTAGATGGCTATGTATTGAACTATTTTCTTTATGCATATAGATTTTCATTATTAAAAAAAAATTGGAAAAGCACCAATGAGAAGGGTAGATTTTAAAGACAATAAAGTAATGTTTTCAAAGGATATTTAATGACATAGGCAAATGCACACAATATGATATTAAGTATGATGGAAAACCATACTCTATAAACAACAAATTGTATATATAGCAATTTCCCAATTTTACAAAAAAAAAATATATATATAGACCACATAAATATTTCAAAATGCTGTAAGTGGTTATCTTTGGGAGATTTTACATTCTCCTGTATGCTTTACTTAGTTTTCTAAATTTCATACAATTATTACAAATTACAGATATAATTAGAAAAAATAACTGTAATTCAAAAATTGTTTTTTTTATGCTTGCTATCAAGACAACCAGTCAGTTCAACAAAGCTTGCATCATTTTCAGAAAAGTTATCTACCAATTCTAGCATTCAAATGCATACAGATAACAGACCCCACTAAGGATTGTTCTGGATATTAACGACATAAAATAGAGACATCCAATTGTGTAGGAAAGGATGGAATGCTGTATTGCAAATCTGGAGCCTGAGGTTGCTGAAACATATCTGCTAGCAGCTCTTGACCAGACTTCGGTTGTCACAACTTGGTAGTTGCAAATGGCTTGTAGTGAGTAGAGGCCAATGATGCAGCTCGGTATCCTACAACGCACAGGACAGGCCCCTACAGTGAAGAGTTATTGAACCCAAAGTGTACCAAGGTTGACACCTGGTATAGATAATCCATATTTTAAACAATCAATTATTTTCTTAAGTTAGATGTCTTAAATGGGCAAGTCATTAGCTATTTAAAAGCTTTTCTTAGAATTTAGAAATGTAGTCTTAAATTTAAAGTTTGTACTTATGTGTAGGATAAAGTCATACTATAAATTTTACAGTTAAGTAAATATGTGACACTAAGATTAGAGCTAGTGTTGTTTAAAGATTTTACAATAAAAAAATGGAATTGAAATTTTGACGCTCAATATTGTTTAATGAAAAATTTATTCTGAAATAAATTACTTTTGGAAAACAACATTTCTGTACCTCAGTTTCTCATTGATACTATATGTGTGTAGGGTTTTTTTCATTAAAGTGATGACATAAATCTGATTTATTGCACTTCTACTGGAGATTTTATATGGAAATTATATTCACAGAGCTATTCTGATATATTGTTTAATGAGAAACAGGACTAGATCTTCAAGGCTCTCTGTTGTGTTAAAAAATGACATAAACAAACTGACTACTTGCAAAGTATATAAAAATTTATTTTCAGAAAAGATATAAGCACTACTAAAGTATGACTAAAAATTGTTTACTATATGGAATTAAGATGACCGAATAAAAAATAACACACAGTGAGAATCTGTTGTGAACCATAACTAGAACACTGAAACTTATTGAACATGAGTTAGAAAAGTCAATTATTCTTATTTGACAGCCAGTCTCTGCAAAGAAGGAACTTAGTTTAATTCTTCAGCCTCATCTCACACAGCAGTTCCCTTCACTTCCTGAGCTCCCAAACACCTCTCTTTTCAGGTTGGGGAAGGGGTGACCTCCCCAAAATGAAAAGAAACAAGGTCTTCCTACAATGGGGCCTTTGCTCATGCTGTTTTCTCTGTGCATGGCCAGATCCTGCTCATTCCTGTTTAAAAAACAACTCCCAACTCTGTCTACCCCTCTATTTATACAGATTTCCCTCCATTATTCTCCTTCTCAGTGCAATTGTTTCTCTTTAATAGTACTTGTAATTTTGTGATTATTTATGACTCGTTTGTCTTGTTTATTGTCTGTCTCTGACACTCTGACATCCGAGGGAGGAACTTTGTCTATTCTGCTCACTATGGTTCAACCGCTACGCAGAAGAGTCATGGCACAGTGATTATGGGTTGAATGCCTGGATGAGTTTGGAAAAGGGAATCAAACAACATTTTCAGGCACAAATCATGTGCCATGAGCTCAGCTGCGTGCTGATGCTTCATTAGTTAAAGAGACAGACTAATCTCTGCCTCCATGAGACTCAGAGTGTAATGGGGGAGATGCCAGAAACTCTGCTACACGGGAGGTGTGGGGTTCTAGAGAAATACATAGGAGGGGCTACTTGGGTGGTGAGAGAAGGATTCCTGAGAAACTAATGCCTAAGCTTTAACCTGAAGGATGAATAGAAGTTTTTCAGGTGAAGAAAGGGTAAAGAATGTTCCGGGCAGAGGGAACTCTCCCAAGTAACCGTTGAGGCTAGGGGCATGGAATTGCCATTCACTCCCACGGTGAATACAGGAAATATAGGTGCATATTCTGGGCATGTCTTAAGTGTTTAGTTTTGTGTAATTTAACTTTGGACATCAAGGCAGCATATTCAGTTGGAAGTTGAATGGGTCTGCAATTTAGGAGAGAAGTCTGTACTGGGGATGTGGGTTTGAGGACTGTCAAAGTATAGAGATGGGAATTGAAGGCATGGTAAGGATGAGATCTCCCAGAGACAGTATGCAAACTGAGAGAAAGTAGAGGAAAGCAGTGGAAGAGGTACCAGCAAAGACAGAGGTAAAGGGGAACCAGAGAGAGCGGTGTTGCTAAAGCTGAGATAGAGAAGAGTTTCCAGGGCAAGGGAGTGGTGAGCCATGCCAACCACTTAGGGCTGGAGGCCACATGCTTGGGAGACGTCGCTCATGATAGGGAACGATTTGACACTTACAAAGTCAATGTGATCATTAAGAGGGCAATTTCATTTTAGTGGTGGAAGCAGAATTCCAGCTGTAATGGTTAGATGAAGGACTAAGCAATATGGAACTAGAGGCAGTGAGTGTAAGTAATTTTTCCAAAGGTTTGTTGTGAAAGAGACTGAAGGGAGAAGTTATATAGGGTCATGGAGGATTATTTCCAACGTGGAGTAGAAAGTATGTCTTTTGGCTTTGAGACAGAGCCAGTGAGGATGGGGAAGTTGAAAAGGGAGGGCATAATGAATGGAATGAGTTCTCAAAGGTTAAGTGCTTTACAAATTTCAATACGTAGTCACATAGGTAAATTTGTTAAATACTTACAATAATGCTTTCACATAGATCCTATTATTCTTTCTGTACAAATGTTAAAAATGAGATTCAGAAAGTTTTAGTAATTTGCCCAAGGGCACACAGCTAATAAATGTTAAAGCTGAGATTTGAAATCTTGTCTGTCTGTTTCTAAATCTCGTGTTCTTTTCAACTAAACGATGCTGACAAGTTAACTGCTCCTCAAGCCTCTGCTCTCCAGTGCTGGTAACAATCCCTTACAGATTAGAGAACACTGAAGACGAGAGGAGAAACTGTCTTGGCTTATTTTAAATACAGCATCTCACTGTTTGCTCCTAAACTAAGGAAAACTAGATATCAGCAGCTGAAAAAATTTCTCTAAATAGATTGACTCATGCTCTGGACTCTACTCAAAGTGTGGTCAGCAGAGGGGTGGTATCAGTGTCACCTGGAAGCTTGTTGGGAATGCACATTCTTAGGCCCACTCTAGACTTCCTCAATCAGATTCTCTCGTGGGATCTAGGAATCTGGATTTTAACAAGCTCTCTCATATGCACTAAAGTTTGAGAGGCTCTGTATGGCTTGATCATTCTCAATTTACAGCATGAAAGTATTCATTTGAAAATACTTTTTTTTAAAAAAAGCAATTGTGTATTTAAGATTTAACTGAATGAAATTCAAACAAAGCCCAGATATGTAGGACCATCAAAATATTATTATGTTGAAAGGTATCCTGGACAAATTTATATTAGATAATTCCCATGTGGTAAACATTAGGGAACCAATTATGAATTGAGATGTATATTTAAAACTTTATAAACACCTGAAGTTAAAACAAAATTTAAATAGAGTGAATGAAACAAATAGAGTCAAAACTTAAAGTCACTAATTAAACTTTTGAGAACCCAGCAGTTTATTCTGGAATTGAAAGACAGAGGTGGAAAATAAAATTACAACAGCAATAAAAGAAAAGCGTCCCTGTGTTCAGAGTGAATGACGTCTTTGGTAATGATGGCATATACTAGTAAAGCGCTGTAGAGTTTCTGAGAGCAGACTGGACTTCCTAGAGTATTTTTGCCTATTATGTTTTGTTTGTCAGTGAACAGGTAATAGGTTTGTGGATTTAAGTTGACTGTAAACTGTATTATAACATTAAGTACTTAATTATTTGGCCAATTTGAGAAAAATTAATATCTATAAGACATTGATATTATAATTAGCATTACCAAGATTTTAAAGGAAATACAGTTCAACTTCGAATGCACTGAAATAGCTGGGCCAACAAGCACGTGTTCAATAAGTCGTGTTAGACATATACCGCCGCTAGTCCACATTTCTTATATTAATCATTTTCATTTAAACTTGAAAGAAATCATGGGTACCAGGAAATCATATTATACTATGCCCCATATGCCTATCATTTTCTAGTCTCTACCTTCGTTTCTTTTCTTTTAAGCTTCTGTTTTCATCCCTCTTTTCCATTCTCTCCTCCCATTCCACTCCTTTCTCATCCTCTATTCTATCTTATTCCCTTTTCATCCCTTACCTTCTTTCCAGCTTTGTACAAAAAGAATCTCAGATAATTTTCAAAGATAAAGGCACGTAAGACAAGAAGTGCTAATAATATGGTCGGAACCATTAAATATTAGAAAACAACATAGTGTTTACACTAAATATTATATCACATATTGGAATCTGTTTCTTATATATAAAGTGCTCTTATTCAAATATTGTTTTATTTGCTCAACAAAGGAAAAAGTCTATTTTTACTTTAAAAGCCTGTATATCCAATAGCTATTTAACTGATTCTATTTGTATTGTGACTCTGTTTACTTTCCTTTATCGTTTTATCTCTACTCTTTCTGGAGAAATACTTTAAAAAGAAAAATATTCAATATATTTTGGGTTGTTCATGAACTGTATCAGAAAAAACTATATTTCTACGTTTAAATATAGATGGCCAACATTTGGAAATAAGTTTCTATTAATCTAACAGTACATACCACTAAGGTTGTTCCCATAATTTAGAAATGAGACACAGACACACAATAATTTTATTTTTATTAATTTGTTTAGTTATAATATTTTGAAATGAAGAAAATAAAAGAAGAAAATAAATGACTTGGTAAAAATTGACTAACCAGTTGGTGTAACAGTGATGTGTAGGATCAATTACCCTATTTCACCAGCATTCAGCCTCCAATTAACCTGATCCTATTAGGTGATTCTATGATAAGAGCCAGTGGTAACAATCAAATATATGCAATGTTCAAGTTTTAAAAGTGTACGTCTGCCTCTTAGAATTTATATACAAGAAGAAAAACTCCTCAAGAAGATTACTAAACAGGATATTTAAGATAAAGCTGGACATCTTAATCTAATTGACTAAATCCAGCACAGACCATTATATGGAACAAGTTCCTATAACAAATGTTACCTATTTATAACCCAAAGGTCCAGTTTCAGAGCAGTTTTCAGGAAAACTGGAAGCTATGAAGATGCATGAAGAGTCAATCTACAATGGCAAGGAAACCTCAGTTACTTAGCAGATAAATTATTTCAATAAATCTACACATACCCAGCTAAAAGCCTGGAATTCTGAAGTAGTTGTTTATTCAAGGGCTATTATTGAAATGTTGAATTCTTATCTAGGTGGTGTTTCCAAAAGCCACTTTATTAGTGAAAAGGCTCAAAGGGAATGTATTGTAGATATCAGAGAACACTCTATGGCTGTTCTTTGAAAAGAAAAGTCATTGAAGCGGTAACATAAAATTAAGCTTTCTTAAAATCATAAAATTCAGTTCTATAAGGCTGGTTGGAATTTCTTTTGTAGTTTGAATTCATTGATAATTTTTAAGTTAAATACATATTTCTAATTTAAAGTATTAGCCAGTATTATATCTTTATTAGTGTTGCCTTTCATTAGGATGTTAAAATTCCTGTATCCTGGTTAGTTCATTTTGAATAGAAATTAATTATCCAATGAATACCATAGAGAATAATAGGAGTGGATTGTCTCCATTTAAGCTTGCTATTGCAATCACCATGATGACCAATTATTTTGGTTGTATCTTCCATAATAAAAATGGAAAATTTCTGAATGTCCCTAAAGAAATATGCCTAATTGACATAAGAAAATATAGAGAGAGCATGTCAACAAGTGAAAATTGATTTAATCAAAGCAAACATAAATATTGAGTGCATATACCATGACTAGAAGTTAGATTAGGGTGTGCTTTATTAAAGATGACCTCTTTGAAAAAAATTATTTTTGAACTACAAACAATGTGCAAAAATGTAAAGTAAGGAATTAGTAAGGTGTGTTTCATTGGTGTTTGGCAGGCTGAGGGCACAGCAGAGGGATTTTTGTAGAGAATTTTGAGTTTCAAGACCGGAGCCCACAACCTGACTCTGCTGTTTGGGCCGATCACTTAATTAATTTGTGTCTCAACTATAAAAGAGAAATAATAAATGTCCACCTCATGTGATCATTGTGAAGAATCAAGTGAATTTATGCATTGGAAGTCTGTGATAAATTATGCTTCAACTCAGCAAGAATTTCAGTTATTATTATATACATGAGTTAATCTACATGAGTACCTAGACTCCTGTGTAAACATGAAGAAAGGAGAGCTAGGTATAATTTCTAAGAAAAATGCTTGTACTTGTAATGCCTGTGATGAGCTGGAAATGCTGAGTTCCTGGGAATCAACTTGAGGGGGTTAGCACCTTAAATGATTGAAAGTAAAGGATTTAGGGGAGCAGAGAGAGGGTAATGAGGACATTGCCATGTATTCTAGCTTTAGCACTAGAAGTCTAGAAAATACCAAAATCATCACTTCAATACATTTATTAGTAGAAATCTCTTCATTCATTCATTTACAGGGAAATAATTAAGTTCAAAAACAAATATGATGTTTCCAAAGGAAGAGAGATGATCACTAGTGTATGGAAAGTAGTATACTGAAATAGCTTTATGGTTGTATAATTATTCTTATTTCTGTTTTCTATTCATCTGAACTTCTCTATTCAATGCTATTCTGTCAATAAGCATTAATAATAAGTCAATGGAGAAATTAAAAATAAAAACTCAAATTTTAAGAAACTAATCTCAATTTAATTCCACTATTGAGATGAAAAATAATATTGAAATTAATATTTGGAAATTTCTGATGGTGTACCATAATGTCTAGGCAGTCTGGCATACTAGGAAAACACTGGGTTAAGAGTTTAAAAACCCAGTTCAAGTTCCAACTTCCCCAATAACTTATTTCATGACTTTAGACACATTCCTTGACTTCCATATGCCTCAGTTTTTTCTTCTGTAAAGAGAGTGGCGGTGGAAGTGAGCAAATGGAGTTCACTTGGATCATTCTGGAAATTTATCCTGCTTCTGAGTGTTATATCGATGGTGGTGCTGTAGTAAATAGTTACCAATACATCTATTAAATATACTCGCTTCTGCTGTTATGGCAGCTACGGAAAGAAAGAACATTCTATGTCAATACCCATTGCTTGGTCTCTTGCCGTCTTGTGATGATTTCTTATTAGAAAACAATGAAGCCAAGATAAGGAGAAAATCAAGATCCGTGGGCATTGCTGCATCGTGGAAGGAAGTCTATTCTACACCTGGATAGACGATAACCAAGCTGACCCATAACCAATACCTTCCTAAGGAAAAGCAATTATAGTTTCCTCTATATAGCTAAGACTAATAAACATTTGTCTTCTGGTCATAGGAAATTATTTCTGTAAATAAAATGGAATTATAGATATTTCTTACGATATCTTTAAGGAGATAAAAACATATTTTTTATTAACTACTATTTTGAATAGCATGGAATATTTGACACATTGTTACCTTCAAAGTATGTGATTAGCTTAACAGCCTCCCAAGCTGGCGTTGAACAGCCTCCTGTAAACATAAGAGAGAAGAAAAATCTTGTTCTACCTTTACCAGATGGTCTTTGCAAACCAAGAGAACCTTTCCAACATCCACATCAAGGGACTTCCAAAATGCCAGAAGCACTACCCTTGTGTTACAAAGCAAAGTTAAAAGAAAAAGCTCTGAACCAAGGGCCATTTAAATATATGATAATCCCCCTCCTCTTGTATAGAAGATGCTTGGTTTTGACACAGGAGCCTTAATTTCAGGAGACAGTTCACATGAATTTTACTCCTACACACTCATCTACAAGAATGCCATATTACTTTATTTTTTTCCAAATTAGAATAAATTGGACTAGATCCGCTTTTTGCCTGGGTGGTAAGAAATTAAATTTAAATGATTTCGATAGACGTCTTCCCCTCCTTAGGATTATGCAAGGATCCAGTGTCTTTACGGCATATTTACTGATACACTGCTTCTTTGAGCGTGAGGAAGGTGCTGGTGCCCGCCCTCCAAGGTACCTGCCCTCCACTTCCTGCTCCCCATCTTCCCCACTACTCCGTTACCTATTGCCCCTTTTAGAGACAGTCTGCTAGGGAAATGGCCATCCCCACCCTCAAGATTTACCAACAGACCTACCTTTCCCTACAGAAAGGGCCCTTCCTCACAGCCCTATCCTCTCTCCTTGTTGAGAAGATGATTTCACATTTCTCTCCTGCCGCTTCCATCTTTCCACCCTTAGAACCCATGTGAACCTCTCCTTCCTGGGTGTGAGGAATGATCTGCTAAACCCTGTCACATTTTTTTTTCCATTCTCTTTGTTACACATTTATGGTTTGGGGGCAACGTAATCAATCTCATCTGCTTTTCACAGGTAAGAGATTTGTTTCCTCGGGTAAGCATTCCTGTCTATGACTATGGGAGAATAATATTTTTCTTTTGAGTCAAGGCCTTGGATACTAATTTGCAGGATCAAATTTATTGCCATCTCCCGTTCTCACAAGATTAAACCAACCCATCTTCATATGCTGCCTGCTACATCATTTTGCTAATTAACCACTCTTATAGAATTATGTAATTATTTTTTATTCATAAATTTATAAAGCAGTGGAGAAACTATAATAAGATACCACTTCATACTCACTAGGATAGCTATAATAAAAAAGACAGACAATAACAAGTGTTGGTGAAGATTTGGAGACATTAGACACCTTATACAGTGTTGATGGGAAGGTAAAATGGTGCAGCCACTTTGGAAGACAATCTAGTGCTTCCTCAAAAGGTTAAACATAGAGTTACTATATAACCTGGGGATTCCACTTCTAGTTATGTACCCAAGAGAAATAAAACATATGTCTACATAAAAACTTGTGTATGAATGTTCATTGCAGCATCATTCAAATAGTCTGAAAGTGGAAACAACACACGTGTCCTTGCCTGATTATAAGTACAATGTAGTATATCTATACCATGGAATATTATTTGGCAATAGAAAGGAATGAAGAACTAATACATACTACAACATGGATGAACATTGAAAACATTTTGCTAAGTGAAAGAAGCCAGATACAAAAGGCCACATATTGTTTGATTTCATTTATATGAAATTTCTGGAATAGGTAGGTCTGTCAACATGGATGAACAAAGGCCACATATTGTTTGATTCCATTTATACGAAATTTCAGGAATAGGTAGGTCTATAAAGACAGACAGTAGGTTAGTGGTTGCCCAGGCCTAAGGAGGATAAGGTGATTAGAGAGAGAAGGCTAAGGGATGTGCGGTTTCTTTTTGGAGTGATGAAAATGTTCTGGAATTATGTAGTGGTGATGGTTGCCCAAACTTGTGAATATATTAAAAATCACTGAACTGTACACTTTAAGGATAAATTTTATGGTATGTTAATTATATCTCAATTTTTTAAAAGGATAGAGAAATGGAGGTGAATAATCATGCCCCTATTGTCCAGTGAATTGTAAGTTTAATTTTTGAATTTTTTAAAATAGGGGACATTATAATTTCTTTAACAGTAGGTAAAAAGATTTTTCTCTATGGAGTAGAGAAAAAAGCTTTCACTTTTCCATTCTAACCTACATAATCAAAGATAATAGAATTATCCTAATAGCTAGAACTGATCATTTTGTTCTTGAAAACTTCCATTTCTGAGTCCTGATAGGAAGCAGATGGCACACTCAAATTTGGATATTAGGCAGAGTGTAGTGCAACTACAAGGGAAACTGCAGAACCCTGGGGTGCTTCCATGGTGCTTCTACCAGTTATCATCTCTAGACCTGGGAGAACAAGGGAAGAGATCAGTTAGTAGGTTCCGGACACAGAGAAGGCTGTGTGAAGGAGAAACTTTACCAGGCCTTGAGTCCTTGGCTCAGGGACACAGCCAAGCCCACTTTGACTTCATAAGGAAGAAGCTACAAGACTAAATACTCCCTAAATACTCCAACTTTACTCTTCTAGCTCTCTCTTGTCTCATGAGGGCATGCTGGTGATCCCCATTGGTCAAACCCAATGGGAGCTAAAGCTCGTAAATGTCATTCATACAGATCAGACTTTCAGGAAAACAGGGCAGAGTGAAGAATGGTAGAGGGTGGGTATGCAGGGACAAATGAAAGATAGCCATCTGAGCTATTTTATTTCCAACTGTCTTGACAATTACCATGAACTGAATTACATTTATGTGTTTTATCACTTCTAATAAACTAACATTTGCTTGCAAATTTTGTATATTTTTATATTTCTAACACTACTTTAAAAACTGTATTGCGTATATGTCAAGTTCAATGAATGTTAGTTGAATACAAAATGAAAAAAATAACATATTCAGTATTTTTTTCTTTCTTAGTATTCAGAAATCATAAATATAATTTACATGGAAACTACTAATTTATAGAATTTTTGTCCCTAAGTGATATGCAAAAGAAAATGATTGGCTTTTTTCACTTTTGAGAATACTTTGAGCAGCTTTAGTTAGGGTTTATCACATAGTTCATGTGCTGCATAACGATGTGTCAGTCAATGACTGACCACATATACGACGGTGGTTCCATAAGATTAGTACCATATAGCCTAGGTGTGTAGTAGGCTATACCATCTAGGTTCCTGTAAGTGCACTCCATGATGTTCCCACAACAATGAAATCGCCTAACACATTTTTCAGAACATGTCCCCTCATTAAATGACTCATGACTGTATTTCTAATCCAGGTTTATTTTATTTAAAAAATAGTAAGAGAAAGAAAGAAAGAAAGCCTTGCCCTGAAAAGTATTTTTAAAGGTCACTCACCGCTCATTCATGTTGAGACACTGGTTCAGTCTTTCTGCAGGTAATGACAGCCTAAAAATGTCAGCAATTCAAATACAGCCCAATGGACCCTTCCTTTTAAAGTTCAGTATTGAAAATAACCATCAGTATGGATAAGTTTTACAGGAAAATTATAACGCTCTTTTAAAGTGTGTGACTCTTGTAAGCATATTTTGACAATTAAAACAGTTTATCCTGCTATACAATGAAGGTATGAAATGTACATCACTATATAACCTTTCGAAAGAAAAAAAATTGTTTTTAGACGTGTATGTTTTTAAAATGTTTATTGAAATGATGGAGGAAAGGGAAAAGTAGAAAGTACGGGAATTAAGTAGGGCAAATCAGCAACTGGTTGCACTGTTCCCTAAGACCACGGCTAGGTACATTTCCTCTGTGGAGTCACTAACAGTACATGGAAACTTAACCCGCTATTGGCAACAGGGACTCTGCAGAGTGGAAAACATTAGCCGTTGGATGGAGCCTAACATGGTGTGAAGTCTAATAATGAAATTGTGGTTTGGCTGATAATTTATGGACTTTATATTGCAGTTGTTGCTGATGTTAATGGGATATTTTCCAGGCTTATATTCCTGCTTTGGATTTGTAAAAAAAAAAATCAATAGAACGTAATGGGAAATGGAGGTTTCCACTTCAAAGCAAATGTCGTACTGTAAATTATTATGCCGATAAAAAGAAGAAATGCATCACTTTCTCCTATCCTAGTTCCCTTTTCTCTAAAGGCTGCCATACTCTTTCCTAAAATCAATGAGAAGTGGGTGAAGCCTGCATCCCATATATCAAGAGCCTTTGCTGGTATACAGTATTCAAATCCCAAATAGGAAGTGTGGCTGTTATTTCTATGGGGTTATCAGGTAGTAGCCTTCTGAATGAAGCCAAAGGCTGGCTAGATTGCCAACTGGACCCTTCTGCTTGGGGCTTAAGGGGAACTCTAAACAATTATTTCCCTTCCTGGGCTTCTGTGCCTGGGTAGAAGCTATGTCTTTACTTGTTCTTGCCAGTCCTCAGCCGTCTTTGAACCACATTCCAAGTCCCAAGCTACCCCTCATCCCCATTTTTTTTACATGGTAGTGTGTTTATTTAAATATTTTATGCAGACAGCCTAAATTGCAGTAATAACTATGAAAACCATGGGTAATTATAATTAAATTGTGCATCTAGTTTAAAAAGCGAGTATGAACAAATTTTAAAATTTAAAACAAAGTGCATAATAGATGCAGAATCTAGTGGAAATGCTAGTACTATAATTGGAACAGAAAAGAAAAGAAGACTGGATAAAGATATGTTATGTATTTCACCATAAATGACAATTGCAATTTGCTGAGACAGAGCAAAATGGAAAAGCTGTTTGTTACATAAAATGATTTTTAAAGATAATGAAGTGATCATCATTAAGAGACATTCTCAGAAAACACATAGTGAATTTAATAAGTAGTTTTCTCTCAACAGTAACAAAAAATCAATGAAGTTAGTTGTTGACATGAAAATTAGATGTCCAATAAAAAATTTTAAATGATATCTAGCAGAGTCTGAGCTTATAACTTTGGATTGTTGTAAAATGGCTTGGATTCTTGCACAAAGAAGAAAATTGTGAAAAAAAAAAAGTGTTATTTCAATTATGGAAATTTTGTTAGAAAAATATGAAGAAAAGATTAAAAGGAATATTTTGCAAAAATGAAAGATCTTTAATTGTCACCAAACAATTGCCAATAGTATATAAGAGCTTTGTAACAATATTAAATACCAATTGATCCAAAATTTGAAAAATCACAAACACTTTTCTTTAGCTTTAGACAAGTCATACAATATAAGAGACACTGTCCAATTAACTCCTTGGATATTTTCTCCTCAAAGGAATTCCAAATTTACAAACAAATTCAATTCATGGACTAAAAAAATCAAGCTCTTGGAATAGATATTTTTGAAATTTTAACTCTCAAAGAAGAATTTCAGCTACATATGAAAAACTTAATTTTCATCATGATGCTTGATGCTCCAGACATGTTACATAAAAAGTCCAAACTTGCAGGAATTTTAAAGCAAGAGACTGATGTTTTTCTTATGGCTATATTTCACTATATGATGCCAGAAATATTTGTTCTGAGTTTTCTGAAGCAGATTCTATGACAAATGTCATGGATACCCTTGTTAAAATCATTTATGTACATATGTAAATGCTGTGAATCATGACCAGTTTATGGAACTGTTGAAAGAAATAGAATACAAAAAAATAGAATACAAAGTTGTCCTCTTTCCCAGTGCTCTGTGATTGAATCGTGGAAAAATCTCACAAAGATTTACTGTATTGTTAACTCCAACTCAAAATTTTTGTGAAATAAAAGAAATGCTTGCCAGATATTCAATCAACGAAGGTCAAAAAATGGTGGTGTGTGTTATATTGTCTCATTGACGTCATAGGGCACATAAACTAAAGTTGAAGCTCCGAAAAAGAAAAAACTTACTTGTAATCTATGTAGACAGTTACAAGAATTTATATTGAAATTGAAACTTTTCATAATAGAATCAATAAAAATAATTTTGCACATTTTTTGACATGAATCAACATACGGGTTTAATTGCTAGCAACAGCATTATGTCAGTCTTGTAGCTGCACAAAATACATGATATTTGAAGAATGCTTTGTTGAGATTGATAAATTTAGAATTGTTTCAAATATGTGCAATTGCCCTTTGAGTTCAATGTTACTGAGTTGACATAAGGATGAGAGAATTTACTTCACTTGGACAGACATAGTTTTTGAAACTGATATGCTTTTGTTTCAAAGAGTCAAATATTCTTCTAAAAAAGATGAACCCATTTTGTATGCAGTTAC
Source organism: Diceros bicornis minor (assembly GCF_020826845.1). Taxonomy (NCBI): domain Eukaryota; kingdom Metazoa; phylum Chordata; class Mammalia; order Perissodactyla; family Rhinocerotidae; genus Diceros; species Diceros bicornis. The sequence continues at coordinate 16,543,645 of NC_080742.1, read as the reverse complement.
TGCAAATGACTTTAGTATATTGCAAAAACTTGTGTGTGAAAGTACTTTTTTAAAATAATTTTTTATTTTAGAACAATTTTAGACTTATAGAAAATTTGTGAAGACAGTATAGTGAGTTCCCATACACTCCACACCCAGTTTCCCCTATTATTTACATCATACATTAGTATGGCACATTTATCACGATAAATGAACCAATGTCCATGCATTACTATTAATTAAAGTCCATACTTTATTCAGATTTACTTGGTAATTACCTAATATTGTTTTCCTTTTCTAGGATCCCATCCTGGAGACGACATTACATTTAGCCATCAGGTCTCCTCCTCTTGGCTGTGAAAGTTTCTCAGACTTTCCTTGTTTTTAATGACCTTGACACTTTTGAGGTGTACTGGTCGGGTATTTTGTAGAATGTTCCTTTCATGGGATTTTGCTGATTTTTTTCCCACCATTATAGTAGAATTATGTGGAATCACCAAGGTAGAGAGCCATTTCCATCACATCATATCTAGGGTGCGTACTATCAACATGACACATATCACTGTTGATGTTGACCTTGATCACCCAACTGAGGTAGTGTTTGTCAGGTTTCTTCACTGTAAAATTACTCTCTTTTTCCCTCTTTCCATGCTATACTCTTTGAAAGAAGTCACTAGGCACAATTCACACTTAATCCTTGAGGGTAGAGTGTCTATATAATTTATTTTGAATTCTTTTGTATGGTGAGTTGTCTATTCTTCCCCATTGATTTATTTATGCAATCATTTATATTAGTATAGACTCATGCATATTTATTTTATACTTTGGGTTATAATTCAACACAATTTTATTTATGTTGTTGCTCAAATTGTGTGTGTGTGTGTTTAGCACTTCCTTATTTTCTGACAATATAAAATGTTTCAGTCTCATCTTGTATATTTCCTGTGCCAGTCCTAGAATCATGCATTTTGCTAAGGATTCCCAGTTGCTTTTATTGGAGAATGGTATTAGAAACCAATATCTGGGCCCTAGGAATGCTCGTTGCTATTGGGATTTTGTTGCTTCTAGGACTTTCCAGCTGCCAGAACAAGGAAATATATGTGTGTATACTTACTTGTGTATATGTATATGTATATGTATATCTATAAATATTTTTATATGTAACCATCTGTATCTATATTAAGCTAAACATGAATTCATAATAATGTCTCCAACTGTAATCCATTACCACATAGATCATTCTCCTCCTCTTTTTTGTCTGTAAACTCCTGCTCCAAGAGTGAGAAACTTGGCTCTCACCATCCACCATCCATTTCTTTAATTGTTGAGTTCCACTGTGTATATACAGTGGTATCAGAATTGTTAACTTGTACCCCTGTGGGAAATAATTTTATCAACAAGAGCACAATACTAAAGTACAGTTTCTTTTGCCTTTAGTCCTACAGACCCCTCTAATTTTCAGTTACTTAGGTCAGCACCTTTTCCCCTCACCCCCATCAGTGAGATTGTTTCATACATTTGTAATGCAGTTAGACTTTTTTAGTCACAATCTGTCTTCCATCCTGGGATTCCCCTGACCACTTAAATGATTTATTTAATTTGCACACATAAGAGTAATTCTTTGTGCTGGTAAAATTCTATGGACTTTGACAAAGGCATAGTGTCATGTATCCAACACTGTAGCGTTATACAGAATAGTTTCACCACCCTAAAATTCTTCTGTGCTCCACCTCTTCAGCACTGCCCCCATCCCCTATCAAATCCTGATAACCACTGATGATCTTACCATCTCTGGTTTTGCCTTTTCCAGAATGTCAAAAAAAACTGTGATTCTACAGGATGTAGCTTTTTGAGACCTGCTTTTTTCACTTATCAGTATACACTTAGGACTCATCCATCTTTCTTCATGGCATGATAGCTTATTTCTTTTAATCCCTTAATAATATTTTATTGTATGGATGTACCCCAGTTTTTTTAACCACTCATCTATTGAGGGACATCTTGATTGTTCCATTTTGGAGCTGATATGAATAAAGCTTCTATAAACATTCACACAGGTTTTTTGGTGTGGAGGTATGAGTTTTCAAGTCAGTTGGGAACTCACCCTCATTTTTCAGTTGGGTAGATAAGAACCTAGGTGACTAATAGCCAACACCAATGCTTTACAGGTGGTATGCCTTCAGTGAATATAGACTAATATATGCATGCATTATTTTCAGAAAAGGTAAGTGGGGATCTAGCTAATTAGAAGAGAAGAACCTTCAGTTTAGCACCTAATGTTGAATCTTAGCTATAGAGCGAAAGAAGACAATAGGTTTATGTTGAATCTCCTAAATTGCTTTTATCTTCTAGTTTTTATGTTAGTTAATTTCTTTTTATTATTTTATATTTCTTTACACAGTCACCATTAAGAGAAACATGTACACTCAACAGGCACCCTACTCTTATCTTTGTTTAAATGTGTTAATCAGTAACCAAATGCCTACATCTCACATGACAGTACATTGTTGAATTTAGTTGTTTTACTTAATATGATCATTGGAAAGTGAAAAGACTAATCTGGGAAACTTCCATTAGAATTTAGTCTTTATGTATTAAAGCAGCATTTACAATGCATTTTAAATGTCTGTATGTTTGTGGGGTGTGTGCATGTGTGTGTGTGTGTTGATGGATGTAAAATGCAAGAGAAGATGACAATACCAGTAACTCTGGGTAATTATTAGGCAGCACCAATGAATATTTGGAGAGAGCACCAGTTGGACTTGACTGCTAATTTGCCACTAGAAAAATTTTCCAGGGCCAGCCCCATGGCTTAGCGGTTAAGTGCGCGCACTCCGCTGCTGGTGGCCCAGGTTTGGATCCCAGGCGCGCACCGACGCACCGCTTCTCCTGCCATGCTGAGGCCGCATTCCACATACAGCAACTAGAAGGATGTGCAGCTATGACATACAACTATCTACTGGGGCTTTGGGGAAAAAATAAATAAATAAATAAAATTATAAAAAAAAAGAAAAATTTTCCAAATTTTCTTAAGGTATGCTGAAAGTTTTACCTATTATTTTAGAACCAAAGAATATTTCTTTTTCTTTTGATATCTAACAGTTCCTATTCCTCTGTATTCCCTCCTTTTCATCCATTTACTACTTCTTTGTCACCTAAAAAGATTTCTTCAATTTGCAACTGAAATAGGTAGTGGTATATTTCAAACTGATTTCTCAAGACTAGCAACGCAATGCTCTGATCCCAATTAAATCATCCTTCTCATGGGACACCAGCTCCATTCAACAATTACAAGACAGTAATCTAGGTGCTATGGACTTGTTTATTTAAAATAAGGCCATTTATGTTGACAGATAACCTTTTTAAATTGTTTTACAATTAGGTCTTAAACTGAAAATTCTGATTAATGAGTCACATTTTGTGAGTTGACCTGTTCTCCCCAGTCCCCAAAACAGGAATGGTGATTGTCTTGACATTATGTATTTTTCTTGGATCTGCAATAGTAAGTTATTTGAACAGTAAAAATATTTTATATTGACTTGAGTAAAGCCCACATTTTATAATAGTTGGAAATAACTCCACTTGGAAAATAGTTCAGATAATATCAAACTACTTCTAATTTTCGAGGTGCTTGCATAGTAAACTCATAACTTATTTCACTTACAAAGTTAAAGGAAAACTATTTGTATTCCTCAACATAAGATCTCTGATTTTAATTGCTTTTGTTCTTGTTCACTGAATGCTTCAGGCATATTGTCTTGTTAAAAAACAGGCAGTAGGAGGGGGGAAACTTTTTAGTAGTGTATACCTACCCTTATATTGTCATTCTATTTTCCTACTGGAAAGAAGTTAATTATATATGTTGAGCATATGTCTGTGAAACTTTGGAAAATGTCTTTTAAAACTGTTAAACAAAACTGTTGAAGAGGGAGAAAAAAACAAGGAAGGCAAGAAAAAGAAAACACCACCCACACAAGCAAAATCTAGTTCTAGAAGATCAACAACAAAAACCAATTTGAAAATACACAATTTAATAGTAAAATTGCTGCATCTTATACAGTAGTTGAAGGAACCAAAGATGAGTTAAATTATTATTCTTTCTATAGTATAACCAAATGTCTCCCATTAAAAAATAACAAAATTAGAAGATACCCGTAGAAAGTATCACTATCCTATTGCTATAGACTTATAGATACCTTTGAATAACGTTATAAAAATGACTAAAATATGTGCTTTCTGGATCTTTTTATTTCACTGAGACCAATTCTTTACTATCATTAATGGAACTACTATTCTTCTTGTAATTTGAAGAAACTTAGTCTATTTCTATTAAAGCAAAACCATGGCAACTGACATTTTCAGATCTTTGTCATATAGTCATGTTAGAATCAAATAGTAAACCACTTTTCAATACATGGTCAATTCTTTAAAAAAAATCTATCCATGATAGATGCTCATAAAGTATAAAAACATGAATGTCAATAAATATGGCCAACTTAAAATATATATTGTGATTGTCAAACTAGGTGATTTTCTTTCATTCTCCATTTGAACTGTTCGGTACTCCAAATTTAAATAAAGGTAATGACATGGCCTACAGATTTCTCTTTGCCTCCCTCCTTTTTGTAGGAAAAAAAAAATCTAATCTTAGTCTGTCATTGTCAGATTAATATAGTAAAATGTTTAAATATTTTTAAATAAGAGTAGCACAGCTAGGATGTATTGGATTAACTTTATACTGATTGAATTGAATAAAGTGTCAAATTCCCAAATAGGTAGAATAACTGCTTGACATTAATTCTAGCTAGTAAAAAAAATATATTTATATTAGTATATTTTATCTAAGTAATTCTATGCATTTAATTATAAGCACATACTATTTTCATATGAAAGTTTCAAATATTTGTTTTAAAAATATTAAAATTTGGCAGGTATTTTAAATTTGACTAAAATGGATAGTAAATACAATATGCTTGCTTCTGTTTGTAGTTCCATTGTGCATTTAACACATATGTTTTCATTTACTCTGTTTCTAAAACAACATCTCATTCTCCATTCCCTTACTATGCTTTATTTTTTTTCTCATACTTACAAACCTCTTATGGATTACATGTTTGCTTTGTTGTTGTTGTTGACTATTTCTCCCACTGAAATGTACAGTCCATGAGAACAATGATTGTTTTCTTTAGTGCTCTGTCTCCACTGCCTAAGACAGTGCCTGGCACATAGTAGGCATGTATGACTGTTTGTTCAATGATTGCATGATTACTACTCATAAATATATCTTGTGGTGCTCTCTTCATTTTATAACTGAGGAAAGAGAGGCTCAGGGGGGTTACCTAACTTGAGCAAGAGTTCACAACTAAGGGATACATCCTACCCGAATAAATCCTTCTTATTACTAATCTAGTACTGTTTCTAACACTATCTTTGTTTGCAGCGTTTGGCCTCCTCGTTTCCCTCTAATTGGTATTGTATTCACAGTTGCGTAAAACAATTGAAAGATGGCATGCTATCCGTCTATTAGGAAATAAAGGAGACTTATGTAGCAGCTCAACAAAATATTTAACAAATTATATTCATTTCTTTTTAGAAAAATAATCTTGAAGTATCATAATAGGTCATTATATTGTTCTTATTTCTATGGAAACCTAAGGTATACAAATACCTTCCCATTCCCCAGAGACTGGAATATACTCACTAGTTTTTATTATATCACAGACTTGATCTTATATTTCATTATAATTTAAAATAAATGTATTATTTTAATAATTAGTCAATGAAATAAACATTTAGTAATTATTGTCTTACCTTGGAACCTTGCTTACTTCTGTTTGTCTTTGCTGACTATTTTGTTAATTCCTTCAATATTTAGAGTCAAAGTGTGTGTCAGTATAGATCCAGTGCCGTCTTGAGATGACTTTTCTCGCCACGGCCCATGAATTACATCACTCCCTCACCCAGCATCACCATTTCCTCACATATACAGGCTTCCTGTTATGGGCTTCATTGTGTCCCCCCACAATTCATATGTTGAAGCCCTAACCCACAGTACGTCAGAATGGGACTGCATTTGGAGATAGGACCCTTACAGAGGTGATTAAGTTAAGAGTAGGCCATTAGGGTGGGCCCTATTCCGCTCTGACTGGTGTCCTTATAAGGAAAGGAAATTTGGACCCACAGAGAGGCACCAGGGGTGCTTAGGCACAGAGGATGACCATGTAAGGACAAAGCAGCAGCAAGAAGGTGGCCTTTGACAAGCCAAGGAGAGGGGCGTGGAACAGATTTTTCCCTTATGTCCCTTAGAAAAAACAAACCTGCTGACGCCTTGTTCTTGGGCTTCCAGCCTCCATAACTGTGAGAAAATAAATTTTATTGTTTAAGCCACCTAGTCTGTGGTATTTTGTTATGGCAGCCCTAACAATCTAATATGCTTCCTATGCGTCCCTTTAAAGCTTATAGAAACACTGTACTAATATGCTGCTTTATAATCATTCTCCAGTGGTTTATTTTTTTATTATTATAGAGCTACTGAATTTTACTATCAAATCTAAAAGTATGTAATCTGTGACACCTACGGCCTACAGATCTATATGAGCAATTCTCATTATTAGAAAGCCTAATAAAATTTTGTATATATAGTAGATGCTCATTTAAATAATTAACGATCTTTCATGAATTGGTTAATAGGGACAGGAATTGGGTAGTATAGGAATGTCTTGAGATGTTCATGGTAGACAGATAAATGCTAGATGGAAAGTTTAGGTATGAAAATGAAGTAGAGAAATGGTACATATGACTCAAACTAATTTACACACACACAACACACACACACACACACACACACACACACACAGTCTCTTTCTGTGTGTCTCCTCTGTCTCTCTCTCTCTCACACACACACACAGACAAATCTTTAAAAATTATTTTTAGCCTGTCTTATTTTCAAAAAAGATTTGTGGTATCTAACAAAAATGCACCAATTACTTAGTTTAAAAATAAGTACATAAGAGATATAGGGATATGGAACATATTTCTAGATGAATATATAAAAAGCTTAAGATATAAATTTCATACCCTTAAGACACCGCCAAGTACTGGGGATAGGTTATAAATTTGATGTTGAACTTATTAACCATGAAAGCAATGGAAAAGACAAATTCAGTTACAAGAGTCACGATCTCCAAAAGATAAAAAACAAGAGATGTTTCCTGATTCTCTGACTTATGAGAAATTTCTCCTGTGGGTCCTCATGAAGGGAAAACTATGTGATATAGGAGACCATTTTATATACCCCTACAATAAATGCAGCTAACAGTTTATGAAACATAAAATCAATTCTGAAAAAGTCCAAAGCACTGTGGTCTGGATATGCAGGTCTCTGGCAGCCTGGATTGATCTAAAGGTGAATTTTTCCCCAAACTTCTGTTGTGAATATTTCAGATGTATAGGAAAACTGAAAGAATAATACAGTGATTAACAATGTCTAGTTTGAACAATTGTAAACACTTACCATAGTTGCCTTATCTATCTGTCTATCTATCTGTCTGTCTGTCTATGTATCTGTCTGTCTGTCTATCTATCTATCTATAGATCTTGAACCATTTGAAACTAAGTTAAAGATAACAAATTTTAATGCTTTGGAGGTAAGCTGCTTAACAGTACATACCTTCATATGTAGTGAAAATGTAGTTTCTCAGCCTGAGGTTTTCTGTAACAGATCTTCCAAGAAGGTACATTTGGGTATAGTAACAACAAAAGGGTAATATTTAAAGAAAGGTAAGCAAAGAGTTCAAAGTCACACGCTCTAGTAATTAACAGGGGTGAAGCTATTCTATCTTGCCTAGTAAGGGCCAATCCATATTCTGTGACAATCAACTAAGCCAGCAATATGGAGATACACATATACGTGCGCACACATACCAGAGAAAGTATTTTCTCTTCTTTTTTCCTTCCTTCAAGAACAATTTGTGTAATAAGAGGAAAATAGAGTTGAGGTTGGCAATATAATCTGATCAGAATAGATGAGGTCAGATCATTTTATTAAATTCCTTAACCCTTTTAACTCTTCCACTCACATAGATAGCATAAGTAAAAACTATTTTGGCCACATCTTAGCTGTTCCCTCTAAGTGGCCTGTTCAGCAGTCCACACTCAGAAATAAAGAGCATTTCAAGTCGGATGAAATGAATCCTCGGATGAAAACAGAGTATAAGGGGCCAAGAATGAGATGATAGCCATTCACACATAAGTCTTTCCTCAATGGAATACAATTAACGGAATTCAGTCCCTTAAAATCATAAATAAAGTATCAAATAGAACCCTCTGTTCTCTGGTATGTGTAAGATATGTGGAACACAGCACAAGGACAGGACTTCCTAATAAACTTCCAGAGACAAAGCTTCACAAAGAGCTGGTCACGGATCTGTTCCTGATTTCACTGCCAATGTGAATGACAGTTCAGAAAACTGAAAACAATGCAGATTTATGTAAATACCAGGATGGCACAGGATCTAGCACATTGCTGAATTTTACGGTACAGTGAAAAGCCATTTGGAAATAAACCCTTAATTCTAGTGTTAACCTCTTAGTTCTATGTTTCTGCTTGGTGAAGTCATTCTGCAAACCTAGTGTATCAGCAGACACGCTTTCTTGAGAAAGAAAGAAAAGGATTCAAAAATCCTTTCACATTAAATGATCATTTTTCAGTAGCCCCATCTGGCTCTTTACCTTGCTGCATTAAAATTACCTTTGCATGACATATATGTAGAAAAACAACTCCTTGAAGCGCAAAAATACTGACCATCCAAATCACTGCTAATAGTCAGACTCCCTTCCAAGCCATTTAGCCATAGATATTTTAGAAATGCAGGAGACTGAGTATCTGATAATTGGGAAAAAACTTCCTTTTGAAGTTTTCAATTTATGAGCAAACTAGCCACACTATGTTCAATAATTATAGAAAATTAAATAGAAAATTCCAGTAAAGGGAAGATTAGTATGTGCTATTCAAGGGATTTGCATAAAAGTATCCTTATGTTTCAGTATGTGTGTGTGCGCACACACACACAAAACTCTGTATCTCATTTTGTATCAAAGATAACTAATATTTTTACAATTTTTAAAATAATTTAGGTAAATTTACTTAGTTGAACTTTATACCTACTTTCTGAGGTAGACCACCTAGGCGTTATTACTTTTATTCTATTGATTAAAAAAATGACTGGAGCTCAGCAGGCTTATCCTACATTACTCACTTAGCAAGTGGTGAATGTGAATGTAGACTCTGTCTTCTAAACCAAGTGGAATCTCAACAAGAGAATATAATGGATTTGAATTTTTTTAAGTACTTAACAAACTAAACATACAGTGCTGTCTCCAAGAAGCACATAGTTTATACATGTTGATGAATCAGAAGTCATACAGCCAACACCCTAAAATACGACATAGATAAAACACATCATAAATCCTACTTCCTGTCATTCTTAGTTGACACTAATTCTGGGAGCTCATCTAATCTTCATATTATTTAAGCTTTAACTACTCTATTACTTTTCCACCAGGATGGGCATGTGAGCATATACAGTCTTAATTTGTGTCAGAGATGGAAATTGTTAAACATAAAGTTTAATGGTATTTCTGACGCCAAAGTTAAGAAGAGAGGACAGGCTACAGGATTTTGTAGAGAACCTAAGTCATGTAGCCTTGTGGTGTGGTTTACCAGGACAACAGGTACCTCACCCTCCTCTCTTCTCTGCGTGGCCTTTCATTTTGCTTTCTAGTTTATGGTTTTTAAATTTATTTTTAATTTTTTAAATTAACGTAAAAATTGATTTTTCAGTGTACAGTATGAATTTTATCACATTTGTAGATTCATATAAGCATTACCATCATCAGGATACAGAACACACCCCCCAAACTCCCTTGTGCTGTCACTTTGTGGTCATACACTCCTGCCATTCTTAATTTCTGTCAATCATTGATCTCTTTGCCATCATTGTAGTTTCTCTTTTTTGAGAATGTCACATAAATTGAATTTAGAGACTGGCTTCTTTCACTCAACACAATGCCTTTGAGCTTCATCCAAGTTGTTGTGTATATCAATAGTTTGTTTCTTTTTATTACTGAGTAGCATTCCATTGTATGGATGTACCACAAGTTTTTTAAATCCCTTTATCCACTAAAAGACATTTAGGTTATGTCCAATTTTGGCTATAAAAATTTGTGTACAAGTTTTTGTGTGAACATAAGTTTTCATTTTTCTAGGGTAAATACTTAGGTGATATAGTAAGTATCTGACTTTACAAAAAATTGTCAAGCTTTTTTCAAGAATGTTTTACTATTTTGCATTCCCACCAATGTATGAGAGTCCAAATTGCTCCACATCCTCACCAGCACTCAGTATTGTCAAGAATTTTTTAAAAGCCCTTCTAATAGGTATGTAGTGAAATCTTATCATGGTTTTAATTTAAATTTCCCTTGGGCCGACCCCGTGGCTTAGCGGTTAAGTGCACGCACTCCACTGCTGGCGGCCCGGGTTTGGATCCCGGGCGTGCACCGACGCACCGCTTCTCTGGCCATGCTGAGGCCGTGTCCCACATGCAGCAACTAGAAAGATGTGCAGCTGTCACATACAACTATCAACTGGGGCTTTGGGGGAAAAAAATAAATAAATAAAATTATTTAAAAAAATAAAATAAACATAAATAAACAAATTTCCCTAATGGCTAATGATATTAACCATATTTTATATGTTTATTTGCCTTCTGTGTATCTTCTTTTATGAAGTGTCTTTTCAGGTCTTTTTCCTATTTTTTAATTGGGTTATTTATTTTCTTATTTTTTAATATTGAGATTTTTAAAAATATATTTTGGATACTGGCTCTTTGTCAGATATATAATTTACAAATAATTTACCCCAGTCTATAGCTTTTCTTTTCATTACCTTAACAACATCTTTCACAGAGCAAATATTTTTAATTTTGTTAAAGTCCAATTTTCAATTTTTTCTTTATGGATTGTGCTTTTGGTGTCATGGCTAACAACTCTTTGCCTAAGTGAAGGTCATATAGACTTTTCTCCTATATTTTCTTCTAAAAGTTTTATAGTTTTAAATTTATATCTGTGATCCATTTAGAGTTAAGTTTTTATATGGTATGATGTTTAGATTGAAAGTCATTTCTCTTCATATAGATATCTAATTGTTTCAACATCATTTGTTGGAAAGATTATTCTCACTCCATTTAATTGCCTTTACACTTTTGCCAGAAATCAATTGACTATATTTGTGTCGGTCTATCTATAATCTCTATTAGGTTCAATTAATCTATATATCTATTTTTTCACCCATACCACTGTCTTCATTACTGTACCTTTATTATAAGTCTTAATATCAGGTAGTATTATTCTTCCAAACTTATTCTTTCTTTAAAAAATTGTTTCAGCTATACTAGTTCCTTTACCTTTCCATATAAAATTTAGAATCAGCTTGTCTCTATCTACAAAAACTCCTACAGGGGTTTTGATTGGAAATTGCATTAAATCTATAGAGCAATTTGGGGAGAATTGGTATTCACTATGTTGAGTCTTCCAATCCATGAACACAGTATATCTTTCCATTTATTTGAGGCTTGATTTCTTTCATTAGCATTTAGTGGTTTTCAGCATACAGATTCTGTACGTTTTGTTAGATTTATGCCTAAATTTTTATTTTTTAGAGACTTTGTAATTTCTTTTAAAATTTGATTTCCGATTGTTTATTGCTAGTATATAGAAATCTGATTTTTGTGTGTTAACCTTTATGTTAGTTTTCTGTGTTTTGTAAAAAATTACGACAAGCTTAGTGGCTTAAAACTACACACATTTATTATTTCACAGTTTCTCTGGTTCAGGAGTCTGAAAATGACTTAGCTGGGTCCTCTGCAAGGAACTACTGGGGAAGGATTTGCTTCCAAGAGCCTTCAGATTTTTGGCAAAATCCCTTTCCTTGTGGTTGTAGAACAAATGGTTGTAGGCTCAAAAATCTTTCAGATTTTTGGCAAAATTTGTTTTCTTGTGGTTGTAGGACTCATGGCAGCTTGCTTCTTCAAAGGCAGCAAAAGACATGGAGAACTCTAGAGACAGTCTTCTAACAAGAGAATCTTACCTAACCTAAGAATCATAGGAGTGACGTGACATCATCTTTGGCATATTTTATTGGTTAGAAGCAAGTCACAGGTACTTCCCACATTCAAAGGGAGGAGATTACACAAAGACATGAACACCAGAAGATGGGTATCACAAGGGTGCCTTTCCATAACACATTTGTGTTATGGAACTTTTATTTTTGTTGTTGGCTTCTTTTTGTGGATTCCTTAATATTTTTTATGAAGACAATCATATTGTCTAAAAACAGAGAAAAATTTTGTTTTTTCTTTCCTAACTTCTATGCCTTTTATATCATTTTCTTATCTTACTACATTAGCTAAATCTTCTAGTATGCTGTAGTGAGGGCAGACATCCTTCCTGTTGGTCAAATCTTATGAGGGAAACATTCAGTCTTTTACCATTAAGTATGATATTAGTTGTAGGTCTTGTGTAGATGCCCTTTACCAGTTGAGCAATTCACCTACTATTCCTAGGTTGCTGAAAGTTTTAATCATGAATTGTTATTGAATTTTATTAAGTACTTTTTAGTGCATCAGTTATATCATATATTAGACTGTTAATAAGGTGGTTACGTTGACAGATTTTCAAGTATTGAACCAACCTTTCATTCCCAGGATAAACCTTACTTGGTTGTGGTGTTATTCTTGTTGTGTATCACTGATTCTATTTGATATTATATTGAGGATTTTTTCATGTTTGTTAATGACAGATATTGGACTGTGGCTTTCTTGAAATATCTATGTCTGATTTTGCTATAAATATTAATCCTGGCCTCGTAAAATGAGATGGGAAGTATTCCTTCCTCTTCTATATTCTGGATTAAACTGAGTAAATTGGTTATATTTCTTCTTTAAATGTTTGAGAGAATTTGCCAATGAAACTGTCTGGGACTGCCACTATTTACTATTCAGCATTCTGAAGAAAGCTACTCCATGCATTCTGTCTAGGTTTTATAGCTGCATTCAGTGGGAGAGACAGGGTGGATATGCCTGGTCTCTTACCCAGAATCAGAACTTCTAGCCTGTTTTTATGATGATTTCTTATATGTGTTTCAATTTCCAGCTGTAGAAGTACAGTCATTCTTCTGGAAGTTACAAAATGCTTAAATTGGTTAATTGTTACACATTTTCTCTAGCAGGGTTTGATCCTATAAGCACATCCAAGCAATGGGCTCAGCAGCCCAGTTTCAACTATATTAGGTGATGTGATCTTCTTACTAGATTTGTTAATCTCGTGTTCTTTCATTACCATCATGTGATGCTTACCCAACACTATCTGGTGGAGGAGAGCTAGAACAGTCACGACTTTGAAAGCATCCAATAAATGAATAAATAATAAGTAATTGTCCCAATACACCACATGGATCTGATATTCACATGCTATCATGTTGGGCTGGTTTTATAACTAATGTATTATTTCAATTGGTACCTGCAAAATATGCAAGTCAAAAATTTATATAGAGGTTCTATGTCTGAAAAGCCCAGGCTAAGAAACTTTAATCTCTAAACTAGAAGTTGTACAGGTCCAGATAATAAGTATTTTAGACTTCACAGGCTATATGTGTTTCTATAACCTATTCTTCTTTGTCTTCTTAGAACATATATTAGTTTTATATTGCTGCTGTAACAAATTTCCACAAAAATATTGGCTTAAAAAAACATAAATTTATTATCTTACAGTTCTGTAGGTTTGAAATCTGACATGGGTCTCACCAGACTAAAATCAAGTTGTCTGCAGGGTTGCATTCCTTTCTAGAGGCTCGGGGGGAGAAACTATTTCCTCACCTTTTCCAGATTCTAGAAGCTGCCCACATTCCTTGGCTCATGGTACTCCTTCTCCATCTTCAAAGCCAGCAATATAGCATCTCTTTGACCCTTCTTCTGTCCTCTCATCTCCCTCTTACCACAAACAGAAAAAGTTCTCCATTTTTAAGAATCCTTGAGATTAGATCCTTCCCACCCGGATATTCTAGGATAATCTCTTCATTTTAGGGTCCGTAATTTAATCACATCGGCAAAGACCCTTTTGCCATATAAAATAACATATGCACAGGTTCTGGGGATTAGGATATGGGTATCTTTTGAGGAGGAGGAATTATTCACCCTATCATACTGCCCTTTAAAAGTGAAGCAATTATTATTCTTAGCTCAGAGGCCATATAAAAGCTGGCCACAGTCCAGATTTGGCCCTCTGTGAAGTGTGCAACCAGTTACATGGAGGGAAATTTTTTTTTTTTTTGGTGAGGAAGGTCAGCCCTGAGCTAACATCCATGCCAATCCTCCTCTTTTTGCTGAGGAAGATTGGCCCTGAGCTAACATCTATTGCCAATCCTCCTCCTCCTTTTTTCTTTTGTTTTTTTTTTCCCTTTTTCTCCCCAAAGCCCCAGTAGATAGTTGTATGTCATAGTTACACATCCTTCTAGTTGCTGTATGTGGGACACTGCCTCAGCATGGCTGGACAAGTGGTGTGTCGGTGCGTGCCCGGGATCTGAACCCAGCCGCCAGTAGCAGAGCTCACGCACTTAACTGCTAAGCCACAGGGTCAGCCCCACATGGAGGGAAAATTTTAATTCTCCATTTCCTTTTGAGTTTACATGTTAATAGGTGAAGCTATATATGAAAACTCCTTATGTAATGAAAATTAAGGAGAAAACTTGTTTTTACTCTTAATAATTTGGGAAATGAATCAATGACCTTCATAAAGAGTGAGAATGTGTGATTTTTTAAGTTCAAAGAAAAAGTATATTCACACTTATGAAAATTTGCATGAATTGCTAGATTCTAGATAAAATGCAAAAACCATTTTATTATGATATATTTTAATAAATACATCAATCATATAATTTAAGAGTTTATTCATTATATAACATTTTCATCACTTTCTACCTGTCTGAACATCCTCCTAGGTCTTCAAAATATTATAAAATTAAAATACAAAATGTCATTTTTCTCCTCTTTACTAAGAGCAAGCAGTATATTCATTTTTTTCTGAATTCATACCTTTATATGTTATATGCAATTTCCATAATAGAATAAATTCAATGCATTGACAATTTAAAATTACACCAGATTTACTCAACTTCCTATAAAACTTGAAGACTTGAGTAGATTACTATTTTTTTAAAGTTTTTCCAGTTAACCAATATTTGATATTTTTAAAACAATCAGACTCTAAAAGCTCTAGAATTGTGTGTTTCTAGCCCATTAATTGATAACAAGGATAAATCCTAAAGAATGAAGTTCAGAAAGAATTTATCTGCTACATCCATAAAACACAAAAAGGAAGAAATATTAATATAAAATGTATTAAAGAGTTATCATTTATATCTGTATCTTATAATTTGAAATATGTCTTGGAAAAATCAATGACTAGTGCGGCTGCCCCAGTGGCGTAGCAGTTAAGTTCGCGTGCTCGGGTTCGGCAGTCCAGGGTTCGCCAGCCCAGGGTTCACAGTTTCAGATCCTGGGTGCAGACTGACGCACCACTTGTCAAGCTGTGCTGTGGCGGCATCCCATATAAAGTAGAGGAAGATGGGCACGGATGTTAGCCCAGGGCCAATCTTCCTCAACAAAAAGAGGGGATTGGCAACAGATGGTGGCTCAGGACTAATCTTCCTCACAAAAAAAATAAAAAATAAATCAATGACTAATCATTCTTAAAACCTCTTAATTGTCAATTGTTATTAACAGCATATCTTTAATTACTTAATACATTATTATTTATTTTTCACTGGCTATATTTTGACATGACATTACTGTGACTTTAATGCATGGAAACAAAAACACAATTCTTTACATTTTGTAGAGAAAGAAGTGAACTTGTTTTTGATAAGAAAAAGCAAGCACTAAAATTTCATCAGTGGCCATGTTGTCATTATCCAGAATGAGAAAGAGAATAATGAACTCCTGGTCCAATTTTCGAATTCTAGTACCATTTTGATGTTTTCAAAACTTACAATTCAGAGTTAAATATTTCTCCGGAAAAACAAAGTTTACTTTTAACACCATTAATATTACCACTGCTCCCATGCATTAAGTGAGATCCTAATAATATAAGAGGATTTAGTTTATAATAATGGCACAACTTACCTGGTAAAATCTAGCCTGATAATAGCAGAACCAGTCTTTGTAAGTTTTAAAGTTTTACGAGTAAATTGTTTGTAATGGTAATTTTTAACCTAATACATAGGTATTGACTGTAGATGTTTTGAGTAGAGAAATTTGGTGTTTAATCTCCAGAGTAGAATATGATCAATAATTTAATCTCCCTTCCTGGATATTTTTTAATTGACCTCTCCAAGAAATGCTGTCAACACTTTAAAACAATCTGAGACTTCTAAACACCAACACTTGGAATAGTTGTGTGAGAAAAATTTTTCTATAATTTCTCAGGAAAACAGTACACCAATTTCATTACCAGCCTTTCTTAAAAAAAAGAAAAAAAGGTTACTTTCTATGTCACCTAAAAAAATTTCTACTTATCTTTCAGCAATTCTCATATATCTTGGAAAACTGCAGGCAAATCTACCTAATTTATTTTTTAGTAATGTACTTGACCTGAGAGGTTTCAGATAAAGAAATTTGACAAGAAACTGAATTTCACAAGAAACTTGAAGTAATTAAAAGAGTTTAGGAATTCAGATTTAGGATTTACTTTACCACCTGTTTTCATAGTTCATTACCTGAAATCGCAGGCAATTTCCTACTTTTTAGATTGAAAAACACATTTCTGACACTGTGCCAACCAATCTGTTTGACTTAGTCAAATATTCTAGAGCCAACCTCACTTGATTATTCTGGAAATTGCTGATACTTTATTCTCATGATATTTTCTTTTTGTAAAAAAAGGTATCAATATATTTTTGAGTCTTTGGTGGCTCAGTAAATTACCTCCATTTTCTCTGCCTGCAATCTGAAGCAAATGAGTAATAAGAAAACATAGTGAGGTAAAAGGGAACCAAAATATCACCTTCATTTCTGATAAAGCTGATAATGTGGCTCATATCTGTAGGTAAGGGGTTTCCTAATACTGAGCACCAGAATTAAGTAGAGTTATCTACAACAGAACCATGTCAGTTGTGGGTGGTTCACTTTCAAGAGACAAGAGGAAAGAGCTTGGTTACACATATAGTTTTTCTTACTGGATGTCCAATCTAATTGTCACTTTTCTCTAAAGGGAGTTATGTTAAGAGAGTCATGTCTCTCCACATGGAAGTAAACTTTAGGAGTAGAGATAAACCATTCCACCCAACACTATTCTTTCTAAGTTAATCAATTATAATTCTGAAATAGATCACCTACCAAATGCTAAGATGTCTGTCCACTGTCTCTTCAGCCATGGAGTGTATGGTTTGCATGAACTGTGTATATCCTGAAGAGCATAAAACTTTAACTGGGGTCAGTGAAACGACCAGATCCAGTATTAATTGTAAGTGCGTAGTCTGAAATCCCTCCTGCTCCACCCCACGCCACTTACACACGTAGACGTATTTTTATATTTTCACCATAGATATTAAGTTATATTTAATCTCTTTCAGGTATTCAGGATTGAGAACTATAACTCCTTAGACCATGAAAGAATGCTGGCCCCATTTAATTAACTGTAGTCATTGACTTGTGTGTGCTCCTGACAGAAATGAAGCTCACAGCCTGAGAAAAAGATGCCAGGCTGTTGCTGAATAAAAGTTAGGGTCACAGGGGCTGGCCAGGTGGCCTAGTGGCTAAGTTCCCACACTCCGCTTTGGCGGCCTGGAGTTCGCAGGTTCAGATCCCAGGCGCAGACCTACACGCTGCTGAGCAAGCCATGCTGTGGCAGAAGTCCCACATATAAAGCAGAGGAAGACGGGCACGGATGTTAACCCAGGGCCAATCTTCCTCAGCAAAAAGGAGGATTGGCAACAGATGTTAGCTCTGGGCTATCTTCCTCAAAAAAAAAAAACTTAGGGTCACGTAGCTGTATCACATCATGGCTCCTGTCCTCACTTTGAGTGAGTGGCCTTTGCATGGCAGGGCTGCCTCTGCTGACGTGAAAGTGGGGTGCTCCCACACCTCCACCATTGACAGCAAAGGACTATGTGGTCCTTTGAATTAATTCTCCTTAACATTCCACGTAAACCTTTAGTTTACATCAGGTGGATTTCCGTAGTGTATCCCTCATGGTATGCTTTTTTTTTTTCCTTCCCTGATTTTTCACATCTTGTCCCTTTTTTCTGGTCTATCTTCCCCTTGTTATCTTTAGTTAGTCTATGCCATAAAGCTCAAGTTGGTCCTTTTCCTTGAAAATGTCCATCACTGCTCCAGCTCAGTGCCCACTGAACTATCTGTTATCGGAATTCTCAGAGCACTTGTTTAAACTACAAATTCTACTTAATCACTTCAATCACATTCCTATTATTTGGGGAATGTTAGTCATAACTCTTCTAGGAGACCATAAACAGTTCAAGATCTAGGACTGTGTACCTCTTTTTATTCCATAGATAGCATACTATAGTAGGCAGTAGCTTAAGGAGTACTGAAGTCAGCCAGACCTAAGTCCAGGACCAGGCACTGGTGCTACTATTGGTGCAAGCTCCAACAACTTACTTCTAAGTCTCAGTTTCTTTATCTTTAAAATTGAGACTTTTGTAAAGATTTAATGAGATGATGTGTTCTGAGGGCTTAGCATGATACCAGGAGTATAATATTCAATAATGTTAGTTACCATTAGCGTTATTTTTTGGTGTATATTCATAGTTGAGATGAACTTTTTAGTGAAGTAATCTATATTTTATTTCCTATGAAAGCATATCCAATACTTATTTGGAAACTGTGCAGCCTGCAGGAACACTCTAGTGCCTTATAAGCAAAATTAAGACTGATGAAGAAGAGCCATTGAGACTCTTTATTTCTTAACTCCCTGAATGGTGCAACTCAATAGTTCTCCAAGTATGATGTGGAAAACTCATGGTCCGTGAGTTAATACTATTTTCATCATAACACTAAGATATTATTTGCCTTTTTTACCGTCATGTTCTCGTGAATGCGCAGTAGAGTTTTCCAGAGGCTATGTGGCATGTGACAGTGCAACGGGCTGGATGAAGACACAGGTTTGAGAATATGGATGTCTTCTATTAACCCAGACATTACCAATATTTATAAAACATAAAACAATGTCACTCTTCTCATTAAATACTTTTGTTTTGGAAAATAGCTTTTTATGTTTCATAAAACATATTATTTATAGTAACACATTAGGATTATAATTGCTATTTTTAATCAATAATACCTATTTTTTAAATTTCTCAGTTTTAACATCTAATATTATAAATCTCAATAGCTGTAACCTGCATAAATAGAAGCTCTTTGTGGTCTTCAGTAATCTACAAGACTGCAAAGGAGCCATGAGACCAGCTGTTTGATAACTACTGGTGTACCTCACCATCCCTGGGTTTTAATGGGCTTATACATATAATTGGAGGGGTGCAATAAATACATGTTCCAAATATGAATTGTAGTAATATGTTATTACTCTATGGTTTTTCTAAGTTTATTTTCTCCTTCTTACTGGTCCTTTACTCTTTTATTTCCTAGTTCTCTCACCTTCTAAAAAAGAACCATCATAAATTTAATGGAGTAAAATTGAGATGCAATAAAACACAAAAAATGTATAGATATTTCATATTATCATTTAATTCTCTCATTGATAATCACTAGGAAGTCCTTTCATCTAATGCTCTAACTCTATGCAGGATTCCACTGAGCCTTTAATAATAATAATGATGATGATGATAGTATGATGGCTGGTACTTATTAAACACTTGTTATATGCCAGTCATTGCCCTAAGTAATTTAAACACATTATTTCATTAAATCTTTACAAGAACATTTTGATGTAGATTAAGTTATTATTCACATTTTGTCCATGAAGAAACTGCAGACCAATAAATTGAGAAACTTAACTAAGGTTACACAGGTAGAAATTAAACTTGCTTTAGAACTCGTGTCTTGTCTACATGAATCAAAGCTCTTTCTCTATAAGCATTATCACTTAAAGTAGAAGACTGTTTCTCCAGTCCTTATTTGTTTGCTGTGTTTTAAAGTTGGTTAGTATTCAGACTAGCAACTTCTTTGAAACCAACAATACTTGTTTTATGTTTTTATTTCACGTGTAATAACAGTACGGTATTGACTTTGCGTGTCATGATAATCTTAATGATCTTGTCCAACGAAGTAGTTGTCAGTTAATTTTGTGTTCATATGTATTGATTAGTGATCAATTATTGTGTAACATAAACTTAGTGGCTTAAAACAACAATAAATGTTTATTATCTCACTGTTTCTTTGAGTCAGAAATTCAGGAATGGTCTAGATGGATTCAGAAATGATTCCAGCTTACGGTCTCTCAGGAAGTTGTAGTCAAGAAGTTGGCCAGGGATGCTGTCGTCTGAAGGCTTGACTGGGGCTAGAGGATCCACTCACATGGCTGTTAGCTGGAGGTCTCAGTTCCCTGCTGACTACTCACAAGAGTTTCTTACCCCAAGGGTCTCCATAGGGCTGCTTGAGTGTCCTCATGACATGGCAGTTGGCTTCCCCCGGAGTGAATGATCCAAGAGAAAGCAAGGTGAAAGCTGCAGTGTCTTTTATGATCCAGCTTTTAGATCACATACTATCATTTCTCCAGTACCCTTTTGGTTATACAGGTCAGCTGTATTCAGTGTGGGAATTGACTACTCCCTGGCGTGAATATTAGAGGCAGGAATCATTGGGGACCATTTTGGAGGCAGGCTACTACAATGTAGTTTGATATTTTTAAACATATCTTTTGGCTAAACTTCAAGTAATAATCAATTCTGACTTTTCAACTTGATATGTTCTTATCATTTTATCCACTTTCTTCCTCTTCTCCACTCACTTTTCTCCTCTTCCCTACCCTATTTCTTTTATTGAGGTGTATTTAAAAAATTAGGAGGAGTGGAGAGCAGAGAGGAAAGATCATGGCCTTGGAATCTTTTAGGCCGAGACTTAATTTCTAACATTCCAATTTACTTATGTATAAAATTGGGATATTGAGACTTGCCTTACAGTCTTGTGGCAGGGTTAAATGAATACTTATTGTGTGATAATTTTTCAAGAAATATTAGTCCTGTATCCTTCAGTTCAAATATCTATCATTTCTTGTATTGTTCCCTTGAAAAATGCAGAGTGAAACTAATTATTAAATGCATTTAATATAATGTATGTATTTTCCAATTTTTTTATTGACATCTCTTAGCCTAGACATTTAGTGATAGCTCCAAGGAATTAGGTGATATGTTAATATTTTTAAGATTTTTTTTTCTAATTTTAACATTCCAGTGTACCCATGGCATCTAGAAATATAGTTCAATATAATCCTCAATATTTTGTTGTTATAATGTGAATGAGAGTATATCAGTCCTTTTTTTTCCATATTATTGATAATGTTAATGTATTTTTATGACATTAAAAGGTGATAGCTTGTCTCAGTTTATACTATCATACCAAAGGGAACAGAGAAGTTTATGCCTTTTTTCCAGTTAGAGGCTATTTCCAGTCAACACTGCCACTGACTCAGACTGTATTGAAAATATTGGAAAACACAATACTTATCTGTGTATATTTGTTCATCTAAATACTGGATGTAATATTTTGTCATTATGAGAATCAGTTATTATTAGAAAGGGTTCTGAATGCAATGAGAAATGTAATATAAGTATGATATAGTAGTTCTTGAGTTTAGTATATGCATAATTTATAAGCATAATTTATACAATTTTAGTTCAATCTGTAATGTGAAATTGGTAACAGGACATGACATAACTGAAGCTTGATGCAAGAATGGCTTTTTTATTCCATGTCCCAGCTATCGCAATTTTAATACTAAATGGTTTGTCGTTTTTTATTAACCAGACTTTTTTTCTTGATGATAAACTTAAGGAATAGTCTAGAGTTTTATAAATGTCTGCAAATGTTATGTAAATTTTTGGTCACACATAAAGTAACAATTTTCTTTTTCACTTGGGTTGAATTTGCTTTTAAGTAGCTGAGTCACATACATAAATATAAGCCATAAATATTATTCAAAACATGCTTCAGCATTTCCTTTTTCTCTTTTTGTGATGTTTCATTAGTGACATTTTTCAAATCAAATTTAACTAATCCTTGGTTGAGTCTCCAACAGGAAACCAGTTCAGTGAGCAGGGATCCAAAGGACAAAAGAACTGCTCACTTAGAGGATGCTCTAAAATACTTTGGTCATTGAAAAGAAATGCAAACCTCCAGATTTTTCTGACCTTAATGCTCTGATTTTTCAGTTTGCATTTAACTGTGAATGAAAAACTTTGAAAAGCCATATAATCCATCAATATTATATTTGCTAGAGCCTGAGTTTCACACAACATCAAAGTGTTTCTATGACTTTGATAGTTTTTCCTCCCTTAATTATGTCATCCTTAGATATATGGCATTTAATACCTTCTCCTGGCTTGCTCTTATTAGCAGTTAACACTTTATGTAGAACATCTCTAGACTTCCTGACATCAGTTACTTAACCTTTTTTGACTGGTAAGTATGGTAGTGTTTAATTTAGGGCAAGACGAGAACATATTTTCAAATTGCACATGTAAATTGAAGATTATCTGCTCTGTGTAGCAACATGTATGTGGTGATAAGCAGATATATGTGTATAAAAACTAGCACTTCAAGATAACCAGACTCTTTAATATTAACAATCAAAATAACTAAAAATTTAGTTTACCAAAAAACAAGCTAAATTGGACAACTTCAAAGAAACCTAGGATCACAGCAGTCAGAAAAGGCCTTTTTAAGATGTAAACAGGAACATCTCACTACCCTGCTAAAAAACTTTTGATTACTTCTATTTGCACTTAGAACAAAATGCAAGCCCTTAAACTTTGCATGTAAGAACTAAATGACATGGCTCTTGTCCTCAAGGAAATCAGTGTCAAGTTTGGGACACAAACGTTAAACAAATACACTTAAGTATGTAGTTATAAATTATGTTAAGTGGGATAAAGAGAATGAAAAGGGACTATGAGAGAGGTTAACTTGAAAAATTGCAATGAGATTGGTGGATCAAGGAAAATCTGAGAAAGTGATATTTAAGTTAAAATCTGAGATATGGAAGAAGAGTCCAGAGAAGAGCATTCCAGAGGAGAGAAGAGTTTGTGTAAGAGCCTGAGAAAGGAAAGACCCTGATGAGCTGGAGGAATAGAAAGCTCTTGATGATGGATTATCCAAAATGAATGCCATGATGTCATAAAATGATATGTTCAATTTTATTAGTCAGAGATCATTCTTTACATACCTCAGTTTTTCCTCTGTGCATTTCATAGTGTTTGGTATATATTAGATGACCAATAAACATTTAATGAATAAGTTCGTAAACAAGTTAATTGTAATAACTAAAAGGGGTGGGATGATAGTAGTGTCATATGATTGTGAGTCATAAATGAGATCACTAATAAAAGCTGCTGATCTTGGAGAATGGCACATAGAAAATGCTTAATAAATGCTAGCTCAAAAAAAAATCAAAATTCCTACTTTGTCTTGAACTGTTCTTAACGACTGTTACATGAAATGTTGGAAGAGCAACAAAGTTTACAACTTTTAAGTGAGATAATCCCTGTGTACTACCACAAAATTCTTATTAATTACTTGAATTGGATGCTATCGCTGTATTTTTCTCCCTTGTTTCTACATGGTTGGCAGAGGTAAACTCCTTTCCTTTCACACACAAACACATACACCTTTTGGATGGTGGGTAGACAGAGCATCATCAGTAATGGTTTGGGGATAAATGATGGCCTCAAAGCTTGTATTTCCCTTCTGAGTATCAAAATGTGTGTCATTTTTGATAGCAAAGCCCAATAATAAGCTTAGTTTTACATACAGTTCTGAAGCTCTCTCAACTCATTCATCTTGGCTCTGCTGTGGAAGACTAAATCTAGCAACTCATATATGGACATGAAGTCCTTGCCTTCTGCTTATTGAAGGAAGGGCTCTATCCTTCAAATCAGGCAATTTGCTATTTCCTTGTTTCTGAATAAAACTATGAAGATTCCTGTTGCTGAGAGAAAATCTGTTTTGGAATTATTATTCTCAGTGCTTAAATCTCTTGCCAAATGGTAAGCAAAGTACTCAGAAAAATACATTCATTTTTCTTAGCCACCAATGTAATGCATTACCCAAATATGGTCCAACACTGTCAATCACTTAGATTATTCAAAAATAAAACATCAAACCCTATGGATAAAATCTAAATGTGTTCCATGGTTTCTATGAAAGTACATTCTTATAAATCATTTGTATATTTTTATTTCATGAACTATGGCTGTTAAGTTCAGTGCCTTCAACTAGACCATACCACTCATGGTTAGGTAAGTTCAGCATCCTCTGTTGCTTCAGTTTGAACTTTAAATCCCAATCAAACATCTTGCAAATGCCTGCCATTGATCCCAAAAACTGAGCTGGGAAATTTGGATCGTTCAGTGTGAATTCGTTACTCTTACTGACACAGAGCCCTACTGGGTAAAACACAACAGAATCATTTTCCTGTGTTATCTACAGAGAAGTATTCTTATTATATTATCGCTTTTACATGTAAATATGAAAAGAAAATTAAATGTTAAAAACAAGACAAAAAGTAAAGGTATACTAGACAAAACAATCCTTCCGTTTTGCCCTGGGACAGTGATGTTAGGTCTTTTCTTATCTGTGAGAGATTACTAGTGATCAGTAATATCCATGTTCTCCTTTTCTTCGTGGGCACAGAGAAGTCAATTCTGGATAGTTAGTTCTGGATATGAACTAAAATGATGACCATTTTCAGGCCTGCCCCATTAAATCTCCACCTGAAAAGAGAGAATAACAAGGACCTAGAGGGGAGGGGACCCACAAGATGGAAGGCCAGGATCCCTGAGTGACTACATGGATCACAATCCCTCCTCCCACCCCCCAGCTCATCCCTCATGCCAACCTACATTGAACTGTGAGTGAAAAATAGGCTTTTGTTGCCTAATGCCACTGATATTTTGGCCAATAAATAAAATTTAGCCAATCTGACCAATCCAATACCCAATTTTCTATAGATAATACTATTGTTGAGTTTAATCAGAATCTATGAGTATTAGAGCTTCTAGATCCATGGATTCTAGATAAATTAAACAGTGGCGAGACCTTGAAAATATTTACCATAGAAAGATTAATCATACCACAGAGCTGATGGGGCAAGTTTAATGGAGTTGCGTGCAAAGTGTTAAGACATTCATATTTCTGTATAATGGAAGATCTGTTTTCAAGTTTCTAGGTAGTAAACTCTTTGTGCCCAAAAGGGAATGCTGCTTCCCATCACTCTGCTGGTGTTTTGTAGCATGTATTCTTTACAGACTGCAGTACCCGGGATATGTTCTATGGAAAAAAGCTGATCCCACAGGGAGCTGGTAATTGGCAGAAAAAAGCTCAAACCCAAAACAGTTGAGTAAGAAAGGCAGCGAGCAGTAGCATCACACAGCTTCAATCAGCAACCTGCAGCATATGGGAGCCAAGCATTTCCTAGAATTTAAGACAGCACTTTCAGACTGAGTTTTAAGGAAAACAAAAGCAAAGACTGGTGCCCTGACATAAGCAAGCATCTTTCCTCAGATTAGACCTAGAGAAACAGTAATGTAGCACACGCAGAAGAGAATCCAAATAGGGACAAATATCTCTCTTTAGCCACCTAGGGTAATGATTTTTACCATTTCATTAGAAAGGAGGAAAAAGAGGTCGATAACAGAACCCATATGTATTACTTATACTATTGTATACAATGATGTAGAAAATAGTCTTCTTAATAAGTGAAGCTTCAGTCATTTTCAGTAAATTGTTTTGATGTTCACATTATGCCTTGAATTCAGGGCTCTCCCCTGCTTCCAGTATTAGAGTTCATACTTGGTGCTCAAAAGGGCAAAACCAGGCAACGCTTACAGAATTCTGTTTTTACAATGCTTATCTCTGCCAGGGTGTGCAGAGTAGTTGTTGGATGGCGCCTTGCACAGCTCTTATCAACCAACATCTTTAAACCCAACTGTTGTCCACTGGCTATTTCCTCAGAACTGTGGTGAATCAAGCATATGTTCAGAAGAGCATAAGCAAGATATAAAAAGGACATCTGCAAAAACATTTAAGGACCTGTCCTGACCAATTAAAGAATAAATTTTAAAAGTCACTGCTATTATTAACCACTGGCAATTTCATAGCCCCCTTAAAGGGACCTAAGGTGGGCACTGTGGCAGTCATCCATGAAATATGGAAATTCCAGCTGGAATAGCATCATCTATGTGTTTTCTTTCTTGGTCTTCTTACAAGCTAGTGACTGTAAGGAGACAGAAGGTATTTGATAAAGGCCTTCAGAATTCATCTGCTGGGCCACACTCTGGCGGTTTTACTCAAACTGCATGTTGGATTTGCCTGGTTGAAATGAGAATGAGCAACGTGAGCTCACCGTAGACACTTTGCACAGCCTTCTGACTGCGCTTTTTACTGCGTACAGTTCAGAAAGAGAATTATCCTTTAATAATTTTGGTCCATAAATATCAAAGAAAGACATAGGCTTTTCTCCATTGGGATATGACCAGAAGACTGGTCTGTCAGTCAGTATCTACTATGAAGCCTGAAGTTTCCAAAGACCAATCTCAAAGAAAAGGAACAAAATGAAAAAAGAATAAGAAGCAACATGAGCATGCAGCCCATCAGGCCCATTCCAGCCCACAATTTCCCGAGGAGAGGCTGCATGTATGTCAATGACCAATGAATCTATTTACAAAGAAATGAAAATTCAATAAACCAACCCATTTTGTTTTGTTTGGCTTAATTTTGTTGTTGTTGTTGTCAACATGATAAGAATACTTTATATCATTGAATTTTTTCCATTTGAGACAATTCATTGACTGAGTTGACTAGTCATTTATACTGTTGGGTTGATACAAAAGTCGATGATTGAAACTTTCAGAGCAATTTCCCTCATAAGATGAATCAATGATCACAGAAATGCATACAGTAGTTTCCACAACTATTTATTGGTATGTTGCCAATCCAGAATACAGACTGTTTGAATACTGCATCTAAGCAATTATCACAGGTGAAGAATGAAGTTTGTTCCCTAGTCATTTGGTCTGTATTGTGCTGTAACAAACCAACTGCTAAGTGTTTAGGTAATTTTTATCTCCTTGCCATTTATCTAGACCTGAGCAGAGAAAATAAAACAGGCGCTTTGTGTCTTGTGCCGTTGTACGAATCTGGTCTTTTCACAAAGTAATGTATGTTTCTCTCTAGGTTCCTCTGGAATGTTTATTTACAATTGAAAATTGTTAATTGTGACAGATTTCTTTGTCATGCACCCTAGCTCCTACTTCAACCAGTATATTACTGGATATGAACTGCTCTTGGGAGTGCTGTCCTTTTGGGCAAAGCTGGACTAGCTCTCTAAGAAATCTAACTTTGCCTGACCACTCTGCCCTCACCTCCAGCATTAATATGTAGTCCATTGGTTTTGGCCATTGTCTCCTCAGAACTTTACAATTGATTTGGATAAAACATACATGATATATAGCAAAGATGTAACCATACTACATTTGAACATTAAAAACCTTTCCCTGTATATTGATAATAAATACTCCCTAGTTTATATTCATGTCATTAAAATATCTGAAATATTCCATTTGTATTATTATAAAGCAAATATTACAGAAATAACGTTTCAATGATATTTTTCAAAACTTTCCCACATATTTAACGAAGCACTAGAAATCAGAGAAATAGAAAGCTCCATTCTCTGTTTTTACACCTGAGATTGGAGCATCACAATCCTGAAGCTGAATTCCAAGTTTCCTGTTGATCCATTTTATGGAATTTAGGATCTCTAGACCTCACTCATAATACATTAGAAGAAAAAATCAGTCATTAAGTTCGTCATTATCCAAGACAGGTTGCTTTTTATTGCTGTATGATACAAGAAACCTCAGCTTTGACCCAATTCGCTCCTAGGCCTTGGTTATACGTGGAGCTAACATAAGGCAACCCCTTATTTAGTTTCAGTGTTGTAAATGGGGGTTTCATTCCTGGAAAACTTATTTTATTCCATAAAACACACAAATTGATCATTAAAGGAAATAAATACAAATATATGATGTTTTTAATTTCTTAAGTATGTAAAATCAAATTATCTTAAAAAATGAGATCCAAATATTCCTTTGGGGGGTTTTCTGCGTGAACTGGACTAGTAAAGGCTCCTTAAAATAAGATCAGTAAAATCTAGATTGAAGAAACCATCTTCTTACCTGGTAAATCTCTCTGTAGCAAACAGGAGCATTTTTCATTTTTCCAAGGACATTTTGAACTACTTCCAAAATATGTGTTATCTGTCTCAAAAATTTCCACTGACAATTTTATGACCATGAAGTCTTTGAATGGTAAATTATGTGGGGGAAGGGCCATTTCCATGGTAATTCTTTTTCCTAAAGTGTCTCGTGCTCTTCCATTTCAATAAGAGCTTCCTTGCTGAAGTCCTGGGAATAAATGGAATTCTTAGAGTACAATGACCAACAAACTCAGCTGAGCCATCCCCCCAGGATTAGCCAGGTGGTGTCGCCAGTGGGATTAGCAAAGTGTGTGAGTCTTCACTGGCCCCAGTTCTTAGCCAGTTGTAATTTCAAGTTTTGATCATTACCAAGGGGGCCTAGACAGGATAAGTAAGGTTGTAAAATGTGTAGCTCGCAAGTTATAAACTGGAAGCAACTCGTATTTCAGAATATTTTATTATCAAATACTTTGTGTTTTTTAGTTGCAAGTACCATCTAGTTATATTATAGGACACAGCTGTTGTAATAAATTCACCTTTCAAAAAGCCTTAATTTAGAACTGCAGAGAGACGATAAAGCAAATCTAGTCCAAACTCCTGGATGAGGCAGAAGTCCCCAAGAGATGTTCACTGATCCTATTAATGGATATGAACATGTATTTCCTGGAACAGGAAATATATTTTATATACCATCACCAACAAAACAATTATACTTTTTCTAGTTTTTGACCTTATAGGCTCATTCTATTAACTGAACATTAATCATAATTTTGACTTTTATTTTAAAAAACGTGTTTTTATGATATTCAAATATGATGTTAAGCAAATAGCTACCTTTTTTTTTGCTAACAAATATATATTGAATTTTTATCAAATGAGTTTTCTAAATCTATTGAGATCATCACATTTTTTTCTCCTTTGCCCTATCATTATGATAAAATTATATTAATAGATTTCCAATTATAGAACCATCTATCAGTCAGAATAGCCTATATTGTGTTATGGTAACAAAAATCCTTCTATCTCTGTGATTTAAAACAGAATTTCTCACTCTTGGCACTGTTGATATCTTGAGTTGGGTAATTCTTTGTTGTGGAAGCTGTTCTGTGCATCACAGGATGTTTAGCAGAATCCCTGACCTCTATCCACCAGATGCCATTAAACACCCCCTCCCCCCAATATAAGTTGTGGCAACCAAAAATGTTTCCAGACATTGCCAAATGTACTTTGGGGGTGGGAGGGAAATTGTCCCCACTTGAGAACTATTGTTTTGAAACAGTGAGGTTTTGTTTTCATTCACAGTACATGTCCATCAAAAATCAGTTGAAGGCTCTCCTTTATATGCTTCTCTCTGGAATACAGGCTGATAGAGCTGCCACCATCTGGAGCCTTGCTGGACACAGTGGCAAAGGGAAAAAAAGAGGATATACAAATTGCACACCAGCTCTTAAAATTTCTGCCTGAAAGTGACACATGTCACTTCCACTGTCACGAATTTGGCCAAAGCAAATCACATGATTGTAGCTAAATTCAAAGGGACCTAGGAATGTACTATGTGCCTAAAAGCGAGCCGGTGGTATCGGTGATCTGACATATTAACATCACAATATTATTTTAGAACATGTTTTGAAATATAAATTATAACTTAGGCATATTTTTTCAGAAAGAGTCTAAACAGCACACTGCAGATCTAAAATCCTCTCACTTAGTCTGTTTTGTTGTTCACGCCTACAGACCTACAGAGTGGTTGTATTGAGTTGATGTATTTTTTATTGCTTTTTCACTTATATAAACTACTACTTTTTTTTTCAGCTAACCATTTACACTTGTGCAATCCACAGAAGAATATCAATATTTGTAGTTTTGGTTATTTAAATAATATATGGGAGAAATGTGAAAAACAAACCATCAAAAAACCTCAGAAGGAAATCTAAATCTATACTTAATGGAATGACTTCTTACTTGATTATGTAGAGTTCAAATTGACGGGTTGAGAGTATAGAATATGCTCCTCCAAGCCCTCTGTAACCACAACCCTCTTCCCACACTTATTTCTAGCCTGGGGCTCCTCGCCTCTTCTGTTCTCCTTTGATGAAGTTCTATAGTTGTGCCACTGTAGTAAAACTCACTTACTATTAAAAAGTCCAGCTGTAGATAATTACATAAAGTGTCATTCATATAAAGTGATACAAATGAAATATGTAAATTGTAATTGCATTTTCACCGTATTTTTAAGGCTGGAAACTGGAAATGTGGGGTAGACTACATTTTCTACGTGATCATGATGTAAAGACTTTATGTACCATTTTCAGTGATTCCCTGTGTAATCCCAAGGATGTAATGCCATCACAATTTTATAAATAAGTCAATCACCCAAAGTTACACAACCAGCAAGGGATAAAGTCTGCGTTCAAACTTAGCCCAAACTTGTTCAACTTTCCTTATTTCTTCCCTAAGGTTTCTTATAGGTGTTATAATGAATCTGGGTTTATTCCTAATGACTAATTTTACCCCAGATAGTTTGGGATTAGCATTTTTTAAAAATTGTACTAATTAAAAAATACTTATTCACTATGTGAGTTAGTAATATATGTTTACTGTGGAAAACTTAGAAAACACAGAATTATACAATGAAGAAAAGAATTCAGCAAGAATGTCCAGATGAGATGATATTGTGAAAATTTGGTGTAAGACATATTATGCATATTTTAAAAAATGAAATAGGCATAATTTCTCATATTCTAAAATATAATTTTAATAACTACATAATTTTCCATTTTAGGGATATGCCATAATAATTTAACTCTCCTCCTTTTTTTTTTTTGCACGTCAAGATTGTTTCTAAAGGTCAGCTATTAAAAATAATGCTGTAGTGGGGGCCAGCCCTGTGGTGTAGTGGTTAAGTCCAGCACATTCCACTTCAGTGGCCCAGGTTCGCTGGTTCAGATCCTGGACACGGACCCATACCACTTGTCATCCATGCTGTGGTGGCAACCCACAAACAAGATAGAGGAAGATTGGCATGGATGTTAGTTCATGGCTAATCTGCCTCACCAAAATAATAATAATAACAATGCTGTAGTAGATTTCCTTTTATACACTTTTGTGCCCAACTCTGACTGTTTCCTAAGGTAAACCTCCAGAAATAAGATATTTACCCATAGGCTTTTCATGCCTACTCTCAAATTGCCTTACAGAAAAATTTAC
This sequence comes from Diceros bicornis minor, assembly GCF_020826845.1. NCBI lineage: Eukaryota > Metazoa > Chordata > Mammalia > Perissodactyla > Rhinocerotidae > Diceros > Diceros bicornis. The sequence continues at coordinate 16,511,959 of NC_080742.1, read as the reverse complement.
AAAATTATAGTCTTAGCAATAGTACCTGTTTCTCAGGAACTTCTCCAATATAAGGACAAATGATTTATACTCCCCCCAAAGCAGCCAATTAAGAAGCAGAAAATATTATCTTGCTTTGATTTGCATCTCTTTGATTATTAGTATATTTAAACTTATTTTTAGCCATTAACATTTCTTTCTGTATGAGTTGCTTTACTTGCTCTTTGCCCATTTTCCTATGTGGAGGACTTCTCCTCGGAGGCCTCTACCACAACCTTCTGTTCCGACCGGTTCTCTTCTCTCAGCCACCATTTTTGCCTTCCAGTATAGCAGTTGGTTAATATTTAGAAAATCACAGCTGTCTTTTTCTGAGCATAACTCATCTCTAATCTACTAGTTTTATAGATTGCTAGAATATGACATGTGGAGTCAACATTTTGGGTTTGAATCCAAACTCAAATACTGAGCTAGCGGTAGGACCTTGGGCAAGTCACTATTCCTCAAAGTTTAATTTTTTTTTTTCTGTAAAACGTGCATAATAATTTTTACCTTATGACATTGATGTACACAGTACCTGGCATAATAAGGACTCAAAGTAAATTTTGTTATTGTTTGCATTGTTGTTGCTCTTATTATTATTAAACATGATGACGCTGAGCTCCAGGAAGACAAAGTGATCTGTTAACTAATCTTCAGGGATCTTCTTTCACTTTTGTGAATCCTTTGTGCTTTGTAATCCTGCTTTTTATAGATAGTGTCTAACCTCAAAGGAGGGATTCTAGTAAATAAATAAATAATGGAGCAGGTATTTTTAAAGGAGAGAGGCCTCGTATCATGTCTCGGATATTACCAAGCAAGGCAGCCACTCTTGTGCCTGTGTGTGTGGTTGACTCATATATATAGCTGTAACATCCTACTACCTAGAAAGAGCTTCTGATTTTTAAAGGAGACTTAGAGGCACATGAAGAAGTATCAGTTTGACAAATTTAGGGACCGAAAACAAACACATAAACAAAAAAATAAACTAACAAAACCCAGGATGCCAAGAATTAAGATTGCGAGAAGTGAGAAAATACACTTGATTTATTTTACTGGATAAGTGATACTATTTCATGCAAAATATATAATATTATTCTAAATTATCTATCGTCTATCTATTGATTTATTGATTTATTAATTAATTGCTCAATAGCTTTATCTATCTAGCTATCTAGATAAAGACACAAACATAGATATACATTCTTAAGTTTATTTCCATGTTTGCAATTGGTAAATAGGTTGGGTGTCTATTTCTGTCTCTCTTATGGGACCTGTTATAACACTTTTTCATTTTTTAAAAAAATGGACCCTACATATGACCACCACACCCATTTTTTGATATTTGTAAAGAAGCCCAGGTAGATTTTATGTGCTAACCAAAAAAGGCTAGAAAGAGTCACTGTTTGGTTTTAGTAGAATATGCAAAATGTTTGAAGAGGAATGAAGTCATGATGGCAGTCAATATCATTCATCTTACATGAATTTTAAATCTTTGCTGAGAAAGCATGTCCCAGTAAGAGGAAATTACTGGCTATTTAGATAATTGAAGTCAAATTTAATGGATTCTGCTATTAACCAAAATTGAAAGATTTCTTAAGTTGTTTCCCTGTGATGAACAAAGAATAAATCAGATATATGTTTGTGATACTTAGGTAGTGCAAATTAATGTTCCTCATAATCATTTATCCTAGTTTTTTATTCAACCTAAGTCTTAGGGAAAGCATGGTAGACAAATAGGATGTTTTTATCTTTCAGGATTTTACAATATAGTGAAAGTATTAAAAAAAGTCAAAGCACACAAATGAATAAAATATATAAAAAACAAACTGTTATCAGTGCTAGGAAGGAAACCAACAAAGAGCTAAGATGGAGGATCTGCGGTGAACCTACCCTAGACAGGATGCCAGGAGGAACTGAAGGAAGGCCAGTGAGATGGAGACAGTGACCCAAGAGGAGGAGGAAGTCTCACATAGGGCTACAGAGGCAAACAAACCATACTTTACATGACCTCTGGGAAGGAAGGAGTTGGATTTTATGTCAACTGCAATGAGAAGGTCTTAAAGGGCTTTAGTCAGGGGAGTGGCATCCTATAAGGATAGTTCAAGGAACACCATGATTATGTGCAAACATTAAGAGGAAACAAGACTTAAATGGAGGTATTAGTGGGAAGCCTACCCTGAGGGAAACGGGAATCTCTGAATGGAAAAGTGTGAAGTGTAGCACTTTCCTAGGTTTCCATCCTGTTGTTAGATCCAATTCAATTTAATTCAACCAATACTTACTGAGGGCTGATTATGTACCAGACACTGTTCTTGGCACTGAAGATAAAGAAGTGAACAAAACTGACTCAAATCCCTCCCTTATTAAGCTTACATTCTAGTGAGAAGTCACACAATAAAAAAGATAAATAATTGAAATATGTAAGAGTAAGCAATATGTTGTATACTGATTAGTGCTAAAGGAAAAATACAAATCGAGAAAGAGACATACGAAATGTATGTGTGTGTGGAGGGAGGGGAGTGAGGGATGAAAGTTGAGATGTGATGAAAGATGGGTGGGATGGTCCGAAAGTGCCTCTGTTTGGAAGGTAAGTTTGGAATCAAGATGTGAAGAAAATGAGGAAGCTGGCCATGTGGTATCTAGGAGGAGAGCATTCCAGGCAGAGGGAACATTAATTACAAAGGTCCCTTTGGAGAGTCAGCCTGCTGATCTAGAAGGGCCATAAGGAGGCCAGTGTGGCCAAAACCCAGTGAATAATGAGGGGTAATGTGTTGGAGTCGCCAGCAAGTTGTGAAGGGCCTCATAAATCATATTATGCCATTGGTTTTTACTCTGAGTGAGATGGGAAGTCTTTGGGGTTAAAAAGAACTCATAGGATCTGATTTATGTTTTAACAAGGTCAACAGTCTGGCTGAGAAGAGAGCAGAAATGAGGAGACCAGTTAGGCTACTGCCGTAATCCAGATTAGACATGAGAGTAACTTGTTGGTAGTGGGAGTAGTGAAAAAGGGTTAGATTCTGGATCTATTGGGAATGTACAGCTGACAGGATTTGCTGACAGATTTGCTGTGGGTAGTGAAAGACAGAGAGGTGGCAAGGATGACACCAAGGTTTTTCTCTGAGTACCTGGAAGCATAGGGCTGCTTTTAACAGAGAGGCAGGAGTCTTTTGGAGGGTTTGTGGGTGTAATATGCTTAACTCCCGCCTGTAATGCACATGCAATCCATAGATGTTCGGTAGACCCCTTCTCTGTCTCTCTCTGTCTCACATTCTCAATGTGTAGTTGTCTAGGATATAAAATATCAACCAGGGAAGAGTCCAGGCATAATTTGCAGAGTGAAAAAGAAACTCTCCTCATCCTTGTTCTTCACTGTTACATCATATTGTGGGACCCTTCAGGTTTTCTCTAAAACTGCATGAAGTTTTAAAATTGGAAGAGATCATAAAGACTATTTTGTCCAGCTTTTCTCTGTACAGATGTGGACACTTAACTCGGACAATTCAGATGACTCACCTAGGGGACAGGAAAGAGGAGAAATAAATAGCACAACTTTCTCAAAAGCAAGGAGTAAAGATATGGCCATGAGAGGAGCAATTATGTGAGTAAATGACATAGTTTCAAGTCCCAAAAAAGAAAATCAAATAACAGAGTACTAACAAAAATGTTATATACATGCCCAGAGAGGAAAAATGAGTGGTATCAAAGGCAGCATTTTTGACATGATGGCAAAATAGACAATTTATTGTTCAAAGCTTTTGTTAAGAACTTTTCAATTAAATAGTTTTTGAAAAAATACTAATCTGCACTTTCTTCTTGTTAATACCTCTTAGGACTTTTCCATCTTTGTAGAGATTAAAATATAACACTCCTACAACTTTGTACTATCGGCCTGTACAACCAATAAAAAGGGTTTCTAAAATAAAAGTATTCAATCTCCATTTTGTTTGCAAATACAGACTTGCATAAACCTAATTTACTTTTAAAGAAACTAACTTGGAGCAGAACAAAATTAAAAGCATTCCTCTTATGTAGATTTTTATCTCCTTTTAAAATATTTTAATTAGTGTCATTTTGTTTTGATTTTCCAAAATTAAATGATAGCTTCAAAATTATACTGTAAAAAAAGCTCTAGGGTGATAACTTTATTATTTCCTTGGTTAGTTTGAATTTTTGTGTGCATTTTACATCAATGAGCTTATACCTATACATGTAAGTAAAGGGATACAGGAAATACTTTTGTCCCCATAACTTTACATATGTGCATGAAAAAAAGGCTTGTTTGTCTTAATACAGGCACCATGTATGCCTAGCTAGAACCTTTAGAATGATGCAAAAAATAGTTCTTAGCTGTTGCATTATTTAATGGTAAAGAAAAATGCAGGAAAAAAATCCCCCTGGTTTACACTTAATCTTAACCTTTCTGAGCTTTAGTTTTCTTATCTGAAAAACTGGAATTATCATACTTGCCTTAGCTACCTGATTGGATGCTTATAATGATCACATGAAATATGCCTTTGAAAGCTCCCTGATACACTGTGACAATGCTCTTGGTATGACTGTTCAGAACACATGGTCAACTTATCTTTTCTCTGATGGAAAAAGACCATATCCTAGAGTCAATCAAAGAAGGAAAGGAGTGTTTCCGTATTCTTTAAATAAAATATGTCTCTAGGCTTGACATTTCAAAGAAGTAGGCCACATCTTGTGTGCTAGAATAGAAGTATGGTGAGTTTTTCTTCAATTGTTAAAATTAAACATGATTTCACTAGAGTAGTTATTTTGCTGTTTGTTAATAGCAAAGCTGTTCATTGGTACCGTGCTGCTCTCTGGAAACCTGGGCTGCCCTGGTAGGCATGGGTGCCTAAGGAAGGAGAGTTCCTTAACCTGAGAGCCAGCAATTGGCACCTTGTGGATTCACCTGTTGTAACTCAATTACATTTTATTGAATTCCAATGGAGAAAATCCATAGGGAGCAAAGCTTCGGAGCTCCTATACAGTAGAGCTTCCTTCCAAAAACAATGGAAACGACCTTAAAAACTTACTGATTCCAAAATAGCACTGTAAATGAATAGGCTCTCAAGGGACAGCTATAATTTTCTTCTTTCACATCATGTGAACACACATACACTTTTAGAGCAACACATTTAACCGTCTCCAAGTCAAATCAACATCCTCCAAAAATAAAGTTGACATGGCTTTATGTCATGAATCATTCTGGAACACATTCTTTGTCCTGCTGCTGCCCATTTCAGGACAACTTTTGGACTTTATTTTAGCGTCAAAATTTTGTTTTGTTGTTAAAGATACTCCAGTCTTTATTCAAGTATGTGTCTAAGTCTCTATAGTCATTGTAATTGGTCACCTGGATGGTTCTATCTTAAAGAGCAGTAGTAAGATGATCAATTAACCCACACGTATTAGTTAGTACCTATTATTTTTTGGGCTAGGTGCTGTGGGGGATATAAAAGCATAAGAGACATAAGTCTTACCATCAAGGAGTTTGCAGACTAGTTGGAAGATGAGAATAAAAATGTAAAAAACGCAATATAGTAAGAGTCATATTAGGGTATGTTCAAAATTCAAGAACTGACGTGAGATAAGGAATCTCATTTACTGAATCAGAATCTCCAAGGATGGGACCTAAGAATATGTATTTTTAAAGCTCCCAAGAAGATTTTGAGGGATAATCAGGTTTAGAAGCCACTGATATTCCACTTTCTTTCCTTCCAGTCTCTCTTCAGAGTGATCTGTTTAGTACTCTCACAGTTTACAAAAAGTCTCTTAAGTGCCACATCCATCAATCTTTTCCCAGGCCTTCTCTGCTTGACCCACAGGCAGTTTGTGACACAGTTGGACACAGTCTCTTATTTTTCTTTTTTTCTGACAGTCGTTTTCAGCGTCATTTAATGGCTCCAAATCTTTTCGTGGCACCTCAAATATTGATGTTTGCTTTCTTCTTTTCTTACTCCGAGTCCCTTCCTGGACGATATCACCCATTCTTACCACTTCAGCTAGAGGACTTAGTCATGCCCTGGGTGCTCCCTAAATCTACATTCCCAGCTCTGACCCCTTCAACATCTCCAATGGAATTTCTATCAGGTTCTCCAAACTCAAAATTGTTCAAAATCAAACTCATTTCTTCCTCACCTCTTCATCAAAGGTCTAACCCATCCCTCACCGACTGTAGCATGTAAGATGGTCGGGTCGGTGATATGAAATGGGGACAGGGAAGAATGGGAAGAGGGACCCACTGGATCCAAGCTAGGAATTAGTCACCCTCAAATTGCTGTTGCACATGACCATGTATCCACTTGTTTACTAAGGCCTGTTTGTTCTAAGGAATCTGTGACGACTCGTTCCTCTCCTCACTTCCTGCTCTAGCTGTCCTATTTAAAGTCATCACCCAACTGCTAACACTCTCCTGAGTTGGAGGAACCTCAACTTTGACTCAATTTTGTGCTATTCTAAACTTCATTAGATATAAATTCTATTTCTTAAATTGACAATCTAAAATTTAGAGACCATCTCAAATTTTGAAAAAGCTGAATCATGTTTTTATTTTAGTTTTATTTTCATCATTTATGAAATTGTCTAAAACTTAGGACAGTTGTTCTTTTTTTTCCTGAACTGTACATTTTAAAAAGGTAAATTATGCCATGTGATTATATCTCAATTTTAGAAAGTTTAAAGAAAACCCTTGTAATATCAATATTAGTATTATCTTTTTTGTATATTTATGAGGAAACCAAGATTATTAAGTTTAAGTGACTTACTCTAGGTCTTATAGTTAATAAATGCACACAGGTGATTAAAAAAATAAAATAAAATAAAAAATAAAACAGGACAATGTGGAGTTTTAAAGAATAATTTAGGAAGAAACTCCAAGGGATTACTCTCAACTTAATTCTTTATTAATGAGAAAAATAACAGTTAAAGGAAGATATTTACATTGTGTTCTTAAAGATTTCAAAGCAAAAATCCTTCAGTGTCTAATATGCAGTTTCTCTCAGCCATTTCTTCTGATGCCTACCAAGCTAATAGGATATTCTTCCTGATGTTAACATCCTTTGCTTTAGTGTAGTCCTAAAGCATTGTTTCATCTATTATAAAAACGTTATTTCTTATTTTAACTTTCTAATACTTTTCTTTTTGCTATGTAGGCTATCCTCAGATATAAGTATATTGTGCTATAGATAATTGAATTTTAGGATGTTTTTCCTCCCTTTTGTCACAATTTTTAAAAGGGGAGGGCCGGCCCCGTGGCTTAGCGGTTAAGTGCGCATGCTCTGCTACTGGCAGCCCGGGTTCGGATCCCAGGCGCGCACCGGCGCACTGCTTCTCTGGCCATGCTGAGGCCTCGTCCCACATACAGGAACTAGAAGGATGTGCAACTATGACACACAACCATCTACTGGGGCTTTGGGGAAAAAAAAAAGGAGGAGGATTGGCAATAGATGTTAGCTCAGAGCCGGTCTTCCTCAGCAAAAAGAGGAGGATTGGCACAGATGTTAGCTCAGGGCTGATCTCCCTCACAAAAAAAAAATAAAAGGGGAGTTGTTCCTCAATTCAGATCTCATTTTCTTCGAAATAGCAGTGATGCTCTCAGCATCCTTTTTCTTTTTCCTTTATTTAGTAGGAGGGGAGAAGTTTCTGCACATTTATAAGGGCAATAATTCGAACATTTGTGCAAATTTTCTTACATAATACTCTTCGCATTTAATCCTATGCTCTATTGTTACTTCTGTTTCTCACAATCAGAAGAAAGGAATAAGATGGAGTAAATTATCTCAGCAATCAGAAGTCATTCCTCCAACAATCCATCTGAATATCATTTGCTAGGAAGTCTACACAAATGACAACTCCTCTGCTTGCTCTGGTACCATGTAAATTATGCATGCAACTTCCCTGCAACTTGTCAGTCGCCTTGCTTTTATTCCAGAGGGATTCAAACAGTTATGGCACTGGAAGGGGAGGAATAAGGAATGCAGGGCCATGGGATAGTTTTGTTTTTCCTTTCTGTTCGGTTTCCCTAATGGCCCTTTGCTGAGACAATACTGACAAATACTCAATTGTCACCTGCTGTTTTCAGGAGGAACCCTGCCTTGGGGGTTCCTTGAAAACTTCACACTTATCATAAGAAATCTTACAAAGTATTCATTCAAAAGTGGTATAAGAACCAACCAGTATGTGGAAAGAAATAAGAAGATCAAGATTGGGAGCTTGGGGTTTTGTTTTTTTTATTTGCTGGGATTATCAACAGTTATATTTTGAAACTTAAAGAGGTAGACTAGTAATCTGCATAATTTACCAAAAAGGGAAACTGATTAGGGCATAATTGAAACACATGGCACTCACAGTTACTTGAAAAGCATTTGGACTGATATTTTGCCCTTTTATTTATTTTTTTAACAGTTGAACTGGCATATAAATTCAGATTCATACACACACACATGCACACATGTACACACACACACACACACACACACACAGAGTGATAAGCTGGAGATGGCTAGCACTGGCGTGAAGGAGACATTTTTGCACATCTATTCCCAACTCCAGTTCGGTGACTTTAAATTGATAGCTTGAAATTAGCAAATTTACTCTACAAAAATTACTAAAAGCTACAAATCAGTTTGTTTCTTTTTGTTTTTTCCATAGAGCCAGTTGTTAAACATTAAGCAACACATCATTGCCATAACAGGACATATTTTCCTCACATTTCCATGATTATTGCAGGACTCTTCACATTTATCTGAAATATCATTGCAGAGTCATTCATTGAAGGTTTGATTTCTATTTAGCTTTATTTCCAATTTCTGTCCCAGAGGGTGGCAGCATGGTGAAGTAAAAAGTACCTGGGGCTTTCATAGTGAAAGGTATTATTAATCTCTGCTCTGTCCTTTCATCTCTTTGACCTTGGGAAAGTCACTTAAGCTCACTGAGCCAAAAATTCCTCTTCTTTGAAGTGGAGACAGTAGTAGTACCATGGAGATTGAGTGGGATGATGTAGGTAACGCATGTAGCAGTCTCTGGCAGGTTGAGGCAGTGGGAGCCCACCCGCCCCAGTATCATGGGTTTGATATTGAAGGGTCCTCAAGAGATGGTTTACTTCTTAATCTCATGAAACCAAAGTCTATGAGCTGGATAAGATCTTAGAAAAGTTCAATATCTTCATTTTGTAGAGAAAGTCATTGACATTAAATGAGTTATCCAAAGCCAGGTCTCCTGGTCCTAATAGAGTTCAATTGAATTCTCTCTATTCTCCTATGATACCATCTCCTGGCCTCTAGGTAGAACATGCAACTATTTCTTCTCTTCCCTCTCTTCTATCCTCTCTCCTTTCTTTACCTTTACCTTCTTCCTCTTTCTCAATCCAAATTAATTTGATTTTGGTTTTATTAAGTTGTTCTGGTGCCTTGGGGAAAGTAGATTGATTGCTTGACTAAAATTTAGACCCTCTATAAGAGCACATCTTACTTGAATAGTGAAATCTCTTATGCTGAAAGACACTGATGTAAATGTCAGGTGAACTAAGAGATGTGAGCAGAACAGGTGACCTGTGAAAGATCACCCATGGAAAAATGGAGCTATTTAGTAGGCGACTGACTACTTAGGAAGAGCAAGAAGGAAAGTCTTATTTCCTGAGAGCCTGTTATGTGCCAGGTTCTGTGCTAGCAATTTCATGGTTGCATTTACTTGTATATATTATATTCACTTTTTACAGATGAGGAAATTAAGGCTTAGGAGCCTTAAGCTATCGTGCCCAAAGTCACAGAATCAGTTTGTGGTGGAGTTACAATTCAAACCCAAGGTGCTCATCCACTGTGCATTTTTCTAGTGCCAGATTAGTCAAGTCAGAGTGTATAGCTCCCACCCTGTTCATTTTCCTTCATGATTTGAAATCAGGCTTTGTAAGAAATATGCTGTGTTAAGTTCAGTCCATTTAAATAGACATATTTTAGGCCATGCTTTAAAATTTCTAGAAATTATTTTTAGTTTCTACTTCCAAGGAATGTTTTCATTTTAAGAGACTGTGCAAACCATCCAAGTCACTAAGACAGTAAGTGTCCCTACTTCAGGTAACAGATACAAATTTACTCAGTGTATTCTACTAAATTTTGGTTTTATTATGAGATGAGAATCAAAATTAGGAAGGACTCTGAAGGCAATGGAGAAAGTGCCACCAAGTGATTTAAAGGGCAGAGGAAGGGAAGGTGGAAGCTATGGACAACAAATGGCACTGGCTTCACAATTTTGTCCAGGCTCAGCCCAGGCAAAGTTTGTTTTGTAGAGCAGGAGACCCCCTATATGCCCCATTTATGTCTGTCTGATGAGGTTCACAAGGTAAAGGAGATGAAGCGTATGGAAAAGCATGAGCCTCTGGAGAAAATAAAAGATCACAGTTCAGCCTTACAGAAGCCAGAAGTGGGATGACTCATTATGAGATCAGAAATGCAGATCCATGAAGGGCAGCTGTCAACAATGGAATTTATTTATGCCCACTCGGCACAGAAAGCACGTCTACTTGTGCTTTGGTCTCTTCAGTTGTATGAGGAATATTTTCATGCAGATTGTTAATGCATGATGAATTACCTTCAGAGGACTTAGAAATCCTCTAGGGAGCACCTTCCATGTGCAAGGTCTGATCTTGAGACATGTTTATGGAGAGGAAAGTCTAATAATGAAGAGGAAAGCATGTTACGTTCTTTTTTACCTCATGTACTGAAAGGTATTTAAGTGTAAGCTTTTGTTTTGATTCAGACCTATTGAAACATGATGGTGTGGTCTATATCAGGGTAATAGGCTCAGAATATGCAATGTCATGAGCTGAAAATCAGTAAAAGAAAATATTATTATAATAATAATGGAAACTACCATTTTTGTGTGCTGATTCAGAGCAGTGCCTGGTACATGATAAATATTGGTGATGATGAGTTAGAGGAGGATGTTGATTATGATGGTGATGATGGCGCTGGTGGTGATAATGATGATAATGACAGTGTGGTGGTGACAGGTGGTGTTGATGATGATGGTGGTAATAATGGTGGTGGTAGTGATGGTGTGCCAGGTACTGTGCTTAGCACTTTATATGCATTATTTCACTTAACACACGAGAACTCTATGCATATCAGATATCATCACTGTTTTATAGATGAATAACTTGTATAGTACCACACAGCTAAGAAATGTGAAGTCAGGGTTGCTAAAGCCCCGTGTCTTTGACACCGTGCTATATTTAAAGGACATTCTTAAAGCATCTTCTTTGACTGGTTAGTCAAAGCTAAAGAAAAACCCAAAGCAGGAATTTTCTGTGTTTTGCTTTTCTTCTCTTAGAATAGGATAATCAAACTTGAACCGTTGCCTCTGATAATTATGTATGCATGCACATACATATAAGTATCTTCAAGTAGAATAGGATACTTTTGACAGTGACTGAAAATGCATTAATTAGGCATAAACAATCAAAAAGAGATGAGTTGTTTTTGATGAAAATTGTCATGTAGCCTGTGAGACAGGGAGAGAAAGTTCTCAGAGATCCAGGCTCTGCAAACATTAACTACAGCTGCCAACCCAAAAGTACTCTACACCCACACCCAATGGTCAACAGTGATACACTGATGATTTAGTCCACACTCACAAAAACCATCAACAGTAGGATCTTTTCCTATTAGGATCAATAATTTATATAATTGAAAAAAGAAGAGAATTTTCTTGAGTTGTTTATAGTTTGCAAATGTGATAACCATAATTCTCAGGCAGAATTTTTTTCCCACTGTCAGATAAGATCTACTATTTATTTGGTTTTGATTTCATATAAGCACAATACCGTATCTACACCAAACATGCACTTAACTGACAAGTACCTTGCATACTTAAAAGAAATTTTGTTTGCTAGTAAACATATCTCAGATTGTAAGGATATGTTCCATGGAAATATTGGAATATTTATTTAGCAAAAAGGACAGTAGTTTATACATAAAAAAATATAATATATTTTTAAGAAGAATTAATATTTAGCTTATTGCTAAAATGCAAGTGCTGGCTTTTAAGAAATTGTGTAATTTCTACTTTCTACCTGCCAGGAAACCATAACAAATAAGAGTGTGTATATGTATATATACATATATGTAATATGTGTAGTTCATGATTAGTTAAATAGTAGTTAGTGCAACTGCCTAATTTGATCAAATGAACTATAGCTCTGTGAACTAGAATGAAAGCTACAGAAATTATATTTAATAATACACAGAGTCAGTGGTGCTTTTTCATCCCTAATTATCTCTGGATGAGATGTAAAACTCATAGGGAGATACAGAAAATTTGCTTCTCACTTGTTAATAATAACAACAATAATGATAATAAAAAATAATAATTAACATTTAGTGAATATCTAATAGTCCCAGGCATTGTACTAAATACTTAACATGGATTATCATTTAAGCCTCAAGGTAAAACTATGAGATAGGTCAGCAAACTGAAGCACAGAGAGATTAAATAACTTGCCTTTGGTCACACAGCTTGGAAGTGGCAGAGAAAGGCTTTAAACCCAGAAACAGAGTCCAGCTCCTGAAATTGAGTCTTTAATCAGAATGCAAAAGAGTAGAAAGCAAAACAGTAACAACATTATCTACAGATATAATCAACTGCTAAATTTTGAGTTCCAGATGAGTAGGAGTAAGACACGATATGATATTAATCATACAGCACAGACGGGTCCTAATCCAGAAACTACCATAGGTTTTCTGGCCTTCAGGGAGTTGTTTAATGTCTCCAGACTTCACTTTCCTCCATGGTTTGTTAAGTGGTGGTAACAGTACCTCACAGAGTTATTGTGAGAATTTAAAAAGGTAAATCCCTTAGCACTAATATGAGAGTTTTATATTAGTATTATTACCCCTGATGTGAGTGAGAGATAATAAATAAGCTGAGCCTGACAGGACAGAAGATTTTACATAAGATAAAATAGGAATGTGATTGCATAGACTATTGTATTAATTTTATATTTCATGGTGCAAAATAAGCACTTTCATAATATTTGATTCTGATAAGTGTTCTCAACCTTTATGTAAAAATCTCTTACTTAAGTGTAAAAAAGCAGAAGTCTTTCATTGGTTTAATAATGATCCTGAGTATATTAACTCTCTGTGTAATGATCCTTATATGTCTAATCGCCTGGGACACTTGTTAAAAATAGAGTCCTGGCCTTCTCCTCTAGAACTGGAGTGGAACTCAGGAATCAAAGTCTACTATCACTTGCAGGTAATTCTTATCATTAGGAAAATTTGGGAAACACTGCTCTAATCCACCCTTTGCATTGTTGCCAAAATAATCTTTGTAGAACAAATAATTTACTAGCCAAAGAACCTTAAATAACTTGCCATTGCATCTCAGCTAAATCACAAATACCTTGGCAGAGCATTCAAGATCCTTCACAGCCTGTTCCCGTCTACCTTTCAAACCACTGTACCCCAAGCACTGGTAGTCCAGCCATACCACACTGCACACAGGTCTCTCTTTGTTCATGGTTTCTGGGTCCCTTGGTCTGAAATGCCCCTGCCTTTGCTTTCTTACCTAGAAAACACATTCTTCAAGGCTCAGTTCAAATGTCACCTATTCTATTGTAACCATCCTGCATTAAGGATGCACTAAGGAAAATTGTTTCCCCCTTTTCTGACCTCCCTTAACATTTTGCACTAACATCTATTGTATGTCAGCAGTACATATTTTTAGTTTCTGAAAGGGCCCAGACTCTGTTTTATTTGTGTTGTACCCCTCAGGGCTTAGAACAGTGCTTAGCACAAAGGAAGTGCTCCATAAACATCGGTGGAACAAATGAGTAAAGATTTATTCTACTCTCTGTCTGTACTTAGTTTGTTCCTTGAGTAATGGATGCCATTTTAGAAAGATGGCTGGAGTTAGTTGTTATAACATTTTTGCTAGTTTGTTTTCATCTTTTTTTGTGTTGGCCTACCATTGGTAAGCTTTAATAAGTCTCTTTAAATCAAGATCCTTTGATTTTAATAATACAAAATATGCAGTCTAGATTCCATGTTCACCACGCCTCTTTGTCAGAATATCATGGAGCTTCAAAGTTGCCATACACTAGAATTTGGGTTAAGCCCAAGTATTATCTGCCATAATATAAGATGTCTTTCCCACTCTCTCATTGCCAACATTTTGCACATTCAAGGAAAGGGATGACATGGCCAAAAGAAGAAAGGCCAGAGGGTGAGATGGAGGGAAAAAAAATGGCGTAAATGCAAAATGAAGACACTCAATGCTGGAAGGGAAAAATCGAGGTGAAAGAACAGCTAATTTGGTTCTAAGAGACTGTAAAGTGAAATCCTTTATGTTTTCATACTACAAAATTTTAGGTCTTCCTAAATTTGCCTAGGCCAACTTACTTTTCTGTGGGAAGATGTTTTTATTGTCCAATGTTTTGGTGCCAATTTTTGTAGCACACACTGAAGCTAAATTTGCAGCCAGTTAGTGTATGATTTATTTTAAAAGCTTAAATAGGATCTTTTCCATGCAAAGTAAGGCTTTTAAAATACAAAACAAGCAAGAGCAGGGAATAGCTGTTACTCATTTCATGTCTACCCCTGAGTGGTGTTTATGGAGAGGACTGCGTGTATTTCAGCTGGAGTGCAGGGTCCCAGCAGTAAAGGCAGCGCTCTCCTGACATCTCTCTCCAGAGAAAGAGAGGTTGTTTGTGTAAGAGTTCAAAATGTTATCTTCCGAGGCAGGGATAATGTGATTCTGTGTCAGCTCTCCCGCTATTTCCCTCTTTTGCTGAGGCACCAGTATCACCATGCTTTTGAAATTAAGAATCTGTGCATGCAACACCAAAGGCCGAATAAGAGATCCTTCTTCTGGTACTTGTTCTCAACAAACTTCTTGATCCTCCTTCTAATTACTTAATCATTGAGCTTTATAAAATACTTTTTATCTTGAGTTCTCAAAATAGTTTATAGAGATTATCTCATTTTTCTTTGCAGTGCTTCTAAGAGCTAAATGCATATCATTCCTAACTAATGGTAGAGGTAGAAGAGATGCTCTCCATTGGATATCAGAAACTTTGGAGCAGGGAATGAGGTGGTAGTAAATTTACTCTTTAGAGTCTAGGTCTGTAGACTATCAGTTTATCTTGAACACTACACAAGGTCAGCACAAGTTTTTGCTTGTATCTGTATCTGATGCCCTGAATAGTATATCTACCTGGACATCCTTCTCTGCCAGGCTTGCTTGATTGGCAGGGAGGGAGATGCTACATTTATTACATTTATTCTCTATTTTAAGACAGAGACACTGGAGCAGAGAGGGGAAAAGTTATTTGCCTAAGAGCCAAAAATTACTCATTATTGAATCTGGTTCCGCAATAGGAAACTATCAATTTCTATCCATGCTATGTGCTCTGGTTTTCTGCCACTTATTTTTCCTTTCACATTTTCATTTTTGTGTGTGTGTGTTTTATGATGGTCCTTAACTTGGAGATAAGTTGAACTAGACGTCAAAGAAAAAGCCAATTAGAAATAGTGTCTAAATAGTAAAATGACTGATTCTCTGACCCTCAAAAGAAAAAGAAAGTCATGCTTACAAGTTTAAAAGAATTGTTCAGTTGGATGATTCTGAAAGTATGCAGCCTTGTTATTAACACTGAAAAGTTTAATTACATTTCATTATACTATACTAGTTTCTCTTAATTGCTAAAAGGGGACTATGAAAGCAAAACCAAAAATACCTAATCTCTAGAAGCTAGATTTTCCTTGCTGCTTTATAATGTAAATGTGCCTGTGTGTATATTAAAATTGACACACTCCATCCGTCTCACTGGCTTTTACCGGAGAGGTCACCTGACTGCACCTAGAGCCGCCCCCCTCCCTTTCACAGAGGAAACCCCAAAGTGAGAGACAGGCGCCTATAGAGCACAGGTTCTCGTGCAGGGAGATGTAAATGACCCCGACGGAACGGGGACCAAGAGAGGTCGCTGGTGGGGGTTGGGGAAAGAAAAACGGAGGGAGAGAGCGTGAGCAAGAGAGGGGAGAGGGAGAGGGAGAGAGGAAGAGACAGAGAGAGAGAGAAGTGCTGCATGCTTCATCTTTGAGAGGAGGGGAAAACAAAAGACCTCAGCGGCAGTTTTGTGTTGCTGTGTCTGGCTTAAAGAGGAAAATTCTAGGCATCCATGCCGAAAAAATCAAAGCCCAGCTGAGACTACTTCTATCAAGAAAATGATCTTATCTGAACGTGGGTTGGATCAGTACAGGTGGTTTGAGAAGACACTGACTGAGGACCATGGAAAGGTGGGCGAGGACGCGCGGCTTCTCTGCTTCCTTTGAACGGAGCTCTAGGTTAGTAAGCTGCAACTGCCCCGGGTCTGGCTTGAATATCTGTCTGTGTACGTGTATGTGTGTGTTTTCTATTCGTAATCTCCGAACCCTTCTGCTCCCCAACCCCTGGACAGGCAGTGCCATATTCCACCAGATGTGAACCTGAACTTGATTAGACTCGCACTTCGTTTACCAAATGCCCCCCGTTTGCTCGCAGAAGCTTTTGTTTAATACCGCTCCTGGAGAGCCATCATGCTGTCTCCTCCTGAGTCAGAATGTGTGTCTCAGCCCTAGATTGTCAGGTGGCTGTTTGAAGAATAGTTGGCATTTTGCTCCAGAAGGCGACAAATGCATGATTAGGTTATTGTGAAATGTAAACAGCAAATGTCTGCTGACTTGGCATTTCTTGTAATGTCAGAATAATTCAGAGATCTCTGACTACATTTGCCTTATCTTAATTTCCCACATAATTGAGTTCAAATATAGTAAGTTTGAAATGGCACCCTACCAACAAAGGCACACACCAGGTATTCTTCCGGCAGAGAAGGCTTTATCTCCCACTGGGGCCAAAGCTTAAAAATTAATTTTATTGGGACCTGGTTTGAGGAGAGAATTCAATATGTCATAGTTAAAATAGGCACAAAGCTGTTTTTCTATAAGTGGATACAGATGTGTGTAAAACAAACACATAATTCCTCTTGTTTCTCACTGTGCAGATAGAGTGTCTTTTGTTCCCGCGTGTGTATTTTCCTGTTTTTTACAAAGAAAGCATAGCCTGTGCTTTCTGTGATAGCCGGCTTGTATGCCAATTTGCCATTGTGCACTGGGCAAGAATCTGCTCTATTCTGAAGTAAACTGCCCAGAGGTATTAGTCAAGAAGCTGGAGGAGGGTGGGGAGTGGGGAGAGGTTGTTTTTTCTTCCTCTTTTTTTTTTGACTCAGAAGTGTCTAATTCACATGATTTGAAGAGGAATGGGGGAAGCTGGTTAGTTTTGAATAGGATGCAGATCTGTGCCATGCAATTGGCAAAGACTATATCAAGAAGATGCTCAGAGCAGAGGGAATCAGATTTGTAATGGACTCTTTAAGAAAATGCTCCGTGAGGGTGACTGGCTGGGTCCCTTTTGACTAAATTAAGATGCGCTCTGGCAGTGCACTAGCAGTTGTGAGCTGACATTTTCTTGTGAACCTAGTGAAAAATGGCTCCATATCTCTCCTCCCGTCCTGAGGAGATGGTCTCTCCGAGTTGTCGAGCCTTTCCCCAATGTGGTTTGCTCCCATGGCTGTTTTCTGATAGAGGTGGACTGGCTCGTGGTTCCCTTCAGTTCGCTGCCTTTTTACATCTCGCCTTCAATGGGGAGTGGGTGGTGGCAGTTTTACTTCAAGTACAAACTACCCAGCAAGGCTAGCAGAAGATATTTTGCCGGCAGTCACAGGTTTCCATTTTTGAAAGGGTAGACTATTTCTTTGGACATGATATAAAGCACTTTCTGTTGTTGTTAAGTGGGCTAGTAGACAGTGTCTCTAAGAAAAGATGCACGGCTGTGTGACACTTTCCATTTGGACTCTCTGCATGAGAAGTGACAGGTAACAACATAAGGCTACTTGCCTAGCATCCATCTCTGAAAAGATAAAGCTGCCGTCTTCTTTCTTACCGTTTTTTCCCTGTTTTTGAGTTGTGAGCCATTTTGCAAGGAAAAGGATCCTGTCCCAGGATGAGAAGGCAGGGAGGGAATGTACTACTGTCCTGTACTCCACTTGTGCTGATTAAGGAAGCCCTGTGCTGAGCAGGGAGCGCAGGGGCCACAGCAGCCACACTGCTCCTTTATTTAGGCTTTGGTCTGTGAAAGCTCCAGCCAGCAGAGGCAGGATGTGCTTCAGCAGAGAGCTGTGTGTTTGAGGGAGTGGTTAAGAGCATGTGTTCTTTGGGGGTGTGTGAAATTGGTTGTTCTCTATTTTAGAGCATTCTAAGATGATTGTATGAGTACAGAGTGGGTGCAGAGGAAGAGGTTGGGCTCTTGATGTTTTAGGCAAGAAGTACAGCACTAGCCAGTAGAGAGCACAACATGAGGATGCAAAACAGGGCAATAATGTGTGCATTGTGCAGAAGGAATAATTCTTTAAATTGTATGATAGTTCCCTAATTCTAGAAATTTGAAAAAACCTCAAGGCTTCCTGAAAAATGGCATGGAGTCATCTCTACATTATAAGTAAGACTTCTAGTACAATATTTTAAGGGCATTGTGGAAACAGCTTTGTAAGTGCTTTAGATATTATACCACTTGCTCCACTGAAGGATATCCCTCTAAGGGTTTGCATCTTGGATACTTTTACACAGGATAGGAGTTACAGCACAGGTTTTCTTGCAGTCATTTTTGAATAATTTTGATAAAGCTGAGAGCTTACAGAGGCAGTAGGATTCACCTCTTTAGAAGAACAACAGAAATGCAACTTTAACACTGCATGCAGATAACACTGCATGCAAATCTAATTATTGCTTTTATAAATGTAGACAATTTGACTATAGTATATAGTGTGCTTTGGGGAAATTGATGCAATTATAGTCGAACAATGAACAAAACAATTGATGATACAATGAAAACATGGACCTCAGAGTTCATGGGAGGGTTAATAGGGTCACTCTTAAATATTGTTAATTACTACAGGGGAGAGGTTTTACCCAGGGAAACTTCAAATGTCTAGAATGAGAGGACTATGTTTGTAAAACTAAGGGCATAGCTGACCAGCTATTTTGGAAGCTGGTTGGTGCTGATATTTAAACCAGATATTATGTATGCACAAAAGAATCATGAACCTTACAAACTTCTCACCAATGGATTTTTGTTTTAAAAGCGGCAAAATAACTATAATATAGAAGCAGTTCACAGAGCAGCAGCCATCAAGGGAGAACTGAGAAAATCTAGGACTAACAGGAAATTTTTGCAATGAGATGTATGTGATGCCCGGGTGACCCTGAAGATACCAATGAGTTCTTAATGAGAGCTAAAAAAGGAAAACTCACATGTTGAAATAGATTTCAGTATGCCTATATTCTTATAGCTTCAAGTTTGGAAAATAGAAAATTTCTTAAGAGTGAAATGAGTCGTTTATAAGGCACCTGTGACATGGAAAGGAAAAGTTGAGATAAAACAATTAAGTTTCAGGCAAAGATATTTTACCCTAACTGAATGATTCTTGAAATATTTTTTAACACAAAGCTTCTAACTTTCTGAGAGTATTTTAAGTAGTAATGGCCTGCTTTCTAACATCCATTTTCTCTGTCACTTTTAGAACTCTACTACTCTAAATTTCATTTTCAATTTTTAAAAGCCTTATTAGGTGGCAACATGATGTTAAATAAGTGGAGGCATGATAAAAGCCTCTGAGTTTAAAATACTTTAATTTTCTGTTCAATTTCAGGTACTTTTCTCCTCTAAGTCTGGCATATCTTCAGCTTTTGCTCTAAGTCACACAGCTTGCAGCAATCTCACTTCTAAGACCTCAATTGCTTACTCAGAAGATAGCAGATTTTAATATAATTGGAAAAAATAAATAAAAGTATATTGCTTTTTGACTACATTACGTGGTACCTTAAAAAATATTAGAACCTTGTTCTGATGTGAATTATCGGTCCCAGTGATTCTCAGATATCAGAGGTTAATGCAGATACTGTATATTTCAACTATATCAAGGCTTATAAAATAAACAAAGTAAACAGTATGCAGGTTAGTTCTTTCCCTAGTTCTCATCACAAGGAAGGCTTTCCGTCAAAAAGCATATTTTCCAAAAGCAGTGCATTATTGTGTTTCCTCCCATAGATTTCCTATCCATTCTCCCAAGTCATAAAAGAATGCATGTAATCCAATGAAAGTGATAACGATAAAAAATAATCTCCTAATCAAGGTGTTTGAAAATGCAATATTCACTCTGAAAGAACACAGTCAGAATAGCTTTTTTTCCCCTTTAAATCAGTAAAGCAAAGCAAACTCTAGAGTCTTTAAGGAAACTAACAATGACATGTATTATGAAATAGGAGGCTCACTGCCAGGCAGTCAGCCAATGGTGGGGGAGAAGCAAGCTTCCTTGATGTCTCTAATTGAAGCACTGCAGGTCAGGAAGTTCCCATATTAAAAGGACCCCAGCTGAGATTCCAGAGCCAACTGCCCAACTTGATACCTTTGTCCTCTCCCTGGGGCTAGGGCTGGGGGAATAATACATTGAATAAAAAGAGATCACCTTTGCTATAAGACCATCTCTGAGATAGACCAGTGCTACAAGCAGTTCAGGCATCTTTAATATCCTCTCAGCCTGAAGTTTCTGTGGCTTTTTCTACCCAGCAACAGATTCCGGGTGACTTTAGAAGCCACTCAAAGTTTTGTTGGAGTCAAGGGTCTTGTCAAACACTGCCCACAAAGTGACCCACCCAGCCCGATAGGAAAGGCAGAAGGAATGAGAGTCTTCTCTGGCCCACAGCAGAGAGCTGAGCCCTCTGGATCCTTTCACTCAAAGGACCACAAAAACACAAATGCCAAGCTAAGGAATTGCTGGCCAAGTGTTGAAGGATTCTTGGTCTTGGATTCCTACAACTCCTTAAGAAGAGCCTTTCTCTTGGTTCTTAGAAAGCTTCTTGTTCCCTTCCATCTCAGGGCCTCAGCACATGCTGTTTCCTCCGCCAGAACACTCTTCTGCCCTCTTTGCTTGCTCTGACATTAAATTGGGCTCTCTCTGCCAAGTGTGCTCGTGGCTTATTTTGCTTTTTCTTCATTATACTCACCAGGTTTCTTTTTTTTAATTGTTAGTTTTATATTAGTGTCATTATTTGACTAATGTCTCTGTCTGCCCGGATCCATGACCTTCTGAAGTTAGAGTCCAAACTCATTTTGCTCCCAGTAGAATCCCTAGGCCCTCAGATCATGCTAACCCACATATTAGGTGTGCACTAAACATTTGTTAAATGATTGAATGAATGAGTGAATGAATACTTAGGCACCAATACTCATGGAAAGACATAGTGTATCTGGCTTTGGCTCAACAAAGAACAGTTCTCTTCACTGGGTCACCTGAGAGGTGAACTGTGCCAGAGTATTCTTGGGGTTTCCCTTTTGTCAGGATTTTCCATCTGAGAAAGAGCATGTGAATGCCTGCTGTTGTGATATTTCAAAAAGAACCTTGCTATCCACATCAAAGTGTTATAGGTCCTGTCTTAGGCAAAACTGTGGTTTGTCTTTCCCTCTCTGTTAGTCCTTCTAAAGCACTGTTTTTTTTTTACCTCCACCATCTCCTCCTCTCACCATCCTTAGTTCTCTGCATCTAGGACCTTCTAGGTCTCATCAGACAGTGGCTATACCTTGTCAACTAAGCTGCTAATTAGCTTGTGAACCCTGTATATCTTACCTAAGGTGTGAAGTCTCCTAGCAGTGTTTGCATTTTAAATAAAGCTATCACGTACTGATTAGCACTCTGCCTATTAATAGGAGGGGTTGTAAAGCAGAGTATAGTAGGAAGCTTGCCTTTAGGGAGCTTACTTTTCAGTGGTGGACCTAAGACTTACAAGAAACAGTTGGTGACTGCTCTGAGTCTGTAATCAAGAACCGTATCTGGTTGTGCAGATTTTAGTAAAACTGGAGCATAAAGGAAAGGAATGTAGAAGAAGTGGGTCCTCAAGTGGACCATGATAGATAGGTGATATCTAAATTATCAAAGAGGAGGGATAAGAACAATGGAACATTTTAAGAAAAACGGTAAAAATGTTCTTAGCACAAGGTCTGTTCAAGTCCTCATGTAAGATACTGTTCACGTTCATTTTCCCAAGTATAAAGGCAAAAATACCTTTTATCTAAGAATTCATCAAGCTTTCATTTATTCAAGCCGTAACCATGAGATCCTGAGAGTTAGGACTTATACACTGGAATTTACTTCCCATTATGCCTTGAAGTGCTCTGTCTATCTCAGCATTTAAAACTCATCTCAAAGAAGTTTTCTGTCAGAGGTGCTTTTAAAGATTCTTTTAGCAATATTGATCACTTTAATTGAGGTTTATTGAAAGTGCTCAGTATAGCTCTCTTGTGGCTCATGTTCTATAAATACATCATCTTATTGACATATAGTAGTTTTCATTTCATTGCAGTCAGCCTATCACCTTGTAGCAACCTTACATTCACACCAGAGCATGCAGAGGAGGAAACATTCTTCTCCTCTGGTCTTCCACAGAACTTAAACCACAGACCTGAGTAAGAATCATTTTCAAGTCTGTTCTGAGTAGTATAAGCCTGTTTCATTCCTGTGTCCAGTTTGAAGGTACCCCTTGGAAAATCCTAAAAGAATGAATATAGCTAAGAAGCTAGAAAATATCAAGCCACATACATTTGAAAAAATCATGAGAAAATTGAAATAAAGTGATTCTGTAACCTATAACGAGCTTTCTCATGAAGTTACTGAAAAAAACAATTTCCATTTTAGTGGTTGTGTTTTAGGTTAGGTTCAACCTGTTAAATCCTATAAAAAATTACTGAGTTTGCTTTTTGGACTTCCCTTGTATAAATGGAGATATTTATCTCTTTACAGTAATTCAGACTGTGTGTATGTATAAAGAGAGAGGTCCCTCTAATGACCCCTTTCCCACTAATGCTATAACAATGCTTTATGAGTAAGACTACACACACGGTCCTTCAGGTACCCTCACTGCTCTGAAAGGAAGACAGAGAGAATATAAAGCATCTCTTTGAGGCATCATAGACAGCCCCTTCCACACACCTATATGCATTACTCTTTCAATATGTGCTAGGTTAAAGAGACACTTCAAAAAATGAAATCTTTCACTCCTTTTGTATTTCAAAAGGGAAAACATAAAAAGAGGCCGAGATTGGCTAGTAGTATATGCAATTCTGCTCTGCATGAATCTCCAGGTTATGATAACTCACTCCCATTGTGCATGCAAGTGCTCGTATGGTGCTGCATATGGTAACTTTTATTTCCTAATATACAGTTCCTACTCTGGAAATCATAAGTCTTTCTTTTATTATTGGTTCGTTAGAGTTTAAGAAAAACCATGGCTAGTTCCATTTATCTAAGTCAGAGGACGAAAAAATTGTATTAAACTATTACTCTATCTATTAATAGTTTATATCCCTCAAACCTGAAAGAGCACATTTAACTATTACTGGTGACTGGCAGGCCTTTGATGAAGTTATCAATTCTTCATTTCCCATGCTTCTCTCTCTCCAGCCTACAGAATTCTCTATATCTTGGTTTGCCTGAATTAAGGGCTACCATAGAGGCCTGGATTTTTCTCATACTTGTCTCAACAACCGTTAGAGCCAAACGTACCAAATCATACTATGTAATTTTAAGCCTGTGAGTATCTGCACTTTTTTTCCCCCACTGTCTGGAATGTTCTCTTCCAAGCGAATGCTAGTTATAGATACAGGTCTTCTGTGAAATGTTCCCTGATCACTACTCCCCAGATCCTGGAAAAAATTGGTTGTTTCCAATAATTATACATGCACACACACATGCACACATATTTTGCTTTCCTATTTACAATTCTGTTTCTTCCACTAGAATATACTCTCCCAAAACAGGGTTGGTTTTTATCTTCCTATGTCCATTGCCTAATGAGGTCATAACACATAATTAATACATATTTTAGTTATGACTTGTCCACATCATGGAAGGAGAAGTGTAAGGTATGTTTATGAAATTAAATAGTTCAAGATCTCCATTTGTTTTGATCAGTTGTCTGTATAGTCTCAGTGTTATTAAAGCTGAAAATAAATGTTACTCATACTAAAAATCCCTACATATTTTCTCTGAGAAACTATGAAGTTTAATACGTGAGAAGTGAGAGGTAGAGTTAAAAGGAAATTGGGCTAAATGATTTGATACATGAAAAATTAACTCTGGATAGGGTCCATGAATCATGTTAGTCTTTTTGTCCAAAATGATGTGGCAACCTCTCCATCAGTGCTCCCTTATATCCATCCACTATTGCAATGAGAAGGCAAAGGAGAGATGTCTTACCTTCACACAGAGCTTTGCTGCTCTGAGTGTGGTCCTCAGAGCAGCTGCATCAGCATCACCCGGAAGCTTGTTAGAAGGCAGAATCTCGGGCCCCACCCCAACCTACAGCATTAGAATCTGCATGTGTTAACAAGACCCTAAATGGTTTCATTCTGCATTAATGTTTGAGAAGTACTATTGTAGAGAACCCTCTTATGGAGTTGTAGTCAGTTTTGCAGCCTACAGCTTGGCTAGTAACCCAGGGACAAATTGTGAATACGGAAGGTTAATTTTTTTCCTCAGCCTGTGGAATGGAAGCAATTCTCGCTTCAAGTCACCCATCTCTACAGGTCCTGGGAACGAGAGGGAAATGAACCTTACTAGAAGCTAATATCTTTCTTGTTCTTCCCAAACCAATTTTTATTACGTACACTGGAAAGCAATGAAGTGTAGCAGAAGAGAGAGAAATTGAGTCTGGCCTCCAGTGCATATTAGCTGTATAAAGTTGGACAGCTTCCTTAGGCTTTGTAACCTCACTTTCTTCTTCTGTAAAATGGAAATTATTATACTTCTTGGAAAGATCATTTTGACCTTAGAGATGAGGATGAGAAATTATCTCCTACAACACATTTGGTACATAGTAGGCACTCAATACATAAACAGTAGCTCTGGCTAATGTTGCCTTACTCTGGTTTCCTCAGGGATCCTTGGTGAAAGCAGAGATATATTCTCTTCTAATGCCATCTTCTAGGTGTTTGCCTCAGGTGACTCTTGGAAGCGGACACTGAGGATTCCAATTGGTTTGACTTCCTGCTACACAATTTCAAGAGGACAAGCTAGTAAAAAACATGTGCTTCTCTCACGTACACACTTACATATTGGAATAAAATGCCCCTGGAGATACAAAGCAAAAGAAGAAATGCCTATTCCTGATATTATAGTCCTTCTTCCAATAAAGGAAATGTAGGCCACTTCCCAATAAGATTGTCAGGGAAGGTTAGTGTCAGAATTTACTAGGGAAAGTAGACATCTCATTAGCTAAGATAGAGAAGAAATTTAGCATGGGAGCAGAAGAATTAAAATCCAATTGCAGACCTCTAGTTCTAAGAACTGCCATTACATGATGATTCTTTTGTAATCTGGGTGGAAATTTTAATACTGGAACTTCTACACCATTGTTACAATCCAGTTGACAATGTTGTCTTAAAAATATTATATAATGAAAAAAACCCCTACAGGTTATAAAAGGCAAATGTTCACAGAGAAATTGTGCAAAGAAATCTTTTATTTTCTTAAAGAGAAAATAATTACATTATTAAATAACCTGAATAATTAATAATTATTAATGCTAATTAAATAACCTGAAAAAAATTAAATTAAAATGTCTATCTTGGAAAAAAAGGGAAAATGTGTGATAAAAATTTCACATATAAACTTACACTTTAAGATATTCAACCATTGTCAATCTGCATAGTATTTGTCATAGCAATATGAAAGAAAATAAGAGGCATTTTGTTAAGTTAACAATTATTGGTCACAACTTTATATTAGTATCATTCTTTCTTACAACCAATGAGTTTATCACAAGTGATATTCAAATTCTCACATTGAAATGA
Organism: Diceros bicornis minor; assembly: GCF_020826845.1. Taxonomy (NCBI): domain Eukaryota; kingdom Metazoa; phylum Chordata; class Mammalia; order Perissodactyla; family Rhinocerotidae; genus Diceros; species Diceros bicornis. Next base: position 16,486,000 of record NC_080742.1, on the reverse strand, counting down.
ACATTGTCACATTAAATTTGCCATTTTAACATTCACAACTAGAGAGAAAAGTAAGAGCCCCTAATTAACTTCTTAAAATTCTCCATTTGGTTACACAAACTTTTAAAGATCTAATACATCACAGGTACCAACTGTGCCTTGAAAAATTTACCGACTTGTGACTTCATTAATTTTAGCTGGTTTTCTTAGTTTTAAATAAAGTTCATACAATCATTTTAGGGCCATATGTCCGAACCAGAAAGGAATTCATAATTAAAAAATAAAGGAAGCCATTTATCTTTATATTTCTATACAGATAATTTTAATTAGGCCAAATTTTCAAATTTGAAGTTGTAGTAAAATATTAAAATATTTATAATTTATTATTTTTATCATTTCTTACTCTGGTAGACTTGTGATTACTTAATATGGAGAACTGTTTGGTGTTATTTTCTTGAAGCTAATTCTTTTAAAGATTTCATTCTGAAAATGAATTTCCCAAAAATATATTTATATGGGTAGTATTGTACTTGTAATCTATGGATTGATGAGTGCTTTAAGCAAAGATTCAATATCTACTATGTGCCAGATTTTGGTTAAATGCTGAAGATACAGAGATATGCCTATGAGAAGCTCGTAATTTAGTGTGGGAGACAGACATGTAAACAAGTGATCCAAATGTGATAGTTAACTACCATAGTAATGTGAACATAGAGGATGGACTAAATCATTCTACCTGGTGCAACCTAAGGCTTCACAGAGGTGTGAAGAAATCTGAGGAAGATTTGAACAATGACTGTCACTCTTTCAGTTGTAGAAATAAGAAAGAATACTTCAAGCAGAAGAAACTGTATCGGCTGAGATGCATAAAAAGCATTGTTTGCCCAGAAAATGGTGGCTCAGTCAGCACAGATGTGGGGCAACATGGACAATGAAGAGAGTGAGGCCCCACTGTGGCAGGCAGCCTCCGTAGTCATGAAGCTGCTTACTCCTTTTCACACAGATGTGCGTGTAATGATGTGTGTATCTGTTTTACAATATGGGAAGAACTTTGGTGTACATCTGAGCACATGCAAACACATTTTAGTGTGGAGAATAATCAAAGAGAAGGTTAGAAAAATAGACAGAATAATTTCAAGTGCACTAAATCTCGTGCATATAAGACTTTGAGGTTTTTTTAAATGGAAATCGTGCATTGTATTTCTAGCATATCCCATTTATTCATACCACAAATATTTATTGAATGCCTACTATATACCAGGCACTGTTCCAGGTGCTTGTGATACAGCAATGAACAGAACAGAAAAATATCCTGTCCTTCATGAGGGAGATCAACAATACAAAAGGTAACTCAGTAAAATATATGATATATTAGATGGCAATAACTACTAGGAGGAAAAAAATATAAGTAAGGAAGGGGAACATTAAATGTCGCAAATCAAAGCAAAGGGAAAAAGAGATTTTTGCAGGGAGGCCAGGGAAGGCAAAAACTAAGAAAAATGACTTTGAGTCAAGTCTTGATGGAAGTGAGAGAGCTATCCCTGGGGGTAGAAAAATATAGTAGCCTTTGTTTGAAATATACTATGTTTGAGATGCTTATCCAAGAGGCTCAGTCAAGTAGGCAGTAAGATATATATTCTGGAATTTTGGAGTGAAGTCCATGGTAAAGTGCATATTTGGGGATCATATGTGGTATTTAAAGCCATGTGTTTAATGGGATCATCTAAGGACTGAGTACAGAAAGGAAAAAGCACTTTCCTGACTGAACAGTGGGACACATTTAATAGTTAGAGAGATGAGGGGAAATCATCAGAGACCAAGAAGTCAAAGCCAGCAAAAGAGGAAGAAAACAAGACAGAACGGTGTCCTCTAACCAAGTGAAGAAGTGTTTCAAAGAGAGAATGATCCACTGTGTCAGATGCTGCTGATATGTTATGTAAGATGAGGTCTCACTAATGTCCATTAGCTCTGGTGACATGGAGAATTCAAGAAAAGAGGAATGGAGACAGAGAGTGCACATAATTATTCTAAGCTTGTTTTTTTTTGGTTTTTGGTTTTTACTGTAAAAAGAAGGTAAGAAATAGGACAGTAGCTGGAGGGGAAAGAGGGCCATGAGATGGATTTTTTTAAAGCTAAACAAGAATTTTAGCATGTTTATATTAAAGAGAATGATTCAATAGAGAGGAGGAAATTGACATTTCTGTAGAGAGAGAGAGGAGAATTTCCATGTCTTTAAGTAGGTGTTAGGTCAGGGGTGAGACAGAGCACAAGTGTAAAGGTCGGCCTTTTCTAGGAGTGTGGCCTCTCCATTCATATGAGTAGGAACAAGGTAACACTTAAGGGCAAAGAGGTATTGAGATGGGGAGATCTGGTGATGGGAACTTGTGAATGTTCTCTTCTGATTGCAGCAACATCTCAGTGAAGAAGGAAGCAGATTATAGTAGAAGAGGTATCAGAGATTTTGAGGAGAAATGAGAAGTCTGCAAGTCTAAGAGAGTGGGAAAGGAGTGGTCTAGAGAAACAGAATGATTGATGGGTAGAATTAAGGGTCCACTTGAAATTAATGGTGGGTAAGACACATTGAGCAGTGTGGGTAAGACATGGAGAAGACAGACAGCTGGATTTAATTAGGGATGTGTGTATAATGAAGCAAGAGGAACAAGGGAGTCAAGGTGAATGCGTTAAAGTGACTGCGCTGATAAATGAGAGAATTTAAGCAGGGTAGGGAATGAGGTGCTATGAGTGGGGTGAGGGACCACGAAGTCTGGGTAGGATAGCAGGTTGAAGATCTCAGCAGGATTGAGGGGTCGCGAGGTATTGTAGAGAAGAGTCCCCTGGTTGTCTGTTTAGAAGTATCTGATGTCAGATTCTTCCACAATACTCTCAGGTGCCGTGGTGTTTCATTAGAAGTGTCTGATTTTAAATATTACCCTCATTTTGTGCAAACATGGCTGCCAAATGCGTGTATTACTACCCATTCCCACTAATTGGTCTATTCTCTGAACAACTGGCAAAACACAAATGCTGATGTTGCAGCTGTTCCTATGTTCCCACTTGCCTCAGGAGAGAAAAAAAAAACTAAAAATATTATGTGAGTTAATGACAGAATAAATAGTTGTTTATAGTGTATAGTTATGAATCCATATCATTGATATTACCAGACCAATGCTTGAGTTTACTTTTGCATTGATAGAAGCACTTCAGTCTTTATAATAATTATAGTAAGAAAGAATTTATGCTTATATGAATGAATCCCAGACTTGAATTCCCACTTGGCTGGCTGGAGCTCTGATCTGCCTGATTCTTGCCAGTCTTTTCCTTCAGGGGTAGTTGGGCTCTGATTCTCAAACTCTTCTTTGGCTAGGAAGCACATCCATCTGACAGATCTCATTTGAAGAAGTGTTGTTCTTGTGCCTGAAGCAGAGTGTAAGTGGCCCCAGGCCACTTGAGATTGTGATGTGGACTAATATGGTATTTTGGGTAATAAACAAAGTGAAAAAGAAACACAATATTGTGAGAAATGTAGTCCATCATTTTTGATGACAGTGACCCATCTTTCTGCAAGCAGACCAATTGGATTTTGAGCTAAAAACTTAATACAGGCTGCTTAGTCAGATATCTTGATTTGTCATCCATGTAGAATTGTGACTATGGAGTAGGACAAACAGAATCCTGCGATGTTCACAGTGCAAAATTTTGGCTGTAGTAGGAAGCACCACGATGTTAACAATACTCAATTCCTGAATTTTTGCTAAGGTTAAACTTGTTTGTTGAGCTGGGATATTGTCCTGTAGGGGAATATGTACATTTGGATGACCAAAGAAAGGTAGTTACACTTCAAAGATTTTACTCAAACTATAGACTTTTATAATATGGTACTTATATTCATGGCAGAACCAGGGATTATAAGTTCCACCAAACATACCATCAGCTAATACCTGAAGTTATTTTGTCAAATAAGCAAATTAATTTCTTTACACTATTCGTGGATTCAGAGGTATTCATCTGTTGTGTAAATGCACAGGACTTTCATCACAAAGAAACACAGGAGCCCCCAAATTGTAATTTTTGTCATCACATATGCTGAGTGCTTTCCTACCTTCAATGAAATGTATATTAAAGACCTAAATCCTGTAGACTCTTTGAAACATGCTTAAAAGTGAAACCAAGCAGGGGCTGGCCCTGTGGCGCAAGCGGTTAAGTGCGTGCGCTCCACTGTGGCGGCCCGGGGTTCGCTGGTTCGGATCCCAGGTGCGCACCGACCCACCACTTGTCAAGCCACGCTGTGGCGGCGTCCCATATAAAGTAGAGGAGGATGGGCATGGATATTAGCCCAGGGCCAGTCTTCCTTAGGAAAAAGAGGAGGATTGGCAGACGTTAGCTCAGTGCCGATCTTCCTCACAAAAAAAAAAATAAATAAATAAATAAAGTGAAACCAAGCAAACATATTTTCATAGAATTCAACTTTCCCATTATAAATATTGCATACATTAAACTATCCCTTTATATAAAAGAATCTTTGAAACACTGTAATACCTGTTTTTACAAAAACACATGAGACTAAATGATTTTCCAAAGCTGCCATAGCTAGTTACCACCAAGGCCAGAACTAGAATCCAGGACTCCTAATTTCTTGTTTAGTGAGCTCAGAATCATTTAGTATCTCCCCTGCTCTGATAAATTCTTATCCTTTTAGAAAAGTGTATTATTAAACCTCCAGTCTTCAAACGCTCTGCTAACTTTAATAGGATGTTGAACATAGTGTAAATGATATTACCTTGGCCTGCAAAGGTTGAATTTCAGCACATGTAAAAGCAAATTCTGAGCCTTATAATAGATTTTTCATAATAGAGACCATCAATCAAGGAGCAAAAGTCATGTTAGAGCAATAAGGGGCATACAGCAAATAGCTTGGTAACTCTGATGTAAATGACCTGAAATATCAGGATATCTGCCTTTATTCTCTGGTTTGTTTAAATTTGTTTTTTAAAAAGAAGATGCGTGTAGTGAAGGAAGCTGACACAAGCAACAGAAGTGATAGTTTGAAAGCTGTTTTAATCCATTTTAGAGAATCATTTAGAATTTATATTTAAACATTAAATCTAATTTTCCAACTAATTTCACAAAAGAGATGCTTTTTATATTGATTGCCCAAGTGCGCTCCCTCCTCGTGTCAAGAATATCTAATTTGGTAATGCTAACAAGCAATGCCCTTAAAACTAATACTTGCTGCTAAATTTGACCCTGTTTCAGAGCCTCTAAGGATCCTGAAGAGTGTAAGCTGCACGACTCAAGCTCATTTTAACTTAATATGGAAATGATCGGCAAGTCCATGTACTTCACAGTGGAAATTTGAAGTATAATTTGTTTTCTTTGGGTTTATTATCAATAAGTATTTTACTATTAACTTTCAGTTTTCTTTTCTTTTTATATTTACCTACATAATTTATCATTTTGTATGCTTTTCATTTCTTCCCAAATATCCAAGTTTCCATCAGATATCAGTTTCCTTTGGCTGAAGAACTTCCTTTACCGTTTCTTGTAGTGTGGGTCTGTACAGTACAAGTGGTGGTTTCACTTTGTTTTTGTTTGTCTGAAAATGTCTGTCTTGCACGTTCAGTCTTGAAGGATACTTTTACTAGATATAAAATTCTTGGTGGACGGTTTTCTTCCTTTCAGCAACCTTTCTTTTTTAGCCTCCATTGTTTCTGATGAGAGGTTAGCTGTTATAAGTAACATCAATCTCTTATGTATAATGTGTATTTTCTCTGCTGTGCTTTCAATATTTTCTCTTATTTGGGGATTTTCAACAGTTTGACTATGATTTGAATTTTTAAAAAATTCTTCTTGCAGTTTTCTGAGCTGCTTGAATCTGTAAATTTATGTCTCTTACCCAGTTTGGGAAATTTTTGGCCATTATTCTAATATTTTAAAATATTTTTTCTGCCTCATTCTTTCTTCTCCTATAAATCCAGTAATACATACTTATATCTTTTAATGTGGTCCCACAGGTCACAGAGGCTCTGTTTATTTCTTTTAATCCTTTTTTATTATGACTTCAGGTTGGATCATTTCTATCAATTGCACTTCAAGTTTTCTATTCTTTGGTCTGTTATCTCTAATCTGCTAAAACCTATCCAGTGAATTTTTTTTCAGATATTGAATTTTTCACTTCTAGAATTTTCTTTTTGTTTTTTAGTTTCCATTCTTCTCCTAAGATTTACTATCTGCCCTTGATTACTATTATTTTCCTTTATATCCTTGAACGTGATTGTAATAGCCACTTTAAAATAATTGTCAGCTAATTCTATCATATGGGCCATCTTGTGATGATTCTCATTAATTTCTTTTATTCTTAAGTATGGGTGACATTTTCTTGTTTCTTCATATGTCTAATTCTATCTTGGACATTACTTCCTGTTATGTTCTTTTGAGAAGTTTTTATTTTTTGTTTTAGCAGGTGGGTAATCCTGCTGAAATTTCAAAACATATTATGTGTTCAAAAACAGACATATTCAGACTCTATCTTGTCCACAGTGGCCAGCAGCTGAAATTTCTGTTTAGTCTTTTTAGCTTTAACCAGGCTGCTTGGACTCTTCCCAAACATAGGTAGTTCAGGACCCAGACAGATATTTGGGCAGGATTTGAAGCTTCCATCTGTGACGCTCTCCTTTCCAGAGGAGAAAGAGAAGAGGAGACCTTGACAGTGGGGATCTAACCTGGAACTAACAGGTAGGACTTTGTGAGGCTAGGAGCTAGCCAGGTACTCACAATAGGCTGTCGTATTCTGCTAGTGAACATAAAATGAAACTCAGAATACAAATATCAGAGAGAGCCATTCTGTGACCATGATGAATCAAGACAAAAACGAGATCACTCTATAATCATGTCCAAAAACAGTCAAAAACAAGAAAATTATCCGATCTACAAAAATGACTAGAATTCCCATTTGTGGCTAATATAAGTGAGTGCTGCTTCTTTAGCAGTCTCTAGATTAAAAATATTAAGATTCCCAATGATAGAATTACCTCACTTCTTAACAACATCGAATCTAGAACAAAACTCGGCTTTCTTGAACAATCCCCAAAAGAACATGACACAAGTCCAAATTCTAGAATATATGATACTTCCCATGGTTCCCCAAGGTGTGTGTTTTTCTCGTTTCTGAGTCAATGAATTGAACTTCATTCACCAGGTGCTCTCCCAGTGATCTTTGGTTGAAGGGTAATGACACAGAATTTCCTCCTTCACTTCTCAGTCTGTAATAACCCCTAAATCTGACCTCTGATTTTTTAAGCCATAAAACAATAGAACTGTCTAACTTCTAACCACTCTGTGCTATATCATTTATGTCTTCCCTGAGGCAAAAAACAGTAAAAATCCTATGAAACTTGCCTAGTGCCATGTTCTTTTTCTAGTTTCTGCCTACTTTTGGTTGCTTCCAAGTGCCTTCAGATAGTTATTTATTATAGTTCGACCAGTTTATAACTGTTATCTCCATAAGATTGTTCTGATATGAATTACTTCACCTTTAGAAGCAGAAATTCTTTTTTGTTATTAGAAAATACTACTTTATATCATGTAATCTATTTTTACATTGGGCATTCTTTTTGTGATATCACAACTTAGTAGTGCCCATCCTATTACATTGCAGTGGGTAGGCACTGAGTTGTGGTTGCTAAATGAATAAAGTAATCTAAATTTGGAAACTGAAGACGGCCAAATAGGTCATTTAGTGTGAGATTTGCTGGACTTTTGCCATCTTTTTGTTGCGTGGGAATCAAAAGACTTGTCCAAACAGTACAATTCCAAGAGTTTGTCCATTTCCAGTTCTATTTTTTAAAATAATATAAAATTATCATGCATGGAGATCATTATAACAAGTATATTGATCTGACCTACAAATATGTTGCTAGAAAATATCACTGAAAAGATTTGTAGCCAGTGCTTTGGGGAAAATAACTTGTCACTGTAACAACAATGATACCTTGAAACTGAACTTGAGGTGAGCATTAATTTTCTCAAACTTTTTACAAAGCTTTCTACTTAATTGTTCTATATCAGGGAACAAGTCATTGTCTTATTTCTTATGGGAATCTAGGACTCTAGAAGCACATTCTTTTTCTCTATCATTTAAAGTCAAATGTGTGTCTCCTATGGGATAGATTTGTCTGGATTCTGTCTATAGAAACAAATCTTCAACATTATTTACTTTTAGAATCTCTCTTAGTGTAACTTATGAGTAACATACATCATTATTCATATAGATAAGACATGAAATTTGGAAATACTTTTGTGTTTCTTTCTTTTTTTTTTCTCCTGAGGAAGATTTGTCCTGAGCTAACATCCGCTGCCAATCTTCCTCTTTTTGTATGTGGTTCACCAGCACAGCATGGCCGTTAACAGAGTGGTGTAGGTCCATGCCCCAGAACCAAACCCGGGGCTGCCGAAGGGGAACGTGCCAAACTTAACCATCGATCAGGCCACCAAGGCTGCCCCTACTTTTGTGTTTCTTTGGCCATTGGATTATATTGCTGTATCGTTAAATTTAAACAATTTGTTGTTTTTTATTATATCTGTCTTATGTCAGCATGGAAATTTTTATAAGTTTGTTTTGGAAGTGTGAATTTTATTTTTGGTAAGGGCCAATATTTAATACCGTACCTGCTCTGCAGCATCAACTGCCTGCCCCACCCCCGACCCGCAGTACTCTTACAGTCCCCTCAGCCTACGCCACCTTTTCCAGAGGATATGTTACCTTCTACCATATTACATATTTATAACATATTTACTTACATTTATTGTTTATAATGTGTGTTGTCTGCCTTCTTCTACTAGAATGCAGGGTCCACAAGGGTAGGGATATCTGCCTATTTTATTTACTAAAGTTACCTTGTGAGACTAGAGCAGTATTTGACATGTGAAAGTTCCTTTCTCTATATTAAATAAATGAATAACAAGAAATCATTTATATGAACCCAATTTTCCTGGACTATCAGTATAGCTCTTCTGCCTCCTAATTCGAAGGAGGTTGTAGGAGGTCTCCCTGCCTCCTTCCTCTGTCCCTTCCATTTAAACTATCTGCCAGAAACATCTACATAAATCAAAGCCCAGATCTTTTTTAATCTTTCCCCCAAAATTGTTAACATCTCTGCAGTGTCTATAAAATGAAATCCAAACTCCCTAGCTTGGCATTTGAGGCCCTCTGCCATCTCTCCTTATTCTGCCTACAGCTTCATCAACCAATGCTCCCCTTCTGCTTCAGCTCTCTCCAACGTGATCTTTGGGATTGCTTTTTCATCACCTCGTTTAAATGTCTTCATTGTGCCATGGCCTATCCTGATTAACGCATTTAAAATGGGAGCCACATTCCTCATCGTCTTTACTCAGCTTTATTTTTCTCCATTGCACTTATCACCTTCCACAATACCATATAATTTACCTGCTTATTATATTTATTTTCTGTTTCCTTCCAAGAACATAAACTCATTGAGAACAAAGATTTGGCCTGCATGTCCTCCATAATGTCACCAGTGTTTAGATACTGCCCTGCTTCCATAGCTTAGGCATCATTTTCCCTCCACTTAGATTTCTCTTCCCTGAACTCCAGGTATCTAAGTCCTACCTATTTGCCAAGGCCTTGCTTAAATGCCAACTCTTCTGAGAACTGCCCTGGTCTCCGGAACTCAGGTGAAGGGAATCTCTCCTCCTCTGAGCGTTGGTAGCCTTTAATCAGAAACCACTTTTGTATCACTGAAAAAAATGTTTTGCTGCTTATATTTTGGTTATTTGTGTGCATGTCTTATCTCTCCTACGACTGGTCCTCAAGAACAGGTTTCATCACTAACTTATCTTTACAATCTCAGTAGTACCTAGTTCTGTGTACATAGTAAATGCTATATAAATACGTGTTCAATAAATAGCCACATGAGCATGCTTATCACAGTACTTTCTACCCAAATATAGAAACAAGGTTTTGAATTATGCAAAACTCCTGTGAAAAAGAATTTTGATTTTGAGCTTGATTATTTTGGGGAGAAATCCAATTATGTCTTAAACTCAATGGAGTGAAAATATCCAATAAGAAAAAAATGTATTTGATATATTCAATTGCATATTTAGAGCCTAGACTAAGTTCTATCATTGGCTTTTTTATGTCACAGTAATTTCCTTCTTTCAAAGCGCTTGTGCCTTGCAAATTGTTTATTCACAAGCTAATGCCCTGTCAAGTTACCTGGAGTAGTTCATAATAGAATTAAGGAAAATATAATTAAAGACACAAAGAACATAGGATCACTAGCAAGCAGTATATATGAATTTACTATCATCTGAGTGCTTTACTTTTCCATACTGTGTCTTGGCATTAATCAGTCACTTTATATGAAATAGGATTTGGAGGCCTGCTAGGGCAGTGCTACCAGAGATCGTAGGACTGAAAACAAATTTGAGGAGGATCTTACTCCTTTTTCTTTATTCTGGAATTCCAGACAAAAGCCTCTCTCACTGGATTATATTTGATTTTAAAGCTTTCTCTTACAGTCATTTGCCTTACATCTGCTGTCAATTACCTTAACAAAAAAAAAAATGACTCCCCCTCTTGTATATGAAAGTTCCATAATCCAAAAGTTTAACATTCATCACTATGGCTTTAAGGCGAGACGATTTTAGTACTTGTTGTTAAGGAAGTTATTTCCTCCTCCTCTTTCTCCTCCTCCTCCTCCTTCTTCTTTTATATCTACAAGGTAACAGTATTTTCAAAGTAATCAAAACTGGGGCTCATCCACTGGAAAACCAATAACTAATATATTCTATTTCTTGGAGCTAGTTAAAAGCTGATGTTAAAGGAATTAGAACTCTGATGGAATTATGCCCAAAGTCTTAAATGAATGTGTCTCAGAGAAATGATTGATATTGAGCACATATAGCACCTTGAAATTCTAAAGTTTGCCAGTTGAGTAGCCATATGGTGGTATGCAGTAAAATATACTTTCCAAACTTTTCATGTAAAAACTTATAGTCTTGGCTTACAGCAGGAGTTTACTCCCTTTCCACCTGTTCCCACGTTGCTGAAAGCCTTTGGCAGGAAACCAGGCCCTGTGCTAACTTCCAGTGACACATACTCATGCTCACTTCCTTCAACTCTGTGCCCAGCCTAGCTCAGCCCCCACAGATGCAGCTCTGCTTAGAGCAGACCAGACCTGCTAGTGGGATCAGGGCTGGTATGTGGGCAGAGACTGCCTACTCCTTGATTCCCAAACTTACTGAGGACCAGTATTAGGATATTTTACAAGCACAAAACTAGATATCCCTGAACTGTCCTTTATTTGAGAATGTTTTTTCTCTGGTTTAGTCTGCTATCCCTGCTATTGCCAAACCTTTGTTAGTGGACCAAGTTTCTAAGGGTTTTTATCACCTCTTCTGATTCCCTTTATGTCTGGCGTTTGGTGGTATTCAATAAATATTTACTGGTTGTATGAATAAATGACTCAAATGATTCATTTTCTACATGACCCCTTCTTCTACTACTTTAGATCCAAGCTAAATATCTAGTAGTAAAATGATACTATTTTACTAGTTTATCATATAGGGGATCCCTGTATAAAATCTCATTATTTAATCCTTTTAGAGATAAACCAGTAGTACCAGGTCAGGATCAGAAACGTAGCTTATTTGCATTGTTACCACCTTGTAAGTGGTACAGGCCATGTACAAGCTATGAGAATTCTTTTGAAAATTAGGAAAACTGCCCAATTTAAGCACAGGGAACATTATCAACCTGGTGCTGACATGGCTGGCTGTGAGGCTTATGTACTCTTGGGACATTTCCTCTAATTCATCATTTGGACTCCCTTTTTGGCATTTGGAAGGTCTTACAAATTGATTAGTAGTCCTTAAACCATAATGATCAACAAAGGCAAAATAAATTACAATGATATATAGTTCTTATTTTGTCTGTTATTGTAATTAGGAAAAATTAAGTTGTTCCATGCCAGATTATAGTTTATCCAATTGTGCCTTCTCTTTTATTCCTTTGTGAAGGTGGAGAGAATTGGGGATGGGGATGGGGGAATGTGGAGAGGGGCAGAGAATTAATGTGCCTTACGTAAAACCAGAAAACCTTCAGACTAAATCAAAACCAAATATCTATACAGAACATTAAAACCTGTACGTTGGAACAACGTGCTTTCAAAACAAATTGAGGTGCTAGTGGCCTAGAAGAAAATCCAAATGCAAATGAGGACAAGACAGCTATAAAATGTAGGTTGGTTGGCTGCAGTTCTGCCCATGAAGCACTAGCTGGCATTAGTGTGAAGTTTAAATTCACTTCTCTGCTGGTGATTGCCTCTTTGGAACTCATTAAACATTCTTTGGCACCAAATTTTATACTGAGTAAAGCCATAGAGCGTGATCCAGGCAGACATTAACCTCAGGGTCTCTAAGCTCCTGTAACTGAGCAGCTAAGAAGTTGAGATTCTGTCCTGGAAGAAGATTCTCAGAATGGGTGGATCTTGGGGGAGGAAGCTTCGAGTTTGATTTTCACAGCTGGGTGTGAAGCTGTTAGCTCTATGTGGCTCCGGCTTCATTAGAATTACTCCTCTTTGGGGCTGTATGCTAATCTTTTGAGCTTTGTCTTTTCAGTTTCTGCTTGAGAGCTGGCTCTTCAAAAACTTTAAGTGACAATGACAATCTGCAAAATTGCTTTTTGAGAACAATTAAATAAAGTCAGGAGGCATGTAATATTTTTAGCAGTGGGTAAAAGGGATCATTTAACTATAGCAGAGTGAAGCTCATCGTCTTTAAAATTGTTTCAACAGATCTGATTGTTATGTGACAGGTTTGGGATGGTGGTTGGTTTCTATAGGCTAGCTTAGCCCGGGTAGTATGTGGAGGATATATTACCGATATAATGGATATGAACTTAGGAGCTGCAAGGAATTACTTGTGACAAGAAAGTGTTTTCTTTCTGTTCAACAGGTGACTGCGGAAGGGCTTTATTGAAAATCATGTTAATTGACAACACTATACACTAATAAAAGTAGGATAGGGAGAGTAAAACAATATCTAAAAAAAGACAGAAGCGTAGAATACCAAGTAAACAACTTTCTGGGTATCAAAATAATGTTGGCAGTCACTTCTCCAAATAAGGGAGGTAGGAAGTGGTCATTAATAATGAAACTAAGATAGACAAGAGGAGATATCATCAATTAAATGGACAACTTGTTCTTATTACTGCAGTTCTGATTGATTATGATTAACTACCAATTCTGAGCCTTGATTCATTAACTCTCAAGTGTACAGGACTTAGGAGCAGAATACTGAATGAGACACGAGTTACCAAATCCTCTGGAAAGAAAGTTTCTTTATATCAAGATCAACTATATTTTAGTTAGTAGGAAGCACACACCTTGACTGTTGTGATGTGTGGAGAATGTGTCACATAGGTTTCAAGCAGCTGTGGTGCAGAACAAAGAGAGTTGGGAACAGAAGGCTTGCCCCATCTGGAAGGGCCGGAGAGTTAGCCCTCTGCCCTCAGCTCTCATCATTGGGTCTTTTCACTAGTACTAGAGGAAATGCATGGGCTTTGCAATCAGATGGGTAGAGGTTCAAATCTGAGCTCCAGCACTCAGCAGCCATGGGAATTTTGGAGTAGTCTTTACTCTATTTGTATTTACTGTTTTACTCTACTCTGTTTTACTCAAACTAATAGGGTTGTTTTGCAGCCTGCATGAGTACAGAGTCTGGGCTTCAATCTTGGCTCCACTGCTTATAGGTTGGTTGACCTTGCGCCTTTGTTTCCTCCTGGGTGAAATGCAGACAATATAAGTATCCTTCTCCTGAGTTGTAGTGATGATTAAATATGTTAATGTATGTTAAGCACCAGAGTTGTCCTGGTACATGGTAAGATGTATTAGCTCTAATTATCATTATGAAAAGTGCCTGGGAAAATACTTAACACATTGTAAGCTTGCAATAAAAGGAAGCTACTATTGTTATTATGGTTGTTTTTACTATTAGTTCCTATCCAGGACTATGCCTATATCACTAAATTGTTTTTATATTTTAAAAGCAGTTCACTCCTAACTTTTAAAAGTACAGGCAAGACCATTCTCATTCTCTCCTTGCAGAATGTGATATTAATATAAAAAATTACTTAAAATGAGAAATTTAACCCAGTAAGTACAAATTCGTAATGAAAGAGATTTTTTTTCCTTCACTTCATAGAATTAGACTCATGCAAAATTCCTAGCAGCCATAATTTCACACAAATCACAATGAACAAAAATATTAAATTAATAGGAATAACTCTGTGATAGGTGGGACTAGTAGGTAATGAAGAAACTAATGCCGTGTTTTAATATTTAAACATCTTAATTCATATTCTGCAAAATGAATCAGCCAGATTAATAAGAGAATTTGCAAATGACACTAAATATGGGATGCATGGCAAATGCCGATAAAAACAGGAATTTGCCTGTGAGATAAGAATAAAAAGAGAGGATAAGACAATAAAACAGGATTTAAAATACAGATATTGAACACAGATGTGACTGCTCTTCAAATAAGAGGAAATTTGGTAGTGACAGGCAATATTTTCTCTTTGAAAAATTGGCATAGGAGATAATTTGACTTATCTGTAAAGAAATTCCGTCACAAAATGGGATATCAGTAGATTTTATGACCTGTTGGAAACACATCTCAATTTTTTCTTCCTAGTCATGTTAAAATGTATACACAAAATTATGGTGATTTAAAAGAAAAAAATAAGAACATTAAGCTTTGGCATTTCTTCCTCCCTTTATGTAAAACAAAATAATTTTCTAATATTCCAAGTTAAAGAATGATGGGCCGGCCCCGTGGCATAGCGGTTAAGTTCGTGCGTTCCGCTTCAGTGACCCAGAAAAATCTTTAAGAATGACCATTATCTTTAAACTGACAAAAAACAAACACTTGTACACAAAAAAATAGATAGGTAAGAAAGATTATGTAATGGAAGAGGAAGTGGGGGCTTCAGAGTTTCAGAGACTTTTCAAGATAGAAGAAAAAAAGCCATTGAATGGCAGGAAAATGCTTCCCAGAAATAGTTCATTGGGATGGAACTGTTCAATGTGGAGATAAAACTGAGAAGGCAGGCAGATTTCCTTCCCATTGTCTTCTAGA
Source organism: Diceros bicornis minor (assembly GCF_020826845.1). NCBI lineage: Eukaryota > Metazoa > Chordata > Mammalia > Perissodactyla > Rhinocerotidae > Diceros > Diceros bicornis. Next base: position 16,470,862 of record NC_080742.1, on the reverse strand, counting down.
GGCTGATAAGTCTTTTGAAAGCTAAAATCGAATTGTTCACCTATGCTTGAAAAGTCTCTTGGTGCATGGCCATGCCACATACATTGCCAGATAATAGTTATTCATTCATTCGTTTGTCCCATTGTTCCTTCACCACACATGTATGTATTAGTGCTTACTGTGTGACAGGCGTTGTGTTAGATCTAGAGACACAAAGAGAAATAATACACAGACCTGCCGTCAAGGAAGTTACAGTAGGAGAGAGACGGATACCCGAAAATAAGAAAGAATTGTATCTTATAACTGGAGTAGTAGAAGTGCAAGATGTACTGCAGGCACAGAAGAGGGAATAATTAACCCTTCTTGGGAGTATCAGGGAAAACATCAAAAGGAAGTAATATTTGCCCTGAGTCTTGAAGAATGAGGAAAGTTCTTTTTCAGAGGCTCTGCATTTATAGTTTCAAATTCTCCATATCTTTTAGCCAAACCATTTAGTGTTTGTGTGGTGCCTTACAGATCACAAAGCCCCTGCAGATGCTTTATCACACACGAAGTACATTTTTTAAGCAGTAATGCCCCTTTCTGCCTGTTGGTTGCACCTTATGAATTTTGTGTTTGTTTACAGGTACTAGACCTGTACCTTAGACCTCTGTCTCTACAGTGTTCTAGTGAAGGGGATGCTCCAGCTATGATTACTGCATAACAAATCATCCCCAAACCCAGTGATCTAAAATAACAATAATCATTTTATTATTTCTCATGACTTCTGTGGGTCGAGATTTTGAGAAGGACTTGGCTGAGCAGTTCAGACTTGGAGTGGTTCATGCGATTGCAGCCACGTGGTGACTGGAGCTAGATCAGCAGGGGCTGGCCCAGCTGGTGACTGGTTGGGCATGTCTATGTGTCATCTCAGGGCTTCTCCGTGTGGTCTCGCCACATAGGCTGGCTGGGGCTTCCCCATAGCTTGGTGACCTCAGAATCCTCAGGTTACTTACCTGCTGGCTCAGGTCCCTGGCCCTCAAGCTGGAAGCTGAATCGCTTTTTCTGACCTCACCTTGGAAGTCACACTGCATCACTTGAGCCAAAATCTATTGGCTACAACCAAGCTACAAACTTAAAGGGACGGGAATTAGATTTAACCTCTTGAGGGATGAGAGGCAAGATTCTAGAACATGTGAGATAGGAGATATTGTTGTGGCCATCTTTGGAAAATACAGTGTTTAACTATATCATCATTCAAGCTTTGAGTAAATACATCATCCTTCTTTAAGAGAAATGACATGGTCTCTTATCAGAAAATGATCCAGACCAAAGGGAAATTAATGATTTTTACCTAATGTTTATTAAATTGATTTTTAAAATTTCAGTACCTGACATTTTCTAATGAAACTAAGATCAAAATGTGATAGGATTGGGGCTGGCCTTGTGGCGGGCATAGTGGTTAAGTTCGCACGCTCTGCTTCAGCAGCCTAGGGTTCGCGGGTTTGGATCCAGGGTGCGGACCTAAGCACTTCTTATCAAGTTATGCTGTGGCAGCATCCCACACACAAAGTAGAGTAAGATTGGCACAGATGTTAGCTCAGGGACAGTCTCTCTCACCAACAAAAATAGAAATACAAACATGATAGGAGAGACGAGGGATTTAATTTGGCGACGAGTAAGGATTTTCTGACAAAGCAGGCCTTTGAACCTTAGAAAAGGTTACCACAAAATACTGAAGATTCAATGTCGTAGAAGGTTTTAAAAATTGACAGTAGAGGAATTCCATGAGTCTTACTTGTGTCAGTGTGGTCCCAGCTGGAGGAGAGAGATGGATTGGGTGACCTTTTTAGACCTCTTTCAGTGACATAATTCCTCCATATCCACTAACAAATAAGGCACGGAGAGATTGTCTGGGTGACCATGGAAAGGTCTTGTGGTCAATGAAAGGGCTTGCTTTATTTTATTTGTTTATTGATTATTCATTCGTTCATTCATTTTGAGCTTTCTGTCTCATAAAAAGCATTCTAATTTCTTACATGTATTTTTCTCACCAATGCAGTTACCACAGATTTTTCCCAGGTCCTAATTACCATCCTTCGATTAGTAATTAGAAGGAAATATATTGTGATAAGGTAAAATTTGAGGTTCCTTGCTTGGCATGGCTGGCAAAATAAGTAAGGAATTATAGGTGTCATTTTTGTGTTTATAAGCGTGTTGGTGTCAATATGCATATATCACATAGAGAGCTTACATGGTGCCAAGTATTTTGCTTTACCTAAATTATTTGATTAATTCTAAACAACTGTGGTGTGCAATTAGTATCCCTATTTTAGAGCTGATGAAAATGAGGTACACAGAAGTTAAGTAACTTTTCTGAGGTCAAGAAGCAAAGCTAAGATTTGAACCCAATTCTGCTAACAGCGGGGCCTGACTAATTAACAAGGCACTATTCTGTTTCTTATTGAATGGCAATGAAATGAGTACTCACTATCTTCTTTTCTAAATTTAGACTGTATTTGCAAATAAAATCATGATCTGGAATTGATAAATCAGAGTCCCTCGATGCCATTAAATTATAGGCCAGGTGCTCCTTTATCTGGCCTGCAAGGCCTTTTATGATCTGGCCCCTACTTTTTTTTTTTAATTTAATTTATTTTCTTCCTATTCCTCCAAAAGAGGCCTCTGCTCTAGCCAAAATAGGCAGTTCCTATGCCTTTGTGAAAGCTGATTCTTTTACCTGAAATTGTCACCCCAACCCCATCAAATTCTTCCTATTCTTTCAATCCGTTCCAAAGCTGCCTCTTCCATAAAGCCTCTCAGATCACCTAACAAGAAGTGATTTCATCTGAATGCCTATAACTCTTATTTTCTCTATGACTTCTGAGAAATTTGTCATGTTACAATTACTATTTACATGTGTAGAATCACCTTCAATCACGTTATAAATTCCTGGATGGAAATGGCCACATTTCTTGCTTTATCTGTCTTCAAACCCTGGCCCAGTATGCCACAAATTGTATTTTTTGAATGTTAGTTAAGTAGCCCAACTTCCTGTTAACTAGTATCTGTCTGAAGTGAGCAGCATCATTGCCTTAATTTCTATTTCCAATATCTGTACTTGAGAACAATATTTATTCTCCTCAGGTTTCAAATATTATTATGACAATTATGATGTTGCTAAAAAACTTTTGGAAGTTCTTTCTCTGCTTACTTTCATTATATCTCTTCTTCATTGTACTTTTTAGTAACTTTAGGATGCTCATTTTATCTGATCAAGAACATACTGAAGTATGCTTTGTTTAACAATTGAGCAAAAAGAGTCTAGCCTGATTGCTTAATTGATGGGTGTCACTGATGCCAAAATTCTGAGCCAAATTTCTGAGCATAATTTCTTAGAAGCCTGCTGGTTTTGCTCTTTTCTAGAGCCAGAGATTGCACACCTAACACAGGTCAGTCATCTCGCATACATGTACTGCTGTTTATATGAAACGACCAGACCAAGTAAAGGGCCTGTGCTGATTTATAAGGACCATCATTTTTGTATATGAAGGAAGATAAGACTACGATTAAAGATTTTGAATGTTATTCTAGAATTCAAAAACTGCCTCAGAATATGTATACCTTCACTGTTACTATTCAGAAAACAAGATTAAAATATCGTCCATTTATTGACATCCCACTTTGTTGTAAAAAGGATTTTAGGAATTTATTAAGATATCAAGATATATATCTTAACAAGATAGTAAGTCGTAATTAAATGGCAAAGATGAAGTGAGGCAATAACAAGGATAAGGTGATAAAATATACCCCAGAATAAAGCCAGTGATCGAGATAGATGTTGTATGTTGTTATATGCTCTTACCAGAGTGGGCTGCAAATTCGACTCTACCAACATGAAGATGGAAACCTGTTCAAGTTTATGATTAAGTTTAGTGATTTGTAGCACCTAGTAAATAAAAACAAAGTGGGTTGCTGAGGAGGTGTGCACCTACTCATGGTGCTAATTAATTGCTTTCATGGATCTTCCAGAAGAGAACACTGGTTAAGCCCTAGGAATGATTCCTAGGTAGTAATTATAAACCAAAACAAGCTGCTTTAAGCTAGAAAACTTTAAAGACTAGAGTTCATGTTGTGTATGATAGATTTAGTGATTTTGCTTTTTGTGCATTCTGTGCCAGTGTCTCCTACATAGGCAATGTGTAACCTCTCTGTTGATCTGTCTGATATCACAGCTCTTGCCTTCCCTGGGAACCCAGAAAAATATCTCATTTCAGTGGTGGCACCACATCTTATCACCACATACACTGCTATCATTGCCTTCACGATGGCATTTAAAGCATCCCCAGTTAGCCCCTGTCTTTGCTTCTAAGTTCATATCATGCTACTGGCTACCTGCCCCAACCCCAACCACCAGGCATCCCTATATTTAAGTTCCGTGTTTTTCACCTTGTGGGGAAATTCTGTCAGGGATGTGGGGACTAGAGAGATGGCTAAAGGAAAGCTCCTCCCTTGATGGAAACAAAGAAGCTCTACTTTGCTATACTGATTATGATTACATGCATAATTCCACTTGGAAAAAAGCATTCACCTGCATTTAAAAAAAATTAATACCTGAAAAAAATCAGTGCTCTCTGAGGTCCCCTTGAGGTCTAGATATTGATTAATTAGATCAGCTAATTTGAATGGTCTCTTCTCATACGTTGTTCAAATTCGTTTTCTATTTCCTGGATTCTCTACATTTATGCTGTCTAAATTTCTTCTTGTTTTTATCTGTAAGTAATGCTATACACAGGTAGTAGATCTTTTAATGAGTTTCTTTTTTCTTTTTCCTTTGTATTTTTATATAGTTTCTCATTTGTTAGTTATTCACTTTGGCTGTAGTAGCATAGATTTCTCTCTCCATTCTTATTGTTTTTTTTTTTTTTCTCCAGAAGAAGTATATGATCTTTCATCTAAGAGCCAATCATTTTTAAGCCATGTGAAATATTCTTCAGTAACACATTTCACTCACCCATTTTATCCTGAATATTTAAACTACTGGTCAAATAGATATTAAAGTCCTATTGCATGTTCTGATGAAGTTGAGGACACCACTTGAACCATCCTTTTCAATCATGAACATCCTGTTTAGATTTCACTGGGTCTGAAGCTTTAGCAACTTTTTAAAAATTTATTACACCATCCTCAATCATACCAATATCATAATATGCACACTTTGAAATTTGACATTAGCCTGCAATTTTATTGAGACAGGAAAGACTAATGGTTTGTTAGCAAACTTAAGGAGAAAGATATTCTTGATTATGGGAAAGTGGACGTAAATACTCTAATGTGACCTGTTTAACAAGTCAGATCTTTTTATTATTACTATTTTGTTATTATTATTACTTAATAGTAATAAATGTCATTTAGATTATTTTAAACATGTCATGCATATGTTATATGGTTTATAAAATCTGAAATTTATTTAAAATAACATTAAATAATTATGGTACCAAAATTTTTTCTTGTGGTATATGTAGATAATAATGCTTCTATTTTTTGGAAATTTAAAGCTCTGTAGTGTATCTGTAATGAAATGTGTTGCAGTCAAGTGGGAAAAGCACGGGCTTTCAGTCAGACTAAACAGGGCTTTAATACTTTTTCCATTATCACTAAGATAGTGGTTCTCAAATGCTTTGGTCTCAGGACCCATATACACTGTTAAAAACTATTGAGGACCCCAAAGAGGCTTTTGTAAAATGTGAGTTATATCTATCAATACTTGCTATATTGGAAATTAAAGCTGAATTAGTCTAGAAATATTTATTAATTCACTAAAATATCAATAAGAAACCCATTACTTGTTGACATAAATAACAACTTTTTATGGAAAATAACTATATTTTCCAAAACAAAAAAAATAGAGCAGGGGCCAGCCCGGTGGTGTAGCCGATAAGTTCACCCACTCCACTTCAGCAGCCTGGGGTTCTGGGTTCAGATCCCAGGCATGGACCGACGCACTGCTTGTCAAGCCACGTTGTGGCGGCATCCCATATAAAGTAGAGGAAGATTGGCAATGGATGTTAGCCCAGGGCCAATCTTCCTCACACAAACAAAAAATAATTAGTACAAAGGATGTATTGTCTTACATTTTTCCCAACCTCTTTAATGTCTGGCTGAATAGAAAACAGGCAGATTCTCATATCTGTTTCCACATTCAATCTGTTGCAATACAGTGTATTGGTTCAAGTATATGAAATAAATCTGTCCTTACACAGATATGTAGTTGGAAAAGGGAGGAGTACTTTAATACTTTTTTAGACAATTGTGAATATTCTTCCGTGATGCTACACCAAAACTTGCTAAGCAGTAGTGTCTTAAAGTTTAGTTGCAATGTAGAATTGGAAACCATATCAATGAATTTTTTGTACTTAGTTCAATAAAATTCCGTTGGTATAACTTGCATTGTGAATGAATCTTTTATGCATGCATGAGTTTGTAACACCATGCATTGCTCATTGTTTCACTGAATTATGCAGATCTTTCAAATGTTGACACTTTTCATTATAAAAATTGCTTAATTAATTTTACCACCAATCTCATCAGAAAAGATTTTATCTATTGGGAAGCTGTCAAATTGACAGGGGTTGATAGAAGTTTCCCAAAATTCTAATTTTAGCTCCAAAGCTCAAATTTTATCATTGGCAGCAATCACTGTCAGTTGTTTTCTTTGAAGTGACAGGCTTATTTTGTTTATTTCAAGAAAATACCCAAGTCTGAGTAAGCATAGTTTATCTGTCAGTCATTCTATCAAGTAAAAATAGTACTCCATAAAAAAGTGGCTAGTTCAGCTTGCAACTCACACAATTGCACAGGTACTTCTCTTTGAGACAACCGTAAAACTTTCGTATGAGACAGAAGGGAGTTATGTGCTTTTCCCATTTTGTTACGTAGAATATTAAAAAGACGTACTAAAGAATTGTAATTTAATAAAAATTTTACTGTTTAGTCAAGGATTTTCTTAAAAGATAGCATTTTTTTTCCCTGAGTGCCTGGTGGTGAGGAATACAATGACTATTAGCACAGTTTGGGCTAATCACTGCCTTGATGTGGGATAAGGTCGAGGCAGTTATACCCACCATTGCTTTTGTACCAGAATGCAAATGTCAACACAGAGAAAAAGGGATATAATGTATTAGTACTTTTATGAAAATGATTTTGACCTCATGGGCCCCCTGAAAGTTTCTTGGGGATCCTCAGGGGCCTGTCGACCATACTTTGAGAACTGCTTTACCAGAGTTTATAAGCTCTCTGACATTATTTCCTCACTAGTAAAAATGAGGACAATAGTGTATGCACTGCAGATTGTTTTGACATTTAAATCTGGTAATATGGGCTTCTCAAAAATGTAAGTTTCTGTTCCCATTTGTCTCTAATATTAGTCTCTGTTCAAGTATAGTCTCTCTAAAGTAGTGTTAGTTATTCTCATTTTTGGAATAAGTAACCTATTGAAAAATATATCTCCAAGTTTCTTTTACAGAAAAAAAGGATTCTTCGTAGATGCTCATTGGAAAACTAACTGGTGTATTTTCTCACTTTCAAAGAATTTCAGGGAGTCTATTTGGAGTATCAGTTTAACTTTATATGTGATACTTTTTAGGTATTAGTACCTTTGGTATTCCTTAGATATATGGAATGGCATATCAATGTATAATCCTACTTCTCTTTGTACTGACTCATGAGTTTGTATCGTTACCGTATTTCCCATATCAATTCTGCCCATTAAATCTTGAGCAGTGGACCCCAAATTGTATTTTTAAAAAATCTCTGCTGTACAAAGTACATGATCAATAAAGATTATTATGTTTAGAAAGAACATATCTTCTCCCTGCTATGTCACAGACATTTGGTCCACTTTCCCCTACGATTTGGTGGCTGTATACGCTAGAAACACAAAATTTCTAACGTTAAGCTAAGTGAAATGGTGTTTAAAAAAAGGCTATTACACTTATTCGTTTCAGATAATTAAATTTAAAATTTAAAAAGTAAATAAATCAAGGGCCAGCCCGGTGGCGCAAGCGGTTAAGTGCACAAGCGGTTAAGTGCGCATGCTCCGGCTGCAGCGACCCAGGATTCGCTGGTTCGGATCCCGGGCGTGCACCGACACCCTGCTTGGCAAGCCATGCTGTGGTGGCATCCCATATAAATTGGAAGAAGATGGGCACCGATGTTAGCCCAGGGCCAGTCTTCCTCAGCAAAAAAAGAGGAGGATTGGCAGATGTTAGCACAGGGCTGATCTCCTCAAAAAAAAAAAAAGAAAAGAAATCAGAGTTCCTTTAAATATATCTAAGTTTACTTAGAAGTTCACCAAACACAAAAGGAAATCATCAGGGACCACATGTTTTATGAAGATTTGTTCTATGAGAGTGTTATCAAAAATTGCAGTCCTCTCTGTTGGATGATTCTGAAGCATTATCTGTAAGATGGAGCTAAGAAAACCAATGCATTCTAATAAGTTGCATAATGATTGAATGGTTTTTAAAAAGTGTATGGGGAAGAGTATTGCATGAATATTTGAAAATGACAACTTGGACCAGTGCAGTAAAAAGCAGGCAGGTTATTTAGAGCTTGTTGAATATTTTGCATAAAGAAATTAAAATTATAGTGTATATTAAGTTTATTTCTCCTGTGTCATATTTAAGTTAGTTGTTGTTGCTATTGTTATTTCCTTGAAAAGGGCATAAAACTTCGGGGGAGCTCTACAGACACTCACTTTTATTAAAGTCCTTCATCAAGATTGCTCAGATGTGATGCCACCAAATAATGTAGTGGCTTGACTTCCTCTAACAAAGGTAAAACAAGAAATATAAGTTCTTTTTTTTGTTTTTTTTGATGAGGAACATTGGCCCTGAGCTAACATCCATTGCCAATCCTCCTCTTTTTGCTTGAAGAATATTGTTGCTGAGCTAACATCTGTGCCAGTCTTCCTCCACTTCATATATGGGATGCCACCACAGCATGGCTTGATGAGTGCTGCACAGGTCTGTGCTCGGCATCCGAACCTGCAAACCCCGGGCCACTGAAGTGGAGCATGCAAACCCAACCACTACGCCACTGGGCTGGTCCCTAAGTTCTTTTGATATACATTATAATGCAATTTTTCTACTACATTTAAAAAATATCAGTAAAAAAAATAAATCATAGAACTGCTGGGAAATTTGCACACAGATCAAAGGATAAGAATTTCTTGGCCAATCATTTTGAAATAGGCAGTGGAAGTTTGGGACATGTTATGTATTGCAAATTTGTATAGGTTTTACAAAGAGCCATTTTAAAAAATTTACCACCTACTTATGCAGATAAGGAAACTAGACACAGACAGGTGATGTATCAGATTTTGTTGCATAACAATCACAAAACCTCAGTGGCATACAACAAAGAACATTTTTTTCTGACGCGTGGAGGGTTCAGTTGAGCTGAGCTGGGCATGTTCAGTAGTTTTGCTGTATCTACGGGATCACTCATATGTCTGCTGGTTGACCTTGGGCTCTGTTCTAGGCTGGGCTTGGTTGGCATACTTTAGCTGAGAAAGCTCTCTTCTACATGTTTCTCATCCTTTTCTTGGGGCCAACAGTCTAATCTGAGCATGCCCTTATGGCAATGACAAAAGTGCAAGAGGGAAAGCAGAAACACACAAGGCTCCTTCAGACAAGGTTCGCAACTGTCACACTGTCATTCTGATTCATTCTATTGGCCAAAGCAAGTTGCATAGGATGGTCAAATGTACTTCACCCTCACAGGAAGAACTCAAAATTCATTTGACAAAGGGAATGAATACGGAGAGGATGAATAATTGGGTTCATAAATGCAATTAATATGCCACATTGTTTTGCCTTGGGTCCTACAAATAGTGACGAGCTGAGGTAGGTGAAGAACACAGGCCTCTTCAGGCAACTGCTTTCTCCCTGGTTCCTTAGACAGGTGTCAGTGTTTCCTTCTAACTCCGTCCATTCAGAGGCTTCTCTGGTGGTATTTAAATGCCTGCATTTACATTCTAGTTTCTACCTATTGTCAGAACAAAGGAAAATAGATTCAGATGATGATTCCAACTTCCGTTTGCCTCCCTGCAGCTGCGGTGATCTCATGCTGCTGTATTTGATGCTGTGTTGAGAGAATCAGAGAAAAATCATAGTCTGTCAAACATATTTTGTCATCTTTATCTTATTGCTTCTGATTACTCTGTCCAAAATCTCATTCATAAGCAATAGATGGTATCATCTATTGTTGTTCTTAGATGATTTGAGGAAAATAGACCCAATCCATTTGTGTTATGTTTACAATTTATCATGCATTTTACATTTACTGAGACAGTATATAAATTTAGAATACAAATATCATTGTTCTTTGCTATTTTGTTGTTTATCAGTCAATTACCATTTAGGATACATGACTACTACAGTTGTAACATTGTATTAAATAAAAATATGTTATTTCCTCATGTTTTAAGGATGTTCCTCTACACTTGCATTTCAGTAGAGTGAGGAGACAACTTTTCTTATATTAGTGGTAAGAAATTGGTCTTATAGTTACATATACTCAGAGTCTGCTTCTAAAAGCATGATAAGTGATCATTGTCTTAACGGTGCTTTGACATTATAACATAACATAAATAACAATTTTGTTTTCTGATCTCCCAACAACAAGCATATCACAGTATTATTTGGGCAAAATCCTCACTATAATGCAAATATTATATGTATTATTTTCTAACAGATATTACATGTATTATTTTCTAATGCTACTTCTCTGTGTTTTTTCTTGAAAAAATGATTGATTTCACGGAATTTGTTTAACCAGAAGGTAACATGGAACTCAGAAAGACAAACAATTTTACTAGAATGATTCTATTTACTAGAATGCATTTTCACTGTTAATATGTGTTTAAAAGGCTCAAGTAGGGGCCGGCCCTGTGGCATAGCAGTTAAGTGTGCAAGCTCTACCGCTGGCGGCCCGGGTTCAGATCCCAGGTGCGCACCGAGGCACCATTTGTCAGGCCATACTGTGGCAGCATCCCACATAAAGTGGAGGAAGATGGGCACAGATGTTAGCTCAGGGCCAGTCTTCCTGAGCAAAAAGAGGAGGATTGGCATGGATGTTAGCTCAGGGCTGATCTTCCTCACAAAAAATAAAAATAAAATAAAAGGCTCAAGTAAAGTAATTGTGGCTGTGTGTGTGTGTGCACACATGATTGTAAATATTTTCAAGAACATACATCTCTGGTTTACATATTCTAGAAAATCAGACTGCCCCAAAGAACTCTCCCTCTCCTTTCCCGCTTCCCACCAAGGAGTAGGGTGCGACAGCTTTGGGGTACTGCCCCACTCTCTGGTATATTCTTGGATATTTTGTGGGTATTTGTGCTAGTAAGAGCTTTTGTAGTCCTTGTCTATGAGAGTAGCTCTGCTTGTGTTACATAATTGACCAAAGTTACTGAAAGTTTTGATACATAGATTACTGGATTTCCTCATCAACCTCTTATATTTTCTGCACCTCTTCCTCCACCCCAATCCATTCTTTGTTTTTTTTTTTCCCAGAATTCATAAAAAAAAAAAAAATTTTAATCCTGTTATGCCATTTCTTTGCATAGCCATTGTAGGCTCGTCCTCCTTCCTCACCCAGTTACCTTCAAAAATAAAGTCCATTGTGTATTATATACCACATCTTCATCCATTCATCCCTTGACGGGCACTTAGGTTGCTTCCAAGTCTTGGCTATTGTGAATAATGCTGCAATGAACACAGGGGTGCATATATTTATGCATGTGTGTTTTCTTGTTCTTTGGATAAATACTGAGCAGTGGAATAGCTAGATCGTATGGTAGTTCCATTCTTAATCTTTTGTGGAATCTCCGTACTGTTTTCCATAGTGGCTGCACCAGTTTGCACTCCCACCAGCAGTGTATGAGAGTTCCCTTCTCTCCACATCCTCTCCAACACTTGTTGTTTCCTGTGTTGTTAATTATAGCCATTCTAACAGGAGCGAGGTGATATTTCATTGTAGTTTTGGTTTGCATTTTCCTGATAGTTAATGATGTTGAACATCTTTTCATGTGTCTGTTGGCCATCTGTATATCTTCTTTGGAGAAACGTCTGCTCAGGTCTTTTGCCCATTTTTTAATTGGGTTGTTAGTTTTTTTGTTGTTGAGATATATGTGTTCTTTATATATTTTGGTATTAACCCCTTATCAGATATAAGGTTTGTAAATGTCTTCTCCCAATTGTTAGGTTGTCTTTTCATTTTGTTGATGGTTTCCTTTGCTGTGCAGAAGCTTTTTAGTTTGATGTAGTCCCATTTGTTTATTTTTTCTATTGTTTCCCTTGCCTGGTCACACACTGTGTTGAAAATATGTTGCTAAGATCGATGTCGAAGAGCGTACTGCAGAAAGGATGAAATTCAGCCATTTGTGACAACATGGGTGGACATTGAGGATATTATGCTAAGCAAAATAATTCAGATGGTGAAGGTCAAATATCATATGATCTCCCTCATAAGTAGAAGATAAAAACAACAACAAACAAACACATAGAGACAGAGACTGGACTGGTTGTTACCAGAGGGGAAGGGGGTAGGGAGGAGGGCGAAAGGGATGATTAGGCACATGTATGTGGTGATAGATTCTAATTAGTCTTTGGGAGGTGAACATGATGTAATCTATGCAGAAATAGAAGTATAATGATGTACACCTGAAATTTATGTAATGTTATAAACCAATGTTACCACAATAAAAAGTTAATTAATTAAAAAAAAATAATAAAAAACAAAGATAACATCTACTCCTTAGAGTGATATGGCCCCACACCTACTTTAGAAAACTCATCCAGTATCAGTCCCTAAAAAAACTACCTCTGCTGCAGGAGTGTAATTTATGGCAGTCTGATTTGTAAGTCTTTTATAAAACGTGTTATTATTTATTACCTCAAAAATTATTTGTGGAAAAGTAAGAAATCCAAATAAATAAAAAATCCAGAAATAATAAAATAAATATCACTCATAATTCTACCCTCAGCTATAACCACTGTTAACAATTTGGAGTATTTCTTTTGTCATGTTTTTTTGTTTGTTTGTTTGTTTGTTTGTTTTTAATTTTTTGTTTATTGCAGTAACATTAGTTTATAACATTGTAAAAATTTCAGGTGTACATCATTGTACTTCTATTTCTGCATGGACTACATCATGTTCACCACCAAAATACTAATTACAGCCCATCACCACACACATGTACCGAATTATCCCTTTCACCCTCTTTTGTCATGTTTTTATTCCTTACTTTTTTCATTGTATTTTTCCTCAAATTTTTATTATAAAAAATTTCAAATGTCTTGAAAAGTTGCAAGAATTTTACAGTGAACATCTGTATACCTAGAGTCTACCATTAAGATTTTACTATATTTGCTTTATCATATACCTGAAATCCATCACTCTCCTATCCATTCATCAATCTGTCTTATTTTTGATGCATTTCAAAGTAAACTGCAGACATTAGTACACATAATTGAAGAACAGTAATGGGTTAGTTAGAAGTTTTAGTTGAGATGCAGAGACCCATCAGAGAATGGACACATCTCTCTGACATTGTAGGCTTTCCTTGATAGTACTGATGTTTCCATAAATACACTTAAGGTGTCAGACTACATGTCCTAATTTTTAGTTTGGAAATCAGTCCCCATAGGACATATCTGGGGCATATGGACAGACCAGAGTTTTAAAAAGCTAGGTGATGGTATGTAGGCCATTCTGTCTGAGCCAGGCTAAATCCTAGAGAAATAAACAGAAGAGATCTCTTTTCTCACTGACCTACCTCCTCTTAAGTGGTGACAGTGTATGTGGCAGCAAGACTAAGATGACTGAGCTGCTTTTTCTACTAGATATAAAAACTGAACACTTTTAAGATTTTCCTTTTCTTTCTTTCCTTTTTCTTTTTTGTTTGTTTTATTGCTTGCTTTTTAATTTACTTTTCTACTCAGCAATACAAAATGTCTCTTCTTCCTTCCCCTTTTCACTTCAGGCATGTACTCTTGACTTGGAGTGCATGGATCAGTTTCTAGAGAGCTGTGAATCCCCTGAAAATTTATGCAAAACTGTGTGTGAATACATGTATGTATGAGAAGGTGCATGGTTTTTATCAGATTCTAGAGGGTATCTATCCCAAAAGACTGGGAGAACAACTTACTGAAATCCATCACCATGAAAAAGGCACCATTACGTATACAGAGGATCAAATAAGATAGAGCCAAGTGGTTAGAAGTATACTATGGTCGCCTAGACATTATTCAAGGAGCAAAAATTGGATGCTGGTAATAGTAAGGAATTATAAAAAGGGCACAAGATCTCCGCATTTGATTATTTCCGGAGTACCTTCTTTAATATGAAAGCTAGAAAATGTATGACCTCTGGAAGCTCTGTTAATGCCAGTTTGATAGGAAGTACTTTCTCTGAAAATATTATTTCAATGGGATCCTCTTACTCCTTCCACGAGCTAGTATACATTAGGGATTTGGGGATGATGATGTTGTTCAGTCACAGCTCAATTTTGTGCCACCATTTCATTCCTTCCTTTAGATGTCTGGTAATGGATGTAACCCTTTATTTGTTTTCATTGCTTGCTTTCCCTTTCAAAATTATTCTCAGGCTGCATTCCAGAGTGGAGAAACCAAATAGAGATAAGCTTTTGATGATCGACAAAGTAGACACAGATGCTGTAGGATATAGCGGTAGTTTTCAAAAGCGATTTATACAATTCTAATTCTTCTACTGTTTCTAATGTCATGTTTACCTGAACTAATTCTTCCTCTTATTATTCATTCTCTATAAATACACTCTTATTTTATTTGTAATTGCTCAAAAAATGTGCCGCATAAAAAGATTACAACAGCATTTCTGATTCACTAAAAGGAAATAATTTGTTATGAATTGAGAGGTTGGGTTTAAAGAGCAAATGGATTGTAGAACATTGTAAAGAGCTTTTTTAAGGAAAAATTTTTCTTATAGAGAAAAATTGGCTGCCTTATGAAAATTTAAGTAGATAATTTTTAAACAAATCTATTTTACTAAGGGAGGTGAGGTGTAAGTAAAGATTTTGAGGTTTTTTTCAAAGGGGATTTATAAAGTTTGGGCTACTCAGAAGCTTCAGTGGAATACATCTTTCTGCTACCTAGAAAGGGAGGAAGTCAAAGAGAAAGTCAGCAAACTTCAGGTCTTGTTATCTTATCTGCAGGTCCTTTACTTATCACTTCTGCATCTCAACTGTATTTAATGTATCTTTATATTTGTCTATGTTTCAGTACAGAGACCACTACATAAAGACTATGTGGCACTACAGAATTGTTTGTTTTAGTGTATGGCTTTAAAAATTGACTCTACCATGGAATACATGTGGTTGCATTCATCTCACCATTTGTTACTGAATTTAGCATGCCCTTGTGGTACACATCTTGACTATCTCAATGATTTCTCAAGTTCTACATATTAAAAGTGTCCTTTTTCAATTGTGTAGCACTAAAAATAGAATAAGTTATAGACATATTAATGAATAATCAATAAAGATGTCCCTTGGTAAAACCTCCTGATTAATTATGTTTCCAGTTATGCCTTTTTTTTTTTTGGTTTGGTATTAGTGACTTGGAAGAAGGGTTCTTAGGGCTCATTTGGTGTTTCAGATTTGTGGAATTAGTTCCTGTTGAACACTGAAGACTAGGAAAGTATTATTAACTTGCTTTGAGTCGTTGAAGGAAATTGAAACAGGGAGAAACCTATTTATCATGGTTTGTATTACACAAGATGGTACCTATGGGGGTAAAAATCCAAGATCTATATTAAACAATTATTTTCAGTGCACAGAATTCTTTGCTCAAATAGAAAGTTACAAATATCTTTAATCAGATACTTTTAAGTTATTTTGAATAATAAAAAATATTTTTAACCCTAAACTTCTATGCTTATTTTCTAATTTGAGTTGGGTTTAATTTATTTAAAAGATAATAGTGCAATGATCAAAGGAAAGGTTGGAAGACCTGCCTGACTGAGTATCCCCCAAGAGGCCTCACAGAGTGGCATTACCCCAGTGAATTTTCCATGGGCCCATCTGTTCCTCAACCTCAAAAGTTCTAAACTTTCTTTTTGTCAGTTTACCCATAGTAGATTGATTTCTTGACATATCAATCAAATTGTTTATTAATTCCTCCCAGATAGGTCATTATGATGTAGATCAGATCTTAGGTTGGTAAGAACAGCACATTCTCCTATAAAGTATCTACATATAAATCCAATTATAGTCAGGAGATTCCCAGGTCAACATATGTTCAGAATAAGAGGAGTCCTGTAACTCAGCTACTTACTGGCATCAGATGAAGGTAGTTTGAAACCTCCATATAGAATTCTCTCCGGATAGAAGTCCCTGCTAGATGCAAGCCCCTTACGGGTGGGAGCCATTGTGGATCTTGTTCACTGCTGTATCCTCAACACCTAGTATGGCATCTAGAATATATGAGGCATTCAAAAAATATCATTGAATGAATGGGACTATAATACTCGGAGTTTGTTGGCCAGGATGCCTTCTCTCTTAAACATTGCTTAAGTAGGCTATGCCAACATGTGCTTTTGCAATTCTTTTTGCTGTTCTTTTAATACTAACCCAACTTCATCCTGTTTGACCTTTTGTTTCATCAGATAGATGTATATCTTCTGTCTGATTTTGCTCATGACTAAGAACCAATCTAACCTTTTGAGGAAATTTGCTGAACCCCTAATCTGTTATATTATGTATCAGTTTTGTAATTTACCTTAACTGCCCAAATTCTTGGGAGTAAATTTCATTTTTTTGTTTTCCTTAACGTGTAGCCCAGTGGTTTGAAGATTGGCATTAGACCAGTCTGACTTTGATTTCAGACTTCCCTCTTATGAACCACATGATCTTAAACAAGCTATTTTACTCCTTTGAGCTTCATTTTACTTATCTAAAAATATGATCAACATAGTTATGTTACAAGTTAAATAGTACAGCATGTACAGAGTTACAGAGTATCTAACACACTGTAAAGACTTAATAAATCATACATCAACATTGTTGTAGATATCGTCTAATATCATTATGAATGACCAATACTGATATGATTACAAAATTCTGCATCAATACTATTCTCTCATTTCATACTCCTTCTCAGTAATCAGAAGCCTGTGAACTATTTGTGTCCTAGGAAAAAGTACTAGGAGCAATGCCACAGAAAGAAAGAGTAAGGTGAATTTTTTCAGATATGAAAGAGGATCAGAGGAAGATGGGCAGCCAGTTTTGGTATCTTTAACTCAAACTACAATGGCACCAGGTAAAGAGTGTTTGATGGCTCCATCTCAGCTATGTGAATAGAATTTGAGTTCCATAGGCTAAGAACCATTGTGTATCTTGTGGGTATAGCGTATGATAGACACTCAAAAAAATGCTTTTAAATGAAGGAATGAATACCCGAGGGCAAATTTTTAAAATGAGGCAGTTTATTTAATATTAATTCTACAATCTTAAAGATCCTTTTCATCTTTCTAAGATTTACTTTATATTTAATATTTATATTGTTTAATTCGTCAACTGCTCTTCCCAGAATCTTGCAGAAAATTAACATACTCAATGCAAATTATTCTCAAGTGATCTATACTTACACACACAAGTTTAAGAGTAGAGTGAGCACAGAAACCAAGTAGATTGCATCCATTTGTAACTTCACTCAACTGTCACCTTCTTAGGCTTTTCCTAACTAGTCTATGTAAAAATAGCACTGCTCCATCACTGTCTCAATTCTTGCCTTTCTTTGTGCCACTCTTTTTCTTCTTAACACTTAACACAATTTTGTGTTTGTTTTTACTCTCAGTCACTAGACAATAAGCTCTTTTGGGCAGTGACTTTGTCTTGTTTTCAACTATACTCCCGGAGCATAGAATCGTGGCGGGTCTTTGTGAGGCTCTCAACAAATACAGGTGGAATAAACAAATGAATGAACTCAAAGATAACAGATATGTAGACTCTGTTGAAGACAGACAAACCCAATGAGTATCCTTGTTTGACAGCAAGCATGATTTGATCTTATGTCAAGTTCCTACTCTATAGCAGTTGACCAATTATTAGCATTCATATTTAAAGTCAAAAGCAAAACCCCACAATACTATTCATATTATAACTTCCATATTTTCTATATATACTTCAATTGCGTCTTAAAATAAGAAGTCAATTTACTTATGTGTGTGTGTATTTTATAGACTGTGACTTGTATAGTTCCATCCATGAAAATTCTTCATTAATATAGAACCACACAATTGCACTGAAAGGTCTTAGTCAAAGCAAACTGTAGTAAATAGGATCATATTACATTTCATGTTATCTCTGTGGGCACTTAGAGTGTAGTAAAGTCTGCTCTCAAGTATTATAAATTTCCGTAAGCTGAGGATCAAGTAATGTATGCGCAGGTAATTGTTGCAGCGTAAGACACAGTCTCAGCCCCATCACAGAGCTTATGACACATGGCTCATGCTCTGTCTCTCTCCCTTTCTCTCGCATACGCACACACACGCACAATAGCAGTCAACTCATATGTTTATAAACTGTAAAATGCCTCCTCTGCCATTCCTTCTATCTTCCCTGTATCTCCTCCTATGGCTTTCTCTCCCTTTTTCCCACTGGTTTGTCAACTGTTGTTTTTGCCAGATGAGTCAGAACATTAGCTTATTTGAGCCAAGGTAAGTCAATGTCAGGCTGAAAAGAAAAAGGTGCTGATACATAGGTACACTAGCACATGCTGATACAAAAAACACTGATCACGTCTCATGGATTATGCTCAAAAACACTTCATTTGTTTAAGATAATGGAATTATTTTAAAGTTAACACATGCACTCCCACCCCAAAAAAAAGCCCTAAGATTTTAGTAATCATGTAGGAAAGGAGAAAATAAAACCTGGATTTTTAAAAGGATGCCTAAAAAGATGTGCTTCTCATCAACTATTGTGGTTACCACGTATTATGTAGATCTTTGCATTTTCATTCAGCTCAATTTATAGCAATATTATACAACTGTAAGTTAGTGGAAATTCACATTTAAGCTGAACTGGCATATTATACTGCATCAATTTTAACAGCTGCATTCTCGATTGCTTCGTTACTTAGGAGAAGTATTTTCCTTTCTAGTACTTAATGTAGAAACCATTTATACTTTAAAATGTGACTTTAGTGATGCCACTGCCAAGAGTTATTTTGTCCCTGCCCTGCCCTTCTCCTTTTTTCTCTGACTTTAACTTAAGGAAAATAATACTGAGTTGTTTACTAATTTCACTTATATTTTTATTGAACCTCTTATTTTCATTTCAATTATTGTTATGTCAAATATAGGTGCTATAGGAAAGATTTATGAATCTAACTACTTCCAGTTTTTCAGCTCAAACCAGATGGTGGCAAAGATACATTTCAATGTAGCATTTATAGATACAATAATTTGATAATACTCAAAACTCTTAAACCCATTCCACGCCTTTTGATAATGTTTAGTTTTACGAACACTGAAAAATCTGAAATGACAACAGAAATATGAAATAGTACTATAAACTATCAATAGTCACCTCTGTTATTTCTCTGAAAGATCAGACAGCTGTTGTGGAATCACTCCTAAAGTTCAAGATGCATTGTGAAATCAGAATCTGCCCAATTCATAGGTTATATCTCAATAATCTTTTCCAAAATATTTCCCTTTTGAAAAGTAAAATGACTGTTTTGTACACTAATTAAGTGATTAACTGGTTTTAGCAGCTAATTATCATATTTATTCCAAAAATCAACCAAGATGAACCCAAAGTCAAGTTAGGTAATGAGAGAATAGATTACTTTTTCACCTTAAAAAGAAAAGGTGATGATTGTAAGGTAAGTCCCTATCCAAATTATCTTCTCACTATAATATTAATTTCAATTTAACATTATTTTTGAATAGCCATATTGGAAGCCTGGAATATAAACATATAAAGACAATGACAGAATCTTATGTAAGGGGGCCTTGGAGTCTAACAGGCTGCCCGGTAACGCCCACAACTAACCAGAGGACTGGGTCACGAGCTCGTTTAACTTTTTTCTAGCACTAGCATTCAGTCTAGTGCCCAGCACACGGTTAGTGCCCGTAGACAGTTGTGGAATGAACTTTGTATGTGCCATGACAGGCACTTTTAAAAAGAGCAATGGGAGTCTAGAAAGGGAGCAATATATAAACCTAATTTGTTCAAAAATTACGGTCAAAATAGTTCTAAAGTAATATTTTAGTGCCCACACCCAAACATGAGCCTTTTTAGGTCTATTGTTTCCTCTTTGGATTTACATATAGATTAATTTAGTAACGTGGGCCCCAAGAACTACAAGAATTAGCAGTCTGAAAAGTGGTAAATTGTTAACCAGCTGCCATACTTTTCAGAAAATTTAGTTAACCTTTCTTCATAAAAGACATCTGGAGAGCTAAAAATACGTTTGTTTTAATGTAAAAAATATAATGGAGAAAATAATTTTTAAATCCTCTTCGACACAATCAAGGTGTCCTGCTAGCCGTTTTTTATTCTCAAATTCTCTGATTTTTTTCTTCTTTTGACATTTCAAGAAACCTAGTTGAATATGAAAAGCAAGAAATTATTTGGCACTTAAAGCAATTCTCCCCAGTTGGCTCAAGGTTCCCAGGAGTCACTCTCTCACTGATGCTTGTGACATCCTCCTGAAGTAAGACGGCATAAGCGGCAAGGACTGTGATCCACATTTTACACAGAGGGAGAAATTGAAACTCAAAAGTGAAGTGAGCTGCCCTGGCCCAGCCAGGAGTGTGTTGGCATATCTCAGTGTCAACGTCAGAGCGCTGGGGTTGCCTTACAAGACACATCATGTGCTAGGAAAGCATTTCAGAGCATCACCTGGCACCTCAAAGAGGCATACCTGACTAGGCTACCTTTCTTCTCCCTCCTCCCCAATAGAAGCAACAGAAAAAAGGACCAGAAAGGAGGACTCTGAAAACTAAACGGAGCTCCCATACTTTCACACAAATTTTCAGATTGTTGGGTTCTGTAAACTCCTCCATCAATTTCCTACCCCTTCTTGTTTCTAATATTCCTGGGCACTGCATTGAAATCTCCTGCTCCCGCTTTCCTGCCATCTGCAATTACAGTGCCATCACAGGTGATCGCTATCTTCGTGCTCTTTCATCTAACTGTTATCTAAAATCCATCCTTCAGTAAAACCCCATTGCTTTTTTCAGTCTTCAGTCTGTGCAGAGAATGAATATGGCAGTTCTGCCTCTTTTTTGAACCTACATCCAGTGGCCAGGAGAGGGACAATGGTGCCCTTGGGCAATGTGATGAATCTGTACCCTCTCCTCCTACATGTTCTGTGCCTTGCCCTCACCCAATCCTTTGTTCTTTGATATACTTTCCCTTAGTGATCCTTCTAATTGTCTCATCACTCCTCTGTTTTCCTTGTCTCCTCTTTCTCCAGGCAATAAAATGTAGACACTCCTCAATGGTATCTCCCTGCCCCTCTTCATCTTGTTCTTTGCTTCCCTTAGTCACTTTATCTCCTCCCATGGCTTCAACTCCATTTCCCCCAGTCTGTCCCCCTACACTTTGAATTAAGCTTTTACCTGATCAGAAACCTTTAGGAACTTCCTATCACTAAATAGAAAGAGTCAATACTCCCTGGTTTGACATTCCTGACCCTAATCAATTTCCCCTTGACCTACTGCCATCTCTCATATTACTCCCTCACATTCTTAGCCAGTTTAGGCCACTGTCTATTTCCTAACTCACTCTGCATCTTCTTGTTCTTATACCTTTACTCATTCTCTTTCTTGTTCTTAATTGCCCTTTACCCCATTTCCACATACCTAAATTTTACCCATTTTTCTAGAAACATCTCAAATACTACATCCTTCATGATATTGTCATTGCTTCTTCCACCTTGAAGTAGTCCCATATCAATATTTCACAATGTGGTGTCAGAAGCTTACCTGTGTCGGAATCACTTTTGGTTCTTATTATACATGCAAATCCCCAAGCCTTAGCAGCCAGGCCTACGATGTCTAATTATATAAAGATGAGGACCAGAAATCTGCATTTTAATAAGCTTCCCACATGAATCTTATGCACATCGAGTTTTTAGAACTACAACTCTATGTCTTGAATTCACAAGTTACACTCAAGGTTTCTTTTCTTAAGGTATCTTTAATTGTTCCCTTTCATCATTATGATTTGTCTATGTACTTTATTTATGTGAGCCTTCTGAGGGTAGGTTATAACTAACATCAAAATAAATGTTTCTGCAACACAAATGCTCCTTGAATTTATTAAATCCTCAATCAATATTAAAAGAAATTGATTAAAAGAAAATGAATGAACACATCTCATTAGCTAGTGCCCAATGAGCATTAGAATTTACGTCTGACTCATAAATATGTATATTGACAGATGAAAATTACAACCTGATTTTTTTTAAAAGCAAGAGAAAAATATGAGATAGGTTGAAATAATATTAGGAAATAATTTAAAAGATTAATCATGCATTTCTAAGTAGGGCTGCTTCCTCCTTCCATTACTGCAATGCTTAATGGAAAACCTAGTAGTCAGGAAGCCTGGGCTGTATTTAAATTTTCTCTTTGCTACTTTACTGAGTGCTCTTTGGTAATTCTTTCTATGTTCTTGGGTCTCTCTCTCCTTCCCTTTAATATAAGAAGGCTCAACTAGATAAGCCAACTATAAGTAATTCTATGATTATTTTATTCTATGATTAAAGCATGTAGCTTATGCAAGGCTATAACTTCTGATTTTAGACTACTCCTGGTTAGTCCTACTAAACTAAAGCACCTGTATTTAAATTCCCCCAGGGATTCTCATAAAACAGAGTTCAAAACTCTTAGACAAATTATCTAAGAAACAAATGTATTTAAATGTCCTTAATATTATTTATGTTAACTGAAGCCATATAGCAGAGGCTGTTTTTAAGTATGTGTTAAATTTAGTCCATGTCTTATTGCCTGTGTTATTAACCAATAAGTTAAATTGACATTGAGACTGATGTTTTGTCATTGTGATATTTTGTGCCTGCAAATTAAGCCAGAATTCTGGGCTTTTCTGATGCTAGGATCTAAGATATAGATTTCTATTCTTATAGTCTTGACCAGATAACTCAAATGAGAATTAAAATAGTGTCTTTGACACAAGTTCTTTATTTTGTACCATTTGAACACAGAAAGATGACTATGGATATACTGTCAAACATTGTAAGATTGTTTTTGTCTTTATATAGTAGGTCCACCTTATTTTAAAACATGTTTCTGTGCAGAAATATGACAAACAATGGGTTAAAAGTTTTGGGCTATCTCCTTCTGATATCATCATTACTAGACATTACTAGACATTACTAGACATTACTAGACTAGACATTACTAGACATTTCCACAGCTCAAATTTTAGTTTAATGGTGAATAACTAGTTATGATAATAAAACTACATTGTTTTATTTCTGCATCATTACTACTATTCATTACATATTTACTAAATTAAACAATACATTTAAATGACATAATGAATTACATATTTTAAGAGCAGAATGAGCTATATTTATTAAAGAAAATTATACTATATCTTCATTGGAAACATTAAGAGTCATATCCTGTAGTGGAACTAATTACATATAAATATTTCCTTGGGGCAAGATGTATTTTAGAAATAAAGTTTCTCTAAAGAGTTTTATTATCATCTAAAAGTAATAATAGATTATATAGGACATTTTATTAAAATATAAACAATCTAGTTTTGTTGTTTTTTTAATGTCAGCTATTTGATTTAAATTTCTTAAGTCTGATTTCAGAATAATATTATTTCAATCTACCTCACATTTTTCTCTTGTTTTGAATAAAAATAAACATTATTATTTCATCTGTGTGTATATATATGTGGTTATGAGTTAGACTTGGAAATTCTAATACTCATAAGGTGCTAGCTAAGAAAGCCTGTCTAGGACGAGTCCAGCTCTCTAATCTTAATATAATCCGTTCTTTAGTAAAAAGCTGTCATGTGAGTGACTTCCTTAGAGCACCTTCCCTATAAATTCTTGGCAGATTTCTCATTATTTAAGAAGTTGGAAAAATGTGGAATGAATGGAAGACTGAATGTATTTCATTTCAAGATAGATACAAACTGGAAGATTTGAAAATGTTCATTTCAAATCCCGCATCCAGCTGGACCTACCTCTGTGATAAGGGGATGTCTATCTTTTCCTTTCTAAAAATTAAATACCGGATAACCCAACTATGTGGCGAATATGCTCTTAGCAAGGTAACTTAAAGGTGCAGGTATATTAGTAATTTTTTTAAAAGGACCTACAAATATCATTAGGATTATTTGAGATTAATTCTTATGGTACCTTAGTCACTCTCTGATAGCCAGCTAGATATTGAGGGACTTCATTATTTCTCTCAACCATGGGTATATAATTTTGTGTATCACTGCTTAGGTGACTTAAGAGATTACACAAAAACTCAATTTATTATCAGAGAGGACTCAGAAATGGGGAAGATCTGGTGCAGTGTGAACAAGAGTAAAAATGTAAACAGAATATATAGATTTTATATTCCCTTTCTTGGGTAATGTAATATTGGTTTAAGCAATAATATAATTGCTTAATAAGAGGTAATGTCAAATGTTAGCTTTCTAAACATTAGGTCCAACCCTTTCTTCCAACACATTTTAGTTCTTCCAGAAAAATGGTTAGGCCCTGCATCTGTGTTTCATCACAGAATTTCCCCAGAAGGAGCAGTTTAATGATCTAATCATCACACTTGCTATTTTTCTATCCTTCCTGGAACCACAGGTTAGATCCAAGTGTCTCTATTTGATCTTCCTTACCTTTGAGAAATAAAAGTTGATTACTTGTTTTTCTGATGAGGGAACAGATGAATTTTTTCAGCTTATTCTTTAGAAATTAAGCTCCTAGGACTTTGAATAAAATGACATGCAGTTTCCCCAGAGTAAAAGAGATTCAGAAACATCCTCTTTTCCCATGGCAGTTGTACATTAGTGAGCTGCTTTCCATCTGGTGTCCTGTTAAACAAACTGGACCATTTTGCATGGTCTCATTATTTAAATGTAAAAGATTATTCTGATATATCATGAATAATATTGTATAAATTATATATTATGTATCTAAATAAATTATACAAATAGTGACTAAAAGGACTGCTTCTAGAACTAGACTGCCCAAATTTAAATCCCAGTTTCAGCACTTACTAGCTATGTCTAGGAGGAAGTTAGTTAACGTTTCTGCTCCTCATCCGTAAAACGAGCACAATAATAGTTCCAGTCTCATGGGTGTTTTTGTGAGGATTAAATGAGTTAATACACACAAAGTGCATGTGACTGGCACATGGGAAGCACCCAATCAATGTTATCTATTACCATCTATGGTTTAATAGGAAAAATAAAGTCATACTTATCAACTGTCACTACTGTGTTTCTCCAGATGTGGCCTATAACTTGATCCCACTAAGGAAAGCATGATTTATTTATGGCTTTATGTACGGTTAATTAGATATGTTTTGACATATTTACTTAAAAAAGAGTTTATCTCCACTTTAGGTAATCTCATCTAGCCATAGTACTACAATGACCTATGTTTCTTGAAAATGTAGAAATGAAAACACTTGTATTTTGTAAGGATTAGGAGTTCTTGATTACTAACAGATAACTGAGTAGGTTTAACTAAATGTTTATAATAATTAAGATTACAATTAATAAATTATATAAGGGGCTGGCCCGGTGGCGTAGCAGTTAAGTGCATGCGCTCTGCTGCAGAGGCCCAGGGTTTGCAGGTTTGGATCCCAGGCACGCACCAACATACCGCTTGTCAAGCCATGCTTTGGCGGCATCCCATGTAAAGTAGAGGAAGATAAGCACAGATGTTAGCCCAGGGCCCATCTTCCTCAGCAAAAAGAGGAGGACTGGCAACAGATGTTAGCTCAGGGCTAATCTTCCTCACCAAAATTAATTAATTAAATTAATTAATTAATTAATTATATAAAGTGAAAATATAGTGCATACTTTAAATTGGAGTTGCTTGTCACTTTTATTTAACTTTTTTATTTATTTTGAGACAATAGTCATGAACATCTACCATCTAGGAAAGATAGTCCAAATTAAATTC
The DNA here is from genome assembly GCF_020826845.1 of Diceros bicornis minor. Lineage (NCBI taxonomy): Eukaryota > Metazoa > Chordata > Mammalia > Perissodactyla > Rhinocerotidae > Diceros > Diceros bicornis. The sequence continues at coordinate 16,444,670 of NC_080742.1, read as the reverse complement.
TGTTCACAAGAGAGGTGTCTTTGGAGAGTATGTCCCTTGTAACGGAACTATTGATAGTACCACAGGCAGGCCCCTCATATGTCAAACACCTGCTTTGGTGAGACAATTTTAATGCATAGAAAGAGCTATTGTTAGCAGCAACAAGATTCCAAGCCCTTGGCACAAACTTTGTCTTCGAAAGTAAAAAAATGAATGTTGCACCTTGGCTATTTTCTTCGTGCAAGATCCTGTGTGAACCACAGTACACTGTAGTAATTCTATTTAAATGACTGTGTTTAAGTTGATGTTTTCTATCAATCACTCCTTCTTTTCCATAATAGATACTGATGATAATTTGGCTTATGTAAACTTTTGGAGAACATGGTCATACAAAGCCCTCCAGCACAATGCTTATGTTTTGTAAAGGTCAATTATAATTGTTTTTATTTTTTTTTTCCCAAACTTAATAAAAGTAATTTGAGAAGCTTGAGGTTATTATACTAGAAAAAAATACTTAGGTATTATTCTATTTAGACATATAGTAATTGCAAGATTTCAAGTGTTTAATATATTAGAATGTAGAACTCATTGAACCAGTATGTATCAGATTCTTGAATTTATACAAAATCTTACCTTTACTTTTAACATTTTCTTATTAATTGGTTCACCTTAGTAGGTGCAGGGAAATTGGCTCTCCAGAATGTTGGAAAACCGGAAGCAAAGATGTTTTTTACGTAAATCCAGACATCCATTCTACATTCTCTGCAGATATAAGGATACGGTGTATCTGATGCTGCGTCTGCTTTCTAGTACGTGAACACGTCCCTCATTGAATTGTTAGTCTACACTTTTCCAAATGGTGACATAAGCTCAGAGTATAAAAGGACTGTGGCATAACAAAGGTGGAGATTTCCAGACCTGGTGAGGCTTCATCATCCTTGGACAGTGTCGCTGGCAGCTGCATGCCCCCACTGGGCACTCTAGGGGCCAAAGTGCTGAGATCTGCTGCACGTGCTCCTACTTGGTGTGGCTAATTAAGTTGGCAACATAATCTCACCTCACATTGGGCGTATGTGGTGGGATTTCTTCCTGTGAATGCGTAGTTGATCTGAAATAATGTGAAAAGTTTTTGTCATTTTAGGACTAGGCTTGATGCCTGAGCAGGAATCAAGTACCCATTGCTCTTCCATTCATTAACAAACATGGATTAACTGGTGCTCTGATGAAGATTAAATTAATGATCATAAATGAGCAAGGCGTTCCACCCGTGTCAAATGAAATAAAGAAATTGTGAAAAAATACGCAGGATGACTGGAATGAACGTTTACAGAGGGTATATTATTACAGAGTTATCTTGGGCTCACCCATTGTGGAATCACAAATCAATAATAGAAAACTTAGAGTTCAAACTGACTTTCACACTATTTACTAATATTACTGCTATCAGTACCATTGGAAGGTTCTAATGGCTCCGCTACTTGTAAGCTTTGTGCTCAGAAAAATTACTTAAATTCTGCTAGCCTTAGTTTCCTGATTTGTACAACGAGAGTAATAACACTTCAAAGGATTGTTGTAAGAATTAAAGTAAATAATAGCTGTAAAATTGGGCTTCACATACAGTATACACTAAATAAAAATTAGCCATTATTATGTATGTTTGAAATAGATACTACTATTATTTTACAGGAAAGAAAGAGAATATTGGGGCTCAGATAGTTTGACCCACCAGACTAAGGTCATGTACAGCTAGTACATAGAAAGCTTCAGTAAGCAAATGGTTCATATCAAAGTGGTTTTGGAAAGATTATGGAAACTTGTAACAGAAATTCACTATAGTAAGGTCCTGAAGCTGGTCCGTTAATCTTACGTTACTCCAGTGTACATAGGCCATTGATACATATGGCATTTTCCTTCGCCTAGGTCTTGAACTCTTACTAAATTGTGTATTTTCCCAATTTCTAATTTTAAAATTTGTAATATTTTACCATTTCATTGTACGTGTGTGTGTGTGTGTGTGTGTGTTGTGGTATAACCCATATGTCATCTGAGGTCCTCTTTCCCTTTCAACTCTAAATGAGATTGGCTTAGACTCCTATTCCATGCCCATGGAAAGCCCAACACCCTTCTCAAGATTTCCCTCAACTCCCAATGGGTCTTGCATCCTCATGGTCACCTCTGCTTCCAACCACCTGTCTGTGCAACTTTTCTATTTTCTGCTATGTCTCTGCCATGGCATATATTCAAATGGGGAAATCAGTCTCTTTCTTAAGCATACACCACATGCACAGTTCCATAAAAATAAATGTGCTCAGCAGTGTGAATGTAGCACACTTTCCTGAATTATGGGGAAGATACAGAAACACCAACAATTTAAAATTAAATATGTTCCCAGTTTTAAAATTTTTTATCTATCTTAAAGGCCATCCTGCCTTGCTCTTCTCATTTCTTCTTTGTTCCCCACCACCCACTAAATTCTCATTAAATTCTTAATTTAGAAACAGTTTTGCTGTCTTCTATTGCTTTCTCTCCTACTAACACATGTTCTCAGACTGTTATATTCCACCACAAGCACCTCATCAAGATAATTTCCTAATCTTAGACAATTTTCTCTTTAAAGGGAACACTTATCAGGGATGAACACACATATACACTATATTGCAAGCCATCTCAACTCTTCTTGGAACAAGGAGGGGTGGAATTAAATAAAAAAAATTAAGAAAACAAAACAAAGGAAAATTGACAATTGAAAGGTGCTTCTGAGGGAAAAGGGTCCACATCAGAGCTCAGAAGTTCTTTGAAAACATCTGTAACTCCCGATGTCTTACCCTATGTGTTCCCGCAGTGGGGGCCACGGTTAGAACCACAGGAACAATTTCTTTCTTCTCAGAAGCAAGCAGGGGCTAAATACACAAAGCCTTGGTCTCAGGGGATCTGATTTATCAGGTGAAGGGCAATTGTCTTTATGTAGAAGTGTTGAGTCTCTGTTTAACAATTGGAATAAAAATTTGATTCCAAGATGTTCTGTTCCAGAAAGTTCTCTGGCAGGATTCAAAATTCCAAATGTTATGGCTTCAGAAGGCATTTCTTCTATGTGGGACATATTTTGTGTTTATTCTCCAAATTTTAGCTATACTTATTGGCTATATGTATGCCTTGGAAAAATGGCAGTTATTTCAGATTTTTTTTGTTACCTTATTATCTAAGAAATATGTTCTTATTATCTAAAGATTCAGTGTAAAAATGAATTGTTGTAATTACTACTATTACTTCACTTTCACCTTTGTCTTTTGCAGCATCACTCTCCTACGCTTTTTGTTAAGTAATCATTATATTTGTGTCATTAAGTTAATCATTCTGCTCACTGTTTCCTCAGAGCTTTAACTTCCAGTTAAAGTTTAAGTATTTAAGACAGGCCTTCAATGAGTTATTATGTAAACACTATATCATGTAGACTGAGGTTAAGGATTTCTGTAAAGAGGCATTTCTTATTGGTTTTGGTAGCAGAAATTCTTTAATTTTGAACAGGTTAAATATATGATCATACAACCAAGGAAGTCTTGAGAATCCGTCTCCTTCCAGATAAATTGTACTAAGATATTCTAGACAGCTAGGAAGCAAATTTTTTCCCAACAAATTTCCTGGACAATAATTCTGAAACCTGTTCAGGAGTCCATTTCATATTCACTGTATTTCCTGATTTATGTTGCTGAATATATTTCTTGCTATTATTTCGTCCTTATTGGAGCTGAAGAAAAATGGATTTCCTCACCTCCCTCCGTATTCTCCCAATGCCTAAAGAACAAGGCTAATTTGCTTTTCAGCCCTTATTCCTCCTAGCAAATCGATCCCCTTTTGATTAAACTCGCTTAGCGAATATCAACCTTAGCACCGTTGCTAAATGCAGGATTCTCTCCTGAACAAGAGCTAGAGAAAAACTAAACATGTAGAGGGGGTCTCATCATGAACTATTGTCAGGAAATATTAACAAAGCTTAAATTCAAAACTCTAGAGCCTTAGTCATGGAGGAACAGTGTGAGTTCCTAGAAATAAAAAAGCTGACATTTGAAGCAATTTAATCAAAGCTCTTGCCATTCCCTCTTGGGTTCCAGACATAATGTGAGGCTGTTTTAAATCACTGTGCCCCCATGCCTCAGTATCTCTTGAAAATTCAAAAGTGAGTGTTTAGCATGGGGAAGCCTTTGTATTTCCCTTCTAACATGAGGGAAATAAATTCTATATATGCTTCATAGTTTAGATATTCATCTGATTTTATCTGGTTTGGGCTATTTGCTGACAGTGCATGGTTCTTGAATAACGCAGATAACATACAACAAATGTGCCCTGCTCCTTGGTACACAGGAAATAAGGATGCTCACAGTGCCACCTCCATGAGTTAGTCAATAAATTTAAATTGCTCGTTTGAGTTCCAATGCTTCATTGTTGCCTATATGTGAATAGCTTAAGCGAATAGGAATCAGATGGAGGGTGGGGGAGGACACACAGAGATTTCGCATAATTCCTGTTGCCAGAGAAACCATTTTCTTGCTGTCTGGGCATGCACCAAGCAGCCTAGATCAACTGGAGGCTCAGCACAGCCCTTGCTGTGACTTAGGAGAGAAAACAAACAGAAGGAGAAAATGCTTACAAAGAAGAGCAGATACGAGTATTAAAATGTTCTTTTAATGAGATGATTTTGTAAGCTGGGCTTTGAAACACCTTGTCCCCTAAGATGGCTCATCCATCTGACTATAAATGTGTTTCTATGCCTCATGTTGGTTTATATTTCTTTTTCTGCCTGTGTCTAGAAGACCGTGTTTTCATATATGTTTATATACATTATACATATGCATATTTACGCAAGAATGTTCTTTATCTTTTTCTTTCCTTCTTTCCCTCCCACCCCCCCTACACACACACACACACACACCACGTCACACAACTGTGCTCTGTTTAACACATGGGAAACTTTTCTCAGGGGAAAAAAGGGAAGAATATGGCAATAACATAGTTTGCTCACCAAAGCCAAAAAGAAATGACAGAAATTGAGGAAGCACGGCAGAGTACAAACTGTGAGTTCTAGACTTGTTTATTTAACACTTGGATCTTTTTTGTGAAGGATGGTTTCTAAGCATGAAAATTAGAAAATCATTTAAGAATATATGAGGTAAAATGTTCTAAACACACAGTTCTCCGTACATTTTCCCACACATTTTTAGTATACAAGGTATATACTGATTCTACTTCTGCTGCTGCTACTTCTGACACTGTGTAAGAAAAGCAAATAGTAGTAAAAGGTGCTTATTTATTTATGACAGCTCTGAAAAGAGCTATTTCATATTTTGGAAGATGTCTTTTTTATTATTTTCTTACTTTATTTCTAATTTACTTTCATTAAAGGTTTCAATAAGGATTTTTTTTTTTACCCCTTGTCGTTTTGGGAGAAAGAGAATTGGCAAATATCTTTGATACGTAGAGATTTTATAGGACCAAGTGTTCGTTAATGAATTCCTTGATGTATCTCACCCCATGTAGAAATAATCGCTCTCTATTTGAGCTGTCTCCACTTGTACAGTTTTAATCGTAGTGTCCATGCCATTTTATGTCATATGTTTGTCTTTTGTCCCTGCTCCACTAGTTCAACAAACACACCAAGATTGTAACCGTGTCCTATTATGTTCACAAGTCTTGCTCCAGGCATTGAGCCTGCACATGATAAAGTACACAGGAAATGTTTACTGAAAAAAATGAATCAATGAATGAAGCAGAACTTTAACCCAAAAGAATAATATTATGCACAAGATAACATTATAAATTAGGAGTAAATTAGGAGATGAAATTCAAGGTTTCAAATTGCCATGTCACAGTAATCACTGAATACATTTCACATTTTTAGATATTATAAGAAAAAATATGGCAATATTGGAAAAAGAAGAAATATGTTAAATAAGAAAATCGCAGGTTTTCAAACATAGTCTCATGTTTCAAAAATTGAAAAAGAAATTTTTTGAAAAAATATCGAGAAAATAATTTTGGTTTTCTTTTCAATTCTTTCTGATTTTAGTCTAATGTTTTTCTTTTCCTCTGTAAGCACCAGTCTTTGATTATTGCAATGCTAAAATCTCCTCTGCCTGCACAATTACTACATGCTAATTTCACCTGCCCGGGGGATATGGCCTAATTTATATTCCTTTATAATGACCCATCTTCTTGAGGCCAACCCAGGTAGAAAATTGCTGATAGATTTTAAAGCACTCATGCTAAAATTACTTAGATTTTGTTTTGTTTTGTCATTTATTTATTTTTGCCTTCTATTTGTCTTAAAGGAGATAGAAGAATTTAAATTCTCTTTCTGATTTTTGTTCTTTTCTACATTTCCTTCTGCTTTTCATTCAATTCTTTAAATCTCTCTTTTTGCCTTTTGTCCGTCAATTAAACAGATGACAGTAGAAACTATTAAAAATCCTCATGTAATAATCCTCATCATTTCTGAATGTAGATCTTGTCATTCAGTATGATTTCTGGATTGGCTTTACCAGCTAGATAAATCTATTCCCTTTTACTCTTTTGTTTATCCTGATGAAAACTCTAATTCCTGTTAAGGTCTCAATTCAGATTTCAGCGAACTGAAGGACAGTGAGTTTTATCACTAACTCCCCTCCCCACTTAGCATAGCTGATGAGAAAGGAAAGATATTGCAGCCTTAGCTTGCACTGGGAATCAACGCCTTCTTGTGTTAGATCTTTTCATTATAAATGCAATTGACAGAGGTGTCTATTATAAGCTATTTGTTATACAATCTTTATAAATAGCTCTCATCATGTATAAGACAAGTCTAAATTTGTTTGGAAATAGCTTCTGAAGACACCCTGCTGTGGCTTCCTCCAAGTGCCAGGCTGGCGTTCAGTGGGGGAGTCAGACACTTTGAGCAACTTTAGCTAATCATCTTCCTGTCAGCTTGAAATGATGTGCATCACATCCAACTTAAATGATCCACTCTAAGTGGAACATGGCTCATAGAGAGCCATATACAATTCAGCAATATTTAGCTATTCTCTATATTATCTAAGATAAACCTTGTTTCAATTTCTTTTGGGGATGACCTGCTTAGTTAGTTGGTTGACGTTGCCATCATTTCTGTTTCTTCTAACTCTAATTTGACTTACAGCCCAGTGGAGAAAGGTCTTAAGACTTAAACATGCAATTGCCTATTCTCTCTAAAGACTGGTATGTGTAAGAAAGATAGAAAGCTTAGGCCTCTTCAAGTCCTTGGTCCCATATTTCTATTCAAATGCAAGTTCAAAAATACATTTCAAAGTCAAATATAAATGGTGTTTGGATTATCCACCATTTTGGATTATACACACCACTGCTCTCCATTACTGCAGGTAATTAAGAGCTTTCTGATATGAAAAAGTGTTCTTTTAACTTAATACCTATCCTTCTCAAACTCTTCCAAAAAATTGAGGAGGGGGGGAAGCTCCCTAACTCATTCTACAAAGCTGACATTACCCTGATACCAAAACCAGACAAGGACAACACAAAAAAAGAAAATTACAGGCCAATATCACTGATGAACATCGATGCGAAAATCCTCAACAAAATACTAGCAAATTGCATACAACAATACGTTAAAAAGATTATGCACCATGATCAAGTGGGATTTATTCCAGGGATGCAGGGATGGTTTAACATTCGCAAATCAATCAACGTAATACACCACATTAATAAAATGAAGAACAAAAATCACATGAGAATCTCAATAGATGCAGAGAAAGCATTTGACAAGATACAGCATCCATTTATGATAAAAACTCTAAATAAAATGGGTATAGAAGGAAAGTACCTCAACATAATAAAGACCATATATGAGAAACCCACAGCTAATATCATCCTCAATGGTGAAAAACTGAAAGCTATCCCTCTAAGAACAGGAACGAGACAAGGATGCCCACTGTCACCACTCCTATTTAACATAGTATTGGAAGTCCTAGCCAGAGCAATCAGGCAAGAGAAAGAAATAAAAGGGATCCAAATTGGAAAGGAAGAAGTGAAACTCTCACTATTTGCAGATGACGTGATTTTATATATAGAAAACCCTAAAGAATCCACCAGAAAACTTTTAGAAGTAATAAACGAATATGGTAAAGTTGCAGGATACAAAATCAACATACAAAAATCAGTTGCATTTCTGCACACTAACAACGAAGTAGCAGAAAGAGAAATTAAGAATACCATCCCATTTACAATTGCAACAAAAAGAATAAAATACCTAGGAATAAACTTAACCAAAGAGGTGAAAGATCTGTACACCGAAAACTATAAAACATTTCTGAAAGAAATTGAAGAAGACACAAAGAAATGGAAAGATATTCCTTGCTCTTGGATTGGAAGAATTAACATAGTTAAGATGTCCATACTTCCTAAAGCCATCTATAGATTCAATGCAATCCCTATCAAAGTTCCAACAACATTTTTCACAGAAATAGAACAAAGAATCCTAAAATTTATATGGAACAACAAAAGACCCCGAATAGCTAAAGGAATCCTGAGAAAAAAGAACAAAGCTGGAGGTATCACACTCCCTGACTTCAAAATATACTACAAAGCTATAGTAACCAAAACAGCATGGTACTGGCACAAAAACAGACACACAGATCAATGGAATAGAATCGAAAGCCCAGAAATAAACCCACACATCTATGGACAGCTAATCTTTGACAAAGGAGCCAAGAACATACAATGGGGAAAAGAAAGTCTCTTCAACAAATGGTGTTGGGAAAACTGGATAGCCACATGCAAAAAAATGAAAGTAGACCCTTACCTTACACCATGCACAAAAATTAACTCCAAATGGATTAAAGACTTGAATGTAAGACCTGAAACTATGAAACTTCTAGAAGAAAACATAGGCAGTTCGCTCTTCCACATCGGTCTTAGCAACATCTTTTCAAACACCACATCTGACCGGGAAGGGGAAACAATGGAAAAAATAAACAAATGGGACTACATCAAACTAAAAAGCTTCTGCACAGCAAAGGAAACCATCAACAAAACGAAAAGACAACCTAACAATTGGGAGAAGATATTTGCAAACCATACATCTGATAAGGGCTTAATCTCCAAAATATATAAAGAACTCATGCATCTCAACAACAAAAAAACTACCAACCCAATTAAAAAATGGGCAAAAGACCTGAACAGACATTTCTCCAAAGAAGATATACAGATGGCCAGCAGACACATGAAAAGATGTTCAAAATCACTAACTATCAGGGAAATGCAAATCAAAACTACAATGAGATATCACCTCACGCCCGTCAGAATGGCTATAATTAACAAGACAGGAAACAATATGTGTTGGAGAGGATGTGGAGAGAAGGGAACTCTCATACACTGCTGGTGGGAGTGCAAACTGGTGCAGCCACTATGGGAAACAGTATGGAGATTCCTCAAAAAATCAAGGATAGAACTACTATATGATCCAGCTATTCCACTGTTGGGTATTTATCCAAAGAACTTGAAAACACCAATTTGCAAAGGTACATGCACCCCTGTGTTCATTGCAGCGTTATTCACAATAGCCAAGACTTGGAAGCAACCTAAGTGCCCATCAAGGGACGAATGGATAAAGAAGCTGTGGTATATATACACAATGGAATACTACTCAGCCATAAGAAACGATGAAATCCAGCCATTTGTGACAACATGGATGGACATTGAAGGTATTATGCAAAGTGAAATAAGTCAGAGAGAGAAGGTCAAATACCGTATGATTTCCTTCATTAAGTAGTAGATAATAGCAACAATAAACAAACACATAGGGACAGAGAGTGGATTGGTGGTTACCAGAGGGGAAGGGGGGAGGGAGGAGGGTGAAAGGGATAATTCGGCACATAAACCAATGTTACTGCAATAAACAAAAAATTAAAAAAAAAAAAAAAAGAAAAAGTGTTCTTTTAAATGCCGACCCTCTCTTCTATCAAACTTTCCCAAGAACTTTAGTAAATGAAGCTGACTAATTATAATTCCACCTCCTTTCTCTACTCAGTTTCTGGAGGAGATATTCAAAAGCAATAACATCCTACAAAGCACTTAGGAAAGGGGAAGAAGAGAAGCTTGGAACCTGAATAATGAAGACTCAGTATCAGTTCTTGAGAGTGGAAAATTTTCAACTCAACATTTCCAAGGGTGATATCAGAAAATGTGGCCTGAGGGGAAAAAAATGAACAAAATGGAAGTAATCTGGCAAATATGTAGACATGACAAAATTATAGGGCAGAAGCAAACTACAGAGATAATTTAATCACCCATTGCCCTCCAGCCACCATTTTTACAAATGAAGAAACTAAGACATCATAAAATCACCCTTCCCAGGTAATAACCATTGCTTTCTGCGACCTCTATACCTTGCTCATATTTCTAATGTTGCTTTATTATTACTGTCATTTGCACTGTTCTGTAACTATCGGTTTGCTTCTGACACCTCTTCTGGTCTGAGACCTGGTAGGGGCTCACGCTGATTACCCACAGCACTAGCACAGTCCTGGTACACAGCAGACGAGGAAAGCTTCGTGGGTTCAGTCTAATTGAATTGCATTCATAACCTTCAGTGAAAGTTCAACATATGTATGTCCTGTGAACTTGATACTGCTAAATGTGATCGTGACACTTGGTCCTTTGTATACTGCAAAATGTCATAAGTGTTTAATATTATTATCACCACACATTGGATTACACAGAGAGAATTTATAAAATTTAGCTGGAATTTCAATTGCTGAATTAATTATATCCTCAGAGCTTACCTGTCAAAAATTTATTGATTCACTTTTAAAGTTGTGGTGTAAGTACTTTCTCGATGATAACAGCATTAGCTTTTGATTTAGTTTCCAGGCTTGTACCCAGATTCCTTTGGTAATAGTCATCAATTTTGTATAGTGTGGATGAGAGTCTCTGAAATTACAGGTATGGAGGGAGTACCTGTGGATTGACAAATCATATGACTCTCTAACGTTTTTCTTCTTTTTGACTTTCAAGAGCAGCATAAATTTTAAGTCAGGTGGCACTAATTATTCCAGCAATATTCTGTAATTTTTGAGCATTTCTCTCTGTTGAGTAAGCTTTATTCTTGCTCCCAACTCCCATCTTCCTTTCTTCACTGTGGTTCATCAATATGAACCTCTTGGCCCCCTGAGGAGTTTGCCTGGCACTACCATAGCTAATCATGGACAGATAAATCTCTAGATTTTCTCAGAGATTAAATTTGCATGCTCTTTATTACATCATGGTTCATTTCTCTAAGAATGGGCAAAGAGTCTTTGATGTGGGTAACAGAGCTTGAATTGGTATTCATTACCTACTCCTCCCCAAACACAGGGTCCTGTGCCCACCTGTACTAGGACCTGGAAACCCTCAGGGTACTTGCACTCGAAGAGGATTATGTGGGGCAGGCATAGGATTTAAAATTAGCCAGAATCCTGGTTTTGATGGTTATCTAGCTATGTGAATTTGGGCTAGTTGCTAACTTCTCTGAGTTTCAGTTTCCACTTTTGTAAAATGTGTGTGATCTTATCTCCTCTGTAAATTAAATAATATACTATGTACTTAGTATGCAGTAATATGTACTTATTAGCAGAAATAACCATTCTATTAGCAGTAGTTATTTAGCACGAGACCACTCTCATGAAAGATCTCTTCCTTGTTTAAGGCTGAATGCACTCTCCTGGATATGTTGTTGTAACTTAGAAAGTTCTGTCTGAAGGCTTGGTGACTTCTAGCTTTGTGATCTAAAAGAAGAGATACAAAAATACTGTGTTCATCTGGCTGGATATAAGGTTGGCATAAATACAGAAAACCTGTGGTGCAGGGTCAATACTGGGAAGTAATGCGTGAGCAGGGTGTTTTATCTGTAATCCAGGATACTAAAACTGGGGGCAAAAAGTCAATACTAAAAGGTCATGTGTAAATGCCAGGAGCCAAGCACAGAAGATATCAGGAGATATAGCTGAGAAGAGCAGCTGAAGATGAGAAATCAGGAGGAATAGCTAAGGTATAAACACATGCAGATTCTGCTGGATAACCATCTTTTTCAGTGCCTATTTTAACTCAGCACCTGAGAGAACATACAACTCATCGAGGACTGGACTAGTAAATGTAATTTGTACAGTGTGTTCTAGCTTGTTTTGGTGCTCAGTATAGTTGGAAAATAAATGTGAACCGAAGTGGTGGCCATGGCCATGGGGAAAGTATGATGAATGCTCTAATGGGGAAACAACAGACCCAGGCCCAGAGATGTCTGAGAAGATGCCCCATGGGAGGTGACATCTAGGTTAAGTGTTGAAGGACATATCGGAGCTTAGAAAAGAAGGGATAAAGGGCATTCCAGTGGAGAAATGATACCTTGAGGAGGCACAAAGACAGCAAAATGGCAAGGAATTCATCAAGCTGAAGCATGGGCTGTTTGTGAGTGTGAGAGTGCATGTGTGTGTGTGTGTGTGTGTGTGTGTGTTGCAGGTGGAGAAAGGGAGCCCTGGGGTATTGTGGGGAGAAATGAGGCTGCACTGGCCAGTAGAGTTCATCTCATCAGAGGCTTTGTATGTTATGGTTAAGAGGTGAGATTTTAGTCTGAAAGCAATGGGGGAATTCTGAGAAGTTTTAAGCAGGAGAGCGACATGATCAGATTCATGTTTTCTAAAGATCAACCTGTTGGTGGCGTGGAGAGTGGACTGGTTGAGGGACAGTCAAAAGTCTTTTGCAAAAGTACGAGTGAGATGTGATGAGGCCTTCACTCGTGTGCTGACAGCAGGGATGGTGAGAAGGAGACAGGTGGGAGACATGTTTACAGTAGGAAAGAGTTTGACCCCATCACTTCGTGAAAAGTAGAATATGGAACTAAAAAAGAAAAACAACTCGTTATGAAGTACTTTAAACAAGTGAGTATTAGGGAGTCAGAGTGGATGTGCATGCTTTGAAGACATTGGCACCTGGGTTTTTATCCTGGCTCTGGTAATTATTATTTTTGAGATAGGGTTTACTCATTCATGAAATGGAGTTAATGATACCTGTCTTAAAGGCTGACGGGAGGGTGAGCTAGCATATATGGAAATGGTTCACCACTCAGCAGGCACTCAACAAACAGCAGTCGTTAGTATTATTAAAGATGCACTTAAAATATAGAGGGCTCGTATTTAGAGACACTTCATTAAACTTCTTTTTCTAAACATATTCTCCAATTATGTCCCAAGTGGGTTACATGACATCAAGGACGAATAAATGAACATGTGTAAAACACTTAGAAGAATGCCTGGCATACCATAAGTACTATGTGCTCATTAATTTAAATAAATAAGTAAATAACTAAGTAAGTAAATAAATATCCAATCACTTACTGTGTGCTGTCAGTTTACTCTTTCATGCTAAGAGGTCAGAAAAGGCTCTGAATTCTTCTTGAAAGATGCTGGCTCCAAAATTAGAGAGAATTTTACTGGCAACCTAAACCTATTGTGAAGTTCGGTTATCAGGAAATAAACCTTTAGTGGATGTGGATCATGATGTCTTTTCATTGAACTCTTTCTGTGTGAGTTTTAGGAATGGTTTTCAGTCTTTTCAAAGAAAGCCATGAGTATGGATCTGTGGGAATGAACAAATTTTTAGTGGATAGCACAGATTGAAGATAACATTTATGACTGTTAAATAAGAACTGAATTATCAACTTTCAGCCCTATCAGTCTTCATCAGTGGAAAATCTGCATAGCACCTATTTAATTCTTTCAAATTCTGCTTCAATCCAAGATATATCAATAGGTTACTTCATCTTGGTAAATCTTCAAAGAGGCATTATTTGGGTGGGTATAAATTAATCTTATATAGGGAAACAGTCTATCTGTATGATTGTAAGAGACAAAGGACTAACCTTTACTTACACTTTACTTTTAAATAATTTTTCTTTCCATTTTGCTATTTTAGAAGTATCATACCAGGTTGCATTAAGCTCCCAGGTTAAGGCTAAGGTGTTCATAGGAGTGAAATCAGAGTAGAGATTGCCTTGCCAAATAGTAATGAAATCTAGGTATGTAAAAACAAAATTATCTCATTAAAGCAATAATAAACACAAAAAGATATTAGGGGCCAGATGGAAATTCAAATAGGAGACTCTATAATGGGATATAAGAATGCAAATCACCCAGAGAAGAGTTTTTGCACATTTAAATGTAGTTGCTTGTGTCGTAAAAAGACATACACATAAAATACAATCTGTTAAACTATTTGTATTTGAATCATAAGAATTTCTAAGTAGAGAAACAGGAATGTTTATTTGAGAATCAATGCCTACAGGTATTATTCTCACATTTAGAACAAGTATTAAGTGTAAAGTTTCAAGTAGTATCTGGTATGACAGCACATTTTAGAGTCAGGGGTTATAATTACACTAAAAGTCATGTTCAGGCAGATTCAATAAGTATAATTTCAAATTGACCTTTCCAGCTTATTTTGGGGACTGGTTCTATCTGTGATCATCTTCCCTTCATTTTTTTCCTGCCCTTAGTCCTATGTGGTCCTTTTTTTCTTCACTAGTTTACTTTTTTTCTTTAACTTTGATATCTCATTCACCACCAGTCCTCCAAGCACTTGCCTTTCTATTCCCCGAATTCCTTTGGGGGGTGGGTGGCTCTTTGAAGAGAGTACCCCAGCTGCATCCAGATACAGGGTGGGGGTTTCAGTGGCTGTCAGTTTCTTTGATAATTTCACAAGATATATTCCAGAGGTAGAAGTGAGAATTCAGGGCAAAGGAGGCTAAAATATACTTCTGGACAGCAAAACCATTCCCTTTGTCCTCCAGGGACCTCCACACCAGGGCCTGGCAGGCCTGGCTCACAGCCACATTGACCCTGAGTGTCTTTGCTCACGTAAGTGTCCCATTTACTTTGCTGTTGCCATTTTCCTGCTTAAAATGCTCTTCCCTAGACCTTCAAGGAAAAAAACCAAAAAACAAAAACCAACCCTATGCATTGTTTCCTAGGCTCCATTCCACTACTTTCTCCAAGCTGTCTCCCATCATCCGCATTTGCCTTTTATTTATCAGTATAAGATCTCCTGCTTTAATGAGTTTATAATTTAAATATGATTGACTGACATTGCTGCCTAATTGCTTTGTGCTCATTAATCTTTGTCTCCCCAAGTTAATATAAATTCTTTAAGGACAGGATTTATTCAGTACAGATACAAACATTTGTGTAATAAAGATATTGACAATTTTTAATCTCTTAAAATGACTTGGAAGTACTAAATTTGTAATATAGTTCAGTAAATGACTGCTGATCAGGATATTAACTTTTGTAAATGGAGATGATCCGTAAGACACTATCTAGTCCATTTCAGACAGAAAAACTTCAACTAGAAACTTTACATCAGTTTCCCAACATCACATAGTCACTCAATGGTAAAGTTTCAACTAGAACTCAGCCAGTGTGCTTGTTGCCCATTTGAGAAATTAATAGACATTTCTTGCCATGTTTGGCAGTATCTACCAAAGAGAACAGAAGTAGGAGACTGTCATTCGTTAAAAACTAGAAGCAAACCATTTAAGGCATTATTATAAATATTTACTGAAGAAAAATGGCTTTTCAGGCACTTCCTACTGCCTGGAAATATGCAGTTAAAAACAGGTTAATCCAGTGAGCTATGTTTTCACAGGGGAAAAAGTTTACCTTGTTTCATTTTTTCTCCTGTATTCTCCCAGAAAATGTTGGCTCTCATGACCAAACAATACTTACCTAAACACCAGGTTTACAAACAAAATGAGAACCAACTTCTTCCCGGCCCACTGGAGGGAAGCTTGTCATCGTCACCTGAAAAGTCTTTATGCATGACTCATGAGAAAACCAATGGTTGTCTGACTTTAGGTTCATCCATGTGTTAGAAGCTGTGGTACACAAGTAAACCGCCTGCGCCTTCCCCTCCAGAAAAGAAAAGAAGGCTCCAATCTGCAGTGTTTGCAAATATCTGTGATGTAGATATGCCCACTATGGCTGAGTTCAAGCCACCAGTGGTTTTAATATTCAGTTTGCAAAATTCCTGAATATTTAACAATTGGCTCACAAGCCAATTTAAGCCTGCTTTAGCTTACTACTGGACGTACAATGAATGAACAGGTTTGAAAAGTTTGCTCAAAGCTTTAGCAGAAAGCAGGGTCAGTATTTTATTCTCTCTTTTTCCTTTATTCTCTATTGAGATTAAACAATACTGACTCAAAAAGAAAAAGGTCTTTGAACATATGGAAAGTAAACCCATTTTCCATCGTGCACAACTCTCTTGTCACTGGTCCCATCTTACCCTTTGTTAATCCAACTGTCGTCTTCCCCTTTGAGAATAAGAGCTATATCTTTTTCATGTTGGTAGTCCAATGCCTGGCACATGGTTTGATCTCAACAGTGTTTATTAAGTGAGAGAATGATTTTGTGACCCCCTTTGTGACACTTTTTATAAAACCTACATCCATGACAACTCTATGAAATAAGTTATTAAAAATGTGGACATAGCATTTTAAAACACTTCTTTTTAAATGAGTTTCATTGTTTCCTATCTTTGGGTCTTTGTTCCTAGATTTCCTACTTAGATGAGTTTGGACAAGTTGCCTAACTTAAGTCTCATTTTTTCATGTATAAAATTGGAAGTCAGTAAACCTGGTTTCAAGTGTCAGCCCTAGCAATTGGGGTCAGTCTGACCATAAATCTCATGCTTTTAACCATAGCACACACATTTCTGACATATACACATGTGTAATCATAACACAGTTTCATATATCAGTGAACACCTGTGTTTTACAATTATGGTTGTATATTAGCCAATGAGACAAGCAATTCAGTAGGGTAATAAATAGAATATAATTCATTAATTAACTAATTTTGCTTCTCTAGTTCCAAGCTTTCCATTGATGAGAAAAAAAAAAAATATATATATATATATAAAAATCAGTGTCTTTGAAACCACGTATTCCATTTTATTTGAGTAACAAACCAAATAAACTCACGGCAAATAAAATAGGTTTCAGGCAACAAAACATAAGTTGTAAATTACCCCCCAAAATAGCATCATAAATGCACAGTTAATGCATTTGTTTTACTATATTCCTCACATTTGAGGTGCTTGGCTTGTGATTTAGTACTGTCTTTAACGCTCTTATTGTGTTACAGTCTGTTCCTACAACCAGAAACAAGTTGGAACAGTAATCCAGCCAGGGGTTGATGTACTAAATAGCAACATATTCATTGCTATTCGACACTTTTGACACAGTGTCTTGATAGGGATGAATTTAAGAAATAGATGCTTTTGCAAGAATAAATTGAACAGTATGCATTTTCGTGAAAGGTACTATTTTCCTAGGCAGTAACTGAGTGTTTTCTATGGCTGTGGGATTTTTTAAACTTTATTTTCTATGCTGACTTCTGTGATATCACTTTCTTCTGGTTTTCTTCCTACCTTTGGCTATGCCCAAAGTCGTCTTTCTCAGACTTCTTTTTCATCCTCCTTAGTTTATCTCCTATGTTCTTCAGACTTTGATCCTCACACATTACTCTACACGATTTCTCTGAAAACATTTTCTGAGTGTTTCCTTTAAGCCCCATGATTCCAAGAGTCACTTGTTAACTAGTGACTCCAAATCTGCTTCCAGCCGCAGACTAATTTATCGAGCTGCATGGTAGATATTCCCACCTGGTTTTCCATGGTCAACTCAAACACACTGTGTTCAATACTGAGTTTACCAGTTCCCCAACTCCTTCTTCAACAGTTTTATAATCAACCCCATCATCTAAGAAATAATCCTGGAGTTTATAGGAGGCGATTCCTTCCCACCTCCAAATATGATCACCCAATGTCAAAGGGGTGGGGAAGTATGATCCCATTTGTCTGCAAAGAAGAGAGAATTAGATCCATATGAACAGCCTAATGATCATGGCAGATAATAATATTTTTATTGTTTTTATTTACTGAGTGGTTAATATGTCAGGGATTGTTCTAATTATTTCATGTGTATTAAATCACTTAATCTTCATAACAAACTAGTGAGAAAGTGCTATTATTATCCTTATTTCATAGTTAAGGAATATGAGACGTTACTCTAGTGACAATGAACAAGAGAAAAATAACTTTTAAGTAAGTAAACCGTGAAATATTAGGAATCTTTACTCTTACTATAAAGTTTTACTGGTATGTTAATACCAGTATTATTCTTATTATCTCTAAAACTTATTCTTGATAAGTTTTATTAAAGTCGTAAGAAACAGCATAAATTATTTTTAAAGGAAAATTAATCTTGCATTTTTACCTTGTTCTCTTGCTTGCTTTTTTCTTCAATACACATAGGTCATTTTTAGAATATCATTTCAAGTTATAATCAAACTTTGGTAAATGAATAATTTATTTCCCCTCAGAAAACCATGGATACTGTCAGTGTTTTTGGAATACCAAATGACAGATGTAGTTCTGATATCCAAAAGAGTACTCCAGACTTAATTGCACTGAAGCACCATACCATTTGTGTTCAGACATTTATTTTCTTCTCAAGAGGAATTTCCTCCTTCCATTAACTTTGTCTGGAATTATGAAAATTCATCAGCAGGAGAGTCCTGGGAAATTTAAAATAGATATGATGCATCATGTTCTCTTGATGGCGTTTGTTGCTCATGCAAACGTTAGGGAAATTCCAAAAAGCTAGTGCCTTATTGGGGATTACAAGTGATAAAATTTAGGGGTTTAAGGAATAGCTAATACATGATTATGAGAAGGGATGTTTGGAGAAATAAAGAAAGTATAACTATTTTTTAAAATTTTGTTGAGGTCATATTCACTTATAATATTGTATAAATTTCAGGTGTACATTATTATATTTCAGTTTCTGTATAGACTACATCACATATTCACCACTAATGGTCTGGTTTTTATCCATCACCATACATTTGTGCCCCTTTATCCCTTTGCCCTCCCCCCATCCCTGTCTCCTCTGGTAACCACTAATCTGTTCTCCTTATCTATGTGTTTGTTTATCTTCCACATATGAGTGAAATCACACGGTATTTGTCTTTCTCTGTCTGACTTATTTTGCTTAGCATAATACTCTTGAGGCCCATGTTCATTTCAGCATTATTCACAATAGCCAAGATGTGGAAGCAACCCAAGTACCCATCAGCGGATGAATGGATAAAGAAAATATAGCTACTTTGACATTTCATTAACCTACAGGATGCCCAGGCAAATTCACAAAAGATAGGTTTCTAAAGAAGGAATAAGGGCAGGAAAGAAGGAAAGAAAGGGAAGGAAGGAAGGAGAGCACATTTTGATACTCATTAACTGACCTTGATGAAGGAAGTTTTAGGCCCAAGTATCACCTTATCTCTGACATCAGACAATGTGTCCACACCCTATTTAAGATTACAAACATGAATTAAACATCTTTGGCTTCCAAAGAGCAAAAGAAAGAGAATCATCATCAAAACAAATGAAGACCTGTAGTCTTATGGGTACTCCAACTTACCTTTTCATTACAAATATGAACCACATCTCCATTCCATATTTTGAACAAAACAATATTGTTTTAAAAATCCCTCTGATTTTTCCCAAAGAAAACACCACATACCAAATGTACCCAGTGCAATAATTCACCTTCTGGAGTCTTGTTTTCAATCAAAATGGCAGAGTATGATCAACGAACCAGATGTTATGCCGTGGACATACAAATTAAGGCCCCAGAAATTGACATCGTTAGGTGAAAATAGATTCAGCCTCTAGTTCCATACTCTAATTTATAATTAATTTTTAATCTTTCTCACCATAAATGATTTATAATGGAAAAACTGAATCAACTAAAACATTTGGATTTTTATCAATCTATGCCTCAGTGTTATAGAAACAAAATATACTGTATACTTTACAGAATATTATTTTTGAAACTTTAAAATTTTTTCCCATTTAAGTGCACAGACAAAGTGGATCTGAGAGAAGATGAAGTCTATGCAGAGGTGTGATAGGAATATACAGAAAGGAGTCAGATAAGGAATGGAAATTCCAAATTCGTGGTATGACTGTAGGGTGAATGCAACTCTGTTTATAATCATCTTATACTTTTTAGTTCATTCCATCATTACATATATATATCCTAATGGTTAGACCTCTGTAATCATTTGATCAAACAGATAATGGTCAATATATTATTAGTAGGTGCACTGATTTGTTCCTATGAGGAGAACAAAATTGACTGGAAGAAACAAAGTTTTGAATTGTATTTTGTGTTAAGACACTGTCAGATGGACTTCTATTAAAACCTTAATAAAAGAAAGTTAGCAGATTGACCCTCTTGCTCAAACACCAGGGATTTTCCTAAGATTTTCATGGAGTTGGAAAACAAAGAACTTAGTTCCAGGCAGGAAGAAGATAAACAAGAAGACTCTAAATTCATTTTAATTTGACTCATACCTGAATTGACTAATAATAAGTATAATTTGTGAACTATCTCCTACACTGACCATGTTTTGTGACTTTCCACAAACATCCAAGGCGTGTTTCATAACAATTCAAGTGGGAAACACAGACTCGAGAGTGGAACAATTTATCAGCAAGAGAATCCTTATCTCTTTAAATTAAGTGGCAAATGTGGTAGAAATGTGATCAAAACAGAGCATAGTCAAATATAATCTGACGTGAAACTGTTCTGTCAACCTCGTTAGGTAACAAAACAAATAGGTTCTTTGCTCAGCTCACTGGGTCACACATATTCTTTCTTGCCTGGCTTTTATTCTCACTGAGAGAAGGCAGTTCATAACACAGTACACAGATAAAATAATTTTACGTCCCAGTGATTTGCTTCATAATTTCTATTTAACTAAAATTAATTTCTTATTCTGAGAGAAATAAATAATTTTTGTTTCATAGTTTCTTTTCTCCAACAGGGGGCTTGTATTCTTTTGTTTTCATGTAGCCTAATTTTCCAAACTTTATTTTGATATAACTGTTATGTGGATATTTTAATAAATTTTATCAATTTCCTGGGACTCTAATCTTTGATGGCCTCGTCACAGAGGATTTTTTGACATTCAGACAAAAGACAAGAAATTTAACAAACAGATGCCCAAATGTTGTGTATTATTATAAAAAGAATACAAGATATTGACTTCATGTTCTGTGAGGAACCTTGGTACACATTGGCTGAATGAAGTAGCAAAATGCAAAATAAGACTCCAAATGCAAGGATGAACCCAATGTATAATATCGAAGGGAAATTTTAGTATATCAACACAGTTTTGAGAAACTCCTTTGCTTTCACTGATATAGCTTATTGGAAACATGAAAATAATTTCCTGTGACTTCACCATAATGGGAAGCACTCTATATATATAAGCATTCTCTCTATATATATATACACACACACATACATATATATATGTATATAAAGAATACTAAGATTCTCTGAATACAAACTTAAAGGCACTTGATAGTCATGGAAAGTATTTCTGGATTAAACTGATTAAGGCAACCTAATAGTGAGTTCTTACTAGTTCCTCCCCTAACTTCCTAAAGAAATGAACTTGTACACACAAGTGAGATGAAATCCTTTCACAGTCCTGTGAGAAGGAGTGAACAGGTATAGATTTTTTCCACAGCTGGAGAAAAATAATTATAGTATATCTCACAGTCTCAAAAAGTTCATTCATCATTTAAGGATGAGATGACAGGAGAAGGGCAATGTAGACACAGTAAAGAAGAGAAAAGTAGTACCTTAAAGACCTAAAAGAAAATGGCAAAACTCAAAAATTATTCATTACAGGAAATGGCAGAACATTTTAGAGGGAGGCTAAAAAAGACATTTCCTTTATGAGACGAGGTTGAGGATTTATTTATATTCATGACAGTCTTTTTTGTTTTTGTATTATTAGTATGTATTAGACATTGTGCCAAGTGTAATAGATGCACAATGTCGTTTAATTTGTATAATTGGATAAATACTAGTCGTATCCCCCTTTTAAAGATGAGAAATCTGAGGCTTTCAGAAATTTAATAATTTGGCCAAGAGGAAAAGAATTATAAGTGGCATAGCTGGAATCGAAATTCTGGCACTTGGTCTCAAAAGTCTAAATCGCTTAAAACCTATTTTATACTGCTTCTTATCAAAATGAGAAAGCAGACTGAGGGCAAGCTGAAGTGAAAATGGACTAAGCTTCAATAAACCCAGACTCCAATACAAATAAACAACTGGCTTCTATTTCCATGGGTATAATAAAGGATAGACTTAACTCAGCAATGTAGAGCACAAATATCCAAAGCTCTCCTTGAATGAAAAGAAAAAATTGTTAAAAGAGATTAAACATTAAATGTCAAAAATATTAAGGAGATCAAAATGACAAGGGAAAAGAGAGGAGCAAAGAAAGACAGAGAGTGGAGATCCAATTGACAAATAAAAGTTTAACCTTGGGATATGGTATTAAAAAATATATGATCCACATGGTACACATTGTAGTTATGCAAACTGTTTGAAAAGCATTAATGATGAAAGCAAAACAAGGACCAGGCTGATTGCAGTGACACAGGATAAAGGCGAGTGGGTGGACTGAGGTCCCTAGAGCTAGATGGTTCTCCTGTGTATCGCGTCTAAGGTTGATCCGCTTCGTTCAATCACTCTCTCAACTACATGAGAACAAATCTAAAAGAAGAATAAAGTAGTGGGAACATCAAATCACTCAACACCTCTTGAACAGAAGGTTGCCTGGTTTTTAAAGATGGCATGAAAAGCATTAACTCTTACAAAAAAAAAATCCTATTGGTCAGTTTGTCGAAAAACTGAAAATCTTTTTTTGTTTCACCAATGTGTGTGGTAACACGAAGTGCTTCAAGTAAGAGAAACCTCTCACTTTTTGCTAAATTGTGTAGGATAATGATAAAGGCTTGGGAAAAGTCATGCAAGGTCCATGTCATTCAACCTGTGCAAACTAGTTGTCCTTTGCCTGAAGATGAAGGAAAAAAGCAATTGTGGCACATACCTACTGATTAACCCAAACATATAACTCTGTGTATATAAAGAAATAGTAATTTAGGATTAATGTACTCCTTATTTATAGTACAGCCAAGGATGTTAAATTTTGCTACAGTAGGAGGGTTAGGCTACATTTAATCATTTCCAGAGTAGGTAAGATGAGCAACATTAATTCTGTTGAATTAATTTGTTTTTAAGAAATCATCTTGCTTAGAGAATTAACTTGCAAAAATTGAGTGATTATGTGGTACCAAAAAGAAAAAGAAATATCATGTAGTATACACTGAGAAGACTGAAAAGTATTTTAAAAGCTAGGACAGGTAAATGTTGGAAATCTTGCTCCTGGCAGCATCCTGATGGGGCAACAGGAGGGCAGCTGACACGAGCCAACAGGGCTTTAAATGTGCCTATTCCTTTAAAATGTGCTTATTCCTTTAAAAATTGTTTGCCAAAGCCATTCCTGTGATAAAAGACGGTATACTATTAGCATGATGGGAGGATTTTTTTTCCCATTAAATTCTCTTCCTAGATGATTGTTGTGGGTCTTTTATTTTTTATTTTTTGCCACAGTTGGTATTTCACTAACTATTTAAAAATTAAACTCTACCTAGATCCAGTAACTCCTTCATAGAAAGACAAACAGCAGTGAAGTGTCTAGAAACTCTGAAGTATGAGTAACATTGAAAGAACTGAGAATATTTAGCCTGGAGAAAAGTCTTAGGGGGTACATGGAGCCTGACTTTGGATGTTTGAAATGCTTCCTGTGAAAGAGATAACAAACTTGCTCTGTTGGACATCAGATACAGAGCAAAGAGGAAGATTTTAGTGTAGTACAACTGTGTCCTGAAAGCACTGTATATGTGACTGGGCCTACTCATCAATAGGAAAGGACCTGGGGAGGGCAGGCTGGCATTATTTGCATATGTTCTCTATATGTATTTATGAACAATTTAGGAGACTGTTTAAAGGAACTAGATTTCTTACTGATAATTACAAAAAACAATAATAAATACCTACTATTTATTGAGTACGTACTATGTTTCAGGCACTGTATTCATGGTTCGTAAAGATCTGATTTAATTTTAACAACAGGTAGATATTACCTCCTTTTTACATATAAAGTGGTTTTGCATTTACTGGCTGTATTTCCAAGTCACACAGTTAGTAAATGGTAAATCTGGAATTTCAATTCAGATGTGACTGACTCATTTTTTACACTGTATTGTGTTGCCTTCATTTTTAGGGGAGGAATTCTTCATTAAAATGTGCCCTTTAAGAGATGAAACTCTTTGAAATAAATTGTGGGCACTCATAAGGGCTGGAAGTACTCACATCCTGTGTGTATATGAGTTTGTGTGTGTACTGCTGGCTCAATTTCTCTGATTCATCATCCAAGAAAGGTTTTAGACTGTGTTCCTTGGTTAGCCGGAAAAGAAATCCTTAACTCTAGGACTCTTAATGAGAGATAGAAGGACTCAAGAGAGCTACTGAAGGATTCTACCAGGTTTAGCATAAAAAGTTTAAAACATTTAGGATGATTTACCTTTCCACAAGTTGTACGTGTGTGTGTGTGTGTGTGTGTGTGTGTGTGTGTGTAATTTGGTTTAAAGGGGCTTTAAATGGTTTTGTTAAAAACCATTTTTAACAAAAAATTAAAAATGGTTTTTTGGGGAACCTGGATATATGAGAACAGGAAGAAAAACAGTCTTATGCTAGGTACTTTGGGTTTGTGATTTTAGTTATTCCTCATGACAATGCTGCAAAGTAGTTATATTACAGCATGGGAAATTGAGACTCTAGGATGCTGTCAGTGGTCAGACAGCTGGTATGTTATAGATCAAGAATCTGACCTTAGGTCTGTCTGGATCCAAAGCTCTTTCCACTGTGCCCAGTCCTTAACTTTCAATAAACATTTGTCCTTGGAAATATGACAACTTTGGTCCTAGCCAGCAGAATTATGGCAGCAAGACGTTTTTCTAAGTATATGCAAAGTGGGAGAGTTACCAAGTAGCCAACATCACCACAGAGCCAGCAGGGATGGGGCAGTGCCTAGCTCCCTGCAAAGATGGGTAGGTGTGCGGTAATGAGCGGAATTAGCGTGGACTATAAAGTGGAGACAGAATCACTATAGGGATGAGTGAGATCAGCCCATTCGGTGATTGGTGAGCACTGCTATAGCCTCCTGGCCAGCTGATTACTTGGGACTACTCAGCTGATATTTTAACACTTAATTGAGCTCAAAGACAGAGTGAATGGATCTAATTTACCCAAAGGGGAATAATACTTTGCCACATTTCCTCCCTAAGCCTCTGAAAGTTTATATTTGGGGGATGGAGCAGAGGGGAGTTGGAAATATTTCTAGACTGGGAGAAAAACTTCTTTGTCAAGCCAGTAGAGAAAAACAAATGTTCTAGTTGCCTTCCTCCAATTCTGGAACTTTTTGATTCCTAGTGACCTATGATGCAGAGACATGTTAGTAGATTTCATGATGTGTCATAGGAATACTTTATACAAGCATCATGCGAGTTCCAAGGGAACTAGTGTTGTTGAAAGGGACTAGTGAAAAAATACACTTAATAAGGATCCAATTGCCACTAAAACTGAATGTTAATTGAGCACCTACTTTGTCCCCAGCACCATATTGTATACTTGACACAAAGCATTTTGAGATAGATATTATTCCCCATCTTTTTCAGATGAGGCAATTGAGATTTATAGAAATTAAAGACATCACCCCAATTTCACAGCCAGCAAATGGCAAAGATGAGGTCAACACCCAGCCCCCTAGGTCTCCACAGTGGGCATTTTTCGGCCATAGCATGCTGCCTCCCTGGGGTGCCTGGTTTTTCATCTTTTCAAATGTTCATTGTATGTCATGCTCACCAGATATTGATCTTTTATGAGTCCTCTGAACATCAGTCTTGGAGAGGATCCAGATGTTTCCAATCTGAGACTATTAATGTAAACATTGCAAAGATCCTTTTTTTAATTCAACTAGAGAAACTATGGATAGGGAAGCTTTTAAATTGTAAGCAAAGTCTTCATTAATCTTATCCACTCCAGTATGCCCTAGTTAGCATAATCATTGAGTAGTGGTTAATTATTTAGACAACACAGCCACACGCTTCTTACATGTGCTGTTTAATTCAGTGATTAGGACGTGCATTTCTTTGTCCCAAATTTATTTGATCACAAAGGGTAAATCGGTGAGACACAATGTGATACGTGAATATATTATGTTTTTCAGAGCTTTTGAAAACTAGTTTTGTAGTAAGAGAAACATTATATGTAAATATGAAAAATTAATGACCTGGTTATTGTCTAATCAGAACCCAGATTTCTCCCTGAGCAGCTCTTAACACTTAATCAGATCCTAAAGCCTTAAGAAAATGAGATGAGAGCAGGTTTATTGAATGAACAGAATGTTTCTTTCCAGACCACTAGCCCATGCTTTATTGGTGTCCATTTTAATTGACACTGTGTTGCTACAAAATATCTCAGTGGCACCCTCAGGATGCTCCCCAAGGCTTCACACACCTCCAGCTAGAGGTAAGCTATGGAGAACAAAACTTAAAAATTCTCTTTCTTCTGCACTGTAAATGTCATTCTCCCTCTTTTTTTTATGATCTGCAGTCTACAAGTACACACCTATTTACTTGTCATTAGCATTTTCATTTACAAACATAATTAAATATTAATATTTTTTTCTTGAGAGATCATTTTCAGCGTGGTATCCATCTATTTAAAGACGTGCTTACTGATTGTTTTTAATGTAAATCTTTAGCTCTTAGGTCTTAAAATTGTTTACCAGCTGCCACTGATTTTTTATTTTTTAACTCCGTTTTTCATTAGTATTCCCTTTAGAGTCCACTTTTCTGGTCAAGCTAATCTTTTTCCAATTCCTAGAATATGACTTTTGTACAATCCTTTTTATATGACCTGGTACACCAGTCTGTTCTCTGCCAGTTATTAGATTTCATTCTCTTCAAAATCTGGACCAAGACTCACCTATTTCAGGAAGCCTCCCTCAATTCATCTCAGCTAAGCAATCACTCTGTTATTTTTCATTTCGTCGCTAATGTATGTATTCAACCTCATTCATTCATTCATTCTTTCACAAATATTTATGAGGTATCCACTGTGTGCCAAGCCCTGTAATAAACCCCAGGAATACAACAAAGATTGAGATGTGCGTGGTTCTTGCCTTCACAGAGCTTGCAACTAGTGGAGAATGTTAAGAAGTCAAGAGACAATGATAATAAGGTGAAATAAACAGCAGCTAGATGGGGCTTATTGAAGCATATAAGAGTGGTACCTAACCCAGACTCAGGACTGCAGATAAGGATTCTTGCATAAGATGAAGTCTACATAGAGCCCTGAAAAAAGAATAAAGGTTAGCAAGGTGGAAATGAGTTCCAGGCAGAGGGAACAGCATGTGCGAAGTCACAGAGATAAGGATTTAAGAATCATTTAAAATGAATGGAAGGCAGAATATAAGTTCGTGAATTACAAAGAATATGATAAAGGAAAGTGAGGGACATCATAAAGAGTCTTGTAAGCCATGGTAAAGTGTTGTGCTCTATTAATTTGTATATGTCCAATGCAGTTTTGTATGCATTATCATTTTACAGTTATGTGAGTCTCCAGGATTTAAGATCCAGGAGGAATTCAGAGATCATGTTCTATTCTACTTTAATTGCTATTGTGGTGAATGCGCCACTTAAAGTGATTATTCAGGAAATATTTCTGACTGACCTGTGTTTAACCAATCATTGAAGTTTTTATCCTCTCTTCCACTTTCCTGAGAGGTGAGTGGGAATATTTTTTGCAATCAATGAAATATTGTGTCTTTCATAAGACAGAGTTTAAATCTAAGTCACTGATGAGGAACAAAGCATGAATAATTCCTAAATTCATTTCTTCTGTACATCAAGGTAAACAAATATAGTTGACCCACGTGGTAATAGAAGAACTCGTCATCACAAAGACATATATTAGAAATGTTTAAAGAAAGACAAAAATATATCTTGTGGCTAACAGCACACTCACCAGCTAGCGTCTGTAATCCTCCAAATGTTAGAAATATTCTTGCTTCTTAGTGCTCTGGTGGGAGTTGGAGAGGGGGCAGTTGTCAGAAAGGAATGGGAATTTGCTGAAAACGACAGCCTTCTCTGTCATAAAACACACTTAATATTATGGAAAACTCATATGCTGACCCTGTGATTTATATGTAAGCATCATACTTCCCTCAAGTTCACCAAATTTTGAACTATGTGGTTAGCACATTTACTAAATGTGACTAGGAATGAGTTACATGTTTTAACATATATTGAAATTGTACATAAAACTGTCAACAATGAAGAGATAAGAAAATAAAAATTACAAGATGCAATACATTCAAATTCTTTAAATAAATTTGGGATACTTTTTTGAAGAAAATTTTAGAAATCGAAAACCAAATTAAAGGTCATGGGAAAGGAAAAGTTCTTATTTAATATCTCTTGCAAAAAAGTTAATCTCATATCCTATTATGTTACTTGCATGTGAAATCTATATACCACATGCATGTCTTTTAAATTATTAGAAAGATAAACATGTAATTAAGACTGTATAACTGGTTTAACCAAGAGAAATACTCACAATAAGACTTACACATAACGTTTATAACAGCTATAATCATAAGAGCCAAAAACTGGAAACAAACCAAATGCAACAGGTAAATGAACACATAAATTGTAGTATCTTATTATAATGGAGTGCTACTTGGCAATAAAAAGGGATGAATTACTGATACATGTTAACAGCTTGGATACATTTTTAAAACATTATGTTCAGCAAAAAAGCTCAACTCAGGGGCCATCCCAGTGGCGTAGTGGTTAAGGTCACACGCTCTGCTTCAGTGGCCTGGAGTTTACAGGTTCGGATCCTGGGCACGGATCTACACACCGCTCATCAAGCCATGCTGTGGTGGCACCCCACGTACAAAATAGAGGAAGATGGGCACAAATGTTAGCTCAGGGCTAATCTTCCTCACCAAAACAAACAAACAAACAAAAGCTAGACCCAAAAGAATACACATTGTATAACTCCATCTATACAAGATCTTAGAACAAACAAAACTAACCTATAGTGACAGAAAGCAGGTGAGTGGTTGCCTGAGGGTTTTGTGTAAGAGACGGGGAGATGGTGAGTGTTGTGTACAAAGGAGCATGCCATGTTTGGGGTGATGAAAATGTTCTACATCTTGATTAGGATGGTGGCTACATACATGTATACATTTGAAAAACCTCATCAAACTGGGAGCATTTTATTGTATTTAAATTGTACCTTGATTTTAACATTTTAGAGCATGCCATGTTTGGGGTGATGAAAATGTTCTACATCTTGATTAGGATGGTGGCTACATACATGTATACATTTGAAAAACCTCATCAAACTGGGAGCATTTTATTGTATTTAAATTGTACCTTGATTTTAACATTTTAAAAATATTAGTCATTTTCTGATAACATCAGCTTACGGTATTTGGAGTAATTATTATGATAAGTGGCCTTTCAGAAAAAAATGGTTTTTTCCAACAGTAATATTCAATTTTGATAATATTCCAGGATTTGAGGATTATTAGATTATACTCTGGCTGTGGTCTATTAACTAGAGTAGTCAGACTCTGCAATAGAATAGAGAATTTAAAAGATTTACTAAAATGTAATATGTAAACTTCTTTAAAATTTCTCACAGTTTAATGCTCTGTTTCAAGTTCAACCCCTAATTCCATGAGAGTGGTTGTCATTGTTCTATATCGTGAAAGACCCAAGTTAAAGAATACTGGCTTAATTCCAAAGACATTTCTAGGTAGAAAACTCTCCCTGATAGTGTCAAAGCAATTTTGATCTCTTAACTTCTTTTTAAAGAGAATAGTGAAAAGTCGTGCTAACTTTCCCAGATTATTTTCATAAGCTCCTATTGGCAAATCCTAAGCATATTATTATAAAAATTGGAAGTCATTACAATAGACTATTGACATCATTATTTCTTCCTTTATGTTTTATCTGTCTTTGAGACATATTTGTCAGTTGTGCTTTACAGTTCTAAAAATTGTGGAGCAGAAGATCTTGTAAATCTTGTACTGGCATTTATTTCTCTTTACCCTTTGTCTTAGAAATAGACATGTTGGGGGTATAAAATGTTGCTTCACCTCTCACTTCAAAGGAGCCTGTGCTTATTCTTCATGTTCTTTTCTACTTCTCGCTGATAAAAGTATTCATGCTTTTCCTTGTACATTCTTACACTTCTGTGATCCACAAGGATTAAGTGAATTTAAATGATCCTTTCAGTAGAGATAAAAGGTCAAGAATTTATGGGCCCTTCTTCTAACATGTATTTCTTTTAAAAGCCTTGCAATATATGTCAGAAATATTGTCTAGGACCTTTTTTTTTTTTTTTTGTCTCCATAAAAGAGAAACAAATTGTTAAATCTGCCATAGCTAAACAAATTAAAATATAATATTTATAAGAACTTGAGTCTATTTTAGGTAGAAAGAAAATTATTTGTTGGTCTTTTTCGTGATGAAACCAGACAGACACCCTCAGCCAAAGGCTAAGTAAGATCGGTAATGTATTTTTAAATGACACCTTGACCTTCTGGCCAAAGGCTGAAAAATAGGTGATGTCTCGTTATATCATTACATTGGGTAATTTTTATAGCTGCCTCAAAGCCTTTGTAAATTGAGGCTGGCTATAAATCAATCCATAAGAGGCTGAATAAACATGAGGTTTTTCAAAATGACATGCTCTTTAATGTGCTAAATGTGATGAACACATTGTTTTTATTTGTAAGTCCCACATTTGTTTTACTGAATGAATATAAGTCCATTTTGCACGTGAGGCATTCACAGTTTTTCCTTCAGCTGTCATCCAGAGCGCTGGGATGTAATATTAACCTTTAAAATTAAATTGCTTATTAATATGTTCAACATATATTTATTGGACAGAATTTCTATGCCACACATTGGACAAGGTGCTGGGAAATGATGTAGGTATGGACCAGGTCTCTGCTGAGCTGAGAATCTCTTTCTCCTGTGAGTTCCATTTTTCACATGTTTAAAAATTATGCCTATCATTTCTAATTTTCAGGAATTAACATTTTCATTAGGAAAGTACAAATTCTCTAACAACATTTCACACATGTATTTTAAGCCGTAATTTATCTCTATGTGACTATATTTAGCTCCTTAATGGAGGGGCTTTGGGACCCAAGCTGGCATAACAAAAATCCAGGCAGGGGTGAGTCACATAATGCATTCAGTTCCCAGCGGTATCATCTGGATACCAGCAGAAGCTGTGGGTTAAATGGGCCCTCAAAAGTCATCTCTACTTGGGAGTGAGGCACAAACCTGGCTGTGCTCAGGGATTCACGAGGGGCACATGTTAAATACCAATTTCCCCAGTCTCACCTACAGGGATTCTGAGTCAGTAGCTAGGGGTGAGGATTCAGTATTTATTTTTTAGCTAAGCACCTGGGTGATACAGCTGGAGTGAGTATCAACATTTGGAAAACCACTGATTGAACCCAATCTCCAGTATAATATATATATTCTATCTGTACCTCACAATAACAAATCTCATTCAGTTCCTGCTTGAATGCCACTAGTGATGGAGAACTTAATACCTCTGAAAAGGAAAACCTTTCACTTTTAGCCACCTCTAATTATTAGAAAGGGCTTCCTTTTATGAGAGGTAATATATGCTTGCTGTGTTTTGTCTTCTGCCTTCTGGAATTAATGCAGAATAAAACTAATTTCTCTTTTTTATTATAGCCCTCCATAGGCTATAATTTGTAGGTAGCTAAATCTTCTCTTCTTCAGAAACATACCCTCAGTTCAACAATATTTTGAACATTCAGTAGCCTCAGATCATGTTATGATGGATAAAGAGACATAAATACAGCTGGCCTCCAGCCATGATTTGATCTATAAGATTCTTCATTTATCCCTCTTTTTCTTCCTTCTCCTCCTTTGGGAAGCTAACAGATATAACTTGGGATGGGGAGAAGCTTGTGATGAAAACACATGTAAATATATGATTTACCTCTGTCTGACTAATATGGAGATACAAATTATACAGGTGGCTTCCTCTGCTAATATTAATGAAGAAGAGCTGATTGAAAGGTAGCCATGGTGATAGGTGTGTAAGGAAGGGAGAAATTGACACTTATGTGGATGAGAAAGTGTCAGAAGCCATTCGGAGTTCTTAAACAGGTCATTGGAGTTGGTACCTTTCAATCAACAACCAACCAAAGCAAGAAGAATGACTTGCAAAGGCACCCAGTTAAATCTCAAAAAGAGATAGAATGAAGGGAGGGGAGACAATGGGAGAAGAGTCTAACTTTATCCTGATTGCTTTTTTTCATGGGTTCATGTTCATTTGAAAATCACATTTCATCTTCCATGTATCAGACATACTTGGAATGAATTCTAAAGAAAATAAGCAAAAACACATCTTTCAACATGAATCCAGAAAAGAATCACAGAAAGTCATGTTGGGTAAAAGTATGCTGTTGACAGAAAAAAGCAGAAACCCATTAACTTCTTTTTCCCTGAGGAAATTTGAATATGAGTGGCAATCTTTTGGTGGCAGAGCGTCATCTGTGCTCATAGTAGCCAGAGGAGTGACAGTGACCGTGACACCCTTGCCCACAGGACCATTCTGCCCAGTTTTCCCCTCTCCTCCTGTCCCTCTGTGTCTCCCTTTGTCGTCTTCTCAACTATCAGTTAAAATCATATCATTAAAAAATAAACCTTTGTTGAGCACATGCTATGTGTTAGGCCTTTCACTTCAAAAGGAAACATGTGCTTCTGTTTGGCTGTTTAAACAGAAAACTGGGAATGAATTAAAAAATTGTGTTCTTGTGCTTCTCTGGCTACTGTTAAAATGCCCTCTAGGGGATTTCACTCATGTGGGGCTGTTAAAAAAGGACAGTGACAAATTGAAGAGAGTGCAAAGAAACAAAGTGATAAAATGTTTAGAAAACAAGGTTTGTCAGAAAAGGTGAACCTAACTAGATATGTTCAGTCTGAAGGAAAAGAATGAAACCTGGGGGACACTTGAGAATGATCCAAAGCGCACGATGAGGCCAACACTGGGACAGAAATCCATTATTCTCATTAACAAAAAGGACGGGGCTTGGGGTGACAGCCTTGAACTCTGCCAGGAATACTTGATGTGAGGTTTGACATGAGAGAAGGCTTTAAAAAATTTTTTTAAACCTGCTCTATGAGAAAAACAGGTGAGAGGAGGTATTAAAACATGTGTCAAGAGACACCATTGTGAAAACTTCTTCAATGGAAACATTTAAGGCTGAGATGGGATGCTTTGTAGATGAAATCAGTCCTGCTATATGCAGTCTCCTAAATGTGATATGAGAAAGCATGTGTTATAAATTATGGCTGTATCAGTATCACAGGCTCTTCTGTATGTGGAAAATATAATATAGTAGTAATGGCTTTTGTTTGCATTAATGATCTGCCTGCATTTGCATGCATAATTTGCCATCATTCTGAAATTTCTTTGTCCAGACAAGGTAGAATATCTCAATAATCCTTCATATGTGTGGAACATAGATAGTGAATATTAGTTATGGAGAGCATCTCATAGCTACATCTTTAAAGTTTCAGCAAAAAAACACGATAAAAAGCCTTATTTTTTTTTTTTTCCTGTAAGCATCTGAAAAGCTGACTCATGTTCATACATCTCCATTTTATTTTCATTCCATTTTTTGGCTATCCACTCACTTCTTTTCATAATACAGAGGTAAATATGAACCAGAAACCTCAGGGTATCTGGAATTTTACTTTTTTGGGAGTAATTTGAATTTTCCCTTGTCACTAACAAACACATTGTATTCCTAAGTGTTTCTTTTATAGACCTAGACAATTTAAGTGAAACTATGAAAAACAGTGGTTCCAAAAGAGCTCTTATTTAGAATATGTAACTGCCTCTCTGTAGAGATCAAAGCACCCACTTCCCATCTAATCCTACAAAGGAAATTTGTTATGACCCAAAGTAGTGGCTGTTTTATATCTGGGTTTATCCATTCCAAGTGAGTGTTAATTGAGGGATCATGGGCTGTGACCCCTAACTTCACGCAGTCAGCCTGAAAGTCACTAATTATTCTCTTATTTGATACTTTCCTAGAAGGGTTAAGATAATTAATGTGCTTTAAAAAAATATAAGGTCCATTTCTTGGGATGAAATGTATTTGGAGGGTATCTGTTGATAATGAGTAAAGTACAAATTCCTGTTTATCTTTGTAAATTTTTTTGTTTTTTTTTCTTTTGTTTTGTTCTTTTTTGGCCAACGTTTAGTATTTCGAGGATGACATAATGGATTCTTATTATACAAGCACTGTATTGAGCTTAGCCAGCCCAGAAAGAGCATCTGGCATGAAGGCTGTGAAAAACAAACTCTTACATGATTAGAGCATTCAGAGCTCTGAACTCTGGCCCGTCTGTTATACCATTAGCAGAAGCCCAGTTATTCTTATTAAGCATGTAAAATTATTAGTAAATTTAACTCTTAAAGATCTTAAATATTTTCTTCCCAAAGAAGAGCCAGGCAATGATTGGTGTTTTATCAGCTGTTGTATTAGTTTTAAAGTTACAGTGTACTATTTTCCACCAAAGAGAATGAAATATTAATCAATACTCAGTAACAGCCCCAACAAGGACACTGTTTGCAGAGCAATAGGCTCATGTTAAAAAATGGGTGATCTCATGATAAAGGTTGGGATATGGATTTCTAATAGTCAAAGAGTTAAGAATAACCATAATGCCTGGAATGTAGGATAAAGAAAACATGAGGACACAAGGAAACACTTTATTATTTGTAGAACAGTCCATGCTTGCAGATTTTAGTCCATAGAATCAATGCTAAGTTCATTAAAATAGCAGTAGGAAACCAAGATGACTGGACCATGATCTAAGATTGTATCTCTTTTCTAACTTCCAAAAGTCCTTACAAAATTTCCCAAAAGTCCTTACAAAATTTCTCAAAGCTCACCACTGGCCCGCTAATTGATAATCCAGTGACTTCTCCTCTGCCACTTCTTGTTTATTCATCCTCTATCCTTGTCATCCTTCTTCAAAGGCCCTTTTCCTTTGCCCTCCATGGCACTGAGTATCCTGATTCTTTTGCAGACTCTCTGCTCATCCTCTGTTCTGTTAGCTCCTCCACGCTATAGTCCTCTGGTAGCACTACTGCAATAGTCTCAACATTGGTCCTCATGATTGGTATAGACTTTACTACAGACCAGACCATCAGGAGTCACTGCTACGCTCACAAAGCTTCGGTGGCCTTCCTACAAGGGTTCAGGACTCAGATTTTAAGTCCTCCACAACCGCCTTTATCAGCACTGCTTTTTTTCATGAATCCTTGTCTGGCCAAATTGATCGGTACAGCCTGTCTGTATTTTCTTCCACATTTTCACTCCTAATTTTATTGCAAGTTAATTCTCTCAAATTTTACCAATATCCTCTCAATAATTTGCTTATTATATTTCTTTCTTAATTTACTTATTTTTTTACTTATTTTTTTTTTTTACTTATTATTTTCTTATAATTTTCAGCCATAGAGGATTTAAAGTGGTTGAAAGAGTACTAACCATACAATAAAACAAAAGAATTTTAAAATGAAAAAATCTGGGTCAGTTTTTGTCTTCCTCCTTCTGTTTTAATACCATGTGGAAGCATAAAAGCCCCTTTGAAGAGTTCATCAATAAAGTAAATTCAAAAATCCAAGTTTTTCCTAAGAAAAAAAATTAAACATTTCATGTCTATATATCTAAAACGTTGAGTAATTTCATGTATATCTTGACTCCAAAATTTGATTTCCTAAAATGAAATATTTATTTCTTGGGAGATAGAAGTAGACACTATTACTACCATTTACGGTGTAAACAACTCCTATCTACATTTTAGAATTAATCTGTTGATTTTATGTTAGGAATCAAATGCTATTACTTCAGTCAAAGTAGAAGAAATTGTTATGGTTACAGAGGTTTTTTTTTTTTTTTTTTAACATTTACTTGGTCATCACATTTTTGGGTTTGTCCTACAGACTATCCCTTTGAACATCTTTACCACTGCAGAAAGATGTTAGTGTCATTAGACTGTCTTATGACCGTTGTGATTCTGAAATTTCTCAATGAATACCTCAAGTTTTTACAAGAAATAGATTTATGAAAATTCCTCCTCTCCTTCTTTCCCTGACTCCACTCTCTGCTGTTTTTCTGGGGTGCTGTCCCTGGCTACCTTCTCTCCTCACTCTGTCAAGTCTGAGTGACCTTGTTCATGCTGTGACATCCCCTCTCACTTGTGCACTGTTATCTTCCACCCGGATCTCCTTCCTGTGCCTGGGACCCCCTTATATGGTAATATATATGGCAGACTGATATTCCAAAAATAGCCCAGGCTTTGGAGTTAGGAAGATATTGGTTTGATTCTATCAATTCTCATCTGAGTGACTTTGAACAGGTTCATGGATCTCTCTGATACTTATTTTCTTCATATTTAAAATAAGGATATTGATTCTTACCTAAATATGGTTTTCTTAAATATTAAGTAATGTAACACATGCAAAATAGCAAACAGAGAATCTGATGGGTAGTAGATAAGCAGTAAGTGACAGTGATTGTTATTATTAACTTTATCTCTTATGCCTTGTAACAGACGTAGGGTATGGAGAGAAAGAAACGAGTCTATTTGAAATGTACCAAAGAAAAATATTGATTTTTCTTTTTGTGAATCTACAAACCCTTTGATTCTGGCCCAATTGATTAGTGTAAATCTGGGGTTTATTGACCAGTAGGTCTCAAACAGGGGCAGTTTGCCCCACTGTGAAACACCTGGAAACGTGGAGATGGAGAATGGGTCCCTGGTTGCCGCAGTGACAGGGAAATATGTGCTACTAGCATTTAGTGAGGCTGGTGTGGGGGTGGAGGCAGGCATTTTAAATGTCCTGCAATAAGCAGGATAATCCGACCAACAAAGAATTTTTCTGTCCAGGATGCCAGTAGCACCCCCAATGAGATAATCTTATGAAGTCCCGCTCCCTCAGCCGTGGCTTGTCAGTGTGAGGGCACTGAGAATTAAGAGTCACTTTTAGGACCACCCTCCAATCATAGGCCTGCATCAAGATCCATCGAGCTTAGTGCTTATCCCAGCCCTCTCAGGCCTTCTCTAGACCCAAGACTTACTAGCCAAGTGTCTGAAAGACAATATGGAAGAAGGTGATAAGATTGCTCCTCTAAGGAGGAAATGAATTCCTACTGGGTTAAGAGGGATTTAGGTCAGCTCTACAAAGGATTACTTGTCAAAACTCAGGCATAGGTTACGAATGAAAGCGTTTAAATCTCCTTTGGAGGATATTAAGAACAGGATTACCCCTCATACTGGAAACGTCATGGATATAATCCTGTCTAGAAGCTGAAAGTAGATAAGAAGGTGGTCTCAGATGGCCTCTTCTAGTTCTGATATACGAACACCAAGGGGCTAGCTAGCATTTTGGAAAAAATATTCTCTCTCGCTATTGTCTGTTTATCTTTCCAAACTCGCACTTTCACAAGCCCCAGACCTAGGAGATCCCACTTTGCTCTTGAGGGTGACCACACTCTTACTATGTACTTCCCCTAAGTAACCCCAACATTCAATTAGTGGGAAAGAATGTAATGATAACTCCTTATACTCCATTCCAGTACATGCTGTATATACCTGAATAATATTGTGGAAGATTATGTCTACATAGACGATTATGTGCATAAACATTAATCCATGTTAATGGTTCCTAGGCTGTCCCTCTCAGTTGAAAGGCCCTGGGGAACTGTAAGCACCTCATTATTTTCCAGGTGGTATGGCACGGTCATCCAGAGAGGGCTGTGATAACTTAGCGTCAAGAAAAAGCAATCACATACGCATCTCCAGGTATTTTTGTTTTATGTCTCTATTTGTGTAAAATACAAAGATAGATGAAAGAAAATCTCAATCCAACGATTTGCTTTTGATTTGGTTTTCTTTATGTCAAATCACCAATTTGACTGGTTTTCTCACTGGTTGCTTCACTAAGCTGACAACGCTGAATTTGTTGGGTTGTTTGCTTCTGGAGCAACATGTGGAGAGAACTGACACAACGAGGCCCCAATTCAGGGCCCAATTTCCTTATGATTTTATTAAAATGAAAGCACTCATCTCTGAGCAGTTTCCCTTTGCTAGTATTGCTTCCTAGGTTTTAATGGTTCCATTGCATTGCTTCAGATTGCTGCGTGTGCTTCCTCCTGCCTGTCTTTTGTAAGTGTAAATTGAAGAATAGGATTTTATGTTTGAAAATCATTTTCCTTTCACTTCATCATAATGACTTTGCGATTATAAGCACTTTATATATTTGAAAGGATCTGTTTAATACAAACTTTGTAAATAGTGTGTATGTCATTATTAGGTTAGGGCTGTGCTCGTTTAAGATTCTAACTTTTATATGTAGAACTTACTTAATATTCACATATAACCTTTTTTTAGCATCTGAATCACTGATTCGTTTATCTAACAAATATTTGCCAAAAGCCTGGTGTGTTCCAGGCATTGGGCTAGATGCTGGGAATTGACAGATGAAAAATCTTCGGTTCCTGACTCCTAGGAGATCAGCCTAACAGGGCAGTTAGGCGTGTAGGCAATTACAGTACAATATGATAAGAGCTGTAATATCAATAAGTAAAAGGTGCAGTAAGAATTCAGAAATAGGGTGCCTGACTCTTCTGGGGAGGGAGGGTGGAGAGAAGGAGAAAAGAGTTAAGAGGGAAGGATGCACAATAGAAGTGACATCTGAACGAAATTTGAAGAATAGAATTTCATAGAATTTCGTGGGTGAGGGTAAGATAGGGGCAATGTAGATGCATTTAACTCTTTGTTATTAGTCTAACCATGTCTTTGTTTAGTAGTTAAGCAGGCATAAGTGAATGAAATGGTATTTTTGAATGTAAATTACTTTAGCTTTAACATTTAGCAGTTATATCATTAGATCAGAGAAAACATTCACTTGGAATATTTATTTTGGTGGGAGGGAAAGGGGTCTTTTAAAAAGTGCAATAAACTCCCCCTCTTTTCATTTCTTGCAATGTTCTCTGTTTTAGAATGATTGATAGACTTTAAAAATATAGTAAGGAGGTAACTCAAATGCTCCAGCCATTTAATTCTTATTTCTATAGTTATTCTGGCAACATGGTTAAAATCCATGCAGTGAGTCCACGTAAACACTATGATTATTGAAATTGTCCCATGATATGGTAAGACTTTATATGTTGATGAGGACTTTGGCATCTTATCACTCAGGAAATTAATGTAAAAAATTCAAGCATCCACTACATGCAATCATGGTCTAGGCACTGAGAAAGATAGAGGTTAGCTTAGGTTATATATGTAAAGTTCTATATATAAAAGAAGTTAAAATCTGAAATGAGCACAGCCCTAACTAACCTAATCTAGTCATGCTACTGATATCCCTCTCTTCAAGGAGTTTATAATTTACATGGCCATTATTAGGTTTAGACACATGAAGAAATGACTAAAAGTGCAAGGTAATAAAGAATAGATGCTGCATGAATTGGGATATAATATATTATCCAAACCATGGCATTTGGGAGAAGGAGGGGGCTGTGTTAATAATTACAGGAGGACAGCAGGAATAAACCAAGGCTATCTCGGGCAAACCTTACCATCCTACAAAAGAGTATAGGCTCCCTACAAATGAACGACACAAGTAATAAAAACTCTTGGAACAAAGGGAAAGATCACTTTGAGTGGATACTGGACAAAATGTTGATTGGCTAAAGGATGAGGAAGCCTTTTCATGCATGAGTGGTATGATGAGCAAAAGCATGGTCAACACTGCCTCCTCCAGCTCCCTTAGACCAGTTCCCATTTTCCAATACTTGAACTTGGATATGACTTTTCCTTTTGCCTCTTTCTTGGAATTTTCCCATGCTTCCCAGGCCTGCCCATGTCCAGGACTCAGACTTTGGTTCTGTCTTTGATGTCAGCATCCTGATGTCATAGACCTGCTTTACCTCCTAAAGTACCCCCTGGTTCCCAGACTCTCTACCAGACAGAGTGCTAGGCCCTCTGCTTGACCGTGGGGAATAATCAGACAGTGTGAACCAGCCAGGTTAACATAGCTGGATGCCATATTTCTCAATAGTAAAATCAGAGGATTGGAGTAGATGATGTCATACATGCCAAAATGTTCTCATTTTCTAATAGAAGAATCCCCAATATATCCATAATAACTCCTATGGAAAGATTTCCTATCTCAAACAAAACCATGTGAGGTTGCGAGTGGTAACCATCAAATACAAAGTCTTACCTGTAATGTCTTAGACATAGTAATTGGTTAATAAATGCTTGTTTTGTTGAGGAAACAAAGGGCCAAACTCCACGTAATTATGTGCCTAACTCATTTAAACTAACTTTCTTAAACATCTTGCTTATTAAATAATATTTTCATTTAAAAAATCTTTCTTTAATTGAAAAGTAAGAAAGCATAAAAGAGCTACTTTAATATACACCATTTAAAATTCATTTGTAGATATAATTTATGTTAGTATAAAATAGAGACAGATAGCCATCCATAATTTATAAATGTTATATATATATATAAAGCTTTTATATAAAATTATGACATGTACAAATGCTGAAGAAGCAAAGTAGAGCCAAATCAATACAACTGATAAAATAATAGCACACAGATAACAAAATGGCATGACTGATATTTATTACTATATTGTAAATATGATTTATTTAGGGCTATGATCAAAGCAGGACTTAAATAATGGGGAGGAGCAAGGAAGGAGAATATTTCTCCCAGAGCTCACCCTATGTTTTCCTGTCAATCTGCTACTTTTAAAGAAAGAATGAAAATGCAAGAGAAGAGTGAAGAGGAGAAAGAGTAATGGGAAGCTAAAGAAAAAGTTGAGAAAATTTCTCTAAACAGAGTTTTGTTGCCTCAAACCTGGGGAGATTGTATTAAAGCATCTAAAATAAAAGTGTATCCATCCTTTTGGTGGCCTACTTTGAGTACTACATGGAGCATAAAATTTTGAAGCAAGAGAATGTTTTATTTGTTTAGTAAGAAAATGTCTCAATATGTTTGGCAAGAAAGCAGCTATTATATACATATTCATTATTAGGCTGGTTGTTATTATCCTAGAAAGACGAACACAAAATTAAAATGCATTGACTCTAGCATTCGTATAATATCCATGTTCATCACAGAACCACATTTTTCTAAGGATACTGGGCACGATTAGGGATAATGTAATATCTCTTCCTTGTAAAAAACAAAAACACCTGTTTTTTAAAAATGTTCAAGTAAAATACTGACTATGTGTTAAACTAAATTGTGACACTGGATTGGGATGAAATAATCTCTATTGTTTTCCCTTCAAATCTTTTTTTTGCTTCTTTAGCATTTAGCAACAATAGCCTACACAGATACATACTTTAAAAAATAAAATATGGTCTTAGAGAATAATTAATTTTGCAAGTTGGCTTTTCCAATAAAACAGTTCTTCAAAATGAAAAGAGTAATTCCTGGAGTGTACAGAATAACAAGAACTCAGAAATGTGAGGTGGCTTCTTAAATTAGAAAAGGCCTGAGTCGCCAACAAAGTAGTATGAGAATCTAAACATTCTTAGTTGTTCAAGACTTGAGCAATGGGGTTTTTTTTCTTCTTCTCCTTTTACTGTCCTGCCTTAGCAGAAGCAGCGTGTTATGAGTTCATTTAGCTTTCTGTTTGCTTAAATGTGTTTCTATAATGGTGTTATATCTTTGGGGACCATAGAATCATTTGGAGGAGAAATTACCTCATTCTTTATAATGGGATTTTGTGAGAATATTACTTTTCTTTTCTAATTTTTTATTCTATTGCATATACTTCTTATTACTGAATATATGACATTGATGTTGACATTGCCCTTGCCTATAGCTAGTAGGTCACTGGTGACTTAGAATTAGTGAAAACACTACCCTTAAAACTTCTAACTGGTGTTCTAAAATATACCATATTCTTGATTCATAAGGAACAAATGTAGTGTGTAAAATGATCTATAGTTTGAAGCAGGAACAAGGCCAATTTGTATATAATACTAGTTTACTTTTGGATGAATTCTGTAATCCTGTCCTCAACTACACCACTGACATATTCTGCACCTCTAATTAAGTTTCATTTCCATTTGGAAAACAAGAATGATGGTGGTTGTAAACCCAGGTTTGTTTACAACCTATTGAGGTCATGATTTATGGCTTGTCCTGCATACCTAGTGCCTTACAATTTATAAACGGATTTCACATGTATTACCTCATCTGTGGGGAGGCAATGTTGGAATTCTTAGGTAAGATTCAGATTCAATTTCCTGTATATATCTGTAAAACAGGAGCAAAGCCTACTCTGAGTTCTCTTTGATGCTTTTAAATTCTGCATCTTAATGAAATAAACATCTATAATCATCTAAGCCAATAGCCTTTCTTCTCTCCCTCCCTCCATTCTTCTTCCTCTGTTCTGCCTGCCTGTCTGCACTAGCTTGCACTTACTATCTCTCAGTCATTCACTTTCTTACATTCTTATTCCTTTTTCACTGTGTAGAATTACATATCCTCAAGAAAACCCGCCATAGCTCTAACTTGCCTGGGCATGGAAAGATCACTAGCTCTTTTCATGGTCTGAAAATGGAATCAATTTGACTGATAAGTTTTGCTTGAGGGAACTAGTTACAAAAATAGTGGGTGTGCCTTTGAGGGAATCCCCAGCAATCCTGAATTCAACTATCCTAGGTCATAGTACTTACCGACAGCCATCTGAAGTTTTAGGGCTTTTTGACCTGGACTTGGATTAAATTACTACAAGAGATAAAGATAATGACGTGTCGGTTCAATCTAACTGGAGACAGCAAACTTTGTCCTAATATTTTCCTTCTTTGTTCAAATTTTAAACATGATTACTTTCTTTTCTTAGGAGCTATTCATATTTCAGGATGCCAAATCATTTACTTTTTTTCCTCCAAACCTTTCTATCTGTGTATTCAAACTATAATTCTAAATAGTCGTACCATTTCAGTTTCTTCAGCCTTAAACTTACAATAATTATATTGGATAAACTCTACTAACTGTCTTTGATCTTTTTTTAATTTGTTCCCTTGGACTTTAGCATCAAGTGGTTGCAATATAATCTGTTTTCTGATTTTGTCGATCTGTAGTTTCTATTTCTATATTCACTAATTTAGTTAGTTAATTAAATATGTTTATGCTTTCAGGATATTGAAGATAAAATTCTGTATGCAATGTGACCCAACGGTAAATTTTTGTTGGTGAGGCAATGTGGTAGGAGTTCCGGTCATGTCAGCCACAGAAAGATCTGAACTCTCGTCTTAGCCAGTTTCTTAAGTTCTGTAAGCATGTTTTCTTATCTCTAAAATGG
This sequence comes from Diceros bicornis minor, assembly GCF_020826845.1. Lineage (NCBI taxonomy): Eukaryota > Metazoa > Chordata > Mammalia > Perissodactyla > Rhinocerotidae > Diceros > Diceros bicornis. The sequence continues at coordinate 16,401,162 of NC_080742.1, read as the reverse complement.
GAGGAGGGCCTCACAGAATTGTTGCAGTGATCTAATTATATTACGTAGATAAAGACGCTTTCTAAAGGTGCACCGTAGAAAGCAATGTCTGCTGCAAGACTCATAAGTTTTTATATGTGTGAAGCAAAACAAAAATAAAATCATTGTAATTTGGTATGGTAGAAAGGAGGAATCCATTTTACTAGTTTGAACTTAATTTTATTTTTTAACAGAAATTAATTTTGCTTGTTTTCCTATGAAGTCTGTTTCTTCTCAGTCCTCACTCGTTCCCAGTTCACCAACTCACTGGGCGGGCTCTGCTACTGTGCTGTGGGCCACCATGCTGAAGAAGATGAGCCTGGAGTCAGGCTGCAGGGTACAAATTATTCCTCTATTGCTCTCCAGCTGTGTGACCTTAGACAACTTACTCAACTCTCTGCCACAGTTGCTTCATTCATGCACTGGAATAATAATAAAACTTCCCTTTTAATCTTTTTGTGAAGATAAAGGAGTTAACATATACCGAGTACTTTCTGCCTTACATAACGAGTAAGTGTTTTCTATTACTATAGTTATTACACTGCATAAAAACAGAGACAAACACACTCTAGCCTTCTTCTTATTACTATTACTTCTCAGCCCTCTTCATCATCCCAGAGTCATAAATTGCAAACATGAAACAAGAGGATTTTTGTTTCACATTGATTAAAAAATGATGAGGTAGATAAAGTTTTAAAGTATAAAATACATGCATTTACCATGTTTTTAGCTATCAAATTTGGAATGTTTAGATCTGTAGCATAATTTTGTGAAATCTGGGGCCTAACACCAAGCACCCCACACGTAATAGATGTGCCATAAATATTTGCTTTTGCTATTGATTATTTGAAATTTCTTCCATATAGAGAAAATCCTGTTCTCTTCTGATTTAGGATCAGTCTACTTGATGCAAAAATGCTCTATTAACTAAATACTCTGCTCTACTACCACGTATAATAAAAATGCTTTACTGTTTGGATGGATTTTTCATTTATTTCCAGTTGAATGGGTACTCTGCAAGAAAGCCACTCTCCTTATTAAGTTTTAACTTACGAATTTTCATTGATATATAAAAGGTACACAGTACAGCAAAAGAACATTGGCTGCCAACATCGACAATGTTCTACAGGGTGATGGTCGGCTATTTTAATTTAAACCAGCAGGTCATTTCTTAGTGTCTCCAATGTACTGTGTTTGTCCTTCATTTATAGTTGTTTTATGAATAGTATTAACCACATCATGTCCAGTAAGAGCAAAACGATGAACTTTTGAAAGTATTGCTAAGAATGTTTATACAATTCTGGTAGAAAATGAAAGTAGAAATTTAAAAATGACTGTGATGGTTAATTTTATGTCAACCTGACTGGGCCATGATGTGCCTAGATATTTGGTCAAACATTATCCTGGGTGTGTCTGTGAGGATGTTTTGGATGAGATTAACATTTGAATTGGTAGATGGAGTAAAGCAGGTTGTCCTCCCTAATATGGGTGGCCCTCATTCAATCAGCTGAAGATCTGAAAAGAACAAAGGCTAACTCTCTCTTGAGTGAGAGGCAACTCTTCCTCCCTGACTACATTGAGCTGGAGCATCAGTCTCTCCCTGCCTTTGGACCCCAGCTGAAACATCAGCTCTTCTTGGGTCTTCAGCCTGTTGGCTTTAGACTAGAACTTACACAATTGGCTGTCCTAGTTCCCAAGTTTTTGGACTTGGACTGGAACTACACATTGTTTCCACTGAATCTCCAGCTTGCCAACTGTAGATTTGGGGACTTCTCAGCCTCCGTAATCATGTGAGCCATTTCTTTATAATAGATAGATAGATAGATAGATAGATAGATAGATAGATAGATAGATAGATTCTGTTTATCTGGAGAACGCTGACTAATGTAATGACTGAAGTGGTCAAAAAAATTTAAATATCATTAATGAGATTAGTCACTCACAAATTGTAATGGTTTCTATGAAGGATCAAAAATGAAACACGTATTAGAAGTTTGCCCTCTATTTAATTGACGGTGATCATAAGTGGTGAATCAGAGTGACTGGTAAAAGTTGAAAAGGAAAACTTTTGAAGATTAGTTTTGACCATAGATGTTTAGTAATCTAATGCAGAAGAAGGCTAAACATTTATTCCAAACTTTAATAGACTAAGCATGGTAAAAATCATTGATGAAAGTTGTTGCAAACCCCTAGATGTTTCCAGTAGTTCTGCTTTGTTTAGACTCTTACAACTTTGAGCCAGTGGTGAGGGGTTAGACCTTCTAAGGGAGTGGGCTGCAAACTTTGGCATGCATCAGAATCACCTGAATGTCTAAAATGCAGTTTCGTGGGCCCCAAACCAAAGCTTCTGATTCAGTAGACCTGGGGTGGGGTCCAACATTTTGTATGTCTGACAAATTCCCAGGTAAAGCTGATGCTTTTGGCCTATGAAAACCACACTTTGAGAACCACTGTTCGATCTAAGATGTTTTCTAAAACAACTTTATCATCGATCTGTTACTTGTCTCAACAGGTTTTATTCAGATAGATGAAACTGACTATTTTGGAAAAAGATCCTTGGTTGAATGAGTGTCAACAGAAGGAAGACCATGCCTTCTTCTTTCTTCTGCTTTGTTTAAAGGTCCTTCAAATATTTAAAGGTTTGAAAGAACAATGGATATTTCTACTTAGTCAAAATGCATTTGGGACTTGAAAGCTTAAACTTACCTCTTTAGTCACTTTGCACTTAAAAATAATTAGAATTATTAGTCACTTTTTGGAATCTGTTCATAAGTGAAGAAGCTGCTTTTTAGGCACAACTTCAATTTAGCCTTCCAATTAATGTCATCACATAGAAATATAGAGGCGAAGCATGATATCTTCATTTTTATATTTCCTAAAGGTACTTCTAAATGTGTAGCTTCACGATTTGGTTTTAAATAATCACAGACTCAGTAAAGAAAATCTGAAGACTCTTTCTACATATTGGTTCTAAACAGGGCATTTACGATCTGAAAACAATAAGCATCAGATGGTTTTAGCTGTGTTTACATTTCCTGTAGAATTCTTCCTTTATGCAGTGCCAAATGATTATAGTTAACTTTCATTTCCTTGGGGATTGATTATCGAGTTAGAAGTACTTCTATTTCCTATGTTCCCTCCTTTTACCCGCTGGCTGCCTCCAAAAGAGAAGCAAAGTTCAAATCAACCAATTTTGCTGCAAATACCAGGTTTGTTTAAATGAGAAGTTGAAATTGCTTTTTGAAATGAAATTTGGGGCATGTCCATGGATTTCAGTCACACATGCTATCTCTGCCTTTCTCTACCATAGAAAATTAAGAGTTGATTGCAATTATTTTGCACAGTATACATTTTTAAAAAATCTTGTTGCTCTGAGGCATAGAGTGTCTCCTTAGGAAGAAAAAAAAAGGCAAGTTATTGACTATTTTCAAAGAATAGAGACATAATTAAATATTGTTATGGAACAAGCAAAGCATAGATAGGAAAGTGTTGTGCAGTTTTCTGGAGATGAAATTTGAGAGTCAACATAAGCAAATTAGGAAATTATTGTAACAGAAAGCAAATTGATCAAATGCATGAGGATGAAACTGGTAATTAGACTTGATAATCTTCCTTTAAAACTGCTCTGTCATTTGGTTTTTACTTGTAATGTCCCCTAAGTGGAATCAGGATCAGTTGATCAACATTAAAATTTATTAGCAAGTGCTGATGTCATAATAGAGTACAAAAAGAAAGCACTTTCAGCTTGGCTTTGGCGTCATCCATTCTGTGCTGTTTAAAAGAGGTGAATACATATTTGGAACCCCACTGGGTTAAGTAAGCATTTGATGAAGTTTTTAATGATGCGTTGGAATGTTCCCAGTCTTATTATTTGATTTGATTTCGTTTACTGGAAGGTTAGACGGCAGACAAAGCGCAGCTTGGTTTTTTTTTTTTTTCTTCAAACTTCTCTTAAAAATACAACTATGTCCCTAAAATATGCTGTGGTTTAAAACATAGTCTTCATGGTCTTTAAGATTTTTTCCCATGTGTAGTTGATCTTTCTGATCATTTACATAATGTAAAGAATGGCAGTCCAGAGGTGTTAAGGAAACTGCTGTTAGTGGAATAGCACTAATATCAGTGAAGAGTCTAGAGATCTCACTTCTAGCCATAACACAATTATTAGATGGGTGACCCTAGGCAAGCTGTTTTACTATTTTGATTTTTCATCCCACTCTGTTCCATCAACTAGTTTTTAGTTTTCATTTGAAAACCAGTCTCGGATGCTTTCTAAAATCACCCAATAGGGTTGATTGAACCTGCTATGTTTTCTCTGTCTCACTGAACTTGCCATCACCCTCTTCTATAACTGCCTGGTTAATTGTCAGTCTTTCTCACTAAACTGTGAACTCCAAGAAGACATGGACCATATATCTCTGATTTATTATCACATTCTCAGCATTTAGAGCAGTGCCTGGCATCTAATAGGTGTTCAATAAGTATTGGTTGAAGGAATAAATGAATGAATGAATACATGAATTAGTAAGATAAAGTATGATTTTTTCCCCATATATTCTCTTAGTATTCAACCCCAGATATAGGATTCCTTTTTTTCTCCTTCTATTACTTTGATGATATGATTATTCTAAGACTACTCACATTCTCAAGCAGATTTTACATTTGTTTTCAAGAGCCTATATTCTCCATATAAGACGAACAGTATAGTTTCAAGTAATCCTTAAACTCCAAACCACCTACCCTTAGTTGTCCATAAAGGTTATGAAGGAAGTAAAAGGCTTGGGCCACTTTGGCTCTCTTCCCCAACCAGATCACCAGTGTACAATGTACAACCAGGCAAAGCATGATGTATATGGATAGAGCTTGTCCTGTTTCTTCACCCTGTATCCCACCTACCTTCTTCCCTGCTTTGCTGCCTTTGACTTCGTTCCTATTTCTGGACTTTGTAATTCATTGTTAAAGAGTAACTGTCCCATATGCATATAATGCCAAATGGCTGTTTGTGATACATTTCAAGTAGTGCTTTTATTTCATATTTGAAAATTGTTTTTTCTTTCAAGCTTTAATACAGCTTTTGGAAAAAGTAATTTGATACTATGTAATAAGAGCCTTAAAACTGTTTATAATTGGTTATTTCACTTCTAGGAATTTAAGGAAATAATCAGAAATATGGACAAAAATTTGGCCCTGTTCATTGCAACATTACACAGAAATTTATACTAAGAGGGAAATGATTAAATAAAGTGGGATATATTAGTAGTGTGCAGTGATCAAAATCATGCTTATGAAGAGATTTTATGCCTCAGAGGAATTTACATATAGTTTGATTATATCTAAATATCAAATTATATTCATAGACTAAAGTAGGGAAGAATGAATAGTGGGAGATCATATTCTTCCTAATATTTTTCATTATGATGCTGTAGTATTCTTGAAATCATACAAATTACTTGAATAAAAAATGCTCTAAGTTTTAAGCATAGCTTAACCTTCCTTTTCCTTATAACCTGCTGGTATACACTTATTTTTTCACTTAGGCATTTATTGGCAATTGTTAGAAAGAGTAAGATAGAAGAAAGGAACTGCTAACATGTCTCAGCATTTTTCATTTTATTGAAAAAAAAATGTAGAAATAGGGGCACTAACACTAACAATGGAGAGTAAAAGTTTGTTTTTTAAAATGGTACATATATCATTTCGAGATAATTAAAAATGTTAACAATCCCATTCTTAATGTTTATGCCAAGGAAATTATTCAAAAATAGAGAAAAATGAGTACATAAAGCTGTTTATCTCAGAATTATCTCTGAAAGTAAAAATCCTTTAAATTGTGGATGCATGTCTGAAATAAAATTGATACATAATGACAATGGCAGTTATGGCTACTAACAATATGGAAAATGTTTTTGTTAAATGTTTACTTTAAAAATTCAGTTCTATAATTTAAATGCATCAATATTATAATTCTGTAAAATTTATTTATAGACAAAGTCAAATAGGAAATGGGGGAATTAAGATTTCATAAAGTTAAATTAAAAGTTAGTGCTGTATACTAGCTGTTGGTAAGTACTGGTGAAGAAAGAAAAGACAGCTGGTTGGTGTGAGTATATATGTGTATCAACATGTGTACATACATATATAATGGGTAGATAAGTGTGGCTTCTCAGTAATATATCAATTTTCATGGTTTGGAATGAGGGACAATGGACTGGCAAACTCAGTGGTTAAATAGACCCTCTCAGGTAGCCTTTGCATGTTTTGTTCTCCATGTGTTAAAATTGAAAGACTGTGAGATGTAATCCCTAGAATGTACTACACACCTGACATTAGCACCTGATGATTACTGCCATGTCAGTTCCATGAACGTGTCAGGAAAATGTTGAAATGCGTCTATTATGTTTGCTCTTGGTAGTTTTGCTATGATAAAATTTTTGTAGTCATTTTGAAAGAAACCTGAAGAATATCAGAAGAAATTTTATAGTGTAATAACCATTAAAAGGAAAATTGGCCATGATGCCTAGGAAGATTTAAGTCAAGTGTAGAGTTCATTCACACTTATATAACTTTTGGAAACATTGAGGCTTTTTCTTTCTGTAGTTAAGTTACTCACTGATTTTGTGGTAATAGTGACTTTTGCCATCAAGCACATATGTTTTGGGAAAACAAGCTGGCAGCAGAACAGGCATTTGGAGTTATCACTTTTAAGGAGAAGGCTACAAATGAGGAATAATAATCTGACAGTGATCTAAGAGGAGGATGTAATTAGGGCATCACAATGGTCTAATTGAGGACAGAGTGAGAATCTCTCCTAGAGTGCAGAGAGTGGGAAGGAAAGAGTCAACGTTGAGACATGGAATCTATAAGATTTGACAATGGACTAGATGTGAAGGAGGAAATGGTTAACACTCAAGCTTCATATCTAGATGACCAGAGATATGGTCAGGCCATTAAAAATAAGGAAATTAAGAAAATTACTGATTGCTGTGGGTAATGCTATTTGGGACCTCTTGAGTTTCATGCCAAGGGACATTCTTGCCAAGCTATCTAACAGGCAGTAAAAAATTGTGGGACTTGGGAAAATATCTGCATCATCTATGCATGACATAGATGAAATAACTGTGTCATCAATATAGTTTAAAGATATCTCCATAAAGGTGATACCAAGAGCCTTAAAAGTAGACAAGATTAGTGGAAGAACAGGAGTAACAAGAAAAGAGAGGAGGAACAGAATTTACTTGACTCGAAATATAATCTTGGGCATATTACTTACCTGCATCTCCTTTTCTACTCCCGTAAAAGATGTAATGATGATAAACTTTCTTCACAAATCCAAATGAAATAATGTATGTGAAAATAATTGGTAAAGTGTCAAGGGCTTCACAAATAGTATTGTTATGGTTGCTATTGAGAGGGAGAAGGAAGAAGAAGGTCCAGTGAGTGAGACAGAGAAGGGGAAACTGTAGAAGAAAGACAGGAGTAGACATTGTTAAGAGGCCAAAAGAAAAGAGAGCTTAAAGAAGTGAGAGTCAGCACCTTTGGGTGTCAAATTGGCAAGTCATTGGTGCCCTCTGAGAGTACTACTTCAGTAAACACTGAACTCAGTTATCTAGAACTCAGGTTGAAAAGAATGAGCAGGCAGTTGGAAAATGGAAGTAGTGGATACTTTCAAAAATATATGTTTGCATATATTCACATGAGAGAGAGAATTACAGTGGAGGCTGTAAATTAGCATATATTAACATATTTTAAGTCAGGTTATCATGGAAAAATGTCCTAGATAACTAGACTATTCAAGTTCATCCAACAGTTGGAAATTGAATACACTTATTTTACTTAGATATGTTAAAAAAATGCTCCCAATATTGTCATATCATTTGTGCATATTCTCTTCACTACTACTTAAACTTCTTCCTTTCAATTTACTTTTTTTCTGTTTGAGATAGTTGTATACTTTCACATCCATAATCCTCTGTGAACATTGTTTAATATTTAATTTAATTGAGCTTTTAGCACTATGTTTCCTATGAGTCATTTTCCTTTTAAAATCTTCTGTGAAGTGAGTTGATATTTTCATGAGGAGCACTGTAAAATAATCAGTTCAAATGAGTTCAGAAATAATCCCCATTTTCTTAAAATAATATTGTTTTAAGATATGTCAATATTAGCATATTGAAGAGGTATCCTTGTCACAGATGAAGAGAATAGAGTGATTGTTGAATATGCCATTCAGTTAATGTTTTTTTCAATTAAACTTTTTTTTTTGAGATGATTGTAGATTCACATGTGGTTGTAAGACGTAATACATAGAGATCCCATTTACCCTATACCCAGTTTCCCACAAAGACAATGTCTTGCAAAATGGTAGTACAATATCACAACCAGGATATTGACATGGGCGGCATCATGATGCAGACATTTCCTTCACTACAAAGATCCCTTTTATAGCCACCACCTTTCCCTTCCACCTACATCCTCTCCTTTACCTTGGCAACCAGTAATCTCTTCTCCATTTCTATAATTTTGTCATTTCAAGAATGTTATATAAATGGAATAATACAGTATATAACCTTTTGGGATTGACTTTTTTCATTCAGCATAATTCTGATGATTTATCCAGTTTATTGCATGTTTTAATACTTGCTCCTTTTGATTGCTAATCAGTATTTCACAGTATAGATGTATAGATGTACCATAGTTTGTTTAACCATTCACTGTTGAAGGACAGGCATCTGAGTTGTTTCTAGTTTGAGACTATTACAAATAAAGCTGCTGTAAACATCCATGTGCAGGCTTTTGAGTGAACGCAACTTTTCATTTCTCTGGGATAAATGCCCAGGATTACAATTGCTGGGTTGTATGGTGGTTGTATATTTAGTTTTTAAAGAAACTGCCAAATTGTTTTCCTAAGTGGCTGTACCATTTTACATCCCACCCCCAGCCTATGAGTGATCCAGTTTCTCAACATCCTCACCATAATTTCATGTTCTCGCTATGTTTTATTTTAGCCATTATGGTAGGTGTGTAGTGATAGCTCATTGGTGCATTAATTTGCATTTGTGTAATGGCTAATAATTTTGAACATCTTTTCATGTGCTTATTTGCCATCTGTATTTCTTTTCTAGTAAAATGTCTCTTTCTGTCAGTTGTCCATTTTATAATTGAATTGTTTGTTTTTTTACTGTTGAGTTTTGAGTTCTTTATTATTCTAGAAGCTACTTCTTTGTCAGATATGTGGTTTGCAAATATTTTCTTAGCCTGTACTTTGTCTTTTCGTACTCTTGACAGGGTCTTTCACAGAGCAAATGGTTCTAATTTTACAAAGTCCAGTTTATTATTTTTTTCTTCTGTGGGTTGTACTTTTGGTGGCAAGTCTAAGAACTCTTTGACTAGCCCTAGATCTCAAAGATTTTCTCCTCTGTTTTCTTCTAAAAGGTTTATAGTTTTACATTTTACATTTAAGTCTATAATCCATTTTGAGTTAATTGTAAAATGTGTGAGGTTTAGGTAGAGGTTCACTTTTATTACTTATTTATTTATTGTCTATGGATATCCAATTGCTCAAGTACCCATGTTGAAAAAACTATTTTTCTTCTATTTAATTGCATCTGCACCTGTGTCCAAAATCAGTTGGGCATATTTGTGCTCCTTTTATTGTGTTCAAATTCCACCACATATTAGAGGCTGCGTGCAGAAGGAGGGGCGTGCATGCTGCTCATTGCCTTCTGGGTGGTGCTGCCTGAAGACTGTTTCAGAAGCATCATCTGTACTGTAAGGAGAGAGTTATCTGCTTTTTCTAGACGTCAGGGCACTGAGCTGCAGGGAAGAAAGGAAGGAAAGATGAAGCTCCCGCCCACTTCCCTTCTGGCTGGGGTCTCCCCTCCTTGTGGAGGTTAATCATGCTGTAGGTCACCAATTCAGTTCCACTGCCTCTATGTTGACATGAGGCTCCTTTCAGATTTTGGCAATATGTGGGTCTGTGTAACGCTATGAGGGTTTTTTTCAGCCTTTTCTGCCTGAAAGGGCATTTTTATGGGTGTGACTAGAGGCTTTGTTTGAGCTGTTAAACCAGTCACCTTTGAAACCACAAGTGCTGAATGTATTGTTTTAAATTACATTTTACTTTACATTTAGATCAGCATATTTGGCATGTATGTGAAACTCTGTATAAAGGACTGTGGCAAAATAGAGAGAAAAGGAGCAGTAGAAGCATAAATAGAAAGGATATTAAAACCAAAAGCCATACCCTCATTCTAGTTGTGACTTGAAATATATATATGTATTACATATATATTCAAATACAACTACGAATATATAGAAATGATTACAAGGCAAAGCAGCAACAGGTGCACAATTAGAATTTCCCAAAATGTGTGAACTGGAGCTAGTGCTATGAAGTGGTAACATCTGTTCTGTAGGGGAAACGAGGGTACTGAGACAGACTTGGGAAGTGTTGGTGTAAATACGCTTAAACAAGGTTTTTTGGCTATAAAACTTTTCAGAGCTTTGAATTTACACATTTATATTGTGACTTTCTAGAAAATGCAATATTCCCAAACCTATTTGATATGTAACTGTATAGAGCATCTTGTGGGACCAGGTTTATTCAAGACTCTGGTTGGAAGGTGCTGGTATTATCTATTTATTTAACAATATTATAGAGTGTTTACTATGTGCCGGATACCATTTTAGGAAATTTACAATTATTATCCCCTTAACCCTTGTAATGACACTATGAGGATGGTAGGATGTTATTATGACAATTTTGCAGGTGAAGAAACTGAAGCACAGCAAGATTGAGTAACTTGCTAAGATCACCCAGATAACAAGTGACAAAGCCAGGTTTTGTACCCAGGCAGTGTGGCTTGAGAGTTCATGCTCTTCACTTCTATGCTGATATGCAGAGTAACTGGTATTAACCCTAAGGCTAGGGATTTAGGATAATTTTGGTTAATTAAACTTTCTGGTTAACCAATTAGTTTTTTCTGGTTTTGACCTTGTTGCTAAAAAACTGTTAGTTTGCCTTCTCAGCTGAGCAGTTTCTTGTAATGTTCAGTGTTTCATTGTGGGGCATAGTATTCATTTATTCCTCATTTATTATATAATTATTTAATGAACATGCCCTGCATTAGATTTACAAAGATGAATAAAAAGAAAATTTTGACCACAAAATGCTAAGAGTCTAGTGAGGATAGACAGGAGATGGGGGAAGAGTCAGAAACTGAGCTGGATTGAACATTCTATATCCTTGAAGATACTTCATTGACTAAGTTTTTGCCTCAATGTTTGCCACCTAAAAGCCAAACACGATGTAAACAAAAATCTGGTTAACTGAGAATTTCAGTGAACGAATGACTATCATAGCACCCATTGGCCAAGAGTGGAGCCAAATTCATGATAGATATTTACAGAATGTAAAAGAGTTGAGGGATTTGGGTAGGTATAAAAGAAAAGGGCAGAGTATGTTAGATGGTGGATATTAAGGGAATGGGGATTAAAAGTAATGTGAGGGGAAAAAAAGCATGCATATTAGTTTGGTTGTTGCAGTCGGTCTAAGTTAAGAAATCAGTTGAGACTGGGGCTCTATAGGGGAAATTCACTGTGGAAGGTCTCGGATGCTCACCTGCAGAGATGTCTATTTGCTTGCCTGTTTCTCTCACTGGTCGAGGGTAGGAATCTCCCCATTACCTGGAACAGTGGCTGGCTCATAAAACTGAACAGTTGTTTGTTGAAAGAGAGAGAGCTTTCATAGAGACAACTCAAAGTTTGTATAAATATGTGTAGTCACTATGAAATAAAATACAGCTTTTCTAAATACTCTTCATATAGAGAAGTGTATACATACACAGACTGCATAGATCATATAGTTCTGATGTTTCAGATGGTCCTTACTTGGCAAAACCCTTATCCAGTAGTGGTTAGTGTCTAGTCTAGTCATAGCACAGGTGTTTTTTCTCCTTTAGGCTCTTTGTTGTCTTCTCCTCTACTTTTATATTTTGGAGCAGGGAAGTGGTTACCAGAAAGCTAGAATATGTTCCATATATAAATTACTACTTTAAAAAGGATCCTTGTACTCAAGATATATTTGAACTTAAAAGTACACAGAACAATTACAACATTACTTTGATTTAGGGTATGTCAGGATCTCTCAGTGCCTCAGGTCATCATTTTATCCTAATTAAGTACAATAAATGCACATATAGAGTAAACATAATTTATTCCATTTTTAGGATAGAACCCCAACTCTTTGATATCTGTAATTATTAAAATAATCATATTAATAGGAGTTACTTTTCTTGGTTGGTTTTCTGATAACAACTACGTATTTGTGAGTTCTCTACTTTGCAAAAGACTGCAATAGTAATGTGTGTATTAATCAAGCATTCTGTTTGGGATTCCACTTATATAGTCCTTTAAGAATGCCTGCAGACACGCTCATGTCTGTGTTAGGTTAATAAATTAATGAGGCTGCTTATCTGGTTAGCAAAAGTAGTCTCTTTTTTTGTCATTGTGACATCTATACAAATGTCAAAAGATGAAAGAACTCAGACTTTTGATTGACTTTAGAATCAATGGTTCTGAAGTGTATTATAAATAATATGTTTAAAGGAAGTCATCTTTGGCTATACATTAAAATAACTCAGTACACCCAGACTGTATTTAACAGAAAGGAGTTAAAAACAAAGCACATTGGGGGTCTACAGCGGGCAATCTGAACTAGAGGAGTGATGAATATCCAGTGAATCAGGACAATGTAGACATTGAAGGAATTAACTTAGCAGGACAAAAAAACAAATCTTATTTTGCTTCTATTACCTAGGTGAGCCAAGTGCAAAGGCAGATGTATGTGTGTCGACCTGTGTTTATTTTTGTATTTTGTGTTGTTGCTTGAATTATCTGAAAGCAGTTTAAAGTGTTCAACAAGAATCTGGAGGGTCTGCATTTTCAGTCTATGTAACAGTAAAAGTACTGCTGGTGGATCAAAACTGCTTCGAAGCCTCATGGAGAAGCTCTTTCCAGGATATGTAATGATTGATTTGAAATAACATGGTGTAAGAGATACTACTAAAAATCTTAAAAGATGACAGAGTGTTTTTCAAGCTTCATGAAATATGATGAAGGTGCCTTGTCAAGGATTGCTAAAACCCTACTCCCAAGAGCTCCCTAAATCACCGCTGAGAATGCGTCTGTTTCTTGATGGTTTTTGAGTGGCTGCTTGGCCCTGTGAGGTGACACTATCTGTTTGGGTACAAAGAAACAAAGTGACTATCATGTGTGTACTGTGGTTGTTAGCCAGACATCATCACGTCACCTCAAACAGAATAGTTTGTAGAGCTGAGCAAGATTTAATTTTTTTTCAATCTACCTAGACTGGTTACATCTTTTCATTGTGTTTAGGATGATTAATAGCCAGCAGCAGTCCTTAGTGGAGGGGGACAAAGACTACTGCTGAATATCATTATTGACTTGAAACAATAAAGTCATGTTTTCATTATAACTGCCCATAAAATAAATTTCTTAACAAAAACAACTTCCTCTCTGCCTATGTACTCCCCTGTAGGTAATTCATTAAAGGTTCTCTTTCCTTTACTATTGACTCAAGAGATGTTTCCAGGTTTAACCTCCTCCCTGAAAGCCTATTTTGTCTGGTTTTAATTCTTTTGGCTCCAGTTCGTTTTCTTTGCCCACCCCCATGGAAATAACACGTGAGACATTTGCCTTTGGAGACCACTCCCACATAAGACTTGGGTTCCCACGTATAGCCCCAGATGCCCCTCCACCCCTCCCCTGGATGAGAGTTCAGACGATAGGAACCTAGGTCATTTTTATTATCCAGTGAATATATTAGGCCCATAAACATAGAGGCTCATCTCATTTCTCATACGGGCACCCTGAGTCACTTTCCTTGTGATAATACATGATCTCTCATGTAGTGATATTAGTGGTTATAGTTGTTGGCCAAAATCCAAACCCCTAAAGCAACAAAGATGGAGACATGGCACACAGAAAGGGGGGAAATTTAACCCTTATTGAGTTACCGACTTACCTACTACAGGCCAGGCTAAAGCCTTCCAGCTCCAAATGTGGTCCATGGATTAGCAGCATCAGCATCTCCTGAGAGCTTGTTAGAAATGCACAATCTTAGGCTATGCCCAGACATACTTATCAGAAACTTCATCTTACAAGATCCTAAGGAGATGCCTGTGCACATTAGAATGTGAGATGTGTTAGGATAAAGCATTTAAAAATATTTTCTCACTTAATTTTCACAGCACTTTCACATGGTTGGCATTATTATTGCCATTTTACAAATGAGGACTTTCAGGACTGGGGAAGTTAAATAATTTACTCCAACCCGGAGGCTAACCCATTCCCTGTCTACCACTGTCCCCATCTGTATGACTTGATGCCAATAACAAGAGTGATGACCATGCAAAAACACAGACTTTTATTAATCAAGGATAATTTCACAGCTGGGTAGCTACCAACTGCTGTGAAGAGAAAAAATTTTTGTTTATTACTGTCATAGCCAGGTATAGTCACAAAGAAAATAGTTTCATTATTTTTAGTCACACCTATATTTTGAACCAAATGGCATTAATTTCTTTAATTTGCAATCCAAAAAATTCACTAGATTTTGATCAGAACAACTTTTAGCTGCTACCTCCACAAGGCAAATTCAGCTTCATACGTTGAAATTTTGCTGTGAAAGTAGATGTTCCGAAAAGGTGCCACTGAATCCAAAAGCAACTCAAAAGTGGAATTGTAAAAAAAAAAAAAATTTTACTTTAGTAGTACATTGGAATTAGTGCATAGTCTCCTAAGATGTAAATACTCATTTTCCTCTTCAAGTTCTGACAATTTTGTTAAAAATATCTTATAAAAATACAATTTTTTAAAAAATCTTATTACTTTTTGATCACAACTCATACACTTCCAAGAAAAAGGACCAGGCATGAAACAGTAGTGGTTAATGTTTCTTTCAACAAGTCATTGTGAGAAATAAAATAAGTGCTACTACCTAACACACACACAGTTTAACAAGACACTCAAGATCAACAAATGGCAACCAGGCAGAATGTTCCAGCTAAAGGAGATTAATCACCACATTGGAACTGACCTGACAGTGTATTATGTAGAACATCAAAATGCATAAGAATATGAGCTTGCAAAACTCTTGAAGTTGTGAGACCAGTCACCCAGGATAAAAATTGTGTAAATCTGCAATGTATCAAATTTCTATAGCAAAATAGACTGATATCCACAGAGTTAAAACTATATAGCAGACGGAAGAGGCAAGCATCAGGATTCCTGGAAGCAAAATAAATTTCACTATCTTCCTAAATTTTCAGAATAGGTGGAAATCAGTTGGAAGTCAATGTAAGAGTTCAGCTTTCTAATGATAAACCAAATAACTGATTATGTCCTGAGATCAGCGGTCCACAACCCTGATGGACGTTAAAATCACCCGGGAAGCAACCACTGGACACTAACCCCCAAAATTCTCATTTAATTTATCTGAGGTGGAGCTGCTGGTTTTCAGATCTCCCCAGGTGACTCTAATGTGAGCCAGAATTGAGAGCTCCTGTCCAAGATGATGCTAAAATAAGTGAAAGGCTAGTGAAGAACAAGTGTCTGATACGATGTTGAAAGAAAATCATGAGGATTGACCATATTTCAGGTTACAGCTATTGTGTCTTTGGAAGTCAGGCTAACAAAAAGACGTAGAAGGTAAGCATGGCTATATGGAGGCCTCTTCTTTTCCTACTACTCTGATGTACTGAGTATTTTCAATTAGTATTGAAGATGATGGGGAAGAAATTGTTTTATGGTTAAGTTTTTCTCTATTACAAGGATGCTGCAGTGAACATCCGTGTATATAAATATTGGAGTCCATGAGGGAATTTTGTATGATAAATTTCTAGAGGTGGAATTATTTGATCAAAATGTTTATACATTTTAAATGTTGATATTTATTTATTGTTAACTGCCCATCAAAGTTATAGCAATTTATATCCAAGAAGCATCTATTTCAACCTATGTCTAATTATAAGGGTAGAATTGAATGTACAAGAGAGACAGGGAAGAAACAAGAGTACACAGCTCTAAGAAGGAAGAAAGTTTGAAGAGAGAACAACAGTTTTAAAAAAAATGTAGAGAGAGAGGGAGTGAGGGGATATAAGTCACTGTTAGGCATCGCTGAAGGGCAGTTTGAGGCTGTCATCAATTGTCAAATTTTCTTTCAATTAACAATTGGCTGTTTGGTGCAGGCAAGGAGAAAGAGTTAGTTTCAACTATCTTTTTTCAACATTGTATTTGGGATCTTCCATTATATTTTTCTATAGCTTTATAAAGGAGAACTATTGATGTCGTAGTAATGATATTGCTAAGTATATTCAACAGAAAAACGTGCACAGGAGACATACACAAAATTGTTCATTGTAGCATTCTTTGTAATAGTGCAGATTTGGAAACAACATAAATGTCATTGATGCTCAATCAGTAGGGGAGTAAATAAACAGATTGTGGTAAATTTACATGGTAGAATATTATACACAAACGTATGTACATTTACAAAATTGCTGTCTTCCTACATATAATTTTGTTTTGTGTTAAAGTGACATTACTCATCATAAGCATTTTCATACTATTACATAATTATAAATGTTATTTTAATGAGTGCTTAGTATTCAGTCTTACTCTGTATCATCATTTACTTTAAGGCTCCAGAAGTGGAGAAAGACTATAACAAACTCCTGAGTATATCCCACCAAGATTTAATAAATTTTAATATTTGCTTATCTTTGCTCACAGCTTTTTATTTTTAATAAAACATTGCAGATACAGATGAATCTCCTCCCTTATACTCGTCTTCAAATTCCCTTCTTGACCCCATTTTCCTCTCTCATCCTCCAGATACCTCTCTACTGGGTTTGGTGTTTATAATCACACACATTTTTTCATCGTTTTGCTCTATGTGTTTGTATCTATAGACAAGTTGTGCACATTTAAAAACTTT
Source organism: Diceros bicornis minor (assembly GCF_020826845.1). Taxonomy (NCBI): domain Eukaryota; kingdom Metazoa; phylum Chordata; class Mammalia; order Perissodactyla; family Rhinocerotidae; genus Diceros; species Diceros bicornis. Next base: position 16,384,127 of record NC_080742.1, on the reverse strand, counting down.
ATGTAAATAGTATTTTAACACATATGTTTTATATAAATATGTGTCTGCAACCTAGTTTGCTGAGAGTTTTTATCAGGAGTAGGTTTTAGATTTTGTCAAATATTCTTTCCATATGTTTCTGATTGAATGGTTTTTATTTTTTTAGTTTTTAATATGGTGAAATATACTGATTGGTTTTCGAATGTTAAAGCAACTTTACATGCTTGGTGTAAACTTCCCTTGGTCATGATGCATTCTCTTTTACATATTGCTGCATTCCATTTGCTAAAATATTGTAAGAGTTTTTGTATGTATGTTCATGAAGGATATTAGTCTATAATTTTCTTTTCTTGTTATTTGACCTTGTTCTGGTATTAGGGTAATTCCAGCCTTGTAAAATGAATTGGATAGTATTGCCTCTTCTTCAGTTTTCTGAGAGTTTGTGTAGAATTGGTATTATTTCTTCCTTAAATGTTTGGTAGAATTCACCAGCAAAGCTATCTGGCCCTGGAGTTTTCTTTGAAGGATAATTTTTAATTACAAACTCAAATATGCACACACACAGAGGTATATATTTATCCTATTCAGGCTATGTATGTATTCTTAAATGTTCTTTGGCTGTGTCAAGTAATTTGTCCATTTCATCTAAGTTGTCAAATTTATTGGCATAAATTTATTAATAATATACCATTAATAAATTTTTAATATCTGTTGAATCTGTAGTTATTTTACTTCTTCACTGCCATATTGGTAATTTGTGTCTTCTCTTCTTTTTTGAGATCTGTCTGGCTAGAAGTTTATCAATTTTATTCATCTTCTCAAAGAACCAGCTGTTGATTTTACTGTTTCCCTGTTGATTTCTGTTTATTTTATTGACTTCTATTCTTATCTTTATTATTCTCTTTCTTCTTCTTACTTTGGGTTTAATTTGCTGTTGAAGGAGGTCACTGAGAGGAGGTGACCTCCAGTTGACCTGTGACCTGGCCCCAGCCAGTCTGAGGCTCCTCACCTTCTCCTCTGTCCTTGGAATGTATGTTTTGCCGCCGTTCTCACAGTGGGAGCCATTTTCAAGGACACAGCCTTGAGAGAGGAATGTGTTGTTGAGACCCTGTGGATGGTATACAGGCCAGTTAAGGCCTCTATATAAACTTTTAAGATTCTGGCAGGTGGGCACAGAGATCTACTCCTCTTGTGGCCACCCAAGACAAGCCTCGAATGTAAGTTCCTTTGCTTATTAAACTGGCCACCTACCAATCTGCAATGGTCTCTATCTTTGGTCTCTCCCTGCACTCTGTATGCAGGGGCCAGTTTTCTAAGCAACATTTAATTTCTCTTCTTTTTCTAGTACCTGAGGTCAAGGATTTGAGACCTTTCTTATTTTCTAGTATAGATATTTTGGGTTATAACTTTCTCTCTAATTCTTGATTTATTACCATCCCACAAATTTTGGTATGTTGTGTTTTTATTTTTACTTCGTTCAGAATAATTTCTAGTGACCTTTTTGATTTCTTCCTTGACCTATGGGCTATTTGGAAGTGTGTTATTTAGTGTCCCAATATTTGGGACTTTTCCAAATATCTTTCTGTTACTGGTTACTAATTTAACTTTATTGTGGTCAGAAAACATGGCTTTTTATGATTTGAACCATATTAAAGTATTGAAACTTGTTTTATGACCCAGATATGGTCTACCTTGGTGAATTTTCCATGTGCGCTTAGAAAAAATGTATTATTATGCTGCTATAGGGTGGAGTTTTCTTTTCTTGTTTTTTTTTTTGTGAGGAAGATTAGCCCTGAGCTAACATCCATGCCAATCTTCCTTGTTTTGCTGAGGTAGACTGGCCCTGGGCCTGTCTTCCTCCACGTTATATGGGACGCTGCCACAGCATGGCCTGACAAGCGGTGCCTCGGTGCGTGCCCAGGATCCGAATCCGGGCCGCCAGTAGCAGAGCTCGCGCACTTAACCTCTACGCCACGAGGCCGGCCCCAGGGTGGAGTTTTCTATCAATGTCAGTTAGGTTAAGTTGGTAGATACTGTTGTTCAGGTCTGTATCTTTACTGATTTTCTGTCTGCTTGTTCTATCAATTATTGAAAGGGGCTTATTGAGATCTCTGCGTATAATTGTGGAATTGTCGATTTCTCTTTGTACTTCTATGTTTTTGCTTCATTTATTTTGAATATCTGTTATAGTGACATAAACATTTAGGATTTTTATGTCTTCTTGATGAATTGACCCCTTTATTATTATGAAATGACCCTCTTTATCTCTGTTAATATTCTTTGCTCTGAAATCTACTTTATCTGATATTATTATAGCATACCAGCTTTCATTTAATCATAGCATGGCATATATTTATCTATCCTTTCACTTTTTTTTTAAAACTTAAGTTCTTTTTTTTCTTTGTGCTTTTTGAGGAAGATTGGCCCTGAGCTAACATCTGTTGCCAATCTTCCTCTTTTTCTTTTTTCTCCGCGAAGCCCCAGTACATAGTTGTATATCCTAGTTATGGGTCCTTCTAGTTCTTCTATGTGGGACGCCACCTCAGCATGGCTTGACAAGCAGTGAGTAGGTCTGTGCCCAGAATCTGAACCAATGAACCCTGGGCCACCAAAGCGGAACACGCGAACTTAATTGCTCCGCCACCGGGCCGGCCCCTATCCTTTCACTTTTAGCTTTTTGTTTTTGTTGTATTTAGAATGTGTTTCTTGTAGGCAGCATATAGTTATGACTTGCTTTTTAAATCTACATTGATGATCTCTGTCTTTCAATTGTGTGTGTGTTTTAGAGGTTGCTTGAGGCTTTATATTATACATTTTGAACTTACCATGTCAGCCATCAAGTGATATAGATGTTCACATATAAGTTTACAATTCCCTTCCCCCAGCCTTTGTGCTATTGTATTTTAATTCACTGTGTGTTATAAACCCCACAATATATTGTTATTATTTTTGCTTTAAACCATCTCCTATTTTTTAAAGACATTAACAAAATATTTTTTATATTTATCTTTTCAGTGCTGTTTTGAAATTACTATACAGGGGCCTGCAGTTGTCTGTATCTTAATAACTAGAAGCCTCCTTGATGATGGAATAATTTTTTTCTTCATTTTTGTCTTTCTAGTAGCCAGTGTAGGCACCAAATAAATATTTGTTGAAATTACTACAAGTCACATTTCTATAATGTGATTTGTAAAAGGGGCATATGCTCTGAATAACTAAAACTTCATCCAATTCTTAATATTTTGCAAGTTCTCTATTTTGAGGAAATTACTACTCTTTCTGCTGCTCAAAGCTCTATTATATTTCTTTTAAAATGTCTGTGGCTTCCCAAGTTTGGGCTTTTCTTTCCAAAGATATCTCTCCTTTGTTCTCAGTAGTTCTGAGTTATCTCCCTGGATATCCCTGCCCTTACGCAGTGATAGTCTAGGAGAATGTCTTACTTGCCTCTACTTCTCCGTAGGATATTGACTCCTGGTTTTATTATTCTCGCCTGGCAGAGCACTTGATCTGAATGTGCTGTGATTGGTGGCTTCCCACCTCCCACTGACCAAGCACACTTCCCCACCACTCCCACCCACTGCGCCCATCCATCTCTCACAACAAAATCTATATAGATCATTTCATGAATGACAGTGAATACCCCATTACTTAGGAGCCTGGCCTCTGCAGCCAGACTGACTGGGTTTGAATCCCAACTCTGACATTTACTAGTCCTGTAACTTGGGTAAGTTACTCAAGCTGTAAAATGGGTAGACTTCTACCTACCTTCTGGAGTTGTTAGGAGAAGTAAAAGAGCTAATTCAGGGAAAGTGCATAGTACAGTGCCTCACACAGGGTTAGAACTCAATAGATATTAGTACTTATTAATATTATTATTTACACAAAGAAACTTCTCATACAATTCCTTACTTTGCTATGTTAATCAGTCATGTCTTTTTCTTTTTTCTAATATATAAATATTCATTCTCAAACATTCATATGTATTTGACAAATTATAAACTAAAAAAAATAGAAGTTTTCAAAAATGCATTACTGAATATATTAAAAATTAGTAGATTGTTTCAGCAAGAGAAAGCCCTCTAGCTAAGTTATTTTCACTATTTTACTGTAATGCAATGCAGAATCAAATATCTTGAATTACCTAAGATAATTCTCTTTTTCTTTGTCTTATTTTCATATATTATGCTAGTTTTACTGTGATATGGTCCTAAACTTAAAGCTTATATGCGTATGTATATTTTTCATATACAACTTTATCATGTAATTGCTAATCTTTATATCAGATAATAACAAATTTCCTACCAAATATAAAATGTGAATGTGACTGTTACTTTCTCCTACGAATGATATGTAATTTGATTCCCATGGTAGACATGTAGCAGACACATGGAGTATTACAGATATAACGTGATAAAATTTATATGTGAAGTTCAGAATCACTTAGAAGCTCAAAGCTTCCCTGTATTTAATATAGGGATGTCTACTGAATTCCACAGGCTGCAGAAGCATTCCTAATGTGGTTATACCCCAAAATGGCAGCAAGGTCAGTAAGATATCATTATTTACCACACAAAGATGCAGTGCCCTCGGTACAATACCTAGGCCATGGGGAAGCTCATTCGCTGCTTTACTTACAGGAACAGATGCGTTTCTACTCTTGATAGAGCATCACAAAACACAGAATTCCCCTTGTAATTATGTATTCAAATTAGTTCAAAGATGGCTAAAGGACAGTCTGTCTTGCTTCTTGAGAGCCAAATATCTATGCTCCTTTCTCCAAGATTTTTTCCCCTTTTTTTTTCTTTCTGTGTATTAGAAAGCTACCTGGTTAGTTGTGTTTTAAGAAGTTTTCAAAGGGAAAATGGACATAAATGTGAAATTTACACTTAATATTGGCCACGCCATCAGAAATGGTCATATTTTTCCCTATATTATGGTGGTGAACTCAAATGCCGGCATTTAAGTTGCGTCTTGTTTGTTTACAAGTACAAGTCTAGGAGACAATAGCATCAAGACCCAAAGGATCAAAGAACCTAATGCAGGGGGGTGGGTCAAACTGCTTTAGGTCAAATCCAGCCACCGCCTTGTAAATAAAGTTTTATTGGAAAACAGCCATGCTCACTTGTTTATGTACGATCTGTGGCTGCTTGCACCTAAGATGGCAGAGTTCAGTAGTTGCCACAGAGAGAGTATGGCTGGCAAAGCCTAGGTAATTACTATCTGACCGTTTTAGAAAAAGTTTGCTGATGACCCCTAGCCTGAAGGAAGAGTTGGAGCTTAACTGTTTGGGGAGAGAAAGAGCTACTTAACTTTGTTCAAGGATGTTAAACAGATGTACATTGTTGATTTTGATATGGATGCATTAATGCCCTACAGTCGTTTGGTCAGCCTTTGCCTTTCTAGTTTTCTCAAACATCAGATTTGTTAGCCCTTTTCGAGGGAACGGTACTTAATACTTTGGGTTTGAAAGCCAGAGGACTATCGCCCCATCAGGTATTAGCTCTCCAGCAACTCATGCCACTTTGGGGAGGTTTCTGAGTCAGCTGCTGGACTGATGTTGCTCTCATCTCTCTTTTGTACTTTGTCTCAATTAATCCTGGCAGGTAACCTTGTTTTCTTATTCTCTATAAAAGACGTAAGGTGGGGCTGGCCTGGTGGCATAGTGGTTAAGGTCGCACGCTCCACTTCCGCAACCCAGGGTGCATGGGCCCGGAACCCGACGTGGACCTACACAAGGCTCATCAAGCCATGCTGTGGCAGTGTCCCATATACAAAATAGAGGAAGATGGGCATGGATGTTAGCTCAGGGCTAATCTTCCTCAGCAAAAAGGAGAAGATTGGCAACAGATGTTAGCTCAGGGTCTATCTTCCCCACCAAAAAAAAAAAAAAAAAGGCATAAGGATTTATCTGAAATTACAAATATTTTCTCCAAAGAATCTAATATTTATTTTGGTAATTCATTATTAACTCAATGTCTCATGCCAGAAGTGTCATAATTAACATTCTTTTGAAATTCCCTTAAAATTTTCTTTTGTATTTTTATTTCATAAAACTTCTCCTAATCTCTCATGATAATTGCAACCCTCAGAAACACTGGTTAGAGAATCTACAGAGCCAAAGATGTTTGTTACTGTATTGTTTTATTCTGATATTTTTATGTAAAAATTCCAACAGAGGTCACAAATGAATACTTGACAGCTCACAATACACATTCCTCTATACTGTATCACTTTTAATTTGCTGTCCAATCAAGAAGGGAGCACAGTGGCCTGGGAAGAAGACCACTGGGTCCTGGAGGTTATGATAATTGTGTAGAAACTGAGTCTTGCTGCCCTTCAAACCTAAAGGGTCATGTAGATCTAGACTACGGGGATGCCAGCTGCATGTCTGATATTTAAGTCTTAAAAAAGCAGAAATAGTATTCTCCCCTTTCCGCTTTTTTTTAACCTTTGGAGGCATACAGTTGTCTGCTTGCTCAAAAAAATTTAGGTACTTGTATATTCTTTTTTCCTCAGAATGCTGATTATTTTATTTGATCAGGTCACTTTTCTCCTTTTTCCTTCAGTTTCTTAAGGAGGAGCTAGGCCATACAACTCAACACCATCACACTGGTCTGACTGGAGAGAGTTGCCCCCAAATATGAGCAGATATTTTCTACACATGGCTGCCCACTGATATGTAGTTTGGAATTAAGGGCCTATCACTATGGCTGGATATATTTCTGCTATAATATTCCCTAATTCTGTAATATTTTTTCAAAGCAGGGAAGTTGAGCTGTGAGTTTCTGTTCTGTTCTCCATCAATAAGAAATAGTGTGATAAACATTGACTAATAAAATAGTGAATATTGTGAACATGAGATATACCAGATGCACAGAGGATTCTCCAACTCAAGATTTTTAACAAGATTGAAGCACCTCGCCCAGGGCACCTAGTGGGTACCCTTTAGTACTCCTCCTTCCTTCCCTCCCTTATTCTTTTCTTCCCTCCATAATAATTTGACTTGTGTATATTTGAGAACCTCAGGTAATAAAAGTTGATCACTCAAATATGTAATTTGTGCCATATAATCTGACAAGCATTTCAATGTTTTGAAATCCCTGAATGGTTAACTGCCTTCTTCCCTTCATCTGGATATTTTGATATTCTATAGACTCTGTGTTCTATGATCTACCCTGGACATTTCAGAATATAAAATGCCATAGAGACATATGGTGATACTAAAAGTTAATGTCATTGCAAGATTCTAATAGAGGTAGAATGATAAAGTTATGATCCACTATAGCATCTATGCAATGAAAGTCGAAGAATAGAGTGTCTCCACGTTGCTCAGAGGGCTGCTGGTGTCTGTGTAGTTTAGTTCTGGCCCAGATTAATTTTACATGAGGTGAGTATAAAAGCTTCAGACTAAATATATGCTGTTTCTATAAAAAGTCACTGATCTTTCCTTTCTTTTAGTTCAGTATATAATCTTGAAACATTATCTGTTAAATAATAAATTGGGGAATCAAAAACTTCTTTTTATTAATCCTATAGAATGCCAGATATAGAATATATCTAAATTAAATATTGAAGAATTAAAATCAAAAGTTCAAAACTGAATTAATTGATAACAAAAGAAGCATTCATCTTCTTCCTTTCTCTTAAAAAATTCAGGAAATTAATAGTCAATTCAAGAATCTTGAGATTGTGGTTTGCTACCTTATTTTATCAGTGAGAGTGCAGTGTTCCTTTGTCCTGGAGTTGGGTTTATTATATATTGTGAAAATGGATCAACAAGCCAAGAATATAGCTATCTAGGAATCTGATTTTACTTGGGTGAGTCATTTTATCTAGTCATGTCTCTGTATCTATGACCAGTGGATTATTCTGGACTGTGAATGCGAGTGAGGTAAAGGCAGAACTTTGATGAGGAAAGTAATTTATGCAGCTAAATTCTCCTCGGTAATCTGATGGGGGGAAGAGATGGACTTTGGTGTGAAGGAATGGATAAGATTTAGGTTATAATTCTTTGTCACCAAAGTAGTGATGATTCAAATGCTATGCAGTTATGAAATCCTTCAGTTTGCCCTGGCTTTTCCTCAGTGTGTGGGCTCTTGAGTGTCAGTGGTCAGCGATGTCTGGGTACTGTCAGTAATTAAGTATGATCACTTAGTGTAGGAGCCTTAAAATTGAAAATGTGTATGCATGTGCCAACTTCAAAAATAATCACCCTAAACATTGCCTGTCTTTCTCACTCAGTATTATGGATTTTGAGTTCAACTGACAAAGGACAATAAAATAAACTTTGACTCTTGCATGACATTTTTCACTTCTACCCCTCGTTTTCTCTAGTTTTTACACCAGGGGCGTAATTGTGTAAGTGAAATCATGGAATTGATGGAAGGATATGTGTGTCTAAATAATTTGTTCCAACAGGGAGCTTTATGGTTACTAATTTCGAAATGCATGCTGCCCATCCCCTGATTTAGTCTGGTTAGTATAGTTGTAGACAAGTTGTGATTTAACATTTAGTGAATCAGATACCTTGGCATAGGGAAATAATGACATGCTATTTTTCTTGCCTGTTGGAGAGCTACAAATTTTTCATTTACGTCTTTTATTTTTTGACATTCAACGTAGCTTTTTCTTAATTCAAAAGGTCTTCTGCATTAGATATTTGCTTTTTTTTTTTTTTTGCCATATTATCATTTATCGCTCCTGGTGAGTTATAATCAAGCCTCCTATGTCTTTCAAAATTTAAGCCATATTGCTGTACATGTAGGACCAAGATTGTCCATATTAGTTCAAATAATAATGAAAGTTATTTATAGGCAAATATAAATGGAGATTTGTCCATTAGTTTCCAAATTCAATTAACCTCTGAGAGAACCATGAAAAAGCAACGTGCAGTAGCATAAGAGAGCAGTGACCAGCATACCTCTCATGATTCTATTCACCTACACACCAACAAATGAAGACTGGCTTGTTTCTTCTGAACCCAGTACACAGCTATAGATTACTCTAGGGCCAAAGCCAAGGTCATGAACCATATGCTTTCTGAGTTGTTGCAGTTAAATTAATGATGAAATTTAACACTGCTTTTAGTTTGAATTTCCTGAGATCTGAGTGAGGTTAGAGCAGTGGTTCTCAATTTATTGTTCCTGGACTAGCAGCATCAATATCACCTGGGATCTTGTTAGAAATGCAGATTTTCAGGCCCCACCCAAGACTTACTGAATCAGAAACTCGGGGCATGACACCCAGCCATCTGTGTTTAACAAGTTCCCCATGTGATTCTGATGCATCCTACATTTTAAGAACCACCCATTTGGGTATGACACTGCCTCAGTCCAAACTGTTAAGATGTGAAACAGTAATCGGTGCCATATGGGACATTAATCTGAAGCTTTATATCCAGAGAGATTCAAGGAGACGTTTCTTTTTTTCTTTTTTTTTTTTTTTGTGAGGAAGATCAGCCCTGAGCTAACATCCGTGCTAATCCTCCTCTTTTTGCTGAGGAAGAACCGCTCTGAGCTAACATCTATTGCCAATCCTCCTCCTTTTTTTCTTCCCCAAAGCCCCAGTAGATAGTTGTGTGTCATAGTTGCACATCCTTCTAGTTGCTGTATGTGGGACATGGCCTCAGCATGGCTGGAGAAGCGGTGCCTCGGTGTGCGCCGGGGAGCCAAACCCAGGCCGCCAGTAGCGGAGCCTGCGCGCTTAACCGCTAAGCCACCGGGCCGGCCCCAGGAGACGTTTCTTCTTCAAAAACTTCTCTGTGTCTGAAAGGCACATAACATTGCTAGTATATGCCAATACAGCTTTAAACAATAATTGACATTATGCTGTTTTAGGGGATAAGAGAGTTTTGAAATAATTATTGAGGTTTAGAGCAATACTCTGTTAAGAAAATAAGTCAAAGTTACTACTGGTATTTTGCAAATGGATTTGTCAAATCTTCAATGTTTTATGACACTTGCATAGTGTTATATTGAGGCAGTAAATAATTCTTATGCCCAAAATTGAATTGAATTGCAGGTTTTACTTTCTGACCTTAACCCAATCCACCCAATCAGATGATACGAAATCTATAAAGCTCACTTTGCTTTATAATCTGTCTATTGCATTGGATTCAATGACCCAACCTATATTATTTTCTTTGCTTACTTTAGCTCTATGTCTATATAAAATCATACTTCTGGATTTTCTATGATTGAAAATGAGCATAATAAAATCCAAGGCCTAGGCTGATTATGTAAAAATTGATTAGAGATATTGACCAAGAAATCTCCTGAATGTTTTTATTGGAAGCACACTTACAAATCTGGTGATAGTGTTCACACTTGCTAATGAGTAACTGACAAACTAAAGAAATGTCTTCAGGAACCTAAGAGTAAGTTAGTTAAAGGTTGAATCCAGAGGAAGTCACGGTAGCTGTCAAGATTTATTTTCTCCAGCTTGCAGTTGAGAAACACCAGAAATAAAAGAGAGAATGTATTCAGAAACATGCATAAGAAAAGAATTCAGTTTCTCAGGGTCTCACACAGTGACCCATCTGCTTAGAACACATTGACTATTAATGATCAATTCCAAGTCCATTTCTTTAGCAAATATGTGCTGAGTGCCTGCAAGGCAATGGGCACTGTAGAACTTTCAGCACATCAGAATAGATCTCAATAGATGACTGTACTGACCATGAGCTAGGTAGTAATACTTTCCTATGAGCTAATCACTGTTTTTTTAAGCATTTTACTAAAATTAGGAAATAGAAGGTTGAGGGGAAATGTGCTTTACAGTTATATTTACCACAAATGTCATGCTCTTTTCTTCCCAAGGCAAAAAGAGCAATGTTCCTTCATTTAAAAAGTATAATAATAAAAAAAATTCCATTGGCACCCCCAGTTGCCATGGTAACAAACTGACAAGTGGCCTTCTTGTGCTTTCACTATGTAGCAATAATAAGCTAGCCGTTTGGGAGCAAATTCATTCTCTTCAGACATGACTTTTGAGCAGAAGTACTGCATGCTTTCATTAACTTGTGAAGGAGGTGTTATTCATGCGGTATTTAATTTAGCAATTATTGAATGAGTTGTTTTTTTAAGAAATGAAGCAATAGGACATAAAGCAAAGACTCAATTTAGTAGCATTTCCTCTGTTTCCATTCTACTTCTTTTTCCTTTGGAGGAGTGGTCCAGAAGAAACAACAAAGAATGAAATACATAAACCATAATTTGGATAATAAAATTATTTTGGACTTCTCTAAACACCACTTAGGAAAGTTCCAACCAAATATAGAAAAGCAATAAAAGAAGGTGAGCTTCAACTTTAGCTATATGATGAATCATCAGTGTTTCCTCTTTTATTCTCCCTAGCTTCCACCCTTTTCCTAATGCTGGGTGATTACTTGTTATTACTGTTGAGTCTTGCTTCACTGTCACCTCTCTATTCATAATCTTTTGAGTTGGGAAAGTACCTATAATTAGTTCAGCATAAAAATAAGGTAAGTAACCGTTTCAGGAAATTCAACTTAACTATTTCTCCAGTCTAGATATTAATTACTTTTAGCTACAAATTACCATTGTACAGCACTTCATTACGTTTCACATTATTTGCCTTATTTTTAGAATTGTATTTCTTTCCAAAGGGGTGTTCACAGGTCACCAATTGCTTTCTCCTTCTTCAGCCAATTGCTTTCTCCTTCTGGTGCTAGTTGATTCAACGCCAACTAATATCATTTCTTCCTGGACACATACATCTAAAATCATGCTTTCTGACTCTTGTTGTTTAAAGTCCTATGCCTGCAGGTAAAATTAAATGACCCACTAATGAGGTTTTATGAGCACTTTCACACTTTTTAAATGATTCAGCAAATAGTAAAAAGCTTCTTGCCACCTAGTCCATAGGCTCTACCAGTCTTAAGTGGCTGTCTAACAAAAGACAAAGGACCCTCTAATTGGAGACCAAACCATTGTATCCCACATTTTAGCATGTAATTAAAAGAAATGGATTTATATCTCAACTTACATTTCCTTACACCCAGACAATAAAAGAGGCAATCTGTGTCTTTAGGCATAAGAACTTTTAGATTTCTAAGTGTTAGCCTGAATGAAATTAATTCATTTAAAACTTTGATTATAATAGATTCCAAAAATAAGGTACCATCAATGATGTTTACTAGAATTGTATTATTCTTAGTAGTACTGTTAATATTACTAAAGAGGAATGCAATCTTATTATCATAGTGTTCATGTCTTTACTTTTTATAATACCCTTTCATATCTATTATTTATCTCAATGCATGACAAGAAAACTGAGGGTCAACTAAATGATGTTTTAATCCAGGACCACATACCTAAAATATTAAAAAAAAATAGAATGCAGATGTTCTGAATTTCAATTCTAAGAACCTTTCTGCCACACTGTGCTTCCACCTTCTTCCTTTAAATATGAAGGGTGATATAGATATGTGTGTGTGTCTGTGTATATACTTATATACCAGTTATCAGAACCTGCCATGCACCATCATATTTATCAATCCTATGAAAATAACCTGAAGTTCAAAAATATCTATGTTGGGCACCAGTGTGTAAGCCAATTGACCTAAACTAGACCAAGCAGTATGTGAAATAAGTAAAGTTTCTCTTTAGGAATTTAATGATTCTTTCCAAAATATAACCAGGCTCTTTGTGGTTTTCCCATTGCCTCCCAAAGGTCTCCAGCCAAGCTGTTGTTCACACCTGGGCAGCCTGCAGCCCACAAGTATTGTAGATCTCTGCTTCCCTTCAGGTCCTTCACAGTCTCTCTCTTCTCTCCAAACTTTTGCTCCTTATCTAAACTAACAGTTAAAAATCTCAGTAACTGACCCACTAAATAGTCCATAGATGCTAAAGATTTTATTTATGGTCATTTAATATGATTTAACATTTTACCGCAGACTATTAACTTGCTTTTTAATTATTTTTCTTGTTTATTCTCTGTCTCTCCTTGTTAGAATGTAAACTCCATGGGGGAAGGGATCCTATTCTGTGTTATCAAAGATCTATCCCAAATATCTTGAATAGTGCTTGGCACATAGTAAGTGCTCAATTAATATTTGTGACAAGAATTCATGGAAAAAAAATTATCTGTGATGTCATCTCTGCTCTTTCAGATGACAACATTTAACATATAATCCTTTTTGAGTGCTTAATGTGTTCCAGACATTGTCTTAAGTACCTTATATGGATTATCTCATTTGTTCTTCAAGTCAACCCTTTAAAGATGCTACTAGTCTCATTGTCATTTTACTGTGAGAAAACTCGAGTTTGTAGAGGTGAAGGACCTTGCTTAAGGTAATACTGATAGCAAATGGCAGTTTCCACAAGCCCAGGCAGTCTGAGTCCATGGCTCACATTCTCATCGATTATAGCATACATTTTAAAGGTAGTTTCTGTTTTGTCAAACCAAAGAGTAATTCTAATGGAGCAAAATTTACGCTAAAAGGAAAGGAGAGTGACATATGGCAGGCCATAAAGCAAGATATTTCCTAAGGAGAAAATTCTTAGGTTATGTCCTCCCACATGTTCCATCAAAGCAAGACCATCTAATGAGACTCTACAACCTGGCATACCATGAGAGCTGACTTTTATTGTCAATAATAGAATCTGAACGTTTTCCAACTCTTTTTAACTCTCAATATTTTCCTCTCCTTGCCTTTTTCAACCCCGTCTCTTGATAAGAGATTGGACAGATAAGCCCTTTGGAGAAGGTATGTGATCAGCCTGGTACTTCACCAGGGCTAACCGGGGAGTGCAGTGATAAACTAAGAGAGGGAGGCAGGCGCACAGTGACATAGCCATTGCTTGGTCCAGGGGGCGGTGTTTGGAGGAGAGAGTGCAGAAGGGAAGGATGACACTGTGGAGTTACAGGGCATAGGATTTGCCAAATATCTGGAGATGGAGTAAAAGAGTGAGGGAAACCTCAAATGTGACTCTGAGGGAAACTTTCAAAGCACGAATAACTGGAAAAATGGTGGTGACATTAACAGAGGAGCAGGATGGAGAAAATGTGTTTTCATTATGATGTTTTCTTGAAATGCTGAGTCAGATTTGCCACCTGTGAGGGTGGAATAAGGACATTTTCAGACATGCAAAGTCTCAGAAAATGTAGCTCCCATGCAACCTTTGACAGAAAGCTTCTGACTGATGTGCTCTGCCAAAAAGAGGGAATAGACCACAAAAAAGAGACATGAGATCTGGGAAATAGGGGATACAACCCAGGGAAGAGGTGAAGTGAATCCCCTACATTGGAGCAGGTCAGAAGGCTCCAGGAGAGATTTCAATAGGATAAATTTGATGAAATATCTAATACATTTGTATATTTTGAGAGGAGATTTATCCAACAAAGAGAGTTAATTAATTGAATTATCAATTAGTGTATGGAAAATTGGAAATGAAAACATTAAATCTAGAGTAAACAAAAACTTATACAAGAAAGTATAATTAGTCAGTACACTGCAAGGTTCAGTTGGGAATAGATTTACATAGTATTATTACTGTAAACATCAGATGATAATCTAAACACAAGTTTGTTCTATTGGGAGAATGGGAGGAGGAAAGAAGGAGGAAGTGATGTGTAGAAGTGAGGGCAAAAAAGAGTTAAATCTTCATTTTCTTTACCAAGAAATCAAGAAATAATGACTAAAGCAAAAAAACAAGAGACATTGTAAATAAGTTATTTAAAGATATGCAGGTAAAGCAAAAGAATCAGCTAAAAGAATTGAAAGAATTTGCCTCTGGGATGAAGGGAAAGGTGTGTGTGTTAGGGGGGTGGGGTGATTTTTTAAAACATAACAAACCTTGTAGAATTGTTGGAATCTTTAAAATATCTGTATATGTAACTTTAATGAAAAATAAAAATGGAAGTTTGAAAGAAGGCAGAGGAGAAGGGTTTTGTCTTAGCAAGATGGATGGATGATTCCAATTAAGGGTAAAGATAATGCAGATAAAAGGAAGTAGAAATTAGGAAACTTTAGGGAATTTGACTTCAGATTATCTCTTACTTTACCAAAAAGAGAATGAACTAATGTCTTCTGCTGAAAGTCAAAGCAGTTGAGTATTAGAAAATGGTTGGATTGTGACAGAGAGGGAAGAAGACATGTATAAAAGGATTGCCAAGCGTCGGTAGAATCAGCCTGACATTAGATAACCTGAATTTGTAGGGTACTTTGTCAGTGAACATTTGTGGTTTGCTGTAGCAACTGCAGTCTATGAATGAAATAGCCAATAATGAACTTGGTGGCTTATTAAGAGTCAGGAAATAGTGAAGGTGAACTAAAGGAAAGAAGAGATTCTAGGTTGTTCCCAGTTCCTTAGTAATTAGAGAGGCAAATGAAGCCAAATTTGGGAAACATCAGGGAAGTTAGGAGAGATCAAGAGACTGGAGATTATAATTAGCAAAAAGAAAAGAATAAGAAAAGAGATGTGAGATAGATGTCAAAGATGGGAACTGCGAAGTTTGAGACTGTAGTATAGAACTTCTTCAAGCAGCAATGAGGTAGGTGAGCCCTCAGTCCAAACAGGCAGCCAGCATCAAGCAGGTCTATAGCAACAGGTGACACTGATGCAGCCACTAGGAGTCTGCATCCCTGAGGCAGGAACTCGGTCATATTGGCCTGAGGGGCAAGGTGGAGATGGAAGACCTCCCAGTGAACCAAAGTACCGATGTCTTCCCAAGAAGAGCACAACCACAAACGCATTCACTAGAATTTGGTACAGGCAAGCAACTCCACTCAAGTCCTGTGCTCATGTTGTGCTCGGAGTGCATTAACGCACTGCAAGCAGTTAATTGATCAAAGGGTGCAGCTTCTGAAATATGCAGATAAATTAGGAAGGAAAATTGAAACTTTATGTGATTTTTCTTAATGATTAGAGTGTGTTATAAATAAACAGGAAAACAAATTGATTGCCAAAAACCATGTTAATGCCCTTTTAATTCACAAGGGTTAAGTACATAAAAGTCAGGATATTGAAAGTTAAGGTTCTTATTGAAACACTAATTTGACAGCATTATGCATACTAGGTGTGGGAGGTTTATATTTTATAGCATGAAAGCAGTACGAAATATTGCAAAATGTGGCTCACTTAAATAAAATAAAATAAATTCAGAGGAAAGTCATTAACCATGATTATGGAAAAAAAATTGTTTTGCAACCGCCAAAGAAGGGTTATAAAATTTAATTTTAGACAATAATGCCTTCAAATCTTAAAAAATGTTTTCAATGCAAATTATTCATTTTTACCAAAAATCAATTTTCCTAGCACATTGTATATTCTGACATTAATTTATGCCTCTTATTTGTAGTCTGGATTTAATCCTAATAGACCACAAGGAGAACTGACTGGCTATTTTCATGGCCTAGTTGATAAATATTTCAAACAGTGAAAATAAAATGTAGGGATTCGAAATACTTTTTGTTTAGTTTATAGAGAATATGGAGGAGATTGTAAATGTGAAGAAGCCTGCCCATGTACTATCACCTTGCTAATATATTTGCCCTCTGTATATTTCTGGATACTATTTGTGTGTATGCCTTATGAGAATTTCAATCTGAACATGCAAAATGTCTTAAGTAGGTGGCATAGAAAAAGAAAAGAAGCAGCTTGAGGCGTGTTCAGGGCTGGAAGTGTACCAGAAAACAAGCCCACAGCTTTTCATATGTCTCATTTTGGTTCCCGCCTTATGAACTGGTCAGCGGGTCTGGAGCCTGAGCTCTCCAGTAGAGCTGTACTGAGCCACAGGCAGATGCTCCTGTCACCTGGGCTACAGAAGCTCCATTCACTCTACAGGTGATGCAGGAAACAGGAGTGGTGGACCCCTGCAGACCCCTGGGAGTGTGTCACCTCGCAGTTCAGTCAGAATTAAAGGCAATAAGAAAGGAAGTAAGAAGGAAGGAAGGAAGGAAGAAAGGAAGGAAGGAAGGAAGGAAGGAAACTATCTTACTAGCATTATAATTCTAACTCACTTATAATAATTACTCAATTCCATTATTATTTAATTTTTTATTTTTAAGTAATAGTAAAGATTTTGTGATCCTTTAAATCAAATATGTTATTATTTGGTGCAAACTTAACAAATGAAAACCAACAGTCCCCACCCCACCCCACCCCCAAAGGAGCAGATCATGAAAATTTAAAGATAAATTGACATTTTGCTAACATTTCTATTCTCCATTGTATTTTATGTCATAGCAAAGCAGTCTCCAGAACAATAGAGGTCCATTCATGGAAGTGAGATATGTAAATTCCTGAGCCAGCAGACTCCTGTCCCAATGTTCAAACCACCTCTTCACAAAGGACACAATGGTCTGCATTTTTCACTGAAAAATCTATGCAGCCACATTCCATGGCAATGAACTCTTTATAAGCTTGATGAAGAAAAATGCTTTGTATATTTACTTTAATCATTACCCCTTGCTATTTTCTGTTTCCAAACAAACAGAAGGACAAATGCAGACTGCCAACTCGCAGGATGTACAAACAAGTGTTATTGAATATTCAGAAATATGGTGGTATTTCTAAAGTTCAACAACAAATCACTTAGAGTCTTTCTTTTGTTTCTAATTTTCCTTATTCAGGCACCACAAGGCCACATAAGGAGGGTGAGGTCCCTGGAGTGGACTATATTTTCATCACCGTTGAAGATTTTATGGAATTGGAGAAAAGCGGTGCCCTCCTAGAAAGTGGGACTTATGAAGGTAAGCATGACTCGACTGCTAATCTATTCCTTGTTGCATCACATTTTTCTCCTTTAATTGAAATGCATTAGGACACCACCTTACTGTTTTTGGTTTGAGAGCTTTAATAAGGTCATTTTAGAAATGTATTTCCTAAAGAAAGGTTAAAGTACTTCTGGATTAATTCTACTCTTAAGATGCCGAGAAAAATGTATATGTATATTCCCACGGAAGTATCCTTGTGATTGCATCCTAAGGCTAAGCTGTAATCTTCCAGATAAATTATCTTCATCTTCAGGTAGCATCTAAGAGAGCCCAGGGCTTGAGTTCTAGTCCCGTCAGTATCTCTGTGTGGTTTTCTCCAGTTACTTCACTTCGCTGGCCTTCCCTTGCCTTCCATACAAAATGATGGAGTAGGAAAATGTGATCTGTGTGTGAACACTGAAGCTCTACCACAGTTAGCAAGACTCCTTGTGAGTCAAAGATGAACAACAGATGAAACTAACACCTTGAATGTGGGAAGGATGTTGCCGTGGAAAGAGCACTGTATATGAGCCGGAATCTGCTTCAGTTCCAAACCTGGCTTTATTATTTACCCGCTATAAATATTAAGTAACCCAGTTAGCATCTCTGAACCTCAGTAGTCTTAGCTGTAAAAGGGGAATGATAGCATTGAAAATTATAAATAAATAACAACATGTTGACATGATTGCATTTATATGCTTACGTAACATCTACATGCATATAGTTTGTCTAAGGAAATTATATACCTGTGTATGTATAATGAAATTTTAAAATAATATAACTACAAAATAGTTGAAAATAATACTTTTATCCCTACTTCTCAGTTATTATATGTATAAACTATATTTATATGTATTATTTTTAAGTCCAAAGATGAATCTAGTTTTACTGAACTGCAATTAATAATGAGTGATAGTGAAAACAAAATTCATGACATACACATTGCTCCTTAGCCCATCAAATGTCTGGGATCTGCCATCAGCAAATAAGCTGGTTTCTTAACAGTTTGGCACTCCACTTCCTCCTTCATTTACCTGTGGATGTGAAGTGGACTAAAGAACTCAGTATTTTTAAGTTGTTACAAGTATTAAAATCTCTTCTTTTACTTCACACTCCTAAGGCAATTTAGGCTGGGACATATGCCTAAATTATGGCTAAGACACTTAGTTTTGTATTGCCACATTTATAGGAAATAGGCAAAACTACCCAGGAAAAGAAAACAGTTTCATACATGAGTGTTGTTTCTTCTTAATATTGTCAAAAAAAAAAATGATAGTGGAGATTGATTGAAAATATTTTAAATAAAGAAGGTGTGTTGATCATATAAGCTGCCTTAAATTATATATGAAAAATAACTGTTTAAATTATAGAAAATAATTATATCAAAGAAGTCAGAGTAAATAAACAATAAATTTTGCAGTATATTTTTCTATGGGCTTTGTGACATTATTTCGTGGCATTTATTAGTTTGCCTGTCTGCCAATAATAATGTATTTTATTTAATTACTTTATTTAAATATCTTATTTATGTAGCAAAGAACCAGTGGCTTAACATACAGGAGCATTACAAGAGTAGTATGATTAACAATGTGACCTTTTCTTTTTGTCTTTAAAAATAAAGACTGTTTTAACTGTATAGAAGGTGAAAAAATTAAACCAAATGTTCATGTTAAATTTCCAGTATTCTTGGGATAAACTAGATGTCATGAGATTTAATATCAGCATTTTAAAATATAGCCTAGGTTAAATTTTAAGTTCCAGTTAAATTTTGAGGAAAATATGCTGAAAGCATAGAAACATAACCAAGTTTTGTGAGCCAGGGTGGGTTGTCCTGAATCTTCTTCAGACATCTTTTCAGCATTGAGTTTAGTTTGCTAAATTTGGTGCCAATTTGTTAATCGCCCCAGCATACAGAGAGCTGATCTTTGAATGATAAGGCTGATTTACATCTGTGACTTTGGGAAATCAATACCATTGTTTACAAATACACACTAGGTACTTAAATAAATAAGAAGCCCTTTTCTTAGGTCACATAACCATCTGGGTGGACACCTAGGGAACACTCTCAAATCTTAAGATCTTCACATTTTCCTACAATTAGAGTTGAAGTAACAGTAGAATTGACATTCTAATAAAAATCACTGCTACTCCTTCAAATTGTTCATAAACTAGAGTCGGGGTAACCACTTAATGTGTTATTTGTCAAGGAAACCTCAAGAATGCCTTTTCTGCTATTTGTGCTTTCAGAATATATAGAGTAACAATCATGTGCTACTCAACTAGACAAAGAAAGACCTGAGAGCTTTAATATTTGTCAAACTTTCATGATATCAATCTCTCATAAGGTTTCTTTAATAAAATCCCAGTTTGTCTGTTATATGCTCTCCCTTCTGCAGTGTTCTGGCCATAGCTCCCTTCCCCTCCTCCTTACGAGAACATTCTCATGCCTTCTCAGTAGTCTTTAGAACCCTCAGCCAGGCAAGAAAATTCATCTCTGTTATCTGTGAATACACTAAAGAAATTAAGAAGAAATTGAGTTACTCTCAGCATTCAGGTTACAGACCTGTTAACCATGTGGTGTCCTTAAGACTGCTTCCAACCCACAAACCAGAACATCAAAGCTGCTAATGCAACTGGAGGTAGGGAGATAGCCTCTGCTTCTTATTGCCCATAGTGCTTCCCAACTTGGTGTATTTCTTCTTAGAGACTGTGAACCTGTTCATTTTTTATTAGCAAAGATCAAGGAAGTCCTCTATAAAATGTCTAGTTAAGCTGCTCATCATTGAGAAAAGCAGCCTTTTAGCATTCCTGTGCTTCTCCCCCACCACTCAGTTTCAGAACAGGAAACGCCCATCTGAAAAGCAGTTGTGAGGAAGAATATATTTTTTTAAGCATTTCTCATACATATACATTTTTGTCTTATTGTCAATAATTCTAATTTTAATCCTGGTGAATATCGATAGCTAAAATGGAATTTGTCCTTTGATTAGAAACGAGATGGACTGTTTTTAATTGCAGTTCTGCCTCTTAGAAATTGGCTCAAAGTCCTTGCTCCAATTGAACAATCCTATTACTTACCAGAGGCTGCAAGGAAGGCCCTAATGTGCTTGAGTTACCATCTACAGATACGCCACACGTCCCTAGGCAAAATTTTAGCACATTCTTAAAGACTTTTTCTGCATCACTAACCCCTCACCCAGTCTAAGCACCTTATTTCAGTTTACTATACAACAGCTGCTGGATCACCTTGCATGTAAATGACCCAGAAGACTTGGTTCTGATGAACCATCTGATATTGGTAAAGAGAGTCTTTTCCATGACTTGCATGATCTCATCCTCACCTTTTCCTATTCAGTCAAGTTTAAAATTAAGTTAATAGAACAAGGCCCAGTGGTGATCCTGACAGAACTTCAAGTAACACAAAGGACACTGTGAACCTTCATGTCAGGACTGAAGGTGTAGGCTTCATGTGAAACACAGACCACAGAGCTCTTTGGATGAATGCAGGTAATTCCTTTGGAATTAAGGTCACATGCAGGTATAAGTGAGACACCAAAAGGTAGAATTAAGTGAGTAGGTCTGGTAATCTAAAGGTTAAGCAATCCACGTACCTGGAAGGAAGTAGTGTCCTTGGGAACTGTCCAAAGTGCTGAATAACCCAGGGCTCTAAATCAGTGAATCCTGCCTGACCTACTTCTTCCGGTTGTCTGGAATGTTACATTCATGATTTCACTGACCACTCACACTAGTTGTCTGCCTCACCATTAACTAACCCCATGTCCGCTGAGCTATGCCTGGATTCTCATTTCATTTAATCCATCTACTGACATCATCCACAGTCACGTTCCCGAGCAGCACTTCTGTTTAACATACCGTACTGTATTTTGATGTTGTGCTTTTAAATTGAAAGAAAGCTATTTTTCTATCTATTGAAGAAGCTATTGATCTTAAAGTTAAATATTTCCTTTGAATGGGCATAAGCTCAATTGTAATATTGCCTGGATTTTTAAGAAGACCAAATTAAGACCAGCAAATTATTTGGGCATCCGACAGAATATAGTGCGAATGTGGCACTCACTTTCACCTTAATGCTGTGGTTCCTCATAATCATTTACCTTATTATGTATGGACTTCAGCCTGCTGCAAGCAGCTCACCTAATTTCTTTTCTTTTTTTTTTTTTGTGAGGAAGATTGGCCCTGAGCTAACATCTGCCAATCCTCCTCTTTTTGCTGAGGAAGACTGGCCCTGGGCTAACATCCATGCCTACCTTCCTCCGCTTTATATGGGACGCTGCCACAGCATGGCTTGACAAGCAGTGCGTCAGTGCGCGCCTGGGATCCGAACCAGCGAACCCTGGGCCGCCACAGCGGAGCGCACACACTTAACCACTTGCGCCACCGGGCCGGCCCTCACCTAGTTTCTTAAACAATTTTACAACAAGGACTGTGAAATTCAAGTTTTCTCCCATCTGCACAAAAAAGACCGCTGTCCTTCCTGGTGTAGAACATAAAATTCTATAAAAATTTAAGTATTTTTTTTTATAATTTTATTTATTTATTTATTTTTTCCCCCAAAGCCCCAGTAGATAGTTGTATGTCATAGTTGCATATCCTTCTAGTTGCTGTATGTGGGACACGGCCTCAGCATGGCCGGAAAAGCGGTGCGTCAGTGCGCGCCCGGGATCCTAACCCGGGCTGCCAGCAGCGGAGAGCACGCACTTAACCGCTAAGCCATGGGGCCAGCCCAAAAATTTAAGTATTAACCCCAAGTAATATTCTAGGAAAATAAGTCAAGCACTCCTATGATGAAAGAAAAGATATGACAAATTTAACATAACCCTATTTCATTTTACTAAAATCAACATCAGTTGTTTTTTTTAGCATGACCTCCATGTGTTTATTATTGACAATTTGAATCTCTGTTCTTAATCAAGATAGCATTGAGTCATAAAGAGATACTCCATCCTAAGAAAAATCATTATTGGTACTATAAATAGTCTTGAGAAAAGCCATTCTTCTATCAGTACAAGTTTCTATCCACTGAAATGTAGATAATGTTTCCTGAAGGGCAGATCAATACTTAAATTGATGCTAAGATTGTTGTCATTCCAGGAGACCAAAATGAGATAAAATTTCTCTTTTTTCCCTTTCCCTTATACCCTATTACAATAGAAAATTTTTACTATGTAAGTTATAACCTCTAAGACAACAGTAGATTCTTAGAGCTTGCAGTTAAAAGGATCCAGCTGTTATTACATATCCAGATTGTAACATTTTTTTCTTTTGATACTTGCTTCTTTTTCTTTCTTTTGGCAATATTCCTACTGTGGAAGATTCTAAGCCATGCATTTGGGTGTTCATTTTAGGAACACTAAACATTTCCACATAAAGCTCACTAAATGTTTGACCAGTAGAGGAAAAACACACTTAGTAAAGTTTTACACCCCTTTGAGATCTTATAATGCCAGTTGTTTTTCTGTAAGTGATTCAATTTGTGTTCAGAGCTGTTGACTGAGTGTATGAATCTTGTATGCTGCTTTGCTCCTGTGTAAGGCACTAAGACTGAAAGTGTTATTGTGCATTAATATGTGACAAAATTCCCCTTTGGTTTGCGACTTTTGTAATAAGCCCAGCCTTTTCCATAATATGTAATACAAATGCCTATTTCTAAGGACTTTTTCCTCCCAAAAGAAACTAGAAGGAATGGACCAAGCAATTAATTAACTAATTTAATATTATCATATAAATTATAACTTAAAGATTAAAATCAAGGAAAATAAAATAACTTGTTTGCTATTTCCTAAAGTACAACATTAGCCAGTTTACTGTTAGTTCTACACATTTTTGTTCAGTTGTAGCTGAAAGGAACAGAAACAACCTTCTGGAAGTATATTATTAAAATAAACCCAATATTCATGGGCGTGGGACTGACTTCTTGAACTCTCTCACAACCCATAATAATATTACGTAAAGCCTTGGTTTCCAAAACTGTGATATTCAGGGTTTAATTCCTTTCCCTCAAGCTCATGTCTTTAATTGCAATGATTTTCTAACTCCTGTACACATCACCTATAAATTTTTATCTGAAACAAATTGAGACTTTACTTGAAAAAAGATATCGTGCCCCTCATTTAGTGAGAAGAAAAAAAATGCATGACTTAAAAAATGTTACTTATATTTCTCTCCACTGCTTCAACAAGCAGAACCTACCTGCCTTTGCTGATTGGGTGAATATCTTCAAATCCTCTGAGTTGTTTTTCTGAGTGGGCAAAAAAATGGATAACAATATTGATAATAAACATTTCATATTTTTTATGTGTATATTGCTGCAGCTATGAATATATATTGAGATATATTCACAGGATCTTACAATTCCATGACTTTCAAAGACAGTAAATTTACTTATTCCATAGGAGGCACATGAGAGAGTCTTGATAAATTGATACAACAGTCTTCTACATGAGAGTCCGTATTTCTCTGAAGTAACATCGACATAATGATGGTCAGTGGCTCTTACCATTAGTCTTAGACATATAGACCTTCCCAAAGGAGAAATTTTATTTACCCCAGTTTTCTCAGTGGTGCTCTAATGTCCCCTTCCTGTCAAAGTTCCAAAGGAGAAAGGTAGTTCCTATCTCCTTTCAGAGACTTGTTTCATACATCAAAAATTTGAAAACTATAACCCAACATCCTACTCTACAAAAGTCATTTTTGTATCCGAATTTCAAATCTGAAAAATAAAACTTCCTGAGACATTCTTTCCTTGTATCTTCTATACTCCTGATCTGAGGGACAGAGGAGTCTAGAATCTAATTGACCATGTATCTGTTATTTCTCTCAGGAGGAATAGAAATCATAAAAAATAGAAAAAACAGTGCCCTAATTTTTATTGCTAAGTAAGTCCTTTATTTCAGAACATCAATCTCGATCTCCAGCAAAGTTACAATAGATATAGATGGCTTTATGAATTGTTTTTATAAACTGCATCTTTCATTCAGACTGTGCACAAAAACAATATCTGAAACTTGAAGCCTCCATTGATCATGCTGCAAAGTAGGCAGATAGACTAAGTTCTCTGACTAAAAATTATGAAGTAACAGTTCTCAAAACTACCCTGCTGGCCTGTGTTTTAAGAAAAATCATGTTGTAGAAGATTCACACCATATGAAAGCTCTTCCTTGTGGGAGGCTTGGAAACTCTGGCAATTATGGAAAATCATTTATAACACTAGATTAAATTTTAGTATACTGAAGCAGTCAGTCCCTCCTTATATAATAATCAGTTCTCTTAGATCTGTTGCAGGCAGATTATGTACGTAACCACCAGATAAAACCAGGATCAAGTGGTCAACATAGCTTGGCTGCATGGGACTGTTTCCATTAAAGACTCTACAAATGTGAATTTTTAGGAACTAGTAAAAACACAAATTGATACTAGTTACTAGTTATAACAAAATGGAAGGTTTGACTTAGACTGTCTTCAGCCTATATATATATTAGCTGTGCTGGCCTCTTTTCTGTTCCTCGGACAGAACAAGCACATTCCTACCCACGTGGAATCTAGCATTTGTCTTTTCATTTTCCTCGACTGCTTGTGTTCCAAATAACCACGTGTTCCTTTTTCTTACTTTGAAAACTCTTACCTGACAGCCTTATCCAAAATTGCGCCTACTGACCTTCTCCATCCTCTTCCTCTGATTTATTTTTCTTTATTGTACTTGCTTTAATTGAACATATATTCTATGTCCATTTGTTTGGTTATCGTCAGTATCCACCCACTTAAATTTAAACTTAAAGACTTCAGAAAATTTGTTTGGATCACTGCTAATTCTCGAGCTTAGAGTGGTCTCTGGCAACTAGGAAGCACTCAATGAATATGAGTTGAATGAATGAATGAATGCCCAGGTTCCTTCCTGAAACCCAACAATGGGAACCCCTTAGTCCCCACATAAAAGTTCAGCCTGGCCTGAGACCCTGGGACACATCCGGGACACATCCACTTCCTAATTCAAATACTCTAGGTCAATAGTTTGGAGCTGCAGAATTAATTTGGCCTCAGAATCCTGTCCTAGATTAACCTTGTATCGTAATTGTAATAATTTTGTTCTTGTCTTAATTCTTGTGATTAACCTCATGAGTCCCTGTTCTAAGTTCTCATACAAGTTTCTCTCTCAGTACCCTACAAACTATAACACTTTCTCCAGAATTTAGTTCTTCTCTTGCTATGGCCATTCCTCACAGTCTGGTTTTCTCTACAGTAATTCATGGTACATATGTCAAATTACTCAAACTCTAAACCCAGTAGATTGTCAACAAAACCATATCTCCCACTAACTCCCCTCCCAACCCAAGTTCCATTGACTGTACCACCTAACTACTTCTTGGACTAATGGTAATTACCCTTTCCTATAACCCCTGTGTTTGTTCATGCTCTCTTTATTTTTTTCCAAAAGTATTACAAAGATGTTCTTGATTTCTCTACCTGTAGTACAGAAAGTCAGTGGAGAGTTGGAGAACAGAAGCAATGAGGCCAAACCAATAGGAGAGATAGAAAGCTCCTGGGATAGATTGGAAAATATGCAAATTCAGAAAGTTATTTCAAAACAAAGGAACTAGAATGTGTGTTCTCTCACTAAAGAAATGTAACGGCATTGTAATTAACGTGGTCATGTGATGCTTGGAATTTATTAGGTATTTCACTAACATTTTCTGGCTGGTTTTCAATAAACTGTAAGGGAGCACGAGTTTGTTTAGTATTCTTTTATTCTTAGGAGAATTAACGGAAAGGAAATGGAAATAACATTTTATTAGATTATTAATTATACACTGCTAATAAGATTTCTACACTCCCCTCACTTCTCTCTTTTTTTCTTTTTACATTAGGGTGGCTTTAAATTTTCTTATAGTATATGAAAGTTTGATTCCTTTCACTAAGCAGTTAATGGATAAGATGATAAATCTGAAAATTTCATATTTTGAATTTGAATACTGATGGTAACAAATACTTAACACAATATAAGGAGTCAATAAGCGAAAAGTTTTAAACAATATACAGGAAGCTTAAACTGAGAGGAACTTTATGATGATGAGTAGCTGAAAGGAAAAAACTGGATTTAAAATTTCCAAATGAGTTTTGTTTCCTTTTCTCCCCTACCTCCATGCCATATCTGAGGATATTATAGCAAAGGGCATGCATTTGGCTAGAGAAACCTGTCTTTTGGCCCTGTGACCTGATGATACTGGAGGGTTATTTCCCAAAGGGATCTCTTTCCTCTGGGCTAACCCACAAGAACAAAAAAGTTTCTCCAGGTCAGGTCCTTCAGGATCATTTCCAAGAGGATTAGATATTTCTGATTTTCTGCTCCCACTCTCTGAGGGTGAGAGTAAATTGTCTCCAGAAAAATCTTTTGGTGCAGCTTTCTGGTTTCCCTGGAGGTGAAGCAAGTGTTATTATACTTGGACTGAAGTGTAACCCATTGCAACAAAGAGCAGTCCTATCATTTCTACCTTCAAGGATGTCCAGGAATACTCATTTTCAAATAATATTCGCAGCTTCGGTAACCTTAACTTCTCTCCTCCCTCCTCCCCTATTTTCCCTCAATTTAAGAGTCGCATTTATGGTAAAATGTAGCAGTAAATTAGAAGGTGATGTGTGCAATGGTTTATGTAAGGGGGTGGCGGGTGGAGACTCCTGGAGGCAGGCACACTGACAGCCTGACAGTGACTGAGGACAGGGGAAAAATACAAAAAGTATGCAGAAGAAATTAAAAAAACGGAGTCATCTGGGGTCGTTTGTTACAATGGGAGCACTCTTCCATCTCCCAGAGGACAGCAGAGGATTGCAACGCAGCACAGCTATTGATTTTCCTAGTAATGACCCTGAGCTATCCAGAAAAGGTTAAGTTATATGCAGAAAGGTAATATTTGAGAAAGATTTCCTTCAAAGGTGATTAAAATTTAAAAGTTTGAACTTATGAAGGGAAAGGCTAGAATATTGACAAATAGAATACCACATTCTCTGAAAATGCCAAGCAAATGAGATGCATCTCTTGGTATGAAATATGTTAACCATCCTCTGTCTAGAAGCTATCTATAATATGTATTCAAATTAACGCTTGATTAAATTGCTCAATAATTAATTTATAAATGCATTCTATAAATGCAAAGAAACCTGGTGTTCTTATATGCCCAAAACAATCTAAGCATATGTAAATATACTTAAGAAAAATGACTAGATAGTTTCCAATTATAATGAAGTTGGAAACTACATTCTCTTTGGCCCCAATAATGTTTGCCATTTTTTTTAGTCAGAAATTCTGTACATTGTATATTTGCAAAGCAACCTAATGAATGTGCTAGATTTAAAATTGATCTACAAAACTCTTGGTGCATTACCAAATTGTTTAAAATTAATGTATTAATAAAATGCAGATTTACAAGTTCATCCATTCTTTTTTTAATCTTAGCATAATAGTAGGTTGATTTTTTTTTACCTTTTGAGACACTTACCTGACCCCCAAGGATCTTAAGGAGTGAAGCTGCAGACCACTTTCTCAAAGCCCATGTTTACAGTTAGGGAGGATATAATACATCATTATCTTGGTTTATTTTCATGAAAAGTCCACATTCAGAGAGTGTTATATATACTCATCTTAGAAGCAAAATATATTAATTAGAAGTTAAAGCTATTTTACCCTGGGTAGCTTTCTTGCCCCATTATATTATCACATTTGCCCTTCATGTTCATGGTCCTGCCTTTGTGCTAACCTTCATTTTAGTACTCTCCTTGTTTCTTTGTTTATTTTTAATATTTAGCTCCTGTCATATTTTCGTTCTCTCACAATTTCGATTTTCTTTTTACTGATCTTTCAAGTGTTTTGTTTCTACCAAAAGCTCATTGACATTATTTGTTTTCTTTATGTTGCTTTGTTTATCCTTTGACTTCTGCTGAAAATTGAGAATCCTATGTGTATTCTCTACTATATTCATACTGTATATCCTAAAAATCCTCCCCTATTGGGACATGTTACATTTTATACTTCTGTTGGTCTTATTTCTTGGTTTTGGCTGTTACATTTCAATAGTTTTTTTTCACCTGTATAGCTAGAGGGAACAACAATGAGAATAATGGAGATGATATTTACAAATGTACCCTCAAGGCAGTGGCTCATTGTTGAATACAGCAGAAATTTAACTAAAATGACTTCTCTGTCAGGTATAAGAAGCAACTCTGTCTTAGAAATGGACATACTCACTGGTGTTGTGTTGAAACGAAAGTTGTGTGGTTTGGCATGTTTCACTCAAAAACTGATACAATTTACACTGATTTGCCACACTTTCTATGTTATTACATAAGCCCAGTGGTACATTGCCATCTGCCCTGTTGGCAAATGGGTCCTACATACTTCCCATTTGCCTAAATGAAACTAATCATTTCAATTGATATTTTATCTTCATCATTTAATAAATTATATCATATCCTTGTAGTTCCGAAAATATGACATTTTCCTCTTTTATAATTCTTTAATCTTCAAATTCTCATCCATTTATGTAGGCAGGCCTTCTTAGTAGTAATTAGGAGGCTGCCGGGGGGAATAAAAATGTCTCTGAGTATGCAAAGATATTGAGCTAACAGAGAAAGAAATCTACTTTATTTTCATTTATTATTTTTTCTCATTTTATTTTTAATTTAAAATTTTACTTCATTTCTAAACCATCCCCTGTTAATGCTCATTCTCAGCTCAACTAATCACATTCCCTGTATTCTTGTTGCTTATTATTTTCTATTCTTGGGTATCCTTGTTATTGATTTAATTCTATTATATACAATTTGAGATCACACTTGCTTCCTGGTAGACTCCTATAACTTCTTATTACAGAATAGGACTCAGAAATGTTATTTAATAAAATTATTTATATTCCTCCAACATGGGTTTCCAGTTACTCAAAAAGTGTTTTTGCTTTTCATGTTTCATTTATATTTTATATAACTCCTCTATTATTGAAAAAATGTATCCTAATGGTATCTACTTGTCAGAAACAATAATAGAGGTAGAAATCATATAGGAGTGTAGGGAAGCATTCCCAAGAGTGAATGAAAGTAGATTACGCTGCCTCAAACTAACAAAATATTGATCAAGATCTTGTCAAAGGTAACAAAATACATTAAATATGAGCATGAAAATATTGAGATGGCAGGTTGAGCAGCTAGAATTGGGTTATGAAGGGAAGCTGCTGGGGGGAAGGGATGGCCAGGGTGCTGGAGAGAGAATGGACTTTGACAGGCCCTGCTAAGGCAAGGCAGATTCAAGCTGCAGAAGAGTCATTCGCAACATTTTTATGCTAGCAATCCACTTTCAAGTACAAGAATTGTTGGCAGTGCACTTGAAGGAATTAAATACAAATACAATACCACACTGTTCAGAGATGGGTGATTGTCTGATGGAGTTGTTTGCATCCCAGGCTGCATCTGTGTGTTCTAGAAAGTTCTCATCTCTTTGATGTCAACTAAACCATACCACCATGTCCATCACATCTTCTGACAAACAACAGTGGAACAGAATCTGTCCTAATTTGCAGCAAAAAATAAGTTCTAAACATGTATTAAAATGCAGAGGATAGCCAGTGAAGGGTTGCAGCGTTCTAGGGAATCAAGGCATTGGCAGGGAACCACTGTGGCCTAGAGGAAGCCAGAATTGTTTGTCAAGCATGCAGTTGAGGCCTGGGAATTGCAAGTCCAAATGCGGGTCTTGGATTTGCCATGAACTTGGTGTTGGACGTTTACGACAGGGATATAGGAGAACATGAGCACTGTATTTAAATGACTGATGAAGTGCACATGGTAGGGAAATGAGACTCGTTCTCTGTGACCTTAAGGAGTGGAACTAGCACAAATAATAGATAAAGAAACCAAGATTGTGGCCTGATATTAAGAAATTCTTTCTAATAGCCGGGGCTGATGAAATAATAAACTGAATGCATTGGTAAGTAGTTGCTGGGGTTGCCAAACATGGACTAAGTTTGAGTTCTCTTGGCAGGGATGGTCTGAAAGGGATACACGCATGGACATATATTTGGATTGAAATAACTACAGCCTCAAAACATCAAAAACAATACTAGATGTGATGGTTAATTTTATGTGTCAACTTGACTGGGCCATGGGACGCTCAGATATCTGGTTAAACATTGTTTCTGGGTGTCTGTGAGGGTGCTTCCACAAAAGATTAGCATTTGAGTCGATGACTTAAGTAACGCAGACAGCCCCCCCCCCCCAATGTGGGTGGGCATCACGCAATCTGTTGAGGGCATGAGTAGAACAAAAACAAGTGAGACTACATCAAATTAAAAGCTTCTGCACAGCAAAGGAAACAATCAACAGAGTGAAAAGACAATCTACAGATTGGGGGTAGTATTTGCAACCATGTATTGAATAAGGGGTCAATCTCCAAAATATATAAGGAACTCCTGCAACTCAAGAGCAAAAACAAAAACCTAATAACCCAATTAAAAAATGGTCTATGAACTTAGACATTTCTCCCAAGAATACATACAAATGACTAATAGGTATATGAAAAAATGATAAATGTCACTAATCATCAGGGATACATTTGACCACTAATGAGATGGAATACGTGGTGCAGCTTTCATAGAAAGCAAGTTTAATACAAAGGAAGAACTTTGTTAAGTGTCTCTGACTCCTGACAAATACTAGCACTGCCAGCCCTGGAAACTGGGCTCTACCACTGAACCACTGCCATTGCACCCTAGATACCATGCTTAGCTCTCTCTGTGTCTTAAGTCAATCATTCCAGATTCAAAGTCCTCAGGAAGACTCTGACTGACTGAAATTAGATCACATGACTGCACCATAGCTGCCATGGTTCAGGGTGCTATTTCCTTTCTTACCTCTGCAGTGGGAGGTGGATCCTCCTTTTCACAGTGCTTGCACAATGGTAGATTTCTCAAACAGAAAGACAAGGTTGAAATCCTGGACAGACAAACAGTGGTGTCCAGCCCACCCTCAGTATTACAGGCAGAGGCACTTGACAAAGGACAAAAGTCTTTGTAGGAAATATGTTCAAAAAGCAATGACCTTTGGATTATTATTGTTAATATAATTCGATTAGTATCTAGGGACTTGCCAAACCTTGGAAAATTTGCCCTACATTTACGAGTTAGTATAAAGGATGGAGAAGGGAGTAAAATTTTAAAATAGAAATGTTGCAATATTTTTTTTTATAGAAGAAACAGCTCACATGTGAAAAATAGATGCAAAGAGAGCAGAAAATGTAAAGGAAATTATGGGAGGGTTATGTTAAGCAGAATACAAGGTTGTGTAAACTGCAAGACAAGGGGAAATTTTATAGAGCAGTCACTTTATATACATTTTAAAACTTTACTGATGCCATAAAATCCAAACACTATAATCCTGGATTCTTTGTCAAAAGTAGACCATCACGTGTAAAGATAAATTGAATTTCAATGTAAAAGAGAAACCAGAAGTAAACCAGTGTAATATTTTAGAGAATGTTTGCCCAACTAACATTTTAGAAAACATTTCATAAACTAGCACACAATGAAAAACATTTAAGAGAAAATGGTACAGATGTTGGAATACCTATGCTATATATAACTTTCTCTCTCTCTTCCTGGTTCTCCTCTCCTCTTATCTTTGACCATTCTGTCTCATTTCACCTTGCTTATTACACGTATTGCTCTGCCTGGCCTCACAAAGTTGGTTAGTCTTAATTCTCTTTCTTCTCAGTCTGCACATACACCAATCAACTGGCCTCCTCTAAAATCTGTATCCCCAACTCAGATCTAGTTCCTAGGTCTGAACCTATATACAGCCTCCATCTGTAAAATTCTTTTAAATTGACTACACCACTCTGTCCCTCCTGTAGTCCCAATATCAGTAAATATTGTAGCTGTTTACACAATTGCCCAAGCCAGAAACCTAGGAGTCATCCTTGATTCCCCGCAGCATTCAAGTAATCTTCAAGTCCTTCCAATTCTACCTCCAAAACAACATCTCCCTAATGTGTGACCCCTGGTCTATTCCCAGTGTCCCCACCATTGTTCATGTTCTCATCATCTCAGAGAACACCAGTAGAGTCCTTACTGGCCTTTCTCTTGGTGCTAGAGTAATCTAATACCCAAATCTAATCATGTTACTTCTCTGCTCAAATAGCTTCCATCAACTTCTCCATAAGTTTTTTGTATGCCATAGAATGATTGGCCCTGTGGTCCCTGGCTGCCACATATCCCTCCACTCCACTAATTCCCCCCCAGCAAACACAAATTCCTTGAAGTTGCTCTAAAAGGTTACATTCTTCTACACCTCCATGGCTTTGTGCTTGGATTTCCCTCTGCTCCCCTCCAGGGTCCCCTGGTGAAATTCTGTTCATCTCCAAACAGACTTCAGTATGTTTTGTGCCCTGTGCCCCCTTATAGTCTTCATCACAGTAATTATAGAATTATAATATTTTGGTTGTCAGTTTTTTGTCTCTCTACCAGACTTTTAAACTCCTAGTACAGTTAATAGAATATAGTATTGGGCCGGCCTCGTGGCTTAGCGGTTAAGTGCGCGCACTCCGCTACTGGCGGCCCGGGGTTCGGATCCCGGGCGTGCGTCAACATACCGCTTCTCTGGCCACACTGAGGCCGCGTACCACATACAGCAACTAGAAGGATGTGCAACTACGACATACAACTATCTACTGGGGCTTTGGGGGAAGAAAAGGAGGAGGACTGGCAATAGATGTTAGCTCAGATCCGGTCTTCCTCAGCAAAAAGAGAAGGATTAGCATGGATGTTAGCTCAGGGCTGATCTTCCTCACAAAAAAAAAAAAAAATAGAATATAGTATGTACTCAGTGAATCTTTGCTGCATAGAATAGTAAAGAATGTTTCACTATGTAATTTTATATGTTAATCAGCGTTAGGTCCATGTAATCTTTCTCTTTAAAGGATCATGTTCCAATGTTCACCATCTCAGTGAACAACTCCTTATCCATTCATTTGCCTAAATTAGAATGCTAAGAATCACTCCTGACTCTTCCTTCTCTCTCACCTCCATATCCGTTCTATCACCAAGGCCAATCAACGTTACTTTCTAAACATCATTTGAATCCTTCCATTTCTCCTCAGTTCCACCATTACCATCGACCTACTTAAGATGCATTATTTCTTCCTATATTGCTGCAATAAGTCTCCTAAATCGCTTACTTACATGTAGTCTAGACTCTCTCCACTCCAATTTTCATATTGCATTCAGAGTTATCTTTTCAAAATGCAAAACCAACCCCACTTCTCTTCCACTGTCACCCCCACTCCCTACACACACACACACATACAAAAATCCATGGATCCATGGCTTAACTTTGCCCTTGAGAATAAGAAATTGGAGGCAATCTGGTTTTCCATCATTGAGAGTACAGATATGTAAAATGTGATGGGACACATGGGGTGTCCTTCAAAAGTAAGAAGCAACAGATTACATGTACTCCTAATTACATGAATGGATCTTAAGAACATGGTTCTTAATAGAAAAAGTAAGCTAAACACCATCTGTATCACAGTGCCATTTACATGAATTTAAATGTATGCATACAAAACAACAATTAATACCAATAAGGGTATATTCAAACACAAAAGTATGTTTCTTACACTTCCTGCTCCCATTCCCTGCTTCATTTTCTCCTTAGCACCTAACATCTAACCAACTCATGTTTTACTTATTTATGTCATTATTTCTCTGTTTTCCTCATTATAAATGTAAGCTCCATAAGGGATTTAAATCTATTTGGTTCGCTGCTATTCTCCCAATTCCTAGAGTGGTATGTGGCTCATAGAAGGTGCTCAATAAATATTAGTCTAATAAGTGAAGTTTCCTTTGGTACATTAGAATATCTATCCATGGGGTATGTGTGGGAAAATGGGATTCAGTATGAGGATAAAAGGCAATCAGTAAATTAATCAATCAAACAAATCAACAATAAGTGGGGAGACCAAAATCTTTCACATGATCTGCAAAGCCCTTCAGGTTCTAGTTCGTATCTGTCTCTGGAGCACCATCTCTCCCAGTGCTCTCCCTGCCCACCAATGTATTTCAGCCACCTGCTCCCAGTTCTTGAAATGCATTACGTTTCCTGACACCTCAGAATCATCATGCCTATTTTTCTGTTTATCTAAAGAACTTTTCCTTTTCATACTCCCCTATCTCCAATAGTTCTTGGCCTGGTTAAATCCTACTCATCCTTTAGACACCAGCTCAAAGGCCACTTCTTCAAGAAACCTAGCGGCACTCTGGTAGTCTATGGTACTATTGTTGAATCCTGTACTCAATCCTATTTCTTCTGGATATCTGTATATCTACATATCAGATGTGCTTATGCATTCAATTTTATGTTATTTCATTAGTAGCAATCTACCTCACCAGTCTGTAAGCTCCACAAGGTCAGGGAATGTTCCTGCTGTGATCATTATTGTATTTCTGGCACTACTTGGCACACAGTAGGTATTCAATAAATATTAGCCATTTGAATGAATGAGTCTCTTTTTATACTTTTCTCTGTGGCCTTTAACAAAAGAGAAATGTTATCTACCAGAATTCCCGTAAATCAAGAAAGCTTCACCTTTTGAAATTTTTAGTGCATTTCAAGGTCACTCTTCTTTCAAAATGGCCTCATACAGGTCTCATTGTCTCATCAGAAACGACATCAAGGTCACCAGCCTAGAAAATATTTCCCCAGAATAGTCATCTAACAGAGGTAGAAGGCAACAAGCTCATTTTTCAAATTAAGAGCAACCTATATTAGAGCATTTTCTGTCATTACTTGCTGCTTTAAGAAAAACATTTAAGTTAATTATGTACAAGAAAATGAATATTTCTTTTGCCTTCAAGCCAGACCCTATGCCTTGATCAGCTCAAAATTTTGTAAAAGATTTCGTACTTTTCATTATCAGTTTTCTTGGCACTCCTCAGTGTTTCTGTCACTTTAATTGGAAAAATACAGGAGGTCTTTGATGACTGAAAGAATGAGTTCCCAAACCCAGCAACCAGTGCCTGCGATTGCTTATTGTGAAAGGAGCTGACTTTTCGAAGTCAGGGAGCTGAAGCTTTGATCAGATTGCTCTTAAAATCACCGTTAACTGCCCCATTATTTCCCATTATTATAATTCTTGTTTAATCAATTAATTGCAACTCCTTTTCTAAAGCTGAAAGTGAAGAATAAATGAAAGCTGACAAACACAATCTGTGTGATAATATGAGTTTCCTTTTTAAAATGATGTTCCTAACCTCTATGTAGGTTCACTTTTTCCTAATAATGTATTTGATAGAAAAGGTTTTTCTATCTAAATGATCAAAGTGAGCATAAAAAACATTCTGTGGGGAGATATTTTTCTCATTCTACATAATTGTATACATGAGTCTTTGCTAATGTGGCCAATCTTGCATATGCCTGCACTTCCCATCCCTTTCATTTGTTTTATTCTTGTGAAAATGCTCTTAGATTTAAACAAAAATGCCCTTGGATAAAAGAACGTAGCATTTCCACTCAGTTCTGAGTGCAAAGACTCAATCAAATGTTCGCAAAGACTTGGCTTCAAACTATCCAAGACAAGAAATCTTCCAAAAGGAGAGAGAAAGTATTTAATCTTTCTGGAAATTACAACATATAGAGAGGAGGGAGTGAGAGAAGAAAAAAGACTGTATTCTTCCAGAGTTTTGGTTAGGAAAGCTGAAGTACAGTGGAGTTAACTTTCAAATCCTTGGAAGAATTGGGCAGTGGAACTGTCTATGTAGCTTTAAGTTAGGGGGTAGAGTCTACTGATGATTCCTCGTGTTCAAAGCTAAGAGATCCAGCTAAGTAGGAGTCGGACTTGCCTGCCTCATCATTACAAGGGGAAGGCAGCTTTTGTGCCCCTTATACTATATGCAGATGGGAAGAAGCCCAAATGATACACAAACGAGCCAAGCTTAATATTCTATGCTTGTGTTAATTCTTTCTTGTTTTCCTAATGTAAACCCTTCAAAGTCTGTAACTATATCTCATAGGTTACATTGCAAAGTGTAAAGATTTGGACTTCTTTGCTTTGGAAAAGGAAAGTTTGGGAAAGTAACGGGGTAGGGGGTATCATTGCCCAAAACATTCAGACATTGAAATTTTAAGAAGTTGAAATTACTCTAGCCTCCAGTAGGAATGCAGAATATGAATGCTGTTTAAAGTGCTCCCAAATACTGAAAGAAAAAAAAGGTTTTTGCAATGTCTCAAAGTAAACAACCAAAATTTCCTGGGATGAGGTAGATAGGACTTCTAAGATCTTTTATATAAAGCATATAACATGCTGATTCTCAGAAGGTGAATTTCAGAAAGAATGCCAAGAATATTCTTGTGAAAAAAAATTATTAAGAATGATTGACGAATAAACCACATTTTCAAATGTTTGGGACTATCGAGAGGAATATTTAGTTTATTGAAATACACATTTGCTTTACTCTAAACTATGAGAGGGATGAATCAGATCCAAGAATTAGACTTGCATCTTTCTGTAAATTATTGCCAGATAAATATTATTTTTATTTTGACAAAGAAATATATGAACATATTTTAAAAAGTCAAGTAGCACAGAAAGGCTCATATTTAATAACAAGAGTGTCCTGCTACGCCTGTCACCAACCCACATTCTCCTCCTTAGAGGCATCACTTGCAACTTCTTTAGTAGTTCAATCTGATATGTGACTATGTATTTAAAAATAATATCCTTGTACTGCTATTTTTTGGTTTATCAATTTTAAAAATTACATTTTGGGGCGGGCCCCGTGGCTTAGCTGTTAAGTGTATGCGCTCCGCTGCTGGCGGCCCGGGTTCGGATCCCGGGCGCGCACTGACGCACCGCTTCAATGCCCATGCTGAGGCCGCGTCCCACATACAGCAACTAGAAGGATGTGCAGCTATGACATACAACTATCTACTGGGGCTTTGGGGGGATAAAATAAATAAATAAAATCTTTACAAATAAATAAATAAATAAATAAATATTACATTTTGATTCCTAATCTAATAAATTATTTTTTAGCACTCTTTTCCATATACACACCCCCCACACACCTGTACCCCCCCTCTTCCCCTCCTGGGTAATCACAATTTTTTATTAAATTCACCCATGATTTATTTTATTATGATTATATAAATATTATTTACTCCTGAGA
This sequence comes from Diceros bicornis minor, assembly GCF_020826845.1. Taxonomy (NCBI): domain Eukaryota; kingdom Metazoa; phylum Chordata; class Mammalia; order Perissodactyla; family Rhinocerotidae; genus Diceros; species Diceros bicornis. The sequence goes on along the minus strand of NC_080742.1, from coordinate 16,346,216 downwards.
CAAGTGGTATACTATGATTTTATGTGTCCTTTTTCCCATGATTTAATAATTGCCTCATTTTTCCATTTGCTTAATTTTCTGATTATGTATTGCTAAATTTCCCAAATGCACCAATAATTTTACAAAATGCTGATGGATAACATTTTCGACACAAACACATAGGATAATTTATAAGTTCCTTTTTCCCCCTTCTTGCTTCAATCTGTTGATCATTCTTTTGTATGGCATCATGTTTTTATTTCATAGATATAACATCTATATTCTAAAACATTTGTCTTCTGTTCCCAGAAGAGTCTCTGCTTCCCCCAGTTTCTACTTTTCTCTTTTGGTCTCTGAATGTTGGAGGTTTCTACAGAGGTCGAGTGATTCTCGGCTGTGCATGTTCCAGGGTGAGGCAGTGAGATGCGTAGTTTAGAGGACTTATACCCCTCCATGTTAGGGAAGAGGGCTGTTGACTGGTGGGCTTCATTCAGGGGGACTGGGGAGCATCTTCAGGGGAAAGGGGAGCATCTCCAAACTTCAGTACTAGTAGGTCTTTCCCTAGGCCATTCAGTTTCTTCAGAGAAGAGCATTCCAGTCTCCTGCCTAGGGGTGCATGCCTGGTGCCTATATTCTGGGAACAGAGTAAGGGAAAGAAGCTGACACGTCCAGAGTTTCAGGGAGCACACTTCTGCTAATTGTCCTGTTTTTAGCTTTGCACTTCAGCCCAGGTGCCTACAGGGCATCCACAGTGTGCACTGACTGATCCTCTTTGGTCACTCTATGCAGGCTCTATATTTCTGCTTCTTATTTCTTCTAAGGTTAGTTAACTCTCCTCCATCTAAATTTTTTCTTCTAAAATTCTGCTGTCATCCTTGATCTGCTATTCTCTCCTTTCCTATTCTTTTTCTGTTCCTTTATTCCTCTATTATTATTATAGTAGGGCTTTAGAGATAGAAGAAGGGATAAAGTTGTGTTCAATTCTCCATGTACTTATCTAGATAAACTTAAAGCATTATTAAGATAATACCATGTTTTGAAGGAATTGCGGAGATATTTACAAAAAGATATCCTATTTCACTGGTCTTTAAGAAAAAAGACCAAGGGTGAACATTTTAAACGATTGACTCCTTGGCATTGAGGAGTTGGGATGGAATATTGGGCACGTAAACATTCTGTTTAAAGGATTCTGATTCATTCCTCAACTTCTGTGGATAATTCTGTGTTCTGTACAAGAAGAGACAGATGTCCAAAGTTCATATGAAAGGGTTTCTCTAGGAAATGCAGGGCTCAGAGAGAAAATGCGCTGTGACATCCCTAGACAGCAAGAGCAAACCAGAGAGTCATGTCTGTCCTCCTGGTGGGCATGGATAACCTGGCCTGTCTGTGCCACTCTTCAGTGTCACACTGAGGAGTGACTCGAGATACCAAATTAGGGGAAAACCTGACCTGGATCTAGGAATTACTTGAAGTCAGACAGGACATACTGCAGTATTCATTGCAAATCTAGAAGTCCCAGGTGACTACTTCTGACTGTACAGGTTAGTGTTGTTGTTCACTGGAAGAGGAGAGTGAAAGAAATAGTTACATTGTTTCAGCAGCAATTAAAATGTTAACAGTCCGTATTTCTGGCTTTATTAAAATCTTATGTTAGTTCAGACTTGTCTATTTTGTTTATTCTGGACTTTTTTAGATCCTGGACTCTGGATATTTGTCATAGAGACTGAGGAGAGGGATGAAATGGTAATCACTTGAATGGATTAGGGAGGTTCTGATTTACTTCACATGCTAGATTATGAATGGTTTTCTAATACAGATATTGAAATAATTTTAATGAAGGTGAGAATGTGTCCTCAACGTATACAAAAGTGGAAATGGATAGTGAAAAGGTAGGAAACCAGATTTTATATAAATCCAAAGAAGAATAGCGATATGGAAGCCTTCATTTCCAAAAGTTGGTTTTTACATGAATAGATTTTAATGGTATTCACGTTAGAGGTCATATCCTAGAAATGCCTGTGACTATAATACTTCGGTATCTTTAGCTCCCTTTTTTACTGTTATATATAAAGTTTGCATTCGTTTAATTATACTAAATCTACATTTTCAGCCCAGGTCTATCCTAAACTCCAGACCTATGAATCCAGTGCCTTCCTGACATCTCCACTTGGATGTCCCATAAAAATTCAACTCAGTATGTTTGAAACTAGCTCATAATCTTCTTCCAGACTGCTCCTGGGGTACTTACCTGTTGCTGTGAGTGGTACCTAGTTTCACAAGCCAGAAACGTTGGTATCATCTTTGACTTTATTTCTCCTTTACTCCAAATAATCAAACACTGTGTCCTGGCGGTTCTATTTCCTAAGTTATTCCTCAAACATGTCCACTTTTCCAATCTCACTTCCCAATGGCTTGCCTAATTTAGGTGAGGAGAATCTTTATCCAAATCAAAAGCAACACCTCCCAATTGGTTTCCTTGTTTCCAGACTTGCCACTTTCTTGTTCATTCTCCACGATGTAACCAGTGACCTTTCTCTAGTACTAATCCAATCATTTGGATTAGTTACCCTATCATAGCCTTGCTTAAAAATTCTTCAGGGCTCCTCCTAGCCTTCCGAATGAATTTCAAACTCCTTAATAAAGTTTATTTGGCCTGGCTATCCTCTGCAGTGTCATGTCCTCTCCTCCGCCTCTTCTTCAGATACTGAGTTTTAACTCCATGTTTTCCTGAATGGACCATGCCCTCCCATAATTCAGTTTTCCCTCTGCCTGGACTCCTTTCACACAATCGCCTCCTCACCACCCTCGTTTACTAGACTAACCCCTTCTACCTTTCAGGACTCCACTTAGAGGCCACTTTTCATGGCAGATTTCCCCAACTGCCAAATATACCCCAGAGCTTGCTATCCTGTCGGGGAAGAGAGAGAATCCCCCTCCACCCTTTCCCTTAAGGTTCTTATGGCTGGCCAAATAATTAAAAGACAGGTTAGCAGGAGAAAATAACACCAAGTTTAATAACATGTATACATGGTAGAAACTAGGGAAATTGAGTTTCTCAAAACAATAGCAGAAATTCTCATCTTAAACACCATCTTCAGCTAAAGACAAAGGAGGATGTTGGGAGTGGGGAGGGAGACAGAAGGGAGACAGAAATTCCAGTAATCAAGGGCATGCAGATTTAAGTCTTCTCCTTCCATACTGAAAAGAGTTTTCACAGATAAGGCCACCCCCCCCCCCCCCAATACAGAGAGGGAGATACCTTTACAAATGGAGATTTCCCTTATAAATGTAAATGTTTGTCTGGCAACTCCTTGCAGGGCCACCAAGAAAATGTGGCTGGGAAGAGACAGAATTTTTGATAAGAGGGCTTGTTGGTGCCTTTCCTATTGTAACATCTATTTTACATTATATTACAGCCTGTTCCTTCCTGGAACAGGTCTTCTATGTTAAATTCTTTAGACAGTTAGTGGGAGGTCAAATGTCCATCAGAGAAAATAATCAAGGTAAAGAGATATATTTCAGGGTGGCCAATTTTGATCTCCCACAATCCTAAACACCCCTCATTGCATTCACCACACCTTATTGCAAGTCTTAATTTATGTATTTCCATGGCCACTAGACTATACAGTCTTTGAGAGCATATAGTTTTATTTTATTTACCATGATATCCCTAGAGTTTAACATACATTATTCATAAAAGGCATTCACTAAATATATTTTAAATTAATGCGTGACCAAATTTAGTTATATGGTGTTGAACCATTTTTCTTTAAAGATAAGCCCAGGAAGACAGTTACATCCAAAATAGTTCAGTATTTAGAAGTGGTTTTTAGAATACACAGTTTTTACATTGTATTCTATATCAGTTAATATAGTGATTAAAAAATGAAGAAATGTCACATACCTGTTTTTCTTTGATTATTAAATAGACTTATGCAAATTTTACCAAGTGAAGGATTCTGTATGGGGGTGAAAAACAGAGTATCAGATGTCACAAAATTTGTAGGAATATTGGATTGAAGATTTCAGAAGAAACCATTAAAGATATATTTAAGAAAAATCAAAATAGCTTGATATTTTAAATCCTTGTTCTCAAATCCTACTGCAATAAATGTCAATTTAACCATTAAGAGACTAAGTTATACAAGATCAATTACATTTACAGTTAAATAAAGATGAGAAGTGTGAAGAGAGTTGGGTATCTCAAGAGTCTACCAATATTTAAAACATTTAATGTTATGTGAATGATCTTTACTTTTTCCTCTATTTCTCTATTTCTTGTATCATTGCCTGGGTTCTTTGATTGAAATCCTATGGGTTAGGAAAACTATGATTTTTTAGCTTTCTGCATGTGGAGTTGAATTGGTTAGCCACATTGTGCCTGTGACTGTATTTCTAATTAGTCAGAGCTCAGTAGCATTGTGATCCAAGTCTTCTAAAATTAGTCATGAGGCTCCAGAGGAATTCACTTCATTTAGCTATTTTATGTAAAATTTTGTTTTAAAAATCTATCAGATTATCAATAATTTTAGGATATATCATAATATTAAATAAAAATAGCAGAATGTGTACTTCTCAAACTAGAGTATGCCCAGGAATTACTCAGTGCTACAGAATAAATTTGTTGGATCTTATATAACTAATTAAAGTCAGATTATCTCTTGTACCATTACATTTTTCCGGTTTATCTCTTTGGTTAGCCTCTCCTCTACCAATAACTCAGGAGCAATTCCTACTTAAAGAATTTTCTCTCAAACTTTCATTGTATCCTAAAATAGGCATTTCTCTAGTGTGGCAGTTCTCCAACTTTCTTTTCAACTTCTACACACAGGAGAGGTACATTTACACATCAAACACGCATGGACACACCCAGATTTCTGGCTGCAAAGTAGATTAAAATAGGGTCTATACAATTCCCTGGGGGCTAGCTTCTATCCCCCCTCTAACTCCCAGTTAAGTGATAGGCCCATCCACAGTATCTGTTGTGACCCCTCAGCTGAGAACTGTCACATTATTGGACACTGGGTCAAGATCAGGATTTCTTGATGATATTTGGATGACAAGCAGAGCTTTGGAAATAATTGGTAAACAAGAAGAAAGAATGTGCGTTTATTATTCTTCCTCAATAGGCTTTCCTAATAACTTCCTAAAAGGCATGTTAGACATCACCTGAGTATGGCTTTAAAGCTTGAAGCAGTTGGGAATACAAGAGCCTTCCTACCAAGGTGGCTCTAATGAATACAGAAACTTCACACAAAAAGCATAGGATTCAAAGTTAGAAGACTTGGATTTTAGTACTGGTTTTACCCATTACTAACTCTAAAAACTTTTGTTCTGTTACCACAATACTTGGTCCACATCCTTGAAACAGCCCTTACCACATTGTATCATGTCTGTTTTTCCCTCCAGGATGGAGGCTCCTGGGGCCAGAGGACTGATGTTGGCCTTCTTGTCTCCTCAGCATCTACTACTGAGTTGGCAGCCAATACTTACATGAAAGGAACTACACTTCTTTCCCAGGGCTCCGTTCCTTTTCTCTAATACTTTAACTCACTGGTGTAATATCTTCCCAGTGTCTTCAGTCCTTTCTTTCTTCCTTCCTTCCTTCATTCGTAATACAAATATTTTTTGAGCAGTAGTTCTGTTCTAGGAACTGAGGATACAACAGTGAACGAAACAACGTCTCTGTCCTTATGGAGCGTATTTCCTGTTAGGGAAAATTCTTGGTTTTGATCCTGATTCATGCACATTTCTTTTGATCTCTAGCCATAACCACCAAAGGAGAGCTGAATTACAGAGACACTCTGGGGTTATAATTCCTCTGGATTCGAAGAGTCCCAGGGACAAACAACCTCTCAGACCCATCACTCCACTCAAGAATATCTTAGTTTCTAACCTCTTGTGCTCCCATCTAGGAGCCTACCTACATCTTCAGGACACATAGTCAAGGTATCTTCTGCTTCCCAAGATTCTACTTTTTCCTAATTCCTCATCAAGCTTTGAGTACCTCAACACGGATCTTTCTATTTGCACTTCTTATTCTCCAATGAATTTTAGTGCTCCACAGTGAATAAAAATAATTCCCATTACACTAACTGATTGTAGTGCCAAAATATATCTGAACTAAGTGCCTAGCTTTCTTTTGAGGAACAGAGCATAGGAATCAAATGAATCTCTACATTCCAGGTCAAACTCTCATTGCATATAATCTCTCTGAAACTTGTTCTTTAGCAGCTTAGGTAGCAGAGTGCAAAACATGAAGCTCTTTGCTTTTTAAAAGCAGTAATTAAACTTGTTAGATGAGAAAGTAAACAAATCTCAGCATAGATGGTTTAAAAAGAAAGATCATTTCAGAAAACAGTACAATTTCTTGAACCTAATTTTATACTGAAATCAAATACCACTTTAAATTTAGGCACAATAAAATATTTGCCTTTCCACAGGTTATATATAGTTTCACATTAAGATAATTTGTTTTTACCCTGACTCCAAGCAGCACAGCACCAAATTGGTAGAGAAAAATTATGGGAAATGTTATCCAAAGTCTCTAGCCACATTAAATAGCACAGGATAGCAGACAGTAGGAATTAAATTGTAGAATTTGAGGACAATATCTTAAACATGACAAGCTTAATATCTGAGCTTCATGGTTCATCCCACAAACTGATAGCAGAGTCAGAAATTCTGATGAGTGCCAAAGAGGAACATATATGTGAGGTGGGCTGTACGTAGATTAAAAGAGGGGATGATGACTAAGTATATACAGTCCTATTAGTATAATTTAAGCCAGAGCTACCAAATATCTGTGAACATGTTAAAACTGCAGATTCTAAGTATCCACCCACCCAAACCCCTGAATCTGATATGATTTTGGGGGATTAAAACTGAGAATTTATATCCTTAACAAGAGCAGTTGCCTCAACTAACATTTCAGTACCACAGTTTTAACGCATTTATTCTGAAGCTATAATGAATGAAAATAGGAATAAAAGTTCTCAGACTTTGGACAATGTTTAGTCCACTGGAAGTGTGGAAGTTTGGGAAGTATATAATAAGAACTTGAATTTTGAAAAATGTCTTCTGCTTACTCTATTGCAAGTATCTTCTGCTTCTGTGTTGTTCTTGGAGACACCAAGCCCAAAATAAGTCTTCTACGTTCCTCTCCCCATTTGGAAGATAAACAAGAGTTGGTCATCTTCAAAAGAAAGCTCATGGGAGAGCTATAAGATGCACAGTACTGATGCCTCCTTATTGGTTACCAGGCTATTTTGGTTCTAAAACAAAAGGCCCAATAGAATTTCTCAGTCATGTCTCCCATGTAAGTTCTCCCTGTCTTCCGTCTCATCTAGCTCTGGTGTAGTGCTGCCACCTGTAAGTGCAACTCCAATCTTGTTTCTGTGTTTAAAGCTGTCCGCAGCTTCTAATTGCTAAAGAAAAAGAAAATCAGAAATTTTTAGCATCACATGCAAGCCCCTCTGTTCTGGTCTTTTATAATGTGTGCAGCCTATGTTCTGGCCATCTTGAAATAATTTCAATTCCCTCCAGCGTGCCTGCTTTCTCAGGTCTCCAAGTCATGGACTGGAATTCCCTCTCCCAATAGTTTCATGCAAATATTTATCTGTTCATTGCTTGGACAAGTAGAATGCTATGATTATATTTTCTTTCCTGTTTGGATTTTAAGTTTTTTCTCTTCTCTCTAGTTGAGTTTTTCTACTCTTACTGTTTGCCTTTGCTGTATCTTTATTCCAGGGCCTTCCGTCCCTTTGCTTCCGTCAGGGCTGGTGACTCTCTGCACCTGTTGCACAGTTATCATACTCATTTGTGGGTTGGATATATTTTTTCTGGGTTCTGTATTTTTTTTTCTTTTTTGGTTTTCTTTTTAGTCTTACTAAAGTTCACCTTTAAGTAAATTCTTAATAAAAGATATTTGCAGGATATATTTGCAATTTCTGAGTACTTGTCTGAAATTTTGCCCTCACACTTGATAGTTTAGATAGTACAGATTTCTAAATATTTTCCCTCAGAACTTTGAATTGCTGTTTCACTATCTTATCAGTCAGTGTTGCTCATACCATTCTGATACTCATTCCTTTTTAGGTTTTCTGGGTTTTTCTTTTTTCTTTCCTCGATGTTTTTAGGATTTTCTCTTTGTTTTTGGTCAGAGGTCAGTAAATTATGGCCCATGGACCAAACCCAGCCCACCACCTATTTTGTACATAAAGTTTTATTGGCACACAGCCGTGTTCATTCGTTTACATATCATCCATGGCTGCTTTCGTGGTGCAACAGGAGAGTAGAGTAGTTGTGACAGAGACTGTATGGTCTACAAAGCCTAAAGTATTTAGTTTCCAGGCCTTAACAGAAAAAGTTTGTTGACCCCTGACCCAGATTGTCTTAAATTTCACAACGATAGGTCTACATATATTACTTCCAAAAAATGAGGGGCCAGCCCGTGGTGTAGTGGTTAAAGTGCGTGCTCTCTGCTTTGGCGGCCCCGGGTTCTCGGATTCGGATCCCAGGCGCACACCAACACACCGCTTGTCAAGCCATGCTGTGGCGGCATCCCATGTAGAGTAGAGGATGATGGGCATGGATGTTAGCCCAGGGCCAATCTTCCTCAGCAAAAAGAGAAGGATTGGCATCAGATGTTAGCTCAGGGCTGATCTTCCTCACAAAAAAAAAAAAACTATTTGTGTGAGGCCTGCAGTGGATCCTTTCCATTTGAAGAAATGCTTTTCAATTCTGGAAAATACTCTTTTTATGTTTCCTTGCAAATTTCTTCTTTCATGTTCACTATTTTGTCAAAACCCCTATTGGTCAGATGTGATCTTGCTGGATTGACCCTCTAAGTCATTTACCTTTCCTCATATTTTCCCTCACTTTGTCCTTTTGCTCCCTGATCTGAGGAATTTCCTTGTTCTTATCAGCCAACTCTTCAACTTAATGTCTTTAAATTTTACTCATCATATATATTTTTTTAATCTTCAAGAGTCTTTTCTTATTCTCTGATTTTTATTGTTTGTAACATCCTTCTCTTGTTGTATTTTCTTGGCTGATTCTTAAGTTCTTATCTTGGTTCTACATTTTATGTTTCAGGCTTTTCTGAAAAGCAAGGTCATCCTTCATAGTCCGTTCTTATTGAGAATGAGAAAATAGAGAAGTTGACTGTGATCTCTGTCCACACATTTAGCCTCGTTTTAGGGAGAGTGGGTGAGCAGCCAACCTTAATTTTTCAGGTCCCAAATGCTTCATTTAAGAGAGATTTACCCATGCTCCAACTCCTATATTGTCTTCCTAATTGTCATCAGAGAGGTGTGTTTATTTGTTTCTTTGGCTAAGGGCTTAATGGATGTTACGGTTTTTGCCTTTAGTTTCATATATCATCCTGATTTCATTTACCCAGTGTCTTTTGAGTCCCGGGCCTCTCTGGGGTTCTGTTGGGGAGAGTCCACTTGCCCACTTGGGTGCAGTCCTTGCTCAATATATTCTAGCTTGTGGCTAGACGTGATTAAATTTTCTGTCACTCTATCCATTGTCCCTTTCAGAATTTTAATGAAACTTCTTACTCATTTTTGTCTTCTTTATTGTTGTAGGTTAAAATCTTTTCTAATCTTTTACAGGCTTTTTGACGAGGTTTGTTTCAAGAGGGAGAGGAGATAAAAACATATACTCAATATACTGTCTTGAAATTGAGTTGTTAGGTCTCTCTTGATATCATGTAAAATCTCTGAAAGCATTTTCTATATACTGCTCTCATGGCATTTCTTTCTTTCTTCTTCATGTTCTACTTGTTTATATATATATTTTATTTCTTCTCTAGACCATAATCTCTTTGGAGATCAGATGCATCTAGGCACATAGTGTCTCTTTAATAATATTTGTTGAAGGAATAAATTAATGACTATAGAGCAGAATGTCAGGGGGAGGAGTCTCTTGAAGAAAAGATAGAAGCTTCTATTTGGCTAGTGTATTGCAATCCAAGCACCATTCATCTTCATTTCTTCCCTGGAGATACGGGTCATCTCTAGATCCTGGCAATATCCCTACCTTTGGAGCAACTCTAAGGAAAGAAAAGTAAATTGTATTGCCCCTAAATGATGTCTCAAGAATTCTCTTTATTTTATATGATTAACGTATAGTGGAATCAATCACCACAGCTTTTCCCCTGTGGTGTAATAACCAAGGAGACCAATACCCAAAGTATTTCCTAGAGGAAAGAGATAAAAGGTAAATGACTTGAATGGCTTTCCTGTGGTTTCTAGAGCAATGACTTACATCACTAGCAAAAAGAAGTATTTGCACTGGTTTCAGTTATAAGGAAAACCAGTCATGATAAGCAACAGGAACTTTGAATTTTAGGTGAAAGCTAGATATGAGAAGCTTTCCCAGGTCCTGTGATCATCAAGGGAGGAAACTGTGGAATTTGTAAAGATGACTGAAGATTCTAGAGTCATGCCAGTCACCCTTGATGAGACCCAGGACCATCTCCAGAACTAAGCTGTTTTCTTGAAGTCCTCCAGACTAGAGGTCACTAAGAAGGCAATCTTCTGGAGTGGAGAAGAAGGCAGCATTGGCGTTCAAGGGCATTCAGCAACTCAGCGGCTTTTGCTTGGATAGCTGAAGCTGCAAATTACTATGCTAAACACATCAGGTAATTCATACAGGTAATAAATTTGCAGGCCTAACAGTCTTCCTGCAAACGACTGTCACTTCTGCCTCTCCCTAAAAAAGAAAAATATAATTTTAACTTTGTCTTCTCTCTTCAAATTGTTCATCATTGCTTTAGGGTACACGCATGAATGTGTGTTTTATTACCCATCTCAATTTACACTGTTTTCTGAACTGCAGTTTCATAGCAGTTTGTCAATATTATCTTTCCAAAAGGAACTGAGCAAACTGCCATGATGCATTTTTAATGGCCTCCTGGTGATAATTAAAATGTCATTTATAAAATAATAGACTGCTTGTTTTACCTGACTTCAAGTACCTGACTCAGTTTTACTTAGACTGCATTGCTTTTTCCATATTGAAGACCTATACTTAAAGTAATCGAAGAATGCTGTATTTCTTGAAGTGTAATAAAACTGCAGCAAATCTAACATACGCCTTCTCCAAGATGGCCTCATTTGTGGAGCACTTACAGTGCAATCTAGATCACATCTGGTGTCTTTGGCTCTCTGTTCTTCCCTACCAGATCTCCCACCACAGGGAAGGGTCAGAAATTAGATTCAACCAATTATTTTAAGGTGGCTCCTTATCCTTATCTTCCAGAAGTGATGGTGCAGGGTAGCAGTATTTTGAGAGGAAATATAGCATAGCAGTTGAGTGCACAGACTCTAGAGCTGTGTTTGCTGTGTCCAAATCCCAAATCCATCACTTATCAACCACGAACATTCTGGACAAGTTGCTTAACTACTCTGTGCTCAATTTCGTTGTCTGTAAAATGGGGATAATGGTTCCTCCACCATAGGGTTTTTGTGAGTTAATTGATGTAAAATGTATGGATTAGTGCCTGGCACATAGTAAGCCCTGTGCAAGTATGAAGCATTGTTATTATTATTATTATTATCATTATGAAGATTAGAAAAATACTTGCTTGGTTGAGGGTCCACTTGAAAAAATTCTTTGAGCCAGTCTGTAAAATTACCAAGGAAGTTAATTCTGAGGTGGGTTAGGAGTTTTAGGAAACAATAGCAATTATTTTTCTGTGAAGCACGTGGGAATCTTGCTTTAAGAAATCACTGGTGTGGCCTCACAGGATGAGCCCTGTCCTGGTAGTTAGGAGACTTAGGAATTCCAGTTTATTCAGCTTCCTGATGTTGGGCAGGTCATTTGTCCTGTTAGCCTCAGTTTCTTTATTTGTAAAATGAGGATATTGTACTAGATGAACTCTGAAATACTTTTTAACTCTAAAGTCCTGTCTCTTTAATCAATTGTTTGTAAATCAAAACACATTTTGAGTGCACTGGGAAAATTTGCCACTTAAAAGAGAATACTGTGGTGAATAGAAAGTGCTTTGTTTTGGCAAATCCTCCCTATTGATTCTGGCTTGTAAATGTGGCTGTTCAAAAATCAAGTTTATTTCAGCTGGCACATGTATCCCACAAATGCCCAAAGCAGGAAGTAAGAAGCTCTGATGTGAGCTGGACCACTCGTCTACAAGGAGCTTGCAGCCTTCTCTTGGCTAGACACGAGTACACCTGGGTGATGCAAGTTGTTTGAAACTAACCTAGCACCCTCTTCACTCCTGGAGAGTTGCCCAGATTCTAACTTCCATTTGCACATATGTCTTCTGCCTCTACCTCCTGCTGAGTCATCTCCCCCACCACACACACACACTGACTTGTAATAACTATGTGTATTTCATATCACCCAAGGGATTTTGAAGTTATTAATTAAATTAAATTCACTCCTTAGGGGAAAACCCATACACATATACACCAATACACGCTTTGAAGGTAAACATTGAATTTTTCTGTGCCAAAGAAAATGAAGAGGGAAGAAATATGGTAATTGAGATAACATGTTCCTCTGGATAATTGTCACATAACAAAAATGATAATTAAAGTGTAATGTAGGGAGAAAAGAGAACTAACATTGAAAAACACCTATTTATTTTATCACTAGAAGATAAGCATTGTATTCCCTAGTTTACAATTTTTTTTAAAGTTACACAAATATTCCTTGCCCAGAGTCACACACAGCCAGTGAATACTGGAAGACTGGAATATGATATCAGCAGAGGAGGCTTCATTCTGTTATCTGAAGTTCAAAACACCTATCTTGTAATTAAAAAAAAAAATCTACTTTGTTCACCTGCAACTAATATAACTGAAACCTATTTTAATATGCAAATTTATATTTTTATGGACCAATAAGATTATAAATTCTGGACCTTTAACTTTAAAAGTGGAATTATCTTATTTGTTGGGAAAATTACTTCAAATTTACCATATCCTTATGATTTTGAGGTTGGGGAAGATTCTTTTGTCCTACTGCCAAATATTTGATGCGTACATTTGAAATCCAGACAAACTGTGGAGAATGATATATGACACCAGCAAATAAAATGTAATCAGATGGCTAGAGCTTAGTCTACTGGTTTAATCCACTCACCCCAGAAAAACTCTGTTGGCTTTTATGAAGGTGCTACATTGTATTTGCAAATGCAATCCAGAAAACACATCCATTTCAGAAGCTTGTTAAAGAACAATAACTGAAAACAATTTAACTGGAAATCTACAGATAAACACTAAGTAGGAAGAACTGAACCACATTTTTAAATGAATTGCATTTAGAGGACTAAGTTAACTTGAATATAACCAGCAATTTACAAATACCACACAGGTATAAGTGCTCTGTGATTCTTATTTTAGCTTCCCATCATTGCTCTCGTTAGGTAGTAGTAAAGCTCTTAGCCAGAACACCCATTAGGATGGTTATTACTAAAAAAAAAAAAAAAAAAAAAAAATTAATAACAAGTGTTGGCAAGGATGTGGAGAAATTGGAAACCTGTGCACTGTTGGTGCAACCTCTGTGGAAAAAGAGTATGGCAGTCCCTCAAAAAATTAAAAATAGAATTACCGTATGGTCCAGCAATTCCACTTCTTGATATATACCCAAAAGAATTGAAAACAGGGACTCAAATAGGTATTTGTACACTTGTGTTTATAACAGCATTATTTATAATAGCCAAAAGGTGGGAGCAACCCAAGCATCCATCAACAGATTAATGGATCAAAAAAAAATGTGTTATGTACATACAATGGAATATTATTCAGCCTTAAAAAGGGAAATTCGGACACATTCTGCAGCATGGATGAACCTGGAAGAGATTATGCTAGGTGAAATAAGCCAGTCACAAAAGGACATACACTGTATGCTTTCACTTATATGAGGTATCTAGAGGAATCAAATTCATAGACAGAAAGTAGAATGTTGGTTGCTAGGGGCTGAGGAGAGAGGAGAATGGAGAGTTAGTGTTTAATGGGTACAGAGTTTTAGCTGGGAAGATAAAAATGTTCTAGAGATAGATGGTGGTGATGGTTGCACAACAATATGAGTGTACTGGATGCCACTGAACTGTGTACTTAAAAAGGGTTAAAATGGCAAATTTTACATTGTATATATTCTGCCACAATAAAAAAAAGGAAATTGGGTAGAAGAGAAGAACATAAGGGATTGTCAGCATTAGTTCAGTCTGCTTTGCTGCTTAAACCAGAATTTACCCGTGTGAAAACTTGGACCCTTGATTTCTGCATACATAAAATGGTAATCATAGTGCCAGATTCAAAGTTGTTTGACAGCATCAAATAAATTGTTGGATGTGAGGAAGGAAAAAGGCTTTTAGTGGGATCTCCTGATGTGAGTCCACTGCCTTTTCTACTTTTCTAGTTATACTGCTCAGCTGGCCAAGTTCATCCCCAGGTCAGTTCTGAGATGCTAATTGCATAGAATTCTTCAACTGTTCAAAGATGGAGAAAACTAACATTGCTGAGTAGTTCTATGTGCAGGTGTTGGAATGATGTTCTGCATACACCGTCTCTTGGCTGCAAAGCAGTTACGCTATTCCGCTTTTGCTAATAGGGTAACAAGCCAAGAAAGACTAAGCAACTTGACCAAGGTTGTACAATTTGCTGCATTCAGACATGATTTGATGATGGAGCCAATATATGAATCCATGTCATCTCTTTAAAATGGAAGAAAGAACAGGGTAAAGGGGGCAGAAGATTACCATTAATTGAGTGCCTGTGATTTGTTAATTTCTGATGCAGATTTCCCAGATTCACCATTCCCTGGATCCAAATAATGTTAATGGTGATAAACTACATGAAATGGGCTATTGCCCACATCTGATCATGCAAGACTGTAAAGTAACCCCACCCTGTCATTTCTCCTCCATTATTCCCGTTGCCCTCCTAAAATATTTCTGGTGGTACTAAGGTGGTGTCGCATCCATGATCACAAACCAGTGCAGGCAGTTATGTAGTATCCACTACACATACTGTTGCTGCTGCTTCCCCGGGGTGCCTCTTGTCATCACTGCCAGTGCTTTTGCTGTTTGTCTACCAGCTGCCACACACCACCAGCCACTAGCCACGCTTCACAGGTGCTGCTACACCAGCCACTGGTCGTGAATACCTTGGCCTCTTTCACTAGGTGCCACAATCCCCCCGTGTACCTACACTGCTGCCACTTCCACTTTTAACTACATTCTCAGGCAGGGACCTGTGGCGAGAAGTGTCACTTTATCTCGTTGGGCACTGCAGTTCTTTTTGTGTCCAGTCACCGCTGCACTGGTGCCTTCAGGTATTGGAGTATGATGGTCAATGCCTAATGGGAAGAGAAATATCCTCTTTTCCTTTCTGAATAATCATTTCAGATGAATACCAAAGTGAGGTTGCCTGTGTCCCAAAGTCTTACAGGGTTTTAGTGAAAGAGCCTTTGCAGGTTGTATTCACAGCCTCTGCGTCCCTTACTTGCAGATGTGAATCTGGGAGGCTAACCTATGAGAGATCTGAATGGCAGACATCAACCTGTGTGCAAAATCGTTCCTCCCCACTGACTTTGAGACCATTACTGGCACAAGTTAGCTCTTGCCTCAGGTGTTTTTCTGGAAGCTCCTTTATTCTTCATGCAAAGAGCCTCCTGGATAGCCTACTTCACCAATTCATCAGACTGTTCCAAATATATTTAAATCCTAGTAGCAGGCACAGCTTAGGCCCAGCCTGGGTATCCCACTACACATTTTCAGTCTCATTTAAATCACACAAAAACCCTGTGAGATACATATTAATATCTCCATTTTATAGATAAGGAAATTGAGTAGCTAAGTAACTTTCCATTAAACAGCTAAGCAATTATACATTAAACATTAAAACAGCTAGTTAGTGGCAGAATCAAGGTTTGAGCCAAAGTCTGGCTGACATCCAAAGCACAGGCACTTTATCACCACCCTGCCTCACCTCCCAAGCTCCGAGCAGGACTTACAAAGTACCACCTACCTGCTTCCATCGCACAGCTCAGCAGCAGTATTTCTCACGCAATGGGTATTACTGCCCCTACATTACAGCTGCATTAGATCTACGTTGCATTCGATCTTCGTCACCCGTATGTCTCACGTGCTCTGTGCTGCGCTGATGCCATGCAAAGGGCTTTTCAGACATTCAGAATTACATGTGGGAAAAGAGTGTTTTCTTTTCTGAGTGCTGACTAGCAGATGCCTCCCCACATCCATTTAGTCTAACACCCTGTTCTTAAGGTTGACTCCTGCTCTAGTTGAAAAACCTTCATTCAAAGGAACCAAATGTCCCCCACGGCTGAGCTAATTCTAAAGCTGTTCATCTGAGCTAGGACTCTCATGTTTAAATGTTTTTTATTGGGGTTATGTTTTGTTTTGTTTTTTCCCATCACACGCAGGTTATGTAAGCTTCCTATCATAAACCTGCTTGGTGACCTCTGCTATTTAGAAGCACTCGTGTAGTTTACTCTGTAAGGGCATTTGGGCTCAGTGCAGGAGGTACAATTGTCTCCATGTGGCTCCCTCTGAATTCTCCATCATGAGGACTCAATTAGCAAAGACAAGAGAAATGAAACTGACCTTTAGGTTACCATCTCATTCTTTCCTGCCAATATATGATTGTTCCCTTCAATACTGTCCAGAATATTACTGATTCTAATTATAAATCAATCGAGTGACAGGTCTTCATTTACAATTTCCCCCAAGGGGATTAGGTCAGTACTTTCAGACATTTTGGCTGTTCCTTGAAGTATTCAGCTTGAATCTAACCTTGTCTTTCATCACACTGTTCCCTGGTTGATGTTGTTTTCAAGGAAATGTATTTTAGTTCATTGATATATTTAGGGGGAAATTTTTGTTTGTATTGATTTCTAAAAATGCTTATATTTCTCATGATAATTTTTTAGGGGGGTGAGAGAGGCTTGTCTTTACTCTGACAAGCCTGAGTTTTGTTTCATATGTGTTTTGCCGTAAAGCTTTTTAGCAGGTCATCTCAAGGTGGTTATTAAAAATAACTCCCATTCTTTCCCTGTACTCACATTTTTTAATTGCTGACTTGAGTGGTATCTGACATTAACTTAGAGTTTTCATTTGTGACAAAAGAACCACAGAATTTTAAGCCTGGGGAAAGGTAATCAGCAACAAACTTAGGGGCAACTTGTTGCAGACACTATTTGACAAATAAGGGAACTGAGGCTCCTAGATTTTAAGTCTATCTTATATTTTTAGGCTCATTCAAGCCCTAGTGAAGTAATGGAGAGCCGTGTTCAGAAACATAGATCTTTCTAAAGTGTTATATGACATGGGTTTTCCCCCTCTTTCCTCTTCCAGAATCAAACTACATCACTGGCCCCATTTTTCCCGAGGAGTGTTTATTAGTATTATAGTTAAGGTAATGCTAGCTGCTATAATAAATATGTCCTAAAATCTTAGGCTTAATACAATAAAAATTTCTTTCTTGCTCAAGCAACAATCTAATGCAGGTGTTCCTGGTTAGGTGGCTCTCTTTCAAGTGTTCACTTAGTGGTCAGGCTCCTTCCAATCTTGCATCTCTACCATCTTCAGCACGTGGCTCCTAATCTGGAGTTGTCTCCATTTGGCTGTCAGGGAAGAGTCAAGGATTGCCTAGAAAGTTGTTAAGAATTAGGACCGGAAATAGCACACGTGACTTCCATCCACATTTCATTTCCAAAATAAGCTTTTGCTTTTCCTCCACACCCAGGGTGCAGTAGTCTTCTATTATACTGCAGACCATTTTACAGATCCCAAGTTGGAGACCTTCTGTTCAGTGAGGAGGAGAGGTAAATCCAGACTGAATGTTTGTCTACTGCAAATGCTTCTGTTCTCTTTCACTTTCCACCTGGTTACTTAGCATCCTTTCATACCTTATGCCTGAAGACGAGTTAAGGGGCATGGTTATATGCTACATTTCTAATGCCAAGTCATTTTTAAAAATCTAATTTACTTTGCTGAACTGAGCAAGAAAGCTCTGCTTTTGCTGCATAACCATGTAAATATGGGGAAGGAAATTCATCACTACATTATTTACTTTGTAATTTTTCTCTTGAAACATTAAGTGAAATGTTACCACTCTTTAAATAGCAGCGTTCTGAAAGAGTTGCTTTTGTCCCTACCCTTCCTACTGATAATTTACAGCCAAAGTTCTAGCCATATACTGGCTCTGCATATCTACACCCTTCTGGTGTTATTACATTACTGGGAAGCATGAATCTTGAATGGTTAGAAAAGGATACTAATGGCAGTGATGGTGTGTATGTGTACAATGGCCCTGACAGCATCAGGAAGCAACTCCCTTGTATGTGGAGAGAGGCAAGAGGTTGTCTTTGCTTTCTCTGGTTGGAGAAGACCCTGCATCCCTGAGTTAGTGGTTGTAGTCAAGGTGCTTGTACATCTCCTGTCACACTCAAGACTGGGCCTACAGCTCTGCCTCAGGGTCTCTGAGGAGATATTTCTCCTGGCTTTCACCAAGTATTAGCTAATACTGAGTTTTTCAGCTGGTATAACCCTCATCTCACCGTGTGTTTTCTTGAACATGTTATTGAAAATATAGAAGTTGAAATTATGCATCCCTAGCCACCCATTATCATAATTCAAGAAGACTATAATTGAGAACTAAATTTTTTACTTGGCGATAAATTAGGAATCTTATTGAAATTAGCAGTGAACTGTCATCATCAGCCTCATGTTGTCATTGCCTTGGTTGAGATGAGGAAGGAAATGGGATATTAGTTTTTCTACTCAGTAGACAGGCCAGACTGAACTTTTTTATGTTCTTGATTAAAAATAATTTCAGGGGGCCGGCCCGGTGGCGCAAGCGGTTGGGTGCGCGCGCTCTGCTGCAGCGGCCCGGGGTTTGCTGGTTCTGATCCTGGGCGTGCACCGACGCACTGCTTTGGCGAGCCATGCTGTGGTGGCGACCCATATAAAGTGGAGGAGGATGGGCACGGATGTCAGCCCAGGGCCGTCTTCCTCGGCAAAAAAAGAGGAGGATTGGCGGATGTTAGCACAGGGCTGATCTCCTCACAAAAAAAAATAAATAAATAAAATAATAATTTCAAATCAAGAATGAATAATATTGCTAAATTTTGTCCTCGTCAAATGTTTGATAGAAATAGATAAAACCCAGCCTCTTCAGTCTTTCTGATCTGAATGCACTATCTGTAGGCATCAGAATCCTTGTAAGATTCCTGCAGAGTACTATCAGAGTCACTTGCTGAACTAGCTAACATTCTTTCTAACCAGGCTTGGCAGCTAAGGATGATCATCAGGATGTTGGACCATTCTCAATATTGTATCTGTGGATTATGCTAAAATTTGATGTTTTGAAACCTGCCTGTGCCCCAATTGGGATGAAGTATTCTGGTTCTTATTATTGTGTCCTGACAGTCTGCCTGGATTGCATTATATTCACCAATAGGAAATAATTGTCAAATAACATTTGTGGATTATTTTATGAGTAACGTGACTGAACTTGCTAATTATTACCTTGTTTTGAATAACCTGTTCAAGCATTGTAACAGAAAGAGCCAGTAATCACTATCCCTCTTATTTTTCATTTAATCTATTTCCATCCCTCTCTTAAATGGTTACATGATAATATTGCTCTGGCCTATAAGTGATTTTTTTAAAAAAGTGGCATGCATGTTTCTGTATCTCATCATGTATTGATTTTAAATTTTAAAATTCAAAAGGAAAAGTAATTTTCTTATTTCAACGTTTTTGAGCAGCATCTCATTGTAAAACACACACATACATAATCACATGTACACAAATACATTCACTGTATTACTTGCAAAAAATATACTACTTGAAAATGTTTATCCTAAATTATATTTTATAAATTATTTTGTTGAGAATATCTATGGTAATTTCATTAGTTCATTCACTCATTTGTAAGTTTAATTTTATGCCTGATGTACAATATTGGGTATTGGAGATTAATAGACAAGTAGTTTGTCCCTGCATTCAAGTACCTTACAATGTAGTTGGAAACAGACAAGCACACTGTTACCACACAAAAATGTGGTTCTCCTACCAGATGTGCATAAAAGAGCCAATTAATTATGGCATCAGCTTTTGGGAAAAGAAAACTGCTTTATTGCTAGATTGATCTGCAAGGAGACATGAGGCATATGCCCTCAAATCTGTCTCCCTGATTCAGGATTTGGGGTGAAATTCAAGAGGTTAAGGAGAACAGGCTGGCACACACAAACGCTAGTGAGACAGGTTTTGATTCATGGGCTTTAAGCATTTATGGTAAGTTTCTAAACATTTATGGTAAGGTTTTAAACATTTACGGTAAGGTGGGGAAGGGGTTTTTAACACTGGATCTTCTTGGATGACTGACCCCTCACTTCTGAGGAGAGTCCAACTTTAAAGTTCTAGTCATGTCTTGGTCCTTTGGTTCCGTGGCGGGCAGGATCTTTGGTTCCTCAGTCATTTCAGGTCAAGATTTCTTTTTCTGCATATGCTCTGGCTATGTGACTTTGCAAATTTTCTGAAAAACAATTCTTAATCACTCTGTTGATAAGAGATGGGGTCTGTTCGAACTGGCTCTAGTGAGCCCGTGGTTACAAGAAATTTAGAATATTGATCCATCCATCCATCCGTCCATCCGTCCGTTTTGTCATTCATTCACATATCTGATATGTATTAAGCACCTTCTTTGCATCGGTCGTTGTGTCAGCTACTGGGAATGTAGCTGTGCGCAAGATCAGCATTGTTGCAGTCTTGATGGAGCTTAAGGTCTACCAGGCAAGTTGGATGTTATCGTGACGGGACCTGGGGAAAGTTTCAGAACAGGGTTAGCCACAGAGATGAGACTTGATGTGTAAGCAGACGTCTGCCTATGCGACTGCTGGTGAGGATGTTTCAGGCAATAGGACTCGAAGTGAAGACAACTTATAGTTATTTGGAAAAGCCTCTAGAAAACCAAATATGTAAATATCCAACCAAGGAGATGAGACTCTTGGATCTCGAAAGGAAAGATTTCTTTGGATGCTTGGGGCATTCTTGTTTTGTTCTTGCGCCTAGTCAGCCCAGAGAGATAATGCCCTGCTCCCCCAGTGAGAGCCAGGAACAGTGGTTAATGAGCTAATTAACATTTCCAGTGGAGGAATAAAAGGTGTTAACACCCTCACATCTACAGTTCCAGAAACTGAGTGTGACAGTGCATTTGATTTAGAATCTCCAGAGGAGTCCTCCTTCTTCCTCTCTTTCCTTCTTCCTTTGTATCTTCCCTTTTCACTTCTCTGTGTATAAATCCTCCATCTTTTACTCTCTCTCTCCTCAATTCCTCCTCTTTTGTCTCTTTTTCATTTACTCTTATTTTTTTACTTTTTATTTTTTTAATTTATTCCCTTTTCTCTCTTTCTGCATCCATTTTCCCCATCCACTGAACTAATATGTTCACTATATTAAGGTGTTTACATTAATTTCCATTTGCAGTGTGTAATACATATATTTACATATATATACACATATATATGTACCTTCTTTTTATTACATGCAATATTTTCACCCTCATAGTTCTCTCTCAAAAGAAAAAAAGCTTTTTTTTCTCATAAGGTCTTTCTTATGTTCTCAGGCTCCTCTTTCTTGGGGTTTATGGATTTTGAGTGTTTCATTCTTGTCTTAAACACAAGCAGAAATAAAGATTAGTAATCTTTAACCACGTTTTATGACCATCCTAAGAAGTTTATTTATCATCTGCCAAATTTTCCCTACTTGAGGTGAAAACCCATATAATATACAAATGTAGAGAATACAATTGAATGTCCTTTCGTTTGGATCTTTATGCATGATGATAACTGGATCTCATCGTATTAATGAACCCCAAAACAAGAATAAGAATCTATCTTCTACATAACTTCAATTTAAAATTTTTTTATGATAAGATCTATTTTCCTTTAATTAAGTCTAATTCTTCTTTCAGTTGAAGAAATATTACATGATCAGTGTAGATAATTTGTAAAATACAATGAAGAAAATCAAAACAAGAATAAAATCAACAATTGTTCTCCCTTTTCAAATTTAATTAATCTTTATGATGCTGTCTATTTCTAATGCATAACAATAATATATTACTGACTTATATTAATCTTATTTTCAACTAAGACCCAGTACCCTATTTGTTTTGTTTTCATATTTTGATCAGAAAAATGACTGCATATTTCCAACTTTCTCATGTTTTAGAATCCTTTTTATTTCATCAGTCATTTTTAATTTGGTTTTGCACCTAATCAGTAATAATACCTATTTAAGTTTTATCTGCTTATTTCTTTTATTTGTCCAATTTAATGGGATAAAACAATACAGATTACATGGAAGTTATCTTATTTCTTCAGAAATATTGTATTTCTTATTATTATCTTATTATTATTGCTATCTTATTTCTTCAGAATCTGTTACATGGAAGGCACAGTGTTAAATATAGAAAATGCTAGATTCAAACATAGAATCCATTTAATGGCAAGCTCCTCAAGGGAAGGAGAAGATTGTACAATGTCACAACAGTACCACAAATGAGGAACCCAGAATGGTAGAGACCAATGCATCCCAAAAGCCAATTCTGGAATCTTGAAAAAGTTCTAAAGAAAAAAATAAATGCATTATAGACTTTTTTGTTTTGTTTTGTTTCATAAAGGGCCCCCTACTGAAGTTACAGGATTGTCTTTATTCTACTGTTGTGGTAGCTTTTATGTAAACTTTTTATTTTAAAATAGATTTAGATTTACAGAAGAGTTACAAAAATGATACAGAAAGTTCCCCTATACTCGCATCCAATTTTCTGTTTTGACCTGACAGTAGTGTAGTACATTTGTTATAACTAACGAAGCTATTCTAATACATTGTTATTAGCTAAAGTCCATACTTTATTCAGATTTCCTTAGTTTTTATCTAATGTCCTTTTTCTGCTCCAGGACCCCATCTGGGATACCATATTACATTTAGTTGTCATGTCTCCTTAGGCTGTGATAATTTCTTTGACTTTCCTTATTTTTGATGACTTGGACAATTTTGAGAAGTAGTGGTCACTCAATTGAATTTGGCTGATGTTTTTCTCATGGTTACACTGTGATTATGGGTTTTGAGGAAGAAGACCACAGAGATAAAGTACCATTTTCATCACATCCTATCAAGGGTACGTAGGATAAACGTGACTCATCACTGTTGGTGTTATGCTTGAGCACATGACTAAGTGGTATTTTTTGGGTTTCTCCACCACCCCACCTCCTGTCCCTACGTACTCTTCGGAAGAAAGTCACTACGTGCAGCCCACACCTGAGAGATGGGGAGTTATGGGGCACTTCCTTGAAGGAGGGGAATCTGTATAAATTACATGGAATCTTCTGAGCAGATTTGTCTATTCTCCCCCATTTATTTACATATTCAAACATTTATATCAGTGTAGACTCCTGGATATTTGTTTTGTACTTTGGGCTATAATCAAATACTTGGTTATTTATTTTGTTTCTCAAATTTTTTCCAGTTAATAGCTCTTTTTAAATGAAATGATAATGATAGTTGATTATTGTTTTGTGGGATTTTTAAATTTGTTTAATATCCTCTCTGGGCCAAAAATTTTGACAAGCATGTGTTGTTACTTCAGCTGGGGGAGAGAGGTCCAGTAGGGATGCATTTTTCATTCGATGAAATTAAAAACCCTAGAAACTACAAGTGTAGATAGCAAATATTTATAGAAAGAGGGCGAGATAATTTCTGACTGACAAGTCAGGGAGATGACATTATAGAGAAAGTGTGATGTAAGCATGGTTTTGAACATTTTTTTAAAGATAGCACTTAATACATTTACTAAAGTTGATTATTTGAATTGATAACTCTTCTCTGCATAAAAAACAGTTATTCACCCTCAATACCTTACCAATGCCTAACACTATATGTGGAATAGAATGCCTCCCTGTAATTATCATGTCTCATAACACTTCATTGTTGATCACATTTATCACTTTCACTCGTAGTGAGGACTATAATTCTATTTTAGTAGAAATTCGAGTTGGACCAGAATCCTTTCTACTTCACAAAACTGTAGTGGTTGCCATTTGCTTCATGATGTACTCTAGTATTTACTCAGTGTCGAGATTTGACTGTATATTAAGCAAGTCAAGCCTTCCATTAAGTAGCTCTGAATCAGCTACAACTCCATCCTTACCAGTGGCAATTTCACTTGTTTAAAAAATAAAGTCTTTAGTTAATTTGACACAGTGGAAACGTGTGTTTAATCTCTGCTTACTCTGCAAACATCACTAAGATGACAGTATAAGTGGGAAAATATATAAACTCATGTCAAAAATGAGAGAAGAATCAGAAGACTGGTGAGGTCAACACATTTGCAGAATCAGGGAAGCAGATGGAGGAGGGTATCTGACTGACCAAAGCAACAGAAGTAGTAATAAAGTATAAAAGCCTGTAGTAAGGAATACCAATTAGGAACAACTCAGCCTCCTCCACCCTGTCGTCTTCCCACAGAATCCTGAAGAGTCATTTAAATTGGAGGACCAGGGCTTGCTGAAGGTGAGGTGAAACCTGGGGCTCAAAACAGGAGGAATGGTTAAAAGTCTAAAAGTAGATCAGTTGACCCCCCCCCCCAGGTCTCCATCAGGTACAGCGAATCAGCTACCCTTCTTCTTGCTCAGTCTAGCCAAACACCAGATGGTCATTCTCTGGAGAAATCTCAATTGAGAAACCAGGGCTTGGGGACATAGGCATAGCCATGGGCAGGGGAGAGTAGTAGGCTGAAAATATGAGGTTTAAGGAAAAGTCTACAGCCCAGCTTCTGGTCAGACTTATAACCTCCATGTAGGAAACTGAGGATTGTTCCCTGGAGAAGACAAATAGCTCCAGATTTTTGGCACTGGGGGACCGCCCCCTAATAAAAAGTCAGCTCTCCACCCAAGCAATGTACACTGAAAACCATCAGTGGATAAGCCCCACCCACTCACACAGATTGTCCAATCAACTTTTTATCTCATTCAATTTTAAGTTTAAAAGCACAGCAAGGACCACCAAGCATATGGTGAAGCCTCAAACTTGAAAGGCAGAAACCAAAATGCAGATCCAAGCGGAAACTCAGAAGAATTGGAAACAAATGGTGGATTTTGAAGACGTTAAAAACACAATAATTAATGCAATAAAAAAGAAACAATAGTTTAAGAATAAGAAAGATCATGGGAATTAAACATTTTAGAGCTAAAATTTAAAATATTCATGATTATGAGATAAAAGTCAGGGCCATTTAGCAAAAAGTAGAAAATGAGTGGATAATCCAGGAAGCCAAAATCTGATTTAGAAGTCCGAGGGACAAAAGAGAAATCAGAGAAGAAGAAATAGCCAAAGAAGAAATTTAAAAACTTATATTCAGTTATCTTAAGATTCACTGCCCATCGAAAAAGAATGAAACACACACACACACATCAAGGTACATCATTATGAAATTTCAGGACAGCAAGGCAAGGAAAAGAGTCTAAAAGTTTCCAGAAAAGCAAACATTGGCCACATACAAAGAATCAGAATAAAGTGTCATGGCACTTCTGAACAACACTAGAAATAAGAAGACAAAGTAATAAGGCCTTTTAAGGTTGGAAATAATCAATGTTCTACCTAGAATTATTATACCAAGCAAAACTATTAATGTACTGTAAGGGAAGAAGAAATTTTCAGACATACAAAGAAGTAAATGTTTGCCTCCCAAGCACCATTTCTTAAGAAACGACAAGAAAATTGATCTTCCAAAAGAAAAGTTTAAACCAAAAAAAGTGGAACCAGGAGTTCCAGGAAATGGAGGCTTTAATGAAGAAATGAGTCCAGGAAGTGTCCTGATAGCGGTAAAAGGAAGTCCTGAGGTTTCAGCTGTGTAGCAGATCAAGAAAAGAAACACTGAGATCCTAAGGAGAGGATGGAAGGCTCTAGAAAGGCAGTCTCCAAGACAAAAAAGGGAACTGCTGAATTATCTGATGAGTTTGAGTGTGTGGGAAATAATCAAAAGGTGTAGTTAAAGAATTTGGGAAGAATGAACAATCAGTAATAAAAAATAACAGTAACAAGACAAAATAAACAAAAAAGGAAAAACAAAACTTGAATGAGAGAGGGAATGTCGTATAATTAAACTACTTTCCTCAGCAGTGAACAATGTTTATATGCTCATAATACATAAACACCGAATATTGATTTAATAAGAAATTTGAAGGAACACTGAGCAATTGTTTAACAGAGATGAAGACTCTTCTGCCATAATATGATATCATTAAGTAATATCTAAAATGGGTAAACCAAAAGTAATATAAGAAATAGAAATAAATATCAAAGTAAATAGCAAAAGCAAAATCTGAGTAGATAATGGTTCCCTCCAGGGAGAGGAATTAGAGGGTATGTAAGGGAATTTCTGTCACCTTTGTAAGCCTTGTAAGACAATTTGACTGTTTAGTTATGTGAATATATTACTTTCAGAAAAAAATTTAAAAAATAATTTTAAATCGTATATATGGATAAATTAATGCTATGCTTTCCCTGAAATATCTATTGTTTCAGCTACCTATTGCTGTGACTTGAACCATTGCAAAACCCGGTGGCTTAAAACAGCATTTATTTTTTTATTTCCCATGATTCTATGGGTTGGCTGGACTCAGTTGGACAGTTCTTCTGCTCAATATTGTTTGGATGGAGGCACTCATGTGATCGTATTCAGAGGGGAGATTGGCTGGGGAGCCTCATTTCTCCTCCATGTGGTTTCTCTCTCCACATGGGGGAATGTCTTCTTGGAGTCCGGCAGGATACTCTGGACTTGCTTTGGCGTGATGGCTAAGTTCTAAGAGGGAGCGGTCTGAGACACATGCCCCAGTGTGCAAGCACTCATCAAGCCTCTGCTTGCAGCGTGTTCGCCAATGTCTTATTGGCCAATGTTAGTTGCCTGGCCAAACCAGAGTCAGTGTGGGAAAGTTCTAGACAAGGATATGAATACTAGGGGGCCACCCCATGTAACAGAATAGCACACCTACAGACTTTTGCCTTAGTCTAATGTGCTTTGTCTACTTTACAAAGGATTAAAGTTAGACTTACCTAATGAAACTCAAACTATTTACCATCTTTGATTTATTGAATATTCTTTAGAGTTGGCATTATTTAAAGGACACCACATACTCTGAGCCCTCCATAATTAATTATATAGCATTAGATGAGTCATAAGCTCTGAGGAACTCAGCAAGGGACAACATGAAAGCCACCGAAAATCTTTGCTGAACTGCTAATGACTCCCAAGCAGCAAAATAGATTTATTTTCCCCATCGATTGCTTGTTATTACGTCTTGTTTAATATTAGGATGTTTCTCATTTTCTTTTGATTTGTTGTATGGAAACCATTTGTTACAACACTTCTGTCTTTTTAATTTGCAAGCTATATACACTTCCCAAAATTTTGAAGAATAGAGGACTAACAGTGATAATAACTAATATGTATCAGACATTAATTACTTGTTGGGACCTTGCCAGATAAGAAACTGAATATTAGAATTATCTGGACATATCCAAGGTCTACAAAATAAAAATTTTAAGGAAAATATATGTTATATTATTACAAAATAATAAATTTTATGGAAATATATGTTATATTATTACAAAAGCTTCTTAGCCTCTTTTTTGCTACCAAATGTTTGAGGAGAGAAGCTAGCCCATTAGACAAAGCTCATTAGAAAATTAAATATCAAGAATTATAATCCTTGCTTTCCCACATATTTCTTCCTCCACTTATTCTTTATTTTTTTCCTCTTCTATCTTTTTTCCTATTATTATTATTTCCATGATCAAATAAAACACCTTAGAATAATTCAATTTTCTATAAAATCTCTTGAATGTCAGTTGTCATACTGAGCTGTCCTTGTCAGCTGCAATTATAGCTATCCACCCAACACAATTATTAAAAATGACTGAGAGCACTTTGCAAATATAAGATGTTCTATAAACACTTTTTCCCAGTAGTCTACAACCCATTTAAATGGTATTTGATCTGCATAAATTGCTATTTCAGGCATCTTTGAGCCATCATAAATTTGGATGCCTTCCTTGCTTTCTGGGTTTCAAATTCCCCAAATGTTCTTTATTGAAATCCAATATTCATTCCAAAGTATGTTACACTGAATTCAAGTTAACTGAGAAAACAGGAGCCAGAAAGGCCCCATTCCCTCAGTCATTCTCGTATTAATGATAAGAATTAGATCTAGGAGATCACATTTGATTAGATTATTTTCTCTCTCAATTGTGATTCTATTTCTGCAGGAAACGTAGGAGGCTTCTTTATCTATAACTTACACATTGGAGAGTGAAGGTAATAATACTTCCAGTACACACCAATGTAACAAGTTTATTTAAACTAATCAACACGACTGAGAGCATTATACTTCAAGGAGATAACACTGATTATAAGACTGGTCTATAATGGACACCTGATAAAAACTGGAGCAATTTTATTTACTCAAGCTAAAATATGTGCAATCTTAAGTAATCAAATTTTGCTTCATCCCTATAATCCTTCATTGAAAAAAAAACCAAAAGTGTTCAATATTGGATTGTTGCAACTAGACTTGTAATGTCAAGAACTAAGAACCATCACAAACATTGAATTTGTGAATGGATTTAGGGTGCGGAACAAAGGAAAAAGGAACTCAAAGGTGGATTAAATCAAAACAAAGAAACACAAAGACGTATACAGAATTTGGAACAAAGCATTGCATCGCATTTTGTATTTTTGCTAGTGTTTGAATCAGAGCAGTCTTTAAGGATTATGGATATTTCTGGTAATCACTGAACAAATACTCTTGCCCAGTATTTCTCACAGGGTATTCTGTGGACCGTAGCCTTATAAAATACTCTCTGGGGAACAAGGGTTTCCGTCACATGTAAAGTTCCTGTCACAGCGCTGCACAATGTGGTCCTCTCCTGTAGCTGTCAGTGCACATTAGATATTAGCACATCTCAGGATTCTTGCCTTAAAAGACTTCTGTTTTATTTGGTTAATCCTGTTTCCCTATTTTATTTGGCTATGAAACTTATTTTCTTTCTTCTCTCTTTCCCCCTACATTCCATTTGTTATCTTCAGAATCAATGTTCCCTGCCTACACTTTAGGAACCCTGCTCTATATAGATGATTTTAAATTTCAAAGCTATAAAAAGTTATTGGTATTTCAAGAATATTCACAAGAACTACTGATTTAGAGGTAGCAAAGTCCAGATTTTAGTGAATTGGGTGAGAATTAATTACAAAGAAAACCAGTTGTACAAACACTTTGGGAAATTGTTTGGCAATATCTCCTCAAGTTGAACATATGCCTACACCATGACCCAGCTATTCTATCGTGCCCTGTCGGAATCTGCACGTGCGTGTTCAAAGATTAGGAATGAGCGTGACAGCTCTATTGTTAATAGTATTGAATTGGAAATAAACCAAATATCCATCGACAAAAGAATGAAAAGATAAATTGTGAAATATCCATGCGATAGAATGCTACGTAGCAATGAGAACAGTGAAGTATTACTACCCACAAACACATAAAAGAATCTCAAAAACAAACTGCTGAGCAAAAAAAAACAGACAAAAAGAACATCTGCTGTATAATTCCATTTAGATAAAGTTTAAAATATAAAAGGGCAGAAGTCATCAGTGGTGGTAGAAATCAGAGCGGTGTTTACTGGGAGCTGGGTGCAGTGACTGGGCAGGGTCAAGAGGCAAGTTCTGGGATTCTGACAAAATTCTGTGTGTCTTCATCTGTGTGTTTGCTTTGTGAAAATTCATCAAACTGTGCATTGAATGATTGTGTAATTTTCTGCAGGCACACAAATCATAAAGTAGTTTGAAATGAATTAAAAGTTTAAGTAAACTTTTTTCCTTTTTACATTGCTGTCAGAATAATTTAATGTTTTAAAATTTTTTCTTCCTTCTTTGCTCAGAAAATTATTTTTTAAGTGCAAGTGATATTGAACATGATAAATTAAAACATAAATCTACCCCAAAAGTCTGATTTCCCCTATGCCTAGATATTTAACATGCACTTTAGAGCTAACAATGACTTGCCATTAGTGTGTGTGTGGGTGTGCGTGCATTTGCATGTGTGTAACAAACAAGTTCAAGTAAAATATGGGAATATGTGATAGCAAGTATTATGTCTTCATTCATTTGTTCATTTAGTTAACAGTGTTCTAGGCACTGGGAATATATGTGTGAACAGAACAGAGTAAGTCCCAGATCTCATGGGCTTGCATCTTAGGGATGTGAGACAGAAATGAAATACCATACAAGCAAATAAATGGACAAATAAACAAGCAAAAACAATAAAACATCAGGTAGAGACAAGAGCTATTAAGAAAATAAGGCAGAGCAAAGGGACAGTGACTCTGTGTGTATGTGTCTGTGTGTGTGCATGTGTGTTAGAGCGTGACCTACTATGGTCAAGGTGCATGGTCAGGGAAGCGTCTCTGATAAGGAGACATCTGAGCGGAGGGAATAAAGTGAGGGAGTGACCAGACAGATATGTGGAGGAAGATAAATTTAGACAAGGCAAACAGCAAGTGGAAAGGCCTGAAGACAGAGCATGTGCTGAATGTTCCAGGAATAGCAAGCAATACAGGGTGGTTGGGGCAAGAAGAGTGAGGGAGAAAGGGGGCAGACACTTGGGCTCTCACTCGGAGTGGGTTGGGAAGACTTTGGAGGGTTGTGAGCAGAGGAGTGACATGATCCGGCTCACGTTTTACAAGAATCACTCTTGCTTCTGTGTGGAGACTGGACTGGCGAGTGGAGACAAGGGCGGAAGCAGGGAGGCTGGTGAGAAAACAGTTCGTAACTCTGCTCAGGGGAGCCATTGTGGAATAGAGGAGAAATGCTCTTATTCAGGATAATTTCAAAGGTATAAGGACAGAATTGGTGATATATTGTGTGTGAGGTATATGAGAAAGAAAAAAATCGAATATGACTCCAGTGTTTTTGTCCTGATCAACTCATGGATTACAGTTCCTATTTAGTGAGGGGGGAAACTGTAGGATGTGCATGCTGTGGAGGTGGAGTGCAGAATCAAGTGTTCAGTTTGAGACATGCAAAGCTTGAAATGCCTGTAAAATATCCATGTTCAAAGGAGGACCTAGCAGCTAGATACAGGAATCCAGAGTTCAGAGGAGAAGTTGGCGCTGGGGACATAATTTGGAAGTTGTTAGATTCTAGATGACATTTAAAGCCACAAGACTGAACGAGATAATACAGGAAATGAGTGTGGATAAAGAGCAAAAGCAGTCTGAGGACCAGTCCTTGGGGACCTTAAACATTTAGAGTTTGGGAAGATGAGACGGAACCAGAAAAAGAGATTAAAAAGCAGTAATGAGTAAAGTAGGAAGAAAACCAGGAGTGTGTGGATTTGTAGATGTCGTGGTAACCAGCATGAGAGGAATTTTGTTGTAATGGTGTGAAGACAACCTTGATTGGAGTGGGTTTCAGAAATGATCTGAAGAGAAGAATTGGAGAAAGCTGAGTATGGACTACTCTTAAGGAGTTTTATTCTAAGAGAAGCAGAGAATTGGGTGTTTGCTTGAGAGATGTGGGGTGAAAGTAGGATTTTGTTTTAACGATTACAAATATTCTAACATATATGTATATGGTTGAGATGATCCAGTAAGGAGAGGGAAACTGGTGAGGTAAGAGGAAGAAAACACTTGCAGGAGTGATGCTCTTGAGTCAGAGGGAGGAGGAAGCTGGGTGTCGGGAACATCTGCAAAACGTTTACCCTTATAAATGTAGGTGCAGCCTAATTAAAGGATTGATTTTCTGCAATTTCTTTTCCTTTAAGCCTAAATGTCTTATTGGATAGTTGATGTATAAGCTACCAATTAAAATAGAAATTTCTGTGAAAAAGAAAAAACCTGATCAAACCACTCATTTGGCATGCATTGTGGTTGGTTGTGGATGGAATGATGGATTGTTTGTTGTTACTGAGGCTTCCAAGGCATTCAGAAAACATGGCTACATCTCTTTTTGTGTAGCATTCATTTATTACCTGGAGTAAAGCAAGTGCATTGGCATTCTGAGATTTAAGAGCCTACTCCATATTTCTCTCTCCTGAAATGGTAAATAGAAGGGGAAATAGATGAAAAATGGAGAAAATAAAAACTTGAAAGTCAAGATTGCCTATCAATTGCGAACTTACTTTCTTGAAGGAGTTAATTATTTAAAAAGGCTATAATAAGGAGCGTGTAGCAGAGAAGCCTGTTTGGTTTTGTAAACTACATATTTTATCCTATTTTATATCAATTTCATTTCAATAATATAGTACACTGCATGTTTGGTAGTAAGTCACACTTTTTAAGCTCATCTTGTGAAAAGGAGAAATGAGCTCAGAACAAGAGTTGGTTACTTTCCATACCTAACATGAGAAGTCTATGACAGAAGTAGAATAAAATCTCAATAAAATCTGTAGTTTAGGCATCAGGCTTTATTTTTAAGATTCTTTTGCTTGACTGCCTAAATTTCTCTAAGCCTTGATGCTACAAATAATAGTTTCATATATTACTGATTATCAATGAGAAAAACAGTTTTAAAAATCAGGTGTGTCACTTAAATTATAAAAAAGATGGTAAAGATGTAAAGGAATGTGGTATCTGGTGAAAATTCTCGAGAAAGTGTTAGGACATTTAAAGCGTCCGTGGTGTTATATATTGCATGGATTCTACTATATATAGCTTGCTAATTTGGGATCTCCTTTCTCCTGACCTCTGGGTGTGCCTGTAGGACAAAGCATTTGAACTTCTGTTGTCCTCCTCCTTTTTACTGCTACGGCTGTTGATAATAGCACTATCCTTTCAGTTATCCTAGCCGGAAAATTCAGTTAGCCTTCTCTTACCAGTGAGATTTAGCCATTTATTAGGTTAGAATCAATCTTGTTGGTGTACTTTTCACACATTTATTCCTTCTCACCATTTCTATTGCCATTCTCACTTCCATGCCTTTTCTCACACGCTCCAAAAAAATAGAATTTTCAGATTTTCAAGGTTTCCAGGATCTGTCCTCTGCCTGATGTTCCAGCCTTCTCTCATTCCATTCCCTATTCACCTTGCATGTCCAAGAAAATTGGTCTTCACCCCTCACCACTTCCTGAAAATGCTCTCAGCTTTCCTACCTCCAGACCTTTGCGCACAGTGTTCTGTGAGTCACGAGCTAGAGATAAAGGGACATTTTCCTACTGATGTCATCTAGGGAATCATTCCCACATCTCTGACTTTCCAAACTCCCCTGGTCCTTGAAGGGCCATCCCAAATGTTAGCTCACTCTCAGCCTCGTGACCCTGGAATTGCCATCCTTGCTTGGTTTTCTCCGCAGTGCCCAGCCCAAGCAGTATCCTCATTTTACAGATGACTACACTGAGGCTCGGGGAGGTTTAATGATCTGTCTGCACCATAGAGCTAATATGTGGCAGCCTGGGATGCCAAAACCATGCTGTTTTAAGGCACTCGGCTGCTTTCTAAATGTTCTTTGACTGAATGAAGAAGTAAACACATTTTTCATTTTCAATTTTTCTTCATTTAAAATTGGGAAATACTAAAGGGTGCTTCTCTGTCACCAAGGGTCTTGCAGGTAGGTTATTAGTGACATGAACTGAACAAAGTAGGTTATTAGTGACATGAGCTGAAAAATGAGAAAATATGAGAAATTTCTGAAGGAAGGCCAACGGTAAGGCTGTGTTGTCCATGACAGGAAAATTGAATGAAAAGCAACTCTTTTAATCTTTTAATTATATGTTTTAATGATGTAATGTAAGAAAATAAATATTTGGAAATAACCTAGAAGAACAATTATTAAGAGCTTAGTATAAAGCAGACATTTTTGGACATTTTATATATATTAATTTTTTAGTTAGCCATTACACCAATTCGGCAAGTTAAGTGTTGCTGAGCTATTTTATGGTTGAAGGGAAGGGGGCCAAAGGGATGCAGTCCCTTGCCCTGGGGTAAGCCTTAGTGTAATAATTGGAATTCAGAGATAAATGACAGCAGCATGTGCTCTCACTGATTTAACTAAATGTCAAAAATTGTGTAGACAGAGGATAACACATGTTGAGGTCTCTTTTTAATCACACTTAGATAAGTAGAGATAGCTGAGGCCCTTAATGACAAGAAGGATCATGGCTCCTAATGACTTGCATTAAATACACCATATAAAAGAAGAATAAATTTACTTACAAAGAACTTCAAAAATTATCCAAATGCCTTTGCTAAACTGAAACTGTATCAGCATGAAAATTGTAACTGGATCCTTGGGCAGAATTAAGATTCCTGTCATCACCACAAAAACTTCCAAGTATTTAGTTGTAATGAAATTTGATCCAAAGCAGAATTTTTCCCTTATATTTTAGTATATGTGAAATGTAGGATGTTAACTTTCAGCATTGATCTAAGTCCACAGATTAAATAGGATTAATTCCTGTAATATTGAAACATTGGGCAGACTTAAAGCAGAGCAGTCTCCAAGAGCCTAGCCTCTCCTTAGAAGAGTGTCTAGTCAGATCACCAGGCAAGTATGCAGTGTTCTCCCACAGTTATCCAGCCCAACCGACCTTGCTTATGGCACAGCATGTTTGGTGGTCATCTTTTAGAGTTGATGTATCTCCCATATCTGCAAAATTTGAAAATTTACAGCTTCCTTTTTATCATACAAATTAATCATGTTCTGCTAATACAAATGTTACCAATTTTAAAAACTACCTATTCAAATATTACTTTGATCTGGTCCCATTTAATTTAGACCCCAAATTCTATGAATTGAATCAAATTAAAAAGAGTCTTATACACTTAGACTTGTTCGCAGTCTCGAACACTATATTTGTGGTAGGATACTATGCATTTCTTTTGATACATTGTTGCTTAATATTTTAACTATAATCTTAGTCGTTGCATCAACTTTACACACTTTCTTTCCAATGATTGCACCTGTGGAGATCAGACTTGACATAGGCATTGGGTATTTTGATTTGAAAGGTGTGCTCTGAAAAAGAATGCGGGCATTTTGTCTTTAAAGTGGCACTTACTATTTCTACCAACAGAATTTATCATAGCTTTTAGAGTCGCCTCTGAGAAAAGCCATCTGCCTGGGGATTTAAAACATGGCTGTGGATGACTGAGGTCATATGGTACCGAGTTAATTTTTATTTGGGGCCTCAGCTCTGGCTCATTTCCTGACTCTCTTGAGTGGCTCTAGTTTATCGTTTTTTCATGCTCCTAGTTTCCCAAAACTCATAATCCTAGAATCAATGTTGCTTTGCATCGTAAACCTAATGGCCAAATGCTTGAGGAGATTCCACTAATTGTCACAGTTGCCAGGCTCAGGAAGGCACACGATGCCCCACATGGCCATTGAGCCCTCAACAGAGCTCTCGTGGTCGCTGGACAGTAGTCCTTCTAGCAGCCCGAATGAAATTTCGCCTAAACTAGTAATTGTCTAACATGTTTAGCAATCATCTTTGACATTTTCCTCTGTCAAATTACGAAACCTGTTCAGTACAATCTCCGTCATCTTGCCAGGGTGTCTCAGCAGCACGTTAAGACTTGAATAGAGAGCTTAAAAACCCTCCTACCAAATTATAATAATTGCACGTATTTGCAAATTCTTTTTCTTTCCCACACTCTTATTACCACTATACCATATTGTCAGCAGGTGAACATTCTGGCAAGAAATTCCAATCAAATGACCATTCATTAAAAAAACTCACCAAAAAAGAGAGATGGAGAGGAAGTGCATGTATTTTCAGACAGAATTATGATGACTCCAATCTTCACTTTAGCACCGCTAAAATGGAAAACTGCAAAGCAAAAATTTGGTAGCAGAAGCCTGGAAGAGATATAAATTCCAAAAATCCCTTCTGGGAGATGTGGTTAAGAACAATATATTCATGGAAGTTTTCTTTGAACAAAAAAATCTCTCCTCAAAAGCTGTCTCTGCCTAGCATACATCCCATTATTGCCCACATTATCTTGTAATGGCTCAAAAACTTATTTGTCTATAATTATCAGATACAGGTGACAGTGAAATTGCCCTGAAAGAACATATTTCAGTCCACTTAACTAGGTATAGTATGATTTTACCTGTTTCACTGAGAAAAAGAATGAAACAAGATACTAGAGTTCAGGTCAATTAAAATCACTCCATCAACTGTTTATAAATAGCAGAAGCCTTTTTGCGTTCATTCTACACGTCTCCATTGCAGTGTGTTCCAATCAGATGTTTATTATTCTTTCCTACTGTTCGGATTTCTTAAACTGCTAAAACGTCTCATGAGTAGCAAAGAAAATTCTTCCGGCTTTTGTGTGGTTATTGTTGCTAAGGAAACCATTTCCTTTTCACCGCAGTGTATGGGACATCTGTGCCACATTGAGTCTGCTACCGAAAGACACAGAACATCAGGAATAGAAAGTGAAGGAGGAAGGCACATAAACGAAGAAAACAGGAAAAGTAATACAAATAGAACTCCTTTCAAATAACACTCTGATAGTGATTGATTTTTTTTTTTATATTAGGAAAAAAGTAGGAGGTGTATGTGTAACTCTCAGTAACATGGGATATCTTTATGTCCACGACTGCCACTTCTGGACTGAGTCTCTTGTGCCCTTCAGTGAAACTGCTGGTGGCTCTTACCCTGATAGGACCCTTGTCAATCTTCACAAAGCTCCTCATGGCCATTATCACCTCCCAGAGAGGGGAGCAGGTGTGTCCTAGACTAGTGACAGTGTGACGGTGTTTGAGGCAACATGCCTCTCATCCCTGTCCTCTTCTGTCATTGTCCCAAGTCCCACCCCCACCCCAAGCCTTTTCTTCTCCTATCCTCTAGCCTACCTTTATGCTCTTAATTTTCTAAGTTTTTTTTACCCCTACTTTAGACTATCCCCTGCAACCTTTCCCTGTCCTCCCCAGAATATTTGTTTCTTAGTGAATAATTCATGCACTGATCCCTTTGCCTCCTTTCTTGATTGAAATCTGACTAGCCCCTGAGGATGCTGCTGCTTCTGCACTCGTTCCCAGAGGAGCTGCCCATTCCCTCAACCCCACAATCCCTGTGCCAGAAGGAAGAAGAGCTACTCTTCTGTATCCCCACCACCTCTTCCAGGCGTTATTCTTCCATGCTGATCTAAAATCCTCCCTCCTCAACTCAATACCCCTTCTTGACACTACACCTACCTCTCACAGTTACCTGCCTCCTGATCATTCCCTTTATTCACTAAGGACTTGGGAGCCTGAATGTAGTCTTCCTTCACGCTAACCTAGATTTCAACATTCATGCAAGTGACCCAACTAATAACCTAGTCTCACAGTTACTAAACTTTTTAACTCTGCCAGCCATTCAGTTTCAGCTATCCACTCACCTGCCCAGGATCTTGTACTTGTTAGAACTTCAAAAGTCTAAACCTGAGTCCATTTCTCTCA
This sequence comes from Diceros bicornis minor, assembly GCF_020826845.1. Classification (NCBI taxonomy): domain Eukaryota; kingdom Metazoa; phylum Chordata; class Mammalia; order Perissodactyla; family Rhinocerotidae; genus Diceros; species Diceros bicornis. The sequence goes on along the minus strand of NC_080742.1, from coordinate 16,308,738 downwards.
TGACCTCACTCCTACCACACACATCCTCTCCCGTCTCTCAGAGATCTCCAGCTCTTGATTGCAATATCTTCCTAGTATCTCTTTCTTTCTACCAATCCTGACCCCTTGGTGTTCCTTTACCTGTTCCAAAGATTTTATACACACCACTGCTGCTTCCTAACTGAGTCTTTTGGTACCCTTCTATGAACCCTATCTCAACCTTGCTCCTCTATTTTTTTGCAGCACCTGCCCAAGATCCCCAACCTTGAGTTGATGCTACAATTTGCCTACTCTGTCTTTCCCTAGGACAGCTGAGTGTATAATGCCTGAGAAAGTCACAGGTTGATGCAACTTAACACCTTTATAAATCCAGGATCTTCATCCTGAGCCTCAGCTCCACCCCCCACAAAGGCTATACATTATCCTTGGTCAGCCTTCTCTCTCATTGTCCTAGACAGCAATTCCTGACCCTCTCAGCAGATAATCCAGCCTTATAAGGAGCAGAATGATTGTGTAATGGTTAAGAGTATACTATCAGGAAGCAGACAAAGGCTATCAAATGGAAGAACAGGAATTCAAACACAGATCTGTCTGTGTCTGAAGCCCAGGAAGAATTTCTGGTTGTATATTATTGTTGATGCTGACATAAGAATAAAGCTTTGGTTTCTAGAACACCTTACTTTTGAAATTACAAAAGAATATTGTGTATATTTTTTTCACACCCTCACAAATTTTTTATTTGAAAAATATCTAAATTAACACAAATCACAAATTATTTTGGAACACGATCATTTAAATGTTCTGATTATTACATTGTGTCACATCAAATTTGACATTTTTCCATGTCACTTCATTCTCCCTTAGAAACCTATTCACTTTCATGGTTTCAATTATCACCTCCAGAATACTCTCCAAAACGAATCTGTAACTCTCACTTCTCTTTTGAACTTCAGTCTCAACTGTCCAAATGTCAATTGGACATCTGTGCATGGATATTCTTCTGTCACTTCAAACTCAACATGTTGAAAACTAATGTCTTCCCATCCCCTCCAAATCAGTTTGCTGACTTTCATATTTCTGTACTATATACCGTATTCCAAGTTCAATCATTAATGTTAATCTTCGTTGTCCTTTCTTCCTCTCCCAAGAATATATTTTCTTTTCTCAACTTCAATTCTCTCACAGTCAGAATTCTCTTGTGTATCCCTGCTTTGTATGGAGAGTGGCATGTATCATTTTCTCTCTTTTTTCGTCCTTCAAGCTGCAAACCCTTGGGAATGTTTCCTTTTGTCTATAAGTCCTCATGTAGGTATCTTTACTTATTCCTTATTTACTGATCTACTTTAGCACCTACTTTTTTTTTATCACTCTCTTTCCATTTTCATCCTTGTATCACTGTTTTTCAATATTACTGAAATTGCTGAAGGACGACTGTGGATGGCTGTCTCTGTCTATCTGTCTATCTCTATATATCCATCCAAGTTTTATTCGCATCAATTTTATTAAAAATGAACATTTCTCAAACCAGGATAGAGCAGTAAGTATAAAGTCACATACGTTTTACAGATGAAGAAATTGAGGCACAAAGAGATGAATCAGTACAAAAGCTCAGTGAGAGGGAAGGTAGCACTTTAACCAGTGCTCCAGTCCTCAGGGACTTTTCTACCCAGTAGGTTCCCTTTAAGCAGCACAAGCTTAACCTGACTTTAATACTCAAGAGTGTCAGCATGGGCAATTATTTAATATCAGACCAAATAGTACACGCTCTTGGACAATTCTTCATGTTCATAAATATTAAGTTTTAAAAATCATTAACTGCTTTAAATAATCCCCAAAGCAGTACAAGAAACACCATTACTTCTAAAAAACTCATCTTTTTTGAACCATACACCTATTACTGAGCCCTTCCTGTTTTCCTTTTTCTTCCTGAAGTGTGAAGAATTTGTTAAAAGTGTGGTCTCAAATTAGTCTGATAATAAACTTTCTAATACACAAGTCAACCTAGGGGTAGAGAGAGAAACTCCAAAATATACCTATAAATCTTGCAACTGAATAAAACAAACAAATAAAAAACAAAGAAAATAAAAGCAATTTCTCTCTCCTGGCCCCAACTGTTATTTCTTTTGTTTTTGTTTTTTGTTTTATTCAGATTGCAAGCTCCTGAAAACAGACTTGTAATTATGCAAATATTCCATGTAATAACTTGGGGACACTTACAGAAGCCTTCCCTCTATTACCAGAGAGCACAGTACATTTTGTTAAGCTATGAAAATGGAATTGGGCCCCTGGAATTTAAAATTAGTATCATGTATATTTTAGTGACTGTACAACAGCACCCTGCACATGACCTTGGTTATTAAATGAGCGACACTTTAAAATTATCCTGATGTGTTGACTACAAGGCTTTACAGAGAAGAAAGGTGTCCCAGGAGATCCACTGTTAGAATAGCTGCAGAAGCACTGTGTGATCACCCTCAGGCAGGCCAACTGGGTAGTTATTGAGACCAAGTCACAGCTGGGACTATTTCAATTACTGTCACCCTTGTGAGAATGTCATTGTATCGTATGACCTCTTAGGTGATAATAAGGACCCAAGAAGGCAGTGGAGGAGCTGAAGGAAGAAGTGCTGTAAATTATCACAGAACCACACTTTGGCCTCCTAGAGCAGGGCTTTAGTTTGATTTCAATGTTTCCAACATCTTGCAGAGTCAAAAGTAACCCTTTTCATTGCCTCATGTTTGCTAAAAGCACATTTTTTAAAAATAACTTTAAAGGTGAGCCTTAGAGGCTGGCCCTGTGGCCTAGTGGTTAAGTTCGGCACACTCCACTTTGGCGGCCGGGGTTCAGTTCCCGGGCGCGGACATATACCACTCATCAGTGGCTATGATGTGGTGGTGACCCACATACAAAATAGAGTAAGATTGGCACAGATGTTAGCTCAGGGCAAATCTTCCTCACACAAAAAAAGAGGAAGATTAGCAAAAGATGTTAACTCCGGGTGAATCTTCCTCAACCAAAAAAAAAAAAAAACGCGAGTCTTAAAGTTCATTCTTCTTTTGGCAATTGTAAATTTTTTAGGGAAGATATTATCATCCTGAATGATGCTAAAGAAATATTTGAATGATCTGAAACCATAAAACTCTTGGAAGAGAACAGGGAAATCTCCTTGACATTGGTCTTGGTGATGATTTTTTGGATATGACACCAAAAACAGAAGCAACAAAAGCAAAAATAAACAAATGGGACTATATCAAACTAAAAAGCTTCTGTACAACACAATAAATGATCAACAAAATGAAAAGGCAGCCTATTGAATGGGACAAAATATTTGCAAATCATATTTCTGATATTAACCAATTGATATCCAAAATATATAAGGAACTCATACAACTCAATAGCAAAAAAAACAAATAATCTGATTAAAAAATAGGCAAAGGACCTGAATAGACATTTTTCCAAAGAAGATATGCAAATGACCAACAGGTATATGAAAAGATGCTCAGCATCACTAATGGTCAGGGAAATTCAAATCAAAATCACAATGAGATATCACCTCACACCGTCAGAATGGCTATTATCAAAAAGACGAGAGATAACAAATGTTGGTGAGGATGTGGAGAAAAGAGAACCCTTATGCACTGTTGTTGGGGATGTAAACTGGAAGAGCGACTATGGAAAACGGTATGGAGCTTCCTCAAAAAGTTAAAAATAGAAGTACCATATGATGCAGCAATTTTACTTCCTGATATATATCTAAAGGAAATAAGGTCACTATCTCGAAGAGATATTTGCACCCCCGTGTTCACTGCAGCATTATTTACAGTGACCAAGATGTGGAAACAACCTAAGTGTCCATCAAAGGATGAAGGGATAAAGAAAATATGGCATTTATATAGAATGGAATATTGTTTAGCCATAAAAAAGAAAGAAATCCTGCTTTATGTGACACCATAGGCATACTTTGAGGGCGTTATGCTAAGTAAAATAAGTCAAACAGAGAAAGACAAATACTGTATGGTCTCACTTATATGTGAAATCTAAAAAAACCAAACTCATAGAAACAGAGAGCAGATTGGTGGTTACTAGGGGCAGGACATGGGGGAAATGGGTGAAGGTGGTCAAAGGGTATAAACTTCCAATTATAAGATGAATAAGTTCTGGGGATCTAATATACAATATACAGTATGGTGACTACAATTAACAATACTGTGTAAATACTTGAAAGTTGCTAAGAGAGTAAATCTTAAAGGTTCTCACCACACACATACACACACACACACACACACACACACACACACACAAATAGTAACTATGTGAGGTGATGGATGTGTTAACAAACCTTATTGTGGTAATCATTTTGTTATATACATATATCAAATCATCACATTGTACACCTTAAACTTGCACAATGTTATATTTCAATTATATCTCAATAGTGGTAGGGAAAAAAAGAAATACTTGAATTCAAAATAAAAATTCAATACTTTCTCTCCTTTCTTGCTACCACGGGTTTCGGTTACAAATGAACCAAATGACATCAACACATTGCTTTGGCACATTTACCTGGCATAATACCCATATTTATTTTTAAATTAATGCTTGTCTCTCTCTTTCCATGTTCTCTCTGGTTGGCCTTTATGGAAATTTAGAAATATGTTCAAGGCGAAAAGCTCTTATACTCCATTTATTTCAAATAATTGCAGACTCAAATTGATTATTTTATTCACATATTCAACAGACTCATGGTAAGGATTTACCATGTATTCCATGATCTTGTAGGAGATATTCAGACAAATAAGAATAGAACCGCTATATTCAAAGAATTTATATTTAAGTAGAAGAATTCAGTCACATACACAATAAACTATAAAAAAAGAAGTGTCATAAGAGTTTTAGTCAAGTTCTAGAGAAGGTCAGTGGAGAGAGACCACCTGGAGTTGCTGGGATGAGAGATACTATGGAGACAATGACATTTGAGCTGAAAGTTTGAAATCCTTTCTTTACATGTGCATGTTCACTTATATTTTAAATAAACAAGCAACAAGTGTACTTCTCTGATTGCACTGAAATCAGCTCTGGGCTGGGTGAATAATTTATAAGAGGAAAAAAACTTTATTATTGCTTTTTTCCATAGAGGGCTGTAGTCAGGAAACTTTTTTCCCCCATATCTATATGGCTAAAATAGACTTTTTAGAAAGTATGTCCAAGTAGAACTACCCCTCTGGTTATATCTCTTGTTTTCAGAACTCAGCACCTGTGTATGGTTTCACAGGCTGGCAGGGCGGAGAAGCTCTGGGAACCGCCATAAGTGTTTCATAGCACAGTCACTTGGCTATGGGGCCAGAGACACAAAAGACAGAGGAATAGTTCTACGTGGGATGGGGGAGGGGATATTCAAGAAATTCCTTCTCTCTAAAATCACTCTGGAAGAAAGATGGCCTTTGCTAGCATTTCAACTCACCGTGTTATGAGCAGAAAACTGTGCCAGGTCCTGGAAGGGGAATGCAAGGATGTGTCAAGTAGCTTCTTTGGGGAACTTCCAATCTTGTTGTTCTGGCAAGACATATAAAGTACATATGGGAATATAACTAACTGTAAAAAGAAAGATGGACGTACAAGTTGGCAATTCAGTACAGAGGGCAAAACATTACACAACTGAGTTAGGAGACCAGTGTATAATTGGGCAAGTTAAAATCCTCTAGCTTCCATTTCCTCAGCTATAAAATGAGAAGCTTGGACTACAGTCTTCCAAGTCCACAATACTTCAAGTGGAGAGCTCCCAGCAGAGGAAGGATGACATTTCAGGCAGAAAGGCGAAGGGAGTATGTTTCTGTAGGGGGAAAGGCTTGAGAAAGCATGGAAATGGGAATGTGTTAAGTTTTTTGGAGCATAGTGAGCAAAGCACTCTGTCCTTAGCCTTAGCTGTAGACAAAGCTGTTCCCCAAATAGCTTCCCAATTACAAATCGAGGGCATTGCCTCTTCTTACTCCCACACGTGCTCCTATTTCAGTCTGCATCTTTGGACAATTGTAAGCCTCCAGTCCAAACATTCTAGGGCTGTTGTCACAACTTCGTGATATGATAAGAAGCAGTAACCCAAAGTGAGTGAAGGAGTCCGGAGCTGAAGCCCATGAAATCAGCCCATGTTGGTGCCAGCAGGAGGCCTCACACATGTCCCAACCCAGTACATCTGCAGTGACTGTTGGGGTCATGTTTGTCAGCAAAGTGTACATGGCTCTCGGCAAGGAATCAGAAGACCTATGTTTGTGTCTCATCCAGTTTCCCTAACCACAGATTGCCCTCCAATAAGTCATTCAGTCTCAATGATATTCAGATTCTCCCCATTTTAACGTCACAATATTATCTTCTCTGCCTCCTTCAGTGGGTTCTTTCACATATTTAATATATGTGAAAACTTTTTGGAAAAATACAAAGTGCTAAGCAAATGTAAGGTATTATTATGATTGAAGAGCTTTCCAGATATGCTCACATATATTGAATTTAAGGCTTATGTTAGTTACTAGATTTTCTTTTTAAAACATAGTAATAGCTTTACTGATTTTATTGCAACACTCTTCCCAAAACATTTTGCATTATTCTGTGCTCTTATTATATTGAGGCTTCTGCCCGCCCACCAGTAGTTAGTGGTAAGAGTGGAGGCAGAGATTGTAAAAGTATATAATGATGTGATAGAAATATGCAGGTAGAAATGAGTGTTTAGATAAATGTATTTTGGGCTGACTACTGTAAAATGCTATATCTAAGCATAGTCATTGACTTGAAATCCATGAAAAATGTTTTTGACTTTCTCAAATGTGATAATGGTAAGCTTTTTTTTCCCTTTAACATGCTATAACTTGTAATGCACTGTGCTTTTATCAGCAGGTAGCAGCATAAATAGCTAATATAAACTCACTTCCCAAATGTAAACAGTAAGCCTTCAGAAACCATTTTATCAACATCTCTATTGTTATGTTTTTACTTGTCTTTGGCCATTTTAATTTCATAATAATATTATCACATTTCTCATTGCAGCTTCATGTACACTATTTTGCAGCAATTAGTTTTATATGTGTATGTATACGTTTGTGTCTGTGCATACATGTATATGCATATGAAATGAATGTATTCATTGACACATATACATACATATGTACTCATGTGAAATTTCTGATATTTGATAATTTATTACATATAAAATGGAAATTTCATGATTCGATCTAATAGATAACAGTGCTTTATTTCAGACCCAAATTATATAAAATGATGATTTTTATCAACTTGTTATACTTACTGTTAAACACCTACAGAAGAATGTTTAGATAGAAAGTTTTTGTTTTGACTTTTATGTTTAAAGAGAGAAAAAATATTTAATAATTAGTAAATCTCAGTTAAACGTAACTAATATCTGAGGATTTTTGACCACAACTGAAGGTTTATATCATCTCTAAAACAATGTACTTTTTATAAAAATATATGAAAAATAACTATATGGCAAATTCAAGGTATCCACTTAATTGAAATCATTAATTGTCAGTCATATTGACCCAAACTTTGTATGCAGTTGGGCCTATTTGTACAATTATAGAAAACCTTGAGTTCTTTTTGATGCTGCATGTAAAGAAAACTGTTCTTTTGAGGTGTGCCACCCAGAATGAGGGGATGCATGTGCCTTTGTGGATTTACTTATGGTTCACAAGTATGGGACTGAAGCTTGATTGGCTCAAAAGCATGACCAAGGTCAAGATGGTGCTTGAGGTCCTGTGGAGCATTTTCACAGGAGCTGACACAAGCCTTGATGGGCCGTTAAGCATCTCTGCACAGACAGCTAGCTTTGCTCTATGTAATCATGGCAGTCTGCCTCCGAAAGGAAGCACCTAAGAGACTCTCTTTGGGAAGTGACACGATACCGATCTATCTACACTCCCTGGAGAGCATCTCAGAATGCATTTCCTACCAGTGATTACTTAGTGCTTTCATCATTGTTTGTTAACAAAGGGGAACACACTTTCAGAAATAGTAATGGGAAGAAAATATAACCAACAGATTTTGCAGAGCAGTCACACCTTGATGGAAACACCACTGCAGGGCTGAGGGCAGACTCATGTTGTGCCTTGGACCCTCACCTCTCCTTCCTGTGGGAATTTCCTCTACTGCCCCTGGGGCCCACCGGCCTTTCATTGCTCCTGGGGTCGGACAGATACACGTAGTAGGAAGCAATGTGTCATGGTAGATGGAGTAAAAACTTCAGATTTATTCTGCATCCAAATCCTATCTCTGCCACTTGGTAGCTGTGTGATTTGGGGCAACATAATTAACTTCTCTGAGCTTTGGTTTACTAGTCTGTAGAAATGCTTGTGTCGTGGAGATGTTGAGTGTATTGATGAATGTGTATAGCACCCAGGACAGTGTCTAGAACATTGTAGGGGCTTACTACTCAGTAGCTATAATGAGATAATCATCAAATTTATCTTTGGATTGTGTAGTCTGATTTGTTAGAGTTGGGGACAGAGTTTTAAAGAAAGTAGATTTTATTTTGTTTGTATAAGTAAAAAAAAGCTATGAAAACTGCTTATGTAGTCAAAGTATGTCCTGTTTGCAAGACTGATTGCTGATAGATGGGTGTGCACAACATTTTGCTACCTTATAAAGCCTGAGTTGTCACCCTTTTATAGAAGGACAAACCTGAGTTCTGGAATGCACTTTGGCACTTGTGATATTTAAAGTCAATTTTATGGCCCACTTCTGAATTTTTCCTCCTCTGCCTCTTATAGTTTTTAGGACCATCTTACCCTCCTACACGCCATGCTAGCCACACCTCCTAAAGGCCAACCACAAACATCCATAGATATTCACAGAAATGGCACAGAGCTCACTGCTCTTGTGTGGGCAATTTGTACTTGCTCTGCCACTTGACTCAATTTTAGACCTTTGGCCTTATCACTCTGCCTTTGAACTTGCTTCTGGCCCTTTGGATTTGTTGCTTGTATTTGCAATGCCCAGCATTTGAATCTTGCTTCTGCCAATAGATTTTGGCTTCAGGTTCTGCTTTGGCTCAGGGCACCCTGTCTGGATCAATCCTCATGTACCCCACCTTCTGTAGTGTTTCAAACACAAGTACTCTGTGCCTGCCTCATTGTAGCTGAGATGAATTATAGGCCCACAGTTTTTAAAATGAGCTATTAACAATATGGAAGCTACAGACATCATTTTTGTCAACCAGACCACCACACAGTGCCTTTGTAGTATCTCGTTTTAACCTTTACAGCTTCTTAATAAGGTGTTTTACTGTCATGCTGGCCTACACATTTTTTTTTTTTTTTTTGGTAAGGCAGATTAGCTCTAAGCTAACATCCATTGCCAATCCTCCTCTTTTTGCTGAGGAAGATTTATCCCGGGCTAACCTCCATGCCTATCTTCCTCTACTTTATATGTGGGACGCCGCCACAGCGTGGCTTGATAAGTGGTGTAGGTCCACGCCTGGGATCTGAACCCGCGAACCCCGGGCCACCGAAGCAGAGCACACAAACTTAACCGCTACGCCACCGGGCCAGCCCCTGGCCTATGCATTTTTATGTGAGGTATTTCTGAGTTAAAAGAAAAATGTGTATCTAAAATTCTATGGTTATTTTCTTTACACTTTTTAGGTTTGTTTTTCTTCAACTCAAATTGCCAAATCAAATTGCTCAAAGCAAATTGGCCTTTTATTTCATTGACGATGCAAACTGGTGAATCTCCAAAAGCCACTTCTGTTGGCTTCAGAGTATATTTTAAACTTTCATATAATTCACTTCAAGCACCATAGTTGGTTGGGAAGGTACCCCCTCGTAGTGCCTCACTGAAGCCTGGAAGGTTCTTTCTCAGGACTGACTCCTTTGGAGGTTGACATGCAGTAGGAGTATTATTTATGTATGTGGCTCTCAGATTATCCATGCTGGAAATACAGTTCAGATGCAAAGTAGGTGTAAAGAGGAAGATTTAACTAAGTAAGTAAGGAATAAGATCCTGTAAAATAATGTAAAAGCAAGACATCTGGCTTGACAACAGATCTTGTGGAAGACACTCAGAAGTTTTCGTGGTCTACAAGCTTATGTAATGTGACTAAAAAAAAAAGATAAACTTGGTATGCATTAGTCTAGAAAAATTTAAAGAGTGTGTTTTCAATGAACTACTTTGTCCATTTGAACAACTACTAAAGTAATTAAGAATGTAACTTTCTAATGAACATTCCAAGGTGGATATAAAATATATTTATTTGACTAAGTGAATGATAAAAATTATATATTATACAAGGAAGCATTGTTCAGATACAGTGAGAAAGTGAATTTGGAGTCAAATGAACTTTATTTCTAATGTCAAGACTAGTGAGCTTCCCATATTTTGACTAGTATCTGAGCTTCTACCAACTCATTTCCCAGTAATCATTTAATTTATTTATTCCCCTATTTCTATCTAAAATAAAGATAGCTTACAAAGATCTATACAACAGAAAATTCTGTTTTTAAAGAAAAATAACACAAACAGATATCCTAAATGCATGCTTAGAAGTCCGTACAATTGCAATATGTAGTCTAGCTATTCCTAGAATTAAACGATTAACTTATCTCTATGAGAACTAGACATTAAGAAAGGATGATTAGTTATAAGATCCACAATGTCCACGAGTAAAAGCAAACTGGTTGCTCAGGAAATGCTCAACACTAGCTAACATGAGTTTGCACAGAGAGGATGTAGTTTAATGTAATGGACGACATCAGCATCAAGGGTCACAAAGCTGTTACTTAAAATTTCCCTCAATGTAGTCCAGTGGAATCATACATGAGTGCAACTGAGTAAAAGCTCTTCTCTGGGGGATGGATATCATGATATCCAGGTATTAACAGTTTTCTATTGGTCTGACTTATTCTTGGAGTAGATTTTAAAGTATCTAGAAGAATATATGGACTGTGTATATTTGTGGGACTCCTTCACAAATATTGTTTTTCTTGGTTGAGCTTTTGAAATATATTGAACAGCCCTAAGTCCAAGATCATCCTCTCTGATGTTTACCTGATGTACTGTTGCTCTATTGCCAGTCCAGTGGAGCATTAAATGCTTTATTAGCTGGGTGGAAGATAGGGTTGATTCTCTTATAAAAATTGAGATGCCAGAAGACAGGTGCCTGAACAAAAGGTCGTCTAAGTCCTGCTCTGAGGGAAGTCAAGGGTGAACCTCTAGGCAAGGCAAAAGCAGATTCCCATCAGAAAATGATTTTTAGTTCCTGGTAACAAACACACAAATGGGCCCTTATTAAAGGATTTAATGTCCACATTGACATCATTGTGTATAGATTTATTGTACCTGTGTTTTATAGGCCATAAGAAATTTATAGTGAGGTTTACATTTGGTAAAATTCCAAGTAGTCTTTTTCATTTTACATGTCACCTCAATAACAAGATGTCAGCACCTTTCAGCCAAGATCACAGGAATACACTTATAGTTGAACAAAGGTAGGTTTATTGACTCATTGCAGTAAAGGAGAGTGCACACCATGTGGGACATCTCAATAGGAAGATTTGGGATTTGGCTTTGCATTGAGTGATTTTGAGGAGGCTCAAGGAAGTGGGACTTTTCTCAGGATTGGATGCTACGAGAAAGCAGGGGTGATTTTATGAGTGGGTACCTAAACAATTCTTATCTAGAAGATGGAAGGATGCAGCAAGGCTAATGTTGTAATTGAGAGAGATGCAACAGAGAGTGGTCTTGTTTTCTCTTGATCCATCACAGTCGCAGAGTGACCTTATCTGAATTTGGTGTCCTATGAAGTTGTTTATGTTTGACAGAAGAATACTAAGGCCTCGCTGTGAGTGCCAGGCCAGTTCCTAGCAACAAGACCTAACTGATAGTTCCAGGATAGCTTTCATCTGTCAGCTTTTGTATTTCTCAAAGTCCAGGAATTTTTGCCTACCAATAATCCTTGTTAAACTGAGCCTCTACAAGGGGAAGCTCAGTTTTGTAGGACAAGATGCTAATAAAAGAATTTTAAAGTGATTAGCAATCTATTTATGGAATATGAGAGGAGAAACCTTTTCCTGGAATTAGTTGAAGTTTAAAAGATCCATGGATAGTAAAAGAGCATATAAATTTTGAAAACCATCATACTTTTCTTAGCAGTCCCATCTTACAAGTTAGACCAAAAGTGAATTCTTTCTGCCTAACCCAAGGCAGTCATTCAAGTTTTATTTAATAATTGGATAATATCCAAATCAAAGAAGAAAGTAATACAATCATCCCTTGGTATCTGTGGGGGTTGCTTCTAGGACCCCTTCATACCAAAATCCGGGGATACCCAAGTCCCTTATATAAAATGGGGTACTATTTGCATGTGACATATGCACATCCTCCTGTATATTTTAAATCATCTCTAGATAATAATACAATGTAAATGCTATGTACATAGTTATACTGTATTACTCATGGAATAAGGACAGGAAAAATAAGTCTGTACATGTTCCGTACAGATGCAGCCATCACAGGCCTGTCAATCCTTAGTTGGTTGAATCTGCAGATGTAGAACTTGCTGATACAGAGGGCCGACTGTACTCCCATTGTTCTCGGTACTGATAAAACAATATCTCCAGCACTGAGTTCAGTTCTGTTCAGCATTACATTTTAAGAATAAAGACATAGGGGCTTGCCCCGTGGTGTAGTGGTTAAGTTTACGCGCTCCGCTTCTGGCGGCCTGGGGTTTGCAGGTTCAGATCCTGGTTGCGGACCTACGTGCCTCATCAAGCCATCCTGTGGCAGACCTCCCACATAAAGTAGAGGAAGATGGGCACGGATGTTAGTCTGGGGCCAATCTTTCTCAGCAAAAAAGAGGAGGATTGGCAATAGGTGTTAGCTCAGGGCTAGTCTTCCTCACACACACACAAAAAAGAATAAAGACATGACAGCAATCCTGAAATAGCTGAAGCTCTTGTGGAATAGCCTTTAGACATTCTATTTTGCTTCAAAAGCCAAAACCAGTATCATTAGTTTTATGTAACAGGGAACAAAGATTTCTATTCAGCAGAAGGAAGAAGTGTCTCATAATTACGAGCTATCCAGAAATGGAATAAGAGTTGCTTAATTGTATAGTGAACGTTCCAACATTGGAAGTGTTAAAAACAGAGTCTGAATGAACAATGGGAGAGCAGACATAACTGGAATGTCTAGAATGAGAATTTGGACTAGATGGCCCATCACAACCCTTTCTAACTCTGAAAGCAAAGTCAATGGGCTTGAGAAAGGAGGAAGTCAGTAGGTTACCATGATCTAGGGCAAGTTCAAGGCATTGTATTAGTCAGGGTTCTCCAGAGAACCCAGTCCTAGAGGTAAGAAAAAGGGAAGTTTAAAGGGTGAGGCAGTTTGGGTTCATCAATTTCTAAAGTCAGGCTATTGAAAGGGGCCCTCTATTGAGCATACAATTAAATGAGCTTGACTCCTGGGCAGAAACTCTGCCCCCCTCCCCTTTTAATACTTCAGGTCTAGGCAATAACAATAGCATTTATCAGTACTTAACCATGGCTATTGCACAATGTCGAGTACTATGCAAAAGAATGCAACATCTCATTTAATATTTTCACAGCAACTCTATGTGGAAGGTACCATTATTATCCCTATTTTATAGGTATTATAATATGCTCAGGGTTACACAGCTACCATGTGGCAGAGCCCAGATTTTAACCCATGTTTGTCTGAGTCCATGGGTTATGCTCTTCATTCTAGGTTATACAGCTTCTAGGTAGAAGGAGAGAGATGAGGCTCTACAACAACTGGTATAATAAAAGGATGATTTTTTCTATTAAGGGAAGGGGTGTAGGGGGCAACAGCTGTTGGCAATATCCTAATCAACACAATCAAATGTTTAATCTTCCACACCTAAAGAAAGGCCAAGATCAGATTAAGCTATAATTGAGAATCTTTAGCATTAATAGAAAAGATAATTATATCTTCAGGCTTATATATCCTTAAGTTTTTCTTTAATTTGGAACATTGTGTTTTGATGTTACTTGCTGAACCGTGTGGGAGTGGATCTTATATGTTTAATTATTTTAAAATCTGGTATGCAAACCAATGATCTCAAAGCAAATATTTTACTGGAAACAGTAGTAGTAGTATTAAAAGTAGTAGGAAAGTAGTAGTAGAAGTAGTAACAGAAATTACTAGTAAATATCCATGAAGTACTTATTATGTGCCAAAAGACTTGTTCAAGTTCATCTCATGAAATACTCAGAGCAGTTTTATGAAGTTAGTCTTACCATTTTCTTTAAAAAAAAAAAAGTTGAAATATGGGCTCCAGAGAATTTAGGAAATGTGCCCAGCTGACATAGCTAGCTGACTTGAGAGCCTCTTCTGAAAACCTTGGGTACCCAAACATATGAACCTTTCATTTGGATAATTTGAACAGGGCCATAAGATGTGTGTTGGGAAAAATGTTCAATACATAATTAAATTTTTTTTGTTTATTTTTAGAATGGAAACCTCAGATCCTAGGGAGCAGCTGAACTTCAGGCTAAATGATTCATTAGTACCATAAGTTAATGCGTTTTAGATTTTTCTCTGGGGCATAGTGACTGTAAACACTCATACAAATAAAATAATAACCCAAATTTTAAATATACCCCAGTTAGTCTCATGTGGACTAAATTTAATGAAATGTATTAAATAGCAATGTGTTCTACACAAGCAAAGCCATTTTAAAAATTGGTCTTAGTGTTTAATTTTGCAGCTGTTACAAATTTCGCAGAGTGGACAAAATACTCTTACCACGTACTTGACCATCAATGTCATTAAATAGTGGTTTTTACTGCTGGTTAATGGTCCGGGGCATCATGATTGCTCGTCAGGTCTCTCAGGTAAACACAATCTGTTTAAATTAATGCTGCATGAGAATAAGATTATTTAGCATGACTTAATTTTACATAAGGTGATGAAGACTTGAAACTTCAAGTTCCATTATTCAATTGATAAAACCTAGATTGAACTCAAAATGAATGCTGGGTTGGATCCCTGCCCTCTAGGAACTTAAAGTCTAGTAGGGATGCTAAGACAGTAAATAGGCAGGTGATTCCATAAGTGGCTTATACTTATACCTAAGTAATACATTTTTTACTTGTATTACTTATACCTAAGTAATACAAAGAGCTGTGGATACTAGATTATGAAATTAACATACAGAAACAGTCCTCAAGTCTTTATTTTTGTCATCAACATATGTTTACTGAGTACACTTTGTGTACAGTGAGCAGCTGTACAATGTGTCCTCAAGACACATTACACTCCTCAAACTTTATTGTGCATCTGAATTACCTAAAGATCTTGTTAAAATGCAGATTCTGATTCAATCTGTCTGGAGTGGGCTTGAAAGTTTGCCATTCTAATAAGCTCCCAGGTGATGCTGCTGCTGCTGGTCTGCAGATCACACTTTGAGTAGCAAGAGTCTAAATTATTTTAGTAAAAATCTTCTCCTTAGCATTTCTCATTAAAATCTGTGATATCTTATTTAAACATGAACATGGATATTTGGAGAGTAGTTAGATATAAATGTATCCACACCTTACAAATAACAAACTATCAGGTAACAAACATTCTTGCCATTTGCCCCAAAACTTTTGACTGCTCGCGTCTGAAAAGACCATTTGTAAAGGCTAGAAGGTGGTGGAGTATCTCCTTTCAGTCAATGTCTTGACTCCTGTCTGAAAGTATCCACCTTGGGGCATGAGGTAATCATGAGTTCCTGACACAGACACCTGTCTTTTAGAAATTACACTGAAACCACCAATTCATTTTGTAGCAGTTGCTGAACAGCTGTCTATTGATAATGACTTTTAGTCACTACCAGCTTAGGCCAAATTGGAGCCAATGACCTTTGGGTAAAAAGTTTCATATTCCATTTCCAGTCCCTGGAGCCATCAAAGCCTCTTGTCAGAAGAATTGTAATTCATGAATTTCAGCATGCTGCCTCCAGCCCAAAGCACAGAGATTGTTTCTTGAAACTCATAGTCACACTTGGGCTATTGGTTGCTTGTGACATGAATGTAAGAAAATGGTGTAAAGATTTGCTTTGGGTGACTTTTTTTGTCTAAGAAATGCTTTAATTGATTACTATAAAACTTACATGGGCAACTGTCTACCTTAGTTAATGGCAATAGATTCCTAGTATTTCTAAATAAAGATATGAACTAAAAAGCCTATAGTCCATATTCTTTATCAATACTCATTTTTTTAAATGAAACTTCCAAATATGAAATTAACTTTCTTTCCTGAGCCTAAGAAGGTTGTTGGGGAAGATTAGTGGAGACATGTGAACCATTGTAGAAGAAATATTTTAAATGTTCTCATCTTGTTATCACTATAACAGCGACATTGAGTAATGGGGAAGAAATGGTAGGCCAGGCCTGTGGTATTGTTTTCACTTAGTATTCATTCCGATGAGGTAATCATCTAAATTAATAAGGATTTGACCTTTTATATGGAGAAGACAGCCTGATCCAAATGGCCTCATAAAAAGGAAATTACTGAATGAAGTCATTACTCTAATTAGCATTTATGCCCCCAATGTTAACAGTATACCTTTTTAAAAAATGACATTCAATACATTCCAACCTACCACGTTGAGCGGTGGTTATAGCCTGAGTGTCTGAGTGCCAGTTTTAATTGTCCTTTCAATATCAATCTAGACAGATCTACTAATAGGGTTGTGTTATTAGATAAATGCCTCTGGTAGTAGGAAAAAAATGTCATTACTGAACTGGACTGAATAGCTGTTCACTGTGATGAATGGTAAACCATCAAAGCTTATTCATTCATGAGGCCTACCTACCTATTCAGAATTCCTTTTCTTGACTACATTCTTATAAACAATATCATTCTCTAGCTGATGGAAATTGTTGAATGAAGCTTTCTGTCTTCTTCCTAGAAGATTTTGTTCTGTATTTAGATCAAATCTCATTCCATTGACCTCCAAAAGACTGCTCAGATTCTCTGGTGTTGAATGTTCTGTTAAATTCTGCAATCATAGGATTATCTGTTTGAGCTTGGGAAGTCATTTTGTTTCACTGAGGTTTCTGCTATTAGTATTTCAGTTTTAATGATATCTGACGTGTGTTTGTGACACACACACACACACAGAGACACAGACATACCCTTCATCCAGTCTCCCAATGATCTCCCATCACTCTTGTTCCCCTCCAAATCTGTTTCCACATAGCAAGAAGAATGAATAACCTTTTAAAACCTTAAATAAGATCGTAGTTTCCCCACCATAAAACCTTTCCCAAATCCCCTGACTTGGCTGACAAGGCCCCGTATGAGCTGCTTCCTGTCCTAGGCGAATCCTGCCCCTCTCCTGCTTGCTCAGTGTGCTTCAGTCATGTTACTACATCCAGCAACCTCTTCCTGTCTCAGCCACTTAGTGCTGGCTCTTCTTTGGCCTGTACCCCTCTTCTCCTGGCTTTTCATATGATGAGCACATTTTCATCCTTCTGATCTCAGTTTCAACAATACTTCCTCAGATAGACCTCTCTTACCGTCCCTATCTAAAGTAGGTTTCTCTGTTACTCTCTCATAGCGTTCTGGCATGTCCTTTGTTTATCTCATCTATTTGATTAATTTTTAATGTCTTTTCCCCTCTGGACTCTTAAATTCCCTGAAGACAAGTACTTTATCTGTATTGCTTATTTGCTGGGCTCATATTAAATGCTCAATTAATGAGTCAATATCTATGCTTGGAAAATTTTATGTTGGTCATTGATTATTACATAGACCAGGGGGTGGCAATCTACATCCTGTGGGCCAAATCCACTCCAACACATATTTTTGTACAGGCCACAGAGTAAGAATTGCTTTTATATTTTAAATAGTTTAAAAAAATCAAAAGAAGAATAATATTTTGTGTCCCATGAAAATCATATGAAATTCAAAGTTTAGTATCAATAAGTAAAGTTTTATGGGAGCACAGCCACCCTCATTCATTTCTGTGCTCTCGGGCTGCTTGCGTGCTACAGCAGCAGAACTGAGAGGCTGAGACAGAAACCATATGCCTCGAAAAGCCTAAAATATTTACTCTTTGGCTCTTTACAGAAAGAGTTTGCCGACACTTAACATAGACAGGTTTGCATATTAGAATTTTAACACCAAAAAAACGCCTACATTGTTCTGAAGCCTTTTATAAAGATTATTTGGAAGAAGGAATGATAGAAAAATCCTAAAATAGGCTACTTGAATCCCTCTTAAGCTGGCCTGACTTTCAAAGTAAACCTCATTTGATTGGTCTAACTCCCATTGAGGTAAGTCTCAAAAGCAGTGGTTCTCAGATATTAATGTTCATTAGAATGACCTGGAGTGGCCCACACCCAGAGATTCTGATTAGGAGGTAGGGAGTGGGGCCTGACAGTTTGCATTTCTAGCAAGACCTCAAGTCAAGAAATAGTGACCAGGGTTACATCCTTCTTTACAGGATGTGAGTGCCCCATCAGTGTAAGAATCCATTTACTCAGTATTGACCATGAGCCAGTGTTATTCTAGATGCTGAGAAAACAAAGCTATATGATAAATGGCTCCTTTTGAGAAGCCAAAATTTAGTGCTATGCAGGCATTAAATAAATAATTACAATAAAATTCAAGAGCTATAGCAAGAGGTATAAACAAACTCTGATAGGAGCACCAGTCAGTGCCTGAGTGTCTGTGAAGACTTTTAGAAAGGAAAATTAAGACTTACAGAACTCTGTAATGTTTCAAGAAAAAAAGTTCATATTGCAGCATGGTCATGCCAATCCACAGCATCTCATAAAGAAATTCTGCGTATCGGGAGCAAATTTAGAAGTTCTGTCCAATATTTCTTATTTCCAAGATAAAGAAGAGGAAGCCTTCATGAAAAGGCTTGCAGTTCTTCAAGCAAGTGGCTATTAGTTCCTATCTAAACATTATTCTGTTTTTGGTCTTCCTGCTTGGAAACCTAACTGAGTCTCATTGTTGTCTTCATATCCATCACCTCTCACTGGCCCAAGCTACCATCATTGTACCCCTGCAATAGACCCCTCATTGACCTCAAGACATTCCCTCTTGCTGCTTCCAATCCATTGTACATGCTGCAGCCTGGCAATCTACTTTAAAAACAAATCTGAATGCCTTTTAAAACCTTCCCTTTACTTGTTGTAAACTAACCCAAATCTTTAACAAAGCCCTTTAGGCTCCATATGGTCTCTAACCTCTAACCTGGGAACTCCCCATTGTTGTTGGAATGAGCCACATTGTTCTCCTTTTAGTTCTTCCAAGGAACTAGTCTTCCTCCTGAGTCAGGGCTTTTGCAAATTTATTCCCTCAGCCTGGAGTGCTTTTCTTCCTTCTACCCCTTGAACCTTTATTTGATTCTACTCAGTTTCTAATCTCAATTTAGACATCAGTGAGGAAGCTGTCCCATCACTGACTCCACCCCCATCCCCTGTCAGAAGCAGGAAATGACTAGTCCACACTGGTAAACGGTCTGAAAAGAAAGACCATATTGCTGTAGTACCAACAGGTACGAAGCTCAGTCATCACGTTAAACCTGCCATCAGATCGACCTTCAATTAACTTTATATCATCAAAAAACAAAACTATAGGTTTCAAACCACATAGCCCTTGAGTTAGTGGAATATTAGAAATATTTTACGACATAGACTTTGTCTTGATTAAATTGAGAATGGGGGAACTTATCTGACTAACTAGTTACCAGAAATTTTGCCGTTAGCTTTTACAAGCAACTTCGTTTATATTTTGGGAGAACACATACACACATACATATTCACACATATACCAACTTCTATATAGTTTAGCCATCTGCCATTTAGGGAAGTCCTTGGGACAAGTTTCAAGAACAATGGAGAAATTTTATTTCTTATTGTTAGAAAAGCCACATGAATTCCCTAAAGATCTGTATTGATCCAGAAATATTTTGGCCCAGATGGAGGGAGGGGGTTGGGTGTTCAGTCATAATTCCTTTTTTTTTCTTAATAAGCCTAACTTGAACTCTTCTTGAAGTACTCAAAACACCACCATTTGACCCTTATAGTTTTTTCAGTTTGTAATTTTGTGTTTGTGTGATTGGTTGAGTTCTGTTTCCCCCAGTAAAAGGTAAGCTTCAAAGAGGACTTGGTTGTTTGGTTCACCATTGTGCCTTGAGTTAACCTGTTCCTGGCACATTGTAGGCACTCAGTAAATATTTGCTGAATGAATGACAGTATGATTGGATGCATGATAACCTCTCCATCTCCCATCACTCATCTCTCAATGGCTTGCTCAGTTGATAAGGGGCTCAACCTCCCTTGTGACCCTTGAACCCTCTTCATGACTGAGGCTCTTATCCATCAAGTGTCTATTACTGTGCTGGACCTTTAGATTGACTCTTACCCTCACCTTCACTCACTCTTATTAGTTATGGATGTCATTACCAGTAACTGACTACTTATTGAGTCTTACTTTTTTCAGAAGAACTAGTCTAGGAATTGCAACATTATGCAATCCAAACATTATCATCTTGACATGTAATCCACATAAAAATGATTACTGGGATGCTTTACTCCTTTTTTTTGATACTAACTCTTCAAAATCTAGTGTGAGTTTTACATTTACAGCACATCTCAATTCAAACCAGTCGCATTTCGAGTCCTCAATGGCCAGATGTAGCCAGTGGCTGCCGTATTGAGCAGTGTAGCTTAGTGAGTTGTCAGTTATTAGGTGATAACAGACGACTGCATATGCGTGACTTTGGGCCAGAATGTCACCTCAGGAATCGTGTTGGAATTCTACAACTTCATGGAAAAGCACATCGTAGTCCTCCTCCTCCTCCTCCTCCTTATCCTCATTCTACTCCTTTTCATATTCTCCTTTTCTATGTTTTCCTTGAACTCCTTCTTCTCCTCTTCCTCCTTCTTATTTTTCTTACTTTCTTTCTATTTATTTTCTGATCTTTTTTTGACCCACACATTTCTCCCTCTACTTTTCTCTTTCTTTATTAATGCAATAATTTTCTACAATAAACTCTTATTTCTAGTACTTTCATAATTTACTTCAGAATGAGAAAGATGGTGTGAAAGGCAAAATTATAATGTAAAAATTTGAGGAGTGAGGGAGGAATACCTCAAAACATACATTTTTAAAGAATTAATGGTTGGTTTCTGGAGTTTTAAATATAAAATGCCAGTAGTTCTGACTAAGAGTTCTGACAAAGGGTTTTCTTTGTCTGAGGTTGATTTTCGTAGGTTGTGAGTACATTTAGAGAAAAAAAATACTTGCATTATTCAAGACTTTCTAGCGTTATATAGATAAAGCCTTATGGTTAGATACCAAGAACTCTTCTTTTCTTCAGCCTTTTGGATTATTCTTTGTTTTCCTGGCTTATATTCATTCTACTTACATCTAAATTGCTGCTAACTTTAAGCATACTCTAACATTTAGGATTTATGTTTATAAGTGTCTCAAAGATCACAAGATGATCACAATGAAAATGTTAACTTTAAAAAAAATCAAAAATTTTTAAAGTGTCACATGGACTAGAATATGAAATTGAAGTGCTTCATATAAGCCTTCAGCAAAGTAATCATAGTTCACATCCTATGGTGGATATCCTTAGGGACTGTCTAATTCACCAAGAGGAATGGATGCCAATGAAAGACTTGGAACAAAAATAGAAATACTCTGCAACCACAACCATGTTCCCAGAAGGGAATGTGCAAAGAAATATAAAGAGAGTAAAATGACAGTTCTACACATTTATGTCAAGAAAGCAAATGAGTTCAGGCGCTCAAGTAATTGAAATTGTTGGCTAGTTTATTGTCATTCTCTATTCATTGTCAATTCAAGATGTTCTAATACGATGGCAAAAAATATATAACCTGTTGTCATTTCATCCCTTAAAAATTTTCATTGCAGAATTTTGGAGATGAATACTTTAGAACTACGACCCAATCCTGTCATTTCACAAATGAGGAAACTAAGATTCAAAGGAGTTTAATGTCTAATCCAAGATTGTTTAGGAGGTTAGTGGTAGAACCCCTATTAAAATCCAGATCTCCTGACTGTGTGCAGAGCTCTTTCCACTATGCCAAGCTTGGAAAAATCCAGCAGGCAAATTCTCCAAATAGAAATAAAATTCTTCGTATTGTTTTTCTGACTTTTATTAGCAACTGAGGATTAGAAATTAGATATTTGGCAAATTTCTTTAGTCATTAATCAACAATCAAATTAAGATTAATCAGAATTTCCCTGGGTATTGTACTTGCAAGACAGTGACATAAGAAGGTCTTAGAGGTCTCCTAATTTCTTGGTACTTTTATAGTATCACAGTTAATAGCACCATTGAGAGAAGGAAGTTATGTGACAAGCCATAAATGATGTGTGAGAAAAATAATATTGTGCTTGAAAGGTTCAGTTTCATTTACCAATTTTTCAAGAAGTAAATTCAATCAAGATGATTATCACAGGAATCCACTGAGATTTATACAAATACCCATTGAAAACCTCATCAGAATTTCACTTCCACTTTCACTGAACTCTCTAGACACTTAAAAACTTAAATAATTAATTGCATTAATAACACAATTATGAAAAGTTTCCACTCAAAAAGGTAGACATGCAAATTTGTTAGTAACTGGAATTATAATATAAATTATTTTTTTCTTGGTGCTCTTTTCCAAAAATCTTTGCATTGATGTTTTGCTCAGGTTCTCCGAGGGTCATCACATTTATCTCACTAGGTGTCCTGACTACCCAGGAAAACTTCTCCTTTGTGATTTGAGAGCACCAAAGGCTCTTCTGAAAAATATGTTTCCCTTCTGAATTGACCAGTAATAGCCCAAATTTCATGATTAACCTTTTGGATTAGAGTTTTAAATACTGTTATAATGCAAGTATTATATGGGATATTTTAAGCCAATTTTAATCATTAGCATCTTAGTTTAAATTAGTTTATCAGAGTGGCGACCTAGTCACTTAGCAAGACCAAAGGAAATTGGAAATGGGACACGTATACTGTATAAAAGAAAAACAAAATTGGAATTATGAGCATGAGATATGAAAGGAGGAACCTAATGAGAGAAGTATGAGGCACTGGTTACTAAGCCCTATGGATGCTCAAAATGAGGGCATTACCAGTGATATAACAAGAGGGAGGACAACAAATATGAATAATTTCTCTGTTTTTACACTGTTATCACAAGTCAACAATTCCTCTCTCTCTGGATTGTGACTAATTATCAAGAGAGCTCTTTAGTCCTATTATTGAACATAAGGACGGGGTCCTCACACAAGTTGATATTTACATTATTTACTTGAAACAGTTGTCCTTTTTTTTTTTCACCTCCTAACTATAACTTGATAATAAAGTCGAAAGTGGATTTTTCAAGTTAAGATGAGATACAATGATAAAATGGATGATTAGGAAGCAGGATGGAAGAGTGTTGCTAAGAAATGTACATCTGTTGGGTGCTTAATAATATTTTACAAGCACTCAGTGCAGCAAAGCAGTTAAATGAGAGAAATATCATTGACACAATGTCACCTGAAATTGTTATTGTGCTTTGATGTTTACTCAGTTTTCTCAGTCATTTAAAGCAGAGATTTTCACTTTATTGTTTATGAGAAAAATGAGTCACTCAGGTAATAATATGGTAACCTAAAATGTTATTTGATAAAAGAGATTATCTAAGGCTGTGCTGTCCAGTATAGTAGCCGCTAGTTCCGTATGGCTACTGAGCGCTTGAAATGGGGCTTGTCCAGATGAAGATGTGCTATAACTATAAACTATACAATGGGTTTTGAAGACTTAGGAAAAAAGTAAAAATATTGCATTCATAACTTTTCGTATTGCTCATGTATTGAAATGATATATTTTGGATATATTGGGTAAAGTAAAATATATTATTACAATAATTTCTATTTTTCTTTTTCTTGTTTTAGTGTGGCTAACTAGAAAATTTTAAATTACATATGTGGCTGGTATTTGTGGCTCACTTTACATTTTTATTAGACAGTGCTGCTCCAAAGGATTTAATATTATTTAAGTGCAATATGCTTGTGACTTGGGCTTGTAGATTTTTCTGTTACTGTAATTATAAATATTCAAATGCTTTACTTTGAAAGCAGATGTATATTTGACATTGAAAAATCACATGTAACTTCTTTCTGTTCTCCTGAGGATTTCTTGCATAATTTCTTTACATATGTTATTTGGCGCAGGTGGGAAATTATCTGAACTCTTCTGAGTAATGCCTGAAGGGACAAGTCACTAAAGGCAAGGCTATCTGATTTCCTTTAAGGAAGCAAACCACCTGCCCTAGCCAGTCTGTGGAGAGTTCCATTTAGCAAAGATTTGTCCTGTGCCTATCCACACTGGCAAACACGAATAAATGAAAATTCAGTCAGAAGGACCACAGGAACCTACTGAGAACTTGCAAACAAGTTTCAGAAAATGTTAGTCAGATTAAACCATCTACATGATTTCTGGAGAGTATTAATGGCCAGTTGAAGACAGTAAAATCCAGAATGTATGTCACTGAGGATTATATTGTGAAACTAGCATTCATTTAATTTGAAATAAACTTGAAATTCTTAGGTGGAGAATAAGTCAATTGCAGAATAATTCAATTCTTCATGTGAAAAAACAGAAACTTTGCATTGTTGGCACAATGGTGCACTGTTTGAAAGTCACATTCAACATTGAATTTTCACAAAATTCAGCAATATACTGTTCAGTACAGGTATCAGTGACAAAATATCATTTTGGATGTTTTTCCCATTTCTGGCACTTGTGAGATTAATGCTTTTCACCACAAGAGAAAAAGACAGTATCTTTTGAGGTCAGCGAGTTTTTGCATCTTGGTTTCAAGCTACTAACTACATATGACATGATGAGGGAATGATACCTTTTTGAGGGAGACCAAATTTAAATATCAGAGCTACTTACAAAAATAACTTCAGAAATCAGTTGACAAAAACATTCTGAAGTGATGCTTTGTGTCATATCTTCTGGTAGGAAAGGACCATTTTAGAAAAGTAGCATATTTGCTATGTTACATTTCCCAACTTTGTTTTGATTTTACAGAATTTCTAATTTACTAACTCTGTAGCCATATGACTGTGATTCTTGCTGTGGTTGACATGAGTTATGATGGTTTTGGTACTAATTTTAACTCATTACTGTTCTTTCTGTAATATGTTAAACATGTTTTAAAATTTGAATTTAGAATCCTCTCATGATTTATCTGTTTCTATTAATACAAAACTAAATCTCTGGTATGGATAAAAATGATTGTTTACTTATGTTCTGGCAGATTTTCTAACATAATTAATTATGAGTGGATCTGGAACTCTGAATCTCTTCTGTCTGTTTAATGTCAGAGTCAAATTTTGCAGGTGCCATTAGGAGGCCAAGTATCAATTTGCTCCGTTTATAAAACTGTAAAAAACAAATGATGAGATTCTCAACCTCTTAAATTTTGACACACGTTGTTTCCAACACAAGGGCATATTCTCAAACTCTCTGGGGATCCCAGTGATGGGCTGTGTTGTATGCATGTCCCCGAGTCCCTGTAGGCAATCATCTCTCTTCTACTAAACCATTACCAAAATTGACTCTTTCTGGTTATCAAAATGGGAATAAAAGCACTGAGAATATTGGGGAGGAATGGGGGTCAAGACCCTAATCTCTCAGGTATCTTGAAGACAAGAGTATTACCATTCTAAAACCCATCTCCACTTGGATGCCATATGGAATGATCATGGGTATTTGCTATAAAACCTACACATGTTATTCTTATACACCCAAAGGACTGACACAACAGTCAGCATCTGTGTCTACTACTTAAAAAGCCAAATGAACTAAATAGCAAATCAAATCACGTTTCCATCATGAAAACTGATCTTGTTTAAAGGGAAAAGATGTTGGAAATAAGTAAAAGTATTTCAGTTTGCTACTAGCATTTTTATATTTCCTCCTACTTAAAATTAGTTTTTGGTGTCTTTCCTACTTCTTGTCATAATATCAGAACTAAAAGGCATAAAGAATATAGTGCCTCTCATAAAATACTGTTTTGATATTTATTACCTTTTAATAAAGACCTAACGGTACAAAAAAGGGAACAGTTTATAGTTCATTGAAATAGTTTCCTATTCCTTTTTTTCCTTTGGCTTCACTATTAAAAACAATGTGAGGGGGGAAAAAAAGCCTGGGAAAGGTCAGAAGAAAGACAAAAACATTATTTAAAAAACTTAGGGGGGGGGGCCGGCCCGGTGGCGCAAGCGGTTAAGTGCGCGCGCTCCGCTGCGGCGGCCCGGGGTTCGCTGGTTCACATCCCGGGCGCGCACTGACGCACTGCTTGGTAAGCCATGCTGTGGCGGCGTCCCATATAAAGTGGAGGAAGATGGGCACGGATGTTAGCCCAGGGCCGTCTTCCTCAGCAAAAAAAAAAAAAAAAAGAGGAGGATTGGCGGATGTTAGCTCAGGGCTGATCTCCTCACAAAAAAAAAAAAAAAAAAACTTAGGGGGCCAGCCCTGTGGCTTAGCGGTTAAGTGCGCACGCTCCACTACTGGCGGCACAGGCTCGGATCCCGGGCGTGCACTGACACACCACTTCTCTGGCCATGCTGAGGCGGCGTCCCACATACAGCAACTAGAAGGATGTGCAACTATGACATACAACTATCTACTGGGGCTTTGGGGGGTAAAAAAAACAGGAGGAGGATTGGCAATAGATGTTAGCTCAGAGCTGGTCTTCCTCAGCAAAAAGAGGAGGATTAGCATGGATGTTAGCTCAGGGCTGATCTTCCCCACAAAAATAAATAAATAAATAAATAAATAAATAAATAAATAAATAAATAAATAAATAAATAAATAAAACTGTTTAAAAAAAAAACTTAGACTTTTTGCAAAGGTTATTTAGTCTAATGAGTCTGAAGAAAGCAGAGGAGTAATTCCATGATAATTTTCAAGTGTAGTAGATGAAAAATTATTTAGAAGGCTATTTTCATCTTTTCTGGATGACTTATGAATGGGTCTGCATAAAAGTGGGTAATGGATTAGATTTTTCCAAGGACTCCCTAGGCAGGTTAGTTCATAACAATGTAATCTGTTTTAGTCCCTCTCCCTTTGCAAGAAATTAGCATAGCATTGTCCAGTGTAAATGGGCATTTATTAAATGTTTTTTATTATTATAAAACCAATTATTGACATTTATATTCTTTTTATTCAAATTTCTAGAAAGCTTTTTCATATTTATAATGTCAGAAATGGTTGCATTCACTCTGTTTCACTCTTTCATCACTACATCTTTATGAAAAAATATTCATTCTTGTAAGTACTTAAAAAGCTAAAGAATAAATAAATCAAGTTCCTTAAATAATTGCCTCTTTTATTTTTCAGGCATTGATTAAAAATAATTGTATGTAAATTTATAGATTATCCTAATTATGATAGAACTAAGTGAATAATATTATATATCATTTCTATTTTGTCATCATATTCAACAACAAAGTAAGTGAAATTTTATATTAAACTTACATGAAACTGCTAATGAATACATCATTCCTTACAAATACAGATGGTCCCTAACTTATGATGGTTCGATTACAATTTTTTTACTTTATTATGGTGCAAAAATGATACGCATTCAGTAGAAACCATACTTCAAATTTTGAATTTAGATCTTCGCTGAGGCTGGCAATATGCTGCACGATCCTCTCCCGTGATGCTGAGCAGTGGCAGGAGCCACAGCTCTCAGTCAGCCACGCGCTCACGAGGGTAAACAACCGATGCACTTACAACGATTCTGTACCCAGACAGCCATTCTGTTTTTCACTTTCAGTACAGTATTCAATAAATTACAGGAGATGTTCAACACTTTATTATAAAATAGGCTTTGTGTTAGATGATTTGCCCAACTGTAGGCTGATGTAAGCACGTGTAAGGTAGGCTAGGCTAAGCTAGGATGTTCGGTAGGTTAGGTGTATTAAATGCATTTTCGACTTAACGGTATTTTCAATTCACAATGGGTTTATCAGGACATAACCCCACTGTAAGTCGAGGAAGAGCTGTACAAATGTATTCAGTGAAAAGTGGGCTAGAAAAGGCTGTATCCCCACACCACACCCCCCCCAAACACACACACACACACACCCCTTTGGAAGGGGAGGGAGAAAATCGCCTAAAATGTCCCTGAGTTTTGACTTGGTAGCAATTATTGCCTTTTCCTTTTGAAAGTGATACATTTGTGCTCAGTGGTTGTGGCTTTGAATGAAATCCTCTAGCATCTGTTCTGGGCAGGTTGCAAATTGCATCACACTTGTTTTTTCTCTTGAGAGGCAACACAGTATTTTGAAAAGAGATGAGGTTCTTAAGTCAAACAGATATAGGTTTTCCACTTGCTTCATGTATAATATTGGGAAATAGTTTAATTTTTTAGAGCCCCCATTTTCTTTCAACTGCAGAGGCAGAATGACTTCATACTGTTTGTGATGAATAAATGCCAAAAGTAGCCACCATATAATGAGCACCTACTCTGATGCAGCCATTAACATTAATCTTTATAAAAACACTGTAGGGTAAGGGTTATTCTAATCTCCATTTGACGCAAGAGCGCATCAGTAAAATGCCATTATAGTGTTCAGCTCAGTAAATTGTGGTGGTGGTAATGGTAATTATAGTGGTGGTGGTTGTAGTTGCTTTTGTGACCGTGGTCATCTTACAGCACCACATTCCCACTTTAACTGAATCAATTTAAGGATATAAAAAGGCAGCCAGCTTAGGGAACACAGGACTCAAAGTCAGGTTTATCTCCCCATGATCTGTGCTGTTAAACGTTACACCATATTGTTATGGTATTTCAAGATTTTAGATTCACTAAATGCTGGCCCTATGCATAGAGGCACTTCATTCTTAATGGGACAATGTTTCCTATTTATATTTAAAAATAGTTTTGGTGTTTTTTTCTGAAGGCATGCTGATATGTTACCTAAAACGCACATTTTATCCTTAGTATACGGATTTGTATACACTTACACCAGGGAATCATTTCAGTGACTTAGTTACCTGACTACCTGGCTGATTCTTCTACTTGGGTTGGGTATTTCTGGTTTCCTTGTTCTGTGCATTGGGTTTGGGGTAATAGCCTATTCTCCATGAATTATGTTTCTCAAGTGTAGTAACTGTACGAGTTATTTCTGTGCCTCTTTTCAATTGCTGTTATTATTGCTAATAAAGATAATCTTAACATCTTAACTGATGATTCGTACTGCTTTACATCTAAAATTTAATCTGAAGTATTCATTTCATAAATCAAATTGTAGAAATAGGATATTGCTATATAATTTATAATCACATCTCATGCCAATAGGTGTAATTATTTAGCAATACAAATTCATGAGGATCTGTTACTTAATATTTATTTTTAGCCTGAGCTATGCATTTATTTCTAATCAGTAAAAGGTTCTTTTTCTACTTCAGGGAGACTTAAACCATAAAAACAAACTGGGGAAAAAAAAAAACCACTGAAATGTGATCCATTTTTCTGGGTACTATATACACCTAAAGGCATTAAAGATCTTACAGTACTACTTAAAAATTATATAATTAATTGAGACGTGAATAGTTTGACATTATGTTTATTAGGTAAGAAGTAAGCATTGAGATTCCGTAGAAAGCATAGCGGTGTACTGAGAACGCTGCTAGTCCTTATGGATGCTGAAATACAATAAGAGTTCACAGAGTTCTAGGGAGCAACTTGCAGTCTTTGCTTGCTTAGAATTTGGCCAGTACGTTTAAAGATTTGATTCACTGGAAATGCTCTAAATTCAAATTAGAAAGTAACCTTTAGCAAAATGCATATGATCCACCTTGCAGACTTCCGTATAAAAGTTCTACATGTGTGAGAACCACTTTACGTGGTAATTTTTTTTCTTGTATTACTCTTACAACTGTGAATATCTATGAAAATGAGCAACAGCATTAGTGGCACAGCTAGCCTTCAGAATATTCGCTCGCTTCGTACCAGCATGAGGTTTACACTGCCATTAAAACCACTGTAATTTTACGGTTTATGAAGCTCTTCCTCAACCTTCTTATTTCATCTTCACAACAACCCAGTGAGGAGGGCAAGCGTAGTGGACGTTTGTCATTTCTGCTGACTCAGCATCCCAAGATCCTTCCTGCCCAGGGAGAGCCCAGAGATAAGATGGATGGAAGGTAGGGCTGCTCCTCCCTCTCCCCAAATCAAAGGAGAGCAGATACTCTCTTCCGTTAACTCGGCTGCTCCAACGCTTTCATGTGACTGAGGCTCAGCCAATGAGAGGATCCTGCCTGAAAGTTTCCCCAGAAATGAGCCAATCAGAGCTGCTGAAGAGAGTTTGGGGCTCATTCCCACGGAGGCGGTGAAACAGCTAGAGATTTCAGAGTCCAGGGCCGGAGGGGCAACTTGAGTGTCCCTTTGTTTCTGTCCATTTTGCCCAGAGGCTTTTCAGCCTCTTCCCTCAACTAGCTATCTCATATCTTTTCTGCACATCCCCATCACATTTAACTTTACTAAAGCAGGTTTTGGTTGCTTTGCAACCCAGAACACAGGTGATTATAGCAAGTATTGCTATTCCCAATTTATAGATGAAGAAATTGAACCTTACTGAGGTTAAGTAACTTGCATGAATTGTAGTTATATAGAAAAGCCAAGTCTAGAACCCATGACTTCTACTTAAGGGTTGTTTCTTTCACAGCACACTGCTTTCCCAGTTGCCTTCAGTGGCCTCTGTAGATGGTGAGGCTGCTTTCTCCTCTATGCCTCCTTGATTGCAGTGTGTAATCCTACTTCCTGTTATATGTTTATCTGCTTGATGTCCAATGTGGCTGTCTTCCACGTTAGACCATTGAGCATCTGGAAGACAAAGATTGTATTATATTCATCATTTTCTTTCAAACATATATTGGAGTGCCTGGGTGCATAGTCAGGACGAAATAAAAATTTTAATGAATGAGTGAGCAAATGAGTGCATAAATCATTCAATTAAATGAAAACACCAATATGGGTTTGAAATTGATGATAATATTGATTTTAAAAAACACCACTATGTTCTTTACCAATCAAAATTTTAGACTATTTTAAATAATTTGCCTTGATTATATAAAGATGTTCACTTACTAAGCATTTATTCAATACCTACTATGTGCCAGGTTCTTATTACAGAGATAAATAAGAATTAGTCTCCTTCTTTAAGAAATCACACAGACTGATGAGAGAAACAAATGATTCCATAGCTCCGATCATGGAGCTGTGGGAAAAAGAGCTATGGTAATCTGAGGAATGACTAGAGCAGCAGGCCCACTGTCAGCAGCCATGGGAACTACCGAACTGGCGTGGAGATACAGCTCCAGGCAGGATGCTGGCACGTGAAGGACAACAGCCAGAACCCTCTGAAAGCTGGAGAAAAGCACAATGTGTTTGCCTTTCCAGAATGTTGTGAAATTTGCTTTAAAAAAAGTAACCTGTACCCTTATTCGGACATAATTATATTAAAAAGGTTATAATCAAGGTTTGTTATCAAAAAATTTTGAATAATTTTGAAATTGCTACATACCATATGAGACAATACAACTATGTTTCGATTTGGCAGAAAGGTGAGAATGACGATGCATCTATATCTTTATATAAGCATTAAAGCCCAGTGAAATAGAAGCAACAAATAGAGATTTATATAAAAATATAAAGATACAAAAGCATATATATGTATATATAAAATACATATTTATAAAATAGGATAAAAATTTATCAATATAATTTCCATTCTCTACAAATTATACACACAGTAGGAGAAATATTTAACTCCATAATGTTTTGGTATCATTTGCAGACAATTACTACGGTACCCCGAAGCCTCCAGCAGAACCAGCACCATTGTTATTAAATGTAACAGACCAGATACTTCCGGGAGCCACTCCAAGCGCTGAAGGAAAACGGAAGAGGAATAAATCAGTGAGCAACATGGAGAAAGCAAGTATAGAGCCTCCTGAGGAAGAAGAGGAAGAGAGGCCTGTGGTCAATGGAAACGGAGTAGTCGTAACACCAGGTTAGTCATTTACATTTTTTATAGGTTCCTCTGCTCTTTTAGATGTAACTAAATATATCTTATATCTGTGTGATCAAATGTATACATGTATTTTTTCACATTTATTTATTTTCATATATATATATGTTCAGACATGTATATATATATATGATTACAATTATCTTCAGAGACAGAAGATTATGATATCAAATGGAAAGGACATGATTCTTGTATCCAATTTATTAGTTTTAATTTTGACATATCAAGCAATTCATTGAACTTCCTCAATTTTGGGTTTCACTTATATAATAATGGCAATATAGTGAATGGTTTAAACTTCTTAGAAGGTGTTACAATCCGTGAATACAATTGTCTAAAGTTCTGAGGGCTCTGTTAATTAATGTTAGATAAAATCTAGCCTTAGAAATCTCACTATACTCTCATTTCTGTAAAGAGAGGCTGCGTCATGTTGTTTAGTTGACCACTTCACTGAATACAGTCCTCAAAATGACTACAGCTACAGAAAGCCCATGTATTTACCTTTCCTCCTTTACCACCCAATCTGGCAATGTGGGGAAAGTATCTTTATACATTGACATTGTGAAGGCACCTACCCTTGAACAAAGAAAAGATTTGTTATCACTTTAATTTGTGATCTATCATATCACATATATAAGGAATATTAGACAGATATAAAGTATGTTTGTGCAAGGTATGGATTTGCTATTTTCTCATGCTTATTACTAGTAAAATGCCATTTTTTATTTATAAAATAGATTTTTTCATATTATTATTTATAATTAAATGTTACCAAAATAAAGCTGTGACATTCTCCTAGCCTCTAAGCTTGGAGTAAGTTTCCAAAGTTTGGTTTTAGTTTTTTACTTTTTAACAATGGCATATTAGTGGGCATTGAAAATCTAAGGGCTGTGTTAGAACTCTTGAAAAAATGTTAACACATGCACCTTGCATACATATTATTCTTAAGATATTTCCTACAACTACTTTCATGTCTATATTTTTATTTATCATGGTACTGCTTCTATAGTGATATAGTATTTGAATTTTCATGTTCAGTTTTTTTATAAAATAAAAGTTTCATAAGCCTATTTTTTACCTTCTTTATTGGTAATACTTGTAAAAATGTTCTTCATTGAACATAAGGAGACCAAGATCTAATCTGTGCCAATCAAAGTATAAAACCTTAAAAAGTGGTTTCATCTTGATTACTCAGAGGAGGATAACCACCTCCTTTAATATACTGGTTAAAAACTTATTCTCTGACCCTAGCAATCATTGATTCCTGGATACAAATGCTAAGAATCACTCTGGGTACATAATGTAACTTGTTTACTATAAAATGATCTGGTAATTTTTAAGCAATTAGATACCTTCTGTTTTTTGATTCTGAAATACCTTTGTCAAAATATGTACTTTTCCTTGTGTGATAGATTTAAATTAAGTTGATAGTACATAGTTTCCTTAGTTGATCTTTGATGTGAGAAGCAAAATAATTCAGCTAAGTGGAAGCAGTCATCACATAAGAAGCAGAAGTTGAGGGTCAAAGAACAGTTACCAAATTTCTTACAGGTTAACACCTTATAGTTAAAAATGTAAAATATATGGCCTTGGTTAGGCCCAAGTCATTGGTTTCTATTTCATTTCTGCTCTGTATGGGGCAAATTAAATGAAGCGTTCTTGACCCATAGATTCTTAAACTAGAAATTTATATAATTGTGGAGCATAGTGAATCTAGATAGCACCATTTCCTTCTATTCATACTTGAGACATAAGGGATAGGGTATTTTTGTGGCTAGGAAGTCTTTCAGGGCCTCAAGGAAAATGGACCGGTGTGAACATTTCTTGACCAGCCCAGCTGTATGACTCTCTCTGGACCTCTTAGCCTGAGGATGGTAGAGAACAACTGTCCAGGCCAGCTCTGGGATTTCTAGATAGTCAACAGATGCCACAAACAGTGGCTCTGCAAGCCTGGCTGGGCAAGTGGCCCTTATACTGTCTTTTTCTTTCCCATTATGGGAAATAAGAGATGTATAAATTAGGCGGCTCTTCACTCAGTGTTCAAAGATGGAGGAAACAGCCCGAAATCAGAAAGTTTGTCCATTGTCCCTTATTAGAAATCTTTCGACAACTCTCATCTTTGAAATGTCTTTGTTTTACTTTGTTTATCCAATAGAAACTTTAGAATATTCTTTGTCCCCTCTCATATACATTTATCCAACTCTTCACCTTTTGAACCTCATCGCATCTTTTTCTAGCACAGGTCTTTGTCCTGCCTTTGTCTTCTTTCCATACATGTTTGCCAGATACAGGACACTTCAAACAATATTGAGAAAATTTTGTTTAAATCTTAGTTAACACTACCCTATATTGACTAAAGGCCTATGACAGTAATTAATATTAGACATCAATTCAGAGCATAAATAGAATAATAAATGAGGCACGTTTGGAGAGTGAGAAAAGCTTGCTGAGGTAACTTTATTTCATTACAAAAAATATTCATAATAATCAGCTTCTTTTGGATGCTTACCATGTACTAGGAATTCCTTAACCTCGTTATATGTATTAGTTCATTTAATTCTCCTAACAGTCCTATTAGCCAGGTGCTATTTTACAGATTAGGACACTAAGGTACACTACTGTTAAATAATTTTCCCAGTAACTGGAATTCGTATATAGAAAATCTGGATCCAGAACCCATGCTCTTAGCTGCTATGCTATCCTGAGTCTTTTCCCACCGAATAGAATCATAAACATATTTCTGAGAAATGTGTAGACACATGACAACTATCTTACCTGTACATCTTTAAAAATGGCATTATAAATTTCTACCTACCAAAGACTTCTTATTTCTTTCATTTCTGGAAATCATGTACAAGTGAACTTATTTCCCTCTGTGGATATAAAAAAATTCCTAGTTTTTTAATAATATTCTGTGTGTATGTAAGCATCAAGCCTACCAATCTTTGACTCCTTATATACTTTACCAGAATGAACTATTTTCTCTACGTAAATAAAGATTTTAGAGGAGTGCTCAATTTACCTCTCTATCATTTTCTTCATCTTTTCTCCTTTGAACTGTAGTTTATAGTTAGGACTATATATTCCTTTTTCTCTCAGACCATATCTGTGTAAAGTCAGTGATCATCTTTAAATATGTAATTTCTCCATGAAGTTCTACTAACATTATCAATGAAAATCACATAAAATATGTGAATACTCATTTTATGCTAACTTCCCTCTTTTTGCTCAAAATTACATCAGACACATGGATTTAGCCCATAGCACTTAGAAAAGCCATATAACGATCTTTCATTGTCTCAGATCAGAAATGTTTTTCTCTCTGACATACGTCCATTTGATGATGGAAATCAATGTAGTTCTGTCCTTAGAAATGTAGTTCTATCCTTGTTAAAAATAAAAATTACAAAAGTAAAAGTAAAACAAATATTGGCAAGTCTGCTTTAATGAATGCCTACATTTTTCTAGGCATATAGTACATATATTATCTCTAATCCCATAATCATAGTATATTTACTTAACAAATGAGTTGCTGATATTTAGCTTAAGGTGCTTGACTAGGGTTATGGTTAATTTAGTAGCAGAGTTGAGATCTGGACCCAGGAATATTTAAACTCATCCTCTTTCCACCACACTTCCCTGGGGCTGTTAACTATGCTAAGGATAAAGTTGCTCCTGACCTTCATAAGGTAAATCACAATCCTGCAGCTCAGTGTATTTCATCTACATTGTATTCTATTATAGTCATCCTTCATTGGGTTCATGGCAGTGGTTAGATCTAATGCTTGCAAGGATGATATATCCTTACATCATCTTAGAGAATCTGTCTTTAAACTGATATTTAAAATTCATATCCCCAGGAAACCTTCCCTTGACGTTAACCTCACCTATATTTAGACATCTTTATCTTGTTAGAGCTGACATCCAGCCCTATGGCTGCAAATACTGTAGATCTACCTGCAGCCTTCACTTTTCTCCAGTGTTCCAGGGCCATATTTCTAACTACTGCCCACTGGACTGCCCCACCTAAGCATTTCTTCAGCAACTTAAATGCAACATTCCACTTAAACTCGTCTCCCATAAAACAAACAAGCAAACCAACTCACAAAGTCCTTTACCTGATTTCTCTAATTCTTCTTTTCGCCCAGATAGCTCAGAGTTATCTTAGATGCTTCTCTCCCCCAGGCTGGATATATATTATTGAGTATAAAAAATCACTGGGCCTTTAGCTTCATCTCTTCCTTCCAAATATCACTGCCGTATACTACATCACTGCTTTATCAACTCGTTTGTGGATCACAAGTCTCCTAACTGACTACATTCCTCCAGGTTCCATCCCTATCAAATTACCTATTATTCCTCAATCAGTTAGAGATTCTTGAACCTGCACTTGGTCATGTAACTACCCTTCTCAAAACTTGGATGAGCTTCTAGTTCTGCTGCTTCAAACTCCTTGGGCAGCCACTCAGATGCTCCCACATTTGACTGCAGCATCTCTGTTAGCTTTGGCTCCCACTATTCCTCCACTCTCTTCTCTCCTCTACATCCCATACTCAGAAAACACCTTCATCTGTCTGATAAGGCCTTTCCTACATTTGAACTTCCTATTCTTTTATTCACAATTCAATGCAATTTTTTATTTTCGCTAGAAATCACTTGTTGACTCCCATAATGAAAAGTTGAGATGGTCCATCTCTGAATTATTTACACTTTTCATTCATTTGGGAGGTATTGGTTGGCCTGGTATTTGTAGGTAACTTTTCATGATGTGCATGTCTGGCATCCCCACATAGCCTGTAACATGGTAGGACAAGGACTGCTTCCACTTTTTACTTTTTAGTCTCAGTTATTAGTATATACCTTTAAATAGTTCAAGTTCTTGGTAAATCTTTATTTTTTAGTCAACCAAACCTTTAGAGAATGTCAAAATTTCACTATGTCAATATGATTAGATTGATTTCATGCTCATTTTGTGCTATTCATTGTCTTCAACATGCAGTGTTTCTAAGTTTGGAAGATGTAAGATTCCTGATCTTACATACCCTCAAAAGTTGTCTGATAATAAAATTAAATTATGCAGAAGTATATTTTAAAAAATATATTCTTAGAGATGAGAATTATTCAATCTCTGTAACTGTGAAAATACCAAAAATAGATGGGTGGTTAATAGATAAGTAGATAGACTTTTTTTTTAAGATTGAACTTTTCTGAAGAAAAGGAAATCCTGTGAACTATAGTAATTGGGTTAAGCTTTCTTGGATTTCTTTTATTTCATGAATTATCTGCTAAACTTTTCCGGAAAGTAATTCACTATTATATTGCAGCTTCCCCTCACCAGCTCTTAGTAAGCCTAGTGCAAAGAATTAGAAATGCACATATATTTTAAAGGCAGCTAAATCTCTCTGTTAATACACACACACACACAATGCCAGGAGGAACAGGGCCCGTGAGAGCTACCTTCGCCAACAAAGGGAATACAGTATGTGTACACAGAGCTGCCTTCTCCAGGCCCCCAGGCCCGCAATTAGTGCAAATGAACTGCATCTCCCAGAGAGCAAACAGAGTGTCCCTTATGTGATCACTGAGTGTCCTCAGCAATGATCTCAGTTCACCATTAGGGACCCGCATCCAGGTCCTGTGCCGCTTGGCACGCTGACTGTGCATGCACCATCAGTCCTGGGTCTGTGAATGAGCTCCTGTCACTGTCAAAAGAATTATGTCCTCCATAGTGAATCTCGCTGTTTTCCTGTGAATAATGGCCCACTCTGAAACCACCCCAACGCCTATCCCAGCTTATTTTTGTGTGGGTTCACAGAGACTGTGATGTGTGTATCCACTCAGATCTTTACCTTTTATTTATTTATTTATTTTCTTGAGGAGGCTTAATTTTATGATCTTGTTCCCAAACGTGGTACTGGATTTTATTTCTTCATTGGAGGGGCAAATTTCTGGGACTATTTTAAATTAGTCTTCTAAAATTAAATATTCTATTTGTAAATGAGGGGCATTCTGTCTTTTCTTAAAAGGATTATTTGAAAGTTAAAACTGCCCTGATTGTAAACTACTCTGAGTATCTAGGTGTGACTATAAAGTAACAAGATAACCACTTTAGAGTTTGTGGTTAGAAACTATAATAGTAATTGTAACTATGCCACTGGGGAAAAAAATGAAATCATGACTGGTTTCATGTCACTTTAAATCAAGGCAGACTCACTTTGTGATTAAACTGAAAGCCATGCATTATTTGAACATCCTCATGCCCTCAGACTGATTCAGCATTTTCGGGATCTTGCACTCAACCTTTGTGGAGAGTGGTTTTCTGCTTCTCTCGGGATTTATATGATACATGTGAGAGACAAATTTGATACATGAATGAGGAATGTGGAACAAGAACAACCAGGATAACACTCAGGTTTGTACAGCGCTTACAGAAGCCTGTGGACTGGTTGAAATGCTTAAGCATCTTCAGGTTCTCCAGGCATTCTTAGAGTCTAAGCTTATTTCTAATCATAGTCATCCCTTCTCTCTAGGTCTGATTTTCACCCTGTGTTCTATTTTCTTATCTCGTATTTCTCCTCATAGAAGTGGTTACAGTTTTGATGTGAAATCTTGGCTGCTTTATTTCCAGAGTGCTCTAGTTATTTCAGGCTGAGGGCTGGCCTCTGTCCCGAAGAGGGAAGGTCTGTCTGCACACTCATTCCTTCTACATAGCTCCTTTGTTGGGAATAACATCCTTATCTTTTTCTTCCTAATTGACTTCTTGGTCTCATCAAAAAATACCTTGACTCCAATTTGGCCCCAAAGAATAGCACTTGAATTATCAAAATCAAGATTAAATAGTCTTCCTCCTTTGCTCTTTCAGCCCCTTTGACGTTCCTAAAACTTCAGAAGGTGATGTTATGTTTCATATAGTACTAATCTCCTGATTTTTTTTCAGAATTTTGAAACCAAGATCTAAAAAATATTGTACATGCGTGTCCTATATTTCATTTCATATCTTGCTTTGGTCTTTAAATATTTTCCATACATGCATCAGTTTCTCTCGCCCCAAAGTTAGTTGAGGATTTGAGTGACTTGTTTCTATATGATAAGTATCTTTAGAGTTTATTACATTATGAAAATCATACAATTGCAAAGCTGTGAGGATTCATTTTATTGCCATTATTCCAGTCTATTTTTATTAAAATGTTAAAAATTAAATATCCAAAAAGAAGAAAATATATTAATTAATGCAGCTCTTCTTCTCCCCTGTTAATGGGAAATAATTTCCTTTGCTAATCTTTCTAGTGATTCTTTCCAATTTAATTTTTTATATGTTGGGATTTTTTTTCCTTGTCATCTTCCACTCATAGACCTTGAATTTTCTATTTTTGTAATTTCCCATATTGTTCTTTTAATGCTCCAAACAACTTCTAACCAATTGTGGGTTTTAGATATATATGAAAAATAATTTTGAGGTATTGAATATGCTTTCTTAGTAATTCACATTTCCCTGGCTAGCCCTCTGAATAGATGAGATTCAATTTGGTTACAAATATTACAGGTAAAAAGTAATTTCTTTACAGGATTGGGAATTTCTGCTTCCTCAATTGATATATCATCTCGAAAATAAGAAGCATAGTTAATCATTACCCTAACTTTTCTTAATTCTAATATTTTATTCTAGACTCGTGTTTCTTTCATGACCTCAAATAATAAAAGAAAATATTTGTTAACATCTCAAGAAAATTATATATGTAAATATATGTTTATATATATTAATAATAAACAATAATATATTATATATTACTATATATTAATATTATGTAATAATATTAATAAATACTAACCTATATAATAAATATATATTTTTTCATTGCCACAGTTTTTAAGGGCCACCCCTCCTCATTCTCATACCTTACATGAAAAGAATTTATAATGCATTTTTTTAGAGCTTAGAAACACTTTAGGAGAACTAAGGAGTCAGAAAATGCCAACTAAAAGTCAGTAATCAATGTGCATAGAAAAATCTCTGAAGGAGCAGAAAAAATAATCACCTTTGCTAGCTGAATTGCTGGAGCACTGTGAGTAGAAACAGGAGACCTACTTTCCACTGTATTTCCCCTTTGTACTTTTGAATTTACTCCATGTACATGTTTTACTACATGGAAAAAAGGAATTTTTTAAATTGATGAGCAAAAATTCACTAATTACTTAATGTGCAAACATTTTAGCACTTATGTTATAATTCCTTGTCTCATTTTAAAAGGTTTAGGAAAAGTAAGGAAAATTGATAAAAGCACTCTTTGAGCAATAGGCTATAATCTTGACTTCTTTCAATCAACTGGCTGTGTAGAATGCAGGTGGCCACTACATAATGCTTTCTTTCTGAAGAGAGAATGTCCTCCACTTTTCACTATAGGGTATAATCTATAATGTGGCTGTAATAAAAAATCAATTACAATGGTAATTTTCTCTTGTCCAAGAATCAACCCTGAGGTATTCATTCATTTACAAGAGCCTGTGGTTCAAATTCTAACTAAGTACTTCAGCT
This sequence comes from Diceros bicornis minor, assembly GCF_020826845.1. Taxonomy (NCBI): domain Eukaryota; kingdom Metazoa; phylum Chordata; class Mammalia; order Perissodactyla; family Rhinocerotidae; genus Diceros; species Diceros bicornis. The sequence goes on along the minus strand of NC_080742.1, from coordinate 16,268,108 downwards.
TCTAGCAATAAAACAAATATGCTCTGACAGTCCCCCCCCACCCTGGCCCCACTACAGTACAGTAAGACCTGGGATCAATATAACTAACATACTTTTTGATGAGATTGCTGAGTTTGCAAGAAAGCAAGGGAAACCTTCAAGCCCCACCACTTCCACTGCTGTGGTCACTACCACTGATGAACAGAAACTGGAGTGTGGAGCCATCTGTTGTACGCAGACTTGAAAGCCAAGCTTGCCCTGGGGAGCTATAAGGAGACTAAGCCTTGAGCTAATATGAAATTGTGGAGCCACGTCTCTGACTCTGCTTTAAATCAGTACCCTCCACGGTGCCAAAGTGATGCACGTTCATAGCTCAGTAGCAGCCCCTGACGCCCAGCAAAATAAAATGTAAAATTCTATGGGAAATAATACAGAACTTGGAAAAAATGTGTGGTTTTTGAGGACTATTTTTTCTCCTTTAAATCACTTACCCCCACAGCATGTCTCAACTGAGGAAGAAAAACTCAATTTATGCAAATCTTAAAAATCGTATAAAATCGACCACACTTCCTGTTTCTGTAGGGCGAAACCATCTAAGTTGCTTGATTGATTTAACCACGCAATTTATTTAGTGTTCTAAGTAGTAGGACTCACTGATAATAGTATGTAACATTTACCGAACACCTACTGTGTCTAGTAGTTTACTCTTCTAAGCAATTTAAATACATGTCACATCTAATCCTGATAGGTGGGTAGTGTTGTTGTCCCTGTTGTACAGTTAAGGAAGTTGAGGCATGCACAGAGTGGTTAAATAACTTGCTCAACATCACACTGGAAAAGACAGATTCAAACCAGGCGGCTCGACACCAGCCTTAGCAATTACGTTCTACTGCTTCTTGTGGAGCATGCTTGTTGCTATCTGAGACTTGCTAAACAAAAAGCAAAAAAAGTTTTCAAATTCTCAAATTTTTTCTATTACTTATCAATATGTTCCTCAATCTTTTTCTCTCCTTAAATGTTTTCTAGCCAGGCTTATTTCCCAAGAAATAATATGAAGACAGAAGAAAAAATTGTTAGATTTATTACAATTTGTCACATAGCCATTAGAAATATAAATCACAGAGCTCTGTCATGGGGTAAAATGAATTTTTGAAATTCAAATTTTATGACTGTTCAAAGAAATAAAATCAACAATTTCCTATCTAGCTTAAAAATATTATTTTCCCTCATTTCAAAGGATAGCAATTACAGAGAGCTGAACAGTAACTATATGCATAGACGATGTCCAATGAAAATATGGATAAGGTATAAAATAGGCAATCTTCTTCTTGAAATGGTTTTATCTTGGTTTCTGATTATTCTTGAATAAAACCGGGTGGGGGCATTCAAAACCATGGCATTCTGATTTATCCTCAGTCTTGCATCCAAAAGGCAATGTGTTAGACACTGGTGGGCAATAAACACAGAAGCAAATGGAATGGCTACTATACACATTAGTGTAAAATTAAAACCTGAGACTGGACCAGAGCTATGGAATTTATGTGGACTGGAGTGAGTGCAAAAATGCATACAGTTAACTCTCTCCCAGTTAAATGGCTTTCAGTCCCTGTGCTATGTACAGATCTTTTAGCTCCTCTGATTTTCTCATGAGAAGGAAGAAATCATTTGCTGAATCCAACGAAACCATTAGGGTAGGAAAGATGAAAGAAATTAGATTTCTTAATTCTTCACAGCAGTAAAAGTGTACATAAACTATGGTTTTTTAGGTTATTGTTTGTTAAGACCGTATATTATCAATGTCTGTTTTGTGTCCCAATGTTTCTGTAGAATTTCTATGAAATTCCACAGTCCTGGGCAAAGGGAAAATTTTTTCATCATTACCATTCTTAAAAAGAGGTGTTCCTTCTTTGTTGAAACATTCTTTGTTTCCACTGTTAGTGCAAAAAAACCTTGCGCTGGTTTGCAAGGCATCTAAGTGACCTAGAAATGCAAAATGGAATGCTCAAAAAGTGCCAGTGTTTGATAGCGTCTGTTCACTTCAGCAGCAAGCATCTTAGGGAAAAATTACATTTACATATCCAAAAAAAATCATGTTTAGATTTAACAGTAAAAGCATGCTGAGAAATGTGTCTTGGAAGACAAAAAGGACAGTTCTACCTGACCTCTTCCTAATCAGGAAATAGCTTCACACCAGTGTAAAAGTAAAGCATATGTGGGTTATTTGGCTCCTTCTCCTTTGTCAGAATTCAAATAGTCTAGGACTTCTCAAACCACAGGTCTGACATATATGAGATTTGCGTGAAGGCACATTTGCTCACATATATTTCTGAGCTGAACTCCAAGGGAGGAGGGGGGCACTAGCAGGAATGACTATGCATACACCCTGGGTTGGCACATAAGATCTCTTCTTTCCCATCCTTTATTACTAAAAGTCTGTTCTGGTGGTACATCCAGACCATGGACTATTATTCAGTGCTAAAAAGAAATGAGGTATAACGCCATTAAAAGATATCAAGTAAACTTAAATGCATATTACTAAGTGAAAGAAGCCAATATGAAAAGGCTCTGTACTATATGACATTCTGGAAAAGACAAAACTATGGAGACAGTGAAAACATCAATGGTTGCCAGGAGTTAGAGGGGAGAAAAGGGTGAATAGGCAGAGCACAGAGGATTTTTAGGGCAGTGAAACCACTCTATGTGATACTATAACGGTGGATACATGTCATTATACATTTGTCCAAACCCATAAAATATACATCACCAAGAATGAACCCTAATGTAAACTATGGACTTGGGGTGATAATGATGTGTCAATGCAGATTCTTCGGTTGTAACAAATGTACCACTCTGGTGGAGGATATTAGTAATGGGGGAGGCTATGTATGTGTGGGGGCAGGGAGTATATGGAAAAGCTCTGTACTTTTCTCTTAATTTTGCTATGAACTTAAAATTGCTCTAAAAGACAAAGTCTATTAAAAAAAAAGTCCATTCTGTTATTAATGGGTACTTTCTCAGTTATTTGTACAATACCCAACATATCTGATGTAAAAAAAAATTAAACCACATACAGAAGAAAGAAATAATCGTTATCCAAAATGTAAAGTTAACTTTTATTTTCCTTACTAAGCAGGGCAACAATTATGATGTATCGTGAAACAAAAATTTAGAGTCCCAAACATGGTAAATATTGGTTCAGTGGATTGTAAGATAAACTCGCCTAATATACAGTGTAATGAGTTGAATTGTGTCCCCCCTAAAAAATTCATATGTTGAAATCCAAGCCTCCAGAATCTCAGAATGTGACTTCTTTTGGAAATAGGGTCATTGTAGATGTAATTAGTTAAGATGAGGTCATACTGGCATAGGGTGAGCCCCGATCCAGTATGACTAGTGTCCTTGTAAAAAGGGGACATTGGAACACAGGCATGTACCCAGCTGGAATACCGTGTGAAGACTGGAGTTATGCTGCCACAAACCAAGGAGCTGCCAAAATCCAGCAGAGATGCCTGGAACAGGTCCTTCCCTAGTGCCTCCAGAAGGAGCAAGGCCTTGCCAAACCCTTGATCTAGGATTTCTAGTCTCCAGAACTGTGAGACAATAAATTTCTATTGTTTAAGCCTTCCACTTTGTGTATTTTATTTCAGCCCTAGCAAGCTAGTACATACCAGTTGGACCACATTCTCCTTGACTGCCCACTGCCTAGCCTGGTGCCTGGCACTAAGTAGGCTTTCAATAAATGTTCAATTAATTAATTAATATCATTTTCCTAGTAATATAGGAAATACAACGCCAGTTCCTTCTCTCGCTGGCTGTTAAATATTGGAGTTCTTCAGACAGCTGTCTTGGGTACTCTTATTTCCTGTGCTATATTGCCTCCCTAGAAAATTGTGTACAACTCTTTTGTGTCATTGAGTATCATAGTACTCTATATAGTTACCCAGATTTGTAGGGATGTTACTTCCTCTCCACGCCCATGTTGTCTTGCATGTCAAAGAGGGTACTTAATTTGCACTCCACTGGCCCGTTGACTTACTCTGCCCGGAAGAGGTGGAGTGATTTATGAGTGGCAGGATAATCTGGGCCTGCTTGGCTCAACTCCTCTTTTTCTTCAATGCTCTGTGTTGCTCTTCTGGGAATAGGTTCTGCCCCTGCCTGAGAAGCCTGCCCTGGTTCAGTGCTGCCTGTGGGTCCATTGGCCTGATTCTGGGTTTCACCAGAAGCCTTTGACTCTCACCATAAACTCACCCCTAGATTAGCCTTGTGAATAGTAAATGTGGGAATATTATGGGTCTCAATGTATCTTAGTTAATTTTTTTGTCTTGTTTTGCTCAGATAGAGAAGGTAGGTGTTACTTATTACTTCACTCTCCACCTGATTCACAAAAGCCTGATAAAAAAGTTCTTTTTCTCTCCCCCATTAAGCTCTTGTCCAGTATCTTGCACACTGTAGGTATTAAATTCATGTTTGCTAATGTAATCATTGACCAATTAAATAAGAATAAAGGAATGAATGAATAAACAAATGAGTTAGTTAGACTGGGAAAACTTGGCTCAGTAATCTCTGACACATCAATAAATATAGACATCTTCAAAGACGAGATTTTTTTTAAGAGATGTCTTACATTTCTCTTAAAAATAAAATAGTATTATATAGTCAAAGAAAAAAGTTTATTTGTTCATAGCTAAGCTTCTTGAGTGAATTCTCTGTGAGCATATTCTATATTTTCTTTTCATTCATTCTTTAATCCATTCCAACCTGTCTTCCGCACCCACCACTCCACTGTAACTACCACCATAACTGGTAGCTAATGTCCCTAGTGACCTCCATGTCATTAATTTCATTAGATTTTATGTCCTTATCCTGCTGCACTGTTCAGAACCTTTGGCCACAGTTAAGTGTTTCCTCCTCATTGCCCTTTGCTTGGCTTCGATGGCATGAAGATCAACTAGTTTTTCTATTACTTCCCTGGCTGCTCTTTTCTGACCGTTCTCTCACTGACTGTTAAATGTTGGAGTTCCTCAGACAGCTGCTCTAGGGAACTTTGCTGCACTGTCTCTCTAGGCAATTTCATTACTTCTATGGCTTAAATTATAATACAATCTAGCCATATGCTGTTGTCGTTCAAGTTGATTCTCTCCAGCCCAGAACCCTCTGACATGACATTTCCATAGTGAGTTTGGCATGGGCCTCTGTCCTCAGTGTGCTCAAAACTATCCCCACAGCCTCCCCGACTCCCCACAGAGTCCTGCACCTCCTCACATGTTTCCTATCTCAGTGAATAGCTTTGTCACCCGCTAGGTTTACCATGACTTCTTTTTCCGTATCTGTCCAGGTTTTTTTGTTTGTTTTTTCTGTGTGTGTGTGAGGACGATCAGCCCTAAGCTAACATCCATGCCGATCCTCCTCTTTTTGCTGAAGAAGACTGGCCCTGGGCTAACATCCATGCTGATCTTCCCCACTTTATGTGGGACACCGCTACAGCATGGCCTGACAAGCGGTGTGTCAGTGCACGCCCGGGATCCGAACCCAGGCCGCCAGCAGCAGAGCGCATGCACTTAACTGCAACACCGTGGGGCCAGCCCCATGTCCAGATTTTTTTGAAAATCCTCCCAAATCTACTCTCTAAATATTTTTTCAGTCCACTTCTTTCCATGCCCATGCCACCGTCATCTCTTGTCTGGAACACAAAAATAACTCCCCACTGGTCTGTAAATATCTAATCTTGCCATCCTCAAACCCCCAGAATAGTTAAGGGGATGTTTGTGGAAGATGAAAATCTAATTGTGTCATCCCCTGGATTAAGACACATCAGTACCTTCTCATTGCTCTGGTCCCAAATCTTGAGCATGCCTTCTAAGGCCTTATCTAACTCAGTCCTTGTTCATCTATTTCTTTCTGCCTTACCTTCCTCTGAAAAAAGTCTCTTGACTCCTTTTTCAAGTCTCAGATTTGATAGCACACTGGAAAAAAGGCTTTCCTTGACTCTTAATATGAGATTAGGTGAATTCTTATGCGTAAGATCTCATCTTTCCCTTCGGTAGCCTTCATCACACTTAAAATTGTTTGAAGACTACACCTCTTGACATATTTTGAGTTCCACAAGAGCAGGGATCATGCCTCTCTTGTTCACTCTTTTGCCTTGACACCAATTGAGTGCTTAATAAATATTGATTAAGTGAATATTGAATAAATGAATATATTCAGAGACTGACCTTGCATTCTAACTTTTCAAATGCAACATGACATTTGGAAATACCTGAGAATAGTGTGTTTCATGTATTGGTAATTACATGTTGTAATAAAGTGCAGCAAAGAGAATCTAAAGAGAGCAGTGGTACCTTCTCTCACTTCTTTCTTACACAGTTTACAAATGTCAAATCTGTGTGAGGAATCAGCCGGGAGACTACGTCACAAAAGGCCGTATTATATTCATAAAGTCTTCTTGTTAAAGGCAAAACGATGAAATCTTGTAAAGTGTTCTTGTGCTTCCTAATTCCTCAAGATGCTTTAATATTGCTCTCTGAGATTGGTGTATATGGGGAAAAATTGATCCAATCAGTTGATTGAGACAAAGATGACATGCTACTTTAATTTACTCATTTAAAATCATCTTTGTTAATCTTTAAAGTTATAAAAAATAATAGTCAATGAATGCAAAGATATGTAAAGAAAACTTCTCCCACCCTTATCCAGATTTACTATCCTTAGGTAATCAAAGTTGACAATCTGTTGTACATCTTTCCATCCTGTTTTCATGCTCATATAGTTATATACAAAATTATATGCATATATCTAGCTTAGTGTTTGCTTATTTAAAAAAATAGGATTAACAATATATGTTACTCTGCAACTTGGATTACTCTTTGAATAGTAATCTGCAGCACCTTTTCCAGGTCAATATATACAGATCTAATTCATTGTTTTTACACTATGTAGTTTTCCATGGTAATGATAACCACAATTTATTTAATCATATTCTCATTGATAGGAATTCTAATCATTTCCAGGGCTTTGCTACTACAAACAATGCTGCAATAAATATTATTATATAGGTATCCTTACATACCACCACCTTTATTTCTAGAAGATATATTCACAAAGTGGGATTACTGAGTCAAAGTATATGTGTATTTGTATATGTCTGTGTGTGTGTATGTGTGTGTGTGTATATATATATATATGTGTGTGTATATATATATGTATATATGTATATTTTGTGAGGAAGATCAGCCCCGAGCTAACATCCGTGCTAATTCTCCTCTTTTTGCTGGGGAAGACCGGCTCTGAGCTAACATCTATTGCCAATCCTCCTCCTTTTTTTTTCCCCAAAGCCCCAGTAGATAGTTGTATGTCATAGTTGCACATCCTTCTAGTTGCTGTATGTGGGATGTGGCCTCAGCATGGACGGAGAAGCGGTGCATCGGTGCGCACCCGGGATCCAAACCCAGGCCACCAGTAGCAGAGCGTGCACACTTAACCGCTAAGCCACGGGGCCGGCCCTGTATATGTATATTTTTTAATGTTAATAGCTTTTGATTATATTCCCAAATGATTGGAGAATTTCATATTTCCAAGATGGCTGCCTTATCCTCACATTGACATTGCATATCAATAGTGCTCTCCTTCCAGTTTCTGGGTTAAGCTGTCCCCACCTCACCTTCTGCCATGAGGAAGCCATAGTGATCCTCACTGAAGGCCGAGTGGTTCTCTCCTCTTAGCTACTTTCCGAGTCTCCCACTGGAGCATACTTGACTTCTGGATGAGGTCCATGCCACAAGGAAATCTTGGGGGTAGTATTTACCAAATGTTTTCACTCCACATTTCTCTGCTGTGACCTCCCAGGGGAGATTTGGAGCCATTCTGGAAAACATTCCTCCCAAAGTTCTAAACTAAGGTAGTTCACAGGCCTCCTCTGCTTTTGGCTCCCTTGACCTTTCCTGTGATTTCCCTCTTCATCCCACCACTGTGCCACACCCCAGACCAAAACCTAAAAGACGGTGCTGTTGAATCCCTGAAGGAACCAGGAAGTTTCTTAAATCTAAAGATTTTCCCTTTGAATCTCTCTCGAAGCCACCACCTTACCTTGTAGGAAATTCCTCTACATTATATCTTTCTTCTTGTTTACCCCAAGAATGTTTCTTTTTCTAGATGGTACCTTTTCTACTCTTCCCTGACAAATAAGACTCATGGTCTGTCTTTAATGGCAGAAAAGCTAAATGGGAAGGAAAAAGACCTGAATAGCTCAAAGAGAATATACATTAGGGGATATTTCAAAAATAACCCATTATAGGTCTGGCCCCATAGTGTGGTGGCTGTGTTTGGCGTACTCTGTTTCGGTGGCCCAGGTTCACGGGTTCAGATCCCGGGCACAGACCTACATGACTCATCAAGCCATGCTGTGGCAACATCCCATATACAAAATAGAGGAAGATTGACACAGATATTAGCTCAGGGCTAATCTTCCTCAAGCAAAAAAAAGGGGGAGGTTGGCAATAGATGTTAGCTCAGGGTGAATCTTCCTCAGCAAAAAATAAAAAAAAACTCCCATTATGTGTTAAGTCTACACCTTGACCAAAATACTTGCCCAGTAATCTCATCCCACGAATATATTGCCTTTAAAACTATCTTGTTTACCCACTCTCTAATGTACCCCCTGACAAGATATTTAGAATGTCTTTATTTCCCTACCCTTTCTCCACCCTTTGGAACCAGAGCTTTCCCAATATAAGGTTTAAAACCCATGCTGGTAATAGGTTTTCCATATAATATTTTTCTTCTCTTTCAAGAATCTGTCTTTAACACAGACTACAAATTTCCAGAAATGTGATCATCCTCTATTTATGTTTAACTATACTATGCAGAATTTATTTCTTCTTAATTTTTCTTTCTCTTTTTCTCTCTCTATTTTGAGATCTCTACTCTGATGCAATCATCATGGTATGGTTAGAATAAAATACCTCAAATGTTCTCCTCAGGTAGGATACATGGGTAGTGTGCATTCAGAACTTTTGCATGTTTAAAAGTGACTTTCTTTTGCCTGGATTGATGAATAATTTTTGGCAGAGTTAAGTTCTTGGCTTGCTGTACTTTTTTTCTCAAGTTACTACAGATGTTACCTTACTGTCTTTGAGCTTTGAGTATCACAGATTTGTTGCCAGTCTTCATCTACTTTATATGTGGGTTGCTGCCACAGCATGGCCGGCAAGTGGAGTAGGTCCATGCCCGAGATCTGAAGTGGAGCAAGTGGAACTTGAACCACTCAGCCACAGGGCAGGGCATTAAAGTTGCTTTTTAACATTGCAGTTTGAAAATCTCATCTAGATGTGTTTACGGGTGTATGTGCTTGGTTAATCCTGCCTCAGATTCAGTGAACCATTTCAATGTGGATACTCAGTGTTTCTTCTTCTAGGTAAGTTTTCCTCTATTTTTTGTTATCATTTCTTCCCTGTGTGTTCCTTTTCCTCATTCTGGAACTCACACTATTTACATCTTGGGTCTGTCCTCTAAGCCTTTTGTCTTAGGTATATATCTCTTAGTTTTTGGTCTGTTGTGTTAGTTTTCCATTGCTGCTGTAACACAAATTACCACAAGCTTAATGGCTTAAAACAATGCAAATTTACTATCTTATAGTTCTGTAGGTTAGTGGTCTGACATGGGTCTCAATGGGCTAAAATCCAGGTGTTGGCAGGACTGTGTTCCTTGCCAGAAGCTCTAGGAGAGAATCCCTTCCATTGCCTTGCCAGCTTCTGGAGGCCGTCTCCATTTCTTGGCTTGTGGTAGGTCCCCTTCATCTGTCTTCAAAACCAGCAACAGTGTGTCTCTTTGGCCATTCTTTAGTAATCACATCTTCCTCTCAATCTCTTCTGCCTTGCTCTTATACTTTTAAGGACGCTTGTCATTAAAATGAGCCCACCTGAATAATTGAAGATAATCTCTTAATTTCAAGGTCCTTAATTTAATCATATCTGCAAATCCTCTTTTGCCATGTAAGGTAACATTTACGTGTTCCAGCAGGTAGGACATGGACATCCTTAGGAAGTCATTATTCTGCCTACCACACCTGTGTTGTGAAATGGTCCTCTGATTCAGTAATCAGCAATAATTCATTGAAGGATAGACAGGAAGGATGAGTGAAAGGGGAACTCAAATGGCCCTAGTGATAATTTTGAGAGCTGTTTGCAATTATGCTTTCCCTATTAGCCTTCATCAGGCTTATTCCCTGGTGCAGTGTACTCCACACTCATTCAGAAGTTACTCTGGTTAGAGTGACTAACCACATGCTCTTGTTCTCTTGTAGAATCCAGTGAACATGAAGACAAGAGTGCAGGTGCCTCAGGGGAGACACCCTCCCAGCCTTATCCTGCACCAGTGTACAGTCAGCCTGAGGAGCTGAAGGAGCAGATGGATGATGCAAAACCAACTAAACCTGAAGAGAATGAGGAATCAGACCCATTGCCTGATAACTGGGAAATGGCTTATACAGAGAAGGGTGAAGTCTACTTCATTGAGTGAGTTGCACACATTTCTTTGAACATTGCTCTAAAGTTCATAACAGTATATAAAGGATGTAGCAAATGGAGATGTGGTCAAAATGAAATATTGAATTTTTTTGTTTCTGGTATTAGCTTCCTTCTTTGTGAGAAAATAATGGGATAGGACACAATTAAGGATCCTAGATTACAGCTATAAATCAAAGAATGAATTAAATAATTACACTGTAGAACTCATTGCAATCATGACAAAAAAGGCAAATCTCCCTGCAGTGTTATTATTGAATTAGAAATAGTGTACATATTCATGTGGAAATGCTTACTCTACTATTCCAAGACCTCCATATAATCCAAATGAGATAATCCCATCTTTTAAGTCAGATTGCTGGAAACTTCCTCCATCATGTGCAGTGGTTTAATGCGATGCAGCTATTTAGAGCAAAATACTTGCAGGTTATAAAAGAAAATGTTTGAAGCATTTGACCCTGAGGTCAGGTGTCAATAAAATCTTTTTTTTTTTGTATAGTTCATCATACTGCTGTTTATTAAATTCCATTCTCTTTGGTCCGTGCCATTTTTATGACTTGCCAAGGAAACTGAAATGCTAATCCTGAACTTCCTGGTGATATTTACTCAATCTAATCTTTTCTTTCCTTTGGGACTTCTTTTTTTCAAAACTGAATTTTTAATGTATTTTATTAACAATACTGTCTAGCTTTCCTTTTCTTTATATTCTAAGAGTAGAATAACTTTTTAAAATGAATTCCTAAATTGAAGATCTTAGCACAAAATTAAATTGTTGGTGTGCATAAGACAATCAAAATGTTCATTAGAAAGAATAAAAACTAAAAATATTATAAATGAAGAACACTTATTCTCTGAAAGTTGTACAAGACTCAAAGAGAAAAATTAACAAAATCTGAAGTTTTCAGTGCTGACGGTGGATAAAAATATGTAAACTCTGATTATTCAAGAAAAATATTAGAACTGAATTCCCTTTCCCAATCTGGAGTGATTTATGACTTAGATCTCCATAGGCAGAACTCAGTTGTGAAATTGAAATGTTACCACATGCCGATATTTAATTCTCACATGAAAGTGGAAACTTTGATACATGTTTCAAGGGAATATATAATGAGGTAATTACTTGGTGTTCTGCTTGACTCCAACATGGATGAGAAATGCAGTGTTTTGCAGAAAATGAATCATTACTAACCATTCACCTTTTGACAAATCTTATAAGTTTAAAAAAAGAATAAAAATCTCTTGCATTATTTCTTATTGCTATAATCAATGACCCATAGACAGCTTTTATCAATTGATTGGAAAAGGGAAAGTCACATAGAATTTTTTTTAATGCTCAAAAGTATTTATATCTAAAAATATAATTTTATTATTGACAAGCACAGCATGGCACCATTGTAGACCAGAAGTCAAAACAGAAATCCTAGATGTGAGGTCACACATTAATGTTCAGACAAGGAGACTGATGATATACATAGTTTTATTACATAACACAGGCGGAGTAAGGCTATGTGGAAATAATAAAAGGAAGCCAGCATGACGAGTTGATTAAAGAACTGTTTCCCTACAATGTTTCCAATAATACAACTGTAAAAACCTTTTTTTCTTTTTGATTATAAAATAAACTTTCCTCTTTTAACTGTGTCAGGTTTTGAGATTGTGGAGAAAGGGGACTTAGGAAGACAGAAGTTGTGCTCCTGGTATATAGTAAATGATTAGGCTCTGTCAAGACTTGAGAGAATCCACTGCAATGATTCTATTTATATTCTAGTCAGTCAGCCAGTGTCAGCATTCAAAGAGTCATAAGATTTTTTCCCTGCTCTCAAATTTTTTGTCAAGTTGGGGAAGAGAGACAAATAGTTATAAACAATTAATAAACAGTTTCTGAATATTGTAATGAGAAGGATGCACTTAGCTTAGACTTAAGTAATAAAATGAGGCATCATAACGAAGGTGACATAACGTAGACTTGAAAAGTTGGTAACATGTAGATATAGCATTCCAGGTACAGGGACTGTCACTGCAAAGACCCAGTCCCTGGGTGTGTTAGCAATAGTGAGAAGACCCCCAACCCTGCCACAGAAGTAGGTCTTAGCTGGTGAGTCCTGTGAAATGACTGCTCAGTTTTCGTTTTGCTATATCATTAGTGCTTTTGAAAGACAAGCAGAGGGTTTCGTTTGTTTATCTTCTTCCTATTACCACGAGTGAATAGTATTAGGAGCAGAGACAGGTTGAGTTGGAAAATTAAGACAAAAAGGAGGAGACAGTTTCATTTGTGACAGAAAGCCGAGGCTGAGGAAGACTCATCAAGAGGCTAAGGAGCATGAAGAAGCCTGGAGTTCGGGCTGAAGTGAGAGTGTGATGGGAAGGTGAGTAATGTGGGAGGCAGGAGCAAATGGCCTGCTGAAAGAGGGTATTCCACAGAAGGGAGGCGATCCCCACCCCACCCTTCGTCCTGGACTGGTTTGAGCTCCATCGTTTCTTCCTTCAAAAAAGTTACCTTTGAATCTCAAGACTCAGCGTAATGAGCTCAGGAATCACAGGGCAGGGAGGGATCAGTGTCTTGTTCATCTGGTCCCTCATTTCCACACCATCACAATGTATGCTGCACTTTCCTTTCCCTCTGCTTACCTTTCACTCTGCTTTGCTTTCTCTCAGTTTTCGCTGATTTTCTCCTGGCTGCTTTCACTCTTTGCCCTGGGATGCCCCTTCCCTTCCTAGCTACATTTGACAAAATCAATGTTTCAACCTGCTGTTATTGATCTGTGTGTACCTTAGCTATTGATATCACAATGGATTCTTCGGTGAATAAACTCTATACCATAAAAGCCCCTTGGAAACAACCTGGTGGAGCAGGAGACAAGGAGAGGAGAGGGAACATTATGGGGCAATAAGGACTTTCTTAGGGACTAAGCCATGATGCATCCTGGAATTTCTGGCCAAGAAACTTCTAAAACAAATACTATTTGTAATATAGAAGTTTGCAGTCCTGAAGCAAATTCGCGATAAAGAAAGAAGACAAAAAGGAAAGGTAGAGTAAGTTAGAAGGAAGGTAAAACAGACAAAAGGAAAGGTAGAAAAGAAGGAAAATGAGAGATCTGTGAAGTAAGGAGAGCTTCCTTACTTCAAGGAAGTTCAGTGAGCACTTCCTTCTGGTACAAATATTGCGACAGTCGCTTAGACTAACGGAAGTCTCCCCTGATAGGTAACACCCGCTCATTAAACTTACTGAATTCTGTTTCTTGTGAAATGAAGAGCATGATAAAACAGAAAATAAGTGAAATGAAGAAGAAAGACCCTGTGGTTCTGTGTATAAAATTTAAATATACATATATATTTCTGAATACAAGAGAGGAACTCTGCCTATGCTGAAATGTTAATTTAAATATATCTTTTTCAAAAATAAAAATATGCATAAAAACATTGTGGGTTTTTAATTAAGGTAACAAGTAATTTCATTTTTTTGTTTTCTATGCAATAATGTTTTAAAATAGTTCTTGATTTACTCAGTATTGCAAAATAATTTATATGTCTCAGGACTTTACAAGTTCTGCATTTATTTATTTATTTATTTATTATTATTTTTTTTTGTGAGGAAGATCAGCCCTGAGCTAACATCCATGCCAGTCCTCCTCTTTTTGCTAGGAAGACCGGCTCTGAGCTAACATCTATTGCCAATCCTGCTCCTTTTTTTTTTTCCCCCAAAGCCCCAGTAGATAGCTGTATGTCATAGTTGCACATCCTTCTAGTTGCTGTATGTGGGACGCAGCCTCAGCATGGCCGGAGAAGCAGTGCGTCGGTGCGCGCCCGGGATATGAACCCTGGCCGCCAGCAGCGGAGCGCGAACACTTAACCGCTAAGCCACGGGGCCGGCCCCACAAGTTCTGCATTTAGAAGATGAGTGTTTTTTTCATTGCTGTTCTCAATACTGAACACATGGGTCTACTATATTTCCCACACTCTTCAGAACTGCTTCTTTGATGAATGATAAAAGCAGATTCCTTTTATCATTTACAATGGTATTTAATGGGAAAAGCTGAATATCTGAGAAAGTGTTTTTAAACAACAGAATTTTAAATTGTGAGTGAATGCACTCTTCCAGACATGCTTTAAAGCGTTAATAATGTCACATGTTTAGCAATTTTCAAACTTTCAAATGCATAATGTTGTTTAAAAGCATTAGTTTCCTTAACTCATAACATCATCTTCATTAAAATTATCTTTTAAATAGACAGTGTATTAATTACAAATTCAAATTGGTAATAATAGTTGCCACATATTAAGTGCCTACTTTTTCCAGGCTGTGTTCAGTTTACTTAACAATAACAGCTAATATATTAAGCATGTACACTGTGCTCATTTGATTCTCACTCTAGGAAAATGAGGCTTATAGAAGTAAACAGCTTGCCTGTGGTTGTATAACCAAGAATTGACAAAACCAGGATGCTTTGATTCCATTTATTCAACACAAATTTATTGAGCACATGCTATGTGCTAGAAACCGTTTTAAACCCTGGAATGTCGTGCTCAAGAAAACTGCCAAGATTCATACTTGCATGGAATGTAGTCTGGCTCCAGGGCCCTTGCTCTTAACCCATTTGCTGTGGTGGCTACTTTACACGTATTGTATCATAACCACCCTATAAAGCATCTGACATACCCCCATTTTGTAGATGAGGTTCTGAGGCACCGTTGGACAAATTAGCATTCCCAAGGTCTCTTGGCTTTGTCACCCTGCAAAGCCATTGCCGTTATCCCATACTACTTCCAATATACAAACAAACATTGGCTGAATAAAAAAGAAAACTTTATATTACAAACAGTATTTGTTTTATAAATTTCTTGGCCAGAAATTCACCATTCCAGAGGCTAAATGTTCCATAAAGAAGAGCTGCCACAGGGTTAATCTGGATTGACATGCTTTAGGAATCCCATTAAATTACTTCTTTGTTGGGGAATCAGTTTAGTTAGTGACATAAAAGAGACTGCTATTGCTTTGGCAAAAAACAAAACGACAACAAGAACCTATTTGTTTATTACCATCCTCCTGAATGGCACTGAACGCTGTGTCATCTTAGATAATAGATTTTTAAAAGCAGGCTTTTGAAACTGAAAATCACATCTGTGAAAAATGTCATGGCTGTACATGGTGTCCTAAATTTTTGCAGGGCTGAATTTGCTTTTAAATTATAAACAAGACACACAATTAATCTGTTTCTTCTTATGTTGTTACTTCTGTAACTCCTCAAGTTTTAAGTAAATCACAAATTACCATTTCAAACAAATTTAAAACTTTCATTTATTAAATAGAAGACAAAATACTTGGGAAATTTATTGGAGAGAAAAGTAACATCAGTTTTTTGTTATGAAGCAACACTAGCATAATGCTTTCTCATTCTAGGCTCAGCATCCTGCTAGTCACAAAATCTGGTCTATGCTTACTCTCTTTAATTTGTATTACAGAAATGGTAGATATATTGAATATTTTTTCATATTTTTTTCTTGTGCCTGCACAAGATTCTGGTGCAATCCCCAGACAGAAAATAAGTGTTTTAGACAAAACAGTATGCAACACACACCCACAATATCCAAAACAATATTTATAATAAAACCTTTTTAGAAATGCTTTCTAAACATATGAAAGATAATCTGATGGCAAACTCACATATTTATATGCTTAACAAAAGTTTTAGGAATATTATTTAGGAAACAAATAATCACTATAGAGGTCATTGACAATAACTTTTTATGTGGATTACCAATGTATAAATAGAAAAAATAGTAAAACTATGAAAAATGGAGTCTTGAATGAAAAAACTTCCATTGTTCATCATCAGTTAGATATATCCAATCATTGCCTTAAATAGTTCTTTTTGGAATGATGAGATAGAGAGAAGAGAAAGTCTTCTGGAAAATGATATAGCTATCTTGAGGATTTTATTGACTAAAATATAAAATGTAATCAATTTGTATACCTTTAAAAATGAGTGTTTATTTTTAAAAATACACAAAATACAGTCAATGATATCTATGTTATTATTGTCCCTGAACCTATATAACTACAACTATTGAAACTTTAACATCCACACACATCTTGAATTGCTCAATAGACTCTACAGTATTTACCTGGACCTTGTTTAACTTGTTCAAAAGATTATGTTTCATGCAGCAAAATATCATTGACTTCAGTATCTTATTCTTCTGGTGTAGTATTTCCAAGGATGAAAGTACAATTTAACTACCAGTTGAAGATTGAGATTCAGAATTGGCTTTTTAGGAGGACTTTTTAAATTCAATGCATTTATCATTATTTTAAATATTTTACTATTTTTTAGAGAAAATGAAGCAAAGGAAAGGGTAACATACTTCTTATTCCACTAAAATTCCAATAAAATTTCAGTTGATGAAATATCATCCAATATTTGTTCAATAGTGAAGACGTTATTTTGATCTGTGTGGCAATATAAAGGTAGGAGAGAAAAAAGGAAAAGGAAACAGAAAGAAAAGAGGAAGGAAAGGAGGACATGTCTTAAAATTAGGTTTGAATGGGGTCACCCTCGAGGATCCACTTATGTACAGTCATGCGTTGCTTAATGAGGGGGACACATTCTGAGAAATGCATTGTTAGGGGATTTTGCCATCATGTGAACATCATAGAGTATGCTGAAGGGGAATACATTTGCCACCCCAAAATGTGTCTCTTTAATATGAAGATTATTTTAGGCTGATCATTTTTAAGAAACAAAAGCCTCAGAAAGTTTTTCTCGTTATCTCGCCCTTAACTGCCTAAAAGAATTCAGGTTTTGTTTTTTTGTTTTTTGGTTTTTTTTGGTGAAGAAGATTAGCCCTGAGCTAACATCTGTGGCCAGTCCTCCTCTTTTCGCTGAGGAAGATTGGCCCTGGGCTAATATCCGTGGCCATTTTCCTCTACTTTCTATGTCGGATGCCTGCCACAGCATGGCTGGATAAGCAGTGCTTAGGTCCACGCTCGGGATCTGAACCCGAGAACCCCTGGCCGCTGAAGTAGAGCATGTGAACCCAACCACTATGCCACCAGGCCGGCCCCAGAATTCACATTTTTAAAAACCTGTCTCAGGAAGCGAGCTATGACCTTAGCATAACATGAACTAGGTGGTAGACAGGGAGGAACCTAGAAAAGCCTGTTTGTTGGGTTCCTTTCTGTGTTCTTCTGTTTCTGTGTGGCCAAACACTTGTTTGCCAAATGTTTGCTCCTTTTCACCTGTGAATTGCTTTCCTTCCCTTTGAAATCCCTGACTCTCCCCACCCCCAATATCTTCTTTTGTCTTTAGCTGAGGATGGTATTTAAGGTGAGGTCTTGGGCCATTTTGGTGAGTTACTCAGTTTTCCTGGGTTTCTCCCATGTATATATGTCATTAAACTTTTGTTTTTTTCCCGTTAATCTATCTCATGTCAATTTAATTCTTAAACCAGCCAGAAGAATCTAGAAGGGTAGAGGAAAATTTCTCACTTCCCTACAGTGCTTACACAAACCTAGATGTTATTGCCAACTACACACCTAGGCTATATGGCACTAATCTTATGGGGCCACTGTCATATATGTGGTTCCTTGTTGTTGACCAAAACATCATTATGTGGTGCATGACTGTATACCTAAGAAACTGGTAAGGGTTTTGTACCCTGACTGGGAAAACATAGAGCAAATGAAAAAATAGAATGGAGGGTAGAGAATGGCATGATCTATATGAAAATTTTAAATTTTGCTCCTAATAAATACTCCATCCATTTGATAGCATTTTTATTAATGTAATTCTTTAGTATAGCTTCTAAGACCTAACATTTATATGTAGATCCTATAAGTCAGAATTTATAAGACTTTATTCTGGAAGAATATTCAGATTGGAATGAAGAAAATTTGATTTGAAAGTGGTTTGAATAGAGAATTCAAGTTTATAAGGAGATGTTTCCAGTTGTATTATCTGTGCCTCCTCAGTCACCATGTTCTCTCTTTCATCTCTGTGCACACGCAATTTAATGTAGCGCCTACTAAGTACAAGGCGTTCAACACAAAGGAATTTAAGTAGTGATTACTATCCTCACACAAGAAATAAAGGTCTCGGTTTCTAAACTATCAAAGTAGCTGGGAGAAAGATCCTTGGTTACCCTCTGAGGGAGTGAGATAAAGCACCTCCGTATAACAAGCAAAGTGTTAGGTTTAGTATGCCTCTGGTTTCAGATTATAAAAAACGTTAGACTTGGGAATCAGATCTATCTGGGTTTAATTCTAGCTCCTTTCCTTTCACACACTAGCTGTGTAACCTTGGGCAAGATAGCCAGCTTCTCTCAACCTTTGTTTCTCGATCTATAAAATGAGTTAAAAACACTAGGCACAAACGCTCATGAGCATTAAATGAGGTGCTGCGTGTGAAGATTCTAGTGCAGTCCCTGACCAAGTGGACCATCAGGGAATGTTACGAGACAGTGCAATGGTATGCCATAATATCAGCAGCTTTTCCTGTTGAAGTGAAGCATTTTCTCTGTGAGAAGAAAGTCTCCTCAGAAGATAAGATGTTGTTTAACCTGCTGCTTTTGTCAGTTTGACAAAGGTTAAACTTACAAAATATGCAGAAATTTCTGATTCATTACAAGTCAGCCTATCACATGTCTTTAAGACCATTCTGATATGAATTTAAGCTAGAATTGTAGAGTTGAATGAAATTTCACTTTGGGTTTGTTCCAGTTCTCCAGATAGACTCAGTATATAGTTTAACATCAGAGAAGAGTTTTGGATAAACCATTTTTTAAGGCTTTCATCTGGATTTTTTAACATGACATTGATTGAACTTGAATAGCTACTGACTTCACTTGATTTCTCACTTTTCATGATCATCCCATTAACTTCATCCATAGAAATATAGAGTAATATATTACTATGATTCAAAGTTCCTAGAAAATATTTGTTCCGTTACCCAACTAGAAAAAGTTTCTTTGCAAATGCAGCCTATATATGTGTTTGTGTCTCTTTTGAAGAAACTAGTATTGAAATATAAGATTATATAACATTAGCATCTTACCTTCCTGTCATTTGGGCTCCACAAACTTGAATCAATGCAGAAAACTGATGACCTGCATCTGAATCTACTCTAGCAATGAAAGTGAAAGGAAATCACATCCTCACTCTTGAGAAAACATAGGATGCAGATTGCGAAAAATCCCTCAATGCTCCCATTTTGTACACAGTTTCCTGCCCAATCTTTAATCCTATTTTCAAATGGAATTGTTGAGATTTAAAAATATATAATTTAGGGCCGGCCCGGTGGCACAAGCGGTTAAGTGCGCGCGCTCCGCTGCGGCGGCCCGGGGTTCGCTGGTTCGGATCCCGGGCGCGCACCGACGCACTGCTTGGCAGGCCATGCTGTGGCGGCGTCCCATATAAAGTGGAGGAAGATGGGCACAGATGTTAGCCCAGGGCCGTCTTCCTCAGCAAAAAAAGAGGAGGATTGGCGGATGTTAGCACAGGGTTGATCTCCTCACAAAAAAAAAAATATATATATATATATATATATATATATATATAATTTAAGGGAAGTGGAAAAGCTACTTGGTCTGTTGTCTCCCAAATGCATTAAAAATATCCCCTGTGTAAGGTATCTTGAAGAAGCATGCAAATTATAAGGCTGGCAAGAGCCACTATTGAAAAATACTGTGCTGTATCTTCATGTGATGTTTAAGACAATTACTGGAGGTAACTACTACCCACATTTCTTTCAAAATCATTTCAGAGAGTCAGCTAAAAATGCTGTTAACTATAAGAGACTCAATCTGTCAAAATGTATTAAAGTGACATACCGTTAATGCTAGTTCAACCTAAAAAAAAATCATCCTGTAATGAAATGCTTTATATAAACTCAGGAAAGCTAGGAAATTCACAGTTCTCTACTAAATTAGCCAGTATTTGAGACCCATGGTGGTGTGATATAGAAATGGTAATTTGACAGCCTGCAGTGGCTTAGTAATTGGCCCTTAATACTTATCCATAGATGTGTTTGCTTTTGTGAGTGTGTCTTAGAGACCTAGAAATGACTTTTCTCCAAAATGGGGTAAGGATTTGGAAGAAGCAGGTGTGAGTAAACAGAAGGAAAATTTATTTTCCTTGCCTGCTTCCCAGCATTTCTCCCTAGCACATAAAAACATAGACATCAACACGCACTCAAATACACAAACACACATTTTGAGCTGAGCCATGTCTATAAAGAGCATTTTTTAAATGACCTTTTTTTCAAAATAGGAGCATGAGACAATGAACTCAGCACAGCTCTCCTCACATCGAGATAATCATAACCCCCATTCCATCCATGACGTCAAGTCTTTAGTTCATAGGAAAAGACTAGATGATATTGACATGACTACAAATGAGGACCAGAATGAGATGGAAGTGTCTATAGTACTTTACATCCTTCTGAAACTTGATAGTGAACCACCATCAGATTTTGCAAATGTCAAATTGGAGGGAAATAAAAGCTAGCATACTCTCCTGATAATCTCTAATTTGAGCAAATTCACAGGCTTTATCTTATCACATTATTAGAGCCCTGCTCAGAGAGATCAATCATTGAGGAGTTCCTAAATGTGAAGAAAGTGATGGAGAGTATTTTCTCTTTCCCCCACATGAAAGTCAGAAATAAAAGGGAATCTTCTTCAGGAGCAGAAACATCATAATCCAAGGATTTTAATGTTTCAGTTCTCAATTCAGGGATGGCTCTACAGATAGGCAGATGGGATGATCATCCAGAAAATGTTATTTGAAGAATGCTTTAACACCTTGGAATCTTTTCCCCGCTGCCCATCTTGACTCCATCCTTCCTCCTTCCTGCCTTGAAATTTCCTCCATTAGGCAGGCACTTAGTCTCCAGAAGTTTGCTATCAAAAATGCTGCCTGGGAGAATTTTCTGACCTTTGCACTAAATGCAGATTGATTCATCAGATTATCTAGCCAACCCTTGTGGCTCTGACACAATAAAATACAGTTAAATTTCATTAAAGACAGAGAAAATGCATGTGAAATTGCTATCATCATTATCATTTTAACTTCCTTACAATTCTGGTCAAATATCCCTAATATCTGTCTTTAATTTGTATTTCCAACATGTTTTCCACTTTTCCATTTCATGTTCCATTCATTGACCTTCTGACTCTTCCATATATAAACCTCACACTTTTCCACACCTGTAACTCATTCTTTTTTTTGAAGCCCTCACAAATGTCACATTCTTGATAATTTGTCCATTGGTAGATGAGGTCACTTGAGACAGCTATTCACAGTAAAGATTTTAGCTCCAGTGTACATTTACGAGTCATTGAGTGGTTCTTGAATTAAAGTGTGCATAAGAATCACCTGGAGTGTTTGCCAGCAGTGGAGACATTGTGGCCCCACCTCAAAGATTCTGATTTGGTAGTTCTATGAGGACACAGAATATGCATTGTTAATAAGTCCACCGGGTGATTCCAATGCAGGTGATTCCAGGACCTCTTTGAGAAACACCGCTCTAAGAACATCTGTCTTTTACTTTTTTAATTTCTGGCAAAAGACTCTCCACAAAACATTTTTTTCGAAACAAAAATGTCATTAAAAATTATCATTAATTCCCAGAAATTCCATTCCAGAAACATTAGAATACAGACATTTTTATCCCCTACCTTTCTAGCTGGATGGAAAGTATTTAGATGGGAGACAGCTAAATGTAGGTTAATGAAATTGCTATTAATCACTTTTTGAGAAAATGTAGGAATCCCAAGAACATGCTATAATTTGCATCACTTTTCTGCTGCCTCTGCCAGCTCTGTAGAGGAACAAAACAACTATTTATGAAAAGAGCAGGTTTAAAATGAAAATAATTCTTTTGCAAAACTCAGGAAACAGTATCAGAGCCTGCAAACTGTGCTCTTCCAACTGGAGAATCCTGTATTTGTAATAAATTCCTTTTGCTCTGGATGAGTTCTGCATTTTCAATGAGGTTAACTTGGCAACATTCTAGTTGATTTTAATAAAAATAGCTGCTTTGAGGACAGGGAGCTGAGGTTGCCAAATTTACAGCTGCCTTGCACAATTACTCTTACACCTCCTTCAGGGCTACTTAGAACCAGTAAGCAAATTAAGTGTATCGATTGCAATTTTGTTGGACTAACCCCTCTCCTTTTTTTTTCTTAAGGAATAAACTTGATTCCTTTTAGTATGTGTCTTTTCAGAGTGATCTCTTTTCTTTTCAGCCATAACACAAAGACAACATCATGGCTGGATCCACGACTTGCGAAAAAGGCTAAACCTCCCGAAGAGTGCAAAGAAAATGGTAGGTGATTAAGTTTTTTATGGTGTTTCCGCCTTGCACTTTGAGAGTGTTTGTGTTTCCTAAAAGAGGGTCTCACCTAAAGAAGCAATCTTCTAGTTGAAACCGTTTTAAAGATGTAATATGTGATGCTCAGATAAGAGAGAGAATTAACTCGGCATTTCAGCAGGGCCATGTGGTTTTCCTCTTTCTCTCTGAGGAGACTATGCCCGATCTCCCATCTCTGTCACTC
This sequence comes from Diceros bicornis minor, assembly GCF_020826845.1. Taxonomy (NCBI): domain Eukaryota; kingdom Metazoa; phylum Chordata; class Mammalia; order Perissodactyla; family Rhinocerotidae; genus Diceros; species Diceros bicornis. The sequence goes on along the minus strand of NC_080742.1, from coordinate 16,245,057 downwards.
CTGGCCTGACTTTCCACTGCCTTAAGGACTTTTTTGTTTGCAATACGTCTTTCTGAGGACTCTGATCTTTTCATTGGAATCAGACATGCTGTATAGAGAAATGGCATTTGGAACTATAAATAATATTTGAATTTTGTGTTTAGAGGCGTAGCATTCTGCTAGTTATTAAGGAAGCAGTGATATAAAGATCTATACATATGGCTAGTTTCCTTTAATCAAACAGTGAAATAAAGTAACTAATTGCTTGAATGTCCTAGGTTATTCTTAGTATTTTCTAGTTCCTGATGTGATAATATTAACTTGCTTAGAAATCGACTGTTTTCATGTATGTGAAGAATTTTTTTAAACAATTTTGAGGATTAGATGAATGTAAACCTTGTTTTTAAATTTGTAAATTATGTAGTTGAAGTCTGTTACTGATGATACTTGTAATTTTTTGTTGAGTTTAATGTTAAAGGAGCACTTATAATTTAGCTAGCATGATAAATAGCATACTCTCCTGATGACATTATTTGACCACAAGGCTTTATCTAATCAAATTGTTAGAGCCCTGTTCAGAGGCGTCTATCATTGAGAAGCTCTTAAAGGTGAAGAAAATGATGAGGAGTATTTACACTTTTTAAAAAGTTTTTAAAAAGTAAACTTTTTAAAATCTCTAATTCTAAAAGTCCTTTCATTTTAACAATAATTCTGGCTTTCTCAGATAGTATCTAGATAATATTGTTTATTCCTATGTTATAAGATAACTGTTCACAAGCTAGTTATAGTACTGAATTAAATTAAAAATTAGAATATACAATTTATATGTACATATTTGAATGCATAAATATCGAGTTTTTAATCACTATCTACATTGAATTTTATATTTGTAGCTGTATCTGTATGCCTTATGTATAGTAGTACAACTGCATGTGTACTTTTATGAATCTCATAAAATTATTATGTGACCTGGACTTTTGAGCACAATTAGGTTACATTTCATTGACACCAATAAGATATGTGTTGCAATTTATGATAGGTTCTAAATTAAAATGACCTGGTCTTTTATATCTGGGAGTTACAATTTACTTTTGCCACAGATATAAAACCTTAGTATATCCTAATTAAAATGAATATATCAATTTTGCAGTTCTATGGCATATTGAACTTCTCAGCTGTCTCATTCCTTTGAGTTGTTCTTTTTGTTATAAAAAGCTATTAAAGTCAAATTTTAAAATCCTGGGAGAGATGTAGGCATAACATATTGTATAATTATAATATTTCAATGTTATCAGTTCTTCCCACATCTGCACTTATCTGTCTTCTTAGGATGGTAGATGCCTAAAATATGATGCCAGTGTCTGTGAAGCACATGTCATTGAAAAATGAGTCCTAGAATACAGTCTTAAAGCTCAGAATGATTTATAACTGGTCAATTACTATTTGTTTTCATTTTCTACAAAATAAATAATTCATAGATTGTATTCCATATATTATTGGAATGTTTTACAGTGAAAACTAACGTCTAGTTAGTTAGAATGCTGTTATTCTGGCCACATATTTTAAGTTTTCTTGCCAAGAAAAGTGCTTTTAGGTAATATTGTTACTTCTGTTTTATTTTTCTTTTCTTTAAATAACATAGATTAAAATGGCTTGTTTAAAATGTTGGATGTTAATGGATTGCTGTTGAGCTTGCTAGTTAAGTCAGGCCTCTTTAAATGTATTGCAGTTCAGCTCAGATCAAAGTTAGTAATTTGCTGAATGCTGGAATGTGTGTAAAATATGCGTGAAACATGGTAGAGGCTCAAGATGATATCTTTCTCCAGCAACGATTTATCCTTCTTCCACCAGGGAGATAGAGTGGAGGCCAGCTATCTTAATCCAAACTGGAGTTGAGCCAACATGATATTGGGTTGAGTTTTGGTAGGACCCAATCTGTCTCTGGTTTGCTCCTATTCTTTTTTTTTTTCATTTTTTTGTGTGTGTGTGAGGAACATCGGCCCTGAGCTAACATCCAATGCCAATCCTCCTCTTTTTGCTGAGGAAGACCGGCCCTGGGCTAACATCCGTGCTCATCTTCCTCCACTTTATATGGGACGCCGCCACAGCATGGCTTGACAAGCAGCGCGTCGGTGTGCGCCCGGGATCCAAACCGGCGAACCCCGGGCCGCCGCAGCAGAGCACGCACTTAACTGCTTGCGCCACCGGGCCAGCCCAGGTTTGTTCCTATTCTTAGGGTGTTTGCCCATCCGGTTTTCAACCAACAACCTGTGGCAGGTTGGCAAACATTTTCTGTAAAGAGTCAGATAGTGAATATTTTAGGCTATCCCGTCTCTTTACAACTACTCATTGTGCGAAAGCAGACTAGATCAATCATGAATAAAGGGCATGTGTGTCCAATAAAGCTTTATTATGGACACAGAATTTGAGTTTCGTGTACTTTCACATAACAAAATATTGTTCTTTTGATTTTGTTTCCTCAACCATTTAAAAATCTATAAACTGATCTTAGCTCATGGACCATACAGAAAATAAGAGCAGGCTGGATCTGGTTCACAGGATGAACACAGACCTCATGCATTCATGTGGGACCTTCCCCTTGGCAGGTCTTGCACACCAGTATTTTAAAAACATTTTTCTTCTCAGTATTGCAAGACTGCCAAAAAATCTGTGGTGCTTTTCAGGGGTGTTAGCTTAGCTTTTTGCCTCTAGACCTTGCAGCTTCAGAATTTGACAAATGTCATCATGGTATAATTGGCAGTCATGTTTGAGATCTCTCAGGTCTATATTTTGTCACTCCAGTCCCTCAAGATTCCTCAACTCTCTGCTGGTTTCTCTAACCTCCAGCGGTGGCCTTCTGCTCAGGCCAAGCCTGGATTCTTCCCACAGCCCGGAATCAACAAGATCAGCTGCAAATTCTTCCCTCACCTCTCCAGAGTTCTCTCCTCTTCAGCATCTTAGACGGTCTAGACATGTTGTTTCAGCAGTTCTCTGATCCCTTTACACTGTTCATTTTTTACATTTTATCTAGATTTTCTATGTTTTCTCATGAGTTATAGCTGCTTACTCCTAGAAGCAGAAGTCCTACCTATAAGCAGAAATTTTAGTGCAGTAATTTTTAAATTGTACATTTTAGACCTTACTGGGTTGCATACCATAAATTCTTTATTATCATAATTTATATTTTAATCTCTCAAGATTGAATTCCATGATGTTGTATATGTGTGCCTACTACTATGAATGTACATACGTGCGTGTGTAAATGTATGTAGATATGGATCTATAAATGTCTGTATCTTCAGATCTGTTTACAGAGGTGCATAGAGTTAATTCCTTGATCAATTATAATAAGAGGAAGCCAAGTGAAAGAGAGATGGAAGGAGGTATTATTCTTGGGCTAGAGAAAAAGTAGCAAATATTTTCTTGTTGGTATCAAGGGATTAAAGGGAACATGGATGGCTCAGTACAAATACATGTTAAACAACCATTTATTCTATTGACACTAAAGCAATCATTTTGCTTTTTTATTTGAAGGATAATACTGCTACTAAACATAAAAACATATTTCCTCCTCTCATACTCTGGTTGAAAATACTGAAGCCATTGTGTTCTGTGCATTTGTCATAGCTCTGTGCATTTCTGGAGTTTTAGCACTAGTCTACATAGCGGAAAAATGTCTCCACCTACTACTGGATTCTAATATTAGTATTTGGGGGAGTGCTGTTTAGCAAGCCAATGTAGTCTTTTACAAAACGCCACAGAAATAGCAGTAACTGTTAAACACTTTGGATGCAGGATTGGTTGAACTCTGAGTAAACCACCATCATATATGTCCCCAACCCTCTGGATCAGTGCTGTGGGGTTTCTCCTGAGACGTTCCCAATCACAGACCTCCCAGTGGTGACATATCCCACAAGAATCACTGAGCTAGGGTTAATATTGAAAGTGATGCCAGCCTGGTAGGAACATTCTTTTCTTAAAATTGAAATGTGATTAAACTCGGTAGGACTACGTTATCACATTCAGGAGAGGAAATTGTGTGGGATTTGGAGTCAGGGAAAGCTCTACTCCAAACACCAATCTGTGGGCTCTTGGGCAAGTTTCTTAATTTCTTGGAGCCTAAGTGTTCTTACCTGGAAAATGGGAATGATATCTATTTCATGCAGATTTAGTCTCACATGCAAGAAGGCCAGTGCTTGTTGCACTAGAAGCTCTCCATAACTGCGTCTTTCCTTTCCTTCAGATGTGCTCTGAGCCAACAAATTAGCCTCATAGACGACAAGGGAGAAGAAAATCAGAGTAGTTACCCTACCTTAAGAGCTTTGAATTACTCTAGGACGTCCTGGAGAGATGGAAAAGAACAAATCCAGCTAGCTAATTCTGGCCTAACATTAATAGATTGGAGGTTTCCCCCCCTCCATTCTGTTAAACTGGCTCTAAAGTCTCACAAAGTTATAGTTACAGCTGTATGAACTGGGTGACTTCATTTCTGTGTTCTTTATCTATGCATTATAAGTGAGTGTTCTCATGTCACTAGAGAAAAAAAAATCACATAATCTTAACCCATTTACCTCCATGAAAACTGCATTTCAACTGACATTAACTAAAGCTTTGAACTATTACTCACTCTATTAAAAAAAAAAACTGTCCAAAATGTACATGAATGAAGACAGCATAAGCAATGTTTTGTAATATTTATTAAATGGATTTTTTTTCAGGAGAGGGAGGTTGCCTTTCTAAAGTAACAGAAAATACTAATTAGTTTCAGGTTGTTTCTTAAGTGAGTTTTATAAAACTGACACACAGATTTCGAAATGCATACTTTGATTTTCATGGTTCAAATTCTGCTTCTAGACTGCATAGTTTATTTCCCCTTAAATGGGGACTTTGACCTGTTTTCTCATTAAATTTGTATTGTTATCTAGTGATCCTAATTTCTTGAGATTAAATATGCCCAAATTAATTTTACCCTTGAATATTCGTTTTTCTAATCTCATAAACCTGCTAAGATCATGTTTGTAAAGGACTTTGACATTTTTTCACTAGGAAGAATTCATACAAACAGACTCTAAAAATATTAACTATTCAAGTATAAAAACTTTAAAATTGAAAAGTCATTTATACGCAAATGTTGAGCTCTTATCTTTAAATATTATGAACAAATTAATTTGTTCATAACATAATTTTGTTGTTTTGTTTATATACTGATATTTTGGGTATTTTGTAAAAAAATGAGAAGATTTCAAATATTTTAATTGATGCAGTTAGTTCTTATTTTCTTGCCAGCTTGTAATTATTTGTATTAGTCATGATTTTCTATAACAGCACTTTGAAGTATGCTTCATCCAATAATATAGCACCCTTTCTGGTATTTTTGGCTCAGGAGTACTAAGAAATACCAAAAGTTTAGGAATATAAATCTTACGTGGAGGAAATAATAAATTAATCCAAAATAAATCATATAGGATAGATATTCCACTGTTGTGCACCAGTAGCAACTTCTGGGTTGTTTATGGCTGGCATCTGTTCTAGTTGGTCCCAGTCTATTCTGATTGGTTGGTGTCCTCCAGACCATAAAAATTGTTAAATATTTTGAATATTATTCCTGCATTAATTTATGTATTTCTCCCTTCTACCTGTAATTTTTACTGTAGCTATAAAGTAGTACCTATGTAAAGATTATAAAATTGTTCTCCTTTAGTTCTTGATTGCTCAAGTGACTTTTATGCTTAGGAATGAATTATGTCTTGTCCTTAATGCATGCTACCCATCCTTGATGCATACTTACTACGTAATACATAATAAGCACATAGTACATGGTAAATATATAGTAATACATACTTGCTACTCCTCAATGCATTAAGTTTAAAAATAATATTGACATCATCAAATCTGTTATGCACAGTAGCAAAGTAATTTCAAAAGTTTTCAAAATGACTTTTCAAAAACTGTTTTGAAATAATTGTAAGTTCACAGGAAATTACAAAGGAATGTACAGGGAAGTCCCAAACACCCCTCACGAAGCCTCCCCCAATGTTAACATCTTATATAAATATAATACCATATCAAAACCAGGAAATTAACAGTGGTGCAATCCACAGAATTCATTCAGATTTCACCAGTTATACAAGTACTCACGTGTGTGTGTGTTTCCATGCAATTATATCACATACGTAGTTACACGTGACTATGACCACTTCAAGATTCAGAACTCTTCCCTCACCAAAAGACTCCCTCGTGTTACCACTGTATAGCCATACCCTTCCTCTCCAACTACACAATCTCTAACCCTTAACAACCACTAATCTGTTCTCCATTTCAATTGCTTTGCTATTTCAAAAATGTTATGTAAATGGAATCATACAGTGTGTAAACATTGAGACTGGCTTTTCCCCCTCAATTTAATTACATTGCAATCCATTCAAGTGTGTGTATCAATAGTTTGCTACTTTTCATGTACCACTGTTTGTTTAAGCATTTATCCATTGAAGGACATCTAAGTTGTTTCCAGTTTTTCACTAATACGAATAAAGCTACTGCAAACATTTGTATATGGGTTTTTGTGTGAACATAGGTCTCTTATCTGGAATAAATGCCCAAGAATGCAATTGCTAGGTTATATAGAAAGTGAACTTTTAGTTTTATAATAAACTGCCAAACTATTTTCCAGAGTGGCTATACCCTTTTACCTTTCCACCAGCAGTGAACGAGTGGTCCAGTTTCTCTGCATCCTTGCTAGCATTTAGTGTTATAACTATTTTTATTTTAGCCATTCTGATAGGTGTGTAATGATGTTGTATATGGTTTTAATTTGTATTTCCCTAATGGTTAATGATGTTGAACATCTTTTAATGTGATTATTTGCCATCTGTATATCCTATTCAGTGGCACGTCTGATCCTGTCTTTTGCCCAATTTTTAATTAGATTTTTTTTAAATCCAGTTTTGAGAGTTCTTTGTGTATTCTAGATATAAGTCTTCATCAGATATGTTGTTTGCAAACATTATCTCAAATCTGTAACTCATCTTTTCATCCTCTTAACAAGGTCTTTTGCAGAGAAAATGTTTTTAATTTTGATGACGTTCAATTTATCAGTGTTTTCTTTTATGAATTGTGCTTTCAATATCAAGTCTAAGAACTCTTCACCTAGCCCTAGATGCCAAAGATTTTCTCATGTGTTTTTTTCCAAAATTGTATAGTTTTACATTTTGCATTTAAGTCTGTGATCTATTTTGAGTTTAGTTTTTGTATAAGGCATAATGTTTAGGTTGAGGTTCACTTTTTTTCCCCTATGGATATCCAATTTTTTCAGCACTGTTTGTTGAAAAGGTTATCCTTCCTCCATTGAATTGTGTGTGCCCCTTTGGCAGAAATCAGTTGAGTTCCATTCATCTATGTGTCTACCTCTGCACCATTACCACCCTGTCTTAATTACTATAGCTGTATAGTAAGGCTTAATATTGAGTAGATTGATATTTCCTACTTTATTCTTTTAAAAAAAAATATATAGATAGATAAAAGCTTTGATTAATCAGGAAGATATAGCAATTCTAAACTTGTATGTACCTCATAAAATAGCTTCAAGTTATATATGAAGGAAAAAAATGACAAATCTAAAAAGAGAATTTGAAAACTTCACTATCAGGGTGTATGATTTAATGCACCTTTCTTACTACTCAATATATTAAACAGACAAAAAAAAATAAGAAGAAAGATTTGAACAACAGAGAGAGTAACCTTGATCCCAAAGACACATATAGACACTGCACTTAACAAATGGAGAATATACTTTCAAGCACACAGAGTACTTTACAAACATTGAGCACATAGGAGTCAATAGAGCAAGTCTCGACAAATTCCAAAGATGACATTCCTGTATTACAGAAAACTTTAATTATATATCAGTAAAAAGATAACTAAAATATTCTCCATACTTGGAAATTTAAAAACACTTTTCTTTACATGTATTTTTTTCTCAGGTTTATTGAGATATAATTGACATATAAAATGGTGTAAGTTTAAGGTATACAATGTGATAATTTGACACACATATATAGTGTGAAATGATTCACATGATAAGCTTAGTTAATACATCCATCAACTCATGTAATTACCTTTGTGTGTAGGGGGGGAGGTGAGAACATTTAAGATTTACTCCCTTAACCACTTTCAAGTATACAATACAGTACTATTAACTTTAGTCACTGTGATGTATATTAGATCCCCAGAACTAATTCATCTTATAACTGGAAGTTTGTACCTTTTGACCAACATCTCCCCCTTTCCCACACTCTCCAGCCCCTGGCAATCACCATTCTACTCTCTATTTCTATGAGTTTGGGTTTTATAGATTCCACATATAAGTGAGATCATACAGTATTTGTCGGTCTGACTTATGCTTAATGCCCTCAAGGTCCATCCATGTTGTCACAAGTGACAGGATTTCCTTCTTTTTTATGGCTAAATAATATGCCATTGTATATATACATCACATTTTCTTTATCCATTCATCGATCAACGGACACTTAGGGTTTTTTCTATGTCTTGGCTATTGTGAATAAAGCTGCAATGAACATGGGAGTGCAGATGTCTCTTCTAGTAGTGATTCAATTTCCTTCAGGTATATTCCCAGAGATGGAATTGCTGGATCATATTTTAAATTCTAATTTAATTTAATTTAGTTTAGTTCTATTGTTTAATTTTTCTAATTTAATTCTATTTTTAATTTTTTTGAGGAACCTCCATTCTGTTTTCCATAGCAGCTGTACCAATTTACATTCTCACCAACAGTGCACAAGGGTTCTCTTTTTTCTACATCCTTGCCAACACTTGATATCTCTTCTCTTTTTGATAATAACCATTCTAACAGATGAAGTGATATCTCCTTATCATTCTGATTTGCATTTTCCTGATGATTAGTAATGTTGAGCCCTTTTTCATATACCTGTTAGCCATTTGTATTTCTTTGGAAAAATGTCTATTCAGGTTCTTTGCTTTATTTTTAAATTGGATTATTTGGGGATATTTGCTGTTGAGTTGTCTGACTTTCTTATGTATTTTAGATATTAACCCCTTTTTAGATAAATGGTTTGCAAATATTTTCTGCCATTCCACAGATTACATTTTCATTTTGTTGATTATTTCTTTTGCTTTGCAGAAGCTTTTCAGTTTGGTGTAATATCATTTGTTTATTTTTATTTTGTTGCTTGTGCTTTTTGTGTTATATCCAAAAATCCAAGATCAGTGTCAAGGAGTTTTTCCTATGTTTTCTTCTAGGAGTTTTGTGGTTGCAGGTCTTATGTTTAAGTCTTTAATCCATTTTGAGTTAATTTGTGAATAGTGTAAGATAGGGGTCCAGTTTCATTTTTCTGCATGTGAATATCCAGTTTTCTCGACACCACTTATTGAAGACACTATGTTTTCCCCATTAAGTATTCTTGGCTCCCTTATCATATGTTAGTTGACCATAAATGCATGGATTTATTTCTGGACTCTTGAATTCTATTCCATTTGTCTGTGTGTCTGTTTTTATGCCAGTACCAAGTGTTTTGTACTTTAGCTCTGTAACGCAGTTTGAAATCAGAAAATGTGATGCCTCCAGTTTTGCTTTTCTTTCTCTAGGTTGCTTTGGCTATTCAGAGTCTTTGATCATTCCACACAAATTTTAGGATTGCTTTTCTATTCTGTAAAAAATGCCATTGGAATTTTGATAGAGATTACATTGAATCTATAGATGGCTCTGGGTAGCATAGACATTTTAACAATGTTAGTTCTTCCATTCATAAGCACAGGATATCTTTCCTGTGTTTTATATTCATTTACATGTTTATATTTATATATTTACAATTATGTATTTATTTATATGATTCTTCTTCAATTTCTTTCATCAGTGTCTTATAGTTTTCAGTGTACAGAACTTTCACCATCTTATATTTATTCTTTAGTTTTCATTGTGTTTGATGCTATTGCAAATGGGATTGTGTTATTTCTTTTTTAGATGATTTATTGTTAGTGTATAGAAATGCAATTGATTTTTATTTGTTATTTTTGTATCTAGCAACTTTACTAAATTTGTTGATTAGTTCTAAGAATTTTTTTTGGTGGAGTCTGTATGATTTTCTCTATATAAAATCATATAATTTGCAGAGACAATTTTACTTCTTTGCCAATTTTAATGCCTTTTATTTCTTTTTCTTGCCTAGTTTCTCTGGTTAGGACAGCTAGTAATATGTTAAATGGAGTGGTAAGGATGGGCACCTTGTCTTATTCCTGATCTTAGAGGAAAAATTTTCAACTTTTCACCACTGTGAATAATGTTATCTGTGGGCTTGTCGTACATTGCTTTTATTATATCGAAGTACATTCCTTCTATGCCCAAATTATTCAGACTTTTTATCATGAAAGGATGTTGAATTTTGTTGGATGTTTTTTGTACATCTATTGTGATGTTCATATGATTTTTATCTTTCATTCTATTAATGTGGTATGTCACATTTATTGATTAACATATGTTGAACCATCCTTGAATCCCAGTGACAAATCTCACTTGATGAGAGTATATAATCCTTTAATGTGCTGTTGAATTTGACTTGCTAGTATTTCGTTGTGAATTTCTGCATCTATATTCATCAGGGATGTTGGCCTGTAATTTTCTTTTCTTATAATTTTCCTTATCTTTGGGATCGGGGTAATGCTGGCCTCGTAAAATGAGTTTGGGAGTGTTCCCTCCTCTTCAACTTTTTGGAAGAGTTGGAGAAGGATTGGTAATAATTCTTCTTTATTTGGTAGAATTCACCTGTGAAGCCATCTGTTCCTGGGCTTTTCTTTGTTGGGAAGTTTTTAATTACTGCTTCAATATCTTTACTCATTATTTGTCTGTTCACATCTTTCTTTATGATTCAGTCTTGATAGATTGTATGCTTACAGGTATTTATCCATTTCTTGTAGATTATCCAATTTGTTGGCATATAATTTTTGATAGTAGTCTCTTAATGAGCCTTCATATTTCTGTGATGTCTCCTCTTTCAATTATGAATTTATTTGAGTATTCTCTCTTTTTTCTTGTTTGATCTAACTAAAAGTTTAGTTTTGTTTATCTTTTCATAAAACTAGCTCTTAGTTTCATTGATCTTTCTATTATTTTTCTGGTCTCCATTTTATTTATGGCTGATCTGATCTTTGTTAATTCCTTCCTTCTGCTAACTTTGGGCTTAGTTTGTTATTCTTTTTCTAGTTTCTTGAGGTGAAAGTTAGGTTGTTTATTTGAGATTTCTTTTTTTTTTAATGTAAGCATTTATCACTATAAATTTTTCTCTTAGCACTTCTTTTGCTGTGTCCCGTAAGTTTTTAGTAAGTTGGGCTTCCGTTTTCAATTGTTTCAAGATATTTTTTTATTTTCCTTTTGATTTCTTCTTTGATCCACTGGTTTTTCAGGAGTGTGTTGTTTAATTTCCACATGTTTGTGAATTTTCCAGTTTTCCTTCTCTTAATAATTTCTAGTTTTATGCCATTGTGGTCAGAGAAGATACTTGGTGTGATTTCAGTATTCTTCCATTATCTTAAACTCATTTCATGACCTAAAATATGATGTATCCTAGAGAATGTTCTGTGTGCACTAGAGAAGAATGTGTATTCTGCTGCTGTTGGATAGAATGTTCTGTATATGTCTGTTAAGTCCATTTGTTCTAAAGTATAGCTCAAGTCCAGTGTTTCCTTATTGATGTTCTGTCTGGATGATCTACCCATTGTTGAAAGCAAGATATTGATGTCCCCTACTATTATTGTATTGGTGTCTATTTCTCCCTTTAGACTTACTAGTATTTACTTAATATATTTAGGTGCTCTGATGTTAGGTGCACATATATTTACAATTGTTATATCCTCGTATTGAATTCACCCCTTTATCATGATGTAATGACCTTCTTTGTCTCTTGTTAAAGTTTTTGATTTAAAGTCTATTTTGTCTGACACAAGTGTGGCTACACCTGCTCTCTTTTGGTTTCCATTTGCATCAAATATCTTTTCCTATTTCTTCACTTTAAGCCTGTTTGTGTTCATAAAGCTTAACTGAGTCTTTTGAGGCAGCATATACTTGGGTCTTGTTTTTTAAATCCATTCAGCCCCTCTGTCTTTTGATTGGAGAATTTAATTCATTTACATTTAAAGTAATTATTGTTAGGTAAGGACTTAATCATACCATCTTATTGTTTTCTATTTTGTAGTTTCCTTGCTCTTTTCTTTCCCTCTATCTTTCTTTGTTTATTTTAAGCTGATAAGAACTTAACTTTGATCATATACAAAAACTCGACACTTTTACTCCCTCCCCCTATATTTTATATTTTTGATGTCACAATTTGCCTCTTTTTACAGTGTGTATCCATTAACAAATTATTGTAGGTATAGTTTTTTTTAATACTTTTGTCTTTTAACCTTTATGCAGTATGAGAGTTAAGTGGTTAAACATCACCATATTACAGTATTAGAGTATTCTCAATATGGCTATATATTTACCTTTACCAGTGTGATGTATATTTTAAACATTTGTTTTCATGTTACTAAGTAGTGTCCTTGCATTTCAGCTTGAAGAACTCTTTTTAGTATTTCTTATATGCCAGGTCTAGTGGTGATGAACTCCCTCAGCTTTTGTTTTGTTGGGAAAGTCTTTCTCTCGCCTTCTTTTCTGAAGGACAGCTTTGTCAAGTAAAGTATTCTTTGTTGGCAGGCTTTGTTTCTTTCAGCACTTTAAATATATCATCCCACTCTCTCTTAACTTGCAGTTTCTGCTGAGAAATCCACTGATAGCCTTTCAGAGTTTCCGTTGTATGCGAGGAGTTTTTTTCCTCTTGCTGCTTTTAAAATTCTCTCTTTGTCTTTAGTTTTAAATAGCATATAGTTGGGTCAATTTTTTTAAATCCATCTTTCCAATATGTGTCTTTTAATTGGTATATTTATACCATTTACATTTAAATTAATTACTGATGTGTTAGGATGTAAGTCTGCCATTTCACTATTTGTTTCCTCTGGTTCTTGTTCGTTTCTCTTTTCTGTGTGCTATCCCTATGTGATGCATGAACATTTTTCTCTTCTCTAGTCTTCTTATGGGTTACTTGAACTTAAAGATTCTACCTTGATTCAGTTATAATCTATTTGTATGTGTCACTTTTTAGTTTTCATAATGGTTGGACTGAATCTTACAATAATGTATGTGACTTATTACAGTCTTATAGTATTGACATGTTACTACTTTGAGTGAAGTATAGAAACCTTACTTCTAATTATGTCCAGTTAGCCTCCCCACTTTTTAAATATATTTGTATTAAACATTTTCTCTACGTACATTAAGTACTACATAAAATATTGCTATAATTTTGTTTCAGCTATCAAATGCAATTTAAGAAATTCTTTGGGAGAATCATAATTTCTCATATTTACCCCCATGTTTACCCATTCCATTGATCTTTCCTTTCTGAAAATCTGATCTTTCTCCTATTTTCACTTACTTTCTGTTTGGAGAGCTTCTGCTAGTGACAAATTAGTTTTTCTTCATCTGAGAATATCTTTGCTTTTGCTTCATCCGTGAGTAGTCTTACTTGAGATATGTGTGCCATTTCATTCTGGCCTCCATAGTTTCAGATGAGAAATCCACTGTCATTTGAATTGTTCTGCTATAGATACTGTGGCACTTTTCTCAGTTGCTTTTAAGACTTTTTTTGTCTTTCCTGTGTCTTGGTGTGAATTTTTCTTTCCTTTTTGGGGTTTGCTTAGCTTCTTGAATCTGTAGGTTTATGTCTTTTGCCAAGTTTGGGAAATTCTTTGCCATAATTTTTTTTGAATGCTTTTTCTGTCTTGCCCTCTTCATCCTCTACTTCTGGGACTTGGACGACATAAATGTTAGCTTCTTTGTTATTATCCTACAGGTCCCTATGGCACTATTCTTTTTTTTTCCCCAGTATTTTTCTTTTTTGTTCATATTGAGTAAATTCTATTGATAAGTCTACAATTTCATTATTCTGTCCTCTGTTACATTCACTCTGCTGCTGAACCCACTCAACAACATTTTAATTTCTATTATTCTGTTCTTCCTTTCTATGATTTCTATTTGGTTTCTTTGGTAACTTCTATTTCTTTTCTGAAGTTTTTAATTTTTTCATTAGTTTCAAGAAAATTTGTAATTGCTTATTGATGCAATTTTATGATGGCTGCTTTAAAATCTTCGACAGATAATTCCAGTATTTTATTCATCTTGTTATTGGTATCAGTTAAATGTCTTTTCTCACCAATTTGTGATTTTCCTGGTTATTGGTATGATGAGTTATATTTGATTTTATCCTGAACATTTTTTATGTAGACATTTTAAAATGTACATTTAAAATAAAGTCTTTTATTTTAGCAAGCAGTGTCCCTGTTTAGATTTTGTACGTAGATTCTGGCCTATTTTGTAGCCTGTGGTTCCAAATACAATATAGTTTTCAGAGCCCTTGCAGTGCTATTTTGCTTAGCTTAGTTCTTCTTACTTGAGGGCTCCTGATCCATCCCTGCTGGTGCCTCCTGCAAGGTGTGGAAGGCTCTTCCCTGAGTTGCCTTTTGTCAGTAGTAGTGATATGGGATTCTGGATCTGTGGGATAGAAAATGTTTCCCGTTGCCTGTGTTCTCTGCCCATATAGTACTGGCAAGTGTAGGGCATGGGATGGATTACCTGCTTGGGATCCACTGATGCCACCACTGTAGGTACATCAGGCTGCTACTCCTGATGGGGGGCATCTTGGCCTTTCTGGCCTCTGATGCCACCATTGTGGGTGGAAGAGGCCCAACACTGCCACTGGGTGTGAATTGAGGGGATAAGGCTGCCCCTAGGTGCTTATTAGGCTTCCCTTTTCCTGGTCCTTTGTCCAGAGAGAGTAGGCTTTTCTCATTTGTTTTCTTGCTTCTTTGTTAATATATGCCTGTTGATATTCCAGGCTGAAGGCCTCCCTGGAGCCCCATTTAAGATATATAAAAGACAAAAAGAAGCCACTGGCAACTCACTGTGGTGTCTTCAAATGCTGAGGTCCCTAGCCAATCTGCCTTCTTTTCCACCTTTCCAGTTTTTTTTTATGATTGTCTGTTGAGTTATTTTCAGGGTACTTAGAGGGGAGGAACAGGGGAAAGTGAGTCTACACCATCTTGTCTGGGACCACGTGTCTAAATGTGACTTCTGATACTAAGTGATAACAGTACTTTAAAGCTTAAGAGTATTTTCCCATACACTCTCTCTGTTGCATCTGCCACTGCTCTGTGAGGTAGGTGGAGATTTTTAACTCCCATTTTTCAGCTAATGATGCTGTAGTCCAAGGATTTTAAGGGCCTTGTCTAATAAGCGTAAATAGAAAATGAGGCTTGAATCCAGGCCACTTGAGTTTAAGATGGATCTTAATGTCATGCCCATTGTACAATACCACAAGATGCTTTAGCTAGAGATGTTAAGACCTAAAAAATATGTTAACATAAAATGGTTAAAGATATTTTTACTTTAAAATTTTGTATTTAAAATAAATAAAAAGGAACTTTGTTATATATTCTCAATATTTTCCCTGGGCCATCGTATCTGAAAAGAGACCAATCAGTATAATTTATGATCAAATAATTTAAATGTCATGTGATTTATGTTCTTAAATTAACAGAGTAAATTTAGCTCTCTGAAAGACATTTTAAAATAAGTATTATTTATATTCTGTGTTTTTTCAATTAAAAAAAACAAAAAAGCTTCTGTTGTTTTTTATGCTTTCACAATTTCTAAAAATGTCCACTACAGTCCACATAATGTTGTAACAATTTCTCTAAGAGCTAAATGTGGATCCCTGTGGATCATACTGTGAGGTAAGGCATTATGTGTCCCTCAGTGGTTAGATCTGTTCATCAATGCAGAAAGCAAAACAGAAAAGTGAAGCACTGATCTGAATATTACAGACAAGTTCTTTTAGAAGTGGGAAAAACAGATCCAGATCCAAAGCCAGATAATGAACATTAACTATGGCTTATTGTTGAAAAAAAAAGTAGGCTTAATTTCAGTTTCTGAGGTGAGATGATCTGATTTCCCTTTTGGTACATGTAATTTCTAGGTTTTCAAAATACTATGCATCACAAAACAGTGCTTTCCAAAGCTGATGACTGTAAAAAAAGCAAACTTATTTTTTACTAATTAGAGTGAAAAATGAGCATTTTTGGTAAAATCTAATGCATGATTGTGGCCCAACCACCAAGCATCTCAAAATGTCTGGTATAATATATGTTCATTGAGGTCTCTCACACAGCTATGGTAAACGAGCTATCCATGTTACTATTAAAAACTCATGTCTTCAAGGAATTATATTTCCAAGAGCTCAAGATTTTATGTGTTCTTTGTGGAAACAAGTTGAGCTTAAGAAGTTGCCTTCAGACAAAAAGGGGCAAACGTTATTTGGTATTTTGATACAAAAACTATGTAGGAATCCAAATAGATTTAGAACCATTATTTTTAAGGTACCACTTCAAATCAGCAGTACAAAATCAATGTGAAATTTTATTGATTTTATTTGTTCTTGAACTTCTTACTCGTAAGTGATAAATTGTGGGTACTATATTATCCAGTTTTTTGACCCATAAAAATAAATCTTTAAATTTCATATTCGTTTTCCAATGTTTGCTTTCACTAAAAAAAAAAAAAAAGTCTTCTCTCTCCTCTCCCACATTATCTTTTCAACGTATTCTAACTTATAGCCTTTCTCTTTGCCTTCATACTTGTTTACTTAACCCAAATCTTTCCTTTGAGGCTGTTCTATTTACTCCTCCAGTGCTTTAAGGCTACAAAAAACTGGCCTTTTCCCCCTGATTCTAGTACTCAATTTTTATAAACCATAAGTCATTTTACTCCTTTTAATGTAGATTACCTACCTACAAACAAAGCAAGCTGACCCACTTGTCCGTATGACAAATATTTATTGGATAAACCACTCTGTTTGTAGAATTGAGCCATGAACCTTGAAAAATGAAAATAAATGCAACACCTCAACCTGTTCTTCAAAGAGCAATATGGTTGAGAAGGTAATATACTAAGCTCTCCAAAATAATGAGGAAAGTTTAATAATGGTGTGAGGAAACATCCATCACACAAGAGGAAAATAAAAGACAACTGCATGTGAACAGGAGTGTTCAGGGAAGGCTGGATGAAAGACATGGAATTTGAGCAGAAATGTAAAGATACTTTGCATTTACAAACACTCTTAAATGTTCAGCTTCTGCCAAATTGTTCATTTGTTGGCTTTCTTTTGTCTCTTCTCCCTGGATTGTTGCTCCTATTTCCGTGGCTTTACCTCCCATCTATGTGCTGATGATTCTCAATGTTTCCTTTCAACTCTGATTAATTCTGTCTGCTATCATAAATATGCACAAGTGCTATATCCATTCTTCATTACTCCATTACATTTTGTTTCTATTATGTTATTATTGCTTGGGTAATTTTAGATAGCTCTGTCCATCACTTCTACTCCAGGTAGGTCTGTATTTGTTATGTCATCTCTCCTTTCAAGTCTTTCTTTAAAGGACTTATAAAACCTGTTGTTTCCATTACTAAACTGGTATTCTTACATGTGTTCTTTTAATCTTTAGCCCGTGTTTTCCTCTATAGAATCCCTCATGCAAGAAAATATTTCTTATACTTTATGAAATCTATTCTCTTACAAAATGTCTCTTCCAAATGGATATCCCCTTTCACTACTCACAAGAATGTATTAGCCAGCTATTCTTTCACTCCTTGCATTTCATATTCAACCTAGATCCAGTGTTTGTGTCTTTGTATTCAAGATGCTACATGATTTATGTCTCACTTCATTTGATTTCTTTTTCTTGGGAACACTGCCAGCTGTTGTTATTGTTTTCTGTATTCCACTCTGATTACTAATGGTTTATTTAAAAAAAAGAAAAAAAACAAGATTGAGATATAAGCATCCTTGGATCTTCCTTAAAGACTAAAGTTTGAAAAGGTCCAAGTACCATCTTAGTATATTGAGAAAATATGGATTTGACTCCCGAATCCTTGGGGAGTTCGTGATAAAATTATGACACAAGAAAAGGGTAGATGAGCACATAACTTGAAATACCATGAGCATCTTAGGCTTCATAGTATTTTTTATTCTATAACAAAAAATTTAAGCTTCCAATAATTCAAGTGAATTTCAAGCAAGAACGTCAGGGTATTCTCCCTTGAACTGAATTTCCTGTCTGTGTGAACACATTTTAAGTTTAATAAATCTCATATACACTATGTTTTCTGGAAAAAAAAAATCTGTTACATTTGTTTCTCCTTTTTGAATGCAGAAATTACCATTAACTTCTACAGGTGCAAGATTGTATGTCTTCATTAGTATATGTATGGGTTGACATTCCCATTTTATTTGTCCACTTGCCATTCAAATTCCACTGAGAACATGATTTATTTTGCACAAGAATCTGGCCTCATTGAAATGGAAGCTTGGTTGAGGCTTATTTAAAATTTATACAGCTCACTCTGAATTTTGAATGTGTGTTCTCTCTTACTTTGTCTAACAACAGGGGCTTGGCAATCCTCAATAACTGTTCATTTTTAATTTAATTAGAATTCTGGTGCCTGGAGCTATGTCATATTAGTTCTTTTTCCAGTATAATTTTGAAATTACTTTTTCCATTCAGTCTGAAACTCAGTTTTGTGAGTTTTCTTGTGAGTATAACTGAATGATGACCCCATCTCCTATGCTGATGTACTATCATACAGATTCTTTTTTATCATCTTTAAACAACTCACAACTCACCGGATGCCTGATACCATAAAAGCAACAGGTGCCTTTACAAAATTTGTCAAGAGAAAGCCCAACTTGCAAATAAATAGATACCTGAAATTGTTTGTTCTTTTTCCCAAATAGGCTAGCATTCCTATTGGTTTCTACTCACAGCAATACCAGTATATGGGATAGTATCTGAGAAAACCTTTGTAAACTGTAAAGCATGATTGACGTTGCTATTGTGGTGACATAGAGTGTATAAATTGATATATGCCAGAGACTGTTCCCCGGTAATGAGAGGGGCTCAGATGGTGATGAAAAACCAAAGCATTGAGTTCAAGGAAGTTGTAGCTGTTTCATAGCTAGTTCACCTTTTACATGTATCTGATCAAAGAGCTTATTTAACATCTTACCTCACTCTCTTTCTTCTCTCTCTTCTTTCCTCCCACTTCTGGGCTTTTTCATTTAATGGCTTCTAACTTAGATCTTTCTATTTGTGAGTTTGTTTGGAGTGAAGAAGGTTGAAGAGGTATTGTGTTTAAATCCCTAAAAGGAAACCATTGCATTCATGTATGATTGCATAAGAAATAAATGTAGTGTGTGTGTGTGTTTGTGTCTATGTGTGCTGTATATATCATTGGGCACAGTGAAAAAATATGGCATGATAAATGCATTTGGGTTAATTAGGGAGGACTTCTTTTACAAGATGGACTTTTGTGCTAAGTTTTAAAAGATTGAAGAGGTATGTCATGACAGAGAGAGGAAAAACAAAACAAACGTGTTATATATGTGGATTGACTTGAGGAAGATTTGGGGTGGGGGAAAACAAGTAGGTTTTCCTGACTAAAACTGAGATTGAAGAAAGTACAGTCCTTTGTAAGTATACAAGTAGATGAGCATAGTGAGATAAAAAGCAGAAATGTTGTAGAGTTGTAGGAGATCAGGGGCAAGTACTTGGATGCCATAAAAAAAATAAACAGATAAATTTTATTATCCTAGATATGATGGTAATTAAGCCATAGAAAATGTAGTCCTGACCACAACCAAGAAGCTTTCCTGTTAGTTGAGATATAGCTATGTAATGGGACCAGATGGTAGCTGTTCAAAGACACTTAAGTGAGTTTCTGTTATAAGCTCTGTGATTTTATACCTCGGTTGCTTTTGTGGATATTTGTTGTTTACAAAACATATTTATTTTCTAAAGAATTTTCACAGATGTCAAATTTTATCCTAATAAACATTGCATGAAATAGTAAAAGTTAGTATTCACATTAAGAGACCAAGGCCTGGAGAGGTTTAATGATTTGCCCAAACCAGTTTCTGGTAGACCTGCAATTAGAATCCTTCCCTTGTTGGCAACTCAGTTAGTGACCTTTCCCCATACTGCACTGCCATTAGGCATGGGGCACAGCCCAGGGATAAACAACCATCAAGAGTCCCCGGGATTTGTAGTGCTTACTCCTTCCTCTCCAAGAAGATGTTAAGCATCAGTACCACTGTAGCTGCCATAAACAGAAACCAAGGACAAGAACAACAGCATGTGTTTAGGAAGATGCTACTTAGCATTATTGTGCAACTTGAGAATTCATGCTTAGAAGAACACTTGAGTACTCTCCCAACATTCCACTGGGTTTATAACATCCCATTAAGTGGAATGGTATTGCGATTCCCGTTTGCTAGTATCATTCAGCGCACATGGTACCTGCCATTCTTAGAAATACAGTATTCCCTAAAAAACAGTAAAAGCTGTCTCAAACTTATTAAATACTTGGCTCATTTCAAGGGCAATATGCACTCCTTCAAAGAAAAGTTTTCTTCTTATTAAAAAAGGTATTCACTGACTCCTTTACTGCCACAGGCAGATAGATCTAGTAAATATTATTGGCTGCTCCTTGGTTCCATAGTCCTTATTGTCTATATTTGTCTTGTCTTGAAAGCTGTTGCCTTTTATTCAAAGGATGTTTTAAAGCTGTGTATGGTATATTTATATAAATTCATAGACAAATATAGCAAAGAAATGACTATTAATATTCTTAACTAAGCGTGAAATAACCGTTTTAAGATATTAATGCAGATTAGGGAACCAAATTTTGCCATGAGAGGAAATTCATTATAGCTGCAAAAATGGTGATACAACATTTGAAAGGATAAAGAGATGATCATCTTCAAGCCTAGTTATTGTAATAGTTTAATACTGTCCAGATTGCTCTGAGCCATGTGACTGCAGAGAGGAGACCCAGGATACCCAGCAAGAATGTGGGCTCTCTCCGGAGCCACACTGCTTAGCTTGACATCCTGGTTCTACCATTTACCGCCTGTGTGAATTTGGGCAAGTTACTAAACCTCTGGGTACCTCAGTTTCCACATGTGTAAATAGAGACAAAAATTAATCTTCCTCACAGGTTGCTGTGAAGATTGAATGGATTAATATATTTAAAGTGCTTAGAACAATGCCTTGCGTATAATAAATATTCTATAAGTAATTCCTCTTATTATTATTATTAAGCAAAATATATCATTTTATTTCTAACAGTCTTTCCTCAGACTTCAGTATGGAAGAAAATACTTTGAAATTTCCTGAAAAATACACTTAATCATAAATGAAACCCACAGAGTTAATTTCAATACATTCCTGTTACCTACTTCACCATTACTTTTATATTAGTATTTTTAATAATAATAGCTGCCACATATTGAGTAATTAATGTATGCTAGGTGTTACATATGTTATGTCATTTAATCTTAACAATAGCCCAGTGAGACACATAATATTGTTATCCCCATTTTACAGAGAAAGTAACCAGTGATCAACTCATTCTTATAGTAGACTTAGAAAATAAAAGAAGACTTGGAAAATAAAATCTAGACAAATGTAGCTTCATTCATGTCAGCCTTTTCATCTCATTTTCCACTCCACTTTAATTGTTTTGATAGTAGCACTGAAATTGCACAATATATTTCCTTTTATAAAAAAGCAACAGATGGAGTCATCCTAAATGTGGTCTTCTTAATGAAATAAAGTTGATAAAGAAAAGTCACCTTTTTAAAAAAATAATTCACTTCTGATACAATATAACTAGTACTCTAGTTCACTTTGGGCATGAGATGATTAAAAAGCAATATAAATTTTCCATTCTTGAGCTAGTATGGGATATGTGTCGCCCTGTGAAACAATTTTGAGTCAGCCACTAAAATTGACTGCTTCCACAGAACACAGAGAATCTTAATAGTTTGTTAGTGCATGAAGGATTATTTAATGAATGTTAGAACATTTACAAAGAAATACTTGGTTGCTTAATTTTGCTGAGAATTGGTTCATTTTTCCTTAGATATTGTACTTTTCTTCCAGTCGTACTTTAAAGGCTTACCTCAAAGATATGTTAACACACATCATACACTAATTTTATGTATCCTGAGCTTGACAGTAATACTGACTTTATTGTAAAGTATTTTATTCCATGGAAGTGACAACTTTGTGTCTCAGTCAATACTAGTCCCTATCTAACAGACCCATGTGTTCAGCCAATAGATTGGGATTTTCTTTCTACTTAAGAGTTTATTCCTATAAACATAAACAAATTATTATTTCTCTGTGTCTATGTTCTATGAAAGCAGTAATTTTAGTGACCGACCCAAATTGCTTTACAAATACAAAATATTTTGTAACATCCTAAAAGCAAAAGATTTATATTGTTTTTGATCATCACGTGCACAAAATTATCTAGAGCACTGATTATGTTGCATCAAAATTGAATTATGCAAAACAGGTGAATTATGTTGACCAACTTTATTCCATTCAGAAGAAAAAGAATACAGAGCCTTTTAAATATCTTTCTATAGCCAGTCATCCATAATCCTTACCTCTAAATAAAGGAGAAACAATGCATTAATGCATATTAATATGTTCCAACCAATTTGTCATCATTAATTCTGTCCCTATTTCCTGTTAATTTTAATTTTCAAGTTAAAACGGTGCTGATTAAACATAGTTTCTATTGTTCAATGAATGTTCTAGATGTAAATGACAAATTCCATGGTGATTGAGTAAAAAGGTAGAAAATGTAGAATATTTTTTAAAAAGAGAGTAATAACCTCTGGTTAAGTTCCGTTCCCTTTGGGTCAACAATGATTTCTCCACATGGGTCATGCCAGGCACAGAGCTAGAGGCTTGGGCTAGAGAGATGGAAAAAAATGGTCCTCAAGGTGATTTTACATCCTGATAATGAGACAGACATATGTTTGGAGCTTTTCAGTGCAAAATGGTAGAGGCTGATTTCCACACAGGGCCTAAGGAACACAGAGGAGGAAGACTGTGTGCGTCCAGGTCATTTTCTACTTTTCGCTTGACTTTTACTGACTGCTCCTTGGTCTAAAAGCACCATACTAGGCACTGGCTAGAAGAAACTGTGCATGCAAGATCACATCGAGGGTGGTTCCTGGACGGATGAGGAGAAGGGAAATCAGGAGTATTTTAGGGGGAGCTGAGATCCAGTATCCTTAGGACTCCTCATTGGAACACTGGGAATCCCATACCAGATGCAAAGTCAATATAAAGCTGTGTTTCCCAGACAGAAGCCAAACAAATGGGCTCCAGACTAGCAGTACTACTGAAAATAGAACTTCTCTAAAAAGGTGATTGGGAAAAACAAAGACAACTGTTTCTTAAAGTGAAGTCTTTGCATTAAGGAGCTATGAGAGCCTTTGCATATGGCATGATCAGACCCAGGCTGATTCCAAAGAGAGCAAA
This sequence comes from Diceros bicornis minor, assembly GCF_020826845.1. Taxonomy (NCBI): domain Eukaryota; kingdom Metazoa; phylum Chordata; class Mammalia; order Perissodactyla; family Rhinocerotidae; genus Diceros; species Diceros bicornis. The sequence goes on along the minus strand of NC_080742.1, from coordinate 16,221,561 downwards.
GAAATACCATCTCATTAGTATGGTCTTAGGAAAGCTTTTCAGTGAAGCAAGTATGTATACATTTACATAGCACACGTTCCTCAATTCTTCTTGACTAAAGAAATGAGATATAAAGTGGAGGTTACTTCAGAAAAGCCCAAAGCCAGGGACCTTACGTCATTTGTGAGTCCCTTTCTACTGTCTAGAGTTTAAAAAGGTGTTTGCACAGAATAAATAATAAAGATAACGTTATGCAATGCTTTCTTTCCCATTTGGTCCATGTCTCTGGTTGGTCTAGTTCTGGGCTATTTTGTAAATATTGATCAATTACTTTAGTCATGCAAGTCTTAATTTATTTTCGTATAGAAATTAATGGATGATGTGCCTAGTTTTCAGAGGGTGTACATCTTTGTGTAAGATAATAAATGGATATATATCATGAATTGTATCTAAACTTGTCCGCTGAGAATATGCAGTTCCCCAGAGAATTGAGAATTGATGTTAATTTGTTTACTAGTTTAAATTAAACATATTTAACTTCGATTTATTCAAAACAGGACGTTTATTTAGACAGGAAGGAATATTGATTCATCACTATCCTAAATCTGAACGTGGTACCTGAAATTCTTCTCTTGTAGCTTTTGACCATTATTCCACCTGCCCATGTATGATTCTGCTAATTATTAACCTTATGACTTGGCTTCACTGTGCGCCTCTGCCTGACTCCTACCTCAATCAAATTTATTAGCTGAGAGCAGCAGTGCTCTCTCCATCAAGTCGGTCAGTGGGAGCAAGAGCCAAGATGTTAGGGGCATCCTTCACTTTTAACCTCCCCATTGTGGTCTGGCAATCAGTAGCTATATATTTCCATGGTCATTTTTTTCTGTGAAAAAGCAAAGCCAATAATATTAAATAATTCAACTTAGAGAAAGTTATTAAGAGACCTATTTGAAAAATAATTATTTTAATTCTGTCAGTGTGATATAGTTGAAATGATTTTTCAGTGGTTTGAAAGAGATATCATGTGTGACATAATTTTGTAAAATGTAGATCCCTTGTTAAAAGCAAGGACGACAAAAGAGCAACCAGCAGACCTTTTATACATATATAATGTACATGTATAATTTAGACATTGATATACACACATATAATAATCTGAATACCTTCAATTTTTCATGGTCCCTACCATTCCCTAGTCTCCTCCATCCACCCTATTTCACATATTAGCCATTGGCGTTTGTGTCCACTGAGAAAGGGAAGTGATGGAGAAGAGATCTTGTTTTTGTCTACTATGTGTCTGGTTCTGTAGTAGGAACTTTCCATATATTATCATATTTAAATCTCATAAAACTCTGCGAGGCAGGGATTATAATCACCATTTTACAGATAAGATAATGAGTCTGAGAATTTAATAAACTGGCCCAAAGTCACACTAAGTAGACACTCTGTGAGTCAAACCAAGATCATTTCTGTTTTGTATTTTTACTTCAATTGTTTAAATAGGTACTATCCTACGTGGCCGAAAATAGGTAAGCAGTAGAAAGTGTCTCCCAACTCCTGTCCCTCTACTACCCTTTTCCAGAAATAACCAAGTTCATTGGTCTCTATTTATATATTCTTCTAGAGGTATGTTTTATTCATAAACAAGCAAAAAAATATCCCATGTCAATTTATGTAGAGCTTTCCCAGTTCTGATTTTGTTTTTAGGTAAAACATAGTGTTTTCAATGTATACATATATCAAATCATCACATTGTACACCTTAAAAATGTACAATCTTTGTCAGTTATACCTCAATAAAGCTGGAAAAAATAGTTTTATATGCAAATAAATAAATAAGACATAGTGTTTTAAATAAAAATGTTCATTCTAAGATTGTAGCAGACTTTATTTACTCATTTGGGTTGTGTGCAAGTTCTGTAATTAAAATTTTTACTACAATGAATAATCTAGTATATGTCATTTCACACATATATGAGAATTCAACTTTATTTTTTCAAATGCCAACCCAGTATTATCTATTGAGAAATCCATCCTTTCCCTTCTAACCTGAGATGCTGCCTGTATCATATACTAAACTGCATTTTGTCCTTGCAAATTCAACTCTTTCTGACTCTATGTTTTATCTGGTATACTTCCCTGCCAATAATTATACCCTATAAATATGCTGTTGGAGTTTTCTAGATATTAATTTCAGTTCTAACTTACATTTCTCAGATCCTACCAGTTTAACTCCCAGTGCTACAAATAATATTTTGTTTTAATTAAACTCTCTTTTGCTTGGCAAGATGTCTGAAGCATATCAATTAGCCAATTAGTTCTGATCAGTCAAGTGTCTCTGGCTCTGTTTCCATCAGGGCACAGCTATGCTCACACAGGACCATCACTTAGGATTAGAGGCTGAGACATTGCTGAGTGTCCTAAGGGGACAATTCCTTAAGAGTTATTGTGAGGATTAAGTGAGTTAATAATGTAAAATTCAATGGATGTCATTGAACATGGAGAAAGCACTCCAAACACGGAACAGAGAAGCAGCGTATCACAGTGGTTACGGGGGCAGACCCTGGAGCCAGGAGCCTGGGTTCATATCTCACTGTCCCCTATTAGCTGTGTAACCTTTGGCAGGTTTCTTAACTTCTTCGTGCTTCAATTTCTTCATCGTTAGAATGGGAATAACAATAGAGCCTACCTCCAGGGATGCCACTGGCTTATTCTGTGCCTTTCTGTAAATTTGGAAAAAGACAGATGCCTGTTAATTTTGCAAACTAAAGGCATCTATGTGTAAAGAAATAGAAGCCCCTTCATTCCCAGGCCAGGGCAAGGGCAAGATGTACCGAGTGAGGGCAGAATTTCACCCCTATCCCCACTCTCTGCCATGTGCCTCTGTGCAATCCAATAGCATAACCCTACACCGTGATCATGTCTACACTGTAGGATTATAGTGTGTATGAAATGAGTTAATACCTCTGAAACACTGAGAATCATGGTCAGCACCTAGGATGCCCTCAGTCAGTACTAGCCGTTCTCCCACCTAGTCCTTCTCACAGTTTGTTTCACAGCCAGGTTTCCCCACCAACTACCGATTGCAGCACCATCTTATTTCAAAGCCCAAAAGGCAGGTGGAGAGCTGTTTCTAATACCTCTTTCTTGTAACCAGCACCTGTTTTAACTATGTGTAAGACTATTTATATCTGATTTAATCCAAATAACTTAATTAAATTATCTAGGTGCTTTTATGTGCACCGTGCACGCGCGTGCACACACATACACACACACTTTATTCTCCTTTGGGGAAAGTTTGAATTGACCCCATCAATGGTTTTAAAACATCCACTGAATTCCCAGTTTGTATTCACACCTGTGAGGCACTTCCATGCAAAGTTGAATGGGACACAGAACTGGATCTCTTACTAGAGAAATAAAATCAGTGATTGCAGTTCAGTGTGCTGCATGTTAGGCTCAGAGTGGAAAGGGAGCACAGAGTAGGGGCCAATTAGACAGTGGATCAGGAAAGATTGCTATAAGATATGATGCTGAAGATGCTCAAAAATGTGAGGAAAAAAATCAGAAAAAGGGAAGTTCAGGCAGGTCAAAGGCATGGAGGCATTAATCAATTCCATTTCACTGGGACGGAGGCTTTGAGTAGTAGGGAGGAAGCTGAGAGAGTGGTTGAAGCCAGGTTGGGTGGATCATGAAAGAAGTCAAGATAAAAACTTAGAAGCTGATCCTATAAGCAAGAGCCATTTAAATAATTTGCACTGAAACTATCTAAAACTGTATTCTAGGGTGTGATTTTGTGGTTGAGTTGCATAGACTAGGTTAGAGCAGAGAAATGATGGCAGTAGGCCACTCAAGAGATAAGGAACCTGAAGTGAGAGATATTATGAAGGCGGAAGTGGTGTGGTTTGAAGATTTGACTGGGTGATAATGGGGCTGGCTGACATTTTAACTATGAAAGTTAAGCAGAGAAATCATAACCAAGGGATGACATACAGTTTTGTTTCATTTTAGGCCTTGCATTTAGGGCCCTTTTCATAAGGAGTTATTTGATTTCTTTTTCAGAAGACAAACTATATTTCTCAGGCCCTGGTGGTCTGGAAGTAACCTCAGATTTTCTAGCTTTGGGCAAAATAATTTAGAGGAACTTGTTTTCTATGATAATCTACATCTTTTCATAATTATCTTTTTAATCCGGGCCATGTGGGATACCCATAAATGTTTGAAACAGCAACTTCTCTGGAGAACAGTGTAAGGATTTCTCATAATGGCATGCATCTGTTAATGGCTTGATAAACCATATCGTGCAAGGTGAAACTCACATGAACATGGCACAAGTACCCCATCTATACATATAATCTGTATGTGCCTATTGCTATCTTGTAATACAAGTGTCTACAATTAAGATTCTTGTGCTAGTAAACCTGGCCCAGTTTATGGTGACTTTCAATGACCTACCTGCAGACACCTGCTCATGTCAGTACAAATTGGGTTAGTTCACCAGTGCCATATGTGTGTGCATTTGAAGCCTAGATTCACTGAATTTCATTGGATTAACACTGAGGACACTGAACGCATATTTCTTTACTTGATAGATTTCTTGTATTTTCCCTGGGTTAACCATGGTCATTTTGGATATTTTATTTTAGGTAATTTTTCCAATTAGTATTCTCATATAATAATAAGAGGAAAACTGACCATAAAAGAAAATTTATAATATGCACTAGGAAAGTATGATAGAATTTATAAAATTATTTCTGAGGGTTGATAGAAATTGCATTAAAACTCAGAAAAAAACACACATACTTGCCTCTAGCTCATCACAAAGTATTTCTTAAACCTCTGAAGGATAGCATGGTCATTTGAAAAGTTCAAGTACCGTCCAGAATGACTGACTGTACCTGATTGAGAAAGCTCTTTCTTTGATGTATCACCTGTGAAGAAATCAAACTCTTATCATTTTATTTTGTGAAAAATATATTTGATTCAGGATGGAAAAATAAGCTATGCATTCTATGTGGGCCATTAACTTACGCAGAATAATTTTTTCTAGAATCTGGTCTGCAGACTAATATTGGCTATTACTTTATTTTCCCTATTCTCTTGAAAATGAATTAAATTTTAAGGACACTTTTGAATTTTATTTGTTCTTGAACCTTGGAGAATTCCAACTCTCAAGTTGTGGGGCCTGGATAGGAAGCTCAGGAAGGAGACTTAATAATGGCTGAAGGCATAAGAGGAGTACAGGCAGGAGTGTTGACACAAGAGCCAGAGAGGGAGGAGAGGGCTTCCAAAACTAAGAATTCATCAGTAATAACAAGCGCTGCAGTGAAGTCACGTAAGATGTGAACGAAAAATTGTCCACTGGATTTTGCAACAAAGGAGTTATTAGTACATGTGGCAGGAGTGAATTTTTGGACTATCAGGAGTTAAAGAAAAGCTAAATTGAAATGGGTTGAAACGTGAGTAGGAGGATTGTCAAGATGTATTAATAGGTCGTGGCAAACCAAAGCATTTCAGACATCCCCTTGTTAAAAATGCTCCAAAGAATAATAGTGGTGAGGATGATGATGATGACAAAGATGATGGTGATGATGATATTTAGCATTTCTTGAGCACCTCCATTACACTGGCCGCTACAATAAGCATTTAATATTCATCTTATAACCTTTACAATTCCCATTTGACATGTAAATGAGACATTAAAATATTAACTCACTTTTGTTCATCTGTTTTACTCTCTTGCTACCTGCCTTCTTTCCTTCCTTTCCTCCTTCTTTCTTACCTTCTTTTCTTCCTATTGTCTCTAAGAAACACTTATTTGACCCATTTTAGATTCTACGTATTTTGCTATATGCAAGAAATACAATCGTGACTAAAACACTACTTAGTATGCATAGTAGACTTGAAAAATAATGGCAGCCTTTATTCTTCTTTGCTTCCTGAACAAAAGCCTTTCCTTGTTTACTTTCAATTTCTTTTACCCATTGCTTTCTCCATATCAAACCACCTGCATTTGCTAGGGGGAGTTTCCCAGAATGCTATTCTTCTTTGCTCGCTTACATGCCAGGACTTTGCATAGTATTATCTACTCCCACATGTTTAATTTTCTATGAAGTCCATACAGTTAGCACATATTTATATTTCTCTGTGAAAGCTGCTGTGCTTAATGTACAGGGTCTCAGGGTGTCTCTGATTAGAACAAATCCAGATGAAAGTGGTAAAGACAAAGGCTTTTGCAACTATCTCCCTCTGGATTAGTTCTTCTAACATGCCAGCTCAGGAACTTCAAAAACTTCTTCAAATATTACTACCTTTAATTTGAGAAATCTGTTCTTGAGTCTTCTTACTTTCTTCTATATATTTCTCTCATATCTGTCCTTTCTATCACAAGCAGCTCTCAGCAGATACTACAGTGTACAGTGTTGCAAATGCCTCGTTGCTGTCTCTCCTGCTTTCAGCGTACAGCCTTCCCATCCCTCCTCACCCGGCTGCCAGCAGCCCTTCTCCACACATCTTTTTGGACAAGGCCCCTTCTCTCTCAACGCAGACCACAGGCACAAGGCGCTCTGGGTAAATTACACCAAGACACATCCCTTTTTCTTCAAAGGTCCAAAGTGAGCCCCAGATAATGCGTTTTATAAGCTGCTTTTTAACTCTTGCCATAGCCCTCTGAGTATTTTACACTTCAGCGACTGTGTCTCTGATTTTAAATCCACCTGTCTCTCAGTTTTAGAAACCTCATAGAAAGTTATAGCTAAGCATCATTTTTTGTGTGCTGGATGACAGCAGAATATGCTTGTATTAGTTTGAAATTCTGCCATCAGCACACCAAAGACTACATTTTCAGGAGCCACACTGGCTTGTTCAGGCGGGAGACTTTTTGCTCCCTCATCCCTGCATGCTGTGACTTTGAACTCAGTCTTCATGTAGCAGCTTCACAGTTTTATGCAAGTCCTCAAGGAAGATTTTGATTCTGCCTGTTTTGGAAAATATTCATCATTCATTTAATAAGCAAATTGGTATGGGTTTTTAATTACATTTTGGGAAAATATTTCTGCTAAAATTATGCCCATTGATTTGCTCCCACTAAATCAGGTATTAAAATCAGGGGTATTTTCTTCAGACTTGATAGGATCTACAGTAATTTTAACATATCTATTATAATCCTCCTAGATGTGGCAACAAATTTTCAATATTAAAAATGCCTTGAGGGTTTATTTCTGGTGTTATATTTTAAAGTCCTGTTCCCAGGGTTCCCTTAGATCAAGAGAACCTGAAATTTATCTCCAAATAATGATACATTTTCCATTGTCTCTATTTTTATGCCTTAATCCTGCTATTTGATTTCAATGCTCTATCCATCTTTTGCCGCTTTCATTCTTGGTTTCCATAACTTAATTTTTTTCATACTGGTCTTTGTTTGATAAGCGTAGTCTTCTTCCTCAATTTGTAGCAAACAATGAGCAGAGGGATACAGGAGAAATTTGTGAGTGAGAAAAGATGAAGAATGAGTCCATGTAAATCATGTAGGCAAGACACAACAATATATGGTTCATTAGAGTAAATTTTTTCAAAAATTCAGTTTTAAACAAAAGTATACCATGAGTACTCCACCCACACTGCACCCTGAAGTCATATATTTGATTTAAACCAAATATATTCACACAATCGAAAGTCTCTCAAGCAAAATAATTTGGCTATTCTGCAAAGCTTGTGCCAGAAGAATTTTTTCCTTCAGAAATTTGAATCATAGGTGCTTGAGAATCAGGTTCAAACCACATCTGACATTATTATCATTTAATTTTGCATTGTAATAATTTCATTTTTTCTTTTTTCTTTTTATATCATTTCTCTTCAGTGAGATTTTGAAAAGCTCTAAATCCGAAGTTAGGAACAATGTTTGTTTTAGGCTGTACCAGCAACATAAAATTATTGTATTCTAAACTGGGTAATTCAGAAATTAAAGTTACACAACACAAAATACGAAAATGAAGAAAAACTGAACAAATCGGATTCTTCCAATCAAGAGGAATAGATTATCCAACACAAAAAAAGTGTCTTAGAACCCAATTCCTTTTTTTTTTTCATTTTTAATGTCTCCTCACTCACTTATACTATTCACCCAAATGTAAAATAACATAGAAACAAATCCTCTCTTAGAATGGCTTTTATTTACAAAACCATTTGAAGAGTTAAAAATATTTCTTTATTGACCAAGCACAAGTAATATGCCCACTCCTAGCAAAGAGTAAATGCTCAAATATATACTGAATGTAGGAATGATAAAGAGCTAGGTGGACAGACACGTAGCATGAAAGATGGGTGGAAAGATGGTCAAAGAGAAAAACTGAATGGGGGGATTAGAAGAGGAAAGGTAGATAGAAATGTTGTTAGAAAGGAAGTAGAAAGACAAAGAAAGATAAAGAAATAGGAAGGTAGATAGCCTGTGTGTGTGTGTGTGTGTGTGTGTGTGTGTGTGTGTTCTGTCTGTGCTATGTGTTGATAATTTAAGTGATAATATTTGGTGCACAAGTATGTCATTAACAACATAAAAATCCTTTTAAGTTAGAATTTTCAAAATAACTAACCATCAGTTTGAAATGACAGACTTTGTGAACCAGTAATTTGTTTTCATCTGGATGTAATAAATAAACATTTAAGTATAGAATTCTTTTTCTAGTTGCTAAGACTGAGGAAGACGGTATGAAGCTGAATGCAGTTTCACAGTGAGCATATGTGTGACTCACATGGGTTACCTCGCTCCACTGTCTCACACACCACTCAGATTTTTTCTCTGATATGCCAGAAAACCTTTCCACTAGCACCAACTCGCAGACAACTATAGAATTTACTTCTGAGAATTTCTGAATAATTTATTTCAAAGAATAAGTATATCACGTGATGCCATGTCAAAATGATTGACAGAGTGAATGCCAGCTGGGTATAAGGGTTGGATATCAAATGGTTATTTTGTGTTGTCTCTTTGAAAATGTTAGAGAATTTAGGCAAAATAAGATGCCCTAGGGAGCAACCCAGTGTATGTCCATTCATGACAAGTAGTTCAGTGTTTGCAAAATCTGCAGCAGTCATTATTTCTGCATTCACCAAGATGGCTGTGGCTATTCTAAACACTGATTTGATTTAAATGTACTTCTATGTTTATCTTGTCAGCTTAAAGAAATGTAAAACATTCACCTTTTCAGAATCTAAAGGTCATTCTCAAATGCCATAGGGAATTTTGAAAGCACTGAATTGTCTTATCTCTTTGCTTATTCTTTGAAGTATTAGCTTTAAAATAATTGTATACAGGATGGCTGAAAGACATTTGAGTAAGAGAAAATATATATGTGAAAATAAAGTATTCAGTTAAGGTTTATGGGATTCATTGCACACAATTAAAATAATCTTTATCTCTACTGTTCTCAGTGCTCACTTAACAGCAAAATAGAGGAATATTAAATTAGTAGAATATGTCTGATATCAGTATATTTTCCAAAATGTGCAAGTCTGAAGTAATTGGAAATACCCTTGCTTTTAAGAGATTTTAAATATTCAAGCTCTGCATTTATAATTAATTTAAAGGGCCGGCCCCGTGGCTTAGCGGTTGAGTGCACGCGCTCCGCTGCTGGCGGCCTGGGTTCGGATCTCTGGCGCGCACCACTGCACCGCTTCTCCGGCCATGCTGAGGCCGCATCCCACATACAGCAACTGGAGGGATGTGCAGCTATGACATACGGCTATCTACTGGGGCTTTGGGGGAAAAAAAGGAGGAAGGTTGGCAATAGATGTTAGCTCAGAGCCAGTCTTCCTCAGCAAAAAGAGGAGGATTGGCATGGATGTTAGCTCAGGGCTGATCTTCCTCACTAAATAAATAAATAAATAAATAAATGTAATTTAAAGACCTCATTTTTAGAACCCTCATAGATGTGACTAAAAAGGGAAATGAGCCATAACAGTGTTAACACTACCCTTTGCTCAGGACTATCTGCTCACCAAAGTTTATACAAAGTGCAACTAGATAATCACAAGAAGACAAGATTCTGCTTCTAATTGGTTTTCCCCACTCTGCAGGTTATTATGCAACTCCTAATGAAATGTTTTACATTGATCAAGTTCAAAAATTACCTTGCCATATCTCAAGGATTTTAATTATCAATCTGGTATATATTTTTAAAACATGGCATATTGCTGGAAGTGGAATAGCAGTTTCTATTTTTACTTTTAAAATATAAAAATACTCTTAATTATAATTTTACTATTTAAAAAATGCAACAGTACTTTGCATGTTCTTTTATCAAGCTGAATATTATCAACCAAGAGCTTCTAAGTTAAAGACAGAGTTATAACTTAAACTGCTCTTAAATTTGAATTTTTAGATTTTTTTCTTCTGAATACAAACCAGAAAAAAGAATGAATCATTGACCAGCAGGTTCTTTTCCACTTCTCAGAAAAACAAAAATCAAGAAAACACAACACTGACAAAACAAACAGGTTGCTGCTCGAGAGAGAAATATAAATACAAATATATATATTCTGAACAGAAGAAGATTTACCTTTTACCTTTATTATTACTCAATTGTTACTCATATAAGATAGAAAATGGCAAAGGAGATATATATATGTGTTTACATACACATATACACACGCATGAATGTATATATACACACAAACACACATATAAAAACACATGCATACAAACACACACATATTCTTCAGAATAGAAAGGGCATTCATAAAGCAGTGTTTCCCATTCATTTTGCCAGTAATAGCAGTTAGTAGTTTTTTTTGTGATTGCCCTTTAAGCCTGTTGTGTTGAAAATATTAGTACATCATGGTTTCAAGAACATAAGACGTTTGATTCAATTTTATTCTTTTAAAACTATATATAGAGAGGCCAGCCCAGTGGTGCAGTGGTTAAGTTTGCATGCTCTGCTTCGGCAACCCAGAGTTTGCGGGTTCGGATCCCAGGCTCAGACCTACACACTGCTTATCAAGCCATGCTGTGGTGGGATCCCACATACAAAATAGAGGAAAATTGGCACAGATGTTAGCTCAGGGCCAATCTTCCTCACCAATAAAAAACCCAACAACAAAAAAACTATATGTAGATTATAGATTCAATATTGCTGAATGTGAAAATAAATATTTACATCCAATTTAACCATATTATTCAAGGCTTTGGGGATTGATGGATATAGTTGTACAAAAATCTTTATTTTTCAAAATGTGATGTATTGAAAAGAACATTTAGGCTTTAGAAAGAGAGAAGTGGATTTGAATTCCAGCTCTTACACTGATTAGTCTGTGACCCAGGGCAATTTACATGGGTGTCGTGAACCATATTTTTAATCTATAAAAATAAAAGTGATAATTTTTACTTTGAATGGTTGTTGTGAGGATTAAATGAGATAATATGTAAGACATCTAGCATAATACCTGATGCCTCTGTAGGGTCTGTACAGTTGTTGATCTTTTTCCCTCCACTTATTATTATTCTTATTGGAAGAACATGCACTATCATGTTTTAAGAGCATGTCATATATCTGGAACCCTCTAAACATGTTCGATATGTTATGTCACACAATCCTCACAATATCCCAATGAGTAGACATTACTATTCCAATTTTGGAGATAATGAAATTGAGACTTAAAGAGGTGAAATATCTTGCTCAAGGGTCAATCAGCTAGTAAATGGTAGAGTCTGATTTCAAACCTAAGATCTGGATTTGAACCTAGGAGACTGACTTCTTAATCTAATTCTGAAAACTAGAAAGTTTGATTCCAAAAGCATCCTCTGGGCTCTATGGCAAGTAAATAAAATAGTAGGAAACTCTTCATTAAAGTTGGAGGATCTAAGAGAGTTTGAACGGAAGGATTGTATTAGATGCCATGAGGGCCAACCAAGTGCCAATTGCTGTTAGTAACTGACTAGTTTGTTAATAATACCTAAAGAGGGGCAGGGCTAGTAGGTTGAAAGAAGCTCTCACAGAAGTCCCCAGACATAATCATCTGAGAGGAAAGAGATGGCGCCCATTGCAGTTCACAGAGGGTTCTGTGAGCTGCTCAGAAAGGTAATAGATTCTAGAAATTTAATCTCCAATAAAACTTATATTAACTTGCAGATTGTTTCTAATAAATATTATAATAAATATAAATATTATAAGGGACATAAATTTATGTTTTTTAACAAATGTGTTCATGCTTATATTGGATGATATCTCCTATAGGAAAAGGTAAACCACCTCCTTTCTTCAGAATACTGCAAAAGTATCATTCAGAAAGCAATATGGCACAGATTAGTGTTTTAAGCATTTGTCTGCATCATGCCTTCTGCCAGACTCCCTTTCCTTTTCTTCTTGTCTGTGAACTTCTAGCCTTTAAAACCCAGTTTGAATACATCATCTCCCTGGAAGATTTCCCTGGCTTTTTCTCATCCCTACCTCCATGGAGTTCATCACACTGTCCTCCCTGAGACCTCTGTAGTTTGTACTTCTTTCTATTGGTACAGTTACTGCATGGTACCATAATTCCTTTTCATGAGTCTTTTTGTCCTAGCATATAGTAGGTATTCAATAAATTTTTGTTGAATGTTGATTATACAGTGAAATCCCTGAAAACAGAGAGTGAGTCTTAGTAATCTCATTTCTAGCAATGCTTGGCACAGTGCTTGGCCTAGAATATGTGCTCAGAAATTGTTTTTCAAATAAACGAGTGGATGGTGACTGTGACAGGCCCGGAGGAATACCACTCTCCCCCAGTTTTTTGGAAACTGAAGGATGCTTAACAGAATCAGGGTTGTCATTTAAAAAGGATATTTAAGGAGGCGGAGTCAAGATGGCGGCGTAGGCAGACTCTGAACTCACCTCCTCACGTGGACACAGCCAATTTACAACTACTCGTGGAAAAATTACCCCTGAGACAGAACTGAAAACTGGATGAGAGGAACTCCTGCAACAACGGACAATCCTAGCTGGGGTAGAAGAGGCAGAGACCCCCTTCCGGAGAGGAAAAACGCCGCCGTCACAAGCCGCCAGCTTCACGGCCGCCGGGAGCAGCTCACAGGTCCGCACCCTCCCTGGAGGCGCGGGGTCCTGAGCCGGGGAGCGCCCCCGCTGTGGGCATTTTGTGGACCCAGCACAATCGACACCAGCGGCATAATATCTGACTGCCTGCTACTAAAGCATTGGGGAGGACCCCCAGAAAACCCGGTTCACAAAGAAACTAAAACTGGCTCTTAAAGGGCCCGCGCACAAACTCACCCGTTCCAGAAAGCATCCTAAAATCACCAGAAAGAAAGGTGCACAGTGCTTTGGTGACAAGAGACTCACCTAATAGGCCCTGAGTGCATCTCGCTGAGGGGTGAGACCTCTCCAGGGACTGGGACATTGGCGGTGGCCATTGTTGTGGCCTGGTGTTATCGTGCTGACACAGACACCATTGGAGTTCTCCCTGAGGCCTGCTACCCCAGGGTCTGCTCCACCCACTAGAGCACCGATTTAATCCAGCTCAGCCAGGGCAGACAGCCCACCCTAGAGACTGGCCCCACCCAACAACAAGCCCTCAGGCAACGTGTGGGCCTGCATAGATTGGTGACTGGATTCTCTGCAGCCTGGCAACTGAGCCGACTTGAGCAGGGAGGGTGTGCACAAGGAGCGGGTGGAGATTGTGGGGTGGTGGCGGAGTGTGTGGGGCTCCCGCCGTGGTGAGACTGGGTCCGCTTGGGGAGGTCGGGGCACTCACACGGGGCAGGACTGTGTTGGCAGTGGTGTGGACCTGTGGGCAACAGGGCTTGTCAGCTGCAGAAGACTTGTGCTTCTCAAAGACCCACATAGGAGGTTTTCCCCACCTTCCAAAGCCTGAAACAATTGGGTGCTCCTGTGCCTGAGGCCAGCCCCACCCAGCTGCAATCCTCAGAGAGCTGACAAGAGACCTAATAGGCTAGAGGCTTACAGCAATTGTAAGGCCCTGAGCCTAACAACCTGCCACGCTGGGGGCCTACTCACTTAAAAGAAATACTGCAACACAAATGTGGTATTAGAACTTACAGCCAACCGTGCTGGGGCTCCCCACACCTGATAAAGAGAGTGAAGGGCCCACAACAACTACAAGCAGCTGAGCATAACAACAGCTGGCCAGGAGCATAACTCAGCCTCCCTGGGCGCCTATAGGGAGAGCTAACAGGCCACAATAGAAGGACACACGTAGCCCACATAGGGGTCACCCCTGGAACATTGAGAACTGAGGGAAGCACACTGGAAGCCTCCTAAGGCATCACTTACATAAGGTCACCTATCCAAGAGCAGGAGACATAGCTGACCTACCTAATACGTAGAAACAAGCACAGGGAAAGAGGCAAAATGAGGAGGCAAAGGAATACATTCCAAGTAAGGGAACAGGACAAAACCCCAGAAAAGGAACTAAGTGAAGCAGAAATGAGCAACCTACCCGACAAAGAGTTCAAACAAAGAGTGTTAAGGATGCTCACTGATCTGGGGAGAAGAATAGATGAACTCAGTGAGAATGTCAACAAAGAAATGGAAGATATAAAAAAGAACCAATCAGAAATGAAGAATACAATACTGGAAAGGAAAAATTCATTAGAGGGACTCAAAAGCAAAGTAGAGGATACAGAAGAGCAGATCTGTGAGCTAGAAGAAAGACTAGAAGAAATTACCCAAGGTGAACAGGTAAAAGAGAAAAGAATTAAAAAGAGTGAGGACAGTCTAAGGGACCTCTGGGACAACATCAAGCGCACTAACATCCGTGTTATAGGTGTCCCGGAAGGAGAAGAGCGAGACAGGGGGCAGAGAACCTATTTCAAGAAATAATAGATGAAAACTTCCCTAACCTAAGGAAGGAAACAGACATCCAGGTACAGGAAGCACAGACAGCCCCAAACAAGATAAACCCAAAGAGGCCCACACCAAGACACATCATAATCAAAATGTCCAGAATTAAAGATAAAGAGAGAATCCTAAAAGCCGCAAGAGAATGTCAAGTTACATATAAAGGAAACCCCATAAGGCTATCAGCTGACTTCTCAGCAGAAACCTTACAGGCTAGAAGAGAATGGCACGATATATTTAAAGTGCTAAAAGGAAAAAACTTACAGCCAAGAATACTCTACCCACCAAGGTTATCATTCAAAATGGAAGGAGAGATCAAAATTTTCCCAGATAAGCAAAAATTAAAGGAGTTTGTCACCAAGAAACCAGTGCTACAAGAAATGTTAAAGGGACTGATTTAAGGGGAAAAGAGAAGACCATAACTAGGAATAATTATTTATTTCCATGATTAGAACGTAATGGATACAAATGTGCAAAAAAGAGGTTAGATATGATATCAAAAACATAAAAGGAGAGAGGAGGGGAGTTAAAGAGTACAGCTTTCAGACAGAGGTCAAACTAAAGTGACCATCAATTCTGTATAGAAGAAGTAAGGAACAGAGAAGGACTACTAAAACACTGAGAAAAAAAAAAAAAGTTAAAAAATGACAGTAAGTACATACTTATCAATAGCTACTTTAAACGTCAATGGACTAAATTCTCCAATTAAAAGGCATAGGGTTGCTGACTGGATAAAAAAACAAGACCCATATATATGCTGCATACAAGAGACATACTTCAGACCTAAAGACACTCACAAACTGAAAGTGAAGGGGTGGAAAAAGATACTCCACGCAAATGGCAATGAAAAGAAAGCTGGGGTAGCAGTACTCATATCAGACAAAATAGACTTTAAAACAAAAACTATAAAAAGAGACAAAGAAGGGCATTACATAATGATCAAGGGAACAATCCAACAAGAGGATATAACACTTGTAAATATCTACGCACCCAATGTAGGTGCACCTAAATATATAAAGCAATTATTAACAGACATAAAAATGGAAATAGACAGTAACACAATAATAGTAGGGGACTTTAACACTCCACTTACACCAACGGATAGATCATCCAAACAGAAGATCAATAAGGAAACATTGGACTTAAACGACACACTAGAACAGACGGACCTAGTAGATATATACAGAGCATTCCATCCAAAAACCGAAGAATACACGTTCTTTTCAAATGCACATGGGACATTCTCCAGGATTGATCACATATTAGGCCACAAAACAAGTCTCCATAAATTTAAGAAGATTGAAATAATACCAACCATCTTTTCTGACCACAATGGTATGAAACTAGAAATCAACTATAGGAAGAAAATCAGAAAAGCCACAAATCCATGGAGATTAAACAAAATGCTACTGAACAACGACTGGGTTAACGAAGAAATCAAAGAAGAAATCAAAAAATACCTGGAGACAAATGAAAATGAAAATACGACATGCCAGAATTTATGGGATACAGCAAAAGCAGTTCTAAGAGGGAAGTTTATAGCGATACAGGCCTATCTCAACAAACAAGAAAAATCTCAAATAAACAATCTAACAATGCACCTAAAGGAACTGGAAAAAGAAGAACAAACCAAGCGCAAAATCAGTAGAAGAAGGGAAATAATAAAAATCAGAGCAGAAATAAATGAAATAGAGACTAAAAAAAAAATAGAAAAAATTAATAAAACCAAGAGCTGGTTCTTTGAAAAGATCAACAAAACAGACAAACCTTTAGCTAGACTCACCAAGAAAAAAAGAGAGAAGGCACAAATAAGTAAAATCAGAAATGAAAGAGGAGAGGTTACAACAGACACCTCAGAAATACAAAAGATTATAAGAGAATACTATGAAAAGCTATATGCCAACCAATTCGACAATCTGGAAGAAATGGATAAATTCTTAGAATCATACAACCTTCCAAAACTGGATCAAGAAGAAGTAGAGAATTTGAATAAACCAATCACCAGTAAGGAGATCGAAACAGTAATCAAAAACCTACCCAAAAATCAAAGTCCAGGACCAGACGGCTTCCCTGGTGAATTCTACCAAACATTCAAAGAAGAATTAATACCTATCCTTCTCAAACTCTTCCAAAAAATTGAGGAGGGGGGGAAGCTCCCTAACTCATTCTACGAAGCTGACATTACCCTGATACCAAAACCAGACAAGGACAACACAAAAAAAGAAAATTACAGGCCAATATCACTGATGAACATCGATGCAAAAATCCTCAACAAAATACTAGCAAATCGCATACAACAATACATTAAAAAGATTATACACCATGATCAAGTGGGATTTATTCCAGGTATGCAGGGATGGTTTAACATTCGCAAATCAATCAACATAATACACCACATTAATAAAATGAAGAACAAAAATCACATGATCATCTCAATAGATGCAGAGAAAGCATTTGACAAGATACAGCATCCATTTATGATAAAAACTCTGAATAAAATGGGTATAGAAGGAAAGTACCTCAACATAATAAAGAACATATATGAGAAACCCGCAGCTAATATCATCCTCAATGGTGAAAAACTGAAAGCTATCCCTCTAAGAACAGGAACCAGACAAGGATGCCCACTGTCACCACTCCTATTTAACATAGTATTGGAAGTCCTAGCCAGAGCAATCAGGCAAGAGAAGGAAATAAAAGGGATCCAAATTGGAAAGGAAGAAGTGAAACTGTCACTATTTGCAGATGACATGATTTTATATATAGAAAACCCTAAAGAATCCATCAGAAAACTTTTAGAAGTAATAAACGAATATGGTAAAGTTGCAGGATACAAAATCAACATACAAAAATCAGTTACATTTCTGTACACTAACAACGAAGTAGCAGAAAGAGAAATTAAGAATACCATCCCATTTACAATTGCAAGAAAAAGAATAAAATACCTAGGAATAAACTTAACAAAGAGGTGAAAGATCTGTACACCAAAAACTATAAAACATTTCTGAAAGAAATTGAAGAAGACACAAAGAAATGGAAAGATATTCCGTGCTCTTGGATTGGAAGAATTAACATAGTTAAGATGTCCATACTTCCTAAACCCATCTATAGATTCAATGCAATCCCTATCAAAGTTCCAACAACATTTTTCACAGAAATAGAACAAAGAATCCTAAAATTTATATGGAACAACAAAAGACCCCGAATAGCTAAAGGAATCCTGAGAAAAAAGAACAAAGCTGGAGGTATCACACTCCCTGATTTCAAAATATACTACAAAGCTATAGTAACCAAAACAGCATGGTACTGGCACAAAAACAGACACACAGATCAATGGAATAGAATCGAAAGCCCAGAAATAAACCCACGCATCTATGGACAGCTAATCTTTGACAAAGCAGCCAAGAACATACAATGGGGAAAAGAAAGTCTCTTCAACAAATGGTGTTGGGAAAACTGGATAGCCACATGCAAAAAAATGAAAGTAGACCCTTACCTTGCACCATGCACAAAAATTAATTCCAAATGGATTAAAGACTTGAATGTAAGACCTGAAACTATGAAACTTCTAGAAGAAAACATAGGCAGTACGCTCTTCCACATCGGTCTTAGCAACATCTTTTCAAACACCACATCTGACCGGGCAAGAGAAACAATAGAAAAAATAAACAAATGGGACTACATCAAACTAAAAAGCTTCTGCACAGCAAAGGAAACCATCAACAAAACGAAAAGACAACCTAACAATTGGGAGAAGATATTTGCAAACCATACATCTGATAAGGGCTTAATCTCCAAAATATATAAAGAACTCATGCATCTCAACAACAAAAAAACTACCAACCCAATTAAAAAATGGGCAAAAGACCTGAACAGACATTTCTCCAAAGAAGATATACAGATGGCCAACAGACACATGAAAAGATGTTCAAAATCACTATCAGGGAAATGCAAATTAAAACTACAATGAGATATCACCTCACGCCCGTCAGAATGGCTATAATTAACAAGACAGGAAACAATATGTGTTGGAGAGGATGTGGAGATAAGGGAACTCTCATACACTGCTGGTGGGAGTGCAAACTGGTCCAGCCACTATGGAAAACAGTATGGAGATTCCTCAAAAAATCAAGGATAGAACTACCATATGATCCAGCTATTCCACTGTTGGGTATTTATCCAAAGAACTTGAAAACACCAATTTGCAAAGGTACATGCACCCCTGTGTTCATTGCAGCGTTATTCACAATAGCCAAGACTTGGAAGCAACCTAAGTGCCCATCAAGGGACGAATGGATAAAGAAGCTGTGGTATATATACACAATGGAATACTACTCAGCCATAAGAAACGATGAAATCCAGCCATTTGTGACAACATGGATGGACATTGAGGGTATAATGCAAAGTGAAATAAGTCAGAGGGAGAAGGTCAAATACCGTATGATTTCCTTCATTGAGTAGTAGATAATAACAACAATAAACAAACACATAGGGACAGAGATTGGATTGGTGGTTACCAGAGGGGAAGGGGGGAGGGAGGAGGGTGAAAGGGATAATTTGGTACATGTGTGTGGTGATGGGTTGTAATTAGTATTTTGGTGGTGAACATGATGTAGTCCATGCAGAAATAGAAGTACAATGATGTACACCTGAAATTTTTGCAATGTTATAAACCAATAAAAAAAATAAATAAATAAATAAATAAAAAATAAAAAAATAAGTAAACTATAAAAAAAAAAGTAGAAAATATATGCTGGGTTTTGAAAGTTAAGTATAAGAAAAGAGTGTAAACTATCTCATTGATAATTTTTAATATTGATTACATGTTCAAATGCTAATATTTGGATATGTATGGTTAAATAAAATTAAAAGTACGTTTTTTAAAAAGAAAAAAAAAGAAAAAAAGAAAAAGGATATTTAAGGGAGATGGAATATGTTAATTAGCTTGATTGTGATGACTATTTCAAAATATATAGATATAATCATTGTTATACACCTTAAATATATACAATTTTTAATTGTAAATTGTCAATGCCCACTAAACCTGGGGGAAAAATTTTGTGTAAAGAAGATGGAAGGTGGACTATGTCCTAGAATTGGCACAAATGTAAAAAGCCTCAAAGTTCAGCATAAGCTGAGCTGACAACAAATGTCACACCATCAGTAACAGCAACGAAATCCCTCTTTATCTTGTGTACAGGAAGAGACTTGCCACTGCTATCATGTTAAAAGAGTGAAGTAGAGATCACAGCTCCAAGACTCCTGGTTTGTTGCATCTTTTCCTTGAAGGAGAATTGTCTTCAAAGGGGAAAGACTAGGAAAAAAGTATATTATGTAGAAGAAATTAAAACGAGTTATCTAGGGGAGTCTCTTAGTCTCAAGTTTACAAAGATGGCCCCTGAGAGCTTTAAGAAAATATCCAGTGGGTCTCTTTAAAGTAGTTCAAATTCCCAGACCCAGATCCTCAAAGAAATTCAAATGGGGAAAGTATGAGTATATTACTGTTTCCTAAAAGAACAAATGAGTAGGTTTTATAAATGACAAATAGGTAGACTTGTTATCAAACTTTGAAAGAAAAAGCAAATTATTAAATAGATTATTTTTATGCACTTAAAGAATGTGGTGATCCTTAGAAGCCAGAATAACATCACTGAAAATAAGAGATATCAAACTAACAATTATTTTTTGGTAAGGCCACTAGATTATGACAAGAGAACATTAATAACAGCCACCATTTAATAAACAGCTATGTACCAGAAACTGTGCTCAGCACAATATGTTTTGATTTTCATTGAGACATTAATGTAATCTCTCAGGATATCTTTGTGTGTGAGATAGAGAAATAGGGATTAAATGATAGGCAGATTTAAAATTGGTTGAAAAAGTGTACCCAAAGAGACTTGATGGTCTGGAATGAGATCGTCTTTTGCTATCCACATTGTTCCTATTGCGTTAATATTAGAAGCAAGGTATGCTGATTACAGTTGTAGGTGACGCAGAGCTGGGAATTATAGGATAAAATGTCAGAATCAAGATTTCCTAACTACTTAGTGTGAAACTAGTAAGAAAACAGTATTTTAACAGATGAATATAAATTTTTGAATTCAGGGTTTTTAAAAAATTTATTTTTGTAATTAATAGGCTTTGTTTTTAGAACAGCTTTAGGTTTATAGAAAAACCGAGCAGAAAGTGTAGCGAGTTCCATATACCCACCTTACTCCCAGACACACGCGGTTTCCCCTTTTATTAACAACTTGCATTAGCATGGTACATTTGTTACAATTGATGAACTGATATTGATATATTACTGTTATCTAAAATCCATAATTTACGTTAGGGTTCACTCTTTGTGTTGCATAGTTTTGTGGGTTTTGACAAATGGGTAATGCCACGTATCTATCATTACAGTATCATATAGCATAGTTTCACTGTCCTAAAAGTCCGCTTGCTCCACCTATTAATCCCTTCTCCCTGGCAACCACTGATCTTTTCATGGTCCCTATAGTTTTGCCTTTTCCAGAATGTCATATATTTGGAGTCATACAGTATGTAGCCTTTTCAGACTGGCTTCTTTCGCTTAGCAGTATGCGTTTCAAGTTC
This sequence comes from Diceros bicornis minor, assembly GCF_020826845.1. NCBI lineage: Eukaryota > Metazoa > Chordata > Mammalia > Perissodactyla > Rhinocerotidae > Diceros > Diceros bicornis. The sequence continues at coordinate 16,200,137 of NC_080742.1, read as the reverse complement.
CTCTATGTCTTTTAGTGGCTTGATAACTAATTTCTTTTTATCTCTGAATAATGTTTTATTCTATGGATATACCACAGTTTCTCCGTTCACCTATTGAAGGATATCTTAGTTGCTTCCAATTTTTGGCCATTATGAGTAAAGCTGCTATAAACATTTGAGTGCAGGTTTTTGTGTGGACATAAGTTTTTAACTCATTTGAACAAATACCTACAAGTATGATTGCTGGGTTGAATGGTAAGACTACGTTTCGCTATGTATGACACTGCCGAACTGTCTTCCAAAGAGGCTGTATGATCTTGCATGTCCACTGGCGGTGAATGAGAGTTTTTATTATTCCATATCCTGTCCAGCACTGGTGTTGTCAGTATTCTGAATTTTGGCCATTTTTATAGGTGTGTAGTAGTACTGAAATCAGGTTTCAAAAATGAGTTTCACATGTGGAGAAAATGGAAGATCTGCTTAAGAAATGGTTCAAATGGAAAAAAAATGTTCTTGGTAGAGTCTGTGGATCGTAAAGTCAATATATATCAAAACTTGAAGCAAATGATAAAAACAAATCAAATCAAAACAAAACGAAAAATACTTTGCCTGTTGTTGAGGTGAAGGTCGTTGATTGTGCCAGTGAAATAAAGGTAACACTGTGCTCTGTTGGTCAGGGCACATGTGGAGAATGGCGAACAGGTCAGTTTGGGGCACGTGGTACTCTGACAGCTCGGACGCGTTCATCCGGGATGCCGAGGTTGTGGATGTGATGTCAGTCAAAAAGTGGTGAAAGAGAAGAACAGTACAAGGAGAAATATCAAAACTCTACCAAAATATTCGAACAAATGTCGTGTTAAAGGGATTACATTTTTGTGAGTTCCCAGATTGCTAAAGAAAGCCTTCGTATTCTCAAATATAAAATGGGGATAATTTTACTAATCCCCAGAGATTTTTTGGTGGAATGTATGCGATAATGTCTACAAAGGGCTTACATTTTGCCTGACACATAATAGGAGTTCATCATAGGATTGGATACCCAGTGGGGATCCTGAGGTCAGGAGAGAAGTATTGAAAATGAAGCATGTAAGTGACATTTGAACTAGTTGACTAGCTCACCAGAAACCCTTCTAGAGCAAAAGAGAAGAGGCCCAAGATAGTGTCTGAAAAGAACAGGAGGAAGAGGAACTAGCGAAGGACCTCATTGCAAGAAAGAAATGAACAGATACAGAGCTTTTGTGGTTCTTGGCTTCAGACATCTTCAGACACCTGAAGCCAAGAGTCCGGGGAAACAGCGATTCCTTTATACTGATTTGCTTCAACTGCTTTCTTTCCTTTTACCCTTGAAGAAAAAGTCTCCCTTAAAGAGTGAATCATTAGTGAAATTATATGGTGTTAGTGAAGACTTTCAGTTCCTCCATCTGTGTATTTGCCTTGCACCTGTCGCTGCAGTACCTGGGTGCTTCTCTGCTGTACTTGTCGGGAAAGCTTCACATGTGATCATTACGCAAAGGCGATCTGGCAGACTGAGGCCTAGATGTGGACCAGTTAGGAGAGCTGGGACACTGTAAGATTACCTATTCAAAACTAAAAGTAAAACCTCAGAATACAAGAACAGAGGAAAGAGGCTGTTAACGTTCACCTTGCGGTGAAATGATGACATTTATATATTACAAGTAAAAAGAAATTTGCAAAAATTATTTCTTTAGTTTTAATATTGAAAACGAATATGATTTTTTTCAGGAGAAACCCAGTCAGCTATTGATACACAATGGATTGAAATAATCTTATCTGAAAAATTTAAAAATATGCTAATAGACAGTAACTTAACTTTCTACCTTTGAATGTTTGCATTGAATTTATATATTTTTGAGGTTAATCTTTGGTCATTTTAGTATTGATTTAAAAGTCATTTTTAATTTACTAGACATTTTTTATACTGTTTCTCTGGTACCTGGTCCCCTGGTTATGTGTGTTTAAGTTTTTTTCCATATTTCTTAAAGGGATGGTTGCTTTTCATGTTCTGCATACAGTTAAAGTTTCCTATAAAAGATTAGATGTTACTTATCAAAGTTAATCAAATAATTTTTTGGTTGTTTTCCCAGAAAAAAACTACATTTTTGTATTTTGAAACTTTGTGGATTTCACATTTTAACTATTTATTTAGGGGACCTTTCAAAACCACTGGCACATAGGTATTATACTGTTTTATTCCCAAAATTAAATTAAAAAAAGTCATATGCATAATTTTAATACTATTAATGATTCCCTATCTTCATACTGTGCTCTACAGTTTTCAAAGCTCTTTAATATATGTAACTCCTACCACTCAAATCATGGTTATTATCATCAAAGTCAGGGAGACAGTACCACTTCCTGCTTGTAGATATGGGCACTGGAATCAGATAGAACTGGATTTACATCCTGATTCTACAACTAAATTTGTGAACTTGAACAAGCTACTTAACCTTCTAAGTCTGTTTCTCTGTTTTTAATAAAACCTCATAGGGTTGCTGTACAGAGTAAAGGAGACAGTACACGTTCCACACTCAGCACAGGGCCTGGTGCAGGTGGGTACTCGACAGTGTTAGTTATCATTATCATCATTGTCAGTGTCATCATGCTATGAAGATAGTGCTATATCAATAACCCTAAATGTTCAACCACATCTAGAATCTTGGAAATAAAGCAAAACTCTTAAGTCAAGATCCTGTGATAGGTGTGACTCTCTGCTAATTAAGCAAAACATTTTTAAGTGCCTTGTATCAAAAGCCCTGATCCAGGAAAGAAACTTTACCATCAGCGTTGCCAAAAGTGCCCCACTCATATAGTGCTTACTCTATGCCAGACTGTTCTGAGCTCTTTACACAGAATATCATTTAATACAACAAGCCTAGGAGGCAGATACAATTATTATCCCCATCTTACAGATTAGGAAACTGAGGCACATGTAGGTTATAAGATCCCAAGATCCCTCAGCTACTAAGAGGCAAAGTCAGGATTGGAATCCAAACAGTCAGGCTCTAGTGTCTGCTTTCCTAACCACCACACATATTGCCTCCATCATCCTCACAGGACACTTGGAGATGACCCAATTCCATGTTCAATGCTCACCATCAGAAACTGTAACTTCTTTGGAGACCGACGCTGTATTCTTTTAATACACTCAATAAATGTCTGTTAAGTAGACTATAAAACAATTCTCTTTTTTTTGCCTCCTCATTCTACACATTAAGAGGAACCTCCTCATTCTAATGCAATATTAGAAATGTTATGTTCTTAGAGTAGTAAGCTCCTCGAAAAATGTCTGAAGTTACACACATTCGGATATGAAGAATAGGAAGACCACAAAAATAGATGCTTATTCTGCACAAAATCAGTATTTAGCACTAGAACACTTCCAAGTCACTTGTGGGAACTAAACTAATGGAGAGAAATCCAGCAAAGCAATAAGTTCACTGCAACTCTGAATGGGTTGCTCTGTGACCAGTGCGTGCAGAAATACTTCTAGAAATAACCTTGAGGCCAATATTTCACTGCTGTGACCCACCACTGAAATAATTCCTTTTTGTCTTTTTCTTACTTGTCATACTCTATCATGTGAAAAACATATCACTGTTACATTTATCATGGTACAACAATCAGAGCATGAAGCTCCGGGCCCCTATTCATCTCACTATTGCCTGGACCTAACACAATGCCAGACCAGGTGCTACATGAATGAACGAAACACCACCCATGGTAGAAAATATAGTGGATGGAAAGTGGGCGTGACCTTAGTTCTAGTCCCAGCTGCATCACTGGTCATTTTGTCGCTTGTGGAAATTACTCCCCTTCCAATTCTGAGACTCTATTTGCCATCTGTGCCAACAAAAGTGACAAAAAGTGCACACACAAAAAGTAAGTGGGGAAAATGCAAAATGTTCTTGTCACCCTCATGTTAATAAAGTCCTGTTTTAATCACACAGACACAATCTCTCTGTGAATGTTTCTTTTTAAACTCATAGAAGCATCAGCATCCTGTCTGAAAAATAATTTCATCGCTATGAAACATGTGCTTTTTGCATGCTGTATCCAACTTAGTCATCTCATTAATGAAAGCAGAGTTAGAAAACATTTATGAGTTGATTAAATTATTCCTAAATGGGGCAATTTCAGGATATGAATAACTTTCCACCTTTTATATTTCTAACTAGACTTTCCTTTTTCCTCTTATTCTGCCCTGGGGGTATGTAGAGTTTATAAATAATTTAAAAGAATATTTCCTAAAATGTCTTGCATTTTAATGAATTCTCAAGACTGAATTACCAAAAGGACTTTAGTATTGTTTAAATCATAAGAATGTTCTGCATCAGTATTTTGTATTGTTCATGAAGATGTACTCTTCATACTAGTACAATTTGATAACGTAGGAGGAGGAAATGATAAGATATTGTGAAAATATTATGAAGAAAGTCATGGGTAAGTTGAAATTAAGGGACAATCTTACATTCTCCCAAAAGAAAATTTTTTACTGACTTCTATAAAGAATATATTCCTGAATGAATCAGATATGTTCATAATTATTCAAGAAAGCTATGAAGATTCATTTGTGTGGCAGCTGCTATAGGCATAATCCTCTAATTCAGTGTTATCCAGACTATGGAGAAATGTACTGTGAGAGATGATTTTTAGTGTGAAGCAGATGCAGCTTTAGATTAAATAAAATCACAAATTATAAAGTTACTTTCAATTTCTTCTGATTACCTGCTTATACCAAACCTGCAGTCTGAAAATCTCTGTTTGATGTGTCTATATCACCTTTTAAACATGTATCAATGGCTGTTTTTAGCAAATGAACTCCTTTATTCTAATGCAGTATTAGAAATGTATATTCTTTAGGTCAGTAAGTGCCTCAAAAAATTTCTGAAGTCACACATATTTGGATATGCTGTACAGGAGGGCCACAAAATTAGGTACTTATTAAGCACAAAATCAATATTTAGCACTGGAACTCTTCTAAGCCACAAGTGAAAAACTAAACTAGCAGAAAGAAGTCCTAGTTAAAACTTTCTGAAGACAATGAGATCTAGTCAAAATCTACTGAAATTGTTTTATCTCCATTCTGTTTGTATTTATTTTTGCTTTCTATTTATGTTGAGGCATGCTATTTTTCCTTTTATGTAGTGGTGCAAAGTTTCCTGTTTATATTTTGTAAGCTTAATTGTGTATCAATTTAAGAAAAAATATTAAGTAAACAATAGTGCTGATGGCACACAGATGTGCCAAAATTCCTGACAGTGGTGTTTTAATGAGCAAAATTTGGGAAATATTGTTCTCCCAAGTTCCAACATACATTGTCTCCTCTAACTCACTCCATATGTCTCCATAGCTCCTTGTCAGGATCATTAGCCTTGGAAGCAACTTGCCAATGATATTGATGGGAAGGAGCGCCAAGGTAGCAGAATGAAATCACAGAATTGGGAAAAAGGTTGAAAGAGAACATTTACGCCTAATATCTTCCAGTAATCACGGAATTGAGTGACTGTTTTTAAGCCAGATCTGATGCCTTTTGACCGATATCCTTACCTGCTGAACCATACACACTGTTAAATGGCATGGTAAAAGATTTCACTCTACAAGAAACTGTGTGTTATTTTTTTGTGAGTCACTGACTTTTTGATAAAGCTTGTCTTCAGTTATCTTGCCCTAACTTCTCACATGTTTAATCTTAGCATTGTGTATGATCAGCAATTTGCTAGCAGAGGTGGGTATGGGTGTCTGTGTGTGTTTTAGTATACGCACATAAATATGTACACATACACATACACAGATTTAAACTATTGTTTAAAATATGAAGCATGGGGCTCACATGGCATAGTTTCATTTTGAGGACCTAATTTTTATCCAAGAACAGAGAATTTTTTGAAATGGCACCATGTGTTTGAAAGTTAGGTCAGAATATCTCCTGATCTATTTGAACGTGGGCCTGCACAGTGGGAGTGTTAGCCATGGAATTCAGAATGGTTTACTAAGTTCAGACTTGGTACATTCTTGCTCAGAGTGGCTCATTTTCCAGATGCCTATTAGCAAATCAGGTTCCCTAGGTGCATTCCTTCAGATAACGTGTATCAGCTTTATTAACACCAACTATTGTCCTATATTTGAATATATATATAGTGTCTCTCTGGGTAGTGCCACAATCTTTACAGAATCATTCTGTGACAAATTTGTTGTAACTGATGAACTGTCATCCACATAGGATCATCAAAATGACTGATTCTTCTGAGAGACTGCCAACTATGCTCCCTATAAGCGGGCCACAGTTGACTGGTCTGACCTGGAGTTAGATATAATAGTCACAACTGAGATGGGTTTTGTAACTCTTCTGCTGATAAGTATATAGTCACAGCCTTGTTGTTTCATGCTTATGAGCATAATTGGGATGCCTAAAATAAGATGAAATTGCTGAAGCTTCGTTTCAAGAGTGAAACCCTGGGAAAAGTATTAACAACTTAGCATTTCTAGTTCATGTGTGAGTATATAATGAGCCTTGTTAAAATGACATTTTACAAAGAGCGCTGCTTCTCGGGTTGCTCACTTTGAGCATCAGAACTTGACTGCAGAGGACCCACAGGACCCATCTTGCATAGGTCTTTATCTGTAACAAAACTTGGAATTGTTCTTTTATTGGTACTTTATAAAGACAACAAAAAGATTAGCTGATGGTGTATCCCTTTTGCTTTGAGGTAGTTCAAAATTATTTGCATTGATGACTCGCTGGTATTTATGTTCTAGTTCCTTTTCTTGAGAAAGTGGTGAAACTCTTAGTCAGCTCACACTCCTCTGTTCAATTCAGATTTCTCATTTTTATCTGTTGCCCCCGGATCTGTTGATTCCCTTTGAGGGTCCCACATCATTTTTATCCCAGTTGAAATTGGTCACTTCCCTCATAGAAGACGTTAAAATTTTAAAAAATTGTCTCGAGAGCATCTGTTTAAATATGCCAGAGTAAAAATATTTTTACTGCACTCTCCTGCCATGTATCCCACTAAAAATCACCATAAATAATTCCAAACAAAAAAGAAAAATATCATCAGAAAGAAAGAAATAAAACTTATAGTATTTTTCATTTCAAATATTCAGAAAAACAAGATTTTTCAAAAAATCTTTAAAAATACATATTAGAGTTCAGATAAGAAATTAAAAGACTAAGACAAAAGAAACATGACAGGGCTTGAATAGAAAGAGATGAGAAAAAAGTATTAAAGATATAAAAGCCATATTAAAAGCAACAAAAATAGAATAAACATGATTTTTAAAAATCAAGAAGCAGAGAGATAAGCTTGAGGAAAGAAATATATAAAAGAAATATGAAAAAGAGTATACAGAAGATGATACATATGAAAGAGAGACAAGGTAAACCTCACATATGCATAATTCATGTTTCTAAAGAAGAAAATGCGTTAAGAAAAATACAAGAAAACTTTCCTGAACTTATCAGGTTTGAATTTATAAATGAAAACACTGGATCTCAGAAAATCTGATGTAAATTAATCAACATCAAGGTGAATCCTGATAATGTACTGTAATTTTCTAAAATATACAATCATATATGCATTTAACGTAAAAAAAAGCGATTTGTATACAAGGAATAAATGCTCGGTGAACTTTATACCTTTGGTAGCAACACTCATCAGACTATAGACAGTGTCTACTAAATTCTGAGGTAAAGTTTGAACCAAGAATTTTACATTCAACTAAAGTATTTTGCAAGTATGAAGAATTTATGTCAACCAACAAAGACATTCGCAAACAAGCAAGTGTATAGCACATGGATTCCTTCTTTAAAAATCTTACTGGTTTTCACAATTCAGACGAAAGAAAGATGAATCAATATATAGAATTCAGGATGGAAAATCCATGATTGTGATCATTGATTAATTTCACCTTCTTGTGAATTATGGTGATAACAGCATGTAAACATAATAACTCAATAATTTAAAAATCAAAAAAAAATTCTGGGTAGAGGAGGGCAGATGGTCAGATATGTGCTTTCAAGGCACTTCAGAGGTTCAGTGTGGCTAAAGCTTCGGATGGATGTGACTAAGGTGGAAGCTAGAGACGCAAGGGTCAGATCTCTCTGGGCTTTTAAACCACGTTAAGGAATTTAGACATTTTCCTAAGAATAGTAGGAAACCATTGTAGGGCTTCAAACTGGGCTTCTGTATTTTCTGAGAAAACAGACGGCAAGGTCTTCTGCTGAGAGTGATGAGGGAAATGATGGGCTTAGAGGTAAGAAAAAGGAGGTTTGGAATACTTGCATGAAGAATAACAGAGAAAGCTTACTAGAGAGACTGGAAAGGTGTAGAGCTTGCTGTTGGTTCCCTGCCCAGATCCTTTTCTGTGCTGATGCCTCTCTGCATATCGGCTGCTACTGGCTATGGCTGTCCCCTTCTGGAGTTGAGAACTGCTCCACCTAGGAGTTGAAGGCTTCACTCCCCTAACCCCACCCTCACTCCCTGGATGGAGGGCAGCAGCCCACAGCTGGTGACTGACTGGCATGGGAGGTCAAAAGGCATGCCCCAGAGCTTCCGTGGGACAGGCAAAAGCTACTTTCCAGTTAAGACCGCATCTTTGCTTAGCCTTTTCCCCCCTGCCCTATCCTGCTTTTCTCACTCCCACTTTCCTGAGAGCACTCTCTCAATAAATCGTTGTGCAAGAATTCCTGTCCTGGGTACTTGGAGGAAACCCAATTTAAGTCAGAGGTTTCATTTCAACTTCAAGTTGAAGTTAGATATCACAAATTTATAGTGGCCTTAGTCTGTGCAAGTGTGATTTTTCACCAGTGTTGATCAATAGCTCAGGGGTACATCTGAAGACTAGACATTTAGATTGATCCATGGTTGTGAATTTTGCCACCTGATGGGGATGGAATGACTATGGAGTAAAAGAATGTTCATAACAGAGGAGTTTATGATGGGTCAGAAAGCTAGGCTGGGTAGGGAAGAAAGTACAAGCAGGATGGAAATGAGGGAAAGGGGAAGATAAAGGAGACAAAGGACGGGAATTACTAATAAAGTTTTTAAAAACTATATATATGCACATATACATACACAATATTATATATAATATACTATATATACATATATACACTAATGTATAGATATGTGTGTGTGTCTGTAAACTGAGGGAGAGTCCGAAGAACAGTAGAAATATTGAAGTTAAAAATTTAACCAGCATTTGTTTGAAACAGCACTAGCTCCCCAATACAACAATGCTAATCAATTTTTATTGATGAATCTAAATCCTTAGGCCAATGAAGCATTTTTCCTTAATGAGAAATATAATTAAGTAAGAAGTGTCACTTCCTCTTTCTCTGCCCAGCCAGAGCAACAGAAAAAGATCACTGGATATGAGATTGGATTTCTTTCTCCTCTTGAACAGGGATTCTTAAAACGTGGCCTAAGGCCCATCAGTGAATCATGAGTGTCCTATTGATGGAGCAAAATTGGAAGTTCTTTTTTTGACTTTTCTTAATGGCTCATTAGTCCATAAACTTTATTTATTTACTTATTTTTTAATTTTTTGTTTATTGCAGTAACATTGGTTTATTACATTGTATAAATTTCAGGTGTACATCATAAACTTCTATTTCTGCATGGATTACATCATGTTCTCGTGTTCACGACCCAAATACTAATTACAATCCATCACCACACACATGTGCCTACTTATTCCTTTTGCCCTCCTCCCTCCCCCCTTCCCCTCTGGTAACCACCAATCCAATCTCTGTCTCTATGTGTTTGTTTGTTGTTGTTATTATATGCTACTTAATGAGTGAGATCATATGGTATTTGACCTTCTGCCTCTGACTTATTTCACTTTGCATAATACCCTCAATGTCCATCCACATTGTCACATATGGCTGGATTTCATTGTTTCGTATGGCTGAGTAGTATTCCATTGTGTATATATACCACATCTTCTTTATCCATTCATCCACATGATGGGCACTTAGGTTGCTTCCAAGTCTTTGCTATTGTGAATAACGCTGCACTGAACACAGGGGTGTGTGTATCTTTACGCATTGGTGTTTTCAAGTTCTTTGGATAAATACCCAGCAGTGGAATAGCTGGATCATATGGTAGTTCTATCCTTGATTTTTTGAGGAATCTCCATACTGTTTTCCATAGTGGCTGGACCAGTTTGCACTCCCACCAGCAGTGTATGAGAGTTCCCTTATCTCCACATCCTCTCCAACACATATTGTTTCCTGTCTTGTTAATTATAGCCATTCTGACGGTCGTGAGGTGATATCTCATTGTAGTTTTAATTTGCATTTCCCTGATAGTGATTTTGAACATCTTTTCATGTGTCTGTTGGCCATCTGTATATCTTCTTTGGAGAAATGTCTGTTCAGGTCTTTTGCCCATTTTTTAATTGGGTTGGTAGTTTTTTTGTTGTTGAGATGCATGTGTTCTTTATATATTTTGGAGATGAACCTCTTATCAGATGTATGGTTTGCAAATACCTTCTCCCAATTGTTAGGTTGTCTTTTCGTTTTGTTGATGGTTTCCTTTGCTGTGCAGAAGCTTTTTAGTTTGATGTAGTCCCATTTGTTTATTTTTTCTATTGTTTCTCTTGCCCGGTCAGACGTGGTGCTTGAAAATATGTTGCTAAGACTGATGTCGAAGAGCATACTGCCTATCTTTTCTTCTAGAAGTTTCATAGTTTCAGGTCTTACATTCAAGTCTTTAATCCATTTGGAGTAAATTTTTGTGTGTGGCATAAGGTAATGGTCTATTTTCATTCTTTTGCATGTGGCTGTCCAGTTTTCCCAGCACCATTTGTTGAAGAGACACTCTTTTCTCCATTGTATGTTCTTGGCTGCTTTGTCAAAGATTAGCTCTCCATAGATGTGTGGGTTTATTTCTGGGTTTTCAATTCTATTCCATTGATCTGTGTGTCTGTTTTTGTGCCAGTACCATGCTGTTTTGGTTACTATAGCTTTGTAGTATATTTTGAAATCAGGGAGTGTGATACCTCCAGCTTTGTTCTTTTTTCTCAGGATTCCTTTAGCTATTCGGGGTCTTTTGTTGTTCCATATAAATTTTAGGATTCTTTGTTCTATTTCTGTGAAAAATGTTGTTGGAACTTTGATAGGGATTGCATTGAATCTATAGATGGGTTTAGGAAGTATGGACATCTTAACTATGTTAATTCTTCCAATCCAAGAGCACGGAATATCTTTCCATTTCTTCGTGTCTTCTTCAATTTCTTTCAGCAATGTTTTATAATTTTCAGTGTACAGATCTTTCACCTCTTTGTTAAGTTTATTCCTAGGTATTTTATTCTTTTTGTTGCAATTATAAATGGGATTGTATTCTTAATTTCTCTTTCTGCTACTTCGTTGTTAGTGTAGAAATGCAACTGATTTTTGTATGTTGATTTTGAGTCCTGCAACTTTATTGTATTCTTTTATTACTTCTAAAAGTTTTTTGATGGATTCTTCAGGGTTTTTTGTATATAAAGTCATGTCACCTGCAAATAGTGAGAGTTTCACTTCTTCCTTTCCAATTTGGATCCCTTTTATGTCTTTTTCTTGCCTGATTGCTCTGGCTAGGACTTCCAATACTATGTTCAAGAGGAGTGGTGAGAGTGGGCATCCTTGTCTGGTTCCTGTTCTTAGAGGGATAGCTTTCAGTTTTTCACCATTGAGGATGATATTAGCTGTGGGTTTGTCATATATGGTCTTTATTATGTTGAGGTACTTTCCTTCTATACCCATTATATTCAGAGTTTTTATCATAAATGGATGCTGTATCTTGTCAAATACTTTCTCTGCATCTATTGAGATGACCATGTGATTTTTATTCTTCATTTTATTAATGTGGTATATCACATTGATTAATTTGCAAATGTTGAACCACGCCTGCATACCTGGAATAAATCCCACTTGATCATGGTGTATAATCTTTCTAACATATTGTTGTATGTGATTTGCTAATATTTTGTTGAGGATTTTTGCATCGATGTTCATCAGTGATATTGGCCTGTAATTTTCTTTTTTTGTGTTGTCCTTGTCTGGTTTTGGTATCAGGGTAATGTCGGCTTCATAGAATGAGTTAGGGAGCTTCCCCCCTTCCTCAATTTTTTGGAAGAGTTTGAGAAGGATAGGTATTAAGTCTTCTTTGAATGTTTGGTAGAATTCACCAGGGAAGCCATCAGGTCCTGGACTTTTATTGGGGGGGTTTTTGATTACTGTTTTGATCTCCTTACTGGTGATTGGTCTATTCAAATTCTCTATTTCTTCTTGATCCAGTTTTGGAAGGTTGTATGATTCTAAGAATTTATCCATTTCTTCCAGAGTGTCGAATTTGTTGGCATATAGCTTTTCATAGTATTCTCTTGTAATCTTTTGTATTTCTGAGGTGTCTGCTGCAATTTCTCCTCTTTAATTTCTGATTTTACTTATTTGAGCCTTCTCTCTTTTTTTTTTTTTTGCTGAGTCTAGCTAAAGGTTTGTTTATCTTTTCAAAGAACCAGTTCTTGGTTTTATTAATTTTTTTTATTGTTGTTTTAGTCTTGATTTCATTTATTTCTGCTCTGATTTTTATTATTTCCCTTCTTCTACTGATTTTGGGCTTTGTTTGGTCTTCTTTTTCCGGTTCCTTTAGGTGCATTGTTAGATTGTTTATTTGAGATTTTTCTTGTTTGCTGAGATAGGCCTGTATTGCTATAAACTTCCCTCGTAGAACCACTTTTGCTGTATCCCATAAATTCTGGCATGTCGTATTTTCATTTTGATTTGTCTCCAGCTTTTTTTTGATTTCTCCTTTGATTTCTTCATTGACCCAATCGTTGCTCAGTAGCATTTTGTTTAATCTCCACATATTTGTGGCTTCTCTGAATTTCTTCCTACAGTTGATTTCTAGTTTCATACCATTGTGGTCAGAAAAGATGCTTAGTATTATTTCAGTCTTCTTAAATTTATGTAGACTTGTTTTGTGGCCTAATATTTGATCAACTGGAGAATGTTCCGTGTGCATTTGAAAAGAACATGTATTCTTCGGTTTTTGGATGGAATGTTCTGTATATATCTACTAGGTCCGTCTGTTCCAGTGTGTCATTTAAGGCCAACGTTTCCTTATTGATCTTCTGTTTGGATGATCTATCTGCTGGTATAAGTGGAGTGTTAAAGTCCCCTACTATTATTGTGTTACTGTCTATTTCTCTTTTTATGTCTGTTTATAATTGTTTTATATATTTAGCTGCTCCTACGTTGGATGCATAGATATTTACAAGTGTTATATCCTCTGATTGGATTGTTCCCTTGATCATTATTTGCCCTTCTTTGTCTCTCTTTACAGCTTTTGTTTTAAAGTCTATTTTGTCTGATATGAGTATTGCTACCCCAGCTTTCTTCTCTTTGCCATTTGCCTGGAGTATCTTTTTCCACCCCTTCACTTTCAGTTTGTGAGTGTTTTTAGGTCTGAAGTGTGTCTCTTGTATGCAGCATTTATATGGGTCTTGTTTTTTTATCCAATCAGCCACCCTATGCCTTTTAATTGGAGCATTTAGTCCACTGACGTTTAAAGATAGCTATTGATAAGTATGTACTTACTGCCGTTTTTTAACTTTTTTTTTCCTCAGTGTTTTAGTAGTCCTTCTCTGTTCCTTTCTTCTTCTCTTGCTCTCTTCCCTTGTGGTTTGATGGCTTTCTTTAGTATTATGTTTGGGTTCATTTCTCTTAGTTTTTTGTGTATTTATTATAGGTTTCTGGTTTGTGATTACCACGAGGTCCATATACAGAATTGATGGTCTCTTTACTTTGACCTCTGTCTGAAAACTCTACTCTTTAACTCCTTTCCTCCCACATTTTTGTTTTCGATATCATATCTAACCTCTTTTCTGTGCATTTGTATCCATTACCCTCTTATCATGGAAATAGATAATTTTTCCTATTTGTGGTCTTCTCTTTTCTCCTTAAATAAGTCCCTTGAGCATTTCTTGTATTACTGGTTTCTTGGTGACAAACTTCTTTAATTTTTGCTTGTCTGGGCAACTTTTGATCTCTCCTAACATTTTGAATGATAACCTTGCCAGGTAGAGTATTCTTGGCTGTAAGTTTTTTCCTTTTAGCACTTTAAATATATCATGGCACTCTCTTCTAGCCCATAAGGTTTCTGCTCAGAAGTCAGTTGATAGCCTTATGGGGTTTCCTTTGTATGTAACTTGTCTTTCTCTTGCTTCTTTTAGAATTATGTCTTTATCTTTAATTCTGGACATTTTAATTATGATGTGTCTTGGTGTGGGCCTCTTTGGGTTTATCTTGTTTGGTGCTCTCTGCGCTTCCTGTACCTGGATGTCTTTTTCCTTCCTTAGGTTATGGAAGTTTTCATCTATTATTTCTTCAAATAGATTCTCTGCCCCTTTGTCTCGCTCTTCTCCTTCTGGAACACCTATTACACCGATGTTAGTGTGCTTGATGTTGTCCCAGAGGTCCCTTAGACTGTCCTCACTCTTTTTACTTCTTTTTTCTTTTACTTGTTCAGCTTGGGTGATTTTTTTCTAGTCTTTTGTCCAGCTCACAGATCCATTCTTCTATATCCTCTACTCTGCTTTTGAGTTCCTCTAGTGAATTTCTCATTTCCAGTATTGTATTCTTCATTTCTGGTTGGTTCTTTTTTATATCTTCCATTTCTTCGTTGACATTCTCACTGAGTTCATCCATTCTTCTCCCCAGATCAGTGAGCATCCTTAATACTCTTTGTTTGAACTCTCTGTTGTGTAAGTTGCTCATTTCTGTTTCACTTAGTTCTTTTTCTGGTGTTTTATCCCGTTCCCTTACTTGGAATGTATTCCTTTGCCTCCTCATTTTGCCTCTTTCTCTGTGCTTGTGTCTATGTATTAGGTAGGTCAGCTACATCTCCTGCTCTTGGAGAGGTGACCTTATATAAGTGATGCTTTATGAGGCCCGCAGTGTTCTTCCTTCAGTTCTGACTATTCCAGGAGTGACCCCTATGTGGGGTACGTGTGTCCTTCTGTTGTGGCGTGTTTGCTCTCCCTGTAGGTGCTCAGGAGGCTGAGCTATGTTCCTGGCCAGCTGTTGTAATGCTCAGCTGCTTGTAGTTGTTGTGGGCCCTTCACTCTCTTTATCAGGTGTGGGGAGCCCCAGCACAGTTGGCTGCAAGTTCTAATACCACATTTGTGTTGCAGTATTTCTTTTAAGTGAGTAGGCCCCCAGCGTGGCAGGTTGTTAGGCTCAGGGGCTTACAATTGCTATAAGCCTCCAGCCTCTAGGTCTCTTGTCAGCTCTCTGAGGATTGCAGCTGGGTGGGGCTGGCCTCACGCATGGGAGCACCCAATTGTTTCAGGCTTTGGAAGGTGGGGCAAATTCCCTATGTGGGTCTTTGAGGAGCACAAGTCTTCTGCAACTGACAAGCCCCGCTGCCCACAGGTCCACACACACAGTCAACACTGTCCTGCCCCATGTGTGCACTCCGACCTGGACCCAGTCTCTCCACGGCGGGAGCCCCACACACTCCACCACCACCCCACACTCTCCACCTGCTCCTTGTGCACACCCTGCCCCACTAAAGTGGGCCCAGTGCCAGGCTGCAGAGAATCCAGTCACCAATCTATGCAGGCCCACAAGTTGCCTGAGGGCTTGTTGGTGGGAGAGGACAGTCCCTAGGGTGGCTGCCTGCCCTGGCTGAGCTGGATTAAATCGGTGCTCTAGTGGGTGGGGCAGACCCTGGGCAGGCCCCAGGGAGAACTCCAATGGCGTCTGCCAGCGTCTGTGTCAGCATGCCCACACCAGACCACAACAATGGCCACCGCCAATGTCCCAGGCCCTGGAGAGGTCTCACCTCTCAATGAGATGCACTCAGAGCCTGTCAGGTGAGTCTCTTTTCACCAAAGCACTGTGCACCTTTCTTTCTGGTGATTTTAGGCTGCCTTCTGAAACGAGTGAATTTGTGTGTGGGCCCTTTAAGAGCCGGTTTTAATTTCTTTGTCAGCCAGCTTTTCTGGGGGTACTCCCCAATGTTTTAGTAGCAGACAAAGTCAGATATTATGCCACTCATCTCGATTGTGCTGGGTCCACAAAATGCCTATGGGGAGGCGCTCCTGGCTCAGGGCCCCACTCCTCTGGGGAGGGCTGCGTACCTTTGGGCTGCTCTCGGGCAGCCGTGAAGCTGGCAGCTTGTGAAGGTGGCGTTGTTTTCTCTCCAGAAGGGAATTTCTGCCTCTTCCACCTCAATTAGGATTGTCGTTTGTTACAGGAGTGCCTTTTATCCAGTTTTCAGTTCTCTCTCAGGGGTAATTTTTCCACGAGTAGTTGTAAATTGGTTGTGTCCGCGGGAGGAGGTGAAGTCAGAGGCTGCTTATGCCACCATCTTGACTAGGAGACCTATAAACTTTAGTTTTCAATTATGATTGAAGGCTCTTATGATTTACAGACAGCCAACTAAATGAGTTGTTAATGATTACTAAATTTGAAAAGTAACATTTGCACATTACTTCAGTTTACTGATGATTTTAACTCAGTGATCTGACTGCAGCTCAACCCTAGATTAGGGAGCTGAATTTGAAGTTCCTCAGGCAAATAGGAGCTGGAATAGTAGGTAGGCCTTTTGTTCACCCCACCTAAGTGGCCTTAGTCAAAAACACCTGAGAGGCTCCACTCTAGTAGAGCTCAAGTAAACAGCATCTCCATTCAGTGCTATCTCCAATAGCATTCCATTCTATTTCAAAATAAAAAGTGTCCTCTGAAGAATCTTCTTTTCCCATCACTACCATTTCTACATGCATCACCTCCTACGGAAAGAATGAGAGGAATAGTGGGTCATGTTCTCCCCTTGGTCAAACTGAAGGACAGGACTCTAACTTTGAGACGCCCTTGATGTCTCTATTCCAAAGCCAATTCAAATTAACTCAAATAGTTTTTGAATGCATGTTCCTCGTATACAGATTAGTCACAGACATAGATAGAAAGAAAATTACTGGATGATTTAGAAATCCCTATGTCGTTATTATGACAGATAAACAACAATCAGAAGATATTTTCA
This sequence comes from Diceros bicornis minor, assembly GCF_020826845.1. Lineage (NCBI taxonomy): Eukaryota > Metazoa > Chordata > Mammalia > Perissodactyla > Rhinocerotidae > Diceros > Diceros bicornis. Next base: position 16,183,104 of record NC_080742.1, on the reverse strand, counting down.
TCTAGAAAAGAGGAAAAAGCACTGAAATGGCTTTAATAATACAGGATTAGTTATAGATTATAAAAGAAGAATAATCAAAGAATAATAGTGGAATGAGTCTACTAAATTTCATTCATTCATAAAATGTGTATGGAGGGCTTATGATATTCCTGTTCTAGAGACTAGGGATACAGTAGTGAACTAAAAAGATGAGGCTCTGCTCTTGTGGTGCTTACAGGTGAGAATAAAGAAGACCAGGTGTGCCTAACCTGCAAGCAGGATCTTGACCTTCAAATACTACTTGTTACCACTATTGCAGGTCCAAGACAGGGCACCACACCTCCAGCACTAGCCCCCAACCTATTATTGTCAAATGTAAATCATATCACTGCCTTCTGATCTTTATGCATCTGTCATAATAAGCCCACAGAGGTTTCGGAACATTCAAAAATGTTCTTCCCAAACACCTTCAACAGAGCTCAAGTGATTAATCTATAAAATATATTTTCATTAATAAAGCTCTGCTTAGTAGTTTCCTAAAGCTGAATAAAGAGAGAATTTGTCATGAAGGGAGAGACACAGGGCCACACACTCACTGTGTACTAACTGGAAATAAGGTACAAACCATGTATTGCTCTTCAATGTCAAGTTAACTGACAGGCCATATGGTATCTATTTGGCTTGTTTAAAATTTACTTTCAAATAAAAGAAGCAAAACCAATTGTATTTCAACTAATTTGCTTTTTCCTGAATGAAGAAACTGCCCTTTCTAATCTCTCTTGTGGACAGGAACAAACAGGTTTGCATCAATAATTCTATGTGTTTAACACATGTGTTCAAAGACAGTAACTACCAAGTCAAGCAGTTTTAATGCTCCATTATGTTAAATAGCCCCATTTGGATTTTTTTTTTCCAAAATAAATCTAAGTAAATATTGATAAACAGCAGAAAGCATATCAATAATTTGTTGTCTGAGCTTGTTATTTAGGGGATTAAAATCACAGCTGAGAGAGCAAATAAATATTACAAGTTACACTGCATCATATTTGCCAAACTTCCTAAATTATTAGCAAATCCACTGGGTAAATGCAGCGGCAAAGCACAATCTGTTTCCCATGCAAATCTGAAATCCACTTATGAGGCATAACGGGGTGTCGATGGGATTTCGGATATATAATTACAGGAGAATTATTGATTCACCGTTTTCATTTCCAAACAAGGTCATTCTAAGGATCACCTTGTAGATTTATACAAAATGAAACAAAAGGAGAGTGTATCAGGTTTTTTGTTAATTCTTTCCATGTGTACAGATTTGGAGGTCAATTTAACCAATTTGTACCAAGAAGATGATTGGTGTAAGCCACGTAGAACCTCAAATGATTTGCAGTCAAATAGGAAGTATATAAAATAAGTGCACAAAACCCTACCACATAGAAGAGTGCAGGTGCCTAGAGCAGTAGGCAAGCTGTGGGGGGAGAGGATGTGTTTAGCTGGAGAGGGTGAACTGGAGCCCTGCTTCCTTGAATTGAATTGGTTAGGAATTTAACAAGAACCAGAGAAGTGAAGACTTTGGAAGAAGGGTTTGTGTAACTAAGGATCACAGTCATATTTGCCTTCTAAGGAAAGAGGATCCCTTCCCTTTTGCTGAGGATCCTGATGAGCAGAGGTATGCAGAGGGGACCCTAAAATTGCAGTGGGGTAGAGGCTGGAGAGAGCTGAATTACTCTGCTTAAGAAAATGAGAGGTCTGAGATTTGCTACTGAGAGGATGAGGGGAGAGGAAGGAAAGGGAAAGGATGAAAAAGGGACTGTGTGTAACAGGAGACTGTCTCACATGAAATGTTAGTTATTTCATTCCTACAGTGTAAGTCCTTCCATCTCCCCAGACTTCTGTATTTCATTTCTTCCAAAAAATGTCATGTGTGGGTGGAGATTTTTTGGTTGTGGTATTTTTGTTTTGGTTTGATTTGGCTTTGCTGTTAGGTTTTTTTTTCCTTGAAATTAAGGAAGAGGACTGAATTCTAATATAAAAGAGAGACCACGGTAAACAAGAAGGTAAGTAGAGCTGTAAACTAGTCAGACTCTCCTCTAGTTACAAACTCAGGTAACGAAAAACCCTAATTGTGCATAAATTCAAAGTGACTCCATACAAGCAATTGCTATTACCATCTGTTAATGGATGGCAGAGCTATGACTGTATCTATGGCAATTGAAAGTTTTTAATAATTGAAGTCATTCTGATAATGTAACCCCTTCTCTACCCCACCACTCCACAAAGTCCTATGAATTTTAGGGGAAGCTTTAGATACCACATTTCGTGGCACAGTAGTTCAGATTCCTGTAAATCTCCATCTTCAAATATGTAGAGACTGCAACTAATGTCAAGATTATATAGGTAATCCAGTTTGGCTGAAGCAAAGTGTGTGTTAAACAGAGACGTAGAGAGCTTAGAGGAGAGCTTGGGACCAAATTTGTGCAGGATCTTGCTTGTTTAAGTCAGGGACTATGTTTAATACAACCATGAAGCTCCATTGTCATTCAAAAGGCAAAGGCTATGGAGGCAAGGAGGGAGGCTAATGAGTAAGAATTGATATACCCAGTCTAAATGAGTGCCTTGAGTCCCACATCTGTATATCCAGCTGCCTATTGGGCATTTTCACTTAGATTTCTCACAGGTACCCTAAGTTTGTCAAATTCATTATTTTTCCCCTAAATATACTTCTCCCACGTGTTTTCTGTTTTGCTTGGTGGCACCATCTTCCTAGCCAGGAATCTGGGAGTCAGCTCTGTCTCCATTTCCTTTATGCCATACAACAAATTGTGATGTTCATTTTGCCTTCATGATAGCTCTTCAGTTCACCCTTTCTTTTCCAACCCACCACCTCCATGGTTTCTCATCTGGATTACTACAGTAGAAGATTCTGGGTGAGTCAGACTGCCTGAGTTCAAATCCTACACCATACCTCACCAATTATGTAACCTCTGCCTACTTCAGTTTCCTTATTTGTGAAATGGGGGAAATGAAAGCACCTACCGTGATGAATGAAAGAATGAATGAATAATGACATAATGAACAAGAAAGAAATTATATGATATGTTTTAACTGTATCTGGATATGAATCCTGGCGGTCAAACTACAGGGCAGCGCTATCCAATAAGAATATAATGGGAGTGGGGCCAGCCCGGTGGCACAAGCAGTTAAGTGCACGTGCTCTGCTGTGGCGGCCCGGGGTTCGCTGGTTCGGATCCTGGGTGCGCACCTACGCATGGTTTGTGAAGCCATGCTGTGGCGGCGTCCCATATAAAAAGTAGAGGACGATGGGCACGGATGTTAGCCCAGGGCCAATCTTCCTCAAGAAAAAAGGGAGGATTGGCATAGGATGTTAACTCAGGGCTAGTCCTCCTCACAAAAAAAAAAGAATATAATGGGAGCAATATACGTAATTTTAAATATTCTAGTAAAAAAGGATAAAAATAAACAGGTTAAATTAATTTGGTAATAATATCTATTTAACTCAATACATCAAAAATATTATCCTTAGAACTTGTGGCACTAGCTAGGTGCTTGGTGGCCACACGTGACTGGTGGCGCTCATTCTTGGATACAGCAGCTCTAGATTATTACACTGGAGAACAGTAATGTCAAAACCAGCAAAGGAAACCTTAAGAAGGTGCTATGGAGGAAAGAGGATGAGTTTATCCTGTTCATAGTGAATTTGAAGGAATGCGAACAATTCAGTTGGAAATATCTTACTGGTCAGTCGGAAACATGGCTCTAAAATGTGCAGAATTCGGAGTTACATTTCAGAGGCAAAAAAAACACAAACGTTTAGCTATGAAGTCTGCTTAATTTTAGTTCCCTTCAACAAGTATATACTGAGTACCTAATATTTGCCTGGTGATGTGTTATGTGCTGTGGGACCCTCCATGACTTCACTCTTGCCCTGCCCCCTCCTCAGAGGCCCCAGTCCGCCTCTACTGCTCTCCAGATCCTGCCCTACTTCTTTCATTAAGGCTTTTCCGACCATTTTGTCACATTGATCTCTCCCTTCATATCCTACCACACATAAAATTATTATTACGCAATTAGGCACTTTAATTACTCCATGCCCTGACTTTATCTTTCAGGTTTGACTCTAAGCTCCTGGAAGGAAGGGAGCATTCCTGCTTCCACAGTCGTCAGTGTTGAGTCTGAGTCTTGAAACAGTGGCTGACTCAAACAGTCAAGCTTCAGCTCCTGAAATTATCAGGGCACATCCAGGCAATGAAAAATTCAAGAACATTGTTTTTTAACTCAGTGCTAATGGTCAGGCTGCTTCCAGTGGCACATAGAAGTTAGGAATGGCAGGCTGTGAAATCATTTTTGACATAAATCGGGTAACCAGGAATGTACCGTTTCCACCTGCAGCTATTCTCCAGGTTCACCAGGAACAGAGGGTGCAGGGTGCTTATGTTATAAATCTTAAATTTCTCAATGAACTTTTCAGTTAATTCATCTTCAAAGGAAGATGTTTTCATCACTGAGTCATGAAGAGGAAGAGATTAATTTTAAAAGCAAGCAAAAGAGAAGAGCCTAAACAGTCCAATTCCCCATTTCCTGCTCTTGATGTACTGAGCACCCATGAATGATGGGGCAAACTCCAGCTCTAGAAATTCACGTTTCGTGGAGAAAATCCATTTCTATGCCTTGCAAGGCAGAGGTACAGGTGCAGCAAGCAAGTAAACAGTACCAGCTGCTCCTTGGCCACGGTTCTTTAAAGAGAAATTAAAGACCAAACCCAGGTTTGGAGGTAGTACAGAATCACAGAGAGGGACAGCAGCAGATTTTTCATCACTTTGGCCCCAGTTCTAGCATCTCCACCATAGAACTGCATGCTCACAAAGGGGATGTATCATACAAGGCTAGATGTCAGAGCTGGTTTCTGCCCATATTCTGGTGAAGTTATTTAGTGATAATATTCTGGCAGGCATTGTTAACCAGGAAACTCATACCAGACTCACATATTAAAGCTTTAGTGGCTGATTTGGGATATGATGTAGAGAGTATAAAAGTATAAACTAGTTACAAAAGAAGTGAATTCATATCATAAGTTTTAAAAAGGTCATATTCCCAGGGACCTAAATGGACTCTTTTTTTTTTAACTTATAACATGAATTCACTTTTTTTGTGGCTAATTTATGCCTTTAGAAAAGGACTCCTGCACAGAGTCTATCAGGATAGAGAAGAATATAGTATTGATATCAGAAGAACGTGACTTCTTTTTGCATAACATGAATTCACTTTTTTATAATGAGTTTACGCTTTCAGAAAAGGACCTGTATGTAGCATCTATCACAATAAAGAGGAATGTAGACATATATCAGAGAGTCTCAAAAAGTGTTTTGTTCTGTTATGTTATCTGTTTGCTTTATGGTCATCAGTTGACACCTTACCTTGTATCTTATAGCATCATATGTATGGTGCCACCAAGGATCAAGGGAAGGAAGTGTTATTACATGTGACATAAACAGCAACCAATAACAAAACAGTTGGCGTTGATATTGCTCCTGAGTCATTTTTTTGACATTTTATTACTTCATTTGACATTCTGAAACTTTTCATGATTTATGGGGAAGAATTTTCATTAGATATGGTCAATAATAGAGGAAGCTGAAATTACCATCTCTAAAACTTATATTTGGAGAATTTTTTCTACCTATATATCAAGTTATAAACCTTAACAACTGCCTTTTTTTTTAACTTCATAATAAATGCTGTAGACTGTGATTTGTCACTTGGGACTGCAAAACAAATGCGAAGAGAACACTCAGTGGGCACGTCATGCCATTATCTCTTTAAAATGTATTAGTGCTCTAGGCACCACTTATAATACAGTTTACTCCAATGCAATTGACACCAGTGTCGCTGCCCTTGTGCTGGTATTGTCACTTCATATACCCATTCCTCCCGTCTGCTGTCAAGACATGGGTGCAGAGGCTGGGTGAAAAGGTGAGTGAGATACCAGTGCACATTTCCTGTATGTGAGTGGAAGCCAGACTTCATTTTCAAACTAGGTCTTTTCAGGTAAACAGCCTGTGCCCTGCTTGCACCATCGCTTTCTGTTTAGAATTTGTTATGCCCTGAGAAGAAACTGTTGCAAAGTATAAGTTCCTTTTGCATGATTTCTTCCCCAAATGCCAGAAAGCTTTTATGGGTCAATTTTCAGGACATGAAAAGGAGTGTGTTATGCGTTCAAAGGAGCCCCTGCTAACCTGGAATCTGCCTTTCCTCTGATTGAAGCATTGCAAAAACAGACAACTGAGAAGCTGCTGAAAGGCGGCCATGATGCTTCATGGGCTGCTCCACACACCATGAGCCCCTGAATGTTCTCACTGGCACAGAGCAATAACACTCCTGTCACTATCAGGAGCAGGTTACGTGTTTTCTAGTATGGGAGGGCATTTTTCTGTATTCTCCAGGCTCTTGCTCAGTTCTAACATCTTCCCTGAATAATCCTGTCATTTCACTCTGATTCCACTGTTTCTCTGGTATAGATAAGCCCTAGAGAGAGCTGCTGGGATCCTTGCATGCCCGTGCTGCACCAATATCATAAGTTACTGAATGCCCCTGCTAGGAACCAGCATAAATGCCTGGGTCTCATGCATGTCTCAAATATTTGAGTTTGCATATTGAAGGGCATCTGAATAGCTTCTGAGGACTGGCCAGCTTGGGATGTGGCTGGGAGTTGTGAGGTGTGACGTGTCAGGAGAACATGGTAGGCTTACACAGAAGCATTGTGTGTAGACACGGTCTGTGAGTGGAGAAGTATGATACACAGAACAACTTGTGTTGCCACGTGGGCTCAACCAGGAAAAATCAGATAGTGAAAGCTGATGATGAAAGCATTTAAAGTGGGATAGGCAGAAAGCTTTTTTGGTTTTTTTGTTGTTGTTTGTTTGTTTTGAGTGCTTTGGTTGTTTGTCTTAGCCAGACACATGAAAGCTTGGTTTGCGTTCCCATGGAGGGAGCCTCAAACTCTTCACATTTCATCAACCTCTCAGTCCACTTACCTAGTGATGCCTCCAGGTAGAGTTGGGAGTTGAGGACTGAGGTCCGTTGTGAAGACTTTCTCCTCCTTGTAGTTGTCCCCTCTTCAGGGTTCTCTCTGGCTGATTTGGCAGCCTCGGCCAGGAACAATCCAAGTGCCTTTCACCTCATTGGTTTTCACTTCGTTGCTCTTGGCTTTCTCAGGAATTGTTTAATTGGGTTACTATTGTCTCACTGGCAAAAGGGACTCATTCCTAAAGCAGGATCCTCCTCTCCAACCCTGAGTGGCCTTAGTCACCAAATGCAGCCCCTTGCCCAGTCTGACCCTTTGTATAAACATAAACGTGATTCTGGGCCAGCTTTTTTACCCAGATACTTTTTAAAAATAGGAAACCTCTTGAATTAAAAAGACTAATAAGCTTGCCCCAGGATATTTTCCAGAAAAATCTTGGGGGACCTACTTATGTGAAGGATCTTGTTCAAAATTTCTCTGCTTTCTGTTTCACCTGGTCCTCTGCTTTGAGAATGTGCAAAACTCTTGAGGAAAGTATGTTTACTTCTCTCCATAGGACTTACCAACTTCCATGTGGTTTTAGACAAGAGAGAAGGAAATGCTGTCTTAATAGCAGAGAGATCCAGGGAAAAGGCCCCTTTCCAATAGAAATTTGTTTATTTTGCCTTTAGCAAGGAGCTGTGTGTTTTCTGGGCTCCAGATTTCCAATCTGCTCATTAAGGCAAATGCATCTGCAGTGTCTGAGGATGTGTGTGAGTGCTGGGTGCTTTATGACTGAACAGAAATGTTTCTTGGGGTTCTCTGTGACCTCGGGCACAACTTTAGAACAAGGTGGTGTTTGCAGCTTTAGTGCCTGCAGGCGTGTGGGCTCCTATCGCTTCTGCTTGCAGTTCTCAGCTTGTGAGCCCACTTGTGTGTGTTTTGTTTTCTTGGCTTATAGAGTTTTAAAAGTAGCACAGAATGTACCAGGATAAGCTCAGCTGGAGGTGACTAAAAGGAAATCTTGGGGAAACTGGCAGAGAACTGTCCACTGGTGAGAGGCAGACACAATTGAAATTCCTTTGGTCTTCTGTGAAGGAAAGCAGTGTCCTTCTGAGCAGTGAAGAGTGAGGTCAACAACTTGAATCTCAGGCCAATAGCTCTGCTGCTAATATTTCACGGTGTGGGAAATAACTCTTCTTAAAGTGTATCTGTTAAATGAAGAACATAATAATATAGCTGGCATTTATTGAGCATTTATTATAAGGCAGAAACTGTAGTGAGTCCTCTTACTAAGTCACATTATCTCTTTTTAATTCTCACAATAGTCCCTGGGTGCTAAGTTCTTTAATTATCCCATTTATAGATCAGGAAACAAGCATAGAAAGGTTAAATAAATTATCCAAATGACACAGGTAGCAAAGTGGCAGAGCCGGGATGAAAACCAAAGACAGACTCCAGAATCCAAGCTCTAACGCTGTTGAGGCATTTGATGATTGAGTTTAGATCTTAGGCAGACCGGTGTTGGGGGATAGGAAGAAAAGGACCACCTAGAAATTAGTGAAAATCATAATGGTCAGCCAACAACTCCTTGGTAGGAGAGAGTGGGTTTTCAGCCAGTTAGCCTCACATTTTCATTTAGCTTTAAAGCTTATTTTTCTTGTCTTTCCTTACTTTTGTTTCTTCCTCCTGCAAGTGTTGATATATCTTTCCTTCTATTCATTTCCCGAGTTTTTCTGTATCTCCAAGATTTTAAGCTTTTACCTCTTTATATCCCACTGTCTTTATTGATGGTTTCTAGAATAACCCATTCATTGCCCTGCTCAGAATTCTACTGTCTCCTTATTCGTGGAGGGAAAGGGACAGTATAGGAGATGGAGTGAGTTAAAGTCATCCCTTTTTGTCCCTTCCCTCCTCTTTCATTCCCTTCCCATAAGAAAGGGGAGAAACATTCTTCCTCCCACGAAAAAGAGGGAGGAACTGAAGTGTTTTTGTCCCCTTTCCAGAGGCAGCTGCCCAAACCAGTGAACCATCTACCCTCTGTTTCCATACATCTCTCTACTTGTAGTAAGTTATCACAGCCCACAGCCGTCTATCATGTCTCCTCTGAAAGCTAGAAGCATATTTTGACTCCCTGGTGTCCTTGAAGGTTTCTGTATAACTGTTAGATTTGAGTATATGGTTATGGTTTTCCTCAATAACATTTTTAGTTAATTTTGCAGATTTTCATCAGTATACAATTGTTGTCATTTGCTTAATTGACATAATCCATGCCATGGTTCTGATCTAGCATTTTTTTCAACCAATGCCCAAAATACATACCTGGATTCAGCCAAACTTTCTAGTTTTAAGGAGCTAATTGCTAGGCTTTGGTTTTGGTGTAGTCTAGTCTTTGAATCTATGTCTTTAAAAAAAGGAGAGCATGTGTAGGCAACTGACATCTGGGAGGAGTATTTTGTATTGATCCATATTTTTCTCCTGTGATTTAGTAATAATTTGATCATGGTATTTGCCTAGATGAGACTGTGACATGGATGCTTCAGTCATTTATTCAGTGACTGACTAATTACAGTGTATTACACTTGGGCTTCTAGAAGCCTAACGTGAAACATCCTCACATTTTACATTGTAGGAAAGTGTGTGCACAGAGTCTAAATCAATTGTATTCTGGCTCTAAAACTGGTGTAAAGAAAATCAGAATTAAAAAAAAAACCTACTCTCTCTTCCTTTTTGAGTCGAGTTCTGTGCTTTTCCCTACTTTGCACTGCCGGCTTTCAGCCCAGGTGCTGCAGCAGCTGAGAGAGCCCATCAACACTGTCATCCAAAAAGGTTGAAAATAACAGAACACCGCCCTGCAAAACCAGGAGATGCTGGCCTGCAGAGACCACTTTATGCTGTCCTGATTGGGACCCCCTATGCTAGATGAGATGAAAATAGAGGAAGTTCAGAAGAGGAAAATTTTGTAAATTACCAAAGCAATAGGAAGGTTATTCAATAAAAAGATATGTCTGAAAGTTTGAAGGTTGAGAGAAAATAGATTGAAACCTATAAAACCCAGAAGGATATGGATAAGGTGAGCAATAACTGAATCATCAAATCCTGGGATAGAACAATTAGAGGTTCTCTTTTAATGCTTGAAAGGTAAATTTTATACTGGTGAGGAGAAGTAAACACACTTAATAACAATTCATTTCTCCAAAAGCCATTTGATGCTAACTGTATTGATTAAAAGTACTTACTTAGGCAGTCAAGCTGAACTTGGGATATTAAAAGAAAAGGAGAACGTAGATATATACCTCAGACCTGTGATTTTAATAGCAAGGAGAAAAGGTTTGATATTTGATGCCTTTGTGAGAGAGAGAAACTATGGGCCTTATAATGGTCATTCTTATTTTGACCTCCCATCTTTGGACCTTTGTATTGTCTGTAAGCAACTCCACTAAAGAGTGAACGTGAGAATTACAAGCAAATAAAATACCAACTGAGTTATTTTATTACCTAATTAATTAGTTATAGTTGATAAGGTCTTAGAGGAAGAGTTAAAATTTCTCACTAAAAGGAGATTTTAACATTATCTGATATTAAATATTTGTCACAGCGTGTTCATACTTACCCCATTGCTAGTACGATTAATAGTGGAAATGAGTATTTTATATATGCATATTAAATAGATTATTCATTCTTTTATTTCATAATGTAAGATAAATTTTCAGCCCATTTTATTATATGATATTTTAAGCTATATCGTACCATACAATAAATATCAATAGAAGGCCAACAGACTATACTGGAAATACTTGGAACAAATTTGGTAGATTGTGTCTGTTTACACACTAAATCTTTATCATTTGAGGAATACTGAGTAATTGCACCAAAGGTGATTGATTACTAAATCTATTAATTAGATGCAAAGTATTAATATTTTCTTTTCAAAAAGTCAACAAAGCATAATTATCACACAAATCAGCAGTGAAGAGATACGTGTTTCAGGACACTAGAAGAAATCACACCAAGTCCCTTATTCTTGAGAACCATGATCATTACACAACACTCTTGTCCTGGGTTTGTTTCACTGACTAGAAATAAAATGCCGGCGGGGGTGGGATTTGTTTACTTCTATTTAAGCATGGTTAGAATTAGAATCTGGAAAATGTTTTAATTGTACAGCCTTGCAATTATTACAATCTAAATATCAGAGGAGTTAATAACATCCATTAATTTCAAAATTATCTTGCTTCCATTTTGGTGAAGCCAAATATAAATTGTTTTTGGCAAAAGGAAGAACTAGTTTTACCTGACATCTTTGCAAGGCCTGTACTGGGTTTTTTTTTTCTACTAATGCACGGAATATCTAGCTGGATTCAGCCAAATTTGCTAAGTGTCAGATAAGGATAATTTAATGTTTTAATATTAATTTTAATAAATTAACAATTTAATATTTAAAGCTTACTGTCTAACGTGAACTATGAATAAGTTGCCTGATTTTTAAAAAGCAATTTTATTTCACTTATTTTTTTTTTAAATTAAGAACTTAAGCTCTAAAGATTTGGGATAATTCTGATTTCATGATTCTTGAAAATGGGCTACAGTACATGGAAAATGTAAAAGTTCACTTAGATGTATAAATTTTTTTCTATATGAAGCCAAACATATTTTTTTGAATCTTTGATAATTTCCTCATGTATTTTAGCTTTTCCCTAAATCTGTTTTCTCCTCAGCCTTATTTCCCACACACCTTCAAAAGAGATCACTGTTGCCAGTCTGCTTAAGAATTTCAGTGAGTAGATGCACTCAAATCATCAGATTTAAAACCGTGAACAGGCACCTTAATGTACATACTTGGTGATAATAAAATGCAAGCTAAGTGCCTATGGTGTGAGGATCATGGGAACTGTATTTGACATAGTGTCTGGGATCACCTTTTTCATCTGTCTGCCATCCTTCGCTTCCAAGATTTCATTTTTCTTGCTTTGACTGACCAGTTGCATAAATAACTTGAAAGAAAAGCTTCTGATTCAACATCTACTTATAAAACTGTTAATATGATTATAAAGCAAATACCTGATACTGATAAATAGTCAGATAAATGAAGAGCTTTCATTTTGAGAAGGAACATTCTACTTCCACATTATAATCAGATTGAATTTTAAAAGTGAGTTACCAACCTTGCTCTCTCTTTAGCAGTTATTAGCATCTAAAGAAAGTCAAAAGAGAACAGGCAAACTGTGATCTGCCTGCACACCTTCAGTCAGCTTTTGAAAGTCCTCCTATTTGCAAGTGTCTCAAATAATTACTGAACCACTCACACACAGATTCCACTAAATGAAGTCAGTAATCGTGGAAGCTAATCAAAAGTTCATTGAATCAGCAGGGAGTGTAATAAAGGTACTCGTAAACCAAAGAAATGTTGTCTTTTGCTTAAAAAAAAAAAAAAAAACTGCATACCTCACTGATTCTGAGTGGGAAATTCAGCTCAGAGAGAAGCTGTGGCTCTATACACCTGACCCTGGGAGGTGAGTCATAAATTATGTCATATGCTCAAGCAAACCAAGGCAACATGGTGAGTCCATCACATTGAACTTGATAGAGCCTTCCATGTGGAATTTCTGCCTTTCTCTTTCCCTAATAGCCCCTCCTGTTGGACTTGAGAGAACTTAGTCAATAGTGATCCTGGTTGGAAAGCCATCCCCTTTGAGGTATCAGTTATGAACACATTGCCATTTACTACCCCACGTGTATCTGTGTTTTAATAGAGAGCTCCAAGACCTAAAAGATTCTGAGACCTGAAGGACTGGTGGTCTACTGGGGAGAATCTCAGGAAACAGACCAGTTGCTACACTTTGGGGGGCACATCTCTGCCTGCTCTCAGGGTTCCCTCTTCAAAAGTGTTTCAGAAAGTTGGAAAGTTTCCTTTTTCTCTATTTCCAACCTTATTCGTGGATTTTCTCCCTATACCTCTGTAAGGGATGTTCAAGGGTTCTGTTACTTTCATCATAATGTAAGAGAAGGTAACGAACTTCTGAGTTTCAACAGAAGAAGAAATAGCTTAAAATCTGAAAACTAAATATATTCAGAGCTGGAGGAGTGTTTTTCTCCAATTGTAAGTTTCTGGAATACTATTTAATTTTTTTAGTTAGTACTGCTCTCAAATATCTAAGGTAATTTTATTATTGTATTTAGCCCATTTCAATAAGAAATCCACTTCTGGAATATTTTAGCTGTAGAATCTCTGTGCATATTTTTAATTTCTGTGTAATTCTTCTCTCTCATCAATCCTAGCCTACCCCCCACCCCCGCCAAAAACGAAATGCTTTTCCAAGACCACTTGAGCATTATATTTTACTCAAAGTGTGACTCAAAGACCAGAATCACCTGGGATCTTGTTAAAAATGCAGACTCTCAGGCCTCACTCCAGGTCTCCTGAATCAGAATTTGCATTTCAGCAGGATCACCAGATGATTCACATGTGCATGTGAAAGTTTGGGAAATGCCGCTCTAGAGCGTGCCTTAAGAGAGGCAGTGTAACATAGTGGTTAGGAAGGTTCTGGATCCGAAATGCTTAACTCAAATCCCAACCCCATCACTTACCAGCCTTGTTGCCCTGGGCGAGTTACTTAACCCCTCAATGCCTCTATTTTTTAATGTATAAAAATGAGAATACTTATAGCACCTACATCTTTGGATTCTCATGAAGATAAAATGAGTAAGTGTATGTAAAACACGAAAATGCTGGCACATAAGTACTATTTAAGTTTGGGTCACTTATTATTAAATATGATGATTATATTTTCTTTATTATATTATCAAGTATAATAATAATTATTGTCACTATTTTAGTCACTTATTATTAAATATGATTATTATATTTTCTTTTTTATTAATTAAATATAATAATTATTGTCACTATTATTAAGAAGAGGAAGTCTTTTTTTGTCTTTTTGATAAAACGTATTGAATAAATGACATCTAAATTACTGAGAAAATTGCAGTAGTTTAAGAACAAAAGGCATATATTTATTCTATTTTTTTTAATTGTGTGGTTCTAATGAGGCCAAGGTTTAATGCCCTTGTCAATCCATTACCTTTTCATGGAAAAACAATAACAACAACAAAACAAGGAACAAAATCCATTTTTCACTGGAGTTTCCAGTAGAGAAACTCTCCCACTCCCCATCCCCTGCTGAAACCCCTGCCTTTAAGCCATCCCCGCCTCCCTCTTAACCCCAGGAAGTCATCTCACAAATGCCTGGTGTTGCCTAAAAGTCCATATGAGAAAAAAACAAAAAATCTGTCAGGCACAGCACCAAACAAGGAGCATAACAACAGTGAGGAAGGGGTGGGAGTGCTGGAATGTTCTGATGAGGTTTGGGTCAGTTTTAAAGATGTCTCATGGTCGTTTATCACCAGTTTTGCAGCCACCTGTGTTTTTGAAGTAGGTTTTCCCAATTTGTATTTTGGAACAGAATGACATCCTACTTCAGCACTCGTTATAGAAACCGAATTATAAATCAGATTTGACTATGAGTTTAAAACACCATAAAGTTCATATTTTTTATTTAGAATGCATTCTCTAGAAACTTTAATATTTATAATTGTTCTCTAAAGTGCTACCTTAATGCTTTTATACTTTACCCACTTTTTCTAAGAGATTTTGTTAATTACATAAGCATTGTATCTGCCGTTATACTGTAAGGTGAATATGTGTACGTATATGGGTGTGTCACCCTGTCCTGGAGACACAGAAGTACAGAGGCTTCTTGGTGAAGGGCTGTGATTGCCTGGCAGTCTGAGAGGCAGTGACCTAGAGTGTTGCTGAGTCTTTGTCCAATGGATGGGCCTAAGGAGAGAAGGAAATATGAATATGAAACTAATGAGCTGGAAACCAGGGGGATCAGAAGTTAGAGATAATTCTAAGTGGAAGGTGAGAGGCTGAGTCTGACTTTTTATAGGGTCTCTGTGCTGGGACATGGCAGGCAGGGAGCAAGTAAAGGCACCAGCCTTGAATGGGTTGTGTGTGTTTGTAGGTATTCAGGTAGAGAGGGCAGAAGCTGGAGAAGTAGAATTCTAACATGAATTTTTGGAATTGATTTTTTGACAAACTATGAAAACTCCAATTTATCAAATAAATTGCATGTCAGTCATAAGAATAGATTTTTTAAAAAATATTATGTTTACTTTCTAGCTCCAAAAAACTGAAATTATCCTAACAAGATAGTTAATAATAAAGTCAGTTCATAAGTGGAACAAGACAATAAGCAACAATTCTTATTTTCAAGATAAATATTTGTATTTAACAAATTTTAGATATAACCATTTATTTTTTTAAAGAATATTTTTACTTTATTGCTTCCAGAAGACTCTGTTACAATGCATGCCTATTTTCTGGGAATAAAAGTAGGGCTGTGAGATAGAACATCTCATTTTCACATTTGAATAGTGGCTGAGAGCCCATATGAGATGACATAAAATAAAATCTCTGTGGAAAAGAGACAGATTTTGTCTATGTTCCTACAGTTTTATTTTATTTTATGTAAAATCAAACATTACAATATGCGTCCCTAACTTATCATAATCTATTTAGAGTTAATGTTGTATTATTCCATGTAAAATGTTATTGTTGTCATATATTTATTATACCTACATACATATAAACGTTATAAATTGTTTTTATTTGTATGTAATATGTTGCTTTTCTCTGGCTGCTTTCAAAATTTCTCTTTGTATTTGTTTTTTATTCATTCAGCTATAATATATCTAGGTGAGGATTTCTTTATATTTATCCTGCTTAGGGTACTCCTAGATCTGTAAGTATATTTTTCACCAAATTTGGATTGTTTGGAAGTATTCTTTCTCTCCTCACTTTCTGGGACTTCAGTTACTTGTGTGTATGACTGCTTGATTTTTTCCCACAGATTACTGAAACTCTGTTCATTTCTTAAAATACCATTTCTCTGTGTAATGGAGATAGGATACCTTCTACTGATTTGCCTTCAAGTTCATTGACCCTTTCTTTATGCTATCTTCAATCGACTGTTGATTCCACTTAGTGAATTTTTCATTTCAGATTGTGTAATTTTTAATTCTGAAATTACATTTACTCCTTTTTATAATTTCTTTTGCTTTTCTGAGATTCCTCATCTGTTTCATCATTATGACCATACTTTCTTTGATATAGTTGAGCTGCTTTAAAGTCCTTGTCTGCTAATTCCAATGTGTGGTCATCTTGGGGTCAATTTCTATTGACTCTTTTTCTCTTGACACTAGGTCAAATTTTTCTGGTTTTTTCCATATCTAATTTTTAAATTATATTGTGGATGGTTATGTTGTCTTCTTTTAAAGGGTGCTGAGTTTTGTTTTGGCAGGTTGCTAAGTTAGTAGCAGAAAATTGGCCACATGAGATTTGCTATTATTTATTCACTAGGGCAGTTATTTTGACTTTGAACTTAATTCAAGAATGTGCCTCTTACTTTAAGGCATATTCTTATTTCTAAGCTGTAACCTTTCTGAGGTCTCAAATACCTTGAATGCCCAAGGTGCTCTATGAGGTAACTCCACTCTGAGTTAGAACTACAAAGCCTTCTAGCACTACACAACCTCTGATATCACCATTCAACTCTTATCCTTGTAGCAGATGATCTCTGATAGGCCTTACAGATTCTTAGCCTGCATATGAGCAGACCAATCCTCAGAAAAGGACCCACAGTTAGTGAATATACACACAGATGTTTACCTCCTCCCACCATCCTCAACTCTACCATGTATAAATTCTGTGACCTCAGGCAAACACATTTTCTTTGTGCCTTCATTTCCACAGTTTTTAGTTTGGACTGAAATTTTTCTAAAGTTCCATTGTGATTTAAAACAAAAGAAAACAAACATATATTTACCTTCTTTTAATAATTAATAGCAATAGACGAAAAACTAATTGTTTATATTTTTCTTGAACTTATTTACATTTTCAGCTCTTAGCATTGACACAAAGGAAGCCTAACTGGGAAATGGTTAATGATTCTTTGAGAGAAAAGGTAGTAGAACAAGAAGACTGAGTAGTAATGGCTGAAATTGTACTATTAGAAGCAAGGCTCTGTTTTGTGCAAGACTAGATTTTTTAAATAAGAATAAATTTAAATCAAGTAATTAGATATTAATTACCACCTATCAAGAATACAGAATTTAGTATAAAACTGACATTTTTCATCTTAGTTCTACCTCTCAAAGCTGTGTAAATTTGAGGAAGTTAATTTCTCTTCACTTTAGTTCTCTTATATGTAACAAAAGATAATGCATGTCAGCCCCATGAGTGGATTTTTTCATGTCTTTACATATTATATTCACCTTGTAGAAAGAGGAAATAGAAAATTATCCTAAGCACAGAGAAAAGAATGAGGTCAATTGATAAGTGAAAAAAGAAATTATACCAAGATTCATGTTGTCACAAAAAGCACTTGTATATAGCAAGGTTAATATTATATTTTCCCTGTTTTTGTAGAAATATGTATATTATCTAAAAGCATAAAATACACTGCCAAAAGTTTTGTTTTTTTCATTGTGGTAAGAACACTTAACATGAGGTCTACCTTCTTGCAATTTTTCAAGTGTACCATGCAGTATTATTGACTACAGACTCCAAAGTTAATAGTATTATCTACTTTAGAGAGTCGTCGTGATAAACGAGAATACGCCTATACAGCAACTAGTAAAATGGGTAGGCACTCTCCACAGGTTAATTCCTGCCCCACTTTGTGTGCAAGGCTCTATTTCTGCAGCTGATACTCTGACTTGTTTAAGGCTTTGTCCCTGATGAGATCCTGTTCTGTTAGTGTTTAAAGCTACAATGGCTGCCAGAACCTGCTTGCAAGTCAACTGTTAAGTACGCTTTTGAAGTACGTGTTGAAATTGACCCAACATATCTCTTCCTCTTTAAAAATCCTTTTGAAATTTCCCACTTTGGGCCTCTTGGCTTAATATTTCCCTGCTGACTAGAACTTAGGAGAATATGTAAATGTATAATATCTACTCTAAATTTCCATGCAAGTCCATTTATGAAAATAAGACTTTCACAACCTGTATAGGATGCATCAAGGAAAGTGTTCCTCGTGACCCTATGTTTTCTGTCATTGTTTAATGATATCTGACAGAAAGACTTCCCCAACCCCATGCTAACTCAGGTGTGTTTTTTAGGCACTCATTATAAGCAAATCTATTCAAAGGCCCTTTTAAAAAAAAAGAAAAAGTAAATTGTGTCTCTATTGGCCATACAATTACCACTTAATATCTCAGAAAACCCAAGGAGGCCACACTGGTATGATTTCCTCTTACCACAACTATGTAGCTTTTACCCCAGTAAGCTACACAAAGATGTTCAGTGGAAATGACTTTCTTTTTATTATTCTCCCTATCTTTTGTGCCTAGAGAGCCAGTCTTGCTGATCTGTATCTTGTTTCCAGGGTTTTCTCAAGAGTCCTTCTTATAGATGGGAATCACATCAGCAATCTCCCAGTCCTCTGGCAAGGTGACTGTTTGCAACAACAGTTTACACATTTGGCCGACAGTTCCACAATTTCACCCTTGAGTTCCTTCAAAACTCTTGGGTGAATGCCATCTGGCCCCAGTGATTTATTTACGTCCAATTTGTCGACTAGACTTGGAATACCTTATATACTCTTCCCCTTTTGATGTATTACTTCTGACTGTATAATTCCAACTTTCCTCCTTTCTCTCTCTTTACTGATCATTTTTATTGCTCTTAAAGTCATTGTGCTAAAATAAGATTCCCCATTTCATGAACTTTGCTTGATACTGTGTAAAATCGTATTTTGTTTTTGTTACTCAAATTACATGGCCAAGCTAAGTATTTCACTTTTGTTACTCAAGTTATATGGCCAAAGTATGAACAGCACTTCTAGGTAAAATTTTGGTTTAAGTGATCATTGGAACTGAGCCATCAAGTTGAAAGGATGGAAGAAAATAAATGTCTCCCAGTCTGTCCTTTTATTATAATAACTAACCATTCCCAGAGAATAGGAAAGGGTCAATGAAACAGGACTTTCTACCAATATGACCTTGGCCAGAAAAGGCAAAAATTCTCATTTCAACCTTTGTAGATTGAGTTAAACAATGCAGATAAGCATGCAGTTTGTTATCTCCCAGTGTGGTTTAATGCTTTGTTTTGAATGGAATGCTCCTAAAAGAGTCTGGGTATATTCTTAAACTTGATTTGGTTTTTATTTCTCAAGAGAACAGTTGTTTGTTCTGATGGCCCTCTCATTTTGAAAATTTACATACTTCCTATTTGAAGCACTCCCCAAATTTTTCAGTTCATGGAGTAATTCTTTCCTTCTTGTTCCTCACTTCCTGCCAAGAGCCATTGGTGTGTACTGTTTGGTAATTGCCACTGTTTAGCCCTCTGAAGGGCCTTTATTCAAGTGTTAGATTTAGTGATTCTAGTTACTGTTGTTCTGGTACCCATAAAAAGGCAAATGATGAGCAGGCTTTCAACAAACAGTCCTTTATTGGGGCCCAAACTATCCTGGACTAACTCCACCCTAAATCATTGTGGCATACAACTGTAGAAACTCAAAAAGGTTTGAATAGTAACAGGAACTCCAAAGTAACAAAACAGCCAGTGTCCCCTCGTGTCCTCTGGCATCACCATCCGGTGAGGACAAATTAGGTCGCTTTAGCATTAATGCCTGCCTATGCGAGGTCTGTCTGATCAGTAGAACCTCAACTCCCTCTCTGAGACCTTCCCACAATGTTTCTGGGACAGTAGGAGCAGTGTGGTCTGTCAGCGTCAGTCCCCATCCAAGCTCAGCCTAGTTCTTCCTATGCTACGTGAGTGTCCCATTGTCAACGTCCTCTAATCAAGAAGTTGCTTGGACAGCCTCACCACAGCCTTTTCTGATAGTGTCCATCACACTGCTAATGTATGTGCATAAGGTGCTGTCTTTCACTGTTCCCAAAGCTTCCAGTCTCCCAGATGTTAAAGTGTACTTGGATTCTCTGTAAAGGTTGAGAAAATGGTTAGATCTCCTAAACCTTCTTCCTTAAAAAAGCAACACTGGGGCCGGCCTGGTGGTGTAGTGGTTAAGTTCACGCACTTTGCTTCTGTGGCCCGGGGTTCGCAGCTTCGGATCCTGGACACAGATCTACACGCTGCTCATCAAGCCATGCTGTGGCAGGTGTCTCACATATAAAGTAGAGGAAAATGGATACGGATGTTAGCCCAGGGCCAATCTTCCTCAGCAAAAAGAGGAGGATTGGCAATGGATGTTAGCTCAGGGCTAATCTTCCTCACACACACACACACACACACACACACACACACACACACACAAAGCAACATTGCTCAATCCCAGAGAATGACATCTTTCCTAAAATCACCTCTTTCATCTGCTCTCTTAACGCTCTTTCCCTAATGGCTTCAAACTAGATCAAAAGTTTGGGTGAGTGTAGATGCCAAGATGTTACCCCTATTCCACTCATCATTGTCCTTATTAGTCTTATGTCTCTTTACTTACACATACACACACACACACACACAAATAAGCCTATAGCATATTAACTAATAAACATAGACCAAAAGATTCCCAGAAGATTTACCCACCAGTTCTAAAAACAGCCTAGCTCTTAATATAGGCTCAGCAAGGACATCCTTCCTTATTAGCATTTATCCAAGGTTCCCCTTGGCAAACACAACATTCCTCTTTGTAGTTAATAAAAAGAGTTCATCCTTGTTAGAACTCTTATAAATGCTAGTAATGACCTGGCATCCCTTTAAGAATTAGAAGGTGGGTCTAAGACACTAGAACTTGGATTTTCAAAATGCAGATACATATCCAGAAGCATTGCATGAGCACTAATTCACCTTCTAGAAATTTCAGGTTGATCGATATTTACTGAGATTATGCATAGCCTAATTACTATCTATAATGAATTTCCTAATTTCCAGGCAACTTGCCATTCTTCTTGGGGTGATGGAGAGGGTATTCCTTTCTGGCCTCCTGCTTATTGCAATAGTCAAGCCTTACTTGCTGTTTGTCAGCAAAGATAAAAATGATATCATGACCATAACTACTATTAGTGCTACTCTCCTTATTAATACTGCCTTCATTTCTTCTCACTTACCATGTGCCAGGCTTTACGCTAAGCACAATCCATTATAGCATCTCGTTAAACCCCCACAACATTTTGAAATAGATTATGTTTGCACTTTCCAGATGAGAATACTCAAAGTCACTGTACCATCAAACTTAACAACCACCAACTTCTCTAAAGAGGGAGATTGGTTGACACAGCACCGTCTAGTTCTGTACTATCCAGTAGGGTAGCCACTAGCAACATGTGGCTATTTATATTTAAATTAATTAAAATGAAATTAAAGTTTCTTTTCTCAGTTGCACTGGCCCTATTTCAAATGCTCAATAACCACATATGTTAGTGGCTACCATACTGGACAATAAGGACTATAGAATATTTCCATCATCACAGAAAGTTGTGTTGAACAACACTGATAGTCCACTCTCATCGTTGCCACCATTGTTCTCCTTTCAGCTGAAGGCATCAGTGTGCTGAGTTTTCCTGCTACATTCATCTTCTCTGCCTTCTAGTGCCCTCCCATCCTGCTGACTGATTCCAACAAATGTTAACACAGCCTTATCTATTTGTGAGTATATCTTCCTTTCATAGGTTCCATAATGCACTTGGTTATTGCTTAGCAAGAAAACATGGAATTTGAACCATTCTTCCAATTATGAATAATCGCTTCACTAGTGTCCAATTTATGCTCTGAAATTCTGTTGCCATTTCTTTCTGCATTTGCAATAAATTTTGTTTCAGAGTGAATCATAGGGTAATCTTTTTTTTTTTTTTTTTTTTGTGAGGAAGACCAGCCCTCAGGTCACATCTGTTGCCAATCCTCCTCTTTTTGCTGAGGAACATCGGCCCTGGGCTAACATCCATGCCCATCTTCCTCTACTTTATATGGGATGCTACCACAGAACGGCTTGACAAGCGGTGTGTTGGTGCGCGCCTGGGATCTGAACCTGTGAACTCCAGGCCGCCCCAGCGGAGCGTACGCACTTAACTGCTATGCCACCGGGCCGGCCCCCATAGTGTAATCTTTTGGAGGACATTTTAAACAACAGTTAAACTCATCATGTGTTGTACCAACCATACCCCTAACTCAAAGGTCCTCAAACGCACAAAAGTGACAACTGCTGCCTGGATGACAGTAATTAAAACTTGCTATAAATGGTGAAACACATCCCGATTTCAGAGCTGTATTTCAGTGTGAAAAGAAAAATTCATCTTGGGATTAACAAAATGTAAAAGTTTTGAATCTAAACTCTACCATTGAAATCTGTGTCACTGTAAACAATTTATCCTACCTCTTCAAGCCTATTTCCTAATCATTCAAGTACAGCAATGTCTGTCCCACAGGATAATTGTGTTAGCCAAATGAAATAATACATGTAAATGACTCAGCACTTATTAAGCACCTGTTATGTACTAGGTATTGTGCTGTAATTTGGAAACACCTAGATGAATAAGAGTTGGTCTTATTCTCAAATAACTCACAGTGTAAGATGGGAGACAAACATGAAAATAAATAACATATTGTAGAATAATAAGTATTACAGTTACTGAGTGAAAGGCTTGTGGTGTGGCACCAAGGAAAGAGTGACTGGTAAACTGCTGGAGATGCACAGAAAGGCAGCTAAGGGAAGCTTATTAGAGAGGTATGTGAATGGGAATTCCCTCACTCCT
The DNA here is from genome assembly GCF_020826845.1 of Diceros bicornis minor. Lineage (NCBI taxonomy): Eukaryota > Metazoa > Chordata > Mammalia > Perissodactyla > Rhinocerotidae > Diceros > Diceros bicornis. Next base: position 16,160,339 of record NC_080742.1, on the reverse strand, counting down.
CCTTCAGCCTTGAGTGAATGTCTCAGAGCAGAGGCAATGAATGGTTTTGTTAGGAAATTTTTTATTTTTATGGATTGTCAGGAGCAAGAATGGGTCATTTCAGGAGTCTTTACATTAGTTTGCTTCAAAATAGAATAATAGCCTTTCACTATATTAGTCTTAGGAAATAGAATGGTAGCAACATCTTCACTCTCTCCTGCCCCCAAAGCAGCTATCTTTAGTTACTCACCTGAAATAATGGAGAATGGATTTATACTTCCTGATCTTATCACTTCCTTTTATTAGGATTTTATCGTTTTTTGCAAGAAAAAATGAGAATGCATTGGTAGGTTTTCAGTGATCACCATTCAATGCTTTATGTCTATTATCTCATTTAATCCTCACAAGTTTGAAATTATTTCAGGAGACAAAAAAGTATTTAGAATATGCCACTCTAACCCGTGCCTAATATAACTTAGGAAACCTACAGAACAAAACACTCTTCTTGACCATAACAAGCCCTAGAATAAAATGATTTTGTGTAAATAATTTATATAGTGTTTGAAGCATTTAATTAAATTAAAAATGTCAATATTTATTTCCAAAGTGTGCGTGTAACATGTATGATACATATTTAATACGTGTCTCTAATGTAGAGTTCCTCCTTTGTAACAGATACCCTCTGCATTCTTGGGCTCAGCCCTGGCTTACTACATCGGTGCCTCACTCACCCATCCTACCCCCACATCATGCCATTGCCTGTGGGGATCTTTTGCATCCCTTAGAATTCCACTAGGTAATCTTCATTGTTCCAACACATTCACTTCACTTCAGACCATGTTATACCTTGTCAACAACTACATTGTTGTTGCTTCAGACATTTGTTTGCTCTCACACAATGGCTGCGTTCCTGCATCCAGCAGCTGACATCCATGGTCACTCTTACCCAAGATGCAGATTTCCATTCTTCTCTGTTCTGCTCCCCAGGGCTGGGAGTCCCGCCTCACCCACTCTCATCAATAGCCCTGCCTCCCAGATATTCCTACCCACCTTTGAACCTCGATACCTCATCAGCATACAAAGCATTGGACCATGTCCCACCCCCAAAGCTGAAACATTGAAATATTAAAGCTAACAACATTCAAACTTCACTTTGTCATTGTGAGAGTAATTGTGGCTCACGTTCAAGGTCTTACAGAACATCTGGTTAAATCTTTACAGACCTTTAAAACCATTATCACCAGCGCTGACAATCTACCTGCTCCTATTTGTGGGGCTGAGGATGTCTTCTTTATGGTGAATGGTGCTGCTTTGAGACTCCTTGAGACATTTGTCAGAAATGCATCTTTCCATTTTACAACTTAGAGTCAAAAAATGGGAACAGAGGAAATATATTTGATGCTAAATTACATAATATTTTCCTTCCATAGAACTAGCCTTATTATTTTAAACTTGAGGCATTATGTTATAGCATCTAGTGCATACAGAAAGAATTGTTCTTAAAATTTCTCTACTTAATGTATTCTGTATTCAGAGCTAGCATAATAATGTATTTATTTCATTTTTGAATATATTATAAATCTTTTGAAAAAAAGTCTAACCATTTTTGAAGACTGCACCCTATTCCGACACCTCCTCACTGACCTCAGTGTTCCACCCAGCAGTACAGCTTAGCACATTTAGATGGAGTTAAGTATGGAGAATTTATACAGTTCTATAGGTCTTGCGAGTCCCTGCTTAGAATAAAATAAATTAACAGCATGAAGGTATGATTGAATCTTATTCCTATTTATCATTAGCTGAAAAAATAGAGGAAGATGAGACACAGGCTTTAAATGAAACCTTAAAATAATTCCTGGATGTATATAAATAAAGGCATTATACAATTTTTAAAAGATTGGTAGGTAGTTTCATGATTTCCTAAGTTGAACCTTTTTATGAAATCTGTTGTCATATAGCTCCATCCATCCCTGTCTCACTTAGGTTAAATCAGGGCATGTATTTTTCAGATAATAGAATCTGTGAAACCTCATTATTTAAAGGTCTGAAATAATTATCAGTTGAAATTTCTGAAGAGATATCTTACTAACTCCTAGTATTTACCTATTTTATGTATTTTGCTCTTGAGTACTATAAAAAGCATGCTTAACGTTAATTTTAAACAACTGTCAAAATTATTTAACCTTTTGTTCTGAAATCAGATGCAGGTGACGTGCTTGCCAAACCTGGGGTTGCAGGGCTGGGTCTGCCCAAATTTCAGAAACAGCAAGCAGAGTATGTGTCTACCTCTTCTATGCTAAAGGGAAAAGTGTGTGTGTGTTGTGTTGTGTGTGTGCCCACGTGCATATGTATGTTATGAGTGGATGAACGAATGGGTGTGTTTTCAGAAAGAAAAATCTTCTGTTTTATTTCTATCGTTCCCTCCTTTAGTCTTTTAAAATTAGAAGTTAATAGATTTTCCCTATTAATAGAAAGAATACATACTTTATATGAAATATAGAAAATAAAAATGTATAAATAATAAAATCAAACTCAACCACAATATTACCATTCAGAGAAAACTACTCTTAAATTTTAGTTTATTTCCTTCCAGTCTTTTCTCTGTGTATGTACTTTTTGGTGTTTTTGTTAAACAAACTAGACAATTATTTTGGATATGCTGTTTGATATTCTGCTTTTTTACATAATAATATATTTATGTATTATTCTTTTCCCTGTGCCACTAAATATTTTGCATAACGTGAATCATATTTTATCACATTCAGTTTAACCATTCCCTTATTTATGGGCATTTGTGTGGTTGCCATCTTATTAAAATAATGCTTCACTCCTGGACATCAATCTTTCCGCACATCAGTTGCCTTCTAGGATGGAATACTGAGGGGAAACATGCCCCAATTTGCCTCACTATTATTTGTGTAGCTTCTTACTAAAGGTCTGCAATGGCTTGAATATGTTCCCACTGACTTTAAAAGATGCTGTATAAATTCACTATTTATAATAGCCAGACGATCCTTGGTTGTGTCTAAGCACAACACAGATTCTGAGTAAAAGTTAAAATAAGTCCTCAGCCTTGGCCATTCTTGCTTTCTCCACAATCCACCAAACTCTTACAAGGGTACCCTTGGTCTTCTGGAATTGCAACATCCAAAGATTCCTTCTCTTCCTTGTCCTGTGTGTAGCATGTGACATTATTGACCTTGTGACCAATACCTTCCTTGAGAGCCCCCACTTTCTTTCCTGGTGCTCTTCCTACGTCTGAACAGTCTCATCTTCTTTTGCTGGTTCAACTTCCTTCTCTTTTAAAGGTACACATTTTGCCCTGAGCTCCCCCCACCACGCCCACGGCCTCAGCTACTTCTTCTACAATGACTCTCAGATCTATGTTTCCAGAGAAAAATTGTTTTTGAACCTCAGAATCCCACTGCCAACAGCTTATTAGCCACTCTCACTAATGGCATCTCAATGTCTATATATGCAGAGCTGAACTTACTGTCCTCTTCTTCCACTCTGCCTCACCCAAACCTCTAATGTTCCTCTAATGTTGTGGTGATTGAATAACCATTTTTTGTAATGTTCTAAGTGCAAGGCTGCATAATTGTGGACTATAAATGAATCTGGATAATTTCAGACACCGTTTTCTTCCACTAATGGATTGGATCTTTTGTCAAATTCAGTTGACCTAAATTATATATCAGGCCAATGTCATTTGTTTGGATATATAAATTGGTCCTTACACAGATCAGAGTCCTAAAATGTTTAAGTGCTAAACCTAGAAAGGGAAGAGCCTTAAAAAACTATCCAGTCCAATTTTTCTCGTTTCATGGTTAAGGCAACCAAGGCCAGAAGAGGAAAACTGATTTTGTCAAAATCACACAGCTACCTGGTGGCAATCTGACACCAGAAGAGATGTACCTTGACCCAGATAACAGTGACCTTTCCAGTAACCCTGCCTCCCTCCGTGTGCAGAATACAATTATTGAGATATTAAAATGTTCTCATTAGTTGAGAAGGTTTTCAGTCTCTAAAAAATGACAGAAAGTGGAGATGGTGGTTATGAACTTTTTAAAACCATTTATAGGTTCCTTTTTCAGGCTTCAAAAATTGGAAATTTGTGAAAAATCAAGAGAAACATTCGGCTGAAGTTCACATTGGTGGTATTTCTGCAAATAGGAGGTCTTACAAAACAATTTAGGTTTAAAAGCTTGAAAACAATGTTTTCTCCCTCAGATAACAAACTGTTCTCAAATATTTTGGAATTGCTTTTTTTGTATATGTACACCTTTGATGGTTCCTAGGTGCCTATAAAATAAAGTCTAAGCTCTTAATCACATGCAGAACACCTCACAATCCGCCCCAATCGAATGTTGTCGTTTCCTCTTCTGTGACCCACCCCAGGAACCTGCTTCAGACACTTAAGATCTTTGCCATTCCCCAAAATAATATCTCACGCCCCACTCCTGCTTGTCATGCTGTTTCTTTTATTTTAAATTCCCTTCCTTCCCATTCTCATCCCTCCTCCCTGACTTCCAAAGGTCCGCTCATTCTGTATAGTGCAGCTCAGTTGTCACCCATTACCTCCTGAGTGAAGCCTCCAGTGTGCCCCAGACAGAAGGAATCCCTCCATCCTGTATCCCCAAGCCCCCTGACCATTCCCGTCAACTTTATTAGAGACAGTTGCTTGCCTGTCTCTCTGCTGCCCCCACGCCTTGACCACAGGCTGTAACCTCTTCAGGGAGGAGCTAGTGGGTCTGATTCACCCTTCAGCTGTAGCACTCAGGGCGAAGCTAACCCACAACCCTTACTAGAGGATCGATTGTTCAAGGAATGCTGAAATAGGTCTTTCCACTGATTGTGCAAAGCTTATTTTATCAATGCATAAAGGAGGAGCCTTCTTAGATAGCACTTAGTTTAGTTCCAATCATTTTGTAGACTTGAAAGCAATAAATGTGTTGTTCTCTCACAATGCCTTAAAGTCACACTTGACAATAAGCTATCTCCACTTAATTTAAGGTTTTATTACAATATAGAAAACAGTTTCAAATTCCCAAAGCCTTGGGACCAAGATTTAAATTATAATTTTTAAAATACAATATTATAATTTGTAGCCCTATACAATCCTTACATTGTCTATCATGAGAATGTCTGGTCTACCTGGATACTAGCTCCTTGCCCATACTTATTTACATAAAGCCAAGAATCAGGATTTGATGTGCATTATTATAGACAAAAAGCTTTGTACATAATACTTTAAGAACTATTCCATTATAGGACTATCAAATGACCAAAATACATTTAAACTTATCCATGTCTTATTTTATAACTCAGCTGAAGCCCCACAGGAAAATACCGCTTAAGACTGAGGCTATTTGTCCTTCCATATAAACCCAGCACAAGAAATCACCCTCTCAAGCGATAACATTGGTACTTGAGTCAGAAAATATATACTTACAAAAGTGCTTACATTTTAATTGTTCTTTTCACTTGAGCTGTGATTTACAGTGAATTCTAGTTGGCCCATCAGCCACTGTTAGTTATTAGCCTACTGTCAAACTTTAGCTATAACATGTATACTTATTGTTGGCATACAAAAACTATTCCAAGTATCAAGAAAAGTTGATTCTTGATTTTTTTTTTTTTTTTTTTTTTTTGTGGGGAGATCAGCCCTGTGCTAACATCTGTCAATCCTCCTCTTTGTTTTTTTCTTGCTGAGGAAGATTGGCCCTGGGCTAACATCCGTGCCCATCTTCCTCCACTTTATATGGGACGCCACCACAGCATAGCTTGCCAAGCAGTGCATCAGTGCGTGCCCGGGATCCGAACCGGCGAACCCCGGGCCGCCGCAGCAGAGCACACGCACTTAACCGCTTGCCAACAGGCTGGCCCCAGATCATGCAGTGGTTTTTAACACTGGAAAAATCGAAGATAAAATAAGAAACTTAGCTCAATGGTCCAAGTTCACCAGGTTGTATCTTTTTAAACACACAATGTAAGATGTTATTTTAGTGCATAATGTAACGTGAAATGCTATGTTGTCAAATTGTGTTATGCCAGTAAAGCTCTGGAGAACATCACTCAACCCTCCTTTGATTGGTTTTGGAAAGGGGCTGTTAAATAGCACTTATTTCTTCATGCCTAAAAAATATATATCCATTTTCATAGTGGGTAAATGGCCAAAATCTCTGCTGAAATGCTTTTTATATAACATGCTGTTTTGTAACAATAACGTGTACTTTTCAGAAGCCATTTTTTTTCTGGATTATGTTTGTTCAGTGTTATGCATCTGTGTAATGCGTGTTACTGACCATCAGCATTCATATGTTTAATTATACTAATATACTAACAATAATATCATTTGTATTTATATTTATAATTTCCTTACCCAGCAATTACTAAAGCCCAAATATATTATATTCCCTTGCATATCGAGTTTCATTATCACTGTGCTTTTGATCAAATACTGCCTAGTCATCATTCTACATGGTTTTCTCTCCCACGGAGTCTGCCATAATTCTTCACTCGCTTTTATTTTCCTCAAGCAATGATTTCCTTCCAATTCTATTCTTCTTTCCCTGAGCTTTGCATTTTGTCCACTTCACAGAAGGGCAATTCATCCATCCATCCACCCATCCATCATTTACTTATTCCGGATTCATTTATTTATTCATTCAACAAAATGTGTATTGAGCATTAACTATGTACCAGACAAGTGGCAGGAATCAAATGAAAGACTATCCATAGTTACTGAATAAGACTAATTTTTTTAAGCAAATATATTTAGAATCCACACTCTGGGAGAAAAAAAGGACAATGCTAAATGCTGTCATGGGAACAAAGATGATAAAACACAATCCCTGTCTTCCAGAATCTTTTAACCTAAGAGGGAGAAAGACATGGTGACAAATGTCAGCAGTGCCATAGAGAACCAACACATTCATTCTGGCAGCTTTGCATTGCAGATTTAAATTTTTATTTTTGTGTCAATTTTACTACTGGTTCTAACAGTAGATTATTTATAACAGAGTCCAGTTTTAATCTCACTTTTCTACAAAGGCTTCCCCAACGAATCTTTCTTATGTTTCAACTCCTATGGCACTTATGTCTACATCACCCATTTTAATAAATTTTTGTTTTTAAATTCTGGCAGCAGCAGGATGTGAGATCACGAAGTGAAGGCACCCCTGGCTGCCTCACTGTTCTCTTTGTTCTCCTGTGGACCTTGGACTCAGTCCATCAGCTTCCCCTCTGCATATAATGCACGTTCCATTAACTGATGATTCTCCTTCCAGGATCCCAGTGCAACAGGGATAACAAATTTTAAAACTTACAAGAAAATTTTTTCTTTCTATAGTAATGGTCCAGACTGGGTCAGAGCAGGACAGGGGAGCATATGCAAAAGAATCCTTCAAGAAATAGGTAGCTAAGTCTGTATGTCTTGTCCATAAACATACTAATCTAGTTATGATAGAGTTCTGTCATACATTTTCTCATTTAACAGATATTAAAAATAAAACTTGTAAACCTGGACGTTAAGAAAGTGTTTGATCCTAAAAGAGACTCTTGTACACCAAAAGTTGGAGAACCACTCAGGTGTAATAAAGGTCTTTGTTCAAAAGTAAATAGATTAGACTTGATGGTTTTATTTTCTTCACTAACCCTACCTCTTAGTTCTTCAAAGTTAATTAACTTTGAGGAAATTGATCTTTTTTCTGATGCTCCTGAAATAGAGTGGGAAAGCACAGACTTTGGAATCTGAGGGTCTTGGATTTAAATTACTGCTGTGTGAGTTTAGTCAAGTTCCTTAACTTCTACGGGCCTTACCTTCCTCATCTATAAAATGAGAGTAATTTTTTCCTCATTATTTTAGTTATCTGTTCATTCATTCAACAGAAATTTATTGAGCATTCTGTGTACTAGAAATCATGCTGAATGCTAAGGTTATAACACCAAGAAGAAAAAAACAAAAAGAGAAACAGAATCCCAGCCCTCATGGCACCTGTAATCTAGTTGAGGATATAGACAGCTAGATAGACAAATTGTAATACATCGTGATAAGTATTATCATTGAGAGGTGCTATGAAAACACATAGGAAAGGTAAAGAGTTGTTGTGAGAGTTAGATACAATAATGTATATAGAATGCCTAGCAGTGCCTGTCTTAGTAGATACTCAATAATATTACTACCTTCAGCCTCACTGTTATTTTTTGTGTGTGTGAGGAAGATCAGCCCTGAGTGAACATCCCTGCCAATCCTCCTCTTTTTGCTGAGGAAGACTGGCCCTGAGTTAACATCTATGCTCATCATCCTCTACTTTATATAGGATGCTGCCACAGCATGGCCTGACAAACGGTGTCGGTGCGCGCCCAGGATCCGAACCCGGGCCGCCAGCAGCGGAGCACACGTACTTAACCGCTATGCCACGGGGCTGGCCCCTCACTGTTGATATTTTACCTTCATCTTTACCCTCCTACTTGCCAACTGTGAGATAAATTCATGTCATATAGTAGTATTGTCCAATGGAAATACAACATGAGCTACATATAATTTTAAATTTTCTAGTAGCCACATTAGAAAAAGAAACATGAAATAGATTTTGATAATATATTTTATTTAACCTAATATATCCTAAGTATTATCATCTCAACATGTAATCAACATAAAGATTATTTTTATAATTTTACATTATACATTTTACTGTTTTTAAAATTCCATGTGTATATTTTACACTTACAGCACATCTCAATTTGAATCAGCCACCTTTCAAATGCTTCATAGCCACATGTGACTAATGGCTACGAAATTGGATGACACAGGTCTATATTTTCTAATTGACCTGGGTTAAGCTTCTTGAGGCAGTGCACTATGGGTAGTAAGTATATAATAGGTCTTTAATTAATAGATCAGCATCATTTCCACCCTTTCTCCTCTCACCTTTCTTCAGGAAATAGGTATCAAAGATAAATTAGAAGCGTGTGGATCTTGTCCCTCACTCTGGTCCCCAACTCGCAATATAGTGAAGGAGAGAAACCAATGAGTAGATACTTTACAACACATTATAATTGCTATAAGAAAGATTAAATGTGTCTGAAATTAGGCTATAAGGATAGAGGAAGGAGTCATCAGTTACCTGGAGATGTCTGCAATGGTTGCACCAAGCATTTAAGGCAGAAAAGTCAACTTATCTGTTCCATGTCAGATTCCTCAGCTTCGATAAAGAGCATGCTTCTTGGGGCCGGCCTGGTGGCGCAAACGGTTAAGTGCATGCGCTCCGCTGCGGCTGCCTGGGGTTCGCAGGTTCGGATCCCTGGCGCACACCGACGCACCGCTTGGCAAGCCATGCTGTGGTGGTGTCCCATGTAGAGTAGAGGAAGATGGGCACGGGTATTAGCCCAGGGCCAGTCTTCCTCAGCAAAAAAGAGGAGGATTGGTAGTGGATGTTAGCTCAGGGTTGGTCTTCCTCACAAAAAAAATAAATAAAAAAGAACATGCTTTAGCTCATTTCTGGCATTAAAGTGCAAAGTTCCCAGGAGGGACCTCTCTGGCAACACGAGCAATCTGTAGCGTACTGGAGGAAAACCAGCTCCCATGCTGCTGTGATTAGACAGAAAACATAAGTGCACTTCAGTAAAAGACACAGCTATACTTCCTTTTGTGCATTTCCTATCTGGTCCAGTTAGCTGCAATGGACTTGTCCTGCATTTTTGTCAATATGTAAATCTTTCTTCAAAAGATGATTAGAGACAATAGCTGAATTTCTTGCCAACTCAAAACCCACATGTTGTTGGTAACTTGACTAATTCTCTACTCAACTACTCTGGAAGGCTTTTGAAGATCTACGTCATCCCCATTGAGTTCATCAACCTCATAATGTGACCCAAAGACATGAGGGGGATTCTGTAGTATTGTGAAGTCCATAAAAGAAAACGTTTAAAGACTTTTACTCATTTTCTAAAATAACTTGGATTTGGGGAGATAAAAATACCTTCCAACAAACCAGACTTATTATTCATTAAATTTTTTTCAAAGTCTGTGTACTTAATGGCAAATCAGGTAAATGAAGAGTAAAACGTACACCAACCTGCTATTTTCACTCTGGCGCACTGTCCTTCGACAGATGCCTATTTAGCTCAACTCAGTGAGTAGAGCATCATGTGAACAGAACCCAAGTCTGGTTTAGCTTAAAGGGGAGTGAAAGACTGGATGACTTCTCCAGATCCTTCCTTTTCCCAAGAGCACAGAATTCCCACCTGCATTGAGATTGTGGAAGACTTATTTCCAAATAAATTCACACTATTGTTTTATCTTAGTGATTGCTTCTCATAAAGTGTATTTGTAAAAGTAATGTCTAAAACATTGCTGGATCTGAATATTTAGAAAGTCATCACTGCTTCTTCTGAAGAGGATTTTATTGGCTTTTCTTTGTACTATATGTCCGTGACATTACAGCATGGTAAAGAAACACGTAGAAAATTCCTGTAGTGAGTATAATTTTGTATTGTGGTGATGAATATTATAACATAGTCATGAATGTAGGAAGCTAAGTAGTAGTATATGCAGTACAAAGTGTTTGGCATGTGAGAAAATGGCTCTCTTGAGAGAAAAAAATAAGAACATGAATCTCTCATAGCAGCTTTCTATAAAGTCTAGTTTATATAACGTAGGAAATGAAAGAAATGCTAATTGTTATAATACAAACATATAACAGTCTATGAGAATGGCTAATATCAAGTTTCCTAAGGAAAATGACAAGCATTCTATCTTTTATCCTCATAGGAAACTCATAAATCACTATGTATCAGCCAGCAGTGACAGTTTAAAATCATATTTTTTCCAACAGAAGTTGTTTTACTATACTATATTTTACTAGTGCAAAGGGAAACATATAGAATTAATTTTATGTCCATGTTTTAAAAGAAAAATTGCGAGCTCTGTATGTGTGTTTAAAGTTTACAAATATTTGAAATCAAACTTACATATAAACTGTCTGTGAATCAAGGTGGAAAATACCTAGCTACTAGTTATGAAGGTTGAATTTAAACCCTATTTTCTTTTTGGAACAAGTTACTACCATCTGTGTTAGAACAGAGCTGGAGGTAGGAAAAAGCCGGAGGCTGGATCATGAACTCTTTCGCTCATAAATGAGAATTAAAATTCATATTCAAAAAACCTCAAATTTTTTCTTGTTCATTAATATATGTGTAAGTTGCTGCCTTTTTAATATATTGCACTCTCTATCTGCAGGTTGAGATAGTCATTTTTAACAAAAATAATTTAGACTTATACCATTATTTTCAAACGTGTAACAAGCTAATAATTAGACAAGGACTTTTTATCCGTGACTCTCTGACTCAAGGTAATTTTAAATTAAATTCTGATGTTTCGTGAAATTATTCACCAATTCCCAATTTCTCTGCATATTATGGTATATTACTTATCAAAAAGATATAAGTATTTTCTAGGCACATTGTACAGATATTAACTTAAAATAAGACTTATTGTCTATAGACAATTGTCTACTTATTGTCTTTAAGTAAACCTTTGCAAGTCAAATATGCAAATGCAAAAAGTCCTTTTGCAAGGCTTATTAACAATTGTTAAGAATTTTTTAAATATGTAAAAATATGGGTTTATGATGTTATAGTCAATTATTTCAACAGCATATTAAGATGATTAGTGTTTTTAAACCAAAATATTTTTTTGGTTTAAAAAGGCTAAAATAGTTTTGTGTTGAAGATAAACTGTAACAGATAGTGTTGAAATATTTTCTACAATTGTTAGGCTTCTCTAATATTACATAACTGCTTTTGACACTTTTAGTACACAATTTGTAAAAGGCAGTTAAAATTCTATAGTTTTGAATGAGAATTGCCTTGTATATTTTGAAATATTCTTGGGTGAGGTCTGAATAGATAGTCAGTATGAAACGAGGTAGAGTTTATCGGATTTCACAGAGAAATTGATCAAAAGACAGGACACTACCATCCAAGTCTTTGGCTTATAAACTGTGTATTCAGTTTTTTATATTTTAAGATATGTCCTTAATTGACTGATTTTATCCCCAATGAAATAACTCTTGGAACCAGGAACAATGTTTTTCAGAATAGAATTATTTCAATTTTTGCCTCAGAAAGTATCTGAGTTATGGCACTGAAAATAGTACAAGTAATACTTTTTAACTTGAAATGAATCTAAGCTTGTATAAATTAGAAGTTGAACCTGTAGAGAAGGCAAACAGTGCTTTTTCCTCTACCCGTATTGGGTTCATTGACTGGGGCCCTGCAAATTAGACGGACAAAAGGCAGATGAACAAGAGAAAAACAAACAAAAGTTTATTAACAGGTGCATCCTGCACATACGCGGGAGTACTCAGTGATGAGTGACTCGAAGGGGTGGTTAGAACTTAAGCTTGTACAGCATTTTAGCAAAGAGCAATAATTTTGTAGAGAAGCAACAAGACAAAGGAAAAGAACTTTGAGATTCCAGGGGTAGGAAATTGTGGGAAGGCAAATATGTGGGGAAACTAATGGTAGATAAGGGCTGGTTTCAGCAAGGTTCCTTGCGTGGATTCCTCTGGTCTCTGGGCTGATAAGGATCTAGAGTCGTCTCCAGTGTTTAACTTTTGTCCTTCCTGATGGGGGAGGGCACATATACAAGTGCATGTCCTGCTTTTAGGCAAATAGGGGTTGGGCAGAGAGTAGGGAGCTTTTCTAGTATTTGCTTCTTAATTGTCTTCAGCTCAAAATAATCCTTATGCCAAAATGGCATATTTTGGGATAGCATATTCTGCTACCCCTAAATCTATATCCCACTCCAGCATACTGATGCAAAGTTGTGGTCTGAAATTATTAGCAAACAAATGCTGTTTCTAGGCAGCATGTCCTCAGTGGTCAAAGAACTCCAATTCTTTGCAGTTCCCAAGTGAAGGAGAAAACCACTTACATGTTAATTTGATATTTTTAATTATATCATAGCAAAAGAGTCAAATTAAACAATAATAGGGTCAAATCAAATTTGATAAGTAATATATTAAACTATACTAATTTTAAAACTTGCTTTTAATGATATTTTCCCATATATTGCATCTTTATATATAAATTATAATACATGTACATGCATATATCACATATGTTGTATATATTATGATATATTGACATAAGTATATGTTTTTATAGAAGTATATGAATAGTAAATTTATTTGTGTCCTTAACCATTATTAATTCATGTAGTTACTAATATACGTTTGTAATTACTAAATAATTTGCTACTTAATTTGACCAAGAGTTAAAATTAATTGATTGGCTTATAATTTTAATCTATTTCTGATTTATTTATCTGGCATCTGCTTCCACACATTAAAAGTCTAGGAAGAAACCAACCACCTTGAAATTCTAGCCTCACAACACCAAATACATACTATCATCGCAAACTTGGTAACACCATAGGGGATAAGACTGCATAGCGTGATAGTAGTTGAAAATTCCAAACACATAAATTGGAGGAAAGAACAGGTTCACACACACACAGAAATAACTGTGTGTCAAGCACTGTGCTAGACTTCTTAAGGAATGCACAGTAGTGGTATAGATGGGTATGTAAACAAATTAATTGAAGAATATTCATAATAAAACCTGCCATAGGAGGAGAGGCAATAATTCTGTTGAATATGGGAAGACTGGAATCAGGATAAAGGAGAGAAGAGGGGAACATTTGCAGTCTAGGGGTGGAACGGGACTCAACAAGACAAGACAGGAAGCAGTTTTTTAAACCTGTTATCTAGGAAGGAGGGATGGAGAAAATGAAGGAAGGACTACTCGCCCCTGCTTACACCCCACTATGTGTTATACTTATCTCACTCCTGTGCTGGAGGCATCGTTGTTCCCATGTTTACAGATGAGGAAATATTCATATATCGTAAATTCTGTAAAATTTAAAATAAACTACTACAACATCGTTCCTTTCATTGATTTATTCTATAATAAATTTCACCCATTAAAAAAAGTAGAAATAAGGGGCCAGCCTGGTGGTGTAGTGGTTAAATTCACACACTCCACTTCCCAGGGTTTGCGAGTTCAGATCCTGGGCACGGACCTACATACCACTCATCAAGCCATGCTGTGGCAGCATCCCGCATGCAAAATAGAGGAAGATTGGCACAGATGTTAGCTCAGGGCCAATCTTCCTCAAGCAAAAAGAGGAAGATTGGCAACAGATGCTAATCTTCCTCACTAAAAAAAAAAAAAAGGAAGTAGAAATAAACATAAGTGCATGAACAATATTTTCCTCAAGTTAAAAGTGAAGCAAGAGGAGAGTGACGTCAGCATCATGGCTGAGTGAGCTTTCCCGTGAATTCTTCCCCCACAAGATACAACAAAAGCGACAGCCACAGACCAACAACGGAATCCCAGACAGTGAAAACCTAGAGCGGAGGGATCCACACTGCCGCACATCTGAGAGCGGCAGGTGCTGGGCCCCCGGAGGAAGTGGGGAGAGGTAAGGAGAACTCCGCTCCCTCCCCATCAGATCAGCGATCCTGGTCCGCACGGCTCCCAGAGAGGGGGGAGGGGCGGCCCTCGGCGGGAAAACTGTAGCTCTTCGGGCTCTCTCAGCCAGTGGGAAACTCCCGCACAGAGGACTCAGAGGAGCCACAGGGCTACCATCAACATCTGAGCACCCCGAGAGCAGATAAAGAGGGGCAAACGAGAAGCCTCCCACGTCAGGGACCCAGAGGGCAAAAGAGAGAGCTCCCCCCTCCCTGCAACCCGGAGTCTGCAGCTCGACCAGACCTAGCGATCCGAGGCAGACCTGAACAAACTGGACTGGACCCGTGGATCGCAGTGGGGAAAAAAAAAAAAACAAAAACTGCGGATCGCAGCAGAAAAACTGGGGCAGAGCGCAGGGGGCTTAGACTACACAGCCTTTTACCACCAGACAGTGGCGGCAGGTGGAAATTGCAACCAGAGACTTCCAGGATGAGGAAAATCAAAACCAACACAGGAACCACAATGCAAAAATATATGAAATCACCAGACCAGAAACAAAATGACAAGCACCCAGAAATCAACCCCGAAGACACAGAAATCCATAAACTAAATGACAGAGATTTCAAAATAGCTATCATAAAAACACTCAACGAAATACGAGACAACACAGACAAACAATTAAATGAGATTAGGAGTTTCTTCACAAAAGAGATTGAAATCATAAAGAAAAACCAATCAGTGCTGATGGAGATGAAGAACACAATGGAGGAGATAAAGGAGAATCTGGAATCTTGAAAGAACAGAGCTGACAATATGGAGGAAAGAATTAGTACTTTAGAGGATAGGAATACAGATATACTCCAGATGGAAGAAGAGAGAGAACTAAGACTAAAAAGAAATGAAGAAAGACTCCGAGAAATATCGGACTCTATTAGAAAATGTAACATAAGAATTATAGGTATTCCTGAGGGAGAGGAGAGGGAAAGAGGAACAGAGAGCCTATTCAAGGAAATAATAGCTGAAAATTTCCCAAATCTGGGGAAGGAGCAGGAAATACCAGTAAGCGAAGCCAACAGGACACCTATATATATTAACAGACAAAGGCCTTCACCACGACACCTAGTGGTAAGGCTAGCCAGGGTCAACGACAAAGAAACAATATTAAGGGCAGCTAGACAAAAACAAAAAATAACGTACAAAGGAACTCCCATCAGGCTCTCAGCGGATTTCTCAACAGAAACTTTTCAGGCTAGAAGAGACTGGAATGATATATTCAAAATACTAAAAGACAAAAACTTTCAGCCAAGAATACTCTATCCAGCAAAAATATCCTTCAAATATGATGGAGAAATAGTAACTCTCCCAGATAAACAAAAGCTAAGGGAGTTCATGGCCACGAGACCCCCACTACAAGAAATAGTCAAGAAGGCCCTCAGGCCTGAAAAAAAGAAGAGAAAGGGAACACAAAGCTTGGAGTAAGGAGAAAAGTAGGTAGACAAAATCAGAGAAATAGTAGATCTTTACTGGAATAGGTTAGCAACCACTTAAATACTAAACTCAAAGATCAAAGGAAGAAATTCACCAAAAATAAATTTAACCTCATCACTGTAAACACACAGCCACACACAAGATAGAATAAGGTATAACAAGAGCAACTTAGAAGGGGAAGAGGAAAGTGACTGAATTGACTTAGTATAAGGAAATAGGAGGCTATCAGATAATGGACTATCTCATACACAAGATTTTTTGCCCAAACCTCAAGGTAACCACTAAACAAATAATCAAATTAAAACCACATATGATAAACAAAGAGAAAACTAGAAGAATCATAAGACAGAACAACCAAACAGAATTGGCAGTCCAAAACAAATGGGACAAGAAACAAAGGAAATGCAAAAGAACCAGAAAATAAGTGACAAAACAGCAACATTCAGCCCTCATATTTCAATAATTACCCTAAATGTAAATGGATTGAACTCTCCAATCAAAAGATACAGAGTGGCAGGATGGATTAAAAAGCAAGATCCAACAATATGCTGCCTTCAGGAAACACATCTTAGCACTAAAGATAAGCACAGGCTCAGAGTGAAAGGATGGAAGACAATACTCCAAGCTAATGGCAAACAAAAGAAAGCAGGTGTTGCCATACTCATATCAGACAAAGTAGACTTCAAGATAAAACAGGTTAAGAAAGACAAAGAAGGGAAATATATAATGATAAAAGGGACACTCCATCAAGAAGACATATCACTTATAAATATATATGCACCCAACATAGGAGCACCAATATACATAAAACAACTATTAACAAACCTAAAAGGAGAAATCAACAACAACACAATAATAGTAGGGGATCTTAACACCCCACTTACAGCAATGGATAGATCATCCAGACAAAAAGTTAATAAAGAAATATTAGACTTAAATGAAAAACTGGACGAGATGGACCTAGTAGACATATACAGAGCACTCCACCCAAAAACAGCTGACTACACATTCTTCTCAAGCGCGCATGGAACATTCTCTAGGATAGACCATATGTTGGGAAACAAAGCAAGCCTCAAATAAATTTAAGAAGATTGAAATCATAACAAGCATCTTTTCAGACCATAAGGCTATGAAACTGGAAATGAACCAGGAAAAAAAAAACTGGGAAAGTGACAAAAATGTAGAGATTAAACAACATGCTACTGAACAACCAATGGATCATTGATGAAATTAAAGGAGAAATCAAAAACTATCTGGAAACAAACGAAAATGATAACATGCCATATCAAACCATATGGGATGCAGCAAAAGCGGTCCTGAGAGGGAAACTCATAGCGATACAAGCCCACCTTAACAAACAAGAAAAAGCCCTAATAGGCAACCTTAAATTACACCTAACAGAACTAGAAAAAGAAGAACAAACAAAGCCCAAAGCCAGCAGAAGGAGAGAAATAATAAAAATCAGAGCAGAAATAAATGATATTGAGACCGAAAAAACAGTAGAAAGGATTAATGAAACAAAGAGTTGGTTCTTCGAGAAGATAAACAAAATCGACAAACCCTTAGCCAGGCTTACTAAGAAAAAAAGAGAAAAGGCTCAAGTAAATAAAATTAGAAATGAAAGAGGAGAAATTACAACGGATACCATGGAAATACAGAGGATTATAAGAGAATACTATGAGAAATTATATGCCAACAAATTGGACAATCTAGAAGAAATGGATAAATTCTTAGACTTATACAACCTCCCAAAATTGAACCAAGAAGAATTGGAGAATCTGAATAGACCAATCACAAGTAAAGAGATTGAAATAGTAATCAAAAACCTCCCAAAAAATAAAAGTCCAGGACCAGATGGCTTCTCCAGTGAATTTTACCAAACATTCAAAGAAGATTTAATACCCATCCTCCTCAAACTATTCCAAAGAATAGAGGAAGATGGAACACTTCCTGAATCATTCTATGAGGCCAACATCACCCTGATACCAAAACCAGACAAAGACAATACAAAGAAAGAAAATTACAGGCCAATATCGCTGATGAACATTGATGCAAAAATCCTCAACAAAATATTGGCAAACCGAATACAACAATATATTAAAAAGATCATACACCATGATCAAGTGGGATTTATACCAGAGACGCAGGGATGGTTCAACATCCGCAAATCAATTAACGTGATATATCACATCAACAAAACAAAGAATAAAAACCACATGATCGTCTCAATAGACGCAGAGAAGGCATTTGACAAGATACAACATCCATTTATGATAAAAACTCTCAATAAAATGGGAATAGAAGGAAAGTTCCTCAACATAATAAACGCCATATATGACAAACCCACAGCTAACATCATACTCAACGGGGAAAGACTGAAAGCCATTCCTCTGAGAACAGGAACGAGGCAGGGCTGCCCACTCTCACCACTCCTGTTCAACATAGTACTGGAGGTTTTGGCCAGAGCAGTTAGGCAAGAAAAAGGAATAAAAGGAATCCAAATAGGTAACGAAGAAGTGAAACTCTCACTATTTGCAGATGACATGATTGTATATATAGAAAACCCTAAAGAATCTGTTGGAAAACTGTTAGAAACAATCAACAACTACAGCAAAGTTGCAGGGTACAAAATCAATCTACAAAAATCAGTTGCATTTCTATATGCTAATAATGAACTAACAGCAAGAGAGCTCAAAAAGATAATACCATTTACAATTGCATCAAAAAGAATAAAATACCTAGGAATAAATCTTACCAAGGAGGTGAAGGACCTATACAATGAGAACTACAAGACATTATTGAGGGAAATCCACGATGACATAAAGAAATGGAAAGATATCCCATGCACGTGGATTGGAAGAATAACCATAGTTAAAATGTCTATATTACCTAAAGCAATCTACAGATTCACTGCAATCCCAATCAGAATCCCAATGACATTCTTCACAGAAATAGAAAAAAGAATACTAAAATTTATATGGGGCAACAAAAGACCCCGAATAGCTAAAGAAATCCTAAAGAAAAAGAACAAAGCAGGAGGCATCACAATTCCTGACTTCAAAACATACTACAAAGCAATAGTAATCAAAACAGCATGGTACTGGTACAAAAACAGACACACAGATCAATGGAACAGAATTGAAAGCCCAGAAATAAAACCACACATATACGGACAGCTAATTTTCGACAAAGGTGCTAAGAAAATGCAATGGAGAAAGGAAAGTCTCTTCAATAAATGGTGTTGGGAAAACTGGACAGCCACATGCAAAAGAATGAAAGTGGACCATGTGCTATCGCCATTCACAAAAATTAACTCAAAATGGATCAAAGACCTGAAGGTGAGACCTGAAACTATAAAACTCATAGAAGAAAATATAGGCAACACACTATTTGACATTGGTTTTAAAGGAATCTTTTCGGATGACATGCCTACCCAGACTAGGGAAACTAAAGAAAAAATAAACAAGTGGGACTTTATCAGATTAAAGAGCTTTTATAAGACAAATGAAACCAGAATCAAGATGAACAAACAACCAACCAGCTGGGAGAGAATATTTGCAAAACTTACATCTGACAAAGGGTTGATCTCCATAATATATAAAGAACTCACACAATTGAACAACAAAAAAAAAACAACCCGATCAAAAAATGGGCAGAGGAAATGAACAGACACTTCTCCAAGGAAGATATACAGATGGCCAATAGGCACGTGAAAAGATGCTCAACATCACTAATCATCAGGGAAATGCAAATCAAAACAACACTAAGATACCACCTCACACCCGTTAGAATGGCTATAATCACCAAGACAAAAAACAACAAATGTTGGAGAGGATGTGGAGAAACAGGAACCCTCATACACAGCTGGTGGGAATGCAAATTGGTGCAGCCTCTATGGAAAACGGTATGGAGATTCCTCAAAGAATTAAAAATAGAGATGCCCTATGATCCAGCCATCCCACTACTGGGAATCTATCCAACGCACCTGAAATCAACAATCCAAAGAGGCTTATGCACCCCTATGTTCATTGCAGCATTATTCACCATAGCCAAGAAGTGGAAGCAACCTAAGTGTCCCTCGACTGACGATTGGATTAAGAAAATGTGGTATATATATACAATGGAATACTACTCAGCCATAAAAAAAGACAAAATCGTCCCATTTGCAACAACATGGATGGGCCTGGAGCGTATTATGTTAAGTGAAATAAGCCAGAAAGAGAAAGACAAACACTGTATGATCTCACTCATATGTGGAATATAAACCAACACATGGACAGAGAAAACTGGACTGTGGTTACCCGGGCAGTGGGGGTAGGGGGTGGGCACAAGGGGTGAAGGGAGTCATATATGGGGTGATGGACAAACAAAAATGTACAACCCAAAATTTCACAATGTTAGAAACCATTAAAACATCAATAAAAAAAAAAAAAGTGAAGCAAGACATCTAAAAGGATAAAAACAAAAGATTAACAAAACTTCTGAATATATATAACAAGACAAAAGAAAGCATGGAAGGACTCATACAGAAAGACTATCTAAAAAGAGAAAGAACACTAAGATAAATGGGCAAGGACACAACAGTTAATTAAACAACAAAAAAAAGGAGAGAAGAATTTAAATATCTAATAAACATATGAAAAAAGCGTTTGAGTAATTAACAAAGAAATGAAAATTAACATAAGGACAGATTTCATTTTAAGTTTGCAAGGAGTTGAAGGATTGCAAGCCCCAATACCTATGGCAAGGTCGAGGTTTGCAGGTGCATATTGATGATTCCCAACTGCTTGGGGATCAATCTAGCCTTCCATTTTATTTTCCCCATTCTACAGATCCATCCTAAAATATCGTGGGTTTTGTTGTTGCTTTTTAGTCTCCAGGGAATTTTGTTTCTATTCCCTGAGGAAACTAAAAACACGCTAGGGTTTCACAATACTAAGGCTCCTGAGAGTTAGAAAAGATGTTATTTTTTAAATGAATGGAAATGATAAACAACTCTAGATGGAGGCTGACTCAGGAATTGCCATGTAAGAATTTATAATTATAAGATAAGTGTGCAGAAAAAGAAGTCTGCTTTTCTTAGTCTCATGCTCTGGTTTACATTTGACTATGACAGTCATAAAGACAAGGCCCTCAAAAAGAAAATCTCACATCATGTTGAGCAACAGGACATCAAGGAGAATGACGAGCACGTTATTTGGGAGGGTAAGGGAAATAACACACCCACTTAAATCTTGTTTCCCTAAACCAGAGACATGCCCAGAAGACTGTTTAAATGTGAATTCCCAACAATTTAGTTCCACTATCAAAAAATATTTTTCCCAATTGTGTATGGATGATGACATCATGTGTCATTTCCAACCTAAAAATAGCATAATCAACCCAGATCTCATCGATAGGCTAAATTTCCTCAAACCAAAGCTATTCATCATCAAATACTGCCCACGGAATTTTAGTATAGTCTGAGTGATTTAATTAAACCACCTCCATGAACTTAATTGTCTCTAGACCGTTCTTTCTTTTATTAAGAAATTGTGTGAATAAAAACACACAAGATCTGATTATACATTTGGATTTTTTTTTTCATTTCACTCCACTCATTTTCATAGCCCTGATAACAACTGATTAAAAAATTAGACCTGAACAGTAAATAACTAATTTTAGTTCCATAAAGACTGACAATATATTATAAGCAATTTTATCAGAGATGATTTGGGCTGAATTTAGTTAAAATGACTGAAATAAGTAGATAATGGAGTATTTACCTTTGTTGGAAGAGAAACCTAGGTAGCGAGGCTTTCAGCTGCTGCTGAGAAATTTTAGCTAGGAAGCTGCCAGTCACAAAGGACCATTATGTTTCTAATTGCCCTTATTAACAGAAGAAAAAGGAGTAAAAGATTTTTTCTGGAGACTCTTAGACAACCTGCTGTTTCCAAATAAGCTAGATGGTGTTCTAAATACATTTTATATTAACAAGTTAGGTTTTATCATCAGAAGAACATTGATAAGTCAGAAAACTAAGCAAACCAAATGCAGTCAGGCATTTCTTCATAAACAAAATGTGGATGTTACATTCTTTTCTACTTAAAAGAGAAAAACTGACAAAACCAAATGTATTCCTAGATGTTTTCTGTTGTGTATTGTTTTGGTTTTTTTGTTTGTTTGTTTACCCGTAAGAGTTCTGGATTTTAAACACCTATTTATCTGATGAACAACAATCAAACTTTGTGTGTTTGTCCACTGTAAATACTATTACTGTTTTTTGTACACTACTAGCTCTATTGATGCAAGCGGTGATTCTTACTGGAATATCAACACTTAGCATTCTATAGTTTAAATCCTGCTGTGATGTTCAAAAACCTTCTCATGCATTTCACATCATATATCAGGAAGATTTCTGTGTTTGGCAGAGGAATTTTCCAACCTTGAGCATTTTGTGTGTGTGGCATTAGGTTAAAAAGGTCTTAATATGTCAGAGTGTGTGTGTGTGTGTCTGTGTGTCTGTGTGTGTTGTTCAAGGTGAAGAGTGGGAGGGTATTTTTTCATTGAATTATTCCTTGGTATTATCCAATTATCTAAATTTTCATATTCGGCACTCTGGTTATTTTTGTTCTTTGGTGCATCTATCATTCACTACCTCTGTCATCAATATTCAATTCAGTTACATTTATTCTAAATCTCATATTTAAAAGAAAAGTCTTTTACTGATCTAAAGTTGCCTGATATCAAGGGAGTAACGATTTAGGAAGATGAAAAAACCGATCAGTACATTGTCAAAGAAAAATTGTACCAGACAGAGTTAACAGTTAGCCAGGGAAGACTTTACTCAAGACCATTGCAGTAGAGAGAGAGATTGAACTCAATTGCCCTGAAATAAAAAGCAAGAGGATTTTTAAATGCTGAGGTAAGCTAATGGAAAATACTGGAAGACCGTGGGGGTGGGAGAAGAGGGAAATTTGGTCAAAGTGATTAGGCTGTCTGTGTTTGCTAATCGGCACTTATCAAAGTTAGGCTCCTACCCTCCCAGGGAGACTGGGAGATGGGGGTGGTATCTTTCTTGAAGATGACATTTCAAAGCGATGGCTCCCAGGTCTTTGAGAAAGACATTCCTATGTTGTGGAAGATTTACATCTCAAAGAAGCAGAGAAAGAATTTACAGTTGCAAGTTTTCAAAAGTAAATGCTCTAAGAAAAGGGAGGTCAGGGGCCCTTAATCTGGAAGAAACTCGTCTAAAGTTTAGTCAAACTCAGGGGAATGTTAAGGCCATCTCAGTCACCAGAATATTACAGATGTCCCAGATAATCAAACAAGAGATGGTAAACTAATAATTACCAAAAGATTTTCTAGACAGGCAATGTTATGAGGCACAGTTAATATTGAGAGTAAAGTCAAATTCAGATGCACAACTTTAGTGAACACCCTCCAGACCCAGACATGAAATCAGCAGTCATGCATCATCAAGTCATTTCAAGTGTTCTTCTCATAATACCTGAGTCAGCCGAGTCAACACTGCTATTTCAGTTTCTGATTGGTCTTTGACCATGGATTATTTGATTCAATTTGACATTCTTTTGAAGAATCTTCTCCCTGCTTATAGCATGTAGATGGCCAATTTCTATTCTTGGCTTTTTCTCACACAGCATACACACTCACACATACAATTCAGCTTCATGGAGGATTTATGCCTCCCTTCTTTTCTTCTTTGATATGTAATTAGTCCCTTATATTCCATAGACAATGTTTAATTTTTAGTTTATAATGCTACCCAATATTGTTTCCAGAAATGAATACAATAACCCCAGTCCTCTATATATTAGAAATAAAAGAGAACAGAAAAATATACTATGTTGTCCTTACTTATTTTTAAAGGCTTCTTAATATTTGGAAACTTTTCTAGAACTGGGTGGAGTCCCTTCCTGCTATGGAGATAGAAGCGTGACCACTGTCAGTCTTTTACACAGAAGTGAAGTCATGTGACAGGTGAAACTGGAGTCCGTGCTTTATGGATTTTTATATCTCAACCTTGGAAGTTTGTAAATGTTCAAAAAAATTTTAGTGTAGTTCCAGTGTCTGAGTCCCAACCAAGATTGCTGTGAGTTCCTGGAGCTTTCTCTGCACTTTTGACCATTTGTCTTCCTTCCTCCTCCCTTCTCTCTTTGTTGGACTTTAAAATTTTAAGGATTTTTCTCAGTCTATTTATTTCAGAATCTCCTATTCCCTCTATTTTATCTGTACTTTTTTTTCTGTTTTCTCTTCTGTTTTTCCCACAATGCAAGAGATACTTGCCTTAAACAAAAGTCTCTAAAGGACTCTGTCTGTGAAAATCTATTTTGAAGTTGGAAGAAAGGCAAGGCAGCTTTCTGAACTTTCTCTCCCCTTGGAGCCAAGAATGTTGCTCAATAAATTATTCTGCTCCTTCAAAAGAACTAGCATTTTGACCATTGACCATTTAGAAACAATTGTATACTCTGTCTTACAGATCCAGCTTCACTGCAGACTAAGTGCTGGTTAGTAGAAATACATTAGACCCTCTCTTATCTTTGTAAAAAGAACAGTTTATGGTGATAAAATTAGCAAAAATGTGGTTATAGACATCCTTCAGGTTTTGTAAGGAATATGTACTCCTTTTATTCCTGCAACAATATATATCAAGGATTTATATTGCACAAAGCCTGGATGCTGGGAATACAAAGATCATTGAGAAATGAGGATATAAAAATCAATGAGCTATGTGGTCCCCACAGTCCTCACTGTCTACTGGTGGAGAAAGATGGGAAAATAAACCATTATACAACAGATGATAAGGGCTGTAACATTTGAACCAATGATTATAGAAGTACTGCCATGGCTACCTTGCTAAGAATGAAGGTCAAGAGAGACTTTTAGGAAGGGCAACACTTAGCTGAGTCATAGAGGACAGGTCAATTTAGATGGTAGAGGGAAGTGAGAAGCAAGTTCCAGGCAAAGGAAACAGCATATGCAAAAGCTAAGAGTCAAGGGACTGTGATAAAGTCTGAGCATGAAAAGAGTCTGAGCACGAAAGGGCCATGTGGGATAGGGGATGTACTTGGGAAGATGGGATCATAGCAGATCATAGCAGACCCTGCATGCCTTTCTAAGGGGGTTAGACTTCACCTGAAAGCAAAGGGAAAGGCACCAGAGGGTTTCTAGCAGGGGTGGAAGGGAAGGGACAAGGTAGAGGCAGAGAGAACAATTAGGAAACAATTGCAAAACTCCAGTTAAGAAGTGATAAGATTTTGGCAACATAGGAATGGAGGGAGGGGAATTATTTGAGAGATGATTGAGGGGTGGAATACAGGACTTGTTGAATAATCAGAAGAGGAAGGAAGAAATCCATGGGAGCCACTCAGGCTAAAAAGTCAAAGAAGACAACAGTTAACATAGTTCCCATGAGCATACATAAAGCCACAAAATTACAGTGGCTCATGAAAGCTTCACTCTTTCCCACTACAGAAAGATACTTTTATTTTTAAAAACTGTTTTTGTTTACCACCGCTTCCCCAGTATGGTCTATCCTCTGAAGAAATGTCACACTTACAGACATTATGTTCACACGTTCCACAAACACTTTATTGTGAATCCGTCAGGGTATATACTTGCAAATATTTTGCTTCACTCTTTTTTATCCCTTAGGCAATGTCACACACATATTACTGCAAACAGAGTAGTGAAGCAAGAATGGAATAGCTTTATCTTGCTAGTTACCAAATCTGTCAGTTCTTCCTGGTCCGTGTCTCTCACTTTTGTCCTTTCTTTACTCATCATCATTGTCCCAAAATGGGATCCTAGTCACTTCTTGCCCAGGATATCTTTACCAGAGGTTATGAGTGCAAACAACAGAAACTGATTCTGATTGATTTATGCAGAAAATGAATTTATTGAAAGGCTATTGGGTAGCTTACAAAATCATGAGGAAGGTGGGAAAACGAGGCTTGGAAAATAAAAAAAAAAAAAGGGAGTTTTCATAGCCAGAACCCCAACCAGGGTGATCCCACAAGCACAGGCCAAGGAAGACACCGCTGTCTCTGGCCAGACTGCCACAGCTGCCCCCAGAACCGCCTGTGGCAGTCTCTTCCACCGCTAGAATAAATTCTTCACTGTTGCTGCTTCTTTGCATCACTGACTCCAGATTCAAAATCCCACGTGGTTGTGTCTGATTGCCCAAACCTGGATTGGAAACAGATCCATGCCCTAGTTTCCAAGTTCCCAGGGAAGGCAAGTATCTGGACTTTTCAACTTCTGTGGTTGGCTGTAGCACCTACCTCCCACTAAGACTAGTGCTGTGGAGAATTCTCCAAATACAGGAAAGAGGATCCAAATCATGGCAGCCACAGAAGCAGAGATGTCCCCCTGAATCATTAACTTACCTCCTGGTTCTAATTATTCATTTCTCTGTTTTATTCTAAGCCCCATTCTGGGCATGTGCTATGTGCTATGTGCTATTGATGCAAATATCAAGAATGCAGATACCTGATAAAGTCTTTCCCAAAATATATCTATTACATTGTTCCTTTTTTTTTTTTTCTGGTTAGGAAGATTGACCCTGAGCTAACATCTGTTGCCAATCCTCCTCTTTTTGCTTGAGGAAGATTGTCAGTGAGCTAACACCTGTGTCAGTCTTCCTCCATTTTGTATGCGGGATGCCGACACAGCATGGCTTGATGAGCAGTGCATAGGTCCATGCCCAGGACCCAAACCCAGGAACCCCAGGCTGCTGAAGCAGAGTGCATGAACTTAACCACTACACCACTGGACCAGCCCCACATTGTTCCTCTTCTTTGACACTAGAATAGTTTCCAATTACTAAAGACTCTTCAACCTAGTATTCAAAAACATTCCATCAATTGATGTACATTACAAATACAGCCTTTTCTCTTATTATTTTCTAACATAAATTCTCTTCTGCAACTAGGATAATTATCTTAAAATCTATGTATGTTACAATGTTCATTCTCTGCAAAACTACTCATCCATCCTGCCTACTTCTCCCTAGCCTGTGCCCGAACTCATCTTATTATTTCCCCATGTGGTACATCACTTCTGTTCTTTGCCTCCTTCGTGATTCTACTTGAGAATCAACGACAGTCATGAAGCTATTGTGAAGTAAGGGTACACTTATTGTGAAATCATACAGTGTTATGCATACAACTGCACCTTCATTCACAAGTACTCCTTATGGATCTATTTCTATTTTTACATGTAGATGTTTTTACTTCTCCAAGTGGATTGTGAATTATTCAGAGGCAAAGATCTTATCTGCTAGTGTATCCCCTCTGCCAGATCTAGCATGTTAAATACAGAGTCTACACGATGCATTCGTGGAACAACTGAGCAGATGTCTGGCCAGGTTCAGTTCTCACCACACACTTTCAAGGAATTTAGGATCTTGGAGCCCATTATTCTGAAACTTAGTTTGTTTCATTCTCTTCCACAGTCTCTAACTCTGGGTAAATCTTACTGCATCATTTCACAAATGTACAAGCTTTGTATCACAGTGGGAACCAGGCCAGGATGACTGGCCACAAATTTACTATCATTATTAGAAATTACCTGAAGTGAATGCCCAGGTAATACCAGCAGTGTCATCTTCATAGAGGAAGGATGGCATTACTATAAATTGAAAGAGTAAATTTCTATGCTACACCATATAATCTTCTCGTGCTTTGCAAAGTTAAAACTGAAAAAAAATGGGGCTCATTTAAGAATCTGATTATTTTGTCATTGTCACAGAATGACATATTAATTGGGTAGCAAATTTGCAAATGCCCTTGTGAATGCAAACAAAATGTGTCTTTTGTAAATTAAGTAAAAAACGGTTGCCTATTCCTCACACGAAGTTCCTTTCTGGTGCTGTCAGAGCAGTATTTTTTGAGGCGGTGAGTTTTGGCAGATGGCATTATAATTCAAATAAAATGAAACAGGCTTCCAAGTGCATCCATATTTTCTGGTCATGTGAATGCCAGAAGAATCTTCAAAGTTTTTAGTGTTTAAGAGTGTCCTCATAAATATAACCTGTGTTATTGCATAAATACTGAAGATTACATTGTGACTGCAATGTTAGCTGAGATACTGTATGTTGATATCTTTCTGCACAACCAAAGCAGATATTCACTGTATCTCTTGCACAACAAGGAAATGCAGTACCAAAGGATTTGAAGGTATTGAACTGACTCCTACTGAAGAGCAATATGAAAATTCATAGTTCTGGGGCATTCCTCGTAAAAGATGGATGCACAGGTGGCCAGATCTTTCCCTACATGTAGCTCTCCACATTTTCTTACCAATGTTTAGAACATTGAGAATCCTAAGAAAGAATGGTCCAGAAAGGAATTCTTTATTCAAAGGGATTCTAGCAGCACCACCTCCCACTCTCATCAAAAATAATTCTAGTTATGACATTGGTTTAACATCTATTCTCCCTCCTGGAGTTGTAATGAGGATCAAATAAGATGGTTCATGTGAAGCATTTAACACAGTGCCTGATACATAATATTAATAAATTATAGCTAATTTTAGTACTGCTGTGGTGCTAAATAACTGAGGGGAGGCAGGAAGGGGTATAACTTTGGCTATGCAAGATTTAAAAGATAACATCCGGGATATGTTGAGATAGGAACATAAATAGCATTTATTGAAGCTGAATGCCAATTTTTTTTCAGTATAGAGAAAACTCCCCTCAGTAAGAAGAGTTGCCAGGTGAATATTGACTCATATTTTATGACACAGCTCAATGGAAACTTCTCCATAAAGCACCTACTCTCCGCACCAGTCCCCACTATAAATGGCTGTTTCTTCATTTGAGCACCCATGCATACTTCTACCATGACGTATCCCAACTTATAGAATTTCTTTTGTTTATACGTGTCTCCCCATAACTATACAGTGAACCCTTTTGCACAGAAAATTTTAGATCTCTAGCTCTTAGCACAGTATTCAATAAATCTTGAATATATGAATAATGAATTCTATAATGTTCAGATATGGAATAATCAGTGAATAAAATAAAACAAAGAGCACTGATCTATCTCTCTCTCCACTATAAATATAAATATAAAGCCCAACAAGAGAAATGGAAATGAACCCAAAGACATCTGAAAACTTCTGCCATTTCTATGATTCTCTTAAATATTCTCATTGATTTGTATGTATTTTGCTGAAAACATGTGATATTGGGCACCTTCGTTTACAGTAAATTCTATTTCTAATGAGAATTTAAATATATTGCCCTTAGAAAAAGAGTTTGAGAGAAATTTGGGATCTGTCTCAATAAAAGATTTTGTCTAGGTCTCAAATATAAAAGAATAAATTTGAAAGTGTACAGTGTGATGTTGTTTGCAAAATTAAACTAAGAAAACTCAAAAATCTTGCAAAGCATTACTTCATCCATGTTATTTTAAAATGTAATAAAGTATAGAATTATTAGTCTGATTGTTAAAAGCACACAGTATCCATAATAGGAAAATAAAAGCTACTAAAAACTATGTTACCCAGAGCAATGTAACTAAAACTTTAAGGCCTGTTTTTAGTATTCTTTGCTAAAACATTTTCTTAATCCATGTGTTCCTCTGACACCTGTGTTAGGGCAACAACAAGGTAGGAAGTTAGCTTTATGGAACATAGCCAATATCAGCTTTTTTTTCTTCCTCTCCACCAAACTCAGCACACCTGGAACTATCTGAAATATGGGGCAAACACTCTTACCACGACAATACCTAACTAAAAACTGAATTATTTGTAAAAATAAAATAACAACTAAGGTATTAATGTCATTTGTTGTTAGCGCCATCAAGTTGATTCCAACTCCTAGCGACCTTGTATAGCAGAATGCTAGCCTGCCCGGCTTTTTTGCACCATCCTCTCCCCTTCCGGTGCTATATCAGACGATGCTCCGCTGATATTCATAGAGTTTTCATGGCCAAATTTTTCAGAAGTGGGTGGCCAGGTCCTTCTTCCTAGTCTGTCTTAGTCTGGAAGCTCCGCTGAAACCTGTCCACCATGGGCGACCCTGCTGGTATTTGAAATACCGTGGCATAGCTTTCAGCATCACAGCAACACGCAGCCACCACAGTATGACGACTGACAGGCAGGTGTGGTTCCCTGACTGGGAAAGGAACCCGGGCTGCATCTTAAGCACTAGAGCACCACGGCTGGCTATTAATGTTATAGGGGCCATAGTTCCTTGTGCTACTCAAATCTCTACCTGAGGCTGCTCTTCAGAGGAAGGTATAAGACATTCTGTCTTTCCCAGTGCTAAAGTGGGCCCATGATCTCATTCATTACTTGAACAAATGCCTGTGCCGAGCACCTAATATTAGGTTTGGAGAATACAAAGATGGGTCAGATATGCTCCTTGTCTTCAAGTTTCTCACCATGAAGGAGACAGAAAACAGATGGTTATAACGTAGTCTTCAGAACTCAATCGATGTCTCTTTTCTCAATGGTATTCCATATTCTTTCTCTCTCCTTGTTTCTTTTTCTTTGCTGCCCATGGAGTCCGTTTCAGTCTGTTTTGTGACATCTGGTCT
This sequence comes from Diceros bicornis minor, assembly GCF_020826845.1. Lineage (NCBI taxonomy): Eukaryota > Metazoa > Chordata > Mammalia > Perissodactyla > Rhinocerotidae > Diceros > Diceros bicornis. The sequence continues at coordinate 16,129,845 of NC_080742.1, read as the reverse complement.
TATTGAGTTCTCCAACTCTCTCCTCTTGCTGTGGAACGTCCTAAATCACAGCGGTTTTAGAACTATCTAATTTGTAACTCTGTTAGGTTGCTGAGTATAATATGCTAATTTTTTAACACCAGTAAGGTAGCTTTCAGGTTCTTCTTCACCTTTTATTTATTTTCCAAATGAAAAAATATCTTTTTTTTAACACTGTAATCTAAAACACAGATTTTATCTTTTCCTTTCAAGTGTTATCTCTGAGTGACAATAATTGATTGATCTTTGAGCAGAAATAGATTTTTTTAATCACTTAAAATTTTACTGAAAAATGTCACCAGATCAAACAAAGAGAATGTTCTAATGAAAGTATCATTACTATCTTAGTTATAGTTGTCACTTTAAGGGCTATGTTTATGGTACTGATGTGATTTTAATTAGGGAACTAAACAAATAGTTTTAAATATGCTTGTTACTTTACTTTTTTCCTAGTAAAAAGCCATACCATAATATCTTTGTAAAGAGTCATTTATATGTATATTAAGTATAAAATTATAATCAGACATAATTGTATTTTTTTCGGGTAGTTTTCTTGATGAACTCCAGCTACATCCTTTTGTTCCAAAGTATTTTCTTTGTCAGACCCCTTCTCATACGTCTGAAGCTGGACTGCTGTCAGTCTTCTTATTCTGAGGCCTTCAAGCCCAGTTTGCACAGGAAGAAAATAATGAAAAGGATCTCCTACTTAATAATTTTACAATCCTCATTTTCCACACCCAGTTTTATAAGCTCTTTTCCATATTTCAAATAATCCGGGAAACCTTCTTCTTCCAATAATTATGAGGCAAAAACACTAATGATTTTTACCTGTCGTACACTCTAAATATGGACCCAGCGTTCCTTCATCACTCATTACTCCATCAAGTACTGCTATTGCTACTAGTACAGTTACTACTGACGATGATGATGATGACAATGATGACGACGACGATGATGATGATGACAGAGTAACAACAACAGTAGCAGCAGTCATAGTAGTACCTAACATTTACTGAGTGCCAAGCATGTCAGGCACTCTGCATTTCTATTCCTTATAACATCGCATAGGGTAAAGAAACTGAGGCTTATCGAAGGAAATCCAAAATTCAACTCAGGTTTGTCTGACTCCAAAGCCTATATTTCTGTCAAATATGTTTACTTAAATATTTAACTTGATTTTAATTAGTGGTAGTATAGCAAGGGTGGTATTTGCAAACTACAACTCATATGTAAGAAAAGATTTTTTATTTTAATTTTATATGACTAATTTCATTTACTTTGGAGTCTTTCTTACTGTTGATGGAGGGTGATAAAACTTAAACTTGCCAATTAAAGCCTTTTTTCTATCCTTTTTAATTTAACACAGCCTTATTTTGGGGGACGGGGGGGGCATGCAGTAGCCTGTCAATATTAAAGCTCAAATTCCCTATCAGACTTTTTTCCCAATGAGTCTCTCCTCTCCTCCATCCAAGATGGTGCCAGGTAGTAGATGAACAGGTGTCCATCCCTATGGTGATGAGGGTGGGTCTGTGGTCAGCCTGCTGTTCTCTGTCTTTGCTGGTCTCTGCTGCAGTCTGGCTTACACCTGCTCAAGTTATGGTCCTTGCCTTTGTCTAGAGTTATGAGGACTCCACACCCTGAGTTCTCTTGCCCAGGGCTTTGCACCTCCAAGTGCTACTCCCAACCAAGGCACATGGACGTCACACATTGATTCTTGACTCTTTCTCTTTGTAGCCCCTCTTGAGCAGGCCTAAATCTCCTGAAATACATGACTGCTTAAATAGAGGGAGAGTCACACACAGGGAAGTATGAGAAAGAAAATTATGTCTATGTTTAAAACACTGTTGTCATTGCTTATACTTGCTCTCTGGACTATATTTCCTATGTGTATCAGAGTTGATTCTGAAAATACAAACTTAGAAGAATCTGAGACTACATGTAACATGTAGCCTCAGACCTTGCCCCAATTATCATATCAATTAATAATATTTTAGCTAGTGATGTTCTGTGTATAAATCAATATTTTCAGTGCTTTTTTGCCCCAACAGGCCATCACAGGTCAAACATTATGTGATTCCCTGTATTAGACCACGGGGCTCTCTAAAACTCTCCATGTGCGTTGTCTGCATGGTACCACTGCTGTTGAATGGTTTGAATTTTTACATGTAGCGTCTTGTGAAGTTGCAGAGTCCTACTTCCTATCATGCTGTCACCGCTTGTATGATTTACACACAGTGCTGCTGTTACCACAGGTACAAATCACCGCTCCACTTGGGCCTTTAACATTTCCTGAAAGCCTGGCATGTAAGTTAGACACGCCTGCAGGGCAGCCTAATTTGTGAGATTGGCTGGCTCTTTACATGCCAGGTAACCCAAGCTGAGCTGGACTCTGCCAGCTTGGTACGGGTGATATTTTTCATTGGGATGAAGTGCTCTCCAAGAATTTTCTCAATGTTTTAGGCATGGGGATACCTTACAGGCACAGCAGGCATCATGTTTCTATTCAATGCCTTTTTATATTTTGCAGATTTACCTAAGACGAACAATGTTAGGAAATCTCACCCTGAGGTTTCTCCACGTTACTTTGTTCCCTTCTACCATGAAGCAAAGCAGTAATACAGTACCTGCTCTTAATGCCAAATCCTCTAAGTTTTCTACATTACTATATCATACCTCACTACTACATTCTGTAATTTTATCAAAAAGGATTTTGTGTTTATTATTTATTTATTATTTATTATCTAGTTCTTCTGTCCAAGAACGCTGCAGAGATGGGACAGAGCTGAATAGGCAAAGATTTGTGTAAATCACAGTGGTCTGATCATGAAAAAATATTCTGCCCTCTTTTGTGCTAGGAGCTTACTAATGGAAGCCATAGCTGAGTTTGTGTGTGGGTCAGGAAATTCAGGATTTGTACTAAAATTGTGCAACTTCCCTCTTTGAACAAAACATCGTATTTGAAGTGGATGCCTATATATAAAGGCAGATGCCAATACAATGTATGTTAATAGATACTTTGTTGCTTTTTTATACTGGCTGGTATTGTGATGATTCAAGATTAATTATAACCTAACTGAAGGTGTATTCATAACATTTATACTATTCATGCCTCAAATTTAGAGATGCTTATGTTCTCTCAAGTCACCATTCACTACACTGTATTGCCAAGATGGAGGGGTGGGGAGGATTGTGATATTGGATTGTGATTCCAATATCTCTACTTAGGGATCCAGCTAAAACATTCTGCGCAGGAAATTATTTTGATAAAGAACATTTGGACAATCCCACACACACATCTGGCTATAAAAATATAATTTAATGTCTGTATGTGGGCATTTCTGTCATTAAATTTTAATAGGCAGCACTAGTGCTGTAGATTAGTATCCAACTGGGAATCAGAAATCTCATTGTTACAGTTACACTTTGAGTAGTCAGCCTCCTCTTTTCATGCCATGATAAGGCATTTCCCTGCCTTTTCCCTCAACACTCATTACCTTTGACACTCTCTGATCTATCTGTGATAGGTGCTGCTGAGAATTATATACTTTCTCCACCTGGAACAAGCGTAAAACAGAGCACTGTGGGCTTGGTCAGCTTGCCTATGCTGTTAATGTTCAAAAACATTCCAACACAGATGGAAAATATGGATGGTATCCTCTCTTCCTCTTTCTCCCCAAATGACGTTGACAATTAGTATTTTTATTGATTTTTTCTTTTAAGTGTCCTTTTCAAAAATGTATGAGTTGCTTCTTTTTTCTGACAGCAAAGCACAGAGCTCAGTAGACCAGATAAAGTAGAGAAGCTGTGACAACCGCACGTCACCCCGATTTGACAAATGTCCAGCTTGCTGATCTATAAAGCATGCAAGTCTCTTAGGATCCACGAGTTTCATGGCAAAAGCAAAACTGATGTTACCATTTAATGGCGTATAGAACTGTCATGATGCTTCTTGCACCCAGTGTTACGGGAGATGCCTCAGACAGAACCAACAGGGAGAGTTTGCTCCTCTTTCTGCGCATTTTAGTTCTGCAGCCCTAGGTTTGTGCTCAGTCTGATCTGTTTCACTGGTCTAAGTGGCGTTTTAATTAAACAGTGCTCTGAGGCTGCATATTAAATAGAAAATGAAATTAAGGTGTATTCCTAAGTAGAATTCAGCTCATCTAATATAATAACAAAAGTAAATTTTAAATTTTATTTTTCCAAGTCCTCATTGTATTGATATTCAATATTTAGTTGTCCCCAGAGGTTTTAAACGGTAGGATTTTCTTGTATATATCGAATTCATTAAATTTAAAAAGGATATCGGTTGTGTGAATTCACCCCAAAATACCCAATTGACAAATGTGTTGCTGACTTATTGCATTAGGATTATTTAAATCAATTTTAATGAATTATACCCATGAGATGTAACAGCCTGTGATTCCAAGCTTTTCAAAAATTACCTGAGGGTTTAGATAGAGTAAAATATACATGTACTTCTGCTAGTGGCATGTATCATAAATTATAATGAATTAGCAATTACTGAAATTATTTGTTTAAAAGCTGGCTCTGCCTGAAACCATCAGCTCTGTGGATGTTGAGACTTATCCCTGTACCCTCACAGCCTAGCCCATTGCCTCCCTCAAAATAGATAAGCAATGAATATTTCTTGAGTGAAAACAGGGGCTCACAAAATGTTACATTATGAGAGAGATATTCAGTAATGCCATCAGTGATGACTTGCAAATTTCACTTAGACTAATATATCCAGATCTCATCAAGAACACTTTGAATCGCAAAACCATAGACTATCCTATTGAAAGCCAATCATTTCGGGGACATAAAAAGAAAACAGCAATCACAACCACCAAAACCATGGCAAAACATGGCCATTCCCTCAGCTGTTTCTCCTAAACCTTTAAAATCTTCATTGATAAGGCAAAGTGGAGAATTAAAGCAAAATTTTCGTTTTTTTCTTTCTCATAACCTATCCAGGTCTTCCTCTTGACTCCCTGAAAAGTGGTAGCTAAACAATTCTTAAAGCTTCCATTATTTTTCAATATTCACTTTGAGTCAATAATTAAAATATAGATACCGTTCCAGTGTGGAAGAGCATGTTATGAGCTGTTTAGTCTTGGCACCCATCTGACCTCCCCAGCTGGAGCTGTGTAATCCACTTAGAACCCCGTAGAGTAGACTGACCTCCTGCAGGGGAAAATATGACAATCTAAGGAGGAAGAAGGCTTTCAGTCTCCAGCCTCCTACTCTGGACCTGACCTCTTCCTCAAGCTTTCCCTCTTGTAAGCCTATAGGCTAAGATTCATATACTACTTTATCCCTAAACAAGATCTTGCATCCTGAAGTCAAGATGCCATTCCTGGGGGTCTTGCAAAGGCAGCAAATCTCTGACAGACCATCCCTAAAGAAATATCTGTTTTCAGTTCCCAGGCTTTTGTAAGGTTCCCTGCTGCAATGACTTTATGCCTTATATTCCATTGAACAAGCCAAATGTCCAGTGTCTACAGTGGTTCTGAGATTGTTACAATTACCTGGAATGGCAGATTCCCAGATTGAGTGGAATCCACCTCTGCAGCCTCCATACTGCCCAAAGGATCTTTTCACAAAAGCTCAGATATCAGTGACCTCTCTAAGGTCATTGTCAGCTTAAGAACATGTGTCAGTTGGGGAGACTTTCATCAAACCTGTCCTCTCCAGAGACCTGTGCCTTCTCCTCTGAATTACTAAATTCTAGTCTGGCCTTAGGTCTAAATCACTAAAATTAATGTTTGCCCCACCCCATACTCTTGAAGCTTTGTTATTGCATCTTTTTGTTCACGAGGATCCCAAACTCCAGACCCACAGGGTTTCCCAGTATAGAAGGCATAAGAACTAGTGTAAGTTAACTCCAAGTTCCAGAAACCAGGATCCTGACACTTACTGTCAAGAAAGCATACCAAATTGTGCATCATTATAAATATAGTTATTCTCCTTTGAGTCTCAATGTTACTTTTTCAATGCTTTGACCTTCTGGGTCTTTGTACAATGAAATTCTTGTCCGAGAATCTGTAATTCTTCCAATACTAAGTTTTTATTTTTTTTTCTGAGTGGTTAGCAATTTCATTTACAGTTGGGCTCATTTGCTCTTATTTGTATTCAATTTTAGAGTATTTTTCTTCTTTTTTGATTTATTTTTGTTTTTGTGAATAAAAGCATATTGACATGGTTTATAAAAAGATCTTCTCAAAGAAGTCTTGTTCCCTTTCCTATTCTGTAGACTTTACTGTTCACCTCTATCTCATAATTAAACAGTTTCTTTAGTTTCTGGCTCTCATTCCTGTGTACCTTTTTTCAAAACTAAACATATGAGTGTTTTTGTTTAGCAGTATATCCCACAAATTACTGTATATCTGATGAGAGAGATTTTCTTCATAAGTTTTGCAGCTATGTGGTACTGCTGCACCACGTGCACATACCATGTGTGTTTAACCAGTCGTCTTTGGTTGGATAGTTAGGTTACTTCCATGATTTGCTAGTAAAATAATACTGCAATGAATAACCTTGTGCATTTGCCTTTTGTATTGTTGAAGATGAAACTTGAGAGAAATTTCTCAGAGGAGAGATTGTTGAGTCAAAGGGTGAATTATGTTTGGTTGTGTTAGTTATTGCCAAATTCTCCTCAGTAGAAGTTGTATCATATTGCCCATCCAGCAGCGTTGTATCAGAGGGACTGGCTTCCCCACAACCTTGCCACAAGGGTGTGTTGTCAAGCTTCTGAATTTTTGCCAATCTGATAGGTGAGGAATGATGTTTCATTATAGTGTTAATTTGCCTTTCTCTTAGGATGTTGCACATCTTTTCATGTTTAAAGGACGTTTGCGTACACTTTTTGTGAACTGTCTATCCTAGCTTTTGCGTATTTTTCTATCAGATTTTTAGTCATTTTTCTTCCTTTAATTTTTAAAAGTTCTTTATTAAGGAGAGTAGCCCTTTATCACTGATGTATATTTTAAATGTTTTCTCTCAGTTTGTCATTTATCTTTTAACATTGATTATGGTGTTTTGGACTGTACAGAGGTTCTTTTTTTGCTTTTTTGTAGTCAAATTTGTCAAGTTTGTGTCATGATAAAAAAGGCTTTCCTCACAACCAAGTTATAAAGGAAATTATCCCTAGAACTCATATTGTCTCATTTGTTTCTTTTCCATTTAGAGTTTACTATGGTAAATTGATTAATAACCTGTCTATTTAAGCTTTTTATCTCCACTGGGGCCAATTTTCATAAATTATATTTTCCTAAGAAATTATCCATTTCATTTAGATTTTCAATTTTGTTAGCATAGGTTTGTGCAAAGTATTCTTTTATTATTTTTGATTGCTTCCCTTTTGTCATTTCTTACTTTGTTATATATGACTTATCTCTTTTTAATCTTAAATTAACTAGTATTTATTTTGTTAATTTTTGAAAAGAAACAGCATTTTGATTAGTGTTACTATTTTTCCATTTTCTACCATATGAACTTTTGCTTTTATCATTTGTATTGCTTTTTTTTGTGGAAATTTTTTCTGGAGGGGTTACTTTGCTGTTCTTTTTCTGGGTTTTTGAATTGGGAATTCATTTTCATTATTTCTATTCATATTTATATCTTTTATTTATCTATATCTATATGCTATAAAAATGTCTCTGATCACTGTTTTAATTGTATCACACAGATTTTGCTACTTAGTACTTTCACTCCTTACTTTTAGAAATTCTGCAGTTTCAGTTCACATTTCCTCTTTGATCCAAGAGTTGTTTATTTATAGTTTTTAATTTCTAGATAAAAGTCCCTTTGATTATGATTTTGTTATTAATGTCTAGATTTTCTTACATTATGGTCAGAGATTATTGTTTGTATTATTTCTGCTTTTTGGAACTTATTAAGACTTTTTTGTAATCTAATATGTAGACAATTTTGGAGAATGTTCCATGTGTACTTGAGAAGAATGTATGTGCTCTATTATTAGGGTATAAAACTAGAAAGAGAGATGGGGGGAGAACCAAAAGATTTGCCTAATTAATTATGCTATAGCTAGTTCTTCTATATCTGTAATTTTGTCAACTTGACCTATCTTAGACTGAAAGCAGGCTTAAATATCTATTAGTGTATTTCTATTTCTCCTTGTAACTCCTGTAGTTACCATTTTATAAAGGTGGTTTGTATTATTTGATATACAGATGTTGATAACCATTATATCTTAATTATGAATTACGATCTTTATTGTTATAGTGTTCCTTGTCCTGGTTAATGTTTTTGACTTGAATTTTACAGTCTGATAGCAGACTGTAGCCCCTGCTTTCTTATTTTTTCTATTTGTCTGGCATATTTTTGCCCAACCCTTTATTTTTAGCCTTCTGAATCACTTTGTTTAAATGTGTCTCTTCTTTGCAGTGTGGAGTTGGGTTTTTCTTTATGAGCTAATTAGAAAATCTTAACAAGAGAAGTAAATTGCATTCATTTCTGTGTTTTCTCTTAACTCTGTCGTATTATTTTATGTTATATTTATTGGCCATATCATGTTATGTTGACTGTGTTTCTCTATGTAGTCTGTTTTTGTTTGTTTATTTGTTTGTTTTGGTACTTAGAACAGCTTGCATTTGTGTACTAATGTTTGCCCTTATTTAGTTGTTAGGTTTAAATGATATTCTGGGGCTTCCACCTATTACCTAGGCAACAATGAATGAGATGATTGGTCATTCTCCTCTTCTTTTCCTCTCCTCTCTTTTTTAATTGCATTGTTTCAACACTGTCTAAACATATAATATTTTCGTATTATTCCAACATCCTGTTCCCACCTTTGTTCTACACTTAGATCTGCAATTCAACGTGTTGAGTGATTGCTCTTAGTCCTTTCCTCCAGTCATCTCTTGGTTGAATTAAGGTTGGTTGAATTAAGTAGGTACAGTTCTTGGATACAGTATTTCCTGAGTTCTTGTGTATTTTAAACTCTGGTGTGCGTGTGTGTGTGTGTGTGTGTGTGTGTGTGTGTTGATAGTTAAAAGATAGATTGGCCGGATATAAAATCCTTGGCTCACTCTTTCTTTGAGATTCTTTAAAATATTGCTTCACTGTTGTCTAGCTGTGTATGTTGTTCCTGAGATGTGATATCAACTTGATTTTTTTTCAATTTTAAGGAACTTATCTTTTAGCCAGTTTTTCTCTGTTTTTTAAGTCAAATAGCTAACTGGTATATATCTTGGAATTGACTATTCTAGAACGATGTTCCAGGTACACGAGAGCCTTTTATACATATATATTTCTGGAAATTTTTCTTAGATTATAGTTTTAAGTATTAGTTCTTATTTTCTTCTTCTTCTTCATGTATTCCAATTATACATATACTGGATTATCTTTGCTTCTCTTCTATGTTAATGACTACTTTCTGATTCTTTTTACCTTTTGTTTATTTTATTTTGTTCTCTTGGCTATTGCCATGTCTTTCCCCAATAATCCTTATTATATTTTCAATTGAATCTCTTCTCTCTCGCGCACCTTGTAATTTAGTTTTAATTTCAAAGATCCTCTTTTTAAATTTTATTTTCTCATTTTGGTCACTCTTTTTACTATCTTTCTGTTCTTTGTCCATTTTTGTTCAGAGATTTTAAATTTCTGATTCAAAATGTTATTTTATATTTACAAATGCTTGTTTCAAAATATCTTGAGATTTTATTACAATTTTTTCATTTTTGTTTTTGTTTTCTTTTGAGAGAGGATAGCAAATTTTCATTAATTCTATTGTTTGGACTCTCATTTCTGATCTCTTATAGTAACTTTGTATGAATATTGTCTGCTATTGTCTATTGATTTTTTTTTCCCCCTACACCAGCAATAACAGTATCATACAGCAAAAATAAAGGATTTGGGTGGATTACTACATTCTTAGTTCATGAGCACCCTCTTCTGTTTCTTTTGTGAAGTACTGACTTTTTAGTGGATGATATCTTTGTTTGCAGGGAAAGTAGTTGGTATGTCTTATGAAGTTATGATTCTCTTTTGTTTCTGCAGATGCTTAATTTCTACCTCTTGCTTCTTTCCCTTCATAACCAAATTTCCAAGGGCCATTTCCTCCAACGATATTATCTCCCTCTTCTTCTTGAGCAGTGCCTTCCCAAGACTTCACCTCTCATCCCACTTACTTCCAAACCCCTTTCTTTCAATTCCCCAGCAGCTGTGTTCTGATCAACCAGGTCTTCTATCAGCATTTTCCCACTCAGACGGAAATTTATCTGTCTGAGGGTGGGTTTGTCTGTTTTTCTAGCCCCAGGCCCCTGGCCCCCTCTCTTTCCTGTATACCCTTCACCTGACTTTCTGATCCAGAATGCACTCCTGAGCTTGCTTTGCTGGATTGGGGCATTTATGTCTCTACTTACATATAACTTTTGAAGTTCATAGTATTTTTGTTGTCCTAACTATGTTGTAGGTGTGGGTTATGGAGGGTTTTATTGCTCTCAGTGGATATTTATGGTTTTTCAGCATAAGTGGAGCGTTTAAAGTTTAGATGTCAGCCTTTACACTATAGGAGCCCAGAATGTTTCAATAAATAATTTTAAGTGGATGATGATGATAAATAGGTCAATGGTTGGGTTAACATAGATTTATAGAATTAAGAGCAAACTGGAGATGTTTATTCTGAAGTCCTTAGCGTATAGTTGCTTCCCAAATCTTACTTTGTAGCCGAACCTTTCTCCAGAGCTCTAGAAATATTAAGAAAAACACCTACTAGGTTCATCACTTTTTGATCTTTTAATGAAGCTTGCCAACTTAAGCCGAATAGGACTCTTTCTGAGTCATTACCAGAAAACATCCTTCTTCTGTGCCTTGCCTTCCTGCCACCACCTCAAATAGATTGCTCTGCCATCTTTAAGTTAGCATTGCAAAAGTTCACATCTATATTTGGCAACTTTTTCCAGATAAAAATGGGCCCAAATACCTCAAATATTATCAAGTACACATTTCTTCATGTAACAATATCTGCCAAGAGAATCTTGTACATTTTCTACTCAAATTTGGTAAGATACATTAAGGAATGCATTTATTTGGAATTTTTTGTGTGTGGAATTATAACAACAAGCCCATGAAATCATGATCAATATTTTTTAAATTCATTGTAATACTGTGTTAATGGAATACTCAGGGTTGATTCCACATGATAGCTGAATTAAATGTCAGTACTGTAAAAGACAGTTCAGCTAGTTCTTCTTTTTTTTTTTTTTTTTGAGGAAGATCAGCCGTGAGCTAACATCCATGCTAATCCTCCTTTTTTGCTGAGGAAGACCGGCCCTGAGCTAACATCTATTGCCAATCCTCCTCCTTTTTTTTTCCCCAAAGCCCCAGTAGATAGTCGTATGTCATAGTTGCACATCCTTCTAGTTGCTGTATGTGGGACGCGGCCTCAGCATGGCTGGAGAAGCGGTGCGTCAGTGTGCACCCAGGATCCGAACCCAGGCCGCCAGTAGCGGAGCGCACCCACTTAACCGCTAAGCCACAGGGCCGGCCCCAGCTAGTTCTTCTTTCTGCTGTGAAAACAGTAAAGCTTGTATACCCAGAGTCCACAGGTGAAGACCTCACAGCCTGTATTTCCGTGAGATCAACTGGTTTTGTACTCTTCCATGTACAGACTCTGAGGAAGATGGAAGAGAGAATATAAAGGAACAACATTTTCTATTTTCAATTTTGGGTTTTTTAGTTGGTTGTTTTGTTTGATTATTTATTTTCCTGACTGAATGGAATAAAGTTCTCTGGTAAAGAGGAACAAATTTGAGTTCCGATTCACAGAAAAAGGTCTGGAAGGATACACCCTCGACTTTCCCTTTTTGTGGGGGAGTGAGACTGGGATTAGCTTATCATTGTTATGTGGATTTCATTATAAACAAGAATGTATTCAGAATTTACTTTTAGAATTACAAATGCATTTTTGAATAAAGGAAAAGAGAGACAAAGATATAATAAAGTTTATTAATAAGCAAAAAGTCACCTTGTCTATATTTTATTCTTGTACAGTATCCTTCTAGTCCTTCTTTTTCTCTTTCATTCTAAAAATGTATTTCTTGTGAAAACTCACACTAAAGACTTGTAAAAAACTCACACTCCTAAAGACTACTAAAATTCCCAAGGACTACTTGGAAGCAAAATGTGTATGACTTTTCCAGGAGAATTTGATTATATTTCCCAATTTCTATGCTAAGTGTACAGCAAAAACCTAATAAAGATTGGAGGAAAAGATTTTAATATGAGTATTAGCAATTACCACATTGTGTTCTGTACACTATATTACTCGACCTAGGGAAACTTTTATGTTTTTTATATTCTGTTATAATGTCATTACCTCTAAAACACAATAGCAAGAGGCTCTATTTAAAAAAAAAAAAGAAAGAAAAAACTAGTCCAAATAAAACAATATAGGGTTGAAGGAAATGGTCCCCCATTCTGGTCCTTGTTTCTGTCTCCAATATCTTAGTACTTTTCATGCTTCCTAAATTGGGCTGCCTTCCTAGCTGTGGAGAGAATTTTAAGCGGCCTGCCAGGACGGGCCTCCACACAACCTTCTATGAATTAGCATAACCCATGCTGTGGCTCATACAAGACACTGCCTCCCAGAAAAGGAACAAAGCCTGCCTCCAGATTTGAACTCCTATTATTGAATCTGTGTCTACTAGAATTTAAGATGCAGTGACACTTAAACGTGAATGTGATATTTACCTAGTTTTTCCAGTGAGCAGAAAGATAAGCAACAGAAAAAAAAAATGGTAAAAAGGGAAACTTAAAAGTCACTTTCTTGGAAATGTCTTTCAAAAAAAAAATCAACATAATACAAAAGAAGAATATCAAAGCAAAAGTCCTACATTCTCATTTTCTTTAGAAATTCAACACTATCCAAATGAATTCAGTGTTACATGTGTCTGATTGAATATTAATAAAATGTGAGTAGAAATCATCTAATCAATGAGAGTTGATGAAATAGCTTTTTTCAATGTTTATTTTGAAATTATTTTAGATTTCCAAAAAATTGCAAAAATAATACACAATTTTTCCACATACCTTTCGCGTAGCTTCCCGTAATGTTAACATCTTTCATAAGTACAATTATTGAAGCCAGGAAATGAACATTTATGTAGACTATTAACTAATCCACAAACCTTATTTGAATTTTGCCACTTGTCTCACTAATGTTCTTTTTCTGGTCCAGAACCCAATCCAGAATCCTATAATGCATTTCGTCTTCATGTCTCCATAGTCACCTCCACTCTGTGACAGTACCTCAGTCTGTCTTTCTATTTCGTGACCTTGACACTTTTGAAGAATACCAGCCAGTTATTTTATAGAATGTCCCTCCGTTTGAGTTTGCCAGATATGGCTTTGTATCTACCAAAGGGGCACAGCCCCCAGACATACCTGATTATTCTGTGGGTGGAATCTTTTTTTTCTTTTAATTTTTTGTTTATTGCAGTAACATTGGTTTATAACGTTGTAAAATTTTCAGGTGTACATCATTATACTTCTATTTCTCCATAGATTACCTCATGTTCACCACCAAAATACTAATTGCAACCCATCACCACACACATGTACCGAATTGTCCCTTTCACACTCCTCCCTCCCCCCTTCCCCTCTGGTAACCACTAATCCAATCTCTGTCTCTATGTGTTTGTTTATTGTTGTTATTATCTACTACTTAATGAAGGAAATCATACGGTATTTGACCTTCTCCCTCTGACTTATTTCACTTTGCATTATACCCTCAATGTCCATCCATGTTGTCACAAATGGCTGGATTTCATCGTTTCTTATGGCTGAGTAGTATTCCATTGTGTATATATACCACAGCTTCTTTATCCATTCGTCCCTTGAGGGGCACTTAGGTTGCTTCCAAGTCTTGGCTATTGTGAATAACGCTGCAATGAACACAGGGGTGCATGTACCTTTACAAATTGGTGTTTTCAAGTTCTTTGGATAAATACCCAACAGTGGAATAGCTGGATCATATGGTAGTTCTATCCTTGATTTTTTGAGGAATCTCCATACTGTTTTCCATAGTGGCTGCACCAGTTTGCATTCCCACTAGCAGTGTATGAGAGTTCCCTTCTCTCCACATCCTCTCCAACACATGTTGTTTCCTGTCTTGTTAATTATATGATTCTGACGGGCGTGAGGTGATATCTCATTGTAGTTTTGATTTGCATTTCCCTGATAGTTAGTGATTTTGAACATCTTTTCATGTGTCTGTTGGCCATCTGTATATCTTCTTTGGAGAAATGTCTGTTCAGGTCTTTTGCCCATTTTTTAATTGGGTTGGTAGTTTTTTTGTTGTTGAGATGCATGAGTTCTTTATATATTTTGGAGATGAACCCCTTATCAGATGTATGGTTTGCAAATATCTTCTCCCAATTGTTAGGTTGTCTTTTCGTTTTGTTGATGGTTTCCTTTGCTGTGCAGAAGCTTTTTAGTTTGATGTAGTCCCATTTGTTTATTTTTTCTATTGTTTCTCTTTCCTGGTCAGACATGGTGCTTGAAAAGATGTTGCTAAGACCGATGTCAAAGAGCGTACTGCCTATGTTTTCTTCTAGATGTTTCATAGTTTCAGGTCTTACATTCAAGTCTTTAATCCGTTTGGAGTTAATTTTTGTGTATGGTGTAAGGTAAGGGTCTACTTTCATGTTTTTTCATGTGGCTATCCAGTTTTCCCAACACCATTTGTTGAAGAGACTTTCTTTTCCCCATTGTATGTTCTTGGCTCCTTTGTCAAAGATTAGCTGTCCATAGATGTGTGAGTTTATTTCTGGGCTTTCGATTCTATTCCATTGATCTGTGTGTCTGTTTTTGTGCCAGTACCATGCTGTTTTGGTTACTATAGCTTTGTAGTATATTTTGAAATCAGGGAGTGTGATACCTCCAGCTTTGTTCTTTTTTCTCAGGATTCCTTTAGCTATTCGGGGTCTTTTGTTGTTCCATATAAATTTTAGGATTCTTTGTTCTATTTCTGTGAAAAATGTTGTTGGAACTTTGATAGGGATTGCATTGAATCTATAGATGGCTTTAGGAAGTATGGACATCTTAACTATGTTAATTCTTCCAATCCAAGAGCACGGAATATCTTTCCAGTTCTTTGTGTCTTCTTCAATTTCTTTCAGAAATGTTTTATAGTTTTCGGTGTACAGATCTTTCACCTCTTTGGTTAAGTTTATTCCTAGGTATTTTATTCTTTTTGTTGCAATTGTAAATGGGATGGTATTCTTAATTTCTCTTTCTGCTACTTCGTTGTTAGTGTACAGAAATGCAACTGATTTTTGTACGTTGATTTTGTATCCTGCAACTTTACCATATTTGTTTATTACTTCTAAAAGTTTTCTGGTGGATTCTTTAGGGTTTTCTATATATAAAATCATGTCATCTTCAAATAGTGACAGTTTCACTTCTTCCTTTCCAATTTGGATCCCTTTTATTTCTTTCTCTTGCCTGATTGCTCTGGCTAGGACTTCCAATACTATGTTAAATAAGAGTGGTGACAGTGGGCATCCTTGTCTGGTTCCTGTTCTTAGAGGGATGGCTTTCAGTTTTTCACCATTAGGGTGATATTAGCTGTGGGTTTCTCATATATGGTCTTTATTATGTTGAGGTACATTCCTTCTATCCCCATTTTATTCAGAGTTTTTATCATAAATGGATGCTGTATCTTGTCAAATGCTTTCTCTGCATCTATTGAGATTCTCATGTGATTTTTATTCTTCATGTTATTAATGTGGTGTATTACGTCGATTGATTTGCGAATGTTAAACCATCCCGGTGTACCTGGAATAAATCCCACTTGATCATGGTGTATAATCTTTTTAACGTATTGTTGTATGCGATTTGCTAGTATTTTGTTGAGGATTTTTGCATCGATGTTCATCAGTGATATTGGCCTGTAATTTTCTTTTTTTTGTGTTGTCTTTCTCTGGTTTTGGTATCAGGGTAATGTCAGCTTCATAGAATGAGTTAGGGAGCTTCCCCCCCTCCTCAATTTTTTGGAAGAGTTTGAGAAGGATAGGTATTAAGTCTTCTTTGAATGTTTGGTAGAATTCACCAGGGAAGCCGTCTGGTCCTGGACTTTTATTTTTGGGGAGGTTTGTGATTCCTGTTTCGATCTCCTTACTGGTGATTGGTCTATTCAAATTCTCTACTTCTTCTTGATCCAGTTTTGGAAGGTTGTATGATTCTAAGAATTTATCCATTTCTTCCAGATTGTCAAATTGGTTGGCATATAGCTTTTCATAGTATTCTCTTATAATCTTTTGTATTTCTGAGGTGTCTGTCGTAACCTCTCCTCTTTCATTTTTTGATTTTACTTATTTGTGCCTTCTGTCTTTTTTTCTTGGTGAATCTAGCTAAAGGTTTGTCAATTTTGTTAATCTTTTCAAAGAACCAGCTCTTGGTTTTATTAATTTTTTCTATTGTTTTTTTGGTGTCTATTTCATTTATTTCTGCTCTGATTTTTATTATTTCCCTTCTTCTACTGATTTTGGGCTTGGTTTGTTCTTCTTTTTCCAGGTCCTTTAGGTGCATTGTAGATTGTTTATTTGAGATTTTTCTTGTTTGTTGAGATAGGCCTGTATTGCTGTAAACTTCCCTCTTAGAACCGTTTTTGCTATATCCCATAAGTTCTGGCATGTCATATTTTCATTTTCATTTGTCTCCAGGTATTTTTTGATTTCTTCTTTGATTTCTTCGTTGACCCAGTCGTTGTTCAGTAGCATTTTGTTTAATCTCCACGTATTTGTGGCTTTTCTGATTTTCTTCCTATAGTTGATTTCTAGTTTCATACCATTATGGTCAGAAAAGATGCTTGGTATTATTTCAATCTTCTTAAATTTATGGAGACTTGTTTTGTGGCCTAATATGTGATCAATCCTGGAGAATGTTCCACGTGCATTTGAAAAGAACGTGTATTCTTCGGTTTTTGGATGGAATGCTCTGTATATATCTACTAGGTCCATCGGTTCTAGTGTGTCATTTAAGGCCAATGTTTCCTTATTGATCTTCTGTTTGGATGATCCATCCGTTGGTGTAAGTGGAGTGTTAAAGTCCCCTACTATTATTGTGTTACTGTCTATTTCTGTTTTTATGTCTGTTAATAATTGCTTTATATATTTAGGTGCACCTACATTGGGTGTGTAGATATTTACAAGTGTTATATCCTCTTGTTGGATTGTTCCCTTGATCATTATGTAATGCCCTTCTTTGTCTCTTTTTACAGTTTTTGTTTGAAAGTCTATTTTGTCTGATATGAGTACTGCTACTCCAGCTTTCTTTTCATTGCCATTTGCATGGAGTATCTTTTTCCATCCCTTCACTTTCAGTTTGTGAGTGTCTTTAGGTCTGAAGTGTGTCTCTTGTATGCAGCATATATATGGGTCTTGTTTTTTTTTTTTTTTTTTGTGAGGAGATCAGCCCTGAGCTAACATCCACCAATCCTCCTCTTTTTTTGCTGAGGAAGACGGCCCTGGGCTAACATCGGTGCCTATCTTCCTCCACTTTATATGGGACGCCGCCACAGCATGGCTTACCAAGCAGTACTTCGGTGCGCGCCCGGGATCCGAACCAGCGAACCCCGGGCCGCCGCAGCGGAGCGCGCGCACTTAACCGCTTGCGCCACCGGGCCGGCCCCAGGGTCTTGTTTTTTGATCCAGTCAGCCACCCTATGCCTTTTAATGGGAGCATTTAGTCCATTGACGTTTAAAGTAGCTATTGATAAGTATGTACTTACTGCCATATTTTAAGTTTTTTTTTCCTCAGTGTTTTAGTAGTCCTTCTCTGTTTCTTTCTTCTTCTATACAGAATTGATGGTCACTTTAGTTTCACCTCTGTCTGAAAGCTGTACTCTTTAAGTCCCATCCTCCCTCATGTTTTTGATATCATATCTAACCTCTTTTTTGTGCATTTGTATCCATTACGTTCTTATCATGGAAATAGATAATTTTTCCTATTTGTGGTCTTCTCTTTTCCCCTTAAATCAGTCCCTTTAACATTTCTTGTAGCACTGGTTTCTTGGTGACAAACTCCTTTAATTTTTGCTTGTGTGGGAAATGTTTGATCTCTCTTTCCATTTTGAATGAAAACCTTGCTGGGTATAGTATTCTTGGCTGTAAGTTTTTTCCTTTTAGCACTTTAAATATATCGTGCCATTCTCTTCTAGCCTGTAAGGTTTCTGCTGAGAAGTCAGCTGATAGCCTTATGAAGTTTCCTTTGTATGTAACTTGACATTCTCTTGCGGCTTTTAGGATTCTCTCTTTATCTTTAATTCTGGACATTTTGATTATGATGTGTCTTGGTGTGGACCTCTTTGTGTTTATCTTGTTTGGGGCTCTCTGTGCTTCCTGTACCTGGATGTCTGTTTCCTTCCTTAGGTTAGGGAAGTTTTCATCTATTATTTCTTGAAATAGATTCTCTGCCCCCTTGTCTCGCTCTTCTCCTTCCGGGACACCTATAACACGGATGTTAGTGCGCTTGATGTTGTCCCAGAGGTCCCTTAGACTGTCCTCACTCTTTTTAATCCTTTTCTCTTTTACCTGTTCACCTTGAGTAATTTCTTCTAGTCTTTCTTCCAGCTCACAGATCCGTTCTTCTGTATCCTCTACTCTGCTTTTGAGTCCCTCTAATGAATTTTTCCTTTCCAATATTGTATTCTTCATTTCTGATTGGTTCTTTTTTATATCTTCCATTTCTTTGTTGACATTCTCACTGAGTTCTTCTATTCTTCTCCCCAGATCAGTGAGCATCCTTAACATTCTTAGTTTGAACTCTCTGTCGGGTAGGTTGCTCATTTCTGTTTCACTTAGTTCCTTTTCTGGGGTTTTGTCCTGTTCCCTTACTTGGAATGTATTCTTTTGCCTCCTCATTTTGCCTGTTTCCCTGTGCTTGTGTCTGTGTATTAGGTAGGTCAGCTACGTCTCCTGCTCTTGGATAGGTGACCTTATGTAAGTGATGCCTTAGGAGGCTTCCAGTGTGCTTCCCTTAGTTCTCAGTGTTCCAGGGGTGACCCCTATGCGGGCTACGTGTGTCCTTCTGTTGTGGCCTGTTTGCTCTCCCTGTAGGCGCCCAGGGAGGCCAAGTTATGCTCCTGGCCAGCTGTTGTAATGCTCAGCTGCTTGTAGTTGTTGTGGGCCCTTCAGTCTCTTTATCAGGTGTGGGGAGCCCCAGCACAGTTGGCTGTAAGTTCTAATACCACATTTGTGTTGCAGTATTTCTTTTAACTGAGTAGGCCTCCAGCGTGGCAGGTTGTTAGGCTCAGGGCCTTACAATTGCTGTAAGCCTCTAGCCTATTAGGTCTCTTGTCAGCTCTCTGAGGATTGCAGCTGGGTGGGGCTGGCCTCAGGCACGGGAGCACCCAATTGTTTTAGGCTTTGAAAGGTGGGGCAAACCCCCTATGTGGGTCTTTGAGAAGCAAAAGTCTTCTGCAGCTGACAAGCCCTGCCACCCACAGGTCCATACACACAGTCAACACAGTCCTGCCCCATGTGCGCACCCCGACCTCCCGAAGCGGACCCAGTCTCTCCACAGTGGGAGCCCCACACACTCCGCCACCACCCCACACTCTCCACCCGCTCCTTGTGCACACCCTGCCCCGCTAGAGTCGGCTCAGTTGCCAGGCTGCAGAGAATCCAGTCACCAATCTATGCAGGCCCACACGTTGCCTGAGGGCTTGTTGTTGGGTGGAGCCAGTCTCTAGGGTGGGCTGCCTGCCCTGGCTGAGCTGGATTAAATCGGTGCTGTAGCGGGTGGAGCAGACCCTGGGCTAGCAGGCCTCAGGGAGAACTCCGATGGCGTCTGTGTCAGCACGCTCACACCAGGCCACAACAATGGCCGCCGCCCATGTCCCAGTCCCTGGAGAGGTCTCACCTCTCACTGAGATGTACTCAGGGCCTATTAGGTGAGTCTCTTGTCACCAAAGCACTGTGCACCTTTCTTTCTGGTGATTTTAGGATGCTTTCTGAAACGGGTGAGTTTGCGCGTGGGCCCTTTAAGAGCCGGTTTTAGTTTCTTTGTGAACCAGCTTTTCTTCGGGTACTCCCCAATGTTTTAGTAGCAGGCAAGTCAGATATTATGCTGCTGGTCTCGATTGTGCTGGGTCCACAAAATGCCCACAGCAGGGGCGCTCCTGGCTCAGGGACCCGCGCCTCCAGGGAGGGTGCGTACCTGTGCGCTGCTCCCGGCGGCCGTGAAGCTGGCGGCTTGTGAAGGCGGCGTTTTTCCTCTCCAGAAGGGAGTCTCCTCCTCTTCTACCTCAATTAGGATTGTCCGTTGTTGCAGGACTTCCTCTTATCCAGTTTTCAGTTCTGTCTCAGGGGTAATTTTTCCACAAGTAGTTGTACATTGGCTGTGTCCGCGGGAGGAGGTGAGTTCTGAGTCTGCTTACGCTGCCATCTTGAGTTCCTGCATTCCTGTGGGTGGAATCTTGACCTGAGGGCAGCCGTTACATTGATGTGCCAGGCCAAGTAACTTGGCTCTGTTTTGAAAAAAATGAACTGGATTAATGGATTCTTGGGGGGAATGGGATACGGAATTGGTAAACTGAGAGATTACAGTAGTGGTATCAATGCTTGAGATAAAAAGTAACATGGAGTCAAGTATGAGATGTATGCAAGATGAACAAGCAGAAGTACCAGTCAGAAGAAGAGAAGAAGGGAGATGTACACAGTGAAATGCAACTGAGGGAAAGAAACACAGACACAGAGAACAAAGATAGGGTTCAAAAGACAGTGAGACAGACAAAAGGGATCCTTCCAAAGGATCCTGAGGTAGTGCAACCTTTCAGCTTTCCAGCATGTGGGTCCCATTTCCATAAGAAATACTGTCCTTGGATTCTACAACTCTCCCAGCTGAGGCTTGAAAACTGCTTTTTGTTAACTAATATAAAGAAGTCACAGTTTTCTGCAGTGAAAATGGACGTAACAAACAAACAAATAAATAAATACAATTTGGAAAGAGCAAATAAGTAAAAAGTATAGCACAGTGGGAATGGCAGAATCCAGGCAGGACTGGATGCTTGTTTAATCTTTTGATTCTGTTGCAGTTTTACAAAGTTTATGACTGACTACAGATTAATCTAGACATTTACACAGACTTTTGCAGAGTGAATCACTGTAGGAATATCTAATCACTGAATTTGCTCCATGGTTCCATGGCCTGAAGAAAATCTCAGTTAAAACAATTCTTAATGCAGCATTAACCTTGCTGATCTCAAGTGTTTATTTTCCCCTGTTGCATAGTATATGTTGTTCTTTCATCAGTGTGACCTTAATCATCTGTAAATTTGTCAGGTATTGTTGAATACAGTATTCTAAATAACCCAGGACCCAAGAGCTCCAAGCTACATGCTTTCCTGATTGGACAAATAGTGCAAAATTGGAAATTCTTTTTCTCATTTGTTAGCTTAATTTTAAAAAGAAGCGGTTGGTTTTTAAAAAGTAAAACAATCCAAATAGCTCATTTTTCACAGTGAAAGATGATTCTTAACTTTCTTAACTTTTCATCATCTAAGTGTATACTCTTCAGCTTATAATCTTGAAAAGTTTATTTTATGACTTGTCTTTTAATGAGTGAAGAAAAACTTGTGGTTTTTTATTAGCATTCAAGCCTAGCCCTTTCTCGGTTACTCAAGAAAAATGTCATTAAGGGGAATATACAGAAATATACATGTACACATACACCCGTACACACATATACACACACTCACTTTTTTAAATATTGATTGTAGGTATTTATACCCATTCTGCCACATTTACAAGTGAAGCGATGTATATATCTGTTACTGGTTTCTTGTAATATTTATCCATCAATCCCTTGCAAGTATTTAAAATGAAATGAATGGCAACTCTTTGTAACAGAAGGTTAGAGCTACAGTGTATCATTTTGTCTCAAAGTGTGAGTTAAGGACTGCTAATAGTTTATCTTAAAGTGATTGTGTGTATAACATATAGTTTTCTTTTGGCACGAATTAATAGTTTATCTTGGAAATATAAAATAAGCAAGCAAACAAACAAAATATATTGATATCTTTTGAAAAGAAAATCAGATTCCCCCTACTTTCTGATGAATACTTCATGATGGCAAGTGGGAAAGGATAATAAACAAATTGTTCCCAGAATCTTTGTTGCTATAAATCTGCAAAGATAAAGAATCAATGAAATCTCTACTTCTGGAATACATTGCCTAGAATTAGGAATTTATTCAAAAAAGAGCCAATGGTAAGGAATAAGTGAAAGAATAGTTTACAATATAAAAGATAATTTTAAAACTTTAACCATGAAATGCTTCCATATAATAATGCCATTAAGAAGTAGGACTGGTGACGTCAGCATCATGGCGGAGTGAGCTTTCCCGTGAATTCTTCCCCCACAAGATACAACAAAAGTAACAGCCACAGAGCAACAACGGAATCCCAGACAGTGAAAAGCTAGAGCGGAGGGATCCACACTGCGGCACATCTGAGAGCGGAACGTGCTGGGCCCCCGGAGGAAGTGGGGAGAGGTAAGGAGAACTCCGCTCCCTCCCCATCAGATCAGCGATCCGGTCCACGCGGCTCCCAGAGAGGGGGGAGGGGCGGCCCTCGGCGGGAAACTGTAGCTCTTCGGGCTCTCTCAGCCAGTGGGAAACTCCCGCACAGAGGGCTCAGAGGAGCCACAGGGCTACCATCAACATCTGAGCAACCCAGAGAGCGGATAAAGAGGGGCAAACGAGAAGCCTCCCACGTCAGGGACCCAGAGGGCAAAAGAGAGAGCTCCCCCCTCCCCGCAACCCGGAGTCTGCAGCTCGACCAGATCTAGCGGTCCGAGGCAGACCTGAATAAACTGGACTGGACCCGTGGATCGCAGTGGGGAAAAAAAACAAAACAAAACAAAACAAAACTGCGGATCGCAGCAGAAAAACTGGGGCAGAGCGCAGGGGGCTTAGACTACACAGCCCTTTACCACCAGACAGTGGCGGCAGGTGGAAATTGCAACCAGAGACTTCCAGGATGAGGAAAATCAAAACCAACACAGGAACCACAATGCAAAAATATATGAAATCACCAGACCAGAAACAAAATGACAAGCACCCAGAAATCAACCCCGAAGACACAGAAATCCATAAACTAAATGACAGAGATTTCAAAATAGCTATCATAAAAACACTCAACGAAATACGAGACAACACAGACAAACAATTAAATGAGATTAGGAGTTTCTTCACAAAAGAGATTGAAATCATAAAGAAAAACCTATCAGTGCTGATGGAGATGAAGAACACAATGGAGGAGATAAAGGAGAATCTGGAATCTTTAAAGAACAGAGCTGACAATATGGAGGAAAGAATTAGTATTTTAGAGGATAGGAATACAGATATACTCCAGATGGAAGAAGAGAGAGAACTAAGACTAAAAAGAAATGAAGAAAGACTCCGAGAAATATCGGACTCTATTAGAAAATGTAACATAAGAATTATAGGTATTCCTGAGGGAGAGGAGAGGGAAAGAGGAACAGAGAGCCTATTCAAGGAAATAATAGCTGAAAATTTCCCAAATCTGGGGAAGGAGCAGGAAATACCAGTAAGTGAAGCCAACAGGACGCCTATATATATTAACAGACAAAGGCCTTCACCACGACACCTAGTGGTAAGGCTAGCCAGGGTCAACGACAAAGAAACAATATTAAGGGCAGCTAGACAAAAACAAAAAATAACGTACAAAGGAACTCCCATCAGGCTCTCAGCGGATTTCTCAACAGAAACTTTTCAGGCTAGAAGAGACTGGAATGATATATTCAAAATACTAAAAGACAAAAACTTTCAGCCAAGAATACTCTATCCAGCAAAAATATCCTTCAAATATGATGGAGAAATAGTAACTCTCCCAGATAAACAAAAGCTAAGGGAGTTCATGGCCATGAGACCGCCACTACAAGAAATACTCAAGAAGGCCCTCAGGCCTGAAAACAAGAAGAGAAAGGGAACACAAAGCCTGGAGTAAGGAGAAAAGTAGGTAGACAAAATCAGAGAAATAGTAGATCTTTACCGGAATAGGTTAGCAACCACTTAAATACTAAACTCAAAGATCAAAGGAAGAAATTCACCAAAAATAAATTTAACCTCATCACTGTAAACACACAGCCACAACACAAGATAGAATAAGGTATAACAAGAGCAACTTAGAAGGGGAAGAGGAAAGTGACTGAATTGACTTAGTATAAGGAAATAGGAGGCTATCAGATAATGGACTATCTCATACAGAAGATTTTTCGCCCAAACCTCAAGGTAACCACTAAACAAATAATCAAATTAAAACCACATATGATAAACAAAGAGAAAACTAGAAGAATCATAAGACAGAACAACCAAACTGAATTGGCAGTCCAAAACAAATGGGACAAGAAACAAAGGAAATGCAAAAGAACCAGAAAATAAGTGACAAAACAGCAACATTCAACCCTCATATTTCAATAATTACCCTAAATGTAAATGGATTGAACTCTCCAATCAAAAGATACAGAGTGGCAGGATGGATTAAAAAGCAAGACCCAACAATATGCTGCCTTCAGGAAACACATCTTAGCACTAAAGACAAGCACAGGCTCAGAGTGAAAGGATGGAAGACAATACTCCAAGCTAATGGCAAACAAAAGAAAGCAGGTGTTGCCATACTCATATCAGACAAAGTAGACTTCAAGATAAAACAGGTTAAGAAAGACAAAGAAGGGAAATATATAATGATAAAAGGGACACTCCATCAAGAAGACATATCACTTATAAATATATATGCACCCAACATAGGAGCACCAATATACATAAAACAACTATTAACAAACCTAAAAGGAGAAATCAACAACAACACAATAATAGTATGGGATCTTAACACCCCACTTACAGCAATGGATAGATCATCCAGACAAAAAGTTAATAAAGAAATATTAGACTTAAATGAAAAACTGGACGAGATGGACCTAGTAGACATATACAGAGCACTCCACCCAAAAACAGCTGACTACACATTCTTCTCAAGCGCGCATGGAACATTCTCTAGGATAGACCATATGTTGGGAAACAAAGCAAGCCTCAATAAATTTAAGAAGATTGAAATCATAACAAGCATCTTTTCAGACCATAAGGCTATGAAACTGGAAATGAACCAGGAAAAAAAAACTGGGAAAGTGACAAAAATGTGGAGTTTAAACAACATGCTACTGAACAACCAATGGATCATCGATGAAATTAAAGGAGAAATCAAAAACTATCTGGAAACAAACGAAAATGATAACATGCCATATCAAACCATATGGGACGCAGCAAAAGCGGTCCTGAGAGGGAAACTCATAGCGATACAAGCCCACCTTAACAAACAAGAAAAAGCCCTAATAGGCAACCTTAAATTACACCTAACAGAACTAGAAAAAGAAGAACAAACAAAGCCCAAAGCCAGCAGAAGGAGAGAAATAATAAAAATCAGAGCAGAAATAAATGATATTGAGACCAAAAAAACAGTAGAAAGGATTAATGAAACAAAGAGTTGGTTCTTCGAGAAGATAAACAAAATAGACAAACCCTTAGCCAGGCTAACTAAGAAAAAAAGAGAAAAGGCTCAAGTAAATAAAATTAGAAATGAAAGAGGAGAAATTACAATGGATACCATGGAAATACAGAGGATTATAAGAGAATACTATGAGAAATTATATGCCAACAAATTGGACAATCTAGAAGAAATGGATAAATTCTTAGACTTATACAACCTCCCAAAATTGAACCAAGAAGAAATGGAGAATCTGAATAGACCAATCACAAGTAAAGAGATTGAAATAGTAATCAAAAACCTCCCAAAAAATAAAAGTCCAGGACCAGATGGCTTCTCCAGTGAATTTTACCAAACATTCAAAGAAGATTTAATACCCATCCTCCTCAAACTATTCCAAAAAATAGAGGAAGATGGAACACTTCCTGAATCATTCTATGAGGCCAACATCACCCTGATACCAAAACCAGACAAAGACAATACAAAGAAAGAAAATTACAGGCCAATATCACTGATGAACATTGATGCAAAAATCCTCAACAAAATATTGGCAAACCGAATACAACAATATATTAAAAAGATCATACACCATGATCAAGTGGGATTTATACCAGAGACGCAGGGATGGTTCAACATCCGCAAATCAATCAACGTGATACATCACATCAACAAAACAAAGAATAAAAACCACATGATCATCTCAATAGACGCAGAGAAGGCATTTGACAAGATACAACATCCATTTATGATAAAAACTCTCAATAAAATGGGAATAGAAGCAAAGTACCTCAACATAATAAAGGCCATATATGACAAACCCACAGCTAACATCATACTCAACGGGGAAAGACTGAAAGCCATTCCTCTGAGAACAGGAACGAGGCAGGGCTGCCCACTCTCACCACTCCTGTTCAACATAGTACTGGAGGTTTTGGCCAGAGCAATTAGGCAAGAAAAAGGAATAAAAGGAATCCAAATAGGTAACGAAGAAGTGAAACTCTCACTATTTGCAGATGACATGATTGTATATATAGAAAACCCTAAAGAATCTGTTGGAAAACTGTTAGAAACAATCAACAACTACAGCAAAGTTGCAGGGTACAAAATCAATCTACAAAAATCAGTTGCATTTCTATATGCTAATAATGAACTAACAGCAAGAGAGCTCAAAAAGATAATACCATTTACAATTGCATCAAAAAGAATAAAATACCTAGGAATAAATCTTACCAAGGAGGTGAAGGACCTATACAATGAGAACTACAAAACATTATTGAGGGAAATCCACGATGACATAAAGAAATGGAAAGATATCCCATGCACGTGGATTGGAAGAATAAACATAGTTAAAATGTCTATATTACCTAAAGCAATCTACAGATTCACTGCAATCCCAATCAGAATCCCAATGACATTCTTCACAGAAATAGAAAAAAGAATACTAAAATTTATATGGGGCAACAAAAGACCCCGAATAGCTAAAGAAATCCTAAAGAAAAAGAACAAAGCAGGAGGCATCACAATTCCTGACTTCAAAACATACTACAAAGCAATAGTAATCAAAACAGCATGGTACTGGTACAAAAACAGACACACAGATCAATGGAACAGAATTGAAAGCCCAGAAATAAAACCACACATATACGGACAGCTAATTTTCGACAAAGGTGCTAAGGACATGCAATGGAGAAAGGAAAGTCTCTTCAATAAATGGTGTTGGGAAAACTGGACAGCCACATGCAAAAGAATGAAAGTGGACCATGTGCTATCGCCATTCACAAAAATTAACTCAAAATGGATCAAAGACCTGAAGGTGAGACCTGAAACTATAAAACTCATAGAAGAAAATATAGGCAACACACTATTTGACATTGGGTTTAAAGGAATCTTTTCGGATGACATGCCTACCCAGACTAGGGAAACTAAAGAAAAAATAAACAAGTGGGACTTTATCAGACTAAAGAGCTTTTATAAGACAAATGAAACCAGAATCAAGATGAACAAACAACCAACCAGCTGGGAGAGAATATTTGCAAAACATACATCTGACAAGGGGTTGATCTCCATAATATATAAAGAACTCACACAATTGAACAACAAAAAAACAAACAACCCGATCAAAAAATGGGCAGAGGAAATGAACAGACACTTCTCCAAGGAAGATATACAGATGGCCAATAGGCACATGAAAAGATGCTCAACATCACTAATCATCAGGGAAATGCAAATCAAAACAACACTAAGATACCACCTCACGCCCGTTAGAATGGCTATAATCACCAAGACAAAAAACAACAAATGTTGGAGAGGATGTGGAGAAACAGGAACCCTCATACACAGCTGGTGGGAATGCAAATTGGTGCAGCCTCTATGGAAAACGGTATGGAGATTCCTCAAAGAGTTAAAAATAGAGATGCCCTATGATCCAGCCATCCCACTACTGGGAATCTATCCAACGCACCTGAAATCAACAATCCAAAGAGGATTATGCACCCTTATGTTCATTGCAGCATTATTCACCATAGCCAAGAAGTGGAAGCAACCTAAGTGTCCCTCGACTGACGACTGGATTAAGAAAATGTGGTATATATATACAATGGAATACTACTCAGCCATAAAAAAAGACAAAATCGTCCCATTTGCAACAACATGGATGGGCCTGGAGCGTATTATGTTAAGTGAAATAAGCCAGAAAGAGAAAGACAAACACTGTATGATCTCACTCATATGTGGAATATAAACCAACACATGGACAGAGAAAACTGGACTGTGGTTACCCGGGAAGTGGGGGTGGGGGGTGGGCACAAGGGGTGAAGGGAGTCATATATGGGGTGATGGACAAACAAAAATGTACAACCCAAAATTTCACAATGTTAGAAACCATTAAAATATCAATTAAAAAAAAAAAAAAAAAGAAGTAGGACTAACATCCATAAAATTAACTATATTTGGCTTTTACTCTCTGTTACTGAATATGATTATTGTACATCTTATTGTAGTCACAAGATCATATTAAACCTGTTATAAATTTGAATCCGTGTATTCAGCCATATTACTAATAAATATCCATAATATCAATTGCTGTCCTCCATATAATCTTTTACTTTATCTGCTTGTAAAAGGCACCCAATAGATATGTGTCAAATGGATTCTTCTTTTTAATAGACAAATTTTCCAATAGCTTGGGGGATTTGGTGAAAACCATCTAGAAAGTTATTCTCCTTAATCTAAATTAAGTGTTGTTTATGCTGTGTTAAACACAGTGTCTAAATTGATATCTAAATTGGTTAAGATTGCTGGAACCAAAGTATGGAGATTTTAAATCTTGAGTGATTATTAGGATAAAATGAATTAGTACATGGAAAGTCCATCTGTACCTGGACATAGTAAATACTCAGTAAAAATTTGTTCTTATTATCATTTTGAAAGAAAAATTTCTTATAGTACTCACGATTTGGTGTTATAAATTTATTAATATATAACTAATCTAAGAATTATTAAACAAACTCATAGACTAGACTTTATGTTTTAAAAAACACACTAGAAAAATTTCATCAGTATTTAAGTTAAGCTCCAAAGATGTAAGCCATAAAAGAAAACAAGGAATTTTCGAAATAAAATTTAAAACATCTATGTGTTAAAGAAAATGTTCAACAAAATTAAATGCAACATGTGTGATAAAGGATCAATATCCTTAATAAGTAAAGAACTCATAAATTTATTTTTAAAAATGAGAAATGTATAAAAGAGAAACTAATTGCTCAAGGATGAACAAATGAAAAATGTTCGCTAACTAGAAACCCAAGAAAGCTAAATTAAAACAACTATGAGCTGCCATTTTAAAATAAATTTGGTTGATTTTTTAAAATAATGATATACCGTAATTTATCTGTATATCTAAAATTCAAATGCTCTAAAAACTGCCTTTTGTAATTCAATTGGCAGTAAAAGATAAAGTGACCTGGACACGCTGGCAGCAAACCAGCTAACTGATATGAAGTAGTCTTTATTTGTGCTGCTAAGTGGGAATCATAATTTTGGCTGCATAAATACTCATGTTTGGTTATAAAGTGCTTCTCCATACTCTGCTTGGAGTGTTATGGAATAGAAAGCATTTGCAGCAGGTTAACTTTCTAAAATTAGAAAAATTCTGAATTCCAAAACCTATCTGTCCCTAAAAGTTTTGGATGAGGAATTGTGGACCTGTATTTAATTTGATGGTACAGAGGAACAAAGTCACTCATAAACTCCCAGTGAGATTATAAATTGGTTCTCTTCTGTGCGTGGGAAGTTGGTAATCTGGCTATTTATCAAAAGCCATAAAAGGGTGCATGCCCTTTAATCCAAAATTCCACCTCTAGGGATTTACCATTACTAAATTACTAGGAGAATGATGAGAGATTTAGGTTTTAGTAAATCCAACACAGATGCCATATAACAGGTAAAAACTGGAAAGTCCCAAATGTTCAATAAAAGAAGACTGGAGGGATTACACGGCTCTAGCCACCCCCACAGACTACTACTGTGCCACTTGAAAAGTGATTCTGTGCAGTCACACTCATTCACGTCAAAAGATGCCCTTGATATTTTGTTAAGGAGAAAGATATATGCACATATGATCTAATTTCTTTTTAAAAATTATTTGTGGGGGCTGGCCCGGTGGTGTAGTGGTTAAGTTTGCGTGCTCTGCTTCAGCGACCTGGGGTTTGCAGGCTCCGATCCTGGGCATGGACCGACGCACCGCTTGTCAAGACATGCTGTGGACGCATCCCATATAAAATGGCAGAAGATGGGCATGGATGTTAGCTCAGGGCTAATCTTCCTCACACAAAAAAAATAAATTATTTGTATATATATACATGTGTTTGTGTGTATATATATATATATAAATATTTGAAGGATAGTCACCAAAATATTAACAGTGTTTGTCTCTGGATGGCAGGTGATTCTTATTTTCTTTTTATAACTCTGCTTTGTCTACAACTGAACATGTTACTACCATAATAATAAAACTTTTAAATTTCATTTAAAGCATGTCAATATATCTTACCTAGATTTCAAGTTCTATATGTATAAAATTAATGTCTATCAAGAAAAATATAATATTCTTCATATTTATAGGAGGTAATAATTATGAGGACTCAGTGTATTTGGAAAACAGTATCATAAAGCAAAGCCTGGGTTTCAAATAGCATGTTTTGCCTATAGTAGCATTTATAACATTGTTGATATTTTATGTGTGTGTATTAAAATTAGCCATGGAGAGTTAGAAATATGAACCATATTGTCAAGGAAAGTGTGCTTAGAATTTTAGGCTCTATAAAAAATATGCCCAAAGCATATATTGGCAGCATTTGAATCCTGAGCCGTGTGGAGAGAACAGTAAGCTAAGCATCTCAAATAGCAGGATGTCAGCTGAGACTTTATAACGTCTTTGTTTCAGCCATCAGAAACAACTCTCTATCTTCAGAAATATATTTTGAAAATATGATCTTTATCGTGAAATGCTCCTTTTAACAATACAAATAAATAAGAAAATTGTGTGCACTTTCAGGAAAGTGATTTGCCTTCTGTATTTTCTTGAGTAGTGATAGCATGATGACGTGCCATCCTCCTGCTGGCGTGGGATAAACAGCTAGACCCAGCAGTCTCTCTGCAGAGAAGAGAGCGCTGTGTTTCAACTGCCAATTTTCAAGTCAATGCTTCTTATAGTTCCTACAATATGTGTCTGAAATTTGGTGCTGACTCTGAATGCTTTATTCTGCTTTGTTAGACTATTTCTGCAACCCATGAACAATTAAATTGTATTACTTTTTATTAGAAATTGTGATATCTGTTGCTTATTTACTGAAAGAAATAACTCTTTATTTTTCAGAGCTTCCATATGGCTGGGAAAAAATCGATGATCCCATATATGGCACTTATTATGTTGAGTAAGTCTCTAAGTTTGATACTAACTTGTTATTAATATGTTATGAAATTGTGTTTGTATTTCATTTATTGAGTATGTGTGGCTGACAGTCCCTTTATTTCCCTTTCATCTTCCTTTGAAGTATCCGCAAAGACTCTAGCAGCACTAGCTGGCCGTTTCTTGTCTCTCCAGCTGGCTAATTTGTCATTTCTTTCCTTTGACTCATGATTCTAAAACACCAATTGGAAAAATGTGTTTCACACTGTCCTCTAAATGAGTGATAATTAAAGATATCAAAGTAAATGTCCTTCATTTTGCAATCAAAGTGTTGGGAGCTGACTAGTTGTGCAAAAGAGATGTTCTATTAAACCAGATTTCAAAGTCAATTAGATGAAGCAGCCATACTTTCTAATTGAAGGATGAACTACAGTTTAGATATTTTTTCTGCGTTTAAGACCCCATTTCAAATCAATAGCATTCTTCCTATAGATTGGACTTGTATGTTATCTCTCGGAGGATGCATTGACTTAATGTATCTTAGCATAATATGAGCTATCCCCTCTATGCGTCCTTTTATTCAGAATAAAGCCCCTATTAGGGATTAAATTATAAACATATTTTTTCTTAGGAAAATCAAGTAATTTTATAATTTTCAAAAGTTAAACATTTGGCTTATTTTTCTAGAACCCCTTTTCTGATAGAGAAATTTTTATTATTATCTACTGTGTCATGTTGTTAGTGTTATTTGGGCGAATAAAGCCAAAGAAATACAGAGGTTGGAAAACTAAAGATGTTCACATTATTAAGATCTAACTATTGTCTCTAATTATATTCTGTTTAACGATAATAATCCACATGGTCAAGGGTTACAGATTGAGGACATTATTGCTAAATTGTTTTGTAACAATATTCAAACAGTTGCTAAGCTTTTACTAGGTATCAAGCCCTTCTTTGTGCTGGAAGTTACTGATGAGTAAGACCTGTATGCCCCTGCCTTTCAGCATCTCCCTCTTGAGCACTTGTCTTGAATACTTTGACCCACCATCTTCATTTGGAAAAGCCCCCATTTTGCCACCACAGTCAGTCACTTCCAGCCAAGGTGAATTCACCTCATTTGCCACATGCAATCTTGTAACATAGTATCTAGTGCTCTAATGTCATGTGGACACTCAATAGATGCAAAAAGTAAGATAAACACATGGAGGTATCACTAACTGCAAAAATAAAGGGAAATCACCTGTAAATACTTATAAGGTTCCGTCCCACTACAATGCTAATCAATTAAAATGCACATATATTTTAATAATAATGTAGCTGCAGCTCCTGGATAAATTTACCTACATTAAAGGTTTCCAATAAATGCTAGCTTGTCTTAGTTCGCTGAACCAGACTGTACTGTGCCTAAGCCTATTATACCTGAAATCCAAGGTAGTTCCATGTAAGGAAAGAGAACTGAGGGATGTGACATGCCAAATCTCATCTTTAATACACTTCCTTGCAGAATTCATTGCATC
Source organism: Diceros bicornis minor (assembly GCF_020826845.1). Classification (NCBI taxonomy): domain Eukaryota; kingdom Metazoa; phylum Chordata; class Mammalia; order Perissodactyla; family Rhinocerotidae; genus Diceros; species Diceros bicornis. The sequence goes on along the minus strand of NC_080742.1, from coordinate 16,096,874 downwards.
TATTGGCAAACTACATAAAAAGCCAGATAACAAATATTTTGGGGGGCCATATGGCCTCTGTCCCAACTATTCAACTCTGCCATTGTAGCTTGAAAGCAACCATAGGCTGCTCTTAAATGAATGGGCATGGCTATGTTCCAATAAAACTTTATTTACAAAAACAAGCAGCTAGCCAAATTTGGCTTGCAGGTCATATTTGCTGACCCCTGCCCTATTCTAACTCTTCAGATTGTTCTTCCATGTCTTCAACTCCTTTCAAACTGATTTCCAATATGGGAAATTGTATTTAACGCAAACCTTTCTTCTCTGCCCTGATTACCTATCACAGAGGTGAGACACTCACACGTCAGAAAGTGATGCTTGCTACCTTCTTGATCATTGAGGTGTGTGTTCTTCAAGTAAAGATCTGCTGCTGGTAGACTACTTAATTATTGAATTGGACATTAGCTGTAACCCTAAAAGAAAATTGCACTCATTATCCTTATATTTCGAATGGTTGTCTTTTTATATGTTTTTGCTTACATTATATTTCTCTCTACATTTCTTCACTTCATTTTTCATGTATCAATGCCATAGCTAGAAAATCATTCATAATTTAGTCAGCCATGTCTTACTTACTTAGATCAGACTAACATATTTAGTAGTTTTAGATTTCAAGTGATTGTGAGGGCATAGATACAGGTCATAGTGAGTCAAATAGTTTAACTTCCTTCAAGTTGCATCTAGTTCTACTACTTCTCATGGCCTTTGCCCCATTACATGATTCCATAAGGTGTACCAATACCAATACTTAGGTGTAGGGGTGTATCAGACCAACCAGAAAATTGAGACAGATAATTCAAACCTAAAGATAATTTTAAGTGGAATTATACCCGATATTTCTTAGAAATGTCCTTTGGAAAAAAATTCATCAAAATAATTTAAATACCTCAACTTATTCTATATAATGTAAACATGACTTGAAATGAGGGATATCTTCCATCACAATAAAGACAACTTGTCTATTTTAACCGGAATACACCACTTACATGGTTTGTTTTAACTGTTCAAAAATATGAATCTCATCTCCATTACACTGTTGTTTTCACAAGGTATATATTGGTTCTGAATAGTAGTCTTGTTTGTGGAATCTATATGAATACATATGTGACATAGTGTATATTCATCACTTTAAGTCCATAGAGTATTTCTGCTGGGAAAAGTCTCTCAATTTCTTACAGTTAATTATGCAGAAAAAATACTAAATGTCTGGTTTAAGTTGCTATATCAACTTTTCATTATAGATATCATAAATATAAAATACAATATGCCTAGATTGACAGTGTTTATAATTGTAGTGATAACATTAAAGTCAATGTCTCAAGGAATCATGTATTTTACTTTGTAATATTAATATTCAGTTAATGTTAACAAAGCAAGGTAGTCTTTATTGTAAATCTGTAGTCAAGAAAATGTTGATTCACTAATTCTATTAACAATGATGGACGATGGGTTCTCTGTAGAGCTATCATTTTGGGTGTTTAATTATATACCCATTTACACAATTAGAGATACTGGTTACAAAATATGAAAAACATCCCACCTTCCCCCCCAGTGGCAAAAAAGGCCTATGCAAGGGCACTAGAAATCTAACTTAGTGATCAGTCGCTCTCTTCAAATAGACCAACAGCCAGGAGAGAAGTTGCTGAGTGGCTCTCTGTCCTCAGCAGGGCATGTCAGATTGAAATCAACCTGTGCCTCTGGCACAGTTGCACAAACACTCATTTTTCTGTCAGCCACAGACAAGCAGATAGGCATTCCAGCAATCACTAGCAGGAAAGTGTTTATATCACTTGAACCTGAAAAACCTGGATTGAATGGTTTTTGACCACTATTACTGACTTTACCCTTCAGTGCCATAATTCTGTCCTGTGCAAATTCAATTTTAAGATTACAGGTTTAATATATTCAAAAGTCAGAAAAATTATCATCACCATCATCATCATCATCATATCATCAAAATAGTTAACATTTATCGAGTGCTTAGTCTGTGCCATGATCTGGGCTCAGTGCTCAACAGTCTTTACCACATTTATAATCTTCTCTGTAGTGGTAAGAAGGTAAATTGTCTGAAGTTTACAGATGGGGAAACTCTGGCTGAAAAAGTTCAGTAACTTACCCAGTATCACACATTATTGAGAGGAATGGCCATAAATTGGACCCAGCACTCTGACTGTGGAGCCCAGACTCCAAAAAAATGCATCCCGTAAATTTAGCATTCATATCCGTAATGGTCCAAACAAGCCTCTGAGACTCATCACTGGAGAAGAATGAGGGGTCCCTAGAGAACATCTCCTCCCTGGCTCCCTTCTAGTACAGTGTCACAAGAGGATGTCCAACAATGGGAGATCGTGGTGCACACAACCCTGTGAGACTGGCTTCTGACCCAAGCATTCTGAGCCACCAGCTCCATTCCCCACGACTTGAGAGTGGCCCTGGACAGCATGGCCACCAAGAGCAAGACTTGCAAAACCTGAAAGAAAAGAAGTCTATAGTGTGTGGACCTGAACAGAGGGATGTTGGCACTAGTTTGGAGCAATAGAGGCAGCCACACAGCTCTGTAGTTTAGAGAGCAATAGGCCCTACTCAACATCTTTCCTGATTTCCTCTGCAGACAGGGCAGACGGACCAAGTTTTTACTCTATGTAGCAGCAGAAAGAAGGTAGCCCAATTTTTCCTGACAGACACCAAATCCATGACGGTATAGCAACGTATTAAGAAGTCCTAAAGTTGCTAACTAGAAATGTAACTGTCACTGTTCATAAAGAAAGGGGAAAATTTTAATGAAAAAAGTACAAAATGTAAAGTTGAACAGCTGTGACTTTTGTACAAATGTGATTTTTTCTCCTCTTTTGTGAAATTATATCTGCTGGGTACATTTTGGTTTCAATGGCAGTTACACAATTTGCTTAACTAGCTAGTCCAGAAGACACAATTTCCTGGAACAGCTTTCCTGCAAATCTGCCTCCTCTGGCACAGACAGAAAAGCAACTATATAAGTACCGTTAAAATGATAGTGGGGACTGACAGATGTGATTTTCATGTAAAGGTTTTACAAGTTTTTCATGTGATGTCACACATCTGCCACTATAAAATGTTACTCATGTGAATTCCAGGAAGTATGAAAGATACTGCATAATACCTTCAATGTAACATTAAATGTACAAGGAAAATCACATTCATTTCCAGGTTAATGATGAGTATTCGTCATGATGTAGCAAGTTGGAAAGTGGTTAGAGAGGAGTTTAACTCAACATCATATCTTAAGAATGTTTCTCTCCTTCGTGCTTTTGAGTAGTTTTCTAAATTTTCCAAGAAAAAAACTTCCTAACTTTAGATTAAAATTCAGCATGAATGTAAGACATTTCCAGTTAGAAATGAACAGAAAAGAATACTCTTTTAAAATCTCACTTGTTCTTAGAGAATTTTTTTCCTATCCTCAAAGTTAATTTTCCAAACTTTCAGTTTTTTGCTTCAATCTTCAAAAACTAGTAAACTTTTTTTTTATGCTATTTAAGCAGCTGTTTAACAAAGACATCCTTTCCCCAACTTACACTTATGTCACAGATGATGCTAAGCGAAGTGGCATTGTGGGTGAAGTTGCTCAGTGACATTCTGTGCTAAGGTGAGCTCTAAGTCTTGTAAACAGCTTGGTCATATCAATCATTATCACTTAGTGACCAAAAGTATGGGCTGCCGAGTTTCACAGTATGCCAGCCCTGCAGCTTCCCAGCGGGAAGTCCTTGAGCAGGCAGGTTATAGAGAAAGAGAAAGAGGAGGAGGAGGACAAGAGAGAAGGGAGAGAGGGGAGGGGAGGGGAGGGGAAGAACTTTGTTGCATACTTACTACGTGCCATGTGTTATTCTGAGTGCTGCACACATACTAGCTCATTTTATCCTTGCAAAAGACTTGTGAAGTATGTATTATTATCCCCATGTTATAGATAAGGACACTGAGGTACAGATATTCTTACAAGGACTAAATAATAGAGCCAGAATTTGAACCTCAGCAGTTTCATTCCATAGCTGGTGTTTGGCGCATAACACAGGTATGTGGTAAGTGCTCAGTAAATTGTTATTGTTTGCCTTGTGCATCCCAATAACATGGACCAGGCTTCTCCTTTTGGTGTTACTTGCTTTTCCAATTCTTTCATGATTATAATAGAACCCAAAAAGTAAACAATTCTGAGGGGAATTATTTGATTTGTAAGAAACATATAACTTAATCTCATGGTTAAGGTGTGCCACATTGAATAAAAAATAGCATTTCTTTAGAATTAGTGATAATTCCATAAGCCCATGTAAAATGATAAAGCAAGGACTGCAGAGTGTGATGTTTCTGTGGCTTCCAAAGGGGTTGAGGTTTCAGGATAATTCCTAAGGAAGTTGTTTTTGTCATAATTATCTATAGTACATGGTATCTTCTATAGCTGGGGATTTGTGATAATAATAATAGAAATAGTAATGTTTAAGGCACTATTTTAATTTTCAATGGGCTTTCATATCCATTATCCCAAATGACAATCACAATGTTTAGAAAAGAGGAAACCAAATCTATGAGGAGTTAAATGAGCTCTCCAAGGGCCTATGGCTAGTAAGGTTGAAGCTCTCTGATGCCATGTTGAGCTAAGAAAGACCTTTCAATAGAGTAGCTATGTTTTCAGATTAATATAAAGTTTTTATACTTTACAAAGTATTTTCTTGTATTTATTAAAGAAGCATAAGTCAGTTAACTTCATGGTCAAACAAAAAAAACAAGGATATTGAACTAAATGTGGGATACTCTAACTCTAACTGAACTATAATCAGCTCTTTTTTGCTAAGTAATGACTTTTTACCTTTTTCCAACTGACCCAGGCCAATTTCATAGTTTTGGCATCACTCCTTTCAGCCTGGAGAAAACAAGCCATCAGGGCTCATAGTGAGGGCTCTCTTAGCTCCATGCACATGCTCTTTATGCTACATGAGCATTTCTGACGGTTTGTAGTTGGTGATTCCTATCTAGTTCCTCTGTACTACTCACTAATATAAATTTCAACTGGTTATTGATTTACTCTCCTAATACTACCATTCAACCACAGATCAGTAGAAAAGTTTCCTTTCACTCTTTATGCCAGGGTCTCTCAAATATTTTTAAACCATGATCCTTTCAATCAAAATGAAGTCTCATGTCCAATTTCCCTTCTCACCACTACCATCCAGTCAAGATCTGGATGTATGCCTCTTATCTGCCCCTTTCCTGAGATTAGAGATAATTTTACATGCTGTGAGACACTTCACCACTGCTGATTCATTCTAATAGGATCAAAATTTGCTCTGTATTCTAGCTGCCTTCCTCTCAGACCCTGAAGTCTTTTCAACTGAAGGAAAGAAAACTTGACTCTGTAATTAAATATACTTCTATTAGCAACTGTTTGATCTCATAAACTACCTTATTTAATAAATTTTCTGATTCCAAATAAACAATATTTTAGGCACCCAGTTTAAATGGGTTTAATTGCAGAAGGGCTTTTATGAATAATAATGAATTATTTGCCTTGACATCAGAGTTACATGTAAATGTTTTTTTAACAGAAGCAATTTTTATAATTCTAATAAATTATTTTGTCTTGAAGTCAGTAATAAAAGACAAGGAAATTATTACTCCAGCATCAAATTTTCTTTGAGAATATGTTTGTAAATAAAGATAAATGTAAACACTGGCTTGTTTTTTGTTTGTTTGTCTTTAAACATTTTTCATGAATGTAACAAATTAAATCCGGCTCTTATTTAGGAGCTTCTGGAGAGGTTAAGCACAGGCAAACAGCACAATAGTTCACAGAGCAGCACTGAGCAGCAGAACTTAGGTGTAGAGGCAACCATGTGAGGGACGGGGTCCCTGAGCCCTCGTCATCCCAGGGAGAGAGGGCAGGAATGGTCAGAATTAGAAACACTGTGCTGTGTTCTCCCGAGGAAGGACCATGCTCCTTCCTTCTACTCCATCTCTTTTACAGGACCACGCGAACTTGACAGTGGCCTTGTGAAGTCAGGGAGGACGTGTCCCCTGCACCTGGGGGACAAGGACTTGGAGCCCTTCTATAGGAGGGACCACCGTCCCATCCCATGTAGTTCATTGTTAGGCAGCCGAGAGAAAGCTGCTACCATCTTTCGTTGGACCATCCTGTTTGCCTCTTGCTAAGGCAATGTTATATAACAAGTAGATCATTGGTATGATTTTATAATTTGTGAAGCAGTTAGCTTATATAGCTTGTTAATTCCCTCTCTGGATTAAACATGCTCTGCTTCTCGTGCGTGAACTGCAGATTGTCTCATGCTACCAATCTGTGTCACCACATGTTTTGGAGTCATATCTTAGACTGAGATTAAGTTCTAAAGTTAGCACGTGAAGTGAAAAATTGCCTAGAGTCAAAATTATCCTAAAACTGCCTCAGGATGCTGTGCTGTTGGGGACCAGCAACCGGAAACAACAGGGCTGTTTTTTTTTCTTTTGGTGTTGGAAAAGAATTCTTTCAGGAATTAAAGTAGTTGGCGGGCATTTAAGCTTTTAGAGCTTTAATAGATACATAGTTAGGATCACATTCAGCTCAAAGAGAAGCTAATACTATCAGAGGGATGAGGGAACTTAGTCAAACCAAGGAACCAGCAGATTGATGTCATTCTTTGGGCATCCTGTTAAAACAGAGGATGGTCACCCTTCCTAGGTAAAATGGAATGCTCCCCCGCCCCCACATGAGAACTATAATTTTATCTTTTTTTAATATGCATATAATGTTTTTCACAATTCCTTTTGTGTCACAGACCATGATGTTAGTAATAGTTTGTCCTTTTTTGCATCCATGATTTTGAATTTACAGGCTAGTACAAAATGACACTTGCCCTCCCTGGCTTTATCTGTTAAATGAGTGGTTGAGATTAGGTGATTGCCGAGGTCTCTTCTAGTTCAAGGAATATCCACTGCACCTTGTGTTAACAAGGATAAATTTGGCCATTTTACTGTATTAAGCCTTGTTATTTTCTCATTATGATGCTGATCAAAGAATACTTAAAATTTGAAAGCATTTTCTTTCAATTTCTACTTGTTATTTGGCTAAACGATAACATATATTGCCACTCTTTTATTTTAATGATTTTAATAATCCCATCATATGAATGTTATGGAAAGAAAGCTTCCAAAAAGGATGGATTATCATAATAGAATCTCCTTGTAAAGCTATGGAAAAAAACAGAAATGTACTTGAAATCTGCAGACGTGTGACTGATGTTAAGATTATCATTAAAAGGGCAGAAAGATAAAGATAAGCTTATAAGCAAAAAGTCAGAGTAAAAATTATATTTTTCACCACTATCAAAACTGAATGCATTTGAAGGGAATATTGTTTTCCCTTTTTTTATAATACAAAGTGACATTGTTAAGTATTATTTATTACTAGTGTTTTTTATTGCAGTAACATCGGTTTATAACATCGTATAAATTTCAGGTGTACATCATTATACTTCTGTTTCTGCATAGATTACATCATGTTCACCACTCAAATACTAATTACAATCCATCACCACACACATGTGCCTAATCATCCCCTTCGCCCTTCTCCCTCCCCTCCATTCCCCTCTGGTAACCACCAATCCAATCTCTGTCTCTATGTGTTTGTTTGTTGTTATTTTAATCTTCTACTTGTGAGTGAGATCATAGGGTATTTGACCTTCTCCCTCTGACTTATTTCACTTTGCATTATACCCTCAATGTCCATCCATGTTGTCGCAAATGGCTGAATTTCATCGTTTGTTATGGCTGAATAGTATTCCATTGTGTATATATACCACATCTTCATCCATTCATCCCTTGATGGGCACTTAAGTTGCTTCCAAGTCTTGGCTATTGTGAATAATGCTGTAATGAACACAGGGGTGCATGTGTCTTTATGCATTGGTGTTTTCATGTTCTTTGGACAAATACCCAGCAGTGGAATAGTTGGATCATATGGTAGTTCTATCCTTACTTTTTGAGGAACCTCCATACTGTTTTCCATAGTGGCTGCACCAGCAGTGTATGAGAGTTCCCTTCTCTCCACATCCTCTCCAACACATGTTGTTTCCTGTCTTGTTAATTATACGTTTCTGACGCGCGTGAGGTGATATCTCACTGTAGTTTTGATTTTCATTTCCCTGATAGTTAATAATGTTGAACATCTTTTCATGTGCCTGTTGGCCATCTGTATATCTACTAGTGTTTAATAGAAGACTTCATATTTAACCAGATGAAATTATATTATAATAGACAGCTAATTGTATAATAAAAATGGATGGATCACAAAACTTTTTATTGTTAAATTTCACGTTTAAGTTCAGTCTAGCTAAGTAAGATGAACTTTAAAATTGTCAAGAAAAAAATATTCTGTAGACAAGAAGGTTAACTGGACCCACTACAGGCAAAAGAAAGACTATTTGCTGTGATAAACTAACAAAATTAGTTTTGCGTTAATTTAGTCTAGAAGAAACTCACCATTAAATGTGTGGTTTCTGAAAGCTTATTAAGCACCATTTGTTGAGTTTGTCATAATGCAAATATCTTAGTTCAAATTCCCATTAAGCACAACACTCCTATATGGAGGTTGACAAAGTCCCCTCATTCTATTCTTCACTTTCTCCAGTTTTAACTTGGCATCAAAAAATGTGAATATATTTTCAGATAGATGAAATGATAGGAAAGATTATCTTTCTTTTTTCTATAATATTACTTAGTAATTTAGTTTGAGGCATTGACTTAATATGTAAATACTTAGTAACTATTTGTCCAACCCAGAAAAACGGTATTAATAGGTACCGTCTATTAAGCGCTTGGTATGTATTGGGCATTTTACGTACTCATTTAATCAACACCACAACGCTTTATGTTAGATACTTCTATTCCTGTTTTACAGACAGAGAATTTGCGCTTTTTTTTGTCTTTTTTTTTTTTAATTTTTTGTTTATTGCAGTAACATTGGTTTATAACATTGTAAAAATTTCAGGTGTACATCATTATACTTCTATTTCTGCATAGATTACATCATGTTCACCACCAAAATACTAATTACAACCCATCACACACACATGTACCGAATTATCTCTTTCACCCTCCTCCCTCCCCCCTTCCCCTCTGCTAACCACCAATCCAATCTCTGTCCCTATGTGTTTGTTTATTGTTGTTATTATCTACTACTTAATGAAGGAAATCATACGGTATTTGACCTTCTCCCTCTGACTTATTTCACTTTGCATAATACCCTCAATGTCCATCCATGTTGTCACAAATGGCTGGATTTCATCGTTTCTTATGGCTGAGTAGTATTCCATTGTGTATATATACCACAGCTTCTTTATCCATTCGTCCCTTGATGGGCACTTAGGTTGCTTCCAAGTCTTGGCTATTGTGAATAACGCTGCAATGAACACAGGGGTGCATGTACCTTTACAAATTGGTGTTTTCAAGTTCTTTGGATAAATACCCAACAGTGGAATAGCTGGATCATATGGTAGTTCTATCCTTGATTTTTTGAGGAATCTCCATACTGTTTTCCATAGTGGCTGCACCAGTTTGCATTCCCACTAGCAGTGTATGAGAGTTCCCTTCTCTCCACATCCTCTCCAACACGTTGTTTCCTGTCTTGTTAATTATATGATTCTGACGGGCGTGAGGTGATATCTCATTGTAGTTTTGATTTGCATTTCCCTGATAGTGATTTTGAACATCTTTTCATGTGTCTGTTGGCCATCTGTATATCTTCTTTGGAGAAATGTCTGTTCAGGTCTTTTGCCCATTTTTTAATTGGGTTGGTAGTTTTTTTGTTGTTGAGATGCATGAGTTCTTTGTATATTTTGGAGATTAAGCCCTTATCAGATGTATGGTTTGCAAATATCTTCTCCCAATTGTTAGGTTGTCTTTTCGTTTTGTTGATGGTTTCCTTTGCTGTGCAGAAGCTTTTTAGTTTGATGTAGTCCCATTTGTTTATTTTATCTATTGTTTCTCTTGCCCGGTCAGATGTGGTGTTTGAAAAGATGTTGCTAAGACCGATGTTGAAGAGCGTACTGCCTATGTTTTCTTCTAGAAGTTTCATAGTTTCAGGTCTTACATTCAAGTCTTTAATCCATTTGGAGTTAATTTTTGTGTATGGTGTAAGGTAAGGGTCTACTTTCATTTTTTTGCATGTGGCTATCCAGTTTTCCCAACACCATTTGTTGAAGAGACTTTCTTTTCCCCATTGTATGTTCTTGGCTCTTTTGTCAAAGATTAACTGTCCATAGACGTGTGGGTTTATTTCTGGGCTTTCGATTCTATTCCATTGATCTGTGTGTCTGTTTTTGTGCCAGTACCATGCTGTTTTGGTTACTATAGCTTTGTAGTATATTTTGAAATCAGGGAGTGTGATACCTCCAGCTTTGTTCTTTTTTCTCAGGATTCCTTTGCCCATTCAGGGTCTTTTGTTGTTCCATATAAATTTTAGGATTCTTTGTTCTATTTCTGTGAAAAATGTTGTTGGAACTTTGATAGGGATTGCATTGAATCTATAGATGGCTTTAGGAAGTATGGACATCTTAACTATGTTAATTCTTCCAATCCAAGAGCACGGAATATCTTTCCAGTTCTTTGTGTCTTCTTCAATTTCTTTCAGAAATGTTTTATAGTTTTCGGTGTACAGATCTTTCACCTCTTTGGTTAAGTTTATTCCTAGGTATTTTATTCTTTTTGTTGCAATTGTAAATGGGATGGTATTCTTAATTTCTCTTTCTGCTACTTCGTTGTTAGTGTACAGAAATGCAACTGATTTTTGTATGTTGATTTTGTATCCTGCAACTTTACCATATTCGTTTATTACTTCTACAAGTTTTCTGGTGGATTCTTTAGGGTTTTCTATATATAAAATCATGTCATCTTCAAATAGTGACAGTTTCACTTCTTCCTTTCCAATTTGGATCCCTTTTATTTCTTTCTCTTGCCTGATTGCTCTGGCTAGGACTTCTAATACTATGTTAAATAAGAGTGGTGACAGTGGGCATCCTTGTCTGGTTCCTCTTCTTAGAGGGATAGCTTTCAGTTTTTCACCATTGAGGATGATATTAGCTGTGGGTTTCTCATATATGGTCTTTATTATGTTGAGGTACTTTCCTTCTATCCCCATTTTATTCAGAGTTTTTATCATAAATGGATGCTGTATCTTGTCAAATGCTTTCTCTGCATCTATTGAGATTCTCATGTGATTTTTGTTCTTCATTTTATTAATGTGGTGTATTACGTCGATTGATTTGCGAATGTTAAACCATCCCGGTGTACCTGGAATAAATCCCACTTGATCATGGTGTATAATCTTTTTAACGTATTGTTGTATGCGATTTGCTAGTATTTTGTTGAGGATTTTTGCATCGATGTTCATCAGTGATATTGGCCTGTAATTTTCTTTTTTTTGTGTTGTCCTTGTCTGGTTTTGGTATCGGGGTAATGTCAGCTTCGTAGAATGAGTTAGGGAGCTTCCCCCCCTCCTCAATTTTTTGGAAGAGTTTGAGAAGAATGGGTATTAAGTCTTCTTTGAACGTTTGGTAGAATTCACCAGGGAAGCCGTCTGGTCCTGGACTTTTATTTTTGGGGAGGTTTGTGATTCCTGTTTCGATCTCCTTACTGGTTATTGGTCTATTCAAATTCTCTACTTCTTCTTGATCCGGTTTTGGAAGTTTGTATGATTCTAAGAATTTATCCATTTCTTCCAGATTGTCAAATTGGTTGGCATATAGCTTTTCATAGTATTCTCTTATAATCTTTTGTATTTCTGAGATGTCTGTTGTAACCTCTCCTCTTTCATTTCTGATTTTACTTATTTGTGCCTTCTCTCTTTTTTTCTTGGTGAATCTAGCTAAAGGTTTGTCAATTTTGTTGATCTTTTCAAAGAACCAGCTCTTGGTTTTATTAATTTTTTCTATTGTTTTTTTGGTGTCTATTTCATTTATTTCTGCTCTGATTTTTATTATTTCCCTTCTTCTACTGATTTTGGGCTTTGTTTGTTCTTCTTTTTCCAGTTCCTTTAGGTGCATTGTAGATTGTTTATTTGAGATTTTTCTTGTTTGTTGAGATAGGCCTGTATCGCTGTAAACTTCCTGCTTAGAACCGCTTTTGCTGTATCCCATAAATTCTGGCATGTCGTATTTTCATTTTCATTTGTCTCCAGGTATTTTTTGATTTCTTCTTTGATTTCTTCATTAACCCAGTTGTTGTTCAGTAGCATTTTGTTTAATCTCCACGTATTTGTGGCTTTTCTGATTTTCTTCCTATAGTTAATTTCTAGTTTCATACCGTTGCGGTCAGAAAAGATGCTTGGTATTATTTCAATCTTCTTAAATTTATGGAGACTTGTTTTGTGGCCTAATATGTGATCAATCCAGGAGAATGTTCCATGTGTATTTGAAAAGAACGTGTATTCTTCGGTTTTTGGATGGAATGCTCTGTATATATCTACTAGGTCCGTCTGTTCTAGTGTGTTGTTTAAGGCCAATGTTTCCTTATTGATCTTCTGTTTGGATGATCTATCCGTTGGTGTAAGTGGAGTGTTAATGTCCCCTACTATTATTGTGTTACTGTCTATTTCCATTTTTATGTGTTAATAATTGCTTTATATATTTAGGTGCACCTACATTGGGTGCGTAGATATTTACAAGTGTTACATCCTCTTGTTGGATTGTTCCCTTGATCATTATGTAATGCCCTTCTTTGTCTCTTTTTACAGTTTTTGTTTTAAAGTCTACTTTGTCTGATACGAGTACTGCTACCCCAGCTTTCTTTTCATTGCCATTTGCATGGAGTATCTTTTTCCATCCCTTAACTTTCAGTTTGTGAGTGTCTTTAGGTCTGAAGTGTGTCTCTTGTATGCAGCATATATATGGGTCTTGTTTTTTTATCCAGTCAGCCACCCTATGCCTTTTAATGGGAAGATTTAGTCCACTGACGTTTAAAGTAGCTATTGATATGTACTTACTGCCATTTTTTAACTTTTTTTTTTTTTCTCAGTGTTTTAGTATTCCTTCTCTGTTCCTTACTTCTTCTATACAGAATTGATGGTCACTTTAGTTTGACCTCTGTCTGAAAGCTGTACTCTTTAACTCCCCTCCTCCCTCCTTTTATGTTTTTAATATCATATCTAACCTCTTTTTTGTGCATTTGTATCCATTACGTTCTAATCATGGAAATAGATAATTTTTCCTATTTGTGGTCTTCTCTTTTCCCCTTAAATCAGTCCCTTTAACATTTCTTGTAGCACTGGTTTCTTGGTGACAAACTCTAATTTTTGCTTATCTTGGAAAATTTTGATCTCTCCTTCCATTTTGAATGATAACCTTGCTGGGTAGAGTATTCTTGGCTGTAAGTTTTTTCCTTTTAGCACTTTAAATATATCGTGCCATTCTCTTCTAGCCTGTAAGGTTTCTGCTGAGAAGTCAGCTGATAGCCTTATGAGGTTTCCTTTGTATGTAACTTGACATTCTCTTGCGGCTTTTAGGATTCTCTCTTTATCTTTAATTCTGGACATTTTGATTATGATGTGTCTTGGTGTGGACCTCTTTGTGTTTATCTTGTTTGGGGCTCTCTGTGCTTCCTGTACCTGGATGTCTGTTTCCTTCCTTAGGTTAGGGAAGTTTTCATCTATTATTTCTTGAAATAGATTCTCTGCCCCCTTGTCTCGCTCTTCTCCTTCCGGGACACCTATAACACGGATGTTAGTGCGCTTGATGTTGTCCCAGAGGTCCCTTAGACTGTCCTCACTCTTTTTAATCCTTTTCTCTTTTACCTGTTCACCTTGAGTAATTTCTTCTAGTCTTTCTTCCAGCTCACAGATCCGTTCTTCTGTATCCTCTACTCTGCTTTTGAGTCCCTCTAATGAATTTTTCCTTTCCAATATTGTATTCTTCATTTCTGATTGGTTCTTTTTTATATCTTCCATTTCTTTGTTGACATTCTCACTGAGTTCATCTATTCTTCTCCCCAGATCAGTGAGCATCCTTAACACTCTTAGTTTGAACTCTCTGTCGGGTAGGTTGCTCATTTCTGTTTCACTTAGTTCCTTTTCTGGGGTTTTGTCCTGTTCCCTTACTTGGAACGTATTCTTTTGCCTCCTCATTTTGCCTCTTTCCCTGTGCTTGTGTCTATGTATTAGGTAGGTCAGCTACGTCTCCTGCTCTTGGATAGGTGACCTTATGTTAGTGATGCCTTAGGAGGCTTCCAGTGTGCTTCCCTCAGTTCTCAATGTTCCAGGGGTGGCCCCTATGTGGGCTACGTGTGTCCTTCTATTGTGGCCTGTTAGCTCTCCCTATAGACACCCAGGGAGGCTGAGTTATGCTCCTGGCCAGCTGTTGTAATGCTCAGCTGCTTGTAGTTGTTGTGTTGTTGTCCCTTCAGTCTCTTTATCAGGTGTGGGGAGCCCCAGCACAGTTGGCTGTAAGTTCTAATACCACATTTGTGTTGCAGTATTTCTTTTAAGTGAGTAGGCCCCCAGCGTGGCAGGTTGTTAGGCTCAGGGCCTTACAATTGCTGTAAGCCTCTAGCCTATTAGGTCTCTTGTCAGCTCTCTGAGGATTGCAGCTGGGTGGGGCTGGCCTCAGGCACAGGAGCACCCAATTGTTTCAGGCTTTGGAAGGTGGGGAAAACCTCCTATGTGGGTCTTTGAGAAACACAAGTCTTCTGCAGCTGACAAGCCCTGCAGCTGACAAGACCTGCCGCCCATAGGTCCACACACACAGTCAACACAGTCCTTCCCCCGTGTGAGCGCCCCGACCTCCCCAAGCGGACCCAGTCTCTCCACGGCAGGAGCCCCACACTCTCCGCCACCGCCCCACACTCTCCACCTACTCCTTGTGCACACCCTGCCCCACTAAAGTCGGCTCAGTTGCCAGGCTGCAGAGAATCCAGTCACCAATCTATGCAGGCCCACAAGTTGCCTGAGGGCTTGTTGTTGGGTGGGGCCAGTCTCTAGGGTGGGCTGCCGGCCCTGGCTGAGCTGGATTAAATCGGTGCTCTAGCGGGTGGAGCAGACCCTGGGCTAGCAGGCCTCAGGGAGAACTCCAATGGCGTCTGTGTCAGCACGCTCACACCAGGCCACAACAATGGCCGCCGCCCATGTCCCAGTCCCTGGAGAGGTCTCACCCCTCACCGAGATGCACTCAGGGCCTATTAGGTGAGTCTCTTGTCACCAAAGCACTGTGCACCTTTCTTTCTGGTGATTTTAGGATGCTTTCTGGAACGGGTCAGTTTGTGCGTGGGCCCTTTAAGAGCCGGTTTTAGTTTCTTTGTGAACCGGGTTTTCTGGGGGTCCTCCCCAATGTTTTAGTAGCAGGCAGTCAGATATTATGCCGCTGGTGTCGATTGTGCTGGGTCCACAAAATGCCCACAGCGGGGGCGCTCCCCGGCTCACGACCCCGCGCCTCCAGGGAGGGTGCGTACCTGTGCGCTGCTCCCGGCGGCCGTGAAGCTGGCGGCTTGTGACGGCGGCGTTTTTCCTCTCCGGAAGGGAGTCTCTGCCTCTTCTACCCCAGTTAGGATTGTCCGTTGTTGCAGGAGTTCCTCTTATCCAGTTTTCAGTTCTGTCTCAGGGGTAATTTTTCCACGAGTAGTTGTAAATTGGCTGTGTCCACGGGAGGAGGTGAGTTCAGAGTCTGCCTACGCCGCCATCTTGACTCCACCGCCCCCGAGAATTTGCACTTAAAGAAGCCAGACTATCAAGCTAGTAGATGGAAGAAATAGAGTTGTAGCTCAGGACAGGCGTTAAGAGACTTTTTGCTGTCCGTGTTTCAGTTACGCTTGCTCCCAGCCTCTAAATATAACACTAATGTTAAAATCTGCTTAAACTTATACAGTGCTTCATCTTTAAACACTTTCATGTATTTTATCTGTGTGCTCCTCCAAACAGCCCTCTGAAGTGAGTAGGATACTGACAGAGGGGGCAGTTGCCATTTGGATATATTAGGAGCATTTCACAGAGGTAGCAGCAAGTGGTGGACTTAATCTTCAAATGTGGCTTAAACCTCAATTGCTGGTTTGGTCTCAAAAATAGGAGAGAATGACAACTCAGACTCATCGTAAGTGGCTTTCGCTTTGGTGACACCCAGGAGGTACACATGAGACTGAGGATGCCAGAGAGTGCAGGTGGCGCCCCTCACCTCTGTTGTTCCTCATGGCCTAAGCCACCACTTACCACACCTAAGCCACCACTTATGTGAGCATCAGAGGGTGAGTCCTCATCAGCACTCAAGGTTCCACGGTGTTACCATATAAGGAGTTTCTTGCTGAGTAAGTACCATGTTTTCACTTTTTACTATATCACTGGACCTCAGCAGGACCTAACATGTCCTTTGAAAAGTTTGAGACAAGACATGCATAGTTGTGTTATTATTGACTACCCTCATTCTCACTCACATACAACTTTAACCTTACTCGTAAGTATTAGTGCATAATCATCTTATCATCATTATCATAATTGCCAGAGACATGGCCCACATTCGTCTTCCAGAGTTGGTAAGGGCAGAGTTCAGGAAAATTAGAGTTAGGATAAGCCCTAGGGGAAGCTGAAGCAAGTAATTTACAATGTTGTGAGTTTCCAGTTTCACAATGAAAACTGATGAAAAGAAATGGCAAATCACCTGGTCTAACTATATTGCAAATTACCAAACATAGCCCGTGTCTGCATAATACATAAGTAATTTCACTGGAAATGTAAGTGTATATTTGTGCCAGAACCACACAAATCAGTGTTGTATCTGGCACTACACAGAGCAGGGTTGATTCGTGCATCTGTCCCTTACTGTGAGATCTGTAGAAAATCGTTTACCCTCTCTGAGGAGCAGATGAATTAAAAGCATGGAATTTGTTTAGCTGAGTTTCTCACGTGGTATTTGCTTGAGGAATATCAGTTCCCATCCACCTCTACCATCTGCCATTATCCCTTTATCCTTTCCTTTATTTACAAGGCTGACATTTGTTCTTCAAACAACTGTTTCTTTCCATAAATTGTGGCATCGTTAAACAGAATTTAAATCTGAACTGGAACTAAGTAACTTTAAAGTGTGCAAAATGGAATGTTCTTCTGAAATATCCAACATTACACCTTTCCTCTTCTATATGTAGAGCTTCAGAATGAAAAATATAAACTCAGCCAATATGAGGGCCTAAATTCACCAACCTTGCCTGTGCATCATGGAAAAGAGGAAACAAGTTACGTGAAAATGCATCCCCCATTACAGCTACATGAAATGATCATCTCATCTGTATGAAGCTTTGCTCTTGCAATAATGGCATTATTTTAGACAGAGTGTGTTAATTATATAAAACCCTGCAACAATACTTGTCCCTCAAAACGTAATCTATTAAAAACAACAGTGAAGCAACTTATTGCCACCTTTCCTTGCTCTTGGTTCTGCTGAACCTTTATCCTCTATTCCCACTACTTTTTTTTCTTCCCTGCATTTCTTCCCAGGGTCCTTATCTTCTCAGAATGAGAGCCTCCTGCCCACATTCAGGTCCCACAGCCACTTGTTAGTGGCAAGATTTTTAAAAGTTCTGTGCAAATTTTAGGCATCCAGGCAATAGATCCTTTTTTCCTTAAGACTCATCAAAACTGCTTTTAAATTTTGTTTTGTTTTCTAATTCCTTCTGCATTACTTTGTAGCATATAAAAGGAATAACTGTGTATTTGATTTCCGCCTGGTCTAGGCAGTAATAAAGACCCAGTAGTCAAGAATAATACTTGATCTTTTTCTCACTCTGATTATTCGACTTGGAAACCTGTGGAGTTGGGATATTATATGGAATTGGAATTATCTTCATGTCCTGTTGACTTTCAGAATTGGCCATGGTCTTGCCCTCAGTCTGGTCCATCTCCCCTCATTAGCATTCTTTCCCTGACTCGTCCCTTCTGGACAATCCCAGACATCAGTGATGTAGCCTTCATGATTCCTCGCTATTCTGAGTATCTTTAGTAATTCTCTGACCATCCTTGGATTCAGGCCCCAAAGTATTCCTGTATTCATGGCTGTGTATGTCTATTATATATGAGTGATAAGTATGCAGAAGTATATAATACTTAATCATATCTTTTGGAGTTAAGTGGACTTGGGCTATATTGTGACTTCACATTTTAACAACTCATAAATGATTTATTAAGAAATAGTAATCCAGTTCAACATACAGTATATTACAGGTCAGACTATTCTCACCCCTCCCAACACACTGTAATGTCTAGTTCCCTGGATGACGTCATTCTTCATAGTCATGAAGCATCTCTTATTCATCCTCATAGCCCCAGGTAAGAACAATACCTAGTACATTGGAGGTAGCCAGTTAAGATGCTGAAATGATTGAGAATTCTAGAGGACACCACAATTTTCCCATGTGGTTGATATGGTGAAGCTCATCTTATAATCCCCCCAAGTTCAGGAATAAGGCACATCCTGCAGGATAGAGACTTTCAAAGCTATAGCCACTCATTAGACTAAAGTCATAATGGAAATAGGGAGACTTTCAAATAAAACCAAACCTCATAACATGACTTGGAGCTGTGCTTCCAATCCTACAGCTTTCATCCTCTCCCGCACGCCCCCTGCTCACACACCACCACCCACAAGCAATCATATGCATGTGTCTATTCCCTAGCCCCATACTCTGGCCAAGCAGAATTGAATATTCCTGAACACCTGTGTATCCACCACTGTCTCCCTAAAATGTACCCTTCTCCATCTGGCAAAATACATCCATCCTTCCAGAATCTGCTCAAGTGTCACTTCCTTTGTGAGGCTTTCCCCGAACCGTCAGATTAAGTTGTCTTTTCTTCCTTTGAGTACTCACTTTGCACACACAAATTTCAGCACTTTTTACTCAGTGTTATATTTTTCTGGCCACTTGTAGAGTGACCAGCTCATCCCAATTTACCCAGAACTATCCAGGTTGTAAAACTGAACGTCTCATTTTCCAGGAAACCCCTTAGTCCCAAGCAAACTGAGGTGATTGGTCGCCGCACTTGTTTGTCTCCTCCATTGGAGTAAAGGCCCCCTTGGTGAAGTGTTGTGTCATATTTATCTTTGTGTCCCCAGTGCCTAGTGCACTGATGAATTAAAGAATTTATATTTAAGCCATTCAGTCAGAGTTGGCAGACACCAGTGGAAGAGGATTTGTTAGTCTTATCTCTTAACACAGAAAAGTCTTGAAATAGTGTAGTCTTTTAGTTTCCCTCTTGATAAGTTCTACCCTACCTCTAAGTTTTAACCCACTAGTTTTTCTCAATCTAGAAGCAAAAGATTAGAAATACCTTTGGCAACAATAAACTCCTTCTGCACTCAGCAATAACGTGTAAGAGAGACGTTTTATGGGAATGGGAAGGGATGGATAGAAAACAACATTTTCAAATGCATGCTGGTTCTGAAATTTTTGAAAATGAGTCTATGTATCCTATAGGTCCTGGGGGCTTCATGACATGATTGACAGTGCATGTTGCCATTTCTGCTAGGAGTAAAATATCAAGTTTTCCATGTAATTGGTAAATAGTAGTGGCTAAGTGCTGAATCCCCCTATACATATAAGATACACATAACATACACATTACAGGTCAATGTCTTAATTAAGTAACTTAGCGCTACTACTGGGGGAGGAGACAGAGTTTGTTTGTCTGAAAATATCCCCACATTTTGGGAAGCTCAGCCTCATGGGGCTGGGAGGACAGATTCCTTAGCTGTGAGAGTTTCAGTGCCAGCTTATGGATACTCTTCTCAGTCAGCCATGATTCCATCTCCCACCTGGACACTATATCTCCAGATCAGACACTCTTATGTCCAGGAAGAGCAGGAAAGTAACACGTGAAAGACTCAATCTTCCCACCCACATTTGCAAAGCAAACTCACTTTCCCCTCAGGTATAGTCAGGAATAACGGATGGACATTTATCGAAAGAAAATTAGCACTTAAGTGTTAGAATTAGGAAGAAATCTTTCAAGAGGTGGGATTCAATTATTCTGCTTAAAAAAAAACTGCTCCAAGTAAAATAGATTCAATTTCTCCATTTATCCAAAGCTCATATTTTAAAATAAAGTGTATTTAAAACATTAGTCTTTGAACTAGAACTTTTAAAATTCAGCTTTTGAAAGCACTGTAAGGCATGCATTGTATTATGTAAACCCTATTTTATATTATAATTTTTTTGTTCCTGTTTTGTCTCCCCTACTAGACGATGTGTCTGATTGGTCTTGCCCCTCCTGCACCTCCTACCGTGGTGACTAGCAAAGAGCATTTGGGAAACAAATATTTGATGAATCATGATAGCTAGCATTTATTGAGTACCTATATCCAGCCACTGCTCCTAAGTGATTTACTTATTTTAATTCATTTAATATGTGCAACAAGTCTATGAGGCGGGTATTATTTTTATCCTGACTTTACAGATGAAAAATTCTGAGGTGCAGAGAGGGAAAATGATGTGCCCAAGTTCACACACCTAGGATGTGACAGGGCTTGGATGTGAATTCCAGCAACGTGACTGCAGTGACCAAGCTCTTAATCCACTGTCCTACCCTCTTTGAAGAAGACCGGCCCCAGAAACTCCCCATAAGGTTGTTATCCTCTCTTAGTTTCCAAAGCATGAAGTAGTTTTTATTCCATCTATCCAAACTTGATGGTAGGGAAGACTTCATGGAGTCTTCTCAAGGCTTGTATTAAAATGAATAAAATACAGACAGGGAGGGTGTAATGGATGTTTGGCTGCCAGTGCAGCTGCATTCCGGGGGTTCAGATGTGAGAGGGTAATATGCAGACTTTCCTGACCACCTAGAAGTGTGGGAGTCAGAACTGGGGTCAAAGAAAACCTAGGGAATTCTAAGCAACCAGGAAATTCACTCTCTGATTCCATTCAGGAATTAATCTGTTTAAAAAATAAAGAAATAAGTGCTCCAACAAAATAGATTTTGAGAAGCCCCAAAAGCAGCAAGTTTGCATAGAAGGGATGACGTACCCTCAAACCCCAAGCCAATCTTCCCACATCCAATGCTGAGTGGCCGCCTCCCTGGCACTCCCGTATTTTGTCCCTAACAGAGTACTTTTCCACATAAGCACATTTCTATTATAATGCAAGATAGCAGCTGCTACTTATCAGCTCCTCAGATCCACATCTTTCATCACCAAAGTGGGATGACTTTTTCACCTATTATAAGAATGTCTTGAAAGATTCTCCATTTTGAAGGATTTCATGGGTCTTTACCCAAATGTAGATTGATTCTATCACATAAGCTGGCCCTAAGCTTCATATGAAGTTCTGACTGTTACAACATATGTTTTATCAGAGAATTAAACTGGAAAACAGTGAGATCTCTCACCTTTCATGCATGCCTGCCTCCATCCATGCACTTGTTCAACAAATATTTATTGAGAACAGACCACCTCATGCCTTGGAGTAATTAGTGTAGCCCCCTTTGCCACCTTGGAAATATTTTATTTGTAGTACAATCTCCACTTGAAAGCTGCTCTATTCTCGCTTCAACTCAAAGATCCATTTCTAAACTATCAACTGAATTCAAGATGGTGGGGTAGTGGCCAGTGGGTGCAAAAGGTGGCATTCGTGACAATGCACTAAAAGTCCCCCTCTCCAAAAACCCAAGAGAAGCAAGATGGGGCGTGAGAAGGCTGAAATATGGAGGGAGCACTGGTGGTGAGGCTTAGATGATGGCCTTGATGACCCCCGGTAGACCTGTCCTGTGAGGACTGATGGGCTCAGGAGGTACGATTTTCCTCCTATTTCTTCCATTCTCTCCCCACAGTGAAGGAGGTGGCAGTCAAACAGGATGTGGACCTGGGACTGCCATCCAATCAGCTGCAAATATTTCCTTCCCTCTGTGCATGTCTGAAACTTCCAATGGCAGAAGTCCTCTCTTCTGGAGCAAAACAGCATTTCCTAGTACTCCTCAAGGCCACATACAGAAAGAGATTTCCACGTAAATCTTATCAGGCAAGAAACTCCTTATTCAACTACTTTTTCAGCTTCAAACTCAGGGGATTGCAACCCCAGCTGCACAATAGAGTTACCTGGGAGGCTTTTTAAAAGATGCCAATGGGCCGGCCCCATGGCTTAGCGGTTAAGTGCGCGTGCTCTGCTACTGGCGGCCCGGGTTCGGATCCCAGGCGCGCACCGACGCACCGCTTTTCCAGCCATGCTGAAGCCGCATCCCACATACAGCAACTAGAAGGATGTGCAATGATAATGTACAACCATCTACTGGGGCTTTGGGGAAAAACAGGAGGAGGATTGGCAGAGCCAGTCTTTCTCAGCAAAAAGAGGAGGATTGGCATGGACATTAGCTCAGGGCTGGATGTGAGCTCAGGGCTGATCTTCCTCACAAAAAAAAAATAAAAGAATTAAAAAAAAAAAAATGCCAATGCGTATACTCAATTCTGAGAATGTGGCTCAATTGATTTAGTGTAGGCTTGAGTCTTCTCTGTTTTTATCTGTTTGTTTTTTTAAGCTCCTCGGGTTCACCCAGAACTACAAAGCAGTGCCACATAAGAACTTATTTGAAGTTTCCATTCTATAGTGAAAGGAGAAAGTTAAGGTGCAAATGAGTGACTATAAGCACAAAGAGAGAAGGCGATGGAATCTCATCCTTGAATATCCTAATCCCTTTGCCATTCCAACATGGAAGCATGTCATATCAGTAGTCTTTCCTTTTTTGTAAAGGGAAAATGGGATTGTTAGGCTATACCCACTTCAGAATATGTGTTTACCCCCTTAGCTCTTAACACCTAAAGATTCTCTTAGTAAAATATGACAATAGGCTAGATATAATTAAACAGTAAGAACTCTTGGTAGCTTCCCAGGTTCCTATTCTGTATGGAAGCTGGATGAAATAGCTAGTAATTATCTCACAGAACCTAAACAATGAGGAAGATGATGATGGCACTTTCATTCACATCCTTCCTACACATTGTAAACCACGGCCCCCCTCAATCCTTGCTCAAAGGACTTGAAACTATTCATTTTGGAAGCACAAGGAAAATAAGACTTTCCTATTCAGCTACAATCATATTTCTTTGTGATGGGTCTTTTAAAGCTTGGGAGCATTTTAAGTTTTAAATGAATGACTTCATTTGTAACAATATAAATGTTCTGTAGCAACTAGCTCAAGATACTAAAGCCTCACCCAGCTTCCACTATTTGTAGGGTGCAAGGCACACCAGACTAGTTCATTGGTATTTTCATTCTCTGGGAACTCTAGACACTCACTTTGATAGTGAATGAAATATTTTCAACATAGTGTCCGTAAAGCAGGTGGCCACACATTGACTTTTCTAAGGAAATAATTACTGCAGGTGGCAAGTTAGAGGAACTCAATAATATCTATAAATGTACGTTAGAAAGACCTTGTAATGTATTTTCTAAGGATAAAGTTATGCTTATGATGAATAATGACCTAGCAAAACAGAAAAGGAACAGATAGGAAATGTGGAAAGCGTATGCTTTGGTACACTTCAGAGCTGTTTCTTGCTTTCCCAAAATTGCTAACATATATTTGCAAACAAAAGTCTTAAAACACATACTCACCATTTAGTTATTTAACAAAAAAATTATTGTCTTTCATTGTGTATACACAGTGCTTAGTATATACTTAGTATATACTTAGTGCTTAGTGTATACTTAGAAATGCTTAGTATACAAAGATGAATAACACATGGCCCCTGTACACAGTTGTGCACAATCTAGAGAAGGAAATAAACATGAAAGTCAATTATTAAAACACAGTGTGATGAGGTTCCTATAGCCCGTGAATTTCGTTATTGTGAAATTATCACTTAGGATGTTGTATACGACATCACAGAAACCTCTTTATCCAAGACCTGGAAAGAAATATCTCATGAGACTCAATAACAGGAATACTAAGTTCTTCTGAACAATGGCTTGGGTTTAGCTTAAATACTCTGAAGAACGCAACTGGTTTTTCTCTCTCGTTGAATTAGCAACTTGAAAGCTCAAAACTAATTTGCAACATAACTCTAGTAAACAAGTAGAATCTAATGTTATCAATTTTGTCTATTGATCTTCCACCTAGATTCAACTAACTTCACCCTTATTTTGTTTACTTTTTGTTGTTATTATTCTTTAAAAGTACCTCAAATCCTCTTAATGATGAGACAGGGTATAAGAAAATAAATAAACTGTGATGAGAGAAGTCTGTTCAAGATTTTATGAGAGCTAAGGGGAGGAGCATAACGCAGGCTGGGAATGTTGCTAGGAGAGGTTAGGGAAGAGTTATGGGACAGACTTGAAAAGCATCGTAATAATAATGACAATAACAGTAGCAGCACTTTAACTAATAATAGTAATAAAGAATAACTAGACCTTGAAGAATTAAGAATAACTCTACCTTACAATCGTGGAGTCCTCCCTATGTGTTTGTGCTTTGCAAACATTATTTCTTTTATCTTCACAGCAACCTCAAGAAGTAGATATTAACATCCCCATTTTACAGATGAGGATACTGATGCTTAGAGAGTTTAGGAATTTGCCCAAGATGCCACCTCAAACCAGGCTGTCCTGCTTCAAGCACTGCACTATTAACACACTGACCCTCCTGTGAAAAGATAAGATGTTTGATAGGTTGTTGCCTGTGAGAGGAGCTCCCAGTGTGTCCAAAGCAAAGGGTGCGTGTGGTGAGGCAGCAACAGGTGAAGCTACAGAGAGAGGTAAGGGCAGCATCAGGAATAGTTCTTTAGGTAATAGGAAGATTTCATAGGATTTTAGTGAGGGAGTTAATGTGAAAATGGAGAAAAGGGAAGAGAGACTTCAAACTCTGACTCTTCTGAAACAGAGTGACACTGTCAGAGTTTACGGGGTGAAGAGCTTGGAAGATCACGTGCCATAGTTCACTACACACCACAGATCATGGTGACTCCTCGGTACGCAAGAGCTTTACAGTAGCATTTACTTCTAATGGAAAATAATTTTACATAAGACAGATTTGAACCCCATACTGTGAGTTTCATTACCAAAGAAGATTGTTATAAGCATGTCCTTCCTAAATAGCACCATAGTCTACACCAGAGGTGATATTAAAGAAACGTCCTTGTGCTTTTAACAACCCCCCAATGAAGTCTTTCCTATGGACTCAAAATGATGACAGTGATAGTGATGATAAGATGATGATGGTGGTGGCCATGATGATAACAGCTACTGCTAGTTATTGAGCATGTCTGTGCTCAAAATCCTGTGCCAATGTTCGTTATTTCGTTTAAACCTTGCAACCACCCCAGGAGTAAGGCAATATTATGCCCATATTACAGATGAAGACACTAAGGTTCAGGTTTAATAATTTGCCCAAGGTCACACAGCTCATCAAGTGATAGAGCTGGATTTTAAATCCGGGACTAATTGACTCCAGAGCCTGTGTGGCAGGCAGCCACCCCACCCTGCCTCCCGTGAGGAAATAATTAGATATTGTAATTGTCTTATGTGTCTGACAACTGCTTTTCTGTCTCACTAGGAATTATCTGATTTATATTAATAGGAAATTGTTGTTGAGATTTTATTTCTTTTACTTCCTATCCTTTCTGATGTGTACTTTTAGAAGACATAATGAAATGATTGTAGGGATGTGTGTGTGTGTGTGCATGCGCAGGCACGTTAGTTATGTGTACACTTGCCCCTGTGAAATCATACCCTGAAAAGAGGAGTTACGTAGATAAGAGGTGCATTTTAGAGACAGACATGGCCAAATCCCAGCCTTTTTACTTACTAGGCATGTGGTTTAGAGTAAGTCATTTGACCTGTGTGTCAGTCTCGTTGCCTTTACAATGGGGATAATTAGAGTTCAAGACTGTTGCCATGAGGCTTAACTGAGGAAATTTATATATAGTACCAGGCAGAGTTAAGTATTCGGTAATTGGTAATTCCTCTCCTAACCCCTCTCTCCTCTTCATGCTTTCACACCATAATCCTATCTTGTTTGTACAAAGAACCAAAATCAATGTATATGCCAGCCTTCTCATGGGGCATTTATATCCGAGAGAAAGATCCACTAGGCAGAGTTGTTGGTTCCTACCCTCTCCGCGGACAAGGACAAGGATACTATAAGGAATTCATATACTATAAGCCTTCCATTCTGCAGGTCCACAGTTGCTTCAAGCCACTCTGTGTCTGATATCTATGTGTTTATATCGCACTTGAAGAATGTGGATACTCTACTTTTGATTGCTCTTAGCATCAGCTTTCCTACACTGGTTTTCTACAGCTTCCATAAATATCCTTGGGAGTCTTTCCTCCAGTATCCCAGCCCTTTAATCCAGGCCTGTCTGACTCTAAAAAGTGTGAACTCTGCTTGCTATAAGAGTAATAAGTGAATTTACCTTACGCTTATCTTGTTGGATATGAGACCTTTGCAAAGCTTAGATGATGCTCTTTTCTTCAACACCGTTCGGTATAAATTTCATTTGTTGATCATTTATTTCAATGTATCAAAGCCATCTCAAACTAAACAGTAGACCAGAAAGCAAGTGTACATTCTAGTTCTTTTGGCTGAATCATGCATAATTTAAATGCAATAACATATGATAAAGCCACAGAGAACTCTACTCTTACAGAAACGTGAATTGTGTGCAGGCCAGCCGCAGCAGAGGCCTGACCTCATGTCCAGTGGGGCACTTGACTGTAATCACATAAGATGTTCCTTAATCGCTGCTCTCTGTAGAGCTATACGTATATTCTCTTAAATGACTTTGCCCCACTGTTATCCTAATTTGAAATTTTATTTTTCAGCCACATAAATAGAAGAACACAGTTTGAAAACCCTGTCCTGGAAGCGAAAAGGAAGCTACAGCAGCATAACATGCCCCACACAGAACTTGGAGCCAAGCCCCTGCAGGCCCCAGGTTTCCGAGGTGCGTACCATGTCAGTATGCAGTGTTTCAGAGGGAAAGTTGGCTATCAGGCTGCCTGCTCTTCCAGATGTGCCTTTAGCTTGGACCATTTCAAATAATTGATTTGCCTTCCCCAACCCCTCTGTGAGCTTTAGCTGGGTGTTTGCTGTTTCTAAACTAATGCATTTAGGAAACACAGATTAAGGTAAAGCCTTGGGCAGCAGGTTATAGGAATTTACAGCACATTGCCAGGTGGAGATTAATGGGTTTGGACAGTGGTACTGTGAACTGCAGAGATTCATAGAGACTTGTAAGTTTGTCCTCAAAAGACCAAGCACAAGAATGAGGCTTGTTCTCCTTTGTGACAGTAGACACCTCCTCATCGACATTACCTAGGCCCAAATCCGCCCACCTCCGCGCTGCCCGGGAGAGGTCGCGCAGCGTGAATGACTTGTCTTATTATCGGCGTGACCAGGCCGGGAGGCCCTGGCCCATCGGTATGCCCGGGCTGCCTGCTGCACCTAACCACATCTTGGAGCCACGTAGTGGGATAAGTTGTTGCGCAAGCTTTTCACGTCTTTGTAGGCTCTTACTCATATAGGAAAGCACAAAAGAGGCTTTTGTAGTCTAAAGGGCTCAACATGCCTGCTGATGATTTTCACACCACATCTCTATGCACAGTTACAATGAATGTAAAGGTCTCTCGTGGAACTTCTCTCCAACTGTAAATATTACATTCATAAAGGAGATGTAGGTGACAAGATCATGTGTGTTTTTCATTTATATTTTAAAGGAACATTCTCTATTTTCAATAATGATATATGTAACATGTAAATAGACAAAGTAAAATACCAGTATAATGACTCATTATTTTAGTTTGTCCATTACATATCACCCAAAATGTAACAACAGAAAAAAGTGTCATACAAAATACTTAAGTTTCCACATACAGTTTGGCTGTTACAAACTTCAAATCATATCACCCCAAATGTTACAACTAAAAATATATATAAAATTCTTGACTGAGATAGCATTTAAAGCAAATATTATTTATTTAAAACAGATATATGACTATTATTTTTAAAGTATTTAATATGTTTAGGAATATATTTATTACAGATCATAGCTGGACAGTATATTATATAACAAATTAGTGGTCAAACCTATGAGTGGATTTAAGTTCTGGTCAGATTATTTAGGTATATTATATGAATGTGTCAACATATTGTTACAAAATGTATTACCTTTACATTCATAATTATCTCTAGAAATATTGGCTTGCCTTTCACTCACATTTTAGAGTATACTAAACACTATCGGGTCAGTAGAAATTGCTTTATCTGGTTATCTTTGTAGCATCTCACAATATAAGCAGAAGTTAACTCAGTCCCACATCCAGGTACTCTTTCTAAACAAATTGAGAGGTTTGAATAAGTGGTAACATTCCATGGATCCTATTATTTTTAAAACAATATAGTCCATTTTGGTTTTCTAGTCCTGTCCCTTCAAGGTTTTGTGCAGGACCAGTCACTCACATACACCTCCTGCCTGGACTCTTTTAGAACAAGAGAAAAGTATCCAGATGTGTCTGGAGGATTTGGGGCTCCTCTTTATCTGAAGGCTCTGACAGCCTGTTGATTCAGCCCTTTCTAAGCACAAGAAGGGCTGTGTTAGTGAATGGAAACATTGACTTGACCAAAAGTCTCTCTCCAAACTAAGCAGCTTTTTCACCTCTCCCTGGATGCCTGGGACTGCTCTGCATTTGTAGGAAGTAGCACGAGTTTTGCTCCTGCAGTCACCACCTGCTTGCATTTACCTTAGGGGACCCCACATTTACCCTGGGATTGCTGCTCAGTGGCTGGCTTTCCCCTGTGTGAGAACTTGCCTTAAACGTGCTTTTTCTTTTTTAACTTATATTGGCCAATGTAGAAAAACCGCTCTTCACCCGGGATGCATCCCAGTTGAAGGGAACTTTCCTCAGCACCACCCTAAAAAAGAGCAACATGGGTTTTGGATTTACCATCATTGGTGGAGATGAGCCTGATGAGTTTCTGCAGGTTAAAAGTGTCATTCCAGATGGGCCTGCAGCACAGGATGGAAAAATGGAAACAGGTAAGTTCCCTAATGCTTTGGAAAATTGTTTTGCAATATCTTTTTTTCTAAGGCAAATATGAGGAGCTGCTTCTTTGTTTTTAGTTTGAAGGTCAAAGGTCACTTCACTTCAGGAAAACCACAAATTACGTTTCCCCTAAGTTTGAGTATTAAACTGAAATATTTTAGAAACAGCTTTAAATATCATTTTTGTCTCATTTTTCAGCCTGCCCCTTCTATTTGCTGGATTCGATGGACTCTTGAGATTGACACTTTTGTAATTTATTTCTGGAGTTCCTTCTTAGGGATGTGATTAACATTTCATACTTTTCTAGCTTATATTCAGCCACTGATATTTTAAAGTCTGTATTAATCTTGTAATATTCTCGTGCTGAATTGCCCAGGTTAGGTATTTAAATATGCATGCTCATCTCATAGAAAAAATTTTTAAATGCTATTCATCTTTATATTTAATACAATGTTTTAATATATAAAGTTTTCTCTCTAGTCCTTATGAATTAATTTTCATATGCAGTTACTTGGATGTCTGTCAAATTATAATCAAAATTAATTTAACATGGAAATGCAGAGGCAAATTGTTAAGGGCAAGAAAATATAAAATATGAAAGATGCTCAGAAGTAGAGAAAAAAGTAATGAACTAAGTTTGATTTTGCAGTCTGATTTTAAATTCTCCCACCAGGCCCATGACCTTGAATTAGTCCTGTAAGTTGTATATACTAGTTTCCTTATCTGAAAAAAAAAAAAAGAAATCAATTTCATCTTGTGTATTTAAAATACTGACTCAAGAATTGTGTAGTGCTGTTTTTGAAATGCCTTAGAAAGAGATTATAAAGCGCAGTAACTCTATCTCCAAAGAATTATATCACCATTTCACGTTTTTCACAGCAGTGATCTTATTTATATCAGCTTGCTAAAGTCGGTGGGGCCCAATAAATACACAAATTAGAGAATTACTTTTGAGGAAAAGTTAAGCCATTTGTATGTTCTATAGGTTTATGAGTTGTTACTCCATGGATTTTAAAGTGGTTTGTGTATGAAGAAACAACATAAAATTGAAGTCTTCATCTGACATTTTTAATTTAAAAAAATCACTAATGCTATATTGCCATTGACTAAATGGTCCCTGTAGAAATAACTTTTTTCAAGGTTACATGATGAGTATATTTTTTGCTGCCACTCACTAGTGAGTAATAATACATTTAATAGATGTTATGCCTCCTTGAAAGTTGAGTGAAGTTTCAAAACTAACTCACCATGTTTTTCAAACACTACTGTTGTAAAAATCACGTGACATAATTTTCTGCAGGAGTGAATTAGAGAGGGTCCAACTCTACTGTTCCCTGGTGATATTTTACTAAACATCCACACCTTCGTGTTGCAAAAAGTCCCAGAGAAACATCAAATGACTCAACTAAAAATCATTCTATTGCCTATAATTAGAATAAGAGGAAATTATATAATTAATACCATCTTAGCAGAGGGAAAAGGATCCCCAAATCTTTTGAACTTCAGTGAAATATTTAACATACCTATTTCTTTCCATAATAAAGAATCCAGTAATTTTTTTTTTCTGATCCAACCCACTGTTCCATATTTCAAAGCTAGAAAAGACTTCTTTCAGTGTAAACTTAAAAGACAAAATAAAATAAAAGATTTTCACAGCAAGGCTTTCTCCCTTCTTACTCATTTTCCTAGTTTGCCACACCCACACAGTCTAAGCTAGCCTTATTCCACAACAAAGTCTTTTCTTTAGAATTTAGTAGGTTTTCTTCTTTTACGATAATCACAAGACAGGTCCTAATAGAGAAAGAAGAACCTAGGATATAATTCTATTCACTGTCTCCTATTTATTCCTCTATTTATTAATTCCACAAACACTTGCTAAGCTCCTTCCTTTCACAGTCATTGCAAACACCAGGACTACAAAGTTGGACGCGACAGGGACCCGAGTCTCAAGGAGTTGACATCTAGGAGGGGCCTCAGATATATAAACAAGTAATTGTAACACAGTACTCTGAATAGGATGAGTGTATAATAACCATGATGTTGGCACAAAGTCAAGAGAGTAGGGGGAGCAAGCGACAGAAATTTTTAAAAAGAAAGGTATGTTCCTAACTATATAATTTTATTAGACTTTTATAGTGATGATAATTTCTCTCATCAGAAAAGAATTTAATAAATCATTGAAATCTACTGCTTATTAAATATTCAAAAATATTTGTGTTTATTTTTAACTGCGAGATAATTTAAAATAAAATGTAAACACATTTCTGTGGCATTCCACAAGTTATAAGAGAGAAAATGGCTCCTCAGTTCAGTTCAGCCAGTGTTGAGTGAATATCCATATGTGCTAGGCATTCTGGGAATTATTAAGGATGCAGAAATGAAGAGGCACATATTTCTATCCTCAAGAAGCTTTCAGTATAGAAATAATGAGTGACATGTTAATGAATATTTATATCAATGCAATAATAAAAACATGTGCAAAGTCCAGAAATAGTCCAGAGGCAAGGGGGATCGATTCTATTGGGAAGTGCTCAGGGAAAGCCTCATAGAGGAGATGCTGCCTGACAGAGTTTTGAATGATGAGTAGGCATTTGCTAGCTGGACAAGTGAGGAAAGCTACAGGAAGAGGGAACAGCATATGCAAAGGCACGGTAGTGAGGAATTCCTAGAAAAAGATTTACATGCCATCACAGTGTGCGTTAATATTTCACCTTCAGTGGGCGTTCATGTGAAGTATCAAATAAAACGATAATCATAACTGGTAACGATAAACTGTTTAGACTTGTAGCAAACATCAAAGAACAGTATATAGTCATATATCCTCAAATAAAAAACATAGATGTCATAAATGCACACATACCTATATATAAAACTTTGGGCTGGCCCGGTGGCACATTAGTTAAGTCCGCGAGTTCTGCTTCGGTGGCCCGGGATTCGCCAGTTTGGATCCTGGGCGCGGACCTACTCACTGCTCATCAAGCCATGCTGAGGCAGCGTCCCGTATAGAAGAGCTACAGCTCAACAACTATGATACACAACTATTTACCGGGGCTTTGGGGAGGAAAAAGAGAAAAGAGGATGATTGGCAACAGATGTTAGCACAGGGCCAATCTCCCTCAAAAAAAACCTTTCTCACATAAGTTTTCAAATAGTTAGGCATAGAGGTTTATTCTGTGATTGATGTTTTCTTGACTTGTGTATCCCTAGAACCTAAACAATGCCCGGCAAATAGCAGGTGCTTAATAAGTACTTGTTGGATGGATGGATGGATGGGTAGGTGGGTGGATACTCATAAATTAAGAGATGAAATTTGAAGTGGCTGAATTCCACTTTTACAGTGTAGTGTAATCAATGCTAATTAGACCAATAGCTTACCATTGAAGCAAAAACAAACCAACTTTCCAGTTTCTGGATGAAATTAAAAAGACAAATACATATTAGTGACAAACTTAATTTCCTTTTTTGTAATGACTTCTTCAATAAATGAACCTCAAGAATTAATAAAAATAATAGGCACTACAGACAAACAATAAATCGTTGGGATTTAAAAGGTGAGCGGTCTCATTTGACATTGAAATAAGCATGGAAATATTTTAATCAACTTTTCTAGCTCTAGATTATCTCTAATTTAGGCAAAGTGATGTCAATAGCTTTTGTGGACACAAAGGAAAATCCCCTCTACTAAAAAGTTGACCTAGGGTCCTGCACAATAAAAACAAGAGTGGGGTGGGAATTCTTTCTTTCTCAGTCAACACTGACTCCTGGGAAGGGGTAGAGAACAGGAGAAAATGAGGATACTGTGCCCCTGGCTGCTTTTTGACAATTGAGTCTATCCCCAATGGTCCTATAATGTTCCAGAAGCTTTCTCAGAAGAAATTATGTAGTGCCCAAAAACCCTCTTACTTCTGATTATAAGTATTCTACACATCCCAGCAATCATTTGTAGGCACCAGAGATCTTGATAACATTCTTTAAACTATTTTAAAAATCAAGATTGATGTAACATGGCTTACACAGAACTGCAGAGTCTGAAAGGGAGTTAATCCAACATCCTTCAGTTAAAAAGCTTCCCTTGTTACATGATGTTTCATGTTTTTCCCCAGGCTAATTTTTGAATCTAGGCTTGTGGTTTTTAACAAATGTAAGAGGGAGAAAAGCTGACCTATCCATGAAGTTCTCCTATAGACAGGGGTTGAATTATGAGGTCACGCACAAACTATTGGTTTTCATTTGCCTTCTTCTAATATTTATCCACTTTATTAGTAAAATGGCAAGAGACTGGCTGGGAGACCAACATCCTGACATTCGATAGCCCCTGGCATTTCTCCATTTGAGCAGATCGATGTTACTGCTCTTGCACTGGTTGCTACCTCTTTGTGTTTCTAAAACTAGAGACACAAGATTAACTTTGTCAGAATCACTAGGGGAGCTTTTTAAAGATGCAGACTCCTGTGCTCTTAGACCTACTGATTCCAAATTTCTGGAAGTGGTTTTCAAAAATGTGCTTTTATATACTTTTAAAAATTGTCAAATCAATACATGCACATGGTAAAAAAAAATGCATCAAAATCTTTATAATGCATAAACTATCCCCTGCCCTGCACCTCCCCCACTCCAGGCCATATCCCAGAGGCACTCTATCAGTTTGCATTCTTTTAGGTGTTTCTTTTGGTAACTATTTTCACACTTTAATTAATGTGTTTATAATGTTGTCTTGATTTAACAGTTTTAGACATGACCTACATTTACTTCCTTTTAGAGAGAAAGGAAGCTTTAGCTCTCTTGTCTGCCATCTGCCCTCCCACATTCTCCCAATAGAGTTTTACAACTAATTTTAGTAGTAAATACAGTTTACAGTTGTTGCATTATCATGGCTTTGTAAATTTGTTCACTGACCCCAATGGTGTACCGTTAATACGTTTTCCCCTTAAATGGCTTTGTGGAGTTTCCCTTTGTCTTTCTCTCTTTCCTGCAATATCTTTCTTAAAACAATTCTTTTTTTTCCTCCAGAAGCACCATCATATTAGGTCCTCTAGAGGGTCTCCTTTTTTCTGAGCATGCTTTGTCCTTCTATTCCTACAACCAACCTCTTGGCTAGTTGTACAGCTGACCCTTGGAGACTTTCCATTATGTCTCTCCCAAACAGAGTCCACCATTATCCAGACCCAGATCCTCTTTTTTTGTGGATGCTCATTTTACCAGAGCATAGTCCCCATATGTCTTGTGGTCCTCAATTGCTCATGTTTAAAAATGAAACACTGGAAAGTTCTGCGTTTGTGGTAGCATTTGAAGACTGGTCCAATTTTACCTGGGGTTATTAGGCAGGAACAGAATATGAAAGTCTGTAATACGGGGCCATTTTGGGGGGAGACACCCTCATTCTCTGACTTGGGGAAGGGGTGGGAGTTCTGCCTGCAGGTGAGCAAGACATGCATCTTTCTAGATACTTGTGTCAGATGTTTCCTAATCTCAAGCCTTTCTTGGGTTCTACAGAGCAAATGAGAGTTAGTCCTTCTTGTCGGTGTTTCCCTCACCTTCAAGAACACACTAGAACAGAAATCAGCAAACTCTTTCTGTAAAAGGTCAAATAGTAAATAGTTTAGGCTTTGTGGGCCAGGTGGTCTCTGTCACAGACGACAGGTTTAACTGTCGTCATGAAAGCAGCCACAGACCACACGTCAACAGATGGGTATGGCTGTGTTCCAATAAAACTGTATGTACAAATATAGTCAGCAGCAGGTTTTGTTCCATGGGCCATAGTTAGCCAACCCCTGCTCTAGAAATAACTTCCAAAGCCATGATACATCAGTTATCATGTCTTTATTCACATTCCATATTCTAAAATTCTCTTGAGCTGTCTTGTCTTTTAACGGCCCCTCTCTGTCAGATAATGGCTTCTCGCAGGTTCTCTTCATTGCTGTGGGTTTATTCATTTTAAAGTCTTTGTTATTGGGGATAGCCACGTGTGTTCAGTCTAGCATCTTGAACTGCAAGTCTTAGAATCTGGATTATTACCCCCACTGAAGTTTGAGAACCACTGCATGTAGTGGTAGCAAGAAGACTCCTTTCTTACCTACTGTACAGCTTAGCAAACATTCTCCATCCTATCCTGACCCTCTCTCAACCAAGCCTATGCTCAGAATTGCTTTGAAGGAGTGTTTATGAACATTCCAGGAGACTAACTTTTGGGGTAGAGAGTATGGCCATCTACCCAATAGAACAAAGCTAATTAATCCTCATGTTGATCTTTCATATCCATCTAGGACATTGAACTATGAGTAATTTCTCATTCTTTGGGGATTTTAACACTGTTTGGGGATACTCTACTCTATCCCATGATTGCATTATCTGAAATCTGAGTTACCCTTTTGCTCTCTAGGGAGCGGCAAAGATTAACCTGAGGCCTCTCAGGGCTGACCCTTCAGTACTGATTCTCTAGTTAATGGTCACCCGGTGGTTTCCCACCCCACCCTACTCCAATGTTGATTCTCCCTAACCATTATTAGCTCCTCAGCTGTTTCATAAAATTCCATGGTTATTAATTAAACATCTCCTGAGAAAAAGCTATATATATGAGAAAACTAAAAAGTAATTCAGAAATGTTTTCTGTGTCTTGTTTTCCCACCACTTCATAATGAACTTATATCCCGAGCAGGCTTCCTTTTGACTTTTGAGCACACCACTGTATTGGTCTCGCCCCATGACTGTTCCCTTACTGACTGGCTGCCTTATGAAAACTTCCTAGGGAATCAGCCAGTTCTTCATCACCACCTTCCTCCACGGACAAGTGTTCACATTTAGGTGGTGCAAACCATTTAGATGGTTCTGTCAGTTTCCAGAATCAAATGAACTAATCAGAGAAATGTAATTTTTCTATTATTTGAACTATCTGCTTAGTTTTCTGTTCCTGCATAGCAAACCACGCCAAAACTCAGTTATTTAAAAGAACAATCCAATGCTTGCTCATGGTTCCACATTCTTGCCTGGGACCAGCTGGGTGGTTCTCATCTACTAGGCTCATTTTGGGACTCGCATGCAGCTGCAGACAACTAGAAGCTCTACTGGGGCGGGATGTGCAAGCCGGCTTGACTCGCAGCTGATGCCTCAGCTGGGATGGATGGACTCCTGAGGGCTGGCAAGGCACCTCTCCCCACGTGGTCTCCACAACAGGGTGGCTGGACTGCTTTAAATGGTGGCTTATGGCTCCAAGGGAGTCAAAGGGAAAGCTGTTAGACTTGGTTGGGGCCTGGCGTGGAACCAGCACAGCGTCACTTCCACCTTCTTCTGTTGATCAAAGCAAGTCACAGCTCAGCCCAGATTCAAGGAGAGGGAAACCAGGCACCACTTTTTGATAGGAAAAGTGGCAAAAAAATTCTAGTAATCTTTTATCTACCACAGTATCCTTCCTGTGCCTTCTTTTTTTCTGAATTTCTTGAGTTCGTTCAAACTTCCCTGAGAAAATTATCTTTTACTTTCATGGGTACTCTACTTTCTCACAATCTTCTGGCACGGAAGTGTTGATAATATTTCACCTTCCAGTTCTCTATCGTGTTACAAATAAATAATAGTGACTCATATACCACATCCACAGATGATGAGGGGTAAAATCGCCAGGTCACTAGCTCTGTCTTTCTAATAAAAATAAAGGATGAGGTTGTAGCAATTCAATTTGTAAGAGCTAGCAAAATATTCAGACTCAGATCCATGCTAAATAATTTTCTAAACAATCCCTTGATATTAACATCATTTTTGCCTTTTTAGACATTTATGAACTTTAGATGCTACAAAAATACATCTTGTGCTCTATAAAAGCCAGAAAATAGAATTGAATTTCTAGCCAGCCAACCAATACTAATATCTCCAGTAGAGAAGAAATAAACTGTGTATGTTTAACTTGTCAATATGTTTACTCTTGATTCTTTCCAAACACACCTAAGTTTCAAAACCTCACTTCATTTTGTTAAATACCTAATATCTCCACTGCTAATAATATGTCTTTGTGATCAATAACAGGACATCTCACAGTGAGTGCGAGAGCCACACTAAATAGTTTCTATCTACTTTCTTCCTTTTACAATGATGTATAGATGATACAGATGCCATAGTTGACAAAACAGTTGATTTTGGCTACAAACCAAACCACTTGAAAGGATTAAAAAACAATTTGTTGCACCAATTCTTAAAATCATGCTATGCTTCATCAATAACTCATTTAGTTTGAAAAAGAGGCCTTTGTAACCCAATTAAATGCTATTAATAATAAATGCAGTACCTTTTTTTCTTCACACATCTATATCTTTTCTCTTTTTGTAAATGCCTTGTACAGTGTTTTTTATGCCCTCAACATTTAAAATCACAGTCTAGAGAAAAGCTCACTTGAGAAGGGATAACTACCCTGATAACTACTATACAAATCCTATCCTAGTTCTCACGTCTGCCCAGGATTAAGAACTTTATTCCCATTGTAGCACAGATATAGCAAAGTTTGCTACTTTAATTTTTTTTTCTAGTTTTAGTATTAGTATCCATTTGGGTAAGTCACACAGTCGTTGAGTTACAATATTCATGACCATTGTACCTATTAATGTCATGGAAGTCAATGCAATTAACTGTACTTTTATCACTATTATTTTTAAGTTATTCTACACAAAAGCTTTATGTTAATTTGCAGTACAGGTGCACTGGCCCTCCTAGAGCTAGAGGAAAGAGTAGGCAGGGGCTCCACTCAGCCTAAGAGCAGAGCTCAGAACAGTGCTGGATATTGTAACACCAGGGATGTTACATTAAAGTACTCTTACTGGGTATGAAGTTGGCATTTTAAAATCTGAAAGCTTGTTATTTAAGTTTAATGGAAATGGACTGGAGATTATGAGGTCAACATTAGCTTTTTTATACTACTCCGTGGAGGATATGTTTGGTTGTCACTATATTAGTGAAGTGTTCAGCTTAAGTTAGACACATTTGAAATAAAGGTATCATCTAAATGCATTTAAGAAGTTTTTATCATTTTAACTTTTTAGGTCTGGGGCCAAGATCACCAATTCCCTTGCTTATAAATGAACCAAAAGTATCCAAATAGATACAAAGATTTACCAGATTCTGGTGTCTAGATTGGCATATCTGTTCTTGTAGACAATGTCAAGTTCGTCCAGTTCCTACTTCTCTCTCTCCCCTGACTAGTGGAACTGAGTCTTTGGGTTGTCAGGAAACAATCTGCTTTTTATAAAACATGCTTATTTTTATAAGCACCCTCCCCTAGATAAACTGTAAACTCTTGTTATTTGCCATCCTCTGCTTCCCCACACCTGACTGTACACTCTCTGAGGTCAGGACCTGTTCTGACTTGATCATTAATAAATCCCCAAGTTCCCTCCCAGATATATGGCAAATATTCAACTTGACTGAACACTTGAATGAATCTTTCTGTGCAGCACTGATTTACTTACATGTATTACTATGGAGGCATAAAGTTTACTTTAATGATGATAGATTCCTCTATTATTATTTATGTTCTCTTTAGAGAATTATTTAAGGCTTTTCTTTGTCTACTTTAACCAAACGTTTTATCAGATGAGTTATTATGTATAAGTACTTAGAATAGGACATGACACATGGAATCACTCAAATTTGGTAGCCATTATTAATATTTATAGACAATCTTCCAATAAACTGAAGGAAGCTTTAGTATTCTGGGAGTGATAGATACATGAAAAGACCTATGAACAGTTTAGGATGTTCACCCTTTGGACCCTGGAAATGAAATGATTCTGCATTGAATGCTTAATGACAAAACAACTCTCGCTTCTTTAAATAGTTTTCCATTTAAAGGAGATAATCAGAAAATTTTCAGAGTTGTGGTGCCATGTCGACAGCCCTTATTCTGTTGGTAGACTGGCAGCTGAAATAGGACATTCAACCTCTTTTGTGTGCATATACCACTGAAAATTGGGCTGGGTGCCATTTAGGTATGCCACAGGATTCTAACCCCTGTTTGCTAGACACATTTTAGAGGAGTCAGTAATCTAATCTTCATTTGTTTAATGATGGTTCCTCATTTTTTTATATTATAACCCACTCCAAAAATAAAAGCATGTCAATCCTCAATCATAACAAACAAAAAGAAAAACCTAAGGAGGGTAAGATAGTTGGAAAATGTATGAGGCAAGGCAAATGTTTCTATTAAGAGAAATAATACTCCCTGAATTAAGTATCTTCCTGAATTAAATAGAGTGTTGGTGCATATTCCTACAGATTGTCATGCAGGGTTGTACGTGCTCAATGAATAGTTTAATTGTATAGATACACACACATGTGCATCATCATCTATAGATATGTGCAATGTAAGTGAGAAAAAGAGACAAGAAATGTGTCTTTCATTGTTTCATCAGCTAAGTCTTAGATCTTAGTTCATAATTATAAATCTCTTAGCATTCCAAATGAGAAGACTTCAGTGAAGTCAATAGGAGATAAATTACCACGCAGACCTTTGTTTACAAGTGTAATTCTGCTAGTTTTTGCAAGCTGCCAGTGAAATTAGAGATGGAGTGTGCTGGAGTCTGCAAATATTGAAACTGCTGCAGCTGCAGAAACATTATTCTTGTATCCAGTGTAATTAATGTGCCTCTCACACGCTCCAGCTGAGGATTTGCATGAACTGACAGGAGCACACACGGTAAATCTTGTGTCATCATCTAATTCACCACTTTGTTCGAAAACCCAACTCTGTAAGGTGAATTTTGCATTTCTGACTGGCGAGAACTATTGTTGGAAAGGAAAACATCTCACGATGTATATGAGATATTGACAAAAGAAGTGGGAACTTCATTTTGTGAAATGAGGATTCATAACCTAGAACTGTCTTCCTCCTTATCATCACCTTTGTATCTCTCTCTTTGTTCTAAAGTGTTGGGTCCTGCAATTTTCACTCTTCTTGCTTCTTTGCTGTTTTCTTTCCTATTTTCTCACCTGACCAGAAAAAAAAAGAATACTGGACATATTTTATCCCATTTTCTCATGAGAGAATGAAGATTTTGGGCATGAAAAAACTGACTTAGTTTGCCATATCTCTAAATTTAATATGAAGTACTTAACATACTTTTAAGGAGGGTGATAGACAAGCCCTGGGGCAGCAGTGGCCTTTATTTAGAGCAGTTTCTCATGGACTGTATAAGACTGTGATCCTGGATTGGGACGTAAAAGCTTTCAAGTGTTAGAGCAATGAGGTTAAAGTGTCTGTGTGTGTGTGTGTGTGTGTGTGTGTGTGTGTGTGTGTGTGTGTTTTGGGCTAGATGCAGCAAGAGCTGGAGTTACAGGAATCCATCCCGTGTGCAGTGAACATTCCTAGAAAACCAGAAGCCAGGATTTTCTGGTCATTGACATTTGCCCACAGGCTACATCAGTGGTGACAGGTGTAATCTCAGAATTTACAAAGTAGAACCTCAAGTACAAACTAAAAGGTACGGAATTATTTTCGCTGTTTTTCACCAAGGCTGAGTCCTTGAGAATTTTTTTTAACCAAATGCAAAGGTCATTTTTCTTTTGGAAAAAAATAACCACCTGCTATTTCCTAAAGGAAAGGTGACATTTTTCTATGAAAAGGAGACATTTTGCCCAGAGGCGAGTCAAGGCAGTTTCTGGATTGCCTGACAGTGAGTTTACATTAGAGCAGAGCAAGATGCTGAGCCTCTGGCAGACATGACATTTTCCTCCCTATTCAGAGTTGCAAATTCTAAAGAATACAAAACTGATTTTTTGGTGTTAATTCTCCCTGTCCCTTATGATGTGTGCAGCAGCATTACTAATTAATGTTATGAACACACGCCGTGCTGAGACAAGAGGAGGTTATATAAAGATGGCAGTCTGCAAACTGAGCCCTGAGACAGAAGTCCAGGCCTTTACATTGGATTTCTATCACTGACTAATCTGCTTCTGTGTCACAATCCACCTAGCACCTCAGTGCACAGCATGAGTGTTCCGATCTATTAATAATTATTCAAAATAGATATATCCATTTGCTCATTCATTTATTCAACAAACTTTGTAATGGGATATCGAGCGTACTTTTCATAGAATTGCCTCTGGGGCCCATAAACCTCCCTCAGGGCTACTGTGGAACTGCCCTGCCACAATCATCTCCTCCACTCTCACTCTAGACTATATCAACAGAAGAGAGCATCTTCAGGGTGGTTTTCCTTATGTGGGATGTAGTGTTTGTGATGAGAGGTAATCCAGTCACCCTCATGAGAAAGGGAGGGGTGCTTCTCAATCCAAGTGAAGTGAGGGCTCTAAGGGAATCGCTCATTGAAGTTGGGGTTGCCTGGAAGAAAGGGAGAGGGTTGTTTGGTTTCCAGATGGGACATCTGCTCAGGCAGTGGACTTTCTTCCTTTGCCAATCAGAATAGGAAAGAAGTGAATTGGAGACAGGTGGAAAGATAAAGAGAAGACATGGCAATGAAGCCACCACAGTCCAGAATTTGGCATGGCAAGGCTAGCCAAATAACATACTGGAAGAGTTAGACCTTGAAGAGGAAAGGAGGGAAGAAGCAGTGCCTCAGGCAGGCCATGCCTCCCCAACCTCAAAGCTGTCAGAGTCCAGGACAAGCCCATGCAGAGGGTGGGAGGAGAAGAGATTTAAATCAAGTTTGAAGTTGAGGCTTTAACGAGGCCGGACATATTACAACCAAAAGTGACTTAAAAGTTAAGAATTTTTCCAAGCTGTCTTAAAGAATGGGAAAGGGAGATGAAAATAGTAACCTTCAAAAAAAAAACTGCTTAATATTTTTACCCTCCACCCCCAAGACAAGACTGCTCAATAAACAGGTTTCATGTACATTGAATCTGCACCATGCATCAGTCATCCTTTCCAGTCCTGGGGACCCTTGGATGAATAATACAGTCTCTGCCATGAAGGAACATACAGTCTGGTAGAGTGACAGAGGTGTGTGAACAGTTTCAAATGGCACCTGAAGAGAAATACTAAAAGGGATGCATGCAGACTGCTGAGAGAGGGCAGAGGGGGTGTGGGGAGAGGCCAGGGAAGGCTTCACAGGGGAAGTGTGATTCAGAGACCTGAAAGGAGATGAGAAATTTATTAAGCATTCCAGGTACAGGAAATATTGTGTACAGAAGTGCAGACATCCATTCATTCACCGGGCACACATGGGAGCTTTTACTATGAGCCAGGAGCTGTGCCAGGTAGGATCTTGGCTTATAGGATGAAAACAATGTGGTCCTTGCAAGGATCCAAATCTAGAGGACACGGAAAACCATGGGCTGTTCGTTGTGCCTGAAACCTAGGAGGCAACAGAGAAGGAAGACAGAAACAGAAGTTGAGGTCAAAGGCTGCCATAAGCTTAATGTGGAAGAGAACCGTAAATCGTGTTCAGGAGGCATGGCAGCGTTATAAGAAGGGAAGCAACCTGACGAAATCTGCATTTTAGAAGGGTAACTCTGAAGTCAGTGTAAATATGCTTTGTAGAGAAACAGGAGTCAGAAGAGAAGTTAAGAAATGTGCAGGATCTCTTCCACTTTCCTCTGCAAGCCCACCACCTCTGGTTCCCTTTATGGGCTCCACTAATGGGCTCCCTTGCTCTGGAGCTTCCAGTTGGGCTCGGTGAGTGGGAAGAAGCAGCTGGCGATCAGAGGGCAGGAGGAGTGTGAGGTCATGGCACTTAGTGCCTTGGTTCCTTTGCTGCCAGGCTGCTGTGTGTTGGGCATCCATCCTGTGGAAGTGTCAGCTCTAACAACCGTGGGAGGAGAAAGAGGAAATGAAATGGCAAATATCTGGACAGTGGTGTCAGTGTTCCTTCTTGTCTGAGTGGGTGACGTGAATGAAGAAAGAGTCAAATGTGTTTGCTTGTTTGGGTTTCATGCTTGAGCAACTTGGTGGACTTTGGTGCCGTTAATACAGAAGGAGAAGCAAGTTTGGAGTGTTTTAACCTAATCAGAATGTTTTAATAACACTTAAGACATAAGGAATGAGGCTAAATTAGGGAATATGTGAACCAGGCTTATATAAGGTGTATGTTTGTAAGACTCAACATCTATTAACTGTCTCCCATCCAAGAGAAATACGTTCTCAATTCCATAATTTATATTTTCTTTGTTGAGTGTTTTATTTTATGATTCCCATTTTGATTCCTTTTCAGGAAGAAGTGGTAGCAATAGGATTCATTTTATATTG
Organism: Diceros bicornis minor; assembly: GCF_020826845.1. Lineage (NCBI taxonomy): Eukaryota > Metazoa > Chordata > Mammalia > Perissodactyla > Rhinocerotidae > Diceros > Diceros bicornis. Next base: position 16,053,646 of record NC_080742.1, on the reverse strand, counting down.
CCAGCAAAGTCTATACTCTTAACAACTCAGTGGGATGGAAGAGGGAAAGAATAATATGCCACAGTCTACAACACAGAGAATGCAAAGTGCTTCAGACATTGAATAGCTGCCAAAAGGAAGGAGCAGCCACCTTGTTTTCCATCAAATTCTTCTAGGTTTTTCCAGATGGGAGAAAAACCACAAATGGGTGAAAGTTATACAGAGACAGATTTCAATGCATTACAAAAAAATAGCTTTATGAACAGAGCTACCCTGCAATGGAACGGGTTGTCTAATAATACTGTTCGCTCACTGCGAGTTTAATGGCACTGTGCCAAACTCAATATGTCATATCTGATTTAGTCTCTACAATAATCCTGTGGGATAGATTATTCTTATATTACGAATAAGGAAACCTAAGTTCAGAAAAGTTAAGAAACTAGCCCAGGCTCACACCGCCAGTACATGGTAAGGTTGAGCTGCAAACCCCTTCTTGATGACTGTGCTACTACCTTCTAGGAGAACAGTCAGCTCTCCAGAATTAGAGGTTTAATCAGAGTCTGAACAATCATTTCTCAGGTATTTCTGCTCTGCTTGGAGACTGAGCCATCTGACTTATAAAGTCACCATCTCTTACGTGTAAAACAGACAGGAGTCAGAAGAGAAGTTAAGAAATGTGCATGATCTCTTCCATTTTCCTCTCCAAGCCCCCTCCTCTGATTCCCTTTCTGGACTCCACCAGTGGGCTCCCTTGCTCTAGAGCTTCTGGTTGGGCTTTTTCTCTACCTGCCTTCTCTTCCTTTTTCCCCCTGGGCTTCTAATGAGTACTATATGTGTGTTCATGTGCACTCACATATTGAATTTATTCTGTAAAACAAATTCCATATTTTTTATTAATGAAGAAAAGCATTGAGGGAAATTTCTAGATAGAAGAAAAAAATCTGTTCTCTTTTCACTAATTTATATACTCCTGTCTGCATATCTTATATATCCCTGTCTGGCTGGTTAAAAAGAAAATTTCAAGGTCAATACACAGAATGTGTAATGTTTTATAATAGCATGCTTTTTTTCCTTGCCCCAGTATTTTGCTCCCAACCCTCATTGATTTCAGGGGGTGGGGGGAAGCCAGCAAATATATCTAGAAGCCATTTCACATTTTTTATTAATAAATGATGTCTTTTGTTATTAAGAAGTACTCAATTAAAGGTGTTTCAAAGCTTCTTGGAACAAGTAGACCTATGAAATAATTTTTTTAAGTGTGTCATTTAGATAACGAAGTTGTCTAAACACAGAACTTAGAGTCTTCAGATTTCACATGATCACTGACATTCAAATGAAACTATGTTCTACGAAAAGAAACCTATAAACACATAAAATAGACCTAACTAGTTAGACTAAGGTGTAACAAAGTAGGATTCCAGGGCAAGTTTATAAGGCTCCTACTTCCAAACTACTACCCCCAGGTAAGTACGTTCAGACCCTGGTTTAGTTTCAAGCAAGGGGCAGATGAAGGAATATAGTGTTACCTAAGAAGTGATCCCAAGAGTGTTGATGTTTTCTCAAGACAACATAAGATGTAGAAACATCTTTGAAGTTTTTATGCCAATCCAAACATATTGTATCCCTTTTACTTGAAGGAAAAAGTCTGAATGCCCTTTGCTCACATAGCTGAGATAACTGAAGTGAAGAATGAGGTTCTCAAATTAAAATTAATTACAGGAAGAGGTTCATTACAGTTCAGTACTGAGAATTTGCACCGTACTCTGTTCATGTCTAAGACCCAAGTATGTATTTGATACCCTTGCCCAATAAACCTCTGGGGTCATAGTATAAGATAAATAAGACAGTGACTATTACAATATTTTGAAAACAGTAAAACATGCTTCAGCTGTAAGTTAGTTTTATGATGATTTTACATTCTTAAATATCTTAATATGCTACTTTCTCCATTTTAACTTACCATGCCGATGTGCATTCTTATCTTTACCCTTCTGGGTGTTGTCAATCTGTCTAATTAGGTTATGGGCTCATTAGGTGGAGGCCAATGCCTAATTCTGTGTTTAGTACAGAGACAGTACCCTGTTGGTATTTAATCATCCATAGTCCCCTGTTCTGGCTCAGCAGGGTCTAACAGTACATCTTCTGAAAGCTCACCAGAGTGAAAATTCCCCTGCAGAGGGTAAGAAGAAGGCAAGAAGGACAAATGAATTTTCATTCAAAACTCAAAGGGTTCTTCTTTTTGCGAGAGTATAATAGCTAAGCCTCTAACCTATAGAATAGAAAATCAGCCTGAATAGGTATAAAAGAAAAAAATCAATATGCAGTGGTTGTTTTATGCGGCACTGTTCAATTCCAAAAGAGCTGCCAGTTTTTGGAAACAAAAAACAAGATGTTTTTTGCCATTTGGGAAAAAACTAAAGCAAATAATTCATATGTGAAACTTTTATGAGTATCTCAAAACTGTTTAAGGAAAGCTAACAGTATTCCGTAGAGAATCATGGTTGAAGCAAGAGTAGGAAAAGTATTAATTTACCTAGTTTATAAGAGAAAAAGACAGTCAGCAAATGTCCGGGATTCGGAGTTTATCAGTTCTGGGGCTAAAATCCCTGATTGCTCACCTGCTGTCCTATATAGTTTAGAAAATCTATAGGGATTTAGCAGTGTCCACTCACTCTGGGGTCAGAATCTGAGTTCTGCTCAAATTCTTAAAAAGAGAGTTGCACATTTTCTTCTTCTTCTTGTTTTGCAGCCAAGTCTAGCATGGCTTATTCTGGAGCTTTATTTAGCTTAAGTGACAGTATCTGCTAAAGCAAAGGCAGACAAAATAAAATTATCCACTTCTCATTGATAGGTGGATTCTTTAAGAGTTTCTTTTTTTTATTTTGTTTATTTATTTACTTATTTTGGTGAGGAAGATTCTCCCTAACGTCTATGCCAATCTTCCTCTATTTTTTAAAGATTTTTATGTATTTTTCCCCCCAAAGCCCTAGTAGATAGTTGTATGTCATAGCTGCACATCCTTCTAGTTGCTGTATGTGGGACGCGCCTCAGCATGGCCGGAGAAGCGGTGCGTCGGTGCGCGCCCGGGATCCGAACTGGGCCGCCAGCAGCGGAGCGCGCGCACTTAACCGCTAAGCCACGGGGCCGGCCCTCCTCTATTTTTTAAATGGGTTGCCATCACAGCGTGGCTGACAAGTGGTGTAGGTCTGCGCCTGGGATCTAAACCTGCAAACCCGGGATGCCGAAGTGAAACATGCGGAACTTAACTACCATGCCACAGGGCCAGCCCTTGTAAGAGTTTATTGATAGGTTAATAGTAGAAAATTCTTTTAACAACCCTATTTTATAATGCATATGCAAAGTATTACAGAGTTCTTTTTCTTGCCAGCTAACTAAAGGATCTTTTCTTAAAATATCATTAACACCACTGGGAGTTCAGGTAGAAATCAACTTTAAGATTCTCAGAATGTTTAAAGAGCTTCTTCTATAATCCCCTCAATGTAAAAGAGAAGGGTGGGAACTCATTGCATCTGTATCAACACTAAAAAGCAATGTAAATGATGAATTCTTATTTTTATGCACCCAGTTTCATTACTGGGCTAAAATTTGATGAAAGAGAAAGGAATACATAAGCTTCTATTCATTGCTTGCAATGCACCTTGAAAATGTGAGGGAGTAGAGACACCTTTGTATCTGAAAGCACTTCCATCCAAAGCTATAGAGGACAAAGGGACACTTGGTAAAAGAGATCTATCTATTACTAATATGAACAATGAATTTAATTTGAATTATTGTCAATTTATGAATATATATTTTTAAATATAGTTAAATATTCTAGTGAAATCTTGTGTGCTTAATATATTAAATTATGTATCTATATTTACTAATGCAACTATAAAACCTTCATAATAAATATTGATTTTGAAAACTAAAAAGGCAAAGTATTGTAGATAATTCTTTGTCATTTATAACAGAGATGGACAGCTAAGAAACTTCCCAGTGAACTTCTGAGACATATTTGTGGATGTGCCCAAACCCAAAGACCTCTGATGCAACAAAGTATCTTCTCTGATTGATTGTGGAAATAGCAAATCTTCTATCATGGAAAAGGTTTAAAAGAAGAATATGTTGAGGCTGGCCTGGTGGTGTAGTTGTTAAGTTTGCATGCTCTGCTTCGGCAGCCCGGGGTTCACCGGTTCGGATGCTGGGCGAGGAAACTATGCACTGCTTATCAAAGCCGTGCTGTGGCAGTGTCCCACATATAAAATAGAGGAAGATGGGCACAGATTAACTCAGCGACAATCTTCTTCAAGCAAAAAGAGGAAGATTGGCAACAGATGTTAGCTCAGGGCCAATCTTCCTCACCAAAAAAAAAAAAAGAAGAAGAAGAAGAAGAAGAAGAAAAATATCTTTTGGAATGAGCCAAGAAAAGTGTAGGAAATTGTTGAAGCAAACCAAAATCGATACTGAGAAAGGAGAGGAAGGAAGAGATAGGGAGAGAAAGATGACCACAACTTCTTCCAGTAATGAAGAATATGTTTGTATCCCTGCAAACTAATTCTATAGTTAAAAACTGACTAAAATAAAATGAATAGAGACAGAAATGAGGTAGAAGCAGAATAGAAAAAAAGCTCTAATTTTGACAACTTAATTTCTTAGCATCTTAACATACATTTAATCCTTATTTGAATGGTTTGCAATTCTGAATATAATTGAGTCTGAACTAATTGGCTGAGAATGATAATATCCTTTAAAATGAGTTTCTGGCATAATGTCCAGTCTTCTTTAGGCCTATAATTACTGATGGGTGTATGTGAGCAAGGAACTGTGTGATTCAGTTGGGCTCAATGGGCTGGTAATAATAACCCTGATCAATGTTTGAAACCCTCCAAGGAAGAACCTGGTGTGAATAGCATGACTAAATTCTATAGACAGTGGTGCTTAGAAGAAATAAAAGGAATAACATGATATATAACACTGTCATCAACTCTTATTTCCGGGAAAATGGCAAAATATGCAACCCTGCCAAGTATATGCCAGTTAATGTGATTCATTTTGGACATGAGTTAACCCTCAGTCCCACAGACGCCCAGGGCCCAGACAATGTCTCTCACTTAATACTAGGTCATGTTACTTAAGGATTTCACTTAGTTGTGTCAAATCAAAATGCAAGACACTTAATTCCAAGTGGGAGAAAACACAATGTTGACCAGAACATTTGACTTGGAAACGTGGGCAAGTAATTTCTTACTTGCTTGCCTCAGTATCCTCTGCCCAAAAATATGGTGTAGATTAGATTATGTGTTAGGGCCTCTTCAGCTTTAAAATCATATAAGTAGCCAATTGTGAAGCACAAAATCACAAATGTTGGTCTAATAACAATATAAAACTGTGGCCTTTAGATAGCATGCCCAAATCAGCAAACTGATAAAGTTCATCCATGATAAAGGGGTATGCCCAACAATGAACTCTGGGAATCAACGTCCTATCCTCTAATAGAAACTGCCACAATAAGTTGAAAACAATCTAATAGAATCAAAACTTAAGCACCAACAAAGGCACAGTCAGCTAATCTTATGATTTATAATGAATATATACACAAGAAACTACACAGCCAAAAAACAAAGACATAAAATGTTTAATTATCCTGGAGCATGACTTGGACACACTACACAATAACTGTAATTGGTCAAGCAAAGAATGATGGTTAAAGTGACCAAGGCAAAAGCAATAGATTGAAAAACAGTCAACTCAGAGGCAGGAGGCCATGTGAGGACATGCCCTTGTTAACACTGATAAACTGTTACTAACAGAGCCAATTCTAAACTTTCAAAGTTCTGGATCATTGCTCCCCAGGGCTAGTTGTGGGCAATTTGTATTATAACTGAAGTCTATCCCTATATTCGGCCTTCTTTTTCTGTGCCCTCTTCTTTTCTTGATAGTATAAAAATTCCTCAGCAAATTGTCTATCCTACAAGGTTCCATTCTTCATCTGTGTCCATCCTGCCTCCTCTCTCTCCCATCACCACCACACACACATATGATAAATCAGAGCTGCTACTTCTAAGGTATTTCATATTTTGATAGAGGGGTCCTACACCAATGCCAAGAAGTAAATTATTTTAATAGAAAATGAATATGCCACATTAGTCTGCCTTCTTAATCCCATAATATAACTTTGCTTTTAACTTCTTCTAGAGAACTGTAAGGCATTGTTTTCATAGCTATAGAAGTCACAGAAAAGCAATAAAGAGGCATTAGTAAATACTTAATCTGCATTGTATCCTATTAATATGTGATTATAAAATACATGCTATATAACAGAACATCCATAGCAATATTATTCATTCTGAGAACAAAATGTGTGGCTCCTAAGTTACCTTTTAAAGTCTTCTACTGGGCTAATACCATTGAAGGCAGTGTGAGTTCATTACAGTATTATTTGAAGATTGGTCACTTATAAAATCAAGCCATCACTGCACTGTCTGCCATGCACCAAGCCTTCAGTTGCATGATGAATAGTACAGAAACATTAAGTTCGATTAATCTTTCTAATACAAATGGAGAATGAGAGGTCTTTCCAAGTGAACAAGATCTTAGTACAGGTTAACTTAGTGTAGGTTGACTCATGTCTCCACGCTAACTCATGTCTCCAGAGCTCCTGGTCCCATAATTTTCTTCCTGTAATTCATTGTAGGGCATAAGTACAATAATTTTTTAAACAATCATTCTAATAAAAATCATTGTAGTATCATGGGAATTTAAATTTAAATTTAAATATAATAGCAAATAAGCATATTTTTTTTTCTCTGAAAAAAAAGTGTTGCTTAGGATATGTGGATACAGCCTTCAATGCAGAAGAGTGAACAAAGTGCCCTCCTGGCCTTTGGGCATGATAGCTCACACATCAATACTTTTTCTTCCACTGATTTCTTCTTGACATTTTTTTTTGCACCAATAGCAGAATGCCTATTTCTATATATCAAAAAAGTAATTTTTATGTCCTATGTCCTTTTTCTATTCTTTGTTTTTGCACACATACCTTAATTAGATCTTAATATTTTGTTTGTGTTGGTGACTTTGTCTCTATTCTTTATTATTCAAGTTGGAAAATGCATGTTTGACGTTTTGAATTGAGAACCATTTTGATTGAACTTGAATTTTTTATGTTATTAAGCTTTGTTTCCATTTCATTGTCTTATAATCAGCCCTTCATTGGCCAAAATATACCCAATGTTATTTATCCTCCATGATTGAATAATTTTTTACGGCACTTTTGGAAGTAGCTAAAATTTACTATTTACCTGTACTCGTTTTAGGATTAAATGTTTCTGCTACATAAGAAGTTTAGGTTTAATGTTTGTTCTTAAAATGCCTAAATTTCATTCTCGACCTTAGTATTTCTATAACCAAATTAAATGCTCCTGTTTTTTTAATTCAAGGAAAACATTAGCATTTGAAAGTAAAACTTACAACTTCTTATTGGTATGAGGTTTTCTCCCACAACTTCCATTTCAACTAAATTTGCTTTGCTTGCCAATATTTAAGTGCCCGTTTCATGTAATATTGTGTTTGGATTAATAAGTCCTTCTGTTCCTTTAACAAATTAAGAATTTGTGCAAAGTGCCAAGAGTTTGCATACTGACTTTTTTAAAATTAAAAAGAAGAAAAAGAAAGCCTAAATGTTCTTTCAGTATGTGAGCACTTACACAGATATTCTACCTCTATTGATCTGGAGTTGTGATCAAGAAAAGATGCTGTATGTCCTCATCTTTGCCCCTTTGTGACCACTTTGACATGTTCTTATGCAGGGATGAAGTTCTAGTTTTAAACGCTTCAGTTGTCCCTTTTGTCTTTTTATACTATCATTCTGTCACAATCTTTCATAAGCAAATGTCATGAAAGCTTATTCTGTACCCACTACTTCTCTCTCTTCGTATCCATCCCCTTGATCCTCTGTAGTTTGGCTTCTGAAACCACCACTCTCCCCAAACTCCTGTCTCATCAATACTGCCAAATCCAGGGGCTTTGATTCACTGCTCTTGAACTCTCAGAAGTACTAACATTGTAGACCACACCCTCCTCCTTGAAACTCTGCCTTGCCTTGTTCTGTGACATTGCTCAGTTGACCCTCTTTTGCGACCCCTCCAATTGCTCCAATTCCAGTTGGAATCTGGTTTCCTTCTTTCTCATCTTCCCACTACCTATGGGAATTGCCTCCCATTAAGTCTTCTGTTTTTATTTCTCTATTTTATTATCTGGAAGAGCTCATCCATTCTCATCCTGGCTTAGCTGCTTATTAGCTGTGTAATGTAAGGTATTTAGCCTCTCTCTACCTTAGGTTTCTCATCAGCAAATTGGAAATACTATTTGATGTGAAAATCAAATGAATTAGCACTTAGAAAGCATTTAAAACAATCCCTGTCATATAATAAGTCATTCGTTATTAGCCATCATCATTTGTTGTCATTTCATCACATTTAAAGCTAGATCTTCATCTTTGACTTATGTTTCCATGTTTCCAACTTCTATTAGACATGATCAACAGAATATTTCATAGCATCGTCTCAAACATCAACATGTCCCAAACAAAAGTCAATTTCTTGGGCCATATTCCCATCTCAAAATGGCTTATCCTTTCAAATGCCCTCTTTCTATCACTGATATTACCATTCATCAAGTAATCAATATTATCCGGTAATTTAACATTTTTCTTTCATCGTCTAAATTTAATCTTGTTACTAAGCTTGTCAGATTTTCCTTTGTAATTTATTTTGACTTCATTTAATTTTGTGACTCTTTAATGCTCCACCTTGATCCAGATCCTTGTCATCCTACACATGGAGTAGTCACCCATATCTCTACTCCCAGCGTCTTTATTCCAACCAAACAAGATCTTATAAACACCACTTTCAATATGTCATATTCCACCTAATGTTCTTCTACTCAAGAAGTTGGAATCAAAAAATCTAACTATGCCAATAATTATTAAATAACGAGAAATGGTAGAGCTGATGTTGCTTTTAAAATACAGTCATGTGCTGCATAATGACATTTCAGTCAACTATAGACCACGTATGCAACTGTAGTCCCACAAAATCAGTATCATATAACTAGTGTGTAGGAGGCTATACCACCCAGGTTTATGTGAGTACACTCTATGATGTTTGCACAATAGTGAACTCACCTAATGATGTATTTCTCAGAACTTATCCCATCATTAAGCGACACAAGACTGTACGTATTGAAAATTTAAGTTCATACAATGAAAAATTATTTTAATTAATCAAAATCTGAGAAGTAGAAATAATTTTTAATTTTTATAGAAGATTAATAAAATAAGCAGTAAAGATCATAAAAATGGTCCAGCAGACACAAATGTATCACACAAAAGGGCCAATGTTACTACTTCTACTGCTGTTGTAATAGTGATAATAATAACTGACATTTGGTATCTTCATTACATTTTACAAAGTATTTTGACATAAAATATTTCATTTGCTTCTCACAATAATTCGGTGAAAAGGGTGTTAATATTAACCTATTTTACAGAATTAAAAGCTGAGGCTCACAAGGTTAAGCAGCTTACCAGAGAACATGCAGCCAGGAAGCAATGAAGTGATAGATGAGGCACTATTGAAAGACCTCAATAATCATTGTTTAACAATGTACTACATTTTTAAAACCTCATAATAGCACCTAATGAATGCTGAGTGAATGAGTGAATTGCCAGATAGGCTGGAATAATTCTAAAACTTATTATTTAAATATATTAAAATAAGAGCACATAATATGAAGAAAACCTAAATGATGGACACCTAACTACACTGAATTTTGACTTTCAAAGGGAGAGCTGCTAGAACTCTAAGCATAGACATAAGGAAATTGCCACCCATGAGGTAGCCTGTCTTTCAGATTCTCAGGGACTTCAATATGACTATACTAATGGAACATCTAAGGAGGAAAAGTGTGTACAGAAGTAGTGAGCATAGAGAATGGAGTGTAGAGAAACAGACTACTGTGTATCCACCCCTATCCAGAAAGATAGTATGTCCAAAACGTTGATGGATCTGGCCTCACTCTGGCCTAGATACCTTCTCCTTAAAGATTATCAGCATCTTCTTGCTCTAAGCCTTTTAATTTGTTCTTCCAGATACCTTGATGTGCAGAAAAAGAGTACCCCTCACTGAAAATGGGATACGCCACTCTAAATGAATGAGCTGGCAATCTTGTTTCACACTGATCTCTCTTGCTAGTGTCTGAGTATCACTAGGAGTCTGACCATTTCAGGCTGTCCTTAGAGTGCTCAGAGGGGCTGAAAACCAGCTACCTAGATCCCAGTGACTCATGCTAGATGTTGTCTTCCCACAGAGGTCTTAGCAGCAACAATCAAGCTCCCCTATATCACATCCCCATTAGAATACCACTGTCAATGAATTTCACCACTGACATTGTGAAGAAGAATGCTGAATGTTAGAAATTTATTGCATGAAACTACTAGTAATTTAAAGCGAGGCTTGGTTCTATTTGGTCCAGTAACCTGATTCCCAGTGACCTGACTCAAATTCAAGTCTTTAATTCTCTTATCCAAAATATCTCTTATTCAAAATCTGACACCATCTTAACTGTTCCTTATTACCCTGTTTAGCTGTCTCAGGTACCTTATTACCTGCTTTGGCCAACTTGGGCCCCTCTCTTCAAAGTCTTCTGTCATCTTTGCTCATTCTAGCCACTCCTGAAAGGATTTTTAAAAATTTTTATTATGAAAAATTTTAATCAGGGGCCGGCCCGGTGGCGCAAGTGGTTAATTGCGCACACTCTGCTGTGGTGGCCCAGGGGTCGCAGGTTCGGATCCCAGGCGCGCACTGATGCACTGCTTGTCAAGCCATGCTATGGCGGCGTGCCATATAAAGTAGAGGAAGATGGGCACTGGTGTTAGCTCAGGGCCAATCTTCCTCAGAAAAAAGAGGAGGATTGGCATCAGATGTTAGCTCAGGGCTGATCTTCCTCACACACACACACACAAAATTTAATCATATACAGAAGTAGAGAAAATAGTACAATAAATCTCCATGTGTCCATTGCTCAGCTTATTAACTCTTAGCCAATCTGGATCTGGAAGGATATTTTCTCCTCCTCTGTACTTAAATTCATCAAGATTTATCTCAAATCCTGTGTCCTGTGATGAAATTCCCCTCCAATTATCCCAGCCCAAATTTGATCCATTGCCTTCCTGACCTCCTATAGGACAGTACTAGTGCTTTGCATTTGATTGTCTGATGAAGTTTTCTTTCTGCTGCTATGCTCTCGTATAAGCTCTCCAGGTATACAGAGAAGTGCCATATATATTTCATGTATAGAACCATGTCTTATGTAGCGTGAGTTTCACAATAGGTAAACTATACAACTAAACCTTATGAGCTACCTTATCAATACTTGGCTAAAAAGGAGTATAGTGTCTAGAAATGAATAAACAATATTATCACTTTAGTACTACAAAGTATCTGTATCTCCTTAAATTCATTAGCCAAAGGATCAGCAACCATTTCTCGTTTTTCTAATAACTATCTCCATAATTAACAGCTTGTATAACAGTAATATAGGTGAAAATACGTAAAATACTTTTACAGGCATAAATAAAATTAGCCTTTATTTTACAAATGTTGTCTTTTGAATATAAAATAGTCTAAAATTACAGAGTTGACAAAAATGAACCTATGACATTTAAGTGTAAATGCTCTCTGTCTTTTCTTTATGTGGGATTAATATTCAGATAGTTCAACTGACATTGCCTGATGATTACAGAAATTATGAAGATGAAACAAAATTTAATTTTCCTGTATATACTTTATGCTCTGGAAAGAATGCTAATGATAGTTTAAAATATTTGAACCTGAATTGGACATACATATCTCTCTATTCAATTGACTACTTTAAATAGGATTTAAACGTTTTTGGTGAAATTACTTAGAAATTGCTCAGTTGCAAATTACTTGGCACTGACTATTAATCTACTAGTCTTAGGTAAACATTATTCTCAAAACCATACGAACTTTCAGGACTCTGAAGTGAATTGATTGAAGATAGAACCAGCCTTAATGACCAAGATGAAATGGCCCTTGTGAACATGTGACTGTGTGCCAAATGGATACCCCACTCATTCTACTTTCCCAGGACTTCCAATATTTAGAGTATCATTGAGCATTTCAGCAAAAGAAGAATACAGTCATTTGGTGCTGCAATTAGCGCATAAAGCCATAATTTGATATCCTGGGGATCTTCTGCATCATAACATTTTACTAATAAGCTTCATTAATATTTGGCAGTGTGTCTTTTATTTAAATGACTTGATGACAGTTTCGAAGGCAGGAACACTCTAGATAGCACTTTATTTTATGCCCATAGTTGGAATGTGGACAAGAAACCAGTGTGAATGAGTGAAGCAGTAGCCCAGTTAAAATGGATTTAAATTGAAGAAACAATAAACTTATCAAAGTGCTGTTATTTTAAATGCCACCCTCTAGGAAAAGTACATAATGCAACCCATATTCTACTATGTGACGTACTTTGCTTGAGTTCCTCATTTACATTACTGATGATTAGAGGGAGAGAAGGCGCTGGATGAGGAAATCAAAGAAAATCCGACTTGGGCTTGCTTGCCCTTAGAAAGACCTGCTAATTGGCCTTTCAATTAACTAAGGAGAAGCCTTTCAAGTCTTTCATAAAATGAAGGGAAACTACATTAGCACATCCACTTCAGCTCAGTTCAACAAACACACATGGTCTTCTCTTTGTTATCACACCAGTCTATTTGCAGTGGGAGTTTTCACACTTTCTGACTCAATTTGTCCAAAATGTGAATTTTCTGCCTGAATTGTTAGTACTCTGAAAAGCTGGGGCATTTAAAGTGATGGGTGGTTAGCAAAAGTTATGTCATATTGTTTCTGGTACCAACAATTATTGGTTCTTCATTTATATTACATTTATTTGTAAATAATCAATATGTGTTGCAGATTTAAAACAGTGATTTAGCCTAAAGCTCACGATTCGCTTAGTTTTGAAATGACTACATTACCAATCTGGAATGCTTAAAAATAGAGGGAAAAAAATGCGGATTGAATGACAAAGAAAAGGAACCCTTTTCTCTCCCATGTACACGGTACCATGGAGAATGCAAAGGGAGAGCACTTCAGAGGATTCCCTTTGCCCTGATTCCACCTTGCAAAGGAGGTTGGAGCTCACCAGTGCTCTGCTATTTGGAGAAAGGGTTTGAAATTCTGAGATGCTGACCAACTTCTAAGGGTCTTGAGTTACTTTGTAGACTGCCATAGAACATAGTAGCAGGTTTGACTGGATAAGGTAAATCATGAAGCAGCTCGCTTCCTTCAACAGATACTCATTTATCTCATTACTTACTGAGCACCTGGCATGTATGATCAGGCACCAGCTACACACGGTAGTCTACCCTGGAGAGTCAAAGAATCACGTTCACTGCCCCATGGAGCTTTCTGTTCAACAGCAGTGACAGTACAAAGAGTTATCAGAGAAGGGAGAAATGATGTTTAGCTGATAGCCGACTAGGCAAAATTTCATTAAAGAAGTATCATTGGAGTTGTGTCTTGATGGATAGGCTTTTGAAAGGCAGAAGTGCATTCCAGATGGAGGAAACAAACAAGACAAGACAAGGCTAAAAATGGACCGGTCCTGTGGTGTAGTGGTTAAGTTCAACGGGTTCTGCTTTGGCGGCCCAGGTTCACAGGTTCAGATCCTGGGGGCTGGCCTACCCCACTCATCAGCCATGCTGTGGCAGCGACCCACATACAATATAGAGGAAGATTGGCAGAGATGTTAGCTCAGGCTGAATCTTCCTTGGCAAAAAAAAAAAAAAAAAAAAAACCTAAAAGGCATGGAGCATGCTAAAGGATTGTGAATAGTCGGGTACATGACAGTTCATTTAATAAACATTTATTGAGTCCCTAGTATGAACAAGGTTCAGCCCTGGACTTTTAGGATAAAGCAGTTAAAAACAAAGTGCTGGCTCCTGCACTTATGGAGCCAACATTCTCCTGGAAAGAGGCCAATAAAAAACCAAATAGATCTGTAATATAGTAACAGGTAGTAAGAAGTGCTACTCCCTTCCAGCCACGCATCTCCTTACTGATGTTCTCCTGAAACTCATCAAGCATGATCTTGCCTCAAGGCTTTGCATTTGCTGTTCCCTCTGTCTAGAACACTCATTTTCAAGACACTCACAAGGCTCCCTTTCCTCCCCTCCTTCAGATCTCTGCTCAAATAGCCCCCTATCAGGGAAGATTTTCTTATTAAGTAACAGCCACCACTCTCCCCAACACATCCTATCCCTCTTCCCTGCTTTTATTTTCACCCTACAACCTATTTTCATCTGACTTGCTATTTAATTTGTTTGTTTATTGTCTCTCTCCCCAGTGAAAAGTAAGCACCATGAAAAAAAGATTTTTGACTGTTTTGTTCACTTCCCTACTGTCAGCATGTAGGACAGAAACTAGCACATTCAAGATGTAATTGTAGTATGAAGTAATACAATGAAAAATAAAGTAGGATTAAGGTGGTTAAGTGGATGATGTGTTGCAGTATGAGACGGCTAGAGAGGACTTCTCTAAAGAAGCGACATTTGAATAAAAACCTGAATAAAAAGAAGTTGCAAGCCGCACAACCATCGAAGAAAAGAGCTTTCCAGGCAGAGGGAACTTCAGGGGCAAAGGCAGGAACATCCTTGGCTAGAGTGGAAGGAGCAAAGGAGGAGAGTGTCAGAAGATGTCAGAAAGATAGCATGAACCCTGCTAAGGATCTGGATTTTATTCTGAGTGAGATGGGAGGCTACAGAGGGGTTTTTTTAGCAGAGTAGTGACACAATTTGACTTATTTTTATAAAATATCACCAGGCTACGGTGTGGAGAATACACTGTAGTGAAACAGAAACAGATAGACAGGTAGGAAAGCAATAGTCCAAGTGGTTTAGACTTGAGAGCAGTGGAGATGTAAGATTCAGGTCAGTTTTTGAAGGTAAAGTTTACAGGATTTGCTAATGGAATAGACAGATGTGGAGGAATTCAAGGATTTAGATCAGAGCAACTGTATAAATGGAGTTGGCATCAACTTATATGGGGAAGACTATGAAAAGAACAGATTGGGCAAGGGGAAGGGGGTAGGAATTAGGAGTTAGTTTTGGAGGTGATAAATTTAAAGTACCTTTTAGATATCCAAGTGGAGATATTGAATAGGCAGTAGGATTTTTAGTCTGAATCTCAAGAGAAAGGTCAGAATTAGAAATATAAATTTGGAATTTATCAGTGTATAGATGGTATTTAAAACCATGGGAGTAGATGAGATACCAAGGGCATTAGTGTTAATTAGAATAAAACCCACTAACATTTGCATAGTGTTTTACCATTTACCAAGCGCTTCCATATCTACTGGAAAATTGTGGGAGTTAAGATTAAAAATCTAAGTTGGACTTCAAAAGAAAACTGACTGAACGACTAAGAATAATATAAAAGAGAATGCTGATTGCACAGCACTTTACAAATAATTGGATTTTGATGATAAGGTTGTTAAAGACAGTTCCACTTCCTTCACTTGGAGGGACTATAAAAATGTGGAGGTGGCAAGGGGGCATGAAGAGGGATGATGATAACTATTATTTGGACATGGTGAGTCTCTGGTGCTTTAAGGATATCCAGGTGATGGAGGAGGAGGAGCAAGCTCTTTAACAAGGCCAAGCCCTATTTATCCTTCAAGACTCAGTTCAAACATCACTTCTACCTGGAAGTCTTCTCCTCCGAGCCTCCTCGGTCTGAATTAGGGCTTTTCCTATCTCATCACAGCTTCCATCACACGCTTAGGATTGTCTGCTTACTTGTCTGCCTCCCACTGAGTTCCTTAAAGAGAGAAATTTTGTCTTTCAGGTCTGTGTCCTCAGCACCTTGGACAGTGCTTGAGATACATTAGGCACTTGATAATGTGGGTGGACGGATGGATGGATGGATGGATGGGAGAATGGATAGCAGCAATGAGAACCCAGCTAAAGCTGTTTACATTAATTTACACAGAAGTAAACCAGTGTGGTTTTGTGGCATCCAGAAGCAGAATAGGGAGAGCAGAAAGTGACATTAAAGGTCAACTACTGCTTGATCTCAAATGGGATCTGTTCTGTATGGTCAGTAGGCACCATGGTTTAAATTTGGAAAGTGTGGAAATAGCTTATGCATATCAACTTTACCCCCCCATTGTTGATACCTTAATCAGTATAAATGTTGATTTCTACCTGTGAACAGGTCTGATTTTAATTACCTGTTGCCACCATGGCCTGTAGAGGATGTCTCCTAAGCTCTCTTTTCACTCATATAAAAATTCATAGATAAGTACAACATGAAATTTCAAATTATTTATGGTGGTACCTTCAGCCTTCTTTTCAATCAGATGTCCCTAAACTTTTTGAGCCATGATGATCTTCAGCACTCTGGTGAAGCCTATGGATCCTTCTTGGAATAATGTCTTTAAATACATAAAATAAAATCATAAGATTACATAGGAAAACAATTATATTGATATGTAGTTAACTAAATATTTTTAAAACACAAATTTGTGATACAGTAACATTTGTGATTCTTTATTAAATTATTAAATACTAAGAGCTAATAGCAGATTTAATAACTGTTGTAATTTCAATAGTGATTAGCATAAAAGTCATGTCAAGATATCTACAACAACTGTAATATAATAAAAACTGTCTGATCTCTATGGGTGGCAATGTCATGGGTCCTGCTGCACTGCTGTTGTTTGTTGCAAACATTTATTATTGAAGGCAATGCTATATTTTTGTTAGAAGTAAATGAAAATAAAGATGTAATTTTTTCTCATCCAGGTTCACAGACTCCCTAAATTTTATCTGGAACCCCAGATAAAGATCCCTCAATGTAAAAGAAAAATCTTAGTCACTTTGTGATGAACATACTAAAATGCAAAGTTGTCACACTTTTGATTAATTGCTATTGTTTTTATATACTTCTGAATAGTATTAAATTTATTTTTGATATTTAAAATACTATACATACATTATAGAAAAAAAGGAAAACAGAAATTCCAGTTCAGCTATAATACGCCCACCTAACATATTCCCTGCTAGCATTTTTATGTACTTCTTTCCAATTATTTTGTAAGTGCCATAATCATACTGTGCATGTAATTTTGTGTCTATCTAAAACTAAACCTTGTATCATGAGCATTTTCCGTGTTGTCCTATAATGTTTACAGCCATTGGTTTTCGTGATTGTGTGATATTTCTTATCTCACTTAACCATACCCTTCCTTCTGGATAGCAGCATTGATACTATTAGAAACAGCATATTTCATGTAATGGGTGTTACTTAAACTTTCTATGTGTGATAAATTTAAATATGACTAAATCTTTAAGTAAGAAACCAATAAAAAGTTATAACATGTAGTAAGGGTTTAGAATTTATCATAAATTATTTCACTTTAATCATCACAATGAGCCTTCTTTTTTTAAAAAAAAAATGTTTTATTTTGGAACAGTTTTAGATTTACAAAAAAAACTGTGAAGGTGGTACCCATATACCCCATACCCTATTTCCCTTATTATTAACATTTTACAATAGAATGGTACATTTGTTATACTTAATGAGCCAATAATGATACGGCATTATTAACTAGTTAATACTTTATTCAGATTTCCTTAGCTTTTACCTAATGTCCTTTTTTGTGTTCCAGAATCCATCCAGGACACCACATTACATTTAGTCATCATATCATGCCTCCTCTGGCCTGTGACTTTTCTTGTTTTTGAGGACCTTGACAGTTTTGATGAGTACTGGTTAGGTGTTTTGTAGAATGTTCCTCAACTGGGATGGGATTTATCTGATGTTTTTCTCATGACTATACTGAGGTTATGGATTTTTGTGAGGAAGACCACAGAAGCAAAACACTATTCTCGTTACATCGTATCAAAAGGACATACTATCAACATGACGTCACCTGTTGATATTAATTTCTATCACCTGGCTAATGTAGTGTTGGTCAGATTTCTCCACTGTAAAGTTATTCTTTCCCACTCTTTCCATACTGTTCTCTTTGGAAGGACGTCATTTTGTGCCCACACCGATGGACTGGAGAGTTATGCTCCACCACCTTATGTAGCTACATAAATTATTTGTTATTCTTCTGCATGGGAGATTTGTCACAAACTTCTTTTAATGGATGAGAAAACTAAGGCTTAGGGAGATTAAGGAACTAGCCCAACTTGCTTAGCATTCTGTGCTTTTAACTGCTGTAGCTTATTTCCTCTCCTCTACAGCACTGTGTAGAAAAATGCTCCTTTCATAAATACATCTACCTGTGCTTTGCCAGGTGAGCCCTTCCCCAGCTGACTGGGCTCTTTGTGGCTGCTCAACAACAGCTCCTATATTGGCCCATTTCAGGAGCTAGGCATTCATTCTGCAAAAATCGTGTGTTCAGTAGCAAATAGCAGATTCCATCTAAATTTCTAAGCAAGCATTTTCAAAACCAGTAGAAGTTACTCAATTTTGGAGAAGGATGAGACAGAGAAAAAGAACTGAACTAATTCCTGCATTGATAAATGATATTCTGCTTATCTCAACTTATTTACTGAAAAAATATTTATCTGTATGTACCAAACATTATTCTAGGTATGAGGCATACCACAGTAAACGAAGGCCCTGCTTCATGGAATATTTTAGTGAGAGAGAGAATATGAATAAATAAGTCCATCTTTAATAAGATGTCAGAGGTGCTTTGAAGAAAAATAAAACAGAATAAGGCAACAGAATGCTCAAGGAAGGCCTCTTTGAGGGCAGGACATTTGAACAGAGACCTAAATGATATGAAGCAAGGCATACCAGGCAGAGGGAAGAGAAACTTTAAAGGCCCTCATGATGCACTGTGCTTGGTCTGTTAGAGGAACAGCAAGGAGGCCAGTGTAGCTAGGGGACATAAATTAGGGTTATGAGGTTGGGGAGATAGCTGAGGCTGGTCATAGAGGACCTTGTGGGCCACAGTAAAGGTTCTAGACTTTGTTCTAAACATGATGGGTAACCATTTAGTAGAAGAATAAAGAAATAAGATTTGCATTTTTGAAACACTGCTTTAGCTCCTGTGTTGAGAATAGACTGTCAGGAGTAAAAGTAGAAGCAGAGAGACCAGTTAGGATGCTATTAGAGTAGTCCAGGAAAGGGTTTATGAAAGCTGGGACCAGGGTAGTAGCAGTGGTGATGGTGAGATGTGGGGAGGTTAAGTATACATTTTGGAGGTAGACATGACAGGATTGGCTGATGGATTTTTGGACACTAGGAGTAAGAAAGGGGGAGAAATCAAAGATTAAAATTTTTGTCCTGAATGGTGGTATCAATTATTGAGATGGAGAAGACTTAGGGAGAAGCAGTTTTTCATACATTAAGTTTGAGATGACTTCTGGGACACTCTGGTATTGAGTAAGTAGTTGAGCCTGGAGTTCACAGGAGAGATCATGCCTGGATATAGAGATTTGGGGGAGAGTCATTGACATATGATATTGAAATCCATAAGATTAGATGAGATCATCTATGGAGTAAGTATAACAGAGAAGAGAAAAGGTCCCAGAAAAAGGATACAGAAGAGGAGACTAGAAGGAGCAATGGGTGAGAGAGAAAACCAGGAGAATGTGATGTCCTGGAAACCAAATGAAGAAATTGCTTGAGGGAGATAGTGATCAACCATATGAGATGATGCTAAAAAAATTGAATAAGATCTCACACCCTCAATGGTCACGTGCTATCTTGCCTTCAATGGATGATCATTCAGATATCAAATTTACAAGTTTTTTTCCCCACACTGGCCTAAGAGACAAATAGAGGCACAGCTGGGGATGTATTCACATAATCTAGTCAATCTTATGGTTACAGTCAGCGTAGACAAGGATATACAGACCAAAGGTGGAAGCAGCTGAAAAAGAAAATAGAGTCAGATTTGTCAGCATCATCTTTCAGATACTCCCACTTTCTCTAAACCAGCAGCATGGCTGCTGTCCCTGAACCAGTTTTTGCTTATCAAATATCACAGTCAATTATACTTACATAAATATGAAAGTACTGTACAAAAACTAAAATCCATAGAAAGGAAAAGGGTATAAGTAGAAAGGAAAAATAACATGAGGATTATTATTTTGTCATTGACAAATAAAAGATATCCAATAGAGATAAAATGGGTGACTATCTTTAAAAATAATAATTATGTTCTATTCTGATGAGTTAGAACAATTGAAAATGATAATATCTTATGCAGAAATATTATTCCAGGATCTTATTTATTATAGAGCAGTATTTTGAACAAAACTATCCATCCAATTGGTCTCAATAATTAAAATACCAAAAAAGCTTCATTAAATGCAATGCAACCTTTTAAGTTTGACCACCTTATAACCTAACAATGACGTTCCTTAATGGGAGGAACCATGCCTTATACCCCTTATAGTACTTAGCATAGTGCTAAGCACAGAGCAGAGGCTCAATGAATACGTATTGGTTGGTTTTTTGGTTGGATACTTGCTGGGTTGATTAGTTGGTTGCTTGGTTAGTTGGTTGCTTGGTTGGTTGGTGGTTGGTTGGCTGATTGATGGCATTGAAGCAAGATGCCAGTGCACTACTAAGAAGTTAAAAAGAGAAGACGATATTTGCTAAGTGTTTCCAAACTTGTCCTAAGATTTGCCTTAAGCAAAAAACATTTCCAAATGTGAAGTTTATTCATCCAACAAACATAGCTTCCTTTTAGTGTTAGACTCTGATACAAATAAGAATAAGAAACACAGGACAGAATTAAGACCTTTGGAGTTCCTAGGCATTGAAAAGATAATGTGTATTATACATTATATAAAGCCTTCTATATAAATTATGCTAAATAATGAAACCAGGATAACACCACCTAACAAAGTTCCTATTTTTTTCCTTAATGACTATTTTGATGTCTCCCTTTCTTGGACTATACTAAAAATCAAATTATTTGTCCTAAAATTTTATGTCCAAAGTGCTATGCTTATTCTATTGGTTAATTCAGCAATAATGGCACAGAATCTTCCCCCTGGAAGTTCACAATCTAGTGGAGGAAACACAAGTGGTAAAAAAAAAAAACTTAAATACAGTGTGATAAGAATGACACATAATTGAAATATTTACAAAGTACTAGTAAAACGTAGAGAAAATGGCAAATATTGCCTAGAGAATTAAAACAAGGAAACTGGGAAAAGAGAAAGCATTGCAAAAAAGAGACGTATGAATATTAAATAGAACTTAAACAGTACATAATTACTTTAATTTTGAATTGACATTATTATTCCATTTACGTTGATGTTTAATAGGAAAATATGAATAATGGATTAAATTCAGAACAAGGCATGATTTTATTATTTAAATGTTATTTTTCGTGTAGCCTATTATTACATTGTCACGTTAAATTTATATATTGAATCTGCCTATCTTATGGTAGAAGAATTCCCACTGAAATTATCTGTCCCATGAAATGAGCAAAGCATTGCTGGATTTATAGTCCTGGCAATGTTTCCTCTCCTGTTTATTTAGTGGTTTCAGGCATTTGGGATAATATACACACATTGAAAATTCAGCTACTCGGATTGATCTTGCACATTTATTTCAGGGAAAGGAGGTTGATAGTATTTATAGTAGTTTCTTCCCTTTCTCTTGTCTAAATGATAATTTGGGTATCTTTGTTAAGTTTAGAGCATATCTTGATAAAAAATGTTTTAGACAACTATCAAATCCCCAAATTATGAAAATAGAGTAGATAACAGATGCTTTTTTGATAGATGCTGAATCTATCAAAGTTGTCGATTAGTAGTCACATCTACCCTACTTAAAATAGATTAGCTTCTTGTATGACATAACATATCACACACATACACATACACAAATAGCATTCTCTGTAAAAAAATAAAATGACACTCTTAAATGATTGCTATGAAGCCAAAATTAGTATTCTAGCCTAAAGTGTGATTATAGGAAGAAACTATATAGCTGTAGTCTACACTACAATCCTGCCTTATATCCTTAGAAAAACGTATTGGTGAAAGATCAGTCAGGTGACTTTCGAGACCTACTTTAATTCACTAGTAGTCATTTATGCAGGTTCCTTTTATGACTTAGGAATATGAATTTTTGGAAACTAAAACCTCGTTGCTGTTTTAACCACTCCCTTTCATGCTGCCTGTCTAATATGGTGGCTTGACTTCAAGTCGTAGAGATTGTCTGTTCCAGCCCCCTCAATCTTTCCTGGTCTACTTGATATGGTCCTCCTCCATGAGACCCAATATTTCCCACCATGGGCTAGACAATCCACCTTACAAGTACCTTGTGCTTAGCCTGCCCCTCTCCACAACTTCTCTGCTTCCTGAATTCACATCTGGACTAATGGCATGTTTCCCAAGCTAGAACCTAAACACTGGTTCCCCAAACTTCTCCCTCTCTCTTAACTCCATATTCGGTAAGCCTTGACAATTCCTCTTCAGAAGTCCTCCTCTCCTTTCTTAGCTCCTGCCTTTATCTTAGTCCAGGACCTCGTTGTCTGTTACCTCAGTCAATGCAATAGTCATTCTACACTGCAGTCACACGTTAACTTTACCTCCAGAATTATCTTTAAAAAAAAAAACTGATCATACCACTTCGCTCATATAAACCTCTGAAGATTATAGAGGATTATAAAATAGACAAAAACAATCTCTTATCTTGGAATACAAGGTCTTCCACTATAAAGTCCCAGCTTACCATTGCAGCCGTATATTGCACTAATTTCATCCCACCTACAATGAACCCTCTCAGCCTCCCTTTCATAAAATGTGTCTACTTGGGTATAAACCCCACACAAGCTCTGATGTTTATGAATAGTGACTCATCTTTAGTCTAAACCATTCATGTCAACCAATTTCTTACTTCTCTTCACCCCCAGTGCCCGATTTCATTTCTCCGTGACCCCAGGATTCTTATTCTAGTTCCCTCCTCCTTGTCTTCCTCCTTCCCGTTAGAACCAGTTCTTGGTGCTGCTTCTCCAGCCTTGAGCTCTGGCTTCTCTCCTTCCTCTTGGCCATTCCAGCATTTAGCTTTCCTGTAGATACCTTCCCCAGGACCCCCAGGGTGCTTTACCTCAGCACACATTTTCATGACTATCATCATTGCCAGATTTACCCTGATCCTGCCAGTGAAACCCAGGCCATGCCTTAACTTTGCACAAGGTGTAAGGAATGCCTCTCTTTGGAATTCCTTTCCCTCCTTTTTAACTCGCCAGATTCCTATTCAAAACACAGATCACATGTCAATTCTTCTATGACACCTTCCCCGAATCCTTTAGTAATAGTAATTCACCATATTCCTTATGTGGGCTCCCAAGAGATCTGATATTTTCTGTATAACACCCACCCCTTTGTATTATAAAATATCTGGCTCCCCTAGTAGATGTCGAGCTTCTTGTGGATAAGAATAGTATCTTAATGAAGAGTAGATATTTGTAAGATCCCTTAAATCCTTTTAAGAATAAGACAAAATATGGAGGTAAGGAGGGAGGAACAGAGAGAGAGAGAGAGACAGAGAGAAAAAAAGGAAATCATATTCCTTTTAGTATAGAGGGTGGCTTTCAAATATTTTTTTACCTTGACCCACAATAAGGAATACATCTTACACCATGAACTCAGTACGCACACACACACACGCACAACTGACGTAAAAAATTTCACAGGATAGTACTTAGATTACTAATACAGTGCACTATATTCTATTATTGTAGTGCTAATATTGAGTTACTAAATTGATTTCTAGTGCAGTGGTACATTGGAATTACTTAGAGATCTTTAAAAAAAATTCATGCCTGAGTTCCAGCCCCAGAGATTCTGAATTGACGTGAGATGTGGCCTAGACTTAGAAATTTTCAGCAGCCATCCACATATTTCAAATGTGCAAGCTGGAGTGTGAACTGCATGTCTGGGACCTTAGCCACTCAAACTATGACGCATGAACCAGCGGCACTGGCGTCACCTGAGAGTTTGTCAGCAATGCAGAAACTTGGACCTCATCCCAAATGTCCTCATCAGAAATTGCATTTTATCTTATAAATCTTATAAAAATTATTTCTAATAAAAACTGTATATATTTAAAGTGTACAAGATGATATTTTGTATATATATAGTGAAATGGTTACTATAGTCAAGCTAATTAACATGTCTTCTCATGTAGTTACCTTAGTTGTGTTTGGTTGCTTATAGTTTTCAGTATTTTTAAAAAGTGCTTGAAGTTCAAGGTCAAAATTTGGCTCAAGTGTGGATATCTGGAGATGGAGCATATTTTAACAAAAAAGAGCAACATACTTTTGATTTGACTGTTTGGCATAAAAGAAAAAAATCTCATTTAAGGCTTGAGATATGTATATATATATATTTTTTTCGTTTTGCTAAGGAAGATTTACCCTGAGCTAACATCTGTTACAAATCTTCCTCTGTTTTGTATGTGAACCACCGTCACAGCATGGCCACTGATACATGAATGATGTGGGTCCGTGCCTGGAACCAAACCCGGGCCACTGAAGCAGAGCATGCTGAATTTAACCACTAGGCCACCCGGGCTTGATATATTTTTGACTGAGAGTAATAACATAATTTACATTTTAAAAGGAAATATTGTTGTCTTGTAAAAATACTCCATTTTCCTCACTTATTTTTTGAATTGAGATAGAATTTACATAGAGTGAAATGCTCATAACTTGAATGTGCAGTCAGGCTAGAGAAATGTATATACCCATATAAGGCCATTGAAGTCAAGATACTAAATATTTCCCTCCTCCTAGAAAGTATTCTTGTGCCCCCTTCTAGTCAGTCTGCATCTCACAGAGACGAATCTTATTCTGATTCTGATCGCTATAGACTAGATCTGCCTGGTCTGGAACTTCATATCAGTAGACTCTAAATATAGAAATGAATCTATGTTGTATGTATCAGAAGTTTATTATTTAACATTGCTGAATAATATTCTATTGTATGACTATGCCACAATTTGTATAGTATGAACAAAGCTGTTATAAACATTCTAGTCAAAGTAAAAACAAAAAGAAAATAAACTGCATTTTAACAATATAACCAGGTGATTCTCAAGCACATTAAAGTTTAAGCTCAACTTAGAGTACTGAGGGGCAGTTAAATGTACTGGTTAGGAGTGCAGGCTGCAGTGACCATGGGCAAGTTACCAATCTCTCCATGCTTCAGAGGCCCCATCTCCCAAACAAAGACATAACAGTATTATTTCCAGTAACACGTTATCTCCATAGGGTTCCTGTGAGGGTCAAGTCAGATAATTCACGTTAAATGTTTTGCACAATGCCTGCACATAGCCTGACATATAACAAGGATAAAATAAATGTCATCTATTTCTATTATCCCCATTGCCAGCAAAATGAATGGCAAATAGTATTTCAAAAAATGGTGCTGTTCCCTTAGTGAAATGGAGACTCAGAGAGGTAAAATAATTTACCAAAATCATGTAACTAGTTTACCAAAAATCAAAGAATACAAAAGAGTTCTAAGAATAGATTAAGATTTCTTCAGATGCCTAACCCAGTCTGTCAGCAAGGTTTTTGTGTTGGTTGGAGTATAAGTTTCACTAAACATCTCTATGTGTAAATTCATACACTGGAAAGAATGGTTTCAGTAAGTTCATTTTGCCCTGGCTCATAAAAGCTATGTTGTAAGTTGTCAGAGTTATTTGCAGGCTATTAAACTATTTAGAAGGTCCACAGCCAGTTGGCCAAAACTTGTTTATCCTCCAGCATCTTCTGCCCACATCTATCAGAATTTAAACTCTAAAGTGTACTTTTAAAATTGCGTTTGCAATTTTATTTTATTAATTTATTATCATTTATTATTTATTATATTATATATAATAATTTATAATTATTATATTTTATAATATATTATAAAATATAATTTATTATATTTTATAATAATTTATAATAATTATAATATAATAATAAATTATATATAATTTATTATTATTTATTATAAACACATTTATTAAAATGCGTTTGCATTTTATCCTTAGTGTGTATTTTCTGCACTTATTTTGGGAGTGGAATTCAGAACATGATTTTGCCCAGAGAAATTTCTGGCCATGAACTCAAGCAATAATCGTTTTTGGGGGAGGTAGGAAGATCCCTCTAGCATATAATCAAGGTCCCTTAGTTAATGAGCACACCAACGCTTGGTTCTGCTCCCATTTTGATGACAAGCAGCCAAGTTTCTCTGTTGGTGACACAGCCACAACTGGACTCAAATTAGAACTCAAGTCCTGAGCTAGTGATCTCCTCCATAGTTCAATGAACTATATTATGCCCTTTTGCCTGAAAAAAAATCATGGCTGAGTCAACTGGGGAAAGAATATATAAAGAGAACATACGACTTGAGAAGGTGAACTAGATACTGATAAATCCATTTCCTTGACTTCTGACCAAGTAAGTGTGAGCTGCTTCTCCAGACAGGAAATGAAGGATTCTCAGGAGAAGGTGAGATGCACTTTCTTTAGCCCAAACACTGACGGGGTGGAGCAGAGAGGAGTGGACACGTGAATAAAGATGTATTTGTCAAAAGTTCCCAGGGATAGAGCAGCCTCGATTGGATAGCACTTACGAATAAAACTAATTATTCTAATTAGTTCTCTAATTATTTTAAAATAGAATTGGCTGTTTTTCAGTTTTAAAATGTCAGAAGAGAAGTAAAAACTGGCTCTTAAAAAGTACATTTAGTCAGCAAGAGAGTCCAGGCTGAACATCAGGCTTAAAACTGTAGCAGCCAGGTGAATTATATCCTAAATTAAATGACCCTCAGGGCATCTTAGCTGCAACTAGGAAAGGAAGAAGAGAGAAGCCAGGTAGGAACTGATGACCCAAATTGATAGGCATGAGCCAGCAGAAAGGAGCTTGATCCGTGGTCCCTTGTGCAGACCCCTCTGAGTGGGGAGAGAGTCAGTCATGGTGTGTGTGTGTCTGTGTCTGTGTGTGCGCACATCCAGAGTGTTCCCTGCCGTCGAAGCTATGGTTGTAGTTTAAGTGAGCACAGACACAATGCAGAGAAAATTCTTGTTCTATTGGCTCCAACGGCAGGAGCCGTCATTAACTGAAAGAGAGCGTGCTTAACTACTATCAATAGGGAGATTAAAAACTGAAAAGCATAAGACTCGCCTCACACAGGACACCTGAAGGAGTCATCAAACCCAAGGAAGTCCTAAACACAAGCTAAAAAAGGTGACTTTTCAGACTTCAGAGTGGCTGCTGGGATGGCTGAGAAATTAAGCTGGAAGCAGAATGATCTCTGAGGCAGGGCAAAGTGTAGCAATGCCCAGGATAGTGTTCTGGGAGATTTGGAAGTGCTCCATGATGCTGCAGGAGCACTAGTGGACGTGACTTGGGACAGCTATCTCCTTTGGAGAGAAGGAAATAGCTCCTTGAGTTAAACCCGCGGCCCATGGCCCTATGATCAACCAGCAAATATTCCCTTCACAAAGACAAATTTCAATGGGTAGTGAAGGAGGTGGTAGTTAATGGTGGATACCAAATTTGTTTCTATCTACTTCAGAGTTAAAGCCAGGAAAGGATGGGGAAGAGCCTATTAACTTCAGCTTTCTCAGCTTATAATTGTTGTCTATAAGAGACCTGCAAAACACAGGAACCACATTCAGAACTCCTGAAAGATGATTATCCCACCTCAGCTCAAATATATCTAAAGACAAGGAAGTGAAGGAGGAAAGGAAATTGATATATATTAAGTGCTCACTATGTGCCAACATATATAATCTTGTTGAATCTTCATAAGAGTCCTGTGAGGTATAGGTATGTTATCTCCATATAAATAAGTTACAAAGTTTCAAGTGAGACATTAAATAAGTTCCAAGGAAACTCAGCAGTAAGTGGTGGAGCCAGGTACGTAGGACTCCGAAGTCCATTCCTTAAAGCCTTGCCATGATAAGTGTGGACAGTCATAGACCACAACACTGGCATCTCTGGAGCTTGTTAGAAACAGAATCTCAAATCCCATCCCAGATCAACTGGATCAAGAATTGCTTGCTTTTTTTTTTTTTTTTTGCTGAGGAAGATTTGCCCTGAGCTAACACCTTTCACCAATCTTCCTCTTTTTGCTTGAGGAAGATTCACCCTGAGCTAACATCTGTGCCAATCTTCCTCTATTTTGTATGCGGGTTGCCACCACAGCATAGCTGACAAGTGGTGTAGGTCTGCACCCAGGATCTGAACCTGCAAACCCAGGCCACCAAAGTGGAGCATGCAAACCCAACCACTAGGCCACAGGGCCGGCCCCAGGAATTGCTTTTTAAGAAGATCTCCAGGTGATTTGTATGAACATTTAAAGATTGAGAAGTTGCTCTAAAGCTCTGAAGCTCATTGTCTTCCCACACTTCTGCTACATGAGATGGCTCCTCCCATTATGGCAGAGCCATAACTGCTAAATATTCTTCCTTAAATTGAGTCAAAATCTCCTTCCTTGTAACCTTTACCTGTCATCATTCAGGGAGTCATCAGGTGTCATTTTTTCTATTTATTTTCATTTTTTGAAATCTAAAATCAACTCTTTATATTTATACCTATTAAATTTTATCTGCTGGCTTTGTCTACATTTTCAATCTAAGATCCTTTATGATCCTGATCCATTTCCCTCAGATGTATAATTTACATATTTATTGGGCATACTTTCTTGTGTTCATTCAAGGGTGATCTATCGATATTTTAAAAAAACTTTTATATACACACACACACACATTAAATGCAGTCACAGTTAGAGTCCAATGGCATGGTAACATTAATCCATTTATCAACCTATGTGGGTTCTACTATTCAAAAGACTATAAATGGGTCTACCAGGGAATGGAGAGAGGGGGAAATGGGGAGGTATTAGTCAAAGCATACAAAGTTTCAGTTATACAAGATGAATAAGTCCTAGAGATCTAATGTAGAGTATAATGCCTATAGTTAACAATACTGTATTGTATACTTAAAAATTTGCTAAGAGAGTAGAACTTACATTAAATGTTCTTATCACAAAAAATAATAATAAATAATTTTCTGTATGTAAAAATAAAGAAAAAACTTTTGGAGATGATGGATATGTTTATGGCATAGATGTGGTGATGGTTTCACAGATGTATACTTATCTCCAAACTCATCAAATTGTATACATTAAATATGTACAGTTTTTTGTATGTCAATCATACCTCAATAAAGTAGTTTTTTAAAAGACTATAAATTATCCTGAGGTATTTTCCAGGCCACTTCTCCAACTTACCTCCATCAAGGATTTTTTGTTAAGTGTCTTGCTAAACTCACAATGCTTTGTGTTTATGGAACTGTCCTAATAACTTTATATCATAGAGGAAATAAGGTTGACTAAGAATGATTAACTTTAGTCAACCCATTCTGGCTGCTAGTTGTTATCTATTTCTTTTCAAAGGGCTCATGAACAACTTTTCTTATAATCTGTTCTGAAAGAGTTACAAGTCTTACTTACCTGTTTGTAGTTTCTAGAAACATTTTCTCCCTTTTAAAAATAGGCCACTTGCCTGGCTTTCATGTTCCAGGATTTCTCCTGTTCATTCTCATGTTTTAAAAAATTGTCACTGTGAGTTCTTTCAAGAGAATAAACTGGGGATACTTGGAATCAGAAGATACTACTCTAGTACCGCTTAATTGCTTTGATCAACAATCTCTTCATCTATTCTATAAAATAGACATAATGATCTTCCTGATAAGAGATGGTATGTGGGAAAGTATTATATGAACTATAAAGTGTTTAAGTACTACTGATGGTATTAGAACAACTTTAGAATATAATCGGTGTAGTAGAGACTTAAATTCATTAGGTGGTTGATGCTCTCTTACTTCAAGTTCCCCAGTCCTGGTTCTGATACCACTTGGAGTCTTTATGCCAAATTCTTTCCAAAGGCCAATGAAGCAATGCTATGGGCAAATCTGCTCCATTGCCTGTTTTTGTAAATAAAGTTTTATTGGAACAGCCAAACTCATTCATTTACATATTATCTATGACTGTGCTACAAGGGCAGAGTTGAGTAGTTGCTACAGAGATCATATAGCCCATAAAGCCAAAAATATTTATTATCTGGCCTTTTACAGAAAAACCTTGCTGACCCCTGCCTCAGACTACAGACTAGAAAAGAGGGACTTTGTGGATATATAATTTCCTGTACACAATTCCTAATTCAGCTTCGTTTGATTTTCAGCCTTAATAAGTCCCAAATATGAAACAAAAATGCATGTTTTTGATGACTTGACTGATGCTCATGTCAAACTGAGCATCAGATCCCATTATCCAGCAAAGTAGATAGCAATGGAAATATCGTAGAAGGTTAGGCTGAATCCTAGCTTTCACTCAAGATATGCCCTGAATCTCCTCTTAAAATAATTTTCTTAGGCCAATGTGTTTTCATAATATTTGAACATTCTAAAATTTAAGTACAGAGTAAAAGTTCTCAGAAATTGAGAGTCTCGAGAGTCAAAGTTTGAAATCACCTTTGCTTTCCGGGCCTTCTGCAGTAAAGAATTTCAGGACAAAGTACATGTTATTCTGTATGACAGTCTGTTAACGGTTTCCAAGAGAATAATAACAAGCCGTCCTTGAAAAGAATGGCTGGCAATGGAATTAGCTCTAGAGACTTTAACATAGTATTTGCCAAGAAACAAGGTCAGTCTGATAATATGTCAAACACATCCTTTATTAACCTGAATAAATAAAATATACCCATAAATTATGAAGTGCATGGCTGAATTGCCTGACTACTGTTTTTAAATGTTCTCATTAGCATTTCATGTCTGTAATAAATGACTTTAAATTTTGTATTTCTCTGAAAGGGTATTTTAAATTTCATAAAAGCAGTACCCTCCAGATTGCATGGGAGAGAATGGCTATGAAATTCTTTTGTAGAATCATGATCTAGCTTGAGTTTTGCAGAATAGTTATTTTTCATCTTTCAGCTACAGATAACCAGGTGCTGAACCCAATATTAAGTAAATACCTCAGTGCCACAATGTCATAAATGTGTAACATTTAACAGATGAGTAAATTAATTGTGTCTAAAACAGTGAGAGAGAGCAAGAGAATTCAAATATAAATACACACATATACACATATAGTGTACAGCCTGGTGTGTCACAACTTACCTACACAGCAGTAGACTTAGACATACCAGTTTATCTACTTGAGATGGCTTAAACCATCCCCTAGGTGAATGTTTTTAGACCAAGGTATATCTCATGTAAATTATTCAGACATAAGCTGTATCTCTATGTGTTTAACTGAGAGGTCTGATGCCACAGTTGGAATCAGTAGGAGATGTATATCCAGGACTGGAGAATTATGATTAATCCAAAGAATGTTTTCATTCAAGGTTTATGCTGTATTAAATAAGTAAAGGACTGAAAATTAACTAGTAAAATCAAGTAGTGTGAAACCGTCTCCCCGGTCATATTCCCTGCCCCGGTCACTGACCATCACTGCCATCTTCATTTCCTTCAATAAGTTTAAGAAATGAATTTCAATAGATAAAACTGTGTAGTGCCAGAAATAGGAGATCAGAACTACTCCCTTCAGTAAAGTTTGAGCTTTGGTCTATCAATCAGTGTTCTCCAGAGAAACAGAATCAGTAGGAATTGGTTTATGAAAATCATGGGACCTGACAAGTTCAAAATCCATAGGGCCTGCTGGAAACTCCTGGGCAGGAGCTGATGCTTCAGTCTTGAGGCAGAATGTCTTCTTCCTCAGGGAACCCTCAGTTTTGCTCTTAAGGCCTTTCAACTGATTGGATGAGGTCCAACCAGATTATCAAGGATCATCTCCTTTACTTAAAGTTTACTGATTATAGATGTTAACCGCATCCGCAAATACCTTCACAGCAATGCCGAGATTAGGGTCTAACTGAATAACTGAATACTATAGCCTAGCAAGCTGAAACGTAAAACTAACCATCATAGTCTCCTTAGATGGAAAAAAAATCTTTCACGTCTTTGAGCAGTACCTCCGCTTTAATTTATATTCCTTAAGAGAGTTTATTAAAATTATATAGAACCAGATCTGAAAACTCGAGGTGAGGAGTTTGGACAATTGTTGAAATATTTGAATGATCAACTTTTGCTTATCTGAATTAGTAGGGCAGACAACCTCAATTGACTAGGCACTGTTTCTCTCCTGTCTCTAAACCTGGCTTTGAGGAACAGCAGTGCCATGAAATCACCAGCTGATTCATGGTGCTCTGTATGACGGCATGGAATACTGGGAAATCTTTAAAGGCAAGATTTTTTTGTTGTTGTTGCCATAATTTCCCGTCACTGCCCTAGTCTCCAAGACAACCATCTGCCATCCTACTTTGCTGAGAAAATGAACTGAGTTTCTTATAAATCAAAATGAAGGTAAAATTTTCTTATTGCTCCTACTTTTGTTTTCTCCTCTAGAGTCAGGAAAAAAAAAATGTTGTCCTTTTTTCATTCTGAAGCTAAAATTCTAGGTAAACTTTCAAATTCACATCCTCTGATCCTGATCCAATGTCTTAAGTTTCTCTTTTCCACTTGTTCTTCCTCTTCTCTTTCTTGTCTGCCTGCTCCTTTTAGTTCCTTTTCTATTTATTTCCTGACTTTCCCTACCAGATTTCTTCAGTGTAGCAGGTAAACAACCACTACATCTGTTTTCTCACTACTCTCTCCTCTCCAGTTTCCTATACTGTTATCTCTGCCCTCAACAGCCTACTGAAACTAAACTGAGAAATATCCCCAGGGCTCACCCACTTGCTGAAATCAATGGCCACTCCTCCATCTAGTGTTCTCTTCTTGTCACACTGGAAATGAGTGACCAGCCCCTCTTCAAATGCCATCCTTTCTGGCATCCTACAGTTATGGCTCTCCTCTGTGATTTCACTTTTCCTGTCTCCTTCATTGGCTTCTCTGCCCTGGGAGTACCCCTCCCCAGCTAACACCATTTCCCAAAACTTGCTGCACCTTTGGACAGCTCTTCTTTGAATACTGAAAAGGAATCATGCATTTATCCATAATAAATATGTGCTAGTTTTCTTTACTAGCTTCAGTTACAGTTCATAGTATTTTAAGGTTAGGGACTATATCTTGCTCATCTTTGTACCTGCTGGGCCCTTCCCAGAGCACATGGTAGGAACCCCATAAATATTACTGAATGGAGAGTAAAACATCAAAATTATTGTATTATGACTAAAAATATGTCAACCTAATGTGGGTTACACTGGTTGATTCATGCTGATTAAAAACTCTCATTAGCAGTTAAATTAGTGAGAATAGAAGAAATAATTACTACTTAAGAAAAAATTTCGGTTGAAAAATCATTTTAAATACAAAATCCATAGAGAAATAAAAGAAATGTGGGAATGAAAGCTTAGGACCTAGGTCTCTGTACTCATGATTCCAAAATTTGTGTCTCTAGCTCCTCGCCTCCATGTTTGTAAGTCATCCTCCCTTTTCCACTAGAATTTACCAACCTCAAATCATTACTTATCTTCTTCTCTCCTACCATGAATTTTCACACACAACAATGGCGTGATCATTCTCACAGATAACAAGGGTAACACTTTAAATATTTCTGTAGTTTGTAAGACATTGAAAATAATGAGGTTATTGTATATTTAACATACATAGAGTATACAAGATATGTCATAATTACAATTATCTTTTGCGTGTATTGATTCAATCAATCACAGTTACTAAAGTTATTGTTAAAAATAGTTAAGTGTTAGTGCATTTTCCTGATTTTAAAAAAAATTAGGAAAGAATCTATGAGACAATTCTGGCTGAACAAAGGAAAATAAGTAAGTGAAATAGATACTGAAGTTTATTTTAGTATTCACTTTACTGTTGCAAAAAAAACACAAAATTTTGCCTCTTAGCTCTAATCTTTCTCCACAAAGCAGGTAGATGGCTTGTCAGATTTAAAATGATAATTGCACGTTTAGTAGGTGAATAAATTTAAGAACCTGCAATCAAACCCATAGGGAAAAATGAAACTAAGATGAAAATTAGATAAAGATATTTCAAAGCAGAAAATATTTGATATACTTCCTGTTTCCTATGCTTTCAGAGCTAAGTCTCAATTTTAATTAACATTTTTTCCAATATCCTGACTCAAATATTTTATGCTGAAGGAATTATTGAAAGATTGACTACCAAACTTTTGATGTAGTTATAAATATTTATGATCTGATGACTGTATTTTTATATTATTCATGGACTAAATCCTTAGATCTCTTGCTTCCATAGGCTGGTAATTAGGAATGTGAAGAGTGACATTATGCCTTCTATGTGCCAGTTTCCTGAGTAGAATTCAAAATGGAAATGAGTAACAATCACATCATTGATTACTGTTTGTGTAGAAAAGTTAGCATGTCCGTGTAACTGTAATTGGAAATATAGTGTACCCAAAAAAAGGCACTATATAGTGTTTCATATGTTCTAGACCTAAGGAAACTGCTTCCTTTGCAGTCAGCTAATGAGCTAATTGCCCCTTCCATAGTTGGGTCCCTTAAAATTATCCACTCTGATTTCACTTAACTGGGATACAGTCCTGTTTCTAATAGTTCTGCTGCCTGTTAGAATTCATGAAAGCCAGATTTTCAAAGCTTAAGCATCTCATAAAATACCTTAAAATAATTTTCATTCTTTTCTTTGTAGGACTTTTTAGATGGTTATGACTCCAAAGTTTTATCCCAGCGGTTCTCTTCGGTGGCTTGGCATTTTGTCCTTATTTTGTTTTGATTTACTTCCTTTAGCACTTGGGCAGGCTCACTAGCCCATTCAAATACAGGTAATTCTGTCACTGGGCGATTTCTTCATGTGGGCTACAACTTGTGAATAAAAACAAGACTGGTATGTCGTGATAAAATATGTATGTTTTCTTTAGGCCAAAATATCTATTCAATTCAAGCAGTCAAAAATGTGAAATTGGGTAAACAAAATTTCAAATGAGTAACTATAGTCTAGGTCTTAAGAAGTACCAAATAAATATATAAATTTCATAAATTTATATAACCAAACGTCCATATAGTTAGAAGACAAGCCTGCAGGTCACCCCAAACACATCAGAGATAAGGCAACTCTGCCACTTTGTAGTTGTGGACCTTGGCTTCTCTAGGCATGATCACTTCTATAAAATGGGGACAGTATATTCTCCATCAGGTTATTTCAAGGATTAAATGAGATTAAGTCTCTCAAGTGCTTGGTAGAGTTCTTGGCATACAGTTTTATCATTCTTGGCACATATATAGTAGCTATTGTTATTATTAGCCAATTTAGTTACTGCTCTGTGACCTCCAACAATGTATTTATTCAGTAGAAAGGATTTAATGGACTGTTTTGCATTACCTAGACCAAAAAAATAAAGAGACTATGTAAAATTTTCACTTTCAATTGATTAATCTGGCACTGTGTGGTTAGGATTCTTGCATTTTACTATGGTTTGCAGAGACTTAAAATAAGTGCTAATACTATAATTATAAAATTATTACTAGATTTAGATTGAAAAAATGAGAAAATTTTTATTGTTTCTGACTCTGTCATTAACTATATTTGTCTGGAA
Source organism: Diceros bicornis minor (assembly GCF_020826845.1). NCBI lineage: Eukaryota > Metazoa > Chordata > Mammalia > Perissodactyla > Rhinocerotidae > Diceros > Diceros bicornis. The sequence continues at coordinate 16,017,969 of NC_080742.1, read as the reverse complement.
TGTAAAATGTATTGTAACTCTTAAATGAGAAAATTAGCATGTGAACATGTGGATCTATTTCCGTGTACTGTATATTCATGTAGATATATATTCAATAGAGGGAACAACTTAAAATCTTTGATGATGATTCTCTGCTAATTTATTCCAACCAGCCTCGGTATGGTGTAATAATTGTAACATTGGGAACAGCAGGGGATTAGATTGTGTCTCTCTGTGAAATTTGTCTGTTGTATCTGAGAACAGAATAGCCTCCCATCGTCTGCAGGGAAATTGCTGTATGGAACTCCTAGACTACTAGCATTGTTCATCCCCAAAAGAATCTGTGTCCAGCATCTAGCATAGAGAGGGTAATGGTGAAGTATATGCCCTATGGAGGAAGTCCTAGGTGTCTGATATTGTAAGATACCATATTGATTTTCCTTTCTCTCCACATAAATCAAAGAGATAATAACCATCTTTCTGTGGGTTCCAAAATTTCAGTGCAGCCAAGACAAAATTTTTTCTTCCCCTTTTCCATGTATTTGAGGGATTTATAATTGGCAATCTTTGGTGTCTGTGGCCCAATGAGCAGACTGACTTCTTGATACTTGTATAAAATATTGCTCTTTCAGAAACTGAAATTGGAAATAAAAGCGTCCAAGTTTGAATGATCAAAGTCTGTCAGTGAAGATTCACATCTGCCAAGTCTGTTTCCCTCTTAACAAGTTAGAAGGGCTCTCTCATCAAACCTTGGACCAGTGTGTATGCAGTATACAGTCGCATTTTTAGCACGGCACATTTGTTCTTTCTGCCAGTCATTTTATGAAGCTCAGCAACTTAATGCTGGACCAGTTCAGAAATCCATATGGGAGAAATACTGTGGCAGCCCTTGTTTCAGCGAGGCAGCAGGGGCTCTGCAATTTTTCTCATGAAGAGAGTGAAGGAGTAGATCAACATAGTCTAATATGTTACACTACCAGTGAAGGTTTGTTGATTGGCTTGCAATGGAAGCACTAGCTAGAATACTTTCCAGAAATACCACATAGGGTGATAAAAATCTAAGGGTGAGAGCTTCCTTGGCCAAGCAACCCCAACAATAGACATCCCACCACCTCCAGTGTGGATACTCCAGACCAGCACCCAGCTCACAGTGGAGCAAATAATATATATTTTTTAAAACAATTCAAGGAAACAACTTTATAAAAGGTTATCTGGAGTCTTGAAATGGAGAGTCCTTTCTCCACTATTGCATTACAATTTCACAGATCAAAAACTACATTCTACTTTCCTCTGACTAAAAACACTGCTTCAATCTGTCTTAAAAGTGTGTGTAGGTGCATAGGTCAGGTAGCAAACACACACACATAGTTACAAACATTTTCTGCCATTTGGCAGGAGGCAGCAGTCGGAAATGAAATGGATGCACCAATCCTTCTCATCTTTCTCTCTCTCTCTTTCTCTCTCTCTCTCTCTGCTTGTTATTCATTTTTCTTGCTCAGTCAGAACGGCTGGCAATTGACAGTTGCGGGTAGAGTAGAATAAACTGTTGGAACGCATGTCTGTGGACAGTTCCCAGCTCCACCCCAGCCAGCTGTCCCCCATCAATTCAGGGGAGGTTTTATAGCCGCTTAATACACTGTGTTGGAGTAAAGTCAGAAGATGGTGATAAGTCAGGCTGTGTTGGCCTCTCAGAGCCATTTATGTAGAAAAGAACCCTACTTGTTCAGGAGTACAGTTGATACTGTTTGAAAATAAGCATGCACATTGCTTAAGGTCCATGTAAAATGATGACTCTTTTCTACAAGATGCTTCTGTAGCCTGAGTTTTCGTGGGGGCCTGTGTGTGGTTGAGCATGTTTCTCTGATGCGTCTGCCCTCGTGTGTGTCTGTAACACACAGGAGAGGACAGGGGAACTCTACAATACATTTATATCTTCCTCTCATAAACTTTCATGTCCTGCCAAGGGTTTCAAGATATTATTTAAAAATTCTTTTATTTTTATTTTCTTCTTGTGAAATCATAAGTTCTCTTTAGATGCAGGAACCTATTTTCGTTTTATAGGGTCCCTCTGATAGTGTATTTCTCTCTCTCTCCTTTTTTTTTTTTTTTTTGGTTTGCAATTCATTACATTGTTTTAGAGAAATGACGGATTCACTGACCGTTTTATGCTATTGAATTCCTAAAATGAGCAAGCTATTTAGAAAGCCCTTGGGAACTTTGCAAGAAACAGTCTTTTGTGCTTTCTTTTTGCAACTTTGCTTATAGTTTTAATCTGAAGGGTTATTTCGTCTTTGCCAGGCCAGCAAATAATCAGTGTCTCTAGATTCTCTTAGAATGTATTTTCTTTCTCCTTTCCAACAAAGTAAAATGCAAGTGTTTAAATATGTCTTACCACTCAGTGCCAAACACAAAGGAAATGTAAATAGATCGTCGGACTAATTCACATCTGCCGGAGAGTAATTGTTGGATGCGTGCTGATTAAGCATAAAAATTTTTTTTTAACCAAGCTTTTAATTAGGCATCTGCACCGGGTCACATAGATGAAATTATAAAATGTGATTAAGGAGTCTTTCATTCTTTGGAAAAACAAGTGGCTACGCTAACATCTTGGTGTCCTTTTGCCTATAGATAGAGTGTTGGAATCACTGGCTGCTTTTGTAGAGAATCAAGGAAGCTTCGACCCCAGAAGCCTGTCACTTCCCTGCTTCACTGCACCACTGAAACTTCCCAATGCCTTACAGGAGTGCGAGAGGAGAGCTCTCCACATTCTCACTAGATGTACGAATTCTTAAAGTTGTACCTTAGAGTTATCTTTTCTGACTTTTTCATTTTACATAAAAAGAAACTATATCAAGAAAAGTTAAATGGCTTGCCCAAGATCACATAGCTATTGAAATAATTTATACTAGAGCTTGTGTTTTGTGCCGGTTACAAAGTTTTGTGGGTTACAGCGCCCTGTCACCTCTCCACCTCAGCATTCTCAAAGCCCTCCTCCAAACAGCGTATTTTGGAGGACTACAGAAAGTAGACCAGGCTATTGCAATGGATTCCCTTGTTTGCAATTATTTGCTTCACTGCCTCCCTTCATTAACTTAATCAAAAGAATATTTCAGTTCACCTCTCAATTTTCATATTCAGGAGTTAAAGATATTTTACTTAGTGTTCTGACTGATATGATTTGAGGGACACAAAAGAGTGTCCAAGTCAAAATATATCCTGGACTGTTTGAAATTCTTAACATTTGTGTTGAAGTCTTGAGTTCAATTCCTGAATCTCACCTAATTATCAATGCAACTTTAGGCAAGTTATTTGACTTCTTGTAGGTTCAGTTTCCACACATATTATTTGTATAAAGTACAAATAATAATGCCTATCTCATATGGATTTTGTAAGGATTAGGTAAGATAGACTTTGTAAATACCAGATAAATATATTAAAATGGTAGTCATTATGGTTAGAGAAATTCTAGGTGCTGTTAATGTGGTTAAATGGATTGAAGAATTAAGCTGTCAGGAAGAGTAACACACAGGAAGAAGTAATTAACACTCAATAATAGGAGGTGGTCAGAAAGATGGTCAAAAAGGTGAAGGTGGCCTCAGAGGGTGACGAGGAGTGAGTTAGTGGGGACAGAGCAAGAGGAGAAGCAGGAGGCTGGAAAGCACATAGCGTGGGTAGGGGCATGGCTCTGAAGCACTTCATGGGCCAACAGAAGCAGAGTAGGTTGGGAAGAGGCAGGAGATGTTGAAAATGTAGACTCAGGGTTTTATACGCTGCGCTAGAGAATTTGGACTCTATTCTTTTCTATGTTCGGGCACTGATGGACCTTAAGTAAAGAGGATATCAGAGAGTGTGGTGTGGAAGATGAGTCGACAGGGAAGCGGATGGAAGGCAGTGCTCAGCGCTTCACAGCCATTAGCACTAATGCCCTTGATCTGCAGAATATTCATGTTCTCCTGATTCCTGAGCCAATCCTGACCAAAAGAAGGGATTTATTAGCAATCCCGTGTACTCCTAGAGGTCAATATGAGATCAGGGAACCCCATAATCCCACAGGCTCGTTGAATCATGCTGTGTGCTAGGCTTCCTATTCCTCCTTCCCTAGTCTTTTCCTGCTGTGACATCAGGAAGACCAGCTAAGAGACTGTTGCCAAAGTTCATACAAGACATGGTGAGGTCCTGACCTCAGGTGGTGGAAGTAGGAAAAGAAAGGAGGGAACAAACTGCAGGGATAGCTAAGAGGTAGAATCCAAGGACCTTTGTCTTAGAATTTCAGAGTGAGGAAAACACCTCAGAGATCATCTGCGTCAATATTCTCTTTTTATAACATGGTGCCTGACTCAAAGTAGTAGCTGGGAATAATAAATCTTTGCTGAGTAATTTAATGAATAAATGAGGGATGAGACCCAGAGATGTGTTGACACCACTAATTATTGGCAGGCCTGGCATAGGAATATAAACCTCCTAACTCCTAAATCAGTGCTCTCCTCATTATGCCACACTTGGTCTTATAATGTAAAAAAAGAATTAAAACATTATTTGAACCTTATTTTAGCGCTACAGCTCGATTTACCTCATTTTCAATCACAATGTCATTTATAATGTAGCACATAAGAATTAATAAACAAAAATTCTTTTGATGAAGGCATTTGTCCTGCCTCTTATGTCTTCCATAACCTAAGTATTTGTTTTTGCATTTCTGTGTAATTTGGTGAATATCTGTGATAATGCTATCAGTAAGACAGATGGTGAAAATCAGCAGGACCATGGTAAGGTCTAGAACCTCCAAAGTAAAATCTCCTCCAATTGATGTCTGCTTTTATAACTTTCACTCTAAAGAGACCGTTTGGAAATTTTAGAAACTGCCTTAAATTATTCCCCAAAAATGGTGCTTCTGCTGTTATGAGAACAGAAATCGAGGACGTAGACTTGATTTTTAGCAAAAGAAATTAGATTTAGGTATCAGGAAAAGCTTTTGGGCAATAAGAGACGTAGAACCCTGTAATAGATTCATCAGGGAACTTGAGAAAATCAGATAAGGGCCCATTTATTTCCTTGGATGTTTATCTCCGGACCTTTCTCACTTCGTGATATACTTGAAAATACACTAAGACCCGCATGTGTGGATGTTCTAAGTTCTAACCACCACCCCTACCACCACGGCCACACAGTTTGGACATGCTTTTGTCCATCTGATCGCTCCACTCTAACCACATTGTATTTATTTTCCAGAAGGGAATGAGGAGTCCAAGGATGCTTTCATGAGGCACTAGCCTTCCTTGTTGGGAAACAGTGTATTCAGTTACAATGACGAACATTATCTGTCCTCTCAAATTTCTGCAAGCAAACTGCCAAATAATTTAATAAAATTCAGCAATTTCTTTTCTAAAGTTCAAACTATTTATTCTTTCTCATCCTTAGGATATTTTTACTTTCTAATTATTATCAGTCATTTGTTAAAAATTTTAATATATGTATTTATATGTGTAACATTACGATAGTGCTGTACCATTCACAGAACATTTTCGCAGACATCTCTTTCCCATAAGGTAGGTAGAACAGCTATTGTTATCTCCATTTTATAGATGAGGAAACTGATGTTAAATGACTTGCTCAAAGAGCAATCCAAGGAGACCCAGCTTCAGTTCTGTGTGTCTATCTGACATTCCGCAAGGCTTCACTTTGGAGAATAAATTTTCTCAACAGCAGTTACTTTCAATTTAATTGAAGTGATGAGTAACGCACCCCCAAAAATACATGTCAAAATTTATCATGTGCAACTATGACATAAACTATCTACTGGGGCTTTGGAGGAAAAAAAAAAAAACAAGGAGGAAGATTGGCAATAGATGTTAGCTCAGAGCCGGTCTTCCTCAGCATAAGAGGAGGATTAGCTCGGATGTTAGCTCAGGGTTGATCTTCCTCACAAAAAAAAAAAAAAAATTTATCATGTTGTGGGGGTTGTGGAATAGAGTGACAATGAATAGTCAATATTAGAATAAAATTGCCTATTATAATAAAATTATATATTATTATTATAAAAAAACACAAGCTTCAGAAAAGGTCAGTCAAATCCTATTAGCTGGAGAGGAAACTCAAAAAATAGTAATTTTTCAATGTAGAGTGCTTGGAATCGGTGGGATGGGAGTAGTCAGTGAGAATTTTTTTCCTTTCAACAAAAATCTATATGAGTTGGCAAAAACAGAAGTTAGAAACACTAAAGGCAGTAAATTTAGCTGTGAAATCTATTCCAGTTTTCCTCTGACTAAATCTTTCTATCCTTTATTCATTGAGAATTTATCCTAAAAACCTAAAGAGTTTTCAACATAGTAATGATACTCCATATATTTTGTGTAGAAAACTCCCACAAAGGAGTAAAGCCTGAGATGAATTTGTAGTCGCAAACATGAGATAGGAGAAATCTAGTAGGAATGATGGAAGATATCTTTGAAGAGGTGAGGGAAGAAATGAATTAGTTGGGATGAAGTTATACACCTCAAGTGCGCTTGAGGGTAGAGGAATAGCAGAATTCAACTAAAAGGCAAGTAGCAAGTTGTCAATTGTGAACAGTAAAGATACCAGCTTCACAAGAATGGTAACTTACTGGGCGGTGAAGACAAAAATAAGTTAGAAAGACTGTTGGTAAAGAGTGTTATGGGCCAGCCCTGTGACTTAGTGGTTGGGTGTGTGCGCTCCACTACTGGCGGCCCGGGTTCAGATCCCGGGCGCGCACTGACGCACCGCTTGTCCAGCCATGCTGAGGCTGTGTCCCACGTACAGCAACTGGAAGGATGTGCAACTATGACATACAACTATCTACTGGGGCTTTGGGGGGAAAAAGGAGGACAATTGGCAATAGATGTTAGCTCAGAGCCGGTCTTGCTCAGCAAAAAGAGGCGGATTAGCATGGATGTTAGCTCAGGACTGATCTTCCTCACAAAAAAAAAAAGATTGGTTTGAATCAATCAAAAAAAGAGTGTTAAGCAGTAGGTCTAAAGATTGAGTAGTTGGAACTTAATAGAGAAGCCTATAGGATGACAATGGAGTATGAAGTAAATTATTCTTGTCTGGTCCAAGGTGGTGGTTAAGGAAGGTAGACAGCAAGTGGTAAGTAAAAGAGGTGGAAAAGGAGGATTCCACAGGCCGCAGTGACTCAAAGAATGTGGGAGCAGAGGAAAGAGGTATAAGAATAACTCCACTGCGGCAATGCTTTACAAAGAGTACCCTATTTTCTCCAAAATGATGAAGTACCCAAAAGGTATCCAAGACTGTATTGTGATTTCCGTAACTAAGAAAGAAACCAGTGATCTTAGATTTTTTTTCCTTCAGGCCAGCAATGTTAAACCTCCTGCTTCATCAGCCTCACTCTCCTTCACTTGCACTTTGAAATCCCACAATTGGGAATCAGCTCATTATGAGACCAGCCCTATGGGAATGCCAAGCTCAGTCACACTAAGTTTGACCAGTAAGCCTGTGGTCAGTAGCCCTAAAACCATCTGGCCTCAATATGGACTCAAGTGAATGGCCATATAGGAAGCAGTGCAACCTTGCAGGTAATATGGTAATGAAAATATGTGCTTGGCTTTTAAAAGAAATGCATCATCTTATTTTTATGGAGAATCTTTCTTTGGTAAAATTAAAAGTGTTTTCACGCGCTTATCTCATTCTCACAGTAGCCCTGTGAAAGAGGAAATGAAGGAGATATTTTAATTCCCATTTTATAAAAGAATAGATTGAGAGATGGAGAGATCAAGTGACTCTCTTCCAATTCTCCCTCTTAAGTAGGCCAACGGGATTAGAGCTAGAGCCAATTTTCCTAATGATGTCCTTTCTGTGCTCGCAAGCCCAGTCTATCCCAGGACTAGCTTGGCACTGTCGGATAGCACATACCAGGTGGCTCATATTTTCATTTCACAACATGTAAATGACATTCGTACAGAACAGTCTATAAATAACCTCCCCAATCAGTTCTATCTGAAGAAGCAAATATTTGCTTACATCACCATCTACAACAGTTTTGGCATGACACAATATCTAGGCATCTATATATTTTTTAAAGTGGGCAATTGAGTACTGTCAAGTTGTTAGATAGTTTTATCCTGTGATAACTGACTCCTCGTCTTTTGCATTCAGAAATCTTCTGTGTAGCTCCATAAGATATCATTGCAGAATTCTTTATCGCTTGCTTGCTTGATGCCTTGAAAAACTGCTCTGAGTGGAAAATATCCATAAATTTTAAAAGGCAGTCTTACTAAGAACCACAAATAGTTCTCATTTTGTTTCTAATAGCAAGATCACATTAAAACTCAAAAATAGATAACATTAATCACTATAATTCAAATAACTACTCTTCAGACCTGGCAGGGAACCTTGAGATCTTTGAACGTTAGCCTTAGTTCTTTTTTCCTGTGAATTTCTGGGAGAGCAGAGGGAAGAATAAAGCATGTTTGGGGGCTGGGGGTTTGTTAACAGTGGTTAAAGTTAGGGATAGCCTTAGAGGACGGTGACATTTGTTACCTTCCTGCCTTTTACCCACTCAGAAACCCATACTCATCCTTGATTATGATTGTGGTGGGAATATCTTAGCAGAACTGTCCTGGTTTCATAGAAGGATATTACTGAGGACAGATAATAATTACTGAAATAGCAATCATTTTTTGCATAATAATTTACAGCTTACAAACCCTTTCACCTGTGTGATCTCATTTGTTATTTCTCATGGAACAGTAAGTTACTGTTATTATTGTTCCTCATTACTTCTGAAGAATCTGAGTCACACAGGATTTAAGTGAGTTTTGAAAGTCACACAGCTAGTAAGGGATGGAGCTGGCAATCAGACCCAAGTCTTTGACTCCTTATCCCATATAATGTCTGCATACCACGCAGCCTCCCAAACCTACAGAAAACACTGGATCAAGAATGGAGGTGGGCAAAAAAATAGTCAGTGTGTTAAAAAAAAAACTAACCAAATAGGAAAAATGGGGAAATGAGATGTACTGAAGAGGAAACCCAAATGGCCAATAAACATATGAAAAGATGCTCCTCCTCACTAGCAATCTGGGAAATGCAAATTGAAACCATGATCACACCCGTTAGATTAGCGAAAATTAAAAGTCTGAGAATGCCAACTATTATGTCAGATGGGGAGCAATGAAAATTCTGATAAACTACTGATGGGAGTGTAAACTAGTTTGACCTATTTTGTCAGTCATTTGCCATTATCTAACCAAGTTGAAGGTGCACATGGCTGTGCCCAGCAATTCTATGCCAAGGTACATACCTCAGAAAACTCTCCCATATGTGCCCAAGGGCCATGGAAAGAGGTTCATAGCAGATTTACCTTTAACAGCCAAAGATTCACAAGAACCCCAGTGTCCATTAACAGAAGAATGGATAAATATTAATAATTAGTGATGTAGTCATCCAATAGATACTATATTGCAATGAAAATTAATGAACTACAGGTACAGGTATCAAAATAAATATCGCAAATGCATTTTGAGGGAAATTACAGAAGATTAATAGGTATACCATTTACAAAAGGTTTAAAATATGCAAAAACATGTTTTTTAGGGATGTACTTATTTAGGGATTAAATATTATTTAGGGATATTATTTATGGGTACTTGGATATTTCATAAAAATATAAATTATATGTGAAGAACAAACCTCAAATGCAGGACACAGGTTACCTGTGGAAAGGGCAGTAAGGGAATGCAAGTGGGAGAGGGGTGCTACCCAGGGGGCTTCAATTAATACGAGCAGTATTCTAATCATTAAGCTGGAAGGTGGTATACAAGTATTTATTATTCTTTCAATTTTTTAATGTGTAAAATATATGATAACTTCAAAAATAGAAGAGGCAGGAGAATAAAAAAAGTTTGTCTGGATCAGAGACTTCTCTGGGATTCTGGGATGATCAGAACCAGCTGAAAATGATGCCAAAGCATCCCCAGCTGCCACAGCCTAATGAGGAATCATAGTAGCGGGGAGAGGATGCCCGTCCCAATTCAGTCCTGAGTCCTGGTCCACTGTCCCAGCCATGACACCAGCACCCACTCTGTTGGACAGAATTGAAGAGTGAAGTTCCATCTGACCAGTCACAGGGTCTTTGACATTTTCTAGAATCAAACGTAACCTGAATCTCTGGAAATGTTTGTTTGGCTTTTCTCTCTTTATATCTTTAACAGTTTCAAGTAGTTCCCTAGTTTTTGGGAAGAGTGAGTATGAACCGAGTCTATGTGGTTGAGGGCATTTTATTCATGTTGAGCAGTTTATTCATGGAATTATTTATTTTTAAGGGCATTTAGTGGAGAAAACATTTTATCAGAATCCTGAGAAAAGCCAGAAAAGTATTTAACTTTGAAAGTTCAATTCTGTTTTTCATTTTTGATGTTTGCAATCTTGATGGGCAAGGATGTCTCAGAATGAAATCGCTAGCCATTGACACTACCAATTTCGGAATTATCCTGATAAATTGATGTCTGTTGAGTTACTCGTTTGACAATCTGTGAAAACATATCTTTTCATCCCTTATACACTCCTCAGAATAGTCAGGCACCATCTCAATTTGTAAGTTCAATTCTCAAATATTATGGTTTTGAGGCTAAAAATATCAATCCATGATAGAACAGTTCTCCAAAAATAAAATTGTTATTCATACATAATTGAAATTTTTTTAAATAATTGTCTCAAACGAACGTCTTTTCCTGCATTTTAAGGAGCAAATATTGTTTTTCTGAATATATTTTATGATGAATAATTTGCATTCAGGGCATTTTTAATATCATCAAGTTAACTTCTAATCAGTGGACTTCTGTAATTCTATGATAATTCATTGGGGAGAGAGGACAAATGCCTTTTTTGAAAAGATCTACAGAAATATCAATTTATCTAAGGTCAGAGGATGAGTCTATGGCAGCTTCCTGATTGAAAGTCAGGGTCCCAAAACCCCTCCATCCTATTTTAGCAACAATAATATTAGCAACATTTGTTGAGCCCTCACCATGTGTCGGGAACTATCCCAAGCACTTTTCCTGCATTATCTCATTTCCTTCTCACAACAGCTCTATGAATGAGGAACTATGGTTCAGGGGAGGTCAGTCATTGCCCAGGATCACATACCTGCTAAGAGGTAGAGCCAAGATATGGACCCTGATCCCTGATCCCAAATCCTATGCTCTTGCCCTTTACTTGTGTATACATGGAACCTTTGCAATTACACCTTGCTATAGATAGAGAGAAAAAAGTGGCCAAAATATTTTCCTCTTTCATAAAAAATAAAAAAGGCAGCTGACTCAGACAAGTGATAACAACAACAAAAAAAATCATAGACCACAGCTTTTTCATCCAAAACTTACAACACCGCTTCTCAATAGTTTGAAAATTCTATTAACTGTTTTGCACTGAAGATGGAAATGAAGATGAAAAAGAAATGTAGAACATGTGCTTCTTCAAGGTACAAATTCTGCTACCCTTTGCTTTCTGAACCTTTCTTTCTGAGTATGAAGTTGTTTCTGAACTTCAGGAATAACCAAATAGCATTTTTTTCAGCATTGGATCATTATATTTGTTGGCAGACCCATTGTAACCTTGAGTCACCTAGAGTGAATTTAAATATTACTCTGATTGATTTTCTCACTGCTTACTGAGAAACAGCACACCTCTCTCACTAGTCTCATAAATAATTCCATTTCTCTCTGTCAACATTAACCAAACTTACCTCATGTTGTCGATCTCTCTCTTTTTCTCCTGCAGGTGATGTCATTGTCTATATTAACGAAGTGTGTGTCCTTGGACACACTCATGCAGATGTAGTCAAACTTTTCCAGTCTGTTCCTATTGGTCAGAGTGTCAACCTGGTATTGTGTCGTGGCTACCCTTTGCCCTTTGATCCTGAAGATCCTGCTAACAGCATGGTGCCACCCCTTGCAATAATGGAGAGGCCACCTCCAGTGATGGTCAATGGAAGACATAACTATGAAACATATTTGGAATACATTTCTCGGACCTCACAGTCGGTTCCAGATATAACAGATCGGCCGCCTCATTCTTTGCACTCAATGCCAGCTGATGGTCAGCTAGATGGCACGTATCCACCACCTGTCCATGACGACAATGTGTCTATGGCTTCGTCTGGGGCCACCCAAGCTGAACTTATGACCTTAACCATTGTGAAAGGTGCCCAGGGCTTTGGCTTCACCATTGCCGATAGTCCTACAGGACAGCGGGTGAAACAAATACTTGACATTCAGGGATGCCCTGGCCTGTGTGAAGGCGACCTCATTGTTGAGATCAACCAGCAGAATGTACAGAATCTGAGCCATACGGAAGTAGTGGATATACTTAAGGACTGTCCCATTGGAAGCGAGACTTCTTTGATTATCCATCGAGGAGGTAAGATAAACACTGGCTCAACAATAAAATATGCAGGTAAAATAGTAGGATCTTTACAATAATATTGTAAAAATGGAGTTCTCTGGAGTTGAATGAAATCATACTTTAAAAAATAAAGGAAAAAGAGTAAGAGAGAAAAACATGAATCCAGGAAGCTGTGTTTTTTGATTTTGAGAATATATCTTTTCCTATTGTGTATTAAACACAATAATAATAGTGTTTTCAGTTTTATACATTTCTATTGCTATGAACTTGGAGGTTAAAGATTGAATCCCCAGGTATGAATGGGTTATATTCCAAAAGTTCATTAATGTGTCAGTTGTAGAGACCTCAAACTGGTTTCCCATTGACTTGACTAAGAAGTCTGATTTTTCCAATGGAAGCGATGCCCTAAGCGATGCTTAGGACTCCAGGCTAGCAGGAGGAAGCTGGTTCAACCCCTTCAGAGCCCAAGTATTGTCTTGGTAATCCCCATAAGGACACTGGGAGCTATGTCACTATAGAAAAATCTTTTCAGGGTGGTGAAGAGGGTTGCTCAGGACGCTTCTTCCACTACGGCAGGGACTGCTCCAGCAATAATTACCCATAGTGCCTTCCGTGACATAGGAAGAGAGTTATAGAACAGGATCAGGGCTAAAGTTCTGGGCTAGGTGTTCTACGTGAAGTTTGGACATGGGGGCAGCGAGGAGTGTGGTAGGAGCCTGAGCCCTGGATGTTTCTTCCCATCTACCTTCTCTGCTGCACTTCTCTGATACTTGGCTCTTGACAATCAATGAAACTAGAGAGAGAAAGGCAAGAAAGGCCACAGATAGAAAGGATACTTGAAAACAGAGTGTAAAGGCAAGGGCTCAGGCTAAGTCCTGGTTTTCCACCTACCACTTTTGGGACTCAGGACACTTAAAGTCCATGAGCCTCAGACGTCCCATCTCTTATATTGGGATAATACTACCTAACCTGATGGTAGTGCTCTTAGTATTGAATGGCCCACAATAGGTGCTCATTAAATGTCTGTTGAGTCTAAATGAACACCGGAACCACAGCAGGGATGGGTCAGAAGGAGCAGTACTGTGAGGAACTCATGCGTGAAGAACACACGTGTAGCAAACATATGTGATTGCCTATTCGAAGCACTAAAAACAGCATGGAAGCCCTGTCAGTTTGAAGTGCAAATGAAAGTAGTCAAAGCTGAAAGAAGCACCTTTTATGATTTATTTGACCCTCTCTGCAGGTGTTTCCCCTTCAAGGAAGTATTTATATTGTAGATTCCTTGTGTGAAAATGGATGCCAAATGCTAGGCATTTGTGAGCAACACTATACAAAATGTTATGTTCCTATATTAAAAAGAGAGATTAATATGATAGCAAAAGTCTTAAAGTTAGCCTTCTTAAGGCACTTGAAAATAGCACTTGAATCTTGATAATTAAATATTGACAGTGTATTTTAATTTCTCCTATTGCTTGTTTAAGACTAAAACAAATACGCTTAATTAAATAGTCATATCTTTATAATGTGCAACTGAAAATCAAATGTTTGTAACAGGTTCTTGATATCGAAAGATATAACTGAAAATCACTGTGTGGTATCCACTGTATGACTCACAGAAGCAAGTTTGGACACGTTTTATATGTAACGGCTTATAAGACATGGCATAGCAGTAAAAAATATGTTGAAATTATTAATTTTATTTATTTATGTATTATATGTATTTATTTTATAATACATATTACGTATTATATAATATGTATTTATTTGTATTATTGCAATTCACATCTTTTCTAAAAACATTTATTGTGTGCCTGCTATCAGCTAGACTACCCTATTCTTGCCCTTTCTTTCCCCCTACTCCCCCACCCCATTTAATCCTCAAGTATTCAGTTTTGTTTGCATTTTGTTTGTGTTTGAGGGTGAGGAATTTGTTTTTATTTTGTGGCTAGTGTAGAATTGCAGAATGTGGTATACTGTGATGCTTAAAGTACTTCTAGTCAAAAACCCCTTGTGTTTCCTCAAATTTCCACAATTTGCACTCATCTCTCTGAAATTAATAGGAATTAACACCATGTTTTTGTGATAATTCACTTTGATTATCTTATTAGGGGCTACTCATAATTGCTTATGGCCTCATTCAAATAGACATAGATCTTCAAGAGCAGATTCATAGGCCTGGGTCCTTGTAATGGGATCGTAGTTGGTTGTTTGTTTTTAATTATTTACAAGGATTTTTTTTATTTATAAAGTAATAATGTGCACAGTTTAATTTTTTTAAGCAAATAGTGTCAGAAGGTATGCAAAGAAAAGTAATTCTCTTTCCTGTCCCTGACTTTCAGTCCTTTTCCCAGAGGCAAACATGTTTTCCATATATATACTTTCAGAAATTTTATAGTCTTAACTAGCACATGCCTGAATATATGTAGTATGTTTAATATAAATGGAATGATATACATACGTGTGTCTTGCTCTAAACATCTTGGGTTATTTCATTTTTTAACACATAGCATTGTAGCATAATTTACATACCATAAAATTCACTAATTGTAAGTGTATACTTCAGTAATTTTGCTAAAATGATACAGTTGTGTAACAATCACCATAAATCCTTAGAACATCCATCATCCCAAGTTCTGCCAGCCCCAGATAGTCACCAATATGCTTTCTGAATAGTTTTGCCTTTCTAGAAATTTTTTATAAATGAAATCATTCAGTATGTAGTCTTTTACTTAGCATAATGCTGTTGAGATTTACCCATGTTGGTGCATGTATGACTAGTCTGTTTCTTTTTTATTGCTGAGTAATATTCCATTATATAGATATACCATTTTTTTTAACCCATTCACCAGTGAATGGACATATGAGCTGTTTTCAGTTTTTGGCATTTATGACCAATGTTGCTATGAACGTTTGGATACAAGTGTTTGTGTGCACATATGTTTTCATTTTTCTGAGATAGATACCTAGGAGTGATACTGCTGGGTTATATGACAAGTATGCTCATTGTTGCTTACACTTGATATTGTCAGTCTTTTTGATTATAGCTATTCTATTGAGTATATAGTGATACTTTTTGTGGTTTTAATTTACATTTCTCTAATCTTTTAATATGTTTATTAGCATTCATATATCTTCTTTGGTGACATGCCTACTCAATATTTTACCCCTGTGTGTATTTATTAGGCTGCTTGTCTTCTCATTAAGTTGTAAATGTTCTTTATATATTCTGAGTACAAGTTCTTTATAAGATATATAATTGGCAAATATTTTCTGCTGGTGCATGGCTTGTCTTTTGTTTTCTTAATGGTGCCTTTTGAAGCAGAAAAGTTTTAAATTTTGATGAAGTCCAATTTATCTTTTTTATATATTGATAAATTCTGTTTGCTTATATTTTAAGAATTTTTTAACCTGTCTGGTGGGAGATTTTCTGTAGTTTTCTTTTCATGTGACGTCTTTGTCTGGCTTTTGTGTCAGGATAATACTGGCCTCATAAAATGTGTTGGAAAGTGTTCCTTCTCCCTCTATTTTCTGAAAGAGCTTGTGTAGAGTTGATATTATTTCTTCCTTGGAAGTACGATAGAATTCACCAGTGAAGCCATCTGGGCTGGAATTTTATCTGTAGAAAGATTTTTAGTTACTAATTAAATTTCCTTTCTTGATTTAGGTCTATTCCAGTTTTCTGTTGCTTCTTGAGTTGGTTTTGGTAATTTATGCATTCTAGGAATTTTTACAATTTATCTAAGTTGTCAAATTTGTTAGCATAAACTTTTTAACAAAATTCTGTAAGCTTCTTTTTTAAGAACCAATTGGATTCATTGATTTTCTGTTTTCTATTTCACTGTTTTCCACCCTAATCTCTATGATTTCCTCTCTTCTACTTACTTTGTGTTTGATTGACTTTGCCTTTTCTGTCTTCTTGAAGTGGAAACTTATATTAATGATTCTAGTTCTCTCTTTCTAATAAAAGCATTTAAAGCTATAAGTTTTACTGTAAGCACTTCTTTAGCTGATTTCCATAAATTTTGATATGCTGTGTTTTCTTTTTCATTCAGTTCAAAATATTTTCTATTTTCCCTTGTGATTTCTTCTTTGACTCATAGGTTACTTAGAAATGTGTTGTTTATTTTTCAAACATTTGGGATTTCCTAATTCTTTTCTGTTGATTCCTAATAATTTCTCTGTGGAGGAGAACATATTTTGTATGATTTCAGTCCTTTTAAATGTGTTGAGACTTGTATGATGGCCTCATGCCCTGTTTTTTTTTTTAACTTAATTTATCTAGGAGAGCTTTGTTTGCTAGTTCAGAAATAAGCATTCTACCTCATTATTTTTAATAACCATTTAATAAGATACCCACTAGTGGATATTTTGGTTGCTTTCATTCTTTTTCCATTATTAAAAAAAATGACATATCTTTGCACATCTATCTCTGCACAAGAGAGTAGATATATAGTGTAGATTCATTCTTTCAATGAGTATTTCTTGAGTGCCTACTATGTACTAGGCATTTTTTTGGCACCAGGGATAAAACAGTACACAAAACCAACCACATCCTTTTCCTCATGGAGTTGACATTCCATTAGAGAGAGAACAAATAAAAAATAAATGCTAATATAAATATGTCCTTTGTTTATTTGTTAGATATCTCCTATTCCCTGGAGTTTTATTCTTGAATATTAATTTTATAACCAGTTAGTTTAGTGAGTTATCTTGTTTCTCATAAATTTTTCAGTTAATTTCATGGAATTTAGGGGCATACAATCATACCACCTACAAATAACAATCACTTTGCCTTCCCCTTTCCTGTTTGCATACCTCTGATTTGTGTTATCTAGTACATCTGACTCATTTCTTGAACACTGTTGGTTAATAGTGAGGATTATGGAAATTCCTATCTTATTCCTGGCTTAAATGGAAACAATTTCATTTTGCACAAACATAATATTACCTTTTTATTTGACATGAATATTTACCATGTTAAAGAAATACCCCTAAATTCCTATTCTGTGAAGAATCTTTATCAAGAATGGATAATGAATTTTATCAAAAGCCAAAAAAGGTATCTATGGAGAAGAACATTATTTTCTCCTTTGACTTCTCACTTTGATGAATTGCATTAAGAGATTTATTAGTATTGAACTATCCTTTCATTCCTGGAATAAACTATATTATGCTTATAATGTGCTCCTGGATTCTGTTTATATATAATTTTGCATCAACATTGAAAGATGAGATTGGTCTGAAGTTTTCTTTTTCAGGTTTTGTTTTGTTTTGTTTTTTACTATCAGATTTTACTGTCGAAATTATACTGGTGTCATAAAAGCAACCAGTAGCTTCTTTCCTCTACTCTAAAACAATTTAAGTAACATTAAAGTTATCTATTTCTTGAAGATATAATACACCTTTGAAACTATCTAGTTCTGGTGGGTTGGGGTGTGGTGGGGGATGGATACCCTTTTACAACTTTCTCAATTTCTCCCATAGTAATTAATCTTAGAGTTTCTGTCGTGCCTGGGCTCGGTTTTTATGATTTATATTATCCTACAAAATTTTCTCTTTTATTCATGTTTTCAAATGTATTTAAATAGAATTGAATCAAACATTTTGTAATTTTTTCTTCCATTTTCTACTTAACCTAAGAGTATGTCTATTATTCTCATTTCTCATTGGTGCTATTTTCTTGAATACATTAACTAATAGTTTTCTATTTTAATGGCTCAAGAAACATGTTAGCTTATTTATAAATAATTTATTGGCTGATGCTCAGCCTAGTATGGAATAAGGAATCACCACACTTTCTGCCCAAGGAGGCTGTTATTTGATGTCTGGAGTAAAGCAACCCCAGAGTGATTACTATAATCAAGCCTTGTCCTGTATTGTACTCTTTATTTATATTAAAATGCAACAAGTCCCCTACTTAATTTGTGAACTTCCCGTAAAGTACAGTTGATTAGTATTAGAACATTTTCCTTCCTCTTTCTAGAAAACATAATCCCAAAAGTTTTCACTAGATCAGAATATTTCCTTCTTATGCTGGCAATATGCTAATTGACTAGTGTCAGTAATGCACATCGTCTCTTTCTTTTACATTCAAACAAAAATCAGAGTATTTGAGAGGCAGCATAAACTATATCAGAGCTGTGTTTGAGGGCCAAGCATAAAAATGATGGACTCAGAGAATTGTGTCTCTGTAGAGGACTCCTGCTTTAAAATTTCAAAAAGCATATTATTAAACAAAAACATTGTATCACAAGTTTTAAACAGCACAGAGAAAATATTAAAAGCAAAGCTATAAGAAGTATGGGTGTTTTTAATAGTGCTAATATTTTTTTCTCAAAAAATTTTTTTTGTTTGGAAATTGTTTCAAATTCACATAAAAATTATGAGTATAGTATATAGAATACCATATACCCTTTACCCACATTGCTGTTAATGTTTTGCCCCATTTGCTTAATAATGTGTCTGTGTGTGTATGCATGCATGTGAGTGTGTGTTTGTGAACCATTTAAGACTAAGTTGTATGCATCATGCCCCTTTACTCCAAATATTTTAGTGTTTCTTTCATGTCATTGCTTGTTTGGAGAAATATGTAAGCAGCCAGTTAAATTTATAAAAGATACTTTTAAAGAAGCACTCAGAATTTTAAAACTACCATTACCACCACAACAACAAAAGACTTAGGAAATCATCAAAGACGATTTTAGCTAAAAAAGACAGTCAATACTTACCAGTAATAAGGATCCGAGATAGGAATATTTCTGAAAGAGAGAAAAGTGCTGGTTATTTTAAAAGAGTACTATCCAGAGAGTTTAGGGGAAAATCAAAGTAGACGTTCCATAATCAGTATGTAATCCAACTTTCCACTTGATGTCAGCAAAAACAGCATATGTGACACAGCAAACCAAGAAACAGATCCAAACCATGAAGCGTACTGGCTGCTGTATTAACAAACGTGCCCTCAAGTCTCAGAGGCTTAGCACAATAAAAGTCTGTTTCTCACTCACATGATTTCCAGTGCATGTGTTCCTGGATAGCCGATTTCCTGGGCAACTCTCCTCCACCCATTGGCTCAGGGAACCAGGCTTCCCTCTGGTAGATCTCTATGTCCTGGGGCCTTGGAGTGCCCCACTGGATCCCCTCGAACCAGCTGGAAGATAAAATGCAAATGGAGGAGCAGAGGATCAAGCAAGAGGCTTTAGGAGCCAGCCTTGGGAGAGGTGTCCATCACTTGCTCCCACATTCCATTGGCCAGAACTCAGTTCTGGGTCCCATTAACCATAATAGGCAGGGAGATGTAGTATTCCTGTGTGCTCAGGAATAAGGGAATGGTTTGGGGTCACACATGTGGTAGATACTCTGCCCTTGACATTTCTTGTGTGCTGTCTGTACGTTGACCTGCACATCATGGACATACAACTACTGATTATGTCAAAGCATGAGATGAAACCTTTTTTATAATATGATATTGTAATGTGATTTTAGGCTTTTGAGGTACACTCAAGCCACTGGTATATGTTTTAAAATTCATAGAGCCTCCTCACATTTCCCTTCCCTACCCAACTTTTATGGATAAAGAAACTTCGAGTTAAGTAATTGGCCAGAGTTCAATGAATGTGTGTCTTGGCACAGGGATGGGCAATTTATGGTCCCCAAATATAAGAAATAAGAAATATGAATAAATATCAATGATGAGGACTCCATCCTACACATGGAAAATGCCACAGATCTCACAAGACATATAGCAAACTGGGAAATTGATGCATGCTGGCCCTTAGGGTGAGAGAGACAGGATGCTGAAATACTTGTAGAGTTGTTGTCACACCACTTAGAAGTAGCAAAAACAACTCAAATTTATGCCTTCTGACTGTAATATCAGTGAGTTTTACATTACAGGCATGCATCTCTTAATGACAGGGATATGTTCTGAGAACTGCCTCATTAGGTGATTTCGTCATGGTGCGAACATCATAGAATGTACTTACACAAACCTAGATGGTATAACCTACTACACACGTAGGCTATATGGTATAGCCTATTGATCCTAGGCTACCAAAAGCTGTACAGTGTGTTACTGTACTGAATACTGTAGGCAATTGTAACACAATGTATTTCTGCATCTAAACATATCTCAACATGAAAAGGTACAGTAAAAATATTGTATAAAAGATAAAAAATGGTACACCTGTATAGGGCACTTACCATGAATGGAGCCTGCAGGACTGGAAGTTGCTCTGGGTGAGTCAGTGAGTGAGTGGTGAGTGAATGTGAAGGCCTAGGATATCACTGTACACTCCTGTAACTTTATAAACACTGTACATTTAGGCTAGACTAAATTTATAAAAAAAAAATTTTCTTTCTTCAGTAACAAATTAACCTTAACTACTGTAACTTTTTCACTTTATAAACTTTTTAATTTTTTTAAACTTTTTGACTCTTTTGTAATAACACTTAGCTTAAAACACAAACACATTGATGAGCTATACAAAAATATTTTTCTTTATATCCTTATGCTATAAGCTTTTTTCTATTTTAAAATTTATTTATTTTTTTACTTTTTAAACTTTTTCATTAAAAACTAAGACACAAACACGCACATTAGCCTAGGCCTACACAGGGTCAGGGTCAATATCACTGTGTTCCACCTCCACATCTTGTCCCACTGGAAGGTCTTCAGGGGCAATAACATGCATGGAGCTGTCGTCTCCTGTGATAACAACACCTTCCTCTGGAATGCCTCCTGAAGGACCCGCCTGAGGCTCTTCCTGAGGAGGTGTCACTCTTTTCAGAAATATATCCATGGTGGTTTGCTTGGTTCGTTTCTTTTTTTCATCTTAGATTTGCTTGTAAGCAGATTATAATGTACCATGAACATTCCTCTTTATTAATGAAAACCTTTTGGTGTTGGGGTCCACATTTTCAAACTTTTTTTTTTTTTTTGGTGAGGAAGATTGGTCCTGAGCTAACATCTGTTGCCAATCTTCCTCATTTTTTGCTTGAGGAAGATTAGCCTTGAGCTACATCTGTGCCAGTCTTCCTCTATTTTGTATGTGGGTTGCCGCCACAGCATGGCTGATGAGACGTGGAGGTCCACACCTGGGATCCAAACCCGTGAACCCAGGCCGCTGAAGCATAACACAACAAACTTAACCTCTACGTCACAAGGCCAGCCCCCGCATTTTCAGACTTTTTTAAGGAGTTTGTTGAGGTCTGCAAAAGCTTCTGCTGAACCCTTCACTGTGAATTTTTTAGGGAGTTCTTCTCCTTTGTCTTCTCCTGCAGTTTCCTTTTCTCTTGCTACGACATTGTGATGGCTATAACATCACTGGGCGATAAGAATTTTTCAGCTCCATTATAATCTTATGGGACCACAATCATATGTGCAGTCCATTGTTGACTGAAAGGTTATGCAGTACATGACTGTATATCAGGTTCCCCAAATTTTATGGAAAGAAAGCTTTGATGGCTTCTGCTTGGATATACAGGATTTATTCATTGTCATTTACTCAGTAAGTATTTGTTGAGGATCTTCTGTGCTCAGTACTGTCCAAGTGCTGGAAATATGGCAGTAATCAAAACAAAGTCCCTGCCTCAAGAAGCTTACTTCCTCAGGGTGGAAGTTAGATAATAAACAAAGAAATACGTGTTAGAGATGAGAACGAAGGAAAACTGAGAAACGGTAAAAGAAAGGAGAGTGATGGGCATGAAAGATAGTTCTCTTTTGGAAAGAGTGTCAGGGAGGGACATCTGTGCGGAGATCTAAGAACAGTGAGGGAGCAAGCTGTGTGGATATCCAGGGAAGAGCGTATCAGGAAGGCCCTGAGACAGGACTGTGCTTGAAGTCGACAAGTAACAGCAAGGAAGCTCGTGTGGCTGAGACTGAGTCGGGAAGAGATGTCGGGAAGAGATGAAATGGTAAACGAGGTCGGAGAGATTGTTGGGGCTGGAGGGAGGCAGGTCATGTAGAGTCTTATGTAGCCATGGGCCATAGAAAAGAATTGGGATTTTACTTTTGAATGAAATGAGAAGCCTTTGGAGTGTTTGAGCAAAGGAGTGACATGATATAACATAATAGGCTGTCTCTGGTTGCTGTGCTGAGAATAAACTGTTGGTAGGCAAGGCTGGAAACAGGCAGACAAGTGAGTCGGCTTTCACAGCCATCCGAATGAGAGGTGAAGAGAGACTGTAGAAGGATGGTAGGAGTGGAGGTGGTAAGAAATGGATTCTGAATATATTTCAAGGGAAGAGCTAAAGAATTTGCTGATGGATGGGATGTGGGGTATAAGAAAAAGAGAGAAGTCAAAGACGGAAAAGTTTTTAACCTAAGAAACTAGAAGAACAGAGTTGCCATTTACGGACATGATAAATATGATGGATGAAAATGGTCACACGGGGCTTTAGAGGGAATCGAGAGTCTAGTTTGGGATGTGCCAAGCTTGAGATACCCTTTAGCAATCCAAGCAGAGAGGGCAGGCGTGGATGGTATTTAAAGCTGGAGACTGAATGAGAACAGCTAGGGAGTGAGTGTAAATAAAGAAGAGAAACACTCTGAGGACTGAGGACTGGGGCCCTTCAATTTTAGAGGTCAGGAAGAGTGACCTGAAAAAGGCTAAGAAAGGATGACTCGTGAGGAAGGAGGAGAATCAAGGGAGAGGGGTATCAGGAGCCTTACAAAGGAAATGTTTCAAGATGGAAGGTGTGAACAATTGTGTCAAGTGCTGAATAAGAGAGGACTGAGAATTTAACATTGGATTTGGCGAAAGGATCAAATATTTTGAGTTAATGTGACCATTCAAGTCAGTTGAAAATAACACTCAGATTTTTTTTTAATTTGGTTGACTTATTGGGGAGAAGTCAATAATAGTGTTCTAGTCACTTGAAAACAAACCTCTTTCACGTTTGAACCTATAGAGTGCATTTATTTGCATGTACTGTGATTTTATATATGTTCTGAGGGTGGAAAGTACACTTTGTCCTTTCGTAATTACCCTAGATTATCCTTATTTTCTGCCATTCAACTCACATGAGATCAATCACCAAAATAACTAATGGTCCTATTTGTGCTAACATCTAAGTTAGTGAAATGTTATTCTGTGGTAAGTTCCAAAAGAAGGAACTGTTATACTTCTCAATATTTTAGACCTCATTTCATTTAGGGCTTATGAGGGGGGAAATGGCATCCATGGTATCAAGGAGATTCTTGGAAACAAGTGACTTTTTTGCTGTTTATCATGAAGTTCAAATACCATAAAAATAAAAATTTTAAAACTGCAGGATCTCTTTAATTCAAAAAGTACCCCTCTCCATCACACCACACCCTCCACGCAAACATCAAGTTAAATAGTCAAGTTAACATATCAATTATTTTACTTAAAAATATATCTGTTGGCCATTTCTAAATACAAATGGAAGAATGGACAGAAGTGGTGTTTTATAGATGATAAATCCAATATACAGTGACAAGATATAACAGTTAAGTATTAATTTGGTATTAACCTTTTATTTACCTCACTTACTAATTCAAGGACACCTTAAGTGCAAAAAAAGCACTTGTTAAGATTTACACTCCCACAGTCACCAGTATAAATATAAATAATTGCTCTAATGGAGATATAAGGAAATGCCATTTCAGAGAAACTACTAGTTTTTAAAATACTGTCTAAAAAAAAAAGAAAAATACTAGCTAATTTCCCTCAAAAGCAAGGGATGTATTTTATTTACCATTTTTCCTCAGAGCTTGGCATGCATACTTGTTAATTTATTTAATTCTGTTATGACATTAGGAAGAGAAGGATAGTCACAAAACAAAGCCAGGAAGATGCATGTGTGAGTCAAATAATGCAGCTGAGTACAAAAATGGACAAAATGATTTTTCTACTGATTTTCTTCTGTCTGGGCTTTTGAAGCAACTTTAGCATCCCTCCTTTGTCTTTCGTCATGTACAAAATCTTTGCCTAAGTTGTCTTTCTTCTTCCTCTTTATTCATTCCACAAATGTGCTAGGTGCTGTTCTAAATTTGGAGACATCCAGTGAACAAAATAAGTCCTTGTTCTTATGGAGCTGACTTTAAATCTAATGGGTAGTAACGGATTAATCTTGTAAATTAATCCACTAACTGTGCTCATTATATGGCAGTAAAACCTGCCATACAACAATGTCTTCACTTAGATGAAAAACTCATTTAACTAGAGTCAGCATACCAGTCTCTAGGATAATCTGTGCTACTAATTCATGTGGCTGCTTTGACCATATCACTTAAATTCTCTAGCCCTTAGCTCCCAATTTGTAAATTGAAAGTAATCTGTAATGTCCACATCATCTCAAAAACTCTACAGTTCTTAATGTTTCTGAATCATGGGTTTATTTAGTTATAATGATGCATTTATTAGTTGGGGACCCCAGGAAAAAGGAGTTATAAGGAATGTTCTCTATAAGCATTGCCTATAGATAGTCTATAAATATATTTCCTACCCCATTCTAATCAGCAGTGTTAATTCCCTGAGCTCACAGCCCAAAAGTCTACTAACCTTATACAAAATTTGGTAGTAGCAGAATTTGGGATTTCGAGAAATGTCCAAGGAAAGAAGGGAAGAAGTGATGATGGTTATAGCCAATAATTCTGAAGCTACAGGCAGATGATCAAATTTGCTAGTATATAAAACACATTCAATCAGTTTATGCAAATTATTTTTATGTGGTGGGAGAGAATCTTAGTGTCTTTTCATTAAGACTTTTTTAAAAAAGTTATAAACTCAAATCTAAAAATGACCAGTATACAATAAATTTACCAAGTAAGTTTCAAATTCCCCTGGTTATAAATCTTAAAACTTAAGTAGTCGAAAAAAAAAATCACATTCCTCATTATTTGCCACTATAGTGTAATAAATTATATTTAGGAAATTGTGTTGGTCATGTTAAAAATGTGCTTTGCCTCTAAAGTGCTATTTGCTTACGCCTGAGAGCAGTAAGTTAAGTGGACTGAGTGCAATTAAAGTTATGTGCAAGAGAACTGCAGATGGGAAACTCAGAAAACCTTGCCTTGAGGACTTTTGAATTATAGCACCTACATGTAGGCTCTTATTTGTTGAATAAATGAATGAAATCACCTACAGCATTATCTTGCTATAAAACATTATAAAGTCATGCTCATTTTTTCACATTGCAGAATACAAAACCGTAGACTTCTAATGAATATAAATTTTACCAAAAGTGCAAATGAAAATAATTGCAGTTATTATACCATATTTAATGGAAGTTATGCTAATTGCCCTAAAATTTAAAGAAAATGTATTGTTTTGCCTCTCCTAATTAACGTTATTTCACAATGTGTGGTACGTTTATGGAGAATTTTGTAGTACATTAGATAAATCAGTTTTACATTTCCAGGAGAGTAGATTTTAATGAGCATTATAATGTGTTTCAGTTCAGAAACAGTTTTATGTTACAAAGCATCTTCTACTGGGAGATTGGAAAGAGTTGCACCAAAGTGACACTTCCACTTAAAATTTAGAATAAAATTTAGTGAGGGAAGCATAGATGAATCCATTTCAGTTAAATGGCTATAAATTTGGAATGAATATTACATTTTTACCATATGTTTTTTTCATATGTTAAAAAACTACACAAACCACACATGCCAGCAATCTAAAGTAAGTTTGGGGGCCTGCTAAATCCCACATAGAAAATCAAAGTGAAAATGAAGACATTCATACCATTAAATACATTCATTAGATCCACATTTAGCTGAAACTAATCTAATATCCATCATCCCAAGTGCTTATAGATAAGTTCCTCTCCCTCATGCCTTAGAAACTAGCTTGTATAGGCCCATCCTTTCTTCTTTCCCTCTAGATTCAAAGGAAAACTTGTAGGTCCTCTATCAAAGACACCAACTTCACCTTGCTCTGGAGGGAAGCCCCTCCTATTCACTCAGGAAACTGCTTCATCAGTATCTTCTTTATCATGGACAATATTACAACTTCCTTTTTCTTTGGGCTCCTTACCCTTAGCCTATAAACCTGCTTGAATTTACCCCATTCTTTAAGAATCTTTTCTTGGTTCTGCATTGCCCTCCCGCCATGGCTCTTTGTTTTTTCTTCCGTTCCCAGCCAACTTTCTTGAAAGATCATCCATGTATACGGCAAAATATCCCACCATTATTCCATCAATCATTTGACAGTTATTCTTGGAGGAATATGTAGCATCTGTGCTTTCTTGCATGCCTTCCTCCTCTCACCCTACTGCTAACTGGTTTCTGTCCCCATCACACTCCTAAAAATGCTCCCTCTACTGTTAACAATGGCTTCCTATTGGTCAAATGAATACTTTTCATTTCTTTTAGAACCTCTCCTTCCCTGGTTTCCAAGATACCAGTCTTTGTGGCGGTCTTCCAATTCTCTGTTTCTCCTCAAATTCCTTTAATGAATCTTATGTCTTTGTCCGTTCCTCAAAAACTAAGATTTCCCAGATTTTGTTGCTTATAACTCTTTTGTTTTATGGCTCTATAGCCTCACCACCACTACCACAGCCACTCACATGATCTAATCACCTTTTATGGTTTTATTTCCCCTCTTAATACCCTTTTGTGCTTCTCCATGGCCTCTAGAGAACCAAGATCAACTCCTTATCTTACATCCAAATCCCTCATCATCTGGTCCATACCAACCTCTTTAGCCTCATGTCACATTCTTCATTCCACTAATATTCACTGAGCCTCTACTGTGTTTCAGACACCATTTGAAGTTCTATAATACAGCAGTGAACAAAAGAGATTAAAAACCCCTGGCTTCATGGAATTTATATTGTCCTAGCAACACACAACTATAGTTTTGTACCTCCTTGTCATAGCAAATTATTTCTTCCTACATGAAAAATCTCTTCTCTTCCTTATTTTCTGGCAAACTCCTATTTATCCTTGAGACTTCAGGGCAGATGTTACTTCTTCCAGGAAGACTCTCTCAGCATCCCACATTTCCCCAGGAAGCCCTATAAATAATCTTGTCATTTCTTCAGGTCAAGATTTTTTATTAAGTCATATCATTGGAGTTGCCATTATCTCCTTTCAGAATTTATCAGTAGAATCCCCAAAAGATGCATTGTACCTTCCAGACTTAAAGATCCCTGTCCCTTTAATAAATTATAGATGGACTGCTGGCTCACCAAGTGGTCAGTGGATCTCTGATTGTTAATAGTCCATGCAACAATTTTCTGGTATAGTCGAGAGGACAATTTATTGCTCCAAACAGCCTTGTTCACATATATGGTGAAAAATGAATAAATTTAGTATATTGTTCTTGTGTATTAAAACTATGCTATTAGCCTAATTATAATACAGTTCTAAAAATGGATACAAATCCAGCAACACAATCACACTTTACTTTTAACTTCTATTTGTCCATAAACTAAGGATCGCTCTTTTAACAGAAGATACGAGATTACATTACTTCTACATCTGTACCTTTTAGCATTTAGCGAATAGTGTTTAGCTATTTGCTCTTGTCAGAAAAGCCTACGAAATTCTTGAGTTTGCTTGCCAATTTTGTTTGAAGCTACATACTTTCCGACAATATACCTTAAAAATATAAGATTTCTTTTTCCCTCCTTTTCTCCAATGTGGATTTTCTCTTGTGGATCACCTTCCAACAATGGTTCCTGACTGAAGTCTGTCTCATTCTCCCCCCACCCCAGGGGTGTATTTGTGACTGTACAGGGTCATTTTCAGGTTATATTATAAGAAAAAGACCTCAGGGTCAGAGTTCGAAATAAAACTCTTTGCATTTTATTTATAAGAACTGCATTTCAGGCTCAAAGGAGGCCAGTGCTTGCCAGTCAATAGCTGGACTTCACCACACTCTGGTTCTCAACAGAATCCAAATTACAGGCTTTCCTCAGCCTAAGGACTTCAAAAAATTCCCCTGTGTTCAACAAAATGGGAAAGATCAAGTAAAGGAAAGGAGACCTTGTGATACCTTCAGGGGAGCGGAAGGAGGGAGGACTTTTTTGTCATAAATAAACTTGATATTTGAAGAGAGTGCCGGTAACATGCAGTGGAAGAGGTCACCATATTTGTCGAGTAAACCTTTAAGGTTACATAAAAATGTTACTGTACCTGTC
The DNA here is from genome assembly GCF_020826845.1 of Diceros bicornis minor. Lineage (NCBI taxonomy): Eukaryota > Metazoa > Chordata > Mammalia > Perissodactyla > Rhinocerotidae > Diceros > Diceros bicornis. Next base: position 15,989,502 of record NC_080742.1, on the reverse strand, counting down.
TGTTGGGATAAAAAATTAGGAATCTGTTTCTTGGTTGTAATTTTAACTTCAAGAATCCACAACTTGAATTTCTGTTTGTTATTAAGGCTACTTTTCTTCATCAGTTGTCTTGATTGGGTTCTTACCGGCATTTAGTGCCCAGGGGCCAGGAATGCTGAAATATCTTGCTTTGAGGGACAGGCACACATGTCCAAAAAGTCCCATCCAAAATTCCAAGTAGTAATGTCTCCATTGGAGAATATTCTGACTCCCATAACCAGGGATCTTCTCTGTGCTTTTTGCCTCGGTTTCTTTTCTTTCTGCTGCTGGCAAAGCTTGCTGCCTTCTCTGGTAACCTTATAACATTGCTCCTCGAGATCGAAGATGCCCTCCTCATTACCTGTGAGATGAGGTAATTTTGCATCCCACCGCAGACCTACTGAATCATAATCTGCATTTTAACAACATCTCCCAGGTGATTCATATTTGAATTAAAGTTTGCAGATTCAGATATGTGGTTTGGTCTATTGAATGGTTGATCCTGGCCTAGTGACAGAATATCCTAATTTAATAGAAGAGATTTACACCAAATTAATAAAGATCTCCCCTAAGGCTCCTAGGAAAGCTTACTTCAACAGATGTCTCTAAACTGGAGGAGTTTATGAAAATCAGTTAATGATTCTTGTGAAGCTTGTGTCTTAACACACTGAAAAACTTCCTGGGGAAGGCACAGAAAGAACTGGTGAGCAAGTAAACTTCTGAGACAGCCAGGCACATGGAAGGACAGTCATGCTTCCAGGATTTTCACAGAAACCAACAGACGCCCAGAAGGGGAGTTGGCATCAGAAGAACGGATCAGGCCTCCTCCTAATGGTTCCTCTTTTTCTACCCAAGCTGCCCCTGAAAGTCTCTACAAATAAGGAGGCTCTTTTTGATATTTTTACTTGAGAATTTAGAATTTAAATTTACTCCTTCAGATATTTGGGAAATTATTGAATAAAAATAGATGTCAAAGTGATAGATGGAAAATGTGAACTTTAGCTCATACATGTAGTGTAAAAGTTGTTTATAAATTGCGTATTTCCTAAAAAGTACCAGCAAGAGAAACTTTTTAAAAACTTATATTCACCTCTTGGAAAATGCGTAAACAACGTTAATTCTAACAGAGAAATAAAACCTTTTTCCCAAAGGAAGTGATTAGAAATTGTGCTTATCACTCCTGCCCTTTAAAAATATTATATTATCCGTAAAAATGGCTCTATATACCACATGTAGACTTTAAATTGTCATTGTTATACATAAAAGTAGCACTGTACTCTAACTCCAAAATGTCTGAAAGTACTTTAATAGGAAACAGCGCTCTCAAGTGTGAGGGAGAACTTGTCTCCTCTACTGCGTCAGGCACGAGGAGGGGAGCGCAGCATTTGGTCTAATTAGCCCCGTGTTATTCCCCTGAGCCGTACTTGAAGGTGTTCTTTAACTCGAGAAATTAAGCAGAACAAAAAACAGAATGTGCTGATTCATACATGCAGTTTGCTAGCAGTTAATTTAGGCACATTAAACACAGCCATGTTCAGATAATGGTTTTTCTGTGGATCACCAATCCCTGTTCACTAGGTATTGGTGGATCCCTCGGCCCAGAATGGTTGAGTGTCCTCCGAATGTGTGTCTGGAATCTCAGCTTTCATCTGACATCCTTGCCCACTTCTGCCAGAATCCAAGCGCCCTCTCTAATGAAGTCTGCAGTGGCCCCTGTTGATGTCCCCCTCTTGGGTAGAGGTCTTGTAAGATAGATTTATTCCTAAGGAGCCTGCTCTGTCATTGTCCCTTCCTATTAGGAACCTGGCTCACTGGTTCCCAAACAAACATTGCCATAAAAGGAAAAAACATCGGATCCCTCCTGGGCAGGATGATCCAGAGCTGTCCATGGCAGGTTCAGTGTCCTAGCAGGACTCTCGGGCCTCCTCGCGACCCAACACGGTGCCACACCAGAGTGCAGGCCTCTGACGTGAGGCTCAGTGCCTTTGTCCAGGGTCTATGCAGAGCCCATAGGAGTCTCTGGTTCCTTCCTCAGCTGGAGTGAAGGAAAACCCACCAAAACCTGGTTTCCTTTCAACATGGTGGTGTCAGGAGATAACCCAGTATAGTTGTTAGGAGCACCAGCCCTGGGCTCAAATCCTGGTCCTGACTTGACCTGTGTGATATTGGACACATTCCTTAAGATCACGAAAACTTGGTCTTCTCACCTGGAAATGTAGCTACTCATGTGCTTGTTGTGAGGATCAAACAAGAATATCCTCGTGGAGCACTTATCACAATGCCTGACACCAAGGAGGTGTTCAATAAGTCTTAGCTAGTGTTGGAAGATAGAGGTGGGTCCCCAGTTAATGAGGGGCTTTCAGGCCATTCAGAATTGTCCTCCTGCTGCACTCTTTTCCTTTAGAGTTTGGGAATAGCTCTGCAAAATGCAGGTGATGTCCGTCTGTAGATCAGAAACTACCAGACCTATTCTACCCAGATGGGTCATATTCCAGCCTCAACTTATTTGCATTGGCTAAAAGGCCCCTAAGGGCACAGCGTTCCAGATGGTCCTTCTTCCTAGAAGATGCTTTTTTATAATCCAGTGTATTAGGTAAATGAGTTTATACAGAGTCTTGAGAAATACGTTGTACTTGCCCTTCAGAACTGTTTGCTCATAATGAAATAAATCATTTCTCCTGAATTTGCTGTGAATGACAAAGGCCTCAGTCATAGAGGCTTTCATTTGGGGCGGAAACATAAAGATTGTTTCTTATTTACATTTTAGTCTTCTACACATTGTTTTGATAAGGAACGTGACTTTCTTCCCTACCCCAAAAATACGTTTCTATTTTTATAGAGTTTAAGTTAAATAAAGATTTGCCACATCTACTGATATTTTGAATAACATGTATTTAAATGCAAACACTCAGAATTCCCAGGTTTTAAATTTTCTGGATCTAAAAAGATTCTAAAATGCTGATTAAAAGCATGGAGTCCCTGTTGTTGCTGTTCTCCTCTTAGGTTGTAAGTCTTATAAAATAGGTTTCTAAGGAGCCTACTCTGTCATTACCCTCCTATTAGAACCTTGCTTCCTGGCTCCCCTGTGCTAACTCAAAAAGCTAAACATCATAGCCACTCTAGAGGTGGTGACTTACAGCTGTTTGTTAGTGTCCTTAATGTGCTCAGAAATTCTGCTTCACTGGGTCCAGAATTTTTATTTTCTATAAACTCCCAATCCTAGGTAATTCTAGGAACAATGATCTAGGTCAGGGGTCAGCAAACTCTGAAACACCAGCCAAATTCAGTCTAGCATCTGCTTTTGTATGTCTCTTGAGCTGAGAATAGTTTTTGAATTTTTTCCAGTCTTATTGAGATATACTTGACATATAACATTGTATAAGTTTAAGGTGTACAATGTTGTGATTTTATATATTGCAATGTTGTGATTGTATATTGCAAAGTGATCACCACAATAGGGTTAGTTAACATCCCATTTTTGCTTTTTTTGTGTGTGTGTGTGAGGAGGACTAGCCCTGAGCTAACTTTCGTGCCCATCCTCCTCTACTTTATATGGGACGCCGCCACAGCATGGCTTGACAAGCGGTGCGTCGGTGCACGCCCGGGATCCTAACCTGCGAACCCCGGGCCGCTGAAGTGGAGTGCGTGCACTTTACCACTTGCGCCACTGGGCCGGCCCCCCATTTTTGCATTTTTAAATGTTTAAAAATGTTAAAAGAAGAATACTATTTTTTTGACATGTGAAAATTATGTGAAATTCAGATTTCAATGTCCATAAATTTTTATTGGAACACAGTCACACATTCATTTATGTACTGCCTATGGCCGCTTCCAGGCCACAGCAGCAGAGTTGAGTTGTTGCAACAGAGACCACGTAGCCTGCAAAGCCTAAAATATTTACTATATCTGGCCCTTTACCAACAAAGTTGGCCAGCTTTTGATCTAGGTATTTACAATGACTGATGATTCTTCTTCTTGAGGATTTTTGGAAGCACCTGAGTAAGAAGTTGTTACAGTGCTGCTTTGGCACACCTTCCCTAGGTGATGGAGAGAAGGAGAAAGTGCCAAACGGGAGGTGGAGGGAGGGTTAGCCAGGCTTTCCGCACAGAAGGAGAAATGATGTCTACCTGTGAAGAGAACATCGTTTCATTAAGGAGATGGAGTTAATGCACATGGAACAACCAAGAAACAACAGAAGAGAGGGAATACTTACCAAAGTATAAATCCTGTGATCCAAATAAAAGTGAGAGGACTTTAGGAAGAGAATTGCCTGAAGGTGAAACCGAAGATGGACAAGGATTTAAAGTTAAAAGGGTGGAGAAAGGGAAAAGGACTTCCCACACTGAATAGCTTTTTGAGCCATGAGAGCTTCGAGATGAGAAAGCCTAGGACCAGTTAGAGGGATTCGATGGAGAGCAGCCCAACTCCAGGGAAAGTTTGTATGGGGAAGGAATCAGATATGATGTTGGGTCAGTGACACAGAGACAAATCCTATGGGACCTTAAATGCCCAGCAGGAAAGTCAAGACTTGCTCTGACGGGAAATGATCAATAAATGTAGGAGCTTCATAAGGAAATTATATGATGAACATGAGTTAGGAAAGTGACTCTGGCAATAATGTGGAATTAGATTCAGACGAAGAGAAAAGAGTAGCTAAGAAGTCTATTTTTATTTTTAAATGAATATTCAGAGAGTTATACTTTTACAGCCCTTTTCACACCAACTGTACAAGAAAAGAATAGGAACACAAAAATTGTGCAGAGAGGTGGAAGCCTTAAATAGACATATGCCCTAAACTTTTCTTAAAGATCTTTGAAGTCTCTCTTTTTAATAATACTGTCCCACAAAACATCTATAATCAAACTAAAGTCTGACTTTAAAACCCATGCATTTAATCATACATTTCCAGGCCCTGCAATTATTGGCATTTGCTTCTTCTTATTTACAGAAGACTCAGCTCGGTGGTCCCATGGCCTTGCTGTGCAAATACCCAGTGAAATTCCTGTTCTGATAAAAGTATCGTCCTGACTATACATTTAGCTAATAGTGTTTTTCTTGAGCAGCCATTTGTATGTTCATAAACCTCAGAGAGGAATACACACACGGACACAGACGCACACACAAGCTTTTCTCTTTGCTCCTAGGGCTTATTGTGCTCCTTTCTCACACTTGCTGATTCCTGCCTTTGGGCCTTTGCACTAGCTATTCCCTCTGCCATGCCCACCTTATCTGTGGAGACCCCTCACCCTCTGCCACAGTCACCCCTTTTCATTTTCTCCTGAGCACTCATCGTAATCTTTTTCATTGTCTGTTTCCTCCACCAGAGTGTAAGCTCATGAGGGCAGGGACCTATCTGCCTGTACATACAGCCTTATCCCGAGGGCCTAAAACCATGCCTGGCCTGCAGCAGCACTCGGTGTGTGCTTGTTCAATGAATGAGTGAGTGAATGGAGGGCTTGTTTGGGTAATCCCTTAGAGGACCTTTCAGCTCTTGGAATCTAAAGAGAATGGAGAGGAGGGAGCTTGGGGGTAGGGTCATGATACCTGAGATACAAGTCAGAAACTGGAACCAATGAGTGATCATCTTCCCACCAACATCCCAACCCTCCTCCCTGACTGCCCAAGTGATCCTCCCAGCAGGAGCATCTCTGGGATGGGAGTCAGAACCCATCTGTGGAAAACAGGAGGGAGGAGGTGAGCACAAGCATCTGCCATTTATTTATTTGTTTACCTTTTGACCCCCTTTACTCATTTACTCCCAACCCTCACCCCCCATCTCACCAATCTGTAATCTGTTCTTTGTATCTATGAGCTTGGTTGTTTGTTTTTTAGATTCCATATGTAAGAGAGATCATACAGTATTTGTCTTTCTCTGTCCAAGTTACTTTGCTTAGCGTAATGCCCTTGAGGTCCATCCATGTTGTTGCAAATGGCAAGATTTCATTCCTCTTTTATGGCTGAATAGTATTCCATTGTGTGTGTGTGTATGTGTGTGTGTGTGTGTATTTATATATATATATATAAATAAAACATTTATATATATATATATAAATAAAACATTTTCTTTATCCATTCATCCATCGACAGACATTGAGGTTTCTTCCATGTTTTGGCTATTATAAATAATGCTGCAATGAACAGGGGGGTGCATATAACTTTTCAAGTTAATATTTTTGTTTTTGGATAAATACCTAGAAGTGGAATTGCTTGATCATATGGGAGTTCTATTTTTATTTTTTTGAGGAATCTCTGTACTGTTTTCCGTAGTGGCTGCACCAATTTATACTCCCACCAACAGTGCTTAAGGGTTCCCTTTTCTCCACATCCTTGCCAACACTTATTTCTTGTCTTTTTGATAATAGCCATTCTAACAGATGTGAGGTGGTATCTCATTGTGGTTTTGATTTGCATTTCCCTGATGATTAGCGATGTTGAGCACCTTTTCATGTACTGTTGGCCGTTTGTATGTCTTCTTTGGAAAAGTGTCTATTCAGATCTTCTGCCCATTTTTTTTTTTTAATTTTTTTTATTGGTTTATTTATTTTTCCCCCAAAGCCCCAGTAGATAGCTGTAGGTCATAGCTGCACATCCTTCTAGTTGCTGTATGTGGGACGCGGCCTCAGCATGGCCGGAGAAGCAGTGCGTCAGTGCGCACCCGGGATCCCGATCCCGGCCACCAGTAGCGGAGCGCGCGCACTTAACCGCCAAGCCACGGGGCCGGCCCTCTGCCCATTTTTTAATTGGATTCTTTAGTTTTTTTGTTATTGAGTTGTATGAGTTCTTTATGTATTTTGGATATTAACCCTTTATCTGATATATAATTTGCAAATATCTTCTCCCATTCAGTAGGTTGCTTTTTTATTTTGCTGATGAATTTCTTTGCTGTGCAGAAGCTTTTTAGTTTGATGTAGTCCTGGTTGTTTATTTTTGCTTTTGTTGCTTTTACCTTTGGTGTCAGATTTTAAAAATCATCACCAAGACCTATGTCAAGGAGCTTACTGCCTACGTTTTCTTCTAGGAGTTTTATAGTTTCAGGTCTCACCTTCAAGTCTCTAATCCATTTTGAGTTACCTTTTGTGTATAGTGTAAGATAGGGGTCCAGTTTCATTCTTCTGCATGTGGCTGTCCAGTTTTCCCAACACCGTTTATTGAAGAAACTGTCCTTTCCCCTTTATGTATTCTTGGCTCATTTGTCGTAAATTAATTGACCATATATGCATGGGTTTAGTTTTAGGCTCTCTATTCTGTTCCATTCATCTACGTGTCTGTTTTTATGCCAATACCATATTGTTCTAATTACTTTCACATTGTAATATAGTTTGAAACCAGAGAGTGTGATGCCTCCAGCTTTGTTCTTACTCAAGATTGCTTTGGCTATTCAGGGTCCATACAAATTTTAGGATTGTTCTATTTCTGTGAAAAATGCCATTGGAATTTTGATGGGGATTGCATGGAATCTGTAGATTGCTTTGGGTAGTATGGACATTTTAACAATATTAATTCTTCCAAATCATGAGCACAGAATATCTTTCCATTTATTTTTGTCTTCAGTTTCTTTCCTTAATGCCTTGTAGTTTTCAGTATCCAGATCTTTCACCTCCTTGGTTTTTTTAATTGCTTTACCTGGCAGAAAAAGGTTGTTACCTCTAAAATTTATAATGGCAGCTATTCAAAGGCAGACTGTGATACTACACGGTAATTTAAGAGGGAAAGTATAATTTCAGTGATGGGAGGCATTCATGTAGGCAGAGGCAATTACTCAAATTAGACTTTGGCCAGAAAATCTGAGTTAACTGGAAAAGGTCTCATTCACTGCCAGTGGCATCAGATCACTAATGAGCACAGATGTGAAGTCCCCACTCCAAGTTGGTTTAAGGCTCAGGTATAAAGTTTAAATATTGACTGCAAAGCCTTGTATTTTGTCTATAACCAATTAATTTGCCTATCATACCAAAGTCTCTGTGAGGAGTTCTTGCTACCCCCTTCTCTTTTTTTGTACATTCGTACACTTCCTCCAGTTGTTCTCTGCCACACAGGTAAACTGTCCTAATGCTCAGGCAGGACCTCGGTGCCGGACGACACTAGGGACCTCGGCACCAGACGACACTCGGCGCCATTCACGTAAGATCTATGTCCTAGACCTGTGGGTGCTGCTCAGAGTGTAGCCCATGGACCAGCATGGTCCAGAAATTGTTGTCACCAGTGCTCCAAAAAAGATGTAAGAAATCGAGAGTAAGCATTTAAAAATTTTGTAGCAAACTAACTCAAGTAACTTATGTCTGTTGAATCAAATAATTTTTAAAATTTGGGGCTTATATTTTTTACTTTAATTTTCTACAATTTTTTTCAAAAATGCTGGCTCTTGATGGATTAGAGATTTTTTAAAAAAACAAGTCTTTTGCCAGAGATAACTTGAGAAGCACTGTCTTGTCAAAGACTATCTAGCGTGTGAAGAGTGCCCCCTGGCATTGTGCAGTGTGGCTGCAGGTGCAAAGAAGTGCAGAAACCAAGATCTGCCATTGGACATTGAAAGGACCCAAGAAGAATTTTAATTTACTGAGAACTATTTTAATCGTGTGGAAGGAAGTGGACTATGGTGAAATGAAGTCCTTTCCCAGAATGCTTTGTAGATTGAGGTGTTCAAGAAGAAACTGACCTCTCTCTGGCCAACCCTCATCAAATGTGGATTTAGTTATGAAGAAGTCTTACCCCAGCCAATTATTCAGGCTATTTTGTTTTGGAATTGTGTCCTATAATAGCTCTACTTCTAAAACTCTGAGGTGTAGAGAGATGAACACTTGGAGCCAGATATATCTTAAATGCTCAAGAAGTATTTTTTAATGAGTATGGTTTTTATAAATGCTAAGAAAATTAAGTGGGGAAAGGGCCTTCACCAGACAGCCATCTAGGTTGATTCTCGTCATAATAACAAATAGAGGCATAGTGTTCCTAGTGATGGATGACAGGCATCCCTGCGTGTGTGGGTAAATGAAAACTTGAAATCACAGAGAACAAGTGGGTAAGAATTCAAGCTGAAAGGCTACCGTGCCCTGACAACTGGTCTCTGGGTGAGCAGTCAGCATTGGGTCTTAGGGGGTAGTGAAATACCCCGAAAAGGGACTCCAGAGAAGCACTACTCAAAAGTGCAGGCCAGCAGGTAATTTGCTTCCAAGTATGTGCTGGGCCTGGGCCAGCAGAGTCAGTTCTGAGTAAGTCGGAAGTGGGCAGAGCCACAGTGGAGAGGAGGAGACAGACTGAGAGGGCCTGTTACCCAGCTGTGGATAACAGACTGGGGTCCAGAGAACATGAGGGGCATGACTGGCAGCTGTGGTGACTTGAACCTGAGTGACGGGCAGAAAGGTAGTAATTTCCAGAAACTCTCATTCACCGTGAGGCTTTTCCTCTTTGGAATTGAGAGCCTTGAAATAAGGCAAAGTAGAAAACTATGTCTATTATTACTGATACACTTCCTCCCCAAAAAACGTGTTTGATGAAATAAAGCCAAAAAGAGCATTTATGACTCATTCTGTAAAATGTAAATGATGATGAATAATAATGAGTGGAGATCTTTCTTTCTAGCCCACACAACATACTAACTCACTTCAGAAGTCATCTATGGTTAAAAACTTTCCTTTTAACTATTCTAAGGAAAGAGTAATAATTTCTTCTGCTCCCGCATAAACTACACTGTCATTGCTTCTGTACCCCAAAACCCCAGATGAAGCCTATCAATCCAAAACTACAAAAACACCAACTGAACACTCTTCCATTTCACAATGAAATCTCTGTGCTCTGCAGTGACTGAGAATGAGAAAGTGTCACTGTAACGCTTGCCTTTGACTCGGGCAGTCTAGGGCTTTCCATGATTTTATCCAAGGGATGTTAAATGCACGGAGAGCAATTGCTTCCGCAAGTCAATTGTACTGAATCTTTGTAAGCTCAAAAGATCTGGGAGCAATTTTGTTTTAAATTAGTGTCCTAAGTGCCTTGAAAAAGCAATGGCTCTGATAAGAATAGACTTAATAATGATGATGAACATAACAGTGATATTTTATACTCATCCGGTCCCTTTTCAGTAATGGATTCAAAAAGGCATGAGTTCTGTGCTCGGTTCCTATCAGCTTTTATATCATAAATTTCTCTGTTCTCATCATAAGGCAAAAAAAAAAAGGAAGGGCAGTATAAAATACTGGCCATAAATCATTAAAAAAGAGAGACTTGTGGCATTAACAATAAATGGTTTTGGTGGAGTAAATTATCTCACTGTGTCTTTGCAACATTTTAAGGGTGATCTTTGATTATTCAGCATATTTATTAATATTTTAATAGTTTTTAAATTGTTGGTTAATATTTCATTAAACTATTTATAATATATTTTTAAATCCTCTGTTAATATTTTTTTAAAGCCTCAGAACTTTTGAAAGTTATCCTCTCTAAATTAGATTGTGGTACCATCATTTATGACTTCTCGCTTTATAAGTACTTTCAGAAAACAATCCCTATTTCCAAAAATCTCAAAGCTGAATCTTAAAAAAAACACATCTCTCAATGGTTCTTCAGACTTACAGGTCAAGTATGTGAAAGCACTTTTTTTTTTTTTTTAATGTAGAAGGGTCTTGAAAGTGGAGAGCGTTTTCCCAAAAGTGAGAGAACCGATGGTCTAGGGAACAGAATGAGAAAACATACATGTGTTTCTAATATTCCTAAAGGGAGGATGAAGTAATGGAAAAAAAATAGAGACTTAGGACTCTCAAATCCCAAAAGATGAACGCCCCCAGGTGTGGTACCTGCAGCAGAGACAGCTGTGGAGCAGGCAGAGAGGGGAGAGGCCCATCTGCTTCCCCACCTTGACTGTCCGGGCGATGATTAGGTTGTGTATGATCCACAGAAATATCCACATTTGTGTTGTTTGGGGTATCTCCCCGTGATCATGTTCCATGGGGTAGGCTTTTTTTCTTCTGATTATTTCTTCAGTCCTGGGTAAGCTTTATGGGTTGGGTTGGGTTTGATTTTTGCTTTTTATCATAAGCACTTTTCAATCAATGTTAATTATTTGGATATCTTTATGGTTCGAGGAATATCCATGCTTTTGGTATCAATTCCCACTTAAGCCAAGGAGATTCTCTTTTCTTCCTTTTCATATGTTAGCTCGACCTGACAATGAAAGAAGCCTCATGTATTAGAAAATATGAAATGAGAAAACTCGAACTCCACATCAAATTACTATTAGTTTTCTTTTAACAATCAAGTAGAGATGTGGCATTCATAGTGTCACATTGGCCATTTTTGACCATATTGTGTTTATAAACAATAAAACAAACAGTGATTAAGAGTATTGGGTTGAGAACTAGGTTTAAAAGCCTAGCTCTGCCGCTCAGAACTATGTGACTGCAGGTGTTGTTTTTCAGCTTTCTAAATCTTCTGTTCCTTCATTTGTGAAAGGAAATGGTAAGAGAACCCACTGCACGGGGTCGTTGTGAAGATTAAATGGCATGATGTGAAATGCTCAGCACATTGTCTAGTACAGAGTAAGAACCCAGGAAATGTGACTTATGTCTGTAGCTTTCTGCTTTTCCTTATTTTGTGTTATTTCTCTCTATATAGCTAGTGAAGCTGGCATGCTAGGAAATTTACTGATAGATTGTGTATATGATTTGAAACAGCCACTGAAGAGAAAAAGAAATCAACAATTATTTGCCATTCCATAGAACACATGGTGTATGTGACTTAAAGCCTCCAGAATTGGGGCGTATTTCGGAGAAATACACTTGTGAAGAGGACACAGGATGTGTATACCCAACATGTGAACCCCCAGCATGAACCTCTCTCCTCCTCTGAATATTAAGGGCTTTTGAAAGAGCTCTGTTTTGCATGTTTTATTTTTTTAAGTTATATGTATATCCAACTGTCATTTAAATCATTTAATTCATATTCTATCTGGAAGATAGAATATGAATGATATAAACAACCTGAATTTCCCCCACATCCTTATGATTATCAAATAGTCCACTGCTTTAAAGTACTATTTTACTCTCCCAGTACCATGTTCTTATTTCACCTTTTGGTCATGATTTTGGCCGCACTCAGCTTCCCACAGCATCTTGCTCAATAACTATCTTTTCACTCTAAACAATGAATTTAGTCTACTTCTTTAACTAAACACAACCTAAGTAAATTTGAGACAATAAACCCTTTGATGGATTTGGGAGAGTGAAAAAGAGATGTCTGGAGCAAAATGGTACTCCATGGGGAAATGGGGAAATTCGAAAATGGGTGGGGCAGGGCTAAGGGTAAGTTGTGTGGGGAGCAGTCAGCCTGATGAGAAGGCCGTGGGAGAGGCCAGAAGAATACACTAGCAAGGAGAAATAAGGCGACTGTGGACCTGATTTAGGAATTTAAATCTGATGGAGCCGTTGACGAGGGGCAGAGGACAATTTCAAGGAGAGTTAATGTAGCCAAGTTCAAGACCCAAGGAAGGCTTGTGAGCAATTGAAGAGATGCTCAAGATCAGAGAAGCAACATGTCATAGTGACCCAAGGAAGAAACGTTCATGTTCAGCACAGGGGTGGCGGCACTAAAGTGATGGGAGGACCAAATACAAGATGTGGGTTATGACCTGGGCAGCCTCACCTGTCTGCTGAGATCATGGGGTAAAGCATCCATGGCTCAGAGCAGTCCCCGGCACACAGTCGAAGCTCAATAAAGGTGACTTTCCTAATATGGCAGGCACTGAACGAGGATCTTGTCCCAACTCTGCCATTATTAGGTATTTTGCATCTGTAAGATGAAAAGGTTAAAACAAATGTTTGCTTCAGTCCATTCTAGTTCTAAAGTTCTGCCATTCTATTTTTTGCACTCTCGTAGTCAAGTTACCTAAGCTAACATATGTCTTATGCTGAAATATAAGTTTCCCCTTTTTCTGATCTTCCATTGAAGGGAAATGGAGTACTTACTTATCCATGCCAACAATAAAAATAATTTTTAAAAACAGACAATGTATCAAACTACAGAATCCTTTTTCATAATAAATATCCCTGTTATTTATATATTCAGTAAGGATTCATTAAATGTTTGAAAGTATTCATTAAATACCTGTCACTTTGGTAGGCACTGGGGGTGGAAAGACAAATAGAATGTGTGCCCTCAGGAGACTTATATGCTTATATTCTAGTCAGCACAGACACATAAACGACCAGGTGTCCCAATGTATTCCAGGTGCTGTGATGGGGTGCAGCCTGGATACCATGGGGGACGCGGAGGCAAGACTGGTCAGTTCCACCTGAAAGAGGAAGAGTAGTGAAACCATTTCACAGAGGAGGTGGCGTATGAGCTAAGACTTCAAAAGGAGGAATTTGTTGCCAGGCAGACAGGATGGGGAGGGAATTCCTGGTAGAAATGGGCACAGCAGGGCAAAGATAGAGTTGTCAAACATCCCGGGTGTTCTGAGAACTGTAAGTGGAATGGGACAGATGGAGAGAGGGATGTGAGGTGGGACTTTGTAAATAATGAGGCTGGAGATGCAGGCAGCCAGATCATGTCGCAGCTTGTATGCTAAGGAGTTTGGACTTCATTCTGCAGCAAATGGGACACCAGTACAGAAGAAAAGAGAAGTGATGTGCTCAAATTTATGCCTTAAAAAGATTTCTCTAGCCACAGGATAAGGAATGGTCGGAGGGGACAAGAATAGAGGAAAGGAGTGATTAGTTAGTTAGAGGTCATTCACAAGAGCGTAGGCAAGAAGTTACGAGGTGCTGGAGTTCTGAATCAAATAGTAGGAGCGAGGATGGAGAGGAGACGTCAGTACAAGAGACATCAAGGAGATAGAACCTCTAGGACTGATAGAATGTGGAGGGGGGTGGAGAGGACGAATTCGAGATGAGCCGCAGGTTTCCAGCTTAGAGGTTGCTAATGCCATTCATGGATTCAAGGACTGTTAGAGGTAGAGCAAACTTTAGGGGAAAGGGACTGCATTTGTTATTGGACGTGAGCCCTGTAGACGGCTCAGTGTAGATACACATGCACGCTTGGGCTTGTCCTCACGGGAAGGAAGGGCTGATTTAGAAGCAGTTTTAGAAGCCTTAAACAGTAGGAGAAGCCCTGGGGATAAGTAAGCTCACCCCGGGGGAGTGTGTCAGCGAGAGGAGAGAAGGGGGCAAGGACGGAGGAAGAAGATGTAGCAGATTCAGCAAAATCAAGCATTCCCTTTGTCTTAGCCAGTGAGCTGACCACACAGACAATGCTGTGCCTGCAGGAGTCATTCCATAACTCTTTGTTTAATGATAAATAAGTAAATGAACGAGTGAGTGAGAAGTGAGGGACACGTGGGGCAGAAGACTGTAAGTAGCAGAGGTCAGGATTAGGAAGCCAGCACCACAAATTATTCTCATGCGGACAGAAACTGAAGCCAGAAGAGTGAAGGAGACCCCAAGGGAACAAGTGTAAAGTGAGAAAGTAAGGACTTAGGAGTGAACCCTGATCTCATTAGGAAGGTAGACGCGGCAGTTTTCCAGGCTCCTCTGTAAAACATCAGTCATCATTAATCAGAACAGCTTGTCAGCAGGAGCAGCGGCTGGAGTCACAGTTTGACCTTCATCCATACAGAAAGAAGATAACGTTCCAGTCCCCCTGCATGCGGGAGGTGGATGGGGACAGAGGAGGCATGAAATGTCAGCTGTGATGAAGTACCAGATTCAGGATGAGCAGGGCGCCAGCTGCGGAGAGGCGCCTGTTGGGCTGTAATCTGCTGGCTCTTACTGTAAAGCATGGTTCTCAACTGGTTAATTCCATTAGGAAGAACTCTAGATGCAGCCCATCCAGTCCCCAATAAAGCTGGATGTAGAATCCGAAGTGAGAATGAGCCACAGCACCTATGCGGCTTCAGAAAGCAAACCAGACCCACACAGTCCTAGGTGGGTCCAGGTGACACAAACGTGCTTTGTCATGTGCAGGTGACAGAAAGTGGCTCATGCTTTTTCAAACCCTATTTATCTTTAGATAGTCAGTGAGGTCATTAGAAACCTAAAAGCCTCCGTTTTTTGTAGGATTTTTTTTAATGACTTAAAGATAATGGGAAATTACTCAAAAATAAGCTGACAACTAAATGGAATTCAATTTAACTGAAAAGTATTTATTGTGGTGTCACTAAGAGTTAATTGTCAACAATGAATTTAGTTCTGCCAGTGCAAAATGTGGTCCCTGCCTTCACTAATTGTTTTAAGATTAAAACCAAAACAAAAGGTGGTTTTATTTAGCTTAGAGGTCAGCTAGTGGGAGGAGAGTTTATGAGCTGATGTACCCCCTCCTGTGGAAGATTTACATCACTTCTGATGCTTATGCACATCTAGTGGTTAGGTTGTCAGCTCTGGAATGATTTGGTGGGACACCCTCCAGGTCTACATCTGTAAAATAAGGAATCTGGTGGCTGGAAGGTGCCCTATGGCTCCAACATGCTATGAACTTATAATACATGTGTCAGGGCCCAAGCAGGGCGTATTGCTGACAGCCCAGCAGACTTCCCCTCATTCTGTCATCTATGAAATAGGGTGATACAATGACATTTGGGGGAAACTTTAGAGTTGTGGAGGGCTTTGTTCTCTGTACAGCACATCTGGCTCCTTCAGTCCCAGATGTCTGTGTCTATCCTGCCTTTTCAGGTATCCAGTTCTGCCCATGTGGGCCTTCACAGGATCTCTAATTGAGAGTTAACTTTCTTTCCTAAGTAAAATGGTGCCTTGAAATGATGCCCCTTCTGGTGCTGTCTCTAAGGAGCAAATAAATACATAATAGGTCATGATGCACCTAGCGACTCATTCTCCGCCACTACAGCCCCCAGTGTCATGGGCCACCAGGGGGTCACTGCTGGTGGCTATTTCTGTTCCATTGAATGTACAAGCAACGAGCAACACCCAAATAGACATTGCAAGTCTCTATGCTGATTGGACTATCTTAGGACAAGATCATAGCAATTAACTAGTCTGCTAGTTGCATAATAGCTTGTCCTTCTGCTATGACTGACTGACTGTGGGAAAGAACTCTAGACTTGGTGTCAGAGAGGTTGTGGACTGAGTCCTGGTCCTGCCACCTTCTTGCATGCCTGTAGGCAGGACACCATCAGAACCTCGGTTTCTTCTGTAGGAAGCGTGTAATCATTCCTTCCCTGCCTCCTTCACAGGGGTTTCCTAAGGAATATGTAACAATATACCCCAAACTGCCACTTACATGAAAAACTGCTAAGTAAATGTGAGATTTTTCTCAGAGAAAAATTAAAATTTTGAGTACTGGTAAAAATGCATTTTGACATTTCTTTTACTCATTCAGCAGATACTTAGCCCTGCTATATGCTAGGTGCTATGTTATGAGTTGAAGAATCAATAATGAACAAAAGTACAGACAAGATCTGGGCCATCAGGGAACTTTTAGACTCATGAGCGAGAGGAAAAGTTATCACAGGAAGTTGTACCTTGCCAATTAGTGATCTCAGCCGTGGAAACGGGAGGAAAGAGGAGTATTGAGGAGAGGTTTGTGGAGCTAGGAGAGACTCTAATCATGGTATTTGGCTTAGAGAGGTCCGGGATGCCTTCCCTGAATAAGTGACCCTGGAACCAAGGTCTAAACCATAAACAGGAGTTAACTAGGTGATGAGGGCAGGGCAGCAGGTTCAAAGATGGCATGGTGAGAGGGAGCGGGGGGAGGGTCTGAGGGACTGCAGGAAGGTCCCTGACACTGGAGTAGAGAAAGCAAAGCAGATGGGGGTCCAGAGCAGGTGAGGCTAGAAAGATGGATGGGGAACAGGTTAAGGTTCTACAAAGGATTTTCACTCTGTTCTTACAAGCACTGGGAACCCAATTATGAGGTTTTAAGTGTAGACACAACATAATTAAATTTATGCTTTGAAAAGATTGCTGTGACCACAGTGTGAGAACAGATGGAAAGAGGCGCAGGTAGAGGGGCTGTAGTGGTGCAAGCAGGACCTGATGGTAGTCTGGACTCAGATGCGTCATCGGAGATGAGAAGTGAGGAATGTTTAAGGAGGTGCTAACCACAGGACTTGAAATCAGTTTGAATTGCAGATACAAGTTATTATTGAAATATATTTAATATCATACTTATTCTCAGACTCAGCAGTTCAAATCATGTTCCAGGGTACAGGGTGATAGTTTCCTCGTTAAGACATTATGACAGATGAGTTGTGCTTTTTCCCCCCACTTGATTTAATGACTGTTTTTTTCTCCAAGGCTTTTTTTTTTTCAGTTTTATTGAGGTATAATTGACAAATTGTAAGATATTTATGGAGGTATAATTGACAAAATTGTACATTGTGGTGATTTGATATACATATACATTGTGGAAGGATTCCTCCCATCCGGTTAATTAACACATCCATAGTTAGTAACACTGTATTGTATAATTGAAATATGCTAAGAGAGTAGAACTCAAAAGTTCTCACCTCCCCAAAATGAATTACACTTGTCAACATCGACACTGTGATCAGCACTGACACTATTGAACGTTGTCAGCCTTTGAACCTTCTATATTTTCACTTAATACTATGACTTTTTATATTTCAGGGAGAAAAAATTAGCATGTTTACTTGGAACCTGTAGCAGAATGACAAAGCTGAAGCCTATTATAACTGCTGTGCCTTTGAAGTTCATCCCAGTCTTATTTGTAACATTAATAGTTGGAGAATGCTCCCATTAACCAAAGATACTCCACATGCTGTGCATTTTGAAAGGTCAAATCCGTGGAAGAGTTTATTATATTTTATTAAAGATTATATTTTATTAAAACACTCAGCTCTTATATTAATAAAAAAAATTCTCCACTTTAAAGCAGGATGGCAAATACATGACCCACACACCGCCCCTCTGTCCTCCCATTTCCGTGTCTGGGATGCTGATTGGTAAAGATACCACTCCCTACTGAGCCTGTTGAGACTTCTCAACACAGCCCTCCAGGCAGCCAGGTGATCAGAGCTGGCATGAGAGTTGAAACTCATTTGTCAGCCCCATTTTAACAGCCTGTAAACCCTTCGTTCCCCCCCCAAAAAAATCACTGTGGGTGCATATTTATTTAGGTTTGCCACCCACCACAGGTGTGGTTTGCCTGTTTTTGTCAACAAGAGCTGCTACTGCCTATCTTCTCAGCTCACCTGAGTTTACAGGCAGCTGTGCATGCTTCCAGCAAACTGACAGAGTCCTGCCTCAGGCACTGGAGTCATTCTCTGCCTGAGAACTTTCTCTGGCACTACAGGTGCTTCCTCAGACTTAATCAGGGACAACCCAGAAACGTGGGAGAGAGAACACTCTGGGAGTGCAATACTCCATGAGGAGCAATCCTTATCCCCCAGTGGGAGAGAGAGTCAGAGGGTAAATGCCCTGGCCTGGCTGTTCCACAGAAGATTCTGATGTGTGTTCCCTATGGTTTCTCAGAAGATCCACAGGAGCACTGAGTCCCAGGGGCTCAAAGTGATAATCAGCTCATTAGTGTGCTCCACTTCCTGACTGACTTTCCTCATTCTTCATTTGTGCTTCCTACGGTCACACAAGTCCTCATCTCAAGGTCTGCTTTTGGGAGAACCCAAACTAAAAGTGCATCTTTTGTGTTCGTGTTCTGTAAAACATTGATTCACGAACTGCAGTCAGTAAAGCTCCTCCTGAGGGTCCATGGACTGAGATGTGGGCTATGATTCTCCACTCAACAACAGACCCATTACAACCATCTTTTCTTCCTCTCTGGAGAGTCCCACAGGAGAACCTGAGGGATAAGAAAAGGGCAAAAAGAACAAAAAAAATCAGTTGCACCAAGAATTCCCTTTAAAAGCCAACAAATTTATTTCTGACTCTGTTTTGTGATTTTGATGATTGGAAAATACATTCCAAGGGCAATTTTATGATATTTGTACTTTATTTCTACCAGCAGTGCATAAGTAATGCAGTCAGAGTAGCCAGAACCTTAAATGAAGATGTATTCTAAGCTTTAGCTGGTTAGGTCCTGTTAGTTGAAACAGAAAATAAACAAATGTCAGTTTTGCCTATATTTCAGACCTTAGTTTATATAGAGAGATAGGTATAGATATGATGTATGCATAAACATAGACAAATAGAGATGAAATTGTTCTTTACATTAAGAGATTATGCTACTAAGAAGTTCCACTTAACATGACATCAGGCCAAAGAGTCTCCTCTGTTCTTTCTCCCAGCATCCCAGTAGAGTGCCAAGAAGACATAGAAAAGATAATGTCAGGGATTCACAGATTTTAGCAATGATAAAACTGCTTAGGTACCGCTTTATAGGGCAGTGAGAGTTGTGTTTAAACCTCCTCTTTGCTGATTAATCAGTCACTCTCTTTTCACAACTACTGTCTTTCAACCAATTCTGAAATCTCAAATCCCAGAGCACAGCATCACAGAAAGTAAAGAGGACGGCGTGGTGAGAAACTGCCTCCTGGGGCGTGTGGCACAATTACATTGAACACTGTGGACGGAGGTAGAGCTATAAGCAGCCTTGGGGTAGTATAGAGAAACCATCTCAAATTTTTTACAGCACAAATGTTTCTCCCCAAAACAAGCAAACAAAATTTGGAAGTTGGGTCAAAAGAAGGTCTCCCTACAGTCCAGCACTGCTATATGACACTCGTCAGTGGAAGTCTGCCTACAAGCTGAGCACATGTGTTCACTGTTGTGTGAAATCCAAAATGGGTATGACTTCACACAATCACTCAAGCGGGCAGCCATGGAGGCCATGAGCCTGAATCTGGATAAATCTTCCCTTTTCAAATGGGTGAAAAAATTTCAAAGGCCAGCATTAAGCATATAACAAAATAGTTAAGTAAGAAAGTGATAATTAAAATTAGCCATGAAGATATAGGAGGAGGAGAATGACACAGCAACAGATTAACTGCAGAAAACAGAAGAAATTGAGCAAACGTGCTTGGAATCCACAGATGCCAGGAGATGTAACATTTAAAAAACAGAAATGGGCAGAGCGGGCTGACATGCAAAGACCAAGCAAAGTGATGTTTGATGAAGTAAAAAGGCTGTAGTAAACAAATTTGAGGGCTTGAAATTACTCTGGAAAATTAAAACATTTATTAGAGTCAGACAAGGTAAAACTGATGCTGCAAGAAATTAATGATGTCGAGATGAACTGGAGTTCTCCAGTGACAGAGCAGCAGGTCTCCAGCTTTATTCCATCTCCACAGCAATCCCATGCACAACACTCTTCTACCGGAAATATTGTTCTTGAGAGCGGGTCTCAAAGTGGAGGCTAAGCCCAGGTGGAATTGGGGAGGGAGCCTGTCAGAGTTAACAGAGGAGGAGGAAGGAAATGAAGTGTAAACCAAGAGCTTTGATTCAACCCTTTGGAAGAGAGAGTGAGGCATGGCCCGCTTTTGATAAATACTGACGGAGAAAGAAATTAAAAGGTCGAAGAAATTAAAGAGAGAAATTGAAAAGAAAAGCAGTCAAGATCAAACGTACAAATAATAGAATATCCTTTGGGCAGTACTTCTCAAGTGTGTGTGTGGGGGGGTCACCTGGGGAGCTCGTGAAGTTAGAGATCTGGTTCGGTAGGTCTGGCTCTGAGATTCTGCGTTTCTCTCAAGCCCCCAGGGGAAGCTGATGCTGCAGCTGCTCAGACCAGACCTTGAGTCAGAAGACTTCAGAGGAAACCCGGAGCAAACGCACTGACTATATTCCAGGAAGAGTTAGTGAAACAAAGGCACACCTAGGCATCTTGTAGCAATTTATAAAGCATTTAAAAGGATAGAGAAAAGATCGTACAGTTATTCAAGGAAGAAAATGAAAGGTTACTTGCAAATAAACAAAAGTTGAGTGGATCCAGGCTTGTCCTCTGCATTACTAAATGTCAGAGGACAACAGAAAAATCCCACAGAGTTTGGAAGAAAGAAATTGTGATCTAAGAATTCGTTAATGAAACTAGAATTCATATGCAAGCACTTAGAAAAGATACCATGTATTATAGGCTTTCTATTTCTGCCGTAATAAATTGCAAACTTAGTGGCTTAAAACACAGACATTATCTTACAGCACTGTAGGTCAGAAATTCAACACGGGTCTCGCTGGGCTAAAAGCAACATGTCAGCACAGCCGTGTTCTTTTTCTGGAGTCTCTATAGGAGAATCCATTTCCTTGCCTTTTCCAGTCTCTGGAGGCCTCCCGTATTCCTCAGCTTGTGGCCTTTTTCCTCCATCTTCAAAGCCAGCTCTGTCTTCCTCACACTGACATGTGAGTGTGAGTGTGCAGCCAGGAAAGGTTCTTGGCTTTTAAGGATTTATGTGCTGGGATTGGGCCCACCTGAATAATCCAAGATACCCTCCCATCTCAAGGACCTTAACCTCAATCACATCTGCAAACTCCCTTTTGCTCTGTAAAGTCACAGCTGCACAGTTTCGAGGATCAGAGTGTGTAGACCTCTTTAGGAGGCCACTGTTCCACCTGCAACGTCAAACATATACTGTTTCTGAAAAATTTGAGGACATGCACTAACAGAGGACCAAAGTTCAAAATCCCAAAATGGAGAAATAGTGGCATAAAAGGAATTGTGATGAGCGTTAAAACCAGTTTAGTTGGTTATATCTGAGTAATCATTGCATAAGTAGTTACAGGAAAATGCAAAATTAGAAACAATTCGTTTAAAAAGAATTATAGTTCTTATGAACTGGGGGTGCAGTTTATACTAGAGCACAAGGACTGTTGAGCGAGGTTAACCTGGGCTACCTGCTCCTCTAACCAGGATCAGAAGAAACTTAATGGGAACCTCTAATGGAATGAAAACAATGATTTGCTGGAATGAAAACAATGAAAGCAATTCAAAACAAGCCATACTCCATATAGCCAAAGGCCACTTAAAAGAACTTAAAAGGAAGCTTAAAAGAGCAAAAAGCCTCCAACAACTAAGAAATAATGTGCATCTGTTGTGACAATAAATTGTTGAACACTTTTCTGAAAAGCAGACCTCTCTTTTGTAGAAAAATAATTCAAAATGCATCAAAAGCACTAAATGGAACAGTGCACCATTTTATCCTGATAAAATGTAAAGTGCATTAGTTTTTAGTTCTCATTAAAATACGTCCTATTATTACCTTTACTTTGTTAAAGATGAAAAATCTGAGCCTTGGAGAGACTAGGGGCTGGCTCACAGTCAGCTAGGAGTGAGCCACGAAGCAAACCCAGGGTCCCACTCAGAGCCCGAGAGTTCATCCTGGTAGCATATGCCCTCCCACGTAGATGTGAGACCACATAACTGGTGAGGGATGGAGCTGGGACAGGAACCCAAGCCAGTTTTGCCCCATATTCTGTGTGCATAACATCCCTGCTATACCGTCTCAGAAACTGTGTTTCTGTTTACATCTTTGCCTCATCCACCTGAACCAAACATTTTGCCACAGGTGATTTTTGTTTTCTCCTCCAGTCTCCCTGCATAGCCAGAAACCCTACAAACCCCCATGGATTTTGCCCCTTCGGCCACTGAGAATAAATTGTCCTACCCAGACCCATCGCCGGCCCATAGGGTAGACCCTAGGGTGTCCCGTAACTGCCCCCCACCCCCTGCCATAGGTCTACTCCAGCCTCTTGATGAGGACTTGAATGCTCCTTTTCTCGCAATTAAGGTGAATTTCTTCCTTTGTGCTCTAGATCCCATCCTCTCTCGTCTCCTCATGAGATAATTCCACCAATTATCCCCTTTCCTCTTGAATCTTCAGACTTTGCCTCTGTTCAGGTACCTTCTTATCTGAATGTAAGCATGCTTATGCCAAGAGAAATCTTCCCTTCACGGGGGGCTATATTCCCCCACAGCCACTGTGACACAGACTCTCCAACCCCATCGCCATTTCTCAGTTCCACTTCCTCACTTTCCATTCATGTAGACCCACTGGAATCTGATGTCTGCCTCTGTCATAGCAATTAGATTGCTTCCACTGAGGCCACTGGTGACCCTCCTGTTGGACAAACCGCTTCAAGCCTTGTTTTATGAGTATTTCCACTTACTACTTCTGGAAACTTGCTCTTTACTCGGCTGTTAACTTGTCAGATGCTTTATTCATTCCTCTACGTACCCTGAGGAGTTCTCTTTTCATACACAATTTCGTTGCATTATTTTAAGTTTAACCTGACACATTGTATCTCTAATCCTTTGTCTTCTACTGATCTCCAGGCAATAGAGCCAACTACTACACGACTTCTTCTTCGCCTGAAACCAAACTCCCAAAGGCACCTCAAACTCGTTTCACTCATA
The DNA here is from genome assembly GCF_020826845.1 of Diceros bicornis minor. Classification (NCBI taxonomy): domain Eukaryota; kingdom Metazoa; phylum Chordata; class Mammalia; order Perissodactyla; family Rhinocerotidae; genus Diceros; species Diceros bicornis. The sequence continues at coordinate 15,966,225 of NC_080742.1, read as the reverse complement.
ACCTAACTCACTAGACTCCACTCAAAGAGGCCTCTTTTCCTATATTTCTTACCTCATCTAATGACACCATCATCCATCTAGATTCCTTAGCTAGAAATCATCACAGATTTTATCTTTTCCTTTCCACCACTCCTTCACCCCAGCAAACCACCATGCCTCACCAGTTCTCCTAATTGTCTCTTTCTTTCTACGCTCCTCACCCTTCACTATTATTAATGCATTCAAATGTGTCTATTGAAGTATCCACTATGTGTTAGGCATTGTGCTAAGTACTAGGAATACGTTGTGAACAGAATAGATATGATTTCTCCTCTAATGGAATTTGTACTCTAGTTGGGGAAATGGTCATTAAATGAATAATTTCACAAATATAATTACATAAATGTGATTTCATAAATTTAATTACAAATAATGATAAGTGCCATATACAGGAAAAATACAAATGCAATGAAAAATTATAATAGAGAACTTTGATTTAAAATGAAAAGTCAGGGATATCTTGCCTGTGCAGGTAATATTTAAGCTGACACATAGAGAAGGAGTCAGAGACAGCTGTGTGAAGAGTGAGAAAGAGTGGGCAAATGAAGGAGCTTGTGCAAAGGCCTTGTGGTTAGAAAAGCCTGGCTTATTCAAGGAACTTCAGTGAGTGAAGGAGAGTGACCCATGAGGTGTTTGGGAGTAAGTAGGGATCAATTTAGGTAGGGACTTGGTGGTGGTGTGTTTTATCCTAAATGCAATGGGAATCCATTGAAGGATTTTAAGTATAATCAAGTTCTGTGACATCGGCAAATTTGCTGTTGCTTTGGTTCAGGCAAGAGATGATAGTTGGTGTGGATTACAATGGTGGCTGTGGAGATGGAGAGAAGTGGATTTGAAGTAGATTATGAAGGTAGAATAGAATTTGGTAATAAGGAAATGAGGGAGAAGGGGATGTTAAGAATGACTTTCAGGTTGCTGTCTTAAAAACTTGGAAAGGCAAGTGAAATTTACCAAAACAGGGAACACAGAAGAGAAGATTTGGGAAAAAAGATCAAAGATTCTGCTTTGCTGTGCTGAATTTATGGTGCTTGTGAGACAACCACAACTCAATAAATATTTATTTAATATTGATGTGAAATACCAAAACAGACATTTAATCTGTCTTAAATTACTTAAAGATGTTTCTATATGGGTTTCTCAAAAAAGGAAAAACTTAATGCTATATGTTCATTACTGTAAAAAAAATATTACTCTCAGAATTGGGATTTTCTATTTGCAAGTACTGATCTCCTTCCATGCTTTCTTTGCCAACTGTTTACAGCATGCCGTAAACATACAGAGCAGCATCTCTCTCCATTGCCCTTGGTCTTGTTCAGAACATAAGGAAAAAGCCCTTTGTAGTTGTTAATATTTTCTGCAAGCCTCACCTCTGAGTTGAGCTCTCTGACACAATTCTTCCTTTTCCCGTCCATTCCTTTATTCCTGTTCAAGGCTATTCACTTGGCCTGCTTTATTTTGAACACATCCTTTATGTAGCTAGGTTTATCAGAAAACAACATGTGCAGGCTTATCCTTTCTAGATGCTCATTGGGATTACTTGAAACAGGTGGATTGCTCTCTCCCTAAGGAACAAAGCCGGGGGAAAATAGCCATTGGAAAATAGCTTTATAGCATTTATAAGAAAAACACTTTTATTTAAAAGATGCAGAAAGGATCATTTTTAGAGCATTGCAGAGAAAGCCTCAGCTCACCACATAAAAAAAAAAAAAAGGTTCTCCAGGCCAAAAGATGGCAGCCAATTTGAAATTTTCTTTACAAATTGAATGTTAGCTTGGCTAAAACATGGTGACGTGAGGTTAGGTACCACCAGCAGTGTATCTTCCATGCTTGCTTAAGGGAAGGGTTGTTTTTTAGCCCAGGTCAGTTTCACTAAGAAGAATTGCCCTTTTACCGACTTCAAATAGCTTAAACAAATTATCTAAAGGAACTGCAGGCTTTAACCGATTTAATGAATTTTAATAAGAAATACATAATCAGTCAAAAACCAGAAAAAAGTGAATAACATTGAGCTAGTTTTAATGGAAATTAGCTCATTACCCTGCTGGCTTACATTTACCAAAGGCTGAATTTCTGATGGAAAATTTGCCAGGCCATGGGAAAATGGGAGGATCTTTAAATTAAAGATTAACTTCATTAGTGGTATTTTTCTCCCTCAAATTAACCCTAGCTGGAGATTTTTTAAACCCTGGGGCGTTTTTCTTCCCTTTGGGAAAGTTTAAAAAAACAATTTCCTCCATTGGAAGAGTTTCTCATAGTCCCTGAAATATTTTCAGAAATGTGGTAGGAAAATGAATTTTCTGTATTGCCTACAATCCTTTATGAGAAAGGATAATAAGAGGGGGCAGGGTCTGTGTGGGTGTCCAGGTGAGTTTCCTGTCCTCCAGCAGATGCAACAGGGACTGTGAAAAAAAAATTCTTTCTTTTTTTCTCTCCAACGCTCATGCCATATGCACGAACTTTTGTTCTCCCTTTCTTTCTTCTCTTCTTTTTTTATTGCTTTATTTTTTAGATTGTGGCAAAATATACGTAACATATAATTTACCATGTTAACCATATTTAAGTGTATAGTTCAGTAGCGTTAAGTACACTCACATCGTTGTGTCTTCCTTCCTTTTTAAGCAAAACAGAACACACAGCTCTTAACCCAGGGCGTGGACATCTTCGGTGAAATAAGTCTTTATTTCAGAGTGGTCCTAGTCCTTTTCTATTGCTTAAAGAAAAAGAGAACTAGAGAGTGTTTTCCCTGCATCTCTCTCATTTTTAGTAACTGTAGAATCCCCTATAAAATACATGAAACTAACGATAATCTTCAAAACCAGAGTCATATGTTGTTGCAAGTAATTCAGTTGGAGAGGAAACCATTTCATATTCTGCAAATGGGAGTTCAGTATATCAAATTGAGTATAGAGGCATATTGAAAGATTTAGCTCTGTTTGGGGAAATTCCTAGAAATCTTGAAAAATTGCCTTGGCATTATACCAAATTGAGGCTATCACGATGGGACTTTCTGATTAAGTTGCTCTTCCTTGTATTTCAATCCCTTATTTGATTTGGGGTGATTTGAAGAAAGTTCATCATCTTGTTGCCCTATGAAAATTTAAAAAAGAAAATATTCTTACCAAACAGCTTATAAATGCACGCTAGAAAGGGACTCTATTTCAGAGCTGCTGTAAATATACTGATATTCTTTCGTTTGGGGTATCATGCCTCAGGAGAAGTAGGTTCTAAAAAGAGTCACTATGTGGAACATTCCTCCTGGGATAAGGCAGTGTTGCTAACCAGTCACCAAGCAATTTGAAAATGGTCCTTGTGACACTGATGTTGGCCACACCTTCTGAATCACATGAGGTGAGACCACAGTCAAGGCTACTGATGAGCAGGCAACCAACACATCCAGTGATCTGCATGGCAAATGGAATGTTCTGAGCTTTCTCCTAAAGCAAGATTCCTAACAATAAAACATTGGAGGAGGTGCAAGTAAATGAAATATTAAATACTTTCTGGGTTTTTTTACTAAATTGGATGGATATTACCTGCAGTACACATTGCTATTGTGTTTTTATCTTTAAATGGTTACCCAGGACATATATAAAATGTTTCCTATATAGGGTATCTTCAGATTTAGCAAATAAAAATAAAAAATTACCAATTAAATTGAACTTCAGATAAACAACAGATAATTTTTAATGTAAGTATGTTCTATGCAATATATGTCTCATGTGGTATATAGGACAGACTTATACTAAAATATTATTCATTGTTTATCTGAAACTCAGGTTTAACTGGGCATATTATATTTTATCTGGCAACTATATTCCTATAGTCTATTAAAAATTATATTTAGTTGACAAGTAGAATTGAATTTAAATTTCCATGTGAAATTAGTGTTGTCTTCTCTCCTCTTTCATTTTCAAATACCACTATTTCTTGTCTAAGCTTTTCGCACTGTGCTTCTGTTTCTCTGCCCATCTCACTGCACTTTTAGGTGCAGAATTAAAAATATATTTTAGTTTTATTTCTTATTCTAAAGAAGACAGATTTTAGAGATCTATTTCAGTTTTGTGCTTTATATTAAATGCATCTAAATTTCCTTATTAGCTGCATCTAAATTTTCTCATTTATTCCCTTTTCTTATTTTTCTTTTTATGTCCCTACTCATGTTTCAGTTACCTTATAACTGTACCTTGAGATATTTCATTTTTGTTATTTTAGAGTCAAGATTAAATAAATATGTTTGCATTTGTATGCACACACGAACACACACCAATAAATGATCAGTATGGAAAACATGGGTCAAGTCGTTATAGAGAAATTTTAATCCCACAAGGGAATTATACTATACCACTTTCTATAAAAGTAGGGGCAATAAAGGCCGGAAATAAACTAAAACATAAAGGAACTGTTACTATTATTTTGAAGAAAAAGCTCTTTGTCTATGAACTTGGTTTTCTAAAGAGGACTGTCAGCTCTGAAAGGCTGAAGAAACAGTTGCCCACATCCCTGTTCCTGTTTCCCTATGAAGACGGTGCTGAGAAGCCCGAAAATGGTAGTCGCGACAAACCACGCCTGCCTTGCTTCTGTGATCTATCTCAGACCAAAATGATTTCAAATAAAGAAAAATTGCCAAAATAAGGATTTAAAAGTTTTTATTTTGTTTTTGGTGTTTTATAAAAATGTTAATTGGAATAGACTAGGTTTCCTAGAGGGGCTATTTCTACAAAAAATTATCGTGCATTTGTAATATATAATAATTTCACCCATATTATTATAGTATTTCTATAGCTCTTCCAATGAAGGTAAGCAGAAAATTGGAGCTTAATCATGTAGAAAACTTGACCTTCTGACTTAATCGTGCCAAATTGAGGATATCCAAAATAGATGTTTTCTATTCATCTTAATTTCAATGTTTATAGCATGATTGATAATTTGCCAAAGGAACACAAAGGGTAAAATAAGTTACTTCTTTTTAAGGAAATCTGTTCTGATATTATTTCTTACTACCTAAAATGACTTACTCTGCAGCAAGCAGCTTCTTTTTGGCAATGACTCAGAAAGGGCAACTATAGCTTCAGAGACTGAAGCCTCTGCAGTATGATTCAGCCCTAGAAACATTCCTGAAACTGCCGTAATGAGAACACTGAAGAAGTCCTGGGTCGTGCCAGTGGTTTAAGGTCAGACTGAATGAAACAGCCTTAAAAGAATGGGAAGCCAAAGTGCCCATGATGAAAGGTGGTCAAATTAAACAACCCTCTCTCTTTGTCTGATCTTGACCAATGTGCCTCTCAAGCCATTTTAGTTTTGGAACCATCACTGCCGAGAGGTCAGGTGATTACACATTTTTCCATAGGAGGAATAATTATCTTTTAAGATAAAGTCCCTTGTGGAGTTGAGATCTCCATAATAGAGGAACCATTTTCAATACATCTATATCAAAGTCTAAGAATCGCCTGGCACCGAACAAATGTAAGACAGCAAAAATTCAAAATCAGTTCCAGCACTCCAGGAAGAAGGTGACAACACACAGAAAGTAGAGGAAATAATTAAATGTTTTGACATCGTGAGAATGTATAAATGACATCTTTTCTCAAAGAGCTGTTGCTGGCAATTCCATAAAACAGCAAATACATTTTATCCTTCACTGAAAATAATAGTTAATTGGCCAATAGGTGTCAGATTTTTTCACTTTATAATTAGTGGTGAAATTGTTTTCATTGGCATTTTACAGAACGAGTCAAGGAGATAAATGTATTTATTTATCCGTAATATTTACTCTCAGCTATTTCTAAAAAGGATGTGATTAAATCCTTATAATTAAATTAAAATCAAACCACACATTGAAGAGAATTTTTTTCATTAGTTGGAAAGAGAGTTAAGAACATACAGAGTATGTGAGAAAGTGGGCTAATTCTACTGATCTCCTTAGGTAAGATGGTTATGACACTTGAGCATTGAATTTAACTCTAGGTTCCCGGGAAAGCTGAGAAACATGATGAACTTCACTCTTTTCATAAAATGAAGCATCAGTTCTTCACAAGTGTGCATGGAGGTGCAATTCATACTTATGTCATGCCTGAGTCGGGTTGCATAAACATCTAGATAACTGTGTGTCCACATTTCTGTAGATCTTTCCTATAAATGGGTTATGGTTTTCAACTACTCCCATTTCATACACATCCCAGTATTAAAGGTGATAAACATGGTATGTGGTATATTTTCACTATTTCATTTTTTATTGGACATTTTATCAGATACCACCTGACATTAACATGAGTGAAATCATTGAAAAAGAGAAGATATGGTATGAAAAGCAAGTAATTTTGTTCTGTATGCTAGATGATGTTTTGGCTTGCTAGGGTCAGTATATGGCAGCCCCTCTTCCCTTATTTTTAAGCTTGTTTTTACTACCTTTTTTTTAAACTGATTCCATATGATAAAATAATAATAATAAAGGAAAAAATAAAATGGAATTAATCTGTCCTTTTATTTTAATTATCTTAATGGTCATTTGGGTCACAACAGAGTCAATCCAATCATCATACCATTTGTGATCATTGAAAGAGCTCAATAAGTTGAAAAAAACATGGGTCTGATGATACATGATTCATTCAATTAGCAAACATTTTGAGCTGCTTCTTCATGCAAAACATTAAGCTAACACTAGAGTTGGAGGATAATGAAATAGATACCTGCTCTAGAGAAGATCTCCGTGGGAGAACAGTCCCATGAAAAGTTATACTAGAATCTTATTCATAAAATAGGTACATACATTATTTTTGAATTAGGACTAATGAAGGCTTATTGATTGATTTTTAACCACATAAAGCAGGTACATAAAGCAGAATTATTTCTTGTACTAAGTAAAGGTATTTACCTTTAAAAATCTACATTTCTATCTATATTCTCTCCCTCTCTCTCTCTCCCTCTCATTCTCTAGCTATGGCTGTGCGACAGAAATCCCTAAAGGTGACTTAATCTTAGATCTTGTAAAGTGGCTGACTGTTTGCCATACAGTTACTCACCTTCTCTGTGCTTCAGAATTCTCAGCTGCCAAATAAGAAAAGGTTCTTAGAATCATCAATATGTATAATTCCAATGAAATTATTTGGGCTCCTTGGAGAAAACTATACAGCCAGGCAGAATTTATTGTTGCTGTTATTGTTTGCTGTTAACTAATTTAAAGTAACTTGCAATTATCTTAATATCATGCCACCCATAAGTGACAGTGGGATATATTTTCAGAGTTCAAATATTGTTTTCTTTATTACAGGTTTCTTTTCTCCATGGAAAACTCCAAAGCCTGTAAGTTGGAATTATTATGCTTCTTTCTTTATTTCTGGTTATTATTGCAATCCCATTAAGTAAAGGTTGAATTGGGTGACCTCAAAATCTCTTCCACCTCTGAGACTCTGTGATGTCAAAAGAACAAATCCTCTGTGTCCTTTTGTCTCGTATTTGTCCTACAAATACAAGAATAGCCCATCTTACTTTCTTACAAAGATGATTCTACCTATTTTTTAATATACTTACAAAATGAGCATTAACACTATTCAGTATGGTGTACTGAAAATACTTTAGAAATCTTTATTTTTCCCCTGTCACAAATGCTATAATTTTTATAACATGGAATTTTTAGGAACAATGCAAATTATAGGCCCATAGGTCTTGACCTGCAGATTAAATCTGTTCCACCAGAAATTTAGCTCTAGATATTTATGTTTGCATTTTAATATATACAGAACTAAATATATATGTGTGTCTGTATATATGTCTGTGTGTGGGTCGGGATTAACTGTAAATTGAGAATTGCAAATTTTCATATATATATATATTTTCCACCAAACCTGAAAGTCACTCAAAGTGGTGCTTCTGAATGTTCTTCAGATACTGGTGATCTCTGCCATCCCCTAACCTCTCTGGGCCTACTTCCTTTATGAATCATCCTGAAATGTTGATGCCAATGGAGGAGGCTGATGGATGTTAATAATCTCTCTGTAAGGCTAGGTTAACCAAGTTGGCTTCACAGTTAGAGATGATTTTTATTTGCCATTAGATTGAAACTAGTAATCGCCCAAGTCCCAAGAGCTGGGACTGGTCGTCAGGGTGTGAGAATTGTCTACTCTAACTGGAATGTATAAAACCCATGACTGGAAGAGAACAGCAAAGTGATTCAAGTCGAAAAAACTCAGATGGGGCCGGCCAGGTGGCGCAAGCGGTTAACTGCATGCGCTCCACTGCGGCGGCCCGGGGTTCGCCGGTTTGGATCCCGGGCACACACCAACACACCGCTTGTCAGGCCATGCTGTGGCGGCGTCCCATATAAAGTGGAGGAAGATGGGCATGGATGTTAGCCCAGAGCCAGTCTTCCTCAGCAAAAAAAAAAAAAAAAAAAGAGGAGGATTGGCAGATGTTAGCACAGGGCTGGTCTTCCTCACACACACAAAAAAACTCAGAGAATCACATCTTCCACCCACTTCTTTTCTTTCCTCTCACAGTCAGCAGCTCAGACGAAAGTGGCCCCTAGTCTGACCAGTGAGTAGGAAATTCTTGGGTTAATTTTATGCTTCTCTTATTTCCTTCACTGAGGGAATATTTAACTGCTTGATTTTCTCATTTTAGAAATGGAGATAATATAATTTTTCATACTTTTCAAGTGCAATAACTGGCTTAATTAAATAACATGCCTTGAAAATGGTTTGAAGACATGTGAAAATAAAATTTTATTGAGCCCCGTAATATTCCTGAGCTCCAGCTTTCTCTCAAAGAGAGATGTGGAAGCCAGGAGCTGGAAACGAGGGACTGACGCTGTCAGAGCTGCAAAACGTTCTCACCAAGCATGTCATCATTTAGAATTTGGCTCATCTGGTCCACGGAGAATATCAGATGGGAAAACCAGTCCTATTTGGGCTTAGTAAACCACTTAGTGATACATGTGATTTTGAAAAGAAGTGTTTAAAAATGTTTAAAATGAAATTTGTTTTATCTTGACCAAAATCTAAATAATTCCTTCCTTTCACCATCAAAGTTAAATCTGTGCTCTGTGGTTACACACATCTTTAATTTAACAAGAAACCTTGCACCCTCATCATGGTGCTACAATTATGCAATCTAGTGATTTCCTTATACGTACCACATTTACACAAATTACGCCATTTGGCATAATTACAGCATTTGCTGTCATTATAGTAATTACATCCATAGTCAATAATTCCAAAAAAGGTTTTATAGAACTCAATTTACAGTTAATCCTGACCCATACATCTCTGCAAAAGCTAAGGCTTGGACTTCCAGGTCCTAGACTGAGTGAAGATAGAGGACTATAGATTTAATGTCCTCTATGTATCTATCAGAAACGTTTTAGACTAAGGACTATCGTGAGAGGCAGTAGGGTATATGGTTTAGGGTGCAGGCTCTGATAGCATACTGCCTGGGTTCAAATTTTGCTTCTTCTCCTTCTAGCTATGTGGCCTTCAACTAGCTGCTTAAACTATCAGTATCTCAAGTTCTACATCTGTAAAATGGAGACAATAATAATACCCCTCTCGTATGGTTCTTGTGAAGAATCTATGAGTTAATCCATGTAAGGTGCTTAAAACAGTGGCTCTATATGTTGAGCTCAAAAATATAAACTACTGTCATCCTAGAAAGCAAACCCTCCATGCATAAACTCTTAATAAACTAATTACTCTATGAAATGAACATAGTTTGCTAAACTATTCATTTAAACAAATATATAAGTATATACCCACATTATATGGATTTATAAACTCCTCTGAGGAGGATTGATGACATCCTTAGTCAGGATAAGGAAATATTATCTTGAGTGAGATCTCTCCTCCTCCTGGTCCTGTGTCATTCCCTGACCTCCTGATCCATATCTTAAGCTAATCCATGTCAAGATAGTCACTTCCTGTTTGACAAGTAATATACCAACTGTCGTGAGTTCTCATTCTCTCATTCTGGAAGGGATCCAAGTTCATCCTTCAAGTATAGAATCAAGCCACGTGCCTTCATCTCTCAGCTCTGCCCTAAAATAGTGAGGGCGTGTGTTTAGACTACTTCAGCTTCTGTAAGAAGCAAATGATTTCTAGATAGAGTATTTCATGGGTGGGTAGGGGGAAGGGAGATCCTGCGTTATTCACAAGCCCTCTTCTTCCAGTGTGCACTCCAGAACCAGAAGGTGGGGTTAAAAAAATTAACCTCACCATGACTGAGTTTTTCTGTTTAATGTTTGAAGCCCTGTTGTGGGCTGTATGTCCACTCTGTCCACTGATATTTCAGTGACTGTCCTCTCATACAGTTGGGCATTCATTCATTCACCAAGCCTAGCAGAGATACAAGGCTTCTCCCAGATGTAGAAAACAACTTCGTTTCCATTTTTCCTTACACTAGTGTGATGTTAACAAATATCGGCCTAGGTATGGACACCACTGGGACTAGACAAGGCCCAATCAGAAGCCTTGTGAGAGGTAAATGCCTGGCAGATAGCATAGCTCTAGACCGATCAAGGCCAGGAAGATGCTAGAGGTGGAGCGAGTGAGGCCCATGGACCTGGGCAGGGGGACAGGATCGGAATCTAGAGTTTCACAAAGGTTGAGAGGAACAAGTGAGCACAGAGTGTCCTAGTTGGCAAGAAAAGTCCAGAGACCAAGTTGTCCAAGAAAGTAAGGAGAAGTCAACAGAGAGCACCCTTCAAAAGGCACTGTCAGATCAGCACACAGCCCCTGTGAGCAGGGGGTGACCTCTGCTCTCAGGGCAGATGGTTTGCTCCATTGTCTTCTGGAGAACACATATCTCAGTTTGGGGGGTAGGGAGGTGTAGGACTGTGAGTCTGCTTTTTCAGTAACTTCATGGGCGCAGTGATTTTCTGCTCTACAATCTTTTAAGAAACCCTGACAGAGTGACTTGAGGGTTGATGAATATCACAGCAAGATGTTGTGAATGCTTTACTCAGCATGAACTGGACTGTTGACTAATTCCCCCATCTCTGTCCCACACAAATTGTAGAATTTGTCAATCTGCCACGGAAACTTTCCCAGACAGTGCCCAAAGCATTATTTGTTCTTTAGTTTTAAGAATGTTTTTAGAAATACTAATATTTCACCTAAAGCATGTCTGCTCCAATGACTGTACATGAACAATACAAACACCTGCAAGACTTATGTGTGTATCAGATAACCCTCAGTGGAAGACAGGAGAAAGAAATAGACAACTGCTGAAGCCCTATAATGATGAGTGGGATACTACAGCTACTCAGACCATATTTCTAATTTATTTACTTTTTAGAATTTGGTATCTTATGTTTAGAAACAGAAGGGAGATGGTCACAGCCAGAATGCATCCACATGGTGCCTAAAGTCAGTAAAAGTGAAAAATAAAAAAGAATATGACTTTTGCTACAAATATGATTCTTTCCATCATAGCAAAGACACTGAGAATGGATGACCAAGGGAACCCAGATTGGCTTTCTAGATGAATTATGAAGTGCATATTTAAAGATTTTTACTAAATGGGAGCAAAAGGCCCACTGAGCAGAAAATCAGCCAAAACTCCAAGCAAATTGACCAGTTATTCTCCTCAATGTATTATTATGTAAAAAAGCACTCTCATTATAGTTATAGATTGGTTCTGACCCAGAGTCTGCCGCTGACAGCTGCTGGACCTCTCTGCACTCCTAAAGATTATGTTTAGTATAAGGGAACTGACCTCAACTAAGGCTTGTCCATCCTTGTTAGCTGTAGAACATTTGTTCAAATGAAATCTTGGTCAGTAGCCCATATAGAAAACAAATTAAAATGAAGCCAATTGTCTTGGTCCCTTCGGACTACCATGACGAAATGTCATAGACTGGGTGGATTATAAACAACAGAAATTTATTTCTCACAGTACTGGAGGCTCAGAAGTCCAAGATCAAGGCACTGGCAGATTCATTGTCTGTTGAGAGCCCACTTCCTAGACAACCATCTTTTCTCTGTAATCTCACCTGGCAGAAGGAGCTAGGGAGCTCTCCTGGGTCTCCTTTATAAGGGCACTAATCCCATTCATGAGGGCTCCACCCTCGTGTCCTAATCACGTCCCAAAGGCCCACCTCCTAGTACCATCACCGTGGGCGTTAGAATTTCAACATACAAATTTGGGGGGGACTGAAACATTCAGACCATAGCAGCAGTCTTATTGAGAGAAGGGTCAGTGACCCATTTATTTCCTAGTTTGCTGGCTCACCCAATCCCTGCCACAGTCACAAATACGTAAGCAGGTCATGAGGAACTTTGCGGTACACAGTGACGTGCACAGTGCGTGGTACCTCACATCCCCTCCAGCTTTAAAATATTTGTGATTGAGAGATCAGAGCTGCTGTTGGAGCCCTGGCCAAAATATAGCGAGTGTGAAAAGAAAAGCAGGACACTGCATTATGGGACAGAAAGTTATAATCCTGCCAAAATAGTGTATCAAAACTAGTTTTTTAAAAAAGAACAGTTATGAGTCAGCCAGATTTTTTAAAAAAGGAACAGATAACCACATTTTATTGATGATTTCATTCAATCACTAAATTAACATTTTCTGAGCACTTAGTATGCGTTAGTAATACAGCAATGAGAAAGACTCTGTCCCCTGCAGCCTCTGTCCCCAACATGATCTATTTGAGGAGACATAAGTAGACTTATCATTACGATTGGGTGTGATGAGTAGTGTGAAGGGAAGGCAGAGGGTGCTGTGGGAGCACCCAGGAGGGACGTGTAACCACATCAGGAATGGTCAGCAAAGGTCTTCTAGAAGGGACGCGTCATCAGAATCTAGTAGCCAGGTAAAATGAAGACGGGAGATTGAAGAGCAGAAAATGGATAAACTTTGCAGGTAAAAGGAGAAATTAAGAAAGTATGCAAAAGTTCGGAGGCAGGAGAGAACCTGATGGATCCTAGGGAATGAAAGGAGACACCATCAGCAGGTAGGAGAAAGCTGAGCAGAAACCCGGTCCTGAGGAGCTGCTTAAGGCCCTGCTAGGGAGTTTGGCCTTTACGCTGAGGACTATGCTCAATTTTAGGCAGGAGGATAGCCTAATCTAATTTTTACACAAAATAGGTTTAGTCAAAGCAGAAAAGTAGAAGTTGAGTTTGAATGAGGAATCAGTTGATTGTTGAATGAAGGTGAAATTGATGATGCAAATAGGTCATCCCGGTGACCCTGGCTTTCTTCTTGATGGAAGGATATTAGCTTCTGCTTTATCTCCCTCACAGCGCTATGGTGAGGATCAAAGAAGAGACTGTATGTGAGAGAGCACGGTAAACTAGGAAGTGTTCTATAGATCGTCAATAAATTATGGTGGTAGCAACAGCAGCAGCAGCATTTTGGGGAAGAAACTGCCAGATTAGCAGTACATGAGGCTTCACAGAAGACTCTGAACAATTCATAAATCCCAGGTGGTTGTATTATTCCTTATAAACTATAAGGAAAGTGACTGAATGTTTCAGTTCAGGAGATTGTTGGGATATGCATAGGTGTCAAATGAATGAATACCTGCAGACTACTTGATTTTCCTCTGGTTTAGTCAAAATGGTGTAACGTATTGGGGCCATCTTAGAAAAGAATAATACCATACAGTTCTATACACTTAACACATAAATTATCTTGAGATTCATGTTATCGTTATTTTATAGTGAAAGAAACAGACTCAGAGAGATTAAGTGATTTGCTGAAGATTATCAGCTGATAGGTGACAAGGTTAAATAAGTTTGTATTCAAAAGTCAGGCACCAGTTGTAGTTATAACAGTCTGTGGTGCTTTATTATATAGAAATAGAATCTTTTCTCTCAAGGCACTTATACCAAAGTTATAAGTGTTTCTTGGAAGCATTTGTGAAAGTTTGTCTGCAGGGCAAGAACGTCTAACTTAAGATGAGAGTTGGGGTACGTGACAAGGGAAATCACAAAAAAGAATTCATCGTCAATCATTTTCTCTACTCTCTTTCACTTTCCAGATAACAGACCGATGGGAGAACCAAGGCAGTCCTCAAACAAGTCTATCTGCTCCTGCCATACCGCAGAACCTGCCCTTCCCACCCGCCCTTCACAGGAGTTCCTTTCCTGACTCAACAGAGGCCTTTGACCCCAGGAAGCCTGACCCTTATGAGCTCTACGAGAAATCTAGAGCCATTTATGAAAGTAGGCGTAAGTGAAAGCTACATAAAACAAGGGTACATTAATAATAGCTGAAGCCCTGCCAGGAGATGTATTGAGGCTGAAATGATCTGGCATGATTTTATATTCTGAGGTTCAAAAATTGTGTCAAAAGTAAAGCCAGCTGATCTAAACGTTTCTAAAAAAAAAAAAAAGTCTATCAACTCTTAAAAAAAGAGCTTATGGGGCCGGCCCGGTGGCGCAAGTGGTTAACTGCGTGCGTTCCGCTGCAGAGGCCCAGGGTTTGCCGGTTCGAATCCCGGGCGCGCACCGACGCAGGGCTTGTCAGGCCATGCTATGGCGGCGTCCCATATAAAGTGGAGGAAGATGGGCATGGATGTTAGCCCAGAGCCAGTCTTCCTCAGCAAAAAGAGGAGGATTGGCAGATGTTAGCTCAGGGCTGATCTTCCTCACAAAAAAAATAAAAAAAGAGCTTATATCTTTTGGTTTTAACTTTTATTTCCTACTTTTTTTCCACTAAGCCCGTGAGGAGAATCAAGAATGTGTATTTGAGGGAAGCGAAGGAGGTTGCTAGTTTTGTTTTTCACCAAATAAGAAGAAGAAATGTTTGGGATTTTTTTTTTTTGCTTAATCTGATCTTGAGTCTGAAGCTTAGATTTTTCTTAGAGCCTTGAATGCAGTCATTGAAGAATTTAGGGCCATGAGTAGAATGTTAGGCAAGTCCTTCCAACTCACAATCGTGAAAGTAATGGTTCCAAAAGCAACACAGAGCCAGGGGCCCATCATTTCCACCCAAAACTTCTGCCTTGCATTTATGCAGTAGGGCCCATTTGAAAGTTCAGTCATAAAGTATCATGTATGCACTTGTCATCCTATTTGAAGGTCTTCTAAAATTATTTCGTTGTACTTTATAAATATTAGAAAGCAAAAGTTTTTAAAATTGCATGTATATTCATTGTGCCTCTTTTCACCATCTAACAAGTCATCTCTTCCAAATGTTAGAGGACAGGGATCTGAATGGCATAAATGTATAATCTGTGAGGGAAAGACACAGTACACTCTGAACCTGAGTGAATGATCAAGGAACCTAGCCTAGCAAGAAGGGATTGGTCCCTGGCGCTCCCATTTGTGGTCTGCTGATTTCCTTTGTTTCAGTGTTCTGCCAATGTCTTCTTTCCAACTTTATCATCTGAAGCATGAATAGCAAATTTTAAGTTGTGTGTGATCTCAGAGGATCTCAAATCTGCTTACTCTTCGATGAGCTCAGGGGCTAAGAATTATGCACCCAGCTGGTAAGGGAAAAAGTAGACATAATACCTTCTCCCCATCCTCTACAACTCTTTGTAGAAGTAATTTTGGTTGATAAAATAGCAGGACAGCAGGCCATTGAGAAACCATTTTCATCCACATGAATCTCCCCCTCCACCTCTTTTTTTAAAATAATCAGCTATGTCAGGGCTACTGTATTTCATTCTTCCTCTCTGGGTGAACAACTGAAATGTCTTTAAAGGATTGTATAGTTAGAGTGTCTTTGCTGTGGTAGACTAAGAACAAAGTAGGCATTTTCAGCTGTATAAGATAGGGTATGAATTCAGGGTATTAATGGTCATTAACCTGAAAAGAAATTGAAAAGATTTCAGCACAGCTCTTAATACCTTTTCTGCTTCAATAATCATTTGCTGAGTATTCACCTTACTCTCGGTATTGTGGGAAGACACCAAAGATGAGTGATATGTCCTGTTCTCACAAACTTAACTGGGGCAATAAGAAGAATAAGTGTAAACAAGTGGAGATCGAGACGCAGGAGAAGTTCTAACTTGGAAGGTGGAAACGCATTGCAGGATTTAAATGTCATCCTCAGGTCCTCGGCTTGTTTAATTTTTCGGTTACGTTTAGGGAGCATCAAGAGATGCTTCCTCCTGTTTTGCAGTTTCCTGACCAATGCAAAGCTTTATTATTCAGGACAAAGGCAATGTTGGTGTTTATTCCATCTTCTCTTGATGGTGTCTGATACTGTTGTGCCCTCAGTTTCTGAGCAGGAATTACGCATGACCTTCTTTTCAACCTGAAAAGAATTCTCATTTCTTCATCCAGCCCCTGCAATGCTGTTTCTGTTTGTTGCCTTTCCGCTCCTCACCTGGCACTAACTGAGCAGACCAATCCATGAGCAATCCAGTCCTCCCCTCACTTTCTTTCTCAGTCTTCCTCTGGGAGCTCTTTATCCCCTTTGCTACTGCAGCCAAAGGAACAACAAACATTCTGACTCCCTGCCCCGTCCCCCCGCCCCTATCAGTGCCCGCATATGCCACCGCTGCCACCCCTCTAATCATGTTCCCCCTTCTTGTTTTCATCAGCTCTCTCTAATGTTTCTAAGGTCGCAGTAATGTTTTCAGGGTCACAACTCTTAGGAAGCCAAAAGAGGGCAAGCTCATTTTCTTTCCCATCCTTCTCTTTTCTATTGTGTTATTTCATAACGCTAAATGGAGTGTGAATGAAACACAGAAATCCTGTCAGGGTAAGAAAAGCTCTACCCTGAAGAAGAGGGAGACCAAAAAAGCATGGTGCCACTTTGCCTAGTCTCTGGATAGCTGAGCGGTTCCCTCTACGTATGGACATGCAAGTGTCTGGGAAGAACAAAACAGCCTTCTATACTTCTCCTGTTTCCAAGTATGAATAACTTTCGTTCTCTCATAAATTTTTGAAACAATACCAAAAAAAAAGTTTTTAATGAATGAGGGGAAAGCTCAGTCTATTTCTCATCATCTTCAAACAGGTTTCTTCTTTTTTAGTGACCATGAAATGTATGCATCCAAACAAAAGACCCATATTCAAAGTTTTGTTTGAGAACCACTCCTATTCTTATTCCTTTGAATCACGTGCATAACATTTAGGTTTGGCTCTGTTTATTCCTGAGTCCCCGAACTTTTTCCTGAGAGAAACATCAGTGGGACCAGAGAAAGTATGGAAGGGACTCCTCACCAAAGCTGTCCAAACCAAGTCCTTTGACATTTTCCTTGGCCAGTAGCAAGCTCTTGGTATCCTCCCTGACAACAGGTCTAAAGCTAAAGGGAGGTTTTGCATTCACATTCAAAACAGGGCTACAGTAACGGAATAAAAGGATGTACCTCCACCCACAGGCTTCTGCTGTACAGAGCCACAGAGTATTTGTCACATCAGGGCTGTCAAGAAGTATTTGGATTCAAGTCACCAGTCTCCTGCAAATGATGGAAATTTATCAAATGATGTAAATGCTGCTGTGCCTCATTTGGCTCATAATTAGATTATGCTGACATTTTAATGTGCATGCACAGGACATCTTAATAAAGATGTATTCCTGAAAAAAAAGGCGGTGATTTTAAACAAAGAAAGACAACCGTAGGATCCTAGAGCCACATGAAACAGAACATGATGGGTACACGCTTATGAGAGGAAAGCTAGCAGCACCTCGCTTCTTCATGAGATCTCCTTACGATGAGGTGGGACTGAAGGAAGAGAGAAGGAAGATTCTTCACCCAGCAGGCAGGGCGATGCCTCTGACTTCAGAGCATCAGGCAGGGTGCCCGGAGGCGGCACCTCCAGGCTCCGCATCAATCAACAAGAAAGTATGAAACAGTATGTGTCTAGAACTCTGCTGGGCACTCCACAAGAGAAAATTCACTAGAAATAATCTCTGCTCACACAAAGCTTACAGTGAAACTGGGGACACAAACAAAAACGTAGGAAAACAATTCAGGAATGAGACTGCATTACACAGCACAGCAAATAATATCAGGATATTAACATGTGAAATTGTGCAGTAAATATAGACAATAGTTTAAATATAATTAGACCAACAGTTTCTCATTCCATGTGCAAAACTGATGTTTAATCAAAACAATGTCATGTATTAATATCTTTTAATTATCAAAAATCTCATTAATCAATGGAGAACTCTGTGCAAACATAAATTTTTTTCTAACTTAATTCCACATAAGCTTAAAGCTTATATACATGAAATAAGAACCATGCCCAAAAAAATCCCAAAAGAAGTTTTGAGCAATGAAGTTTCTGGATTTCATGTTAATGATTTAAGCATTGACCCTCTGTCATTACCAGCAATTTCCAGAAAAGAGCAAAACTCTCCCCACCTTCATCTCTACCCAAGACTTTTAGATAAACATCACTTTTCTCTTTGTGCAATGGCCTCTGTTGATAATTGACTTCTTGCTGTCCCCATTACTTGCATTTTTTAAAATTGAAAGCAAGGGAAAATACCCAGCTTTGTGTAATGGGATAAGCCATGCTGTTTTTTACTTCTCCCTTCTCTGTCCTTTTCCCAGGAGTCTCATGAAAGAAGGACTTTATTTTCTTTGCAATCACAAGAGGAAGGGCTTGAATTTTCTCAGTTCGTGTGCTAACATTCCAAATGTTGGACTATGTACACCATTTCTAACCTTGAAAAAAAAAACTATTTCTGAAGGCCCGCACTGCTTTCCCCCTCCCATCTCCTCCTGCCATTCTTTCTCCATACACAATTGCATCATTGCTTCCACCGTGTATTTCTGATATGGTAAGAAACATTTTGTAATGGCCTGCTTACCCATGAGACTACGTCAGGTGACTACACGTGCCATCTGCCCAGGACGGTCGAGCTCTGTGTTGTCCTGGCATAATATTAATAGCTCCCCTTTTACTTGCCAGATTGTCCTCATTTGAATAATAAATTATATGGTTTCCCTTAATGACATAATCTATTAAAGAAATAGACATCATTACTGTCCAAGAAAAGCATATATCTAAATGCACAGACTATGAATACAAGTTTTAATACCTACTCAGATAAATAACTTCTTTCAAGTTAATTTATTTGGCTGACTGAATTTTTGCCCATACATGTTTTTTTCCTAATTTGAGATGAAGACTTATGTGGTGGCTTGTCTTGGTAGCCAAACTCCCAGTGAACTCTCTCCATACCCAGAAAATTGTACATATGTGCAAATCTAGAGCATGGCAAACTAAGTAGGAAAAGTAGGTAGCAAGGCTTCACTCATGTAAGTACTATGCCATGGAGTCTCAGTCTTATCACAGAGAATAAATCAGATTCGACATCGCAATAATCACAGGACCAAAAGGGAGTTAATTTTGTCTGTCTTCTTGCCCCTAGGAAAGATTACACTTAAATAACTGCAGAAAAATGGCTATCATGGCTCTTTTTTTAAATGCCAAGCAAGGCAATATAAAGTGCCAACAAAAATGAGCATGACTCACTTTGGAATCTTACAAAATAAAGTTTTGATCATGCTAATGAATGCGGTGATTTAGGAGAGAGCGCCTGTCATGTTGCTTCACTTTTCTTTAAGCCGGACTTATTCTAAAGGTTTGTTTTATCATCCTCAGCTCATGAAACCATTTCTTGGGCATACACCCCACCACAGCCTCAGAACTGGGGCAGACAAGCAGGAGGAAAACAGAAATAGAGAAGAAAAATCCTTGTTCCCTGAAACTCTTCCCTCATGATTCTGTCCCTTAGTGTGAACCCAAGTTGAATTATGACTGAAGTTGTCCAAACTTTTTTCTTTTCACCTTGAACCTTGGTTATTATAAATAAACAATTTATGAGGTACAACATGCCCATACTCCTTTGCAGTAAGACATCACTCAAAAGCAAGATCATAAAAGTGTCAGGGATCCGTCTGGTGCACTGTGCCTTATGATATAACCTCTTTAGAACAGAAATTCTTCTGGAATTTCTTTAAAAAGAGTTCACACGATCAATTTTTCTTTCCAGAAATTAGGAAACATCAACCCATAATAAGCAATGAGTATCTCTCAGCAAAGGTAGCAATCAAAAGTACCCACAGGCAGGTAAAGAGCATAATGGAGGAGCAAACTGTTTTTAGTACTGTACTTGAAATGAAATTATAATTTGCAGCCGATCAAAAATAGACAGTTGTATTTTCATATCTGTGGCTTTTATCCTGCTCTCACGTGCTTCAATATTCATTGTGGAATTCTGCCGTTGTTCAGTATCCTAATGCACACATAATTCATGCTGATCTCAAATGGGTGATTGTATTTCTAAACTATCGGTTTTCTGCTGCTCTTTCCTTGTTATTAGTGAGCAGGGGTTGTAGTTTGTGCTGTCTCCCATTCTAACAGCAGAACCCCTTGGAAAGATGGGGTAGTATAAAAATATTAGCCACCACGACACAGCGCTTGAGACTGTAAATGGAAACTGACGGTGGGAGCCACATCACGCAAAGTAGATACACAAGACCCACAGCGCTCAGAACCACAGCCCCAAAGCCTGTGCGAGTGCTTCCGCTTGAGCCTTCCTGTCTCCAGTCTCCTTTACCGACACGATTAAACACCTGACACAGTCAAGCTGGAAATATCAATAGATTTAAAAAGGTTTTGATAAATTCATGGATGCCATAGCTTCAGGCAGTATTAAGTGGTCATGAAAGGCCACCTTGCCTTCCTAGAGAACATCCACATGTCGAAACACTGCTCTAACAAGCCCTGGCCTCATTTGCTTGGACATTGCTGGTGTCCAGTGGCCTTAAAGTACCACCCACAAATTTTCTCCAGAGCACTATCTTATTTTAGTGAAATATTAAAATAAGATGATATGTAAATGTTAAGACACTTTTACCAGGGACTTTAGCATTAGAATCATGAAAGACTAGAAAAAAATTTAATAACATTATCATTTTAAATGTCCTCGACTGTACTATGAAGGTTAATTTTCTGTACCTTTTTCCCATGGGAAAGACGTTACTGCTTTCCTTAGATTAATTTGAGCTATGATTTGATCTCTGAAAAAATTTGCCTTTCAACTGAAGTTTCTAATATATTTATGCATCACTTTGCAGTTATAATGTATTAATAAAGGAGATCAGTCAATCTAGTTAAGCTGTGTTTGCCATTTTTAATACGTAGATTTTAATTTGGAAATCTAATTTCAAAAATAATATTTTCGAGGAGCTTTGTAAATAACTATGGTAATATTTATATTTCTAACAGGATACATTTAATAGTGAAAGTTACTGTGATATGAACTAAGTAATAAAGATAGTGAAATAAAAGTTAGGTTGGAGACACATTTTTCCCACGTATTTTAGAAATTAGATCCAATCCAATAGCTTAGAAATGTATTTCATTCAGTAGTTTAAACTTAATGCTCCTGGAGTCAGGCAGGGGAGAAAGTGTGAGAAGTAAACTCTACAATCAGTCCTTGATTGAAAGTTATTTAGTGTGTCAAAGCATTTTGGTGGTAGCACAAGTTGACAATGTAACGCAAAGTACTTTCATGAATAAAGATGAGACCATCAGGGCCGCAGTGAACTGAGTGTAATTGCTAGATGGCAAGTAGGTCCTAGTGAGATTATGATAATATAAAATGTCAGTTTTACAACTAATGGAAGTGTTCAGAAGGTAGCAGTCTTCTGTCCCTGATACAGCTCTATCTTTGTGATGAAAGGATATTTCACAATTCATTATCCTAAGCAGTCACACTAAACATGAAGTTTTTTTAAAAAATAACAATTCTGCTAGAAAATTGATTTGCCTTTACTATGAAAACACAGATTGCCTGGCAGTGATGATCATCCTGCCAGCGATGAGTGAGACTAGCTATTCAGGGTGCAGCGGGAACACGTGTCAAACACAGAAGCCTGGTGATGCTAGGCCTCACCATCACCCTCAAGAGGCTTCTCTTTCATTTTCATTGTTGAATAGTGTGGAACTCTCATTGGAAACAAACAAAGCTCAGTAAGAATACAATCAGAATTTGGTCTTATTTTTTTTAATTTAATGATAAAATACTCATTTTTTTATAGTGCTTCATATAGTGTATATTATAGCATTAATATAGTATTTTATACTCATGTCCATGATTTTTTGTATTATGTGTAGCACAGATTACATCATAATCCTCGTGAAGGATCTCTATTGCTAAAATAAAACAATTTAACTCAACTCCTTATACATAACTTCAACTATCCAAATAATTGTAAGTGTCAAAATATTTGGACTGGTGTACATAAATCAACACAACCATTGATTGAATTTTCCACTTTTCATTTCAATACTTGATAACACAATATCATAACATGATCTAAAAAGACCTGTATTTACTGTGTGTATATTTCGGGTGCTGGATTGACTTTACTTTCAGATAAGCATTCTTATAATGAAAATCAAGGCTTAATACTTGGAAATGGTGCTCTTTTTTCCATTCTGATCTAAAAGAATTCAGATTTTTCTATTTTGCGTGCATGTGAAAGAAATACATGTACAGACATATTCACATATATCAAACAGAGTAAATCTGTCCACTGACTTCCATGGATTTTTAGAGCAAAAAAAATCATTAAACATGAGCACAAGATTGGGGGTGAGTTATAATAGCAACAAAAAGAAAGTAAAGATGAATTTTAAAATGCCATAAATGAATTTCAATTTTAATTCCCCATTTTCCCATCCAGAACAAGTGCCACCAAGGACCAGTTTTCGAATGGATTCCTCTGGCAAGTATTCTTCAGGACTCACAGTCCCGTGAATGAAATGTCTTCCATTTTGTGTAACAAATCATTTTTCGGAGTAGTATCAGTTTATTAGTATATAATCACTGTGCTAATTTTATTCACCCACATAAGCATGTATTTAAGATAGATAGGAAGTCTTACTGAGGTGGGCATAAAGGTTGCCAAGGAAACAAACAAAAGACACAGGAAAACAGTCATATTCATTAATTTCTTTCATACAATGCTTTAGTAAAAGACTAGATTGAAAATCAAGTGCCAAAGAAAGCCACCAGACTGACAAGACCCGTGCTGTCCAATACAGTAGCTTCAGCCTCATGTGGCTATTGGGCACTTGAGACCTGGCTACTCTGAATTTGGATGTGCTGTAAGATGTGTGTAAAATCCACACCAGATTTTAAAGACTTAGAATAGAATATCATAGTTTTGAGTTTAAGAGCTTTTAATAATAATCAATTTACTTAAAAGGAAAAAATTTTTTGACCTAACCATTCTGAAAATACTTACCAATTTTTGGTTTAGGCTAGAATATTTAATGTTGATATGGAAATGAAGGAGGAAAAGGAAGATTCAGATTTTTTTACTCTTAGGAAGTGCTTTGAACTGCTGATTAGACCACTGGATAGAAAGCCAGAACACTGAAACAATTGCAGAAAAGAGTGTTGCATAATAATAGTACTATTTCAGGTCTGTGAGCTCACAGCATACATCTCTAGAGTGTTTCCATGATGACAGCTCATTATCCATCTCAGCATGTTCTAACACCCCTTGGAGAATATATGTGCTTGAGATCATTTCATTCTGTAACTTTTCATGTCATTTTTTTGGATATGTAGAAAATATGGAAGATATTGCTTAGCATTTTGTTCTCAAATAATGTCTAAAGTATTTGTTTAGCTTGGTCTGAAAAATCTTAAAGCATGATTGTTCTTATATACTGACTGTAAAATCCTTGTAATTTTTAAGAATATCTTATGCCCAGAGGGAAAATGAGACCCAGTAATTACAGTTGCAAAATGAAAGCAGGATTTAATTTGCGATTCTAAATCTCAGCTTACTGGCCAGAGCAAGCACATTTCTTCGAAATCTCAGCTTTTGAATGTACCTTATTTAAAAACAAAAGCAGAAAAAGAAGAACCACCTAATAGTTAGGATTACCTTGATATATGTGCAAAATGATACTTTTACATTTTGAAAAATATACGTAACTTAAAAGAGAAAAGTTATAATATAGTTTGAATGTATTATACTACTATGCAATCCAGATTTTCAAGACAAGAACCAATCCAAATATTTTGTTAAATGTCTACATAAGTTATCAAAATATTCTGGAAAATCATGACTGTATCCAAAATAAGTAGATCTCCCATACTACTTCTCACATTTATAAATATCCTTTATCAAATTGTGTCATGATTTTTGACTCACATATATTTATCATAATTATAAGGCATTTTATTAACTTTAGCTGCTAAGATGCTTAGGTACAGAGGCAAAATTGATAGTAGGAAGTTCTAAATAATGTAATTATGAAGCTAAGTGATAACTCTATAGTAGAATAATACCGTGGTTTATCAGGTCTACTAGGTTGGTGAGTATCTTAAAACAATTAAATTCAAGAAACATTTATTTAGCAACTCCTGCAGGCTGTGCATAATGGAGTACTATAGACAGGCAAAGATAATTTTGCCATCATCAAGGGAGAATGTTAGTGAGAAACAATGAATCCATAGCCAGGACCTCTGAATGGACAACACCCAAAGACAAGAGAGCCAGGGCATGGAGTATCATAGAAACCAAAAGTAGAAATCACTTCCAGAAGGAGACCTTTCCTCATTTAGAAACAAAAGAAATCAGGGTTTATAAATGGTACATCAACAGTATCAAATGAGGCATAGAAATCAATCAGAATAAGAAAAGAGAAAATGGCCATTTGATTTGGTCATTAGCATGTCATCAATGACCTTAAAGAGAGCAGTTCAGTAATGCCAAGAGAGCGGAAGCCAGACTGACAGCAGTAAGTCAGAGATGAGAGAGTGAAGATGAGGAAGTGAAGGCTCTGCTAGAGACGACTCTTCTAAGGGAGAAATAAACGGGAAGAACAAGGGAGTATTTAGGGTGGGGACATCTGAGTTTATTTGAAGGCTGAGGGGAAGAACCAAATAGAGAGTGGGAGATGGCTTCTACTACAGCTAAAATGTGTCTGGCCACATTCACATTACCAAAGGTATAAAGGAAAAAAGTAGAGAAAGGATTCTTTTAAGGCAAAAATGTACTAGCTACTTACCTGATGATGTTAGATTCAAGCAACAGAAACTATTTAATCCCTATTTAACTCATTTTGTACCTAGTGCATTGGAAATCCAGAAGCCAGGGACGTATTTAACAACCATCCTTGACTCCTGATTTCTTCCTCATATTGTCTTTCCTAGATCTCTTTACAAGGAAAAGCCAAAAAATTAATGCTCTTTCCAGCAAGAAAAATTGAATGAATTCATTCTCTGTGCCAAACTGTGATAATAAGCCCATGGTACTTATGTTTTAATTAAAACATGAAAGGGGATTCAAGTACCAAAATTTAATTGACATGTTTACAGCAGCATCCTATGTGCCAAATTCATCCATAAAAATGCCATTCTTTGCATTTTTGAAGCTGAATCCATTCATAAAATTAATCAGTTGTGTTCAGTCACCCATCCTTTTCCCTAAAACTGTGACAAAGCCATGTCTTTCAAAAGCTAGACCAAGGATACATACAGCATGTGAAGCCTTCCTGGAGTCTTAGTGCAAAATAAGAATCAGCTTTTGAAATTCTGCTTTTCTTTATTATGAGAGAGGTTGTCCTGATACCTGGATGTGGCCATCATTTGCTACTTCTAAAGCTGTTAACTTTTTCAGTATCAGTGGGAGCTTAGGATAAATCGGGACTGTAAATTCTATTCCAGTAGCTTGCCACAGTGGCCATGTAAAGTCCCGTCTGGAATGAGTATTTTAAGATGCTTTATTTCATAATGCCTGAGGATCCTAAGACCAAACTTCTAAGGAAGAACCAACACTGGCGATGGCTGGCCATTGAACACCAATGTCCAAAGAGTGTTCTGGCTCTCCTTAGTCCATTTCTTCACAACCACTGCCTCATCTTGAGTTGTACCAAGCAATGCCTGAGAGTACCCCTGACCGTTCTGCAAAAAAAGGCTGAGGAAAAATAAGGTTTAAAAAAGCCAGAAAGAGAATAAATAAGAAAGCAGAAGAGAAAAAAGGATGTTGATGGGAGCCTGCTTGAGTGACATCCAAAGTGACTCAGGTCCCGCTAGGTGTCTACCAGCCCCCTTCCTCTAACAACCTTCCAGGTGCACGGTTTGCAAACCAGCAGAAAGGAGGGATGGTGATTGTTAAATTCTGTCACAATGAGGTGAAGAGTTGGCCCTTGAATTTCTTTGCTTTAAGTTCTTGCATTAACAGGGAAAGAGATAAAGCATGATACAGTAATTTTAAACATGTCGTTAGGCCAGAAGAGCAGCTAAAGGAAAGTATCAGAAACATCAGAATCTTTCAAGAAAGCTAACAAAGCAGGAATGAAAAAGAGTAATGTCTCCTAGCTTTCTACATATAATTTTAGTTATTTTCTAAAGCCAGACTCAAATGGGGGGAAAGAAACCAAAGAAAAATTATCTTTCTAAAAGCTCTTATTTCCCTTTAAAAAAAAAAAAGTGCTACTGCCTTAAGGCACAATCTATCATTTAAACTTTTTTTCCAGTTGACTATTTCTCTAAAGTTTCCATGCCCTGCAGCCTCTGAGTCTGTGTTCAAAATTAACAAAGAAATAAAAAATAAATCACGTCTGCTGGCATACTTTTCTAATGAGTCTCTCTTTGCCTCTCTACTTGCTCAAGTACCATGAAGCTGGCCTTCTCTGTCTGAAAGAATGGAGGGTGAAGAGACATGGTTGGCACATATCACCCTATATTTGAAATCAGAGTGGTCAGAGCAATAGTCAGGAGATGGTAATGTCACCAAAATGCACACAAAGAATGGGGGGGAGAAGATGCATGCCCCACTCACATCTGTTCTTCAGAGTTAAATAAAATTAACTAGCTAAAATCTGTATTTTCCTACTAAAAAAAAAGAAGTCCTGAGTCATTCTTTAAGGAAAAACTTTCCAGTTTCCCCAGGAATCACAGCATTCTCTGAGACAAGACAACCCCCTTGTACCTTGGCACATCTCAGAATTCCATTACTGAGATTGTCAAAATTTCAGCATTTTGGGGGTGGGGGTAAGTTTTACTTAGCAAATTAAATGGAATCACAGAGTAAACTCCTTTTAGAGTTCCTCATGCAATATGGGTTGGTGCTGAAGCCATTGGAGGAACAATTTCCCACTTACCATACTCATCAGCAAAGCAAAATGAGAATATTGACAAGAGTAGATGGAAAGTTCTGGTTAAACGTATGCTAGCTCTATCATTTTGTGTCAAAAATATATCATGCTCTCTTTGTAGTTTTTTATGTATATATGGTCTGGAGTCCTCTAAGCTTCAAGTAACCTAGAGAAGAGATTGCTGTGAGCAGTCGTATCATAACCAAGTTCTAGATTGGCATTATGTGTCATCTTCCCATCTCTCCTTGCCTTTCTGCCTCCCTTGGGAGAAGTATAGGTATCTGCTATAATTTTTGTAGGGCTGCTCCACCTGCCTCTAGAGTCCCTAGGGCTTAGCACACACCCCAATATGTGATTTCATATATAATACTGTAGACCCCAGAATGAACTGAGTTCAAAAGTCAGTTGTGACTTGTAGAGGGTAGGGCAAAGTTTTCATCTTCCTTTTACCACCCAACTCTAAATATTTAATAGGAATTGAATTCTTCTAAGTTCTCTCATCTTTAAAATATGAATGATAGCACAATTCATAAACGATGACTAACGGATGTGGAGATCCAGTTGGTTAGTCTTCTTTGAGTTTTATATTAGTCTTTGGATGGTAAAGACTTGGGTTATATGCGCATCTAGTCACAAAAGGGCAGGAGTGGTCATGGAGTCACACACAGTATATACATATACGTATACATACATATGTGCCTGAGTCAGCTTTTTTCCGGGAGCACTAGACACATAATCAGCTTATGCCTACATTTCAGAAGTGAATGACTTGCCTTCTGTATATCACTGGGAATGCACAGCCCAGGTTGGAGGGCACCAAGGCAAGCCCGGTGTCATTGTGCTTTGTTTACTGTATCACTTCAGCAGCCCCACGTACTGTAGAGCCTGGAAAACATTCTCCTGGCCATCATTCATTGGGTCTGTCTCTCAGTTATGACTGCTACTATATGTCCAAGTGGCTCAGACATTCCTGTCCCATGAGTATTCCCGTCTGAAATCCCATCCCAATTTCCAAAATCATCCAGTTTAAGCAAAAAAGGAGAATTTAACTTAATACTTGCTTCTATCAGTTCTAATACCTCCTTTATACCATTAAGGCCCAGAGACCACTAAATACTTCTTAAGCAAAAGGTGGCATTAATAAGTCTTCCTCAAAGTTGATCATCCATTGACATCCTAACAGTGGCCATGAAAGTATGCACAACTCAGTCGTGATTGAGGCATTTTCCCCTGAGGAAGGTTCAAAGGGCCAGGGGCAGGGGGTAAGCATAAATCATATTCTCCTTAAAAAGTCAAAACATTCATTATAGTTTTAGTTTATTTATTCTAGGGTTTAAAAAGATGACATTCAGGAGAGTTTCCCAGCTTATTCTTAAGTACATTTCTGTTCTTTCAGCTAACTGCAGAAAAATATCCCTCTTCTAGTTTATTTTGACTATGCAGTGAAGTCAGTCATGAATCTATTAGTTGCTTCCACATTTTAAAATGTTTGAGGGTAAAAGTTCACTTAGACCCAGGCGAATTTCTTCTCCTGAGTTATAAAAAACCAAAGGAGTTTGTGTGAAAATAACAACTTCACTCAAACCCCAATAGAGAAAAGTTTAAATTCTATATTTTCTAATTTTTACAATTTTAAAATAGGCAACTTCTGTTAGTCATGAGTTTATATCCCCTCCCACACACATACACACACACTAAACTGGATGCATCCAGTCATAAACAGATATTAGTAAATTACTAGGTAGTACTCTACCAGGTAGTTCCAGGATCTGACTATCTGTTCGCCCACGCTTCTGAAACAATCGTTCTAAGCAGAGTAAACATCCTCAAAGTGACAGCCAGTCTTCTTGAGGCCAATCTGAATGCTGTCAGGAAAATAATTATAGAGGCATCAATTTTTTTTTTTCACTCAGAAAATTTGTATGCTCTTTCTGCCTCTGGTGATACTCTAGCCATACCCTTGGCTAGTCACTGTTAATCCAGAGACTATCTAATTTTGGAATACCTACTTTTTTGTTACCATATTTTTTTATCCTCCATGCTCTCCACCAACTCTAACAGCACTCTCATTAATCACATCCACAAAATTAATTTATCATTGGTGTGTTCAGTTCCTAAGAGGGTGGGGAAGAGGCAGGATTCATTACTCAGTGGGGTCTCCTTTGTGCCAGGTCCAGATTATAAGGAGCTGGATGTTCACCTTCGCAGGATGGAGTCTGGATTTGGCTTCAGAATCCTCGGGGGAGATGAGCCTGGGCAGCCTGTAAGTTGAATCCTCTTTATTTCCACACTTTGTGCTATGTTGTGTGTGTACGCATCAGGGGAAATATCATTCGGTATGACATCCAAAAGGAAATCTTTCAGGACTCACATTAAAGAGTTTGAGGTTTGTTTTGTTCTTGCAGTTTAAGTTCTCAAAATGTGCCAGTGTTTCCATGCCAATATATCATCATAAATCAACGCACATTACATTAAGAGAGGGACATTACTCTTTCTTAGAATGAATTAGATTCCTCTTGAATATTTCAATTATTTAATTGCAATGGACCCTGATCTCTCTGGGCAGCAGTGCACAGGTAAACACACAGCATGACAGAAGACACATGTGAAGAGGTGACTTGGAACAGCAGAATTATCTATGTTTTCAATCAAAAGTACAGGGGAGAGAAAACACAGGGATAAACAGAAGTAAAATCAAGCTCAATGTTGCAGAATCTCAGCCAGATTTGAATTAAGGGATTACCATGAGAAGATGTTCACAAAGTCAACTTCAATGGGCACAATATTGGGAATTTGGGAAGGGCTCTGAAGAAATCTTTATTATTGTACATCAGAGTGAAAGTATAAGATAACAATATTCATCAATATACAGAAAATGCAGCAAAGCTAGATTTATGAGCATGAATTAAAATGTCAGCCATAAAACACTCATTGTAAAAGATGTCTTAAATGGTACCCAATGGGACTAAGTCAGGTCCATGAAAGGCTTGAGTAAATGACACCCCATCCCAGCTTGGGTTCCTGTACCCCATTCTAGCTCATGCAAGGGACTTCAGCTCTAAGCCTCAGTTTCCTCGTCTGCAAGATAAGGATAACAATAGTTCTCTCTCACAGAGTTGCTTTAAGAATTAAAGAAGATCACATATGTAAAGCTCTTGGTATTGTGCCTGGATCACTTTAGATGTTGAATAAATGTTTATCATCATCATCCCTCTTGTGGGTAGATTGTTCCAGAAAATAAAACTAGAACCACTGATGGGCAGAAATCTTCAGGAGAAAAAAGTTAATCTAACAAACGAAAGGCATCTGTAAAAATTAAAACTGTCCCAAAGTGAAGTAGATTGTCTTGGTAGATGGTGAGCTCCTTCCCAGGAGAGGTGGTCAAGCTGAGTCAATGAGAAGCTTCCTCTGTCCTGCTACAGAAGTAGGACCAGATGAATGATGAGGTCCCTTACTACAGAAAGCTCCAAGAGGCTGAGCTTGGACTCCAAGGATGAGGGCACTCCAGGAAGAAAAGACTCATTTCCTAATTCCTGGGGATAAAATTTGGCAACAGTCGATCAGAATGTCACTAATTCCCCAGCAGCCAGAGAAGATATGAAAGTGCGTTTGCTGAGGAGGACTGTCTGGATTTCCCTACTCATGCTTCGGGAGAAAAGAAGATGCTGAGGCAAAATATAGGGCTCAAGCAACTTCGAACTTAAATGTATTTAGACTGAATTAAGGATCTCATGTCACGGGCAGAAGAAAGAAATCTCAGTGGCACTTTCCTCCCCTTCACCGAGTTGTTCCCCTCTCTCTGTCACCCGATTCTGAGTTTTCCAGGGATCCTCAGTCACCTAGTCAGCCCCTCCAGCCTCACTCCCCTCTATAACTCATCTTATTTTATAGAGAGAGAACCAAAATTAGTATCAGGTCACTTCACACGTGTAAACATTTAACCTCCTGGCCTCTACAGGGTGTTGATCTGACTTAGCTTCCTTCAGGATTGTTCTCTAACATGTTCATACATCTGCCTAGTTAGTTTGATCAGTGGGATTTTAAATTCCTTCTAAGCAGGGACCTTGTCTTTCCCTTTTTATTCTTCTTTAGTGCCCCATAAATGAAAAGTGTGCCATTACCGGGAGTTAGCCAAACTCCAGGTTAAGGTCTGAGTCCTCCCAACTGCCAAACCTGCTCAACACTCCTGACACCAGCTGCAAATTCGGGGTCCCCACGGCCTCTCTTGGGTTCGATAATTCACCAGAACAACTTGTAGAACTCAAAAAGTGCTGTACTTATGATTACAATTTTATTATAGTAAAAGGGTGCAAATTAGAACCAGCCAAAAAAAGAGGCGCATGGGACAAAAGCTGGAAGGGTTCCAAATGTGAAGCTTCCATTGTCCTCAGGGACGTGTTACCCATTGATGCACAGACCATTGCCAACCAGGGATGCTCATCCAAGTTCTGATGTCCACAGTTTTTATTGGGGTTTCATTCTGTGGGCATGATTGATGGAATCATTGGTGGTTAAGCTCAATCTCCAGCCCCCTCTCCTTCCCAAAGGTCAGGCTAATATCATGTGGCTCAAAGGCCCAACCCTCTAATCACATGGTTGGTCATTCTGGCATGGTCAGCCCCCATCCTAAGACTGTTGGTGTAGCTGGCTCCACCCTGCATCATCTCGTTAACATAAACTATCAAGTGCCCGCCACGAGTCTCTTCGTTAGCATAAACTCTCAGGTATGGTCCAAGAGGCTCACCATGGACAACAAAGGCACTCCTTTTCCAAGGGTCTAGAGGTTACCTTTCAGGAAAGGCCAGACCTCTCTTTAGGCTGAGGCCAAATTCTTTATTACACAGCTATATGCTTAAAAGACACCAAATGAAGGAAACAAAACAAAACCATACCAAAATAAAATAGCACTTTAAGGTGATCTTTATAGCATTTTGTGGGATACTGGGCACAAGCTGAGACTTTTGTAGGGCGTTTAAGGGTAAATTCATACAGAATCCATTGCACTTATATTAGCATAATGCCCCAAACTTACCAACTTAAGTGGTCTCCATCAGAAAGATGAGGTCCCTGTTTGTTCCAGAATGCACTGACTGTTGTCCTTTTTTTCTCTTACCAATCTGTGAGCTCCTTGAAGGCAAAGACCATGTTCTGATGGTGCTTGTGTCTTCCAAGCCTAGCATAGAGCCTGGCACAATAAATATTTGCTAAATGGATAAACTATTCTTCACCAAAACAAAACTGTCACCTGAGCTTCTGAGAACAAATAATGATGTGGAGTTTACATATTTTGAGGCCTCTGCTCTGTAGAATTAAAATGGCCCAATCCTAGAAGCAGGGATGGTGTCCTGGCAGCCCTACAACATGCTTGGTTTAGCTCCCTCAGTGTTTTAAAATCACTGTGCACCAACTAATTTCACATTTTTAAAAGTTCAGATTTCCATCTTCTCTTGAAAAATGCATCTAGCAACATCAAGCTTGCCTTTCTCCATGACAGCCACTGGCTGGAGCTAAGCACTGGGCCCTTTCAGGCCGAGCATGACCACAGTTCCCAAAACTCCTTCATGCCTGTGTTACTTGTCTACTGTCTCTGAGACTCCCATCCCAGAGAATTAGATCGAAAGAAATGGGAAAGATGAATATTTTGCGCCAAAAGAATCTGCAACCAAGGCCAGATCATGGTTTTTATAGGCCCTAAGCACCGAAAATATTATCAGGTCTCTTCTTTTCTACATATAAATACAAACAAAAGATTAAACTGCAAAATAAATGTAAGTGAAAACAACAAAGTTCCATTTATTCCCATGATGTTTACTTCAATACAGTCCAATAAAGTTCTTACTTTGTTGGACTCCCCCTAGGCTCATGCTTTGTCTGCTTTGGGGGTAAACTAGCCCCACATTCAGGAAATATCATCTTCACTGATTTCCCCCTCCCCCAGAGATAGAAGGAGTTGCATGACAGAGTCACAGGGAGAGGATAGTCTCAGACGGCTCAAGAAGGGAGAGGTCTGGATGAACTTTGCCTGGGACAGAAGCAATAGAATTGTTTCCCAAATGGAACACATGTTGCTCAAAATGAAGCTCAAGTGTGTGAATGCAGCCATGGTCACCACCCAGCCTCAGGACAGCTTTCTGCCTGAGTGGTACACAGGTTCCTGGGTTCCCAACGTTTCTGGACATTGGCTTTGCATTCCTGAGTCCTTTCTCCCCTCCAGTGGGCAGGCATCAAGGATTTATGATAAGCCTCCTCAGATTACATGGATTGCTGGTTATCCTCATTGTGTTTATGTAGATTTATTCTGGTTGTTTCCTTCATTTGAATGATGTAAGACACACTCATGCTGCAAGTTACAATTTTGACCTTTAGGCCATAAAGTAGAAGCCTAAATCTCCCGGAAGCAAGCAAAGCCAGCAAATAATGAATCTTGAAGACCAGAATGTTGCACCTCAGGAAGACCATGTCAGAAAGTTTGAATCTACTCTAAAGATCTCCCACAAGCCTGTCCTTTCTGTTTTCCTTCCTGTAAGTCCAGAGATAACATACAGACAAAATGCTCTAGCTTCATTTAATTGCTGATGTGCTACAAAGGGAGAAGAGCATGAGATGACTTGGTCCCCAACCACAGGAGGTCTCATAAATTACATCAAACGGGTTTCTGTTCCATCTATAAGAAATGGTATTGACATCTCAGGGTGCACATTAAACACGACAACACGGCTTTTGGCAAATAATGAACAGCAGGCCTCCAGCTCAGACAAAGCATATGGGCATTTTTCCTACAAGAGGAAATACTTTTCACAGTTAAATAACAATACAAATAGAAAGAAATGAAAAATTGCCAGAAAGGAACTAAAATGGAATTTCCAGCTGTGAGCTGAAAAGACATGGAAAGGCATCAAGATGGAAAGATTTGAAAACAATGCAGTGGAGAAAGGCCGTTGGGGAGAAAAACTGTTGTAAGTAAAAGAGAGGTAGTGACAGACACTTCTTGGCACAGGAGTCTGGTGCAAACTCATGGAGGACTTTCAGAAGGCAAGAGCCTGAAATCAGCTCGCCGCATTGTCAAGTTGTCCCAGGCTGTAGTTATTGCAGATCAGATCTCCTGGGGTTGGACTAACGTTAGATAGTGCAGGGAAGAATTAAAGGAGTTAAAAGGGCTGCAAAGTTGGTTTTGGTTCTGTTTGTTCCTTACTTATATGTTTTTGTTTTCTTTTTTGTGATAGTTTTTCTCCCTGGCTGACTTGGATATCAGCTACTTGAATGTGAATTGCTGTTATTTCATATCGAATACTCTGTTTTGTTCCATGCTCTCACAGCCTGTAAGATAAATGGAGTTGTGGAGTTGTTTTGATTCTTTTGTTTTTTAGAGAGACCATTGGAAAAATAAGGCCATAGGTCAATTGTTCATGGGATAGGAGGGCAGTCTTTCTTGATCTGTTTTGCCACAAAGCTCTTTCTTCAGGGCCAACACAATAGAGGAAGGATAAGGAACTCCGAAAGCAATGAGAAAATTGATGAGTGGGGTGAGGGGTGTGCAGAGACTCAAGAATCCGATGAGGTCAGAGGGAGGTGATGAGTGGAGCAAGACCAGTGTTGGCTGGGAAGGCTCACTGGTCACTGTAGCCAAGGGTCAGCAAGACCAATAGGAAAATGTAGTCTGATGGGTCAGGGAGCCCAGACCATGCACTCAGGGGAGAGCCCTCAGCAGAACTGGAAAGGGACCAGTGTGATGCGGCAGGGAGCTCAGGCCAGGCAGCGGAGGGAGAGTCTTTCAGCAGACTTAGAATGTGACCAGAGAGACCACAGACCCTGTGGCCATTGGATCAAGTGGGAATACTGGGAACCTTGCTACTCAAAGTGTGATAGATCTAGAGACCAGAAGCATCCAGCATCTCCTGGGAGCTTGTTAAACACACAGAATCTCAGGCTCCACCCCAGGCCTGCAGAATCAGACTCTCGGGGTTAGATTCACAACTCTGTGTTTTAACAAGCTCGCTGGGTAATTCATGTGCACCCTAGAGTTTGAGAACTACTGGCTTAAAGGATCATATATCCTGAAGCATGTTCTCAAGAGCTTAAGTGAACATGAGAATATATATACATTCCAATATATGAGAAGCCAATATGAGTTACGGTGCAAGAAGAAATCGTAGATTATCTAGTCCCTACGGTTATGGTGGCAGACAGGAAATAAACTAATAGAATGTGTCGAGTGTACAAAGCATATTCAAATTAAAGAAAAAAAATTGTGGATTTTTTTCCTGAATAGAGAGACACATAGAGCTAGCTCTGTGTCAGCAATGAAATATAATACATGAAGGTGCAAAATGGCCAAAGGCTAAGGAATAACAGCGGCATGAGAGCACACGCGGTGACAGTAGGTGTGATCAGCATCTGCCCAGCAAAGGCAGCAGTTCCTGAAGGATGGAGCAAAAGGATGTAATATACATAGCTAATGGACAGGCAGCTCCAATGCCTACTCCAGGTCACCACACTCAGCTTAATTCAAGTTTGTTGAATAGCTATGGCAACCTGTTTTTTGAAACAAGGTAGAGGATGGGTTATATAATGTAATTATGTAAAAATATATATACATATAATAATTATATAATAAATTATGTTGAATTATTATACTGAATATACTGTTTATTTAGAAATAATATGTGAGTTGATAGAACGAACTAAAGTTTAAAGATTAAAGCTTCAGGTTTAAAAAAAAAATGTGTCCAGTGAACTTCAGTCTTTGCTCAAATGTCAGCTTCTCAGTGAGGCCTGCTCTGACCTACCTTAACACCACCTCGGCCACATGACTGACACCCCCCACTACCCCACTTTGCTCTATTTTTCCATAAAACATCCCTAGCATACAGCACAATTTACATATTTATTATTGTCTGACCACTAGAATGGAAGCTCTATAGGGCAGGGATTTTTGTTTATTGTTCACTGATGAATTCCTAGCACCTAGAAGTGTCCCTGGGCTCAATGAACTTTTGCTGGATAAATGAATTTGTGAGGAGAGTACCTCATATCACAGTAATACAGCAGAAATCAGATGTTTTACTGGGATTTTCCTTAATGGATGATACTAAACTAGTAGCACAGACGATAACTTCAAGAGTATCTATATATCTTTACTGTTTTCCTATAGGAAGAAAGGAACAGGAATTTTCCAATGTGGAATTTTGTTTGTCCTATTTTTGTAGAGGGCCCAATTGCAGCTGTGGCTCTCTCAGTTATAACCTACTTTTTGGTTCACTTTCATCCATTAGAATCAGAGCTATAGCTTAAATTTGATGATTAACCGGCCAAGAGGTTCACCAGCCATTTTTTCTCTTTAGCTAGCTATAAACTCTCCCACTGAAGCATACAGGAAATCTAAAGGTTGAAGCATGTTCTTTGGGCTAACCCAGCTACACGCGGCTTTTCATGGGGCAGTGGAGAGACATAAACATTTTAACTGGCTTTTGCACAAAGCGCTTACCAAATCTTTCAAGCACCCCTTAGTGGGTTGAATTTTTTGAAGAATAGATTGGAACATCTTTAGAAAGAAAGTCATAAATTCAGGTTGGCATGACAATAAGGGAAAATGGAGAATGTCAGAAGCACACTGACTCCTGGACTATAGCAATGGGTGCGGATTGCAGGGAGGAACTGCACTGTCAGCCAACCTAAGGCAGGAGATGTGAGGCCTTTCCTGTGACGGCAATGAGGAATCACTCCTCAGAGCACTGATATTCAGCATAGAAGCAAATCTACTCCCCACCCAACCCCACCCCCCAGGCATAGGGGAAAAGGAGCTGGAGTGATAGGGAATTTTCATTCCTATGAATAAAGAGAGCTATGCAGGGGACCAAGGCTATGAAGTCTCAGAAAAAAAGAAAACTCTTCAGACTATAATTTTACATATACCTGAGAAGTCCTGGGCATTCAGATCTGGGCGCCATGTTGACAGGCCACACTGAGCAGTGTGACCAAGAAAGAAGCAATCATTCTGCTACCAAACCTTGAAGACATGCAAGCCTCCAGGTCACGATGGAGCAACTCTGCAAATTAGCTGGAATCCACATATCTGGAGTTTGAAAGAAATTGTTGTGCCTGAAAGAAATCAATCTGTGAGCAAGGGATCATTTTACAAAGACTTAAAATAAAATCTAGCATGTAGCCTCTGTAATATTATTACGCTAATGG
The DNA here is from genome assembly GCF_020826845.1 of Diceros bicornis minor. Taxonomy (NCBI): domain Eukaryota; kingdom Metazoa; phylum Chordata; class Mammalia; order Perissodactyla; family Rhinocerotidae; genus Diceros; species Diceros bicornis. The sequence continues at coordinate 15,928,960 of NC_080742.1, read as the reverse complement.
TAACCACTGCCTTCAGATGCTGTGCGGCTAAGCCACTTGGCAACAGACAAAGGGTGTCTATTGACCATGAGTTGGAAAAATTGTTTGTAGGTTAAATAGCAAAACTAAAATATTTAGTACTATTCTCTTTCCTCTGAGAAAGAAAAAAAGCCTTGCTACTGGACACTAAATTGAGTTTTTCCAATGGGAAGTGGGAACTTTATGTTATGCCTTTCATGACAGTCCCTGGTTCAGGGAATTATAATAACACGCACATTTCCCACATATGTACCTCTTCATTTTCTGGTGTGGCAGCCACCTAAACAGCAGCAGCATTTCAGGAGACAGGCAGAACTGGGAGCGTTCTTTTTTGCAAGGACTGGGCTCTTAGGAAGTATTCAAAGGAATGGAACGAAAATATGGACGTTTGACTGAGATTTTTTTTTAAGTTAACTCGCCAGAAAAGCCAAATCTGAGTTTTGCTTTGTTTTGTTTTGCTTTCTCCTTACCTCCAGCCTTTCAAAGCAAAGCAAATAAACAAACTTTGAACCTGGATCAGAGTTTAATACTGTACAGCAGCAAGTTTCAGCTGACATTTTTGAGCACTCAGTATGAGCCATGAGCGAGGTTAAATGCTTCGCATGCATTATTTCATTCAATTCTCCCAACAACTCCATAAAGTAGGTCCTGTTATTTTATTTCCCCATTTTACAAGTGAAGAAACTGCGGCTCACAGAGGTTAAGAAGCCTTGCCCAAGGCCACAGAAATAAGAAGTGGAGCCAGGGTTCAATCCCCAACTTGTTCCAATTCAGAGCCCGTGCGTGGTGGCCAAGAGCATCAGATTATTTAGGGTCAGAATTTTCCTAAGGAGTGATAACTTACAAGCCAGTAGCAAGTGTCCCCCAAACTTCGTGGCCATCAGCAGCAAGTTCAAAACATTTATTTCTCTAGAAAGAGTTAGCAACCTGGAAGAGTTGGAAGGGCATCCCTTCAGCCTCTCATTTTTCATTTTTCAAGTACATTTTCAGGTTTGAGGCGAGGCATAGAACGTGGGAATGAAGTCTTCCACTGAGTTACACACATATATATAAAGAAAAAAGGTTTGAGACATAAATATCCTTTTCTTCTCACTGCTTCTCTAGATTTTGATTGGAGCCGTCATTGCCATGGGCTCAGCTGACAGAGATGGCCGCCTACACCCAGGAGACGAGCTCGTCTATGTCGACGGGATTCCAGTGGCTGGCAAGACCCACCGCTATGTCATCGACCTTATGCACCATGCAGCCCGGAACGGGCAGGTCAACCTCACTGTGAGAAGAAAGGTGCTATGTGGAGGTATGTCACTAGAGCAGCTGCAAGATTTGGAGGTTAGGTGGTGAGATGCTTTTGTGAGACATAGTAAAGACACTTGAAACAAAATTTTAAATCGTTTTCTATATTATACGAGGTAAAAAACCAACCCAGATATTCCAAATGTAGCTGTGATTTTGAAAGTGCTGATTTTCACCCCACTGGTACAAATCCAAGCAGACTTTGAGCCTACATTTTCAATGTAGTCATTAAAAATTTCTAGCAAAGCCTGGGGCTAATTTAAGATATGTATGCTCTTTGGTAGATGCTGGTTATAAGAAGAACATTATAGTAGTGAAAAACATGGCTTTTGAAAATGTTCCTCATTGTGTTTACAAACCAAGAACCACAGCATTTTGATCCCATAATACGGCAACTAGGATGGAAAATTAGCTTTCATTGTAGACCCTGATAGAAGGTAACAATAAAACTATTACCCTGATTTACAAAAATACAGCTGCACGTCACTCTGAGAAAACACAATTCATATAACTCCCGACTTATGAAACACATAAATTAGAAGTAATTATTCCCTTTACAACCATTTTCCCAGCTTCCTAAAAGAATCCACCAAAGACCTGCTTTTAAAAGTCATCCCTCATAGTCATAATATGATTCAATTTGTCTCTCTTCACCGTCTCAACCCCCCAAAAAAGATTTATATCTCTAAGGAATATGTCTATTACAAGCATCACACTATTTTTTATAATCTGAGCCCTCAATAACATTGAGAATATAGTCCCAGACTGCCTGCTCTTTGCTCCGTGAATCACAGGAGCAGCAGTGTTGTGTTGTCACCTTCTGCCCCAGCAGCCTGCTGGCCTCTCTGCTCAGCCCCTGATTGCTCCTCCTACAGAATGATCAGTGCTAGAGTTGGGAGGGGCCTTAACGACTGGAGCTTCGTCAGGTTACAGATGAGGAAACTGAGGCCCAGAGGTTCAGTAGCTTGCCCAGAAGTCTTCAGCCAGTCGATGATGCTTATTTTTTATGCCGCTTCCAGTCCCTTTCCCCATTCTACCACCATCCCCACCCCCAGTGAATTCAAAGTGTTAGACCAACCTTTAGCAAATGTTGCTCCCTAAGATATGTGCTACTGTTATAACGCATTTGGATCAAAAACAGGGCCACTAGCTGATCACATGCTGTGAATGACTACAGAGGTTAAGGTTTATTAGTCAAACAGAAACTCCTTTTTTATTTGAGTCTTCTAGAAACTAGACGCTGAGCAAGGGCAATCATTTAAAAGGGCAAGTCAGAAGAACCGTCAGCCCTCACCAGTTGAGACTGCTATGTATTTTGTATCATATGGAGGCTTTGCTAAGAGGTGTCATTCGTCTTCAGAAATTCACAGGATACCACTTGACCCAAAGAAGTAAAACACCTTGAATGATACCTTATCCTTGGTCGAGATGCCAGGAGGAAGACAGTGTTTGCTCGGTTAACGTTTAACTGGTTCTCTCCCTACAGAGTGATTTTTAATAAAAAGTTTGTTGTGCTGTATGTTCTGTAACCCAAAGATAAATTAAAAAGATACCTAATTTACAAAGAAATACATTGCAAAGTGCAAAAGCAATGCACTGACATAATTTCATGCTCCCCTTGCCACCGGCTGATTATTGCAAATTAAATTTTGTTCTAATCAACCTAAGCTATTGGAGTGTGTGCCAAATGCTGCAAAAATGTATTCTTGCAATTTGTGGATCGTGTGACTTCCGTGAAGATGCTTTTTGCTGCAGTTCTTACCAACTTTTACTCAGTTGGGCTTTCAAGTGCGTTTCAAGTGCATTTAATTTTTGAAAATGTTCTGCTGCAGACTGCTCATTCACACTAGGAGAGCTTCCAAGTTAATTCAGCCCACTCTTCCTTGAAAGCTTCATCAGTATTGAAAGTGATTAAGTTCAGCAAAGGATACTTTGAGAGTAAAGTAAATGCCTAGAAATAGGATAGAACCGATTTTTAAAAAAGACATAGGAAGACAGCCTTTCTTCATAGCTGCCATTTCTCCAACAGTGAGGAGGGACAGCTGCAAATGGATGTGACAGTGGAGATGCCTTTCCAACAGTTGTTGCTATCATTACTATTATGCTTTCCTAAGCGAAGGCAGTGGGAGGTGCAAGCCTGGCCTTTGATGTGATGGTTCAGAGCTGAGGGGAAGTAAACAGTCAGCTTGTGAAGAGACAGCTGAGCGAGAAGGGGGATAGTGTTGCCACCTTCTTGCACAAAGGAGCGATATTATGGAGAAAGAGCTGGGAAGAAGGCAGGTCAGAGAGGTTATACCCTTCAGCCTTATGCTTGCCTCAGCTTGTACAGATGTCCTGCCTCACCTCGGAAGACACTGGGCACTGGCTTCCTAGTTGATGCTCAAGAAAAAAGCACATGCACTGTGAGAGATACAGAGTGATTAGTTACATTTGGCAAAAATTAGAATAACACAAACACCTGCTCCAAATATTAAAATATGAAAAAGTTTACCCACTAAAGATAGAAAGGCAAAATTTTCAGTTAGGCAATTGCAAACTAGATCCTCAAAAATGAGCAATTGTGGAGTAAAGGAAGAAAACATCCAGTAATGCATCCAGTCTTATTTACCAGATAATTTTAGCACAAATCTTGCACCTTAAACTAGTTTTGAGAGATGTCTCATCCAGCTCCGAAATTTAGGGTTTATTTCCCAAGGATAGTAGAAGAGTGGCTTTAATTATTACACTGAAAGTATAAATATTTATATGTTTAGTAGCTCAGCTTTGAGACGTTCAACCTAATGACACATTATTTTGAATATACACTATTTGTCTGAGAGAAGAGTGTCTCTGAGGAATTTCCTAAAGCGTGGATCTAGAATTGATGTGAAAGAAAGTTTTATGAATTAATCCAAACACGTTCAGGTTCATCTTAAAGCTATCATCTTAAAGCATCTCTTCTCTAACACCTAAGGGAAAGGGATTCTCCACCTAATGCTGAGAAAGGGAAGGTCTTCCTGGCAGCTGGGTAAACAGTTTAACCAGTGGGTAAGGTGCCAGAAGATTCTCTGTCCTGGTTACTACAGTTTTTGTCAATTCTAAATGAATTCCCTTATTCTTTGTCTACAAGCATGTCACCTATTTAAATAAGTCATCTGCCTTGAGGAGTATAAACCAGGAGTGCACAAACTCACATGCCTGCAGGCAGACCGCCCCTAACACCAGCCGGGCCACAGCCTTGGGCTGCCCCCGCTCCATCAGGCACGTGCAGTGCACACGCATGTCCAGGCCCCGTCCACGTGCATCCCCCAGTGTCTCAGCCATGCTTCAAACAAGCCATGCACTCTGCAGTGCTGTCATCCTTCTGGGGGACAGTCCTGAGAGGAGGCCCTGGCACACTCTGAAAGCAGGCAAGATCTGTTTTGTTACAGAATCCTGGAGTCCTGGTACCCAGTGTATGATCCAGAAGGGAAACGGGGGCTCTGGTTGAACAAGTGCTTTTTCATACTTCTCACTCTGTGAGGAAATGAGTACCTCGGGAATTTGCAAGAGACACTGGGGAGAGGTTGGGACTGTGGTGACTTGCAAACTGCGTACCCAGTCAAGGGAGCAGCCATTGCCCAGCTCTAGCTGATTATTACCAAATATTTCAAGAGAAACTAGAAATCCACATTTCTATAAAATCTCCCTATTTAAAAACATTGGCAATTAATTTTAACAATTATTAAACAAAGTACAGGTCAGTACTGTGCAGGAATAATAAATGGGTCTGCAGACCAGGAGCAGCCCCTGGCCAGTAGTTGACTGTTCCAGGCAAAACCATCTCGCCTAGAGGGCATTATTGACGACTCCTGCCTTCCCAAATGGGGACCCTCTCCCAGTCAGCACAGTGATGATTTCCAGTATCTTAACCTAAAAATTAATTATTTGGCTTGAAGAGATGTATGAATTCTGTACATCCATTTGCATGTGCACCAGAAGGGTGAGTCAGGGATACTGGAAGTTAGTGAATTTAAAAAAAAAAAAAAGAATTACACATGGTATTTAGTCACTTTATGACGTTTTACCATATTATTCTAAAACAACACTGTTCATGCCCTGCATGAGGAAGGGTTGTGGAGAGTAGTCTCTTTTGGATCTAGAGTCAGCTGAGTAGAAAAATGATGTGGAGTCAATTCTATCCCTCAGAGTCAATCACTGGAAGTCTTCCTAACTCCCTGATTTGAAATGTGCTTGTGTTGTTAAAGATGAAGAACTTTGTCCTAGAGGTTGAAAGAGAAGTCCAAACGCAGTAGAAAAGTATCTGTTCGTGTATTTGACTCTCTCGCTGACCCAGTGACCATTCACGCTGACTTAGTCGATGATTTTCTTTCTCCCTCTAGAACCTGGGGCATAGCCACTCCCAGCCATTTACTGGAAAGACAGATAATTTTTCTTTGTTGCCGCTTTACTGACAACCACAGCTCTCAACCCCCTAAAATATGACAGCCAGAAAATGAGATCTCTCTTCTCACTGCCTATGACATTTAGTTACTGATTTGGTCCAATAACTCAGGGAGATTTTCAATTTAATGTTGCGGCATAATTGTTTGTTTTTCTTCTTCCTGACTATCTCTAATCACTTTATTTCCGACTTGCACAAGGACTGATGAAGGACACTTGCGTCACCAAGACAATGACGGCTTGTCGGTGGATGATGTTCTCCAGCAGGGAGGGCGCATTTTACAGGCAGTTTTAAGTTCTGTTTGAAAAGAAGGAAAGACTTTGACATTGACATGTTATTCTTTTATGACTGAGTACATTTCTTACAGGTGAAAAGCATCCGTTTGTTTTGTTTTGGTAAAACTTGATTAATTAAATCTTAAAGAAAAATTCAAATTTCTCAAATGATAATAAGCAGCAGCCTGGGTCTTATTCATTCTGTAATTACAAACAAGAAATGAATACATTTTTCTAAGGCCATTTTTAAATCCGGGTAAATGAATAAATGCAGCTCCTTTTTCTCTAGGTATCAGTATAACAAAACATCTCTTGTAGTCTGTGTTCTTTCTTCCTGATCTTTGAAATGAAATGATTTTCGAAATGAAATGATTTTTCATTGCAGAATGGAATTGCAGCTTATAAAGTTAAGAGACTTCATTGGAACGTTTGCTAATTATTTCTAACTTGCCACACAAGACACCTTCCAGAGTTCTAAATAGGAGGCCATATCTAGAGACTCAAAAAGGAATCATTAATTGTGATTACTTTCCATCTTATTATTCCTCTGTTCCATAAACATATTTTGAGTACACTAATGAAATTGTAAGATGGGGATGAAACAGTGCTATTTCTAATTACAGTATTCTAGGTGCCCACTTCAGTTCTTTGAATAAGAATACGAAAACCTAGGTGTTAAATTAAAATGACAAAATTCTTTCTGGATGACAGATCAATTTTTATTTTAAAACCTAGCTTCTCTTGGCTGCCAACTTTGTATCATTTCTCCCTGTAAGTATGCTTGCTTTCTCATGGAAGTATTAGTTTGGTTGTCTGGTTGATAATAGAGTGTATTTGTAATAATATGGTATGTAAATGAGCAAGGCCCCAACACCTCCCTTAGAGATTCAAAATTCATCATTCCTTAGCCTGATGTCACTGTTGGATTGAATCCCAGAGTGAGCAGACTACTTTAAGAAGTATGTGTCCCACCTACACGAAGTGAATTGACAGATAGGATAGGATAACAGAATATTACAAAATTAAATAAAACCGTAGCTCTTTAGTAAAATCATGATAGGTCACTTTACATGGGCATCCCTTGTCTGTTAGCCCCACTTACAATACCTCTACAGCAGCATTTCTCAAAGTATGACCTGAAACCTCATCCAGATTCCTGTGCCCAATTTTCTCTATATCTACTGAAATAACTTCCCATGGGTGGACCTTGAAGATGCATACCTTTTACAAGTTCTTTAAGGAATTCCAATCACAGTACAGTTTAAGATTCTGTCCACTTGTTTCTTGATTTTCCTCGATCAATTATTATTATGCAACTAAGAAGCTTGATTTCTAAGACTAAGCAATGTCCTGGGGTTTACAGTCTAAACGAGAGGAAGATACAAACAAGTAGTAGCACAGAGGGAATTAATGAGAGGTTTTACTTGTGTTTGCTGTGAAGTGTGGAATGGAGTCAAGGTGTGGGGGGCTCCATAGCCAGGTATGTAGGCCTTCAAATGCTCTGCACGTCTGGGAGGAATGGACGCCAGTCAACCAGTCTTGTGACAATGTCAGGGTCTAGAATAGTGCCCAGTACACAGGAGGCACTCAACAAGACCCTTGTTAAATAACCGAGTGCCTGTGTACTATGTATATTCCAGGGGAGCCCTGCCCAGAAAACGGGAGAAGTCCAGGCTCCGTATCAACCCACCACAGCTCTCCACGCAGTGACTACGCAACCTACACCAACAGCAACCACGCTGCCCCCGGTAGCAACGCCTCTCCCCCCGAAGGCTTTGCCTCCCACAGCCTGCAGACCAGCGATGTGGTCATTCACCGCAAAGAGAATGAAGGCTTTGGCTTTGTCATCATCAGCTCCCTGAACAGGCCTGAGTCTGGATCCACTATAAGTAAGTGACCGCTTCATCTGCCTTTGAGTCAAAGGTCTTGTTTTTATTTGTTCTGTTGGTAGGGATACTGGACAAGCAGATCAGAGGACTGTTGTAGACATACTGCAGAGCCTGAAAGTCACAGGGTGTGGACATAAATAAGGCTTCCTTAACACTGATTAGCCAAATGCTGTTGACCTTTGGCTCAGGAAAAATGCAAGACCACAACTAATGCCCCCCCCAAACCCATAACTCCCATAAAAGCTCTTCATTCTTTTTAAACTGGGAAGAAAATAAAACAGAGTGATGTGGGAGTGTTGATGTGTGGGGCACTCCTGTTTGATAGAATGAAACCAGACATTCAAAGGATCTGGGGGAAAGCAGTCCAGGCAGAAGCCTTAAGATGGGAAGGAGCTCAGCATTCAGGAAATACACAGAAGCCCAGGGTGGCTGTGGAATAGTGAGCAAGGGAGAGCAGCATGAGACCCAGACTTACAACTAGGCAGGAGCCTGGGCATGCAGGGCCTCATACGCTGGTGGGAAGAAGTCTGGATTGTAGTCTAAGTCCATGGGAACCACTGGAGCATTTTAAACAGTGGACAGAAATCCAACTAATATCTTTAAAAGATGAGTCCAGCTGCTTATAGAAAATGAAATCAGAGGGAAAAGGGCAAGAATGGAAGCACGAGACAGAGGAGGCCATTAAAACAGCCCTGTGAGTCCAGAGATACTGTGCCTTCCCCTGAGGTAGTGGCGGTGGGTAGGGGGAGAAGTGGATGACTTCCGCTTCTGGAGTTCCTCCAAATCTTAGGTTCTATAAGTCTGTACAACAGGTGACGTCAGAGGTCATGTTTCTCTTCCAATCAGTCATCTTTGTAGTCTCAGGTTCCTTGGCGGTTTTGCTTTCGGCAACACTATTCCAGAAGTCACTCAGCAGCCAGCAAGCAGTAGGACAGAAGAGGCAACTTTTTCTTTTTCACATTGCAGTGGTTTAGCCCAAAATGTTGTGGATAGAAACACCACAATAGAGAGCATTAAGAGAAAAAATAATTGACTCATGTTGTGGTCCTAAAATTCTTATAAATTATGGTTGTTTCCAGCACATGGGAGGTATCAAACATTACTCAAGAAATCAAATGATTGAGAATGCATAAGAACTGTTCATGATAAAGTTAATGTTATCAAAACACCACCAGAACTCAATGGAGAGAATTGCCCTATTTAGCTTTGACAAATTCAAGAATGAAAACTACAGAAGCTTTAAACCTTGGTGAATATGTGCAGAAGCTAAATTACGTACATCTGAAAGTACAGTTTTTCTTCATGATAAGCTGAAGAAATAAATCCAATCTTTAAGCATAAAGTAAAAGCAGGATTCTGTCAGTACGATGGATTCACCAAGATTAAGGGACGCAAGACTAAAGATTTTCATGAATTATATAAACAGCCTTCCAATAATTTACACTTGGAGAGGATATTCAAAGACAGTTTTTGTAGCTATTCTAGTCATTCAGATTGTTTATTGGGGCAGCATACTAAAAGGACTGAAATAAAAATAAAAAGTGTACTACCACAATGAAAGTGTTGAGCATGTATTTAAGGTCCCAGCTTTATTTAAAGTGTGACAGCATTATTGCTAAATGTATAGGAAAAGGTGTATGTGTGTACACACATGCACTTCCTACATAAGGAAACCACAAATGCTTATTACAAATAAAATCCATATATAGGTATATTTGGAAAACAACAGGTGCAAATGCTGACAATTAACATGTGAATCTTTCTTCCTACCAAGAGACATTAGACTGACCTCAAAAGAATAATTTTACCATTTTCCAAATGGTATTACATTGGTCCCCTCTTATCCGTGGTTTCCTTTCCACGGTTTCAGTTACCTGTGGCCAACCATGGTCCAAAAATATTAAATGGAAAATTCCGGAAATAATTTGTAAGTTTTAAATTGTGCACCATTCTGAGTAGCATGATGAAATCTCTTACTGACCTGCCCAAAACATGAATCATCCGTTTGTTCAGCGTATTCACACCCGTATGTGCTACCTGCCCACCCTCTAGTCTCTTAGTAACCATCTCAGTTATCAGATCAATTGACGAGGTATCGCAGAGCTTGTGTTCAAGTAACCCTTACTTTACTTAATAATGGCCCCAAAGCACAAGAGTAGTGATGCTGGCATTTTAGAAAACTGAAATAGAAGCCATAAAGTGCTTTCTTTAGGTGAAAAGGTGAAAGTTCTCAACTTAATAAGGAAAGAAAAAAAATCATATGCTGAGGTTGCTAAGATCTACGGTAAGAACGAATCTTCCATCCATGAAATTGTGAAGAAGGAAAAAAATTCGTGCTAGTTTTGCTGTCACACCTCAAACTGCAAACATTACGGCCACAGTGCTTGATAAGTGCTTAGAGGAAAAGACGTGGTGTATGTGGGGTTCATACTATCCGTGGTTTCAGGCATCCACTGAGGTCTTAAAACGTATCCCCCGAGGATAAAAGGGACTACTATATTTTACATCACCCTAGAGAGTGGAAGTATATTCTAGAGTTCATGATGGTTCCTGGTTTCTTTTTTCATGTATTCATTTCTTTTCAGTTTTAGGAGTTTGGAACACAGGTTGCCCCCATGTTCTGTGGAAAGAGCAGCTAGTACAGCGACGGCCTGTAGCGTTTATAGTATATAATTTGCAACATACACCTAAAAGGTTCCTGGACTTGATGCTGTTTCGTGCTTAACTTCTGTAATAATTATGAGCTCTAATTCTGAAGAGAAATGCTAAGTGCCTCATGAGTGGTTAAGAGCCATCCTGTGCCACATCTCCGTCATCAGAGTATCAAGGGTTCTTGGGCTCTGTGAGACGGGGAGATACTCTCAGGTCCTCCAGAGTCACAGCCATTCCCAGGGCTTGTGTCATTTTTCTCTTCATGCCTTACCCGAGCCCAAGGATCTTGAACACATTCGTGGTTTTCTCTTGGCTGCTCAGGCCTTTTCGTTGGCAGACAGAGCGCTGTTATGCCTTTGGTAGGGGCACCGTCACCTTTAGATGAGGGAGTGGTGTGGTTAACAGTCCAGATGCTACAATCATACTGCCTGGATTTGAAACCTGGCTCCATCGTTTACTAGCTGTGTGACCTTGAGGAGTTGTGACCTCTTTGGGCCTCAGTTTCCTTGGCTGTAAAGAGAAGATACTTTTAATACCTATATCGTGGGGTTGTTATGAGAATTAAATAAATTAGAACAGCACTAGCTCAGAGTAAGCATTAAATTTGTCATTGTTGCTACCTAGACTACCATCTCTACTAGGAATGATCTTTCCATTCTATCAGCTCACTCTTCTCAGATAGTGCAGAGTTCACACTGGCTGTCAGTTCAGTCACCCATTAGTCTGAGCCCCCCACTCTCCCAGAGCAGCTAATGGGGGGCAAATGAGCATCTCTGAGGCCCAGCACCCGCTTCCCACGTGCTGACCTTCTGGGAGCCCCATCTTCCCCACCACCCACCCCCTGCAGCCTGGGTCAGTGGTGGGGGCAGTTAGAGCAGTAGCCACCACACCAGTCCAGCTGAGTGTGCCTTTGCTGAGGCTTCAGGCTGGAAGTCTCTCCAGAATTCACTAGCCAATAACCTAGAAAAGTCATGGAAAACACCAAAATTCAGACTCAAGGCTGTCTTTTAGAACCTCACTGCAAACATTATGTCTCTATTGCATATATCAGAGAAAAGAGGAGAGATGGAGACCCCACATGTAAACCTCTCCACCCTACAGATAAAGAATTACCTTCCACAGCTTCCTCAGCCCAGGCAACAACTTTGCCAAGAATGCCAGAGGTTTAACCAATTGAAAACTTGGAAGTTTCTGGCTTATTATTGCCTGGCATTCAGTAGGGCTCTTTACCAAAGCCTCACTTTTTTTTTTTCAAAATATTATTTCCCCAGAAACAAAGAAAACAAATTTTTACATCAATTAATGTAACTAAGGAGCATACTGCTTCCTTCCAAAGCCGGTGACCCAGGAGGCCAACTATTGCTTGGGAGGAAACAGAACTTAGAAGCCTTCTATCTGAGTGCAGGAATATCTTTCTTGATTTAAAGTGAAAATAAGCAAGCTTCCTGAGCATTTTTGTCCCATTATCCAAAATATTAAGTATTTTTTTCAGACTGTAAAATTGGACCCAAGGGAAAACAAAGTGGTTTCCAGACCAGAGCCTCGGTTAAGAGTGAACTGTAATAGGCAATTGCATTTAAAAGTCTTTAAAAGATTCAAACAAAGATTTATATACAAAGATGTTCATTGCCATTTTATTGATAAACACAGAAAGTCGGACATAATGTCAGAAGCTTCTCCGAAACTGGAAACTTTGGTATTTTTGTGAAGTTCAAGGCATTTGCTGCCATTGGCTAACTGTGTCTGTATACACAGGATAAAGAAGACTCAGGTAGCCTTCTGACTCAGGGTGGATCAGATGCTTGCTCTATAGCAATGGCCCCATGGCCATGTGCAGTGGGGTTGCCAGCTTGGTCTTTGGGCCACCCCAGCTCAAAGTCTGAGTCCTGACTTCCAGGTTTTATTGCAGAGCTGTAACCTGTCCTTCCTGCTCACTACCCCTAAACCTGCTTTTGCACCAGAGGTTCCCAAGAAGGGCTTTGGCACAAATGATGAAATAAAAATGACCTTTAGTCTCCTGCTTTTCTATAATTTGTGAGGCAGGCTATGTTGGAATTTATGGGGTAGATGTACATGGGCAGATTGAACATCAGTGGTGGAGGCTGACAGCCTATTGTGGGAATTTACAAACTTAGATGCAGGCCCTTAGCAAGCTGAGGTAGAACATAATCAGGACAGCAGCCATAGCAGCAATGTAAGCAGTCAACAGTAGGGGAACCATCACGTCACCCCTTCCTTCCTTCATTAGTATTGTCCAAACAGTGTTGACTCAGTTTTCTGTGGGGGTGGGGGTGTGGCCTCAGGAGCTACAGAATCGGGCTGGGCCTTTCTGGAGGAGGGTGAGTGTGAAGCGGGCACCAAATATTGGGGTAAGTGAGGAGAGAAGCAAGATGACCGGATGGAGACTGAGGATGGGAGGAGGATTTGGTGATGATTCCAGATGTGTGTGTTGAGTGAGGGGGCTCTTACCTGTCCAAAGTGCTAGGTGACAGGCAGACGCCGCTGCAGGCAATCTGGGCAGCTGGTGAGGACTGGGGCCCTCAGGGAACCCCCTCAGCAGGCCAGAGTCCCCACCCTAGGAAGAGAGTCAGTGGGCCGGGAGCCCCTTCCCCCACACCCCCTTGGCCATTCATCGTTGGCCTTACCTTGTACTTCAGAAGCCTCTGCACACTCTTCAAGCCACTCTTGGCCTATGGAAGAGCCAAAAGAGAGGGGAAAACAAATGAAGCAGCACATCACTGGTCGGCATGCTCCTGGCTTCTTGACAATCTTTCAGCTCTGTACTTGTGCTGAAAATCTTGGTTTCCACATGTGTGCTTTCTCTGGCACCAGTTGGAGTACAGACTTAGCATCGCTGACTCTCCCTAAGGCCCACTGCAATTCTGTGTTCTAGGATGGAGTTAGTCATCTTTGGTAAAACACCCTGGCGACTTGCTCACAGTCCTTGATGATGTCCATAGGCTCTGGAGTTTAACAGTTATCCTAGGGATTCAAAAGCTTAGCTAACAGATGTTTTATGACATTTTTAAGCGTAGTTCCCTGAAAAGGATGAAATAAAACTGAACAAGCAGTGAAGCAGGTTAGGATTTTTCCCACCAAAACTCACCGCACCAACCATGCAGCCAGTGAGTAGTCATTTGAACCTAGGGGAGGTACAAATTAAAACCAAAGCCAGGGTTCCTATAGTCTTGCCCTAATACGAGGAGATTAACACCAATGAAAAGTGCATCAGACAACAAGCCGGAGCTCACTCCAGCTTATCCACTAACCACTGTGTCCCTTGAGCAAGCTAAGGGTCTTTCTCTGCCCCTTCCTCGTCTAAAATATAAGTGAAGACGGTCTTTACAGCCTCTTCCAGCTCTAAATTATATAATGCCATGAATCGGCATGGAAAATGAGGTAGTAGGTTAGTTTTGTCTGTGTGTGAAAAGCCTTGGGTAGATTGGAGGCCTGGATCATATTTTTCGTTGGCTTAAGCTATTTTAAAGCTTATAACTTCCATGTTTGATTATGTTTTTGAAAGTTGCTCCTAACACTTTCAATTCTTTTGTCCTTCTCAACATCTGCCAAGAAATGATCTGAAACAAGCACTTAAATACACTAAAGCAGCTCGCCTTTTAAAAAAATGTAAGGCGGTGTTCTGCTCCCTTTTCACTTCACAGCACATTGTAAAACAATCACACTTGTATGACACACTGAAAGAAAGGAAGGAGGCTGCTGGAGGCAAAAGGCAACCTCCTCAGGGGTCTCCACCCCCGAACCTCACCCTCCCCTACTCAGGAGGCAATGAGGAAAAGGTCTCGGCACGCCTGGAACCCAGCACAGTCCTCTGAGTGGCCTGTGGTTACAAAGGCCTGCCCTAAAGTGAAACCTCCGAATATCAGCGACCAATGAGTGCCTCACCTTACATGTTGTTGTTTGGGTTGTGGCAGTGGATTTTCTTCAAACCTCCTTGTTAAAATTTGTTCACAGATCACCTTAAAAACACAGATCATTAGTGCCATTGGTGCTGATGCTGGGACCTTGACCTTCAGTAAATCATTGTAAACTTTGACCTATCAATGCTCCATCCACAAAAGGCACTGCTGGAAAGTTACTTAAGTCTTACCCATGCAGTCGAACAAAGGAATTAGAAAGTGAATGTCATTCCTCTCTTTCTCATTAGTTTGCAAAAGTAGGTTTCCTTTCAGAGTTCTTAACCAGCTTTGTAACATGTTGTGTTCCCTCAATCCTTAAATGAATCTCTTCTGTGGATCCTTCAACGACACAGAGCTTTTGCTCTGAGCTTTATGCTGATAACAGCTCACTCAGGAGGCACGATAACATTGCCCACACCGTTAATGTGAGCTTTTATAGCAGAAGAAAGGCGGGAGGGCGGGACACTATATAAAAAGCCAGTTTCCCTCCAAATATCTGGCTTCTAGATATAATTCAGGAAACCATAAAATAAGCAAATGTCTTCATGATCTTTTGGAAAATCTGCATCTACAAAAAACATAAGATTGTGGTCATAGTCTGCACTGGTGTACATATGTTTTAAATCAAATCAATCTTTCCACATCTATTGGTGTGACTGACTTTCTGCTTCATGAGGTGGCTGGGGCTAGGGTAGGAGTGGAGTGCAGCTGCTAATGATGCAAAGTGCATCAAGAAAGGCGCCACTTTCCATGTGCAATCCAATCTTCCTCAAACGATTGCTGATTATAACATCCCTGATACAAATATCTGCAGGGCACAGTTCAAACACACCTCTCTTACTTCCAAGACCCAGGTAATGTAGACACAACCACCTTTTACCATCAGCTCCTCCAAGTTCCATTCCATCAAAACTAGGTTAGTTACCCCTGAAGACAACTTTTGCTTTGTTGTCCCAGGGCCCATGTTTTGCCTGCTACCACTTGGAGTGCCTCATCTTATCCAATAATAACTTCTATCAAATTTTCTCCCAAGTACTATGCTAAGAATCTTACATTGTATTTAATTTTCACAGTAACCCTATGAGATAGAGACTACTGCCCAAACAGGAAACGTCTCTCACAAGTAGCTCAAAGATCTCTTAATCTCTTAAGAAGACTCTGCCTGACCCCTCACCCTTCTCCCTCAAGTGTTTTCTCTAATTCTTGTATGGAATTCTTGTGTGTAAACCCCTTGCTTACTGATCCATGACTTCCCTTCTATTATGTCTATTTTTACTATCTATTATTGTCTTTTTACTTTTCATGTGTTTATGTTTTGCTTCCCCTCAATAAATTTTAAGTTCCTTAAGAGCAAGAAATAATGATATTTCTTTGAATCCTTCCCAGTTCCAGGTAGCGTGCTTTTCAAGAATTTGTCATGTTAATTCGTGTTGGTCGGGTTGGATTTGATTCTCATGTAGTGATCAAGCACTATCTTCACCAAAGTGAAGTGTGACTGTTCTCTGCTCTAGCTTTCCCTGCACCTAAACCTAGCTGTTCCATCCCTCCAAGGCAGCAAGACATGTCTCTGAGAATGAGCAAAGCAGCAGAGGATCAGTTAGGGGAAGGAACTGTCCCAAAACGGTCCTTGCCCAGCAAGAGAAATTGCACTATAATAAAGTGGAACTGAAGCAATGTCCCAGAATACAGATTTCCCATCAGTTGTTCTCAGCCTGAGTAAATGATTCAGTCACCAGCCCAGGGCCTGGTGAAGTCTTAGATGAGAGTGCCCTCTAAGAAATCAGGCATGGGGGAGCCATCTCTGTGCCTCTGGGCGGCCCCTCTTGTTGTAAGCATCTGGGTTGCAAAGCCCTTGTCCTCTGAAGGGCCAGGCTGCCAGCCCAGTGTGCTCTCTGATTCACCTCCTCCCAGCACTGACTATTCCTGGAATCGCCATCCATCTGTGTGAGCACCACCTCAGCAATAATTATAGCGTCCTAAACAGGAAGGTTTGGATGGCATCCCAAGCTCGTTAAAAAAAAGTATTACTTCAGATCATTTATTCATTTCACAATCCTCATTAACAAAGCAACCTATTTCAGTGAACAGCTTCTGAATCGCATTACTTCTTTATAGGATCATACCCAGCTAAAACCAGGAGAAACAGGACCCTGTGATTAAATTTCACTTTTTCAATCCTGAACTTGACTAGTTTTGTTCCCAAATTGGGTCCAAATTGCCTGGCTGTCTGGGTCCTACCAGTAAGCAGACAAGCAAACAAAAAAAGATTTTGCATCAAACTCTGAGTACTCTGATATCTGAACATTGAAGCTTCTATTAAGTAAAATGGAAAGATGAATGGCAACATTTCACTCTCTTAGCACTAACAAATTTACAGATCATTAAATTGTAAGAGTAAGTCCACAAAGAAGCATCATCATTTTTATTTATTCTCAAGAAGAGGAGCAATGCAACCTATCAAAACATCTGTGAGTGCTCACAGTGCATTTTTTTTAAATTCTAGACCATTTTTCTTATTGTTTGAGTGGAGCTCATAAATCATAAGTTTTCCCCACTAGAGAATCATTTTTCAGGAGGATTTTTATTATTGTGTTCAAAGACACTCCAGACAGCAGCAGAAGGTGGATGTGTGGCGTCTTCTTACCTTCAGCTATTTCATTGTCTTGAGAGCTCGTAAATGGGTGCTCAGTGGCTGTTTCCTCTGGGCTTATGTCCTGCGGCATCTTGTTATTCACTAGAAAGTACGGGGAGATTGTGACTGCAAAGAAAGCCCAGACTCCATGTACAGGATCACCCTCTACCAGTGGAAAATGCCCATCACTCTCCCATGGGGTTCAACCGAATTCCGCACCTGCAGGTCACTTTTGCAGAAGACACTTTTTCTTTATAATCTATTCAGGACCTCATGTTGGATTAAATTCTCTGTGATTTTATTTTTCTTCTTTTTTCCTAACAATCAACCACATAAGAAAAGCTGGTTCCACATATACAACCATTTTAAAAGCTTGTTGTTAAGTGAACACAGTACTGTTATTTATCACCATTTTTCGGCTATGTTGAAGGAGCGTTATAAGGGGATATTTTTCCCATTTGGACTGGGATAAATAGCATTTCTCTTCAAGCCCCAGCATTCACGAAGGACTCAGGGAATACCTCTACCCAAACTCCTTCCTTTCTCACCAAATCCTGGGAAAAGCTCTTTTTACTTGTTCATTTGACCACCAATAATTTTGTAATTTAAGCTGGGTTTGTTCCCAGCCAAACTATTGCCAGTATTTGGTTAGTATCATTTCTAGAGTTTAATCAGTCGGCCTTTTCTGAGTGATGATCACTAGGCGTTCCTGAAGTGTATACAGAGCCAAAGTACATTAACTAAATAGTGGGGCCTGCTATTGGCATTTTCATTTTCCAGTCTGGTCTCTTCCAGATCTTATTTCTCTAAGTTAGGCATCACAACATCACAGAGATGTTAGGCACCTAAAGAACCCATCTGCTTTCAAGGGTGAAGTGCCCAAAGCTTTCTGTTCAGAGGCTGTTCATCATAAAGATGTATATTTATGGATTCATCATGGGAGGAGGGTCTTCCAGTAAGCAAGGAGGAGCACATAGTTTAAAAGGTTTTGCCCTATGGTTTTCTGGCACAGAGCGGTTGAGATAATATGAGGCAGAAGAATATTCCGACTTAGAAATCTTCATTCAAATGCTTTTTAGAATTGCTAGATGAACAGCAAGATGAAAAATAGCTCACATTCCTGTAGGCACTTGATGAAATTAAAATACAATAAAACCTGGTGGCCAAGTGTCTTAATCCGTTCAAACTTCTATAACAGAATACCATAGACTGGCGGCTTGTAAACAACAGAAATTTATTTCTCACAGTTCTGGAGGCTGGGAAGTCCATGATCAAGGCACTGGCCTTGCTTCAGCATTTGGAGAGAACCAGCTTCCTGTTTCATAGACGACCATCTTCTCACTGTGCCCTCACATGGTGGAAGGGGCAGAGGAGCTCTCTGGGGTCTGTCTTATACGGACACACTAATCCCGTTTTTGAGAACTCCACCTTCATGACCTGAAGACCCCACTTCTAAATATCTCCATGTTGGGAAATCGGTTTCAGCATATGAATTTGGGGAAGACGCAAGCATTCAGTCTATAGCATCAAGTTAGCCACTGATATTGAGGCTCCCTGGTGCTGTGTGGCTGAGAGGAGGCTGGCAGGCTTAGGTCTCAGCTCCAGTCGATGTATATGATCCCAAGCTTTAAAGCAGGCCTCCAGGTACCTAAGTTCATATCCTAGCTGAATTTATACACAACTGTATTTTCACTCGTGAGAGACTAAGGCAAGCTGATACCCAAGTGTGCTTTCCAGATATAAAACTTGGATCCATCAGACCCTCCCTACTGCACTGCTAATGCCTTCATTGAGGTTCTAGATTAGCACTGTGCAGTAGAACTCTCTGCAGTGATGGCAATATTCTCTTCTGCACTAGACAATACTGTAGCCAGCACTTGAAATGAGGCTAGTGTGGCTGAGGAATTCAATTTTTAATTGTCTTTGATTTCAATTAATTTAATTTTATTTATTTATTTATTTTTTTCCCCAAAGCCCCAGTAGATAGTTGTATGTCATAGCTGCACATCCTTCTAGCTGCTGTATGTGGGACGCAGCCTCAGCATGGCCGGAGAAGCGGTGTGTCGGTGCGCGCCCAGGATCCGAACCCGGGCCGCCAGCAGCAGAGCGCACACACTTAACCACTAAGCCACGGGGCCGGCCCTTTTCAATTAATTTAAATAGCCCCATTTCAATTAATTTAAATAGCCCTCTGGGGCTAGTAGCTACCATGTTGGACTGCACAGCCCTGGAGTATGGTAATGGCCTTTAAGTGCCCTCCTTGCCTCCAGCCTTCTCCCCACCCTACTCTCCTTCAGTCCACCCTTCACACTGTCACCATGGTGCTCTTTCTAAAACAACAAGTCTGATGATAGCCCTTAACTTTCCTAATCCATTAGTGGCTCCTCATGTGGCTGTGAAATGAATTCCAAGCCCCTAACACAACCAATAAGGCCTTTCATGGTCTATTCCTTCCTACCTTTATCCCAACAGCATCACTGCGGTCTGTGCTCACTGCCCTCCCACACCCACAACACAGACTTTGCCAATCCACAGATCTGTGCCTTTGTAGTACACATCCTTTCCCCATCCTTGCCCACCTGGAAAAGTCCTGTTTATCCTTTAAAATGCAGGCTAGACAGCATTTCCTCTCTGAAGCCTTCCCTGACCCCTTCCACTCTCCCCTTCCCACCTCCTTTCTCCTGCTTATTCGACATCAGTTCTTTTTTACTTACAACCATTTATTTCCATCCAAAACCCTCTCTCTATCTCTCCCTGCTTTTTCACTGTTTCTCTAATCTTTAAAGTTATTATGAACAGTAAAATTTGCCCTTTTTAGTCTACAGTCTGTGAATTTTGACAAATGTACTTAGTTATGTAACTATTGCCACAATGAAGTCAACCCCTCCCAGCAACCATAGATTTGTTTTCTGTTCTATAGTGTTGCCTTTTCCTGTAGAAATGGAATCATACAGAATGTAGTCTTTTGAGTCTGGCTTCTTCCACTTAGCATAATGCATTTTAGATTCATCCATGTTGTTTTATGTAACAGTATTTGGTTCCTTCTTAATTGCTGAATGCTATTCCATTATGTGGATGTACCATAGTTTGTTTATCCATTCCCCAGCTGAGGCACATTCAGGTTGTTTCTTGTTTTTGGTGATTATGAAGAGAGATGTTAAAAACTTTTCATGTAGGTTTTTGTGTGAAAATAGGTTTTCATTTCACTTGGGTAAATACCTAGGAGTGGGATTGCTAGTTCATATGGTACCGCTTTCCAAAGTGGCTGTACCATTTTATATTCCCCTGTATGAGAGTTCCAGATGCTCCACGTCCTTAGAGTATTTGTATTTTCAGGCTCTGTTGTTTTTTGATTTTAGCCGTTCTAATAGGTATGTAACGGTATCTCATTTTGGTTTTAATTTGCGTTTCTTCCCTGAAGCCTAATGATATTGAGGACCTGTTCATGTGCTTCCTGCCATCCTTCTGTCTTCTTGGTGAAGTCCTTTCTCACTTTGCTCTCTTCCTTCTGGAGTGGAATTGGTATTTCCCTGTGGACAATAAAACACACTTTGAGGCTCTTCAGTTTTTCTTTCTTCATTTCTCATCCATTTCTCATGTTAGAGTAATGAAAATCATTTCATGATGATGATCTCAGGTGAAATTATTGTGGAGACATATGTCTGCTTAGTAAAAATGAAAACATATATAATTACTATGCTCTAAAATACAAGGGGTGAGAGAAAATACACGTAAGCAGAAATCCAAATAAAGTTAAAATGTGCAATATTTGTATAAGATAAAGATAAGAAAGAAAAACTATATGCAGTGATGGTTTCACCTTTCAAATAAGGAAATTCTGACATGATTTATTTGGCCATTCAGAGGTCACAGTGCAAGTTGTTTTCAAAGTTAATACATGATCAGGATCTTCTAGGTCCTGAACACTTTGCTTAGGGGCCTTTTCATATTGAGTTTTATTCAGTCATGCAAAATTGCATTATTTCAAGTTAAAACACAATATATCCTGTTAGTGGAACTTTGGCTTCTATGAGAAACTGCAGAGCCAATAAATATTCATGTAATCTTCTGGATAACATATTGAAAAGGACAGCTGGCTCAGGAGGGATCATTTGCTTGGGTTAGTATCTGTTTCCATTTATATTAAAAAAAAATATTGCAATAAGTTATTATCTACCGGAGGGCTTAGGGGAATACAATGAAAAGCTGATATTGTACCTGATTGCTTCTGACATTTACCTATTGTAACAGGGAAACTGTGTGAAGATAGCCAAGTGACTTTTTACAAAACACATTTTCAGAAGCTGTAAAAGGAAAAAGGAGATGGCAGAGATAGAATTCACTGCATCTGTAAAAATGAGAAACACGACTTGTCAGCAACACCTGCTTGTAACGATCAACCATTTCTACTGGGCCTGCTGAGAAATTACTGAAGCCAAGTACATTGATGGGTGTAAAGTCGCAAAAGGCAGTTGAGAGAGACAAAGGAGAGAAAGAAAGTATGGTTTTATTGAACAGTTTTAACCCAATACCTGGGGTTGATGAAATGTAATTTTATGACATTTTCTAAACTCTTGAAAAGAAATCAATTGTCTTTTATATTTTTGTCTGTCAGGGCTACAGGAGACAATAGGACTTTTAAAGTTTGGGTATATAAATTATTGATAATTTTTTTTCCAATTAGATTCTAAATCTCTAACTTGTACACCAAAATATTGATTGCAACAACTGATTTAAACTTATAGAAGATATTTCCGGTTTCTAATTGATGGTGGTAAAGTGATAACATGCTTATCTCCTCCCATCTCTTAGACACCAATAAAATGGTAGTAAATGAAGAAGAAAGGAATGGGCATGAGTCAGGGAGATATTTTCAAGACAAAAAAGTGGGAACTCATTTTGCAAGACGGAGGAAACCAAAAAGAGAAATGGATAGCACAGATCCACTCGTTTCTTTAGAAACTCAGAGCAGTTCAAACTTAAAAAGCTCAAGACAGAATGGAACACAACCACCATGACCACCAGATGTGAAATTTTTATTTTTAAAATAAAAAAAAAGCAAACAAACTAAAATTAAAGAAAAAAATGGAGATAATTCAAGGAACTAAAGAAAGCTTCAAAAAATGTCTCATGTATATACATAGAGAGATATGAAAAGATATTACCATCATAAAATAAAAATAGAATGCTATAAAAAAGAATAATATGATTAAAGAAAGAATTATTAGAAATTGAAAATATGGCTGAAATTAAAAATTCAGTAGAAGGATTGGAAGGGTAATGTCACATGTAAAGGGCAAAAGAGTACAAGGAACTCTCACAGGAAGTAGGACAAAAAGAAACAAGTCTGAGGGAAGTGATAGGACAATTATCACATCAATCCAGGAAGCCAATATCTAACTAATAAGAGTTTCAGAAAGAGACCAGAGTAACAGAAGGGCAGTTATCAAAGAAACAGAATAATGAAATTTCCCAAAACCAAAACTAAAGGAAACAATTCTCCATACTGAGAAAGAACCACACCAAAATACATCATTTCGAAACTAGAGCACAAAAATTTCAGGGACGAAATTACACATTTCCAAAAAGAAAAGGAAAAATAGATTGCATACAAGGAAGAAAAATCCTAATGGGTTCAGATCTCTCATTAGCAACACTGGATGCTAGAAGACAATGGAGCAATGACTGCAAATTTCTGAGGAATAACAATTTTTCTGTCTAGAATTGGATGCTATCTAGAACTCCAAGCTAGAATTCAATCAAATGAGAACGTGAAAATAAAGACATTTTCAAACATTAAATACTGAAAAATTATTTTCTCCCATGCATGAGTTCTTAGGAAGATACTGTAGGATATGCTCCAGCAAAATGAAAGAGTGAATCAAAAACGATGATGCAGAGTTATGAAACCAAGCATCTCACATTGTAGAATGCAACAGGAACCCCTGAATGACACTGAGCAGCAGACTTGAGAGCAACCCATCTCTGGGCTCAAGTGAATAGATGACTTGACCACTTTGGGGGAAACAACTAAGGACGTAGAGATAGTATATCATGGAAGCAAAAAAAAATAATGCAATCAGAAACACTGATTTGGGGTGGGGAGGGAGGAAAAACATACAAAAAAGAAATGAAATCACAAAACACTCCAGTGAGCAATATTTACAGGGTAAAACTTTAAACAGTGATAACTGGCTTAACTGAAAATTGTGATAAAACTATATTGGAATAGGAGAGGTGGTAGGGCAAGGTAAGAGTGCTAAATTCTCTATCATAATAGGAAGTCAACAGATTTGACTCAGTTGACAAATTGAGAAACAGACATATAAGAATATAATTTAGAAATGTGAAGAAGAAACAGCTGAAAGATTTAAAATGTTTGCCTTTGGATGGTAGCACTGGAGAGGATGGGGAGAATTAGGGCAGGAGACTAAGGCTTTTCATTATAAGCATTTTGGTTTCTTTCACTTTTTTTAATTTGTGCATAAATACCTCAATTAAATTGTCTTGGTTATAAGAGATTTCTGAAAGACTATGGTACTATTATTCTGTTTACTTTACCCTCTTTTACATCATGATGTAAATTTTGAAATTTTTACCCAATTTTCTCATTTTGTAGAATAATCCAGTATTTTCTAGTAATAATTTGATAAGCCCTCTGTAATAAATTATAAATAAAAAGAACCTCTTGTTCAGGCACTAAATTTGTCATTATAAAAGTGAGCAACTAACCGTTTGAAAGGTAGATTTGCATGTCTAGGGTGGGAGTATAATACCACATCTCAACCCTGTGACTGTTTTTAAAAAGGGGTAAAACAACTTGTTTTTCTGCTCTGCAGGAAAAAAAACCTTTATCATATTTTAATATCAATAACTCTAAGTTTTTTTCCATTATTACTGAATAAGCTTGCTGTTTGGTTATTTGTGAGCAAAACTTGCTAAAATCTAGACAGTTTTGCTCACTAAAATTACTCAAGTTGAGCAATACAGAATTTCACCTTCTACTCCTTGACTGGAAAATTCTGGATTGCTGATTTTACTGAGCGAGGATATGTGTATCCTTTTAAGGATCTTTGGGGGGAAATGCAAAAAAAAGCTGAATAGGGTATATATTTGACTTAGTGGGACCAGTCTTTGTATTAGCAACTTTCAGACCAAAGCAGGTAAAAAAGAATGTCCCAGCTACCTAGAAATTAGCAAGATGAAAAGTGACTTCTTGGGATAGACAATAAAATGAGAAGTATCTCTACAGAAGATAAGGGCTTAAGTATCTAGAAAGGGAACTGTTTTTCCGTTCTCTTTCTCTAGCTCCCTACAGCCCACACATATACTCTTCTGACTACCTACAAATTTGAGGATCATGACTATTCTGAAGTTTCTTTCGTTCCTGCCACTCTAATGTCTAGACATTTTGTCAGATTATAAGGGAAATAAATCATATCAAAAGAATACACAAACTCCTTGAAATGTGATGGTGTACATTAAAGTCTATTTAAAGAGAGATAAAGAAGAATATTTGCTTGTGGGTAACTCAGTAATGAGTGACTTACTACATAAGAATAATTCTCGCAACAGAACAAGAGGACTAAGGTAATTTTTAGGCCTCTCAAATCAATATATGAAGAATCAAGGATCTTTAAGAATATACTTAGCAGAAATTATTTGGACTGCCTCTTCTGTGATGGGCATGGGAATGAGAAATGCAGCCACCAGAGCAAGGGATTGTTTTCGCTCCTCGCTACCACTCTCTGTGATCATCTCTCTTGGTAGCTATGCCACATTCTCATCCACATCTTCCATTGCATACACTAAAAACAACGGTGTGATACGAGGAGGAAATGAGTATGGGTATATCTACATGGGACCAATCACATCATTTTCAGGGCTCAGTACAAAATGAAAATGTGAGGTCCTTGTTCAAAAATTATTACGAATGTCAGGATGGTGAGAGCAGACCATTAAACCAAACACAAGGCCCTTTTGAGCATGGGGACCTGTGTGACACACAGGTCACACACCTGTGAAACTGACCCTGTGCCTACAAGCCCACCAAACCTTTCCAAACAACAAAACCATTTAAACCCAGCCTTATGTCCCAGAATGGAACAGTCAAGTAATAGCTAATTACAATCCCTAATGCAATGAGATTTCTTTCGATTACCACTTCACTCTCAGCAAAATAAAAACATGCAAGATAAGATATGGCTAATGAGTGTTTCTTTCTCTCCAGCCACATACTTAATGCTTTCTATATGGTGCTTTCTGCCCTTGGAAACATGAGTTCAGCTGGGTTCCCAAATTGCCAGTGGGCCCCTCTTCCCATTCTCCCGTCTGACCATCTGCTTATTACCAACTGTAGGGTAACTAAACTTTCAGCCACAAGAGAATGACTCATGGGTGCTGGGGAAAAGAAAAAAGTGCACTCTTGGAATACGCAGTCCTTAAAACACCAGCTGCTCGATTTTGGGTCTTGCAACTCATTTGGCTATGAATTTCAGCGAAGATGTCTTCATTTTTGGAAAGCTTAATTTCACAGACTTCTAGAGGAAAACAAGTCACACGGTCTGCTTTTTCTTAATTTTACCACCATTTTTTTAAAATACCAAACCCATGTTTTTCTCACATCTTCACCCCCTGATGACCAAGAAAATCTCTTTTGAAGGACACTGTGTCACACTCCAGGAAGGGACAACATCAAGCTGAATGGGTTTGTCACCATAGAACATACTCTTTCAGGACTTCTAAGAAGGAGAGATGGAAAATAAGCAAGATTGATACTAGGCTCAGGTTTCCAAAGGCAGGAAAACAAATGAGGATTCTTCATCATGTATTAAAGAGATCGGACCACTCTGACAATTTCTCTGCTGTTTTTCCCATATGTACAGTGTCCATGTAGAGGAGCTGGGCTAAAGCATCTTCTCAGGGATCTCAGATAGGGAGGCAGTAATTGTGAGGGCAGGAGGAACTCCGCCTACAAAGCATCCTCTCCTTGTTTCTCTCTCCATGGATTTATAGAACCCTCTTTACCATGAGTTTTTTACTAAGTGAGCTGCCACTTAGCCTAGGGACAGTATGTTCTCTCTTACCCAGAATGACCTTCCTTTTTCTTACCACCTTGAGTCTACACTTGGACTCAGAAATTCACCCTCCTCTTTACTCTTGTTGCATGTTGCCTTTACCACGGATTTGTCATTTGTGTTTTGTTTTAAGTATTTTTATATGATTATCCCTTGTCTCCCCCACTAGACTGTCAGTTTCTTGAGGGCAAATACCGTGTGTTATTTTATTGTTGTTCCCCACTGGGCCTAGCAGGGTGCCTGTCACTCAGAAGATGCTATGCAGAAATGTATTGTTGATAGAGTAATTGATCCTCCTGCCCCAACCCACAATTTTAAAACTAAACAGTAAATAGTTTTCACAGATTGTTTTAAGAAAATCAACTGGAATCATCCAATTAAAAACTTTCTTTTCATATCAGGTCATAGATTCTAAATGCAAACTAACTTACCTTGCTTCTTTAAGCTAATGACATGTTGTTTAACCTTCACAAATAATGGAATTGTGAGCTAATGAGAGTTTATGCTATTGATTGCCTTTGAAGTATTTATTTTTGTCATGTTCATTTCAGAAACTTCTCACTTGTAAGTTTGACATGATTGATGCAGAATCCACTTTCCCTGTCTAATGCTTTCCTTCAAATACAACTCTGCTTTGTGGGATCTATTAACAAGGAGATAATTAAATGTAAACATGTCACAGGCTTTTCCCTCTCTGAAGTACAATACACAGAAAACAACAAAGAAATATAAAAAAAAAAAGTGAGGAGGTATCTACTGCTCCCTTCCCTGAGGATGGTAGAGCTAAGAATTTCAGGAAGAATCCATCGCCAAAAATTTCAGGAAGAATCCCTTGCCAAAGCAAGAAAAGTCCTCCAGGCAACAATCCCATCTTCTTTATGGGAACTGACCCAAGGTAGAACTCAATACGAGTTCATTGGTTGACCAATAGCTAAAGGAGCCTGGATGGACCATACGAAGGTCCCAGAAGAGAACTCAACAGCAAAAAGGGAGGATCATTGCTTGCTGTAGTGGTGTGGCTAGAGACCCAAAGAATCCAGGCCTTTAGAATGAACTTAGAGAGCATCCAGTCCAACTGATTGTCTCTGAATATTCCTACTAAAACAAGGGCGCTGTGTTGAGCAGTGCCAAAAGAGTCACTTCATCTATAGGAAAATATAAAACATAGTGCAGTAAAAATGTACAGTAGTGTTTTACCCAGAAATGAATAAAGAAAAAGAAGGTAAGTTTCTTTTTCCATAAGTTATGTGATTTGCAATTAAAGGAAAATTTCTGACTAGTAATACATTGACTCCTTCCCAAATGTCAGTACGTCCACAGCCACATGACATATTGCAACTTTTCCCAAATATCTGTGTATCCTAAGCACAGTGTGTCAAGAAGACTGATCCAAAGACTTGATTTATGTTGCTGCCTGACAGATGATGTCTGCAAGGCATGCCGTCTAAATGGACTGTGCTCTGGCAGTTACCTTAGTCATCAATTCTCAGAGAATTAATGAGTACCATTCATCCCAATAATAGAAACCAAGGTCAGGGCCTCTTCCACGCTCTGTAATTCCATTAGCAATGCACAGAAAGCACTTAGGTCATAAGCTCTGTAGACCTTATAACTGAGCAAATGGAACTGCGTCTTGTTTTGAGAGCGAATCCTCTCTGAGCACACCCCTTGTCAATGATTTGTTGTACATCAACATTCGATGTACTTACATATGTCGGGAAAATGCTAGTAAAGAAGAAGTGAGGCTGTCTTTAGCTGCCAAGAGTTTCAAGTACTGTTTTTATTAAAGTAAATGCCAATAGAAAACAATTTTAATAAAACCCTGTCAAGTACTTCCAATTACTGGATGTACATTTTTAAATTGTGTATTCATTCTAATTTCATGTAAGCCACTCTATCATTCTCTGTGGTTGCCATAGAATTTATTTTAGTTTTTATTCTTTTATCTTGGTTTTTATTCATTTATTTTAGTTTTTATTCTAGCTCCCCTAATAAAGTGAAAATGGCCTTGAAACTAAGAGTTATCACCATACGCAAATAATTTGGTTTACAATGAAACTTTCATCTTGAAATCTCAAGCAGCATGCTCTTCTAAGCTGTCTCTCCAGCCATCCCCTCACTCCTCATAATTCACATTGCTTTCAATATACCACATGTCAAAAAAGAAAGGAATAACCCCGAAGTTGGAAGCCACAGGCATAGGTTTGAATCCTGGCTTTGACACTTATTTGTTTTCTCAACAGTAGAATAAGCATATTACACCTCTACAGCTGCTTCACTCTGCTGCTGTAAGGATTTCAAATAAGTGTCGAGGAGGCCGGCCCAGTGGTGCAGTGGTTAAGTTCACACGCCCTGCTTCGGCGGCCCAGGGTTCGCGGATTCGGATCCTGGGTGCGGACCTACGCACTACTTATCAAGCTATGCTGTGGCAGGTGTCCCACATAAAATGGAGGAAGATGGGCACGGATGTTAGCTCAGCACCAATCTTCCTCAGCAAAAAGAGAAGGATTGGCAATAGATATTAGCTTAGGGCTAATCTTCCTCACCACAAAAAAAAAAAGCCTAGTACAGCACCTGGAAATTAACAAATAATAACTTATTGCTGTTGGGCACATAAAATTGTGTGTATGAAATCTATGTTTTGAAATATTTGGGGTTTTATGCCCAGTAAATTCTAAATGATCCACAGTAATGGAGGGGAGCAGAGACATGAATAATTCAAAACAGCAAATCATCCAAATACCATTCTTATGTGTTTTAAAGTGTATTTTTAAATTTCACTTCTAATATGAGTGTTTCTAATGTCCAAAGAAATGACTTCAAATAAAGGAATGACACTATGATGTGAAGTTCCAACTAAACAGGATCTGAGGAGCTGTCCAATTTTCCTTGCACTTTTTCCCCTCTCCCTTTCTCTCCCCTCCTCTCCTCCTCATGGCTTGCCTGTCAAAGACAGCTGCCACAAAGAACCCACTTCAAGTGAAGTTCCTGCCTCCCACCCTCCCCTGGATCAGGGCCACAGGTGAAATGTTTATGATTCCCTGCTTAGAGTCAGGCTGCGCTCACCAAATAAAGGCACCAGATGCTCGTGAAGCAAGTGCTCGAGGGGAGGGAGGAGAGAGTAAGTGTGGTGCAAACCCTGTGGAATCTGACAGACTAGGATTCTAAACCCAAGGTCACCTTATGTGACCTTGGGCAAATTGCTATCCACTTTATGCTTCAGTTTCTTGCACTGTAAACATGCAATGATAACACTATCAGGTATCTCATATGATTTGTTAAGGATTCAATTATATATATATTAATGTAGTTACAATTGTGTCTGTGCATGTGTGTGTGTGTAAGGCTCAATGTAGAGAATGAAGAGATCTATATTATGCTGATTTTTCTTTAGATAATAAACTCTTACTTACAAATTGGTGCTTTCCTATAGCGACCTGCAACATCTTTTTTGTGAAACCAGAGGAAAAAAAATAGGATTCTTGGCCTCATCTAGTGCCTATATAATCCCTTAAAACACATCTCTCTTTCCCAAATGAAGCTGTTTTCCTGTGTTGATTCTTAGGGGATATTACTCTGTAGAAAGCAAAGCGTTTCTTGAGTTTGAGCAGTATTACAAGTTTAGCCCATGTAGAAAGAATTCAAGCTGGTACCCACATACAAGCACACATACACATCAATAGTGATATTAGAAACATTAAAAAGGTAATAGTAATGAAAACAGTGAAAGAAAAGTTAATATGTTTAGATCGATTCTTACATGCCAGGCACTGTTCTAGTCACCTTACATATGATAACATTTAATTCTCAGAACCATCCTGTGAGGTCAATGATATTATTATCTCAATTTTACTGGTGAAAAACAGAAACTCAGAGAGGTAAGGTAACTTTCCAAAGATCACAGGATGGATAACAGTCTATACGTTATGGCCAGGGAGACCATGTCATTTATTGACCGTTCCTGGACACTGGTGAACCTGAGAGGAGGCAAAAACAGAAAAGAAAGTTCACTCTAATTATGGTTCAAGACCATACTCTTTGCAATACCCCTATTATTTTATAAAATAAGTAAATGAATGAATTATTACATTTCTTATTATATTCCTACTTGAGAAATATATTGTCCTAAGACTCTAAGATGATCATCAGCATGCTTTAAGTGTCCTTAATTAAAGCCATTAGCACCTGTAGTACATAAAAATGTGTTTGAGCTTCCAACATGATGAGTTTCGCTTCAGAGACACAGGCTTAGCCAATATTTTCATATGGTATCTATAACCTTTCACAAGAGAAATATGATCTAGGTGCTGGTTCATTAGCTCACTGATTGTCCTTCCTTACCGTGATTATGAGCTGATGTTCTGCCTTTCACTGTAACTCATACGCAAGATTGAGAGTTCAAGGAACAGATATCCCTGGAGCACAATGAGTGGTGGAGTGTGTCTTTGACTTTATGCAGATTAAATCAGTACCTGACCTCCATAGGGAGAGCAACAAGTCATTGACAGGTGATTTCCTGGCCCAGGTTCCCTGTCTTGAAGGGAGAAAGGAAAGGGGACAGGTTTCTAGATCATAAGCTCCTTGAGGGAGTTTACAGGACACTGTATTATTGATGTCTGACCCCAGAAATAGTTAACCTGATAGGCACTTAAACACATACATTGAATAGAAGTCAACCTGCTAGAAAATCTATATCCCCACACACTTGGCTCTCCTCACACATATAAATAAATACTTTAAAAAGAAATTTTCATTGTTTTAAAGAGTCATATGCCAAACTTCATCAATTCTAATACACATTTTCCAAATTTTAATATTCAAAAATTAGAGAGCATCTTACAGTCAATGGAGTGTCATTGTTTAATTGGCAGAGTTTTTTTTCTTTCTTGTGGTATATAAAATAAAGGTGTGTCTGTGCATCAGTGACATCTTAGATTTGGTGAAATACATTATGTATCAGATATTAGCAAGATCTCAGCACCACTTAATGCATTAAATCAGAAAGAAGAGGTAAGGTCTGAAAACTGCATCAACCTTTAAACTAACACTTAGTAGATGAATGGGAAGTTGATCATAACGTCTTCACCAGCTGGCTACTGCCCATATTAATATATATTTCTTTCCTTTCCTGTTTTCTCCTCTTAGTAAAATAGAAAAGAGGGTAAATTAAATTCCTGGCACTTACTGTGTCTGTCTGAAACCGTGTATTATTGCCTCTAGAGTAGGAGCTCTTTGGGCACAGTGTTCTGTCTGTGGTTCTCAAATTTTTGTATATATTGGAATCTCTCAAGGAGTTTCTTAAACATCCATGGTCCTCACCTCCTGCCTGAACATTCTGATTCACAAGGTCTGGGATAAAGCCCAAAGAGCTGTATATTTAATCCTAGGGCGATTATGATGCACCCCAATGTTTGAGAACTCCTGGTCCATGTGTTTGGAATTGGCCTGTCACTGCAGACTTGAAGTTAGAAACTCTGGTCTCAGGTCTCAGTAGTATGCACAGGACCACATCTGATAGGAATGATTGTGATTTCAAAGGCAAATATACCTACGAGAGAAGGAATTCTGATACTGCATTGTTTCCTGTGGGGCTGGGACTCAAAGCTAGAACATGTATTGGTAATGCCCCTGACACCTGTTTCTGTTTGGGATTTTTTTCAGCTGTGCCCCATAAAATTGGACGCATCATTGATGGGAGTCCGGCAGATCGCTGTGCAAAACTAAAAGTGGGAGACCGGATCTTAGCAGTGAACGGCCAGTCTATCATCAATATGCCGCATGCAGACATCGTGAAGCTCATCAAGGACGCAGGTCTTAGTGTCACCCTTCGCATCATTCCTCAGGAGGGTGAGTGCCTGAGCCGGGGTCGTGGAGTCCACTTGGTGCCATCAGTGTGGTGTCAGAGTGTCAGAAGTTGACTGTTACTTCCACTTTTGTAAAAATTCACACTCTCTTGCAACCCATATCTTGTTTACTCAGTCCCAATTTCATTCCCAGATCGAGCTATTTGACATCATAGATAAATAGTATGAATCCCAAGACACTGGGTTATTCAGTCATTCCCTATGGTCCTGGAACTACCGTTCTTATGGTTATGTTAAGCCAGAACCCATTCAACAGAGATGATAGAGTTACAAATCTGAAGGAAAAAAAAAAAAACAATGTATTCATGTTAACGGTTAAGCTCTGGAGGATTCTTCAAAGTCGGATTGATTTTGAAAAGCTTGAGGAAGTTTTGTGGTATAAAGAGAGCTCATTTAGAAAATGTTGCATCTGATACAAATTTTAAGTTCCCACTTAGCCTTTTGAGTTTATCTGTACAAGGACGCCCCCCTGAGGCTTGAAGAGTGGTAAGCATCACAACTCACAGCTGTGCCTTAAGGGGCCACGGAGTTCTGAGTACCAGTTCACCATAAATTCACCATTTCCAGACGTAGTGGGTTCATTACTAGTTTGTAGCTGCTGACTTATTAATGATATTCGAGAATTCAGTCCCTGGAGCTCACTGGTGACTGGACCATGGTGTCCCACATGGTGAATGATGGGCTCATTCACCTTGGTCCCCTTGGTTTTACTTAGTCTCCTGATTCCATCTTGGTACTATCTAACAATGAGGCACCAATCGACCACCTGACTTCAAATATAAAACAAAGGTTCTCAACTGAGGTGCTTCTGTGCCCCCCTGGGGACATTTGGCAATGTCTGGAGACATTTTTGATTGTCATGGTTGGGGTGGGGATGCTACTGTCATCTGAGGGGTAGAGGGCAAGAATTCTGCTAAACATCCTACAGTGCACAGAACAACCCCTCACAGCAAAGAATGATCTGGCCCAAATTGTCAACAGTGCTGAGGCTGAGAAACCCTGATACAAGTGGAAAAGGAATTTAAAAATTTGGGCTGTGAGAAAAGAAAGCAGAACAGTGGTTTATAAGGGAATGCTAATAGATCACCTCCCTTTTGTCACCCAACCAAAAGAAAAGAAAATGACCATTTTTTTAACCTGTTATCTACAGACACCATTATGTATAAAATATTCAATGGAAATTAACTCTAAGCAGGGTTGCTCACAAAAAATCTGACTTGCGTCTCCGTTCTCCCAGTCTTCAACATGTCTGTCCTGCTCGTACTCCAACATAGAGAGACAATATCTGTTGAAAATTCTATGCTATTAGAAGAAAGGCCAAGACTCAGTTTTAACAAAGAACAACTTTATGAACCTTCTTCTGTCCAATGTTTTTTCCTCTTTCTAGAGAACCATGGAGTACAGGGGGTTATTAGGCAATGAGACTAACAAGGAACTGGAGAAAAGATTGTAAAAAGCATTTACTTTTATTATGGTTAGTTCCTTATCCAAAGTTTGGCATACTGGTAAGACTTCTCGTCATAACCAAAAAGTAGTGACTAAAATGTTTTTTCTCAGTAAGCAATACTGGAAAAATAGAATATGTTTTAGAGCTTATGCCTTTGAATTATTGTTTCATAGTTTTAACAGATTTTTCTTTATTGTAATCTTTTCTTCTGACAACATGACAAGAGAATCTGTTCATAACCTTGTTCAACAACCCTTATAATTAACAAAAGAATTCTAATTCTGGGGGTGGTACTGGAATTTGAGAAGTTTAAGCTGCTGTCTTAAAGCCTAACAGAGAATGAAATAACCAAAGCCTTGAGTCATCTGCAGAGGCAAAGAGTTACCACCTCTGGCCACCTTCTGCCCTTCATCAAATGCCAATCTGTCTGCATTTGCCACTTTGGTTCCCCATTACAGAGCTCAGCAGCCCAGCCTCAGCACCCAGCTCAGAGAAGCAGAGCCCCATGGCCCAGCAGCACAGCCCCTTGGCCCAGCAGAGTCCTCTGGCCCAGCCAAGCCCTGCCGCCCCCAACAGTCCTGTCACCCAACCAGCTCCTCCTCAGCCACTTCAGTTGCAAGGACATGAAAACAGGTAAAGTTTCCGTGGGCTTTTCTGATTCTGAGAGGTGAGGGGGTCTGGGAGAGGGAGAGTTTGGGACAGGACAGGACACAGGCAGGCCAGAGATTTTCATAAAGTAAAAATTTCATGTGCACCTATGTGTGATTTGGAGATTGTGTGTATGTTATAAAGGTGGTTTTATCAGCAAACACAAGTGTCTGTCCTTCACAATAAGGGAACCTTTCCTGAAGAAATGATGAGCGATTGCAGACGAGTAGGGCTTAACTAGCTAAAGAGCACAATAAAGGGACTCCAGCCAGAGTGAAGAACCTTCCCAAAGGCCCTTTGGCAGGAGGGAGCATGTAAGCACTAAGGAGGGAAATAACGCCACGTAATGGGGGTAAAGAGGAGGGAGCATGGTTTGAGATGAAGCCAGTGAGGGTGGTAGGACCCACCCTACAAGGTCTCATAGGCATGTTAAAGATTTTGGCCCTACAAGATCTCGTAGGCATGTTAAAGATTTTGATCTTAAGTGTAGTGAGAAGTCATTGGAGGGCTTTAAGCTGAGGATTGACATCATTGGATTTGCTTTTCAAGATCTCTCAGTTGACCCCACAGAGAACAGACTGGAAACTGATCAGGGTGAATGCAGGTTAAGCAGTTAGAGGCGGCTGCCAGTGACCATTGAGCCATGAAGGTAATGGCTTGAAAATAACAATGGTGTGGAGAAGGGGAAACGTTGAAGGATTTGAAAACATTGATAAATTTTAGCATTTTTACTGCATTTCACTTTATATCCTCCCACCCAAAATCTAATGAGGTTCTTTCATTCCACGTCATGAACTAATGTAAGTAAGGTACTTTGAACTTTAGAAAAAAAAGGATGCCTTATAAAAATAACATTGTCTTCTCATTGTGGCTTGTGTGTAATGGGGAGCCTGGGTTAGGTTGAGCCATTAGAGAAAGGTATGAAGACATGTTCCTGTGTTGTTTTCTCCCTTTCGAAGGAGAAAAACAGAAGAGCCCATGGGAACATCTCTGAATACAAAATCCTCACCGGTCTTTTCCATGATTCTAATGTTTTCTGAACATCTGCTTCCCATCTCCTGCCTCCCATGTTGGTAAGATGAAGTGACACCCAGTTTTTGAGTCCCAGAACTCTCTAGGTTCATCACTCACACTGTAGCGAAGCAAATATTTTCCCTCTGCCACAGGTGTTATTTCCATAAAGCCCTGTTCTGTTCTGATATCCCTCATTTGCTTTCATAGAAAAGTAAATGTCTGTTGTCCTCAGCTGTTTATGGTTTTAATATATTCCAGGGAAGAAAAAAGACTAAGCCTCATAAAGCAAATGATACAGAGGTAAGAATCTGACAATCCATAAGAGGAGTAAGTCCTGGGTTTCCTCAATAATAAGCCCCAGATGTGTTCTCTTTCACCGCGTGTTGTTTCGACAGATTGCACCAGCTTTCCCCAGGATTCATTTTAGCCTCAGGAGGGAGGATCTGAGGGCTCCAGCAGTCCCCGAGCCAGCTTCAGACTCTTTCTTGCCTCTGCCACTGTCGATTAAACTTCCAGCCACAATTCCATCTTCACCTTTCCAGAGTCAGACTCCCCTTGAGATGGGCTCTTGCTTCTAGCCTTGGGATGGGTAATCTCACCCCTGGTGTGCAATAGTTCAGTGGAGAGAATAACAGTTGACGAGGCTACTATTCTGTCCCCATCTGTTACTAGCTCATGACTGGGACTCAGTCCCATTACAGAAACAATGGTTTTTGGATATTTTTTTTGCCTGACTACAGAATAAAATATTTCCTACCTCTGGGATTAACAGATTGACCTGATCCAAATTTTTATAAATCACCAACAAATTTGCCTAGAGTTCTTGGGTATTTTTGCTTCAGTAATATTAAAAGCCTAGAAAGGGCCCACTCCAGTTCTAGGACCCTATCCTGGCACTGGGCTTTCCTGGCTTAACTCTTCACTTGTTTCTGGGTGGCTCATTTGCGTATGAATGAAGAGATTCAATGATCTCACAGATACCAGAACCATTTTCCTAGCTACATTTAAAGATGGTTATGGTATCAGAGAGAAAACTCTTTGCCTTTTCCTAGGCTAGAGATGTCTCCAAGATAGCTTGTATGCCAAGCACACAGTATGAATTTTTTATTAGTTCATTTGTACAGGAAGTGCCCACCTACATGTTAAATTAAGCCAGCACCCGTGTTAAAGTGGTATAAAATAAAATGCCAGTCTGCTTGCAAATTTTTATTTTTTGAGTTAGAATGAGTGACTGCTTTATCCTGTCTTCTTTACTCTTCGATTGGCTTCCAACTGACGCCCTGCACACCTCTACCCATTTCTCTGTCCCTTAACATCCTCTTGGTGTGAGCTCGGGAAACACAAAATAATTTTAATATGGACATAAACAAAACACTATTCAGGGAGAAGCATTTATTGAAAACAACAAAAGAGCCATTGTGTAGTATATTCCAAAAGTAAATATAAGTAGCAGGGTTTACCTTCCCCAGCAAGGGCAATTGATATTTGACTGCATTTTAAATAGCAAGATCAGTGCAAGAGCATTGGAAATTGACTTCTTTCACAGTCTTTGAACCCTAGATACTTGAGGCTGGAAGGAATTCTTGAAAGGCCCACACAAGGTAAAATCCCACCATAAGATCCCCTACCACATGGGCAGTGTTTCTTGGTTCTTGAACTTGTTCATACTATAAAATTCTGCTAGAAATTACCATTAGTGATCTAGTTTTATCAGCTCTCAAGTCACTTTAATAATGGAATTAATAGCTGTGCACAGTTATACTGATGACCTTCTTTCATAAGTAAAGGAGCTTTAAAGAGGCTAATAATCCTTTAATAATCTCGAGTTTTCCTTAAAGTGTTTCACAAATTCAAAGCAACGTAATTTTTGCCCGTCAGTGTATCATTCGCTTAAAAGTTAGCAACACTCATAAAAAATTAGTATATTTTTCTTATTAAAGAACTCTTCAATGTGCAGCTGGTAAAATCCTGACACCTGGCACTGGCGTAGAATGAGGTCTGGGTGCTGGAAGGTAGGTTTAGATGACAGCTGTTGCAAGTTTTAACCATTCCTGTTTCTAAGCTTTTGTGTCATCTTTAGGAAGACTCTTCCATTTCACCGTCTTTTTCTGTATCTCGTGATACATCTGCTTAGAAATGGAGCACGTGATGGATATTTCATATCCATATCACACGCATAATGAAAATAAAGTGACTGTGCTATAACTTAAAACAATGTAACATCTAAACCAGCAAGCAAGCTATTTCTACAAAGGAACTGACACGCACCAAGTGTCACTCAGTTCAATTCCTTTTGTTTAATTCGTTCATTTGCATAGTTAAGCATCTCAACGCATATTTTAAATAATCCTGTCCTCAGCATGCACACTCTCAGTGAGTGAGTGGACCACTTGCTGAGGTACAAAGCAAAGCCTAAATTATGCACCTCACGAAAGGAATGTGTCACTTCCGCAGGTTAAGTAACAAATGGGACCTACTCAAAGCATTGATTAAAATAACTACATTACTAACCTCCTTCCAAAAACCCCAACTAAATACATCTACTGCCGTCCACTTTCAGTGTGACCTTACCAAACATTAGATGACGCTAATGGCAATTGTTCAGGTGAGTGATTTTTTAAAATATTTAATACTAATGAGCATTAGTGAGACCATAAGCCAGTAAAGAAAAAACCTAGTCTCAAAGGTAAAAATTCTACTGATTTTGAACCATTTTCCTGACACATGTGAGTTTTTCCTTGGTACTAAATATTTTCTCGATTCCTCAAACCTTCCATATTAATTTTAGATAAAATTATTATTATATAGAATGTATATTTTTAATCTTCCTATATCCCTGGGTAGCTCATTAGAGACTATTGCTGTGCCAGTAGGCAATGAACTACAGAATTAAGTGGCTTCTATACTATGATGATAATTTTTCAGCTTACCTTCCTAATGATCCCCTAATGGTAGGTACTGGCTATTTTAATCCCTTTTTGGAGCTGGGAATTTCCTCAGTTGAGAGCAGTTTGGATTCACAAGAGAGCACTAAACAACTCATTCCAGTCTCTGTATTTATTTTGTTAGTAACTGATATCTAGAAATAAGAAAGAGACAAATGTTGGACATCATAAACATTTTTGCCTTTCCTTCCGTCTTAAGCCCATGATAGTATCTGACGCTAATCTGATAGCTGTAGTCTAGTATTTAAACTCTACATAATACGTTTCTACTCTTAACAATGACCCAGTGACTTTCTGCTTGATTTGTAGTTGGTGATTATACCTTACTATCACTCCTATAACCTCTGGAATATATTCAAAAAGACCCTACCAGGCAGGTTAAAATAGCCTTTAATTATGTATTTGTGGAGTGTTTAGAAATCATTTCAATCATGTATTCATGAAGTAATGAATGGTGTGTGTGAGCGGTTGAGAGAGTCGGTTTACTGGTGTTGAGACAGACTGATATTTTGGGATGTACAGTTCAGTGCTTAACTCCCTAGATTTGCTGCAATTGTACAGTTTTTAAATAGCCAAAGTCAAAGAGAGGGATATCCATAAGTCCTTTTCCACAAAGTTCTGGTTGAACCATCATTTTTACCTTGATTCGTTAAGGAGCCAAATGAAAAGTATACAATATGGCATTTGTCAAAGATTGAAAAATACTTATCATTTATTTAATCTTTTCATACTCCTGAAAATGCAAAAGGACCACCAAGAAGTGTGGCCCACATATGCCTAGAGATCATGTGATCATTCTAGCCTCCTTAGAATGCTGAGATACCAAAGCAAATCCCATTTCCATTTATTTAGTTACAGGTCAGAAGTAAAAGCGAGGCAAGATGTGAAACCAGACATCCGACAGCCTCCGTTCACGGACTACAGGCAGCCCCCACTGGACTACAGGCAGCCCCCAGGAGGGGACTACCAGCAACCCCCGCCCTTGGACTATAGGCAACCTCCCCTGCTGGACTACAGGCAGCACTCCCCTGACACCAGGCAGTACCCTCTGTCAGACTACAGGCAGCCCCAGGTACCTCAAAGACCCCATTAAATTTCATTTTCTAATGAGCAGACCTATAATTCACATACATACACACACACACATACACACACACACATACACGACTCTGATACATTGATTTATGGTGCTCAACAGCAGTGAAAGAGAAAATTCAAAAGAGAAATAATATCCCCCAGGCCTATATGCAATAATTACGTTTGCTAAGTAAACCGATGAATACCAAAGTGAACAAGCTACACAGCAGTTCCTTTAATGACCAAGTGAACTGTGTTCCGATCTGCTCAAACTGTTGGAATTTTGTCTTTCGGTTTGCTATATGGTGAAGTCAGATTACTTCTTCTCACAACACGGTGTCATTTGGAACACATTAACTATGAGAGAGAAGGAGAACAGAGGGACTGACCACAGAAGCTTCTCTGATACTAAACAATTGTTTATTCCGTTTTCTCCCCAACCCCAAAGGATTTTGATTATTTCACTGTGGACATGGAGAAAGGAGCCAAAGGATTTGGATTCAGCATTCGTGGAGGAAGGGAATACAAAATGGATTTGTACGTGTTGAGATTGGCAGAAGATGGGCCAGCAATAAGGAATGGAAGGATGAGGGTAAGAACAGTCTCTTTTTGTAGAATTGCTTAATTCTGAAAGAAAATCCCATGGTGGTGTCAGAGGAGGACTAAAGTGTGCCATTAGGCAAGCAGATTTGATGTAGGTTTTGCCTTCTTTCGATTTTATGATCCAATTTTCTAAAGGTTTGGCCAAATGTTATTTAAGAATTATAATATCGCTCATTTTCCTGGTTATAGACTTCTAATTGACAAATCTCAATATAGTGTGTTATATATATATAGTTTCTCTAAAGAGCAAACTAAAGAAAATGAACAATCTAAGAAATAGCTTAAAATGGAAAGATCGCTCCATAATTTTTTCCATGGTTTGATGATTCAGTTTTCATTTGAGGTTGAGTCTTTTGAAATTTATTTTTAGCTTGATGCTTTTTTTCCCAAGTTTATTAGTCAAATGGTTCTGCGCTGCTTTGGAAATATTTCTTTTGTGTTGACTGGTCTTTTGGCTTTCATATTGGGCAGACAGAAGCAGTAGGAGAAAGGGGGACTAGGTTTTTTGGATACATGTTGTCTTTAAAAATGGTAGTAGTCAGAAATTTTCCAATTACAGTGTAAGTTGAAGGTGGATTTTTCAATGTAATAGTTACTTTGAGTTATCTGATGGATGCGTAACTGATTCTTCATCTAAAGATACAAAACAAAAATATAACAATATAGAACATTAGTCAGTCTCTTTCTCTCTCCCTCTGTAAAATGGCAACTAGTAAGCACATAATAAAAGTTAGTTATTATAAATAAAATCTAGAATTCATTCTTGGCCTCCCTCCTTGCTCTTTAAGTTAATACAGAATAGCTGTGGTTCTTGAGTTCTAGAACCTCAGATTCTTATGCTGAGCCTCACCAACCAATTGCTCCCGGACAACTGAATGAATCTGTTATTCCTACCACCAAGTCCACCATTTCTGTGGTTCTCATTCCCAAGTCAATGAATCATCCACAGTGCAAAAGCAGAAGGAATGTAAATCGTGTCTATTTTTCTCCCTCCCTTCACAATCCTTTGAGAACTGGGAAGTATCCAAGTTGGAATTTGGCCCTGCCCTGATCCAACACCAGCCTTCTCTTACCCCTTCTACGTGTGGTTTTAGGATAGGCCTCTGCATGGTTTCTTGGCTCCTATAAACAGAAAGGCACTTTCTTATGCTATAAAGTCAACTCACAAGTGGTTAAATAAAACAAAATTAATCTTTGCAGTGGCAGGTGAAAGCAACACCTCATGAAGGCCATGAGTGAAACGACCAGAGCCCTGTGAGAGAGGACAGCTCCACCCCACCCCCAGTGGACTTCAGAGGTGGCTTGTGTAGGTTCCAAACAGTGGCCACATTTTTTAACAAATGGTCTAAATGGCTACTCGATATATACAGTACTCCCAAGGCATACAAGCCTAAATATAGAAGTACTTTTATGTAAAAAGAATACTCTTTCTTACAGAATTTAAGCCAAAGCAGTAGCTCTCAGTGTGGTCCCTGTCATCAGCATCACCTGGGAAGGTGTTAGAAATGCAGATTCTCAAGCCCCACCACAAACCTACTGAATCAGAAACTCGAGGAGTGGGGCCACTAGGCTGTGTGTGCGTGTGTGTGGCTCAGGCTTCATTAATCCCCCCACGATCTTCTCTAAGGAGATTTCCATTCTGTTTCAACGGTTTACCTGAGGTCCTTAAATCCATGTAAACACAGATTTAGAATTCTGTAGGCAGGTGCTCAATTTTATGAAAGACGTTTTTTCCTTCTGGCAGGTGATAAAAATGAGTCCTCTACCTGGGTTTCAGGAAATAGTATTTTCACTTCTTGTCAAAGATTATAAAAATAAGCAATATTTCATCATTTTCCATGCCATTTTTATAAAGCAACCTATTCTTTCTGTGTACAAGCTGTCCAAAAGGAATTATTATGGCCAGTTTTAGATAATATGGGTTAGTTTATTTTGGACTACAATATATATATTTCTAACATTTAATTCTCAAAGAAAATGAGCCACTTGAGAGTCATAGAAATTCCATGGATCAGATTTTACTGGTTGATTTTATCTCCAGTCTTTGAAATAAGGCTGAGAACTTGGCAGGGATGGATGGAAGACTTTTTTCTGCTTTTTATGGGTTATCTTTGATATTCCAATGTTGTAAGTTTTTCTAACTCATGGATTCTTAGAGCACTAATAGGGAACTTGTCGAGAGGTGACCACGTCCATGTCAAGGAAAGGGACTACATCATGTAAGTTCGAAGGTGCTCATATTATCTACTGTCAGATAAATATTTTATGTCTGTACAGTTAAAGATCAATAATTGTTCTTGATCATAGCACATAATTAATTCGGATCTTGTTTTCATGTTTATTATCAAATTTAATCATTTAAAGCTAATCTTTTCTACCTTCATTCATGCTTATCAAAAATTGGTAATAACTTTTAATTCACTGATGTGTTTATTTCAGCAAGAACCAGGATTGAGCAATATTTGCATGACTCAAGAGTTTGATTATTTTAAACTAACGCATAAACTGGATAACATATAGGTTACCAATCTGGAAATTTCACAATAAAATGAATATGTAAATCTTAAATATCTGTGCAGGTGATGCTTATAAGGCAGCTGTTCACTCCGTGGGTATTATAGCTTGGTTTGTAAAGTTCCAAGACTTCTGAGAAAAGTCTGTAAACTAGACATTCACAGGCTATCATTAAAAATAAACTAAAGAAGAATAGAAGCTAGTGCCAGGTTCTTCTAGCCTTTGAAACACTTGGGCACATTTCTCCTTGTTAATGGGATTCCTCCATCTTCCGTCTTTTTTTTTTTTGTGAGGAAGATCAGCCCTGAGCTAACATCCATGCTAATCCTCCTCTTTTTGCTGAGGAAGATCAGCTCTGAGCTAACATCCATTGCCAATCCTCTTCCTTTTTTATTTTCCCCCCAAAGCCCCCCAGTAGATAGTTGTAGGTCATAGCTGCACATCCTTCTAGTTGCTGTATATGGGACGCGGCCTCAGCATGGCCGGAGAAGCGGTGCCTCAGTGTGCGCCCAGGATCCGAACCCGGGCCGCCAGTAGTGGAGTGCGAGCACTTAACCGACAAGCCACGGGGCTGGCCCCATCTTCAGTCTTAATGCATTATTTCCTCTACGCTCAAACTAAATACACACATACTTCATGATCAGGTAAGTTTGGAAAACACTAAGTTTTTTTCCCTTTTTCACAATCAGAAACAGAAGGAAAAAGTCAAGTAATGATCTGGTAATGGCAGGATATCTTACATTAAATCCAGTACAGTAAAATTGCTCAACTCAAAATTACTACGAAAGAGCTGGTGATTCTGAAAAATCATTTCATATAACAATTAATGAATTACTGTGCCCTTGGGTTAGGGATGTAAATAATACTACTTTTGAACAATTCGTTAATGCACCAGATGTTAGCCTCTGCACCTGAGACTTTTCCTAGGTCTTCTACGTTGGTCTTGGTTGTAGGACAGTGATGGTATGTGCCTGTTTAGTTGTAGGAGACTTTGCTAAGAATACGGAGAGAACCAGGTTTAGTGGGTGTCAGAGGAGGTGGCTAGCACAGGTGTAAGGACATCTTTCTCACACTGCGGATTCTAAGAAATGATGGCACAGATATATATTTTTAAAGCCTGTCCTTAGGCGTCCAAGTGATATCCCAGGTATCCAAGAGAAATGCCGATGATCTTCCTACCCCAGGGGTTCTTTCCTGGATCTGGTGAGAGACAGGTAGACATATCCCAAAAGTGAGGCCCAGGGGAATGATTTCACTCTAGTCTTTCTGGGCACCTGCAGCAGTGAGAATTATCTTAGCAGAGATCTTTGGCAAATTAGACTGGTTCTTTTTGTTTTTTTGTTTTTGTGAGGAAGATCAGCCCTGAGCTAACATCCATGCTAATCCTCCTCCTTTTGCTGAGGAAGACTGGCTCTGAGCTAACATCTATTGCCAATTCTCCTCCTTTTCCCCCCCAAAGCCCCAGTACATAGTTGTATGTCATAGTTGCACATCCTTCTAGTTGCTGTATGTGGGATGCGGCCTCAGCATGGCCGGAGAAGCTGTGCGTCGGTGCGCACCCGGGATCCAAACCCGGGCCGCCAGTAGCGGAGCGCACACACTTAACCGCTAAGCCACGGGGCTGGCCCCAAATTAGACTGTTTGACTTTCAAATTGATTAAGGAGTATTCTAATGGAATATGGAATTTTTTTTCTTCCTCTGAAAGCATTGTATGTTTTCTCAATTTTTTTGTTAAATAAATACTTTTTTTCCACTTGACGAAACAAGAGTCAGATCAGGCAAGTATCCTGATAAGTACTTATCCTGATAAGGTATCCAGATACAGTCAATGGGTTCCCTCAAGATATGAGAACATACTGACAGCAAACCACAATCAGAAAGTAGTGGGGAAAATAATGGCTCCTTTTTGAGGGTCAGATTTTCACACCAAAGTCTAGATATAGGGGAGAGGATAAGAAACTCATTTTCAGAAGATCAATTACATGCTTATTTAAAAGAGAAAATCTAGGACCCTGTGTATCAGAAACATATAAGAGTAACTAAATAAACAAATTTAAAGATTTACTAAAAATACGATATTTTGAGCCCTTCTAAACCCTCAGCCTTACTCCAAAAATAAGCAAACCTCCAAAATAAGCAAACATGGTGCATTTACTTTGTTAAACTTAGAAACATCAATTTACTTTGTTGAACCTTGTGCCTATAAAATAAGAAAAATGATACC
This sequence comes from Diceros bicornis minor, assembly GCF_020826845.1. Lineage (NCBI taxonomy): Eukaryota > Metazoa > Chordata > Mammalia > Perissodactyla > Rhinocerotidae > Diceros > Diceros bicornis. The sequence continues at coordinate 15,884,447 of NC_080742.1, read as the reverse complement.
TACTGTATAGAGTTGTTGGGAGGGTTTGAGAAATTTTTCAGGACGTAGTATTGATTTTTTTATTATAACAATAGAGTGAGGTATTAATTTGTGAGGGACTCACATATTAAAAGAGGGACTTAGATGTTAAGATATGCCATGAAATAGAATTTGAACAAAATAGTGCAGTTAGAATAAATAACAAGAAAAACCATGCAAATGATAATTACATGAAATATTCACTTTATTAAAAAAAGTAGAGAGTAGCAAGTTTTGACTTGAATTACTATATAGTTTTTCAACATCAATTAATATTGATGTATTAAAAGTTAAAGAGACAGGGGCCAGCCCGGTGGCACAGCAGTTAAGTTCTCACGCTCCGCTTCGGCGGCCCAGGGTTCACAGATTTGAATCCCAGGCACGGACCCATGCGCCACTCATCAAGCCATGTGTGGCGGCATCCCATATACAAAATAGAAGAAGATGAGCACAGATCTTATGTCAGAGCCAATCTTCCTCAGCAAAAAAAAAGAGGAGGATTGGCAACAGATGTTAGCTCAGAGCCAATCTTCCTCACACACAAAAAAAGTTAAAGAAACAAAACAAAACACGATCTGTAAATGTGGAAAATAACATAAACATTATGTCTGCTTGCTTTTCTTCGGTCACTCAAGAAGGCGAAGATAAGAGAAACACAAGTGACATTCAGATTTTAAGGAAAAGTGTAAGAAAGTATTAAAAATATTAATGGATCTGGTTTAAAAAGAAGACTTTAAATTTGTAAAATAGTCTAATAAAGTTGAGAGAGATAAAATTTTCACAACAGGTGAATAAATGTCTGGTACAAAGCTCTTAGGAACACAATCTAATTAAAAACTGAAAATAAATAGAAAACACAGGCAAAGAATAATGAAAATATGAAATAATTTACTGGTGAAGCTCAATGAAGCAAAGAATCTAAGAAATCAGGAGACATTTGGAGGGAAGGGATTATAGTTCTAAATAAAAATCTGAGAGTTGAATTAAAAGAGAATCTGAAAGGAGATCAAGTTTGCTCTTGAAAAGGTACAATATTTTCCTGCTTCCATAAAAGTGTAATATATTCCCCATTTCCACAAAATATATTTTCTATTATAAAAAAGAACATTTTTTAACTTCATCACCTTAAGAGCTATGTAATAGCTGTATATGCCTACTTAACATCACGTAAACGTATTTATAAAATGGCTTACCTTCTTCCTGAAGCTCATATGACGTCCAAGTCTGCCTGCAGTGAGCTTTGGAGTTAGACTGAACAATGTGCAAACAACATACTGCTTACATGTCTTTTTTGTTTAATTGAAAAGCAAAATTCCCTGATAACAGCTTCTGTTGAATTTGTCACCTCTCCTTCTATGGTCCAGACGTAACTAGACTGTGACTACGAAAGTATTCTATTTTACATATTGTTTTTATTAAGCATAAAACCATTTAAAAGAATATTTCTAACATATGTAATAGGTATAAATACTAACAATGATTCAAGCACCCATGAACCCATACCGCAGCTTAAAAAAACTGAACATTACCAGTCTCCCATGATTCCGTTCTCTCTCACTCTCCACTCCCCAGAAGTAACCAGCACCCTAAATATTGCCATTTCTTCTAGTTTTACCTCATATATGTGTATCTCCCAACTATATCATTTTGTTTTGCACACTTTGTGAACTTTATATGAATCATAGTGTCCATGTTCTTCTCTGTGGTTTGTTTTTTATACTCTCTGTTCATAAAGACTCATCCAAGTTGATGCATGAAGCTATAGTTCATTTATTTTCACTGCTGTAAATTGTTTATATACATATGTATATATAAATGAGTATGCTACAGTCTGTAATAGTCATCTATGGAGATTTGAGATTTTCCCTGTCAATGGACATTTGGGTCATTTCCCGTTTTTTGTAACTAATACAACACTTGTACATATTTCCTAAGGCACAAATGCGAGAATTTCACTAGACTAGCCTATATACCAAGGAGGGCACATATTTAACTTAACTAAATGACACAAAAATATTTCCTTAGGTGGTTGTACAAATTTATACTCATACCAATAATGTAAAAGAGTTTCCCTTACTACACATCTTCAAAAGATATTTTAAATTCTTGTTCTGGAAGGTAGAAAATGACATATTATTTAGGTTTGAATTTTCGTTTCTTGATTACAAATACTGTTCACCATCTTTTCTTATGTTTATTGGGCTTTCATGTTCCCTCTTGTAAAAACGCCTATTCCTATCTTTTCCCCACATTCTGTTGCATTGTTCCTTATTTTCATATTGATTTTAGAAGTATTTATATGTTCTTGGTGGTAGTTTTTCATCGATTGATGTGTTGCCAGTATCTTACCCCGGTTTATGGCATATAACTTCACTTTCTTTGTGATGCCTTTTGATAAATGGAAGGTCTTGATTTTAGTGTAATTGACTTAATCAACCTTTTCCTTTATAGTTTCCACTTTCTGTGTCATCTTTGAAAAATCATTCCCTACCTCATATTTTTAAAGATCTTCTTCTGTATCTTCTTCTAAAAGCTTTATAGTTTTGCTTTTCATATCTAAGTCTTTAATCACCTAGAATGGATTTCTCTTTGTAGTGTAAGGTAGAAATCCAATTTCAGTTTTTCCATATGGATAACCACCTGTTTCAGCAACATTTATTGAATATCCCCACGTTTCTCTCCAATCTGTGATGACAGCTCTATAATAAATAAAATTTTATAAATGCAATGGTCTGTTTATAGGTTATTTATACTGTTCTACTGGACCATTTGTCTATACCTACATCAATACTATACTTATTTACCTTTTAATAAGTCTTCAGTTTTGTTGAGGAAACTGCCCACCCCCTCATCCCCAGACAGACATCTTAATTCTTCAGGAATGTTTGGATGTTCTTGGGCCTTTTCTCTTCCATATAAATTTTTAGAATGTGCTTGTCCTACTAGGGTTTTTGTTGGAATTGCTTGGAATCTATAAATAAATGTGGGAAAACTTATATCTTTATAATATTGAGTCTTTCTACTCATGAACATGATATAATCCATTTATTTAGGTTTTCCATAAACTGCTTCAAGTTTTATAACTTTTTCCATAACATACCTGCAGATATTTTGATAGATTGATTCTAGGCACTTTGTATGTTTTATTTTTGCTCTTGTATGTAGTATTTCTTTAATGTTTAATATTTAACTTTAATATTTAACTGTTTGTTACCAGTGAAAAGAACAACAATCGATTTTTGTATATTGATCAACCGTATCATGCAAAATTAAATACACTCTCTTATTAATTCATAATTTACCCTTAGCTACCTCTGGATTTTCTACATAGATAATCACATTTTCTGCAAATGATGAGAGCTCTATGTCTTCCTTTTAAGTCCTTTTATTTCTTTTTCTTATTTTACTGTGTTGACTCAGCTTCCAGTTTGATGCTGAGTAGAAGTGGTCAAGTAAGCACTCTTGTTTTATTTCTAATCTTAGAGTGAATGCTTTTAACATTTCACCATTAAACATAGTGTTGAATGAGTTTATATAGATAACCTTTATCAGATTAAGAATGTTCTCTTCTATTACTAGTTTGCTGGAGAGTTTATTACGAATAGGTGTTGAATTTTATCTACTGTTTCTACTTCCATAGGAAGTATCATGTGATCTTTTTTCTTTAATATGTTAATTAATATTAATCAATGTTAATTAATATGATTAATCATTATTAATGGATTTTTATGTTAAATCACTCTTGATTTCCCCACATAAGTCCTACTTATTCGTGATGTATCTTTCTGATGCATTGTTCAACTCAGTTTTCTGATATTTCCTTTAGCATATTTGTTTCCATGTTCTTGAATAAGGTCTGTAATTTTCTTTTCTTGTAGTGTCCTTGAATGATTTTTATATTAACGTTATACTAGCCTTATAAAGTGAGAAAGAGAATAATCCCTTCTGTTGTTGTTGTTATCTGGGAAAGTTTACGTAAGTTGAGAATTGTCCGTGAATGTTGGATAGAATTGCACTTGTAAATCCATCCAGAACTAGTATATTTTCTTCCTGGGAAAATTTTAAACCACAGTTACATTTCTGTAATAACTAGGGTGTTATTCAGGTTTATCTATTTCTTCTTGAGTTGATTCTGATAAATTTCTTTATTCTCTAATAATTAATCTATTTTATTTTCATTTTCAAAGTTTTCATATAATATTATCTTTTTATATTTTTAATGTTTGAAGCATTTGTATTTATGTCCCCTTCTCATTTATTTGACTATTGTTTATTCATGTATTCTTTCTGTTTTTCTTTGTTAATCATGCCAGAGATTTGTCCATTTCTTTAATTCTTTTAAAGGACCAGGTTACATATTTGTTCTCTTGCTTATTCCTTTCTGCTTTTATATTTAATATTTCTCTCCCCCCATTTTCTTTTTTACTCTATTGTTCTTTTCCTTGCTCCTTAAGTGGATACTTAGATCAGTAATTCTCAGGTTTTCTTCAGCTCTCTTAATAATGTATAAATTTAAGGCTATAGTTTTGATATGTAGTATGTTCATTATTTTAAGTTCTAAATATATTCTAATTTCCACTATGATTTCTTCTTTTTTTATTGAGGTATAATTGACATATAACATTATATTAGTTTCAGGTGTACAACATAATGATTCGACACTTGTATACGTTGCAAAATGATCAGCACGATAAGTCTAGTTAACATCTGTCACCATACAAAGTTATAAAAATTTTTTTCCTGGGATGAGAACTTTTAAGATCTATTCTCTTAGCAACTTTCAAATATGCCATACAGTATTATTAAATATAGTCACCATGCTGTACATTACATCCCATGACTTATTTATTTTATAACTGAAGTTTGTACCTTTTGACCCCCTTCACTCATTTCTCCCACCCCACCCCCACCCTCCTACCTCTGGCAACCACCAATCTGTTCTCTGTATCTATAAGCTTGATATTGTTTGTTTGTTTAGATTCCACATATAAGTGAGATAATATTTATCTTTCTTTCTCGGCTTATTTCACTTAGCATAACACTCTCAAGGTCCATCCATGTTGTCCCAAATGGCAAGATTCCCTTCTTTTTCAAAGCTGAATAATATTCTAGTGTATATACATACCACATCTTCGTATCCATTCATCCAATGATAGACACTTAGGTTGTTTCCATTATGATTTCTTCTTTGACTAATGGATTATTTAGAAGGTGTTTTTGGTTTTTATTTGTAAATGTATAGGGATTTTCTGGTTAGTTTTCTATTTTTTATTTCTAGTGTAATTCCGTTAGCATCAGAGAATATTTTCTATATGATTTCGGTCTTTCAAGTTTGTTGTGGCTTGCTCTTTGGCTTTACATGTGTTCAATATTTTGTATATGAACTATGTGTGCTTAAACGGAATATGCATTCTATAATTGTTGAGTGCAGTGTTCTATAGATGTGTTCATTGGATAAAGCTTGATTATTATATTATCCAAGTATTCTATATTCTTACTAATTTTTATCTATTTGATCTATTAAATACTGAGCTAGGTTCTTTAAAAAATGTTTTGTTAATAATTTTGTAAATTTTTCTTTGATCTGTCAATTTTTACTTTGTATGTTTTGAGACCATGTTATTTGGTACTCGGGTATTTGTTATATTTTCCAGGTGAATTGAATCTTTTATCATTATGCAGTAACCTACCATATCTCTGTCAATGCTTTTTACTCTAAAGTCTGTTGTGTCTGATAATAATATAAGTACACTAGTTTTCTCTGTCTGATATGTCTCTTTTATCCTTTTGCTTTCAACCCTTCTGTACCCTTATATTTTATGTGTTTCTCTGGTCTATGTAGATGGATTTGTATTTTTTAACAATATATTTTAACTAGATCATCTTAGTCAATTTACATTAATTTTGAATACTAATATTTTTATTTAATTCTATTGCTTTATTTTGTCCCTTTTCTATATTAGTCCAGCTTTCTCTGTCTCACTCTTTGCATTCTTTTTACCTTCTTTTGAATAGTCCTTGGGGTTCCAGCCTCTGCAGGCATCTCCTATTAGACTCTCTGTTGTAGCCCCTACGCTGTGTTTTCTATCCTTGGTGCCCAGTCATCAAAATGGAAACTCGAGTGTCCCCACAATCAGCAGATACTTTCTGGTAAAACTTCCCTTTGGCATTTGTTTACCTCCCAGGAGTTGTACATTCCCTTTGTTTTTGGCGTCAGAGGATTGCTTACTTCCTTGCCTCTTCAGCATGGTAAGGTCATTCAGGGTATCTAATCCACCATATTGCTAGAAACACAAGTTTAAGTCACATTTACCTTCAATGACTGAATTATGGTTGCTAAAACTACTCCTGGTCTGAAGGCTGGAAATTAGCCCCCTCTCACAGTGTCCCCATGCAGGAGCCCCAGAGGGTTCCCCACATGTGCCCTGCAGTCATTCTGTAGCGCTCCCCCTTCCCTTCCTCTCCAACTTCAGCCCAGCTTGTGTGAGGCCCCTGCCTGCAAAGCCACTGAGGAGTCCTTGCCACTGCTCCAGCCCTGTCCGAGAACCCTGCAGCCACAGGCTGACTCTGGGTCCTGAGGCCGCCAGCCCTTGTGATGCGCATGCTGCTAGATATTGAGCAGAAAGAAGCGTAGTGCCCTCCATACCCTCCACACTTTGCCCCTCAGGGCTGTGGCAGCTCTGCCTGGGCCCACAGTCTCACAAAGGGTGAGGGATGGTCACACATTGATGTGCGTGCAGCAGCCGGGCAGGGAAATAAATGAGTGAAGAGTGGCTCTGCCCCTCCTGAGGAGCAGCCACTACCACCCAGGCCAATTGTCCTGTCAGTGTAAAGACACTAGCTTCCTCCTTCTAAGTCTTTGATTTTTCAAGAGAAAGCAAAAATCTGTATTTTTAAGAGTTAACCAGACTTGAAAAAAATACTTTTTTAATTTAAAAAAGCTGTGCAGGCCAAACAAAGCCAGTCTACAGGCAATGCAACGCTCACAGCTACCCTCTTTTATCATCTGCTGTAAACAGATCCCAGAGCAAGGGGAGCGTGGAGGGGCTGTGTGAAGGGAGGGGTGAAGCAGTTCCGACAGCGGCAGGGTCTGGAGTCCCAGCACAGCCCATCAACCATGCTCTGCTATGCCCTGGTATACTTGTAGAAGAGACTAATGCAGAAATGTTTGCAATGCCTCAGAAAGGCGCATGCTGAGAAAAATCGGTGTAAATTTTTGATCCTATGCCTCATCTGTGTATCTGAAATTTTAAAGATGGTTTTCACTCCTAGGCAAGTTATTTTGGTGGCCCAAATTATTTCGCGTTTGTCATCTCCTGCCAGATCAAGGAGGAATCTGCTCTGGGAGGGGACACATGTAATATTGTGCAGGTTCCTGGTGAAGTGCAGAAGAATCCCACCTTATCTTCCACAGGACCGAGGTTGCTTGTCTGGGCCATAAATGGGTAGGCCTGCCTAGCTGGAGGCTCGGCCTGATTTGGGGGAGGTGCCCTCTTCACATCTTGCTCGTATCCTGCCGTGGAGCTTGAATGGCATGACCCACTGTCTTGAATTAATATGCCCTTGGATCCAGAGAACAAAGCAGCGATGCTGTCTCCCTTAGCAACAAGAGACTCACTTACACATGCGGAATTTCCCCGTGGGATGAAGTTGGGTAAAAACCATGATATACACCCATCAGTGGGCCTGTCTCAGTTGGAAGCCTCTAGGCATTGACACACGAAGAATTACATTCACTTCGTTTGTTTTCAATCGGCTAATCTAAGGTATTCTCATTACCTCTTAAACTCACTCAGGTTCTTCCTTACCTGAAGACTCTTAGAGGGAAGTTCTTACCTGTCTCAGTGACTTCCTAGTACACTCCTGTCCCTGACAGCCCTGATATTCAAATATGGGCTCAACAACTCACTCCCTGTCTAGCTCTGACCTTGGACAAGTTACCCCATCAAGGGTTTACAGCTGCTCTATAGCCTCAAATACCAGCCTTCTCTGGGCAGCTTCAGGGGCACACACATTGAGGGAGGGAGGAAGTGTCCTCCTGCCAGCAGGACCAGTCCAATCAACCCTAGCAACTCGTAGAATGACAGCATGTCCTCATATTCCACAAGTTATTTAACAGAGAGTCAATTTTACTCTTCTGTAAAATGGGACTAATAATCTCTAGGAAGAGCAAAGTGCCTACTTCAATATTCTTGAGTTTCCTCCTATTCTTTCTCTCCCTCCTTCCCCCAAGACCTGTACTTCTTTTAAAGTACTCAGTACGCTAATCCAGAGATACAGAACACATTTTTTTAAGTAAGTGTGTATGTCAAAAGGCTATGAAAACAAATCAACTTGTCTGTGCCTCCCCCAAGTCTGTTAGATAAGGTGGGTTCCTTTTCAAAACACAAATCTAGTCTATCTTCCCTTTGCTTAAAACCCTTCAGTGGGACCCCATTTCTTTCAGGATGAAGATCAGACCTGTAACAAGGCTGTTGAAGCCCCACATGTGTCAGGCCCCTGCTTCCCTCTCCAGTTCACCTCACCCAGACTCTCCTTGCTTCTCATTGTCCCCCCAACTAGTCTCTCCGTCTCAGACAGTGCACCTGCTTCCTCCTGCCCTCGGGCTCTGCACACGTTGCTCTCTCCTCCCGAAATGCTCCTCCCTCTCCTCTTCCCCTGGTTAATTCCTCCTCATCCTCTCATCCCAGCTCAAGCACCTCGTCCTCAGAGAAGGCTTCTGTTCTCCCTTCTGCAGTCAGGTCATATCTGCCTGTCATTGGCTCTCACATCTACTTCACAGCATTTGTCGCGACGCTAATTTTACATTGATGTATGTGATTATGTTATGAAATCTGTCTCTCCAGAGTATAAACTCTGTGAGGGCAGGAACATGTTGCTCTGTGCTCCCCACTGCACCCCAGAGCTCAGCACTGTGCCTGGCCCACGGTGAGCACTTAGTAGATATTTCCTGCTAAATGAATACGTGAACAGAAGCCTTCGAAGTGCAGAGCCCTGCAGGGGTGTTTTCCAGCTCCGGAAGTTAGCTTGCTATGCTAACTTCATGGCCACAAAGGCACCCGATGAACCGGGACGTGGGATTCCAGACATAACTGAGGATATGAATATATGCAGCCAATTCGGTCTAACTCACAGTCAGCTCTTTATGCCCTAGTGCCTCCCTGTAAACACAGTCCTTTTCGGGGGACATTTAATTATTACAGATTTTGCAGGATCAGTGAGGTAGTGCATGTAAACCCTTATTGTGCCTAACATTTTTGTTTAAATTTTTTTTATTTGTTTATTTTTCCCCCAAAGCCCCAGTAGATAGTTGTATGTCATAGTTGCACATCCTTCTAGTTGCTGTATGTGGGATGCGGCCTCAGCATGGCCGGAGAAGCAGTGCGTCGATGTGCGCCCAGGATCTGAACCCGGGCCGCCAGTAGCGGAGCGCGCACTCAACTGCTATGCCACGGGGCCGGCCCTGCCTAACATTTTCAAAATGCCTTTAATCTTAAACTATGTGACGTTTCCAGTGTTGTTCTCCGCATATGTAAACTCCCTATCACCAAATGTGAATGACAAGGTAAGAATGGAAATAAAGTAAAATAAGGTCAAGCAGGAAATAATGAAGAACTTCAAAAGCATGAGGTATGCAAAACATGACAGAATAAAGGGTTACAAGACAGGTGTGCCGGAGCTTGTTAGAAAACGTACACAGGAGAGCAGGCAATTGGGCGAATGACGGGAAAACCAGAGCTTGGCAGAATATTCGAACTCTGCAGAGCTCACCCCATCAGGTCGATGCAGATAAATGAGCTAAGGGGGTTGATGAAATTGAAAGCCTGCGAGAAGAGAGAGAACAAGTGCCTAAGAGAGGAATACAGCAGTCAGCCCGGAGAAATAGAGCAATTGTCTGGGCTCGGGTGGATCATTTCAGGGGCCCTGCGCTGCAAAGATCATCCACCCAATTTTTCATTACTTCCGGGTGCTGACACTCAGTAAACCAGAAAGCTCATCTCTGCATAACGCGTGTGCCTTACATGTCATCACAGCCCGTGTCACTCAGCCGCCCGGTCGTCTCTGAGCCATCACTCTGACTCACTGTTCAGATTGTCCGTGAATGTGAGGTTTCTCCTTTATTGTTTGATTCTGCTCCATGCCTTTTATGAAGGAAAAGAAGAACCTTTCACAAAGATCATATCCATTACCTTTTTCTTTTCAGAGTCTGACCTGTGAACACTGTGTTAAATGAGTTACACGAGTTCCTTTTAGGAATGAGGAAGAGCGTTGTCTTGATTAGAGAAGGGAGCCGTGGGGAGCAGAGCCAGCTCGCATGGCGTTAGACTTCACTGTCAGTTATTCAGGGTTTGTCACCCACATGGGGAGGGCTCCGTTTCTCAGCCCTGTTTCTTCTTCTATTGGATGCCCAACTTTGAACCATTTCAAAAGCAGCTTCCCATGAGGGCTAGTTAAAGGTTTGGTAAGAAATCAAAGGGTTGGTGTTAGGATTGCATCTTGGTGGGGAAAGGCATGGAAGAAATTGAATAAATTAGAAGTGAGGCGAATCTTTGCATTTTAATCATTTATGCTTTTTTTTTTGCCTATGGAAAAGAATGAAAAGTTTACAAACCTCTTCTGTGGTCTGAAAAACACATTTTACTTGCCTCTTCAATGAGGGGAGTGAGTATAGTTTCCTCTTTTATACTAAGCCATCATTTCTCTGTCTTTATCTGAGAACAAATCACAATTTCTTCCCTCTTCATTTTCACAAAATGTCCTCCCAGTGTTTATGCAGATGAGCCGTCTGCTTGAGCTTCTCTGCCGTTCCATCTCTCCCCCAGACCTAAAGCTCTTCTGGTGGGTGGTGAGAGAGTCACGCAGTTTGTTCAGTCTACCACTCCCCTTCTCTGTTTTAACGAGAAAAGTGGGCATGGGGGCCGACCCTGTGGCGTAGCGGTTAAGTGCATGTGCTCCGCTGCTGGCAGCCCGGGTTCGGATCCTGGGTGCACACTAACGCACCGCTTGTCAAGCCATGCTGTGGCGGCGTCTCATATAAAGTGGAGGAAGATGGGCACAGATGTTAGCCCAGGGCCAGTCTTCCTCAGCAAGAAGAGGAGGATTGGCATGGATGTTAGCTCAGGGCTGATATTCCTCACAAAAAAAAAAAGTGGGCAGGAAATACGTCTTGATCTTGATTCACACAGGATTTGGCTTGCAGAGCAGAGCAATGCAGAAGATATCGAGAGCCAGGTACTCTGTTTTTCAGATATGATTCCCAGGCCATTCATGTCTCTTTGAGGTACCCGGGTTGCGCTGCCTCATTGGCAGTACATCATCCTCAGACCATGGCCCCTTCTTTCCCGGTGGCGGCTCCCTAGCACCTGTGCTATTCAACAAAGAAATTGCCTCTGCTCCTGCCTGTGAAACATTGCTGCCTCCTTCTCCAGGATAAAAAGGTCATTACTGTGTCTGACCCCCCGGGTGGTTCAACTTGACAAGACACTTGTTTTTCAATAAGTACTTCTTCCCTATATTGGGATCTATCACCTCTTCTTGATCCTGTATGAAACAGCACAATCCCCAAGGCAGGCTTGTCCCATTATTCGGTCAACTTTGGGAGGTGTGGACTGATATCCCTCCTAAATGCCTAACCTCAATTTCCCGCTGCCTGTCGGGTTTCCAAGGCACTCATTTTCCAGTTCCAACCAGCCACCAGCTCTTGACATTATGCCTTCTCAGCGTTTCATGTCTTTGTGTAATTATCTGCCAAAAGGATGAATACACTACTGGTCTTTAGGACACTGTCAGCAATATTAGTCTCTTGCAAGATAAAAAGAAGACTCCACAACCTATTAGCATTACTTTGCTTCTGTATGAGACCTTGAGAGAAGAGTGATTGAGCCCAGAAAGGGCAATTAAGGCCAAATGTAAGTTAGCAAATAGAAGGGTTAATGAATATTGAATATTGGGTCATTTTCAAATATTGCCTTCCTAGCTGCAGAGGGCAAGGAAAACTGGGAGACGTACCTAATATCAAAGGAAAGTGGGGAAAAAGCTGCCGAGTCAATGCTCACAATTAGCTGCTCAGTTCAGCAGTGTGCTCGGTCCTGATCAGGGGCTGGCCTGAGGGACGCCAGGACACATTGCTTTAGTCTGTATCTTTCTGAAAATGGACACGTGCATTAAGGAAACTTAAGTCAGATCCCTTTCATTCCATTGCCACTGCCACAATACAGACTCTCATTTTTTTTGTTGTCTTGAACTATTCCAGTAGCTAGATGTATCCCACCTGTCTCTAATTTCTCCTATTCATGCTTCATACTACCACCAAAATTATATTCCTAAATTGCAGGTGTAATCAAATCTCTTGTCTCCTCAAAAGTTTTCAACAACCTGCCTTTGCAGGATAAGATCTAAATGTGTTAACAAGTTTTTGGTTTTTTGGTTATTTTTTTTAAAAAAGACCTTCTACAGTCTGGCCCAATGTAACTTGCCACCTTTGTATGCTACTCCATTCCCCTAATTTATGCTCCAGCCATTGCTGCTTCCAGGACACACCGTGCCGTTTCACACTTTCATGTCTTCCTTCATCCCTTTCTTCCCAAATGGAATCTCCTCTTTGTCCATTTCTATTTTTAAAACCCTATTTGTCTTTCACAGACGAGTTCTGACTACCCCAGGAAGCCTTCACTGATTCCCTCCTCTCCCCTCCCACCCCCATTCAGATGAAGTGCTCTCTCATCAGCACTCCCATAGCACACTTTTGGGTATATTTTTATTATGAAATATAGTAAAGTAGAAAAGAGATTGTAGACTATATATGTAAGGTTTAAACAACAATAATAAAATAAGCACCCACAAACCACTACCCAGCTTAAGAAATAGAACAATGACAATATATTTGAAGCCTTCTGTATGTCCCCCCTTCCCCCCGCCACCTGCCAGAGGTAACTCCTCTCCTGAATTCTGTATTTATTATTTCTTTGCTTTTCTTAACAGTTTACAGTATATGGATATGCCCCTCAACAATATATTCTTTAGTTTCACATGTTTTTGAACTTTATAGACATAGGATTATATTTTTTATATTTTCTCAATTTTTTTTTAGCTCAACATTGTGAAATTTACCCATGTTAATGTGTATTGCTGTAGTTTATTCATTTTCACTACTGACTAGTTTCCTATTATGTGAATATGAATTTATTTATCCATTTTCCTGTTGATGAGCATTAGAGTGTTTCCAGTTCCTTCTATTAGAAACATTGCTGTTGTGGACATTCTTGTAAAGTTCTCCTGGTACACATATGCAAGATTTTCTCTCAGGAAAAATTCCTGAATCTATTTCTAGGAGTAGATTTGCTGGGTCCTGGGATCTGAGCAACTTCAAATTGACTAAATAATGCCAGAAAATTTTCCAAAGTGTTTGTACCAATAGCTATACTCCTACATGCAGTATATGATTCCCCATTGCTCTATATCATTGTCAATATTTGATATAAAATTGATATTAAATTTCTGTTAGTGTTGTGGTTGTGAAATGCTATATCATTATGGTTTTAATTCCCTTCCTGATTACTAATGAACGTCTTTTTATATGTTTGAGTTATTCATTTTCCTCTTCTGTGATACATATGTTGATGTCTCTTGCACATATTTTTCTTGTTATTTTTGTCTTTTCCTTACTGATTTTTATACATGATGGATATTGTATTTTTGTTGGTTATGTGTATTGCAAATAGCTTTTCCCAGTTTGTGGCAGGTCTTTTTTCTTTATGATCTCCTTCAATGAAATCAAACTCATAACCTTTTTTATTTTGGTCTTGAAGATTTGCCCTGAGCTAACATCAGCTGCCAATCTTCCTGTTTTTTTGCTTGAGGAAGATTAGCCCTGAGCTAACATCTGTGCCAATCTTCCTCTGTTTTGTATGTGGGTCGCCATCTCAGCATGGCTGACAAGTGGTGTAGGTCTGTGCCCAGGATCCAAACCCGTGAACCCAGGCCACCAAAGCAGAGCATGCCAAACTTAACCACTATGCCATGCGGCCAGCCCCCAAACTCATAATTTTTGTATAATCAAATATATCAGTATTCTGTATTGTTTGCATTTTTGTGCTTTAAGAAATCCTTTCCTATCTTAAAGTCATATTTTTTTCTAGAAGTTGTAAGATTGGATCCTTCACATTTAAACCCACAATCTGTCAGGGATTGGGTTTTGTGTATGGTATGAGGAGAGATGCATCCTAAAAAATGTTTAACCACAGCATTTAGTTCATTGTAGTTTATAATAAAATTTAATGTGTTAGATTGTAAAGACCTTGATATGTGATAGTGTGTCATAATCATCTCTGTATCCTCTACTGTCTTAGCACAACACTTTCCAACTAGTGGGTACTCAGGAAGACTAGAATATCATGGCCATTGGACACCTCCGAATGCCCTTGTCCTTCCACTGTGCCTCTGACAACACTAGGAAGATAGCACTGTAGCAGGGAGCATAGTGGCTTCTTTCTCCATCTTGTTGGACACCTCTCCTCCCCATCCCATCCTCTGCAGATGTTCTCATAAGCTGCTCCCCTGCTCCATTCCTCATAAGCACAGCCAGGGAACAAGACTCCTCAATAGCAAAGAACATTGGAATGGCCAGCCAGTTTGTTTGTTTTGGCCCACAATAGCCTAAGAATACACCTGCCAGGAGTATTGTAGGAAGCCAGGGACAGGCCTCAACAGTGTGGAACCAATTCCAGCCTGCACTCAGACAATCCAGCATGGCTCAGACATCACAGATCATGGAGAAGTGTCTGCTGTGTGTTTTTGGGTGCCGGTAAAACGAAAATTCCAGTGGATTCACTTTACTTTTCAACCACCAGAGTAAGTTAACATGGCACTAAATACAAGTATAAAGTTCTTTTCTGAATCATGCAAGCGTGAAACAGAAATATTTCAATTCACAGCCTAGATATATTCGTGTGTGCTTTTTCTATGCTTTCAATTCTGAGCAATTGAGCACATATTTATTCAGTATTTACTAGAGTAAATATTTCTAGAATATGCAGAGAAACACTGCAAAGCACTGTGGATAGCAGAGTAACATAAGGAAAGAGCCTGGATTTGGGCAGATCCCAGCTTAGTCACTACTCACTAGTTGGCTAGCCTCAGCTTTCTCATCACAAAATGGAGATCAAGACATACCTACCTTGCAGGGTTTTTGTAATAATTGAATGAGGTAATTAATATAAGTGCACAACACTGTCTGGTGTGTTCTAGGCTATCAATAAATTATTTAAGGATTATGATGATGAAAAAGAGAGGGAGGAGGAGGAATGATGATTGAATATGATGAAATGACCCAATCCCTACTCTTTGGAAATACATACTTTATGATGTCTACGTAGATCAACAATTCAGAAACAAAGCTGACTGCAGTAAGAGCTGTAATTGTCATAACTATATTTTCAAAACCAAAAATTGAAATGTGATCTTACTTAAATGAGTCCAAGAGCATATTAGGACCTTATATTAGAAATTGGGATTGTCCCAGAATATTGAGACATGCAATCCCTATAGCTATCATAGAAGCACTGATCATTTGCCATAGAAAAGATCAGTTTGGCCCTGGAGAGAATCCTTAGAGAAGATGATATTTGAGTGGGGTCTTGATAAGCCTTCAATGAGTAGATATGAGGAAAGAGAGGAGGAATTCCAGGTAGCAGAGGGAATACCATAGAACAGGACAGAAAACATGTAAGACCCGCCCTACCCTCCAGGTGCCTTTTTATCATATAGAAAAGATTATAGATAATCCTCAGGACTCCAGAGAATCCCCTGGGGTAGGAATGGGAGCTGGGAACTAAGATGGGGGTAAAAGTTAGCGGGAACCTGAGTACTACCCCATACCCGCACCTCGGTTACAGTCAAAGCAGCTCTGCTTTTGTATGTCATTTATTGCCTTTCTCAAGTAAAATTTCATTTGCAAAAGACTTTCCACTGCTTAATGAAAGGTAAAAAGCATTATTGGATGGTGTGCTTAGCCCTTGCCTTATATTCTGTAACTAATCCACGTGGCCCTTTTGGTGACTCAGTGATGACTTTTGCTTTGGCTACTCGTCTTGCAAAATTGTCAGAGTCCTACCTGGGACAGAGGTCAACAGTGTTGTGGTTGTCTCTAGGGTCTGGGTCCAAACTCTATTTTAAAGAGAGGGGGCCCAAGGAGAATGTAAAGCAAGCACAACCCAGCCCTGAATGTAAGGTTGTGTGATTCAGATTGTGTTCAGACCCTTTGGTGGGGAAAAGGAAGCCCATCTGACATGTCAACTAGGATTTGAGAGATTGACCTTGAATAGTAAATATTGGATACCCTAAAAGGAACGCTGACGGAAAGCATGCAAAATACAACATGGCGGCCTCCCAGGCTGGGTCCTAGAGGGATATACTGAATAGGCAGACTCCTTTGGGATAGCATGTCTCATGTCTGAGCTCATTGAACTTCTGCAGGTAAATTAGAGAGGCCTCTAGAGGAAAAAAAACAACTCAGATGTGCCATATGGGAAACTACACAGAATGTTGTCATCCATTGTAAGAAGAGTATAGTAATCAGTGAATCACAGAGGTTTTAAACTATTGGTTGTTTGTATTCTCACTCATTTGTGCTGGCCTTTTTAAATTGGCCCCACTATTATCATTGCCACATCCAAGTGTCTTGGAATGAAATGAATATATGTAAATTTTCCATTTAGCTCCAGGTATCCAAGTGGCAATAAAGCTTATATTTAGAAAAGGTAAACTAGAAAATAGAAATACATTGGAAATGTTCGAGACAGCATGGCCACAGTTAGAACAATGGGACAAAGAAAAATGTCACAGCTATCTATGCTGACAAAGATATTGCTTCTTGATGCAGCAAGGAGATTTGTGGAATAAGAGCTCAGAGGAGCTCATACTTTACACAGTTTCATATAGCTCATAATAACAGATGACATCAGTGTTCTTCTGTTAGAGAGGCAAAAGCCCTACCCTTTTAGTGATATATTATTGCTTTCAAAAATTGTTGAGAATATCTAAATTTGAAAAGGGACAAAATGGCTTTAAAAAGCTCCCTAGGTAATTCTGATGCATACTCCTGGGTAAAACCCATTTTTGAATAGGCTGGAATAGGCAATTGGGCATTAAATGAACCACTGTTGCAAAATATACAATATAAGGCCAAAAAAAAATAGTTAATCCTTCATAACTCAGTTGTCTCCTGGGTATTTCACTAAGAAAATGACAGGATGGTTAAAATAATTCCACTTTTATTTATGTGATTAATTTAATTCTTTGAAAAAAAATACTTTTCATTTTCTAAAGATCTCTTAAACAGCTATGGATTAACTTCTAATAAAACCTTTGTCTGCAAATTACAGTTAAAATATTTGAGTTAGTAATTGGTACTTAATGCATTTCATGGTACTTCACAAGTGAAGTGGAGAGATAAAGTGTAGGTATTGTTCTTAAACCTGAAATTCTGATAATTATTCACTGTATGTAACCTAAAGATTTTAGAAATCATTTGTATTTGAAAATGAATTTGTATTTGAAAGTGAGGGTATGAGTGAGACTCTAGAAAACTGCAGTCCTACAAGATTTCACGATTTCTGTGTAGGGCTGTAGTAATCAAAACAGTGGGAATACTGTTGCTGCTGCGGCCACGTTGACCAAAGGACCCTGGGGGAGCCCAGAAGAAGACCAGCAGGTACGGAGATTCAATGTGCAGTTGAGGCACCATTACAAATCAGGGGTGAAGGACAGATTCTAGATAACTGGTGTAGAACAAATGGTTATCCACACAAAAATAAATCTCGACTTCATACCATACGCAAAAATCAACTGCAGGCAGATTAAAGAATGAGTGTGAAAAGGAAAACTATTAAAACTTTTAGAAGAAAATATAGGAAAATATATTTATTTCATCTGAGTTGGGAAGGATATTTTTATACAAGTCCAAAAAGCCCAAACCACCATAAAGGAATATTACTGATAAACGTGTTCCATTAAAATTTTAAGCACCTCCATGACAGAACACCATGAACCAAGTAAAAAGACAAGCCTCACATTAAGAGAATGTATTTGCAATAATAAAACAGACAAACGCATGCTATCTGGAACATGTAAATAGTAAAGAACTTTTATGAATTAATAACAAAAAGACAACCCAAGGGAAAAAAAATGGACAAAGTACATGATGAAGAAATTTATGAAAGAAATCCAAATGGCCAATAAACATCTGCAAAGAGGTTCAACATCAGGAAAAAGCAAATAAAAGCAGTAAGATAGCATTTCACGTCCAGCAGATTGGCAAAAGTTTAAAAGTCCAGCAATTCCAAACACTGGCAAAGATGTAGGGAACTGGAAACTCCTATTCACTACTGGTGATAAAGTAAATTGGTGCTGCCACTTTGGAGAGCAATTTGGCAACAGCAAATAAATTTGAAGATGCATATACCATACAAATCATCACTCCACTGCTGTGCATATACCCCGTCCTTGCTCGTATATACCAGGAGACAACTCAACAATGTTTATTGCAGCATGGTTTCTAATTGCAAATATTGGGGGGGGGATCCTAAACGTGCATCGTTAGAACAAAAAAATAAACTAAAGAATATTTATATAATGGAGTATTATATAGTAGTTAAAATGAATGAACTATATCTGCTACATGAATAAATTCCAACAACATAATGTTGAGTAAAAAACCAAGTTACAGAGTCAAATATGTAATGCTATTTATGCAAAGTGTAAACACTTGCAATATCACATATTATTTATGGATGTGTACCTATGAAGTGAAAGTCATAAAAGCAGGAAAAAAAAGAACAAGCATCAACTACAGAATAGTGGTTGCCTTTGTAAGGAGGGGAACGAATTCAGGAAGCATACAGGGGCTCCAACTCTGTCTATAATATTTTCTTTTTTGTGCAAAACAGTTTGAAGCAAATATCACGCAATATTAACCTAATTAAAATCTGGTTGGTTAGTGCAAGGATGAATGCTTTATTACTCAACTCTTAAATATTTTTGAATATTACATAATTTAAACAAAAACAAATGAAATTTTTCATCATAGAATTATTAATCTGAGAAGGGTTCTCAAAAAGTCAAGGGTGAACTGCACGCTACCCACAGATCTATTAGTGCACAAGTTGTCTTTCCTAAATTTAAAACTCTGCAGCAGAGGTCAGCAGACCTTTTCTATAAAGGGCCAGATAGTAAATATCTTTGACTTTGTGGACCGTACAGTCTTTGTCACAGCTACTCAGCTCTACCGTAGTGGTACAAAAGCATCAATAGGCAATATGTAAATGCATGCATATGACTGTGTTCCAATAACATGTTACTTAAAAAAACAAGCGGTGGGCTGGATTTGGTTTGTGGCCATAGTTTACTAAACTCTAAACTCAGAAAGCCCAAAATTCCAAACACTACCTTTTACTCCCAAATATAACCACAATCATTAGTATTTTATATATTCAAGTTTAAAGTGAGTTTGAGAGTCTCCTGTTGAATAAAATTTAATGTAACATCTATTGCATGCTTACCATGTGTCAGGCACTGTTACGTTTACATACATCTCCCATATGATCTTCTCAACAACCTATGAGATAGACACCATCATCATCCCCATTTTCAGATGAGGAAACTGAGACTTACAGAGGTTAAATGCCTTGTCTAACATCTCTGAGTTAATAAATGGTGTTAGTCATAAGATGCACACCCAGGGCTCCTGATCCCACCAAAGCCCATGCTGTTAGTCACATTGCTGCACTGTCTCCCTCCACAGGGTCCTTCATGTCTCCACAACATAAATTAACTAATATAAACAATCACAATAAAAAAATCAAAATGTGTCAGAGTAGGACCTGGCATATTAGGTTCTAATACAAAACACATATTATGCACATTCAGTAACCCATTTTTTTAGAAAATCTTGGCTAGTAAGGACTTAAAGAAGAAATGAAAATGAAGTCACTTTTTAGTTATCCAGAGTGAGGATGAGTAAGTAAAATTAATAGATAATCCACCAGCTTCATCCAGCTCCCTGTTCTTATTCTGCTGTTCCTCTGCATGTGGTATGATGATAGAAAATCTCAGCCTGGATCTTTCCAATTATCTAAGAAATCGTGACTCAGGCCACAACTGAGGATAAAAGACTTAAATTCCCTACATTCCGTTTAGAGAATCACCAATAATGAGGCTGGCCACTTCCTTGGGGGGTCTGCTGGGAGCTGCTATTTCACAGAACTAATCCTACTGATTTGTCCTTCCCTACACTCTTTCAATGGAGAACAGAAGCAAGAGTTTCTCTTTGGGAGAAAATGGAGTTTGTGAAGCTGTAACCATCCCTTCTCTCTACCCCAGCCCCTTGAGGGAAAGAGGTATTAGACTTGTTCTGTTCTCCTCCTTCAAAGTTGGAGATGCTTGAATCATCCTTGTCCTCCACTCCATGGGAGACTGATGATTGTTTCTTATCTAAAAGTGGCTAAGCTATTAAATCAATAGAGGCCCTAATGAGCTGGGGAAGGGAGAAAAAGACAGAGGAATGATAGAAAGGAAAGAGAGGGAGTTCTGGGGCAGCCTACACTCCCACCATTTCCCATGGGTTGAGTGGACACTACAGAAGGTGATTTGAGGCTTAAGCCATCTTTCTGGTGGGATATTTTCTGGCCAAAGGGACCCCTGCTTAAAGAGACTATAGGTTGTATTATTCATGGTGGAGGAAAGAGGTGCTGAATGGAAGAGGAAGAGGCCAACTTTATCTGTGTCTCCCAACATGGAGAGGAAACTCCACATTGGGTCTTCCAAAAAAGTGACCCAAAGCATCCTCAGAAGAGAGGCAGTATTTGGATGTCCACAGAATTTAAATTCCCTGAGGTCAGAAATCTTGTCTTCCTTGATTTCCATCATATCCCCAGCACTGAGAACAGTCCCTGGCACAAAGTGAACATGCAATTAAGATCTGCTGCACAAAGAACAGCAAAAAAAGGGGAGAACAGACTTGCCACCAGTAACTCTTATTCTCTCAAGTGAATGTTGCCCCTCTTACATTACCCTGCCATCAGAGCTTCTCTAGCAGACAGGAGAGATGAGGAAGAAGAGCGAGGGGTTGGAGAAAGAGAAGAACAAGATCCTTTCCCTTCTTAAGTAGCTCAAGCCTTCAGCCTAGTCTGCAGTGGGAGGGGGGCGCTTTTAACTGAAGGTAAAGTTGCAATGCTAACTGCACTATACTTTTTTAATAGCTAAAAGTGTTGAAAAATAATGGAATTATAATACTACCCAGCAGGAGGGGGTGGAA
Organism: Diceros bicornis minor; assembly: GCF_020826845.1. Lineage (NCBI taxonomy): Eukaryota > Metazoa > Chordata > Mammalia > Perissodactyla > Rhinocerotidae > Diceros > Diceros bicornis. The sequence continues at coordinate 15,863,119 of NC_080742.1, read as the reverse complement.
GTCAACAGAGCACAGCTGGTAATAGTTATTGGAAAAATTAATCAATTGCACATTTATACCTCAGTGACTGGAAACACTTCCATCAAACAAGTTACATTAACAATATGATATCCTTGGAAAACAAAGGTGATTAGAAAACAAGGATTCTCTATCAGGACAAGCCTGCAGAATTGTTTTTCTAAGAGTGGTGATGAATTTGAAAGTTTCCATTCACTCAGTGCTTTTGGTGACAAGTGGCCCATATTTGCAAAATGACTAGGCAGCATCACACCAAAAACAGTGCAAGACTGTACAGAGACAATATAAGAGAGGTCAGCCTCCAAAAGTAGCAGTATAATAGTGAACTCAGGCAGGTTTGAGGGGTCATACTGAGAGATATCCAAAGATTACTGGGAAGTGTAAGAAACTGAATGGAAGAGATGACAAGGGCCATAGTCCAAGGCAGGAACCAAGGACACAAAACCAGAAAATACTCAAGGAAGTAGAAGACAAGATCAGAGGAAGCATCATGAAGTGGATCCAAGTTCTTCTTGAATGTCCAGTCACAGCGACTATTAAAAGTACCTGTCCAACCCAAATTAAGGGGTACAGTCAGTGGCATGGAACAGCTCAAGCTAACTAACCATGCACAGATTAACCTGATATCTTGGTACTAATGGCACTCACTATGCATTATTCATAAGTTAATGAGCTCCCAATGTAAAAAAAATTTGAATGAGAATTTCACTTCCCAAAGTTAATTTGAATTGTTCTTTGTTTTCTCTAATTCATAATGCGTGTTTGCTTGTTTGTTTGAGAATTAAATGAGGTAATGCTTCTAACATGCCTAGAAACTATCTGGCATAAAACAGTGTTCAATAAGTGCTAGTTACTCTGAAGGGTCAACTTTTTCATCTGGGTGGTTCACAACTGTGTAATAAGCTCTTGGGTAATTAACTGAGAGCTTAGTATAGAGACAGAAATTTAAATGCATGTGTAGCAGCATAGGTGTAAATGTTCACACAGAGAGCTGAAAATAATTGGAGTCTAGTTAGGATGCATGATAGAGTAACATCACTTGAGCTGCCTTTTCAAAATAATTAATTAGGAAACTCATTAACTAGCAGCACGTGGTGCTCTGGGCTCTGAAGATGGAGGGTGTCTCATGTATGAGATTCACAACAGCGGTCAACTCTCATGACGTCACATCAAGTTGCATTTCTTTTCTCCACCCAATATTCTGTGCATTTCTTTGGATGCAGGAGTCGTTTTTCAAGAATCTGGTGAAGGATAGAGGGAGCAATCTGACTGTGAATCGGGATCTAAGTGGGAAAGTCTCCTTTTGAAAATGGCTGACTTGCCATGGGATGTGTGTGGAATTCCAAGAACAGCCGCAGTCACATTAATCAGACAGTTATTAACCTACACTGCAAAATGGGGAGAGTTCAAAAAGTGCATTGCAAAGCTACAATAGACCAGAGGCTTTTTATTCTAGTGATTTAAGAAAGCTTTACATTTTTATTTCCAATTAACCTATCAATAGTGATGTCACTTAAATACTCCTAAGGAATATTATCTCCTCATTATTGCCAGAAAACATGCTGCCCAATTTCATAGCTCAGCTGTTCTCATGCATGGATGGACAATCTGAATTAACATGAACAGAAACAAGACTTTTAGGCACTCGGCTACATTCCTAGTTGTAAAATTTAAGTAATTAATATGTGGCTTTAAATAGTAAAAGAAAATAAAGTGGATAATGTTTATTTTGTGCATCAAAATGATAGTGATACAATGCTACCCTAACTTTCTATTTATTCAATGTTAGCATACCAATAGAAAAATTATTGTAATCCACACATTCATTGCCAGTACAATTGAATATTGTGGCAATGAGTAAAGATCCTCTGGAGAGCTGTCTTAAAATTGAGCTATTTTAAAAAGACTGTATTATCATTATGACCAAACAAAGATAGTCAACGGTAGAGACATGAATTTTTCTGTCTTGAATACATACTCCTTGTGCATGTTAAAATTGGGCACAAGGACATCCATTATTCTGTTGATCTGAAACTTTGACACTACAAAAATAATATTTATTCAAGGAGAAAGTAGTTGAAGTGATCAGGGAAGTTCAGACCCATAAAGTACTAACTAGATTTATTCATAATTAGAGGTATTCTCTTTACAACTTTAATCAGTCCTTCTTTCTCATTCTACTCATGCTTAAACGAATCTGGACTTCAAAGCTGTTTGTGACACATGATTATGTGTGTATTTTTACGCAATATTCCAAAGGGTAGTAATAAATCTCAAACACTTACCACTGAACTAAGTAAAAACCTACTGTTGTGCCTTTCTCCCTTCCTCAACAATGCTGAAGCAGCCTCTTAAAGAGTAAGGAATTCTGGGTTTGGGAATTAGAGAACCTGTGTCTTGTCTTGTTACCTCCGCTGATAAGCTATGTGGCCTTTCACAAATCCCTGTTCCTGAAGCTCAGAGTCCTTGCCTTAAAGTAGGGATAATAGAAACCAGAGATAAAAAGATTAATAAGATGGCTCCTTGCCCTCCATGGCCCTGCATATGCTTTAGTGGGTGTATTATCAGCAACTGCTTCTTTTATTTACGTTAGCCCAAAATCAATCAATCACTCATTCTCTCTCTTGTTCTCTCTCTCTCTCTCTCTCTCTCACACACACACACACACACACACCCATCAGTACTGTGCTACAAAGAATATTGTAGAAGTGTAAAACGTGATCTTTGCCCTCAAGCTGTACGCTGGGAAGTATAATTATAAATCCCATATGAATTTATTTCCCAGTGCTTCTCACGGGACTCAGGAAACACAAAAATTAATATGCCTGCCTTCAGCCAGTTGTGCCAGCAAAGGCATGGTCACGCCAAAAAGAAGCGATGCCTCCACCTTGTGGCTGCGTCTTCTTCAGTGGGCTCCTGATGAAGCAGTGCCATTTCCAAGCTTACTTCTCACTGCAAGCAGAAGATTGTATTGTTTTTACGTTTATACACTTTTTCACCTTCTTCGTATTGCAACATGTATTAGAGACTTCTGTTAAGCCCTTGTTCTCACGGAATTCAAGGTTAGCCTTGGCCAAAATGAAGTAGATAGCATTTATTCATTCATCTAAGAAGTGTTTACAAAACTCTTATCCTGTGCTAGGCCCCTTAGTCAACAATGGAAAAACAATCGTGAGCAAGCACAGAACTGCCCTCAAAGTGTCTGACCTCTGAGGCCCCTCTCTCTCAAGCGCCCACCAAGGACTCTCCTTCTTCCATTAGTCATTTTATATCTTACGCTGTAATAATTTTTGTCCCTGCTACAAGTACATTTTTATTATCTATTATTTTTAAGGCAATGTGTTAGCTATTACTAGAAGGTACAAAGATACAATCCCTTTTTCTAGGAGTTTGTAAGTTAGTTGGTGCAGAAATGGTGGTGGGGAGAATAAACACACAAATAACTAGAATCAGAGGCAGGGTTGCGTTAAGTGCTGTAAGAAAAGAGTAACTGAAGTGCGGTGGACGCTGAGAGAAGGAGGTCATATTGCCCATGGAGTGACCAGAGACAGCTTCATGGAGGGTTTAAGTGGAGCCTTGAAGAATGGGCACGATTACAATATGAGATTGGAGGAGTCAGGGAGAATGGCAAGATTACCAGCTCTCACCAGCAGAGGTGAGAGCAAGAGCAAAAATGCAGCATGGGAGAACCCAATAAGAGTGGAGGAATGAGAAGCGGCAGATTAAACCCAGGAGAATGGCGGGGATGAGCTGGAAGGTTGGGGGACGAGGTCCTGGACAGTCTTCACACTGTGTCGAGGAGTTTGGATTCAGTTCAAGAAGCATGAGGCAGAAGGAAGGTGTTTGAAGAGGAGAGAGGCCAAAGCAGATGATTGTGGCAACCATATGGACCAAGAGAAGAGGGAGAAGAGAGGACTAGTGAACGGATAATGGAGGCCAGAGAAATAGGAACTGACAGGCAATTGCTGGAGGCAGAGAGGGAGTAGAACTGATGGGGTTTGGAAGCTGATTAGAGGCAAAGGCAACTCCAAAATCTTTAGCAATTTTGAAAATCACATTCAACCCAGTAACTCTGATGCCTCTTATCTTTCTATAATGATATCTTCAGAGACTGTCTGTGTAAAAATGAAATATTAAAACAAGGTTTCCAAAAACAGCTTCTCCAAAATGGGCAAGGTTACCACCATCTGATTTTTATGTCTTGTCCTTGAATTATTTCTTAAAGCCTTTGTCTTAGTCCGTTCAGGCTGCTATAACAAAATACCACAGACTGGGTAGCTGACAAACAACAGACATTTATTTCTCACAGTTCTGGGGGCTGGAAGTTCAAGATCAAGGCACTGGCGGATTCAGTGTCTAATGAGGTCTCGCTTCCTGGTTCATGGATGACGTCTTCTCGCTTTGTCCTCACTTGGTGGAAGCGAGTGAGGGCACTCTCTGGGGTCTCTTTTATAAGGGCTCTAATCCCATTCGTGAGAGCTCTGCTCTCATGTCCTATTCACCTCTCAAAGGCCCCACCTCCTAATACCACCACCTTGGGGTTAGGATCTCAACATATGAATTTTGGGGAGACACAAGCATTCAGACCACAGCATCTCTCATCTGTCATATTCATTCATTGTTTTAAATATTTATTTATTTATTGTGTGTGTGTGTGTGTGTGTGTGTGTGTGTGTGTGCGCGCGCGCGCGCGCGCCCGCGCACAGGAGGAAGATCAGCCCTGAGCTAACATCCATGCCAATCCTCCTCTTTTTGCTAAGGGAAGACTGGCCCTGAGCTAACATCCGTGCCGATCTTCCTCCACTTTATATGGGACGCCGCCACAGCATGGCCTGACAAGCGGTGTGTCGGTGCACACCCGGGATCCGAACCCCGGGCCGCCAGCAGCGGAGCACCCGCACTTAACCGCTACGGCGCAGTGCCGGCCCCTCATTCATTGTTTTAAATCTATCCCCATCCCACACCCACCCACCCACCACGCCCCCCTCCCCCAGTGTTGGTGCTTCTTTTGTTCTTCCTCCCAGATCCATTCTCTTTCCTTCTCTGCCCTATTCTGTGTCCTGGGGGACCATGTCTGCATCATAGCATTACCCAAACTCTTGTCCTCTAGTTTCCTGTTGGATTTGGCCGATGAGAAGCACAGCAGGAGATCGAAGGGCAGGAAGAGAGAAAGTGTATTAATTTTCTATTCCTGCTGTAATAAATTACCACCAACTTAGTGTCTTAATACAACACAAATTTATTATCTTACAGTTGTGGAGGTCAGAATTCTAAATTAGTTTCACTGGGTTAAAATCAAGTTGTTGTGTCAGCAGGGCTGGTTCCTTCCTCTAGGAGAGAATCCATCTCCTTGCCTTTTCCAGCTTCTGGAACCACCTACATTCCTCAACTTGTAGCCCCTTCCTCCGTCTTCAACGCCAGCAGCAGAGCATCTTCTCTCATCTCTGACCTCTGCTTCTGTCCTTCCATCTTCTCTTTCTCAGACTTTGACTCTTGTGGTTACATTGGGCCCACCCAGATAATGCAGGATAATCTTCCCGTCACAAGATCCTTAACTTAATTGTATCTGCAAAGCCTGTTTGCCATGTAAGGTAACATATTCACAGATTCCAGGGACTAGATGTGGATGTCTGTTGCAGGACATGATTCTGTCTGCCACAGAGAGGCTGGGGTATTTCTTACCCCTGTTGCTCCCTGCCTCGGTGCTCGAACCTGACAGTGCTCCTCCCTCATGACTGTATCTCTGGTCAGGCAGCCCCTCTTTCGTGGCTCCAGCCCTCACTAGGCCCTGTAACTTCATTTCCTCCCTCAGGGTCTACCAGACCAGAGGTGGTAATGGCATCTGCCATACTTATCCTTTGGTGCCTCAACAGCCCTCTTTGGTTTCCTTAACCCTGCCTACCCCTCTGAAATAGTCCCATCATTAGATTATCTTCAGAATCCTGGCTGACTAATCCACCCATCTCCGTATACCTTTTCACACTCTAATTGATGCTGGTAACATGTCAGGTCTATTACTGACACACACACAAAGTAAATGTAAATGCGATATGCAAGTAGGTTGGCTTCAGGAAAACAAGAAATTGTTATCTTGTGCCAATATCGCAGTCATTGCACAAAGCCTAATGCTTGCATCTGGAAAATAAGTATGTCTCATTAGATAAGTATGCAGAATAACCATCCCTCATTTTCCATCAATTACACCCAAGGAAGCGAAGTAACAGCCTATATAGAGTCCACAATAAAAAGTTTCCTCTTTGATTTCCTTTTGATTATTTTTCAATCAACTAGGGAAACTGACTTCATGACCTAACATAAGTGATTTCTGAGCAAACGCATGAGCCACTAGCTGAGCTGCCAATGATAGCTTTCTATTCTTGCTCAGGCAGATAATTTTAAGATATTTCCCTAGTCTCTTCTTCTTGCCTAAGCAGTCAAACCGGCAAATGAAAATGGAATGGCTGTGGTTATTTTTTCCTTCAGAGTAAATATTTCACTTCGACCAGTTTATCTTTAAAATCTCTTTCCTTGCTTTCGTGTAGGTTGCCACACTTGCAGTTACCCTGTCTTAGCTTAGGATTTGAATTATCAGGCCAGTGTTCAGTGAGATTCTTTTTCTAAGAACTATTTATCTAAAGTAATAGAATGAAAAATAGTGTTAATGTCCTGTAAGAATTCCTAAAAGGCAGTACTTACCAAACCAACAGAAGATTTTTTGTTTTTAACCTCTCAGTGGCATTTTCAGAAAAAACATCTGCCTCGTTTCCCCATTCAATATCCTCAGTAGTTCAGCTGCTTCTCTCCTAGATTCGTTGTGAAAAGCTTACCACTGTTTCATTTTTTTTCTCTACCATTACGATGATGGTGATGATGATGATAACTACTACAATTAATAATAAGAGACTATATTTGCATAGCCTAGAGTTTACAAGGCACTTGCGTATGCTTTATATTATTTGATCATGGTCAGGCCTGGTTGACCTATATCACGATACCAAATTCAAAATGTTTATAGATTTTATTTAAATTCGGTGTAAACAATAAGGAGCATAGAGTCAAAAGACAGCTTCTGAAAAATTCCTTCTTTCAGTCGTTCATCCATCCTTTGAACAAATATATACGGGTATTCCCCATGTGGCTGAGTCCCTGACCTCAGAAAGCTTGCAAAGTGGTGACTGCCAAAGGTTAATACTTGTAAAGAAATGCTGAGGAAAGAACTCAACCCAGACTGGTGGGATCATGGAAGGCTTCCTGGATGTGGTCGTATCTGAGGTTTGTCCTAAGGGATGAGTAGGATTCAGCTATTTGAATGGTGGAGGGCAGATTCTAGACAAAGGGAACAGCATGTGCAAAGGCCCAGAAAGAGAAATACTTTAGAATGTAAGAAGAGATCACCCAGAAAGCACGCATAGAGCAGGGGAGGAAAGCAGAGCAGGGGAGCTGAGCAGAGGAGGACTAGAAGAATGGAACATCAACACCAACTGAAAGCCCTAAAGGAGTAAAGAAATTTAGCAAGAAGCAGTCTAATAAAATTCTCTGTATGAGATTAGTGCTGGTAATATTTGACAAGGAAAAAAGGAAAGTTTGGTGAGAAAGATACCAAACTGTAATTCAGAGTTGACTTTCACAACTGGGCACTGCATCATAGTTAAATTTCACATACATTTCAATGTTTTAATGTAGAGGATTTTAAGAGTAAGAATGAGAAATGGACGCTCCTGAATGGAGAGCTCCCCATGAATCTCCACCAGAGCCAGCCCCCTGAGTTGAGTGACCAGCCAAGGCACCACCCCTGCCACAGGGTAGTACGCCCAAGTCAAAGACTGAACATTTTTTGAGCTGTGACTAAATCTTTCTGAAAGGTGAATATACAAATAATAAAAATGTGGAATAAGGTACCCCACCTGCATCAGGTGATAACCCATCAGAATTCTGTAGCAGCCTATAACTTCTTGTTCCTCACTTGTTCTTCTCACATTCATGACCCTTCCAAGCAGGTGTGTGCTCAAGCATAACCTTGATTAAGGACTTTGTAAATCCATGAGGGCTGTTTCACACTTTCATTTAGATGAAGTTTCTTGAGAGATGTTGGGATGTTTTCTAAGTGATTACTGTCTAGAACATAGTACAAAGAGAGTCTCAGACAGTTTTCAACATATAAATTAATTGAGGCAAATAAAATTCACAGAGTTTGGGTGCTCTCAAACGTGTTTCAATTTCCATTTGGGTTAGAAGTTTTCTCTGGAAAAATCTGCTGACTTGGTGGGCTCCTGTGCCTTGCTGAGGCAATCGTGCACAATGGTTTATAACAAGAGCCAGGTCCTATAACAGGCAACTGGATCCCATCTAATTTAATCACAAGTCTGATGGAAGAAATGGGAAGGTTAGCCAAAACGCTCAGTGTAAGCTCTTGGAAAATATTTTTACTGTAATGATTATTAAATAATATCTAATAAAGGTTACATAGTAAAGGTCACCATCAAGTTGAAAATCAGCCTGTCCTTTGCTCCAGCAGGTCCATTAGGGCCCAGGTGTCCTGTTATCAGAGCACCTAATGATGATGCCTGTGGCAGGCGGCAGCGAAGACCCTAATTCTGATTATTTTCCCTGACACTTAATGATTTCATTCAGACTCAGCCTCCATTCCTCTTTCTCTCAATCCTTAGCGTTTGTTTCCCATAACTTTACCTGTCTCTAACAATTTTCGTAGGTCACCATTACTGAAACTTCATTTGGTCTCCTGTAAGTACTATTGAAATTCTTATGGTTTGGCTGGATGTGCTTACGGCAGTATTTCAAGAAAGCTTTAAGGTACGCCAAGGTGCGCTGAAGCTGAACCCACCGTGTCGTGAGAATAAAGGCGGCTACTATAACTGAAAAGCAAACCTAACAGTCATTTACTCGGCTGTGATTAACCAAGGGCCTACTTGTCAGGAATTGTATAGAGGACACAGGTATAGACGACACAAAGACAATAGGTATGTTCCCTGCCCATGAGAGGTCTAGATTCAGCGGGAGAAAGCAGCCGGTAAGTGAAGAAATTGATGGAGCTAATCTGTGACCTCAGATCTAAGCCTTCTATGAAATAAGGAATAGAGATATCCGTTGTTTGTTGGTGTAAAATTCTAAAGGAGTGCAATTCCTCACAGCGAATTATAATCTAGGATCATTTCAGTCATGTATAATAATGTGAAATAGCTCTTGTGGTCCAGCAGTAGTATGAGGACACTTAACTGATTACAACCAGCTGAGCATGTTTGTGAGCCGTCCGAGACTCAAGTGGGAACTACCTTGATTCAGGGCTAAAGAAAACCCAGGATTCATCTAGTTCTTATAAGATTTCATTGAGCCAAATCAAATACTTTCTATATGACTTGGCCACAAAAATGCATACAGTACAGACTTTACATTTTTTTCTTACAACTTGAACTACTAACCACTTAAGAAATTTTGAAACTATTACCTGCACTTGCCTTGGCCTTCCAGTAAGAAGAGAAAAAATGTTGACCTACAGAGCCCCAAACAAGTTCAGGGATTTGGTAATAGTTGTGTTAAAGAAAAATCTGCCATGATGTCTGAGCAGAAAAATAGGAGTAGAAATGCAGAACTTGTTAGGCGGTGCCAAGAGAGGCGATCTTAAGCTCTCTCCGCCTTACCCCTAAGACATTGCTGTAAGGTTGTAAATTGCCCCAAGGGGACCACAGATAAAAGCGTTTGTTCCACAGGAAAAAAATGAATGCCTAGAATTCATCTTAAGTCCTTTGGTTAGTTTCCTAAATTTGACATCTCCTTGACCTACACAAAGCAGCACACTCACATTCCTGAACTTTTGGTCTCTCTGTCTCTCTCTCAGTTCTAGCTAGAACTTGATATTTTAAAAATTCTCTAAGAACAAGTGGAGGAGATCTTTGAAGTTTCATTTTAGTAGTGTAGCTCAGTTGAAGATAGCTCTGTGATGGAAAGTAGGGAAAGAGAAGACTATATCAGAGTCACGGCTGGTCTTTTTTCCTCATCGCTCAAAGGGCTACAAATTTTCCACGGGTTTTATCAGATTAATCCCCCCAGTTGATTCACATGTGATGTAGGAAAGTGATGTTCTTCGCCTGCCACCCCTGGCAGCCGCAGCGAAGTCAGACGAGGTCAGAACCTGCTCTCCCCTGACAAATCCATCTTCTTATACATCCAGTACTGAGGGGATGAAGGTGAAAGGACTCACATCCCAATTTTATTTAGGGAGTTCCATTTAAAATGACTATACATAATACTGATATTGGAATGAAAATGAAACCTGTTTACAATTTATGTCATTTTACAAGGAGAGAGAGGAGTCTTGAGGCTGGGCCTGGACAGAGTTTGTTACCACTGACCCTAGGTCCAGATGAGTTGGCCCACTTTTGCAGTCCGCCCAGAACACCTTGTAAGATTCAGAGTCTATGAGGGTGGCAGCATTCCTATCTCATTATCTGACCAGCATCCCCCCCAAAAGAATTTTTTCTGAATTTAGTAAGATCTGGGACTATTCCCAAACTTCCATTGCTCCCAATGAGGCAGGAAATCAGCAGGCTGCCTGCACTGGTACCCTGGAATGGGAGGGGGCTTGGGAGAGACTGAAAGTCTTAGACAAGGGGCTAAGGACCCTCGATTCAGCCCACATCAGAATTGTTCTCTTCTCCCTCTGAGGGGGCCCTACATGGAAAGCTGAAACTATGGAAGTCTGCCAGGCCAAGAGGTCAGCTCAAGCTCCTGGGAACTCAATAAAATAACATTCCCAACTCTTCCCGGAGCCCCAGTCCTGAGACTCCCACACAGGAGACGTCAGCCCAGCCCCTGTGCAGCCCTTGAACCCCTCTGCTTTACAGCCTCCCACACAGCCTTCAACCCACCACTTCTCTCTCCCATGCTAATTTTTTCTCCCTTGATTCTCATATGCTCTTAATAGGGAAAAGGGAAAATAAGAAACACACAAGAGAATGAAAACATCAAATTTTCTGAGTGTTGCCGTACTGAAGTATGTGACCAGAGTGCGAACGATGTGACTGTTTCTATCACACCACGAGATGCCCATCGCCCCCTACATGATTCTTGTTGAAATGTCAGTCTCGAGACAGAAGTGTCCTCAGGCGATGTGGCAGTTGAGGTTTGATTTTTGGGTCGAGAGAACTTATAACCCCTCCTCCCATAGTTCTTAAGATGAGCCACGTGGAAATGCTTCATGCGTTCACAAGTATGTACGGTGCCCCCAATACAAGATACATAGTGAAATGGGACTCAGTCCCTGCCCTCCTTTGCCCCATCATTTGTTTCCCCACAGCCTCTCAATTTCTCACTTGGATAAACAATGTGACAACTCACAATTTCAGCTTCCTTCTTCAGTCTCCCACTTTCTCTCCAGTCCACTCTCCATACTGATGTCTCAGGGAGATTTCTAAACACCACTCTGCTTCCCTGGTCAGCTTACCCTGTTTAAAATTTTCAGTGCCTTGCTGTTGTTGCCTTTAAAATAAAGCCCAATCTCCTGAGTAGCAGAATAAACTACTGGCAGTTCCCCAAATATATAGCATGCTCTGAAATCTTGCGGTCTTTGCATATGCTGCTCTCTGTACCTAAAATGATTTTCCTCCTCCTTCACCTAGGGAGCTCCTACTGATACTTCAAAATTCAGTTGAGGTGTCACCACCTCCAGGAAGCTCTCCCTGACTACCAGCCTCACCCATTCCAAGTTAGATGCCCCTCCTTTCTGTTCTTTTAGCACTTTGTGAATACCTCTGTCATAGCAAAGATATAGTGAATAGTAATTGTCTTATTTACCCACTTTCTCTCCAACTAGACTAAAAACTTGTTGTAAATAGAAACTATGCCATTTATCTCTATATCTTATCTACCTAGTAGACTGTCTAGCACTTAGTAGGTTTTCAGAAATTGTTTGATGAATAAAGAAGCTCAAAGTCTAGGAGGGAAGACAGGGAAAGATAGCTCTGTAATGAAGTGTGGTAAAGAGCAGAGTGGGGTGCAGTCATGAATGAACAGAGGGATTGGACACTTCTGCTTGAGAAGAAGACAGAGTCTAGGAAGTTATCCTGGAGGAAGAGACATGGGTGGGCCTTGAGGAAGATTGGGAAAGCACTAGGGCTATGGGGAGGAGAAAACAACCAGAACCGTGGCATGTGGAAGGCCTAGATGCCTCAGGCAGCATAACGCCTTTGGGAAGATGTCCCTTATAAGAATGACTCTGGTGACAGTGAAGAGATATTCATGGGAAGGTGACAAGAGAGTATTGGAATAATCCAGATAAAGGTGTGAATTGAGCTAGGAGCCCAGCATGACCCCCAGGTTTCTGGCTTGGGTCAGTGGCAGTACTGTTAACCAGGATTAGGAATTAAGAGGAAAAACTGCTTTGGGAGAAAAATGGGAAGCCTAGTCTGCTGGTGTTGGGTTGGAGTTGCCTGTTGGACATCCAGATAAAGAGGTTTAGTAATCAACTGGATATGAGTCTGAAGCTCAGAAGAGAGTCTAGCCAGGAATGAAGACTCTCTCTACTATAATAACTTCATTGGAACTTTTGTTTTACTTCTACAGTTTAACTGTGCCATTAAGTGTCAGTCATGGGTGGGGACTGCTGGGAGAGGGATAATTGGTCCCATTTCTGCCACTGGCTTGGATACGTGGCCTCTAGCAAGCTACTCAACTTCAAGCTGTGCCTGTTGCCTTATGGGAAAGGAGACAATTAAGGACACCTGAAGAAAAATGTTGCAAACATTGGCCCTAAAAGAAATTAGTTTGGTCCTATCTTTTGTGATTCTTCTGTGGAATGTGGAAGTCATGCCAGTGAAGCCAACCTCTTCCACTGCCCAACAACCATACTTCCAAAGGCCACTGAGTACACAAAGGGGGAAATCTTTACCTTCACTGCATTGGAATCCTTACCTCTTAAAGAATCCTTTTTAGGTAGAAATGTCACTTCCTTGCTACAATGAACACGTGTCTGTTCTTTCCTCCACTTTGTGGGGAGAGTCTTATGTTGATGCCCTCTCGCCATTGTGATGGCAACTTTTTTCTCCTGTTCTTGCCCAGCCTGCAGCACCCACCTCAATCATGCTTTCCTATAGAGAGTTTATTTGCAATTCTGTCTGCATTATAGAGTTTAGGCTGAGATCTGCTTTGTTTAAGAGACCCGACCAAAATAGCATTTTTGCAAAGCAACTCATTGTGCTTTTCCTGGCTAATTTATCTTAAGTGACTTGCACTGAAATGAAACATACTTTAATTCAAAGGTTCCTGACAGTAATGGTACTGTGGAAGTTACATGATGTGCTCATGGTTGAACCTCTTTTATTCCAAATATCTATTCACAAAGGCTAAATGGGAATTTCTTATGGAACCCAGGCATTTCTGTCAATTCAAGAGGGATTGGTATTTAACCAAACAGCTTCTGGCAGTCAGGTATGAGCATGGCAAAGATTTAGCAAGGGCATTAGTCATGTGTGGAGAATGGAGGAATTCATTTTTAATTCAAAAGACTGTGATAGAAAACTCATCATCAAACTTGAATATCAACCAACCACTATTTACAAAGAGGCAATATCACAACTGCACCCAGGGAAATTTAAATGATGCAGAACAAAAATTCTCAGAGAAGCCCAAAAACCAATCATTTCACCCACCATGCTGAATTAGATGTGCACTAAGCCCAGAGCTGGCACTGTGTTCAATGAAAAGCCCTTGAAATATTTACTTCTTGATTCAAAGCAAAGGTGTCAGCTTATTTTGAATTGTAGTATCAAATATATTCCCTAACTTTTAAAAAAAATGCTAAATAGTTTAACTACAGCCTCTGAAATATTGGCTAAATATAAATGACATATGAGCACAACCTCCATGGTCTGATATTTTAATTTCTGTAAAATTTGGTGGTCAGATTCAGGATACAGCCAGGGATTAGCCTCTTCTGAGAAGCAGCAGGCTGCAATCAAATTGCTCAGCTGCTCCCTGGAAGCTGGTAGTCTATGGATGCTTTTCTAATCTGCTAGCAATGCAACTTGAGTAAAACCATCTTTGGCTAACTTAACGTTTCTGTAATTAACAGGTCGGAGATCAAATCATTGAAATCAATGGGGAGAGCACAAGAGACATGACACACGCCAGAGCGATAGAACTCATCAAATCCGGAGGAAGAAGAGTGAGGCTGCTGCTGAAGCGCGGGACGGGGCAGGTCCCGGAGTATGGTGCGTTTCACCTTTTGATTCCCCTTTCTTCTGTTTTTTCTGAGTACTGTAAATGCCTATGCTTATTTATAAAACTACATCAGTTCTCTAATTCTAACTAAATATATATTTAGTAATCAATAGGTATATATACACATATACGTATATGTAAGCACCAGGTTTATATGTGTGTGAGCTCTTTCTTTCGCTCCCGTGGTTAAGAAATGTTTAAAATAGCCAGTGTAGGGCCTTTCAGGGCATCTCTGAGTGTGCTGGGAGATCCAGCCACACTTATATATTTGGACTTCTGTAATTTGACTGATAGTCCTCTGTTCATTTGAGTCCACAGTAATTTATCATTTCCTAAAACAGCGCGTGCGTCAGGCTGTCCTGTAGGATACGTTACTGAGGTGAGGGGCCAGCAAGAACAATCTTAAGATGTGAAGGTTAAAACATAAACTTCAGTTCCTGCAGTGGTTGCATTTCCGTGGCATTTAGGGCTATTCCCAAGATTCTCTCTTATGTTATGTATCTAGATGCTGTTGAGGAAGACTTTCAAGTGCATTTTCATTCATAGATTTGCCTTCAGAAGCCTTTAATGGTGTTATTTCCCAACAGCCCATTTCAGGCCCCACTGACAGCATCACTCCAGTATATCAGAAACTGCTGGGTGGTCATTACATGACGAGCATCGAAACCCGAGCCGGCCTTTAATTAATCTCAGGGAGTGACAGAGACACTGACACAGACTGACAGACATCAGTGAAAAGCAGCGCAGATAATACTGTCCAGGTTAGGGAAATAGGGTCTGACTGCTGACCTGAATAATTAGCTCAATTTTTGATCTAGGTAACATCGACTCTCACTTTCACCCCTCCATTCCATACCCCCACCCAAAAAAATTCTAAATAGTGCTTTTCACTCTCAAATTATGCTTTTTGCTTAAGTTACTTAATAATTTACTGAACACTTCCTTATTTAACGGGGCAGTATAGTCCTGAGTTCAAGTGAAATATCTGCATTCAAAGGCCCTTAAATACTTCATGTTTCCAGGCCCTTGAACATACCCCAAAGCCTACACACCCTTTTTGGGCTGGCAAGTCCTCACATTAAGGGCCGGGAAGCATTCAGAGGTTTCTGTAGGGCTGGCTCTATGCCCAAGGAAATATTTCATCCAGGATTCCCACTCTTAATTCTTGGATCTAATAAAATATTTTAAAATATTAATATTAGCAATAAGCACAGGCCCAATCCTGATAAACTTCACTTGTAAAGAATCTGAACTCGTGGAATAGAACGACTTCTTGCACCCTGGAGCATTGAGGGATTAGCAATATCAACTGACCTGGGAGCTTCTACCACTTCTGAAAAATATCTTATTTTAAAGGTGTGTCTCACTCTATGGCAAGACCTGACTGTTGTCTATACCAAAGGATTTTCATAGAGTTAACCTTGTTCTTATTGTTCTAACAGGTTAATCTTTAAAAAGTTAACCTGAACCACATGGCTGTCCTGAGCTTTCCGTTCTTTTGTAGAATCACTATTTGGTCCATACTTGCAGCATCTACCACGCTGGGTGCTCGTCTACAGCGAGCAGTTGGAACAGCACTACTGACCAGCCTGTGCATTTTACTCAGACTGTAATGCATAAGCATGAAGCTGCCTCAGAGCATCTTTAAGAAAAAATAAAGACATGTTTTTGAACAAGACAAAAATTCAAGACCATGTCAACAGTATCTCATTAATTCTTATCATCCAAAAATATCTAGATAAGGCTTTTTTTTTTTAATTTTTTGTTTATTGCAGTAACATTGGTTTGTAACATTGTATAAATTTCAAGTGTACATCATTATACTTCTATTTCTGCATAGATTACATCATGTTCACCACCCAAATACTAACTACAACCCATCACCACACACTTGTGCTGAATTATCCCTTTCGCCCTCCTCCCTCCCCCCTTCCCCTCTGGTAACCACCAATCCAATCTCTGTCTCTATGTGTTTGTTTGTTGTTGTTATTATCTACTACTTAATGAGGGAAATCATATGGTATTTGACCTTCTCCCTCTGACTTATTTCACTTTGCATCTAGATAAGGCTTAATTCTAAAATTAACCGACACAGCGAGTTCGTTAAATATCTAGGCACGCTTTTGAGGGACCGATCATCAATATTGTTAACTCTAGCAGAATTGCAGAATTTCTTCTAAATATATTCTTCTAAAATGTAGCATTAAATCCTACTTGCTGGTAATGCTAGAACTTGTCAGCTACTGTTGATGTTAGGTTGACATGGATTTTGACTGCAAAATTACTTTAGAGATTATGTCACAAAAGAACAAATTTAATAGAGTAGAGCAATCTCTTTTAGGGGAGTAAAAGAATAATCATAAATAAGGTATACACATTAGTTCTTCAGGAAAATCTAAACTGAAAGATGCATGGTTACACATGAGAAACCAAGAAAGTTAGGGATCAGATTGGCATCTTTGAGGATAATGCCATCGAAAGGTATTTCTGGAATCTCATAGGCACTAATGAGGGGGGTGTTTAGGGGTCCCCAAGACTACCCCACATTCAGAAGTTTGCTAGGACTCTGGAGCACAGAATATAGTTGTACTCACAGCCAAGATTTATTACAGTGATGTAGTAAGGGTGCACAGTGGGATCATAAGGGGAAAAAAATGCAGGCAGAGTCTGAAGGAATCCACGTCCAGCCTTCCTTATGTTCCCTCTCTCTCTCTCCCTTGAGGGGTCACCCGGAGAGCACTCTTCCCCCAGCAACAAAAATGCAGCAACATGTGTGATGTTGCTGACCAGGGAAGTTCATTAAAGACTCTGTGCCCAAGGTCTGTACTGGGGGCTAGCCATGCAGGCACCCTCTGCCTAGAACGCACCAAAATTCCAGACTCCCATAAGGAAAGCCCGTCTTCAGCATAAACCACATTGTTTGTACAAACAGTTCAAACTGGTACAGTGAGACACTCTTATCGTTTAGGGAAAGGTTTGTATTAGTGTAGGGGACAATTTACCAGTCACAGTCCCAGATGTCAGCCAACAGCCAGCCTTGCAAGCAGGCCTTTCTAAGGACAGTAGTCACAAGCCTGCTACATGAATGCTTTCCTGCACCAGGAGCAAGCCAGAGAAGTGCAACATTCATGGACTTTCAATTGACCCCAATGTAAAAGGAGTGCCCACAGCTAGGGACATCATAATTCCTCCAGCAGCAAATAGACTATATCGTGAAACAGAATTTTTTGTCCAAAATGAAATAGAGTGTATTTTAATAAAATTAGCCAGGAGGGGGAGAGGTAACAAAACAAAATAACAGCAACAAAAGAAGATGTTTGAGTTTACCAGTAGATACAACCGAGAATATAATCTACTTTGTCCAAATGCACCCTAATCACAGGAAAACAGATTTTTCTGTCAACTATCAGTTTAATCTTGCGTTTGTTTCCTTTGTTTGCCTTTTAAGATCCTAAATTTGGCATAAAATCCATCCCTAAGAGACTATGGAAGGGGTTATCAGAATCCATGGGAGACCTAACTTGACAGGGAGCTGTTCACACTTAACTCGGCGAGGAGAGCGAACTGTGAAGACGAGGAAGGAGACTGAGAAAAACAGTCTGTGGAAGGGTTTTAGGTGATACCCACCTGCCCTCCCTCTGATAGCTACAGAATTCAGAACAGCTTTGAAGCAAGACCCTTATCTGGACTTTTGGCCATGTCAAGAGAAAGCTGATCTCAGTCAAGAGAAATAGGAAACTCTCGCTCTAAGTTCTTAAGGTAATCTGTGACAGAGAGATAAGCACAGGTACGATTGAAAGAAAAAAATACCAAGGGTAATCTGTCAGATTGTTGGCTAAACAAAATCAGTGTGAACCCAAGTGAGCTGAGGAAAGGAATAAATATGCTGCAAATATGCCATCCATAATTACCATCAGCCTAATCATCAGAGACGCCTCGGCCAATTCAGAGGCATAAATCAACAAATGCAGCCAGGAAGGAGTGGCTGCACACAGAGGCTGTCGCAGCTGCAAGGGGCGTGGGAAGGTGATAAGGCCTCTGAAGGAGAAGGTGCTTTTATAGTTAAGTCCTTGAAAGAGAAGCTCAGGAGATAGATCCTTCAACTCTACTCCAATCCTCAGGATAAGAGTTTGTTGATCATAAACGCAACGGAAATCATGCGTTCCCCCTCTCCTGACACACCTCTCAGCACCAGGCAGGAATAAGGACACTTCACTCCACTGTACTGAGAAAGGAATCCAAAGATGATGCATCAGAAATATCGCTCTCCTTAACACTGGTTGTTGCTGTCGAATTAAATCTAAAATGGTTAAGAGAAAAGAAAGCAGCCATCATGGTTTTAAAGCTGCACAGGAATAAATTATACAAATTAGCTCCCTGCCTTGGTGCACGGGTGTCCTTCATTAGCATTCGGGGGGCCCCACATGGGCATTCACTTGATTTACGCACTGAGCCACAGACCAGGGCGAGGGTAGATAGAGGCACCATTGGATGACAGAATTCCCTACTCAAGCACTTCAGACCAGCCAGAGCCTTTCCCCTGGGAATATTTGCTGTTCAAATCTGACCAAAATAAAGCAAAACAGAAGTATGCCTTCCAGTCCTGGTGGGTGGTCTGGCCTGTTTATTCTCTTACAAAGCAACAGGGCAGCCCTTTATGACCAGAAAGCTGAAGGGGTCTAACTGTGAAGGGGAGTCTCCATGGTCTTAGGGGCCAGGCAGGGTTACAAGGATTCTCACAGTGTCGATGGCCCAGGGACGACTAACACCTAGTGCCCACACAAGGGGAAAGAAATAGCCAACCCGTGAATTAGACTCCTGCCCACACTTACATCTTCAAAGTTAATTGTGTCTTTAATAGGTTTTGACTTGATTACAGGCCTTTGGTAAATAAAATTGTTTACGTTGTATAAGTATAATAAAACTGCATTATGTAGGTGGAGATAAGATCTGTCTGAGCCAGTAATTATAGCTAAAGAAATGAATGGGCCAAATAGTTTAAAGATCTTCCTCTAATCAGTAAATAAAAATGATTTACAATGACCATATCAAAGCACCAGATTAAGCGTACTGGTCTCTCCTCATATGGCACTGGCGATGTTTATTTGTCTATTCTTCTTTAAGAGTGTACATGGACAAGTAAACATTATAAGCATACCCTTATAATCTTGTTTTACAATTATTTGTTCAACAAATCCTTTCTTCCCTCTGATCATACAAAGTTCGTACAAAGATGAACTCCAGGCAGTATACCCCTACCAAATACTTCAAGTGAGACAGATCCTGTAATTAATATCATTAATTAATATCATGACTATGTCCTCAGACAAACCAGCATTTTTTGAGCACCTACTGTGTGCAAGCACTTTGCAGGCACTGAAGGGAATATATAGTCCTGGGCCTCAGGGAGCTGACGATCTAAGAATGAGGATACGTGTAACAACAGATCCTGACAGAGTGGTGACTGATCAAAAAGTCTCAAAGGATCTGCTCTAATGAAAAAATTTAAATGGGTTTTATTAATTATTTGTGGGATTTAATAAGTACTTCTAGAGTGTTAAGGATCCTTGAATTGGATTCTTTGGTTTGTTAAGCATTTCCTTTGTAAGATTTATACTAATAATTTGTGCTTTTTCTGAAGAAAGGACTTGCTAAGTATGGGTAAATCTCTGCTTAGACCTTGTCTGAATTATTCTAAATTCCGAGTTAGTGAACCAAAACTTCATCTGGAAAATTTGCTCGTCATTGCTCTTCCCCTGCTGTGGCTTTCAGCCTCAGGGAGCCTGGAGCATTGTAACCTCACATCCTAAGTCTCTGTGGGTGCGCTGCTCTGCCCCCACCATAAAAGACAAGGAGAGTCTCCATTGCCTTCGCCTCTTCCTCAGAGACCACGTTTATGGGAGCTTTAAGTGGTTTCATAGCCCTTGCACTAATTCACCTGCATTTTTAATAGGGCAAAAGGCGACTTGCTTCAATAATAAATTCTGAAATTTAATTTCAGCTTCTGACATTCATGGTTGAGTGCATCTTCCTTTTCCACGAGAGGTTCCACAAATCACTGCAGTACACCTCTACTGAGTCAGAGCCAGGGAGGAGGACAGGCTGGCAGGCAGAGCTCCGGGCTGCATCATGCAGAGAACAGGGTTCTTCCTGGTAAAAGGCTTAAGACTGCTCTCTGTAGCATTTAGGTGAACCTCGGAAGTTCTCTAACTGAAACTTCCAGTAAGTTCCTGTTTCGTGGAGTCCTCAAAGAACAGACAACTCTGAAATTCCTTTCCCCACTGCTCAGCCAAAACCTCATTTATTATTTTAGGTGTTTTTAGGATGAGGGTGAAATCCATTTGTTTGCATTGTTTTACTGGAAACCATGGCCTATAATGGTATTCCTTCTTTTTAGATACTCTTACATGATTTCCAACATGCATTTTTCTCTTTAAGGGTATATTAAGTGACCCTCTTTCCCAAGTCCTCATTTATTAGGTATTTTAGATTCTGATAAAATATGTTAGACCACAGAGCAACCAAGAAGTCTACCAAGAAGAAGCAGTTTTAGCTCTTGATATCCAACCTCCTTCAATTCCCAAACACTTAAGTTGTTGGAAGAGATGAGTGAATGAAGAGATATCCTTTCCAAACCCACTGAGAAGAGCTCCCACGTGCATCTTGGAAAACCTAAATACTCCAGCTCCTCCAGTAACCCATCTTGGAGCATCATATTTTAGGCTCTGATGAGACCATTCCCTTGCTTTCCCTAACAGGAAGCTGAGCTCTCCCACAAGAGGGCTGCTTCCACAAAAGTCCAGGGAGAGGGCCGCTTTCCTAGAGGAAATGCTGCTGACTACTGTAAGAACATTGGAACGGACCACAAAGAGGTCACAAATTCAAGAGAATGTTATTTACATGGCAGGTGGGGGGGCAAGTAGAGATAAAGGATCAAGGTTAAGAGAAAAGAAAGATGCTTCATGGTTGTAAAGCTACACACACACACACACACACACACACACACACACACACGATTGTGTCAATTTGGCCCAGGACTCTCTATTTTTAAAGTACCATCCCAGGGAATTCCCTGCCCTGGAGACTGCTGGATGTCTCTTCTCTAGCTCTGTTGTGAAGGCCGGACCCCACAGGAGGATTTACTTCTTGTTGCCCTCTTTCCATCTCCTCAGTCTCCACTCTTGGGTGTGCCACACCCCCTCAACCTGGCTCCTCCTTTGCCCGTCTCGTCTAAATCACTCTCCATTCGAAGACTTGCAACCATTAAAACTTAAAGAAAGGAGACTAGATTTTCCTCTCAGTGTCCTCCCGTTTTCCATCTCAGGCCTTTTTGACAGTCTGAGCTCAGCTCCCAGCCTCCTTCTTGAGGACAGTCTGACCCTGTGGTTTGTAGCATGAGAGTATTGATTCAAATGAGCTTCTAACCCCTCAGTTAGACCCATTTTGAAGCTGGTGCTAAATGCAAAGCTATTTTCCCCGTTGTCTGGTTTTATCTTCTTTTGAAGAAGAGATGACACAGAAAAGATTTTGATCCCTATGAGGAAGTTTGCCAATAAAACCCTGTTATCAATGTGCTCAAAACGGAGTCCAATACCTTAAGACTAATTCTTGGGTGGGTCCAGCCAACTGCCATAACCAGCAGACACTGAGTCTCCAAAGCATCCCTCCAGAGATGCCTGTGCCTGCTGCCCTGTCCTAGAATTCCCTAGCCAAATAACTCAAACTAAAGTACTCCAAACCCCTCATTTCTAGTGGAAGAAATAGTGAGTCCATAAGGCCAGATTTTCGTTATTCGAGAACTCTGCCTACACCCTTGCTCGAAGATGGGATTGCCCGGATGTCCTGTTCTGGTAAAGACCTCTCAGTGTTTCTTTTTAACTGAACTCCTTCAGACAGGACCAAAGATGAAATTATATAATGCCTTACTCTGGGCTTGAATTACATGCTCTAATTGTAGCAAAATCTCTCAATTTTGAGAATCGCTTCTTTAACGTGCTATTTGGGTTCCAATTTTTTTAACAGAACAACACACTTAGCCCAGACTGAACAGCTGTTAACTATAATGGGCTCAGACATTTGCTTACAGAATAACCTGCTTTTACACTTCTATAGAAAGGTTTCTGGTCTTTTCAGCATGAGCTGTCCAACACATAGTGGCTCTGGCCTCAACAGGACCCTGGGTTTTAGAGCTGAACATCTACACTCATAACATGTGCCTTAACCATGCCTGGCACAGTCTGCAACTCTCCATCTTTCACATTTCACTGCACTTCCTACCCAGCCTTCACAGCAATTTATTCCCACCGTGTTCTGGGTCCTTTAATGCGACCTTCTGGCCGTGAGGTTTCCTAGCACATGTGTCTTTCAAGCCCAGTAAAGGCCACATTTAAAACCAAATAAGGGCTTTCTCTGTGTGATACTAAAACAGCTTGATCATTTTTGTACAAAATTACTTGCATCTTGGCAGGGCTAAATGATAAACTCAATTAATAAATCCTAAAATTTAATTTTCACTTCTGACACTCATTGTTAAGCATTCGTTTCCTTACCACTGAGAGGTTCTACTTCCCATTTAACCTGGAGGTGTCAGTTCTCACCCGTTGGTCTCTCTTCCCTCAGACACACACCATGCTATGAAAAACACCCCCTGTGGCATAATCAGAAATCTATGTGGAGAACTATTCCATTCTGCACATTGAAGCCATGTGCACACAGCACCATATGTGGAGCAAGTTAGGAGTTTAGATGGGAAATATTATCAGTAGGGACTGGCAAAGAGGGAATCAGGCCTCACAGTGTCTGAGCTGCATGGATTAAGTTCTTCTGACCACCTTGACCTCACGTCCCCCTGTACCTCACACTGTGTAGAGCTGAGAGAACACAGAGCAGGTGCTGCATGCAGCAGTTGTTGCGTCTCCTAGAGGCCTGTCTCTTGGAGATTATTGACTTAGATAGTCCAGAATTTCTAGTACCCATCTTTTTGTAGGTAAAAACTGTAGCCCCTGAGCTGAGGTAGTCCCAGACTGAAACAGCCACTCAGAAGCTAGCTTCAGAGCCCAGCCCTCGGACAGGTGAGGACAGCAGAGTACAACAGGCTGGACATTGCTGCAATTTTTCCAGCTTTATTTTTTCAAGAAAACAATTACAGCCAGCAAGTCAACTGTGACCTTAGAATATAAATAAGCAAATTGTCAGAGGTGAGGGGAACTATAAGAATTTATCAGACTATTAGAGAAAACATAAATATAACCATGGGCACACCATGTCTTTAATTTGAGGATTTTTCAAAATTTGGAAATGATTACTGTGACTGATTCTCAAATGACAGCTGATCTCACTAAAACACTCATCGTTATGAGGAAATTCTGCAAAAATTCTGATATTACCATTTCGAATTTTTTTAACATTTATGCCTCCTTAAAAGCACCTCAGGATGCCCTCAATATTTTGAGAAACAAATCTACTTTGGGAATACATGTAGCTCAGTCTTTCACTAATTTCACTTACTGCATGCTTGATAGGGTTAGCTTTACTTAAAGTCTTTATTCTTACTGCCTAGATAATTTTTATTCAGCTGCTCTAAACATACTAAGCAATCTTGATTCTAACAGTAATAATATATCTTTGTCACTGGTTCTGTTAATTCTAATGATTGGTCCTAGGCTGTTCCTCCCCTTCCTTTAGGAATGGTACCTTCCAGTCTCTCCATGTGCATGAAAAGTGACAAGCATGGGTCCCCATATTTCTACTTATTGGGCCACCCTAAAGACACGGTTTGTAAAATCTGCATGAATCTTATCTTTCTCTAATGAGCTTTGGTTTTGCGTATGTTTTTAACTGATGTGTAATGCTCTCTCTTTCATTGTAGCTTGTCTAATTACTGCTAGATCTCTGGAAAATATTTACAACTGAGACCTTATAAGTGATGAGGATAGGATTTGTGGGTTCATGAAAATTTGAGATGCACCAAATTCCAGGGGTCCAGCCTAGAATGACCCCAGCAGGCAGGGAGGGTGGGGAGGGTACAGCAGAGGCAGCACCAGCCGAGTTCTGCCCCACACACTGCGAAAAGTCCTCCCTGAGCTTCAGCGCAAATCACGAAATTTATTTCCTCTCCGCTCAAGTTTGGACAGCTCCAACCCAGGCCACCCTTTGTGCACCTAAAAGAAAGCCACAGTCGCTAGACATTCTAGCCCTAGAACTCTGGACTCCACCTGGCATTGTGGTACAGTCATGCATCGCTTAACAACGGGGACGCGTTCTGAGAAATGCATTGTCAGGCGATTTCGTCCCTGTGCAAACATCACAGAGTATATTTACACAAACCTGGGTGGTATAGCCTACAACACACCCAGGCTATATGGTACTGATCTCATGGGACCACCATGGTCTGTGCAGTCCGTCGTTGACTGAAACATGCAGTGCATTGACTGTATTTCCCAGCCTGCTTTGTGGCAGTTCTCCACCTAGGACTGGATTCTCACTTTCCTCCCTTTATACTGTTATGCACCAAGTTTAAGAAAAAAAAAAAAACCACCCAATTGTGACTTTTTTGAAAGTAGTCATAACTTTGTATCTAACGAGATTCACCACTATTTCAAAATGATCATTCTCAAGTGTTGGCTATTTTAGCCTAACTTTGGTAAAAATTCTTAAGGAAAAATGTGTCCTATATACAAACAAAGCAGAATACAGTTGATAGCCTTGCAAATATGTTCAAGCAACTTTTTCCCCTCCCCTACATCCCTAGCACGGCCCATGTCAAATCCTACAGTGGGCAAGTGGCTACTGCCACAATTTAAAAGGACTGGGACTTTAAAATGTCAGTTTGACTTTTCAAGAGAAATTGATACTCATGCTCCATCCCCATGGTTAGCCATAGAAGCATGAGTCAGACTGACACATTTCTCGATTCTGATTTAATTCTACTCCATTCACACTGTCACAGCCATGGCTAAGCACCTCTCCACCAAAGTCTTTTAAGCTATCTCGCTGATTTTTTCCTGAAATATATTTTCTAATTGTTAATGACACTGTTAGATGCCTTTCAGGATTGATTTAAATTTAACATGAAAGATAATGTTATTCACTAAGTGAATTAATTAGCCTACTGCTATTAAACATTTTCTTACCAAACAGTTTTATGCTGATATAAGTATCTGTACACATACACACATATACACCATCACGATCATTCCTTGAAGATGTCTACAAGAACAGAAGTTTTGTTTTTTTCATTTTTTTTTTTTAAACAAGTTTTAAAATGTGTCATTTCTCTAAAGTGCCTGTCTCTCAAGGATAAGTTATTGATCAGGAGAAACCTAAATTAGGACATTAAGAAAAAAGCTGCAGTGTACTGGAAAAGGTATAAAGCCATAGAATAATTATTGGGAAATCTAGTCCAGCGACCACGGTTTAAAGAGGTGTAGATTTCTGTTTCTGACAAAAGAAAGGTAGATGCTTGCCATATGATTTACTTTAACTAGTCTGTAATCCATGAAGGTGAGGGGAGCTGAATTAATCAATCCACTGAAGTCACTAGCTAAAAAAAAAATGAAGAAACAGGAGGGCTCTTTGTGGTTTCAGTTCAGTTCCACCAGCATCCATCAGGCACCTTGCTGGGTGCTAGGGACATGGAGATTAAGAAGAGAGTCTCTGCCTCTATGGGTTCACAAGCACGTAGGGGTGACAGGGAGAAAATGAGGTAATGGGACAAGTAGAAATAGTATTGGCGAAGGTGTGAGAAGAGCCCAAAGGACGCAGTGCTCTAAACCTGCTTCACAGGGTTGTAGAAGATTCTAGCCTACACAGGAGGTGACATTTTAGCTGGGCCTTGCGTGACAAGTGTGATTTCACCAGTGTGGGCAAAAGATAAGGCAGCTCTCACATAGGCTAAATGGGGGGGAGAGGGACGGAGTGAAGAACACAGAAGCGGGGCTCTGTGAGAAAGGGCCTTCTATGCCAAGCAAAAGAATTCAAGTTTTGTATGACCAGACATCATCAAAAAATTGTTTGGGAGGGTAAAAATATCTGTATTTGGAAATATACCTCAATAGTATTTGAGATGAATTTTATAGGAAAGTGGAGGCAGTTAAAATGTTATCGTAAATGTTGATGTGAGGACTAGAATTAGGGAAGTGGTGGTAGAAATAGCATGTTGGGAACGGGTTTTGGAGATAATGCAGACATTTCATTGATGGGAGTAACAAAGTTTGGTGTACTTCATAATGAATATGAAGGATCAGGGAGAAGGATTGTGGCCCAGGGCTGGGTGCAAGATGACGCCACGCAGGTGAAGGGGCAAGTTAGGAAGAAAGATAATGAGGTTGGTTTTGGACCTGTTGAGTTTCAGATGCCTGAAGGACACTTAAGTGAAGCAACCCACAAACAGGGCACTTGGATAAGGAGCTCAGGGGCTGGAGTTGGAGCATTTGGGGAGCCCTTGAAAGGACGGCTAGAGCCGTGAGTGGGGATGAGCTCTCCTGGAGAGACCCCACTGTGTACAGAGAGAGGAGAGTCCATGGGACATGGTCACATCTGAGTGGCAAGTAAGAGAAGTTGGTGAAGAAGATCAGGTGAGTGAATCTTTCCAGAAGAGAAGAGCGATGGAAGACAGAGAGAGGGTTTCAGAGAGGCTACAGGTAGAAAGACCCATTTTCTAGATGAAAAAGTGGTTGCTGTGCTCTGAGATGGACTGGGGAAGGGAGTTAGACGGGAGGGGGCAAGGACTAGAACCACCCCTTCCTGCGTTTAGCACAAGGCCAGGTGCAGAGCACTCAATTAATGGCCGCTGTTGTGAGGATTGTGGGCGAGAAATGGCTCTCACCTGCTGCTCTCCTCTCCGCAGACCTCACCACAGGCCTTCCCCACATGCCCCTGATTCTGAGCCATGCTGGGAAGCCACCCAGTGAGACCTTGGATAACTAGAGCTCCTCCTTAGCTCCAGTCATGGGGTTCAGGACTAGTTTTTCTGGTTTGTTTTTTCAGAGGGCAGCAGTAGCAGGGTACCAAGATGAATAAGACACTATTTCTACCCTAAAGGAACTCTGTATGTGGAGAATTTTTAAGGGAAACAACGTACTCATTGTTTACAAAAAATACTCTTCAATCATACTCTTGTTGAAATCATTCTTAAATGTATTGTGTTGCTTTCCTGGATTGATGTACAAAGTATTCTGAAAACAGGCATGCTCTGCTTAATTTCCCTCTTCCCCTGACATATTTGCCCTTTGAAATCTGGATTCCATCATCAAGACTCTAGTGAAAGTGTCCCCTCAACGATCACCAGTTTCCCCATGGTAACAAAATCCAGTGACTGATTCGATCCTTCCTCCCCTTGGGACTCCCTGTAATAGTTAACACTGTTGCTCAGTGTCTTGGCTGGATTTTCTCTTACCTCTCTGACTGCTCCTGTGGGATCTCCTTCATCTCTCTTCCCATCTAGTATACCCCTCCCCAGCCTCTCCCTCAGGATCTCATCTGCTCTCTTGGTTCCACCTGTCTTCACTGTGCAGATGACTCTTGTCTGTTTTGCCGTCTCTGACCTCATTCCACAGCTCCATCCCAAGACTTTCAACTGCCTGCTAAACATTTGTACCCAGATACCCCACATTTATGTATCCAAAATGATATTCACAATCTGTCCTCCTGAAATATTCCTCCTCTTGAATCACCTATTACTTAAATGACCATCAACCCTCCTTGTGGCCCAGCTGAAAACCATCTTGACTGCCTTCCACACTCCTATATATACAACCTGTTCCTAAATTTAAACGATTTTTCTTCTCTCATTTCTCACATCAGCCCTCTCCTCCATTCCTATTGTCAGTCTACTCCAGTTCAGGCCCACTCCACAGGATTAAATAGGCTTTTACCTGTTTTCCCTACTGCTATGGCCAATCTTCCCTGTTCATTGACGCCGGAGCAATTGATTGTCCCAAAGGACTGCCCCACTCAACAACCTTTTATACACACACACACGCAAAGTTAAATGAGTCCCCTAAGCCATCCCTGATTTGGCCCCATCCAAATCAGTCTTGTCTCTTATCGCCCACAATATCCTATTATATGTCTGTGCTCAGCTACGCTGGAACACTTGTCACTGTCCTATACACCCACCTTAATGGCTGGGCATATGCTGATCCCTGGGCTTGGAAAACCCTTTCCCCGAATCATGTCCTCCTTCAAGAATCCTGTCAAAGGCTGCCTCCTCCGTGAATCCTTCCTCAAGTCCACCAATGAGACGTAATCTCTGAGTCCTCTGAAGTCCCGTAGGCCATTATACATCTCCCCCGCCCCCTCTCACTCCCTGTTGTGCAGCATAGTTATCGATGTCCACATACTTCCTCCCCTTTATGGAATTCAAGTACTGGTTTGAATAATACAGTGCTTTTCATAGAGAGGGAACAAGTAAGTGAATGAATGAATAGAAGTCTTGCAGTAGATTCTGACAGCAAATTTCAATATAGGTTTTTGTTGAGACAGTTGCAGAAGGGTTAGGATGATGGTCCAAATTTCCACTGTCCCTCTCAACCTAATCCAAAAGTAGGTTTTGGGGGGTTTTTTGTTTTGTTTAAATAAGTTCCTGCCTATCTGCTTATTTTCTTATAGTGTATCTCTTTCTGTTAAGAGCTGAGTCGAGGAAAACTGGCTAATTGAGTGTTCCAGGTAACTGTTTCTGGTTAATCTAAGTTTTATTGTTTCTATAAAGTGTTTTCTCTCAAATTATAGTTGTGACCTATGTTGTCAACACCAACCATAATTTAACATGCCACGGTTGCTTCTTTGCTACAGAAATGCCATGTATAATAGTCTCCTGCAGACTTCAGGCTACGGGGAACTGTGGAACAAGAGCTAATGTTAGGTCTGTCTGAGTGGGATTACGTGCCTGTCTTCCTGCTGTGGAAAAGAGGCTACGGTGAAAAACTCCCAAGCTCCCCTCTAGCCTCCTGGGTATACACTAAGTTCAACCAAATTTACCTATTATATGTCCGCCATTGTTTGATGCTGTAGGGACGACAGAAAGAAAATGTGGCATTGTCCCTCCCCTCGAGGAGCTCTCTATCTCACTGAAGAGCCAAAAATACTCGTTTGGAACAAATACAGTACAATCTGGACCCAAATGATAAGGAAGTTTGAGACAAGAGGGAGAAATAAGGAGCAGAATAGTCAGACAGGGCTCCTTGGAGAAAGCTGGTCCTGAGATAACCCTTGAGGAATCAGTGGGCTTAGGATGAGCAGAGAGGAGGGCAAAGGGCTCTACAATCCAAATAGAAATAGGATATTGTGGGAGATGATTTTGATGCTAAGAAGTGAATGATATGACTAGAGCATAGTGTTCCTGCCGAAAAGGGAGGAGAAGTGCAAGGACTTTGAGTGCTTGGAAGAGGCTTATATCTGGAAATCAATGGCAATGGGGAGGCATAGAAGATTCTTGAGCCTCACGCTGACGTGGCAGAAGTGTTTTAGGGGTGGTGGAAAACATTTTTGGAAAGGGTTTTCAATCCTGACTACCCATTAGAATCACCCGGGGAAATTACCCAGGTTTTTTTAAATTATTTTAAAAATACCAGTAGAGGCTCTTCCCCAGGCCAATTAAACCAGAATGGTGGGGGGAGTGATGGCATTACGCTTTTTTATATTGTAATGTGGCCCAGGTCAATATAATGAGCAGCCAGAGTTGAGAATCACTGGTAGATCAGAGAAGGAGGCTGTTATAGCAACCTAGGAAATGCAGGAATGGGGTGACGAGGTGCCGAAAACAATAGAAGTGAAATACAGGAGAGCTGACAACTCCAAGAATCTTGAAAGAAGAATCAATAAGATTTGGTGACTGATGTTCTAAAGGGAGTAAGAATTAGGGAGGACTCAAAAATTATCCCCAAGTAAGATCTTGAGTATTGGGGATGATGTCAGAGCCATTGTCCAGAAAAAGAAACAGGGAAGTTCAGAAACGATGCCATTGACAAGCTGGGTGACCTTTCAAAAGTTACTTAACTTCTCAGGATCTCAGTTTTCTCATCTGTGCAATAATAGGGTTTGGTTATATGATGTCTTAGTTTCTTTCAAATACAAGGATTGAAAGTAATGTGAGTGAACTAATCTGGGGGTAAAAAGCCATGTTGAATTTTAAGATGTGTGTGGACCTTCCAATAGTGATTCACAAGAAGTAATTGCATCAGAATCGTGCGTCTTCAGCAGGTGAAACCGAACCAGCTGATGGAGTCCCCAGAGAAGAGCATAGAAAATTGGGGGTGAGGGGAAGGCAAGCAAAGGAGATAAAAATACAGAATTTCCCTCTTTGCCTGCTGCAGGCTCTGTGTCATCTCCCTGCTACCCTGTGACAGGTGAGCAGTGACACAGTGGCCACTGTCCCTCATAATCCCAACTTTAGTGTATGGACAAAATCATTTTGTATATGACCACATGGAGTTGCTTTCATATACTGGGTTTTTCTGGAGAAAGATTGTCTCTTGTTAACACAGTGCCTTCGAAAAAATGAATTGGATCATTTTGTAATTCATTATGAAAATTCACTAACACAGAGAAAGCAAGTGGCAAGAATTCTTAATGTCTCTTTTTATATTCAAGATATCTCTCTTTTTTTCAAAAATGCCATAGGGGAGAAAAATTATCTTTTCCAAGTGAAATACATCTGTCCAGTTGGCCTTTTCCTATTATATCCATCAATAGCTTATTACCCCTGGGCATACAGCAATCAATATCTGTAGCTTGTTTTCAAAGTGAAATATCAGGCAATGTCAAGACAAAAAAATCTCACTGCTTATTCAGCACGTTAAGTGAAATTTGGATTGCCTTTCCGTTGTCAAATACAGTGAAACAGGTGTCCCCATCTTTCTACACCCAGAGCCCTGGGGCACCTAAAAGTTCTCACTGGAAACCCCTGGTTGTGCTATGGTTGGGCCACAAAGATGTACAAATAGCCAACAAGCATATATATGATAAGATGTTCAACATCACTAATTATCAGGGAAATGCAAACCAAAACCATAAAGAGATGTCACCTTACCCTGTTAGATGGCCACGATCAAAAAAGAAAAAAAAACAAAAACTAAAAATAACAAGTGTTGGCAAGGATGTGGAGAAATTAGAACTCTTGTGCATTGTTGGTGGGAATGTAAAATGGTGCAGCCACTGTGGAAAACAGTATGGAGATTCCTCAAAAAATTAAAAATAGAATTACCATGTGATCCAGCAATCTCACTTCTGGGTATATATCCAAAAGAATTGAAAATAGGATCTCAAAGAGATATTTGCACATCCATATTCATTGAAGTATTATTCACAATAGCCAAGAGGTGGAAGCAACCTAAATGTCCATTGTTTGATGAATGGATAAAGAAAATATCATGTATACATACAACGGAATATTATTCAGGCTTTAGAAAAAAAGAAATCCTGTCACATGCTACAACATGAATGAACCTGGAGGACACCATGCTAAGTGAAATAAGCCAGTCACAAAAAGACAAATACTGCATGGCTCCACTTATATGAGGTATCTAAAGTAGTCAGGTCTTAGAAACAGAAAGTAGCATGGTGGTTGCCAAGGGTTGAGAACAAGGGGGAAAGGAGAGTTCTTGTTCAACAGGCGTAGAGGTTTAGTTTTGCAAGATGAAAAAGTCCTAGAGGTCTGTTGCACAGCAATGTGCATATACTTAACACTTCTGTACGCTTAAAATGGTTAAGATGGTAAATTTTATGTTATGTGCTTTTCACAAAAAAAAAGAAATGCCACAGGGGGCTCCAAAGAGAACCAGCAGCTCTAAGGCTTCAGCAGAGTTCAAAGCACAAAGGCGTTCCCGCGTTCTGAGCTTCATTGTGTAAATTGCACGGATGTTTGGCAGCCTTCGGGGCAATTAGATGAGAGGTGATGAGTTTCTTACAGGAGCAATCGTAGGAGAGAAGCCCTCATTATCATGAAATTGGCATTCGCATCAGTTCACTCTTGTTACCAGCATTTTGTTTAGCTTCTCTTGTTGCTTCTGTTTGGGTTCTAGCCTTCGTTTGGTTGATTTTTGAATGAGGGCTTGGCATCAGGGTTCCCCGCGGTGCAGTAAGGAAGTAGGACTGCATTTGGAGAAAAGGGAAGTTCTGGAGTCTAGTGATGCTTCAGTGGTTTATTTATGTATGTTCCTTTGTATCCCACCTCTTTTCACAAAGGCTTCTTTGAGGCAATAGCTCAGGTTCAGTGGAGGAATATCAATTGTCCTGCCAGCCATGATAAGCAGGAGCTTGCAAAACAGACAAATGTTAATAGAACACAATCCTGATTCCCCACCAAGCGGCTCTTTGACAGGGGAAAAGCATTCCCATTCGTCCTCATTGGGAGCCTCAGGTGGTGGGTGTTGGCACTCTCCACAGTGACAGGTAATGTAAATGTAAATGCATTGCTGGGTTATTTCGTATTGCAAAATGGGACATGAAGATCATTCTTTGTGCCTTTCTGTGATCTCATTTCTTATGAAAAATTTTGCTGGGTTATTATCTTATCTGTTTCACAGTTCTTTAGTACTGGATCAATTAGCAAGCCCAGAGCCCTATCCAAGCTAGTCCCTCAGAGAACTGTTCTCCTCCTGAGGACAGAGCCAGGTCTACTAGCTCAGCTATGCCATGTTTCACACCCAGTGGTGCCTTGCACTGCAGTATATGAATGACTGAATAAGTGACTAGAAAGGAATTAGCAGAGTCAGGCCTTTCTGCCCTCCAGAAGGTTATGGTCTATTAGGAAAAAGAGAAAAAGAAAATAAGCACTCCCTGACTGAAGGAACTTAAAACTAATTGTGGCATAAGAACATGATACACACACACTCAAATGAAGAGGAAGGCCAGAAGAGTACATCGAATGGGGTGGGAGACGTTTTCAAGAAAGAATTCTGGGGCCGGCCCAGTGGCATAGTGATTAAGTTCACGTGCTCCACTTTGACCACCCAGGGTACGTGGGTTTGGAACCCCGGGGGCGGACCTACGCACCACTTATCAAGCCATGCTGTGGCAGGTGTCCCACATGTAAAAGAGAGGAAGATGGGCACGGATGTTAGCCCAGGGACAATCTTCCCCAGCAAAAAGAGGAGGATTGGCAACAGATATTAGCTCAGGGCTAATCTTCCTTACCAAAAAAAAAAAAAAAAAAAGTGAAAGAAAGAATTCCTACCCTTCCAGTCTTCAGCATTCCGTATGAAAATTAAATTCTTTTAACTGCAGCATCTTTTGCCTATGTTTATACTAAATAGCTCCATTTAAATACATATGTATATAAATACATAAATATATATGTGTAAAGTGACTGCATTCTAAGAAAGAACCGCCATATTTAACTGGTAGACCTGGTTTCCTCTGCCTAAGAGAAGGTGCAAAATAAACTCAATTCATAAAAGAAAGTGGTATTGGATCCAGCCAATTCTGTAGGTCTTGTGGGAGTATGAGGTGCTTGAAAAATCAAAAGCTAGAACGAAGCCTCTAATACCTCACATCAGCCTGGAAGGTCAGTTTGGACTGCTCAACAGAATGCAACAAAATCCGGTCAATTGTTTTCACCTCCATTTCCTAGCAAAGAGTAAGTAATTTTCAGCTGAAAATTTTTTCTCACTTAGCCTTTTCATCATCCTCCTCTATCTGATATTTCCCCAAGCCACTCCCCTCAGAAAATGGTGCTTCTGCTTTGAAACAGGGGGAAAAGGACACACAGCAGGGGGAAGGAGCCCAGGAGAGCGGGGAAGACAGCCACAAACTTCTGTTCATGCCAGAGACCTGAGAGGAGAAAATACAGAGAATTATTGACTGTATTTTCCCGAATTCCTGGTGGATAGATTCCTCCTAAAAGCATTTAGAGGCCTTAGCCTCACTTTTTGATCTCCAAATAGATACATATTCCTATGGCAGGTACATGGCCTGTCTGTCCTCCTGGGTCCTCACTCCCTTTTGGGGCCAATCTGACATGGAAAGGGGAAGGAGGGACGGAGAGGAGACCCCCTCCCTAATAACCTGCCAGAGGATGCCGCCATCCTGGGACACCGTCTGTGTTGAGGGTCTCTTCACCAGCTGCTCCAGGGCAGCTGTCGGAAAGGCTGGAGTTCTGAAATGAACTCCTAGGACAGAAATTAAGAAAGGATGTGTCTTAAATCTCAATTTTGAAAATGTTCCTACCGTCATTCTGTGGCTGCATTAGTTCTCAAGGGATGCCAGAATGGGTGCTCTTTTTTTAGATAACTTTTACTGAATTTAACAAAATCATACATATCAGTTATAGAATATCTCAAAACCAGAAATAATCAAGAGGGAAAAGAACTCTTCGTCTCTTTTGAAAATGTACCATTTTGTTTTGAAACCTGCTTTTTTCATTTCGTAATGTTTAGACTACTCCCCATGATATGAAATATCCTTCTATATATCATTTTTCATGACTGCCTAGTGCTCTGTTTTGTAGATTTATCATTTAACCAATCTCCTATTTGGACTTCTCTTGTTTTTCTAATTTTTCCACTATTATGAAAAATACTACAAAAAATATCCTTATAACTATATCTTTGATTATTTCCTTAGGATAATTTTGAAAAGCAAAACCACAGAGTCAGAGTGTCTGCATTCTCTCGGGAGGATGGACAAAGTCAGGAGAGTCATATGTACCCAGCTGTAGGAGCCACTGTTGGGTGATAAAGTAAAATTTTTATTAAAGTATCTTTTCCAGTAGCCAAGACTTTATGAGCTCTGGCAGAGGCTGCGTGGTCTAATAAAAAGTGCCTGGAGCTGACAGTAAGTGCTGGGCTGGAAAGCCAGGCTGCCCCACACACGCAGCAAAACCCCTCAGGCCTGGCCTTACCCCTCGGGAGCTCCCACGCCTCGTTTATAACATAGTGAAATGGCCCAACCAGAGGTTCTCTGTCCGCCCCTCGGGCTCACACACAAGAGGACTCCCTTCAAAGTTGGAACAGAGAGCGCAGACCAACAATTGCATCATATTTATGTGTACATACAGTTTGTTTTATTTTTATTGTCCCTTCCATTTTGTTTAGTTTGTTTTTAAACAGCACTAATAATATTTCTCAACGAAGCAGAGGGCTGTGTGTAATCTCATAACACACTTCCTTGACAGTTTAAAAAAAGCACAGGCCTGGGAACAGGCCCTGTGGCGTAGTGGTTAAGTTCGCACCTTCCGCTTCTGGTGGCCCAGGGTTCACGGGTTCGGATCCGGGCACAGACCTACTCACTGCTCATCAAGCCATGCTGTGGCAGGCATCCCACATACAGTAAAGGAAGATGGGCACGGATATTAGCCCAGGGCCCGTCTTCCTCAGCAAAAAAGAGGAAGATTGCCAACAGGTGTTAGCTCAGAGCTAATCTTCCTCACGAAAAAAATAAAATAAAAAAATTGTAAGCCTTCTCAGATAACTCAGAAGTTGCCTGTACCTATGTTTTGTATTTCTTTGGGGAAGAACAATTAGTCCAGAGGAAGCCCAAGCCCCTGACACTACTGACGTTACTGTGGCTGTCTTCTGAAGTATTCAGGCAGTAGGAGCTTTTCAGGCACCCTGAGAATGACTGTTGGGCAGGCTTCACTCGCCAATGGCAGAACTGACCAATAGCACACTGAACAGTGACTCACCCACAGAGCCAGAGCAGGCTGATGTTCAAGGTGGGGATTGGCCATCACCAGGAGGCCATTGGCTTCTGGCTTCAGAGGTATCACCTGGCAAAGCAGAATTTTGAAGCCCATTCCCGTTGACTTGAGTGTGAAAATGCTTCAATTTGGGGGAACCTGCTGATTTAGTAATATTTGAGGGAGCCAGTGGAGCCCACATTAACTAGTTATTACTCTTCCTCGTAACAATGCCTTAGCCTGTAAATATGTGCTGTTTCACTAAGAAAATTCTTACAAGATGATGTTTTCAGCAGGCAGGCCTCTGAGAATCCCTTAAATTAGATAAAAACAGATCAGACCCAATGGACAACCATCTCCACATTGTAGGTCAGAAATCTAAGACACAAAAGGAATTTGTGACCACACTAACCTACAGATGTGACATAGAAACAAACATTTCAGTTCCCTTGCCTTCTCTCCATTCATTCAGTAATATTCCCAGCTGCACAGCAGTAGAACGTCCTCCTGTGTCAGTTAGTTGCTGTCCAAAGCAGACATCTTTGGCAAGTTCAGAAAGAGCTGTCTTGCCTTGTGTGAGCTTGACTGAGCTGAGAATATTCATTCATATTTAGTCTTCACTTTAAATAGCCATCTCTTTGTTTTTAGCAAGATTGACTTAATCTAAAGAGCCTATGGTGTGGAAAAAAGAGACTAACTAAATGAATGAGAATACTGGTCAATAACATTGGTCTAAAACTATCAGGCAATTAAATATGAGATCCCTAAGGTTCAGACAGATTTATAGCTAAGGGTAAAAACTATTCAAGGGCAAAATTGAGTATGAAAATGTGTTATACAAACACAGCTGTAGCACTTAATAGATATGTAATAGCTAGCAGAGAGAGTTGAGGAAACTTCTTAAGGTGGGAAAAATGGAAAATTTGGACATTTTTACCCGGTGATATAAAGAATTTTCTCTATTGTGAAAGATTTACTGAACTTTTACATAGGTATCACACAGCCTTCATTATCAGTCCCAATGTATAAAATGGTATTTGAAAAGAGAAATAGGGGAATATTTCACAGGCCAAAAGACCATAAGATCTTAGAGTGAGCATCTTATTGGCAAGGGCACAAATGTGTGGAAAATTACGGATATAAATTCTGAAGTACATCGACATTCAATGAGACCCTGAATACTTGGAGTTCTCATTTTCCCCTTCTGAACTAAATAAGAAAACGTTGAGACATCCCTGCAATGTTTTGAAAGAAGCATTGCATGGATGGTTTTGCTATGCCAGGTATATTGTTACAGAGTGTCATCTGGCACAGTCTGGCAAACTATCTCCTTGGAACTGATGGGTTTTGTTTATCAAGTTCAAATAGATGCCCCCCACCCACATCCACAATCAGGGGTGGAGAGGAGGCGTTAACGGCTGTTAGGTGCTTTACTGCAAGCCACTAAAACATCATGGAATTGCAATTATGTCTGCAACCATTTGTTACGGGCTAGAGCAGATTACAGGAGTAAGTACAGAGCCCTCAGCCGTGATTTATGGTGGAAGAACAGCTCAGAGAGGAATTCAGTCAAGCAGGAATGGCTGAGCAGTGCAACAGACATTAGCCAAGATGTGAGCACTGAGCAAAATTTCTAGAAGGAAAAAACTTCAGCCATGGGCCCCAGCCCTACATGCCCTGAGCCAAAGACCAATTTAAGCTTCTCTGGTTCCTCATCTTTGCATTGTTTGCAGTGACCATTTCCAGGGAGAAGTACTTGACTGATCAGATTGGTACTGTGGTGGTAACTATGAGATTCTATCTCGTCTTTTATTTCAGTGTCTCTTTCTCATTGCCTTGTCCTTTAAACAAAGGCAGCACATCATAAGTGTGAGGAAGAGAGGAGGGAATAAATTCAAAATTAATTTTGGAGCCATTTTTTTAAAAATTTCCCAACTTTCTTTATATTCACTGGAAATTCCCCAAAATGCCTTAAAACTACAAACAGTAGTCAATGGAACTTTTTATGTTTGAGACCCATCCTTGGGTTAACGGAGGCCCCAGGACAATCCACTCCCCCAACCCAGAAACAGTGTGAAATAAAAATCCAGTTTACATAAATATGAGGGTGGAGAGGAGTCATGTTATAGAAAGAAAAAAAAACTGGAGGCAAATCCAAATTTTTAATAGTGTTTTTTTTTTTCTGAGTAGTGAGAAATACTGCCCAGATAATACAATTTTATATTTTATCCAAATTGTCTCTAATATATTCTATTAGATTTTAGTAATCAGCAAAAAATATTTTTAATGAAATGGAGAACAAAGAGGAAGATGAGAGAGTGACTCCAACTGATTCATTTCATCTTGATAATCACATGTAGATACACGCATGTGTGAGAACATGAATTACATACACTAGGACTTGTAGGCAACTTCTGGAGGAGTCACTGTTTTCTCCACCCAGGGTTTCTTCCTGAAATACTATCCTTTAAAGTATAAAAAGCAAAGCAATACCCCGGTTTAATATACCCCAACATCATAATGGCCATTTGGTTACTCGTTTAATTTCAGAACCTTCATTCCAGAATGTCGCCTGGGCAAGACTTTCTCTTGAATTGATTCATTCCTTGAGTCAACAAAGTTTTTGGTGCCAGGCACTTACCTTGGCACTGTGAGGAACAGAAAGGTGAATAAACCACAGTTGTTACCTAATAGGCAAGGCCCAAACAAGTCTACCAATAAGTAAATTTCAGCCAACAGGTGCTCAAAAGAGATGCGCAAATGCATCTTTCCCTGTGAGCTTATCAAAGAAGACTTCGAGAATGTGGTGGCATTTGAGTTGAGCCTTGAGCAATAGGCAGACTTTCAGGAGGCAGAGAGGCAGTGGTGCAAGCCAGTCATATGGAAAATCCATGAAAATGAGAGCTTGAGGGTTAGAGGAGGGAAAGCAATTTGACTGGAATGTAAGGTGCACTCCAGGGAAACAGTGGGAGGGAGTATGGCCTACAATTTAGGCCCAGGCCATGCCATAGACACAAGACAGTGGAGGCAATCAGAGCAATGGGATGGCAAAAGATAGGTTGGAGGTGGAGGCAGCAGTGACAACGTGACAACCACTGCAATGTTGTGGATGAGCAGACACAAGGGCCTCAACTAAGGCAGGAGTGGAAAGAAAGGCACAGACACAAGGAACTGTCAGTTACCATATGAAGGGAAAACAGGGGAGGCTTGGCTCCCGAGTAACTGACTGGCAGAGGAAAGAAGTGGGCGAGTCAAGATGGCGGCAGGTTTAGGGCAAATGACAGGTTCATCATCAGAGAATCCAAGAAGGCTCAGCAGCCTTCTAAAAGGCAACATGCTGCCATGCAGAATCTAGCCTGGCGCAATTACAGGCTCACCAGGAGATAATCCTGTTCATTTTCTTCTCCTTAGGCAGTTCCATACCAGAGCTTCCCCAGACAGCTGAGCTAGACAGATATCTAGGAAAGAAGATTCTGCCTCCTCCCCATTTTAATAGCCTTCACAGGAGAATTTGTTATTTGTGGATAATCTAAATCATCCTGTCCCAATCTCTCTTCCTTTCCCATTAAGATGATAACACAGAGAGCACATAACCACCCTCATTCTGTAGTTCTTTATAAGAAATGCCCCTTCTCTGGCTAGTAATATCGCAACTTTTACATCCTGTAGACAGGGGTTTGGTGTTTTTATTATATAAAGATCGAAAAGCAGATACCTAGTTATTTAGCTAGTGATGCAAAATGTCCTTAAGCTACTTTACATTGCCAGTTGATATATTTAATATTTAATGTTATAAACCAACCTGCAGTATATGACTTTTAAATTATTCGGTCCATATATGTTTTCATTTGGGAAGAACATTT
Organism: Diceros bicornis minor; assembly: GCF_020826845.1. Lineage (NCBI taxonomy): Eukaryota > Metazoa > Chordata > Mammalia > Perissodactyla > Rhinocerotidae > Diceros > Diceros bicornis. Next base: position 15,823,390 of record NC_080742.1, on the reverse strand, counting down.
TATTAGCATATTTATGATGCCATCTCAAGACATAATATGGCTTAATTCTATTAATAAAAACTAATTTAAAAATCATTATCTTTTTTAATTACAGCTTTTGATTTAGTTCTTTGCTGCTCGGCAAAGAAGGGTAGCTGTGGCTGTCATGCAGTTGGTCCACAGCTAACTTTATTCTCTTTAGAGCTGTCATGAGTTATGTAGTAGGAGAAGTTGGTTAAAAGCATCATCCTCAGGCTCTCTATGTGGCCCCATGACTCCGTCATAGCTCAGCTTGTCAGAGCTCTGGGCAGTTATTTAGCCTCAAATGAAGCTGTTAGCTTATTCCATTCCATGGTCACAATCTTTAGCCCACAGAAGCCATATTGAAGGCAATTCAAACTGAGGGGTCAACAGCCTAATCTATGATGACCCAGGTCATCTCAGCAGCGTCTTTATTGGGCCTGATACTGGAGACATTCCTATTTCTGGCCCTTTTAGGCCCCAGAGAATGTGAGATGCCTTCTCTTGGTATTAAGTTCCTCAATTTCTCAACTGTGTGCTCATCATTCAGCTTCTGTAGATACAAGGCTACCAGGTCTAGGACACCAGAGACCATCTGGTTCTTGACCTTGGCATTCGCAGGAAGGATGCAAAGCTGCTGAGTGTCCAATGGAGCAAGTATCATAAGGCTTATATATTAGAACTTAGTATAGGATGGCTGCTGGCAGGGGAGAGCTAAGGAAGAGGGAAGGGAGAAGAGATGTCACATCTCCCATCTAGATTTTAAGTTCCACAGGATAAGGCTGCAAAGCACCCTGAATATACCTGGAGAGAGGTGTGCTGCTGCCTGAAAGCACAGCTCAGAGGGAAGGACAGGAGGCCGCCCATTCACCAACGAACATTCACCAACGAACATTCACCAACGAACGAGCACTTCCGGACTTTGGTGGCTAATAGGGTGTTGCCATAGTCACCAAACCTTTTCAATTACAGGAAAAGCCAGCTTGTTTCAGAGTTAAGCTGGAATGCATCAATTACAGAAAAACAGTACTTTTGGGCCAGCCCCGTGGCTTAGCGGTTAAGTGCGTGCGCTCTGCTGCTGGCGGCCCGGGTTCGGATCCCAGGCGCGCACCAACACACCGCTTCTCTGGCCATGCTGAGGCCGCGTCCCACATACAGCAACTAGAAGAATGTGCAGCTATGACATAGAACTATCTACTGGGTCTTTGGGGGGAAAAAATAAATAAATAAAATCTTTAAAAAAAAAAAAACAGTACTTTGATCTCACCCTGATTTCAGCTGGGGAAGCTTTTGAGCCAAAAAAAAAAATTCAGTATCCAGGGGTGAACTAGCTACGGAGCTGCCAAAAGAGCAATTAAGGTTTTCCCCTCCCTCATACTGTTTCCTGTACTAAAGTTAGCAGAAAATGGAAACAGATTGAGAAATAAGTATATGACACTACTACAGCTCTTTTCTTTTAAAGAAGAAACCTCAAACCAGTCTGTGTCTTAAGGGAAGATGGTCAAAGAAATGGTAAAGCAGGGAGGTCAAGTGATCTTGAATGGTTAAATCCTTTCTAATTCATCTATGCTGATTATTTTAAGATTAGAGGCCTTTCACTGGCATCCATGCTCTTCACTAAGAGAACTGCACACAGTTGTAAATGAATAAATGAAATGGGCTCTGGTTAAGTGAATCTTCCATCTCAGTTGAAGGCAAAGAGGGCTTATCCCACATATGTTCATAATCGTAAAGTTGTTGACTGGAACTGAAAAGGCTCGTGAAAATGCCGTCATGATTCAGGTACTTTCTCTCAAAAATGTATTTCTAAGGACTTTTTCTATGTCTTCATATCAGTTAGTGTATAACTCGATTAAATTTCTTAACAAATTTTATCATATTTATTTCTTTAGGTGTCCTTCTCCCTTCGTTAGAATGTGAGCCCCACAAGGTCAGAAAGAGCAGTTTTTAAATTCATTTTCATATTCCCAATGGCTAGCACATTGCTCTGCCTTAGGGATATGAATAGGCCACTCAACGTTCGATTGAATGAATGGAAGGATGAATAAAGAAACTAAAGAAAATGAGACCCTCCAACCAAAGGTCTTTATAGAACTGTTACTGTCCTACTTACCTATGTCTCCACCACTTAGACACGTCCTCAAGCTTCTGAGGGAGGCTTCCCAAAGGAAATCTCTTGAGTCCTAACTTTCCATTCATACTTGACCTCTCCTCCCACTTTTAGCAGCGATGACCCTGAGGTCCTTTGAATGGTCAAATTGACTTCACCATTGATTCTCCGACTCCATGTCTCAGTGGAAGCCTCTATGTATTTGCCAAACACTACCCACCCCCCAAAGTGGTATGTTAGCTCCACAAGGGCACTGACATTGTCTTGTTGACCATTGTATCCTGAGTGCCTACCATCTGATAGTCACTCCAAAAGTATTTGTCAAATGAATTAAAGATTCCTCTGTCTACTGCCGTACCAACCAGTCTTCTATACTGCTGTGAAAAAAATAAGACAGGAATAAAAAGCTATACTGAAACTTGCATGAAGATTGAGTGATTTGCTAGCGCTCAGCAAGAGGTGAAGCTGGAGTCTGGGATATGCTAATGCCATTGTGGGGGGCTCTTACACCCCTGTCATTCTGTCCCTGGAATGGCAGGGACAACAACTGACCTGTCTTCCTCATGGCTATGTTGGAAGAGGGAGAAGAGGTCTCTACTCTAGCCCTAGACACACACAGACGCACACGCGCACACACACACGCACACGCACACACCTCCTACTTAAAGCAGCAGTATTTCCACTTGGAAATAATTGATGACAATCTTACAAAGATGAAGAATGCCCTGGGAACTCTGGATCCTGAAAATGGGAACATTAATAGTGCTGTAAATTTGGGAGGGAGAAATCACATTATTTTAATGAATGTTTCTCATAAAATAATGGAATAAAGATGTCCTCCTCATAATAGAAGTACAAGTTATCACACAAATTACCCTTTTTTTCCATTTACCTTTGCTCAAGCTATGCTGAGAAGACGAAAGAGTAAAGAGAATGAGCTTGAACTAGAAAGAGAGAAGATTTATACCTGAGTGATTGGGCTGATCCATGCATTGTCATTATCCTTTTTGCTTCACTTTAGGTTAGAGTTTGGCAAAAATCAAACTTAGTAAAAGTAATAGTTACACCTAAAGTACATCAGTTGTGTTTTTAAGTTTTTGAGACTTGAAACTTACACCTCTTAAAGTTTATAATTATTTCCTCTCAGTAAGTTGCAGATTCCTGTGTCCTAGGGAAAGGAACTGCCAAAAATAAAGTGCAAGACTGATTAGGCTTCACTCTTTCCTAAACAAACCGTGAAAAGTTGACCGTGAAGACATTGGCCGCACCTCCCTTAAAACACCTTTGACTCGCTTGACTAGTTCAAGCTTAAATGCCAATAAAGAAGAAGGTGCTGACAGACCATCTCTAAGACTCTCTGAACCCAGAACCCTAATCCACCTTTGTCAGTCATTTCAAGTGGTCATAAACGGAGATTTTGACCAATCCTTTCCACCCCCAGAGGTCAAGAGAACAGCTACAATTCTAACAAGTAATCTAAAACTTAAGTTCCCAGTTCAACTTTCTCGAGACCTTTAAGGCTGCTATGAAGCTGCAGAGAACAAACTCCCCACACAGACATGTCCCTTCCCTCACTCCTCCTGCACACACACAAACAACGGGGTCCATCCAGCTCACCTGGGGATATCCAAAGCCTTTTATATCAATCTCTGTCACTAAAATGTAGCCAAAAAAAAGCTCTTACTGTTTTCAAGAGTTCTTGTCAGGTGGTACAGCTAAGAAAAATAACATCCCACTTTGTCTTTGTCTATAGTCACGTGTCACTTAATGACAGGGATATGTTCTGAGAAATGCGTTGTTAGGCCACGTCATCGTTGTGCAAACATCATAGAGTGTACTTACACAAACCGAGATGGTATAGCCTACTACATACCTAGGCTGTATGGTACTAATCTTATTGGACCACCGTTGTATATGCAGTCTGCCATTGACCGAAACGTCGTTATGTGGCATGTGACTGTATTTCATACAAGGCAACTTTGTGAAGAAGGCAAGGGAAGTAGTTAACACTTAACAGTTTTGAAAATTGAGGCCCAGAGAGGTTACATGGTTTGCCCAAGGTCACACAGCTAGTAAGCAATGGACAACGTACATGAACCTGTCTTCTGACTTCAGCGGATAGTGTTTTTTCCCATGAGTTGTGCCCTGCTGGCCTGATTCAAAGGCTTTACTCAGCTTGTTTAAGAGGATGCTGCTATACTCCCGCATATTGCATATATTGATGTATTGATGGAGTCCTGGACCTTGGAGGTCTGGCAGTTGTGTCAGTCAGCTGCATTTGGCATCTCCAGGTGTCCCCCAGCTGTAATACTCTGGATCTGGAGAAAGCTAACTCATTCAGAATAATGCGAGGAGATTCAGTCCAGTCAGGCCTTCAGAGCGTCTCCAGGGGATCTGGTCGACCGATGATAACAACAGCATTGACTTCACTGTGCATTGACTTCGTACTGAGCATATGCCTGGCACTCAAATGAGCACCTTAAGTTACTGAGCCCACTCAGACCTCATCACAACTCTGCGAGGTGGGCACTACCATTCCTCTCAATTTCCTCATAAGAAAACCAAGGCCTAGAGAGTGCTGGCTAGCCTTGATCAGGGAGGATGATCAGAGACTGGAACCAGGGCCATTGGACTCCACAGCCCAGACTTTTAAAACCTGCGGTAAAACAGCCCAGAGGAGTTCATGCCTCTTGATCAGCCTGTAACCCTCCAGAGACTCCCAACAGTCAACCAGACTCTAAGCCATTACAGAGACTATTGTCTTACAAAGCAGTAGCCAACTCCCGTTGGCTCAGGGCCTATGACGGTGGCCAGAATGGGAAAGAGCTGCCATCTTAGCACTATAAAACGATCATGTCGCTGCTCTTTGGGTAATTTATCAAAGCATGTAAATGGAGCCAAAAAACATATTCCGCAACCACTGGGAACCTGAACAAAGGCCCCATGATCCTGGCTCTTTGGAGTCAAGAGCAAAACTCTTCAAAGGCCTTAATAGAGGAAGAAAGGATAAAGAGAGGAAATTAAACTACTGATCTGAGATCAGAAGGAGCCATTTAGAACCATGTCTCCTATACTCACTGATGCTCTGAGCATGCATTTTAATAGAATCATCCTGCAGCCTTTGAAAACAGCCCCCGGTAAAGGGAGCAGCTCGGCCTGCTCGGGCATTCCTTCTGACCAGCCCAGGATGCTGCAGGTGCCTGTGTCGATGGGAAGGCCTCACGGCTGCTCTTCACTTCCTCCATGCCAAACCCCTTCACTTTAACCAGAGAGTGGCCTCACACGTGGGAGTAGGGTTCTGTAAAGGGGTTGGGGCAGGAAGGCTTATTTTAAAAAGGCCCATTAAATGAACTACTCAGAGGACAGCAGGGCATGGAGTCTAGTAGATTCTGACCTCAGCCCGCTGACTGGCATTCAGGGGGCTGAGTGTCCAGATTGAGAGGAGCCTTAATGAGCAGCTTTGCAGCATCCTGGCTAGAGGTTGCGAAGCTCCTGGCCTCAAGAATTTCCTGTTATGTTTCTTATTCGGCCAAATTTGTATCTCTATTTTGAAAATGCCCTTCCTGTGTTTTGTGTTTTGTTATCTAAGTGCTCCTAGTTCGGCAAGCCTCCAGAAGCCTCATGTTCAGTGTCTGAGGCAGAGGATGCAGCATCATGCTGCGGGCTCTGAGGGAACGTTCTTAGTGGATTTTTCTTCCCATGGGAGCTCACATGAAAGCACGCAGGCTTCAGATGAGGACATAGGGTCTCCGGTGCTAAAACAAAAGGAGCCTGAGTTAGTTTCTGTCTTCCCCCAGCCACACACCCTGAGCATTCAGCCAGGCGGCTGGTGGAGGGATCGAAGGATGCACAGGAGGACGGTGAGCTTTCTCCCGCTGCTCACCCTCCACCTCGGGCTCAGTGGCAGCAACAGGCATATCCTGAGGCTCCTCCTGCATTATCTAGTACTCCTGGACGCATGACCTACTGAAAGACCTCTCAAAGGATGAACACTTCCCCAATCAACCTCTTAGCAGTTGTTTATTTCAGTACAAATCACCAACCATTCCTGAGTCCAAACGAACTCAGCAGAGAAGGATGCTAACAACAGGGAAACGTAGCGCTTAGACTTCTCAGAGGAAAAGTAAAATGTGATTCCCATCACCAACTAGCTGTTCCAGGCATCGCTGTTCGCAAGGCAGAAGGTCCTCGCCCCGACCACACATTGGCATCGCCTGTCGCGCTTTATGAAGAACCGACACCCGGGCACCCCCCCCCCCCGCCGGAGTCCCAGGTGGTTGGTCCCGGGCGCGTCCAGGGCTGAGACCCGCTGCTCTGCGTCTATCTGGAGTGCAGGCTGAGGAAGAGCCCCTCATTCCCAGTCTAGCGAGCGCCTTCTGAACCCGTGTGCGGTGACCTTGCCAACCCCGGGAAAATCGAGGAAGGAGTGGGAGGGGGCGCCCCCCTTCCCGCCCCGCGCCTGAGCCGGGCGGGGTCGGGAACGCAGCGAGGAGGCCGCCAGGGGGCGCTCTTCCTCCCTCGGCCGCACCGGGCGCTGAGCTCGCGGGTCCGCTCGTCCCGCACTCCGGTTTAGGGACAGGGTGGGAAAGACCTAGAATTCTGCTCTCACCCCTCCCTGCTTGGAAGGTGATCCAAAGGAAGCTGCTTACTCTCCGGCACTTCCCTTTGAAAATACGTACAGAAATAGCCCCCACCCACAAGCCGTAGAGGGGTGCCTCCAGAGCACCGAGGGAATCTCAGCAATGCGCTGGCGACAGCAGCCCATTTGCACGGATTATTGTTATTGCGACTAATGACCTCCCTGCTGAAGTCTAATGTCTGTATTAGAGCGGTTGCGCGTGTGCTGGGAGCTGCTCTCTAAATGACTCTACCCACACATTAATGTGAGGATTAATCTCCAACCTGCAGAATGGTATTAAGACGTCGCTATGAGGTTCATCTCTCAAAGCTGCAGGCTTAGAAGGCAAATCTCAGGGGGCAGCTATGCAGTCGGGCCCCCGCCCCGAGGGTGAGGCCAAAGAATTAGCAGCGTCTTAATTACTCATCCGCTGGGGTCTACAGACTTCAAGGCTGAGCCGGAGTGAAGCAAGTCAGTTGCCCTGGAAGAACCCCCAACATTTTTCAAGCAATTTCTCCAGTTCATTTGTTTCAAGCACCTTTGAATTCCTCTGGCATAATCACCCTTCCCTTTGTCGACACAAAATGATTGTTTAAACGACTCAATCAGATCATGCCATGGGCGACTATTTCCATTTATGATGATTTATTGCCTGTTTAGCACCAATGTGCCAGGCACATTCGACAGAAGAGGAAGCTTAGGAAATGATTTTTCTTTCTGCTCTGGAGGCCCACGGAATAAAAACAACCTGCTCAAAGTAATGGAAAGATGATCCTCACTGATGAGGATCAGCGACAAAGGGCATTTTGGAAAGGAAGTTTAATTTTCCAGATGAAAAAGAACAAGACTTTCGCATTGCGATTGATCCTCTTATTGACCTAGAGCACGGAGTAAATTGATTAGAGAGAGAAATTCCCAATATTTCACTAGGCCGGGAAGAGATTTGTCACAGATAAACCAAAGTCACAAAGTCCCACTGAAGGCGGGAATCTGGTATTACTAGTCTCTGACCCCCAGCCCTGGACCCGCACTGGCACCTGTAGGCGCTCAATAAATGCTGATTTAATTGGTTAAGTCAAGTGTGAGAGAATGAGACCACTTATTTTTCCCATCACTGATCACATCTACAGTTTAAGGACTCGACGTTTTTTTGTCCCTCCACTTTTCAGGGAAGAATCCAGCATTTTAATTCTTCCCTCAGGCTGTTGCCAGGAGAAGGGAGGAGCCAGGCCCTCACCTGCCAGTTGTGACAGTCTCAGGAATATCAGCGTTAACTGGATAAACGGGCTGCAAACTGTTCTGTGTAACAACAGCTAAGTAACTTACTGACTTTAAAAATCCTATAATAAGTGAATATTAAACATCAGGTAGAATCATTTGTAAAAGTTAAAAAGCACTGTCTAGTAACATCGTTCAGATACCCTCCCGCCATCATACCTGAGACAGACAAGAGATGGGTACTGTCCTGTCTGGACTGAATTTCTGAATGGTTCCGTGGTGTTAACTGTGCCAGTACACAGCATGAGTTATGCTTAGTGAAAACACCCACTAACTTAACTAACCAACAGTCCGTCTTGAGGATTTTTTTTAAAAAGCCCACCTGTGAAGCACAGAATTTCTTATTCTTCCTGGAACTACCATTCACTTCAGCACCCTGTGAATCTTTTAGAGCACAGTTTCTCAAACGGAGGAGCTTGTGAAAGTGCAGATTCTCATTCAGTGGGTCTGGGCTCGAGGCTGAGATTCTGCGTTTCTAGCAAGCTCCCAGGTAATGCCGGTGCTGCTGGTCCATGGATGGCACTTCGAGTAGCAAGGTTTTAGCAATTCATGCAATTTTTTCCCCTTCAAATTTTATATAGTGTTGTAATGTCCTTAAATTTTTTATTTAGCAATACAGTAATACAATAAAATTTAGTCAAATAAGAGTTTTATAACATCAAGTGATGTCACATATAGAGACAGACGTAGATACATATACACTTATTTCAAATATACCGCGTGTCTCCACATTTCTCTAAATTATTAAGGTTGGCTGCAGTTCCGCTTTCAAGAAAAAAGAGTGAGTGATCTCCGGCTGACCTAGTCATTCTTCATTTGGTTGTTATTTCTTGACCACTTAGTACGTGCCCAGCTCTGTTAGAGACTGAAGTCGCGACAGTGACGACACAGATCACAGTCTCTGTCTAATAAAATTTACATCCTAGGAAGACACACACACAAACTGTAGTGAATGTTGTGAATGAAACAAAGGAGCTGAACTAGAAAATAACCCCTTCGGACAAGGTGGTAAGAGAGGCCACTCTGAGGAATGACACTGAAGCTGAAGGATCTACTCCTGTGAAGCGACAAGGGGACAAGTGTTTAGGCTACAAATGTGCCCACAGCCCAGGAGACAGTTCCTTCTTCATCAGCAAGTCTGTGTTGAACAGAGGGGCCTGTGCACAAGTCTGGCCCTCATATCTGAGCCTGCATCATGGCCAACAATTCACCGACAGCCCATCTGCACTCACCTGCCAGTGCCCTTTCCCCCAGCCAGCCCTTGGCCCCCGCCTGTCTAGTCCCTTGTCTAGGCTGTGCACCAGCCCTCTCAGCAGGGGTTCTGCCACACTGGTTTTTTACGTGTGCGCAAACCCATAAAACTCCGAGGCCCTGATAAACCATCATCCGCAGCAACAGTCACGTAAAGTTTCTGGTATTTCTTCTTTTTTTTTTTTTTTTGTGAGGAAGATCAGCCCTGAGCTAACATCCGATGCCAATCCTCTTTTTGCTGAGGAAGACTGGCCCTGGGCTAACATCCGTGCCCCTCTTCCTCTACTTTATATGGGACGCCACCACAGCATGGCTTGACAAGTGGTGCATGGTGTGCGCCAAGGATCCGAATCTGCAAACCCTGGGCCGCCAAAGCCGAGTGCGCGCACTTAACCGCTGCGCCACCAGGCTGGCCCCTGGTATTTCTTCTCAGTTTGATTTTATTTCTGAAGAATTGACTCCAAGGAAAAGCCTATCTTTTGCTAAAATGAAATTAAACCTGCTTGAAATCAGCCATTGTATGTAAGCCCTAAATGCTACAGGAATTGATACCCATCGGTTTATTTCTAGGAAGGCCTGGGACTTTGTCTGTAGAAATAAAAATTCAGAACGCAGCCAAGACTCTCTTTAAGTTAAGGCAGACTCATGGCCTTCCCCCTCCCTCCCTCTCACCCTACCGGCTTGCGTCCTCAACTGCTCTCCATGGTGTCGTCAAGCCTGGCTGCTGTCACGCCCTCCCTTCCCACCTGTACACATCCTGTCCCGCTCCTCCCCCTCTCCCTGCACACCATGGGGACTACAGCATGAACGCGGGTGAGGGCTCAGATGGTTTCCAATAGTGTCACCATTCGTTCTGTATTATCAGAGCAGAGGAGCTGCAGAAGGTTCACAACCCTATGGGCAGGAAGAAAAGTTTTTTGGCATCCTCAGCTGCCTGATGGGGAAGAAGGGTAAGGTAACCAGGAACATGCAGCTGGAGCCAAGGACACGGCAGCCCCCGGGCCCTCAGTTCAGAGAGGGGCCTGTGAGCCCAGCTGGGCCAGGCTCCCTGCTTGCCTTTATGACTGCTCTCCTTGTGTGGGGCCTCCTGGGCTCTGTGCCTTCTCAGGTGGATTATCCGGGGCGCGGGCCTGCCCGGATCTATAACTGTTCGTCCTTCGCTAGGGCTGTAGCTCTGCTCACAGCATCTTCTGAAAGAATACCTCTCCTTTTTGCTCCTCATGGGGACCTTAAATAACAGTTGCATAAAGGCTAAAAGGATAGAAAGGGACAATCCCTGGACAAGCCAGTTAAGCTCCGTGAGCCTCAGTTTCCTTATTTGTGTGATGAAGATAATAACAGTACCTCCTTCAGGTTTGTTGTGAAATCAGAATGATCATGCTTCTGCGTGCCAATTCCAAAAAGGTAAAAAGAAGTTTCGTTTGTTGATAAAAGAATTGAAATCAACATGATACTCTGATTGAAGCAACACATATTTAATAAGTTTTAGTTCAAGTGTAATTTCTTTGTCAAGATCAGAGAATTGACTCACCTGTTAGATCACTCCCCCACACCCCTCGCCATTCCCACGACAACCCACTGGGCTCTTGCTGATCCCACTTTCTGGAATATTCTTCCCTACTTTCTACATCTAGTGAAGTCTTATTCTCCCTTCAAACTCAAATCTTCCCTTAGTCCCAAATACAGAGCAGTCTGTTCTGTCCTGGCCCACCCCACAGCACTCTGGACTTGCCAGAAGTCTAGAAATCTGTAGTAGCCAGCTTTGAGCTCCTTGAAGGCACTAATAGTGTCTTGTTCATCTTTACATCTCCAGTGCCTAGCACAAGCCTGCATAAAGGGCAGGACGTCGTCTCACGGATAAATATAAAAGGAAACCTTGAGTCTTCCTTGCCTGTTCTCTTTCCCTCACACCCCATATCCAATCCATCAGCAGGTCCAATCTAGTCTGTCTTCTGAGTATATCCTTAATCTGGCCCCTTCTCACCACCCCCATCATTACCTCCCTAGTCCAAGCCGCCATCATCTCTCACCTGGGCTACCACAATAGCCTCCTCACTGGTTGTCTTGATTCCACCTACCTTCCATTCTGCACACAGCAGCCATGTTGGCCTTTTAAATTGTCATTCCCCTGCTTGAGCCCATCCAATGGCTTCATTCACACTTAGAATAAAATTCAAACTCCTTACGGAAGCCCTGTTTGCTCTCACACTTCCCCTCCTCTTCCTCTCAATGCTACTTACCATCCCTCCAACATGCCAAGCCCTCTCCTTGCGTCTGCTCCATTTTTGCCCACGTGACTTGCTCCTCAGCGTTCAAGTCCCTGCTCAATGTCACCTCACCAGAGAGGCCCGCCATGACCACCTTATCTAAAACACACCCCACATTTCTCTCCGTCTCCTTGCCTTACCTTCATTGGACTGATCCATATCAGATTTGTTATTATTACTTATTTGTTATTAATTTTCTGTCGCTTCCACTATGATGGTAAGGTTTATGAAGATAGGAATATTGCTTTCTTCACAGGTGTATTTTCAGTGTACAGACCTGTATAACATAAACAGCAGGTGCTCAATAAATATTTGTTGAATTAAAAAAAATGCTTCGCCAGGCATCTGCCAAAGATGGTGCTCAATGGCTGAGGCCATCTCCCAGGCCACCAGGCACCCATCATGGCCAAGCAGGTGCTGCTGCACTGGAAGGTGACGGTCATGCACTGTGAGGGCATGAACATTTCTGGCAATTTCTACAGAAACAAGTTAAAGTACCTGGCCTTCCTCCACAAGCATGTGAACACCAACCATCCTGCAGAGCCTCCCACGTCCAGGCCTCAGTCACATCCTTTGGTGGACAGTGGAGGCATGTTGCCCACAAGGCCAAGGGAGGCCAGGCCGCACTGACCACCTCAAGGTGTTGAAGGGACCCCACTGCACTCTGACAAGAAAAAGCAGATAGTGGTTCCTGCTGCCCTCAAGGTTGTGTATCTGAAGCCTCTGTGAAAGTTTGTCTACCTGGGGCATCTGGCTCACCAGGTTGGCTGGAAGTACCAGGAGGTGACAGCCACTCTGGAGGAGAAGAGGAAGGAGAAGGCCAAGATTCATTACTGGAGAGCTCTGAATGTGGAGAAGAAAATTGAGCAATACACAGAGATCCTCAAAATCCAGGGACTCCAGTCTGAGCGCAATGAAGACTGTTTATTCCTCACGCTCGGCCTGGCCTGCCCTTCCTCCATCACCACCCTGGGATGTGGGGAACCCAAGGGCAACCATCCAGGGGCCACAGGTAGCCTGGGGCTTAGAAGGCTGGGAACACACAGAGGCCCTCAGTCCCAATTCCTGTTTAAGAAAGGACTTCCTTTAAAAAGTTACTTTAAACATCTCTGGGCCGGCCCCGTGGCTTAGCGGTTGAGCGCGCGCGCTCCGCTGCTGGCGGCCCAGGGTCGGATCCCAGGCGCACACCAACACGCCGCTTCTCCGGCCATGCTGAGGCCGCGTCCCACATACAGCAACTAGAAGGATGTGCAGCTATGACATACAGCTATCTACTGGGGCTTTGGGGGAAAAATAAATAAATAAAAATTTTTTTTTAAAAAGTTATTTTAAACATCTCTAAGAGCTGTGTAGGCATAATTTGTCTATGACTTACTTGTTCACAAGAGAGTTTTAGAAAATCGATAGTGGGAACAACCATTTACTTCAGGTTCAATATTTGCAAGAGTGAGCTGGAAAGCTGTAACTGGAGGGGAACCCTGCGTTGGGAATGGGGCATCTATTTGAAACTTCCTGCTTGGGCATAGACTGCACTCTGCCACTGTTAGAAGGTGGGAAAATGCTAGTTGGGCAGCCCGAGCCTGGTGTGGTACAAAGGTATTTCTAGATGCGCACAGGCTGGGGAGACGTGCACCCCATGGCTCACAGGCACTGCCCTAGCTGCTCCCCCGTATTTTGTGATCAGAAATAAATAAATTATTTTTAAAGGGAAAAAAAAGGATGGCTAGAGCCGCTGGTTAGTGGGTCCCAACGTAGAGATATGAATGAGAGGACAGTGTTTTGAAAAATAAAACTGGATACAGAAAAAAATTGTCTAAGGATAGCCTTGATGAAATATGATAACAACAAAATTGGATGACTCCAGACAGACACAAGAGCTCTGCTTCCGCTAATTTATTTTCTTTTTTTGTTTTTTTTTTTTTGTTGTTTTTTTTTTGTGAGAGAGCTCAGCCCTGAGCTGACATCTGTGCTAATCCTCTTCTTTTTGCTGAGGAAGACCGGGTCTGAGCTAACATCTATTGCCAGTCCTCCTCCTCCTTTTTTTTTTTTCCTTCCCCAAAGCCCCAGTAGATAGTTGTATGTCATAGTTGCACATCCTTCTAGTTGCTGTATGTGGGACGCGGCCTCAGCATGGCCGGAGAAGCAGTGTGTCGGTGCGCGCCCAGGATCCGAACCCGGGCCGCCAGCAGCGGTGCGTGCGCACTTAACCGCTAAGCCACCGGGCCAGCCCTTCATTTTCTTTTTAAACAGCCAGAATTGTTAAAAAGGGACCTTGTTCTCCAGGGACATATTGATGGGGATGTAGTTGCACATCACTTAGGGGCCTCAATCTAGAAGAGAATTAATCTGATGCTGAGTCTTGCCATAGATGGCTTACAGAGGCAGATGAAGGGATCATCAGGAAGATCTTGCTCATGTACCCCAGAAAGTATGGATTTAGCTGGAATCCAGGAGTGTCCTCTGAGTCACTCATTTCCATGTCTTCCATCTTTGGCAAGAGGTGGCTGTTATCAGTTTCCATCATTTCTTCCATGAAATAGGTACCTTATGATTAATAATTCTCATCCCTTATTTCCACTTTCTGCCACTTCAGACAGGGCTGTATTTCTGTGATAAAGAACACGATTCTAGAAAAGCTTTGACATGAAAGGTGCCTTCTAAAGATTGAAGTAAAACCTCTTTAGTTCAGATTCTGCTAACTGTATGAACTCCAATTTGTTACAGGTTTCATTGGGCTGAGGCTTATCTTGGTCCAATGGTGAGGGACCAAGCAAATGAGTGGTGGAAACATTATGTGCAAAAGGTGTAACCAATTTAAAAAGACTTCCTCACTGCAGGCTTAAAAACACTTTATCAGCACTATTAATTTTTTCACATTTTTTAAATTGCGGTATAATTTACATACAGAAAAACTCACCCTTTTTAGTGTACAATTCTACCAGTTTTGAAAAACACATACAGTTATATAATCACTACCATAATCAAGACATAGGACAGTTCCATAATCCCCCCAAATTCTCTCATTCTCCGCTGTGGTCAAGCCTCTTCCCACCCCAACCCCTGGAAACCACTTGCCAGTTTTCTGTCCCTTTAGTTTTGTCTTTTTGAGAATGTCAAATGAAGGGAGTCATACAGTATGCAACCTTTTGAATCTGCCCTCTTTTACTTGGCATAAGGCATCTAAGAGTCACTCGTGTCGTTGAGCATGTTAAGTAGTTTGTTCCATATCATAGCTGAGTACCATTCCATGGTACCATGGTGTGTTTACCCATTCGCCAGTTGACGGACATTTGGGTTGTTTCCAGTTTTTGGTGAATAAGAATAAAGCCACTATAAAAATTCACATTCAGGTTTTTGTGTGAACGTAGGTTTTTATTTCACCTGTGTAGCTACCTCAGAGTGGGATTGCTGAGTTGTATGATAACTAAAAGTTTCACTTTTTAAGAAACTGCCAAACTGTTTTCTAAAGTGGCTGTTCCACTTTTCATTCCCAACAAGAACATATGAGGGTTCCAGCTGCTCCACGTCCTTGCCAGTTATTTTCAGTTGGTTTTTTTTTTTTAATTTTAGCCGTTTTAGTAGACATGTAGTGGTATCTCATTGTAGTTTTAATTTGCCTTTTGCTATGAATGATGTTGAGCCTCTTTTTAGGTGCTCATTTGCCATCCATATATCATCTTTGCTGAAGTGACAATCCAAATCTTTTGCCCATTTCTAATATTGGGTTCAAACTACTAATTTCATGGCTGACATGTATATAAACATTCATATATATTATTTCATCTGACCGTCACAACTCTGGAAGGGAAGCAGGGCAGATATTATGCCCTAACTCTCAATTGCCCTGAGAAATTGAGGCTGGAAACGGTTAAACGACTTGCCCAAGTTCGCACCAAGTGGCGGCACTAGAGTAGGAAGCCAGGCCTGCCATTGACACTCTTTCCCCCACACATGGCTGACTTACTCTTCCCAAAGACAAATAGGGTCGCTCTCTGCTCAGCGGAACTGTGAACGGAGGCTGAGGTCGCTAAGCCAGTCCGGGCAAAACTGGGGAAAGGGAAAGTCTGTCCTTGCCGGCTGTGTTCCAAACACTTCCAACCCCGACTCCCTGTGCCTTGTCTCCCTTCTCTGGAGTCCAACTTGCAGCTACTGATACTTAGAAAAAATCTATTAAACAAATCTTCCCTGACTCTCTCCTCTTCCCACCCCCTGAATGGGGATTTTTGCATTTTAACGGGAACTTTTAGAGATAGCGCTTCTTCATGCAGTGGTTTTCAAACTGTTCTGTTAGATCTTCACAGTCATGAGAAATGGCCTGAAGAGCCCCTGCAGGTGGGAGTGGGGTGAATGGCCAGCGACGTTGGACCCACCCAGCCTAGCCACAGCAGTTCCATTTTTATCTGTTTTACATATTGGGCTCTCATTTAAGATTTTATTTGAAAAGAAAGTGTTGCTTTCCAAACCATGCTTGAAATAAATGAACCAGCATATTTCTTATGTATCTTGTAATGCAGATATTTTACTAATTGAGACTGATCCCTGGGCATTCCCACATCCCCAGATCAATCTGGATTATCAGGATTTTACTGTGCTGAAAAATAGAGCTGAGTTTCCTAATCTGTTCTCCATGACACACTTCTGATGGGTTATACCAAGATACTGACTCCCTTCAGCCCTTGGGGTGTACAGGAAGGGCTTGACTGTGTCTTCAGACCTCGATCATTTTCATCTGCTGACTCCACTGCCCTGGCTAAATCATATCTTTTTCTCTCTGTGTCCTCACGTGGAAAAGATTAAAGGCACTAGAATAGAGCAGTGGTTTGGGCTTGGGCTCTGGAGTTATGTAGTCAGTCCTCCCGATCCTCACTAGCTGAGTGCTCCTGGCAAATTGTTTAATTTATCTAGGCCTCAGTTTCCTCATCTGTGAGATGGGGATAATAGCACTGTATGTCTTAGAACTGTCGTGAGGATTAAAAGACAATGTATTTGATGCACACGGCACGGTTCCTCGTATCTGTGAAGCACCCAGTAAACAGTAGCTGTGTTACTGATAGCCCCATCCAGCCCTGAGCTTGGCTCTTCCAGCCATGGCGGTAAAGTCTGCCACAGGTTTATCGCAGCACCTTTGATTATGCTTTCAAAATGAGTCTAAATGAGAAGCATCAATAAGCAAATGTGGCCGCAATTTTTAAAGTTATTAATGTTTATAACACCTAGTTTACATCTCTCTGGTAATCAAGGTGAAACAAATACATGTCTGAAGGCCATTAACCATGCCTCCAGATTGGAAACAACGCTTCAGAAAGAGCAGAAGCAAAGTAAAATAATGAATTTGTTCTGAAATGTTTTAAATGCACATTTTTCTTATTTGTATTTTGTTACAAAAAGCAATCACCTTAGTGCTGGTTGAACGGATCCCAATGAACCATTGTGGTTAGAACACATCCTTAAAAGATTTTTCTTTTGAACACCAAATGACTTCACATTATTGTCCTTTGATCTACTCTAATCATTTTTATATTTTCCTATAATATTCTAAATTAGAAGAAAATATATTTCACTGCAACCACATCAATATTCTCTAACCCAGCCAACTGTAGGTTGCAACAGGAAATGTTTTTATAAAAAGAAGTAACACTTACCAAATCTATGGATCTCTTTGCAGAATAATTTTATTCATTTGAGCAGTAAAGGTATTTATGTCTCAGACTGACTCAGGGTTTCCAATATCTAGTATGAGTATTGTCAATTCAATCCAGGTTCAAGGTGTGACACTGTGAGGGATATTTTTAAAGTACATCCCTGCCCTTAAGAAATCTACTTTCATTATTCTCTGATTTCAGCTCATATTTCTAGCATTTTCACAAATCTACACCCTAACTATGGTGACTCCCTTTCTGTGTCCAAGGTTCAAACATAAATGGCATTTCAGAGTCTCCATTTGGAATAATGATGGATCTGCCTCTGATAATCACTTTTTTGTGTGTGTGTGTGAGGAAGATCAGCCCTGAGCTAACATCCGATGCCAATCCTCCTCTCTTTGCTGAGGAAGATTGGCCCTGGGCTAACATCCGTGCCCATCTTCCTCTACTTTATATGGGACACTGCCACAGCATGGCTTGACAAGGAGTGCCTTAGTGTGTGCCCAGGATCCCAACCTGCGAACTCCGGGCCGCCGCAGCGGAGCACACACGCTTAACCGCTGTGCCACCAGGCCAGCCCCCTGATAATCACTTTAGATGGAAGTCTCTCTCATACTGCCCCAGAAGAAGAGATGAGCCCCATTTCTGAATCACACTAGTGGATAGTAAAGGAGTCTAGTGGCAGTGTTTCGGATGAGCTTGTACAACACCACGCAATTTGGAAAGTCATTCAATAACCCTGCTCCATTACCCACCAGCTATGCAGCCTTGAACAAGTTACCTAACTTCTTTGTGCCTCAGTTTTCTCATCTGTGAAATGTGCAAGTTTACATGTATTAATGTGAGTCAATACATTTCAAGGGTGCCTGGTACCTAGTAAGCACCTCAATCATTGTTAGCTATTGCCGCTATTAGTCTTACCAATAGTGGCAGTGCTAGTATTACCTTCCTGAACACCTTCATCCAAAAGGCGGGCACTTGGCTCTGGGTCCGAGCCCTGTACTGAGAGGAGGAGAGCAGTGTGGGAACCCTTATTCAGGGCTTGGGTGCCAATCAACCCCAAGCTGGAAGCCCTAAGGCTATTGGGTGAGATGTGGGGCAGGAGACAGGCCCTCTTTCCCCTGCAACAATCTCCAGCTCTCTCCTAAGGGGTCTCCCTTACCCCTCAGCACAGGGTGAAATGAACTCTTCCTCGATTCGAGTTACATTTTCCGCTTCTGTACAAATTTCTGCTGGAGACAAGAGCCGCCTGGGAAAACCAATAATGCAGAGACTTATTTACTGCAATAAGGAGCTTATTCCTAGCAGGTCACCTCTAGTTACTGCCACTTGGGTTATAGCCCATAAAATAAACAAACTGTTGAAACACAGTAGGTAAGGCTTTTTTAGCTCGGGCATATGATGTGAGAGTGCCTTTTATTTTTCAGTATTGCTGGGTTCCTACAAGATGATTTAAGAGATTGTACATCTTTTAACTCAAAGATAATGGTGTGTGAGTGTGTGTAATTTGTGTATGTATATGCTAATAATATGTAATTGTGTATTAATCAGTCTATTTTCTAGGAGAGGTCCAAACTGGCTAGAACTGCCAATAGCAAGGGGAAGAAATGTGATCCTAACTTACGAGAGGGACTTGCTTCTCCCCCAGTGAAGTGTAAGATATTTAGGGCCTATCCTCTCTCTGGGTTCATCTGAACATTCACTGGCTCATTGATTAATGATTCCCCAGGGATGAAGCTCCTTTAAGCAAAGTCATTACATCAATATGGCTGATAAGGTTAACAAGGGAAAGAACATCTGGTAAAAGTCAGGGGAACTTGACTCATGTGCTTGGATCCAGGGCTTCTCTTCATCCCTCTCCATCCCAGGGGCCCCTGATGACAGCCAAGAACTCTTCCCAACATACTTCTTGTCGCTGTCGTCCTCCTTCTGCACTCTTCCCCTCAAACTTACTTCCTCTCCCACTTCAAATATACATTATCATTTCACCACTATCCTCCCTCTGAAGACTGATAAAAGTCGCAGACACAAACTTATTTTTGGCATATTATTCTTTAAATGATGATCTTTTGCCCTGAAGCGTTTCCTCAAGCTGGCATTTGGTTTCAAGTCTTCCATTTCTATTTGTGGAATAGATTTATTTATTCATCAGATATTCATTGAACACTTATTATTGTGTCAAACACTATGCTAAGTATTAAGTCCACTGTGATAAACAAGACCAATGTGGTCACTGTCCTCCTGAAGCTTACAATCTAGTAGTTAGACTGATGTCAATCAAAGAAGCAGGCAAATATATAATTACAAGTGATAAGTACTATGAGGAACTAGAAACAAGATGCTTTTGAGGAGAGCAGAGTATGTACTGTGGATTGGGGTTCTCTTGGGTGCCATTTAGGAGTTCTAAAGAATGAAATAGAGCCCACCATGTAAATAGTTGGGGGGAGAATTTTCAGGGCAGAGGAGTCAGTAATGATGCCCCGGAATAGAGAGTGAACTTGGTGCCTTTGAGGAACTGAAGGAAGACCAGTGTGGGTGGAGAATAGGGGATGAAGGGAGGTGTAGCTGGGAGGCTGGCAGGGGCCAGATCACGCAGGCCTCTGTGGGTCATGTTAATAACTTTGGATTTTAATCTAAGAGCAGTGAGAATCCACTGAAAATTTTGAGCAAGGGAATGGCATGGTCTAATTTATGTCTCAAAGAGATTGTTGCAGATGCTGTGTGGAGAATCAGTAGAGGTAGGCAAGAGTAGAAGTAAAGAGAAGAGTGGGTTGTTCTAGAACCCATGTGAGAACCAATGGTTTGACAGGCCCATCCCTGTGGTGTGGTAACCTGGTTAGTTGTCCCGGGCTCCAAGCTCAGGGGAGGGTGTGTGGCTCACAATATACTACACTTAACTGCTGTTGTCTGAACAACACTGAAATGCATTTTTGAATTTTCTGTCTTTAACAGTATCACCAAGGGTTTATGAAAGACGTCCACACTGTGGCTTTCTTGTAAGTGTGATTATCTTAGGCAGCCCACACTGGCTGCATCCTTCCAGGTACTGGCCTATATCTTGACCTTGGGGAGTGAAAGTGAAGATGAGCCTAAGTTGGCAGAGTCCCTGTCTATTTGAAGAGAAGACTGATAAGACTTGCAGGTGGATTGTATTTGTGAGGTGAGAGAGAGAAAGGAATCAAGGATGACTCCATGTGATGGTTGTGCCATTCACCAAGGTGGAGAAATAAGGAAAGAGTGCAGAATAGGCTGGGGGAGAAATGATTTCCATTTTGGACTTGTTAAATTGAAGATGCCAATGAACTGTCTGAGCAGAGCTATCAAGTAGGCAGACTGATCTACCAACATAGAGCTGTCGCATAGAGCTCAGCAGAAACATTTAGGAGTGTTGTTGTATAAAAGCTACATGACTCGATGAGAATGCTTAGGAGAGACTATGAAGAAAGAAAATGAAGAAAGAAAATAAGACCCAGCCCTGAGGAATGCCAGCATTTAGAGGTCAGGTAAAAGAAGAGGAGCCCATAAAGTACATTGAGAAGGACCTTCCAGAGAGGAAGATAAAGAGCAGGAGCATGGCATGTCCTGGAATCCAAGAGGCCAGTTTGTTTCTGGGAGTAGCCAGCTGTGTGAAATGTGGTGAGATAATGCGTTAATATGAACACAGAGACGTGTCCTCTGGATTTGACAACAGAAGGATCATTGGTGACCTTGATGAGAGCAGTTGCACTCAGGTGCAAGTGAGAGAGAGTAGGTGGGGAAGCCGGTTTGGAGTAAAAGGCTTTTTCCTTTCTGATTTCAGCCATTGGGCTTGGGGACGTTGTTTGGACAAAGGGGCTGCAGAAATCCCAGCAGGCCCACGTGGCTGGTTTCCTCTTTCTAGGATGTGTTTTTGTTATTTCTAATCTAGTCAGAACATCTCAGACAGGAAGGATGTGTGGAGCTTGTCATCCTAAATGAACATGGTCAGATGCTTTAGCCAGTGGCCAAGTTCAAGAAAAAACAGAAGGAGAAAAAGAGAGAGACAGAGACAGAGAGACAAGGAAAGGAAATAAGGTTTGAAGGAACCAGAACTAAATGTGGTCCATTCTTCTGGTTATTGTGTGTCGAGATTTCATGAAAACTAGAGTTCGAAATGTCAGAGAAGGGCGGCTCTTCCTGACCACCACAGTTTGTGTCACCTTGATGCGGCAGGTGAAGGTGGCGAAGGGGCTGCCTGCTGCCTGCCCTTGGTGCTTTACGGAGCTGTGCAGGCTCCTGCCTGGTGCAGACACCATGTGTCTGGTATTGAACTGGAGAATTCTTGTCCAGAAAAATGGAAACTATTAAACCACATCTATAAATATCCATCTTTTAAATCATTTTACTTTATGATCTAGTCCATTTTAATTTCTGACTAATAATCTTAATCATTAGTGGCTTGGAAGCCAGCCCTAGTGGTCTAATGGTCAAGATTTGGCGCTATCACTGCTGTGGCCAGGGTTCATTTCCAGGTCAGGGAACCACACCACCCATCTGTCGGTTGTCATACTGTGGCAGCTGCGTGTTGCTGTGATGCTGAAAGCTATGCCACCGGTATGTCAAATACCAGCAGGGTCACCCATGGTGGACAGGTTTCAGCAGAGCTTCCAGACTAGACAGACAGGAAAAAGGACCTGGCCACCCACTTCCAAAAAAATTGGCCATGAAAACTCTGTGAAAGCAGCGGAGCATTGTCTGATATAGCGTTGGAAGGAGAGAGGATGGCGCAAAAAGACCGGGCAGGGTTCTGCTCTGCTGTCCACAGGGCCACTAGGAGTCAGAATCAACTCCACGGCGCTAACAACAAACAAAGTGGCTTGGAACATTTTAGCTTTTAGTTTCTCCCACTAAGTACTTAATGATCTATAAACAAACACTTGAGAAATCTTTTTATAGTAAGAGGAATTCTTTCATATTTTTTTATTTTGAGTAATTTCACCTTCTACTTTATCATTATAAATAAGATGTTCAGAAATAAATGCTAAGTATTCTCTTCCATGCTGGGATCTAATTCCCGTTGGTCAGCAGCAGCCCCTGAGCATGTCCGTTTCACATGCTTTGATCCTATTTGCAAGGCAACATCTTACGAAAATTTTCTCAGTAAGTAAAAAGAGTAAAGAAACCCAACATTTTACCCCTGGCTGACCCATTTTATAATCTTGGTCAAGTTATTTAACCTCTCTTACTTCAATTCCTCCTTCAGGAAATGGTGTGAATAATATCAACCTCCTTGTATGTCAGAAATAATTCAAGGGCAGCTAATGACTTTACCATATGTGATGTAATGGTGGGGAAAAGAGCTATTAAAATGTGAAATATCGTTACCATGGTCCAAGCTAGAGATTACCATTGCACAACTACCCTCTAGTTAGGCCTTTCGAAGACCACTTTCAACTCTTTCAGGCAATATCTTCCTATATTTGTGGAGTTGCCACTGTCTATCATTTGTTAATTTGATTTTAAAATTCTAACTCAGCCAGAAGTAGAACATACTCCAATTTTCATTGAATACATTTGCATTTGAGGATTTCAGACTATTTCTTGGGGTAACCACGGATTTCTGAGGTATAGCACAACCACACCTGGGAATCACAGCATATAGGAATGGCTGACTTACTCACTTATTCAAAACCTCACCTGCAAGTATGCTGGTTAATGAGGTTTCCACTGGAGCCCAGTCCATAGGTAAGCAGCCACTGGGGCACAGAAGAAAAATCTGCCTCAACTATGTGCAAAAAATTGTTATAACCCTCCCATTGCAAGATGCTTTTCTCTTAGAAAGTGCATGTGTCATCTCTTTGAGGTAGACATTTTATCCCCATCTTATAAAGGAAGAAATTGGGGCTCAGAGAGGCCAAGTAGTTGGTCCAAAATCATATCTCTGGTAAATGCCAGAGGCAGGATTAGATACCAGGTCATCTGATGCTTTTCTAGGATTGTTTACTCACTATGTGAAAATGATAATGGACATTGGTCTATGGAAGGAAGGAAGAGAACTATGTGCCCTATACACTCCATTCAAATTTCACATCAAAGGAGAAACTTTTTTATAACTGATTTGATATTCTACAGGTGGCCAGAATTATTGGAACTATCAACCCCACTGCCCTCTTCCTCTCCTTCTTGCTTATCAGTATCAAAGTTACCAGATACGAATCCTCAACTTTTAAACAAAGCAGACTCTTGACATGAGGATGCACAAGGGGCTTTGACAGTCTCCCACACATGATGTTATAGAGGCAGGAATTCGATCACATGCATTGAGGCTGATGTGTGGGACAGAATCTCTTAGCTAGTGAGGGAGCCTTGCCTGCCACTCAGCATCCAGATTTCAATGTGGCTTTTTTGTTCCCCCCTCATGACCATATACCAAGTCTACGGAGAAAAATTACACTCTAGAATGTATTCTAAAATTTGAGGATTTCCAAGGGTCTTGGAACATATTCCTTACAAATATCAAGGGTTCACTGTATTAGTTTCTCTGCTTCAATTTTGTTTTAGTGGCCAGAAAGTCAAGGGTAACGTTAGTGCTCATAGTAGTAACTAACTCATCTCAGATTCCTAAGACTCTGTTTGCTTTCTACTTGGCTTCTGACCAGCGGTTGGTTTAAAAAAAAAAAAAAATCAGTTCTCATTTTTATCATTCTATTTTGTATGTGTTTTGTTGTTGTAAATTGTCTCAAATCCTTTCTGAAACTAGAGAGATTTTAAATCGTTGAATTTAAATTTAACAATAAATGTTGAAACTAGGCTTCCTAGAAAGAACATATATCTTAGTCCCAGGCCCTCTATAATGTTAGTACTAAAAAGAATTAAGGACAATGCTTTCTAAAAGACAACAATGAACGTTTTTAGATGAATTTATCCAAATTCTCAGAGTATCTGATGGTAGCTAAGAATTGTGCTTTGAGTGACATCTAATGGTTGAGAAAGTCACTCACTCTCCCAACTTCTTCCAGAGGACTCAGACCAGTTTCTCAAAGCTTGGTTCTTGGACCATCTTCACAGTCATCTGTGACGGTTAAAAATGCAGAGAAATTCCTGGGCCCTATCCTACCGGACTCTCTGGGTCTGGCCACCAGGGAATCTGTATTTTTCAGAACTATCCCAGGTGATTCAGATGTATGCCAAGTCAGATACCACACAGGACTGTCAGGCCTGATGACACCCCAGGAGTTACAGGGGCCAAAGCGCAGGGATGGATGAGGCCTGGGCTTTGCAATGACCTCCCTGCTCTATCGACCAGGGAAGGGGGTGGAGTAGAGAGGGCTGGGGCCCCAGAATCCCCGCGGTGCGGCCGCTGCCCTCTCGGCAGTGAGGGTGGGGGTGGGGGTGGCGGTGGCTGGGGACCCGGAAAGCGGTCGCCCCTGGCGCCCTGCTCTTGTCCCCGACGCAGAGGGGTCGCGGGGGCACCGACAGCCTGCGCGGGGCGGCCCCTAACGCTGTGCTTCCCGCCCGCAGACGACCCCAGCGCCTGGAGCCCTGCCGCCGCCGGCCCAGCTCTGCCGGAAGTAGGCGTCTCGCCCGAGGACGTCCTCTCGCCATTCTCTCCATCGCATCCCGTCCCCCCCTCCGACCCTGCCCTCCAGATGAGCCCAGACCCGGCTTGGGATAGCAAAAGGGAACACGACGTTAGGAAACCAAAGGAGCTTTCGGCCGGCGGCCAGAAGAAGCAGCGCCTCGGGGAGCAGAGGGAGCGCTCGACCAGCCCCCAGAAGGCCGCGCGGCCGAGGCTCGAGGAGGCGCCCGGCGGCCAGGGCCGGCCCGAGCCCGGCAGGGCCCCCGCGGAGGCCGCGGCGGACGGGGCGCGCGCCGGCGGGAAGGACGGGCCCCGGGCCGCAGCCGGCCCCGAGCTCGGCCGGCGCGAGGGCCCCGGGGCGGCGCCCGCGTGCGCGGAGCGGCCGGGCGCGCGGGAGGCAGAGGGCAGGGCGGGCGCGCGCGCGGGGCCCCGGCAGGGCGCGCGGCCTCCGGGGGGCGCCCCCGCGCGCAGGGCGGCCGTGGCGCCGGGCCCCTGGCGGGTGCCGGGCTCCGACAAGCTGCCGGGCGGCCTGAAGCCCGGCGCCTCCGCCGCGGGCCGGTGAACCGCGCCCCGCGCCTCGGCGCCCGCAGGCCGCTCTTCTTGGGTCCCGTCTCCCGGTGATTTAATTTATTCTCACTGTCACACGCATAGATCCACGAGGCACCGAGGCCTGGGCGCGCCGACGTGAAGTCCCACGTGTCCGACGAGCGCGGGCCGGGCGGCGTCCCCGCGCAGACCGAAACTGATCCTGAAGCCCCCGGGTCCCCTGTGGGGGCTTTGGCAGCTATGGAAGAACCAAAATAACGTGAACAACATCACAGAGAGACAGTGCAGTGTAGCTTTAGTAAAAAGAAAGAAAAAAAATTCCCCCCACTGCATGAAGGATTTGGATGTCATCCAAACTTTATATCAAGAAACTGGACAAGTTAAGAGCAATCAGAAACTGGAATATCGCCTTAAAAATCAAACTGCACGGAGCAAGCTGAAACTGAGACAAGATTATATCTTTTAATTGATCTAAAGAGTTGTAAATAAATTGTTCTTGACATATCTAGACAGGGGTTACAAGGTTTCTTTGAAACATTCAGAACTGTTCGCCCATGACAGGTTTCCTAGGCTCACCGTGGCATCCATCACCGTATTAGCAGAAACGTTCCCTGCGACCGCAGGATGAGTTAGAAATCTTGTGAATTCATTGGTGTGATGCCATTTTTACTGCCATTCCTGTGATCAAGTCATGTTTCTGTACATTTTCAGTGGTAGGAAAAAAAAGTTTTAAAAATTGTATGCTAGGGAACAGTTTGCCATAAGTCAGAATTTTGCAGTTTAGCTCATAGATCTTAATTGGTTTTCATCTAAAATATGAATTCTATAATTGAAGGACCACGGTTTGTTGAATCAAGATTGGCAACGCTGCACTTCCTTTATGGAAAGGCTTTCCTGTTGTCTCAGACCAGCAGAGATAGCAGCTTCGACAGCAATGTAATATTTCACTTATTTTATTGTCTTTTTTTAAACCCTCTTTCCATTACTTCATTTTCACTTTGATAGGACAGAGGCAAAGTATTTCTCCTATATTTCTCAGATTATAATGAATCCCTAATATTAAAAAATCCTTATGACCAATTTATTTTCATTAAAGAACATGAATCTCTTTAGCATTCTGTGCTGCTTATCTTTCTTTCCTTATTCTTTCTCCTTTTATTTCCATTTGGTTTGCTTTTTCGTCTTGTATTCTTTGCCAATTTTTTATTTCTTTAGCAACCTCTAGATGTTCCTGTTTATCTTAGATCTGTGGTGGATCCCCTAGTAAAATTCTAAGGCTTGCCTTTCTTTCCTGATGTTTTAATATTTCTTTGTAAAATGTTACCTTCAATTAATTATCCATTGGTACTTATTTGTAGCTACACATTAAAAGGCAAAATGTTTCTGAGGGCAGTTTCTCTTTAAGATGGCCTGAATGAATGAGGCTTCATCCTTCCCAGAGTCTGCCCCTTTCAGGAGTTCAAATGCCGATAAGCCTCACTTCCCTGCGCTTGTCGTCAAATGAGTAAAACCTGGAGATCAGGTCCGTTACACAAGGTCACACGTAGTAGCCTCCCTCAGTTGACTCTTTCCTTCTCTGTGTAACTGTGGTGTCCTGAGCATCAGCCTTTTAATTTCCGTCAGGCATAGGAGTAGTTCAGTCGTTTGACAGGAGGAGAATATGGTTGAAAGCCTCAAGTGAAGAGTCTTGCAGCTTGTAAAAGCAATTTCCAAAAGTGGAACCCATTCATCATAAACGAAAGCACAAACACACGTAGCGGTTTACAATACTTTTAGTTTAATCTCAATTAGTCTTTCTCCCCTGGACTGGAAATCCGGTATAGTTTGCCATTAATTTATTGAATCTGGTTTTGGACAATGCTTCTGTAGTGTAGCTGCACGTCCTGGTACTGTATCCTCTGACCTTTGTTTTCCATGTGTTGCAAAAGGATAAAGAAATTGAGATTACGCTTGCATAAACCCTAATCGGCACAGTCCACAGCTGCTACTTGTGCAGTAACTGCTTTATGCGGCTGTAATCCATCACCTGTGAAGACAGCACATCCTCTAAATCCCATTCCAAATAATATTTCTGTGTAGTGTTAGCTGTGAATTTACCCTGTACAGCTGTATCTCTATAAATATAATTCCATGTATTAATAGTCACAGAAAGACTGTAAGTGAGCAACTATTTTTATGAAACGCACCACTATGGATAAATTAACTTTTACAGAAATCTTGTTTACTGTATGATATTCTAAAACACTGTCAAATAAAATATATATCCAAAAATCTTTTCTTTTTCCAACTATGTAGGCTGTGTGTTAATTTGAAGTAAATAACTACTGGGAATTAATATTTTTAAACTGCAGTTTTCATAGACTTTTAAAGTATAAGTTTAATGCCCCAAACAGAACTTCTTTGAAACTTGAATCTAAATGCAGTGGAATTACACAGAAAAAAAACTATTGACTTTTTTCGCCCGAGTAAACTGAGAGTTTTCTCATAGACAATCTAATCGGTATCTGCCTGTCAGCTAACTACATCATTTACGAATTGTCAGTATGTTTCTGTTGCTTGCTACACTGATTGATACTAAGCCTTTTTTCAAAAAGCATTTAAGGTATCAAACAGTAAATTCCATCACATTTTTTCCTTTTAATTCTGATTTTTTTCCACGCAAAATCTCAAGGAGTTTCTGCAGAACATTTAGTGAACAGCAGTGTGGAGGGCCACAATGAAAGGCTGAACCTGCCTTTTGCAAAGTATCACGATACATTCACTGGGGAGAAGAGAGTTCCCTGTAGTGACAGGGCGATGACAACCCTGCTGGCAGGAGATTCCATCCAAAGAAACAGTTCTCGGCCCTACGCCTATCCAGACTTCCCACTGGTGTCAACAGGAGGCCTGTAATTCCCAAACTGACCATTTTTTTACTCCAATATAATTTTTAAAAAATTAAATACTCTATGTATCACTTTTAGAAAACAGAAGCAGCTGACATGAAGTGTGAAATCGAACACAAAAGTGAAGATATTTGTAATAAATATATGTTGTTCTTTATGAACTAATTTGAGAATGGCCAAGTGCAAGCTGAAAAAGCAAAAGACTTCTAAAACAATGGCGTTAACAAAATGGGGTGGAAGTATTGATAACACACAGCTAATCACTATTTTAAAAGAAAAAAAGTCATTAGGACATCAACAAGATTAGAAATCAGAGACTGAAAGGATTAGGACAGGGACAGAGCACACCTAGTGCGAGGCAGGTGAGGTGCCTGGCCTGTACAAGGGCCCTGTCATGAATCAGACGTGTCCGAGGTCAGGGAAATATGAAAAAGTCCCCAGGTGGGGACTGGGCCACCGAAAAAGCACGTGCTCCTCTAAAGCTGTCATTTTGTCAAGTCTGAGTCCACCATGGAATGGTCTTTCAGTTTCTCAAGAGAACAAAAAAAAAAGGAAGTCAGCTTCTTATTTGAAATTTTATGGTTTTTAAAGTTTGACAAGTTTAATTCACATTTTGAAGAAACACTGAACAAGAAGACAAAACACTCCCACAACAACCCATCTGCAGACAGAGTCTGGCCCGAGCCCACCAGTTTGCAGCCTCTGTCTTGGAACAGGAGCCCGCTTTCAGCAGAGAGCCTCTCACTGTCTTCAGGGTCTGATCACCTTCCACATGGTAGATCGTGCAGACTCCAGAGACTGGAAAGCGTGTGGCTCTCGAGGTCCATCCGTGCCTGGAATCCCTTCAAATGTGTGTTCTCAGCATGAGGCACTCGGCCAGAAACCTGACTGCTGTTCCTGCAGAGAGTGGGTTTGCTGTGAGCTGAAGAAACTGAAGCTTGCAGGAGCCCTGAAGCCTATTTGCAATTTTATATTCTCTTTCTTAATGAGTTTGCCCCAAACTGTGTAAGCTTGGGGCTCCCCAAAGGTGAATCTGCTTCTGCCCTATTGATGCTACTATTTTTCAGTCCAAACTCACAAGAAAATCAAATGACCTAATTGCTGAAGAATTTGGACTTAGAGTTTTTTTAGACAAGCACAGTGCCAGACAGGGTGCCTATAAATCACAAGAGTCCAAGTCTTAAAATACTAGGGGTGCTTTGTCTAATGATGAGGTCTGCACCATGTCTCGTGCATTCAGGGCACCAATTAAATGTGTAGAGGCTATGATTGTGATTATTGTTGGTAATAATAGCTGCAGTTGTAAACATATGGGGATGAACGATGGAGCAACATCCTAGAATTAAACAGACCCCTTGCTGGGCATTTGGCAGCACATCACCCGCAGCTCAGTGACCAGAGCTGAGGTCCTGGTCCCTTTTCTGTAAAAGCTTAAGTCTGTCCCAGCACCCGGGGGAGGGCAACTGGGAGCCACATTTGTTTTTAAGGGTTTATCTAAGTGTTTGATGGGATCCTTTCTTCAGGTGAAACTGCCTCTTGGAGAGTGATTTGCTTGGAAGAACCTGGGAACCTTGTGAAGAAACGAAGTGGCCATTGACTATCTTAAGTGGAAGGTGAATTTTCTAAAACCCTAACAAGAGGTAGCCACGTGAAAGGAACTAAAACCTCCTCTCTGATTTCGTCCCAGGTCAGGTGCCTTCACACTGAGGAGCACATACTCCTGGGGTGCACAGAGACTTCTTAGGGGGGACACAGGCAGGGACAGCTTAAATGGAATCTGTTTCCAGAACTTCAACTTCCATTTTTATGCATTTCAAGTTTGTGGACTGCCGATTCCCCATTCCCACCTGCCCCAAACGAGGACCCTTTACGTTAGAGAAGAAAGACGGACTTATCTCCTGTCATGCATTTTACTCTGGTACATCACCTCAAGGTGTGAAAACCTCGAGGGCATTAAACGGAGGGACAGCTGGGGAGCAGCCTCCTGAGGGAGAATCAAGACAGCAACGCAGAGAGCATCAGTAAGGAATATTTAAGGAGACAAGGCCGTCCTTTACCCAGGAGCCTGGTAGGGTACCTATCTACCTAAGAATTAGCACTGACATCTATTTGAATTTTAAAATAAAGTCAGACTTTTTCTGAGTGAATGTGTGATTTGGCTATTTGTCTGACTTGACCACAAGGACTGGCTTTGTGGTTAAATTATATGGTAGATATTTTCCATAAATTAAATGAGTTAAATCTGCAACTACAAGGTTTAAATAAAATATATTTGAAGCACGTACACAAGAGAAAATGCATCCTTGCAGTATTTAAATTTGTGATAAAAAATGTAGATGTCAACTTAAAAATGAAATCAGACCTAGAGTTTTATAAAATTATTTTAAGGGCTACGTGAGCTAAAAGGAGCACTCACGAAGGCAAACCTACTCAACCCAGTTTAATAAAAGTTTAAAAATAGTGTTGAGGGGCCAGCCCCATGGCATAGTGGTTAAGTTCGACGTGCTCGGCTTTGGCGGCCTGGGTTCTCAGGTTCAGGTCCCTGGTGCGGACCTCCACCTCTCATCAACCATGCTGTGGTGGCGACCCACATACAAAACAGAGGAAGACTGGCACAGATGTTAGCTCAGGGCTAATCTTCCTCAAGGAAAAAAAGAGGAAGATTAGCAACAGATGTTAGCTCAGGGGGAATCTTCCTCAGCAAAAAAAAAAAAAATAGTTTTGAGTGTCTACTGTATATAAACCATTACAGGTGAACAGAACAGAGGCCCTATTCTCCAGGTGCCTATAATCCAGCTAGGAGACCAAGCGAATTAACACAAGACAGAATTCTGTAGGATGCAGACATCGTCAGAGGCAGTTAGAAGTCACTCCTGGATAGGTGGCATTTTAGTTGGGTTTTGAAGGATGGGTAGGATTTCAAGAGGCAGAAGATGTATATGGGAAAGAACAGCATGAGCAAAGTCAGAGTTAGGAAACTTGGAGGTATGTTAGACAAATAGTGAATTGTTTATTTTGACCAAGACTGTGTGGGGTGGGTGGAGATTAAACAAAGAGGTAGGTTCAAGCAGATCACAAACCCCATTAGTGAGCAGTGGAGAGTCATAAAGGTTTCTGAGCAGAGAAAAGATGAAATGAGCTCTTGGCTCTGGAAGGAATTCCTGGCAGTGCTGTCCAGGGTGAAGTGGAGGGGGCAGAAGTCTGGCAGGTACTAACTTCAGTCCAGGTGAAGGAGACCTGAGCGCCCGGAATGGAGGGCAGAGATGCGAGGGCTCTCGAGGCAGGAGAACAAGCAGACCCCAGACTTATGGGGTACAAAGAGTCAGGAACAACCATAGGCTTCCAGCCTGAGTGAAAAGGAGAAAATGGAAGGAGGACCAGATCTACAAGGGACATCACTAAGTTTTTTGACATGTAAAGTGTGAGGGGCTCTCGGGTTGCCCAGATGGAAATATTCGTCCAGCCAGTAATCATAGACTAAAGATACAGGGGCTCCAAAGAGAATGAAGTTCAGGTGAGAGACTGCGTGTAGGATACAGATTTTGGTATCAGCTCCCTAGAGCCCTGCAGGGACTCACCAGGATTCTGGTGTAATTGGTTGAGATAGGACCATTTGGGAGGGGAAATGTCCTCTGCATTATAAATACATCCATAGAAGTATTGGCATGCAAAGAGTGCTTTGTTACAGAAAGCAAGGCTTCTGAAAAGATTCGACGTCTTTCTAAATTTCGGGTGCCACCAGGAAAGACAAGAGCCAATTTATTTTCCCAGTCCTTAACAAGATAATAAAAGTGAGCGGCAAGTGGCTCAACTGCAAGAGACATGGAGACATTCAAAGAAGGAATACTTCAGATATCCCTGTTCACCACGCTTTTCAAATTTTAAAGATTAACGGGGATCATAAGACTCAGTGACATACCTTCCAATTTCTTCTGTGTTGTCTCATCGTGATAGGAACACCTGGATTCTTGCTTCCTGATCTGGATCTCCAGCTCCGAGATGCCCTTAGTTGTTCCTTAAAGGAAGAAAGCAAGCTAATGTGAGCACATGAGCAGCTACAAGATAAAGGCCAGGAATGTCTCTATGTACATATCTATATCTACTCACACGTGCTCTACACACACAGACCTACATGTGAACACACAGATACACAGATATATACCTGGGGACTCCAAGTTTAATATTTTATTGTGACAAAGTGACTTATATACCCAAAAACTACTTACAAACGTAGGGAGAGCTTACACAGTTTTAAGCAGACGCGTGTGTAAACATCATCTGAGGAGTAGTCAGGGACTCGGACTTGAGTCTGCCACAGAGTAAATACTTGATACATATACATTTTTGCTATTGTTGCTGTTATTAATTGAGAGATATACAAACATTTTCAGTGGTGCTCTGGAATTCTCACTCAGCAAACATCTATGAGGTGTTAGCTATGTGCCAGGCCCCGTGAGGAGGACTGACTGTAACCTGGAACTAGATAGCACTACTCACCCCACAGAGAGCTCGCAGGCTTTTAACCGTCAGGAAGCTAATTCCACAACGAGATACGAGATACGTAATTGCAGTTGTAGTAGGAGCTACAAAGGCGAAGTGAAGGAGCCAGAGGCGGGGGCAGCAGGGGGCCTGCTGGGCAGGGACGGGCAGCCTGGGACAGCTTCTCCTAAGGAAGTGGCTGCTGGGCTGAGAGCTGACCATGTGCAACAGTCGGCGCGGGAGCTGCACTGGCAAGTCCAGGCGTCCAGGCCTCAGTTGGTCCAAGGTAACCAACCCGCCCCACTTGCCAAGAACCGTCCTGGTTTTCAAACAGTGAGTCGGCCTCCCAGCAGACCCCTCAGTCCTGGGCAAACCAGGATGGTTTGGCTACCATAGAGGGAAGAAGGCATGGACCTGGCTGGCAAATCTGAACAGAGCCGGTCACCTAGGTGGCAGAGGACGATGAGAACTCACCAGCAGGAGGCTGGAAAGCCACGAGGTCCAGATCTCACAGGGCCTACCTAACAGGCCTTGGTCAGGACTTGGGCCTCAGTTTAAAAGGCGACAGGAGGCCACTGATGGGTTTTCACTGGGCAGAACGACTTGATGCTATGTGGGTTTCCTGTACATAATGCTCCGGCCTGGGGTGGAGACCACCATTATGCTCCCTACTCCTGCCTCTCTCCCTGACCTCGGTCCCTCTGCCCCTTCTTCTCGTCCTATGCTAGAGGCCTCAGCCCTCCCAGGTTGCTGACGCTCACCTCAGCCTCCCCCAGCTTCTGCCTTGGGCAGACGCCAGCCTTCCTGCAAGGGCTCAGGAGACCTTGCTGGTGCATTTGCAACTCTGCAAAAAACTTCCCTGGGCAGGTGTCTAATCAGTACAGACTCACAGCTCTTAATTTATAGGTTCTCTGCTCTTTTCTCCACCATCAAGATGTGGATTGAAGGGGCCGGCCCCGTGGCTTAGCAGTTAAGTGTGCACACTCCGCTGCTGGCGGCCTGGGTTTGGATCCTGGGCACGCCTTGTCAGGCCATGCTGTGGCGGTGTCCCATATAAAGTGGAGGAAGATGGGCACAGATGTTAGCCGGGGGCCAGTCTTCCTCAGCAGAAAGAGGAAGATTGGCATGGATGTTAGCTCAGGGCTGATCTTCCTCACAAAAAAAAAAAAAAAAAAAAAAACGTGGATTGAAGATTCATCTCGTGTTTCTGCAATTAACCCTCAGGAGGCCTAAGTGTATGATAGGTGCTCAGTGAATACTTGCTGAAAGTTGGATAATTTTTTTTAAAAATTGGCCTCATCTCTAAATCCAGTATAGGTACCCTTGAATAGGACTGGCTCTCAGCATGGTAAGTGGCCCTGACCCATCAGAGTGGACAGTTTGCAATTTTCCTCAAGTTTGCTGCTATTTCTGCAAAATTCTGACGGAGGAGCTCGGTGTGGTTATTTGAGCGCTGCTTGAGAGGAAGGCCAGCTCTGCAACTCTCCCCGGTGCCTGATCCAAAACAAGCGCAGTAACTCGTCGCCTTGACTTTCTCCAGCTCATGTCAGGCCCAGCCTCATCCCAAAGCCAGCAGGGCTTGAGCAGGACCTGGCTCTGGCTCTGGCTCTGGCTCTGGCTCTGGCTCTTATTTCAGGAAGGTGAGGGCAGGACCAGAGCAACGGTGACAGGGCGGGACTTCCTGTTCCAGCCTTCCTTTCTCAAAACCCAGGGAGAGACTTTCCACTAGTATCCTTGGCTGAATTCTGGCACACTGGGTCCAGCTGGTCAGGGTTGCTTCGATGAATTTGGCTTCCTCACTATAAATGTTTGCTGGAAGTATGCAAAAGGCCCCTGTGGGTTTTGGCCTTGGACCAGTCCAGTCTCCCTGTGCCTCTCGGCTCCAATTGCAGCTCTTCCCCAAATGCCACACACACCCCCTCACGTATCCCATTTGACTCCCTGCCCAGGCTCCTGTCACTTGCGTCAATCAGCCTTTGAGTGACCGCACTTTTGGCCGGGCGGGTCCAGCCAGCCTCAGCCCTGCAGCCTGCACCAGGCCCCTGGACTCACCCACTGGCCCCTGATTGGGAGACTCTACCTGAGCTCCCTGCACTGACCTTGCAGGATCAAAGACCCTCGTGGTCTGCTCTCCACCAACCTTCCCACCAAATCATTCACAACCAATCCCAACACGTATTTTCACTCTCTCTTTTTAATCTGAGTCAACAAATACAGAATCAAGATTTTCTTTTTCTTAACCATTGCCATTATCAAGGAGATAATGGTATGGGGCTTGGTAGGGTTTTAAAGAGTAGTTAGGTACAGATCTTCTACAACATGAAGGAGTCATCTGGAACACACACCCATATTAAGGGGGTCGGAGCAGCCAGGAATGATTTTGTCCTGAATTACTCTGCCAAGACACTTTCAAAACAGAAGCAGTGAATTGTCTGAACCATTCCCCGAAGACTAGCTGCTGTAAACAAATAAACCCCACCCTCCATCACCCAAAAAGGCTTATTTCTCGCTCAGGTAACAGGTCAGGAGTTGCTGGTTGAAGAAGTAGATTTTCTTTATTTAGTGATTCAGAGGTCCGTGTTCCTTTCATTCTGTGGCTCCATCATCCCCCAGAGCGTTGCTTCTGAAAGAGTGGTCTGAGCACCAGTAGCACTGCCATCCCCTGGGAGCTTGTGTGAAATGCAATATCTCAGGCCCTGCCCTGGGCCTACTGTACCAGCCCTGCATTTTATGAAGATCCCCAGGTTGGATAACTCGTATACACAGAAGTTTGAGAAACCCTGCCCTAGCTCCTCAGAGCCCTCTGCATCCAAATAGCAGAAGAGGAAAGAGGGTGCGGAGTGAACACAGCCTTTTCTTTGCTTCATTAAGGTCCCAGCCTACAAATGACAGGTCACTCCCAATCCCATTCCACTGGTGACAGCTAGTTACATGGCCACAACTGGACACAAAGGACTCTGGGAAATGTAGTTCCTTACTGGGCAGCTGTCTGGCAGCCACCACATCACACAATGGAATTTGGGGGAGAGATTATTGGGTGGACAGACGTTTCTGATTCACAGTATTTTTTGTATTTTTTCCTTGAAACGAAAGAATATTCCTTCCTCTCCCCTAGAAACTGCCTCAGGTAAGGCAACATGGGAATTTTTCCAGCTTCCTTTGGTTTTTTTCTGGGTTTTTTTTTTCCAATTTTATTGAGGAATAATTGAAAAATAAAATTGTATACATGTAAAGTGTACAACTTGATGATTTGGTGTACATACACATTGTGAAATGATTCGAGTTAATGAACACATCCATCACCTTACATAGTTAACTTTTTTGTGTGCATGGTGAGCATGCTTAAGATCCTCTTCCAGCAAATTTCAAGCATACAATACTGTATTGTTGGGGTTGGCCCGTGGCTTAGCGGTTAAGTGCGCGTGCTCCGATACTGGCGGCCCGGGTTCAGATCCCGGGCGCACACTGACGCACCGCTTGTCAGGCCATGCTGAGGCCGAGTCCCACATACAGCAACTAGAAGGATGTGCAACTATGACATACAACTATCTACTGGGGCTTTGGGGAGAAAAAGGGAAAAAAAGGAGGATTGGCAATAGATGTTAGCTCAGGGCCAGTCTTCCTCAGCAAAAAGAGGAGGATTGGCATGGATGTTAGCTCAGGGCTGATCTTCCTCACAAAAGAAAAAAAAAAATACCACATTGTTAACTATGGTCACCATGCAGCTTCCTATGTGAGGGTGTTCCAGCCTGGTGGTAAGTGGGCTG
Organism: Diceros bicornis minor; assembly: GCF_020826845.1. Classification (NCBI taxonomy): domain Eukaryota; kingdom Metazoa; phylum Chordata; class Mammalia; order Perissodactyla; family Rhinocerotidae; genus Diceros; species Diceros bicornis. The sequence goes on along the minus strand of NC_080742.1, from coordinate 15,787,010 downwards.
ATGTACTGGACAAGATGTTCTCCCACAAACCATCATATCCATGAGAGTCTGTGACCGCACATATTTTCCATCATTGCTGCTTCCCTCCTCACCCCTAACACAGAGGGCGTCCCTGCATGACCTTATCTTCTGAATACATCTGAGCATCAGACCAGGGACTGGCAAACTTTTTCTGTAAAGTGTCAGATAATAAATATTTTGAGCTTTGCAAGCCATGCTGTCTCTGTCGCAGTTACTCAGCTCTGCCATTCTAGTATGGAAGCTGCCATAGGCAAAATGTAAATTAATTTGCATTCTATAAACACAGTATGGGAGAATCAATTGTAGTTCATTCCACAAATCCTTATTGAGAATTTATTAAGCTACTTAATTTCTCTGATCCAGTCAAAATGTAAACTCTGAGAGGGCAGGAGTCTTGTCTATCTTATTCCTTACTACAGTCCTTGAACATGACACCACAACTGGCACACATAGAGAATGAAAGAACGAATGGTTATGTGAGTGTCAGACAAGGGAAAATTTACAGATTGGAAGAGGTATAGCAAACTCTCTGAGATCCAGCCTGGCCAGGGGAGCCGCATAGTCAGGTGGCCATGTAGCACAGGATCAGCATAAGACAAGAGAGAGTCATCTGCAAGGTCATTCATCTTTGGCAATCTGGCCCAGAAGGGCCCTCACAGAACAGGAAAGCCTGAGGCCTCCATCTTTTGGTCCGGTACATCAGTCTATTTTGCACCAGGCTGGACCACCTTCACAAAGGAAGCTGCGTGGTGACCATAGTTAACAATATGTATTGTCAACTTGAGAGTTGCCAGTAGATCTTAAGTGTCCTCATAACACACACCTCCCCAGTGAGTGGGTGGCCAATGGGGAAGCACTGTTTTGACAGCAAATACCAAGCCCTACACTAGGCCATGTACTACATTTGCGTGCAGAGGAGAAACAAGCAGGGTCCTCTTACCAGAGAACTCATCATGGTGAGAGTCTCAAAATTGCAATATGTAGACACTGGACAGGTGCAGAAGTCACACTGAAGGGACTGCAAAGAGGGGAAAACTTGGTCACGGTCAGAAGCAGTAACAAATAATGAGGAAATTAGCATGTAATTAGCATGAGCTGTGTGCCCAGCCCTTTTATATACATCATCCAGTTTTATCCTCACAGCAGTCTTGATGTTCATATTACTCTCCCTGCTCCTCCAAAACTGCTTTTGTCAAGGTCACACCATCTCATTCCAGGACTCACCACAAAGCTACGCAGAGTGTCTCAACCTTGGCACGATTCACATTTTGGACTGGATAATTCTTTGTTGTGGGAGGTTGTGCTGTGCATTCTAGGATGTTTAGTAACAACCCTGACCTCCATCCACCAATTATTACAACCAAAATTGTTTCCAGACATTGCCGAATACCCTGGTTGGGGGGAGGGAGGCAAAATTGTCCCCAGTTGAGAACCACGGAGCTGCAGTAATCAAGACTGTGAGGTATTGGCAAATGACAGACACATAGATCAATGGAACAGAACAGAGATACATCCCTACATACACGTTCAATTAAGTGTCAACAAAAGCTCAAAGGCAATTCAAAGGAGACAGAATAGTCTTCTCGATAATTGGATAGTCACATGCAAAAAAAAAAAAAAAATGTACCTTGATGCATACCTCACACTGTATAGAGAATTTAACCCAAAATGGATCATAGACCTAAATGTAAAACATAAAAATTTGATAATTGGACTTAAATCAAAATTGAAAACTTCTGCTTGTCAAAAGACACTGTCTAAAAAATGGAAAAAAGAGTCACAGACTGATAGAAAATATTTGCAAGACGAAAATTTGATACAGTAGTTGTATCCTGAATACATATTTTTTGTCTGAAATTTCAATAATAAAAAGTAAGTAAATATTAGTAAAGACACTTCACCAAAGAAGATACACAGAAGGAAAATACATAAAAATATGCTCAACATCATTAGTCACTAGGGAAATGCTGATTACAGCCACAAGGAGATGTCACTACACACTGACTAAAATAACTAGAAATTTAAAACTGACATACTTGGTAGTGGGAATGCAAAATGATACAACCATTTTGGAAAACAGTTTGGCAGTTTCTTACATGGTTAAAATACACTTACCATATGACCTGCAATCCCACTTTGAGGGACCAAGTGAAATGAAAACCTACATTCACACGAAAACCTGTATGTGAATTTTTATAGTGGCTTTATTCTTATTCATCGAAAACGAAACAACTCAAATGTTCTTCAAGTTGTGAACGGATAAACACACTGTGGTGCGTCCATACATTGGAATACTACTCAGCAATAAAAAAGACCGAATTACTGTTACACACAGCAACATGGATGAATGGCAAATACGCTATACCGCGTGGAGGAACCCAGGCTCACAAGGCCGCCTAATGTGTAGTTCCATTTGTCTGACGCTCTAGAGGCATAACTCTGGGGACAGAAAACTAAAGGGCCAGAAAGGAGAACAGTGGTGGCCAGAGGCTGTGGGTAGGGGAGGTGTTGACCACAAAGGAGCCTGAGGGAAGTTTTTGGGTGGTGAAACTGGTCTATATCTTGACTGTGGTGACAGTTACATGACTCCATGTGTTTGTGAAAACTCACAGAACCATACACTAAAAAGGGTGAATGGCGCTGTATGTGAACCGTACTTCCTAAAATTATATGTGAATAGGATTTCTATTTAGACTTTTAGAAAGAAAATTAATCACTTATGAACGTGAGTAAAATTCCATGACTATAATAAAACAAATCAGACCCTGTCACTCCCCTGCTGGCTCTCAGAGTCCATCACTCTGCCTCCACCACACACCTACCTGACTTCACTTCCTCCCACCCTCCCCCACGCTTCACCTCGGCTACACTGGCTTCCTTCCTCTTCCTGAAACATTGTCTTTTTCCTTCGCGCGTAATGCTCTTCCTTTTGATATCTGCATGGCTTTCTCCCTCACTTCCTTCATGGCCTTTGCTCAAATGTCTCTTTATCAAAGAGATCTTTCCTGATCTCTCTAACACTCCCTTTCCCCCTTACTCTGCTTTATTTTTCTCCATAGCACTTCTCACTTCTCATTCATTTATCTTTTATTTGTTGACAGGCACTAGAATGTAAGCTTGATCTTGATCTGCTTTCATCCTTTTAGTCTCCTAAACACAGTAAGTATTCCATAAATAGTTGTTGAATGAATGAAGAAATGGATGAACAGGTGTATAGACGAGTGCAGGGATGGAGAGAAGGACAAAGGGATGGAGGGAGGAAGGGATGGGTGCATTGGATGATGGAGTTGATTGGATAGTCTCCCTTAGAGAGTTTATTTTATTTTATTTTTTTTGTGAGGAAGACCAGCCCTGAGCTAACATCCAATGCCAATCCTCTTTTTTGCTGAGGGAGACTGGCCCTGGGCTAACATCCATGCCCATCTCCCTCCACTTTATATGGGACACCACCACAGCATGGCTTGCCAAGCGGTGCAGCGGTGCGCGCCTGGGATCCGAACCCGCAAACCCCGGGCCTCCACAGCAGAGTGCGCACACTTAACGGCTTACTGCCACCGGGCTGGCCCTCCCTTAGAGAATTTAAATACAAAACATAAAGTGAGAGTGAGCAGCAACTGTTAAAAGCAGAGACAAGAGCTGGTTTGCTCTTGTCTCTGGTTTACTAAACTGGTTTAGTAAAAGGATGAAACACCAAATTAGGAGCCACAGATACTTGCTCATTTGAAGCCCTGTTGGGTCATCAGAATAGCTGCTAAACTCACATATGATAAACATGTCATAATCTCCTAAATAGCAATCCGCTTCTCCCGAGGCCTAGCTGCCCGTCTTCCTTCTTTCCTGGAGTAGCCCTACACTAAACCTCCTTTGACTAAGGTACCCTACACGTGTCGCTCACTCTTCCTCGGAACCTGAAAGAGCCAAACTACCACTCCTCCCACCCTCTGTCTGGTGGACTGGGGCGTCCATCATTTCCCCGCTCAGAAGAAGAGCGCCCTCTGCAGGTCTCCGGAGGCAGAGTCAGACGAGACGAACAGAACACAGCCACTCTGCTGCCAGTCTTGACGCAGTGTGACAACAGAACGCTGTGTGCCCCGAGGAGACCCCTACACCTCCCTCCTCGCAGCATCAGGACAACTTGCCTCATCATGCCCTTCAATCTTGCTGTGGTTGGGCATCCTTTATCCCCCAAACTCTTAGCCCCACTCCATTCTGACATTCTTTTTTCCGGATCCCCGGCCCTGAAACCCTTCCACCAAGTCCTCTGAAAATCATCAGCAGAATCTGCACAGCCTTACTCTCTTCTCTGAACTTCCCTGCATCTTTGTGCTGTCTCTGGAATCTGGCTTCCCTTGGGACACTGCTTCCCCTGCAGCATCTCAAGTGGTATTTTCTCTCTCACTTCTCTCGTTCCATGAGAGCGAGTCTCTTTCTTGCGTCTCATTGCCACTTTCAGCCCCTGGTCCCTCCTCCTCCCTAAAACCTCTAGCCTTGAACCTCCTGTCATTTGCCTCAACCTCCCCTTTCCCTCATTATTGTAGTCCCCTGCTGACATGGGGGTCCTCTCTTCTTTTCTAGTATATGCATTCATTGCTGTAATTTTCCCTCCAAGCACTGCATCCCATACATTTTGATAAGTTGTATTTCATTTTCATCTACTTCAAAATATTTTAAAATTTCTCTTAAGGCTTCATCTTTGACCCATGTGTTATTAGGAAGTGTGTTGTTTAATCTCCAAATATTTTGAGCTTTTCTAGCTATCGTTCTGTTACTGATTTCTAGTTTAATTCCATGTGATCTGAGAACATACTTTGTAAGATTTCTATTCTTTTGAATTTGTTAAGGTGTGTTTTATGTCCCAGAATCTGTTCCATCTTGGTGGATCTTCCACGTGAGTGTGCAAAGAATGACTACTCTGCCGTTGTTAAATGGAGTATTCCATAAACATCTATTAGATCCAGTTGATTGATGGTGCTGTTCAGTTCAACTATGTCCTTACTGTTTTGCTGCCTGCTGAATCTGACCCAGCTTAAATTCCAGGGTCAATCACCATATTGTCTCCCTTGCACCTTGCCCCTCTCTGCTTCTGTGCATTCTCTTCTCTAAAGCACAGCCCTGGCTCAGTCCAGCTCTCTGCACATGCCTTGCCTGTCGCCACACATGCTGACTGTGGTTGGAGAAAAACACCCAACCTTGCTGACTGCTGTCTCTTTACACTCATGACCACTAACCTCAGATGGTCCCTGCATGTTATCGAGCAAACGGACTGACATTCCCTGGTCTATTCCCAGGGATGGACCCCTTCCCATCCCACTCTCATGGGTGACTGTTTCACACCTTCCCATTCCCGCTCAAATCGCTAACACCTGCTCCCTAATCCTCACTCTCTGCAGATGACCTTGCTTCCTAGTTCACCGAGAAAGTAGAGACGCCCACCGCCGTACCTCCACTTGTGCTTGTGTCCATCTACTCCGCCTCCAGGCCTTCCACTGTGAATTACTCGTCTGCGTTACTCACAAATGCCAAGCCCTTTACTTGCGCTCTAGACTCCTCTTGCTGACTCAGAGACCAGACTCCAGCCATTCTCTCTCTCCTGCATCACCCATTCGGCCCTCTCTTTGATCTTTCTCATCAGCACACAGGCTCTTTTTTCTCAAAATGGCAGGCACGTTCCTCAGGGCTTTGCATTTGATTTTTCTTCTTGGGGAGATGCTGTTCCCCAAGATAGTCACATGACTCTCCCTCTCCTCCCCAGGTCCTTACCCAAATGGCCTCTCAGGGATGCCTTCTCTGGTCACCCTAATGCTGCAACCCTCCTGTGGTGGACAGACCCTCAGTGAGCCATGTGCTTGTAGAATCCCTCTCTCCGTGGGTGAGAGCAGAACCTGTTACTTGCTTCTGACTAATAAAATACAGCAAAGGTGATGGGGTGTCCCTTCCTTGATTGAGTTACATCATATGGCAAGGTGACGGGCTATCGCCCCATAATTGTTACTTTATGTAACACTCCATCTTAGCAGACTGGAGCAAGAGCTTTTCCTCACTGGCTTGAAGAAGTAAGCTGCCATAATGTGAGAGGGGCAACAGAACTGGGAGGCCCCTAGAAACTACGGAAGGCCTCTAGGATATGTCGCTGGCCCCAGTGAACAGCCATCAAAGAGCTGGTACCTTCAGTCATACAACCATAAGGAATTAAATTCTGCCAGTGACCTGAATGAGCTGGGAAGAACATTCTTCTCTAGTCAATTCTCCAAATGAGAATTCAGCCCAGCTGGCACCTGGATTGCAGCCTTGTGAGACCCTGAGCAGAAACCCAGTTAAGCTGTGCCCAGACTGCTGGACCCACGGAACTGTGAGATAATAAATATGTGTGTTGTTTTAACCTGCTAAGTTGATTGTAATTTGTTATGCAGAAAAATAGAAAACTAATACATCCCCCAAACACAATCAGTTACCCTTTTCTGTTTCTTTTTTTTTTTTTTGCCTTAGCACTTATAACCATTTAACATATTTTCTATTTTACTTATTTACATTATTTATAGTCTGTGCTTCCCCCTCTACTCTTGAAGTTCCACGAAGACAGGGATTTCTGTCTATTTTTTCCCCACCATTATATTCTCAATGCCTTGAACAAGCTCAATAAATGTTTGTTAAGTGAATGAATAAATGAATGAATGCTAACTCCTGTTACCTGAGCAGAGGAATTCATTAAGCTCACATGTATCTCAGAGAGGTGAGACATGAAAGGTTTGTGTTGTTTTTAACTTGTTATTAAGGAAATGTTCAAGCATTGGTTCAAGAGCGAATGCAATGTGTCCGATTAACAGCTTCTTACCAGTCTGGCTTATTCCAGGGGTAAACTGTAAATTCTTAGAGCTGCATTCTTCAAGGCCTTTTGACTTGACTTGCATTAGAAAATACATTTCACATTATGTCTCAGACCCACATATATAATTGAAACAAAGGTTTCACAAAATAGTACTTATTCTTATATCATACTGTGATGGTTTCCCAGCCCAATTCATTCTGCTGTATTTCATTTTTTAAAAACTCGATAAGAACCACTGATAGGTCCTAGAGAAACCCTGCAGGCAATTCTCGGTGAAGAACAATCCTGTCTGTTTCAAGCATCTCCCAAGTTTGGATTGCTGTGGGTTTGACATTGTTCTTCCAGATGAGTATGATGAGGGCATCCTCCGTGTTGCGTGAAGAACAGAACCACCTGCCTTAGCAGATAAGAGAGCTGGGGGCAGGGTTGAGAGTGAGTATGCATGAATTGGGAGCCACCACCCTCTGTCTGAAGCTGAGCCCACAACTCTAGGGAGGATTCTCATCGTTAGTTTGTCTGAGTGTTTACATAGTTCAAAGACTCTACAATATCCCTATAACTGGTACAACTAATCTTTCTTCATGGTCACGTCTCAGATGACTAAATGGTTCCTGAGACACTAGCATTTGGTGCTTGAATTTCTGATTGTCAAGTGTTTTTAAAAATCACTAAAACATTAGCCACCTTACATGGTTCCAAATGGCATAACTCGTGAAGCTAATGAAAAATTATGGCAAAGCACTTTTCCTAGAGCGTGAGCTACTCAGTGAGCCCAGAGAAGCCAATGTTGACGAAACGCAATTAAGTTACGGCATGAAATTGCCACCTGCAGGCAAATCTGGGTCTAATTTGCCTTTTTGCGAGTAGTTTTCTATTTAGTTGAACGTGAAATGTATCCTAAGGATGGTAGACGATAAAGATGCTGCCCCTTCAGAACTGATTTGATTTTACATGTATTTGTCCTTTTTTTTTTAAGCATGTGGTTCAAGAGAAATAATAATAATAATTTTAAAAACACTTCTTAAGTTTTAGCATAGCAGTGCGGCCAGAAGGGGGAAAAAGACCCTACACACACCCTACTCCCTTGCTGCCCTGCCCCCACCACACTGCCTGAGGGCTGAGGGGCCGGGGAGGAGAGGGAGATGCTGGAAGATAAGAACTCAGAGAGAAAGCAGAAGTGACGGTTATCTAGAGGGTTCCTTTTGGCTCTCCTCTCCCTTTCGGCCCCTGTTTCCCCCACCTTCCCTGTGGGCTGTGCCCCTTTCGCTGTGATTCCTTTCCTAAGGTCAGAAGGCTTCATTTCTCTACCCTGTTGTTTCCATTAGAAACTTCCTGCCCGATGTCTCACTCCTAGAGGATAATATTTAAGTTTAATGGATTTCTCTGTGAAGGTTAACACTTTTTGTCACTGTGAGGAAGCAACAGCCAAATCCACAATGTGGGAAATTCTACAGGAATGACCCTGTTTTTCCACCACATGAATAGCAGTGGAGGAGGGAGGGTTGGGGGAGAGGGGAGGGGAGGAACTCTTATAAAACAAAAGACAAGACGTATTAATCAGATTCAATCTTGTGTCAAAGTATCGGCAAGAGTATAAAGAATCCCCAGTTGTCCATCACGCAGCTTCAATATTTATCAATATTTTGCTCTTCGTGCTTTATTCACTCCAACAGATGTTTGTTTTGATGAATAAATGGAAAGCAATAAGAAAAGTTAATACATTGAGGTATATGAGGAAGTCATTTGGTTTAAAACTAATTCAGCCTGAACTTGTTTTTGCAGAAAAGCCTGATGTGGCCTGTTGAGCCCACATTGTACATCTGCTTTAAACATTTACAATGTCCCAAAGCCAAGAATGAGAATGACGCCTTCAAAGGTAGGGATGGTGCCTCCCCCGTATCAGCATTTCGTTAAAGATAAGCATCTCTTCACAAACTAAGGGTCAAAGTGACCTGCTGTGCTTTTCTTGTGACCACTGACCTGCTGTGCTAGCAAAACATCTTGTGACAGTAGTAAACGAGCTATTCCTGTCATACTTGCTGTATATTCCTTGTTCCAAGGAACATAACCGTGCATACACCTCGCTTCTTCCCAGCGCCTCCTTCCTTGGTGAAGGCGCTCTCCCCAGTATCTAGTCCTCAGACTGGCTCATATCATAAACTCACCCCAATTTTGATTTAGAGATTGATTATTGATTATTTGTGTTGACAGTTTCTTTGTTTTGTGGGTAATTTTAAAACAAAGCCCAGAGTTCATATTATTTCACCATAAGTTTTTCAGTATATATCACTTAACAGAAGTGTTCAGCCTTCAAAGCGGGGCTCTCCGGGAAGCAGCCCTGTGGCTCTCGGTGAGGGTTTGCTCTGAGGACGTTGTTCATAAAAACACGTTGTTTCTCTACACAAACCCACGGGATAAAATTCCTTCTGGACTTGGCTTAGGAAAAATCCACAGTTTCTCACCAAAACACTGAAAATTCGGTACACAATCAAATTTTTCTTTATACAAGATGTACTAGGAAGCTGAGAGAAAAGTCTATGGCCAACCATGCACATATGTGCACTCTATACCATGAAATTGTGTATTAATGTCATTTCTGACTCAAATATGTCCCTCTCCTCGCTGTCCCTCTTTCTTTCTCATCTGCTTCAAACCCGTGTGAGCTCATTGTATTTGTATATTCCTGTAAGCAGAGGGATGAATATTTTACACTGGTTCTCTGAAAAAAATGCATATATATACATATATGTATATATATGTATGTATATACACACACAAATTTATTATAAATTTTGCTGCTATAAATGATGTATAACGCACAATAAGGAAATAATAGTGAAATACATAATACTCTTTATTGTAAATTCCATGCAGCAAATTGAGCCTCATAGAATGCTTTTGATGATTTTTGTCAAACCCTTTATCCACAGGGTTGCAATCAACAATCAAGAATAGTTCAGACATGAATGTCAGTTGATATTTTTACTTACTTTAACAAGGAAGATGAAGTGAAACAAGAAAGATCTATGTCGTATGTCAGAATTTCACTCATTTCTCAATGATGTGAACCACTTTTTTGCTAAGTTGGTGGTTTTCAAATACTGGAAGAATATTTCCTCAATTTTTTGTGCTATTCAGAAAGTAACTACTACAGATGTGACACATTGTTAAGTTTACTTTGCACCATTACCATTCTATCCGTCACATTATGAAGTCTAGACAATCAATAAAGCAATAAATAATGCCCTGATTTGTAGTGTTTGTCCATTTCCATGGTGTAAATACTCCCACCATGGCCAGTTTCAAGACACCCACATGAGGTTCCTGACCATGGATTCGGGAAGAGACATGCAGTAGGCACGTAGGTGTAGTCATGCACCATTCTCACCACACAGATGCAATGGACGTACATAACCTCAACGGTATAAGTAACAGTGAAACAGAATTAGGAAGTGATGAGTTTGAGTACTTGTTACCTTTGCTTTTAATACAATTCATTTAATTGTAAATTTATATAATTTAATTTTTAATAATGGCTGAGTTTAACAAATGACTTGCAAGACTCCTAAAAATTTAACAGTAAATTTCTCATAAGCCAGTACAAGAGGACTCCAGCTCACCACTGTCTGTCAGCCACCTAAAATAATTTTGGAATTAGGTGGGGTATGAAAAATGAATAGATCAACACACTTGTGGGGATTCCTCTTCTGGTAGGATTATGGATTGCTATTATGAAAATCCCTCCCTGAGAATACTAGATCCTGGATTAATTATGACAAACATACTTTTTAAAGTATTGCTCAATTATTTACAATAGCCCTGACATGGAAACAACCTAGGTGTCCATTGCTGGATGAATGCATAAAGAAAATATGATATATATACACAATGGAATACTATTCAGCCATAAAAAAGAAGGAAATTCTGCCATTTGCGAAAACATGGATGGATCTTCAGGGCATTATGCTAAGTAAAATAAGTTAGACAAAGAAAGACAAATACTGTGTCATCTCACTTACATGTGGAATCTAAAAAAAAAAACCAAACTAATAGAAATAGAGATTAGATTTGTGGTTGCCAGAGGTGGGGGTGTGGAGGGCAAGGGAATTGGGTGAAAGTGGTCAAAAGGTACAAATTTCCAGTTATAAGATTAATAAGTCATGGGGATGTAATGTACAGCATGATGACTATAGTTAACAATACTGTATTATATATTTGAAAGTATTCATATTTTACTATTACTTACTTATTGTGGGTTATACATCATTCGTAGCAGCAAAATTTATAATGAGTTTGTGTATATATATGCCTTTTTTTCAAGAGAGTAGAGCTTAAAAGTTCTCATCACAAGGAAAAAAATCTTTATACTCATGTGAGGTGGTAGACGTAAACTAGACTTACTGTGGTGACCATTTCACACTATACACATGTATCAAGTCATTATGTTGTACACCTAAAACGAATGCAATGTTATAGGTCAATTATATCTCAATAAAACTGGAAAGAAAATTAAATTATTGCAGAGCTCAAACAAATATTTGGGAAATCACTCAGTTTCAAGGAGCAAAATAGGAGCAGTGAGCTAAAACCAGGTCAGTAAATGGAAAACAAAACCAAAAATAACCCACAAACCAAAAACAAACTAACAAAAAAGCTTGATTTGCCCTGCAGGTCGATGCTTCCCCCAGCTCAGGAAACCGAGAGAGCTGGACCGTGCAAAGACAGGCAGGGAACCTCAGCCTCCGGCGTTGAGCCAGGACCGTCGAGAGAACACACCCTTCGTGCAAGGGGAGGACAGAAAAATAATCCACAGCCAGCAGAGAAAGCCACCCAGAATTTGGATTGTGTCCAAATGACTCTAGGTGGAAAAGAAAGTGAATAACAGTATTTTCTTCTCGGAATTTGCATCCATAGGCTTTATTTCACCCCGGTGTGGAGGTTACATTTACATCACTCATGTTATCAAGCTTTAGTACAAAAATTAAAACAAGCGGATCCGCTGGGGCCGCCGCCGCGGTTGCTCTGCGCTCTCATCTGCCCCCTCCAGCTGATCCCGCCGGGTCCCCTCCGGACTGGACCCCGCGCCGCTCCGCCGAGCCCAGGTCTCTGAGGCTGCCGGGACGGCCGCCCAGTGCGGGCACCGTGCCCCCGGGCCTGCGCCCTCGCCCCGAGCAAGACCCAGAGCCAGGGACACGCAAGTCGAGGCCGCCCCGGGACCTGGTCCATCCAGGCTCTGACGGGCCTGCGGGGAAGGGGTGCTATCCCGGAAGGCTTCCTGGAGGAGCGGAGCGTGGAGGATGAAACCAGCACTCTCTCTAGGCGGAGCTTAATGCTTTCATTTGGCTTGTCTGTCTCCTTTCCATAATGATGATTTTCTTACTAATAGCATGTAGCACCCCCTTCCCCCATCTCATGCCCCTTGGCTGTGACCCTCTCCTCCTCTGGAACAACCTGTGGCTGCTCGTAAAGCCGGCACAATTATGGTCAAAGCCCTCGGGCCTCGCACAGGTACCCTGCCTTTCAGGCCTCTTTCACAGCCTCTCCACCTGCTGCGAGTGCCGCCTACAGAGGACTAGCCGAACCCAGCAAAGGGCGTGAGGAAGCCGCGTTACCTGGCGTCCACTCCCCCTCTCGCTGCGAACCCACCTCCCTGCACTATTCTGCAGCTCACAGCATCTCCTCTCCCCCTGAAAACCAAAAACCAATTCAACATTTAAGATGTCCAGATTTCGTTTTTTATTTTTCCACACTACCCTTCCTCCCCAAGCGTCAGTAGCCTGTAAGGGCATTGCTGCTTACAGGGTCAAATTCACACACCACGAACTCTTACAGCGCCAAGGGACCCGCCCAAGTGTGTCCACGTGTTCTCGTTCGACTGGTCTCTTCTCTGTCCTTATTCTCTCCCTCTCCCGCTTAGGGTCTGTAACAGTTAAAATATAATAATAATAATTATAACAAAGTAGGTTGGTAGCACTATCTAACACCCAAGGAAGCACAATTCTCTGATGGAACAAATTAAGTTCAATCAAACATGATCCCTCAATTAAAAATTACCAACTACAGAGCCAGCCCTGATGGCCTAGTGGTTCAAGTTTGGCATGCTCCCCTTTGCTGCCCTGTTAGGTTCCGGGTGCAGAACCACACCACCCGTCTGTCAGTAGCCATGCTGTGGCAGGGGCTCACCTAGGAGAACTAGAAGGACTTACAACTAGGATATATAACTATGTACTGGGGCTTTGGGGAGGAAAAGAGGAGAGAGAGAGAAGACTGGCAACAGATGTTACCTCAGGGGACTCTTTCTCGGCAAAAAAAGAAAAAGAGAAAGAAAGAAAGAAAGAAAGAAAGAAAGAAATGTTTATAAATGGGTTATCTCATTTGGATTAAGTTCTCTTAAAAAAAATTACCAAATACAGAAGGAAATAAATCAGCATGAGTGGGAGTCAGGAGAAACAATACACAATAGATTTACATAGCCAAGAACTTCAGATATCAAAACTATTGGGAACAAAATTACTATGTAAAAAATGTTTAAAGAAAAAGATGGAATTGGAAAAGGACCAAGAAACACAGAACCAAGAAGATTTGAAAATGATTCATATGAAAATCTTAGAAGGGAAATATATTGTTAAAATTAAAAACAATAAGTGGAGGGCTGGCCCGGTAGCATAGCAGTTCAGCGCACGCGCTCCACTGCGGTGGCCCAGGGTTTGGATCCGGGCGCGCACCATGGTGCTGCTTGTCAAGCCATGCTGTGGCGGCATCCCATATAAAGTGGAGGAAGATGGGCACGGATGTTAGCCCAGGGCCAGTCTTCCTCAGCAAAAAGAGGAGGATTGGCAGATGTTAGCTCAGGGCTGATCTTCCTCACAAAAGAAAAAAAACAAAACAATAAGTGGGTTAAACAGAAGATTATATATACTGAGAAAAGAAGCCACAAATGAAGACAGATCCAAAGAAATTACCCAACATTAAGCACCAGAGGCATGGAAATATAAAATATGAAAGTAAAGAGAGATGGAAGATAGAATGAGAAGGTCTAACAAATGTCCAATTCGAAAGGAAATAATAGAGAAAATGTAAAGACATGGCAGCTGAGAGATTTTAAAAATTCATAAGAGACATTAATACACAGATAAGAAGCACACAGATAACTGAAAAGAAATCCCCACCTAGATACGTTGTAGTAAAACCACAAAACAAGAGAGACAAAGATGATCCCAAAAGCAGCCAGAGAAGAAAGACATTTTGGTTACAAGTCACGACCATTAGACCAGTAGCCAACTCGCCTACAGCTACACAGGGAGCCAGGAAAGGGCGGGGAAGTCTCTGCTGAGAGAAAATGACTGTCAACATAGAATGACGTCGCCAGCACACTGTCTTTCAAGAAGCCGAGTAAAATGACCAAACTGAGAGAGTTTACCATCAACAGAACCTGCACTAAAGGAAGGATGTACCTCAGAAGAAAAGACAGGTCTGGAAAGGTCTGTGAGTAAAGAAGTTGGTAAACAGGGAAGTAAATACAAACACTAACTGTATAAAGTCATAACAATTTCTAATTTTTAAGGTTAGAAAAGACATTAAAGCACTCAACAATAGTTTAGAAGTAAGGAGGGGGGATCTGAGTGAAGGAGGGCAAATGTCCTTATATTGACAGGAAAGGAATTAAGATATGATTAAATTTGTACTTTGATCAGGTAAGTATGCATGTTCAAGTTTCAAGGACAAACACTGAAAAAGTAGAAATAGAGGGAATAACTTCCCAACCAGGAAAGAGGGGGAAATGGAACAAGAAAAGTGAGCAAGCAAGCAAAGAAAGGCAACCCATTCCGAAGAAGGTAAGAAAGATGAGGAAAAAGAGCTGTGTGTTTAAATGGTGCAGTTAAGGAGAGACACCAGGAGGAAGGGACTGACCTAGGGTATCTGAAGAGGGGTGTTCCTTCCCTCACCTCCTGCTCACCCACCCCTCTGCCCCCTGAAGCCAGGCTGTCTCCAGGCTCAGCGGCCCCTGAGCAGGTGGGCGGGCAGGTGAGAGCAAAGGATGGGCGGGCAGGGTGCCCAGGCTCCAGACACCGCTTCTCAGAGAAGAGGCAGGCTCTGCCCTTGGCTTCCGCATCGCAGCCCTTCAGGATCTCCTGAGCAACTCTGGCTCAGTCCCATTCTCCCTCTGCCAGCCGCCTCCCGGATGTCTTTGTTTAGAGGCCGTGCAGTCATGTGACATGTCTTTTACAGCCAGGGCTCCTGCCCCACCATAATGATGGAGTGGATGGGCCTGGACAGCCGAGCGGCCCAAGTGCTCATCCCTGCCCTGCCCCTTGTGACCGTGCAAACTCAGCACACGGGCAAATCGCACACGGGCATCCTCTCTGCATTTATTTTCCTCATCTGTGTAAATGAGGAGGTTGAACCAGACAATCGGCCAGGTCCTTTATCACTCTAATATCCCTTGATTATGCTCTTCATTAAATATGCACCAGACACATTCAGTTGTGAGCTTTATTTTCTGATAATATTAAACTCCACTCTTCGTGCACAGCCCTTATAATTTCCTGCTTATATCACATGTTCATTTGCTCACAAAACACGACAGCAATATTCCCTCTAATAGCCTTGTATTCAGTTACTGCCTTTCTTAATATCATTTTTCTAGAATCTCAAGTGAGGAGATCTTTAAAAAATACAAGAAGTAAAAAAACCCTCAGGGACTCCGTTTCACTTCAATATATCTCCTTTTGCTTCTTCTCAGGCGTTCAGGTGCATCAGGCCTGTCAAGTTGGCTCAGATCGTAAGTCCTCCACTCCCGGGACCTAATAGACCTTCATCTGCCTGGAGTTAGAAGCCAAGTCCTCCTGACAGTGCACTATTAAGCGTTCCAAATGACCTTTAAGTAGCGAAATTAAATGGTCGTTGTCCACCATGATCTGACTTGATTTAAGTGATGCTTTTGACGTGATTAATCACGGGGTGTTGCTTCACTGACTGTCCTCGTTAAACTTTCAAGGTTCTGGACTCCAGTCTCTGGCATGTTTAATCCTGTCTACACCTTTCCCTCAGACAGGATTAGTGCCCATCATTCTCATGCAGGGGGCATCCAAAAGCCTAACACTCCTGTTATTCTCCTTACTTATTACCTCTCAGGCTCAAATCCATCCACCTGTCCACTAGAAAAAGTCATGGAGCAGCCTCCTCCCGACTGACCACTCAACCTCATGCCCAGCCCTCTTCCTTTCGTGCAAGTGTTGTGCTCAGGTGGATGGCCCAGTTGCCTCAATGTTCAGAGTCCAAGAGCAGGATGCCAACTCTTACCCCCACCATCCTGGGTTTCCTTTCCAAATCTGCAAGAGCATTCTCTCTCCTTTAAGGTCTTGGGGGTGTTCATGGAATTCGCAGTGCATTCTGACCACTGTAATCTCAGTCAAACCACTCATGCTCTGTGCACCCAGGACCATCAGGATAACCCTTGCCACTTGGGATTACTGTGCCAAGCCCATTTAATTCTTGTGCTACTGCCAATAGGCCCGGTATTCAGCTGGTTGGCACCAGTAAGTCCTAATGAGTGATTTACAATCTATGACCATTCTCATTGGTCTGTGCTATGACACATCAGTTGTGAAATGTATTAAATATGATCTGGAGGTAGATGCCACTCAGAGTTTATAAATGAGGAGAGTGAGGCTCTGAGTTGCTTGGGAAGAGGGGTAGGACACAAGGCATCCATTTTGCTGGTACAGACCATGGCAGGGGTTGGGGGGGGTGGTCCTGGAGCCAGAGGGGTGCAGCAGCTTCCTGGCCAGGTCAAGACAGCAGCTCTCTGGCAGCCCTGTTCCCAAATGTGGTCTAGAGGGTTGTTTCTGGAAGCTTGTAGACAACTTTGATGAAATGGACATGTTTCTAGAAAGACACAACCTACTGAAACTGACTCAAGAAGAAATAGAAAATTTGAATAGACCTATGATAAATAAAGAGATTGAATTTGTAATTTTAAAACTATCTACAAAGAAAAGACTTGACCCAGATGGCTTCACTGGTGATTTCTACCAAACATTTAAAGAACAATTACTATCAATTTTTCACAAACTTTTCTGAAAAACAGAAGTGGGAACAGTTCTCATCTTATTCTATGAGGCCACTATTACCCTAATACCATACCAGACAAAAACATCAAAAGAAAAGAAAACTACAGACCAATGTTTCCTGTATACATAGACGCAAAACTCCTCAACAAAACACTAGCAAATAGAATCCAGTAGTATATAAAAAGTACACCATAACTGAGTGAGATTTATCCCAAGAATGCAGGATTGTTTTAACGTCTGAAAAAAGTCCATTGTAATACAACATATCAATAGAATAAAGGGGGAGACCACATGATCATCTCAATAGACACAGAAAAAACATTTGACAAAATTCAACACTCCTTCATGATAAAAAAGAAAAACATTTTTTTTAAATCAACAAACTAGGAATGGAAGGAAATATCTTCAATCTAACAAAAGGTATCAATGAAAAAACCCACAACCAGCATCTTGTTAATGGTGAAAAACTGAATCTTTTCCTCCTAAGATCAAGTACAAAACAAAGATGTCTGCTTTTTTTATTTCAACATTGTATAAGATTTTGTAGCCACAGCAATTAGGCAAGAAAAAGAAAAAGAAAAAAACGCATTCAGCTCAGGAAAAAAGAAATAGAACTATCTCTGTTTGCAAATAATATGATCTTGTATACAGGAGATCGTAAGGAATCCACTAAGAAACTATTAGAACTGATAAGTTCAGCAAGGTTATCAGATACAAGAGCAATGTGCAAAAATCAATTGTACATCTACACAGTAGTAATGAACAAACTAAAAATGAAATTAAAAAAAATCATTTACAATTCAAAAAAATAATATATTTAGGTTAAATTTAACAACAAAGTGCAGAACTTTTACTCTGAAAACCACAAACTTTGTTGAAAGAGATTAAGAAGACCTAAATAAATGGAAAGACATATAATATTGTTAAGATGGCAACACTTCTCAAATTAATCTATAGATTCAACACAATCCCTATCAAAATCCCAGCTGGCTTCTTTGCAGAAATTGACAAGCTGATCCTAAAATTGATATGAAATATAGCCAAAACTGTCTTGAAAGATACGAAATTGGAAGACTCACACTTTCTCATTTCAAAAATTACCGCAAAGCTACAGTGATTAAGATGATGTGGTACTGGAATAATGGTAGACACGAAGAGATGTGGAATAAAATTGAGAGTTCAGAAATAGACCCTCTCATTTACCATCAATTGAGTTTCAACAAGGGTGCCAGGACAATTCAATAGGGAAAGAATAGGCTTTTCAGCAAAAGGTACTGAGACAATTGGATATCCTCATATGAAAGTATGAGGTTGGACCCTTACCTCACACTGTATATAAAAACGAACTCAAAATGGATCAAGACTTAATGTAAGAACTAAAACTATAAAACTCTTAGAAGAGAACATAGGCATAAATCTTAGTGTCCTTGTATTAGGCAATGGTTTCTTAGGTACAATACCAAAAGCACAAGCAACAAGAGAAAAAAATAGATAAATTGGACATCACTGGATTATTAATGGGCAGGACTTTGGTGACCTTGATGAGAGCAGTTTTGGAGGAAAGGAGGAGGAAAGAGATAAGAAGGGCTGTATATATGGAAGTGGCAATGGGCATAGAGAGAATTCTAGGGATACACAGGGAATGAATCAGCAAGACTTGGTGAGAGATAAGATCTTTTGTGGTATAAAAAAGAATGAAAGGTCAAATATGGCACATACAGCTAATTAACAAAAATGCTTTGTATTCTGAATTGGTTTGCCAAATGTGCAACCTCTCTAGTGCCGTTGAAAGAAAGAAAAGTGGTTCAGTAATAAATGTGTACTGTGAGAATATATATCCCGACTTGGTTTATGCACACACATACATGCACAGAAACAAGATAGAAAGTACACAAAAAAATTTTACAGGGTTTCTCCCTGATTGGGTGATAATATTAATTTTCTTTATATTTTCAATTGGAAAAAAGAAAAAACTTTAAAAGAAAATAAATTCAGAGAAGTGTTGTTTAAATTTCATAATATACAACAGGAATAGGAAAAGGTTAGCTTTTCCTCTCCTATCATCTTCCCTCACTCACCACTTTGCCTAGATGCTTCCTCTGCTGAGAATTTGTAGGAAGCCAAACCCCCAGAGGTAAAGCCACTTCTACAGTCTTGGTTCTGGAAAGTTTAACCCTCAGACACAAAGCAGGCTGCTGTCCCACACTCTCCCCGGGAAGCAGGGTGTGTAGGGTTGAGAACAAACTCCGACTTCCTGACCAGGCCCTGCCCTTTAGCTGTGCGTGGCCCAGAGCACGTGTGTAATCTTCCTAACTGCAGTTTCCTCGGGTGAAATGTGCTAATTTTCGAGCGGTCTTTTGATGATAAAATGAGCTAACGCCTGTAGAAGGGTTAACGTAGTGCACACAGGGCAAGTCGGCTGCCATCACCATTGTTAGTGTTATCTGCATGAGATTATGAGTTTGACAGCTTTCAAAGGCAGCAAAAAGCTCTGGATGTTAGAATACCTGTACCCTGTGACAAAGTACCAGAATTTAGAGTTTTGACAATATCCTGGGCCTGACCTTACCTGATCCACGGAAGACTAAGCGAGCCTTTCCACTGTCACTCCCAGGCTGCTCTCCCCCTGACAACCACATGCCTTTAATCATCCAACATAAAGGGGACTTGGTGATCCAAGTCATGGACTAGGCTAGGGAGCTGAAATCCTAGGAGAATCACAGCCTCTAAGACGACTTGAGACTTTGCACTTTGCTATTTAAAAAAGTGCTCAAACTTTAAAAATGCAAGCAATCCAAAGAAATAGAAAAAGAAATGTAATTTTTAATATTAGCAAGGGAGCACGGAAAACCACAGCCTGTAGACCTGGAAACCCCATGCTGAATGAGACAGGGGCCTCCCCATCTAAATGACAAATGCGGGTAGATTGAAGCACGACCAGAGGCATCTCAGGGATGAGCAAGTCCAGCTCCATTTTTAGGAAAGGTCGGGGCATCTTGAGCCCCTAGCCCGCGTCCCTTTCTGCACTGTGGCTTCTCTCCCATCGTTGACCCATACTGACAAGCAGCACTGGGGTTGTGGTGCGGTCAGACCTCAGCCACACAGACTCTCCATGCAAGAGGCCTCCCCTCAGGGACTCCCTGGCTCCTCTGACTCCTAAAGGTGGCAATTTCCAGAATTCGTCTACAGCGGGGAAGATGGAAGGGGAGAAGCCAACAGCAAGCCCTCCAGTTTTTCATCAGCCAGGCCCATCAACTGAAAAGCAGAGAAGCAATTCCCACAGAAAGATTCAAGGACAGAAAAGAAACTAGGGCGTCCCTGCCCAAAACTTTCCCCAGAACAAAACTCTGTTCTCATTCAAGGACCTCCACTGGGCGGTTCCGAACTACACTTCTCATCTTACTGCAAGGGATTCTCTTCCTGAATGATTTACTGGAAGCTGCCAGATTCTTACCATCCCCATTCTCCCCTCTCCCCCAAAGTGCCATTGCCCTGCCCATTTCCACCTATCAAAATCCAACTTCTTGAAAACCCAGTTCAAATCACCACTCTCCACGAATTCATCCCTGATCACCCCGACAGGAAGCAGTGGCTCTCCTTTGAAATTCGGAGGGTTACTGGTTAGACATCTTCTAAAATCACCTAATGAAGAATACATATAACAAGGGGCTCCATTCTTAAATATCGAAGGAGACTGCTGCCCCTGAGGAGTAGGAGCTGCTATTGTGTTAACATCCCCACTCAGCGCCAAGCACAGAGAAGGGGCTTCATAACAAACAAATGAATGAAGGAATGAACAAACAAAAGAAAAAGCAGACTACCACGTTCCATCTCATCAGCTCAAGAGACCACCAACACCTTAAAAAGAGAGACCTCTCCTCTTAACAACAGTTGTAACCCAGTGCAGCTCAGACAACACACTGATGGACAGAGAGAAGAGCATCAAAAATGTGAAGCATACATGTCATTGACACTAAGTACCACTAACTTGATTCCTTCCGTTTTTCCCCTTCCTTTTCAGTAATGAAATAAATCCAGTCCCGGCAAATGGCAAATCTCTACTCTTAAAGTGCACTTGGCTTTACTAAATTACTTTGCTTATACATAACTCAAAAGGGGATTTTATTTCAGTGCTTTATTTGTGCCTTCCAGTTATTATTCCTTCTGGAAATGGCCCTTCACATATATAGGTCTAAAGCTCTACCAAAGGTTTTTGGGGCCTGCGTGTATGTTTTTAACTTCATTGTCTTAAGCCTGCAAAGTGGAAGGATCAGTTGGGGTGACTGCTTGTGGGGGTGTTCCATTTCCAGGACAACATGAACCCTAGGGAGGAGTGGGGGGACGATGAGGGGTGAAATGTTGAAATACCAGAATACAGGCTTACGATTTCTCAGAAACGATCTTGTTTGAGCCAAAAGTTTCCAATTGCAGAGGAAATGGCCCTATTCAGAATTCAACAGACACCTTCTCTTAAATGCCAGAAACTATATTCCCAAGTGCCTGAATGAGCATGATTTTTTTAAAAAGAAAGAAAGAAATCCATCTTACCCCAGCCCCGCGATGTAGGGCACTCTCTATACTGTGGGGAAACTGCAACAAAAACCTCAGTGACTTCAGAGATAAGCACCAAAACCCCCAAGACGGGCAGGCCAGGAAGAGAGCTGCCCCATCCACCTCAACTTCCCAGGCTGCCTCCTATCGAGTTGGTGTCATTACTGTGCTGTCGGAGTTTCCTGTGCCTCTGCAAGAGCTGAGATAACCCATAAGGAGCTTAGATAAAACTTGATTTTAAAAATAGTATTTAGGGCGGGCCCCGTGTCTTAGCGGTTAAGTGCGCGTGCTCTGCTACTGGCAGCCCGGGTTCAGATCCCGGGAGCGCACTGACGCACCACTTGTCCGGCCATGCTGAGGCCGCGTCCCACATACAGCAACTAGAAGGATGTGCAACTATGATGTACAACTATCTCCTGGGGCTTTGGGGGGAAAAGAAGAAAAAGGAGGAGGATTGGCAATAGATGTTAGCTCAGGGCCGGTCTTCCTCAGCAAAAAGAGGAGAATTAGCACGGATGTTAGCTCAGGGCTGATCTTCCTCACAAAAAAATAAAATAAAATAAAAATAGTGTTTAATTGCATGCCCAGGGCCTCAGGCAGGGTTTGTGGACAGAGGGGAGAAGGGATCAGAGAGAAAATGCAGATAGGCAGACTTATGGAATGGGGACTAGCTACCAGGGAGTGTGGCTCCTCGTGGAGAGCCTTCTAGGCCGTCAGGAGACCTGACAAGACCCCTCCAGGTGTCCTCCCACGCTGCCTTACCCTACAGCGCCCTCCTGGCCACCTCTGTACTTACTCAGGCTCTTATCTCTGGCTTTCCCGAGCTCGGTACAGACCTGCCCGTGACAGAGACCAGGGAGTCAGACTTGTTAGTGGCAAACAGCAGGGAGTCGTGGCGACCAAGGAGAGCTTTAATGAGAACCTGTGGGAAGGTGACAAGCAGGCTCTGAGAGTGGACAGGAACAAAGGGAGGCTACACAGCGAGAGCACAGCCAGACTCTGGTCCCAGAACCGTGTGGCCAGAGTGCGGCCATGGACTGCTCCATGATGTGTTGGTTCAGGCTCAGCTTTACTGCAGAGGCCACCTTAGAAAGCTCTATCTCTCCCTGCGTCTTTGTGTCTGTGGCTCTGCTTGGCTAAGCTCTGGCACATGCCCACGTCCTGGCTGCCCAGCAGCCTCTGCTGCAGGTGGCTGACCCCTGTTCTCCACCTAATGAGGGGCTGTCCCCCAATAGGAAGGGCATTTGGATACCAGGCAGCAAAAGCAACAATGTCAGGAACCACTTCACAAGGTCCAGGACCCTAAAGTCTTGTGTGCCAGCCTGAAGGCAGAAGTCCTCGGCACCGTGGCAGTTACTCAATCCTAACCTCCTGCTGGGGGAGGCTGACTAACAGGGCTTGCTTTGCTGCTCAACAATGACCTCTGGTTAGACTACAGCACCGTTGACCCAAGGGGACTTGGAGACCATCTACTCCAATAGCCTAGATGAGGAAACTGAGGCTTCCAGAGATGGAGACTCTACCTCCCATCCTCTGACTCCTGAAAGGCAGAGTCTGAGTTCACTGCATCTCAGGGGACGTGTGCACGTCTGGCTTCAACTTGCATGGTCATGGCTGTGAATCAGTCCGAATTTGAATACATTAAAACGTAATGGTTATAGTATCCTCAGAATAGAAACCCAATTTCTCTCTGACATTTTCCATCTACCATTTGCCTTGCTGAGTTTTTTCTTAGCCTTCTGCTAGGAAAGTCTCTTGCTGAAACAATTCTGCCTGTTATACTCCCGAAGAAGATGCCATAACTGCCTGGGGTGAACTGATTATTATTAGCCTAAATCCGGAGCTCTTCTGTGACTGGTTCTGCAAAAAAGAAAAAAGGGGGGAAAAGATCCGATATTATCCCAATGATTTGTCAGAAACAAGTGCTCAAGAAGGTAGGAATAAGACAAAATGACATTTCCATTTACAAATCCTTTGAGCACTGTAAGACCCAGCCGGTCCTCCTGGTGATGTCTGTCTTGATCTGCCTAATGACTGAGACCTTATTTTATTTAATCAATTCAAGACACATAAACTAGCTTCATTTCATTAGTGCTTGAAATGCCATTAAGATTAGGGCGTTCAGCAGTGAATGGTTGCATTTGTGTTGTATAAAACATCTATTTTAATTGTGATTAATGCTCTCAAACTAGTCAACTAATGTCTTTAAGTATTAGTGGAGGGGGGAGACACAAAGGATGTTAAAATGAGCTCATCAGACATAGAAGGATATACCATCGTTGATTGATTTCAAGACTCATTTTTTCACATTTAACATCTCTCAATCAATGGCAGTGCTTTTTCTTTCTTGTAATACACAGAATAACGATATATTTTACCATAGATGGCATCTTAGAGTCAATAAAACACTGGCAAGCTACTTGTTCATATGAAATTATTGAGTGATTTACAATTTGGGGGAAAAATAGAATGTAGCCATTTCCTTATACAGATCTTCCTTGACTTACAATGGGGTTACATCCCCATAAACCCATCATAAGTTGAAAATGGATTTAATACACCTAACGTACTAAGCTGTGAACACCATAGCTTAGCCTAGCGTACCTTGAATGTACTCAGAACACATACATTAGCCTATGGTTGGGCAAAATCATGTAACACAAAGCCTGTTTTATAAGACAGTATTGAATATCTCCTGTAATTTATTAAATACTGTACTGAAAGTGAAAAATAGAATGGTTGTCTGGGTACAGAATGGTTCTAAGTGTATCGATTGTTTACCCTCATGATCGCGTGGCTGACTGCGAGCTGTGGCTCCTGTCGCTGCCCAGCATCATGGGAGAGGATTGTACTGCCTATCGCTAGCCCAGGAAAAGATCAACATTCAAAATTCAAAGTACAGTTTCTACTGAATGTGTATGGCTTTTGCAAGATTATAAAGTCAAAAAATCTTAAGTTGAACCATCGTAATTGGCGACCACCTGTACTAACATTTGCCTGTGGAAGATAAGATTATCCATAGTCTCTATGATGTAATGAAAATTCCAAAGATGCTGCTTTCCTTTGCTTCAGTCCTCTGTGGCCCACTCTCCATTTAGTTTCTGGCAAGACCAGATGCTGAAGGCTTCCATTATCTCTAACATGTTTTACTCTACGAGAGAAACAGACTGATTTCATGACCCTGACTTTGTCAAAGATGGTCTTCTTAACCTGAGAAAAGTAAAATATGAGAGTTAACCTAGTTATAGAAGAACATAACAGAAAAGTGAGGCCCTAACCTCCACTATAGGATCAGTAGACTCAGTAGGGTTGTTTTTTCTTTTTTTCCTCTTTCTTTTATTAAAAGAAAAAAACATTCTGATACATTTTAATTTCTATACTAGCGATGATGATCTGCCCTGCTATTAGCACTTCCTATGAGTAAACACACTTTAGCCTCCCAAGGTGATAAAAGTCACCCTTGGAATCTAAAAGCTGGATGCCAAGTCGTTTTCAGCTTGTGTGTTGTAGCTGAAGCGGGATGAAGACAATTCACAGGGGTTCAGAGACAAGCAACAAACGCTTACTGATTTTACTAACAGATTCCATGGGAAACTTAAAGAGTGGGATTTTGAGTCTGATAGAAATGGCTGGGAGGGGACTGAATTTACTTTGTATAACGCGATTTGAAACCGGCAAACAGTTAGCCATTGATAATTAAGCAGCTAGTAACTATGGGGGATCAGAATTGGCCCCCACCCCTGCTAACTAACCAAAGAAGTTTGGGATGGGAGGCCTGCCCCCAGAACAGGCCATTACCATAGACATCTCCATGTCTGGGTGGGTCCAGGCTAAGCCCATTCTTAGTTCTGGTTTCCCTTTGTAAAAGATACTTACATTTGTAAAGAAAATCTCCATTTGTAAAGGTATCTTCTTCCCTGTACCAGGAAGGAAGGGGAAGGAGGGGGTGGCCTTACCTAGAAACTTATCAGAATGGAAGATGAGGACTTAATCTGCATGATAAATTTACCCACTGCTAACTGTGCTGTTTAGGTAATATGCTCTCTGATTCCCACTAGGTTCCTATAGGTCACATCCCCCTGGAGCCAGGGTCACCATGGTAATGGGTATTTGAGCTATTTGTTCTCAGGAACTGAACCCCTTGTCCACTTCAGGCCAGATTGAGACCACCAACCCATCAACTGGGCCCACGCAGACAAGTGTCCAATAAGCAACCTTTTGACTGCAAGAGGTTGAAACTCCACCCGCAGGGCATACTAATGCTGCCATTCTGTGAACATGCGTCCTACAAAGAGGCATGAAACCTGGCTATGCTTGAACAGATCATCAATTACCTCATCTCTCTCCTCACCTCCAATCATTTCAGGCCACCTTGCCCCATACCCAAATAAATATCCCCGAGTCCCTATTTTCGGGGAAGCGGATTTGAGATTCATTCTCCCGTTTCCACACTTGGCTTCCTTGTGATTAATAAACCCTCTGTCTCTGCAATCTCATCGTGTCGTCTCCATGATTGGCTTTCTGGGTGGCGGGCAAAAACGGACCTGGTGATGTAACAGATTTAGCATATAATTACAACGATAGTTGTCATTTATTGAGCAATTTCTATTGCCAACATTTCACCCCCATTTTATTTCTGGTCACTTTTCTAATAAACTACCCACTTATGTACGTGAGGAAATTAAGTCTCAGAAGAGAGAAGTGCTGCCCCAAAATCTCCCCGCTGCTGGGCGAGAGCCAGGACTCACATCAGGTCTCCCCCCAGGCCGTTCATGCTCACCTCAGCCAGATGCTTCTGGTGGGTGCTCACAGCTCTTTGCAGGCTTCTAACTGTGACTTTGTTCTTGAACAAGTGGACTGCATGCTAGTCAGGAAGAGTAGTTTCCGCAGGCTGGGCCAGAGAAGATTGGAGTGCTGCCACACTGTTCTCAGGGCTCAGTGTGCTGGGCAAAAGCTATTCAAACCTGACGCCTGAGCTTGCAGGCACTCAGAAGGGATGAGCCAGTGGTCCTGCTGGCACGTGGTGAGTGCAGACTAGGTAGGAGTGTGAGGAGAGGGCTTGGGAGTGAGGAGTCTGCCTTCAGGGCGGTGTACCTGTGGCTCTCCCACTCCCACCCCACCCCTCACTCCCAGATGCTGAGGGAAGTCTCCTCTTGTGAGGAAGATCAGCCCTGAGCTAACATCTGTACCTATCTTCCTCCACTTTATGTGGGACGTTGCCACAGCATGGCCTGACAAGCGGTGTGTTGGTGCGCGCCTGGAATCCGAACCCCGGCCACCAGCAGCGGAGCACGCACACTCAACCGCCAAGCCACGGCACTGGCCCCAAAAAGTCTCTTCTTTTTGACACAGTCCGAAACCCTGGGAACTAAAGACCTGAACGTAAGTTCCAGAGTACTCCCTGAGTTTGTCCTAAGAGGTCTTAATGGTGCTCATGCAGACAGGAGTCTTACAGCCCTAATGTCACAGCAAAGGGTCCTGAGGTGGGTATGCATGCCAGACCCCACTGGGACCCTTCCTGCAGAGTCAAGGCAGAATCAGAGAGCCCATAACAGGGTTCAATTCAAGGAGTTTTCTGGGTGTCAGTTGGTTTCATTCAGTAGGTATATCTTGCTTAAACATAATTTGATGTCTACCAGGAACTTTTACAATTGAGCATAGATGTAATTTTTTAAAAATTATTTTTATTGTGAAAGTGGTGTGCGCTCATTGCAGAACATTTCAACAGTAGAGAAGAGTTGAGTAAAGAAAATTAAGATCACACGTATTTTCATCTCCAGAGACCACTTCTGCTAACTTTTTAGAGTGTTTCTCTCCAGCAGGCAACTCACTGAAGGGCACACAGGTAAACGCCAGATTCTTGTCTGTTACTGAAGCATGAGCCTTAGCTGGATCCATGGAAGGTCAAGGGCCTTATATTTAATTCTAAATGCAAATTTCTTTGCTTGAATATTCTAGAATATAATAACCTCCTAGCATGTTGCCATTTCATTTTGATACTTCCAATCTAAATACAACACGTACTTGATAAGCTGCATTCTGAAACTATGACTAAAATGACACTAGAGATTTTATTTTTCTGAATAAACAGATTCAGACTCTACATTTTTGTTCAGTCCTCTGGACAAAAGGGAAAAACACAGAAATGAGATTCCAAAGTGGATTAGTGGAGAGAGCTTTTTAATAGAGGCTGCTACAGCAGCAGAACAAAATATGTCTTGCATACTAAGCATTTCTGATGCCGTGAATAAATCATTCACCTATGTGTCCACTCTCCTTTCTACTCCCGAGGTGGCTGGGAATGATTACTCAAATAAACATTAAGTCTGATGAGGACTGCATACCAAGAGATCATCCTCTTTGCTTTTTTATTGGTTTGTAGTCTTTTTATATCAACTCTGACTCTACATCTCTTTTACACATCAGGGTTGAAGAAAAGATTCGGGAAGAAAAGATTTAGGCTTGAAAGGAGGCATGAATGTGTTGGAAGGAATTGGAATCACTGACTACGAATGCTCTGGGTGCAGCTGACTCTATTCTCAACATAACAAAAGTTGGTAAAAGGCCTCGGAGCAAAAATGAAATCTAAAGCATGCAGATGAAATACCTGAAACGCAATAGGAAAGGATGAAACTGCTCCTAAGAAGAGAATTGGGGGACTCAGAAGAAAATGTTAAACTCCTAACAATGCTGTAATAGCCATAGGGTTGTTTTTGTTTTTAAAATCATTAACACATAACAGACATAGTTTGCTTCACTTCATGACACTTCAAGTGTGTAGGTTGCAGTCTGCCTAGCACCCCTCTGTTCACTGAGCGTCTCCTGTCTCGTTCTATGTGGTTCTGATGGGACTGCCAATACTAATTCATCCTCCACTCCCTGCTGAAGGAGTGGGCACATAACCCAGTCTGGCCAATCTTGGTTCTCCACGACCCTGTCTAAGGTCATTGGTTGAAAGGATGGGCATATGACCCAAGTAAAGCCAGTGAAAGAGTTTCCAAGAGATTGGGCCTGTGAATGCTGGGAGAGAGTGCATCTTTGTTTATATCTCTGGGCTCATAAACTCAAAGGTCCATATGAGCTTAGAGCTTTCGGGGGCTATTCTGTGGCTGAATGGAGAACAAAGCAAACAGAGGTAGGCAGAAGGGAATGGGCAGAAAATGGGAAGGAATAGAAGGAGGAAAGAGAAAATACAGCAAAGCAATGATGATGGTTTTTGAATGCCTGGATCCAATTACGTCAGAGCCAGCACTAGCTCAGCTTAGTTTCCCAGTTATATGAGTCAATAAATGCTCTTTTTTGCTTAAGCTAGTTTGATGCAAATTTCTGTCAATTGCAGACAAAGACCTAGAAAGTCTTCTGACACGCACTGTGTAAATGTGGAGAAACTATGTCTCAGAGAGGTGTTGGCCAAGATTAGACAGTAAGATGAAGAAAAGTCCTGGTTCTCCAAACAGTGTGTGCTGATGGATTAACCAACACACTGAAAACAACCATGGAGTCACAGAACTAGAGACTCCTTTTCCACACCTCAGACATATGATCTGCTAGCCTCTGCTTGAGTGTCATGAATAATATCAGCCTTTGTCATAGCACTGAGATTTCCGGACTCCAAAAGGACCCTGCATTCCCAAAACGTCTTCCTTTCAAGCCTACAATAGTGTTTTATTTTTTCCCTCCAGTTTCTTTTCTCTCTTTAAGGAAAAAAAGATGGAATTTATTTTCCATATGATCTTAAAGATCCCAAGGGCGGGAGGTATGGGTCTCACAAATGTCTAGACAGCAACTAGAAAATGAGAAATATATGTTACTGTCTGCGTCTCTTGAGAGTCACATGGCTTCTTAACTTTTGCTTTTATCTGTTCTTCTTCCTTGTTCTCTCTGCTTATGGGTCTTCTCATCTTGGTACCCATGCTCTCTCCAGCACCAGGGTTACCCAACTTCTAGGCTCTAGCATCCAAAGGTAATTGTTCAGTACATTTAGATCAATTGTTCTCAGACTTTTTGGTCTCAGAACCCCTTTACAGTCTTACAAATTATTGAGGAACCCAAAGATCTTTTGTTTACATGGTTATATCTACTGATATTTACCATGTTCAAAATTAAAACAGAAAAAAATTTTTTTAGAAAAATTTTTAATATTTATTTGTTAATTCATTTAAAGATAGTGATAATAAACCAATTGCATGTTAACCTAAATATTTTTATGAAAACTAACTATATTTTTCCAAAACAAACAAACATAATCACTTAAAGAGTAGAACGGCTTTAAATCGTTGCAAATCTCTTTAATATCTGGCTTACTAGAAGATGGCTGGGATTTCTATTTCCAAACAAGATGGAGTAATCAGAAATCAGATTTATCCTTCTGTTTGAAACATCTAAGAAACTGGACAAAATATATAAAACAATAGTTCTCAAGACATTAGGCAACGAAGGACAGTGATCTCTGAGAGATGGAAAACAAATGAGATGAACCCTACAGTTGCCCAAGCTTATTGGCTTGAGAGAGTTTCCAGGCAACATGCCAGGAGGGGAACTAGGTAAAGTTCTGTGGTCTTCCTGAGTCAAGGAGATGGAGATGGAGTGTGGGTAAGCCAAAGTGGATAGAACATGCAAGGTAGAATACCAAAAATGAGAGAGCTCCAGACATCTCAGAAAGCACCCTTCAAGTATTCAGGTAAGAACCCATCAGAGAACTCATGTAAGGAAACTACCCAAAGTCAATGAAAGAGTCACCTGAAAAGAGTGGGAAGTGCACACAAGATTGAAAATAGTGTCTGTTCCCACCAGCCAGGGTGGAAAGCTTAAAAATTAAGATTAAAAAAAAAAAAAAAAATCAAATTGTTCCCAAGTAACTTAATCACATCCCAGAACAAAGTTCAAGAATATTTATAAGAATACAAAAATATCCAGCACCCAAAAAGGTAAAATTCACAGTTTCTGGCATCCAATATGTAATTACCAGCATACAAAGAAGGAAGAAAACATAACCTAAAATGAGGAGGAAAATCAGTCAATTAAAACTGAATCAGAGGGGCCGGCCCTGTGGCATAGCGATTAAGTGCGCATGCTCCGCTGCTGGCAGCCCAAGTTTGGATCCCGGGTGTGCACCGATTTGCACCACTTGTCAGGCCATGCTGTAGTGGCGTCCCATATAAAGCAGAGGAAGATGGGCACAGATGTTAGCCCAGGGCCAGTCTTCCTCAGCAAAAAAAAAAGGAGGATTGGCATGGATGTTAACTCGGGTCTGATCTTCCTCACACACACAAAAAAAATCAGAAATGGTACAGATAACAGAATTAGAAAAGAAGACTAGAAAAGAAATTAAAACAGTTATTATAACTGTATTCCATACATTCAAGGAACAAGGTGAAATATTGAACAGGTTAAGTAGAGACATGGATTTATAAAGAAGACCCAACTTGAAATTCTAGAGAAGAAAACTACAAGATCTCTGATAAAAAATACACTGGGGATTAATGGCATATTAGACACTGAAGAAAGAAAGACTAGTAAACTTAAAGATATCACAAAATGAAACACAAAGAGACAAAAGGCTTAAAAAAAATGGGACCTATCAGTGATATGTGGGAAAGATTTGAGCAGCCTAATACACTAGTATTTAGAGTCTCATGGGCTGGCCCCGTGGCTTAGCAGTTAAGTGCGCGCGCTCCGCTGCTGGCAGCCCAGGTTCGGATCCCGGGCGCGCACCGACGCACCGCTTCTCTGGCCATGCTGAGGCCGTGTCCCACATACAGCAACTAGAAGGATGTGCAGCTATGACATACAACTATCTACCGGGGCTTTGGGGGAAAAAATAAATAAATAAATTAGAGTCTCTGAAGTAGACGGACAGAAAAAATTTTTAAAGAAATAATGGCCAAGATTTTAATGAAACCAAACTTGATGAAATCTATAAACCCAGTGATCCAAGAATCTCAATGAATTCCAAGCACAGGAAATATGAAGAAAACTACACCAAGTCACTTCATAATCAAATTGCTTAAAACTAGTTGTAAAGAGAAAAATCTTAAAAGCAACCAGAAAAAAAGACACATAATATATAGAGGAAAAAAGACAAAGATGATGGTGAATTTCTTGTCATAAACAATACAAGGTAGAAGACAAATAAAACTGAAAAAAAAAATCCCTACCAACCTACTAGTCTTTATTCCATGGAAATATCTTTCAAAAACAAAGGCAAATAAACACTTTTTCAGACATAAAAAAGCTGAAAGAATTTATCAACAGCAGATCTACACTACAAGAAACATTAAAAGAAGTCCTTCAAGCAAAAGGAAGAAAACGATAGATAGAAATCTAGATCTACACAAAGGGATAAAGCAGACCAGACTGGTAATTATGTCAATTAACATAAAGATTTATTTTTATTGTTTAAATACCTTTAAAAGATAACAAATTATTCAAAGAAAAAACAATTACAATGCATTGTGGGATTTATAACATATGTAGAAGCAAAATGTATGACAACAATAGCACAAATTCTCAGAGGGAAGAAATGGAAGTTATATTATTGTAAAGTTCTTTTACTATATGTGAAGTGATATAACATCAATTGAAAGTAGAATGTGGTAAGTTTAAGGTATATACTACAAATCCTACAGCAACCACTGAAACAAAACAAAACAAATAGCTATAGCTAATAACCCAACAAAAATGATAAAAAGGAATTAAAAAAATGCTCAATACAAAAGCAGGCAGAAAAAAGATAAAAGGAAACAAAGAACTAATGGACAAATAGAAAACAAATACCACCACGGTAGACTTAAACCCATCTATAACAATAATCACATTTTACATGAATGGTCTAAACATCCCAATTAAAAGACAGAGATTAGGAGACTGGATAAAAAAGCAAGACCCAATTGTATCCTGGCTACAAAAAACTCACTTTAAATATGAAGACACAAGTTAGCTAAGAGTAAAACTATGGAAAAATATATACTATGCTAACATTAATCAAAAGAAAGCTGAAGTGCCTACATTAATATTAGACAAAGTAGATTTCAGAGTAGAGAATATTACAAGGATAAAGAGGGTCATTTCATAATGATAAAAGGATCAATGTATCAAGAATTCATAACAATGCCAAACATATATGCACCTAATAAGAGGACGTCAAAATAAATGAAGCAAAAATCAATAGAACTGGAAAGAGAAATAGATAAATCAATATGTATAGTTGGAGATTTCAATACTCTTTCCTCAAAAACCAATAGAAAAAGTAGACAGATAATTCATAAGCATATAAAAAACTTGAACAACACTATCAGTCAATTTGACCTGATTGACATTTATCGAGTACTCCACCAAACAATAGCAGAATACACAATCTTTTCAAGCGTACATGGATCATTTACCAAGATAGGCCATATTCATGGCTGTAAAACAAGTCTCAATAAGTTTAAAAGGATCCAAATGATACAAAGCATGTTCTCTGACAACAGTATAATTAAACTAGAAATCAACCAAAGAAAGATTATCTGAAAAATCCCTAATATGTGGAAATGAAATAACACACTTGTAAATAGCTGATGGATCAAAGAATAAATCAAAAGAGAAATAAAAAAACTGAGTGAAATTGAAAACAAACCATTCGGAAATTTGTGGAATAAAGCTACAGCAGGGTTTAGATGAAAATTTGTAGCACTAAATGCCTGTATTAGAAAAGAAGAAAGGTTCACAATCTATGACCTCAGCTGCCACCTTACAAAACTTGAGGGGAGAAAAACAGAATAATGGAATTAAAGATCAGAATGTTAAACAACAGAAAAATAGAGAAAATTAAAATAAAAAACTTGTTCTTGGAGAATTACAACAAAATTTATAAACCTCTAACCAGACTAATCAGGGGGGAAAAAGGAATACATAAATTTCCAATATCAAGAATGAGAGATGTGACATCACTACAGATTCCAGAGATATTAGAAAGATAATAAGGGGAATAATGAACAATTTTACACCAATAAATTGAACAACTTAGGTGAAATAAAGTCCTTGAAAGACACAAACTACTGAAGATCTCTCCTACAAGGAAATTGAATTTGTAGTTTAAAACCTTCCTACAAGGAAGAATCAAAACCCAGATGGCTTCACTGGAGTTCTGCCGAACATTTATGGAAGAAATAATGCAATTCAACATGAGGCTTCTCTAGAAAAAAATAAAGAGGAGGAAATACTTCCCAACTTATTTTACAAGACCAGCATGCCAAAATCAGACAAGAGATAATGATAAAAGAAAACTATGATCCAAAATCTCTCATTAACATAGATACAAAAAATTTTGGCCAAATATTAGCAAATTGAATCTATTAATATAAACAAAAGCATAATAATCATGACTAAGTGGAGTTTATCCCAAGAATGAAAGGTTAGTTTTAACATTCAAAATTCAAACACTATAATTCACCATAGTAATGAACTAAAAAAGAACAGCCATATGATTATCTCAATAAATGCAGAAAAAAATATTTGATAAAGTCCAACATCAATTCCTGATAAAAACTCAGCAAACAAACAGATGGGAACTTCCTCATCCTGACAAAGCACATCCATAAAAAACTTACAGCTAACATCATACTTAATGGTAAAAAAACAGAATGCTTTCCATCTAATGTCAGAAACAAGGGAGGAAGTCTTCTCTTACCACTTCTATTCAACACTGTACTGGAGGTTCTAACCAGTGCAATAACACAACAAGAGGAAACAAAAGGCATACAGATTGACAAGGAAGAAGTGAAATTGTCTTTGTTCACAACATGATTTG
The DNA here is from genome assembly GCF_020826845.1 of Diceros bicornis minor. Classification (NCBI taxonomy): domain Eukaryota; kingdom Metazoa; phylum Chordata; class Mammalia; order Perissodactyla; family Rhinocerotidae; genus Diceros; species Diceros bicornis. The sequence continues at coordinate 15,752,749 of NC_080742.1, read as the reverse complement.
TTGTAGAAAATCCAAAAGAATCAACAACAACAAACAGGCTTTTAGAACTATTTAGTGAGTTTGGCCAGGTTGCAGAAAACAAGACCAATAGACAAATATCAATTGTATTTTTATGTATGAGCAACAAACAATGGGAAATTGAAATTTTAAAATACTATTTACAATAGCATCCCAAAATGAAATACTTAAAGATAAACCTGACAAAAAAATATGCAAGGCCTGTACACTGAAAACTACAAAACATTGCTGAGAGAAATGAAATATGACCTTATAGAAGGAGAGATATACTGTGTTCGTGGATCGAACAACTCAATATTGTTGAGATGTTAATTCTCCCCAAGTTGATCTATAGATTCAATGCAATCTCAGTCAAAATCCCAACAGGGCTTTTTGTAGAAACTGACAAGTTGATATTAAAATTTATATGGAAATACAAAGGACTTAGCCAAAATAACTGTGGAAGAGAACAAATTTGGAGGACTTTCACTACCTGAGTTCAAGACTTATTATAATCTATAGTAATCAAGATGGTGTTGTATTGGCATTAAGACAGACAGAACAATGAAACAGAATAGAGAGTACTGAAATAATATCACTTATATATGGATAACTAATTTTTTTTTCTCCCCAAAGACCCAGTAGATAGTTGTATGTCATAGTTGCACATCCTTCTAGTTGCTGCATGTGGGACGAGGCCTCAGCACAGCCGGAGAGGCAGTGCGTCGGTGCGCGCCCGGGATCCGAACCCAGGCTGCCAGTAGTGGAGCGTGTGCACTTAACCGCTAAGCCATGGGGCCGGCCCTGGATAACTAATTTTTGACAAAGGTGTATAGGCAACTCAGTGGAGAAAGAGAAGTCTTTTCAACAATGGTGCTGGAATAAGATGGTCATATTTAAAAAATGAACTTTGACCAATACCTTGCACCATATACAAAAAATAACTGAAAATACATCATAGACCTAAATGTAAAACCTAAGACTCTAAAAAATCTAGAAGAAAACACAGGACAAAATCCTTGTGACCTTGGATTAGGCAAAGATTTCTTAGATAGAAAAGCAAAAGTACAGGATACAAAAGAACAAACAGATAATTTGAATTTCATTGGAATCAAGAACTTCTCTTCAAAAATTAAAAAAAAAAACTGTTAAGAGAATGAAAAGAAGCCACAGACTGGAAGAAAATATTTGCAAAGACACAATCTGATAAAGAACTTGTGTCCAGAATATATAAAGCGGTCTCAAAATACAACAATAAGAAAACAAACAACCCCATTTTTTAAATGGATGAAAGATTGAAACAGACGCTTCACCAAAGCAGATATAAGAAGGGCAAATAAGCACAAGAAAAGATGTTCAAACTTTCAAAAGACAGACAATAAATATATGTCAGCAAGGACGTGGGGAAAGTGAAAGCCTTATACATTGTTGATGGGAATGTAAAATGGTGAGCTACTTTGGAAAACAGTTTAGCAGTTTCTCAAAGTGAAAAACATATTACTGTATGACCAATATTCCTCCTAGGTATACACCCAAGAGAAATTAAAACATAGATCTATACAAAAAAATTGAAATGTATATCTGTAGAAAATAAGAAATATACAAATATTCATAGCAGCAATATTCATAATATTCAAAAAGTGGAAACGACCTAAATATCCATTAACTGATGAATAGATAAAATGTGCTATATCTATATTATTTGGCAATAAAAAGTACTAAGATATATATACAACTTGGATGGACTTTGGACATGTTATGTAAGTGAAAGAAGTTAGTCACACAAAAGACCACATACTGTATGATTCCATTTATGTGAAATGCCCAGAATAGGAAAATTCATAGAGACAAAAAGTAGATTAGTAATTGCCTGGGGCTGAGGTGGTGTTCAGGGAAGCAGGAATGAGGAATGATTGCTAATGTACATGGGATTTCTTTTTGGGATGTTGAAATGTTCTAAAATTAGGTTGTTGTGGTAATGGTTGCACAACTCTGTGAACATACTAAAAACCACTGAACTGTATCCTTTAGACAGATGAATTTTATGATATGTGAACTATATCTCAATAAAGCTATAAAAATATGAAAGAAAAGATGCTGTCAACATCAAGTCATTAGAGAAATGAAAATCAAAACCACAATGAGATACACTACACATCCATTAAAATGTCTAAAATTAAAAGACTGACCAAAGCGTCCGTGAGCATGTGGAGCAATGGGAACTCTCCTACACTGCTGGTGGGAATGCACAATGGTATAACCATTTTGGAAAATAGTTGGGCAGTTCCTTAAAAAATTAAACATACATTTACCAAATAACCCAGTTATTTCACTCCTAAGTATTTATCAAGAGAAATGAAAGTTTAAGTCTATACAAAGAATTGTTCATGACTATTCATAGCAGATTTTTTTTTTTTTTTGTGAGGAAGATCAGCGCTGAGCTAACATCCATGCTAATCCTCCTCTTTTTGCTGAGGAAGACCAGCTCTGAGCTAACATCTATTGCCAATCCTCCTCCTTTTTTTTTCCCCAAAGCCCCAGTAGATAGTTGTATGTCATAGTTGCACATCCTTGTAGTTGCTGTATGTGGGACGTGGCCTCAGCATGGCTGGAGAAGCGGTACGTCGGTGTGCGCGTGGGATCCGAACCCGGGCCACTGGTAGCAGAGCTCGCGCACTTAACCGCTAAGCCATGGGGCCAGCCCCACAGCAGCTTTATTGTAATAGCCAAAAATAGAAATAACCAAATGTGCAAAAGGTGAATGGATTAACAAATTGCGGCAAATCAATACAATGGAATACTATTCACCAAAAGAAAAGAAATGACCTATTGCATGCTACAACATGGATGAATATCAAAATAATTAAGCTAAGTGAAAGAGAAGCCTGACCAAAAAATGAATACAATTTCATTTATATAAAGTTCAAGAAAGGGTAAACTAATTTATAGTGACAGGAGGCAGATCAGTGATGGTCTGGGGATGGTGTGTGGTGCTGAGCTGCAAGAATGAGTGAGTACAAAGGAGCATGAGGAAATACAGAGATGATAGACATGTGTGTTAAATTGATTATACTGAGGTTTCATGGTATATATTCTGCCCAAATCTATCAAATTGTCCACTTTAAATATGTGCAATTTATTAAATGTTAATATACTTCAACAACGATGTTAGAAAAGAAAGAAGATAGCTACATTCTCATATGTGCTCCTTATTTAATCTGCTTTGATATGTTGTTTTGGTTATGTAATGAAGAAAACCCAGCTTTGCACAGATATGTTGCTGGAAAAGAGAAATATTTTATTAGCCTTTTCTGATCATTGTGGATATGCTTCTTTGATACTACACCAAAACTCAGCATGTGATTTTTTCTTAAAGGGAACATCACAGGGTGGACTCTGAAACGATACCATGCACATTTTATACTGTGACATTAAAATCCACTGGTCCATATTACACTTTGATGGATCTGTTACCCATACATGATTTTAACCTTGCAGACGCCTGAAGGAGTCTTGGGAACCCCCAGAGATCCCTGAACCACACTTTGACAACTGCTGATTTAGATTATTCAATTTTTAATTTTTTATTTATTTTTATTTTTTTTTTAATTGATGTTTTAATGGTTTCTAACATTGTGAAATTTTGGGTTCTACATTTTTGTTTGTCCATCACCCCATATATGACTCCCTTCACCCCTTGTGCCCACTCCCCATCCCCCACCCCCACTTCCCGGGTAACCACAGTCCAGTTTTCTCTGTCCATGTGTTGGTTTATATTCCACATATGAGTGAGATCATACAGTGTTTGTCTTTCTCTTTCTGGCTTATTTCACTTAACATAATACGCTCCAGGCCCATCCATGTTGTTGCAAATGGGACGATTTTGTCTTTTTTTATGGCTGAGTAGTATTCCATTGTATATATATACCACATTTTCTTAATCCAATTGTCAGTCGAGGGACACTTAGGTTGCTTCCACTTCTTGGCTATGGTGAATAATGCTGCAATGAACATAGGGGTGCATAAGCCTCTTTGGATTGTTGATTTCAGGTGCGTTGGATAGATTCCCAGTAGTGGGATGGCTGGATCATAGGGCATCTCTATTTTTAATTCTTTGAGGAATCTCCATACCGTTTTCCATAGAGGCTGCACCAATTTGCATTCCCACCAGCTGTGTATGAGGGTTCCTGTTTCTCCACATCCTCTCCAACATTTGTTGTTTTTTGTCTTGGTCATTATAGCCATTCTAACGGGCGTGAGGTGGTATCTTAGTGTTGTTTTGATTTGCATTTCCCTGATGATTAGTGATGTTGAGCATCTTTTCATGTGCCTATTGGCCATCTGTATATCTTCCTTGGAGAAGTGTCTGTTCATTTCCTCTGCCCATTTTTTGATCGGGTTGTTTGTTTTTTTGTTGTTCAATTGTGTGAGTTCTTTATATATTATGGAGATCAACCCCTTGTCAGATGTATGTTTTGCAAATATTCTCTCCCAGCTGGTTGGTTGTTTGTTCATCTTGATTCTGGTTTCATTTGTCTTATAAAAGCTCTTTAGTCTGATAAAGTCCCACTTGTTTATTTTTTCTTTAGTTTCCCTAGTCTGGGTAGGCATGTCATCCGAAAAGATTCCTTTAAAACCAATGTCAAATAGTGTGTTGCCTATATTTTCTTCTATGAGTTTTATAGTTTCAGGTCTCACCTTCAGGTCTTTGATCCATTTTGAGTTAATTTTTGTGAATGGCGATAGCACATGGTCCACTTTCATTCTTTTGCATGTGGCTGTCCAGTTTTCCCAACACCATTTATTGAAGAGACTTTCCTTTCTCCATTGCATGTTCTTAGCACCTTTGTCGAAAATTAGCTGTCCGTATATGTGTGGTTTTATTTCTGGGCTTTCAATTCTGTTCCATTGATCTGTGTGTCTGTTTTTGTACCAGTACCATGCTGTTTTGATTACTATTGCTTTGTAGTATGTTTTGAAGTCAGGAATTGTGATGCCTCCTGCTTTGTTCTTTTTCTTTAGGATTTCTTTAGCTATTCGGGGTCTTTTGTTGCCCCATATAAATTTTAGTATTCTTTTTTCTATTTCTGTGAAGAATGTCATTGGGATTCTGATTGGGATTGCATTGAATCTGTAGATTGCTTTAGGTAATATAGATATTTTAACTATGTTTATTCTTCCAATCCACGTGCATGGGATATCTTTCCATTTCTTTACGTCATCGTGGATTTCCCTCAATAATGTCTTGTAGTTCTCATTGTATAGGTCCTTCACCTCCTTGGTAAGATTTATTCCTAGGTATTTTATTCTTTTTGATGCAATTGTAAATGGTATTATCTTTTTGAGCTCTCTTTCTGTTAGTTCATTATTAGCATATAGAAATGCAACTGATTTTTGTAGATTGATTTTGTACCCTGCAACTTTGCTGTAGTTGTTGATTGTTTCTAACAGTTTTCCAACAGATTCTTTAGGGTTTTCTATATATACAATCATGTCATCTGCAAATAGTGAGAGTTTCACTTCTTCGTTACCTATTTGGATTCCTTTTATTCCTTTTTCTTGCCTAATTGCTCTGGCCAAAACCTCCAGTACTATGTTGAACAGGAGTGGTGAGAGTGGGCAGCCCTGCCTCGTTCCTGTTCTCAGAGGAATGGCTTTCAGTCTTTCCCCGTTGAGTATGATGTTAGCTGTGGGTTTGTCATATATGGCCTTTATTATGTTGAGGTACTTTCCTTCTATTCCCATTTTATTGAGAGTTTTTATCATAAATGGATGTTGTATCTTGTCAAATGCCTTCTCTGCGTCTATTGAGACGATCATGTGGTTTTTATTCTTTGTTTTGTTGATGTGATGTATCACGTTGATTGATTTGCGGATGTTGAACCATCCCTGCGTCTCTGGTATAAATCCCACTTGATCATGGTGTATGATCTTTTTAATATATTGTTGTATTCGGTTTGCCAATATTTTGTTGAGGATTTTTGCATCAATGTTCATCAGCGATATTGGCCTGTAATTTTCTTTCTTTGTATTGTCTTTGTCTGGTTTCGGTATCAGGGTGATGTTGGCCTCATAGAATGATTCAGGAAGTGTTCCATCTTCCTCTATTTTTTGGAATAGTTTGAGGAGGATGGGTATTAAATCTTCTTTGAATGTTTGGTAAAATTCACTGGAGAAGCCATCTGGTCCTGGACTTTTATTTTTTGGGAGGTTTTTGATTACTATTTCAATCTCTTTACTTGTGATTGGTCTATTCAGATTCTCCATTTCTTCTTGGTTCAATTTTGGGAGGTTGTATAAGTCTAAGAATTTATCCATTTCTTCTAGATTGTCCAATTTGTTGGCATATAATTTCTCATAGTATTCTCTTATAATCCTCTGTATTTCCATGGTATCCGTTGTAATTTCTCCTCTTTCATTTCTAATTTTATTTACTTGAGCCTTTTCTCTTTTTTTCTTAGTTAGCCTGGCTAAGGGTTTGTCTATTTTGTTTATCTTCTCGAAGAACCAACTCTTTGTTTCATTAATCCTTTCTACTGTTTTTTTGGTCTCAATATCATTTATTTCTGCTCTGATTTTTATTATTTCTCTCCTTCTGCTGGCTTTGGGCTTTTTTTGTTCTTCTTTTTCTAGTTCTGTTAGGTGTAATTTAAGGTTGTCTATTAGGGCTTTTTCTTGTTTGTTAAGGTGGGCTTGTATCGCTATGAGTTTCCCTCTCAGGACCGCTTTTGCTGCGTCCCATATGGTTTGATATGGCATGTTATCATTTTCGTTTGTTTCCAGATAGTTTCTGATTTCTCCTTTAATTTCATCAATGATCCATTGGTTGTTCAGTAGCATGTTGTTTAATCTCCACATTTTTGTCACTTTCCCAGTTTTTTTTTCCTGGTTTATTTCCAGTTTCATAGCCTTATGGTCTGAAAAGATGCTTGTTATGATTTCAATCTTCTTAAATTTATTGAGGCTTGCTTTGTTTCCCAACATATGGTCTATCCTAGAGAATGTTCCATGCGCGCTTGAGAAGAATGTGTAGTCAGCTGTTTTTGGGTGGAGTGCTCTGTATATGTCTACTAGGTCCATCTCGTCCAGTTTTTCATTTAAGTCTAATATTTCTTTATTAACTTTTTGTCTGGATGATCTATCCATTGCTGTAAGTGGGGTGTTAAGATCCCCTACTATTATTGTGTTGTTGTTGATTTCTCCTTTTAGGTTTGTTAATAGTTGTTTTATGTACATTGGTGCTCCTATGTTGGGTGCATATATATTTATAAGTGATATGTCTTCTTGATGGAGTGTCCCTTTTATCATTATATATTTCCCTTCTTTGTCTTTCTTAACCTGTTTTATCTTGAAGTCTACTTTGTCTGATATGAGTATGGCAACACCTGCTTTCTTTTGTTTGCCATTAGCTTGGAGTATTGTCTTCCATCCTTTCACTCTGAGCCTGTGCTTGTCTTTAGTGCTAAGATGTGTTTCCTGAAGGCAGCATATTGTTGGGTCTTGCTTTTTAATCCATCCTGCCACTCTGTATCTTTTGATTGGAGAGTTCAATCCATTTACATTTAGGGTAATTATTGAAATATGAGGGTTGAATGTTGCTGTTTTGTCACTTATTTTCTGGTTCTTTTGCATTTCCTTTGTTTCTTGTCCCATTTGTTTTGGACTGCCAATTCTGTTTGGTTGTTCTGTCTTATGATTCTTCTAGTTTTCTCTTTGTTTATCATATGTGGTTTTAATTTGATTATTTGTTTAGTGGTTACCTTGAGGTTTGGGCGAAAAATCTTCTGTATGAGATAGTCCATTATCTGATAGCCTCCTATTTCCTTATACTAAGTCAATTCAGTCACTTTCCTCTTCCCCTTCTAAGTTGCTCTTGTTATACCTTATTCTATCTTGTGTTGTGGCTGTGTGTTTACAGTGATGAGGTTAAATTTATTTTTGGTGAATTTCTTCCTTTGATCTTTGAGTTTAGTATTTAAGTGGTTGCTAACCTATTCCGGTAAAGATCTACTATTTCTCTGATTTTGTCTACCTACTTTTCTCCTTACTCCAAGCTTTGTGTTCCCTTTCTCTTCTTGTTTTCAGGCCTGAGGGCCTTCTTGAGTATTTCTTGTAGTGGGGGTCTCGTGGCCATGAACTCCCTTAGCTTTTGTTTATCTGGGAGAGTTACTATTTCTCCATCATATTTGAAGGATATTTTTGCTGGATAGAGTATTCTTGGCTGAAAGTTTTTGTCTTTTAGTATTTTGAATATATCATTCCAGTCTCTTCTAGCCTGAAAAGTTTCTGTTGAGAAATCCGCTGAGAGCCTGATGGGAGTTCCTTTGTACGTTATTTTTTGTTTTTGTCTAGCTGCCCTTAATATTGTTTCTTTGTCGTTGACCCTGGCTAGCCTTACCACTAGGTGTCGTGGTGAAGGCCTTTGTCTGTTAATATATATAGGAGTCCTGTTGGCTTCGCTTACTGGTATTTCCTGCTCCTTCCCCAGATTTGGGAAATTTTCAGCTATTATTTCCTTGAATAGGCTCTCTGTTCCTCTTTGCCTCTCCTCTCCCTCAGGAATACCTATAATTCTTATGTTACATTTTCTAATAGAGTCCGATATTTCTCGGAGTCTTTCTTCATTTCTTTTTAGTCTTAGTTCTCTCTCTTCTTCCATCTGGAGTATATCTGTATTCCTATCCTCTAAAGTACTAATTCTTTCCTCCATATTGTCAGCTCTGTTCTTTAAAGATTCCAAATTCTCCTTTATCTCCTCCATTGTGTTCTTCATCTCCATCAGCCCTGATAGGTTTTTCTTTATGATTTCAATCTCTTTTGTGAAGAAACTCCTAATCTCATTTAATTGTTTGTCTGTGTTGTCTCGTATTTCGTTGAGTGTTTTTATGATAGCTATTTTGAAATCTCTGTCATTTAGTTTATGGATTTCTGTGTCTTCGGGGTTGATTTCTGGGTGCTTGTCATTTTGTTTCTGGTCTGGTGATTTCATATATTTTTGCATTGTGGTTCCTGTGTTGGTTTTGATTTTCCTCATCCTGGAAGTCTCTGGTTGCAATTTCCACCTGCCGCCACTGTCTGGTGGTAAAGGGCTGTGTAGTCTAAGCCCCCTGCGCTCTGCCCCAGTTTTTCTGCTGCGATCCGCAGTTTTGTTTTGTTTTGTTTTGTTTCTTTTCCCCACTGCGATCCACGGGTCCAGTCCAGTTTATTCAGGTCTGCCTCGGACCGCTAGATCTGGTCGAGCTGCAGACTCCGGGTTGCGGGGAGGGGGGAGCTCTCTCTTTTGCCCTCTGGGTCCCTGACGTGGGAGGCTTCTCGTTTGCCCCTCTTTATCCGCTCTCTGGGTTGCTCAGATGTTGATGGTAGCCCTGTGGCTCCTCTGAGCCCTCTGTGCGGGAGTTTCCCACTGGCTGAGAGAGCCCGAAGAGCTACAGTTTCCCGCCGAGGGCCGCCCCTCCCCCCTCTCTGGGAGCCGCGCGGACCGGATGGCTGATCTGATGGGGAGGGAGCGGAGTTCTCCTTACCTCTCCCCACTTCCTCCGGGGGCCCAGCACGTTCCGCTCTCAGATGTGCGGCAGTATGGATCCCTCCGCTCCAGCTTTTGACTGTCTGGGATTCCGTTGTTGGTCTGTGGCTGTTACTTTTGTTGTATTTTGTGGGGGAAGAATTCACGGGAAAGCTCACTCCGCCATGATGCTGACGTCACTCGAGATGCAGTCTGATTAACTCCACAGTCAGATGGTCAAGAGACTGGAGTAAGACAGATTGATTTCAAGGAATTAGGAAAACCTGAAACTGAAGAGGGTCTCGCCTTAACACCAAGGCTCTGTTTAAGTGTGGGATCACTTAATCCCACCAACCCAAAACAAATGAAAGCTCACTTGGGAACAGCAAAAAAGCCTAATTCGCTAAAGAGATGGGCCATGGTAAGAAACAAAAGTGTCTGTTCTCAATTACCTGTCCCACGAAAAATAGGTTCCCTCAAATTAGAACTGATTGAAATAGACTTCTGTTAGAATAATGGAGCAGCTAAATTTCTCCACAAGAAAACTTTTCAATTTCCTTTTAGAAATTAGAGGCTTGTAAATTAAGTATTTACATTAGGAAATTACAACCACAGTCTACTCTCTGAGACTAAAAGAATTCTTAATTCTACTGCCCATTAGGAGTAGAGAAAGAAAATGTGAAAAAACCAAGTCTCAGAATGGTAAAGCTGAATGGGAATAGATGAAGTGATTCTCATTCCTTCCCATCTTTATTCAGATAGAGGTAAATGGCTACCACAAGTCACCCAGGAAATCAGTCTAAAAGCAAAGACACAACCTAGGGTCCTGATACTCGGAGCAGGACCTTCCTTCTATACCATGTCCATTTGATTGAGATAAAAAATACACCATTGTAGATGAGAAAATATTTTCAGGATCACCCACCGAATAACAAAAGCATATAGACTTATACTGTTGAGGAGGACCCAACGCATCAACTCAGCCAGGCCTTATTTCCCAGCAGGTGAACCCACAACTGCCTAAAGTCGTTTCTGGGGCTGGGGCATCCACAGTGTCTATGGACATTCTTTTTTTTTTTTTAATTTTATTTATTTTATTTTTTTCCCCCAAAGCCCCAGTAGATAGTTGTATGTCATAGCTGCACATCCTTCTAGTTGCTGTATGTGGGACACGGCCTCAGCATGGCCGGACAAGTGGTGCGTTGGTGGGCGCCCGGGATCTGAACCGGGGCCGCCAGCAGCGTAGCGTGTGCACTTAACCGCTAAGCCACTGGGCCGGCCCTCTATGGACATTCTGTATCGAGTAAGTACTTGATACCTTTTGTGTTTGAGACTAGCCCAAATCTCACAATGCAATTCAAGTTACTCTGTGTTGCTTTAAATCCTGGGGCAGATGAAGAACAGCTGATGAGGGCCTGTGCTATAAGCTGTCACATGCTAAGGCACATGGAAGCCTTCCATTTTTTTCATTTCCATACTAAGTAATCCAAGTGCTTTTGCCCAAAGCCTTATTTTTCATTCCTTGTGCAATTTAGATTTCTTTCTTTAGACAGCTTCAGTGTCTCCAGTTCATTTTCCAGTTGGATAATTTCTTTAATTTACTGAGATCACTCTGAATCCTTGCCTGTTATCCAAAAGGGATGCTAATAAAAATAATAATCCTAGTGGTTAATAATTACTGTGAGATGACTACACGCGCCACTGAACCAAGCACTTTCCCCAAGTGGCAGGATAACTTGGGATATTTGCTGCTGGAAGAGACTCAAAAGAATGACCAATGTCTTTCCCTCCACTATTCCAAGAAGAGAGTCACACAACCCTATTTTGAGACTGAATCCTCCTCTCCATGGGTATTATTGCCTTTGGAGCTTCTGAGCTGAAAACAGAAGTTGTCAAGTCCTGGAAGACACCTCCTCAGCCAGGTTTTGGCTTGGGAATCTGGTGGATTGAGAGCAGCTGGTGGAAACAGGAGGTGGGAGTTGCTAGGCTCATCCCCCAGATGGGTTGAGGATGTGTCTAATGGAGCATGGCTGTGGGGTGTGCATGGATGGAGACGAGCACTGGGATCTGAGACCTTGAAGCAGAGGTGGGGATCTTGAGGCTGAGCCTGGGGTCAGCAGGGCAGGACCTCTGCGGGAGCATCTCTGAGCTGGCTGGAGCATCCGAGCCCAGCAGACCCAGGAGGCATCGGCCAGGCAGCAGCACCAGGACAGAGGAATTGCTACCACCAGAGAATAAGGACAAGTCCTCTTCCGTATTTCCCAGGCGCTGGCTGAATCTCCTGGGTTTTTGTATCAACCTAGGGAGGAAGGGCTCCTCCAAATGTAACAGATTGAACTCTTGATAGTCTTTTGAGTAGGTGCTCAACCCCAGATTTAGTTTGATTGAGGACAAAAAATTGATGTTTTGTTGCATAGGAGGGTGAGGAGCAAGTCCTTACACAGACCTTCTCTAATTTCATACTCACAAGAGCCACACTGGGCTCCAGCATTAGCAGCTCTCCACCTCACTGTACAGATGAGGACCAGGGAGGTTATGTAACTTGCCCAAGGTCACACACACGCTGCAAAGCAGCCCAGTTCTGCCTGATTCCAGAACCCATGATCCTTATCATAGTGCAGATGACATGGGCTATTCTGTAAAAGATTTCACTTTACAAATAGTTATATATATATTTTTGTGTGTGTGAGGAAGATCAGCCCTGAGCTAACATCTGCCAATCCTCCTCTTTTGCTGAGGAAGACTGGCCCTGGGCTAATAGCCATGCCCATCTTCCTCCATGTTATATGGGAGGCTGCCACAGCATGGCTTGACAAGCGGTGCATAGGTGCGCGCCCGGGATCCGAACCGGTGAACCCCGGGCTGCCGCAGCAGAGCGCGGGCACTTAACCGCTTGCGCCACCGGGCCGGCCCCCAAATAATTATATATTAACTCCACCATCCAAATCTGGAGAACGAAATTGAGGTTAATTTAATTATATGTATTCTTGTGCCATGTCAGTTTTTTAAAATTACATAAAAATTCTAGCATAGAGTCCTTAACATGTACAAAAATTTTAAGTTAAGAAAATTAATTTTCAGTCTGGAGCTGTTCACTAAATGTCTTCGTGAGGAATGTGACACCTCAGTTAAGTATTCACCAAGCAACTATGACATGCCAGCACTGTACCAGGCAGTCCTAATCTTTGAGGATAAAATTCAAATTCCTCAGCTTGACAAAGTCATCTCCCAGCATTATCATCCATCCCTCACCTCTCCATGTCATCTTCTCCAGCCATACTAAACTTCTCGCACGTGACACTTACACTGGCAAATCTATGACAGCACGTACTCTCCCCAAACTGTAATTTGTTTGCGGGACTGTATCACCTCCCAGCCTCCAAGTTAAAGGAAAGGAGGGACGATATTTTCATTTCTATATCACTATACCTAGCTCAGTGCCTAGCACACAATATTGAGAAACTATTCATGGAATGGATGAAAGAAAAACTGAATAAAATTAGAATTTTAAAATTACTTGGTTTGTTTCCCATATTTCCTAGGCTAACCTCTTACCCTGTCTTCCCCCAAACAGCAGAATTCATGTTATCAGTCTTTCAGCACCACTAACCTGACCCAGCAATTCTGGCTGAGAGCAAGAGGAAGGGTATAATAAACAGAAGGCAGGATAGCTGCCAGCTCAAAGTCTGCATTTCCAGGCAAAAACACGTCAATGTATTTGCAAACACTGGGTATATATATTCCAAGGGATGCAAATGGATCACAGCCTTTGGCAACAAGTCTACTTTGCCTTAAAGCACACCTCTTAGTAACAAGGTTGGGAAAGCCAGAAATTCCCGTATATAAATAATTGATCAAAACTTGTATGAGAATTTGACTAAGACAACACCAAACTCCTGAAAACCTGTCAAGGAGATTATTTAACTACAGAAAGTCAATGATTAAATTTAGCAGTAAGAGTTGGATTTAGCTTTAAAAGACAAAAAAAAAGCCACTAATTTAAATTTCAGATCATTGTTGAATACCCAGAATTGAATAATATTATAAAAAGGAAGAAACAAGCGAAACTCTTAGCACTGCGATTGATAACTCTTTTGTGGACACAGAAGGCCTAAATATGCTGAAAGGGGAGATAGCGTAGATAGCCAAGTACCACAATCACAGAGGGAGAGCGATACAGAGGGAGAGCCAATGAGAGAAGAAAAGGGGCTTAAGATCAGCCAGCCCAATGTATGAGGCTTGCTCAGGCTGAGAGTCATCCTCTGGTTATTTCAGGTGAGAAGTTATCATAAGGATAAACAGGGACATCTGGCCTCCCGATTCAGGACACAAGATGAAGTTACTGCAAGTCTGAGATCAGCTCTACCGATCCAACGGCATTGCCCGACAAGCTACCACTGTTTCCCTGCCTCTGCCAGTTTGGGGGCAGTTAGTTACTTTCTTCTCCTTTCTCCACTAGCACTACCTCCTCTCTACATTATGGCTTTGCTTAATTCATGGCTTCTTTTGGGTCTCTGCTTTTCTAGCAACTCTCCCTGCTTACACTGTGTCTTGACTCAAATTTGCAGTAACAGAGATTCTGACTGGGTCAGCAAGTCACCGTCAAGGGTAGAGTGCCTCCGCTGGGCAAAGCTCCTGTGCCAGCCGGTCTCACAGGTTACTTGCAGGCTCATAAAATGGCTGGCTGTTGTAGGGCACAGCACCAATCCCTGGCCCATTCAGCTGTGGCCGAGAGGGAAAAATGATCGAGTCCAACAAAGGTTGATGAACACGAAGAAGCAACTTCCTGCTTTGCTCAGATGAGGGCCAGGCACGGCAAGCCCTCACAGTGCTGTCTAGTATACAATGGTTCCATTCAACCCACAAACCTTAAATAGTGCTCTCATACTCTGGATTCAAGCACCTCTCATTGAAATCCAGATGGTTTTTAACACAAAATCGGGAAAGGAGAAGATTAAAGATGATAGCAGGGGAAGACTGAGGGGGTATCCTATATAGGAGGCAGGGACAGAATCCTGAGCACTGATGGCGAGCTGGCCTCAGAGAGCAATATCCACAGAGCTGAAGGAGGTAGAAGGCGACAGCATTCGCACATGACTTGTATCTTTTCAGTCAAGTTAGAGAAACAAATGCCAATAACTATAGGATGAGAGGGTTTAGGAGTTTGAGGATGATAAAGGAGGTTTGGAAGAGCCATTGTAGGGAACATACAAATGGACAAGAGATTGATCAAAACAACATTGCCAAATATAAGACTCAGAGGTTCCAGTAATATCTTGATAAGCGTGATGTGCAGAAAGTCAAGATGTTCTCCAGCAACTCAAAGCATGAACAGTGAGCAGACAACTTAAGGTTGAGCGTTGAGACCAGGCAGAAGATAAAGAGACTCATTTATATGAGACTTTTTATCTCATATAAATGAGACAGAGATCTAACACTGAAAAGATATGAATGGAATATGCACCTGACAATTGAGCAAAATTGTTCATAATTGGATATAATATGCAGGCTTACAAAAGAATGAGAAAACTTCCCTTCACATTTTAGCCTGCCTGCTTACGAAGAACAGGAATTAAACGTCAACTCCTTGTAAAAATTCATGTATGATAATTTATACAAAGCATGATTCTTAATTATGTCTCACATTTGGCGGGGATGCATGTATCTTATGTGATATGAATGGTTTAGCTTGGAAATTTTTAATTGTCCTAGGCCATTACTTATTTGAAGGAGGAAGAGAACCAATCTTTCTGCACAACTAATACAAGTCAGTTCCGGGGCTAGGTGCTTACATATGTTATCTCAGTAAACCTCCTAATAGCCCTGTAAGATAGGTATTACTGTCAGTACCAAACAGCTGAGAAAACCAAAGCTCATAGAGGTTGAGTAATTTGCCCAAGATTGTAAAACAAGTCTGACTCCAAAGCATATCTTCTTTCCAACAGGCCACAATGCAGAGTTGAACAGAGAGATGTCAAACAAATTCTGACTGTTGCCTATTGCCAAGGCTTATTAGTTTACATAGGGCCTCACTACAAATACGGACAGATAATTTATCAGTATCTTCTCTCCAGAATATTTTCTTATGATTAAGTATTTTGATTAGTCAAGAGGTACAGAGACTATTAAAGAATATACCTCCTAAGGGAATAAAGGAGAGTGTGGGTTCTATCATTAACTAACTGGTTGTGCAACCTTGGGTGAGCTTCTTAACCTCTTTTGTGGCCTGTTTTTTTTTTTCAATCTGGTAAAATGAGGACTTTGAACTACGTGGTGTCAAAGGTCCTATTTGACTCCATTCATTCATTCAGTAAATAGATCGAGATTTTTCTATGCATCAGGCACCGATTCATGTGCTGAGAATACAGTGGTGAATGCAGTTAAAATCTCATGGCATTTACATTCTATAAAATTCTTGATCTTAAGACAGTAATTCTCAAGGTGGTGAGGAGTGACAAGTGGGACAAATTTCCCAAATTGCTTAGGGAATACTTTTTTGAAAGTATACTGTGCAACCTCCTAGATCAGCAGTCTACTCCCCAGGGAGTAAGCACTGTGGAGAGCTACTGATAAGCACTCATATACCCTTCATACAGGCTTGGCAGAAAAAAGGTTCAGAATTAGTCTTCTGAGTGATATGGCAAATTAAAGAGGTGCCAGTCATATTGCTCTATTTGGAAATCTGAAGGGAGATTCATTCAAAGAGCCAATTCAGAGCTTAAAGTAAGGGCCGGCCCTGGGCCTTAGCAGTTAAGTTCCCATGCTCCGCTACTGGCGGCCTGGGTTCGGATCCTGGGCGTGCACCGATGCACCGCTTCTCTGGCCATGCTGAGGCTGCGTCCCACATACAGCAACTAGAAGGATGTGCAACTATGACATACAACTATCTACTGGGGCTTTGGGGAAAAAAAAAAGGAGGAGGATTGGCAATAGATGTTAGCTCAGAGCCGGTCTTCCTCAGCAAAAAGAGGAGGATTAGCACAGATGTTAGTTCAGGGCTATCTTCTTCACACACACACAAAAAAGAGCTTAAAGTAAGTTTGAAAATGCACTTGAATTAATAGTCACTGATTAATTTAAACCGTATGAACACTTGTACCAATCAGATAACAGAAATATTAGAATGCTTACCCATCTTATTGTTAACCATACTCTCTCGTGCTGAATTATGTGGCAAAATCATTCGATTAAAAACACTACTATCTCCCTGACAGAGTTTTAATATCCCAGGCTAAAGCCACTGTTCTGTATTTAAATACAAATAAGCAAACAAACATTAATGATGTCATAGCATTTTGGTGATGAAAGACCTGTGTATGTATTATTTATTATTCTTTCATGTTCTGAGAATCATAACAAATCTGAAACGTTGGGAAGTTTTAAAAAATTTATTTCCATTCCCCTGAAATCTAACAGTTATAACCAAAGTTTATGCTACAGTAAACACAAAATTACCATAGAAATGTATATGACTTAAAGATTAAAAAAAAACACCTCCAGTTTAACACTGTCAGTCACAGAATGTTTTATTTTAAAGTTGCTGTTCAAACTTTCAAATACAACACAGGTGGCAAAGAAACCACAGTTAACACACCACATCTGCCACAATTCTATCTCTGAACTGCCTTTTCTATATTATGTCATATGTTACAATTTCTTTCCATTTCTTACTTTCATGGTATTCTTAAAGGCAGCAATGTCATTTTTTCTGCTTTGAAAACAATTCCATTTATGTCCTGAAATTGCTTAAAATGACCACTTTTTCCTATTAGTACTCTATTGCTGCCCACATTAGTGACATAATTCAACATATTATTAATAAGTTGAGAGGTATACTGTACTCAATAAACCAACTCCCAACTCTAAGTTAAAATGAACTTCAATCCAAAACAAGCATTTTCATAAATCAGTATACTCAGCTACTTTTCTCAAAAATATTTCCATTCTTAAATAAGTTTTTTTGTGAGATACAATAGTTTCATCTTTTATTCCTAACAGAACTCATGCTGTACGTTTTTTCTCAAAATATATTTGATATATTCTGTGCAAAATGTTAAGTTCTGTATAGGTATGTACCTTATTTTGAAAAAGTTTATAAAATATAATTCCTAAAAACAACCTCAACATTAGACAATAGAGGAAGAAGAAAAGTATCAGACAAAGCCTAAGTTTTCACATGAGAAAATAAGTATGTACTTAAAGCTCCAGTAACACATTCCTTGAAAAAACTCAGAATGCACTTTGGTCATCATGAAACATTAGAACATAGGCAAATAAAACAAAATGCTTCTGCTGTTTTCTACAGAAAGAAAACATAGTATACAATGAGGCTGAATGGAGGCTGATCAAAAGGAATGGTGAGAGCAAAGCTCTGTTACAACGTGGCTCTGTTCCCTACACATTCCTGACCGTAAGATTATGATTCAGGAATTACAACTGCACCAGTCAAATAAACCACTTACAATTAATTATTTTAAATTCCCTAAAACATAGTAAAAACCTGAGGATATTCAACATGATACATCTTGCACCAAAAAAATTCTAGATTGTTTCAAATAAATTCTTTGTTTTAGAAACTAGCCACCCAGTTTAAAAAAAAATTACAAAAACATTTCACGTTTCATGTAATTCCTAAAATATTCTTGATTGTACAAATATAACAACTTAAAATCAAGGCCCGATGTAAGATACCATCATATTCGCCCTATTTACCCAACATGCCAACATAAGTTCTCATTTCGACACCTGGCAAATTATTTGGGGGTGGGGAAATGGGGGTTAACTTTCCGGGTTAAAAGCATCTAAAATAGCCCTTATATAACAGGAGGAGAGTGTGATGGATGTACCAGATTAAGTTTAGAGGACAGAATTTGCAAGCTGAAGTTGTCTTTTCCGAAAATTTCAATATAGTTTTATAACTAGCAATCAGAGAAGTACTTTATTGGTTCATAACCTTATTCTTAAGTTGTTCATCTGAGTGTGGTATGAATAGCATAACTATAGTGTACCATGGGGATAAATTATTCTACTTGAGTAAACATAATGTACTTTAGTAATATCAATAGGCACTTCACTTGTGAGATGAGTATATACCTCACTCCAAAGGATACCACATCATGCCCTAGTATACTATAACACAGCCCATATAAAGATACGCATTAAAAGTAACAATTTCAAAAAGTGCACATTTTGAGCATGCACAGTTGGAGCTGTGCAAACAGCCCAGTGTTTCAAATAAATACAATTATTACTAGTTAATTTTTATCAAAATATCTTACAGTATGGTAACCATTTACAATTATTGCTCTATTAAGAGTTTTTTCATCAAAGAGCACTTGTTGACCTGTTATGTAATACCATATATATTAATACTGAAGGGTGCTTAAACCGCAGCTTAATCAGCATAGATCCTGGCACTGCTCCAAGATAATTCAAGAGAAACCCTGACTGAATCTTGATTTACTGAAGAAAATGCTTTACGTGTTTAGCTGAGTCCAACGCAATATTCCAAAGTTAAAGAAGTCTTCCTCAAGTAAGGCAAGTTCACGGCGTTGATGGAGAAACAGTGCTGAGCAATGGCTTCTATTCTCATGATTTGTTATTTGTCAATTATTTATGAGCAATTACCAGGATCTCAAGTATCTTGATATCAGTTGTATCACCCTTTCAACAATTAAGTACATCAATGCTACAAATAAAATATAAAGACTAAAATAAATGTAAAAAACAGTGAACAAGAAAAATAAATATAAGAATTGCACAAGACAGTCTGATGTAAACACTTCCATTCCCAGCTGAGACTCCTGAGGCAGAGTCAGTGGCAGCTTCCAGGCAGCTTAGTCAGTACTCCTATCCTGGACAAGAGGCTACCTCTTCTTCCCTCTGAGCTGTCATGATTTAATCTTCCACAGCTAGTGAAAAAGCCAGAGAAGTATTGACCATTAGAGCCAGTTTTAATATCGCAACTTATTAAATTATATCACTAATACTATTTTTATCTAAATTTCATTCAGAAACAAGTGCAGATTCTACTATTTCAAATTCCTTTATCCTTTCATTTTCAAGAAGAATTCACCTTAAACAAATAAAAAAATGAAAATCAGATTTCTCTTGCTTTCTTTTACTGGGAAGTGGCAATATACATACACTACTTGTTTAATAGGAATATTTTACACCTTATTCACTAATAGCTGTGCATAATGTTGGAGGATGTTTGCATTGCTGTATAGATAAATAATATAACTTTTGGCCAAAAATAGAAATAGGGATCTTCTTTTTCTTTTTTTATCATCCAAATTAGATTCAGATTACATGAGTAAAAATAAATACCTCCACTTATCCTCCACAAGAGTCCTATTTGCAATGAATACTGTTCCAAATTAGGAGTTCTATCAGTATTACAAACCGAGAATATCTATCATTCTTTGAAATTAAATGTGAAATTATTTTCACTACTTATATACGATATAATCAAAATGACTCCATTACTGCGCAAGTGAGATCTCAAAAGAGTGCTAGGGTAAAATAAATGTCACAAAAATGTGATAGGGCGCCAAAAAATAAAAACACCTGCAAGCTCTTACCTTTAAATTAAATCCAAGCAAGTCACTGATAACACCAGAAACGGCTGACAGGATGACAACCTGGGTGATGTTATAAAGCAGTGGATTCATTGTAAGCCCATATAATCTAAAGGGACTGTCCAATTCCTAGCAGAAGAGGAAAAACCATGAGCTCAGATTCATTAAGAATTATCAGTTAAACTAATTCAGGGCAATATATAATGAGGATTTTTAAAAACAGTTTCAAAAAACAGTTACAAATCATGGATAGTTTTAGAAAGGATAAACTTGGTTAAATTTGAAATAAGTAAATATAGTTTTAACTTTTTTAGGAGAAAGTGACTTCCTTTAAAGGAACTCTGTAACCTAAATTTGTAACTCCAATTTCTGTCCCAAATGAATGACTAGTAAAGTACTGGTCTAGCACCTACAAGAAGGTTTAAGAACATTTTTTAGTATAAGAACAGAAACTGAAAAAGAACAGTATCTTTTTGCAGAAGAATTAGAAATTTAATTAGCCAAATTTTCTGCCAATATTAGTACATATGTAAAAATTCCCCTTTGAGACAATTAATTTTCAAATACATGGATTAATTGATTCAAACATTTACAATATCTTTTTTTTTTTTTGGCGAGGAAGATTGGCCCTGAGCTAACATTTGTGCCCATCTTCCTCTATTTTGTATGTAGGATGCTGCCACAGCATGGCTTGATGAGTGGTGCATACGTCCACATCTGGGATCTGAACCTACGGACCCCAGGCTGCCAAAGCAGAGTGTGTGAACTTAACCACTCACTACACCACTGGGCTGGCCCCTGATTCAAACATTTAGAGTTCTATTATATGCCAGGCCCTGTGCTAGGCTCTGGGAAGTTAAGATTTGGGCTGAAGGACCTTACAGTCTAATAGACATGCAAATAAATAATTCAACTATAAGAGTCTCATAAGGAGGTATGTATAAAAGGCAGAGGGCCATAGAGGAAGGTGCTCCTGAAACTCACTGGGTGGGGAGAGCAGGTAGTCTATAAGACACACGAGAGCATGGCACCTGTGAATTGCTATGGGTCGCTCAGCATGGTCAGAGCCCAAGGGCAAGGGAAGAGGTACTGTGAATTGACAAAACTGGCTACTTAGGTAAGGGTCATTCTTCAGGCAGACTGGACTGACAGACTGGCACTGAGGGAACTGAATTGGGCAGTAGTATACCAGATGTGCATGTGAGAAGGATCCCCGGGTCAGCAATGAGGAAGACGGATTAGAGCGCAGCAAGGCCAGAAGCAGGGAGGCCTGCGAGTTCAGGGTATCAAAAGCTCAAGTGAGAGAGAAGGAGGGCCTGACTCAGGGCAGTATTGATAGGGAAAAGGGGATGCACTGGAAGGTATTTGAGAGGTTGAATTAATGGGCTTGAGGTTTTCTTGGCTGTGAAGAGTGAGAGAGAAGGAGCAATCTATATTAAGTCCCGGGTTTCTGACTAGAAGACTATGTATGATCAGAAAGATCACACTGTTGTGCTTTGTATTCTAGTTATTTTTATATTTCTCTCTACTCTGCGATTGAAGCTGCTCCTAAGTCTCATCTTTGTAGCCTCCTCCTGTCTAGCATGGTGCCCACACTCTCAGCATACTCAACATATATGTATCAAACAAACCCACCCACCTCCTCTGAATGCTTTCAATGTCTAATATACTATAAGGTGCAGTCTATACCCAATTCATACTTTCTGGTTGACTGAAGAATTAACCATAACACTGAGACACAACTAATTTCACACCATTCTCTGAACGCTTACCAATGACTCTAAGAATTATATTCAATTTGTTACAGAAATTGAGATTTAAAAAAAATCTTCCTTTTAAAAAGGAAAAGCATTACTAAAACTGCAAAGTAGTGATAAAAATATTTTATTAACTTACCTCCAAAGAGTTATTACGAGATCAGATATGCTGAAATTATATTCTTTTTAATTGTTACCAAAAATTATTAAAAAATTTAAATGTTTATTGGTGATATACATTTATTGTAATGATTATGTATTACTATTTTTTAAGCTAACTCAGGCCAAGCAGAAGACTGCTCTGAGAAACACGAAATGAAAAAATTTCCAGGGCCGGCCCCGTGGCTTAGCGGTTAAGAGCACGCGCTCCGCTGCTGGCAGCCCGGGTTCGGATCCCGGGCGCGCACTGACGCACCACATCTCCGGCCATGCTGAGGCTGCGTCCCACATACAGCAACTAGAAGGCTGTGCAACTATGATGTACAACTATCTACTGGGGCTTTGGGGGAAAAAATAAATAAATAAAATCTTTAAAAAAAAAAAAAGAAAAGAAAAAATTTCCATATTAACATCAAATCTTCTTTTTTGAAATCTATTTTGAGAGGCAAAAATTCTAGGAGGCAAAAATTTCCAAAGATGCCAACCTCTACAAATCTCTAAAATTATTAAAAGTCCTAGAATTTCAAAAGTTATTAAAATTTCAAAACTGAAATGATTTGGATTACTTTGATTAGTGTTGCAATAAGAAGGAAAATGTAAATTGCATGAAGGTGCTCAAATATAATTTGGAAACAGTTTGGATAATCATGAAAACCAAATACAAGGTAGGCTCTACAAAAGACTAAGATACAATGTCTGAACAGCGTATTCTCCACCATATCCATTTCAATTTTATTTTTACCTTTAGCAGTTTAGTAGCCAGTTTTAAAACATTATTCACTAGTGTCAGTTCCTCTTTTTTGTTAGGTTTCTTCTCCATTTTCAAGTAGAGGTTTATCTTTAATAAAAAAACGTAAATAATTAAACATACTTAAAATTATAACAAATATTCATTTTTAAAAGGAATTGAAAAATAGTCTCTAAAATATTAATGGTAGTTCTCTGGTTATTGAAATTATAGGTGATATTAAGAATGTTCTTCATACTTTACTGTATATTCCAAATTTCCTACAATAAACTTCTAGTATTTAATAATAAGAAAATAATAACTGTTATTTAAACTTTTCAAATGTAACTAAAAGCTGAAACAAGCAAGGAAAATTGGATGGCATTATTTACAAGGTGAAACACTTTAGTCCCAGAACCAAATCAGCCAGCAGAATAAATCATAACTGAGTAAAGTCGATCAGTTGGTTTGCTGGCTCCGCTCCCCTTTCCCTGTAACTGAGCTCATTTGATAGGGTTAGTGATTTTTTAAAATCAAACTTTCCCTGACAAAAATACTCAACAAGTTCATTGGCAGTAAGTTTTTTCGAATAATTCCTACAAGATGGTAAGGAAAATATTAAACAAATTCATACAAAATAAAGTTAACCATCAAAATTATTATGCTTTATTCTTTCCATTGAATAAAAATTCATACTTATTCAAATATGGCTCTGCTATACTGCAAAGCAAACGTATTCCACTACTGGTTTAAAATCCATCATTTCTATAAATGGAACTTCCTTCTTGTCAAATGAAAATGGGACACAAAAACAGTAGATCAGAGTCCAAATCTGCATCAAGGCAGAAACACTGAAGGAAGGCTCGTGTCCTAGAAAATTATAACACAAATAGTCTTAACCTAATAACACAGCTGCCTGAAAAACTTGATGTAAATGAAAACTTTTAGTTTAATATGTAGATTACAGACATTAATTTATAACATAATAAACATGCATTCTCACCTGTTCAGTAAGTAATATTGAGGTATTGCTATATTTTTTACTTGTTTCTGACCCAAGGGTAACAAATCTTAGGAGAAACAGTGTCAACGAGATGCACCAGATCACCAGTTCCCAATTGTAGTGACAATCAAAGAAGATCTCATGCACATGAAGCAACTAAAAGTGTATGTGAAAAAGGCAACATGAAGAAGCAACATCATTCAATCTCTTTCTAAAAGGAAATAACATTTTAACCTTATACAGATTGATCACGAATGTCGTATTACATTTAAAAAAGATTCCATATTTATTATGAAATATTTCAAGCACATAAAAAAGTATTGAGTATAATGTAATCAAAACCCATGGAGCTTCTACCCACTCTTGTCCGATCTTAATAACTGCAACACTTCTTTCAGATTTTTGAAAAATAAAAGATTAAAGATTCAGATTAAGCCCCTTTAAACTTTTCTTGATCATCATTCCCCTTCTTCCCCACCCCCACCGTAAGGGTAATGAATTTTGTGTTTATCTTTTCCATGCAGTTTTTATAATTTAGCTATATATATATCCTTAAACTGTGCTATTTTATATATATTTTAGAATTTACATAAATGTTATCATATTGCCCACATCACTCTTTAATTTACTTTTTACTTCCTGAACTTTGTTTTCAAGATTTATCCATGTTGAAACACTAAGCTCTAAATTCATTCATTCTAACTCCTACAAGGTATTACAGTAAAAGAATCAACCACACTGTATTGGCCTACTCTACCAATTAACATTTATTTTGTTGCCAATTTTCCTATTACAAACCATGCTGCAATAGACATTCTTTGATGCGTCTCCTTGTGCACATTTGTAAGACTTTCTCTAGGAGTTAGAATCTAGGAGTAAAATCGCTGGGTCCTTGGTTGTTCATATATTCAACTTTATTAGATATCAGTAATTTCTCTCAAACAGTTGTATGAATGTATAGTCTCGGCAGTGTATCAGAGTTCCCTTTGACCTCATTTTTGTCCACATTTGATATTATCCAACTTCTTAACACCTGCCAATCTGATGAGTATAAATTGTTTTCTTATTGTTTTAGTTGTACTTTTCCTGATTACTTAGTGAGGATGAATATGTTTTATATGCTTATTCATCACTTAGTTTCCTCTTCTGCAAGTTACCTTCTTATATCCTATATCCACTTTTTTTCTACTAGGTTGTCTGTTTTTCTTATTGATTGTAGAAGTTATTTATATATTCTGAATAACAATGCTATTTAAATCATATATTTTGCCAATATCTTTTCCCAGACTCTGTTTTGCCATTTTTGGTGTCTTTTGTAGTATTTAAAATTTTAAGGGGAGGGTGGGGGAGAAGAATAATATATGAGAAATTGCATGTGTCAGGCAAAAGTCTAAAATATTTACTATCTGGCCCTTTACAGAGGAAGTTTCCTGATCTCTGGCTTATAGGAACAAAATTGATTTTTTTTTTTGGTGAGGAAGATCAGCCCTGAGCAAACATCCATGCCAATCCCTCTCTTTTTGCTGAGGAAGACCGGCCCTGAGCTAACATCTATTGCCCATTCTCCTCCTTTTTTTTTTTTTTCCCCCTTTTTCTCCCCAAAGCCCCAGTAGATAGTCGTATGTTATACTTGCACACCCTGCTAGTTGCTGTATGTGGGACGCCGCCTCAGCATGGCCCGACAAGCGGTGGGTCGGTGCACGCCTGTGATCCGAACTCGGGCCGCCAGTAGCGGAGCACACACACTTAACCACTAAGCAACAGGGCCGGCCCCCCAAAACTGATTTTTTAATGTTGATTTTGTATCCACTTTTGTTGATCTTGATCTTCTAAAACATGTATCATATTTTTAATAATTTGTAAAAGTCACTGGGATGTTCTATAAAGATAATCATATAGTTTATAATTTTGTTTTTTCCTTTCCAATCTTTACACCATTTATTTCTTTTTCCTGTCTTCACTGGTTAGTACCCTCCATCAAAATGCTGATCAGAGGGGCCGGCCCGGTGGCGCAAGCGGTTAAGTGCACGCGCTCCGCTGCGGCGGCCCGGGGTTCGCTGGTTCGGATCCCGGGCGCGCACCGACGCACTGCTTGGTAAGCCATGCTGTGGCGGCGTCCCATATAAAGTGGAGGAAGATAGGCACAGATGTTAGCCCAGGGCCGTCTTCCTCAGCAAAAAAAGAGGAGGATTGGCGGATGTTAGCTCAGGGCTGATCTCCTCACCAAAAAAAAAAAAAAAAAAAAAAAAATGCTGATTAGAAGTGGTAGAGAGGGTACCTGTCTTATTACTGATTTTAAATACCCTAAGGTAATATATATCTTATGTATAATGTTTGCTCCAATTTTTTTTTTTTTTGTGAGGAAGATCAGCCCTGAGCTAACATCCATGCCAATCCTCCTCTTTTTGCTGAGGAAGACCGGCCCTGAGCTAACATCTATTGCCAATCCTCCTCCTTTTTTTCCCTTTCTCTCCCCAAAGCCCCCGTAGATAGTTGTATGTCATAGTTGCACATCCTTCTAGTTGCTGTATGTGGGACACCGCCTCAGCATGGCCGGACAAGCGGTGCATTGGTGCGTGCCCGGGATCCGAATCCGGGCCACCAGTAGCGGAGCGCACGCACTTAACTGCCAGGCCACAGGGCCAGCCCCTCCTCCAAATTTTGAGATATACTTTATCAGGTTAAGGACAGTACTTTCCAGTCATTGTATTATGAATCTCCACTGAAATTTACCAATTTGTTTTCTGCATCTATTTAGATGATCAGATGTTTTCTCTTCCTTTAGTCCACTAAAGGAGCTCAAACTAGACTAATGGATTTTCTAAAGTTGAAAATCTTCGCATTCCAGGGATAAACTATCTTGGTCATGGCTTATTTACTGTTATTAAATTGCTGTCTTCATTTTCCTAGTATTTTGCATCTAAGGTAATAAGGGAAATTAGCTCACAGTTTCCCCTTTTCATACTGTCTCTCTGGTATTGGTATCAAGGTTATATTAGCCACATAAAATGAATTGGAGGAATATTCACTCTTTTTCTATTTTCTAGATCTTTTGTGTAGGATTAGGATTTCCTGTTTATTTGAATATTTGGCAAAATTCATCTGTAAAACCACATGGGTCTAGAGGATTTTTGTTGGTGGCAGATTTTTAAACTACCAAATCAACACTGCTTTATGGTTATAGGTCTCCTCAGGTTTTCAATTACTTTTTGAATCAGTTTTAATAAATTATGCATTTCTACAAAACTGCCCACCTAAGCTTTCAACTTTAATGACATAAAGTAACTCATACTAGTATTCTTAAAAAAATTCTCAACTGTGCCAGTAGTTTACAGTTTAATACTACGCTTTTTCTTTTTACACATTTGTTATTTGTAGGTATGTTTTAAAATTGCTAGATGTATGAGTTTCTTGGTTGCTGTCATTATTTTCTACTTGAACTGCATTACAGCTAGACCAGGTGGTCTGTACGTTATCAGATGAGAATTACTTTGCGGCCTCATACATGGTAAAGTTTTATAAACTGTCCTTGTGCCTGAAAAGAATATGTACTCTCCAATTTCAGAACAAAATTTTAACTATCTTGTTTAGATACATATCTTTATTACATTTTTTTGTCTGCTTAATCTATCAATTACTGAAAGAAATGTGTTGAAATCCCCCAAGGTGGTGTTTTGTCAATTTCTCACTAGAGTAATATTGATTTTAGCTGTATACAGATATATTCAAAGTTATATGATTACTTTGGAATTCTTAGATTTTCTTGATAAATTATTCTTTTAATTTTTGTCAGGGGGCCGGCCCCGTGGCGTAGCGGTTAAGTGCACGTGCTCCGCTGCTGGTGGCCTGGGTTCGGATCCTGGGCACGTACCAATGCACCGCTTGTGATGCCATGCTGTGGCAGCATCCCATATAAAGTGGAGGAAGATGGGCATGGATGTTAGCCCAGGCCCAGTCTTCCTCAGCAAAAAAAGAGGAGGATTGGCATGGATGTTAGCTCAGGGCTGATCTTCCTCACACACACACACACACACACAAATAATAATAATAATAATAATTTTTGTCAGGCTTCTCTTTATCCCCAATAATGCTTCTTGGATTACAGTCTATTTCATCTGATATTAATGTAAATTCACCAGCTTTCTCTTGGCTAGTATTTGCCTATGATATCTTTTTCTATCCTTTTACATTCAAAACCTTTCAATGTTATTATGTGTCTTTTGTTATAGCAATAGGTAGATTTTATGTTCATAAGAGACGGAACTACTACAGTATGTACTTCAGGAACACTGAAGTTAAACCCTAAGAAAAAACTGAGATGCAATAAGAAATTGTGAGTAAAAAAATCAGTCTTTTCCTTTCGGTTGCTTTTAAGATTTTTCTCTTTGTTTTTGGTGTTCTGCAGTTTCTCTACAATGTGGATTTATTTTTATTGCTGCTTCTTGTTCTTGTTGTGCTTCCTAAATCTGAAAATTAATGTCTTGCATCAATTCAGAAAAACTCTTAGCCATTATCTCTCCAAATATTGCTCTCCCTCTTCTTTCCGTCTGGAATTCCTATTAGATATATGTTGGATCCTCCATCTGTCTCAATTTCCTTTTCATATTTCCATGTCTTTATCTCTGTCCTATATTCCAGGTAATTTCTTCCATCTCCCAGTTCACTAACTACTTTTAGCAGTCTTCAATCTGCTATTTATTATTTGTTGTGTTTTTAATGTCAATGACTATATTTTTCATTTCTCCGAAGTACTGTTTGCGTGTTTTTTCAAATCTATCTGTTTTTTTGTGTGTGTGTGAGGAAGACTGGCCCTAAGCTAACATCCATTGCCAATCTTCCTCTTTTTGCTTGAGGAAGATTAGCCCTGAGCTAACATCTATGCCCATCTTCCTCTATTTTGTATGTGGGACACCACCAGAGTGTGGCTTGATGAGCAGTGCACAGGTCACGCCCAGGATCCGAGCCCACGAACCCTGGGCCACCGAAGCAGAGCGTGCGAACTTAACCACTACGCCACCGGGCCGGCCCCTAGGACCACTTTTTATACTAACATTTGACATAAGGGTTACAGGACAAGATCTGTAATGTACATTTGAACCCTGAACCTGTAATAAGGGCAGACCTACAGTTAGATATCCTAGGAGAGTCCAGGCAGAGTTGGACAAGCTTCCTTATTGTCTTCCTGTGCTGGTGGAGAGACCGTTTTTCTTATTCCACCTTTTCACTGAGACTGCAGGCCCTTGAAGGTTCTGGCCTTATTGTGTAAGCATGTATAAGGAGGCATGCAGGTCAAGGCCTCATCTTCTGTCCTCATGTGGGCATAAAATCTCAAATCTCTAGCATACTAAGATTGACAATGTACCTCACCTCCTTATCCTAGGGCTGCCATAGCATTAACACATATACTTAATTGCTCTGTTTTTTAGTTTTATCTTCATTTTTGGCCTCTTACTATCTTATAAACTCAGATATGTATGTGATATGTATATAAAAAAGCTCATATATGTATATTAAAAAGCTGTTTTTGCTTTTTTGCCAGCATTGTATGGTATCCTATTTTATTTGTTTTGGTGAGGAAGATGGCTTCTGAGCTAACATCTGTGCCAATCTTCCTCTATTTTGTATGTGGGACACCGCCACAGCATGGCTTGATGAGAGGTGTGTAGGTCCGCGACCAGGATCCAAATCCGCGAACCCTGGGCTGCCGAAGCAGAGTGCGTGAACTTAACCACCACGCCACCAGGCTGGTGCCCATGTATGGTATTTTAAAGCAGAAGAATTTTCAGGTAATCTAGTATGTCATATTACTTGAAATAGAAGTTTAAGTTTTATAGCATAGACTATATCCTGAGATACTTTTGTGCTTCCTGACTAATTTTGGTCAATGAGAATTCTTTTTTAGAACACAAGGCAGTCAAGTCACAGTGATAATTCAGATATAAAATAAAAGAATATTAAATATGAATAAAGCAGAGATTCATGGAAAATAGTCTGAAATAATTTCATAACTAGTCACTCACCAGTTTGTTTTAGGAAATAAAAACCAGGTGAATTGTAGACAAAAACTATTATTATATGTTCAATTAATAGACATCTGACAATATGCTAGCCACTGTTTGTGACACAGAGATGAATAACATGCATTTGTTTATTCTTCTGAAAGAAAATAAACTGCAAAAAGTCAATTTCAAAACTTGTGTAACGGCTTACTTATATTATTACTTTGACTGTCTATTATTAGAAAGCTTTCTGAAGCTGAATATTTATAGACGTGATTATCTAATTTCCACACAGAACAATTTAACTCACCTGGGCACAACAGATAAATACAACTGAGATAGTCAACAAGAAAGCAGATGAAACTATGACATCAACTGATCGCTGAGGACCTCGACGCTGGGGAAAAAAAGGGAAAACACTTTTAAATATACTTACTA
The DNA here is from genome assembly GCF_020826845.1 of Diceros bicornis minor. NCBI lineage: Eukaryota > Metazoa > Chordata > Mammalia > Perissodactyla > Rhinocerotidae > Diceros > Diceros bicornis. Next base: position 15,722,587 of record NC_080742.1, on the reverse strand, counting down.
ATTAGCAGCTAATTCCATGCTTTCAATTAAGGTGTTGATCCATCACTGCAGCTTGAGCATAACTTACAATGTTGAAAATATACCTAATTTGTCAGATGAATTTTAATTGTAAAGTGTTACTATTTCCTAAGGATTTGCAACACAGTGAAAATGGTAAATATATAGCATAGAATTTCTAGCATAACTTCCAAATATTTCATTTTGTCAAACACTAATCATTCATTCAACAAATGTTTCTTGAGCACCTGCTCAGAAGGAGGCATTATGCTAGGTGCTGGAAATACAGCAGAGGAAAAAACAGGCATGGGCCCTACCTTCACAGGAATGAGTAAGGAGTCAAACATCAAGCTCCTCATAACAGATAGATACGATGAGCTGTGATGAGTGCTACGAAGGGAAGGTATAGGATGCTCTGAGAAAACTGGCAGGGAGTTTGGTGCAAATATCACTCCCTTAGGGAGATCTTCCCAGGCCCACACTCCTAACTCCCCAAAAAAAGATTGTGTAGGCCTAGGAAGATCTCCCTAAGGAAGTGATATTTATACCAAACTAAGGTGCAGGGGATGGGCCGGCCCCGTGGCTTAGCGGTTGAGTGTGTGCGCTCCGCTGCTGGCGGCCCGGGTTCGGATCCCGGGCGCGCACCGACGCACCGCTTCTCCGGCCATGCTGAGGTCGCGTCCCACATACAGCAACTAGAAGGATGTGCAGCTATGACATACAACTATCTACTGGGGCTTTGGAGGGAAAAAATAAATAAATAAAATCTTTAAAAAATCTTTAAAAAAAAAAAAAGGTGCAGGGGACGATGGTACATGGCAGGGTTCTCGGCAGAAGAAAGAGCATGTGCAAGAGCATGCAACAGTAATGACCATGGTGCATTCAAAGATCTGAAGCAGTCTAGTGTGGCTGGAATGTAGGGAGGAAAGTGTTCCAAAATGAGACAAGACACGGGCTATCTGCAGGAGCTAGGTGACGAAGAGCATCATAAGCCCTGTTAAGATTTTGTTCTTTATCCTAAGAGCCATGGAGAACTTCCAAAAAGTTTTAAAAATTATGTGGTCAAATCTACATTCCTAAAAGATCTCTGGTGGCAGACTGAAGAAAATATTGGAAGGAGGAAATATGAATGCTGGAAGGCTAGTTAAGATGCAACTGCAGTAGCCCAATGCATAAGATGAAGGATGGTTTCAATTAGGGTGGTGGAAATGGAAACAAAGAGAAGTAAATGGATTCAAGATATATTTTGGAAGCAGAAAGGGTGGGAATTGGTGATAAACCGGATGTTGCAAATGCAAGAGAGGGAAGTAAATACCAAGAATAATTCTTAGGTCTGGGGTTACATGTTTCCCTCACTGAAGTGTAAGCTTTTAAGGGTAGGAACTTTTATCTCCTCAACAGTGGATGGCACACGGTTAACATTAAATAAATGTCTACTGAATAAAATAATCAACGTACAAAAGAATGCAATACCTACTTAGAGTTGACAGTGAGGGGAAATTTGGAGTGGCTTCTCACTAAGCCACACAACAAAGATCATATTCATCCCTTCATACAACAGAAACATCACAGTGAGAAAAAATAATCTATGCCAATTTGCAGCATTTCCCAATGGAGACTGAGTTAATTGAATTTAACAACTTAAATAAATAAACAGAATGAAGAATTTTTTAAGTTAAAGGGTAGGGGCTGCGGCCCCGTGGCTTAGCGGTTAAGTGTGCACACTCCACTGCTGGCGGCCCAGGTTCGGATCCCAGGCATGCACCGACGCACCGCTTCTCCGGCCATGCTGAGGCCGTGTCCCACATACAGCAACTAGAAGGATGTGCAGCTATGACATACAACTATCTACTGGGGCTTTGGGGGAAAAAATAAATTAATTAAAAAAAAAAAAGGGTAGGGGCTGGCCTAGTGGCATAGTGGTTAAGTTCGTGCGCTCCGCTTCAGTGGCCCAGGGTTCGCAGGTTCAGATCCCAGGCACGGACCTACGCACCACTTATCCAGCCATGCTGTGGCAGGCGTCCCATATATAAAAAAGTAGAGGAAGATGGGCATGGATGTTAGCCCAGGGCCAATCTTCCTCAGCAAAAAGAAGAGGATTGGCAACGGATGTTAGCTCAGGGCTAATCTTCCTCACCAAAAAAAAAAAAATTTAAAGTGTAGACAAATATAGTCATGCGTCACTTTAACAACAGGGATATGTTCTAAGAAATGCATCGTTGGGCAATCTTGTCATTATGCAAACATCATAGAGGATACTTACACAAACCTAGATGGTATAGCCTACTACACACCTAGGCTCTATGGTACTAATTTTATGGGACCACTGTCATATAAATTCAGTCTATCATCGACTGAAACGTCGTTATGTGGTGCATGACCGTAGTGCTAACTTTTTTTCACTTCTTTCATTGTTATTTCAAAATAAAAAGCATTAAAAATCTAGGTATGTCAGAGGATATTTGGTCTTTGGTCAACTTGATTAAGACATAATTATTCTACACATAATGAAATTCACTGCTACTTAATGCAACAAAGAAATAATTCTCAGAAGTGTCTTCCTAAAACTAATTCAGATGTTTCCTATTTCCCTCCTGAGTTTTTTTATCTTACTTCCACAATTAGGTAAGTTATTTAAAAAGATTAAAGGAAAAGAAAGGCATGAAAAGAATGGCTTAGAATTACAACCTAATATTTTTAAATAGTAACAAGGCTACTTCAGTGAGACAACTCATTGATTACAGATTATTTTTTTAAATTCTTTTTTAAGCAGTGGGCTCCCTCTGCTGGGTTGTGATAACCATTATAGATAGCAATAAAATTTTTAATTTAGTTTTTGAATGAGTAGAAGTTGGTGAGATTTATGAACAAAGACAAATTTAAGACAATCTGATCTTGAATCATCTACCTAAAAGACATTTAAGCCTTTTAGACTTCAGCTGTTTTACTGTCAAGGACCAGTTACACAATTATTTTGGATTTCTGCATATGGATCAAAAAGAACACCAAGTATGGTCACATAGCACCACCATGTCGGTACAGATGTGACTATACATCTAGACACACATACATATTGACAAAGAAACTGGAACTACAAGAGGGAGGCAGTACATTAAGAGTACTTTTATAACTACGGTTCTACCTTAAGATAGGATCGGAGAGAGAGCCACATTTTTATATTCTGCACTTTCTTCAACCGGAAATGAGGAACCTCAGATTTTCGAGCCCTCCTTGCTGATGTTAAATGTCCAAAGAGTTTTGCAAAAAGTAATCGCTAAAAAAGATTAAGACAAGGATTAATATCCAAGTAGATTACCACAGAAAAACAAAAATCAACAAAGTATGGATTGTTGTGATTTTATTTGGTTAAGTACTAAAAAAACAAAACAGGAAAATAATTAGCAGGTCAAAATGATTTAATGAAATACTAAAATACTTCAGGAATACTTGGACTATTATGAAAAAGATAAAATATTCTCTATCCATAAGTCTATATTATACCCACCTGTTTATAAGTTCTTTCTGCTACACAGAGCAAGAAAAAGAAAATCCACACAAGAGACACACGAACCACAAAACTTATTATAACCATAGAAAGAACTATGATGTCTTCATTAGAGCCAAACGCAATCACATAAAGTTCTGAAGCAGAATGTGCTGTGAGTTGTTCCAAGTCTGTAGCTTGGGAGAGGCGGAAAACAAATGGAGTTAAACCCAGGATTAGAGAGATTGCATTTCCAAAAATCTGGTATCCTATTCCTGGTATATGGCTGTTCACCTTTATAGGGAGAGAGGAAAAAAGAAAAAAAAACTTACACAACTTTTATCTACAGTAAAATGAATTCCTATTAAGCATTATTTTATTTATAGCAATATGAAATCATTGTGTTAAAATATATTAGTTTTAATACATGAATAATGAAATTTAAATTTACTTAAAGTTTGAAAGCCTGTTACATGTAAAATCTAAGTCACTATTTCGTCAGTTTTTAAAAACAGTTCATTATCAGATCTCTAATTCACTAAGTAGATGAAAGGAAAACTCAGTCTTACTCAGATCTTGAAAAAAATTCTATGTATTATTTCAAAAGTTTGAAATATTTACAAATACTGCAATATTAAAAAAAAAGAGATCTCATATCCACTTAAATCCAGTTCGTTAAAGGAAAAATCTAGGGCTGGCCCCGTAGCTTAGCAGTTAAGTGCTCACGCTCCACTACTGGTGGCCCGGGTTCGGATCCCGGGCGTGCACTGATGCACCGCTTTTCCGGCCATGCTGAGGCCGCGTCTCACATACAGCAACTAGAAGGATGTGCAACTATGACATACAACTATCCACTGGGGCTTTGGGGAAAAAAAGGAGGAGGATTGGCAATAGATGTTAGCTCAGAGCCGGTCTTCCTCAGCAAAAAGAGGAGGATTAGCATGGATGTTAGCTCAGGGCTGATCTTCCTCACAAAAAACAAAAAAAAAAAAAAGGAAAAATCTAGAATTATACTTGATAACGTGTTTTTCTTCAAAGAGCTCAATGTACACATGGATGTCTCCTTAAACTCTAAAATCATTTTAGAAGAGAGAGTATGTTAAAGGGGGAAAATACTAAACAAGAGAGGGGGAAAAAGGGTGGAGGAAGTATAAAAAAGGAAATCAGAAATAATGTGAAAACACAAGATTGGAAGAACTGGGAGGGATCTCACATATCAGCTAGCTACCTGTCTATGGTCATATTATACATTATGTAAACGGCTGCTAGTTCACAGACAGTGAAGCTACAGAGCACCAACTAGACCCGAGTCTCCAGAGACCCCTTGTCGACAGGTCTTCATTGCTCACACTGAGATATGTAATAGGAAGTAGATCAATTTCTAGACCCAGTTATTTTAGTTCCTGTCTTACATAAAATGTGCACAACAGTTATAGCATAATAACGCACGAGAAATTTAGAACTGCAAGTTAAATCATGCCAAGTTGTCCAGAGGAATCAGGTAAAATTTAAAAAGTAGTAATGATCCAATAAACACAATTTAATAGAAACTGAAATTAAAATCCATAGTATTTGTACTGTACTTCTTCAAACTACTCAAGATTTTTACCACTAGCTGCATTACTTCCAAATATTTTAAGTAGGCAAGCAAGTACCAATACAAATTTTCTAGTCTGAATTTTTTTAATGTTTTGGGTACTAATAAATACATGAACCAGGAGGAATGATACAGAAAAATAAGTCTTCATCAACATTTTTATATATCTAGCAGCTCCTCAATTTGATTGATCCACTGAAAGCAAAAGAAAGGATAACATAAAGAAAGAAAATTTTAGATTATATCATGTATTCTTGGTCAGAAGAGTGAAAACACTACAAAATGAGAGTGGTGTGGTTGGTGACAAATCACTGTTTAAATCACAGATGGAGCCAAATACAAATAACTTTTCTTCAGGTTGAAGAAATGAGGTGAGTTAAGTTATAAATATAATATTTCAGTAATTATTTAACATATTAATAATAACTGTCTTATCTTTGAATTAAAAGAATAAAATTTAAAAACTCACTCTGTTCATTATCATTCCACTGATTTCAAGTACAGACATGTCTGCTTTCTTACAGTCGTTGCCTTCCCACACTATAGCACTTATTTTTTCTAATCCTGGGTGGGAACTATGGAGCCAGGGCAAATGACTCTATAAAAAATAAATATAAATTGGTGAATACATTTATCACATGTCATAAATAAAACATATATTTGTGTATATAAAATTGTGTGTCTATATACCTCTAAACACACACAATTTTAACTACACTAAAAAATAGAAATTGGTGATGCATTTACCAAATATTTTATAAATATAACATATATATATCTGTGCATAGCTGTATCTGTGCAAACACAATTTCAATGACACTAAAATTCTATCTTTAAGTTAGCACACACATTGAACAGATGGCATAAGAAATTACACAGTTATAAAAATGTGTAAGTTAACTTTAACAGATATTAGGCAACTTATTATTCAAAAATACTCTAAAATATGTCAGTAAAAGTATTTAGTTGTCAATCTGTCTACACAGCTACTAATATACTAATGTTCAGAGACAAATGAAATTCAAATTGTTCGTATTACTGATTGTCCATTCAATACAAAAGAACACGACAGCTGAGATTTGAACCTCTCTGAAAGACTAAATAATGATATAACCTCATCCTGAAAGAGACTCTTCCTCACACACCTACCCTTAATATTTGATTTAGTTACTTTTCTGATATTTTAATCTAGCATTTCTCCAAAGGATCAATTTAACTTTTTTTTTCCTCAGAGCAAATATTGCACACTGAAGCACACAGAGCTAGAAGTACTCTCCCAAGTAGAATAAAGTATCTCTCAGTGGTACAAGGGATAGAAAAAGGTAAAAAGAACAATTGAACGCCTTAATACAAAGGATCAGATGTTTAACTTTGTTTGTTTGTTTTTTGTTTTAGATCTATAATTAAAGAAACAAAACTTCAAAGTAGGATAGATGTGGGTTAAAGACAGTAACAAAACTAATGAAACACTAATCTTTATATTATCAGATATTGATAGGAGAAGTAACACTAAAAGATGAGGTCCAGAATGGGATGAATTTGTTTATTTACATTACAGTATTTCTAACTTACTTTTATAACATATTTCATTAAAATAACTTCTAACAATGAACAGAAGAATGTACTCTAGTTATATTTATTCTTTGGAGGACAAAAATGTGATTAAAATATGGTAAAGATGTTTCTATAAACTTAAGGAATACAGTATTTTCCTCTTGGGGGAGGAAAGTTGCATTGATTCGTTTTGATTAAAGGTATAAAATAATAATTCAATATGGGAAATTATTATTATTCTGACCTCATACATTAATTTTTTTATGCAAAGCTATTTGTGCCATGCCTACTATTAACAGAATAAAAACTGATAAATAATTACAGGCAAACTATAATGCCAGTAGTCATGCTACTGGCAAAGCTCTTTTACATTTAGTTATTTGACGATGAAGGTTCCTTCTAAAAATTTATCTTTTCCAAAGATATAGTATTTTAATATACATTAACCTTTATACTATACACTTCACTATTGGAGAGGCTTAAGAGCTATGAGATACTAGTTATTAACTATCCACTTAATGCTTCAAATGATGTTTCATAATTTATTCCCAAACAAAATATTCCAGTTTGGAATAGAAATAATTTGCACCAAAATATGTATCAAAATTTCCCTGAAAATTTAATAATTATGAAACATAATGGAACTAAAAAGCTAGGAACAAGTACGAGAAGCTGAATGGAAAGAGTTTTAAGCCTGAGAGGCAAAAGATTTCAACCACTGAGTTTCAGGCTTCTTTTTTTAAACTCTCAGTCTGTAACAGTGAATTAAAGGGCTTTCCAATTCCCTTTCCAATTCCCATCCAGGGACAGAAATAGGAAATCAAGCTCTTCACTCTCCTTCCCAAAGTACTCATTTTGCCTAGCTACCTTCCTAGTTACTCTATCTAGCATTTGATATCATTTTCCTATTTCTAGAGAGCCAAAGGGCAAAAAAGAAGGGAGCAACTAGAAACTGGTGGATTTAAATGAGTTAATAAAAGAACTTTATATGTGTGTGTCAAATGCACTCCGAAAAACAGTCTTGCTAAAACATGTGCTGCTTGCAGTGTACAGAGAGCATTACATGAAACACTTATAAAAAGTGGGAAATGTTTTCATGGAAAACATCAGAGCAAATAATTTGATTTTATAATTTTTTCACATAGGTTCTTCTTAGTATGTTTTTCCAACTAAAATTTGGAACTCTTTTAATGATTGTTCTTTATCCTCACTCAAAACCTCAACTGCTCTGCTCCTTGTTCATTCAAAACTGCCTGAAAACCTTAACTGGTGGCATGTTTTATTTCAAATAAATTCACCATGACAACCGCTTTATTGGAGTTTCCACCTGTGGGAACTGCAGCCATTAAAATCTGGCTTTACCTACTGAAAAACGAATTTCACTTGAATATGGTTTTATATTTTATTATAATTCAGCCATGACTAGAGCAGAAATATTTTCTCCCATAGAAATGTTTCAGTTACTATTTACAAAAAAAATAAAACAAAACAAAACTACAAATTTGGTAACATCCTGACTAGAACACAGATTCAAATGCTCTAGAGGAGGGATTTTCAGTCTTTATGGTGGGCAGAAAGGGGTCCTCCAAACCTAATACAGACCTTAATCAAATAAGAAAAATACTGGTAGCTTTTCATCACAGGAAGCTAACTTCCATTGCACAGCTACTAGTAAAACTGAAAACATGAGCTTATTTTTCAGAAGGCTGAGAATAAGGAATGTGTGTAAAATCAAGTCTTTAATCCAAAAACAAAACCAATGTAAGCCTACGATACTATACTTAGAAATATAGAATCCTAAAAAAATTTTATCTTACCAAAAAAGAAGAGTGATAGACTTAGGGCCAATTTACTCTGTATAGCATTCATTAAAAACAATTTTTTAATCATTTAAGAAAGGCCTAATTGGCATGTTTTGAAAAAATTTTATTTTGTTTCATCCATTCACTCAACTAAGGTTTATGTACCAAGCACCGTGTGATACAACAACAGGCAGAAGAACTCAGGGTCCCTGCTTCCATGCCGCCCATGGTGTCACTGGGAAAACAGCTCACAGGCATCTTCCTAAACCTCAATTCCAGTTATTATCCTTAGTGACTCAGTTGAATATGCAGATGACTCATTCAACACCCTATTCTCATGGACTGTTCCTTTTTTTTTTTCACTTCTTAAATTTCAGGGAACTTCAGCTATACCCTGGACCTTGTCACCTGGACCTTGTCACCCTGGACCTTGTCATGCCCTGGACCTTGTCACCCCCTGGACCTTGTCACCACACTGAATTGCTCTACGTCTGAAAGGAGTCTTCAACCACAACTTCTCATCTTACCAGGTCTCTCAAACCTTCCATTCTAAAACACTTGTTTCCTTGAACACACCTCTCCTTCAATCTATCAGTTCCTTCTTGGTTTTATCTACCACTCAATCCAACATGTCTAGACTCTTGCCATATCCATTATTTTAATCAGCATATCAAACCCTCTTCTGTCTCTTAAATAGCAACTATTTATTGAGCACCTATACTGTATGACTTTGGCCACATTATTTAATTCTGAGCCTCAATATTCTCATCTATAAAATAAAAAATAAACTACATTGCCATAGGTTGTGAGGATTACATGAGATAATGCATCTAGATTACTTTGCACAGTGCCTGGCATATAGTAAATGTTTATTAAATGTTTGCTATTATTATGATTATTACAACTATATTCCAGAGAATATCACACAACTGTGTGATATTCTACACATTTGCAACTACAAATTCACGGTTTCAGGTTCCAGCTGGATCCTCAACAATGTGGTGGTGTGACTCTTCATTTTAATGTGTTTACTGTCTTTAATACATGCATACACATACCCTCGCTCCACTGTCTCCATTTCGCACCAACGATAACTTCAACCTTCACCGTCATCCACAAGCCCCCTATCCTATCACCTCACTTCTTATTGGACAGACCCCCTGGCCTCCTGCACTTCACAGAGTAGAGACCATCAGGCAGTAACTCTCTCATTGTCTGACTTGCTTCCCCCACTCTTCCTCCTTCTATCTCAGCAGAGGGTGTGTTCTTCTTCTTGTCGAAGACTAAGCTTCCTAATGACACTTTCCCTCCAGAATCCTAAGAAACCTCACTCCTCAACTTTTTCTCCTGTACCTCTTCAATTCTTCCCTACTGGTTTTCTCCTATGTACACATGTGCTCGAATATCTCACATCTTGGGAGGCGGGGACCAAAACAGTCCTTCAACTCCAATTTCCGCATCTAACTACTACTTCACTTTGTCCACACTTGCACTGCCATGCTTCTTAAACCTCAGTCTTCATTCTCACTCCTCAACCCCCTGTAGCAAAACTTCTTTCCCCTGACACTTTTCCTGTAGCTGAAGCCAAAATTAATGGATATATTTTTTAATTCAAACATTCCCATCAGATAGAGAATAATAATACTTGGCTTTATCATATTTTAACTTTCCCCTCTACATGCTCCAGATATTTTAATAAAAAAAAATATTACAGGCAAAATTGAAACTCACTTTGTACCCTTCCCTGCTCTTATTCCCATCTTTTATTCCCCAGATCTATTACCCTAAATTTGGTGTTTATTATTCCCTTGAATGTTTTTATACTCTTACTGCAACTGTTTTTATCCATAAGTAATATATAATATAGCCTTGCATATTTTAAAACTTTATATAAATGGTATATTGTATGTATAATTCTGCAACTTGCTTTTTTCATTCAAAATTATATTCACAAGATTTACTCCTTTTGATATATGTAGCTGAGTTTATTCAATTTCACTGCTGTATATTGCTTTATCATATGCCACGATTTATTAATTCTACTATTTTTGGCTATTATATTATTTTCAATTTTTCACCATTATACACAATGCAATGAACACTTTTTAATGTCTCCTTGTACCCATCATCCAAAGTTTCCTTGGAGTGAGATGAAAGAGTCCTAGAGTATGAAGACCTTCAATTTTACTATATAACGACAAACTGCTCTCCAAAGTAGTTGTATAGATTTATATTAACATCAGCATTGAATAAGAGTTCTTTCTTTACATTCTTGCCAACATTGAAATTTATCAGATTTTTACATTTTTGATAATCTGAACAATATGAAATGCTATCTCATTGTTCTAATTTACATTTCCCTGAATACTAACAAGGCTGACCATTTTTACTTATTATATATTAGCCATCTAGGTGAGTTGCCTGTTCACATATTTGTCCATTTTTCTACTGAGTCATTTGTCTTTTACTTACTCATCTGTAGGAGTTCTTTATGGGCTTTGTAATGGTAATACTTTTGATAGTTAATGCGTTGGAAATATCTTCTCCTAGTCTGTGGCTGGTCTTTTAACAATGTTTATGGCTTAATTTATAGCCCAAAGTTTTAAATTTTAAGACATTCAAATTTATCAATCCCCTCATTTTTGATGTTTGTGCTTTTTCTATCTTGTTTAAAAAACTCTTCTCGGGGCCGGCCCGGTGGCGCAAGTGGTTAAGTGCGTGCGCTCCGCTGCGGCGGCCCGGGGTTCGCTGGTTCGGATCCCGGGCACGCACCGATGCACTGCTTGGCAAGCCATGCTGTGGCGGCGTCCCATATAAAGTGGAGGAAGATGGGCACAGATGTTAGCCCAGGGCCGTCTTCCTCAGCAAAAAAAGAGGAGGATTGGCGGATGTTAGCACAGGGCTGATCTCCTCACAAAAAAAAAAAAAAAAAAAAAAAAAAAAAAAAAAAAAAAAAAAAAAACTCTTCTCTTACCTAAAGTAATAAAGATTTTTCTTCTATATTTTCTTCTACATATTTTCAAGTTTTGCTTCTTCACATTTAGGAACTATCTGGAACAAATTTTTGCATATGGACAATTATTTGATCCACAACCATACAGTGCACAGTCCATCCTTTCTCCACTGATGTGTAATACTACACATGTCATATATTAGGGATCCATATAAGCATGCATCTATTTCTGGGTTTTCTATTCTGTCCCACTGGTCTATTTGCTTATACACTGTCTTAGTCTGTTTGGGTTGCTATGACAAAATACCATAGACTGGATGGCTTAGAAACAACAGAAATCTATTTCTCACAGTTCTGGAGGCTGGGAAGACCAAGATCAAGGTGCCAGTAGATTTGGTGTCTGGTGAGATCCCACTTCCTAGTCACAGACTGCCCTCTTTTTGCTGTAACCTCACATGGCAGAAGGGGCAAGGGAGATCTCCAGGGCCTCTTTTATAGGGGCACAAATCCTATTCATGAAGGCTCCACCCCGACGACCTAATCACTTCCATCTCCTAATACTATCACAGTGGGGATTAGGTTTCAACATACAAATTTGGGGGCGGGGAGGGGGACACAAACATTCAGTCTATAGCATATACCTATGCCATACTGTCTTAATTACTATACTTTTAAAGTAAATTTTTATATCCCGAAGAGAAAGTCTCCCTGCTGTTCTTCAAAATTGTTTTTGCTATTCTTGACATCTTGCTCTTTAATGTGGACTTTAAATCAGTCTAATCTAACCAAACCAGTCAGACAAACAAAAAAACATGCTGGTTAGATTTTGATAGAAAAAGCAGTGATAATGGGTATCTCTGTCTTGTTCCTGCCTTTAACAGAAATGCTCCTAACATTTCATCATTAAACATGATAGGTGTTTAGAAGGTTCTTTGATGGCTACACTTTATCAGATTAAGAAAGTTCCCTTCTATCTCTAGTTTTCTAAGCGTATACTTGTTGGTTTTACCATTAGGATTTGATGAGGAGTTGGATAAGAGACAGAAGGTGAGAAAGAGTGAGGATTTTAAATGACCACCAGGTTCTGGACTGGTGAGTAGATGGATGGAGATGTCATTCACTAAGATTTTGAGTGCTGTAAGAAAAACAGATTTATGAAGGAAGATGAGGTGTTTGGTTAAATCTGAGGTACTGGTGGGATATTCAAATGAAGATATCCTATAGACTTGTGCTGTCCAATATGGTACCCTACTCACATATGGCTATTGAGCACTTGAAATGTGGCTAGTCCAAATGAGATGTGCTATTAGTGTTCACAATAGATTTTGAAGACTTGGTATAAAAAAATGTAAAATATTTCATTAGTATTTGTCATGTTATTTATATGTTAAAGTGATAATATTTTGGATATATTGGGTTAAATAAAGCATAGTGAGATTAACTTTATCTTTTTAAATGTTTTTAATGAGGCTACTAGAAAACTTAAAAATTACATACGTGACTCTCATTTTATTTCTGTTGGATAGCATTACTATAGACACGTGGAGATACAAATCTGATATTCATGAGATGTAGATTTGTGAATTACAATCTTATTGGTGGAGTTAAGGTCACAGGTGTAGATGAATCTGACCATGAAGTATGCTGACTAAGAAAAGGACAATGCATCTAAAACACAATTTGACCTTCAAAACTCTATTTACCAACCACTTCTCAGGAACATATGTTTGTAAGATGAGAGATACAACCATAATATAAATACTGAGATTCTGTGTTCCAATGAAGCCAGACCATAGCTCACATAAAAAGAAAAAAAAATTACAGGAATATTATTTCAATTGAATGTAAGCTTTTTCTTCATGTCTGTAAAATTTGTACATACATTCAAAGGAGCTAGACTGATAGCCCCATATAATCCAACACTGTAAACTAACCTGATGAAAAGGGTCGTCTCTATATTCTTTTTTCACACATGGATTAATTTGAGGATTTTCCACATCTGTCTCACTGGTACAAGATGATCGGCATTCTGCACAATGTAACAAGTCTTCCCATAATATATCTTCTGTTTCAGATTCTGGCCTTGTGCTCTCAGAATCCTGTCTGGAACTTGAACAGCGAGAGCTGCAACTAGTACCCGACTTAGGGGCATCCTGAAATCAAGATATTCTTTGAAATTAATACAATTTATGTACCCTTTCCAACTCTAAGGATTCTATCAGAACCATATATTGCTACTTTTTCCTAAAACAACAAATACACTGTCAAATGACAGTGAAATAGATAGTAAAACATTAAAAATACATATTAGTTTTTAAGGAGTAACAAAATTTCCTCACATCAAAATTTACTGGATTTCACATCTCAGCTCAAGTGTTACTTTGCATGCAAAAGTTGTGCCTGTTTTCTCTTAAATTTTATACAAAGTCCAGAATCCAGGCAGGCAGAGACTAGCCTAAGTTCATATGGACTACATAATCAGTGAATATTAACCCATTTTATGTGATGTGTTTAATAGAGTTATTTTCTTACTCTAGTCTTCTTTAGCAACAACAGATTTCATGTATATACTGTTTTTGTTTTTCAAACAGAAATTCAATAAACTGACATAAAATTAAATAATCTATACCAGGAAGAAAATTGCCAACTTATGTTTTTGAGATAATCTATGGTATAAAAGTGAAAAGCTAAAAGGCACAAGTTAAATAATTTCTAGTCAATTCACTTTTTTTCCTAGGAGTTTTTAATGTACAAAAAAATAATTTTGAGTAAAATTTTGATTTAAATTAATTCAAAATAACTTTTACTGAATAAAGAACGAAAGCCATTCTTATAGCCAAGTATGCTGAAATTTTTGGATTTGTTTTTAGCTATCCTCTGTCACTAAGATTTGTCAACTGTACCTTTAAAATGTACCTTTAAAATGTTTTATATTTATCCCTTTCTCTTTTCCATGCTATCACCGGAGTTCAGACTTTAACATTCAACCTTGTTTACTATAAGAGCCTCCTAACTGACCCCTAACTGAAAGGCCTTCCCCTCTTTGCAGATTAACCTTCCTAAAGCGCAGCTGTCCTTTCACTCCTCTGACCAAAATCCTTCTGTGGCTTCCCACTGCTCTCCTGGATGAAGCTCAAATTCCTTCACCCAGCATACTTGTCTTTAAACGTGCTACTCTTGGACCTTGTTCTCCACTTCTCCATACCACAGCCTTCTCCTCCAGTGACACTGGGCTACGCCCTAGGCCCTAAACACAGCTGCTTCTCTGCGACTCGAGCCTCTGATTATGCTCCTATGTCTCATTATTAACCCTACTCTCCTTTAAAGCCTACTCAACAGAGTGTCAGCAAAACACCATCTCTACCTCTTTCTAGTGGCTTACCTTGTTCCTGAGCCTTAGTTTAGTCGTCTACCAGTGGGGAATAAAACTACCTGCCTTAAAGAGATATTGAATATGAAATGAGCACTGTGGCTAGCCCCTAGCACAAGGCAGGGGCTCAACCAATGTTAAAGTCTTCTGTTTAGAGTGATCACTTAGTCCCTGAAGTGAGTTATTATTATTCATATTCATTTGACAATAGATTTTCGCATTGCTATCTAGCATCTATAATATTGTCTGTGTTAATTAAATGTTCATGTATTTCATATTCTCAAATAAATCATAACTCTCAAACACACTCTAAGTCCACAAAAGACAGAAATTGAATACTATTTTTTTTTTTGCCATCCTTACCACAGGTAACAAAATATCTTGAATGAATGAGATATATTATTGATAATTAATTTATTGATATTAGAATGAGGCACCACGGATGTATGTTTAGTGTGTTTAGACTATTTGTGGGAAGACAGTTGTTTGAGGGAGAAGTACAGATTTTTTGAGAGTTGAGTAGGAAAATGAATAAAGAAATAAAAAGAGAAAAGAAATACAGAAAGAAATTAAGGGTAAAAATTAGTCTGCTTGGTTTTATAAAAAACACTCCAAAAATATTTCAGATTCACTAATGTCAACAGAATACTTCAAGCATAAGTGGGTTTCATCACAATAGTTTTCATTAGATAGCAACGCACAGAATTAAGTAATCAGTAATTGTTCACTTAAAATTTTTGATAAAGCTAGCTTATTATCTATCACTAATTTCTGATGCAGACTTGCTAATCAGACACAGAAATAAAGGACTAAAGGCTTGATGACTTTTTAACTGAAACTAATGGGTGATTTCAGGGATAAGGAAATACCTATAATTCTTTATAAACGTATTTTGCCAAATACTGATTAATAAGTGGGTCATTTTACAAATGTAACATCTAAAAATTATTGCCTATAATTGCTTACATCTCAAACAGAATTTTACCTGCAATATTTAGGTGATTAATGGCCACTTTGAATTTCACTACAAATTGCTGAATACAGCCTAAAAATAGGAAATTTTAGATTGAAGAAAATAGCTCAAGTTAATATTGGTTTGCTGTGCTCATTTCAAATTTTCAGACAGATAGTTAAAACTGAGCATATAATCAAATTAAGAGGAGGAAGACTATTTGAAGGGAATAAGCATTTATAACATAAATGCTTTGTGCCAGGCAATTACGCATAATTGCATTTAAACCTAACAGTTTGATGAGGCTGGTCAACTTCTTTCCCCATTGTACAGATGCAGAAACAGACTCAGAGAAGTCAATTTTTCCAAAGCCACTTAAATAGTCTGACTCCAAGTTCACGGTTTCTTCATTATGCTTCCTATCAAATGCTGCCTTCATTAGATGAAAAGCTAATCTACAATAGGGAATGAAAAGTGAAAGATACTTGTAGAGTTAAAACAAAGCAGGATAGAGTAGGAAACATGACAAATGCTTAACAGAGGCTATCAGTTCCCCAGGACACCTCCCATATCCCAGATAATCAAGTAATTCCACTACCATCTTCCCAACAGGAGACTGGAAGAAGCCAACCAGATACAGTAAAGAGTAGAAAAAGGCAAGAAACTGGAGTGGGGGTGGGTTGAGCGGTGGGAGGAAAAGAGGGAGGTTAAGTGAAAGTCTACACACTGAATGACAAGATCACCACCTCATCCTCAACCACCTTGGTGCCAAACACCATGGTAGCCTGGTATAACATCCAGCACCCCCATGCCACGAGAAGACTGGATGATTCTTCCTGAAAAACTAAATGACCCTAAAAAGTATATCTACAGATATTGACATCTGAGAGGCTTATAACAAATGGCTGTGTTGGGGCCGGCCCCGTGGCTTAGCAGTTAAGTGCGCACACTCTGCTACTGGCGGCCTGGGTTTGGATCCCGGGCGCGCACCGACACACCGCTTCTCCAGCCATGCTGAGGCCACGTCCCACATACAGCAACTAAAAGGATGTGCAACTATGACATACAACTATCTACTGGGGCTTTGGGGAAAAAAAAAGGAGGAAGATTGGCAATAGATGTTAGCTCAGAGCCGGTCTTCCTCAGCAAAAAGAGGAGGATTAGCACGGATGTTAGCTCGGGGCTGATCTTCCTCACCAAAAAAAAAAAAAAAAAGGAAAAAGGCTATGTCCCTGACCTGTTATCTTATAGTGGAGCCCACCACTCCCCACCATGTACAAAGTGCTACCCCAATTGATTTCTTTGTGTCTCACCCTTCAAGAAAAAATATCACCAGTCATTTGGAGAGAGCATGGTAATATATACATAAAGATGCAAAACAACACTACAAATCTTCTGTCTCAATTTTACTTATCCAAAGGAGGTTTTGTTCTGCTTTTTTTTCAATATGCTTCCAAGTTGGCTAGGCTTTAGAATCAAGTTTTTGGAAATGAAACAGTTTTTAAAATATCTTCTTGTCTAAAGTTCCTAACTTTACAGATGAAGAATTTGAAGACCTGATTTTATTTTATTTTATTTATTTTATTTTTTTATTTTTTGTCTCTGAATTCTTTTTTTTTTTTATTGATGTTTTAATGGTTTCTAACATTGTGAAATTTTGGGTTGTACATTTTTGTTTGTCCATCACCCCATATATGACTCCCTTCACCCCTTGTGCCCAGCCCCCACCCCCACTGCCCGGGTAACCACAGTCCAGTTTTCTCTGTCCATGTGTTGGTTTATATTCCACATATGAGTGAGATCATACAGTGTTTGTCTTTCTCTTTCTGGCTTATTTCACTTAACATAATACGCTCCAGGCCCATCCATGTTGTTGCAAATGGGACGATTTTGTCTTTTTTTATGGCTGAGTAGTATTCCATTGTATATATATACCACATTTTCTTAATCCAATCGTCAGTCGAGGGACACTTAGGTTGCTTCCACTTCTTGGCTATGGGAATAATGCTGCAATGAACATAGGGGTGCATAAGCCTCTTTGGATTGTTGATTTCAGGTGCGTTGGATAGATTCCCAGTAGTGGGATGGCTGGATCATAGGGCATCTCTATTTTTAATTCTTTGAGGAACCTCCATACCGTTTTCCATAGAGGCTGCACCAGTTTGCATTCCCACCAGCTGTGTATGAGGGTTCCTGTTTCTCCACATCCTCTCCAACATTTGTTGTTTTTTGTCTTGGTCATTATAGCCATTCTAACGGGCGTGAGGTGGTATCTTAGTGTTGTTTTGATTTGCATTTCCCTGATGATTAGTGATGTTGAGCATCTTTTCATGTGCCTATTGGCCCTCTGTATATCTTCCTTGGAGAAGTGTCTGTTCATTTCCTCTGCCCATTTTTTGATCGGGTTGTTTGTTTTTTTGTTGTTCAGTTGTGTGAGTTCTTTATATATTATGGAGATCAACCCCTTGTCAGATGTATGTTTTGCAAATATTCTCTCCCAGCTGGTTGGTTGTTTGTTCATCTTGATTCTGGTTTCATTTGTCTTATAAAAGCTCTTTAATCTGATAAAGTCCCCCTTGTTTATTTTTTCTTTAGTTTCCCTAGTCTGGGTAGGCATGTCATCCGAAAAGATTCCTTTAAAACCAATGTCAAATAGTGTGTTGCCTATATTTTCTTCTATGAGTTTTATAGTTTCAGAAGACCTGATTTTATTTTTATGTAAACTTTTACATCTTTAAAAATGATTTAAAACAAACAATGCCTATTAGTTAATTATTAGCCTTACTTAGCTTGAAATCTAGAAGACTTTAAGCAATATATTTATTTAAAAGTTAAGATTAGGGCTGGCTCCGTGGCTTAGCAGCTAAGTGCGTGCGCTCCGCTGCTGGTGGCCCGGGTTCGGATCCCGGGCGTGCACCGACGCACCACTTCTCTGGCCATGCTGAGGCCGTGTCCCACATACAGAAACTAGAAGGATGTGCAGCTATGACATACAACTATCTACTGGGGCTTTGGGGGAAAAAAATAAATAAATAAATAAAATTATAAAAATAAATAAATAAATAAAAATAAAAGTTAAGATTAGTAGAATAACGTTCCACCCTTCAAGAATCTCAGTAGTTCAAAATACAGGTGCAAATTAAGAAGAGTAGAGATTATGGCGTAAGAAAAGTACATCTAAAGCCAAATAATTTATAATATAGGAGAGTGGAGACCTTCTACAGGAGGTCCTGAATCCCTTCTAGGACCAACTGACCCCTTAGTGCACAGAGAGTAAGAGTGAATTTCACAAGTATGGTTATCTGGTTTAGGAACAGGGTACGGTACATCAGATGATGTGGGTGAAGGGGCCATGAGCAGACACGCTGTATTAGTGACTGTCTAACTACAATCACCGAGAGAAGAAACACAGCCACAGTCACCAGAAAGATTCACTAGAGATACAACCACAGAGAAGAGTGTACAAAGAACAAGCAACTCTTATTATCTTAAAACCCTCAAGGTATTCACATTCAAGCACAGGGATAATATTTGATTTTTCAAAAGTTTAACGCTAAATCATCAAGAAAAAAAATTCTAACAGTCCAAAATGAGTAGAAGGTAATGTTTACCAAAAAGTGACATAAGAAGTAATTCATTTGCCTCAAAGCAAGATAATGAAATGTTCTGTCCTTAGAATACAAACTGAGGATTCAACTGAATGAAATTCTTTTTCCATCTAAATAGTTTCAAGAGATGTGATAAAGTTGGAAACACTTTAGAGGAAAACAAATATTAACAAAGAAAACGGAATCAAAAAAGAAAAAAGAATTGCTTCTTAGAGTATGCGCAACTTAACTGGTAAGAGTAACATGAAGGAAGTCGCTAAGAATAATAACTTTTATAATCAAGAAGTTGTAAAGCCTTTCAAATTGTGCAAAAGACTAACACAGGAGTTCACAGATTGTCTCTCCAGGATGGTCTTCTTTAAAAGTAAAGGGGGGCTGGCCCGGTGGCATACTGGTTAATTTTGCTCACTCTGCTTCGGCGGCCCAGGGTTCATGGGTTCAGATCCCAGGCACGGACCTACGCACCGCTTATCAAGCCATGCTGCGGCAGGTGTCCCATGTATAAAGTAGAGGAAGATGGGCACGGATGTTAGCCCAGGGCAATCTTCCTCAGCAAAAAGAGGACGATTGGCAACAGATGTTAGCTCAGGGCTAATCTTCCTCACCAAAAAAAAAAAAAAAGTAAACAACAAATGGAATCTATGAGTCTTCAGAGATAATGTACAAAACGAGTACAAATGTATAGCTATTTATCACGTGTGCAACACATAAATCTAAAACTGCTACTCTATAAATCCAGGTCACATAACAATAACATTAATACTGATGGGAAATATTTCAATAATTATATTCAATTGTTGAAAGAAGTTGTAAATTAGTAACATATAAAATAGATATGTAGGTATATATGTAAGGCCAAAGTATATACCTCATTTGGGTAATGTTTCTTATAATGGTGTGACTTTCTACTCCGAAGAATACTCTCAGAAGTCCTGTCCACATGACGGCGTACTGGGTATCCTGTTTCAGGACCCTCCTCACTGGAGACTTCATCAGAGACATTTGTTATTGTCCTTTGTGTATCCTAAGTTGGGAACACACAAAGAGGATTACTGGTAATTTCTGACTGACCTTCTAGCTTTAAAACTACAAAATTTTAAGTTATACATACATATATACACACACCTTCAAATACCTTCGAAAACCTTAAAGTAATTGATTAGTACTACCTGATTTTCTGAAAAAAAAAAGTCTTAAACCATTGACTATACTGTTATTTTAAGAGTAATTCAACAGCCATTTGTCAAATATTGTCCTACAATGTTTCTGTTCACAAAAGGATTTGAAATAGCTTACAAAATTAAGAAATATAAAATAGGATAAAAGCAGAACAGAGACCATTTAAAAGAAGCTGAGAGACCTGAGATGAACTAAACAATTTTCACAAACTGAAAATACCATCAATTATAAGACCACCACCGATTTAATAATGGCTTATGAGGCAGGAGGTGAATGGTAGTTGAATGGGTACAGACAGACACATATCAGACAGACAACATTATATATATCAATTCATAAGAGACAGCCAGATTTCAGAAATTCTGAAATTGAGAGACTCCAGAGTATAAGCTTTATTGATACTTGCATGGTCCTCTCACAGAACTTTAGTAGGTATACATACCTGATACGTGTTTGAAAGCTGTATGATTAAAACTTATTTGTTGAGTGATGACAGTGATGTGAGGTTCACATTACCAGAGAGCTAAATGCTTTAAAAATCTAAAACCAGAGAACAGGACCATATTTCATTGCAGCCCCATGCTATTTATCGTATAGCTACCAGTACTGAAAATACATGTACTGTCCCGTAATAACACACACTTCACTCAAAATGAGAGAACCCCCTTTTCTCTATTTCCCTCAACACAAATGTTCATGCTCACATTCTTAAATGTAACAAAGGTAACATCTTTTAATTTGACCATGTCTTTTTTACTGTAACAGCTTTTAAAGAATAAATTATTTAAGCAAAAAAATTCAGTGAAACAAAGAGAGAGAAGATATAACATAGGCTTTCTTACAACAAACCCAGTGTTTCTATATTATTTTGGAAAAGTAAGCAAACAATTGTTATCCACAACAAATATGTCCTCAATAAGAATTTTTTTCAAATTCAAAACAAAACAAAACAAATGTACTGACACCAAAGGTAATGAAGGTAGGAAAAACAAGATAATATTTTCTTATAGAGAACATAAATGGAAAACCAGGTTCCTAGTTCAGTTTGCAGAATAATTTAGATGTTCCATTTAAAACAAATTCTTACACACACATGGAAATGGGGAAAGGAAAGGTGAGATTTAACAAACATCAACTATAGATTATAAAGTGCTTTACCATTTTGGAAAAATTGGAGCCATCAATCAATTCAGAAGATACCAAGTTATATCGGCAATCAAGTTGATTCACATAACTTTATCTGATTGTCAGCTTCATCAGCGTGATTTGTAAAGGCTCACAGAATAAATTCTGGAGAAAATACATAGTCCAAGGGCAACTACTATGTCTAAGTCACTTCCCATTAGCTAATGTAAAATCACACAGGCAAACTATGCAAAAAAATCACACTTACTTTGCTGGGAATGTTCCTCAGTGTTCCTGTGTTCCAGGTTGTCCCTTCTGGTCGCAGTGTTTCACACTGAGCTTCATGGCTTTGTACTCCATCTTCACTGCTTTTAACAGTCTTTTTCCCATCGAGGGATACATAGCCATTGTCAGTCTCAGTTGATTTATCAATTGAATTCTTTGCTTTCTTTGATCTAAAAAGAAAAATATGCAGAAGCATGTTATGTGGACTTAGTTTATTTTGGATGGGTTACTGATAGAATCTGTGATCTGTTAATAATTAAATCTGTTAGTTAGCTCTCAAAATTTTAATGGCTACCTTATTTTCACAATAAATAATTTAGTAATATAATATCTATCATATAAAATAAACAGGTAAATCAACATCCTAGTTCATCTTATTTTATGAGTTTTGAGGTCTTACAAGTAGCAATTCTAACAGACATGCCCTAACTTATCAAACAATTCTTGGTCAAAATCACCTGGCCTTTGAGCATAATCTAGGATCAAAATTTTGCCCATTTTATTATGGTTAATAATATATTTTTAAAGTTTTATTTTAAAAAACTATCTCAGTAACTAACAGGTTAAGTTGTAATTAGTAGTTTAACTTAGTTTTAATACTTTCCTTTACCCAAATACTTTATAATTAATATATATATATATAAATATGTCTGATAAATTCATTTTAATATACAATGGAGACATAGGAACTTTTGTAACATAAAAATATATGAAAAAAGGGAAAATTTTACACAAGGTTCTAAATAATGGAAGAAGTAGAAATGAAGAACACAAAGAAAATAAAGAAGTAACATCTTTCACCCACTGAAATACTCTGGAAAAAATATTAATAATCATGTAGCTTACAAATACCTAAAAGGTTACAACTGAGGTTCTTCATTTATAGGAATTAAATTTTTCTCAATACATAAAATATAATATGGGAAATAATAAGCAACACATTTTTGGTTAACAGGCAAATGCTTGAGGAGCATTCTTCAGAGACTACAGTGGGTGAAAGCATGGCTATGCAAAAGAAATGGTTAGTAGAAATATAATGTAAGTCCCACACAAAATTAAAATATGCTCACAGCGGACTAAGTTTATCATAAAACATTATTAAAAAGCAATTATATTTAAATAAATCCCTTTGAATTCTCTCCCGAGTATCAGTTTTTGCAAGAAAAAAAATATAAAACTAGTATATTACCTTCACGTAAGGTCAAAAAACAAAAGTTTTAAAAAATGCACAAAAAAAGTTATCTTTAACACTAAAGTTACTCAGTTCTATTGAAATATTTTAGAACTGCACAGGATCTCAGAATTCACCTATTCTAAATGCTCACTTTGGAAACCAGGAATCAGAAACATAAAGAGGTCTAAGCAATTTATTTAAGGTCACACAGCCAGTTAGCGGCAAAGCTAGCACTAGAATACAGATTTTCAGACTATGAGGTTAATTATATTCCCCACACTACCTCCCACTGCCCACTTCTTTGGGAAACTGCCTATTAAGATTTCTTCTTAACCCACTCATCAAAGCCTAGAAAGTTTTTGTCTTATACAAACAGGCCCCTCTTCTTCCTGACCTTCTGCTGCAAGGTTACTAAAGGGGAAAGACAGACCATACTTCCCATATGCTCTACAGAGCTCCAATGTTTTCTAGTCATTCAGAACACTTCTCCACAGGGTTGCAAGACAGAAGCCCGATCTTCTGTCCTTTCTCTTTCTATATGACCCTAAGAGGCATGGAGAGAGAACAGAATGAGCCATAGAACAAAGATCATTTAAGAGTGGCGGAGGGAGGGAGGAAAATGGATTATAGTAGAGAGGAGAAAGGGCAAAAATAGAAAATAAAAGGTGCAGAGAAAATCGGTGACCCTCTCTGCCTGGGGGAAAAAGTTATAAAACACCAGTTATTAACTATTCCCTTTACCTCTCCCTTGAACATTGTGCAACATACAAATGTGGGAAAAGACTAAGGGAAGTGAAGTTACTTGATACCCTGAAAATGTGAGAAACTCAAAGATAGAGAAGACAGATAAAGATGCTGGAAAGGCATTTATGAAGATTCATGGAAATTACACTGGGCTGGAAAGGGAGGGGGGAAAAGGAGGTAAATGAGGTGAAGGAAGACTGGAAAGTCAGCAGAACCATTAATCAGAGAGGATATGCAAGAGAAGAAATTTATTTGGGAAGAAAGATGGAATTGTTGGACCTGAAGTGCCCGGGAACACGCTGAGAAAGATCAGTAGGCAGTTGAAAACATAGGCCTGAAGGCCAGTAGTCAAAGTAGAAAAAGGGACAGAGAACCTGCAGAGTCAACCAGAACCCCAGAGGGCAAAAGATAAGGGCATAGTGAGAAGGGCTTTGAATCAGTAACAACTGCTGCCTTAAGGAATGTTCTAAGGGGAATGTATTCTTTCCATACCAGGACAGGGTAAAGACTATGTTTAGCCAGGGGAAAGAGGATTAGTAGTACCCATTCCATATGATACCTTTCAGCTATCTACCGCTTTCTCCCTTCCTTATCTCTGCCCCCTTCCAATCTTCTCTGGGTTGTTTCTCTCCCCACTATGTCCTCAAAGTACATAAACACAAAAGGAGATGTGAACAGTAAGTTACTAAGCTATAGTAGCTATCTGATGTTTCTCGTGAACTAAATGCAGGTAAGTTGCAAAACAAGCTGAAACGACAAAGAAAATACTAAATGTAAGTACAACCCTCAGGGATGACAAAGTAGCTCAAAATACAAATCAAGGCAGCTTGGCAGTGGCTGGTAATAACAGCAGTGGCAAGAGTATTGTTGGAGAGGGACAGCCCAGTGGCAGCCAAAAATGGCGGCCCATTCGAAGACAATTTTAGGGCAGGGTGCCAGGTGCAGCCCAGCAGAGTTGGAAGATGGGCTACATACAGAGGATTCATTGAATAAGTAAGTATATTGAGAACAATGGGAACCAGGTTTTTCAGGGATAGAGAGGAAGATATAAATATGGAGAGGAGAAAAGATAAAATGAACTCCGTGGTATTGTATTTGAATTGGAGCTATCATTGCAAATTCATGGTTTATAATATATCTAAATAGATATAGAAATAAATACAAATGTAAAGGGATAAACACACACACATAGACACACACATTTTCTAGCTCTGCCCACTGAGAAGGCATGGGGGTAGCAAAACCTCAACAGCAATGAGCACATCTAGCACTCAGATCTTGGTTTCTATATACCACACTCCTTGAAGAAATGGCTGATTCCAGGGCTGAGGCAGAGGAAGTACAAGTTGAACCTGAAACATTTTGTTGTGCCAGAAAGCAAGGAAGTGCTCAAAGAATGACAGGGACATGTCAAAAAGACAAACTGCTCAAAGGGGCTCCACTGGCCAAATTTAGGCTAATTTGATCATCAAAATACATGATAGTAACAAACTGAATAAAATAGAAATCCATGAGTAAACAGGGAAAAGCTTTTCCTTAAAGTAGAATGCCAACTAATAAACGTAGAAGGAATGATACAGTTAGAAAAATCACCTTTTGGCAACCATCATAATAATAATTCTGGCAAGAATCATCAATGGATGCTAAAAATAGAAGGTGAAGGTGGGATGAGAAATGGGTTATTTTCATAGTCTTAATGTATCTCCACACTTTTCAAAGCCTGAAAGAACAAGACATCATCAAGATTTCAGAACTCAGTTTAGAACTTCCAAAATTAACATTTTTCTTAAGATCTTTTTGCACTTAATATTTAAAACAGTCTCATTCATATGCTGGCAAAGCAGTCACAAAATGAGAAAGTTGAAAATAGCGCATCTTTAAAAACATTATAGTTGTCGTAATTAAAGAGAATAAATCCAAAGGGATTTAGCCATTATAATATCAATGACTGGTAGTCAGGGTCATGCTACAGCCCAAAAGGAGGAAAATTGAAGTCTATCTTATTTGACGAGAGAAACACTGTAAATTCCAAAGGCACCAACCTACTAATTCAGGGGGATTCTAAATACTATGTAACACAGTATCAGTTTTGGACACCCAAAACAACGAAATGACTCCCCAAAAGCAAAACATATCCACTACGCTATTTTTAACTGCTTATCAGAAAGTCTTAAAAAAAAAAAAAAAAAGAAAGTCTTGAGAAATGTTTAAGAAACTGACTTTGCAGTGATAAAACTACCACATCCTAGTGCTAGAAAGGAGAGCTACTTGCAAAAAAAGAAAAAAAAAAAAGACTAATAAAGAGAGAGAGGGAGACAGGATCCAACCCAACTTAAAAACAAAACAAAATAAAATCTATATCTTCTCTGGAGGAAGAATAGGTAGTTGGAATAGTGGGGGAATCAATTTAATCCTATGCTACTGCAAACTATTAAAATTTTGGAAAATTTCCCCCCAAATTACAATCAATGAAAATATGCCCAGGATATAATTGCTTAATTACATAATGCATGATAAACTTTATCATAAGAGCACAATCACAAATTGATGAAACAATGATATTAGTAGAGAAGTTAACAAAAGTGACCAAAAATAGTTATTTGCAGTATCCCTTTTCTCGATTTATTAACTTAGCACTTTTATCAGTTACACTCAGTATTTTGATCATAGCTTTTTAACTTTTTTCAAATTCCTTATATGTATATGTAACCTAGTAATATAACCCTTAAACGTTTTGAATAAATTATTCAAAATAATAATACAAGATTAAGTTAGGTTTAATTATTTTTGAAGTTTGCTATAATTATATTTCCCTATTTGGTAAATCTTTATTGTGGTACAAACTATACAAAAAGCCCAATATACAAAAATAAAATTTCATATACATTTTATTTCTTTAAATAACAATGCTTATGTTTTATTTCAGATAATTTTAGATAATTGTGGCAGGAATTAAAGGAAAAAAAAGTCACACAACTCACGTGGCATATTAATAAAGCCAATGTGACCTATAGAGCTGATAAAAATAAAATAACCAGGGCCAGCCAGGTGGCGTAATGGTTAAGTTTGTGCGTTCTGCTTCAATGGCCCAGGGTTCGTGTGTTTGGATCCTGGGCGCGGACCTACTCGCCGCTCATCAAGCCATGCCGAGGCGGCATCCCATATATAAGAGTTACAACTCTACAACTATGATACACAACTATGTACTGGGGCTTTGGGGAGAAAAAAGAAAAAAAAAAAGAGGAAGATTGGCAACAGATGTCAGCGCAGGGTCAATCTTCCTCAAAACAAATAAATAAATAAAATAAAATAACCAATTTAATACAAGTAAAATAGTACTTGAGAAATCACACAAGAAACCAAAATCAAGAAACCCTAACTAAATATACTTTGATGATATATATTCATTCTCATATAGATGTATTTACACATATCCCAAAATAAACTTTACGGTCTCTATTTGTTCATTATCTATAGTATTATAATTTATCAAAACAAAATCCATAATAGGGCTGTCATATTTAAAGTCATTAATATTCATTACTTGAGCCTGAAGTGCCAGAAAAGGGATAGTGCATCTCTATTGCCATATAAAGCCTTGAATAAATACAAACCCTGATAAAAAGAAAGCAGCATGCCAGAGATCTCTGAAGACAGCGCCAACACTGTAAGAGGTACTTGTACCGTGGTTCTGAACTGCTCCCTCCTGTGTGTTATCTGTGGTACTAGAACCATCGCCTTCCCTATGTACTTCCAAATGGGCTGCTTTTCTTAATTTCCTTTGTGAGAAGAGATTAAGAACTGAAGGTAGCTTTAAAATTTTAACAACTATTTTCTTGGTAGTACATTCACAATTTTGGTAAACATAAACACAGGAACTTCAATACATAATAAAATTCAGATTTACTGGATAAAAGTTAATC
Source organism: Diceros bicornis minor (assembly GCF_020826845.1). NCBI lineage: Eukaryota > Metazoa > Chordata > Mammalia > Perissodactyla > Rhinocerotidae > Diceros > Diceros bicornis. The sequence goes on along the minus strand of NC_080742.1, from coordinate 15,694,840 downwards.
CAAATATTAAGGTACATATTCAATACCAATTTCTGTAAATGTTAAAGTATTGTTCCTTGCTCATACTGACAGGTCAGTGGACATTAGGTTGTAAGGATTGCATTAGACAGGTATTTACAAAAGCATTTCTTCCCTATTTGAATGCCACTTATCTGCAGATAAAGAAAGAAGAAAATTCAGATCAGAGAGACTTATCATCTAACTGATCAGCAATGCTATTTATTTAATGTAGGCATTATCTTTTCAAAATGACAAAGGCTTAAATCTCAACATCCCCAAACTGCAAATGTCACAATCTCTTAGCAACGATATTCAAACGAGGAATTGCTGAAAAGACCCTAAAAACAGAACTCCATTGTGCTGAGTGGCCAGTGAGACTTACTATGCTTACTTAATCAAGGGGCAATATTAAACAGCTTCAAATAGCATTTAATAAATAGAATTTAGCTGAAATTTTTTCTTGGCTCTTGTTTTTGCCAAAGTATCTCATAAGTACAAGACTTGGTAAATAGTGGGAATTATTAGCAACTCCAGCTAACATATATTCTCTACATTGATATTAAGTGCCTTAGAAATGAGCTTCAAGAAAAATAAAAACAAAAACAGATATGTGGTCTCAAAATGGCCTTGAAGCAAATACAGAAACTAAATCATTTGGTAGTTAATTCTGAAGCTCACTGCTTTATTTGAAAGAGCAACTTTATAAGATAACATTTTATTCAAGTCAAGAACAATTCCGGATTCAAATTACAGAAATCTACAAAAGATCACTTTTAAACAGAGAGTACCTTCTTCTTTTACCCCCTGTACTTAGAGGAGGTTTGGGTGTTCTTGTTGAAACAATCTGGCAGTGCACAGTTCCCAGGAGCAGCATCAGCCATATTGGCCCAATCACTTCTGTCAGAGGTATGCTATGCGGGCTAGAAGCGGAACAGAATAATACTATTGCGGCAACTACAAAAAGGGAAAGAAAATACGTTTAATTATAGATATGATAGTCACTTCTTCAAAAATTGCTCTAACGTTGCTTCTTGCCAGATTATTTTTCTAAATTTAAGTGAGTTTAAAATGCTACTCCAGACAAGCTCTTTCAGAGTATTTTATTGTTTGCCATTGGCTAACCAAGCTATTCAGTAACAAACTCTTGGAACAAGATAACACCCAATGTAGTCTCTAAAGTACATAACTTAACACTGCAAAGAAAACTAGATGTGTACAAATCTGAGGGCATTCCTGGTAAGATCACAAACAATCAGAAGAACCGCATTAACCTCAGGTGCACTTAAGATTTTGTTATACAAACAAGGAAGTCTATGATAAGTGTGTAATAAGGCTATAAAGAGCCAGCCCTGGTGGTCTAGTGGTTACGATTCGTGTGTAATATTACCACCACCTCCCAGGTTCGTTTCCCTGTCAGGAAACCACACCACCTGTCTGTCGGTTGTCATACTGTGGCAGCTGCATGTGATGCTGAAAGCTTATGCCACTGGTATTATGAATACCAGCAGGGTCACGCATGGTGGACAGGTTTCAGTGGAGCTTCCAGACTAGACAGACTAGGAAGAAGGACCTGTCCACCCACTTCCAAAACACTTGGCCATGAAAACCCTATGAAGAGCAGTGGAGCATTGTCTGATAGAGCACCAGAAAGTGAGAGGATGGCGCAAAAAGACCAGGCAGGTGTACACTGTCTACTGTATACCGGGTTGCTGGGAGTCAGAATCTGACTTGCTGGCACTAACAGAAGAAGACTATAAAGAGCTTCTTTTTCAGTAGAGGTCTATCTACTCAGAATTAACAACATAAATTTACTTGGGCATATTTTCAGGAAAACCACTAAACACCCATCAGTGCTAACCATTACCATGTGAAGAAGAAATCTTGTTTTTGCCTGCTCAGCATTCTTTAGACTTTCTAGACATAAACTCTCTTTATCTTTTGCAAGTCTGCCTCCTTTTCTGTCAATAAAACAGTGTTATTTCCCCCACCTCAGGGATGGACACATAATCCAGGCTTGCCAGTCTTAACTCTGGGCACAGGAATTAATAAAAAGATGGGCATGTGATCCACACAGGGCCAAACAGAATCTTTTTCAGAAATTAATACAGGTGCGTATGGAAATATGAAATTGCCAGGAGCCACCTCAGCCACCACTCAGAAAGAGCCTCCCTAAGAATGAGACCAGCAAAAGGAAAGCAGAATCAACAGCACAAAAAGTAAAGACATCATCTGAGCCTCTAGATCCAGCAATGCTTGAATCCAGGGCCTAGGAGTACCTAAGTTTGTTTTGGAACAACTGAAGAATTTGAACATTAGGAGATTTTTGTTCACTTTGTTAGGTGTGATAATCGTAATATGGTTGTGTAATGTGCATATTTTGAAGAGATGCATATTGATGTGTTCAGGGATAAAATGTCATCATGCATATAATTCACTTTAACAAAACAGATTAAGTAAATATCCCAAAATGTTACTAATTATTTAATCAAAGAGATGGGCATATGGGTGTTTGGGGTGACTATGTAACTCACCATCTAAATCAGGACCCAGAAGAGTGAAAGGAGAGCTGTTAATGAAGCACTCAGACAACACAAGTCAACCTGGACACTTGGAAAGCCCCTGGCAAACTGGAACATGTGGTCACCACGATTATTGTACTAATCTATCTAGTTTCCTGTTTTTTGAAAACTTCTATAGTAAGCAGTGAAAAAAACCCCAAAAAACACTTTTCACAAAAGCTAGTTTACATTTGGTTTCTGCCACCTGCAACTGAAAGAATCCTGGTCTGGCATACCAAGACTTAAGCTTACAACACCACTTTATCTCCTAATATGTTTAAGAAATATCATAAAAACAAATTTCAGCTTTATATTCCCCTGAGTAAGAAAATACGGTTCTTTAAAAAGAAAAAAAAGACAAATTTTTAAAAATGCCAATCATCTTTATGAATTACCCTGGAATTTAACTCAAATTCTCTAGTTGTTTTATAACAGAATCTGGAATTTTGAGAAGTACAGAGTTTTTGTTGTTTCTAATATGAACTCTAATGTGATCTTTATCAAGTTCCTTACCTTTTTCGAGCCTTGCTTTATTCCTCTGTACAATAAAACAGTATATAGGTGCTGTAGGTTTCAAGGGAGGTAACATATGTAAACACTTTGAAAAGCTCCTCACATACAGCAAATGTGCACCTAACACTGGTAAATGGCACTTGTATCAGCTATCATTATTTAAAACGGAGGAGGATGCAGATGCTACCTAGGTTCAAAGTGTCAGGCACAAAGAAGAACATCTTAAAGAATTTTGGATTTTATATAACCTCTTACCGGCTATTTATCTCTCCTCTTTCAGCCCCATGACCACCATTCTCTCTAATGCTAGGGCTGGGAACCTACAAACTGTTTTCTATCTTAACAGGAAAGCTGTTACATTCTGTGAAATTCTGCCAATAGAAAGCATTAGAAAACAAGGGGGAAGCCACTTTATTCCTCTCTCTTTTTCCTTCCTTCTTCTGGCTGTGTCTCTCAAAGTGGCCATGTCCCTTCCATGGCTTCAGTTCCTGAGGCAGAGGTTCTGGTATCCATGGTTCTGGTATCATCTCCTCCCCTTTCTCCCCATCGAGTGAAGGGTTAGCAGATACCAGGAGAAAATATTCACTTCTTTTATATAATGCTAAGTTATACTTTTTGATCATTTAATGAAGTCCTATGAACTAGACAGTACTGTTGGAGATTTCTGCTAGATGGTACTTCTAGAGATTTCTCCAAGAGATCAACTAAGACAAAATGTTCTTTATTGGGCACAAGTAGTTCCAAGGCAGGACTTCACATACTGGCCAAGCAGAACTCTAGGGACAATCATCAGGAATATAAAATATCTAAAGTTCAATTTCTAGGTCTGTCAATCTTTAAGATTTAAGATTTAGTGGCAGGTGTTAGGCATTGGGAGAAGAAAGACAAATAAGATAAGTCTCTGCTCCCTGCCCCCCCTCAGTTTAGAGGAAAAGGGAGACATACATGGAAACAATTAAAACACCTGTAATGGACTGAATTGTGCCCCCCCCCACCAGTTCATAATTAAAGCCTAAACCTGAGTGACTAATTTACAGATAGGGCCTATAAGAATGTAATAAAGGTTGAATGAAGTCATAGGGTGGGACCTTAATCCAATAGGACTGGTGCCCTTATTAGAAGAGGAAGAGACACCAGAATCGCTCTCCGCTCACACAGAGAAGAAAGACCACACAGTGAGAAGGCAGGCATCCAAAAGTCAGGGAGAGAAACCTCACCAGACACCAACCCTGACAACACTTTGATCTTGGACTTCCAGCCTCCAGAACTGTGAGAAAATAAATTTCTGCTGTTTAAGCCCCCCAGTCTGTGGTATTCTGTTCCGGAAGACCGAGCAAACTAACTGAATACCTACCACAGGTGCTGTAACATACACAGGAAAGACGTGTAACTCAATCGGGGGGTTCTGAAAGGATTCTCAAAGAGGGTGACGTCCGATGTCTAATCTAACTCTGAGAGAACAAGTGGGAGTGGACTAGGTAAATAAAAGAGAAAGGGGCTACCCAGGCAAAGAGAGCTGCATGTCCAAAGGCATATGGGCAAAAAAAAGCACAGAATGTTTACGAAACAGCAAAGAGCTAATTTAGTCTGGCTAAAGTTGGGGAGAGATTCAACAAGGGATTGACTGAAAACTTGGCTTTTGTCTTGAAAGCAAAGATAACTAGAAAGAGATTTAGACCTTAAAGTGGCTCTTTTAGATTTGTAATTTTAAAATGGACAGAAGGTAGAAGATATAAGAGCTCTTGGCAATAATCTGGGTAAGAAATAATGTAAGCAAGAAGTGGGGATGGAGCTGACAATACACAGTTGAGAAACTTAAAAGGCATGTAATTGAAGTAAAAACTTATATGTAATTATATAAAATCAAATCTGACTGCACATGATTCTTTCAACCTTTTGGGAGATGAGGGTGGGACAGAGAATGAGGATATTACTCAGAGCACTGCACCCTACTTCTATATGCAAGGAGATGGAGGCACAGGAGTTTCTAAAGGCACTAGCAGATTGCTGAGGGTCATTAGGGTCACATCATGACTTTGTCACTGGCTGTGTGACTTGGAGCAGGTTAAGTCACTTCTTTAAGCTTTACTAGGAGAATGTTCAGTGTTCATCCCTTATGAAAACTTATGATGTTAAACTTTGGTTCTGAACTAAAAAATATCTCTTTCCCATGCCTGATCTAACCTGTGTTCCCTATTTAACTTAGGAAAGCCAGTAAGTGAATTCCAGACACAGTAAGTGAACTTCTAATTACACTGGAAACTTGTTTGCCTTCAAATACTAGAAAGCAACAATACTAAAAAAGCACAATGCACAGTGGTTACAATCAACGATAATGATTAATTATTACTCTAATAAGCAATTGCAATTTCTGACCACTTTAGAATCAAGTTTTCTCCTTTAGGTAAACTAGAAAGCATTAGAAGATAACCATACTTAGATTAAGCTCTCTTAAACCCTTTTGGGAGCAAAGCAAACACAAGAAAATAACTCAATAACAATTATGATAACTTATACCTAGAAAATAGTTGATAAATATACATTTAGAAGACCTATCATATAATGGCATTACTTAACAACAACAATAAAGGTCAACTTCTTGAAAGCAATTATAAACTGCATATGAAAATCCTTGGAAAGGTTATTACACTTAATTGCAGGCATCCTAGGATCTTATCATAAGAAAATAACTCAAAATGTAAGAAAAACTTCACAAAAAAATATGCTCACTTCAGCATTAATTATAATAGCAAAAGACAGCAAAAAGCTTAAATGCCCAACATTGAAGTAGGACAGAACATTTTCCAATAATTTAAAAATATATTTATAAAGACTCTGATACTTGTACCAACATAAGGCAAAAAAAGAATACAATTATTTACATAGAATAATGTCAACTATATAAAAAATGTTACAAAGTAAATTGAAAGGCACGATTATGGGTAGTTTTTTTTTTTCTTTAGTTTTTTCCTATATTTTCTGCAATGAACATGCATCATTTCTTTAATCAGAAACATACACACACACTCTCTATTAACAACAATCACAAAATCTTCATAGTTCACTCCCTTTTATGTCTAAAAGATGTGCCCCGGCTTAAAAGAAACAACTTTACCTAAATAAAAGTCTGCAGTTTTTATAATATTCTCATTTACTTAAAAGATATTATCTTTTATTTAGAGTTTGTTAATAAAACATATTTAAATAATCATTCAGGATTACAATTGTGTTTCTAGAAAAGTAAGACATTAGAAAGACTGAAAGGGTACCAACCAAATTAAAATCATTGCTTTGTTAGAGGGATGGAATGTGAATGGTTTCTCCTGCAAGTCCCCAAACGGTCTAGAGTGTCAAACACCACCGCTGTATACTGCTGCCATGACTGTGCACTAGAATACTGCTGTGTTGGGGGTGGCAGAACAGAGTTGTGAAGCATGTGGCTCTGCAGTCGGACTGCTTCGACTTGAACCTGGGCTCTCCCATACTTGGTCATTATGTGACTTTGAGCCCTCAGGTCCTTCAGGTCCCATGTCTATAAGCTAGGCATAATAATAGTACCTGTACTTCACTGGGTTGTTGTGAGAATTACACGAGAATCTGTGAAAAGCACTTAGAACAGTGCATGGTATATAGAATTTCAAAACAGAATGAGGACAGTCTCAGACCACAGTGGTTAAAAGAAAAAATAAACCATGGCTGAGGCAGGAAAAATGAACTTGTATAGGTTGTATTAAAAAACACTGGCGTAGTAAAAGAGATGCATTTTGAAGAGACTTTCTAATTTTTAAAAATCCTCTCAATCTATATTTTTCTTTAGCCATCCACAGATTCAAATTTTCAAAAATTATATTGGAAAATAACTGCTTTGTTGTCTCAAACATTTTTAATACCAAACCAGTTGTGTCTTATTAAGTGAAATATCACAATAAATATATATTTTCATACTGAATAGTATTTAGTGTATGTTTAAAAAAAAGCCTTAGTAACCCTACAAACATAACATCTTGAGAGTTAAAAGCAAAATGCATTTCTATCACTTAATTATACCTTGAAGAAGATAGAGGACAAGAAGCCAGAAAAAGATGACTTTTGATGTTACTTGTAACCACCACCGGAAGAAAAAGGGAAAAAATACAACTCGAACAATTCCCTTTCTAGTCAGAGAAGTCCAAGGACTTTCAGGTTTTGCCTTAGCAAATGCAGACCCTGAAAAAAGTAAAATAAAATGATAGAGTATATTTATTATTCTTTAATTTCCTTAGAGAAAAAATTTCAACATTTAGAGAACAAAATGTATAATTTTATTTTGTATTATGCTATGAGTGAGAAATGTCCAATTTTGGGTAGTAGACACTTTTTAAAAACATTCTTCATGGTGTCATAACAACTCAAGTAAAAAACTATTTTTAACTGAAATAATAGCAGAATTTCTCCCACATATATATATATTTTTTTTGTGAAGAAGATCAGCCTTGAGCTAACATCTGCCAATCCTTTTTTTTTTTTTTTTTTTGCTGAGGAAGACTGGCCCTGGGCTAACATCTGTGCCCATCTTCCTCCACTTTATATGGGACGCCACCACAGCATGGCTTGACAAGTGGTGCGTCAGTGCACGCTCGGGATCCGAACCGGCGAACCCTGGGCTGCCACAGCAGAGCACGCGCACTTAACCGCTTGTGCCATCGGGCCGGCCCTCTCCCACATATTTTATAAGACAATGTTCAAATGTCAGCTCCAGTTGGTAATTAAAAATTATCAATTTAATTTTTATAATTGAGCCTTATAGTTTGCTAAGCAAACACAGGCTGCTCTTCTTTGATACTTAGTACTTCTTGGAATGATCTTTAGTGGAGGAAAAGTCTAGTCAGTAGTATTTAAATGCTTCCATTCTCTCTTTTTTATAGTATTATTGCCTTCATTGAGGCTCACGTTGCTTTTATTTCTACAAACATATATATCTGACCCATTTTGAATTCTGTTTCTTCAAAGTCAATTTCTAATTGCATTAAGCATTTATTTATTCAAAACTCACCTCTTACAAGATCAACATCTATGAGGTCTGGTTTCACGTGTGCTGTTTTCTTTGGTTTGTTCCGTAAACCCTATAATATATTAATAGTAGTATTGGTAAGAGAGTAGATTTTAAAAGTTCTCATCACAAGAAAAAAAAATTTGTAATGATGTATGGGGACAGATGTTAACTAGACTTATAGTGGTGATCATTTCTTAATATACAGAAACATTGAACCATTATGTTGTACAACTGAAACTAATATAATGTTATATGTCAATTATATCTCAATAAAAAAAGAAGTATTGAAATTCTCTCTCTCTCTCTCTATATATATTTAAATCCAGAATATCAGAAAAGAATCAACTTCAAAACATTTCAATTAAAAAAAAACTTTAATATACTGGACAAAAATGTAACACATTATATATTTGTTACAAATGGAACATAACTATAGTATTGTAGTAAAGTTTATTACTCTCCAAAAAGATAAATTTAAGGATGTGTGTAACATGTGAGGCCTGTTTATTACTAAAAGTAAAATTCTAAAATAAACACTACTGCTACCAATCAATTTGGATGTATAGCCTAAGATGGTCCAGGAGACTCTCGGCCCCGGATCTGCACAGGAGAGTGTTGAGGTTGGCTGAAGGAGCAGTGGCCCTGCAGGACCCTCAAGGCCTGATGCTGGGGGCGTTGCTGCAGAAAGCAGTGGATCGCAGGGCTGAGGGCAGACAGGGATGCAGACTTCTCAGCAGATGCCAGCATGTAGGGGTGGTATCAGCTGAGACCCAAAGAGGATGACTCGTTTCTCGGGGTTGCCACTATGTTCACATGCCAACCACTAATGAGACCACAATGCCACCTAATCACCTCAGAACTTAGACGCCATGCCCAGGAAGAGGAGGAGGGGAAAGCAGGAATCATGAATGGAAGTAGTTTAAACTTGGAATTATTGAACACTAAGATTAAGTTTCTGCCATCGGTATACAGAGCAGGAGCAGGGGTGGAGATCAAAATCACTGAAAAAAACTATGGAAATAAATTACACTTTATAACTTAAGACTAGGATGTTAAGAATTGGAAGAGCTGAGGTTAAACTCCTCAGGAGCCAAGTGCTCAGAGATGACACAGTGTTTAGATGATTTGTTTATTATTCATTCAATTAACCAAGTAACTGTGCAGCAAATCCTTTGGTCCTATTCAAGAAACAATGACCCCTTCAAGTAAAAATTTGATCAAGTACTGTTCGCATCTAAAATGAAGAAGAGGACAGCATTTGAGCTCACAGTTAACTGAGATGTTTAAACCAAAAATGTACCCTGAAATCAAGATGCAATTAAACTTTGAATCCCTTCAAATAGTTTGTCCATCTGAAGTTGCAAACCACCCAGAGATACAAAAACAAAAGAGAAAGAAAGGGTCAGGGTTGAAGATATAGCCATGGTAATTTTATTCAGTCGATCCTCATATTCATAGGTTCCATATTTGCAATTTACCTATTCACTAAATTCACTTGTACCTCCAAATCAATGCTTGCTGTGCTTTTGCAGTCCTTTGTGGACACATGCAGAGTGAGTGGCAAAGAACTGGACCCACCCACTGTGCACATTTCCCAGCTGAGGTCGAACAGTGCAACGCTCTGCCTTCTTGTTTCAGCTCTCACACTGTAAATAAGTGTCCCCTCCACAGTCTACTTAGTGCCATGTTTTTTGCATTTTTATGCTTTTTGTTGGTAATTTTGCTGTTAAAATGGCCCCCAAGCATAGTGCTTAAGTGCTGTGGAGCACTCCTAAGTGTCAGAAGGCTGCGATGTGCCTTATGGAGAAAACGTGTGTTAGATAAGCTGTGTTCGGGCACCAGGTATAGTGTTGTTGGCCCTGAGTTCAATGTTAATGCATCAACAATATATATTGAATATGGTGTCTTTAGACAGAGACACACCTAAAACAAGGGTATGTATTGATCAGTTGACGAAAGTGTTGTGACTAGAGGCTCGCAGGAACTTAATTCTCTGTATTTCCCCTAAAAGCAATGGTGAGTATTTGCTGATTCAGGGTATACCCTAAAATTTTTATGAAGATCGTTTTAAGAACTTAAAGTCTTTACAAGAGGAACAGTGAAGATAAATCTTGATTTATGCAATTATGTTGTTTTTCAACATGCTCATTCTACACCACCCTTTTTATATGCAATTCACTTCCTATTTTGTATTTTATTAAAACATTTATTTTGAGCTACATTATAGTCACAGAATAATCGCCAGTTTTGATAAAACTTCCCCTTCAAGGTAGCCTATTAGACTATTTAGAAGATTTAAAAAAAGAAAAAGAAAAATTTCACTGATAAATCTTCTAACATTAATGATTTTATTCACAAAAATAAAAGATATTTATCACCAAAGTGTGAACATTCATAAAATCTCATTTTAATTAAGTAGATATTTTAAGTTGGAAAATTTTAAATTGGTTTAGAGTAACCTACATTCACACAAAATAGCATAGCTTTCAGTACTAACTATAATTATGGACCTTCAAAAAGTTTAAGTGAACAAACAAAAAATGGAAACTAAGTTAGTTTTAAAAAAAAGATTTTAAAAACTACTGATTTAACTAGAAAAGTACAAACAATCAAGTACTATGAACACAATTAATCGCCAAGAATCCAAATAAAATATTCTTTATTGAATATACATTTCAGTTCCTATAGTACATTCCTAAAGTTCAATGACACAAATAGTTTGAAGTTTTGAAATTTTTAAATCTCTAAATACACAGATAATGTTGAGCCAAAAAGCTTAAAAGGGCTGTTTAAGTTTAGAAAGTACTTCTGTTTGATGATCCAGACTTCCCACACACAGAACTACTATAATACTGAGACTCCATCAAAGGACATAACCACCAGTTTCACTTTCTGGAAACCCTTTTTAGTTCCCCCCATCCCATTTTTCCTCTATAATGACTTTAAATAGCACAGTTCTTTTTGTTGAAGCTTTAAAACTCTAGTAGGTACTAAAATGGGGAAATTCCACATTTACTTTTAAATTTGGGTCAAGGTGATGAGAAAATGAAAGTTTCCAGTTATAATTTCTAAAATGTTTAAGGAAAAATAATTTGCAATTTATAAAAGATTTTATGCTGCAGCAATATCAACCATGGGTCTTTAATTGAAAAAATAAACATTTCCAAGAAATGTATTTTCATGGCTTTCTTTGATTTCTTTAGTTGTTGCTTACTGCTTTGACAGATAAGGAGAGAATCGATTACACAGAAGGATGAACACAATATATTTGGTACAGTGTTCTCTAAACAATGGGTACCTGGTTTGGGTTTTTTAAATCAAATATTAACACTAACACACCACAGTTATGCCCTTCTCTACTTTCCTTAGAATAAATGCAAAATTATTTTACACTATAAATAATCTGCCTCCACCAGAATCTTCAGAAAGAATGGAATGTGCTTTTAGGCTTGTCAACAAATTGACCCTTTTAATTCAAAATAACAAGAGTAAGTTTTAATACTGTTTTGAATTCTTCATTTACTATTACAAAGGGAGACGTGTTTCAGAAACAAGTTACAGGTCTTAGCCTTCCCTAAGTTCACCCTGTCAGCTCACCAGGTAACAACCAATATAATCCTCCTTCCTTACTCTAACCTCTATTTAGGCATTAAAAAGTTCTTTTAAAAACGAGGAAATTACGTAAGTAATGTAGTAATTTGTGATGAGTGGCTTAACACTAAAAAATTATTTATATATATATATTTTTTGTTTGTTGGTTTGTTTGAGGCTTTTAAATTTCAAAAAACATCCACATGTGCCAACTGGTAACACAACCTCTGAAGGTACTTAACATTCCCTATCCAATAAGTTAAAGACTGTCAAAGAGAATAAAAGATTTTAAGGCATCTTATGCGACCTCTCTGCTGCTCTTTATTTTCTTGACTATTCCAACTCTTCATGATGCTTTCACCAATCTACTGTCTCATGGATCTCTTACTTCTCTTTCTTCCTTCATTTTCATCTCTTCCTTTACCTATCCATTAAATGTTGATGTTTCCCAATGTTTCGTCCTCAGCCTTGTTCTCTCATCATTCAATGTAAATCCACTCACTCCTATAGCTCCATCTATATAATGTGTATAATATATAATATGTATCACACATATATATATATACCTCTCTCTCTATATATATACACACACACACTTACATACTCAGGACTCCCAAATCTCTCTCCCAAGTACCACTGTATATTTCTAAAACAGAATTCTACATTTGTTCCTCTTCTATTTCCCATCTCACTTAGTGCTGTGTGAATGAGTTGTTAAAATAGAAATTTAATCAGGTAACTTATTCTGCTCAAAATCCTTCAGTCTCTCTCACTGTTTTCCAGATTATTTCTAGACTCGGGTAAGGCAGTCAAGGCCCTACACGATGTGACTTCCATTTTCCTTTCTAGTTTTGCTCCCATCCACCCTAATCTCCTTCCTCCATCCAACCTATTACCAGTCAAGCTCCTTGAGGATTCCTGAGTCAGTCACGCGCCTTCCTTCCTTTATGTATATTTTCATATGCTCTTCATTCTGTCTGGAATGTTTTCCTCATTCTCCCAATGTCTCTCAAACTCAGCTCATGAATCACTTCCTCTCTGAAGTCTTTCCTAACCTCCCCAGGGCTGCTTCTCCCTGCACTCCCCAATAGAGACCTACACAGCTCTCTCTTAAGTAAATTTATCTCATTTGTAATTACGCCTCTCATCTACAAGATTATAATCTATTTCCTATTTTTCCCCATGATTTAATCCTATATTTAACACATAGTAGGTACTTACCGCAACTTTAACTACATTAATTCTTCATGAAAATAGTTTAAAGATTAAAATTGACAAATGCCAAAGAATCTTGCTCTTTATTATAGATGACTGTCTAAACACTGAGATTTTTTTGACAGATTTTTAAGTACCTACAGACATTGGTTTACAATCTAATGTAAACCTTTCTGTACAAATAGAAAATGTCAAGCAACTAAAGTAACATTCTCTGGGCCCAGATTAAATTTAGCTCGTGCAGAAACACACTGATTAGTATTATCTATGCAAATGAAAAATATAAATCTTATTACCAAAAAGGAGTGATTGCTGAGAAACAGAACAAATTTAGTTAAAAAATAGTTTTCATGCTATCAAGGTAGCCTATGAGAATGTCTTATCAGCATAAGTGATTACATATTCAAGAAGAAACTACCTACTACAGAAACATTTTAATTAATGCTTTATTTCCTAAATTCTTTTAAAAAATGACCAACTTTTCAGCGACCCTATTTGCGCCCAAGTCATTCTGTTAGTAGCACCAAAAAGCGGATCTCAATTAAGCAGGGCAGCAACTTGCACAGGATCACTCAGGCGGGAAAAATCCTGAAACACTTACCAGTTTAATAAACTGTACAGAGCAATGACAGCATCAAAAGGGAGGAAAAGCAAACTAGAAGTATAAGGTGACAAGTGAAAGGGGAAAAGAGCTGACAAAAAATAACCATTAGAAATTAAATTTTAAAAGAACAGAAAGATGCTAAAAAGAAAAAAATCATCAGAGGTAAAGACACATGACTATGCTATCATAAAAGAGTTTACCTCTTTATTTAGAAGTTTGGAAAGAATAACATAATATTAATTTATACCTTAAAAGTATATGGAAAGATATTAAATAAAATGTGGTTAACAATCAATTTATAGAATTATGTTTCAGAATACACAAAATGAAATAAACTTGTTACCTTGATTTCTCTTTGTTCAACAGATTTTTCCCATATTTGTTGATCATATGCTCCAATCTATAAAAATAAATAAAAGATACTACATAAATGATCATTGTTGGTACCCATCCAATAGGTATAACTCTGCATTACAAGCAACTCAGAGTTCATTCAGCACAGATTAGATTCAGCTTTGTCTCAGACTTCTATGATCAATACTGTACTGCAGTGGTTCTCAAAATATGGTTTCAGAACCAGCAATTCTAGCATAACCGGGTCACTTGTTAGAAATGCAAACTCTCTGGCCTCACTCCCAAGTTACTGAATCAGAAATATGGGTGCGGCATCCACAACAATTCATGTTTTAAAAATCCCTCTAGATGATTCTGATACACCACTAAAGTTTGAAAACCATTGCCCTAAAGAATCCATTATTTTAAATAAACACAATTGTTATAGCTCTGGTACATTCAAGAAAAAAGTCCCAAGTGACAAATCCTTTATGGAGTTCTTTTTAAAGAAAAAAATACCAATATTCTACAGAATTAAAAATTTATAAACATGTAGACCACAATTACCATTGGATTAACGTTTAAATTGAAAAATAAAGTCATGAAAGTAACTGAAGAAAAAGGGAAAGCCTCAAGAAGTAGAATTCCTTGTAGCTTCTATGCCTACTACTCTTAGATGCTGGAAAGTTCTCTGAACTATATCTTCACTGGGGCAGGAAAAACAAACCATCCTTCCTGTTCTTCCCCAAGTTCTTTGCCGTTACCTCCTGTTGTCTCCAGTTTCTACTTAATTCCCTATATCCAAAGGGACACTGAAATTGGTCAACAGCCTATAGTTTCACCTGAGGATTTTCATTATTAGCACTAATTGAAAATTAAAATCCTGAGAAATTAAAATTACTCCATATAATTACAGTTAAGAAACTAGAGACAGATATCATAGGAAATTTAGGGAAAAGCCTTTTCTGACTAACAACATCATTCTATCTAGAAGTCCTTTTATCTACACATTATTTATTTATTTATTTTTTTGCTGAGGAAGATTCACCCTGAGCTAACATCTGTGCCAATCTTCCTCTATTTTGTATGTGAGTTGCTGCTACAGCATGGCCACTGATGAGTGGTGTAGGTCTGCAACCAGGAACCGAACCCGGGCCGCCAAAGCGGGGTGCATCGAACTTAAGCACTATGCCACAGGGCCAGCCCTGTTTATTTTTTTAACATGCAAAACGAGTTTATTTGGGAATAGACAGAGGAATTGCAATGTTTTCATTTTCTTTGAATAAATACCCAGATGTGGAATTGTTAGAGCATATGGTAGTTCTATTTTTAATTTTCTGAAGAACCTCCATATTGTTTTCCATAGTGGCTGCATCATTTTACATTCCCATCACAGTGTACGAGGGTTCCCTTTTCTCCACATTCTTGCCAGCATGTGTTATTTGTTGTCTTTTTGATAACAGCCATTCTGACAGGTGTGAGGTGATTAACCTTACTGTGGTTTTGATTTGCATTTCCCTGATTATTAGTGATGTTGAGCATCTTATCATGTGTCTGTTGGCCATCCGTATGTCTTCTTTGAGAAAATGTTTATTCAGGTCCTCTGCCCATTTTCCAATCAGAATTTTTGGTTTTGGAAATTGAGTTGTATGAGTACTTTACATATTTTGGATATGAAGCCTTTATCAGATATATCATTAGCAAATATCTTCTCTCATTCAGTAGGCTGCCTTTTCATTTTGTTGATGGTTTCTCTGGCTGTGTAAAAGCTTTTTAGTTTGATGTAGTCACATTTATTTTTGCTTTTGTTGCCTTTGCCTGAGGAGATAGATCCATAAAAATATTGCTAAGATGGATGTCAAAGAGCTGACTGACTGCCTATGTTTTCTGCTAGGAGTTTTATGGTTTCAGGTCTTACATTTTGAGTTTATTTTTATATATGGTGTAAGAAAGTGGTCTAGTTTCATTCTTTTGCATGTGGCTGTCTAGTTTTCCCAGCACCATTTATTGAAGAGATTATCTTTTCCCCATTGCGTATTCTTGCCTCCTTCGTCATTGGTTAATCGACCGTATAAGTGTGGGTTTATTTCTGGGCTCTCTATTCTGTTCCACTGATCTATGTGTCTGTTTTTGTGCCAGTATGATACAAATTTGATTACTATTTATAGTTCAAAATCAGGGAGCATGATACCTCCAGATTTGTTCTTCCTTCTCAAGACTGCTTTGGCTATTAGGGGTCTTTTGTGGTTCTATACAAATTTCAGGATTATTTGTTCTAGTTCTGTGAAAAGTGCCATTGGTATTTTGATAGGGATTGCACTGAATCTGTAGATTGCTTTGGGTAGTATGGACATTTAAAAAATATTAATTCTTCTAATCCATGAGCATGGTATATTTTTTCATTTATTTGTGTCATCTTCAATTTCTTTCATCAATGTCTTATAGTTTTCAGAGCACAGGTCTTTCACCTCCTTGATCAACTTTATTCCTAGGTATTTTATTCTTTTTGATGTGATTTTAAATGAGATTGTTTTCTTAATTTCGCTTTCTGATTGTTATTAGTGTAGAGAAATGCAACAGATGTCTGTATACTGATTTTGTATCCTGCAACTCTACTGAATTCATTTATTAGTTCTAATATTTTTTTGGTGGGGTCTTTAGGGTTTTCTATATATAGTATCATGTTGTCTGCAAATAGTGACAGTTTTACTTCTTCCTTTCTAATTTGGATGCATTTTATTTCATTTTCTTATCTGAGTGCTGTGGCTAGGACTTCCAATACTATGTTGAATAAAAGTGGTAAGAGTGGGCATCCTTGTCTTGTTCCTGATCTTAGAGGAAATGCTTTCAGCTTCTCACCATTGAGTATGATGTTAGCCATGGGTTTGTCATATATGTCCTTTATTACATTGAGGTATGTTCCCTCTATACCCACTTTGTCAGAGTTTTGATTATGAATGGATAGTGTATTTTGTTGAATTCCTTTTTCTAAATCTATTGAGATGATCATATGACTTTTATCCTTCACTTTTGTTAATGTTAATGTTTGTTAATGTTGATTGATTTGTGGACACTGAAACATCCTTCCACCCCTGGGATAAATCCCATGTGATCATGGTGTATGACCCTTTTAATGTATTGAATTCAGTTTTCCAATATTTTGTTGAGGATTTCTGCATCTATGTTGCATCAAGGATATTGGAATTTCCTTTTTCTGTAGTGTTTTGCCTGCTTTTGGTATGAGGATAAGGCTGTCCTTGTAGAAGGTGTTTGGAAGCATTCCTTCCTCTTCAATTTTTTGAAATAGCTTGAGAAGGACAGATATTAACTCTTCTTTAAATATTTGGTAGGATACACCTGTGAAGCAGTCTGGCCCTGGATTTTTGTTAGTTGGGAGTTTTTTGATTACTCATTCAATTTCATTACTAGTAACTGGTCTGTTCAGATTTTCTATTTCTTCCTGATTCAGTCTTGGATGATTGTATGTTTCTAGGAATTTATTCATTTCTTCCAGGTTGTCCAATTTGTTGGTGTATAATTGTTCATAGCAATCTCTTATGATCATTTGTATTTCTGTGGTGTTGGTTGTGACATCTCTCTCTTCTTTCATTTCTGATTTTATTTATTTGGGCCCTCTCTCTTTTTTTCTTGATGAATCTGGCTAAAAGTATATCAATTTTTTTTTATCTTTTCAAAGAACCAGGTCTTAGTTTCAATGATCTTTTCCATTGTTTTTTCAGTCTCTATTTCATTTATTTCGGCTCTAATCTTTATTATTCCCTTCCTTCTACTAACTTTGGAGTTTATTTGTTCTTTTTCTAGTTCCTTTAGATCTAAGGTTAGATTATTTGAGATTTTTCTTCTTTCCTGAGGTAGGCCTGTTTTGCTATGAATTTCCATCTTACAACTGCTTTTGCTGTGTCCCATAGATTTTGGAATGTTGTGTTTCCATTTTCATTTGTCTCAAGGTATTTTTTCATTTCCTCTTTGATTTCTTCATTGACCCATTTGCTGTAGCATGCTGTTTAGCCTCCATGTATTTGTGTTTTTTCCAGTTTTCTTCTTGTAATAGATTTCTAGTCTCATAACCATTATGGTCAGAAAAGATGCTTGATATGATTTCAGTCTTCTTAAATTTATTGAGATTTGTTTTGTGGCCTAACATGTGATCTATCCTGGAGAATGTTCCATGTGCACTTGAAAAGAATATGTATTCTACTGTTTTTGGTTGGAATGTTCTGTATATATCTATTAAGTCCACCTGATCTATCGTGTCATTTAAGACCAATGTTTCCTTGTTGATTTTCTGTCTGGATCATCTATCCATTGACATAAGTGGAGTGTCAAAGTTCCCTACTATTATTGCATTACTGTTAATTTCTCCCTTTTTCTTTCATAATTTTCTTATTCCTCTTTGGCCTTTTCCATTTAACATTTCTTGTAAGGCTGGTTTAGCGGTAATGGACAACTTTAGCTTTTGCTTGTCTGAAAAACTCTTTATCTCTCCTTCAATTCTGCATGATACCCTTGCCGGGTAGAGTATTCTTGGTTGTAAGTTTTTTCCTTTCAGAACTGTGAATATATCGTGTCACTCCCTTCTGGCCTATAAAGTTTCTGCTGAAAAATCAGCTGATGGTCTTATGGGGGTTCCCCTGTACGTAACTAGGTGTTTTTCTCTTGCTGCTTTTAAGATTCTCTCTTTAACTTTTAACATTTTAATTATAATATGTCTTGGTGTGGGTCTCTTTGGGTTCATCTTATCTGAGACTCTCTGTGCTTCCTGGACTTGAATGTCTATTTCCTTCACAAGATTGGGGAAGTTTTCAGCCATTATTTCTTCAAATAGGTTTTCTGTCCCTTTCTCTCTCTCTTCTCCTTCTGGGATCTCTATAATGCGAATGTTAGTACACTCGATGTTGTCCCAGGGGTCCCTTAAGCTATCCTTGCTTTTTTAAAATTCTTTTTTCTTTTTGCTGTTCTAATTGGGTGATTTTCACTACTCTGTCTTCCAGATTGCTGATCCATTCTTCTGCATCATCTAATCTACTGTTGATTCCCTCTGGTGTATTTTTCATTTCAGTTATTGTATTCTTCAACCCTGATTGGTTCTTTTTTATATTTTCTATCTCTTCACGAAAGTTCTGTGTTCATCCATTCTTCTCCCAAGTTTGGTGAACATCTTTATGATCATTACTTTGAAGTCTGTCTGGTAGATTGCTTATTTCTGTTTTGTTTAGCTCTTTTTCTGAGGTTTTGTCTTCTTTTGTATGGAACATATTCTTCTGTCTCCTCATTTTGCCTAACTCTCTGTATTTGTTTCTATGTATTAGGTAGATCAGTTACGTCTCCCGGTCTTGAAGAGGTGGCCTTATGTAGAAGGTGTCCTGTGCAGCTTAGTAGCACAATCCCCCTGGTCACCAGAGCCAGGTGCTTCATGTGTGTCTTCTGTGTAGTCTGTGTACACCCTCCTGTTGTGCCTAAGCTGCGACTGTTGCAGGTGCATTGGTGTGCGGGGATTGCCCCCCCCCAGGGCAGGAGCTGCTTTGGAGGGATGTCGGCTGGGTGGGTCCGCAGGAGAATGACAGGACAGAGTTAGTGGTGCTAGCAAGGTAGACGGGGAGTGTTAGAAATGGCACCCACCAGGGCTGGGCTGGCTAGGTAGAAGGATAGTACAAAAAAACAGAAAATGGCACACAACAGTGCTTCCATCCCCAGAGAAAGTTCCAACAGGCCCCTGCCCCTCCGGCACACACTCTAAAATTAGTCAATGAATCTCCTTCACATATAACCCAGGCACTTTTCAAACTGCTGCCTCTGCACTGGGACTCAAAGCTAGTGAGTTTGTGCAAGTACCCTTTAAGAGTAAAGTCTTGAGTTCCTATAGCTCTCTGGCTCTCCTGGATGTAAGCCCTGCTGGTTTTCAAAACCAGATGTTGAGGGCTCATCATCCCAGTGCACGTTCCCTGGGCTAGGAAGCCTTACTCATCTGGGACAACCTCTGCAGTTGTGATATCCCTCCCACTTGTGGGTCACGGCCCCGAGGGGGCGGGGAGAGGTGAGTCCTGACTAGCCCTCATCTCCGCCCCTCCTACCCATCTCAATTTGGCTTCTTTATATCCTCATTGAGGATATAAAGAGAGAATCTGTTCTGCTAATCTTCAGGTCAATTTCAGTGATAGTTGTTCTACATGTAATTGTAGTTTTGGTGTGTCCGTGGGAGGAGGTGAGCTAAGGATCTTCCTACTCTGCCATCTTGATCCAATCTCCTACACATTATTTTTTAAAATCTCGTTTCAAGAAATGAGAACTTGAGGGGCCAGCCCAGTGGCATAGTGGTTAAGTTCTTACACTCCACTTTGGTCACCCAGGGTTTGCAGGTTCGAACCCCAGGCATGGACCATCGTACCGTTCATCAAGCCATGCTGTGGCGGCGTCCTACATACAAAAAAATGGAGGAGGATGGGCAAAGGTGTTAGCCCAGGGCCAATCTTCCTCAGCAAAAAGAGGACTGTCAACAGATGTTAGCTCAGGGCCAAACTTCCTCACAAAAAAAAAAAAGAAATGAGAAATTGAGAATACGAGAATGGTTCAAAGATAGACGTGAAGGAGATAGAATAAAATGAGTATTAAATCATTCTATAAACGATTCCCTAAGAGCCCTTCCTTTCTATTATTCTCTCTTAAACATTATCTTATTCACACTAATTTCTCTGGTCCTTTAAATCCTGTTCTCTTTTCCATCACTTTTCTCTGATTCCTTTCTTATTTTTAAAATCACTTCACGATACAATATACCCTGCAAATTAAAATCTTATAACACCTAGATCAAGCCATATAGATTGAATAACTCACTTATATGTAACCAAAATTGCCACTAGTTTGTATAAAGCAGGGTTAAGAAGCCCTAGGTGAGCAATCACCAACTGATTAGACCTAATGGTAGAGCTGACCTGCAGTGACCAGTTGCCCCTTACCCTCTTTAAATTCTGAATTCAATCAAACAATCATCTTCCTTAAAATCAGAAAAGGTAAGTATGGGAACATAGATTCCACAGGAGTAATTCTGCTCTAACTTGATAATTCAGAATGACTGAGCTTAATTCAATCAAAATTTATTTTTAAAATGTGTAACTCTTTCAACACACTGCATACTTTTTAGTGAAACAACCAAAACTAATAAAGAGTAAGTAAAAATATGTTTTAATAATTATTTTGGCAGTATTTTGTTTTCATGTACAAAATAATGCAAAAAATTCTCTTTAAAAAGAATTGTTTTTATTTCAAGAATACAGACAAGGTAATATATGTCCCATAATCCTAAAATCAGGGAAAATAAAATAATGCATATGCAATAGACCAAATCAGAACGGTATGTCAGTCATTGGCATAACTAGGTTCATTACCAGCATGGTACTCAATAGTTCCAGGTTTAAAAAGGCACAGAAAGTCTAATAAAACTTGCAGCAAAACAGTGGCTAAAAGTAGAAAAGTTTTTTGAAGGCTCAGGTATGTGTAAATAGCAGAATGCAACTCTAAAAAAGGGCAGCAGTCGGGGACAAAAGGATATTAAAAGGATAAAGATGGCTTGTTTTACTGGAGAACCAATTTTTTTCAAAGATTTGATGGGTGAGAGAAAGGACAACTTTTACTGTAATAGAATACCTTGTGGGATCTAATTTTTTTAACTAGATAAGTGTCATTTTCAATCACAAGCAATTCAATGTCTCCACAAGTGAAGACGTCAGTTCTCCTTTGCAGCAGACTTTTTTTGTTTTGAAAATACTACCAGAATGGATCCTTTAGTTACATACACAAATAGACTACTTTCTTGAAGGAAACTGTGAAGGTACAGTTAACCTAAATGCAAGCGCTTCAGGAGATGTTCAGGGTTCTGCTTAGTGTTGTATATGCCACTAACAAATTACTCTTAAATATGACTTCAGACTGAGTCATCTCTGAAAATGGTTTTGCGGGATATGTATGGAATAAGCATCATGAGTCAAGGTAGTGGCAGGATCCTAGAAGGAACAAGGAAGGAATTCTAAAGACCCCTTCTGACCTAAAGACTTGCTTTACTCTACACTGAAATTTGGCAAGATAGATCAGAACACCTGTGGCTGGGGTCAAGCTTTTCCCCTGAAAGAAACATAACCTTATGGTCAGTCATCATAGAGCAAGAAAAGAAGTGAAACTTAGACTGAAGAAGAGAAGAACCATCTTCTCAAGACAGGGAAGAAAAATTTGCATAGCTGTGCTAACAAAATTAAAAAACAAACAAATAACAAGTTTTCCAAAGGTTCTATCCTACCTTTGACATACAAATACTTGGCAGGCCTGACTAAGTCACCTCAACTTCATAGCTATTTCTTTTTTGTATTTCTTCTAAAATTAAATCACAAGGCAAATTTCAACTATAGTTCTCTGTGAAAAATCAAGAAGTAATAACTACATTATTATTTTTTTTTTTCCCAAGGAAAATCAGCCCTGAGCTAACATCCATGTCAATCCTCCTCTGTTTGCTGAGGAAGACCGGCTCTGAGCTAACATCTATTGCCAATCCTCCTCCTTTTTTTTTGCCAAAGCCCCAGCAGATAGTTGTATGTCATAGCTGCACATCCTTCTAGTTGCTGTATGTGGGACGCCGCCTCAGCATAGCCGGAGAAGCAGTGCGTTGGTGTGCGCCCGGGATCCAAACCCAGGCCGCCAGTAGCGGAGCCTGCGCACTTAACCACTAAGCCACGGGGCTGGCCCCACTACATTATTTTTTAAATGCTAGCCAAAAGATTAAAGGAAGCTCAGTAGTAATATTTGTCTAACAAAACATGAATTTTAATCAGATCCTTCAATTGAGAAAAAAAATATTATGTAATATTGGCCACTTCCAAATTTCAGCTACCTCCTGACTGCTCTCCCCTGCCACTCACAATGCCTCCACTGTTTGGGTATTTAGAAAAGTGCCTAATGTTCTTTGGGAACAAAAGGATATATATGCAAATAATGCTTTGTAAGACTTAGAAATATCAAGGTAATTAAAGATTGAGTAGTTCTATGGCTTTCCAATCATATTCTTCACAAGTGATGATCTGTTTCAAGGAGGGAAAAACATTGTTTCCATTGTATTGTAAGAGAAGACTCTGGAATTCTGATTTACATTTGATTTGCAGCCAACAGTTCTGTGCGTGTTAAGAAAGTGAAGTTCATTCTCTGGTGCCTGGCTATGGTAAGCAATTTTATCAAGGCTCTGGTTATTACTCCCACAGATGCCCTTAACGCCTTAAGCCTCTGGTCTACTCTTAACCAACCAGAGCTGACCTAATATCAGCTTTTTTTAGCTGGTCCCAGAAGACCAACCACTTTGCCCTCTACAGATTCATCCTGTATCTTCAACAACAGGTCTGGCAATCGTACACTGATCTCTTACAATACACTCCCCATAATAACAGCAAGGAGGACTCTAAATTTTCTTCCCACAAGCTTTAATTCCTAATTACCGTGAATATTACCATCCTGGCAGAACATCTAGCCAACTACTTCATCTACTAAGATTGAAGCCATAGACGCAAATGTTTTCATTTTCTGTCTTCTCCATCTACAGTATCTGTCTTCTCATCTAATTTATTTTCTTTCCTCCTATCCTTATAAATTAACTTTGAGCCATTACAGAGGTTAAGATTGATAAAAACAAACCAAAAAATACCTGAGAGAGCAGCTTCCTGAAAGTGGTAAAAAAATTAAAAAATTTAAAGAAAAAAAGTGAAAAGAAATTGAGATACTATACTTTAGTAATATCAAACAGATTAAAATTGAATTAAATGAATACTCTAGATGTTTTCTGATGTACTGAAAACTGTTAAAAAAGGAAAATGTAAAAGTTATAAATTTGAAATTAATGTAGCTAATATGCTACATTAAATACATATGTAAATATATATAACAAACATTTACAAGGATACATGAAATCATTAATAGCGATTATCTCTGAGAAGCATAGAAGAAAACAGCACTTTTACTTCTGCTTTATATTCACTGATGCTGTTTCACTTTTTTCCCCCACAATGGATATGTACTGCTTTCATAAAGCAAGATTCTAACCAAGGTCTGGTGGACTCCAAAGTAATTTGAACTAGTTACCTAAAAAATTAATATGTTTCTGTCACTGAATAGTATCTTGACAGGGAATCATCTACCTTCACCTATCATCATTTTACTTTTTCATTTTCTTATACACTGAGACAAGCAAAAGAGGGAAGGGGAAAAAGAGAGGAGGACAGGGAGAGGCAGATGAAGGAGGGGAAGTAAGGGATGGAGAGGGATGAGGCAGGGGAGGATTGGTAGGTAGAGAAAAAGATTGTCTAGGTATCTGCCTGAGATAGTTCTGACTTCTAAGAAAAAAATTTGTAATGAATATGATGGTATCAAGAGTACAAACGTTAAAACCTAGATAATTAGATGGTAAAGAATGGGAAACATGTATCATCTAGGAATTCTAGAAAACAAGTATCTTTGAAAAACAATTTGAAAAGCTACTCTTAGGCGATTTGATTACTTCTTAGGTCATCACTTTCAGAACAGCAGTGGCTCAGATATCAAGAGGCTAAAGAGAAGAGAAGGTGTCTTGCTTCAAAAAGGTAGTTACCAATAGTTTAATTAGATTAAGTGCTTAGATAAAAGATTTAGAGTTCACAAATAAATATAAGCAGGGCAAATGGAGGCCCAGATTTGCACATATATTTTAAGTACCTAATTTCCTTAACTAATGAACAGATAAACCGTAATACTATATGTCAAAAGTCCTAATTTTTCCTACTACTACCATGCTCAGTTTCATTTTTTGGAATCTCATTTCAGAAACTCTGAAAAGCAAGCTATTAATTCTCACAAACACCAAATTTAATTCAAAAGGTTAACACAGAGCCCAAATCTCTTCGTAGCTTGGCCCACTCAACAAACATCAGAGGCCAATCATGTGCCAGGACAAATGTAGTCTACCTTTGTTACCAAGAGTGTTTCTGTTAAAAGTATGACAAAAATACCCTCAAGGCACGAGGTCAGATGAGAGAATCTCTTGAGCCAATTTCTCCTTAAAAAAAAGAAAAAAAGTAAAAGAAAGAGATGCCTGTGCCCTTGGTGATCCTTTCCTTCCCAAAACGGATAGTAAATATATCCTATTTTTTCTGTGACTATTGTTTTTTGTACACGCATCACCACCTATAAGACCCTAATAGGCAAAGGTCATGTTGCTTTTACACCTATGACAAGTCCCATATTTCAATAGTGATTTAATAGCTGTACAACCAAAGATAATTAATTTTTACCTTTGAGTCTTTTTATAAAAATAAGAGTTATCAATCAGAAAATACCCTTTGTTGTATTGGTAGTGTTGTTTTTTAATCCTTGGTTTTCCCCACTGCCTTACTCGATCAGCTCTTAATGTCTGCTGACAGGAGTAGAAAAGACCCTGGACCATGCTGCAGAACTGGATTTTCAGCCTGCCTCCACCATGACTGGTCCTTTGGTCTTGGGCAAGTTTCTTGACCTGTGAATCTCTGTAAAACGGGGACAACAAAACATACTTCAAGAACTGGAATGTAAAAAGATAGTGTCTGGTATATATCTTGTGCTCCGTAAATATTAGTTCCTTCCTTTCTTAGCAAATCTCAATTTCTCTAGGCCTCAAACACCACATTTTTAAATTTATAAAGTTGAACTATATTTAAATTAATTTATGACAATATTTACACTCACTAATGATGATTTGGATGCCATGGACAATTTTTTTATGGACCAGAATGGGAAGAGAAAAGACTCAATGCTACTGTGAAAAAAGGTAGAACCAATAGGGGTAGCTAGAAATGTCTGGGCAGAAGGTACAAAGAAGAAAGCAAAAACAAGGGTGTGGAGATAAATGTCTTTTTCTTAATTAATAATCAATATAATATTTTTTAAAAATTGTTTACAGTTTATAAATGAAGACAGAGCTGTCAACACCCAAAATTTCATTTGCCCAGACACTAAACTATATGGCTTTCTGGGCCGGCCCGGTGGCTTAGCGGTTAAATGCGCGTACTCTGCTACTGGCAGCCTGGGTTCGGATCCCGGGCGCGCACCGACGCACTGCTTCTCCAGCCATGCTGAGGCCATGTCCCACATACAGCAACTAGAAGGATGTGCAACTACGACACACAACTATCTACTGGGGCTTTGGGGAAGAAAAAAAGGAGCAGGATTGGCAATAGATGTTAGCTCAGAGCCGGTCTTCCTCAGCAAAAAGAGGAGGATTAGCACGGATGTTAGCTCAGGGCTGATCTCCCTCACAAAAAAAATAAAAATAAAAAAAAATAAACTATATGGCTTTCATTCTCACAAGGATCCATCTACAAGGTAAAAAAAGAAATTGAGGGGTTGAGCAATATAACAAAATTAAAGTTACTGAACAATTAGTGGATCTGAGAATAAAATATTAATCACCAATGAAAGAAAATTTATATCTATAATCCCCAAAATTATGTTGTCATGGTGAACATTCCAAAATGACACTCACTACTTCTATTCATATTGCCAAAACATACTGAAGAAACAATTAGGGCTACTAAAAACCATTAGGATTGATTAACCTTCAGATAAATCTCTACCCAGAATTAGCAGAAACTAATTCTTTTGACTTTTTTTTTTACTTTTAATTCCAAAGTAAAGTTCTCAATGCTTTGAATATCAAACAGGTTTTCACTGTTCTTTGCTCAAAACTACTTCCTCCCAAACGAATTTGTCTATTGAATGCCTAGGAATATCTCTGAGTCCTTATAACTGCTCCTAAAAAGCTGTGTTTCTAACCTACCGTCTTGCATAGCAATTCCCATTACTTCTCCATTTATATGCTATCCTATTCTGTTCTCATGTTTTTTTCACAATGTCCTATTTTAATCAACATATTGTCCAATGTTTCTGACTGCCCATTATACACACACATACACATCTCTATAGAAGCCACTCAGGTGACTTTAATGATGAAATCAAATGAGGAAGTTCAATCATTTCATTACACAATATAAACTATGAATGATGATAATGTCAGACAAAAAGGTGAGGATATACCAAGAGCTAGTAACTCTTCTGAATGTATAACAACTGCCAAATTATTTTATCAAATCTTTAACTCTTTCTGAATCAGTCTTTTCTTAGAACTCTAAAAAACAAATGAGAAGCCAAATCAGAGAAGCCTTTTATTCCAATTATTAAAATATTCCTCTATAATTCTAGTGTTATTTGGGGGAGGGGAGGACCTGAAATGGGAAAGTATTCAAAGTTAAGATATCTTAATTGGGGAAAGAAGTCTAAACCATGGAATAAATATGCTTTGCTTATAAATAATTATAAGGTTTCTTTACACCTTCTTTGTTTCAACTGTCATTTATTTCTTCTGCTATCAATTATTAGCAGCATCATATCATAACAAAAGTGTTACTATAGAGGGGCTGGCCCAGTGGCCTAGTGGTTAAGTTCATGCGATCCACTCCGGCGGCCCGGGGTCTGCAGGTTTGGATCCTGGGTACAGACCTACACACCACTTATCAAGCCATGCTGTGGCAGGCATCCCACATATAAAGTAGAGGAACATGGGCGCAGATGTTAGCCCAGGGCCAATCTTCCTCAGCAAAAAGAGGAGGATTGGCAATGGATATTAGCTCAGGGGTAATCTTTCTCACCAAAGATTCTTACTGTAGAAAAGTAAAGCTGTTTGAGTAGAAGGCAAATAAAAAAAACTTTTTTAAAAGATTAAAATCTTTTTTGGGGAGGAGAACATAACTTTTCAAGGAAGAAAACAGATTTATAGAATTCAATCAATTTTAAAACACATATTAAGCTAGCCTCTGACATTTGGAGCAAAACACCAAAGTTTGGAAACACATTCTCATCTGCAGATACTAAAATCTAGCTAATTAGCAAAGATTCCATTCATTATAAGTAATAACAGCGAAAGCCACTTGAAATCTGACCACATATTGTCAGGTTATGCATCATCTAAAACCACACTCTTCCCTGCATTAACCCCAAGAATAGTGTAATACAGGCCACACACATATAAGCAAATCATGAATCACGACCAAGTTCCTACTGCCTAAGGAAAGCCAGTTAATGATATAGTAAACACTTACTCAAATTTAGAAAAGTCTTGAAGAATATTATTTTTTTAAATTGAGGTATAATTGACATACAACATTATATTGGTTTCAGATGTACAAGGTAATGATTTAATATTTATATATGCTGTGAAATATCACCACAGTAAGTCTGGTTACCATCCATCACCATACAAAGTTACAAAAAAAAATTTTTTTTCTTCTGATGAAAACTTTTAAGATTTACTCTCTTGGAAACTTTCAAATATATACTACAATACTATTGACTATAGTCACCATGCTGTACATTACATCCCGTGACTTATTTATTGAAGAGTGTTCTTTAATTAAACAAAGAGAGATGATTATGGTACACTCTAAGTAGTTACAAATCCAAAGAAAAAATATTCAGAGAGTTAGTTATAATTCAAAGCAGAATGAAGTAAGCACTATTGTACTATACCTCAGTGAGAGATGGTCCAAAAAAGAGCAATACTTGTGAGGTAAAATGTTCAAGAATAGGAAACTCACTGGATATGGATGGAGCAAGAGAGAGCGATAAAGACAACAATTTCTGGCTTAAGTACCTGGGACTACACTGGTATCATTAACCATGACATGGAATAAAAACAGGTCTGAAAAAGGCCGTTGGAGCTATCAAACAGCTATGAATTATGGTTAGAGTTCAAAAGAGTTGGGAAGGTATGAAATTTGGAACTCAGCAGCATAAACTAAGTGTTTATGTGGTCAATTTGATAATCTAAGGAAATAGAACAGCTTAAGGAGATCAAGAACAAAATATTAAGAAGGATAAATATTCAACTGGAGAAGAGAAGTATCAAAGTCAGGTAAGCAGACTTAGAAAAATCAGTCAGGTAGGAAGACAACTGGGACAATAAACTATAACAAAAGCCAAACAAGGAAAGAGTTTCAAGAAAGATGGTAAAATAAGGAGAGCTAAAAATATTGAAACATTTTGAGGTGTTAAACATGTTCATGTCAAATAATCCAGATTTCATTTTGATAGTAGGCAAAGTCATTAACTGAGATACGGAAGCTGGGGAGTTTGGGGAATACGGGATAAAGAGGGTAAGAAACCACCACTCGAGGAGATAGAACACGTGTCAACTAGAGTGTTAGATTAGGGATACCAGGAAGAGCAGATGCAGCTGAGTTGGTATTAGAAGCAGTCAGCTGGGTTATGTTTGTATTTTTCCTTTTACCATCAAGGTTCAACAGTCCAGGATCAGGAGGCGAAGAATTAAATACACACACACACACACACACACACACACACACACCTCTTGCCACCAAATACCCCCAATATGCCAAGCATAATGCTATGCAAGGCCCCTCAGTAAGTCTTCAAACTGTATAGCTTCCTATCTTTTCTCCCTGCTTCTCCTGAACAATTCAGTGCTAAAGCCATTAGATGAGGTAGAGCAATGGGGACCCCAAGCAGAGTGTCAGAGAGTCTGACACATGGGGGTGGCCAGGCATGGGGTATCAGCCCAAATGGGGTGTAACGGGGGACCTTGTGAGGTAAAGGGAGTCAAAGGCTGAGCAGGGTGAGGAGGGTGACCACATGTGGGGGTGCAGCAGCACAGAGTGTTGAAGCCCAAGGAGGACATCCACTTGGAGGATATCCTGATGTGGGGCGTTGGAACCCAAGAAAGATGAAGAAAGCCTAGAATAAAGAGCTTGAATGGGATGAAGAGGGTATCCATAGCCAGGATGGGATGACAGCTGAGATGGGAAACTGATTCATATCAGCAGGGATTGATGTCTCAAAAGCCTGAAAGTGTTCCTCTCTGTTTACTCAGAAATCTCTATCTATAAGGCTATAAAAGAAATAAGAGATTAGTTCAATGACATGAACGTTATATGTAAATGCGGGAAGGGTTTAATAAATAAAGAATATTATACTCATTAAAATTACGTTTTAAAAGGATATTTAGTGATGTGAGTACTTTTGGTAATTACATGAAAACAAGATTAAAAAATCCTAAATACAATATGATCCTAATTTTGTTGGGGGAAATTCATGTTAACAGTAGGGTAACTGTGCGATTTTATTTTATTATACTTATCTGCATTTTCTACTTTTCCTATGATAGACATGTATTACTTTTAGATTATGATAAAAACATCATTAAAAAAATCAAGAGGCAATGGAAGCTAGTATCCTCTGAGTAGCATCAAGTGTTAGGCACTGGGCTAGATGCTTTTGAATACATTTTCTCATGGAAAAGTACTGTGAGTAAAGGGGAGCAAGACGTTAAGAAAGCGACTGCCACTGCTCAAAATCAACTTAAGTCTCATTGTGAAAATAAATAAGGCTTCTCCTGTGAGTTATATAATAGAAATTTTCAGCTAAGAAGTTATATCTTAATAACAAACTGTCAGAAATTCTAGTACTATATAAGGGCAGATAGATACCTACAACCTAGTTTATCAAGGAAAAAAATCAGTTAAAGAACCAAAATGCTAAAATACACCAAGTACCCAAGAAAACAACAACATTCCACATGGGACTCTTCAGGCAGAGGGGAAACTTAAATTGCATTAGGTGATGATGGAAGGAATTCAGCTGGTTCACACAGGAAAGGGAGGGAATGGAAGGAAGGGAGCCCGGCAAACAGCTCCGTGGTAGAACTGGGAGAACTCCAAGTTCCGGAAGAAGCCAAGGAGAGAAGGCCACCATCATCAGCTCTTTCGGCCTCTGTAGCAACCAGCAGGGGCTGACTACAGGAGAGAAAGAAGCAGCCATGGACTGTCTCATCTGACTCCTCTCCTCGGTTCCCCTTCAGTCCTCAAGAGATTAAAAAGATTAACCCTACAGCTAGTGTGACTTACTAGATACAGTGTATCTGCAGGGGTCCCACAATAACCCTTGAATGCTAAGCCCCCATCTTTTTTTTTTTTTTGTGAGGAAGATCAGCCCTGAGCTAACATCCATGCTAATCCTCCTCTTTTTTTTTTTTGCTGAGGAAGACCGGCTCTGAGCTAACATCCATTGCCAATCCTCCTCCTTTTTTTTTCTCCCCAAAGCCCCCCAGTAGATAGTTGTACGTCATAGTTGCACATCCTTCTAGTTGCTGTATGTGGGACGCCGCCTCAGCATGGCCGGAGAAGCGGTGCGTCGTGCATGCCCGGGATCCGAACCCGGGCCACCAGTAGCGGAGCACGTGCACTTAACGGCTAAGCCATGGGGCCGGCCTCTAAGCCCCCATCTTTAATAAGAAACTAAGTCTTTCAAGATTAAAAAGCAAGTATCTAGTTAACTCAACACCTGTCTCTTAACTTATACTTATGTACGATCATTAAATCACTAAGCATGAAGGACTGAAGGCCTGCTACACTCTGAGGGGGACACCCAAGGACCATGTCTGTGTTATTCTATCCTGCACACGCCCCTCCCCCACAGTGATCCAAAGCCAAATAGCTGACTCAAGCTGAGCCAATCAGATGCTCTCTCCATTTCAAATGTCAGATGAACAGGAGAAACAGAGATGGATGGCTAATAGAGGGGAATAAAATTAACATTAACAGCAGAGTCCTACAGAGAAGTTTCTAGAAATTCTGCTACTGAAGGGTCCAACATAGCCCTGGTTTGCCTTTCCTTCCCAGGTCTTGGCTGCTTGCTGTTGGCGAGTTTACACGTGTAATAAAAAGTAGAAGCAGAACACAGTGGTGTTTATTCCTGGCCCAATTTTAATGAGAACATTGCTGTTAATGCAAACCAACACCACTCTGCATAATTTACGAAGATTGTTTATTTTCCAACTTGCTAGTACATGGCAGTATGTTCTCAGTGGATTTATTAATCAACATACTGCCCGATTAATAACCTTTCCCAAGAAGTCATCTTGGCAAAGATAATTTAACTTCTGCTTTTCTACTTAACCTAATCTTCCATCATAAATCACGAAGACCCTGCTACTGACGAAAAAAAGATCATTAGTTGCTTTTATTAATCATATCAAAATAATTCAAATATGCCTTTATCAATCAGAGGGTCAAAAACACATTATCAAGGGTAAATATTAAAGTTCTATTTAACAAACCTACAACATTAATTCCCAGGTGTTAAAGCTTTTACCGCCAAACCCATAAAATTAAACATTACTCAATAATTATTTGGATATTTCAATAAATGTTATTTCAACAGAGTGGAAATTATTTAAAAACAGTTAAATTATTAAACTATATAAAATAAATTTTTAAAAGCTATTACTTAAAAAGCTTAGTTAAAAAAAATTAAGGGTTCACTTGTTGAGCTTCTAAATCATCAAAACACAGCGAAAGACTAAATATAAACTTTGCTTTGTCTTCATTTTACCACTAACAGCGCTATATTTTACATATCAAACTTAAGGGGAAAATACCTCCAAAAACATGAAATTCGTCTTCCCACCTAGTCTAAGAAAAAGTATTCATTAATAACACAGGTCATAATTCTCGTAGCCAACATGTATTTATAAAAATTAATTTACTCAGTTAAAAAATTATGACTAAAACCAAGCTAGTCAATATATGTACAAGACTTCCAATAGACTAAGCAAATATATTTAAGCTAAACTAGTTGTATGAATAAACAGTAACTGCTACTCCATTTATGGAGCATTTGCTGTCCAGGCAGGGAACAAGACACATAGGACACAACTACCTGAGAGCCCATGGCAAGGGGAAGGAAAAGTGGGAGAAGGAAGAGGCCAGATTTGGATGTAAAGTGGGGAGTGGAATCACTATTGGTTAAGGAGTGCAGATTCTGTATCCCATTCCAACTGGGCTT
This sequence comes from Diceros bicornis minor, assembly GCF_020826845.1. NCBI lineage: Eukaryota > Metazoa > Chordata > Mammalia > Perissodactyla > Rhinocerotidae > Diceros > Diceros bicornis. Next base: position 15,662,082 of record NC_080742.1, on the reverse strand, counting down.
AAATTCTGGCTCTATCATGCATTCTCTATGTGACCATCAGGAAATTACTAGACTTCTTTGAATCTTAGTTTCCTAAGTTACAAAATCAGGATAATGGCAGTAATGCCTATTTCATAGGGTTGCTGTGATGATTAAATGCACATAAAGTACTTAGGACAGCGTGTAGCACATAGTAAGTGTTCTATAAATGCTACCTGTCGTTATTATTCATCTAGCACAACATCCATGACATACGAAGCTCTGGGCCAACTACTTTACTTACACAACGTCATTTGACCCTCATAACAATCCTTAAAGCAGATAGTGTTACCCCAATTTAAAAAAAAATTGAACAGACACAGAGAAGTTCAATAACTTGCCCAAAGTCACAAGACAGCAAATGACAGAACCAGATTCAAACACAGGATGTCTGATCCCAAGTGTCTTTTTTTTTTTTTCCTGGTTGATTTTTAATAAGACTCATAGAGTATTTGTGCATGGTAATTCAAATTGTGCCAAAATAAAAAGAAATGTTTATTTTAAAAGCTCTCAGATACTGTGCTAGAACTTTCTCAAAAACCACTCAAAAGTCAACATTTTCACTCCCATTTTAAAGATGAGGAAACTGAATTTCAAAGAGGTTGAAATAAGCTTGCCCCTGGTCAGATAGCTTATAAGATAGAGAATTTGGATCCCATCCACAGGCATAGATGCCCATAGGCTGGCTTTCCATTACACACTGCTACCTTCCTAAGATAAATCTTAATTGTCTTTTCTCAAAATAATAGCAATCTGTGGAAACTGCTATGTCTTAGTAGCAGAAACCATTTCAAACTATTTGTTTAGGTACGAAATAAGTAAACATACCACCATTTCAGTTATATCTATTCTTTGACTTGCCAAGATTTGTTTTTAATCACATTCCCAAGAATAGCTATCACTTTTTCCTTGTATTCATGACTGTAGTTAAAGGTCCAATTTTATTACTTCTTTTGCACATAAGAGGCTAAATGCCATCCTGGAAGAGTGGGAAAAGTTCCCACCAAGGCACTTCATGTAGGGTGAGGAGAAAAAAGAAATGTTTTCTTAACATGAACATGTATTATTTATGATACCCACTCAACTGTGTTGTTCAACTATAAGAGGTACTGGGCATGATTTACTCCAAAAATGCAACTTGTTTTAAAGTTCTGCCAACTTTGTAAATTCCTTGAACAGGGTTTCATCGGTCTAGTAAAACCAAAGAGCACATGCATAGGAAAATTCCATAGACGTTTTACTGCATCAAACTGTAGATTAAATATTTACTTTACCACACCTTTTATCACCCAATCTAAGATGACGATAAAATGAAAGCTCTCACATATTTCTTGCTAACTGACATCTATTATTTGATAAATTTTTTTTCTTGGATATACCAGAAAGGGGGGAAATCACATGACTACTTCTTCAATCATCATCACACTTCCAGGAAATTGGAATAATATTTAATTATAATAGGTAAGATTAAGACCAAAAAAAAAAACCCCTACAACTCAACTAGTCAGGAGCAGAGCTGAAGTGATTAGTAATATGCCAATCAATCAGGACTGGTTATTCTTTCTGTGACTAGTAAATAAAAAATCTTCTCTTTTCCTTTTGATTTTACCTGAAAAGATCTAAAATTTAAATCACAATTCAAAGACTTTATTTCTCAGACCTCACAGGATGGAGTCAGAATCTTTTGGGAAACCAATGTACTTAGCATGGCAAAGATGGCAGTTTCAAAGTCTCTTCCAGAGGGCCAGCCTGGTGGCGTAGTGGTTAAGTTCCAATGCTCTGCTTCAGCAGCCCGGGGTTCGCAGGTTCACATCCCGGGCGCGGACCTATGCACCACTTATCAAGCTATGCTGTGGCAGGTGTCCCACATATAAAAAAGTACAGGAAGATGGGCACGGATGTTAGCCCAGGGCCAGTCTTATTTTTTTTCTTTTTTTGTGTGTGTGAGGAAGATCAGCCCTGAACTAACATCCATGCTAATCCTCCTCTTTTTGCTGAGAAAGACCAGCTCTGAGCTAACATCTATTGCCAATCCTCCTCCTTTTTTTTCCCCCAAAACCCCAGTAGATAGTTGTATGCCATAGTTGCACATCTTTCTAATTGCTGTATGTGGGACGCTGCCTCAGCACGGCCAGAGAAGCAATGCGTCGGTGCGCGCCCAGGATCCGAACCGGGGCCGCCAGTAGCGGAGCGCGTGCACTTAACAGCCAAGCCACAGAGCCGGCCCCAGGGCCAGTCTTAATCAGCAAAAAGAGGAGGATTGGCAACAGATGTTAGCTCAGGGCTAATCTTCCTCACACACACACACACACACACACACACACACACACACACACACACACACACAAAGTCTCTGTCTCTTCCAGGATTTCCAAAGGTATAGTAATTTCAAACTAAAATTATAATACCCAAAATAAAGAATCAATTAAAAGAAATAACTATGCAAATTAAACCACAAAGAGATACCACTTCACACCCACTAGAATGGCTATAATCAAAAAGACAATAACAGGTGTTGGCAAGGATGTGGAGAAACTAAAATCCTCATACATTGCTTGCTTGTGGGAATGTAAAATGAAGCAATCATTTTGGAAAATAGTTTGGCAGTTATGACGTGGTTAGATAGATAACCACTCCTAGTTATCTACCTACCCAAGACAAATGAAAACATATAAACATATCAAGATTTGTACATGAATGCATTATTCATAACAGTCAAAAAGTGAAAACAATCCAAATGACCAACAACTATGAATAGATAAATGAAATGTGATATATCTATACAATGGGATTCTACTCAGCAATAAAAAGGAATGAAGTACTCCCACATGCTGCTACATGGGTGAAACTCAGAAGCATCATGTTAAGTAAAGAAGCCAGATGCAAAGACCACGTATTGTATTATTCCATTTATATGAAATGTTCAGAAAAGGCAAATCTATAGAGACAAAAAGTAGATTAGTGGCTGCCTGGTGGTGGGGTGGGAATGAGAAGTGAGCATAAATGAGCAAGAAGTTTCTTTTTGGGATGATGGAAATGTTCTGAAATTATATTGTGATGGTTACACAACTCCATACATTAAGTAACAATTACTGAATTGCACACTTAAAACAAGTGAATTTTGTAACATGTAAGTTATACATCAATAAAGTTGTTTTGTAGAAAAGAAGCCTTCGGATCTTTGGGAAATTTGGAATGAAAAAAGTTTTTCCATCAAGTTTTGACTCCTAGCAGGCTTCCCGTGTCTACATCCAGAAGGCTGCTTTTGCTCCTTTTTTTATGTGTGTGTATATGCTATATACATATATATATTTTATAAGCCTCTTTTTTTTTTTTTGAGGAAGATTAGCCCTGTGCTAACATCTGTTGCCAATCTTCCTCTTTTTCTTTTTCCTCTCCAAAGCCCCAGTACACAGTTGTGTATCATAGTTGTAGAGTTGTAGCTCTTCTATGCGGGACGCCGCCTCAGCATGGCTTGACGAGCGGTGAGTAGGTCCACGCCCAGGATCTGAACTGGCGAACCCCGGGCCCACGAAGCAGGGTGCATGAACTTAACCACTATGCCACTGGGCCGGCCCCTATGTTATATTATTATTAGTTAATTTTATTACTGGCCTAACATTAACTTGCATATTTATAGGATCTACTTTCCAAAGGATTTGAAATATTTAAACATTTCATACTGCAAATTATAGTTCACTGCAATTGAGACAATAAATGTTAATATAAAGAAATTGTCTATGCTGTATAAATAGTTTAAATTTGCATTATTTGGAATTTTAGGATTTGAAAATATGTATATGAAACTTGTCTGAAATTATTAAATAAATAATTTTTGCTCGGATGAGCAGCTAATTGTTATGACAGTAAATGATGATGAGATTTTTTTTTTAAAGGGCAGGGATTTGGGCCGGCCCCGTGGCTTAGCGGTTGGGTGCGCGCGCTCCGCTTCTGGCGGCCCGGGTTCGGATCCCGGTCGCACACCGACGCACCGCTTCTCTGGCCATGCTGAGGCCACGTCCCATGTACAGCAACTAGAAGGATGTGCATATATGAAATACAACTATCTACTGGGGCTTTGGGGGGAAATAAATAAATAAATAAAATCTTTAAAGGGCAGGGCTTTAAAGACAGAAGATCTGGGCAGGTCAAGGTTCTGCCAGAATCTATCTGCCTCTGAGCCTATTTCCTCAGTGATGTTTTGGGAATTGGACAATGACTGTAAATCATTTAGCATAGCACCTCATATATAGTAGGCATTTAAGTTTTGTTTTTAACCTCAGCTATGTCCAGCATTACACAAAAATATCATCAAATACAAGTGGAGAAAATCTGTGCACCTAGATTGCATCAAAATGATCTCTCTTGAATTTCCGGATCAACACTGAAATAAAAGTATGAGTTCTTGACTCCCTATGACATAATATTTCAAATGCAATGGAAAGCTGAGTCCATTTCTGATTTTTAGATAAATTGAACTATGACACGAACTTGAAAATAAAGACAAGTAATTAAATATTCATATTAAGAATGGTTTAAGGGCTGGTCCCATGGCTTAGCGGTTAAGTGCACACGCTCCGCTGCTGGCGGCCCGGGTTCGGATCCCGGGCGCGCACCAATGCACCGCTTCTCTGGCCATGCTGAGGTCATGTCCCACGTACAGCAACTAGAAGGATGTGCAGCTATGATGTACAACTATCTACTGGGGCTTTGGGGGGAAAAATAAATAAATAAAATTATTTAAAAAAAAAACAAAAAAAAACAAAGAACGGTTTAAGCTGTGAAGGAATTTAATGCTCCTATTAAATTACTTAGACAACAAGCAATTCCCAAATTGAAGTATTTATTGGAAAACTTAGCGCTCTCAACCTTCAAATTTTGATTTGGTCAACAAATCAAAACGTATCAGAGAATTTCTCCAAGTATCGCAGATACAAAAACAAGTTCAGTTAAGGAAACTTCCAAAAGAACAAAGGATTGGGAGATGGACTCAACATACTGTGAGAAACAAAGTCAATCTGAGTAACTGTACCTGAACATTCTTTCATGTACTCTAAGAATACCTTAATTTCTTATTTCTACATGGTCTGTATTTCTGTGTAGTCATTCTTGCTAGAGGGTAAAGGAGGGTTTTTCTCATTCATAGAAACTTCTAATATCTACCCAAGTGAATGAGAAAAGAGCCTTGTGCTAATTCACAGCATATATAGACATTAATCTAGGAAACTGCACATATTGGACTTAATATTTAACTCCATTTTGATTTGATTTTTAAAATCTAACAATATTAGACCACACTTTGTTGACATCACAGTATCTGCTTTACTCTGTCTCCAATCTGCTTTCAGGAAAAGAATCCTACTGAGAAATGGAAGCAATTCTTAAAAAGTGGAAACTTGTCCTATTATATGACCAAATTAAAACATTACCCTGTTTAGTACAAAATCAATCTACAAAAATCAGTTGCATTTCTGTATGCTAATAATGAACTAACAGAAAGAGAGCTCAAAAAGATAATACCATTTACAATTGCATCAAAAAGAATAAAATACCTAGGAATAAATCTTACCAAAGAGGTGAAGGACCTATACAATGAGAACTACAAGACATTACTGAAAGAAATCCATGATGACATAAAGAAATAGAAAGATATCCCATGCACATGGATTGGAAGAATAAACATAGTTAAAATGTCTATATTACCTAAAGCAATCTACAGATTCAATGCAATCCCAATCAGAATCCCAATGACATTCTTCACAGAAATAGAAAAAAGAATACTGAAATTTATATGGGGCAACAAAAGACCCCGAATAGCTAAAGAAATCCTAAGAAAAAAGAACAAAGCAGGAGGCATCACAATCCCTGGCTTCAAAACATACTACAAAGCAATAGTAATCAAAACAGCATGGTACTGGTACAAAAACAGACACACAGAGCAATGGAACAGAACTGAAAGCCCAGAAATAAAACCACACATATACGGACAGCTAATTTCCGACAAAGGTGCTAAGAACATACAATGGAGAAAGGAAAGTCTCTTCAATAAATGGTGTTGGGAAAACTGGACAGCCACATGCAAAAGAATGAAAGTGGACCATGTGCTATCGCCATTCACAAAAATTAACTCAAAATGGATCAAAGACCTGAAGGTGAGACCTGAAACTACAAAACTCATAGAAGAAAATATAGGCAACACACTATTTGACATTGGTTATAAAGGAATCTTTTCGGATGACATGCCTAGCCAGACTAGGGAAACTAAAGGAAAAATAAACAAGTGGGATTTTATCAGATTAAAGAGCTTCTATAAGACAAACGAAACCAGAATCAAGATGAACAGACAACCCACCAGCTGGGAGAGAATATTTGCAAAACATACATCTGACAAGGGGTTGATCTCCATAATATATAAAGAACTCAGAGAACTGAACAATAAAAAAACAAACAACCCGATCAAAAAATGGGCAGAGAAAATGAACAGACACTTCTCCAAAGAAGATATACAGATGGCCAATAGGCACATGAAAAGATGCTCAACATCACTAATCATCAGGGAAAAGCAAATCAAAACAACACTAAGATACCACCTCACGCCCGTTAGAATGGCTATAATCACCAAGACAAAAAACAACAAGTGTTGGAGAGGATGTGGAGAAACAGGAACCCTCATACACAGCTGGTGGGAATGCAAACTGGTGCAGCCTCTATGGAAAACGCTATGGAGATTCCTCAAAGACTTAAAAATAGAGATGCCCTATGATCCAGCCATCCCATTACTGGGAATCTATCCAACGAACCTGAAATCAACAATCCAAGAGGCTTATGTACCCCTATGTTCATTGCAGCATTATTCACCATAGCCAAGAAGTGGAAGCAACCTAAGTGTCCCTCGACTGACAACTGGATTAAAAAAATGTGGTATATATATACAATGGAATACTACTCAGCCATAAAAAAAGACAAAATCATCCCATTTGCAACAACATGGATGGGCCTGGAGCGTATTATGTTAAGTGAAATAAGCCAGAAAGAGAAAGACAAACACTGTATGATCTCACTCATATGTGGAATATAAACCAACACATGGACAGAGAAAACTGGACTGTGGTTATCAGGGGCAGTGGGGGTGGGGGGTGGGGGGTGGGCACAAGGGGTGAAGGGAGTCATATATATGGTGATGGACAAACAAAAATGCACAACCCAAAATTTCACAATGTTAAAAACCATTAAAACATCAATAAAAAAATATATATATATAAAAAAAAATCACCCTGTTTACAAAGAGAAATTAAATCAGAAAAATCTATATTCACTCTAAAATAATTTATTGTTTGTCTTTTAAAAGCAGGAGAACTAAGTAGTAGTAAGGGCACAGAACTAAATTCCTGGATTTAAACTCCAGCCTCACCACTTACTAACTCTATGACTTCAGTCAAATTACTTTGACCTCTCTGGATTTTCTAATTTATTGTAGTAGAGAAAGATTTCTGAAGAAATTTCCCATTTTTTACCATTCTCTCTCCCAACCCTTCCACTCAGGAAATCATGTAATAACAACATTAGTATCAGGAGTCTTGTTTGAGAAATAACATGTATAAAACTTATGGGTAACTTGAAAGGAAAAGTAAAAAAAGTGTTGGTATTGGGTAATTATTAAAAAAAAAAAAAAACTTTTACACCACCCAAGATGGCAATAAGAGGGTGTCTATCTCTGAAATTACCACCAAAACACTGCAGCATGGACTGACTGGGACCCCAACTTGGATGGAAAGTCCCACCCCTGGTTGCTGAAAGGTATTCGAGTTCTGGTTCTACTCTCTTGCCAGCTGAGGCAGTTAATGTTAATAATAACAATAAATAGTTAGCATTTATTATTTATCAAGTGCCAGACATACTTTCCATGTATTAACTCATTTAATCTTCACAACTCTATAAAGTAGATATTACTGCTATCCGTATTTTATAGTTAAACAGTAAGTAGCAGAATACAGGAATTCACATCCAGGCGGACTGGCTCCACAGCTGAGCCCTTACCCACCAGTAATTCCATTCACATCCTTACACAAAAACCACCCCATGTTCTCGTGCTTTGGCTTTGATCACTAAGAGGGGTCTGAAAGGGGGGCATACAACCCTCAAGCATGGTGAGATACTTCTGCATCTACTGACTCTTTGTGGCTGCCTTACCATGTAAACATAACTTGTTTACCTTTGTCTACCTCAATATTTCCCAAATTTATTTGACCAAAAATCCCTCTGTTCTACTAACACCTTTTAACATCATGCAGAACACACTTTGGGAAATATTACTATAGGCTAAAGTATTATGTTTAGTACTTAATGTAAGAGATATTCAGCGTACAGAGACATGCCAGCAGGGAAGCTTACAGGCCCTGCTAAGAAAGCAAATGAGAATATACAAAACTCTTCATGAAGTCCAACGGAGCTCTAAAAATATGTAAAATAGTTAATATTATTAGTCATCACAGGGTAACTATAAGGATTAAATGTGCTAATACATATTGAGCTAACAACAGTAACAGACACATAAGAGCTCAATAAGTGTTAGCTATTACGTCATTTCAATGAATTACCTAATGCTTCCCTTTCCTTCAAATCGCAGCTTGAGACAAGGAAGAAATGCATGAGCTTCACTTGCATTCTTTTAGTATTTATCATAGGACATACTCTGGTTTATTATTCTAAAACAAAACCCTGACGAAACCATGTATACATTATATGAATCAAGACTACAGTACCTTCCGTGTTTACATAGTTCTAATAGTCTACCATAAATAGCATGAAATGCTGTATCATATTTTTAAAGCAGTTTAAATGCCAAGAGTATTAACATATCTTACATATCTTGGTTATTTAAATACCTTTGTATTATAGAAAATACTTAACATATTATTGCTGCTCATTCTATCATTTGAAATAAAAAATGAGACCATGAAACAGATCTAAATTATTCAAAATTAAATACATTACCTTGTTTGGCTTCCTTCTACTTAACTATATAGGGTAAAATTAAAATAGAGAAAAAGTTAAGATAAATTGCTCCTGGGTGCTTAGTCCAAATTCCCCGGAATTAGAATCTAAGGGACCTGCACTACTGTCATTACTGGTCAAGAAAAGTTTTGCTGTAATTGCAAAAATCCAAGTGGCTACAAAATTGCTACTAAGAATGACTACAAGTATGCCTATAGAAGTTATACCTTTAATCTTCACTGTGTAGGTTAGGAAGAACCGTGCTGAGGAAGAAATAAAATATTCACTTACAGTATTTGTTAAATTTATAATGAACCATTTATCTAGATAATAAGAAGGTGCTAAAGTACTAATCTTTACAAAGTGCTTTGTAAAGGATTTGCAGTCTTGCGCTGCACAGACCAGTACTAACTTCTTGTAGTGATGAGACAACTGAAGCTTTAAGAGGTGGCAGAAGGTTTTATACCTAGTATTTAGGGGCAGAAACCCAAGTTCTGACTTAAACAATTCCATGCCCTTTCTATTGCACCACATTTTTTATGTAACTTGGCCAGCATTTTCCTAAGTAGGTTCCATGGATACTCAGGAAAAAAAACTAAGTCAAATAAATTGAGAAATGATATCTTCTCTATCTGCCTCTTGGGCAGTCAGTAACACTGCACATTATTCAGACTATGAAACCCTGTAATCATAAAACTTGTTTACCTTTGTCTAACTCAATATTTCCGAAACTTATTTGACCAAAAATCTCTCTATTCTACTAACAACTATTAATATCATGCAGAACACACTTTAGGAAATATTACTATAGGCTAAAGTATTATGTTTAGTACTTAATGTAATAGATATTCAGCATACAGAGACTATTTCACATGTTACTGCTAAATAAATTAAATCAACTCACTTGAGAAAAGTGTCTAGCTTGGGGCATGGCACATCGTAGGCACTCAATATACCAATATAATAATGAAGAACTACATAAAGTAAAAGGTTAATGTAAGTATTGTCTCCTGACAGCACTGTTATCAAAGCAGCAAACATTACCAAGTACCAACTATAAGGCAAGGCACCAAAATAAATAATGGAGATACAGGGATAATGATTCCTACTCTTATGGATTAGCAGGTGGGGATTAATTATTGTGCAAGTCAAGCTGTGATAAGTGTTAGAATAAACAAAATACCACTGTAACACAGAGGTAGAAGAATAACCGAATTTATAAGAGATTTTCCTACAATTGCTATTAGATGGAGCAGAATGAATTTAGTTTATAACTATACCATGAACATCTCAGAACGTTTATATCTAGGATGGGAAAAAGGATCAAGATCTCTCTGTAGCTTTCCCTGTCCCTATACAGAAAGGATTGCTCCCATTTCAAATTTATTTCCTCAAGGAATACAGTCAAATACTATGAGAGTTATGTCAAAGAGACTCAGAAGCCAATCTGAATAAGCCCCTATTGGCAGACAGAACAATCTGAGCTTCCATAACCACAACAGGTTGAAACACATCAAGTATCTTTAAAGCCAAGAGTTCACAACGATAATTAAAAACAAACAACAGTACTGACCTTTGGAGGATGCTAGGTAACTACCACATTACTGTGTAAACTTGTAAAAAGAGAAAGAATCAAGAAAAAAAAAAGCACCATACTACTGCCATGAAAAGAGCACACACAACTTTTCTATAGGAGCACTAGAAGGGGATACCTAACCCAGTCTCCATGGGATTATGAAAGGTGTCACCCAGGGAAAGATAATTAGCTTTGAATTTTAAGGACCAACTTGAATTAATTTAAAAAAAAAGAAAAGCAGAAGTGGGCATCCCAAGCAGTAAGGTGAAAAACAGCATGCAGAGACTTCAAAAAGCTGTATTTGTTGGATGGATGGAGTTAGTGAGTAAAAGCTGAAAGTTGGATGAGGCTAGAAAGCTAAATGAAATTAGATCAGAAAAATCTTTAAAGGCCTTCTGAAGAAACTTGGAGTTTATACCATATGTGAGAGGAAGTGTTTGAAGAGTGTTATTAAATAGGTAAGTGACAAGGTCAAATTTTTCTTTAAGATAAATCACTCTGGTGGCTCTGAGGAGAAAATATTTAACTGGAACAAGAACGAAGAAACAATGAAGGGAGATCAGAGCACATTTGAGAAATATTTAGGAGATAAAAGTAGTAACAGAATGGTGACTGGAGGAACAAATCTAGACCTTCATGTGAGTTCCCACAGCTCTATAAAGATAATTCTATTGTAGCACTTACAACGAAGTATAATAGTTATATTTTTGCATTTTGGTTCCCCCATGATGCAGAGTTGTTTTATGATAAGTACTCAGTGCCTGATACACAGTAGGTCCATCATAAATGGTATTTAAATGTAGATGGGGATAAATTCTACCAGGACATTATTTTTCGTAGAGAGAGAGAAAGTCTTGGTAATAAAAGTCTTTAATTCTAAAAGTCAAACTGTACTCGTAAAACTAAATGTACTGAATTTTCTCTACATGAAATCAATGTAATGAGGCTTCACCTAGCAATTTTCCCTAGTTTTCTACCAGTAAATAATAATAAACCACATAACAAAGTGTTACAGTGGCCATAAAGCAGTAATTAAAAACATATCTTGTTGGGGCCGGCCCAGTGGCGCAAGCGGTTAGGTGCGTGCGCTCCACTGTGGTGGCCCAGGGTTCCCCAGTTCGGATTCCGGGCGCGCACCGACGCACCACTTGTGAAGCCATGCTGTGGCAGCGTCCCATATAAAGTGGAGGAAGATGGGCATGGATGTTAGCCCAGGGCCAGTCTTCCTCAGCAAAAAAGAGGAGGATTGGCAGATGTTAGCTCAGGGCCGATCTTCCTCACAAAACAAAACAAAACAAAACAAAAAAACATATCGTGCTGTCTACCATTATGAGATTGGAGAAATAAGACTTCATCCTCTGATTCTCCTAAGCTCTAAAAGAATTAAATTTTAATAAGATCACCTTACTAACTTTCTCTTTATATACTGTCTTTTACCTGTTTAGAGCTATGCACCAACCCACTTCTCCACAAACCAGGTAAACCAGAATTCTTTAACTGTAATTCTAATCCTATCATGGCAGGTGTGTGTGTGTGTGTGTGTGTGTGTGTGAGAGAGAGAGTGTGTGTGTGTGTGTGTAATACACCAAAAACAGAAAGCAAACTAAAGCAAGATTTCACTTTAAATGACCAGGCATAATATATCTTAATAAAGATATTAGTTTTGGGCAAAAATTCGAATGGGAAATTTTTAGGTTGTACACCTTCTCCAGCATTTTATTCTTGTGAATCAATCCTCGGTACTGAATTAACAGCTTTCATTTGAATAAACTCTACGGGCCATTTGGCAAAGAGCAATTTAGCTTCTAAGTTACTCTGCTAAATAGCATTTGTAAAAGTCATTCTTTGTGGAACTATAAACATACAGCAGGTTAACACCAGCGTTTTAGGCACTCTCAGGCCTTTTCAAAGCTGGTACATTTGCCTAATTTTAGGCTGCCAATGGCAACCTACCAACTTATTTCACCACTATGTCTGTTACCATGGTTAAAGACAAACTGACTGCAAGATATTTGGAATATAACTGGCAAATCTCATATCCTTGACTAACATTTCTATTTTCAATATATTCATCAGAAAACGAAAAAAGTTAGAGACTTTTTTCCAGTATGTCATAAAATATTTTTCTTTTCAACTCCCAACAGGTAGAAGAAGTGTTATTCATTAATGAACTTCAACTTTATTCAAATAACATTGTTTCTTGGATCTCCTCATACCTGTGTAAATAACTACTTTAATTTTCAGGCACTGTAGCTGGAAACTGCTGTAGGCACATGAATGTTTCCTTTTAGTGGGACAACTATTCCATTTATCCTAAAAAAAAAGTCATAAGCAAATAAGTAAGAGAACTGCAGCATTTCAAAGAAGTTATGTACTATGTGGAAATTCCTAGTTCTGATGTACCCAAGTATTTGCAAAATAAAAACAAAAACCTTCTATTACCAAATATTCAACTTTTAAAGAGGACAAACATAAAATAAATACTAAGCCTTTGGGTGTTTATGTATTCACATGTCTGAACATGGTGAAAAGATGCCTCAAAAACTTTAAAAATAAAGAATTTTCCACTGATAACTGTTTTTGTGAACCCAGTACTTTTATACTCAGGAGTACTGAATACAGATCCCCTTGGAGTCTGTAAACATTACTGTGTACCAGCCCAGAAGGATATTGTCAGGGAACAGTGCAAGGTATTTTTTCCCATTTTTCCATTTTCTTTACCCATGGTAGTTGAATCAGTTATCTCAATTAAGTACAGGTACTGCTCATTCAAAAAGTGAAATTCTATAACTCGTGGTACAGTCGACAAGATCTCTAGGCTACATTAAAAACAACACAAAAAACAAAAAAAACAAGACTTTGTTGAGTTCTCTTATCTCTCAGTGTCTCGGTTTCCTCATCTGTAAAGTAAAGATACTAGAAAGGTTAATTTCTAAGGTATCCTTCCCTCTCTACATTTCTGATTCCTTAGTAAGAAGTTAGATTCTAGCACAAGGTAATCTCAAACAGGGACAGTCTCAGGGAGGGAGGGAAGAAGGGAGAGAGGAAGGGAGGGAGGAAAGCAGGCAGGCAGGCAGGCCAGCCATAGAAGTGAAAATTCACAGCAAAGGAGGACAGATAAATTACAATATATTATAGACCAAAGTCATAATTAATAGACAGTAACCACCAGAGATCAGAAAAATATTAGAAAATGGTTATTTCTATTCCATTTGCAGTTAAAGTTAAACAACTTTTGGAAAGAGTCTAAACTAAAAGAAAGTTTTCTCATTTAAAGAAAGATAATCAGAAAATCCACCAAAGAGTATAGAGCATTCCTCAAAATTACCATGTAAAATTAGGTGTTGTTAAACTTAAGAAACTATACCTGTCCTTCTATTTATTTATGCTATTCACTTTTCAATGCATCAGTTGTTTTGTTCCTTCCTAAAACCTCTCTCCTTACTATGAAAAAAAAGTATTTCACATGATCCCAGATAAAGAATGACATACGCTGAGGAAAAAAATGACATACGCTGAGGAAAAAAACTCTTTGTGCTAGAAATTAAACCTGTCCTTCTATTTATTTATGCTATTCACTTTTCAATGCATCAGTTGTTTTGTTCCTTCCTAAAACATCTGTCCTTACTATGAAAAAAAAAGTATTTCACATGATCCCAGATAAAGAATGACATACGCTGAGGAAAAAAATGACATACGCTGAGGAAAAAAAACTCTTTGTGCTAGAAATTAAACCTGTCCTTCTATTTATTTATGCTATTCACTTTTCAATGCATCAGTTGTTTTGTCCTAAAACATCTCTCCTTACTATGAAAAAAAAGTATTTCACATGATCCCAGATAAAGAATGACATACGCTGAGAAAAAAAACTCTTTGTGCTAGAAATTAAAGCAAAGGATAAGGGAGAGAGCAATTAAATGCAAGTATAGAATTCTCAAAAATACAAAAGAAACTTGACCACTTCTTCTAATGGTGTTTTTCTATTTTAACAGACACAGAAATGTTCAATTTAAAAGAACTATTAGGGGCCGGCCCCGTGGCTTAGCGGTTGAGTGCATGCGCTCCGATGCAGGCGGCCCGGGTTCGGATCCCAGGCGCGCACAGACGCACTGCTTCTCCGGCCATGCTGAGGCTGTGTCCCGCATACAGCAACTAGAAGAATGTGCAACTATGACATACAACTGTGTACTGGGGCTTTGGGGGAAAAATAAATAAATAAATAAAATTATAAAAGAACTATTAACCAAAACGTTTAATTATGCAAATATATTATCAAAAACAACACTCCATATTTAGCAAAAGGGAAGAGAAGAAAAAGCACACAGGAATTGCTCTTTAGCAGTATTTATTGAATACCTACTATACACCAACAATGTACTTGTGTTTATATATGTTACCTTACTTCATCATCAGAGCAATCTTAAAAGGATTCTCATCTCAGTATTATAGATAAGGAAACTAAGGTTCAGGAAAGCTAAGAAACTCACTCAAGCTTAGTAAATAAAAATAAAATCAGCTAACCTAAGACCATTCAGGAAAGTCAAACATGTCCTCCAGTACCTAATCAGTCTAAAATGTTGTACATAATTAGCCCCAAATATAAAATCCTGTAGCATCAAAGAAATGAATGGTTGTTCAATAGCCTGTAGCAATTATAGAAAAATTACATTCTCATACATTTGATTCAATAAGAGTCTGAATTTTTAAAACTTCATACTTTGACTCAATTGCTAAAATTTTATGACTTAAACAACAGATTAATATTTTATACACATATAAATATTTACTTTTATATACAATATTGTTTGGTCCTAATAGAAACATTTGGTATTTTAAGAGACAGCCAATAACTTATCAAAAGGTAGATTTGACAACCCTCCAAGGCTAAAATATTG
The DNA here is from genome assembly GCF_020826845.1 of Diceros bicornis minor. Classification (NCBI taxonomy): domain Eukaryota; kingdom Metazoa; phylum Chordata; class Mammalia; order Perissodactyla; family Rhinocerotidae; genus Diceros; species Diceros bicornis. The sequence goes on along the minus strand of NC_080742.1, from coordinate 15,646,599 downwards.
AGAAATATACATTGTGGTTTAACTTACATGAACTTTTTTTTTGCTGAGGAAGATTCACCCTGAGCTAACATCCGTCACCAATCCTCCTCTTTTTTTGCTTGAGGAGGATTAGCCCTGAGCTACATCTGTGCCAATCCTCCTCTCCGTTTTTGTATGAGGGAGACCCACACAGCATGGCTGGTGAGTGGAGCAGGTCTGCGCCCGGGATCTGAACCTGAGAACCCAGGCCTCCGAAGCGGAGGGCACGGAATTTTAAACACCTGGCCACACAGCGGGGTCCTACATGTATGTTTTTTAAAGGGATCGAATGTTATTATTATTTATAATAATTAAGACACTAAACCTCATAATAGTTAGATTAAATAAAGAACCCAAATATCTATGTAGTTATTTAATAAGAACTAGAAGCAGAAAATCGCGCTTAATTATACACAAACTTATTCCTTAACATTTCATATAGGAGGAGCTAAGTGATCAACAATCTTAACTTTTAAGAACATGAAGAAAATATTAAGGATCCTGATCTTCTTTTACTCAGTTCAATACTGGTGGTCTAGAACACAGCTACACAGAAGGAAATAAAGTTACACATCTCTACATAGAATTCACTAAAACCAATCATATGCTTTAGTTATACTTCTGTAGTGGGTAGAAGAGTGTCCCACAAAAACTCCTGTCTGCCCAGAAGCTTGGAATGTCACCTCATTTGGAAAAGGGTCTTTACAGACGTAATTAGTTAAGAATCTCAAGATGAGATCATGCTGGATTTAGGGTGGAACCTAAATCCAATGACTGGGGGTCCTTATAAGAAGAGGAGAGGACACAGAAACAGAGTGAAGAAGGCAATGTGAAGATAGAGGCAGAGATTGGAATGACGCATCTACAAGCCAAGGAACACCAAGGATTGTGTTCAGCAGAAGCTTGGAGAGGCACGTGGGACAGTTTCTCCCTTAGAGCCTCCCTAGAGAAGGAACCAACCCTGCTGACACTCTGATTTTGGACTTCTGGCCTCCTGAACTGTGAAAAAAATAAACTTCTGTTGTTTTAAGCCACCCAGTTTGTGGTTATTTGTTATGAAAGCACTAGGAAATTTATACAACTTCTTATAATATCTTGATATAACCAGTGAGTTAATCCATTTCATTATCACAATAAATCAAACCATGAAAACATATATGGAAGCACTCTGAAAAATAAATGCTACTTAAATGTGTGGTGGTGCTGTAACAACAATATCATCATCATCCTCATCACTATCATTACTGTTGTTAAACCAACCCATATGTATATATAATACTAATTACCTTTTTTTTAAGAAAGATGTACACCTCCCCAAACAGTCTCACCTCAGAAGTCATCTTTAAAAAAAAACAACTCTCAACTTAAACAAATAAATTTTATAAAAGTTTCTTCAATCTGTTTTTCAAAGCAACTTTAGTACAGAAGGAACAGTGACCTGTAAGTCAGCAGACCTGAGTTTTGGTTTTATCATTAATTCATGACTATGATCAAGTTATTAGATCTACAGGCATCAGGTTTCCTATCTACAAAGCAAAAAGTTTAACAAGAACTAGATGATCTCTAAAGTCAAACTATCTTGACTACTGTAGAGCATAGTTTCTTTCTTCCTTGTAAATAAAACTAAAACTCATATTATTTATGCTAGAGATACCCAAACTGGAGAGAGGGTAATGGTGGAAAATTAAAAACTTCATGACCAAAATGGAGGAGAAAAAATCTTAAGTAAGAAGGTAAATATTTCAGCAACTAAACTAACCAATCTATTTCTGCTAGGACAAGTCTTATTTTTGGCAAATAAGTGACATTGAAAAGGAAGAGGTGGAAAACATGATAAATGACTGAAGCAAAGAAAGTTGAGGTTTATAAATTACACTTACTCATGACTGCTGTAGGAGTGTTAGAAAACAAACATCAACTAAATTACTCACTGTTCTAATACTGGATATTAGAAGTCTGACATTTTAGGTTTCTCACTAACAAGTAAGAATCTTTTTAGCTTCATGGGAATTGTTGGAATCCATGAAATAAAGCACTCTGATAAGCTTGGGCAGCAATTCCTCTGATAAATGTGGGGAATATGAAGTAATAATAATAGAAATAACTCATTTATTGAAGGTTTACCCTGTGTGGAGCACTTTGCTAACATTTTACATATATCATCAATTAATCCTCAAATAAATACAAAAGATAGTATTTACGTACATGAAGAAACTGAAATTCTGAGAAGGTAAGCAACTTGTCCAAAATCATACAGGCTTTCAAGAACAAGGATTCAAATCTCTGCTTTCGAACTCCAAAACCTGTGTTCTTGTTACCCATTAAGATCTACTGCCTCATATAGTGGTTACCCTTTAAGGGGGTGGGTTGTGACTGAAAGGGAGCATCAAGGTTTGTGTAGCACTGGTACCACTCTATTTCTTAACCTGAGTCCTGTTTTACAAACAGGCCACAAACAGTACTGAACACAAACAGGTGTTCATTCTGTAAAAATTCATCAAGCGAATACTTATAACCTGTGTGATTTTCTGAGTACATAATAAAAAATATATATATATATATGTATGTAGATACGGCCTCTATGCCTTAGTCGGGACTCTCTGACACGGCTAGACAACTCAAAGGTCAGGGGTGAAGCTAATCTCAGTGTGGAGTGAATCCAAGGACCAGGGCACCATGCTGGTCTGTGGTTGTCTCTTTTTCCCCCATTCCTGACCTACTTTAGTGCTGTCTCATTCTCTTCTTCCGCCCACAACATTCTCCACGTTGTGGTAACATGCCTAGAGGCTGCTCCAGACTTTCATCCTTCTAGCTCCTCGAAGAAAGAAGCAAAAGAGTCTTTTTCATCAGCTCTCACTAAAAAAAAAAAAAAATTGTAGGACAATTTGGATCATCAGATATATACCTGGACCAATCACTGTGGCCAAGGGGATGAGGTACCATCTTGGGTCTTGCCTTGGCCACATACCCACCTCTCTGGCCAGATGGAAGGAGGAGTATGCGTAGCACAGACATGGTCATTAAAGAAATTGCTGAGTACTGAAAGCAACTTTAATTTCTCATCTACTATAGTCCATGTCATCAGATACATTACTAATATTATTTTTAAGAGTGATACTTCATATTTATTGAACAATTCATAAACCATTTTAAAAAACTTTTTTTTTTGCTGAGGAAGATTCACCCTGAGCTAACATCTGCGCTAATCTTCCTCTTTTTTGTATATGGGTTGCCATCACAGCACGGCCGCCACCGAGTGGTGTACGTCCGTGCCTGGGGTCCAAACCCATGGACCCAGGCCACTGAAGCAGAGCGTGCTGAACTTAACCACTAGGCCACGAGGCCAGCCACTAAAAACCTTTTTAAAAATCATATTTAAAGTTGATTTACTTTCACAAAACCCTTGAGGCACACAAGGGAAGCATTAGTATCCTCAGTTTACCAAAGAAGGTACTGAGGCTCAGAGAGATTAAGTTAACAAGTTCAGTATTACAGCTGGTAAATGTCAGAAAATCAAACGCAGGTGCTCTTTTAACCACACCATACTATAAGGCACAGAAGTTTAAAATTACCTTAAAGAGTAAATGGTACATATGAGAATATGGTTCAAGAAAAAAAACTTAAAAAAGAAAATATAATAAGCCCATTTGTCTGTGCCTTGGTATTTCCACTTTGGTAGATCTTAATTTTCTATCCACTACCATAACCATCCAGAGGCAAAAGAGGACTGCATGGGAAATCACATCCCATCAGAAAGCATTTCTTGTGTGTCACTTAGAATGCTTTCAGCTGCAAGGAAATAAAACTCAACCTTAAGTGACTGAAAAAATAAGGGGATTTATTTTCTCACACTATAAGAAGTCCCAAAATAGGACATTTCCAGAGTTAGTTAATTCCATGACTCAAAAAGTCCCGAAAAACTCAGATTCTTTCCATCTTTCAACTCGGCCATCCTCCGCCTGCTGGCAAGCTCCCCTCATGGGAGCAAGTTCACTACAACAGCTTCAGGCATCAGAGACTCACCCAACAACGTCCACAGACAGGAAACAGACCCACTATTTCATTTCATTCATTTACTTATGCGAAATTAGTTAATATATGTAAAGCACTTAGAAAATGCCTGGCACATAATAAAAGTCATATAAATTTGTTACTATTATTTTTTAATCATTAAACCCATATTTATTTGTAAAGTTTTTTTCACTATTTTAACAGATGAGTTTTATTTTGTTTTTTAATTAATTTTTTATTGAGGCAATATTCGTTTATAACATTACATAAATTTCAGGTGTACATCATTATATTTTGATTTCTGTGTAGACTACACCGTGTTCACACCCAAAATCTGATTGCCATTCATCACCATACACATGTGCCTTTTACTGCTTTTGCCCTCCCTCCTCCTCACTTCCTCTCTGGTAACCACCAATCTATTCTTTGTGTCTATGCATTTGTTTGTTGTTGTTGTTTTTTATCTTCCACATATGAGTGAAATCATTCAGTATTTGGCTTGCTCTGTCTGACTTATTTTACTTAGCATAACACCCTAAAGGTCCATCCATATTGTTGCAAATGGCAAGATTTCATCTTTTTTATGGCTGAGTAGTATGCCATTGTATATATATACAACATCTTCTTTATCCATTCATCTGCTGATGGGCACTTAGGTTGCTTCCAAGTCTTAGCTATTGTGAATTATGCTGCAATGAACACAGGGGTGTGTATATCTTTTTAATTAGTGTTTTCACGTTCTTTGGATAAATACCCAGAAGTGGAATAGTTGGATCATACGGTAGTTCTATTCCTAATTTGTGGAGGACTCTCCATACTGATGCCTGCATCAGTTTGCACTCCCACTAGCAGAGTATGAGGGTTCCCTTTTCTCCACATCCTCTTCCAAAGTTATCACTCTGGCAAGTCCTGTGTATGTACTTAGTACACAAACATACACACACACATGCACACGCATGCACATGCACATATGCACAAAGGAACTTGACTAAAAAGGCAGAGAATTTAAAGTTCCCAACTATTAATAGTTGACCACAGTTATCAGTCAAGTTCATGCTACTCAGGCTAGTTTCTCATTTAATTACTAAATGAATCCCACTGTTGGTTCATATTTAGAAGCCATTAAACATATTCATTCAAGTTTTCTTGCTGGCTATTGACTCCATAAAGACAACGACCAAGATCTTTATATTGTCCATTCCATAAGCTAAGTTCACTACTTTACTCTCTCCATATAGTGTTGCTAGTGCTTTTCTTCTCTTTAAAATTTGGGGGTTATCTCTGGGCCACCCTTCTCTTATATATTCATCTCCTGAAAATACAACCTCACTCTCTCATAATTTGACCTGCATATTTATATAACAGAATCCTATGGGTTATTTGTTTTTTACAGGAATACTTAGTGTGTCAATTATGTGTGAACCCATATAACTTCAAGCCCCTATTTAGGATGCCTTCCAAAAGATAAATAATCCCCTTTCCTCAGGAACAAGAAACCAGAAATATGAAAGCAGAGTACTGTGTTATAAAAAAACATTCAACAGCTCAATATTAACCAAAAACTGTTCTGGTTTCTCTCATTACCATTCTTGAGACATTAAACGTTCTTCAGAATTAATGACTGAAAATTACTTTGTTTCAACAGGAACTTTCAAATTATTCATGACTACGGATGGCTACAATAGTACAAAATGAAGTTTAAAATTAGATATTAAAGGATTAAAAATCACAAAATAAACCATGCAGAGAATAATTTATTAAAAGGTACCTGATATTTAATTAGATCTTCTACACACATTTTAATACTTTAAAACAATGTGTTTTTATTTATTTTCTCCCTGAAATTTCACATCTGATATTAGAGCTCATGTTCATAATAGTCCACAAATCAAGTAATGGTCTTTGGAGCTAGCTAGTGTTCAGTACTCAAAACAAAAACATGAAAATGTCACCATTTTTGGTGGGAAAGGTGAATCTAAAGTGAGTTTCAACCAAACAAACAAATATTCAAGAAAACGAAGGTGGAAGTTTCTTCGTTTTTATTTATAGTGGCACCTTGTACTATAAGATGGATACTACTGAATAATAGTTACAAAATCAAAGAATGTTAAAATATTAAAACTTTTTAAGTCATCCAATCCAGGACTACTTCACCTGGGGCTCAAATCAGATGTGAAATTTTGTGTGTTTGTACATTATATACACTTTTCTGGAAATAAGATCCTAGAAATTTGGAAATTTCATCACAGTTTCAAAGGGATGTGCGATTAAAAACAGGTTGAGAACCATTATCTAGTTAATGTAGAGAAGTGATAAATGAGACTCAAAGAAATGAAATTATCTGCCCAGGGTCAAATAATCAGCAAGTATCAGCTTTAGTACTCAAGCTTTCTTTTCACTGAAACAAAAACACCTCTAAAAAGACTTTTTTTTAATAAACATATATTTAAGAGAAAAACAAATCTGTATGACCTACATACAGTCCCTGAAGGGACTCTCAGGCTGATGATAAAAGGAAACACCAAGATGGCAGCAGATGAGAGGCATGACTTGAGAACAGTCCATCCAGGATGGAGCAGGAAGACAGGGAGTTCTAGGAGGGTCATTCCCAAGAAAGAAACAAAGGAAGTGATAGAATACCTGAATGTGCCTGACTACAACAAAAGGAATTGCACAGTTCTATCAGAGACTTCAGAGAATCAGAAAAACCAAGCAAAAGGGAAAACAAAAGCTGCACAGACAGGAAATATTATCACAGTACATTACACGACACAGCTCTAAACAATGCATACACAAACGTAAGTCCTGAATACAGATTTAATCAAAATTTGTAGTCATTGGGAAGATGGGGGTGGAGGGAGGTCATAAAAAAGCTGAATTCTTATCACAGAGTCAGAAATCAACAAGTAACATCTACAATAAAATAATCAAGAAAAGGTAAGGTAGGTATGTTTAATAACATAAAGAAAATACCAAACAGTATTATTTGTCAGCGCACTGTTGCATTTTGATCAGGCAATTTTTTTGTTGTACAGAACTATCTTAGAGCACAGGTCAGCAAACTAAGGGCTGAGGGCCAAATCTAGCCTGTTGCCTATTTTAGTAAATCAAGTTTCACTGGAACACAGCCATGCCCATTCATTGCATTCACTTACATATGGTCTACGGCTGCTTTTGCACTATAACAGCAGAGTTGAGGAGCTGCCACAGAGACTTTATGGCCCTCAAAGTCTAAAATACTATCCAGCCCTTTACAGAAAAAGTTGGCTAACCCTAGTTCAGAATATTGCATAACATTTAGTATCCCTGATTCCTACCACAAATGTCAGTATTCCCTCAAAAGTAATTATGAAATTAAAACTTCACATCCCACATTTGCAACCCACCCTCCCCAACTCCCTACCAGGGATGAGGAGTAGCAGAACTTTGGTTTGAGAACCACTGAAATATAAAGAATTTAAAATAATTGCCTCTGGGGAGCAGAATTCAGAGGTTGGGTAAGGATAGGGAAAGGTAGTACTAGGGGTTACTGTTTTTTTTTTCCAATAAGCCTATTGAAACACTAATTGACTATTTCAAAATATTCACATGGATTTCTTCAAGAAAATTAAATTTAAAAGCAAAAGAAAAAAACAGAGCAAGTAAAATCTGGTTAATGGTTCTGGCAACTCTCTAACATAAAATGTGTGATTACATGTTCTAGATATAATTTGTGACATTTGGAGAATTTGCGGGTTGCACATATCGAAAGCTGCTAGGTAAATGACCCTCAGATAAAAAGAGTGTCACTCTGCTAACTGAGTGTGAGTGTAATATTTCAAACCCTCCGATCCCAAGAAAGGTCAGTTAACTAGTACATTCTACAAACGAGCTTCAGTGAAGTTTGAAATGTTCAACATAAAAAGCCAAATAAATAAAACGTTTAATAAACATTACTAACTCTCATAAGTAGAAATTAAGAGAAAAGCTTTCAAAGATCTACATAGGAAATTAAAAAATTTTTGTTTCAGTTTTCTTTAATTCAGTTTTCTTTTAAGTGGATTGGATGCTTAAAAGTAAGGATGACACTAACATAGAACCACAAAAGACTGAATTAATAGTATGATCAACATCAATACTTCCAATTCAGTACCTTAAATAAAAGTGTGATATTGTGTAACTGTGGTATGTTCTACCCAGAAAGGAAATAACACATCCAAAGACAGACTGTATTCTTAGGTTTCTCTAATCTTTAAAGTGTTGTAATTACCACTTATTTCCAATTCAACTAAATTTAAAAATTATCTAGTTTTCCCTTATACAGGAAAAGCTTTAAATATATAATTATATTTTGTTAATAGGGACCTCAAGAATAAGGCATCAAGAATGTTTTAAGATGTGAAAACAAAATTCACTACATACACTAAAAGTCTAAGATACTACATATAACAACATACATTTTAAAGAGTGTAAACAGGACTCTTCAGGAGTAAACAATTTACTGTTATTTTCAAAAAAGGCATTTATTCTCTTGTACTTTATAAAGAAAGCATTACATTGACAAAGCTTATTTTGAAATGTATAAGATGACATAGTTAGCTACGTAGTTATGTCAACTAATCCTAAAACATCAAAATAAACATTTTAATATTTTAGTTTAGAAAATACAGTCCCCAAAGATTTATTTTACTGAAAAGACTCAGCTGTTGAATTGTAACTTACTAGAAACAGATTAAAACTGTAGTTTCTCTTGATATAAAATACTTTTAAATTATAAGAGCTCTGCTAACCTAGCCTTCTATTAAAAGAAATTAATGCCAGAAAATTTTTAATGTTTTATAAAATGTTAATTATATTCACAATCCTGGAAATTTGGCTTGTGTTATAACTGAAAGTAATTAATCTAGCGACTTTGATAATGTGGAGTAAAAAGTGGAGAAAAAATACCTTTAAGCATCAGCTTTCTAATTTATTTAGAAGTAAAATTAGCACAAGGAAAACCAAAATACTCTTATCCCACTCAAAAGATCCTGAAATCTATTTGTCATTATTTCAGGTAAGATCTGACATAAATCCATAGCACAAAAAAAAGCATGCATTTTTAGAATAAAAACATTTAAAAGGTTAAAAGCTTTGACTATCAACTTACCTTCTTTTGATACCAGACTATAGCATCTGTGACTTTGGACGCCATTTATTCCACTGAAATCACACATTTGTCATTTTAGGCTGTGCAAGAGAGAAAAATATACAAATGACTTTACTTCCACCTTCCAAAAGGAGACGGAACAACACGCATACATAACACTCTGGTTACTTGCAAAGCAAGGGGTGTATGACTATACTTATATTACACTCTTCCTCATTACTATTTTAGCAACAAGTTCTCTAAACAAAAATCAGTTGCCATAATAAAAGAAGGATCTTTCTACGTGAATATAACACTTGAATTTTCTTACAAGATAGTTAAATTGTTTTTTTTTAAAAATAAGCCTTTTAAATAAATTTCAGAATTTCCCAGGTTATAATGGAAATTTTTCATTTATAAATTCATATACGATAGGAATCAATTCATTCACTCAGTTACAGACAAGTCTTGCTGCAGTTTCTATCTAGGAACTAGTGTCAATTACTGTTGCTAAAGGATGGTTTGACAGACATGCCAAAATTTATAATCATACATATTTAATTTTCCCTGATGCTCAGTAAACATAAAATTGAACCAAAATCAAATAACTAGAGAAACCTAATTAATTTATGATAAATACTAAGCCAATATTAGAGTTAATTACATAGGCATAATTAATATTAAGGACTTCCCAGATATCCCAGTTTGCTAATATTTAGAAATTTACCACAGACCATCTCATAAGCATCTTTTTTGTGTTTGTCTAAAACAGTTTTTGATACTAAACTTAACAGTTCCTTAGTTCTAGAGAGAATTAATTCCAGACTGATTCCAGTTAACTCTGGAATACTTTTCTAGTCATAAGAGGCAGGCTGGCATGAACGGGACCTCTGGGTACCGTATTATGGATTCCTTGAGCCTAGACAGCTTCAAACACAGATACTTGCCCCAGAACTCCTTACATACAAACCAGGATCATCCAAGGCCACACAGGATCTCCGGGAAATCCTGGGAGGAAAGCACCCTGCTGAGCTGATCCTAGCACATGCAGATCTGCAACTGTACAGACGCTACCACTATAGTCTGCCCTAAACAAAATACTGCCGGTTTATATATCATTCTTGAGAACACATTAGGATTCAAACATAATGAAAATTATTATTGGCAAGTTCAAATGTTCAGATGATCAACCTCTAAAATTTAAGGCAAAATTTACTTAATGCTTGTATTTTTGACTGTATTATACACCAGATTATTTTATTACCTTTCCTAAGATACTGATTCCATCTTTAACCAATCAAATTCAGGCAAACTATGTCTTGAAATTCCTGACAAACGCCCTGGCATTTGTCATAGGAGGAGCATATAGTCAAAAGACCGGGATTCAAATATCATCTGCCACTATCTAACATGTAATATTGAAGAAGTCACTTAATCTCTCTGATCGGAGTTTCTTTCACTTGCATGATAGGAATAACTACACCTATCTATCCCTTATAGGGTTTTTGTGAATAAGTAATATAATATACATAAAATGCCTACCACAGTCCAATATATACGGTAGATGTTCAATTATAATTATTTTTATTATTAAATTTTTATATTAAAAAATTCTGCAATCCAGGAACTGGAAGTATTTATATTTCCTTTTATTTTATTTCCCCCCAAAGCCCCAGTACATAGTTGTATGTCATAGCTGCACATCCTTCTAGTTGCTGTATGTGGGACGCAGCCTCAGCATGGCCGGAGAAGTGGTACGTCGGTGCGCGCCCAGGATCCGAACCGGGGCCGCCAGCAGCGGAGCGCGCGCACTTAACCACTAAGCCACGGGGCCGGCCCTATATTTCCTTTTTTAAACAAACAGTTTAGAGAAGAAATGCATGCAGTTTTTGTTGACATTTAAAATAAAAATAGCTACCTGATTATCATAAAATCACAAAGTCAACTTTCAACTACATACACATGCATTATTTAGAGATCTTAAAGTTCACCTCCACTGAAGTTTCTCAGTCAGATGTGGCTACCTTCATTTCTTTCACAAGGGTTTTTTGGGGAAGCTTTCCCTTACTGACTCCCATTTTGGTTTCTCTGTCCTGAAGGCCTCTGAGGGTGATTCATTAGCTTGAACCATATTTCATCCTAGAGGTTTTCTCCACTGATTCTGCTAGGGGACTATTCATTACAATATTACACCTTTGTTATATTTGTTTGTCAAGACAACTGTGTATGTTTTCCAAACTGCTTATAACTCTCCTTCTCCCCACTCCTGCTCACCTCTCACCAAACGCAAACTACAAAAGTTGGTACAAAAGTATGAGAATACCAACTTTTCATTTTACCCTCCTTTCACTTCACCCAATCTTTATTGACAAAAATTCCAGATTATCTACCAGGATAAAGATCCTCTCTCCTAATCCCCCAGGAGTGTAAATAATATACATTTCATATACAAAATGTAAAAGAATTCTTTATTCACCCAATCTATTAAATGTATGAGAGATTTAATATATCTGGGGAATATTTAAGTGGTCACATATAAATAGTAACAACTAAATTTAAAAAAAAAGCTTCAATGGAAGTGAGGAAAACGTTGCTTGCTTCAAATAAAATGATCTGAAAGATAATTTTTTAGATACTTTGTTTATACCAAGCTACATTTAGAAGTAAATTTCAAAAATCGTCTATAACAGTACACTAGGTATATAAAATGTTCTAAATATTTTAATTGTAGTTATTTAGATCTACAGAGATAAAACTTCAATCAATTAAAAAAATCTGTCTTCAGTAATGGTAAGGTTTGCTCTGCAAATTCATTTAACAGTTTTTCCATTGTGTCAACAACCTTTCAGTGACACTGAGTGGCTCATACCTATTTTTAAAACAGGTTTTACAGCATGCTGAGATAGATTTCTGAATCAGACATGTGACAAAGCGTACTCCAAGACACCCAAATTTCACATGAGTATAAACAAAAAGAATTAATAAATCAACAAATGATTTCATGAATAATAAAGATTATTTCTAAAGCCTTTTCAACTTCTTTGATTCTGATAGTCCAGGAGTATAGGTTTATAGTCTCTATTACCATGATAGTTTATGTTATATAAGTATTTTAATGCTAAATTATGACACAAGTTAATGTACAAAAAAAAAAGGAGCATAGAAAGCTTACTGGGTACCTTTAACAGAGAATCTTCATCTTTTTTGATCAACTGATCTGATAGAAGGATAGGTACTAAGATATGGAAATAATCCAATTATAAAACCACAGAACTAACTGCAGGCATAATATTTAAATCTTGCTATAGACAGTTACTCTGAGCTAATTCTCTCCTTGACACTGCTTTAATCATCAAACCTTGTCAAAACATCTGAAATTATTCTTTACTGTGTCAAGGTCCACACAAAATGCATTTATGATGCCAAAGACCAGGGTGGACAGAAAAGACGACCATGAAGAGATATTATGTTAAGGCTGCCTTTATAAAATCTCACTATCAAATATAGTAATGCCCAGGAGTATTCTTTGTACAGATGCAGCCAAAGAAATCCTCAGGTTTTTAACCATTCTGTAAGTTAGAAAAAATCAGTCTATCAAATAGTACATAATGTTACAATGCACTTCTCTCATCATTCTGAAAGAAATTCCTCTGTCCAGCAAGACTCTCACTATGCTCAGAAAACCCATCCCTGACGCTTTGCTTGTGCTGTTATTCCCATTCCTTTTCTCCACTCATCCATCCTTCTAAGGCAGTTCAAATCCTACTTTCTCTAAGATGACATTTCCAACAAGTGTTCATTTGGACTAAAAAATGTTGAAGCTTGATGTCTCTTCCAGCACTGATCTGTACTAATAAACCTGGCATTTAATTAAAAATGCAAAGTGGAGGGCCAGCCTGGTGGCGCAAGTGGTTAAGTGTGAGTGCTCCGCTGCGGCGGCCTGGGGTTCGCCAGTTCAGATCCCGGGTGCACACCGACGCACTGCTTGGCAAGCCATCCTGTGGTGGCGTCCCATATAAAGTGGAGGAAGATGGGCATGGATGCTAGCCCAGGGCCAGTCTTCCTCAGCAAAAAAAAAAAAAAAAAAAAAAAAGGAGGAAGATTGGCTGATGTTAGCACAGGGCTGATCTCTTCCCCCAAAAAAAAAAAAAATGCAACGTGTTACAGCCACACAAGTCATTCAATCATATGTAAACACTTTTAAGGAAAAAAAGAGGCATTTTTCTTCCTTTGTGTCTCACCAAGTACCCAGCACGTTATAATATGCAGTAGAGGAAGCAGAGCAGAGAAAAAACAATGACTAAGCATCAGGAGAATTGGGTTCTAGATCCCAGTTTTGACATGAAGAGCTCTGTGCTTTTGAATAAGTCATTGAGTTCTCTGGGCCTCCGTTTCTCACCAGTGCCAGCTAGGCAAACGTTCCACAACTCAGTAAAGGTCAAACAAATAACAATTCCAATAATGTACAGGAGTTCCCATGAATTCCCTTACTAACACACCCAAAAACATTAATGTTAGTTAAATCAGTGTTACATATATGGAATTTAACATAGTAGAAACTGTTAGACAAAATGGAAAACATGTTATTTTTAAAAAGTAGTTTATGTAAATCACCTCAGGCCGGGATCCCGTTATTATCCTCTTCAACAACCTTGTATCACGCTACCCTGCCCCTGGAATTGTATTTAGACTCTCCATCCTTTAGAATTGTATTTAGACCATCTAAAACCTCAACCTAACATACTTGGCCAACATTACTGCTCACCATCTTCTCATACATCCTATGTTTCCACCATGTCACATTTCCTACACTTTTCTACCTGTGTCAAAATTAACACTTCTCTTTCCAAAACAATGAGGATTTCAAGGCCTCCTAAGTTCTACTTTCTCTACAAGTTTCTCCCAAATTCTTCCATTAACGATTTCTCATCCTGTTCTGTGTTGCCATTACACTTAATATACTGTTTTGTATGGACTTTTGTGTACTTGTCTGTAAGTGCCCCCACCGCTATAAATAAGTCCTTTGAGAGCAGTCCAATGTCTTTATTATCTCTCAATTCTCCTATAGCTTCTTATATATATTAAACATGATGTTTACAAACCAAATTAAAAAGTTGCCAAACAAAGCACCATCACAGATGAATGAATTTAAGGACGAGAATTGAAAATTCTACCTGTCCAACTCCTGCACTACCCCAACATGCACATAAACATGCAAACATACTCATTCCTAACACTAAAAGGTAAAAGAATATTGTGAAGTATAATAAATATGGCTGGTTTATTTATCGACATGTCACTCAACCAATATATAGCTATTTGCAGACCTAAAAAAGTACAATGAAAAAGAGTTCAAGTCAAAACTGCCAAGTCCAGTCTAACTCCATTCCTAAATACTAAAGTTAAATATAACTCAGTTGCCTCCTCCACAGCTTTTTTAGACTTCAGAAACTGGGAACAAATGTGTTCTTACAAAGGTAATAAATGCTAAGGTTCAAATCAAATTTTTCATACTGATATTGAAGTTAGGAAAAAAGTATAACTCTGGTAGAGGGAACTGGTATGGGCAGAAGAAAACCTTCTAATCACATGACTTATAAACTTGCAATTTCTTGGAAAGTTTTTAATTCTTCATCTGGAATGAGGGTATCACTTCATGGAAATGTGAAGAATAAATACCACACACTATATGTTTAAAGTTGTTTTCAATCTTAGGATAGAAAAATGAAATGCAACATGAGGTCTCATAAACAGAGCTATACATTTTCTATTATATCAGTTCATAAAAGGAACATTTGTAATTTTTATTTTCCTTCATGGGACCAGTGCAGAGTCTGTGTATTTTAGGCTTGAGGATAACACTTAACCTAAGAAGAAAAATTATAGGCAAGTAACTTCTCTCTAAACCTGTATTTATAAAAACATTTTGGGCTATGGTGAAATCTAAGAGAATCCCTAGAGTCATAATCTTAATAACTACCCACAAAGCCTTCTGTAGAACTTCCTGATGGGTACACCAACACACCCTCTATGTCCTTTAAAGCAACTTTTCAAATATCAGAGTTTCTTAACTTTAGTATGTACCTACAAAATCTTTACTATTCCTTAAGTATTCTTTTGGGCTTTTTTTTTTTTAATACTTAAAAGGTCCTTTAAATACCTTATTGACAGTGTATTGGGTAAGTGCTTCTTGTTTTATTTGTTGTGCCGCTTGGAAAAATCAACAATGAAATACGATCCATTTAAATGGTTTAAACTTTCTCATTTACTCACAAGTATTTTTTTACCATCAACCAATCAGGCTCCACTCAAATATGGATATGTTATTACTGGCCTCTAGTAGAAACATTCACTAAATAAGTGTTCCAGGTATTCTTTATCAAAATAATAATGCACTAAGTGATATTCAAATAGCTTAAAGATTTAATAGAGCTTCAAAATGATTTTACTTAAGAGATTAAAAATTGTTAACCATACCTCATCAAAAATACTATGAATACAATTCGAAAAATACTACTTGTGGGGCCAGCCCAGTGGTGCAAGTGGTTAAGTGTGCACGCTCCGCTGCAGCGGCCCAGGGTTCGCCGGTTCAGATCCCAGGCGCGCACCGACGCACTGCTTGGCAAGCCATGCTGTGGCGGCGTCCCATATAAAGTGGAGGAAGATGGGCGTGAATGTTAGCCCAGGGCCAGTCTTCCTCAGCAAAAAGAGGAGGATTGGCAGATGTTAGCTCAGGGCCGATCTTGCTCACAAACAAAAATAAAATAAAATAAATAAAATAAAATAATAAAACAAAATAAAATAAAATAAAATAGAAAAATACTACTTGAGAGATATTTCAGCCAGTATCTAATTATTTAATAAAAATATTTATTTACTGAACATTTACCAATATTGCACTGTTCTAGGCACGGAGGATACAACAGGGAACAAGAAACAAAGTCCCT
This sequence comes from Diceros bicornis minor, assembly GCF_020826845.1. NCBI lineage: Eukaryota > Metazoa > Chordata > Mammalia > Perissodactyla > Rhinocerotidae > Diceros > Diceros bicornis. Next base: position 15,630,516 of record NC_080742.1, on the reverse strand, counting down.
GCCCTGATGAAACTTACAATGCAAAGAGAGAAGACAGAAAATGAACAACAAACAGGATAATTTTGTGTTAAGGAAGTGCCACGAAAGAAAGAGGGAGATATGATTGGGACAGGGTGGGGTACTTTTGGAAAGAATGTCCAAAGAAGTCCCCTCTGAGATGACATGTGAATTGAGAACTGAAGGATGAGAACAGCCAGGTATGCTAAGAATTGAGGGAGGACATCCTGAGCAGAGGGAACAGCAAACACAAAGACCTCGAGGTGGGAACGAGCTTAGTATTTTTAAGAAACAGAAAGGTAGCCAGTGTGACACAAGTGTAACAGACACAGGTGACAGTGGTTCAAGATAAAGTATAAAAGGGTAGGGGCCTTAGGGTCATAGACACCATAGGAAATAATTTTATTAAAAAGATAGGAAGTGATTGAAGTGATTGCAGTAAAGCAGTGATGCAAAGACTACTCTGACAGCTGTGTGGAGAAGGGACTGGACTGAAGAGCTCAGAGTGGAAGCAATGAAGCTAGTTAAGAAAGTCTCAGTCCCACACAGAAAATGACGGTATATTGGGCTCAGGCGCAAGCAGTAGAGACAGCAATAAGTGGGCAATCTTGAGTTTTATTTATAGGTAAAATCAACAAGATCTGGGAAAGGACTAGGATGGGGCAGGTTAGGGCGAGGGATTAGGGAGAGGAATCCAGGTTTTTGGCTTGAACCACTTTCTGAGATGCATACACATTTAAAAAAAATGTTTATGAGAGTAAATACAAAAATTTAGTTTTAGATCTGCTAAGGTGAGAATACCTACTAGACATAAAAATAAAGAAGTCAAGGGGCCAGCCCGGTGGCACAGCAGTTAAGTTCTCATGCTCCACTCCACGGCCTGGGGTTCACAGGTTCCAATCCTGGGCATGGACCAACGCACTGCTTGTCAAGCCACGCTGTGGCAGTGTCCCATACAAAGTAGAGGAAGATGGGCATGGATGTTAGCCCAGGGCCAATCTTCCTCAGCAAAAAGAGGAGGATTGGCAACGGATGTTAGCTCAAGGCTAATCTTCCTCACACAAAATAAATAAATAAGGAAGTCAAACAGGTAGTTAGATCATGAGTCTGAAACTCAAGATAAAGATGAGGGATGGAGACATGAGTTTGGGAGCCATAAACGCACAGTCCATATTTAAAATCAGGTGGGTTACATAGGTATATGCATTTGTCAAAACTGAACAAATGTATACCTAAGATCTGAGCCTTTCACAGATCACTTCAATAAAATCATATGACTGACTTATATTACCTAAGAAGAGTAGAATTAGAGAAGAAAAGGGTCCAGCCCCAAGTCTACTACTATTCAAAGGAAGTAGAATTAGAGAGGCCAAGAACAGAAAATGAATAGAAAGAAAGCAGGTGCTTGTGATGTCACAGAATCCAAGAGAGGAGAGTCTTTCACAAAGGATTGAGTAGGCTGCTAAGAGATCACTGGATTTAACAAACCAGAGGTTAGAAATGACCTTGGGAGGAACAATTTCAACGGAGTGGAGGAGATGGAAGTCAGAGTGGAATGAGAAGAAATGGTTGACAAAGAAAAGGACATGAGTAAACAAATCACCAGAGATTGCTAATTGATTCCCATTATTCCATTGTCCTCTTCCTTTTGCAAAAATTTTGCTGGGCACATAGTTCCCCAAAATAAAGACCTTTCCTAACCTTTCTTGCAGCTAGGTGTAGTTGCAACTATGTTCTGGTCCAGACACAAACAGAAGTGTTGCGTGGAACTTACAGTTAGGCCCTTTTAAAGAATCTGTCTCAGTTGGAGAAAGCCCTTTTGTTCTTCCCCTCCTTCCCACTTCCTGCTCCCTGGTATGCTGTTATAACTGCTGAAGCTCCAACAGCCACCATGGATAGTGACCCTGAGAACAGAAGCCAGGCGCATTCACAGATAGGAAGGAACCTGGATTGCCTTTGGCGAAGCCACCATACCAGTTCTGGACTGCCTACCTCCATACTTCTTGTATCCAAGATTATAAATCCTTACAGTTTTAGCCACTGTTATTACCAGCCAAACCAAATCTAATTGATACTGCTGGGTATAATACTTTCGGTTCACACTTTTTTTTCCATCAAAACTTTGTAAACATTGTTCTGTTGTCTTCTGGAAGTGACTGGAACTGAGGAGCTTGCAGCCAGCTATGTTTCCCCCCTACTTATATAGGTCATGTTCTCTTTTTGGCCAGGATGCCAAAATAATTGTCTCACTTCTGAAGTTAGCTAACTACTAGAGTATAGTCAATTTTAATCATTTCATAAATCTTTTTTTCCTGGTATTTAGTGCCTTTCAACCTGCAAATGCACTTTTTCAGAAATTTTTGTCTGTACTATATTTCTGAATACTTTTTCTGTTCCATTTGTTGGAATCTCTATTCCAGGGATACAAGTTATTCTTATGTGGGACAGCCTCTTCACGATCTTTTCTTTCCTTTATTTTTCTCCTGTGGCATAGTTGTAGAGTTGACATGTCATTTTTTTTTTTTAAATCTTGATGCTGGTTGATCCAGCATATCCTTTGCTATGCTGAGCTCCTACTTATTCTGATATCCAACAGGTTTTCCTTGACAGTGTCAACATCCTTCTCACCTTAGCTGGGACCATTTTTATTTCCTTGTACACATGTGCATGCACACACGCACAAAGTTCAGTTTGAGAACTGGATACTGCTTTTAATCTATTTTTCTATAACCTGAAGATGTAGGAAATGGGGAAAGTAAGAGTTAAGTTTGGACTGAGTATAACCACTACTGAAATGTCATTAAGAGTCCTGTACAAGGATCCATCCCTTCGGTCAAAGGGCTATCCTACCTTCATGAGCTTTGGCTCTTCTCCTTAATCAGAGTACAATTCAAAATGGCAATGCTCCCTGACTCTGGGAGCCTCAGCATTAGCATATAGGGTCTTCCCAAGGATTTTTCCTTGACTTCTTGCTCCCTACTCACCTCTTAGATCTGCTTCCCTGGAGAGTGTTAGTGAGAATGCTTAAGGTTTTGTAGGTTTCATCTTTCCTTAGTCTGGCTTCCGGGATATGGGACTAGAATTACAAGCCTTGTCATATATACCCAGTATCTTCTCATTCTTTCCTTGGCCTCCACTTTTTGAAGTATTTGGGATAAGGTTGCACATACCCATTTTTTGTCCACTTCTATTCTATTTTTTGCCCTCTCCTTCCTCGCCTCACTTTTTCCTTCTTTCATCTGGTTTTAATGAAGAAAAATTGTGTGATCTTCATTTTTACTCATGAATGCCTACATTTACCTTTTTTTTTTTTTTTAAGATTTTATTTATTTATTTTTCCCCCCCAAAGCCCCAGTAGATAGTTGTGTGTCATAGCTGCACATCCTTTTAGTTGCTGTATGTGGGACGCGGCCTCAGCACGGCCGGAGAAGCGGTGCGTCGGTGTGCGCCCGGGATCCGAACCCGGGCCGCCAGTAGCAGAGCGCGAGCACTTAACCGCTAAGCCACAGGGCCGGCCCCCTACATTTACTTTTTTAACATTTATTTTTTAAGTACTAAACGCAATCTTTTGAGTTACTGACTCAACTAAAAAGTAAAATTTAAATATTCTAAGACAGAATTCTAAACTAACAACAGCTGCACTTTTACTTCTGTTATTTCTAACAGAAGGAAGTAAAGAGAAGACGCCCAGTTTCAATTCTTTTTATAAATTCAAGATACTAAACAGAAAATATAGGGCCATAGATTAAGCTCTTCTGTGACCCTATTACAACTACCTCCAAGAAAAAAATAAACTAAAATGCCGTTTCCTCCCTCAAATCTACTCCTATTTTACTCTCTACTCAACTTGCTACTCAAGCAAGGAACCCTAGAATCTTTCTTGTCTCTTTTCCATTCCCACTAACACCAATTCTATAGCTGGCACATAGGAACTACTCAATAAATAGGAAGGAATGAATTAATACAGGCTATTTGTCACATTGCCAAAACATCTCTCATACAACCCCTCCCTGGCCCCACTATCACAGACCTGGTGCAAGCCCACATCATCTATTACCAGGACTACTCTAACAGTCTCTTATTATTTCTTCACTTTCACCACTTTGATCTCATCATGTTTCTCTCCCACTTAAAAATCTCTAATGATTTCCTATTGCCTAAGAAAAGAGTTTAATTAGCACAGTATATAAAAGACCCTTCTTTTACAACCTGATCATAGATTTATTGCCTTTACAATTAGCAGCATCCATCATCTCCATCTTCTTCCACACAAGATCACTTACCTACCCCTCCACAATCTGCCGTCCATATACATATCCTACAGTCTAGCCACGTGGGTTCCCAAAATTACCATACACTTTCATGCTTACCTTCTAGGCCTGTTGATTTTTCCTCTGTCTAAAATAACTTTATCCTTGTTCTGACCTATTTGACAAGTTATTTCGGATTCTTCTAGGCCCAGACTATCACATGAAATTAAATTGTGAGAACATATAAGCAACGGTGTTCAAATGACTTAATTATTTAAAGAGTTTAAGATTTAAATATTTCAAACTACCAGAAAAAGAATGGTAGACTAAACACAGGCATCTAACTTGACTCCTTTACAACACGTAACTGAAACTACAGAAAAGGTATATACACACAAAGACAGGGAGAACAGAGATAAAACAAAAACAAAATGGGGCCGGCCCGGTGGCGTAGCAGTTAAGTTCGTGGCCTCCGCTTCAGCAGCCTGGGGTTTGCCAGTTCGGATCCTGGGCACGGACCTACACACCGTGGCTCATCAAGCCATGTTGAGACGGAGTCCCACATAGGACTAGAAGGACCTACAACTAGGATACACAACTATGTACTGGAGCTTTGGGGAGAAAAAAGAAAAAGAGGAAGACTGGCAACAGATGTTAGTGCAGGGCCAATCTTCCTCAAAAAAAAAAAAATGAAGCTTGAAAGAAGATATATGACTAGTAACTGACCTAGCAGATCTGAGAAAGCAGAAGACAACAGTGGAGAAAGGAGAATATCAACCTAATTTACAGCATAAAAATCAATAAAAGTTTAAGGACCGTGGCTCAGGCACCAATGGAAGTTGGAGTAAAGGTGGGACTAAAAGGAGGACTAGTTGAAAGCTATTAAAGTAGCAAATCCATATTCTCACTCCATGCCACCGTATGACTATTTCTCCATGTCTCTGTAGATGACCAGAACTCATATATATATCTCTATGAACGGAGGTAAATAAAATATCAACTAAGAGTTGAAAGCATTTGCTCCTGAGAAGAGGCTCTGGGGCTGCTATTTTTCCTAAGCTTTGTATAACTATCTCTTTGTAATATTTAGATTCATAGTAAGAAATATATATTTACTCTTTGTCTCCATTCCTGGCACAGAGCTCCTAACCCTTGAAATTTCCTGTGATGAGAATGATAAAGGTGTCTTTTGTTATGTTAATGAGGCAACTTTTAGAAGGAGCCTAAACAAGGGGGCTGGTTGGCAGTAGAGCCAACCATGTGATTAGAGGATTGAAACTTTCAGTCCCACTACCTCCTGTCCCCCCAACTTCCTGTAAAGAAAGAGGGGCTGGAGGTTGAGTTCAATCACCAATGGCCAATGATTTAATCAATCATGGCTATGTAACGAAGCCTCCATAAAAACCCAAAAGGATGGAGTTCGGAGAGCTTCCGGGGAGGTGAACAAGTGGAATTGTGGGGAGAGTGGCATACTCAGAGAGTTTGGAAGCTCCACATCCCTGCCTACATATCTTGCCCTATGCATCTCTTCCATCTGGCTGTTCCTGAGCTATATCCTTTTATAATACACTGGTAATCTAGTAAGTAAAATGTTTCTCTGAGTTCTGTGAGCTGCTCTAGCAAATTAATCAAACCCAAGGAGGGGGCTATGGGAACCTCCAATCTGTAGGTCAGTCAGAAGCACAGGTGACAACCTGGGACTTGCAAATAGCATCTGAACGGGGCGGGGGGCAGTCTTGTGGGACTGTCCTTAATCTGTGGGACGTGATGTTATCTCCAGGAAGACAGTGTCAGAACTGAGTTAAACTGTAGGACACCCAGCTGGTGTTGGAGAATTGCTTGGCAGTGTGAAAAAAACACATTGGAATTGGTACCAGAATTGTACTCTTAAAACACATATCCGTAGAACTCTGATAAAAGTTACAACTTGAAACAAGTTTTAGATTTCAAATTTCAAGTAGTTATAGCTTCAGTAAACTGGAATACTAATATTCATAAATATGATTCAGTTACGTAAATATATTCCAAGATATTCATTTAACATATTGGACAGCCACCTCTTACTAAAACTTTACAACTGATATCCATTAGTCGCAGATTCTGTTATTTGCAAATATGCCTGCTAGCTAAAATTTATTTGTAAGCTCAAAATCAATACTCACAGTACTTTTTTTGTCATTTGCAGACAGGCACAGAGTAGCAAAAAATTTGAGTTGCCTGATGTGCACATTTCCAACTGAGGTCGAATAAAGTGATGCTCTGTCTTCTTAAGACAGCTCTTGTGCTGTAAACAAGTGTCCTGTTTGTGTCTATTTAGTGACACTTTTTTGCATTTTTTTGTTTTTTGTCGTTGATTTTTTTGTTTAAAATGGCCCCCAAGAGTAATGCTGAAGTGCTGTCTTGTGTTTCTAAGTACAAGAAAAGGCTATGATGTGCCTTATGGGGAAAATGTGTGTGTTAGCTAAGTTTTGTTCACTCATGAGCTACGGTGCTGTTGGCCATAAGTTTAATGTTAATAAATCAACAATAAATAATAAATAACGTGTCTTTAAACAGAAACACATATAAAAAAAGGTTATATATCAATCAGTTTACAAAAATGTTGTGACCAGTGGCTCCTAGGAACTTATTAACCCTGTATTTCCCCTAGGAGCTATGCTTCAGTACTGACTAATTCAGCGTTGGCTGCCACCCTATAAAACAAACACAACTACCACGAATAACAAGAATCAACTGTAACTGGACTTACAGACTAGGCTTGCAATTAGTTCTAAGAAGGTAGATGGAGGGTTAATGCTAAAGCAAAAATGAAAACCAAGTTGTGTTTCCTGGATTTTCTTCTCCTAAAGTTACAGGAGCCAATTTAAAATTAGGATATATGGCTTTAAATGTACTAGAATACTTCTCAGGGGACAAGTGAACTACTGGAAACTAACTCATTTTTAAAATGATGAACATAAGATTGGTCACCAAATCTCACTAGTTTATGTAACATCATTATTAATATATCCAGATCATCAATTCAGGGTTAATAAAAATGAAGGTTGGGGGCTTTGTTCTATATTACTACTAACTACCAACCCAACTGGCCTAAACTGCCAAGAAATTCAGGAATGCAACACAATTTAACAGCCACTACACTTACAACATTCTTCTAATCTGAGAGAATTTTCTATAAATCAGGAAGCCAATACTTCGATTTCTAGCCCATTCAAATCTACACCACAGAGAAAAGTACTTTATAAACATGCTACAACTACTATTTAAACCAGAGTCATGAGCTCAACTATGTATAGCTCATTCTTTCCGTGGTTGCCTAATCTCTCCAACAATATAAGACACACAGTAGGTGCTCAACAAATCCAACTATTCCATTTCCCTTCTCCCCTTCATAGCGAAACTTTGCTATCTCCTCCAATTTCTCTACCTCCTCTCTTCAATCCAATCATACCTTTACTCCCCACACTCCACTGAAAGCTCTCTTTAAGGACACCAATGACTTTCAGTTGCTAAATCCAATGGTCAGGTCTGAGTTGCTCATCTTATTCAACCTACCAGCAGTATATGACACAGCTGATCATGTTCCCTCTTCTTGGAACACTTTATTCACTTAGCTTCTAAGAAACCACTCTCTTAGGTTTTCTCCTAGCTTTCTGGCTACTCCTTCTCAGTTTCTTTGCTGGCTCTCCTCTTCTCCCTGAGTTCAGTCCTTGGACATCTTCTCTAACTTCACTCAGTCCCTTGGTGATCACTTCAAATATCTTGGTCTAAATATCATGTATATGTAGATGACTACTCTATATGTAGATTACATCGGCAGCCTAACCTGTCCACTAAATAGACTAGATTAGAAAAAGTCTAACAAGTTTCCTTATTTGAGGACTTCTCAGAGCCTTTAATATGTTACTGTGCATTATAAATATCCAAAAGGAGACTATGAACACTTTATTTCTTACACTTATTTAGAACAGAATCCACTCCTCATGATGCATCTTGTGAGACAATTAACTAAGCCACTAAATATAGCATACTTAGACATCTTTCAAGCAGTTCCAACTTCTGACAGCAAATTACTTATATAAAAATAGTTCAACTTTTCCTCTGATTGAAGAGAAGTAATAACTGAGTTTGAGGTTTTCAAGGCAGCTCATTCCGTTAGAAGAGAGCTTGCCTCAAAATTTTCCTTATGCAGAGATAAATTTATGTCTCTCTTAAGTTCCATTCACCTGTATTAGTTATATACTCTAAATGAGCACAGAATAAATTTACCATATCTTCTGCCTTCAAATTAAATAATAAGTAAATGCTGTTGTTGATCTTTCTTTTTCCAGACTAAACGTTCCCAGCTCCTCCAACTGTTCTTCGTACCACATGATTTCCACACCTCTCATCATTCAGGTTATCTTCCTCACCAGATAAGATCTAAATAATTCCTAAAACCTAGTTGGTAAAGAAAATCTATTTGTCTGAAATGCAAAACACAGCGGACTTATAACTTCTATTAATAGCAATATGATCATTTGGTCGTGCAGCCTACGAATATATTCACTTTTTTATTTTTAGCAGCCATTACACTGGTTTACTCAATAGTTTTTTCTGAAAATAAAGGTATATCACACATACACACACATACATACTCATACATATACAATACACTCAGCTATGTCCACTGAGAGGGCCTAGAAAGCAAGGATTCTGCAGTAGCAATAAGCACATCTAGCAACGCAATCTCTAAATACCAATCTACAGTAAAAGAAACCAAATTTCCCTAGAGAAACATCTGCTTCCAGGGCTGGCACAGACACAGTACAAGGTGATCCTGCAATATCTTTTTGAGTCAGAAATTAAGAAAGTGCTCCAAGAATGATAGGGACATTGACAAAAGGATAAACTAAGAATCAGAGAGTCTATACTGATATGAATCACTAAGAGAGAGAAGCTTTTCTTTAAAGCAGGAAGCCAGCTAATAAACACAGAAGAAAATAGAGAATTGGGGCAAAAAAAATCACCACCTGGCAACTATCTCCCCCCCGCCCCAGTTTTACTGAGATATAATTGACATACAACATTGTATAAGTTCAAATTGTACAATATAATGATTTGCTACACATATATACTGCAAAATACCACAATAAGTTAACATCTATCACCTCATATAGTTAGATTTTTTTTTCCTTATGATGAGAACTTTTAAGCAACCATCTTGATAACTGATTTGTGCAAGAATCATCAAAAGATATTAAAGCTAATGGGTAAGTTTGAGAGTAATCAGCTATTCACATAATCAAAGCATCTCTCCACAAGGTACTTATTAGTTACAAAGAGTAAAATAGTGACTTTACCGTGGACAAACCTGCCAGATATCACCTTAACTAAATGATCAAAGTTATTATCACCAGTAATAGGAAAAACTGCAGCATTTCTTGATATAATACACTAGAAAGAACACATTATGTCTGTGGTATATAACTTGAATCTAATCTTGAGAAAAAAAATCAACCAAACTAACACTGAAGAACATTCAACAAAATAACTGGCCTCAACACTTAAAAAAAAGTCAATATCATGAAATACAAACATAGGCTCAAGAACTGTTCCAGCTCAAAGGAAACTAGACACATAACAACTAAATGCAGCATGTGATCCTGGATTTTCTTTTGCTATAATGGACAGTATTGTGACAACTAGTAGAATGCGAATAATATCTGTAGATTAGATAATAGTATTGTATCAATGTTTATTTCCTGATTTTGATCATTGTACTAGGCTTATGGAGGAGAATGACTGTTTTTAGGAAATAAAACTGAGGTATGTAGAGGTAAAGGAGCATCATGACTCAAATGAGTCAGGAAAAAAGTAATATATATGTATCTGTTTATGGACAAAAATAAGGATAAAGCAAATGTAGTAAAATGTTAATATCTGGTTAATCTCAGTTAAGATTATACAGCAATTCTTTAGACTACTCATGCAACTTTTCTTTAAAGTCTGAAATTATGTCAAAAAGAAAAAGAAGAAAATAACTATAATAAGCTTTAGTTCGGTTTTAAAATACCTCCTTTCTCATGTTAGTTTTCTACACACAAACTACCAACTTAATACACATAAAGCCTTCCTCTTATAATCAAGTTTCTTTTCTCATTTAGTGTGGTTGCAGTGGAAGAGAAGTACAGGGTAAGCACAAGAAAACGAGCCCTATGTTTTGATTTTACCAATTTACATAATCCACCTCTATCAAAAGGAAAAGGTCATTCCAGTTGCCTATGACCAATAAGGAGATAGGTTTTTAGACTACTCTTCTAACATCTTAAGCCCATTTCCTCCACAGAGATTTTTAACAGTCCTTAAAACCTATTATTTCCAAGGTTAAGCTAAATTGACTGCTCAAAATATAAAAGGTATTTTTGGATCAAAGCAGTATTTTTAGTCACTGTTGCAAATATTTTCCAATGATGATAAAAACTAAATTATTACATTAAAAGTAAATTATTAGATTCGATCCCCATACAGGCCACCAAAAAAAAAAAAAAAAAAACTAAATTATTAGAGAAATAAACACTTCTCATTAATTTCCCCTAGTAAAAATCTAGTTGTTTTTCATACTCACACATTTTTTTGGTCAATGAGAATTGGGTTTATAAAAAAAGAAAACGCAATTAGCTGCTTACCTTTTCAGGAGAAACAGGAATGTTGAGGAAGACGAACCTAAACACATTCATCCAGTCAAAACACATGGTATACTTTGTTTCTGGCTATGCAAAACTAATACATTCTAAAACCATGGGATTTAATTAAAACAATACTAGAAATGATACTTGATATATTTTCCATTTATATTATTACTTTAAAACGTAAAATACAGCGGCTTCCACTTCTAGCCATGGTGAAGTATCAGGGACCAGATTAATTGTTCCACCTTAAAAACTAAAAAAATGGATAAAATATGTGAAACATTTTTAGACACTGGGCAGTAGGCAGTGTAAGACAGTAATCCCTGAAAGAGGAAAGAAAGTGAGCCCTATGATTTCCCAAGTGTACTGCCTGCAGTTTCCACGATTCGGTACTAGGAGGGGAAAGCCAGAGCCTGATAGGCTCCCAAGTGGAGAAGACAGATTTGAGTGTTCAGGGACACCAAGGCATCTGGAGTTCCCAGGGCAAAGTACCAGAGAGGAGAGAGCAGGACAAATAGAGCTCTGGAGCTCTGCAGAGAACTCCCTTTGAGTCTTCAGCTGATTACTCATCAGGGAAACTACCTGAAACCAGGGATAGAACCACCAGAAAGGAGCAGGCAGAACAATTACAAAGTTCACACAGGGATGGTAAGAGTTCACAGCCATAGTGGAGAAATCCTATAATAATGGCAACAGCTAGAATATTCAGAAGGGTACTGCCCCAGTAGTAGGGTTAAATTAGCCTTGAACTAAAGGATGCTCAGGTCTCACCTAACAAATCTTAAAAGGCAAGGCTTGGAGGATTAAACTGTTTCTAAGTAACTTAACTGTGTTCCAGAACAACGCTCAAAATATTTAAAAGAATACAAAGAAAAGCCAACTCCAAACAACAAAATTCACAATGTCTGGCATCCTAATAAAATTTAGCAGGCATGCAAAGAAACAGGATCCACAATGAGGAGAAAAATCAGCTACTACAAGTGGACCCAGAAATGACAAAGGTGATAGGATTAGTAAGCAAGAATATTAAAATAGTTATTACATATAAAACACTGCTGAAAGAAATTAATGGAGACAAAAATAAATGGAAAGAAATCCTGTGTTCATGGATTGGAAGACTTAACATTATTAAATAATGTCCACACTACTCAAAGCAATCTACAGATTCACTGCAATCTCTATCAAAATGCCAATGGCATCTTTTGCAGACATAGAAAAACCCATCCAGAAATTCATATGGAATCTCAAGGGACCCGAAATAGCCAAAATAATTTTGAAAAAGAAGAACAAAGTTGGAAGACTCACATTTTCTGATTTCAAAACATATTATAATAAATATTATCATATAAAGCTATAGTAATCAAAACAGTGAAGTACTGGCATAAAGACAGACAAATAGACCAATGGAACAGAAGAGAGTCCAGAAATAAACTCTCACATATGTGGTCAAATAATCTTTGACAAGCATGCCCAGACCACTCAACGGGGAAAACACAGCCTCTTCAACAAATGATGCTGGGAAAACTAGATATCCACATGCAAAAGAGTGAAGGTGGACCTTTATCTTATACCATATACAAAAATTAACTCAAAATGGCTTCAAGACCTAAATGTAAGACCTAAATCTATAAAACTCCTAGCAGAAAACTTAGGTGGAAAACTTTATGACATTGGACTTGGCAATGATTTCTTAAATGTGCCACCAAAGCACAGGCAACAAAAGCAAAAGTAGACAAATGGGACTATATCAAACTTAAAAACTTTTCTGCATCAAAGGATACAATCAACAGAGCGAAAAGGCAACTTATGGAATGGGAGAAAATACTTGCAAACTACGTATCTGATAAGAGGTTAATATCCAGAATATATAAAGAACTCTTACGGCACTGGCCCGGTGGCATAGTGGTTAAGTTCACACACACTACTTCGGCAGCCCAGGGTCATAGGTTCGGATCCCGGGCGCAGACCTATGCACCATTTATCAAGCCAGGCTGTGGCGGCATCCCATATAAAGCAGAGAAAGATGGGCACGGATGTTAGCCCAGGGCCAGTCTTCCTCAGCAAAAAGGATTGGCAACAGATGTTAGCTCAGGGCTAATCTTCCACACACACACACACACACACACACACACACACACACAGAACTCTTGGGGCCAGCCCAGTGGCGCAAGCGGTTAAGTGCGCACACTCCGCTGTGGTGGCCCGGGGTTCGCCGGTTCGGATCCCGGGTGCACACCAACGCACTGCTTGTTAAGCCATGTTGTGGCGGCATCCCATATAAAGTAGAGGAAGATGGGCATGGATGTTAGCCCAGGGCCAGTCTTGCTCAGCAAAAAAAGAGGAGGATTGGCATTGGATGTTAGCTCAGGGCTGGTCTTCCTCACAAAAAAAAAAAAAAAAAGAACTCTTACAACTCAACAACAAAAAATAAAATAATTAAAAAATGGGAAAAGGACTTGAATAGATATTTCTCCAAAGATGATATACAAATGGTCAACAAGCATATGAAAAGATGCTCAACATCACTAATCATCAGGGAAATACAAATCAAAACCATAATGGGATATCACCTCACACCCATTAGGATGGCCACTATCAACAGAAAATAACTAAAATACTAAAAAAGAAAATAACTGAAATACTAAAAACAAAATAACAAGTGTTGGCAATGATGTGGAAAAATTGGAACTCTTGCACACTGTTGATGGAATGGTGAAGTGGTGTAACCACTACAGAAAATAGTACATGGGCCGGCCCCATGGCTTAGCGGTTAAGTGCGTGCGCTCCGCTGCTGGTGGCCCGGGTTCGGATCCCGGGCGTGCACTGACGCACCACTTCTCTGGCCATGCTGAGGCTGCGTCCCACATACAGCAACTAGAAGGATGTGCAGCTATGACATACAACTATCTACTGGGGCTTTGCGGGAAAAAAAATTAAAAAAAAAAAAAAAAGAAAATAGTACAGAGGTTCCTCAAAAAATTAAAAATAGAATTATCATATGATCCAGCGATCTCATTTCTGGGTATATATCCAAAAGAAGTGAGAGGATGGTCTTGAAGAGATATTTTCATATTCATGTTCACAGCAGCACTATTCACAATAACTAAGAGATGGAAGCAACCCAAATGTCCACCAATGGATAAATGGATAAAGAAAATGTGGTATATAATACAACAGAATATTATTTAGCCTTAACGGAAATCCTGTCACATGCTACAACATGGATGCATCTTGAGGACATTATGCTAAATGAAATACACCAGTCACAAAAAGACAAATACTGTATGATTCCATTTATATGAGGTACTTAGCATAGTCAAATTCATAGAGAAAGTAGCAGGGTGGTTGCCTGGGTCTGGGACAAGGGGCAAAAGAGGAGTTGCTGTATAATGGGTATAGAGTTTCAGATTTGCAAGATGAAAAAGTTCTGGAGACCTAGTTCACAACAATGTGAATATACTTAACACTACTGAACTATATACTTAAAAATGGTTAAGATGGTATAGTTTATGTTATGTATTTTTTACCATGATTAAAAAAAACCCAGCTATTAGAGATTCCATATATTCAAGAAAGTAGAAGAAAGCATGAGCATACAAAGGAGACACATGTATGATATAAACAAGATTCAAATTGAACTTCTAGTGATGAAAAATACAGTGTCTAATAAGAAAAATACACTGGATGAGATAAAAAGCAGATCAGAAACTGGTAGAAGAAAAAGTGAGTAATCTGAGGACATAGCAATAGACATTATTCAAATTGAGACAAGGAAGGGGAAAAAGACAGGGGAAAAAAAAAGAACAGAGCATTAGCATCAGTTAGCTGTGGGATAATATCAAGTGGCTTAATATATGTGTATCTGGAGTACTAGAATGGGAGGAGAGTAAAGGAAGACAGAAAAACGATTTGAACAAATAATGGCCAAAATTTTTCTAAATTTGATGAAAATGATAAATCCACAAACCCAAGAAGCTCAACAAACTCCAAGCTTAAGAAACATAAAACTATACCCAAGTACATAACAATAAAATAATAAAAGTGCTTAAAACCAGTAGTAAAGAGATTATCTTAAAAGTAGCCATAGAAAAAAGACACTTTGAGTATAAAAAATAACAATAATAGTAGATTTCATGTTGGGAAAATGCAAATGAGAAGATAGTGGAGCAACATCATTAAAGTCCTGAAAGAAAAAAACTGTCAATCTAGAATTCAATACCCAGCAAAAATATATTTCAAAAATAACAACAAAAAACGATCTTTTCAGATATACAAAAGTTGAAAGAATTCATCAGCAGTAGTTCAGCACTACAATAAATGCTAAAGGAAGTCCTTCAGGCAGAAGGAAAATGATACCAGATGGAAAAGGAATTCCAAAGGAATGAAGAGCCTTGAAAATGGTAAACATGTAGGTAAATTTAAGAGCCTTATTTTTAAAAACTATTTTTAAATCCTTTTAAAAGAGATTTGAAAATAGTTTTGATCATTGACCACTGACCAAGGGGTAACAGGGCACATGTGTACAGTGATGGATGGTAATTAGTTTTTGGGTGGTGAGCAAATGTAGTCTACACAGAAATTGAAATATAATGATGTACACCTGAAACTGATATAAGGTTATAAACCAATGTTACCTCAATAAGCAAAAAAGAATGTTGCAAAAAAAAAAAAGAGAGAATTGACCATTTAAAGCTAAAAAACTAAAACTATATTGTGGGATTTATAACATAGGTAGAACTAAAATATATGACAACAGCACAAACGCTGAGAGGGAGAAATGGAAGTATACTGTTACAAGGTTCTTACTGATATGTGAAGTAGTGCTTTACTCAAAAGTAGGCTGTGATAAGTTAAGATGTACATAGCCACTACAAAGGAACCAAAAAAAAAAAAAAAGAGAGAGAGAGAGAGAGCTATAGATAATAAATAAGCCAATAAAGGAGATAAAACAGAGTCATAAAAATACTCAAATAATACAAAAGAAAGCAAAGAGCAAAAAGGAACAAAGAACAGAGGGGACAAATAAAAAACAAATAGCAAGATGGTAGATTTAAATCTAACAATATCAATAATCACATTAAACATAAACGGCCTAAATTAAAAGGCAGAGATTAGAAGACTGGATAAAAAAAAAGCAAGACTCAACTATATGCTATCTACCAGAAATCCACTGTAAACACACAAATAGGTAAAAAGAAAAAGGATGGAAAAAGATATACCATGCTAATAGTACTCAAAAGAAAGCTGGAGTGGCAATACTGATAAAGTAAATTTCAGAGCAAAGCATATTCCCAGAGATAAAGAGGGCCATTTCACAATAACAAAGGGATCCAATTCATCAAGAGATCATAACAATCCTAAATATGCATGCATCTAGTACAGAACTTCAAAATATATGAAGCCAAACTGATAGAACTGCAAGGAGAAATTGGCAAGTCTACAACGATAGTCAGAGATTTCAACACCCTTCTCAAAAATTGATAGCACAAGCAGACAGAAAATCAGTAAGGATAAAGAAGACTTGAACAATTCTATCAATCAACTTGATATGACTGACATTTTTAGAACACTCTACTCAACATTCTTTTCAAGGGCATATGAATCTTTTACCAAGACAGACCATATTCTGGGCCATAAAACAAGTCTCAATAAATTTAAACTGACTGCAATCATACAATGTATGCCCTTTGACCACAGGGAAATTAAATCAGAAATCAGTATCTAAAAAATCTTCAAATATTTGGAAACTCGTACATACTTCTAAATAACCAATGGGGTCAAAGAAGAAATCACAAAGAAAACCATCAAGGATTTCTGAACTGAATAAAAATGAAAACAGAACATATCAAAATTTGTGGGATGCAGCCAAAGCACTATTTAGAGGGGAATTTTATAGCATTAAACATTTATATTAGAAAGCAATAAATTAATGTTTCCATTTAAGATTCTAGCAAGTAAAACGCAAAGTAAACAGCAGAAAGGAAATAATAAAGAATAGAAATCAACAAAATTCAGAACAGAAAATCAATAAAGAAAACCAAAAGCTGGTTCTTTGAGACTATCAATGAAACAGACAAACCTCTAGCCAGGTTGAACAGGAAAAAATAAGAAAATACATAAGTTAACAGTTAGGAACAAAAGGAGACATCACTATAGATCTTATAGACATTAAAAAAATAGTAAAGGAATATGGTGAACAATTTTATGCCAATGAATTTAACAATTTAGATTAAATTGACAAATTCCCTAAAATATACAAACTACTGACGCTCACTCAAAAATAAATAAACTAAATAGCCCTTTGTCTATTAAAAACATTTAATTTGTAGTTTAAATCTTTCCCACAAAGAAAACTCCAGGCACAGATAGGCAAGTTATTTAGTATTGTCTTAAGTTTAAGATATACGGAGGGATCAAATATTTGTCAACTATCACGTGCAGGCACTAAGGATAAAATTTTGATATGATTATGTTAGTGTTTCAGCAAAATCATTCTGAAAAGAAGCTGTGTGGAGAATTGATTAGTATGAGGCTAAACTAAAAGTAAGGAGATGAATGACAACAGTCTAGGAAAGAAATGATGAGGGTCTGAAATAAGTCAGTGGCAAAGAATTTTTTTTTTTAATCAGGGGTGGGTGTTGGGACAGGGCATGATTAAAAGATAGATAACCAGTAGAGAGAATGACCAGATATAGTAATTGACTGGACATAAAAGGTATGGGAAGTAAAAGAGTAAGGATGCACCATGATTCTTGACTTGAACACTAGAAGAACCACTCATTAGGACAGGGAATACAAGAGAAGAAACAGGTTTGGGAACAAGAAGATGCTTATTTTTCAACATATGGTACATTTAGACATTAAATGCCCAAAAGGTATATAGCCGGAAATGGGATACATGGAATCAACACTTAGGAAATTTGTGTAGTTAAATTAAACTGCTCTATCTCCCAGGATTACTTGCAATTAAAGCCTTCTCTAGAACTGTCTAATTAATAGCTTTTCACTGTTAAAAAACATTTTAGGGGGACCGGCCTGGTGATGCAAGCAGTTAAGTGCATGGGCTCCGCTGTGGCGGCCTGGGGTTTGCCAGTTCGGATCCCGGGCACGCACTGAGGCACTGCTTGTCAGGTCATGCTGTAGCGGGGTCCCACATAAAGTGGAGGAAGATGGGCATGGATGTTAGCCCAGGGCCAGTCTTCCTCAGCAAAACGAGGAGGATTGGCAGATGTTAGCTCAGGGCCGATCTTCCTCACAAAAAAAAAAAAAATTCAGGGATAAGGTGATTAAGAGATTTGAGAAAATCAGTCCCTTTCCCTATACACTTAAATCACAGTACAAGAGACCCAATTTCAGTGATCTCTTTACTGTCATTTAGAATAGTAAAACCCTATTTATTTACTCTATCTGGTTTAATTACTCTGACCTACCCTCCTCAGAAAAAAATTTGAGAACGTGAAGCTCTCTCTTTTCCCTTCTTTTGTATGTGGTTGCAATGATTTGATTCTTTAGTCAACTGTGCCTGTTACCTATACAACACCCTATTGCCTCCTTTTAAGGTTTTATTTGTTTGCCATCTTCTGCTTTCTTACGCTATTTGAGCACTGTATTTTTTTTAAAATGCACCTGTTCAATTTAGTCTAATAATTGCAGCAACTGTTTTTTGAGCAAGTCTTATAAGCCAGGCAATGTGTCAAGTGCTTTACATATATTCGCTCATCTAATTTTCAAAATCTTGCAAAGTAGATATCTTCATTTTATGATTAAATAATATCGAACCTCAAAAAGATTACATAATGAGCCTAAAGTCACACTGGTGAACTACAGAATTCAGAACCTAGGTCTATAGAGCACCAACACTCGTGCCACATGACTTTCCTAAGTTTTTTGCTATCTATAACAGACCTTTTACTCAATGTTTTACTAAGGTGCTTTTATTCATGCGACAAGTAAGAGTGCCTACTACATGTCTTCAAAATTTCTGTAGATACACTTTTAACAGCCTTCTTCCCCTACCATTTCTGAAACTGGAAAGCTGCGTACAGTGCACTTTTCTTCCCTTTACTTCCTCTCATTAAATGTCAAATTTAATCATGTTATGATTATTATCAGGTAGTGGTTCAGCCACAGCCATTTCCTGCCCCAGTTCCTGTTCACTACCCAGAATCAAGTCCAGCATATTTTCTTTCCTGGTGCTCTAAAACTACCTGTTCTAGCAAGCAGTCGGTTTTTCTCATCTGAAAACTCACCTCTATATTTTGTGTCATTTTAGCAATTTATAGGAGGCTAACAAGTTGGACTAAAAATGCAGCTTTCCTAAATGTCATTTAATATCTTCAACTTAGTCATATGATTCTGGACATCAACTGACCCACATTTATAAACCCAATGTGAGCATTTATGGTTCTGTGCTAACCTGAGGGGAGGATATAAGCGTGGGACTTTTTCTTGCATTTTCAAGGACAGTTCCAACTTAAAACACTATGTCCGACTGTCACACCTCAGGTTTGGGTTCAGAAAAGACAGTCAACAAACATGCAAAGGGTAGTTTGCAATACTGACTCTGTGGCTACAGACTAGGTAAAGTGGTTAAGGGAAAGCAATAGTCACTTTAAGATTCTTCTTCTTTTTTAATTAATCCCAAAATACATTCCACAAATTAAGTGCAGATGCCTCTAGTGGTGTCAGTCTCCTTTACGGCTTAGAATGAAATATCGCGATGAAATAATGAAATAGTTGCTTAGGCAGACACGTTTCAAAATGAAGTTTTAATTGACACTGGGGAAAATAAGTATTAAAAGGTAAATATTAAATAAAAATGTATCAATGCACAAAGTGTTGAGGTTTTCCTATAATTTTAGTACTAAGTATATAATTTCCAACCACCAAAATAGGGTAGTACTCACTTTGCCCAGCCACATTTATATACAATTACCATTTAAATTTGACCTTCACAATAACTTTTTTTAAAATTATTTTATTGAGGTCACTTTGGCTCATAACATTATATAAATTTCAGGTGTGCATCATTATATTTCAACTTCTGTATAGACTGCACCTTTTTCACCACCAAAAGTCTAGTTGCCATCCATCACCATACACATGTGCCCCTTTACCCTTTTCGCCCTCTCCCCACCCCCTTCCCCTATGGTACCCACCAATCTGTTCTTATCTATGTGTGTGCATGTTTGTTTATCTTCCACATATGAGTAAAATCATACGGTATTTGTCTTTCTCTGTCTTATTTCCACAAATACTTTTTATACAAAGCCACAGTTACTTCCCATTCCCTCAACAATCCATATACCTGTTCTGAGACCCTGCCTCCTGTTCTCTCTGTGTAGAACGCCTTCTTTCCCTACCAATAAAAACTACCACTCACCCTTTAATGCTCCAGTGACAACTCCCTGCTAAACCTCAACCACTTCTCTACTCTGTCCCTTAAAATTATTCACTCCTTCCTTTTTATTCAGGGGTTACCAATGGGTGAGTACTTTACATATTTTGTTTAATGCTTAATACTCCCTTCGAAGTATTATCCTCTCCGCTTAGACGGGGGAACTGAAGCTGGAAAAGGTTTGGTATCATGTTCAAGGTCACAAAGCTGAAGAGGAATTCAAACGCTGGTGCCTAAACTTGAATTCTCTTTCCATGAAACCATAGACTCTACAGCACTCTCTTATAGTATATATTGTACTGTATTATCATTTGTTCAAATATCTCTCTCCCATGAAAGGAATGTTCCTCAAAGACAGGGAAGGCGACTCTAGCCTTACATCCCCAGCAACACTCAACAGTGCCTATTATACAATGATCTCAAAGTGTTACTGAATATGTACAATACTCTTACTCAGTTCACGGTTTCACAGCATTATTTTCCACTGATTAGTCTCCTTCTACCAGGTCTCTAAGAAGCCACTTTTACTGTGGTGTTCAAGTATAATGGCTTGGAATATAGGCTTTGTAATCAGATTGCTTGGATGTGAATCCCACCTCCACCAACTTATTAGCTGAGAAATCTTGAACAAATGAGTTAACTGAAGTGTTGGTTAACTCATCTATAAAACAGGGTGGACAGGAACCACAGTACCTACCTCATAGGATTATAAGGATTAAATGAGATAATACATAAGCAATCCAACTATCTTTTGATTCTCATTTTTTCTACATGCCACCCTAAATTTTCTTTGGCTCAGTCTAGTAAAGCCCTTTTCATGACAAATTCCTTGCAATTTTGTATTAAATGAACTAGCCAAAAAGGTTCATGGTTTAAAAATTGCTCAGGCCACCTACTTGATTTTTAGGGCCAATTGTCCAGTGTCGGTTGGGACTCAAAAAAGTTTACTCTTGGAGGCTTGACTATGCAAGAGTGCCTCAACTATATGCTATACTTGATTTGCTTACCACATTTTCACACCCTACCAGAAAGTGGTGAAAATGAGAACACAGACACTCCCTACCCTGCTAACAACACTAACTGATGCACACAGACAACTAACCTGTGTGAGAGGCAGGTTATTTTCCCAGCAAGAAATTTTCCTGGAACCACCTTTTGTTTGGTCTCAGGCCTGGCTCATTCTCCCCAGACCTCTAGATTCCTTTCCTTGGGAACCTGGAGGCTGAGCCACTACAACTGACAGGGGATACCCATTTCCTTCTCTTAAACTTAGCAACCCTTACTCCAAAAAGTTAGGATTTCAAATTGTTATGCTATTTTATGCCTCTTTAGGCTAAAGTGCATAATTTCCAAATTCTCAGACTTTGGCTACAGCCAAAGTCGCGGAGGAAAAAAAAACACAAAAATCTGAAAATGTCTAGTTGGCTAAAGCTAACTAAAAACTATAAAATCAAAGTACCACAAATAACAAAATAATCTCCAACTAAGCAGGATATAACATTAAGAACGACAGCAAGTGTAAATTACAAAATATTTAATAAATTCACCACGAATTTAAAAACTACTTGGTATGTAGATACTGAGATTAATAAATTGTTCCAGATTCTCTACTTCCCTAGTCAGTATATGTTGATATAAAGCAGTTCCTTTTTTTTTTTTTCTCCAGGCTAAAAATAAAAAGGGTGATAGATCAGTGACAGTATGAGCCCCAAAGTTATACAAAGAGGTGTTGAGTTAGAAAGCCATGAGTCGAAGGAACAATACCGGGACGCTGGCTGTCAACCTCAGGCGGATAAAAACAAGAGAAGGTGAGCCCGCCGATGGACCGCGGTATTGTCTGCAGACGGGAACTACCCGGGTCTCCAGGCCCGCGCGAGGGTCTCAGCACCGCCCGCAGGCAGCGCTGGAATCGGAAAACTCAACTGTTGCCGCTCAGCGAGAGAGGGGCAGCGACCCCCCTGCAGCCGCTTCGAGAGCGCGCGGGGCCGCTACCCGACCTCTCCCGCGGACCCCCCGGTGCCCCCGCACGCCCTCCAGGACCGACGCGCCCCCAGCACGGCGCCAGGGGAAGGAAGCGAAGAGAGGGACCGCGGGAGGGACGCAGGGGCGGGCGGCGGCACAGGGCTCCGGCCCGTCACCATCCAGGCTCGGGGACAGAGCGGGCTCGGAGCTGGGGGGCTGAGCCTCTGCCTGCGGCCGAACGATGGGAGGGGGCCGCGGCTGACCTCCGCGCGCAGGTGCCGGGGAAGTCACCGGCGGCGGAGGGCGACGCGCCTGCCCCGGAGCCCCCACCTCCATCCCGCCCGCCTCTCCTCCCTCGTCCTGCTGCATCCTCAGGATTCTGTCAGAACCCAGCGACCTCCACAGAGCCCGCCCGAGCGCGCGGGGATGCCGGCTCTTACCGCAGGAGCGGGCGCCACGCCGCTAGGAGGCGGCCGGAGTGCGCGCGGGAGACACGGAGGCGAGCACCGCCGCCGCCGCCGAGGGAGCCCGAGCAGCCAGAACGAGGCTGCTGACCGAGCGCTGCCTCCGGGGCCCACGCCCCACCCCCTCTCCCGCGGGAGTTTGCGCCGGAGCCCGCAGTCTCCGCGCGCAGCGGGGCGGGCGGGGCGGGGCGGGGCGCGCGAGGGGGCGGGGCACCCTGCGGGGGCGGAGCCGAGCGCCGGCAGGTGTGATTGGCACCTGGGGACCCAATAGGGCCACGGACGCTCCAGGCTGTGCTTAGACTGACTTTCCGCCTAGCCTGTAGCAGTAGAGAGGCGGGCCGAGTGGCTTGTTTTATTCCCGCCTTTTGACAAACCCAAACGTAAGAAAAGGTCGGTTGGTTTGCACTGGCGACCAAATGGCCCAATTACCGCAGGGAAAGGGACCTGTGAGCCCAGATTGGCGTCATCTCCACCTATAGAGCAGGCCCGGGGGCGGGGAGAACCTTCCCCGGATGTGGGCGCGGCCCGAAGGAGAACTGGGGGAGCCTCTGCCACGGCCGTTTGGAGAGGCGGAACTGAGATCCTCTACTTGATTATCATGTGACGGGTTCTGGATTTAATGGGGGAAAAAGTGTGGAAGAGGCCAAGGATCCAAACTGGCGAATGTCCTGATCTTCGCGCCCCTCTGCGCTCCCCGGCCGGTGGCGCTGCCAGGTGAGTGCAGGGTCCGACGGGCCGGCAGCCCTCGAGTGCACCTGTCCCCGTGCCCGCGCTGGTCCCCCGGTGCCGCGGTGGGCCGGGCCGCCGTCCCCACCCTACACTCCGGCCCCAAACGTACATACACCTCTTGGCACCAGGCTTCCGTGTGCATTGTGAATCTTATCGTGCCGGAACCGCGTTCGACTCCACAATGTCCTGGGCCCACGGCGCAGAATGAGGGGAGTCCAGATAGGGCGCCGCGGGCGGACCGTCGGCGTTGGAGGACGAAGGGCGAGGATAGCTTAGGAACGTCTTGAAGTTCTAGGGACAAGTAGGCCCGAAAATCAGAGAGGTTGTCAGCAGAACGCTGTTCCTTTGAAGGCTGCCTAAGTTGGCCAAGGCTGTTGCAGCAGGGCCTTTTGAAAGTGACTCGTTGTTTAGGGGAATTCAGTGTTTTGGGCTCATTAAGCAGAACTGTCTGTGGGATGAGGTGAGTTCACGCGCAGTTACTGGTGGTAGTGAGAGGAGGGAAATGGGGGCGATGTGGGGAGTACCAGGGACAGATTAATGAGTCCACACACAACCGATACCGAGACGCTGGAGCTGGGGGCAGGGCCCTTTAGATTTCCGTGTCGGGGCAACGCAGGAGGTTTTAACAATGGATCAGGAAGCATATGAACTAATAACTGTCATCCAGTTACCAGAAATAACCACCTCAAGTGGGACATATTTTAGTTAAGCAGATTTTTGTTTTGGAATATGCAACCCCCTCCCTTGAGGAGCAAGAAGAATGGTAGGAGGAAACAAATACGATTGCTTCAATTAATCAAGGTTTATTAATAAATTAATAAAATTGGAGTCATATGTCATCACTGTAGCCCGGGTTCCACAATCCTTCAAGCGTCATTTAAATACCAGCAGAGTGCTTCCTGGTTGAGCGCATTTTGGTACAAGTGTATACAGAACATTGTTGCATCCCACATTATAAAACTTGTAAGCACAAGACTGTGTTCTTTGCATCCTTTCCACCTCTAGTCCTCAAGTACCTGTGTTGAGTGCAGCTACCCTTCCTATGAGCAGTTCCTACTCAGTCCTCTATGAGAAAAAATGAAGCGTGACATCCAATGGCTGGTGGAAAAGATATATATAAGCAAGTTTTTTATCGTAAACTTTTTCAAGGTTCACAAAAATGACCAGATAGATTGGAGATCGGGATTGAGCTTAATTTATAGGATGAAATTTATAATTTATAGGAACTTAATTTATAGGATGAAATCCATCTGCAGTTATTAATCAGCACACATCCCTCCACCTCTTCTCCCAAACTCAGTCCCACATCCTACAATGGCAGCCTCTGGCCATGAAAGGAGACCAGCACAGAAAATGCCGTCCTGGGAGCAAAAGCGTTTGCTTTTCATACTGCAGCGTGAAGCATCTGCCAGCTAAGCAAACAAGTTGAGTGCAAGCAGATGGGTATAAGGGGAAAGACGGGAGTTAGGAGACTCATATATCACTATTGAAATAAAAGAGATATATATTTTTGCACCATGACAGCCACCCACTGTGTACAGTAGTAGAGATGTAGCAGAGACATCAAAGTTAGTTCTAAAAAATAATTAATTAAACATGCTAGTCTAGGGCATTTGATTCATCTAGCCAGTTTCTGCACCATTATTTCTTATCTTCCTGCATTTTTGCTCCTACCACCCATGCTTTTGTTACCATCCCCATCACCTTCTGATCTTTTCCTCTTTCCATCAAGTATCTTCTCTCATCTTCAATCTGTCACTCTCCAGTGGCTTATTTCCCTCAGTTTATAATCATACTTAGATTCCTCCTTTACTGAAAATTTCTTCTTGACCCTTTCTCAATCTCATTATATATCTTATCTTTCATCTTCTCTTCTCCAGATGTTTCAGGGGAATAAAATGTCATCAACTGTTTGCATTTCATTATCTTCTGTTAAGTCCTCATCCAACTGCATGCACTCTGGCTTCTGATTTCCCATTCTACTTACCCTTTTTCAGATGGTCACAAGATTGATATAAAAAACTTGAATAAGTATAGAACATACTGTAAACCTATTTGTGAAGATTAAATAAATGCTTATACCTAAGTATTATAGGTTAATGCATTCCAAATCAAAATTCCAAGTTTTTAAGAATTAGTGATTTTAGCATTGAAAAAAATGAAAGGGCAAAATAGTAGAAAATATTATGGAAAAGAAAACAGTGAGTAGGTACTAGGCCTTCCAGATATTAGAACATATCCTAGCACATATCCAGTAACAGTCATAGAGTACTAATGTAAAAGAGAAATATAGATCAGTAAGACAGAATAGGGATATAAGAAATAGCCCAATTATTGACTAATTTAGCATCTAATAATCACAAAACATCAGAAGTTTATTAAGTAGTCTTGATTATTGGATAACAAGCAGTAAAAAATCATGATCTATATCACTCACCGAAAAAAAAATGAGTATTATTAAAAAGAAAAAAATTTTAGACTAAGAAAATATGTATTTATAAGAATTTTAATGAGAAAATATAATTTAAAAATATAAGATTCATAAACTATATGAAAATCCATTCTTATCAATGTGTTCTGTATTATTTAGCCCAGTGATCTCTTTACAAACTTAATTCTACTTAATGTCTTTTTACTAACCATTACCTCTTTATTAAAACTCTCCTCTCTTGGCTTGATACCACCTCCTCCTTTTTCACCACTTCGATTTTAAATGCTTTTTCTTAGTACTCCTTGAAATTGAATGAAAATTTATAGATGTGCAAATGTACAAAAAAGAGCTTAAGAACATCTCTGAGGTGCAGGAATAAAGTCATGAGTGCCTGACTTGAGTCATAGCAATGAAAAGGAACCCTGTTCTTGAGACATTTTAAATAGAGCTTACACCCAGTGGATATACTAAAAACTTTATGGTATTTTGTCATGGGCTATAAGGAATGATGGATACAATGTTGTCAAAGATGGCTACAAATTTTACAGGGTTTGAAAGAATGGTAGAATATTTTCAAAATTAGGAAATCTGTGAGTGGGAAAGACCCAGTGTTGTTCACCAGGAATGGAAGTGTTGTTTTTTTTTTCCTGGTATCAAAACAATCTTGATTTTTTTTTCCTTCTCTTAGGGTATATTTCCCCTTTTTCGACTCTGCAACAGCCTCTTTAAACTGTTTAAATGAGAATGTCCTTGGCTCAGAGAGTACTACTCACCTGGCTTTTCACATTACTCTTCCTGATCATGTTGGTGTTGAAACTGGATGAGAAGGCACCTTGGAACTGGTTCCTCATATTTATTCCAGTCTGGATATTTGACACTATACTTCTTGTCATGCTGATTGTGAAAATGGCTGGGCGATGTAAGTCTGGCTTTGACCCTCGACATGGATCACACAATATTAAAAAAAAAGCCTGGTACCTCATTGCAATGTTACTTAAATTAGCCTTTTGCCTTGCACTCTGTGCTAAACTGGAACAGTTTACTACCATGAATCTTTCTTATGTCTTCATTCCTTTATGGGCCTTACTGGCTGGGGCTTTGATAGAGCTTGGATATAATGTCTTTTTTGTCAGAGACTGACTTCTAAGGACATCATCTCTTTTTATTGCTGTTCAACAAGCTATCATTAAAGTGTTATGAATCTTTGCAAGCTTGAAGAATACCAGAGAACTAAGAAAAATACCAAATGTAGTTTTATACTGCTGCCATAAAACATTCTTGGTGAATCATGGACTTCTAGTCAACCCAAAGCTTAATTATTCAATATTTGAGTTATTAATATCTTTATTATCCCTATATAAATAAAGTTTGTTTTGGACCTTATTTTTCTACTTGACTCTTGAATACTCTGTTATAAGTATGTGGTCACATTTTTTTTTTTTTGTGAGGAAGATTGGCCCTGAGCTAACCTCTGTGCCAGTCTTCCTCTCTGTTGTATATGGGACACCGCCACATCATGGCTTGATGAGTTGTGTGTAGGTCTGCATCCGGGATCCGAACCTATGAACCCCGGGCCACTGAAGCGGAGTGCGTGAACTTAACCACTATTCCACCAGGCTGGTCCCCGTGGTCAATATTTAAAGTAAGTAAATACAAAGCCTTCAATCTACATATTTGGGTAGAAGTTTAATATATCATGGCCCCATTATGACCAAAGTAAATGGTCATTTGTGCTTGTACTAAACTATGAAGGAAAAAACCTAGTTACTGAAATATTTAGGGGGGCCATTTCATGTTTATATTCAGAAGGAATCTGAGAGTTTGACAGATTTTTATCTAGGCTAAGTTCATTGTTACTTCTGTCTTCTGTTTGGGACAAATGAATTACAAGTGGCATATTGAAACAGAGCAGAAGCTTGCCTCTTCCTAAAGTGAGGGGAACCCTACATCCTGGTTAGGTCAGTACATGCCCAGTTTATGCCTATTGTCCTGGGGTCTCAGGGAGTTAACGTCCCTTTCACTCTTAGAAGTGTCCTGGCTTGAGAAATTATAGATCACCCTACCAAGGTACTTAACCAATTCCAATGAAGCATACATTGGCAATACTTATAAGAATTCCAAAGCGTCTTAAGTGCCTTATAACCCTAAAGCAGAGTGATTGTTCTTGCCCTATACAGCCCCAACAGCTTTGGGAGGAATATAAAGTAGTATTTTTTTCATTTTAAAAATTTCTAACGAACAAGAAAGTGATTCCTGGCTGCTAATACTTGAGAGGATTGCTTGAACATAGCATTTTGGTCTAGTTCTCCTTTGTAAAGATAGATAACATGACAAAGTTTCAGCCACAACACCAAAGATTAATCCAGCTTTAACTCCTTATTTGAAACTATAGAGCTAGGCTAAATAAATAAAAATTGGTCAATGACAAATGTTTTTCTCTCATTAATTGGTATATATTAGTATTTTGGGTATCTAAAAATAGGATTGCGAAGGATAGTTATTATGGGGAACATAATGCCCCAGACTTGATCAGATATTCCTAATTTGATTGAGACTATTTGATCTCTGGAACCTACCATTAGATAGATAGATTAGATGAGAAACAAGACAGGAGGATTTTGTAGTTCAGGAAAAGCTGTATGCATACAAGTATTATCTAAGTATAATCTCACAGGGAAAAGGAAGAGAAGGGACAGCACCACATGCAAACAATCAGGTAGGCCAGAAATCAGCAAAATTTTTTGGTAAAGGGCTATATAGTAAATATTTTAAGCTTTGTGGGCCATATGGTTTATGTTGCAACTACTCAGCTCAGCTCTTATGGCGAGAAAGCAGCCATAGACCATGGCTATGTTCCAATAAAACTATTTATGGACAATAAAATTTAAATTGCATATAATTTCCACATATCACAAAATATTATTATTTTGATTTTTGTTTCAACCATTTAAAACTATAAAAACCATTCTTGCCTTACAGGGCATACAACAAACAGGCAGTGGTCTAGATATGGCCCGTGGGCAGTAGTTTGCTGACCCCTGAGCGAGGCCATAAAATAAGCAAAAGCAGAATTTCTGTATGAGATTGCTAAGAGGAAAGGTGGGACAGGTCTCCAAGGAAAGGAGAGAGAAATTGGATAAGAATTATATGTAAAAGTCAACACTATAACCAAGCTGTTTACACGTGAGGATCAATCAATTGTAATAGTATTTGAAAGCTTCCCAGAAAGGAGAATTCTTACTTAATTTTGTATACTGCCAAACTAAATAAACAACTTGAAACAGCACAGTAAGTTGTTAATGTGTGCCTCCCCAATTCTGACACGAATTCAGATGTGTCAGAATTTTTTCCTTACACCACCAAGGAATTAACTCAATTCTGACACTAATTACCTGGAGATAGTGTCAGATCCCACAGGTTAAGAGTTCAGTCCCAGGGCCGGCCCCGTGGCTTAGCGGTTAAGTGCATGTGCTCCGCTGCTGGTGACCCGGGTTCGGATCCCGGGCGCGCACCGACACACCGCTTCTCCGGCCATGCTGAGGCCGCGTCCCACATACAGCAACTAGAAGGATGTGCAGCTATGACATACAACTATCTACTGGGGCTTTGGAGGGAAAAAATAAATAAAATTAAAAAAAAAAAAAAAGTTCAGTCCCTGAAGACTGCCCCCCTTAAAAACGCCAGTCGAAAATCCAGATTATCACCTGTACTTCTGACCAACTGGCTATAGATTGGAGGTTCCCACGACCCCCTCCTTGCTTGCGTTTGATTAATTTGCTAGAGCAGCTCACAGAACTCAGAGAAACATTTTACTTACTGGATTACCGGTTTATTATAAAAGGATATTAACTCAGGAATAGCCAGATGGAAGAGATGCATAGGACAAGGCATGGGGAAAGGGTGCAGAGGTCCCATGCTCTCTGGGCCCACCACTCTTCCCCTATCTCCTTGGTTCATCAACCTGGAAGCTCTAGGAACTGTGTCCTTTGGGGATTTTATAAAGGCTTGATTACATAGGCATGATTAATTAAATCATTGGCATTGGTGATGGAACTGAAGTCTCCAGCCCCTCTCCTTTGGGGGTTGCTGAAAGTTCCAACCCTTTAATCACATGGTTGCCTCCTCTAGCAACCAGCCCCTATCCTTAGGTTACCTAGGAGCTTTCCAAAAGTCACCTCATTAACATAGGCTCAAAAGATACCTTTATCACACTTATCACTTAGGAAATTCCAAAGGTGTTAAACTTCTGTGCCAGGAACAGGACGAAGACCAGATATGTATTTCTTATTATAAGTCACAATATCACAGTAGTTGGGATACATTTAAAACATTAAATAATGAAAAACATAAAAGATAGAAATTAGCTCACAGATGGAAAAAGCAAAACCAATGGAATAATACATAAACAATTAGTATTGCAGGAATATACCTTCCTAGGTTTGTTTTTAGTTATAGGATTCTTCCTTTATGATACAGAGATGTTTACTAATGGTGTTTATAAAAAGAACTAACACACTCTGTCTTAAGAAAGAAACTTAAACATGAAAGGTTCTTAGTGAAGCCATTATTTTCCAGGTCAGCATGAACAAGAAGTAATTTAATCTGGTCCGGGCAAAAGATTTATCAAAAATTCTGAATAAAAGCAACTTGTGAACAAAATAACTTTTTTATAAGACTTGCAAATATGAAAGCTAGAAAATAGATTTTCAAAGGACCCATGACTTAATCAGCAACACTTCATGAACATGGAGGCCTGATCTGGTGGATCAGGCACTATCCATCCACCACATGACACATAAACACAAATCCACCAATGGAGAGTTTTCAAGCACCAAGGAAAATAGTTGCACAAAGCTTCGAGAAGTAGAGACCCATCCTTGGGCTAAAGCTTACTGTAATTTTAAAACTTATTAACCTTATAAATTTGGTCATCTGATTTCCACTTTGCTTTTTACAGTGCAGCAAATAAGTAAAGGAACTAATGTTGACTAATGAATGGAAGTGATGGCCAAAAAAGGTGAGGAAACCGTATAACCATTTTCATATAGGGGCAGGCATTTTACCATGCACCTGCATCATCATGAAAAGTGTAGTTATTTCTCTTTATTGAGAGGAAAATTTTCAGAGTCCTTTAAGCATTATATTAAGAAACAGGCCACAAACTACTACTAAAGGAGTTTCCTTTAATCTTGACTGGTCCTGTGTGCACAGTAAACATCAATCACTCTTCCTCAAAGTATTATCAGTGTCCTTATAATTCATGACATAGATAGATAGTGAAGGTACACAGGAATCACACAGAATGTTAGAACCAAGAAAAAACAAAAAACAAACTCATAATGATGGAGAAACTAAAGCCCAGATAAATGAAATGAAATTAGGCCCTGGTCTTTGATAAATGGAGAAGTTTAACTCCAAATGCTATTTCTACAAACAAGTTTCCTATTGAAGAAAAAAAAAAATAGAAAGCATCAATGGAATATACCAGTTATCAAAGGCTAGATAAAGACAACACTGGGTTAAAAGCTTTTATGAGAGGGATCTACACTTACACTTGAATGTTTTACTCTCATTTTGCTTGCCCTCTATTCAAGTCAGCCAAACACACTGTAATCATCCTGATAATCTTATAGCACAAAGCAAATTTACTACCACTATCTATACATGACACAAATTTGTAATTCACTTGTATCAGGAAAAGGCAGTGTGACAAGACTGATTTTGAATTGCCAGCCTTGGGCAACATAGTGAACTAGGAAGAGGTTTGTTTTTGATGTCCACCTCCCTCCACCATACCTCCCCTTGACCCCTTGAAACTTTTTCCTCATCCTAGATGCCTATCCTCTGCCCAAAATTAGAGGAATACGTAGAAGAAATAATTAGAGAGGAAGATGTGAAATGACTAGGGTGACCCAGCACACAGCTCTTCTAACTATTCTTTTCACTGTTAATTCCAGGATCAGAAGCTCACATTTGTAGTCTACAATATGGCAAGCAAAGTGCTAAGTAAGCATTTGGCATGTTCTGCCATTTAATTTTCACCACTGATTAACAGAATAGGTATTACCTCCCCATTTTACAGATGAGACACAGACTAAGTGAAGTAATTTCTCAACATTATACAAGTGTATCCCCCTAATGACCCACAGCTGTACGCTACAAGTGCCCTCAGCATATCAACCCAGTGAAGTGGCTCTACAGAAGGATGTGTGTGAAAATGTGCCTTTATGTCCTTGTCTCAGTCCTGCAACAAAGTGGATCTAGACTAAAAAGAACTAGTGCATGTTATCGTCTTGCTTCAATATTTTCAATTTTTGAATGTTTCTTTATAATATCAATAGGGAGAACCACACAAGCTTAATCAGAATGCCTCTCTGATAACCAGACTTTATCTTGCCAAATAAGAGTTAGAAATAGTTAAATTCTGCTTCAGACTATGAGATATTAAGGTCCTTCTTATGTGATATTTGCCATTTTAATCATTTTAGGTATAGTTAAAATTTATCCTTAATCTGTAATAATTTTCAGTGTATCTCTAGTTGAAGGAAAAAAAGTTGGGCAAGTTTTATAGGTTTAATTATCTTTACAATACTTATTCTCTCCACATTGCCCAATGGGCCTAAACATCTAATAGGCAGCTTCTTAAACTTTATCGATAGGCTGCAGTAAGTACAAAATAGAAACTTGGTCTCTTGATAGTGCCTGCTGATCTCATTTCCTCCACTTTTCTTTCTGTTGCAATTCTAGAATTACATTATGAATTAAAGTCAAAGACGGACTTTTTAAATTATAGAAACTTACATAATTTGTTTTTCCCACCCCCAATAAAGGTTCAACTTTTGTTCCTTCAAATATTTATTGAACACCAAGTGTACTATATATTAGGTGTTGGGAATACAAAGGGATAAAGAAAATTCCTAACTTCTAGCTCATGGTTTAGCTAGACCTCAACGCGTACTTAACTAATACATATGTTAAATGATGTGAACAAAGGGACAGAAGCAGCAGAGGGAAGAATTGGTTCTACACCAGCTGCGGGATGAGGGGACAGCTGGGATGAGATCAGTAAAAGATACACAGAAGAGATCATGTTTAACTGGAGTTTTGAAAAGAGAAGTACGATTTCACTATGTTGTGTTCCAGGCAGAGATTTCCCCAGAAAAGGCAAAGAATTTTAAAAGTACACAAAGAAAATGGCAAGTACTGCCATCTGGTAAAGCTGAAAATTTGGCATATCAAATGGAAGAGATTGTGGTAGATGAGGCTGCAAAGGAAGGGCCATATCATGACAGCTCTGAGCATTTGGCTTTTATTCTTTAGGAAAGGAGCCACAGAATATTTCTAAGCAGCTAACGATCATGTCTGCCTTAGAAAGGTTAATCTGGTGGTAACATAAAGAATGGATTAGAATGGGGATGGGGGCAGATGACTGCAGGCAGCCTAGAACATTTTAGGCTATTTAAGAGTCCAGGTGAGATGAACACCTACTATGACTGTGAACATCTACTATAACAAGAGGAGTAGACAAAATTATAAACATTTCTGGGATCAGTTCAAGAAAATCTCATGATACATTTTACACAGAGGAGAAGATAGAGAAATCACATTACTATGAGATGACTGGAGACTGATGCCAATAACCAAAATAGGAGGGAAAGGAACAGTTAATGTTTGGGGGCAAGGGAGAAGAGAAAAATTTAGATTTGATTACATGGATCATTAGAGATGAAGTGAGAAACCAAGGCTGACTGAAGTGAAGTCATGGGGTCATGAAGGTAGTTCAGGGACAGAATGTAGAGACGTCAAGAAAAGAACCACGGAGACTGCCTTAAATAGTGAATAGGCAAAAGAAGCCATCCACAGAAATGAAAAGCAAACGAAACAAAACAAAACAAAAACAGATGGGTCATACAGAGTTTTAAGGAGTAAATGCTAAGTGCTGCAAGGGTTAAACAGAAGTACGAAGAAATGTAGCCACTGGATTTGGCAGTCAAAAGGTGACCTTTGAGAGAACCACTTCAGCTCAGTGATTAAATTTGAGGATTAAAATGAAATTATAGTGAGATGAGGAAGTGAAGGCAGATGGAATTTCCAAGAACTTAGTCAGGAAGAAAGATGGAACAAGAGCATAAACAAAAGCCAGACTCAAGGGTGTTTTTAAAAGAAGACGGACTTGAGATTTTTCACATAAAAATCTGGCTCGGTTAAAAACAAAAACAAAATTTCAAGAAAAGAAAAAACTTGGGGTGGAGGAGATCTAACTGTCCAAATAAAATTTTAAACACTGTATTATGGGGCCGGCCCTGTGGCTTGGCGGTTAGGTGTGTGCGCACCGCTGTTGGCGGCCGGGGTTCGGATCCCGGGCGTGCACCGACGCACCGCTTCTCCGGCCATGCTGGGGCCGCGTCCCACGTACGGCAACTGGAAGGATGTGCAGCTATGACATACAACAATCTACTGGGGCTTTGGGGGGAAAAAAATAAATAAATAAAATCTTTAAAAAAAAATCACAATATCAAAATCTTAAAAAAAAAAACACTATTATGCAAAATATTTGCAACTATACTGACTTGCTTCTGAGTCTGCACACTTAGTAGTCTTTAGTAGTACAACAGCAATGAACTTTATAGGAAGGTGTAAAGATTTAACATTTTAAAAACATAGATGCATAAATTCTAAATTTCAAAATGTGTAGAAGGATCCAGAAGTTCTCATATTTTGATAGTGCAGTTCTTGGAAGGTAGATAATAGTAATAAAAACATACAATTAGTAAATTTTACTTTCAATTTCTAGTTAACAAATTCTGTTTGTCCACATTTTGTTCTCTGCTCGTTCATACTCCCTGTTTGGGTCTAAAGTCCTGGAAGGGAAGATAACCTGAAATGCAAGATGTTACCCAACCCCCACTCCACGCCCTGTTCCCTGCTCTCCCAGTAGAGAGATGATATACAGCGTCTGTAAACTTAAAAAGGAAAGATATTTCTGCTTTTAGGCTTCTGTGCTTGACATTCTAAAAAGCAATCACTTCCATCTGCAATACGCAGTGGGTTATAGGAAGAACTGAACAGAAAAGCCAGGACAGAGATAAAGGGACTTAGACCTCTCCTGAGCTGTCCTCTTCGTGATTTTACCTGAAGTGTACTATCAGTGCCAAACATACCAAACATACCTCCTTCATGAAATAGACAATGCATTCTAAAACCAGTAAAACTTTGTTTACATATCAAAGTAGTTACATCAGGTGAGAGAAAGGTTAAGTAGGAGCTATTCTACAACTCTGAAGACCTAAAACCCATCATGTCATTTTTTACCAGCTTAAAAGTAATTTGCAAACAGTGGCACTTTTGTCCTCTCCTCCTGGGATAGAAATAGTCATGTCTAGAGGGAAGGGAGGTGATTTACCAGGCCATCCCAGCACCCACACGTAACTAGTTCAGCAACCTTGTTTAAGGTAATCTTCAGTATTCTTCTGTTCGCACTAGTCAACTTTTGATAGTTTTTAAGAAGAAAAAAAGATTTTCAGATTGGAATCACTTTCAAGATCTTATGGTTTCTGTTGAAGACAGAGAAATAAGAACTTTTAAAGCATGATGAGATGAAAATAAAATAAATGTAAGAAAATAATTACAAAACAAAGGTAAAAACCTTATGGTTATTAATTTTAGTATTTATTGAAAGGTGGAAGACAAATTCCTCTCAAACTCCAAAAACAAATCTTGCACCTTTGCTAAATGTGAAATGAATTCTGAGATATTTGCTTTACATGACAATGAACTTGTCCAAAAAATAACTGAATGGAAATTTACCAAAACACTGCTAATCTATTATTTACAAAAATGATCTTACCTGCCATACGAATTTGGAAAAAAGTGTTTTACACTCAGGAACACTAATGAAATACCTTGAAGACTTAACTCAAGAAATAAAATCTTTTCTACCTTCCATGACCCCCCCTAGTAATAGAATGGATTAAAAATGAATATATGTGGAAACAAACATATTTCCAATAATCTTACACACATGCACACACACACACCGAGTGTTGTACTAGATCAACCTAATCTTTATTTAAGGTCAACAGCCTTAGTGACAAGGAAGATAATGAATATGGCTTTAGTAAAATTTTCAACTAAATATCACAAATGCTTAATTCTTTTGCTAGCTAACCAGCTAACCTGAGTATGGAATATATATTACTTAGATAGCTAAACGGGTATGAACAAAAGTAATTTAAAAAGAAAAAAAAAGCACTGTAGCAGACACCACTGAGGTACCTTAGTTTTTCTGTAAAGGTCTGTGTATCAATTTAATAATTTACATAACAACTGTTTAGTCTATATAGTATAAGATCATATAGAAACTATATATTAAGTGCTTTATTGTTCTGGTCCAAGAAATTGGAAATAACAGCAAAAAACTTGTGTTCAGATAAAGAACTGGAATGTACTACTAGGAAACCATTAATATAATGCAATATTGAAGTAGAAATTATTTGTGTGTAACAAAGGTAGTCAGCAAGTTTTCAGATTGCATCTGAAGACGATTTTAAAATGATAACCCGTAAGACAAGGAACATACGCATTACTGAAGGTGACAAGGCTGTATCTTGAAATCGGAGCCCACTGATTTATACTTCACCTCCATGGAGATATATGCATTTTACAAAACAATTAAAATTTCAAAATATGGAGAAGTTTGACTATAGGTTATATAGGAAACTATACCTAAAAGCAACTATGGTTGTTTTAGATATGTCTTTAAGTTAAAAGTTTAAGGCTCATATATTTTGGAGGGATACCCTAAAGACATTTATTACAGTATGATCTCATGCGTCCATGTGTATGCTACTGGAAAATTGGAACAAAAACAAACCTTGTTAAATATATCACCCTTCGGTTAAAAAAAGAAGAACACAGGGCCGGCCCCGTGGCCTAGTGGTTAAGTTCGGCACACTCTGCTTTGGCGGCCCAGGTTTGGTTCCTGGGCACAGACCTACACCACTTGTTGGTGGCCATGCTGTGGCCACAACCCACATACATAAAACAGGAAGACTGGCACAAATGTTAGCTCAGGGTGAATCTTCCTCAAGCAAAAAAAAAAAAAGAGGAAGACTGGCAACAGATGTTAGCTCAGGGCAAATATTCCTCACCAAAAAAAAAAAAGAAAAAAAACAAAAACGAGAAAAGAAAAACAATATTTTAACCACATCCCTTCCTATTTCTCAATACTGGTTTGCTATGAACATTTGTCTCCCAAAAAGGTATGTACAAATATATAAATATAGCTTAAAAGAGAAGATTAAAGTGGTGAGAGGCAGGGTAAGCCAGTAACATATAAAACAAAATCCCTATTTACATTATCATGATTTATACCTTCTTCATCCCATGAAAATTTCTATGTTGCAAATACATATATTGATTTCCTACAAACCATCGAAATTTCCTACAATATTTGCCTACCCTTTTAAACTGCGGGCCAGAAATCACATCACTGCTGCAGTTTATTTTTTCTGGTGAAATGCCTCTTTCTAAGTGGCTTCTCCCTAACCAGAAAGATAAGCAGTTTTATGGGTACCACAAATGAGGCTGGGTGAGAAACCAATGAAATGGGAATAGCAACACTAGCCCAAAAGGCAGCACAAAGAACCCCAGGTGAAAGTCATCAACCAAAGTATAAGCCCAGAAAAATACCCAAGACAAATAAAATAAAATAGATTTGCCATGAGCAGAGTTCCTTACATCAAAGCATACATTAAAGACATTTGTTTGACTTTTAATTACAGTTAGTAGAAGCAGTCTGAAATCGTGCTGGAAGTCCATCACTGAAAAGATGTGTTTTAATCATCTTTAGTGAGGCACTGAAAATCCTATTTCCTACCCCAATTTTACCTTCTAGAGCTTCTTTTCAAAAAGAAGTACTCTAAATTGTTTACCTTGCTAGGGTAGGGAGAGGGATCCTTAGAAAGATGAGGTGACACATCTTATTGTGTTAGTTATATCTCTGTATATGGCAGTTGAGTCATTGCCCTTATGTTAAGATTTTGTATTTGCCATATTTTCCTCCTGTTCCATAAGAAAAATGTAAAAGAGGATTTTAACTGTTCACAATTAAACTTTCTGTAACTAAAGATTTTTACTCAGCTACTATTAAGTCTAGTATAGGTGCTTAATAGTAACAAAATTTTCTCAACTTCTTATTTCATACATTACAAAGAAAATTTATGTTAGGGCTATATAATCTGGCCACATAACTTCATTAGTTAGAAGGGTTAGATATCACAAACAGACTCTGTTTCTCCCAACTTTATAAAATTGTTTCTATTACCTCAACTGCTTTCTTAATGTTGCATATAAATATTTTAAAATGTTTTCCAGGGAATAGGGCTAGAAAGTTTCACATACTCATCTTATTCAGCAATTTAAGAAGTTATGCAAAATATGATATACATATATATATTCCCATACATACACACATATATAAATATGTTTTCATAACTGAATCTTGGTTTTAAAAAATGCTTGCACAGTGTGGGGAAATTTAAATATTCACTAGATTTGAATATGGACATTTGCACTCCATTACCACTCTAAATGAATATACCAGCAGAAACATAACAGAGCAAATAAATGATTTAACTGAATTTTGTCAGTTTGTCTTTTTGTCGACCCAACAGAAAACATATTTATTATTATGAACCTTTATTAAGTGGCTCACATTTCAGTATAAATCACACTAAAAAGATTTTTTAAAAGCTATTTACACTACAGTGCTGACACATTTAAAATGAAAAAAAGAAAACTGGTATAAATAAGCTCTATGGAAAAGCCTTAAATTGTCGAAAAAGAATTCTGGCTCATATTACAAAAAATATATATATATATGTTAATGTCAGCTCTATTCTAAAACCCATGACTCAACTCAAATGATTTTTTAAAGACTCCTTTTGTTTAAACCTGCAATGTTTACAGTGCGTCTGGCCCTAAGTGCTTTGATACTTCACAGTTATGGACAGGCACTGAGGAATGTTACAAAGCTACATAAACTATATTTTGTAACAGACTTGGGAGCAAGTCCTTGGCTTGCTTTCAGAATTCATGAATCTTTATTACATTATTAAGTTTAAAAAAAAGAGAATTTTAAATGGTATGTACAAATTTAGCACAAAACGTCATCATCTTTTCTATCTTGATTTGAATGTGCTGAACTATGTTGCCTTGTATCAACTAGACTTATGAGACTTCCAGGGCACAATTCTTCCTTTAAATCTTTGTTGCTATTTTCAAATTCAGAGTCCATGTCAGTCTTAAATTCTGTAAATTGAACATGATCCAATTTTGCTTTAACATTCTTGCCATCCGTATTATTCGGTGCTCTAGTCTTTTCAGTCATATACACATTCACAGGTTCTTCCTTGATTCTTACAGATGCAATAGGTTCATGTTTAATCTGCTGTAATTCATATTTAGAATGAAGTTTCTCTGAAAAAACAGAATCCAAGGAGGTTTTGCTCACAGCACAAATCACGTTGTCAGTGTGAGGTCCAAGAACTGATGATGTGGAATCTGGTGATGTGCCTGTTTCATGAGTAGCTGTGTTCTGAGCAGTGTCCTCCTCTGAGTGATATAACTTGAGCCGAATATGCCATGCTAAACTGCATACAGCTGAAACTGTCTTGAATTGATGAACAACATTCCTTGGAATAAAATAAATGTCATTATCATACAGCTGAATCCTGGCATAGCGAATGCCTTCCCTCCTCAGTTGATTAAGTTTTGCATCATCAACCCATTGGACACACTAAAAAACAAAAAGAAGGAATACCAATAAGTCTTTTCCACAATAAAAATTAAACTGAAGATAATAACGGTTTAAAATATACCTGAGACAGTGGAGGTTCATGTAAATCTAACTGCATTCGTTGAACTACTTCTAAGAAATCTTCAGCATGAAAACAAATTACATCTTTGGTTATTCGGGGTTGATCAGGCCTAAAAAAGAATATGAGATAATGAAGAATCTGCCATTACTGTTTCACTCTGTTAGTCCTTATTAAATTCAAAGCAAAAATAGTTTATGGTCAAAACCCACGTACTGTCTTAGAAATAAAGTTAAATTATTAGAAGACCATTTACATATTTAAACAAAGGAATAACGCCATGAGTTTCAACCTAAACACAGAGAAAAACAACTAACTTCATTTTATTATAGTTATGTGTAACTGTATTTTGAAACATTAAAATGATCTGAATCAGTTAATTATGCAAATCAAAAAAATTAGTGTTTTGTCTTAAAGTTAAGGTCAATACTTCAACAAATTAAGTACTAAAATTGAAAATACTACATAAAAATTAGAGGTAAATGTGGGGGAGAGGGAATACTTTCTTTCAATAAAGATATATATAACTGCAATGATACCTAAAACCTCTAAATAACTCTTAATAAATTAAGAGGCATTCATTAGAAAAGTAGGAATAAAAACTGTTACCACTCTTTTTGCTGGAGTTAATAGTGTCTTTAAGTATAATTCTGAAAAAATCCTCAACTTCTTCAATTAATTAGGAATACACAAATACATTTTTAGAGAAGATGCTCAAAAATGGATTTCGGAATAAAATTCCAAGCAACATAAATACAAAGAAAAATGAAACCAAGGCAAATCATAACCAAATTTTTAAGAACAGTGATAAAGGGAAAATCTAAAACTCATGCATTACATTATTATAGAGGGAAAGAAGGATAAGAATGATTGCAGGCTTCTCATCAGAGATAATGCAAGCAGAAGAGCAACACCAGAAGACCAGCACAACAAAGAATGTTAAAGGAACTTCTTCAGCCTGAAGGAAAATGATACTTAGATGAAAATGTAGATCTCTTTAAAAGGAATGTAGAGCACAAGTAACAGTAAATATGAAAGATATTTTATTCTCATTTTTTAAATCTCTTTAGAAATAATTCCTTAAAGTCAAAGTAAGTAATGCATTGGGGGGTTTATAGCATATATAAGTAAAATGAATGATAATAATTAGCACAAAGGCCAGAAACAGAGTGGGGGGGATAAATGGCCTTATACTATTAAAAGGTTCTTACACATTACATAAAGAGGTCTAATATTATTTGAAGGTAGATTGTGATAACTTTAAAGCAACCACTAGTAAGCAAAAAGTGGAGGTATAATGGAACACTAAAAAAGACAAGAAAAAAAAGAGGGAAAAAGGAATGAAGAAGAGAAGAGGCAAATGGGAAAATGATGATAATTTAAATCCAAATTTACTCATATTATATGTAAATGATCTAAATACGCCAATTAAAAGACAGAAATTATCAATGGATTAAAAAAAGCAAGCCTCAACTACATGATATCTACATGAAACAGTGATATAGACACACACACAGGTTAAAAGACAGAATGGAAAAAGATGTAACATGCAAACACTAATTATAAGAAAGCTAGAGTTACTATACTGACATAAGACAAAGTAGATTTCAGGACGAGGAATACTACCAAGGATAAAAAGGGCATTTTATAATGATAAAGAGGTCAATTTATCGAGAAGAAATAATTCTAAATGTGCAGTCACCTAATAACGGAGCTTCTTGTTAGGGGCTAATACATCTGGTGACTTTAAGTTGAAGCCAGTGCTCATTTACCATTCTGAAAATCCTAGGGCCCTTAAAAATTATGCTAAATCTACTCTGCCAGTGCTCTATAAATGGAACAAAGCCTGGATGACAGCACATCTCTTTATAACATGGTTTACTGAATATTTTAAGCCCACTGTTGAGACCTACTGCTCAGAAAAGAAGATTCCTTTCAAAATATTACTGCTCAATGACAATGTACCTGGTCACCCAAGAGCTCTGATGGAGATGTACAAAGAGATTAATAATGTTTTCATGCCTGCTAACACACATCCATTCTGCAGCCCATGGATCAAGGAGTAATTTCGAATTTCAAGTCTTATTATTTAAGAAATATATTTTGTAAAGCTATAGCTGCCATAGATAGCGATTCCTCTGATGGATCTGGGCCAAGTAAAATGAAAACCATTCCGAATGCCATTAAGAACATTCGTGATTCATGGGAAGAGGTAAAAATATCAACATAAACAGGAGTTTGGAAGACATTGATTCCAACCCTCATGGATGACTTTGAGGGGTTCAAGCCTTCAGTGGAGGAAGTCACTACAGATGTGGGGGAAATAGCAAGTGAACTAGAATTAGAAGTGGAGCCTGAGAATGTGAGTGAATTACTGCAAACTCATGATAAAACTTTAACGGATGAGGAGTTGCTTCTTATAGATGAGCAAATAAAGTGGTTTCTTGAGATGGAAACTACTCCTGGTGAAGATGCTGTGAAGATTATTGAAATGACACAAAAGAATTAGAATATTACCTAAACTTAGTTAATAAAGCAGTATCAGGGTTTGAGAGGACTGACTCCAGTTGTGAAAGAAGTTCTACTGTAGGTAAAATGCTATTAAACAGCATCACATGCCTCAAAGAAATCATTCATGAAAGGAAGAGTCAATTGATGCGGCAAACTTCATTGTTGTCCTATTTTAAGAAATTGCCACAGCCACCCCAACCTTCAGCAACCACCACCCCAATCAGTCAGCAGCCATCAACATTGAGACAAGACCATCCATAAGCAAAGATTACAACTCGCTGAAGGCTCAGATGATGGTTAGCATTTTTTAGCAAGACTGTATTTTTAAATTAAGATATGTACATTGTGCTTTTTAGACATAATGCTATTGCACACTTAATAGATTACAGTATAGTGTAAACCTAACTTTTATATGCACTGGGAAACCAAAAAAATTCGTGTGACTCGCTTTATTGTGATATTCACTTTATTGTGGTGGTCTGGAACCGAACCTGCAATATCTCCAAGGTATGCCTCTATTAGAAAAGAAGAAAGGTCTCAAATCAATCATCTACACTTCTAACTTAAGCTGGAAATATAAGAGTAAGTTCTCCCTTAAAAGAAGAAAAGAAATAAAGAGTAGGAACAATGAAATAGAAAACAGAAAAACAGAAAAAAATCAATGAAATAAATGGCTGATTCGCAGAAAAGAACA
Source organism: Diceros bicornis minor (assembly GCF_020826845.1). Taxonomy (NCBI): domain Eukaryota; kingdom Metazoa; phylum Chordata; class Mammalia; order Perissodactyla; family Rhinocerotidae; genus Diceros; species Diceros bicornis. Next base: position 15,587,533 of record NC_080742.1, on the reverse strand, counting down.
ATAAATTCTGCCAAGATATTAATATAAACACAAAAATCATTAACAATATTAGCAAACTGAATCCAGCACTATTTAATGTATCATAAATATTAACACATGTATATCATATATATTATAATATATATACGCATATATCAGATCTATACACATATACACAAACATACCTCTTGGTTATTCTGTATTATCATACATATCGTATACAGAATAACCAAGAGAAGTTCTTAATCTCAAGAACAGAAATGGAACCACGGAATTACAGGATCTTAGGGTAACTGTATGTTTAATTTTATAAGAAAATGCCAAACTTTTCTATAGTTCCCAGAGAAGTGTATGAAAGGTTCTGGTTAATCCACATCCTCGCTAGCTTTTGGTACTTTTTTTTTTTAAGCAATTTTAGTGGGTGTAGTGTTCTCTCACTGTGGTTTTAATTTGCATTTCCCTTATGGTACAATTATATTGAACAACTTTTAATGTGCTTATTGGCCATTTGGTACCTTTTATAAAATGTATGTTCAAATCTTTTGCCCAGTTTTAACTGGTTTGCTTATTCTTGAATTATAAGAGTTCTTTATATATTTGGACACAAGTCATACACACGCACCCCTCAAATATTTTCTCCCAGCCTGTAGCCTGCCTTTTCATTATCTTAATGTATTGTTTTCTTTTATGGCTCATCAAATCTTTGCCTAATGCAAAATTTTCTCTGATGTTTACTTCTACAAGTTTTAATAGTTTTAATGGTTACATTTAGTTCTATTATCCATTTTAATTTTTTTGTATAGTGTGAGATAAGAGTCAAGGTTTGTTTTTAATTTTTGTTTTGGCATATGGTTACCCTGTTGTTCCAGCACCATTTCTTTCTTTCTTTTTTTTTTTTTTTTGAGGAAGATCAGCCCTGAGCTAACATCCATGCCAATCTTCCTCTTTTTGCTGAGGAAGACCGGCTCTGAGCTAACATCTATTGCCAATCCTCCTCCTTTTTTTTCCCCAAAGCGCCAGTAGATAGTCGTATGTCACAGTTGCATATCCCTCCAGTTGCTGTATGTGGGACGTGGCCTCAGCATGGCCGGAGAAGCGGTGTGTCGGTGCGCGCCCGCACCCGGATCCGAACCCGGGGCCGCCAGTAGCGGAGTGCGAGCACCTGACCGCTAAGCCATGGGGCCGGCCCCCAGCACCATTTCTTGAAAGACTCCTTTCTCCACTGAATTATCGTGGTATCTTCATTGAAAATCAATGATGGGTCTATTTCTAGACACTAATCTGTTCCACTGATCTTTCAGTCTATCTCTATAGCAATACCACCCTCTATTAATTACTGTAGCTTCATAGTAAGTTGTTTTTTTTGAGGAAGATTAGCCCTGAGCTAACATCTGTTGCCAATCCTCCTCTTTTATTTTTTTTGCTGAGGAAGACTGGCCCTGGGCTAAGATCTGTGCCCATCTGCCTCTACTTTATAAGGGACGCCACCACAGCATGGCTTGATAAGTGGCGTGTAGGTCCGCACCCGGGATCCGAACCTGCGAACCCTGGGCCACCAAAGCAGAGCACGTGAACTTAACTGCTACGCCACCAGGCCGGCCCCTTCATAGTGAGTTTTAAAATGACAGGTAGTGTAGTGTAAATAATCCTCCAACATTATTCTTTTTCTTTTCCAAGACTGTTTTGCCTATACTAGGTTCTTTGTATTTCTATAAGAAAACCTAGTGGGATTTTGATTGGGATTGAGTTGATTTATAGATCATTTGGGAAAGAACTGACATGTTAATAATATTGAGTCTTCCACTCCATAAACAAGGTATATCTCTACATTTATGTAAGTCTTAATTTTTCTCATTAGTGTTTTGTAGTTTTCAATGTATGTCATATATTTTTATATTTATCCCTAAGTATTTCATAGTTTTTTTATGCTATTGTAAGTGGCGTTATTTTTTTCTTTTCCAGTTTCCAAATGCTTACTGCCAATATATAGAAAGGCAATTGACTTTTCAATATAGTCTTATCCTGTGACTTTGATAAACCTGCTTATTAATTCTAGTACTTCTTCTGTAGACTTAGAATTTTCTCTGTACACAATTATTTTGCCTTACTCTAAGACCCTGTAATTCCATTTCTTTGTGTTTACTGAAATGAAATGAAATTACATGTGCACACAAAGGCTTGTAAGTGAATGTTCATAACTGCTTTATTCATAAAAATCCAAAACTGGAAACAACTCAAGTGTCTATCATCAGGTGAATGGATAAATCAATTATAATATATCTATACAATGATATACCAACTCAGCAACAAGAAGGAATGAACTACTAATATGTAACAACATAAATGAATCTCAAAAACATTATGCTAAATGAAAGAAGTCAGGCAACATGTATGATTCTATTTACAAGAGATCCTAGACTAGGCAATATTAACCTATAAAGACATAAAATAGATTAACAGATGTCTGGAGCTGGAGAAGGATGGGGGAGATTAATTGCTAAGGGATATGAGGGAAACAAAATGTTCTCTATTTTAGTTGTGGTAGTAGTAACATGGCTGTAGACATTTGTCAAAACACATCAAACTGTATTAGAATAAGTGTGTTTTATTAGATGTAAATTATACTTCAGTAGTTGATTTTTCAAAAAACTGGATTTCAAAGAAGCAACCTCAAATATATAAATCTATGTGAATCCTTTCTTTATAATGCCTCAAGAGTGATATAATTTGATCAATACTTCACAAGCTACCTAGCTGAAGATTTCTTTGGAGTCTAAATCAACCCAGTCTTTTATTTCAAATTGGTGTTAAACTTGGCTCTAAGATAAAAGTCAAGAATCTAATATTCTAGGGGCCAGCCTGGCGGTGCAGCAGTTAAGTTCATGCATTCTGCTTCAGCAGCCCAGGGTTCGCTGGTTCGGATCCTGGGTGCGGACCTACTCACCGCTCATCAAGCCATGCTGAGGCAGTGTCCCACACTGAAGAGCTACAACTCTACAACTATGATATACAACTATGTACTGGGGCTTTGGGGAGAAAAAACAAAAACAGGAAAATTGGCAACAGCTGTTAGCGCAGGGCCACTCTTCCTCAAAAAAAAAAAAAAGGAAGAAGAATCTAATATTCTAATACCTAATGTCTTCTTGAAAAAAAGAGCAGAACTCAAAACACCAAGATAAGGAAAAAGAGAAAGCACTAACTTTTAGTATAGCTTAATTTAACAGCAAGGAATAATAATAAAGGGATCACAGACCATGTTTGTACCAGAGCCATGAAGCCCTCTTATAGCACTAACAAAATTGTTTTCTTGCCAACTTTAGCTGTAAAAGATTAAAGCAGCATTGGTATAGGAAGCAAATTGTATTTTACAATAGTGAGAAAATTCATAGCTAGCAATATCTCATTCCAAAATCTTTCTCAAGCATATTCTTAAATCTGGCCACCTAATATATTAGTAGTTTGGCAACAGTCCTTTTTACTGTGAAAGTGCTAGCCACAAAAGTGCTTTTTTATTCAATAAATATTTATTTGGAACTATGGTGGGCTTGTGAAGGACAGGACACAATCTCTAACCTCAAATCGCACATTAAGTGGAAGAGAGAACATACACCAACAATAAGTAAAAAGCACCTAGAAGAGATTAAACAAAGTGCTAAGGCCATGAAGTGGAAATATTCATCTCTGAGTATACAGAGTGGCTAACAGAGTGGCTAAAGTATACAACTGTGGCTAACTTTACTGAACACTACCTCTAAATCAGTTTTCACCTTAAGTAAATCTTGATGCCACTCTTAAATCCTTTATACCTAACATTCAAGAAAAACCTCATTAATTTAAAACAGAAGTTTATGATTTCCAGAGATATATTTGCCTTTACTCTGACAAAATTAATATGATAACTAGATTACAGGAAGAGCACAGAAACTATATGAGAACAACCAGAGATATTTGAAAGTTAACATTTAACTAACAATTGAATTATAAATTTTACTGAATTACAAACATTAATATTGTTTTCCTAAGGACCTCTTAGGGTTAGTTCAGTAGCACTAGCTACTTTGTATACCTGAAACTGATAAAGTTTCATTTATGTTAAGAAAGAAGGTCAGTTTACACTGGCCTTCCCACTCAGTATTAATTTATAAAATATTACTGTAAATTTTCCCTTTTGAACAAAGGGTCAATCCTGTATTAGCAGCCCTTGAAAATAAAATTTCCTCATGTAGAAAACACAGGTTATATTTTTCATAAAATCTTAGAAAACTATGCAATATTGACATTTTATATTTTTAGAATTAAAGTTTCTTTTTACTTAGAAAAATTTCTTGTATATTTAGTATCTAATTCTACTGCTTTAGGGCTGGCCCCGTGGCTTGGTGGTGAAGTGCGCGCGCTCCGCTGCTGGCAGCCCGGGTTCGGATCCTGGGCGCGCACCAACGCACCGCTTCTCTGGCCATGCTGAGGCCACGTCCCACATACAGCAACTAGAAGGATGTGCAGCTATGACATACAACTATCTACTGGGGCTTTGGGGGAAAAAATAAATAAATAAAAATTATAATTCAACTGCTTTAATAAGCAAAATAGCATATTCCAACTTAAATTCCATACCCAAATACTCAATTTGAAAACAAAAGCCTAATTTATCTTACAGTATATTTATCTTACAGTAAGAGCAAATTTAACTTACAGTATAAATATAGCTTTGTTATATGTGGTTTTTCAATTTAATAAATGGAAAATTTCTTTTTTTTTTTTGTGAGGAAAATCAGCCCTGAGCTAACATCAGTACTAATCCCCCTCTTTTTGCTGAGGAAGACCGGCTCTGAGCTAACATCTATTGCCAATCCTCCTCCTTTTTTTTTTTCCCCAAAGCCCCAGTAGATAGTTGTACGTCATAGTTGCACATCCTTCTAGTTGCTGTATGTGGGACACGGCCTCAGCATGGCCGGAGAAGCCATGCGTTGGTGCGCGCCCGGGATCCGAACCCGGGCCGCCAGTAGCTGAGCGCGCGCACTTAACCGCTAAGCCACGGGGCTGGCCCCGGAAAATTTCTTAATGTATACGGGATGACACCTTAAGTATATTAAAGACAATTATCCATTTTTTAATCTATCAAAAGATTCAAAGTGAAATGTGGAAGCAAAGCTGGAAAAAATTAATAGAGTAAGGTAAAAAAAGTCTTTCTTAGTAGACTTAGAAAGGGAGCAGTAAGGTAGAACAGTATAAGAGAAAACATAGGAGTCTGGAGTCAGACTATCTGAAATCAGACTCAGCTCTACCACTTATTAACTGTATAACTATGATAACATTATTTGACAGCCCTGAGCCTCAGTTTCTTTGTGTGATAAATATGGGCTTAAGAGTAGTTGAGAAAATTAAATGAACATGTGTAAATGGGCATACAGTAAGCACCAACTGAACCTTAGTTTTTCTTTTACCTCAGATATGACAGTTGTTTTCACCTCTAGTCATTTAGAAAATGAAATTATTTCAGTCAAACCCAAAAGACAAAAACTAGGTTGTAGCAACTGAAAATCTTTTTTAGTGTAATTATTATGATTAGGACATCCAAATACATGGGAAAATGAAACTTTTTTCCCACACAAAGAATTACTGAGAAACTTCCCAAGAAAAACTTTAGAAGCCAAGAAAACCGTTCATGGGGGCCAGCCCATGGCACAAGCAGTTAAGTGCACGTGCTCTGCTGCGGTGGCCCGGGGCTCGCTGGTTCGGATCCCGGGTGGGCACCGACGCACTGCTTGGCAAGCCATGCTGTGGCGGCGTCCCATATAAAGTGGAGGAAGATGGGCACGGATGTTAGCCAGGGCCAGTCTTCCTCAGCAAAAAAAAAAAAAAAAAAAAGAGAGAGGAGTATTGGCAGATGTTAGCTCAGGGCTGATCTCGTCACAAAAAAGAAAAAAAAAAAGAAAACCTTTCATGACAATAGCAGTAGTTAATATATACCATTCTCCACAGTGCACAGCCTTCAACACTCCAACAGCAGCTGTAGTCTGTCGTTCAAAACCTTGTCCTATATGATCTGCATGGGCTCTTGTCCTGTCTTCAAAGAGCATCTCACGGGGCTCACTAGTTCGAGGTAGGTACTGCAGGTTTTTTATTTCATTGGTAGTCCTGTTTAAAAAAAATACACACACGCACATACATATGTATATGTATGTGTAGAGAGAGAGAGGGGGAGGGGAGAGAGAGAGGGAGGGAGAGAGGGGCAGGCTTATGTATTAAGGCTTAATTGCCTTCAAACATTTGTATTGATATACTGAGGCTTAACTGCCATCAAGCATTTATTAATCACATAATTCAGACGAAAGGAAATTTTAAATCACCTGCTCCCAAACCAAGTTCTATTTTTAAAATGAACAAGTATAAACAAAACACATATATAATCCCCTCCTTTTTCTAACACACCCTTCACAAAAGTGGCATTTGCAAGGCAATATATACTTGGATAAAAAAACTAAATTACAGATGGTGTGGTTTACCCAGGTTTCCCTGTACGTAAAATCTACCTTGAGGTTTGGGTCTAATGTGTGGAACCACGCCCCCAACTCAGGTCACATGGCTAACACAAGGTATATATCTGGAACAAACAGGTAACTTTTTAAAATGCATTAATTTAATATTTACAGAAAACCTACTATATGCCAGGTACTATCTAGGCACTGGAGCTAGTGAATAAGACACACAAGTTCCCTACTCTTGTGGGAGTTTATAATCTAGACAGAGAAAGACAAAAAAATAAATAGCAAGAAAACACCAGGCAATGTGTTTCCACGAAACATGCATGGTTTATTGGAGGTACAAAGGAAAACCTTAGCTCCATCTTGGAAGACAGCCATCTCCCACTGGCCCTCTCCTCCACTGCTCACCTTTCTAGAATCCATATGCATACTGGAACTGCTGACTACTTAGCCTCACTCATTGCAGAAACCTTCTCCAATTTTGCTGTAGAAGGGGAAAAGGGTGAGAATGACTCCATGGGAGTCCTCAACTCATTTATCTTCCTGTATGGTTTTCCTGTTGCTTTCAGAGATAAATCAGGATTGCCCTGATAATTTTCTCCTCTCATCCTTGTCTATCCCCTAGGGTCACTCTTATTAGTTCTCTAACTTCCCACCCTCAATCTCTACTACTTACTGCTCTTTGTGCACTCCTGCATTACAGTCTTATTACACACTTACACACACACAGTGATGATGCTATCACATACTCTTTTGCTCTTTGTGATTAATGTTCTATAGGTTAAGGTTCTACAGAAAGTTAGATAGTGCTGCCTCTTGTGGAAAGCTAATAGGCTTTCAAGCCCACAAGTCTGGTCACATTAACACCACATTCTAATGAATTAAGACTTCATATAAAGCATTTAGCACAGTGCCTGGGGCAGTGTTGTTATGAGTTGGTCAGACTACAATGTGATGTGAAATCATCACATATATCACGGATCGTAATCCCTGAGGTACAGGCAAGTTCCTCAAGGGGCTAGTGAACTCTCTTAAATGTAAAAGTTTGTGTATATCTGTATTGTTCTGGGGAGAGGCTTTCAGATTCTCAAAATGATTTATAAATCTAAGAACCACTGAGAAACACATCAATTTTACCATTTACTACTAATTTATAAATTAACTGGTAAAGATTTCATTCAAGTAATAAATATTTATTAAGGACCAGGCACTCTGTTTAGGTGCTAGAGACATATTAGCAACACCTACAACATAGTTCCCACCCTCGTGCAACCTACAGTTTACACAATGACCATTTTTCCCTATTTTTTTTCTTTTTTGATTAATAATCACTGTAAAGAGTGAAACCATCTTTAGGCATCTAAAAAAGGGTATTATCTCCCCCAGCATCACCCACTCCATTCCCACCAATGTTAACCTAGTATACATTCTTCCACACTTTCCTGTGCTCACATAAATATACACTTATACATATGTTTTCTAAATTTCTTTTCATAAAAATAGAATCATCCTGGACATATTACTCTACGTTTTGCTCTTTTCAAGTGTCATGGATATCTTCCAGATCAACAGACATACATAATTCATTTATTTTAACTATTTCACCATATTCTTTAATGGCAATGTACCAAAACATCCTCAACCATTCCCCTGTTTATGGGCATTCAGACCATTTTAAACCTTTTTCTCACTACAAATAATGCTGCAGTTAACATTCTTAAACATTTACCTTTAGTGTTTTTATTTCTTGGGACAGATTCCCAAAAGCAGGGGTGCTGGATCAAAGAATATATATATATTAAACTTTATAAGCTATTGCTAGATTACTTTCACAAAATGATTACAGCAGCAATATATAAATGACTCTGTTTCCTCACATACCTACCAGGCTGTAATATTATTGCTCTATTAATAATTTTTGCCATGTAATGGGTACTAATAATACCTCATAATTCTTTTAATATACACCTGACTCCCTGAGTCCTATTTTTCTATTGGGTTGTTTTACATTTTCCTTGTCAATTAGGGAATGCTCCTTGTATATTAACTTTGTCACATGTTACAAATGTTTTAGTCCAATCCATCATAGTTTTGAACTTCGCTGTTGATGTCTTCTCTCCTGCAAATAGTATCGCCATTTTTTTATCTTGCTTACTAGGAAGGTCTCTCCTAGGCTTAAAATTTTTATTCTAATATTTTTATTTTTTATCTATTATGTTTAAATCTATAACTTACTTCTTGTATGAGATAAGGGCTATGGCTTTGTTTTCTTTCAGACAAACTGCCAATTTGGCCAGCATTGGTCATGCTGGCCATGTGTACTCTATCCTATTTCAATGATCTTTTTGAGCTTTATAGTCATTTTTAATATATAGTAACACAAGATCCCCCTCACTTATCTCTTTCATATTTTCTTGGCTATTTGCTGACTTTATTTATTCTTCCTTATGAACTTTAAAATCATTTTATCCAGTGCTGAAAGTGTAAGTCTAATTGGAATGCTAAAAATTTCAAAGGACTATCATTTTTTCCAAACCAGAACACAGTAGGGTTTTCCATTTGTTTAGATCTTATTTTATATCCTCCATGTTTTAGTTTTCTTAATATGGGTTCTTAATATTTCTTATTAAATTTATTCCAAAATAGTTTATAATGTCTGTTGTGAATGACATTTTTTCCATTCCTAATTACAATTTATTGTCATTTGCCTACATTTCTCATGTCTTATTTATATTTGATATTTTATAAAAAATTATATCAGCATGTGTAGCCATTTTTGAATTTACATTCCAATGATGCTCTTAAGTTTCCCCTCCTTCTTCCTCTAATTTTCAACACACACACACACACACACACACACACACACACACACACACACACCAATATATAAACACCCATTCCTGGCAACAAAAATTTGTATCCAACATACCTTTTCCTTTTGAAAGGTGACTTTGGCATATCAGCCACAGGGATCATTTGTTCTCCTGGGCGTACCCACATAATGGGACCATCATCACTATCTTTTCGACTCTCTAATTTTAGACTAGATAGTGTCCCCCATGGCAGTGTACACTAGAGGCAAATACATAGAAATCAATTGTTTTCAAAATGTATCTTCAAATATACATTTAAGAATACTGCCCCCTAGACAAACATTCATATATACCTTTATACTTATACATTTGAAATACATACCTATATTGACTATATTCCTATATATTCATACATTTTCCTTCAAAAAATTCTATTTCAAACACACCAAGAGAATAATTATTCTCGGATGGCTCCCTCCCACCAACCCTGCCAGAGATATGATTCACTGTATTCATCATTTGTTATTCTTCCTTCTACCAAATATATGAGTCACATGATGTTAATAAGTTGGCCAAATAAGCAAGTGTTCTCCACGAGAATCTATAAAATGAACAATTAATTTAGTTTAAAAAAATAGAAACCTCAAAAAAAATGGATACCTCTTTGATCAGTTATAAACAAAACCTAACAAAACAAAAAGAAAAACCAAACCAAAATCAAAATTTATTTCTGTTTAGTAGTTTCTTGAAGACATCACTGGTCTAAAAGCAGAGATCAAAATCTTTGAGAAGAAAAGAGACAGAGAAAGAGAAATGACTAAGGGCCCTTGCTGATGGAATGGCGAGATGGTATTTAAAAAGAAACATTAACCCCATACCCCCTTTTCCAAAAGGGGAGGATTGTCAAATTAAATTTCTCCAGAAAGAATGCATTTAGCTCATTTCCTTTAAAATTAAAATTAAAATTTGAAACAAATATTTAAATAATGGTATTTTTAAAATACCACTCAAAATAAATACAACCAAATTCCATGATGTCATTGGGAGAAATAGAAAAGGTTTAAAAGGAATAAAAAAGGAAATGAGGGGCCGGCCTGGTGGTGTAGCAGTTAAGTGCGCGCGCTCCGCTTTGCTGGCCCAGAGTTCACAGGTTTGGATCCCAGGTGCACACAGATGCACTGCTTGTCAAGCCATGCTGTGGCGGCATTCCATATAAAGGAGAGGAAGATGGGCACGGATGTTAGCCCTGGGCCAATATTCCTTGGCAAAAAGAGGAGGATTGGCATCAGATGTTAGCTCAGGGCTGATCTTCCTCATACACACAAAAAAAGGAAATGAAAGGAGAATAGAATGGAGTAAAAAAAAAGGAAGAAAAAGATGTATATACACATATAGATTAAAAAATTGCACAAGCAGAAGTAAAAAGAAAGAAGAGATGTTCAACAGGTTATGTGGCAAATATTGGAGATAAACTGATCTTGTCACATTCTGACCTTTAAATTATTGATTAAATAATTAACCTAATTACATAGCTCAGAGATTTCTCTCTCAATGGGATAGCCTCAAGAGGCCCACAGGAAGAAATATTTTCTGGAATGCAGACTGTTGGGGAAAAAAAATAATCTGGCTAGAAACTACGTAAAGAATTTAAAGGGGCCTTAAAGCTACACAGTCCAAAATGCCTTATTTTATGGATGAGGAAACTAAAGTCCAGCAAGTTTATATGGTTTGCCCAACCCAGCTAGGTGTAGCCCAGGTTGAAATACAGATGTACAGTCTCCCAGGCCAGTTTTCCACAATGCCAAACTGCCATTCCCTTGTCCTAAACACTTAAATTTAGTAAGCATCCTTCCTGTACTTCTTAAATCTTCTAGTACTCAGTTTATAAAAAGCTGACAAACAGATGGAACTTAATTTCCTAAAGTGGCAGCAACAGGCAAGTGTTATTTTCTGGTCTACCACTTAGCTTTGTCATTATAATTAGTACCTGAGAAGTCACACACACACCCGACACAAGAATTACTTTTAGTTTCTCATCTCTTCCTTTCCTTCCCTCCAATTCAAATGAAATCAAAATTTTTATAATTCTGAAAGAGCCATGATTTGTGTCACATGTAGCATGAAAGTAACACCCACAATTTAGATGCTTGTTATTGTTTTCTCTTACTTTTAAAAATGGTGAATCTTCCAACATGTCAAGGAACTCAGGGAAGTAATCTCCCACTTCTTCATCAACTGCTCCCACCAAGCTGATCTGTCGCATTGGGCCAGCTCTGTAAGTACCGTGAGAATATGTTCTTTTTACCTGAAAGATATGGATTTAATTAAAAGTTATATATAAGATAATGCTTGCTATCATTGCATAACACTAAATTATGTTGTCTGAGAATATTGGAACATAACATGAGGCAAGCAAAACAAAACAAAAAAGTTTTTACAAACAGTAAAAAAATAAGGCATTAAAAAAACATCATCTGCACTAAATCAAGCTATTTTACCTTCTCTAGCTATTCCTACACACTGCTTATGAAAACAGCGTTGAGACAAACAGCATAATTCTAGACACTGACTATAACTTCTGCTAATAATATAGGAGTTCATTATTTGATCTATAATGCCACTGAAATTACATTCAAAAGTTCATATATCTACATTTTCTTAAATGGTTCATATCTGTTCATCAGAATTTTCAAAAGCAGACCCTCTGTAAACATTACATTTAACCACCACCAGTGGTTTGTATGTCTAAAAGACCAGCAGGCATGATCTTCCCTTCTAGATCTTACCATATTAATTAGGATTCAGTTTACATTCCTATGATTAACTCTGATGAAAAACTACTAGAGATTGAGAACCAGGAGTCCTGGGTCCCAAATCTACCTTTGCTATCTACCAGCTATGTGACCTTTAGAAATCGCTTAAATCCCTTGAGTTTTAGTTTCCTTAACTGGAATGATTTACCTCAGATTGCTGAAGAAAATTTATTAGTTATATAAAGCCACCTGCATAGTGCTAGCAAATGGGTATTCATTCAAATGTCAACCAAAATAAAACAGCCTACACCTCAAGAATCAGTGGTACCTGAATTTTCACAAGTACATTTAAATCCTGCAAAGAAACCTACGCCTTTTCATATACTAACACTAGTAAACAAGAGTCTTTTTTAAGCAAAACAAGTTCCTTTCATAAACTTTAAATCAAATCCTAATTATCTTTTTCTGTGGATTAGCCTTTGTGGCCACTAAATTTAGGGAGATCACATTGTCACAGTTTGCCTGGGTCTATCCCAGTTTTAAACTTGAAACCTGGATGGTTAAAAGATGTTCACATCACAAGTTGAACCCCCACAATCACAGCTGGTACAGATAGTATTATGTACCAAAGTACCTAAGCCCTCACCCATAGAGTTCCAAAAACATGACAATAAAATTCTACCATAATAGAATAATTTGACTAAGACATTAGAGAATTTTATTTTTTATCATAATCAGCAAAGCAGTATAACAATGATACATTAATTCCTTAATAAGTTTATTTACCAGATTGCCAAGTGGAAGTTTTCAGGAAGTGTCACAAATTTACTTCTCAGAACCATACACATTCCTCCAATCCCCAAGTTACCAAAAAAAAAAAAAAAAATCAATTGAGGTTCCGTGTCCCCATTTTGTACTCAAGGTCTCATTTTTTTTTTTCTATCTCCCAAAAGTTCCTAGCATCTCCTATACTGAGAGGCTAAAAGTTAAAATCTGATTCTACAAGTCTTTAGTAGGCTCTAGCTGTTTAGATAAACTAACAGCACCATAATAGGAAAATTAGTCATCAGTATGCATTTCTGTAATGCAGTCTAACAAAGATAATGGATATCAATTTGAAATTTAACAAATTTACCAGAATAGACATAACACATCAATTCTATTAGGTGATTCTTAGTTTGTGGCTTCAGTTTTGGGTTTACAAATGATCATATGAGTTTCAAGAGACCTCATGGCCATTCAGTGAAATCAAACAACTTATACTGTAAAACAAATTTTCCAAGTGCTTTGAAATATTTCATTTGACTTTCAAAAGTCACATTTGGGGGGCCAGCCAGGTGGTGTAGTGGTTAAGTTTGCGCTCTCTGCTTCAGCAGCTGAGGGTTTGCAGGTTCGGATCCCGGGTGTGGACCTATGCACCGCTTATCAAGCCATGCTGTGGCAGGCATCCCACATATAAAGTAGATGAAGATGGGCAGAGATGTTAGCCCAGGGCCAACCTTCCTCGGCAAAAAGAGGAGGATTGGCAACAGATGTTAGCTCAGGGCTGATCTTCCTCACCAAAAAAAAAAAAAAAAAAAAAAAAAAAGTCATATTTGGAAGGTAATATTTCCACTTCATACAAATAAGTAAATTTTATGTGCCTCAAATTTCCTTATCTTGTTTAATTCTGCTAACTCATCTAAATCATTAACTAGTTCTAACAAAGCCAAAATCAAATAAGTCCTTACCACCCAGCTGGTTCATTCTACTACATCACAATATCAACAATGATCAGTTGAATAATTTGGGTAGTGACTCAATGGTCAACTAAATAATTTGGACAGAGAGGACTTTTCAGTGAGAGAATTCTTCTAAAATACTAAGCACAACTCAATTTATGAGTGCTCTCAAAGAAATGGGTACTTTGAACATACTTTTAAAGCAAAAGTCAAATGGATGGATAGTCCACTGGACTTTTTTCCAAGAGAGTATATACAAGAATTAAATACATGCATACAAAAGATACACCAATAAAGAAAGAATGCTCTCTGATGTGAATGTTAGAAGAGATTTAGGAGTTAGAGACAATCTTCTATGAGGAAATATAAGTCTGAAATTTTAATAGTCAATTTATCTAGTTGGTAAAAACAAGTCATACTATACATGAAATTATTCATTTCTCAAATAATTGAAATAGTTTTTTGAATTCTACCTAGCAGTTGCCATGCAATAACTATTTCCATTCTACAAAAAACAAAAAACCAAAACTCTTATATAACATTATTAAACTATAGAGAAGAAGGATAAATACAATTAATAATCAGAAAACCAGAATTATTAACAAATTTAACATTCAGCCCTCAGAGTAAAATTTGTTCAAATGTTAAGCAAAAACATGCAGCATTTAGTAAGAGAAAAAATGGGTAAAGCTTCTTGGGTGCTAATACTAAAGACAAATGATGTTTTATCTTACAACTTAAGTACTTGACTAACTTTGATTTAACCAGCTGTTGCTATTTTAGCTTAGAATGATTATTTTATTGATTGAAGAGAACATTACTGACCAAACCATCTTATTTCATTCAAATTACACCTTCACATTAATTTCCAAGTTTGCAAGTGTTATTCTTTGTTTAAAAATAAAATAAAGTGAAACGTCTAAACTAGTACAGACGTAAATATTAAAAACTTTAACATAACAGATTAAATAAATTAGAACAAACTTGATTTTTCTTCCTCTCTCCAATGTCTATTTTGAGACTACCTAAAAAGAAGCTATATCTTTTGATGATTTTTTTAAAGTATGTTCCTATTAAAATTCATAAAAATTTCAAAGGATATTTGGAAGAAGCTGAATTTTAAAGAGTAAAGTAATACAGACTCTACTTGGATTATAATCTTAAATATCGTATTTGGATATTTATAGTTAGTTCTTGTCACCTCATCGCAAAATGCAAAATACATATATTTTATAAGTAAAATTCACATACACACATAATTTGCAATAATAAAAGTACAAGTCTCTTTCCCTCTTTACCAAAATGTACTGAAACTGTAAAGGACATCCTGTTTGTCCACTATTAAAACCACAGGTAAATTCTACTGGAAAGTATGGTCTTTATAAAAACTATGTATACTTAGCTATCATGTTTAAAACAAAACAGCAATTTTCTTCAAAAACATTTATTCTCCAAATATTAAAGACAATATTCTGATACTCCAATAAGATACAAATATATTTAAATTTAAAATTAAATTTTAAAAATTCAACTGAAGTCATCAAAATATCTTTGTGCAAGTAATTTGAATTTTAAAATACATTGTAATATAACTTTCAATTATACAGCATTTAACAAGTTTCTATTTTAATAACTCAATACTTCAAACATATATTAAATCAGTTGGAACCAGCAAATTACACATACCAATATATTCAAATTCAAAAAGTATATACCTCTTGATGAAATATATACACAGCACTTAAGCTGTAAAAACAAAATACAAGAATATAATCCATATACTTTTCACAAAAAACAGTAAATACTTCTTGATTTAGGTGATACCTATTTTACTGCAAATACTACATAGCAAATATCCAGTTTTCCCTATTACATGGAATAAAAGTAAATCATAATATCATAAGAAAAAAAGCTTCAATTCTCCTAAAATCATCTATCCAACAATTACAACTCAAGGGCAGTGGGGTGGGTGGAGGAAACAGGTAAGGGCTGAAAGAATCTCTAAATAGCCAAATAAATGCTACAAAGACCATGACTCATACAAGGGTACTCTTCTTACATATATGTTTCTACATTAGGCCTAATTCTAACTAATCTCTAAAACCACAAAGGATTAAAAAAAACCTACAGAGGGGCTGGCCCGGTGGCATAGCGGTTAAGTGCGCATGCTCCACTGCAATGGCCCGGGGTTCGCAGGTTCAGATCCCAGGTGCGACGCACCGCTTCTCAAGCCATGCTGTGGCGGCGTCCCACATAAAGTAGAGGAATATGGGCACGGATGGTAGCTCAGGGCCAATCGTCCTCAGCAAAAAGAGAAGGACTGGCATCGGATGTTAGCTCAGGGCTAATCTTCCTAACCAAAAAAAAAAAATCCTACAGATTTGGAAGGAAGAGGAGGGGCAAGAGGCAAGCACAGCTGCGGCTCCCCTAGGACATCAATATTACAACATAACAGTGACAAACCTACACGGAAAACAAAGAGCTAAATTACATTGCATGTGCTCAGTAAAAAGGACATCTTCACTAAAATCTTGGTACTTAAATGATTTTTCTAGATAATAAAAGCATGTAGTTTTATCTGGAAAAGCACACATCCTGATGATACTGGACATGAGATTACTGTATCTGCTGCCATTCACTTCAGTAAACATTAATCAAACCGTCAGTTTTCTAATGCAGTTAAAAAATTAACCTGAAAATATCAAAACATGTCACTGCTTTAAAACATATCCTATATGCTTCCTAAAAGAAATGCAGAGTTACAAAAGAATACACATATTGTTCCTCCCAATTTAGGTATAGCCCGCTCAAAAAATAACACAATAAAAGATAGAAATGATACTTTTTTATACATTTGCAAAAGCTTATATTTAAATAGCACGTCTTAGAACAGATGTAACATTTTTAATCTAAATCTCCTCCCCACAGTCCCTCTACCCCACAAAAAACCCACTAGTATCATGACTGCATTTCCACTTTTCCCCTCATATATTTTCCGTGAATTTTACAAAGGGAAAGAAAAAAGCAAGAAATAGGAGACTTCTTTAACCCACTGCCAGTAAGTGTCAGTAACAAAATCTCAGAAGTTTTGGTTAATGGGAAATGAACTATTTAATTAAATTATGTTTGTTTGTTTTTTTAATAATTTTATTTATTTATTTTTTTCCTCAAAGCCCCAGTAGATAGTTGTACGTCATAGTTGCACATCTTTCCAGCTGCTGCATGTGGGATGTGGCCTCAGCATGGCTGGAGAAGCGGTGCATCGGTGGGCGCCTGGGATCCAAACCCAGGCCGCCAGCAGCGGAGCACGCGCACTTAACCGCTAAGCCACAGGACAGCCTGTAATTAAATTATGTTTAAAATAAAATTCTGTTCATTCTACATGTACAGTAATCTTTAAAAACAAACAAAAAAAACCTTATGATTCTGAGGTCGGCTTGCTACAAAAAGAAAAAAGTAGCCTTCCTGACAGGAAATACATTGCCAAAAATAAACCTATAAGACTTAATACTGCTTTCTCTTATTTTACTTATAAAAATTGCTGCAACAAGGGAAGAAGCAAATATAGTAATAAGCAAGTCAAAAAACCATGAAGAATGACTCATTTGAAACAACTTGCTGTTTCCCCAAAATGTGTTCCCTGATACGTCAGGCCCTGAAGAGAAGACTCTCTAAAATCCAATAGGTTTGGAAAACTCTTCCTGTTTGGGAGGTTCACCACACACATTGGCTATTCAAGTTTCTGATAAGTGGACAGTAAATAAACATAACTTATTTGGCCCAGCATTACACAAACTCTTTCGACTTCAAAACCTGTTTTTCTTACAACTGTTTTAGTATACCTATCAACATCCCAAGGTATTAAAAGTTCCACAGAGTACTTTAATAGTGATCCATAATAAATACAGAAGATATTATAGACATTTCTAGCTAAATATCAGCATCCATCTGAAGAAAATGCAAAAATAGGATAGTTGTTAGAGCCAAAAATTAAGGGGGTGAGGGCAGAAGAGGCTGTTGGTTCAATTCTGCTGAGTTTTTTGGGGGGAGTGAAAGAGGAAAGAGGAGAGTCTCTTATTTTAAAAACCAAAGCTAGCTCACCACCTTCTTACACAGGCAATCTAAACATCTAACATAACTAAGTATGCCACATGGGGGAGCCATACCCCATCACATCTGGCATATCCTTGCAAATCAAAATAGAGTAAGTAATGACATTTAATCAATATTTTATTTCAAAAACATCCATATAACTTCAACTAAAATAAGAATGAAAGTTTTATTCATTTTAAAATTTGTACAACAAAGAAAAAAGGCTCCTTTCTCAATTAGAGCATCTGGTACCTTCCATAATAATATTTTGTATAGATTAGTTCATAAGCATTCAAGGAGGATGTGACAGGTACAATTGGTCAAAATGAAAATTTAATACAAAGGCAGGCAATGGTTCAAAGATGGCATATCAAATCGTCTTTAGTGGCCTAGCACAGTGAATGACCCCAGCAGGAATTCAACAAATTTTAGTTTTCTCCCCTCATTCTGCAGAGAGGCAACGCTAACAGATCAGATTAATTAAATGTTCACTATTAATATATTAGCCATTTAATCATAAGTTAACACCTAACATAGGTTATTTGATATAAACGACTTATAACCAGAATAAAATAAAAAAACAAGATTTAGAGTTTGGGGGATGGGAAAGAGGGATTAGAAGACAATTGCTCCAGTTTTCATATTCTCACAGATCTTACTACAGGGTTCAGAGTGCGTGCTAATTACATACTGAGTAATAAGACAGAACTGTCATTTATTCTTTGACAGAAATATTTAAGACAGAAATCTCATATATTCCTGTGTTACTTGTCTTTTTGCTTCCCTAACATCAAAGACATAGGACAAATGAATACTTGAACAAAACAGAGATGGTAGAAGAACTAGGAAGATTGCAAACAGCCAAAAATTCTTCTAAACATGTAAGCTCATTTTTGAGCAATGTGACTGTGCCACTCCTATCATCAAGAAGTGAATCTGGGTTTGGCCATGTGACTTCCTTTGGCCAATGGGACATTAGCAAACACAACCAGAGCCTTGTGCACTGGGGACTGCCCTCTTTCTGCTCTATGGAACCCTGCAACTATGACCATGTGTAGGAGCAAAGGCTAATCTGCTAGATGATGAGAGAAATGTGATCATCACCCCAGCTGACCCTGCACCAACTGCAAGACATATAAGCGAGGTCTCCTAAGACCAACTGATATGCCAACCACCAGATTAGGCTATCCAGCTCCAGCCAAGCTGACAAAGACCAAAAGAACTGTCAAGACAGCCTAAAGAATTAGGAGAAATAAATTTAAGCCACTAAGTTTTGAGGGTTTTTGTTTGTTTACTGCAGCAGAAAACTGATATAGATGGGTTACAAACTTGCAACAAAAATCCATGTATATATGTTTCTATTCTCAAATAGACCTTTATCATACAATTTGATTGATATTATACCACTAAGCTCAGAGCCACAACATTAGAGAAATGACATGACCTATTAAAACAACATATAATTCCACATGGTCTTCAAAATTTTCAGGAAACCTGAAAATCTGATGAAGATGGAAAACAGAATTATACAGGTAAAAAGAATTCGAGGGGCCGGCCTGGTGGCGCAAGCGGTTAAGTGTGCGCGCTCCACTGTGGTGGCCCGGGGGTTCGCTGGTTCGGATCCCAGGCGTGCACCGACACACCGCTTGTTAAACCATGCTGTGGCGGTGTCCCATATAAAGTACAGGAAGATGGGCACAGATGTTAGCCCAGGGCCAGTCTTCCTCAGCAAAAAAGAAGAGGATTGGCATCAGATGTTAGCTCAGGGCTGGTCTTCCTCACAAAAAAAAAAGAATTCCAAAACCAAAGACCAAACTATAGGATGTCTTAATCCTTTCTCAGTGTCATGTATGTGTGTGTGTGTCTGTGTATACACATATATACACATACACTCAAAAAAAATCTCAAATTAATATGTTTCAAGGATAAAGACTGAACAGGTGCAAAAATGAGTTTTTGTGAAAACTACAGAGTAATATCACAGAGGTAAACACTATCACTATATAAAGACCATAGAAATGGCTACATAAGTTGTCAACTTTTAGTTTCCATAGAATTTAGGGCAAATTATTTTCGTTGCTCTGATTTTAATTAAAGAAAAAGGAAAAAAAAGAAAATTAGTTTCATGTGGATGCAAACACAATGTGGACTTGGTTTGGGTTCCACAAGCCATTGGTAGCCAAGGCCATCAGGTTTGCACAATATGGGGGATACCATTCACACTATTGTGAAAGGCTGCAGTGACAATTTACAATATCATATACAATGGCCTTGCTGGTAATGATTCTTTGAGTCAGATCTAAACTTGGACATGTGAAGACCTGTATTAAAATTCAAGCTAATGGGTTTTTATTTACAAGATTGCAAGCACAGGTTACAATAATAGAATACAAGAAAACACGAAACACATATTTTAACATTATTATATACACGCTATTTTATCCATTAAAAAAGAGTACTAATTAATTACATAGATACTCATTATCATGAATTTCTTGAATGCTGCTAAATGTATTCTCCAAACTAAGATTAAATAAAAAGAATAAGGGTCAGATTTGCACCCTTTATTAACTCACTCTATTATCTCTTCTCACATTTCTGGATCTTTTGGATACTGCTTTTTTGACTGGTTTTGATGGGATCAAAGGTGTTTCAGAATATAAAAAGTAGAAAAGAGAATTAAAGGATAGTTACTGGATTACAAAATTTTAAAATTTGAAACTTTTCTCTGCAAGTCTGTTTTCCTCTGCTACGTAAAAAGTAAAAAGCATTACCTCACAACTAGAACAGCTTCCACTGAACCTAACCTATTGAACTTAGTTAATGAGAGAGAAGTCATCATGACCAAATTATCAAATTTTGTTCCTGAGCAACTGCCAGAATGTGAATTTGGCTTTATTACCCACAACTTGTTTTTGTTATGGTTGATATTAAGTGAAACTACATTCCAATATTGATACCTCCTTTCCTTCCCTAGAATACTAACACACATTAGCTCAATTAATATTATCATCTCAACTAATTCTTTTGGTGAAGACAAATTCACATGGCACTATGTAGGCTAATTCACTTGAACTAGCCACCAAATATATAGAGCTTCACTACGTGATTCTACTAATAAGCATGCATGATAACGCCAATAGGTAAGGGGAATGGGGATGCTGGAATAGAAATGAGGCACATGAAACATTTTCAATTTCTCAAGATGGGTGTTAATGTCATACTCTGAGAGGTGCTCAGAGCTTCCACGTTCTCAAAAAGAGTGATTAACAAAATCAAGTCCTCAAATACCTAGGAATAAATCTAACAAAAAATGTGTAAGATCTGTAGGTTAAAAACCAAAGAAATATTATTGGGAGAACATAAAAAGACAAATGAAGGGAAATACCATGATCATAGACTGGAAGATTCAATATTGTATGTAAAGACATCAATTCTACCCAAACTTATCTTCAGATTCAATATAACGCCAATCAATATCCCAGCAGATTTTTCTGTGGAATCTGACAAGCTAACTGTCAAGTTTACATGGAAATAAAAGAGCCATGGAAATCTTGAAGAACATAAAATTGATAAACTTATTTTGCTAGATATCAAGATTTACTAGAAAGCTATAGCAATTAAGACAAATAGAATAATGGAATTAGAGGGAGCCCAGAAACCCACATATATGATCAACTGATTTATGACTAAGGTGATACGGCAATGTAATAGGGAATGGGTATCTTTTCTATAAATGACTATGTCCAATGAATACCATGGGAAAAATGAGAACCTTGATCTTTATCTCACACCATATATAAAAATCAATTCCAGAAGAACTATAGATTTAAATGTAAAAGATAAAACAATAAAAGTTTCCTGAAGAAAACTTCAGAGAATGTATTAATGACCTTGAGGTAGATGAAGATTTCTTAGGACACATAAAGCACTAATCATAAGTGGGGGAAAAAAACCTTATATTAGGTTAAACTTAAGAACTTCTAGTCATCAAAGACACTCAAGAGTGAAAAGGCAAGCCACTGAGTGAGAGCAAGTATTTGCAATACATATAGCTGACAAGATTCTTATCCACAATACATAAAGAACTCCAACAAATTAGAAAAAAAGCCCAATAGGAAAATGGGCAG
The DNA here is from genome assembly GCF_020826845.1 of Diceros bicornis minor. Taxonomy (NCBI): domain Eukaryota; kingdom Metazoa; phylum Chordata; class Mammalia; order Perissodactyla; family Rhinocerotidae; genus Diceros; species Diceros bicornis. Next base: position 15,565,563 of record NC_080742.1, on the reverse strand, counting down.
AAGAGTAGACCAGGTACTTTTACAAAAGAGGATATCCAACTGGACAATAATTATATAAAAAGGTGCTTGACCTCCTTAGTCATCAGAGAAATGCAATTTAAAACCATAATGAGATACTACTATTATACAGCCAATAGAATGGCTAAAATGAAAAAGATAGACACTGTTAAGTGTGGCCAGGATGTGGAACACTGCTGGTGGGAATGTAAATTGGTAGAATAACTTTGGAAAACCTGCAGTACCTAGTAAAGCTTAACATTTGCATACCTCTTGACCCTGAAATTCCAATCTTACATATAGTATATACCCAACAGAAACAAATACATATGCTCACCAAAACACATATACAAAAATAGCATCTCTGCCGCAATAGCCCCAAACTGGAAACAATTCAAATATCCATCCACAGTAAACAGAATAAATAAATTGTGGTATAGTCATACAATGGAATACCATATAGCAATGAGAAAATAAACTGTTACTACACACAAGATGGATGAATTTTAGAAACATAATGCTGAAGGAAAGAAGCCACACATAACAATGTGCATACTATTTCATTCTATATATAAAAGTTCAAAAACAGGTAAAATTTATCTGTGGTGTTCAAAGTCAGAAGAGGAGTTACCTGGGTGTCTGTGTATGTATGAGGGGGCAGTGTAGTGATAAAGAGAGGCCTGGGAAGGGCTCTGGCTACTAGTAATATTATTTTTTTAAATCATGGTTTGTTTACTTTGCAAAGATTCATCAAGCTACATATTTATAATATGTGCATTCTGTGTACATGTTATACTTTAATAAAAAGCTTATTTAAATAAATCAGTTTTTGAAAAGCTTTGAAAAGTTTTTTAAAAAATTTAAAAATTAAAATACAACTACCATATAATCCAGCATTTCCACTTCTGGGTATCTATCCAAAGGAAATGAAATCACTATCTCAAAAAGATATCTGCACCCCATGTTCACTGCAGCACTATTTACAATAGCCAAGACATAGAAAGAGAAACAACCTAAGTGCCCCTTGATGGAATAATGGATAAAGGAACTGTGGTATGTCTATGTATACACATACACAACCACTGCAATACTAGTCAGCCATGAAAAAAGAAGGAAATCCTGTCATTTGAGACAACATGGATGGACCCTGAGGGCATTATACCAAGTGAAATACTCAGAGAAAGACAAGTACTATATGATCTCATTTATATGTGGAATCTTAAACAAACAAACAAACCTGAATTGACAGATACAAAGAACAGATTGATGGTTGGAGGCTGGTGAATGCAGAGGGAGATATGGGTGAAGGTGGTCAAAAGGTACAAACTTCCAGTTACAGGATAAATAAGTCATGGGGATGTAATGTTCAGCATAGTGACTATAGTTAATTCTGTATCTGTATATTTGAAAGTTTCTAAGAGAGTAGAGCTCAGAAGTTCTCATCACAAGGAAAAAAAACTGCACTCTGTGTCGTGATGGATGTTAACTAAACTTATTGTGGTAATCATTTCACAATAGATAAATATAACAAAGCATTATGTGTACATCTAAAACTAATACAATGTTATATGTCAATTATCTCAACAAAAAAAAACCTCAATTGAAAAAAAAAGAAAGGGGTGGGCTTGCCCCGTGGTGTAGCAGTTAAGTGCGCGCGCTCCGATGCTGGCAGCCTGGGTTCGGATCCCAGGCATGCACTGATGCACCGCTTGTCAGGCCATGCTGTGGCGGAGTCCCATATAAAGTGGAGGAAGATGGGCACAGATGTTAGCCCAGGACCAGTCTTCCTCAGCAGAAAAAGAGGAGGATTGGCGTCGATGTTAGCTCAGGGCTGATCTTCCTCACAAAAAAAAGAAAGAAAGAAAGAAAATCTCATAACCATTAAGCAGTTACTTTCCATTTCCCTTTTCCTCCAGCCCCTGGCAACCACCAATCTGCTTTCTGTTTCTATGGATTTACCTATTCTGGATATTTAATATATATGGAATCATACAATATGTGATCTTTTATGACTGGCTGCTTTCACTTAGCATAATGTTTTCAAGGTTCATCCACACTGTAGCATATATCAGTATTTCATTGCTTCTTATAGGTGAATAATATTCCATTGTGTGTATATACCACAATTTAGTCAACTCCTTATCCATATGTAAAGTATTGGTGGTAATTTTTGATCTTCCGTACTTGCTGTACTCCCTATCATCAATTAACATACTCTTAAGAGTCCTCATTCAGAAGTCAGTCATTGCCTAGTGAACAAAATGGAAAGCTGTTGTGATGTTGCACTAAGTCAGTATAACAACTCTCTTTGTATAACCTGTTACATTCTACAAAGCATTTCTAACAACAACGCTGTGAACTGAGTACTATTATCATTATCTTTATTTCATAGGTAAGGAAACTGAGACGTAAAGAGCTTAAGTAGCTGTCTAGTGTCACAGCTGGTAAACGGCAGAACTAGGACTAGACTCCTTCCCTTTCCATTCACCCCATATCAGAGTTCATCCAGCTACCCTCACTAACCCAGTCACAGCTCACTACATTGACTATAAAATATTTCGAAAAATTACATTTGGGAGAAAGGTTCTCACATTCAGAACAACAAAAGCCTCAAGGTTCAACTGGTTTAGCTCTAAATATATGTTTGTAAGTCACTCCTTGTAATTCATAAAGCATTTTCCCAAATAAAAAATTATATAAATGGTTTAAAAAAATCACTTCCTGAAAGGACACCACAAACTAGGTTCAGAGATAGAAATTTTACTGGGAAGTCAAGAAACTAGAAACAAAATTAAGCTACAATAAGTATGCTCAGGGGCTGGCCCAGTGGCGCAAGCAGTTAAGTGCCTCACCCTGCTTTGGCGGCCCAGGGTTTGCCGGTGTGGATCCTGGGCGCGCACCGAGCACTGCTTGTCAAGCCATGCTGTGGCAGCGTCCCATATAAAGTAGAGGAAGATGGGCATGGATTTTAGCCCAGGGCCAGTCTTCCTCAGCAAAAAAGAGGAGGATTGGCATCGGATGTTAGCTCAGGGCTGAGCCTCCTCACAAAACAATAAAAATAAAAATAAAAAATATGTATGCTCATTTTTCTTCTACTACTCTCTTTGGAATCCCATGCACTTTCATTAAAGCCAGCGCATAAGGATGAACCCAAGGCTACCTTTCAGTCTGCAGAAAACAACTTCTCAGTGTCCTAGGCATTTAAAAAAACAAGCAGAGGAATGACATCAGCATCGTGGTGGAGTGAGCTCTTCCTTTAGACTCTCCCCTCTAAGATACAACAAAAAAGACATTCATAAACCAACAGAGGACATCCACACAACAATAAATGTCTGCGAGACCCACAGAGCCATACATCTGAAGGTGGAGGTGCTGAACCCTCCGGGAGGCAGCGGAAAGAGGTAGGGGGAGATCCTCTCCCTCCTCCAACTGCAGCGACCTAAAGCGTGGGACCACACGGCTCTGAGAGGAGGCACGGAGGAAGCAGTCCTCCACGGGAAAAGCTTTGCTCTCTGAGTTGCCTCCCAGCCTGTGGGAAGCTCCACACGGAGGAGGCTAAGCAATTGCAGGGGCGTATTCAAGAAGCCGAGCAGCCCAGGAGGGCAGATAGTGACAGCAAAGCGGGAGCGCCCCTGGGATCACATGCGAAAGAAAGCGCCCCTCCTCCTGCCTGGTGCACCAGCTCCACCAGTTGGCCAGAGCACGGGACCCTCGCCAGAGCACCAGCACATACAGTGTGTAAAGCAGCGACGGCCAGCAGGCAAACGCAGATGGGCTCTGTCAGCATAGCTTCCAAAGGTCAGGGGCAGCTGCCAGGGATTGCAGCAGGCTCAGAATACACAGCTCCTGCCCACCACCCAGTGGCAGTGGGTGGAACCTGCGACCAGACACTTCCACTATGCGAAGGCACAAATCCACCCCATCAAATAGTATGAAGAGGTATATTAATACGCCAGACCAGAAGGAAAATGACAAGCACTCCAAAATCAATCCTGAAGGCACAGAAATTTACAATCTAAATGACAGAGAATTCAAAATAGCTATCAAAAAAGCTCAACGAGTTACATGAAAACTCAGAAAGACAGTTCAATGAAATCAAGAATAAAATTAATGAACAGAGGGAATTCTTCACAGAAGAGATTGAAACTATGAAGAAAAACCCATCAGAAACGTTGGAGATGAAAAACACAATGAATGAGATAAGGAAAAACATGCAATCCTTGAATAACAGAGCTGATATTATGGAGGACAGAATTAGCAATTTAGAGGACAGAAATACAGAATTGCTTCAGATGGAGGCAGAGAGAGAACTCAGACTAAAAAGAAATGAAGGAATTCTCCGAGAAATATCCAACAATTAGGAAATGTAATATAAGGATTATAGGTATTCCAGACGGAGAAGAGAGGGAGAAAGGAGCACAGAGCTTGTTCAAAGAAATAATAGCTGAGAATTTCCCCAACCTGGGGAAGGAGCTAGAATTACAAGTAAAAGAAGCTAACAGAACTCCTAAGTACATCAAAGTAAAAAAGACCTTCTCCAAGGCATATATTAGTAAATCTGGCAAAAGTCAATGACAAAAAATATTAAGGGCAGCAAGGCAGAAGAAAATAACCTACAAAGGAACCCCTATCAGGCTTTCAGCATATCTCTCAGCAGAAACCTTACAGGCTAGGAGAGAGTGGAAAGATATATTCAAAATTCTGAAAGACAAAAACTTTTAGCCAAGAATACTCTATCCAGCCAAAATATCCTTCAGACATAATTTTATTTCTGGAGAAATAAAAACTTTCCAAGATAAACAAAAGCTGAGGGAGTCCATCACCACAAGACCCCCTCCTACAAGAAATGATCAAGAAGGCACTCATACCTGAAAAAAAAAAAAAAGAAAGGGTTTACAGAGCCTTGAGCAAGGACATAAATAGGCAGACAAAATCAGAAAATTGCAGCTCTCTCACAACAGGTTAGCAAACAATTATATCATTGAAGATAAATTGAAGGAAAACATAAAAAATAAATATAATCACTGCATTTTAATCACAAACTCACAAAACAAAACAGAATAAGTTGTGACAATAACTTAGACGGGGAAGAGGAAATGGATAGAACCTTCTTAGACTAAGGAAATAAGAGGCTATCAGAAAATGGACTATCTCATCTACAAGATCTTTTATACAAACCTCATGTTAACCACTAAACAAAAAATCAGAACAGAGACACAAATGATAAATAAAGAGAAAACTGAGAAAACCACCATAGAGAACCACCAAACTGAACTGGCAGTCCAAAATACATGGGACAAAAAACAAGGGAAATACAGCACAACCAGAAAACAAGTGATAAAATGGCAGCATTAAACCCTCATATATCAATAAACACTCTAAATGTAAATGTATTGAATTCTCCAATCAAAAGACACAGAGTGCTGCACAGATTAAAAAACAAGACCCAACAATATGCAGCCTCCAGAAAACACATCTCAGCTCTAAAGACAAGCAAAGGCTCAGAGTGAAGGGATGGAAGACAATAGTCCAAGCTAATGGCAAACAAAAGAAAGCAGGTGTTGCCATACTTATATCAGACAAAGTAGACTTCAAGATAAAAAAGGCAATGAGAGACAAAGAGGGGCAGTATATAATGATAAAAAGGACACTCTACCAAGAGAACATAACACTTATAAATATATATGCACCTAACACAGGAGCACTAAAGTACATAAAGCAACTATTAACAGACCTACAAGGAGATATTAATAGCAACACAATAATAGTAGGGGACCTTAACACCCCAATCACATCAATGGATAGATCATCCAGACAGAAAGTCAACAAGGAAATAGTGGAATTAAACAAAAAACTAGACCAGATGGACTTAATAGATATATATAGAACACTCCATCCAAAAACAGCAGAATACCCATTCTTCTCAAGTGCACATGCAACATTCTCAAAGACAGACCATATGTTGGGAAACAAGGCAAACCTCAATAAATTTAAGAAAACTGAAATCATATCAAGCATCTTTTCCAACCATAATGCTATGAAACTAGAAATCAACCGTAAGAAAAAAGCTGGAAAAGTGACAAATATGTGCAGACTAAACAACATGCTACTGAACAACAAATGGATCATTGAAGAAATTAAAGGAGAAATCAAAACATGTCTGGAGACAAATGAAAATGAAAATACACCATACCAACTCATATGGGATGCAGCAAAAGCAGTCCTAAGAGGGAAATTCACAGCAATACAGGCCCACATTAATAACCAAGAAAAATCTCAAATAAGCAATCTTAAACTACACCTAACAAAACTAGAAAAAGAAGAACAAACAAAGCCCAAAAGTTACCAGGAGGGAAATAATAAAAATTAGAGCAGAAATAAATGAAATTGAAACAAAAAAAAAACCAGTAGAAAGGATCAATGAAACTAAGAGCTGGTTCTTTGAGAAGATAAACAAGCCCTTAACCAGACTAAGAAAAAAAGAAAGAAGGCTCAAATAACTAAAATAAGAAACAAAAGAGGAAAAATTACAACAGATACCACAGATATATGAAGGATAATAAGAGAATACTATGAAAAAACTATATGCCAACAAATTGGACAACCTGGAAGAAATGGATAAATTCTTAGACTCATACAACCTCCCAAAACTGAACCAAGAAGAAACAGAGAATCTGAATAGACCAATCACAAGTAAAGAGATAGAAAGAGTAATCAAAAACCTCCCCCAAAATAAAAGTCCAGGACCAGATGGCTTCTCTGCAGAATTCTGCCAAACATTCCAAGAAGATTTAATACCCATCCTTCTCTAGCTATTCCAAAAAACTGAAGAAGATGGAACACTTCCTAACACATTCTACAGAGCTAACATCACCCTGTCCCAAAGCCAGACAAGGACAACACAAAGAAGGAAAATTACAGGCCCATATCACTGATGAACATAGATGCAAAAATCCTCAACAAAATATTGGCAAACTGAATACAGCAATACACTTAAAGTATCATACACCACGGGCCGGCTTAGTGGTGTAGTGGTTGGGTTCATGCACTCGGCTTTGGCGGCCTGGGGTTCGCAGGTTTGGATCCTGGGTGCGACCTATGCACCGCTTATCAAGCCATGCTGTGGCAGGCATTCCACGTATAAAGTAGAGGAAGATGCGCACGGATGTTAGCCCAGGGCCAATATTCCTCAGCAAAACAGGGAAGAATTAGCAAAGATGTTAGCTCAGGGCTAATCATCCTCACCGAAAAAAAAAAGTATCATACACCATGATCAAGAAGGATTTATACCAGGAACACAGGGATGGTTCAACATCTGCAAATCAATCAATGAGAAATGCCACATTAACAAAATGAGGAATAAAAATCACATGATCATCTCAATAGACACAGAGAAAGCATTTGACAAGATCCAACATCCATTTATGATAAAAACTTTCAATAAAATGGGTACAGAAGGAAAGTGCCTCAACATAAGGCCATATATGACAAACCCACAGCCAACATCATACTCAACAGGGAAAAACTGAAAGCCATCCCTCTGAGAACAGGAATAAGACAAGGGTGCCCAGTCTTGCCACTCTTATTCAACACAGTACTGGAGGTTTTGGCCAGAGCAATTAGGCAAGAAAAAGACATAAAGGTATCCTAATTGGCAAGGAAGAAGTGAAACTCTAACTGTTTACAGATGACATGATTTTATATATAGAAAACCCTACAGAATCCATCGGAAAACTATTAGAAATAATGAACATCTACAGCAAAGTTGCAGAGTACAAAATCAGTTGCATTTCTATACTCTAATAACAAACTAACAGAAAGACAACTCAAGAATACAATTCCATTTACAATTGCAACAAAAAGAATAAAATATCTAGGAATAAATTTAACCAAGGAGGTGAAAGACCTATACAATGAAAACTATAAGACATTATTGAAAGAAACTGATGATGACATAAAGAAAGGGAAAGATATTCCATGCACTTGGATTTGCAGAATAAACATAGGTAAAATGTCCATACTACCTAAAGCAATCTACACATTCAATGCAATCCCAATCAGAATCCCAATGACATTGTTCATGGAAATAGAACAAAGAATCCTAAAATTCATATGAGGCAACAAAAGACCCCGAATAGCTAAAGCAATCCTGAGAAAAAAGAACAAAGCTGGAGACATCACAATCCCTGACTTCAAAATATACTACAAAGCTATAGTAATCAAAACAGCATGGTAATGGCACAAAAACAGACACACAAATCAATGGAACAGAATTGAAAGCCCAGAAATAAAACCACACATCTACACACAGCTAATCTTTGACAAAGGAGCTAAGAACATACAACAGAGAAAGGAAAGTCTCTTCAATAAACGGTGTTGGGAAAACTGGACAGCCACATGCAAAAGAATGAAAGGAGATCATTATCTTTTGCCATACACAAAAATTAACTCAAAATGGATTAAAGACTTGAAGGTAAGATGTGAAACCATAAAACTCCTAGAAGAAAATATAGGCAGTACACTCTGACATCAGCTTTAGAAGGATCTTTTCGAATACCATGTCTACTCAGGCAAGGGAAACAAAAGAAAAAATAAACAAATGGGACTTCATCAGACTAAAGAGCTTCTGTAAGCCAACGGAAACAAGGAACAAACGAAAAGACAACTCACCAACTGGGAGAAAATATTTGCAAATCATATCTCTGACAAGGGGTTAATCTCCAAAATATATAAAGAACTCGCACAACTGAACAACAAAAGCAAACAACCCAATCAAAGAATGGGCAGAGGATACGAACAGACATTTTTCCAAAGAAGATATACAGGTGGCCAACAGGCACATGAAAAGATGTTCAACATCACTAATCATCAGGGAAATACAAATCAAAACCACACTAAGATAACATCTTACACCCATTAGAATGGCTATAATCACCAAGACAGAAAATAACAAACGTTGGAGAGAATGTGGAGAAAAGGGAACCCTCATACACTGCTGGTGGGAATGCAAACTCATGCAGCCACTACGGAAAACAGTATGGAGATTTCTCAAAAAATTAAAAATAGAAATACCATGCAACCCAGCTATCCCACTAGGTATTTATCCAAAGAACTTGAAATCAACAATTCAAAGAGACTTACGCACCCCTATGTTCACTGCAACATTATTCACAATAGCCAAGACATGGAAGCAACCCAAGTGCCCATCGACTGATGAATGGATAAAGAAGATGTGGTATATATTTACAAGGGAATACTACTCAGCCATAAAAATGACAAAATCATCCCATTTGCAACAACATGGATGGACCTTGAGGGATTATGTTAAGTGAAATAAGCCAGACAGAGAAATACAAACACCGTATGACTTCACTCATATATGGAAGATCAAATAACACATGGACAAAGAGAACAGGTTAGTGGTTACCAAAGGGGAAGGGAGTTGGGGGGGGGGGTTGGGGCAGAGGGGTCATAAGGGGGAAAGGGGCACATATATATATATGGTGAGGGACTAATAATAATGTATAAAATAATAATTTTACAATTTATAAACCATTATGCCATCAATAAAAAAAAAATACAAACAAAGTAAGAATCCAGTGTGGAGGAAATATCAAATAAGCAGTCAGGGCAGCTTTTCACTAGATATTCTTCCCCACACTATAGAAATGACTGGATCTGGAGGATCTTAGGTTAAAGGAACATGGACCTTGCATGGGTATCTTCCTGCTATTAAGTCTAAAGCTAAAGAGGTAAAAGCAGTCCTTGCACCTGACAGATCACACAGATATGGGGCCAAAACCATAGCTGGTAACAAAGAAGACACATCTGCCTACAGTTTCCTCTGTGCCATATGAATTACCCAAGAACTCTGAATAGGTGGTGGCACTAGGGTAAGTAAGGACTTGAGACCCACAACCTAGTCACTTGCTGACATAATTAATGAGTCCCAGCATCTCGTTTTATTTAATAACAAAAGCACAGTTTTCATGTTGTACTTAGTATATAGTTATGAAAATTCTTACCATTTAATAAAATATTAATAATTCCTAACCTTAAAAGCTATTTGAAAAGCAAGTGTTAAGCATTATGACATTTAAAAGATTACTGAAATAAATTTGCATAGTATGGCAGCAAGAAAGTTTGTGATATAATAGAAATAAAAGGCATTGGAAGTCAAGAGGCCTAGCATAAAACCTGGCATTTAGCAGATATATAATAAATGACAAACGAATGATCTAGCACTGAAGGTCTTTAGGCAAGTTATTTCTTCTCTCACTGTATCTGTTTCCACACTGCTAAAACTACACTGTAATGAGGATTAAATGAGTTATTACATATAAAGAGCTTAGAGCAGCTCTTGGCACAGTCAGTACTCAACAAATAGCAGACACTATTACTAGATGCCAGTTTGGCTCTACCACTAAACTCCTGTAATCTCAGACAAGTTGCTAACCATTCTGGAATTCTATAAAATGACAGGGCTAGTAACAGATGCTCTATAGATCCCTTTCAGGTGTGAAATATAAATTCTGATTCTCAGACGTGTTACATTAGAGAATAATTCCACACACATTAAAACTTTAAATATTATCTTATTTTCCAGACTACAATATATTACAGAATATACACCAAACATACTGTGGGGTGTGGGGGGGGTTTGATATGTGTGGATGATTGGACATCCAGATTATCATTTCACATTGAACACATAACAAAAAAATATACTCAGAATAAGTAAAAGAGTCCTGGATGAAGATTAAGGAGATTTTGTTCTATTCCTGGCACTGCTGCCAACCTTAAAACAGTAAGTTACTCCTGTCTATGTTTATATGCTTATCTGTAAGTTGAGAAAGGTTGGGATAGATGATCACTAAGATCCTTTTGAGACTTTCTTTACTTTTTTCCTCCTTCCAAACTAGAATGATGTCAATTATTACTCAGAAAACAGGAAACTTGAGCACCAATAAATGTGAAAGTTGGCTGATCTCCTGGCCTCCGTAGTCCCTGATCTGAGAGTGGGTGACAACGGCACTGGCCTTTTACATGGGCCCATGTTCACCTTCAAGAGCCAGAAAACTTGATTCTGCCTCTGCTTTCTAAAATAATATATAGTCTATACCATAGAGAAGGGTAGGAAATGGAAATCAGCTCAATATATGCACTGATCCGCTAATTTTCTCACATAATCACAATTAACTGATAATTCCTTTGTTCCGCGATATATTTTCTGGCCAACATTTATTTAGCACCTCCTATGTGATGCATTCAGTGCTAAGCACTTTTAAGACATTATCACATAAAGCAAGAAGACAATTTTAGATGATTTTCAGGTGAGAGAACTATTGTAAGGACTGGAAAATACACAGTTAAATTCATTTCATTCGTTTCATTTCCAAGATAAAGTCTTGCAAAAAAGGACAACAGAATCTTAATTATTTCATTAATTATCTTTAAGAAAAAACAGGTAAGTAGAAACTGAAATTTAAACTCTGATGTTCACATCAAGAAAGTAATGTATTCTTCATATTCTCAAGAGGTTTAATTACATTCTTACCTTTTTATTTCAAACCTATAGCAAAATGAAAAAGAACAGAAACTTGTCTAATACAAATAAATAAAATTTAAAAAAATAAAAACTCTTACCTGAGCATGAAAATTGGACATAGTCGTTGTCTCTATATCTTTCTTTCCCAATATCTCCATTTTCACTGGCGAATTGGGAAAATTAAATGAAAAGTAGTCTAAAAAGTCAGGTAAGTAAGTAGCTGCCCCATGAACAATACCCATTACATAGAAAGCCGCAGAGTTTTCATTTTCACTGAACACCAGACCCACAAATTCTTCTGCGAACCTCTCCATCTCCACAGGAGACAGGTGGGAGAGCTCACTACTGTAGGCGTGGATAACGGATGCACCTCCATTAGGCTGGTGCTCAATATGAATGAGCCGTTTGAACTCCAAAGTATCCAACCTTCTAAGGTTATTCTGAACCCGTGGCTCCTTTAATGAGACAAATGGAAACTCACTGTTCTCTGGAGTTTTGGAATCATAGTTCTTGGTATCCAAATTCTTTCCACGGTAATCCTTTACGTTATCACTTAAGATGCCTTTGGCTTCTTGATCTTCAACATCAGAGAGCAATCCTGAGCAGATGGTTTGAATAGATTTGCTATACATTTTCGGACGCTTCCGTTTTTCATTCTCTTTGTGTTTCTTTTTCTTTTTCTTCTTTACCTTTTTAATTTGTAAGTCTTCAACATTTGTTTTTGGTTTCTCCTTCCCACCTGTTGGGAAAAATTTGTTTTTGAAACTCCATATTTTAGTTACTTAAAAATCATGCTTTAGGAACTGTTTTATAATAAATAAGCAATATTTATTAAACCTAACCACAGAATTAGGTTTATATTTGAGACTCGTTTCACAGTATTGAGAATCATAATTTAGTCAGTCTCTATCCCTCTCTCCACATGTGCACACACACATATACACACACACACAGGAAGGCTTAACAAAGTTACATCTATAGTGCATAGTACCATTCTGACATGTAGCAGATGCTCAGGGTTTACTGAAGTAATGAAATGAGTGAATGTTTGAGAAAGCATAATGTTCAAATTTTAAATGTAGAAAACCATAAATAGAAAGTTTAACAAAGGTCAATATGAATAATGCACTCTAGATGTTTCCCACTGATATGTATCATCATTTTTACTTTAAGTTCATAAAAATTGCATATAGGTGTCAAAATTTATAAATCATAAAGGGAGAAAAATACTTGCATAGTATAACAGCAACAAATACAGAAATTCCTTAGCTTTCTACCGTACCTCCTTCTTAGTAAACTACTCTTGCATCTGAAATGGGCTATTTTTGGTCCACCAGAGTTTACAAAGTTCCAATGAAGACCCAATAAGGTACCATAAAGGAGATGACAAAATTAGAATCATTTCTCACATCCTAAGCACAAATGATATCCATGTACTGGTAAAAAGACAAATAAAATTAAAAGAAAAAGACATGGGGCATTAGAAGCTTATATATTGAGCTTCTGTACCCAAAGGCAAGTAGACTCTGAGCTCAGAAATTTAGAACTCCAAAGAATAAAAGATTAATCCATAGAAGCTATTCAGCTGTAGAATCTAAGCATACAAATAAACACTTAATGTTATCACAATATATTTATTTCTCTACAATAAGAAAAATAGAAAAAAATAAACATCCTCATAAGAAAATATTACGCTTCCTAAGATAATATGAAAAAGCCATTAAGCTAACAGTTGAGAAAAGAAGGCATTCACTGTTTCCACCTGTTATTTCACATTTATAGATAACCTGTCATAAATTAAATCTTCCCAACCTGCTTCTTTACCTAAAATTTTCCATCTTCACATATCTTTTATTCCTTTCTGTCCCCAGTGAGTGAGATGTCCCGCCCCGCCTACTTTCCAAAAATAAGTCCCTGCCACCAACTCCAAAAACTCTGGCTTAACAGTTCCCTCTCCTCTTTTGACTAGGAAACTTCTTGTAAAGAACCATCTATCCCCAGTGCCTTCCTTTTATTACCTTACTATTCTCTTCCCTTCCTTAAATTCTGGGTCTGCTTCCAGTCTACTCAAATTTTCCCAGAATATTCAAATATCAAATCCAACGATACTCTCTCAAATCATTCTTCCTGATGTCTCCAAAATTTGACAGAATTATCCAGCTCATCCCTGGTTACTTTTTACTTCCTTGATACTACTGCCTTAATTTTTGGCCTAACAGCCTCATGACTGTCTCTCATCCTGAATGCTGGAGCCATATTACTCTTTCTATAAAGTTTTATATATTTTTTGGATCATATTCATCCCTTGACTCAACTGCTTTCAAGGATTCTCAATGTCTACCAAATAAAATATAACCTCCTCAGTCTGGAATCCAGAGACAATGCCCTCAAGTACCTCATGCTCTTGTCACTCTGCACTTTTATAATTTCTTATAAAACATACCTAGTCCTACCTTATTTCTTTTTTTTTTTTATTTTTTTCCCCCAAAGCCCCAGTAGATAGTTGTATGTCATAGATGCACATCCTTCTAGTTGCTGTACGTGGGACACGGCTCAGCATGGCCGGAGAAGCGGAGAGTCGGTGCGCGCCCGGGCCACCAGCAGCGGAGCGCGCACACTTAACCACTAAGCCACGGGGTCGGCCCGCCTACCTTATTTTTCTACTACTGACAAAGGAATTTCCTCTCCCTAAAATATCCTTGCCTTGCCTAGTACTTACTACTGAACTCTTTCTTACCCATCCTTTAAAGACAACTCTTACGCCATTTCCTTCATTTTGCTTCCCCTCGTCTCTCTAGTTGGAGAGACTTCACTTCACTCTAAATTCATATAAAGTTATTATATATTATATACATACGAATATATGATATAGTCATATAAAATTATTTTTCCACTCATAGGATGCCTGTATATCATATTGTTCTTCAGGACACCATATGAGTGAAACAAATAGCTTTTATATGAATCCATGTGAAATGATACTTTTTGTTTCTCAATCATTGTATCTCTCATGAGAGATACAATGACATCTAGTACATTGCTACAGAAGAACATTTAATGAATCTATGAATGAAAAGATTTCTCTCACCAACAGACTACCAGAGGTTTATAGGTTTTTCCCTTCTCTTCCTTTCTGTCAAAGTTTTCACCACATGAATACTACTAAATCCTAACTCTGGAAACAAGGACCACAAAAATTCTCTCAAGTTAACAGAAATCCTAAAAAAGGGAAGTATAACGTTAATAATAAACTATGACTTCTAAAAATTCATAACTATGCAATGAAGACTAAATTGGTACCATCATGAAAAGCAAAAATAAAAACCTGTCAACACTGTTGATTATACAGGTTTGTGAAGTCATAAAATGCAAAGTGTTAATTCTCTTTAAGAAGAGAATTACATATAAGTAGTCTACATGTAAGTAGTTAAGAAATATATTAACAAATTCATACTTGCTATCTAGGTATGAACTATCAAAACATCAGAGTCAGGTTAGTATCTTAAGAACAAAATTAATAATGAAAAAAATTAAAACAGAGGGTTAATCAAAATGAAAGACAAGAGAAGTTTATATATGTAAGCAAAATTCAAATGAGTCAAGGAAAAAAGACAGTAGTAAATTAAAAAACAGAACTTAAAAAAGTTTAAAGGGCCTAAGTATAATTAATAACTAAACAGAAAATACATGTAAAATTGCACAAATTAAATGGTTTGCTGGGGGCCGGCCCAGTGGTGTAGTGGTTAAGTTCACCATGCTCTGCTTGGGTGGCCCAGGTTCGCGGGTTCAGATCCCAGGCACGGAACTACACCACTCATCAAGCCATGATATGGCAGCATCCCACATACAAAATAGAGGAAAACTGGCACAGATGTTAGCTCAGGGCCAATCTTCCTCAAGCAAAAAGAGTAAGATTGGCAACAGATGTTAGCTAAGGGCCAATCTTCCTCACCAAAGAAAGAAAACAAAAAAGTTTGCTAGAATCAACAGAATTTCATTTGAATGAAAACATGAGCTTAATATCCTGTTACATTTACACCTAACACATTTTAAAAAGTTAAAAATAGAAAATATCCAGTCATTAGAATATATGTCAGTTGGGCGCCGTTCCTGTGGTGTAGTGGTTAAAAGTTTGGCGCATTCTGCTTCAGCGGCCCAGGTTCCCAGGTTCGGATCCTGGGCACAGACCTACACCACTCGTCAGCCTTGCTGTGGCAGTGACCCACATACAAAATAGAGGAAGACTGGCACAGATGTTAACTCAGGGCTAATCTTCCTCAAGCAAAAAAAGAGGAAGATTGGCAACAGATGTTAGCTAAGGGCGAACCTTCCTCAGCAAAAAAAAAAAAGAATATATGTTACCTGGAAATAAAATAGGCACAACAGTCTACTTCCTAGTCATGAGAATAGATGAAAATAGTAGCAGTATAATAGTCAGAAACTGAAAAATACAAATTAAGTCAGTCGGTCAAGAGATTCTCATATTGAACATCAAGGAATTAAATTCCCACGACAAACCACTCTGTAATTAAATACTAAAGTGAGCACAGTGTGCAGTAAAGAGTTAATATAACATGCCTGAGACTGTTATCCTTAGAAAGGCCTGCTTACAAGGTTAGCCCATGGCTGACATCTGAGAACTTGTATTTTGGGAATGTTCCCACCATTCCCTGATAAGAGTGGTTCACTGTGCCTAAACTGTTTGTGCAAACAATATGGTTTATGTTGAATGCCTGTTTTCCTTCTGGGAGTGTGGAATTTTGGTATGTGCTAGACACAGGGTGCCTATGTGACCAGCCCCCAGAAGAAACCCTGGGCATCAAGTCTTCAACTGTTTCACATGTGTTGTCACAATTCACTGCTGTTAGAATTAAATTCATCCTGTGTGACTCCACCAGGAAAAGACTTTTGGAAACCTGTGCCTGGTTTCCTCCAGACATTGCCCCATGTGCCTTTTCTCTTTACTGATTTTACTTTGTGTCCTCCACTATAATAAACCATAGCCGTGAGTACAACTAAATGCTGAGTTCTGTGAGTTCTCCTAGCAAATCATCAAACCTGGGGGTAGTCTTGGGGACCCCTGAGGGACACAGGTAAAATGCATTATTTACGTTTAAAGCAAACAGAGGCACTAGCATTCACTAGACAGATTTTTAAAGTTCCATATAATCTCTCACTCATTTCCTGTCTTGGAATGCTATACGAAATGCAATAGATGTATATGTAGGAAATTTTAAAATGCTTTAAGAAAATAAGACCATTTTGAATATTAATATTCTTTTCTTATCCTAAAAAGTATTTCAAGTACACATTACTCTAAATCCATAATTCTTCAGTCCAATAAATCAGACCTGTAGTTTGTTTTGTTTTTTTTTTGTGAGGAAGATCAGCCCTGAGCTAACATCCATGCCAGTCCCTCCTCTTTTTGCTGAGGAAGACTGGCCCTGAGCTAACATCCATGCCGATCTTCCTCCACTTTATGTGGGACACCACCACAGCATGGCCTGACAAGCGGTGCGTTGGTGCGCGCCCGGGATCCAAACCCAGGCCACCAGCAGCGGAGCGCGTGCACTTAACTGCTATGCCACGGGGCGGCCCCAGACCTGTAGTTTTTTTAAAGGATCCTGATAAGTATTCATAACAGAAAGAATAGAATTGCTGTCTAGGTAATTTGGACCCTCAAAAAGTATAAATGTATAAGGTTGATGGGAAACCCTCCCCTCACAGATCGACAGACACACACATGCACAGAGAGCCAGAGGGAACGTATATCTGTAGTGATATTCAACTTGACACAGTTTTTCATGAAAACCCGGAGGAAACGACTCATGTGGAGTAAGACTTAGCATCTATTTTAGATGTTCAAGTGCCATCATCAAACAATCAATGCCTGTGTGTGCCATAGCTTGCAACATTAGCATTATCAGAAAGAGAAAATTATATGGAGAGAATAAAAGTTGAAGGCCAGAAAGAAAAATAGGCACACAGTTGTAAATAGCAGTACACTCCACCCACCAAACTGACTCTTGTTGCTCCAAGACACCAGTAACAAAGGATGCCTTTCCCTGATCATATGCTCACCTGGGAAATGGCCACACAAGCACAGCAAATTGTTTTTGCTGGATAATAACAATAGCTAACACTTAATGCTTACAACGAGACAGGCACTGTTTCCCAAATGAATCATGTTTTAATTCATTTAGTTATCTATATACTACCCATTGAGGAGAGGAGAGGAGATGGTTTGTTGTTGTTTTTTAATCACAAGAGTTAACCTTTTATACATGTTTACAGGAAAGATTCATATCCACTTATTGAATATCTGTGGGCCTGACACTGTACTTGGCACTTCACCCATACGTGACTTCATTTAATTAGGCTTACAGTCTAATTAGACAACACAGATAAAACACACCAGCAAAAGAAACAGAACAAAAGGACCACGAGGGCCGGCCCTGTGGCTTGGTGGTTAAGTGCGCGCGCTGCGATGCTGGTGGCCCGGGTTCGGATCCCGGGTGCGCATCGAGGCACCACTTCTCCGTTCATCCTGAGGCCGAGTCCCACATACCGCAACTAGAAGGATGTGCAGCTACGACATACAACTATCCACTGGGGCTTTGGGGGGAAAAAAAAATAAATAAATAAAATCTTTAAAAAAAAAAAAAAAAAGGACCACGAGCATTAACTAAGTAGCCATCAACTTAAGCTCTGAGATGTTTCTTCAAGGTCAAAAGAATTTTATAGAAAATAAATACTGTTTAAAGTGCCACCAAAGAACATCTGGAAACATGACAATGAATGAAATGAAAATTTAGAATCTAGCGCTCCATTTATCTTAAATAATATAAATTAACCTGTTATTTCATTGCGCATGCAGTGTTATGGTCTTTTCTCCCTTAGGTAGATATAAAGGCTTATCACCACATAAATCAATATGAAATTAATCAAAATCAATGTGTTCTGATCTGCAAATTAACTTGATAGGGCAGCTAATGAATTTGCTACCTAACAACCAAATGCCCTTGATTCTTCTTATCTTGCTATCTGAGCGAATTTAAGACTGTCCTTACTTCTATTCTACCACAAATTTTCTCTGAAAAAGTTCAGATTTATTGATAGGATTTGTCTTATTACCCAACCACCCAGGCCCATGCATAAACAGCAACTGAAAACAACTGTAACAATAGAGAAAAAACAGAAAACAAAAAGAGGATATTCTTAAGCATGCAAAAAACATACAGAAAAAGAGTACACTTTCTAATTTATCTCAGAGTAAAATGTTCCCTCTAAATCCCAGACTCTGATATGGTAATTACTGTCAAACACTTATAAGATCACTTCCTCCACCATTCCTATCATGCTAAAAATTGCTTTACCTTTTTATTTTAGATTATCTAAATATAGATAAAGATTAGTAATACAAACACAGAATTAGATAACCTATTTTAAAATAATTTAAGGAACTTAATAGTTTAATGAAACTTAACATTTCCCTTTATTTTTTTTTTTGTGAGGAAGATCAGCCCTGAGCTAACATCCATGCCAATCCTCCTCTTTTTTTGCTGAGGAAGACTGGCCCTGGGCTAACATCCGTGCCCATCTTCCTCCACTTTACATGGGACGCTGCCACAGCATGGCTTGACAAGCCGTGCATCAGTGCGTGCCTGGGATCTGAACCCGGGCCCCCAACAGCGGAGCGTGCGCACTTAACCGCTATGCTACAGAGCCGGCCCAACATTTACTATTTTTTAATGACTCACTAAATAAATACAAAAAAAACACGTTACTGTACAGACTGGAACTCCCCATTATTACATTAACTTTTTGTTTTCTGACCATTAATGTTTATTCTCATTCTCATTTATTCTCTCAGCAAAATTCAGCACCAAATAACATTTATTTTAATCACGAAGCCAATAAGTATACTAAACAATATAATATAACACGACTAAAATCACTGAATATAAACTTACTTTTCAGCAAAATCTTTACTTCTCCATTTTCTTTCTTGATCTCACTCATTACTTTATGCTTCTTTTTTTCTCTGTCTTTTTCTTTCTCTCTCTCTTTAATTTTGTCTTTTATTTTATCTGAAAGACAAAATAAAGGAAACATTTAAAACTATTTTACCATTTTATTTTTTCAATGAACTCTAGTGCAATTTCTAGAATTATAATACACCAAGAAAATCAGAACGAAAAACAAATTTACCTTTTTTTCTTTCTCTCAGGTTTTAGAAAATATTTCTAAATTTCCTTTCGTATATTGAACATGGAATACATAATACACACATCATTAACTCAAAATTTTTCATTATACATTTCACTCTAAAGATTATTCTTAACTTCATGTCAACCATAATATTAGACTAACTTCAAATCACTTAAAATAACTGGCTAACTTTAATAGACAGTAAACTACAGTGGGAAAAGTACTAGGTTTGAAGTTGGGCATATCTGAATTAGTAAAATAAAGACTGGAAAAATTACTCAATCTCAATTTCCTAATATGTAAAATGGTGGTTGATATCTTTCTCGTAGGTTACTATAAGGACTAAATGAAGAAATATAAAATGACTGACTACCCAGAGCCTATACATATAAGACTAGATCTTAGTTCCCTAACCCTTGCACCTTTTAAAAAGGATATGACTGATCTGGCTAGCTGGTGATACTATGATATTAAAATAAAGGTTATAAGAACTCTAGGAATCACTGATCTGCATTCTAAAAATTCAAAGTTGGAATTTACAAAATTATTTGATGTCCTATTCTTGTTTGTTCAGTCAAGCTTCTATGCATCCAGCAAAAGACAAAATGTAGAGGAGAATTTTAAAATAGTGACATAGTCCTTGCCCTCAAAAAAGCTTACTACTGATTACAAAGCCATCAGGCAAGCACACAAAAACTGTAAAATATCCTGTAACATAACAGAGATTATATAGTGTACATGCATACTGCATAATTTCTTAAAATCCCTCCTTACTCTCCTTTCTATAAATACTACCTTAACACAGGTCCTAATCTCTTAATGATTAGATTAGCACTGTCCAATAGAAATATAATGCTTACCACATATGTAAATTTAAATTTTCTAGGAGTCACATTAGAAACAAAAAGAAACAGTGAAATTAATTTTAATAATATATTTTACTTAACCAATATATCTAAAACATCATCATTTCAAAACGGAACCAATACTAAAAAAGTGAGATATTTTACATTCTTTTTTCCATAGTAAGATTTCAAAATCCAGCGTGTTATTTTACACTTACAGCATATCTTAATGCAAAGTAGCTCCATCTTAAGTGTTCAACAACTACATGAGACTAGTGGCTACCACACTGAACAACTCAGGTCTAGACTACTTCAACAGATAATTCTCAAAAAATTAAATCCATACACTTAAAAACTTACACTCAATAATAAAAAATACAACTTCAACTAAAATATTTTCACCTATCAAACTGACAAAGTGCTTAAAAGTGATAATAATACTCAAAGCAAATGAGAGAACAGTTAATGGTAAAGCAAAGCAAAACAGGGATTCATTGACTTAACAAATATGCACTGCTGAATATAAGAAAAGGGTTAGGAATACAGAGGTGAATAAGCTAGATAAGGTCTTCATCTGTTCACACATACCTTAAATTCTAGAATAGATTAAGCTGTTCTCACACTTCAGATTAGTCTGGTACTCTTACTTTTTGAGGCTTAAAGTCCTTGAAATCCTGCCATAGGCTGTCATCCAGCCATAAAATGTTACTCCAAACAGCTGGAGCTTAGACACATATATAAGTTAATATTTCCTAAGTAATCACACATTTTTAAAAATGAACTATTTATATATCATTTAAAATCACAACTGAAGAAAGCAGTCATCTGAAATGTCTATGCATTTCTTTTTCTTATTAACCCCAAAGTGTTATTTCAATAACTATTAAACCTTTTTAAGTTTATTAAAATATAATATGCATACAGAAAAAAGCGTGTACATATACAACTCAATTTTCACAAAAATAAACAGCACCTCAGAATTCCTCTGTGTTCCCTTCCAGTCTTGATGCAGCACCCCAAAGGGTAACTAACCACAATCCTGACTTGTAACCAGATAGATTAAAATAAATATAGAATTTTAATGGCACATTTAAAGAATATGATATACTATAAATCTACCACAGTCACAAAATATAAATATTTTTCAGAATAAAATTAAACCAGCTTCTCAGAAAACAAAACTATAATATGGTATGACCCAATTTTTTATAGATTTTATTTATAAATACACTTATTTATAGACTTTATCTTTTAGATCAGACTTAGGTTCACAGCAAAACTGAATGGAAGGTACAGAGATTTCCCATATATACCTCCTGACCCTACACATCCCAATTTTTTAAAAAATTTATAATCTACACACACACACATTACCCCAAAAGAGGTAAAAGAGTACATTTGTATGGTGACAAATGGCAACTAGACTTTTGGTGGTGAACACAATGTAGTCTACACAGAAATCAAAATATAACGAGGTACACCTGAAATTTATATAGTGTTATAAACCAATGTTACCTCAATAAAAAAATTAATCAAACAAAAATATACACACACATTCAGAAAACAGACTGAAAGATAATAGTACAAATTATTAAAAGCCATTTTTTTTTTTCTTTTTCCCCCAAAGCCCCAGTAGATAGTTGTATGTCATAGCTGCACATCCTTCTAGCTGCTGTATGGGGGACGCAGCCTCAGCATGGCCAGAGGAGCGGTGCGTTGGTGCGCACCCGGGATCCGAACCCGGGCAGCCAGCAGCGGAGCGCACGCACTTAACCGCTAAGCCACGGGGCCTGCCCAAAAAGCCATTATTTTTAAGTGGTAAAATGTTTCTAAGTTTCTGCCACAGGAGTATATTAGTTTTATAACACAGGAAAAAGGATCTTGGAATATGCCTTCAAGTATGATATTAAATAGTTCAAGTCAAGCTTACTTCAAAGTGTGAAGTCATTATATGAAAAACATCTATAGAAACAAAAACCATGGCACAGCCAAGACAAGAAGAGTGACTGACAACATAATTGCAGTTACCCCCCACCCAAAACCCTCTAAGCAAATGAAGCAAACACAAATCATTCTATATACACATAGTAGAAAAGCATTTTTGTGACACAACTGCTGTCCCAACCTACACACCTGTCTCAGTGTTTCAACTTACCTTTCACCCTTTCTAGAATTTTTTGCTTCTTGTCAGAGCACATCCTTTTTCAAAATCCAACTTTAAATGCCTCCATTAAATTTTCTGTAATCATATTACAGATAACATAAGATGTTATGTTACATATTTACATGTTACAGGTAAACATGTTACAGCTAAGACAAAGTGGGAAGCCTACAAGTTCAGAAGACCGAGGTTCAAGTTTAAGCTTCCACAACCTTGATATAACAAACTGTCAGATCTTCAGCTTCAGTTGTAAAATGGAGTTTATGTAAAAATTAAATAGGAAATATATACAAAAGCATTTTATAAAGATATAAGGCTTATGAATGTAGAATATTATCTATGTCAATCTATCTATCCATAATATTGAGCCATAATAAACATTTTTGGCTGTAACAATTCAGAACACCACTGTCTATAAAATCTCCAGACTGCTGCTATCACACTGTAATGTACTCATATTTATAAAGCCACTTCTAAATCTTTTCACAAGGGAAACAGCTCCCTGGCATCATGTTTTGTAATACACTGCTCTTTAAAAAACTGTCATTCTTGGGCCGGCCCCATGGCTTAGCGGTTAAGTGAGCGCGCTCCGCTGCTGGCGGCCCGGGTTCCGATCCTGGGCACGCACCGACGCACTGCTTCTCCGGCCATGCTGAGGACGCACCCCACACACAGCAACTAGAAGGATGTGCAGCTATGACATACAACTATCTACTGGGGCTTTGGGGGAAAAAATAAATAAATAAATAAAATTAAAAAAAAGACCTGTCATTCTTAGTTTTTATTCATTTCTTGTCATGACCAAGAATTTGTATAGTTTTATCCTTCCTGGTCTAATCTAAGTCTTGGAAAGAAGTTCTAGCTCACCTTGCCCATCATAATTCTTAGAATAAAAGTAAGAATTATTGCACCATAAGAACAAGAAATTATCTGTTTTGAAAAGTCCAACTTAACATAAGGACTTCAAGTTTTAATTAAAAATAAAAAGGTGGGGGGGTAAGAGACAGAGGGAAACAGATGCAAACAGATCCATGATATAGTTTGAACCTAAAGAGGCAAAAGGAATGTAAGAATGGAGGAAAGAAGAAGGAATAAATGACTAAGTCATTACCAACTCAGAACAAGCTACAAATTACATATGTGAAAAAATACACATGGGGGCCGGCCCCGTGGCTTGGTGGTTAAGTGCACGCGCTCCAATGCTGGTGGCCCGGGTTTGGATCCCGGGCGCGCACCGAGGCACCACTTCTCCGTACATCCTGAGGCCGAGTCCCACATACAGCAACTAGAAGGATGTGCAGCTATGACATACAACTATCTACTGGGGCTTTGGGGGGAAAAAATAAATAAATAAAAAAAATTAAAAAAAAAAAAAATACACATGGGCTAAACACATACCTTATATATAAAAGTTAAGACATAATAAAGAAAGCTGCTTAAAATAATTTCAAACCAAATATAAATGGGATTTTCAAACATATGGTCAATTTATGATTTAGCAGTACATGCCACATATGCATCAGGGTAATATGTATTTCATTCACCTGATACATTTCTATTGAGCAAAATCACTAACAGCGCTGCACTAAAGAATCTTACAATCAACAAGATATCAGTTGATTCTAAATACCACTTTGGAAAACCAGTTCCTAAATAACAAAATCATTGTTTTTCATTCGGTTATAATAAAATTCACTAATCTCCACCAGTATTAAAGTCATTATAATAATGTACAGATAAAAATACACACACACACATATATAAATATTCATCATCCAATAAGAAAGTAAAACTTATGAAAAGCTTTGTTAGAGAATCCTTTTAAGAGATTTATTAAATAATACATCAACAACTCATTTATCTGGAATCTTCAGAATTAATTCATAGATTTCCAGATAACAGAATATTGCCACTTATTTTTTAACCATTCTAATAACTTCCAAAAATGTACTACATACTTCTCTGCTTTCAAAAATATAATTTAGTCTTTTCATTATGACAAAAATTTTAACTCTCATTATCATACTCATATTGATGACCTCAAAAACAGAAAAAAAAATTTAACTGCTCAAAACTAAAAAATAGCAGTTGAGTATCAATCTATTTTTACTATCTCAGCTGTCATTTATCACTCCAGGTAAGAGAGATGATGACAGCTATAACTTCTGGCAGCCACCAAGATGTTCATTCTCATTTGTTCCATGCTAAGAAACTAGACCAGGTCCATTTGTACAACACTGTATAATACAAGAAACAGGTTCTCCATCTCCAGCTCTATTACAGCAATTTTCACAGTGTATTCTACTTAGTTACAAACATATCTTTCTCTTATCAACATTCGTGCCCCCATCACTGTACATTCCTTGAGGGAAGAGAAGGCTATCCTTCAACAAATTCTTGTTCAATGCATCAAACAGGTCCTGGGATAAAGTGAGAAATTACTATGTTATCTTCTACATCATGACTTTCTCTCCTATACGGTGCTCTAGGTTGACCTTTGTTAATCCTTCCTTCTTTTCCTCTGCCATGCCACAGTAAGGAGGGAATTCTTAGTCCTTAAGGCCTTCCAGGAGTAGTTCCTCAAATTTATTTTCCTTTTCTATTAATTTATTAATTAATTCTATTAATCTACTATTCAAATTAAAAATAAGAATAACCAGTGCTGACAAAGGTGAAGTGAAATAGGCACTTCTACACAATGATAATGAGTATAAATTGATAGTCTTACTAGAGGGCAATTTAACAATATGTTGAAAAAGCATTAAACCTGATCATTCCTTTGATCCCACAAACCCACTGCTGGGATTTAATAAAAATGAAATAACCAAGCCTGCACAAATATAAGCGTCCTCATTCCACATTATTTACAATAGTAAAAAACTGTGACTAACTCAAATGCTTAATAATGGAGATTGTTTAAGTAAATTTGGAAATATTCATTACTCATATGAATAATATTCATATTCATAAATGGAAAATTATGGAGCCATTAAAAATCATGTCTGAATAATAGGGGAAAATGTTCATGATATATTAGAAGAAAACTGCAAGTTAATACATATAAATGTCCATCTATAAAAGGATCCCAAGTCTGTCATATATATGTGTGTATATGTAAACCTGGGTGTATAAACATAAACACAGACATATACACACATTTATATATATGTATTTGTCTCTATACAGACACAGATCATAAAACTAGGGAAACTGTTTAAAAGTTGATATAATGCAAAGTGAAATAAGTCAGAGGGAGAAGGTCAAATACCGTATGATTTCCTTCATTAAGTAGTAGATAATAACAACAATAAACAAACACATAGGGACAGAGATTGGATTGGTGGTTACCAGAGGGGAAGGGGGGAGGGAGGAGGGTGAAAAGGATAATTCAGCACACGTGTGTGGTGATGGGTTGTAATTAGTATTTTGGTGGTGAACATGATGTAATCTATACAGAAATAGAAGTACAATGATGTACACCTGAAATTTTTACAATGTCATAAACCAATGTTACTGCAATAAACAAAAAAAAAAAACAAAAAAAAAATTTGATATAAGAGAGTTGGACTTCCAGTCCTCCCACCCTCACCCCAAACAGTCACGTAATCATTTCAACCTCACCCCTTAAGGCAAACACTGAACTTTCATTTTCTGCAGAAACTGAACAGGCTTCAAGACTCAGGTACCCCAGGCAAGGCAAAGGGTGGAGCTAAAAACAAGCTGATTGTACTTCCCTAAAATGCTTAAACTGAACTGAATCAGTAAATTAAGAAAAGAGAACTTCTGGAAATTAAAAATACAATAGCAAAACTAAAAAACTTAATTAAAAGGTTGGAGGATAAAGCTGAAATAATCTGCCAAAATCAGAGCTACAAGACAAAGAAATGAAAAATAGAAGAAAAAAGAAAGGTGACCTAAGGATCTGTTCGAGAGATCAATATCAAATTAACTGAAATTTCAAAAAAGAAAACAGAATTTTATAGGGAAGAAAAAAAAAAAACAATAAAAGAAATTTTCCCAGAAAAGATCAGTCTCCAAAACAAAGATTCCATCAAGGGATGAGTACAAAGAATGGGATTCACTACTGTAGCCCCCCTTCCCACACACACACCAGTCACACAGTCATGAAATTTCAGTACACTGGAGATAAAGATCCTAAAAGCCTCCAGAGGAAAGAAAACCAAATCACACATAAAAGACCAGGTTACAGTGTGGAACTGGACTCTTCAATGCAACAGTAGATGCTAGACAGCAATACGGCAGTGCCTTTAAAATTCTGAACGAAAATAATTTTTAACCTAGAACTCTAGAATCTGCCAAACTATCAATCAAGTGTGAAGGAAGACGACATCTTCAGACAAGCAAAAGTTCAAACATTTTTACCACACATTCATCATTTCTTAGGAAGTTACTTGAGGGTATGCTCAAGTAAACTAAGGAGTTAAACAAAGAAGGAAGAAGAGATGAGATCCAGGAAACAAGGGACTCAGCACAGGAGAGCACATGAGAACATATCAGTATGAAAGCTGTGCACCTGGCTCAAAGGGTAACCAGCTCAGATCGAAGGCCAGGAATGCAGCACTGCAGAAACAAAACAAGACCTCCAGGAATAAAAGGAAATTGCCAGATTATTTCTTGTCAGAGAACACAGAGTATAGGGCAGAAAAGCAAGCAATGGGTATATATGCAAACGAAAAAAGAGAGGTGATTTTTAACTACATGAAAACCAAGAAGGCCATACAGAAAAGGATCTCTGATCTGCACTGAACAGTATTTGCAAAGTCATAATAAGCAATGATGATTGCTTTAACTAAGCTTTACGAAATAACCGAGAGAGAGGAAAGAAGCTAGGTTATAAAAGTACTAAATTCTTATTTATCTTAACAAGAATGCAATATATGTTTAAAACTGATCAATCAAAAAATAAAAGGTAGTATGACCATTTTACTCAGAGCTTGGGAATTAAAAGATGAGAACTAAAAGACTTACAGCTGGGGGGTGGACAGGGACTGGAGAAAGAGCCATTTTTCATTATAAATCTTTTAGTATTGTTTGATTTTTTTAATTAAGTTTTATTTTTAAAATTCACAAAGTCATGGTCTTCCTCCCAAAAACCCATAACCTCAGTCTAATCACGAGAAAAACACCAGACAAATCCCAACTGAGGGGCATTTTACAAAATACCTGACTAGTATTCCTCAAACTGTCAAAGTCATCAAAAGCAAGACAAATATGAGAAACCGCCACAGCCATGAAGAGTCTAAACAGACATCAAGACTAAATGTAAGGTGGTATCCTAGATGAGATCCTTGAAGAGAAAAAGGACATTAGATAAAAATCAAGGAAATCTGAATAAAGTATGGACTTTAGTTAATGATAATGTATCAATATGTTTATTAATTGTAACAAATGTACCATACAAATGTAAGATTTTAATTACAGGAGAAAGTGAGTATATGGTATTTGGGAATTCTGTACTATCTTTGTAACTTTTCTGTAAAATCTAAAACTATTCTAAAATTAAAAGCTTACTAAAATTTATATTTATATAAATTTAAAGGCAAAACTTAGTTCATTAAGAGAAAAAAATACACAGACACACATGGGTTGTGTACATGTGTGTACAAATTTAACACTATGTAATGGTCAGAGCTCCAAGACACACACTGTTAAGTAAAAAGAGCAAGTTACAGAAAAATTCATATGGTATATTTAGGTTTTTAAAAATAAGCCACATATTATTTTGTGTGTGTGTACGTATACATATGTACACATGTAAACACATAGAAAAAGGTCTGGAAGGACAAGCACAAACACCTAAGAAGGTTTACTCCTGGGGAAAGAAGAAAGAGAACTCTTAGCTTTTACTTCATGTACTTCTAAATTATTTGAAATTTCTACCACAGAAAGGGAGTCACATTTATGTATTACTTGTGTAATTAAGTTGGTAGCTTAAATCTCCCTCCTGAAAGAAGAATTGAGAATTATGTTCAAATATTTTTTAAGGTATATTAGAAGGAAAGAGATAAGAGAAAAAACTTCAAAATAAAACACTGAATTAATATATAAGCTAATACACACAAAAATAATCTTACTTTTTTCAAAGTCCTCCCTTCATTAAAATTGTTCAAGTGCATTTCTACCTCACTTTACGTATAGTACCTCAAGGTTATGTTATAGTTAACAAAAGGAAGAACAAAATAAAAGGAGAAAATATGATACAATCATATATGTATTCTGAATATGTATACATATATAATTTGTTAGATTTCATAGCTTTTAAGAACAAGATAGAAATCCCATGCTATACTATGACTCATTAAACCACAAATTTTGGTATAAAGAAGGATCTTCATTAGATTTTTTTAAGTAGAAGTGTCATAAAAATCCACACTGGCGGTTCTTAAGAAATGCTGGTAGAAATTCATGCTAAAGCTTTCAGCCACAGTACATTCTCGTAGCACAAACCTCAAACAGGCTTCATGCTATCAGTTTTGCCTGCTTCAGATATGTGCCGTAAGTTACACACTAATAGTGCACTCCATGAAATCTGTTGGTCTGAGCAACAACACTGATCTCCTCCCGCAGCCAGGAATAAGTATGGCTGAAAAAGATCTGAGAATGAGCAGGAAGCAGAAGAAAAAGAGAAATAATACAGAACTTAAGCGGGGAGGCAGAAAGAAAAGTGACATTACAAAAATGGTAAGAACAGAAACGGAAAGAAAAAGATGAAGGATCCAGTAAAAGAAGAGAAAGGATTGCACACACAGTGAATAGGAAAAGAAGAGACTTTTATCACACCCCCTCCCCAGCAAAGCTAATCCAGACTACAAAATCCAATGCCTTCTCGGTCCTCACTGCAACAGACATGTCTCACTGACCTCTTCCTCAAAACTTCTCCCTAAATTTCAGTGAAACTGCACTATCCTACCTGACTACCAAATAGCTCACAATCCTATCATCCAAACTTGCACATTTCCCTAGGATCTATCCTAGGCATGCTTCTCTCTTCTTTACACTTCCTCTAAAAATGCACTCCTATGATTTAAACTACAACCTTTAGGCAAATGAATCCCCAAACTAATCTCCCAACGCAACCTCTCTTAACTCCACACCCTCATCTCCATAAGAAATATTTAACACCAAAATTATCATCCTTCTCATAAAATAAGATTCAAGCTCTCCTTCTAATTTATTATTTATGTTAATAGCACAACATCCTTCAACACCCAAATGCAAAAAATTCTCAATAACCTTTATAATACTTCCTCCTTCAGTTTTCCCCTAACATTAAATCACTTGCTCAGTTCAGTCTATTTCTCCATTGAAATATGTTCGTCTGTCTTCCTTTCCCTTTCCATAGCCACCATCATAATTGATTCATTACCTTTTGAAAGTGGTCTTCCTACCTATAGGTTCTCTCCTCTCCACCAATCCACTAAGCACAGAGTGACCAAAAATATTCCTTGAAAGTATATTTTATCATGTTATTTTCTTCTCCTTTAAACACATGAATAAGCAAACCTATCTAAAAAAAGAAAATTTCCACAGTATGCCGTCCGAGAATCTTCATAGTCAAGACTCATCTTATCTTTTAAATCATTTCTTCTACTACTCAACCACATGTGTATATACACAAGATCCCAGATTCTTTGATTCATTATTACTCAAGTGTCTTACTCCAGTATTTCTGCAAATACCATTTAGCTAGAATGCCTTCGCCCATCCCAACTCTGCCTACCAAAATCCTACACAACTCACAAGATCTAGCTGAAATTCAGCTTCTTTCATTAAGTACTCCTTGACCCCTACAACTGAAAATGATCATTGCCTTCCCCTCCCTCTCTTATAATTTGAAATCTGATTCTTCGTGTAGTTGCTCTATCTGCGCTACTGGATTATAAATTCTTTTGCAGTTATCATATCTTACTCATCTTTGTTATATTCTATAGAATCGAGAACAGTGTTTTGCACATAATTGATGCTCAATATGAACTGAAGTTTCCAGGCAGAAAAAGAAGAAAAGGGTTAAAGATAAACAAATTACTAATGATAAGCATCTGAAGGGTCAGCAGTCACTGAAGACAAAAAAAAAAAAGCAATATGTAGGAAAAGAAAAGATGAGTAACAATACGGAGTGTCTCTTACATTGCAGCTGTCTCTCCAATTAAATTATAAAATCTCTAAAGGTAAGAAATATAAATAGCTTTCCTCTTGCATTCCCTGCACAGTGCCAAGCACACAGCAGGCAGTAAATAAATGTTTGTTGAATCCACATAAGAAAGAGGCAGAGGACAAATTAGAGAAATCACGATGTAATATAAGAAAGTAAATGCTTTTATAAGACTCAAGAAATAAACAGGATATAGTGGAGGCATGGCAAGAAAAGAACAGACAAGACTGTGCTGAGTGGGGCAGTTGCCAGAAAAGTTTCCACAGAATTAGTTTCTCATAGGAATAACAGAGATCTCACCTACTCTTCTCATTATACAGAGGAAAAAGTTGGGGTCCAGAGCATTTAAAAGATTTTCCCAGGGATAGAGACTGAGTAAGTAAGTGGCAGAAGTAGAACAACTCCTAACCAGGTCCCCTAGTTTCTAGTTAAAAGCTCTTACACACGCTTTAGGAAAGAAAACCAACAAACAGAATGAGAATTATTTGGACCACAAATGTTTTACAGTGCTAATAATACATAGTTCCTAACTTATAACCTGCACACATAAGCCACACTTCTAGCTCTTCTGCACCAAGTCTTCCCCAGTAGATACAGTTATATAATAGGGAAAGGAATAATGTAGAAATGGGTTCTAGAAACTTGGAAGGAAAAGAAGAAAACCCTTCCTTCCTAAGTAAGGGATGGCTGAGATCTGACAGGATGAGGCAGATGATATTTAAAACACCTGACTCCTGTTCCTCTACAGTTGTTTGCCCATCCACATTGAGAGAAACTGCTAAAAGGGTGAATGCTCCTTACGGACGTAACTGTAAAAACTGATACATGTTAAGAACCCTGAGATTTGAAAGACTTGTGCGGATTCAGTAAGGACTCATGACTGCTGAACTCAGGGAGAGTTGTGGAGCTTCTGTTGCTTGTACTTGTATAAAATCAGGGGCTTATACTAACTGATCTCTGAAGACACCTTCTTTTCTAGTATTCCTGGATTCTATGTCTCTATTTTTTTATAAAGGGGAAAAATTTAGTACAATAACTCATCCAGTAACAACATCCTATGTCTTGTATAGTAATGCAAAAAATGTTTCTGCCTGAAGACATTATGAGGAAGTTCAAATTGTACAATACTTATCTCTTTTACTATTCAAGAACAGGCAGGTTGCTTTGGCTAACATAGTCAAGACCAAAAAAAAAAGGAAGAGAATGTTGAAAATGGGACAGTTTAAGACAGCTGGAGATTAAGAAACCCTAAATGTATTGCAATACAGTGGAAATAACTCAGGCTTTGTAGTTAGACATATTTAAGTTCAAATTCCAGCTCTGCCACTAACTGACCAACTGACACAAAACAAGTTATTTAACTGTGTTGATCCTCAGGGCCGGCCCCGTGGCTTGGCGGTTGAGTGCGCGCGCTCTGCTGCTGGCAGCCTGGGTTCGGATCCTGGGCGTGCACCGACGCACCGCTTCTCCGGCCATGCTGGGGCCGCATCCCACATACAGCAACTGGAAGGATGTGCAGCTATGACATACAACTATCTACTGGGGCCTTGGGGGGAAAATAAATAAATAAATAAAATTATTAAAAAAAAAAAAAACTGTTGATCCTCAGTATTCTCATCTGTCAAAGATAATAGCACTGATCTTTTAGATTTTTTATGAGGATTAAAGGCAACATATGCATTATTTCCAACATTATGCCCAGTATATTATAGGCACTTGACAAATGTATCTATTATTATTAAATACAAATAGTAGAATTTTACTAGGAAAGCATCTAGTAACATGTATAGAGTGACAAAATAGTATAGCAATAGTAGTCACAAGAACACACAAAGAAGAGTAACAGGAAAACAAAAATAAATACATATATAACTACACGAGAGCCAAGTCAGGCATAGCATGAAAAAGTGGTGTGGGCTCGCTCTCCTAACCACAATAAAAAATTTCAGATCAGGTTTTCTTCGCTGACCTACCAGGAAAGATCTGCTTCTAAAACAGAAGTACAATTCTTCTCTTCTCAACATATTGTAAAACCAAGATATGAAGTAGTGAGACCTTATACTTGGTATCTAGGTTACAGAATTAAAGCACTCTCGTCACTGAATCTTATACTATAGCTGTCATATAAAATGACTCACAGACAAGCTGAGGCATTCTAGACCCGTAAGTCAACATTATACAATTACATTATTTAACTAAAATTATACTCTATAATGCAAACAGTAAATCATATAGTTCTTTCTGGTTAATGATAACATATGTGGGAACCCTTGCTCTTGTTATATACTCTTAATCATTTTTTTAATACAACCAATTAAAGTTCTAAATTTAAAAAAAGTTATGTATTCAGCTAATATCACTAAACAACTCTCCTACAGGTGCTTTATCTATTTTAGAATTTAGAATGTGCTCTTAATGAAATTTTAAAAAATGAGTATATCTATTAAGAGCCTAATATGCGTACAGGGAAGAACTGGTGCGGACTTGCAAAGCTAGGTTACAAGAAGCCTTGCTGTTTCTACTCAGGTTTCTTGGAGTACTGAGCTGCCATGTAAGAAATCCAACTATCCTGATGAGGAGATCATATGGAAAGGCCCTAAGACGACGTGGAGAGAGAGGAGCTCAGCTCACCATCTAGTCATCCCTGTGAGTGAAGTTATCTTGGACCTAACAGACAAGACGAGTCACCAATTGAACACCACTGAGCAACCTCAGTCAACCCTGCATGAAGCGCAATCACCTAGTCAATCCTGCTGGAATTTCTGACACACAAATCATCACATATAATAAAATGGTTGTTGTTTTAAGCCACCAAGTTTTAGGTTAGTTTGTTACACAGCAATAGATAATGTAGCCTTTACAAAGTCTTCTTACAGTTAATGAAAAAATTATTTGGGGTAAATTATGTATGTATGAGACATGCACTGACTTCAGAGAAACGTTAAAATATAATTTGTTTTATAAAACACACATATTTTAAAATCTAAGAGTGAAGGGCTAAAGATGCTTAGCAATATATAATGTCAGAGTTACAAAGAGAATCAAACATCTTGAAATTATTTCCCCCCTTAGCTTCTGTGACACTGCATAGCTCACTTTTCCTGCCTAGTTCCCAAGAATGTTACACTTCATATAATGCTCTCTTCTCCCCAGAACTTCAGTATAATATCTGCCTGCTTCCACTCCCACTAGTACTACCACTACTTTCTATTTGTCTTGCAGTATTTAACTTACTGCACTAAATATTATAATTACTTTTTCTAATAGCCTGGTAGATTGCTTAAGCTACCTGAAGGCAAGGACTGTATATTATTGATTTTGTCATTTTTAACACCTACCATAGCATCAAAGTATTAAAAATGTTTGTCAAGTTGAAGTTATACTTTGCTAATAAAGATCTTGGATTTGAAAGACAAAGACAACGCTTGAAGTACCACAAAGAAACCACTTCCTGAATATTACAAAGTATCTTACTGTAACTCAATCTGTTCCTGATTACAAATAATTGATAACCTTTCACGGTTATAAAGTTATATACCCAATTATCAAGTATATGTAGAAAAACCAAATGCTTTCTTATATACCAGTAACAATCTGGAAAAAAAAAAACTCCCCAAAATAAAACAAAATACCAGAGGAAAACACATAATCTGTATTAAACATCAATAAATTTTATGGAGGGCCGGCCCCGTGGCTTAGCGGTTAAGTGCGCGATTTCCGCTGCTGGCGGCCCGGGTTCAGATCCCGGGCACGCACCGACGCACCGCTTCTCCGGCCATGCTGAGGCCACGTACCACGTACAGCAACTAGAACGATGTGCAGCTATGACATACAACTATCTACTGGGACTTTGGGGGGAAAAAATAAATAAATAAAATTATAAAAAATAAAATAAATTTTATGGAGATATAAAAGCAAATAAGAGTAGGTAAAGATATACATGTAGCTTTTAAGTATAAAGATAATTCTGTAATGATTAAAATTTGCCTCTAATGTAATCAATAAATTTAATGAAAATCCCTAGGAGATTGTGGAGGGTGGGGGAACTTTACAAAATAATTCTCAAGTTAATCAGAAAGGAAAAGTAAGAGTAAGAAAACCTTGATCCAAACCTTACATATCAAAATTTTCAAAATGCACCATAGACCTAAATGTAAAACCTAAAACTATTAAGTATCTAAAAGAAGATCTATGTGACCTTGTGTGAGACAAAGCTATCTTATTTAAGACACAAAAAGCACAAACCATAAAAGAAAAATTATAAAGTGGACTTCATCAAAATTAAATTTTTCTGCTGTGAAAAAGTGTGACAGACAATATTAAGGGAATGAAAAGCCAGAGAAAGGGAGAATACACTTGCAAAATACCTATCTAATACAGAATTTGTACACAGAATATGTGAAGAACTTGTACATACAATATGTAACAAACTTTCACAATTTAATAATGAGAAAACACCCAATAAGAGACAATTTGAACAGACCAAAGAAGAGATAGGGATGGAAAATAAGCACATAAAAAGACGCTCAACATCACTAGTCATTACGGAATTGCAAATTAAAACAATGAAATACTACTACATATCCACTAGGACGGCTAAAATTTTGTAAACTGATAATATCAAGGGATGGTGGGAATGCAAAATGGTACAGCCACTAAAGTGGCTTTGTCAGTTTCTTATGAAGTTAAACATACACTTACCACACAACCCAGCAATTCCACCTCTAGGTATTTACTCAAGAGAAATAAAAACATATATCCAGGGAGTGACGTCAGCATCATGGCGGAGTGAGCTTTCCCGTGAATTCTTCCCCCACAAAATACAACAAAAGTAACAGCCACAGACCAACAACGGAATCCCAGACAGTGAAAAGCTGGAACGGAGGGATCCACACTGCCGCACATCTGAGAGCGGAACGTGCTGGGCCCCCGGAGGAAGTGGGGAGAGGTAAGGAGAACTCCGCTCCCTCCCCATCAGATCAGCGATCCGGTCCACGCGGCTCCCAGAGAGGGGGGAGGGGCGGCCCTCGGCGGGAAAACTGTAGCTCTTCGGGCTCTCTCAGCCAGTGGGAAACTCCCGCACAGAGGGCTCAGAGGAGCCACAGGGCTACCATCAACATCTGAGCAACCCAGAGAGCGGATAAAGAGGGGCAAACGAGAAGCCTCCCACGTCAGGGACCCAGAGGGCAAAAGAGAGAGCTCCCCCCTCCCCGCAACCCGGAGTCTGCAGCTCGACCAGATCTAGCGGTCCGAGGCAGACCTGAATAAACTGGACTGGACTCGTGGATCGCAGTGGGGAAAAGAAACAAAACAAAACAAAACAAAACTGCGGATCGCAGCAGAAAAACTGGGGCAGAGCGCAGGGGGCTTAGACTACACAGCCCTTTACCACCACACAGTGGCGGCAGGTGGAAATTGCAACCAGAGACTTCCAGGATGAGGAAAATCAAAACCAACACAGGAACCACAATGCAAAAATATATGAAATCACCAGACCAGAAACAAAATGACAAGCACCCAGAAATCAACCCCGAAGACACAGAAATCCATAAACTAAATGACAGAGATTTCAAAATAGCTATCATAAAAACACTCAACGAAATACGAGACAACACAGACAAACAATTAAATGAGATTAGGAGTTTCTTCACAAAAGAGATTGAAATCATAACGAAAAACCTATCAGGGCTGATGGAGATGAAGAACACAATGGAGGAGATAAAGGAGAATCTGGAATCTTTAAAGAACAGAGCTGACAATATGGAGGAAAGAATTAGTACTTTAGAGGATAGGAATACAGATATACTCCAGATGGAAGAAGAGAGAGA
The DNA here is from genome assembly GCF_020826845.1 of Diceros bicornis minor. Classification (NCBI taxonomy): domain Eukaryota; kingdom Metazoa; phylum Chordata; class Mammalia; order Perissodactyla; family Rhinocerotidae; genus Diceros; species Diceros bicornis. Next base: position 15,528,800 of record NC_080742.1, on the reverse strand, counting down.
ACTAAGACTAAAAAGAAATGAAGAAAGACTCCGAGAAATATCGGACTCTATCAGAAAATGTAACATAAGAATTATAGGTATTCCTGAGGGAGAGGAGAGGGAAAGAGGAACAGAGAGCCTATTCAAGGAAATAATAGCTGAAAATTTCCCAAATCTGGGGAAGGAGCAGGAAATACCAGTAAGCGAAGCCAACAGGACGCCTATATATATTAACAGACAAAGGCCTTCACCACGACACCTAGTGGTAAGGCTAGCCAGGGTCAACGACAAAGAAACAATATTAAGGGCAGCTAGACAAAAACAAAAAATAACGTACAAAGGAACTCCCATCAGGCTCTCAGCGGATTTCTCAACAGAAACTTTTCAGGCTAGAAGAGACTGGAATGATATATTCAAAATACTAAAAGACAAAAACTTTCAGCCAAGAATACTCTATCCAGCAAAAATATCCTTCAAATATGATGGAGAAATAGTAACTCTCCCAGATAAACAAAAGCTAAGGGAGTTCATGGCCACGAGACCGCCACTACAAGAAATACTCAAGAAGGCCCTCAGGCCTGAAAACAAGAAGAGAAAGGGAACACAAAGCTTGGAGTAAGGAGAAAAGTAGGTAGACAAAATCAGAGAAATAGTAGATCTTTACCGGAATAGGTTAGCAACCACTTAAATACTAAACTCAAAGATCAAAGGAAGAAATTCACCAAAAATAAATTTAACCTCATCACTGTAAACACACAGCCACAACACAAGATAGAATAAGGTATAACAAGAGCAACTTAGAAGGGGAAGAGGAAAGTGACTGAATTGACTTAGTATAAGGAAATAGGAGGCTATCAGATAATGGACTATCTCATACAGAAGATTTTTCGCCCAAACCTCAAGGTAACCACTAAACAAATAATCAAATTAAAACCACATATGATAAACAAAGAGAAAACTAGGAGAATCATAAGACAGAACAACCAAACAGAATTGGCAGTCCAAAACAAATGGGACAAGAAACAAAGGAAATGCAAAAGAACCAGAAAATAAGTGACAAAACAGCAACATTCAACCCTCATATTTCAATAATTACCCTAAATGTAAATGGATTGAACTCTCCAATCAAAAGATACAGAGTGGCAGGATGGATTAAAAAGCAAGACCCAACAATATGCTGCCTTCAGGAAACACATCTTAGCACTAAAGACAAGCACAGGCTCAGAGTGAAAGGATGGAAGACAATACTCCAAGCTAATGGCAAACAAAAGAAAGCAGGTGTTGCCATACTCATATCAGACAAAGTAGACTTCAAGATAAAACAGGTTAAGAAAGACAAAGAAGGGAAATATATAATGATAAAAGGGACACTCCATCAAGAAGACATATCACTTATAAATATATATGCACCCAACATAGGAGCACCAATGTACATAAAACAACTATTAACAAACCTAAAAGGAGAAATCAACAACAACACAATAATAGTAGGGGATCTTAACACCCCACTTACAGCAATGGATAGATCATCCAGACAAAAAGTTAATAAAGAAATATTAGACTTAAATGAAAAACTGGACGAGATGGACCTAGTAGACATATACAGAGCACTCCACCCAAAAACAGCTGACTACACATTCTTCTCAAGCGCGCATGGAACATTCTCTAGGATAGACCATATGTTGGGAAACAAAGCAAGCCTCAATAAATTTAAGAAGATTGAAATCATAACAAGCATCTTTTCAGACCATAAGGCTATGAAACTGGAAATAAACCAGGAAAAAAAAACTGGGAAAGTGACAAAAATGTGGAGATTAAACAACATGCTACTGAACAACCAATGGATCATTGATGAAATTAAAGGAGAAATCAGAAACTATCTGGAAACAAACGAAAATGATAACATGCCATATCAAACCATATGGGACGCAGCAAAAGCGGTCCTGAGAGGGAAACTCATAGCGATACAAGCCCACCTTAACAAACAAGAAAAAGCCCTAATAGACAACCTTAAATTACACCTAACAGAACTAGAAAAAGAAGAACAAAAAAAGCCCAAAGCCAGCAGAAGGAGAGAAATAATAAAAATCAGAGCAGAAATAAATGATATTGAGACCAAAAAAACAGTAGAAAGGATTAATGAAACAAAGAGTTGGTTCTTCGAGAAGATAAACAAAATAGACAAACCCTTAGCCAGGCTAACTAAGAAAAAAAGAGAAAAGGCTCAAGTAAATAAAATTAGAAATGAAAGAGGAGAAATTACAACGGATACCATGGAAATACAGAGGATTATAAGAGAATACTATGAGAAATTATATGCCAACAAATTGGACAATCTAGAAGAAATGGATAAATTCTTAGACTTATACAACCTCCCAAAATTGAACCAAGAAGAAATGGAGAATCTGAATAGACCAATCACAAGTAAAGAGATTGAAATAGTAATCAAAAACCTCCCAAAAAATAAAAGTCCAGGACCAGATGGCTTCTCCAGTGAATTTTACCAAACATTCAAAGAAGATTTAATACCCATCCTCCTCAAACTATTCCAAAAAATAGAGGAAGATGGAACACTTCCTGAATCATTCTATGAGGCCAACATCACCCTGATACCGAAACCAGACAAAGACAATACAAAGAAAGAAAATTACAGGCCAATATCGCTGATGAACATTGATGCAAAAATCCTCAACAAAATATTGGCAAACCGAATACAACAATATATTAAAAAGATCATACACCATGATCAAGTGGGATTTATACCAGAGACGCAGGGATGGTTCAACATCCGCAAATCAATCAACGTGATACATCACATCAACAAAACAAAGAATAAAAACCACATGATCGTCTCAATAGACGCAGAGAAGGCATTTGACAAGATACAACATCCATTTATGATAAAAACTCTCAATAAAATGGGAATAGAAGGAAAGTACCTCAACATAATAAAGGCCATATATGACAAACCCACAGCTAACATCATACTCAACAGGGAAAGACTGAAAGCCATTCCTCTGAGAACAGGAACGAGGCAGGGCTGCCCACTCTCACCACTCCTGTTCAACATAGTACTGGAGGTTTTGGCCAGAGCAATTAGGCAAGAAAAAGGAATAAAAGGAATCCAAATAGGTAACGAAGAAGTGAAACTCTCACTATTTGCAGATGACATGATTGTATATATAGAAAACCCTAAAGAATCTGTTGGAAAACTGTTAGAAACAATCAACAACTACAGCAAAGTTGCAGGGTACAAAATCAATCTACAAAAATCAGTTGCATTTCTATATGCTAATAATGAACTAACAGAAAGAGAGCTCAAAAAGATAATACCATTTACAATTGCATCAAAAAGAATAAAATACCTAGGAATAAATCTTACTAAGGAGGTGAAGGACCTATACAATGAGAACTACAAGACATTATTGAGGGAAATCTACGATGACATAAAGAAATGGAAAGATATCCCATGCACGTGGATTGGAAGAATAAACATAGTTAAAATGTCTATATTACCTAAAGCAATCTACAGATTCAATGCAATCCCAATCAGAATCCCAATGACATTCTTCACAGAAATAGAAAAAAGAATACTAAAATTTATATGGGGCAACAAAAGACCCCGAATAGCTAAAGAAATCCTAAAGAAAAAGAACAAAGCAGGAGGCATCACAATTCCTGACTTCAAAACATACTACAAAGCAATAGTAATCAAAACAGCATGGTACTGGTACAAAAACAGACACACAGATCAATGGAACAGAATTGAAAGCCCAGAAATAAAACCACACATATACGGACAGCTAATTTTCGACAAAGGTGCTAAGGACATGCAATGGAGAAAGGAAAGTCTCTTCAATAAATGGTGTTGGGAAAACTGGACAGCCACATGCAAAAGAATGAAAGTGGACCATGTGCTATCGCCATTCACAAAAATTAACTCAAAATGGATCAAAGACCTGAAGGTGAGACCTGAAACTATAAAACTCATAGAAGAAAATATAGGCAACACACTATTTGACATTGGGTTTAAAGGAATCTTTTCGGATGACATGCCTACCCAGACTAGGGAAACTAAAGAAAAAATAAACAAGTGGGACTTTATCAGACTAAAGAGCTTTTATAAGACAAATGAAATCAGAATCAAGATGAACAAACAACCAACCAGCTGGGAGAGAATATTTGCAAAACATACATCTGACAAGGGGTTGATCTCCATAATATATAAAGAACTCACACAATTGAACAACAAAAAAACAAACAACCCGATCAAAAAATGGGCAGAGGAAATGAACAGACACTTCTCCAAGGAAGATATACAGATGGCCAATAGGCACGTGAAAAGATGCTCAACATCACTAATCATCAGGGAAATGCAAATCAAAACAACACTAAGATACCACCTCACGCCCGTTAGAATGGCTATAATCACCAAGACAAAAAACAACAAATGTTGGAGAGGATGTGGAGAAACAGGAACCCTCATACACAGCTGGTGGGAATGCAAATTGGTGCAGCCTCTATGGAAAACGGTATGGAGATTCCTCAAAGAATTAAAAATAGAGATGCCCTATGATCCAGCCATCCCTCTACTGGGAATCTATCCAACGCACCTGAAATCAACAATCCAAAGAGGCTTATGCACCCCTATGTTCATTGCAGCGTTATTCACCATAGCCAAGAAGTGGAAGCAACCTAAGTGTCCCTCGACTGACGATTGGATTAAGAAAATGTGGTATATATATACAATGGAATACTACTCAGCCATAAAAAAAGACAAAATCGTCCCATTTGCAACAACATGGATGGGCCTGGAGCGTATTATGTTAAGTGAAATAAGCCAGAAAGAGAAAGACAAACACTGTATGATCTCACTCATATGTGGAATATAAACCAACACATGGACAGAGAAAACTGGACTGTGGTTACCCGGGAAGTGGGGGTGGGGGGTGGGCACAAGGGGTGAAGGGAGTCATATATGGGGTGATGGACAAACAAAAATGTACAACCCAAAATTTCACAATGTTAGAAACCATTAAAATATCAATAAAAAAAAAAAAAAAAAAAAAAAACATATATCCAACCCAAGATATGTATGTGAATGTAGCAGGCTTATTCATAATCGTCAAAAACTAGAAACAATCCAAATGCCCACCAACTGGCAAATGGAGAAACAAATTGTGGTATCTCCATACAACGAACTACTCAGAAATAAAAAGAAATGAACTGATTAATGCAACAACACGGATAAATCTCAAAAGCAATATGTTAAGTGAAAGAAGCCAAACACAAAAAAGTTAGTGTATGATTTAACTTATATGACAGTCTGGAAAAGACAAAACTATTGGGACAGAAAACAGATCACCCTTGGGACCAGAGGTAGTGGGAGAGCACTCAGTGGCAAGAGGAACTTTCTGAGGTGCCAGAAATCTATATCATGACTGTGCCAGTGCCCACTACGTACACTTACCAAAACTCATAGAACTGTATACCGAAAAAGGATGAATTTTATTTCATGTAGATTATACCTCAATAAGCCTGATATTTTAAAAGGCCAAGAAAATTCTGAAAAAGAATATGGAGGCAGGGGAGCCTTGCCCTATAAATACCAAAATCTACTCTAAAGATACAGCAATGATGAGGGTGTCACTTGGGCAGAAATGAACTGACAGAAATAAATGTAAAGAATTGAGAATCTAAAAATAGGCCCAAGCACATGTGATTTTTAGTATATGATAAAAGCTGGCATTCTATATCTGTGTGGAAAAGAAGAACTATTCAATAAACGGTGTTAAAAACTATCTAATTATTGGAACAAAATTAATTTGGATTCTACGTAATTTTATGTCTAAATAAATGCCAAATAGAGCGAAGATTTCCATTTATAATGCCATTACAGATTTTGTAAACAAACTCAGATTAAAAACATAAAATATCTTCTTTGTACAATGTAGTAATGAGCTTCATTTTTTGAGGTTAGAGTATACAAAATGGCAATTCTGATAATTCAGGGTTAGTCAAACATAACTCAATTAGTATTATCCACACAATTCACTTCCTTTCTAGCTCTCATGACATTAATACCTGCCTCTTGTGCCCACTTGACAATATGCCCAATGTCTGTGAGCTGCTGGTCAACTTCTCATCCCATTATCGCCTTTCTGGTGTTCTCACTTTGAAATACCTGCCAACATTTTCCTGACAATCAGACATCTCTTCTGAGCAGGGAAAAAGGGCTGGAATGTAGTGAAACTCATTCATTTCCCAGTTATCAAGTACCCAAAGGCTGAGGGCCTGACCGGAAACAAGATCATCACAGCCCCAGATTCCACACAGCTTACAGTCTAGTGAAGAAGACAACTAAACAAGTGATTAAAATGAAGTGAAGAAAGTCAGGATAGAAGTGCAAAGTGATATGGGAGGAGATGGCAAGGTGACCTAATTTGGTCCAGGGAGTAGCAAAGGCCTCCCTTCAAGTTGACTCCTCAAGGATGAGTGGACATTAGCTAGGTGGAGTAGAAGTGTAGAACTAGGAATGGAAGGATAATGGGTGGAGCAAATTCTAGGCAGCAAGGGGCATCGAAGAGAAGCTGAAGAGCTAAACAAGAATAGGCTCGGCCAGAGCCTTGGAGGACATTTTAAGGAATTTGAATATCATCTCATAAACAGAAAAGTGACATGATCAAATATGCATTTAGATCTTTAGTCATCACTTAGGCTGTAGCATGAAGAATGAGTTGAAAGATGACAGGTCTGGAAGTAGGGCGCCCAATAAGGAGGCAGTTACACAATAATCCAGGCTGGAGATAATGGTAATCTGGACTAAGACTAGTGGAAAGGACAAAGCGAAAGCAGAGAGATATAAAAGATAGTGGCTAGAAGTGATAAGACTTGGCTACAGGCTGGATGAAGGTAAAGTGTAGAATCCAGTTTTCAAGCTTGAGCCTCCAGATATATGATGGCACTGAGATCAGGAATATACAATAGCAAGACAAATTTGGGTAAGGAAGACTATGAGTTTTGAACATACCAATTTTACAGTTCTATGGAATATCTAATAGTGGTTACACCAAAGGAGGTAGTTGAATATATGGATCTAAAACTCTGGACTGAGCTAAGATGTGGGGAGTGCTAACAATAGACACTAGAAAACTAACAGGGTGATTAGTAAAACCAGAGAGAAGAGTAATTAAAAGGGCCCAAAACAAAACCAAATGCTAAAATAGTAGCAGCAGAGAGAAGGAAAATGGTGGGGGAGGCAAAAAGGGGGAGGACAAATGGAAGGTAAATTGTTAGACCAGAGTAGAGGTTAAGGGACTATGCCTAATCTTGGTTTTTTTAGACACCTTTTAAAGGCTGTAAAGAGCTGGTTACCTAAGAACTAAGAGAAGATCTGAGATTATTTGCTCCTCACAGAAAAAGCAACCATTGCTGTCTGACACTGTAAGGAGACTTTTAAAAGGGTCCCCTCCACACACGCATACTGAAGCACACACACAACAACTGAACAGAATCTCCTATATATAGAACAACATTTTTAAATCTGACCCACTGACTCACCACTAATTTGAGTTGCATCTGGTAACAGAACTCTAATATAAGGTACTTGCCTGCATCTCAAACTCATATCCATCTTTTCAAACCAGTTCTCCTGCAGGCCTACCGACATCTTTCAATAATATGCTTATTCTCTCCATCTGAAACCATAAAATTATATATAAATCTCCCTTTCTTGAAACGTATTTGATAATCATGATGCCCTATCATATATTCCTTCTCGAAATCTTTTCCTTTCCGTGTTCAGGAGTACCAATCATTTTATCACTAAAATCATTTCATTTTACTACTATATTCTATATCCCTCCAATATCTGTCTCTAATTTTTCTTGCAACCAATCCATCCTACACAATGCTACCAAATAAGTATTCCTAAAATACCAATTTGAATATATTATCACTCTACTAAAACCTGTGCCTTGCTGCTGCCCACAGAATGAAGTCTGAACTCCTTATCCTGGCAAATAGAAGGTAGACTGTGGCAGACTTTCAACTGCCATGCCGTCCTATCTCCCAACTTGGTACAAAATCACCAAGCCCAGCCAAATGGTTCTATTCACAGACCACTGAACATGCCGTGCATACTCCTGTCTACAATCTTGCTCACACCATTTCCCCTGCTTAACAAGCCTATCTCCATCACCTCCATTTACCTAAGTCCTACTCTTCCATCAAAGCCCAGTTCATTTATTTGGCAAACTATCTCACCATCCTGGAGGGAGGAGATCTAAAAACATTAACATAGTCTGCATAGTAGTTTAGAGCTGGAGCTCTGAAGTCAAACTGTCTAAAGATCCGAAAACTAGATTCACTACTTATTTTATATCCTTGGACAAGTTACTTAAAATTTTTGAGATTAGCATTTATCAAAGGCTAATACCTAAAACTTTAAAGAAGTTGTGAAAATTAAATGAAAATACATAAAAAGTGCTGAGTACAGATCTATAAATGTTTATTATTTATTGCTGTTTCTGTGCTCAAGAAGCTTATCGTCTAGATCAGTTGCATCCAAGCACTCACCGCATCAGCATGTGGCTCTCAAAAAAGCTTGAAAGAATTTACTGATTCTGATATTTTCATTATCCTCAAAGGAGAAAACTGAAGAATGATGAATATTTATTCCCTTAAGATATAAAGTTCATCAGTGATTCAGCCAGAAAACGAACCCAGGACATCTGCTTTCCGGAATATTGCTCCACATGTCAAAGCAGTGCAAGTGATTCTGACTTAACTAATATCTAAAGAAAATGTATACCCTATCTATAAAAAAGCTAACAAGAACAGATACTTAAAATTGCAATGCCAAGAGGAAAGATAACATTAATTTCTTAAGAAAAAAGTATTGTTTATTTTTTATTTCACATCAATCATTGAGTGCTAGGCAAAGATCATAAAACAATGCCTGCACTGAAGGAATTGATATAATCTAGTTAAATGGGAATTCATATAGGTATATAGTTAATTTATATTAGCCAACAGAGGACGTTATGAAAAAGATTATAATTTTGGAATATATATAATATTTAACACACTACACTAATGTATACAGTTGGCCCTCCATATCCATGGGTTCCGTATCCATGCAACAAAAGGCCTAGTATGATCGCGTCTGTGCTGAACGTGTACAGACTTTTTTTTCTCGTCATGATTCCCTAAACAATACAGTTTAACAACTATTTACATAGCATTGTATTACGTATTATAAGTAATCTAGAGATAATTTAAAGTATATGGGAGAATGTGCATAGGTTATATGCAAATACTACACCATTTTATTTAAGGGACTGGAGCATCTGCAGATTTTGGTATGGGGGGGTGGTCCTGGAACCAATCTCCCACTGATACCTAGGGAACACTGTATTTACTATATTAAATAAATATTGGTAAGGCCTTTTTATTTTTGGCCCATGTTACCATTACTGTAATAGATTACCAATTGTAACTGATAGCTACAATCTGTCTTTAACTACAAGCATTCTGCAAGTAACTTTCCAAAATTCAAACTATGGTGAATTAAGAATTCAAGAAAAGTGTTTACCATAATTCATATCAATGAATTTATAGTATTTATTTTGGTACCCAAAATCAAAACAGACTGCCAAATTTTAATCTAGATATAAGAGCAGCAATTTATTTTGAATTCTCCTCCCCCAAAACTAATTCATTTTTTATTTAGCAACAGTTTGGCATCATTCTTTAACCCTCAACGAAATGGGTGACTCAGGCAGGGATCATTAATTGATGCTAAAGACATTAGGTAAGAGATAGTTGGGGAACTGGATATTCACAACGCATGACCCCACAGATTACAAACTAAATGCAAATAGAAAAATGAACTATTGGGCCGGCCCCGTGGCTTGGCGGTTAAGTGCGCGCGCTCCGCTGCTGGCGGCCCGGGTTCGGATCCCGGGCGAGCACGGACGCGCCGCTTCTCCGGCCATGCTGAGGCCGCGTCCCACATACAGCAACTAGAATGGATGTGCAACTACGACATACAACTGTCTACCGGGGCTTTGGGGGAAAAATTAAAAAAAAAATTAAAAAAAAAATTAAAAAAAAAAAAAAAGAAAAATGAACTATTACAATGGTAACAATGGTCACCTCAACCAAGCGATCAAATTTAGCATCATTACTAATGGCACAATCTGAATATTATATGCCTCCTGATGGTATGTAATATAAAGTACACCTATGAAATTTTCTTACTCAAACTATTTAATATGAATTTAATCAAGCCTTTATACCTAACTTACAGTTTACAAGAAATACAGAGGACCAAGTTAAATACCACCACAATAAAACAATTGTTTAAAAATCATGAATACAGGAAAATCTACAAGATAACAGGTACGTTGAACTGGTATTTTCAAAAAGTCAATGTCATATGAAAAAAAAAGTGAGTGGGACAGTTCTAGATTAAAATAAACTAAACAGATGTAGTGTGTTTGGGGCACAATGGGAGAACTGGGAGTAACTGGAAGAATTTTTATATGGACTGGCTTTATGATTATTTTCTTAAGTGTTTTAATATTATTGCGGTTATGTGGTTACTTTTAGGAAATGAAGGCTGAAATATTTAAGAATGAAGTATCATGACGTCTACAATTTACTTTCAAATGATTCAGCACATATATATGATAAAATATTAACAGCTGTTGAATCTAGGAGGAAAATCTACATGGGATCATTGTATTGTTCTTTCAACTTTTCCGTATGCTTAAAATTTTTTATAATAAAAAGTTAAGAAAAAAGAAATAACTGGAAGAAATTTTTAAAGTTCATCTTTACTTTCTTCTTTCCTGTTTATCACAGTCTAAAGGGAAAAAATTAAGTGAACTGTAGCATTGTGCAGTTAGGCTCAGACCCTGGCAGAGATGGGGTTGATCCAAATTCTTTACACAATAGCTATGCAAGACTCGGAGCAAGCCAGCAAAAACTCAGAATTTTAATCTAAAAACATTGAGATAATACCACGGCATATGGCACTCAATAAATGCCTTTTCTTTCTCCTACCAAACCCCAATATTTTATTTCCTATGTTGATGTGGCTAACTGCACACTGACTTCACAAGTACCTGCTTCAATTAGTTATCATGGGGGTTTTTGTTTGCTTACTTAGATTATTTACTTTTCTGATATTAAAGAGTTAACCTAACCCTTAGGCACTACTGGTGGGAATGTAAAATGGTGGAACCACTATGGAAAATAGTTATGGAAAACAGTTTCTCAAAAAAACTAAAAATAGAATTACCATATGATCCAGCAATTCTACTTCTGGTATATACCCAAAAGAATTGAAAGCAGGGACTCAAACAGACATTTGTACACCTACGTTCATAGCAGCAATACTCACAATAGCCAAAAGGCAGAAGAACCCAAGGGTCCATCAAGGGATGGACGGATAAACAAAATGTGGTAAATACCTACAAAAGAATATTATTCAGCCTTAAAAAGGAAATTCTGACACATGATGCAACATGGATAAATCTTGAAGACATTATACTAAGTGAAATAAGCCTGCCACAAAAGGACAAATACTTTATGATTCCACTCATATGAAGTACTCAGAGCAGTCAAATTCATAGACAGCAGAATGATGGTTGCCAGGGGCTGGGGGAGAGGAGGAAGAGAAAAAGGGGGGTTATCCTTTAATGGGTATGGAGTTTGTTTGGGAAGATGAAAAAAGTTCTGGAGATGGATGGTGGTGAACAGTTGCACGACAATGTGAATGCACTTAATGCCATGGAACTACACACTTAAAAACAGCTAAAACGGGGGGCCCGCCACATGGCCCAGTGGTTAAGTTCAGCGCACTCCACTTCAGCAGCCTGGGTTTGGTTCCCAGGCACGGAACTACACCACTCATCAGTGGCCATGCTGTGGCAGTAACCCACACACAAAATAGAAGTTCAGGGTGAATCTTCCTCAAGCAAAATGAGGAAGACTGGCACAGATGTTAGCTCAGGGCAAATCTTCCTCAAGCAAAAAGAGGAAGATTGGCAACAGATGTTAGCTCAGGGTGAATCTTCCTCAGCAAAAAAAAAAAAAAAAAAAAACAGCTAATGGTAAATTCTATATTACGTGTATTTTACCATAATTTAAAAACATAATTTAAAAAGAGTTAACTTAAAAGTGAAATAAGCCAGGGGGCCGGCCCAGTGGCACAAGCAGTTAAGTGCACGCGCTCCGCTTCGGGGGCCCGGGGTTCGCAGGTTCAGATCCCGGGCATGCCCCGACGCACCACTTAGTAAGCCAAGCTGTGGCGGCGTCCCATATAAAGTGGAGGAAGATGGGCACGGATGTTAGCTCAGGGCCACTCTTCCTCAAGAAAAAAGGGGAGGATTGGCATCGGATGTTAGCTCAGGGCTAGTCCTCCTCACAAAAAAAAAAAAAAAGTGAAATAAGCCAGAAAGAGCAAGACAAACAGTGCATGATTTCACTTATATGTGGAAGATGAACCAACACACGGACAGACAGAACTGTTTGGTGGTTACCAGGGGCTAGGGGGGTGGGGGGTGGGCACAAGGGGTGATAAACAATAATGTACAACAAAAATTTCACAATTAAAAAAAAAAAGGAGCACAAATAAAAAAAAGAAAAAGAGGGCCGGCTCTGTGGCTTAGCGGTTAAGCTTGTGCGCTCCACTGCAGGCGGCTCGGGTTCGGATCCTGGGCACGCACCGCTTCTCCGGCCATGCTGAGGCCACGTCCCACATGCAGCAACTGGAAGGATGTGCAGCTATGACATACAACTATCTACTGGGGCTCTGGGGGGAAAATAAATACATAAATAAAATCTTAAAAAAAAAAAAAAGAGTTAACTTAAAAAATATACAAACACATCTATTCCAGAATAAGATATATCAAACTGTTAATAACAGTTTGAGAGTGGGGGAGAATTTCACTCCTTAAAGTACACACACGTGTGTTGTCGAAATTTCATAAGCATTATTAGTTCAGCAACGGAAAAAATTTCAATTCTAGTTATTTTGTGGTGAAATGATATATGCTGGGAATATGCTTTAAAATACTAGGGCAAAAAATAAAAATATGTGGAAGAGGGGAAATGAAACATAAATTGTGAAATGTTGATAGCTGTTGAAGCAGGGTGAAGGGTAGACTCAGAATTCACTATATTGTTCTGGTTTCTTCTGTACTACTAAAAATTTTTCATGATAAAAAGTTAAATATTTTCAATCTACAATTCAAGAAAAAAGTAATATGTACAACATAAAGTTTAATGTACCTTCAAAAATAAAAATGTTTGAAGTCATAAAAATGTTAGTTTAGTTGGTAAGAATGCATTTTTATTATTGATTCCCTTTAATCACACAAATGCAAAAAGATTTTATAAAAGCCACAATATTTCATCATAATTCTTTTTACTCTAACACAAATTAAGTATCATTATTTTTTCAATATCCTATTTTAAGTAGTCTATCCATAATTTGAAAGTTTAATTCATTTAAAGATGGTGAAAAATTAATGACATTTACTATAATAACTTTAAACCTCTGGAATATAAACTTCTTTCAAAAAGTTAGTATGGGGGCCGGCCCTGGTGGTGTAGCAGTTAAGAGCACACTCTGCGCTTCAGCGGCCCAGGGTTCGTGGGTTCAGATCCCAGGTGCGCACTGACAAGCACTTGTCAAGCCACGCTGTGGCAGCATTCCATATAAAGTAGAGGAAGATGGGCACGGATGTTAGCCCAAGGCCAATCTTCCTCACCAAAAAAAGAGGAGGATTGGCATTGGATGTTAGCTCAAGGCTACTCTTCCTCACCAAAAAAAAAAAAGTTATTATGGTTCACACTAATACATATCAAAAATTCCCAGAAACGAGGATACCAATGGGAAAACTGTACAGGTTATACCTATCCACAAATTCAGTGATACTAAATATCTCCAATGTGTTAGGCTGGAAAGAAGGGTTAGGAACCAACATCCCTTACAAATGCCTACACTACGCCAGGTTCATATAATTCTAATAACCATGCTATGAAAAGGTATCCCTATATAACAGATAAGTATGGGCTCAAAAAGATTAAGTGACTTCACCAACGTCACACAAATAGGAACTAATCAAAAGAGGCCAGAATTTAAGATCTCTTCTTGAAAAATATACCCAAATGATAGGAAGAAAAAAAAATAGAAACATAAATTTCATCTTTGATGTAACTAGGAGATATATATTGTAACTGTAACCTGCAATACAATGTACGAAGACAGAAAGCTGATGGTGGAATGGTAAATGACTTAGCATAATGGAAGAAGGTTGATATAAGTCCCTACACAAAGAGATATTGACAATCCTATTGACTCTGCAGTATTCAAGAGAGGCTTAGAAATTAGAGGCACTGGAAGAGCCAAGAGGGCAGAACAAACCCCCCTCCAACCCCCCACCCCCCACATACATTCCTAAGGGAATGAGAAGTATGGTCTCCATCAAAACTGAATCAGACTGACTCCAGGCTCAGGGGCGTCCCACACAGAAAAATGAAGAAGGGAAATGTTGATATGAAAACAGGGAGACTAAGTGAAAATTTATAAACTGAATGGTGATTTGTAAGCTTTCTTCTCCCACCCAGCACTAGAACCCTGCCATCTAAACTCACTACCTCTGCCAATCCTCTCCCCTCTCTCCATTATTCCACTTACACAGACAGAGAGAAAAACGAAGGACCTTGATCTGCAGAAACTGAAAGCCTTCTTACCCACCATCCAGAGAAAAGAAATCAAGACAAAAACATGAGAGTTCATGAGTCACTAAGCCATGCTCATGCATGCCCAAGGAGCTTTCAATCAGCTTTGGAACTTTCTCTTGAATATAAAGGAACTGCTAAGGATCACACAAATTTGAAGAAAGCCTCCAACAAAAAGAAAGAGACCAAAACAAACAGAAAAAAGAGCCCAAAACAAACAGAGGAACCAAAAACAATGCAAGAAACAGAAGAACGTGTCAAAGAAACTATAATCAATATCCTTGAAGAGATAACAGAAGATGCTGTACCCATGGAAAACAGGAAAAGATGCTATAATATAGGAATAAAGAACAAGAGCTCATAAAACATTTTTTTAACAAGATAGCTGAAATTTTAAAATTCAGTGAAAGGGTTGAAATCTCCCAGATAACAGAACAAAAGACAACGTTTTGGAGATCAAATTTTTCAACATCGACATTGGAAGTCAGGCAGTAAGGGAACACCTCCAAATTTTTGAGGGAAAATGATTTCCACTATGGAAATCTCTCAACAGCCAGTCAAGTGTGAGAGTAAAAATAAAATCGCCAAAAACTTATTTCCCATGCATTCTTTCACAGTAATACTAGGGGAAACCAAAATGAAGGAATAAACCAAAAGGAAGGCTTGAGATCCAGAAAAAAAGGACTCAACAAAAGTGAAAGAAATTCCCAGAATGTGAGCTAAGGGAAGTCCCAAGATGACAGCTTTGCAACAGGCCTAAAGAGAAAACAATCCAGACTAAAGCAGGAAGAAGGACAGCTACAGAAGGGATGACTGCAGCAACAAATGGAACTGCTAAGTTTATCTGACAGATCTGACCATGTGGAAAATTGTACTGAGAAGCATTTTATGGAGCTGCTGGAGGGTATAGAAAAACTTTGCCAGACAAAACTAAGCAAATGAAAAAATGAGGCATGAAAAACACAAGGTTACAAAAGAAAACGAAATCACTGTAAACGACTCAGTAGTGACAAATACTTGGTCGTAACGATAAAAAGTCTGAATATAAATTTAACCTAAATTGTGGAATAATAATATTAGAAAGATAGGCAAAAGTCTAGTTTGAAAAATCTTCCAACACCTCTCTCTTTAAAATCACTGACGTCTACATACCTCAAATTATTCAATTCTAAGAAAAGCCTCTATTTTCATTAGAGTTAAATTCTGGAACTACACTTTCAAGGCAAAAATTCAGTGAAATGGTCTGCTTTTGTCTTGGGATACTTCACCGGGTCATTCTAAGGGAAAAAATAAGTTAATAAATGCAAAGCAAAAACACTAACAAAAATTAGAAGATCTATACAAGTTTTATTGGTTACTGGAATCAGTTAAGGCACTTTGTTATCTAAAACTATGTTTGTTCTGTTGTTTGCTATAATATAATTCTAAATGTTGGATACTTTCAGTACATGTCCACTTTTACCTCCACATTTACCAATTCAATAATTTATTCCATCTTACAGGAAAATGGGCTGTGAACTCTTCAGCTGATTACTTCTATAAGCACCAAAACCTGGTTTTAAAAATCCAAAATCGGGGCCGGCCCTGTGGCTTAGTGGTTAAGTGCTCGCGCTCCGCTGCTGGCGGCCCGGGGTTCAGATCCCGGGCGTGCACCAACACACCGCTTGTCCGGCCATGCTGAGGCCACGTCCCACATACAGCAACTAGAAGGATATGCAACTATGACATACAACTATCTACTGGGGCTTTGGGGGAAAAATAAATAAATAAAATTATTAAAAAAAAAATCCAAAATGTTTTGCACTTTTTCTTTTTATAAGAAATAAATTTAACTTTTATGTGATGACTCAGGCTATCATGCAAGTCAGCTACAGCACGCTGACTAGACAGCCTCAGAGTCTTAGGCGTGTAAGACATCAGCCCTTATATTAAATGGGCCTAGACTGGTATGCTTTTATAATTCTCTTGTTCATCACTCTTAACTTTCAAATCTACTGTCAATGATCTTTCCTCTATCTGGATCCACCCACCTTTGGGTTGACACTGAAAAGTAATCCTTCTCTTTGATTTTTAGTTTTTCTTCAATAAAATATCAGCATTTCTGCCAGAAAAATGCAAATTTTACAATAGTGCAAATATGGAGTCACTACTCAAAAAAACCTACATAGGCCATGGAAAAACATCTTCCTCACATCTTAATGTAAAAGCTATCATTGCTTATATTCAGTCTTAATAATAAGCTGTAGCCTTCAAAAAGAGGGATTCTAAAGGTAATTGAAAAGATTAGAAAAATTTCTCTAAGAGCCATTTCATTTTAGGGCTATTTATGTGCTCCGTATTTTAAGGTAGCATTGTTAAAGAATGCTTATTTATTTTCAGCCATTCCAATACACCGACAATGTTATACTCATATTCACTTCCTCATTCAAAGAACCTAGAGCAAATACACTGTTTACACATCACAAATAAGACTGATACCGAGCTGCAAATGTACAGACTTTCAGGCACTTATAACTTTTAAATGTAACCACTAAAACAAAATAGCTTTAAAATAATAACCACCTAAAATTCCGGACTAAAAGTAACACAAATTCCATCCTCAAAACCACTTTCCTAGAAGCAACACTCCGCAAAGCTGAGAGATCTTTACCTTGTGCAGGAGTCCCTGATGGCTATGCTTAGACGTCAAAGCTTTGCTACAGGCAAAACATCAAGGAAGAAGTAACACTGTTGCTACATACTCGCGTGCAGCGTTTGTAAAAACTGTGAAAACAGCCATTCTAATTCAAACGTACAGAGAATGTTTCGTGATTTAATCTACTATTAGATCAGCAATGCTAAAACTGCCTGACATTTCATTTTTCCTAAAAAAACAAAAATACTTTGACAATACTGTATGTCAATGTATATACGTACACTTAAGATCTTTATGTGATTAAGCTTTTGATCCCATAAAGATCTCATTTTCAACCAGTCTCCATGTTGTACCACTCTCAGATCATTGTGTATCAATAGTTAAAAAGGTAGGACCATCTATTTTAAGGCAGTACTGTCTGAAAATCATACGACCAGCCTACATTTTAAAAGAAAACTGTCAAGCGCTGTCTAAAAAGGACCTTTAAGAATTTGCCTTTTTCTGATGCTAAAACATTTTGCAGCCACTTGATGTGGCCAAAAAACGTCAACGCTCCTGATTCTATCATTTGCTGCAGGAAAAAAGAATATGGCTGAAAATTCTTTCTGAAGAGTGGTATTTCAAACAGGACCACTCGGAACACTTAAGACTACGGAGCGGAGCGGAGGGTGGAGGGAGGGTACCTTACGAAACAGCGCGCTCGGGGCCCTGCACACTACCTCATTTCCCTAATAGGGATGAAAAGCTCAGGCCTCTGGTAGCTTCCAGCTGACGCCAATGCTCTGCACACCCCTTTTTTTGACAGGATTTCTAGCGTTGGAGCCCGTGTCACAAGTAGGAATTCCGTGATCACATCAACGGTCTAACGATCATTCAAGCATCTTTTGCGAGACCAAAGCCTCCCGACGCCCTTCCCTCCCCTCTCCCCCCGGAGCCGGACACACCTAGGCGGGCCCTGAAGACCGAATTCTACAAGCCCCGCAGAGCATGAACTGGGAGACAGGAACCATAGCGAAAACAAGAGTTTCGGCCATTGCCCTCGCGGCGACCAAAATTACAGGCTCCATTTCCTGTCCCCATGGGGACCGCACCGTCGCCCGCCGAGCACGGGCCGCCTCCGCCCCCCAGGCCGCGCACGCGGCCCCGCGGCCCCCGCCCGGGCCCCGCCGCCCGACCCTCCCCCCGGCGCCGGACCCACCTCGCGGCGGCGGCTTCACCTCCCCGTTCTCCTCCCGGGCGGCCCCGCCGGGCTCGCCCGCGCCGCCGAGGCCGTGCCGCCTCCGCTCCTTCTCGCGCTTCTCCTTGGGTCTGCGCGGCTTGGCGCGGGCCGCGGCGGCGGCGGCGGCCGGCAGCAGCAGGCGGTGGGGCTGAGCGTGCAACAGCGCGGAGGACACCAGCAGCTTGCGCGGCAGCGGCTGAGACGAGGACGCGGAGGCTGAGGAGGGGACGGCCGCGCCGGCGGAGAAAGAGAAACCGCTCCGAGCGGAGGCCGGGGAGGGGGCGGCCGGCAGCGCGGCGAAACTCCAAGGCGCCGGGCTGCCATAGCTCTGAGGCGAGGGAGTCGCCGGCGCCTGCAGCTGCTTGCTGTTCCCGCCGCTGCCCCCTTCCCCGTTCAGTCTCCGTGGCGCCTTCTTCTCCTCAGTCCGGACCTTCTTGGCGGACAGAGGGCCTGGTGGGTCCCGGGACGGGGGCTGCAGCTTGCCGAACGGTTCCTTCTCGGCGGCGGCGGCGGCAGCGGCCCCGTGCGCGGGGCTCGGCGGCTCCGCCATCTTGCGCTCCTGTTGTATTTACTCTCCTCCGCTCCGGGCGCGGGCCGGGCCCTCCGCGAGGGGCGGGGCGGGGCGGGGCGGCCGGGCCTCCGCGGGCCAGCCGCGCTGAGGGATCCCTCCAGCGACCAATCAAAGCGCGAGTCTCGAGCCGAGGAGGTGGGACCGCCGAGTGCGCCCACTTTGGAGGTCACAGCGCGGCGGGGCGCGGCCAGTGGCCGAGCGAACTGCGGGGGAGGGTCTGCAGTTGTCGCCAGAGTGAACTCGGCTGCCCCGTGAGGTCTGGAAAGAACCCTCACTCCAGACCCCAAAGTCTACCCCAGCCCGGGTCGCGCTCGTCTGTGCCTCGATGACTGTTCTTGTATCACTTTGTCTTTCTTTTTCCCTGGGCTCCCTTGGGCCCCTCCCCGCCTCTTCGCGCTCAGAAAGCCGAATTTCGTAGATGCTCAGCTCAGAGGAGAAAATTTTGCCGGGAAGTAAGTCCTTTCTATTAGGCGGTGGTCGATTGATGGGAGGGGCTGGAAGTCACTTGGTGTCCGGACAAGATGTTACTGTTGCTAAGATCGTCAACTCTAGAGCTTTGAGGGAGATAACTTCCTGCAGACCTAGAACTTGGGGATTACTTCCGAGCTTGAAGGTAAGACTCTCCGTGGAGAATTTTTAACTTTTGTGATCGGATCCTTCAAGATTTTAATTTTATTGTAATTATTATAACTCAGACGTGCTAAGAAAAATCCGTTAGCGACATTTATAGGTGTTTGAAAAGCAAGGATTTTTTTAAGTGTGTTTTAGCGTTTAGTTAGCACCCTGAGTGTTCGATGTTTTGTAAGCGTGTGCTTTGATTTCTAGCTAGAAGATAAGGAATTTGGGGAGATGAGTTACGGTAATACGGTTGCAACCAAAGCGAGGAGCGCGATTTTACTTTAACTCTGAGGTTTGCATGAGATCAAAAAAGTCAGAGGAGGAGATGTAAAAATAAAAGTAGTCAAATCAGGAGGTGACCAGTCGGAGGATATTTTGAGTCCTAAAAAGAGCTCTAAATTTTCTGTAACTTTCTGGAAAACAGTTAAAAGTAGCTTTCCAGGATTACCAATTCTTCTAACCTCATGAAGTTGGAATTCTTTATTTCGTTTCTACCCCCCCCCCTTTTTTTTGGGGGGATATTTTGGAGTCAAAATTTAATACTGGTTTTATAAACTTGTTTTTTTTTAAGTACCTCAAATTTTTAAAATAATGAAAGTATTTACTTCCTGTTAATAGATAACAATGAAAGCAAGTGAGAACGTTATAGTTGGAATTGACTGGGAGCAGATGTCTTCATGAAATGTAGCATTGGTAGAAGAGTGGACAGCGAGGATGGTGCTGGACATCATCTGCTACTAACTGGCTTTGTGACCTCGGTCAGGGTGCTTCATCTGTCAGAACTTCTCTTTTATTTGAGTAAATTTGATTACATGATCACTAATGTCCCTTCCACACTCTAACCTCTGCCGTATTCAAGAAGCTTTTCGAAATCACACTGAAACCATTACAATTAAAATAGCTTCTTAGTTGTTGACCCTCCAGATATAGAGAAGTATGTCTTATATACATTAACATAGTGCCTGAAAACTTGCACCACTTATTCCCTCATCTCCCACACAGAAGTCTGGAAAATCTGACTTTGTACAGGCCTGGCTAAAGTGTACTCTCACTTGGGTGAATTTGTCACTCCTTGCACTATACTCTTTTATACTATTATATATTCTTATCAGGCCTGACCCTAAATTTGCAGAGCCTGGGCAAGAGTTTGGCTATGGAGGCTCATATACCATGTGTCTAAATATTTAAGTTATACATCAAGATAACAAATTATTATAAAAAATATATTCTACTCTACTACCTTGACAAATTTACTTACATATTGATCTGGAAGACCAGGTTTGAATTTAGAATTCTCAGACCTCTAGAGTTCTCAGACTGACCCAGTTCTCTTCCCATTCCCAGCTTCTTCACCGATCACACCAAAAGAGACCATGCATGCATGCTGACATGTCCAAGCTTATGTCCACACCTCTCATCCCCTGCAAGTAGTGATGTGTCATCAGCAGCTCTGTCTGCCCTCAGATCTAGCCAGTTCAAAAGAGGAGTGCAGGCTCCAGGCAGGCATGGTCCCTTGACCTCATGGATTCTTTGCCGTTTGCAGCAGGAGGAGGGTCCTTACCCAGGTCTAAGGGCAATACTGTTATAAAAAATTCTCAGTTATCTGTTTTCTCTCCCATGTAAACAGCCATTCCCTTTCAACTAGATTATTCCTAACCACATTGGACTAGGAGAGAATTCCCACCACTATCACCAATTCCTATCTGATCATGTCACTTTCCTTGCTTCAGATCTGTCAATGACTTCCATTGCTCTTAGAATAAAGAGCAAAATCTTTAATATGACCTACAAGACCCATCAAAATCTAGCCCTCCTTCCTCTTCTATATCAAGGTAAAAGATCTTTAATATCCAGAATGCATCATGCTATCTTTCAACATAGAAATATTACATAGGGCCGGCCCTGTGGCTTAGCGGTTAAGTGCGCGCGCTCTGCTACTGGCGGCCCGGGTTCAGATCCCGGGCGCGCACTGACGCACCGCTTCTCCGGCCATGCTGAGGCTGCGTCCCACATACAGCAACTAGAAGGATACGCAACTATGACGTACAACTATCTACTGGGGCTTTGGGGAGAAAAAGGGAAAAAAAAAAGGAGGAGGAGGATTGGCAATAGATGTTAGCTCAGAGCCGGTCTTCCTCAGCAAAAAGAGAAGAATTAGCATGGATGTTAGCTCAGGGCTGATCTTCCTCACAAAAAAAAAAAGAAAAGAAATATTACATAGGTTGTTCCCTCTGGCTGGAATGCTTTTCTCTATATGTGAGGCTCATGTGAGGGTTTGGATAATGGACATAACGGAGACAGATATCATGAATAGCTCCTATATGTCTAACCTGCATGACATGATGGACAGTGGTACCATTCACTGAGCTACGAAACGCTGGAAGAGTAACAAGTTTGGGATACTCTTTTTGACCTTGGACCTGATGAACATGAGGTGCCTGTAAGACATCACGTCTTTTGGATCTCAGCTCAAGCCAAGCCTCACTTCCTTGGAGAGCTACCTTCTCTTCCCTGTCAAGACTAGATTCTTTCCTTGTTTGTTCCTTTTCTTCTCATCCGCATTTCTTTTTGCTTTTGTTGTGGTTGCTGACTCACTGATAATCTCTCCCGTCCGTTTCCATTCCCTCCTCTATAAGAAGAGCTCTGTTGAAAACATAGTACCCTATAGCCTGCTTCTCCATCTTCTTGTCTGAAACCTGGCTGCCCTCTGAGGACACAGTCTGTACTTTTGAAAGTTGCTCGTTCTCTCTGAGCTGGGGATCACCTCCCCAGTTCTGCATCACACAATTTCAGGTTATTACTCCTCTTTCAATGTCATGCAAGAAGTCCTTCCTCCTATGGGATTCTGTGGTATGGCTATACCATCCTTGAGTGACTTCCTGCTCGTTTTACCACACTTAATGAAGACTTGGATACTTGCTCTTGTTCATCCCTTCTACCTTCCAGCCATCATTTTAACTGACCTCAGTGTCCATGCTAATAACCTATCCAATATTCTTGCCTCAGTATTTCTTCATGGTCCTCCATTTCCATTGTGTTTCAGCCACAAACTCCAGGGGACCCTCCTTTTCATCACCCTTCCATCTCTGAAATCTTAATCTACAGCTTTCTCACTCCTCTATACCATGCCCTTGCCCTTTGACCCCAGGAGAACTCCCAGACTCTAGATCTTTCTTTTTCACCTAATTATGATTGTCAGATAAAATATAGGACACCCAGTTAAATTTGAATTTCAGATAAACAATGGATAAATTTTTAGTATGAGTATGCCCCATACAATATTTAGGACATATTTATACTAAAAAAAAGTATTCTTTGTTCATCTGAAATTCAGATTTAACTGGATGTCCCTTTTTATTTTCCCAAAAAATGTGGCAACCCTACACTATTCCATCCTTTCTATACTTTCTTCCCTATCCAACCTAGAACCTGTGGTATATAATTTTTACCTAAAATTTGCCAGCACTTCAGTTCCTTGCCCTTGAATTCTCTTCATCTCTATGCTGCTAACCCCCAACCTCAAGTCATTACCTCTCCCTGCTCTTCTACATCCAGGCTGCTGAGCATTGCTCCCTCTCTTCCACTGAAGTGCTGAGGATACTCGGGGATCTGTCATTACTCTTTATCTCACTCTGCATACTTCTTTGTGATATTATACATCACAGTGTCTTCTGATATATCATAAATGCTGACAATTCCCAAGTCTTTCTCTCCTGCCTTGACCTTCCACCTGATTCCTGGCTCGAATCAGATACCAAGTGGATGTCACCACCTGTGCAGCCACAGACTCCTCAGACTTTATACCACCCATTCCAGTCTTCCCATGCATCATTCTCTTGCCTTCCTTATCCACCTTGTCATTCAAGCTACAAACCTGGGAATCTTCTTTGACCTCTTTTTTTCCCTCACCCTCTACATTCAGTCAGTCACTGTCTCTGGTCATTTTCTCTTCTCCATTCCCGTTGCTGCTTCTTGCCTTCAGGCCTCAAGTCAGCTTGGATTTTGTCAATGATTTCTGTCCTAACTGGTCTCTCTGCCTCCAGTCTTCCATCTTCTAAACTATCCTCCATGCAGCTACCAAAATTATATTTCTAAAATGTAAACCTTATTATGCTTCAGTCCCTTCAGTAATTCCCCTTTGCCTATGGGATAAAAGTCACACTTTTTATTGTAGATACAAGCCATTCTTGATGTAAGCCCAACGCTCCTATCTCTCCGACTCTCCTGCAGCTTCCCTCTGTTTCATCTATTTGTAACTATGTGTAATTGCCAAAAGAATTGCACTCCCTGTCGCTCTGTGCATTCTCTTTCGTCTGCCTGGAATACCCTAGCAAAGTTCTGCTTATCCTTCAAGATTTGGTTCAGGCGTCTGCCTAGTACTGTGCTTCCTGACCTGCCAAATCAGAGTTGATCATTCCTTTGCGCCATCATCATTCTGCTTAGGATCATTTAACACATAGGTCTCTGCTTCTGGCCTGTGAGCTCCTCAAGGGCAGAGATAATGCATTATTTATATTTGTATGCATAGTGTCTGGGACATGGTCAGTGCTCAATAAATATATGTGGAAAAGAAGTATATAAAGTACAGGTTTGTGATCTTTATGATAAGATGAGGACCAGAGGGTACAAACTTAAATACCAAATGGTCTTGGTAGGTTGAAAAATAATAGGAATAAGGCAGGTTGAATGTAATAGGAAGTGGTGAGGACTGTGCCTTATCTATAAGATACATTTGCTTCTCAGCTCTAGCTGATTGTTCCCATATTGAAATGAAGTGGGCCTACTTGCTAAATATCTAGATTTTTTAATGTGAAGTTTCCTGAGAAACTATGCAAGCTGAACAAAACATACCTGTGGGTCAGATAACCCAGTCTGACTTCTGATCTAGAAAAGAGTGGCTTAGTTTGGTTTAGGTAGCTTTTGAGAGTTTTGTTTGTTTGTTTGTTAATCCACAGCCCTTCCTTTGTCAGTTGCTGGAATAGATGCTAAGCAAATATACTCAAACTTCCAGCCATAATAAATGTGTGTTAGCGGTTCTTAGAGCTGTCCTCTGTACGTCTTAGAGTCTGGTTTCTCTGTACATGATGTCTCCCAACATTCCTTAGCCGAACTGCCTTTTCTCTCTGCAGGTGTATACTATCCTCTGGCCTTGTTCAGGTTCCTGACCCCCTTGGATAAAGGTCCTTATGCTTTATGAAACCCTGTATTAACCTTAAAGACATGTCTTTCACCCTTCTGGAATGGACATCTCAAAGTCCTGCCTCTGCCACATTGATCTGCTCATGTTTATGTGTCATTCGCATTTGAATCATCACTGGCCAGTTGTAAAGGGTGGTTCTATGCTTTAGGAAACTTGACCTTTTCAACTTTCATGTTGTCAGTTCTAATTTAGTCCACACCTAGTACAGGGGCCAGAGAACTTGTTTGGTAAAGAGCCAGATAGTAAATATTTTAGGCTTTGCAGACCATATGGTCTCTGTGGCAACTACTGCTTATATCGCAAAAGCAGCCATAGCCATTATGTAAATGAATGGGTGTGGCTGTGTTCCAGTAAAACTATAAAAATAGGAGGCAGGATAGATTTGGCCTGCAAGACATAGTTTCCTGACTCTTGCTCTAGGATTTTTTATTTCTACCTTTACACCATGTGAAAAGACAGTTGAACATCTCATGCCACACTCCCTTTGCTCATGCTGCGTTAGCCACACTCTCAGTTCCTTGATTATGCTGTTCCTGCCTGAGACCCTTTGCCCAGGCTGTTTCCCCTGCCTGGATGCTTCCTCCCTCCCACCCCCAACTCTCTCTTTTTGCAGATGTCATTAAGGGCCATCCTTGACCATTCATTTTAAGCTGGCTCTCTTTTCCTTATTGTCTGTCACAGCATTCTCTTTCTTTCAGAGCACCTATCACAGTTTATAATAATTTTACAATTATTTCTTTACTTTTCATCATCTGTCTTCCTCAGTAAACAGGAAGCTCCATGGGGACAGAGACCATATCTTATTCACTAGTGTATCTCTAGAATCTAGCAAAATGTCTTGTACACATTAAAAACTCACCAAATGTTTATTGAATGGATAAATCAGTCAGTGATTCAGCCTGAATTCTGATTAGCCAATTTAATTGTTTTCACTGGAAACTGATAGAATAGTTCAATAGTAGTCCAAAGGTATATACACCAAAAAAGTCAAAATTTTAGCTTTCTGATGAATCAAGTTATACCTACATGTGTGTTTCAGTCAAAGTGACTGTTTTTAACGTGTTAGTTTCTCTCTCTCTCTCTTTTTTTTTTTTTTTTGCAGAGGAAGATTGGCCCTAAGCTAACATCTGTGCCCATCTTCCTCTACTTTATATGTGAGATGCCTGCCACAGCATGGCTTGATAAGCGATGCATAGGTCCTCGTCCGGGATCCAAACCTGTGAACCCTGGGCCACTGAAGCAGAGCACGTGAACTTAACCATTATGCAACCAGGCCAGCCCCTAGTTTCCCTCTTTTTTAATGTATTAGTACACTTTTACACTGAAAAATTCATACAACTCAGAATACCTTTCTATAACTCTCTTCCAAAGGTGCAGAATAGCTCTAGCTGCAGATCTGAATAGGCGAAACAACACCGAGTTTATAGCATGAGATGTTATATGGTGTTATGCCTCCTATAGGGATGGTCAGGGCTATAAGAAAAACACTGACATAATCCTGTCCTTTAGGAAGAAAGGTCTATTGGATGACAGATCAAGTGACAGGAGCAAGAGGGTCAATTTTGTTTCTTCCATAGCTGTCTTCAGAACCTTGGAGTTAAGCAACTCTCAGTAAACTTCACAAAGAACTTTATTAAATTAGAACAAAACATAGTACCTAAGGCTAGTCTCTGTATTCATCTGAAAACCTTCTGTTGTACTATTGAAGTAAAAAGCCTCTAGACCAACATTGTGTCCATCTATACCTAACCTGTTAAAAGAAGTGTTGGAATTAACTATAGAGAAGGAAACTTATTAAGCTACATAACATTACATTATTGCCCTTTCTATTGACAAATAAGATTCCTATCAGATTTGAAATCGTGTATACATATATGACAGGAGAACCCACTGAACCATAGATTCATCATTCATTTCTCTGGCATCCACTAACACTGGGCTCTGTAATGATTATGTAGATTTTTTTCTCACACTCTGATTATAATCATTATTAAGTTTAGGAAGAAGAAAGGAACCTCTTTGAGGTCTCAGGGTTGAGACATACTATGTGTTGTAAATAGAGGTGTTGCATACAGAAATAATTAAACTAATTCTGGTTAAAAAAATAAAAGGCAATTAATTATTATGAGATTGAATTACAAGAAAAAAATTATCTAAGTAGCATTTGTTTAGCCATATAGTATCCAAAAAAAATGTTTTCTTAATAAATAAAGGATAGATGTGGGAACGCTGAAAGAGAATTATCTGTTAAATTCAATTGCCACTATCAGTTCACTTGCCTATCTCAAAAACATTTCAGACTCATCAGCTCCTTCTCACAATATTTTCCAGGCTCCTCCTCTTCTCAGACATTATTAAATGGTGGAGATCATCAAGTTTCAATTCAAGGGCTTTTTTTCCCTCACATTATTCTTTTTCCTGGCCAGTCTCAAAAATGCCCAGAGTTTCAATAAATTGTTTTCATAGTAACAGCTCCCCAATGTACATCTCTAAACCTGACCACTCCTCTGTGTCTGTGACCTAACCTCTCAGCGTTTCCATAGATGTATCAAAAGCACATCAAACTCAACATGTGTGTGGCAGAGACGGCTAGTATCTGTTTTCTGCCTTCTTCCTTACTACTGTGGGGAGTCAGAATTGGCCACCTCAAAATATGTCTCTTTGTCTTGATTATTTTCAAGAACAAGAGACTCTGAAAGAAACTTTGACTTTCTCCCCTAACTGCCTAAAAGAAGTTTAAGATAAAAGCCCTGTCCCCAGGACAGGCTGTCACCCTAGATAACTCTGGGTATCAGTAGACTGTGAGGGTCCTTGCTAAGCGCATTCTTGTCTACCAAACATTTGCTTTTCCATCTCCATGTAAATTGCCTTCCTCCCCTTTGAAGTCCCAAACCACTACCCCCAACACCCTCCTTTGTCTTTAGGTGAAGATGATATTTAAGCTGGCAGCTTGGCCATTTTGGCTAGTTACCCAGTTTCCTGGGTTTCTCCCATGTCTACATTACTAAAGCTTTGTTTGGTTTTCTCCTGTTATTCTGTCTCATGTCAATTTAATTCGTAGCCCAGCCTGGAGTGGGCAGAGGAATTCTCTTCCTCCCCTACACTACCCAAACCTTTATTTCATGCAGGTTGCCATGTGCCTAGCTAAAAATAATAACAAAGTAGACCTCCCAACCCCCTTACTGTTAGGCATGGCAGTGATGTAGTGGAAGTCTTTAAGGGGGCTTTCAGGACAGCACCTATAAGGGGGGTGGGGGGGCACTTGGGCTATTTGTCCCTCCCCCTTCCTCTCCTGCCTGTAACTTGGATAAGGGGAAAAAAAGAAAAGGCAATAACTGTCAAGACTGAAAGCTTTCACCCCGTATTTTTCTTATTCAACATTCAACATTTCATTCTCGCCTCTTAACCACTAATATCGTTTTACAACAATTAAGGCCTAACCACTTGTGCAACCACAGTCTTCTTTCCAGTGAGTATACACTCAAGTTTAGGAGAAGGAAAGCAAAGGTGGGGAAAGTGAAGTTGACAGTTGTAGGTGAGGGAGCAGCCACTGTTTAAGGCTTCATTGGAGACCCAGGAGCAACCACAAAGCAGGAAGAAGGTAGACAGAGTAAAAGGGGCCAAATAGAGTAACTAAAAGCCATCAGTAAATGTTTCTTTTGGGGTTAATTTTGCTGCCGGAATTTTTTTTTTTTTTTTTTTTTTTGCTGAGGAAGATTTGCCCTGAGCGAACATCTGTGCCTATCTTCCCCTATTTTGTATGTAGGACGCTGCCACAGCATGGCCACCAGCAAGTAGTGTAGGTCTGCGCTCAGGAACCGAACCCGGGCCACCAAAGTGGAGTGTGCTGAACTTAACTGCTAGGCCACTGGGGCTAGCCCCCAGAATTTTATATGGAAGGACATCAGATCATTTTGATACTTATTTTACGGAAGGGATAGGAAGCCTATGAAATTTATGACAGGAGCCTTACTCAATGTTGTAAATCTCTAAAAAGAAAAGCATGCATTTTGTAGTTCTAGTTAGTTCTTTGGGAAGAGGGAACTATTGTAGCTAAGAACTGGTGGGTCGAGGGTAAAGTATGTTATAACTTCAAAACCTAGATGTGGCAAAGAGGTGTAAAGGAAAATGGTAAACTCATAGAATATCTGGATTGAAAACCCAACCCTGTACCCAATTTGTGAATTTCCTTCACCACCTACCCTTCACTTTTTTTGTTGAACAGGAAGACTTCACCTGCAGAGTAAAAGCTCTCTGCTTCCCAATTTCAGCCACACTATCAGACCATCGCTGTGGGTAGGGGGATAATGTTTACTGAGTGCCTCGTGTAAGCCTCATGTTTGTGGACATTTCAGTCCCTCCCATGCTTTGAAAAGTTTTCTAAGGCGTTTTTCAAAACTGAGCTGGAATCCCATGTTCATTCTGACTCTACACCAGTTTTCTTTTTAATACGTCCTATCTTGCAAGAGGAAGCAGAAGTCTAAAGCATCAAATTTTAAATCCAAACATTAACCAAGCCTTTTTAGAAGTTTCAGTTAATTAAATTGTTATATTCAGAAAATATACATTCAGAAAAGATGCAGTGTTTTTTAGGGCACTGGTAAACACAAGTGCTTTTCTCTCATAGAAAAAAATAAGCCAGGAGTATTTCTAGGGGAAGGAGTGAGAATGGGGAAGGGTAGGGACAGACGGAGCTGTATAAACAGTGGCTTGAACTTCTAGGGACGCTTTATAATTCAGTTGCCCAGAGAAAGTCTGGGCCACCTGAACATCCTGAAGCAGGTCTAGCAGATTCCGGATTTGTGCAGATACTGCACGTGTCACTAGAGCCAGGAAATTACAAAACTATGACTGTCACAAAGTTATCATTTTGTTATTTTAGTTTCACGGATTCTACTTTGAAATGTTTGTCTGCATAATTTATGTACAGTGCTGTGAAGTAACGTGTATCTTGCCTCAAGCTCAAGTGCTGGCTTTTCTTGATTCCCCTCAGATGAACTAACTGCTTTGGTACCATTAGACTGAAAAATAGATTTATGATTAAAACAGTTAAACTAATGAGCCATCAAATAAATAACCACTTTTTAAGTTAACTTTTAAATCTAACCCGAGCTATGATTAAATCTGTTTACGTTGTAATTCCTATTCTTAGGATTTTAATCGTAGTCTTTTTCCCTGTTTAATCCCTATGTTTGATTTTAATGAGTGGAAAATACTAAGTTCTAGAATAATATGTCACTGAGAGTTTTACATCTCTTAGTCAAAGAGGACAGAAAAAGGAGGTATAAATCAGGTACCTGGAAACCTAGGATACTAAGACGTGACACCTGGGGTCAAGGCTTGCCAAATCCAACCTTGCCAGCATAGGTGGGCAAGTCCAAGTGCTAAGCAAAGAGGATAAGCTTTCTGTTTGTAAGTTCTTGTAACTTTGGGTGGAATTTGTCCTAAAGTCGTAATCTTGCCACCTTAGTTTACAAATACTACCAGTGTACCTTGCCCATCACCTCGATCTAGGTCAAAAGTGTGAGTAGTGTGGACGTTCGGTCTCTTCAGTGTCTTCACAATGAACTGTCAGTACTCAGGCATAGGTATTATAGGCACACAGGTTCTCTTAAATAGTGTTTGATGATGATGCCAAGTGAAGTGCTTCAATGATGATCGTAGGAAAACAAGCCTAAAATAATGTAGCACCAATATAACTAGAGGTATGCAGTTGTAATGTGGTGTGCTTGTAAATGAATAAATCACTCAGTTTGAGTATTAAGTACCACTTCTGATGCCCCAGGTAGAGGCATTAAACAGAAAAACACAAATACATAGGTGACAAATGATACAGATTTTTTGCAGATGTGAAGGACATCATTATTTATATTTCTATCAGCAGACTAATGGCTGTGACCACTCTATGACTGATCAAAAGCACAAATCATATTTACATCAACTTATATTGCCTCTTCCCCCCTCAGATAATCTTTCATGTTTATAGTGATGTTTAGTAATTTTAAAAAAAATTTTGATAATCAATGATGTTATTATTTTCTACAGTTTCTTTATTCCTTGATATACTACCACTTATGCTAGAGGTGCTTCTCTTACTACCTATATATGGATTCCCTTCTTCATTTTATCTTCAAGTAATTATTAGATAGTCTGCTTTTTCTTATTTTCCACATACGTTAAGTGTTTAGTTAGTAAAGACTTATCAAGCACCCACGTGGTGCCAGGCAGTAGGCTAAGTGCTAGGAATATAGCAATAGATAAGGCAGACATGGCCCCTGTCCACATGGAGCAGACTTTGCTTTGTAGTCACACTTTCTGTTTCCAAATAAGCTTTCATTGGTGCTTTGTTATTCAAGACTGTCATCTCATTTCTTACTCATTTATTCATACAGCAAACAGTATGGAATATCTGTAGTGTACCCAGCACTGTGTGATGATATAATTGAGACAATAGATATCAAGAGATAAATGATAACACTGTGGTTAAAATAATGCAATGGTGGCATGAACTATGTACAGTGAAAATACAAAAGGCGGATCAGCAACTCTAGCTAGAGAAATGAGGAAAAGCATCGGAGAGAAAATGATATTTGAGCTGAATTTTTAAAGATTAGTAGGCAAAGAAGATGGAGAAGGACTTTCAAGGCTCAGGAAAGAGCATTTGGAAGTGAGAAGTTCATTGTAATTGAAGTATAAGAAACATGAAGTGCCATAAGAGGAGAGAAGTCTCTCAAGTGGACTGGAGCAGATTGTGAAAGGTGTTGCTTGTGACTGCCTTGGCATGCTGAAGAGTCAGTGAACATATTTTGTTAACTTACAGGCTTTAATGAGGAAGAGTGAAAAATGTTCGTGTAACCGTATTTCACCTCCTGCTCATTGCTCACAGGCTTTACCAGGTACTGCTTCCTAACTGGAACTGAATACTTCTGCATGCCATGCAGGACCCATTTGCCTTTTAACTAACCGTGTAACACTTGAACCTTATTTCAGTTATCACAGCTCTTCTACAAACAATAATATAGGAAAAACTTGAAATTCTGAAATTAGATTTACCTTTGCTCTTACTGAAAAATTGTTGGAGTTTAAAATGTCATATTTGTTTTACACAACTAATCTCTTTATTTAGCTCTCCTATTTATATTCCTATTTATGATTACTTATATTTTTATTTGAAAGCATAAAAATATTTTGAAAGTAAAACAATAAAATTATGAGTATTTTGATGTTGGTTAAACAATACTTACGTAGCTTCTTCCTGCTTTTTCTCTATTTTTAAAAAATGAGTGTCTCTTTTGAAAAGATTTTACCACACATACAGATGCAAAAGCAGGGAAAAATAGTTTAAAATACTGTTGAACTAAGTAAAACCAATGAAGCTTAAACCAATGGTTCTTCTTTTTATGCCAAACTCCATTTTCATCACTGGAAATAAAAAAATGAATAAAATACAGTCCCTTCTCTGGATGGACTTGTTGTCTAGTGAAATATTAAGTTGAACCACATGAAATTGCATCTGTTTTTAGGTCAAAAATGGTCAAATACCACGGGCCGGCCCCGTGGCTTAGTGGTTAAGTGCGCGCGCTCCACTGCTGGCGGCCTGGGTTCGATCCCGGGCGCGCACCGATGCACTGCTTCTCCAGCCATGCTGAGGCCGTGTCCCACATGCAGCAACTGGAAGGATGTGCAGCTATGACATACAACTATCTACTGGGGCTTTGGGGGGAAAAATAAATAAATAAAATTATAAAAAAAAAAAAATGGTCAAATACCAGTTCAGCCTAACATATATATGTAAACAGAAGTTTGCAATAATAGAGATATAAACAAGGTGCTGCATGCCCTAAGAAAGTCTTCCTGCTGCCTAGAGCAGTGCGTGAAGGCTTCCCAGAGGGGAGGACATTTGAGCTGAGTTTCAGAAAATGATTAGGAGTTCACCACGTGTTCACAGTAAGCAAAGAGAATGAGGACATTCCAGAAACAGGAAACAGCCTGTGCAGAGTGTTGAACCAAGAAAGAGCCTAGCACATGTGGGATACTGCAAACAGTTCAGACTGATTGGAATGCCAGATATGTTGGGGGTGACAGGAGACAAGGCCAACGAAGTAAGTAGAGGGCAGATCATGGAAGGTGGGATGTATCAAGCCAAAGAGCTTGATTTTATCCTTGAAATTGGTGAGATGTGTGTAATCCAGGGAGTGTGCAAGGCAATCTTTCAGGGTTCAGAAAGAAAATACTACTTCTATGTATATTTACCTTTCTCTTATCTTTTTAAGATTTATAATTGTTTAGGGGTTACAGTGTCTGTAATTCTTATTGCAGTACTGGATGTAAATAATTTATAAATAAATAAATAAATATATGCATATTATGGTGTGTTATGGGTTGATTGTGTTCTTCCCTCAAAATTCATGTTGAAATCCTAACCACTGGTGTCTCAAAATGTGACCTTATTTGGCAATAGGGTCATTGCAGATACAATTAGTTAAGATAGGGTCAGACCAGGGTAGAGTGGGCCTCTAATCCAATATGAATGGTGTCCTTATAAAAAGGTGAATGCCACATAAAGATGAAGGCAGAGACTGAGGTGATGCTTCTACAAGCCAAGGAACTCCAAGATTGCCAACATACTGTCAGAAGCTAGGGGAGAGGCATGGAACAGATCCTTCCCTCACGGCCCTCAGAAGGAGCCAACTGTGCCAACACCTTGATCTCAGACTCCTAGTCTCCAAAACTGAAACATAATTTTCTGTCGTTTCACCCACCCAGTTTGTGGTACTTTGTTACAACAGCCCTAGAAAACTAATACATGGTGCATGGTCAGAAAGTTTGGAGACTCGGATTAGATGATGGGGAGCCATGGAAGAGTTGGTTTATGTTTAAGAGTCCAAATGATTTATGACCTATCTTTATTCAGTTTCTGTATTCAATAATTTACTTTAACTTGAAGTGATCTCTTGACTTCTCAGTACTTACTCTACTTAAAGCCGTTATAATGGGAAAACAATTTGTTCACATTTGTGTTTGGTATAGATTATGTTAAAGGAAGAAGGAATTAGGAAATATTTGACCTTTGGTTCGAAACAGACAGGTGATAATATGCAACAGTTTTAGGGAAAAATTTATATTTAAGAAAAGAAGTATAATTTAACCCCATTAAGCAGAAGGGAAGGCAAAATCAGAAATAGGGTCCTACTAACAGAAGTCACAGCTGTGAAGAGTTTAGTAGTATATCATCAGTGCAGGAAGGACTGTAGGCCAAACATGCATTAATCTAGCTGTATAGTCTTCAAGTATTCAGGACAACTAGTTCTTTTTACACAAGTCATACATTAGTCGTTTGCCCGAGGTTCCGAGACAGAACGATTGACAGAGTTTTCAAGGCCAGGGATAATACCCTGAACTCAGATGTGTCTATTTGGAGCCTGTTTGTAGGTCAGCAAAATCCAGAAGTCAGCAATACATTAATTAATATATTAAAACAAAAAAAATTTGGGTGTATTATATTTGAGGCATTTTAGCTCTTGGTGGGCCATCGAATATTTGATAATTTGGGGCCTTATTTATGCAACCCAACTAAAGCATTTTGAAATACTACTGCTTTTTTTAAAAACCATATGTATTTTTAATAGTTCTGCCATCCTTCAGACAAGTTGTTTTCAAAGTTTTAAAGTAATAGAGCCCTTTCTTCAAATGAATTCTTCTTTGGAAGCCCACTATGCAGTAACTACATTAGGCAGTTTACCCTGTCATAGAGGACTATGCCCTTGATGTTTTAAATCCTTGTTTTTTATATTTAGTATGGAAGTTCTATATTTTGTGAGTATTCTGTATTCATTATGTAATCTGTTAGCAGAACGAAAAAGAATTTACATGGATGGGGAGTTTATGCTACTGACCTATGATCAGAGGGCCTATGCTTGAAGTTGCTTTCCATCTATTGCCTCTAATTGGGTTCCCTTTGTGACCAACACAGCAGTCGGTGAGCTACAGCTGCTTGGTCAAGAATATAATGTCTCCTGCTCCACAGAAACACGTTTCTCATTAGGGGACCTCCTTTTCTCTGCTTTCACCCCTGTTCTTTTAACAATTTTTGTTTTTGCTCTGTTCATTTAACTACATCTTTGTCACTTTTGGACGCTAATAAACTCAAAAACCTGTTTGTCCAGTTTACTACGTGGTTATTTTTTCTTTCACCCTTGACTTGTAATCGTATTGCTGTAAGCTAATAAATATTTGGAACTATATATACTTTTTATATGCTTAGATTGTTACAAAAATTAGCACCGTATGGAGAGGTTGGGGATAGTAGGGAAATCTTTCAAAATTAGAGTTTTTGCATTCATGGTATTTATCAGAGGGCTCATTTGTCTAAGATCAAGATAGGTCAGGTAGCCAATCTGACAGCCCATAAATTACAATTCAGAGACTTTTCTACCTTTTTCTGAAATGTACATATAAAAGAATATAAATAACAGACTATTCAGATAATTTGGTCATCAGTGAATCTTTTCAATAAAAATATACCCAGAGTCTGTATTCTTTTAGCAAATGTTTATTAAGCCCCTGCCATGTGCTAACAGTCATTATGCTAAATTTTAAGTATACAGTGGCAAACTAGATGAACATTATCCTGGCCTCATGAGATAGATATATTACACACACACAGACACACACACACAATGTATATGTACATAATCTCTGATACGAATTATGAAGGAAATAAACAGAGTTCTACAGCAGAAGTAGAAGAAGCTACTTTAAATAGAACAGTCAGAAAAGGAATGAGAAGTGAGAAGAAAAGCATCCTAGAGGCTGGCTCCTCGGCATAGTGGTTAAGTTTGGTGCGCTCTGCTCCAGCGGCCCAGGTTCACAGGTGTGGATCCCGGGCGCAGACCTACACCACTCATCAGCCATGCTGAGGTGGGGACCCACGTACAAAATAGAGGAAGATAGACACAGATGTTAGCTCAGGGCTAATCTTCCTCAAGCAAAAAAAGAGGAAGATTGGCAACAGATGTTAGCTCAGGGGCACATCTTCCTCACACACACATACACACACAAAAAAAGCATTCTAGGCAGAGAGCATAGCTGAGACAGGAAAGAGCTGAGCTTGTTCAAGGAACAAGAAGGACATTAAGTTCCACGGGGAAAAGATTTTTCTCTTTTGTCTAGAACAATGTATGTTACATAATAGGCATTATGGAAGTATTTGTGTATGACTGAATGAATATCTGTATACCTAGGATTTAGTGAGTACAAGTTGAGGTTGGAAAAGTGGGCAAGGACTAGACCGTGCCAAGCCCTCTTGAAAACTAGGGGATCTAATTAGATTTGATAAAGATCACTCACAACTATGTGAGGAGTAGTTAGTTGGGAGCAAAAATAGAAGGAAAACCCAGGTACATGGGGCAATAGAGGTGGAGATAAGTGGACCAGAGAAATTACTAAATAACTGAATGTTAGAGCCAGGGTCAGTGGGTTTAACTTCCTGCCCGTTTCACCTCTCAGCAGCCTAGCAAACTGATTGTATCCAGTTTATCTTCGAACCCCCAGGACTAGCACAGCCCCTCAACCCCAGACCAAGCCTGGAAAGAAATTAACCTTTGGCTAAGAATTTAATCAAGCCCTTGAAGAAAGTGATTTCAAAGTTACTCCTGGGTCCTTGTATAATTAAGGGAGTGACCATCTTAAATGAAGTCACAAGGAAGATGAAGAATGTGGATTATTCTACAAAGTAAATGACTCGGTCTTGTAAAAAACTCAATGCTGTGGGAACAAATAAGGCAGAGAGACATTCTTGTATCTACTGCTGTATAACAAACCCTGCCCTGTGAGCATCCCCTTTGCAGAGATTTTAGCACAAATACAGAAGCAAGGGAAAATCATATTAAAAATATCGTTAAGCTAAATAAAGCCATGAAACTTAAACTAATGGTTATTCTTAACCTTTTTTTTTTTTTTTGAGGAAGATCGGCCCTGAGCTAACATCCATGCCAATCCTCCTCTTTTTGCTGAGGAGGACCGGCCCTGAGCTAACGTCTATTGCCAATCTTCCTCCTTTTTTTTCCCCTTTTTCTCCCCAAAGCCCTAGTAGATAGTTGTATGTCATAGTTGCACATCCTTCTAGTTGCTGTATGTGGGACGCCACCTCAGGGTGGCCGGAGAAGCGGTGCGTCGGTGTGCGCCCGGGATCCAAACCCGGGCCGCCAGCAGCGGAGTGCGCGCACTTAACCGCTAAGCCACGGGGCCGGCCCCTAATGGTTATGCTTATAGAAGGCTGGCCCTCACACCTCCTCTGGCATTATCGTGAGAGGATGGCTTCTTGCCATGGAGACTCCACCTGTAGTTCTAGGCTGTGACCAGCAGAATTGAGCCTAGGGCCTGGCAGAGAAGTGTCTGGAAAGCTAAGAAGCCATTGCTTGGTGGATAACTCAGAGGGACATTACGACAAAACTCTCTTTTTCCTAACATATACTAAAAATAACCTTGAGTGGAGCTGCGGGGCTGAGGGTTGTTTTCTAACAGTGATTAGCGTATAGGTTCTTGAAAAGGGGATTTGCATCTTCACAGGGTAGCCTGTTCCACTTTTGTATCACCCTAGTTTTTATCACTGAACTAAACATTTTCCCCCTCTTATCCCCCCACCCCCCACCCTTGTGTGTCATTTTACTTTCTAGAACCTCAGCAAATAAGGATAATCCCTTTTGTTGGAATTTAAAATTTTAATTTATTTTGGAATGGCTGCCTGGGCTACTTTTAATCTTTTAATCTGTTGGAAGAAAACATGAAGCAGTGGCAAGAGTTAGAGGCAGTAGACAAAGTGCCCCCTGTGAAGGCAAGTTTTGTTTTAAGATTTGCCAGTCACTGCGGCCTTTTAATGAGGCAACTCAGTCTGTGCCTGCATAACTGCTACAGTTATTCCCGGATCTTAAAGGAACCCCAGCTTCCAGGAGGGCAGGCCTCTGCTAGAATAATAATAATAACCAGAATAATTAAAAGCCAGATCACTGCCTATTCCCTTCCCCCTGCCCCATTCCTAAGCCATTTACATAACTGGTAGAATGTACAGGATCTTCCCTTTGAGTTCTAGAATATCCATCCTCTCAACATGTGGCTGGTATGACCTGGTGCTTCCCAGTTCTGAGATACTCCCTGTTCTGCAGAAGAGAGTGGCTGTCCCCTTGACTGCACTCTCCCTCTGCATATTCTGTCCTGCACTGTCCCCTGCCCTTTTTCTTCAGTAGCTATTTCTCCCCCAGTTTTCTTTCTTCCAGAAACGTACTCTGTCAGCCATGAATCGCCTCTCTGCCATTCTCTTCATGTTGTGGTTTTACACCTTTTTAAAAATTCCTTTATTATCATTGTAATGGGGCTTCTTGGGGGAAGAGATAAATATGCACTGTCAGCGAACTTGAACCAGAAACTGTACACAACATGCATAGTCAATTGTACAAGCATATTAAGGAAATTTGGAAAACAGAAAAAAGTAAAAATCTATAATTGTATTACACTAACACAAATCCATTCATTCATTTATACATTTATTCATTCATTCAAGTCACCAGATATTTATTGAATATCTATTTATAATGCTCTAATCGCCATACCGTCTAGGGAATTAAAGTCTAGTAAGGGAATTGTAGCCAGGTAGAAATAACCATGAGTAGTATTTTGGTATATTTTCATTGAATCCTAATGTTATTATAGTTTTTTTGTTAACATATTGCAATTATACTGTTTATTCAGTCTGATATCCTTTGTGCTTTAACTTACAGCACAGTGGGAGCGAGAAGAGAAGGGCAAATCTGTTTATTCCAGATTCTTGCCCATCAGGAATAAGATTATGTTATTTTTAGCCTGAGTCTGGAGTATACACTGTTCTATAATTCGTGTAGCAGGCCTGTGCCTTTTCTGCTTCACAGAGCCTGTCTCTCGCTATACTGTGTCTCCACCTTACAGCTGGGTCATCACTGTGGGTAAAGGTACCGCTCACTGCCCACTGGGCTTCAGTAAGGGTGCCGGTGGAGCTCACTCTTACCAGGACGGAGGCCAGGGCAGGACAGGCGTCAGTCTGGGGAGAG
Organism: Diceros bicornis minor; assembly: GCF_020826845.1. Lineage (NCBI taxonomy): Eukaryota > Metazoa > Chordata > Mammalia > Perissodactyla > Rhinocerotidae > Diceros > Diceros bicornis. Next base: position 15,489,740 of record NC_080742.1, on the reverse strand, counting down.
GATCAGCTCTGTGCCCTGGTCTGGCTACTTCAGTCCCTTACAGATGAGCCTGCACAGCACATGACAGAGGTCTCGTGACCTGGGCCACAGGAGAGTGATCCTGTGGGTGTTTTCTCATCTCCTAACTCAACTCTTCCTCCTGTGTTGCCCATGGTCCTCTTCTTCTGCCCCTTCCCCTTCCAGAATCCTGATTTTCACAGAAGACTGCTTGGTTTTTTCTGGAACACCACATCTCCCCACGGAAAAGGCGAAGGCCACGTGCACTTGATCCTTCTGTGTCTTACAGATTTTATAGCCTCAGGCAGCCATTCGCGGTCTAGCTTTAGCCCTTGCCTGGCTTCTGCTCTCTTTGTAGTTACAAGCATATTTTAATATAACTAAATTATACTCCAGTAATTTTTTTAATTTGATGGTTTTTAGTATATTCACAAAGTTCTGCAACCATCAGCACAATCTAATTTTAGAACATTTTCATCACCCCAGAAAGAAACCACATATCCATTAGCAGTCACTACCCATCTCCCTTGCTCTCCTGCCAGCCCTCGTCTGTCCCTAATCCACTCTCTGTCTCTCTAAATTGGTCATTGCCACTGTTTGTAGAGGGGACAGGTACCATGGGGAGGAAGGTGAGCTCTGGTCTGGAGCTGAGCTTCTGCTTCTGATCTCTGCTTGTCTGCCATCCCCCGAGTTTGAAGTTAAAACTCCTTGCCCCTTTGAAGATTAAGTTTCTTCCAAAAATTCCCAGCAGATCTCCAAAAGATATTCACATACAATATCTATAAACATATATATACACACCTATATAGCTAAATTTAATCTTATTGCGTAACATTAATCTTATTTCTTGTAAATGAGTAACCCTAGTGCACACGTGCACACACACGTGCGCACACACCCATCTTGCCCTGAGCTATATTTCAAAGCCGCCTTGTCTGAACTGACAATGGAGGGCCCCATACCTCAAACACTTTCCCCTAATTCCCTAATTCCTAGGTTTTTCCAATCAGGCTGCCATACCTGTATCTTGCTGATTTTAGGTAAGATATCCAACATACTAGGTAACAGTGAAGGGTGGGAGACAATAGAATGAACCATAGGGAATGTCTTGGAGGAAACACCCCCTTTCTGCCACGTGCACAACAAGAATTGAACGTGGGGAGACCAGGAGGGGTGGCAGGTCAGTGTGGGAAGGCTTTTTAGCAGGTACTTTTTCCAACCAGAGCATCTTGGCCTCCCCAGCATCTCACCCCTCAGGACTGGTCCTTTGTGATGTCTGAGCTCCTCTTAGCCACCATTGGTTGTGGGGAGTGTGCTGCTGACCACACAAAGCTGAAGGGGTGTGACTCCTCATTGGGCTGGGGGAGGTATATATACGGAGGACAGGACTCCTAGGATAGACAACTGAGAGGCTTCAACATGGCAAAAGTCACCGACAAATCATGGGAGCCACAAACCACAAGCACCAAGCGGTGGAAAAAGAGGAAGACCTCCTCTCAACACAGATCAAGAGGCAGTAGCAAGGTCAGATGACCCACCCATCTCCTCCTCTTCTTCCCCGTTTATGTCTTTACCCCCCAACTCCAGATAATCCTGCCTCTCCCTGGCATGGACCTCCTCCTTAGCTCCCCCTTCTACCCAGCCCCCATTCTTTTCTCCCAGCCCAGTGCCCTCTGGGCTCACCTTGTTGCCTTGCCAGGTGCTGAAGATACACAAGAAAGTAAAAAGGCCGCTTCACACTAGTTCAAGAAAAAAATACTCTCCTAAAGTTATAACTACTTCGAGAAAGCAGAAGAGAGGGAGAAAAGCCAACAAGTTTCAGCCATCACTGTAGACTGAGCTAAAAGCAGCAGGCCAGGCCCAACGGACCCTGTAGAACTACACCACTCCAAGATAACACCATGCCAACAGTACCTGCAGAGCCAGCTTCAGAGACCTCCGACATCTGCTGCTTCTAGAGTCCTGGCTGCTGAGAAACGGCCAACACGGGGCCTGACTCAGACACTAACGTGGAACATGGAACACAAATGTGGTTATTAAAGTAAAATAAACACAGTGTGAGAAGTCCCTCCAAAAAGTGAAATAAAATTAGGCACTCTGCACAGAAATGAATTGTCTTGTTTTATTGTTTGAGATTGTCCCTCAGAATCAGAGAGTGAGGGGGCTGGCCCGATGGCGCAGCAGTTAAGTTCGCACATTCTGCTTCCGTGGCCCAGGGTTCGCTGGTTCAGATCCTGGACGTGGATCTACTCACCGCTCATCAAGCCATGCTGAGGCGGCGTCCCACATAGAAGAGCTACAACTCTACAACTATGATACACAACTATGTACTGGGGCTTTGTGGATAAAAAAGAAAAAAAAACAGGAAGATTGGCAACAGATGTTAGCACAGGGCCAATCATCCTCAAAAAAAAAAAAACAGTGAAATGACAGAGAGAAGCTTAGCATCTTTGCTGCAAAGCAAGTCCCCGGACCCCCAACATCCACCTGAGGAGAAAATGTACACGCAGCTTACCAAGAGTGGAAAAATATCCTTTCCACCAGATTCCCCAGCTATAGCAGACCAACTTAACAATTTCTTTACTTGGTACTCAACACTCATTTTAAATGTGAGTGAAATCAGCAGAACACAGCAATGCCCATGAGCACTCTAATAAGCTTAAACGCAATGGAGAACGGAGTGGGAGAGAGAAAAAGGAGAAAGCAAAGATGTCCCCAGGAGGCTCTGACTTTCTCAGTCATGGTGCAGCCTGAGCTGCTCTGCTCACTTGGGAATAATTCAGTTGGTAGTTGAAGGCCCCTGAGCTTCATGGCTCCCGCATCCTCTGTTGACCTCGTGCTGAGTTGTAACAAAGGACAGAGCAGCACCAGGCCCAGCCACCAGGATAGGATAATCCTGGGGCCATATCACACAGGCCTCCCCAGATACTCATCTCTGTTCTGATTCTGCCTGGCTTCCCCAATCTCACCCTCCCCATCAATTGTTCCTCCCCTTTAAAGCCCAGAATGGAGCACTCCGAGTCCCCCCCCCCCACAGAGGCAGAAAGGGTTGTGACTCCAATATTTACAGGTTAGAACCGTGATCCTCAAAAAATTTATTTTGTATCATGACTTTAAATATTTACTAAGGATATAATTTCTAATTTATTGTAAATATTGATAATTAAAATAAAACTATTACATCAGTCTTTTTTTTAATTTACAGTCTGATGTATCATTTTGTCCAGATAAATGCCACCCCACTTTGCTATGGAATGAGACTAGAGAGGTGCCCCCAGACAGGGGTGTTATTTGGCCTGTATTTTTCTTGTAAAGCTTTGAATCTGCTCAAGTATTTGAACAAGCTCATGGCTGAGTTTCAATTCTTTGCCATGCCATGTGAATGAGATGACTTTTCTGTACATTTTTAAAGGCTGTTATTATCTGATAATGGCCCGAACCATCATGACAAATGCGTCTGACCCCCTGTGTGCCTTTCATGCCTGTGGGACCTGTTCGCTGCACACTGCACCCCAGCAGTAGAGTGAATGAACTGATTTCATGCTGTTTTTTAGTAGTGTTCACTTAAAACCACATGTCGGGTGTTGGTATAGCATCTTTTCTGAAGAGGAATGTCCTGACCATATTTTGCTAGTGAAAAACATAACAGGTATATTTATATAGATTTGCTGAAATTTAAAACGCTTGTGGCATAATATTGAAAACAATCTCTCCTATATAACCTTTTGGCTGTTTCCATGTCTTTTTACTAAATTTAAGATGAGTTCCTTTGTCACTGGAAAGATGGATACACAAGAAACTGATAACATTAGTTGCCTCTGGGAAGGGAAACTGAGTGGCTGGGACAGGTGTAGGAGGGAAACCTCAATTGTATATCCTCTTGTATCGAATTTTAAGCCATGTGACTGCACTGCATATTCAAATTTAAAATACATTTTAAAAGAGAGCATTAACTAGTTAATTATGTAATAACTTAAAAAAAGGCTCTGCTTGCCAGAATTGTAATAAGATGTATTTATTTTGGTTTTCAATCATTAAAACACTTCTCTAGTTCTTGAAGATTTATCTAATTTATCCAACAAGCATAACGAACATAATGGCAACAAGAAAATTACCATCAGGAAGATATCAAAAGAGTATAATGAGGGGCCAGCCTGGTGGCGCAGCGTTTAAGTGCATGTGCTCTGCTTCCCCGGCCCAGGGTTCGCAGGTTCAGATCTCAGGTGTGCACTGATGCACTGCTTGTCAAGCCATGCTGTAGTGGCGTCCCATATAAAGTAGAGGAAGATGGGCATGGATGTTAGCCCAGGGCCAATCTTCCTCAGCAAAAAAGAGAAGGATTGGCGTTGGATGTTAGCTAAGGGCTAATCTTCCTCACCAAAGAAACAAACAAACCAGTAAAAAACAGTATAATGAAGCCAGATTAGCAAAAAGGGAACCAAACAAGAAACTAAGACTCAGAGTATCCCATCTTTAATTTTAGAAGATCGAAAGATTCGGTACAATGAACACCCATATTAACACTCCACCTAGATTTCACCAGTTGTTAAATATGTTACAAATACCATATTCACTTTATCACTAATCTGTATTCGTCTTCAGCGGGCCCAATAGACCCCAACGCTGTCTGGGACTTTGATCTTGTTAACAGCTTCATCAGAATGTCCTGTCAGGACTTTGCCCTGTGAAACCCTAGAGCATATTATCCTCCTATCACCAGAGCTGTCAGTATGGTGTCCTCAAAGATACTGCAGACCTGAGGGTGCTGCCCGCTTTTACAACTTGGATCTGGGCCCTTTTATGGTGTATGAAAATCAAGAGAACTCAGCATTAACTGAATTGATCATTAACTTTGTCAGGTGTGGTGTAGGGAGGTGCTGTGGATCTGGTATGTGGGAAGGAAAGAATTAGGGCTCCTTGGAGGAGTTATATTCATTTACTATAAACCTGTAATCTAGTAAGTAAAATGTTTTCTCTGAGTTCTGTGAGTCACTCTAGCAAATTAATTGCGCCCAAGGAGTGGGTTGTGGGAACCTCCAATTTTTAGCTAGTCAGTCAGAAGCACAGGTGACAACCTGGACTTGTGATTGGATCTGAAGTAGGGGACAATTTTGCAGGACTGAGCCCTTAACCTGTGGGATCTGATGTCATCTCCAGGTAGATAGTATCAGAATTGAGTTAAATGGTAGGACACCCAGCTGATGTCCGAGAATTGCTTGGTGTGGGGGAAAAAAACCTACATATTGTAATTGGTGTCAGAATCATAATAAACAAGCAAATGGATGCAGGGTTCAGATGCCAAACGTAGAGAGGGAACTAGAACACTTAAATATTACTGTTAGAATATCTACATCTAAGTTAAAAACAAATTACCAGCAGGCTAATAGAACAGCTTTAAAGTAACAAAGTGGTGCAGACTTTGTGGTTTCATCTCTCTCATGCATTTAAGAGGTAAAGAGTATAAACTGGAGAATAAATATTTATCTACGTGCTTTGCCCAAAAAGATTTCCGAAAAGCAGAAAAGGCTTCTGAGAAGGAACTATTTCCATTGGACAAAGGGGAAGAATAATCAACGATTCAGGACCATTCTGGAAAAAATCATCTATTTCATGGTGGGGATTCCTGGTGAGCCCCAGGAGGCCAGAAAAGCTGCTTGTCACACTCCCTTCTACACACACAGGGGAGTTGCACTTATTCAGGAGCTGAGAAACTTAACATCAGAGCTGCTTTCTGTTCTCACTAGCCTGGGTCCCAAAGAAGGCCCCAAAATACACCATTTTTTCTTAAAAACATTCTTCATACTTGATCTGATGATTTTTAGTTTTTAAATGCAATCTATCAAATGCTTTTTCTATTTATTATTTTCTGTAATTTAATCATTTCTATTTAACTAAGTACAAAATTGAATTTAATTGTTTTAATAATCATATATGCAGAATTCCAAATTATAGATAGCTCCATCGTCAATGTCTTAAAAGCTTTTTAGCTTAAGGTTTTCACAATATTTAGTTTCTACTTCCATTGTTCTGGGTTTTTTGTTGTGTTTTGTGTTCTTAATCCCATGATTTAACTTTCTGTTTAACCCAAACCTCAGCCTTGGGAACCCTCTCTTCACATACTTGTAGTGAACCATTCATCCTGCCTGAACGTCTTGCATTTGACTGAACATGCCCAGTTCTTTTAACAATTTCTCGTAGGTCTAATTTCACAAGCCTTTAATCAGTTGCTGTTCTCTGAACACTCTCCAAGTTTTTTCTCTTTATACAGCATGGCATGTAAAATTAAATATAGTTTGTTCCAACTGAAGCCTGCCCAGTGCCAAATCAGAAATAATTGCTTCTCTCCTTTTTCACACATGTGCCTTAACGCAATCCCGTAGGTATTTGTCTGTTATATCAACGTAGAGAAGACTCATTCAACTTATCACCAGCCATAATTGTTGCATCTCATTTGGCTTTGTTTCATCTATGGCTGTCTTAGCTGGTATTTCCACAAACTTGTTGCAATTTAGCAGCATGTTAAAAGTTCAATGTTAAATCCATGAAAGGATTTCTTCCACATATTTGTCCTTCAAAGATTGTTCTATGAACAATTGGTATAAATGTGAATTTAATGCTTGGAGTCTCAAGAATGAGGACTTGAATGATTCCGAGTACAGTATTTTGTGATACGAACTGGAAAGAAGGATTCAGGTGGCTGGCTACCAGGAGAGATTGCTGAAAACTGTGGAGAAGCAGGTTGCGTTTGTTTTCTCCCGTCAGAGTTGAATTGTAAGCAACAGAAACCAATTTCAGCTAACTTAAGCAAAGGGGAATTTTAGGGAAGATACCAGAGGATTTTCAGTAGGCTGGAGAACCATATTTAGAAACTAGCAAATACCAGGAATGCTCCAGAAAGCAGGAATCTCAGCCATGGTCTGAAGAAGAGCATTAACATCCACTTGTTGGGAGTATTGTTTGGTTCTTCCATAGTCATTCAGAGATCTAAAGCCTGGGCTCTGGATCTTAGGAACTGTGGGGATCCTACAAGCACCAGGACACAGCCAGTGCCTTTCAGGACGTTACAGTCCAGGAGGGAGAGAAACATGCACCAATAATGAAATATTAAGCCAAGTGTTGATTATGTATAAGAAAAGTAAAATGTGCTAAAAGCTGACTTCCCAGTTGTCTCCTGGTTACAGATAAAATAGAGAAAATTCTTAATAACTCTCACTATAAATATGGTTGCTGGCAAAGTGCATTTAGCCTATCCTTAATAGCTTCTCGTTTATCTTCTTAATCAGCCACTCCTCCACCCCGATTCCAGGATATTTCCAGTCTGGTAAATGAGGAAATGAAAAGCACCGATCCTTAAAGATACAACACGTGGCTTTACAAACATCTTAGGCTCTATAAAAGTGCTAATGTTTTTATCCTAGCTCTAGGAAATGCTCACTTTCAGTGAGTAACTCATCTACATCGTGTTCTTGGCTGTCCTCTTGGGCAGCACTTTGAACCTCCGTGAAATAACACATTAGTGTGTCACATTCTGATATGAGGTAATCACAAATAATTTACCTACGATAAGGTACCAAAGTTTTCAATTATTTATGTACGTGTATGTGTATACACACACATGTTTATGAGACATTTAAAAATCTCTTTCTCCCATGTGTTCCAATATGATTTCCTGAGAGAGAGGGTAAAATTACAGCTGGCATGCAGGGAGTTATTTATACATAAACCACAGCTTATGTTTGTGGCCATTTTGAATTATTTTCTTGTTTTTTAGTTCACGTTTTAAAATTTTGCCATGACCAAAGATAGAAGAGAACATTACGAATGAGTGCATCAACATCTACATTACACAAAAACAAAGTGTCTGTGAGCGTTCTTGTTAGTAGAGACCTAACAGTTATAGCCAAATGAAAGCTCCAAAGTAATGTGAAATCTTATGCTAGTAACATGGGGAGAAAAAAACCTACCAATTTTATGTTTTTATTTTAGCAATAACGTTAATTTATGCCTTTTTTAGCAGTGTGAACTTGTTTTATTCATGTTACTAGTGGAGTAGAGGTTAGGGGAGAAATTATGACATTTTAAAAAACAAATGAGGGGGCCAGCCCAGTGGCGTAGCAGTTAAGTGCATGCGCTCCGCTGCGGCGGCCTGGGGTTCGCCAGTTCGGACCCCAGGAGTGCACCGACACACTGCTTGTTAAGCCACACTATGGCGGCGTCCCATATAAAGTGGAGGAAGATGGGCACGGATGTTAGCCCAGAGCCAGTCTTCCTCAGCAAAAAAGAGGGGGATTGGCATCGGATGTTAGCTCAGGGCTGGTCTTCCTCACAAAAAAAAAAAAAAAAGAAAAGAAAAAACAGATGAGCTATATTTTGGTGACTGTAACATGACTGACTTCATTATTCTTGAATTCATAACATTATTAAATGAACATTTAGCAAAGTATTTTTGTAATGTTATTTTCTGCATTTACATGCAAAATTGCTTTGGGTTTTTTTCTTTTTGTTTTTTTGAAATCTGGGTACATGCATGGCAGTGTGTCACATAGGTAAACATCATCCATCCCTTGTAATAATGTGGAATAACGATTAAGAAACACTGCTCCTTAATATTCTCCGGGTCTTTGGGGATAGTTAAGAAATCACTGAATGTTGATGGAACTTTATAATTTAAAATTTCTTAGAGAATTAAAATCTAGGCCAAGGTTGCAATACCACAAGCATCCATGAATACATCATTTTGGTTACCAGGTGGCGTCTTCCATTCTCCTCCTCTTCTGTTCAGGCTACTGCGGTAATGTTTGTGGTAATGCCTTCTCTTGGTACCAGTCAAACCCATCACCTCTGTCAAAGTAACTGGTACCAGGGCCAATGATTCCTTGCACTCGCAATGACTCAACGAGATTTTAGTGAAACAGCCCCTTTAGCTTTTCCTCTTTTATCTCAGCCCCCTTGCATTAGAACCCTGGCATGACCCTCTAGGAACTGGGGTAAGGGAGAGGTTACCATAACGGATATTCAGAATTTATGCTCTCTCTCAGACACCAGCCCAGTTGCCTGTTTGGAGATAATTCTTCATGGATTTTGCATTTCTGCACATCTGGTGAGTGAAGCACTGACTGCCCTTTGTTCTGGGCTATTTCTTCAAGGATGTTTGCATAGCAAACCTTAGAAGATAGAAATAGTGTCTCCTGGAGCAAAGAGCAAGCAAACATGTTGTCCATTATAAAAGATTCAGGTTCCCTAAGTTGAAGGTTTCTTCCTGTGATGCAACCCACTGCATATGTAGGTGTTATCCAGCTTTCTTTGCGTCTCCTTGTGGGAATTGGGACTCTGCAAACTAGTGCCAAAAAAAAGCTGATGTTCTGGCCACTGCTGCTCTCTGACTCAGGAGTCTCGTATCTTCTACCAGCATCCGTGTGGCAGGCTAACTTTTTAGCTTGCAAGTCGGATAAAATCTCAGATTGTTCACAGTTCTTGACTTTGCCTTAAACCAAACGCATGAGCTTTGACTCCCCAAAGGCTTTTTAGTCCCTCATGTAAATATATCCTCAGGTGGATTGGCTCCATCAGTGCACCAAATATACCCATCCATGGCTGAATCCATGGCTGAATCCTAGAGTGAACGGAGCTTAAACCCAATGTAGGACCCCTGCACAGCTCTATAAGTGTGCCCTGTTATTATCATCAGTCAGGCTTTTTTCTTTTCACTATGCTCGTTACTATGCTCATGTCATATTCAGAAGGGCTCCTCCTTGCAATATGCGTCTGCCTTTATTCTGACACTTTGTATTCCCTGTCTTCCATGCAGCTGTCTCCGAGTACCCCATCTGTGTTAAGTCTTTTCCAGTTGCATGCAGCAGAAACTCAACTCATAATTAAAGATTAAGCATTGGCTAATGACCAGCAGCTAAAGTAATGAGCACATTCATTACTTAGTCTGCTTATCCTTATATTCTCAAAGCTAATTTCCTTGATCCTCAAAAAATTAATGTATAAAAGTGCTGACTGAGTTTATTTCCTGACTTGAAATGGAAACTTATGAAGTTCAGACATAAATGTAAAATGAAAACACCTATTTACTTGTAACCCAAACGGCATTCTTATTATTTGGATTCTAAAGAACTTCAGCCTATAACAGAAGGAATATAAGAGAGTGTTGCAATTTCTGGGGCAGTGCCTAAAACAATTCACCTGAGGGCCCATTGTACCCACTTCATATTTCCTCTCCACCCTTTGTCTTAGAAACAATTCAGGATCTTTTTTCCTATGTATTTCTGGGCATTTTCCTCTCCCTTCTTTTTCCAGAAGATAATTTCCACTTTCTCTAACCCCATGTTATGGACTCAATTGTTTCCCCTCAAAAATTCATATATTGAAGCCCTAATCCCCAGAATGTGACTGTAGGGTCTTTAGAGAGGTAATTAAGTTAAAATGAGGTCATTAGGATGGGCCCTAATTCAATAAGACTGGTGTCTTTATATGATGAGGAAATTCAGACAGACACTCATAGAAGGAGGACACCACGTGAACATGAAGACGGCCATCTGTGAGCCAAGGGGAGAGGCTTCAGAATTAATCAACCCTGCCAACACCTTGATCTCGGAGTTCTAGCTTCCGGAACTGTGAGAAAATAGATTTCTATTTTTTTAAGCCAGCCAGTCTGTGTTACTTTGTTATAGCAGCCCTGACAAACTAATACCTGCCATCAGCTATGCCCTCAGTCTTGCTGCCCACTCCCCACCTTGCCCTGGGACCTTCTAGCCCTCTGAGCCCCCACTTAAGTATTCAATCCAGCAAATCCTTTATTTTTTATTTATTTATTTATTTATTTTAATTTTATTTATTTTTCCCCCAAAGCCCCAGTAGATAGTTGTATGTCATAGCTGCACATCCGTCTAGTTGCTGTATGTGGGACGTGGCCTCAGCATGGCCGGAGAAGCGGTGCGTCAGGTGGGTGCGCGCCCGGGATCCGAACCTGGGCCACCAGCAGTGGAGCACGCGCACTTAACCGCTAAGCCACGGGGCCGGCCCCAGCAAATCCTTTAAATTACAAAATATTTCTTTGAGGGCTGCAGTGAAGCACTTTTCTTGACGATTCCATTTGCAGCAGATTACCCTGTCATGCCACTGAAAGTTGGTTAGCACAATCAGCCACATCTTAACATTGATCTTATTTTCCTAGTCACAAAGATCTGTAAGACTATTTCAAATTTTTTCTCATCTACCTGTTTTCTTATGTAATTTCAATCCCAAAGATCTTCAAAATAAACACATAAGGCACAAACACTTCGTTCAGAGGCTCATGAATAGCCTCTTATAGCCCTGGGCCCAGGTCCTGCTAGAGGGTAGTACTCCTGGGACTCAACTTCCCATTCACTCTGTTAGTTACAGGAATGTGTCAAGGAGGCAGCTACACAGTCAGGACATTTAGAAAAGACCAGAGGGTCAGAGGTAGGAAGACGCTTAAAAACGGGAGGATGTGAGCTTCACAGGGACCAGATGGGAACTGCACCCCAGTCAGCCAGTGGCATAGCAGGGCACCAGAGAGTCAAGAATGTGCTGTGTGGTCCCCTTTACTGTGGAGATACATGGGTACAAGTGAGTTTCTCTATACTTTGTCATGAAAGAAACTTTATAGGGTCTATTGGCATCTTTATGCCAATCACATTACCATTCCATTGTGACACCACTCATGAGATAAAGAAATTATCGAATATTATATACAATTAAAAATAGAGAAACTCAGGGCCGGCCCCATGGCTTAGTGGTTAAGTGCGTGCGCTCCGCTGCTGGCGCCCCGGGTTTGGATCCCGGGCGTGCACCAACGCACCGCTTCTCCGGCCATGCTGAGGCCGTGTCCCACATACAGCAACCAGAAGGATGTGCAGCTATGACATGCAACTATCTACTGGGGCTTTGGGAGGGAAATTAAAAAAAAAAAAAAAAAAATAGAGAAACTCAGAATGAAAAGTCGTTTTGATTTCCATTGAATTGCTTCTTATAAGCCCACCTCACAATCCTGTTGCCTCATCTCAAAGTCACATAGGTTAGGTGAGTTTTTCAGCATCAATAGGGGCAAGTTGGACCCCTTTGTAATCAGTTGCTTTTGCTTGTTCCATGGCTGCTAAATATCCAACTAATCAGAGCCGGCTTCCAGAGGGAGTGTGGGTCAGCCCATGTCCAGCATTTCTACCAGGAAAGAGCTCCCAGCTCATCCTTCTTGTCATCGTCAATAGCAGCACTAAAAAAAGGACTGAACAAAATCACTATGTAATTGGGTCTCTGGAAAAAATTAACATTTAATATTTTTGCAGCAACTGTGATGGGTCAGCATTGCCGTTCCTTTTAAATAAAGTAAAAGGCAATGCCATTTATAGAAATGTAACTGGATAAGATTTCAATGATGTGAAAAAGTTCTTTATGTGGGTGTATATTTGGTTTTTGTCTACTTATCAGTAAAGGTAAAATGGCAGAGCCAATGGCACTATTATTTAGGTTGAAATACTTTCTTCAAAATGATATAAAGATAAATGATCAATTCCTATTTTTGAGGAACAGTTTTTGTTTCCAAACAACCTTTGTTTCTACTGATTTTAAAAATAATAATGGGGGAGGGGGAATTGGAGGAAGATGATCAAAGGTACAAACTTCCAGTTATAAGATAGATAAGTACTAGGAATGTAATGTACAACATGATGACTATAGTTATCACTGCTATATGCTGTATAGGAAAGTTGTTAAGAGAGTAGATCTTAAGAGTTCTCATCACAAGGAGATCTTTTTTCTTTTCATTGTATCTATATGAGATGATGGATGTTAAGTAAACCTATTGTGGTAATAATTTCACAATATATATATGTAAATCTAACCATCATGCTGTATACCTTAAACTTAGACAGTGATGTATGTCAATTATTTCTCAATAAAACTGGAAAATGATAAGAAATAAAATAAGAGGACAGAGTGAAAAAAATAATAATAAATTTTTACTTTACATAAAGAGTGTATTCCAAGACCAACTGGTTGTCTGGCAATTCTTTCTGGCACTAACCACCAAGAGTTTGCCCAGAGCCCACAAGTTAAGGGCTCAGCCCTCCACAAAACTGCCCTTACTTCAGATGCCAGCCACACTTTGGGGGTCCCAGCTACAAATTTGGGGATTCCCATGACACTCTCAGGTTAATTCATTAGAACAACTCACAACTCAGGAAAGTACTATACTTACAACTATAGTTTTATTAGAAAGAATACAGACCAGGACCAGTCAAATGAAGAGATGCACAGGGCAAGGTCTGGGAGGGTCCCTAACACAGAGCTTCCCTGCCCTCCACCTATAGAATCAGGGTGTGCCACCCTCCTAGCACGTCAGTGTGTTCACTAGCCAGGAAACTCTACTGGCCTCAGTCTCCAGAGTTTTTACTGGGGTTTTCATTACATAGGAACATTGGCCACATGACTCAATTCCATCTCCAGCTCCCCGCTCCCTGAAGTCCGGCTGGCTCAAAGCCCAGCCCTCTAATCATAGGGTTAGTCTTTCTGGTAACTAGGCCCATCCTGAGCCATCTCATGAGCATAAACTCATGTGTGATCCAAGGAACTCACGAATAACTAAGATACTCCTATCATTCAGAAAATGCCAAAGGTTTTAGAGGCCAGGTGCCAGGAACCCAGAACAAAGACCAGAGCAGTTCTTTATTATACTCATATATAGAATGAGAAAACTAAGAGATTTTTTTTTATAATAATGAGTTATCCAGTGACAGGTTAAATGACAATATTTGTGGGCTGTTACTTAATCCTTGAGGAGTTATGTAATGGTCAAGTTACTTTCCCCTTGTACTTCTTACTATCTCTGTGCCCCTTATGACAATTGAAAATTCCATCTGGATGAACTCTCTGTCTGCAGAGATGGGGGACTGACTGCTCTCTTCTGCATTTAGCTGATTATTACTTTCCACAAGGAAGTAGAAATGTGTGAGGTTCCTCTTCTCATACTAGGACTATTTCAACATTTTCAGGACACTGCTTCATCCATCCTTTAGCTCCTGCCATTCTTCCAAAAAAGAGCATTTGGGGTGATGTATGCATTTGACATCATTTGAATACATATTCTAAAAATGACATTCTTAACATTTTTCCAAAAGCTTTTTTTTCTTTTCCCCCTTTCCATGGTCCCCTCTCTCCAATTTCATATTCCAGAAATCAGAGTTTAGTATTAGAATTCTCTTTGGAAGTTAAGATTGATCTGTGTCAATTAGGATGCTTTCACCTTCAAATAAAATGAAAAAATAAACATGCCAATTGGCCTAAACCATAAGGAATTGTAATGGCTCGCATAACTGCAAATTCAGGTGTGGTGAGTTTTAGGCAGACAGTCAGGACTCTGGCATAGTTTCTTACTAATTCTTCTTAGCTTTACCAGAGAAATCAGGGCAGTGTGTTTCCTGGTTCATGTCTAGCAAGAGAGACAGGCTTTCTGTCACTGTCTTTAAAAATAAGGAGAATCTTTTCCAGAAGTCTCCAGCAGTCCTTTCCTGAAATTGCATTGACCAGAATTGGATTATTTGCCTCTTCCTAGCTGGAGAGATTGGATTAATATAGCTGGCTTAGTCCATTTAGAGCCCATCCCTGGGGGCCGGCCCCATGGCTTATCGGTTAAGTGTGCACGCTCCGCTACTGGCGGCCTGGGTTCAGATCCCGGGCGCTTACCGACACACCGCCTCTCCGGCCATGCTGAGGCCATGTCTCACATACAGCAACTATGTGCAATAGTTGACATGTGCAACTATGACATGCAACTATACTGGGGGCTTTGGAGAAAAAAAAAAAGGAGGAGGATTGGCAATAGGTGTTAGCTCAGAGCCAGTCTTCCTCAGCAAAAAAAAGAGGAGGATTAGCACAGTTGTTAGCTCAGGGCTGATCTTCCTCACAAAAAAAAAAAAAAAAGAGCCCATCCCTGGAACTGGGAATCTGGCTAGCATCTCTAAGTCTCATAGGCTATAAGGGCAAGGGGTGAGTATCTCATCAAAAGATCTGTTAGGAAGTAGGAAGAGGAGAATGGACATTGGGTGGGCAACCAATATTGTCCACTGTACTGAAAAACTGATCTGGCAGATTGATAATAACAAATTGATTATCTAGCACTTACTATGCTAGGTGCTTTACGTGCATTATCTCATAATAGCCCTGTAAGGCAAATACCTTTATTTTTCTTAGTCCACGAATGATGAAATGGAGAGATTAGGTGACTTGCATTGATATTGCACAAAGATGGATTACTAACATACCACAGTAATTTTATTAGCACGATCCATGAATTTGGGGGTGGTGAGATGTGAAACTCAGGGTCACTCCTTGTTTGATTTTGTAGCTTGCATATAAGATCCTCCTAAAAGTAATAAATTATAATTTTAAAAATAATTTAAGTAATTTTATTAAGGATATGTAATGTGACAATAGCCAAAAGATGGAAACAACTCAAATTTCCATTGACAGGTAAATGGATTAAACAAAATGTAGTATATCCATACAATGGACTATTGCCAGCCTTATAAAGGAGTTAAATTCTGATATGTGCTACAACGTGGATAAACCTTGAAAACTTTATTCCAAGTGAAATAAGCCAGACACAAAGGACTAGTATTTTATGATTTCACTTATATGAGGTACCTATATTAGTCAAATTCATAGAGACAAAAAGTAGAATGGTGGTTACCAGGAGCTGGCGGGAGGGGATAATGGGTAGTTACAATTAATAGGTACAGAGTTCCAGTTTGGGATGATGAAAAGTTCTGGCGATGGATGGTGGTGATGGTTGCACAACAACGTGAATGTGCTGGATGTCACTGAACTGTACACTTCAAAGTGCTTAAAATGGTAAATTTTATGTTATAGAAGTTTTATCTCAATTAAAAAAAAAAAGTATGTAATGTGGCAGAGACTATTGTGATCTCTGAGTATCCATTCTTCCTTTTTCCCTTTTAATAGACCACTCTCTCTACTCTGAGCAATGGGTGGGCACATGGCTGCCCAGCCAGAGACATTTCCCAGCTTCCCTTGCAGCTCAGTGTAGCCAGGTTTTGACCAATAAAATATGAGTGGAGTCGTCAGTGTAATTTCTGCTTCAATGTCTTTACAAATGAAATCGCCTGCTCCACAGACTCTTTTTCCTTACTTGTGGGCTAGAATGGGGACATGTACTGGTGAGCTACCTCACCCTACGCAGATGAAGACAATCAAAGCAATTGTCTTCGGTTTCTTTCTGTGCTAAGAAAAAGCATATCTTTTTCTCAGATATGGAATCCACGAGCTGAGGCTAGTAGAGACAGGTTGCCTGTCTCTACTCATGAACTCATGCCTGTCTCTACACATGAACTCATGGAGCAGGGTCTGTCTACCTTTTCCAAACTGTTACAAGAAGGAGAAATAAACTTGTATCTTATTTAAAATAATGTTTTGGAGTCTTTCGTTACAGCGGCTTTGCCTAAACATTAATACAGCTAACAGTAAACTTGCACTTATGTGTCAGGCAGTGTATTTAACTCTGTATATGGATTACCTGATGTAATCCTCACAACAACCCTGTGATCTAGATACTATTATTATCTGCATTCTATGAATAAGGAAATTGAGGCACAGAGTGTGTTAAGTAACTTGGCCAAGATATTGCAGCTAGTAAATGGGAGAGCTAGGAATTAAACTTAGAAGCTATCTTTTATCAGTTAATTTTATTACATATCTCTTGAGAGAATATGCGATGCTTTGGGGGGGGGCAGGAAATGGGGGATTCCTGTTCTACCAATCAGTAGTTTTTGATTTGTTCAGTTTCACGTCTAATACCTGTATAGGAAAATGAATTCATTGAATTGTTATTTTATTTATTTTTTGCATTGTAGAATCTTAATTTGGGAGACACTTTTTAGACTTTCCAGGCGTTGTACTTTTATGTACAGTAAAATTTCCAGTATTATTTTGCAGACTCACATGGAGTTTTTTACTTTCCTTTTTGCCAAGTACAATAAAAAAAAAATTAAAAACTGTCATTCCTCACCACTAGTCACAAAAAGGACATCCTAACACTAAATATAAATAGGAAAGTCATAAAGATGGAAAAAAAGGAAATTTAATTAAATTGGATAAATGTACCTTTATGAAAATGTCACTCACTGCATGTTTCTTATTTTTCTGAATGTACCAGTGACTGGGGGGAACCTTGACATAGAGAGGCAACATTCTGAGAAAGAACAAATTTTGGTCTCAGCCAACCACCTTCCACCAGCATTCAGCGCTTGGATGACACCACCTTCCTCCAGGTGGCAGGGAGTCTCCCAGGGCCCCTGGAAGAGTATGTTTTCTCTAGGTACTTGAACAGCAGGCATCACGGGTCCATTTGACAGTCCTGGGGGCGCATACATTTCCTTAGTGAGAGGGCAGCGTCAACTGTAGCGGGAGACTGCTTTGCACATAACCTTTTATAGCTTATGTCATAAAATTTCTCCAAATACCGATTTTGAGTATAAAATACAAGATGATTTTATGGTTTTTAAATCTCTCTACTCTCCCTGTCCCTTGAGTCTCACCCAGGTAGGCTGCCATGTGATCTCTAACGGAAAACTGGGGGATTTGAAATTATTGTTTACGTCGCTCTCTATGCAGTCACAATAAAAAAATAATTCGTCTCTAATTCTCCTATAGAGACAAAAATATCTTTTTAAAAAAATCTCATAGTAGCTGTTGAGATGTGTGCTAGCTTGATGAACTTGTGCTGAATATGGTCCTTCCAGGCCAAAGAAGTATCAGAGAAAATTATCACCTTAAAAAGGTAATTTTAAAACAGCAACATGCTTGAATTTCCTCAGGTAGCACCAGTCTGAAGGTACAAAAGGGGAATAACATTAACAGTAATGATTCAAATTCCACTGACTCTTGCCCACACTGATTCACAGAAGACATCGAATTCAGCCCCATTTCAAAACTTCACATTCGTTTCTGGGAAGGCCCAGGGCGTGTTTGAAAAATGCCCCAAAACTTCCGGGAAGCTTCCCTGCTGCGTCTGCCCGGCGTGGCTTCCGCAGGAGCCGCCCCAGGGGGATGCGGTGCGGCTCACGCTGAATCTCCTGCTGCACGCATGGGAAATACAGTCACTTCTGTATGGCTGCAGCGCCAGCTCTAGGATAACCAACCTATGCTCTTACTTTTGGGTTAAGGCTTATTTTTGTTTTAAAAAAAACTTACTTGATTAGTTACGACATTAAATGTGTGGAGATTGTATTTGGAATCAAGCGCTTGAATTCACTCCTTCCTTCAGTAAATACTCATCCAGCACTAGGACCTGCCGGGCAGAGCTCTACCTACGTGCTGGGGACACGTGATAAGACAGACCGAGCCCCGCCCTCGTGGAGAGGACCAATCGACAGATTCACATGGAGCGCCTGACACCAGCTCGTTTCTGCAAATACAACACCGTGATTTCCACGAAGATTTTGGGGATTCTGGTCTAAAGAATTGCAACGTTCAATAGCACAAATCATTTGAGAGGAAGAGGGGACAGTTATGTATTTCCCTTTTGTAACTCAAGTAGCTGTAAAAAGAGAAGGGGAGTTCTCAGGGTAAAGATAAGCCTTGCAATCTTGCTGGATTTCAGACTGAGTCTCTCACTCTAACTGATGCCATTTACACTCTGTGCACCTCCTTCCCTAGAACTTCCCCAGGAGGGGACACTAGAGACTAATTTACTTTCTAATGCATTGTACGGCATTTGGAAGCCCTCCAGTGGCCAAATACTATACCTGAAACAAAACCCTTTTGCTATACTGAAGCATTCAGGTGTGAAGTGTACTCATGTTGGCAACTTACATTGAAATGTATCAAAAAGTAAGATGGATTAATGTATGATTAGAGGGATGCATGGATGGTTAGATATGTGACAAAGCAAAAATAACAATGTGAATTGTAGAATCCAGGTGACAGGTATATGCATAATTAGGTCACTGGATAGGTCACTGTATCTTTCAACTTCTCTGTGTTTGAACATTTATATAATAAAATATCCAACAAAAATCTCTATGCTGGACGCTGAAGATTTATACCTTTTAGTTCACGTTATTGAATTAAAATTTTGTTTAGACAATATTTATCTTTCAATAAAATTGTCTTCATTAATGTACAGGGATTAATTTTTAATAATTTTTAAATGTTTAAAAAGCACTTCTGGGGGGCCAGCTCGGTGGCACAGTGGTTAAGTTCCCGAGCTCTGCTTTGTTGCCCGGGGTTCCCCAGCCGGGAGCTGGGGCGCAGACCTACTCACTGCTCATCAAGCCATGCTGAGGCGGCGTCCCACATAGAACAGCCACAACTCTACAACTGCTATATACAATTGTGTACTTGGGGGTTGAGGAGAAAAAAGAAAAAGAGAAAGATTGACAACAGATGTTAGCACAGGGTCAATCTTCCTCAAATAAATAAATAAATAAATAAAAGATTTTTAAAAAAAGAAAAGAAAAATAAAAGAGTCCGTGGGGATTTTAAATAAATAACTAAATAAAAAGCACTTCTTTGTTTCTTTTAGAAAGTTTATACAATGGAATGTGAAATACCTATGACTTCTTTGTTTTAAAAAAAGGCTTGTCTTCCTAGAATATCTGTTTTACATACTCAGGAAATTGTTAACAAGTTAACTAATCAGCTAAGAAAAATCAGAGAGGCAATTGTTTGACACTTGTTTACAATACTTTTTCTTAGAGGAGATGCATTGGTCAGGGTTCGAAGCAGAAAACGATATCCACTGTCAAGTAATTTAAGCCAAAAGGGATTTATTATATGGTATATTACAAGTGGTTGGCAGGGTTGAAGGAACAGCCTATGGCTGAGCTTCAGGAGTGACTCACAGATCCACCCTCTAGGGCCAAGCTGTCCAAGGACTGCTGCTCATGTCGTGATCAGGAAGCCACTTGCTGAATGGGGAAGCCACCCGAACAGCCACTGGTTCCACAACCATATCACCTCACTCTAATACACCCCGTCAAGGATGCTTCATAACCTGCCCCTTCCCCGCTCAATTCTGGATTCTTCACTATATACAGGTGCCTCTAATGGTGGAATTCAAATCACATCCACAAGCCTCGCTGCAAGGGAGTTTGAGAAATACACTTCCAGCCTTCCAGACACTAAAGCCCAGAAAGGCATGTTGAGAGGAGGAGGTATTAAATGAAAGGCTGTTGGCTGACGGTACATGAACACGGTGATCAGAGTTACCACTGAGACTGCTAGACATTACGACCCATCTGGTGGGTGTAATAAGAAGCAGATGGTAGCACCTGTGAAGCATTCTGGCCCCAAACACCAAAGCTGTATCTGAGAAAGCCTCCAGACCCAACTACAGAGTTTACAAGAAATAGAGGGATAGAGGCATGTTGTAAACACCACCACAGGGAGGCAAGCAGCAAAATCCAGAGTGTGGGACACTCCACAGGACAAGTGACACGGTTTCTTCAACAAGTAAATGACAAGAAAAAAGATGGGAGCGTAACCTCAAACTAAAAGAGATTGAAGAGCAGTATCAAGCAAATGCAGTGTGTGAGTCTTGTATGGATCTTGATTCAGACAGACCAATTGTCAAAAACATTTTAGGAGACTCTCAGGGAACTCTGAACACGTATCTAGATAATTGATCATATTAAAGAATTATTGTTAATTTTTTAAAATGTGATAATGGTATTGTGGTTATGTTAATCACTCCAATCACTTTCATAATAAGCTCTTTGCTTTTTCAGATAGTTATATATTGTTTCTTTCAAAATTAATTTACAGCTCTGTGTTGTACACTGGAGAGAAAGTTTACTGTGCTAGGCATTTTACGTATGTTAAATAACTTGATCCTTGTAACAATCCTGTGATAAAGGTGAATTATAGTGTTCATTAAGGGAAACATCGATTACAGCGTTTCTGGAAGTGGATAAAAACAGACATCTATTTTAAAGATTTTATTTATTTTATTTTTTTCCCCCAAAGCCCCAGTAGATAGTTGTATGTCATAGCTGCACATCCTTCTAGTTGCTGTATGTGGGACTCGGCCTCAGGATGAACGGAGAAGTGGTGCCTCGATGCGCACCCGGGATCCGAACCCGGGCCACCAGCATCGCAGCGCGCGCACTTAACCACCAAGCCACAGGGCCGGCCCAGACATCTATTTTAAAGTACACTTAGTATGTCCAGGAAGGAACGAGGAGGCAGGCAGTCTTTCAGGAAAGGAACACCATCAGGCATCTTAGCTAATTAGTAGGTAAGGCAAATTATCAGATAGTATCTCCTTTCGAGAAAACAGATTTGTTAGATTCCATAAAGTAGACATTAGAGTCAATGTTCAAAGTATTTTCCAAATGTTCCTTTGTCCCTGAAACTAGGAGAGAGCAGCTACTGTCTCATTTTAAAGGTGAGCTAAAACCTTAAAGCACAGCCCCAGCCAGGATGAAGTGAGAGGCAAGTTGAGAGTCTTGGTGTTACCAGACGCACGCAGCGGGGTGACACCTGGAGCGTCGGTGCCCCCAGAACCAGTTTGGCTGCAGTCTTGAATTTGCAGTTCTCTCTGTTAATGGGCTTCAGCCAGGAGTTCTGAAATTCTGTTCTTGGGGGCCAAAAAAATCATAGATATTACAGTGGTTTATGCCCCTTCACAGCTCAACCCTACCCGACAAAATCTTATTCCTTATTTCTCTCAGTAGGGAAAAGTTAAATTTAATTTAAACTTCTCCTTGGTTGGGGGTCGGGGGAGGCAGGTGGTAACGAAAAAAAAGTTTCAGAACCTCTAGCTTAGGTCAAAAGCTGTTTATTTAGAATATAGCGATTTTTAAATCATGTTTTCACATTCTTGGAAATGGATATCATTACATTTACTGTTTAAATTAATTTTAAAAACAATTTTTTTTTTTTTGTGAGGAAGACTAGCCCTGAGCTAACATGCGATGCCAGTCCTCCTCTTTTTGCTGAGGAAGATTGGCCCTGGGCTAACATCCATTCCCATCTTCCTCTACTTTCTATGGGACGCCGCCACAGCATGGCCTGACAAGTGGTGCATCGGTGCATGCCTGGGATCCGAACCTGCGAACCTCAGGCCGCTGAAATGGAGCGCGGGCACTTAACTGCTACGCCACCAGGCCGGCCCAAAAACAAATATTTTTTCTTCGGCACATATATATCCTTTTTTTCCAGATTTCAGATGACTTACAAAATCAAAATGCTACCTTGTTTTTCTAAAAATGATCCACGGAATACCACTTTTTTCAAGGAAAATTGTGGCATCTCTGCCTGGTGGACAATTGGTAAGTAGCTGATTGAAAGGATGACTGGAGAGCTCCCTTGGGGAGCTGCGGCCTGAGTGGACTTGAGCTGTCTCCCTACAGCGAGCTTATTAACTGGTAATGGCCAGTCTCCACTACACTTTGTGCTTTGTAAACAATCTTGAAATCTATGGGTAGGTAACCGTTTAGAGTTAGTGTCCTTACTATACATCTAGACTTCCCCCCAGCTTTTGCTCATATGGAATTGCTGTAGAATGTTCTAGCTTGAACTGAAGAGGCGAGATTGCTATTCTTTACCCTGAAACTGACACTGCCCTGAGGCAACACCAGAAATGTCACCTCTGCTTGACTCTAAAGTTTATATAACAGGAATGGAGTCTGAAAAAGGTGCCCTCTTCACCCTGACCGAATGCCACCTCTACTCAGATGATTTCATTGCAACTAATGTGCACCCGAGTCCACACTTAAGCAGAAAATTGGGTTAGGCACTCAAGAAGCTTGCAAGCTAATGTGTAAGACATGTTTTATAAACAGCTAATTTAAAATGATGGGAAAAAATTGCTTAGAATACGAGAGCTAAGAGTCTTGACGGAAGGAGCAGTTGATTCTGCCAAAAGTCCAAGGCAGTGATATATAGAGAAGCAGGAAAGCTTTATGAAGAAACTACTACTGGTGAACTTTGAAAGGTATGCAACTCCATTTTTGCATTTGAAGAAGGTGGTGAGGGCGTTCCATGCAGGGGGTGGGTGTTTTGTGGGACCAAATGAGCAAAGCGCAGAGGTGAATAATTCCAAGGTATATTTGGGGGCTAAGTTTCTACAGCTGAAGATTGAAGTGGAGGGGCCAGTGGTGGTGGATGAAGCTAGAAAGGTTGGAGCCACATCACGATCTCAAATGACATGCAAAGACCTCCCTGCTCTCACCGTCACTTCCCTGGGAAGAATTCCTTCAGTAGAGATGTTATTTGAATACATAACACCACCTAACTCCATATCTGCCTCCTCCCCTACCTCCTTCATCCAGCAGAGAGGGATGAAAATTTCTCTGCATTGTAACCTTGGACAAGTTATTTAACCTCTCTGTACCCTGATTTCCTCCTCTGTAAAATGGAGATTAAAGACCCTACCTTCCTCATTAAATGAGTCACAACAGTGAGTGGACATAGTAGGCATCATATGAGTGTCTGTTACACAAATGAGTTGTAGACAATGGATATAGCTGTCAGAAATTCTCAGATAACTGTTTTGAGGCTTAGAAAAAAAGGGAAGAATTTTAGATCTGTGCTAACTCCCAACCATGGGCTTAAGAGTTTTCACATGAAAAATTATTATGTATATCATTATAGCCTTAAAGAACGTAAATGCTAAAAGGATCACTAACTAGACTGCCCTTTTATTTTAGAGCTCACGTAAATGCTTTTCCAGCCCTGGGAGCTGCCTACAGAGTGTGATGAAAGAAGTGGGTACATTTCTAATTATTTAAGCTTGATTTAAGACTCTGGAAATTCCTTGGCTTTTAGCTACAGCCTTTTGACATTTTCACTGTTCATTAACAACTATGTGTTGTGAAAAGGAAAAGAGAAAGGACACATAGAGCAATTTTACACGCCTATCAACAGTGGAAAAGTGACAGTAGGTAGGAAAAATAGTGGAATCTACATTTAATATTTGAGATTTAACTTGTGACAGTTTCGGTTCTCCATTATTGTAATTGTTTGTTATATAATGCTGCGTAATAAACATAATGGCTTTAAAACAACAATATTATTTCTCACAGTTCTGGGGATTAGGAGGGCTCACTGGGTGCTTCTCTTCCCTGAGCTGTTGGCTGGGATTGGCTCTCCAGTCTCTTGTCATTCCCCCATCGTTCCATGGTGTAGCCTGAGCTTCTTTACATGCCAGCCGGTCCCAAGAGACTGAAGTAGACTGGCCTCTTAAGGTCTGGACACAGAATCAGCCTAGAAACACACCTGCTGCATTTTATTGGTCAAAGCAAGGCACAAGGCCAGCCCGGATACCAGAGGTGGGAAAACAGACTCTACCTTGATGGGAGGAGCTGCAAAACATTGTGGGAATGATTTCCAACCTACCACAGTAGCTGACCAAATTAACTGCAAAATTAAAGTTGACCAAGTTGGTAAAATTCCAGATTCTGACTTCTGCCCCACTCAATGTTTATCCCATTTTGCCCTAGAAATTACCCTATTGCGGGATAGGAAGTAAACAGAGACATGGAGGAAAAGCTTGCAGATGGCCTTTATCAGTTTTCAAGCTGTTATGTTTTGTTTTGTTTTTAATTATTTTATTGGGGTCACATTGGCTTACAACGTTGTGTCAATTTCAGGTATAATCACAATATTTCAGTTTCTGTATAGACTGCATCATGCTCACCACCAACAGTCCAGTTTTTATCCGTCACCCTAAATATGTGCCCCTTTACCACTTTTGCCCTCTCCCCACCCCCTTCTCCTCTGGTAACCACCGATCTGTTCTCCATATCTATGTGTTTATTTATCTTCTACGTATGAGTGAAATCATATGGTGTTTGTCTTTCTCTGTCTGACTTATTTGGAGCTCAGCATAATACCCTCAAGTTCCATCCATGTTGTCACAAATGGCACAATTTTGTCTTTTTTTATGGCTGAGCAGTATTCCGTTGTATGTATATACCACATCTTCTTATCTATTCATCAGCTGAAGGGCACTTGGGTTGCTTCCACATCTTGACTATTGTGAGTAATGCTGCCCTGAACATAGGGGTGCATATATCTTTGTGAATTATTGACTTCATGTCCTTTGGATAAATACCCAGTAGTGGGATAGCTGGATCATATGGTAATTCTATTTTTAATTTTTTGAGGAATATCCATACTGTTTTCCATAGAGGCTGCACCAGTTTGCATTCCCACCAACAGTGTATGAGGGTTCCCTTTTCTCCACATCGTCTCCCTCACTTATTTCTTGTCTTTTTAATTATAGCCATTCTGACATGTGTGAGGTGATAGCTCATTGTGGTTTTGATTTGTGTTTTCCTAATAATTAGTGATGCTGAACATCTTTTCATGTGCCTATTGGCCATCTGTATATCTTCTTTGAAAAAATGTCAGTTCATATCCTCTTGCCCATTTTTTTGTGTGTGTGTGTGAGGAAGATTAGCCCTGACCTAACATCCATGCCATCTTCCACTACTTTATATGGGACACTGCCATGGCATGGCTTGATAAGCGGTGCGTTGGTCCACGCCTGGGATCTGAACCCACGAACCCCGGGCCGCTGAAGCGGAGCACGGGAACTTAACCACTCTGCCACTGGGCCGACACCCCTCTCTCCCATTTTTTGATGGAGTTGTTCATTTTTTTGTTGTTGAGTTGTATGAGTTCTTTATATATTTTTTGAAATTAACTCCTTGTTGGTTATATGCTTTGCAAATATTTTCTCCCAGTTGGTGGGTTGTCTTTTTGTTTTCTTGATGGTTTCCTTTGCCTTGCAGAAGCTTTTGGTCTGTTGTAGTCTCATTTATTTATTTTTGCTTTTGTTTCCCTTGCCTGAGTACACATGGTATTTGAAAAGAAACTGCTAAGACCAATGTCAAAGAGTATACTGCCTATATTTTCTTCTAGGAGTTTTATAGTTTCAGATCTTACATTCAAGTCTTTTAATCCATTTTGAGTTAATTTTTGTATATGGTATAAGATAACGGTCTACTTTCATTCTTTTGCATGTGGCTGTCCAGTTTTCCCAACACCATTTATTGAAGAGACTTTCCTTTCTCCATTGTATGTTCTTGGCTCCTTTGTCGAAGATTAGCTGTCGACAGATGTGTGGTTTTATTTCTTTTTTTTTTTTGTGAGGAAGATCAGCCCTGAGCTAACATCCATGCCAATCTTCCTCTTTTTGCTGAAGAACACCGGCCCTGAGCTAACATCTATTGCCAATCCTCCTCCTTTTTTTCCCTTTTTCTCCTCAAAGCCCCAGTAGATAGTTGTATGTCATAGTTGCACATCCTTCTAGTTGCTGCATGTGGGATGCCACCTCAGCATGGCCTGACAAGTGGTGCGTCAGTGGGGCCTGGGATCCGAACCCGGGCCGCCAGTAGCAGAGTGGGCACACTTAACTGCTAAGCCACGAGGCCGGCCCATGTGGTTTTATTTCCGGGCTTTCAATTCTGTTCCATTGATCTGTGTGTCTTTTTTTTTGTGCCAGTGCCATGCTGTTTCGATTACTATAGCTTTGTAGTATATTTTGAAGTCAGGGAGTGTGACCTCCAGCTTTGTTCTTTTTTCTTGGATTGCTTTGGCTATTCAGGGTCTTTTGTTGTTCCATATAAATTTTAGGATTCTTTGTTCTATTTCTGTGAAGAATGTCACTGGGATTCTGATTGGGATTGCACTGCATCTGTAGATTGCTTGAGGAAGTATGGACAGTTTAACTATGTTTATTCTTCCAATCCATGAGCATGGAATATCTTTCCATTTTTTTACATCTTTGATTTCTTCCACTAATGTCTTATATCAAGCTGTATGTTTTAAAGCCTGTGAATGACATCTGCCTTACATAACTAGCTCCTTTTCTAATCAGTTAACTAGCACGCATGCATTTCTTGCCTGCTGAAGCCTACATTCCTAGCTTCTCTGAAATCTAGAGGCAAATAGTAGGGTCAAGAGCAAGGATTTTGGAATAGGAGCTAGGTTTAAATTCTGGCTTTGCTACTTTGTAAAGTAGCAAAGTAGCAATTTTTTAAAATTACCTGAAGTCTGTAGTCCTCAGGTTCATCCATTCAACAGGGATATCTACCTTGCAAGGTTTTTGTGAAGACTTAGTAAGATGTGTTCAGAGATTAGCAGAGTGCCTGGCACAAGGTAAGCATTTGGCAAGGTTAGGACTTTTTTTTTAGATAGGCCTGAGTCTGCACAAAGGTATACGGATGCCTTAAAGTTTGCTCATGCCTCCTGCAAAGTGAGGCACTTGGCATTAGGGTCTTCATAAACACTCTCAAACAGTGAAGCCACCCAAAAAAGCTTTTGAGCTATTAACATTCTGAGCTTTCTTGAGTGCCTTTCCTGATTTTTTCCACCCATAAATTTCCTCTTGGTTTGTTCTCCTGCCCTCTTCTGGTAGAATGGGGAAGAGTTCGATGATGTTCCAACTCCTACAGCTATCGATATTTGGAATCCTTAGTCAAAGAATCCAACTTCCAAAAATCTTTGGTCTTAAGTTCAAGTGAATTCAAATGAAAGTAAAGTCTAAATATAAAACTTCTGGGCCGGCCCTGTGGCTTAGAGGTTAAGTGCACGCGCTCCACTACTGGCGACCTGGGTTCAGATCCCGGGCGCGCACTGACACACCGCTTCTCCGGCCATGCTGAGGCCGCGTCCCACATACAGCAACTAGAAGGATGTGCAACTATGACATACAACTATCTACTGGGGCTTTGGGGAAAAAAAAGGAGGAGGATTGGCAATAGATGTTAGCTCAGAGCCGGTCTTCCTCAGCAAAAAGAGGAGGAATAGCACGGATGTTAGCTCAGGGCTGATCTTCCTCACAAAAAAAATAAATAAATAAAATAAAAAAATAAATATAAAACTTCTGCATGTAAATTTCAATTTATTTCTCCTACATGGAAATCAATATTGACATATGGAATAATTAACATTAAAATGGACAACTCACTTTGGATTGAAAAGATGCTAAGCATACTTTGTTATTCGGAATGGCAATAGGGAATTCTCTACATTTCACCTTTTTGAAAAAATCAAATGTGTATATACAGAATTTTAATTAAAAAAATGATTTTCTAATGTTAATCTTGGCTAATATCTACATTTTTTGAATTATAAAACATCTAGTATTTAGATTGGTATTTTAAGTTTTTTCATAGAAGCTGCATGAAAATGTTATTGTGTAATTACTTCAAATACAATGAGAAATGCTAAATACTTCGATTTTGTATTTAATACAGTAAGTTATTTAAATGCTTTTTCAGTTTTAGAAGGTATTGGAAATATTGTAATTATATATAAGTAGATACAGCTAAAATTTAGAAGAGACACTACTTTAAAATATCACATGTATAGATAATCTGTATGTTTACTTATTAATCTTACTGAAGAATTTTTCAATCAGAAAAACATTATATTAGGGGTTGGACAAAAGGGGTGAAGGGGATCAAAAGGTACAAACTTCCAAACTTTATAAATAAGTCATGGGGATGTACTGTACAGCATGGTGACTGCAGCTAATAATACTGTTTTGCATATTTGAAAGTTGCTGAGAGTGGATCTTGAAAGTTCTCATTGAAAAAAAAATTTGTAACTATGGAAAAAAATTACTGATAAAAAATGAAAAACAATATTTTAAGGAGAAATTTATAACTATTTTTCTGTTTAATGTTTGCCTATTTGGGTATAATCTGTACTAGCTAAAGAATACGTTCTTGCTGAAACACTGGCAAGAGTTCTCAAGTCACAAATCTACTATGTGAAATCATGTAACAGTACATATGCCATGTTATCTCTAAAAAATGCAAAATGACTGGAATCTTTGGAATTCCCTTCCCCCACTAATTCAACAAAGCCCAGATTTGTTGTGGTTTAGAACACAGAGACACATCTCCTTGAGCTACCCAAGCATAGCCGCTTTTCACTGGTTAAACTTGCAGGATTTAAGTACTGGTCCTTTGCGTATCTTACAAGATTTGTGCACCTTAAAGACAAATCACAGAGGAAACAGACTGCAGCAAATCTGTTAAGAAAACACAACTTGTATTCAAAACTAGATCTACTTTGCACTTTTAGCATAATATGCAAGGACTGCTTATTGAGTGGATATGTGCCAAAATCTTCGTTAAAGCTTTTGCAATTTTCCATCTGCCAGAATGAAAAATATGAGCTTCTGGCCTTTAAGAGCCGTGTAACAAAGATCTAAAATTGGAGAATACAGTATTAAAAAACTGAAATTAATTCACATCTCATTACTTAGAAAGCTATTAATAGAATAGGAATGTTTGATATCTAAAATAATATCACTAAAAGCAGGTAATTAGGAGATACCTGCGTAAGAAAACAAAAGCAGCGAGAACTTTCCCAAAACTAGCACAATGATTTAATTCAATTTCATCCTATATTTAGGATTAAACTAGAATGATTTTATGGATTGCAATCAAGAGTAGCAAGTACGCATTTCAACAAAAATATTACCATCAGAATACATTTTAAGGCTAAATATAATTAAGATGCAATTCTTCACTTAAATTTCTCTCAAAAGCTTCAGATTGCAAATTACATCAATTCTTTTTATTGCTCCTTTTCACATTTAGCACAAAACTGTCTTTTTAGTTTAGTTATGAAAAAGTTATTAATATATATGTTTAGATGTTTTCAGAACAGAGCCAAATGTTCAATTTGGAAACTATAGATATATTCTTGGCCAAGTACACAGTTAGTGGATGATGTTTTTGACTACTCTGTGCTTATGAGCTGACTCCAGGGGCAGGGACACGTATATCAACAACCTATTGTTAAGCTTCACTCCATGAGTGTATTTACGTGAGTACCTTAAATCCTATGTCAAGAGCTATTAAGTTAGAAAATACAAAGACTTAATGGAAGGGTGGTTTGGAAATATAAATCAAAACCAGGTATGGACTAGTACCTTAAGATGTGCTATGGTCTTGTATTCATCTCATCTATTCAACTGTCATTTATTTTCTACTCTATGTTAGGACAATGTTTAAGAAAATGCATTCAAAATTAGTTCTACTTTGCACATTTAGCTGCTTTTAAAGTATGTATATGCCAATATTTTCACATATTTCATGGTCATTTCTCTCAAGGGGATAGTTTAATAGAGCAGAAAGTCTAAGTAGATTGATAAATGACTAGGGTACAGTAGAGACACAAAGAGAATGGGTGACTAACGGTGGAAAACAGGATGAGGTGAGGGGTTTAATAGAAGAAATAACACGAACTAAGTCTTGATAGGTGAGTAGGACTCATCAGAGCAAGGACAAAGAGTGTTCAAGACAGAGGATACAGTATGAATAAGATGTGGGGGCTCTGGAAACTAAGTAGTTCATTATGGCTGGAGCACAGGTGTAAATGGAGAAAAGGCTGCAGAGGCCAGCAGCAGACAGATCTTGGATGAGGGTCTTGCATCATCTCCTAAATTTGGACTTGATCCTGTGGGCTTGGTTCTACAATTTCATTATGCACCAGAATCACTTATGGTGCCTGTCTAAAACACATATTCCTTAGGCCCATTCTAATTCAGGTACAGAGTAGGACCCTGTAACCCGAATTTTAAGGATGCTTCCTAAATAATTCTAGTGCAGGAGAACCTGGGCCACATTTTGAATAAACATTACCATAGGCAATGAAAAACCATTCAAGATTTTTTAGGGAGAAGTAACAATTAGAAAAAGTCAAGAGCAGATCAGATTGGCCTTTTAGAAAGATCAGTCTGGTGGTAGTGAGGAAGCTGGATTGAAGCCATTGGAACCTAGAGTGCAGAATGAATCAGATGACTGGCATAGGTAATGGGAGAAAGGTGATGCCATTCACCAAGATACGGGATAGTGCCCATGTTTAACCTGAATCATGTTTTAACAAAGAGAAATGTTAAGATTTACCATATTACTGCAAAAATTCATTTAAATATCAAATTCTGCCTGGGGTTTCTGAGCACTCATGGTTTCATTCCTCTCTGTATTAATGCCCTAATATTGATCTCTAGTTTGGACTTCTGAACTTCGAATCTTTATTTCCACTTGTGGACTAGACATCACCTCCTGGGGGCTAGGTGTTATTTCAAAATTGAGATTTTCCTTTCTGAGCCAGAATCCTGGGAACTAAGAGACCTCTCCCTTTCCCTCACATCCATCTAGTTATCTAAATAGGAGCAGGAACTTAACTTCCTACCTATTATAAATGCAATCTCAGAAGATAAAAAGATAAACTGATAAGTAGTAAACCCTTCACATTCAAGAATTTAACTATTTTAAGTGACCTCAGGAGTTTGGAACATATAGTTATGTAATTTGGCTCAGGCAAAAATCTTAACTACTTGCCCTATGAGATTGTTACATGTGAGCAAGCCACTTAGCTAATGACTGAGCCCCACTCACACTCATAACTTTAAGGTAAGACTGAGACAGCAGGAAGGCAGATATTAAGTCAAATTTCTTAGGAATGGGGAATGAAAAACCAAGACAAGTAGGCACTGTAAAATTGTCTTTGTTTTTTTAATGGCAGGTCAAATATCCTGACACATACATATATTTTGATAGTCTTCTAATCCCAGTTGAGTTCAAATATTAAAGTAACACACACAAGCTAAGAGAATTCAATATTGTTCCAAGGCACTTACTGAATCTCTGTGACTAGATGAAAACAAGGACAATTAGGATGGACAGACAGTATATAATATAAAAATAACTTTTTGCTTACAATTTACAAAAGGTATTATTATTACAATCTTTGATCTCTGATAACCTGCAATGCTGGCTGCATGAATCCAGCAATTTTAAAATTCAGAAACTATTTCTAAAACTTCAGGGCAAATAATTTACAAATAAGGTACACAAAGATTTAGACCATGCAGAAATTTCTTACATCTTCTGTTAATAATATTTTATGACTGCAACTTTATCAAATTATATACCTACTTGCCCTGTACATATACAAAATAATGCATACATGATAAAACATTAGCAAAAGAGTAGTCTTTAGACTCAATTTATCATAAAAGTATTACTATATTAACATGTCTACAAGCAGCGTGTAACAGGGTTAAGAGACATTAAGGCAATAATACTTGAAATTACAAAATAAACCATACATAATACTTTTTCCTAAGTGTAGTATAAGGCAGGTAGATGGTCCCAGCCAAAATACTAAGGTAACAATCTACACTGCTGTTAGTCCCACATTCTTAAGATGGAATACTATAAATCTGGCTTTCAGTGGCACTTGAATTTTCCAGTATAATTTAAAGTGTCTTTTAGCTCCCTGAATCATGTCCATTCTGAAGGTGGATCTCTTGGTCCTTTGGGTTTTCCACAGCGATTACCAAAACCTGTAATCAAAACACCACAATAATTGGTCAGTGTTCAGAAATATTTTCACACTACTAAAACCATGTTTGTAGACATCCTCTTTTTCTGGAACAAATAAATCTCTATGTGGCAATTTAGAATTTAAACTAAACAAAAAGTAAAACCAACTCTTAATTTGTTTTGGGTAGGTCATTTAAGCATAAAATTTGAATAAATCACAGCACAAAGTTTGATAAACTTTGCCTTAAGAAATACTGGAACGATGGCAAATGACTTTTTCTCATTCTTGCCAGCATTAACTACGTAATTATATAAGTTTTAAAATTATTTAGTAAACAAATTACCAATATCTGTGGCTTCTGCTGGACTTTCTGACATTTGATCTTTCTTGTTACTGAAAGTAGGTGGACACTCTGTACACGTCTCCGTGTGAATACTTCCTGCTGGATGATCTAAAATGCAAAACAAAGCCACTGTTACTCACCGTCATTTGTAGCATCATATGTAGAATCCTCCAATTATTTTACTGTGGGCAATAAGTTAAAAGAGCAAGTTTTCTCTCTTGGGCATCGTAATTTTACAGGCCCACAGGTAAATGCAAGGGTGGTGAGCACAGGAAATCATGTGAGGTGTTCTGGGGGGCACCTAGAGATCTGCAGTGAGTATATCTGCAGTGTGGTGAAGATTCTCCTCATGTTGTTACTTTATTTAATAAACCGGGATCTTGGCATGTTATATTTCCTTGAAGTAGTTACACTATGTGCCAATGTCCTAAGGTAATCATTGCAACTGAAAGGCCTTTATAAGGAAATTAGTGGCAAGCAAGTTCATAATTAATTAATGGACTTACTATTTGCCCCTAAAAGTAGTAATTCTTTTCTTTTAAAGTTTAATTTTATTAAACTTAAATTTTAGTTTACTTAGTTATCAGTGCATAAGATTAGTAACAAAAGAAATTAACTACTATGATTCATTCATTCTTTCACAACTTCTATTACATCCCCTACAACCCCGTAAGGAACTTTTCTGGAAACTTGGAATACAAGTCAAATAATAGGTGGTCCTTGTCCTTAGGTGCTTATAGTCTAGACAGAGGTCAGTAAACTTCTTCTGCAAAGGGCTAGAGAATAAATATTTTAGGCTTATGCAAGCCACATAGTCTCTGTCACATATTCTTCATTGACTTTTGTTTCTTTGTTTTTGTTTTTAAACAACTCTTTAAAAATGTAAAAGTCATTTGTCCAGCTCAAAGGCAGAACAAAAAAACAAGCGAAAGACAGATCAAGCCTGTGGGATACAGTTTGCCAACCACTGGTCTAGTAGGAGAGACATACAAGTATGTTAATTATTATAGCAGTGTGACAAGTTTTACAATAAAATTATGCATAGAGTGCAATGGGGACAAAGAGGAGAGGCATGTAGATGAAACTAGAGGTGGTGAAGTATTCAGGGCTGGCTTCTAGGAGGAAATGATCTAGTAGTCTAAAGGCCTCAATTTTCTTAGTGAAGTAAAGGTCATCTGAGTAAGAGTTAGTGGGATTGATGATTTTAGAAGAAAGTAAAGATTTGAAAAATTCAGGGGAAATAGAAAGGGTACCAACTAGAGCATATAAGATAACTAAGCAAAGCAGAGAGCCCAACTGTGGACGAAGACCCATAATTGTAGGATCAATCTGTAAAACTGAGTGATATTCCCCAGCTGTATTCATTAATTCCAAGGGATAAAATAAAATGGTATGGGAATTAGGAGCAAGAAAGTTGAAGATAATTCTGAGTGTGACCAGAGTGATGGAGGATGGTATCTAGATTGGAGAGAGAAGGAAGAGAAACTAGAAAGGAGTTAACAGATATTAAGAAAATAAAAGATGCAGGGATCCAGGAACAGCAGCAGTAGAAATATAATACAGATAATAATAAGAGCATTGCTACCATCTGAGTGCCTATCATGTGCAAGGCACGGTGCCGGATACTCTATATGTGATTTAATTTAGTTACATCCTCAAAACAATCCTCTAGGGCAGGTACTATTATTATCTCCATTTCACAGAGAAGAAAACTGAGGCTCAAAAAGACTAGGTGACTAGCCCAAAGCCACATAGTAAGTAAAATGACAAACATGGGATTCCAATCCAGGTGGGCCTGACTCTAAAGCTTCTGCTCTTTTCCTTATAATATGTTGCCTCAGAAAAGTACATAGAGAATAACAGAGTTTATGAGATAGAAGGGAGCTCCATTAGGCAAAGATCTAGGGAGAGAGCAGCTGAAGCAGAATGGAGGGTAAAGGTAGAAATGATAGATGAGTTGAGGGAATTACATAGACCACAACATTTGATGAGCTGCTTACATGGTCACTGATTCATAAGAATTAATAATAACTTGACCTATTTTACTATGAGAGTAAAAGTAATGTAGTAGAAAAATGTTCTAACTTGGCATTATAACACTGGGTTGAGCTACATAATCTTATTGGTTTATCACGTTAAAAGTCCTAAAAGGAAGATTTCCAAAACAACAGATTTTTAAGGACCCAATTCAATCATCTAGGTTAATTTGGGGGCATTTATTCAAATCATTGTCAGATCTAGATTCTAAGTGTTTTATAAACAACAGAAAAGAAAATACAGAAAAACATTTAAAAAATTATTTCTTTCCTATCAGTCTGTTAACTACTGATAATAAATGCTGTTATTTTCCAGGTCAATAATAATATCTGGTAATTAATTTGGAAGAGTTAAACTACATAATTCAGGTTCTAGAAGAGTTGTCCTACATATTTTCACATACAGAAATAACCAAATAAATAGCATACACTGTGAGACATGCTATTTTATGGAAATTAATCTATATAATCTATAGCAAAAAGGAATAAAATCTAACTTACCAGATTTTTCACTTCCAGACGTTATCAAGCCCTATGAGGAAGACATTTAACAGCTATTACAATATATCTTTTTATGTACGAATAATAGAAAATTTGGTCTCTTACAAGTATATATCCCAACAAATCAAGATTCTCAGCATCAAAGGGAAAGAAAACACTGGTGTTTTCAAATCGGCTTAACATTTTTTATTTGTTATGGTGTTTTATACTAGGTGTAAAAGGTTAGGGGACTTCCCTTTTTCCTTCTGGATGGAAACTGCAAGTGTAGGACCTACTACATGAAGGAACATACATACAACTGCATTTTGCCAGCCCTCTACTATATTCATCAAATTAGGATATCACTGATTATAAAACATAGCATCATTATTATAGGAGACCAGTATTTTATGTGCCAATTAAAGTATATCACAATGTTTCTTAATCAACTGTAAGATGTACCTCAATTTCAGGGCTATTAAAATATGGGGGAAATATGAAAAATATTAACATTGATGAAAAATGGTATTTCCCATAGGTAAAATATTTAGCTACCAAAACATTTCCTGAATGTGAAAGAAAACCTCATGTGACCAGAAAAACCAAAGGGAAGGACTATGTACCTAGAGTTACAATGGATGGCACAAAATCTAGGAAAGTACTATGACTCTGAAAACAGTAACTCCTGTTCCACTCATACCTCCAAAATGATTTGGAACGTGCCATAATTTACAAATTTCAAAAGCAGCTTGGGAAAATAACACTCTGAAGTGATGGTCATATGTAGATCATGCTGCCCTTTTTAAAAATTTCAGATCTCGCATTTTATATAGGCATTTCATCTGAAATCTTAGCACAAGAAATGCTGATCAAAAATTATATTAGATTTAAGTCTTTAGGTGACAATTATTGTAACAAACAACTGTAAGATAAATTAACAAAACAAAAAAAAAAGCACAGATCTTGAGCTATAGCTGTTCCAATCCCAAAAGGACTCACTTCAGATTTTTTCTGTTCAGACTGTTCCTGACTTTGAAGTTCACTCCATCCAGATCTTACAGGCATATCTGAGAAAAATGAAATCTTACAATTAAAATAACATCTTTAATTCTTGAATTTCTTGCATTAAGGTAACATATAAAAACAGATCCTATATATTTTTAGAAACTATAACTTCCATAAAAAATTTTCTAGTTTCTATTACTTCAAGAAAATCTCTTTCAGTTTCCTCCTTAAAATTTAATTAAAAGAATTCAGTCATCAGAGTTTATTATAAGCTCACTGTAATCTATAGACGTGACAGACTTAAAGTATAGCCAGCCCTGGTGGTCTAGTGGTAAAGATTCAGCCCTCTCGCTGCCTCGGCCCCAGGTTTGTTTCCCGGTCAGGGAACCACACCACTCATCTGTCGGTTGTCATACTGTGGAGGCTGCATGTTGCTGTGATGCTGAAAGCTACGCCACCGATATTTCAAATGGCAGCAGGGTCACCCAAGGTGGACAGGTTTTAGTGGAGCTTCCAGACTAGAAAGTCTAGGAAGAAGGACCTAGTCACCCACTTGCAAAAAACTGGCCATGAAAACCCTATGAATAGCAGTGGAGCATTGTCTGACACAGCACAGGAAGGTGAGAGGATGGCGCAAAAGACCCAGCAAGGTTCTGCTCTGCTGTCCACAGTCACTAGGAGTCAGAATTGACTTGACAGCACTAACACTGAAAACTGAAGTACACAGCTTCACTTTTAACATTCTTAAAATTAGTTATAAGACCAGTGAGCACCTCCACTGAGCATGAGACACTGTAATTATTATTATAATTATTATCATATTAAAGCTGTCTCTGTACTCTTTTTCAGGAGGAGAAGGAAGAGAAATATATTATCAATGAGTGACGGTTAAGTTCTCGCTCTCTGCTTCCGTGGCCTGGGGTTCGCAGGTTTGGATCCTGGGTGCACACTGGCGCACCGCTTGTCAAGCCATGCTGTGGCGGCGTCCCATATAAAGCAGAGGAAGATGGGCATGGATGTTAGCCCAGGGCCTATCTTCCTCAGCAAAAAGAGGAGGATTGGCAACAGATGTTAGCCCAGGGCTAATCTTCCTCACCAAAGGGGGAAAAAAATGCTTTGAAATACAATCACTTTCTTCCAGTTCTCACTGATACTCTTGTTGCCTTAAGTGTCCCTCAGTTAACACAGAGTGATGCCTTCCTACAACCCAACTTAAATGTTTACTTACCTAAACTTGCACCAAGTACAGCAATTAATTTCTTTTCATAAATAAGTACCATTTTTAATGAATAAAAAGACACCAAATTGCAAATACATTTATAATTGCACTGAACTGAATTATAGTATCTAACGTAAATGCAGTCATTTTAGCAATCTTAGCAAGTAAAAAATATGATTTTAAAGTATTTTTCATGCAAGGAATTAAAAACATTTGTCAATATCAATTCAAACCTGTTTTTGAATTTAATTACACAGCTCAACAGCAACTAGACTAAAATCAGCCACGTTTTTCAAAGTTTATTATTAGAGTACCAAGTATGTAAAAGCAGAAGACAGACTCACTATGTTCACTTGCTAATACAAAAGATTCAGGAGTTCTTTCAGGTAGGGGAGGAGGCGAATCTTCACTAACATCGACATCTATATTAAATACAAAAAATTTAGACAAATTATGAACTTGTTAAAAAATGTTAACCCATTAAAAAATGAACTTGTTATCTAAACAAAATAAGAGATTTCTTGACAGTCTAAAAATCATCACAAGTATCTAAGAGAACCAGTTTTTAAAAATGCAACAAACAAACAAGAAATCCTTACCACTCGACTTGTTATCAAGAAGAATCACAAAGCTTTTTGAGCAAAGAATAACCTCCATCACTGCTACACAGAGAAAATGACTCTCCTAGGACTTTCCTGACCCCTGCAGACATTACTCACATTGTCCTGTGAGTTTGAAGGCAGTCTTCAGCAGAGAAGCCAGCGGGCAAATGACTTCTCTACTGAGCTTGCGGATGATGCTTTAAGACCACAACAGAAAGCTGCGGTCATTTGACTTAAGCCAGTGTTTCCCAAACTGGAATCAACTACTTAATTCCTTTCCTGAGTTTTGCCATACTATGTACCATCTGTCCTGTTCACTTTTTAAATCCCACTCATTTTTAACTTAACTATGGACTTTGGTTATGTTTTAAACAGTAATGACTCAAATAACAAATGTGAAGTGCTACTTATTTTGCTAATAGACAGAAAATATAACTACTGACATTTTTTGAATGTTCATTTATTTATTGCCTAAAGTCTTGAGAACAGTAATACAAGACGTACTTTGAGAATACTGACTGAAGCCATATAAAAGCTTTTTACCAGTAACAACAAAATGAACCTTTGGAAACGAGAAGGCATAAGTAAGCCTCACTGGTCAGCCTTATTATGGGATAGGGTGAATGAATGTATTAGATCTTTTGAGGTTTCACTGAAGGTAGGGAAAGATACAGTTCTGTGTGTGGACTTGGGGTTAGGGAGAATGGGGTAAAGAAAGGGAAATGTGAGGATCCTATATTATTCTGTCTGGGGCTTGGACAATTGTTCTCTTAAAAAAATGAACAATCTTGCCAGGATACTTTCCTATTTTACCTCATCTGACAGGCTATGCATTAAAAAGAGATTAAAAATCAGGTAAAGCTTTTTCAGTTTTCAACAAGCATGAGTGAGGCACGACTGCTCTTGTTACTCCTACATATATTTAGCTGAAGACACAAGAAAATACAGCCTGAGAGAAGAGTTCTAGTCCAATACTTTACACATCTATCACAAGTATTGGAACTCTCTCTTGCATGTAAAGTTAAGCCACTAAAGAACTCTCTACCTTATCCAGTAGAAACAGTCCGAGTCCTCATCACACTTCCCCTTGCCCTTTTGTTACCAACAGGTCACAGTGAAGAGTTGGCTGTTGGAAGGCATTGTGGTGCCATTTCATAATTAAGTTAACAAATTAGGAAGGGCAGTCTTGCTTCTTTATATTAGTGTCAAGTATCTTTCAGAAACTCTATACCTCTTCTCTCTCGACAGTTCTCACTTTTAAAGACTTTTATTTTCTAACTGCAGCCTTTGCTTCTCAATTGCATGTTTCTCCCTGGATCTCTGATCGCCTTTCCTATGTTATAAACTTCTATTTTAGAGACTGTACATTTTACATAGGCTTTTGCAAATCATACACTGTATGGGGGCCTAGTGTAGTCACGTTTGAGAAATCTTTCAAGAGGCCTAAGTCGCTATTAAAATCAGAATTAATAGCCAGGAATTTTTGTCAGGCTATGCAAAAGGTTGTCTTAGGTATCAAAACAAAATTATTCTGTTTAACCCCCCCAACAAATTCTAAAACAAACAAGCAAACAAAAATCTAATTCTTGTGCCAGTGGTTCATCTACACGTAAATAATTAATAATATTAGAAATAGGACTGCTTGTTAGTTATACTGCAGCACAGAACACACAGGAAAACCTTCAGTTAACACTAAACTCATTTAGCATGGTTAGGGTAGGGCGAAAAGAAACCAGAAATCACATTTACAGCTATCTTTGCTTTAAAATACAAACAAAACAGAGAAAACAGAGCTGAGCTGGTATACAGTAGGGTGCCTCCAACTATCCCTGTATAGTAAAATGTATTTTATTTTATTTATTTATTTTTTTAAATTTTTTTCCCCCAAAGCCCCAGTAGATAGTTGTATGTCAGAGATGCACATCCTTCTAGTTGCTGTACGTGGGACGCGGCCTCAGTATAGCCGGAGAAGCGGTGCGTCGGTGCGCGCCCGGGATCCGAACCCGGGCCACCAGCAGCGGAGCGCGCGCACTTAACAGCTAAGCCACGGGGCCGGCCCGTAAAATGTATTTTAAAGGAAGCTTTCCTGTTATCACCAAAAGACTGGTCATGTGGCAGTAACTTTTAATGAGCATATCATATATCCTTCCTGCTCTCACCAAATTCCATTTCTAGTAATGATTTAAAAAAATATACTTCCTAGGTACAAGACCCACGCCTGATATGCTAAAAAAGCCCCAAATGAAGATTTCTTGCCTATATGTTTTCTTGTGTAGTTACAACTTGGCAGTTATTTTTCAAACTCTGAAATTGAGGGGAAAAAAAGATATTAACAATTTTAAATTATGGCAAACTGGTAAAGTACTATTTATTGTGGTAACCACTGTCTTCTGAAGATCCTTCAAATAAAACACAGAAGAATCAAGAAGGGAAAGAATCTTGTAAATTTAAGGAACTCGCTTATATGCTCATCTACTCTACCAGATAACATTCTCAAGATAAAAAACACAGTATCTGTAAGTTGGTGAAACTAAAGGTACCACAGTGTGGGTAGTACTTATTGAGTCAGAAATAAAAAAAGTCAGTCATCTTTCAAGGTCACAGTACTTATTTTGCCTGCACATTATGAATACCAGTCTGTAGGTGCCACTGCCAAAGTTCACTGACAGTAATGACAACTGATAATCAAGCGAGCAGTAAATAGCTTTCGTGTTTATACATTTGCTCCCAACTTTACGGTCTGTTTAAGAAGGCAGCCATGATTATTTTTAGCAGATCAAGGAGTTTCAAGGACAAATAACACATCTTGGGAACTGAGTGTACGAGTTATCTTGAAATGCTAAGACTGTTTAAAGAAGAGAGTCATTAATTAAATAATAGTACTGATGACTAGATATGTATATATCTCACTCACTACTGAGTGAATTGAACTTCCAACATTCTCCTGAGTAGTTGCAATCTTGCTCCTTGGTTAAACTCGGGATTGCAAACAGGCTCATTTGCAAGCATTTGTGAAGAGAATTTAAAAAAGGTATTTTGTAGTTAAAACAGCATAAAAAGACGAGGAAACAGATATTTGTGATAAACATGGGTGAAATTAAATGGCCAATCAAGCCATTCTACAATATTGTCACTGTTACTTTAAGTAATTCTATTTCTCTAAATTATTTCTAACTATTCAGTCATATAAATTTTTGACCCATATAAAATACCAAAAGCTATAATACAGAAGAAAAAGAAGAGAAAATTTTCAGTTACAACAATTGAAATATCTTAGAAACACGAAACCCAGTAATGCAAAGTAACAGTAAACAAAGCTTACTTAAAAAAAACTACCTAAAATAATCAAATTTTGCTGTAGGTTCTAGGGTGAAGTGTGGAATAAAACATAATGAATTAATATAGCTAAAGTGCTTAGAATAGTGACTGGCACATAGTAAAAATATTTCAGTGTTAGATACTATTATTATTACCTTTTTCAGCACCTGAATGTATTGTTCCTGCTATATCATGTCTAGCAATGGACATTGGCAATACTTTCCTTGTAGAAATGCTTTCAGGACTAGTGGCAGCAGAAACTGTGGCACTTGCTGTTGAAATATTAGTTTTATTCTTGGTCACAGCACCATCGGAGTTTCTTTCCTCTGAGTCCGAGTCATCAGAGTGAAGAGGATTAGTAAAACTGAGGGGTGCTCTGAATGGAGGTGAACTGTTCTGATGATCCACAAGGTCGTGGGGTTCAACTCGTGTTGTGGGGCTTGGTGTTAAGCTCACAGTTTTCACTGTTTGACAGTGGACATCTGAGGATTTGCTGTCAGATGAATCAGGCATGGGCAGGGTATTTTCAGGTCCATGAAATGACCATGTTACATGTCCTTTCTCATCAAGAGGCAAGCGGTCTGGCCTCGGAGGTGTGTCTGAATTCTTCTGTGATTCTTCTGGTGGAATAACCGGAGCTTTATTTAACTGCGTTGCACTGCAGTTCACACAGGAATTCTGAGACACATCATCAACTTTTAGATCTCCTGAACTCAACTCTTGTGACTTAGAGATTTTATCAATTATACAAGGTGAAGCAGATTTAATTTTAATTGCATGTCCCCTATTCAAGAGTGTGTTCCCATCAAAACTTTTTGGTCCCTCTTGGAGAGGGACCTTCTTAATCTCAAAACTTAAATTTCGCTCCAATTTTTTATCTGTCTGTTCAACAGTTGATTCATTTTTCCCTGGAAGTTCTGTTGATTTATTATAGTTTCTGTTGAGGTCTGTTGAATGTTGTTCTGATGAAACCATGTGCAACACTGGCTTTGGATGGTATCTGTCATTATCCTGCCACACGGTAGTGACTGTTGGAAAAGCTGAAGGGGGAGAAGGTGTCAAAATGGGTGGTACTGGGTGAGGTTCCGGTGGCTGCAGTATTTCTTCCTTAGCATCCCCTTCTACAAGGCAACTGAAAAAAAAACATTAAGAAAAGGGTATTGTAAGAATGTTCAATATAACATTTAAAATAAATTGATAGGTAACAATTATGTTGCTAAGTCTATTATATTAAAAGTCAGTAGAGTCTGTGGTTATGAATAAAAAAATTATAATTTGTCAAACTAAGAAAACTTAATGTTTAACAAGGTTAATACATGAACACTCTTTAAAAAGTCAAATAATACAAGAATTTTAGTGAACAATGGCAGTCCCCTTCCACAGCCCTCCAGCTACCCAGAGACATCAACTTTCAACTTTTTTAAACAGCTGCTTCTAAGATTTACCTCCATATTTCAAAATATTTCAAAATGTATAAACTGTTATTTCGTGATCTATTTCACTCATCCTCTACTGTCTTCCTATAACGTGTCTTCTCCATCTTCTCAGTACTGTTATCTTGTAATTTTTGGTTAGTTCAGTCTTATGATTAGATATTATTCATACTGATTACACTATGATTTCATATCTTTTCTTATACAACCCCTTGTTTTTTCCTAATAATTCCCTTGGGTTTCTGATGGCTTAGTTCTCCATGTATCATCAGTAACTCAGTGGCTTCTTCTAACTTCCCTGCAGATTTGTACACTTCCTCTCAATTGGTCAAGCACACCAGGTAACTATGAATACCATAGATGTCCCTCTTAGAAACCCTGGGCCTCCTGCTCCAGTGTGGACCACTGGTTCCCAGGCCACCAGAGCTGACGTTCTCTCCTGTGTCAGACTCTCCTGCTTCCCAGGTCCCATCTTCCTGTTTCCTTTCTTGTTTTGGTGGGCTATATCTTCCAGTTGCTTCTTAGGAATTATATATAGGAAGCAAGTTTCTTGAGGTCCTGTATATTTGAGTATTACATTTTCAAGGTTATTGGTTCTTTGTAAAGGTATATAATTCTAGATTAGAAATAATTTTCCATCAGAGTTTTGTAATTCTGATTTCTTTTCCTTTGAATGTGAGCTATTTTCTTCTCTCTTGGAGCTTTTAGGTTCTTTTTTTTTTTTGAGGAAGATTAGCCCTAAGCTAACATCTGTTGCCAATCTTCCTCTTTTTTTTTTTTTCCTCCCCAAAGCCACCAGTACACAGTTGTATTTCTAGT
The DNA here is from genome assembly GCF_020826845.1 of Diceros bicornis minor. NCBI lineage: Eukaryota > Metazoa > Chordata > Mammalia > Perissodactyla > Rhinocerotidae > Diceros > Diceros bicornis. Next base: position 15,446,142 of record NC_080742.1, on the reverse strand, counting down.
TCTTCTATGTGGCACAATGCCTCAGCATGGCTTGATGAGTGGTGAGTAGGTCCACACCCAGAATCCGAACCCGCAAACCCCAAGCCGCTGAAGAGGAATGTGCGAACTTAACTGCTGCGCCACCAAGCCAGCCTCTTTTAGGTTCTTTTTTATTCTTAATGTTCTACAATCTCATAGTATAAATTTTTTAATCCACTGTATGACAATTTTTTTTATCCATTATATTGGGAACTTTAAAAACATGAAAACATGTTTTTTTTAAATAATTTTTTAATATTTCATTTTATTTTATTTATTTATTTTTTGTGTGTGAGGAAGGTCAGCCTTGAGCTAACATCCATGACAATCCTCCTCTTTTTGCTGAGGAAGACTGGCTCTGAGCTAACATCTGTGCCTATCTTCCTCCACTTTACGTGGGACACCACCACAGCATGGCCTGACAAGCGGTGCCTCGGTGCGCGTCCAGGATCCGAACCTGGGCCGCGAGCAGCAGAGCGCATGCACTTAACCGCTAAGCCACGGGGCCGCCCCAAAACTCATGTTTTTTAACACGAGAAATTTTTTGTATTTCATTTCTTTGCTAATTTCTTTTCCTTTGGTCTCCTTCCATACTATTATTAGTTTTATTATTATTTGACAGACCTCCTGATTTGATTCTGATTTCCTTATTTTCTCTCTCCTATTTTCTATTTGTTCATTTTCTTGGGAAAATATCTATCAGCTCTAAAAGTTTCCTTGTGTCCCTTTGTGGCTTTTTGGCTACTCAAATTTGACAATTACACTAATCGACTTTTTCCTTATCTTTCCTTAATTTAAGGTTGGTTGAAACAAGGCTTAAAACACTCTCAAGTACACAAAAATTATAAGCCCAGTTACAAAAGAATATATGCTACATACTGATTTTTCACTATAGTACCCAAAATTCATATTTTCACTAGATATGGTGATGTAAAAAATTCCACTAAATAGATGGGATATCTCTCCTTCCTATTGTAAATATTGTTCTTAATTTCACCTGTTCTGAGGAAGGCATTTTTCACTCCTCAAAAACAAAACAAAATATTCAGGACCTACCACATGTTAGCACTATACCAGTACCAGAAGAGGGCAGAACAATGAACAGTTTGGGTCCCTATGGAGTGCAGAGAAATAGTGAAAATTAAGGCTAAAAAAGTAGGTTGAAGTCATATGAAAAGGCCCAGAATTTCAGACCAAGAAGTTTGGACTTGATAATAAAGAAAATTTACATTTAATTTGTTTCACTAAGTCTTAAAATAAGTGACCCTATAACTTTTGTTTCAAATTGATATTTTATGGAAACTCAGAAAATTACTTTCCTTACAATAATTTAGGCTGGATTCCAAATGGGGTAGAAAGATTATGGGGGTGAAGGAAATGACAACCGAAAAATCAGAACATAATACTTTAAAAACAAAAAAAACGTTCACCACTATCCTTTCTTCTGTGGAGGCAATACCATATAATGAAAAAAGCACTGGAAGATGAGAGATTTGTGTTCTCAGCTGAACTCTGGTAGCCTATGCAGGTCAACTCCTTTGGGAACCAGCTATATTAATATCCACGTGATCAAGATTACTGTAAAAATCATTGAGTTCACTACATCACTTATCACTTTAACATATCATTGATTATCTACAGAATGAATAGAGAATACACGGCGTTCTAAAATGGGAAGAGGAGAAAACATACTTTGTAATGTAGATGTTATATTAATGCTAATGATGATGATTTTTTTTTTTTTTTTGCTGAGGAAGACAACCTGAATTAACATCTGTGCCAATCTTTTTCTACTTTTTATGTGGGTTGCCACCACAGCATGGCTGACGAGTGGTGTAGGTCTTTGCCCAGGATCCAGCCCGTGAACCCGGCCGCTGAAGCAGAACGTGTGGAACTTAACCACTACACTTCGGGGCTGGACCCTCTAATGATTATTATTATTATTATTTTTGTGTGTGTGTGTGTCTGTGTGTGTGTGTGTGTGAGGAAGATCAGCCCTGAGCTAACATCCACGCTAATCCTCCTCTTTTTGCTGAGGAAAACTGGCTCTGAGCTAACATCTATTGCCAATCCTCCTCCTTTTTTTTCCCCCCAAAGCCCCAGTAGATAGTTGTATGTCATAGTTGCACATCCTTCTAGTTGCTGTATGTGGGACGCGGCCTCAGCATGGCCGGAGAAGCGGTGCGTCGGTGCACACCAGGGATCCGAACCCGGACCGCCAGCAGCGGAGTGCACACACTGAACCGCTAAGCCACTGGCCCGGGCCCCCTAAGGATTATTTTTTAACCAAAAGAATGATATCTCCTATACAGCCTATGCTTCAGAGTTGAGAAAAATGCTCCACGTGTGTTTAACCTTTATTTCTTGGTTTTATTATGTATTCTGACCTCTATCAATAACTTTTAAAATTACATCTGAGATCCAGGCTATTTCTAATAGTGAAAAGGAACAACACAAGAATTAGAAAAGGATCAAAGCACAGAAAGCACAGAAAATTAGAGAACTACAGTAAGCATGCATAAGCCTGCGTTATGCCAAAATTTACCCTTCTTAATCTTAAAGGGTGCCAATTTTGAATGAATAATTCAAGTAGAACTTTAAAATTTCTGAGTGGTCAAATAAATCAGTCTTGTCCTTTGTGATTTCCTTTACCCCTTCTATTATATTCCCTTCTACAAGTATGTCAAACATTAAATTGTATTTTGTTTCAATGATTTAACTTTTTGTATTTAATTTATTTAACTATCTGAAGCTTACTTTGGTATTTGGTGTGATATAAGGATCTAAATATATTCTTCCCCAAATGGTTAATAATATTACAATATGACTTAATCAATAACCCTTTTCCTCCCTATTTAATATATATTAAATTAATTCATAACAGGATCTATTCCCTAATTGTTTATTCAACTCCATCAAATGGTATATTCTTTGATTTTTTTTTTTTTTTGAGGAAGATTAGCCCTGAGCTATCATCTGTTGCCAATCCTCCTCTTCTTTGCTAAGGAAAACTGGCCCTGGGCTAACATCCATGCCCATCTTCCTCTACTTTATATGGGATGCCGCCACAGCACGTCTTGATAAGCAGTGAGTAGGTTCGCACCCGGATCCGAACCTGCGAACCCCAGGCTGCCAAAGCACAGCGTGTGAACTTAACTGCTCCGCCACAAGAATATACCCGGCCCAAAATGGTATATTCTTATACCACTAGCAGAATATTTTAAATATTATGGTTTTATAATTTTTAAAAGGGTTGGTTCTTGTTCATCACTGTTTTCATCTGAAGTTTTCTTTAATACTTTTGCCTCTTTATTCATTCAAATGAACTTTAACATTATATTGTTAAGTTCAGAAAAGATTCCTTTGGTATTTTGATGGGAATTGCCATCAAATTTGAAAAGAATTGATGTTTTAAATATCATTGAAAAAAGCGAAATTACATTTAACTTTTCCAAACAAGAATGCTTATTTTTTTTCATTAATGCAAAATGAATACATTTCTATTGAAGGTTATTTCCAGGTATTTTATATTTTGAAAGAGATCTCTCTTTTAATCTTTTCTTCTTCTATTCGGCTGACCTACAGGACCATTTTCTACTTTTGTTGCTCCCCTCTTTCTTATAAATTAACTACTTGAAGGCAATATAGCTTCAAATGCCTCCATTTGAGTAGACCTCAACTCCCTGTTTTGACCCCCACAAATACCTTCACCTATCTAGCACAGTCTAAGAGCCACAGATGTCTGAAAGTCCAGTTCATTCTCCCAGGCAACCCTTAAAGGAAGTAGATATTCATGTACTTCTGTCAGATACAAAACTCTCTCCTATATGGCCTCTATAATGCTACTCTTTCCTGGTTTTCCTTTATCCCCTGGTTGTTCTTTTCTTTTCTTACAGCTTTCTTTTAGTCTGCTCTTCACAAGGGTTCCCTCATTGGTACTTGGTTATAGTATACCCAGAATCTGAAAGATTTTATTCATGCCCAAGTCTTCTTTAGCAGCTCTGTAGCAAACTCTCAATAAATCTTTACCTCCAGCTTAGATATCAAAACGTCTACAACAGAACCACATTCTGTCTTCCTCCCAATCCTACTGCTACTTAAAATGGTTTGAATTGAGAGGTATTAGAAGAAAGCATCAAGTATATTGTCACCGTCTCTAAAATACAATTAAGAAAAATTTACTAAGGCACATACCCTTTTGTGTCTCTATAGTAAATATGTTGACAGTTCATAGAAATGGCTAACAAAGTATACTGTCAGAGTGCTGGTACTAGTGAAAAAATATTGAGAATTGTATTAGTTTAACAAAACATGTATTGAAAATAGGAAATGAAATCTGCTATTCAAAATCTACAATATGATTTCTTTAACTACTTATAAACCAGAATCATATGACTAATTATATCTAATACAACAAATGTGAGCCTTCCTCTCTAGATCTTTCTCCAATAACATGTGCTCTAAACAATCAATTAACTTGCTTACTGTGGCCATACTGAAAAGCAAAGTATATCATTTTTACTTTTTATCAATTGTATACTTTTGTGATTTTATTTTCAGTTAACAATTACAATAGTTCTACAACTTATCTTAATCTAGAAGTCACAGGCTATTCTTTGTGGAACACAATGAAATTCTGCAATTTGACTCTACTGCATCAATAAGAAAAAAGATGACCTAAGTGTATAATATAAAATCACACATAGGGCTGGCCCCGTGGCTTAGCGGTTAAGTGCTCGATGATCCACTGCTGGCGGCCCGGGTTCGGATCCCAGGCGTGCACTGACGCACCGCTTCTCCAGCCATGCTGAGGCCGCGTCCCACATACAGCAACTAGAAGGACGTGCTGCTATGACATACAACTATCTACTGGGGCTTTGGGGGGAAAATAAATAAATTGTTTAAAAAGTAAAAAAATAATAAAAAAAAATAAATAAAAAAAATAAAATCACACACATATAAAAATTTGAGCACATATCCCCAAATAAAATCCCGTCTTAAAGTGAATGAACATTTTTCTGATAATACTCATTTGCTACTTCTTTATTATATTTTTGTTTATCAAAGAATAACAGAAGCCAAACTTTTGAAAAAGTAAATGAGAAAGGCTTAACATTCAGAACATTCTATTCATTTGTTTCCTTCAAAATTAGGAAGAGGCTACCACTATTTGTTGTTGCTGTTGGAGGCAGATGACCATATAAATCACAAATATCAGCATACACTTTGAGAATCTCTATATTGGCTCACTCTCAAAAACTAAATTAAAAGATATTAGGGTAGCAAAAATGATTCTTAATTTCCTTTAAGGCCAGTACAATTTCTTTTACGACTCTATAGAACTCATATGTGGGACAAAGAAGTTATAAAACTAACACTTTATAGGTTTTAACTGGCTACCTTCCACAGGAGGCTAAAATTCCAATTTGAGTAGATACCAATGTAGAAATCAAACAGGAAAGAACTACTGGCAAGTTTTCTTAGTGCACAGTTACCATCCTGAGCATATAAATGCTGAGACCTAAACCCACCTATATCATTATATAGGCTTCCTGATCTTCCTTAGAGAAGTATGCAAAGGCATTCCAGAGACCATACCACCTACCACATCCTGCCTTAGTTATTGAGGAAAGTTGTAGGTTTTTTCTTTTGCGAAAAGGGATGATTTCATTGTGGTACAGCGACTCAATGCCAAGACTCAACCCTAGTCACCTCACCCAACTTCAGTCAACTTCTAGAAAACTTTTAAGGGGAAATAATTGGTGAATCCTATATAAAGGAAGTCCTACTTTGAGGGAAGGTCAATCAGTTTGGGCAGACCTATGCTCGAGACAAGACACTGTAGAAGTCATTCTAATAGTTTTATTACAGATCTTCTACTGTGCCTCCTTTTAAAAATAATTCAATAACTCCACACTGTAATGGGAAAACCAACATTTGATGAAAACCTAGTATGTGCCAGGTCCTATATGTAGCATTTTCACATAGTTTATTTAATTTAATCCTTAAGACAGTACTTCAACAACAAAAAAACCCCAATGATCAAATAAGTTAAGTGACTTATGACTTCAAAGCTAGTAAGTGGCTGAAAGAGATTTGAAACTAAATCTTTCTGACTCTATTTATATTCTTTCCCCACTACCACATAACTGACATAGCAGCAACCCTGAAAGAGAAGGGAGGGAAAAAAGGAGACAGGAATGTACGTTGATTTTAACTATTAAAAATGAGCTTGGTATGAAAGTAAGAAAATCTAGAGAGAAATAAATTCATCTTTGCTAGTAGTGTTATTAATCTTCACAGAACTTCTTCAACGTGCATATAATTTTTTGGTAATCATATTACTTGTTCAGTCATTATGAGAAAATTGACATCTTTAGAATAGCTGAAATTTTAGTTATACCACATACCAAAACATGAGCTATAGTCAATTCATGGTTATGCTCACTGTTCTGGTACAGTATACTACTGAAATTTTATCAAAGTGAAGCAGAATTTTTAGTACACCAGTAACAAATCAGTCTCCAAACATATGCCACATCCTAAACAAAGGAATGATGATAAAAGTTATAAAGATAATTTAGAAATATTCAGTATTTGTTGTTTTAATTAACAATGAGCAAAATAAAAGTATCTTTTCAAAGAAAATGTGACGTACAATACCTGCGGGTCCTTGGTGGTTTTGGAGGAGGAGAATCTTGTTTGTCAGGATCTATGGAGCTGACCAGATTTTCAGCGTTAATTTCATTCTGCCAAGGGAAAAAATATCTTTATTAAAGTTAGGAGAAAATAATTTTCTTTCCTCATGTTTCAAACAAATTGTTTCTGGGCTTTTGAACTTTTAAAACAGTGCCAATTTTGCCAAATAACAAAATGGGTCTTATCCTTTCTATATTTTAGCTATATTTTAGCCAGAAGGACCAAACTTCAATGAAAGAGATTAATACCAAAAAACAGTCTATCTCGAGTTACTGAAAAATCAATTGTGTATAGCAGCATTTCAACATATTTCAAATGCTACTGTAAAGAAACAGATTTCCCAAGAAAATAAAGATCAAGGAAGACAGTTTTCTTCAACCATCACTACCACTAGAAACTTAACACGTGCAGAGAAGAAAAATACCAACAAAATAACCGTTATATCCTTCACCCTTCCCAACCTTTTTTGGGGACTTCTATTTGCTACCCAGTACTTTTAAACAGGTCCCAGAACTCATTTTAATCATTTCTTACCCCACTCTCCCTCTGTCACCACAGAGTGCCCTACTCCATGAGGGTATTTAGCTCCTATATCACTGCCTAACCAAATGGACACACAAAAGGCAGGGACATCCTCAGTTCTTCCTGGTTACAAGGACCAGTGACACCATTAACATGATGCTCCAGAGACAATATAGCTATAAGGATCTGAGGTTGTGTTTAGGATTGTGAATAGAGGAGCTGTGAAATTATTATATAAAACATTGCCTTGAATTAGTTTCAGCCTCAGGAAGTACCTCACTTTTATCCAGCTAGGCTATACTAATTCTGGGCCAGAGGACAAGAAGGATTTTCACCCTTGCCTGTATCTCAGATAATTTTAGGGAAAAAAGCCATCTCTGCATATACTGTGATCAATTAAGGAACTCTGAAACTGTAGTTGCCTTTTTTTTCTTTTTAAATCAAAAGGCACTTCTACCACATCCATCATGGCAGCTTCTTTGTCTTTGTAACTGTTTCTTGCCAGTGTCCTTTTTTACTAAGTACTCCCAACTAATGAAAACAGAGATCTCAATTTGCCAGCAATTTTTAGTGTGCCCTGTATCCTGATATATAACCAGATGTATTACAAGAGTTTTATGCATCTGACTATGCATCTTACTCTGACCAGAACCACAGACTTACAACATGAGACTGAAAGCTTTCATCCTTAATTAAAGCCACCTACCATAATGGACGTCTGTTGCAGGGATATCTGCTATAGTTAGGGTTACCATATAATTTATTGTCCAAATCAGGGCTCTTTGAGAATGAAAGGGGGAGCACTATTAATTATTGCACCTAGACAACAAGTATAAACTCATATTGCCTCAAGTAAATCAGGATTTTTGGTCACCACACTTTTAGATCCTCAGATATCACCAGAATTTAGAGATTCTTTGCATCATAGAGATACCTCTGAGGTATTAATGATTCATTTGCTTATTATTTCTATTAATTACATAATCATACTCCCATAATAACACTCATTAATACTTTTGTACCAAAATCTGTAAATATTCATATTAAGTAGGTTAAATAGGGCTGGCCCGGTGGCTTAGCGGTTAAGTGTGCGCTCCGCTACTGGCGGCCCGGGTTTGGAACCCCGGGCGCCCACTGACGCACCGCTTCTCCGGCCATGCTGAGGCTGCGTCCCACATACAGCAACTAGAAGGATGTGCAGCTATGACATACAACTATCTACTGGGGCTTTGGGGGAAAATAATAAATAAATAAAATTAAAAAAAAAAAAAAGTAGGTTAAATAAAGATTCAAGGTGAACCACATGAAACTGCTTCTAATGAACTGTTTCTATCCTACAAAAACACAGCACTTTTTTTGTGTGTGTGAGGAAGATCAGCCCTGAGCTAACATCCATGCTAATCCTCCTTTTTTTTGCTGAGGAAGACCGGCTCTGAGCTAACATATATTGCCAATCCTCCTCCTTTTCTTCCCCCAAAGCCCCAGTAGATAGCTGTACGTCATTGTTGCACATCTCTCTAGTTGCTGTATGTGGGACGCAGCCTCAGCATGGTTGGACAAGCGGTGTGTCAGGGCGCGCCCAAGATCCGAACCCAGGCCGCCAGTAGCGGAGCGCGTACACTTAACCGCTAAGCCATGGGGCCGGCCCCATAGCACTTTTGTATAGTACAACATAAATAGCCTCATGTCATGTCAAGTCAGGTTTTGATGCCAAATAAGTATAATACCAAACTTACACACACACATACAAACACAACTTGAAGTTTTCAGAGCATTTTGGATTTGGGGACAGCAGGTAAGGCATTGTGGATCTATATGTGAAATGCACTGAAGACTAAGCACTAGAGAAGACACAAAAATGTAAAGCACACAGTACTTAACTTCAAGAAGTGTATAATCTGGTAATAAAACCAGAAAGTGGCAAAATCAAGCAATGAAGTCATGAAGCTACGAAATCAGAGAAAGATGTTACTGGTGTGACTATTAAGAACGTAGTTGAGAAATATTAAGAAGTTGAAAATATTAAGGTAGCATGTAGAATGGCATTAAGGGATGGGTAAGATTTTGACAAACAAAACAAAAAACCATGAAGGATGAAAGGGGATAACAGGTGGGAAGGGAACAAGAAGATAAAGTAAGGGCATTTGCAGGCAAAATGATTACATGTGACAAAGGAAAGAAGGTGTCATGAAAGATTCCTCATTCTGGGTGAATGAGAGAATGGTGGAGCCATTAACAGAAAGGGCAAAAAGAGGAAGAACAACTTCTGTGGAGGTAAGCTTCTTGAGCATGTTGAATTTCATCTGATAAAAGGAATCAAAGTGGCAATGCAGAAATACAATTCAGAGAGCCACTGCCTACACAGCATGAACAAAACCTCCTGGTCATTGGACTTGAGAATAGAACAATGTTCCTCTTGGATTCCTAGTTTTTACCTACAATGTTTGCCATACTCTTATATTTTCTGACCCTCTTGTATTAACTAAAGCTTTCGTCCCCACATTTGTCCTAATGTATATAGCTTTCTTTAACCGCTTTTATTAATGGTTGAAACAATCACCAACTTTTGAAGTTGAAAGGAATTTTACAAATTGAATAATCCATTGGCGATTAGGTTCTAGTGTATTCTCGTTTCAAGCAGAGCTCGTTAGTTATTTTTTTTTCACATTTTGACCACCTTCACCCATTTTGCTCAAGTTATTTTGTGTATTAATATTTTCCACATAACAGAGATGTACCAAAGGCCACAAAAGAAAAAAATCAGAATCTAATTATCAAATACTTAAGGATATATTATCAGTTGCAGAACAAAATAAATATTAAAATAGGATGCTTTAAAAATGAAGAACATTATATTTGAGGAGAAAATATTCAGAATTCAATATGGCATCTAAAATGCAAAACACAAACACAACAGAAGGACTGTAATACAAGTTATTGTTGCTATAAATCCTAGAATTAAAAATCCTGGTGTTGATAACCAATGGTGGTATCTTTTCTGTATAAAATAAAAAGGCATGCATGCATACCTTACAGATGTTTGCTTACTGAGGTGTTTCTAAATCCCAAGTCAATGTATTACTGGGCTCCAAAATAAATTTTCTCTTTAGATCTCCTACTCTAGGAAGTCATTTTACCTGTAAATACCTCTAACAAATATTATTTATTATAGTCTTATATTGCTGATTAGCATTTCAAACTAAAATTTCTACAAAAATAATTCTGGCACACAGAGCTTGGTTTAAGAGCATTTTTTAAAAAAGCTTTACCTCTAAATTACGTCGTCAGAAAAATAATAAATGGAGATTTATGATTGTTTCTCAGAGCATATGTTCAGCCAAAGGTAAGTAACATATTTCAAACGATTTTACTCAACTCAACTCACAGTTCTAAAATAATTTTTCCCAATTCTTTAGATTCCATATTTTCTCTAATTGGTATTTATGGTCTCCAACCATATATAAATATGCTATATAAAGTCGCCTACATTTAAAAGTACCTAGAAAAGAAGATTTCTTAAAAGGAAAATATTAAACAATTGTCTAGAATAATAAGCTATCTTTTCTTCTATTCATTTGTCCTTCTACTTTTCTATCCATTGATCCATTGAGTTATATAGTTACATATTTGAAAGTTCCTAAGAGAGTAAATGAACACAAGGAAAAAAAACTTGTAGCTAGTGTGGTAATGGATGTTACACTAGACTTAATGGTGGTGATCCTTACACAATACACACAACTATTGAATCACTATGTTGTACACTTGAAACTAATATCATGTTATATATCAATTACATCACAATAAAAAATTAATTAAAAAAAGAATTTTCTACACATTTAAAAAATGTAATGGTTAGCATATTTTTCACTTCTATATGCTAAGGAAATGGTAGTCTAAAACATTTATATTTCTAAAGTATAAAAACCTTAATTTTGAAACTAATCTTGCATTTATAAAAAAAACGGAAATAATTTTCAATTAAAGTTTAAAGAAAAATGTACAGCCCACTTAGTTTTTTGAAGTACTAAATGAATCTCAATTTAGATAAAATTATACACAATAATATATACGCACTCTATTCCATATTACAAAATATTTGGCTACATTCAGCATAGGTTATAATAGGCTTTAATTAAACTAAAGGGAAAGAGAGAAGGCAACGTATGAGGCCTAGCTGCACAAATGACTCCTATGTTAATGAAAGAAATAAGAACAAGGTCACACATTGAGGGTATAATGCAAAGTGAAATAAGTCAGAGGGAGAAGGTCAAATACCGTATGATTTCCTTCATTAAGTAGTAGATAATAACAACAATAAACAAACACATAGGGACAGAGATTGGATTGGTGGTTACCAGACGGGAAGGGGGGAGGGAGGAGGGTGAAAGGGATAATTCTGTACATGTGTGTGGTGATGGGTTGTAATTAGTATTTTGGTGGTGAACATGATGTAATCTATGCAGAAATAGAAGTACAATGATGTACACCTGAAATTTTTACACTGTCATAAACCAATGTTACTGCAATAAACAAAAAACTAAAAAAAAAAAAAAAAAAAGAACAAGGTCACATGTATCAATCTTAAAAATCTGAAATTGTCACTTAGCTAATAAAGGAAATACACAGTCCCTAAAATTCACGGATCAATATTAGATTATCTTAACACATTGAGATCAGCATTTTGTAACAAATTTCTCATCTGTAAAACCAAGAAATTTCAAACAAGCAGTCTGAGAAATTGCCAAAACAATGTAAAGGGGAAAAAGGAAAACAAAGTTTATAAATTTTGCCACTCATTTCCTCATTTTACTTCAGTTGTTGGGGCTACTAATCATGTGATAGTTGTCTTGGGTTCAGTGATAAGGATGTAAAGAAGTTTTACCAAAAAAAAAAACAGCCCAATACATTCAAGGGCCAGATGATTATATAAAGAGAAGAAATAAGAGAACTAGCTAGAAAACACAGGCAGAAATGAAAACACTATGAGAATGCAGTATTTTTGTCAGGTCAAAAGTCTAATATCCAATAAGATCTTTTAAGGCTAAAATGACATTGAACTAAAACATGCCCAAAAGGGACTTAATTGTGGCCCTATAATTCTACTTAATTAAAAAGCATGTACAAAATAACTACAAAACTTTGTATCATCATGACCAAGAACAAAATAAAATTCATGTAGAATCAACTTACTATTACTTAGGTAGGGTGGATGGGAAAAGGAAAGAGAACAATGCAGTTAATTTTTAAATAAGTAATTTATACTTGTAACAATAATGAATAATATGATTTTTGACCCAACATCTACTTTCCTATTATATTTTATTTAGAATATTATTTAACAAGTATTGGAATCATTAACTATCCATCATAATAGATTCAAATAGGAAGAAGAAAAGGAGATAACAAAATCATGGTTAAATAAAAATAATAACTGTCATAAGTATTCTCATGTTAGATAAAACACAAGATGACAATTAAAAAGCTAAATACTACATCATGTTAAAAAGTAAAAATTTTCTAAAATTAATAGGCCAAGAACACCTACCACTCCATCAGCCATTTTTTGGGCTCCATGAATTTCATATAGTTGTAGCTGTTTTTCAAACAGTTGGGCGATAGCTCTATGAACAAGCTCATATTGCTCCTATTAGGGAGATAAAATGATAAACAAGGGAAAAGACATTTAAAAAAACCAAGAAGGCATTCATAAAAAAACCGTTTATAAAGTGAAACAAAAAACTATACCTTAGTTTGTACTGCAGAATGTCTTTGTGTTCTCATTTCTTGTATTAAATTAAAGACATTAAATTCCTCTGGTATTTTCTAAAACAGAGAATTTAATACATGAACTCTAGAGTTGTTCAGAAAAACAGTCTTCAACTTTCCATATAGACCTTATATCCATGCTGGATAACTGAACACATTTACTGAGCACCACCTGCCATGTATCAGACTCTGTGCTTGGCACTGTGGATACAAAGCTAGTCTTGACCCTCAGCAGTCAAGCTAGTGAGTCTGATACATGAACAAATAAATGTCCAGCCAAGGCATGATTGCAGTATGGTGGGAATAAAGATGCTGTGACTAACTCTGATTGGTGTATGGAGTGAAAAGTGAAGGAAATACACAGAGGCATGGCAGACTAAATGTATAATCTATTTGGGGAATTAAGAAGCTCCATATGGATAAAGCCAAGATTGAAAGGAGGAGAGGTATTCAGAGGAGAGAAGATAAGGCTACTTGGGGTCAGACTGTAAACATAAATATAAGGACCAGCTAAGAGAGCTAGGTAAAAATACAGATCCTTCAGCTACATCTCTGGAGACTGACTATGAAACATCCTAGACAATTTTTTTGTACATCTGGAATTAGAACTACTGCAATAGGCAACCCTGACATGAGCAGATTTGATATTCAGGCAACTTTTGTAGCAGGTAAGATAACAGTCTGCAAAGGGGAGAAACTGGTGGAGGTTTACTGAAACACTCTAAAAAAAAGAGAAAGGTAGAAACATTTGAGGCCCATTTCTGAGGCAGAACTATTAGAACTTGGTGATCAACAAGAATATTATGGAGTGATAAAGAAGACAGAAGAGTTAAGAATGATTCCCAGGTTTACTGCTTGGGAATCTTTATACATATCAAAAGGTTTTTACATCAAGTCCTAACCTTGGATTAAGATTATGTTTATGTTAAGCCAAACTCAATCAAATGCGGGCTATGTTCAAAATACGCAACTTTTAAAATCCCCAGATGTTTATTTTTTTTGCTGGCATTCATCTAAATGCCTCTTTCCATCCCAATTTTAATCTTTGACTTTTATGTTAAAATGTGATAGAATCCTAGTTAAATTTTATTCACTTAAAAATTTTCTTTTGAGTATTAGATGATTATAGTTTTTGAGGAATACAAAAATAAAATTTAACCCCAGAGGGCTTTTTGAGAAACTGTTTAAAATTTAAATATTCCCTAGCAAAGTGAAAAATGGAAAGTAGGCAGAGAAAAAAAAAGACAAAGAATAGAGGGAGGAAAGAAGGAGAAGAAAAAAGAAACTAAATATTTTATTAATCCTATTTTATATAAGACATAGACTGACATATTCATATAAACTATAAAGCTGTGAAAAATTAAAAGCTCTTCCCTAATACATAGAAAATAAACATATTATAGAACAGCAAATGAAGCAAATCTATATACAACGAGGAGACTTGTGTTTTTCAAATCTGTAACGAGGGCTGTGTCTCATTTATCTCTATATCCTCCATAGCATCCAACACAATTTTTGGAAATAGCAGTGGTAGTAACAACAATAACAACAGCAATAGTAATAAAAACTGACACTGAACTGAGCACTTCCTACATGCCCACAATAGTTCTAAAGAACTTTACAAAGGTTAACTTATTTAATTCCTATGCATTATTAATATTATCTCCATTTTCAGATGAAGAAATTGAGGTAAAATGAGATTAAGTAATTTGACTAAGATCCTACAGCTAGTAAATGACAGAGCCAGAATTTTAATCTGGGTAGTTTGGCTCCAGAGTAAGCATTTTCAACCAAAATATTATAATGTTTCCAGTTAGGGATAAATACTTACTAAATTGATTATACTTATACCTAGAATACATATAAAAGGCAATGAGATTCTATGTTTGGAAATGTTAATGCAGAGTTTACATCCCTAATGTAGGTATTAATTCACATAGAACGAATAGGGGACAACATGTTTACCTTGCTGCCCAGTGCATTATCGCAGAGTAATATGCATCAATTATACCTTTTCGCTACCTTTATTTCTCACATAACAAGGCTATTTCTAAAAAAGTAACACATAGGCTGTAATTTTCTACAATTAATCATTAAGTTTGAAAATCATAACAAATCAATTGGATATAATGCTACATAAAAATTATTCTTACCCCAGCTTTAAGTAAATTCCACGTATAATCTATGGCACAAATGGCACCTGTTCTTCCACAGCCTGCACTATGGATATAAAGTTTGAAAAAACAATTTGATTTTTGTGATAAAAGAACTATAAAATAAATGTGGATGGACATGTTAATATTCAGAAGCAAAAAAATCATTTAAAAAATCTGACAAAATTCTACTTATTTAGTAAACAAACTACAACTTAAAATGTGTGCATGGCAAACATCCTTAACATCAGTATTTGTATTTTGTTTTTATTTAATTCAAGGAACTTTCAAGAGTAAGTGACTCATAGAACACCTAGAAGCCTTCATTTTGTAATTGAATTCTACCTCAGAAAACCTTGTCTAGCTAATAAAATATCTTGCTGAGATAAATTTACTCTATATTCAAGATGGCTCTGGTGATTTAGAGCAGAGGAGAAAACAGCACCTCATTTCAATCTGCAAAAGGTTTAGGAAGGATCAAGAATGCTACAAGCCCTAGAAACAGGTTTGAACAGCAGCAGTGATTGCACCAAAAGAACAAAGACCACTGATGCGCTCTCATCTCCTGAAGAACTAATAGAACCTGGAGAATATAAAGTAAAATATCACAGGTTTTTAATTTTAAAACACGACAAAAATACTTTAGAGCAACTGACTGTCAACTAGAGAGGCGTATGCACCTTAGGATTGAGAATCACTATGAGTAATCCAAGATGTTACTGACATCACCAGAATAATTTTTAGGCAGAAAAAAAGTTGGGCAGCATTTTAATGCATATTTTTAAACTTTTAGAAGTATCACTAGTTTGTTAAACATGTAATCTAAGAATTCCTGAAAAGGTACATTATAAGCAACTTAGGATTTTTAAAAAGCTCTTAAATAATAAACATCAATAATATTAATTTTTAGCCATTGATATATTTGTCAATTCGACACATCAAAACATTCCTATAATTTAAGAGTTAAGAAATACTAGGCTAAATGATGTATATTTAAAACTTGATGGTTAAAAGTGTGATATTACAAAGACATAGACAACCAGATCAATGAAACACAATATAAAGTTCAGAAATAGATCTGCATATATGTAAGTATTTATTACTAATGGTGGATTCTCCAATCAAAGGAGAAAGACTAGACCATTCAATAAATGGTACAGGGAAAGTTAGCTAATAATGAAGAGCAAAAATTGGATTCTTATCTCATACCTTAATCATAAAAAAAATTCCAGATGGATTAAAAATATAATGTTAAAAAAACTCTATAAAAGTGCCAAAATATATAGGCAAAACTTTATGCACTACTATGTTAGGGAAGGACTTTCTAAGCGTATCTCAATGGACAGAAATCATAAACGTAGAGATTCACATCTCTAACTACAAAACAATTTAAAACTTATGTATGGCAGAACATAAACCTTGAAAAACCATGGTTCTTACAACATGACTAAAAGTTAACATCCTCAAAATATAAAGATATATAAAGAATTTGTAATGTATAATTATTAAGAGATGAATGCCTGCTATAAAATAATTGGGAAAGTATACAAACAAGCAACTTCACAAAGGAATATAAATGACCGAAAAAAAAGAAGTTTGGAGTGACGTCAGCATCATGGCGGAGTGAGCTTTCCCGTGAATTCTTCCCCCACAAAATACAACAAAAGTAACAGCCACAGACCAACAACGGAATCCCAGACAGTCAAAAGCTGGAGCGGAGGGATCCACACTGCCGCACATCTGAGAGCGGAACGTGCTGGGCCCCCGGAGGAAGTGGGGAGAGGTAAGGAGAACTCCGCTCCCTCCCCATCAGATCAGCCATCCGGTCCGCGAGGCTCCCAGAGAGGGGGGAGGGGCGGCCCTCGGCGGGAAACTGTAGCTCTTCCGGCTCTCTCAGCCAGTGGGAAACTCCCGCACAGAGGGCTCAGAGGAGCCACAGGGCTACCATCAACATCTGAGCAACCCAGAGAGCGGATAAAGAGGGGCAAACGAGAAGCCTCCCACGTCAGGGACCCAGAGGGCAAAAGAGAGAGCTCCCCCCTCCCCGCAACCCGGAGTCTGCAGCTCGACCAGATCTAGCGGTCCGAGGCAGACCTGAATAAACTGGACTGGACCCGTGGATCGCAGTGGGGAAAAGAAACAAAACAAAACAAAACAAAACTGCGGATCGCAGCAGAAAAACTGGGGCAGAGCGCAGGGGGCTTAGACTACACAGCCCTTTACCACCACACAGTGGCGGCAGGTGGAAATTGCAACCAGAGACTTCCAGGATGAGGAAAATCAAAACCAACACAGGAACCACAATGCAAAAATATATGAAATCACCAGACCAGAAACAAAATGACAAGCACCCAGAAATCAACCCCGAAGACACAGAAATCCATAAACTAAATGACAGAGATTTCAAAATAGCTATCATAAAAACACTCAACGAAATACGAGACAACACAGACAAACAATTAAATGAGATTAGGAGTTTCTTCACAAAAGAGATTGAAATCATAAAGAAAAACCTATCAGGGCTGATGGAGATGAAGAACACAATGGAGGAGATAAAGGAGAATCTGGAATCTTTAAAGAACAGAGCTGACAATATGGAGGAAAGAATTAGTACTTTAGAGGATAGGAATACAGATATACTCCAGATGGAAGAAGAGAGAGAACTAAGACTAAAAAGAAATGAAGAAAGACTCCGAGAAATATCGGACTCTATCAGAAAATGTAACATAAGAATTATAGGTATTCCTGAGGGAGAGGAGAGGGAAAGAGGAACAGAGAGCCTATTCAAGGAAATAATAGCTGAAAATTTCCCAAATCTGGGGAAGGAGCAGGAAATACCAGTAAGCGAAGCCAACAGGACGCCTATATATATTAACAGACAAAGGCCTTCACCACGACACCTAGTGGTAAGGCTAGCCAGGGTCAACGACAAAGAAACAATATTAAGGGCAGCTAGACAAAAACAAAAAATAACGTACAAAGGAACTCCCATCAGGCTCTCAGCGGATTTCTCAACAGAAACTTTTCAGGCTAGAAGAGACTGGAATGATATATTCAAAATACTAAAAGACAAAAACTTTCAGCCAAGAATACTCTATCCAGCAAAAATATCCTTCAAATATGATGGAGAAATAGTAACTCTCCCAGATAAACAAAAGCTAAGGGAGTTCATGGCCACGAGACCGCCACTACAAGAAATACTCAAGAAGGCCCTCAGGCCTGAAAACAAGAAGAGAAAGGGAACACAAAGCTTGGAGTAAGGAGAAAAGTAGGTAGACAAAATCAGAGAAATAGTAGATCTTTACCGGAATAGGTTAGCAACCACTTAAATACTAAACTCAAAGATCAAAGGAAGAAATTCACCAAAAATAAATTTAACCTCATCACTGTAAACACACAGCCACAACACAAGATAGAATAAGGTATAACAAGAGCAACTTAGAAGGGGAAGAGGAAAGTGACTGAATTGACTTAGTATAAGGAAATAGGAGGCTATCAGATAATGGACTATCTCATACAGAAGATTTTTCGCCCAAACCTCAAGGTAACCACTAAACAAATAATCAAATTAAAACCACATATGATAAACAAAGAGAAAACTAGAAGAATCATAAGACAGAACAACCAAACTGAATTGGCAGTCCAAAACAAATGGGACAAGAAACAAAGGAAATGCAAAAGAACCAGAAAATAAGTGACAAAACAGCAACATTCAACCCTCATATTTCAATAATTACCCTAAATGTAAATGGATTGAACTCTCCAATCAAAAGATACAGAGTGGCAGGATGGATTAAAAAGCAAGACCCAACAATATGCTGCCTTCAGGAAACACATCTTAGCACTAAAGACAAGCACAGGCTCAGAGTGAAAGGATGGAAGACAATACTCCAAGCTAATGGCAAACAAAAGAAAGCAGGTGTTGCCATACTCATATCAGACAAAGTAGACTTCAAGATAAAACAGGTTAAGAAAGACAAAGAAGGGAAATATATAATGATAAAAGGGACACTCCATCAAGAAGACATATCACTTATAAATATATATGCACCCAACATAGGAGCACCAATGTACATAAAACAACTATTAACAAACCTAAAAGGAGAAATCAACAACAACACAATAATAGTAGGGGATCTTAACACCCCACTTACAGCAATGGATAGATCATCCAGACAAAAAGTTAATAAAGAAATATTAGACTTAAATGAAAAACTGGACGAGATGGACCTAGTAGACATATACAGAGCACTCCACCCAAAAACAGCTGACTACACATTCTTCTCAAGCGCGCATGGAACATTCTCTAGGATAGACCATATGTTGGGAAACAAAGCAAGCCTCAATAAATTTAAGAAGATTGAAATCATAACAAGCATCTTTTCAGACCATAAGGCTATGAAACTGGAAATGAACCAGGAAAAAAAAACTGGGAAAATGACAAAAATGTGGAGATTAAACAACATGCTACTGAACAACCAATGGATCATTGATGAAATTAAAGGAGAAATCAAAAACTATCTGGAAACAAACGAAAATGATAACATGCCATATCAAACCATATGGGACGCAGCAAAAGCGGTCCTGAGAGGGAAACTCATAGCGATACAAGCCCACCTTAACAAACAAGAAAAAGCCCTAATAGGCAACCTTAAATTACACCTAACAGAACTAGAAAAAGAAGAACAAACAAAGCCCAAAGCCAGCAGAAGGAGAGAAATAATAAAAATCAGAGCAGAAATAAATGATATTGAGACCAAAAAAACAGTAGAAAGGATTAATGAAACAAAGAGTTGGTTCTTCGAGAAGATAAACAAAATAGACAAACCCTTAGCCAGGCTAACTAAGAAAAAAAGAGAAAAGGCTCAAGTAAATAAAATTAGAAATGAAAGAGGAGAAATTACAACGGATACCATGGAAATACAGAGGATTATAAGAGAATACTATGAGAAATTATATGCCAACAAATTGGACAATCTAGAAGAAATGGATAAATTCTTAGACTTATACAACCTCCCAAAATTGAACCAAGAAGAAATGGAGAATCTGAATAGACCAATCACAAGTAAAGAGATTGAAATAGTAATCAAAAACCTCCCAAAAAATAAAAGTCCAGGACCAGATGGCTTCTCCAGTGAATTTTACCAAACATTCAAAGAAGATTTAATACCCATCCTCCTCAAACTATTCCAAAAAATAGAGGAAGATGGAACACTTCCTGAATCATTCTATGAGGCCAACATCACCCTGATACCGAAACCAGACAAAGGCAATACAAAGAAAGAAAATTACAGGCCAATATCGCTGATGAACATTGATGCAAAAATCCTCAACAAAATATTGGCAAACCGAATACAACAATATATTAAAAAGATCATACACCATGATCAAGTGGGATTTATACCAGAGACGCAGGGATGGTTCAACATCTGCAAATCAATCAACGTGATACATCACATCAACAAAACAAAGAATAAAAACCACATGATCATCTCAATAGACGCAGAGAAGGCATTTGACAAGATACAACATCCATTTATGATAAAAACTCTCAATAAAATGGGAATAGAAGGAAAGTACCTCAACATAATAAAGGCCATATATGACAAACCCACAGCTAACATCATACTCAACGGGGAAAGACTGAAAGCCATTCCTCTGAGAACAGGAACGAGGCAGGGCTGCCCACTCTCACCACTCCTGTTCAACATAGTACTGGAGGTTTTGGCCAGAGCAATTAGGCAAGAAAAAGGAATAAAAGGAATCCAAATAGGTAACGAAGAAGTGAAACTCTCACTATTTGCAGATGACATGATTGTATATATAGAAAACCCTAAAGAATCTGTTGGAAAACTGTTAGAAACAATCAACAACTACAGCAAAGTTGCAGGGTACAAAATCAATCTACAAAAATCAGTTGCATTTCTATATGCTAATAATGAACTAACAGAAAGAGAGCTCAAAAAGATAATACCATTTACAATTGCATCAAAAAGAATAAAATACCTAGGAATAAATCTTACTAAGGAGGTGAAGGACCTATACAATAAGAACTACAAGACATTATTGAGGGAAATCTACGATGACATAAAGAAATGGAAAGATATCCCATGCACGTGGATTGGAAGAATAAACATAGTTAAAATGTCTATATTACCTAAAGCAATCTACAGATTCAATGCAATCCCAATCAGAATCCCAATGACATTCTTCACAGAAATAGAAAAAAGAATACTAAAATTTATATGGGGCAACAAAAGACCCCGAATAGCTAAAGAAATCCTAAAGAAAAAGAACAAAGCAGGAGGCATCACAATTCCTGACTTCAAAACATACTACAAAGCAACAGTAATCAAAACAGCATGGTACTGGTACAAAAACAGACACACAGATCAATGGAACAGAATTGAAAGCCCAGAAATAAAACCACACATATACGGACAGCTAATTTTCGACAAAGGTGCTAAGGACATGCAATGGAGAAAGGAAAGTCTCTTCAATAAATGGTGTTGGGAAAACTGGACATCCACATGCAAAAGAATGAAAGTGGACCATGTGCTATCGCCATTCACAAAAATTAACTCAAAATGGATCAAAGACCTGAAGGTGAGACCTGAAACTATAAAACTCATAGAAGAAAATATAGGCAACACACTATTTGACATTGGGTTTAAAGGAATCTTTTCGGATGACATGCCTACCCAGACTAGGGAAACTAAAGAAAAAATAAACAAGTGGGACTTTATCAGACTAAAGAGCTTTTATAAGACAAATGAAATCAGAATCAAGATGAACAAACAACCAACCAGCTGGGAGAGAATATTTGCAAAACATACATCTGACAAGGGGTTGATCTCCATAATATATAAAGAACTCACACAATTGAACAACAAAAAAACAAACAACCCGATCAAAAAATGGGCAGAGGAAATGAACAGACACTTCTCCAAGGAAGATATACAGATGGCCAATAGGCACGTGAAAAGATGCTCAACATCACTAATCATCAGGGAAATGCAAATCAAAACAACACTAAGATACCACCTCACGCCCGTTAGAATGGCTATAATCACCAAGACAAAAAACAACAAATGTTGGAGAGGATGTGGAGAAACAGGAACCCTCATACACAGCTGGTGGGAATGCAAATTGGTGCAGCCTCTATGGAAAACGGTATGGAGATTCCTCAAAGAATTAAAAATAGAGATGCCCTATGATCCAGCCATCCCACTACTGGGAATCTATCCAACGCACCTGAAATCAACAATCCAAAGAGGCTTATGCACCCCTATGTTCACTGCAGCATTATTCACCATAGCCAAGAAGTGGAAGCAACCTAAGTGTCCCTCGACTGACGATTGGATTAAGAAAATGTGGTATATATATACAATGGAATACTACTCAGCCATAAAAAAAGACAAAATCGTCCCATTTGCAACAACATGGATGGGCCTGGAGCGTATTATGTTAAGTGAAATAAGCCAGAAAGAGAAAGACAAACACTGTATGATCTCACTCATATGTGGAATATAAACCAACACATGGACAGAGAAAACTGGACTGTGGTTACCCGGGAAGTGGGGGTGGGGGGTGGGCACAAGGGGTGAAGGGAGTCATATATGGGGTGATGGACAAACAAAAATGTACAACCCAAAATTTCACAATGTTAGAAACCATTAAAATATCAATAAAAATCAAAAAAAAAAAAAAAAAAAAAAAAAAAAACCTTGCCAAGCAAAAAAAAAAAAAAAAAAGAAGTTTGCCTATCACACAGGCATTAAAACAAACAAAAAGATAACAATATTTGGGAGAGTGGGGGGGAAATGGGCACTCCCACAAATTGGCAGTGGTGGGATTAATTATAATTAGCATCAACTTTATGGATAACAAGTTTTACAATATGGATTAAGACCATGATAACTTTCATGTCCCTTGACTTAGAAATCCCACTTTTAGATATCTATCCTAATGAAATAATTACAGATATGCTTATGGCTTATTTCGCCATAAGACTGGCCACTGGACATTTAAACTGTTGTTTAAAATAGCTGAAAAAGGATTGGAGAGATGTAATAAATTAAATGCCAAGGAATGGAAGTTTAATATAAAAGTATAGTGCAGTCATAATGTACTGCAGAAAAATATTTATATGATTAAGAAAGATGTACGTGATATATTAAGTGGGGAAACATTCTTAAAAAAATGCTATACACACACTGAAAGGACATTAAAGTTTTAACAATGGTCATCTCTAGTGGAATCGTGAGTGCTTTCCTTCCTATGCATTTTCTTTTTTTTTAATTTTATTTATTTATTTTTTCCCCCAAAGCCCCAGTAGATAGTTGTATGTCATAGCTGCACATCCTTCTAGTTGCTGCACATGGGACGCAGCCCCAGCATGGCCGGAGAAGCAGTGCGTCGGTGTGCGCCCGGGATCCGAACCAGGGCCGCCAGCAGCGGGGCGCACGCACCTAACCACTAAGCCATGGGGACGGCCCCCGATGCATTTTCTAGGTCACTATAGTTAACATACTATTTTGGTTGTAAATGGTCAGTTTTTTTTTTTAAAGGAAAATCTTCCTAACAAATTGGATTTATGAACTACATACATTGACTAGACAACAGTGACATAACAGGAAATAATTTCAACCTGTAAAGAAGTCAAGTCAAAGCAATTCCTTTATCTTTTAATTCTACAATTAAATAGATTTTTTTTCCTTTTAACCAGTCAACTAACCACTGAATTACTTATAGAAAAATATTTTTTAATTAACCAAGTGGTTAACTGATTCCCACATCTCCATCAGAAAGTCACTTTTCTGGCCCATAAGTAAAAAGCAGCTCTTTCAATTAGATAAGAAAAACTGTCTTTGGTGTTCCATCTACATTAAAAAAAATCTTTTAACTATTTAATAAACCAGTAGATCTCTGAGTCTGAGAAATTTCATTTACTTTTTATTACAAATGTGAATGCAGATACAAGTTACTTAAAGAGAAATTGATAGCAGTTTTATGAAATAAGTATTATGACTATAAGTCTTTTAGAAAAATCTTATGTAAATTAAAAATTAAGACAAGAATAATTGCCTCAGGATTCAGGTAGCTTTTACTATTTGGAAACCTAAATAATGATCTATCTAATGAAATTCCAAAAATTAGGTTTTAAAATACCATACATCACTCATATTATAATGTCACTTATGTTCCAAAGTATTTAAATATTTGGAAAATTCTTTCGTACCTGCAATGAATACAAATAGGCACATCTTCATGTTCTTGGTATTTCCTCATTAAGCTTATCATGTCCAGAATAGAATCAAATGATGAGGGAACATCATGGTCCGGCCAGTTCACATAGTGAAACTGATATAGCCTACGAGATTCCTTCAAGAATAACATAAATTCAACAATTGTGAAAATACATATGCAAATTTTAAAGCATACAGAAAAGCTGCACATCTCACTTCACTGCTATTTCTAAGATATTTATGTGGTATTTACTACTGCCTTAAAAAAAAAAAACCAAATAAATGATAGCCTACATTTATTGACTATTTATTCACATACCAAGTATTCATATAAGGGCTTCACATATAACAATTTATTTAATCCACATGTAACGCCATGAGGAAGGTACTGTTAATTTTATCCTCATTTTATAGGTAAGGAAATTGAGACAGAAAGATTAAATAACTTGCCTAATGTTTCACAGCAAGTGACAAATGTGGGAACTGAACCCAGGCAGTCTTACCTCCAGAGCAAGCAAGTTAACCACTACACTATATATACTATTCAATTAATCTATAGTATTAAATGGATGAGCAATATATCATAAGCATTGTATTAGAATCTATTGTAAGTAACAGAATATTTAAATTGAAAAAAAAATTAGAAATAAACTTGTCCAACCCTAAACCCACTTGTCTTATTTTAGAGTAGTGGTTCTCAAAGTATGGTGTGGGCCCCTCTCACATCCCCTGACCCTTTCAGGGCGTCTGTGAGTTTTAAACTATTTTCATAACAACACTAAGGTGTTATTTGCCTTTTTCACTCTCATTCTCTCATGAGTGTACAAGCAGAGTCTTCCCAAGGCTACATGACTTAGGATGATGTCATTACTTTGACAGCTAGCGGAATATATCCCTGGGTATTCATGTTTTTAAAAAAAATTCTCAGTTTTAACTTCAAATACAGCAAATATTGAAAGATATAACCCACATAAACAAAAAATCTTTGGAATCTTCAATAATTTTTAAGTCTGTAAAAGAGTCCTAATATCAAAATGTTTTGAGAATGGCCATTCTAGGTGTTTAACAGAAAGTGCACAGCTTGGAATCCAGGCAAAACTGCATTCAAATTCTACTTCTGTCATTTACTGAGTAACTTTAGGTAAGCTACTTAACCTCTCAAAGACTCTATGTCTTCATCTATGTGCAAAGGAGATAACAGTATCTACCATTATGAAGTTAGGAAGATTGAGATGCCTGATACACTACTAAAATTCAATAAGGTACCTATCGTTATTACTATAGATAAAAAAAAATAGCAACCAAAGTATAATAAATGACTCAACTAAAGGGACATGATTAGTCAAGTCAGGGGGCAGTAAGAGAACTGGAACCATGTCTACTTGTAACAGGTAGGAGTTCTAAGTATGTTTACAAATGCACTAGCTGAGGAAGAATGATGCACCTCACGGCCAAGCTGAATTACTTACAATAGTTCTAAAATTAAGGTACTAGAAATAGAGAAACTGAGGAATAAACTGACAAGCATTCTCTAATGTCCATCAGATTTTTCTTTGATTCCTTCCTAGAGAAATTATTATTTTATATAGCTCTGAAACACTGAAGTCAAGGGTCTCAACAATATCTGTCTAAACGAAGACTTAACTTTGATAGCAGCTTGTCTCTTTCTAAAAAATTGTCAACTAGTAAAAGCAGGTAATAATTATGTAAACAATGCTATAATCTGCTTACGCTAGAGGAAAAATATTCATAGCAAAGAAAACAACTATTCCAAATACATTACATTTAATTTAGGGAAAGTTGTTCTAAGTTAGTTAAAATTTACATTACTTTATTATCTAATTTGATAAGCATAAGGTTCAAGATACTAAATAAAACATTATACTCTGATTTTCTTCATTATTTTACATAATTAAAAAAATTAATGAATCTCCTTAACTATGTAAGATAATATATTATTTATATATATTCTCTTTAAAAACTATCCTTAAAAATTGTGTCTAAATGGAAAATACTTACATTTTGAAATTCAAGTAAGAGTGTCCTAATGAAATAGTCTGTTCTTGCTTGTTCAGCTTCCTAAATAAAGAGAAACAATTAAAACAAAAACATATACACACCAAAACAAACAATAACCTCATATTTAAAGCCCACAATATAAAATTAATGTTTAAAATTTCAGGTGTACCTGGTAATTATAAAAACAACCATCCTAAAAATCATCACTTTGTTCATCTAAGCTTTATTTATAGTATCTTTCTTTCTTTCTTTCTTTTTTAAACAGAAGTGTCTGTTAACCAATTAATTAGCTAGGAGTCTATCATCCAATAAAATATTTGCAAAGTAACAACCATCCCCAGAATCATGTAACAGAAAATAATACAAACAAAATGTCACTCCTCAGTACCTACCACCATCTACAACCATTTTATCTACTTGACTTTCTCTACCTAACACTCAACTCAAAACTGGATGCCAACTGAGGAAGAAGAGGATGTACTCAGAAAATCCGAAATTATTATTTTGGTTGATCATAACATAACCACTTTAAAAGTCTCTTACCGTCATTTGTCAAAGTATCAGAGAGAAGCCTCTACATCAGTTTGTCACTAAGCAAACTATTCTTTTTATCTTATTAGTTAAAACTACAGATAGGCTAGAACAGTGATTGTCAAGAGCAAGAGTATGCTGTTTTATTAATAAAAAAAATTAATGTTATTCCTGCTTTAATTTTTAATATCATAGTAATTTATTTTGAACTTTTCAAATAACATTAACGGGAAAGTATATTTTTATTTTCATCAAAAAGGAGTATGTGGGGCCGGCCTGGTGGTGAAGTGGTTAAGTTCCCACGCTCCACTTCAGCGGCCTGGGGTTCACCAGTTCGGATCCTGGGCGCGGACCTACGTCCGACTCATCAAGCCATGCTGAGGCGGCGTCCCACATCGAGCAACTAGGAGGATGTGCAACTATGACATACAACTACTGGGGCTTTGGGGAGAAAAAGGGAAAAAAGGATAACAGATGTTAGCTCAAGGTCAATCTTCCTCAAAAAAAAAGGAGTATGGATGAAAACATTGGTCCAGGTTTTAACTTTTTCTCACCTGTAAAGGGTGAGATAGGCCATAAAGTCTCCGTCTACTCAATTTTGCTGTTGTGATAGGCAAATACTTAAATTAATGGGCGTGGCTGTATTCCAATAAAACTTTATTTACAAAATTAATGGGCGTGGCTGTATTCCAATAAAACTTTATTTACAAAACAGGGAGTGGGCTAGACTGACCCATGGGTAGTGTGCTGACATCTGGTAAAAGTGGTTATATGCAGCAACATACAACTCAGCTCCTGTCAGCCATCCTCCCCCTTTCGCCAACACTTCATCCTCCTCATCCCCAAACCAAGAAATCTCCTGATATGGTCCTTTCTCAGTCTCAAACACTCTGATTGCGAAGTAGTCAAGTCATTTACTAAGGTTATTTTCACCAGCTTCCTTTCTGTTTATAAATTTGATTTTAGTTTACATCAGTGACAACAAATCCTGAGTTGTCTGAAACACCCACAAGACAAACAAATTACTTTCCATTTTGAAATCTTGAAAGATTTTTGCTTCTTCAGCATGGATCAATCCCAACATTGACAAACGATACCAGCTGTTACTAATCAAATCAAACCTCTTATCAAGAGGACGTTCTTATCTTTTAGTTCAACTGGAAAACCACCCAAAAAAGTCAATTCATCTTTTTCCAAATTATAAACTATTTCTTTCTTTCCTCTACTCATGATTGCAAGTTGTTTACTATTCCTGATGCCCAAATGTTCAAAAACTTCAAGTTGTTTTGTTGTTGAATATTAGGCACTGTATGTTTTCACTTGAATTGTGATATTTAAGTACACTTATTACATTTAAATTTTAACACATGCCCAACGCACAGAACTAGGTTTCCTGGACTGTCCAGGGACTTAATATTGTAGAATACTTTCTGGATTGGTGAGTGGGAAGGTGCTCCCTCACAGAAGTAGACAATGTGGTATGTACAGGTTTTTATTCATTCCAAATAATATGAAATGCAGTAGGAGTTTTAAAATTTTTATATTTAACCCACAAACAGTTAATTCTAACCAGAACTTTAGAGTACTGACTGCATATTAAATACAGGCAGTTCAACTATGAGTTATAGTTAACATTACAAAAATCACATTGCATTTATAAAGGAGACTGTGTAACACAGCTTGAGTTTTTTCTACGACAACCTAGAAAGCACTAAACTTTGGGTATGCATCAGAGGAATTCAGAAGTTGTAAATACAAATAAGTCATGAAATTAGAGACTTCCTGAACTCCCCAATGACAAGTAAAATCACAGAACTTATATTTCATTTAACCGTGAATGGTTAAAATGAATGGTTAAATGAAATATAACCATTGTTTATATATAAGCTTGTTTAAACAAAGTTAAAAACAAGCAATTTTGAGATGTGGAATGTGATGGTTAATTTTATGTGTCAACTTGGCTGGGCCATAGAGTACCCATATACCCGTCAAACATTATTCTTGGTATTCCTGTGAGGGTGTTTTTGGGTGAGATTAACATTTAAATCAGTGGACTTTGAGTAGAGCAGATTGCCTTCTATAATGTGGGTGGCCCTCATCCAATGAGTTAAGGCCTGAATGGAACCAAAGGATCAGCCTCCCCCATGTGAGAGAGAATTCTCCAGCAGACTGCTTCCATCTGCAGCATCAGCTCTTCCTGGTTCTACAGCAGACTGTCTTTGGACTAGAACTGAACATCAGCTCACGTGGGTCTCCAGACTGCTTGCCTTCAGACCACAACTCCGCCTTGGCTCTCCCAGTCTCCAGGTTGCTGGTCTTCAGACTGGAACTGAAGCATCAGCTCTCCTGGGTCTTCAGTTTGCCCACTGACCCCACAGCCTTTGGACTTGCCAGCCGTCATAACTGTGTGAGCCGATTGCTTATAATAAACCTCTCTCTCTCTCTCTATATATGCATCCTATTGGTTCTGTTTCTCTGGAAACCCCTGACGAATACAGGGAAGTTATTCATTTTCATGTATACTCAATCACGGTCTTTTGAGTTGAGTAAATAAGACAATATATTTCTTTCAGGTGATTAAGAAAGATGCCATCATGTGTAAGCTAAAGCAGTTTGTCTGGTTCTAGTCTAAAGCTTACTTATATTTCACTTCTTTGTTTTTCTTTCATTGTTTTTGTTTTTACTTCATTTTCTCAGATTTGTGCTGTGTTAGTTTTAGAATTTGAATTTAATTCATTTCCAGAACTCATTAAACACTTAAGTATATATTTTAAGCGTCATATGAAATTATCTGCCTAGAAGTAAATTATCTGCCTAGAAGAAATTATCATCCTAGAAGTAAAGGATGGCAGTTCTCAAACCCACCTTTGTATATAATTATGACAACATAACATAGATAGGAAAGATTAACATGATAAACTATACTTCAGTCATCAAGGGTCTTTTCCATTTATTCACTTTGAAACTAATATTTTACACCAGTTTTCAAATAGATCACTCAAAGCAGTTACTCCATTTACTCATATACGTAAACACTTATTATCAACTTACAAAAAAGCCTAACAGAATTAACATAATAAGGTACAAGGAAATTATACATTTATGAAAAGTCATTCCCAAAGCTTCTAAATGTAAAAGTAGTATAAAAACAAGCATTATTATTAATATTTGTTTATTGTAATTAAGTGTAGATTTACATGGAAACATTGAGTGCTTAGCTTATATAAAGCTGGCTTCATACCATATTATAATTTAATTATTCATCAGTCTAGCATGGCAATTTTCTGATTAAATAATGTATATAAAAATAGGTACTTACACAAGAAATTTTAAACGGTGCAAATGTTATAGGGTCTTCTCCATACAAAGGCCAATAGCGCTCACATTTTTTCTGTTGTCCAAAAAAAAAAAAGTTAGTAAGTAATCCATATGATGGTTTTTCTTGAAATTTTACAAATATTTTGTGCCCTGGTGTTCAGCTCATTACTCCTTCCCAGAAAATACAAAAACTGCCATCACTAGGCAAGGAGCTTGGAGAGCTTAAACTTATCCAACTGTTCTTAAAGGTAGGCTGCTGTGTTCTAAGATTAGTCGTAAGAACCTTATTAACATGAGTGTATAAGCTGTTCATTGCTATCTGCATGGTTTTCAGCATAGACTCCAAAGATGCTCCTCTAGAAAAGAAAAACTGCTTAAAAAAAAGTGCCTGGCACAAGGAAGTCCACGTAGTATAAAGGGTTGCTAGACAAGTTTTAATGCTTGTAAAATGACAATCTCTACAATATCTGGCTGAATTCTCGTTAAGTGTAGTGTAAAATCTGTGGCATACTGGAAAGAGCATTCTACTTGGTATCAGAAGAATTTTGCAAGTACTAATTTTACTGTTTTATTGACTTTTAGTTCCTTTATCTATAAAAATGAGAATAATAATCCGTCTCTTACATGATTCTTGCAAGTACTAAATAAGAGTATATTTCAAATGTTCTATTGATGGTAAAAACCCTATACAAGCATAATGTATTATTTAAACTCTCCACTTTTTATTTGAGATTACAGAAAGTGTAACCAGTTTTCCCTCTTACCTTTCAATTTTAAGCAAGTATAGAACTAGTAGGACATTCAATATCAAGCCCTATCATTTTAGAAAATTAGGTAAGTGAATGAAAGCCTAACTTTACAGAAGATACAGTGATTCTGATGCTAAGAAGTGATGCAATTTTGTCAAGACCCAATAAAATGAAAGGCTTTAAGTGACAATTCAGCTTAAAATAAACCTTTTGGCAGTAGTAAATCCATCAGTTCTTACTAAATTCTTATAGTTCCAAATATAATAAGTAGATTCATCATCTATAGGCTAGAATTAACTGCAAGTTGAAAATACTGCTCACAGAGCAACAAAGTAGAACTGTCTAGCATGTCAGTGTGGCTTAGTAAATACTACTAATATTTTGGAAGGCTTAAAACCACAAATCTCATTTCCCAGAACGTTATAGAAAAAGATAAAATTAATTAAATTATTTTTGAGGATTTTTTTTGTCTTCTACCTGTTAGTTTTAACATTTTGAAACAGACAGAAAAGAAGTTGTATAAACTAATAACAACTGATACCAAAAACTGTGTTAAACATTATACATGAATAATCTATAACATGTATCGTTCATTTTAGAGATGAAAAAACTGAAGCTCAGAGGGGACAGTTCACTGCACTGTGGTCAAAATGCGAGTCAAGCGTAGGTTTGTGTGATTTCATTATCTATGCTCTTTCCATTAGGTCACATTCTAAGTCAAGATCAAAGTCATGATTATTAAACAAATTCATAGGCCTTAACTCACTGACAATTTACTACCTACAAAACATTATGAATCACAAAATCTTTAGTTTTAAAAATTTTTGCACTCAATGAAACAATTTTTCATGAAGTACTATTACTGATAAACAAAATGTGAGCTTATTAATAGAATGAAAAGAGAAATAAATCCTAAACCTTAACAGTAACTTAAGAAAAATTAGGAGATTGAAATTTAAATTTCCTAATACAACTGATTAATAATATAGTCATGCATCCCTTAATGATGGGGTATAGATCCTGAGAAATGCATTGTTAGGCAATGTCGTTGTTGTGCTAACATCATAGAGTGTACTTACACAAACCTAGATGGTACAGCCTACTACACACCTAGGTTACATGGTACTAATCTTATGGTAGCACCATTGTACATGTGGTCCACTGTTGACCAAAACATCATTATGTGGTGCATGACTGTAATGATATTGAAATACATACAGAAGTCTCCCCTTATCGGTAGGAGATACATTCCAAGAACCCCAGTGGATGTCTGAAACTGCGGTTAGTGCTGAACCCTAAATATACACTATGTTTTTTCCTATACATATATACATACCTATGATAAAGTTTAATTTCTAAATAAGGCACAGTAACAGATTAACAACGATAGCTAGTAATAAAATAAAACAATTCTAACAATATACTATAATAAAAGTTACTGTAGATCTTAGCAATCTCAGCATACAATTTTTTTTCTTTCCTTATTAAGTCCAGAACTTTCACCTTTTCACTTAAAGGAAGCACTTGACGGTTTTTCTCTGGCATATCCAAAATCCCAGCATCACTACTCTTGCACTATGGGGCTATTACTAAGTAAAACAAGGGTTACTTGAACACAAGCACTGTGATACCACGACAGTTGATCTGATAATCGAGAGGGCTACTACGTGACTAACGGGTAGGTAGCATATACAGCATGGATATGCTGGACAAAGGGATGATTCACATCCTAGGTGGGACAGTGTGAGATTTCATCACACTACTCTGAATGGTGTGCAATTTAAAACTCATGAATTGTTTATTTCCGGAATTTTCCACTTAATATTTCTGGACTGCGGTTGACTGCAGTTAACTGAAACCATGAAAAGCAAAACCATGGATAAGAGGGGACTACTATACCGACAATACTTAAACAGATAATCACTTAATAATTTCTCAGTTTTCTAATATTAGACTATTCATTTTCTGTCCAAAATTACTTAATATTTCCAGTACTGGTAAAGAATGTGATTGGGAGGAATGATAAAAATTATTAGTTAAAATAAGGTTTTCCAATAATTTATATAATATCGCACATAACTGAAAGACATGATATCTTGCTTTACGCAATGTATCTTTTATTGAAAAAAATTTTAATAAGAATTTTTCTAACTTAAAATGATTTTACAACTTTAAAAACGATTTTTACGTTACTTAATAAACCACATTAGTACAAGGAAACTTCAAATCACTACATAATTTGTTTTGTAAGTTTGTGTGTCACGTTTATAGAAAGGCACACAAGTTTTATTTAATACCTAGTCTCTATAAATATATTATCACCTCCAACAATGAAGACTCAGGAACTGATGCTGTCAGAGATCACAAACGTTTTGAAACTAGTTTCATTCATACAGAGTATAAAAATACCAATGTCAAAAATTTCAGATTAAGGAATTTTCTTCTCTTTGAAGACAGTATAAATAAACAAAAAATGTATTTTCAGACAGACACATCAATATTCAAACTATGAATTGATGATAATTAATCAGAATTATTATATTTAACTCATTTTCACTGCTCAATTTTATTCCTATTTTTAAAATACCTCCGTAGTTCAGTCCATAAATATTGTTCTACTCACAACACCATTAAATATTTGAAGACTACTTAGCAACAATACAAAATCTATTAAAGTGTATCATAAAATGTACTTATGAAATGTTAAAAAAAAATTTATGTGCTTTACAGATTATTTTGTTACTTTTATCAAATAAAAGCAATAGCAGAACCCAAAAAAGAAAAGAAATGTCTGCTTTAACTATTAGGGCTCAGAATATAATAAAAGACTAGGAATATATACCTCTAGAAATGAAGTGATAAAAAGGATACTCTACAATTATTTTAAGTGTTAATAGGTATACATACCCTTCCCATCTCAAATTCTCGACAGGCCATGACAATGATCTAAAAAGAAGCAGGAGTGGGATAAGATGAAGAATATATCAGTTAAACACTTTTACTTTTTTAATAAAATATAAATTTCAAGAATTACGTTTTACTCTGAGCAAAAGTATACGTGGCCTGTCAAAAAAAAAAGTAGTTTTAGTATTAAGAGCATGAGTCAAAGAAATGATCAAGAGCACGCCTTCCAAACAAGCACTAACCATACAACGATAAATTAAATTGGCTTCAATTAACGTGATCTATTTGATTTGAATTAAATTTTATGAATCTTATAGATTTACTTCTGACTTTCGAAATGATATTAAAATATCACTTTTAGGATACAGCATACCTCAGAGATATTGTGGGTTCAGTTACAGACCACTGCAATAAAGCAAATATTGCAATAAAGCGAGTTACATGAATTTTTTGGTTTCCTAGTGCATACAAAAGTTATGTTTACATTACACTATAGTCTATTAAGTGTGCAACAGCATTATGTCTAAAAAAACAATGTACATACCTTAATTAAAAAATGCTTTATTGCTAAACAATGCTATTTGAGCCCTCAGCAAGTCATAATATTTTTGCTGGTGGAAATATTGATGGCTACTCACTGATCAGGGTGGTGGCTGCTGAAGGCTGGGGTGGCTGTGGCAATTTCTTAAAATAAGACAACAATGAAGTTTGCTGCATGGATTGACTCTTCGTTTCATGAATGATTTCTCTGTAGCATGTGATGCTATTTGACAGTATTTTACTCATGGCAGAACTTCTTTCAAAACTGGAGTGAATCCTCTCAAACTCTGCTGCTGCTTTATCAACAAAGTTTATGTCATATTCTAAATCCCCTGTTGTCATTTCCACAATCTTCATAGCACCCTCACCAGAAGGAGACTGCATCTCAATAAACCACTCTCTTTGCTCATCCATAAGAAGCAACGCCTCAATGGTTAAAGTTTTATCACAAGATTGCAGCAATTCAGTCATATCTTCATGCTCCACTTCTAATTCTAGTTCACTTGCTATTTCTACCACATCTGCAGTGACTTCTTCCACTAAAGTCTTGAACCCCTCAAAGTCATCTATGAGGGTTGGAATCAACTTCTTTCAAACTCCTGTTAATTTTGATATTTTGACCTCTGTTCATGAATCATAAATGTTCTTAATGACATCTGGAATGGAGAATCCTTTCCCGAAGGTTTTCAATTTACTTTGCCCAGATACATCAGAGGAATCACTATCTATGGCAGCTATAGCCTTACAAAACATATTTCTTAAATAATGAGACTTGAAATTCAAAATTACTCCTTGATCCATGGGCTGTAGAATGGATGCTGTGTTAGCAGGCATGAAAACATTATTAATCTCATTGTACATCTCCACCAGAGCTCTTGGATGACCAGATGCATTGTCACTGAGCAGTAATATTTTGAAAGGAGTCTTTTTTTCTGAGCAGTAGGTCTCAACAGTGGGCTTAAAATACTCAGTAAACCATGTTGTAAACAGATGTGCTATCATCCAGACCTTATTGTTTCATTTACAGAGCACAGGCAGAGTAGATTTAGCATAATTCTTAAGGGCCCCAGAATTTTTTGAATGGTAAATGAGCACTGGCTTCAACTTGAAGTCACAGCTGTATTAGCCCCTAACAAGAGAGTCAGCCTGTCCTCTGAAGCTTTGAAGCCAGGCACTGACTTCTCGCTAGCTATGAAAGTCCTAGATGGCTTCCAATATATGGCTGTTTGTCTATAATGAAAATCTACTGTTTAGTGTAGCCACCTTCATCAACGATCTTAGCTATCTTCTGGAGAACTTGCTGCAGCTTCTACATTACCACTTGCTACTACACCTTGCACTTTTATGTTATGGAGATGACTTCCTTCCTTAAACCTCATGAACCAACCTCTGCTGGCTTCAAAGGTTTCTTCTGCAGCTTCCTCACCCTCTCAGCCTTCATAGAATTGACCAGAGTTAGGGCCTTGCTCTGTACTAGGCTTTGGCTTAAGGGAATGGTTTGATCTTCTATCCAGATCACCAAAACTTTCTCCCTACCAGCAATAAGGCTGTTTTGCTCTCTGTTCATTCGTGTGTTCACAGGAGTAGCACTTTTAATTGCCTCTAAGAACTTATCCTTTGCATTCACAACCTGGCTAACTGTTTGGCTCAAGAGGTCTAGCTTTCCACCTATCTTGGCTTTCGATGCCTTCCTCATTAAGCTTAATCATTGCTAGCTTTTGATTTAAAGTGAGAGAGTGTGACTCTTCCTTTTACTTGAAGACTTAGAGGCCATTGTAAGGTTATTAATTGGCCTAATTTCAATATTGCTGTGTCTCAGGGAATAGTGAGGCCCAAGGAGAAGGAGAGAGACGGGGAACGGCTGGTTGGTAGAGCAGTCAGAACATACACAACATTTATCGATTAAGTTCACTGTCTCATATGGGCGCAGTTTGTGGAGTGCCAAAACAATTAGAATACTAACATCAAAGATCACTGATCACAGATCACCATAACAAATATAATAATAACGAAAAAGTTTGAAATATTGAGAGAATTACCAAAATGTGACACAGAGACAGGAAGTGCGCAAATGCTGTTGGAAAAATGGTGCCATTAGACTTCCTCAACACAAGGTTTCCGCAAATCTTCAATTTGTAAAAAACGCGTTATCAGTGGAGCGCAATAAAACGAGGTATGCCTGTATTTACCTTATCAAATAGCACTATTAAATATTTTAAATATATTTAATAAAATTGTCTAAAGGTTGAATGCATTTAACATTTTTAAACATAAAGGTTATTACATTTGCTTCCCCACTCCAACATTTTATAATGTTTCAAACACAGAGCAAAGTTGAAATAATTTTACAGTAAACACTATATAGCCCATATATATTCTGCCATTAACATTTCACTATACTTGTTTTATCACATAGCTATCTCCCTAAACATTCATCAATCCATCTTATTTGGTAGTTGTCTTATTAGTTACTGACTTAGGACAGGATTTAAAGTTATTATATACCCTCTTCTTAAAATATTTCAACTAGTTTGTGAGAATTTAATGAGACATCAGTTTCTCTCTTTTTAGTAAACATTAGCTATAATTAACATATCATTATGGCTAAAAAGACTTCTCATTCCTTATTCAGTAAAACATCCTATGTCATTACATGTAATACTTCTCAAAATGGATTATGAAAAGTAAATTACTTACTACAACATTGTACTCCCATATCATCCTCCAAAAATCTATTACTGTATTTGCCAAAGGTCCTTGAGTTGCCACATATGCTTTTGGCCCATAAACACCCTAAAATGGTTAAAAGGAAATTTCATATTTATTATGATTACCAAAAACATTTCCTTACCTAAAATTTAAGGTTTCAAATTTTATTAGTAATACTGCTGTTTTCACCTAAAGCATTTCCAAATAATTTTTCCTTTGTAGTACATAAAAGCATGACAAAATATATTCACTTTATTTTTGGTGAAATGTTATTACTTTTGTGTATTTTTTAGACATGGTACACAAAACTGGTAATTAAACCGTCTTATGCTAATTTAAAAATTATTATTTATTTAGGAATTAAAAACAGAAGCCCCAATACCTAGTCAACAAAGCTAACTGTAGCAGAAACATAAAAGCATGTTTTGATTCTAAAAACAATACTAAAACTAGCTAATAGTTCTTTCTTAGATTCTTCCATAGTTGCCTTCAATTATTTATTCAACTTAAAGTTTATTGAGCACCTACTATATACTACATGTTTCTAATAAAGCCAAGAATATGCCAAACAAGATAGTGTATTAAAATACTAAACCAGCACATAATTGAATCATACAATGAATCAGTGTTAAGTACAATTAAAAACTAGAACTTTTAAAAAACTTTCTTATAAAATAATATAAACATCAACAACATCTGAAACAGCAAACCATCTAAGTATTTTGTTTAACCTATT
This sequence comes from Diceros bicornis minor, assembly GCF_020826845.1. Classification (NCBI taxonomy): domain Eukaryota; kingdom Metazoa; phylum Chordata; class Mammalia; order Perissodactyla; family Rhinocerotidae; genus Diceros; species Diceros bicornis. The sequence continues at coordinate 15,408,230 of NC_080742.1, read as the reverse complement.
AGATTTGGGTTTTGCCATGACTGCAATCGCATTGACTTTGTTGAAGAAAGATCTTTTATTTGAAACCATGACTGTTCAATGCTGACAGAGATAATATTAATTTTACCACATAACTATTACCACCTTAATATCTGTCAACAAAATATTATATTAAAATATGTATAAATATCATATATAAAATAACTGAAATTATACTGTCATATAACCAGAAAAGTTCAAAAACACGGAATAACGGAAGTAGTTTTTTATTTAATCAAGTAGCAGTTTGAATCTATTCTCTATTGATAACTCTGTAAGAACTTGATTGCTTTTGATCAAAGAAGATCCCTAAAAAGTTATCTATATAAAGACTATATTTAATATTTGTATTTGGGTTGCCACATAAAACATAGTGACAATTGCCAAAAGTTTTTAATCTAAATCTTTATCTTTTAATTTTAAATCAATATTACCCAGTAATTCCAGCCCTGGTAATTTATCTTAAGAAAGTATTCAAAAAAGTAACAATGTTCATTGCAATATTATCATCAATAAAAATTGGAAACAACCTATATGGTTCAACAACAGGGAATGACCATGTATTTCTGTGTACATAAACTCAAAGGGACAATTGAGAAGATGATTTAGCAATAGGTAAAGTGTTTATAAGCTTTCGATGTAAAAGAAGAAACAAAATAAAAAACTTTATCTCCACTATCATAAACTAAGCAAAATTTTGATGAATAAGGAGGCTAGAAGGAAAGCACATAAAAAATGTGTCAAGGCTGTGATTTTATTTTTATTTCTTTTGCTGTTGGTATCATGTTTAGGCAATTTAAAAAATTTTAATGAAACTAATATGTAGGAAGACATAAAAAATGTGTCAAGGCTGTGATTTTATTTTTATTTCTTTTGCTGTTGGTATCATGTTTAGGCAATTTAAAAAATTTTTATGAAACTAATATGTAGGAAGACATTAAGTATGGCAGAGAAACACACTTTAAAGTTAATACATACCTTAATAAAATTTGCATTGATATAATCTGAATCTTGAGAAGGAGTCTTTAAAGTCAACTTAACTCGGCTGTGATCAACTACAAGGAAAAAAAAAGGATTTCATAAATTATGTCCTGTTTGCAGACAGGTGTTTTCTAAGGAACCATAAGTAAGATTAAATAAATAACTAAAAATATTACTTTAAAAAACAATCAAAATTGACTCTAGGTATCAGCAGTGTAATTTCTAACATTGTATTGATGGGAAATAAGTCTTTAAAACAAAAATCTGATGATGTCAAGCTGTGTTTTAAAGTCGCAATCGGGAGCCAGCCCAGTGGCACAAGTGGTTAAGTGCACGCGCTCTGCTGCAGCGACCCGGGGTTGGCAGGTTCAGATCCCGGGTGCACCGATGCACCGCCTGTCAAGCCTTGCCGTGGCGGCGTCCCATATAAAGTGGAGGAAGATGGGCACGATGTTAGCCCAAGGCCTGTCTTCCTCAGCAAAAAAAAGAGGAGGATTGGCAAATGTTAGCACAGGGCTGATCTTCCTCACAAAAAAAAAAAAAAAAAGAAAGAAAAGAAAAGAAAAAGTCGCAATCAGAATAATCTCAGGAGCTCTTTTAAAATACAAAAGATTTCCTGGGCATCATCCCAGATTTACTAGATAAGAGTCTGGGGTTTAAGTCGCTGCAGTTTTTAATAAGCATTCAACTACTGATACACAGGTTCATTTGCCAAAATTCTTATTAGGAATTCTAACTTTCATAGTTCACAAGAAATTATAAAAATTAAGTAAATTATGACAAATAAATGAATTAAGATGATGTATAAAAACTGTTCAATATAGCACTTGGCCAATAATACCTATTATTAGGTAATGTCCACTTAGGGTAAAAACCAATCTTTACAATGAAGTCCAAAATGTAAATCTTACTAATTTTGTAAAATTACATAGTTTTATTTTTTAAATAAAAGTATTATGTATAGGGCCGGCCCGGTGGCGCAAGCGGTTAAGTGCGCGCGCTCCGCTGCGGCGGCCCGGGGTTCGCTGGTTCGGATCCCGGGCGCGCACCGACGCACTGCTTGGTAAGCCATGCTGTGGCGGCGTCCCATATAAAGTGGAGGAAGATGGGCACAGATGTTAGCCCAGGGCCGTCTTCCTCAGCAAAAAAAAAAAAAAGAGGAGGATTGGCGGATGTTAGCTCAGGGCTGATCTCCTCACAAAAAAAAAAAAAAAAAAAAAAAAAAAAAAATTAAAAAAAAAAAAAGTATTATGTATATGATTTTTAAAAATTAGATCTTAAAGAAAGATGTAAAATGAAAAGTAATCTTCCCTTGTCCTTGAATTCCAGGGTTCTCTCTTTCCCAAAAAAGATACTAAGTTTCTTTTTTCCTTTGAAAAGTAATTTTTATATATATACCTACATAACTTTGAAAAACTACACAAATGCAAGCACACTATACATGTTGTTCTGTACCTTGTTACTTTTCAGTTAACAAGATACCCTGGAACTCCTCCCAAAGCAAATACACATCTGTCTTATTCTTTTTAAAGTTACATGGAATCCATTATATGATGTTTCATTATTTATTTAACCAGCTACATTACCGATGGGCCATTTTTTCCTATTAGAAACACTACCACAATGAACACTGCTGTACATGTATCTATTACCAGCATTGGTAGAGGATAAGTTCTTAGAGGAATTGCTACTTGCCTTCTAAAAAGTGTATAACAACTTACACAAGTGTTATTAGTAAAACTGACTGGGTGTTACCATACTTTTCAATAGCTGACACTATAAAAAGTAAAAAATCAGACTTGCATTTCTTAATTATGCAAATGGTTGCACATTTTCACAGTTATTGGTTATTCATATTTCTTTTACCATAAACCGCTTGTTTATATCCTTTGCTCATTTTAGCCATATGTCTATGTTTTCCTACTGATTTATATGAAATCTATGTAAAGAGAGAAAAATCAGCCCTTAGTGATAAGCAGTGCAGTTTTTTCCAGCTTGTGTTGATTTTTAAAAACTTTTTATTTAGAATTTTAGATTTACAGAAAAATTGCAAAAATAGTATAGAGAATTTCCATACATCCCTTACTCAGCTTCCCTTAATGTTAACATCTTACATAATCATAGCACAAGTTTCAAAAATAGAAAATTAACATTGTTACAATGCTATTAATTAAACAACTGAGTGTATACTAATATTATCAGTTTTTTAAAAAATATCTTTTTTCTCTTTCCAGGATTCCACATTACATTTAGTTACTATTTCTCCTTAGTCTCTTCCAATCTAAGAAGGTTCCTTTGATTGATCTTCTTTCTTATGGTTGGAATGAGGTTATGCATTTTGGGTAAGAACACCAGAGCATGATGATGTGCTCCTCTCAGTGAAAAGATACATCTTCAGGACGTCAGTATGTCATATTATCTGTGATGTTAACCTTGGTCCCTTGGTTAATATGGTGTTCGCTGGTGTCTTCACTGTAAAGTTACCATCTTTCCCTTTGTAGTTAATAAACATTTGGGGAAGATACTTTCTATGAAATCCTAAAATAGTAGGATTGCCTAATATTCATGGTCTCCAGATCAGAAAGGACCATAACATGTAACAGGGAAAATACCACTGTCATATTTCAGTCCTTTCTAATCCAGGGACAATGACTATTAAAGGCAATTAAAATACAAAAAGACAAATGCAGAAATGTTAATGGACATGAATAAACTTCTTAGCAAACTCCTAAAGGACAGCTAAAGAATAATTAATTTGCCAATGACCCAAATTTTATACATTATTACTAAGGCTCAGTTGTGCTGACATTATTATTTATTTTTGGTGAAATCTTCTTTGGAAATTTATAGGAAGAGATACGTAAGAAAGACATATAGCCTCCAGTTAAAATTATTTATCTCCTATGAAAAACTATATGCCAACAAATTGGACAATCTAGAAGAAATGGATAAATTCTTAGACTCATACAACCTCCCAAAACTGAACCAAAAAGAAATAGAGAATCTGAATACACCAATCACAAGTAAAAAGACCGAAACAGTAATCAAAAACCTCCCTCAAAATAAAAGTTCAGGACCAGATGGCTTCTCTGGAGAATTCTACCAAATATTCAAAGAAGATTTAATATCTTTCTTTCTCAAACTATTCCAAAAAATTGAGGAAGATGGAACACTTCCTAACACACTCTACAAGGCCAACATCACCCTGATCCCAAAGACAACACAAAGAAGGAAAATTACAGGCCCATATCCCTGATGAACATAGATACAAAAATCCTCAACAAAATGTTGGCTAACCGAATACAGCAATACGTTAAAAGGATCATACACCGTGATCAAGTGGGATTTATACCAGGGACACAGAGATAGTTCAACATCCGCAAATCAATCAGTGTGACAGACCACATTAACAAAACGAGGAATAAAAACCACATGATCACCTCAATAGACGCAGAGAAAGCATTTGACAAGATCCAACATCCATTTATGATAAAAACTCTCAATAAAATGAGTACAGAAGGAAAGCACCTCAACATAACAAAGGCCATATATGACAAACCCACAGCGAACATCATACTCAATGGGGAAAAATTGAAAGCCATCCCTCTGAGAACAGAAACAAGACTAGGGTGCCCACTCTCGCCACTCTTATTCAACATAGTAGTGGAGGTTTTGGCTGGAGCAATTAGGCAAGAAAAAGAAATAAAAGGAGTCTCAATAAGCAATGAAGAAGTGAAACTCCAGCTGTTTGCAGACGACATGATTTTACAGATAGAAAACCCTTAAGAATCCATCAGAAATCAGAATATAATCCCATTTACAATCACAACAAAAAGAATAAAATACATAGGAATAAATTAACCAAGGAAGTGAAAGACGTATACAATGAAAACTATAGGACATTATTGAAAGAAACCGATGATGACATAAAGAAAGGGAAAGATATTCCGTGCACATGGATTTGAAGAACAAACATAGTTAAAACGTCCATACTACCTAGAGCAATCTACAGATTCAATGCAATCCCAATCAGAATCCCAATAATATTCTTCACGGAAATAGAACAAAGAATCCTAAAATTCATATGGGGCCACAAAAGACCCAAATAGCTAAAGCAATCCTGAGAAAAAAGAACAAAGCTGGAGGCATCACAAATCGACTTCAAAATATACTACTATAATAATCAAAACAGCATGGTACTGGTACAAAAACACACACACAGATCAATGGAACAGAATTGAAAGCCCAGAAACAAAACCATACATCTACAGACAGCTAATCTTCGACAAAGGAGCTAAGAACATACAATGGAGAAAGGAAAGTCTCTTCAATAAATGGTGCTGGGAAAACTGGAGAGAGCCACATGCAAAAGAATGAAAGTAGACCATTATCTTTCACCATACACAAAAATTAACTCAAAATGGATCAACGACATGAAGGTAAGACATGAAACCATAAAGCTCCTAGAAGAAAATATAGGCAGTACACTCTTTGACATCAGCCTTAGAAGGATCTTTTCGAATACCATGTCTAATCAGCGAAGGAAAACAAAAGAAAAAATAAACTAGCGTGACTTCATCAGACTAAAGAGCTTCTGCAAGGCAAAGGAAACGAGGAACAAAACGAAAAGACAACACACCAACTGGGAGAAAATATTTGCAAATCATATATCTGACAAGGGGTTAATCTCCAAAATATATAAAGAACTCACACAACTGAGCAACAAACAAACAAACAAACAACCCAATCAAAAAACAGGCAGAGGATATGAACAAATATTTTTCCAAAGAAGATACACAGGCGGCCAATAGGCACATGAAAAGATGTTCAACATCACTAATCATCAGGGAAATGCAAATCAAAATCACACTTAAACTTTACATCCATTAGAATGGCTATAATCACCAAGACAAAAAAGAACAAATGTGGGAGAGCATGTGGAGAAAAGGGAACCCTCATACACTGCTGGTGGGAATGCAAACTGTTGCAGCCACTATGGAAAACAGTACAGAGATTTCTCAAAAAATTAAACATAGAAATACCATATGACCCAACTATCCCACTACTGGGTGTTTATCCAAAGAACGGGAAATTAACAATCCAAAGAGGCTTACCCACAACTATGTTCATTGCAGCATTATTCACTATAGCCAAAAAGTGGAAGTAACCCAAGTGCCCATCGACTGATGATTGGATAAAAAAGATGTGGTATACAGATACAATGGAATATTACTCAACATAAAAAAAAGGACAAAATCATCCCATTTGCAACAACATGGATGGACCTTGAGGGTATTATGTTAAGTGAAATAAGCCAGACAGAGAAAGACAAACACAGCATGATCTCACTCATATGTGGAAGATAAACTAACACACGGACAAAGAGAACAGTTTAGTGGTTATCAGAGGGGAAAGGGGTTGGGGGGTGGGTACAAGGGGTGAAGGGGCACATTTATATGGTGACTGACAAATAATAATGTACAACTGGGCCGGCCCCGTGGCTTAGCGGTTAAGTGCTCACTCTGCTGCTGGTGGCCCGGGTTCGGATCCCGGACGTGCACCGATGCACTGCTTCTCCGGCCATGCTGAGGCCGTGTCCCACATACAGCAACTAGAAGGATGTGCAGCTATGACATACAACTATCTACTGGGGCTTTGGGGGAAAAAATAAATAAAATTATAAAAAAAAAAAATAATAATAATGTACAACTGAAATCTCACAATGTTGTTTTTTTTGTGAGGAAGATCAGCCCTGAGCTAACATCCATGCCAATCCTCCTCTTTTTGCTGATGAAGACCGGCCCTGAGCTAACATCTATTGCCAATCCTCCTCCTTTTTTCCCCTTTTTCTCCCCAAAGCCCCAGTAGATAGTTGTATGTCATAGTTGCACATCCTTCTAGTTGCTGTATGTGGGACGCCGCCTCAGCACAGCTGGACAAGATGTGCATCAGTGCGCGCCCAGGATCCAAACCCGGGCTGCCAGTAGTGGAGTGCGTGCACTTAACTGCTAAGCGACGGCGCCAGCCCTGAAATTTCACAATGTTATAAACTATTACCACCTCAATAAAAAAAACGTTGCTTATAATAATTTTCATGGAACCATTAAAGAGTAGCAGCTATCTACCAAAATTATTTCTCTCTTTACCATGTTTCCAGGAAAGATAATGTTGACATGTTTATCAATGCTCTATTTCTTATTTCACTCCATTCTACACATCTTCTTTTAAACCATTTGGGATAAGGAAATAAACATACAAAAAACGCTATCCTTCTGGTTAATGAGAATAGAACATTCAGCAATTAGGATAATGATGGTTAAGTAACTGTGCGAAGCTTCCTCTCACCACGTTTGCCAGTGATAAGGGGTCTCAATTAATTACCCTTATTCATGTGGCATATTAGCCTCTGTTCAAAGTATCTCAAAGACAGAGACTTTGTACAGTTGTTGGTTTACCACTGGATCCTCAGTAAATGTTTCCAGGGAATGTGACTCCAAATGAGAACAAATGATAGTCACGACTGGTGTCAGGCTACTACATGCAAGCTGGGAATTTATTTTTTAATTTTCTATGATGGAAAATTTTATAGCATACACAAAAATATAAGAGTATAATGAGTCCCTATATATCCATTACCCAGTTTCAATAATTATCAACATTTCTGCCAATCTTATTTCATCTATCTCTAATACAACAGCTAGGGGCTGGTGAAAGCTAATTAAAATACACGATTTCTAAGTCCCATATTCTGCAGTAAGTTTGATTCAGTATGTTCAAGATGAGGCACAGAAATGGCTTTTTTAAACTCTAAAGCACAGGCAAATTTTGTAGTCACTGCTTTATACTATACAATCACAGTTGTTTATTAAGAATTTAAAAATCAATATTATGCTGCTTATGTAACACATCATCATGTGTATTTTAATATTCTTCATTAGTGCTCCTATTAAGCATAAATATGAGTAGAAAGAATTTAAAAATATCAAAGAAATGAAACAATCATTCCTCTCCATGGTTTTGCTGACTGCCTCTACAATCCCTCAAGAGTCCAACTCCAAACAGATGAAACCAATATTCGCTACACAAGAGGGTCTTTAAAGCAGCAATTCTTTCCCCCTAAACAAACATCAACAACCTATGGCAAAAAAAACAACAAAATATAAAACTGTCACCTCCAAGGAAACAGAAACCTCCTACTGACTAAATCCTAGGTCTGAGAAATGAAAGGATCTCCAAAATTAACATTAGAACTAGGCCAAGTACCCTGATCCATCACTTCTAAAGGCTAGCCAGCTCAGTTTTAGCCCTCTCAATGAAGCACAGGTCATCCTTGACACAAGAGTACCTAGAAGTTTTTTAATTCTCAGACCGGCCTCAGTGTTCTAGTATAAAATAAACCAAATCTCCAAGATAGCTCCAGAAAAACCTAACTGATATTTGAACAGTGATGAAACTACTTTTTTTTCCTTTTTTTTTTGTGAGGAAGATTAGCCCTGAGCTAACACCCGATGCCAATCCTCCTCTTTTTGCTGAGGAAGACTGGCCCTGGGCTAACATCCGTGCCCATCGTCCTCTACTTTATATGGGACGTCGCCACAGCATGGCTTGACAAACGGTGCGTTGGTGCACGCCCGGGATCCGAACCGGTGAACCCAATCTGCGAGCCCTGGGCCAAGGAAGCAGAGCACACGCACTTAACCATTATGCCACCAGGCAGGCCCCTGATGAAACTACTTTTAATGGATTGAAAGCAAGGATGTCTACTCTTGCCACTTCAAGCCAACAGTATACTAGAGGTTCTAGCCAAAGCAATAAGGCAAAAGAGACATTCAGAATGGAAAGGAAGTAGTAAAACTGTCATTATTTGCAGATGACATATTCTGTATGTAAAAAAATCCTAAAGGATCCACAAAAAAACTACTAAACTAATAAATAAGTTAAAAAAATCAATATACAAATATGAATTGTATTTCTTTTTTTTTTTTTTGTGAGGAGGACCAGCCCTGAGCTAACATCCAATGCCAATCCTCCTCTTTTTTTTTTTTGCTGAGGAAGACTGGCCCTGGGCTAACATCCATGCCCATCTTCCTCTATTTTATATGGGACGCCGCCACAGCATGGCTTAACAAGTGGTGCGTCGGTGCGCACCGGGGATCCGAACCGGCGAACCCCGGGCCGCCGCAGCGGAACGTGCGCACTTAACTGCTTGCACCACCGGGCCGGCCCCTGAATTGTATTTCTATATACTAGTAATAAAGAATTTGAAAATAATTCCATTCACAGTAGCATAAAGAATTGTTTTTTGAAAACCCAAATTCCAATTTTGTTTTTTTTGTGTGCCAACCATGTAACAATGTACAGTAAACGATTTACAAACATTTTTCTTTAGCATAGAGAATTTTTTTAAAAAAGTAATACAAGACTTGCACACTGAAAACCATAAAACATTGCTGAGAGAAAGTAAAGAAGATCTAAATAAAGGGAGAGAGACAGTCCATGTTCATAGATTGGAAAAGTTAATATGGTTTAAGATGGCAATTCTCCCCAAATTGATCTATAGATTCAGCGCAATCCTTATAAAAACCCCAGTAGACGTTTTGCAGAAATTGACAAACTGATTCTACAATTTATATGGAAATGCAAGGGACCCAAAAGAACCATACCAATTAAAAAAAATAAGAACACAGTTGGAGGACTTACACTTCTTGCTTTTAAAACTTACTATCAAGTTACAGTAATCAAGACAGTGTGATACTAATTTAAGAATAAGTTAACGGAATAGAATTAAGAGTATGGAAATAAACCCTTACACTTATGGTGAACTGATTTCCAACAAAGATACCAAGGCAATTCAATGGAGAAAGGATAGCCTTTTCAACAAATGGTGCTGGAACAGTCCCACACACCCAAAGATCATTTCAGACCCTTACCTCACACCATATTAAAACATTAACTCAAAATGGATTATAGACTTAAATGTAGGAGCTAAAACTATTCTAAGAGCTAAAACTATAACACTTCCAGAAGAAAAATGAGAAAACATGGTGGAAAATCTTTGTGACCTTGGATTAGGCAAAGAGTTCTTAGAACATCAAAAGCATGATCCAGAAAACTGATAAACTGGACTTTATCAAAATTAAAAGCTTGTAGATTTTAAAACACATCACTAAGAAAATGAAAAAAAAAAAACAAGGCATAAACAAGCCTATCTCACAGTTTTGTTGTGATGATTACGGCAAATAATCCACTTACTAGAGAAATTGGCAACCAATACAAATCAGGCCTTTTATTTTTCAGAGGGCCAGTTTAACAGCACACCACTGACCTTCTCCCTCTATCTCTATTTAAAATTGTAAAGTACCCCCCTTCTATGCTCAGCTTTCCCTGTGTGCCTCATTCCTACTATATTAATTTCAATAGCACTCATCACCCTATGACAGATCATATATGTTATTTGTATTTATTATCCATCACCTTGACTAGAAGAAGCTTCTCAAGGGCAGAGATTTTTGCAGTTTGTTTTCCGCTGTATCCTCAGCACACTGTGTATGATCAAAGCTTTTTGTAAAATGAATGAAGGCAATACAACATATGAAAACAGAAACCTGGAGCTGTTTAAGATTCATTTTCCCAGATGACAGAAAAAGAAGGTGGAGAAACTGTCTCTTTTAAGAGTAGGTGCATTAATTCCAGGGCACAGTAAGAGTACTTCAAGATTATCTTGCTTAATAAAAACTGTCCAGAAACCCATACCATTCACTATTCTGTGGTGGACTGGTAAGGAAAGTAGAGTGTAGTTTCCAAAATGTGCTAGGTACATTTCTAAGCATTTTACATGTATTAACCTATCTGATGCTCAAAGTAATCCTAAAAAGTGTTATTATTTTAATCTCTATTTTACAGATGAGGAAATCAAGGCACAGAGAGGATGAGTCCAAAGGCATACACATACCAAGTGGAAGAACCAGGATTTCAACTTCCAGAGTTAGAACTCTTCATCATTATGCTATCCCGCCATTTAGTAATTCTGCTAATACTGGCCACCCACAGATCCCATAGCTGAGAATAAATGTGAACAACACAGAAAGATGAAGGATTAAATTTAGGCAAAGAAGACAATGAGAAACAGAGGGAAGGAGACAAGAGAGGGAGGCAGCAATATGAAACAAGGATATCACAGACTACCAAATCTGGCCATTAAAAAGTCATTGGGAACATTATCAAGGATATTTTAGAGAGAACAGGCTTTAAGAATGAATGAAAACTTGCCAATTATACCTCAATAAAGCTGGAAAAAAAAGGAAGAATGAGAGTTGAAGGAATGGTGTCATGGAACGTAGATATTTTAAGATACTTGAAGGGAAAGAGAAAGACTACTGGCAGCTTTAAGACAGCGGGTATGTTGGAAAGCTTTTATTTTATAAAATGGGGACACACTTAAGTATGCACATTTTTAGAATTAAAGGTATTTTGCCAGAAAACTATGCAATTTAAGAATATAACTATATTATTATTACTAGAATTTAATGCTATCAGTCTAAGGCATACTCTCAGAGATACATATTTAAACTGCTAAGAACAGCAGACAAACAGGCATGAATCATTTTATGGTTCATTTTCCATGCATAATTAATCAAAGTTCTTATTGTGAGTAGACAATAGAGAAGAGTTGAATATTGTTAGCATTTTACAAAATTTATTCAATTATATTTACTGAATTATCTATTTATATAATTTTAACAAATTTTATTTGAACAAAGTAACTTCTTTGAACAGGAAGTCCACAAAAGATATTCTTACTTGGATTTTTCAGTATTTAAAGGTAAATTAGTATCAGAGTAATTGTGATGCTTAAAGAAAAAAAAATTAAACAACAATAAAAACAGCAACACAAAACTACTATCAGAAGGAAAAACAAGAAGCACAATTACAAATTATTATCTTGTAGGGTACCTTGAAAGGGAGGTTAATTGCTACCTCCTTAAAAATCAAACACATTGGGAAGAATAAAGCTAGTTTAGGCTACAAAACTGCTAACTAGCATTTCCATTGGTTCAATTAAGGGCATTTCAAACTTACATGGCAGTATGTCCTTATATCTGTTCTTTTTTACATTTTCTTCTTTTTCTCCAGTAGCTGTGGGATAAATCTTTTCTGTTCTATATTTGGTAGACAATCTTCTTAATCGCTTAAAACACAAAAAAAGAAAATTCAAGTTTAGAAAAACATTAATATTTTCAAAATTTTAATGATTTAAAAATAGCTCTTCACTGAATTTTGCTAAACCCAGTTCCTTACAACTCATTTTCTTGTTTTTCTAAGCTCACAATATTTCTCTACCCCTTAATAATTAACCCAAGGATAATTTATTTTTTAGTATAAGTGCAAACATAAGATTAAAATTCCAGCAGTGAAAGAAAAGGGACATTAGAATAAAAGTAATTTTATTTAAAGAAATCATTAATAAACTGAGTCAAAATATTTAACTGAGTCCTTAATTTACTCAAGTAACTTTTGTATTTTAATTAAGGGTCCCAAAAGCTGTTTTAAAATCATGCCTAAAAGATTATGTATAAATTTCTTTATTTCTTCTCTCAATAAAGCTTGAGCACCCATGATGTGCCAGGCTCCTTCCAAGGCATAAGCTAATAATTACTTATAAGACACTGCAAAACAAAGTTCTTTCATATTGAATTGGAAATGTCCAACAAAGACCAATTCTGCTTATTCACTGCATTACAGAAGTGGTTTGTGAGTTAGTGACAAATTCTTACCACATATGGCAGTAGGGATGTTCTTCGGGCTGGAATATTTCTGCGTGTCAGTAATACACTTCCTGCTTTCAGAAGCACTGAAAGTCAGCATTGTGAATTGTTTAAATGCACTACTCAACTACATTGCTGAAATTTAATTTCAAAGGAGCCTACTTTCTTCCAGGCTTAAAGACATATTGAAGGCATTCTGGTTTTACTATTCAAAAAATTAAATACAAATGAAATGAAAGGGAAACCTGGTAATATTTAACTTTTTCACCATTTTATTTTTGCTACTTGCAATGCTAATATTTAAGTAACTAAAAATATTATGTCTATATTTGTAAAAATCACCGATAGAACTCTAATTCAAGATTCTTATTCTTGTTATACTTGAACACACAGCACTTGAAATAATCTTACAAACAGGCACTTGCATATAGGGAGTCTTTTGTTTTTTCTTTAAAAACTACTAAACTTTATCATCACAATCTTAGACCTAAAACAGGAATATGCATTTTTTTCTTTATAATGAAAAGACTTACTAGAATCTTGTTTTGCATTGGCAAAATGCCCCAGTAAAATTCCCCACATTTATGATGTTATTTCCTGTGGTAATAAAGTTCTCCAAGTACATAAGTGTATTGGGGAAAAAAATGTATTTAAAAGTAAATGGGCTATTGGTGAGGGTGTGGGAAAACCAGAACTTCGGTACAATGCTGGTAGAAAAGAACATCAGCACAATCTCTAAGAAGGGTAATCTGGCAATTACAAATACTCATAACCCCTTAACCCAGGAATTGTACTACAAATTTGTCCTCTAGATAAACCACACACCCGTGAAACAATGTATGTGCAAAGTTATTTTTTGCAGCATTGTTTATAACAGCAAAAGACTGCAAACAATCCAAAAAGTCTATTAATAGAGGACTCGCTAAAAAGATTTGTTTCATTCATACAATCTAATATAATATAGCTGAAAACAAATGAGGAAGCTCTTTATATATAGTGATATGGAAATCACTCGAAAATACATATTAAGTGTAAAAAGCAGGGGACAAAATAGTGTATAAAATACACCACTATTGACATTAAGAGGAATAAAAATATATTTGTATTTGCTTGTACATGTGCATAAAATATCTCTGGAAGAGAAACTATTAACAAAGGTTGTTATCTGTGGAGAAGAGAACCAAGTAGCTGTAGGAAATGGATAAGAAGGAAACATTACTATACGTCCTTTCCTACCTTTTGGATTATAGGAATGTATTGCCTATTCAAAAAATTAAATATTAAAAAAAAGTAAAGGGAAAGTAGAAAAGGTTGTTCATGATTTCATTACTCCACAATAACAAAGATCCAGTTACTTACATATACATCTTGCATATTTAATCATAATTTTTGTATTTTCTCTGCTCAAAGATTTTCATTTTCAGATATTTATAGTATCACTGCAGTACAAAATATTCTATGTAAATGTAACTTACAGAAGGGTATCAATCTAAATAGCTGCAGAAACGCAGGGATAAAAGGAATGTAACTTAACCGTCATTAAATATATATATATATAACTACAAAGAAAAGGGAAGAAGGGATGAATTTAAATATAAAATGTGAATGCAATTCTGGAATACCTGCTGCAATCACTCCAAGCATTTCTTCTTTTACATGATAAATTATGTTGAGAAATGTGCAAAACAAAGTTTTGAGGTGAAATGACTTTTCATTTCTCATATAAGGAACCTTGAGAACACTTCTGTGTACAAATAAATATCTAATTTGAGTTTGAATTTTTATAAACCCAGTTTAAAGCATAGCACAGCATAAGATGCTTTCTATAGTCGAGCTTCCAGTGAAGAATGTTCTATTACAATAAGTCTACCTAAGTAGTGTACGTAGAAATTTTCAGACCTATCACAGCTACTAATTTCTGATGTAATATAAATAAAACAAAAGTGGTCCATTAAACCTAAAAACTTTGTTTTGTACATTAAAAAAAAAAAATCGACAACAAAAAAATTCTACCCAACTGTATTAAAAAGATATCCTCAAGTAGGGACTTATTCCCTAATTAAAAAAAAGGTCAGCTCTAGAGTTTGCTGCTTGAATTAAAATTCTGGATCCACCACTTTCTAGCTGTATGACACTATTTAACCTGTGTGTCACCTTCTGTAATATGAGAATAATATCTTCACTCAGCAAACAGCCTGGCACAAAAAAATGAGCTCAATAAATGTTAACTGTTATTATTGTGTCAATTACTGCAACTCTTTAAATGTTATTTGCTACTACAGATTTCTTTCTTTAAAACAGATTTCTTTAAAATCTTTCCTAGATCAGACATCAAAAGGAGTCACATATTCTGGGCCAATTTGTTTGCCCGGGGGGTGTTGAGTATTATAAAGCATGCCTCATATTGTCAAATTTGAACATGCTTCAGAATCACCTGGAGGGCTTGCTAAAACACAGATTGCAGGGCCCTACCCTCAGAGCTTTTGATTCTGTAGATCTGGGGTGCAGCCTGAGAATTTGTATTTTTAATAAGTTCCTAGGTGATGCTGCTGCTGCTGTCTCGGGGCCATGCTTTAAGAACCATGCTTATAAGGTATAAAGATTCAAGAGGAAGGAGTTATTGTGATCAGTTCCATGGAAGAATGGAGGTTGGTTTTCAATAATTCTTAGGTCCCTCTGTATTTTATGTACAGGTTGGCAGCATCAAATAATTTTGAAAAATTGATTATGGATTTTTCTTGGGAGGTAGAGGACAGATTAGGGATAAAGAAGGAAAAATGTAATTATCAAGTAGCAAAAAAAGGAACAGGGGAGATCATGGTTCAAAAGCAAGTAAGAGCAAAAAAATGTACCAGCTACAAACAAAAAGAGCTTAAATAAAAGAATTAAAGGGTTCTGAGATTAGATTCTAGATAAACTGGAAGGTATGGCATATAGGAAAACCAAATTTCTTTTCTCTCTCTTAAAACATCAGAATAATACAACACTACAGGGACCTGGTGGCACTTGACACCAGCAGTGTGTAATTGGTAAAAACAAACAAACAAAAACCTATAAAAAGGTGCTTTCAAGATTCCACTTTTAAAAATTCCTGATAATCATCTTTCTGTGTCTTTGTATATGCTTTTTCTTTGCTTCTGAGTGGTCACTCCACTTTCATACCTCCCACTCTTATCCATCTTTTAAGTCCTAGCTCCTCTGGAGTTTCTTATCCTCCTTACACAAAAATAATCTTTCCCTTCTGAGTTCTTTCTAAACTTTATACGTACTCTTAATACACTATTTCCTTCTTTTTATGTTAAATATACAAAGAGAATACATCTTACACTTCCCCTACTCAACTCTAAACTCGGTGAGTACAACATTACTGTCAGATTAATATTTGTAATGCCCTGTACCCCTGGAGCATATTAAATGCTTATATGTTCAATTAATCTTAGAATAAGATCTGAATGTTGGCCTAAACAAAATAAGCTTTTGTTTTTATAATACCACATCAAAATTAATGTCCAAATAGTGCCTGAAGCAGAGGTAGCACCAAAGTTCATTTAACTATATGAAATGGAAAGTATCCACACATACATTTTCATTTTAACTTCCTGACCATCATTTCCAACGTCTAGAGACACTAGAGTAAAGCTTTTACTAGGCAATTAATTGAGAAACATGCCATAATACACTAAGAAACCTTATTTCATAAGCATAGTGCTACGTAACAGACTGTAAGAATAGCACTGAACTGGTGCCAGCTCGGTGGCTTAGCGGTTAAGTGCGCGCTCTCCACTACTGGCGGCTCGGGTTCGGATCCCGGGTGCGCACCGACGCACTGCTTCTCCGGCCGTGCTGAGATCGTGTCCCACATACAGCAACTAGAAGGATGTGCAGCTATG
This sequence comes from Diceros bicornis minor, assembly GCF_020826845.1. NCBI lineage: Eukaryota > Metazoa > Chordata > Mammalia > Perissodactyla > Rhinocerotidae > Diceros > Diceros bicornis. The sequence goes on along the minus strand of NC_080742.1, from coordinate 15,391,576 downwards.
ACGTACAACTATCTACTGGGGGGCTTTGGGGAAAAAAAGGAGGAGGATTGGCAATAGATGTTAGCTCAGAGCCGGCCTTCCTCAGCAAAAAAAAAAAAGAGGAGGATTAGCACGGATGTTAGCTCAGGGCTGATCTCCCTCACAAAAAAAAAAAAAAAAAAAAGAATAGCACTGAACTAAACACTAATAAAATAATTCATTTATTAAGTTACACATAATAATTTAATATAATTCCAAAGCAAGAAAGTACTTTGTGTCATTTACTGTCTTAACTGGCCAAAAATATAGCTAAATGGTATATTTACATAAGCTTATAGATACCACACGCTTTATCATGTGTGGGCTTTTTTTTTTTTAACCAATCAAACCAAAGAAAGCCTTTAAGAAAGACATTTTCAATTACGTCTACCCTTAAAAGTCTTGAAAAAGTCACATAAACTCCTTAACTCCATTCTTATCTCAGAGTTACTGTTCTAAAAGGAAAGTCTGATCATTTTTAGTCCCACACTTAAAAATCCTCCAATGGGTCTATCACCTCCAAGATAAACTACCAATTTCTTAGTTTAATTATAACATATTTTGAATGCTGCCTGTCCAATTTCCTAGCTTCTTTTTATAACACTCGCTTACTTAAGAGTTTGATGCTTCAGCTGTATAGAATTATCTACCATCACCACCACAAGCAACTTTCCACCCCTTGATATCACAGTTTCACAATTTAGTCTTGCTGGGAACTTAATAGGACGACTCTGGCTAAAGTGTTATTTCCTTTGTGAAGCCTTTCTTGAAGCTTCTCTTCTTAACCGTTGCTCAGCCCCCAGCACTAAGTAGTTAATAATACATTGCTCTATTACCACTTGTGAAAAGTATTTCAATACTTGTCTGTCTCAGCCACTAGACTATAAAATTGAAGGCAGAAACTGGACTATCTTATTGGACTTGATAGACCAATATCTAATACAATGCAAATCACATTAAAAATGGGTGAATTCAAGAATTATTTATTGAGCTTTCTGAGACAAGTCAGAGAGATGTCTCTAATACATTAGAATTTTTGATGCAAACAAAAACAGTTTAATATTCCCTTTGTTTTAAAGTTCCAAACAAATTTTTTCTCTTTATTTCTTAATACACAAAAGTTTTATTCCCATAATCCTAAATCAATAAACTGATTCTCAAAGGCCTCTAAAAGTCACAGGCAATATGACTATCCTCTTTAAGGTATCCATTTGTGTGTTAAGATTTGAATTCTTTCAAAGGGTAGAACAGTTTCACTGTTTATCTAAGGACCGAAGCTAATGAGACTGTGTTGTGTGACGTTTGTTGAATCTCTCCAAGTCAAACAGCTACCTGTCTGCTGGACTGTCCACTGGGTGTCCCATGGGCATCACAAACATGTCCAAATAGCACCATTCAACAGTTGCTCAAGCCTAAAAGCTGGGAATCATTCTTGATTCCTTCCTTTACCTCCCTTCACCCCCAACATCCAATCCATCAGCAAGTTGTGTTAGCTCCACCTCTAAAATATATCTAATTCTCTTCATATTCACTGATCAGACTTAGGATTCAGAATGCATTTAGACAGGGACAAATATTACATTTAATTGTTGGCTGGATTTTAAATTAGGACAATTAAGAAAACAAATGGACACAAAAAGTAACAGCTAAAATGGCAATGAAGCTAACTCAAATTCTTTTTGGAATAAAATGGGATGTAAATAAATTAAATATTGCAGCTCAAGACTTCTCATGCTCTGTTACTAGGCCACATACTACTGCCCCGAACTCCTCCACGTCATAACACTGAAGAAACTGTCTGAGTTTCATAAGACAGTACTTTTAGGAAATATGCACAAGAATATACAAATCTTAAAACTGTAGTGAAATAAAAATGGAATTACTTTAAGCTTAAGAGTTATATTCTAGCAAAATATAAGAACACCTAACTCATAAAATAGTACTGATTTTGCCATTGCTCAGAAAAATAACTGAGGCAATTAATGGAGAACCCATCTGCATTTTGAAAGGCAGGGGGTTTGGCACATAGTTGGCACTCAATAATAACTGTTAAATGAATAAATTCATCTGGTTTTACGTCTGAAATATTTAATTGTCCTAAGTTACAAAAGCCACTCAATCATAATATTACTACGTTACCCCTACCATACAAGTTGCATGATTATTAAGCCAAAATAAATTTTTAAAAAACCCCAAACACAAAGTAACGGCAACGAGTAGTAAAATCAGATTATAATTTCCACCAAAAGTATACCATCTCTAATTGGCTGTTCTTAAATCTTTACAAACATATTCATATGAAAATATGCATAGCACTAATAATAGCTGTTACAGGCAACTAAAACAACGAAAGGGTCTTCCAACTATACAACTGCAATGTCCACCGTTAATTGCAAAATATGCAGCTCTGACTTTCAAAATTCATCTTCCTATCTTTTCTTACGCTTTACCTACCGCTGCGTGACAGACTGTCATTCTTTTTCAGAAACTCATGGCTATGCCTTCTCATTTGAAGCTAAGTCAGGACTGATACTAAAAGGACACACTTTGAAGTAAATAAGGGCTAAGCTTATGGGTCTTTGGGTAACAAAATGATTTTATTCTTTGTTCATGTTGATTTCAATGCTTCAATTATTTTCCTAGTAGTCGGCCAAGCAAACTCCTTGCTTTCTTCTAGCTCAGTACAGAAATCATCTTGCTGAAACATTTCCTGAGACATGTACTGGCACCCACCCCCATCTTCCACTTCCTCTCAAATTGCTTCCTCATCTCCACCCACAGCCCTTATATATACCTCTAATCTAGGACATATCCCAGTGTACAATAATTATTTATATATGCACATATACCATCCCTGATAGAACATGAATTCCCTGAAGATGCAGACCATATCTTCTTGTTCTGTTAATACCAGCATAACCCATGATGAACTGCAGCGAGTAAATAAACTGTTTAGGTCTTCTCAGGTGGTAGAGTTCAGAGAAAATGGATGCAAATCAGAATTGACCAGTATACCTAAGAAACAATTTTCTCTCCCTCCTTACACTTCATTACTACTTTACAATGGAACAGCTTTGAGACAGAGAAGCTGGGGTTCAATTTCTAGTTCCGTCAACTACTAGCAAAGGAAATCTCCTCAAGGAGCAGCTTTATAATTCTCCCTGAATAGATGTAGCTATAGACCTTAATTCTGAGAATTTTTTAAAAATAAAACTTTGTACTACAGACCTTATATTTAAAAATAATAAATATGGCAAAGCATAATAACAAAGAAAAGCTAATAAAAAAATTTCACAAGCCTATAATTGTTTTTTGCACAGCCTAGACAATAAGCAAATACTCTCTTTTTCTTAAGAAAGGCTCCTGTTCTGTGGTTGGAAAAGAAAATACAGTGCTTTCTCAAAATCAAAATAAGTTAGGAAGGTGTAATCCAAGTTTATTCTCTCCCTACCTCCACACTATATTCTCATGGAAATAAAGTAGAATCTCACTTGAATTAAGAGAACAATAAAATTTTTTTGTCATATGTATTATATATATTAATTTTGTTGAAATAAAGATATTTAATACAGCAAATGGAAAAGAAAAGCGTTCCCAGGTTTATTTTTATTTGTTTCTACTCACAAAGCCCTCACCTTCTCTTTCATCTGTTTCTTCATCATCCTTTATCCAATGCCTCTCTAACCACTTAACTCATGCAACCAGTGGTTCTACATCTTCCAGGTCAATCCCAACCTCAAATATTTTGTCCCATTGGCCCTACAGCAAATAGCTCAGAAATTCCAAAATCTGGGTATTAAAACTATGGCTCTTGACTATGCCACCCTTCATCTGGTTATGTGTCTTGATTTAAGAAAATACGACCATTATAGTCCCCTTTACCCTTTAGTCTGCACTGGGGAATACTCTGCCAAGCCCAGACTCTCAAAGTATTCCAAAGCAATCCATCACTAATCTTATTATTTCCTAATATATAATATAAACATACAATAAAATTGAGAATATTGAGTTCCAGCATTAACACATTAAGCCACAATAACACCAACCGTTCAACTAAAAAAATAAAACAAAGAAGATCCCCAAATTAATAGTATGGATGCAGACTTCATATTTATCTTTGCAAAACAAATATAGCACAGGAAGAGTCACCTTTGCAGTTTAAGAGAGCTCAATACGTATTTACCACTATATGGAAATAAATTAGTTTTTGCTAGGCCAGAGTGCCACAAAGCTGTGGTCACAGACCAAACTTTTAAAGAGAAACTTGCACTTCTTGGTGAACCTTTAACTCTTGAACTCCCTGAAAATTCCATTCTCCCCTTTACCATTTCTACTGAAAATACGTTTATGAAGTCACCAATAATCTCCAAAAGGCATCAAAATCTCAGCGGCCTCAATCCCTATGAAGTATTTAACACAGACGAAACATTCCTTTTTAAAACTCTTTTCTTAGATTCCATGAAACAACTGTCTCTTGGTTCTCCTCTTACCCCACTAATCAGCCCTTTCAAGCTCCTCTGTTTCCCAGCCCCTAAATACATGTGTTCTCTATGGAACTGTTCTCTCCTCAGATTTCTCCCTTGGTCAAGTTTATCCCCTCCCTATCATGCCTTGACTGTTACATGTATGAAGATATCAAAATCTCTATTTCTAGTCCTGACTGTTCTCTTCAGTTCCAGTTCCATACTCAAACTGCCCCTGAACATCCCCAACAGCAATTCAAACCTAACTGGATACAAAGAAATCCACCTGACTTTTCAAATGCTTCTACATCCCTTTTTATTTTCGTGGCAACTCTGCCCTCCTTACCCATTCAGGCTTAAAACTCCCAGTAGTTTTGGACTTTCTCCCCTTATCTGTCCACTTGCTTCCTCTCACATCCAATCAGTTTCAAGTTCTGGTGGGTCCACCTCAGTAAACACTGCCCCAACTTGGCCCTTACTTTCTAGTCCCACTGCCAATGACAAAAGACAGTTGTTTTAGTACAGGATCACAGGTAACTTAATTTTCTTTCCCTTAAATACACTGTCTTTTCAATTAAAAATAAAAAGATTTAAGAAATCCTGTGAATGACTGAGGAAAAAGGGAAAATTTGATGGGCACAACCAAATAAATACTATAAATTAATTAATTAATTAACATACGTCAAGGAGTCGAGACGGAAGAAATGCATTTATGTTCATTAGACCATGTATGTAAAGCACCCTACACAACATCTAGCATAGAGCATGCCTTTAAATATGTAAAAACTGAGATTTAGTAACAGATGAGAAATTTAAGGGAAAATTTTAATTAGCTGTCTCAGATGAGCTGAATTCTTATTGAAACTAGCAGATATCTTTATTTGTATACTCAAATATTGCCATATTTTTTGTTCTTAAAGAGAATTTTAATCCCTTTTTGTGTGTACCCTAAGATTTGGTGCCATACGTGAGTAGGATACTTGAATTCACACTGCTCATTACCAGCTCCAGTTCCTGTTTAAAAACTCAGACAGCAATTTTTAACTGCATATTGCATGTTAGTTTAGATTGCATTAGACAAAATAAATCATGGGCCAAATGCTGGAATGGCAGAATAAATTCTCATTGATGTTTTCCCTAATCCTTCCATTATCAATCTACACAGAAGCCACATAAGTCCTAATCGTTATACATCCAAAAGCTTGAAAATTATCTAGCAAACCAGACTAAGTTTACAAGCCATATTTTGCACCTTCCCATTCCAACTCCCCAAGTCTAGTAACACATATGGCATTACTATTAAGGGATCTGCTGTGCCAATTTTTCCTATTAATGTATAAAAACACTCTTTGTATAAGGTATTTATGTATTCAAGACATAAAAAATTAAGTGTAATAAAGGATCTGCTTTAACACAATCATTACCGTTTTTCTAAGAGGAGAGATCAAGCAGAGATAAAGTCAAGTTAGGTTGCTAAACTTTTGTTTATAGAATTAAGTTTTAAATTCTCAATAGAAACAGAGTTTGGTGAGTCCTCAAAAGGTCAAATATAGAGTTACCATATGACCCAGCAAGTGCACTCTTAGGTTTATACCTAAGAGAAGTGAAAATATATGTCCACACAAAAACTTGAGCACAAATGTTCATAGTAGCATTATTAAGAGCCAGAAAGTGAAAACTCAAATGTCCATCAAATGATGAATGAATAAACAAAATATGGTATATTCATACAATGGAATATTATTCAGCCATAAAAAGGAATGAAGTACTGAAACATGCTCAACAGATGAATCTTGAAAACACTATGCTAAGTGAAAGAAGTCAGACACAAAAAGCACATATTACATGATTTCATTTATATGAAATGTCCAGAATAGATAAATCCATAGAGACGGAAAGTAGATTAGTGGTTACCAGGATGTTGGGGCAAGGGAGAAGAGAGGTGTGACTGGTAATGGGTATGGGGTTTCTTTTCAGGGTGAAAATGTTCTGAAATTAGATTGTGATAATAGATGCCCAACTTTGTGTCTATACGAAAAACCAATGAAATGCATATATATATATATATATATATATATATATATATATATATATATATATATTTTTTTTTTGTGAGGAGATCAGCCCTGAGCTAACATCCGCCAATCCTCCTCTTTTTTTTTTTTTTTTTTTGCGAGGAGATCAGCCCTGAGCTAACATCCGCCAATCCTCCTCCTTTTTTGCTGAGGAAGACGGCCCTGGGCTAACATCGGTGCCCATCTTCCTCCACTTTATATGGGACGCCGCCACAGCATGGCTTACCAAGCAGTGCGTCGGTGCGCGCCCGGGATCCGAACCAGCGAACCCCGGGCCGCCGCAGCGGAGCGCGCGCACTTAACCGCTTGCGCCACCGGGCCGGCCCACCTCTTTTTTTTTTTTTTGCTGAGGAAGACGGCCCTGGGCTAACATCGGTGCCCATCTTCCTCCACCCCACATGGGACGCCGCCACAGCATGGCTCACCAAGCAGTGCGTCGGTGCGCGCCCGGGATCCGAACCAGCGAACCCTGGGCCGCCGCAGCGGAGCGCGCGCACTCAACCGCCTGCGCCACCAGGCCGGCCCCGAAATGTATATTTTATGGAGGTGAATTTTATGATATGTGAATTAATCTCTACAAATGTGAATTTATTAACAAAGCTGTTATAAAAAATTCTTAATAGGAGGTTAGGGAACATTGTTAATAGTAATCATTGGCAGCTTCAGAGCAGGCTGACCAAGGTACATCCAATTCCACCCTGTAATAACGAATATCTACCCTCCTCAAATTGAGTATTACTCAGCCTCTGTTCTTTATTGCAGACCTTCTCATTAGGACATTAATACCACAGGGCCAAACATAACAAGAATGCAGATTCTGATCTACATAGGAGTAACATGAGGAAATTACAAATAAACAATTAGGTCTATTAGAAACTTTGGCCAGTGAGCTTAGCACATAACTTTTTCAGGAAACGACAGGTAAGTATGATGCGTAGGAAAGATAAAAATACGCAGTTTTAGGGGCCAGTCCTGGTGGTCTAGTGGTTAAGTTTGGCATGCTCCGCTTCAGCAGCCTGGGTTCAGTTCCCAGGCTCGGACCTACACCACTCGTCTATCAGCGGCCATGCTAAGGTGGCAGCTCACATAAAATAGAGGCAGACTGGCAACAGCTGTTAGCTAGGGCGAATCTTTCTTAGCAAAAAAAAAAAGGATGTAGTTTTAAACATGAGTTGATGTCCAAATCACAGTAATAAAGCTAGACAACTACTTTGGAAGGCTAGATAGTTAAAAGAGGAAGAAAATAAGCAGAAAATTCGGGGGTGGGAGGAATGGTGGTAAGCCACCTAACATTAAAGTCTAAGTTTTATAACTTCTATAACTCTAACTCAGGGAAGGAAGACTAAAATAAAAGAAGTAAACCCAAACCTGGGTAACTAAGCAAATATGTGTTCTTAAAGTTTTAGCATATTTCTCTGGGGAAATGAATTGGAGGTTATTTTTGATATCAAACATTCAGAGTCCTTGCAAAAAGTATTTCATTCCGGCATTATTTTAGACTTGGTCCTGAAAGGCCAGACCACACTACTATGAAGATAGGTGCACCCCAAGTTACCAAGAGTATGATTTTGTCTTTAAATATCTCTTTATAATAATGATAAGTAGTGCTGCTCTTTCTTACAACATGCAAAATCAAACAAACAAAAAGGCCAAACCTCAGTCGTGATAAAAACTAAGACCTACCTATAAACAATTATCAAGGTTTCTGCAATATTTTAAATAAAAACACAAACTTATGATATAGAGGAAATACATAACTAAAAATTTTATAACATAATATAATCTAGAATGAGTTTCTTCATTTAAAAAAAAAAGATACTTTAGAATCCCTCAATCAAAATAAGCCAAGATTTGAATAAAAGATGTGACATTTTGACAACTTTCAAAACCATGGTCAAAGTCATTAAAGAGAATTTACTAATATTTCCTCCAGCAGAATTTAGTAATATTTCCTCCAGTAAAATTTACTAGTATTTACTGAGACAAGCAGAAGATATGTCAATCTGTATAGCAATCTTGGAGGAAAAATGATAACTGAACTTCAGCTGACTGTAAGAACTATTAATTAAACGGTAATTATGAAGCCACATTAACTGTCTCATATGATGAGCGCATTTTACTTTGAAAATGAATCACAAGTTTTATTATGATTGTTAAACTTTTATAAATTGGTGCTTCTCTTTGGGTTAAAGATGGATATACAGTAACACTTTGATATGAAGAACTACAACTCAACAACAAAACAAACACAATCAAAAAAATGGGCAAAGGCCTTGCGTAGATACTTCTTCAAAGAAGATACACAAATGGCCTACAAGTATATAAAAAGATGCTCAACATCACTAACTAGCAGGAAAATGCAAATCAAAACCACAAGATAACACCTCATACCCATTACAATGGCTACTATCAAAAAAACAAGTGTTGGTAAAGATGTGGAGAAATTGAAACCTTTGTGCACTGTTAGAAGGAATGTAATATGGTGCAACCACTATGGAAAACAGTATGGCAGTTCCTCAAAAAATTAAAACTTGAATTATCATATGATCCAGCAATCTCACTTCTGAGGTATATAATCAAAAGAATGGAAAGCAGGGTCTTGAACAGATATGTGTACACTCATGTTCATAGCAACATTATTCACAATAGCCAAGAGATGGAAGTAAGAGATGGAAGTATCCCAATTGTCCACTGATGGACGAATGGATAAACAAAATGTAGTATAGACGTATAACAGAGTATTCTGCAGTCTTAAAAAGGAAGAAAATTTTGACACATGGTACAACATGGCTGAACCTTGAGAACATTATGCTAATTGAAATAAGCCAGTCACAAAAAGACAAATATTGTATAATTCCTCTTAAATGAGGTGCCTAGAGTAGTCAAAGTCATAGAGATAGAAAAAAGAATAGTGGTTGCCAGGGGCTTGGGGGAGGGGGGAATGGTCATTGTTTAATGGGTATAGTTTTAGTTGCACAAGATGAAAAGAGTTCTAGAGATTGGTTGTAAGACAATGTGAATGTACTTAACACTACTGAACTGTACACTTAAAAATGTTTAAGATGGTTAAGTTTTACATTATTTGCATTTTACCACAACTAAGAATTAAAAAAAAAAAAAGGAAAAGAAACCCTTTGCAGTCGTTTGCATAGAAATTAAATGTCCTATCCAGCATAGGAAAGGGGACTAGCTAGCTGTGGGTAAGTGCCATTAAAGTATCTCAGGCCCCACAATATTCATATATTAGATAGCTCTACTCTACTCGTGAATTGTTATGATTTTTTTAAAAAAAATATACCTTTCAGTTTGCTGACATACTGGATCCAGACATTTATAATAAAAGGAAAAGATTCAATTATTACCTTCATGAGGATGACTGGTTTCACATCATTTTCTCCTAACCTATGCTATGTGCCAGGTACTTTTTTAGGTGCTACAGATGTAGTGGTGAACAGGACAAAATCCCTGCTCTCATGTAGCAGACATTCCAAAAGTACATCCTAGTCATACACTGTTTATCATTCCTGCCTTTTATATCCATCATTTGTTTACAGTTTTATCCCATCACTACCGGATTATAATTCCTTGTCTGCCAGAGACAATCTTTTATATTTCTCTTCATTCCCCCACTGCCTTGTGTCTACCATGCATCATATATTCAATAAAGCACGGCAAGACTTTAGATATAATGGGCACTGATAACCACATTCAGAACATCACACAGTCAATGAACTGGCACCCTACTATCACATTTATAGTACATTCAGTTCAATAAGTTGAGGTAATACAGCTTGTGTAACTTAAGAGTATACACTTAAAATGCTACTTGAAATTTGATCTTTGTGGTTTACCATCATATTGACATATGAAACTGATAAAAAAAATCAAATGTAATTTAAAATAATTTATCTAAAATAGTATCTCCTTTGGCCGGCCCCGTGGCGTAGCAGTTAAGTGCGCGCACTCCACTGCTGGCTGCCCAGGTTCGGATCCCGGGCGCACACCGATGCACCGCTTGTCAGGCCATGCTGTGGCCGCGTCCCACATAAAGTGGAGGAAGATCAGCAAGGATGTTAGCTCAGGGCCAGTCTTCCTCAGCAAAAAGAGGAAGATTGGCATGCATGTTAGCTCAGGGCTGATCTTCCTCACAAAACAAAAAAAAACAAAACAATAAAATAGCATCTCCTTGCCCAAAATAACATACCTGAAGACACTTTGTTTTTGATTCGTTTCTTTATTACCTACAATGTCACTGAGGAAAGCTTTGACTCTTTCACCACGAGTGGAAAAATGTGCAGAATAAATGTGTCAGATAATACAAACGCATTAAAAAATCCATTAACATATCCATAGAGATAAGGTATATACATATATGTGCCTATGTATACACATATACACATATAATTTAAACATGTAACATATTAAATTTAACGTTTTCAGATTTATACAAGCAATACAAGCAGATGCTAACATTCAAACCATACCAGCTGGTTCTCAAGACCACCCTCAAGTTTGATGATTCACAAGGAAGACTCACAGGACTATACATATAGTCATAGTCACAGCTATGATTTATTACAGCTAAAGGATACAAAGCTAAAGCAGCAATGGGAAAGACGCATGAGGCAAAGTCCAGAAGAAACTAGGCACAAGCTTTCAAGAGTCCGCTCCTAATGGAGTCACACAGGGCCCACTTAATTCCTCCAGCAATGAGTTGTGACAACACCTGTGAAATACTGTCTACCAGGGAAGCTCATTAGAGATTCAATGCCCAGAGTTTTTATTGCAGGCTGGTCACATAGGCACTCTCTGCTGACTACAAACCAAAATTCCAGACTACCAGAAGTAAAGTAGGTGTTCAGCATAAGCCATATTTGTACAGTAAAGGCATAGTGAGCCACTCTTACCATGAAACAATGGGAACCCTCCCCAAAATCCAAGTTCCCAGACACCAGCCAAGGGCCAATCTTGCAAGCAGGCCTTTCTAAGGATAGCAGTCTCAAATTTGCTATGTTAATTCTTTTCTGCACACAATTATTAAATGAAAAAGTAATCCCCCCTCCATATCCCTTTCCTTTGAAGTAGTCAACCATGTTAGTCTCTTTATTAATAGATATTTTATGTTGTTTCACAAAAATTGCTGACACCAGCGTAACTTTGACATACTACTTTATGCACATATTGCAAATATTTTAAAGAAAAGATTCCTACGGGGCCGGCCAGGTGGCCCAGTGGTTAAGGTCGCATGCTCCACTTTGGCAGCCTGGGGTTCACAGGTTCAGATCCTGGGCACGGACCTACACACTGCTCATCAAGTGGTGTACGTGGCAGCATCTCACATACAAAATAGAGAATGATTAGCACAGATGTTAACTCAAGGCCAATCTTCCTCACCAAAAACAAACAAAAAGATTCCTAGAAGTTGACATGCTGGGGTCAAAGAGCATACCCATTAGCAATTCTGTTAATTATCATTCATAGCATATGCTCATTTTTCTATTGAAGTACTCTTTTTATTGATATCTAGAAACTACTCATACATTTTAGATAACAATCCTCTACCTGTTAAATGCGTTGAAAATATTTTATTTTAATCTATTGCTTATCTTCGAATTACCTTTTGTATTAGGCTTTATTTATTTTTATGAGGTCAAATCTGATCTTTACTATTATATAATATTTGTGCTTTAAATATGAGAAAAAGCACTCTAATTCAGATTGGCTTTGCCTCTAAGTAATGTTTCATCAGTCTCTTTACATTGGCATACTGACTCCCTCTAGACAACTATCTATTACATACACAAAATTTACCCAAATATGGTGGATATTACATCTTTTTTGAATTTGCTTATTTTACGTTTGTTTTTTTGTGAGGAAGATTGGCTCTGAGCTAACATCTGTTGCCAATCTTCCTCTTTTTGCTGAGGAGGATTGGCCCTGAGCTAACATCTGTGCCCATCCTCCTCTTTTTTCTATGTGGGACACCACCACAGCATGGCTTGATGAGTGGTGCCTTGGTCCACGCCTGGGGTTCGAACTTGCAAACCCTGGGCCGCCAAAGCAGTGTGCAAACGTAACCACTACGCCACCAGGCCGGCCCCGAATTTGCTCATTTTAAAACAGTCATGTGTTGTTTAACAATGGGGACACATTCTGAGAAGTGTGTTAGTAGGCGATTTTGTTGTGCAAACACCATAGAGTATACTGAATAGGAACAAAATTTGCCACCCCAAAATGTGTTTCTTTAACATGAGGGTATTTTAGGCTATTTCTAAGAAACAAAAGACTCAGAAAGTTCTTTTTGTTACCTCCTCCTCAACTGCCTAAAAGCATTCAGATACAAAAACCTGTCTCAGGAAGCGAGCTATCACCTTAGCACAATATGAACTAGGTGGTAGGCAGGGAGGAACCTAGAAAAGCCTGTTTGTTGGCTCCCCTCTGTGTTTTTCTGTTTCTGTGTGGCCAAACAAACACTTGTTTTCCAAACATTTGCTCCTTTTCACCTACCTGTGAATTGCTTTCCTTCCCTTTGAAGTCCTCACTTTCCCCACCCCCAACATCTTCTTTTGTCTCTAGCTGAGGTTGGTACTTAAGGTCAGGGCTTTCGCCATTTTGGCAAGTTACTCAGTTTTCCTTGGTTTCTCCTATGTATAAATGTTATTAAACTTTCGTGTGTTTTCCTCCTGTCAATCTGTCTCATTTCAATTTAATTCTTAAACCAGCCAGAAGAATCCAGAAGGGTAGAGGAAAATTTCTTTCTTCCCTACCGTACTTATACAAACCTAGATGGTATAGCCTACTACACACCTAGGCTATATGGTACTAATCTTATGGAACTACTGTCATATATGCAGTCCACTGTTGACCAAAAACATTGTTATGCAGTATATTACTACTGTAAAATGAAGAAATCTTATGATTCAGCTACCATTTTATATTACAAAGGGAAGTCTAAGGCAAAGTGATATTCTCTTGCATCACTTTGTGAAGTGACAATCCTTAGGTACCAGCTAATTTCTAATGGGGTGAGGCCATTAGCGTTATTCAGTACTTCACAGTCAGCCTGACTTCTTTGAGCCATACAACACTGCTTGTATAAGCCTTAATATTTAATGTGTAGTATGGGTACACTGGCAATCTTGGGGATTAAATTATTTTAGAGTACATCCCCTATAATCAAATAACATTTATTGTTTAAATTATAAATTTTCTGCTGGCTAGAACATTTCATGAATGACCAAGACCAAATCTACTTTTACCTGTGGAAAACTGACTTAGCATTTATTCTAAAAATTCATACTATTTTAACCAATTCCCTGTTTGTTGTCTGAATACTTATAAATTCCCCAATAGCCCTATTATATTAGTTATTTCTACAAATGTTCTTTTTGATTGCTCGTCTACTCAATGCTGCTACTAATTGCTGTTCCCTGAAGTCTCTTCATTATCCCCACCTGTATGTGTCTGCTTAAAGGGTTACCTCTACTTGTGCAGTCCCTCCACCAAAATTCACCTATCCTTCTGGACTCATTTTGAAAGTCCTTTCTTATAAAGCATTCCATGACTCTCCTAACAGTATGTGATTTTTCCCCTTTAAGAATCCTCAACACAACAACGCGAATGTACTTAATGCCACTGAACTGTACACTTAAAAATGGTTAAAATGGTAAATTTTGTTATGAAGATTTTACAATTAAAAAGTTGCCAAAAAAAAAAAAAAGCATCCTCACACTTCGTCCCATAGTACTGTATTAGTTTTGCATTAGTTATTTGCGTACATCTTTATTTCCCCATATCTATTGAAAATTCCCTCAGGAAAGGGATCAGATAAGCCCCATTGCCACTCAGATGGGTTGAATTTATCAGAAAATGCACAAATACCTCACTCTCTTTGAAATGAAGCAAACAGGATAATTCTATATATGACTGACTCCAACTCTGATGTGATAAGAAATATAGTGGTGACCATTTAACATCTATTTTTACAACTGTAGTAGATGAAAAGGAGCCTATTCGTCTTCCTTTTACATACTAAATTAGTACTAAATTCTACTTTCAGTGGAGTTTTGTTTCAACACAGTTGTTACATTGATAAAACAAGACTTTAAAACTATAGGAAGGGACCACATTATTTATCAAAATATACATTAAGTAGTACAGTACTAAAGGCATATGAACAGAAATGCTTGACTGATAAGTTTGAAGAGATGGAGCCACCTCCTCCTCCCACTCTGTGATTAAAAATGGTTCACATGCAGCATTAAAAAAAATAATTCCATGTTAATAGACACGGGACACTAACATGTTCAATCCATACTCAAGTATATTTAAGGCAAAAGATTCTGACAAACACAGTTGACAGCTAGCAGAAATGTTAAATTCTATGGCATCAGGCAACCACTTATTTCAAAGGTTCTGCCAGCCAATCTCTCTCTCAAGTTAGGAATGAATGATCATGCTGCTGGTACCTACAACAAATGCACTGAAAGAGGCAGCAAAACATAACAGTTAAGAGTACAAGTTTTAATAGTTCTGCCACTTACTACTTGTGTGACCTTGTGCAAGTTCAGTTTCCCCATCTGTAAAAACGGACTTGAATTAGTCTGAGGATACAATGCAAAGGATCTGGTGACATTTTTTGCAGAGTTTATATAATAAACAAGGTAGATAGCCTTACATATACACCTTTATTTGTGTTGTCTGTTAAACATACTTTGTAAGCATATTACAATCATGAATTTATTTAACAAGATTTACAAAGCACCTATCACGTGGCCACTGGCTGGGTACCAAAAGTATAAAGACAAGACAGATCCAGGCCATTGGATCTCTGAACCTCTGAATCTGGATCTCTGGCCACTAAAGACCTCATAACCTAGTAATAGAAACAGAAAAATAAATACATAATTGCAATATAATACGGTGAATTACAATAGAGATAGACACAAAGTGCTATGGAAGCAAAAAAGAAGAAAAGGTAAGTTATGTATACCTTTACTCCATCAAAGTCAATTTATTTCATCAACAGTTTTCTGCCACGTGATATGCGACCATTTAATGATTACTACTCCCACCTCGCCCAGACTGATGCACCTTAAAAGAGAAAAGTTCTGCATGGTATTACCTACTATTGGAGGTCTACTGCTTCCAGTGCCTCCACCAAGCTGAAGGACAACTTTGGCACCTGTTTGCCCATCTATACATAATATTTGATCATTGGGTTGTAGTGAGAAGTAAGAGAGTTCATGAAGCACAAACTGGCACCAACTCAACACTTGCAGGGTTTTTTTAAATCACTTCCTTGATTCCATCGTCTCTGGGCTTTAAGCCACCTCTGGTTGCAATGGATGACCATCTTGGTTTAGAGGTAGAATACAAGGTAAACAGCAGCACAAAGGTGGGAAAACAGAGGGCAGAAATGGGTGAAGAGATCCAGTGTTACGAGAGGAGAGAATAATAAACCAAACCAACAGACTAGCTTTTGACCTGTCCTCACTCACTTCCCCAACTTCTCTTTTCCCTACAATGACTACAGCAGGTTTATTTTTCAGGATAACTCACACATATGACAGGATTTCATGGACAAGGGTAATTCTCCCACTGCTTTTAAAAAATAAAATATAATCCATTCTTACCTATTAACAATTGCCTCAAATCCACTTAATGTCTTCTATTTTTCAAAAAAAAAATTTTTATGCATATTTGTCATATCCTCTTCTCAGTGCTTTTGACAAGGTCACCCATGACTTCTAATTGCTAAATCCAGGTTTAAATCCAAATTCTCTTTGAAACTCCTCAATCCACTTGGCCTCTACACTACGCTCCAGATTCTGCTCCTAACTCTAGCACTGAGAGTTTATCATTCTCAAGCAGACAAGTAAGTGTCCCTAATGTTCTGTATTTCTCTGTTATTCTCAGTATACATTCATAATCTCTGAAATCTCATCTTCTTCCATGAGTTCAACGAACACTCATACACAAAAAAATTAGAGATCTATAGGGCCAACCATGAAACTGTCCTGAGATCTAAATTCAATTCAGGGCCGGCCCCGTGGCTTAGTGGTTAAGTGCGCGCACTCCGCTGCTGGCGGCCCAGGTTCGGATCCCGGGCGTGCACCGACGCACCGCTTCTCCAGCCATGCTGAGGCTGCGTCCCACATACAGCAACTAGAAGGACGTGAAACTATGATGTACAACTACCTACTGGGGCTTTGGGGGAAAATAAATAAAAATTATAAAAACATAAATAAATTAATTAAATTCAAACTGAATACATCTAAAATTGAACTCAGTATCCAACTCCTCAAACTCACCTTTCCTCTTGTACTCCCTATCTCATCACTATCATTTAGCGTCCAAGTTAGCTTAGATTAGTTCTTCCTCACCCTCCAATATCACCAAGTCTTGTGAATGCTACCTCAGAACTGCCCTCCAAATTCATCCCTTTTCTTCATATTCACTGTCATTATCCTCAGGCCCTCCTGCTTGAACCACTAGAATAGCTTTCTAAGTGGTCTCTGCTTCTGCCTTTACTCCTCTACATTTTATTCTCCACACTGCAGCCCAAGTGATCCTGTTAAAATGTAAGATAACGTCATACCTAAGAGTAAAACCCAAAAGGTTCTCATCTCACCTAGAGTAAGAGCCAGTCCTTATAATGACCTACAAGAACCTAGATGGTCTGCCATAACTCTACTGCAAATCTATTAGTCTCTTCCTCATCCATTCTGCTCAAGCACGCTGGCTTCCTTGATACTCCTTCAACTCTCTTAACTCAGGTCCTTGGGCACTTAACATTCTTTCTGTCTGGAAAGCTCTTCTCACAGATAACTGTATGGCTCACTCCCTCACTATTTCAAGTCTTGGTTCAATGTCTTAACCACCCATGTAATAATATCTTCTACACCTGTCATACAGTAGATTGATCATCATAATAGCCTATTTTTCAACCCTTCCTATATTAAAACCACATGTGACGTTGAAGTTCTTCTGGTTTAAAAAGTGGTATCTAGGGCCGGCACCATGGCTTAGTGGTTAAGTGCGCGAGCTCCGCCGCTGGCAGCCCGGGTTCGGACCCCAGGCGCGCACCGACGCACCGCTTCTCCGGCCATGCTGAGGCCGCGTCCCACATACAGCAACTAGAAGGATGTGCAGCTGTGACATACAACTATCTACTGGGGCTTTGGGGGAAAATAAAATAAATAAATAAAATTAAAATCTAAAAAAAAAAAAAAAAAGTGGTATCTATTTCCCCACTCCTTGAAGTTGAGGTGGTGTTATAATTTGCTTTGGCCAATAGAATGTGACAGAAGCGACAGCATGCCAGTTCCAAGTCTAGATAGGCCTTGCATTGTTTCCCCTCACTTGCACCTCTGCCACAGCCATGAGAATGTGTCGGGTAGCCTACTGGGAAATGAGAAACGTGGAGCAGGGACAAGCAATCCCAGTCACCGCAGCCACAGCCAGGCTAGTTGTGCTGACAATCAGCCGGCCCCCAAAAACATGAACAAACCCAGGCAAGATCAGCAAAGCTGCCTAGCTGACAACCAAGAACATGTAAAAACAGTTACTGTATACCACTAGGGTTTTGTGGTTGCTACACAATATCATTGTGGTAATAGATAACTGATACACTCTACTACTTTTCTTCCTTACTCTGTTTTATTGTTCTCCATAGCACTTAACATCTGACCTACTATATATTTACTTGTTTATTAGATTATTCTTTGACTATTGCCAATAGAATAGCTCCATGAGGAGTTTTAAATCTTTAGGGTCTTGGATAATGCCTGGCACATAGTGGGCATTCAATAAATATTGAATGAAAAAATAAACATGATGATTTAGTAAACCATTTGAAACTATATATCGTTATTATATATCTTTTTAATCTATGGAAGCCATCAAACTCTGAACTAGTCTTTTGATTCACAATTTCATAAAGTGTTAAAATCAAGATTTTTACAAAATATTATAATTTTACTCAGCAAATATGCTTTATGTGCCATCAGTAAATAATTTTTTATAATTTAGGAAAATTCATTGCATAGGCTTTATCTCATCCTATTCTAATTTTTGATATATATTTGAAAATAATAAATTTTAGCATAATAGCACAAGTATAAAATTTAAAAGTTAATGAAACTATATTGAGAAGGTACATGCTCAAAAATTTTTCCTGTGATCAAAAGTTTGGAGATCACTGGCTTGGAGAATAAAGTTAAGACTCCCAAGTTACTATCACTGATATCTTCAGATAATTAAATACACCATACACATTATTTTTTCTCTATCACCAAAGAGTTCAAAAGAGAAAAAGAGCGAGGGGTTGCCTTTTCTCCTCACATTTATTTCACTTCTCACTTAATACCCTCAATGGCTCTTCCTTCCTATCATTTATTTAGAATAACATCTGACACTACACTACTTCTTTTACTCATATTATTACTAATTCTCACACTGCAAAATATTCTTGTTTAATGGATGAGGAAACTAAGATTGAGAGTAGCTTAAATAACTTACTCAAAATTACACAGAGAGTAAGTAATGGCTGGGTTTAATCCAGATATAACTGTTGTGATCTACATCAACTGGAGTATCCAATATAATGCTAGACACTCAGATTGCTAAAATCAAATATATCACAAAGATATGCTACTTCTGTCTGGTCCTTTCTTTCCTGCCACTTACACATACCCTCCTTAACCTCCTATAATTAAGATTCCCTCCCACACTCTCATACACTGCTGGTGGGAGTGCAAACTGGTGCAGCCACTATGGAAAACAGTATGGAGATTCCTCAAAAAATCAAGGATAGAACTACCATATGATCCAGCTATTCCACTGTTGGGTATTTATCCAAAGAACTTGAAAACACCAATTTGTAAAGGTACATGCACCCCTGTGTTCACTGCAGCATTATTCACAATAGCCAAGACTTGGAAGCAACCTAAGTGCCCATCAAGGGACGAATGGATAAAGAAGATGTGGTATATATACACAATGGAATACTACTCAGCCATAAGAAACGATGAAATCCAGGCATTTGTGACAACGTGGATGGACATTGAGGGTATAATGCAAAGTGAAATAAGTCAGAGGGAGAAGGTCAAATATCGTATGATTTCCTTCATTAAGTAGTAGATAATAACAACAATAAACAAACACATAGGGACAGAGATTGGATTGGTGGTTACCAGAGGGGAAGGGGGGAGGGAGGAGGGTGAAAGGGATAATTTGGTACATGTGTGTGGTGATGGGTTGTAATTAGTATTTTGGTGGTGAACATGATGTAGTCCATGCAGAAATAGAAGTACAATGATGTACACCTGAAATTTTTACAATGTTATAAACCAATTAAAAAAAAAAAAAAAAAGATTCCCTCCCACTAGTATCAAAGATTCTTTCTCTTCTCTTGTCTAGCTACACTATATCTTAAAGATAAAATAGTAACAATTTATATATCTATTCAAGCTACATTCTATTTTAAAATAAAAATTTCTAAACCTTCTTTAACAAGAAAAATAACAAATGGTGAAATCATTTTGGAACACACTTGAAAATATTAGATATGGTATAAACAATATATGGTTTGCAAACAATATATGACTTATAAACAATATAAAAACTGGCATATAATAAAGCAATGATAGAAAATTAAATGTCTTGGTTAAATACTCAACCTATACTTGTAGTTTTCAGTTGCATTTTCCAAAAATACTTTAAAAGTAATCCACCAGCCATCACAAGAATGTAGGGTATGAGAAAATATCAATATTTTATTATTCTTTGAAACTCTTAAGCAGCATTAGAACAAGCCATGTCACTGTAGTCAGTTTTACAAGATTAGCAAGATTCTTCCTTATTTCTAAATATTTAAGTATTCCATTATACTTCCCTTAGGACCTAAGAGCATGAAAAACAAAGTATGCTACATCTGAGCCAATAATAGAGGAGAGAGACTAAGGTAGGTGAAAAAACAGGTAAAAGTGATACTTCAACATCAAGGGAAAAAAAGGACTTAAAAAGTCAACAGCGCTGAATGCTCAAGAGGTATCAAGAAAGATACAAACCACGATACAGTATCTACTGGATACGTCCAGGAGATCTAAGGCAACAATAGTAAATAAAATTTTGGCAAAACAGTAGAGGCTGAAATCAGCTGAGAGTGGGGGTTAAAGGAATGAAGAAGGGGCAGAGGACATGGATCTAGCCAACGTCTACCTACTTACTCATTCAATAAACCTTACTTTAAGCCTTCATTTTACAATTAATAATAATTTCTTTGAAATGTTGACTTCACAAAGAAAAATTTTGTTTCTAGCTTTTGAACTATTAAAATATCTACTCTCTTTACTATCACACAAAATGAAAAGACCAAAGCATCTGGTATATTAAACATTAAAACCATATTTCTCTTACTTTAATAATTAATCTTCAACTATCTAAATTCTAAAGTAATTTAAAAATTTTTATTTTGTGCAACATCTAATAATGCCAGTGAATGGATTTAGAGATAATATTTGAACTGATTCAATTACTTCAGCTGCAAAATCCTACTTTTGATATCCACCTACTCTATGTTCCTCCTTGGCATTTATATATAATCTATTTACAGTAGTATTAGAAATAAAGAATTACAAACAAGTAAGCATAAATTACAGAACACTTCTAAATTACACAGTACATCCTGAGTTATCTCTAACACCCATTTCCAACACACATTAATGAATCTTAGGCACAAACAGGCCAATAGACAGAGTTGATAGAGAAAGATGAGTAGAGGTGCACAGGGAGGTGCAGAGGCAGGCAGATACACATAGCACAGAGACAGGCACACTGACAAGCAGGCAAACACAGTATTACAGTACTTAAATTTTAGATCACTTGGGAACTAAAGTAACTATAGTTAATTTATTTTATTAATGCAAAATGTGTTGTAAAGAAAACATATTAGTCTTTCAGATAGCGATATATTTCAAAATTCGCCCCCACCCCAAAGCCCCAGCAGATAGCTGTATGTCATAGTTGCACAGCCTTCTAGTTGCTGTATGTGGGATGCGGCCTCAGCATGGCCGGAGAAGCAGTGCCTCGGTGCGCGCCCGGGATCCGAACCCGGGCCGCCAGCAGCGGAGCGCGCGCACCTAACTGCTAAGCCATGGGGCCGGCCCAGATAGTAATATACTTCAAACATATATTCAGGGAGTGAATAAAGAATGACTAGATACAATACTTTGATAAAGTGATCTTTAGACTATTTCCTTGCAAGAAGGTAATGCTCTGGTTCCATATTTTAACACTGAAAAATTACAATTTAAATCTTCGGTACCAAAAACATGCAGCTTATAGATTATCTTAATTTTATAGTTTTGACACAGAAACCTTAAAAATTTGCCTGATGTTTAATAGGTACTGCATATGTGAAATAACACTCTGCCAGAGCCAACAGTATGTTCTCTCAAGTCACAAGGACTCTTTATGTTTCTTTTTTCCTTCCCTGGAAGAAGGTGGGTACAGTTTATTTGGAGCTGAAACCTTAAAATAGTAGTTAATTCTTTTTTTCAGTTTTGCTTCAAGGATTTTTGTACTAGATACTCTTCGGGCCGCCTGCCTAGTTAGTGAACTATCCTTCTCTTTCCCTAAGAAAAGTCCCTTCCATACACATCTGAATAAGCTCTCCACCTTGGTCAACTTCACACATTTATACTACACAATACCCATCTCACTGGCAAGCTGATTGATTTTTTCAGAAATGTGAAAGTGAGATACAACAATTCTAGTCATTTTGAACTCTTCCCCTAAACTTAGATCAAGTTGATGAGATAGGTTAGATCACCATAAGGGATCCCTTTATTCAGCACATGCAGCCCCATACAGTGAAAGCCAAAATGCAGAAATAAGAGTAAAGCAGGTGCACAGAGAAGCAAAGACAAGTATTCAAGCAGCCCTAGAGACAGAGAAACTGACAAATATGGAGAACCATAGGAAGACAGAGGGGCTGAAATGAAGAGAAGAGTCACCCAGGCTATGGATGGTTCCTGTCCTTCAAGCAGCTCAAGGGCAGTATTCTATTGCAATAAATTCTTTTTTCACTTACTAGCTTACTAGCTACTTTGGAAGTAGGCTGCTTCAATTACTGAAAAAGAATTTTTCTATAATTTTCAGGATATTTATGCTCCATTTTTTTTTTCTTTATTGACTTTTCTCCTAAATAATAAGAATGCCATTGTTGGCTTACGCAATATTATGTCATAGAAAAAGCACCTGCTTTGATAACTTGGGTCAAACTCAGCCCTGCCAACTTCTACCTGTAAAACCTGTAACAAGTTCCTTAATTTCTAAACAGTTTTGGTGTGTCTTTTAACATTAAAGGGTCCATGACTTATGAGTAAATCCACTGTACACAATGTGGCAAGTGTCCAGAAAAGCTATTCTCCACATTTTTGTAGCATGGGATCTAGAACTCCTTTCCTTTCTCACTTTGGTTCTGGTCGCAAATGTGCAGTCTCAAAATCTCACAGAAAACTCAAATCAAAGCGAGTCTTGAAGTTTTTCTTTGAATTTACATTTTTTGATAATAAAAATAAAACCATGTTTCCAATATGGTCCTATATAAATGTATTAAAGAAAACATAAAACTAAGCAGCAACACTGGGACTCAAACTCACATCTCCAGATTTTACAACCAGTATGCTTTCCATTATTCCACAGATGCCAACACTTGCAAGTGGTATTTTAGGAAAGTGAGTATGATATGTGGAATGGATCGGATGAGGCAAGAAACTAGAGGCAAGAAGAGAACAACAGCTATTGCTGAAATTACTCCCAAAACACCCACAAGTTACAAAATACCACTATTTCTGAAGAGATGCCAGTGACATGATATCTAGATTTTATTAATGAAATCTAAAACCAAAAGTTTAAAAAGTGAACATTTTATTAAAATTAATATTCTAAGGTAATGTCCCCGAAGTATGATTGGTGGGGTGGGAGATACACAGTAGTTACTTTTAAGTGGTTGCCTGAATCCCTACGTATACCAAGCAGTGTTCAGAGACATATACGTACTGTACTCTTTTTCGTATTTATGTAGAAGAAATTACAATAAATAAAATCACATTTATTTAAAAGTTTTATTGAATTCAGTCTAGTACTTTACCTCGTATTTTCTTTTTCACTGTATATGAAAATACAACCACAGCTGTGTAAGCCCACCTGTATGCATAAGAGGAGGAGAAGTAGTTCTCATACTGGTCTAAGAAACAAGCCTCTTGGGTCATTTGAAGAATCCACCTGAAGAATAAATCTGTCTTATAGCATTAAGCACGCCTACAATTTCTGCTCACACAATGGCCCTTAATGCCTATTAATGGCAGGTACTATATTAAACAATGGGGAAACAGAGATAATTAAGTCTCAGTCTCTAGCCTTGGAGGCTTTCAGTCTGGGGAAGTCAGAAATGTAAATGTTTATGAATCTAATGAACTGAGTGCTACAGAAACACAAGTGTTTAACATATGAACCAAAAAGTTTTAATCTAAATGTTAATCTCTTACTTTCAGTTTCAATCTTTCAAAAACCTTTTCCATACTAAACGTCAAACACTGAAGGAAAAAAAGCTAATGATATTATAAAAGTAAATATAGTAAAACATTCTTGAGAATTAACATTTGAGGTAAATTTTTAGGGTGCTGTCTCAGCAAGCCATGTCTGGAGAGTTACTTAAGAGTTCACATTCATTTGTGAAGTTAATTAAAATATAAACATGTTTGGCTGGACACCCATAAAAGAATGGATAAGAAAATCTTAACTAGGGCCGGCCCCGTGGCTTAGCAGTTAAGTGCGCGCGCTCCGCCGCTGGCGGCCTGGGTTCAGATCCCGGGCGCACACCGACGCACCGCTTCTCCGGCCATGCTGAGGCCGCGTCCCACATACAGCAACTAGAAGGATGTGCAGCTATGACATACAACTATCTACTGGGGCTTTGGGGGGAAAAAAATAAATAAATAAAATTATTAAAAAAACAAAAAAGAAAATCTTAACTAACCAGTGGCATTGGGAAAGCACTAAGATTAGCTCAAATGCAAGGACCAAAAAATATTTCCTATCACTCTAGCTTTGAAAGACATGTTAGACATACAGCACCATTTATATAAACTGAAATATTTTAAAAACCTACAAGCCAATCACCAGATACCACGTCACACCCACTAGGATGGCTATAATCAAAAAGACAGACAATAACAAGTGTTGGTGAGGATGCAGAGATATTGCTGGGAATGTAAAATGTGCAGCAGCTTTGGATACCAGTCTGGCAGTTCCTCAAAATGTTAAACATTGAGTTTTCATATAACTCAGTAATTCTACTCCTAGGTACATACCCAAGATAATCGAGAACATATATCCTAGGGGGCCGGCCCGGTGGTGCAAGCAGTTAAGTGCTTGCGCTCCGCTGCGGCGGCCCGGGGTTCACCTGTTTGGACCCCGGGCGCGCACCGACACACCGCTTGTCAAGCCATGCTATGGCGGCGTCCCATATAAAGTGGAGGAAGATGGGCATGGATGTTAGCCCAGGGCCAGTCTTCCTCAGGAAAAAGAGGAGGATTGGCAGATGTTAGCTCAGGGCCAAGCCTCCTCACAAAAAAAAAAAAAAAAAAGAAAACATATATCCTAACAAAAAGTTATACACAAATATTCATATAGTAGCATTATTCATAATACCAAATATTATTATATTACATCTAATGTGTTATTGCATAACACAAACTATTTCAAAAACTGGAAACGACTCAAATGTCAATCAATGGATGAACAGATAAACAAAATGTGATATTATCCATACAACACAATATTCAGTCATAAAAAGGAACGAAGTATTCTGGTCCATGCTACAACATGGATCAACCTTGAAAACGCTGTGTTAAGTCAAAGAAGTCAGTCACAAAACACCACATAGTGTATGATTCCATTTATACGAAATGTCCAGAACAGGCAAATCTATGGAGACAGAAGGTAGATTAGTGGTTGCTTAGGGTTGTGGGGAGGAGGGAGAGAGGGAGGAATGACTGTATTAATGAGTATGGGGTTTCTTTTTGGGATGATAAAAACTGATTGTAGGAATGGTTGTACAATTTTGTGACTATACTAAAAACTATTAAATTGTACAGGTTAAATGAATGAATTTTATTGTAGGTGAATTCTATCTCAATAAAGCTGATAATAATTTTTAAAACATCTATAAGCCACAATGTTGAACAGTTTAACAATGAAAATTTTTATACTTATCTAGCCTATGCAGCATAAGATCTTGCCAGGCTTTCAGTCTTTCCTCCCCTCCTGTTTTCTAACATCTCAAATCCAAACTTTAAACCAAAAACTTTAGAGGTCTTATTTAACCAAAAGACAAGTTCTTGTTACTTGTCTTTTAAAATTATATTTAAATAGCAATCACTTCACAAAAGATGTACATACAAATATATGAAAAATACTGTCTCTATCTTATCTTTTTTTTAAAAGGCTGAGGGTGGGAGGGGAGCTCTCCTTCAATCTGTGTCTTCCTCTAACTTCTGCAATCTACTTTCCAAATGTTAAAGTAAATGGAAGGAACTTATATCCACTTCACCTATTTTCTCCTCAACCCACTATAAGCTGGCTTCTTCCCATACCCCAACCTCAAACTGCTTTTTCTAGTCACCAAATCACTCCTACTTGGCCAAAAGAATGGGTACTTTCTCAACCTCACCTTACCGGTCCTCCCAGAATTATTTGACTTTGGTAACTACTTTCCTGAAACTCTCCCAGGCTTTTCTGACATGCTCTGGGTTCCCTTCCCTCTTCTTTGACTACACCTTCTCAGGAAGAATCAATAGCACTTCCTTTCTGGGTTGCTCTTTAAATGCTGATGCTGGGGTAGGCCGGATGGCTTAGCAGTTAAGTGCGCGCTCAGCTACTGGCAGCCCGGGTTCGGATCCGGGCGCGCACCGACGCACCGCTTGTCCGGCCATGCTGAAGCTGCGTCCCACATAGCAACTAGAAGGATGTGCAACTATGACATACAACTATCTACTGGGGCTTTGGGGAGGTAAAAAAGGGAAAAAAAGGAGGAGGATTGGCAATAGATGTTAGCTTAGGGCTGGTCTTCCTCAGCAAAAAGAGGAGGATTGGCCTGGATGTTAGCTCAGGGCTGATCTTCCTCAGGAAAAAAAAAAAAAAAAGCTGATGCTTTTCAAGGTAAAGCTGGTCACGCTATATGCTTGTCTGAATAAACTCATTCACTCCCATGCTTTCAACTACCTTTCACAGGCTTGTATTTGTTGTTAGGGCCATTGAGTCCCAGTGACCCTGTGCACAGGAGAGCTGAACCCTGCCCAGTCTTTTTACACCATCCTCTCCTCTCGTCTTCCAGTACTATATCAGACAATGCTCCGCTGCAAATTTTTTGTAAGTGGGTGGCCAGGTCCTTCTTCCTAGTCTGTCTTAATCTAGAAGCTCTGCTAAAACCTGTCCACCATGGGTGACCCTGCTGGTATGTGAAATACCAGTGGCATAGCTTTCAGCAGCACAGCAACATGCAGTCTCCACGATAGGACAACCAACAAGTGGGTGGTGTGGTTCCATGACTGGCAAAGGGGAAATGGACCCAGGCCTCGGCGATGAGAGCTCAGGATCTTAACCACTAGACTACTAGGGCTAGCTGCATGCTTATATGTTGACTCCCAAATCTTGAACTCCATCCTGTCAGCTCTCTTGAGCTCTCCATTTCTACTAGATGTCTCAGAGGCACCTGAGTTTTAACATGTCGAAAACTAAACTCATTCTCTTCTCCCTTGAAATTTCCTCCCACCATCTTATGCTTGTTTCTCCTCCCTTATTCTTTACCCTACCAAATGGCACCTTCTAACTTGGGTTATAGCATAACAAGCTAGAAACTTTGAAGTCATACTAAAATATTCCTTTCTCCTTTACTACCCACATCTAGTTAATCAGTGAGACTTCTTTACTAATCCTTATCAGATCCTTATATACTCTCTACTCCCGTCTTAGTTTAGATCAGGTCTTCATACCTTCTTACATTTCAACAGCTTCCAAAATGCTCTCTTTCATCTGCTAATCCATCCTTCATACTGCCATCAGAATCAACTTTCTACAACACAAATCTGTCAAATGACTGCTTACCTGTCAGTGGCTTTCCAGAGACCCATAGTAGTGATTCTCAGCTTTTCTACCAGAACCTATCTGAATGATATAACTGAAGGCTCATAGTTAATCAGGGTGGGGTGGGGGTGCTCATAGGTGGGCAAACACTGCTGGAGTGTTCAGCTAGCATGTCTATTTTCTTAACACCTGTCCATTTTCCCTGTGACTCAGAGTTGTAGTGCAGAACTGCTCAAAATTACTATTACCTATAGAATTAAATATAGCAATAATGCAAGAACCTTCACCATCTGACCCCTACCTGACTTTCTCAACATCACCTTTAGCTTTTACCATGCATCACCTCACTGGTTTTCCAAGAATGGTCCAGGGATGGCCCACTCCCAGACCACTTCTGGGAGCCTATGAGGTCAAAACTCTTTCCCTAGTAGTACTAAGTGACGTTTCCTCATCTGTAAATAAGAGAATGCACAGACCTTAGTCCAATAATTTTTTTTATCACTTTCATTCTCCTAGGAGTGTAAAGTGGAGTTTTCTAGAAGGTACATGATGTGATACCGTGTGAAATGTGTCATTGCAACAGTATGAAGGCAGTAGATATGAGAATCCAGCTCTATTAAGCCAGACATTAAAGAAATTTGCAAAAATACAGAAATGCTGCTTCTAATTATTTTTTGTTTTGAATAATAATTACTTGTCATAAAATACAGTATACAAGTTAATATGGAATGGGTTTATCATCATTATTTTATTTATTTATTTTTTTGTTAGGAAGATCGGCCCTGAGCTAACATCTGCCAATCTTCCTCTTTTTTGCTGAGGAAGACTGGCCCTGGGCTAACATCCATGCCCATCTTCCTCCACTTTATATGGGACACCGCCACAGCACGGCTCGTGCATTGGTGCGCGCCCGGGATCCAAACCGGCGAACCCCGGGCCGCTGCAGCGGAGCGCGCACACTTAACCGCTTGTGCCACCAGGCCGGCCCCTAACATCATTATTTTAAAGTGAATTTTTTAAAAAAAATATCTGTTTTGTAAACAAACAAAAGCTCTCTGGGGTCCTCAATGACTTTTAAGAGTATAAAGAACTCGAGACCAAAAGGTGTGAGAACTGCTGCATCAGCTACAGCAGATTATCTACCGATCCCTAACTATCTTCAACTTTAAAACCTCCATCCTTTTGCGTGGTGATGCGCCCTCCACCACTAGCCTAATCCCAGCCACCTAAGGGATCTCAGAGGCATCCTGGAGAAACAGGATAAAAAGAAGAGAGGTTTTGAAGTCAGGCAAGATACTCAGCTTCTCAGAGTGTTTTTCCTCGTCTGTAAGACACAGGTTCTATCTACCTCATAAATTGTTGATATAAGACAGAGTGTAAAATATCTGGCACAGTGTTTAGCATATAGCAGGAATGAAAAATATTAATTTCCTTTGAACTTAAAATAATTATAAAATCACTAACACTACCATAGTAAGATAAAAACAATATAACAATTATTCAATCATAATAAAGCAAGCAAACTGGCTGTTGTGAGCAATTCTGTCAGGGTTACTATTTGTAGAACAGATGGTTTTATATTATAAATCCCCCGAAATGCATAACTCCTATGGTAGTTCTATGGTTACCTTTGATTGATAAATTAAGTTCAGATTAACTTAAAATATCAGTTATTTTAAATACCATTCTAACATAGGACGGCTTGCTATTATAACCCAGTTGAGCCTTAGAAAAATGTTCATAAATCCTCTTCTCCCAATGTTTCACAAAAAAGTACTATAATTCACACCTCTGCTGCATCCTGTTTTTTAAATACTCCACTGAGTCCACTCATTAAATTGTTTTCACCTTTATAAGTGGAGTGAGAACTGGTCTTTAAGCTGAAACTGCCATGTGTTTGTAGCTTTAAGTGTCATCTTTTGATTTTTTTATATACAAGTGTCTAATGCACATTAGATAACCTTTAGCTTGATCAGAATAAATCTACTTCTTGTTTCAACACTTTAATTAGACATGATACAGCTTTAAAAAGCAAAAGAAAATGAAAACAAAAGCCTAGATACATCTTTCCTTCTATCTCTAGTTATCTGTAACTGACTACACAAATTAGCTGTATGGAAATATACAGATCTCAGCACAATAATTTGTTAGAGATGATGACCTAAATATTAGTCCCATACTTCAGCCCTGGGAAGTAGGTAGCATTTTTCTTCTTTTAAAGATGAGAGAACTCAGTCTTCTCTTTTTCATTTAAGCAGCCTGCCCAAGGTCAGAGATGTGACAGAGACGTGAGTAAAACCCAGGTCTGCCAAACATGAATGTGCACCACCCTACCTTATACATTTTCTTGTCATGATCACTGTCTGCCATCTTGTAAAGAAGATTATAAGTTGAGATAGTTGAGATCAAGTTCTGGATAGGCCCCAAATTAGCTCTTTAACCTTCAACATGTAAGTAATCATCTCAGTGCTGTAGCTTTCACCATCTCCATACCTTAGTTTTCTCCTCTTTAAGAGG
This sequence comes from Diceros bicornis minor, assembly GCF_020826845.1. NCBI lineage: Eukaryota > Metazoa > Chordata > Mammalia > Perissodactyla > Rhinocerotidae > Diceros > Diceros bicornis. The sequence continues at coordinate 15,361,350 of NC_080742.1, read as the reverse complement.
ATGAGGAGCACAACAGGCTAAGGCCAAGAAAAGACAACTCATAGAATAATGTCAAGTGGAAAAATCTTACCCTCACTAGTCATTAAGAAATTCAAATTTACACAAGATACCATTTTTCAACCAAATTACTGAAGATCAAGATAATTATTATATGAACACTCATATATTACTGACAGTTGTATAAACTGACACAACTTCTTCAAAAAGTTATTTATAAACATATATTAAATGTTTATATCCTTTTATATAGTACTTCCACTACTGGAAGATATCTTTTGCAATAATCCAAAATAAAGAAGTTTCATGCATAAATGTTTATTACAGAATTATGATATAAAATAGCAGAAAACAAATGTCCTAAACATTCAACCATAAGGAAATGGTTAAGCTATAAAATCGTCACCAGGTGAAATATTATATAGCCACTTGAAATTATTTTTACAAATGAAAAATGCTTATTAAAACAAGTTGGAAAAAACTCAAGAATATAAAATGGTATATGTAGTATGGTCACAGAGAAGCATTAAAACACTAACAGACAGTGTCTCTGGGTGATGAGACTACAGAAAGGCTGGACAGAATAATGGAAAGAGCAGTTTAGATGCCCACTCCATTTTCCTAAAGGTAAGGTATTATCAAATATTACTCTATAATTTATGAATTTGAAATAACGAACATTATTACTTTATAACTGAATAGGGTTATAATAGCTAGTTTATCTCTAAGGCTCGGTTCTAAAATGCTAAAATTTAAAAATGCATTTTTTAATCCACATCAGAATTTAAAGATAAGAACAGTTAGAATCTATCACCTGATTCTATTCTCTTTTCATGGCAGAGGGGACATGGTTTCCCCCCAGCCTTCCAGTAAAGGGAAAAAGCAGCACCAATTAGAAGTCTTAATTATAGCTATTGCTTATCAAGTCATGGAATAAAAAAAGCAAGCACTATAAAAGAATACCTTTAGTCATCAAATCTCAAATGTAGTCACCTAGCTCTCCCTAGGTATTATGGAAGAAAAAGGAAACTCATTTAGTCCTTGAGAAATGAAATCTCCAATAGGAATCCCTGACTCATCCCCAAAGCATGAATCCTAAGGCTACTTCCCCAGTACTGAAGTTCAAAGACTGGGCACCTGTCCTGATGGCCTGCATCACCAAACAATGCTCTTTCCTGACAGGATATGACCAGGGATAACAAGACGACTAGCATACAAAGGAGAAGTGGCCAGGGACCGCAGCACCTCTTCACCCATAACCAAAATAAGACTGTAAAGACTAGTTTTAAATATTCTAAGTAAATATTTTCTTCTATTTTTGCTAAAGAGCAGCAAAACGGGACTCCGACCAATTATTGTGACATCATTCAAAAGACACCAACATAATCAAAATTCTCAATAGTAAGATGGGAAAATGTCCTTTTCTTTAGCCCTCTCAGATCAAAAAGCAATTTTTCAAAAATACATAGGCTAAATATCGAGAGAACATGTTAAAAAGTAAGGCATAGATAACTTAACCCTTTCCAAAAGACACTAACAAAATCTTACTCCTATCCTCTATTATTGGTCTAGGGAGGCGGGAATCACAAAACTCAACAATACTATTATAATATTGTGTAAGGTCAAGGATTTACTTAACAAGCTGTTAACAATTTTAACGGTAATGCTTTACTAGACCGGTCTCTTCAAAATATGAAAAAGTATTTCAGTACTAATTTCACCTGAACATTATAAACAATTCAACCGTACTTCGAAATAAAAACTAGCCAATGTTTGCCGCTCATTCATTTTTACAGAAATTAACTGTGTATCCTTTTTACAATCAAGCATTTCGGAGTTAAGTGATTATTCTTGGAGGTGTATTTTGCCCAGGAGCAAAATTTTCCCTAGCTTATTTCCCATTCCCAAACCCCGCCAAGGCTAAGGAGCAACCACTTCCCAAAGTCCCACTTCCTTTTCCATTCCCCAGACCTCCAGGGTTTCCAACGCCCCAGTCTTGCGCAATATCCGTAGGAGCAGCAGCCGCAACCACCGCCTCCTAAGCCGGGAAACAACCCTAAAGGGAACATTGTCCAGCAGAAAAATAAAGGGTGGGGGGGCAATGTAGGAAGTCGACTTCTGGTCCCACGCCTTCGGATCTGACCCCCTCAGCGATGGATCTAAAGCAATTTCACGAACAGGACTTTTAACCTCCTCTCCAGCCCGCCTGCACAAGCGGAGGGCGGAAAGTGGGGGGGCGGGCAGGCTGCGAAGGTTATCTCCCAGTTCAGGGCTTCGGCCCGTACGGTCGCCTCCGCCCCACCAGGACTATTGTTCCCAAGTTCCCCACCCCCACCCCGGATAGGAAGTGATAGTCACATCCCCTCCGCCTTCGGCAATAACCCCGCGGGAGCCGAAGCAGGCTTCCTTCAGGATAACCCCCCTTCTCACACACTTAGCCCCTCAACCTAGAGTCACCCTGAGCGCAACACCATCTCAAACCTGAGTCTCAAGGGACACGAGACGGGACAGGGGTGAATGGAAATGAGGCAAACCACGAGATTCCTTGTGGACAATCCATTCCCAGGCGTCAGAGATAATGAGTGCAAACCTAGAATCGGCAGAGGTCCCATCCACCCACTTCTGAGACCAGCTGGAGCAGAGGCACCCCACGAGTTAATGCCCACCTCCACACCCGTGCCTCGGCCGGCCGCGCTCCGCTCCTCCCGGGCAGACACCCTGTCTCGAGCCCGCCGGGAGGGGCAGGCTGCACCGGGAGGTGAGCGGAGACCAGCCCCCGGCCTGCACGGCACTCGCCTCCGGCTCCTGGCCCGGGAAACAATAGGGGGTCGCGGGCGGCCGTGCGGGGTGCGGGCACGGCCCGGCGGCCGCTCTCTTCGCGCCCTAGGCGCCCGCTGAAGGGGCCGCGAACGCGCGTGGAGAGGAAAGGAGGCCCGGATCTATCACCTCCCGCCAGCCTCCGAGCCCACCCGGCGCGCGCCCCCTGCTCACTGCCACACACAAAGCGCCGGCGGCCCGGCCGGCCCGGCGAGGCGGCGGGGGGCTCCGGTGCCGGCGAGAGGAGGCGACGGCGAGGGGAGGGACTCACCATGAAGTCCCGGGCGAAGTTGTCCTCCCCATTGTGGTCCGGACTCTTCATGGCCTGGACCCTCTGGATGAATTTCCTCAGGATCTCCACTTGCTCCATCCTCCCGCGTCCCCCCGGCCGCGGCCGCTGCCCCCCCCGCCGCCGCCGCCCGCCCGCCCGGCGCAGAGCCCGCTCTGTCTGCCCCAGCTCGCTCCCCCGGCCCGTCCCCTCCCTCCTGACCCCCGCCAACCCCGCCGCTCCCTCCTCCTCCCCACCGCCCGAGGCGGCGGCCGCGGCGGCCCCGGCCCGGCTCCCGACACCACAACTTCCAGGAGCAGCCGCCGCGCTCCCACAGTAAGAGGCGAGCCGCTGCGGCTAGCGCCAACCCCAACCCCCCGCTTGCTCCATCCTCCTTCCCCGCCCTCCTCCTCCTCAGTCCGAGACGCCGCCACCGCCTCAGGAACTCGGCTCTCCGCTCGCCCTGCCCCCCTTCCCGGTTCCTCCTCCCCGCCCCCCTCCCCACTAGCAGCCGCAGCCGCCGCCGCCTCTCCCCATGGGCGCGCCCCCGCCGCCACCCAGACGCGCGGTCCCGCGCTGCGGCTCCGCCCCGGGCGCTACGCCGCGCCGGTCCGCCCCCGCCCGCCCGCCTCCGGGCCACTCCCCCAAGCCCGCCCCGCCGGCCTCAGCCCGGCGAGGAGTGGCTGGAAGGCGCTTTGGCTGCCGGCGGGGCGACTTGACCCAACTTCCGGGGCGGGGTCCCGCCCGGAAAGCTCTAGGTCTGAGGAGCGCTGGGAGAAGGGAGTTGGACAGGGAGTGGGGGAGACCCTAGTCGGTGGAGTAGGACTTGAGCTGAAATTTGAGGTCTAGCCGCCTATTAGTGGGAAAGGCGTATTTCTAGAGTGCTTCCGCGCCGCTGCCAGCCGCGGGATGGGACTACAGGTCCCGGCCGGCAGAAGTCCAGCAGCGGGGGCGGGAGGGGGCGGTGGTGGGAAGAGAGGAAGGCTGGGAACTGTAGTAGTGTCGTCTCCACGGTCACAGCAGGTATGTCTTCGTCTTACTGGTGGCTTGAGTGTTGACGGCAGTTAGACCTTGGCGCTTTGGGGAATGGCTACGGCCAAGAAAAATGAAACTCTCTTTGAGTGAAAGGACGTTTGCTTTTTGCAAATCCGTCTAAACCCAGCGAGTGAGCGCCAGAGATCCAGAGTGCGTCCTAATACATACCACGCCTATGGTGGGGGCTCAGTATTTGCTAAATAGAAGGGAATTTGTCTTCTTGCCTTTAGATTCGCAGGACTTTAGAACTGAATAATAGACTTTTATCCATAGGATGCACTTTATACATTGTTATACGTCTTGTACATCTTCTAGTAATCAGAACATCCATGCTGGTCTAATTCACCATTTTACAAAGAAAGTGATTTGCCCGAGGTCCACCAGCATATTTTTAGCAGAGCCCAAACTAGAACCCAAATTCTTTTGCTTTCAGTACACCACCATATCGCCTCTCACTAAGGAACATAAACTTATGATAATGTGATAGAAGTGAAAGATTTGATCCATGGACTTATTTTGGTCACTTACACCCAGAAACGACATTTTTTACAGATAGATTGGTCAGAGAATTTGCTAAAATAGGAAATATCAGTGTTAGGCCCCTTTTCCCAGATGAATATTTAGAAGCACCATGGAATATAATGATAAACTCATTGAAGAAAATAGGTATGAAAATAGGTATGAAGAAAACACTATTTCCTCTTTGTTTTAAAGAAAAATATTTTTCTTTAAAATAATACAACTAATATATACCAATCCACTCCTCTCCTCAGAAAGATGCACTTCCAGATGTGCCCTTCCAAATCTCTTCCTGTGTATTTGTATGCGTATATGTGCATGTAAAAAGATACAATTTTGCTCTGTATTTTAAAAATTTACTTAGAGGAATAGTTTAATTTCTAAGGTAAGCTCTATTTGAAACAAGGGTCTGGAATAGTCTACATTAATCCGATACTGAGACTCGGTTTCACTGGATGTGGGCTTAATCACCTACTAATATAGCTCTCTATAGGTACCCTCTTCCCCCAGAACTGGGAGAGAAACTAGACTGTAGGTGAAGAAATGGGCAGATTTGATAAGTCAAAAGAATGTACAAACCAGGCAGTGATTGATAAAGACTGTATGCTAGATAAGTTGTGTAACAGTGTAGTGACAGTCTGGTGGGAAGTGTTGCTTGTTTGAATTGTTGAATCCTATTTTGGCTAGTGTTTTTGCAGTCTTTCTCTCTCATATTGGCAGGCTTCTCTCTTGCAACACTTGAGTGTTCTTGGAATTCTTAGCTGCTACCTTTGGCATCTGATGTAGGTTAGAGGAAACAAATGTGAAGTATCTTTATGGATTTAACTCTCTTGGAAAGGTTTAGCAGTGCTTTCCTCTTTTTACTATATTTAGGTTTTGTTTCAATCTACAGATATTTTTTGAGCACTTTAAAATATGAGAGGTTGTGCTGTGTGTGTGTGTGTATGTGTGTGAGAGAGAGAGAGAGAGACAAAAATTTTAGGGATGGCTTCTTTTAGAGCTTATAGCTTAGTTCAGGAGACAGGAAAAACAGTGAACCCTTAGTTCCTTTAAGTTAATACATGCAAGATGAGTGATACAGACAATGAGTGGTTTAACAATTCTGAGAAGAGAGAATTGTGAACCAGGTTGTGAGCATGAGATGGTCAGAGAGGACCTTGAAGGATAAGTGAAATTAGGGTTGAACAGGAAGAATAACTCCCAGGCAAGAGGTGTGATGAAACAAAAAGCATGAAGATGGCAAAGCAGAAGTTTGAAGCAGAACTTTTGTACCTGTGTGAAGGCTCTAAAGTAGATTGGGACCCAACTCTGGAGAGCATTGAATGGACGGTTAAGGATTTGGACTTGATACTGTTGGCAGTGGAAGCCACCAAAGGTTTCTCAGGATAGGATTAAAATTATGAAAATATTAACCTGGCACGTTTTGGATAAATTGTGAATTAATAAAGGGAGAGAATGGAATGAGAGATATTCGGAGCCAATACATGAAGCAGCAAAAGGTAAAACTAATGTCATAGCACTGCAGTTACAAAGACACAGATGGAGGTGAGAGAGACTGAAAGAACTGACAAAACTAGGTGACTAACTGAAGAAGGCAAGAAAGAAGGTAGAATAAAAAATGGCTGGAATGACCAAATTGGAAGAGATCAGAAAGTTTGACAGAACACAAGGCTGTGCATGGTATGGGCAAATGGGGACTTTCATACACAGATGGTGCGAGAAATTGGCATAACATCTTTGGAGGCAATTTGGCCATAAATGTATCAAAATGGAAATGGCATGCATGCTTTGACTGAAAAATTTATAGATAATATTTACAGCTTTGTGCAAATATGTATGCTTATTGTAGCCTTATTTGTAATGGCAGGAGTGGAAACAGTGTACGTGCCTATCAAAAGAGCATTGGTTAAAAAACAAAACACTTATGTATAATGAAGTTCTGAGAAGCCATTTAAAAAATGAAAAAAATAATCTGTGTATGTTGATGTGGAATAGGCCCCATTTACTTATTAAATGAGAAAAGCTTGGCATACATGTGTTTATGATATTCTTCCTTTTATGTAAAATGGAATGTGGATAGAATGCTTGAACATACATAGAATTTTTCTGAAGGATACTTCAAAAACTATTAGCTGTGGTTGCTTCTAGGAGGGCCTTGAGAATCTTTGGTGGAAAGGAGACAACTTCCAATATGTATACCTTTTTATATTCTGAATATTTTACCATGTGTGTGCATTACTTTTCCAACAAAATTAAATCTATTTAATTAAAAAAATGTTTTAGACTTTCAATCCAGATGATAGGAGGAATGGCAGTATCTTGAGTAGAAACATGCAAATAAAGAAAAAAGGAAGCAGATCTTGTTTGGGAAGTTTTTAAAAACAGCACAGGCTAAATTTCAGAATGCCCACCTACTTACACCACAGTTCTTGAGAAACTTGACCACCCTGCCCATCCTCAGCCACAGCCAAAGGTTTGGGCACTTGACCCAAGTTAACCAATCCATGTAGGCTGGCCAGTGACCTATGGCCTGGTGTAGGAACATGATCTGGGCCAATCGGTTTTCACTGTTAGGAATCTGAATTTAGAAACCTAGAGAAAGTCGTTAAACAGCAAGGGCTGAGGCTGAGTGCCATGGGGTAGAATTAGGGATTTGGCAGGCAGAAGCCTTGTGAGACAGTAGAAAGTTTAAAGAATCTGGGTAGTCCAGAAAGGAGCATTAAGCAGGCGTGCAGAGATGTGTAGAGATGTCATGGTATAATAACCCGTGTGGTGGTGGGAGAGATGAGGAGAATCCCTGGAACAACTTGACTTCCTCATAACTTTTCAGGACAGGTTTGGTTGACATTTATTCCATAAATAAATTCTGCTTTTCCTGAAACAGAATAGGGCCATAATAAAGAGCATGGGCTCTGAAGTGAGAGAGATGAAGGGTCAAAAACCTGCTCTGTTTCTTACTCAGGGCAAGTCACAACCTCTCTCAGCTTCAGTTTGATCTTCTAGGAAAGTCGCCTGGTGCTGTCTTAGCAAGACGTGTTTCATAATTAGTGTACTACACATTACACTTGCTCATAGAAGAAGAACTGGTTAAACAAACAAAGAATGAATGATTTCCGGACCTTTTACTTTTTTACCTCCTTTCTCTTCTTTAGGCTCTTTTCCTCCTCGCTAGCCACCTTCACATGGGGTAAACACATGAGAAGTGAGAAGAAAGCCAGATACTGTTTTCAAAAATCTCTCTTAGTACTTCTGTGAAGGTTTGAGTGGGAGTTTAAAACTAATAATCCAAAAGAGGTTTCAGGATTATCCACCTGTTTCATATTCCCAGTATTGCTTTCCTCCCTAGCTCAGGTAAAAGTAATGCTTTACATCTGTATAGAAATTTTAACTTTTGGAGTATTTTTACATCTATTCTCTCAAGAAAAGCTACCTTTGTTACAGCTTTCATGGCATTTATAGCTCTCTCTGAGTTCTATTTTTTTTTTTTTTTACAACTCTGGGAAATAATTTGGTATCATTGTCCTCTTTAATAGATGAAAAACTAAATAAAACATGGGAGTGAACATGAGTAGCTGTAAAAAACAAGTGTCAGATGCACGGCCAGAACCCACAGGTGCTGCGTTTCCAGCTTGTTGCATGAACCACTGAGTCACAGCGCCTTTGTAGCTGGTGTGATTTTAAGAGAAACCGCAGGTGAAGATTCAAACCGTTCCCGAGATTCTCTCAGAGTAGCACTTCTAATATTAAGCATTTCCTTCTGCTTCCCTCAGTCCTCTCTGTACCCTCAAACTGAAGGACTCACAGCTGGGAAGTTATGGGAGCGTGCATAAGAAAGAAGGGAGGGGAATTCTTCTCTAGTTTATTTCTGGCATCCTTTACTCCCTCATTCCTAGACCTAGTCACAGCAGAAGAGCTGCTGATCATTTTTTAATCTGTGAGTTTATTGTTGAAATATGTAATCCAGTAGATAGGGAACTGGTGGAAAAAGGAGCGCAACTTTTTAGTCTAGGCTATCATAAGATTTTTAGAAGAAAGGCCTATAAAAATGGAGAGAAGGATGAAATTTCTTTAATACTTAATATGTTTCTAAAGCTAATGTTTCAGAGCTTCTTCACATAATACTCCCTGTTTATTCTCATAATTCTGTCCTAAAGTAGGCGGGCCAGGTATTGTTATCTCTGTCTTTGTTGATGCATTAGAGTACTAGTGAGGATAATAGTGCCTAAGCTGAGAGAAATTAAATGATTTGCCCAAGGTTGTCTAGATGGCACAACTGGAACCAAAACCCAGGTGACTCTCCACTCGATGAAAACTGCAGAGAGTTGCACAACAGAGGCTCAGTAGTGTAATAATAAATACTAGCTGCAGGAGAAGGCAGTAATGAAATCCACTCTAGTCTTCTCTAACTTTTCTATCTCATATTTCTTATGCTGTTTCATTTAACATTCAAAGAAAAATTAAAATTTTATAAATAAGTTCAAAGTCAAATGCTACCCGAGCATCTAATGAATGATTCTTCAACATGATGACGTTTAGTTTTTGTATTCAGGAGTGGATCATTAACAAGGGCTGTGAAATATGATTGCGATATATAAAATCCATCCAGGATGTTAGTTGGGCTCATGCCCAACTATCAGCAAAAAGCCCCAAAACAAAACAAACAAAAATCCCTTTCATTCAGTGACTGCTAATATTTTAGATGAAAAATAAATTGTGATTCTGCTTATATGAGGTATCTAAAGTAGTCAGATTCATAGAAACATAAAGTAGAACGGTGGTTACCAGGGCTGGGGTTGGGGGAAAAGGACAGTTGTTTAATGGGTGTAGAGTTTTGATTTGCAAGATGGAAGAGTTCTGGAGATCTGTTTCACAGCAATGTGAATATAGTTAACATCCCTGAACTGTACATTTAAGAATGGTTAAGACGGTAAATTTTGTGTTATGTGTTTTTTACTACAATATAAATATAAGTTAGTAAGTAACTAAATTTCATTGCTTGGGATGATGAAAAAGTACTGGAAATGGATAGTGGTGATGGTTGCGCAATACTGTGAATGGACTTAGTGTCACTAAACTGTATACTTAAAAATGGTTACAATGATAAATTTTATGTCAGGTATATTTTACCACAGTAAAAAAATAAATAAATTGTATTCAAAGTACCAGTGTGATTATATCTGTTTATTGCATTCACTGTTCTGTGAAAATCTTTGCATTTCATGTTTCTGCGTAGGCCACTAAAGCTAAGATTTCTTTGAGCCTCTCAGATATTCAGCCGTAGTCAAACATAAATAATTGGTGTTGCTGGGAGCTATTGAAATCTAAAGTAAAATCTATAGAGGGGAATTTCATTTCCAAGACTCATCATAACATTATGCAAAACTCTTTTAATGCCCATACAATTCCACAAGACACCTTACATGCACTTTAAGTTTCATTCAGTGAAATCGTTAGATGATTGCTTTGCCTTGTCAGTGACTATCCCATTTCAAGATTCCCATTTTGTAGTAGTATTCAAGTTCATCCAGTAGTTGAAAATTTGTTTAAAGGCATTTACTGTTAATAGCTATTTATTTTTCTTAGCTTTCAACTAATAAGCATTCATGGTTTTAAAATTATTTTTAAATTTCCTTTTAATATGTTCTGCCAGTTACTTTCTAAAAGTAAACTTTAAAAATAGTTTATTTTAAACTTTAAGGTATATATTTCCTTCTTTTTCAAAGAAATGAGCTATGTGATTTATCAAGGCAATTATTATCTACCCTCATTAATTTTTAAGTAGTTTTCTAGGGAAATATTTGCTTATATCTTTCTTTAATAGTAACTTGTCTCCTAGAGGTCTTTCATTTCTTTTTCCTACTTGAATATTTGGTATTTAATGTTTCTTTGGTAGATTCCAGTTTGCTCTCTTTCTCCAATTATCCCTGACTGATCCTTCTGTTGCATGTTACATAAAGATTATTTTAAGTACATTCATAGTATGTCACAAATCCAGTATCATGTGTCATACTGGTGGTACTGTTCAGTGGTTTTATTTCTGATGAGCAATTTGTGAGACATAGTATTAATTATGCAAAGCTTTTAACAGTCAAACTTTAATTGTGGATTTGTGTTTGGGGCGGAGATATTTATGATTTCCACTAAAGCCCTTGAAGATGCCCAGGCAGCCTTTTTATTCATTCTTGGTCAACTCCTATGGCTCTTCAAGCCCTACACCCCGTTCCTCATTCCTAGAAAAAATAGGAGTTACCAAGTTTCAACTCACTCCGTCTCTTCCTTTCCAAGTGATATTTGGAAATCACAAATTTACCCCATACTTATTTATTTCTCTCTAATATTAGGATTCTTAATCCTTTCCAAGGCTAACTCCTCTCCCTGTTGACCTTCTCCATCCTCTTTTATCTTTTCCTAGTCTTGCTGTACAAGTATCTCCTCTCTTTTATCTATCTTCAGTCTTTCCCTCTCCACTAACTCCCTTTATCTTAGAAAATGCTCAAGCCTCCCACGAACTACTATCAGGCCCGTCTATTGTGACCCACTTCAGTGTGACTACTGGCACATTTCTCCTGAAAGGCCTCCTACTTGCCAGATCTGATGACCTCTTAGTTTACATCCTACTCTACTTTTCTGCAGCATTTGACCCTTTTCAATAAATACTCTTACTTCTTGAAATCCTCCCCTTCCTTAGTTTCATTTTTTAATTGAGGTGAAATTCACGTAGCATAAAATTAACCATTTTAAAGTGACCAATTGAGGGCCGGCCCCGCGGCTTAGCGGTTAAGTGTGCGCGCTCCGCTGCTGGCGGCCCTGGTTCGGAACCCCAGGCGCGCACCCATGCACTGCTTCTCCGGCCATGCTGAGGGCGCATCCCACATACAGCAACTAGAAGGATGTACAGCTATGACATACAACTATCTACTGGGGCTTTGGGGAAAAAAAATAAATAAATAAAATTATAAGTGCACCCCATGGCCTTCACCTGGGAACCCAGGTTGGTAATGAGGGTTCTTAAAAATAATAATAAAAATAAAGTGACCAATTGAGTGGCATTTAGTACATACACCATGTTGTGCAACTACCATATCTATCTAGTTCTGAAACATTTTCATGACCCCAAAAGGAAACCCTGTACCCATTAAGCCATTCCTTCCCACTCCTCCATCCCCTAGCCCCTGGCAACCACCAATCTCTATGGATTTACCTATTAAAGATATTTCATGTAAGTGGAATCATACAATATGTGACCTCTTGTGTCTGATGGCTTTCATTGAGCATCATTTTTTGTTGTCTATTTCAAATCCTAATATTTTGCCATATTTGCCTCAGATTTTATTTAAGTAACAAAACATTACAGATAGAATTGGGATGTCTTTATAGTTCTTTCCTTCCCTCCCTCCCCAGAAATAACTGTTATCTTGGATTTAGAATTTTTATTGTTCCAATGTTCAGTGTTATGTTGAGTGGTGTCTTGCTTTTTAAAAAAATTATGGTAAAAAACACGTAACATAAAATTTACAATCTTAACCATTTTTAAATGTACAGTTCAGTAGTGTTAAGTATACAGCCCTTATCCATGAGGGTTATGTTCCAAGACCCCCAGTGGGTGCCTGAAACCTCACATAGTACCAAACCCTATATACTATGTTTTTTCCTATACATACATATTTGAGGCATGACAGCAAAACTAATTTCTTTTCCCTTCTTCATAATTTCACTGATAGAAGGTTCGTTCTTACCATAGATCTTAGCAACCTCAACATTCGATTTTTTTTCTTATTAAGTCGAGAACTTTACCCTTTTTACTTAAAGGAAGCACTTTATGGCTTCTCTTTAGCATATCCAAATTGCTAACCTTACTACTCTTGTGCTTTGGGGCCATTATTAGGTAAAATAAGGGTTACTTGAACACAAGCACTGTCATATTGCAACAGTTAATCTGATAACCAAGCTGGCCACTAAGTGACTAATGGGCAGGTAGCATATGTGGGGATACACTGGACAAAGGGATGATTCATGTCCAGGGGGGATGGTGTGTGATGGCAAAAGATTTCATCATGCTACTCAAAAGAAGTGCAATTTAGAATTTATGAAGTGTTTGTTTCTGGAATTTTCCATTTAATATTTTTGAACCATGGTTGACTACAGGTAACTAAAACAGCAGAAAGTGAAACCATGGATAAGGGGGGACCACTCTATTCACATTTTGTTGTTGTTATTGTTGAGGAAGATTCGCCCTGAGCTAACATCTGCTGCCAATCTTCCTCTTTTTGTATGTGAGCTGCTGCCACAGCACGGCCACTGACAGACGAGTGGTGTAGGTCTGTGCCTGGGAACTGAACCCAGGCTGCCGAAGCAGAGTGCGCTGAATTTAACCACTAGGCCACCGGGGCTAGCCCCTGTATTCACGTTTTTGTGAAAGAGAGCTCCAGAACTTTATCTTGTGAAACTGAAAATCTATATCCATTAAACAACTGCCCTTTTCCCCTTCCCACAACCTCTGGTAACCACCATTCGGTTTTCTGTTTCTATGCGTTTGATTACTTTAGATACCTCATATAAGTGGAATCATGCAGTATTTGTCTTTTTGTGACTGGCTTATTCTGCTTAGCATAATTCCTCAAGGTTCATCCATATTATAGCATATGACAGGATTTGCCTTCCTTTTTTAAGGCTGAATAGTATTCCATTGTATGTATATACACATTTTGTTTATCCATTCATCGATGGACATTTGGGCTATTTCCACCTTTTGGCTGTTGTGAATAGTGCTGCTATGAACATGCAGGTACATGTATTTAGAGCAATATCACTAGGTCATATGCTAATTCTATGTTTAACTTTTTGAGGAATCACCAAACTGTTCTCCACAATGGCTGCACCATTTTGCATTCTCATCAGCAATGTACAAGGGTGCCAATTTCTCCATATCATTGCCAACACTTGTAGTTTTCCTTAAAAAAATTTTTTAAAGAAAATTTTTAGTGGGAGTGAAGCGGTACCCCACTGTGGTTTTGATTTGCATTTTCCAGATGACTAATGATGTTGAGCATCTTTTCGAATGCTTGTTGGCCATTTGTATATCTCCTTTGGAGAAATGTCCATTCAAGTCCTTTGCCCATTGTTTAGTTGGGTTCTTAGTCTTTTGTTGTTGAGTTGTAAGGGTTCTTTATATAGTCTGGATACTAGACCTCTATCAGATATATGATTTGCAGATATTTTTTCCCATTCTGTAGGTTATCTCCTTCCTTTGGTTTTAAAACTCTACTCTCTGCTATTTTCCTCCCATCTCTCTTTCAAACAGTAAATTTATTCGGTAGGATAATTTTGAGCACCTAGTATATTGTTAGGCACTGTTTTAGGTACTGGTAGTAAAAATACAAATATTATTTACTCTTTTACACATTTTTATTTCTTTCACTGTCTTCTATATTTCTTTTATTGCCTCAATATGATCATTTTCCAGACTTATGTTACCTTCTGTATGGAGGCTTCCTGTCCCATTTTTGTCCCAGAAAAAGCGTCTTTAACATTCAGGGCCCAATCTGAACATCAGTCCTCTGGGAAGATTGTGTGATTTCACCAGGCAGAATGAATCAGTTCCTCTTTGCTCCTATAGCACTTTATATATTTAATACAATATTCTAGTCCTTACATTGGTTTATAACTGTTTGTTTATGTATGTCAGATGTGAGCTCCTTCATGTGTCTTAGCCTCATAGCTAACAAATCTCTCCCAAGCTCCTAGTAAAAGTCTGGCACATAGCAGTTATTCAACAAGTATTGAATGAATTATCAGACCCTGGATTTCTTTTTAACTTTTGTTATGGAAAAATTTAAATTTATACAAAAGTAGGGGCCAGCCCAGTGGAACAAGCGGTTAAGTGCGTGTGCTCTGCTGTGGCAGCCCGGTTTGGATCCAGGGTGCACACTGACACACCGCTTGGCAAGCCATGCTGTGACGGTGTCCCATATAAAGTGGAGGAAGATGGGCACGGATGTTAGCCCAGGGCCAGTCTTCCTCAGCAAAAAGAAGAGGAGGATTGGCAGATGTTAGCACAGGGCTGATCTTCCTCACACACACAAAAAAATTATACAAAAGTAAAGAGAATAGTGAAATGAATCACCATCAATTCATCAAATGAATTACTCCTTATTCAGGTTTGGCAGTTATCAACACAGGGCCAATCTTGTTTCGTCTAGACCGCTTCCACTTTCTCTCCCCACTGGCTTATTTTGAAGCAAACCTCAGAAATCATTTCATTCATACATACTTTTCTGACATTTTTAAGGGAAAGATTTGAACATTAAAAATAAAACATTAGTGTACCTGGGGTCAACTAAGCAGAGCCCTCAATTAACTGTCCTCCAATTTTAAGAGAACAAGACAAATCATAAGAAATTATCTGCAATCTCAGAGCTTAAAAGATTCATCTTACAGGCGGGCCCCGTGGCTTAGAGGTTAAGTGTGTGCTCTCCGCTGCTGGCGGCCCGGGTTCAAATCCTGGGCGCACACCTACGCACTGCTTCTCCGGCCATGCTGAGGCCACGTCCCACATACAGCAACTAGAAGGATGTGCAGCTATGACATACAACTATCTCCTGGGGCTTTGGGGGAAAAAATAAATAAATAAATAAAATTAAAAAAAAAAAAAAGGTTCATCTTAGTAGGTTCTAGTCTTAAAACAAATCCAGCATGATCTCCTGAATTTCTATGCTTGAAAAACTCTCAAATGACAAACTGATGTTAATTACACTGAGCTTAATGTATTGCAAGATCTAAATTATCAAAGAAATAGCCAAGATAAAAGATTTTACTTAGGCAAAAAATATACTTTTTTGTGGTAAAGTTTTTTTTTTTTTTTTTTTTTTTTTTTTTTTTTTGTGAGGAGATCAGCCCTGAGCTAACATCCGCCAATCCTCCTCCTTTTTTTTTTGCTGAGGAAGACGGCCCTGGGCTAACATCGGTGCCTATCTTCCTCCACTTTATATGGGACGCCGCCACAGCATGGCTTACCAAGCAGTGCGTCGGTGCGCGCCCGGGATCCGAACCAGCGAACCCCGGGCCGCTGCAGCGGAGTGCGCGCACTTAACCGCTTGCGCCACCGGGCCGGCCCCTGTGGTAAAGTTTTTTAAAAAATATTTTTGTTGAATCTCATTTCACCAGAAAATAATGCTTCATTATTTTTATATATAAAATGACACAGCTAGAGCCCCAAGGTGTTTTCAATTTCATTGAATAATGAGGTAGCATTATATGAGTTGTTAAGAATATTAAACATTACTAGTGTTTACTTCTTTGAATCTAATGAAAATTTTTTGAGCCCTTTCTGTTTCCTTCATGTCCTTTGGGGGCTCTGTTTGAAACTTATGAAGGTGTTTTCTGATACACTTTGCCACTACCCTTGGCCAAGCCACTTATCATCTTTCACCTGCCTTTTATGATAGTCTTCTCACTGATCTCTCTGCATTGGCTCTTGCCTGCCTCTGCCCCAAAGGTCAGAATAATCCTTTTAAAACATG
This sequence comes from Diceros bicornis minor, assembly GCF_020826845.1. Taxonomy (NCBI): domain Eukaryota; kingdom Metazoa; phylum Chordata; class Mammalia; order Perissodactyla; family Rhinocerotidae; genus Diceros; species Diceros bicornis. The sequence goes on along the minus strand of NC_080742.1, from coordinate 15,345,195 downwards.
TCAGATCACATCACTGCTCTGCTCGAAACCCTCTAGTGGCTTCCCATCCCGCTAAGAGACAGCATGCAGTATTCTCAGTGGGAGTGGTATTGCTCACTAGGGTGTGTTTTAGAAATTTGTGGCGAGCCTTTTTGAATGTACCCCATGATTGAGTGGCATTTAGTGTGTGGGGACCTGGGCTGCTAATCCATCCTACAAATTCCCTCTATAAAGAATTGTCTCTCATCCTGCATGACTTGTTTTTTTAAATCAATTTTTGAGGTATAATTTATATAAAATAAAATGAGCCATTTTAAGTGTTCAGTTTGATGAGCTTTGGCAAATGTATACACCCATGTAACCACCACAACAATCAAGATATAAAACATTCTCATCACCCCTCATGTGCCTTCTGCATGACTTTTGAATGCCCTTTGGACATTCTTGAAGGTGAAAAATCTGTTTATAATGATCTGAGCCTAGAACCTAACTCCATTTATATATAAATACAAAATATTTTTTTGCATAGTTTTAATGTACACTTGATTTTCCAGAAATGCAACTATCATGTAAATCGAGGGAAGATGATACTCTGTTCAGAATTTGACCAGAGGTTTGCCATTTTGGAAAATCTTATCAGAGACTGCATCAGCATCACCATTTGTGGCATTTGAGTTTCCAAGAGAACACTCGTCTATCAGTCTGCATTTGTAGCTGTCACATTTGCAGTGATTCTACATGAAGGTGACATATTTCATTATGTCTTTTACAGTGTTCATATCTGAACATTTACATATTGAAATAGATATTATTTTATTTTAAGTAACTTATTTTTCATTTATATTACAGGTTTGGCATCTTGGTTTTTTTGAAGTTAGGTGTGTAGATAGGTTGTATTATTTATGAGGTTAATTTCAGGATAGTAAGGGAAGAGTACAAAATATTTGTTATAAGAACGGAGCATTGGGACTTTCAGATTAGAGAAGCACTGCCTTATATATTCTGATCCTACCCCTTTCCTCCTCTCGATTACTGTCTGATCGAATCTACTATTGACTGTTCTCCTCCGACCTCCCTTACTCTAGCCACACTGGCTATTGGCTTCCCAGCTGTTCCATGAAAGCTCCAGGCATATGCCCCTGTCTGGACCTGTGTCTGCGTTTGCTGTTGGTTTCCTCTGCTGGAATGCTGTCCCACTGGGTATCTACAAGGCTCATTCCCTCCCTTCCTTCAACTTTCTGTGTAAATGCCCCCTTCTCAATGAGGCTTTTCCTGACCCCCACTATTTAAAATTGTACCTCTAACTCCCAGCCCTCCTCATGTTTTTTCCTGCTTTATTTCTCTTCTAGAACTTATTACTCTTTGGACAGACTTTATATTTTACTTATTTATTTTTTGTTGTCTATTGACCTGCCCTCTCCCCTCTCCCCGTCACTACACTAAAATGTAAACTTGCTGAGGACTTCTGCGAAATGTGGGTTGGTACTGGTGAAAATAAAATTGTCTAGTTCCCCAGCAAAGTGACATGTGTTTTGATATGCTACGTAGTCAGCCCTGGGCTCCTTTCTTATCTTTCAGCCTGGTATATTGTACTGGCTTCCCCCATCCTTTAGTCCTATATATAAAGGCAGCAGCATCCCTAGCCTGGTACATTGTACTGGTTTCCCCCATCCCTTAGTCCTGTTTATAAAGGCAACAGCGTCCCTGGAGTTTAGAACAGTGCCCAGCACAGACTAGGTACTCAATACATATTTATTGAATGAATGATGTCTTGAGCATTCCGTGTTTTTTGTGATTTTATCTGAAAGTTTGAAGATTTATATATTTTTACTTTTATATTAAAACAGTTTTCCAGGAAGTAATACAAAGTATATTATGCCGTTTATACTCCCTTATGCTATAGAAGTTGGTTGATTCATACTTGGTTCTTTAAAGGTCCTATTGTATTGTTTTCCTCATTAAGAGGATTGACAGCTATAACCTAGTGTTTTAAATAAGCCATACCCATAGGGCACACTGATGTGTGTTCCTACACATGATGTAATTAACCTGAGTCATAAATTACTTATCAATCATTTGCTCCCAGGTGTCTGACGCAATATATGGTGTCAAAAGAACAAAACTGGGGAAACATTGTTAATACAAATATACCCCATTGATTTGAGCTCCTGCTATTTCCGAAATTGAGTTAATTTGCTTGAACTGAGCTAAAAATTTTAACCCTTGCATAATCCCTGAATAAAAGCAAATCAGTAGTGTGAAGAAGATTACAGAAAGATGATCAACCTATTTAAGAGAACAACCTACTTGTAAGTAATTATTTGAAGTAATCATTCATTTATTCATTCAGCCAGTGTTTATTAAGCAGCTATATGCACAAAGCATGGGTCTGGAAATATAAGGACAAATAAGGCAGAGTCCAGCCTTTAAGGAACTTACCATCTAATAGATGGGATTACAAGCAAGCAAACAAATAGGTACATGGTCACCAAGATAGCAGTCTTTTGGAAGACAGAAAGGGATAGAGGTGGAGTGCAATGGTCATATGTACCTGCAGAATTGGGAATGAAGCAGAAAAGTCTTCAAAAAGAAAGTCACACTTGAACTGAATCTCCAGAGTTAAGAACGTGGTTGTGTGGGCTGAATGGGTGAGATGAGGATATTTTAGGCATAAAGAGCAGCATGATCCAGGCGTTTGAAAATAAGCCACCTGGTCAGCAGAACTGTTTGGAGCACAGACTGCTACTGTGGGAGTGAAGTGAGATAAGGCTGGAGTGGTGGTCAGGGGTCAGGACATGGATGACCTGGTACCATGGACTAAAGGAATTTGAACTTTATCCTGTAGGCAGTGGAGAGCCAATTAAGTCCTTTAGGCAGAATAATAACATCAGTTTACTTCACTGGTGTATCAGCAGTGGATTAGACCAGTGGAGCTAGAGGTGGTTAAACTGTTACAGTAGTCCAGATGAGCAATGGTTGAGATTCTGAGGTAAGAATGTAGCAGTTGAGAGGAAGAGGAGGGAGACAGACTAGAGAAATGCTGGAATCTACAGGACTTGCTGATTGATTATAGTGGAAGTATGGGGAGAGGGAGGAGTTAGGACAAGAGTCATAATCTCAGTTGCCTCAAGAGCCAGATAGGAGAAACAAATGCATGAAAGGAGCCTCAGCATTCAGGGTGGCCCTTAAGAACACTACGTGAACCAAGAGCTTATCTGAGTGTGAATGGGACATCTGCTACTCAGCTCTAGCCAGTTGTTCCATGTAGGTAGGGCCTGATGTTGCCTCATCTTCCGATTTTTAAAGAGAAGCATAAATCTCTATTTTTATGTGAAATCTCCCAAATCTTAACATCTTAAAGTTCTGTCTGAACCAAATAAAAACAAGGTCAGTAAATAAGCAGATAGGAAATAAGCAGATGGGTTTCAGCCTCTGTTCTAGGATGACGTCTGTTTTCTATTTTGAATGATTGGAAGTATGGTGCTACTCACTAAGATAGGAAATAGAGGAGGAGAAGCAGGCGGGGAGGTGATGTGGAGAAGACTAATGAGTAAACGTTGAACACGTTGAGTTTGAGGTACCTTAATTAAAAGGAAGCCACAAATGCAAGTCTGGAACACAAGAGAAAAGTTGGAACTGGAACTCCAGGAGCACAGGAATTCTCCTGCTGCTTCATGAGACACTTGGAGTGTGGAAATTATTGTGGGGTTGTCTATGGCCCTGTTTACCCCAATACACCATGTAATTATTCCTTCGCTGGGATTGTACCTTCGTAGTCTCTCTGCTCAGGAAGAAAGGCCTAAGTTCCCTCTTTTCCTAGAAACGACCTAATTACGGACCTCCCCATCCCTCATCCCCAGCCTGGGAGTATTTTGTTTCTGTCTTGGGAAATCCTTCTCCACCTTTATGGCCATAATATTTTGTTCTTCAATCTTCTTGCCATCTCCAGGACTTTTAGAGATAAAAGTCAGAAAACTTGCAAGCCTATCTGCTTTTTACCATCTTATAATCCCTTGTCTGAAACAGTGGACACACAGCTATCTCATTGAATTTTGGGTGGTGGAAAAGGGAGGAGGAAAATGGAAGGAAGAAAAATCACAGATAAATATCTCAAAATACTATTCTACTACAATTATCAATATGTGTTGAGTGCTTACTATGATCCAGCATTATACTGAATGCTTTAAATATTTTATCTCACTGAATCCTTACAATAACTTATGAAGTAAGTACTATTATGCTCATTCTACAAACAAGGAGTTCAGGTTTAGAGAGATTAACTTGCTTGAGGTCTGAAAGCTTGTAGGTGGCAAAGCTGGGACTCTGCCAGGAGTGTGTCTGACTGGGAAGCCCAGACTTTTGACCATTACCATGCAGTTTCTTTCCATGTGCTTGGGGATGGGAGAGGGTGGATCTAACGATGCTCTCTTTTGGCTTCATTTGTTCACATAAATGAGTATCCCAATCGTAGCTAAGATTTGTCTGTTCATTAAAACATTTCTGACAGTAGCTTCCACTTGGCAACATTTTGTATGCAGGCAGACCTGTTCTGTGCACTTGAAAATTTAAAAACAGCATCCCTAAAATACTGTCTAAATCATACATTTCATTTACTTAAGCAGGCCATCCATCCATCCAGCACATGTTTTTCAAGTGTCTGTGCTGTTGGCAGTGTGTGTGATGCTGGGTATACCAAGATAAATTAAATACTCACCATGAGCTCTGTGTGTATTTGGATGGTACAGACATAAAAAGTAATAATTATAGCAGTGAGATAAGCTCTGTATCTAAATAGCATGTGAACTGTGGGTTTTGGAATGCAGAAGAGAAATACTAATCTTAGCTTAGGTATATCAGGGAAAAATTCACAGAGGTAACATTTCAGCCTTCAAGGATGAGTAGGAATTCACCATAGGACACTCTGGACAGAGGAAGTGACATGGGCAAAGGTGCTTGCCAGTTTTGGAAAGCTCCACATGGCTGAGAATAATTGAAGAGCAGGATGGATGCTTGTAGGGACCAGATAACAAAGAGGTTTGTTACACCATGCTAACAAGTTAAGAGGATTAAAGCTCTCACCCCACAGGTGGAATCTTACCCACAGATATGCTTTGTTAGGCGTAGTTTATTTTTAAGTGAATTTGAATGCCTTTAAGCAGACATATATCCTCCAGTCTCCTGTCTCCTCAGGCTGCCTCTCCATATTATATTTGACCCGAGTAATCACATATTTAGGTTTCCTATCTATCCTTGCAGACATTTGAGTTTACTTCTGCTACAGCAGTGGGGAGTCACTGAAGAATATTTTAAAGCAGAAATAACATGAATGCATTTGCTGTTTTAGAAAAGACCATTCTCGCTTACTGTGGAGGATGACTGGTGAGGCCACATGGGAAGAGTGACAAGCAGAACAAGATTAAGAGACTTATTGGAGGGCCGGCCCCGTGGCTTAGCAGTTAAGTGAGTGCGCTCCGCTGCTGGCAGCCCAGGTTCGGATCCCGGGCGCGCACTGATGCACTGCTTCTCCGGCCATGCTGAGGCCGCGTCCCACATACAGCAACTAGAAGGATGTTCAGCGATGACATACAACTATCTACTGGGGCTTTGGGGGAAATAAATAAATAAATAAAATTAAAAAAAAAAATAGAGACTTATTGGATGAGGAAGCTGTGGGAGAGGGAAGAGTCATGCTTCCCAGGTTCCCATTCGATGAATGGTGGTGCCATTTACCCAAAGTGGAGAAAACAGAAGGTTTTACTCTGTTATATAAAGTTGCTAAATTCCTTGAGAAAGATTGTGGCAAGCTCACTAGAGTCCATTTAATGGCTACCAGGAGTACCTAGATGAAGTTCACCAGGAGATTTCAGAAGTGACTTAAATGTGCCCATAAATATCATGACATATTTATGTAGGCCATGTTGGAATGTACTGATGGTAAGAATGAGACATAATGTTTAAAATGGGAGCTGTTCTGGAAAATCTGGGGCATATGGTCACTGGATATAAAAATTACCTTGTTGTCTCACCTGGGCTTCCTTTAATCAAAGTTCTCTCTCAATGAAAATACTATCATTAGAATGTACATGTTTAAATGAACATGTCTCAAGTACAGCTAGTCAATCTGTAGATATTTCCTTATTCTCATCTTAAATAATAATTTAAAACTCCTCCCTACCATACTTTACCCAGGGATATTAATGGGAAGTCCCATCAGCTGACTTGAGTTTCCTCTTTTTCCCCAGCTAACGCTCACTGGAGGCGTTAATGGGAAATATAATGTCTGAAGGACAGGAAGCAGGAAGGACATAGAAGATCTTCAAACTGGATACTCAGGTACTGAATAATCTTAAATCCCCAAAATCTGTTTTGCAATCTGTAAAGTATATAGCACACTCAAGATGCAAAGTAAATATAAGAAGGAAAACCACGTTGTAGTAATGTCTCCCTGTTACTCCATACATATTAGTATATTATAATTTTTATAACTATTATTAAACCTGATTTTACACTAGAAAGCATTATGTCACAAACTATCTCAAAACTTTAGAAACAGAATTAGCCTACCAAAAATATTGACTGAGATACTACATAGAATGCATAAATGTATAAGACATGATTCCTTCCAGAAGTTTAATATTTAATAGAGGAAATAAGACACATTCATGAAAAAGATAATAACATAAGCTACTATATGGTGTCAAACAAATAGTTCTAATGACCAGTACACACTTGTACGAATAGTATAACAAATAATACAAATGATAACAAAGTAATATATTTTTTCAAGCAAAGGGGCCAAAACTGTATTCGTTAGTAAAATGGACTTAAGCTATTTACAATGAATACATGATAATACTCAGAAATGTTTTAGAGCTAGTCAGTACAATAATATGCTCATGATATTTAGAGTAATGACAATGAAAGATAATCTCATTTTTAAAATAAATATTATATTATTAAATTCTAGGTTAAAAGTAATCAATTCTTAAGAAAGTCAAATATTGTTCACATTAAAGTCTTTTATAAATTATGGAGGATATATTTTAAAGATATAAAATAAATCATTGTTTTAGCATTATAGCTTTTACAATAACGTATTTTTTCTTATTCCAAAAGTAATACATGTACAAGCAGAAAATTTAGAAAAAAAAATATGCAAAAAATAGTAGTGAGTTTAAATATTATACAGTAAATATTTTGACTAGTAATGGTAGGCTAGGTTATTTGGACCAATCTTCTTGCTAAAAATAACTAAAAATGATAGAAAAAATATAAAGAAATAGTTTAAAACATTGAAGATATGGGAAAACTGGAACCCAGAGAGGTTAGTGAACACAGAAGCCATTTGCTAAAAATATTTGCTGATCCCTAGGGAATTTCAACTTTCATTTTGATAGCCTTGTGAGGCCAAGGGCACAGAAATCAAAGCACTTGGCCCACACAGCAAGGAGTTCAATAGGCAATATGGACTCACGCAGTAAGTTGAAACTCCAGAAGAATACACCTTTGTGGTAAAGGTAAACGAGATAAACCAGGGCTCAGTACACCAGCTTGGGAAACACAAGTGATAGTATTTCAACTTAACAACAATACACATGTATAGTGTTCTTCCATTTGTACAAATATAATTAGTTCTGGCACTTAAATCAGTTCTCTGACATGTCAGTCTATCCAGCTTAAGAAATTAAAAACAACCTTAAACAAATACACTAAAAAGCTAACTAACCATTAGATCCCTGTATCAGTTAGGAATAACTTCAGCTATGAGTGAAAGACCCCAAATAACAATGGCTTAAACAAGGTAGTCTTTTGTTTCTCTCTCATATAAAAGTCTGTAGCTAAGGTGGTCCGGGACCGTTATAGCTTCTATTCTGGAGATGACCTCATGTTCCAGCTGGACTACTCCAGCCCTCACAACCACATTCCAGTTCATCTGGTGGAGGAAAAGAAGAATCGGGGCAAAGGATACATGCCAGCTATCTTTTAAAGAAAGTTTCAGTGCCATACTTTGCTTACCTTTAAGAAAGAGAAAAACAGCCCCTGACATCCGAGAGCTGCCCTGGCACTCACAGCTCGGCCTTGGTGTTCTTCTGTTTACGCACATGCAATTTCAAAGAACACCAACATCAGGCAAGGCCATAAAAACAAAACTACTCCATAATTATGCCTGAACACAGATGAAAATATGAACCTGGTCCAAACTGCAAAGTGACCAAACACCTCCATATTCTGCCTAATATGAGTGACTGCTGCTTTGTTATCAATTACAGCTGTAGCTGTGTTTCATTCCTCCTGATAATATTTTAAGATACCCAGTACTAGACTTGCCCCTGCTTCCCGACAGCATCCAATCCAGACTGAAGCACTGCTTCCTTCAGCCCTCCCTAAAATTGCCTATCATAAGCCAAATCCTATAGCAAAGCCTTTCTAACACCCTCTTACTGAGACACCCATGGTTCCCCATGGTGTGCATTCTCCCTCACTGCAATGAGCAGTAAACCCAACTTGTTCAACCACTGGCTTATTCCTATGGTCTTTGGATGGAGGGCATGGACTCCTATCTTTGGTGATAAATTAGGTGTAGGACCACACTCAGTTGGGGGAGTTGGTGAGAAATGTATTCTTTTCTTTGGACCATGATTTGCTCAGTGAAAATTGGGTTTTCTATTGTCATAGAAGGGAGGGAAAATAGGTATAGAGACCAGCTAACCATCTCTTCCACAGTCTCCAAACTTAAGAAAGCTTAGAGGCTTTTTAAATGTCACTACCCAAAATAAATGTGTGCTAAGCAAGAAGATGACTTTGGAAAATAAATAAATAAGCCGTGTAATTAGCGTGAGTCAAAGAAGCCAAGTTGTAGGCTCAATCTGTCTTTCAAAGAAAAGGAAAGATGTCTCAGGTAAGAAAAGCATAGACTCCACAAAGGAGGGCAGGCCAGGTACAAAATAGAAATCAGTTGGACCAAAACTAAATTCAAAGAACATACCGCAGAGTAAGACATACCTTGTAAGCTCCATTCTAACAAGAGAAAAACAAACAAACAAGAAATTATGATTGTTGATGATAAATGTTGGATACTGCTAACTCCAAGGTATATAGAAGCCAAAATGGAGAGAGGGATTGGTTCTGTCTGGGAAATAGGAGAAATTTCAGTGCCAGCCTCACATAGGAGGTAATATTTTAGCTGTGTTTGTTTTGAAGGATGGGTAGGAATCTGCTAACATAATACAAGTGTTAGGGAAACAATAATAAATGAATAGATTTTTCTGCATTGGCTATAATAAAGGTCATTATTTGTTGGGGAAAGAAAACATGCTGCCAGTATGCTGAGGTTTTAAAATTAGAGTGAGGAAGACAGTCGGTACTAGTGTTGTCACAATTTTCCTGTTGAGAAGTTACTTTTAACGTCCTTTGGCCAGCTCTTTGTGTTTCTATTTGCTACAGGTAAGCTTATTAGATTTAACAAAAAAAAGGCAAAACAAATATCCCTGGGTTCATTGCTTAAACAAAAAAAAAGTCATTGTAATAAACTTAGCTTCACGGATGTTTCTTCAAAGACGCTTGTTCAAGTCCCTTTAAAGAAAGGATCCCATGGCCTAATGAAGTATCCCTTACCTTCTGATTTCTTTCAGACCAGAGTGAGGCAGGAGTAATAATGAAGTAGGGAGAGAATGTTGTCCCTTGTACGATGTTGGTCTACCGCTAAATGCAATGTTAGATGATTGATTTCTGTAGCTTTATGAATAATAATAGTAGTTGACATGTTTTATCCTTTATATACATTATTTCATTTGAGCCTCCAAACAGCTCTATGAATTAGTTATCATTCATTTGGATTTTACAGATGCCCAAAGTTACGCAGCATATAAGTGGCAGAGTTGACATTTGAACACAAGCATTTAAATTTTAGAATCTGAACTCTTAACCACAAGTCTATGATGCCTCCATTTATAACATATAATTAATAATATACCAGTATATTATTTGAAAATAAGTGAAGAGTTAAGTAAATATGGTGTTTGAGGGCAGTAAAAAGACAGAAATCAACTGTTTTGAGCAACCACTATATGCCACTGTACTGTGTGCTTTATTTGTATTATCTCACTTAATCCTCACATCACCTGCTATGAAGTAGATACTATTTTTTATTCTCATTTTATACACGAGGAAACCGATGTTCAAAGAGCTTAGGTAACTTACACAAGGTAACCTCAGGTCTATCTGACAGTAAATTTCATGCTCTTAATCATGTGAGGTGTTGCCTGTATATTCATAGTTATGTTTCAACACTTCAACACTATGAAAGATGTTTGCTATTTTTGGTAAAAATGTTCTGGGTGAGGTTAACTTTTAGTTTTCTACATTTTTTGTTTTATTCAAAACATATTTTTAGTTGCTGATCAGGTTATTAAATTGCCCACGGGTGTCACTTAGAGGATGGAGAATAATTTTAGTATTGGAATGAAAAATAATAAAAACAATTATTATATTTGCTTTAAAATTATCACATACTATAAGATATTGTAAAGCTAAATGTAAAAGATTTTTTAATTATATGCTTCTTTTGGATGGGTCACTATATTGTTCCTTTCTGTTAATGAAGATATAAAACTCATAGTGTTTTAAAAATCCAGAATTTATCATCTAAATCGCATTCACAAGTCACAATTGATAACCATGACCTACTAGTTAGTGTTTTCCTCATCTGAATTTTGAATGTCACAAAACACCAGAATTATAGAATCTGAAAGCTGGACCAGACTTTTCAACTATGTAGTCCAACCTCCTCATTTTACAGATGAGGAAACTGAGGTCTCTAGAGGTTAAAACAGTTTGCCCAATGTGACAAAACAGGTTGTGCCAAGGAATAGCTAGAGGCCTCTCTACTGCCTGCCCTCATTGCCAGCCACCTTAAATAAACATACTGTCTAGGGCCGGCCCGGCGGTGCAAGTGGTTAAGAGCACGCGCTCCACTGCGGCAGCCCGGGGTTCGCCGGTTCAGATCCAGGACGCGCACTGACACACTGCTTGGCAAGCCATGCTGTGGCTGCATCCCATATAAAGTGGAGGAAGATGGGCATGGATGTTAGCCCAGGGCCAGTCTTCCTCAGCAAAAAAAAAAAAAAAAAAAAGAGGAGGATTGGCAGATGCTGGTACAGGGCTGATCTCCTCACACACACACACAAAAACATACTATCTAAATAGAAATATGCTTGCTTTGTTATAAAACTCAAAGACCCTAAAATCTATTAGAATTCCCCCAAAACACCTCTAATTTACTTAGGTAAAAACAGTGTGTTTGCTGTGCAATCATAGAGTCAAATTGCTGCCTTCATGCCTCTCTCTTCTGTGTAAGTTCTGGAGTCATCACTATGTTACAGCCACAGTTCCTCTCACGTCAAGTGCAATTTCTTTTCTTACACTGTTGTTACTGAGTTGACTCATGGCATATTTACCATAATACTTGTATATTTTGCTTACTCTGGCCAGGATGTGTTAAGTGCTTTATGTCTGTTGACTTATTTGATCTTCCCAGGGACCCTACGAGATAGGTACTACTATCATCATCCCCATTTTATAGATGATAAGACTGAGGCACAGAGAAGTCAGGGTCATACAGGTTGTAAGTGGCAAAGCTGGTAATTCAAACGCAGGCAGTCTGGGTCCACATACATTGCTCTTAACCACTTTATAAATACCTCTTAACAGTGTAACATTCATAGGTCTTTCTAGAAAATTTTTAAACATCTATCTTTAGAATTTCTTGCATTATATATATCTCCTTGATTTATAATTAACTCTTTTGTTTTAGGCAAAAAGAGTTCTTCTTTATTAGAGCTTTTAGTCCCCTTGGATTATGCCAGTGGTCATTCACTTTCTGCATAAATTTTCAAATAACAAAATAACTAAAGTAAAATACACTCATTTTAAAATAATTTAAACAATGTAAAATACATAGAGTGAAAATCTCTCTTAACTCCCCCTCCAATTCTGCTCTAATTTGATTTTTCTAGGTACTTTTCAATCTATTTTCAAAGATACATTTATAAATGTTATATATATGTGTATATATCTATACATGCACACGTGTATAGATATATATATATACACACACATATGTGTGCATATAAATATATGAAACTCATAGGGTTTTAAACTTTTTCAATATATATAAATTTATGTCTTTAAAATTTTTAAATTTAATCAATGTAATACCTGCATGTCACTTTTAAATAAATCAGTGGAGTTTTTAAAATAATTACCTCCAAAATCACTCAACATGCTTATAATGCTGTTTCTTTATTTATCAGTTTAAGACTTTGTATAGTTATCTAGTGCTATGTGACAAATTACCCAAAAACTTAATGCCTTAAAACAACAAACATTTATTATCTCACAGTTTTTGTGGGTTAGGACTTGGGAGTGGCTTACCTGCGTGATTCTGGATCAGGGTCTCATGAGGTTGCAGATAAGCTCTCAGCCTGGCCTGCAGTCAGTCACCCAAAAGCTTGACTGGGGGTGGAGGACCCAAGATGGTTCATAAATTGCTACATCAGTTACCTCTTTTCCATCTTCTTTAGAAATCTGTTAAAATGTCTTGCCTGTTCTTCTGTTGTCTTTGTCATTGTGAGTTTATATGGTGTTTTGTTCCTCTGCTATCATTTAAATGAGATTTTAATGATTTTAGATTTAGAGATTTTAGATTTCAATTCATTATCTTTTAACTGGAAAACTACCTTATGCCATTTAAAGGCTGCACAGTATTTCACAATGTGGACGTACCATAGCTTATTTAACCACACTCCTATTGAAAGAGATTTAGATCTTTTTTTGATGAATATCCTTATTTACAGATCTTTGAATAAATGTAAAAATGTTTCTATAGGATAAATTTCTACATTTTGTTATGTTAAAGGATATATGTGTGTCTTTTTTAATTTTAAAAGATACCAGTAAATTGCCTTCCACAAAGCAGTACCAATTTATTCTGAAATTCACTTTGATCATGGTTGTTCATGCATAAACGTTCAGACATTCCAGGACTAAGCCAGAATTCCTCCATGTTATATCCTGTTCATGAAAAAGTGGGAGGAAAAGAATGTATAAGCTGTTTCCACAGCATAGTGACAATTCCATCTTTAGCCTATAAACAGGAAGTGGAACCCAGATAAAAACATGACTTCCTCCATTTGCAATGAGAAAAATATAACAAACACCTTCCTCCCACCCCTACCCCTTCCCCCCAAAATCAAGCAACTAAATAAACAGGCTGCCACCTATAGATAGCCACATTCACAAGTAAAATTGAAGTTGACATTTTAACCAAATGAAAGCCAGCCCTCAACTAAAACGGAATCACTGTATACAAAGACATATGCCACCGACATCACCTCAATTTATGCAATAACTGCCTGAGTAGTTGTGTGTAAAATAAGTGTTTAAATGGAACAATACATTACATTTACAAAGAGAGCTCAACTCTTAAATGAACTTGAAGGCAAATCAATCTTTCATTCTGTAAACATCTGTTTTCTTGTATGAATTCTGTATATGATCCCATAATTAGAAAAATCGGAGCCTTTATTTAAAAATTAGCCAATTTGCTTTAAACAACATTTTAAGAAACTGTTGTTTTTCTGTTCTTGCTCACTGGCAACAATTGTTAGAGATACCTGTCCTGGCCCATTTAGGAGCCCTCTACAGTATTCCTGGTACTGGTACAGTCAACGGCTTCACAAAAATCTACTTTCTTTTTTTTTTTTTTTTTTTTTGTGAGGAGGACCAGCCCTGAGCTAACATCCAATGCCAATCCTCCTCTTTTTTGCTGAGGAAGACTGGCCCTGGGCTAACATCCATGCCCATCTTCCTCTACTTTATATGGGACGCCGCCACAGCATGGCCTAACAAGCCGTGCGTCGGTGCGCACCCGGGATCCGAACCGGCGAACCCCGGGCCGCCGCAGTGGAATGTGCGCACTTAACCGCCTGCGCCACCGGGCTGGCCCCCACAAAAATCTACTTTCTGACGAAGACGAGGATTTTTCTCTTAGTTTCTGTAGCACTATCCTTATCGCTATGTCTGTTAGCTTTTTGTGTCTCTAGGCAGGATTTTCCTATCTCTGATAGTGAACTAACTTGTGGTCAGTTCTCTGAAGGTAAAAGTCAAAATGTCTCCAAATGCCATTGTTTTTATAATATTACAAGATTGTAAGTTCTTAGAAGGTAGGGAATCTTCTGCTTTGTTCCGTGATTCCTCATTATCAGCTAGTTTTCTCTGAAATTTCTCAGGAATATGAATTGAGTAAGACAAAACTGAGCTGGCACTTATTCAGAATTTGAATGCCATGGGAAGATGAATTAGTTTCACAAGGTAATGATCTCAGTAGCTTGCTCACATTGCATGTAGGTTGTGGGTCAGATGCAGCTCTATCAGCCTTCAGGCAGCCTTCACTTGTCTCGTCATTTCAGGACCTAGGCTGAAGGAGCATTCCCTCTCTGGGACATTCGCTTTTCATGGCAGAAATAAGATGGCTGGTGGAAACTCGTAATGTCTTTTAAGGCTTCTGCTCAGATGTTATGTATAGTATATCTGCTCACATTCCATCGGCCAAACCCGACATCTGTGGGTGGGATACATATGCCTCTTTCAGGAAGCATGTATTTGGGGATACTTGCTGCAGTCTACTGCAAAATGTGACTGTTTTTTATGATGTGGGTGTGATAAGGAGATGAGAAGAAAGGAAGTGCTACAATTGAGGACATATTTTTCTGATAGGATAGTAAAGGGGCTTAAAAATGATTAGATATCTGTGCAGAAGAGTAGAGGCTTTACGTGTATTGACATCATGAAAGAAAGAGCCAAGTTACAGTGGAGCGAGTCTGCTGTGAAATCGCGTGCTGGGCTGCTGATGGACGACAGGTTTCTCTGGGGGTGATAAAAATGTTCTAAAATTAGAGAGTGGTGATACTTGCACAAGTCTGTGAAAATACTAAAGGCCACTAAAGGGTATACTTTAAAGGGCGTGTTTATGGTATGTGAATTATATTTCAATAAAACTGTGATAAAAACCAATTGCATGCTGGAACTATAAACTGGTGCCTTCTATAATTTGAGAAACTTTATGTTTTTCTTGGGTAATGTTAAAAAATATATTCAGAGAAGTGTTAGGTCAATTTTTAAAACTCAATTTTACCACCTTTTAACTAAATTTAATAGTACCTATGAAGTTGGTGAGCTTTTTATTATGGAAAATTTCAGACATATATAATAACAGAACAGTATTATAAAGTCCGTGTACCCATCACCCAGCTTCAACAATTATCAATTGACCAATTTTGTTTTCTGCTATACGTCAGATTATTTCTAAGTATCACATTTTATCTGTAAATATTTAATACATCTATCTAAAAGGTAAGGACTCCACCATTTAAACATAATCACAAAATCATTATTGCAGATCTAAAAAAACAACAGTAACTTTTTAGTATCATCAAATATCCAGTCAGTCCTATAAATAATATTTTTGTGAAATCTTTTTTTTATTGCTTAAAAGAAAATCTGGTACTGTGAATCATTATAAAAGAATTACAGTATTTAGAGCAAGAAAATAACATTCTTAAAACATACATCTGAACTATTTCCCATAAAATACTAAGTATTTGAAAGGGAACTTCTTTTGCTGCCTTGATGATATGTCTGCACCCTGATATTTAAATATATGTGTGAGTGTATGTGTGTGAATGTATATGTGTGTCTGCAGGTGGTTACCTTTGAGAAAAGGGATTGGAGACGAGGGGGGAGATTTTACTATTCTCTGTACTTTTTGAATTTTCTAACCACGCTATGTATTTTCTTTAAAAATTAATATCAAAAGGAGTTCTCTAGGTATTCCATTTCTGCTGTCTTCTTTTTGTTTTCCTCTATTAAAATATAGTAAGTGTTACTTTTTAAATAAAGCAGGAGAAAGGCTGAGGCAAAGGACAAGAGTAAGTATAAGGTGCAGCCAAGAGTGCACATATACCGTTGAGCCCTACATAGTTGCTAAGAATGGGTTGCAAATTTATCTTTAGAGTTTCTAGCAATCAATAAGAAGAGAATAAGCTGGTGAGATACATGAGACATCATATGTCTGAGAAGAAAGCAGTTGCTTTTGACAGTTTGTCCAATTGTTTAGGACAAGCATAACTAGTCCTCTTAGTACAGCCAGAAGAAAATCTCTTCTAATGGTCCTCACAGAAGATTCTGCTTTGTAAAGAACATGTAATCCAGGGCTGGCCCCTGGCTTAGCGGTTAAGCGCGCGCGTTCCGCTGCTGGCGGCCCGGGTTCGGATCCCGGGTGTGCACTGACGTACCGCTTGTCCGGCCATGCTGAGGCCGCGTCCCACATACAGCAACTAGAAGGATGTGCAACTATGACATACAACTATCTGCTGGGGCTTTGAGGAAAAAAAAAAAAAGAACATACAATCCATACTCTTACTATAGCTGAAAACAGTTTCTAAGGCTATTTTATAGCATCCCTAAATATAGGCTGATGACAGCCACCAAATGAAAATCAGTAAAAGCAATACTGACACTAGAATGGGGGTAGCATGGGCCGGTGCCGTGGCTTAGCGGTTAAGTGCGCACTCCGCTACTGGTGGCCCAGGTTCAGATCCTGGGTGCGCGCTGACGCACCGCTTCTCCGGCCATGCTGAGGCTGCGTCCCACATACAGCAACTAGAAGGATGTGCAACTATGACATACATACAACTATCCACTGGGGTTTTGGGGAAAAAAAAAGGAGGAGGATTGGCAACAGATGTTAGCTCACAGCCGGTCTTCTTCAGCAAGAAAAAAAAGAGGACAGTTAGCACGGATGTTAGCTCAAGGCTGATCTTCCTCAGGAAAAAAAAAAAAAAAAGAATGGGGGTAGCATGATGCGATCCCGGTATTCGGTTCTCTGAAGGTCTCGCTGATTTTAGAATATTTATAGGTGTTGCAAATGCAGATATGTGTGGACTGTGACCACGTGGAGAGCCCCTGCTCTCACTGAAGAGAGCAGCTGCCATGTCTCACTGTGGGGACACCGGTACAGTGTTGGCAGACCTTCTGTATTTGACATCTCACAATTTTTCAATGGTGGTTCAAATTTTAAAAATTCAACGTGGGCCAAACAAAGTATTTCTGTGGGCTAAATCAGTCTTAGTCTGTGTCTGCTTATCTGGAGGGATAGATTGATTTCATATTCTTCAGACGATCTCCTATGAACGTGCTTCTCTCAGCACATTTATTTGCTCGAGTTGTTTTCTAGGTCGGAGGTATGAGTGACTTCCTCTTGCAAGAATAGAGTTGCTTAAATCACATGAGTTCCTGAATAGAAGGCCAGAAAGGAAGAGAAGGTAATTTATTCCTTCTCAATTTTCATTAAATGATCAAATGATCAGCAGAATATTAATTTTAGAGCTGGCCTTCTTCCATGGTACACTTGGAACTAACCCAGAAGAGGCCTAGCTTCTTGAACAGAGGCCAAAAGTGACCTGGTGGCAGCACCCAGAGAGCACTTCCTCCTCATTTTTGTTCTCACATTTATACTTCCCACCACCGATGTTAATGCGTGATGTTCTCTTACTCATATTAGCCAATTCAGAGTGCCTAAATGAGGTGAGTGGAAGAAGGTTTGACCCCTAATTTTATTAGAAGCGAGGAGTACTGTTGAAATGTCTGCGTGTGGAAATGTGGGTGTCCTGTTTCTTACACCGTGGCTTCCACAGCTAAGCCCTTCTGATGCATGCATATCACTAAGGCTGAGTCGGGGAGAATGCTCTTAGTACAGTGATCTTCCTTAGGGTCTTCTCAAGGACAAGTATAAAATTTACATAGCTCCTGGACTGACAAGATTCATATTTCAAGATGACTTCATTTATTCAGCTAATCAGAGTCAAAGGGGATAAAAACTTCAGAGACCGCACCCAGAAACATGTCAGACTTGTTTCTTCTTGGCCTATAAATTCAGGGAACAATTGAGATTTTTTTAAACTTAGGTATAAAGCCACATGGTTTATAGTATTAATTACAGGAATTTTTCAGAATATTTGTAGTACATGGCATTGTAATAATAGTGTACATATTTCTGTTTGGAGCTGTGTGACATGTTTGGAGGTTACAACCATATACGCTGCCGCTACAGTATGTCAGCAGATTATATTTGAATAAACACACATCCCTAGCATTTGCCTCTTGTGATGGAGTATTGTTTGTCAAGAGTCAAATTTAAGCTTTAACATTATGTACCCAGACATAATGTTAGCTTTAATTACAATAATTGCTAAATTAAAAAAAAATTTATATTAAGTTTGACAACATGTAATAATCTCTAAAAAAGATTGAAGTAGCTTATAATGAAGTACAGAGGCATTTTTTAAATAAAACACAGGATGAAAAGAACAAAAGCCAGTTAATGAACAAGGTGGTGGAAGTGGAAGGTGTAGGTGTAAGATGCTGAATAATTAATCTAAAAACTTAAGAATGACTAGATATTAAAATTGAGTAGAAAACTTAACTCTAGACTTTTTGGTAAAAAGGGAGATATAAGTCGCGTAGTTCTTACTAGCCACTAAAATGAAGCATACTAATTGATCCAAAAAAACAAATATCGCCTAACATTGAACTCAAGGAAAAGTTTACCACTCAGATCTTGTTGTGAAGGACATTGAACAAACAAAAGTGTCATCAAACTGAAATTTCATGAAAGATGCCAAGATATTGCTCACATTGTCATTTCAACATAGGCTTTTGGCAGAAGTCCAAGAACATAACGTTTAATAGATTTCTATGAAAGCTGAAGAACTGTAGATTAATTTTGTAATTTTAGGGTGATGGTGACATACATGAGGATAGACTCAATAATTGCTATGCCTCTTAGAGTGTCCACTTAGTAAACAATGAAAGAAAGGTTGAAGACACATTTTAAGACTCACAGACAATCTGAGATCTTTTGTTTTCATTAACTCAACAGGTAGTTATTGATGTCATGACATATATCCTTGTTCTGTATGTACCCTAGAATTTTCGTGAATGGCTCATCTTTAGATGGACATAAGGACATAAATACTTGTCCTTAAGTATTTATATATGATGTGTACATCTCCTTGGTTCTAAGGAAAAATTATACTTACTGTCAGTTCACTCTCTGAGATGTATACATATTGAATTCTATATTCAACTACTGTTTTCATGAGAAAACAGTTTTCTGTTCATTGAGGCTCTCTTATGAGAGACATGATGCAGCACTGGTAGGTGTTTTTATAGGTATTATATGTTCTTCAGCACTGTCCATGGTATTTCATACATGAGGAAACAGACTTGGGTTAAGTATCTTAACTGAGAAAGTACACCAAGAGAAGGTTGTAATGAGAGCAGTAACATGAGGAAACCTGTTGCTTACAAAGGGGGCTGGGTAAACTGCCCAGGGCCCCACACTGAGGAGGCGGCAGAGCCAGGGTCTGACTCCACATGCACAAGCAGCCTGTCAGCTTGGAGGGACCACAGGAACATATCATTTTAGACTTGAAAGAGACTTCACAGGTCATCTAGTTAATTCAGTGTCTTCTAGCACACTGATTTTACATATGAGGAAATGGAGGTACAATAATATTAATGTCCTTTCAGATGAGGATAAGGTGTGAAATTATTGGATCAATTTAATTCTTTGCCTAGTAAATCATACACACTCACATTTTAATAAGTAAACAAGAGGACACTGTGATAATAATTGTTAACTTTTTGTGGAGAGAAGGCAGTGGGATAATCATCAGTGACTAAATGAACAAAATCTAGGTGCCTGAGCTTTCCCGTTCCCCCCAGCCCTGGTTTTCCTCTCCTAGGCTCATAAACTTGGTGAGGGCAACATGGGAGTTTAGAAAAATCCTCAGAGCATATTTTAGGTTTATGAAGTTCACCCAAACTAGCCTACCCTTTACCAATTTCCAGTTGGAAGTACTTCTGTTTTCTAAAACAATTAGGGGAGGTGGCCTATTAAAAATAATGAGTAATTCTGAAAACCTGAACTGTAAGGTTCTCCAGATGGTCTGTTTACTAGATCTCTTGCAGAATAAAAAATTTTTTGTAATGTGATTAGGGTCCATTTTTGCTTTGACAGAAATAAATACTTTACTTATGGCATTTAATTTTTAAAAAGACAACAATTCCTTTGCCTCTCATTAAAAGCAAAGCTTGTCCTTCCTTGCTATTACCCAGTCATGTCCAGTCAGGGCTGTGTGGTCCACAGAGCTTCTTTCCATTAGAGAACTTTTCCACAAACTCCCTCTCTGAGTATCTGGTTCCAGTCCTTCCTCGTCCTTATAGTCAGGAAGTTCATCTTTGCATCTACCATAGGCGATTCCTACTGCATTTTCTCTGGCTTTTCCTGCTGCACTGACTGGGACAAGCTGAACAGAAACTCACTCACCAGGGAGCCTTCCCAAAATCTCAGGCAGATAATGCTCAGTGGAGTGGTCACTGCCATGTGAGGTGCAGAAGAAATTGTAATGTGCCCACCACGCCCTTTAAGTAACAGTAATCCCACTCTGATGCCCAACTCAAACTGGCTGTCCCATGAAATCTCAGTACCTCCAAACTATTCTATTCCTCTTCCTCCCTCTCCCATCAAAACAGCTACTTATCAGATATTAAGAGTAGAACAAAGTGATTATCTGATGAAATATTTTTCATTTAGGTATGAATGATTGAAAAGATGTTTCCAGCAGGTATTTACTTTTTAAAGTAAGCACCTATTGAAGAAGGAATAAAATGCTTATTACTGAAAGACATTAGAAGTTGGAGCTAATATGACTTCCTTTCAGGCCTGTGTAAAGTTTAGAAATAATAATAATGATAAGTGCTTAGCAGGTTGTCTCCATAAAGCAAACAGTATCTATTGTTATTAGATCCTATAGTCCAAATAGTCTTTGATTCTATATATGATATTTCCATGGCCTTATCTGAAAAGTTTTCTGCTTTAATACAGTCCATATTAACAGTTACTAAATATAGAGTAGACTAATAAGCTCAGTTTCTTAAATTTGTCCTTATAGGTCTGATTGTATAGCCTTTAAAGCTTTTGGTTGTTTTTCCCTGGAATCTCTAATTTGTAATATATCTATAAACATTTTTTCAATATTTCTATAATACGGATATGCTTTTAAATGTGAACAGCCAAAATAGAAACATCGCTGTAATTAAGACCCAACCAATGCTGAGAACAAAGGAAAGTTAACCTCATGGTTAGTAAATTTTGTAATATTGTTCATACATAACACTGTTAGATGTACTTTTAAATGTGCTACTTTCCTGACTCATATTTAGAATGGGAATCACTCTAATTCTCTATTCTTTTCTATTCTTTCCCAATATACTTGTATAAAGCCCATCCTGTGCCACCTTGTGCTTGAACAGATTGTTTTTCTTCCCTAAAGTCATTACACTACTGGTATCCTGCAAAGCATCTTCTGTTCTTATCCATCCATTTTCCCATCTTGTTAGAAATTTTAGTTTTAATGCAGTTTTCCTAGGTTGTAGCCACCCCATCCAATTTGGAATTACTCTTAATTATCATCATTCAAATTATTAATGGGAGTGCTATATGGCATAGGGTTCAGGACTGATCCTTTAAGGTGGTCTTCAGTGCCCAAGTCCCAATTAGCTGTGACAATATGATGGAAAGAAGGAAACATTGAGAAGGTGGAGAAATATATTTGGGAAGGGAAAGAGACCAGAATGAGAGAGATAGATCCAGAGATCTAAATATCCAGAAAGAAAGATGTAGATGAATAATAAGGCTAAAAGGGAGAACATGGAAAAGGGAAAAAAATCGGTGCTAAAGAGGGACACATATGGTGAATAAAAGGTCAGTAAGTAAATAAATAAATAAAAGTTCAGTATACATACCAAGTCGTACTTAAAGCTGGCACACCAGATTTCCTTTATTTCCAGTGCCTGTTTTAGAATATACTCTGAAGATAATTTTTAAAATTTACCCTTAGCATTAAAAAAATTCTCTTCAAAAGTAAATCTACTTTTTATATGGAGAAAAATTAATAACATTTATGTATGGTTTTGGCTAACATATAGAAACTGAGATTTTTCATTTAAAAGAATTGCAGTATGAAAAGCTAGAACAAGCAGGGGTTGGAGAGTCAGGTAGATTTAAGTTCAAATCTTGTCTTTTCCGCTTACTACCTGTTAACCTTAAGGGAATCACTGAATTCTCTTGCCTCAGTTATTCCTCATGTGCAAAATGGAGCTGAAATTAAAGTCTTTCAGACCTGTAATAAAGTTTAGAAATAACGTACGTAAAGTGTTTTACAGGTAGTATGCATAAAATAAATCAAAGCTGTTTTTATCAGATCATGTAGTTCAATTAGTTGTTGATATAAAAAGTCATATTTCTTGCCTGGATCCCTGGCATTTCATTGAATAACAGGGTTTGTGTTTTTTTCTTATTTTGTGTGCTTGGTATTTTGTTGTTAAATATGAAATTTTAATATTCAGAAAACAACGCACACAATGTAACTCTAAATTTCATCTAATTATTTCCTCTTTGCAACCGGTAATTTATCTTGTTTTGCTACTGGGCACCACCTTAAACAAATAGTCAAAGTAATATCACTAGTGAGAAAAACTCGTCATGAGCCCCCTAATGTGATGCACTGAGGATACAACATCACTTATGAAGCATTTTTGCCCAAAATAATACTTGGATCTAATAATGAGGAAACTTCAAAGAAATCCAAATTGGAGGATATTCTATAAAAACAAATGGACTGTATTCTCTAAAAATGTCAGTGTCATGAAATATAGAGGAAGGCTGGGAAACTTTCCAGATTAAAGGAGATTAGAAGACATGACAACTAAATGCAGTGAGTGATCCTGAATTGGATCCTGGGTTAGGGGAAAATCTACCGTAAAGATTGTTATTGGGAATTTGGTGAAGTTTGAATATGGACAGTATATTAGGTAATAATATAATATTGTATTAATGTTAAAATTCCTGGTTATGTAAGAGAATATCTATAGATATAAATACATATATATACACACAGGCAGATAGGTAGAGTGAGACAGAGAAAGATAAAGCAAGAGCTAAAGCAGATGTAACAAGCTGTTAAAAACTGGCAAATCTGGGCAAAGAGTATCTAGGAATTCTGTGTCCTGTTCTTGTAATTCTTTTGTAAGTTTGAAATTATTTAAAAATAAAAAGTTCAAAAAGAATTTACCTTGTTTTATAGAAAGCAATTGATTTCTTGATGCAACTAGTTGACTTTTTAAGTAGAATTTATTTAGAAAAGGTTATAAGCCCAAATCAGGCATAAGTCTGCCCTTAGCAACCTGTTAAGGTTAAAGTATCCTAATTGATGCCTTATTCTCATGAATGTGCTTAAAACAAGTAATGAGGGTGATGAATTCTCTCTCATCCTTTTAATGGGTGGTTCCTCCAGCAAGTACAATGTCATGGATAGACCTCTATGTGGAAGTTTGCATTATTAATGTGAACTGAATTGATGATTAACTAGAAAGCAGTAGTTGCAATGAACAGTTTTGAACTTCCATATGCAAAAGTTGGACCCAGCAAATAAAAATTAAACCTTCTTTGGGAAAAATAAATCTCAATTTAGCACATTGATCTTCAGAGAAAACTATTAATATATATTTTTTGAAGAATCATTTTAAATATTTTAGGTTTATTTTCTCTAGGAATTTAAGAAAGTGTCTCATATAACTTTCTCTGAAATCTACAAGATTAAATCTTACTTTTTGGTGTTTGATATTTCTAAATATAAAAAGGGTCTTGAATGTTTCACTTTCCCCCTTTATTAGGAATGTGAAATTCTTTAGATATAACAATCAAAATATGCTGTTTTTAAACAACATAAATATGGTACTGTTATTTGGATTTGCGTCATTTCTGTATTCTCAACTTTCTATGCATGCATTCGTTTTAGCCTATAATTTTGGGTTCTTTTTCTCTTTTTTTTAAAAAAAACAGTAAATTTCCTTTATAAAACTAGCAAAAAGCAAGTGCTAATCTATTTCATATATTCTCTAGTTGTGAATAGCCACAGGATCCAAGAGGCCCTGTGTCATGAGGTCAGTGAAATCCTTCCTATTTTGTGGAGGCTGAAGTGCTTTTGTAAGTCCCTGGGTGGTCTGGCCGGATTTCCGGGTTGAGTTAGAACAGTCTTTTATATCATGGGATGCCTTGCCCAGGTTGTGCAATGTAACCCTTAAAACCAAGCAAACCTGTTGCTCAACTACTTCAGTCCTGTTTCTTCTGTATCCAAATCAGGTTATTTCCATACAAACGTGGTTCAATAGGGTATTCACTACCTGACAAGAAGGATTGTAAAAATTTCTGTGGACTTACTGAATTAAAAAAAAAAAAACTAGTTTGAAAATATGCTGTGAGCCGGTTGGGGCTTGGAAGGCACTCTGAAAAACAGGCTTTATCGTCTGGATAAAATTCAGGTTCAGCCAAGAACAGGTGACATCAGATGCAATTGTTCTTTACAGGTGGCTCTCCTTTTCTCCTTTCTACTCACCTGGGGTACCCACAAACTCCTTTATTTCTCATCCTAGGACTATGCCAGAGGTGTGGTAGGTGTGGCACTGCCATAGGCATAATGCTGGAAGAGATGCTTCTGCTTCCCACCACGGCCCAAGACCAGGTCATTGGCATAGGAATGGATGGGATTGTTCTTGCTCTGGGGCAGAAGGTGGGAGAGAAAGTGAGAGGAGATATGAATTGTCCTGAGAAGACAGCATATTAAGTACAAGTTTCAGTTGTTCCAAATTTCTTAAATTTTTACACAATGACTGTGAGAGTCAGTCATCTATTTCCTTTGAAGTAGATGATTCATTTTTTATGCTTTATGTTCTACCTTGCAGATTTATTTTGAGAAAAATGTGGATCAACTAAGTTTGAACTCAATTTTAACTGCTACTTAATTTAACTCCTCAAGTATTAATCCCTCAAAGAAAAATAAAACAATTATGATCCAAAAAAATTGATTTGGACAGTTTATTTTTAAAAAGAGGAAAAGAAATTGCTAACATTTCTTTGGGTTGTTCTGTGCTATAACTTTCCCCTGCCAACTTCTGAAACTTCCAGGGTTTCTGTTACAAAAGCTGTTCTTGCAAAAGGTTTTTCTTCTTTGCTTTATTCTCTAATGTTTTGAGCCCACAGGTACTTTGCTGCATTATAAGGACATTTCAGGGTCTAACCTATGTAAAGATACACAGATTATTAATTGTATCTCTGTACTAAACAAATGATTACTGAGGGCCTACTATGGGCCAGTCACAGTCTGTGAGCCAAAGATACAAAAATGAAGTTCCCAGTCTAATTTGGGAAATATATACATATCTGAATAATTATGAAGTAGTCACAGAGATGTTAAAAGAGATGCCTACAAAGTACAACTAGGACCAGACAATGAAACAACTAATTGTGCCAGAGAGAGTCAAGGAATGTGGTAATATTTGATCAAGATCTTAAAGGATGACTAGAGATTCACCCAGTGGGTCCACCCAGTGGGGGTAGGCATTCCAATCACAAGGAACATTGTTTACAAAAGCACAGAGGCCTGAAATGTAAGATAAATCCTGAAAGTGGCCTGGAATCACTGGAATTTAGGGTACAAAGATTAAGCATAACTTCCTTTCCCAATTGGCTGGCTCTCTCAGCTGCCTCTCACGTTCTCTTAGTTTCACTCCAGCTTCAGCTCCTAATACAACAGAGCTCTTTTTCTCACCCAGCATCTCTGGTCATCGAGTAGGTGATTTCTCAGCTAGTTTATGAGCATCAGACTCCTTTCATGAAAGGGGCACACCTTGTACCTCTCTATGTATGTTACTCTCTTTAACAAAACCAGTCCTGCCCTGTCTGATTACTCCCCCTAATTTATTGGGGTTTATTCCCAAAGACTTTGACTGTTTTTCAAGTCAGGTTTATCTTTGAAGAGTGAAGATTTGGCATCATTTGGGATAATTAAGGAATATATTGCAAATCCTGAAAATAATCCTGGGAAGCATTCCAAAAATGTTTTGAGAAATGCTAGTGTCACTTATTGCCTTTTAAGATGATGTTTTGAAGAGAACTCTCCTTTGGATGTGCAAATTCCAGTATGTTTTAAGATAGTCACATATTGTTAATTTTTAGGTGTGATAATGATATTCTGGTTATGTTTTTTAGAAGTCATTTTTTGGAGATACATACGTACACATATAAAGTGAAATGGTGTGGATTTGTTTTAAAATAATTCAGTGGTGGGAGGAGAGGGCAGTGTGGGGACTATAAATGAAATAATATTAGTGGATGGACATATGAGGTTCATTGTACTAGTCTATTTTTGCATATGTTTGAAACTTTGAATAATAAAAAGTAAAAAAAAAAGTTACACTATAGTCACACTTCATCTTGTACTTGTAGGTGGAAAACGAGTAATTATTTTCACAAATATAAAGATACATGGTGCACTTGAACGTCATCAGTTTATTACCTCCTCTATAGGTTGAGAGAGTCTGAGTTCTTTATAAGGACCTCTAATACCTTTTGCTATAAAGAGTTTTAATACATATTCATATGTAGATAAATAATCTTAGTAATTCTAAATTAAGTAGGTATCTAAACATATACTGCAAATCTAACAAATTAATATATGCTAAAAATTTTACCTTTTACCCCAAAGAGTACATCACTTCTTATTTTAGCTTGTCATTGTTTTTTTATTTTATAGCACAACTGCACTATGAACCCTAATGAATAAATATTATCAAATTTAAATGTAGATGTATTTTCCTCTCTGTTATAATGTATCAAGTTATATTGATTTATGTGCCGTCGTTATAGTGCCCTCCTCCACCTATTTAAAAATTTTCCTTAAGAATTCCAGGCATTCTTGAACAATAAAGATCTTGTTAAAATCAAGTCTCTCTTTAATTCAAATTGTTTAGCCTGTGAAGTAGCTTATGGAGTGGGATGTCATCAGCCCCTCTCCAGCACGTGAAATGTTTTGTTGCAGGAATGTAAGGTGACTTGGTGGGTCCTCTTCTCTGGGAGAGCATAGAAACTCCAGAGCACAGGGCGAGCTCACCAGTCTGAGCTCACCTTCGGACCCCAGAGAGCTGTTGGAGATGAACAGTTACCACAGACCAGGTTGTGCTCTTCCTGTGCAAGTCAATCCTTAACTCATAATACGTGCATTTTGTAATGGGTCTCCTTGCTCCAAAAGAATGAAACTGGACCATCTTACACCATACCAAAAATCAACTCAAAGTAGATTAAAGACTTGAATGCAAGACCTGAAACTGTAAAACTCTTAGAAGAAGACATAGGGCAGTAAACTCTTTGATATTGGTCTTAGCAATGATTTTTTGGATTTGACACCAAATCAAAGGCAACAGAAGCAAAGACAAACAAGTGAGACTACGTCAAACTAAAAAGCTTCTGCACAGTAAAGGAAACCATCAACAAAATGGAAAAGCAACCTATGGAATGGGAGAAAATATTGGCAAACCACATATCCAGTAAGGAGTTGATATGCAAAATATACAAGGAACTCGTACAACTCAATGGCCAAAAAGGATATAACCTGGTTAAAAAATAGGCAAAGGATCTGAATAGTCATTTTTCCAAGGAATGCATACAAATGGCCAACAGGTACATGAAAAAGTGCTCAACATTACTAATCATTAGGAAAATGCACATCAAAACCACAATGAGATATCACTTCACACCTGTTAGAATGGGTGTTGTCTAAAAGACAAGAGATAACAAGTGTTGGCAAGGATGTGGAGAAAAGGAAACCCTTGTGCACTGTTGGTGGAGATGTAAATTTGTGCAGCCACTATGGAAAACAGTTCCTTAAAAAGTGAAAAATACAACTACCATATGATCCAGCAGTCCCACTTCTGAGTATATATCCAAAGGAAACGAAATCACTATCTTGAAGACGTATCCATACTCCTATGTTCATTGCAGCATTATTCACAATAGCCAAGGTGTGGAAGCAACCTAAGTGTCCATTGTCAGATGAATGGATCAAGAAAATGTGGTATATATAAAACGTGGTATATAAATGTATATATATTTATATATAATGGAATATTATTCAGCCTTAAAAAAGGAAATCCCGTCAATTGCGACAACATGGATGAACCTGGAGGTCATTATGCTAAGTGAAATAAGCCAAACTGAGAAAGACAAATACTGCATGGTATCACTTATATGTGGAATCTGAAAAAAAGTCAAACTTATAGAAACAGAGAATAGAAAAGTGGTTTCCAGTGGCTGGGGGGTGAGGGACATAAGGAGAGGTTGGTAAAAGGGTACAAACTTTCAGCTGGAAGATGAATAAGGTCTGAGGATCTAATGTATAAGATAGTGATTATAGTTGATAACACTGTATTGTATAATTAAAATTGGCTAAGAGAGTAGAACTTAAATGGTCTCACCATGTGAGGTGATGGATGTGTTAACTAACTCAGTGGGACAAATCCTTTCACAGTGTAGATATGTATCAAGTCATCACGTTGCACACTTTGAATATCTTACAGTTTTGTCAATTATACATCAATAAACCTGAAAAAAATAATTAAAAAAAACTGATCTGCCTGAGGATACAACATTTCCACCTCTTCTTTCACACACCCCTTCCCCATTATCTCATATTTTAGAGAAGAAAGGCCCCCTCACACCCTAATCTTTCTATAGAGGATTGCCCTGTGGACCACCCCGGGATAATGAGAAACACCATATAGGTATGAGTATTGGTGTTGAGAAAGGGAGTCACACTGATGAAAGAGTAACAAGTTATTCTGCAATTAGATGGTTTCCTCGTTTGCTTTCAGTAACATTGCAGGAAGATGTACAGTCAATTTCTCAACTGATCATCAAAAGCAAATTTTGATGCTAGGTTTCTCCGTGATTTTTGGCGTACGATTCTGACAGAGTGCAAAGAATTGAGGGCATTGCTGTGACAAAACTCCTATTCCCACCTGCTTACTTACATGAGCAAATTTTCTCAGCATTTACATTAATAATAAAACACAAAAAGGTTGGGGGGATAAAACTGAGGTTGAACTGTGTCTCAATTTAGCCGTAAGTAATAAGTAATTATGGCTAAATTGATACTTGACCTAATTTTAGCAAAAATTAGATGCTTGACCTAATTTTAGCAAAACCAGCCAGTCCCCCTCCAGCTCATTAAGAGAGACATTTAAAGTAAAAATTTGATTTTTCTGTTTAATAATTACTTATCAAAATTTATAATATATTTATGTAGTTTTTATCAATACCAATAGTAATTGAAATGATAACTCAATCCAGAATAATTTTTAAACGTAGCTTCATGGTCACCGGAAATAAAAAATATAATTTTAACCTAGTATATGCCTTTTGTTGTGATAATTAAAATAATTGACAAAAAGTTTCAAGAATAAAAATATGTCATGTTAGGATGGAATTTTTTGGTAGAAGCAGAATAGAAATATGAGTTCAAGGAGAAAAAGGAAAGATGCAAAATCTTCGATTATTAGAGAACAGCTTGTTCACATATTTTTTAAAAATAGATGATGTGGTATTTAGATTCTATTGGATATATTTTTTAAAGTGCTGTAATTGTTTTTAATGACAATATTTACAATACGTTGTAAGTTACATTCTTTGCGACTGTTTTAACTTAGGATGAAGTTTTAGATGTCAGCTTAATAATGTGCAAGAGGATACAAAGCTTTACAGAACCCTTTTGGCGAGTATTTGCAAGTAAAAAGTTTGAAGACCACTGTTTTAGGAAACTCAGTCAGAGATCAGTGTGTAGAATGGTCTAGAATGGGGAGAAATTGGGCAGGGCACCAGTTAGGAGACAATTGATTTTTTCCAGACATAAAGAATTTGAACTGTATTAAGTTCATAGTCGTGGAAATAAAGAGAAACAGACTGAAACCAAAAGCTATTAAGAAATAAGAATTACTAGTGTCAGCGCCTGCTCCATTTCGTCTTAAGTTTTAAATACTGTCAAAACTGAATTTCTCAATGTTTTCCGCCTGTAGACTCTACCTCAACTTGGTTCTGAACACTTTCCTATCCACCCTTCCCTCCTTCCTTCCTGCCTCCTTCCTTTCCTCATTATTCATCAGACACTCTGCTAAGTGCTGGAACTTCTGAGACAGTTAACTTCAGGTCCCTGGGCTCTGATAGCTTCCAGTGTAGTAGAGAAGCTTACAGCTGAGTATGATGCCAAGAGAGACACCATATATGGCCCACACTAGTCCACCCCCCTCCCCTTTGTAACATGCTAGAGGATAGAGAGCTGAAGCCTGCATTTCCCATACTTCCTCAGATTCCACAGGTGACCCAGCCTCTGCCAAAGCAGACGTAGGAATGTCATATTTGGAAGACAGAAGTGAAACAAAGGTGGCATTCGTGCTGTTTCCACTAGCAAGAAGGGATGTGGAGGCTCTGGTTTTTCTATGGCAATGTATTAGAGGCCCCAGGGTCTGGTACCCAGTTCTGTGGGTGGCGGGGACATCCATTTTGATGGCATGAATCTGGACTGAGGCAGTGTGCCTGGAGCTAGCAGTTGGGGCCACCATTTCCTTATTCCCCAGCGTTCTGATCACTCCCCAGTTTTCTCACCATGGCATAGGCAATAGCTACCTTGGTTGGCACATCTGGCCTTCATTCCTGGAAGCTCAGCCTGGAGCCTGTTTCCCCAGACTTTCTAACAATTTTGTAAGCACCTTATTCATCATATTAAATCCTTTTGAGTTTAAATTAGCTAGAATGGCTTCCTTTATTGGCATCCAAATCCTGGCTGACAGAGATGAAGCCCATCGTTCCTTCCAGCCTCTTGTATTATTCTCTGTCTGTTTATTGTCAAACAGAGCTGTTGTCCTGTGGGCCAGTGATAACCCTGGGGTGGTACATTGTTACTGTTCCTCCCCTGTGTGCTTTAAATCTCAGAACTAGTCTCTGACATGACTTGTTCTGGTTGGTCCTCTTTTTGGTGAACTAGAGTCTTTCCTGCCCTATCCTGGTGAAGGCTATTCATAAACAGATCTAAATGGTGGCTTCAGAAGTATTGAACCCTTACATACTGTTTATTCTTGTTTTCCTGCCTCTTTGTTCCACCCACCTGCTTGGGACTCCATTACTTCCTCTTGTGCCCTTTGCATAGGGTGCCTTACTCACCTAGCTGCTCCTGCACAGTATGTCTTTCTGTAATTGGGTATTTCCTTTAGAGCATTGATTCTGTTTGGTTGGCATAAGAAGTCCCCTGGAGAGCTAATTGAAAATGCAGATTTCTCCAACCCAACCCTGATTCACTAGGTCTGAGGTGTGCTGGAAGTCTGCATTTTTAACAAATGCAGCAGGGCATCCGACCCACTCAAGCCTTGTACTACACCTTGACAACTGTCTGATGTCAGTGCTTAACCTACTTGGGTGGTTAGGATAGAAAGTGGGTCCTAGCTCCTTCCCTCTTCCCTGTACTATGGAGGATGAGAAAAGAGAGAGGTTAAAGGTAGCCCATAGGTTGTAAGCTTGGATGACTAGGATTATGATTGTAGCACAGGTTCAAACAGGGAAATTAAGAAGAGAAACCAGTTTGTGGAGGAAATAATGAGTTCCCCTTGAGACATGTTGGGTTTGATATCCAAGTGCACATGATATATTGTTGGCAGCTTGTAGTGGATTGATGACTCAGGTCTGGAGGTTGATTAGTAGGGTGGATTCTCTGTTGAGTGGACATCATAGAATCACTGCTGTAGCTAAATTATTTCTTTAATGTGGTGCAACCACATTCCTGAAAAGAAAATACATCTATTGGTATCATTCCCAATAAGACGTGGAGTCAAATATATTTTGTATTTTCTACTGGGTTGTATAAGAGAAAAAGTGAAAAGATTCATGGTAAGATAGTCAATGTTATAGGTTGCCTAGGAGTTGCCTAAGGTCCAGTTCTTTCTCTTACAGCTCTTCTTCCCCTCTCCCTCAATCCTGCCTTCCCTTTCCTCCAGCCCAAATATATATATATTTGACAAATATATCTTAGTTGTGTAAATCAGGGAAGGAAAAATTATGTAGGATAAGCATAAGAGAAGAGAATAAAAACTAAAACTACAAGTATTATTGTAAATGTTGCAATTGGCCACAAACTAGGTAGGATAAGATAATGCTGTTCCTGCAGATGTCTCACAATCTTTGTGTACAAGAGAACTCGAGACTCTTCTTCCATCTTGTTATAAAAGTTTTGTTTCTTCTTTAGGACTTAAAGCCATTGTTTGAGTGGCTTTCAAGCTTTCTTTTCAAGTGAAATCTTATGCAGAAATAGTATTTAAGAAACATAACACTTGATTGAGTTCAAATATATACCATTTATTAATTCTGAAGTTGTTGCCTAGGTTTCATGAGAACAATAAGGCTATTTTGATAGATATAAATATTTTAAACTAGGGTATATGGTTGATGGTTGTATGTGAGCAAACAAATTTCTTTCCAAATTTGTGTTGATAAAATCCTGATTCAGTGAGAAAAGTAGTTGCAAATGGAACACTTTTTTAAAAAAACAGCGTGTTTTGCAATCTCGGGATAATGTAAATAAACAGATATGTTACCAGAACGCTAGTTCTGAAATCTACCATATAATGGTTTAACTTTGTCAGTGGGTCAGTCATAAATATGCATTGAACACTTAGTATGTTCTAGGTACTGAGATTGCATTAGAGAAAACAGACACGTGGAATTTATAGCCTAGCAGGGAAGATAGACACTAAACAAATAATTGTAAGTAATTATAAGTGCGTAAATTACAAGCTGAAAGAAATTCTAAGTATGCTGGGAATGTGTGACAGGAGACCGAACTCTGTATAGAAGTGGTCAAAGATGTTCTTTGTAAGAAAATGATGTTTAAATTGAGACATGAAAGGTGAATAGACAAAAGGAAGGGCAAAAAAAGTATTCCAGTAGATGGGCCCCTATGTGCAAAGGCCAAAAGGTGGGAGAGGGCATGGTCTATTTGAGAAACTGAAAGCATGATTTTTCCCCAACAAAGCTGGAAAGACTGGTGAGCTATTCATAGAGGCCAAATACTACAAGACTTTCTAGCCAATGCAGTGGGGTAATTTGTAAAGTATTAATTGATGTGTTTTTAATGCCAGTACTATATTAACCTTCAACCCTGAACCACTTGGGCTGTGAGCCAAGAGGTATTCCCTTAAGAGGTGGAGGGGGTGCCACACTGAAAACCAATAACAGAAACTTCAAATTTTTGGCTTTTAAGTCTAAACCAAAAAAGTAACAGGCTGAGCATTAGAAAAATTGGGGCAGTATACTTGCTGAGTGAGAGTATAGTACAGTCATGCACCACATAATGACCTTTTAGTCCACAACAGACCTCACATATGATGGTGGTCCTATAAAATTAGTACCATATGGCCTAGGTGTGTAGTAGGCTATACAACCTAGGTTTGTGTAAGTATCCTCTATGATGTTTGCACAACAAGGAGATCGCCTAGTGATGCATTTCTCAGAAAGTATCCCTGTCGTTAAGTGACACATGACTATACAGGGTCTGCATAGGGTGCCTGAGAGAAGGACCTGAGCACAGCCTCACCAATAAATGTGATCCCCAGTAGGCTGTGGGGACCAGCCAGATATTTTCCAGTGTGGCCAGAAAGTGACACTTAAGAGCAGACTGACCAGGAGGGTGCTGGTGAGGCAATGCAAACAGTGAGGGCAGCAAGTCTAGAGGAGGAGGGACAAGGGGTCAGTACACTGGGGCGGGCTTGGAGTCCATCAGTTAATTTGTATCATCCTGACATAGCTATGTTAAGTATTTGGGCATTATTTGAAAGATAACGGAAAGCCACTAAAGGATTTTAAATAGAAACCTGACTTGATGATATCCCTCTAACTGGGTATAGAGAATGGTTTGAAGGAGGTGAGACTGATCTAGAAGGAAAACTGCTAGAAGGATGTTGCAATAGTCTAGGCAAGAGATGATGGTAGTCTGTACAAGGATAGTAGCAGTGGAGCTAAAAGGAAATGGACAGTTTGTAGATATCTGTCTTAGTCTTCTCGGACTGCCGTAATAAAACATATAGTAAAGACTGGGTGGCTTAAACAACAGACATTAATTTTTTCACTGTCGTGGAGGCCAGAAGTCCCAGATCAAGGTCCACCAGGGTTGGTTTCTGGTGAGAGCTTTCTTCCTGGCTTGCAGCTTGCCGCCCTCTTGCTGTGTCCTCACACGGCAGAGAGATCTCTCTTTCTCTCTCCCGTCCTCTTATAAGGCCACAGTCCTAATGGATTAAGGCCCTATGACCTCATTTAAGTTTAATTACCTCCTAAAGCCCCTGTCTCCAGGTACAGTCACCCTGGGGGTTAGGGCCCCCTATGAATTTTAGGGAACACAACTCAGTCCATAGCCATATCTTATATCTTTAGGAAATAGTGCTTGATTGGATGTGGGGATGATGTGGAAGAAGGTATGGGGAGACAAAAATGGCACTTAGGTTTCTGGCTTGAGTAGAAATGATAGTGCCATTTTTGGAGATTGGGATCACTGGAGGTAGAGAATATTTTTGGGAGAAATATCTGAACCTAATGTTAAACATGTTTATTTTGAAGGATCTATGAAATATCAAAAAGGGAATATCAAGTGGGTAGTTGTTTATACGGGCCTGGAATTCAGAAAAGACATCTGAGGTACAGATGTAGATTTCGGACTCATCTACCTACAGATGGTCATTAAGCATGGCAGTGGGTGAGAGTCCCTTAAGGCAGTGGTTCTCAAACTTAAATGTGCATCAGAATCACTTGGATAGCTTGTTAAACCACAGATTGCTTGGCCCTACCCCCAGAGTTTCTGATATCACTGTACTTTCAGAGGCATATGAACATTTTAAGGCTTTTGAAATATAACAGAGAGCTCATAACAACTTACATTTTTATCAGCTGAGTATGAGAAGGCCCATCTCACTGTACCCTTTATTGCATTGCATACTGTAATGTTTTAATATTAGAGGCAAAAAAAGTGAACTCATTGCAATTTTATTTTGCATATCTTCGGTTATCAGTGTGTTGGTGAGCAATTTTTTTTCACATTTTAAAATGCTATTTGCATGTCCTTTGGTTTTGGTAAAAAATCTTCCTGTTTTTACATGTTTATATTTTAACACACTTATTCTTTGGCCCCTTCAATACATCGTTGCATTTTATGATCAGCATTAAGTTGGGAGATAATTCACACTGATAAAACGCACCCTAACTGCTGTGAATCATCACAGTTAGGCAAGTATTTATTACTCACCTTTGTGAATATCATGAAAATACTCTGCTACTGATACTTTTACAAGTTGAATAATATAAAAATGTGGCCTATATAGTGCTAGAGAAAGTTTGTATGTGTATGTAGGGTAAGTAAAACCAAGACATTGTCATTCTGATTGACCCTAGGTTGTCCTATGGCCTTTTAAGGGGGAAAGGGCCTAGAAATTCTTCCTCTTCTTCTAAATGTAGAACGTACTCCACTGGCTCTGGCAAGCTGGCCATGACCTAATGTTCTGTCTTACCTGATCCCATTGCATGTGAAAGCCAGCCCAAATGCTTAGTGAGACAGCAGTGAAGCTACTGACGGCAGAGCCTGATCCTGCTGGAGCTCAGCTGTCGTGTCTCTGGCTCTTTCAGTCAAAACTGGGTTACTTTTCTGACAGCCTCTTACAGTCAGTGATGTTAGATGACTTGAAATTATACTTCAACGTATGCTTCAGACACTTTATGACTCTTTGCTGGCCTGCAGCCTCTGTTGTTAATTTGTCATAACATCTGCCTTGGCCCCCTGTCATCACTTCTCTTGGCACCTGGCAATCGCAGTGCAATGAAGTTGGGGTTAGGTCTGGTTTGATGCCTGTGAAGCAAATGTTCCCATAGTCATCATCAACTGCATTTCTTAAACACCCACCCTGTAGTTAGTTAATCATAGAGATACTTTCTGGCTCTTTGAAGTGAAGGATAGCCAGCAGATTTTGCAGATATAATACACAGAGGCATAATATAGTGTCGTAGTAAGGCCAACTCTTCATATCCAAAAGACATGGGATTTTACAATATGTTTCTACTCTGAATGGAGAGTTTGGGGTCCTTCACCTCGTCTTAGATTGGGGAAAGAGCCGAGCATGGTGGAATGGACTTGAACTTAGACTGACTAGTCTTCTGGCTGTGTGACCTTGAGCAACTTTCTTCATTTCTCAGAATTTGTTCCTTCATTTGTGAAGTGCGGAAATACATTTCTTATAGGGCTGTTGTGAGAGTGCGGAAACATGTAA
This sequence comes from Diceros bicornis minor, assembly GCF_020826845.1. Classification (NCBI taxonomy): domain Eukaryota; kingdom Metazoa; phylum Chordata; class Mammalia; order Perissodactyla; family Rhinocerotidae; genus Diceros; species Diceros bicornis. The sequence goes on along the minus strand of NC_080742.1, from coordinate 15,308,853 downwards.
AACACATTGCAGGTGGTCAAATGTCAGTTCCTTTCCTTTATTGACTAGGAGTAGCCATCACTTATGAAAGGAGTTGTCAGTACATGACTAAGATTCAGAAAGTAAGTTCTTTAATGCACAGCCTGATTCTTGGATAATAATGGCTCAGCCACAAGGGCCTGAGTAGTTGTTTTATTGCTTTGAACTTCCTTGGCACGGGGCCCCACCCAGACCGTATGAAAATGAATACCACTGAGCAGCCAAGTGTTCCTCAATTGTAAGCACTCTCAACACGAATTTGTAAAAAGGAATTTGATGGATGGGAATCAAATAACTACAATTGAATATTGCATATGAAGACCAAGATTCTCAATAAATTCAAGGACTCTTATATGTATGTCCTTAAGAAGACTATCTCCCCATTTCTTTTCATAGTCCACGATGATAGGAGGAGACAAGGAGGTAGAAAGTCAGAGAATGTTCTTGTTTGGGGCTCCATTGAAAGCCTCTGATGCAGTTTGCTGCCAGGCCCCCACTTTCTCTTTGCTAGAGATTTTTCTCAATTACAGTAACACCATAATTAGAACTTCTGAAAATCACAAATTAGATAGAAGCTGGCTGGGCTTTAGACCCCATGGATGTAGGGCAAGATGGAACAACTCAGCTTAGACATATGATATGCTCATTATCTGTCATCCATATCCAGTTACTATAACAGAATCTCTAGTCTCTATGAGGAGGACATGGTCAGCTGGCTTAGTCTCATTGCTATGTTTACTCCAAAAAAAAAAATCTTCTAAATTTTAAAAAATTTCACTCTTTTGACTAATTCAGGCTATGTCTCCACACAACCTCCAGCCCTTCCTAGTTCAAATTCAACAGATGTAATTATTTGAATATACTTACCTTTAAGCATACTGAAAAGAGATAAAAAATCAGGATTTATATGAAAGTATAGTGTAATTTAGAGGCTGGTTATTAACTTTACAAAAAAGAGTTCCTTCCCTAGTTGAAACTTCTCTGCTTCAACTAAGTTGGTGATAAGGTCATGGAAAAGACAAGCAGAGATGCTTGAGAAGAGCTCCGGTCTAGATTGTAGGGCTGTTACCAACCAGTTTTGTCTCATTGGTTATATCAGATAATTCTCTGGTCCTTAGTTCCCTAATATTAGGGAGTTGAGCAAGATAATCTTCACGGTTTCTTCAGTAAATTCAAGTTACAGGAACTCATCAGTTGTATAAAGCAAGGCCCAAACTTCTGTCTCGGACATTTTAAGTCTCTTATGGAATTGTTAGTAGAGTCAGGAATTTCTCAAACCCTTTTCCTGTAATTCATTAGTTCTACCATTAAGTCCCACTGGTAATAGAGTTCTAAATATTTTGTAAGAGCAATTTAACATTAAATTCAAGGACATATAAAGAAAAAATGGTTCAAGTTAAAAGCATGCTAATATGTCTCATGTGATAATGAGCTTATTCAATAAGCTTGCAAAGTTTCTAATGCAGTATTGTTTTATAACTTAAATCTATAAAGTCTATTGAGTAGTGCCTTTTCCATTTGATTCAAATTTATGTAAGTTGACATTAGTGAGTACACTTTCCTTCAAATCACACCTATCATAGCACATGACTTGAGTCCTAAATTTAAATTCTTATTGCATTACAATTCCCTTGTCTGCTTCTGATACATTTAATAAGGTTGATGGTATTACTCAACCACATTTTTGGACATTTAGGATAACTCTTATTATTTTAAACAAATTTGAGAACCGAAACTCCACTAACCATAAGAATGACTTTAAAAGTGACTCACCCAATTTGGTCGTCAACCTATTTTTTAAAAATTACATTTGAATGGAAAATTGAGAAAGCAAAGGACTATTAATAATGACAGGAGGTGGGTGTATGAACAGGTGTAGTAGATTGTGGTGACAAGACGTGAAATTGCTGCAATTCTAAAGAACCACATCCCCATTTTTTGTCACCTTCTTAGCAAATAGTGGTTTTATGGTTCGGAAAAAGATGTGCTGAGTGTTCAGACGACCATCAGAATCTTTTTCGTTCAAGAGGGTGAAAAAATTTCAACATAAAATTTTAGGACTCAAAATAAGAATGAGTATTACTTGTTTTCATCTGAATTTTACACCAGTACGAGGAGATCAAACATTTTCACGAGTGTTTATAATGACCATGACCAGAAAGTCCTTTATTTCTCACATCCAAGAAGTTATCAGGTCTTCCTGACTCTATGTCCTAAATATCTTCAGTTGCATCCTCTTTTCTCTGTCTTCACTGTCACTGCCTAGGCTCATGCTATTATCATTTCTTAGCTGGATGACTGCACCAGCTCCCAACTGCTGTCCCTGTTTCCAGTATTGATTCTCCCTTCTGCCAACAAACTGACCTTCTAAAACACAAATCTGATCATACACCTCTTCTGTTAAAAAGCCTTTGGTCAATTCCCATTGCCTTAAGAATAAAATTCAAACTTTCAGCATGACATAAAAGATTCCTTATGATCTGACATCTGCCCTTCTGTTCAGTCCTATCTGCCAGCACACTCTTCCTCTCTCCAACTTAACTTCTTGCTCATGCTGAACCAAATTTTGGTTCGCTAAATTCACCTTGCTTTCTTACCACTCTTCTCTGCACATACTGCTCCTCTTGCTTGTAATAGCTTTCCTCACTTCTTCATCTGGGAAACTCTTACTCATCCTTTAAGCCTCAGCCACCATCTTCCTTCTCCATCTTTAATTACTCGTCCAGTTTGGTGTTACACCGGTATTGTTCCCATGCATACCCTATTGCATACCTCATTCTACTTTAAATTGCACTTCCTCATGGCACTGTAGTGCAGTCGTCTGTCTTTCTCTGCACTGAGACCTCCTACAGGAAAAGGACTGTCTTGTTCATCCTTTTCCCGTAGCACTTAGCATAATGACTGGCACAGAGTAGGAGTTCTGTAAATGTATGTTAAAATAACCAATGCATAAGTAATCCAGGAAAGAAAAGTTCTACATAGAGCAACTTTAAAATGGGATTAATTATGACAGTTATTGGTTCAAATTGTTTTTAGTGCTATTGCAGCTGCTATGACCTACAACAGAAAAGCCCAAAACAATACAAAAAACTCACAGTAAACATTATTTTCCTCTTGACTTAAAAAGAACCACACTAAAACAAAAACAACCTTTCCCGATACTCTTTTATTTTACTGGGAAAGAGAAGGAAGGCTCCTCCCCATAATTTTATAAATCCCCTCTCTCAAGCTGCAGTTATCACCTGCATCTTAAATCTCTGAAACCTTATCAATCCCAGTTAAAAAGGAAGAGATAAGTACTGTTTATACCTCTTCAACCATTTCTATATAGTTACTAGAAATTTTACTTATGTGTTCACAGTGTAATTCTATGAAAAATGCAAGTCCTAAAACAGTACGCTTTCATAAGGAGAAACAACAGGCAAAGCAAGGATATTCGTAAACTTAGGCATCCAGGAAATATTTCCTTATTTTTCTATATGCTTGTCATTCTATGAACTTAATTTCTACACAAGCCCCAGTAGGAAGGCAGGAATGAGAAGTGACAGAAACTTAATCCTAGTCACTTTGGATTTCTCTTTCCTTCTTGAAGTCTAAGGGCTAATGTAGTTCCTGGGTGTCAGAGGGGTGGAGCGCAGGGGTGTTTGGTCCTTACTTTCATCATCTAACCAGCTATATCTCAAGTATTTTTGTAATACACACACGGACAAATGACATGGTACAACTACCGTGTACTGTGTCAACAGGCCACATCCAGATGACAATGATCTGAAATTGGCTATTGTAGACATCTGAGATACTGAAAGCAAAAGTGGTAACACACTGGTCTCTATCAGAACCGAGCGATTGATTTTATTATCTAAACTCCAGAGCATTTAATGTGCCCTCTGAAAAGCTCAACTCAATTTCAAATAGGTTAAAAATGTTATACAAGTTTAATGCGTGTAACGAATTCATTGTAAATTAAAATATTATATAAGGTTCAATGTATGTAATGTTGTATTGAACAATAAAGTTAGATGATTTTTATTTATAGGAAATCATGATTGCCAAACAAATCCCATGGTTTTAAACACAAAGGAAATTAGTAATGGCTTTGAAGTACACAAAAATATAAGCCCACTCAAAACTACATAAGTATCAGTGTAGCCTTCCTTGTATGTAACAATAGAAAAAAATCAGAAAAATGCATTTTGAGGTATTAACGCTGATTATTTCAGGGTAGCAAGATCACTGGTGGTTTAATAATTTTCCTTTCATTTTTTTCATTTTCTAAATTTTCTATAATGCATATGTATTATTTTTGGAATAAAAATAATTAAATTGCATTTCTAAGTTGTGCTTTTGACGATGTTGTTACTGAGACAGCAGGGGTTGTGTTTGTGCATGTGTGTGCACACGATAAGTGTGAAGGTAGCGTGAGGGCAGACTATATTCTAGGGCAGTAGAGAGAAACTCAAATGATGATGGAAATGGGGAGGACATGCAAGTAATGTAGGTAAAAGAAGGCAGCAGGTAAAGTGGAAGGGCATACCCTATCTGGAGGGGGCAACTCTTACTCATTGCCAGCTGCCTGCTGCAATATGAGACTGTAGCTTGCTATCAGTTTTTCATGAGAAGCCAGATATCTAGATTTTTATGTGAAATTTTTTAATGTTGCAAATAAATTATTGTTTAATTGTCAACACTGTAACTGCCAAACCAAAGATTTCTGCAGGACAGATGTGGCTTCCTGGCAGCACATTTCGACTTCTGCTCGGACTTGTTGGTTCATACTTTGATAAACTAATAATTTACAGTGCTTCCCAGCATATTTGACACCAGGGCACACATAAAAATATGGTAATATTTGTACAGCACACTAAAAGAAGCTTCTGGTTGCCTAGAGGTATCTGAACTGTAGCCTCCTAATGCTTAGGTCTCAGCCCTCCCCCCTGAATTATTGAGGGGCTGAAGAGCTAACTATCTTAGGTGTCCCTGTAATACTTTTGTAATCCATTGGCAGCACCCACTATGGAATGGCCCACTCTGCATTAGAAAGCATAGAATAATATCTGGAGGAAATGAGACACACATAGCTTTTGGTGGTGGTAGAATAGAGAACAGGGTTATGGGAAGAAACCCAAAGACCTGGAGAAATATTTGGTGGGAAGCGAGGAGGGTGGCTGGCTGGGCTAGAACACCTCTGTGAAGAACCTGAGTCCTGATCAGCTGGTGTAAATTTCTTGAAGACAAGGAGTGTAAAGGGCTTTGTACCCTGGGGCCTGGCACAGACGCTGACGTAGAAAGTACCTAAAAAATGTTTGTTGAATAAATGAAACGCAATCCCAGGGTGCTGATTCAGGAAGGAGAGGCCTTACCTCAAGTTTCTACCCCTTTTTGGGGATGGAGGAGAGTAGTCCTTGACCTACCCCACCCGTGGACACCTACCGCTCCTTCCTCTTCTCCCCTCATCCCCTTCCTTAGAATTTTCATTATCCCTAGGGATCACACTGGTTTTTCCTTCAAGTCTCAAAAAATACTCTCGGGTTTTTTTTTTTTTTTTTTTCCTACCTCTTTTCCCCCCCCCACAATAGGATATGATGCAAGAAAGGAAATGCTAGTTAGTTTAAACCAACAGAGGATGCACAAAGGTTTCCTTAGGGCACAAGGGCATAAAGATAGATTTACTGGATAGAATCCAGTTTCTGGATCTTCGACTTCCTTCATTCTCCTTAGAACTGATCTGTCTGAAGACACCCTTGAGGTGTGCTGCTTGCTCCTTTCTCACCTCCCCTTCCATAATCCCCTCCCCTCTACCTCCTACATTATGAAAGAAAGGCCTTCCTCCCTCTCGAGATCTTACAGCAAGCACATTGCCCTGCGGTGGAAGAACCTCTGAAGTTCCAGACAAGAAGACAATTCAAATTATTGGTGTGGATGGTGAGAAGGGGGAATAATTATAATAATTTTTTTGAAACTGAGGAGGTTTTCAGTTCTTTACTTCAACAAAATTAAAGGAGGAGCTAGTTGAGTGGTCAGTTGGTGACTCATTAAAAAATACTTTTTAATGATTCATTACTATGTGGTTTTAGTTATATAATGCTGAAAGGGTTCAAATAATTGTAGGTCATTGCTCCTACTCCTTTCAGTCGCATCTTCTCATGTATGTGGCTAAGTTTTTTCAGAGCTTACATTAAAAAAGAAAGTAAAACATATGTCTAATACTAGCAATTAGTAATATTAACCACCGATACATAAGCTAATTGGAAAAAAAGGCCCCATTATCTCATTAAAAAATAGGTTTACAATAAAATTTTAACCTTCTGTATTTAACGTTTAAATGTGTCATTTATGTTGTTTGATGAATTTTGTCTATTTAGTAACTGTAATGGTAACTAAATACAGAAGAAAAAATAACAGCATTATAGAACCAAGAATATTTCAATTTACATGTATATTTTTATTGCAAAGGATTACTATAGAGTGATCAAAGATTTTCAAGCATCAAAATATGGCGTATTAGGATAAAATTATCAGGAGAAAATGGAATGGAAATATGAATTCAAGGAGAAAAAGAAATGATGTGAAATTTCTGACAATTAAAAAAGTTTGTGTTTTTTTTTTTAAATGATGTGGGAATCAAATCTCTGTGGTTTTTACATTCCTTGATTATATTTGAATGATGTAATAGTTTAATTTAAAATGTGTCTATAGTTGTAATAGTCCAGAAATCACATCCTTTGCCACTATTTAAGTGTATAATGAAAAAGTTTAGATGCAAATTTAAAAATGTGTGAAGGAATATAAAGTTTTTAAAAATTATTTTAGGGAACATGCAGGCAGAGTCTAAAGACCACTAGTTTAGGAGCCAGGGCCCAGATCCTAGGACCAAGTAAACTCCTATTTACTTTTTTCCAGTGATAAGATAGACTCCATCTTTAGAACTGTAATCATCGGTCTTATCATTCGGTTCTTTTAGTGAATACTAAAGAATGCTGCAAGAAAGTCTCAGTAATTAGCTGTTACTCGGTAATAAGGAGAAAACATCTAGAAGATTGAGCTTTAAAAAACTTCTAAATGCAGATGATTCACAAAATACTTCTAAACCCAGCCCTCTCCTCTGAGTTCTAGATTTACATTTCCAGCTGCCTGTGACGGACCCACGTGGTGTCTCTTACAGGCAGTCTGACCACATCGTGTCCACTATTCCAGTTCTGACGCTGAGATTCCTCTCCCGGAAACCTCACGCTAGTTTCTCTTCTCATTAAATATTCCCTCCTTCCAAGTTTTAGGCACTGTGGTCCCCTGCTCCTGCCACTGTGGTGGCTGCCACCACTGGTACTCCCGGAATGCCTGGAGGCTGAGTCATGAAAGAAATAAGAAAAGGAAAAAAAAAAAAAAAAGATGAAAAACAAATTGGTGATTTCTTCTGTTTTCTCTGAGCATCAGAGCTTCACTTTCTTGCTCCTTGGGCCAGAACTAGAGTCTTCTTCTGGAGCTCTCTCTTTCTATGCCCGCTTTCCACTTTTGGTTTTGGGCTTCCCGAGTCCAGGCTAGGAGATCCTGGAGGGAGAAGAAAGTGAGAAACTCCCAGCTGGTTCCGCAGGACTTCAGTTCTCGTCATCTTTCCCAGTCTGCCTGCTGCCATTTCATTTTAGAGTACTCATGCGTTCTGTCCACTTTATATCTGCATTCAGTGGGAAAGACAGGATGGAGTCAGCTAACCTGGAACTGGAACCTCTGTATCTGTATCTTAACTTCTTATTCTAGGACAAGTGTTTTCCATTTTTGTTAAATAGTTAATGGGTGCATACCGTACTCTGGACATTTAGGTTGTTTCCAGTTTCTCCCTATTATAAATTGTGATAAGTGTGTAGTTAGGAGAACTCAGGAAAATCTCTCTTTTTGTGGGGCCTAAGTCTTCCATGCAAATTCCTATTATAAAGAGACTCTCCTTTTCACTCAGACTGTCTCAAATTAGCTGAAACTAGTAGGTGTTAAGTTATAAGCAAGATCAACCAACTCTGTTGCAGTCCAGTAGTTTGAATTTAGGGGCAAATGTATTTGACCTATAAGACTTATAGCAATATGGTTTGAGGGTGGTCCAGTCCATGCGTGCTGGCCATTGTTGACAAGACCTGTGACTATATCTGGATAGTCCCTTAAACGTCAGAGCCCTCTGGCTCTCTCTCTCTAGGACAGCTTGGCATAATAGGTTGCGGATCCACATGCTGTGCTGTGATCTTGGGAGACCCACAGGTATCTGGATGCCCCCAATTCTCTGCACAGTCAGTACGCTCTGCCTCTTCCATGGAGTGGAGACAGTTATAACTCTTATGCTCTCCTCGGGTAGTGACCCTCATCTTGCCACCTCAGTGAGTCTGCAGAGGGCAGGAGGTGGCATAAAGCTTGCTTTTTGTTCTATCATATATCATGAGTCTGAATTCTCTGTGTAAGAGTTCACTTGATTAGAAGAAGAACTAGATTTTAGTTCCAACATGGGCAGTAGGAAATTACTCTGATTTTCTTCTGTCAGGATTAATCTGTCTGTATGGTTAGATTTCTCTCCAGAAAGATGGGACCGATTTATATTTCCACTAAAAATACATGAAAATGCCAGTCACACCACCCCCTTACTGATAATTCTTATTTTTATTTTTTATTATTTTTTTTGTGTGTGAGGAAGATCAGCCCTGAGCTAACATCCGTGCTAATCCTCCTCTTTTTTTTGCTGAGGAAGACCGGCTCTGAGCTAACATCTATTGCCAATCGTCCTCCTTTTTTTTTTTCCCCGCAAAGCCCCAGTAGATAGTTGTATGTCATAGTTGCACAGCCTTCTAGTTGCTGTATGTGGGACGCTGCCTCAGCATGGCCGGAGAAGCAGTACTTCAGTGCGTGCCCGGGATCCGAACCCAGGCCGCCAGTAGCAGAGCGCGTGCACTTAACTGCTAAGCCATGGGGCCGGCCCATCTTATTTTTAGTATTCACTAATTTGACGGAGGAAGGATGGTGGTTTCTTGTTTTAAATGTATATCTCTCTAATTGCCTGTGAAATGGAACATTTTTCCGTGTTCACTGCCAGTTGGATTTCCTCTTTTGTGAATGTCTGTTCTTGTTCATTGCCCATCTATTTCCCCACGTGTTTTTAAGTGTTATATTTTTAAAGATTTAACATTTTATATTTATCACTTAGAAAAACCAATGGTGGAAATATAAAGAAGTATAATGAAACTTTCTTCTTCAGTTATGAAATCATTTTACTGCTTTGTTTGTTCTAGGTCTACATAGGAGAATGGTGGCAAAGTTTTCATTAATAACTGAAATATAGAAAGACTCCAAAAGCTGAAATTATGATAACAGCCTAAGTTTTCTTCTTACAGCTTTTTGATCAAACAGGTTGGTGATGCTTTTCTTCCTGTACCGCCTGCCCTCTGGTGGAGGTGCTCAAGAGCAGGCCAGGAGATCAGGCAAGTAAGTCATAAGGAGAATGGTGGAAAAGACTGAGGTAAGCCCAAATGGCAAACCGGCCCCTGAGTAATTAAAGAGCCTGCATTTGACAACACATCTCTGCTCCTTGGTTTTTCTAACGTTAAATGAGGACGACAGACTTTAACGTAAGACTGTTACTCCCAAGCTGCTACCTTTCAGTAGATAACTGCTATCCACCTTTGGTCTTGCTGACCTGGATAATTCCTGCACAGGAAAAACATTCCTCAATTCTACATTTGAAAAATTACACTGAAGGGTATAGTATAAAGAGCAGTGGACTTGGAAGTGAGGATTCTGTCCCCAGCCCTGGCACTTGCTAGTTAGTTGAATGCCTTTGGATAAGTCCCTTACCCTCGCTGAGTCTGAGTTTCTTCCCTGTAAGTTAAGAGCAATGATATTAATGGGTCTGTTGTGAGGCTCAAATGAGATAATGTTAGTGAAAGTGCTTTGTAAACAATAAACCACTCTACAGATCTAGGGTAATATTGATACAGTGTTGACAACTCTTTTCTATCAATCAATGTTTAAGTTGACCTAGTTGCCTTTGTGTTTTAAAATAAGAAATAATCAGTTTGTCTTTTTAATCTTTAGCAAATATATGGAGCCTTTGGTCTTAGATTCATAGAAAAAGCAAATTACATTTCCCAGTGTGGACCAAGTCTGTGTGTGTACTCTCTAGATCTCACTTTCATTTTTGTTTTAATTATAGCATTGAAAGAGTGGAAGGTTTAAAACTACACTTTCAGAACTAGTCATTATTTAGTGACTCTACATTTCAAAAATATTGCTCATGTCTGTAGAATAAATTATCAGGTTCTTTTATTGTTACCTTGGCCTAAATATAAATTTATTGACATGGTGATGATAATGGTTTTTGGGTTTTTTTGTTTTTAAACGTTTCCTTGAAGCTATAATAATTTAGAAGATATTTAAAAATATTAAGGTATAAGTATTTAAATGTTTAATTTAAATGTTTAAATGTTTAAAGCAATTTAAATGTTTAAATTGCTTATACGATTTGTTCTGTGTGGCTGAAGATAAATGTGAAAATGCATGGAATTCTATAGCTAGAAGAGTTGAGAGTTCTGCATTCCTTTCCGTGCTACATATAGTCTCTTCCCCCTTGTCCCACCCACTTTAGTCTGATATACTCGAAGAAAAGCAAAAAAGGTAGTTATCTGAAGAGATAAAACTGTCAAAGGTACCTACCTGGTCCAAGTCACCACTATTCTTGCCTAGGGTTTTACAATAGCCACCTGTCTGGTTTTCCTACTTCAGTCTGTTCCTAAAATAGCAGCCAGATGATTCTGTTAAAATCCAAGTCAGATAATGTCACTTATATGCTCAGAAACCTCTGATGCCCTTACTTCTCGGTGCTCTTTTCCTGCCCAACCCCTCACTCCCTCAGTCCAGCCACTCTGGCCTCCTTGACCACACCAGGTCCACTTCAGCCTTGCCCTGGAAAGTGCTTCCCTCAGGTATCTGCAGGAGTGTCCCTCACCTCCGTCAGGTCTGTTCATCTTCTGAGTGGGGTCTTCTCTTTCACCTCTTCTAAAATTGCAACTCTCAGCCTACCACTATGTCTCTTCCTTCTATAACACTTATCACCATCTAACATACAATATCTTTCCTTATTTCTTTTGTTTATTATCTGTTTCCTCTTCCAGAATGTAAGCCCCATTGTTTGTTTTGTTAACTGCTGTGTTCTCAACACCGGGAAGAGTACCTGGCTCTTATTAAGTGCTCAATGAATGTTTGCTGAATGAAGGAATGAATGAGTAAAACAAAGATAAGTCATGGTCTTATTTGATTTGCAACACTGTAAAAATTGCAAAATTTTCATCAAGACCCCCCCAAAAAAGCCAGAAAACTTTGGATATCTTCTGTTATGAAATCTATTACTATAACATCCAAGGCATCAGTATTCTCTTCCAACCCCCTCCAAATATTTTGGCCATTCTGTGTCTCAAGAATTAAGATCTTCATTAATCCATCACTGTCCTGTTGAGTGTAAGTGTAATTGTGTAAACCACTCCTAGCTTGTCATGAAAGGAGGAAAGAATTGAATAATAATGAAACATCTGTCCTTTGCTTTCTTTGATACTATTATCTCCTGATGATCTTAATTTTTGCTACCCATTTTCTGACTTCTTTCTCCTCTGTTTCCAAAATATAAATATTAGCAAAGGATCTTGCTTAGATCTCTTCCCTTGCTTTGCATGCTCTTACCCACTTTTATGGCTTCTGTCATCTCCTTTTCTTAGATTACTCTCAAATTTGTAAGCCCAATATTGCCATTTCTTATTGGCTCCCAGTTGTACATTTCCCAGGCTGGGCATATCCATCTGGCCATCTTTCAAGTTCCCAAACCTCATATATTTAAAACCAAGTTTATCTTTTTCCTTTAAAACTGGCTCCTGTTCCAGTAATCTGTTTCTGTTAATGACTCTGCCTTCTTCCAAGTTTGGAAATGTTTCCAAGGTTTGTAATTGTTCATGACTTTTTTCACGTTGTCAATTGTCAAGCTTTGCCGCTTATACTTCTAGAATATCTCTTGATTCATCTTCTTCTTTGCTTTCAGTAGATGGGGTATGGAACCTGAGATTCTGCATTTCTAATATGCTTCTGAGTCAAGCTGATGTTGCTGGTCTCTTGATGACACTTTGAGCAGCAAGGGCCTGCTCTAGGCTAACAATGGCCACCCGAACCTAGTCTTCACTTCCCATTCCTTGGCCATCTCTAAGAAAGACTCAATTCTCTTTCAAAAATACAGATCTGATATTGCCCAGTCTTGTTTTAAAAGAGAAAAAGTCTTTTCTATGGCATAGAGGATTTAGAAAGTTACAGAGACAGAAGATAAAAAATGCAAATCAGCCATAATGGTCCATTCAAAAGTAAGCATTAACACTTTGATGTATATTATTTTAGTCCATTCTTTCTTTGCAGGTAAACATATATTCAGGTTATATCTGTATTTTTGAAACATGAAGGGATCATTTATGTTTTCCTTTTGCTGCCTGGTGTATAAATTTGCTTTCTAAGTATGTTGAATTCTCTGTCTTATAAAGTAGAATCTGCCTCCTCTATATGACAAAAACGCTCAGTGCTTCTTTTCTCAACCTCCCTTACATCTGGGAACTGGGGACTTGGTGCAGCCAAGCAGATGCATCCTCTCTAGACTTTGATTCAGGAGCTGGTGACTCAAATTAGCAGAGATGACGCAGAATCCGTTCTGGCCAGGGGACAGCAGCAGTGGCAGCTGCATCCGGTTTCCAGTGGCAGCAGAGACAGCTGTTCTGTGGCAATGTGTAGTGTCCAGCATCTGAGGACTTGGCAGTACAAGCCATGGGGTCAGTGCTTGGCAGCTGTGGTGATGATTTCACAGGACCAGCACTCTGGAATGTTTTGGGTGTAGTTCTTGCCCAGTGGTTTGTCTTCCTACCTTTCCTTCTTAAATTAGCTTAAAAGTTGACTTAATTTACTGGCAACAAAGACTAATGATAATAATAACTAACTCTTAGATAGTGCTTACTATGTGTCAGGCAAATTTCAAAGTGCTTTATGTATATTAAGTCATGTAATTTTTACAACAACCCTGTGAAGTATGTACTGATATTATCCCCATTTTACAAATGATGAAACTGAGTTACTAGGGTTGGGTTACTTGTTCAAGGTCGCACGACTGTCAGTGGCATCTCTGAGGCTCAAACCTCATCTGTCTGACCTAGTTCTTAAGAGCCCTGACTGATACATGTAATCTTCTAAAACCTGATTTTTTCATATAACAAAGTTTCTTGAGCATTCCATGTTATTAAATATCCATCTAAATATTTAAAGTAGCTGTGTAATGTTCAGTTATAACCACGATTTATTTAACCAACTTGCTGTTGTTGGACATTAAGAATATCCTAGTGGTGGGGCTAGCCCTGTGGTGTAGTGGTTAAGTGCTCCTGCTCTGCTGCTGGCGGCCCGGGTTCAGATCCCCAGGCGCGCACCGAGGCACTGCTTGTCAGGCCATGCTGTGGCGGTGTCCCATATAAAGTGGAGGAAGATGGGCACAGATGTTAGCCCAGGGCCAGTCTTCCTCAGCAAAAAGAGGAGGATTGGTGTGAATGTTAGCTCAGGGCTGATCTTCCTCACCAAAAAAAAAAGAATATCATAGTAGCTAAACTTTTTTTTTTTTTTCAGTTAATATCTATGACTGTTTCCTTGGGATCAAGTCCTAGAAGTGGAATACTTGGTCAAAGGGTATTCTGATTGCCTTTCTAGAAAGGTTACTCCAGTTTACACCTGCAGCAGTGTGTGGAAGCATCCTGTTCCCCTGAGTCCTTATTAGCACTGAATCTTATCATTAAAAACTTTCTTCTGTGGTACTGAAAATGATAAATAGTTTTCTTTTAAACCTGAAATTCTTCAAACATTTAAAAATACGTTTATTGGCCATTTGTCAGAAGTTCTTTTGTGAATTGACTGCTCCGTCCCCTGTGGGATAAAGTTGAAACTTTTAGGGCAATTCGAGGCTCTTCCTACTCTGACCCCAGCCACTTTTCTAACTAATTCTCGTATAAATCCTAAACACTCGCCCTGCACACCCATGGATATTATTTTCTATTAGTTGGAACCATATGAATGTGCTATATTTTTGTAAGCCAAAAAATGGTTGACTATTGACAATTTCATATGGTTAAACCTTATAAATCTCCCACATTTGCTCCCATTAGGATGTTTTTACAAATGTCTTTTGCCTCTCTCTGCGGGGCGAAATCCTCCTCGTTCTTTATGAGACTGAGTTCACCGATCGTATCCCCTACCCCCCTATTCCTTTGCCATTCCTCTCCTGTTCCTCCTCTCACTCCAACTTAGGGTAACTGTAAATCACCCTTCACCATTTTCTCTCTGCTTCTTTCCTATCATAGCTGTAGAATGGTCCCAGTGTATTGCAGCTCGATAATATGTTTGCATCTGCCTGGCAGAGGCTGAGCCCTCTGTTGATTTTTGCCGGCAGAGACTGTCTTATTTATTTTGGCAGCCACAAAACTAGCAAGGTTTCTGACTCATAGCAGGTGCACAACAAATATCTGTTGCATTGAAGAACTAGTAACTTTAGGGCCCAGGAAGTGCCTTATTAGCCAAATAATAATTGCAATTTCCTTCCATGTTAAATAAGGAAGAACGTGTGTAACACCCACTAATATCTTCTAATTTGGTTGGTTGTTATTTTGTTTGGAATTGGTCCTCCTTATTTTGAATCCTCCATCCTTCTAATTCATCTTTTCCTATATTTTCAGATATGGCAATTATATTGCAATTCAGTAAGGTTAATTTATTCCATGGCACTATTCTCAAGGGTGAAACAACACAGTTCTCTAATTAGCTAAATAAGTAATCACTGTACTTTCCAAGGAATACATTTTATTTTTTCCTTTTAACCATATTCACCGTTTTTCTTAGGTGGACTTTCAGGAACTTTTAGTGACTTCTAGGAAATGCTAATGCTATGGATAGAGTTATAATATTACAACAAGCTTCGGCAAACATTAGAAGTAAAAATATTTTTAAAAAACATTAAAAACATTTAAACTGAATCTTATTAAGATAAAGACTTCTGCTTATAAAAGAGATACTTTGCACAATCAACTTAAATTGCACTTATAGAAAGAAAATCATGGAATCATAGAACTTTAAAGGTAGAGGAGATCCCTAAGGTTTTCAGGCTGTACTCTTTGGTGGAAAAATACCAAGTGGGAGTGGAGGAGAGAAGATAATAGTCCGAGTTTAGCTTTGGTTCCATATTCCCCTCTCCAGTTAGTATTCAAGTGATGTCCCAACCCTTGCTCATCTTCCCTCACCTACCTCTCCTGCCCTAGCCATGCTTCGAACACGTTCAGGTAGAAGCAGTCTCAATAGCTGGCATCTTTTGTGTTTATAGTCAGAAAGGACTGGGTTTCCTGGCCCCTCCTTGTGTCCCCAGACATCTAGACAGCTCTGGTCTTTTCTTTTCTGCTTGCTCATTAGGCACGTGTGTGTTCAGCATTTTGCCTTTTGTAAGTGAGCTTCCCTAACCAGGAAACTGGTTCAATTACCAGGTCCAAAGATGCAGAAGATCTGTTTCAGATTTTTAAATAGAAAGTGGGATGTTATAATAAAAAAGACAGATAATAACTATTGGCAAGAATGTGGAGAAGTTAGAACCCTCATCCACTGCTGGTGGGAATGGAAAATGGTACAGCCACTTTGGAAAACAGTCTGGCAGTTCTTCAAGTAGTTAAACATAGAGTTACCATATGAAACAGCAATTCCACTCCTAGATATACCCAAGAGAAATGAAAATATATGTTCACACAAGAGCTTGTATGTGAATGTTTGTTGCAGCATTATTCGTAATAGCCAAACAGTAGAAACCACCTAAATGTTCATTAGTTGATGAATGGATAAATAAAATGTGGTATATTCATTAAATAGAATATTATTCAGCAGTTAAAAGGAATGAAGTACTGATGCATGCTACAACATGGATGAATCTTGAAAACATGCTAAGTGAAAGAAACCAATCATAAAGGACCACATATTGTATGATTCTATTTATATGAAATTTCCAGATAGGCAAATCTGTACAGATAGAAAAGTAGATAAGTGGTAACCTAGAGTGATGGCTAAGGGGGGTGGAGTTTCTGTTTGGGGTAATGAAAATGTTCTAAAATTGATTGTGGTGATGGATGCACAAGTCTGTGAATTATATACTTTAAATGGGTGAATTGAATTAAACACTTTAAATGGGTGAACTGTACAGTATGTGAATTATATGTCAATAAAGCTGTAGAAAAAGAAAAAAGAATGTGTTTTTTTCGTTTAATTTTGTCTCCTAGTACTTCTCTGGTTGCTGAACATTCCCATGCCTAATTTTAGACTTGTTTTGCCCTTTGATTCTGCTTAAAGTCTAGCCAATAGCTAATGCAGCAGGGTGGAAATTTAAGTCACACTATAACTCAGACATGAAAAGAAAATATAAGTTCTTTATTTGGTCTTTAATCAGTCTGGCTTTCCTCCCGAAGCCCCAGCTGATGGATAGTGGGAAAAATGAATGGCATGTTCAGCCCCCAGTCTCAGGGAGGCCACTATCGTGGAAGGAATGGCTGAGACTCATTTACCTGCAGCTAACATACACTATTCTTGCTGCAACTAGATCCTCTCCACTGACCAACGAATAGGACAGTGTGGCACTCCATATGTATGATTCTGAATTCTTGTCTTGATTCTTGATTCGGTGACTTGCTTTGGCCTCTGTTTTCTATGTCATTCAAGACTTGCTTTGAACTCCTGGATGTGTGTGCTCCATAATTCACGATGGCTCTCCTGACTTCTGGCTATTGGCTCTGCCTTGAGCACTGTCTCCCAGGCAATGCCTGTGTCTCTGGGTTTGCTGTATTCCTGTAGCTGGTCACAAAGGTTCATTGTTTCATCTCCTAGTCGTGGCTTCTTATCCCCGTCTCTATGATCAGTAGCTGGCTAGGGTGATAACATGATTGTTTTGTGCTTTCCTGAAGCATTTGGGCTTAATAGAATACATACACTTATTGCCTTCTTCTGAAGCTATATTTAAAAGCACTCTAAAATATTTTAAATAAAATTTGCCATTTTTTAATAATTTTGTATTGATACTATGAGTACTTACTTTACTTTTTAAAGCTCCATCTTTTTGCTTGTTTTTTAGGAAAGAGGACTGCCTGACTATTGGTGCTTTGAATGGAGGGAGGTACGAAATAGTATTATAATAGTTGGCCTAGGAGGAAGATAAACTGTGATGTATATTTGCTATTCAAATTGTTTTATCTTGGCCAGACCACGTCAGTGATGTGACAGTTCAGAAAGGAATGAAGAGTACTTACTGGGTGCTTTGAGCGATTTGTATTCTGAAGGATTGTGACTTCTGCAAACAACCAAAGTATTTCAAAATTGATACTCATTCAGGACTGAATAAGATCTTAGCATTGATATAGTGTCCTACAGGCTGAGTACCAATGCATGGGAGGTCTTTTTTTTTTTTTTTTTTTACAAATAATACATTATTTTGGAAAAAATCCCAAATTTAGGAATATTTAACATTATATGAATGCATATTGAGTTTACAAAGAGACAAACTTGATTGACATATTTGACTACTAAATGAATAGGGATTTGAGAGTCTATTTTATAGGATTTTTTTATTCAATGGAAGCTGTGTGTCTATTATATACATATATGTAAATTAAAAATTCAGGGAGATATATATGTAAATATATATTAAAATATGTATGTATAAGTAAATAATAAATATATGTATATATTCTTAGGTATGTTGTTCCAAGATTCAGCTGGATATAATTTTCACATTATCACCTTAATCAGTCATACCTGTTAATTCATAAATTATACCTATTAATTCACTAAGAAGTAAAACATGGATAATGACAGTTTAAAACAAGTGTACTCTTTTGAGTATTTATTTACTTATTTAGATATTCAAAAGTATTAAGAGGTATAAAAAATGCCTGAGCCATTTGTAACAACTCTAAAGCACCTGTAGAAGAAATACTAATAAAACATGAGGTGAAATTACACGCAATCATCAGACCTGAATAAATGCGATGATGACAGACAAAGAACAGTCAAGAAAGAGAAGGAAAATTGGAAATGAGAAGAGTGAAACGTTAAAGGGCTGATCTAACTGAAACCCTGGATGAATCAGTGACAATCGGCATGGAAAAGTATAACATAGGAAAAATGTGTTTGCCCAGTGTGAGCACTGCCCTGCAGTTTAGGTGTTATTCTCACATGACTCACACCTCTCCTTCCATTTGTATTGGTTGGGATGCAGATTAGATAGATTGCTGGGCCCAACATATAATGACTTAAACAAGTAAAATCCAGGTCTATAAGGTGGCTTGATAGTGTCTGGGACCAGGGCTCCTTCCATCCTGTGGCTTTGCCATTCTTGAAGATGTTGCCTATATCATTCACACTGCTGAAGATGGCTCACCACCATTCCAACTGGATCCACGTTCCAGCCAGTGCGAAAAGGAAAAAGGGAAGCAGAAGGCCTTATGAAGCTTGACATGGTTATTAGAAGGGGAAATGAAGGAGAAAGAAACCTGACCATGTGTCCAATATGGTTTAAGAATAGTTAGATGTGGGAATTTAAACAGTCCCTTAGGCAATACTATGTCTTTCTAGGAAAAAATGGTTAATCTCTGAGATACCCCTACCCATCCTGTTTCTCTCCTTAAGAAGATGCCTTGGTGTAAAGGGAAGAAGGATGTGATTTATGTGTCCCCATTGATGTGGGATGAATTGGGGAGATTTGGCTGCTCACCAAGTTTCCACAGGGCTCAGTCATAGAGATGATCCTTTCCAGGGCACTACATGAAAATCAAGGACAAACTCCTCTGCCTTTGGTATTACTTTCATTTATTCAACACAGTTGAATGGTTGAAAGGTTCTCAAAGTGTGGTCCCTGGACCAGCAGCATCAGCATCACTTGGGAACTTGTGAGAAATGCAAATTCTTAAGTCCTACCCCAGACTTACTGAATCAAAAACTTTGGGGATTGGAGCCCAGCAAATGTTTTAACAAGCACCCTAGATGATTTGAGGCACATTAAAATTTGAGAACCACAGATTTAATGCAATTCACTGAAAGGAGAAATCAGAATACATGTTTAGCTGATTGACTCTCCTTTTCTCTGTGTCTCTCTCTCTCTTCTTTCCACAATTCCCTGGGACTAAAAGGAGTAAGCTTTTTGTTTACTTCTCCTAATGTAATATCCTACTTCCATAAAGCATTAACTTTCATATCAATATCACATAACAAAACAAACAAACAAACAAACAAACAAGACCTGTGAGAATGGGCCCTTTGGGCTTGGTTGGGGCGAGGCGAAGGAATAAGGTATTTGGAAACTAGCCTGGATTGCTGCATGATCCTTTTATTTTTTATTTTTTTGCTGAGGAAGATTTGCCCTGAGCTAACGTCTATGCCAATATTCCTCTGTTTTGTATGTGGGTCTCTGCCACAGCATGGCTGATGAGTGGTGTAGGTCCATGCCCAGGATCCAAACCTGTGAGCCCAGGCCGCCAAAGTGGAGCATGCCAAACTTAACCACTACGCCATGGGGCCGGCCTCCTGCAGGATCCTATTTTGAATGCCAGAAGCTGAATATTACTTTTGCCTTTGTATTCCTTCTTTAAGATATACTAGTTGTTAGCCCTCTCCCCTGATGGATACTGTGAACTGACCATGCCAAGGGTCCTGTTCTCAGAGCAGTAAAAGAAGGGTACATTATTTTTCAAAGTATAGTATAACCCAGTTACACATATTCACTTTTGCCGGGAGTCTACACTTAAATTTGATGAGAATGATGAAGAGGACTGGCTGCCTGCTCCTGCGTGCCCCACGGGAAGAAACAGTACTGGGCAACAAAAACAGAAATAGTCAAGAATAGAGAATGTCTAATTCTGGCTCTGTTTCTGTCCCAGCATCCTCAGTGAAGTGCATAGTTTCCCCTGATTATAAAATAGAGATAACGTTCTGAACACAACGTTACATAAAAAGGCATTTTATTTTTACTCCTTCCTCTGATTGGAAATAGTAATCTGTCTTCATTTTCAATGTGAATTAGAATTTATACTGCCTGAGTATAAAAGATTTCAATTTTCATTCATTTGGCAATAGTATGTTTCCTTGGGAGAGATTGTCTAGTAAACAAAAAATGTGTGGGATGTTAAACTTTTATAATTATTTAAAAGAAATAACTCTAAATATGCTACATTAATGTGGTTATAAATTGGACGTTGTCATTTTTGTGAATGGGGAATTTATATAGAAAGAGACATAATTCTCGTCTCCACCGAATCCATTCTCCATGTGTCTGACTTTTTGAATAATCATTGTAAAAATGTAAATTGCAGCACTGTCCTCTTTTTGGGCTTCCCACTGCATTTAGAGTAACCTTGAATCTCCAGAGCTCTGCAGGTTCTGTCCCTGCATTCTTCCCCAGCGTTGTCTTTTTTTTTTTTTTTTTTGGTGAGGAAGATTGGCCCTGGGCTAAAATTTGTGCCTATCTTCCTCTATTTTGTATGTGGGATGCTGCCACAGCATGGTTTGATAAGTGGTGTGTAGGTCTGGGATTCGAACCCACGAATCCCGGGCCACCGAAGCAGAGCATGCAAACTTAAGCACTACGCCGCTGGGCCAGCCCCCCCAGCATTATCTTAAGGCTTTTCCTCCTTGCTCATATTGGCTTTCTTTCCATTTCTTGAAGGAACCAAATTCTTTTCTACCCTAGAGCTTTGGGATATGCGCTTTGCCAGGAATGTCCTTTCCCTAACCCTTCACAGGGTTGATTCTCACTTATTCTTAATTTCTCAGGCAATTGTCTCTTCATCAGAAAAGCCTACTGTGATTTTAAGAGTCTCTCTTATTGACCCTTTCCCTTCATATCGATTGTCACAATTTATAGTTATGTATTAATTTGGGGCTTATTATTTTATTGTCTAGATGAGACTATAAACCCTGTAACATGGAGATCATGTCCATTTGGTCACCTCCCTATACCCAGTGTCTAGCATGGTGCCTGGCACATGGTGGGTGCTCAGTCAGATGTGGTGATTGGATTACCAGATACCATTTAGCAAAATGGACACTGTGATTTGAAATATAAATGATTAACTATCCTGAAATTGTAACAACATTACAATGTATTGAATTTGTTCACAAATGGGTTGTGTTCCAAAACTTGCGAACTAATTATTTGACACTTAGAATATATTTCTCTATAGAAAAACTGTCGTTCTTGGTCTGGGCCTGTGCCTGCTGAAAATAAAAATTATAGGTCTTCTGCAAGCTCACCTCCATCCGTATATTGGTGTTCTTAGACCTCGGTTTCCAAATCAGGATTCCTAATTTTGCAGAATCCTGTTTTCAGCCTCTACATAATTTTTAAGGCCTTCGTTTTTTGTGAATTTTAGATGGAAATGATGTATTAAAAAGATGATTTTTCGTTGTCTTCTCTCTCTTGAGAGAGAGACATAAAGTGTCTCTTTCATGATCTAAATGTTTGCATGAGGAGAAACATTGCTCTAAAGTTGTGTTCTGTGTAAGGGGTTGCCTTAAGTAGCTGGGAAAAGGACAGCTTCCAACAGTAGTTTGGAATGAGATCTATCAGTGCACGGCAGTAGCTCCCAGCGTGGAAATGTGTTCGTGTGGATGTGGTTGGAGGGTGGGGAGTGAGGAAGAGGGAGATTCTGCTTGGAGGAGGGGGAATGACCCTCGAATCAGTCCCTTGTACACTGGAGTGTTCCCTGCTGTTTAGTCACAGTGGCAGCTGCACAGCCCTAACTACCATTGGAATGCTGGCTCTCAAAGACCTCATCAGTGGCACCGAAGTGGCCACCCGCAAATGCAGATGTATTTCTTAAACGGCCCAATGTTAGTCAGGCATCATAAGAACAATTATTCATTGCAGCTCTCTCTCCTTGAGGTCAGTTCAAATCAGATTCAGTTTTGCTTTCAAGTCCCTCCCAGACCTCGAGAAGCATATTAGGCTTGGAAAGGCCTAAGTGGCTAAAAATTTCCCAACCAGAACAGGAATTTCCGCTACAACACCCGTGACAGGTGTTCCCTCTGGCTTTTCTTTGAATACTCACCTCCTTTACAGACAGCCCACTTCGTATTTGGATGGCTCTCATTGTTACATGTTTCACTTCCTTAAGCTGCAATGAAATCTGCCTCCCTGGTCTTGCACCCCATTTGTCTCCGTTCTGCCCTCTGGAGCTATGCAGAATGTGTCCAGTCCTTCGACACTATAGTTCTTCAGACATCTGAACAGCTGTCAGATCCTCCTCTAAATTTTCTGTTTCTCAGGTAAAATAGCCTCAGATCTTTCAATTGCACATTTTGTAAATAATGTCTTAATGTGGAAAATGTAGGAGCAACAGCCCTAGGCAGACCTGGGTTCTGTTAATTTATTTATTCAATTATTTATTCTTTTTGCATTTATTCCCACTAATAAGTGGAGTAAGTATGATAAACCCAACAAGGGAGAGGTGTGTGGTTCAGTGAGCACATACACTAAGGAAGGATTTGACCCAGTTGGGGGAAGTCAGCTAAGGCGCTGTTAGGAGGTCAAGGTTGAACTGAGCTGATGGACAGGTAGTAGTTTACAAGGTGAAGAGGAGGGAAAGTGCCTTCCAGGCAGAAGGAGCAGTATGTACAAAGGCCCTGTGGTGGGTAGGGCATGTGATGGAGGCATCACTTATCCTCTTGATCTTTAATTTCTGTGTATCTGCAAAGATGGATTATAATACCTTCTCCCTTATTAAAAGAATTGTTCCAGGGCTGGCCCGGTGGTGCAAGTGGTTAAGTGCGTGCACTCCGCTTTGGCGGCCCGGGGCTCACAGGTTCGGATCCTGGGCACGCACCGACGCACCACTTGTCAAGCCATGCTGTGGTGGCATCCCATATAAAGTGGAGGAAGGTGGGCACGGATGTTGGCTCAGGGCCAATCTTCCTCAGCGCCCTCCCCCCCGCCCCCCCCAAAAAAAGAGGAAGATTGGCATCGGATGTTAGCTCAGGGCTGATCTTCCTCACAAAAAAAAAAAAGACTTATTCCAAGGACCCATGAGATGGAGATGAATGTGCTTTAAAGTGGCGAAGTCCTTTGGTATTATTCATAATAGAATAATCCATTAATCCAGGCAGGCCTGTTCCCTCACTGTTCCACCAACAGGCATTCCCACTTCTGTCCTTTTGTTTCTGCTCTTTCCTTCCTAGAAAAGTGTCTCCTTTTCTGTTTATCCAATCCTTGCAGCCTTTACTGCCCACCTCTGGTTCTAAGTCATCTGGTAAGCTTCCCTTGGGGCTCAGGCTCAGGTCTGTTTCTGTAGTATAACGGTGAAATGCAGAGGTTTGTAGTCCTGAGTTTGAGTCCAGGTTTGATTCCTGACTTCCTGGTGACCTTAGGCAAATTATTTAATTTCTCTTATGTTCAATTTCCTTATCTGTGCAAAAAGGATAATAACTACTTCATTAAAGTGGTTGTGAGGATTGAGATGAACGTATATATAACAGAGCCCTTCCTAACGGTTCTTATTTCCTTGTCCTGTACCTCCTCGGTGGCCCACACCAGTTGGCTCAGTAATTCTTTGTAAGGCTGACTCTAAAGATAAGGAGTAGGGAGGAAGCCATTTGCTTTGGTCCACCCCTGCCCCCCGACCTTTCGCTACTGCAACATCCAGTGTAAGTGCCGGCACAGCAAGCCTGCAGGTGCATGTAACTAATCTGTAATGGAAAAAAACTGGCCAACCCAGTTACCTTACAGCTCCCAAGCTCGGTGTCACCATGCAGGACCAAACTAGCCCAGTGAAACTGTAGAAATTTATATTAAGTTATATTCATGTTTTAAACGGCAAATAAAATCATTTTTCAGAACATGTCCAAGGCTTTTCTGGATTAATGATTCTATTGCAGAATCCTATTTCATAAATATAGTTTGACAGTGTTTAATAACAGAAAAACAAATTATTTAATTCATAAATGAACAAGTTTTTAAAGTACTGACATTCAAATGAGGTTGACTAGGTGAAATTCTAGTATTTTAAAAGATTGCAACCTATATGTCAAGACTGCACTCAAGGTTGGAGTGGCAAGATATTGAATTTCCATCTCAAAAAAGGAATAGAAATGTGCTAAATTGATTGTCTATTGATTTAAGATTTTTTATGTTTACAGACTGCAGACAATTCTGGTTCAATATTGCAAGAAATTTTCTTCTTTGTAGAATTAAAAGAAACTGCAAAATAGAAATTAAATCAATGTTGTGCTTGCAATTTAAAATATAACCATTACCAGCACCACTCTGCATTTACTTCATACTTTAGATCCTTCTCATGCTCTGCTAGGTCAGGGACTATAAAAGATATTTTAATGCATGTCTAGTACTGCAATCAATAAAGCTAATTTAAACTATCCTCTAACAGGTGAAGTAAAAGATTAGTATTTACATCTGGGATTAACAAGTGAAAATAGGCCATTCTGTGATATCCTCAGGGACACAGCACAGTTCAGGGTTTAAGGCCGAAAGAAAATCTATTTTGAGAAAGGCACGAATCAAATACTTCGTTATGGATAGGCTTGTATCCCATGAATGACGGTATCTTTATCTTCAGTTCCTGAAGCATCATCTCTCTGTTGTGATATAACACTTCTTTCCCCACCAACCTCAATTCTATGAACTGAATTTTTCTGCCCTTCCCTTTGTTTTTCAAGTGGAGCCTCCAGTCACATTTACATTGATTACTGTTTTGACAGATACTAAAACCCAGATCAATGTGCCTGTTTTTCTGTTGCAACCATTTTGACTGTAAGTATTCAAATAGTACATAAAATCTCACTGAAGCACTTAATTCAGAATCTGAAAATGTGTGTTCAAAAGCACCACTACTGTTATTCTGTAGAGTTCAAAGTTGGCCATTTTGCTTCCATATAAAAT
Source organism: Diceros bicornis minor (assembly GCF_020826845.1). NCBI lineage: Eukaryota > Metazoa > Chordata > Mammalia > Perissodactyla > Rhinocerotidae > Diceros > Diceros bicornis. Next base: position 15,283,841 of record NC_080742.1, on the reverse strand, counting down.
TGGTCAAGGTGAGAATATACATTTTGTTCTGTTCATTCACCTTTCCCTGTTCTCTTTAATTGTTTTATTTCCTTTGTTCTTTTTAATCTCCTCCATCCCCACACTGATGTTTCTTTCTGCAGATCCCATGAATGATGTGTACTGACAGCACTGTCCACAGTTTAACACCTTTATTAAATCTAATATCTTTCATAAAAAGCCAGGCACACGTTAGGGAATGAGGAGCTTACTAGATGTTAGCGAACCTCATTTTATGGCCAAATCCCTCTTTTCCTGTTGCTCTAACATTTATTTTATCAATTGTTACTATCTTCTGATCAAGCATCATGATAAGAAATACATTTGAAGTCCCATTTTTTTCTTTCACCACCCAACATTTTATTTTGATAAATTTCAAACATCCAGAAAGTTTGAAATATTTGTATAGTGAATATCCATACACCCACCCATACATATACTACTATGGACATTTTATTATATTTGCTTTATTACTCAACTGTGCATTTATCCATTCCTTCATCCCTCCATCAAGCCATCTTAATTTTTTGAGGCAGTAAGTTGCAGACATCAGTATACTGCATCTCGCATATCCTCAACTAGAGTTCTATATTGCTTTACAGTTCTTTTTTTTTTTCTTTCAAGTAATATGTACATATAATAACCTGTACAATCTTAAGCTTACCATTTGCTGAGTTTTGGCAAATGTATACACCAGTGTAACCTAAACCCCTATCAAGATAGCATTACTATCACTCCAGAAAGTTTCCTCATACTTCTTTCCAGTTGATCCTCACCTACCCACCCGTTACCCCAGGCAACCAGTGTTCTAATTTTTTTCCACTACAGATTAGTTTTGCCTGTTCTGGAACTTCATACTAATGGAATCATAAAGTATATGCCTTTATGGGCAAGACTTCTTTCATTCGGCATAATGTTGGGATTCATCCATGTTGTGTGCACCAATAATTAGTTCCTTTTTACTGCTGAGTGGTATTCTAAGACTATACCACAGTTGCTTTATCCATTCTCCTATTGATGAACACTTCAGTGGTTTCCATATTTTGGCCATGATAAATAAAGCTGCCATGAGCATTTTTGTACAAGTGTTTTTGTGAACATGTGTTTTCATTTTTCTTGGGTAAGTATTTAGGAGTATAATTTCTGCGTCATAGAGTAGGTGTATACTTAATATTGTAAGAAACTACCAGGACTGTTTCTAAAATAATTGTGCCATTTTACGTTGCTGTCAGCAGTTATGAGTTTTGGTTGCTCCACATTCTTGCCAACATTTAGTGTTCTCAGTCCTTTGAATATTAGCTATTTTGGTGGGTACATAATGGTATCTGATTGTGGTCTTCATTGGCATTTCTTGATGACTAATGATGTTCAGTACTTTTCATATGCTTAGTATCCATTCATAGGCCTTTCTTTCTTTTCTTTTTTTTTTTTGTGAGGAAGATCAACCCTGAGCTAACATCTATGCTAATCCTCCTCTTTTTTTTTTTGCTGAGGAAGACCGGCTCTGAACTAACATCTATTGCCAATCCTCCTCCTTTTTTTTTTCACCCAAAGCCCCAGTAGATGGTTGTACGTCATAGCTGCACATCCTTCTAGTTGCTGTATGTGGGACGCGGCCTCAGCATGGCCGGAGAAGAGGTGTGTCAGTGCGCACCCGGGATCCAAACCCGGGCCGCCAGTAGCGGAGTGCGCGCACTTAACCGCTAAGCCACGGGGCCGGCCCCTCATAGGCCTTTCTTTGTGAAGTGTCTGTTTAAATCTTTGTCCACTTTTTTATTAGGTGGTTTTTGTTATTGAGTTGTAGTTCTTTATATATCCTGGATACCAGTCTTTTGTCAGATATATCTTTGTGAACCCATTTCTTCTTTGGTTTCATTCATCTTGGTTTCCCTACTGTAGTATAATTGAACCTGTGTCAAATATTGTCTACAAATCTTGTCCAAAGACCCTTATAAGTTTGTAAAATAACTACCTGCTAGATAGTATATTTCTTTAATGCCGTAGGAAGACAATGATGGAGTCCCAGAAAACTGTTGGATGTCAGGAACTGTTTTTCTATTTGCCGTTCTTTAGTATCAGTGGTTGTTTTCAGGATGGAAATTAGTGCTTTCTTAGTTGACTTTAAAAAATAGTTTCATCTAGGGGTCTTTCTATTTATAAAGTAATGCAAAATGAAACAAATCTAAGAGTAATTATAAAAAAGAAAAAAGAAAACCAATGTTTTAATGTTACTTTATTCATGGTAATGATTGATGGTAATGATAAGGTTCATGATGATATTGCATATTTGTGAAGCTGTCTTTTTTATTCCAAAGTTCTTTCACATTTGTTATCTTTAAAATCAGGAAATAAACTTTAGAGTTATCTTCATCTCTAAAAGAGAATAAATACTGCAACTAGTGTAACTGTTGTGGCAAGTTATCATATTCAGGATCTTGTTCTTAAAACCAAGGTGTAAATGAAAATCTAGGAGAGTTAAGGTACTTTTGCATCAATCAGTGCTACATTGTAATACAAAAGGTTGGTAACAATTCAAGCCTCCACCTCTAGGGAACCAGTTCAAATACAGATGGTCCTCTACTTCCGATGGTTCCACTTAACAATTTTTTGACTTTACAATGGTGCAAAAGCCATACGCATTCACTAGAAACCGTACTTCGAATTTTGATCTTTCCTGGGCTAGCAATATGCAGTACGATACTCTCTTGTGATGCTGGGTAGGGTCAGGCAGGAGCCGCAGCTCACAGTCAGCTACATGTTCACGAGGATAAACAACTGACGCACTTACAACCATTCTGTTTTTCACTTTCAGTACAGTATTCAATAAATTACAGGAGATATTCAACACTGTATTATAAAATAGACTTTGTGTTACATGATTTTACCCAACTGTAGGCTAATGTCAGTGTTCTGAGCACATTCAAGGTAGGCTGGGCTAAGCTATGATGTTCACAGTTTACTAGGTTAGGTGTATTAGATGCATTTTCAATTTATATTTTCAACTTACGATGGGTGTGTTGGACGTAACCCCATCGTAAGTTGAGGAAGATCTGTAAACGGTCTCAGCCGTACAATGAAATACTTTCTATTCTCTGCCTCCTCCTACTCGATATATCACTCAAGTCATTTTATTTTTTTTCCTTCGTAATTTTATAACCATAGGGTTTTACAGATGGAAAGAACTTTGGGGTCATCTGGTTTTATCCTCTCATTTTACAGAGGAAGAAAAAAACTCAGAGATATCAAATAATACGCCCCAAACAATAGAACTCACAGTTTTGGGAATTAGGACTAGACATAGATCATCTGATTGAATAACTTTTTGGCTTCATGTTTTTTCCTCTGTTGTCAAGCCCTGTGGATTTGTGCTTTAAGATGACACTTGCCTTTACCCCTTCCTTTCTACTGTGTTTGCCAATATGGTCTCTAATTATATCTAAACTGGATTTTCACTCAGACTAGTCTTTTTTCCTCAGGTCCATCCAGCATTCTTTTGTCTCACTGATTTCCTTAATATAGACCTTTCATCAGACATCAGTACTCCAGAAACTTGAGTGGTTGCTGTTGAATCAGGTCCTAAATTCTCAAGGATCTCCATACTCTAAACCCATCCTGCCTCTTCATCCTTACTTCCCACTCTCCCCAACCTGCACCTGCTTATCAGGATGGTCTCACCATCCCCTGGCTGCACAGGAACTCCTGTTGTTGTTCTTGTGTTGGTTCCTTATTCTGGTAAACCAACCCCACTTCTCTCCAGTTAGCCACTTACATACAGCTCATAGTTCAAAATCCAGCTCAAGCTCCGCCTTCTCCATGAAACACTTTGTAATTTCTCTCAACTGCAGTGATTTCTCACCCCTGAATATACACTGCAACATCCCTCTTAGCAATTGATATGTGTACTAGCCTCTATAACAGAAAAACCCCAAATCTCTATGGCTTAACATCATAGAGGTATACTTGTTCAGTGATGATAGTGTGTATTTGTGTCTTGCTTATGATGGGGGTGAGAGGAGGAGTGCTGTGCTTGTAATGCAGGCATTTAGGAACCCAGGGTGATGGAGGCTCTGCCATCGTTAACACAAAGCTCCTAAAGTTGCCCAGGCATTGGAAGTTGGAGAAGACACATCTGCTTCTTAGCCACCTCAGTCGAGTAGGGACATATCACAACACCTTTGCTGGTGAGAACTAGTCACAGGCTCTATCTTTGCCAGGAAATGTACCCCCGACTGGGCATCTCCATCCCCAGAACTACTCTCCTCTATGGAGGGAAGCACAGATCTCTGGCGGGGGCAGCTAGCTCGCTTTGTTACAATGTTATCCTGTACTGATTTCTATTGCTTGGTGTCCTTGTGTCCCCAGCTGGATTGTACACTGTAACTAAAATTCCACAAACATATACAGCAAAATGAGAGTCTGGCACTTAGTGTGTGCTCAGTGAATGTTTGTTAAATAACAGAATAATTTATGTAGTCTTTTTTTTTCTTTTAAGTTCTTTTTTTTTTCCCCCAAAGTTCTTAATTTCTAAAAATAACAAGCAAGAGAAACAAAAAATAACAAATCCCTAGGGGTGCTGTCTTTGTCTTTTTTTTCTTTTTTTCTTTTTTTTCTTTTTTTTTTTGGTGAGGAGGATTAGCCCTGGGCTAACATCCGTGCCCATCTTCCTCTACTTTATATGTGGGACGCCTGCCACAGCATGGCTTGATAAGTGGTGTGTAGGTCCGTGCCTGGGATCCAAACCATGAACCCCAGGCCGCTGAAGTGGAGCATGAGAACTTAACCTCTATGCCACTGTGCCAACCCCTGTCTTTGTCTTTTTTAAGGGCACATTTGCGGTGTAGTTTTTACTTCACACACAGAAAGTGAAATTTAGCGGGATTATTTTCATTTTAAGAATAGTAATATTATTTTCAGCTTCGAAAACTATTTTCAATTGGTGCATCTTGTTTCCCTTTCTTTTCCTAAATCTTTTCAAAAATATTCACAAAAATAGAGTCAATATTATAATGAAATCCCATGTACACATCACCTGGCTTCAATAATGATTGACTTATGGCCAGTCTTGTTTCATCTATATGCACTACTCTCCTCTCACGCTAAATTTTTGAAACTAGACATAAATACTGTGTGTAAATATTTCCATTTATATTGCTAATAGATAAGGCCTAAAAAAAATCCACAATACTATATCTTATTAAAAAGTAATAATTCCTTATTATCACTAAATCCAGTTAGTAATCAAATTTCCCCCATTTTAAAAAAACAATTGGTTTGTTCAAATCAAGATCCAAACACTACATTTTAGACATATCTCTTAAATATTTTAAAAATTATAGTTCTCTCCCTTCTCCACTTTTTTCTTGGAATTTATTTGTTGAAGAAACCGAGTCATTTGTCCTATAATGATTCTTACGTTCTGGATTTGGCTGATTCCATCCTCATGGTTCCTTTAACAGTATACCTCTGTCCCCAGCATTTCCTGTAAACTGGAGGTAGGTCTGGAATCTTGATCAGATTCAGGTTTGATTTTTCATCATAGATGGGGTTATGTACCTCCATCAGACGACACATAATGTCTGGTTATCTCTCTGTTTTGATGTTAACATTTATCAGTGGGTTTGAGAGTTCTCACCCTGATCCATCTATTATCAAGTTCTCCCTCAGCTTTTCACCTGTGGTCTTGGCTGCCTCTGATGATCATTGCCTAGATCTATTATTTCATTATGCACATTTTGTGTCTTTTCACAATAAGATCTTCCAAAGTTTTGAAATATTTTATTATTCTTTTTCATCTTATATTATTAAATATATTTAAGACATTTAAACTTTCCTTTCCAATTATAATAATAGTAATTAACATCTGTTTGACACTTAACAAGTATCAAATTTTCACACACATTGTTTCACAAATATTATCTGATCCTCTCAAAACACCTTAGAGGTAAGCTGACTCTGTGACCTCAGGCAAAGGTCCTCATTTTAGAGATGAGGAAAATAATAACAACCATCTCTAGGATTATGAAAATTAAACAATTTAAATACATACAAGCTGCTTAGAACAGTGCTCACTGTATGATAGTGAGAGTGAAACAAACATTTGGTACTGTTATTATTAATATTGTTATGTTGCTATCATCAAGATTTCTTTCAGTTTTAATCTATTATGTTGTTTTATTTTAACTTTTTAAATTTTTTTTGTTTTTATGGCGATTAATAGGAACAATTTAATTACTATGTTCCCATATAATTTCATAATCTCTGACCCCCAGTCACAACATTGATTAGCTTACATGTGATATGAATTTAGCTTTTACTGTCATGTACTGCTAAATATTATTTAAATACTCTGTTTTCTTATTTATAGGAGACCAACTAAGAATCATTTTCTACTCCCCAAAAAAGAAAAGAAAAAAGATATTATTTAACTTACACTGTTTAGGCTATCTATACCGTGTTCTCCATTATGAGAAGAAAAAAACAACATGCTTTCATATATGTTATATGATAAGCTTTTAACATATTTTAGAATATAGCTTAATGGAATCATGTAGTACTAGAACTTAAAGGACCTTGGAGAGCAATCGCAGCACTTTATTTACAGGTGAAGAAACTGAGGACTAACCAGGTTAAATGACTCATCCAACTTATCTGTCTTCACATGACCAACCAATAGCAGAGCCAGGACTAATACCCAGGTCTTAAATCAAAACCAGCCCAGGTCTACAACCTCTTTGCATTATACTGTGTGATGCTAAACTATTTTCATTGTCCCTCCATCAATACTCAGAACACCACTCCAAAGGCAACAAGGTCACTATTTGGGGTTAAAAGTGAGAAACATGAGCTGCAGGCTTGAAGACACACAGATGTCAGTGGAAGCAAGTAGAGCGGAACCCAGAACCCATCTCTGTTTAATGACACTTGAATGACAATGGACTGTAAATGTGTGTAAGACTAAATGTATAGAATGTCTATATACGTTAATGCCTAGACATAAAGAAAAATGACAGCTATTTTCCACTGACAAAGTATGCCTAGTAGTACTTGTCTAGTCACATACAGTCATATATGCATGGTAGAATTGCAAGGCAGATTTTCTGTAATTTTTGGTTTTTTTTTTTTTACTTCTAATTATGGAGAATTTTATTTATTTATTTATTTTTTAATTTTATTTATTTATTTTTTTCCCCGAAAGCCCCAGTAGATAGTTGTATGTCATAGTTGCACATCCTTCTAGTTGCTGTATGTGGGACACGGCCTCAGCATGGCCGGAGAAGCAGTGCGTCGGTGCGCGCCCGGGATCCAAACCTGGGCTGCCAGCAGCGGAGCGCGCGCACTTAACCACTAAGCCACGGGGCCGGCCCCGAGAATTTTAAATATACACAAAAGAAGACAGAATAGTACGATAAATCCTTATGTACTCATCACTCAGCCCCAATATTCATTACCCTAAGGCCAATCCTACCTTAGCCCTTCCCTCTTCCCCTCCTCGTCTTGTATTATTTTGAAGCAAATTACAGACAGCATTTAATCTTTACATATTTGAAGCATATTTCTCTAGAAGACAAAAACACACACAAAAAAATAACCATAAGATTAGTTATCACACCTAAAATTCCTAAATATAATCAAATAGGAAGTTGGTATTCAATTTTCCCGTTGTCCTATAAACATCAACTCTTTTAGTTTCTTTCTTTGAATCAGGATTTAATCCCCCACATTGTGATTATTTCTCCTTAATCTCTATGTTACTTCTCTCTCTCTATTCTCCTTGCAATTTGCTTGTTGAAGAAAACAGACTTTTGGACCTGTGGCTTTCCCCACAGTCTGGATTTCGCTGCTTATATGCCTATAGTGTAGTTATGAGGCAGCTTTAAACATTGAGGAAAATGTTTGTGCATACTATTATCAGGTCTCACCAAATTTGGCAGTATTATTTTGGGCACTGATGATAACAGCTAGAGGTCAGGGGAAACCACATTGCTGGTGGACCCCAGCTTCCCGTGAGCGCTCTGTGATGGGGTAAGGTGTGCTTGTCAGTGCGAGCAGCTGCTGTCAGGCTGAGAAAGCTTGTCTAGTGCCCCAGTCCTTCCTGCTCTCTAATCTAAATCGAGCCTCTTGTTATATAGTTTCAGAGCATCCTCTCCTTTTCCTTTATAGCAGTTGTCACAATTTGTAACTGTAGTGGACTTTGACAACTTAAAGTCAGAGAAGTCAGGAGTGCATGAATGTAACTTTGTGTATAACTGAATTCTATATAACACACAAACCATGGTTTCCGGCTGGGAACTGGAAAACATAAACTCGACAATTCATGATAATCATTTACACATTGGAACTTGCCCTCTTGTGACTAAGCACCAAGTCAAATTCAATTCTTCCTTCCTCTTCTCTTCTCTCCGGGCCAGGGTCATCCCACACATGTGCTCTTCTTTTCGCAGTCCTCACCTTTAACTGAGGTTGGAGCTATTTCTTCATTCTGTATTCATCCGGATTTCATAGGCTTATTGTAAAAACTCTAATGGTCAGTCAGTCCTCCAAACAGACAAGAAGAGGAGATTGAGAGGAGGCAAGAATAGAGTCTAGATGCTAATGGGTGCTGAGAAGAGGCCCCTGGCACCCTGTCCCCTACTGGGGCAAAACCGAGGGAGGTAATTACAATACCCAGATTTACTTAGCTGGATCTCAAGTTTGGAATAGCACCCAGACAATAGGACACCTGGGCAGCAAGGACTGTGTGAGTCTTGGCCGATGGGCTGAAGGCAGCATTATAGAGCCCTGCACATGCTAGGGTGGTATGGGGAACTTGCTGAGAGATTTTAAGTCCCTAAAGGATTTGAGGGTGGTGGCAAAATGCCAAGAGGCCCAGGGAACCGGGAGAGACTGAGTGGACCTTAAGGCTGGAAGCAATGGCAGGGACCATGGACACCAGCAATGGATGCCAAATACCACTTGTGATAAATTGTACCTCAGCGGATGCATGTAGGTGACCCACCAGGGACCATGTGGACAACCGCAGTACAGAAGCCCCTAGCCCTCTGATGCTGGAGGGTTGTTAAGGCTTCCTGGGGAAGTCGGCTCATCCTCAAGAAAAAGGGAAACAGAAGAAGGAGGAGGAAAATTTTGAATCATTATGAATATTTACTAGTTTTAAACGGAAGGACACTGACTTATCTTCAAGTGGCAAGATTGAGTTAATTTTCCTTCCATCAGCAGAAAGGGGACTTGAGAGCTAAGTTTGAATTCCATCACAAAAAGATAAAGGCACATTCTAGCACATCTGGGTTGTGACTATAAATTTTGAAGCTACTACACAACTCACATTTATGTGTTTATTTTTAAATGTCTATCTTCACTATATTGTAAGTTTCATGAGGGCACATACTATCTCTTTTTTATTCTGTATTCTTAGCACCTAACTCAGTGCTTAGCACCTGACAGATACTGAAGAATTTATTGAATGAATATTAGACCCACACATCAGAGCTCCTTCCAAAGTACTTGACACAGAGCAAGCGCATAATAAGTGATCTTTTCTCTTCTTCCCAGAGGAATATATATTTCTCTGGGCACATTCCATCGTTCTTTTCAAAGCCAATTCTGTCTTGGGTGGCTCTGAAGGTAACTCTGCTTTGGTTGTTTTATGGGAGCAACTTAAGAAACTGAAGACAGTGTTTGTCTTCTCTGACCTTATTCTGTATCCAAAGGGTATGTTGGATGCAGCAGTAGCCGCAGCTGCAGCTGCCAGGAGTCTGTTCTGTGGAAGATGCTGAATACTCAGTAGTGATTGCCCTACCACTGACGTAGTCCTGGCCCCTTCATTCCAACACTTTCTCTCCTTTTCCCTCCCAGCTTGAGATCAGTCTGTTCTCATTCTCCTCTCCTTTTTCTGTGCCACCTCTCTGGTCTGCTCTTCCCTATTTTAGGGTAGAACTCCTGGCCAGACAGGAGCCATATGTCCTGGATGGTTCTCATTTCAGGTAGAGTCATCATCTTTGGAAAAACCAAAAAGTAATTTTATAAAATATGTCAATATGCAATTTAATATCTATATCTTTAAACCATTAATTTGTATTTCACCTCATTTATAAAAGTATTTGAGGTAAGTATATCTTAGTAAAATATTTGTTGTAAATAAATTCACTTACCAGTAAAAAAAATCTATGAGCTCTGATTTTAATTTGGAAAATATGGACTTCATAGTACACTATTTCCTGAACTTGCTTGATAAGAATTACCTGTGCTGCTTGTTATATACACAGATTTACTCAGCTCTTACCCTGAAATCGATTGGATGGGCCTGAATTTTTTTTTTTGCTTTGGGTAATTCTTTTCATCTGATAAGTTTAAGAAAAATTGCCAGTGTACATAGCAAGGACTGGAAGAATGAAGACACATGAGGAATAGGGACATAAGTTGGGAAGAAGGGACAAAGAAATTTCTGGGTGAAAAGGAATTTGATCCAGCACTCTTTTTTCTTTTCTCAGTCTGAATATATCTGTATGAATGCTGATAATCAAAAAAACTCAAGGCATTATGGAAAACTGATAATATTGATGGTGGCAAAAGATACTGAACTATCAAAGTAAAAAAAAACCTAAAAATGATGGTCAAGTGCGTCAAATAGTACTAATTACAGTCATTTCAGTGATCATCTTACTGTTGTATCTTATTACCATTCCTCACAATTAAGTGTAACATGAAATGTGTCTGATTAAGCTAAAAGTTTTATTTGATTAGAACAGTAACTCTCCTCCCTCTGAATACCTGTTTATATCTTTATATAATCAGTCTTCATAGGTAGTTGTATATGAGCATGTTACCTTCTCAATTTTAAATATTAGAAGGAACACTGCACAGATAAGGCCCTTTCTTCTTATTTTTTGAAATTTAAGGCAAACACCTTTTAGAATAGCAGGTTACCCCTTTTATAATCTCTGTCTCTTTTGAGAATTTTGTTTGTTTCTTCCCTATCCCCTTTCGAATAGAGAAGTTCCATACTTCAAAACTTACTCCACTTGGTGAAGAACAGTACTTATAGAAAAGGAAAACCCCAGGGCCTTTGTGCTTTGAGGGCTCTGCCCTCTGAGGCCTTAGTCACCTTTCATTCCCTGCAATCTCGAGATCACTGGGATGGAGCGCTTTCAGGGAGGTTGGTGTGTGTGAGGGGCAGGAATATGAGATCTCTGGGAAGCTGGGATGGGCTGCTGCTACTGGAAGACCTCAGATGCTGGGGATGTGGAGGGGCCTGGTAGAGGTGAGCAGTCTGGAGACTTCCAGGCCTTCTGGCTTATGATCCTGTCATAGTGTGCATTGCTTAAAAGGTGAGATTATTGAAACTAATAATTCCTAGTGGACACAGTTTTTGTAGTATGAATCTCTCCTTAAAACACTGCACGATATGAAAGAGGGTTTGTAGTACAGGTTTCCGGGCTGTTGTAATCTCCTTTCCCCAAAGTCTGTGCTCTGCTATTTTCCTGTCAGCAATCTGGCTTCTGGCCAGAGACAGCCTATTTTCTAAGCCTGTTGCACTGAAATCCATTGTCATTCAGAAAAACTCCCAGTTGCTTAGTACTTCCCAAATGTTGAGTACTTTTAGAGGTTTGCAGCTGTGCAGTAGTGTCTATTCTTTTAATATTACCCCCTCTCTATCGGCTTTTATGCAAATAACAGCATGGTGCTGGCTGATCAGGTACTGATGGAATTCAACATTGAATGACTTTGATCATATTATCCAGAGAAATTAAATTTTGGTTTCCATAGACTTGCACTGCTGCTGCCCATATTTACCAGTCTCATCATTTCCTCTCTTTAGATGTCCCTGCAGAGTTTGGGACATCACTAAAGAATGAAAAGACAATGCCTTCAGAGTTCCCCACAGCACATTGTCAAGAATCAAAGGAAAATGGCATTGATAGAAGAGGCAGATTGTTTTAGAATTATTTGGGCCCTTTGCTGGATTTCTTGCCTGGCTGACGCAGTCCCTCCCTTTGTGTCAGCCTATCCATCAGTGAAGAAGGGATAATTACACCTGTTCTGCATTTGCCTCAGAGGGATGTTACAGAGATTCACTCTGAAAGTCTATAAAGCTTCTTGAGCATGGAGAAATATAATTACAAGAAAATATATTGTCATTGCAGTGGTCCTTGCAAACCTTAAGTAATTCCAGTCATCAATATATTGATGAATATGCATTATTCAGTTTCATTACATAAAAGTTGGCTCTTTGTGCACTGTTTTTCCTAAAGTATGTTATGTCTAAAATGAGGGAGTTTGGAGAATAGATTATTAGCCACAGATGTAGGTTTTAAATAATCCATGTTTCTTTTAACTCACTTGTGTTCAGGCTTGAAGCTAAAGGAGATGAGCTAAAGAAATGACATGAAGTAAGCACAGTCCTGAGCTCCAGTGTGCAGACTCTAATGTTTTTCTGGCTTATGATCAAAAGTGATACTTGAGTCAGAAAGGATTTCTTCAGGTCAGAAATACTTGTCTCTGTTTTTTTTAAAAAAAGTTTCTGTGTAAATCTTGGCAAATCATCTGGACCCTTTTAATTGATAAGTTTTAAAGATTTGAAAGAAAATCAAAAGTAAATTGACGTAACCCTATAAGGTGAACTGTCAATTATGTAAGAGGCAGGGCTATCACAGACATATAGGAAACACTGGTTTCTTCCAAAATATCATTTTACCTACTATTAAATTTTCCATTGTTTTTCAAGGAGGAAAGCAACAGTTGTTTCCCGAAAATTGCTAAAATTGCATTAACAACATGGGAAACAGAGAAAAAGTACAACAAATACATATAAACTCAGAAGTCCAGAATGAAATGATTCCTATTTTCTTCTGTTCCATGGCACTCATCTCTGACCTGCCATTCTGAAAATGAACAACAAATGTTTGTTAAATGCCTCCTATGTGCTGGAATAATGGTTCTTGAGTGTGGTTCCCCAGACCAGCAACATCAGCATTACCTGAGTACTTTTGTTAGAAATGCAAGTCAGAAACTCTGGGGGTGGAATCCAGCAATCCATGTTTTAACAAGCCCAGGAGATTCCCGTACGTATTAAAGGTGCCTCTTAGAACTGGAATTTCACAGGGTAATATCGAGATGGGGACTGGGCTGGGCATCGTATGGGGAGTATGGGTAGTGGCTAGTCACAAAGAGCACAGAGCTCATCCCTCTAACTCCTTAGGGGGTTGCTCCTCTGTTTGAGGGAGCTCAGGACTTGTATTTGGGGAGGGGTATTAGTCTCCTCTGGGATTCCAATCTCATTCCAGATAAAATGCTCAAATGGGAGATATTCCAACTTGTGGTTAATACTGTGTGCCATGAAAACAAAGCTTTTCTCTGTTGGTCTCATAACATTCACTTACAGAGCTGGAGGAGGGGCCCAAGTTGAAGAGAAAAGGGACAGAAGGGCCTGAAAAGGATTTGGACCCTACCATTACCATCTCTTGTCTCTACTACTCCCTCCCACAACTCTTTCCCCCTTTTCCTCTTGAACTCCCTGTGTCCAGCACGCTCTCCAGTGAACATTGGAGAGGTGAAAAGGTGCAGGTGGGCTATGTGCTAGAGATGGCTCCGAGAGAGGATGCCCCAGGCCAGTGTGCCCTCACCCATTAACCTGCAAGATTCTGATTCCAAGGGGCGAGTTGCACCTTAGCTCACCATAGCTATCCAGATCCGAGCCCACTCCCTTTTCCCTCTCCCCAGACAAAAAGCATTTCCTGGAAATAGAACTTCTCTCTCACTTAAACAGGATGATAGTATGATGTATGTTCCAATTTCAGCTGTTGGTGACCCGGCTCCCAACAGGAAGCCCCATCTCCACCCCAACCCTTGGTGGAGAGCAGCTGACAGTGTGGCTGACTTCCTGAGGCCAGCAGAGCTTTTCAGTCCTCCTCACACAGTCTTAGCAGTCAGATCTGGGGACTAATCATACTTGTAATCAATACTCCCTGCAAGAAACCTTCCCTTAGGAAGCTTTTGATCTTTACAACATCAAAGAGACTGGGAGAGAGCAGGCTTTAATTTTCACCTATGGCTTAAAATTAATATGTAAATATATGAAAGAGAAAGAGGAAACTGAGTGGACTCAGCCACCTGAGACATCTGCGTCTTTATTCTAATGTTAATTTTTTAATGAGATGATTATTCAGCTGCATACACTGAAAGGGATATCTGACTGAAGGACAGAGGACAGAAGGGTTCCTTTATCTAGATTCCATATGATCAATACACAAGGAGTTGGGATTTTTCTAACACAGAAAGAAAGTTTAAGGCATTTTAAAGCAAAAATTCGCGACACTGTTTGAATCTTAGATTAAATAGAAGGATTTAACTCCCCCAAAAGAACTCTCAGGCATTTATCCAGTGGTCTGTGGGTAAACCTGCAGTTAGTTTTTTGAGGGGGAATTGGGGAGTAGAAGTGAACTGCTGTTTTTCAAAACTCCCTCATATTCCTTAATCCTCAATTCCATTTTCCTGGTGTGCTTTGTAGAATGTGTCTTATCCTGCTATATAGGGTATCTTTCACTGTTAAAATTTGAGTGTTTCCTTGGTTACTAGAGTTGCAATTTTTCTCCTAAGCCCCTCTCCACATAGGAACTTGGTGACAGGGATTGGTGAGTGGTTCTCTTTTTTGGATTATTTTATTGCTAGCATAGTGAAGAATCATAGAACTGTTTATAACTAAAGGGCTTTCGGGGACCATAGTCCAACTTCTTTTATTTTATAAACAAGGAAACAGCAAGTTTGCGTGACTTGCCCAAGGTCTCTGAGCCACCTGCTGTGGCTGTGACAAGAATTCAGGCTTCTTAACTCTCAGTCAAGTCCTGAGTATATCACCCTATTGCTTTGCTAGTTTTTTGCTTCTTGTTTTTTAATACCTGAAAATCTCTACCCTCTGGGGACTCAGTTGAGCGTTTGGCCAACCTGGTGTAGATAGCAGGCTTTTTCTCAAGCGATGAGGTTTTGATACTATCAAAGAACACCTAGACGGGGAGCTATCTGCTCCCAGGGGTGGACACAGATTAGATGGACATTTGGAAAGCTGGAGGCCTTGAAGGAAAGGTGACACATTACAGCTTCAGGCTGCCATTATTACTAAGCATTTTGATGGTATTCTGATTCCTGATGGTATTCTGCAGGAGAGAGAGAGAGCTCTTTCCCATTGGCTCTAATCTGTCTCCGTAGTCTCTCTTCCAGCAGACCCAGAGGCCAGTCTTGACTAAAATAACATAGATACAGATTGTCTTATTGCCCTGAGCTAACATCTGCTGCCAACCTTCCTCGTTTTTTTTTTTTTGAGGAAGATTCACCCTGGCTAACATCTGTGCCGGTCTTCTTCTACTTTGTATGTGGGTCGCTGCCACAATGTGGCTACCGATGAGTGGTGTAGGTCTGCACCTAGGATCCAAACCCATGAACCCGGGCTGCTGAAGTGGAGTGCATGAACTTAACCACTATGCCACGGGGCCAGCTCCTAGATTGTCTTTTTAAAGAAAAATTTTGTGATGGAGGAGGTAGGCTCAAAATTTGGAAAAGGTTTGGAATTTTGAGAATGAAGAGGGTTTAAATTAAATGTATTTCAAAAACCTAAACGAACATAAGGGCGAACATTAATGGAACTCACAATAAAGTTTTTAAAAATCACCTACAATAATTTTGAAAAATCACTTCAATACTTCCACAAATTAAATTATTTTCAGAAAATAACAAGGGTTTTGAGAGACTGATGCATAGTGATTTGGTGATTAACTGCTTGTGTCCTCTTGAATGTGCTGGGCTAGTTGCTATTTCTCTGAAGCAGTCTGTAGTATTAGCATGCCCCCAGAGAAAGGTGCAGAGGTTTACTTTTTTTTTTTTTTTGGCACAGTAAAATCTTTTTCAAAAAGATTTTCTATGATATGGATTTTTTTTAGTACCTCAGGTCAAATCATGTTCCCTTTGTGTGCTGTGATTCATGGTAAGATAAATAAAAAATAAACCACCACCGAAATTTAAAAAGAAGGTACTTAACAAAGAAGATCTTGAAGTAGCTAATGAGTCAGTATGTATTCACAGAACTTTGGTCAGTGCTTGCAGGGACTATTTTGTGCTGAGAACAAAGACACCAAAGAGATAGGGCCACTGGGAGGAAACTGGAGGGAGGGAAAAGGCTACCAGGGAGCCCTGGAATCAGGAAATTCCCAGCGCAATTACAGAAGCCAAGTGGAGGGCGAGCAGCTGAAACAAAATTCAGACCGCGAACAGGTAAAAAAAAGCAGAAAACGCAACGTTCTTAGCAAGGAGAAACATCTTTCATTTTCGATCACGCACAGCGTCTCTTCAACGTGAAATCTTGTCCAAGAAAAGAGGTCCATCTGATTGAACAGCTGAAGGACAGCCTGTCATTTCCCTTCCCCCCACAACTGACCCTCACTGGAGGGACCCTGAATGCCCTGAATTGGAACATTACATCGTACAATAAAATATTTCATTTTAATCGAATTTATTTTCCTCGGAGCATTCAAAAGGGCAGACTAGCCCACTCCTGTAGTAATTTGTTTACGTCGTTTTCGTTTATTCAAGACCCTTGATTGACTGAAGCGGCTCATCCAGGAACTGCCCCTCCAGAGGTGGTGACAATAGGTCTTCTGTGGAGGGAACTGCTGGGAAAGCGTTCAGCTTCAGTAAAGGCAGCTTTCAGAGAGAGCGGGAGCTGAGGGCCCCGCTGCCAAGATTTTAATGAATTGGTTCAGATATTCTCTCTCATGGCTTCCACTGTGTTCAGAAATCTGAAAGAAAAAGAAATCTATGTACACAACACATGGCAGTTGGACATTAAAAATCTGCTGCACACACAAATAAATATCTGTTATACATTTCTTTTTAAATGGCTAAGTGCTGTTCACGAAATTCACAAAGAATTTCATGAAGTCAATGTGTGCTTTTTTCATAAAAATTTTTCTGTAATAGATATTTATTCCTTACCATCAATTTCGCTGTGAAATAAAGTCACATGCTTGCTCTGAAAAAAAAAGTTTAATTTTAGTAATTTTTTTTTTCCTGAGGCCAATTAATGGAAGATTCCTATTAAGGAAAAAAGATAGTCACTTTAGAGGTGAAAATATAATTTTCCATCATGCTTTTCCTTTTATTTGACTATGGCTTATTTTCAGCCAGTTTTGGAGAATTCACTTCGTAGAGCACAAGGTTAATAAGTTCAGTAAGTTTTTTTGTATTTCTTTAAATGCAATCTAATTTAAAGCCTTTGCATTTTCTGATAATGTGTTTTAAATCAAACACATCCATGTCACTATTTAAAGTTTGCTCTTAACACAATAGAAGATAATAGTTCCTTCTATGGAAAAACAAATACTTTAGGAGGCTTCTGAAACACTAATCATTCTGATAACATTTATGTTTTTAAAAATATTTTTCATCTTGAAACAATCACAAACTTACAGACAAGTTTGGAATACTATACAAATAACTTTTTTCCTGAACCATTTGAGAGTAATTGCTGATATGATGCCCCATTATCCCCCAAATACTTTACTATGTATTTTCTATAAACAAGAACATTCTCCTACATAAAACCACAGTACAACAATCAAAATCAGGAAATTAACTTTGATAGTTCACTCCCACCAAATCCTCAGACTCATTCACGTTTATTCAGTGGAACCAAGAATGGATTTTATAGCAGAAGTATCCAGGTACGATCATGTGGAGCACTTAGTTGTCATGTGTCTTTAGTCTCCTTCTTTCTAGAACAGTTCCTCAGTCTTCCAGTGGCTTTCATGACCTTGACACTTTCAAAGATAACAGTCCAGTTATTTCGTAGAATATCCTTCAGCTGGCTTTGTCTGATGTTTCCTCATGATTAGGTTAAGGTTATCATTTTTGGAAGTGATTGTATCCTGTAATTTCCGTTTGTCCCATTACTAACATTGTTTACTTGGATCTCTTGATTTAGGTGACGTATACTGACTGGGCTTATAAGTATTCTGTGGGGTAGCACTTGGAAATCTAAATACCCTGTTTCCCATCAAACTTTCTATATATGTTTTATGTATATATATCCCTATGGTCTTCTGTCTTATTTAATAAGTTTGTTAAATTAATTAAACAAGGAGGCCATTAGACTGAGGTGGCTCTAATGCCATGTCAGCCTATGTAAGCAAACCAAAATCTAAGCCAGTAAATGCCTCAAGGTTGTGAAATCGAAACCTACGGAAAACCAATCACAAACAGCCAACCAGGCTTTAAGCTATAGCCAATCAATAATTTCCTTACGTTGCTTCCACTTTTTCTCTATAAAAATTTTTCCACGGAGGGCTTCTACCCACTTCTGGTTTGGCGCTGCCAGATTTCGAATGGATTTTCGTTAAAGTAAACTCTTAAAATTTTAATATGCCTCAGTTTATCTTTTAACAGTTCGTAGTCCTTTATTATAATTGTTTATTTTGATGCTTAAATTGTCCCAGATTTGGCCAATCAGGAGCCCCTTCACACTGGCTCCTGTGTCCTTCTGACATGTCCGCATCATACTTGGAGCATGTTCTCGCTTTCTGTCGCTATGAGATGTTTCAGGCTCATCTTGTTCTTTCCTTGTGCCAGGCATGTTAATTGATATCAGGGGTACTGCTGCTCCCAGGCTTTCAGTGGACAGAACTAGGGAATATATATGCATATGCATATACACATACACATATTTACATTACATCTACATATCTACTTATCTATCTATCTATCTATCTATCTATCTATCTATCTATCTGCCTGTCATCTCTCTATTTAATGAAAACTATAAGTTTACACCAATACCTCCAATTCCAAATCAATACTACCGAGTTTAGCTTTTTTTCTCTTCTCTCCTGATACCCTTGCCTGCCAGTGAGTAACGTGGCTCACATTATTCATAACATATTTACTTAACTGATCAATCCCCATGTAAGTAGCCAATCTCCGATCTTAGCTGCCACTCCCACATCTGTACAGATGCCCTCCACAAGCCACTTGAAATCTGATACCCCATGCTGGACAACCACCTACGTACCCACATGGGTGCCCAACTCACCCTGATTGGATTCTGACATCTCATGCTGGATTACAACCTCCATCCCCATGAACACCCTCTTCACCCTCCTTGGGCTCTGAAATCCAAATTTTGGTCAACACCCTGCCCTCAACCCTACCTGTGCAGATGCTTACCTT
The DNA here is from genome assembly GCF_020826845.1 of Diceros bicornis minor. Classification (NCBI taxonomy): domain Eukaryota; kingdom Metazoa; phylum Chordata; class Mammalia; order Perissodactyla; family Rhinocerotidae; genus Diceros; species Diceros bicornis. The sequence goes on along the minus strand of NC_080742.1, from coordinate 15,264,617 downwards.
CCTTTGCCCTACCTGATGGTTTTAGGATGGAATTGTTTAGGAACCGAAGGGGAAGGGAACGAAGTGGGTAGGAAAGGGAATAAGAAGGGAAAAGGAGGAAGGAGAAGAAGGAAGGGGGAAGAACAGCATTTATGTTTAAATAAATCACAAGTAAGCACATTAATTTTCTGTTAAAATGATACAGTTTAAATAAGAAGAGAAGAATCTAAGAAGCCACTTAGAAATGGAGAGCTTTCTGACTGAGATAGAATATAACAACATATTTTTTTCCTGGTCATTACAGGTAACACTGAAATTCATGTATTACAGTTGACAACCCAGCTTTCACATGATTATATATTTTTTGAATGATCTTTCCATATTTTGTACATTCCATTGTTCTTCCTATTGGAGATACAGTAGTTCCACCCAGTTAATAATATTTACTCATCGGCTAAACTTTAAAAGGAACTTGGTGAAGCATTCTTGCTCTCAGAAATTTTTATCACCCTGTCTGACTGTTTCACCCTGTTCCCTATTCTCTGATTAAATCAGGTATAATTCCTTTAGAATGGATTCAAACTGTTGTCTAGTCCATCTTGTTAAATGTCAATCCTTTATCTTCTTCCAAATCATTGGGCTATTATTCTTTAGAACATTTCCTTAAAAGATCTATGTAAGTCTTCTTTTCAGCAAATTGCAGGGAGAGAGCTCTGACACTAGCATCGTAAATGTAAGTAAGCAGATTTAAATTGTTATTCTATCAATCACTGCTAACCACGGTGGCAGCTCTCTAAGAAAACATATAAAAGCAATATATGATGTCCCTTAGCATTCAGCCATCTTTGCAACTACACAGGATAAAAAATAGCACAAATTGTCAGGAAGATGGTCCCTTTAAGTTTGACAAATATTTTATTACCAGAATCAGAGTGAAGATAAATTTTTTAAATATTAAAGCTAGTTTTTAAAATTAAAAAATTAGCATGCGCCTAAGGCTTAAAAAAAAAAACACTTCAGTTATATTTCCCAGAGATAACTATTGTTAACAGTTGAGACAGTCTTTGAAATTCCATTTGTAACTGGTAAGAAATGGGTAAGAAGAAATGGGTAAGAAACTGGTAAGAAATGGTAGGAAGATACAGGACTATATCTTCTATTTTTAAACATATGTAAATAAGAGTCCTCTCTTAGATGAAGAAAATGTGTAGGATGTCAATGTGCCTCATTTTTATTTTTAGGACAGAATTGAAAATACTAAGAAATGACTGAAAAACATCCTTATCATAACAGAACTTGGAATTGGTGATTTAGGGACATCTGGATTATCCGCCTTGAACATGTTGTATATTTTTAAAAATTCTCTACACAGGCCACATCTTTTTCCATCTCCTAGTGTGTGGATCTCTGATACTATTACTGGAGTCCCATTAAGTAAAACACTGAAAAGTTTGAACATAAGTAAAGAAGATCTCCTTGATTTAGGGTGCCCATTTATTTTACTAGGATCACTGTGTTGTGATGTACACAGAGTACGTGTGTTTTAGAGGACTCTTGTACCCCGACCCTCTTGCCTCCTGCATCTTAGAGTGAGTTCTCTGCTCTGCACCAAATCAACACAGGCTTGAAACTCAATAACGCAGTCACAAACAGAGCAAGAAGGAAAACCACTCTTATCTAAAGCATATGGAAGCTAGAACGGTGCTTCTCAAACCTTACTATGCACATGAATCATCTGGGGATCTTGTTAAAGTGCAGATTCTGACTCACTGCCTTCCTTCTCCTCTTCTCTTGCCTTGTGTTTGCATCTCTGCTGTCAAGTGTCAGCACTTTAATCTTTGCCCAGGCTCTGCTTTCTACAAGTCCTAGGCCAAGATCCTTTTCCTTTTCCTAAAATCTCCTCCCCTCAGTTCCTGATTTTCTGTGGTCTGCTACTAAAACTTGTGGCCCATGGCCACAAGTTCTACCTTATGGAGTCAGTACTCACCCCCATTTTAGACCTAGACCTTCAGCTCTGGGGTGTCTGCACAGCTAACCCATCCAAGCCTTTCCTCCACCTGGCCCTCTCCGTGGTGAAAGTAAGGTAGCAATACACAGGTGGAAAGATGCTTGCATTAAGTAGCAGAACTTTGCTATTCAAAGTGTGGTCTGTGGACCAGCAGCATCAGCATCACCTAGGAGCTTGTTAAAATGTACCCCAGCCTGCCGAATCAGAATCTACAGTTTAACAAGATTCTCAGCTGATTTGTGTGCTCATTAAAGTTTGAGAACCCCTGATTTGGGGTGCTTTCAGCAGAAGTAACTGCAAATCTATTTCAAACTGGCTTACATAATAAAGGAAATTTATTGGCCTCTGTAATTGAAAAGCTGCTGATAGAATGAGTTTCAAGTGTGATCTGATCCAGAGGTTCTTAAGTTATCAGGGGTCTGGAACTATTTTTGCTTATCTGGGCTTTTTTCCCCCCAAGCCTACTCCTTTAACGTTATTTTATTGTTAATAAAAACAATACAAAAATATAGATCAATGTGTCCTAATAAGTGTTCAAAACCTATTATGATCATAGCACTGTTTGGTGGAAGTTACCAGAATTTTGAAATGATAGCCCCTTAAAATTGAGACCTTTGGCTGCAAGTAAAATAAAAATCTGACTCAGTCTTGTTTAACCAATAGAGAAGTTTGTTATCTCTGATATCGAAAAGGCCAGAGGTAGGGCTGGTGCCAAGAATGACATGTCAGGGCTCCCTTGCTATGGAGTTCTCTGGGCTCTGCCCGAGCATTGGCCTGCCCACCTCCAGATAGGTGAGAAAAGAAAACCTGTGTGTTTAATTAATTGTTAATCTGGGTTTTCATTAACTTCTGATGAACCTAATCCTGGCTGATGAACATTCCTATTCCCAGATCAGTCACTGGGAAGGAAATACTACCACCTGTCTGGGGCAAATGGATTTCGGGGAGTCGTAATGATCACCATATTAAATATTTACTTAAAAAACATATTAAATATCTCTACTAGAAGTAAATTACTATAAGGAAGCGGCATTCTCAATATCTACATAAGAAGCCACCTCATTGTCAGTGTTTTAGCATCTTAGTAACAAAACTTAAAATAAGTGATTATTTCCTGGAAAGTGCAGAGGAAACTTACTTATGTATCACTTAGAGTCTAATGAGTTTTCTGGTAACCTCTCTTAATTTTCATGAAATATTCTTGGCTGTGCTTTCAAAGGATTAGCCTCCAAATTGCAAGCTTTGGTTTTTAGTTGATTCACTTCTACTTAATTTCAACACACGAGTTTATTAATAAAAGTGTTCTTTTAGCATATTTATTGTCCCACTGAATGCAAATTTCAAACCTAGTATCTTTAGTCCTTTCCTTAGATACCTTGCAGTTTAGACTATTGGATTCGATGTGTTAAGCAGGACATTTTCTATCTCCTTCAAAATCAGGTTGTAGAGTTTCCCACTTCCAGGAGCTCTTTCTTGGTTAGGACAGTGAAGTAAAATTTTTCATTTTAACATCCCTGTTAAGTAAACTATTTTCATTTACAAATGATTCACTCAACCCCCATTTCCAATTCCTTTAGTTTCCTTCAACTCTAAAACTCATGATGAAATTACAAAGAACCTAGGCTATTTTGCAGAAACCATATGATCCCAGCTCTGTGATTTCTCACTGTGGTCCCTGAATTCTACCTGTCAGCGTGTGGTATGTGGATAACTAGAAATCCCCAGGCTGAAAGGTAATTGAAGAGTCCTCTAATTCAGTTCACTGGACATAATCAACACAAACACCAATAGCGGGAGGCTTGTGTTCTGAGCCCAACTTTGTGGTTAACTAGCTTTGCTACCTTAGGCCGGACTCGCATTTCACTTTTTTGAGCCTCAGTGTCCTTATCTATAAAATAAAGCCCTTGATTATAAGACCTTTAAGTCTCCAACTCTATGTTATGCCCTGATTTTAAGGACGATGATGGTTTATTCTTAAAATCTTCAAGAAGCGGAAATATTTCTACTCTATCCATAAGTTCCAGTGCTTAATGATTCTATGAGGCAGCTTTTCTTTTTTCCAGCTTTATTGAGGAATAATTGACAAATAATATATGTATCTGTAAAGTGTACAATGTGATGATTTGATATACATACACATTGTGAAGTGATTACCAAAATCAAGGTAACACATTCATCAACAAAGCAGCTTTTTAAATAAAGAAGATATGACAGTCACTAGTTCTGTCTTTTCTAGAGTTGAAGGATAAATCATCAGCATTCTTCTATTAACCCTTCACAAATTTTAAGCCAGTAAGTCACCATTAACCAGGCCTTTTCCTTAGTGAATGATTTCCAAGCTCAGTCATTCATATACCACCTTCGTGGTTTTGGCTGCATCTTTCTGCTATCTTGGTTATTATTTCTCACCTTCTCTATGTTATTTTTTACTTAAATTTATTTTGAAGAGAATTTTTATATAATCACTGCTTGATGAGGACTATAAAATCAGTCTTGCTTGGCAGAAATAGAGGTTAACTGTGAAAGAAAGCCCCAGAAACTTACTGAATTTTTAAAATAGGCAAGTGGGGGGCCGGCCCCGTGGCTTAGCGGTTAAGTGCGCACGCTCCGCTACTGACGGCCCGGGTTTGGATCCTGGGCGTGTACCGACGCACCACTTGTCTGGCCACCCAGACAAGTGCTGATGCGGTGTCCCACACACAGCAACTAGAAGGATGTGCAACTATGACATACAACTATCTACTGGGGCTTTGGGGAGAAAAAGGGAAAAAAAGGAGGAGGATTGGCAATAGATGTTAGCTCAGGGCTGATCTTCCTCAGCAAAAAGAGGAGGATTGGCATGGATGTTAGCTCAGGGCTGATCTTCCTCATAAAAAAATAAAAAGGCAAGTGAAGACATTTCTGTATGACAGAGGCAACAAACTTCATTTGGTATGAAACATCTGTTGTGGTAGCTCTCCGTGACTTCAGCGGCCTCCCTTTTATGCACTAGCAAGATTAGCAGCCTTATTAAGCATTTCTGTTAAATCTTCAGACACTTTACAGGTGGGAGGATTTTCCTAGTATATATATGGTGGTGAGTAGTGGAGTTCTACCTGAAATCTTCCACTACCTCAACTGGAGAAACATGTCTCTAGGGCAAAATGAAGAGTTTCTTTTACCTTTATTTAGAGTAGTTTTCAAACCTTAGCAAGCCTAAGAATCACCCACGGCTCTGGCTAAAATGCACATTTCTGGGCCCAGGTCTAGGGCCCAGGAGTCTGCATTGTAAAACAGATGACCGCAATGCGGTTTTCAGACCCTAATTTTGAGAAACATGTGACAAAGCATTCTTTAGTCTATTATTGTATTTACTCATTCCTCAATAACTGTTGAATACCTTCCAGGTGCTCTGTTAGCCCCTAGTAAGAGAGAAGTGTGCCAAGACTCCAGATTCAATAATCATGTCTCAAGACAGTATACAATTGTCAAATGAGGAGTACAGTAATACTTCTCCAGGAGTTTAGGGTTGGGAAGGTTGCTGTAGGCTGCAGTTCTGAGAACATTTTGTGGATCCAGGTTGGAAGGGTCTGGATTTTTTTTCCGAGGAAGGAGGGTAGAATCAGAGGAAGTCAGCTCAGCCTAGAGCTGAAGTTCTAGGTGAAAAGGCTGGAAGGATTTGGTAAAGTGTAAGCACTTTATCTGGGGGTGGTCAGCTCTTAGTCAAGGTCTTCTGCATAGGGACATGAGGACAACTGTATTTTAGGGAGAGTAGTAACCTGGCATTGATGTTCAGGATGGGTTGGATCTGGTAGTGCCAAAGGCACAGCAACCAGTGAGCTTACTGATGGTGCCCCGGCGGGAATGAAAAGCAAGCTGTGTGTCGAGATTAAGAAAACACTGGACTTACTTGTAGGGATGGGGATGAGAAGGTGCCCAAAATGGCAGGTGCCTGTGGAAGAATGAGAGCACTTTTTAAAGACTAATCACAGAACGAATCCTAAACAATTCAGCTTCAGTTCAAGCCAGTGTAGGGAACCCGTAAATAGGCAGAGGACCTGTTTGCGCTAAGCTGATTAACCCTTTGGCATTATCTCCAGTATCCCTCTCAAAACAGAATCATCTTCACACGCTTTCCGCTGCTACTTACTACCTAAACACTACCAATAAAACACCATCACCCTGAAGCTGAGTGGAATAGGCCCAAGACGCCACCCACTTCTGCCCCTGCGATGAACTTGAACCTTCTCAGGTGAACCAGCTAGTAATACTTCTCTCTAGCCAAGGTTTCCAAATTTTGCTGCACAGTGGATCACCTGGGGATTTAAAAAAGAAGAAAAACATGCCTAGCGCCCACAGCTAACATGCAGCACAGTTTGGAAACCGTTGGTCTAGCCACATCTCCTCCACGGCCCTTAAAAATACACATCCTCCCACTCCTCTGCCCCCCGCCCAAAGGGTGCCTGTTGATGGTTCGGGGCCAGGGTGGGTCTGGTCGCCGGGCCTAGGTCCCCCTTCTCTCCAGGCCAGCGTGCCCAGCGGGCCGAGAGGAGGCGGTGCTCCGGGCCTCTCCGGCCGGGACGCGCAGAACCGAAAGCGGCCGGCGGGGAGGCGGGGAGAGGAAAGAGGGCGGGCGCAGGCGGGCGGCGAGGAGGCGCACGGAGGGCCGGGAATGCCCGCGGCGCGGGGCCCCACAGCCGCCCGGTGGCCGCGTCCGGACGATGGCTCTGCGTCTGGTGGCCGACTTCGATCTCCGGAAGGACGTGCTCCCGTGGCTGCGGGCGCAGCGGACGGCGGCCGCGGGGGCCCGAGGTGGCGGCGCAGGTGCCCGAGGCGCGCGTCGGTGCGCGGGCGGGTGGGGGTCGGCAAGGCGAGGGAGCCTGAGTCATTCATAGCTAAGGGGTTCCCAGGCTGGGCCGGGGGGGGGTGGGTACCGACCGGACAGGGGGCAGCCTGTGGCCCCTGCCAACCTGTGAAGGTTGGTGCCGGAGGGGTGAGCTTCCTTCTTTGGAATCCGGTCTCTGCCACCCTCACCCTCGGCCGCTGGGCAAGGTCTCGGCCGGCCGCTGGGCAAGGTCTCGGCCGGGCTGCACTGCTCATTCTAGAGAGTCCTCCAGCTTCTGGTTTACTTGTTGCCCACGGCAATTCACCCTTAGGAGAAAGGCCGGGACACTAGTGGTACCCTCAGCAGCAGCATCAGGGGAGGGCGTGGAGGAGCGGCTGCCAAGACTGCGCTCCTCTAATCCACGGCTGCGGGCAGTGAGAGGGGGTGGTTCTCTACGCTTCATTGGCATCTCACCTGCCTGGGGAGGTTCATCACCCTGGTAGGGGCTCTGCCGAGACTAGGGGCTCCTGGAAGTTCTCGCGTTGTGAGAAGAAAAGATGAATCATGGCCACCAAAACAACCACGGTATAAACACTTCACAGTTGCACAGTTTGTCCACACATTGGTGAGACGTGTCTCTGTCTGAACAGGGCCCGTGATTTAGGGGCCATGCCGCTTCGGATGTGAAGTGCGAGAGGGCAGGGGTCTGCTTTCAGGCTATGAGCAGTGAACCGAGAGCCTGCTGTTTTCCGAAGAAGCACCAAGCCCGTCCCCACCACCCCGATCCTACGACCTATGCGGGCCAGCAGGAGGGCCGTGAGACAGAACGATGCTCAGGTTTCCTGTCAGCTTCCTCAGGGTGAATTGGAATACATTCCCAGCAGTTGAGGCTTTGCTTTTCATCGGTCATAAAAATCGTTTGTTTTGATTTTGATGAGGGAGTGTAAAGTGACTTTTGAGCCTTCCCAGCATTGATCAATCAAAACTTTAAAGAAGGGGAACTCTGTGATTTCCTAGTTTCTTTCTTTTTTCTTCTTCTTCTTTTTAAGAAGAGAAGTTTGCTGTAAATAATGGTGCAACTTCAGGGCTTAGATTCAGCCTCAAAGCAATGCTACCTCTGGATCCCACCTTGTACACAGGAGCTGTCCACCTCAGTGTGCTTCCTATTTTTTCTCTGGTTTTAGGGCATTTTTTGGAAGGGCTGTGACGTTACCTATGTCTACAACTCCTTTCCTGTTATCTCTGGCGAAAGTTTTCTGTCCCTACCTTATATTTTTGCACTATCCTATGGTTTTAGAATTATTTGTAGGGTTGTCCTGGCACGTTGGTTGTTAGTTCCAAATAAGGAGTCATGTTCGCGTAGCTCTAGGCTTGAGTTTGACTAGTGAGTTTGACTAATGACTAGAATCATTATTAGTAAAGCTCTACTTTTGTGAGAGAATTTTAAAGTCTCCTGAATGTCTAAAGAGTTTTTGAAAGTTTAAGTTTTTAAAATACAATAAGCAGCTCAGAGTCTGCTTTCCACCATAAAGTGATCCTTTTTCTGAGCTAAATGGCAGGTGTCTGCAAATGAGAAGTTAGGCAAAGTGTGACATGCCACAGTCATATGTTTCCGTAATACGTGGTGTGATTGAAAAGCTGTGTGGGAGCCAGTGAGATTTTGACTTCCTTGTGTCTTTCACTCAGCTGTGAAGACATGTAAACTTGTGTATTGACGTTGCACTAAACAGCACGTACCCTCGGGTCCTCAGAAAGTGAACTTAGTAGAAATACCAGCTTTTTCTGATATGGGTAGTATTTTGCTCTTGTAGAGCGCCTTGGCAAGATATTAGCCCTGTTATCCTAAAAGAAATTGTTACTTCTGACAATCACCAGTGGGTAGTAGCTCAAAAAAGCACAAGTTAATTCCTCATCTGCTATAATTTGTAGCAGTGGCAGCGGATCTGGGATTCCGTTTTATTTCTAGCAGAGCCATTACTCCATACATTTGCGCAAATTATTTTCCTTTCAGAGTCTCAGCTTTTCAAATATAAAATGAACAATTATACCATTTAAATGTCTCCTCTCTGCTCACTTGCTATCTAAATTTGAAGTCTTAAGATTTTTACATCAACAAATACAATTGAAGATTTTTTAGTGCGAAGTAATACTCTTGAAGTATGACACATTCCTGGCAAAATCGCTAGGGAGCTCGGCTAAGTCAGACATGGAAATTCAGTGCCTGTAGGATAGTATTTTAGTCAACCAGAGGTCAAAGAGTAAGGAGACGAGATTTGCTTACTTCATCAGCGTCTGCTTCTGGTTCTGCATTGAACTTTGGGAAAACGGTCTCTTCTGAAATAAATGGAGAAAATATTTGTTCTTTTAAAAATTGAAACAATTATACAAAAGAATATTTGAACACATGTAAGCTATAAATAATAAGACAAAACCGTGTATCCACCTTAAAAATAGAACAATATCAAGACTTTTGAAGACTCTTTTTTTACTGAAGTATAATTGACATATAATATCCTATTAGTTTTAGGTGTACATCATAGTGATTAGATATTTATATACATATATATTATGAAATGATCACCACAATAAGTCTAGTTACCATCTGTCACTATAAAAAGTTATTGTAATATTATTGACTATATTCCCCATGCTGTACATTACATCCCCATGACTCATTAATTTTTAACTAGAAGTTTGTACCTCTTAATCCCCTTCACCTATTTTGCCCACACCCAACACCTCCTCACTGTGGTAACCCCCAGTTTGTTTCCTGTATCTCTGAGTCTGTTTCTGTTTTATTTTGTTTTTTCGTTTGTTTTGTTTTTTAGATTCCACATAAGTGAAATCATACGTTATTTGTCTTTCTCTGTCTGGCTTATTTCACTTAGCATAATACCCTCTAGGTCCATCCATGTTGTTGCAAATGGTAAGATTTCATTCTTTTGTGTGTGTGTGTGTGTGTGTGTGTGTGTGTGTGTGTGTCTGTGTGAGGAAGATTTGCCCTAAGCTAACATCTGTTGTCAGTCTTCCTCTTGTTTTTGCTTGAGGAAGATTAGCACTGAGCTAACATCTGTGCCAATCTTCCTCTATTTTATATGTGGGTCACTGCCACAGTATGGCTGACGAGTGGTGTAGGTCAGTGCCCAGGATTGGAACCCGTGAACCTGGGCCTCTGAAGTTGAGTGTGATGAACTTAACCACTATGCCACGGGGCTGGCCCCAAGATTTCATTCTTTTTGTATGGGTAAGTAATATTCCAATATATATGTATATCACAGCTTCTTTATCCATTTATCTATTGATGGACACTTAGGTTGCTTCCATATCTTGGCTATTATGAATAATGCTACAGTGAACAGAGGGGTGCATATGTCTCTTCAAATTAGTGTTTTTTTGTTTTCTTTGGATAAATACCCAGAAGTGGAATTGCTGGATCATATGGTAGCTCTATTTTTAATTTTTTGAGGAACCTCCCTCCTGTTTTCCATAATGGCGGCACCGGTTTACATTTCCACCGACAGTGTAAGAGAGTTCCCTTTTCTCTACATCCTCACCAATGCTTCTTATTTTTTGTCCTTCTGATAATAGCCATTCTGACAGGTGTGAGGTGATATCTCTCTGTGGTTTTGATTTGTATTTCCCTGATGATTAGTGATGTTGAGCATCTTTTCATATACCTGTTGGCCATTTGTATGTCTTCTTTGGAAAAATGTCTATTCAAGTCTTCTGTCCATTTTTTAATTGGGTTGTTTTTTTGATGTTAAGTTGTGTAAGTTCTTTATATATTTTGGATATTAACCCCTTATTGGATATGTGATTTGCAAATATCTTCTCCCATTCAGTAGGTTGCCTCTTTGTTTTGTTGATGGTTTCCCTCCCCGTGCAAAAACTTTTTAGTTTGATGTAATCCTTTTTTTTTATTTATTTGTATTTGTTTATTTTTGCTTTTGTTGCCCTTGCCTGAGGAGACTGGTCCAAAAAAATATTGCTAAGACTAATGGCAAAGAGCTGACTGCCTATGTTTTCTTCTAGGAGTTTTATAGTTTCAGGTCTTACATTCAAGTCTTTAATCCATTTTGAATTGGTTTTTGGACATGGTGTAAGAAAATGGTCGGGTTTCATTCTTTTGCATGTAGCTGTCCAGTTTTCCCAGCACCATTTATTGAAGAGACTGTCTTTTCCCCATTGTATATTCTTGCCTCCTTTGTCATAGATTAATTGACCATGTATGCATGGGTTTATTGCTGTACTCTCTATTCTGTTCCATTGATGTATGTGTCTGTTTTCATGCCAGTACCATACAGTTTTGATTACTGTAGCTTTGTAGTATAGTTTGAAGTTAAGGAGCATGATGCCTCCAGCTTTGTTCTTCTTTCTCAAGATTGCTTTGGCTATTTGGAGTCTTCACTGGTTCCAAACAAATTTTAAGATTGTTTCTTCTGTTCTGCGAAAAATGCCATTGGTATTTTGATGGGGATTGCATAGAATCTGTAGACTGCTTTGAGTAGTATGGACATTTTAACAATATTAATTCTTCTAATCCATGAGCATGGTATATCTTTCCATTTGTTTCTGTCATCTAAGACTTTTGAAGGCTCTTGTTTCTCCCTATCTGATCCTATTCCTCTCTATCCCTCATCTCCCAGAGGTAACAACCATTTAAACTTTTATATTTTAACATTCTTTTGATCTTATTTATAGTTTTAACCTATTTATATTTCTCCCTAAGCAAAATATCATTTCATTTTGCTTGTTTGTGAATTTTAAGTAAATGAAAGCATACTATATGTATTTTTTGCTTTTTTCTTCTCTGTATTGTGAGATTTATCCATGTTGACTGCAGTAGGTCATTAATTTTCACTGCTGTATAGTATTCCATTATGTGAATATACAACAATGTGGTGGTCATGGAGATGCAGCACTTATATCCTCCTTTCAAAGAAGGGCTTGTCCCAGGTGCTGTGAGTGTGGTCAGCAGATAGTCTTCAGCTGTCAGCCCCTTTGGGGATTGCCTCAGCAGAGGGCTGCCTCAAGCAACGTCATGGCCTTTTGGGTGTGGCCCACATTCTAGTTAGGGTTTGAAGTGGGGTATAAAGGCCTGCCATTTTGATTCAACATGACACAACTCTGGCAATCCATTTCAGTTCTAGAGCCTCCCTGATGGAGAACCCTGAGGTCACCTGAGGCTACTGGGCCTGCATTGCAGCTTGACTTCTCCCCCTGCCTGGTCCTACTTCCTTCCCTTCTTCCTATGGGTGTTGACCCCACTTTACTAAGCACTCCCTAATAAACATCCTGGATACTTAACTGTCTCAGGGTGGTTCCTAGAGAACCCAACTTTACTTATCCTTTTTCTGGTGGGTGACATTGGTAGGTTTCTGGGCTTTGCTATTACAGTCGGTGCTTTTGCTAACCTTGTAGGTCTCCTGGTGCACAATGCACAGGTGTCTCTAGGATGGATGTCTAACAGCGGAGTTGCTGAGTCATAGGCTATGCACATCTTCATTTTTCCTGGCTAGTGCCAAATTGTTTTCCAAAGTAGTTGTACTTATTAATACTCTCATTTGTGGTATGGAAATGTTTTTGAGACTCTACATATATCCTCACAAGCTCTTGATATTTCCAGATTTTTCGGTTTTTTCCAGATTGGTGGGTCTAATTGTTGTTTCATTGTGGCCTGAGGTTGAGCATCTCTACATATTTGTTGTCCATTTGAGTTTCCCCTTCTGTGAGATATCTGTTCATTCTTTTGTCCACTTTTCTATCATTTTTTTTAATATTGATTTTTAAGGATTCTTTATTCTGGATTATAGTCCTTTATTCATCATGTGTGTTGCAATATTTTTGGTCACTTGTTTTTTTTCCCAGTTTGTGATGGTGCCTTTGATAAACAAGAGTTCTTAATTTTAATGTAGTCTAATTTGTGAGTCTTTTCTTTATGGTTTGTGCTTTTTTGGATCTTTTAAAGAAATCCTCCCCAATTCAGCAGTCATGAAGACTTTTTTATATTAACTTCAAAAAGCTTTATAGCTTTGTTTGTTTTTTAATCCATCTGGAATTTATTTTTGTGTGTAATATGTAGGAATCCAATTTTATTGTTTTTCCATGTTAATAGCTGATTGTTCTAGTATCACTAACCCAATAGCCCTGCCCCTTCTCATTGACAGCAAAGCCACTTCTATCACACATCAAGTTTCAATATTCATGTGGATCTCCTTTTCTGGTTTCTTAATTTTGTTCCTTTGGTCAACTTAAGACAAAGACATCTTAATAACTATCTTTATGATAAGCCTTGATAACTGGTAGGGTAAGTCCCCTCACCTCCATCATCTTCAGGACCATCTTGGCTATTCTATGCCCTTTACTCTTTAATATATATTTTTTGAAATCAGCCTGTCAGATTCCACCAAAAAGTCTTGGAATTTTTGAGTTGCATTGAATCTATAGATCAGCTTGGGGAGAATTGGCATCTTTACAATGTTAAATCTTCCTCACTGTGAACAAAGTATAGCTTGCTATTTATTTAGATCCTCTTTATGACTCTTAATAAGTCTTAGAATTTTCTCCTTGAAGGTTCTGCACACTGTTTGCTAGATTTATTCCTGGGTTGTTATTATTTTTTGTTTACTCATAAATGGCACATTTAAAAACATTACATGTTCTGACTATTACTGGTATGTACCAATACAACAGATTTTATTTATTAATTAATTTATTATTAATAATTTTTTAAACAGTTTTATTTATTTATTTATTTGTTTGTTTGTTTGTTTATTTATTTATTTATTTATTTTGTGAGGAAGATCAGCCCTGAGCTAACATCCATGCTAATCCTCCTCTTTTTGCTGGGGAAGACCGGCTCTGAGCTAACATCTATTGCCAATCCTCCTCCTTTTTTCCTCCCCCAAAGCCCTAGTAGATAGTTGTATGTCATAGTTGCACATCCTTCTAGTTGCTGTATGTGGGACGCGGTGGAGAAGCAGTGCGTCGGTGTGCACCCAGGATCCGAACCCAGGCCGCCAGTAGCGGAGGGCGTGCACTTAACCGCTAAGCCACGGAGCTGGCCCTATTATTAATAATTAATTAATTTTTGTATCCAATGCTCAATCCCCTGTTGGAATGTCTCATATCTTCAAGAAACTAAGAAAAAGTCTGTGGTATGTAAATCTTCTAAGGTTTAAATGTCATGCATCTTTAAGACTATAAAGAATGTAGGTTTTCTTGCCTGTATCTTCTTGCCTGCTTTGATTAGTTTTGGATTTATGAGACATCATCAGATTGATGCTGCATACATCTTTCAAATCTTGTAATCATTCGTCTTTACCAGGGAAGTGATATATTTTACTGGGTGACTGATTCAAGAGTAATGATTTTTGTCATTGCATCTTGTATATCCCCGGATAGCTTTGGGGTCAGGGAATTGGCTTAGTCATGCTGTTTTCATTTATTGTTGCAGTGTTCTCTCGCCACTGTCCTTCCTTCTCACTTTTCCTTCCTAGACTCCTTTTCTAATTCTCATCTCTTTCTTAACTAATCACCCCATCCTTGCTTTTTCTCATTTTATTCAGAGTATGAAATGGAAATCACATAAGGATGTTTACTTCATAAATTTAGGAATTATAATATCTGGTCGTGTTGAACCTGAACATTTATGTGAATTATTTACAGAATAGAAATGTCATAGGTATAATCATATTTTAGCACCTCATGATCTGTGTATTAGGAACTAGTTCAAATTTTTGCATAAGGCTGTGAGACTTCCTGTAAAGTGAAATCACTTAGAATTCTTAGAAAAGAATAGATTGAAATGGACAAGAATATCTGGCAAACCAGCTTCGATTTTACGTGAGCTGTGACTTGCGAACATCTTTAATATCTAGGTACTCTCCTTTTCTTTAGTAAGTTTACTTATGCAAGTATCTCATCCATCAAAATGCCTCATTTTTTCTTCATGAGCTCTGAGCACACTGAACTGTAAAATTAAACCGCATTTCCTCGTTTGAAATTGCTAAACTTCCTCCTCTGGACTTTCCAGTGATGAACTACCAGGAGAAGAGTCAGAATGAATAAGCAAAGAGGGTATTGAATACTTTTTTTAAAAGGGTGTGTCTAAAATATGAGCAACTAGTCCGAGGAGGAAGGGCTGATGGGTTAATGTGTGTGGTGAGACATTGGTCTCTGGATTTCCAGCATTGCCAAATTTGTCTAATTCAAATGTCCTTGAGATGAGAACTATGTACTTAACAGGATTATTTAAGACTGCAATTATTACTACCAAACAGACCCATGAAAGCATTATTTTTATTTATTTCAACTGTGTCTACCATGGTTACATTATAAGCTGATCCTGGTTAGGCTATCTAATAAGTATTGTTTAATATATAATATAAATATGTAGTTGAGTGGTTCTCAACCCTGGCTGCACATTAAAATCACATAGGGAACTTAAAAACACATACACACCAGAGACTGGGCCCCTCACCAGCCCAGTAAAATCAGAATATTTTTGGTAGGGCTTGGGCATCCATGTTCTTTTAAAAGCTCCCCTGATGATTCTAATGCACAGCCAGAGTTGAGAACTACTGGTTTAATGGAATAAGCATATATCATTTGTTGTAATCTGCGCTCGTTGGAGAATTTTTTTCTCTTAATTTTTTAGTGATTTGAAAATAGATGTGCTTTTGCAAGGAAATTGAATTTTCATAGCAAGATTTCCTGTAAAGGAGTTTCTTATCTAAGCTGAAACTTTTTAAGTGTACTTTTGAGAAGGTCTCTCCCAGCATCCTTATAATCTTGAAAGAAAAAAATATTTCTCAAGATATTGACACGTTGCATTCCAGAAGTTTTTGAGTCATGTGCATGATGAAAAGAAACTCATTGAAATTCTCTTTAGATGTCTACAAAAATCTACCTTAAAAGGATTTTTCAGTAATTATCCATTTTCCCATTGTAAGTGTGGTACAGGAAACTTAGTTCCTTCTGTTAGCCTTTTTCTAGGTTTCAGATTAGTCTGTGCCACTTTTTTGTTATATGATATTGATGAAGTATCTTAACCTCATTGAAACTCAATTGTTTTATCAGTACAGTGGGCCTATAATACCTTACACACTGTGGATGAAATAGAAATAGAAATGAGAACTCTCTAAATTGTGAAGTGCTATTTAGCAGTAAACAAATTCAATCATATTATTCTCCTAAGAGACCAAGTGATCATCCTTATTTTTTTAATGTGTGGGAAGTGTGTCTGACAGCTCAGTACACGTTAAAAAGTGTGTATACCCATATATAAAAAACACTTCCTCTTCCCTTTTCCCCACCCCCGGAAGATCCAGGCAGCTTCTTTCTGTGAAGAGTAGGGAAGAGAGATCTCAGAATGATTCTTAAGATTTCAGTGAAATCTATTCTTTGCCTCTCTCAATGTTTCCCACCTCCAGCTCCAGTGCAGGGGTCCAGGTCACCAAGTATCTTTCTTTTTTATCCTGTTTTTCATTTTTTTTGTGTGTGTGTGAGGAGATCAGCCCTGTGCTAACATCTGCCAATCCTCCTCTTTTTTTGCTGAGGAAGACTGGCCCTGGGCTAACATCTGTGCCCATCTTCCTCCACTTTATATGGGACACCGCCACAGCATGGCTTGCCAAGCAGTGCGTCAGTGCGCACCCGGGATCCGAACCGGCAAACCCCGGGCTGCCACAGCGGAGCGTGCACACTTAACCACTTGTGCCACTGGGCCAGCCCCCTGTTTTTCCTTTTTAATCAGGAATACAAACTGAAATTTGCTCTGAGTTATAGGATATTTTGTGTATGTTTTGTCTGAATATTGGAACTTGTCGTAATCAACATGATAATATTTTAGCATCTAAAAACACCATACTTGTATGGGGAAAATGAGTCAAGTTTAAGCAATTTAATTTTGAGCAAATTGGAGAAATATACATTTCTCCTCAATTAATGATGGTAGTTATCAATGCTGTGTCTACCAATGTTTAAATCCTTTAACTGTAGAATTGGGAGGAATATCCTAAAATTTTAGAAGAAAGATGATGGTCAATTAACTTCCAAGTTAAATGTTTGTGTAAAGCATCTTTATATCCTGTGTCAAAATATGGCTTTCATACAGAAAAGTACACAAATCATAAGTGCACAGATCATTTAATTTTCACAAAGTGCAATACGCTCATGTAACTAGCACTCGGAGCAGGAAAGAGAGCATTAATAGAACCCCAAAGGTCTCCTTCATGCTCCTTTCCAGCAATCACTCATCTAGCACCATAAATTCATTTTGCCTGTTTTTGAAACTTGTGTATAAATTAAATCATGCAGTTTGTAACTTTTTTGGGAGGGAAGAGGACCTGGGCTTATTTTGCTCAATTATTTATGTTGTATCTTATAGCAAGTTAACTCATTATATTGTTGTACAGTATACCATTGTGTGGATATACCCCAGTTTATTCATTCTTCACTTGACAGATATTTTGGGTTTCCATTTTTGGCTATTATGAACCATAGTGCTATAGACATTATATGTGTTGTTTGCCAAAATATGTGTATATTTATGTTAGGATATATGTACAGGTGCAATTGCTGAGCCATATATGTTCAGCTTCAGTAGATGCTGCCTGTTTTCCAATTTGTACTCCTGTTAGCAGTGTATGAGAGTTTTCATTGCTGCACATTTCTTGGCACCACATAATGTTAGAACATAGTAAGTTAAGGATTCATGTTGTGATCTTTAGAGTAACTAATAAAAGAATAGCAAAAGAATATATAAGTAACAAGTTAATAGGTGGGAGAATGAAATGTAACAAGTTATAAGTTAATAGGTGGGAGAATGAAATGATAAAAACTTGGATAAATCCAGAAGGCAAGAAAAGAGTAAAACAGTTGAGTCACATAGAAAAAAAATAGTAATATGATTGCTATAAACCCAATATGTCAGTGATTACATTAAATGTAAATGGACTACATACTCTAATTAAAGGATACTGCTTCTAAGACACATATCTTAAATATAAGGGCACAGGAAGATTAATAATAAAAGGAGAGAAAAAATTATATTATGTAAGCATTAACCAAAAGAAAGCTAAAGTAGCTATACTAATATCAGATAGTAGACTTTAAAGTAAAAAGGATTTTTAAAGATAAAGGACATTTTATAATTAATAAAAGGGTTGACTAGTCCAGCTCCTGGTTAAAAACCTATGTGTGATTTTTCAGGCCCAACCATATGCAATCACAAAAGCTTTACCTGGCATGCCTCATGGCGGGGAAAGGTGCCCTCCCCAAACCAGACTTGGTGCATAGCCAGTGCACTGCACTTCCTGAAGGGAGTTGCAGTCTAGACTCAGACCCCTGTAGCTAACCCTATTCTTATACATAGCTGTGTTCCCAGCCCAGGTGCTTTCATTTGGAGGCCTCTTTATCAGGAGCCTTCAGCAGAGATCTTCCTTAAGTGCCTCTGCCTAACCACCTTAGCAAGAAAAAGAGGGGAGCCTTGAAGATACTTTTTCTCTACTTTGACTCAGTACTCAGTACTTTTCCCACTCGTAGTTCTTCTTCTCCCTCTCCCTCTCCTGAGCCCCTGGGTCCGCAGTACTGGAGGAGCCTTTTGTTGGGGGCTCCCTCAGCAGTGAGAGATCCCCACCTCTCTGCTGATCTATCTGACCCTCCACAGCATGCCATTCCATGGGGGAAAGTGGACCTGGAAGTGGGTGCTTTCTCTGGGTTAGCCTCTTGCTTATACTATCACAGTAAGTGATAAAAGGCTTGACTTAGTTGCTTTTTTAGCTTGTTGCTTTAATCTGCTCCTCTGACACATGGCAGCTCTGCTGAGTTCCTGACAGGTTAATTCACCAGGAAGCTATAACAATTCTAAGTTTTTATGCCCCTAATAACACAGCTTCAAGATACATAAAGCAAAAACTAATAGATACTTAAAATTTGTTGAAGTATAACATACACACAGAAAAGCATGCAGGTCAAGAGAGAGTTATTGCAAAGTGGCCATATCAGTATACTCAACATATACAACATCACCAGTAGCTCAGAAGGCTCCCTTGAGATACCTCTCACTCACTACTCCTCTCTTCCTCCCTAAAGGTCACTACTATTCTGACCTCTAATACAATAGATTAGCTTTGCCTGTTTTTAAACTCTATATAATTATCAGTATGTATTCTTTTATACTTGGCTTTTCACTAATAGTATATTTGTTAGATATGTTTTTAAACATCTCCTGCTAAGTATTAACTTGCTATTGTCTTATCATTTCAGGTATTTTAGAAAATAATTATGAGAGCTTACGTGTACTAAATGTTGAAAGAAATGGAAATATTATTTATACCTATAAGGTATATCTATATTCTTTTTTTTTATTGTGGTAAAATATACATAACATAAAATTTACTATTTTAACCATTTATATTCTCTTTTTACAGAATTTTATGCTATATCTTATTGAGGGGTAATGAATAAGACTTGTTGGCATTTAACCTTTAACATATGACTTTTTAATTTTTTAATTTTAATTTTAATTTTTTTGTGAGGAAGATCAGCCTTGAGCTAATATCTGCCAATCCTCCTCTTTTTGCTGAGGAAGACTGGCCCTGGGCTAACATTTGTGCCCATCTTCCTCCACTTTATATGGGATGCCGCCACAGCATGGCTTGACAAGCGGTGCGTCGGCGCGCGCCCGGGATCTGAACCGGCGAACCCCAGGCCGCTGCAGCGGAGCACGCACACTTAACCACTTGCACCACTGGGCCGGCCCCATGACTTTTTTATTTTGTGAGATTGAATAGGGTGATTCAAATTCAGTCTTATGAAATGTTTTCTCTTTTTAAAATAAAATAAAACTGTACACAGTGTCTGACACAGTGCTCAAATTTTTTGAATAAACAAGCAGTTCCATCTTCTAGAGGAAAAATGCCAAGTAAAAGATGTTTAAATCTAATTAATATGTTAAACTTTTATCTTTGAGAAAATATTAAATATGATTACATCATCTGTTCAGACTTAGATATGCTCAGACTTTTGAGACATTGTTAAACAATATGTTTTCAATGTTAAATGTTCTAAGGAAAGAAAATTTAACTTTACTGATAACTTTACTATAGTAGGGAAACATGAAAGAATTTCAGTAGCCAGTTTGCTTTGCACAGTTGTATCACTGTAGTTTTTTTTTTTTCCTTAAAAAAAGTTATTTTAATTTGTGCCTATAAGGGTACTGCATTTGAGGAATTGTGTGATTCAAAAAATTTTACTTAGAAGAATATCATGGACTTGTTTTAGCCACTCCCAATATCCATCATACAGTATATATTCTCTTAAAAAAATAAATGGAAGTACAAAAAGATTCGCTTTTTCACCATGCTCGGTCCTACCAGACAGGGTCCCCCAAACTCACTGAGCTGTGCATTCTTAATCCATTTCACTCTTCGAGCCCATGTGACTAGCTGAAGCAGGTTCAGTCCCTTTGTGATATGCACAGCAAGCTACCTTTAGAGTGCTTATTGCTAATAGAGGTTGACTTATTGCAGGTTTGTTTTAAAACTAGTAACATCCTAACTTCATAAATAATGACGTTTAATAAACATCTAGTTAATTTTTTTTAGGATGATAATGGAAATGTCTTCTTTGGATTGTGTGATTGCCGCACCAGACAAAATGAGGTAAAAATCACCATAAATCATAGATTACTCGTTGATTACTTTACTGCTTCTAGAATTTTCCTTCTTTCTGCCTACTACTTTTTCTAAATACAAATTCTTATTTCATTTTCTAAAAGTTTAGTTTTTGTTTCTTGCCTTCCTTTCTCTTCTCCTTTTTACCATCTCCTGGCACTGCGATCTTTTTTTTAAAAAGAAAAAAAGTGCAAGGACTCCTAAACCAAAACATCAGCTGAAGTCTCTTAGTCCTTTGAGATTTAAGCAAAATTGGCTCAGATCAATGATCCAATATCCTGTAGGAATGCGGGAAGTCCAGTGCCCTCCCCGAGATTCGTGTGCTCCCTCCCGGAAGCTTAGGACTGCGTTGCGGCCTCTGGCTCTGGCTCTGCTTCTGCTGAGCCTGTGCTTGCCTTGCTTCTCGTTACTTCTCAAAGATCTAGGGACAGGCCCCAGCCTCTTTTTCTTAATTTTTCCCCAAACCATTCACATAAGGCATTGGTTGATGTGACAGATTTGCCTATTTCTTGGGACGAATGGGAGCGAGTCATTTTGTGCAATTTACAGACATTAAGGGATTAAGAAGTCTAAAAATGTACACTGGCACAGAAGGCTTTCTAAAACACATTGTTACATGAACAAAGCAAGTTGCCAGAATAATACATTCCATTTATGTTTTTAAAAAACTTGCAATAAAACTAGGCAATATATATGCATAAATATATATTGAAAGATCTGGAAGGCTGCAGAGTAAATTACCAACATGTTTCCTCTTGGAAGGGAGTTGGGGTTGGATGAGCATAAGGGAGAGCTTGGAGTTTATGTTTGGTAGTGTTTGCATGTTTTAAACACTGAGACTGTGCTCATGTGTTATTTTATAATTAAAGGGACAAAACACTAAAAATTAAGTGCATGCATTCATGGTTCTTCTTACTTACAAGTTAGAATCCCTTAGTTAGAGCAGAGTCACAGGAAACCGAAACTTCTCACATGAATTCAGAGCCTTCTTATTAACTCAAAGTTCACTTTCTCTAATCAAGTGTTTCCTTACTTCCCAAAATTTTTCATCAACTTTTGGCCATAGGATTCTAGTGTATTCTCAGTCCTTTTTTAGTCCTTCTTGATGCTTCTGCTGTTCACGATTTCTCTTAGCCTGCTCGCTCCTGAGATCTAAGACTTTTTATCTTTCCCTGTCCTCTGAGGTATTTTAAGAGAGTTTGCCTATTATAACTGTGATTGACTCCAGTTCCTCAATCTGCACATCACATCCTGTTTCTGCATGACTATTTTCTTTAATATTTGAGGAAACAGAATCTTGCAACATTTCAAAAAGTGAGAAAATACAGATGAAATAAAGAGAGAAGGTGACTTTGCCAATGCTCTAAGTATGAGAGTCCTATGAGAGATGCACCTGTGACAGACTCTTAGACATGGTTAATGATATCAGAGTTTTGTAATTTGATTGAAACTTTACTTGCCTCAACAATTATAATAGCTAATATTTGAGTGCTTATTATGTGTGGTAGACATTGTAATAAGTGCTTCATATGGATCGTCTCACTTGATCCTTCTAACAATCTCAAGCGATAGATATTATGATTCCTATTTGCTGATGGGAGGAGAGAGAGGGTGAATAGCTTATCCAAGGTCACACAGCTGGCAAGTGGCAGAGTCAGGGTTTCAACCTGGATCTAGTTTGGCTCCAAGGTCTGTGCTGTTAACCACTGTGCTCTGTTGCCTCATGGTTAAGTTTCAGTGCCAAACGTGGCTTATAATAGCAAACTTTTTTCTTAAAAAATAATCTGAAACTTCTTAATATGGATAAACCTGTTTCATTGATGATTCTTTAGTAGAATGTTTTGCCACAATGATACTTGGTAGAGCACTGAGTGGGAATTTGTTTTCGTAAAGTTGTTATTTAATATGAAACTCCAAATTGAAAAATACTTTTGTTTCAATAGCATCTCTACACATTTGAGAAAGACTTGCAAGTTGTCAGTTGCTCTGTCAACAGCGAGAGAACGTTGCTTGGTAAGTTGAATTCTTTTATTCTGAGTTTCAAAGTATTGGATTTTTGCAATGTTTGATTATTCTATGACAATGATTTTCTGGGAAGAGATGCTCTTGGGAGATTAGATTTGAAATAAAGAATCTGCAGAGTCTACCTACAAAAAAAAGAATGCTTTATATTTTACCTTCATCATCCACTGACAGATCCTTTGAGCCCTCACTTATTTCAGATATAAAATGGTAAACTTTAACAAGCCACTGCATGGATCATTTGCTAATGGATTATTTTTTTCTTTTTCCATTAGCTGCAAGTTTAGTTCAATCTACTAAAGAAGGAAGAAGGAATGAGCTTCAACCAGGTAATGAAATTATACTTTTTAGTGCCTATTGATAGATAAAGATTTATTGAAGTACTAAGACAAATTTCAGGCATCTTTACAAATAGCTTTATCTCAGAATGAAAAGGCAAAAGTCATGTCAAGCATGAAACAGAGTTTTTTTAAATTATTTTTTTCAAGTAAACAAGAAAGTATAGAAAATAATAAAACAGTGAAGAGCAGAAGGAGTAAGAGGCAGTTAGCACCTGTAGACTAAATAAACATTGAGAACACACTAGAACTCTATGGTCAGACTCTGGTGTAAAAGGTTGGTATTCCTTCAAGAATACCATGTTTTTCGTATATCTGTTGAACTATTGACCAATTCATAAGGCATTATGAATAGTCCACCAATTATGAACAGTCCACCAATTCTAAATAAAAATCAATTCTATTCATTTACCAAGGCTCACTTCATAGTTTATTATCTATGAGATGCCGCTTCTCCCCCTTTAACATTCTATATCATCCATCTGTCCAGAACCCAACAAGTATTGAGTGCCTGCAGTGGGTCAGGCAGCGTGCATGGTGCTGGGGGTACGATGGTATGTATGCAAGAGAGGTGTGGCAGTTGCCCTCATGGTGAGCTATAGGGGCTAGTGGTGAGTCGGGGTACCCCATGGGGCGTGTGTCCCATCTCCAAAGGGGGCAGGCCGTAAGCCCAGTGGGACCAGCTTTTCGATTTATCAAGAGAAATATAGACTTATTATTATTATTTTTTGGGGGGTGAGGAAGATTGGCCCTGAGCTAACATCAGTTGCCAATCTGTTCCTTTTTGCTTGAGGAAGATTGTCCTTGAGCTAACATCTGTGCCAGTCTTGCTCTATTTTTTTGTATGTGGGATGCCACCACAGCATGGCTTGACGAGTGGTGCGTAGGTCCGCGCCAGGGATCAGAACCAGCAAATCGCGGGCCACCAAAGCGGAGTACGCAAACTTAACCACTACGCCACCAGGCCGGCCCCCAAGAGAAGTATAGACTTTTATGTAAAAATTTAATTTTTAAATGTTGGCTCAAATATTTTTTAAAAATTCTACTCAGGCGATGATAACCACCTGAGGCTGGGTCTAGCCTGTGGACTACCGTTTTCTACCTTTGGTCTAGTGGATCTGATTTTAATCTCTTACTGTTCTGATCCTGCAGTGCTTTCCATCTGTTCTGTTTATTCGGCACTTACACTCCTTCTTTTGTTAGCGTAGTTCCCACTCAGATGTATTCTCCTGCAGTTGCGTGTAGTGGAAAAACCCTTTATACGTACTTTCCATGTGAGGCTTATGAGGCAGTCCTGGGCTTCCACAGAGCCAACTTAGAGCGTCAAGGGAACCAGAGCTGAGTCTGACTGGGACCTTCTCAGGGACCTCAGCACAAGACTTTGTGGGAGATGTTGGCGGACAGGAGGCTTCCCCTGAAATCTCATCATTTACACTAGTCATCCTTCCCTTCTCTCTTGCCCTGTTACGCTGAGAACCACAGCAGCCCTCTTCCCTTTTCTGTGCCATGTCCTCCTCTTAGCATTCTCTGCTCCCCTCAGAATTAGGTGCAAAGCTCACTTCAGAGGTGATGGAACTGAACTAGCTTAAGCAAAATAGGATCTAAGACATTGGTGTCCTAACCCTTAAAACAAGGGTCTGGGCAAAACCAGGATATGACCCTCATCTCCTGGACTAATAAACCCCTTTATCCAAGGAGAGAAAAACCTAGTTGCTTGTGTTCCTTCCAATCACGAGGCTGAGTGTCTATACAGAATCCTGAATTAGCTCCCTGCGCCTCCCAGTTCCTCTTGAACCGTATTCCTTTTAGCTTTAGAAATTCTTTATTGTGCTGGTAAACCCAGTAGAAATTATAATCTTTACATAATGTTTACCATGTATGCCTGATTATCATGCAGAACAGTGGCAATTATGTATATTATAAAATGTGCTTTCAGACCAACATTACTGTAAGTTTTCTTTGATTACCACATTGAATCCTATTCAGGTATGCTTACTCAGTCTTGAAAGTCTGATGCACCTGCAGTGAGATGATCTGATCGCATCTTTAAAAATATTAGAATGAGCATGGTTAGTTATTGTACTGGATACCTCATACTTTATACCTTCTTAGCTCACCTTTTATGCCACCCCTGCAGTGAGAACCACCTCTGCCCAAATGTAATGTGATAGACAGTGCCTCACCTCAGCTGCTCTGCCTACTTTTTGCTTTTTGCCCAAAGCCCTTGGGAAAATTGGTTTGTACCACCTGGATGAACGGTTGGAAAGGATTCCCAATAGGGTAAGCCATGACCAGTGGGCGGCAAGGAGCTAAAGGATAAATTCTCCCCCTTTCCGCCCCTAGAGTGGATAATTCTGAGGTGTACTCCGTGTAGCTCAAGACCCAAGGTGGTGGCTAACTTGATAAAGCCCCTTGTACTGACATGCTTTTCTTCCCTGTGTCACTCTCCCCACTCCCTCACTGCTGAAGTGATCCTATTCCCTGAGAGTACTTCTTGTCTTAGCTTGGATTTCCCCCTAAGTAGAGTCTGAGGCAAGTATTTGAGTGCAATTAGTTTATTTGGGGTTTGATCCCAGGAAACACTATTGGAGGAGTGTTTAAACAGAGATCTGAAAGAAAGGAGGGAGCGAGTGCGTGGCTATGGGGAAAGAACATTTCTGGCAAAGCCAACTGCCAGTGGAGAGGCCCTAAGGCCGGAGTGTACTTGGTAGACTCACAGTTCAAGGATAGTGAGGAGGTCAGCGAGGCAGGAGTGGCGTGAACAAGGGGCAGGGTGGTAGGAACTGAGGCCAGAGGGAGAGGGGGGTGAGGTGCAGACAGGCATGGAGACCCGTAGGAGGCCTTTGTTCAGTTAAGGTTTCAGAAGTGATGTGACCAGAAAGCACTATGGGATCTATTATAATGTTTTGTCCTTTGAACAAATGTTTGGAAAGGCTTATTTTATCTGTCCACGAATGACCTGATAAGCCGTTTGATTATGAAATGTAGTTTGCCTCAGGGTGTTGTTTAACTCTGTTGCTTATGATGAGATTTTTCCGTTGCAAACGAGATGAACTGTAAGGTCTTTTATATGAACAAGGTGGAGTTCCTTGGTCCATACACTTTACAACACAGTTTGTTTTTACAACGTCAACAGTGCTCCTTTTTTTGGTTAATGTTTTGTTTAGAAAATAACCCTCCATAGGAAGCCAGGCCCAGCTACCCCCGGCACCCTCCCCTGTGGAGCCGCATTTTCCCCAAGGTCCAGCAGATCGCCCCTGGGCAGCGATTGGAGTGACCACTTGTGTTGGGACCCACTGCCCCTGAGACTCTCCAGAGGCTCTAGGCACATTTGGGAAAATAATGGAGCTGTGGTTTGGTTCCAGAGCTCTCATAACCAGAGCTTCTTCGGAACCGGGCCCTACTGGACTTTCCCAACCTTGTCACCATTTCGTAATATGTACTTTCACCTGCAGCCAACCAGGTTATTTTGCTCACTCTCCACCCTCCCCGTGCCAGGCCTATCCCCATGCCTTTTTTTTTTTTTTTTTTTAATTTTTAGTCAATTTATTTAAACTAAAACCAAAAAAAAACCCAAGAAACAGTTCACCTGTTTCTCCCACCCCCCGCCCCTTGCCTCTGGCAACCACCAATCTGTTCTCTGTATCTATGAGCTTGGTGTTTTGTTTATTTGTTTAGATTCCACATATAAGAGAGCTCCTGTGGTATTCATCTTTCTCTGTGTGACGGAGGGATGTATTTCACTTAGCATAAGTGAAATGCCCTCGAGATCCATTCATGTTGTCGCTTTTGATTCTGCTGTCTCTGCTTCCTGTGATGTCCCTGTCCTGCCCTTCAGTGATGCCCTCCCGGTTTCCACTGATTTCTGGATTCTCTAAATTCTTAAGATAACTTCAGGCACTTCATAGAATCATGGGATTTTATGGCTGAAAGTGACTGTAGAAATGATCTGATTCTATAGCTTTTCATTTTATTTTTATAATAACAGGGTACTGAGGCCTAGGAAAGCTTGGTGATTTGCTGAAAAGTATATATTAGGTTAGTGGCAGAGCTTAAACCAGAACTAATGTCTCTAGGATCCTAATCCAGAGTGCTTCTTGTTACACTATGAAAGTGCATGGTATGTTATTGAGAGAAATTCCTGTTTGCAGGATTACTCTTATCATTATGCTGATTATATTAGTTGAGTGTCTGGGCTGCCCTAAAGATGGGAAAAATTAGTGTAGGAAGATGGTTCCTGCCCTTGAAAATCCTCCCATTTTAAAGGCAAGTGAATTTAGCTGATAGCTAGTTATCTCATTTGGGTACAAATTCACTACCAAAAAAGGCCAAATATAAGGTGATTCCTTATTTTTCCAATGAGAAGATTCCCCTGCTTGCCCCCACTGCCCCCAATTTTTTTTTCCAATTGGAATATATAAGCTTTTAGGGCAAGAGATAAAATAGTCAAATGTCACCTTGTACTACTTAATATATTAATTTTGTTATACATGCTTAAAATAACATAATAAGGAGAATTGCTTTTTTTCTCATTCTCACATTTCGCAGAACATTTCTATTCTATTTTTCCTCACAAGTATTTTTGACACCAATGTTTTTCTTATCCCTAGAGTCATATGTGAGTCCTCAAGCAGATTCCCAAAGGACCTTGCCTTTACCTCTGCCCCAGTTATTAGAAATACCACCCTTTTGCATTGGTGTATAATCCTGTCAATGGGATTTTCATCCTAAACTACAAGTACTCATTGACCAAACAACATTTGATTTTCGTTTATTCCGTTGTTGTATATTTGTGATCCAACATAATAACTCACTCACTGTCTTGCTTTTTCAGTAATCTTCAAAAGGCATATTTACAGAAATATTCAGTGCTCGCAATTGTGAGGCCATATCCCAGAAATTATTTTACATTCTTTGCCTTTTTTTTTTTTAAAATAAAGCAGTTCTGTCAGGTTACTTTCTTAAGTAGTGAAAACTGGCATTGATTCAGTTCCAGTCTGCTGTGCCATCCCCAAATTGTATATTAGTATTCAAAATAAAGTCAATGAGACAGCATCTGAGAATATTAGAGTCTTTATAAGAACTCAAATATAAGGCAACTTCTTCTTTTCTGAGGTCTAATCCTGGGGGAGGGAAATTTTTTGACCTAAATTTGGATATCTGTGGTAACCCCTTTCTAGCCTGCGTCCAAAGACTTCCTCCTAGTTGCTATCCTTTGTGACCTTTGCTCACATGTGACACTGAGGAAATAAGTGGGTCTTTATCAGTGCAGCTCCACCACCATTCCTGAGGGAAGCCAAGCCCTATCCTACTAATAGGTGTTATCAACCGTAACACGTTCATGCATCAGAAATGTCTTTATATTTTCACACACCAACATTATTTGCCATTGTGCTGCAGAATTGGAGTGACACTGAAGTGACTTGTTTGTTTAGGCTTAGAAGCCAAGAGGGCGTGTGATGCTATGCTAAAAATGACTGAGGAATGGGCAGGAACTTGTTCCTCTCTCCATGCACGTGACTTCTCCTTTATGATGTTTTCTGTGTCTATTTTGGGTTTTAAGAAATGTCAAAGTAAATTTTAAGAAAATTACTTTTCTTTGTGGAATAGCTAATATAGTAGATAGCACATTTACATTTTCAAAGTTCAGACCTTTATCGAGAAGATCATGTACGATATTCCGGTCTTCATTACCAAAAGCCTCCTTTACTTTGTAGGATCAAAGTGCTTAACTTTGTTGGTCGAAATCCACCCTGTTAACAATGTGAAGGTTCTAAAAGCAGTGGATAGCTATATCTGGGTACAGGTAAGTGAGCATGTCGTTTATCACTTACCACATGAATCTAAAGGCATGAAACCTAGAGGCAATGGTGTTTGCAAAGTGCTTTCGCACGCGTTATCACATTTAATCCTCAGAGCAGTCTGGTAGATGGGGATGGCTGGAAGTATCTGTTCTTCCTTTGCAAACATGGAAATCAAGACTCAAACCTAGCTCCTCTCTCTCTATTATGTGAGGGTTTGTCTGATAGTAATGTTATGTTTTGATAAAATCTTGAATATCAAAACACATATGAGGTAAGTTTGAAAATGGTTTATTTCATGTATTCATATAGTTGACAGATTAAATATCTATGATTAAATGACTTAATCCCTGAATTTATCAACTCTGAATCGATGCAGAAGCACTGTGTATATAATGCAGATGGACTACATATGGTTAATCCTATGCCTTGCATATTCAGAATTTGTGAATTCTACTACTTGCTAAAATTTATTTGTAACCCTAAAAATCAAAACTTCATGGTGCTTTCATACTCATTTGCAGACATGTGCAAAGCAGTGAAAAACTTGTCACCTGATGCACATGTTCCCAGCTGAGGATGAAAAGGATCATCCTCTGCCTCCTTGATTCAGTTCTCATACTGTAAAGAAATGTTATTTTCACAGTCTATTTAGTGCCATGTTTTTTGCATTTTGGGGCTTTTTGTTGGTGCTTTCACTGTTTAAAATGTCCCCCAAGCATAGTGCTGAAGTGCTGTCTCATGTTCCTAAGTGCAAGAAGGTACGATGTACTTTACAAAGAAAATGTGTTGTGTTAGATAAGCTTCATTCAGGCATGAGTTTATAGTGCTATTGCCTGTGAATTCAATGCTAATGAATCAACAATATATATTAAATAAGGTGTCTTTAAACAGAAACACATTAAACAAAGTTATTTATTAATTTGTTGACAAAAACGTTGTGACTAGAGGCTTGCGAGAACCTATCCTCGTATTTGCCCTAGGAGCAATGGTTCAGTGTTCAGTATACCGTGTTTGTGGTGACTTCATAGAATAGAACTACCACAGATAGCAAGAATCAACTACACATGTTTGTGCAGTGTTGCAGCATAATTTCTCTGTGTAACCTGAAGTATCTGCCTCCTCCTCGCCCCTTACTCCCAGCCTCGAGCCAATGGATCTCCCTCTTGCAATGTGTATTAGGAGAGGGGATTATCTCTCATCTGCCCTGGGTCCTCCACTGTCAGCCAATCCTTCCAGTTGTGCATTTTTGCCACCACTCCTAGCTTCACTGTGGGCCCCTGCTCACTTCCAGACAGGGCCTGGCGTGGAGCTTGTAAGCTGCATTCCCCTCCCCCACGAAGCCACTCTGTTTATACTGTCATCAGTGTAAGGGTGACAGAGCACACTTCCCTTTTCTGGCCTGTTCTTTTGACTTCCTTAGCATCTCCAGTTAGGGCTGCATAGGTAATGGAGATATTATTGAAGGATTGGGGCAACTAAAGGGAATTAGAGCATAGGAAGGGAAAAAGTTTGTAAGAGTATATGGTTGCACAACATTGTAAATATATTAAAAACTACTGAATTGTATATACTTTAAAATAGTTAAAATGGTGAATTTTATGTTATGTGAATTTTATTTCAATTAAAAAAAATTAAAAGTGATGATGCGTGACTGCATCCAGAGGCTGAAGGAAAAGTCCCCACCCAAGTAAAGGAAAACGTGTATCATCTTGTGGACCCATCTCAGTTCCTAGCCCTGCTCCCTGCTCCTCATGCCTGTGCCTCTGGAGAGAGACACTCCTCCAGATTTCCATCCATGGCAGGTCCCACCTTCTCCCTCTCCCCTACCCTCTCCCCTCGAGAGAAACACCATTCACTGTCCACTGAGTTTCGTCTTGCCCTGCGGTCTGTCTCCCTTTTCTTACCAAAACATCCATGGGGATCTCCAGTAGTACATTTCGCGAAGTCTACCTGTGCAGTCTTGGCCCCCTTCACAGAGGAACTTCAGCAGGACAGTAGTGGGTGGGGTTTGGATCCCAGTCTGGTACCCTTTGAGAGTTCCCTACCAGCATGAGGTGCATCTTCCAGATAATTCCAATGGGTAATTATACACCCCTCTGCACACCTATAGTGCGTACCTTCCAATGATGAATATTATAATCAGAGTCTAGCTCCATATTTGTAAAGATAAATATTTCCCTAATATGATATAATCTATATATATTCCTACTCACAATGCAAAAAGCAAAGCAAAACAAAACGAAAAACCTTGCATGCTTTTGTAGAGCTGTGTCTGAAGCCAGTCTATTTATATTCTCAGTTCCAAACCTTGCTCTACAGATGCTCATAATGGAAAGAAAAACAACCACCACCTAAATGAGACTTTTAAAATCAGTTCTCACTGATTGCCACACAAAGACCAGGCAAAGGTTTAGGACAGTCCAGATCACAGTTCTAAGCAAGCACGGCCTGGCCACCTCTGCAGATCCGGGGGAGGCTATATCATCTTCTGTCTAAGTCTCTCCTTATTTTGATGCACTGAGCATTTCCTCTTCCATTATCCACGTTGTATCACTCATCTTTGCTTCTCCTCAACCCTAGTACACAGAGTATCCTGTTTTGTGTGTGCAGTTTCACAGATCAGGAGATAATAAGTTCTATATTATTTTTGTATCTGAATTCTGCATTGCTATCTATTTTATAATTTCGAGGTTATTGCTGTGAAGAATGATACATAATTAATGGTTTGTTTTTCAGTTCTAGAAGGGAAACTTGACTACAAACCGTTTTAAAAATTGACCAGTTCTATTTCCAATTTGTCATTATGAAAAGTTAGGACACGAGGTAATATATTTTGTCAAAATTTTTCAGTCTTTAGAGAGGCTGCTGGCTGTAAAATAGGGGCATAAAAGGTTATGTTCTTTCATTATGCTTTCAAGTTTGGAGGTAAAAATGAAAATTCACCAGTGGATCTTGTCTAATAAGCTGTCTTTCATGTTACAAAACGAAGCTGCTGATTTATGGTTACCCTTTTGATGATGGCAGAATTAAGTCACTGGAGTCGTCCCATGACCAGTTTTCCCTTGTTATCACAGCTGATGGCGTCAGGCCTTGTGTTACTGGCTGCCTGCTTTGTCCTGTGGGCTGGCACATATGGGAGAGCACAGAGAAGGAGGAGTGGGGTGGATCAAGCCTTTTCTTCCCAGTGGCATCATTCTACACTTTGAGGCTTGTAAATCCTCCACCACATGCCGCCCTGTGACTCACTGTCCTTTCTTGGAAAGTCCCTGGTACTGTTGTGCTTTGTCTCTTGATGTGGGTCTCTGGAAGTTGTAGTAGAGAATGTGTTTACTTGGCTTTCAAATGAAATACTAGATTTAGTTGCACAGCAAATGTATTGATCACTCTTTTTTTGTGCATGTGAAATAGAACTTTCTGTATAGATGTTGTTTACATTGTTTCTGATTGGCTTCAGAATCACTTATTCCAAATAGGAAGCACCATCCCTAGAAATAGCTTACACTTCAGCCTTACTGTTTTAAATGAGTTATGTTGGACCTGTGATCAATTTCCTCCTGGAGAACTGAGCTCTTGGCAGTGTTCTTTTTTCCTCCTTGCCCCCATCTGTAATGTGTATGTGTGTGTGTGTGAGATTTGCCTAACTATTCTGTGGTTCTCAGTCCCTTCTGTGGTGTGTAACAGTATAGTGATCAACACAACTTTTGCAATATTTGTATAAGAAAGGTAGTTGCTTATGATTTTGATGAATTTCCTTTCTACAGTTCCTCTACCCACATGTTGAAAGTCACCCTCTTCCAGAGAATCATCTGTTACTGATTTCAGAAGAGAAATGTAAGTGTATCTTTAGGTGGTATATGGGGCTTTCATGAAGGGCACATATCCTAGTGAAGTGTGGGACAGGACTGAATCTTCTAGATGTCCACTCACCAGTGCCAAGGGTCCATTGACCTTTGATGTCCATTTGAGACCTAGGACTCCTGTGGAAAAGCTTTTCCCCAGCCCCCACTTGTTGTTCCCTTAGGCTCTGCTCTGTTTCCTCATCCTGGGAATAATGGGCTCCTGCGTAGATGGATTTCCAATTTTGTCACATGGTGGAATGTTTGTAGAACAGTTGTGCAGGTCATTTTTGCCTTCTTTAGTCCATCCTTCTTTAGGATGTTTGTCACAGTGGATAACCATGATATAAGGAGAGAGGCTTGGATGGAGAGAGGGGAAGGCAGTAGAAGCTAGAAGAATTCCATAGCAGAACTTGAGGACATGTACTAACTTAGTCAAATTCAGGTAGAGGCAAATAAGATTGGGACATCCTTAAATGATGTTTTCAAGTTTGGGAGGTGGGGCGGAGAAAGGACAAAATTCACTGGTGGATCTTATCTAGTAAGCTGTCTTTCAAGTTACAAGATGAAACTGCTGATTTATACTTGAAAGGACAGGCCTGAGGGTTAGGTTTGTGTTCAGTCCCTATGCTCTTGCCCGATTATCTGTCTCCTATTTTTTGTAACTAAAACCGGCAGAAGGTAAGTATGGCCGAATCTAAATTGCTTACTGAGAGAAAGGAACCATCTACCAATTGTCTTCAAGTGTTTAGAGTTCTGTTAATGTGACATTGACCCCTATAAAAATACCTCCCCCAAATATCTTGTATAGTGAGTTTTCTATCTGATATTTTCATACAAAGAAGTGTTTGGTGTTTGGAAGTTGAAGGTAAACCCTACCAAAGGAGCCCTTGTTAGCCCTGTATAAGAGTGATGGTTTAGGGGAGGCAAACACTTGTTGAGGGAACCCAAGGGAGCAGAAGGGTTAAATGCTTCATGTGTTGTTAATATTGAGGAGCAGAGTAAAGGCTGGACTTCAAACAGACTGTAAAGGGAGGGTGGGGAAAGGTGGGTTTTGTTTTGAACCTTTATTGTGAGATCGCTGTCTGTGATAATACTTTTCAACCAGTTGTTTAATCTGCATTGCTTTTATAAAAAATGTTCACAACTATAAAGTGAAAAAAAGTACTCATGTTTTTCATGAAGGTTAACCTATCTTTCTGTCGTTTCTTTTTTTAAAGATATTGAACAATTTCATATCCAAGTCATCCAAGAAGATGGAAATAGAGTGGTAAATATTTGAAGTTCCTTTTGCATCAGTCTTTTCCACAAAGAGCAACACTTCCAGACTGTTAAGGATCGATTAACATTATAGAAACATACCATTTTCTTTATTTGATGTCTTTCAAATTATAGACTTGCTGTTGTAACGTGTGAACTAATACAAGATATATGAAGGAGTTAATTACCTCCCATATCTCTACCTCATCCCCCAGTCTCTGTCTCCCGAGGTAACTGATGACAGCCTGTATGACTGTTTCCACACCTTCTATCTTGCTCATATAAACATATACAAGGTTAGGTGCACATCTACAGGGATTCAGTTGTTTTTACCAAAATAGAATTGTAATACATATATTAATTTACTGCTTTTTTTTTTTGCTTTTTACTTAGTATATCAGGGGTATTTCTATAGGTTTCTAAATAAGAGATATAACTTTTTTCTCTAATTTTTATACATATATACATATAATAAATGGGATCATAATATATATATGCTGGCGTTTTATATAGTTCAATTTTCTTTTCTTTTTTTTTGCTCATCTTCCACTTCTCCCTTGCCTTTTCACCTCTAACTTTTGTTCACAACCTAGTATGTATCCTTTCGTACTTTCTTCCATACCTGTAAATCTCCCATCCTCTCCCCTGACACACCCAGGGGTTTGTTTATTATTCACTCCCTCCACACTCAACTTTGTGGAATTCCTGCAAGTTAACTGGAATAGGTCCAATTCGTTCTCTTTAGAAGTACATAATCGTCCCTGGCATGGTTGTACACAATTTTGCAACCATTCTCCCATGGGTGGACGTTCACTTGATTGCCACTTTTTTTCTTTTGTTTATTTGTTTACATTACAAATAGTCTCAGATGTCTTTATAGTTTTATGTATTTGGTGCACGTGTTTCTTTGGGCTGAATCCTCAGGGATGGATAATTGGGTTGATGGGTATATGCATTTAATAAAATTCAACAGATTTTGCCAGATTGCTTTCTAAAATCTTGTAACAATTCACAGTTTTACAAGCAAAGTATAAGAGTACCCTTTCCCTCTTTCCATACCAGTAATAGGTGTATTTGCTTTAAAAAAAAAAAAATCCAATTTGATGGATGTAAGTTGATATCATTATTATTTTAGTTTGTATTTCCCTTAATATTAGTGAGTTTGAACATCTTCTATGCTTATTGGCTATGTGAATTTTTTTTTCTGAAAATTGCTTAGTTATATCCTCATCTATTTTTCTACCAATTTGTCTTTTTCATGACAATTTGTGGGATCTTAATATATTATTGATATTAAAAATGATTTCCTTCAATATTTAAATAGTCTGCATCAAAATAGTCTTTCTTTGAAGATTTGAATTATAAAGTTATGTGAACAAAGTTGAAATGGAAAATGGCATTTATTAATTATGTATCTATGATTGAAAGCTTTAAATCAAGAGACTTGGCTGGAAAATGACAGAAAGTATGTGGCTGGAGCTCTGGGCCACCAGTGGCTAAGTGGATGGCAGGGCAAGGACAGGTCAGTGGTGAGAAAATGGTCAAACAAGAGAGGAAAGACCAAGGCAGAATCCCAAAGCCAGCACTGAGAATTTAGAGGCGAGAGTTAAATAAACAAGTCGGAGTCAGGAACTGGGAATGTGCATGGACAGAGGACTGGCTAGAAGAGGGTTTGGGAGCTGTGAGAGCACTGCAGAGAGAGTGAGGGCAGGGGCACTTGTCAGCGCCCAGAAAGGATTCTGCTGGCCAAGATGGTGCAGCCTCAGCATTCCTTCCTCCGTGTGCCCCTCTGTGAGGCACTTCTGCCTTCATTCTTAAAGGCTTAGATGACATCTTCTTAAGGCAATGTGCGGTTCCATGCATTCATCACAACATCCTGCGTGATAGAGGTGGTGTTATAATTATCTCCATGTTTGCAGGGAACACAACAACCAAGACTCACAGAGGGGAGGGACAAAACTGAGCTGTGAACCTGGGTTGCCGCATTCTGATGGTCATGTTCTTGTCAGTGTATATACCTTTATCTGAGAGTTCCCAAATCAACCCTAACCTAACAAATTTCAGAAAAATGGAAACGATGGGTTGCCATCTTGGATCTTTTTCCAGCATCACTTTCCTCTGGCCTAAATGTATTGGACCTAGGCAAGCAAGAAATAGAGGTGAATGATTCTGCGTGCCCTGTGCCTTCCTTGAGTTCCAGGTTAGCCTCAGTGGAGAAATCCATGTTAGGATTAGAGAGGGTTTAGCTATAAATATGGACCATTCTGACATTCCCTTTTTTCCTCATTTTTTTTTCTACCTCAGCCTGTCTTCATTCTTTACTTATTGTCCCAGTATAGATTACTTTTTCTTGATAAGCATTTTGAGGAAAGTGAATTCTTAATTCCTTGTATTACACTTGTCATTTCCTTGGTAATTTACTCTTGCATACATTATTTCATTTTCTTCCTTTTGACAAGCGTTCCTTGAGTGCTATTATGTGCTAGAAACAATCAAGACACTGAGAATATAAAGGTGTTATAGATGAGTGCATACTCATTGGGGTAGACTTATAATTAGAATGTAACTGTAATAGAAGCATGCCAAAGCACCATAGGATTGCAGAACTTTGCCTTCATCTTGAGGAGGTGAGGGAAGACTTTGTACAGAAGGCAATGCCTAAGCTGGGTCTTGAAGGATGTGTAGTTAAGTGTTGCTGAGAGATGGGCAGGATCATCATTCTCATTGTGGAAGACATAAAGGTAAGAAGCATGACCAAAGCCACATGAATATTTTATGGCAGATCTGGGATCATTGCCCAGTACTCACCACTCCCAGGCCTGAGTTTTTCCTTGGCATCACAGCCTCTTTCTCTGGTAGTGAAGCCTTCTTGTCTGCAGATCCCTGAGCAGGTTACATCCAGAACAGGAAGCTCTGAATCTTCTATTAGCCCGGCTGTTGATTTGTGGTAGGTGTGGCCTTGCCTTCAACAGCCCCAGCCTGTCTGTCAAACTAGGAACAAGAATAATATAGTTTATTATAGAGTGTTTGGGAAGAGCAAGTAATGAAATGATGCCTTACATCTATTCTGGAAAGACTTTCCATGTGTATGTGTTAGGGGTAGAGAACTGCTAAAAATAAACTATGGAAATATTTACATGTGTTATAAAGATAGAGTATACAAAATAACAATGAAATCCAGATATATTCTTTTTTAAAATAGTTATTAATGTTTAAAATCTCTTTGCCTCTTTAGGTGATTAAAAATTCTGGCCATCTCCCAAAAGAGAGAGTAGCCGAGGATTTTGTTTGGGCTCAGTGGGATATGTCAGAGCAGAGATTATACTACATTGACCTGAAGGTAAAAACTAGTCCACTGGCCCTCCTTTTTATATGGACATTTTAATTTCGACATTATCATTATTGTAATTTATTAATTACTGCATTTTCATTCATGGGGGCAGTCAACGTTACCCAGTCAACGAAAGGTTATTATAAGCCTTTAATAAACGAAAGTTTATTAAAAATAGCAAAAAGCTTTTCATTACTGTTTGTTTCTTCGCTGCTTCCTTTTCTCTTTTCTCTCTTTTTTTTTTACTAGTGTTTTTGTTGATTTTTTGGTAATTTGTCATTTATTGTTTTCTCTTTTAGAAATCAAGGAGTATCTTAAAATGCATCCAGTTTTATGCTGAGGAGAACTTTAACTTAATGGTAAGTCTAGAGAAGGATTGGGCTGCAGGAAATTTTATAACACTTTGCCTGCTTTTAAAGAGAATTATTATCATAAACAGCATTTTAGCATTCTTGATGTTGTGTTAGTCACTTGTATGAGCAAGTACAATAGTTCTTGCCATCTCAAGGCTTCAACTCTACAACAAATGTTATTTATATAGGTGATTAGGAGAGCACACACTGGAAATGTCTGCTCACTGAATACCTCACATTAAAGAAATGAGGCTAAGAGTGAGGATTAGTAGAGATAATAGGTGTGGTCTATAGCAGATGACTGTAAGTACTCACAAGTCATTTGATCCAAAAGGACTCATGGGGATGGTGAACTTGAGTATAAGGTAAAAAGTCAATGAGAGGGTACAGTTTATTTAAATCTCGCATCACTCCTAGAAAAGCTATTTGGAATGCTAGCCTTATGGTGAAAAGTCATAAATATCTGTGATGGACAGAACGTCATTATTCTTCCTGACTAGAATTAACATTGCTGTCTAATACAGAGTGATATACCATTACAAGAATTTCATTTACTCCTCCTGCCCTTTTTTTTCGATTCACTCATTCTCCTTCTGAAGACAGCCAGTCCTTCCCTCTTTACATGGTCATCTGTGTCTTGTAAAAGTCTGCTTCCAATTGGTTTATTATATAACCTGTTTATGATACTCAAATCTGAGGCAAAGTTTGCTGAGTATTAGCCCTTTAAGAAATAAATATACATCAAGCTTGTGATTGTATGTAAACTCCAGAATATTCCCAATGGACTTTCTGTGCTATGGATTTGGGGGATAACCTCTGAAAAGAATGATGGTTAAACGGGTTTTTCATCATTAGGCAAGCACAGCGCTGTCAGGCTTGCTCTGGTTTCAGAACTATCATCACTTAATTAATGTCATTCTCTTGTTTGTTTTCTCCTGATTTTTTGACAGTTTGAAGCACCCTTGGACATATCATTAAATGACTCAGGATTTAAGTGAGTGATTCATAGATTATTATTAATTTTCATAGAAACTCCATGGGCAGAATGATATTTATACTTAATCTATAATTTATACCTGATGGTGTGCAGATAAAAGGACAATTTGATATTCCGTCTGTGTATGTGCGTGTGCACGCATAATCTTGTATATTGCCATTCTCTGTAGGGAATATAAACAACTTGATCAAGCACCAGCACAGGGTTTTCTCATGTAAAGTCAATCGTATTGATTTTCTTAGCCATTTATTTCTGTAGGGCATCTCCATTTATTTTGGTCTATGGAGGTGTTCTTCTCTCTGTGATTCAATAAAAGGATTCGATGAGTCAGAGCTACATTCAGAATCAAGCATCAAAACCCTCTCCTTGTTGCCATCAAAGATGATGCTGCAGGTCAATCCATTTGTAGCTCAGCTGAGTCTATTGCTTTACTTTTTTTCTGCTTTTCTTTTTACGAGAAAGGTGAGATTTTTTTCCCCAGACTATTTTACATGTAGTAAAAGCATGAAGCACTTTTCAAAAAATAGACACAAGGACATCAGTGCACAGAAGAAATGAAAGTGAATTGGAGTAATGATAATCCTAAGCTGTTATATATTTCACTAGCTTTATTTCATCATATAAGAATATTCAATTGTGCTTATTTTGAAGCATAGTGTATGCATATAGTATATTAAATCAGAAAAAAGTTATAAAAATACAAGTTGAAAGTAATATATATTTTTTTCTATTGCCAAGACCATACTATTTATGTACCACATATTTTTTTTTTAATTACTGTTTTACAGAAATTTTTAACAAAAGAAACATGTTATCTACTTAAATTTCTCAGGAACATGTCTCTACTTCTGTAGGTATATTATAGTGGTTGCTATGCTTTGTAAGGGAACTTATTTTTAAATGCATTCACAATTTCTTATCCTTTATGTTCTTAGTCTTGTCAGCTTTGGATGTGCTGATCTTCAAAACCAAGAGAAATTATCCAAACACCTGACCCTGTGCGTTTTTACCAACCATACAGGTAGAACCTGGGTTGTATTTATCAATCTATTAATTATATTTGAGTTCTATACAAAATTTAATTATTGTTTAGCTATATGGATCCTGAAAATAAATTATAATAGAGCCACATTCTTCCATAAGTGATCATATGGATATTTATATACTAAATTATCTTCTCCACTATAATCTTATACATCTGTCTGTATAAAAGAAGCCACAGTCAGCAGAGTTATTGTTCTAATAGTTATTATTTGTATTATTGTTCTAAGAGGGGGAATGGAGTCATATTTAATCAATGTGTATTTTCTCACCTGCTCCATCTTTTAACAAATGGTGTACAATGATGGGGATGCTTTTTGTGTCAGGTTTACTGATGTGTTTGCATTCTAAACCTATGCACTTGTCTGCTTTAAGAGCCATATTGTAACCTACTGAGCTAACAATCAAAGCTTGACATAAAGTTATTAGTGTGTAATATTCTGTCTCATAACACCTGTTTATTGTAGATAGAGAAAATAGAGAGGGAAAAATAATACTTAAAAATGAGAGAAGAAGAGTATGGTTACATTCAATGAATCTGGTGAAAAAACTGCTCATTAACCTTAATAATCGTCTAAATAATCGGCTCTAATAATTAAATCTAATAGCTGTTTTTAATATCACAACTTGAGTGGACAGTTACCACTTGAGTTAAGTAGCACTTGGACTAAAATTGTATTCCTCTCGAGCCAAATTATGTGGTATTCATTAAGCCAACATTTATGGAGCACTTACTGTGTGCTAGGTATTGGGATCCAATGATAAGCAAAACTGACCTAATTTTTATTAGTATAGATGTTACTGTTTGTTGTGGATTTTAGACATTAAATAAGTGCACACATAGTGTTTAAATAGAATCATGATAAACATTATGAATGAGAATTACAGGAAGCCTTGAGAGCATATAATGGAGGTTTAATGGAAGATGCTAGTATCTTCAAATATGTTCTAGTTCAGCTAGTCCATCCCTGTTTCTGCCTCCTTCCAAAACATCCTGTCCTATTCTGTCTTTCCTGAAAATTGCTCCCTTTCCCACCTTACTCCTTCATAATCCATGCCATTTTTTCCTGTCCATCCGGGTCTCTCTCAACCACATAAGTCCCTCCATAAATCAGTCTTGGGGAGTTTAAGGAAGGAAGTGATATTTCACTTGAGACTTGAAGGATGTATATGAACTAAGAACAGTGTGACTGAAGTAGAGAGAGCAAGGCAGAGGGGGGTGGGAGAGTATTGTGGAGAGAAAGCTGAGGAGGTAGGCAGGGACCACATTATGTAGGGCCTGTAGACCATGGAAATATTTTAGATTTTATCCTAAGAGTCATACTGTCATTAAAGGGCTTGTTTTTTTCTTATTATGACGTTTTGTTTTTGAGGATGCTCAAGTATACGGAAAAGTTTAAGAATAGAATGAACATCCATGTACCTTTTACTTAATCATATCATTTACAATATTTGCTTTATCATCCTCCACATATATAGATGCTATTTTCTTCATTTTGACCAAACCATTCAAAAATAGGTTGCAGACATCCTGACACTTGACCACTAAATAAGTCAGCATGTGTCTCCTTAGGTTAAGGATGCTCTTTTACATAACTTCAGTTCCATTGTCACTGAAAGAAATGAATTATATTAATCAGTAAACTATTTCATATTCAAATTTCAATGATTGTTTAAAAAAAGTCCTGTATGTGTATATGTATATAAATGAATTAATACATGTATATATATAACTTTTAAAGTCAGGATCCCATCAAAATTTATGCATTATATTTGGTTGTTATGTCTTCTTAGACTCCTTTAATGTAGACCAATTCCCACCTCCTATCCTCTGCCTTTTTTTTTTTTCTTTTCACAACGTTGACATTTTGAAGAGTCCAGGCCATTTGCCTTGTGGAATGTCCCTCATTCTGGATTTGTCTAATTGTTTCCTTGTGGAAGTATTTAACTTCTTCCTCTATCCTCTACATTTCCTGTAGATTAGATGTTAGACCCAAAGGCATTGTTAGACATAGGTTAAACATTTTTGGTAAGAATACTTCATGGGTGATGTTGTGAGCTTTATTTGCACCAGATCAGGAGGCATATAATGTCAAGACATCCTACTATTTGTGGTGCTAAGTTTTGTCATTTGGTTATGTGGTAACCACTGTCTGTCTCCCTTATAAAGGGACATTTTAACCTTTACATTAGTAATCTGAGGTGATACTTTGGCATCATGTAACTATCCTAATCCCCAACAACTTTTCACCAGGAGGTTTTAGGATCCATTGATTCTCTTTCACTGAAGTGTTTTAAGCAGGCAGTGACGTGATTAGATGTGTATTTTTAAAAGATCACTGTGGCTGCTGTGTGAAGAATGGGGTGGGGAAGGCAAGAGAAAAAGTGAGGAGATGAGCAGTTAGGATGAGGTTGTAGGCGTATGTTTGAGATGAGGGTGGCTTGAACACAATGGGCAGTAGAGGTGGAGAGAACTAGGTGGGTTTGAGATGCATTTTGGAGATGGAACTGAGAAGACTTGCTATAAATTAGATGGAGAGGAATGGTCCTCAGGTTTCTGGGATAAGTAAATGGGTGAACAGTAGTGCCATTTACTGAGGTATAGTGGTTTTGGTGGGGCTTAGAAAGGGAGATTATGAGTTTTGCTTTGGACATGTTAACTAAGAGATCCGGAGCTTAGAAGAGGGGTCAGGACTGGAGATGAATAGATGTGGAAGTTGTTAGACTGTAGCTGGCATTTGAAGCCATGGGAGGGATATAGGGTCAAAAGGGAAGAAGTTTAGAAATAAGATCTGGGGACAAAAATATATAAAGGTTAGGTGGAACATCCAAAGAAAAAGGAAAAAGAATGTCTGGAGAGAGAGGAGGAAAGCAAGTGTGGTATTATAGCAGCCAAAGACAGAGGGGGTTCCCAAAGGAGAGAGTTGGTCTCTGTTAGCAGGTGGTAAGAGGTGGAGTCCGTTGGGTCTAGCACTGTGGAGGTTACTGTGAGTAGTTTGTGTTGGGTGACTGAGGTGAAATCTTGATTGTGCTGGGTTAGTGGCAGGTGAGAGTTGAAAAAATCGTAGCAGCATGTGTAGACATGAGAAATGCGGCAGCAGCTGGGAGGGGAAGTGGGATTTAGGGAATATTATTGTTGAAGATGGTAGAGACTGCAGTATGTTTGAATGCTTACGGGATATTTAGTGGCAAGAGAAAAGATGACAATATACAGCAGAGAGGAATAATT
Source organism: Diceros bicornis minor (assembly GCF_020826845.1). Lineage (NCBI taxonomy): Eukaryota > Metazoa > Chordata > Mammalia > Perissodactyla > Rhinocerotidae > Diceros > Diceros bicornis. The sequence continues at coordinate 15,221,936 of NC_080742.1, read as the reverse complement.
GGTAGAGTGAATTTGCTTAGAAGGTGGGATGTAATGGGATCCAGAGCTCATGTGGAGGGACCAGGGTAGATTCTTACCTAGGCCTTCACTTTAAATCCATTGGATATAAACGATCATTTTAGGCTGTTATTCTTTTTTTTTTTTTTTTTTCTTTTTTTGTGAGGAGATCAGCCCTGTGCTAACATCTGCCAATCCTCCTCTTATTTTTGCTGAGGAAGACTGGCCCTGGGCTAACATCCGTGCCCATCTTCCTCCACTTTATATGGGACGCCGCCACAGCATGGCTTGCCAAACGGTGTGTCGGTGCGCCTGGGATCCAAACCAGCAAACCCCGGGCCGCCGCAGCGGAGTGCGCGCACTTAACCATTTGCGCCACCAGGCCGGCCCCAAGGCTGTTATTCTATGAAGCTTTTATTCCTTTTCATTTTATTCCCATAGGAATTTCTCATGAATGGTAGCAGCTATAACTTATACATGGGCTATCTGTGACATATCTTATTTAATAAAATGTTAGGTTTATCTGGCATGAGATGTGAAAGAGTCTGTGTTTTCCTTTCTCAGCAATGGCTGAGAGAGTAGAAAATGAGCTTTGCTCCTCACAGTCAGCTCTGAAATAGAAAAAATAAGCCTGTTTCAAATGGGGTGCTTCCAGATTTAAGAGGAAACAAGCCAGAGAAGCAACCTTTTAGTTTATGACTAAGTTGTCAGTTAATGTATTTCCCAAATTACTTTTCAAAAATCATTTCTTACCTTTGTGGTAAAACAAACAAAAACCTACTTCAGCAAAGTAGGAATGGAGAAGAGAGCAAATAGTCTAATTCCTGTGTGGCTCCCTCTATAATAGAGAGCTTAATTTTTCACTTGTGTGGAGACCAGAAAACATGGCTTGTGAAAGGAATGCTGATAGACTCAGGGCCTTATACAAACTCAGCTCATTTCAAGTGTTTACATTAATGATGATGCTGTAATAATATTTGACGTTCAGTTGTCACATATTGGTCATTGGGGCTACTTGTCCTTTCAGCATTACTTCTTACATTCTTGAAAGCATCTTTGTCCTGAGTTTTCCTGCACCACTACCTCCAAGGAATCAGAGATCTCTTGATGGGGGTGCTCATGAGCTGGTGGGCAAAAGTGCTGCTGCTGTTGTCAGGTTGCTTATGTATTAAGATTATGAGTTCATATAGGTTTTTCTAAGTCTTTTACCGTAGGAGGGTAAATCAGAGACTTCCTAAAGCATCAAAGAAGATATTCTCATTCCTTCCATGTCTGATAGTCAACCCTGAAGCTGCGCTTAGAGCAGTCTTGTGTGTTCTAAGTCAGTGGCTGTAATTCTTGTGCACCACCTACTGGGAGGTAGGGAGGGGTGAAAAGTGTAAATTCTTCCTGTTCATATAATTGCAAGGGTTGTCCTTCATCAATTCCCAGAATTAGGCTTGTGTTTTAGCATTTTATAGAGCTTTTCACAATGAGATAATTTCCCTTGGAAAACTTTGTCCATAATAGCTTTCATTGTCCACATGGTTTCCCGAAGGCTAGCCAACTTTGAGATGTTATCTTCATCATTGATGAATATTTATTAAACATCTCTGGATACACCATTAAGAGCATGCTTTCTTTTTTTAAAATGTGACTTCCCTCAACTTGTAAATAGCAGCAAAATTATTCTGGAATAATAATAATAGCAGTTAACCTTTATAGCCAGATATAACTTCTTTGCCAGAGCTTTATGCATATTATCTCATTTAATTCTCACATAAGAGCCATATGAAGTAGGTTCTATATATTTTTTTATTTACAGATGAGGAAACTGAGGCTTAGAGAATTTAATTAATTTACCTTAGGCAAATTTAAAAATACTGATGACTGGGTCTCACCCCCAGGGATTCTGATTTAGTTGATCTAAAGTGGAGCCTGGGTGTCTGTGAGCCCAGGTAAGTTTAATGTACTATCAGGGTTGAGAACCACTGCTCCAGAGCTGTGTTATCCAGTACGGTAGCCACTAGCCACATGTGGCTATTTACATTTAAGGTAATTAAAATTGAATAAAATTAAAAAGGAGTTCCTCATCATACTAGCCACATTTTAAGTGCTCAGTAGCCACATGTGGCTAGTAGCTACCATATTGGGCAGCACAGATATGGAAGGTTTCCATTATCAAAGACAATTCTATGGATGCGACAGCTTTTCAGAGCCTGTGGACCCTCCATTTTACATTGCTATGTCTTTTTTTTTTTTTTCTTCCTTTGGGATTAGGAGTGGGAACTCAGCCGTAATCTAACTATTTGGAAATATTTGCTTATGAGACCTGAATATGGCTCTCAGTGTATGTAATTAGGTACATTAACTTTCTTCAAAACAAGGGAAATGATAACCTCCATTCTTTATATCGTGGTGTGCAGAGGACTTTGCTAGAATGGAGGTTATTATCTCCCTTATATTGTCGACATTTCATGTTCATTCCTCAGGATAGATTCCTGAAAGAAGAATTACTGGGTCAACAAGTATGAATATATTTTAATTTTATTTTTTTTGCTGAGGAAGCTTCGCCCTGAGCTGATATCTGTTGCCATGCTTCCTCTTTTTGCTTGAGGACGATTCACCCTGAGCTAACATCTGTGCTAGTCTTTCTCTATTTTGTATATCGATTGCTGCTGCAGCGTGGCTGATGAGTTGTGTAGGTCCAAGCCTGGGATCTGAACCCGGGATCCCAGGCCGCCAAAGTGGAGTGTGCTGCACTTAACCACTATGCAACGGGGCCAGTCCCGAGTATGAATATATTTAATCCTCTGCTAAACTATTTTTCAGAGAGGTTGTACTAGTTCACTCTTCAACTACTATTATTTGAGAATGTTCTTCCTACTGCTCCCTTGACAGAATTGATTATCATTCTAAAAACTTTGCTAATTTGGAAGGAAAAATACGGTGCCTTGTTTTAATTTTAATTTTTTTTTTCCTAGAGAGGCTGAAGTTTTAACATGCTTGCTAACAATTTCTTTCTCCTTGTGATCATAGAACATAAAAGAACAGGATAAACCAGTAGTTTTTTGCTGGTAGTATGTTAACTTTATGAAAGTAGTCAAAGTGGTACATGGGACTTTTGTAATTCTTATAATTATTATTTTTGTTTACACTTTAGCATAACATTACTTTTGTTCGTAGTGCGTTTGCTGTAATTTTAAAGAAAAGTTTTTATCATTATATGTTCGGTAACCATAACACTAATTTTACATCTTAAAGAAATGTTACTATTTTTATCAAAGCTATTTTTTATTTGTTTAAGATATTGCAATAAAATGTACTTCTAACAATATATTGCAGTCTTAAATGTCATTAAAAATAGTCACAAATGATAAATACTATAACTGAATGCTTATAAATGTTCTGAAATAGCCTTCTTAGGGAAAATGGTCTTTTTTCCCTACCATGATTCTTTGATAAAGGAACTATGGAGTATCATAGAGGAAATATTATGGTTCACTGATTCACACACTGGTTAAATATTAGCTCCGGGACTAGAACCCAGGTTCTAGTTTCTTCAACAAGGTTTCAAGACTCTTGTTGAGTTCCTTTCCACGCCAGAAATCTCCTATTTCAGATAATCACATAAAGGTTAGCATTAGAATAGAAGTATCAGTTTAAGCATAATGCCCTCATTTGTAGGTTGCTGACGGACTTATCTAGTCTATCCGGATAGCAACAGCTGCTGGAGATGATGGACAGTTTTACACACTGAAGGAGGTGGGAAGGCTGAGAGTGTTCTGGAGTGATGGGATAAGTGAAGGCAGTCAGGGCCATCTGGAAAGGCCACTCTATGATAGGAGCTCTCCTATGCCCTTGGGCCAAGACCCTCAATGACCCAGATACGGGTGTGTGTGGGCTCACACACCACACTTGCTCTTATTGCCTTAGTTTGCCTTCCATTCTAGATAAGCAAGAAGACTGGAAACTCCCTGTAAAGAGGAGACACGTTTTTGGTAAACTGAGATCTGTAGCTGGAAGGCAAGTTGGATAAGAGGGCAGCGCAGTCCATGTGTATTAGGAGAATCTCACGAGGTTTTGGACACTTCTCTAGACGCCCATGATTTCACGTACAGGAGTGGGTCTCTATTCATTTTCCTGCCTTTCAGTAGTCTGCCCCACAAGGCATTGCCTACAGTGGGCGCTGAGTCATTGTTGAATTGAAATTTCTTAGCAGCTTGTTAATAGGCCATTTCTAGAATTTGGGAATAACCTATGAGGTAAGTTGATGGAGGACATCTAAAGGAATAGAAGTGAGGTTAAGCGGCTTAGGAAACTGTTCGTCTGTGATTCTTTTAAGCTCTACTAAATACCTTCTTACTTCTAGGAAGTCTGTGTGTATGTTACAGCCCGAAGTTTGACTCTTGGGAACAAATCACATATTCAGTGTTTTACTTTCATAAAGGTAATTTTCATTTATTCTTATGTTTTACTTTTACATAGTCACTTTTTCCAAATAGTAGCAAATTAGATAAATTTCCAAGTCTTATTACCTTGCAATAAATTATATCAGCACATTCTATACCTGTATACCATTATATAATACACATTTCCTGCAGAAATTCACTACTGATGAATATTAAGTTACCTGATTATTTTTATGTATTATATATTTTTTATTCTGACCTATATCTTTTTCTAGGCCTGTAGACCAATCCTAATGGATGTATTTGCCCAAAGTGTGTGTGTTTGCTTTTTTATTATTACTAATTGGAAAGTATCAATAGATTTAACTTACAAAGTTACCTAAGGTTTTAGTTAAAAGCTTCCATGATCTCAGATCTTAACAGGTCTTAGACCTAATATATATTTATTTCATTTCACACCTCTGTGGCCTGAAACACTGATATGTCAGCAGTCAGCCTGGGGAGCCAGGAGTAAAGTGCGCAACCTTTTCCACTTCTGTAGTCAGTCATAGTGTGCTCTTTAGTAGTTTTAGTCTGAACCATGCTGAGGAGTATTTATTTTGCTTGTTTAGTTCCTTAAAGTTAAAGTATTTATTAGTACATACTGTGGGTAGAGTTAAAATTTTTTAAATACAGATTTTTTTCAAAATTTAAAAAATTTTATGCCAGACCACACTGGAGTTTATTATTCTGCAGGAGTGCCTAGTATTACCTTCAGAAGTTAGAGATCAAGGTTAAGAAGTTTAATAACTTAATAACGAAGAAACTAAAAGTAGCTTCAGAACTAGACATATACAGACGTGTCACTTAATGGGGGGGATACATTCTGAGAGATACTTGTTAGGTGATTTTATCGTTGTGTGAACATCATAGAGTGCATTTACACATACCTAGATGGGATGACCTACTACACACCTAGGCTATATGGTACTAATCTTATGGGACCACCGTTGTATATGCAATCCATCATTGACCAAAACGTCATGTGGCACATGACTGTATACATGCTTTAACAGTATAAGTTTGATATTTTGTGGAAAGTTTCCACACATTTTTCTAATGATTAATGATTAAAACCAGTAAATAAAACTTTTCTGTAGATTAAGAGTTAGAAAAGTAGAGAGTGAAGCCCAATACACTGAGTTTAGTAGACAGTCTAATACCCTTTCGAACTCAAAGTGGGATTCCTAAGTGACTCAGAGAAGTCTCAGAGGGTCTGATGACTGCGAGAGAGTGCCAGTGAGCCTTGAGGCCTGAGGGCCAACAAGCCACCTGGTGTCCTCCATCTCTTGGATCCTTAAGTAGATTCCTTCGGATCCTTCCCTCCCAGCACGACCTACATTTTAAGGTCTAAGATTATATGTAAACCCAGAACAGCTACTGGATTGTGACTGCATTCAGGTGATCCACCTTCAGTGCTGGATTTTGGAGAATGATGGGGAACCATTAAATCCAGGAGTCAGAAGACACTTGCTTTATCAGTTTCACAGTTAGTCAATGTTGAGAGTGTTACATAGAGTCACTGCCTTGAGTGGAAGTCCAGCTCTCTGTTTCTTAACATGCTTTTTCTGGCTTCGTGTTCCCTCTCCACAGGGCACAGCAAGACCTTCACTGTTGCTCTTGAGAGTGCTGACTCATACGGGACGAAGGGCATTACTTTTCTCAACCTTGGTGAGTGCGAGAGAGATGCATCTCTCTGTTCTGACCCTTCCTTCCAGTACATGTTGTGCCTAAGCCTTCTATATCTCGTTTTCTTTTCTCTACACCCCATTTTCTCATGCCTCTTTGGGACTTGGATTGTGGTGACTATCACTGACCTTTTTAAAGCCTGATAGGAGAACGTTTTTTCTGGAAACAACCCTTCCGCAACTCCATCAGCCTTTTTGGTGGGGTGGACGCATCTCCCTTTTTAGAGAATCTACACTGTGAGCTTTCTTATGTTTGTAGTTTAGCAACCCTAAAAGCCATTTGTTAGTATAAAAATGATGACTGTGAAAAGATGTTCTCAAAAAGCCTATGAGAAATATACATCATGTTATCCCTTGATTCTAGAGAGGACAAGGCATTTGGGAAATTGTCCATCTCTGCTGCTAACTGCTAAAAGCCTCCAAGTCCCGTAAATGATTTATGGATCATCTTGAGTGAGTTGTTTTCTGCTGAGTAAATATGGTAAAGGGAACTTGAGTATTATTAAGGAAGTCTATGTGAAGCATATTAAGGGAGTCTATAAAGAAGAAAATAAAGAAGGGGTTTATTGTACCTCTCTACTGAAAGCTGCTTGTCTATGCTAATTGGGATGTGAGGCACAAACAGGTTAGCACAAGACTAAATAACAGAATGGTTGCTTGCCTACATATGGGAAGTGGCACAATATTTAAAAAAGAAAAGCTACTATCATGACAAAGGTTTAGGAAGGTGTGATGTGAGGGAACTGGGCAAAGTGAGAATTGAAGTGGTGAGAAAGTCCATGAAAAGATTTTTATTTTGAATGATACTATGGGTGGGGTGAAATATCTTATGCTAAGTGGGCCAGTATGTGGCACATTTTAACATGAGCTCTGAACCGGTGGGAAATTGCCTTAGAGAGGCCTGGTTCTACTGCTTCCTGTGGTAGGAGAGATAAATATAAGGTCTCCTGGGTCTGGGACTTGATTCTTATCAGCAATGCTATATTAGCATGCCATCTCAAGAGTGATGTGGGAAACTTTCCACTAAAAAAACTTAGCATTTTGTGAGGTCAGAGGTATCCTTCCTTTTTTTGCCCCTGGGAATGACTCCTAGAAAGGGCAGGCGTGATTTAATCTATGGTCTTCTGAGCGTGGGGAGGGCAGAAATACTAGAGCTTTGTAAAAATAGGCTTTCTTACGTAAGTCATCTTTCTTTCTTAAACACATTTTATTTTATAGGCACAAAATTGTACCCAAGATTAAAAGTGTTTGGGAGGTAATTTTTATGACAACAATGTTGCTGTTTTGGGTGATGTATTTTTGGTTGTTAATTGCATGCGGTTTCCCTGAACTGTCACCCTATTAAAGGGGCTTATATTGATTGAAATGTTAAAGAATGGAATTTTTTGGAAATTTTTCATGAACTCAAAGCACCTCTATATAAGAAAGTTATGTTTATAAATAAAAAACTACCATTTTTTAAAAATGCTATATGCTGTTTTACTGAAGTTATCTTGATCCTTACAACAATTCTGCTTGGTAATGTTATCCCCATTTTACAGATAGTGAAACTGAGGCTCAGAAAGGCTGAACTGTGTGCCCAGGCTTTGTTTAGTGTCTCTTATCAGGGGCACTATATTAGTTTCTTTTTGCTGCTGTAATAAATCACTACAAATTTAGGGCCTAAAACAACATAAGCATTCTCTTACTGTTCTGGAGGTCAGAATTCTAAAATGAGTCTTGAGGGGCTAAAATCAAGCTGTGGGCAGACATGGTTCCTTCTGGAGATTCCAAGGAAGAATGCGTTCTTTGCTCCCTCCAGCATCTAGAGGCTAGCATTTCTTGGCTTGTGACCACGTTACTCCAATCTCTTTCTTCATCATATATGTCTTCTCTTCTGTTGTCAGATCGCCCTCTTATAAAAACATCTGTGATTACATTATCCACCTGGATAATCCAGGATGCTCTCCCCATCTCAAGATCCTTAATCACATCTGCAAGGTCCCTATACCACTTAAGATGACATATTCCCAGGCTCTGGAAATTAGCATATGAACATCTTTGGAGGCCATCATTCAGCCTACCACAGGTACTATTGACATTTTTGGTGAGACAAAAATTCTTTGTGTGAAAGCGTCGTGCACATTGAGGGATTTAACATCCCTGGAGCCCACTCACCAAATGGCAGTAGGAATCCCACTTCCACCCCAAAGATTGTGACAACCCTCAAACACCAGATATTTTTCCAGATGCCTCCTCTCCTAGGAACATAGTACCAGCTGGTTAAGTGGTAGGGCTAGGAGTTAACCTAAGTCATTTGATGCCCAAACCCTTTCCACTGTGCCCTACTATATCACTATTCGTGTTTTTTTACTTAAGTGTTGCCATAATAATATTATTGCAACCATCTGTGCTAAGCACTTTAACATCATTTAATCCACGGTGACTGAAAGGACACTTATAAGTCAACTAGTTACAGTTTTACATCCTCTTTCCTTTGCACAGAATGCCTTTTATGCAAATGATTAGCATATATTTCTTTGCTTCTTAGGAAAGAAAGAGTGCAATTGGCTCACTTATAATCTAAGTGTTTCATCTGTATGAAATTCATTACTATTGTGTGAATTTCTATTTTTCTAAGATCCTAGAAAAATTATTGGTAAAGGCTACTTCCACTCTCCCATTCTCCAGAAACCTGTTTTTACACCTTGGCTCGATCTGTGTACAAATGTTCTTGGTACAAAAATATCTCGTGCAGGGACCGTGAATGTGTGAATCCTAGGCAGCTAGCTATGCAAGGAAATAAATGAGTACTTCACAAAGTGTCAGAGTGCCTGCAGAGATTGTTTGGATGACTGTCAGTTTCAAGGTTCTCTAAACAGAATGATGATGATAATAGTGATGGCAATGACTGCGATGATGACAGTGAGTGGGGGAACTAAATTTTAGTGCTTCCCCAAACTGCAAAAACTATGAGGGAAATTCCCATTATAAGATATTCCCAGCCTTTCAGATTAAGGAGTAATTCATGTTGCTTAATATTTTTTATTCTAATTTGCTCTCAGAGATCATTTAGATTCATATAAAGCCACAATTCACTTAGAAACAAAACTACAGATTAAGTTAAGATAACTATGGCTAAATGTCCGAAGAAAATTAGCCACAGATAGAAATAAATGAGATCTGGCTGTAAGATGAAATGTACTGGCGTCAGACAGCTTATGATTATATTAGTCAAAACTTTTGTGTTTTAAGACATTCAGGAGAGAGTAGGGATACTGTGAAGTTCTGGGCTTTGTCTGCACCTGTACGGCTCTTACCACATGTGGACGACTTAAATCTTTCTCTTCTACAGACTACTATGTGGCTGTTTACTTACCTGGTCATTTCCTTCATCTACTTAACATTCAACATCCAGACCTGATCTGCCACAGTCTGTTTCTGTCAGGTATGGTTGTACTTTTTCCCTCATGAGCATGGTCCGTTTGAGTTTGTTTTGACTTTAATATTTATGTTTGGGTGCGAGGGGGTTCCTTTATTTACTGATCTACATTTTTTTTTTTGCAGGAAACACTGAAGTGGTTGATATGCTACCTCACAGTCCTTTACAGTCACTGTCAGGGTCGCTGGTACTGGATTGGTGTTCTGGAAAGCTCTATCGGGCACTCCTCAACCAGTCATATTTACTACAGTTCCTGTGGAACACCCGGCTGGACTGTGAGAAGATGGCCGTGTTGCACTGCGTGCTTTCGTGTGGCCGAGACTCGCGGTTTCTGGAAGCCAAGGTGGGAATGTAGTTTTAGCTTAAAAACTGGCAAAAAGACAACACAAAATGTATATATTTAGTGGCTGAAATGAACAGAAGTTATTTCTATTTGGTAACAATTAATTGAGGTTTGTGGTCTCCATCCTGACTTGAACATATTCTTCTCTTGTGCTCTTTTTTTATTTTATGGCTCCTAACCAGACCTCGGACTGTGAGGGTGTGTCTGTTCTTTTGACTCCTTTCTTTTCCATATTGTGAATAAATGTTAGCTATATCAGTAATATTCCCAGGAAGTGCTCAGTAGCAAATAGTGAGTTTCTCAAATCTACCTTTTCTCCTGGTCAGTATTTGGTCTATATCATCCAAAGGACTAAAATGTGGTGGCATATATTTATTACATTTTAAATAAAGATAGCTTTACATTTATATTTTCATGGTATATTGTAGTTTATGAAGCACTTGCACACATTGTGTCACGTAATTTTACAGCTCTTCTCTGAAGTCAGAGAAACCTCCCTATTAGACTTGATTGGGACCAATGGGTCATTGGTTAATTGAAAAAAAGACGTCTTAAACATTTTATTTTAACCTAAGACATACAAATGTACATTCACCCATCTTGTGATATAGATTAAGGCCCTTTCTTTGTATATTAGCTAATTGGAGTTCAAAATCATTTTTCTTATACAAAACCGCTAGTAAGGTGTTGTCTCTGACTTCCTGGTACTTTCTTTTCCTTTTTTTTCCCCCTAAGGCGATCAATAATTTAAAGAACCTTTCAAAGCCACCTGTGTATATTGGGCAATGTTTTCTCAGTCTTTTATAGCTGTCTCACCTACACCTAGTTTTTTAGTAAGTATTTTAGAGACATGCCTTTGAGTCTGTCCAAAGCATCCAGTTTTTTTTTTTTTTTTTTTTTTTTTTTGGTGAGGAGGATTGGCCCTGAGCTAACATCTGTGCCAATATTCTTCTGTTTTGTATGTGGGACCCTGCCACAGCATGGCCTGATGAGCAGTGTGTAGATCCGTGCCTGGGATCCAAACCTGCGATCCCCAGGCCACGGAAGCAGAGCACGAGAACTTAACCACTACACAACCAGGCTGGCCCCCAAAGCATCTGGCTTTTGTTGACCCAGGAACACTTTTTTTTGCATCTGTATTTCACTTGTTTTTGTGATATATTATTAAATTACCTAATTGTGAAAATAAGTACAACTAGCATGAATAGGTTTGGAAGTAACAACAACTTACTAATAGGAGCAGAATGTGAGCCTGCTCTATGGCTAGGCAAGCCCTTGAGTATCCGTCAATTCTAAGGTGGGGAATGAGGCGGTGGTGGGGGAGGGGGGGCGCTGCATTCCTCCAGCAGGTGAGGATGGTTATGGAGATTGATTGAGAGGGTTGTTGATATAACAGAGATTATCCCTCCCTGGGGAGGACAGTACAGTGATGCTCACAAAGGTGAAATGGTGTGACAGTGTTTCCTCTAATGACTAAGCTGGAATTCAAACCCAGGTCTGCTGCCTCCCAGCTCGGTGGTTTGGTTTGTTTCCTCCTGTATCCCACGGCTCTTCAGCCTGGTGCTTTGCTATAATATGGCCTCCTCTAGCAAGAACAAATGAACATTGGGTGGAGGAAGGCTTATCTGGATCCCAGCCAAGGGCATTTATTAAAAAAATGTGTGAAAAGGACCTCATTTATAATGCTGTTTTGTCTACACAGTCTTGTGTCATGTATCTTGAAGATAGTGTAGAAGTGAGTGTATATTTAGGCAATTCCAAAATAGTTATAGAATGAAAAAGATTCACATATATTTTGTACTTCTTTGGTGGTGAGGGAAGGGTGCGGATTTAAATACTGACAAAATTGTCTACTTTTTTAAGATTATTCAATGGATTTCTGAGAACATCTCCTCCTGCCATTCATTTGACCTCATTCAGGAGTTTATAATTGGTAGGTGTTGCTGATGCTGCATGTTAAGTTGAATCCTTGACCTTTTTGCTTCAGGGAAAGCAGTAAATTGATAATGCCTCAATCTGTCAAGATGCTGGTTAGGGCCTTTTTTTTTTACTCTATTGCAATCAGCAGCTAATTAAATTTCATTCTCTTGTGGTTTTGTGAGAAGCTGTGGCTGTTGAGAGACTCATGAGAAAAAAAGATATGATCTTGGTTCTATAACCTTATTAGTGAATTTTTCAGTAAAATGTAACTTTCTTAGCTTAGTTTTATGTTGGCTGTTTCTCTGCAAAGTAGTATAATGTCATTTCAATAGATAAAGTGCTAAATAATTTTTTTTGAAATTATTTTCATAGTAAAAAGCAGAACCTGAACATCTTAATCAGTAGTAGATAGAACCATAATGGTTAGCTTTTTGAGGATGTTTTGGTGAATTACAGCGTCTACTGCCTTATTTACCTTATTAAATCATGTCTTTTTTTTTTTTTTCCTCTCAAAAATCTACTCAGCTTCTTCTTATTGGAGCATATATCCAGAGACAAGTAACATCGACAAACTTTTGCCATATTCCTCAGTGCTGACTTGGAATACAGTAAGTTAACACTTTGTATTCCTTATGTAATTAAATTGACTCACAGATGTGGGTCAGCTGTAGGACATTCCTGTCACAATAACTGAGGTTGTGATTTCATTTCTGTTTTGACTGATAAGGAACTGAGTTGAAGTTTTCTGGCAGAAAAATGATAGTGAATCCTTGCTGTTGGCCAAAGGTACTCATATAAAACAGTAGAACCGAAGGAGAAGGTACAGGATATGTTTTAGTCCTCCTACCACCAAGCAAAACTAGGCCTCTTTCATCTTCAAGTGGTATTTTTATTTCTTTAGTGACTAGAGTAGATTAAAATATTTCTTAGGTTTTTATAAATGAGAAACGGCTGGACCACTGCTGTTATTCTGAGCTGTTCTATTTATTTAGTAGATTAGCACCTTCATGACTCTTTTTCCCAGCCTTATAAAGAAAATCTGTAATAACTCAGGAGCTTCAAGATCAGTTCAGGTCAGTAATCTTAAGCAAAATCCTCTGTTCAGCCTTTTCTTCCTGTTGGTCTGGACTCCCTCCTTTTCAACTGGGAAGTGCTAAACTAGAACATTGTGCGTTTTCTCTTGAACATGGTGCAGTAAACTGAGCTGTGTTAGATCAGAAAGTGGAAACCATGTACAGGCTGCCCCTGGAAAAGGTTCTGCCTCTTCGTTCGTATTTAGATGTTAGAACTACGTGCCTAGTCCTGAGGCAGAGGCTTGTATCAAAAAGGCATTTAGAAAAATAAATTCAATTCAGGTAACACAGATATAGGAAAATATGTACTAGGATAAATTGTGACACTTCCCATTTTGTATTTATATTGTCTAAATACAGTCCTTAAAAAAGACATAGTAGGTGTGTTTAATTTCTAGATTTTTGGTATGCACAGTGGTAGTGTTTTCCTCAAGGCCCTTTCTTCTTGTCTTTTACTGTTGGAGTTATTAAACTCACATGCCTCACTGTAGAATTATCTGAGCTTGTTCCTTCTCCAGGCCCTCGCTTTTGTCTCTAAGAACCCTTGTGAATGTACGTGCAGTCTCTGTGGTAATGTGGCAGGAAGTTTGCAGGTTAGACCACGTGGAGTCAGGAAGTGCACGTCTCAGCTTCCTCCGCTCACCACCCAGTGCTCTGGGGTCCTGCCCCATGTGCAGTGTCTGGAAGGGAGGAGCAGTACCTCTAGGTCCCAGGGTTGTGTTGAAAGATGGAGCATGTGTTAATGGGGTGTCGTGTGAGAGTATCATCCTGACAGGCACCTTTTCACTTTTGCATTTCTCATGACTCTGTGGGGCAGCGAAGCTGTTGGGGACACACAGAGAGATGTCAGGAAGTCCTACGAGAAGTACAATATAAAAAACCCAAAGTGGTAACCGCCTATGTGCTGAGTCTATCTCAGGGCTTACCGCACTGCTTTAAAGCTCTTGCGGTTGGAGTAGGTTACCTTAAAGGTCTCTTCTAATCCTCAACTTCTAGGAGTCTGTGCTTAGCTTTAGTGATGATGTAAATCATTTACTTTTCCTGTCTTGAATCTGCAAATCCTCTTAATGCTACACCCCTAATAAACACTTGCCACAATAGAAAACGTGAATTTTGTACTTCTGTGTGGAGGCAGATTATTTCTGTAAATAACTGAATTGGATTTTTTAAGATACTAGAAAATATGGTGCTCTTACACATTGATAATCCCGAATTATGCTGTGCAAACAATTAGCCTGTTATTCCTATTTTAAGATGCTCTTCATAACTGAAAGCTGTAGTGAAATTTTACTGCTTTTTTGAAGTGTCTTCTGTTGCTGAGTGTAGTGATAAGTGACACACACAGTAGCCTTCTTATCACAGGCTTTTTACTGTCACAGTGGAGAACTCAGTTGCTTGAATGTTCTAGGAATTTATTTCTCCATTGCTGCAATGCCCTTTTTCACAGGAATATTGTATAGCAGTAAAATCCAGGATATTTAAGTTCTAAACAAATATCAGATTTTATTTCTACCTGACACCTTCTAAATTATTTTCTCATGTATTATTTACTTTTATTTAAATTTTTGTTTTAATGCTCACTCCTTAGCAGATTGTTATATTTGGATTTCCTGATATGAAGTGTATACCTTTCCCATTTGCCATGGTGATCGTGCTGCATCAGCTCTTTATGGGGATCTCTTATTTCTGAAATTATAGTGAGGGATGAGGTGCAGAAAAATTTTCCACTAAAGTCATACAAGAATCCCATTAATCTTGGTTTCTTCTAGTGAGGCAGGGCCAACTGTAATATATTTAAGCGAAAGAGAAGAAGAGGCAGGAAGGAGTACAAAAAAATAGAACGTGTCCCCCTTGTTAATACACTTGATGGTGCAAATGGAAATGTGTAAACAATACACTATTTGCTCTGTATTGCTTTGTAATAGTCTCCTCCTTTCCTTTAGAGACACTGTCAACTATTATAATCATAACTTCAAAGAGTATTTCCCTTCCCAAGGCAAGATAGGCTGTATTCACTGTTATTTATAAACCCCAAGTTTTATTTAAAGTAGAGGTTAGCTAACTGGAAGCTGCCCTCAGCTTCTGTCTGTGCAGAAAACACTTCCTGAAGGCTTGAGCTAGTGGTAGTTGATATGTTAAGCAGTTGTGTGTATGTTTTTCCCACCATAGGAAATTCCTGGAATAACCCTTGTGACGGAAGAGATCGCACTGCCTCTAATGAAGGTGAGTCCCTTACAGTAAGAGACAAAGGCACAGACGTGCATGGCTTCCTTGCTGGCCTCCACACTGGCCTGGAGTTAAACCTCGGCTGCCCCGAATATTGTGATGGTTCCAAAAGGGATTATAAACTGTCAGGGAGGATGGGGGTAAGGGGTACAGTTAGTTCTCTAGAAAATCCTTCCTAAGTGGTTGAGTAGTCACTGAGATGATACTACGGCGATTCTTAGGAATGCCTTTGAAGAGGGAAGTTTTCTAAAGATAGAGAGTTACAGGGCTCAATGTAAACCATATAGAACTAGTACTTTCTACTGCACCTCAAACCAGTCAGTACTGGAAGATTTCTTGTAAATTATCTGCAGAGGGCCTGGGAGCTGTTTTTCACTTCATTTGAGCTGTCCCCCCCCCCCCAAAACAAAAGACACACAGAGAATCTTGAAACCATTAAGTGACCTGGGCTGGGATTATCTTATTTCCTTCTGTTTCTAAGAACAGCTTTCTGTTTCTCAAGTGACCAGTGTTGGTGCTCAGTATAGAGACCTGCAGACCTCCTTCCTGCCCACTATGCGTGGCTGTTAGTGTCTTTCTGTAGTCCCGTGGTTTCTGAAGACACTCTGAGGACAATAGGGAGAATGGGGTGGGGGAGTGAGGAGAAGAGAGTGTGTATGTAGCTGCAAACTGGGGAGTATTTTAGCACCGTTGCCTTGAAGCTGTTTGCTGTTTTTGGCGTTGCCGCCTGTTCATTATAGACTGGTGTGTACTGGGAAATCGCAGCTTCTGGCAGCAGCAGCTCAGTGTGCTGCTGCTTTTTGTTTACATTAGATTCTTTGGATCCACAAAGGGCAGGCCAGGCCTGGGCAGCGGGAGGAAAGCTGTGGATGTTTGAGGTCTCATGATGCATGAAGAGGGGACTGATGAGAGAGGCTGACTGGATTGGGGTTCGTGGTTCTGGGTTTGGTCCTCAGAAGGGTGCTTTGAGGAGAGACTGACAAGCGATGTTTCTAGACGGGAGCGTGAGACCACTGTGACGCTCTACAGAGGTGGGAAGATGAAGGAAACAGAAAGGTTTGATTAACAGTTTAAAATGTTCTTTTTCAGAGCCTCTATCCTTTATTTTAGTGTTTCTGCTTCTACCACTCGTCCTGCCAAACCCATAGTGTGTTTAATGGACAAACAACAAACTAGTGAAGAAAAACTTAAAAAGAAAGAAATGTCAGGGCCGGCCCTGTGGCTTAGCGGTTAAGTGCGCGTGCTCCACTGCTGGTGGCCTCGGTTCGGATCCCGGGCGCGCACAGACACACCGCTTCTCCGGCCATGCTGAGGCCGCGTCCCACATACAGCAACTAGAAGGATGTGCAGCTATGACATACAACTATCTACTGGGGCTTTGGGGGGAAAAAAAGTAAATAAATAAAATCTTTAAAAAAAAAAAAAAGAAAGAAATGTCAACCACAGTTCTACAGTTCCTGTCCATATCACTGTCTTTCCCCCCCATTCCCTCTCGGTGTTTGTCGTAGGTATGCATATTTTACCCAACAGTAACGGCCATCTAGAGGTACTTGATCAAGATTACCAATTACAATATATCATAAGCATTTTTCATTGTTGCTACATAAACTTCATAATTATGATTTCTAATGATTCCATAGGATTTTACTGGGTTGCTGTGACTTAATTTACTTAATCATTCTTCTGTTTTGGGACATTTGATTTGTCCCCAGCTCTCATTTAAAAAGAAAAATTTGCTATTACAAATAATGTTGTAGCAATTATTTTTATACAGACAGTTTTTCTTTGGATTTATTCCCCTAAAGTTAAATGCCCGGGAATATTATGGGGTGAAAGGCTATGACAATTTTTATAGCCTTTGATTCTTATTGCCAAATTCATATTCAGAAAAAGTTGTGATGCTTTATACTGTTACAAGGGATTTATGGGTTTATCTGTTTTACTGTAACCTTATCACCATTCTGCATTTTCGTTTAAAAAATGAAGTGTAAAAGAGTGAAGAGAAGATTCCCTTAAACTTTTACCCTTTGGCTTATTCTAGGAATACGATTTGGCTTTGCTGAAGAACAGAGTAGCTTTTGTTTGCGCTGTCTGGCTTTTTTTTTTTTTCTGTTTGTGTGTAAGTGTGTGTAAAACGACGTTTTTTTATATTGTGCATGTTTTTTTTCTCCTTTGAGGTTCACTTTGCCTTCTCCTCCCATTTTTCTCCTCTCTCCTAATTCTCTTTTGTATTTGGCCCTGCAGATGTTTGTTTCCTGTTACCCACTCCCAAACATGCCTGGGAGCTCTTTGGCGACTCCTCTTGTATCCATATGCCAGTAGGAAGGGTTACATAGGACAGGTTTGAGCTGTAGATCTCTTCACGGTCCTCTCCACACAGACACGGTTCCTCAGGGAAGGCAGAGGTGTACCACTGGGCTCAGGAGAAGACGGCACAGGAGTTGGTTTGCCCAGTTCCTGTACTTCCCACCCCAATCACTCAGCATGGGAGACTCTAATCAGTACCTTGCAGTTCACCGGACACCTGGCCCTGATAATCTCTCCTTTGTTTCTCCATCTCTGCTTGCATAATACCCCTCACTATAAGCTGCTGCCATTGACCTACTTCTTCTACTCCAAGTCCCAGCTTAATTATATTGCGTAGGACCTGGTTGCAGCAGCACATCCCACCCTCTGCACCTCCCTCTCCAGCCCCAGTTATGTGGCTGTACTGTCATGCTTACCTGGTAGGAGCTGGCTCTAAGCACCTACGACCTGAAGCACAAGTTACCTTTTGAATGCATGCTTGCTACCAGACTTCCCACAAGCTCCAAGGGACCCCTGTTATTCTGACAACACTTGCTTCCATTCTCCTTGTTAGAGGAGATGGTTTGTAAAATGGTTTCCAAAAGAAGTTTTAAAACTTAAACAAGAGGTATATTGAAACAAGGTCCTTGCCTTAAAAGGAATGTCATCAAGAGTGACTTTCCTAAGAATGATTTGATCCCTTCTCAAAACGTGGTCTTCTCTAGGGAGGTGGCGACTTTTGTACAAGGTTAAAAATTACCCTTGATTTTATAGTTAGAAGAGAGACTATTAAAACTGTCCAACCACAGGAAGCATGTAAGGATTTAGAAAAAATAGAAACAATAACTTACTTGAATATAAAGATAAAAGTTGAATGAATGTGCTACAAATGGTGAAGTGGAGTTTTTTTAATCAAAGTATTTTTTAAGCCAGACATCTTTAGTTTCGTTTTATAAAATAAGGAAGCCTTTTATTTAATTGTTTATTTAGGGATTATTAACTACTTGATGCAGAGACTAAGAAGGCCAGAAAGACTAAAAGCCCCTTCCCACTTATGGCCACTTGAAAGTGAGGATGTTACTGCCACTGTCTGTCAGGGGTCTGAATGCCCCTGAGCAATTGGGAAAAGCAGAGTTGACACCTGGGCGGCTCTCCATTCAGAGACGTGTTTGTTTAATTATGCTTCTTCACTTAAAAAATGTTTAAAAAAATATTGTTTTAATTGGGCAGAGCTATAATTAATTGCTTAGTGAAACACAAAAGACACTTGTTTCCAATACAGACAACCACCATCACTTAAATAAAAGGTTAGAGACCCAGAGTATCAACTCAACCACAATGTAATAGCTTACAATTTTAAAAAATTAGAATTGTTGCCTTGACAACAATGTAGCATTACCAGAAATGACAGTTGGTTATGTGGGAAATATTAATTGATTTTCCAAAGTTCAGTTTGTACGTATGTTATATGGTGATATAACTAGACATATGTATTTGGTCTTCATCCATGGTTCCTGGCACAGGGCTCCTAGAAACCTTGTAATTTCCTAAGTGATAAGAGCTGTAGGGACATCTTTTGTTCTAATATTTAGTGTTTGTTCCCAGTTCCTGAAATAGCTCCAGAGTACAGAGGTGAAAAGAATGTCTTTTGTTATTCATAACAAGCTCCTTTCAACCACACCTGAGTTTATGTTAATGAGGTGACTTTTGGAAAGCACCTAAGGATTGGGGCTGGTTGCCAGGAGAACCAACTATGTGATTAAAGGGTTGGAACTTTCAGCCCCCTCCCCCACCAGGGGGGAGTGGCTGGAGATTAAGTTCAGTCACCAATGGCCAATGATTTAATCAATCATGCCTGTGTAATGGAGCCTCCTTAAAGAACCCTAACTGAAGGGGTTTGAAGAGCTTCTGGCTTGGTTGAACACGTGGAGGTGCAAGGAGGGTGGTGTGCCTGGAGAGGGCATGGGAGCTCCAAGCTCCTTCCTGCATGCTTGCCCTACGCATCTCTTCCATCTGGTTGCTCCTGAGTTGTATCCTTTTATAATAATCCAGTATATAACTGTTTTCCTGAGTTCTGTGAACCACTGTAACAAATTATGAAACTCCAGGAGGGGATCCTGGGAACCTCCAGTTTATAGGCGGTCAGTCAGAGGCAGAGGTGACAACCCAGACTTGTGATTGGCATCTGAAGAGGGAGGTGGTCTTGTAGGACTGAGCCTCTGATGTGTGGGATCTGATGGTATTTCCAGGTAGATGGTGCCAGAACTGAGTTAAATTGTAGGACACCTACTTGGTGCCAGAGAGTTGATGGATATGGGGGGAAAAAACCCACACACTTGGTGACCAGAACTGAAGTATTCTGTGAGTAGACTGTTGTAGAGAAAAAACAAGAGTTTTTCTTATACAACATATTTTCTGAGACAGTGAGTTATGGCAAGTTCAATTAACACTGTAAAACATAATGTTATGGTGCTACAAAGAAACATTACTTGTTAGAAGCAGAGCACCAGGCTGGTAAATTCATTCCTGTCATATCTGTAGAAATGGAGGTGACTTCAGTTTGCTTCCCAGATGGTGAAATTGAGGAACAGACCCAGGATCAAGGATTCCTGTTTTTGTTTCTCTCCTACCAGCCACTAGGCTGTGCTGCTCATCTTCATTGTTTTGGTTGGAGCTGTTTAATTCTTAAGGCAGAGAAGAGGGAAATATCTTAGATTGGCTTTCTCAGGGTGTATGCTGCTTGTGAGATGGAAGAATTTAGAGCCATATTTAGTGATTACATTTTTTAAAAATCCATCTCATTAAAAATGGCTGAGAGAACTACCCAGCTGGGCAAAGAAGAGAGATTTTTTTTACTAGATCTTGGGAAGGAGGAGGAAGTCCATTTATAAATAAGAGAAGTTGCGCTTGCAAAAAGCAGTCCCCTGAGCAGGAAGCCTCAGGAGTCCCAGTCGCTGGTCCTGTGGATGGATGGTCCTGTTTAGAGCATCTTGGCGTGGTAGGTGCCTTGCTGGCTTTATGGACATACAGACGTTTCTATTGTATTCTGTCTGTGCCAGAGATAGTAGGTCACTTTGTCTGGGCTGCAAGTAAAAGCTGTCACTGTATCCACTAAAGAGCCAAATTGGATGGATGCTTTAGCTCTGCTAGTTGAGCCCTGGCATCGAGAGTGAAGGTTCTCTCCGCATGGCTGCCTCTTCTGTAGGAAGATGCTGGTTAATCAGCAGAGGTAGGACCAAAGCCAGAGCGCCTTTTAGAAACGAAAGGCAGATGTTTTTTTCCTGGTGGTAATTTACAGATGAGCCAGCACCACAGGGCTTTTTTTTAAAAATCAACTGGCAATTCAAATCATAAATGAGAAACAGTCCCTTCATGTAACTCTTTGGTCCTTTTGTTCAATTAATAGTTGTGATGAGCTGCATTTGGTAATTATTTCATGTCATGCTACAGAGACAAAGAGAGATTATTTCTCAAGAAGAGACTTGGAATAATTTTCCTTCTTTCAAAATCCAAATTTAAAACTCCCCCTTGTGTGGGAAAATACTTCTGGATCATTCCTTGAGGATCTGATGGCTTCTAACACTGGAGTCTCCCAGAAGTAGCTGAATTCGTGGGTATTTTTCTTATAAAGCATTTTTGTGCATTTTAAAGTTTTATGAGTTCCTTTCAAGTGGCTGGCGATGCGCTTCTTGGGCTGCTGTGGCTTTCATTTTTTGTCAGGGCTGTTGTCGTCACAAATGCGGGGCTTAATACTCGCCAGGTCCCTCAGTGCCAGCTGACTGGTGGGAGTGGTTTTCTGTGCTGCCAGGTCGGCTGTGAGGATGTGATGTGCAGCTTCCTCCCCCGCTCCCCCCCTACTACGTTACCACAGCTAAAATTTTATCTGGTAGCTTCTTTTATTCTCTGGTTTAATGAGCATGCTGGTGTTAATGTGGTATTTGTGATCCTTCACAGATTGGCCCTAACCTCCTCTTTAACCCTGTCTCCTATTAGTTAACAACACAACCACAAGTCTTCAGACAGCCTTTAAACCAGAGGCGTCGATTGAGGGAAATATTTGAGGTGGGAGGAAGACGGGATTCCTGGACATGTTCAAGCAGTGTTCTTGCCCTTGCTGAACATTAGGATCACCTGGGGAACTTCTAAAACTCTGGAGGCTCAGGTCACACCCCAAACCAGTTAGAATTCCAGGGGATCGGCCCTGGTGGTTGCTGTGGTGGGGAGTCCCACGCCAGAGACAGGTGTCTTCACCATGGGGATGAAGTGCTGCTGGTTGTTTTCTCTAATGCTCTGCCTCCATCTAAACCCGGAATCCACATTCTGGTCTCTCAGTCTTTGCTCATTCCCTGAGAGCCCCACATGGAACGTCCTTTCCCATCCTTCACTCACTCAAGTCCATTTTCATCCTCTGGGTCATGTCTATTTCCCAGGCTTCCAAATAGATCTTCCAATTTACAGTGATCTCCATGAATTTTCATAACTTAAAAAATTACATCACTTACCTAGTAGATACCATGCAGTGACATATGCTACTAACTGTTTTTCTCTGGACTCTCTTAATATCTCTGTTATTACATCTAGCCCACTGACCTCCTTGAAAGACCTACAAGTTTACATTAAAATATTTCTGGGACTTTTGGCTAACAGTGTTACTTATTTAAGTTGTTGTTGTTGGTTTTTCTTTTTTGGCTGAGGAAGATTCACCATGAGCTAACATCTGTGCTAGTCTTCCTCTATGTTGTATGTGGGTCACCACCACAGCATGCCGCCAATGAGTGGTGTGGGCCCGTGCTCAGGAACCGAATTGGCTAACCTGGGCTGCAGAAGTAGAACATGCCAAACTTAACCACTATGCCACCGGGCCGGCCCCCATGGTAGTGTTTTTTTAAAACCCAAATCCTTTTCCTTCTAACTCAGTGGTTTTGAAGTATTTTTGGCCATGGATTCATTTGAAAATCTGGTGCAAGCTGTAAACCTTCTCCCAGAAAAGTGCTCATACAAACACACACTCCATTTTACATACAATCAGTAGGGTTCATGTGCCCCTCTGTAGCCTGTCCATGGACCTGTTTTATCTGTTCGTTCTCAGCTGAGAAAAGGGTGTGAGGAGAGGGACTTTCTAATGGGGGAGCAAGGAGAGGAAGGTAGTTTGGGAGAAATGTTTTCCTAGGAGCCACAGTGTGAGTGTGTAAGTGGGGTCTTCTGACAGGAGGCTGGCATTTGGCCTGAGGGGAAGAGGCCCTCTGACAGGTAGAAGGTTGCCAGCCATCCTCCCACCCGTATCTTGTCCTGGGCAAGGGAGGGTGCACCGTGCGGTGGGACTCCTCTGGTGAAGTGGGCAGAGCTAATAGCTTAATTGACCACTAGATGTCACCACAGCACCGATTAGTTTTCTGGCTTTTGGCGCTAGTGTGCCTGAACCCAGAGGTAGAATAGCAAGAAAGCCATAGTGACTTCCTTTCAGGGACTTAATACTGCCCAATGTCGGCAGGATTTGCTTTCATTATTATTGTTTTTTCAATACAAGGAAGACCAAAGGGTGGATACAGGTACATTCATTATAAATAAATGGAAAGAGAAAGAAAAGTGAGCGAGGTAGGTCAAGTGGGAATTGTGACCAGACTCCAGTGTTCGATTTCTTCTAGAAATGACACTTTTCTTTTGGAAATAGTTTTTCCTGTTTCTGTGAGAAGTGATGTTGGGTGGGTGGGCCTTTCAGGCTTCTGAAACAGCAAGTTAATGTTACTTAACTCACTTTACTGAGACTCCAAAATCCATTTTGAACCAGTTGTGGCTCTCCTTTCGGTAAGAATTTGGATAATGTGCTATTGTTGAACATAACAGCATTTTTCATGGTTGAGGGGTATTTTATTTAAGTTCTCTCTTTTTCTTACAATGCAGTCAAATCTGTTACTGCAGTAGATGTTAGCTCACTTTGTTTTATGGCCACGGGTTGCACCCTTGACTCCAGTCAGATCTTTTATAAATGCATATGTTTTGGCAAGAAAGTGTGTGGCATAAATTTATCTTCATTGATTTAAAGGCAAAATTTTTGTCAGTATATCCTTCAACATTAAAAAATTTATTGCTATTGCATTTTATTTAAAAATGAACATAACATACATTCTTTTTTAATTTTTATTGAAGAATAATTGACATACAATATCCTATTAGTCTCAGGTGTACATCATAGTTATTTGATATTTATATATATTATGAAATGATCCCCACGATGTCTAATTACCATCTGTCACCATATAAAGTTATAATATTATTGACTATATTCCCTATGCTGTACATTATATCCCCATGACTTATTTGTTTTATAACTGGAAGTTTGTACCCCTTAATTCCCATCACCTATTTTGCCCACCCCCCCAACTGCTCCCCACTCTGGTATCTACTTATTTGTTTCCTATATCTATGAGTCTGGTTCTGTTTTGTGTGTTCGTTTGTTTTGTTTTTTAGATTCCACGTATAAGTGAAATCATAAGGTCTTTATCTTTGTCTGACTCATTTTGCTTAGCATAATGGCGTTGAGTTCCATCCGTGTTGTCAAAAATGGCAAGATTTCATTCTTTTTTATGGCTGAATAATATTCCATTGTATAATACCACATCTTCTCTATCTATTCATCTATTGATGGACACTTAGGTTGCTTCCATGTCTTGGCTATTGTGAATAATGCCGCAATGAACATGGGAGTACGTATATCTATTCGAATTAGTGTTTTTGTTTTCTTCAGATAAATACCCAGAAGTGGAATTTCTGGATCACATAGTAGTTCTATTTTTTATTTTTTGAGGAATCTCGATACTGTTTTCCATAGTGGCTGCACCAGTTTACATTCCCACCAACAGTGCACAAGAGTTCCCTTTTCTCCACATCCTCACCAACACTTGTTATTTTTGTCTTTTTGATAATAGCAAAAGATTATTCACACCTCAAATATGTCAAAGACTTAGAACACTGACTAATTCTGTTTTGCAGTATTTGACAACTGAATGTGAAACTAGTTGCCTTCACCTGTCTGATTCTTAGGTTTTGAAAAAAATCCTTTGGAAGTAAATAAGCTTAGTGGGAAAGGAAGCCTATTTCACGTGGTCCAAATCTTATGAACATTGTCTGACTGAACATGGTGTTGTTGACAGGCCCTAAATCAGAAAAAAATGGGTCTCTGGGGAGGAAATGGCCTGATGTGTTTAATATAAGCATCCCCACTTAGCCTTAACCTAGGGCAGTCATACCAGTTTTGGAAAGTGAGCTGTGGCTCTTTCTGTGCAAAAGCAGGTAGAAAGAGAAGTGGGAGAGGCAGGACTCTTTAAGTCTCTATTTTAGAATTCCTATTGGGATGAGAATGCCGTTTTTCATGGGAGGTATTCACTCGGAAGGGCTGCTGTACGAGAGCTGAGGAGATAAGGTGCGCCCAGCGTGCAGCAAGGCTTGTGTGGTCTTTGCTGGGTAGTTGGGGCCACAGGGCCTGCTTCTCAAGCTCATGGATGTTTTTGTGTCCTACAGGTGCATAGCTTTAAGGGCTACTGGGAAAAACTGAACTCCAACCTGGAATACGTTAAGTACTCCGAGCCACACTTACTCTATAACAACAGCGTGGTCAGGAGAGAGTGGCACAACCTGATCTCGGAAGAGGTATGTGTGGGTTCATGAGGACAAAGCAAGAAGCAAAATCATAGTGTGTTAGATCCGGGTGATGCCTTAAGTCCTAGGCTGGCTGACGTTGCAGCCCGCTCTGCAGCTGTCAGGCTCTGTTATGTTGTTGCTACTGGTCTCCCAATAGGCTGAGGTGCTTCTCTGATCCCTATTCTCTTGAGGAGGAAACTCAAGTGCAAAGAGGTTAAGGGACACACACAACATGTTCATAGTAGAAGTAGGATTAACTTCCAGGTCTCAGATGTGTTCTGGCATTACTTGTATAGTCAAAAATTGATTTAAAAAAAATCCAGGTGTTCCCAAATTAGTGGTTGCTAGGGGTTAGGGATGGTGGAAAGAAGAGTGGATGTGACTGACTGTAAAGGGGTAGCACGTGGGGGATCTCTGGGCTGATGGGACAGTTCTGTATCTTGATTGTGGTGGTACATTGTGGTACATGAATCTATGCATGTGATAAAATGACACAGAACGGTACACTCATGGTACCAATGTCAGTTTCCTGGCTTTGATATAGTCCTATAGTTATTTCTATAAGGTGTAAACATTGAGGGAGACTGAGTGAAGAGTACATGAGATCTCTCTGTAGCATTGTTGTGTATAGTGTGGTTTTGCTGTATATAATATATAGTTGACTTGCAACTTCCTGTAAATCTATAGTAGTTTCAGAATAAAATGTTTTTTTAAAACAATTTTTTAAGAATCTAGGTGTTCTGATTACCTGGAAAGTATATTTCTTTTTTCTGAAACTCTTAGCTATATTGTGTTATGTCCTTGATGTGATATATATCACCCACAAAACCTTCACCTTCCACCCCTCTGACATGTTCTCACTCCTAGAAAACAGGAGAAAGAAGGTCCGTGGTGTATGTGAGGAGTATTCTTGATAATGCAGTGAAGTAAGTAGAATTAAGAATTATTGTTATCTGTAAGATGATTATCTTTTGCGATCACTCTTTTTGGCTCTGTTTCTCGGAAGTAGCTTACTTTTGTTGTGTATCCTCAGCAAAACGATGCTGTCAGCTTAACGCATGCAGCTGCCTGCGCCCTGTTCTGGAGTTTGTTGCTGGAGTTTCTAGTGGGAAAGTTTATATGTTAAACCTTATAGACTTGCCTCCTAGGGACGGATGATTTTAAAGGGATAAGTGGTAAAGAAAGCTCTTGTTAATTGAGCACTTTATGGGGTACAGACAGTAGGTTAGTGGGCTGGTGAGCTTGCTTTTATTTTGAAAGCGTGTTTTCTGGATAGATGAGTCATCACAGTGCTACAAGGATAGGCCCCATTCCAACCCCTGTTCTATTTTCTGTTCCCATTATTTTGAAAAACTGAGAGCTGCAATTGTTCTAAATTATTGTCATTGTTCACACTAAAGGATTTTGAGATTTTATAATTGCCTAATGCGGCTTTTGCCAAGCTGATTAAAGTTTTTGAGGTTTTCAACAGTCTGAGAACAGTTTCTGCAGTGGTTTTATGGGTTTTTGAGGAGGATATCTTTGTATGGTGTTGTGGCTTTCATTTTTTTTTTTAAATAATACTTCCTGTGTAAATAACATTGGCTAATTTCTTTGTAGGGTGATTTCCAACCTAGAAGCAAGGCGTCTGGTTAAGAAAGGACCTGTAATGAAGCCTCTGGATTTCGGTCAGTGTTTTGTTTGTGACACTGTTCTTCCTACCACTGTGAGCTGGCAAGAAAATCACTTCTGATAGTGTAATGAAGGCAGCACCCTTTAATATTTTCCTGTTAGAGTGGCCACCAGCTCCTTCCATGCCTCTCTGGGCACCAGGACCTTTAGGGACAGCTGCTCACTGTGCTTTTGCTGGAGGAGTCCCTGAGGGTTGGCCTTCTGGTTTTCATTATTTTTCCTCATAGAGTTGGTCTAATTAACATGCCCTCTGGCTGTACCCTCAGGGTGCACTGCGGCAATTCCCTTGCCTTAGGGCTGCTTTCTCTCCAACTGTGGGATTATGCAAAGGTCTTTGACTTGTATGCTCCTTTCATTTTGGTTAACACCTGGGCACCCGCTGGGGTGGGTCAGAGGGGAACAAAGATGAGGAGCCTCTAGGTGAGCAGTGTGGTTATGAGGGAAGAGCATGGGCTTGGAGCTGGATGGAACTGGACTTAAATTCCAGCTAGGCCACATACTAACCATGTGCTCTTGGGCAAACCATTTATCCATTTTGTGCGTTGTCCTCCTCAGGGGACAATGAGGTCCTCCTCAGGGGACCTCCTGAGGGATCAAGAGGCATTGTGCCCTCCCACAAGGAGTCGGCAGACCATGACCAGGGAGGCTCTGGCCTCTTGACCTGCTGTGTCTCAGGCATTGTGAGAGGGGAAGAGTCAGCAGCAGCTGCTGTTACAGGAGTGAGAGGGCAGATCCTCCAACAAGACGTGTTTGCCTGCCCCTCCAGTCTTGCTGGTGCCGTGCAAATCATGGTGGAGAAAGTGCCATTTGGTTGAACCTTATACATCACTTTTCCATCTTGATCTACTTACCTTTTCAGTCCGATAACTTGTGCCAATTAGTATTCTTTGCCACAGTAATTGACTGGTAACTCCTGAAGTCACTGAACTCTGGGGGGTCAGAGAGAAGAGTCATGCAATCCTTCCACCAAGTCCCCATCCCCCGGTTTACGGCCCTCATAGGGTTAAGAGAGGCCCACGTGGCTCTGTCTCAGTGAAGCAGAGGTTCTCAGAGATTCTTAGAGGGCGGTGAGTTTTCGAATTGAAGGGAAATCCAAGCCTGAGCCTGTTGGTATTGGGAAGTGTGTTCCTTGTTTTCTTTCTTTCTTTCCCGGTCGGTCTCTCCCTCACTGTTTCACAGAGCTCTCTGCGTGTCACCTGAGTGATAAGTTCAGCTTGCAGGACTAAGTCACACTTAGCTAATGAAAAATTTTCATCCTATCAGGGAAGTGTTATGTTTTCCCAATGACTCAGAGAAGGGAAACCCAGGCTGTGATTCCTCTTCCTTCTAGCCCATTTCCTGAAAACTGCCCTGCTTGACTATTGCTCTGTTTAATTCCAGAGCCAAGGTTAACACCCCTCTTCCAGGAGGAAGACAACCACCAGAGGCTGCTCATGGGGCTGGTAAGTGGTCTGTGGGCTGTTTAGGTGCTGGCAAACAAAGGGCTCCAAGAAGAGGGGAAAGGGCTAGGTGGTACTTGTCATTCTAATCTTGTTTTTCATTCATTCTTTCAACACACAGTTGTTGCCAGTCACTAGAGGCCCCATGTGTTCAGGGGGAAGCAACATATATATGATTTCTGACCCCTTGGAATTTGTAGTTAGTGAGGGAGACACACATTAATCAGTCACCCCAATAAATATATAATTATAAAACATCGTAAGGAAATATAGAGCACTGAGAGTGTTTACAACAAGGAAAGAGCAACAGCTCTGTTGCATTTGTATTCAGGGTTTAAAATACAACAGAATAAAGTATTCTTTCTCAAGAAGTCCTGCTATTAGATAGACCAAAGAAAAGATCAAAATAAATTAATTGAAGAGCAGTATTGGTAAGTAAATCAAAAATCTTTAGAAAACTGATTAAAGAAACATCTGGAAAGTCTAATAAAATATTTTAGTACTGTGCAGCCTCAGGAACGGGATAAACTATTACCTTAGATATGGCAAGTTTAAAAATATGAGAAAAATATTTATAATTACATATTCATACACTTAAACATTCTAGTTTAAGTGTCCTTGGCAAATAGAAATGACCAACCTTGAGCCAAGAAGAAATAGAAAACCGGAAAGCACAATAACCATGAAATAATTTGAAAAAAATGTCAAAGCTTATCTCCAAAAAAGGCCCCAAACTATTTAATGAGTTAGTTCTTTCAAACTTTTAAGGCCCAGATCATTCCCATGCTACGTAAAGTATTTTTGAAAAAAGATGGAAAGCTTCTTAATGACTTTAAAAAGCTGGCTTAACCGTAAAACCAAAATCAGACAACAACCACTTTTACTATTTGAAAATACGTGGCCAAGTGGGGTTCTTTCTGGGAAGTTTTAATGTTAGGAAATATTTAATGTAATTAATCACATCACTAGGTCAAAGAGGAAAAAAAGATAATCTCTATAGGTGTTAAAAGTTGATAAAAGTAAAATTCCACTCCTGGAATACACTAACTCAATAGGACGAAGGATAAGATGTCTGATACTAGTAGTCAGCATCTTTCTTAATGGAAGGTTGGAGGCATTCCCATTAAAATCAGAAAGAAGTTAAGGATCCTTGCTATTTTGTCTAAAATTTTATATTGTTCTAGAAATTCTAGCCAATACAATAAGAAACAAATGTAAAAGAAGATGGTATGATTGTCTAATGCAACATACAAACAAAATAATCAACTGGGAAAAGGGAAAATAGTAAGGAGCAAGTTAGTAAGCTGGTGATTCTATATTTTTTTTATTAGGATTAACTAGCTAGAAAAGATAATGAAAAACAATATTCCATTTCCAAATTATTAGCTTCTAGGTTTAGTAAAATTATAAGCAAAAAGTTGATGAAATTTCTCTGACAATTGATTAAGTGACTCACTTGACAAAATGAAGAGGAGCGGGACTGGCGTTAGCGGATGTCTTCATGTGGTTGATCTACAGGAATAGGAACAACAAGGTGCTTGTACAGAAATAGACAGGAGACTCTAGTTTAATAATTTTATTTATTTTTCCCCCAAAGCCCCAGTAGATAGTTGTACGTCATAGCTGCACATCCTTCTAGTTGCTGTATGTGGGACGCAGCCTCAGCATGGCCAGAGAAGTGGTGCGTCGGTGGGCGCCCCGGATCCGAACCCCGGGCCGCCAGCAGCAGAGCGCACGCACTTAACCGCTAAGCCACGGGCCGACCCATAGAGACTCTAGTTTAAATTTGAATCTTTAGTGTATGATACATGAGGAATTTAAAAAATCAGTATGGAAAGAAAGAATTTTAATTAATCAGTCAGTGGTTGACTATTTGGAAAAGAAAATTGTTAGATTTCTCCTCCCCCAAACACCACCATTTTATACCATAAACCAGCAGAAATACCGGATAGATTAAGAACTCTACTATAAAAAATTAAACTTTGTGAAAGAGTTTGAATAAAATAACTGGGTAGTTAAATAATACTGAAATAGAGAAAGCCTTTTAAGTATATTGTTGAACATAGACATATAGGAAAAGATAGATTGAAAACTTAAAACAGAAACAGAAAAACAAAAAGGCAAACATAAATTTGGAAAAAATATTTGCAACCTAGGTGATAAATGATTAGCATTTGGTGTATAAATAAAGTTTATAAATCAATAAGAGAACAACACACCAGAAGGGAAACTGTGACCAATGAATTTTCAAAAGTAAATTTAGGCCAAAAAAATCCTGAGTTGGGGGAGGGGAAGAAAAAGGATGTTTAACATTGCTATAATCAAATGACAAATAGAACAAGTGTTTTTGTTTGTTTATTTGGTTGATTGATTGGGTTTGTTTGTTTTTTTGGCCTGTCAAATTGACAAAAATTTAAAAATCATACTAGCAAAGTTCAGAGAACAGGGAATTGGACAGCCTCATGCGATGCAGTTAAGAATTCGTGTGACCACAATGGAAGGCATTTTGGCAGTGTCTGCACAAACCTTAAGTATGTGACCCAACAAATTCCATTTCTAGAAATTTAATCTGACAAAATAATTGAGGATGTGGCAAACAACTTTTGTATGAGGATTTTTTATTGTGTTATTAACAATATTAAAAGAAATATCCCATATGTACAAGAAGTGAATAAATAGTTCAATTATAGTACTTTATAAAATTGAATACTGTGCCACCATTAAGACTAGTGTGGTAAAGAATATTTAATGACATAAACTATTACATGAAAAACAGATTACAGAACATTAGAACAAGAGTGCACACCTGAAAAAGGAAAATAAAAAAGCCAAAATGTTGATGTAGGTGGTAGGATTATGGGCGATTTTAATTTTCATCTTTGTGGTTATTGTAGAAAAAGCACAAAAAAGTGTGTATTATACTTAGACAGAAAAAAAAATTTGTTGTTGTTGTTGTTTTAAGTCAAATCAATTAGCACATTCAGGAGACTGAATGGAAATAGTATACCACTCTGTCCTGGCCCAGGGTGCCATGGGCTAAGTTTTACTCAGGGTGTCATATAGTTAAATCTGCTAAAATACAAGATGTGTGCACGTGTGATGTCAGTTGTACAATTCCCATAGGCTGTTTATTGGTGCAGAGATCTCTCTAGCCAGGAGGGTCTCTAGCTGAACGGGGCATCTAGGCAAAAGGGAGAAAAAAGGAGGAAGAAGGAGGAGGAGAGGGAAAGGCAAAAGGTGTGGAGGGCTGGGAATGCTACACTGACTGGGGAGCCCCAAGGATGATCAGAACAGAGCGGGTATAGAAACAAGCATATCCGGAGGCGCTAGAATGAATATTTCTCTGCCTTTGCATGTCAGGGGGCTGGGCAGAATGTCTACAGCCACTGTGCAGAGGGAGGTACCTGATGCATTTCCTTTTTCCTCCTGCCTCTGTCTGTCCTTCCAAATACCCAAATGTTTGCCCCCATCCTCTCTGCCCCTTTTGACACAGTCCCTCCATGTTTAGAGTTGTTCCTGTTAATTCCCCAGGGCCAGGAGCGGTAGACCTCAATCCTTTGGTAGATCCCAAAGCTTTTGACTTCTCAGTTAGTGACTTCCACTGGCTGCTTTGGAGAATTCTCACCAGGGCCTGGAGGCTGACTCTCAGCTGCTCCCTGGGCTTTGGGTGAATCATGAGCAATTCCTCTTGAGGGTGCCTCTGATATGTGCCCATCAGAGGAATATTGAAGGTTATACATTTCTGCTGGTGGGATCTTCAGACCCAATATTTTTCATATTGATAAGGAATGTTAATAAATGGATCTAATTCAAATCAACTGCAGATGGCAGTGGGTAGGTTGTGACTTATCTAATCCATATCCTGTTTTCAGATGGTGTCTGAACTAAAAGACCATCTTTTGAGACACCTACAGGGTGTAGAAAAGAAGAGAATTGACCAGATGGTTCTGGACTACGTTTCAAAACTGGTTGGTTTTGCTTTTTGTTCTCTACCCCCCCGGCCACTGGTATATAGTTCCCAGTATGTGGTTCAGTATGTTTTTCAAATTAGGCTTTTGGAGGTCTCCCATCCTCAAACCAGTATATTTGGTGCTATAGATTGAGGAACAGGAAAAAAGAACCAAAAACAATGAGAACTTGGTTTTGAAAGTGGTTTATTGCACTCCCTTCAAATAGTGATTATATGCTCATGGAAGCACAGAACAGAGATGAATTTAGCATGGTTGCTGAATGTTCACGTCTCATCTTGGCATCTTCCAGCTCCTTATTAAATAGTAGGTAATGATTTCTATACGTGGAGATTTATGCAGACATGAAAGAACTTGAATTCCAGTTCTTAATTAGCTCCAATGGCCCACTTAGGCCAGGTTCCAGCTCAGTTGTATAGATACTACCACATTAGAGTCTGCTGCTGAGATTGACAGCTCATCTACCTGGTAGCCACTTGCTGAAATTGTGTGACCCAAATTAGTATCACCAGTTCATGTGTAAATAGAAGTGATATTGCTAGATTGAACTTTGAGGCTGTCTTGAGTCTTTCAAAAAGCGTACGGAGTTGAGGCCTGACTCTGCTTAGAACCTAGACATAAAATGTTGGACAAATTTAAAAAAATTTTTTTTATTGGTGTCATAATAGTTTATAACATTGTGAAATTTCAGTTGTACATTATTATTTGTCAGTCACCATATATGTGTGCACCTTTACCCCTTATGCCCTCCCCCCAACCGTCTCCTGCTCTGGTCCATGTATTTGTTTATCTTCCTGGACAAATTTTTAAAAGTATTTAAATACACAGAAAGAGAACACTCCATTTTTCCAAGTTTGGGTAAGACCAGAATGCAAGTGAGCCACCGTGCAAACATATACTTTTGCATTGAACTCTGGAAGATTAGTTAAATTTATTAGATATGTCCCTGATTTAATTTCATGTTTAATCTTGAAGTTTCTGCCTTTATGGTAGACATTAGTGACTGTTTTTAAATTATATCTTTGAATTTCTACAGTAAGGTTTAAGTTTCATAGTTTTTCATGTATTAGGAGAGGTTGGTATTCTCATATACTGATATTTATAATTAGGGCACTGAAGTTTTCTTAAATAATTAAATAATTCCTAAATAATTTTTAATAATAATTCTCTTTTCTTAAATAATTCTCCTTTGCAGGAGAACTATACTGAGGAGCTCACGTGGTGAATCTGTTACTGATCTTCCCCATGTTGATTTTAACCTACTTTCTTAGTCCTTTAATCACACATGACTATTTAACATGTCTACCTGTCACTGTTCTTTCTGTTGACTTTAAGTGTGACCTTCCAAAGTGTTAAGGGGTTTTGTTCAAGCATCATTCTTCCCCATAGTTAGTCATATAAAAGTTTTAATGCTAGTTTGTGTTAACAACACCTAGAACCAATAGGACCAGAAATGGTACAGATGTAGGCTCAGCAAACTCAGTGCCCCTGACTTTCCGCCTCAGCAGTCACTGACTGAGGCCAGTTCTGCTCGCCTCTGCCCAGCAGCACACGGCCATGACGCCTAGACCCCTCTCAGGAGGGTGGCTGGACAGCCTTTCTAAAACAAATCCTCGCAAGTTGCTGCAGACCTGATGATATTGCTTACATGTTGTCTTTCCTGATTTCAGCCAAAGAGAAACTGAGAATCTGTATCACTGAGAATAAATAGCATTTGTCTGTGCCTGTATGGAGGCCCTTTCTGAAAGATATGCCCCTGTTCTCAGGCCACGTGTGCAGTGCGTGGATTCGTGGCTGGTAACAGCTCCTCGGAGACTGCCCTGTTGCTGACAAACTAGAAAAGTATAGACCCTGGCCTTGAAACCAGTCTCACTCCACAGCTCACGCTTAGGACCTCCATTCTATTCAGTATCTCCTTCTTTCTGACTGTCAGCTGTTGGCCCTTGTCACATAATAGGCCTGGAGCAAACCCGGCTGCAGTTGACCTTCATCCATGGCCAAGGGCCTGGGAGTGTGAGCAGGGGGCCTGTTGGCGAGGCCGGGAAGCTCAGCTGAGGCACTGCCCGCACAGACAGAGGGTGCTCTGTTAGACTCTGGTGCTCATTTTCCGTCTTTCCATCTTGGATTCCAGTGCCTCAGAATTGACCTCAGAAAGGCTGGTTCTGTATCCGGGCACAGCCTGAATGCCAGCTGCCCTGAACATGCCCGTCAGACCTGTTGCAGGGTGGCTGTGGGGCCCCTGAGGGAGAGAGTATGAGCCGACGTTAACAGACTGTCTTTACCTCCAGCTGGATCTCATTTGCCAAATCCTGGAAACCAGCTGGACAAAACATAATGTTCATCCCTGCATTCTCCACTTGTACGCAAGTATCTCTCGCTCTCTTTTATCATAGTGTACAGAAAGCCAAACGACTCTGATAGCTGCCTATTGTAGCAAAGCCTTTTTGAAACTTACCAGTTGAAAGCAGTTCTCAGCAGCCCTGACATCATCTCTCTTAGTTCTGTACTCAGCATTAGAATGGCCCTGTTAATCACCCACCTCTTTCCCTGGCATATGGTTGATGAGGAGGGAAGGGCACATGAGCTCAGTACTGCCAAGAAGGGGAATTTAAGTTAATACAGTTGATCATTTATGTGCCTCCTGTCTGGTTAGAGTCTAGGCATTAGGCTGATGGTCGCCACCATATTTATGAGGATTTCTATGGGGCATAGCCTTTCATGATTAGCAAGAATTCCCTCTGTATGTGGTACTCAGAGCCACTGCTTAGACAATTGGGGTTTTAGAGATGAGCTCCTTGGCTGACATGCTGCTCTGTTATTTTCCCAGCAACAGGCGGGCTAGTGCTGCTGAATTTGCGGTCTTTCACATCATGACCAGGATTTTGGAAGCTACTAACAGTTTGTTTTTACCTCTGCCTCCTGGTAAGTCTCGGCTCTTTTGTCCTTTGTTGTAATAAATTTGTTCTGTCTTCTTCACATGGTGCCTGGACTTTGGCACATTGTGAGTTCAAGGATGAGACCTCCTGTGTGTGAGAAGTTGTGTGTCTGGTGTCACTGTGAGAGATGGGCCTGAGGTTGGTCTCTGCTGACCAGATCTCCCCCAATTATTGAACTCTACTGTAGCTTGTCAGTAACTGTGGGGAGCCTAGGCTGGTCCCCTGCAACTTTTTAGGATACTTTGAACCAGCGGAGCTGATTCAGGGAGATATTTCTCTGATGTCTTCAGGCCTAGTTTATCTGATGGAGAAAGTTAACATTCAGAAGGAAGTGGGTCTGACTGGGTGTCAGAAATTGAGCTGATTCTTATGTGCTTGGAAGCTAAAAGTTTTCCTTAGGATTTTGAAACAGGACCAAATCAGGCCTCAAAACATCCTTGGCACATGTGTAAGCAGTCATTCATTTAATTGGTCATTTGTTCATTCAATCAACAAACATTTATTATTATTACATGCCAGGTACGGTGCTAAAAATTAGAGCAGTTACAAAAACTGACAAAAGTCTGGTTGGGAAGATGTGCATATAAATTGGTATTCATTATAAGAAACAAATAAGCTCCTGTTTGCTATAAACTACCTGCCTTATGTTCATGACAGATAAGTTCTGAGGAGTCTTAAGCTTTATGATAGCTATCACTACATAATATGTATCAGCCAATTTTATTTAATCTATTAATTCATGTACATCTCTCCATCCATCCATCCATCATTAATTCATTCCTTTATTTGTTCATTTTAAGCCAACATGTATGTGGTGCCCATTTTGTGCTTGGTAATGTTCTAAGTACTTTACATAAATTAGCACATTTAATTTTCATAACACTCCTAAGTGGTAGGAGTTTAAGTTGAACCACATTAAACTGTCAATATCCAACCATTTTTTTGACCAACAAAAATTGTACTTTCATGTGGTTCCACTTAATATTATTCTCATTTTAGAGATGGTGAAATTGAGGCAGAAAGTTTAGGTAACTTGCCTAAAGTCATACAGCTATTAAGCAACAGAGCCAGTATTCAAATGTAGGCAGTCTGGCTCCAAAATCTGTGCTTTTAACTACTATTCTCTGCTGCCTCTTGAGTTTTATATTCCAATTGAATTATTTAATGCTGAAACATTGGCTATTTATGGGCCCTGAAAATCCCCACAGCACATTGCAGCTTCTCTGCATTTCTGATATATCTGATATGGTTTGGAATCCTCCTTGCTTTCTCTATCCGTACACCTTATTTTATAAGGTGTGCTTGTAGTGGGGTACAGGAGGAATCTCTTTTGACTTTGTAGAGATCTGAAGGTGACGATTCATGAGGAGAATGGATGGCTTTAAATTATCCCAATGAATGTGAACTGTGAGGTGTCCTCTAGAAAGAGTGAAGGGATTTCATGAAAAATATATATGGCTTTCTGGCTTAAATTCTTAATTATTTGTCACTAACATAAAAGACTTGGTAGAGGAATGGATTGTCACTTTCAGATTTGTTCACCATGGATGTTCAAGCTTCTTTTGTAAATAAATGAAACTGACTTACTGGGGACAATATTATACCTGGGAGATCATAGAAATCTTTTCTGTAGAACATCGTATTCCTTCACAGGGATGGATGAGGAGGGAAAACAGAAAAATGTTATCTCTAGTGATTGAGAATTATTTAAGACTTAATGGCTTCTGTCCATGGATCAAGTAAGGAAGAGCAGTTTCTCTCTCCCTTTTTCTTCAATGTTTGTTTCCCTCATGTGACATGGAAACAGAGGTGAAGCGATGCTGGATTGCGTGTGCGCGTGCATGTATGTGTAAATACAGGGCATTTTTTTGTGTACGTGTGTAAGTGCGCTTGCTTTCCAGGCCTGCTGGACTAGTGAGAACTATTTTGAGTTCTAAGTGTCAGAAACTTGTAACCTGAGTTGGTTAAAGAAAAAAGGGAATGAGGACCCCAAAAAGGAGGTCATGGTTTAGAGCTGGAGCGTTTGCAGTTTAAAAGGGACTGGTGTTTCCCTTGCTGGCTAGAGGAGGCCAGGAACCTGGAGGATGAGGACTCGAGTTGGCTGGAAAAGCTCTCTCTTTCAGAACCGATGCCTACTTTCAGCCAATTTGCTCTGTTGCTTAGAGCTGACATGCAGAGAGGAGGCCAAGAGTGGGCTATTGAATTTGGGACTGTGCCCTGGGGGTAGAGG
Source organism: Diceros bicornis minor (assembly GCF_020826845.1). Lineage (NCBI taxonomy): Eukaryota > Metazoa > Chordata > Mammalia > Perissodactyla > Rhinocerotidae > Diceros > Diceros bicornis. Next base: position 15,184,670 of record NC_080742.1, on the reverse strand, counting down.
ATGCAGGGTCATTAGGGATCTTTAGGACATGGACACAGGGCTGAAGAAGGAATTTTGAATCCGAGAAATCTATAGGATCTATAACTTTTTATAAACTTTTCTTCAGAAATCATAACTTTTTTTTAATCCTGAGAAGAATGTCCAAATCCACTTGAAGAATCTCATGTTGTTGACTAGCTAATCAAGTCACTATTTTTTTTGGATTCAGGGAAGCTAGTGGACTCATCTCGTTGTCAGCCCATTAATATCTGCCGTAGGCAGAGTCTGCGGTTTATCTGACCCTTGACGTTGCCAGCACTCAGGACTCAAATCCCCCACTGCTCATGATTCATGTGCTCAGAGAAAACGCCATGATTTCTCTGAACCCAAGTCCCTGCTCTTTGGCCATCATTTCTTTGTTCATGGAAGGTCCTAATATTAGGCTATGAGTCCTTGCCGTTCCCCACCCACAACGGATTAGTTCCCAAGCGGGTACATGTTGCCATGCCTCTCCCATCCCTTCCCTCTCTCACTATCTCTGCCCTCATTATCTCTTGCACAGGTTTATGCACTAGCCTCCCAGCAGGTCCCCAGCCATCCTTTGCCTGTTGCCATTTTAATATTCCAAAAGTAAAACTCGAATCCTTTTTCCATTCTGCTCAAAAACTGTCAGGGCCTCCCCAAAGTTTACTAAATAATAAGTTCAGTCAGCATTCAACCCCTGTCACATGCACTCAGAGCACCCTGCACTCTTCTTCAAAGAAATGGCACATTTAAAAGATGTGTATTTATTTTTGTGATTATTTGGCTGTCTGTCTCCTCCATCAGACTGGAAGGTAGATGGGAGCAGCCATCCTGCCTGTTTCTCTCATTACTGTCCGCCCAGCCCCTCGCCTGGCTTGTGGAAGGGATTTGTTGAATGAAACCTTTCTAGCCTTACTTGCCATCATTCCTCTTGGACACCTGATTCCAACTCAAGGGGATCATTCAATCTTTTCTGAACATGCACCATACTTTCTCATCTTTGGGCCTGTGTTCATATTGTTCCATTAACACCACTACCAGTTATTGAGGCAGGACAATGTTATGGGTAAAAGCCGAGGCTAAAATCCCACAGCCTGTGTTCAAATTTCAGCTCTGCCACTTACTATTTATAGGATCCTGTGCAGATCTCTTAGCTCCTGGGAATCTCGGTTTCTGCATTTATAAAGTGGGGATCACCTCATTGTGTTCTATGAGGACCAACTGAGCAGTGTGTAGACTGAAGGCCTCTGTACGTGTTGGTGTTAGCCACTCTGTTACACCACGTGCCAGGCTCTTCACAGACCAGCTCTAGTTCTCAGAGCAGCCCTGCGGAAAAGATACTCGTGAGTCCATTTTAGGGATGAAGACACAGAGACTCAGAAAGGCTTAGTTACCTACACCTAGTAAGCAGCACAGCAGGACTCTAGCCTCGGTCTGCTCATGCCCAGCCTGGCTTTTTCTCCTGTCTCCACTCTGGTAGAGTCTGCTCTCACATCATTCCCACTCACAGGGATTTCATTTACCCTTCAAAGCTCCTCTCACATGCCGTCTTTTCCAAGAGGGCTTTTCTGATTCTCTCCTGGCCTGATAGCTGCTATTCGCGTGGATGTTGTTCTTATCCTTTATTATTAATCGTGTACGTAGAGTGCTGGGTTTGTGAATGTCTGACTAGCCCTCCTCATAGAGACTTCAATTTGAGAGAGTGCCTTCCTCTCTATGAATTCCTGTAGATTTGCTACCAGACCATATCATTTTAATTCTTCTTTTCTATAGTTTAGTCCAAGTAGAGCCCAAAAGCCTTTCTCTAGGGCATACCCAGAGATCAGACATATAAACTGTCCCTTTCTGGTCCAGATTTTGTCCCCTTCACCAAAATGGTGCTTGTCCATCAGCTCTTTAGCCTGGGCACATGGGATTGAAGCTCTTCTGTTCATTTTTCTCTTTGGCCGTTTTACCGTAGAATCGCAAATCTTAAACTGTGAAACCATTTTTCATCGAGCAAGCCTTGCCCTCTTTTTGCCTGGGAAGGGATGCAAGGTGAAGGGAACACAAACTTACTGGGAACTGAGCCATATACCCAGCACAATACTTAGTCATGATAACACCAAGAAGGAAACTTGGACCTTGTTTTCAAGGAGCATTCATTTGACTCTGGGTGCTAAGCACTGACTAAGTGCTGTATTAACATTGCCAGATTCATTCCCTCTGGAAGGCTGGCCATGCTGCGCCACCGTGTTACCCTCCCGGATCTCTCCTCCTAGGTTTTCACACTCTGCACACGATCCTTGGCGTCCACTGTCTCCCGTTGCATAACCTGCTGCATTACATTGATAATGGAGTGTTGCTTCTCACAGAAACAGCTGTCACCAGGCTCATGAAAGGTAAGAGGCTGTGAGCTTGCCAGAGGCTGCTTCCAGTCTGAGCACCACCAGGACTGGCTCCATGGGTGTGCCGCCTGTGTGGGCACACAGGGCCTGCTGCCCTCAGAAGGGCCTCACGCTCGGTTTAATGCTCTGCATTAAATCTTGAAATTCTTAATATTTGAACAAGGGAATCCTCATTTTCGCTTTGCAATAGGCTCCACAAATTGTGCAGCTGGACCTGCTGAGGACAGATCATTTCCTGTAAGCATCCATTGGGCCAATTTAAAGGGCCTTAGCCCTTCAAGAGGCCCCAGAGGGCTTCTCAGTCCACACACAGCTATTAGATTCCTGTTCTGTGCAAGAGGGCACTTGAGGATAGGAGACTCTGAAGGCTCAATTTCTCAAGAAAATATCATGAAATGGCTGACTTTCAGCTGACTAACTCTGTCATCTCAAAGTTAGACTTGAAATGCAAGAGGAATTAATGAGAAATTCAGTGCTTATGTGAATTTAAACTTTAAATTAGGTCTGTACTGTAATCACTCTCACATTATTCAACTGTAGTATTTTATAGATGAGTTTCGTTAATTTATATTAAAGTATTTCCCATTCCGCAAGGTGCCTTCTGTTTTAAGTTAGCCTGTAAAATTGCTCTGTGACTGGCAGCGTGTTACAGAACCATGTCCCATGATATATACAAACAGCTTCATTAAAAAATCCCTTTTTATTGAGAGAGATACAAACTAAAATTTTCAAAGTCTTGTTAGACTTAGCTTGAAATATAAGTTGGGACATGTATTATCAGGATGAACCGCTGCAGTATTATTAGCTTGCTCAGGTATTAAAATGGAGATTTCTGGATTTTTTTTTTCTTTTTTGCCAATTTCTAACTTTCTTATAGATCTGGACAATACAGAGAAAAATGAAAAACTAAAATTCAGCATCATTGTGCGACTTCCTCCGGTAATCCTGAATTATGTTTTATTTTCTCCCTAAGCCTTGGCATAAACCTCCTTCCATTTCTTCTTACAAGGAGAGCATTTACTTGCTTTGGGCTAAAGTCAATTGAATTGTTTCACTTTTCAGCCCTTTCCAAGCAATCCCATCCATCCCCACCCCTCTGTTGGCTGCTCCCGCTGGACCTACAGAGTGCTTGCTCCGCTGGCTTTGTAATGCCTTGGCACAGCCCACCTAGAACATTTAGCCATTTTCTCCTCTTAGGAAACCACACTAATATTTACATCTGTGAGTCTGAGGGGAAACATGTGCTTTTGGCATTTAAACTGATAAGAAATTTAAACACAGGTGAGGTCAGAAGGTTCTGGAACTGCATTTCCTCCCACTATCGTTTCTACCATGGCAGGAAAACATTGCTGAGTCGAAGGAAGAACAAGAAACATGAAGGAAAAGGTTATAGAGGCACTCTTTGTTTCTGTGGGGGATATTAGCTCTCTGAGTCAGAAATACTATGAAAATATGAAATTCCACAGCAAGGTCTTCAGAGCCCCTGACTGCGAACTTCCTGACCTTGAGAGCCTCGGCCAGCGCTGTGTGCTGTTTACATACCTTGACACGGCGCTTGTATCTCTGGCACAGTCCTCCCACGAAGGGATGTTGTTGCCTTTCTGGACCTAATTGTCTTGCTTTGTAACACCCGCTCTCCCTCATGGGTTTACTGAAGCAAAGGCAAGAATGGAAAACAAAGCATATTTTCCATGGCTAGGTCTCTCGGATGAATGTCCCTGAACATTTAGTTTGGTCTCCAAATTTGATTTTTTTGCCTCCTACCTTTAGGGAATTAAAATTTTCTGGGCAAGACATGGGCAAAGAAGTGGATATAAACATACCTACAACCTGTAGTTTCCTATCAAAATATCACTTAGAGTTGGCATGCAGATACCCAGTTTTGAAGAGTAGCAGATGAACTCCATTTCAGAAGAGTTTGGCAACATCAGTGTATCAACTGCTTTTACCTCAGGATTGCATTTAAGGGAGTATTTATTCAACATTCAGAAGCATACCTCATAGGAAATGGCCTTTCTTGAAGGTCATTAACCATAGAGGGCCTGTCTTTAGACTAACTAGCTACTTTGGAATAATACCTTTAAAATTATGAATAGATATGAGGTACATTTACTTAATGCAATGTGAGCTATATTCTCCTATTTTTTCCATCCTTTTATTTTCTTTATTGACTTTGTTTTTTAGAGTAGTTTTAGGTTCACAGCAAAATTATGTGGAAGGTACAGAGATTTCCCATGCACCCCCTGCCCTCACACATGCACAGCCTCCCCCATTATCAACATTCCCACTAGAGGGTGTATTACAATTGACGAACCTGCACCGACACATCATAATCACCTGAAGTCCATATTAGGCTTCACTCTTGGTGTTGTTCATTCTGTGAGTTTGGACAAATGTATAATGAGATGCATCCATCATTATAGTATCATACAGGGTATTTTCACTGTCCTAAAAATCCTCCTCTACATGTTTTTCAATTTGTATAACAGCTCATTGGTCAGAAGATCTGTCGACTTTGGGATCATCCCATGAGTTCTAACATTATTTCACGGAACCATGTGAAGCGACTGCTTCAGAACTATAAGAAACAGGTGAGTCAGTGTGAAAGCACAACCCAACTAAATGTTTTTTGGATCCTATTTGCCCATTTCAACATAGCCATATGGACAGCAATTGTAATTCTTATCATTTTAAGTTTGTGCTTGATTTGGAGAGTCAACTGATACCAGAGTGGTTTCTCTTTTAGCCTCGGAGTTCTGTGATTGACAAGTCATCATGCAGTGTAGAATTTCTGCCTCTGAACTACTTCATTGAAATCCTGACAGATATAGAATCCTCCAGTCAAGGTAATGCATGCCTCTGCTCTCCCGTGTTCCTGCTTTTCCCTTGACACATCAGTCAGTCCCTATTCACTTCTGTGTATCCTTTTCTTTCCAAACTATCCCCTACTTCTAAGTAGGTCCTTATCGCAATTGGTTTTAATTAGCAATACACAATTTACTATCTAGAGTAAATTACCAAAGGAATAATCACCTTTGAGGTCTTAAAAGGGCTTAAGAGGTTGAAAACCCTTTTGGTTGATGCCAATGGCCTTTCTTGGTGCTGAGGTTTAATAAATTTTAACAACACATTCTCAGAATAATATATTTTACTAAAATATAAAATAATTATGGGCCGGCCCCGTGGCTTAGCAGTTAAGTGCGTGCACTCCGCTACTGGCGGCCTGGGTTTGGATCCCAGGCGTGCACCGATGCACCGTTTCTCCAGCCATGCTGAGGCCGCGTCCCACATACAGCAACTAGAAGGATGTACAACTATGATATACAACTATCTACTAGGGGTTTGGGGATAAAAAAGGAGGAGGATTGGCAATAGATGTTAGCTCAGAGCCGGTCTTCCTCAGCAAAAAGAGGAGGATTGGCATGGATGTTAGCTCAGGGCTAATCTTCCTCACAAAAAATAAAAATAAAAATAAATAAAATAATAAAATAATTATGATTTCAATGAGCTGTGGGCACATTGTTATCAATGTTCCGTGGCTTCATAGTAACTCTTTTCTCTCTTCCTTTTTTTCTAGCTCTGTATGCTTTTGAAGGACATGACAATGTGGATGCAAAATTTGTAGAGGAAGCAGCTCTGAAGCACACCACAATGCTTTTAGGCTTATAAAAGAGAAAATGCAGTTATATCAGCTTCTGGTATTTTAATCTTGCTCATTAGCTCTACTTCTTTTGAGAATTCTTTAGCAATATTTGAAATCGGTACCCCAAACCAGAGTACATTGTTGAGCCATCTGAATCTCAGTTCAGTACTTGTTCAGACAAAACTAGACTGCGGTACCTCATCCCAGTTTTGCACAGCAAGTGAGCAGTCAGGTGTAGAGAGATGACAAACAGTCTGGGGAGGATGCAGTGGCATAAATGATGCCCCTCCTAGTGGCTTACCTTCCTAGTGCTTCACAGGCCAAAAGCCGGCTTCTGTTGCACTCTGAAATAAAATATGCTTAAAAATGTAGGGAACAGTGCTTAGGAAAACAAAAACTAGATGTGTCATTGAAAATAACATATGACAAGTGGAAAAATTAAATGTTGCATAAAAACTGTATTTGGAAAGGGGATACTTTTTGAAAAACTGAATTTGAACTAAGTCAAATCTGCTATTTCCAGTATAGAATAATTTGTAACATACAGCAATTTGTACATACAGTATTTAGAGTAGGATTTGTCTTTGTGATGGTTCGGATGGGACTGGATTTAATATTTTTAAACTTTTTTTATATTTATAAAAGTTTGATTTCTTAATATCTTGTCATTAAAAAAAAAAAAAAACAGGAAGTTTTGGCCTGACTTTTTTGTTCTTGGAGCGTAGCCTTTTTATTCCATGCAGGAATCACGAGTCCGTGAACTGTCTCTTCAAAGGCCCCCGTGACACGGAACTAGTTCTTTTTTTTTTTTCCTCTCTCTTCTACAGTGACTTCATTCTGACCTGTAAATACAGTTGCTGCCTGGGGTCAACCTGTCACCCTTTGCTTTTCTCTCTTCACACTGTTTCTCTTAGTGAACTTGTGAAATTTTAATGGTTATAAATATTACTAGCTGGTATAATAATTCAACTTCTTTTCTAAAATCATTATTTTGTTCTAAAAATTGTCCTCTCCTATAGAATTTCCCTTTTTGGCCAAATACTTCATGGTCACTGAGGCTTAAAATCTTGGAGCCATATCAGCAAGGCAGTGCTGATTTTTTCTCTTGATAAGGTCATTATTTTTCATTCCCTACCCTTTTCACATCTGGGTTGTTTCAGTTGCTTTTTGAAGTCTAATTCATCTGACTTATATTTGAGATAAACATTAGTTTGATCCTGTCACTCTGCTCATAATTCTTCAGTAATTTACCATTCATTACAGGATAAAATCCAAACTCTTGGACATTCAAGGTCTCCCAAATCCCGACCTAAAACAATTTCCCAATACGAACATTCTGTTCCAGACAGGCCGTTCCCTGGGCCTTGAACCCAGCTTTTGTCTTCTTACTTCCAAGCCTTGCTCAGGCTCTGTTCCCCACCTGGAATCCCCTCGCCACCTACTGAAATCTTATTTATGCTTAGGGGCCAGATGAAACGTTCTGTCTGACCATGGTCCTTGGCCATTCCAGCACACAGTGGCACCTTCTCCTCTGAACCCGGTAGCACACGTTGTAATATTTAAACATATGATCACTAATTGCTACGACACAGGAGCTGTTTTGAAGCATGCAGTATTTCTTTGTATTAACCACACAGCTTATGTGGTGTTACTCATCATAGGCACTCCCATGTAATTGCTTTTGAATAGGTTCACAAAGCAATCAGGTTAGATTCAGGACTTGTAGACTGAGAATGAGCTTAAATTTCCCTCCAATCTGGCAGGCTGGGGGCTTGGAACAGATTTTGTTTGATTTAGCAAAATAAAGGAATATGATATTTCTCACTCCCAGAGTTGTGAAATAAAATTCATAACTGATACCAGTATGAAATAAAGACAGTTTGAGCATATTAATGAATGTAAAATCACAGGTTTCAAATCTACTTGTGTATTTTTTTTTTTTTTTTTTTTTTTTTGTGAGGAGATCAGCCCTGAGCTAACATTCGCCAATCCTCCTCTTTTTTTGCTGAGGAAGACGGCCCTGGGCTAACATCCGTGCCCATCTTCCTCCGCTTTATATGGGACGCCGCCACAGCATGGCTTACCAAGCAGTGCGTCGGTGCGCGCCCGGGATCCGAACCAGCGAACCCCGGGCCGCCGCAGCGGATCGCGCGCACTTAACCGCTTGCGCCACCGGGCCGGCCCCTACTTGTGTATTTTTATACATGAGAACATATAAAAACAGAGTTAGGAAAATATACTTGGGTGAAATGCAATAAAATTAGAGTAATGAAATAAGTGGAAGTGGCCTCATTTTCAACTCTTTCACATGCAAAGTTACAAATATTTTCAGTGAAATTTTGAAAAATCTGGAATCAGAACTTAGAATAATCATGAGTTTATTTGCATATAACATTGCGAAAAATTTAGATTTATAAGAAAGATAAATTAGGGCATAATTATTTTTGTAGCAAAAAGATTCTTGTAAAAAGAATCACCATAACATTACTTTAAAAATGAAAAGCTTCCCTATTACTTTTTACTTGATTTAGCTTTACCACTATTAACTTCAAAGGCAACCATTTATTGAACAGAGTTATGCCCCTGGGATACTTGGGATATTTTCCTTTTCAAACAATCATTCTTTCTCTTTCAAGTGAGTAGATTGAACAGTATTTGCTTTTTTTTCCTTTAATAAACAGAGACAACACTGCCAATTTCTGTACTTCATTGAAAACTGATTTATTTTTATTGCATTTTTATAGCACCTGGCCTACTGTATATTTCTGAAAGGTAGTCAATATATAGAGTGAAAAAGAAAGAAATGAGCAATGCAAATATCTGCTTTGATGTAACTGTAGGACAATTCTACGTCCTCAACATCAGGTAAAATGTGGTAGTTGGTGAGTGTCAAAGGAAGCCATGTTGTTCTCCATCATTGGTTAATTGTGGATACTGTATTTGTCTGTAGTTTGGAGCTATTATGCTGACATTTTCCAGCTGTGGAGATGAGGCAGCCTGGCTGAAGCATCTCCTTGAGAAGCCTAGATTGGTTCACATACTCAGATTTCAATTGGCTTTATAACGGGTTTCCTTATGTGCCTCATATTGGCCCCAGGTTCACTGGGCTTAAAAGGAGCCAAAGCGCCGTAAGGTTTCGGCACAGGAAGAGTGGCCTCTGCCTCTGGGATGTAGGCATTTGGACGCGGCTCTGCAGTCGTGTAAACACCATTGGGCAGCTGGTGATTATCTGCTTCCAAGAACTCCTGCAAAGAATGATTTTTCCTTTTCAGTTTTCTGAAAACTCGGGTGAAGTCACTTCATCCTCAGGCCCCAACAGACACAGATGGGGTCTGAGCAGCCTTAGACTGTGCTGGCCAATGTTCCCCAAAGGGATGGGAGGGTATGAGGGTGGAGTCACCACACACACGCACACACACACACGCACGCACGCACGCACGCACGCACGCACGCACGCATGCGCGTTCCATCTCATTGGAATGACCCGTGTTGCTCAAGCATCATTCTGTTCCTGGGGTTTGGGGTTTACCAGAAACTGGTTGGTGGGTCCTGAATTCACTATATTCCAACCTCAATATCTTTCATCAAGCACTAATTATTTCCATGTTTTTGAGAAAGGCAGGACAATCTATTTGCTTTGGTAAGTCATTGGTGAGCCAATGTTACAAAGGAAGAGAGAAGGAGTAAAGTAGAACCAGAGGAGAGGCGTATTCAGCGGCGTGCTTTGAGCCTCAAGGTCCTCAAGATTCTGCCCGTGCCACTGGAAAATAGAGGACCCCTGATCGCGTTAAAAGGAATTCTTAATAATGGAGACAAGTAAATGACACTTGGGACACCATAAGTAAAATCTGAATGCCTTAAAAATATAGTCCCAGGCAGTGTGGGAATTACAAATCAGCCCCTGTTCTCGGGTATTCCTAGCACGTGTTTGGAATGCACCTTGTTCTTGGATTAGGGAGTGAATAGTGATCCTTTTGGGATGTCTACTTGACAGTCTGAGAGAGAGTTGTAGGTCCCCAAGATGTAGTCTCCTTAGAAAGAGATGCCTAATTCCATTCTAAGAATATTGAAAGGTCATGGGAGTAGGCAGAAGAACTGGCACCCAGCTTGCAGGTGGAGTCAGTGGTAGACCTAGACTTAGACCAGTAGTGGGAGAAGAAAGGGGTGGCATTGAGGCTTATGATACACACCAAGTGCAGAGTCTGCAGAAGGCTATGACAACCATAGTATGCTGGAGGCCTCACAATATGCTGTGGCGGCCATAGTAGACGGACATGAAAGAGTAAGATGCGGTCTGACCAGGGGTGCGAAGACAGAGATTGGAGACCTATGGATAAAACCAATGCCAACCTGGTCTTTGCCATGCCAGTGGGAGGTGACAGTGTTCAGCCACACCAGCCCAGGACATAAGACTGTGGGGTGGGACTTGGTGCCTGCCAAGTGTTCTCTGGGGAATATTCTGGCACTTTGGACTGTTGTACTTTGACCTGTCTACATAATATCTTAAAAAAACAAAAGTTCTTTCTATTGAATGTTGGGACTATGTGTGTGGTAGAGTGGGAAATTTTTCACATATTTTGGGCGGATTGAAACCCCTGACAACAGCCCTTCCTGGCACACTTTGCAAGTGCAATATGGAAGGCAAAGCTTACCTTAGACTTTTCAGCGATGGCCAAGGCATACATTTCTTCATCTCGAAGTACCTTCAACCATTCTCTCTCAATCTCTTTGTTGAGTGGCAGACCCTTTTCTATCCTGGAATTGCAAGAGAAGATGAAGTCTTCTTTCTCCCTGACTTCCTTTTGGAGTTCAATGGCCAGAGCTTGTTTCATGGACAGCTCGGCAACAAGAGCCATCATTTTTTCAGTAGCATCTTTGATCTTCTTCCGGTAGCTGTTCATCTAGAATTAAAGAACCCAAGGCTTAGCATATGTGTACCTTCCATGAAGAGTTGGAGAAAATGGCAGGCTTCTGGCTGTGTATAGTGGTGGGGGCATTCTTGCCTGAAGGAAGGAGGGTTTAAGTGGGAGTTTATAGAAAACAAGAATTGGAGGATACCTCAGAGATTGAGCCCAACACCTTGGCTATGTAAATAAGGACAAAGAGGGAAAAGAAAGAGATCTGTTCATCTAGTTACCGGATTTCCAAGTGGATAGCGTTGAAGGGAATAGTTTAATCTCTCTTTTGTCTAAGGGGTGATAAGAAGAGGGGGAAAATGTGTTCTTGATGTCAAAGTTCTGACCTAGTTTTGCCATGTTATTAATTTGTCACTTATCCAGCAGAAAAAAAATCTGGTAGAACAAAAACTATATTTAAAAGTTACTCTTTACTTATATAATTAGCAGAGATCCTGCATCTGAAGTGATTTTTAATGGAAAGTATCACACCTCAAAGTGTTTGTATTATTGATCTAATTTGTGGGATTCATCATTATTAGGTCAAAAGCAAGCATGAGCTGAACTGGGCAAAATCTGGCCAATAATTTGAAATGAAATGTTCCTGGTCGTGTGTGTGTTTACCATTTCACATCAGCTATTTATCATCAAAGAGTTAAGAGATAGGACTAAGTAGAATAATTGATTTTAAAGGAAAGAAAGGATGTAAACTTGGAATTAGTGCTGCCTGTAGGCATCCTGGCCCAAGGCACAGCCTTCCAGTGGGGCTGTTGCCAGGGAGGGGCAGTTAGTGGTGGTTCCTTCCACCTGCCAACACTCTCTGTCCTGTCACCTTGCTTTGTTTCTTCATATCCTGTTTCACTACTGACATTATACATGTATTTGGCTACTTGGTTATCGTCTCTCATCCCACAAGGACGTACTCTTCATGAGGACAAGGACTGTTTGTTTTATTCATATTCCCAGAGTCCAGGAAGGTGCTTGAACATAGGAGGCACCAAACACAACTAAATTAAATGTTTGTTGAATGAAAGAATGGATAAATTCTTAGTTTGTTTTAATCCTTCAGTCCTTTGAACGAGGGTAAATTGAGACACAAATGTGAGTTTCCAAAAACTACACCTGACCTTGAAACACTTTCCTCTCCTAATCAAGCATACACTGGTCTATCTGTACATTTGCTTAGAGAAATGTTGCTGCTCATGATTTACCTGCCTCTGACAATGTAGTGACTGATTATATAAACCAACTTTGTCTCCTTAAGAGAATATGGAATATAAATTTGTATAACTTTTCTATGCTGCACTAATTTTGGGGAAGAATACATTGAATAAAAATGACTACCATTTAAAGCTTTAATGATGAGTCATTATCTCTATCTGAAATTTCATTAATTAATTAGCCATTGCACACTTGAGTGTGTGTGTGTGTGTGTGTGTGTGTGTAACTAGCTAAGCTCCCTTCTCCATAAATCAAAGAAAGGATGGTGTTATTCTGGGTTCTCGAAATCTTGGCTAAGATTTCCCATTTTCTCTTCATTTGCGAAGCTTGCAAGAGGAGCCTTAAGCTCTCTAGGTAAGATGAGAGACTTGAGACAAGCATTCTTGTTGAGCCCCAAGCAGAAGGGGCCAGACCATGCTCGACTATGTAGTGCTTGCAACAGCTTCAGCTGATATCACACCCATTTCACGGATCAGGAAACTCAGTTTTAAGATCATTTATGTATCTTTCTCAGGGTCATTTGCTAGTATTGGTAAATCACAGGTCTGGGATCTGAATGTCTTTCTACCTTCCAGCTCTGCCTACTATGAAGAGATGATCATTTTAAATGGAAAAGGAAAAAAAACAAACAAAAACAGAGAGCATGGAAGGTGGGGAAAGGTAGGGGGAGAGAGATCACTAGGATGGGACTTAGCTATGCTGGAGCCTTCCTGGCCACGGGAACAGGAAGGGCCCCAGAGCCACTGTTTGCATTTCTCTAGCATCACAGCTGACTTCCAGAGAGACTTTGCCATCAGCTTTGACAAGCCAGCCCTCAGGGAAAACTGACTTCCCTCAAAGAAAAGGACATTCTTTTTGCAAAAGGAAGGAAGGCAACCTCTAAAGAAACATTGGACATGCTAAATCAAAGTTCATGAGCCTAAAAAAGTCTTAAAATTTCTCATTTTATGAGGTGAAGTGGTGAATTGCACAACGCGGCTGAACTGATCAGTCTGTTAGTGGAAGTCGTCAGAGCAGAAGTGTAAAAGCCAAATAAAAGTGGCAAAGGAGGCTTGAGATTTACAATAATTTCCTATTTATTTAGTGTGCCAGAACTGTTTCTAGAATGGAACTGTTTACTTAAATGTTTTTCTAGAGTTTAGTACACGCTAGGCATTGGGGAAACTAAGAAGAATGGGGAACAGTCGCTGCCCTCAGGAGCCCACAGTCGGGGTTGTGGGTGTTACCATTATCTATGTTCCTATCTGTCTTCCCCACTAGACGGTGTGGACAACGCGTCCCTTCCTCTTTGGTTCTTCCCTCATGCCTAGTGTGAGGGGAGCACAGAGCAGGTTCAGTAACTATTGCTGACTAAAATCCCTGTGCTGTCACAGTGGGATGCTCAAGGGGCCACAAAGGGCAGGTGAGCATGAGATTTAGGGCAAGGTCCTGCTGCGCCTGAATCACCAGCCTCCGTCCTACTGGCTGCTCCTTACAGTGTAGTTTCTGGCAGTCTCAGCCTGACCCTGTAGCTTTGAATCAGCAGTCCCAGTATTTTAGGCTTATGAAATTAGGAAGCTCCATGTTGCTGGCCTTTGCTCCCTAGTGGGGCCTGGCGGTGGCTCCACCCCATGCTGTAACAGGCCCAGGTGTTGTGTGACTGCTGTTCTCTTTAATGGTCCCCTTCCATTTCTGGGTTCTGGCCGAGTTCTGGATTGGGGCAGTTCCCATGCAGACCACTGGATAAGTGGGGCCCTCCATTCACAAGGAACTAGAAAGGATTTAACTTGGCATGTGAAATATAAAGATAATAATTGTCATATTTGAGTAGGTGCCCTGTTAAGTGAAACTTGTATACCGTCATTGCAAAGCTTAGGTTTTCCCACTATAAAGTGAATTCATTCGGGAAACAAGACTGAAACTTATTTTGGAAAAATTCTCTGAGTCTTCTTTACATTTACAATTTTACATCTTTACATATCTCTAGTCATAAAGCCTAGTCTCTCCAGTGCTTCTCAGTAAATAAAGAGTCTGTGTAAATGACAGGTAATAAAAGAGTAAGTGCAGAGGAGAGAAGGCAGGGTCTCGGGCAGACCTTCTTGGCTAAGAGCAGTGTGTCCTGCTTGCAGGCCTGAGTTTTGCTGCAGAGCCTGTCCGTGAGCCGGGAGACCTCTTCATAGATGAAATCCTTCTCCAGTAACTTCTCCTCCTTCTTGGCCAGCTGTAGTTCCAGCTATGGTCAAAAACAATTTCAATAGGAAGGAAAACAAAGAAGTCATGCAAGTCAAAATCTTCTTTCCTAATTACAGCACTATTTTTCCCTCTTAATGAAGACATATTGCTTTTGCAATTGCCAAGACATGTCTAGAAAGTCTTTAGAGCTGGGCTAAGTCAAGACTTCCCCTGCCCCAGCCCCCTCCAGCTCTGGGAGTCCTTCCGCCCCATGATTGAGAAAGGCCCTCTCAGCTCCACCTAGCTTCCGTGTTGCGATTCCTCTGATATGCTCCCATCAGGAAGACACATTAATCCATTCAAGATGCCCAAATTGCTCCTTTGGGCTATGAGACAAAGGTGGGCATCTTGAAACTACTTAATTTTTGTTTCCTTTGGCAAGCATCTAAAGTCAAGCTTGTTTTGTTACTAGATTACAATGAAAGGACTATGTTAGTGGCTAGAATAATGAGGGAGAAATCTGTTTGCCTAACGTGAAACAGTACCACAGACATCTATGACACTGATCAACAAGGGGCTAACAGATGCTATTTTAAAAAAGAATATTTACCGCATCAATTTTTTTGATCATTTCCTCTTCGGTCATATCTTTCCCTGGAAGGAAGCGGGTTCTGTTCTTACCCTCAGGATTTACAAACTGTTTCTCCAGGTCTTGTATTTTGTCTGTACACTGTGAAAACTATTAAACAAGAAAGAAACATTAACTTCATTCTTTTTGTGTGTGTGTGTGAGGAGATCAGCCCTGTGCTAACATCTGCCAATCCTCCTCATTTTTTGCTGAGGAAGACTGGCCCTGGGCTAACATCCGTGCCCATCTTCCTCTACTTTATATGGGACGCCACCACAGCATGGCTTGCCAAGCAGTGCATCAGTGTGCGCCCGGGATCCGAACCAGCGAACCCTGGGCCGCTGCAGCAGAGCACGTGCACTTAACTGCTTGCGCCACTGGGCGGGCCCCAAGAAACATTGACTTTAAAACTAACTCTCTTGCTCAGTAAATCTTAAAATCACATAGCCCAGGGTCTTTAGAGTCTTTGAGTAGGACCAACCCAGGCCAGGGTGGGAGAGAACTCTTAGCACCCCATCCACTGGGACTTTTCGTTAAGCAATGTTTCTGCTCACTCATGGTACTGTGAGGATGATGCCAGTAATTGAGCCTTGAAGGCAAGACAGTGGCTTCTGAGTCATCACAGAAAAAGCTGGTTTTACAGCAGTCCTCCGATGACTTCCCATTTCATGTTATCCTCATGGGATGCTGTGTGCTTACAGAGCTCAAACTATACAGACTTGACCTCTTTAATGCAGGTTGTTTCAGAGGCCAGAGTAGACATCATATGAGTTATACAACATACTAGACTCCGGTTTAAAACCCTTTGCTGGCTTAATGGCTTCCAAAAGAAGAATAAAGTTTTTAATTACTAGGTCAACACAATGTACAGTCTGTGAGGAATAGCTTGAACTATTTATATCTTTTTTTTTGCTAAACATCTAATATAATGTTTTATATATTTTTATTTATTTTATTTGTGTATAAATATATCAACTACATTTGTTGAATCAATGAGACTTTGGAGGTAGGTGAAGAAATAAGGCAACTCCCAAGTAGGAGTGGCAGCCACTCTTAGTTTCTGTTTTCTAGGGAGAGATGTGGAACACAGTGAAAATCAAGAGTTATCATTTTCAGCTTTTCTACTGAAAACCTGTATAGTCTCAGGCAAATCATTTATCTTCTCTAAAACTTAGTTTCCTCAACTGTCAAATGGGAAGATAAGACCTCGAGTTATGGGATTGATCCGTTAAATGAGATAATATATTTAAAGTACTTTACAACATGTCCAAGAGTGTTACAGGTAGAATTTAAAATTTTTAATTTACACTTCTCCTCCTGACAAAAAGAATTTTAAATGGTGACATAAATAATTTAATTTTTTTCTTTTTCTCCTCCCTTTCCACTCTCCATAATTGGATGCCCTTAATATGGAGTTAAAGTATACAGATATATGTAATTAAGCATTTGTTGTATTTATTTTTAACAACACCTAATTTTCCTTTTCTTAATTAGGAAATGAATAAGAAACAAAAATATGGTGCTTGCTTACCAAAGTGGTGCCTTGACTGATCTTATTTCCCCATGGGCCTTTGAGGAAAAACTGCTTATTTTTTCTACATAAAATAGTGTTCTTGTGTCCTAAGATAGTTCGCTTCAAGATCCCTAAAAGGAGCTATAAGTACAAGCACTAGGAAAATATGACTCATGATAATCCTTGGATTAGACTGTTGGACGATTAAAAACTGTTTCAAACAACTGAAAAAAAATGCAAACCTTAAGAAAATTCCAAAAATGATGCAAAAAATGGGAAGACTTTGGGGGAAAAAACACAAAACACTGCAGCTGTCACAAATAACAGGATATGACAGGGATCTGGCACTGCAGGGCAGGGTAAAAAACGGCTTTCCCGAAGCTCAAAATTTCACATCATGTCCTTCAAAGGGCCCACGTAATTAGTGCTGAGTAGACAATTAAATAATTAAGTGCAGTTTGAAGAATAATGGGAAACTTCCTATTTAACTGCTCTGAAGCTTAGAACTAACCCTGGTAGAAGTAACTGGTGATAACACGTAGTCCTTCTGTCTCAGTTCACGCGCAGTCAGAATGGTCTAGGCTCACATCGCAGGGCATACTCTCATTAAATGCATAATATTTTCCTCTTGGGGAAACTGAATTCATATTTCACATTGGATAACTGGTTTTATATAATGAAATTGTAAGTATATTATTTGAAGAACAATTAATTTTATCCATTGAATAGAAGTATTGATTTGCATTTAACACAAATAAAATTCTTACATAATAGAGAGTGAATTTTTCTGTTGTGGATCTTATTGAATTTAAAGTCCTTTTGTTCGGCTGGGCATCTTGATAGTTTAGTATGGGCAAAGATGGCCCTGAAACTGTGTTTTGGAAAAGAGCTGGAGAGAGTCAAATTATTCTGTAAAATGAAGTGAGACAAGTATGGAGTGCCTGGGGGGCCATCTGGGATGGTAAGGCTGTGGAGGGAAGATGGGAGGTGAAAGATGGAAAGACAAGCCAGTGAAATGGAGCGAGGCTAGGGTGCTGCATGATACACCCGGGGGACTGTCTCCAGTGATGGAGTGGCCCTACAGAACTTTGAAGGGCATGGATGTCTGATATTTAATTTGAAGTTCTTTGCATTTCTGTAATGTATCCCCTCACACTGTTGACCCACATCTTCAGTTAAGTCCGTGCACAGACAAAGGCCTTGCATGAATGGTCTTGGTTAGGTGTAGGCTGAAGAAAAAGCGAGTCACGAGTCTGCACTGATGTGGCACAGAAGTGCCAATGAACCACTCATTGGACGTAGGAGTCTGAGCCACAGGAATCCTGGGGAGGCTATCTGGGGGACCTGTGGGATGCTGGGGGGATGTTCCAGCTGATCCATCTAAATCAGAGCTACACTAATTGAAGAAGTGAACTGGAGAACTTCTGGCTAAAAAAACAAACGCTGGAATCAGAACCTTGGCATATTTGTGCAAAATGAAAGATCCTATCATCTATATAGCATATATGCAATCAAATGGCATAAAATATGAAAGTAGACTCATCACCTACTTACAAAGTTACAAAGTCTTATGAATCCCCATGACATGATTAAACAAAAAAAGCAGCACCCAAAACTCTGTCTACAGCACGAGATAATGTAAATCATTTACTGGTACACCTAGAAAAAGACTGGAAGGATCTCTTCCAGATTTCTGATAATTTTGATAGTGATTATATCTTGGGGATAGAGTTTTATTTTCTTCTTTAAAATCTTTGTATTTTTTCACAACTTCCTTAACTGAACATGCCTTAATTTCATAATCAGAAAAAATTTGAAAGCAAATCTGACATTTTAGAAAATATGTTGTAGGTTAAAATTTGTTCTTGCTACGTTGAGTCAATGGAAAAAAGTTTAGGCCATAAATGTTTTAGTTTACTTTTTTCTTCTGTTTTCATGAAGGGAAAAATGCAATTATTACATGTGAAGAAAGTAGCTTTATATTCATATTTTATTTGTTTATTTATTTATTTGCTATTTCATGTTTAAATTTCTTGGCTTTATTCCACTTTAACAAAGGCCATGTCAGAGGCCATGTTATTAGATTACAGGGAAACTACAGGGGTTAACAATGAGTCTAATTATAAGTGATTACCAATTAAAAATAAACAACAATCTCAGCTCAAGAGGGTAAGAGTACCAAAAATAAGAGAGCTGGGTGTTCCCCAAGATCTCTCTAGCAAGCATCAAAAATATGATTACGCTGGTGGTAGTAAAAGCCTGTATTACTGCAAGTTTATGAGGAATTACTGAATTCTATGAGGAAGATGAACTGGAATTGAGATTTGGGAGGGTCTAAATTCCAAGAAAGGCAGAAAATGCTTCACCGGAAAGACAGATAGTCTGTAGCTGGGATGCCTGAAGCACAGATCCCACCGTGGAGCAGTGTTCAAAGGCATTTTTAAACAAGACACATAACTCTTGGGTTCTTATAGGCACCAGGAGAAGCATGGCTTGATTTAACTGTAAGAACTTATACGACCTACAAACTTATAAAGGAGAAACACAATAAAAGCAAGTAGTCCCCGGAAGTGTCTCACAAACACGTGTCCCACCTGAATCTGGAGCACTGCGAGGTCTGCGTCCAGGGACCTCTTGGCCGGCAGTAATGTCTGGGTCACCTGAATCTGTCTTTGCTTCTCAGCAATCTTCAGTTTCAGGAATCGGATCTTTTCTTCCAGGACATGTGTTTCCATCTCTCCATTTAGCTTCATCTTCTCTTGGATGTTTATTTTTTCATAAAAAATGCACACTTCTTCTTCCCGCTCTATCAGCTGAACTCCACTGCAGTCAAATTGAAAGGCAGAGGCTAAGAGGGTGCTGAGGCCACTGTTTTACTAGTCATTGTGGTCCCTCTGGCTTTGGGTGCAAAATACACATCAAAATTGCGTAATTCCAGAAGACAATCGATATTTACCATTGGCTTTCTAGTGAAACTCCACACTCTGAATTTTTCTGGGGATAGGAGGGGGAGGGTTGCTTAGCGCCTCTATTCTGAGCTGACTCTGTGGTTGACTGGCCACAGTATCTCTGCAGAATCTCAGCTGTTTTCCTGGGCCGGAAAAGAATGTCATCCCCTGTGCATGAACAAAGTGAGTCCACAGTCCGATTTTCTGCAGACCCCCTTCTTGGGCCAGACTTGCCAACTAAGATCTGGCCAGAAGTACTCTGGCAGGGGGCCGGAGAATGTGTTTCTGCAGCAATTCTGCTCTATTTAACTTGCCAGGCCCAAGAGGTTCTTTAAAGTTGAATAGTTCTGACGGGGGTTGGGGGGCGGGGGGGAGAACCCTCCTTGTGGGGAGAATATGGGGAAAAAACAAAGTAAGAATTTTCCAACTCCAGCCCCACAGGTCTGACCAGGGCCTAGGAGCACACTGCCTAAACACTTTGGTTTGTGCCAAGAGCCATATAAGAGGACTTGTTTTGTTTCCCCAGAGAAACGCCTGCCAGCCCTTTGAAACAGTGGTATTCTTCCTGACCCTGACGTTTTTCCCACACTGCATATCCATTATCCCAGAGTTCATCTTTGATTGCTTCTATTTCTCTCTCTCCTCCCTCAAAACACGTATGCACATAGTTGTATTTGGCTAATCTTAGCTCTATATTTTGTCTCATTTGCCTTTCATTGGCCCTGCTCATGATCTTCTCGGTTCTCTTGACAACAGAAGCCAGGAGCAATGTTTTCCTGCCTTTGTACTTTCAGGGTCCAGCACTGACATAGAACACAACCTTACACAGAACAGCACATAAGCAAGGTTTGATGAAAGAACGGATCTGCTGCCAGATGTAATTACTATAGGGGTTTATAATCTCACATTCTAGATTTCTCAGAGCACAAGCACCTTGGGAAAACTGCTAAAATCGTGATTGATTGATGATATAATTGTAGCCTGGAAGAAATAATGCTACTCCTAAAGGTCTTATTTACTTGCTGAGAAAATGAACTGGGAGAATAACTTAACAAATACCATAATAAGACTAAACCTGTCACAAAAATGAACAAGATCTAAAGGCTTATTTATGTCAATTATACCAAAAGAACTGGATGGTGTCAGAGGCATGCTGAATGGGAGCCTGGGAAAGGACTTTGGTCTCCAAGCGAGCAGCTTCCCGTACTCTCCCCTTGCCTGTCTCTCTCACACGGACAACGGGGCTTATTTTCAGGCAAAACATACAGCCCCTTCCCCTCCAAAGGCTGTTGAAACCTGAATGTCAAACGTCCCTCCCTACCCTCTGTCAAGTCGAGACAGAAAAAGGGGCAACATTTCTAAATAGGATCTCTGGGTGCCTTGTTTTCACGTTAGATTCCTTGGTTTTACCTTTCATTTCGATGCTGAATGGCTTTTTCGTATTTTTTGCGAAGCTGCACCATCTCCTCTTCAATGGTGGTGATCATGCTGGCAAGTCTGTCAATGTTATTTAACTGGGCTTCCTTCTTCTCTTTCATTTCTTGAAGTTTTGCTACAATTTTGCACACATCGTTTTGCATACTTTGTCTGACGGTAACATTGTTGGCATGTTTCAGCATAGAATTTTGTAGCTTTCTTTAGAAATAATGGGAAAATGGGTAAGATGATAATTTTCTTTAGTTTCTTTAAAAACCAGAAGTTTCAGACTTCTGAAACACAAGCAGTTTCAAAGTAGCTCTTGCTTTAGTGTGTCCCTTGAAATGACAGTAGTAGTAGTAATCATGATGAATACTCAGCATACGATACTCTTCAGGAATTTCTGTAATCTTGCCAGGTCTCAGATTCCCCTTCCACCTGGATTAGGACATCTTTCTTTTGTGTCCCAAGCCTTCGCTGCCCCCCTTTATCAAAGCGAGAGACTATGTAATTCATTTACTGCTCTGCCAGGAGACTGCGCTCTCTTGAGGGCAGAGATGGTTACATCTGATAATATCCACTGGATCTAGGGTGGTGCCTGACTCAATATGGCATCACAGTAAATGCTGAGTGAATGCATGGCCTCTATAAATGACATTTTAGTCTCATGTAGAATGAGAAACTGACTAGGAAATGAGATTTTCCTTTTCATACCAATCTCCTCCCTCCCTCCCCCCACCACTCCACTACCCCCCACACAAAAGACCATTTTGTAATATCTTTATCAAGGCAACTGGGCAATAATGGCCACCAAAAAAAGTTCAGGTTGTGTAGACTCAGTAGATCAGGGACCAAATACAGTGAAAGAGTCCAACAGATCGTGGCACATGGTAAATAATAAATTCAAAAAAACAACCATTTGCTGAAAACTTCTGAGTACTTTTTATGTGGATTAATTCATTTAATATTAAGTCCTATAAAATAAGGACTATTTTTATGGGTAAGGAAAGTGAGCCCAGAAAGGGAAGGTAGCTTGCCCAAAGTCACACAGCTAGTAAGTGGCAGGGCTGGGATTTGAGTCTAGAAAACCACCTCTCTTAACCACTCTGCTATCCTGCCTCCCACAAGCACCTTAGATGCTTCAAGTCTACAACCAGGGGATGCT
Organism: Diceros bicornis minor; assembly: GCF_020826845.1. Taxonomy (NCBI): domain Eukaryota; kingdom Metazoa; phylum Chordata; class Mammalia; order Perissodactyla; family Rhinocerotidae; genus Diceros; species Diceros bicornis. Next base: position 15,162,700 of record NC_080742.1, on the reverse strand, counting down.
GGTAAATAAACATTTGATTGTCTTCTAACTTTAAATGCAAATTATCAAATTTGTGCTTCTCTTTCTAACTGGGTAAGTGAAAATAAACATTGTAAGCATAGTCATATATTATAGTTTTTCATTCACTTAAAAAAAATATGGCTTCAAATAGCAGAAGCAGAAGGAATCACATTCAGCTGCTTAGATTGTCATCTGTAAACGGAAGTATTTTAGCAAGGGCTTTTCTAGCTTTGTAGAAGACTATTTTCTATTTATTATCCCCAGGGTACTTCAGAGTTCAATAAATCAGAAGGGAAGCCTTTGAAAGGACAATAGTTATTGTAACACTTACCTTTCTTGAGTAACTGCACTATTTCTTAAAATTTCCAGTTCATTTAATGACATTTTATGCCTTTCTTTGATTTCATTTACTTTCTGATGAGCTTTGTGAAGTAAGTTAACAAATTTGTTTCTTTCATTTCGAACAGTGTCATACAGTTTAGCAAACTCTCTGAGTCTGTGAAAATACAATTGTTTTTGAAACTTGTGAAATTAAAATCCATTTTTTCCCTCACCTAAACTAGATAAATCATCTCGTAATTCTTTTACCTCCGATGAATTTCACGTTTTTTCTTCCTGTGTATCCTGATTTCAAGATCCTTAGCTTTAATCTCCTTAACAATGTTGGTATATTTTTGCTGAAATATAAAAATTGTGTGTGAAATTAAAAAAAAAAAAAGCTCACCACCAACAACATATGAATACTCCCAGCCTCACCTGATCCCATCCATTAGGAAAATTCTGTCTTGGCCAGCTGGTTGTGCAGACCAGCGGGAAGAATGAAGGGGAGATCGGAAAATTGCCTGGCCAGTTCAACTGAGTCACACTGGCTAAGACAAAGGGTTATTAAGGAAGAGAAAGAACGAGAGAGGAGGAAAGGAAAAGAGCCTGCATAAGTTGGGTTTGAGGAAAAGTTCAGGGAAATTTTGAAGGAACCTAAGAGTGATTGTGGACAGCATAGCTGGGCTGGTGAGAGAGGAGTTTGTGGAAAGTAGATGAGGGGAGAGGATATGTAGCAAGTTTTGATAAATGCTATGAATTGAACCCTCTGTGGTACTTTGTATTTTTGAGAGACTGAGCCATGATTTTAAAGAGCTTTTCCGTTCTTTTGTATGTTGGGTGTGTTTTCCTACACGATGAAGCACCACGCTGAGAGCAGCCATAAGGAGATGTATGCAGATTATACATGAATATTTTAAAAGACAGCAGTTGTGGGCTGGCCCCTTGGCTTAGCGGTTAAGTGTGCGCGCTCTGCTACTGGCAGCCCAGGTTCGGATCCCAGGTGCGCACCGACGCACCGCTTCTCTGGCCGTGCTGAGGCCGCGTCCCACATACAGCAACTAGAAGGATGTGCAGCTATGACATACAACTATCTACTGGGGCTTTGGGGGAAAAATAAATAAATAAATAAAATTATTAAAAAAAAAAAGACAGCAGTTGTGTTTCCAAAGTCCTAAAAATATACCAAGTGCCAAATACACTAGTTATGTTCTTCAAATATAAAGATGCTGGGTCTTTTTTCTAGGGTAAGAAAGGTATTCAAAGATGAAGTATTTGCTGGTAGAAACCAGAGAAAATAGTTTCTGTCAGCCTTCTCCCGAGGACTGTGAGAGCAAAACCCATTTGGCATGAGGGACTCAGAAGAAACTAGGCATCAGAGCCAAGACGGACAGGTAGCAATTTTATGTTGTTCTCAGTGAGAACAGGAGTCAAGAAAACTAACATTACTTAGGTAACTGTATGTCTGAAGAATTAAACAGATATAAAAATGTGTGTCATCCACCCCGTCTTGGGGGTGATAGCAACACTGGTTTTTCCCTTCACCTTTTGTCTTTTTTTAGGGATGTAGATGAGGTATGAAAATAAAATGATAAGATTGACTGCTGTCTTATGGAAATTACAGGTGATGTTTAACAGGCTAATTCCCAATGCTAAGAATACTTAAGGAAAACAATATTTTTCCTTAACTGATTTCTGTATTTCAAAAGAAAGAATTCTCATGTGCTTTTATATGAATTAGCTCATTTAATGATGCGGTTTCGTTTACCTAGGTTTGTCACACATAGATAACATATGTATCCATTTTTGAGGTTAATTAAAAGTTGTCTAATTCATAAAACAGATGGATGTTCTTGTAACAGATGGAGGTCCCTCTGCCCTCTCCTCTCTTTGTTTTGCTCCTGCTCCTCCTCCCCTCAGCCGCCCCGTTCTCTCAGGCTGCCTTCTGTCCTCCATGCCTCCCTGGCCACTGTCTTTCCTCTCCTTACCCTACTGAAACCAACTACCCATGAACCCTACTGGGCTTGCCTCGGCCTTCATGACCAGAGTCCAAATGGCTTAACGTGGATTAAGCAATCTTCACCATCTGACTTTTCCTGCTCTCTGGTCTTGCTGTTTGACATCCCTTTCCCCCATCTTGCCATGTGCCAACCATGCTAAACCTCTTTTAGTTTCTCAAATGTTCTAAGCGGGAAAAATAAACAGTTAAAGGGGAATTTGAAGAGTCTTCTGTGGGTTGAATGAGGTAGATCTTCTCCTCAGTCTTCTCTGCAATATCTGTATTTAACCTCATTGCTCACTAATGCTTTGATGTGAGTGAGTTCTTTCCAAAGAACAAGAAGAAATGCTACCTCATGTAAATATTTGCTCAGAATTAGAACAGAGGTTGCACTTAGAAACAGCCAACCTCTAGGCCTCATGGTAAATTCAGGTATTCTGTTTTAGTAATATGTCATATCATATTCATTTTTAACAGGGAACCTTTGGACATAATCCTTATGTGGAATAAATGATCCTAATATTAGAGTTTTAGCTAGCATAACAGGAGGGTTGTTTTTGCCATTGGTTTCATTACTGTTTTTGTTTTGGGAAGTTGCACTGGGTCAGCTCTGGTAGTTTGTCGGGAGCCCAGGAAAGTCATGGGGTGACGCAGTAACTTAGGGTGTCCTAGCATTGGTTTAAATGACGCTGGCTTGATGAACTTGGGAGGAATGGCAGTCTAATGCTACCACTCTTGAGCTGTTCCTAGGCAAACCATGGTGAAATGTGGGATGGTGGTGCATCACAGATATCTGTGGCCTGGGCAGCTGTCAGCCGGTCCATGGAAGTGCCCGCCCTATTCTTACTGAAATGGCCATCTGTCAAATCCTCTGCTCACTGTCATTGATCTAGCTCTTTTTCTCTCTAGACTGTGACTACTGCTAATTGAACCCTGGGACTATTTTTCAGTGCATGATTGAGTCTTGTTTAGGGAAGCTGTATAGTCACTGGACCTTGAAGGAGACTTACAATCATAGCTTTCTAATGACTATTGTGTTACAATGAGGCTACGCTGAACTCCTGTGGCAATTAATGGATGGTTATAAAAATGCACTTACCTGAACTCTCAGGAAATCCTTGGATTTTTGCTCCTTCTCATCAATTTTGATTTGAGTCATACGGACAAGGTTGAACACCAGATCTCGCACGTTTTCTTGCTCCTTTAAAAGCTTGTTTTCTTCTGCAAGCTGCTGTTCTACTAACTTAGACTCAGCTTCTGTTATGATTTTCTATTGATAAATACAACATATTATAATTTATTTGTTTGAAAGAACATACTAAGGTATCTTAGACTATTCTTTTTATTGCCAGTGTAAAATTTGTTTTATTAAAACACAAAACAAAGTAACTCTACTGCCTTAGCTCCAAGTATTTTCTTTATCTTATAAAAGAATATGTGAACATGATGACATATTTAACATGATAGAACTTTTTCATATTCAGACTGTATTTTCAAGTAATTTTTTGAAAAGAAATAAAAGCATGTTTTAAAATACTTTGACAGTGGCTTGAATAAACAAAGTTTGAAATTTTTAAATTAGACATTCTTTTTTTTTTTTTTAAGATTTTATTTATTCATTTTTTTCCCCCCAAAGCCCCAGTAGATAGCTGTATGTCATAGGTTCACATCCTTCTAGTTGCTGTACGTGGGACTCGGCCTTGGGTTGGACGGAGAAGTGCCTTGGGGCGTGCCCGGGATCCGAACCCGGGCCGCCAGCATCAGAGCGCGCGCACTTAACCGCTAAGCCACGGAGCCGGCCCTTAAATTAGACATTCTTGAAATAAAACATTTATTGTTCATTTTTAATGTAATCAATAGCCCTTTTATTTTAAAATATCAAGAGTTTGTATAATTTTTTTCTGGTTCAAACACATCCTTTTCCCCCAAATTTAATGTGGGTTAAGGTGGACCTTGAGATGAAGAAACAGACCCACATTAAGTAGGGATCATTCTCTCTTTGATGACTCTCCTATTGATGAAGTTTCATGGAACATAATTAAAAATACAACTTCATATTAATCATTCCTAGACAGAAGCTCAAATGAGAGTTGTTATTAACCTGTTGGGTCAAATTCCTCTTAGCTACTTCAACTTCCTTGTGGAGTTCTCTCCGTCTCTCAGATGATGTAGAGTCATCTTTAGGGATAGCTTCAATCTGGAAGTCAAAATTTCAAACAGGTATTTATACAAGAAAGAAATCTTCAGTGTCGTGTAGCCAACTCCATTATGTACCTTTTGAAAATAATGGGCAAATCATGATTCTCAATCCGATAAGAACCGCCTATTATGCTGAATATTCTCTATAAAGTCATAGAAAACTAAAATATGAAGACCTGCTAAAAATCTATAATTCACCAGCTGCAAATAATTCTAGTTCTCATTCATTTGGAAATAAAATAAATCTTACTAATAATGGCTAACATTTACAGAGCATTGACTGTGTGCCAAGCAAGGTTCTGAGTGCTTATGTGTATGATCTAATTTAATCCTCACAGTAACCCCGTGAGGTAGGTAATATTATTGTCTCCAACTGTACAGATGAAGAGAATGAGGAACAAAGACATTTAAGCCTCTTGCTTCAGTGGTGTAGGTGCAAACCCAGGCGCTTAGACTCAGAGCCCATGATCTTGACACTGTATCTTACTGCCTCTCCACCCCATGACTCAGCACTTTGGAAATATGCATATTCAAATAATATTTATTATTCTTCTAAAATGTGAATTCATTTATGAAATCCTACAGATTAAAGAAAAAAATAGGAGCTATTTATTAATACCACTGGGAATAGTTGACTACTCTTATATTGTAGTTGGATGAGTAGCTTGAAAGTACTTACACAAAAGAAAAGCCTCTTAACTTTTTTTGTCGATACCTGAAATTCCACCATTACATTTCTATCGTACTGGCTTGCACTTTGTCTTCTGTTAAAGCGTTTCAGGGAAAGGGCAACATCTCATTCTCAGTCTTTGCTGCCTTATTAGGAATGAGCTTGTCAGATTCTTCATCATGAAGAAGAGAGCAGAGAGCAGGCAGACACATGGCAGTGATGGGGGGAAGGGTACCATCCGAGGGTACAGGAAGGGTTATCTTGGGGTGCTGACAGCACATTTGATTTAGAGTTGGACCTTTATACCAAGAGCACGTGACTCCAGTGTGATGCGGTTCATTTCCCTTCTGTGACAGCACACACTTCTAAGCACCAAGGCTAAATATTGTCTAAAATTTGTCCCAAGAAGGGAAGATCATACTGTTTAGTGATTTAAAGGTCACTTAACAGGATCCTTCTGAGGTTCATGCTGCTCTTTTAAAGTAGCTGAAGTGTGTCTTTGGATGCTCCAACATCCACGAGCCTGTGCATCTTCAGCAGCACCTTCTGTACCCTCAGATGCCCAACCACGTCTTGCTTTCCAGGCCCTCTCCTACCATGGAGAGCTGTTTGTTGAGAAGCACACACTGGACTTAGGAAGATGAGACATGGTCTTGTGAAATCCATATAAAAATATACAGAATCTGTGATTGACGAGCAGATAATTGCTACAGCAGGTCAGAAAAGGGAAAGCTCAATGTAGACTTGGATAATCAGCAAAGATTTCATGGAAGAATTAAGAAGTCAGCACGGAAGAGTTTGATTTCACCTTCTGGAAAGTGGAGCTAATTCTTCCTGGACAGAGAAAGTCCAGCAAGCGTCCTGGTCCCTGTCTAGTTTTCTGCCACAGGTGCCCAGGTGTGGGCTGCTCCAAATGCTTTGCTCCCAAGTGCAGGTAAATCTGTACATGAATGCTGACTGGGACCAGGGAAGCTTAGAAGGTTTTTATAGAAGATATGATGAAAGCACACTCATCAGCTATTCTGTCAACTAAAGGCTCCTGACAAATTTTCCTAATTTCAGGTCTCAGACATCTAGGTTATTTCCAATGTCTTGAATTACCAACATACTGCAATGAATTGTATTCAGTTTTGAACTGTGGCTAGCTGCTTCTCTGACATCTTTCTGAGTTCTCCATAAACCCAACCCTCTAGTTTTAGGCAGGAGTTAAGTATTCTTGGTTTGTGGAAGGAGTAACAAGGTGAACTACTGGTAGCAGAGCCTGCTGGTTGCCTAGCCAATATCCACCCTCCACTTTGACCTTACTAGCATAACCGCAGTTTTATTCAGAGCTGCAATGTATCCAGGAGTCCTTGGACTCCTTTGCAGGTGGGGGTGACCATATGAGCCAGGATAGGCCAATGAAATGCAATGGAAAATCTCCTGGATAGGGATCCTAGGAAAGTGACTGTTTTCCTGTTAAAAACACAGTCAACCAAGTGAGCTGCCACATGCCTTTTGCTCTCTGCCCTTCCTCACTTCTGTGTAATCTTGTGCCTAAAGGTGAAATGGCCAACTTGTGACCTTTGGGAAAAAATATACACATTAAGGATGACAGAGGAAAGAGCTAAGAGAATCCTGGACTTTTCATTTGTGAAACTACCTGGTGTGCCTATCTCTGGGCTTTTTATTATGTGACAAAACAACCCCCTATTTAGTTAAGCCACTATAATTGAGTTTCTTTTATTTCTTGCAGCCAAAGTGTAAACATAATTGACACATATTTTAAAGGAAATTTTCCTAAGGTAATCTGGAAAATGAGCTGGAGTTAGGCTGGTTTCCACTAACAGGGGAGGAAAAAAAAATCTATCAAATATCAAAGTTGTAATTATGTTCTAATATTGAGATAAAGTAATTTACCATTACTTTTGAGCCTCAAACTGCATATATCACCAGGTTTTGTAGGCTTATTTATTTTAGTTTTTTAAGCTTTATTTATTTTGCTTTGGTTTTTATAGAGTAGCATTTCATGCCTAAAAAAATAATATGTGTTTATTATAACCAAACAAACAGTACAAAATTATGTAAAGGAAGAGATTAACCATCTGCTCCCACCTCTACTTCAAATGCTCCTCCCCAGGAGTCACTGTTCATAGTTTGGTGTTTGTTCTTCCTGACATTTTCAATGCATGAACAAACATCAGTAACTTTCATAAAAGTTAAGAAATGAGACATTATTCTGTTGCTGTAAAAATCCCAGTTATTTGATATCAGTGAACCTCAGTTTCTTTAAGGCTTTGATATTTTTCTAAAATATTTCAAACTTTCACGAGGTTTGTGGCTTGAATTTCTGGGAGAGTCTCTATGGTCAAAGGCCATAAGAGAATCAAACAACCATCTCTGTGGGGAAACGAACTCTGAAGAATAGCCAGAGCCCTTCGTCCTTACCTTTTATCTCTTTTCTTTTTGGACTGCATGCAAGTCTGAAATGTTCGCTCAGGCTGGGAGTGACTGGCCTGACCGTCTCCTATCTTCAAGTACTGCCAGCCAGCGTAGGACTGTGCCTGGGCTAATTATAAGTCATAAGGTCAGAGAGGAAGTTAGTCTCTCACTGAAACTGTACTAAGATAAAAACAGATTTTTCTTGAAATCAATGAAGGAAGTGGATTTTAATACATTTTCATTTCTGTTAGTTTTCATGAGTGCTATTTTATCAACTTAATAGATGGAAGTCTCTTAATATAAATAGCATTTATTTATTAACATATGAACAACTTGTGAACATTCTACTGAAATCTCCTCTTTGTCAAGGGCTATTCCTTATATATTCCACATATATATATATCCCCAGCCTGATCAATCTATAATGGCAAGCCTCATCATCAGAAACAGCATCCAATTAGCTTTACAGTATCCCACTCTTGAATATAAGCAGATAGCTAAGGATCACCAGATATTTGAGGAAAGTTTCTAATAAGAGACAAAAACAAACAAATGAGAAGTTTGTTTCTTATGTCTTTCAAGCCAAATTTCTGTATACAAACAGCCCACAAAGTGTCCAGCACAATGGATAAAAATATGAGACACAAAAGTGGGAACATCATTGTGAAATTTAAAAATTCTGGAGGCAGGTAAAAAACTCCTACAAGCTTCCAGCATGGGAAAAAAAACCCAAACCCAAACTGGTCTCAAATAAAGGATCAAGAATCTGAATGACACCAACTTTCGTAACAGTGAATCCAGAAGCTTAATGACAATTGATCAATGCCTTCATGATAAGGGAAAGTGATTTCCAACCTAAAATTCCATATCCAGTTAAATTATCAATTATGTGTGAGGCTAGTGTGAGGATAAAATATTTTGTGACATCAAGGTGTTCCGACATGCATTTTCTGACGCACAAGGTCTTAAAAAATTACTTTCCATTCACCTTTTCTCAGGAAGCTACTGGAAGGCATGCTCATCCCACACAAAGAGAGTAAGCCAAGAGAGAGAAATAGAAAAGATCCATGAAATAGGGGATCCAACGTAGGAGAGAGATGAAGGGACTCACCACGGTGATGGAGTAAGTCTCCTAGGATAAAAGCTGGGGAGTAAAGTTATAGAGAAATGAGACCAGTTTGTAACAGATCAGAAGGCTAACAAAGAGAAAAGCAGCCCCTGACATCCAGGAGCTGAACTGGCACTCACAGCTAGGCCTTGGCATTCTCCTGTTGACCACAAATAATTCCACAGAAAATCACCATGAGACAAGACCACTCTATGATCATAGACAAAAACAAAACCACTCTGTATTTCTGTCTGATCACAGATAAAAACACGAACATTGTCCAAGCTGCAAAATATCATATATCCCCATCTCACAGTCTTCCTTACAATTTCAGCTTTAGCCTCAATCTAGTCTTTTCCCTTTCCAGCCGAGATTTATTAAGATACTCAACCATAGAATAACTCTCACTTTCCCACAATATCCAAATCCACGGCAAAGTCCCATTTCCTTAAACCATCCCCCAAATCACATAACACAAGCCCAAATCCTATAAGTCCTTTCTAATATCCTCTACTGAGATACTCTGCTGTTCCCTGTGGTGTGTGATCTCCCTTGCTGCCATGAGTAATAAACTCAACTCATTCAACTACAGGTGTCTTCCTAGTAGAGGTCATTGTAGAGCTTCCTAGTAGAGCTTCCTAGTAGAGCTCTTCCTGGCTAGAGCTCATTGACAAGTCTCAGAAATGATTTCTTCAAGAAGATTAAAGGAATAGACTACCAAATGTCTTTCAACATACCGAGAAATGTATACAATTACAGGACAGCTTGGGGCTGAACTAATGATAATTACAGAGAAAACTACAAATAAAAAAACAGGATATTTATAAATTCCCAGGAACACAAAATTTTGTAAGGACAAAGTAATTATATAATATTATATGACTCAGGTGTGAATAGCCTTTACATCTTCATGACAATGTAAACTTCAAATTTTGAATTGGCCAAAATTATGACATGAGGCTATTCAGTGTAGGGAGGGACAAGAAATGTGTGTGCTGAACAGGGGTATAAAGAAAGCTTAATCCTCATCTTTTATAATGAGAAGTAAAAAAGTCAGGTCTAAAACTGAAAAAGCAAGGAGTAGCATTATAAGCATATTACTTAGAATATGAAGATATACCACAAGAACCAGCTAAAGGAATAGGACTTGATTAGGAATAGGAAATACATGGCGTATGTGCTGTCATCTGCCTTCTATAGCTGAAGCAGACATCACTTGTCAACCACAGATCTGAGCCTCAGAATCCTTTGCAACATGGTCACTTACTAGGAGCTACCACCAACCGAAGGGAGCTGGTACTTGAGATGAAATCTACTTGCCTTCGCTAGACCATATGATCTTTATGATTCCTCTCAGTTCTTTCATTCTATAATTATGTAAAATAAGGAGCACTGAATGTCTTGAGCAGGTGAGTGACACATGAAAGTGTCACTTAAGAATATTAATTTGGGAGGGATGTTAGCATCAGGGCGGAGTGAGCTTTCCCGTAAACTCTTCCCCAGATAAGATACAACAAAAGGGTCAGGCGCAGACCAACAACGGACTCCTACACAGCAAAAAGGAAGATCGGAAAGATCCACACTGCTGCACATCTGAGAGTGGACGTGCTGGGGCCCCCAGAGGAAGTGGGGAGAGGTAAGGAGAAATCTTCTCCTTCCCCATCAGATCAGCGATCCGGGTCTGCGCGGCTCCCAGAGAGGAGTGAGGGGCGGCCCTCTGTGGGGAAACCGTAGCTCTTTGGGCTCTCTCAGCTAGTGGGAAACTCCCACACAGAGGACTCAGAACTGCCGGAGAGGTGCCATCAACATCTGAGCACCCCAGGAGAGCAGATAACAAGGGGCGACTGAGAATCCCCCCACTCCAGGGACCCAGAGAGCAAAAGAGAGAGTCCCCCCACCCTCGCATGCCTGACACTGCAGCTCAGCCGACCAGACCAGACAGAGTGGCCAGGCAGATTGCAGGGAGGAGCCAGGCGGAGCGCAGGGGGCTCAGATTACACAGCCCTTAACCCCCACATGGTGGCGGCAGGTGGAAACTGCAAACAGATATTTCCAGGACGAGGAAAAACAAAGCAAATACAGGAACCACAACGCAAAAGTACACGAAATCACCAGACCAGAAGGAAAATTACAAGCACCCAGAAACCAACACTGAAGGCACAGAAATCCATAACCTAAACGACAGGGATTTCAAAATAGCTATAATAAAAAAACTCAACAAAATACAAGATAACACAGACAAACACTTCAATGAGATAAGGAGTTTCTTCACAAAAGAGATTGAAATCATAAAAAAAAAAATCAGTACTGATAGAGATGAAGAACATAATGGAGGAGATACAGAAGAATCTGGAATCTTTAAAGAACAGAGCTGACAATATGGAGGAAAGAATTAGCATTATAGAGGATAGGAATAGAGATATGCTCCAGATGGAGGAGGAGAGAGAACTAAGACTAAAAAGAAATGAAGAAAGTCTCCGAGAAATATCCAACTCTGTTAGGAAATGTGACATAAGAATTATAGGTATTCCAGAGGGAGAAGAGAGGGAAACAGGAACAGAGAGCCTATTCAAGGAAATAATAGCTGAGAACTTCCCAAATCTGGGGAAGGAGCACAAAATACCAGTAAGTGAAGCCAATAGGTCACCTAAATACATCAACAGGAAAAGGCCCACTCCATGGCATATAGTGGTAAGTCTGGCTAAAGTCAATGACAAAGAAACAATATTAAGGGCAGCTAGACAAAAACAAAAAATAACGTACAAAGGAACTCCCATCAGGCTCTCAGCGAATTTCTCAACAGAAACTTTACAGGCTAGGAGAGACTGGAATGATATATTCAAAATACTGAAAGACAAAAACTTTCAGCCAAGAATACTCTGTCCAGCAAAAACATCCCTCAAATATGATGGAGAAATAGTAACTTTCCCAGAAAAAAAAAAGCTAAGGGAGTTCACGGCCACGAGACCCCCACTACAAGAAATGCTCAAGAAGGCCCTCAGGCCTGAAAAAAAGAAGAGAAAGGGAATACAAAGCTTGGAGCAAGGAGAAAAATAGGTAGACAAAATCAGAAAAATAGTAGATCTTTACCGGAATAGGTTAGCAACCACCTAAATACCAAAATCAAAGATCAAAGGAAGGAAATCCCCAAAAATAAATATAACCTCATCACTGTAAACATACACCCACAATACAAGATAGAACAAGTTGTAACAAGAATGACTTAGAAGGGGAAGAGGAAAGAGATTGAATTGTCTTAGTATAAGGAAATAAGAGGCCATCAGAAAATGGACTATCTCATACACAAGATTTTTTATACAAACCTCAAGGTAACCACTAAACAAATAATCGAAACAAAATCACATATGATAAACAAAGAGAAAACTAGAAGAGTCATAAGACAGAACAACCAAACTGAATTGGCAGTCTGAAATACATGGGACAAGAAACAAAGGAAATGCAAAAGAACCAGAAAATAAGTGACAAAACAGCAACATTAAGCTCTCATATATCAATAATTACCCTAAATATAAATGGATTGAACTCTCCAATCAAAAGATATGAGTGGCAGGATGGATTAAAAAGCAAGACCCAACAATATGCTGCCTTCAGGAAACACATCTCAGCTCTAAAGACAAGCACAGTCTCAGAGTGAAAGGATGGAAGACAATACTCCAAGCTAATGGCAAACAAAAGAAAGCAATTGTTGCCATACTCATATCAGACAAAGTAGACTTCAAGATAAAACAGGTTAAGAGAGACAAAGAAGGGAAATATATAATGATAAAAGGGACACTCCACCAAGAAGACATATCAATTATAAATATATATGCACCCAACATAGGAGCACCAAAGTACACAAAGCAACTATTAACAAACCTAAAAGGAGATATTAACAACAACACAATAATAGTAGGGGATCTTAATACCCCACTTACACCAATGGATAGATCATCCAGACAAAAAGTCAATAAAGAAACAGTGGACTTAAATGAAAAACTGGACGAGATGGACCTAGTAGACATATACAGAGCACTCCATCCAAAAACAGCTGACTACACTTTCTTCTCAAGTGCACATGGAACATTCTCAAGGATAGACCATATGCTTGGAAACAAAGCAAGCCTCAATAAATTTAAGACGATTGAAATCATAACAAGCATCTTTTTAGACCGTAATGCTGTGAAACTGGAAATCAACTATGAGAAAAAAACTGGGAAACTGACAAAGATGTGGAGATTAAACAACATGCTACTGAGCAACCGATGGATCGTTGATGAAATTAAAGGAGAAATAAAAAAATACCTGGAAACAAACAAAAATGAAAATATGCCATACCAAATCATATGGGATGCAGGAAAAGTGGTCCTGAGAGGGAAACTCAAAGCGATACAAGCCCACCTTAACAAACAAGAAAAAGCCCAAATAAGCAACCTTAAATTACACCTAACAGAACTAGAAAAAGAAGAACAAACAAAGCCCAAAGTCAGCAGGAGAGAAATAATAAAAATCAGAGCAGAAATAAATGAAATTGAGACCAAAAAAACAGTAGAAAGGATTAATGAAACAAAGAGTTGGTTCTTTGAGAAGATAAAAAAAATTGACAAACCCTTAGCCAGACTTACTAAGAAGAAAAGAGAAAATGCTCAAGTAAATAAAATTAGAAATGAAAGAGGAGAAATTACAATGGATACCACGGAAATACAAAGGATTATAAGAAAATACTATGAGAAATTATATGCTAACAAATTGGACAATCTAGAAGAAATGGATAAATTCTTGGACTCATACAATCTCCCAAAACTGAACCAAGAAGAAATGGAGAATCTGAATAGACCAATCACAAGTAAAGAGATTTAAATAGTAATTAAAAACCTCCCAAAAAATAAAAGTCCAAGACCAGATGGCTTCTCTGGTGAATTTTACTAAACATTCAAAGAAGATTTAATACCCATCCTTGTCAAAGTATTCTAAAAAATAGAGGAAGATGGAACACTTCCGAACTCATTCTACGAGGCCAGCATCACCCTGATACCAAAGCCAGACAAAGACAATACAAAGAAGGAAAATTACAGGCCAATATCGCTGATGAACATAGATGCAAAAATCCTCAACAAAATATTGGCAAACCGAATACAGCAATACATTAAAAACATCATACACCATGATCAAGTGGGATTTACACCAGGGACGCAGGGATAGTTCAACATCCGCAAATCAATCAACGTGATACACCACATCAACAAAACAAAGAATAAAAACCACATGGTCATCTCAATAGATGCAGAGAAGGCATTTGACAAGATACAACATCCATTTATGATAAAAACTCTTAACAAAATGGGTATAGAAGGAAAGTACCTCAATATAATAAAGCCTATCTGTGACAAACCCACAGCCAACATCATATTCAACAGGGAAAGGCTGAAAGCCATTCCTCTGAGAATAGGAACGAGACAAGGCTGCCCACTCTCACCACTCTTATTCAACATAGTACTGGAGGTTTTGGCCAGAGCAATTAGGCAAGAAAAAGGAATAAAAGGAATCCAAATAGGCAACGAAGAAGTGAAACTCTCACTATTTGCAGATGACATGATTTTATATATAGAAAACGCTAAATAATCCGTTGGAAAACAGATATAATCAACAACTACAACAAAGTCACAGGGTACAAAATCAATCCACAAAAATCAGCTGTATTTCTGTATGCTAATAACAAACTAACAGAAAGAGAGCTCAAAAAGATAATACCATTTACAATTGCGTGAAAAAGAATAAAATATCTAGGAATAAATCTTACCAAGAAGGTGAAAGACCTATACAATGAAAACTACAAGACATTATTGAAAGAAATCGATGATGACATAAAGAAATGGAAAGACATCCCATGCATGTGGATTGGAAGAATAAACATAGTTAAAATGTCTATATTACCTAAAGCAATCTACAGATTCAATACAATCCCAATCAGAATCCCAATGACATTCTTCACGGAAATAGAAAAAAAGAATACTAAAATTCATATGGGGCAAAAAAAGACCCCGAATAGCTAAAGCAATCCTAAGAAAAAAGAACAAAGCTGGAGGCATCACAATCCCTGACTTCAAAACATACTACAAAGCAATAGTAATCAAAACAGCATGGTACTGGTACAAAAACAGACACACAGATCAATGGAACAGAATTGTAAGCCCAGAAAGAATATTAATTTGGAGCAAAATGGAGGATAGATTGGACATGGAAGGAACAGAACCGAGGGAGAACAGCTGGTGGGCAGCTGCAGTCAGTCAGATGATACAGAGTGGGGACTGGGACACATTCCTGAGGTTTATCAATAGAGCCTGATGGTGTGATTGTCTCCAAAGGAATGAAATAGCCATACTCATATTCTTATCCTAACTATAAAATTTTATTTAGCCTTTGAAAAAGGTCATATGCATAATAGAAGGACAGCAATCTTTACTTCTTTGTACCACCTTCTTGGTACCCCAGACCTTCACATTTGTAATCACTTTTATTCCTTGCAATAATTCCAATTCAAAGGTTTGGAAATGCCTAACATCAGAAGCAGTTCAGTGGAACCAGGATTTAAAAGTGACTCTGCCTGACTCAAAGCTGATGCTCTCATCAATATAGTATGTCGTCACAATTGCCTTGAACACTGGAAATGAGTCATGAAGAGAGAAAAATGCAGATCCATTCTAAATCAGAGCATAGAGAGATGAAACTTCCAGAAAACTACAAATAAAGGAAAATTGTACTATTAGGAAAGGCAGTCTTCTGCATCCAGTCTTTCCACGCCGACTTGGCTGCATAAGAATGGGCTTTGGGCCTGGAACACTTCCTTGCCATATGGCCTGTGCCTGGCTTATCACCTTGTGTGGGACTATCTTTCTCTGTTCGTGCACAACAAGTTCCTTTGTTCTGCTTAAGCATGCATGTCAATGGCCCTCAGGCGCACCCCCAGCTTTCAGGATTTCAGGCTCCACAAGACAGGGGTCAGAGTTCCTTCCACTGTAGCGTGACAGGAGGGAGCATAGGCCAATCACCCTGATTTGGCCACCAGGAGAGACCTGCTGGCCACGGGTGACCAGTGTCCACTATTTTATTTATTTATTTATTTTTTCCCCCCCAAAGCCCCAGTAGATAGTTGTTAGTCATAGCTGCACATCCTTCTAGTTGCTGTATGTGGGACGTGGCCTCAGCATGGCAGGAGAAGCAGTGTGTCAGTGCACGCCCGGGATCAGAACCAGGCCTCCAGTAGCAGAGCGCGCACACTTAACCACTAAGACACAGGGACGGCCCCAGTGTCCACTATTGAAGCTGATCTTGCTCTGTCTCTTCTCTATGTAAGTAAAGTGTTGTTCCATCCAGTGCTTAACTGTGTTGTGTTTTCCTTGATGACTGTGATACCAAGATGCAATAGGCCTCCTCCCCTGGGATCAGTAAGTGGTGCATAGTGTTCTGCTCCCTTGAGATTGATAACCTGCACCGTACTGTGCTCGACACATACCATACAGAAAGTGTCATATTTACTTAGTTAGAGGATTTTTTGGTTGCTCTCACAATCTTGGGCATGGTTTTATGTTTAGAAAGAGGATAACCTTGCAAGACTCATAATATTCCAACCCTTAAAACATGATGGTGAATATCAGAGCAAACCCCCTGAGCCACTGAGGGGACTGTATTAAAGTGTGGATTTGGAGTTTTATTTCTCCTCAGTGCCAAATGGAAGTCAATAGGAGCCATGATTAAAAGCAGAGGGGTATTGTAATGTGTAATATTGTTACACGAGATGATGACATCTTCGATTAAGAAATCCTCCACATTCCAATTTGTCATGCTAACCCACATGGTCATTGAAAGCTCTGCTGGTTTTTCCAAACTGCAGCAAAGTCTCTCTCCCTATGGCAGGGCTGTCTTCTACCTGCCCATGCCTGGACTTGGCAAATGTCCCAGGGAGGAAAAAGGCTGCCTGTCTCTGTTCACCTAAGAAGTGCTTACGCCCTGGTGGAATTTACTTCCCACAACTCTCATATGTCTTTAAAAAATACATGATTTTTAGTTTATCCATTTTTTTCTGGCTATTATGGCAGGAACTATCGTCTATTGCAATATTTTGTGTTTTAACTGGAAGTAGAAATAACAGAATTACGTTTTATATTATGTTTTTGTGTCCCTTCTATTTTATTTAATTCAGATTTTCTGGTAGAGACAAACAATTCTGTTTAGTGTGTGTCATCTTTTAGAACCAATCTTGTGACTTTTATCAATGTATAACTGTTTTTGAGATCACCAAGAGATATTTCTCTTAGTGACAAATTATCTTACTGCTTCTATTTAGGTTACCTTCCTCTTCACTTTTCAGGGGAAAGTTTTGTTGATTCAGCATTAAGAAATATATTTAACAGACTAACTTTACTTACTAATGCAATCACCAAAATAGGTTATTAAAGGCAATGATAATTTTTATCCTATTATTGTTTAAAGAAATATTATTTATGGTTATTTGGTCAATAAACAGGGATTTTTTTTATCAATACAAGCAACTCTTTCTGGTTTTAAGAGCATCCTACTCATCATATCTAGGTTTCCACTAATACTTGGAACAAATATTATACCTGCTAGTCACTGTAAATCTCACTATGATTGAGGTGGAGTGGCCACAGGGTCTGTGTTTACCCGAAGTTCCAATTTAACAACCTAACGTGCTAGGCTTTGGGCTAAGATGCAACAGCTTTCAGTAAGCCAATGCTTGCAACAAGAATAACTTGAAAAGTTAGATTAAAAAATATGTTTGAAGGCATAAGAGTTGCAAAGGTAAATAGTGTTAACATTTTCAAAGGTTCTAGCATTGTCCAGGAAGTAGAAAAGTATAATTTATACTGGACTCTAATAAGTCAAAGATGAATGTTGTAATCTTTAGGGTAACCACCCAAAGAATGGAAAGAGGATGTGAAATTAACACATATCAAAAATGGGGAAAATAGAATATTAGAAAATAGAAATAGAACAATTCACCTTTTTGATTAATCCAAAAGAAAGAAAGATAAGAGAGAAAATGGAACATAAAACTGATGAGACAAAGAGAAAGCAATAGTAATATGGTGTATATAAGTCCAAGAGCATCCATAATTACGTTAACTATTCTTGGACTAAACACGAAAATTAAAAGGCAGAAATTTTCAGGCCAGATATTAAAAAGTACATGCCGCATATGAAAGACACACCTAAATAAGGACACAGAAAGAATGAAAGTAAATGGATGGCAAAGGAAATATCACGCAAAATCTAACCAAAAAAAGCTAGCGTAACTGATGTTGTACTAATATTAGACAAAGTAAACTTTTAAGACAAAAAGCATTTCTAGGGTTAAAGAGATTTCACAGTGGTAAAAGAATCAATCTACTTGCTGGAACTGTAATAAAAATGTTAGAAGTATGTGAGAAACATAAATAACTGTTCTATTTGTTTTGAAACAGTGTAAAAGGCACATTTCACCCCAGTGAGATAGAAAAATGTCATGAGTGCCATCTGACAACAAGACCAAGACCTATTCATTGGTAACACTCATAACTCTAACCAATCATTTTCCTACCTTGCTAAAGGTTGACCTTTCAGTCAGGATAGGCTACATTATGCTACAGAAATAAACAACCCCAACTATCATGGCTCAAAACCATGAAAGCTTATTTCTTGCTCTGACAAAGCTTGTGGCCAGTTAAGGTGATCCTCCAAGACCACTGTTGGCTTAGCCCTCTTGGCTGCTTCCATTTTACAGCACTTCCATATCATCATGTACTTCCACAATTGCCACAGGAGGGGGAAAAGAACTAGAGGGTCTCATACCAGCAATTAGATGCTCCAGGCTGGAAGTGACATGTGTCACTTCTGCCCACTGTTCATTGGCCAGAACTAGTCATATGACCCTGCTCAACTGCAAAAGGCGCAAGAAAGTATAAACTTTCCATATGCCCAGAAGGAGAGGAGAATTAGGCATAGGTTAGGATCAGAAGTGTCTACCACAGTTGGAAACTCCTGTTTAAATTTCTGAGGTCACGAACCTTCATGAGATCATGGATCATGACAATCTTGAAGAGAATGGGTATGGTTTCTATATACCCAGCTGCTTCATCTCAGAGATGGATCTCTTTTTCACCAAAGGAAGCACTGGCCAAGTCTCCAGAATGAGGATGCAGCCCTCTCAAGGATCCTCCACCTTTCAGCAATGCTTGGTTGATTAGCACAGGGAGTGTCACCTGAGAGAGCAGTCAGAGGCACCAGGAGCAAAAACTCTCACTTGGGAGCACAGCGGTAGTAAGAAGGTAATAGCTGTCATGAGCATTCTCTGACTGGAGTATATCTCTGATACTGCACAGAATTAGCCAAATAGCCTGACATTGGGTTCCGATGGGCCTTGGCTAGTCAGAGGTGCAGGCCGACTGGCCATCTGTATTTACATGATTTGATCTAGTCCCTGACAGTTATAACCTACAATGACACCATTCTGGATCTGACTCTTTCAAGTGGTAAAGATAGTGGTCCACTTGGTCCCACCCTGTAGTAAATCCTTTAGCTCTTCCAGGACCGGATGCCTAACTGCTTCCCTTGGCTAGGCTGATGCCTGATCCAAATAAGACATTTCTCTAATCTTGAGCTAGCAAAGAGAGATTGAAAAAATTATAGGACATAGCCTCTATAATAGGTTTGATGCATTTCAAAATTACCCTTTCTCTGATCTTTTTCTATCTTCTTCTTTCTCTATTGACAGCAAAAACAACTTCTTAAAATATTTTTACTTCAAAAAGACAGCACTGAGCTTAAAAATCAGATAGTGGTGTACAACGCCCACCTCCAATAGAAGCCTTTGATGCAGTGCTTGAGTCTGAGTGAGTGCATCCCAGGACACTTTCAGGAGTAGCTCCATCTTTTTTAAATTTCGAAAATCTCGTTCTTTCTCTCTTTGCTTACGAGAAAGTTCATCATGGTAGTTCTGCTTGTCAATGAGACAGTTTCGTAAATTGAGATCCAAGATCCCTCTGTTCCAGGGAAAGAGAGAAAATAAAACTGATTTGTCATCAACTGCCCTTCATGTTTTTTAAGAGAGCATGCTCAGCATATACATAGAGAATTATCCTCATGTTAGAACCAAATTTTAAATAATGCCAAAAGCAACTTTGTTTGCAAGTTGGTATCATTTAGTCAGGGTCTTATAAAAAACCCAAATGGAATAGCAGATTGGTGGAGACAGAGAATCCATTTCCCTGAAATTTTACTTAAAAATAGGAATTAACACTCTCCTGGGGAAACACACCACAAAATTGCTCCCATCAGGAAAAAGTCATGATTATCTCAGAAATACCATTTATTTCTAGGAAAAGTCCCTCAATTACAGCACACTCCAGTGATATAATTTCCCAGAGGCACATTTCAGAAACTTACAAAAACACAACATAATGTGTCCTTCAGATTTGGTTATAGGAAATTGAGGAAAACGATGAGTAAAGGATGGAAAAAATACCCCAAAATGCTTTATTTAATAATATATTTTTATTAACAGTAAAAATCAATTTAAAGTTCTATAAAATGTTTATTGAATCCACATAAATCTATTTGAGATTATGTTTTGAATCTTCAAATCAAAATCGAAGAAAAATTTAGATGACAAGACACACATAAATATAACTAACCTTTCAGTTAGTGAAGTTGCTTCATTCTCTCTGGTTAATTCCAATAGCTTGACCAATTGGTTATACTCTCGTTCTTTGATTTCAAGTAAGGCTCGTTTGCCTTCAACTTCCTTTATTACATCTTCCTTCTCTTCCATTATAGCATTAATTTTGGTTTCAATTTTCTTTAGGGAGTCATTTAGCTCTTTGAGCTCATATTCCAAGACAAGTTTTTTCTTTTCCATTTCTCTGTAGGGGATATATACGTACATACATACATATGTGTTTATATACAGATACATACATACATATATATGTACACACACACACATATACAGACGTTTGCCTTATTTTGAGCCCATGCTGTCTTTACCTATTTTTACTCCCTGACCAGACAACAGAAGAGCTAGTCACAAATTCAGTGATCTCAGAAGTAGGGTGAAGAGCACAGGTGGGTATCGCCACTGAGTGCCACTGAGGGCAGGGATTTCTCCAGCCTCCCCACTTTCTCCCCAGATCCCCAGTGCTACCATGTCTTGGGATTCTACCCTCATCCTGACCAGCCTTCCTGAACTGACCTGAATTTCTCGACTTTAGTGCTGGTGGGCTTGGCTTTTAGAACCCTTCCTAATGCCTGTTTCTTTTTTCCATCTTCTTTTAAGATTAGTCACCAGAGCAATCATGTTATTTCTCCAGAATGTTTGTATCTTCACTTATCATTATCTTTTTGTTCTTCTGAACTTTGAGAATTTCCTCAGTGATTTCTGCCTCCAAATCTACTCTGAATGTTTGGGGGTGTTACATGTGTGAATAGTCGGCGAAGTGAAGAGTGACTATCATTTGGGCTTTAGGCTTCTGGCTGGCTGACAAACTTCTACACCATGAAATTCTACACAGTTCAAATAATTTATCCCTTGCACAGCTCTGTTAAAGTCAAGTGGAGTTCTCCATAAAGATATGATTTATAAATTGGAAAGAGAATAGTGTCCCCAAATTCAGACATGAATAAGTGCTATGAATGATAGTAATATGCTGCACTTCATTCTTTGAATGAACTTGATATACACAATCTAGACAGAACCAGATGTAGATATTTCTAAAATTATAATAGTAATTTAATGTGCTCAGTGATCAATATTCTTGTTTTAGCATTCACACATAATTTGGGGGAGAGTGGGCTGGGGGGGATTAAAAATGAAAATACTAAACCATACACTTTTTTGCGTGTTGTTTTTTCTATCTCTTTTCCAATTTGTACAGGAATGGCTTGGTGGTGGACCACTTCATCCTAGTAAAGAAACGGAACCATGTTAAATTATGTAGTCTTGGACCAGAAGCAGTTAAGACAAGCAAATTAAATAGGACAGAGAAAAGAATTACAATGTGTGGAATTCTTGCTATCTGTCCTGTACTGTGCAGGGTGCTTTAATTATTCCTTTTAATTGCTCATAATGACCTTGCAAGATAGTTATGGTTGTTACCATTTTAAAGAGGAGGTAACTGAGTGTAACAAATCCTGATGGTGCTCTGCCCAGATTCCCTTTATGGAGGAGCACCCATACCTCAGAGGTTGCAGGGTTGGCTGCTAACAGCTCATGCTGTTCCCCTCTCCAGGATTGCCACTGGCTGAGCAAAGCTGTCTTGTCAGGGAATGGGGGCGTGGAGGGAAGCAGGGAGCAGGCTGTGACCAATGACTAATGGATGTGGTGATATAACAGCCATCCCTCCTGCCTCTGGGTGGAACTACCTCTATGGTGTAATTCACGGTCTAGAGTTCCCCATGGGATCAGCTTGAGACTAGAGTTCTCCAGAAACCATATTTTGGCCCAGCTTCTTCCCCAGCTCTATGCTGCTTCCCTCAATCCTCTATCAGCTTCTCCTTGGAGCTCTCCCTCAACGAATAGTGGTCTTAATCTCTGCTTCTAGGGAACCCTGCCTGAGACTCATGCTAAGAGAAGTTAAATAATTTTCCCAAAGTCACATGCCTTTGTCTACCATCGCTCTCTGCTATGCTCTGTGGATTCATGGAAGGTTCAGTCTTAGCGTCAAGAATATTATGTATATGGCAGGGGTTATGGAAGAGCCCTTTTTTGCCTGAGGATCACACTGGACTTTGGGGCCTGGGGTAACACACATGTGCGGAGTTTGAACACATAACTGCAGTGTGGTGCATTTCTCCCTGGGATCTTGCTCAGTTCTGGGGCAGATCCAAGTTTCGTGAAGCCGAAACTTATACAATTTGGAGGGCTCTCTTTAAGGAAAAGAGTAAAAAATTACAAATGCTAAATTAGGTACAGGGCCTTGGAAGAGATTCATGCAAGTGAGGGGCCTGAAGCTTTCACATCATCAGGTTCCTCGTAAATCCACCTCTGCTCAGTTCCTATGTTCCAGGCAGCAGCTGGGTACATCTTGGCTGAGTGCTCTAAGACTCTTAAGGAAAAAGAGGTCAAAGGGTATCATAATTGTCCTCTAAGCCAATGAGTCTCAGATGTTGTTGTTTTTTAAAATAACTCTTGGTTATTTAAATTGTTTTGAGAGTTATTATACATTTTTCAAAATAAAATGAATTTTCATTATCTCCTAAAACATAAATATAAGCCCTTCATCCCTTTCATGGTGAGATGGAAGTGGAGTGGAATCAAACAGACAAGGATAAAGTTCTAAAAATATACAGAAGAGGTTAGGACATTTGGTTGCTCTTCAAGACGGTGCTTCTGTTTGTGACACTTGTTTCTAATACTGAAAAATGCTTGGTGAGGCCTAGAGAGAGCTTCCGCCGGTGATTCTACCAAATCCGAGTGATTCTACCAAACACTCTAAAGTCTTTTGTGAATTCCCAGAGCTCAGGTTGCATTTGGTTGGATCAATCACCATGCTGAACATTTCCATCTGTGTGATGAAACCCCTCTTTGTCAAACCTCAGCAGGCAATCTTGAAGCCCGTGCATTTTTACGTCCACACAGGCACAATGTTGAGATATTTATGAACTGTAAGTAGCACACCTTTAGGTTGACCTGATATTCCAACAGATCTTCTAGTTCCTTCTGCTCCTTTACTAATTGCTTTTGCTTAGATGCCAAATCTTCCCGTAAATTTTTGATTTCTAATTTCTTTTGCATTATTTCCTTCCGTAATTCTTCAGTGCTTTCTCTCAATGTTCTCATCTTCTTCTCCATTTCCTTTAAAAGTCATGAAAATTATCAGGTTGTATAGAGTTTGAGCAAACACCTGTCTACCTAAAATTCGAATTAAAAATAATTTTACTCACCATTTTGATTACATTTGTTTTGAGCTTCATGAATAATTTCTTACAAAGTTAAATACAATTTATTATTTCTGACATCTTCAATAAAGGTATGACAATTGTACTGCATGTATTAAATATTTTACGTTAGATTCCAATTCATTTTTTTACTAATGCTCTTTTCTGTCCTCCTGTATTCTAAATGCTTCCTTTTTTTTTTTTTTTTTGAGTTAATTTTTATTTCATACCAAAAAGCATTAGTGGAAATTTCCAACCTATTTTCTAGTAGCTTTGTGATTTGACAAAATCAGATGCAAATAATCTTTGAATATCTGGCTTATGGTTAACCTGAGTCACAGATGAGAATTAAAGATTAGGGAGTTCATATTTGGAATTCCCAACCCTTTGCACTCCTTAATCCTCTACTTTCTTATTGAAAACTCATGCACATTCTCCCAAATGCCCTCTACCCCAAACTCATAACACATCTTTGTTTCCCATGACTGATTATTTGGGGAGTATTTGACTTATGAAGAGAAACCTTCTCACACTTAGAAAGTCTACACATTACCAATGACTGAGTGGAGAGATTCATTTAAACTGCTCTGGGCTTTCTGCACATCTCCCTCCTCTACTGCTGCTGGGAGAGGGTAAAATTTTAGTTCCTAGAACTAAAATTCAAAATGCTTTTTCCCATAAAATCTGTGTTGTGAATGGTGGTTAGGTGTACTTATATAATAGTATACATTATATATACGATATATATACAATTGTTTATATACATATATATGATATATTCATATATACATATCTCTATATATAAAATAGTATTTTACTCTATGCTAAATAGGTTTTTGTGCCTTGGAATTTAAACACTAACAACATTCTTTTGAAAGATAACCATTCAGGGGCCAGCCCAGTGGCGCAAGTGGTTAAGTGCACGCACTCCACTGCAGCAGCCCGGGGTTCACCAGTTCGGATCCCGGGCGCGCACCAACTCACTGCTTGGTAAGCCATGCTGTGGCAGCATCCCATATAAAGTGGAGGAAGATGGGCACGGACGTTAGCCCAGGGCCAGTCTTCCTCAGCAAAAAAAAAAGAGGAGGATTGGCAGATGTTAGCACAGGGCTGATCTTCCTCACAAAAAAAAAAAAAAGAAAGATAATCATTCAGAAGGTGGAGGCAATGCAAAGTGTGATGATCTTTCTATTTACTTTGTATGATAGGTCACAAAAAATGGACATAAATTCCTCCTATTCCTGTATGTCTTTGTCATCCTTCCCATTAAGAGGTAGGGCCTATTTTCTATCCTTTGATTCTAGACTTGGCCGTGTGATTGCTTTGACTAATGAAATATTCCAAAAATGATTTAAGTAGAAGCTTGACAAGTGGTTGTGTGTTGGGGTTTGCCCTCTCTTGAGGCTGTCTGTCTCTTTCTTGAGGCTAGAAACCCTTCTACCATCATGTGACTAACTAGTGACATGTGACCTTAGACCAACTAGCCTGCCAACTGGTTGACATACGAATGAAGCCATCCTAGACCACCCAGCCCGAACTGAGCCAGTTCAGACCAGGATAATTCAGGACTGTGAAAAATAAGAAACAGTTGTTGTTTTAAGCCACCAAGTTTTGGGGCAGTTTGTTATGCAGGAATAAATAAGTGATACATCTTCTTTATAAAAACTTCCTGTAATAAGTTTGAGATGTTCAGGAAGCTGTGAAAATAATAGCCATAGTAAAAATAATGTATTTTTTATTATTAACATTGTTTTATTTGAAAAGCAAATTGTAAAAATGCAAGGAGAAGGCCTATATCAACTGTAATAAAGATAGCAGATGAATTTTGTCTGCTGTGCCAAACACTCTGAGTCTGTGAAGCTATGAAACTGAGAGCAACAAGCCACACTAACATTCACTTCATTCCATTATTGTTACAGCTCCTGGGTCCTTCACAATCTTGTTCTTCCTTCCCAGAAGAGTCTGAGGTCCACCCATAAAAATAATGTTTTTAAGTGCCAACCACAGAATCCTTTTTTCTTCTGGAAACAAAGCAGATATTGTCTAACTAAACACAGTCTAAAATTAGATGCCAAATAGCAAAATCATGTAATAGGCACCACTTAGATTTACTCCAGAAGCCATGTAAGATATTCCTTTCAGCATTATCCATAAGTAAGGCTCTTTCAAATGTTTCAGGGTATGGTTGTGATAAACATTAATATTTATCAAAAGGGATGTTTGAATCCAGCTGTATTTAACAAACTAGACCATCTAAGACTTACTCCTGGCTTAGGTATCTTCTCTAATTCCTTTATTATGAGACTTTTTTCTTCCATTAAGCTGCAAAAAACAAACAAACAAAAAACTAAGGTTGACAAAGAACAAAAGAGTAAGCTATTTCTGCAGTAATAACTTTCTATTTTCTCTACTCAGAATGTGCTCGCCATGCTTGTTTGCCAGGCCACCTGGTGTCCATTCTTTATGATGGTTTCAGTGACTCCTGCAGGCCCATTTAGGGTTCCTCCCCATCCTCCCATAACACTGTGGACACACACCCATTAGGGCAGTTATCTCATCACTTTATAACTGCTTGGGAGCACGACCTGCCCCCTAGACTCCGGCTCCTTCCAGGCAGGCTCTGGGCCTTTTCTTCTTTATATTATTTTCAATGAACTAGTGGCTGCCTGGATTA
Organism: Diceros bicornis minor; assembly: GCF_020826845.1. NCBI lineage: Eukaryota > Metazoa > Chordata > Mammalia > Perissodactyla > Rhinocerotidae > Diceros > Diceros bicornis. Next base: position 15,136,380 of record NC_080742.1, on the reverse strand, counting down.
CTGCAACAGCTTCCACTGGGTCCATCAAATCAGCAAATCCCACTAGCCAGTAGATCTGGGAACGTGGAGCTAAAGATGCATGCACACCTGGGTTTATTTTTATAAAATTTTATGTGCAATAGTGTAAACTAAGGTTAGTGTAGTAAGTACACGCCACATGGAATTTAATCTAGGTTAGTTGTCTGGGCCTCAAGCTGAAGCTGAATTTTTTAGAGCTTTGCCTACTTATGCCTTTGCTTTCGGAGCCTGCGTATAAATTGACAGTATTTTACTTCCAAGCTATGGATCCTACACCTCACCTATGCTGCCACCAGGGGGTGGTAGTGTGCTGCCATCTTTTGGTTGTAAAGGCAACTTGAGTGTCTCTGAGTTTCAAAATGGTGACATGAAGCTCTCCCACAAGATAAGACTCAGAGTCTTTTCTTTAAATCAATATAAGATGATATTCTCTTTAAACAAATATAAAATGGCTCATTCTTTAGGACTTTTTAAACTAATTATATTTCTATCATGCAGCTCTCTCTTTTTTATTAAGAAACGCTGATTGACTTTTTTCATTTAGAAGATGTATATTTTTCTATTTATAGAGAAATATATTATTCATAATCCCACCCCATCATACCACAGTTGATCATTTTTATTTTCCCTGTATATTTTAATAAAATTACATTAAATGTGTATATATATGAATCCATTTTTACCCAACATGTAATTAAAGTATTTTCCCAATTGCAAAACAGACTTCATAATTAATAACTTAATAGTTAGTTTCAAAGTTTTCTAGTGGGTGAATGTACCATTTTAACATAATCCTAAATATTATCTGTCATCTACTGAACCTACTATATGCCAGGCACTTTCTAAACACCATTTCTAAATGTTACTACCTTGCTAAGTAGGTCTTATATCTTCATCGCACAAGTGAAGAACCGGAGGAGGTAAGCGCCTTTCCCAAAGTCACACGGTCAAGGCTGAACTGACATTCAAACCCAGCTCTATCTGACTGCAGAGTGCTTTTCAGTATCAAGCTGCCCCTGGAATACACTATTACTTAAATATTCTACTATTTTTTATATTTAGATTGCTTTCAATTTTTCACTTTTCATAAATAATAATGTAACAAACATCTTTATGCAGTATATCTTTTTTCTCCTTTTGGATTCTCATTTTTGTGTGGCATTACTGGGATTAAAAAAAATTTTTTTTTTTGGTCCCATGTTATATAACTCCTAACCTTTCAAAGTGACATTAAAGTTTAAATCTGTCTGACATTTTTGGCTTTCCTGACTAAGGGGTGCCTCAATGTCAAAGCTCCTCAGGATTCATTTTTTTCTGCAGCAAGAGAGTCCTAACTGAAACCATGTCATCAAAGGTTTTCGGTCTTAAGGACTTGTGGGCGAAGAGACAAAGCAGGAAGCTGCATGTATGTGCAAGAGGCATCACTCACCATTAGGAGTAGAACCAGCCCAAATGGGTGAAAGTTGCAAGAGGTAGATTTCTGAACCAATGCAAGCAATAGCTAGTTAAGAGTCAGGCTATCCAAAGCTGGAATGGCTGCTATGGGAGCTGTGAGCTTCTGTCACTGGTGTTTAAGCCCAGATTAAGTATCACTGAGAGGAGACTCAGGTGATTCTAACATGTAGTCAGGGCTGAGAACCACTTTTGGGACCAATACTTCTCAAACTGTGACATGAACCTGATTCACACAGGAAGACAGTAAAAAATTCAAATGTTGCCTTGGGTGGGGAGGCTTAAGAGAAACTGGAATCATTAGTTTTAGGGTTGAATCTGCCTTTTAAACAAGTATTTCATGTGCTTCTCTTTCGCTGTGAGGCCTACACTCTGCAAAACCTGTTCTAAGCTCATTCTGTTCTTTGTTGCTGCAGTGGGAGCAGGAAAGGTTTAAAAAAAGTTTAGAAGGTAAAATCTGTTCCAGCTGTGAGTTTTTCCTTCCTGCTAATTCTGAAGACCTGTATGCTCCTCTGTCATATTCTAACTTTCTGGAATTCCAGATGCATTGCTAAAATAATCCCTCTGTTCCTTTCTTACCAGATCTGTTTCTTGGTTCCAACATTGCTGTTATTTCTGGACTAAGAATGGAAAACAACCACTAAACCCTGGGTGAGCACCAAAAGGGACGGCAGGAAAAAGCTATGGAAGGGTGAATAGTCACCGAGGCCAGGGTCACATCAGGACAGTCCTGCACATGTGCAGCATGAGTGTTCCCACTCTCCACATCCACACCCGTGATGGACAGCGCTGACTGACCGTGGCCTTGTTTCCCCAGCTGACCAAGACTTGTCGGAATGCATCAGATTTAGCATGAAAGACACAATTTATTTGCTGTCCAAATCTTGCAAATTACTAGAAAGCAGAAGCCCAAAAAAGGTAACAAAGTGAAGGCAAGGAAAAGGTTGAAAAGAACATTGGAAAATCTTTTTAGGGAAAGGTTTTAGAAAGATAATGACTTCTACATTCTTTCAAAATAAGTTCTCAATGGTACTTATTTATTACTTCATTATTTACTTATAATGTATTTATTTAACTTATTCAAGTAGGTTACATATTCTTTCCTGAACTACGTATTTACAAGAGGTCATCAATGAATATTAATCCAAGAACCGAAACTATTATAACAGGTTTAATTATTAACCGACCACATAATTATGCTTAATATTAGCATTTATTAAAGAGTTCATATTATATGAAAACATGAGAAAATCAACCAAATTATAGAGTAAAATCCTTTCTCTACACTATTTGAACAATATATTGTTCTTAGTAGTTGCCAGCGATTTAGAAGTTCCTAAAGATGGGTGGAGGAGGGCTGGTTATTTGGGCTTCTGTTATTGAGACTTGAAATAAAATGAGAGTTTGTTGTGCTGATCTGAAAAATATCATGTGTATATTTGGATGAATAGTTTTCTCTCACCGGCTTAGTTTCTTTATTTTTATGTGGGGATGGAATTATCTACTTTGTTCCTGAGGAGGGAGTGTTGAGAATTTGTTTCCGTACCATGTAATACTAAATATGTTAAGCCAATGGAATACATAGCCTATAATTCTTTCCTGGTATTTCTTTTGGTATCACCATTATTTTTATGAAAATAAGTTTGTTAATTCTTGAGCTGCTAATATTTGCAAATGCAAGGGAGTCTGCTCAAGCTAAAGTATTACATGTTATAAATCCAAAAAGAATACACACTAAACATTTCTGCAAATGTGCATTCTGAATGGCCTTGTTCATTGTGGTCACTATGCATGGTACCCTCCCTATCCCAAGTAACTCAGTGAACAATTTGCTTGTCTATACCTAAAAGGCCAGACAGAGTTCTGGTTGGTTTTTTTTTCCTTGGCAGAAATACTTGGAAATTTTAAGCAATTTAAATATCAACTGACTTATGTTCTTCTTACCCTTTCATGGAAATGTCAAGCATTCATATTTTCAATACTAATGAACAACCACCAATTGTTTTAATTTTATTATTTTCTCAACTGAAAGAGTGCTTACAAAGCACAGAAATAGCTAGGCTTTCTTTTTATAGATCTCACTGGTGAGCCTGAAACAAGTTTGGATTGAAAGACAAAAAGGAACTCAAATTTTCCCCAACCCGAATATAATTCTTCCGTTTAAGCTAGCCTTCTTCATTCCCCAGCTGAAAAAATAGGCCCCAAAGAGAAGACTCAAAACCCAGGGCCTGCAAAGTCCACAGAAGGTCGCTCAAGTCATTTGCTTATCTCTTGGCAGAGTTGAATTATATTCGCTTTGTTGGAAATCTACCTACTCTTAAAAATAGCCCGAGAAAGTTCTGCCACCTTAAATGGTAAGAAATTCTAGGAGAGATGGTTTGGCTTTCTCTCCAGTACACAGGCACAGCACACAGCTCACCAAAGCACAAAATCTGGATGGCAATCATTTTGAAATTCAATCTAAATAGTGTGATTTGCTGAACAAACTCTTCCACTGACTTGCTACTCCACTGGAGGAATGTTAGAGGAGATTTTGGAAATAACATTGGCCCTTCTAGCAATACATTTCAGCTTTAGTTCACTGAATGACATCCTCTATATTTGGATAAGTAAATGTATTTTCCAAAAGGCTATAACTGTGTTTCTTGATCCTAAGGAACAGTTTAGTAACAGGAGAATAAAGTTGAAGATGTGGTCCCCATTCCTATATTAGAAGAGTAGAGTGAGCCCGCTGTGACCCTTAGCTCCCTAGGCTTGTTTGGAAAGTGCATGTGGGAACTTGCCATGCAGACTTGTGATCTGGTACTGCAGAAAGGACAAGGGGCCACCGTCAGGGCCAGAGAGGGTGGAAAGGGTGAGGGTGTATGCCAAGACCTTGTTCTGTGGAGTGTGTTCTTTGGCTGCAGCTCTCAATGCTTATGGCTTTCCTGACACATAGGAAACACAGCAGGGATCTCCTTTTCCTGAGAGTGTCTCCCTGAGCTTTTGGCTAGAAGTTGTATAACCGTCCTGTTCAGGGACTGCCCATTCTAGGGAATCAAGGAAAGAACCAGGCTTGTAATCACCTAACATTGCTACCTCATACTCATCGCACCTAAATTCTTTCCTAATTTAGTCGAATTTTTCTAATTTTGTTTATGTGGAAACAGCTTTGCTCATATCTGTCTTCAGAATGCTTGAGAGAATTGTGTACTTACCTATTTAATCTGTACTGATTATGGAACTCTCTTTCCTTCACTGCATTGTGTTCATTTTGATACTTGAGAAGTTGTTCTCTCATTTTGGAGACCTCGGTGGTGAATGCCTCTGGAAAATTATCAGCTTGCTGCAGGTGAAACTGCTGCTGTTGTATTTGCTCGGTGAAACGTTTGGCATCCTGTAGCAGTTGGACCTCTGAATCTTGTGTGCTAGTTCCATGAAAACAGAGATTTGCACAATGAGAAGTGTATACCTGCAATACCCTTAGTAGCTCCTGTGGGGGTCTAGCGAGGAGGAGAAGGAGCATGTCCACATTGCTCCTGGTTCCTTCCATTCTTGGGTTCAATTCAATTCAGTGACATTTTTGTGCCACGTATTGCACTAGGTACTAGAGGAGAACAGAGCTCACAATCTAGCAGAGAGGGACAGACATAAATAGGTAGCTGGAATACCAGGTGACACGTGCTACCACTAGTGTCTAAATCAAGATGGTGGGGATAACAGAGAAAGGAGTAAGTTGGATGGAAACGTGATATTTGCACTTGATTTTGAAGAACAATCATGACTTCCAGGAGTGGGAGGAATAACAAGGAGAAGAGCGGGTCCCCCCCTTCAACTGCCCCAGCAACCCTGGCTCTCTCGGATTCTTGAATTCTCATGACCTGATTGTAGGAAAATATTTTCCTCCTTAGTGAACTAAGAAAAGACAGAAAGTTTCCTAAGGACACTTTACTAGGAAACTAGGAAGAAGAATTTCCTTATAAAATTATGGACATAAATTAATTTACAGTTTTCTGATCCTAATTTCAACGCCTGGCTAGAGCTAGTTCTGAACATCACAGTAGAGGGGATTTCTCCAACCGCAATTGTATTCTACAGCCTTGTCCCTATCTAGGGAGAAGGGTTAAGGATCTGGCTAGAAGCAGATTTGAATGGACGTAGAAATTGGACTTGGTGGAATATCCAGTATCTTCTAGAACTCACTCACCTATGCTGCAAGCTAGCATCAGCTCCAGCCTTACCAGCAGACTTGATTCGTCTTTCTCAAAACCCAACTCCCTCACATTAGCTACTTCTATTCAGAAGCAAGACCCTTGCCATTTCCTGTTTTAAAGCCAGTATTCTCTTTTGGTGCACGCTCCCCACCAAGTTTCCTCACCAGGAGAAATCTTCAGATTTCAGCTCATTTGCAGAGATGCCCAATGACTTGATCAAGCCTGTCTGAACTGAATTTACCAGCGCCACCCATTTTCCCAGGATTTAATATGTCATTTGCTCAATAGCATCTAGGGAAACATTTATTGGGACATAATATGTTCCAGGCACTATGTTAGGTCCCAAATAGCCACAACAGCTACAACGAGACACATATAATTTTCATTAATCAAAGCTGGAGTTATTTCTTATAATTCAATTTCCTTGTATGCTAGTATGCTTTGTAAATCTAAGGTTATCCGATCTCCTTAACACGAGTCTTCAACAATGGAAATGTATGGCATTGGCTTGGGCCTCAGTACCTTATTTCCCCCAGAAAGGAGGTGGTCAAGGTGGTTAGGGTTCCCGCCAGAACACAAATGGTAATTTATAAACCACATGGACTTGAAATATAGTGTTGGCAGAAGAGAATTTAACAACTCTTATAGCATGGTTTCTATGGAAAACTCATTCAGTTTCAGCTCATCATTTCCAGCCTTATCTGCCCGGCTACAGCCCCGGCAGCAACTGTGGAGAGTCTACTTCTTCACGCCTTTCCCACCCACTAGGCAGTAGGAATGGAGAGAGTGGTAGGTATTTGTAATGACAAGAGAGGGAACTAAGGGGTCAAGAGGAGGTAAAATGTGGGTAGCAGAAGGGAAATAATGGTTTTGCAACACAACCTGGAAGTAGGAAGAAATAACACCACAGCTTTGGTCCTGTATTGCTATCTGTCACTGGGGCCCGGGGAACTGAGTTGTGGGTCAGGCAAGGAGGAAGCCAAGTCAGCAGCCCACAAGGCTCTGTGGGGCACTGGAATAGAGTTATCCAGAGAGTGAGAAATGTTGCAATATTTCTTGTATCTGCAAAGAGGCTCAGAGGGATTCCCTGAGAATCGCATAGAGTTTTTTCCCAGTTAAGCAGTGTGAAGTACATTGAAAAACACTACCCCAAACTTTCCATCCACATCCTCCAAGTTCCTGAGTCTTGAGAACTATGTGTACACACTGGCAGGCAGGACCAACTATGGGAAATGGAGTCTCCTTTAGGGGTCAGGGTGAGGATTTAGCTTGGGGCTGGGGAGGAAGAGGAGGAGCCAAAGCTGAGGGCTCTGGAGGGTGGTTAGGAGCCTGAATGGAACTGAGTAAGTACGGGGTAGGGTGGAAGTGAAGGGTGCATAGTGATGCAGCTCTGCTCTTCTCCTAGTCATTCCCTCTTCCCTCATGTTCCCATCCTCAAAGTAGCCAAATGACTCTGGGCAACATAAGAAGTAGGGGTAATGGTTGGAGACTGGGGGAGAGGATGGCTGGGATTAGGATCTATTGCTGTCTCTCCTTGGCTTTTGACGAAGACACCATGCAAGGCTATGAGGCAGGAGGTGGGCAAAAGAAAGAGGCTTGGGAGTAGTAAGGAGAAGGAGCAGAGCATGATTTCCTCTTCTTTCTTCACTCTCTTTCCCCCTTGATTCCTGATGGCTCATAGCAGGTGCTTAGGAAACCTTATTGAATTATTCCGTGAAAGCCTATTCTTCTGACGTACTTCTGACTGGGTGGAACTGGGCTAAGGTGAGTAGCCTGAGGTAGGAGGAAGAGGTGAGAAGGAAAGACAGAAGTCTCAGCAGATGTAGGCTGGGGTTGTCATAGAACCTATACCTCTGAGTGATGAAGAGAGTTGGGGAGGAGAGAGTCTCACAGGTGTGTCCTGTAGTAGATAATGTCAGCATCCCACCAAAACCCCCTTGGCCCACTCTGGGAGTCACCTCTAGCTTTGGTGGACAGTTACTACACATACCAACAGCACCTGTGTGCCTCTGCCTGAGGGCTTTCTCTGGCCATAGGAGCTGGCTTGGCTTCTCCAAGGGTAAGCTAAAAGTGCCAGGAGATCACCCCGCTAGGAGCAATCCTTAATCAGCGAGGGATGGAAATTGGTGGACAAATATCCCAGTTTCCTCACTCTTCAGTGCGGAGTTCTGCGGGTGTTCTACATAGTCACTCAGAGGGTCCTCAGGGAGACTGAGCCCCAGCTGCCCACAGTGTTGACTCGCAGATTAACACATCCACCCCGGTTTCCTCGCTTCCCAGTCTCACTTCCCCTCTCTCTCACGATAATTTCTGGTCCCAACTTCTCAAACTACTTGAACTCAAATCCTTGCCTCAGAGTCTGCTGTTGGGAGAATGCAAAATAAGACAGGTCTTTACTTCTTAAAGCAAGAAATATAAATATGACAAAAGATGTCTCCACATTGGTAAATAGCGTACCTCATCACGGTATCATGCAGCAAGGTATACTTGGCTTTTAACTCTGCCATTCTGGTTGCAGGAAGTTTTCCCATAGCATGTAACTAGCAAAGAGAACACAAGATCACTATTAGCAATCACCTTTTTTACGCTTTAAGCAGGAGATAAAATGGATATATGGATGCCTTAAAAAATCTTTCAGTTAATCATTGGAGAGGAAACATATAAGGCAATGTGGTACATTAGAAAGATGCTGGGTGTTTGGAGAAAGTAGTTGGAGTTCTCTTCTTTTTATTTTTTTATTTTTCCCCAAAGCCCCAGTAGATAGTTGTATGTCATAGTTGCACATCTTTCTAGTTGCTGTATGTGGGACGCAGCCTCAGCATGGCCGGAGAAGCTGCGCGTTGGTGCACGCCCGGGATCAGAACCCAGGCCTCCAGTAGTGGAGCGTACGCACTTAACCGCTAAGCCACGGGGCCGGCCCTGGAGTTCTCTTCTGCCTCCAGTAAGCTCTGTGTTCTTGGGCAAGTCTTTTCACCTCCCTAGAATGTGATTTATTCAGCTGTAAGTTGAGGGAAATTTAACTAAATTCTTCAAATTCTAAAAAACGTATATCTAAATATGGGTCTAAGTTGGACCCAGAAGACCTAGATGTATTTCTCCTACTGATGATTACCCTGAAAATCCCAAGACCGGCTCCTTGGGCTCAGACAATCCAAATAGTGTAGATTGCTAGGATGGTTATTTGTAATTTGAGAGAACTAATAATTATTGAGCATCTATTATGAGCAAGTGCTGTATATCAGTTATTTCATTCTCAAAAATGTTTTGTGAAGTAGGGATTATTATCTCCATTTTAAACTAAAGAAGTAATTTGTTCAAAGTTCCAAAGCTAGTTAAAGACAGAGTCAGGATTTAAACCCAAGTGGTCCAGCTCCAAAAATCCATGATCACTGCCCTGCCAAAAATCCATGATCACTACCACAAAGCCTCTGCCTCTACTATCAAAGAAGCATGAAGAGCTCATCTAGTACATAAACAGATATTATTTATTCCTCTCATTTCTGATAAACGACTTTGATTTACTCTCTGAGCTACATGGTAAGTGGTTAAGAGACATCATAACACAACATCAAACACTAAACCATAATGCAATGAGCATTTGTATTAGGTTTGACTTTAACTGAACTGGTAGTGACACAGGATCAAGAAATAAAACTAAAGAAGAGTTTGTGTTTTTCAATGCCCTGTTGCTCTTACCTCCAAAATATTTGTTGAATCCTCTCCCTTCCCTGATTCCACTAGTCCAAGTCATATCATCTCTCGGGTGGACTACCACAAAACCTCCAACTGTCCCCCTCTCCACCTCTGTTTCCACTTGGGGCCCCCGTTCATCTGCTATCCATGGAGATCTTTTTATGCTGTGATGCTGGATGCTCGAAACTCTTTAAGTGGAATAGAATTCAAGACCCCAGGTATGACCCCTGAGGTCCTGTAGGGCCCTGCTGCTCCCAACCTCCTTTCACAACACCCCCTTCAAGCTCAGAGTGCTCCAGGCACACTGGCTGCCTTTTAGTCTCGTAAATGCACGAATCCGTCCTCCCCCAGGGCCTCTGCATTGGCCTGTCCTCACTTTCCCCCACCTCACTCTAACTCTTTCTTCATCCCTTAGCTTAAATATTAATCCATAAGAAGACTGTCTCTGACTTCTAAATCTAAGATAGATACATATATACCACTCAAGTACAGAATTCTGTACTTTATAACATATATTATAATCTGTGGTAATAAATTTATTTATGTGATTTTAAAAAGTGTTACTCCTCGACTAGTACACAAGCACCTTGAGGAAGGGCCTTCGTTACCTTGTTCTTCACTGTATCCTTAGCCACTAGAGCCCCAGGTACCGTGTAGGTGCTTGGCAGATATTTGCTGAGTGAGCAAATGAATGAATGTAATGGACAAAATGCAAAGGTCCAAGTCTACACAGTGGGGTTTCATGGTCTCTCTACTCAATCAGGGTAGAAAAACATTGTTAAATGCACTATGAAACCATGTCTTCTTTGTGGAAGTGTTTGGGATCTTTCACGAGGGCACTACAAGGTGATGTCAGGCCTGGGTTCTAATCCCCACAACAATCATTTTTTATATAGGGGTGAAATATGGTGAACAGGATTTTTAAGACCTTTGAGGATGCTCCACTTCTCACTATATCAAATATCTTAAAATGTATTCATATGCCAACTTAAATATAATTTATGTGTAACTTTTTAAGCGTTGAGTTGCTCTTGGTAGGTTGACCTAATGTTACCTTTTACAGATATTTAATTAAACACATTTATTTTTGTTCTACGGCTTCCTTTCTGTATTTTTTGTGGGTGTGTGTGTGAGGAAGATTAGCGCTGAGCTAACATCTGATGCCAATCCTCCTCTTTTTGCTGAGGAAGATTGGCCCTGGGCTAACATCCGTACCCATCTTCCTCTACTTTACATGGGATGCCGCCACAACATGCCCTGACAAGCTGTGCATCAGTGCGCGCCTGGGATCCGAACCTGCGAACCCTGGGCCGCTGAAGTGGAGCGCACGCACTTACCCGCTACGCCACCGGGCTGGCCCTTTCTTTCTATATTTTTGAGCCAAGATATAATTTATTTCAAGTCTCAGATATTTTCATTTGTTCCTGAAAAGGGTGTAGGCCATAGGCACTGTGCCTTTAAAGTCTAATACGTTAAAAAAGAAAAAGCTTTGCATACAGACACTCTTAAAGGAGAAAAGTTAGTGGGAAAAGGTAAGTGTGTGAGTGGGTGTTTGCATACGTATGTGTGTACTATGAAAGCCATGTGAGGGCCAGCCTAGTAACTAGCCAACCAGCTAGCTACTAGAGGTAAGCCTTTGGGTAAGGAAATTATGGTGTCATATGTGTAAAAACACACGCAGTATTTAGTTTTGTTTTCAAGCTGAAAAGACCGTTACCTCCACACACTGCCCTGTGTGATGGAGACAGAAGTGAATGTGACATCGGCTCTGCCAAAGTAGCTCACAGTTTGAGGAGACAGACACAAAGGAAATTACAGAATACTTAAATGACACTCAGTAGGTTTATTGTTAATAATTGAATTTGATACTTTCCAATTATTTTCTTTATATTGTAAGCTAAAGCAAATAAGTAAAATGATAAATTATAGACCACTTCCACGGGGTGGAACTTCCAGAATGGTGGCCTGAAGAGCTTGATGAATTCTCTCCCTCTAAGAAACATTGATTTAACCAGTCAAAATTATCTAGGACAACCATTTCAAGTCTCTGGAAATCGACCGCAGGGCATACAAGAAATTGAGAAGCATTTATTCAACAAAATCTACTGAAACTCATTAAGAACAGTGGGAAACTGTGGCATTTGAGCCATGAGCTGCATCCATCACCCCTGGCTCCCTGTTGCAGAAGAACTATTCCGGGCAGGCTTGGCAGCTAGTGAAGAGCCCACCTCCTCCACCGTCCTATTGCTGAAGATCTATTCAGGTGGGTGGGGCAGCCCCAGAAAACTGCTGTACTCATCGGTCCCACCCTCCAGCTCTGTACTGTGAAAGAGCATTACGGGGTGGGCTGCTGCAGCTGTTCAGTAGTACTGATCCCCACTCCCCAAGCTCCCCCTTTATAGGGAGACTGGGCTGGGCAACCAAACAAGATCAGAGTCAGTTATCCCCCAAGCTCCTGCTGATCAAGGTGGGACTGAGTAAGTAAGCTGCAGCCCTGCCTGAGAATGCTCACTTCACTTGGACCAGAATGTAGAATATCCATGCCCCAGAGCATTGTCAAAAACAATAGATATCACAAGGGTTAACAAAGGTTAGTAAACAATAGATATCACAAGGGTTAGTAAAAGGCAGTTAATAGCTTAATGATACCAGTAGAGGCAGACAAGCAGAAGTTTAACAGAGGAATTGGGGCCAGAGACAGCCAAAGAGGGCCCTGCTAAAATCACACTCACTACTGGTGGTCCAGAAGGTTGTGGAAAAGCCCAAGGCTGTGACCACTCAGGAGTGACCAGAGAGGGTACTTCCAAGTTATCAGTCCCTGAGCTAAAGGCAGGGCAGATATGTAAACTCCCTGAACTTTGAAAGTGGCCCCAAGCCACATACAGACTCAATGGAAAAGGATGAAAACTTTACTGGCTCAGGAGGCTTAAACAAAATCTCTGACCAATCAATGGCTGACCAAGCTATGTTGACCCAGGGGCAACCTCCAGGAGGCCAACCTTAAAAATAAAAACAAGGAAAGAGTATCTACACAGAGACATCAGAGGCTGCACACTGTGGGGGAAACACACTTCACAGAATTAGTCACTAAACAAATAAATGTATGAACAACAATAACAAAAAGAAAACAGTAAGAGAGAATCCTAGAGAGGATCAGAATCCAGAGTTGCTATAATATATGACCTAAAATGTCCAATTTTCAACAAAAAATCATGAGAAATGCAAAGAAATAGGGCAAAAAAAAATGCAGATACTGCTTTAGGGGTGCAGATGTTGAACTTAACAAAGGCTTCAAAGCAGGTATTATAAATATGTTCAAAGAATGAAAGGAAACCATATTTAAAGAATTAAAGGAGAGTATGGCGACAATTCATCAAATAGAGAATATCAATAAGGTATGGATCTAGAAGGATAAGAAATAAGATGTTAAAATGATGCTCGTTGGGTGGTGAGAATATATGGCTTTTATATTTTTATTTTTGCTTATCCATATTTTCTAATTTTCTCCAACATATATGTACTGCTTTTCATAATAAAGGGCTATGAAAATAGGCTTGAAAACTCGCTGTAAACAGTGGGGATTCAGAGCAGAATTTCAAACTGGAGATTACTGTGATCAGATGATAGCAGCAGATACAGCCAGATTCTAGCTCAGACTTCACACAAATTCAGCTGTATTTTCCCTAAGTTGAGTCTCATCTGAAACAGCAGTAGTTTGAAGCCTGAAGGCAGGGGCCAAGGATGTGTGTCGGCAGGTTTTATGAACACAGTCCAGCAGGAAGGCTGGAGAGGTCTCCTTTCCTGTTTGCTGTTTCCATCACTCCACTAGCCACATTGCCTTTGATGCCTAAGAACCTGTGAAGAAAGCTGACAGGGCAAAACATCTGATGTGTCTTTGTAGTTTCTACATAAATAGGTTAAGTCATAGATGTTCAGAAAGAGGATTGATAAGCTATCTTTTATTTGGTCTACTCTACTTAAAACAAATCTCTCTTAAGAAAAAGACCAAACTATGAAGAATGGATTTTAGCCTCCTTAAAAATAAAAATCATAATCTAGATGTTAATAGTTATCAAAAAGTGACTTTTCTGCAAAATTGTAAACAGTCTTTTTAAGCAGGTCTATCTCTGGTTAGAAACTTCACACTCAATCCTAGCAGATGAAATGCTTCACTCATAAATATAAACATGGAAAAAAATAGTTGCATTTTCATACTGCATGCTACAAATAGGTACAGAAATCAAGTTTGTCATGTTTTAAAAATGCAGAATCTAAGACATAGAGCATAAAGCCCAATCTTAAGTTGTCAAAGGGTATAGACAATGAAAGGTTAGATATTATGTCATAAGTTCATAAATATGGTTTCACAATAGATACTTGTGTTACTGAATTGCCTTGCTGGTAACTGAGACTGGAAGGAAACATTTACTCTAGAGTTAAAAGTTTAACAAGAGTTCATAATTCATGGAAGACACGTAATAATATGGAAAAAATTTCAAAAATTGAAATTTTAGGACATTCCAAGGAAAGTAATAGCTCAGTAAGAGCTTTTACCAAGTGAGCTTATCTGGAAGGGGGTCAGCATGGGGAAACAATTAGGTGTTTGTGTGGGTGTCTGCAGGGCAACCAAGGTGGCCATGATTATTAACCTCCTTTATTCTTGTTGCTTCCTTGACATTACCTACTGGCTTGGTCTCATCCTGAGAAATAATTGCCATGCTTTGGGAGATAGCACAACTTGAAAGCATACATCTTTACCATCCGCATCTCCCTCTCACTCTCTCCCTCACTGCTAGAATAAACAACATAGCTATTTGCAGTAGTTTCCAAATGCAGTTGAGCTCTCCACAATGATTCATCACTCCTTTTGTTTGACCTTCCCCCTTGGCTGTTACGTCAAGCTTTAGCTTTCCCATACACCTAACTCATTCACCAAACAATATTAGGCCACCTAAACCCATCCCCCATATCAACGGATCCATTTATCTAAGCCACACCCACCCTTAACTTCTTTCCCCAAATCTCAAAAATGAAGTCTTCCTTTCCTCCTGATTAAGGCCAACCCATCCACCTGTGCTCTCAAACATATACCCTCCTACCTCTTCCTAGGCATTACATCATCACTTAAATCTTCTCACCTTTATAATCTCTACTTCTCCCTCTTTGCTGGCTCAGCGTATAGTAGTCAAGTACATCACAAGTGGACTTTGGTTTGAATTCTAGCTCTGCTACTTTTTAACTACGTGACTTGGAGTAATATTTAATCAATCTGTGCCTCAGTTTCTTCACTTGTAAAAGAAAGATGAAAATTGCTCCCATTTCATAAGACTGTAGTGAAGACGAAATCAATACCTGTAAGGTATTTAGTATAGTATCTAGTACACAAATAAGGGCTTAATCAACGTCAGTTATTTTATTATTATTATCATTAACTTTCCTCAACCTCTAAATTTGCTCAAGTTTTTCCCATTTAAAAAACAAACGAGGGGCCGGCCCTGTGGCGCAGCTGTTAAGTGCACATGCTCCACTTCAGCGGCCTGGGGTTGGTGGGTTCAGATCCTGGACATGCACCAATGCACCACTTATCAAGCCATGCTGTGGCAGCGTCCCATATAAAGTAGAGGAAGATGGGCATGGATGTTAGCCCAGAGCCAGTCTTCCTCAGCAAAAAAAGAAGAGGATTGGCATCGGATGTTAGCTCAGGGCTGATCTTCCTCACACATAAAACAAAAAACAAAAAACAAAAATCCACCTTGGATGTTATGCTCCCATCTAATTATCCCTTTCTTTTCTCTCCTTCACTTTCATTTCAGTTTTTCTCAAAAGAGTAATCTCTGCTTTTTATCTCCAGTTTCTTACCTTCCAGTCACTCACCATCTATAGTGACCAGACTGCCCATACATCACCAAATTGGTACACTGACCAGTGACTTCCTCATTTCTCTGGCTGATTTTGATATTTTTCTCTTAATCACTGTTTTTCAGTAATTTGTTTACGATATGTCTTGTTATGGTTTTCTTTGGCTTGAGATTTGTTCAGCTTTGGATCTGTGGGTTTGTAGTTTTCAGTAAATTTGGAAAAATTTCAGGTATTATTTCTTCAAATATTCTTCTGTACCCCTCTCCTCTCCTTCTGTGACTCTACTTACTCAGATGTTTGACCACTTGATGTCCACAGATTACTGATATTCTGTTCATTTTTATCTTCCAGTCTTTTTTCTTTGTTTTGTGTTGGATAGTGTCTATTGTTATATCTTAAAGCTCACTAATCTCTTTTTTTCTTTAATGTCTAATCTGCTGTTAATGCCATCCAATGAACTTTTCCTCTTGGATGCCATATTTTTCATCTTTAGAAGTTTAATTTGGGTTTTTTCATAACTTCTTCTTCTTTCCTCCACCTTTTTTTCCAATATTCAAAATATGTATATAATAGCTGTCCTAATGTCCTTGTCTACTAATTTTATTTCTGTGTCTATTCCATTGATTGACTTTTCTCCTCATTGTAGGCCATATTTTCCTGCTTCTTTGCCTGCTTAGTAATTTTTGACTGGATGCCAGACATTGTGAATTTTACACTGTTGGGAGATGGATTTTTTTGGTATTCTTTTAAAATTTTTTGGGCTTCGTGAGTCATAGCTAAGTTTCTTGGAAATAGTTTGGTCCTTCGAGGCTTGCCTTTAACCTTTGTTAAGGAAGTCCAGATAATCTTTTGTCTAAGGCTAATTTAGCCCCACAACTGAGTCAATATCCTCCTACTCAGTGCCCATGTGTTAGGAGGTCTTTCTATTCTGGTGGATGGAAACATCAACTATTTTTGGCTCTGTGTGAGCTCCAGGTACTGTTCCACCCCCTCCTTTCTGGGAGTTCTTTCCCCAGCCTCACCAGTATCCTCACATGTGTGCACTGATCAGTACTCCTTTGCAGATCTCTCTCTCTTTCTGTGAAACTCTCTCCTCCCTTCACCTATGTATTTTAGCCAACTTGGCCTCTCTGAACCCCAAACTCTGTCTCCTCAAATCAGCAAGACCACCTGGCTCTGTTTGGGTTCCCCTCATTATGCCGTCACTTGGAAACACTCTCTAAATAGTCAGTTGGGGCTGCTATAGGCCTTGCTTCATTTATTTCCCTACTCCTAGGGATCACTGTCCTGTGTTGTCTGTCGTCCAAAGTTCGAAAACCATTGTTTCACATAACTTGATCAGTTTTTTAGTTGTTTCAGATAGGAGGGTAAATCTGGTTCCTATTACTTCATCTTGGCAGGAAGTAGAGCCCCAATGACTTCTTAATTATTAAATTCAAATGACATTTTTGTCCTTGTCTTACTTGATAATTTTATGATGTTTATCACCATTGATTTATTACAGTTCATCATTCCTGGAACTCTCTTCTCCTCTGGTTCCTGTGACATATGGTCTCATGGTTCTCTCCTTACTCTTCTTGTTGTCTTCTCTGGTCCTCCTTTTAAAAGTTGGTGTTGCCCAGGATTTGGTCCTTATCCTTTTTCTCTTTTTAAAGTGCTCACTTTCCATAGGGTCTCTTGCTTACTATCATATTCTGAACTACCACCCCCATGCTGATGACTCCCAAACAGAGGGTCTGCAGGCTATCTGTTATGAGACAAAGTAAAACTTCATTAGGGTAAGGGACATTTAAGACTATGGGAATTATGGTTATAGAATAATAAACATTTTCTTTGCCTAACACCTGGAACACATGAAATTGTTTACTTAAACAATACAATATCAATGTTCAGTTATTGTGACCATTTTTTAGAGAGAAATTTGGTATTATGGGGCATTTCATTCATAGATTCTCTTGAAATAGATATTGTCAGTTTCATAGAATAAACAGAATCTGTAATGTGTCATGCACAAGTCCTCATCAATTCTTATAGAGAAAGAGGCAATAGCCAACTAACCACTTTCCCTGACTTCAAGTCTTGTCCCCCTTAATCTGTCCTTCATGCTGCCAGCACAGTGCTCTATCCAAAACACAATTTTCACCTTGCTTTAAACCTTTCAAAAGATCCCATCACCTTCAGGATTAAGTCTAGGACCCTTAACATGGTATATAAGGGTCTTCATTGTCTGGCAGCTGCTGTCCTCTCCTCCCTTTCTTTCTTTTTTTTTTTTTTTTATAATTTTATTTATTTATTTTTCCCCCAAAGCCCCAGTAGATAGTTGTATGTCATAGCTGCACATCCTTCTAGTTGCTGTATGTGGGACGCGGCCTCAGCATGGCTGGAGAAGCGGTGCGTCGGTGCGCGCCCGGGATCTGAACCCGGGCTGCCAGTAGCAAAGCGCGCACACTTAACTGCTAAGCCACGGGGCCGGCCCCTCTCCTCCCTTTCTAAACCTCCCATGATCATTTCAGTTCTATAATATCTCCTGTGGTAGACAGAATGATGTCCCTCTTTCCCCACCTAAGATGGCTACATACTATAATCCTGGTAATCTGTGGATATGCTACCGTACATGGCAAAAGGGACTTTGCAGATGTGATTAAGAGTATAGATCTTGAGATGGGGAGATTACTGTGGATTATCTGCCCAATCTAATCACATGAGTCCTTAAAAGCAGAGAATCTTTCCTGGCTGAGTTAGTGAGATGATATCGAAGAAGGAGGAAAGATTGGAAGTGTGAGAAGGACTTGACCTATCACAGGAAGGGGGTCATAAAACAAGGAATGTGGGTAGCCTCTAGAAGCTGGAAGAGGCAAGGAACCAGACACTCCCCTAGAGCCTCCAGAAAAGAATGCAGTCCTGCCTACACCTGGGTTTTAGCCCATTGAGACCATGTTGGACTTCTGACTATACCAAATTATAAGATAATAAATTTGTGTTGTTTAAGCCACTAATTTTGCGTTAATTTGTTATCAGAGCAATAGAAAACTAATACAGTTCCCAAACCATATTATATCTTTGCATGTTATATTCCCCTCTCTGCCATTTCTTTTCTCTTGTCCACTTGGAGAACTCTTAATTTTCCTTTAACACATCTCAGTGGTCACCACATGTGGATCTTTCAAGGGACACCTCCAGGCAGAATTACTTCTTTCTCTCTACTGCTTCTGTATTTTTAAAGATTTTATTTACTTTTTTTCTCCCCCCAAAGCCCCAGTAGATAGTTGTATGTCATAGCCGCACATCCCTCCAGTTGCCGTATGTGGGACGCGGCCTCAGCATGGCCGGAAAAGCGGTGCGTCAGTGCGTGCCCGGGATCCGAACCCCGGGCCGCCAGCAGCGGAGCGCGCGCACCCAACCGCTAAGCCACGGGGCCGGCCCTGCTTCTGTATTTTTAGATGCAGCTATTATTGTACACTATTATCAACATATGTTTAAACATGTCTCTACCATTGGCCTGTGCACTCGTTGATGACAGGAACCCTACTGTATTCATCTTTGAGCCCCAGCACATAGCTCGGTAAGTGCTTGATGTTTATTAAACTGTTGTTGATTTAAGTTTATCTTAAAACCAATGATGTAGTTGGAAGAACTCTCGTTCATTTATTCACTTCCATTCCAATTTACCTGTCAGAGAAGGCAGGTGTCAATAGAGGAATAGAGCATGGTAACTCGGCCTGAACATAGACTTGAAAGAGCAGAGAATGTGCCACACCCACAGCTTCTCTTCTCCCTTCTGTGGGGTTGGCAAGGCTCACAGGATGAGCAGAGAGATCTGGGACTGTTCTCTCACAGCTGTTTGTTCCTCCTTTGGTGGCCCACCACAGGAATGTGAGGGGGAGGCCACAAGCAGCAAACAGGGCCTCCCAAGAGTTAGGGTATCAAATGCAATGGACACTGTGAATGAGTAATGCAGGTGCTTAGCTGTATGTTTGACTGCAAAGTTAAGTTACAATAATTTTAAGATAACATGTACAGCCAAATGAATAAAAAGCATGCCTAAGCACACACATGCTAACGAGTGGCATTCCTTTCAAAAACTCAGATTTGTCCCAGGGAAACTTCAATTGCTTGGAACTTTAATAATCATTTAACTCATGTTTACAATTATTTCTCCCCTACATCCAAAGATCCTAGGGAGAAATGGCAGGAGGTTGGAGTGGTTTTGAGCCTGGGAGGCAGAAAATGAGCCAGATAGAAACTCAGATGCCTCTTTAAGAACTTCAAAGGGTGAACTAGTGGTTAAGAGCAAAGAACCTAACTGGGTCAAAGCCATGAGGGGCATTCACATAACGGTCAGAACATGATCAGAGTCAGGAAACAGAGCCAGATTAAAATCAGTGAACGACTAAAGTCACAAAACAGGAACCAGAAGAGTAGGGGTTGGGGGCAGGAGTGGCATGGGACCCAGAAAGAATTCTGTTGCAACCTGACTCTGACAATCAGTTTTCAGTCCTTCACATGCAGAGATCCCACCTCTCGTGCACCTTTAAAGGCCTTGAGGGGTGTAGGCTGTAAGAAACCTGAAACTGAGCTTGGGCCCTTGGAGACCAGAGCATCTCCCACACAGGGTTACAAACGTATGAAGAACATGTCCACAGCTGGTCAATTGCTCATCTCATCTTGTAGATCACAGACCAAAGCTGCTGCCCTGACCCTGTCCTAATGGGCTGTCATTGTAAATGTGGGCGAGCCCAGAGAGCTGTGGGCTGGATCTCTGGACCTGGCTGCTTTCTATGCTCCTGAGTAGCTGTGGGCGCCCACCTTTCAGGTCTTCTCTTGTGTGCTGACAGCATCTCGCTCTCAGCTGGCTGTCAGCCAGTGTCCCCCAGCTCTGGACTGTGAGGTTTCAGGTAAGGGACACAGCCGTTTCCCACAACAAAGAAACTTGGGACCTCAGGTGCCTACCTTCATGTTTTGAAGATGCTTCTGCCCACAGTGCTCTTTCCAGTAGTCATAAACAACAATTTCTTTAGCATAGAGGCATCCAGCCAGCCATGGGCACCAGCAGTGTGTGTGAGGCAGCAGTGCCCTCCACTTCCCCTTCTAGCAGGCAGATTGTGATGGACAATGAAGCCTTTCACTGCTAATCACAGAAGTGTTCTTTAAAAACAGAACAAAACCTCAACTTTGCAGTTTAACTTCCCCACTGATACCATAAAATGGAAACTTGGGAACAGAATATGGGGATGTTTGAGTTCCACTCTTGCTAATTCACTGGTAAGGGAGCTTTTAAATCCTGGCAGCATATCTAGATGAGCAATTTAATTTTTGTTAAATTTGTTCCTTAGTATTTTATTCGTTTTGATTCTATCATAAATGGAATTGTTTTTGCAATTTCGTTTTCAGATTGTTTATTGCTAGTGTATAGGAGCCATTCAATTTTGTTCACTTAAATTTTTATTAACCATGGAAATAGAGGCCAATCTTTATAACCCTGGTGTAAGCCTTCCTATGTGTCCTACAAACGTTTCAGTTAGGGCAGAATATCTTGACTCTCTTGTTCACTTGATGTACCCTGAACATCTAGAACACTGCCTGACACTAAGGTACTCGAAAATATTTAATGAGTGAGGCCACTATATCTCACACATTCCTCAATTAGAGCACTTATCTCTTTGTGTTGAAATCATGCTCATGTGTCTGTCTACCAGATGGGAAGCTCTCTGAAGACAGGGATCATTCTAGCGTCCCAAGAACCTTGCATAATGCATGGCACACAGCAGGTGCTCAGCACATGTCTGGAGAATCTATGAGTATCTTGCAGAGTGGGGGTGTGGTATGAAGGGTTGAGCATATCACAGAAGGAAATCTCAATGTATGGCTTTCCCTCTCCACATACACGTGTGAACTGGGCCAAAATGATCATCAAGGACATCACCAAAAGAACATAAAGAAGTCAGTCTAGAAGGGGCACCAGCGGCCTGAAGGGTATGTGTGTGTATGTGCATGTGTGCACGTGTGTATAAAGGTAAGAGGACATAAACTTGATATTGATTGTGGAGATTTATGGATGGTTGATTGCATGTGGGATACACACTGCCTATACAGGTTGGAATGGAATATTAAAAGCTTTTGAAGAGACAACTTGTCAAACATTTTCTCCTGACAACTTGCCACCCAGGGAAAGTCCTCAACTCAACGTGATCTACCTCCGAGGACACATAACTCAGCTCATAGTTACTCAACATAAATAACTACAGTAGATGGGCAGGCCAAATTTAGGTAGAGAGATTCAAATCCATGAATAAAGTGGAAAATACAATACCTGAATATTTGAATCCTAACAAAAACTCCTTAGAGGGCAAGATAATAGAATTTTTTGAATAACTAAATGGCTATTATAAAGTGCTACATTTATTTATTTATTTTTTTTTTTTTTCATTTTCAATTAATATTTATTAAGAATCAGATGTAAAAAGCAACCAACTCCCACCAATAGCTAAAATGAAAAAGATTCACAACATTAAAAGTTGGCGAGGATGTGAAACAACCAGAATTCTTCCGTATTGTGGGTAGGGATGTAAAATGGTGCAAACACTCTGGAAAACTGTCTGGAGGTTTCTTAAAGAGCTACACATTCACCTACCTCAGTGATTCTCAAAATGACAATAATGCTGAGGTTGAGAAACCCTAATCTACTGCATGACCCTGCCATTCCATGCCTAGGTATTTACCCAGTAAAGAAAATACATGCTCACAAAAATGTCCTGCACTAGAATGTTCGTAGCAGGTTTATTCACAATAGACCCAAACCTGAAACAGAACTCAGATGTCTGTCAGCAGGAGAATACATAACTAAATTGTGGTCTATCCATACAATGGCATACTTATAAAGTGCTACATTTAAACCTAAAGTTAGATCCTCAGAACCTTTTCGTTTATGTACTAATGTGAACCAATTAGTCACCTTATAAATTTCTTGAAATACTGTAATTGAAAGGGAACAGATGAATAGTTATTACCCATGGCAATTATATAACAGATTATCCTGGAATTTCATCAGAAAAGGATGGAATATTCAGAAAATAACACACTTTTCCAAGAAATCTGTTTTTTTTTGATATTCAAAATGTATCGGAAAAAGCAGAGAAAACCATATAATATCACCAAGTATAATTTTAACATTTTTCACTTGATACCAACTTTGATACCCAAAGATTTTAACTTTTTTCACTTGATACCAACCTTCATACCCAAAGAAAAGTAAAAAGAAATGAAAAAAAAGTTTAAAAAATAGATTCTAACAGACATTTCACCAAACACAGCTGTTTCAAGTTCACTAAGGCAACTATTACAAAATATTTTAATGTGCTTTCTCGCAAACGTAAATAGCCTAATTTCATGGAAATGCCACATTTCCAGTTATTCCTGATAGGTTGTAACAGTTTAAGAATATGTAACCATTTCTACAGATTTATATATCAAGAAAAGAAGGTAAGATACTACCTAAATCTCTTTAAATATGGAAAATGGACCTTAACCCATGTCATAACAGTATACTTCATACTGGAGATTGCAAACTAGCAGCCAATAAATATACTCTGCAGATGTTTTTAGTATGCACAATTTTTTTTAATTAGAAAATTAGCTGGCAACATTTAAAAATTGGTGGATTTTGGGTCGGCCTGGTGGTGTCGTGGTTAAGTTTGCATGCTCTGCTTTGGCGGCCTGGGGTTTGTGGGCTCGGATCTCGGGCGCAGACCTATGCACTGCTTTATCAAGCCATGCTGTGGCAGGCATCCCACATATAAAGTAGAGGAGGAAGGGCATGGGTATTAGCTCAGAGCCAATCTTCCTCAGCAAAAAGAGGAGGATTAGCAACGGATGTTAGCTGAGGGCTAATCTTCCTCACCAAAAAAAAAAAAAATGGTAGATTTTGCCGTAAAAAACTGAATTTTCAGTTTCTCTTAAAAAATTATTAGATTTGATGACACTGTCTTCATTTTCCAGC
Organism: Diceros bicornis minor; assembly: GCF_020826845.1. Lineage (NCBI taxonomy): Eukaryota > Metazoa > Chordata > Mammalia > Perissodactyla > Rhinocerotidae > Diceros > Diceros bicornis. The sequence goes on along the minus strand of NC_080742.1, from coordinate 15,113,169 downwards.
ATTAACATAATTGGCATTTAGCATAGACTGACTCTCAGAAGTACTAAAAGAGGCTGCCCCATCCATTCAATGTATGCACAATGTGCCTAGGCTGCTTCACTCACTTATGTTCCTTTTATAAACTTTGTAGGCATTTAAGATTGAGACCCTGCCTTGTACTTATTATGTATAATAAATATACATTTAAAGGTAGAAAATATTCAATTGATTGAGACAATGGCTCATTTATAAAACTCTTGCACAAACTTTTTGGAATGTCAGATTCCTTGGGGTTGTGTCTGTCTCTCTTGCCTATCTCTGTACCTACCTGAGCATAAGGGTATATGACTGTATCATCTGAGATTCAGAATTTAAAGCTCTAAAATTTCTGAGATTTTTCTTACTGTTTTGTCATTCTAGCTTCTGATAATTTTATGAAAAAATTAAACATGAGTCTGATACTTTTTTGGCTAATTTAAATATTGAAAAATTATTTAAATTGAAATATTTTATTATTGAAAATGTATTTTCAATTCAATAAAACATACATCAAGGAAAAAAATAAGCTAAAAAGATTATGAAGACACTATGAAAAAATGTGTCAGTCAGCTAAATTTTGTCGGGGCTTAAAAACAGGAAACATTCAGTTAACATAAAGGACTTTTCCTTATCTACAAACATTTATCCTTGCAGCTAGTGATTCCTTCAGCTCTGTAATTTATGCACTTTGACAAAAAAGCAAATTGTAACTTGTAAGGGAAGTGCCAACAAATTCTGAACAACTTACCCCAGCAGTTATCTTTTCAGTAAAGGTTTGAGCCAAATAGGAAGTGAACATCCAGTAATGTAGTCAAATGAGAAAATTATTTACAGGAAGTCAAGCATCAGCATACTAGGAATTCTAAGAGGGGAGTAATTGGGACAAAAATAACTTATTTGGAAATAGCATAATTTATGACTTCTGGTAAGATGGAAGACTGGAAGTTCCATTAAGGTAGGGACTCATGTCCATCTTTCTCATCACTATATCCCCAAGGTCTAGCCAATGTGGAACTCACAAATACTTGTTGAGTAAGTACAAGAACGACTACATGTGAGTGCTTAGCAAAGAGCATTCATTCAATAAATATTTACTAAATAAATGAGTAATTCCTCAAACAAATTTATTCAATAAATATGTACCAAATGAATGAATATATGAAAAATACAAATCAATAATTCTCATATCTTATTGAAAGTAATGCTTATCATTTATTTATTTATTGAGAGACTGCTATGTATTATGTTAGGTGCTTTATGTATGTTATTTCATTTAGGCCTCACAATAACCCTATGAAATAAGTATTACTATCCCCAATTTTTTTTTTTTTTGGTGAGAAAGATTAGCCCTGAGCTAACATCTGTTGCCAATCCTCCCTTTTTGCTGAGGAAGATTGGCACTGAGCTAACATTTGTGCCCCTCTTCCTCTATTTTATGTGGGACACCACCACAGCATGGCTTGATAAGTGGTGCATAGGTCCGTGCCCAGGATCCGAACCCACGAACCCTGGGCCGCCAAAGCGGAGCATGTGAACTTAACCACTACACCACCAGGCCAGCCCCCACAAACCAAAATTTTTAAAAATAAAAGAAAACAAAACTCAAGATCGTTGAGAAACTTGAGTAAGGTCATAAAGCTGGTGAGAAGCTTTGTAGGGATTTGACCACAATCCTATTCTGTTATTCATTTTTAAGTGAATTAGGGAAACTCAGAAATGAGTAACATAGTCTTGCTGATGGCCTGAAGACAGTGAGAAACACATTTAAACTTAAGGTAGTACAGGTTGGCAGATATAAAAGACCATGTACAGGTAGACGATATCCACAGAAGGACACTATGTCAAACTGATGCTGTGAGGAAGGGCAGGGGGAAGAAGATATATTAACTAATTTCGATATCACTTATAGTATGACACCAAGAGACAAGAGTCAAAACTAACTCTAAAAAAGAGGCGGGGGGGCCAGCCCTGTGGCTTAGTGGTTAAGTTCGGCGTACTCCACTTCGGCAGCCCAGGTTCGATTCCTGGGCGTGGATGTACACCACTTGTTGGCAGCCATGCTGTGGTGGCGACCTATACACAAAATAGAGGAAGACTGGCACAGATGTAAGCTCAGGGAGAATCTTCCTCAGCAAAAGAAAAGGTAAAGGGTATTATATAATGGTATGAATATAAAGGTAACCATTATAATGAAAGTGCAAACCTTCCAGAAGATAAACCATGAATAAAGAAAGACATATATAAATATAAAGGAAGGCTAAAACTTAAAATAGAATTACACTAAAAGAAGAGGGAGAGAACAGGGTGGAGGGGCTAGAGATAAAAGCCAGAACTCTGAATATACTTTGGTTTGTAGATATGATCTAGAACAGTATAGTACCTTAATTATAAAATTAAATTAAATTTTAAAGCAATTCCTAAAAATTGAAGACAAAATAAATCAATCAAACATAATTATGTATCAAGTTGGTGCATAACTGCATAATAATAAAAAAATTGTATAGGACAATTAGGGAAGTATGACACTGACTGGATATCTGATGATATTAAGGAATTTTTGTTAGTTGGGGGAGTATGATAATGGCAATGTGGCTACATTTTAAGGGAGTTCTTGTCTTTTAGAGATACATAGTGAAATATTTATAAACAAAATGATTCGATATTAGGGATTTGCTTCACAATAACCTGGAGTTTGGTGATATAGGAAATGAGGGGGGATGACTCAAGATTGGCCATAAATTGATCATTGCTGAAGCTAGGTTATGGGTACTTTGGGTTCAATATATCATTTTCTTTACTTTTGTATAGGTTTGACATTTTTCATTAAAAGGTTGTACATTTCTCAATAACCAAAAGTATCAGAATTTAAATATCCAAGTATTGACCTAAAATACTTTAAAGGCTAAAAGGCTATCAACTTAGTCCAATAATATAATATTGTTTCTATATATATTATAATTATATATAATAACAATCACTATTATTATATACTTAATCATCCGTATAGCCAACATTACTTTTTTTTTCGGGGGGGGGGCGGTGAGGAAAATTGGCCCTAAGCTAACATCTGTTGCCAATCTTCCTCTTTTTGCTTCAGGAAGATTGTCCCTGAGCTAAAATCTATGCCCATCTTCCTCTATTTTGTATATTGGACGCTGCCACAGCATGGCTTGATGAGCAGTGCGTAGGTCCACACCCGGGATATGAACCTTCGAACCCTGAGCCACAGAAGCGGAGCACACGAACTTAACCACTACACCACTGGGCCAGCCTCAAGCTACTTTTAAACAAAAAAGAAAATATTTTTTTAGAAAAGAGATTTTTTTAAAAAGTTGTCACATGACTTCTAGAATGCAGCTCTGGGCAGGGTGGGGCACAAGACATTTAAAAAAAAATAATTATTCTAAGAATTTACACTTTAAATCAGACAACACACACAAGCATAAATAGAAAGACAAATGGGAAAAAATTTACAGAGACATTAATATATACTGGAGAAATTGTCTGTATCATTTTCATGCACAGCAAGGCATGTGATGTGGATAGCACACTTGGGAACTCCCAATTATTTTGAAAGACATGAAGAAACTGTATTTCTTTCTAAAATCCCAGAAGTATTGTACTAGGAAAGTGTCAATATGAGTAAACTATATTTTTGTAGCATTTTTCTATAGTCTAGCTACAAATTAAGGGCACTATAGAGATCAATCTAGAATAGATGGTCTGGAAACTGGGAGATCTCAGCAGCCTTGGTGAGGCTTGGACAGGTCATTTAGTTTTTCCTAGACCTGTTTACACATCTGTATGAAAGGGCTGGTCTTGATAACATGTAACATCATTTCCCAAGGTTTTATGGCACTGTGAAAAGCTTGAAATAGCTGTTTAATACTCAAATTCCTTTAATAAACTCTAAATGCTATTCTAAATATTTTATATTAATTATTGGAATATATATCTAGTATATTCAGCTTCTACCTGACAATGTTATTTTGCTATTTGCTATAGTACTGGTGTTTTAAAATATGAAAAACTCAAGAAATTACGATGAACCAAATTGTTATGAAAGCAAATAGTTCCACAGCAAAACTCCTTTACACATTTGGAAATTGGATATGTTGGCTAAAAATTCACACTGTTTGTAAAGTTAAGCTGTTTGGAACTTGTATGCTCTAAAAGTTTATTTAACTTTGTTGATGAGCAATACAATAATATAACCTGAAGCAACTATTAACATGATTGTCCACTATCAAAAAGATGAAGAAGGCATGTATCTTTGATGTCTTAATGCTCTGTTTCCAATCACGTCCTCTAACGTTGTTTTCTCAATATCCATTCTGGGGAAAAATAAAATCCTATAAAATTAGCTTTACATATGGACTTAACATCTTCATTAAACAAAAGATTGTAGTACAGCTCCTCCCATGATTCAATTTCTCTCCCTCCTTTTTCCTCGAGTCTTTCTCTCTCTTTGTTTCTTTGTCTGTCATCTTTATCCCACCACCTTCATCTCTCTGGGCTCCACTTCATTCCTCTACACTATATTTCTGTCTTCTATGTTTGGGTGGGAATTAGAGGGAAAAGTTAGACAAGATGGGCCACATAATAAGCATCAGATGTTAGCTATTTGTGGAGCAGGGAGGAAGAGCAAGTTAAACTCGGCCTAGATTCTTCAAGTCAGCCCAGGCTCCTCTTCTGGGGCTTGCCTTAGAAAGGAGAAAAGTAAAATCTCCAAATCCGTGTGCAACTAAAAAGCAACTTCTTCTTCTCCCTCCTCATCCTCACTGCTTCATACTGCAGAAGCAAACTTATAAAAAGGAAGAAAAAAATAGGAAAAATAGCAAATGTAAAAAGCAAAGAAATTTAATATATTTACCTCCTATGTTTTTATATTTTCAGTGCTACAGCTATATCTTTATTCTGTGCACTCTGCAGAATCTATTTTATTGAATAAACCCTACACTCATTAAATAGATTTAAGACCTGGGGAAGCTATACGTGCCATTTATATGGAGTAAAGTTTTCTTTAAAAAATCTCTTTTGTTCTAAATACTTCCTTTTTCTGCTTTGTAAATACGAGATTTTGGAGTGGTGGTAGTTAGAGAGGTTAACAGGCAAAGAAACAAGCCTAATACAGGACAGAAACAGGAAGCTCTCTTCTCTGCCCAGGCAGCATATATCCAACGTAGCTGTGGTTATTTACAGACACCGTACAACCTTTGTGGTCTAATTTGGAAAAAATGACTCTAAAAGTGGCCATAGCAAAAGGAGAGGCCAATGCCATGGCATAGTGGGAGGGAAGTGAGGGGTTCAGAAAAGGCCTTGGAGTGCTTACTAAACCCCACTTGAAGGAAAGCACATTGCCTCTGCCCACGGCTGGCTCTGGGCTTCAAACTCATTGCTCTGCAACGTCAAGCTCCACGAAGTGAGGAATGTGTCTGTTTTTTCACCCTCGTCATTGTTGGTGTCCGTACAGATCGTGTTTCAACAAATGCAAAATGAGTATTCATTGAATGGATGAATAGCTAAAACAAAGTAAATGTTTACATTTTTCCATTGGAATTAATGATTTAATTAAAGGACAGTCAGTACTTATGTTTACATTTTGATGATCTGCTTTGCTATTATATGGCTGCTAATTAACAACATTTAGAGTCATAAACTATTACACCTGAAAAGGACCGTAGAGATTTCTAATCTGACCTTCTCATATTACAGATGCGGAAACTAAGGCCTAGTTAAGTGGCAAGAAAGTGGACGGTTCCTCACTAAGAATGCGGGTTCCATGACTACCGTCCTACAGCTCTTTTCAATCTACTATGTCATGCTATTTTTGAGAGGATCACGGTAATGATTGGAGATTTTAAATTTATATGTAACTAATACAACTTGTGTGTCTATTTTGTCATCTTTTTGTGCAACAACAATTGCTGCAGCTGGACTTTGTATCAATTGTCAAGACACATGCCATATCATTTGCACATGTCAACATGATCAAAATAATTTTGTGTTAAATACACAAGCAGAGGAAAGCACTGATAAATAATGGTGGAGACTTTAAAATAAACAACATAAGGATGAAGCAATTTTACATCTGTTGATAATGATCATGAAGTGGTTTCTTCTATCATAAAAAGTTTTCACTGAAAAGAACAGGAAATGACTACAATCATAGATATTATCAAACTAGAAGCAGAAAAAGAAATAAACTAAGATAATGCTATGCCTTAAATCATGTTTAAAAAGATTTCCTTAGAAGAACTTGGATGACAAGGTGTCAGTGTGTTTCAATGTTTACTATTAAAACTACATTTGCTCCATTTCATATATTTTGTTTAGTTACCAGCGCAGTGGAAATCACCTTTAAATTAACCGTTATTGAGAGTTCACAGGCTGATATACATATTTCATAAGACAAACTTGAGTTTTTAAAAATGAGTTTCAAAGCCAGCAAGGACAGGCATTTAAAAGACATGCATTCGGCATGAAATTATTCCATTAGTATGATTTAGTTCAATATTTTTAATTTTCCATAATAATTTAATTGTTTTAAGATGCATACTATGCTTATAAATCCACTGAAATATTAAAATAAATTCTTAAGCTAAATTTTATAATTCAATTTATATTTACATAGATTACATAACATGACATATCTAGTATAACATTATATGACATATAATGTATATACATGTAATATGTTATATATTATATAAATTCATATTTATATATTATTTTAAAATGCCAAATAAAGACAGACAAAACAAACAATACCCCAAGGAATGCAAGCGATAAAACAGGTAGAACCAGATTAACCATCTCAGTTTAGAATGAATGTATAGATATTTCCAAGAATTTAAAGCTATAGATTTTGTAACAATATACAGTCAATCCTCATTCTTCATGAATGTAACTGCAAATTCGCCTTCTTGTTAAAATTTGTTTGTAACCCCAAGATAATACTTGTGAGCTTTTGGGATCATTTGCAGACATGTGCAGGGTGGCAAAAAATTTGAGTTGCCCAACACTCACATTCCCAGCTGAGCTCAAAGGAAGGCAACATTTTGCTGTTTTGTTTCAGCTCTCAAACTGTAAACAAGTGTCCTTTTTGTGGTTTAAGTGCCACGTTTTTCACATTTTTGTGCTTTTTGTTGGTGATTTCACTATTTAAAATGGCCTGTTAGCTTAGTGCTGAAGTATTATCTAGTGTTCTTAAGTACAAGAAGGCTGTGTTGTGCCTCATGGAGAAGTTACATGTGTTAGATAAGCTTCCTTTGGGCATGCATTATAGTTCTGTTGGTCATGAGTTCCATGTTAATGAATCAACAATACATATTAAATAAGACGTCTTTAAACAGAAACACATCTAAAACAAGGTTATGTATTGATCAACTGACAAGAATATTATGACAGAGCACAGAAACCTAAGTTGGTAAGTCCCTTAGGAGCAAGGGTTCAGTATTTGCCAATTCAATATTTGATGACTTCACAGAACATAACTACCACAAATAATGAGAAACAAAGATAAGACGCAGAAAGCCACAATTTGATTTTCACGATTTCTTTACTATGATTTTATTGTTTGTTCTGTTTCAGGAATATAAAAGAAAACTTAGGATCAATCTCCAATGAAGAAATAAAAATAAATACATTTTGTTTCCTCAACATTGGTTATATGAATTTTTCTAAGTCTCTGAAAATTAGAGAGATGACAGCAAAATCAGATGTGATCCATGCCCCATGATCTCTTGGATCCTCCATGATCCCTGGCTTGGTGCGGGGTATATAGTAAAAAGAGATTTTGTTGATAGATATTGACTGATGGACATTCCAAGACTCTCATGGAATATTCCAGTTTCATAAAATTCTAACCCAGGAAGCTCCTGGACACTCCACTGAAGACCTAGGCAGTTAGAACATCAGATGACTATACATTCTGTAGTCTTGTAAAGAGTGGACATTTGGATGTTTCTGCCCTATGCTTCTGCTGAACCAGAACCCTTAAGGATTCACATAATGGATCTTTCATGGTAGGCCCATACTGGAGGGATTTCTAGTCTGAATCTCTTCATCTGCTAGACTGAGGGACTTGCAAGCCATACCAAAGCACCTACCAACTATCATTCTAGTTCTAACCAAAATCAGGCAATTGTTGATCTCTCTATGAGTTGCTGAAATTAGGATTTTGCTTAAAGCTCTTTCCATGAAAGTCATAATGAACAAGGACCAAGACCTCTAAGGAATATTAAAATAAACATTATTTACTGTTGACATTTCAAATCAAATAGTTTAAAAAGTGAATGTTTTAGATTTTTTTTTATCACAAAAGCACACATTCCCTAAAGAATAATCAAAGGCTCTTGAACTTTAGAAATCAGAAACTACAAATATGTTACATTTATACAAGTAATATCAAAGAAAGGATCTCAATACTATAAATAATGATTGTCATTAAATTTACTTACTTTCTTTGGTACAAAGAGAGACATAGAGTGTTTCCTAAAAAAAATACTATATTAGAGGAAATGAAAATTTACTTTTGGAATCTGATCCAAATACAGTAAATGCAGATCCTCCTCTGAATATACTTTGTATAAAAAAAAAAATAAAGACGTCTGAATATGTTGTGACTATAGACTGATGAAAGTAATTTTCATATGTGGCTTATAGAAACAAATCTTGCTACTTAAAATCCCACCATATATTGGTGTTAAATAATTTGTTTAGATCTGAAAAACAAATCTGTAAGGGGGCATAACGTGTCAGTTCTGGGTTGAGGGCAGATTTGGGGTAGAAGGGAAGATTCTGACACTGCCATGAGGAAGCAGTGGATGATACTAGGAGTCAGGGCAGGCTGGGCATGAGAAAATCCGGAAAGGCTTTCCAGCAACAGGGAGGAGCCAAAAGGTCAAGGTCAGAGAGTGGAAATTCCATAGGAGTTGAAGACAAGAAGTCAGCTCTTCAAATTTTTAGTTATCTGATGGCTGCCTCTTTGAAACTCTCTCTCCTGGTCTTCATGACACTGCACTCTTCTGATTCTCGTCCTATTTGTTTGACCATCCTTTTAGTTCCTATGGTTTCAAATTGATATCCATATCTATTCTGCGCTGATTTTCATACTGTCCAACTGTTTGCTAGATAGTTCTATTTAATGGCTTGTCAATGTATTCAAAACAGAAATAATACTTCTACACTCTCCCCAACCTACTGCTCCCTCTTTACGTTCACTGCCATGACATCCCTTAACATCAACCAGAGTCATATTTCATAGTTCTCCCTCTGCCTCCATTTCTCACAATTTATCAGATCTTATGGCTTCTATCACTTCTTGGTAGTAATGTCTGTGACCCCTGTACCACCCCTCCTGCCACCACACTGGTTCAACTCTTACCTAGTGCCTGCCACCACACTAACACCTCTCACCTAGAACACCATTTCCTATTGGTTTCCAGCAGAAGATTCATTCCTAAAAATGATCCTGGAAAAAAAAAAAGGTTCCTATTGTTAACTAACATTTGAAAAATGCAGCAAACATACTTTCCTCTTGGCCAGCCATAACACACACTAACATATGACTGATATTTTTGGTGAAGATTGGCCCTGAGCTAACATCTGTTGCCAACTCTCCTCTTTTTGCTCCAGGAAGATCGGCCCTGAGCTAACATCCCTGCCAATCTTCCTCTATTTTGTATGTGGGTCACTTCCACAGCATGGTTTGATAAGGGATGTGTAGGTCCACGCCCAGGAACTGAACCCATGAACCTGAGCCACTGAAATGGAGCGTGCCGAACTTAACCACTACACCACCGGGTCAGCCCCATCATATGACTGATATTTTTCAAAGCCACTTGTCCTGGAACTCTATTTTCATATAAAATTTATCAACATCTAGTCACTCATGTTCCAGAAAACACACTTTGGGAAACGATGGATTGGGCTATTTAAATGGCCTCTAAACTGCTCTCCTTGCCTAATCTTTTCCTTTCCAGTGCATCTAGTACTTCATTAATAGATTAATTTCTCTGAAATGCTTAACTGATTATATTATTATTCCCTTACTCATAAGCCTTTGGTGGCTCCCCACTGATCTAAGCAGTGATGAAGCACCTGGCTCTCCACAACATGGTACCAATATACCTTCCTAGGATTATCATCCCCCTACGTGGCAGTGTGGCATAGGAGAAAAGACATGAACTTTGGAGTCAGATCCAGGTTCAAATCCCAATTCTGTCTCTTAAAAACTGTAAAACCATAGACAAGTCATTTATTGCTTTGAGCCCTTCCTTTGCTCATCTGAACTGTAGGTCGTAACTGCAGAGATGGGAGGATATAACAAGATAGTATTTGTGAAAGGTTCTCACATAATTGTAGCTCAGCACTTTCTGGCCTTACGAGATATAAACTCATTAGGCAGGCTGAGCTTCTTTCGTGTAGTCGTCACTTAGTGTTTGCCTATAGTAAGCGACCAATGATTTTTTAAATTGAGAACCCAGAGGACCACCTATCAGTGTGAATGACAATTGATTAATAAAGCAGTTCTCTGCCTTTATTTGGGGAATTTTTTATGGGTTCTGAAGGGACAGGAGCCAGTTCCCACAGCACATCCAATCTTTTTAGGTGGAACTACGCCTTTGGCCATTGTCTAAGCAGGGTGTGTAGGGCTCAAGAATCAGCAGCAGTGCTTGGAAAGCAAATCCCTGATTCGAGCAGATGAAACAAAAGCCCACTGCAAGAGTCAGAATGCTACACTTTTGTTAGATTTAGAAACTTTTAAAAGTGCTTATGATTTACTTGAAAGTCCAACATGAAGAAAATACAAGGTCCTCAATAGCCCTTCCTAAGAAGGCAAAAGGCGTTTTTGTTTGATTTGTGCACTAGTGTAACCTAAGGGCCTGCAGAGTGTGTTACATGTAGAGGGTGCTCAGTTAATATATGATGGATGGATGAATGAATGAATGAATGATCGGAAGAGGCCATGGCAGGCATCTTCTACATGCTCTAGCATAGTGCTGAGTGTACAGAAGAGCCTTCATAAATATTTGACTGCTAGATATATGGATTCATACCCTAGTCAAGGGCATTTAATAAGGTACCCTAAACTAAACCTTATTCCTATGTATTTCTATTTTATAAAATATTTTTATATATTACCTATATTCTCTTTCTTTAAAAATGTTTCTTTCTTTTTTATATATTTCCACTTTATAAAACATTTTTATATATTATCTATATTATCATCATTCTCTTTCTTTTTAAAATTATCTAATCATTTATTTATCTCCCTCCTCACAACATGTGGGTGCACAGCTTGAAAGTGGGTGAGGAACAAGAAATGAAATTATAAAATTAAATAGATATTTTTAGTCAGAAGGTTAAAAACTTTTACCTAAAATTGGTTTGAATATATTGAATAGAATGAAGAGAAAAACAAGTAATTTTTTAAAAAGCTAGAAGAAGATGGAGGAAAATGAGACATAAGGTGTTTAGAACACGTTTGACAAACTTGTTTGGAAAGAATGTTACATTTATACACTGCATTTTTTCCCTTAAGCACTCCACTCACAGTTTTTATAACTATCATTCTTGTATAAGGGAAGAATAGCCAAATTCCTCTCTCACATTTACAAGAACCAAAGCTTAGTAAAATTAATGATCTATATATCCAATAAGAGGTAGGTCCGGGGGTGGAATCCATGTCTCCTAAGTATTTAGTAAACACAGTTGTGGAAGTGTAAAGTGGGCCTGACACACTTAGAGAACATGAATAGGGTAGTTTGGCTGGAATGAGGGGGGTATACTGAAAAGTCATGGGAAATCAGGTTAAAGAAAGAAATAACGAGATAGCTTACAGAGTCCCTTAAGTAACACAATAAAGAAGTTGGAGATTTATCCATGTCAGTCATTTTGAAATTATTTCTAAAGCAATAAAATCCTTTTTAAAATAAGGAATCTTATATGAAATGTCAATATGCAAAATAAATTAAAAGGAGGTGGTTTCTCCAACTGAAGATGTTCCCCTTTCTGGCCCTCGGCCTCTAGGAGAAAAGTTTGAAAACCGTGAAAATCGTTTGAAACCAAGAAAAGTGTGACAAGTCATGAGTGCTGACATGTTTTGGGCAAGGTTGTGACATACCAACTGGCACTGAGACCACCCAGGTGGAGGGACCCCTATGGAGGTAGAAAGCACAGAGGCGGGACTATCAGGGCTGCCAGGGGAAGGGAAGCCAAAGACGCTGGAGACAGGAGAAGAATCAAAACAGAGCCAGGAACATATCTGCAAATCATATATCTGATAAGGGGTTAATCTCCAAAATACATAAAGAATTCATACAACTCAATAACAAAAAAACAAACAACCCAATTAAAAAATGGGCAAAGGATCTGAATAGACATTTTTCCAGAGAAGATATACAGATGGCCAAGAGGAACATGAAAGGATGTTCAACATCACTAATTATCAGGGAAACGCAAATCAAAACTACAATGAGATATCACCTCATGCCTGTCAGAATGGCCATTATTAAAAAGACAAGAAATAACAAGTGTTGGAGAGGATGTGGAGAAAAGGGAACCCTCATACACTGCTGGGGAGAATGTAAACTGGGGCAGCCACTATGGAAAACAGTATGGAGAGTCTTCAAAAAATTAAGAATAGAACTACCATATGATCTAGCTATTCTACTTCTAGGTATTTATCCAAAGAATGTGAAAATACTAAGTCAAAAAGATATATGCACCTCTATGTTCATTGCAGCATTATTCACAATAGCCAAGACTTGGAAACAACCTAAGTGCCCATTAGAGGATGAATGGATAAAGAAGATGTGGTATATACACACAATGGAATACTACTCAGCCATAAAAAAGATGAAATCTTGCCATTTGTGACAAGATGGATGGACCTTGAAGGTATTATGCAAAGTGAAATGTCAGATGGAGAGTGATTTCACTCATATGTGGAAGATAAATAACAACAACAACAACAACAAACACATAGATACAGAGATTAAATAGCTGGTTACCAGAGGGGAAGTGGGGAGAGGGAGAGGGCAGAAGGAGTAAAAGGACACATGTGTACAGTGATGGATGGCAATTAGACTTTTAGTGGTAAACACAATGTAATCTACACAGAAATCAACCTATAATGATGTACACCTGAAATTTACATGTTATAAACCAATGTTACCTCAATAAAAAATTAATTAAAAGAAAAGATTGGGGAGACGAGGAAAACAGTCATGCATTGCTTAATAACAGGGATACATTCTGAGAAACGCATCGTTGTGATGCGTTTCATTGCATTCAGGCAATTTCATTGTGCGAACATCACAGAGTGTACCTACATAAACCTAGAAGGTATAGCCTACTACATACCTAGACTATATGGTACTAATCTTACGGCACCACAGTCATAAATGTGACTGTCGTTGATTGAAACGTCATTACACAGCATATGAGTATAAAAACCTAGACAGATCTTCACATAGATTGCTTAGCAAGGGTCTTTAAGGACCCATTCCACTTCTAAGGAACTAAAACTGGCGATTGTCAATAATGCACTTCAGAGTATGGCTTATGGAAGAAAGATAATGCAGAATTCTAACTTTCCTGATCAAAGAAATGGGCATTGCCTTGCCTCCTCATCCTCCCTACAGTAAAATATTGGCAAATGAATGTGCATTGATGCATTTTACATTAAAATGACATTTTAAATTTAAAAAAAAGAACAGAGCCAGGAATAGTTCAAAGATTCACACCTGGGCATCTGTGGAAGATGACAATCCAATCACAAAAATGGTGAAGGGAAAAGGAAGAGTTTTGATGCTGGTTTTGATGAAAGACAATGATGTATTTTTAATGCATTTTAGTCATTTAAGACATTTCTCCGACACTATACTGTGGTCAAAAGTATAGAAAGCAGCTCTTCTTTCTCTACCAGTTTTCTTCCCTTTTGCAAATAGATGAAACAAAAGTCCATTGCACGAGTCAGAAAGCTCCACTTCGTTATATTTAAAATTGTATTAAGTGCTTAAGATTTCACCTGAAAGTCCAACATGAAGAAACTACAGGATCCTCAAAGCCCCATGCCGAGAAGGAAAAAGGACCATTTCCATTTTTGTAAGATTTCTGTTCTTTAGACAGTCTGGATACCTAGCACATTAATTTTTATTTTTAGAAACTAATTTTTCCAGTGGAGTTAACTACAATCAAATGATTTCCTTCAAGCATAATTATTTTGAAATCCAAGATTTTCCTGTGCTTTATAAAATAAATGATGGAAGTGAAATTGTTGAATATGTGCATCCGACCAACTATAGCAATTCCGATGCATCTTATTCTGATTGAGAATAAATAACAGTTTTTGGCAAACTGGGTTTAACAAGGACCATCTCCTCTTCCTCTGTGTTTCTGAAATTTATGATGCAAGTGCTCCCGCCCTTTTCTGAGAACACAGAACGCCTGACTCAGGCAGGCAGCTGCCACTACTAAAACAGCTCCAGCCCGGCACACTTCCCTGCTGGGGTGAGAACACCACCGCAAAGATGAAGCTGGCAAAGTGGTGCTGGCTGAGCTCAGCTGTCCTCGCTGCTTATGGTGTTTTGGTTGTAGCAAACAGTGAAACAGAGGAAATTAAAGATGAAACAGCCAAGGACGCCTGCCCAGTGAGACTAGAAAGCAGAGGGAAATGCGAGGAGAGAGGCGAATGTCCCTACCAGGTGAACCTGCCCCCGCTGACGATTCAGCTCCCGAAGCAGTTTGGCAGGATCGAGGAGGTTTTCAAAGAAGTCCAGAACCTCAAGGAAATCATAAGTAGCCTGCAGAAATCTTGCCAAGATTGCAAACTACAGGCTGACGACAACCGAGACCCAGGCAGGAATGGACTGCTCTTACCCAGCACAGGAGCCCAGGGAGAGGCTGGGGACAACAGAGTGAGAGAATTAGAGAGCGAGGTCAACAAGCTGTCCTCTGACCTAAAGCATGCAAAGGAGGAGATCGACGTGCTTCAGGGTCGCCTGGAGAAGCTGAATCTTGTAAATATGAACAACATAGAAAATTATGTTGATAGAAAAGTGGAAAATCTAACATTTGCCGTCAATAGTTTGGATGGCAAATGTTCATCTAAGTGTCCCAATCAAGAACAAATACAATCACGCCCAGGTATGTACAATAATGTTTTCTTATCATTTGTTCGTGAATGTTATATAGGTAGACAATATCTATAAACATTAACCTGAGAAATAAGTTAAATAAATGACAGAGTAAATAAGTTAAGCCTTTTATTCATCAAGGTAGTACAGGAGAAACTAATATCTTTGCAAATGTGCCCATGGAAATGATATAGTACCTAATTACAAAAATCATGATTAGTACTGTATCCATTACAAAGCACTTTCAATTTCAAAGATCTTATTTACTGATGCCAGAGCTACACACAACAGAAGTAGAGAGAGAATTTCTTAATGTTTTAGTACATTTAACTTATCTGTTCACTGAAGTATTTGAAAACAATAGAGATAAGGCAGTGTTTGTGGTTGTGCTCTGTTCGTTGAAAATCGGTTTCTTGTGGTCGGCTGACTGCTCCTTCTCATGTGGCAGCAAGAGATTTTTGAAAGATTTTAGCAAGTAATATGCAGTTCATAAGGCCAAACATCTAGTGAAAACGGGAGATTTTATAAATGGAATAAAAACAGCTATATGGCTTCAGGTGTGTGCAAAACTTTCTGCTTTGAGAACTAGTGGCACAATAACGTTTTAAGGGGAGTTTTGGCATGCTACTAAGGGAAGGAATACATTCTTAATTCTTTCTCTCTTTTGCCTTAAACTAAAATTCAAGCATATAAAAATAGAACCCATCCTTACCATCCAGATTATTTGAATTAACTTTAATAAATATATGTTAAAGACCACAAACCTAACCACCTACTCTGCTCACAAACTACTAGCTGTGGCACTGGTTCCCCGGAACCCTGACTTTCCACATGAGTTCCTAGGACCATTGCTGATGATGGTCTTGCACTTTGGAGAGCCATCTCTGCATTAGGACCTCCACTTACCATGAGTGTAAGGTGAAGGGATAAGGTGTCTGGGGCAGACAGAGATCACCTTCATTTGGAACAAGTACCTCATACATGCTCCATCCCCAGGGAATCTGCCAGTGAAGGTAGGTGGGGGTTTCAAGGACCACTGTTGCTAGTACTCTTGGCAGCCTGTATTTGAATGTACCCTGCACATTGCGAGGCAGAGGTTAATGTCTTTGGTGACATCTCTGGGAACACATTAGATCTGATGCTGCATGGCAACTTGTAATGACAAGAACAAGAGTCTATTGTCTATTTTTCTACTAAAAGTTTTGGGTAAGTATCTGAACGTTTTGAGTTCTACATACATGTGAACAGGTTTTTTGTGCCTCCGAGTAGCTTATATTAAACTTACCTTATCTGGCACAAACTTAAAAAAAAATTATCTGTGAGTAAATATCTGTATTTGATTCCTACAGAACCATCTTCACTGATTATTACATTTATCCTGAACGTCATCCTGTTGTTTCTTTCTAGAAACCAAACATGTAAAACACTGGCTAACTACTTTCCTGGATAATAAATTTAGAAAAAGAATATCAGTACATTATTGAAAAAATTTTTTTTCACTTGAGCTTATTTAGTCGTCAGCATGGAAAATAAATGTGAATGTATGATGAATGCTGTACATTAGAATTTTAATGCATCATTTGGAATGTATCCTATAAAACTTTCTGATGGTAGAAGCTATCAGCCCCTTTAGGTGAAAGGAAGTAGAAGCCCCTGCTTCCTCTGTATGCATGGAATGCAGTTCTAGGAGAGCTGGAATCAACTGACTTTCAGGACCAAGGAATGCAGGAGTTACAAGAACAAGCTTTGCAGCCAGCCAGATCTAAGTTTGTATACTGGCTCTGCCTCTTAATGTTTTTGTGAACTTGAGCAAGTCACTGATCCTCTTTGAGCCTAAATATTCTCACCAGCAGATTGGCAATAATATCTGCATCATACGGTTCATGTGCAGAGTAAGTGTGAAAACATTATCAAGTCTTTGGCAGAATGTCTAGAACATATCGGTAGCCCTCACTAAATATTACTAAATAACTAAAACTATTACCTTTATTTATTGTTGTTGTTTGTTGTCAATATTAATACTAACCAAGAGAATGTTGGAAAGACTTGTCTGCTTTATAACATCGGGTTCTTGTTTTGAGGCCTTAACAAGCATTTGCTAAACAGGTTCAAGTAAGTTTAGCAGAGCAAGGTTTCATTATCACCATTGATTGAATTATTTTTGCTTTTGTACATATAAAGAATTCTTCAGATGCATTGTTTTTATTAATGAAATCCATCACTTTTCTTTTCTTCCTCCTTCAGTTCAACATCTAATATATAAAGATTGCTCTGACTACTACACAATAGGCAGAAGAAGCAGTGAGACCTACAGAGTTACACCAGATCCCAAAAATAGTAGCTTTGAAGTTTTCTGTGACATGGAGACCATGGGGGGTGGCTGGACAGTGCTGCAGACGCGTCTCGATGGAAGCACCAACTTCACCAGAACATGGAAAGACTACAAAGTGGGCTTTGGAAACCTCAGAAGAGAATTTTGGCTGGGGAATGATAAAATTCATCTTCTGACCAAGAGTAAGGAAATGATTCTAAGAATAGATCTTGAAGACTTTAATGGTGTCAAACTCTATGCCTTGTATGATCAGTTTTATGTGGCCAATGAGTTTCTCAAATACCGTTTACACCTTGGTAATTATAATGGCACAGCTGGAGATGCTTTACATTTCAGTAAACATTACAACCATGATCTGAAGTTTTTCACCACCCCAGACAGAGACAATGATCGATATCCCTCTGGGAACTGCGGGCTCTACTACAGTTCAGGCTGGTGGTTTGATGCATGTCTTTCTGCAAACTTAAACGGCAAATATTATCACCAAAAATACAGAGGTGTCCGTAATGGGATTTTCTGGGGCACCTGGCCTGGTATTAGTGAGGCACACCCTGGGGGCTACAAGTCCTCTTTCAAAGAGGCCAAAATGATGATTAGACCCAAATATTTTAAGCCATAAATCACTAATGCTCATTCCTCTGGTAATTCATATCTAATACGGCAATTAATTCCTTCAGCACTTTGGAATATGTTTCGTACTCCTTTTCCACGGCTAAAAACTTACCTCTGAGCAGTGGGTTCTTATGCTACACAGCATTTGAAATAAAGCTGAAAAATAAACATTTTTAAGGAGTCTTTCGTTGCTGTCATACTGTTATCCAAATTACACTTGCAAGCAATTGAGAATTGCACATTAGAGTTATAATTCTCTTAATTTCTACTAATTGAAAATTTTTCTGTTACTTGTATTACTTGCTATAATTAAAAAGTAATTGTTTATTCAGAAGGCTAGATTTTACTTAAGTAATCTGTATTTTGGTTGTGACTTAAACACATCTGAAGGTATATCACTCTTTTCAGGCTATAAACAGTTATTTGGACATTTAATTGTCTCTAAATACCCTAATCCTCATTCTGAGATAAACTTACTCAATTTGTGGCATTTATTTTGGGTCAGGAAGACCCCCCAGCATTTTAGGTCCCAGGCAAAGGGAAATATATATAATTAAACCTGTTTATGTACTAGTCATGAAATGTAAAATATCTGTCACTTAAAATATTTTAAAATGTAGTAGTATAATGTCACTCCTAAAAGCATTCAGAAAATTAATTTAACCTTAAAGACCATGGTTTAAAGGTAATTCATTCACAGTTCATAACTCTTTAGATGTTTGATGGTGAAAACTGCTTTAACATAAAAATTATCTCCCTCTGCTCCATATGCACAATAAGATTTACGATTGCTCACTACTGCGTTAGACTACTGGTAGGCTTTCTCTTGGAGAGGTAGGTGTCAATGGAGAATGAAGCACTTATTTATAGGCTATAATACTCTAAAGGCCAATTTTATATCCAAAGCAATAATATCATTAAGTGATTCACTTCATAGAAAGCTAAGTTTTATAGGACAACAGATCTATCTATCTATTAAAAAATATATAAATTTTGAAAATATATAGAACAGTAGTTCAAATATTATATATTTCAACCCTAACTGGTATATTGCTTATTTTACTATCAGAAGATTCAAACATAGGTGTTTATTTTCTTAACCAAACAAAAGTATCTGGGACTTTTATAATTCATTAATTAATACTGGAATTCAAGTATCATATTAAAAAGATTATAAAAAATAATGTGTTAAATTTCATCATTGTAAAAAGGGATCATTTTGAAAGAACAACAGTATTCTACTGCATGTTTAAAAAATGTGCTAGAATAAAATGTGAAATAATACACCATAATGTATGTGAGTCATAGAAACGCATTCAATCTTTAATTTCTAGTGTTTGTTTCTAATACAGTAACCAAGTTTTCAAAATATATTCACAAAGATGCATCTTTATTATTGTCTGAAAATGATTAAGGAGGATAGTTGCTTTAGGTAACAAGTTAAGTTTTCAAATATTACCCTTATAGAAAATTTTAACCAAAAAGAAGCAAGATATTATTTTAAAAATATATAACATACAGAGTTTTCAGGTAAACATGAGGAAAATTGTTATGAATACTTTTAAAATGTTAAAGCAAGAGAAATGCAAATAGAATTAAGTGATGACCAAAATGTAAAATATCATTGTAGATTTCAAAGGCTGCATATCTACTCAATAGGATACCAAACGTAAATGTCATAACTGATTTACTCTTTATTTCTCTCTTTTCTGTTTTTTTAAAAAAGACTAAGAAGATTTTGATATATACACGTATTTATTTCAGATAAGGGCATTTTCATTTACTATACAAAATTATCAATATATGTAAAAGTTTAAGTAAATTTCTGTGATCATAAGTGGACTCATCACAAAATACAGTTCTAAAGAAAAATAGGTCATATAAAGAGTGTCCACTGATTTAATGGGAACCATGTGTCATTTCAGGAGAATTTGGCAAATAATTCATTAGTCCATGAAAATACTCAAAAGCTTGTCCTTCTATCTTTTCACCTTATTTCAAAGGATAAAATTTTATTTTCCATTATATTTTTAAGGCACTTTTCTAATAAAAAATTCTGTAACACAGAAATTCCTTTTTAGAATCATTTCATGTCACTTATTATAAAATATATTTTAGATTTTGATAATCTTTAACATGTTGATGGAAATAAATTATACCTGAGTCTTTTGCTTTAACATCACTATTCACTAATATATGCTAATGTTTGTAAATGTGGATTGACTATCAACAAATATATTATTTTAGAGTCTTGTAGTGGTTCCATTTTAATGGCTAATATTTCTTATTTTAATTAAGACTATTTCTGAGCTTTATCCTTCTTTGAAAATACTGACTAAAATTAGGTCCTTAGAAATTCCAAGTGGAACTGATTCTCTCATAGCTGAGAAAAAAAAAAAAATCAGATTTTTCAGATAAGCAGTAGTGCTCCAAATGAATTAACGACACATTTGTCCAATAAATAAAGAGCTTAAATATACAAAGCATAAAATATATCCTAGTAACAAAATTTGCCGGTCCTTACTTTTGAATAGCTACCGAAGGAAAAATTTTAAAGGTAAAAGTGATAGGTAATATGATCATGATAAGATCTTGTTAGAATTCTTATTTTCCCTTATGTATAAATAGATTTATGTACCATGTGTTTTAAAAATCATGTAAAATAAAAGATTTAATCTTCACATTTATTTACTTCTTCAATGTGAAAACATTAAATATTATTGTTTATAAAATAATATTTATATATTTACTCTTGTATGAAAAGTCACATAATGTTTACCTAATCTAGACAATATCTTCGACTCTGAAGACTTTAATGAACACTATTTCTTAAACAGGAAGACAGAGGCAAATACGGGACACCATTATCTTATTTCCCTCTAGAACACGTTTGAAATACAAAAGTTTCAGTTTCATTTTGCAGCATTCAACTCCATCTCCTCCTTTTCCACCATTAATGTTGCTGCTCTGGTTCAGTCCTCATCATTTCCTTAGGATAATACAAATGCTTCCTAAAAGTAGCCTGTGCCTCCAGTTTCAATCTATTCCAATCCATCCTCCTTACCACTGTCAGAGAGATTATTCAAAAATACAATTCTGATCATGTTATTGTCCTGCTTAAAACCTTTCACAACTCCTCATTTCCTTAACGATAAAACCCAGCAAATAAGCCCCATCATGAACTGGTTTCTGCCTATCCCTTTAGCTTCCTTTTTTGCCACCACTCACACTCCTGCCATACTGAGTACCTTGTTGTTCTCCAACAAACCATGTTCTCTCATATTTTCACCACTTTGTGTATACTGTTCCCTTGGCCTAGATAGAATGCCATCCCCAACCCCTGCTTATCACCCATGATTAGAGCAGGGACTCAGGAACCAGATTTGCTTGGTTTGAATTTCAGCTCCACCTCTCACAAGGTGTGTAATCATGGGCAAGTCACTTAATCTCACTGTTCCTTGGTTCCTTCAATTATAACATAGGGATAACAATAGAATTTGCCTGACAGAGCTATTGACAGGATAACATATGTAAAGCACCTAAAACAAACATATGCATTATTGTTAGTATCATCATCATCATCATCATCATCATCATCATCCTAAATAGCTGTCTCTTCTGCGCAGTCTTCCCTGATGACACCAGGAGGGGTTTGGTACCACTCCTCTTTGGTCCTACACTATGATATATATACCTTATATTACATTATTTAATAATTGTCTAGGTTCTACTCTGAAATCAATGTCTGGCTAGGATGTAAAGGAAACTTGAAACATACTGTAGAATTGGGTACATAACAGTGGCAAGCTTTTAGAAGGGGTTCTGGAAACGTGCCTCTGGGCACATGTCATGCAGAGAGGTATGGCTGAACCGAGCTGGACAGCGATTGTTCTAGCTGGCTGTGTTCCTAAAGAAAAAGAAGCATTTTTCATACTTCTTATACTATATTGTAATTTTGAAATTAATTTTAATCATAAAATATTCATGAATGCTTTAATTAAAAAAAATTACAGGGGCCGGCCCAGTGGCTTAGCGGTTAAGTGCGTGCACTCCCCTGCTGGCGGCCCGGGTTCGGATCCCAGGATCGCACCAAAGCACCGCTTCTCCGGCCATGCTGAGGCTGCGTCCCACATACAGCAACTGGAAGGATGTGCAGCTATGACATACAACTATCTACTGGGGCTTTGGGGGAAAAAATAAAGAAATAAAAATTAATAAAAAAAAATTACAGATTAGACTAAAACATCTTTGTAAACCACCTTCAATTCCAATCTCATCCCTTTCCCCAGAGGTAACCAGCTGAGTTGGCTGAATCCAAACTAATTACATTCTGTGCATTGCCAAATTGCAACATCCACTGACTTATAGTCTTGCCAGGTTTCTTTTTTTATTGATTGGAAAGAGCTGGAAGTGAGAATACAAACAAGGGAAATTGGGAGTACTTGGAGAACTCAGATTTCCCTGAATTCCCAAATGTGACTGAGCCTCCCCTGCTCCTTGAAGCGGTCCCTCTGCATGTTTGATGTGTCTCTTCTTGTCAGAAGACATCGCTGCTTTCTTTCTAGAGGGAGTGACCTTAATTCTCCGTTAGGCTCCTTCATCCCACTCCTCAGCATCTCCAGATCTGTAACCAGGGCATGCCCTAATGTCAGTTACAAAGTCAAATTGGAGGAGAAGCCTTTGCATGACTTTGCTACTTTATATCAACAAAAAGCTGGGAAATATATGTAGAGGCAGATTTTGAGGTTGCTTGACTAAGGAAGGAAAAAGAGAATTTTATATGTGATTGAATTTATTGATATAGGCATATTTAACAGGAATTCTAGATTCAATGGGCTAGCTTGAGCAGATGTGTTTGGTTCTAATAGTTTGCTTGATTAGTGAACACAAACCTAGATTCAACAGCAGCTCATGCTAATTACAGTTGAGAAGCCAGAAATATCTTGGAACTAAAAGACTTATGGAGATAGAAACGTTGGAGTGGATTTACTTGTAAGTCATTCAACAAGTATGTATTGAGTGTATTCCATGTGCCAGGCAGGCTTCTAGGAGGCCAGAGATATATCAGTGACCAAAAGAGACAAAACTCTACACTCAGGGAGTTTATATTTTATCAGAGGAGATGAATAAATAAACAATGTATGATAAATGCCATTAAAATTAAGAAGGGCAAGAGAGATAAGGAGTATCAGAGGAGGGGGTGCTATTCCATATAGGTGGTCTGGGGAGACCTCTCTGAGAAGGTGACATTTGAAAAGAAACCTAAAGATATGAGAGAACAAGGCAGGCAGATATCTGGGAGAAGCTGGTTCCAAGCACAGGGATGATCAGGTACAAAGGTGCCTGGCATGTTTTAGGGTCAGGAGGGAGGCCAGTGTAGGAAAATCAGACATTCTGGGTGGAGGGGGTTTAGGGGATGAGATGAGAGGGAGCTTTGGGAATTGGGGTTAAATAAGGGGTAGGAGTGGGGGCTGCCAGATCATCTAGACCTGTAAGTCATGGTAAGGATTTTGCCTTTTATTCTGAGTATGTAACAGCCATAATGGTTCTGATCAGAGGAGGTACATGATCTCATCCAGTTTTAAAAGGATCACTCTTGTTGAGGGGAGGATAGACTGCTGGGAGACAAACATTGAAACATGAACACCAGTTTGACAGTGTGTGCAATAATCTTGGAGAAAGATGATGAAAACATGTACTATAATGGTTGCAGTAAAGTAGATCTTTAAGATAGAGCTGACAAAATTTGCTGATTAAACATCAGGAGTGGATAGTGAAAAGACTAGAGGTGTCACAGAAAACCACAGGATTTTAGCCTGAGCAACTTTGAAGGATGGAGCTGCCGTTAAATGTGGCGTCCCCACACAGTTAGGGAGAGCCTGTCCAGAAAGTGTGTGTGGGGTCGGGTAAGGGCTGGGGATCAACAGTTTTGAACACTCTAATTTCAAATATCTATTAGACATCCAAGTGGATGTCTTTGAATCTTAGTGTGACATTCAGGAAAGACATCTAGGGTTTAGAAAAACATTTGAGAGTTGCTAGAATATAGATGGTAATGAATCCATGGGACTAGATGAGATAATCTCATAAATAAGTGTGCTGTGCATGGAGGAAAGACTTTCACAGAAGTAACTGGAGATAAGGAGGAATCAGCACAGTTGCATCCCATCCACCCACCCTGTAACTATGTCATTTGAAAGGTCCCAGGACTACATCCTTGGAGAGAGGGCAGAAATTTATTCCCACTGGAACAGATACTTTCTCTAGATTATTTTATATTTGGACTGGCTTTTCCTTGCTTCTGCCAGCAACACTATTTTGTAGAGTTACTAGATGTCTTAAAAGCCATTATGGTACTCCACAATGCTATTCTACAAATCATTGCTCAAGTCAAGAGGAAGTCACTTCACAGGGAAAAGAGGAGGCAGTGACCTACTGAAGCCTCAGATATTGTATCTTCTGGGAGACACCACCTGTGAAGTTGGAGTGTGGTCATGCAGGATACAGTGCGTGTGCATGTGTGTGTATGTGTGTGTTTTATGTGTGCATACATACGCATACAGCAAAAGAAATATAAACTAGGCCACAGACCAAAAGAAATTCTCATTTGTTAATAGCATACTGCCCAAATTTAAAGAATCATGTATGGTCATTTTAATTCATTAGGGTACTAGTTTGCTATGATAATAAACCTTTAGTTAAGCAGAGACTAGTTTTACTCCTTTTCTCTTTATTCTAGAGACATTAATGATCTTAAAACTTGTTTCTTTCACAAATATTTTTCAAAAGTTATCCAAGTTAGAGGTAACCTAAATCTTAAATTTCTGATAGCTTTCAAATGGCTGGAATGGCTATACTTGAATCTGACTGGCAATTTTCACTTAACGTTGGGTCCAGTTGGTTTCCCTTGTGGGATATGTGCACACACACACGACACATGTACATATATGATGTACATACATGCTTATATATGCTATTTGTAATACATATGCTGTAATACACAAAAAAAAGCCTGCCCATTGAAATAAAATAGATATGCAGCTCCTACATGTAGTCAAAAGTCAACACAACAAAAATTACCACAGGCCCATAGCTATCTTATTTTAAGCGATGTTTTATAAAATAGATTGCCATAAATAGAACTTTAGTTTCATTAAATCTCCTATAACAAATTCTTTGCTACTAATGCTGCTGTTACTCCTTGAACTATTCCTACTTAACCGCCTCTCTTTTCCTCCACAACCCCATAGCACGGCTCCTTCTCCTTTGCTCTTTCTACTCCTTGACATCTTCTCTGTCAGTTCAGCAGCCTACTGTCCCCATGCCCATATTCAGTTCTGCCTCTGTACCTTTGCTCACCTAAAGTCCCTAAATCAAAATTAAAACCATGATCTAGCTAACTTGTGATCAGCATCTTCCTAGATATTGGATGTTCTCTCAAAAAGATCTGTATTATTTTATCAGCCATTTTTAGAAGGAAATCTACACTATACCTCTGAGAATATATACTCTTCTTTTGAAAGCCAAAAAAAAATCATGTTTAAAAATAAACAGCCTTTTTTGTCTGGCCCCTTAAAATAGCTGATATTGCATTTGTATTTATTATTTTAATCCAATAAATATTTATCATTTGCCTACTCTGTGTATAGCATGGTGCTATATGCTTATCAAAATATTTTGAATAAGATTTTTCCAAATAATAACTTTTTAAACTCTCAAAATCTAAGTTTACTCTCTAGCATTCAAGAGTTTCTCTGAGTAATTAAGGATGATACTGTTTAAGACGAATTGCTTCTCTATTACAAAAGGCCTCATACAAAAGTTCAGCATATTTGGGATCACATAGAATCTGAAAACTTGTTCAGTTTCTACCTCTGGAAACGGGCTTTCTCATCTACAAGAAGCAAATAATTTGTGCTTATGTTGTGAAGGTTTATCAAAAAGGGTCCACAAAACTGTTTGCTTACATTTATTTCCCATTCAGTAACGTTAGTTTCAAAGCTTTTTTCAGCTAATCTAAGTAATCTATTTTAATTTTTGTTTAGAGATTCTTGCTTCTAAATATTAATAATGATAAGCAGCTGTTACTTGCCGAGTGCCAACCCTGTGCTGGACATTACCTAGGAGCATTTCTACTGTTATCTCTGCTTGCTGTGATTAACGCTGCAACACGAGTAATGTTTTACACTCATTAAAATCTTCCCTGAAAACACAAATAAACAAATCACTGTTATCTACGAAATGTTTATCATGTATGGACCATTATTCATTTTCGGCTTTACTGACTTTCTTGGTGTATTTCTCATGAAATGGGCTAATTTTCCCTGATAAATTACCTATGGTAATCCCATGATGAAGTAAACACATAGTAAACCTCAGTATCACCCCCGATCTTTCTGTGTGAACCTATAAAGTGGAAAATGATTCTAATTAGATCTCAGTTTAAGGTGAAACATCTCTTCTTGAATCTTATCAAGACAATCACACAAAATTCTGTTGACAGGAGATATTTCAATAATTAATATATTTTCAAATATGTTAATGTTCCTACTTAACCTAGTGGTTAAAAATTATTTTCTTCCTGCAGCTAAGTCAGAATTTATAACAACTCTGACAAGAAAGGCAAACAAGTTTCTATGCTCTCCAAATACTATTTTACTTCCATGGTTACATGGCAGAATTCACTGATGAAAACATTCTGCTTAAGTACAAAGCACTTTATAAGTTCTTTGGAAGCTGACAGATTTCTCGTGTAAATGCCAAAGTTTTAAATTTCATTTGTCACATGAAATAATTTTTTAAAATGTCAATAGCATTTACAAATGAATGGTGTTGGGATGGCAATTCTTTAATTTCTATCCTATATGGAGCAAAATTGTTGTTTTTATCTGATCAAGCCAATGATTAAAAATGTGGAGAGACTCTAATAACATGAGTAGTTATAGAAGTTACACAGGAAGACTGATACTTATGATGAATACTCATTGGTATTTAACATGCTGAACTGCTAGAGCAGAGGTTCTCAAACTGTGTCCCCAGCAACCCTAAGGTTTTGCAGACATATTTCACCAATGCCAAAGGAAGCGGGGTAGGGGAAGAAGCCAGGAGAATGCATGATGTATTAAACACTGTTCACCTAGAATAGTTCTGCTTTTATTTTATATCTTGGGGCTCCACCTTCAATTTCACTTAAAGAAAAGGTTTTGTCTCGTTTTGTTTTAAAAAAATATTTGAAAATCATTGCCTCCCCATTGCATATCCCTTTGGGGGCTTGGCTAGCAAAAATAAAACTGGAATCGATGCATGGTGGTTCTAACTTGGTGTGATATTTCTAACATTAAGCATTTAAATCTCTGAGAATTTAGGTGGACTTGATATGGAAAATACATTCGGAAACTTGTAAGAAATTTCTTGTCTTTAAGTTTACCTTGTAAAGTAGTGATTCGGTAGTGTGATTATGTTGGTAGAAGGCTTTACTAATTAGTATGTACATTCATCCCCTTGAAAATGGCATGGCTACATGCAAGACAGTGAGCTAACTAACAGTTTGCAAGGAATATCAAGAAGAATAGTATAAGCTTCTTGCTTTCAAAGTTCCTGAAGCTACCATAGATTAGCTTAAAAACAGGAAAGAAAATAATATGTGGCATAAGGTAAGTACAAGTGTTACCGCACAAAAATGGGGTTCTTCTACCCGACGTGCATAAATAAACCAACTAATTGTGGCATCAGCTTTTGGGAAAAGAGATCAGCTTTATTCTGTGAGATCGATCTGCAGGGAGACAGGGGGCATGTGTCCTCAGATCTATCTCTCCAATTCAGGATTTGGGCAGAAATTGAAGATGTTAGGGAGAACAGGCTGGCATGAGGAAATGCAGGCAGGATAGGTTTTGATTGGTGGGTTTCAAGAATTTATGGTAAGGTTCTAAACATTTATGATGAGGTTCTAAACATTTATGGTAAGGTGGGGAAGGAATTTTAATACGAGATCTTCCTGAATGACAGACCTCTTGCTTCTGATAAGAATGTGACTTTTATGTTCCGGTCATGTTCCTGTCCTTTGGTCCCATGGTCATTTCAGGTCAAGATTTCTTCTTTGGTGCATGCTCTGGCCATGTGGCTTTGCAAATTTTCTGAAAGACAATTCTTAATCAATCTGTTGATAAGGGATGGGGTCAGTTGAACTTGTCCTGGAGGGCCTTCTGGTTACACAAGCACTATACAGG
The DNA here is from genome assembly GCF_020826845.1 of Diceros bicornis minor. Lineage (NCBI taxonomy): Eukaryota > Metazoa > Chordata > Mammalia > Perissodactyla > Rhinocerotidae > Diceros > Diceros bicornis. The sequence continues at coordinate 15,084,835 of NC_080742.1, read as the reverse complement.
ATGGTTACAACAACAGAAGTGACCACTCTTTGTCACGAAGTGGGATGCTTCAAGAAAAAGGTGGGATCTGAGCTGTCCTTGAAAGATGGGTAGAATTCTGAAGGACAGAATGGGGAGGAGAGCCCTCCTGGGCTGGGTATAGGATGAGCAAAGGTATCAGCAGGTTGGAAAATCAGGAGCTAGTTAGAGAAAAAACAATATGTCTAATTTGGCTGGAGCATGGGGTATGTGGCAGGCAACAGTAACAAAAGGAAGAAAGAAATGGTGGATCAGACTGTAGACGGATTTGACTGTAAGGTCAAGGAGGTGACATTGAATCCTTAAGATAAGGCAAGAAAAAAAATCAAATCTAAGTATCTACAATCTCCCCCAGCCACCTATTAATTGCTCAGTTCTGTGCCTGGGCCTGTGAGGTGATGTTGGGATACTGGGTGGGAAGGAAAACTGGAAGGAACTCTGAAGACTGTTTTACAGTAATGTAATGAAAATAATGAAATGGCCAAAGATATCAAGGAGAAGATGGGTGGAGATACAGAGGGTAAAAAGTCAGTCTTCTGGGGGGGACAAGTTTCTGGAGTTTTTAAAGAGGGGACGAGGGGTGGGGTATGAGAGAGGCATGTGCTGTGATGAGGAATTTTAGGAAGTTTTGCCACATGATGTGTTGTGGAACTCCCTCCTCTATTCCTGAAGCCCCTTCAGTACAGTCAAATTGCTTTCCAAGGCTTTCTGGAGGCACATCTGCGTTTCCTTTTGGCTGTGCTGAGATGGGTTTTAAGGGGAGAGAGAGACTGCTCAGTTTTATTCAGTTCCCAAACTGCTAAGAGCATGGGCTTTCCCCAGTGGTGCCTCAGGGGGCTTGGGGCAGTGGTGCTGGTGGACAATAGACGTGAATGCGAAAGAACAGGGAAACTTCAACTCTACATCCACCACATCCAAATCTGTTTCACATATTGTGCTTCTGTGTAAGGTTTTCACTGGAAAAAAGTGATAAAAGCAGTTTAAAAGAGGGTGAAAACCTTATGAAGAATCATAAGCTGAGAAATGTACTGTTACTGTCAAGTGAGGCTCAGAGAACTTAAACGGCTTGCTGATGGCTACATGGCTGTACATCCAGAGCTAGAACTAAGACCCATTTTGACTGAACCACTCCCTGCCCCACCAAACAGAGATTTTCTTTCCAAAGATTTAAGATATTTTTAAATAGATTTAAGATTTAAGATATTTTTAGCCTATCCATTCTTAGATGTAGTCTTTACAGACAGCGAAATTCCTCTCTTCTTTATCTGAAGTTTGATGTCCAGTAATTCTTATACCCACTTATTCCATATCTCTGATGCCACCCAGGTCTTCCAGTTTGCCTCCACTTGGGTATGTATGGGCTGGAAATATGAAAAGAACTTTTTCCTCAGAAGATAATGGACTTGGCATTAGGTTCTAAGCTTCTTGCTGGCATCTCCTTTCTGTTGCCAGAGAGAACAAAGGTTAAAATGTGGTGAATCAAACTCTCAATGTACTAGCAGAAAACACAGGAAACAATTTATGATCTCAGAGTAACAAAGGTCTTTTTAAGTATGACACAAAATCTTGAGGCTGTGAAAGAAAAGATCAATAAATTTATGCACATAAAAAATAAATTTCCACGTGGAGAAAAACATCTTAAGCAAACTCAAAGGAAATCCAACAAACTGAGAGAAAAATTTTTGCAATGCATATTATGTAGAAAGGCCTACTTTCTAAATGTATAAAGAGTTTCTATGAATCAAAAGAAAAAAACTACACAATAAAAAAATGGAAAAAAGTATGTGAACAGAATTCACAAAAAAGGAAGTACGAATGGGTCTTTGCATTAATCATGCTTCTAGCTTCTGTAAAGTTGATGCTTTAACATCTGCCCTACGTGTCTATGCCGGATACACCTTGTTCTAGACAACATGATAATATGCCTGAGTCACCCTGCCTTGGCTTCCTGCCTCCCTCATTGCCTCCCTCCCTCCCACCCCATTGAGAGGAGTCCTCCTCATGGGGACACATTTTTCAAATGGAAACAACCAATCTAGAATCCACACCCTCAACCATTTCCTTTATCAAGCTCTCACACTCAGGCCACTATACAACTGCCCTAATCACCCCAGTGACAGGTGCCAAACATCTTCTAAGACCCAGAGCTAATCCTAAGCCTGCTACACTGGCTCACCCATTCCTTCCCAAGGAAACCACAATAAAAGCTCTTGCACACAGTTCCTCCCTCTCCTTCTGCCTTCTGACAAACCCTGGTGCTTCCCCATGTGGCCCCCCATGGCGTGGCATGCCCCCTTCCTTTAGGAACTGTGAGTAATAAACTATCATTTCAATGGCAATTGTCTCCTTATCTGTTGGCCTTCCTATAACTCACATTTTCTACTAATTTACTATATTTTAAAAGTCATAAACATATGAAAAAAGTCTTATAATATGCTCCATTCATGTATTGAAATACTATGCAAACATTAAAAAGAATATAAAAACTGTACATGTATGTGAAAAAAGCAAGTGTGCATATTATACTACCACTTGCTTGTTTGTGCAGAGACTTCTGCGAGGCTATATAAAAGAGACTGTTAATAATGGTTGCCTCTGGGGAGGGGGACTGTGGATTGTGAGATGGGACGAGAGGCTGACTTACTTTTCACTGTGTACTATTCTGTGCCTTTTGAATTTTGTACTATGGCGTATTTTATGTATTAAAAAATAGTTAAAAAGAAAAAAAAAACTAACCTCATGGCTGAACAAACTTTACTACCTGGCTCTCTGATACTCTGGTCTTTAACTCCCTTGTCTGGCTTGTATCTCACCACTTGACCATTGAGATCTAGGTCTTGCTTGCCTAATGAAAACTATCATGATTGCCTCGTTTTAGCTGACTTTTCTGGTGTTCACTACTGCTGACTCATTTACTGATGTTACCTGTAAATCCAGTTACTGGATAGGCAAATTTCCAATCCTACTCCGTTCTGCTTTATTCCCCAAAGAATCTACCCAACAGACAAGAGTCCCTCCCCACACCCACCTATATATAATAGACTTTAATTGAAAAAGGCATTATTTATTTTAACCCTTAAGCTTCCATCTGTAGTGCCTAATATATTCAAATAGTTCTTGGATCACTAAAGGTACTATGTTTCTCAAGATGCACATTCTCTACTGAGAGCCACAAGCTTTCAAAAGCCAACTTACTCTCTCTGTCAAGAACTTTCCTTCTCAAAGGAGAAAACAATACCATTAAGTATTTCTCTTAATCCTAATTTTAAAAAGCAACATCTGTTCACAGTGACTATGAAAAAACAGCACCTGAGTTTAGATTATTATTTTTAATATTTAATCAACTTGCTACAACAGTAGCTAAAGAATCAATGAAGAATAAACAGGTAGTTAAAACTTTATTAAACATATAATTAAAAATAAACACAGAGCTGTGTACACACACACAGACTAGGTCCTCAGTACGTCAGTAAAGGAATGGAAAAAGAGAAAAGAAAATCAAGGAAAATAAACCACACAGATGAGGGGACAGATGAGCTGCTGAGGGGAGGGCCACTGCCACATTTTCCTCTGGTTCCTCGCCCTGAGTCCGGCATGTGGTCAAAAACCTCATAGACAGGAGGTAGAAGAACTGCCAATTCTTCTCTGTCCCCAATTTTCAACACTCTTCTGACTCCTGCTTGCCATTGATCACAGCCTATTCAGATAGCAGAGTTTTTCTGACAACACCCCAGATTCCTACCCAGAATCAATCTTCATGTTTCTCATTTTGAAGGTGCCAAGTGAATGGATAACCTAACATGGGACCTTCTTTTCTCTTACCCTGAATTCTCCTGCAGTGTACAATTCTGCTGATTGAATTTAAGGCTGTCAATCTACTTTGCAAAGTGGAATATGGGTTGTATTCTTGTAATCCTAATATAAATCTTTAATCTTTCTAAATAGATATGAGCCACGTTGATACCCCAAATGTTTAAGTGCATTCCAGGCATGTCCCAAGGTCTTCTTCCATACTGGAAAGATTTTTAAATTTCCACCTTACTGCCAGAGTGAAAAAGAAACTTTATGGGGAAAATGGAACCTATCTGTACTGTTTAATAAATTATCAGTCTGTTTAAAGTTTCTTGAAAGCGCAACAAAATCTTGAAAAATTATTCTTGCCAGGCTGCCTGGAGGTCTGATGGAAAAGTGAAAACATGCCAACAACAGCAAGACTTGTAGAAAGATTTTAAAAAGAAATTTAGTAGGTTTTTAATGCATATCCCCTAAGTACAGCTATTAGTGAGATGTGATAACTAAGAAAAAGGTAGGGAAACTAAGGAGAAATATTTAAATATTTCTCTTTTAATATACAGTTTACTTAAAAAGTCAATTTGTAAAACCCTAAAATAGTAGTGTTTAAATGTGTGAATGCCAAGTGAATAATGTCAGGTGAAATGTGTGCTAAAGTAGGAGGCAGGAGACCGGGTTCCACGCCTGGCTCTGCATCTGCCCAGCTGTGCAACCCAGGGCAAGTCTCAACCTTTCAGAATCTTTAAGATGGAAACAATGATATCTCAAAATTCCTATTCCTCATGGAATCACTAGGAGAATTAAATTGCATACGTGAAACTATGTTGACTGTAAGCTCCTTGAGGGTGGGATCTTATATTTTCATCTTTGTAAGCAGTTACTTGATTAATTAATTCACACATGAAAGAAACAGAAAACATTTTCATTCTTTGAAACACATTTTAAATTTCATCAGGGATTATCTCAAGAAACTCATCAGTAACTCTATAGAAGGTCCAACCTAGAAAATGAAGGGAGCTTCAGTAGCGCCAGAAAATCACCAATGTTTTCAGTAATTAATTTAACATTTTTATTAAAAATTCCAAAATTTATTTAATCTGTTACCATACATTAAGAGAACAAAATGTATAAAAAATAAGAAAGTATCTTTTGAACATGGGAGTATCTCAGTAAAAGAAATAATTTTAAAAGTAGGGAATTAGGTAAATGATGGCAACATCTTTTTATAAATACACAGTGGTAGACTGAGCTGTTAAACATCCATAAGAGGCAATTTGCAATCCTTTCAGAAAGTGATTTGAGTCTATCAGGAGCCTGCTATGTCTATATCTCCAGCCCAGGGACTTCCCTGGTAAGCTCAAGATCCACATATTGGACATTCCCCTCAGTTCTGCTGCTGATTCTGAATTCTCCGTCACTTATAGTACCATAATCCAGCCACTTTCCTAAATCAGAGACCCAAGCATCAATTTAGACTCTCCTCTCCCTCACCACCCCCCCATCCGTTCAGACACTAAGTCCAGCATTTTATACTTCCTTAATATCTCTCCTATTATTATTATATCTTTTCCCATTGCCCCGGCATTGGTTCAGTTTCTCTTCACGTCTTATCTTGATCACTAAAATGGCATTCTAATTGGTGATATGGCAGGAATGGAAAAGAGACAAATTCAATAGATATTTAAGAGAGAGAACCAACTAATAGAATACAGGAGGAGAATAATGAATTTATTTCTGAGCATGTTTATTTTGAGATAACTGTGGGGTCATCCAGGTGAAGATATTCTAAGTATGTGCATGCATGAGTGTGGGTAAAGCTTAAGAACAGAAAAGTAGGTTCACAGTGGATGCCATGGATGTGGATGAAATATCCCCTCTCTTGTCCTACTGCCTCCTAAAAGCTTTTTCCAGATCATCTCATCCCACAGCGATTGTTCCTTCCATTCAATTTTAATAATACTGTTTGCACCTTCCAGATTCACAACCACATACTGCCTTTTGTTGATATTTAACATTTCAAGTTTCTTTTTCCAAAATTAAGCTTCTAAAGAATAGTAACATTTTATATGCTTTATGCTTATGAATGCCCATGGTGTCTAGCACTATGCAACACAGGGGAGGTGCTCAAAACAAAGGAGGAGTTGAAGGGATAAATTTGATTCCAGTCGCTTTAATAATAATGATAATAAACATCTGCTAGCACAGAGCCTGGCACATAATGGGTGCTGAATTAATATCTCTTAAATGGATTAAGACTTAATGTCTCCCATTACTCTTCAAAAACTTCTTGATATCTCAATTCTTTTCAAATCTCACATGCAATTAAAACTTGGACACAAATATATTTATTGCACATTTTGTAAGAAGTCCAACATTTCATAGTTTTGTATATAACCTGTTTCAGGGAAAAGGTCACATATCAACAAGGCAAATCCATCTTCATCTACTCACCCACAATACTTGCATACCCCACACTCTACTTTTACAGAATTTCATATTCTATACCTATTCACACTTTTTACTTGCCTCCCAAATGCTCCTGTGCTACCTTTTCTCGTCTCCTTGGCTAAGTCAGGTCAAAGACTTAACAACGATTGGCACAAGAATTATTTTCATTAAAGGAAGAGAAGGGAGGAGACAACTGAAAAGCAAAGAGCCAAAAGGCTAAGGCAAGATAATTTCATGTTTTGATTTTGACTCTTGGCATTAAGACAAGAATGGTTTTACAGCTTCCTTGTAAGACTTGGAAAAGTTCAACATCTGATATGCTGACATTTGACACCTGAGGTCACACTTATAAATCAGTGCTACTTTACATAACCATATACAGATAGAAGTAGAAATCCTAACTTGGGGAATACCATGAAAGCTATAACTTATATTAAGGCTGGACGTGAACAGCATCTAACATAATGCTTTGAACAAAGAAATACACAAACCATTTGTGGAAAGAATGTTTTTTTTTTTTTAATCACGTGAGGAAGTTGGAAAACAAAGCTGTTTTATACTATATTTACTGCTTGTCTCTGTGCAAGGTCTTGAGCCAGGTGCTGCACAGGATACAAATAAAATAACATACTGCCATGGTATTAGATGAAAAGAGTTACTATGATCCTCAGAGTGTATGTTGGTTTAATCTCATTGGAAAACCATTTGAAGGTATCTACTAAAGCTGAATAGAAACCTAGACTAACATTCAGTAACCCCACTCCTAGGCATACACCCAAGATAAATGAATTCATAAGTATAAGGCATGCACAAGAATGATCATGGAACTTTATTCATAATCATCCAAAACAGGAAACAACCCAAATCTCTAAACAGAAGAGAATGGACAAGCAAATTATGGTATATTTACCCAACAGAGTACTACACAGCAATAAAAAATAATTGAACTAATGCCACACACAATGTTATGAATGAATCTCACAGATACAATGCGGAGCAAAAGAAGCCAGACACAAGGAAAAACATACTGCATGATTCCATTTATATGATGTTTAAGAAGAAGCAAAACTAATATACAGTAATAAGCAGAATAGTGGTTAACTTTAGTGGGAGCAATGACTAGGAAGTCTCAAGGGAGACATCTGGGTTGCAGGAAATATATCTTGATCTGAATGGGAATATGGCAGGAATGGAGAAGAGATATTTAAAAGAGATATTTAATTCTCCAACTCACAAAGAAAACACAGGAGAAGAATTAGGATAGGGAGAAGAATGATGAATTCAGTTCTGAACCTATTGGTTACAGGTATATGTAAAAATTCACCCAGCTGCATGCTGAATAGTACTGTACACTAATATTACTGTATGTGGAGTGCCAGTTCTCATAGTTAGGCAGTGATGGCAGAGTTAAGGATCAGGTGTCCACCATTAACCCACACAGTCCATTGATAAAAACTCTGTGGCCTAGTTCCCAAGCATCACTTTGAACATCCATCCAAAGTGTGAATTAACACAGCGTAGTTCCTGCCCTGCTAGGTCTTATCGCTTAATGTGATCACAATGTCAGTGGGTAATTCTAAATTTTCTATGCAAAATATTTATGATGAGAAGATATTTGATAAATATCTGTTAATGATCTAGTTCCAAGTGACAAGTATAGCCTATAAATGCTATAAGAGTTGAGAGGTTGGAGAAACCACCATGATCTGGCGGCTCAGGCAAAGTTTCTCGAAAGACGTGGGAATTGAGCCAGACTCTAAAAGGTTAGGAACAGAAGCAGGGGTTGCAAAGTGTGGCCTATACAAACACTTTATTTGATTTTTTAGCTTGAATGGCATAGTTTTTCAAGAAGCAATGTGATTAGGAAGATTTGTTGATAGCAATGACTTTTATCATGCTTGGTGAATATGTGCCATTTTCCTAGGCATGTGAATATTCCCTGCTAAAGGAAGCAACATAAACAGAAAATCGACAGAGGGTCTAAGTGAATTATTAGACTGCAAAAACAGTTTGGGCCCAAATTGCAGAGTGCCATGCATGCCACACTGAACACATTCTGCAGGCAATATTAGAGGAGAGCATGACATCCACGTTTTGCAACTCAGTAGCGCTGGGCGAATTGTGCAACTAGCATTAATAACAATAAATGCTGTAAGCAGCTTCTGGTTCTTCCAATGTGATGCCAAACATCTGGATGTGGAAGTGAATTTCTAACTACTTTCTTTCAGTTGACATCTGAACTCTTCTATCCGGCAGAAAGAGCTTCTGTTTAGACAACTGAAGGAGGACAGCTTATATAAAGTAGGCTAAAACACTGTAAGATGCATACATCTTAGAGGAATGTTAAAAGAATTAGAAAATAAAGCTATAGACACCAATTAGGAACAATCTCAGTGGTGTTTATTATGGAAATAAAGTTGCTTGAAGTCAATAATTCATTCAGCAAGATTTTGCTGGCTTGAGGAAGAGTTTAGTAATTTTACTTGGTAATTTTACACTATTCTAAGGGTAGGTAAAGCAGTTCTTTGATGCTATAATCTCATGTATCCACTTTATCAAGGGCTGGTCATACCCAACGATTAATAACTATAATTTGTGCATACACATATATTGAGAGATTCTTGAAATATTTCATAAATTGTTACACTGAAGATCAATATGCAGGAGAAGTTGTCCTAAGGTCTCCTTTGACTTTACAAAACAAACTTTTTGTGCTTCTTTATCTGTGGCTTAAGAAACGTGACTATAATTTTTATTATTAGCATAACCTTTGGTAGAAATAAACTAGTTTAGCTTTATTTTTTATTTGATAGAATTATTAAGGGTAGTGGGTAAAAGTAGAAATCCTATTGCAAAGTGGGACATATGATGGATTTTAGCAGAAACAGAGAACCTTGATCACTTAAAAATATTAAGAGTAGAGATATGAAGTCATGGTTATAAATATATATAGAAATAGATAAAAATTTGTGTGGATAAATATATTCATGCATCTATTTCCTAGCTCCATCTGCTGAGAGGACTTAGAAGCAATGACAGACCAGTAGCAATGAGCATACCCAGAATTAAGATCTGAGGTTTCAAATACCAGTCTCCACTAAAAGGAACCAAGGACCTTTGAGATCCTTTGAGAAATGGCTGGTTCCAGGATTGGAGCAGTGAAAGTGCAAAATGAGCCTGGAACATATTCTTATGCCAGAAAGTAAAAAGGTGCACAAAGAATCACAGGGGCACGTCAAAAGGACAAATGAGCCCTCTTGAAGGGTGTATACTAGCCAAATCTAGGACAACTGAAGCACCAAAATGAATTATGACAGTAATGAAACCCAGTGAATGGAATAAGAACTCATAAGCCCAGACTGAGAATAGATAGATAGATAGATAGATAGATAGATACATACATACATACATACATACATACATACATACATACATACACAGTTAGATAGAACAGAAGAGAAAGTTCTTCCTTACAGTAGGAAGCCAACTAATAAATGTAGAAGGAATGATGGAATTAGAAAATCACCATTTGATGACCATGATAATAATAATTGATCTGGGCAAGAACCATCAAGACATGCAAAACAAGTTGGTGAAAATTTTAGGAGGCATAGAATACTTAAATAGTCTCAGAATATCTCCTCGTACGGTGCTTATTAATTTCAAACAGAAAAACAATAACTTTGCAGAGGAGAAACCAGGAAGTTACCACCTTAACCAAGTGATCAAAGTAAATAACACCAGTAATGAGACAAATCCACATCATGCGCTCCTGACACGATGTTTATATATATATACATAAAACAAAAGCTCAACAGTAGCTACAGCAATTGTTTAAAATATTTACACCAACAAAATATTGGGGGGGGGATTTGGTTTTGCTTTTTGGTTTTGAATAAACTCTGTTTTGGTTTTAAGAGTTTTTTAGTTTATTTTGATTATGACTATTCATCAAATTTCTTAGATGTTTTATTCAGTTATATTCACACAAAGTTAGTAGTCCAGAATTCAGATGTCATCTAAACTATTTTCTAAAGTACAGCAATCAAGCATGACAAGGTAGCAGTTGCTTATGCGGTCAGTTATTATTTTTTAAAAAAACCTCTCTTCATATATGGATATTTCCTAAATGTTCATCTTGTTTTTTAAAAATCAGACAATGAGAATATATGTCATATTTCTCTTCTTGCTTCTCTGCTGATAGGAAACAGCAGATTTCAGTGCCCTACTGCAGTGCCTACATTTAGTTAGGTAAACGTATATTCCTTTCTATCATTATATGACAAGATCTTTTACCTTCATTTTATGGAAGTAAATATAGTATATTTAGTAATGAAAGAAATCTCCTCTTTTATTTCATTTACCAACCCATGGAATATAGTTAACTGACTGCATATATGCAAATATTTATTATGTTATAAAAGTATCAGAACCCACACTACCGCATTAGTCCAGGATAACATGATAAGCTCCTGGAAGAGAAGGTAGCGACAATTTTATTTTCAAGTGCTTCAAACTGTACATGCCTACAGGTTAAATGTAATAAATTATTTTGATAATGATATTAGATAATGATATTTGATAATGATATTAACGATTATCTGAATTTTAAGTAGATGATGATTCAGTTCTTACTATAGTAATATATAAAGAGAAATATACCTCATGCAGACAAATGAAAGCTGGAGTTGTAGATAAATCAACAAACCGCTCATCTCGGATGTTAATTGTGGGTACTACGGCATAAATGGGTTCTTCTTGATCCTTTTCATCTTTCTCCTCTTCCTCTTGTTCTGTGTCTGTGGTGCTGTCGCCCATTTTTCACAATTCTAAAATAAAATTATTCCAGATTCAGATTTTTAAGGATGTCTTCACTTATGAAGTAAAATTAATGGAAAATAATAGAAGCAAGAAAAACTTAACTGGAGTAAGTTATTCTCCAATGAAACTATAGGTCAGGAAAGTTAGCTATAATCATGTTGCCATAAAAGACTGCTTTGTTGGAAAGATACTCTCCATTGCTACACTCGAGTCAATAATTCTAATTTTTTAAAGTAGGCTATTGTTGCATTAATTAGAAAAAAATTATATAACTAGAACGTAAGCTCCATGAAGGCAGAAAACTAATTTTGTTTACTGAGCACTGTAGTAGGCACTCAATTACTATTCAATGATTGGGTAAATAAATAAAAACTTTACCTTTAAAATACAACACAAAGTAAATTCAAATTATTTTTGGAAAAATAAAAACCAATACCCTGTGTGCCCCATACTGCCTGAGGCATGCACCTGCAAACCAGGCCACCAGGCTAATTGCTCAATACCCACAGTGCCTGCTATGGCACACAAGCATATGGCCTATGCTTGTGTGCACTGCCACCTGGCCTGTCTCTGCTGCTCATGTGCGTGCTCAATTGTCCCAGCAGACTTCATTTACAAAACATAAGCTCAAAAATAAAATTATTAAGAATTTCAATATGGTGACACCAGAGCATTAAACTAAGTGCAGGTCCCTTCTAAGAGTGGTTCGTTGTGTGCCTGCACAGGACACACATCTATGAAGCTAGCCCTATGTACTGGCCATTGCTTTGCTCATGTATTCAAGTGGACCCAGAGCGCTTTCTAAAAGGACCTCTGTCTTGGCCTGCAAGGTCTCTATTGGCCCACTTTGGTGGCATTGGCATAGCTGCCCTTCCAAGAGAGAGCTGGTAGGGGGCCTCCATTGCACAACAGAATGCCAATTTAATTACTTGCTCTTTTGATCTCTGAAATATACGAATCTGCACTCAACAGAAGAGTATATGTGCACTCTTCTCTTGACAAAGAAGATATCTCCAACGGTCATAATTTTAAGGTCTGGATCTTCTGCTGAACATGTATCATCTCTCATGTCTATCTTATCAGACTAGCTGCTCCTTGATGATAGGGATCCCCATTCTTTTAATATGGAAAGCATGTTCTATAATATGAATCCAGAAGGTATGGTAGACTCTGGTTCTTGACTTTATTAGTCAAGTGGCCATAGGCATGTCATTTATTCATTGTCTCCCTCCTCCTCTCTAAAATAGGAGTAACAGTAACTAATTTTTCTGCCTCATAAAGTATATATGCAGATTAAATGCGATAATGCCTCTGGACTTCTAGCATCCATTTTTCTGCCACAGCCATATCTCCAATTTTCTGCCACAGACGTAAATTACACAGGCTCCTGTATCCTCCTGCTACAAGAATGCTTCATAGGTGGCAGCATGTTCTTTCATCAAGAGGCTCCAAATGTCTAGTTGTCTTTCTTTGTGTGATATTAATAGCCACTGATATCATTTGGACTTTCCCACCTTTAACACTCATTCTTTTTCAATGCTGTAAAGCAGTTTTTAAAAAGAACCTATTACTGTCAAGGTATCACAACACTTTACATTTGGTAAGTAATTACAGTTTATTGTTTAAATTTTCAGGGAGTTGGAAATGGTTTGGTTATATATCAAATTTGTTTGTGTTAATAAGCTAAAATAATCATTTCATGGATGTCAAATGTTAATGACTATCCCAGAAAAATATTTCCTTCAGAACGTGAGACCATACTTGCTCTTTTTAGCTTTTTATTTAAGAAACATTTCAAATATAAACAAAAGTAGCAGAATAATATGATGAATCCTCAAGTACCCATCAACCAGCTTCAACAAATATCAATTCATGAGCAATTTTATTTAATCTGAACACTTCCACTTCCCCCTCCACTCTCTATATTATTTTGAAGCAAAACCTAGACACCTAGACTTCATAATATATCTTGAAGAACTCCATAATAATAAACAGAGATGGTCCTCATTCTATTTCACAATTGTATAGCCCTTCTTTGCATAGATGCACCACAAGTTATTCAAACAATCCCCAATTTATAAACATATGGAATGTTTCCAGTTTTCTGCTATTACAGTTTTACAAAGTATAGTACATCTATCTATTTAAAAATATTTTTTAAAGGCTCTTGGAATCTTTATAATCAAGATGGCATTCACTTTGAAAACCTAAGTTCAGGCAACCTTCTCAAAGCACTGCACCTTTAAATATGGTACAGCTTACCCAGGCAACAAAACAGAGGTACTATGCTGAATTTGTCCAAATTCCTCTGTCTGCTGAAGTTTTCAATCTCTATTATCTTGAAAACATTCTAAATATTTTAAAGCAGGTATAACATTTTACAGAGGGAAGCAACTAAAAGACACTATAACAGAGTCCTGATAGAGATTATCAGACAATTTTTTTGTGTGTGTGAGGAAGATCAGCCCTGAGCTAACATCCATGCTAATCCTCCTCTTTTTTTTTTTTTTTGCTGAAGAAGACTGGCTCTGAGCTAACATCTATTGCCAATCCTCCTCCTTTTTTTCCCCCCCCAAAGCCCCAGTAGATAGTTGTATGTCATAGTTGCACATCCTTCTAGTTGCTGTATGTGGGACGCGGCCTCAGCGTGGCTGGAGAAGCGGTGCGTTGGTGCGCGCCCGAGATTGGAATCCAGGCTACCAGTAGCGGAGCACGCGCACTTAACTGCTAAGCCACGGGCCGGCCCCAGACAAATTTTAACTCTTAGAAAAGAAAGAGTGAATAGGAAAGTAAGAAAACACAATAGAGGCAAATACAAAAGGCTCCTGTGAATTAACACCTAAAACACTAATTAATCTAATTAAGTAAGGGGTTGGAAAAGGCTTAAGTAGATACCAAAGTTTAACAGATAAATATTCAAGGATTAATTAATATAGTATTGCAAAGCCCAATACATTAATATTACCCTGCTGCAGGCAATATGATTAATTGACAGCTATAAATAAAACAATGGAATAAACTATATTCTCAGTCTATAGTGATGTAAACAAGAGAATATTTATAAAACATCTTAAAATCGTGGTGTAGGAAGAACTACATAGCTATCAAGTATAGTAATTCTAGAGACTTATATCTCCATAATACCTAAATCAACTAAGCAAATATTTATTGAGTTGTTTTATGAAGACCAAGAGTTTACAAACACGCAAGCGATTTACAATCTAAAGATGAAGCAAGGCAGGGAAATAACTAGCTCTACATCATGAAAGGTATGGTAAAATGAGTCTAAATAAGAAGCAATATTCTTAAGAAGGTGGATAGGCTTAAAAAGCAGAGTGTAGCTTGGAATTTAGATCTTAATCTACAGATATTGGGAGCCACTACATTTTTTGCCCAGAGGAGTGATATGGTCTTGTAAAGATGTTAGTGACCGTTAGAAGAACGGTTTGGAAAGCCGGTGAATTTGGAGGCAAGGAGACAATTCAGAGGCTTGACTCAGCCACTGTGCTATGGGTAGGAGATAGATTCAGTAGTGAGCAAAACCAGAGAAGGTCCCTGACCTCAGGGGGGCGCACAGACTGGTGGGCAAGACAGAAATTAATCAAAGAATCACAGAGGTAAGTGAAAATATGTATAACTGAAATAGGAGCTATGAAAGCATGTACCACGGAAGCAGGGTTGCCACACACTGCACAGTTCCAGTGGGCGCCATTCACATAGCAAGGTCTGCAGTGAAGCAGCCCTGATTGGAGGTTAGATGATGAAAGCCTGAGCCAAAGGAGTACCATGCTATGCTGTAGGAGTCCAAAGAAGAGAAGACATGGTTTTACGAGGCTTTCTAGAAGGGAGAGGACATGTACTGAGCTTTGACACAGAAAAGCAAAAGCCCAGTGAAGGAGAAAGGCAGGTAAATAGAAGCTTTCATCCTATTACAGAAGAACACTGAACTCCTCTGTTATTAACACTTCATCTTGGGGTTGAAAGGTAAAGCCAAAATAGGAACTTCACAGAGAATAATTAAGCAATCAACATTGCAGGGTATGCCTTGTTTTGTAAGACACACCACTACTTCCTCTTCTCTAAAGCTAAAGAGGGGATCATCATTTTGTTTTGATTTTGCACTCTTAAGGAAATTTTTCTTGACTGTTACTAGGAACACATGTGAAAAACAAATACCCCACGCACTAGAGAGTAGGGCAAGATACACAAATGATGTGGCTTGTTGAAGGTAAAATGGCAATGCTTGCTTCAAGAAAGATGTAGCAGGAAACCATACCCTCTTCTGAGACTGCTTGTCACTGAACAAACACAAGTGTTAGTGTAACGTAAAGTCAGACATGGTATTTGTCTCCTAATCCCACACAGAACCTGAGCATTCTTTCTCATAATTTAGCTCTTCTAACTGCCCTGGAATCATGATCGCATGCTCCCTTCCCCAGCAGCCCATTGCTGTAGAAGGTTAGTTACATGACTGTTTCCATGGTAACTCAGAGCCAGACCTCTTGGAGGAAGGGAGAAGTCTGGGATACCTATTTTTTTGTTTGTTTCAGTTTCCTGTATTTATTAAAAAACATTGAAATGACAAAACAGGTTACAAAAATTGTGGTATATTTAAAGTTGTATGACAAGTGCCTCTCAATCCTGTGATTTTTTCTCAATCCTCTGTGATTTTATATATGTTCTCTTTTGTAAGTAACGTTAAAAGTCTGCATTAAAGGCCCTTTCGAGAGGTCTCTGGTCCCCAAGATGACAGGCTCAGAATATTGGGCCGCCAATCTGACACGCAGCCTACAGTTACCTCAGATCCGCTTAATCCAACAACAGCAACATCTTCATCCAACACTACCAACTTGGCAGTCTTGAATGCAACAAACACAATTATTGCACTTATTCATGTCTAGACTTTTTATTCTATGTACAATTATATAATACCCATTATTACTATACTAAGACTGGACTTGAAACATTTTTTTAAAGATATAGATATAGATACAGACTTCAGGGCATATTTTTAAAAAGAGGGAATAGAAAAGCTTTGTCATTCAAAGACCCAACAAATCAAACCACAACTTCTTTCTGTTCCTAAAAAAGGGAAAAAGAAAAAAGCCCTCTCAAAAAAGAGTCCCGCAAAAAAAAAAAAACAACCCATTCCAGTACAGAAAAAATAAAACCGCTGCAGTAAGTATGTACAGATAAAATTTGCCTCACAGTTGAAGTGTTAATGTTACAATGTGGTTTGGATTACCTTTCATTAAAAATACTCATACACATAAAAGAAAACAAGACTCTTAAGAGGAAGCTCCAAGCGCATATGAGCCTTTAAAGTAAGTGCTAACAGTATTAGACAGTTGAATCTTAAATTATATGCATGTGTGACCAACGAGGAACCTGTTAATGACCCATGGTAATGGAGAACCTAAGACTGTGTTACAGGATAAGCTCCATCCCTGGGATGGAAGGATGCTCAGAGAGCTCTAGGCCTACTCCCAACTCATTTGCCTCCTTTTCCCCACTCTCACCCCAGCCCAAACACCAACCCAAGAAAAGTTACTCTCTTCAAATCTTTTTATATTTTTCCCTGTTCTTCTTAGAAACTTATACAGCCAAAAGGAGCTCTATATTACTCATTTCTGAGTTCGTATAGCATATAGGGTCATGATAGGGAAGAACTGTCATAGAAACAGATGTGATTTTGTCTCTAACATATCCTTCTGGTCGCCCTCATCAGATGCAGGCACTCCTGCCCAGTGTTCACTCACCTGTGCACCTAATAATAACAACATTTATATAGCCCTTCACAATTTACACAAAGCTTTCCCTCATATTATTTCACTTACAACAACCAGGTTCCATAAGAATTATTATCTCCATTTTATACATGAGGAAATTGAAGGTCACAGAATATAAATGATGTGCCCAAGATCACACAGCAATAAATGGCAGTATTTATTCACACCCATGTCCACTGGTTCCAAATCCCTTACCCTCTTCCATTACACCATTCAGGACTCTGGCCACAGCCTTAGCAAAGCCCTTTCCTCTTGGCCTCCAGTAACAGAAAGCAGGATCAAGGATACAGGCGGGCTGATGGAATTCAACATCTGTCACTGCAAAGGTGTAAAGCTAGGACTCTTTTAGCAAAGAGCAGGCCAACACAGTGTAAGTCCATTGAAGACAGATTAATTCTTGTAGAGCAGTGATTATTAGGCAGTCCCTGAGGTGGTAAGACTGACTACGCAAAACAATGGGCTATAGAACTTGTTGCTATAGTTACAAACAGAAGGAAAGCCTTCACATATACAAAGTGTGGCAAGAAACACTAGTTTCATATCTGCAATAATTTACAGTCATTCTGCAAGTCCAGTCAGGCTTCAGAAATTCAAAGGGTGCCTGAGAGGCCCTATCAGTTCCCTTAATAGTTTCCAAATAATTCAGTAATGAGCAGAGACTGAGTTCCAAATCCTGTGGGAGGTTTGGAATGCCCAAGTAGGTGTGAGGCTGACAGTTTTCCAGAAGGTCTGTAAAGCAAAGAATCTACATGTTTGCATGCAATCTAGAATCCTCACATTGCAGGCCACTCCTCACTCCTGGTATAAAAATGTGCATGTTTTTCAAATTCCACTGTTGTCTTTGCTTGAATTTTTAAAAATGATACCAGAAAGCACATTCATAACATTAAAACAGTAGTCTATATATCCTATCTGATTAGGCTGTTGCCTTTGCAAACCTGCTCTTTCGCTTACCCCCTTTCCCCTTCTACATACCCAAGTCAGTAGGAACTTGTGGGTCTAGATGGTTCTGTTTCCTTAGCAAAGAACTTCATGAAATATGGGCTATCACTGCTTCCCATTTGCAACAGCCCAGGTTCCTCTCTTCTTCCTCCTCCTCCTCCTTCTCCTATTCTTTGATCTAAGATTGGGATTAGTGGCTTTCACTTAGTCTACCAGGATGACAGCATGGGGTAACGGAAATGACTACTTTGAAGTTCATCAATTTAGGCTTGAATCTCATTTCTTCCCCTCCTGCGTGATATTGGGCAAGATATTCAACCTCTAAGTGGCTATTTCCTTAACTGCAAGATGATTTAAGAGTTGTTGTGAAGACTAAATGGGACAATGCGTGTGAAGTCTCAGCCCACACCCAGCACATAGCCCTCAATAAATGCTAGCTCCCTTCCACCACTGACTGCTTCTTTTGCTTTCATATATAATATGTATTAAATGATTTGACAGGGAACAAATACACAGAGGTTAGCTTGGGGCTGGACCAAATAGCTCAGGGATCTATAGGCTGGAGAAAGTGATTTGGGTCCTCTCCAGCCTGAATTTGTCCCAGAGTACTCCTTAGGATTTGGTATGAGAGTCCCAAGCCTAGTCTTCAAATCTCACTGTGAGATGTTTAAATCTAGGATAAGACAGACTATATAGGACACTGGGTACTGCAGAGGGAGACAGGGAGCAACACAATTTTTTAAAGGTCCTGAATATTTGTCAACTTCAAGTTAGGGTACAGTCAGCTTCAGATGATAAGTAAACTAGGCAAAGTTCCCTTTCCCATGTCTAGAAATTTCATAGCCTCCTCTTTTCATTGCACAAGTATTTCCTGTTCTCAGGCTTCCTCTGGCCCTAGGCAGATCTCCACTTTAGTCTTCCTCCCCCCGGGCAGCATCCCTTACTCAATTTCTTTCCTTCCTCTAAAAGCAAAGGTTCTTACATTAAATATAGGGTTAGAAGAATATTTACCAAGCCAATTTTCCTACTTTACACTGGAAGAGGAAATTAAAAATAAAAATAAACAAAAAAACCTCTCTCTGAGCTGGGGAGCTAGGAGAGTTGGTGAGAAAACAAGTTGGCATGAGCCCCTGGGGCACCCTGCCCACCCAGGACGAAGTTCAGGAAATGAAACAGTGGAAGCTGGACATTCAAGAACATCAGAGGGATAATGTGCCTCCTTTCCCCGGTGAGACTTGGGGGAAGTGGCAAGGTGCCAGAGCCATCACCAATCCTACACCTTCATGTGATGAAGCAGAGAGGAGTATCTAAGCAGAGAGAGTGTTCAGAGAGTGGCGTAGGAGAGGTGTTGAGGTTGGCTGGGAGTGCTGCACCCCAAGAGCCCTTGACGTTGTGATGAAAAGCCTGCTTCAGAAAGCTTTGTGGACCATACAACTGAGAACCAGATGGGATGCAGAATTCTTAGAAGATGCCAGCATGGAGACCCATGTCTGACACCCAGGTGGGTGCACATCTTAGGAAGTGTCAGCGTTGTCAGACACCAACCACTGACCAGACAACCATCCTGAAGCCATAATGCTACCCAATAACCCTGAACTTGGGCCTCATGCCCAGGAGGAGGAGAGGAAAAGGGAAACATGAATTGAGTATTTGTTTTTAGTCAGGCTTATTGAGGTATAATATATGTGCAATAAAACTTACAATTTTAAGTGTATAATTTGATGAGTATTTACAAATATTGACAGTTGTGTAATCACTGCCACAGACATTCCCATCACTCTAAAAAGTTCCTTTGTGCCGCTTTAGGATTAATGCTCCCTCCCATTCCCATCCCTTCCATCCCAGGCACCTGGTGATCACCTAGTTTTGCCTTTTCTAGAATTTCATGTAAATAGAATCATAGATGTTTCTGGCTTTTATCATTTTGCATAAGGTTTTTGAGGTTCATCTACATTGCTGTGGGTATCAGAATTTCATTCCTTTTATTACTGAGTGCTATTCCATTGTATAAATACACCACAATTTATTTGCCATTCACCAGTTGATAGACATAGCATTTGTTTTTTGTTTTTGGCTATTATAAATAAAGTCGCTATGAACATTTGAGTACAAGTCCTCATGTGAATATATGTTTTCATTTCTCTTCAGTAAATACCTAGGAATAGAGTTACTGGGTCATATGATAAGTATATGTTTAATTCTATGAGAAACTGTCAAATTGTTTTCCAAAGTGGCTGTACCAATTTATAGTCCCACCAGCAATGTACAAGGGTTCCCACTGCTCCACATCCTTGTCAACACTTGGTTTTGTCAGTATTTCTAGTTTTAGCCATTCTGGTGGGTGTGTAGCGGTATCTAATTTTAATTTGTGGTTTTAATTTGTATTTCCATAATGACTTATTATGTTGAGCATCTTTTTCTGGGCTTATCTGCCATTTATATATCTTCTTAGGTGAAGTGTCTATTCAAATGTTTTTGCCCATTAAAAAAATCAGGTTGGTTTTTTTTTTCCTATTAACATTGTAAGTTTTCTTTGTGTATTCTGGATACAAGTCCTTTATGTTTTGCAAATATTTTCTTTCACTCTCTCCCAGTCTTTTCATTTTCTTAGCACTGTCTTTTTGAAAAGCAAAAGCTTTGAATTTTGAGGAAATCCAATGGATCATTTTTTTCTTTTATAGTTCACGCTTTTTTTTATCTTATTTAAGATATCTTTGCTAAACTCAAGGTCACAAGATTTTTCCCTATATTTTCTTCTAGAACTTTAATAGTGTTAGCTCTTCTACTTGTATCTTTTATTTATTTCAAGTTTTTGCATATCATATGAAGTCAGGGTTGATGTTCTTTTTGGGGGGAGCATATGGATATCCAATTGTTCCAGAACCCTTTGCTGGGAAAAGTCTCTTCTTCCCATTGAATTATCATGGCACTTTTCTCAAAAATCAACCAAATATGTGTAGGTCTATTTCTAAATTCTCCATTCTGTCCCATTGATTTGTATGTCTATTCTTACACCAATACTATATTGTATTGATTATCATACCTTTACAGTATAGTTGTAGCTTTACAATTGTAAATTTATAATTAAGTCTCAAAATGAAGTAGTATAAGTCCTCAAATTTAGTTCTTTTTTCAAAATCGTTTTGGCTATACTAGGTACTTTACATTTCCATATATATTTTAGAAGCAGCTGGTAAATTTCTATTTTTAAGAAAGCCAGCTGGAATTTTGACTGAGCAATGAATCAATACATCAGTGTGGGGTGATATGCCATCTTAACATTGAGTGTTACCCTCACGCCCGTCAGAATGGCTATAATTAACAAGACAGGAAACAACATGTGTTGGAGAGGATGTGGAGAGAAGGGAACTCTCATACACTGCTGGTGGGAGTGCAAACTGGTGCAGCCACTATGGAAAACAGTATGGAGATTCCTCAAAAAATCAAGGATAGAACTACCATATGATCCAGCTATTCCACTGCTGGGTATTTATCCAAAGAACTTGAAAACACCAATGCATAAAGATACATGCACCCCTGTGTTCATTACAGCATTATTCACAATAGCCAAGACTTGGAAGCAACTTAAGTGCCCATCGAGGGACAAATGGATAAAGAAGATGTGGTATATATACACAATGGAATACTACTCAGCCATAAGAAACGATGAAATCCAGCCATTTGTGACAACATGGATGGACATTGAGGGTATAATGCAAAGTGAAATAAGTCAGAGGGAGAAGGTCAAATACCGTACGATTTCCCTCATTAAGTAGTAGATAATAACAACAACAACAAACACATAGAGACAGAGATTGGATTGGTGGTTACCAGAGGGGAAGGGGGGAGGGAGGAGGGTGAAAGGGATAATTCAGCACATGTGTGTGGTGATGGGCTGTAATTAGTATTTGGGTGGTGAAGATGATGTAATCTATGCAGAAATAGAAGTATAATGATGTACACCTGAAATTTATACAATGTTATAAACCAATGGTACTGCAATAAACAACAAACTAAAAAAAAAAAAAACATTGAGTGTTACTTTCCTTGAACATGGTATTTCTCCCCACTTATTCAGATCTTCTTCAATTTCTCTCAGCAATGCTTTATGGTTTTCAGAAGATAGGTCTTCATATATTTTGTTAAATTTATCCCTAAGTATTTCACATTTTGTATGTTATTGTAAATGGTATTGTTTTTAAATTTCAATTCCCAAATGCCATTGTTAGTCCTTAGAAATAAAATAGATTTTGTTATTGACCTTGTATCTTGTAACCTTTTGAAACTTTTTTATTAATTTAGTAGCTTTGTACAATATTCCTTAGAATTTTTTACTTTAGATGATCATGTTGTCTGCAAACAAAAATGATTTTACTTCTTCCTTTCTAATGTAGATTCCTTTTATTTCTTTTTATTGCCTTATTGCACTGTGTAGGACTTCCAGTACAACACAGAATAGAAGTGGTGAGAGTGAACATCCTTGCCTTGTTCCAGATCTTAAGGAAGAAAACATTCAGTCTTTTATAGTTAAGTATGTATTAAGTGTAAGTTTTTCATAGATGCCTGTATTAGGTGGAGGAAGTTCACTTCTCTTCCAAGTTTGTGGAGAGTTTTATCAGGAATGGGTATTGAATTTTGCTAAATGTTTTTTAAAGAACCCATCGAGATGATCATATTTTTCAACAAATGATGCTGGAACAACTAGACATCCTTAAGTAAAAAAATACATCTCAATCCATACCCTACATCATTTATAAAAATTGACTTGAAATGAGGAATAGGCCTAAGTGTAAAATCTAAAAGTAAAAAACTTCCAGAAGAAAACACAGGAGAAAATCTTTGTGACTTTGGTTTGGAGAAAGTTTTTTTCACATTGGACACAAAACCACAAATCATAAAAAAAAAAAATAGATAAATTGGATTTTTTCAAAATTTAAAAGATCTGCTCTTCAGAAGACAATGTTGGGAAACTGAAAACAAAAGTCACAGATGGGAAGAAAATATATGCAAATACTGTATCTGACAAAAGACAGGTATCAAGAATATATAAAGAAACCTCATAACTCAATAATTAGAAATAAAAAAATGGCCAATAAAAAATGGGCAAAAGATCTGAACAGATACTTCAGATATATAAAAATGGCAAATACACTCACTGCATTAGTAATTGGGGAAATGGAAATAAAAATCACAATGAGATACAACTAAACACCTATTAGAGTGGTTTTAAAAAATGTGACAATACCAAGTGTTGGTGAGGATGTGGAGTAACTGGAACTCTCATATATTGCTAGTGGGAATGTGAAATTGTATAGCTCCTTTGGAAAAGAGTTTAGTTATTTCTTCTAAAATTGAACATACATTTACCAAATGACCCAGCTCTCCCATCCATATGTGTTTATTTAAGGGAAATGAAGACATATATCCCTTCAGAAACTGTATACAAATGTTTATATTGGCTTTATTCATATTCACCAAAAACAACCCAAATATCAACTTGTGGACGTATAACCAAACTGTGGTACAGTCATACAACGGAATTCAACTCAGAAATAAAAGGAAACAAATTACCAATACATACAACAACACAGATGATTCTCAAATACATTATACTAAGTCAAACAGCTATGTACTATAAGATTCCATTTATATGAGTTTCTGGAAAAGGAAAAAGTATAGGGACAGATAACAGGGTCAGTGGTTGCCAGGGGCTGGGTGTTGGAGAAGGATTGACTACCAAGGGGCCTGAGGGAACTTTTGGCAATGATGAAAAAGTTTTATATCTTGATTGTCATGGTGGTTACATGACTGTACATATTTGCCAGGATTCATAGAGCTGTACACCTAAAAAGCGTGAATTTTACTCTGTGTAAACTATACCTCAATAAACTTGACTTTAAAACAAAGCAAAGCAAACAAAAAGAATTAAACTTACACAGAGTCCTAATACTGTAGACTATCAGAAGAAAAAAAATTCCAAAAATAACCCCAAAGACAAAAAGTAGATTCTCTACAAAGAAACTAAATTAGATAGAAGATTTCTCATTAGCAAAAACCGTACTTCTTCAAAGTACTGAGAGAGAGTAACTGTCAACTAAATTATTATTTAAGAGTAAGGGTGAAATAAAGACATTTTTAGACAAAGTCTGAAGAAATCAGTCAGAGACTCTTATTGAATATATATAATGGATATACTTCAGTAAAAACAAAACTGAATCTAGAAGGAAAGAGGTGCGCAAGTAAATTGGTAAATGTTGCTAAATTTAAATAAGCATTGAATATAAACAACAACAATAATAATAACTACTTGAGTGACTTCAAAAACAAGGTGGAGGGCCAGCCCAGGTAGCCTAGTCATTAAGTTCAGTGTACTCTGCTTTGGTTCAGGTTCGGTTCCTGGGCACAGACCTACACCACTTGTCAGTGGCCATGCTGTAGCAGTGGCTCACGTACAAAAGAAAAGAGGAAGATTTGCAGCAGATGTTAGCTCAGCATGAATCTTCCTTAGCAAAAAAAGAGGAAGATTGCCAACAGATGTAAGCTCAGGGTAAATCTTCCTCAGCAAAAACAACAACAACAACAACAAAAACAAGCTGGAACTAAAATACACAAGGCAATAAGTAACATGGAAGATGGAAGGGAAAAAATTGATGTTAAAGAATTCTATTGTTTGAAAGGAGGATGAAGATAGTGATTGATTAGACTATTGCTAAGTCAAGTGAGTATGCTAAAAATTTAAGGATAATGATTAGGAGAAAATATTCAAATGGCCTTCCAAATTACTAAAGAGGAAAAAGGTGAATAAAGAAAAACATTTAGGCTAAAACAAGACAAGAAAAAGAGGAACAACAACAACAAGAAGGCAAAAAGGCAAGGTTAATAGAAAACACAAAACAAGATGGTAAGAATAAGTATAAATGTAAAAGTAATTACAAAAAATGTCATGGGTTAAATTTACCTGTTGAGACAGATTCTCAAGTTGGATTTAAAATATCCAGCTGTATTCTGTGTATAAGAGACAAGTCCCAAATATAATGTCACAGGTTTGAAGTAAAAGGATGAAAATACTATTGTTATTATTAGCAATACCAGAGATAAAGACGGTCATTATTTAATGACAAAAAAAAAATTAACAGGAAGCAATATTAATCCTGAACCTATACATAACTTACAGAATAGCCTCAAAATATATAAAATGTAACCGGAATTTCTACTCAAAGTATATATCAATGCTACTACTGTGTGATTGGTTGAAACACTATTGTTACCTTGTGGAAATGGAATAAAGCATTAGCACATACAAGAACTCTAATCTAAAGTAAGCTTTTCAAGTTTTTCTGTTACAAATAAATTCTCTGCTTGTAATAAATATTATCTTAGACACACACACACACACATAAATACATATTGTTTTAACGTATAAAGTACTCACATTCCCCTACCTATTTGTAACCTAGGCAACTTCTCGAGATGTTTTAAGTGAGTAAATTTGACTACATTAAATAACAAACTTTTTCCTGTATATCACCTACATGGAAACAAATAACATGTAGAGTTCAAATGGGACTACCTAGGTATTCTTTAAATACTACTTAGTACTGTTAGTTATTAGTTTAGATTATTGCATTTATTAAGATTTCATAAGAATAGAAATCATAAGATATATTTATTTTAAAAGTTTATAATTAAGAACATTAGCAAATTCCTAGGGCTTCCTTCACTTAAGGTGAATTCCAGAATCCTTTGTTTAGGTTACATTTTTCTGAAGACTCTCTCATGCCCTCTGCTGTCCATTTATTGAATATAAATTACTAAATAAAGTAAAATATTCATGAGTATTTACCTTTAGATAGGAAGAAATCCTCCACCTATTTCACTATTTGAGTCAGTCTTAGGAAACAATATATGCTAAGAAACACTTTTAAATTATAAACGTAATATATGTTCACTATTGAAAACACACAAAAATATGAAGAAATACTTTATTATCTCATTACTTACAGAGAACCATTGTTATCAAGTTGTGTATTTCTCTCTGGAATTGTTTCTATGGAATATATTTTTAAATATAATTTTATGTTAGAATTAATATTATTATTATCACAGAATTGGGATCATACTATACATACAAGTTGGTACTCTACTCTTTTCCCTTAATATTACTGTGACATAATAGAAGGAATATATGTTGGTCTCTGTCCCTGGTTCCTGACACAGGGCTCCTGAAACCATTGTAATTTCCTGGGTGATAGGAGTGTCTTTTACTCTATTGAGGCGACTTTGGGTGGGCTCCTGGACAAGGGCTGGTCACCGGAAAGAACAAGTCATAATTAGAAGCTTGGCATTTTCAGCCCTGCCCCCTATTCTCTTGAGAAGAGAGAAGGGCTGAAAATGGACTTACTGACTGATCATGCCTACATGATGAAGCCTCCATAAAAATCCCAAGAGTGTGGGGTTCTGAGAGCTTCCAGGTTCGTGAACATACCCATACTGGGAGGGTGACGCACCCCAACTCCACGGGGACAGAAGCTCCTGCTCTCAGGACCCTCCTAGACCTCACCCTATGTATTTCTTCATCTGGCTGTTTATCTGTATCCTTTACCATATCCTTTAATAAACTGGTAAATGTAAGGAAATGTTTCCCTGAGTTCTGTGAGCCACTCTAGCAAATTAATTGAAGCTTAGGAGGGGAGCAGGGAACCTCCAATTTCTAGCCAGATGGACAGAAGTTGTGGGTAACTTAGGGACTTACTACTTGTGGTTGGCATTTGATGTGGGTGGGAGCAGCCTTGTGGGACTGAGCCCTTAACCTGTGAGATCTGACCCTATCTCCAGGTAGATACCACCTGACTGACTATAGGTAGTGTCAGAGAGTCAGTCAGAGAGCATCAGAATTGAGTAAATTGTAGGACACTCAGATGGTGTCATAGAGAATTGCTTGTTGTAGGGAAAAACCCTACACATTTGGTGACCAGAAGTGTCAGAAGTGACGTGTTGTGAGTGTGGTAGTAGTGTGAGAGTACAGGAGACACATACACAAGGAAAATTGTAGGTTTTTCCTTTACAATTATATTATGGAGGAGTTTCCATATCACTGAATAATCTTCAAAACATAATTTTTAAACTGGTGCATATTCCAGATATATACTAATTTATGTAACATCTTCCTATTTTTGGATATTTAAGTAGTTTCAATTCTTTACTATCATAAATAACCCTGTAAAACAAAATTCCTTGAACATAAGTTTTTTTGAACATCCTTAATTTTATGCTTACATTAAATTCCAAAAAGTACAATTTCCAGGTCATGGATACACATATTGTTAAGGTGCTTTATGCATATTCCTGAACCAAACTCTGGAAAGTTTGTAATAACTTACACTCCCACCAGCAGTATATGTTCATGACCACAGGAAAGTCTTTTTTAAAACTGAAGATGTAAAAATACCTTACAAGTCAACTCTAAATAGGGGGAAAAGTTGTATATGATTCTCCACTAGTTTGATGAATAATTTTTTTCTTCAAAAGTGTCAGGAAGATAGAAGGACCTTTCAGTAGAATGGTAAGAGGATGTGAGGATAATAATACTTGCCCTGCTAAACACAGAGTGTTCTGTGAGGCTACCGTGAGATGATACATGTGAATATGCTTTGAAAACTATAAGGTCATACAGATGGAAGGTAGTATTTTTATTAGTCATTATTGACATGTGGACAGATTTGATATATAAGTCATTAGACTTTTTAAAGTATCAATAACTTTTTAATATTTTATACTAATCTTAATATCAATAATTTTCTCTATTTTCCAACTCCTATAATCAGAAAAGTAATTTTTATGTCAATTTTCTTTAGTTTTGTTTGCCTGAAAATAGTAAAACAGTGATTTTGCCACATAGACAATTATGGTTTAGTTGTCAATTCCATTAACTTGGTTTACCTCAGAAAAGGAAAAATTACCATTGAAACAAAATTATCTATTAGGGACTGCTATTTAATCCAAAAATATTTGGAACATGTACAAAAAATTTGAGTGCACTCTCAACTTGCCTAAACCAACGCCTTTTTCAAAGTTATTCCTGTGGGTTTTCATTAAAAAGACAATTTGAAGATCAGTCTGGATAATTATGACCAAATGAAACACAAAGCCAAGGACAGAACTAGTCTTCAGTGGAAACTTGGTGCACCTGAAAGCTAGCACCTATCACGAGCCTTCACTAGGAGGAAGAAGGAGGGAGGACCCGCTAGGACAGAAAGCAGGAAAGGATAACCAAAGAAAACACTGAATTTTTAAAAAGGTAATGGCTAGCAAAGAGCTCTGTGACTTGGGCCCATGAGCTTTAGCCCAGCTCATTAGGACTTGAGCTCATCTCTCTATCACTAGAGCTCCCAGGAATTCTGGTTATTGCACTTCGCCAAAGGTTCAATTTTTTAAGGCATTCAGTTTCAGCACTTGCATTTTATTAAGAGTCATTGTTTGTAGTGTGTCTTTGCTAAAGAACTTAGGGAATGATTTGTAGGAGGAGGAAGGGGCACAGAAAGGGAGAGATAAGCAGGAAAGGGAGAATAAATCTTTTTGTTTCCCTAGAAGATTGGCCCTGCCCTAACATCTGTTGCCAATCTTCCTCTTTTTTCTTTTTTCTCCCCAAAGCCCCAGTACATAGTTGTGTATCATAGTTGTAGAGCTGTAGCTCTTCTGTATGGGACGCCACCTCAGCATGGCTTGATGAGCGGTGAGTAGGTCCACGCAGGATCCAAACCAGCGAATCACGGTCTGCCCAAGCAGAACGCGCGAACTTAACGGCTACGCCACCTGGCGGGTCCCCAATCTGTTTTTTGTTTTTTTTCATTTTTAAAATTGCCCACAGAATAATAAAAGGTAAAAGAGACCTTATAGAGTCATTTAGTACAATCCCTCCTGATCTTAAAGCTGAAGAAACAGGTCCAGGTGACCCAGATGAACCAGTGGCACAGCCAGGAAAATAACCAGTTGCATGATCTTCCCACTGCACTATGCTGACTCTCTCTTTTTTGTTATTTTAGCCCTAAAACTGAGGATCACTTGTAGTTAAAACGATCAGTGCTATTGTCAACACATCCTGATCTCTCAGATTTTTCTTGGTAGCTTACAGTCAATGCTATAGTTAAAATAAACATACAGTAATTTACATTGCAAATTTGTAGCCTGTACACCGCGTTCACATCTGTTATCTCATTTGATCCTTACAAAAACCTTTGAGGCAAGACAAAGAAGGTATTATTGACCTCATTTTCAGAGCGAGCAATTAAAACCCAGAGACGTCCAATGACTGGTCTAAGATCACTTCGCAGGACTCAACCCTATTCCTTTATCTGCTATAGGGAAAGAGGGAGTTCCCTGGAAAAGCGCCAATCCGGCTCTTTATCCTGTTACCAAGGGATTCTCCATCCCAGGGTACTCCGCACTAGTTTAGCGAAGTTTGGATCTAACCATCCACTGAAGGTACTCCTACTTTGCATCTAGTTCCCACCTTTAAAAGCAGTTTCTTACCCCTTCCCTTGGTCCTGATCCTTATTTAGGCTTCTATTTTTCTCTGTGGGTTACGACCTCTTGAGCCGCTCTTCAAAGCTTCACCCTCTCCAAAGAAGTCGCGTCCTCGGTATCCAAGGAAACCACATAGCCTTGCCCACCTTGCCCCTTCCACGCTTTCCATTGGTCAGTTGGATTTCCATGTAGATTTTTTTTTTCCTTCTCTCCAATGGCTAAGGGACTTGAGGCAAAGAGCGCGCGCCTTCTGAGCCCAGTCTAACACTCGCTGTTACTACGATTCTACCATGCGCATTGCCTCCTGGGATATGTAGTTTCTACGCTGCCCAGAGCCCTTCGATGACTGGCCCTCTAAGAACTACCTATCCCGTCGGCCTTGGCGAAGGGGCGGGGCTAGGCGACGAGGTCTGGTCAAGGTGGATACTAAGATATTTGAAATTCTCACTTGCCGCTCAGGCGTGTGAGGCTGAGGTTTAAATTGCTGGACGTAGTAAGCAGTCTTGCTTTTGCTTCAGCAAATCCTCGCAAATGTCTCCTTTTTGACTTGAGTGGGCTCAGTGGCCAAGTCGACTGGCCGTGGCGGGACTGACTTGTGGCTGAGGTGATCTGAGGGAACGCGAGAGGGGCGCGCCATGTTCGCCCCCAGCTCGGCCGGGAGGCTCGGCTGCCTCCGGCTGGGTCAGCTCCGAGCGTGGGCCGTCGGACGCTGGGCGTGTCGGGCTCGTCAGGCCGGGTCGTATGGCTCCGGTGGGTCCGAGCCCGAGGTCCCCCCGCCGGGCCCCGCGCGGCGGACTCTGACGGAGTGGGCGCTGCTGGTGAGCCCGTTCGGGCGCCTGCGGGCGCGGCTCCCATGCCACCTGGCCGTGAGGCCCCTCGACCCCCTCGCCTACCCGGACGGCGACCGCGTGCTGGTGGCGGTGAGCGGGGCGGAGGGTGCGGCGCGGGGCCCGGCCGGCCTGCGGGTGACGTACGACGAGGCGCTGAGGGAGGTGGCCGTCGTGTCCGAGTCCATCGACCCCCGGGCTGCCGTGGAGGTGCACGCACCCCTGAAGTTCGGCAAGTGAAGTGAAGTGACACCGAGTGTGGGTCCGGGGCACCCCCAGCGAGCTTCTTCCCTTAGGCCGACGTGCACTTTTAATTGCATGTGACTTTCTAACTTAACTTATAGTTGTCCCCTTCGGAAGCTGCCTCTTTTTTTCTGTTCTACTTTGAGTTTTCGAATAGTAGGTAGAATTAGGTTCCCAATTACAGAAATTTTGTAAATCGAATGGAAAGATGATTTGGAATAATCTAAGTCAGATAACATTTGTGGAGCCCCTTACGTTCTCCTTTGGCACTCTGTTCCTATTTCTGTTACCTTCTGTCAATAGCAAAGTGGTTTCGTTTTCAGAGTTCAAGTTTCTTGATAAACCATTCAGTGGTGTGGCAGTCCATCCACATTTCCCCTTGCTCAGAGCCTTGGGGGTCTGTCCCCAAACAGTCCTGTCCAGAGGATGTTCATATCTAACCTGGACCAAGCTTCAAATAGGGCACTCAGCTGCTTACTGATACATCTCTATTATTTTTGGCCTAAGTAAATTTTCGGTGAGGAGCAGGCTTTGAAGAGAAACACATAGTAGGGCTGCCTGGGAAACTCCAATTGATAGTGCCTGCAAGATATGTTTCCTAGGTGTTTGGGTTCCCTGTAATTTCTCAAATGCGAGCCACTGTATACACGACACTTTTCTAGGAAAGTCTCCCCAGGCTCCCCGCTTTCCTGGGACTGAAGGAGGATATTGATGATGATCATAATAGCTGCTAACACTGATAGATAATCTTTTCTAATCCTTCCGATTGCACTATAGATACTGTTATTGTCACCAAATCAGATAAGGAAATTGAGATACAGCAGGTTTCATAAAGCGAGTATTTGTTGTGGGTGAACTAACAGAAAAAACCCATGCCTTCATGAAACTTAGGTTCTAGTGGAGATCAAGAAATGTGCCTATTCCCTCTCAGATATATACTGGTGCAGCTGGGATTTGAACTCAGTGGAGTCTGTTCAACCACGGTGCTTTATTGCTTCTTTTAACTAGCCTAGATAAATAAGAGACCTTAACTTCAAAATGTAGCAGTCTGGGGTGGGGAGGAAGATTTGCCAGTAAGTTATTGTAATACAAAATAGACTGAGTATTGAAATAGAGATAAGCAAAATTTTATGGCAGCACAGATAAAAATGGAACTACCTGTGCTGGTGATCCCAAACCTCATTATTTGTTGATTCCTCTTTTTAGAGCCAGAATCCCAGTTCCAATTTTACTGTTTCCATAAGTCTATTCCATGGGCCCCTCAAATCCACATAATTCAGTTCTCTTCATACTTACTTGTTCCTCCAGTTTGTCTATTACCTGTTTCAGTGAATTGAGTGAGTAGCATTACTATTGCTCAGTGTCTAGCCTTAACTTCTCTACCTACCTAGTGAGGGTAGAGTATATTTAGAATCTGTTTCTCTGTCTGTCAGCGCTGCCTTAGATCAAGCCTTATGTTGTAACACTGCTTAACTGGGTAAAAATTTTGCAGTTACATTTGCATCTATTTAAATATGGGGTATTGTCTTTTTAAATATATTTTAGATTAATTCCAACCAATATATTGCTGTTATTTTAAACCTTTATAAAGTAGAGACTGCCATATATACAACTGTAGAAACTGATTTTTATGCCGTAACTATTGAAATTGTGGTGTTAGGCCCCAGTAGTTTGTGTTTGGGGCAACACAGTGTTTACCTCTCTAGTCTGGTTTAAGGGAAATCATCAATATTTATTCAAATTAGGTATTAAATATCAGTGTTTTTTTTTTTTAATTTTTATATAGAGACACCTAAGGTTACATCTTAAATTGACAGCCAAGGATGGTACCTGTTACTCCTTATTTTCTAAACTTTCCTCAGATATCACTTATTTATTCACAACCTTGTGGTTTTAATACTTTTTAGTACTGGATTTTTCCAAAAGTTGTTCCCATTTATTATTACTTCAGATACCTTGTGATATAGCTACATAGCAATATCCTCATTTTTTAGATATGAAAGGTTAGAGATAAAATTTAAAAACCTAAATTATGATCATATATACTGATCCATGCTACTCCTGCAATATGCTTTTAATTTGGGGGAGGTTTGGGAACACATCTTTAAATCTTCATGAATATAAGACAGAATAGGCTAACTGACTTATCCAGTTTACCATAATGACTTGTTAACTTGCTGTATTCTTAGTCAAGCGTGTGTGTGTGCGCGCGCGTGTGTGTATGTGTGTTTTCTCAGTGGGGAAGAAGCTTCTATGATCTTTCCCAGCAGTGCCTATAAGAATTGGAGTCTTTGGCCTCCTTTACTTCCCTCCTATGTTGCCTTCTCTCTTTAAATGATATAAGCTAACAGAAATAACTGCTTTAGGGGGCTGGCCCCATGGCCTAGTGGTTGAGTTTGGTGTGCTCTGCTTTGGCGGCCTGGGTTCAGTTCCCAGGCGTGAACCAATACCACACATCAGCGGCCATGCAGTGGCAGCAACCACATACAAAATAGAGGAAGATTGACACAGATGTTAGCTCAGGGCAAATCTTCCTCAGCAAAAAAAAAAAAAAAAAAAGAAAAGAAATAACTGCTATATTTCTAATAAAAGGCAGAAAAGGGCAGTAAATTTGGTCCTGTTGCCATAGTGGAGACCCCTTACCTTTAGAAAGAGACTGCTGACATGTATGCTCTCTCCAGGGTTTAGTAATGTTATGGGCATAACTAAGGAGCTGGATTTCTAGGGGGTACTAAAATGCTTTGAAGTCCATTAACAATAGTACTAACTTGTTTTTTCTTTTATCATTTCTAGACTTGAATATCAAGTCATCAGGATCTGGCTGTGTAAAAGTCCAAAATATTGAGTGTGATAGTTGTAAAATTGAAACTGAGCAAGGGACCAGCATCTTACAGTCTGTTAAGGTATAAGCATTTTTCTAACTTTGTTTCAATATTCTTTTTTTAAAAAACCTTAGATTGTGAATTGCAGTATCAAACTAAAGCTATTATTCTGTTTTTCAAAATATTGAGTATCATTTATTCATCACTCAGAAATTCCTTGCAAAAATTTTTCTTGAAATCAGTTCTGTTCTGAAAGTACAGAGGTTGTAGCAACTTTGAAGGTTTTTCTTCATATTCCTTTTAGGTTTCATTTCAAAGTGTTCAGTGAAACTAATAGTACATTCTTAGTATTCTGAGATCTTATTAAGTTAAAGAAACTTTAATTTTAATGAATGACTTTCTTCCATTTAATAAAAGGAAAAGTCTTTAAGCACTATAAATGTGCTTAAAATATTTGATTAATCACATTTTTCTGTACCAAGTAGCTCATTACTTAAGGATTAAGTAGGTATTTGTGCTAAACAACAAATGATTCATCTTATTTTGTAATAACACTTTTATATTTAATTTTCTTAAAATTAGATTGGTCTTAGCTCTAAATGATGGCAGATACATCTCTGACAGGTTCTAGGTTACTACTGGTACTTCTTACACTTGCATATTCAAAACACAATATTTTTGTGAACTTTGATGGCATATAACTTTGTTGAAGAGAAGTCAGTCGTCTTTGCTTCACAATTACAAAACATTTGCACTTTTAGATTTATAAACACTAATTAGAATGATTAATTTGATGCATTTTTTAATTTTTACGTCATTTGTTCCAACCACTTTAGTTTGCACACCTGCTTTTAGGATCTGTCCACATGTGAACCATTTCAAATAAGTTTCGTTGCACAAATATCATAAAAGATTAAAGAATACTATCACATGTCCTTTTAGCAAAACGAGATGGTTTAGGTTCTTGTTGTAGAAGATTCACAGTGAAGTCTTCATGTCGAATGACTAACCGGATGAGAATACCATAGTTCCTTTTGTCCTTCGAAATATATTGTTCACTCATCAATGCTGGAGTTTCAGAAAATTCATCTAGAATATTGTCCTCTGAAGACTCAGAGTCTTAGATTTTCAATTTCACAATCAAAACTAGGAGCTAGTATGCTGCTGTCTGTCTCTGAGTTGCATTATGTTGATTCATCTCATAATTCTGAAAGATCTTTTTTGTTAATTTTCTTCTTTTTGCCATGATGGGCTTAAAATGAAAAATAGTTTCTCATCTTTGGCACTATTGACATTTGGGGCCACATAATTCTTTGTTATTGGGCCAGACCTGTGAACTGTGAGATGTTTAGCAGCACCCCTGGCATCTACCTACTAAATGCCAGTAGCACACTCCTTAGTTATGACAATGAAAAATATCTCCACACATTGTCACATGTTCTCTGGGGGACAAAACCACCTTTATTTGAGAACCACCATTCTAGGCAAGTCCATCATTCTTCTGTTGTCTTATTATTTTAGTCTTTTTTTAGCATAGTTGGGAATAATTAACGAATAATGATGAAATAACTCCTAGGATAATAAAATAGCAAAAAATTATGTTATAAAATATATGAGGGCCGGCCCCGTGGCTTGGCGGTTAAGTGCGTGCGCTCCGATGCTGGTGGCAGGGGTTCGAATCCCGGGAGCGCACCGAGGCACCACTTCTCCGTCCATCCTGAGGCCGAGTCCCACATACAGCAACTAGAAGGATGTGCAGCTATGACATACAACTATCTACTGGGGCTTTGGGGGGAAAAAATAAATAAATAAAATCTTTAAAAAAAAAAAAAATATATATATATGAAAAACAAGAACACTAAGATCCCATAATGTATTTTAGATTTACAGAAGAGTCCAGTGGATATGGTATGGTAATTTTATTATAGAATGAGTTTTATTCTATTTTTAAAAAATAACTAAATTTTCTATTTGTTTTTTGGAAGACCTCTAAGAAAGAATGCAAGTCATAAAATATCAGTCCTTACAAATAGAATAGCTCAAAAAAGAAACTCAAGAACTAAAATTGGGTCCAGTGGATCCTAATGTATACTAAAGTTAAGACAATTATTCTTGAGATCTTAGGTTTTAACTGACTTAAATTCACAAATGGGAACACTTGGTAAAATATCTAATTTAAGCTTTAAATATGGTACAATATCATTATCTTGAATTAATGATCACCTATTAGTATGTTTCTCTTCCACTCATTTTAAGGACTTGAAATATATTTTATCTATGTAATAAAATGTTTTAGCCAACCCTGGTGGTCTAGTGGTTAAGATTCGGTGCTCTCACCACCCTGGCCCAGGTTTGTTTCCCTGTCAGGGAACCATACCACCTATCTGTCAGTTGTCATGCTGTGGCAGCTTTGTGTTGCTGTGATGCTGAAAGCTGTGCCACTGGTATGTCAAATACCAGCAGGGTCACCCATGGTGGACAGGTTTCAGTGGAGCTTCCAATCTAGACAGACTAGGAAGAAGCATCTGGCCACCCACTTACAAAAAAATTGGTGATGAAAACCCTATGAATAGCAGCTGGAGCATTGTCTGATATAGTGCTGGAAGGTGAGAGGATGGCGCAGAAAGACCTGGCAGGGTTCTGCTTTGCTGTGGAGGGGGTCACTAGGAGTCAGAATTGACTCAGTAGCACTAACAACAACAACAAAAAAATGTTTACAGCAGTAATAATAGCTACTGTTTACTGAGTCCTTATTATGTACCAGGAAACTTAGCTAAGCCTTCATTTAATTCTTGAAATTTCTTCCTTTTATCAAGGAAGAAAGTATGAGGTACCAAGAGATTTAGGAACTCATTTAGGTTCACATAGCTAATAAATTGAGCTGAGATTTGAACTTGGGTCTTTCTGATTTCTAAGCTCTTGCTCTTTCACCCTTCTTTATTGTCCAAGCAAAATGTATGGCAATACCACATTTATTCAGCTTTCTTAGGGAATAGGTAAGCAAACTTTTTAGGCAAGAGACCCTTAACTCACTGAATGCCACACATTCGCATTTTATGCAGTATAATAGTTTATATTATACTAAATAGTTTTTGATTTATTTAGACATTTATTTTAACTATTTTGTTTTACATATTTTTTTAAATTTTATAATCTACTTCACATTTTTTTGTAATTAGATGAACTTTAAATTGTAACAATAGCTCTTAACATTTTTGAGCCTTAGACCTCTTTGAAAATCTGACGATTGTCTCCTTAGAAAAAAATGCACATGTATATGAAATTTTGCTTACAATTTCGTAAGTTTCACAGACTCTAGAAATTCATGCAAGCTTAAGAACTCTTGATTTAAAATAACAGTTGTTTTGGAGATACTCTTTTCTAAAGTTCATCAATTACTTATCTACTTGATAAAGACTGTGTTAAATATAGTTTGACTTCAGACTTATGTCTCTATGGGCATGAAGCAGTCTACCATGCTGTCATACAGATAACTTTTTAAGAATGACTCCTTTTGCCCTTTTCACTAAATTTTTTGAAATTCATTCCTGGGCTTTTTTTTTTTTTTTTTGGTGAGGAAGATTGGTCATGAGCTAACATCTGTTGCCAATCTTCCTCTTTTTGCTGAAGAAGAGTTGCCAATCTTCCTCTTTTTGCTGAAGAAGAGTTGCCAATCTTCCTCTTTTTGCTGAGGAAGATTTTGTTAGCTCTTTTCCTGAGCTAACATCTGTGCTAACATCTATTTTGTACATGGGACGCTGTCACAGCATGGCTTGATGAGTGATGCATAGGTCCACGCCCAGGATCCGAACCTGCAAACCCTGGGTCTCCAAAGCGGAGCACATGAATTTAACCACTATGCCGATGGGCTGGCCCCCATTCCTGGGCTATATTACCTAAGGTTTTACTGTGACCCCTTAGTAAAGCAACCAGAAGGTATATGGTTGTTTTGAATTTTTTTCTCCCTACATTTTAGACACTTCTCTGTGTCTAAGGTAAAGTAAGCTACTCTAAAAAATAGACCAAACATCTAATGGCTCATATACAACTGTAGTTGATTTCTCACTTGTGTTCAAGTGTGTGGATGGCTCTTTTCTATTCAGTGATTCTAGGTTCCTTCCATTGTAATCTGCATTCATTTGGTGGAAGGGGCAGAGCACAGAGAAGGCATACCAACTCTTCTAAAAGCAGCAGCCTGGAAATTGCACATAGCATTTCCACTTACATTCTATTAGCAAGAACTTAGCAACACCTAAGAGGTAAGGGAAGCTGAAAAATATCATCTCTTCATGGGCCCAGCTATACTCCTTTTTCTTTGGGGAAAAAAATGGATTTTGGTGGACCTATAGTAGTTTCTGCCACCATTGCCAAGTATGAAATCAAGTTACACACACACATATCTTTTGTCTGGCAGAGGAAGCTGACTGTGACTACTGTTTTATTTGTGCTTTAGGGGCATTTCACTTAGTTCCAGTTTCTGGGATGTGTTGTGCTAGAAAGTTAAGCAGTCACTGGGCTGTTACCCTAAGTGTGAATATATCCTTCAGATGACTTCAGCCATAAGAGTGTGGGTTTTGAAATCATACAGATCTTGATCCTGTTAGTTTAGATTTTGTTGTTTTCTAACTGTGTCACCTGATAAAGTTATTTAACGTTTCTGATTCTTGGATTTCTTCCTCTGTGAAATGGGAAAAATATAATGCCCATCTCTCTGAGTTGTGAGGATTCAATGATAGTTCACATAAAGTAGTGAGTATCGTATTTGGTGCAAAGAAAATGCCAAGTAAGTGGTGACTATTATTATTAATAATGATGAACAATAACAGTGATTATAGTTGTCATCTTCATCATCATTTATGTTTAGTTGGCCAGTCTCAGTGATCTTTGATTCCCAAGCCCATCTTCAGTGAAGCTACTGGAACACCTAGGTATCTCTTCTTTCTCCCTTTGAGTCCAGATAACTTAGTTAATCCCTGTAACAGCAGTTGACATTCTTTTCTGGTTGAGGTTATTATTCCAAACAGAACATTTCTATTTCAGTCTGGGTTCCTCTTTTGCTGCTTTATTATTATTTAAAAACAAATGTACAAAATGTTGGAAATTTTTTTATTACTATAAGTCAAATTTATTCTCTCTATATTTATTTTTGTATTTGTCTTTCAGAGTCAAAAATTACGTGTTCAAACAAAAGGAGGCAAAGTGATCTGTCTGGGAACAGTTTATGGAAATATAAACATTCATGCATCAGATAAAAGTGTAAGGTTGAAACTTTCTTTTTTTTAGTAATTGCAATTTTACATCAAGTTGGCTAACACAGTGGGTAGGTTCTACAAAATTTGTGGCATAACGTTTCCTTTTTCATGCATTTTAGTTCATGAGTAAATTCAAATTTGAAATTGAAGTGATTAAATATTATACAATTTAAATTTTAATTTGTGATTTAATACTTTTGACAGTTATTTAATTTCTTATTTGGAATCAATAACAACTTTAAATACTTAATATTTAATTCTAGTTCTGAAGAGATTTTTATTTTTGTGACCATAAATTAAAATTGGTCATTAAGTAATATCACCAGTATCAGGCTTAAATTTTTCTTATATGTTAGGTTTATTTGAATATTTTTCCAATACCTGCTTACTTTGCCTGTAGGCAATTAAAGGACGTTTCAAAACTCAACTTTCTTCAGTATTTTCCACAAGAGGGCACCATTAGATAGCATTACTATTCTCCAAAAGCTTTTGTTAGCCATAGGGATTTTGGTTAAGAAGATAGTTTTTGTCTCTGTTTTTTTTTGCTGAGGAAGATTCTCCCTGAGCTAATATCTGTTGCTTGTCTTCCTCTATTTTGTATGTGGGCCGCCACCACAGCACGGGCACTGAGACAAGTGGTGTAGGTCCATGCCCGGGAACTGAACCTGGGCTGCCGATGCAGAGTGCGCCGAAATTAACCACTAGGCCACCAGGGCTGGCCCAAGAAGATAGTTTGTAATTTTGGTGAGGAAGATTGGCCCTGAGCTAATATCTGCTGCCAATCCTTCTCTTTTTGTTTGAGGAAGATAGTCACTGAGCTAATATCTGTGTCAGTCTTCCTCTATTTTTTATATGTGGGACGCCACCACAGCATGGCTTGACAAGCAGTGTGTAGGTCCGTGTCTGGGATCCAAACCTGCAAACCCCGGGCTGCTAAAGCGGAGCATAGGAACTTAACCACTACGTCCTGGGGCCAGCCCCTGTTTGTATTTTTTAATCAACTTTTGTTGCTTTCTGTGATTTAGCATGGTATTAAGAGTAAAGATACGATTTTGAAGTATAAATTGTCATAATTTTTAAAATATGATCAATAATGTTTTAAATCTTTGAGAAAGATCTGAGTCACCTTTTATATTACTCTTATACAATTTGCAAGGATCTTTTATTATAAATTTGTTAAATTCCATACTCAGCTTTATTCTCAGATAATTGGTAGGGAGGAATTATAAGAGTATCTTGTAGGTAGATTATTGTTGGCATAATTAAACAAAGTAGATTATAACAGTAATTATTTCTACTGTTGTCACTTTTATTTTCCTTCACCTTTCTCTTAGAACCTGTGGGAGACTGTTTAAACCCAAACATTTAAATTTATCCTTTAAATTAAACTAGGAAAGTAGTGAAACACCCCCTGGCCTTATGTGACAGCTCTTTTGAGATGGCATTTAGTTTTACCTCTCAGATTGCTGTGATCTTGGAGGTGCAAAAGGAAAATAGGAAAACTTTGCAGCTCCTTCAAACTCTGTCCTTTAAATGATGGCTTATGTTATTTGAAATTGTCTAAGTTACCAGAATATTACATATTTACATTCAAATATAAGTATCAGAGAAGAATCTATATCATATCTTAATTATTTGCTATTTCGAATGTTTTGGCCACTGTCTCCACTCATTAGTTATTTATTTGTTCCAACTTTCATGGTTTATTAAATATTCATTTATTTCTACTTTCTATTATACTATTTTGTTTCTTGTCTGATTGAATTTTATATTGTGCTGAAGAATCAGTCTAAATATTTCTTTCTATTTATATTATATATAGTGTTAATTTTTAAAGCATATTTCTTAGTATTCTTTTATGTAAAATAAATGCTTGTGAAATATGTTAACTTTTAATATACAATTTTCATAGAAGTGTGCTTTGGATATTTGAGAGGCAGTATAATGAATTGGTTAAGAGCACAGAATTGAGAACTAAACTACTTGGGTTTGAATCCTGGCTTAGCCACTTACTAAGCTCTTTAACTTCAGAAAAGTTACTTAACCTCTATATGCCTTGGTTTTCTGGAAAATGAAATAATAGTAATGGACTTAACTTAGAGAGTTGTTATAAGGATTAAATTAGTTAATACAGATAAAGTACTTGAAACAATGTCTGGCACATAGCTAGCTCTAATATAGTGTTTACTATAATGATGATGATAAAGGTAAATGAAACACAGGAAAGATAACTTGACCAGTCCTAGATCTACCAGTTAACTTTACTGAGACTCCATTTCATTATTCATAAAACAGGGATGGTATTACTTGTTTTTCCTACTCAACAAAATTGTGAGAATTGAAGAGCACTATAAACACATAACAGCATTCTTTACATGTCATTTTATATGGAGTGGCTCTTTTTAAATTGTATCATTAATTTCAGTATCCTAAATTTGGAACAGAGAAGACAGAAATCCATTTCATCTGATTGTTGGATTAATTGATGACATAGTTGTTAGCTGACCTCTTTCTTAGTTTGAGCTACAAAGCCACAGTTCTTCCTTAAAACTTGGTTTTCATTATATGTAATGTTGATTTACAATAACTAAACTTATGAAAAGCTTTCCTTCTTGTGTAGAAAAGAAAATTAATTCATAGCAATATCTCTGTCAGGAAGGTATTGATTTTGGGATCTACTTTTTGTTCTTTCTTAAAATGGCCAAATCTGTTAATAAGCAAACTATACAGTTTAATCCAAAGAAGCTATTTATGACTCTTCCATTAGCATTAATAACTATAAATTAGAGCCTCAGTATTTTGCTAAGTTTAAGTCAGTTGTTCTAAGTTTAGTTGTTCTAGTTAGTATCTGATATAGTGCATTATAGTGTGGCCCTCAGTGACTTGGATTTCTTTGAAATTAATTTTATGGAATGATTGGTTAAAATAACTATATTGTTGTGGTGGGGGAGGTGTTGTACTTTCACTTGATTTGCTGGGGCTTTCCATAAGAACCTCTTTTCTTTTCTTTCCTTTCTCTTTTTGTACTTTTATTAGTCTTTTAATATTTTAGTGTTCTTGAAACTCAATTCTTATTAAATAACATTTTGAACTCTCAACAGTTTTTGAAGGACATATTAGGAGTGGATGACACTGATGCCAATGTATTTCAAAACAATGATGCTCTTTCTTTAAACACCCCAGTGTAATACTTGAATTTGACCCTGGGCAAAACTGTGGCAAGCCTTCCTGGTGATTCAGTTTTTATGTCAACAGTTTTATATTAACACTCACTTTATGCTTATAAAACATTTGTTTAAAATACTATAAAAGATGATTTGGAATCCTTAACTAGATGTCTTCATTATACATTGTGCTCAGTATTTGAGACATAAATACATACTAAATTTCATTAAGGAAGCTTAGGGATAAATAGTAAATTCCTTCCATTTTGTTCAATGGAAAGCTATTGCCTTATTACATGTAAAGTGGAAAAGTTCTAGAAATAATAGTGTACTCACTATATTAACAGACGAAAGGAGAAAAATCAAATAATAGTCACCAAAATCAGATAAAGTATGTGCTAAAGTTCAAAAACCATTCATAATTTAAACAACAACAACAAAACAAATTTGAAATAGAAGGGAACCTCCTAAATCTTATAAAAGGGATCTAAAAGATATC
Organism: Diceros bicornis minor; assembly: GCF_020826845.1. Taxonomy (NCBI): domain Eukaryota; kingdom Metazoa; phylum Chordata; class Mammalia; order Perissodactyla; family Rhinocerotidae; genus Diceros; species Diceros bicornis. The sequence goes on along the minus strand of NC_080742.1, from coordinate 15,042,695 downwards.
TGTAGGAAGTATCATACTCGATGAGATGTTGTCAGCTTTCCCGCTGAGAACAGGAATAAGATAAGGATGCTTACCAATGCTTCTATTTACCGTTGAATTGGAGGCCTGAGCCAGATAGTAAGGCAGAAAAGAACAGGAAAAACAATATAAGGATTGGAAGGGAAGAAATGAAACTATCACTTGTAGACAATATAATTATGCATGTAGAAAAATTTTTTAAATTCAGGTAAATTATTGGAATTAGTAAGTGAGTTTAGTGAAGTTGTTGGATTTAAGGTCAAATACAAAGACCAATTAAGATAAAATGAAGTTAAAAAAAGATATCTTTAACAATAGCATTTAGAAAATATCAGATAGGAATAAATTTAACAAAAGATGAAGAGGAACAATACATAGAAAATATAAAACATTATTAAGAGAAATTAAAGATCTAAATAAATGAGGGAATATAGTAGGTCTATTTCACATTCCAGAGAATACACTGTTGTTCACAATCTTGTAATTAAAGCTAGGGAATCAAAGTCAATAAAGTGATTGGGTACTGGGTAGTAACTTTTTATGTAGTCACCCACTAATTCTGTAGATACCATTCTGGCTTTTTACCAGTCTTTGTTTTATAATGAACTGATTTGAGTCTTTCTCTTACTAGATTGTGACCATAGATAAACTTCAGGGAAGTTCTATTAATATATCTACTGAAGATGGTTTGCTGAAAGCCAAGTATCTTTATACAGAATCATCATTTCTATCTTCTGCTGCTGGGGATATTACATTAGGAAGTGTTCATGGTAAGATGAAAAAGACCTGATACATCTCAGACTTTCCACATAATGTAAATTTTAAGAGATGACTCTGTTTCTCTGTAGTTGAAGAAGGATCTGCCATCATGAAGCTGGTTGTCTAAATAGTTAATGGCAGACTAACCATCTTTTAAAAAACCCATAAAATAAAATAACTCAAAGCTATTTAATTTTATTTTGGCAAGAAATTGAATATTATACTGTTATATATGAAGCTAATAATAATTCTTTTTTTTTTTTTTGTGAGGAAGATCAGCCCTGAGCTAACATCTGCCAATACTCCTCTTTTTTTGGTTTTTGGCTGAGGAAGACTGGCCCTGGGCTAACACCCTTGCCCATCTTCCTCCACTTTATATGGGACGCCGCCACAGCATGGCTTGACAAGTGGTGCGTCAGTGCGCACCTGGGATCCGAACCAGCAAACCCCCCGGCCGCAGTGGAGTGCGCGCACTTAACCACTTGCGCCACCAGCCGGCCCCTAATTCTTACTTTTAATGCATTTCCTTATAAAAGGAAACAAATAAGAAAATATGTGCGGGAGATATTCAGAGGAAAGCACAATGAAATAAAAATGGTGTTAAAAATAAAGATGGGTTCTGAGTGGTTGCTTTTATGATAGGGAAGCTAAGGATTAAATAAATTAGTGAAACATTTGTAGAATCAAATTATAGCAACTCAGTGATAGTAATTTTGGTTAAAATGCTTTATGTATATTAGTATTGGCACCAGGTCCTCAGTACCCTGCCATTTTCAGTTTTCTTTGATTAAATATCATCTTGTGACTTTCAAAACATGTCTCTGCAGACAAGTAATATTCCTTAGTTAACTTTTGTGTTATTGAAAGAAAAGAAGAGCATAACGGTGAAGTAATATGGCAAAGGGCGTGCTCGTATTCAGTGTCATTCAGCATGCTTCTTAAATTTCCACATAGGAGATGATTCAAGTCCAGGTATGTTTTCTGAAATATATACAGATAGAATTAAGAGTCACTTATTCTGGCAAGAAGCACAGTAAAAATAAAAATATACACATCTGCTAAATGCCTTTTGGACCATTTTCCTGGAAGTGTAGACTGAAACGTTTTCCATATATAGACCATTTATTTAACTTCTATAGGAAAGCTGAATATTGGTATCTATACACTTTGGCAAAACCTCCAGATTTTAGTAGTGAGCATGAATTATTAGGTGGTATTAGAAAGTATGGCTAGTGCTAGCCATGCTGTGTAGCAAACTGGCAAGTAGTCTTACAGTTAAAAAAAAAAAAAATCTAAAAAAATGAATACTTATATGCTTAAAGTAATTCTTGAGCCTCAATTTAACAGTTAAACCTTATCAACCATTCTTGCAACATTAAGGTATTATTTGAGCCCAAAATAGCTTGATTCCAATGGAGCTGTATCCAGATAAAGCAAAAAGTTTTGTTACTTATTCATTTATTTATTTTTTACTCAGCTGTGCCTTGAATAGTTCTGGTAATTTGCAACTTTTCATATTGTAATAGTGATTTTTATGTAAGCATTGAATTTCTAACGGTTAATTGCAGTTAAAAGTACTGTATTTAATATGTTGAGTAGCTTTTAGTGGAAAAGCAATTCCTGCAAAGTCAGCTTGATTAACACCCACAATAAAAACAGCTCTCTTTGCAGTGCCTTATACCATGTTTACACTAAATTCATTAATTTTTTTTCTGCTTTCTTTTAAGTTAAACAAGTATTGAATTTGGTATGGTTTGTCATTAATAGCTTACATGACAGTAAAACAGATGTACTTTTTTTGAGGTAGTCCTCAAAATACTGTAGGTCTCCTGATTATTTAAAGTAGCTGAAGTGGAAACAAATTGCTAGAGATAAAAAGAGTTCATTCCTTAGCCTTTCTAAACTCCTTTATATTTACTGACCTTTAATATGAAGTCAAATACCTTTCCTTGGTTGGTTTAAATCGGGGTCAGACCTAGATCTTCTTTTGGACTGTTGTCTCAGGTTGGGTTTCTTGAAAGCAAACTCTGAGATGGAAATTAGAGTGCAGCAAGTTTACTAGTGAAGCCTCTTGGGACCGATGCCATATAAACGAAGGAAGCCCAATTTCCATGGGAGAAGTTGGACTGTAATGCAGCCTCAACAACATCAAGGAGGAGCCCTGAAGCTAGGATGGTCCTTAGAATTGTCTCAAGTTGGGATGAGGGGAGCTGGATCTTTATACAGGCATACCACGTTTTATTGCGCTTTGCAGATATTACTTTTTTGTGTGTGTGAGGAAGATTAGCGCTGAGCTAACATCTGTTGCCAATCCTCCTCTTTTTGCTGAGGAAGATTGGCCCTGGGCTAACATCCATGCCCATCTTCCTCTACTTTATATGAGACACCGCCACAGCATGGCTTGATAAGTCGTGCACAGGTCCACGCCCGGTATCCGAACCCATGAACCCTGGGCCGCCAAAGCAAAGCACACGAACTTACCACTACACCACCAGGCTGGCCCCAGATATTACATTTTTTTTTTTGTGAGGAAGATCAGCCCTGAGCTAACATCCATGCCAATCCTCCTCTTTTTGCTGAGGAAGACTAGCCGTGGGCCAACATCCGTGCCCATCTTCCACTACTTTATATGGGACGCTGCCACAGCGTGGCCTGACAAGTGGTGCATCGGTGCGCGTCCGGGATCTGAACCTGGGCCGCCAGCAGTGGAGCGCATGCACTTAACTGCTATGCCACGGGGCTGGCCCCACCAGATATTACATTTTTTACAAGACCCTCCACCAGCAAAAAAGTCACAACTCACTGAAGGCTCAGATGATGGTTAGCATTTTTTAGCAATAAAATATTTTTCAATTAAGGTATGTACATTGTTTTTTTAGACATAATGCTATTGTACACTTAATAGATTACCATATAGTATAAACATAACTTTTATATGCCCTGGGAAACCAAAAAATTTCTGTGACTTGCTTTATTGCGATATTCGCTTTAGTGCAGTGGTCTGGAACCAAACCCGCGATATCTCTAAGGTATGCCTGTATCCCCAATCATGAGATGCAAGCTGCCCCAGCAAGGAGTATGATCTTGGCCCAAGATGGCTCTCTTCACCCTAGGCAATTCCCCAAGAGGGCTGATAGCTAAGGGCTGTCTGCCAGCAATACTCCCAACAGCTAGGAAAATAAGTCCTTCAGTTATAAAGGGGGTTCTGGATGATGAATCACAGCATCCACTACAGTTACATTTATTGATTCATTCAACCCATATGTTGACCACCTACTGTGTGCCAAATTTTCAGCCACCAAGTGTACAAAGTTGGGCAGGTGATGATATCTGTCCTTAAAGAACTCACAGTCTAGTTGAAGGACTGAATGTCATCTTCCTTATTTGTAATACTAGTACAGCAGTGAGAAGAAGTAGGGGAAAGGAAAATTTGATCCAGTTGCCACTGTAGAAAAGCTTCCAGTTGTTAAACCGTGCTTTCCCCATCTAGTCCTTGGCCCTCACTCTACTTTGGTTTTTCAGTGGTAGTAAGTATATAAAAGAGGGGGCCGGCCCTGTGGCTTAGCGGTTAAGTGCGCACACTCTGCTGCTGGTGTCCTGGGTTCGGATCCCGGGCGCACACTGACGCACTGCTTGTCTGGCCATGCTGGGGTGGCATCTCACATTCAGCAACTAGAGGGATGTGCAACTATGACATACAACTATCTATTGTGGCTTTGGGGAGAAAAAGGGAAAAAAAGGAGGAGGATTGGCAATAGATGTTAGCTCAGGGCCGGTCTTCCTCAGCAAAAAAAAGAGGATTGACATGGATGTTAGCTCAGGGCTGATCTTCCTCACAAAAATGAATAAATAAATAAATAAAAGAGGGAGAGAAGAAAGAAACCCTCCTCATTTCCAAGTCACACCCCAGTGCCTGCCTACTTTTAAATCACCCTTCAGACAAGCCTAAGTTTCTTTCCTCTCCCTTCCGTGCCACCCCTATTTCCATCCTTGTCCTAAGGGATTATCTGAACATATTACTGGAGTTTGGAGTTCGGAGGTGGCATGGGTACAGAAGAGCAGGCAATGTTCTAGCTCTATATCCTCGTAGGTGAGAAGATTAGAGTCATGGCTCGTGAAAGGAAGTCCCTATGTTCTAGCTACTGGGATTTTAGTAGGAAGAGATATATCCCAAGGATCATTCTAAGCTGGAACTCTGAATATATATTCCAGTGAATTCTTTGTTCTAGATGGTGATAGTCATATAACACAAATTAGGTATATATTTTGGCTATAATTAAACAAGCTGGCTTGGGAATGTTAAACCTTGTTTGTATGGGAAAGTATGTTGCTACTTCTAAACATCTGACTTACAGAAAACAAACTTGGAGAATATATACATTGTAAGACTTGCCTGTTCAGGATTTATTTAGTTTGGCTTCTTTTTTCTTAAACAAGGCTTAAAATGATTTTTCTTTCAGGTAGATTTTTTTAAAACCCAACATATAGATGTTGTAAAAAGCCATTTTACCACAAATATGATGGCAATAACTGTCTTCTAGGTAGATTTACCAGGTCTGTGAGTTTGGAGCCTTTGTGTTAGTAGGTGGGTGAGTGGTTATTTGAAAGCATGTTGAAAGCAAACATGTATTGAGTGCCTCCGTGGGCCAGCCCCTTTCACTTATTGGACAGTTGGCTGTTTACAAATGAAGAAAACGAAACTTAGAAATATCTAATTGTTGCCTCTCAATTACAAGTTAATTAGTGGAAGAGCAAGGATTTGATCTAGGTTTCTTGACTTTTTTGGAGATGTTTTTAAACAGGATTCAAACAAATTTATGTACATAGCCATAGTGAACTTCTTAATTTCAACCCAAATTCCGTCATTGCTTTGAGGGCTTCCTGGCTTACTCTAGAGATGTTTCCCCTAGGAAGACAGCACTACAACACAGATGCAGTGCTTCAGCTATGTTCTATATTGTAAACTCCAGTTTCAGGATCCTTTATTATGCCTTATGACATCTGGCACAAAATGAGGATGTTCCATACAGGGTTTGAGTTCGTGGAGGCATTTGGGACTCAGTTCATCCCATAAAAAGTGATGCTGCTATCTTCAGTGTGTGGATTCTAAGGCTTCCATGAAAAGGAGAGCATAAAATTTATTTCTTATCTGTATTTTCTACTCATATACCCTGATGGCAAACCAACACCCAACATAGCGCTAAGTACTTACAGGGTGCCCAGTAACGAGGAAAGGGTTATAATGGAAGGAGTAATATGTCTTTCTTGACATTGCAAATTGACTCCTATGTGTAGAGAAGAAAAAAATCTATCCTAAATGTTTTTCCCAATGGAATTTTTAAGTGTAGCTAACTATATTTTCTAGGTAAGAAAATGAGTAAGCTAATAGACTAGTAATATTTACTATGTGTAAGGTTGGTTGAATCACATCTATTAGGTATGTGTGCCTTCTAACACAAAAGAAACTAGTTTATTCCTTGGTATAACAAATATTCCCCACTGTTCTGGCACTGGGAGTCTAGTGGGAGAATAGGTACTTGGATAGTTTGTATTTAGATATCAAGTTTTGTGACTGTTTATTATCTTGATTTCCTTCTAAATTATCAAAAATTAGATTCTCTGTGTGAAATATGTTTTATGATATTCTGCTATTTGAATATTTATGATTTTTTTTTTTGCTAAGATTCACCCTGAGCTAACATCTGCTGCCAATCTTCCTCTTTTTGTATGTGAGCCGTTGCCACAGCGTGGCCACTGACGGATGAGTGGTATAGGCCTGCACCTGGGAACCAAACCTGGGCTGCCAAAGTGGAGCACGCTGAACTTAACCACTAGGTCACCATGGCTAGCATGAATAATTATGATTTGTAAAGATTTCTATGCATGTATGTGTAAGATATACGTGTATTTATATGTATTCTACTAAATATATTTTTCAAATATAAATATATATAGTCTCCTGACTCTTTTAGAGAGAAAGAAAAGCTTGCTTGAAATGGTTTGCTTTTATTTATAATATAATTTAAACAAATTGATTAGGTTTAATATGTAGGAGTACTCATGACAGTTGTTTTAGTGTTTTATATTTAACTTACATTATTATTTGGAATAAGTGATTAATGACTAAAACAGTATTTTAAATATTTAGATTCCCTATGTAACTTACGGTCTTATTTTAGTTTCTTTGGGAACATACCTTGATAAATAAATTGCTGAGTATTAGTTCTCTCATTTTCTCTGTACTTAAAAAGTCCTTCGTTCCCCAAAGATTTAGCAATATTTACATGCTTAAAGTCTTCCTTAAATAACTACTTTGGATTTTAGGAACTTTCACAGAAGTAAAAGTTACATTAATTATACAAACACAGTTGATAACTTTGACAGCACTCAGAATTTCATAAAGAAATGTCCGAATTTGCTTAAGAAGGACATTTAGTTGCTGGTAAATTTATAAATCTGCCTTGTGAATTTAGAAAGCCAGAAATGATATAAAATTTTAAAAGAAAGAAGCTTTTATTGGATTGAATAGAACTTTTTATGAAGTTCATGAAAATACTTTGTTCAAATTCTAGTATTTATTTTTAAGTCATTGTGAAGTTTCAGTTTGATTATAATTTTGACATATGATATTGTTATGTTAATGTTGAATCTGGACAATTAAAACTTTTTGTTGGCTTTTTGTTTTTATTATTGAAGAAGATTCGCCCTGAGCTAACATCTGCTGCCAATCTTCCCTTTTTGTATGTGAGCCACCACCACAGTGTGGCTACTAACAGATGAGTAGTGTAGGTCCACACTGGGGAACTGATTCCAGGCTGCAGAAGCGGAGTGCGCTGAACTTAACTGCTAGGCCACCAGGGCTGGCGCTAAAGCTTTTTTTGTTTTTGTTGTTGAGGAAGATTTGCCCTGAGCTAACATCTGTTGCCAATCTTCTTCTTTTTTCCTTGAGGAAGATTAGCGCTGAGCTAACATCTGTGCTAGTCTTCCTCTATTTTGTATGTGGTTTGCCACCACAGCATGGCTGACGAGTGGTGTAGGTCTGTGCCCAGGATCTGAACCCAGGCCGCTGAAGCAGAGCATGCCGAACTCAACCGCTACACCACGGGGCCGGCCCCTCTAAAACTTTTTTATGTGAAATACTAGGAAGGAATTACAGCTTCCTTTGTGGTGCAGACAGCATAGATTTTTTTTTTTCCAGGATTTAGACATGTGACACAAAATGTTGCTGTTCCATGCAATGTTTGGACTGGCTCAGCTCTTTGGAGGGACTCAGCTCCTTCCATAAAGGTGATTCTGCTATCTTCAGTGTGTGGCTTCTAAGCTTCCATGAAAGGAAGAGAGATTGTAGAGGATCATGTGAGAAATTTCAGAAACCAAGCCTAGAAGTACATACATTACTTCTGCCGTATACTTTCAGCCAGAATATTTTCAGATGGCTTTATCTAACTACAAGAGGCTGAGATGCAGAGTTTAGCAGTATTCTAAGAAAGGAGAAAAGCACAAAAATATTAGTGGACACTGTCAGTCTTTGTCATATCATATTTACAGCTGCTCTTTCTCAAAGTTCTATGGATTCCTCCTCTTTCCACCCTCTTGGTATTCTCCAGGATATCCCCCTTCTTCCCTTGTTCACATCTTTCTTTTCTTTGGGTATCTTATACACTTTTGAGTCTTAAATACTTTGTATTCTTTTTTTTTAGGGCTTTTTATTTTTATTTATTTATTATTATTATTATTTAGACTTTTTTATTGAGGTAACATTTTTAAATTTTATAAATTTCAGGTATACATCATTATATTTCGATTTCTGTGTGGACTACGTCATGTTTACCACCCAAAGACTGACTACCATCCATCACCATACACATGTGCCCTGTCACCTTTTTCTCCCTCTTCCCATCCCCCCTTCCCTTCTGGTAACCACCAGCCTAATCTCTGTATCTATTACCCTTGTATTCTGATGACTCACATCTGTATCTCTGGCCTTGACTTCCAGCTTATACACACATCTGCTTGGTAGACATAGCCATTTGGATCTTTACAGGCATCTCAAACTCATTTCTAACTTGTTTCCTTCTACTTTCCCAGCCCCCTAACCTCATCCATAATGTGTTCCTCCTCTTTTATTTCCATTTGTAGTTTCTGATATTATCGTGTACCTAATGCCCTACACTAGAAATCTAGAAGTAATTCTAAATTCCTCTCTCTCTTTCTCTCACCTCCCACATCTAATCAATCATCAAGTTTGGGTAGGTTTTATCACCTAAGTATTTCTTCAGTCTGTCCCATCTTTTTCTTTCTTATTTCTACTGTTTCATTTCAAATTCTTGTCATCTCTTGCCTCAGCTCTAGCAGTAACTTTGCTTCCAGTCTTGCCTTCTTCAAATCCATTCTCCTCACTATAGCTATGGTTGTTTATTAGAAATGTACATTGAACATGACATTCTCTAACCCAAACTCTTTCCTTTTGCCTCAGTGACTTGGCTAACTTACCACTTCCCTCTTCTGACCCTATGCTTTGTCTTCCAGAATTACATAATCTCTTACTTTTTCCTTTATACATTGTTGCATGTTTTATACTTCTGAGTCCTTGATCAGAGCCTTTGATCATACTGAACATTCTGTTTATAGTCTTCCTAAAATGCTTTTCTCAGCTTTCTTTATCTCATTGACTTTTAGTAATCTTTCAGTACTCATCTAAAGCATCTTCTCCTCATCTCTGGCCTTCCATTGACCCATAAATTCTTGCCTAATTATAAACTCCTTAAGAGCAAGGATCATGTTTTATTCATTTCTATATTCTTAGCATGTAGCACTGTGGCTTGCAAATAGCAAGTGCCTCCCTTCCTGCCCCCCTCAAGCCCCCCAAAAAAACACAAAAGAGGACTTAACCTTTAAGTATATTTGATTGCTCTGTTTGCAATATGAGAGCATATGTGCTGTTTTAATCATAATCACATTTCTTTTAGTGAAGAAAAATAAAATAATGCTTATCTTTAAATTGATAGCTTATTCTTCCCTCTGACCATACTAGAATGAAGAGTTATTAGCTAAGAAAAACTATATATTTTCCCAAACACTGGGGTTTGTGGAAAAGTTGCATAACTTGACAATAGAGTAAGCACACGTAGTTATTACAGACCACATGGCATCTGCTTTATTGGAAAGAAGGCTTTTACAAAGATCTACTCCTCTCAAATAGTTGATTTATCATTTTCAGTGATTGGAGATGAAATAGGTGAAACCAAACTATAGAAAATTGTGCTAGTAATGCCCATTTGGTTAATTTGTATACTTTTAATTATTCTACAAAGTATTTGAGATAAGAGGTCCATTTTGTATATTCTAATGGAATATTTCTATTTAGGGTAGAGAGTTTTCTAAATATTTTGATATGAATTGAAAATATATTTTCTCCTTATGGCTTTAAAAATCCTTTAGCATTGACAAAAATATTTTCAAATATTCTTTATATTTACAAATATTCCTTATTTCCATAGTTTTCTTATTCCATTGTGCTTTTACTGTACAAGAACTCTAACATTCAAGAGAGATGTAGTCTGAGACTGTATAAGTCCCACTATAGTATGAACTAGTCCTCATTTAATGCATCTAAAACTTCTATTTTATAGCTCCAAGAACCATTGTTTTCTTGATATTACTTCACTTTCATCATAAGCACTAATGATTGGCTTTTTGAGAAAGACTATATTTTCATTAAAAAATAGTACATTTTTACTGCATTCCTTGAAGACTAGTATAAAATAATAAAGCTCCTTTGCCTTGCTGAGTGGGTGACTGGACTCACTAGCTAAATGACTGACTGTAAAAACTATGTCATAATTCTTTACTAATAGTTAAAATCACAAGTATCAGAGGTCTGCTTCATCTTATTTTTTGAAGTGTTTAGGAGGTGGAAGCAGTAAAGAGAATTTTGTGTGGAAGTGCCCACTGTCTCACACTAGGTTAATCTTCCTAAAGCATGATTTTCTTGTATTGTTATTCATTTTGAAATTCCTCACTGACTGCTTTGGTGTAGGACGAAGTCAGTAGACTAGCACTCCATGGTTCTTCTACATGGCTCCAGGGGTATTATACATACAAACACACATATGAAGAAAAATTCTACTATTTTTGGTATTGGAGGAAGGGGGCTGGGAAGAATGATTGTAATATCCATACTTGTCTTGGAAAATATATTTTCATTGAAAGATGGAAGGCTTTGAAGCTTTTTTCTTTGTTAGTCATACTTCAGTGTATTCATTATTCCTGCCCCAAACTGCTTTAACTCTTGGCATAGAAACCACTTTAATCTAACAGACAGACATGGCCTGCTGGCCTGAAAAATGACAGCAATTACTTTTTTCCATAGATTATTTTAGTGTTAGTTGGTGTAAAACTTGGTTTTGTGTGGTCTAATAAATATGGTGATATTTAGGTTGAAAATGCATAGGGAGTACACTTAAGTAATTTTTTCATTTTTGGGTTTTAGAAGAATCATTATTTTCTTCCATATTTCCCAGACAGTATGGTGGTTTGTTTTGTAGTTATGCTATAAAAGCTTAAGGTGGAGTGGACGAAGAGAGTTTGCATAGATGCCTAAAGTGAGTTATTTCAGAGTTGCATCTAAATTTCTGACTAGGTTTGTGATACTGAGAAAAATTGCCAACAACAATAACAGTGTTATTAAATAACATTGTGGATATCCAACCATATTTTAGATTACTATATATAACACAGTTCCTTTCTAGATTATCCATAATATATAAAATTGTCTTTATTTTTCTCTCTTTTGCAGGTAATATAACATTACAAAGCAAGATGGGTAGCATCACAGTAGGTATGTGCTAAGCTGCTAGTTGGTAAATTTTGCATGCTTTTTAAAATAGCTATATTTGTGGTATTAGAGTAAATGAAGTCTATAGTTTAGCTGATAAACCTTTTATAGAATCCTGATATGCAAGTCAAATATAGGCAGACCCAATATATGAATATGTGAACTTATTTCTGGAAATTCATTGGTTCATCATCCTATAAATATTGTATAATTATAGGTTTGGTATCAATCAGAATAGAGTTAGAATTCTAATTTCACCACTTTCTGTACATGGGCAAATTATCTAACTTCTCTGTGCCTCAGTTTTCATGTAGGGTTATTGTAAGGACTAAACAAGATCATGTATATAAAGTACTTTAGCAAAGTGACTGACATTTGGTAAAAATTCAATAAATAATAGCCATTTTTATTATTGTTTTTGTTCTAATGCTAGGCCAGAACTAATAGTGGCTAGTGATACTTTAGACCTAGTCACCACTTGTGATGCTGTACTGTGGGAGAAAAAGTTCAGATTTCCAGATAGTTTAGATTAGAGAATTTCTCTATCCCAAGTAGCACCTGCTTGTCTTTTAGGCAAAGGCACACTCTGAACTCTAAGAGTGGTGGTTGTTTTTTAGGCCTAGGTTGAGGGAGTTGAAGATGGGAAACTGGGATCTTTGTGTGGGAGCTGTGGCTTATTGCCAGTATGAATGCCCAGGGCCTCCTGGTTTTATCCTTTTTGACATGTTACATTTTGTCCTTTGTGCTAATAGAGATAGTGAATATGTCCAACAGTCCTTTTCACTATCACTCCTAGATTTTCTGGCTTAAAGTGCTTATCCTTTTCTAAGCTTTCTAGAGATTGTAACTTTTGTGTTTAATGGGGGATAAATAGAAGATAAAGGCTTCCTAAGTGATAATTATAAATCATTTTAACTAAGACATGACAGAAGGATTTACCTGTGTTCCAGTGGGAAATCAAGATTTACTGTTGATGCTTCAGGCCATTTCATCAGAGGGTGCATCAGGGGATAGTAAGGGAAGTTTCTAGGGTGAACAAAAAGGAACACTGGTGAGAAGCTGAACTAGTTGGGGAGAAAAAGTCCTAGACGTGGGTGGAGTTTGTAGCAGTAAGGGAAAGGGAGAAAAAAAGGGGAGTATTCCAAATTGGGAGGCACAGGGATTTTCACTACCCACTAGCAAGCCCTTTAGGCAGAGGTGGATTGGAGGAATACTTATAATATGATAATGCTAGTGTTATTCTTGGATGGAAATGTGGGAAGCTAAAGGGAAAACCATTCTCTCTGAAATTGTAAATAAATGGTTATTTATCCATACTGGAAAAGAATAGTAATAGAAAGGATGAAATGAGTAGTAATTTACATCTTTGGAGATGGTTTCATACTCTGTATAAATGATTAACATTATGAATTCTTGTTATGTTTTCCTATAAACTTTCCCCTTTTCCCATTATTAGGTATTAGAGAGATTTTAGGGCAAAGTGTTTTATTTTTCTTAGGTAAATCTCTGTCCACTCAAAGGAAATTACCTGAGTCCAGTGTTAAGAAATATTTTATAATTGACCACAATTATAGAAGTATTTAATGACCTTTTATAATTTTTGTAGGAAAACATAAGTTGTATCTATGGCTTTAGGTTGTTCTTAAAAATCCACAAATGTGTGAAGGTAAATAAAGGTTGAATTTCCTATTTGGTAAACATCATTGGTAAATTTTGAGTCTTATTTTGGAAGAGTCTCTCAAAATGAGAGAAAGAAGTATGCATTTGTAAGTTATCATTTCTTGATTTGTGATAGTGTGGAAAAGCATGGACTTTAGAAGTAGATTTAACTGTGAATTTTGGTCCTACCACATATTAACTGTGTAACTTTTAACAAACTGCTAAATTTCTCTGAGTTTGCATTTTTATACATAAAATGGATACCACCTGTACAGCACAAGGTTGTTGAGAAATTAAAATATATAGAGTACAGCCCGGCCCGATGCATGGGAGTCATTCAATAAACTGTCCTTTTCTTTCCTCTTCCAGTTTATTGTCTGTAATATAAAACAAGTAAGCCACTATGTTTTAACCTTAATTATAAGGGAAGTGTTAATGTCATAAATTCCTTGAATTCTTTGAATATCTATATTAAGACTTTGGAATAAAGAAATATATAAATTATGTCACTGTTTATTGGTCTCAAAATTGTATTAGCGTTTGAAGACAACCCTGAGTACGGCAGTAGCTAGTCAACGTATATTGAGTGGCTGCTCTATATCAGGAACTCTTTTAGGTACTAGGGAATATGTTGGTCAACAAAAGATAGTCTCCAGGCTCACCTTCGGGCTGATAAGAAAGACAATGAGCATGTAAATAACAAAAGATAATTTCAGATAGTGCAATGAATAAATAAGAGAGGGTAACGAGATAGAGAGTAGGGAAAAGAAACTACTTTATTTAGCAATCAGGGATGGAGATTGCTGGAGAAAGGATATTTGAACTAAGTCCAGAATAATGGGAAAGAGGCACATAAGATTCTGGGTGCAGGGCTCCCCAGATAGAGGAACAACCAGTGCAAGCCCTGAAAATGGAATGAGTTTATTGTTTTCGAGGCATAAGGAAGACTTGTGGAGAGAGTGCTGGGAGATGAGGTAAAGGAGGGCTGGATCATAGGGCCTTGTAGACATGGTAAGAGTTGAGACTTTATTCCAACTACAAACTAGGGTGTTAGCAGGGGAGTGATATGCAATTTATATTTAAAAAGAGCAACCTAGCTGTTGTTTCCTAATGTGCCAGAGGGGTGCAGAAGTGGAAGCAGGTGACTAGAAAGCTAAATTTGTTTATCCATTCTCCTGTTGATGGACAACTGGGCTGTTTCTAGTTTTTGGCAATTGTAAATAAAGCTGCTATGAACATTCTTAGACAAGTCATTTTATGGAGATACATATTTTTCCCCCTCTTGGGTAAATACCTAGGAATAGAATTGCTGGTTTGAGTAGGTATGTATATGTTTAGTTTATGATAAACTGCTAGACTTTTTTTTAAAGTTCCATTTTCTACTCCCTCTTACAAGGTATGGAAATTCTAGTTGCTCCACATCTTCACCAACATTTATTATTGTCAGTCTTTTTAATTTTACCATTCTCGTGTATGGTAGTATATCTCTGATATGAATTTACATTTCCCTAATGACTAGTAGTGTTCAGCACTTTTTCATGTGTTTATTAGTCATTAGTGTATCTTCCTTTGTGAACTTTTGTTCAGATCTTTTGCCCATTTATTTTTCAATTGGATTATTTGTCTTTTTATTATTGAGTTGTAGGAGTTCTTTATATATCCTGGGAACAAGTCCTGTGTCAGATACTGTTTTTCTGTATTTTCTCTCAGCCTGTGGCTTGCCTGTACATTTTCTTAATGATGTATTTTGATGAAAAGAAGATTTTCATTTTGATGAAATCTAATTTACCAATTATTTTTATGGTTATTGCTTTCTGTGTTCTTAGAAATCTTTGCCTTCAATCTTGAAGCTATTCTCCTATGTTTTCCTCTAGCAGCTTTAAAATTTTTGCTTTTCCTTTGATCCATCTCTAATTTTTGTGTTTAGTGTGAGTTAGGAGTCAAGATTCATTTTTTCCTATGGATGTCTAGTTGTTACATCACCATGTTGTTGAAAAAATTTCCTTTCTCCAATGGATTATTTCAGCCTCTTTGTCAAAAATTAAATGACTATATAAGTGTGGATCGATTTCTGTTCTCTCTCTCTCCTGTTTCATTGATCTATTTGTTGATCCTTAGGCTAGTACCACTCTGTCTTGATTATTGTTTTATAATAGTCTCTAAATTAGGTAGTCTTCCAAATTTGTTCTTTTTTAAGATTGTTTTGGATGTTGTAAATCTTTTGATTTTCCATGTAAAATTTAAAATTAGCTAGTCAATTTCTACCAAAAATCCAGTTGCAATTGTATTTGGGATTGCACTGAATTAGTTTAAACAGAACTGACACCAACATTGAGTCTTCCAATTCATGAACATAGTATAACTCTCCATTTAATATCTTCTTTAATTTCTCTCAGCACTGTTTTGTAGTTTTCAGTGTAGAGGTCTGGCACATCTTCTGTTAAATTTATTTGTGTTTTTGACCCCATTACAAATGGAATTTTTGAAATTTCATTTTCTAGGTGCCTGCTGCTGGTATATAAAAAATACAACTGATTTTTATACATGGACCATGTATCTTGTGACCTTGCTAAATTCACTGATTTATTCTAATAGTGGTTTCCTGGAATCTAGAACCCTTTTCTATGTCAGCAGTCATTTCATCTGCAAATAAAGATAGTTTTACCTCTTTCTTTTCAATCTGTATTCCTTTTATTTCTTTTTCTTGCCTTATTAGGCTAGCTAGGACCTTCAGTGCAATGTTGAATAGTAGCGGTAAAAGTGCTCTTGTTCCCAATCCTAGTCTCCATTATTAGGGGGAATGCTTTCAATATTTTAACATTAAATATGATGTTAGCTATATAGGCTTTTTATAGGTGTTTATCAAATTGAGGAAGTTCTCTTTTATTCCTAGTTTTCTGAAGGTTTTTTTTCCTTTTCTTTGATCGTGAATGGATGTTGAATTTTGTCAAATGCATTTTCTGCATTTATTGGAATGATCATATGTTTTTTCCTCCTATACTCTATTAATATGGCCAAATATATTGATGTTGCTGAAAGAGGAATGTAAAATTTTTCAACCAATTCTGTCAGCTTTATATTTGGCTTTTGACTCTTTGTTATTTAGGTATATACATATTCATTATTGTTATGTCTTCTTGATGATTTTTTTTGTTATTATGAAATGTCCTTCTTTATCTCAGGTAATACTCTTTGTCTTGAATCTATGTCATCTAATGGTAATAAAGGCACTCTTGCCTTCTTATGCTTAATGTTAGCATGGCATATTTTTTCTGTCCATTTACTCTCTGTCTTGATGTTTAAAAAGCATCTTTTGTAGACAGCATATGGTTGGGACTTGCTTTTTAAAATTCTTTTTGAGAGTTCTCTACCTTTTAATTGGAGTGCATAGTCCATTAACATTTAATATAATTATTGATATGGTTGGGTATGGGTCTACCATTTTATTATTTATTTTATTTTGTCCCTTCTATTTATGTTTGTTTCTTTCTTCCTCCTTTTTTTGCTTTCTTTTACATTAATTGGATATATTTCAGAATTATATTTTAATTTTCCTTTTGACTTTTTAGCTATACTTTTTTGCATTATTTTTTAGTAGGGGTTCTAGTGATTTCAATATAGAAACTTAACTTTTCACAGTCTATTTACAATTCATATTATGCCACTTTATATAAAATGTACAAAACTTGCAACCAAATAGATCCATTTGCCCCCTCCTGTCCTTTATAGTATAGGGTATCATACACCTACATATATTATAAACCCCTTAATACACTGATATGATTTTTGCTTAATAATGTCATATGTATTTTAAAGAACTTAAGAGGAGAAAATGATTTTTTATATTTACCTAGATATTTATCATTTCCACTGCTCTTCATTTCTTTCTGAAGATATGAGCTTATAATTGGTAACATTTTTTTTTGCATTTCTTACAGTCCAAGTCTGCTGACAACAAATTCTCTTAGGTTTTTTTCATCTAAAAATGTCTTTATTTTGCCTTCTTTTTTGAAGGATATTATCACTGGGTATATAATTCTGAGTTGACTGATTTTTTTTCTGTATGAATAAAATATAAACCAGGACAAAAGACAAGTAACAAACTAGAAAAATATCTACTATATATTTACACATACACACATATCCATGTGTGTGTCTGTGTATGACAAATGAGAAGAAAAGGAACACTCAGTGGGATGGGAACATGGATAAACATGAACAGGAAGTTCACAGGAGAAATAGTATACATATACAATGTTGTTCCACCTTACTACTAATCAAAAACATCTAAATATAAGCAGCCATGACTTAAATTGTTGGTAAAGTTATGGTTAAACGGGGATTTCTATCATTAGTTCAAATGTGATGAACCATTTTGTAGGTCCGTTTGGAAATGTATATCAAAATTGGCAGTGTCTACATTTGCTTTGCTCTAGCACTTACTCTTTTAGAACTTTATCCCACGGAGTTAATCTGGTAAGGATATAAAGATATATGCATGAGGATATTCATCTCTTTGTTTATAATAGCAAAAAGTAGTGTACATTTTAAGTTGTTCCCAGTAAGAGAATAGTTAAATATATTATGGCACATCCATAAAGTGAAATATTATTCAGCCTTTAACAATGTAATAACCTAGCTCTATAGTTTGCAATGTAGAAAGATAGTCCTAACATTTTATTAAATGAAAAAAAGTATAAAACATTGTATTGTGTCTTGACATGAGTACAGCCATGTTTGGCCGCTCCGTTGACCTACAGCCACCAGCACAAAAAGAAATATAAAAGCTGCTTTCTGCGTGGTGGGAACTAACCCTTCTCTCACGGAGGGAGTTGCAAGTTGTAACATTTCAAGGCTCTTGAAGTGTCGTAGCACGGGATGGACTGGCCATCTGTGCCGGGCTGGGACGATAACCAAAGAGAACAATGCACGTACACAACTACTGGGCTGGGACATTAGCCAGGGGGCTCAGTGCACGTACGCCACTGATAACCATTTTGTGCATGGAAACACTAAATGCTTGCTCTGCAAACTCTGTAATTGCTTACTCTGCAAATTACTGATGGTATAAAAACTGCTGGAAACTGAGACCCGGTGAGAGTTCCACCTGTGGAAGGGACGCCTTGCCCAGGACGAGTGATCCTTGCCCAGCCGCGTCGATTGACAGGGCTCTCCCGGCAGTGGGGCGTGGATGTTGTGAGTAACTGATTTGATGTGAAGTAACTGATTTGATGTGTAGTAAGTGATTTGATGTGTTCTCTTTTCGGTCAACCTGGTGTTTCTCTTTCCGGTTGATTTGTGTCATTTCTCTTCAGCCGATGTGGGTGTTTTCCCTTTCCAGTCGGGCTGATGTTTTTTCCCTCTTAATATTTGACCTATTTGGATCTGTTTGCAGACTGTCGCCTTTACTATCCTCTATATAATAAAATATACCTTCAGTCCATTTGTTGGAGTGGAAAGTGTCTTTTACGTCTCCGATCGAATCCCCGAACCTCTCATAACAATTGTTATTTCAAAATATACTGTGTATATTTTTATAGTCAGTATTAAATCAGAAAAAGAAAGGAGAGAAGGAGAATGGGACAGGAGGACAGAGGAGAGCATGGCAAAAATTATCCAAAACTTATATAGAAATCAAAGCTGTTTGGGTCCTGTTATATAGGCTTCTTCCTTTGAATATATCTGGACCTAAAAGTCACTGATTTGTGGAATACATCCCATTTCTACTGACAGCCAGAGCAGGAGATGCCATACCATTTTTGAAGAACCCACTTATGCACCTTTATGAGCAAACAAATATTGCTAACGTTTTGTTCAATAGGAACATATAGCTTAAGAGGTTAAACAAAAGAAGTTGTGACACCATCTTTAAGCAAGTCAGCAAAATCCTAGTTATCTACTTGGTGATGTCTTATTTCTCACTTTAATAAATTTGGTGGAAGCAACTTCATTACCCCTAGAAAATGGTGAACAATCGGGTTAATGAAAAGTTAGAACTGCCTTGAGGCAACAATTTTTTCATTTCTATAAGCAAAAATTTTATACTTATATGCATATTACTGAGGCCTTAGAAAGAGAGATGGTTTTGGTAATTTGGTAAATCTCTTTGTCTTAAATAAAATCAAATTTTACATTTTGTTTTTTGGGGAAACACACTCGTTTCCTCAAAACAAACTGTTTTGCTCTAACAGTCAGTAGACATGGTCTATAAAGGGCCAAATAGTAAATATTTTTGGCTTTGTGGGCCAAATGGTCTATCTATACTATGCAACTCTGTCATTTTAACACAAAAGCAGCCATTGATAATTCACAAACAAATGGATGTGTCTTTGTTCCAATAAAACTTTATTAATTAAAACGAGAGGTGGGTTGTAGTTTGCCAACCCTGCTGTAGAGCCTAAAAACCATTATTATGATTCTGGAGAAATTTTGGATTTGATGCCTTAATCCCAAAGGTGACAAGTGGGTAATGTTTGTTTGAAATTTCTTAATTGGTTGGGTTGTGTTTTCCTTAAAGCAAAAGATTTGCTGGAGAAAGCTGAAGGCAGCTCTACAAATCTTGACAACCTAATTAAAGTCTGTTGAGTAACTTGGATTTTGAGGAATTGAAATTAGTAGAAGCAAAACAGTTATAAAGAAACAAAAAGTGATTTGTAGGAATCTGAGAGGGAAATTTGTTAGAATAGCAGAGCCTTCAAAATATTGGAACAGGTGTTGAGAAAAGGTTATATAATATTATCAAATTGGAATATTAAGAGACTTGAGATGATTTAGGTGTTATCCTATCTGATTTCAGGAAAATAGACTGTCTTCTCCATGATTCCTTTATTAAGAAGAATATATGTAATTAAGGTCCTTTATTTCTAGTTTAGATAATATTATTGATCAGCTTCTTAAGTAATCTCATCAGTCGTTTGGGTTTTGTATACACATTCTAACCTACCTCCCAAAACCCTTTCTTCCTACTTTCCTTAATACAGAGCTCTCTCAGACGCTGAAGTGCTATAAAAAATTTGATTATATGTATATCAAAACCCTGATTTTTCTTTGACTCATAGTTTTAAAAATATATGTTTCTTCTGGAACACCAGGTCATCTTCCATTTAAAACTAGTCAACAGGAGAAAGCAGAGCTTGATAGTAGTTAATGGTGGGATAGGAGTGCTAATAGAATTGCTCACCTAGCTTTACTTTGTTTGCCCTGTTGTCTCTTTTGGAAGGCACTACTGGAAGCTGTGTACTGGTAATTATATCTTTAAAAAGAACATCTTCATGTTTTGGGGGGGTGGGAGTAAGGGGCTCTTTGCCTTGTGTATCTCTCATAAGCCCAGCCTCCTATATGCTCCCTCACTAATACAGAATACCTAGGCAGGACATTAATTTAGAAAACTTTACTCGAAGTGACCTTAAAATTCTGCCTTTGCAAATCCTTTATGTCCTATATATAAAATTTGTTCCTTGCTTTTGCAATTAGTATAGCTTTGGAAGTGTAGCAATCAAGTTGCAGAAATCGAGAAATATTTTTTGTGTTGCTGTTCCTTACTATCTACGTGTTGAAACTTGAGGTAAAATTATAAAAATTCAGAAGAACTTTCTGAACATACTTGACCAATTTTGAGAGAATTCTCCCTTTATCTGAAGGAAAATAGCAAAGTTTGGAATTTTAGCCTTTCAAGCTTACTTACTATTCTCTGTATGTATATTTATATATTACAAATATCTATTTCCTTGGTTGTAGGTAGTGTTACCTGGTAGTTGACGTCAGTTTTTCCCTTTTGTATGTGTAATTTTCCATGAAAACTCAGTGGTCTCTGTCAGACCATCAAGATCTTTGTCCAAAATTGTGATGATAGAAGACTCTCTGTGAGTCCACTGTCTGGACTAACAATTTCTGTTCACTTCTTAATCACCCTCTAATGCGTATTTCCCTTAAGTTTTCCCCCAAGAGCTGTAGAATTTCTCTATTATGTGACTCTCCAAAAAATGAAATTCTGTGGATGAAGCCTTAATTTGACTCTTGATAATTAATTTTTAGTTCCATTTGTATTACAGAAAACAAAAGAAAATCATTGGTTGTTTTGCTACATAGCTTTTTAAATATCACTTTTGCTTTCTCTTTTGAAAGCACGTCTTGAGTTTTAATTGTTTTTTTTTTGTCAGCCTCCAAAAGATGGGCCATTATCAGAGTTCAAGACTGTTAACATGAGGATGTAATTACTTAGTGGCTTAGGATATAATTATTTAGCTGTTGTTTATTTCCCATTTGGGGGAAAAAAAGAAGTGAAAAGTATTGTTTATGAGCCACACAAAAATCTTGTGGTTTTTTTTCCCCTAGAGAAAGCAAGAAATCAAACTAATGTTTCAAATATTTTACTTTGTTCAACCTGGGATAATATACACATTGTGTAGTCTACATTTTTTTTACCATAATATATTTTTACTTGGCTTCTTTTAGGATGCAGTAAGAGGTTTTAAAAGGAGTTTCTGTTGGTATCTGAGAAGAGAAATATTCATCTTTATCCAGCTGTTCCCTGTCATTTATCTCTAGTGGCTTAATTTCTCAGCATCAGTGTTTACTTTTGACACTTAAAAATTAAATTTGGTCTGATAAAGGACATGTTTCAGTATAGATTAGAGATAAAATGTTATAAATTATCTTGGAGTCAGGTTTTAAACAGTTTTTACCAACTTGTTGTCTTTGTTTGGAGTCATTTAAAATTTATTTTAAAGAAAAATATTGGCTTCTTTGTGATAATACAGATGTTTTCTCTCCACATTTTATAAAAAGTATAATATAATTTTTGGCATTATTTTCACCATACTCCCTACTTTTTTCCACTTTGAAGTAATAAAAGCTCCTGATAAAATATGCTTTCTCAGGGCAGTCAGATAGAATATTAAATTAAAGGTTCAGTTGCTATGAGAGAGGAGGAAGAAGGAGAAGCTACTTAGCACTGACTCTTCAACATCATTCTCTTACTTCTGTATCTCTGATTCTGTCAACTTTCCCTTGAACTTGAAATGTTGGCTAATTGACAACTGGGATCAACGATGACATAGGAAAATTTTAGTGTCAAATCAGGACCATCTTAATTATGATTTTCTTCCCCTGATTTAAAGATATCGGTTCAATTCCAGAAACTTGAAAAGAAATATTTAGATATAAACAAACATCACCTACTCTTCAAATGATTCCTCCCCCCCATTTCTATCCCTCTAAGAAATGCAACAAAACCTTATCTAGTAATTTTTGCCTGTTAGCAGCACTTTTTAGTACTAGCAAATTTGCTAAAAGGAGAAAATATAAGAGGTTTTGATTTTTGTTAACTTTGCTACTATTTATATGTGACTGTACATGAGATAGAATTCTTTGGTAAATGTTGAAAGTTGATAATAAACTAAATATATATGATACATAATGGTCTTGGCTGTCAAGGATCCATTGCTTGTGTACTGTCCTTCCAAACATTAGGTATTAGAGTAAACATGTTTAGAGATAAATTATGCAGGGTACTATAGACATAGGGATTTTTTATTAGCTGTCTAGGTAGAGTTCTAGATTTCTAATTCTGTTTTTATTTTAAAGCAAAAGATGGCATAGTTATAAGGAATATACAAAACCTTGCAAGACTCTTAGCTCCTTATCCTAATACTGAAGTGGAGCCTTTTATTTCAAGTTTATAATTCCAGTTACTGAAATAAGAACGATGATGCTTATGATTTTTCCTTCCTCGTAGATTCGTCCTCTGGATGTCTAACAGCCTCAACTCATCAAGGTGCCATAGATATTTATGTCAGCCAGCTGGGGAAAGTGGAATTGAAAGCCCATAAAGGTTAGCCAAGTGGAATGTTTTATTTTGACATATGGTGTAGGGAAGATCTTATATAACATTCAGGAAACAGATGGTCAAATTATCTTATCCATACTGACATAGTGATTTCAAGAAAATTTCTTCTGATAGAACTTGATTTAAAGACTAGAATACTAGTCCTATAGACCAATGATCTTTGAAACTTTTGGGACAGATGGCTATGAAGACGATTTTGCTCTTTGTAGTGCAAACAAAAATGTTGTAATATATTGACTGTTATCGTGGAATTTTTTAGTGTTAGTGTTTGGGTTTTTCAGTTTAGTTTTATGTCTGAAATAGAATATTCTTTGGAGGAAAATGTTCCCATACGTTCTTTTGGAAACTTTCCGACCAGCCTGTAAGAGGACCTTCTCAGGCCGTCACTCATCACTCTGAGTAATACTTTTCAAAGTGTGATCCTGAAATAAAGATATCACCAGGAAGGTTCTCTAAAGTGGTTATTGACTTAGTCTCTTGAAGTATCAAAGACTTATGATGTATCTCTTTCAATAATCTTATTTCTAGTACAAATAATTTATTCTGCGTCCAAGTCTTGCATTAAAAATGATACACTTTTTTAGTCGTCTGAAGACTGAATATGAGTCTGTGTGTGCATGTGTGTACGTACATGCACACGTGCGTGGTGGCCAGTGGCTTGGCTACTTGGAGTAGCTTGGCTGTAGGGGTTGAAGTGGCTTGGGTACAGATACAGAAAGTTAAGAACCTGTATCTCTGTATAAAAAATTTTTTTAATAAAGTCTAGAAGCTCTTGCATATTGGCCAGAACAGGGCTATGTGTTTAACAAGGAAAATACTTCCTTACAGAGACCAATTATTCCTGCTGTTAGTAATTTCTTTGCCATGTTGGTTTAATACCTTTTTGTCCAGTGAGGCTCCCTTGTCAGAGTGTCAGAATAAAACTACAAAACATAGGGGTCTGAAGCTGAAGTTATTACTGACACACAGGTGTGATTTGATTTTTCAGGGTCACTTTTTTTCCCTTTAAACTAAGATAATATCATGTTTTCACTAAATTTCTAAGAGCTTCCGTAATACTATTCAGAGTATTTTGTAAATGCCATAAAAGTCATATAATTGCATTCTCTTATTACAAACACCCAAGGAGAAAATAAGTAAACCATTACAATATTTAATGTTACTAATAACAGAGTGAAAACGAAGTTTTGAATAAGCAGCTCTTACATGAAAGTTATTTCCTATTTTGTATGGATGGGCAAGAAAGTAAAACAAACAAAAAACATTGTTAATCTTTATCTACTTAAAATATTTTTGAGTGTTATTTAGAATGTTGTTCCAGTAACCTGTGGACATAGCATATGATGTTGCAAAATTTGATTAGGATTACAATTTTGTGTTTTCTCCTACTGGGGCCATGTTACTGGCAGATGCTTAAAGATAACTGGAAACAGAGATTTCTGTCTTATTTCAGGTCTCTTAATTCTCGCTGCACTTGGGAACAGTAACTTTTTAGAGTAATGAACAGTTATTCAGGATTCTGTTGCTTAATGGTTAGTAAAGACACCTGAAATCCATTCCAGCTCTGCCACTGTCTTGCTGTAGGTTTCAAGAGCCAGCCATTTGAGTCTCTTAGGTCTTCTCCATTTTGCCATGTGAAAATGAATGTTACAATGCTTGTTTTCACTTATCCTATGAAAGTTAATGTGGTGACCTTATTAATTCATTCCAAAAGGCTGTATTTAGGCTTGAGGGTCAGACCAGCATCTGAGTACTGACTTTTCCACTTAAAATTTGTCCTTGATAAAACCACTAATCTTAATATATAGTATGTCTTCAATAAATGGTACTGTATTAGTTCACTTTTTAATTAAAAATATAGTATTGATGTCAATAACCATGAAGCAGTTCATGAAGTGACAAGAGGTTGAAGATACAACAGCAGCTCTCCTTTCTAAAAAAGAATAGTGTTAAAGGTGGGACATTTGGGAAAGTTTTCAAGTCATGAGAATTCTTCATTCACAAAGAGTAATGGAGTTTTGGTAGTAATGGTTTTTGTGTTTTTTAAGGGTATGGAGAGAGATTAGGATAGAACTATTTGCGTTGCTTAATGCTTTTAAAGCTCTAACAGATTTAAGGTTCCTTTATTTATTTAAGAACAGAAAAAAGTGTTCATAAAATTATCACATTTGATGTATTTAGAGATATAAAGTTCTAGAAAAAAGTTTTTTTTTTTTCCTTTAAAAAAGCGATTCTTATTATTGAGATTAGAGCAGAATTACAAAAACTGTCAAAAGGAATAAAATTCTATTTAAACTTCTGCTGCTATTGCAGCTGAATATCCATGAGTGGGGACTTTTATATATATATATTTTTTAATTTTTTGTTTATTGCAGTAACATTGGTTTATAACATTGTAAAAATTTCAGGTGTACATCATTTTACTTCTATTTCTGCGTAGATTACATCATGTTCATCACCAAAATACTAATTACAACCCATCACCACACACATGTACCAAATTATCCCTTTCACCCTCCTCCCTCCCCCCTTCCCCTCTGGTAACCACCAATCCAATCTCTGTCCCTATGCGTTTGTTTATTGTTGTTATTATCTACTACTTAATGAAGGAAATCATGCGGTATTTGACCTTCTCTCTCTGACTTATTTCACTTTGCATTATATCTTCAATGTCCATCCATGATGTCACAAATGGCTGGATTTCATCGTTTCTTATGGCTGAGTAGTATTCCATTGTGTATATATACCACAGCTTCTTTATCCATTCGTCCCTTGATGGGCACTTAGCTTGCTTCCAAGTGTTGGCTATTGTGAATAACGCTGCAATGAACACATGGGTGCATGTACCTTTACAAATTGGTGTTTTCAAGTTCTTTGGATAAATACCCAGCAGTGGGATGGCTGGATCATATGGTAGTTCTATCCTTGATTTTTTGAGGAATCTCCATACTGTTTTCCATAGTGGCTGCACCAGTTTGCACTCCCACCAGCAGTGTATGAGAGTTCCCTTCTCTCCACATCCTCTCCAACACATGTTGTTTCCTGTCTTGTTAATTATAGCCATTCTGACGGGCGTCAGGTGATATCTCATTGTAGTTTTGATTTGCATTTCCCTGATAGTTAATGATTTTGAACATCTTTTCATGTGTCTGTTGGCCATCTGTATATCTTCTTTGGAGAAATGTCTGTTCAGGTCCTTTGCCCATTTTTTAATGGGGTTGGTAGTTTTTTTGTTGGTAAGATGCATGAGTTCTTTATATATTTTGGAGATTAAGCCCTTATCAGAAGTATGGTTTGCAAATATCTTCTCCCAATTGTTAGGTTGTCTTTTCGTTTTGTTGATGGTTTCCTTTGCTGTGCAGAAGCTTTTTAGTTTGATGTAGTCCCATTTGTTTATTTTTTCTATTGTTTCTCTTGCCCGGTCAGACGTGGTGTTTGAGAAGATATTGCTAAGACCAATGTCGAAGAGCGTACTGCCTATGTTTTCTTCTAGAAGTTTCACAGTTTCAGGTCTTACATTCAAGTCTTTAATCCATTTGGAGTTAATTTTTGTGTATGGTGTAAGGTAAGGGTCTACTTTCATTTTTTTGCATATGGCTATCCAGTTTTCCCAACACCATTTGTTGAAGAGACTTTCTTTTCCCCATTGTATGTTCTTGGCTCCTTTGTCAAAGATTAGCTGTCCATAGATGTGTGGGTTTATTAGAAAAAAGTTTTTTAAATCTATTATTTTCTACTTTTTAAAGTATGTTTGGTAGAAAAACATGTATCTTCTATTCATCCTGAAATTTTCCAGGATTGTTTTTGTTTTGTTTTTTCCTAAAGCCCTCATATCTATTGTTTTGGGAAATCTCCTGTCAGTAGTTTACACTTAAACCCTGAAAGCAATTTGTTTTTTTTTTGTTTGTTTGTTTGTTTGTTTTTTGTGAGGAGGACCAGCCCTGAGTTAACATCCAATGCCAATCCTCCTCTTTTTTTGCTGAGGAAGACTGGCCCTGGGCTAACATCCATGACCATCTTCCTCCACTTTATATGGGACGCCGCCACAGCATGGCTTAACAAGCGGTGCGTCGGTGCACACCCGGGATCCGAACCGGCGAACCCTGGGCCGCCACAGCGGAACGTGTGCACTTAACCGCTTGTGCCACCGGGCCGGCCCCAGCAATTTGGTTTTTAAATAAAATAAATTACTTGTAGTGATGTGCTTTGTTCTCCCCTGTTTTGAGGCGTAAATATGCGAGTTCATCAGTCTTACCGCAAACTTCCAGCTCCAGTTAGGAAGGCTGAGAAGATACGAAACTACTTAGGGAAACTTAAGCTGATGTTAACCAAACCAGAAGGCAAACAGTGACCCATAAATAAATGCGTTCTAAAAGGAATCTGTACAACATTCACAATGACTGTTATCCTGACCCTCGTTGTCCACAGAATTGGGGTTAATGGTTTATGGCCGGGGCCTCTTACTTACTTTATTTGATACATGAGAAACAGAAAAAGAAAACCTTCTGAAACAGGAGTGTGCTGGTGAGTTTACATTGCAACCCATGTAATTGTTTTGAAAAATGATTAGGTAACAGAGTACTTCTTATTTCCTCCTTTAGAAGCTTGAATTACCACAAGATTGTAGTGGAAATAAAGTTGAATGTCTTGCCTCAGGTACCCAAAAGACTGTAATCCATTGAAAAGAAACATTAGTCAGTTGAAATTAAAATATTCCTTTTTTTATTGTTATTCTCCCCAATACACACCCACCCAAGGTACAACTGAAAGCACAAGAGCTCAGGGTTCTAGCTGTGTTCTAATACTTATGTCCTGTAATACGACGAGGTAGCAGTATGTGAAATACCACAGTGGTTAAGATCATGGGCTTTGTTGTCATTGAACCGGATCTAGATTCCAATACTAGCTCCAGTGGGAACTTGAGCAAGTTCTCATCTGTCAGGTCGAGATTATAACAATACCTCATAAAGTTGATATGGATATTTTAAAAGATAGTGTAATTAAGATGTCTGGCCCTTAGAAAATGCTCAATTAATGGTAAATCCTGTCTACAAGCTACAGGTGTAGTAAACTACTCACTTTTCTGGTATAGATGAGCTGACTAAGGCTATTGGCAAAAGAAGAAATAGTAGTTCATAATGTCCTAATGACTCATACTGTTGACAGAAGTTACTATGAATGCCTTGGGAGTAAGAAAACATCGACCACCTGGGAGTAAGGAAAAGGCACAGCTATTTAAATAGAATATGCTGAAGAGTAAAGACAGTTTACCAGGAGCAATGCTACCCTTTCAATCATTTTTATAATAGGCTCTGATACTTTTGATTTCTTTGCATTAATAAGCTCTCCTTTAAATTTATTACAGGCTCTATTCTCGTCAAGGTTGCGTCTTCTCTTCAAGCTCATTTGCAGTTATCAGGGAAAGAGGTTGATGTGAACTCAGAAGT
This sequence comes from Diceros bicornis minor, assembly GCF_020826845.1. Classification (NCBI taxonomy): domain Eukaryota; kingdom Metazoa; phylum Chordata; class Mammalia; order Perissodactyla; family Rhinocerotidae; genus Diceros; species Diceros bicornis. The sequence continues at coordinate 15,014,128 of NC_080742.1, read as the reverse complement.
CCATGTTCAAGAAATGGCTGAAGCTTATAAAGATGATGGTGTAATAGTTACTGGTAAGGAGACTGCATTTTGCTATCTAAGATGAATAGTCATTGTTCGTATGTAAGTGGAAATACGGTATACTTAACTGCTGTTTTAGTCTTTTATTCCTTTTCATTGTCACATTTTGGTCTTTGACACTTTTTTCTTCTGCTGCTTATAAGTAACATAATGCAGACCTTTAGTTTGAAACACTCACTAGACCTGTCATTGGATAAAATTGATTTAAAAAATTTTCCTATCTCAAAGAGATATTTGCACACCCATATTCACCACAGCATTATTCACAGTAGCCAAGAGGTAGAAGCAACCCAAATGTCTATTAATGAATGAATAGATAAATGAAATGTGGTATATGCATGGAATATTATTCATCCTTAAAAAGGAAGGAAATCTTGTCACATGCTACAACATAGATGAATCTTGAGGACATTATGCTAAGTGAAATAAGCCAGTCGCAAAAAGACATACTGTATGATTCCACTTATATGAGATATCTAAAGTAGTTAGATTCATAGAAGCAAAAAGTAGGAGGAGGGGAAAATGGGGAGTTGTTCAATGAGTATAAAGTTTCAGTTTTACAAGATGAAAAAGTTCTGGAGATCTGCTGCACAGTAATATGAATATAACACTACTGAACTGTAAACTTAAAAATGGTTAAGATGGTAAATTTTATGTTTTGTGTTTTTTACCATAATTAGAATTTTTAAAAATCATTAAAATTTTTTTTTTCTGGCACAGCTGCCTTCTAATTCTTGGACTTAAAAATCAACTAAATACAGGGGCTGGCCTGGTGCATAGTGGTTAAGTTCGTGTGCTCCACTTCGGTGGCCCAGGGTTCACAGGTTTCAATCCTGAGCATGGACCTACGCACCACTCATCAAGCCATGCTGTCGCAGGCATCCCACATATAAAGTAGAGGAAGATGGGCATGGATGTTAGCCCAGGGCCAATCTTCCTCAGCAAAAAGAGGAAGATTGGCAATAGATATTAGCTCAGGGCTAATCTTCCTCACCAAAAAAAAAAAAAATCAACTAAATACATATATTATAGTGCAAAATTTAAAGTTAACTTTGTATGATTAGAATAAATAGAAATTTTGTTTGGTATTATGCACATTGTAAACTTGCTCTTTTAGTACAAATTCTCAATCCCAGAAATGTTAATAGCTTTTGCACATTTTTTCTAATTACCTCTGGCTGTATTGATGGCTGAGATTACTTTTTAAAATATTTATTGTAGGGGCTGGCCCAGTGGTGTAGTGGTTGGGTTCACACACTCAGCTTCAGCTGCCCAGGGTTCATGGGTTTGGATCCCGGGCGTGGACCTACACACCACACATCAAACCATGCTGTGGGGGCGTCCCATATACAAACTAGCGGAAGATTGACACAGAGTTAGCTCAGGGCCACTGTTCCTCACACACAAAAAATTTTATTGTATAGATAATACATGTATATGGTAAAAAAAAGAATTAATGCTGGTGAACTTTTCCTTTAAATCTTACCAGAATGGCATCAAGAAGGACATTGAAATTAAAGTGTGTACATGCATGTATGCCACAGGCTCACCCATGAGATATTGTCTAGAAAAAGAAAGTGTGGGTGGTGGCAGTGGTGGGATGTCCTCATAAGATCAAGATTCAGTTTTAAATATTTATTTTATATGTCATAAAAGTTAAGAAAGCAGTCTATTAAAAATCATAGAATATTAATAAAAAGCATAACGGTAATAAAAAAATGTTTAAAAATAACACCTGTACACTCTCAGATCTAACCCAGTGCCTAATGGGCAGACTTTTAGTCACACAGAAAAAATTAGATGAAAATTTAAGTGTATTACATGTGGTAAGAATCAGCTTCTTTTCACCTAGTCTCTTAAGTTTGATAAGGAGCCAACAGAATTACTTTCTTTGGCCCCAGTAATCTAACACAAGAATACAAATTTGTTTAATAATGCTCTGAATGATGGCATAATCAAATTATTTTACATATGTTAAGAATATTTGAATTATAAATTAAAGCTATTTTGTCATTTTTCATTCTGTTTCTCACAGATTCATATGCCTTTCTGAAATTTAGATTTAGTTTTAAAACTCTATTCTTGTCAACTTTAGACATTAAAAAAAGACCTCATTAAATTATTTAAACACTAAGTCCTGTCACTGGATAAAATCATTATCTGCAGACCTGATATTTTTATTAAGTTCTTGCCTGTTTCCATTCCACTAAACCAGTACCACCTCAAACGTTTAAAAACAAACATTATCTTTTCCTAGCCTAGCTGCTCCTCCTTCTGTCCTCTATATTTTCTTTTATTTGGTCAGTCAGTCACTCAACAGACATTTATGGAATCAGGCACTGCTAGAAATGAGGACTGCAAAGATAAAGTATGATCTCTGCGCCATCTGAGGAGCTTACATACTAGTGAGGCAAGACAAACAAACCAGTGACAGTAAAGTGAAATAAATGTTATAGTAAAAGTATGTATGTGGTACTGTGAGAGCATGGAGGTGGCACATCTAAATTAGACTAGCATTGTGAGTTTGAGGAAGTGAAAAAAGTTCTATATAGCTCGAGTGTAGAGAGTAAGGGAGAAAGTGCCATAAAAGGAGGCTGGAGCGTTTGGGAAGGGTCAGCTTATATAGGGCTGTTTGGGATTTTATATTAAGTGCATTGTAAAGGCACTGAAAAGTTTTAATCTGGGGCTCACATAATCAGATCTGTGCAATAGAAAGATCACAGGATTTCGAATGGTGAAAGATTGGAAAGGACAGTAGTAGAAGAAGTTTACTGCAGTAATTCAGGAGAGAGTTCGGTGGCCTGGACTCTACAGTGATCTCTCTTAAACTCAACAAACAAATAAATAAGCCTTCAACAAATTTTGGTTAAAGAAATAGATGAATGGATGCTATGAGGAAGGTGCATGCTTACCTTATTGGTTATTACAAAGCTCCTCAGCCTACTTAATTCTTTTTGTGTGTTGTTACTGTATCTTACGCTCTAGTCCCCACTTCCTAAACAAGGAAAGCCCAAATTGCAGAATGAAATTTATTTCCTGCTTACAGCGCAAGAATCTACGTAGTGACCGGCAGAGTTCTTTTATAGAGTAGCACAAGATATACTATGAGTTGGGCCCCAGATGGATCTGTTGGTTGTCTCTGATATTAGATTAAATCCATTGGAGTCACAATGCAGAGGGACCTCAGATAAGGATAGGGAAGTCTTTTTGGAAAAAGCTATATGAACAAGTGATTGGGTTTAGAGAAACTTTCATATTTCATTTTGATTCTAAAACTGGTGCCCAGGGCCGGCCCCGTGGCTTAGCGGTTAAGTGCGCGCGCTCCGCTGCTGGCGGCCCGGGTTCGGATCCCGGGCGAGCACCGACGCACCGCTTCTCTGGCCATGCTGAGGCCGCGTCTCACATATAGCAACTAGAATGGATGTGCAACTACGACATACAACTATCTACCGGGGCTTTGGGGGAAAAATAAATAAATAAAATCTTTAAAAAAATAAAAATAAAAAATAAATAAATAAATAAAACTGGTGCCCAAAAGGCTACAGATCTTCTTTATCACGTGGATGGAATAATTTAAGAGACCTAGAAAATCAGGGCAGATTGCTTTTTCTGTGGAGATTTCCAATCTGAAACCCAAATTTGGAAATAATGAGCAGCTTTATATGCGAGTTGTTATTATGGGCAGCTGAGCTTAGCTCATCTGGGCCTTCCTTACAGAGCCTATGAGGCATAGAAACAGAAATATCCTCACTGCTAAGAGGTCTGGATTGTATCTATAGCATGACTTCTGCAGGATTTCTGCAAGAAGCCATGCCAATAAAATTTAGTCCCAGGGCTCAGGCTTTCCACAGGGTTTGATGTGTCAGCCCTGTAATTTTATTTCATTTCCTGCTTAATGGTTTCCCTTGCTGTTGTTGCTGTCACTGATAAATAACTGTATGTTGTATAATTCTTAAAGGGATTTACAAGTATTATGTGCTATTCCGAGGTCACAAGAAAGCCAGGGACTCTCTCAGGCTGAAACATTTACCTACTAAAAAGCTGTGCACAGTGTGTATTCTTTGGGAGGCATTCTCTAATCTTTATGAGATTTTTGATTCTAAGTTTTCTGCTTTACCCATATATGGCAAATTCAACAGGTGGTAAATGGCTTAGGTAAGATAGTTCTAAGAAGTTGATTTCTCTATTAGGTTTTAGACTTCGTTTATCAACTTAGATATGAAACCTCGCTGTGGTATATCAAGCCCTTCTCTAAGCCCAAAAAATGCATGTGTTACAAAGTCCTTTTGTCTTAAAGCTCTCCAATTTAGACGTTTAGAGAGTATTAAGAGATAAAGTGTGTTGCCAGCCAAATGATTGTTGTTTGTCACTGCATACTAGGGAAGATGGTACTAATGGGTTCACTTTATTTTAGTCAAACTAGAAATGTAAAGCATATAAAAGATAAATTCATTTGGGATCAAAATAAACCACCAAGTCAGAAGAGAGTTCTCAGCTTGTTTTTAGGCCAGAGAGTTATACATTTAATGGTATTGTGATTTATAATGGAAAGCTGATTCATGGATTGGAAAAGAGGTTGAAATGGGACTAGGCCCACAGGATATCACTTTTAAGATCTAGAAACAGTGTTTTCTCTCCAAGTGGGAAAAAAATCTAGTCTTTTGATATGACTCGTAGAAATAATTCTTCTTTTAGAACACACTAACGTTTTGGGTTTTCTCCAAGCTTATAGCACGTGGTTTTGTCAGTCATGTACGTGTGCTTCAGGACGACATGAAGGAAATTTAGTATCAGAATAAAGAATGCTATAGGCTTATGGCTGGCTGCTTAAAAATACTTTGACAGGGAGTTAATATAGGAACTGTCTTCAGATCGTTTGTGCTTTTATGACGTTTTTGTTTACCCATCATTTTGTTAAAGGGTAAGATCCTGGGAGTGTCATAGATAATTAGACATCAACTTTGTTTGTTAATGTTTACAAAAAAAGAAGACCAGGTTTTGTTTCTATTCATCTGCAAACTTTGCTTGTAAGGCCAGATAGTAAATATATTAGACTTTGCAGACTACATATGGTTTCTGTTGCATATTCTTTTTTGTATTTTTATAACCCTTTAAAAATGTAAAAGTCATTCTTAGCTCTCAGGCCATAAAAACAGGCCTCAGGCCAGATTTGGCCTGTGAGCTGCAGTTTGCTGACCCCTAGACTAGAGATCAAAGTACAGGCCCCAATCTTAGAGCGTATGATTCTGTTTGTAATGCCTGGGTTTTTTGAATTTTTTGTTTTTGTTTTTGTATTTATTTTGATCATTCAAGAAATACTGAACCACAGCCAAATCATATCCTGAAAGAACTCTTCCTAGTAGTGAAGAAAAAATTATTTGTGCACATAAAAGTGTAATCATGTAAGATTTAAGAAACAGTGCAACCATAGAAGACAGACCATGGCAAATAAAAATACAAAAACATGTTTAACGTCACTAGCCATTACTGAAGTGCAAATTAAAACCAGAATGAGATACTACTATATACTTATTAGAACGGCTAAAATAAAAAATACTGATAATACCAAATGCTGACAAGGATGTGGAGAGATTGCATCTCTCCTGCATTGCTGTTGGAGATGTAAAATGATATAGCCACTCTAGAATTCAGTCTGGCAGTTTGTTAAAAAACTAAACATGAAACTACTATATGACTCAGCAATTACACTCCTGGGCATTTATCTTGGAGAAATGAAACTTAATATTCACATAAAAACCTGTACACAAATATTCATAGATTTATTTTTAATAGCCAAAAACTGGAAACGACTAAAATTCCTTCTACCAGTAAATGGTTACACAAACTCTGGTATGTCCATACAATGGAATACTATTCAACAGTAAAAAGGAACAATCTATTGATACACACAACTTGGAGGGAACTTAAGGGCATCATGCTTAGTGGAAAAAGCCAGTCTCAAAATTTTACATACTGTTTGATTCCATTTATATAACATTCTTGAAATGACAAACTTATAGAAATGGAAAACAGGCAAGTGGTTGCCAAAGGCTAGGGAAGGAGAGGGAGGATAAGACCATAAAGGGATGTCACAAGGGACTTCCTTTGTGGTGATAGAACAGTTCTGTATCTTGATTATAATGATAGTTATATGAATCTATACATGTGATAAAATGTCATAAAAGTATACACAAAAATATACAAAAAAGTGTGTGCAAAAAATGGTGAAATCTGAGTAAAGTAGTCTAATTAATTGTACTTTGCTAACCAATTACCTGGTTTTGATAATGCACTATGGTTATGTAAGATGTCACCATTGGGAGAACTGGGTAATGGGTGCACAGACCTCTTTGTATTATTTTTGCAACTTCTTGTGAGTCTTTAATTATTTCAAAATAAGAAGTTAAAAAGAGAGAGAGAAAGAGCATGATGAAGGGAGAGAGGGAAAAAAAGATAGAGAGAGAAAGAGAGAAAGAAACAATGGAGCCTTCCAGGCAAGAAGCTGAGTAAAAAGGGCTGATTTACCTTCCTACCTAAAACGATAACAAAACCAAAATTTTTTAAACAGACAAAATACATGGAAAAACAGTTTCCAAGACACTAGACATCAGGCAATGAAAGAAAGAGATCACTGGGAGGTGGGAAATAAACAAAATGAGCCCCTGCTTCCTGCCTTGAGGGAGTCTCCAGGCTGTAGTACAGGGAAAGGAAACTAAAGTGGAGCCTAACAGACTCCCTGAGTTGAGCAGACTATGATGAGAGTCCGCTGCAACCAACACAGCTCTAGTTCATAGGACACAGTACCAGAGGGAGTAGAACCTGGTGCCACACATTCAGGAATAATGCCTGTGCCACCTGCCAGACTGGAAAAAAATCATAACTCATGGGGCATTGGGTAGAGCACTTAGTACTTGGAAACAGCCATAAACTGAGCACTCCTCCAGAACTGCCTAACAAATCATAAAAGCAAGAGATGAAAGGCTTAAACTGTTCCAAGTAACTTAACTGCATCCCTGAACAAAGCTCAGGATTTACAGGAATATGAAAATATCCAGCACCCAACAAAATAAAATTCACAATGTCTGGCATCCAATCAAAGATTATCAGACATGCAAAGAGGCAAGAAAACATGACCCATAATGAAGAGAATATCAATTGAAACCCACCCAGAACAGACACAGATGTTAGAATTAGCAGAGGAGGAAAATAAAATAGTTACTATAACTGTATACCTCATGTTGGAATAAAGTTAAGACATGGAAGATATAAAAAAGACTAAAAATGAATTTATGGAAGTGAAAATTACAATATCTGAGATGAAAAATACAGTGGATGGGATTAGACGTGAAAGATATGAGGAAGAAAGAGTCTCTCCAGAACACTTCTTGGGCAAAACTGATTAATTGTATACTTGCTCAAAACCTAGAGTACTGTTGTCTTTGTTATCACTCTAGGTAATTGAGAGAAAATATAATTATGGACACCATTAAAACTAGCTCAGAAATACTTTCTTCTCAGTAAAAATTTGTTGTCAAGATGTCTTAGGTTGCACTTTTGTCAAGAGAAGACTAAACAATTAAAGAATATTGACAGCATTAAATATTTGGTTATGGAATTGTGTGTGGTATTAGAGGTTTTGTTTGTGAAATATATCCATTAAAAATAAGAAGGTTTCAGGGGCCGACCCCATGGTGTAGTGGTTAAGTGCGCACGCTCTGCTGCTGGAGGCCTGGTTCAGATCCCGGGTGGGCACCGATGCACCACTTGTCAGGCCATGCTGTGGTGGCGTCCCATATAAAGTGGAGGAAGATCGGCATGGATGTTAGCTCAGGGCCAGTCTTCCTAGCAAAAAGAAGAGGATTGGCACGGATGTTAGCTCAGGGCTAATCTTCTTCACACACACAAAAAAATAATAATAATAATAATAAAGTTTCAGAGAAATTTTTTTCATGTTGTTTTGTAAGTATGATTTATTTTCCTAGCCAGCTGGTAAGGTTTTTGAGGGTATTAGCATGTCTTTTTACATCTTTTGAACCTCCCTAAACTACTTAGCATAGCGCTTCCCATAGTGGGTGGTCAGTAGTGTTTATAATGTGAAAGAGGGAATCCTCCAACTATGGTGCACTGAAGTTTAATCTGTTACTAATAAGGCAGCACCAGAATTATCCCTCCAAATGAACCACATGTAAATAAACAAAGTTTGTTACAGGATTGGGAGTGAGAGTAGGTGTGGGGGCAGGGAGAAGCTACCCTTAGCCAAGAAGATTTTTAAGCCTATTTTTAAACAAGATAATTAAATTCTGCAATTTACTCCTTAGAGCCCCCTATCTTTGTCTACAGCGAGTGCTGATTAGATCAGGTGCATTTTGGGTTAAATAATGACTGATGCTTCTTGACTAGGTATTTGAGGATAGATAGATAGATAGATAGATAGATAGATAGATAGATAGATAGAAAGAACTTGGAGATTGATATATTTAGGTAGATTTGTACAGGGCAGATTTAGAGAGCAAATGCTAGAGTTTAAAAACATGTCCTGAGAAGAAACTTTTGCTCCCACTTAATGAAAGCCGAACTGCATAGGGATAGGGTAGTCGTTTCCCATTTCTTGGTCAAAGAAACATTGTCTGATTTTCACTGGCAAAGGGAATTAAATAAGGAACAACGTTTCTGCAACCCCAAGTTCCAATATATGTTGTAAGATTTTTGTGGGAAGGAATTTATAAACTTTACAAATTAGAATAGAGTCTCCATAGATTCAGACTAAAGTACGAAGAGCTTTCAGTAAATTGCTTATTGGCAAGATAGAGAAAACTATTTTCAAGCAACCTAAATGGAATTTTATAAATTGTCTTGCTTTTTAAGTATTGTCTCTAAGCTAAAGTTGCTTGTGTGTTCAGCACTATGCATGGCCTCTACTTCTGCAGAAGGAAATGAGTAGATTGGCTTCTCTCTCCATAAGCAAGAAATGTGTGATTGGGGAGGAAACAAATAATATATTAAGGAAAAGATCTTAGATATTTGGGAAAACCTCACTATTGTTGATACTTTACTATTGATGCTAAATGGTGTAAAAAAATAATAAAATTAGAGCAATGAATTTTCAGGATTTCCGGTTTTTTACTCTACATTTATTTGAATTACTAGAAAAAAAAAATTCTGTATTATAGAAAAACTATTGGGTACAGGTACCTAGAAATCCTGACCTACCAAATGCAGCACAGGCACAAAAAGAAGGACAGATTAAAACTGATAAAGCTGAACTCCTATTGATGAAGAAAGGAAAAAGAGAAGCTTCTAACACAGGAATTTACCAATTGGACTGAGAGAGATTTTAACTAGTTTAATGAGAAGTGGGGTCATGATGATATTGAAAATATAGCAAGAGAAGTAAAAGGAAAAACTCCAGAGGAAGCCATTGAATACTCAGCGGTGTTCTGGGAAAGATGCTATGAACTTTAAGACATAGATAGACAGGATTATGGTGCAGATTAAAGGAGAGAGGCAAGAATTCAGAGAATTTGTATCAAAGAAGCACTTGACACAAAGATTGGATGGTACAAAGCACCTTTTCGTCAGCTGGAAACACCATATGGTATTAACAAAGGAAAAAACTATACTACAGAAGAGAATTGTTTCCTGATTTATGTGCTTGGATTCAACAAAGAAAATGTATCTGATGAATTAAAACAGTATATTCACAACTCTCCTCAATTCAGATTTGACTGATTTCTTAAATCCATAGTTGCAGTGGAACTCCAGAGGATTACCTTGATTGAAAGAAAAAAACATAGAACTAGAAGAATAGAGATGGGAAACAAACCAGGAGAGCTCTATGATTGCCACAGCCTATTAACCTTGAGAGTTTCTAGACTGCAGAGCAGGGAGGGGTAACATAGTCAGAGCTTGAGTGGAGGAGACAGAGCTAAGCATCTGGGGAGGCCAGGGCTGCTAGAGTTCACAAGAAAGAGTTCCAGAGAGGAGGGAGCTGCATAGGCTGCCCATGAGCATTCAGCAAAGTACTGATCAGCCTGTCTGTGAGGAAATTACCTGGTACATGGTACAATGTGAATGAACCTTAAAATAATTATGCTGGTGAAAGAACCTAGATTTTTTTAAAAGAGAGTACATACCATACCATTCCATTTATTAAAATTTTAGAAAATGCAACTAAGCCATAGTGACACAAAGTAGATCAGTGATTTCTGAGGGATAAGGGGTAGGGGGCAGTCCAGAGGGGACTGACAGGGAGGGGCAGGAGGGAAAGATTACAAAGGGGCACAAGGAAACTTAGGAGTGATGGATATGTTCATTATCTTCATTGAGGAGATGGTTTCACAGATTTTTACATATGTTGAAACTTATTACATTGCATACTTTAAATACATGTAGTTTATTTTGTCAATTGTACTTAAATAAAGCTCTTTAAAACCTGCAAAGGGCCGGCCCCGTGGCTTAGCGGTTAAGTGCACGGGCTCCACTGCTGGCGGCCCAGGTTCGGATCCCGGGCGTGCACCAACGCACCGCTTCTCCGGCCATGCTGAGGCTGCGTCCCACATACAGCAACTAGAGGATGTGCAACTATGTCACAACTATCTACTGGGGCTTTGGGGGTAAAAAAAAAAGGAGGAGGATTGGCAATAGATGTTAGCTCAGGGCTGGTCTTCCTCAGCAAAAGGAAGATTAGCGTGGATGTTAGCTCAGGGCTGATCTTCCTCACAAAAAAAAAAAAAAAACCTGCAAACCAAAAAAAAAAACCACACAAATAAAAAACAGAGCAGCTTTCCTTTCAGAGTTGTCCTGAGAAAATGAGAGGAGGGAACAAGCCCAGGTAACCTCTTTGCAACTCTTTCCCAACTCAAACTATCTTTACTAAGATTTTTGCTGTTCCAAGGTGTTTTTCAGTTTTAGAGATGTGTTGTTAGAATCTATGTAGTCAAATTATTGCTCTTGTCAATCAAGATATAACTTTTTGCAATTTCGTGTTTCAGGGCTCCTGAATCAAGCAAGCACACGTGAAAAATGGATTAAGGCTGATGCCCCAAAAGGCACTGTAAGTTTGAGAAGTCAGAGCTGGTTTCAGTCCCTAAAACTACAGGACTAAGAATGGTTTGAGTTGTGTTTATAGTTTTTAACAGTCAGAGCTGGTTTCAGTCCCTAAAGCTGCAGGACCAAGAATGGTTTGAGTTGTGTTTATAGTTTTTAACAATGAGTAGCATAACAATGACTACAAAAATGCAAATACCACTGTTCATTTAGATGTTGAAAACAACAAATTGGAATGAATACTAGTGAATTGTCTTGGGGGGACCTTTTCAAAATTTGTACTTAGCTATTGTATTAGTTTTCTATTGCTCTGTAACAAATTACCACAAATGTATTGACTTAAAATAACACCCATTTATCAGCTCACAGTTCTGTTGGTCAAGAGCCCAGCATGGCTAGGTTCTCTGCTCAGGGTCTCCACAAGGCTGGACTCAAGCTTTTGACTGGGCTGAGTTCTCACCTGGATACTAGGGGGAAAAATCTACTTCCAAGCTCATTCATATTGTTGGCAAAATCCAGTTCCTTGTGACTGTATGACTGAGGTCTCCATTTTCTTGCTGGCTGTCAGCTGGTGATCACTCTTAAGCTTCTAGAGGCCACCTGCATCCCTTCTCATGTGGCCCTCTCCATCTTCAAGCCAGCAATGATGCATTCAGTTCTTCTCATGCTTTGAATATCTGACCTCTTCTGCAGCCAGCTGGAGGATACTCTGCTTTTAAAGGGCTCACTTGATTAGGTCAGGCCTACCCAGGATAATCTTTGTTTTGCCATATAATGTAACATAATCATGGCAGTGATATCTCATCGTATTCACAGTTTGCACTCACAGTCAAGAGGAGGAGATTATACAAAGGCATGGGTAAATGGGGACAGTTATCTTAGACTTCTTTCTACCATAGCTTTCATGTAACGTGTTTTCTACTTATTTGTCATGGCATCAATGTAAATTTAAGCTGTGAATAAAACACATCATAAATGTGATGCAGTTGCTACTGATTCTTAATTTTTTTTTTTGCATAATTTTTACGACATAACTCGTTGGAGGGGGAAACATTCAGCTATTTTATAGCCTGATGTATGAAGATAGATTTTCACTTTTATAGTGGTGTACTGTATATTATATGAATTCTCTTTCTTTCAGACCTTACTTGTCTACTCCTGGAACATTTAAATTATACAACACTGAATAGGCCTTTCTATTGGTTTATATATTTTATAATTAGAATAAATCAGTTCTTAAACACTTATTTCTAATAAATCTTTCCAAATATTGTGATTTATAATAGTCTCTTATTGTTAATATTTCATTTATTTAGAGTTATGTCTGTTTTTAACTTATTTATGAAACCAAAAGTCAGCTTTGTGGGATATCTCCAAGTTTCCTTTTAGTCACCCTTCATGAAATAAAAATTTGTACAAATTTGCATGATACTCATTTAGTATGTTTTATGAGATTGTGGTGTGTGTGTGTGTGTGTGTTAAATTATTAAGTAGAAGAAACTGTGAGGCAATGCAGCAATTTTTATAATCTTTTTTCACTCTTATGCAATTATATAAACACTTTCATGACCAAAAATAAAGTTTATGAAATTAGTCAACAACTAACTGCCAGAAAGGTCGTGAGCATAATAGCACTCAACTGTATTTAAAATTATTAAAGGAATTATATATATGTATTTGGATCACATAGTCAATTCCAAATAGAAAGGAAAAGCTGCCATATTTTGCTTTCTTAAACACAGACCCATATATATCAAAAGCTTAAGAGCTGAAGATGTAAGGAATATTTTGGATACCTTGAGTGCTTTGCACTGAGAACTTGAAGATTTTACCACCTGTTCACTCTACTTCTTGGTCCTTTTTCATAGCCCACTTTTTCTAACACCTACCCCTTTTCTTTCATTTCTGTAGCTATAAAATTTGTCTCCCCATAATGAACAAATGTGTCTCCTGTTCTTGTTTAAAAGAGGATCTTACACAAAGAGTTTTGGAGCAAGCTTTGACAGTTCAACACCCTGCTTGTTTTCCAGAGAACATAACAGAGTGTGTTTCTCCTTACCCTGGTCTTTGTCATGCAGGTACTATTCCTTTAGAAAGGAGTTGCCTCTTTTATAGGTCTCTCCAATAGTGTGCTTGAGACAGTGCAGGGTCAGACACTTAGAGGTCAGAAGCCAACTTTTATGCAGCTGCCAGAAATCTTCAAATTTAGTTAAAAATCACCCTCTTAGAACAGTCATCTTAAGTCTCTTGGCTCAAGTCTTAAAACTTCCTACTCAGCTGATTTCCCCTGCTGTCCACTTCCAGGAACCACTTCACAGCTAAGTGATACTACCTTATTTCAAAAACTCTTTCAGAATCAACCTAAGAAAGGGGAGAGTTACTAGAAGCATTTAGTTAATACAGAATACCCTATAATAATACCTTGTATGGCTCTTTTAAAACTTTTCAAAATAACTTTCATATCCTCTACCTCAAGTTGTATTCTTACTTCAAATTTGTGGAGTACAAAAAGATAGTGATTAACCCTATCTAAGAGATAAGTAATGGAGGAAATAGAAGGCTTAAAACGCTAATCTGGTATATTACGGACACAGCTTGTTGGTGGCAGTCAGAACAGTTGTGCTTTCTCCTGGACTCTGTTAAGATCAGTGTTATATAATATCAAATAATGATATACTGGCATGTGATCATTTGAATTCTGTTAAAATCTAAAGAGGGTTATATTCTACCAGAATGGTAAAAATCCATAGATGAAAGCTTATTAAAAATTAATATGTAGATACACAATTAATAACCCATACCTCCTAACATAAAATTGGGAGAACATCTTTTTTGGGATTGCGTAGTTTAAAAATTCCTCCATAGAGCAAATTTAATTAAAAAGAGATCTTTCTGGGGCCTGCCTGGTGGCATAGCAGTTAAGTGTATGCGCTCGGCTGCAGCGGCCAGGGGTTTGGATCCTGGGCGCGCACCAACACACCACTTGAAGCCATACGGTGGCTGTGTCCCATAAAAGTTGAAGAAGATGAGCATGGATGTTAGCCCAGGGCCAGTCTTCCTTAGCAAAAGGAGGAGGATTGGCAACAGATGTTAGCTCAGAGCTAATCTTCCTCACCAAAAAAAAAAAAAAAAAAAATCTTTCCAAGATATTGCAGGGACATCCTTTCTATTCACAGATAGTTCCTTCTATTTAATTTGTCCCTGACTGTTAAGTCAAAGATGAGTCCAGGTTGATTGGCATTTAGTTCTCTCTTGTTAAATATCTGGGAATCACAAGTAAGTCTTGTTTCCTTTAAAAATGTATGTCTATGTCCTTTATAATAAAGTCTCACAGATCCTTAACGTCATTTCTCTGGCTCAGACTCTTACTCTGATTTATATGGCCATCTCTCCTTCTTTTCTAAAGAGGAGCTTCTAAATTCTTTGTCAAAAACATCACATCTCTCAGGGTTGTTTCATATAATTGTAACATTAGATTTGATAATCTCATCAAAACTACTGGTTTGATTAAGGTAAATTTAAGTGGAAAACTTACATAGTAGCAGTACATGATTTGGCATTTTTTTTAATCATGATTATTAGAAGAACTAATGATGTATTTAGTAACATTTGTAGTGGGAATAAGAATTAGGAAATGATTTGCTGCTTGTTTACACTGTTGAGATCCAGCTAGTAAAAATACTTGCGTCAAATGAAGTCGCCAAGTTCTAGATTTTTTGTTCTTCCTCCTTAAGCCTGAAGGTCATACTACTTCCTCTTCACTACTATATGTGGACTGTTACACTGTCAATTCTAACTCTTCCCCAAGTGGTGTTATACCGTCTTGCTCTGTAAGAGGCTTGCCTTCACACTCACAGCCCAACCAAAGTGGAGGGTCATTAGGGCTGCACTCCTGCTGCTGGACTTTAGTAATAACAGTGATTAGCATTAGCTAGTTGCAGAAGTAATCACTAGTGCAGAATTTTCAAACTAGATCAAATTTGGAGTTAAAGAATTCACTGTCACAAGCTGGATTCACTTCACAGCTCTCTTGCATTGGTGGGGGGGAAGGTGTGGGTAATTATGCTAATAATCAGGATCCCAAAGCTTAAGAAGCTCTCTGGTTCAGCCAGTTCAGAGATTAACAGACACAATGAATGGGTAAGGAAACTATGCATGTTTATGGAGTAGGAACACTAAGGGCACTCTATAGTGCTCTTGAGTGAGCCCTCTGGTATTTCTAGTTTCTTTGATGAGAGAATACCTTAACCAGCCAACCTGTGAAGGCTGACCATGCACTGGAACAAGAGCTCTTAATCCAGAGTCCACAGATTGCTGTTGGATACTTGGATGAACTTCAGGGAGGTCCATGAACTCCCTGAAAATTCATGCAGTTTTGTATCTAATATACATTTTTCTGAGGAGAGGATTTGTGACTTTTATCAAATTCTCAAATGTGTCCGTGACCAAAATGATTAAAAATACTATTAGTGTCTTTCTTAGGAAGAAGTAAGAAAGGAAGCAAAGAAGGCATCTAAAAGTTGTTTTGGACCAAAATTCCAACATGGGTGTGTGTGTGTTGAGGGTGGGTGGGTTCCCCCACATCACTAAGCAATTCTCGGATACCAGCTGGGTGTTTTACAATTCAACTCAATTCTGGCACTATCTACCCAGAGATAGCATCAGATTCCACAGGTTAAGGGCTCAGTCCCACAAGACCTCCCACCACTTCAGATCCGAATCGCAAGTCCAGGTCACCTGGGCTTCTGACTGACCAGCTATAGATCGGAGGTTCCAACACCCGCCTCCTTGGGTTTGATTAATTTGCTAGAGCTGCATACAGAACTCAGAGAAACACTTTACTTACTGGATCACCAGTTTATTATACAAGGATATCTCTAGAACAGCCAGATGGAAGAGATGTATGAGGAAATGGCATGGAGCTTTCATGCCCTCTCCAGGTGTGCCACTCTCCCCAAATCTCCACACATTCATCCACATGGAAACTCTCCAAACCCTGTCCTTATGCATTTTTATGGAGACTTCATTACGTAGGTATGATTGATTAAATCATTGGCCATTGGTGATTGATTCAACCTCCAGCTCCACTCTCCCCCCTGGAAATCAGCGAGTGGGACTGAAAGTTCCACCTCTCTATTCATGGTTGGTTCCCCTGGCAACCAGCCCCCATCCTCAGGTGCTTTCCAAAAGTCACCTCGTTAACATAAACCCAGTTTTGGTGGAAAGGGGCTTTGTTAGGAATAATGAGACACCCATTTCACCTTTATGGCTCCTGAATTTCAGGAACTGAGGACGAGACCAAATATTACGACAAAAGATGTTCCCATTGTTCTTATCACTCAGGAAATTCCAAGGGTTTTGGAAGCTGTGAGCCAGGAACTGTGGAGGAAGACAAAATGTAAGAAATATATTTTGGGGCCAGCCCCGTGGCTTAGCGGTTAAGTGCATGCACTCCGCTACTGGTGGCCGGGGTTCGGATCCCGGGCGCACACTGACGCACCGCTTCTCCGGCCATGCTGAGGCCACATGCCACATACAGCAACTAGAAGGATGTGCAACTATGACATACAACTGTCTACTGGGGCTTTGGGGAAAAAAAGGAGGACGATTGGCAATAGATGTTAGCTCAGAGCCGGTCTTCCTCAGCAAAAAAGGAGGATTAGTATGGATGTTAGCTCAGGGCTGATCTTCCTCACACACAAAATAAATAAATAAATAAATAAAAATAAAACAACCATAAAAAAAAAAAGAAATACATTTTGGTCATCTGAATGACATATATATTTCTTATAAATCACAATATCACAGCATCAGAAAAAAGTATATCTAACTTGAAAACAACGCCATTTTGAGGATAGAAGGGTTTTCCTAGGAAGTTGGTTTGAATCTTGAGACCAGTACTAAAAAGGAAATGAATAATTGGCAACTTCTCTAGTATCAGAAATGAGTAATAATGTTTGCCCATGAAGGGGCTACTTTGCTCACCATTGCCGTATATTATATTGAGTTATTAATTGTGAAAGTCTGGAAACTGAGTCATTGATATGGAGGCCACTATTACCATACGCTTGGAGTTAAATTTGTGCTCAGTGGCTGTATGAGCTCAGGTAGGGCAATGAAATTGGAAAAGGCTAAGATACACCAGTTGTTTAAAATGCTGTTTCACTTGAATCAAATCTTAGATGTATTAAAATAATTGTAACCAAACTCAACAGGGAGACAACCAAAGTGTTGCTAATTCTGTGTCTTACCACATTGCTTTTTGGCTTATATATTTGCACTCACAAAACTAATACAAGTTTAAAGAACAATTTGAGTAAAAGCAATTGCTATACTAATTTCTAGTTCTGAGCCACCAATCCCTGTGGACTAAAACTTGGCAAACAAGTATCTTCTCTTTAGAGAAATACTCATTCTCAAATTCAAAAATGATGAGTTTATGGTCAAAGATAAAGTTTTGCATTCTGCTAAGTTTTTAATCTTTTTAAGAAAGTGTGGTCCTATGTTTTAAACTTCTTATATAATCTCTATATGTCCTTTAATAATGTCATATTAAGTAGGACAATATTAGGCAAAATAATAGTGTTACATCTTTAGCGTTCCCCATTTTCTTCTCCTGACGATTTTTCTGCTTTTTCAATTCTGTGGAGTTGAGATCTCCATGTCTTTGAAGGTATTTTCTGCAAGATTGTTTTCCCTTGAGGACCTACTACAACATAATACCAAATGTTGGGAGAATCTGAAGCATAAGACATTGGCACTATCAGTTTCAAACAGGTAAAACACTATTCTAAGCAGCAGAGGTCTGTTGTTACTCACCCTTCACCCCATCTCTACCTGTCTAAACTTTGTCCATCTTTCAAAAATACAGATCAATCCAGCCTCTTATAAAGACCCAAACCCAATTCCTTCTTCCTCTGAACTTCTATAGGAAGTTGATCATAGAATTAATTTCTTTCCAGTACATAGCCTCATGGCATTAGTTGTTTATAAGTTTAAATTTTGTTATTTTCCTTTTGTTTAAGAAGATAGTAAGTTATTTAAGGGTATATTACATTTCTTTGTATCTCCCTGAAACCTAGTGGTAACAGCCGAAACGAGATTTCAGCAGCTTACACCAAAAAGGGAAGTCCTTTAGCTCTTTTGTCTTCTGCTGGTTTGTTGGTTTAGAAGAGGCATTCTTAGGTTCCTGTTTCCAACACTGTCCTGCCCCCGTCTCCCAAACAGCAGAGCTCTGGACACACATACTATTATTCAGTTGATGGTAATGATTTAATGCCACTGATGATAACAAGACTACTGCAGTCAGAGGCAACAATGGTCTTGACCTATAGAAAAAGGACATATTTGTTTGGGGAGTAAAAGATTTGTAAGTAGTTGATCAAATTATATGTAACCTTTGACCTCAGAATAACAACAGTTTTTGAGATTTCTAGATAACTGGTAAGAGGATGAGTTCTCTTAATGCTAAGTTTGGGAACATATAAATATTGGGTCATACAGTTCCTTAGTCAGCTACAGGCTGGGGTAAATTAGATGGTAATTGTGATATAAAAACAATTAGCAAATAATGGGAGTTTGAGAAAATAACAAGAAAAAGAAAGTCGGGGATATTGACTCCTCAATATGAAGCCAGGTACCTGAGGGTTACTGTAGATATTCAATAAGAACATGATTGTCTTTCAGCCTTGTTCCCAAAACAGACCTAGATGAATCTTGTCAATTTGCTGTTTTCTTGTTTAACCTGAGGGGTGACTCAGGGGTCATGAGGATTTGTCAGCTTGTTCTGCAGAAGAAAGAGAATGCCTTCCGGATGGTTGCAATCACTGGATGATCAACCTCAAGCTGCCCTTGAAGCCCAGAAGTCAGATTGCCCAAGGGCTTCTCTGGAGTGAAAGATGACCCCTTTGTTTCTCTGAAACTCCTCCTGCCTAGTCAGTTAGCTCTATAAAACCCACCTGCTTTCTTCTCTTGTTAAGGTGGATTTGAGAGAACCTGTCCTCCTGCCTTCTCGTTTTGGCCAATTCAAATAAAGCTTTCTCCATCTCCAAGCACAGATGGCTCAGTGATTGGCTTACTGCACTTTGGGCACACGAACTTGAGATTAAGAGGTTTGGTATCAAATACAGAGAAGAAAAATAGAGGATGAATAGGGAGACTACTCATTAAATGCAATGTGATGGGACAGAATCAAAATGAGTTGCATATTGAGCACGAGCCATGGGTGAAGTACCTGATAGTACATGCATTTCTTAACTTTGCTTATTTCTTGCCTCCATGCCACCCTTACCTTAGCTCTTAGTGTAAGCACTGCTCTCCATTCTACCCACTGTCAGCTTAAGTGAAACTAAATATCAGAGCACCTTCCTGACCATTGGAGGTGATCCTTACAGACTGGAGAGGAGCAAAGGATCAGTTCTCAGACCCTTCTTCCCCCAGTCTCAGATGCCAGCTTCCTCCAGTCTAATGTCTCTAGGGCCTGTCTTAGTCCAACCTACTTTCACAGCAAGGGTGGTCCTAGGGAAAAATTGAAAATCTGAATCTGTCCTGGGCAAATCCGGGATTATTTTTAGAATTTGTATGCTATTGTAGACTATTCCCTAGGGTACTTCCTCTCTACCTTTCACAAAATCCTTAGCCCATGAACTGGCTGTCCTTACCACCTTACTAGGACCTTCGGCCTCCTCACGTGGACTGACTCCTAAGACTCAGGACCTGGCCAAGAGAACAGACCAGCATGGTGACTGCCAGCAAGTCTCTCTGAGTTCTTTTTCACAGCATCCTGTGTGTTGTGTGTTTTCAAAAGTGCATGTGTTGCACAAATGCACTTTTGAAAAGTATCAGGAAACTTGAAAATGTAGAAACTGCTCCTGTCGGAAACAACACTCTCTCTTGTTTTTGTTTTTTTTTCATAGCTTGATGCTGTAGTGTGGTCATACATGGGAGCTAGGAAATATTGAAAACAAATGTATACTTAGGAATAACTGTGTGTTCTAAGTTTCTTAGAGTGCATATGGAATCCTTTGACTACCTTCCACTCTGGCTTGGCCTAAGTGACTCCAAGACCTTATATGAGATGATTTTGGAATTGAACCAGTCTACTGCAGTGGTTAGTCATCATTACTCATTTAACTTGGTCAGAGAGGTTTCTTTGGATCGGTATAAAACAGTGATTTTCAAACATGATATGCCACAAACAGTTGTGAAGTATCACCTTAGATGGTTAATAATAATGATGTACTCAAGTTTGTAAGTGATTTTTGTTTTTATAAACTAAAGGGATTCAAGGTTATCCCTGTAATAACATTACCTGCCCTCGCTCACATTTCCTTCTAGTTTCTTGAGTGGGCAGAAGAAGGGGGAGTGTTGGAGCCAACACCAAAGACTGCTTGTAATCAGCAGCCTCTCTTATTTATGCATCAGCAAGCAAGTTGGGCACAACAGAGCACATGTCTCCCCTTATTGATCAAATCCCTTAACTGTTAGAGCTTTTAAAAAGCTTGAGAATCACTAATCTAAAGGCAAAAGAGCAGCATAGTAATGATTAAGACCCAGCTACAAAGTATGGCTCTGCCTTTTATTTGTATGATCTTGGGCATGTTATTTAACCTGTTTAAACCTGTTTCCTTATTCATTTTTATGTTAATAGAGTATTTGTGAGGATTATATGAGATAATAAACACAAAATAGGATTTAGCACAGTACATGGCAAATAATAATTGTTAAATAATATTATTTGTTCATAATAATAATAAAAGTCAATACCTCCAGATAACAAAAGCCTTTCCACAAAGACCTTTCCATGAGCTGGAGAGGAGAATTCTAATAAGAGTTGTATTTCCTAGAAACACAGATGCTGCCAGCAACTGCCAAAGAAGGCCTTCAAGGAATCTCTATACTGCTGTTTGGGGCTCTGAAGGCCACCGAGACTTTCTCTGCTGATCTCTCTAGAGTTGAAAGTTTGGGCTCCAGACACAAAAATGTTGGAAATGTCCCTTTACTCTTTGCTAATTATAGACTTAATGGCTCTTCTGCCTCTCTAGTTCAGACCCTCCTGGATTGTGGAACCGTTGCTTGAGTCTTTCTCCCTCTCTCCCACTATGCTTTTCTTCTCCATTGCCTTTCTTTCTTTCCCCACAGAAGGCCATAATTTGAAAGGCTGGCTGTACACAACTGCTTCAAATATCGACAGCTAGATTTTGTCATGTTTATGGTCATAACTGTTACTTATTCCTCCTTGAATTAAAGGAGCCTTTATTGTGCCTCCACATGGAGCTTCTGGAATCACTTCCTGGAATCCCTTCAGGCTCTGGGGTTGGTAGAATGACAGCATATCTCATGCTGGAATCTCTCTTGCAAAAAAGCTACAGCCGATTTGCTCATTGACCAAAAGTTTGCTACTCCCCTGGTTCAGAAAGGGTGGGCTGAACAGACCTCTTTGATTTGCAAAGCTGTTGCAGTATTTTCAGATTCTGTTGAGTATGGGGGAATTTGTACATAGAACAGTTTCTTCTGAGGGCTATAATTGGATTTTAACGGCTGCATCATACAATGTTTTCATGTTCAAATGGAATCAGATGTGAGGGAGTCCATCGCTTTGTGATTCAAAGTCACTGAACCACTTCCCAAGCAATAAAAATCTCCTTTATCCCAACTACCAAGTGTTCCATTTCACCCAGACAAAATAAAGCCCCTGCAGTTGAGGGAGCCACATTGGCTCTGGTAAGAGCAAACAACTGGGCTTTTTTAGAGTGAACATAGGTAAAGGGCTTAGAGATCATCATGAGCTTGAGTCTTGAAGGGTCCACATACTCTGTGCAGCATTTCCAATTCCACCCGAGGATCTAAGTGGAGAAGGAAGCTGCTCTACAGTCCCTAGAGCTGACCCCAAAGAGCTGCTTGTGGCCAGGCCTTACCACTTCTCTAATCAAAGTTTTGAGGCTCAGGTATCTGGAGAGCTCCTTGACTGACAAACAGCACCTTCTCCTAGATGTTGAATGTCAAGACAGATGCTCCTGGAGCCTTACTAGTCCAAACGCTGGGACTCTCCAAGCCACTCTGCTGTGGGAACTGCCCTTCTCGATTGCTAGACAAAGAATCAGAGGATTCTAGGCCTCTTTTCTGCCAGAGCTTAGCAGGAATGGAGCTATAAGGGAGACTAAGCTAGTTTGGCCTCGTTAGACAATGAGATGGGCAGACAAGCCAGCTCCCCTCTAGGCATTAGCGCCAAGTCTACGTCTGCTTCTTGCTAATAGGGACAGCCAGCCAGTAGAAAACAAAAGAGGCCTTTTGGCTGCCCTGGAATTTTCCATAGATCCAGCTGGTTAACTAGAATTTTACATTGAGTTTTGGGAGCCAAGCCCAGCTAGTAGTAAAATCTTACTTTGCCTTGCTTTGTTTTCTTCGCATGTTTTTTATCTAGTGACCTTGCAAGAGGAGTGAGTAGTCAAAGGTAGGATTTGGATATTATTGGATATCTTGGTCTTTTTGACCAAACACCATATTTATCACTCTTTAACATCCCATACCATGATTAGGTTCACAGATTAGGTTGCCAGAAAGTCTCCATTCATTCTACTTAAAATCTCACTTATTAGAAGTTCAATATTATTACCTCCCAAAAATAGTGATTGGCAAAATACAATCAAAAGATTAGAAGCTAAACTCCTTTGTATACTATGTTATTCACTCACTGCTGTCTTGCCCAAAGTTGGCCGTTTAATGATATGACAAGGTCAACAGAGACTCTTAGGACCTTATTTCATGGTATCCTCTTTAAATGAAGTTAATATCCATATCAGTCATCTCCAGACCTCTCAGGAAGGGTTGGGTCTCTACTCATCTTCAAAAATTTTCAAGGACCTGCCCCCTTTTTTCTGACCCAGCTACAGTTGGCTGCCCTCCTCCAGGCAGGCCTGCACCCAGAAGGAGTGCCTATTTTACAAGTAATAGTTTTTGTTTTTGTTTTGTTTTTCATTTCATTTTAACAGACAGCCTTGGATCAGAAACCATTTTATTCCTTAGGCCTCAAGTGACTATATCTCATGGCTCAGCTGATGTGATGCCAGGGCTGCTTAATTAAGAAAGTTCCTCTGTGAATTCTACATGCTTGGAACACATTATGCACTTTATACTTTGATAATATTAATTCTTAGTATTCATTTTGCCAGCCTGCAGAAAAGAACCTGACCTTCAGGGACTGGTCAAGAATTCTCATTTTGAACACTCCGAAGTTTACTTCATCAGGTCAGTTAAAATACTTGGCACATTTTTACTGTCAGTCAAAAGGAGAAAAACTGAACAATGGAAGAGATAACTGCTTTCTATTTAAAAACGCACAGAGTGGACACCTGAGACCTTCTACCTTTATAGGTTGCTTATTTACCCAACCGTTATTTCATTGGAAACATTTTGCAAATTGAGGGAACAGGCATTTGGCCTGTGGCAGTCAAGTCAGAATACCTTACTCTGAGCTCTAGATCCTACAGGAAATCCCCAGTTAAATGAATAACAACTATCAAGCAAATAGCTTTGGGAGAAATGGGGCTTAGGGTAGCTTCTAGTAATTTATACTTAATTGTGAGCTGGTTTAATCCATTTTCTTAACTCCTAGGGAAGATTAACTGAATGGAAATATTTTGAGAGATGAGTAGAGGAAGAGCTAGCGATAATTCTACAAGGAGTAGAGTTAAGGCTTTGGAAATCTGCATCTTCAAGGAAAGGAAAGTGCTTAAAGTAGAAGGGCTACTGGGAAAGGGATATGAAGCCACAAAGACCATTTTAGAGGAGAGCTTCCCTTGGTTCAGCTCAAAATGTTGACTTCAATTAGGCAAAAAATAAAATGAAACTTCCTAACTCTGAAAGCCACTATGTATTACAAATGCCATAGTCAAATATTTGGTTTTCCCAGAAAGTAGTTCTCAAAGCTTTTCATATTCAAGTACATACTTACTTGGAAATAAGTCTGCAGTAATTCATCTTAAGGATCTGGAGTTTGTTTGCAGCCTATCTGAAGGTCCTCAAGCATTTGGTCAGTAAGCAGCACACAACCAGAAATACCCAAAATGTGCAGGTAATGGCATTTTGCTGATAACATCTCCATCACTGAGTCAGTAATCTGAACACACAGCCAAAGTAAGTACTGAATATTCCGATGAACTCCATCCCAAGGAAGGATAGTGTACTAGTCAGTTTGGGCTACTATAACAAAATACCATAGACTCAGTGGTTTAAACAACAGACATTTATTTCTCACAGTTCTGGAGACTGAGAAGTCTAAGATCAAGGTGCCTACGGATTCCGTGTCTGGTTTGCAGATGGCTAGCTTCTTGCTGTATCCTCACATGGCAGAGAGAGAGCTTTAGTTTCTTCCTATTCTTATAAGGACACTAATTCCACTACGGGGGCTCCACCCTCATGACCGCGTCTAAAACTGATTACCTCCGGAAAGCCTCACCTCACATACTGTCACATTTGGGGTGAGGGTTTTAACATATGAATTTTGGGAGGGCACAAACATTCAGTCCATAACAAACAGAATCAGGATTCTTGCAGATTCTCTTCAACCAGCTTGTCACATGATGGGCCTATAACTCAAGTTAGTGATTTAACTCTATTTCCAAAACAGTAAAATGTAAGTTTCAAGTGGCACCAATAGAATTTGTGATCTTGCTGTTATTTTCATTTTAGAGTTCTCTGGTTTGGATGAGCAACTTCATCAAAATTTCCTGAGTAATACCTGTCACAGCAATATGAGAAACTTATGAAATGCTGCAGTATAGGGATTTGGCTTTAAACTTGAAATCCACTCTAAGGCATCATCAATTTGGAAACAAAGGTTTAATAACATCACATGTTACAAAACATGCTTTTGAATTTATAGCTGAACTGAGACCTGCTGCAGAATTAACTAGATCACTCTCCCCAAGAAATTTTTTTTCCAGCTGGATTTAGTTTCTTATTTTAAATGTTTGAACAGTCTAAAAAACATGCCGTAAGGCTTGGCTCTTGTTTTTAACGTAAAGTTGAGAGAATTATGCAGAAAAACCCTTCCATTTGAAATGTACACTTTTTAAGTTTGGAAAAATAGATGTCATTGTCTAAGTATGCCTTGTTTCCAGAAAATGCTCAGGACCAAGGTTTAACACTGCAACCGATTCTCACGAAAATGCCTTCAGACATTCCTGCTATACTATGTGGGTCTCTGAAGATCTGATGTCATTGAAAAAAAAAAAAACCCTCAGAACTGTAGAGAAAAGGAAAGGCAATGAGATGATGGAAAATTCCAGGAGGGGTGGAGCTGAGAGTGCTAGGTTTTATTGATACTGGGGGAGTTGAAAAGGAACTCGACATTTCCTATAAATCAGAAGCTCAAGATGTTCAATGACTGAGGTGATGTTGTTGGGACTTATGGGGGCTAGGAACTGGAGGTGGAGATGACGGGCTACATTCTTAACTCCCAGATAAAGGTCCTGATCTATGTCCTATTGAGCAGAGATTATGTTATTCCCATTTTAGTGCTGAGTAGGATGAGGTCATAGTACTACTCACTGACCTTGGAGGTAAGCTGGTTGCAAGGAAAAGCTGGTCTTCCAGGAGATGGATAAGGTGACCATTCAAGATTAACCATTAGGCTTTTGGGAAACCTACCCTAGAATGATGAGCCAGACACTAATGTGTGTTATGGCTCATCAAAAGCATTGTAGGTGGAATATATTAGACTGGACCACAACCTTATAATTTCTGGGTGAGTAATATTCAGATTTGGCCCAAATTATCATCACCACATCTTCTGAATCAGGATACTCATTTGACCCACAGATAGTAGAGCTAAACCCTTCTCCCTTAAATTAAGGTTCAGAAATAATCTATTCCCCTTCCTTTTCCACACCCTAGATTTTTGAGGTAGAGTGATTCATTTCATAATATTTATGTAACATCCTCCTCAAATTCCAAGCTGCAAGACAGTATCCACTGCACAGTTTATAGAAGGAATTCTCTCAATTTCTCCTTCCCAAAAATGAAACAAAAACGGAAAAAAAAAACACAAAACCCTCTGCCCCAATTCCTGTTCTCACTGGAGTCTTTACTTTTCTCATTTTCCTGCTCTCCTCCCTCATTAGTAGAGCAACTAAAAAGCCCCGTCCAATCTGTGCTTGCTTTACAGCGAGGGCAGTTCCCAGGGAGCCATGTGTTGGACACGTGTCCTCATGTCCGCGTGCACTGGAAGCAAGAGCCCTGCGAGCTCTGACTGCTCAAGCTGCAGAGGGTCCGTGCTCGGTGCTGCTAGTGTGCCGAGTTCCCTGACCCAGCTCACTTCTAGAACCAGAGGATGCTGACCAGAAAGACGTCTGTTTTCCCTAATTCTTAACAAGTACATTATTAAGCAAAAAGAATTTTACTGTGAACTTTCTAGCTTAATTTTGTCATGATTTACCATATCTTTTCCCCCACTGCCTCCTGCTCCTCATTGTGGCACAATTAACTATGGAGGAACTAAGAGGTTCCAGTATCACTCTCTTAATCCACTAACCACACAGACTAAATAGCTGAGAAACTGAATTTTTAGACTAGTTAGAATGCAGGGCATTTTGAGACTTCAGGTGATGCCTTAGTAAATAGAAGGCTGTCAGTGCACACAACAGAAGAGAAAAGGTTGTTAATAATCTCGAATTTCTGAGGTTTTTTTTAAAGATTTTTTAGTTTTCTTCTTTCTGGATATTTTGCATATTTTTTGGTCTTTTATCTTGGGCTAGTCAGAGTCCCCAGAAAAGAGACTTCCAATCTCCCGCCTGGAGGGAAAGATCTGACAGCCAAATGCAGGAGGCTGTGTTGGAAAAGTGCTTGAGTGTCTCTGCATTCGGCATTCAGTCACTTAATTCCTGTTTTCACTTTTGAACCCAAGCCCTCAATTATACATCATGTCTCCCAGCCCAGCAACCCTCTGTTTAACTATCTGTAGAGCAGATAAAAGAGCAATTTTGCCCCCCAGAGGACATTTAGCAATATCTGGAGACATTTTTTATTGTCACGACTGGAGTTGAAGGCGGTTGGGTGCTACTGACATACAGTGAGTAAAGGGCAAGCATGTTATTAGACATCCTACGGTGCACAGAACAAGCCCCCACTGCAAAGAATTATCTCATCCAAAATATCAATAACGCCAAGGTTAAGAAATCTGGCTCTAGGAAATAAATCTCCAATCTTTTGATGAGGGGTGGGGAAGGGCAGTTGCCCAGAGATATGGTGTAGTGGAGGAGATCTAGGGATCTATTTCTCAAGAACTCTTAACCCAGTCTTCTTTATTTTAGCCACCCTCTTCACTTAGTTCCAGAGGTCTGCAGTGCTGCCAAGTTTGATGATATAAAAACAAAATCAAAAATTTTTTTTCCAGCTTTCTCTACTGTTGGTTTAGGATTCAAAGCTGTCTCTGGTCTGCTAAATTAGTCCACCTATTTTCAAGTTTCCAAAATTTTGTTACTCTTTTCTCTTCTCCTGTTTCCCCTATCAACCTGGACCCTTACCCATCTTCTACAGTTTTGGTAGGGTTTCAATAGGAAACAAAAGTATATGTGTATATTCAATCTGCCATATTAATCCAGAACCAGGATTATTTCTGTATTTCTTGACATGGAGATATGTTCATAATATATTAAGAGAAAAGAAAGTAAGTTATAATGTATTTTTGAAAGTGTGATTCTATTCTTAAAAAACAAGACAAAACACAATCTTTCTATAACTACTTCTAATCTCTTTGTATATAGAAAAATTTGTGGAAGAATGAGCATAAAATGCCAACAATGGTTATGTCTGGATGGTGATATGACAAGGGATTTTTACTTTCTCCTTTTTGCTTTTATATGTGGTCCAAAGATTTTACCATCAGTATGTCTTTTTGTTTTTTTATAAACAGATATCAAGAAAAATTATCAAATACTTGCAAATAAAACAAAAGATGATTGTATGTCCTTTCAGTGTCATGCTGGAACATTGTTAACACGGCCACCTGAGGAATTCTATAAGGAACTATGCCTTTGTTTGACATACTATTTACTATTGATTAGGGCCCAAACTCAGTGAAGTTACATGTTATTACTTGTTATATTTTTGTCCAGGAGAGATGCAAATTATTTCTGTCTGGTAGAAACTGTAACTCCAAGAGTATGGATTTATTACCTTGTAGAACATTAGCCAATTTTGGATCTAACCTAACAATCATATTTCAACATTCTTTCTTCAGCTCCTATAAATTCTTGGTTCAATCAGATGCTCTATGAACTTAACTTTACCGTTTTGCTGGTTCGCTCATTAATGAGTTAAATAAATCTGTGACAAGTTTTTATATTTGTATGAGAATTGTTTTTAACTTTTTGAAAATTCTACTTTGACACAAATGAAATCATAAAACTATTTCCAAGTTGGGGAAAGAAAAACAAAATCTAATGAATGCCTCATGGCAAAACAAGTTCTATGATGAGTCCAACCCCTGACTGCTACCCTACCTGGGTTCTTTGGCAGTACTTCAATTTGACATGTCTGAGCTCTAACTCCTGCATATACCTTTGGACAACCAGCAATGCTGAGAGATGTGATGTTAATTCAATAAATGGCCGGTACTTGAATAATCTCATCTGACAGCTGGGGGCAATAAGAGACATCCAAGTGTTCCAAGATTAGTCAACCTTTGCAGAATGCCTGCAAGAAATTCCAAAGTCAAAGATTTTTTCTTTTCTTTTCCTTAGTCTTTATTCAAATGTTGTGTACATCTAAAGCCAGATTACCCATAGCAGTTTACTTAGTATCCATTTTAGTCCCTGAAATATAGATGTGTTACATCATGTTGCAAAAAAAAAAAGCCATTACATCCAAAATTTCTTTACAACAGAGGATATTCACACACCAGCTTAACAGCTTAGTAATATTCAAATTCCTGCTAACAGAATTTGGTTTTCCTCAGGTTAACACTAATGAAATTTAAGCCGTATAGTTAGTCATTATTAAAGTTATATTCCACCAAGTGAGTGGAGGAAAAGAAATATGGAGGTGAGAATTAGAAGGCAAACACTCTGGGATTGACAGTGTAATGTAATGGAAAGAGGACAGTCTTTGGAATCAGGCAACCTGAGTTTTGATTTAATTGCCATCACTTATTAGCTCTGAAACCTTAGCAAGTCACTTAATCCTTCTTAGCCTCAGTTTTCTCTTCTTTAAATTAGGGAAAATAATGTCTACCATCTAGCATTATTCTGAAATGCCAAAACGTTCATCTCAAATTTCTAGGGCTCGAAAAGGCCTGGAAATCTTTGGAAATTCTTTCCTTTATCTCGTAGTTCTTAGTTTTCATTCTCACTTTTACATTCTCAGCAGTTATACTAGGACAAAATGATCGACAAATATAAACCTAACAGTCATTATAAAAATATCTTAATAAATCAAGATGAGTGGAAGTTGGAAACCATGAGTAATTCAAGATAACACTAATACTGTACTTATAAGAGAAGTCACTCCCCCAAATGTAAGAATTACGACTATCAGCATGCGCTCAGTCACTCTAGAGGTTTTGCCTCATTGTGAAGCAGCTCAGATTCTTCGAGTATTAAATTAGAGACCTCAGTAAATGACAGATTACCATTAAATTTAGATATAAGTATTAGATTTTAGTAACCCTAGTGGACATTTTAGTAACCCTAGTGGACTAGGGTTTAGTAACCCTAATAGGACATTCCTTATTTATATGTAAAAACGATGTCCATCTGACTACATGTCATTTTCCTCTCTGAAGTGAGGGAAGGACCTGGGCTGTTGGATCAATTCATGATCATCAGGACAACTCTAGAGGTAAAAACACCCGTGGGCTTCCCTCCCACTGAGCGTGCCAATTTCCTCTCATTTTAGCCCTAAGGAAGACTAGAAAGAACTAGTCAGCCAACTATTTTCTTTAACAAGTTAATAGAAGAGAGAAAATTTCCAGGAGAGGCAGTTTAGCATAGCATATAAGACTAGGACTGTGGCATCCAACAGAGTGGGGTTAGAAGCCTGGCTCTGCTGCCATGTGGGTTGCTGAAACTCTCTGAGCCACAGTGTCTCCTTGGGTAAAATGGGAATGATAACACCTGTATCAAAGGATGGTTGTGCAGATTCTATGAAATTACATATATAGCTGAAATGGTTCCTCAAAGTAGATTATCAAGCTAGCTATAAAATCTTATATACAGTGTTATTTGAGAGGCAATATAGCATATTGGTTAGTGCTTGGCACATAGTAAGCACTTAGTAAATGTTAACTATTATTAGGATTTGCATATGACATCAATAATAAAGATGACCATTTGTATTGTATTTTGAGGAAAACTAAAAGATACTGGTTATTTAACCATAAATCATCACCCTTTCCCGACCACAGCAACCAACGGTGATTCCTCTTTCCTCTGGCCTCATGCTGAACTTGTCTTTTTCAACTGATTCAGCACTTATAGTACTTGACTCATTCCTGTATTGTGGCTATCTCTATATTGAAATCTGTATTCTCTAGCAACTAAGTGATGTCGAAATTGGGAGGGACAGCTTGTCAGGAGACAGTGAGGTCCCTGTCATTGGAGATAATCAACCATAGAAGGCACGCCCAGTGTGGTGCAGAAGGGAATCTAGCTTTGAAGGATTGGGATTAGTGATCTTGAATCTCAGCTCAGAGCTTCAACAAGTTTTTTTAATGAGAATGCAATAAGTCTCTCAGAGGTACTGTCTGGAACTCTGCTAGCTTTTCATACACCTTTCACAAGCATCATATTTAGAATACAGTAGGTTCTCAATAAATACTAGTTGGTTAATTGATCCTGTATAAATGTCTTCAAGAATATAAAGACTTCTTTTTTAGTCACACAAAAATTCTTACATTGCAAGGAGTGGGATAACATTATTTGCTACTTAGAGAATGAATAGATTTCAAGGAACCAGAGAAAATTTAAAGCAAGAAGGAACATTTAAACTATAAGAATAAATTATTGGGGCCGGCCTCATGGCATAGCGGTTAAGTGTGCACACTCCGCCGCTGGCGACCTGGTTAGGATACTGGGCGCGCACCGAGGCACCGTTTGTCAGGCCATGCTGTGGTCGCGTCCCATATAAAGTGGAAGAAGATAGGCACAGATGTTAGCCCAGGGCCAGTCTTCCTCAGCAAAAAAAAGAGGAGGATTGGCATGGATATTAGCTCAGGGCGGATCTTCCTCACCAAAAAAAAAAAAAAGAAAAGAAAAGAATAAATTATTAAAAGATGAAACAAGCTTTAAAGGGAGACTCAAGGCTCTTAGTGCCTGAAAACTCTTTTCAGTAGCATCTGTCAATGTCTTGGACTGCTTGAATCAGTTCTGCTTTAAGCCTTTTTTTAAAGCTCTAATATTCTTTGAAGTTAAACTTTCTGAGAGGTTTTAAATTAAAGAATAACTTATAAAAATGATTAGAAGGTCTATAATACATTCATGGTAGCATTCTCATCCATGGAAAATCTGAGGCACAAAGATTGGTCCAAGGCTTTATGCTTGGCATAAATCAGTGCAGATCCAAGAAATAAGTCAGAATTTTTCCTCTCTTATAATTCGTATTTTCCATTAGAGACATGTAAGTCATATTAAGTACTTAAGTCTGCAGGAATGTTTCAACATAATCACTCATGAAATTTCATTTCTCCCCTACAGATAAGATTATTATATGCTTCTCTGGCTCCAGTGCTGCAGAATCATACTGCAGCTATATATATATATATACGTGTGTGTGTGTGTGTGTGTATATATATATATATATATATTTCAATGCTGTTGATTTTCTGTTCTTGGAAAATGCTAGACTGAGCTTCTTCCAAGTCAAAATCTCTTATAGTAAAGATGGAGAGCAAATGCAAAAATTATTATCAAGTTTGTCTCCCATCCCACATATCAACCAATTTGGCTGTGAGTTAACAATCGTGAAGAAAACGTCCTTAGGGAGTTAAATCATTTCTTCTCTGTATCTTCTGAGCTGAGTCACAGTTTGGGGGCTTAATGACTACATTCCTAAATTGGGTATGTAGAGGAGACTGAGTTTCACTCACATTTACTGACTGTCACAATAATGGGCTTCTGCCAAAATCCTAATTTAAACCACTTCGACAGGTGACAGCTCCCAGCCTTAAAAAAGCTCACCTCATGGTGCGTACTCATGACACTGTCTCTTCACTATTTGCCTCGTTAGGTTCTGATTAATTCTACTACAAAGTTTTGTGGTTTTTTTTTTTTTTTCTATTGATAATTCTGAAAAAATGCTGTCAAGAACAATTTTCTATAATGAAGACTATTTTTGGCTGCCTCAAAGGCTGAAATACAACTTCCACAATTTTAAGTTATAAACTGAATTCAAAACTACAGTTTCTTGGGCCTCATATATTCCATGAGGTGTAGAGCACTACTCCACCAAAGATAGCATTGTTCCCACTAGGCATCAGAGCAGATGGGAGTGGTCGTGGCCTGGGCACACTCAGCTGGGAAATATGGGCCTTGCCACCAAAACTAAACTATGCAGAGCCTGAGGCCTCCTTTCCTGGTGAGATGGCTCTCCTGCATCCCCACCTTCCCTGCCAGGGAAACCAGGCTAAGCAAGGCTTAGCTAAGGGCCAACCTTAGAGGAGCATACTGCTGTTAAATATGGAGAGGACTCCGGAAGGGAAGAGGGGCAAGGCCACAGCCCAAAACAAGTATTTCCAAAGATACTTTTATGATGAAATTTGTTACCAAATTATATGGTGATTTGAGGGATAAACTTTAGCTTCAAGCTAGCTCAAATGTGGCTTACTCCACGAAGTTTTCCTTAATTCCTCCCTCTAGAAGAATTGCCTCTTTCAAATTCCTATAGCATTTTATCTATTTGTCTTTCTCACTTTCTACTTGTATTATAGCTATTTATATAATTGTCTTATCTGCTGCATTAACTATAGCTTCTTGAGGGCAGAATCCATGTCTAATTTATCTTCGTGGCCCCAACATCTGGCATGCAAAAGAAGTTCAAGAAGGGAGAGTGTCCAAAGGGAATGGGAAATGCCTCTTAGCACGGGAGTGAGGAAAATGAGCTCCCATAGATCATGCTCAGGATAGTAAGTCCAGTCCTTCCTCGCACTCTGTTCAATAACTGCAATAACTGATGATGTCAAATGTGGGGGAATTAAAGAACAGGAAGGGTAAGCAGTAAAAGAGAATATATATTGAAAATAAGACCAGGAAAAGAACAAAACAAAATATCTTTGAATTATAATTTGTAATTAGGATTTGTTGAAAAAAAATTCCAGAACAGTTTCAGGTTTTAGACTTTATCTACAAAATAAAAATGAGCCGAGGTTGGACTACCCAAAGATCAATCACGTCTTTTTCTTGTGGCCTGTGACATAACCCACACTTTTTCCATTTTTCTAAGTTAAAAAAATGGGTGCTCAGTGGCCCAATTACCTGGCATTCCTCCAGGGGCCTCTATGGGACAGGAAGGGCATGGAAATTATTTGAGCTATAATAATCAGCCTGAAAGAGTTGATAGGTTTCTGTTTGCACAGCCAGCCACCCCACTTGTTGTTCTCCTTCTCATTCTTTCCCAAGAAAATGGCAACTCAGAATTTTTACTCTAAGGACAAAGTTACACCATCCTCCTGTGACCTCTTCCATTTAAGGATCTCTAGGAAATAATGAGTTCATGAACCATCAGTGCTGCTTTGATCTCCCATTTTGGGCGTAATGGAATAAGAGATGATATAATCAAAGGAGGCTAGCAGTCTAGTAGAAAAACAAAGGGCCTGGAATCTGAAGTTGTATCTGTGACCTTGAGCAAGTTACTTACCCTCAAGTTTTCTCATCTATAAGAGGAGAATGAAAACAACTGTCTACCTATCTCACAGGCTTATTGGAAGACAGAAAGAAAATGTATACTCCAAAAGCACTTGGCAGACATAACACCCTATACAAATGCTGGCTTTTGTCTGTCAGCAGTGGAACCGGAGAGATCCTGCAACAATGTCACCTGCTGTTTAAGACCTGAGAACACCACCTCACCACCTTCAACATGAGAAAGGCTTTGGGATGAGAAAATACTGTACACAAAATTTAACTGGAATTTGATAGAGAGGGTTATTAGAAGTCATAACATGGAGAAATGATAGCTCCTGTGAAACATGCCACAGGCACTCAGTTCATGTCAGGTGAGGCACACTGAGCAAAGCCCAGGCACGCTGCATGAAAGAGAGATGGAAAACAGATTGGCCACTTAGGTTTAAGAAGCAAAAGAAACTCATACTATTGCAGGACAGTGGGATTCTGATGTTTATTTTTCCTATCTTTTTATTGTTGTGTTCAAACTACCTGACAGGTTGTTTAACTTTTGGCAAGTTTCATCTTACATAGGATAAACTAATATTCCAGGAGCAGCTTAAAGGTTGGGAGAGGCCTGCAAAGGATTATCTTCCTTTCAATGTATTCTCTTATAGTTCTTCTCTGTGGATGCTCAACATGAAAATAACAGACCTGTGTGTTCATTTAGCAAGTCCAACAAGTGCTTCAGTTGTTCGAGAATGGTTCTCCCCAGTGAGAGTGGGCAAGAAGCCAGGACTGGCATGGGGTGTTCTCAGTTGCAGCTATTTCTCAGCCAAGAAAACATGGTACCCATGACTCCAGTATCCCTTGGAACCTTACAAACTATGGGAAACAAGCTGTCAAATTCCACATCCTTTGAAGTCTGGCAAATTTCTAATTCTATTGATTTGTTTCTACAATTAGAAACACACTAGTATCAGGAGCAACAGAGAATGCTGAGCTTATTTCTTTTGCTCACAGCCTTTGAAGAGAGAATAATGCCTAGGTATCTTGGTAGGATCTTGTCTATGACTCCCGGTTGATTCCAGGTGCCTTAGGTCTCTTAACAGTATGTTGTTCTGTTATAAATTCTAAGAGACCATTCTTGGCATGGATAGCCATGAGGCACAGATTTCTGTAACAAAGCTCTTTCTTGTTCCAGGTTTTGTGGGAGTTGCTTTTTCTACAAGGTACCAGATACCCCCTTCTTTTTTTTTTTTTTTTTTGGTGATGAAGATTAGCCCTGAGCTAACATCTGTGTCAATCTTCCTCTATTTTGTATGTTGGTCACCACCTCAGCATGGCTGACGAGTGATGCAGGTCCGCGCCCGGGATCCAAACCCGGGCCGCCAAAGCGGAGCATGCCAAACTTAACCACTATGCCATGGAGCTGGCCCCATCAGCTACCTCCTTCTTAATTCTACCAGAGAAATTCCTTAGTTCCCTTTCCCAAGATCCTGGAAAATGATTCTGAACCTGGGACCTTCTTGGATCTTCATCACAGACAGTTTAGTCAATTATTTTTTAATAGTAACCTGGAGTATTGGATGAGGTCAAGAATTTTCCTGAGCAGAGAGATGAAGTGTCCCAGATGTCTGGATGTTCCATCTCCCCACACAGAAGACTTCAGAACTTACACTGCACCAAAGGCCAAGGATTAAGGCCATTTTGGAAAGAGATCCTCTGTGGCTTCCCTTGCAACCCACAAACATAACTTCATCCCTAGAGAAGAGGTAGAGTTGTTGAAATCTCATGCTTTGACAATTCTTGAATGACTTAATCTTGGAAACCAAATAGAAATCAATGTTGGTTTTTTAAAAAGTTGTTGCTATGTAGAGACAAACATCTAATCCATCGTTGGCATTATAAGTCATTGTGTGTCAAAGGCCACTAAAATCAGTTTTAGTTGAGCACTAGGGGTTGGAGTCTATCAACTGATGAGAATGATTGATGAGAATCTTACATAAACAACATTTTATAACTAGTCAGAAATTTTAGTGATTCAAAGTAAGAGTTTAAGATCTGAAAAGAATCACTGGGGAGTAATCCAGTTCTTGCTGTTAGGGCAAGAATGAATCCACCTCTTCTTACACTCTAGAGAGAAGCATTCAGAACAGGCTGGCCATAGGCTATCCTTGGGGAAGAGGACTCAGATAGGTCTGTTGCTGAATGAGGTGGGTACTCCTAGGCCTTTCTGACCTGAGTATCCATGTAGATGCTCCGCACTAGTTGTAAGGGTTTCAGTTCTCTAGCACAGGTAGTCCAGGGTACAGGACTGAGAACCCTGAACCCTCAGTCCCCACCGGGGAGTCAGCCTGGAGTAGACCCACATCTATAGAACCACTTGACTTACTGAACATTCCTGGGTCAGGCTGAAAGCTAAATGAACAGCAGTGGATCTTGCTCTGCTGTTCTCCCAGCTATGAAGTAGCTCGTGATTTGCCCCACATGGCCACCCTTCCCAGTCCATTATTCCTTGATCCTTCCTCTCTACTTCCCTTTCTATTTGTAAATCAAGATAAATCTGTTACTAAACTAAAGGTCAAATAAAAATCAAAATAAAAAGTTTGTAACCCAAGAGAATGGGTAAAAGAGGTTAAAACACACCGAAGATTAAAAGAGAAAAGGAACTTATCTCAAGTGTCCAAGCAGTTAGGGCAAGATTGAGGGTCTCAAAAAAGAATGTACCCTGAGAGAACAATGATGGAAGTAGCAGTTCTAGCATCTCTAGTGCTACTTATACCCCATAAACAAAAATTGTCAGATACCCTTGTGATCATCAGAGAACATGACATTGACTTAGGCTACAACTAGGCTCTTAAAATGCATCAATGATGATCTCAGTAAACTAGCTTGTGAAGACTATAAGCCATAAGCTAGATAGAAAAGACACAAGAGAGAAGATGAGGCTGAACCACTACCTCATGCTTCTTATTTCTCTTATGTAGTTATAAATACTACCCACTGCATTCTGGTTGCAGAGTTTTAAAAAGCAGATATCCATCTCTGTTAGAGACACTTTTTTCATAATTCATAAAAGATAAAGGAGGCCATGTTGGGTGTGAAGAACAATGACAATTATCTAAGTCTTAATCTTCACCTCCTCTGAAAACCATAAAAATCTACAGAGAGAACAAAGAAAACTGCACAGGAGTGATTTACTAGGAGACATTCATAGTTCATTCATCATTACTAGGAGACAGAGAACACTACAACATTTAAATTACCTATAAGTAGAGTAAAAACAGAAACAAATTCCAACAGAGCTCCCTTAGCCTGCCTGCAGCTGCCACAAGCCTATGGATAGAGAAAGTGAGAGAGAGGATTCTTAAAAGTCTCTGTCATAAGAGTAGAGGGGTGGGGCCGGCACAGTGCGGCAGCGGTTAAGTGCGCACGCTCCGCTTCAGCGGCCCAGGGTTCGCAGGTTCGGATCCTGGGCACGCACCGACGCACCGCTTGTCAAGCCATGCTGTGGCGGCGTCCCATATAAAGTAGAGGAAGATGGGCATGGGTGTTAGCCCAGGGCCAATCTTCCTCAGCAGAAAGGGGAGGATTGGCATCGGATGTTAGCTCAGGGCTGATCTTCCTCACACACACACACAAAAGAGTAGAGCGGTGAAGACAGCTTAGAAGAAGCACAGACAAAATCACTCACAGGAAGAGAAAGTGCAACAATAAATGCCAAAATACTGAATAGGACTTGGTAGTTCATAGTCCTGGCTACCTGACTTGGTTATGGGAAAGCGCTTGAAAATGAGGGTACCGCAAGCCTCCCAGGCAGCCAAGTCAGATGCATGGAGATTATCCCTAACCATGGCTTCACCCTGTCCCCAACCAAACTCGCAACAGTTTCATGGCTTTTGCTACTTAAATGTTCCCCAATTTATTCCCTTCTCTCCAGCCTCACTGTTACTGCCGTTGTTCAGGCTGCTATCCTCTCTCCCTCGGACTATAATAAAAAAACCTCTTAATTTATATTCCTACCTTTAATCTTTTTTTGGTCACCTTTAATCTTGATAGCTGTCTCTTTCCCCTCTGCCCTTCCATCTAACTTCCACATTTCTTATTAAAGTGATTTTCCAACAGATAAGCTTTCCCATGCTGGAGTAGATACCTGAACTGAATCCTTGCACAACTTCCTTTATTACAGCATAATGGCTAGAATTGTCACTCCAGAATTAGACATTTTATACCCTAGCTCATGTGCTTGCTTGTTTCATCACTTGGGGCAAGATTCTTAACCTCTTTGAACCTCAGTTTCCTTATCTGTAAAATGGAATTAATAGTATTACCTACCTCAGAAGGTATGTAATTAATACCTGGGAAATACTTAGAACAGTGCCTGGCATGTAGTAGGTGCTAAATTAATGTTAGCTAACAATCACCACATGGTACTGGTTTTTTCTGTTGATAAGTCTGCCTATCCCACTAGACCTAGCCTCATCATTTTTAAAAATTTTCTAATGATTTCTGTTTTCAAAAAACACATTATCTCAGTGTCCACTACACAGAAAGTTCAATCCAAATGTTTTCAGTTCAATCACTGAGATAGATGTCACATTTTCACAAAATTAATTAATCTGATTCAGACAGTTGGAATATGGTCTCCATGAAGGCATGGAGTTACTCATCTAAGATGAACTTAATCATCTGTTTTTCCTAACTCAGTGACTGCAAATAATATCCTTATGTTATACTAAGGAAGCTTAAGAATCTTTCTGAATGGACATGACCAAAGTACCTGAACTGTGGGGCAGCCCACAGGCTCTATCTATATGAGCACAGCCAGCCCACCAGGCTGTACACTCAAAGAGAGAGAGCTCAAAGTGAGCAAGCTCATGACAGCCACAGGTGCAATGCTCACCAACAATGGCTGCCTACCAGCCCAGCTCACCTATAGCTCTCTGCTCTTGTCTCCTGAGCCCTACAGTTCTCTGACCTCATTCCTGGGCTCTCAAGATCTGATTCAGAGCCTGCTTTACATTTGTCATCCCTTTTGGATGCTATTGATTCAGTCAGCACACACAGATCCAAAAATAATGTTCCAGATTCCAGTTTCCAGTCTATCATGAGAATTTGGAACTTATCACTCCCGTCCTCAAAACAAGAAAAATGCTAAGCAAACTGAAAATCAACAACTCTTCTTAGATCCATCAGATAATTGAGATCATAGAGCAAACTGCCACCCTGAAAACTGGAGAGAAAGGTAAATACAGAGAATCAGGGATTACTAGGTACAGAAGCTTGTGGCTGGAACCAGTATCAGTAGGAACATTTAAAGGATAATTGACTAACTGCTGGAACTGACGGTAGATTAGCTTGAGAGAAAAATTCCTGGAGGCCCAGCCTTAGGTGAGCCCCCATACTTTCGTGAGTTTTATCTCCAGGAGGCCTACTAAGTTCTCAGGTTGAAGATCAGAGAAAAATCCGCTTGTGCTTCCCACAAACAGAGGGGAAAAGTAACCATTTTGAAACATCTCAAGAGCAGCTGTTCTCATTAACAAAGGCCTGCCCTCAAGGGAAATTGTTTTACCAGAGCCTAACCAACATGGCTTTTTACTAGAGCCAATCCAATACAGGGTAATGGAAATGCCCAACTCCAGCCCCCTCTAACCTTCTTGTTTTACCTAAGTGTGGCAGGAGGTGGGGAGAGGGGTGAGAAGCACTTGTAAAGACAACAGTCCTGGGGCACAGGCCCGTTAAAAGACTGAGACCTAATCATATGAACATAGAATATGTCCCCTCCTCCCACACCTTACCACCACCCAAATAGGACTCCTGTAACACCTTAACAAAATGATTAGACTCTCTGTAACACCTTAACAAAAAAATTAGAAATCATACAAAATATGCTGTCAGATCACAATGGCTTTAAACTAGAAACCAATAACAAAGATGGCCAGAAAATCTCAAAACGTTTAGAGATTAAATAGCACACTTCTAAATAACACATAGGTCAAAGAAGAAATCTCAAGAGAAATTTAAAAATATTTTGAACTAAATGAAAATAAAACAACAAAATTTATGGGATTCAATGAAAGCAGTGCTTAGAGGGAAATTTATAGCATTGAATGCATATATTAGACAAGAAGAAAGATCTAAAATCAATTAAAGCTCCCACCTTAGGAAACTAGAAAAAGAAGAGCAAATTAAATCAAAGTAAGCAGAAAAAAAGAAATAATAAAAACTAGAGCAGAAATCAGTGAAATTGAAAGCAGGAAAACAGAGAAAATAAACTAAACCAAAAGCTCGTTATTCGTAAAGATCAATAAAACTGATAAACCTCTAGCTAGGTTAACTAAGAGGAAAAAAAAGAGAAGACATGAATTACTATCATCACTGACCCAATAGTCATTAAAAGGATAATAAAGGTATATGATAAACAACTTTACACCCACAAATTTGATAACCTAGATGAAATGGACCAATTCTTTAACAGAAACCATCTACCAAAACTCACACAAGAAGGTATAAATAATCTGACTAGGACTATTACCTATTAAAGAAATTGAATCAACAGTTAATAACCTTCCAAAACATAAAGCACCAGGCCCAGATGGCTTCACTGGTGAATGCTACCAAACATCTATGAGAGAAATGATGCTAATTGTCTACCATCTGTTCCAGAAAACAGAGGCAAAGGGAACACTTCCTAAGTCATTTTATGAGACCAGCATTGCTCTAATACCAAAACCACATATAGATAAAAAGAAAGAAAATGACCATGAGAGAACAATATCTCATGAACATAAATGTAAACATCTTCAACAAAATATTAGCAAATCAAATTCAACAATATACAAAAAGAATTATATACCACAACCAAATGGGATTTATTCTAGGTATGCAGGGCTCATTCAAAATTCAAAACTCAATTAATGTAATCCATCACATCAATAGGCTACAGAAGAAAAATCATATATCATATCAATAGTTGCAGAATTACATTTGACAAAATCCAATACCCATTCATGATAAAAACTCTCAGCAAACTAGGACTAGAGGGGAGCTTCCTTAGCTGGAGATCATATGGCCATGTAAGAGGCAGAATCACGACAAAAATTAGGACTTTTGATGGCAGGCCCACATTCCCAGTTTTATTGTATCATTGCCTTTGCTATCAGAGAGCTAATCCACACACATCCATAGGAAAAAGAGCCTTGTATTTACATGGCTATTTAATTTTTAAAGCTATATTAAATATTTAATTTATTTAATTATATATTTAAATATTTAATTTTTAAAGTATAAACAAAAAGATAATTCTTTACAGACTAATGTTTATTATTTGCTTTGAATATTGACCACCATTTATTTGGTTTAGCCTAGAAATATATACTCTTATAGTATCTCTATACACAATTTGGGCATAATAAATATATGCACATATTGGCATATGCATGTAATCTAACATACACTAAGATGTGTACATATATTTAGTTTATACACACTAGACATGTAGATATGCAATTACATATATTTACATGTAAACATATGTAGTCTGATATATGCTAAAACTTGTACACATTTAATTTGCACACATACACTATACATAATGCATTTACATGTAAACACACATATATGCACACTTTTCACTGCATACACACGTGTAAGTCCTTGTGGTGGGTCATAACTAAAGCTGATTTTCCCCTCTCTAATAAGCTTTCTTAACAACCATCTCAATCTACTAACACTGAAATAAAAATTTTTGTCTAGCCACAAGGTTTTCAGTCACAAATAATGCACGTAAAGAAAAATATGCTCATTTATATGTATGGATATTACATTAATGTATTTATAGATACTTGATTCCCAAGAAGGGAATGAGAAATATAAACTAGGTTAAGGGAGTAAATAATTGGATCTATTCTATTGGTTCTATCCAAACAATTTAATAAGACAGACTTTCCAATTTATCTGTACTGTAATATCCTGATTAAACCAATTCTTTTGCCAAACTTGATAGTCTGTTATTTAACTAAATTCATAAAACGCTCAAGGGAAAGGTTTCTTGAGAAATGCTCTATTACGACTGTATCAAACATCTCTTCCAAAATGCATGTGCCTTTCAAGAGCACCAGATAATTTTAGTTTAACATGACCATTGAATGTCTAATGTTCTCAGAAAAAACTGAAGTTGGAGAAAGTAATTAAAACCAGATCCTAAAATGTCAGTAGATCTGAGGCTCCAGACACTCAATCTGCCATGTGCTGTGTTTCCAGTAAAACACTAAAATGAGGTAATTTTTTGTTCTTATTATATTCATGACTCTTGCAAAACTTAACCAGGGTAAAAATGTTTATCTCTTCATTTTTCTCATTAAATCACTATGTAGAATATAAGTTTCCAATCTTCTAGTTACCTTTTGTAAGTAACAAGAAACAGAATTCCCAATAAATTGTGGGTAAGCTAAACATCTCAATTTAATCACCTTATTACCCTCTTCCCCTCTCTTTTGTAAATCCAGATAAGGAATTGTGAAATTGGCTTATGTGTCACTTTCTCCTCCCTCTCTTTGTCTCTTTTCTTTTGGGGCTTAATAATTGGGCTGGAGGAGGCAAGGAGGAGAAAGATTACCACATGCCCAGAAGTTTGAACCTTGGAACCTTGGGAGGGGTAAAACTGGTTAAAAGCTGCAACACACACACACACACACACACACACACACACACACACACACACACACTCCAAAAGCAGGTAGCTAAAAAAGAGGAGTGATGAGACAGAGAAATTTTTTTGCATGAACTGGAATAGAATAGCTGATCTTGTGCAACTAATAATTAAATAATTCTATATTTCCATGCTCCGTATTTCCCCTTTTTAATTTTCTCTTTTAGATCACTGAAAATAAATACCAATTTTTAAAAGATTTACTTTTTTTTAAAGCTATGCCAAATGCAGCTATATGATCCTATAGTTAGCATATGGGTAAATACTTCCATCTAAAATCTTCAGAGCACCTAAAAACAGTGTAATTTGCAGGTTCCAAAGAGTGAAAATAAAAATGGCTGGAACCCAAAGAGACTTAAAGAGAAATGGCAAAAAGCACTGGCTTCCTGATACTTAGCCTCAGACTTCGGTCAGCACTTTCTCATCCTAAGGAGCATTTTAAAAATTAATAAGTGATGGATGTTAAGAGGCCATGTATCACCATGATAGGTTTCAATACTTCTGAATGATTTGCAGTTATTGGTCAAATGTGATTGACCACTATATAAAAAATATAACCCAATATTATAAATGTTAATGTTTAACTGTTTTATTTTAATAACCTTTGTTCTTCTACCTTGTCAAAGACCTTTTGAAGGCCTGTCTAGATCATATTCATGGATAAGGTTTTGTGTGAATGCTTGTTTAACCCTTAAATGAACTGCAATAGGTAAATCATGGTTTAACCTTAGAGGAACCTTTTTTTTTTTTTGGTAAGGAAGATTGGCCCTGAGCTAACATCAGTTGCCAATCTTCCTCTTTTTGCTTGAGGAAGATGGTCCCTGAGCTAACATCTGTGCCAATCTTCCTCTATTTTGTGTGTGGGACGCCGCCACAGCACAGCTTGATGAGCTGTGTGTAGGTCTGTGCCCGGGGATCCAAACCTGTGAAACCCCAGGCCGCCGAAGTGGAGTGTGTGAACTTAACCACTACGCCACTGGGCCAGCCCCCATCTAAATGTTTTTGTAACCCTTTTTGTTATTGTAGAGTTACAGTCTTGTCCTATATGGCAGTTGTTAGTCCTCTGTGGGATCTTTGTTGTGAAGGATAGTGTTTGTTCCTTTTAACTCTTTATGTAATTGAATATATTACCGGGCAGATTCCTTAGGAACTTGTTAGAACCTTACCCAGGGTCTGAAATAGGGACACATTGGCATTACCTGACGCTAATGCCTCTTAAAGGAGATTTCTTAATGGTGTTACATTTTTCCCTAAGTACCATTACATTGTCCAGACACAATGAAATAGAGCAAAAATAATTTGAAAACAATTTTTCCCCACTAAGCCATGTTGTCAGGC
This sequence comes from Diceros bicornis minor, assembly GCF_020826845.1. Taxonomy (NCBI): domain Eukaryota; kingdom Metazoa; phylum Chordata; class Mammalia; order Perissodactyla; family Rhinocerotidae; genus Diceros; species Diceros bicornis. Next base: position 14,970,157 of record NC_080742.1, on the reverse strand, counting down.
AAGCATTTAGAATAGCAATTCTCTATTTCTACTCTTCATTTCCATAAAACTGTAGTTAGATTAGTTTGCTGAGAAGGCATAGGACTTTGGACCAGTCATTTAAGCCCTCTAGGTCTTAATTTCCTCACCTTTAAATTAGGGAGTTGGTTTAGATGGTCCTAAGATTCCTTCAGCTCCAGAACTCTAGAATTCTATGCTAAAGTCTAGAGCACTATTTGATCAGGCAGCCTCTGTGGCTCACCAGTTTAGATAATATTTTGACACTCTTCTATTAGTCATGTCAGAACTTCTTGCAAAGTACATTTCAAATTCATGGGAGACAACTGCAAATTTGCCATGCTCTGTGGACTTCTCAGCCATTACTTGGGTTATCTTTCCTCTTGTGGGATAAATCCTTATATCTCGTAAGAGAGTTCCTTTTTTTTTTTAATTTTTTCCTAGTTTAGCCCCAGGTTTTCATAAGTGGTTGAGGTTTTGAACTCTCGTGACACTTTATATGGAGCTTCCAACATGTTGAACAGTTTCCACATTCTTAGGTTATTGGTTCCCTTTAAAAATGTTACCTTCCATGATTTACTAGGAGGTAACCAGATTTCGCCCTAGTTCAAAACATGTACGACATATGATTTTGGTTTTTCTTCTCTTAAAAGCACACTGAGATGGTTAATGTTGTGATAAACTTTACTTTGGCTTGCTCACAATAGCTACTTTATGCACATCCCTCAAGACCAGGTCTAGGAAATTTACCTGTCTCATGAGTTCTTAAAGTACCAGCTGAGCACATAATCACTCATCCTAACCAATTACTTATCTTATGCTTTCCATTCTGGTAAAGAATGCTGCCCACTATGTTTGAGCAACTTAAGTTCCTAATTGTTAAGTACCTGGTATAATTTTTCAAACTTTCCCAATTTTCATGGTTAGATATATAACATTTCTACCTACAGAAATGCTTTCTTTATATGGGAAGACTTTTACCACATTGCATTTCATCATTCTCCAAGTAAAATGTCTACCTATCCCCCTGTATCCTATAAGTCTGACACTGGGAAGGGAGAGAGTAGATGGGAAAAATGAGAAAACAAATCCTCTCAGTCACCCTAGGCTGTGGAGACCTGACTGAAAGCTAGGAGCTGATCTTGGGTCAACCAAGATCACATATGTGTTGTTACATTTCCAATCCACTTCTTTTTCTCCTGTGACTTACAAAGTTTATTCAGTTTGTGCTTAATTTTCAATCTTAATTCTTTAACAGAAGACATTAATTATCTTACCTGAATTCCAACATCGGTGATTTTATAACACTCAGATAGAGAGAGTTCCTTTAATTTTTTATGTCCGGAAAGTATCATCAAACTCTAAAAATATTTAATATAAAGGTCATTTTGTGATTATAATTTAATATAGAAGGTATATTTTATATAACAACCATTTATGCAAACTAAAAAAATTTCACTTCTGTCTTACATTTCTTTACACTTAACAAATCATAAAACCACTTTGGTTAGGCAACATCATTAAATAAAACTTTCAGGTAGTCTCTAACGTTTTGCAAACAGTGTTACAGAATCTCAGAGCCAGAAAACTCTTTATCTTGCCACCTGTTTCCAGGTAAATGTTATCTGGATCAACATAAACAAATCTTAAAGACCTTTAAACTTACAACTTTATTTTGAAGACACTTCATGTGGCTAATGAATCTATGAGTCAATAAATTCTTATTTATGCCTAACCTAAAAATCTATACATCTTTAGCTCATTTTATGATGTTTAATTGCTTGAAGAGAGAGGGAACATATTTTTGTATAAAGGCCTATAGATAGATAATCATTCATCAATAGCTCACTTCTTTTTCAGTTTAAAAGCTTTGTTTCTTTTTATTAAAAAAAAAAGATTGCACATTTCAGCTGTTTAAATTTTTTTATATGCGGTTTTCTGTCCCATTTCTTACTACTTTCCCCCTAAACTGGTATAACAGTCAGATAAGGAACTGACTAATGTGCCTTACAGATGCCACCCTCCTGTTTTGCATTCAGGATCACATTACTTTTATAATTTCAGAAGATCTGCTTCGTAGACTAGGAGGATAGAGCAGTTTCTTCTCATCCTATTGTCTCAGAGCTGGCTGGCAAGGAAAATACCAGAAATGGTATATGGATTTGTCCTTTTTATGTTTTATTTGCAGGACTGGTTTACATTTTATTGATCTTAAATACAATATTTGACCATAATTGAAAATGGGTTATGCAAATATATCCCGTGTTTTCCCCTGATGCACATATTAGACCCTTTCATTTTTCAAAAAAAAAAAAAAATCCAAATCAGGGAAAAAAGTGCTTGAAATTCCTCCTAATTGAAGCCACTGTTTAAACCGCAATTTCTCATTTCCTTTCACGGTTCTGTATACCACTCAAAAATAAAATCACTCTGTTTGTTCTTTTAATTTTATTGTAAATCTGGATTCTTTTGCTAGGAACACATATTTTCTACGTCCTTGCTTCAAAACAAAGAATGACCGAACCCTGTGGAGCCATCACATGTGGTCTGGGTTCCAGAGTGGATGCTATTTTATTCATTGGAATTTAGATATTCCCTCAATAGAAGTCAAATTGTTTGAACAAAAATATCAAGTAAGAGATGCAAGGTTTGTCTCTTTGCCCTATACTTGATAGTAGCTGAGTACATTTTATTATCCTGTGGGGAATTTGTCCTATGAAACTATCTCTGAAGTTTTCACCTTTTTTTTTTTTACTTTTATCTAGCCAAGTTAGAATTTTTTAAGATGAGCTGGAAATGAAGTACACTTGCTAAGTATGACATTTAAGCCTATAATATCTTTACCACTTGATTCAAAATCACTAAAAATTAATTAACATTAAAATAAAATGCTGTTTCATCACTATAATTGTTCATTAAAATGTGTGCCTCAAAATTGAATTAATTAACATCATTAGCCATTAGGTAAATGCAAATTAAAACCACAATAGATACCACTACACGCCTACTAGGATGACTATACTTAAAAAGACAGATAATAGAAAGTGTTGGTGAGATTGTAAAGAAATTAGAACCCTCATTCACTGCTGATGAGAATGTCCAGTCACTTTGGATAATAGTCTGTCAGTTCTTCAAAAAGTTAAAAATAGAGTTACCACGTGACCCAGCGATTCCACTCCTAGGAATACAGTGAGAGAAATGAAAACCTATGTCAACACAAAAACTTATACTCGAACGTTCCTAGCAGCATTATTTATAGTAGAAAAAAGTGAAACAAGCCAAATGTCCATCAACTGGTGAAAGGATAAGTAAAATGTGTTATATTCATACAATGGAATATTATTTGGCAATAAAAAAGTACTGATGAGTACTACTATATAGAAGAACATTCAAAACATTGTGCTGAGTAAAAGAAGCTAGACACAAAGGCCATCTTTTGTATGATTCCACTTATCTGAAAAGGCCAGGATAGGCAAATATTTAGAAATAGAAAGTAGATTAGTGGTTGTCTAGGGTCGGCTGGAGGGTGGGTCAGGGATGGGGAGTGACTGCTTACGAGAAGGAGGTTTTTTTTTGGAGTGATGAAAATGTTCTGGAATCGGAATGTGGTGATGGTTACACAACTCCATCAATTATACTAAAAACCAGTGAATTGTACACTTTGAATTGGTGAGTTTATACTATGTGAATTATATCTCAATAAACATGTTTGTGAAAATTGAATTGATTGATGTAATAATTGAATAACTAAATACAAATTATTTTATTTCCTACAGCATCCTTCAGTCCAAGATGAATACAGAAATTGCTCAGCCCTGGATGGCCAATCTATTAGCAAGACAGGAAGCAAGAGATGTCATCATATTCATGTGCTGGACAAGTTATCATAAGGCCTTGCTGCTGTAAGTAAGCACAACTTTGTAACTGAGCAGCAACAAATCTAAGCTAGCTGGAGGAAACAAGGCCTCCACTGAGAACTGCCTGGTGCTCGTTATGGGAGGCCAGCTTCTCTGAACAAGTAAAATACACGATTCCAGTCAACAGGATTCATTTTTTAATGGCTTTTTGACTCATAATCTTTTCAGATTAATGACCTACAGAATATCAGAGCCAGCTAGGTGAAATGTTCTACTTGGCACCATGGGGTTCATAAATGCTCTGGATTAGAAGGTGTTCTGTAAAACAAGTGATGGTTCCAAATTTTTAAAGACTTTCTTTATACCTTTAGAAAATCTTAAATCTCAAGTCTGGGCATAATTCATTCATTCTTAAGTCATTGTTCATTTAATAAATATTTATTTAGCCTGTATTATATTGGTCAGGCTGGGATAGAAACTGGGAGTATGAATGTCAATGAGGTGCAGCATTTGCTTCCAAGGAGCCCACAGTCTAGCATGGAAGACAGACATGTACAATGCATCGTTACAACCCAGTGAAAGGTAAATACTGTGCACAGTGGTGGTACCAAAGAGGGATGATGAGGCCAGCTACTGTGGATTAGAGAAGACCGCATGGAGGAGAGTCATGTGTGGAAAAGTGTAAGTTGCCAAGAAAACTATAGAGGGAAGGACATTCTAGGCAGAAGGAACAGAATGTGCAAAAGCATTAAGGTATGAAACAGTATGGCATGTGTAGGGAACTACACAGCATGGCATGAATAGATTTATAATGGGTTTTTTAAAAATTAGCTGAAGAGCTACCTCAAGAATTTCTCTTAAAGAGGAAACTGTGGAGTTTTGTTTTTGTTTTTTTATTTGCTTAATACCTTGGTAAGTACTTGGGATACAAGTACTTGGGTTGGCTGATGCCAAGCTTTTACTTCTGGGAGGCATGGAAAGAGGAGAGTGAGAAGACGAGACAGAACCAGGGAAGAAAGAGGAACCAACAAGATGGAGTGACTGGGCCTCGTTGGGGCAAAGGGCAGGTGGATGCTTACTTTTCAGGGAAGTTGTAGCATCCTGAAAATGTAAATACTCCTTCATCTCCTTCAAAAGTCAGCCAAACTCACGAATGCTTTGCAGGAAAGGTTTTGGTTTTATTTCCCAAAGTGTAAGAAGGGGCTAAATTGTAATCAGGTGAAGCAGAGGAAAGCAGCTGGTGTGGTAGCCTGGAAAAGTCACCAGGATTGCAGGAGGTAACTAAAATTAATATAGTTATAAGGAATATAAGTAAATATTTGAAGAATCGAGTAACGTATGAGAATGCAAGGCCCAGGAATTCACAAGAATCCTGGGGAGCACTTTACTCCTTCACAGGCCATGGAATTGAGGGACCTGGATCTGAGGGGCCCGGAAGTCCCTAGAAATTGTTTTATATTATGGCTCTGGTATCAGGTCCATTGAAGGGAGTGTCAAGACATAAGACTCAAAAGAAGCAGGCACCAAGTCACAAGAGTCTTGTACATTATTCTAAGGAATTTGGACTTCATCCAACACAACAGAGTTAAATAAAACTTTCCCTCTCCAGGGAGTATGAGTTGGTACATAAGTGACCATAATGCAAAAAAAACCAAAGATGTGTTTCATGAGAGATATAGGGACCACAGAGCAGGGAGTGATTGCTTCCACTTGGAGGAAGAGATGGAGGTCTTGAAGAGACTTTCATGCAGGAAAGAGAATTTGAATTAAGCCTTAAAGACTGAGTAAGATTTTGACAAGGAAAATAATAGGAACAGTGTTTCAGGCTGAGGAAACAGCATGAACAAAGACTTCATTTGGAAATGAAATGAGTTGTTTGTGAAGTAGTTCAGTTTGGGGTCACTGGGAGTAGTGGGAGGGAACACTGAACACTGCCAGGAACAGATACATGTGCACAAGACATTTGGGAGCAGACAAATCCTTGAAAACTATTCCTTTTCCCCCCAGTTTTACATCTGGAATTGTTTAGCTGATGTAGCTAGACATCAGCAATGAACTAGATACCAAGTGTTGGAATGGTTTGTTATGTGTGTACTTATTATATGGCTGAGTCATACTACTCTAGGCTTAGAATATCAACAACATAAACATAAAACATCCCTCCCTCAACTCTTTATTTTGAAAATATTCAAATCCACAGAAAAGTTCAAAGAATGGTACAATGAATATAAATTTCCCAGAAGCATTTGAAAATAAGTTTTAGATATTATGATGCTTTACCCCGAAATATTCTGTATGCATCTCCTTGGGAATAAGGACATTTTCCTATGTAGCTATATAGTATTATGATACTATATAGTATTATGTATATATAGTATTATAATACCTAAGATTAACAGTAATACCATACAATCTAATATAAAGTCAATATTCAAGTTTGTTTTTTATCCAGGACCCAGTCAGAGTTCATGCATTGCATTTGGTTGTGTTATGAGAGGTTCGGGGATTTGATCGGAGATGTAAAAGACACTTTCCACTCCAAACAAATGGACTGAAGGTATATTTTATTATATAGAGGACAGTAAAGGCGATAGTCCGCAAACAGATCCGAATAGGTCAAATAATAAGAGGGAAAAAACACCAGCTCGACTGGAAAGGGAAAACATCCACATCGGCTGAGATAGCAGCAGATCCGAATAGGTCATATAATAAGAGGGAAAAACATCAGATGGATCGGAAAGGGAAACACCAGATCGACTGAAGGGAAATGACACAAATCAACCAGAAAGATAAACACCAGGTTGACCGAAAAGAGAACACATCAGATCAATTACTTCATATCAAAACAATTACTTCACATCAAATCAATTACTCACAATATCCACTCCCCACTGCCGGGAGAGTCCTGTCAATCAACACGGCTGGGCAATGATCACACGTCCTGGGCAAGGTGTCCCTTCCACAGGTGGAGCTCTCACCGGGTCTCAGTCTCCAGCAGTTTATATAAGTAGTTACAGAGTTTGCAGAGCAAGCATCTAGTGTTCCCATGCACAAAATGGTTATCAGTGGCATACGTGCACTGAGCCCCTTGGCTAACGTCCCAGCCCAGTAGTTGTGTACGTGCATTGTTCTCTTTGGTTATCGTCTTAGCCCGGCACAGATGGCCAGTCCATCCCGTGCTACGACGCTCCAAGAGCCTTGAAATGTTACAACTTGCAACTCTCTCCGTGGGAGAAGGGCCAGTTCCCACTACGCAGAAAGCAGCTTTTATATTTCTTTTTGTGCTGGTGGCTGTAAGTCAATGGAGCGGCCAAACATGGCTGTACTCATGTCAAGACAGGTTGTCATGTCTCTTTAGCCTTTTTTTTCTTTAAATGTTGTCTTTCAAGACACTGACTTTTAAAGATCCCAGGCCACCCATTACATAGAATGTCCCACATTCTGGATTTGTCTGATTGCTCCTTATGATTAGATCTAGATAAACATTTTTTCAGGAATACTACCTAGGTGCTGTTGCATCCCATTAGGAGGCACATATGTCAGGTTGTCCCACTACTGGTGATGCTACTGAGTCACTTGATTCAGGTGGGGACTACCAGATCTCTTCATTAGAGGTATAGTTTTCCTTTTTATTTATTAAATAATCTGGGATGTGATTCTTTGAGACTACATGAATACTCTGTTTCCCAACAATCTTTAAGTCAGTGGTTTTAGCATTAATTGGTTAACCTTGCCTAAATCAGTTATTTCATTGGGAGTTGCAAAATGCTGATTTTTCTAATTCTATCCTTCCTTTTACATTTATTAGCTGATATTCATTTAAATGTTTTTTCTATCACCCTTTCCTTTTAAATCTGCTGAGTATTTTTGGAGGTGCTTTGAATAAAATAAGATTATTTTAGACATAACAATTAACTATCCCAATTAATTTTTTGTGTTACCTATTAACAATCTTTTAATTTTCGCAAATTCCTTTTGGGTACATTTTCAAAATGGAGTTACTGTTTTGATTGGTATGATTATGTTATTTGTTGGCATAAGATGCCACACTGAGGAAAACAAAAACACCAATATTTTGCCCCATTATAAGACTGAATATTTGGTCATAATTTAATAACAAACAAACCATGTTTTATATATGAAATTTAAGTGGATGAAACCTTGTTAAACAGAGCTTAACATTCTGAAAGTAAGATTTATTCTTTAAAACTTGCACATGACTTTTCTTCTGAGACACTGTACTTTCAGAAAAAGTCTGGAAAGATGGTCTAGACATTATGGAATATTAACATTAGAATAAAACATAATGTAATTTATCTGACAGCCACATTGTTACAAATCATCCTTGTTTATAGTATGTTTCAGTTTGGAAACTGTCAACACTTTAATACAGGCATACCAGAACAGTAAATAAGCATAAATAAACCTTGTAATCTGTCCTGCGTATGTTTAAACAAACAGTCTCTTGAAAAAAACTATATAAAATTACATAAGCTTGCATAGTTTGTCCAATTTTTAATTCATTTTTCTTGAATAGTCTGTATAAGCAGTAACTGGTGGGCTTTCAAGATTAAAATTGTAAAATCTCTCTTCCATAGTTGTAAGATAGGTCATTGTAAAGGTATGGATAAAATATGAAAATGTGACAAATGATTAACAACTACATTATTATAAGGAGTTCATACAAATTGGCAGGAGTATTGAGACCCCAATATATAAATGAGTAAAGAATCTGAAGAGAAAATTCACATAAGAAGAAATACAATTGCAATGATAAGCAAATATAGAGGAAAATTATTAATATTACTAGAATTTTTTAATGCAAATTCAAATAATGAAGTTTTAATTCCTATCTATTTTGTTGAAATTAAAACAGCCAACATTGGTGAATGAGTGTAAGGCTGCCATACTTATTTGATTGCTGATGACAATAAAAATTGCTACAATCTATTGGGAAAGCAAGTGGCCAAAACAAAAACAAAATGTCCTGTTCAAAAGAAGGTAAAAACTGAGGGAGAAAAAGATTTATAAAAAGTTTAGGGCAGAAACTCTATAGACCAGGAGACACTGGAATGATATATTCAAAATACTGAAAGATTAAAAACTGTCAACCAAGAATACTCTATCCAGCAAAGTTATCTTTCAAATATGAAGGAGAAATAAAGCCTTTCCCAGATAAACAAAAGCTGAAGGAGTTCATCACCACTAGACCCACGTTACAAGAAATTTTGTAAAGAGCTCTCTTACCTGAAACAAAAAGGCAAAGGTATACAAAGCTTTTAGTAAGATGATAGACAGATAGATAGAATGAGAAAATTGCAACTCTATACCAGACTAGATTAGTAAACACCTAATTATAACATAAAGGCTAAAGGGAAAGAAAGCATTAAAAATTACTGTAACCACTTCAATTTGGTAACAAACTCACAATACAGAAAGGGATAATTTGTGACAATAAAAACATAGAAGGGGAAGAGGAAAAGGATGGAACCTGCATGGCAAATGAAGATGCTATCAGCAGAAAAAGCACTATCTCATCTATGAGATCTTTATACAAATCTCCTGGTAACCACAAAAAAAAAAAATTCAGAGCAAAATCATGAAACATAAAAAAAAGAGGAAACTAAGAAACACATCACAGCAAACCACCAAACTGAAATGGCAAACAGACACACAAGGAAAATGAAACAATGGAAATATAGAACAACCAGAAAACAAGAGATAAAATGGTAGTATTAAGCCCTCATATATCAGTAATCACTCTAAATGTAAATGAATTGAATCTCCAATCAAAAGACACAGAGTGGCTGGATGGATTAAAAAACAAGATCCAACAATATGCTGCCTCCAGGGAACACATGTCAGCTCTAAAGACAAAGATAGGCTCAGAGTGAAGGAATGGAAGATGATACTCAAAGCAAATGGCAACCAAAAGAAAGCAAGTGTTGCGATATTTATATCAGACAAAGCAGACTTCAAAATAAAAAAGACAATGAGAGACAAAGAGGGGCAGTATATAATGATAAAAGGGACATTCCACCAAGAGCACTTAACACTTATGAATATATATGCACCTAACACAAGAGCACCAAAGTTTATAAAGCAACTATTAACAGACCTAAATGAAGAAATTGACAGAAACACAATAATAGTAGGGGACTTCAACACTCCACTTAACATCAATGGACAGATCAGACAGAAAGTCAACAAGGAAACAGTGGCCTTAAATGAAACAATAGACCAGATGGGCTTAATAGATATATGTAGAACATTCCATCCAAAAGAAGCAGCATGCACATTCTTCTCAAGTGCACGTGGAATGTTCTCAACAACAGACCATATGTTGGGAAACAAAACAAGTCTCAGTAAATTTAAGAAGATTGAAATCATATCAAGCATCTTTTCTGACCACAGTGGTATGAAACTAGAAATCAACTACAAGAAAAAAGCTGGAAAAGTCACAAATATATGGAGAATAAACAACATGCTACTGAACATCTATTGGATCAATGAAGAAATCAAAGGAGAAATCAAAAAACACCTGGAGACAAATGAAAATGAAAACACAACATACCAAAATCTATGGGATGCAGCAAAAGTGGTACTAAGAGGGAAGTTATGGCAATACAGGCCTACCTCAAGAAACAAGAAAAAATCTTAAATAAACAATCTAATACTACACCTAACAGAATTAGAAAAAGAACCAATGAACCCCAAAGTCAGTAGAAGGAAGGAAATAATAAAAATCAGAGCAGAAATAAATGAAATAGAGACTAAAAAGACAGATCAATACAAAAGATCAATGAAACTAAGAGCTGGTTCTATGAAAAGATAAACAAAATTGACAAACCCTTAGCTAGACTCACTAAGAAAAAAAAAGAGAAGGCTCAAATAAGTAAAATCCAAAATGAAAGAGGAGAAATTACAATGGACACCACAGAAATACAAAGGATACTAAGAGACTACTATGAAAATCTATATGCCAACAAATTGGATAACCTAGAAGAAATGGATAAATCCTTAGAATCATACAATCCCCCAAAACTGAATCAAGAAGAAATAGAGAACCTGAATAGACCATTCACTAGTAAAGAGATTGAAACAATAATCAAAAACCTTCCAAAAACAAAAGTCCAGGACCGGATGGCTTCCCTGGTGAATTCTACCAAACATTCAAAGAAGATTTAATCTATCCTTCTCAAACTCTTCCAAAAAAACTGAAAAGGACAGGATGCTTCCTAATTCATTTTACAAGGCCAACATTACCCTGATACCAAAACCAAACAAGGACAACACAAAAAAGGAAAATTACAGGCAAATATCACTGATGAACATAGATGCAAAAATCCTCAACAAATATTAGCAAATCAAATACAACAATACATTAAAAGGATCATACACCTACACATATAGGGATGGAGGGATGGTTCAAAATCTGCAAATCAATCAGTGTCATACACCACATTAACAAAATGAAGAATAAAAATCACATGATCATCTCAATAGATGCAGAGAAAGCATTTGACAAGATTCAATACCCTTTTATGATAAAAACTCTCAATAAAATGGGTACAGAAGGAAAGTACTTCAAAATAATAAGGCCATATATGAGAAACCCCTAGCTAACATCATACTCAACAATGAAAAACTGAAAGCTATCCCTCTAGGAACAGGAACAAGACAAGAAATGTCCATTCTCACCACTCTTATTCAACATAGTATTGGAAGTCTTAGCCAGAGCAATTAGGCAAGAAAAAGAAATAAAAGACATCCAAATTGAAAAGGAAGAAGTAAAACTGTCACTATTTGTGGATCACATGATTTTATATGTAGAAAACCCTAAAGAATCCACCAAAAAACTATTCAGAAATAATTAACGAATACAGTAAAGTTACAGGGTACAAAATCAACAGACAAAAATTAGTTACATTTCTATACACTAACAATGAAATAGCAGAAAGAAAAATCAAGAATACAATCCCATTTATAATTGCAACAAAAAGAATAAAATATCTAGGAATTAACCAAAGAGGTGAAATATCTGTATACTGAAAACTATGACATTGTTGAAAGAAACTGAAGAAGACATAAAGAAATGGAAAGATATTCTGTGCTTATGGATTGGAAGAATTAACATAGTTAAAATGTCCATATTACCTAAAGCAATCTACAGATTCAGTGCAATCCCAATCAGAATTCCAATGACATTTTTCACAAAAATAGAACACAGAATCCTAAAATTATATGGAATAACAAAAGACCCTGAATAGCCAAAGTAATACTGAGAAAAAAGAACAAAGCTGGAGGTATCACAATCCCGGATTTCAAAATATACTACAAAGCTACAAAGCTATAGTAATCAAAATACCATCGTACTGGCAGAAAAACAGACACACAGATCAATGGAACAGAATTGAGAGCCCAGAAATAAACCCACACATCTATGGACAGCTAATTTTTGACAAAGGAGCCAAGAACATATAATGGAGAAAGAAAAGTCTCTTCAATAAATGGTGTTGGGAAAACCAGACAGCTGTGTGCAAAAGAATGAAAGTAGACCATTATCTTACACCACACACAAAAATTAACTCACAATGGATTAAAGACTTAAATGTAAGATCTGAAACCATAAAAATTCTAGAAGAAAACATAGGTAGTATGCTCTTCAACATCCATCTTAGCAGTATCTTTTTGAATATGTCTGCTCAGGCAAGGGAAACAAAAGAAAAATTTTAACAAATGGGACTACATCAAACCAAAAAGCTTCTGCACAGCAAAGGAAATCATCAACAAAACAAAAATATAGCCTACCAATTGGGAGAAGATATTTGCAAATCATACATCTGATAAGGGGTTAATCTCCAAAATATATAAAGAACTCATACAATTCAACAACAAAAAAACAAACAACCTAATTAAAAAATGGGCAAAGGATCTGAACAGACATTTTACCAAAGAAGACATACAGATGGCAAACAGGCACAAGAAAAGATATTCAACATCACTAATTATTAGGGAAATGCAAATCAAAACTACAATGAGATATTACCTCATGCCCATCAGAATGGCTATTATTAAAAAGACAAGAAATAACAAGTGTTGGAGAGGATGTGGAGAAAAGGGAACCCTCATACACTGCTGGTGAGAAGGTAAACTGCTGCAGCCACTATGGAAAACAGTACGGAAATTCCTTGAAAAATTAAGACTAGAACTACCATATGATCCAGCTATTCCACTTCTGGATGTGTATCCAAAGAACAGGAAAACACTAAGTCAAAAGGATATTTGCACCCCTCTGTTCATCGCAGCATTATTCACAATAGCCAAGAATTGGAAACAACCTAAGTGGCCATAAATGGATGAATGGATAAAGAAGATGTGGTATATATATACAATGGAATACTACTCAGCTATAAAAAAGATGAAATCTTGCCTTTTGTGACAACATAGATGGACCCTGAAGGTATTATGCTAAGCACAATAAGTCAGACAGAGAAAGACAATTACTGTATGATTTTATTCATATGTGGAAGATAAATAAACAAACACATAGATATGGAGAACAGATTGGTGGTTACCCAAGGGGAAGAGGTTGGGGGGAGGGCAAAAGAGGCAAAGGGGCACATGTGTGGTGAAAACGATGCAGTCTATACAGAAGTTGAAATATAATGATGTACACCTGAAATTTGTATAATGTTATAAACCAATGTTACCTCAATAAAAAAATAATAATTTTTAAAAATTATATCACCAAAATAAATTGAGAAATGCAGAAAAAACAAAAAGTTTAGGGCAGTCTGCTTGTCTTATTCCTGTTTTTACAATCAAACCTAGATTTGCTGCCTTAAATGTAGTAGAAACTAGATAAATATGTATAAAAGAAAGAAGAAAAGAATGAATAAATGAATGCAATTTCTCAATGTTTGTGAAAAATAATTTAGAATAACTGGAGAAAAATCAATACATGAATCCCTATTAAGTCTTTTTGTATATCAACAAGGAATTATATAAAATATTAACACCATGCTTTAATTCCTTTACACAGACCCACAACAGTTCTGGCCAGTTTCCTGTCTGTTCCAAACTATAATAGCACAAAAGCACAAATATTCAAGCAAAATCTTAAGCTATGAATGTTAACATGCACAAGTATATAGATAGATGAACAATTTTGTTTTACAAAAATTGATAGATACTTCTCTATCGTCATAATACTCGGTTCATCTGTGAAGTCTGAGCTTTCTGACAGTCGTCTTCTTTTTCAAACACCACCTCCCTCGGTTCCCATGACACACTCTGAACTCTTCCTCACCTACTTCTCTGGATGTTCATTTTCAGTGTCTTTTGTGGATTCATCTTCCAAATTCCCCCAATAAGTACTGGTGTTTCCTGGAGCTTTGAACTTGACCTTTTTCTCCTTCTGTCTCTCATCCATGGTTTCAACCACTTCAACCATCTCTAGATCTAGTCCAGATCTCTCTCCTGACCTCCAGATCTTGTTTACTGATTGATAATTAGACACCTGAATGTGCCATAAGCACCTCAAACTCAGCACTGTTACTTTCAGAGGACTAGTATTCAAATTGGAAACCACAAAGTTTCAATGGGTTCTTCCTACTCGCTCTTTCTGCGAGCTTCAGTGAGGAATCTGGTTAAAGGTGAACGGCTCATGATGGATTTTTCTTTGATTTATGTACATTGCTCCTTCCTGTGCATTTTACAACTTCTATGACCCTTTATACAATTTAAGATATTTGATATTTGAATATAGGCTATTAGAAAACATATTCTATGAAATAAGATGGAATGGGGTACCCAAGAGTCTAGGATGACTGGGAACTCTGACGTAATTATTGAGGATTTAGATCATGGAAAATCTAAAAAGAACAAAAGGTCCCTGACAGTCAGCAAACATAAAAAGCCTTCTTTCTTGCTGCTTTTTTTTTTTGCTGAGGAAGACTGGCCCTGAGCTAACATCTGTGACCATCTTCCTCCACTTTATGTGGGACGCCGCCACAGCATGGACTAACACGCGGTGCATCGGTGCGCGCCCGGGATCCAAACCTGGGCCACCAGCAGTGGAGCACGCGCACTTAACTGCTATGCCACGGGGCCGGCCCCCTCTTGCTGCTTTTTTTGAAGATAAAATGGGGTGTAAGTTGTTGCAATAGAAGGGATAGAATTGTTGGGCAGGGGTGGTTGAAAATCCTTGCATAAATTTTCTGCTTTCAATAATGCTTGAATTGGAATGTACCTAATTTCTGTGATTTTTTGCCAGACATACTGAGGAACAAAACAAAACAAAAATGAAAATTCCAAAAGTCAAATAGGTGTCTGTCTTCTTTTTGTCACCCAGGACCAAAGGGGCCCATAGTGTAGAGAGATGTCTGCTGGTACTAGAATTAAATGTATCTAAAACGGAATCAGCATCTTGTCTCCAAGTCCTAATCCCTCTCTTAGGTTCTTTTCCTGGTTAATGGTACCACCATGTCCACAATTTACCAAATACAAACTTGGGCATTATCTATGTCTTCTCCTCTCCCCATATCCAGCTGATCAATCACCAAGCCCTACCTATATATCTCCTAAATATCTCTCGTACGTGTCCCTCTGCCACCACTATCAAAGCTTCATTATTTTTAGTTGTCATTGCAATAGCTCACCCTTTCTTAAACAGGTCTTTCTTACTGTTATGTTTCTGTACACAAATCTGTATGAAGCCTTCTACTCAGAGTTCTTCAGTGGCTCCCATTGCATATAGCATATAGTCTGAATTGCTTTGCGGGGCACTCAAGGCCATTCACATTCTGCCCTCCACCTCTTTCTCCAGCCTTATCTCCTGCCATATCCCCTATCTTCTCAGACCATGCTCTGACAATACAAAGTCACCTCTGGATCCCCCAACACATAACGCTCTCTCATCTCTCCATGTCTTCCCACTGGCTTCTTCCCTCACTGAGAATGTCCGTCTCTCCTGTACCTCACAAACACTAACTGAAGCTTTCAGCTGCACCTCAGAACTGAAAAGCCTCACCTGACTCCTCCATAGAGACATTAGCACTCACTTTCCAATGCATCCATGCTGCCAAGATGCAGTGCACATGTCTCCATCACAGAAAATGCACCTCATTATGTCATAATTTGAATAAATCATTGCTAAGATGTATGGAGTGCTTACCATGTGCCAAGCACTGTGTTAAGCAGTTCACATTCATTATCTTATTTAATCCTCACTGTTTTAAAGAAAGGGAAATGAAGGCACAGAGAGGTTAAGTAACTTGCCCAAGGTCTCATAGTGTGGTGGCACTAGCCGGGATGCGAACCCACACTCCGTATTCATGCCTCTAGTAACTTTTTAGCTATGTAGTATTGTTACTCTTGTTGTGTTTTGCCACTAGACTGTACCTTGAGACCAGGACTATGTCTGTAAATTTAGCACTCCCACAACCTAGCATAGTGTTTGACACATAGTTGACAATGAATCAATATTCGTTAATGAATGAGTAGTCTATTTATAAAATTTATCTGTTCTCATGGACCCAGTTCTCTCTTATCTTGCTGGCACACTCTCAGAATTCTTGGATGGAATCTATTTTTCTTTGTGTAAATCAGTGTTTACATTTTGTATGTTTCTTTCTGAAAGATTTGCTCTGTTTGGTGCTGCCTACCACATTCTTTTAGGAATAAAGAACAAAACTTATACTTGGAAATATGTTTTATCTCAATTAAGACATCCTTTTTCTAAAATCACTGATAATCTATCTTGTACAATGTCCTTGAAAATGTATCTTAACCTCACAAGTCATCTTCCCTTTTATACTTTGGTTAGCAATTACAATTTTATAAAAATAATTTATCTTTTATTCTCAATTATTTTTATTTCTACTTAATTGTTAGTATGAATTTTGGAATCATTTCTTTTTAAAATGTGTCAACCTCTCTGACCTAATTTACTGAGCTACAAATCTAAGGAAAGCAGGCTTCGGTCAACACACAGAAATAGATCCTCCATATTTTTACGGAGGGAAGGGAAAACAGCATCTCTGTTACCTGGAAATAAAGCAACTTGCCTTGAGACTGCTTGCCTCCTACCTGGTGGAGGTTGAGAGGAGGGTTATGCTATCAAAGATTCTCCTTGAGGGAAGTGACAAGCTCAAGTTGGTCACTTCTTTTTGCACTGTTTTTAGTAGGCATTTTGCTGGAAACAGGAGATAATTGACCATAATCCCTGTGAGGAAAACCACTATCACTAGTGATGGGATCAGCAGATTCATATAAGGCCACTGGCTGGGGAGAAGGGCCTGGAAAGGACTAAGAAGAGGTCCAGCTCTATATGAGAAACTACAGTAGGGTGGACTTTTTATTATGTGCTTTTTGAAAACCTAAGGCAAATCCATTTGTCTCTGAGTTACCCTGCTTCCTTTTAACTCCCATTCTTTGTGTTTCTTGAATCCCAAGTGGTTTCCTGCTTTAGAGGTTTTGCTTCACTGAACTTCAGGCTTTATTCATGTGTGTGTTCCATGCAGATGGGTGGTCTCTTGAAAGTGTATCATCAGATTAAGACATGCAGCTGTAAACACTCCCACTCTGGCTCAGAGAATAGCTGAGAAAATGTTGGATTCAAAGAAGGCTTAAGTGTTTGGTTGAGGGGAAGGAAATGGTAGCAGATCCATTCATTCACTCACTCACTGACTCAGTGATCAGATATTTTAGGTGCCTTTTATGTACTAGGCATTATGCTGGGCATCCCAAAGATGGGATGATCCAGGCTTTGCCCTCAAGAAGCTTACATTGCTGTAGGGAGACAGGCATGGAACAAATATTAAAATATAAAGAAATGATTGCTTTAGTGGAGGCATTATAAAGTATAGTGGAAACACAAGACAGGGAGATCCTAAGACTGCCCAGGAATTCTAGGAGAGCTTCACAGAGCTGAAACTTGAGGGATAAGCAAGAATTTACTAGGTGGACAAGAGGAGAGGATATCTCAGACAGAGGGAATAACTTGCAAAGATGGGAAGGCAAGGAGAGCATGACATGTTTGAGGAGCTATAGCAGAGTAAGTTCTGTTTCTCTGATGCTGAAGATGAAAGGTGGGAGTCAGCTGGAAGTGAGGCTGTAGAGGTAGGCAGGGGCCACCTCAGGAAGAGCTGAGATCCACACTAGATTGTTTAGACTTTATCCTGTAAGCAGTGTGGGGCTCCTGAAGAAATCTGAGCAAGGGAGTGATAGGCTCAGATTTGCATGCTGGAAGATCACACTGCAGCAGAGTGGAGAACAGATTTGAGGACAGTAATACTTAAGGCCGGAGAGAAATAGTAAGGAGAAATAGTGCTGGAACTAAGACAGTGGCAGCAGCGATGGAAAGGAGACAGGGGGACATTTATAAGAGATATTTAGACCACACCAGTGATTGTTAAAGTTCTCACATTGTCTTCTTTCTATTTTAGTATATTATCTTGTCATGGATTTTTTTTTCTTTGGCTAGAAATATCAAATTAAATGAACTTATATATGATTAAAATTAACATGGAAACCACACGCCACTATTCAATTAGGATTTTTTTTTTGGCAGTTCAATTTGAAAATAATTTGTGTGCTACCAATAATTTAAGAGCCATTATTACTGTGAGGCCATCTAAATAGATAACACTCCTCTAGGGAACTATGCTGTAATGTGGCAGAGATAGATACAGTATGTTAAGAACTAAAGAACGCTTACTTATTTAGAAAAACACCTTGAGACATTAATGTCACCATGTAATTTATGTTTTCTTAAAGAAAGAATGGATCAATAAAATAAAATCCATTAATATTGCCTTGAAATAATCTAGATTGGGAAATGTGATTTTCTGATAATTATGGACAGCATGATCAATGTTTATTATAGAAAAAAATTGTGTCAAAAATATCTTAAAAGGCACTATTAGTTCATGCAAGATGCTTTAGCTATTGTTATGATCATCTGTGATTACTTGCTCAGCATCTACCTACCCAGGCACATGAAGAATGGGAGGAGGAGCATCCCAGGCAGAAGGTACAACGTGTGTAATGGTCCTGAGGTAGGAAAGAATTTGGCGTATTTGAGGAGCTAAATGAAGGCAGTGGTGCTAGAGGAAGGGGGATGAGAGGAGCAGGGGCGTGAGATGATATCAGAGGGGTAGGCAAGGGTCTGTTTAATTAATGGTAAATGTTCTTTCAAATGTTGGTCTTTCCCTGATTTTATTTCTCTGTTTTATTAGACACTGTTTTTCCCTCAACACCTCACTCATAACTATGCTCACCTGGTTCTCTTACAACCTTTTTCACCTTCTTTCTTTAGTCTCCTTCACGGAATCATCTTCTTCCCACTCCTTTAGTATTGGTGCTGTGTTGTGTTCTTCCTGGGTCCACCTTTTTCCTCGCTCCCAGACACTCTCTCTGAGGATCTTAGCCACATTCGCACCTCCATGCTAATGATTTCCATATCTGAATCTCCTTTCAGGATTTCTCTCCCTTTGGCCTGAATATCCCACAGACTCTAACTCAGTCTGATGAAACTGAAATCGCCTTTCCCTTAAAACCTGTTCCTTTCCTTACATTACCTATCTTTTTTGAGGTGGAACCTCCATCCAACCAAAGCCAGATTTTTGGAATCACTCTTATCCTCCCACCCCTAACCCAGGTCCTCATCTTCCACAACTAATCAATCACCAAGTTCTTTCAGTTTTAATTCCTAAATATACTTGAATATGTTCTTTCACGATAGCCTCTGACACAGTTCAAAAACTCCTCATCTCTTTCTTTACCAAAACACCTCCCACTGGTCTCCCTGCCTCCAGTCTTTCTCCTCTCCAATCTATCCCTCAGAGAACAACCCAAATAATCTATCTAAAAATGAGAGGCTGACTATGACTGTGACTCCCTTCCTAAGAACTACTTTATCATCCATTGGTTCAAGTTCAAGCTCCTTGACATAGCATGAAAATTCCCCCAGTGACATCTCCTTTTCATAGTATATTCTAGTAGTCCTAGGCCACATAAAGTTCGTTGAACAAGCATACATTTGCACGCTCCTGTGTTGGGCAGGCCGAGTTAGGAGATCCTTTCCTTTGCTTCCTTTATCACTATAACTGCCACACTATATTTAAATTACCCACACTTACCCTTCCCAATTGGGCTGCAGAGAACAGGTCATATTCACATTTGGTAACCCTAGAGCTCCACATTTGTTCCTTCATTCAATGAGTATTTATCAAGTGTCTACTACTCCCCAGGGTTCTGGGAAAACTGCAGTGAACAAAACAAAGTCTTCATGGCTCTCATATTCTAGTGAGGGGACTCTGGGACATTGCCTACATAACAGGCACACAAGATCTAGTATTCATAATGAAAAATTTTGAAAATCAGGCAAATGAAAGAGGATTCTTAAACCACTGTCTAAGCATACCATTGGGAACATTGCTCTGACTCATTTTTTCTTTAAACAACAAATATGGCAGTGAGTAATGCAACTTAAGCAACAGATTGAACTGCCCTAACTGTGGATCCTGTGGTCTCTAGTAAATGGTAATTCTCCCAACTGGGGGAAAACATTTTCCCTTATAGATGGAGATATAACCTCATATTCAAACAATCCTCTAGGGTAGGAAGGGAATGAATAACATCCTATTTAATTAGATGTTAGGAAAAAGCTGTAGAAGATTAAAGATTTTTAAAGATACCTTAAGATACCATCACATTCGTAAGCCAAATCCCTCACTTACAAACCGTGTCTTTTTTACATTAGAAGAGGAAAATTGACATATTTCCTCTTTTCCTAAAATGTGCTTATTAGATAACTTCTTAAATCACTTTTACTCAGGGATGATATAATGCATTAGTCACTATTCTCTACAAAAGGACTGAGGATGATAAAATTATTATAAGAAATGTATACAGTTTGAAATAAGTGTGTTCTCGTCACTTCCCCCATTTAAATTACCTCTCTCAATTAAACATCTTTCTAGATTTCTAAATATCTGTATTTTTGCCTTTCCTTTTGAATTTCTGTGATCTTCAGAACGCAATACCCCTTTACCCTCTGCAAACCGAAAAAAGCTCTTCTACCTCTGAGGAGTGAATTTCAATGATTTCCTTGCTTGTTTCCTGAGCTCTTCACATCTCTATAAAGCTGTCTGGCAGGTAACTCAGACTAAAACATGCCCATTTTCCCAACCTGCAGCAAACCTGCTCCTCCCACTATGGAAGGGACACAGCTCAGTAAACGGCACTGCCATTTATACAGATGCTCAAGCCAAAAATCTGGCATCATCTTTGATTCCCTCCCTCTCTTCCTAACCTCATACTCAGTCTGTTTCTATCTCCTGTTGATTCTTCCTCCTAAATGTCTCAAATCTGCTCTCTTTGCTTCAGCCCTACTACCATCTCCCTGGCTCTAGCCCTAGTGAAGACCCTCATAACTTTTCACCTGGATCGCTGCTTTATAATCGGTCACTAGTTCATCTGTTATTCCCATGTCTATCTAGCAAATGAAGTGATCTTTTTAAAATGTCAATCTGACCATGTTACTGTCTAATTGACAATACTGAATGTCCTTCCATTGTCAAAAGGGCAGAGAACAAATTCCTCAATGTGGCCTCTGGGCCCTTCACGACCTGGCCCCTGCCTACCTCTCAAACATCATCTCTCACTACTCTCCTCACAATCAAGCCATACTCAACTGTGCAGATTTCCTTGATGCCACCATACTTTTAAACCTCTGTATCTTTGTTCAGCCTGTTTCTTTGGCTCACCACATACCCCTTCTCCCTCTCTTAGAAAAGAAGGTCTTCCCTGACCCTCTGAGCCAAGCTAAGTTTCCCTTCTTCTAGTTTCCCATAGGAGGAAGGGCCATGTCTGTTTTGTTCATTCCAGCATCCCTACCACCGATCACAAGGTAGTCAGAATAAATATTTCTTAACTAAATTAGTGTGATTCTAAGTGAAAACTCATTATTGAAAAGAATTGAGGGTGAATACAATTATTAGAAAATATAAGAAACTTTTTTTTCGAAATGCACAACTGGTCACATTTGATCTCTGGTGAATATCTGTAACATTCCCAGGTTTAAGTCCTGAATGTTAAGTCTAGAGTCAAATTTGCACTTCACCAGACCTACAATCCTGGCTGGTGTTTAGCTGCCCAAGTTGCCATCTGGACTGACTCATTTTAATTTGACTGCGTGAGATTAGCTTCCACAGCTGTTGTAATACTGTTGTCAATCATTTGCCTTTTAAATTAGAGTTTAACTGATCTGGAACAAAGAAAACAACAACCTTTAGAAGATTTATTTTTCAATCTTTTAGCAGACAACAACTAGCATTCTTCTCCATAGATCTCCATTTACAGCTCTCTCAGATTGTGTATATTCTTTACAAGAAAATAAAAACAGTGAGTGGGACTTGAGGCTATATTCCTAAGTTTTAACTTGTCCACAATAGATAAAATTTTAATGTATGGTCTTTGAAAATAAAAACTGAGTTTTCCCCAAATGCTAAAAACTAGGATAAAGCATTTAAGCCTCACTCCATTCGTTCAACAAATGTTCACCAGACACTTCAGGCTTGTGATGAGTGCTGTGGTAGAATTATATTTTGATGTATTTTATAATGTGCTTTGAGCCTCTGCTTCTTGTTACCCTGTGACCCTTCAGACAACAGCTGGGCATTCTACTTGTATGTGTCAGAGAAGGGTTTTTACAAAAGAACACAGGAGGAAAAAAAAATCCTAGGCCTTTAAGCTTCAAATCCTAAACCCTGAAAGACTTGGGGCATAACATTTTTAAAAACCATGTAATCAGTTGGAATTTTTTTCTACCCCCAGATTAGATAAAGAATCTATGCAAAGAGAAAAGAAGAGGAGCAAAGAAAAGAAGAGGGGAGAGGATTAGAGGGGGAAGGAGAAGAGAAGGGAGAGAGGAGAGGAAGGGAGAGGAAAGGAGGGGAGGGGGAAATAGGAGGGGAAGGGAGAGCCAGAGGGAGGTAAAAGGAGATTCCAGGCAATCCCCCAGGCAAGGCCCTGTCCTAGACCTCCCTGGACTCTATTCAGCCACAGAGAAAGTTGGAACCTCCTGACAGATTTGGGAATCTAAGAGTAAATGGGAACCCATCCCACCTTTCCCTGGTATGGTTGTGAAAAGCAAAAAGGCATCAGAGTTTTCCTGTGCTCATCATTGTATCAGCTAAGATCTAATGAGGAAAACAGGAACAACTCTATAACTGAGAAAATTTAATTGTGACAGGGAGTTGGCTACATAGGTGGTAGAGAAACTGAGAAGCCAAGTGGGATAATGACACAATCCAGAGATTAGCAGGAGCAGGAAGCCACTACTACCCCTGCTGGAAGGACAATGGGAAGAGATGGTATTATTGGAGCCCAGGGGCCAAGGTCGCCCAAGGAAGCTGGAACCACAGCAGGCCTGAGTAGGGGGATAGATCACAAAGGAAATGCAGATGATGATGATGATGCAAAGAAAGGTGGAGGAAAACCCTGGCCTCTCCCTTCTTCTGACCCCCCAATTGCTCATAAACGCCTGACAAGCACCAAACCCAACTGGAATCTAGCTGACATGAGTCAGCCACTCTGTAGCAGAGTGAGAGAAGGGTGAGGCGTGAGTCCGAGGGCAACTACACCCAGATGTGAGGGCAGGAAAATGTCTGTAGGAGATGTGTAGGACTATGGATCTAAGACAGTCTCACAGAGTCCCCATGCCCCCGTATGACCTAGAGGGGGCCATACCAAGGCACAAATGACAAGGTAGCCTGAAGACTTAAAGGGACCTTGGAGCTGGGACAAGGAAGACACATTAGGGATCTACCTGGATAGGAAACCAAAATTCAAATAGGCCCTCAGATGTCTCAGTGGATTCCAGGCTGGACAGCAGACAACATTAAGACCAGAGTTGACTCTACCATAATGAGTTGACTCTACCATAATGAGTTGACTACATGTAACTGCCCCCAACCCCACTCTCATACCACACTTAGATGACAGTTCAAGGAAGAGAAGAGGAAACCATCTAGCAGAATGGAGGCTGAATCTAAATTCACTCTTAGATAAAGAAAGAAAGAAACTAGACTGATGAACAGACACAGTCCTTCATCTAAAAGAGCCCACTGAATGTTTGAGAAGGATGGACACATAATACAGATATTAGTAATGCAGTGAGAAACAGAGAGAAACAGGTCATATTAAAGGATGCGCTGGGGCTGGAGATGTACATACACAAGTTCCGGTACTTGCCTATAAGGTGAGGCTTCTCAGAGAAGGCCTCACAGAGAGGTGATATTTGACAAGCTTGAGGGATGATTAGGGATTTAGCAAGCAGATGGGGGAGAGATCCTTACCTCTGTTGTCTTCCTCTATCCCTCCTAACACACTGATTTTCAAGAGAAGCCAGGACATTCCTTATATAATACATTCCCTTAAAGTCTTTCAGAAACATGGCAAATCTCTCAGAGTTTATCTTCCTTTTCATTAGTAAATGGGGCAGTGCTGGAGTGATAGGATGGGTGTGACCTGAGTTTCAACTCTGATGAGCAGCATCAGCAGATTGCAGGAAAAGAGTTCCTTAAAATGTAAGGCCATTGATAAGGCCATTTTTAGACTTCAGTTTTGAAGTTCAGTTTGAACCAAAGACTGAGATCTCAAGGCACTCAAGGAATCTTATAGAATGTGCACTCCACAAGAAAAATGTACATAAGCCATCTAAAATATATTATCTCCACATTGACCAAACTCCTGTAATGAAACACATTTCAGATCTATCATATCAAGACCTTTCCTCAGAATACCGTATTTTGCCATTTTTTAAACAGAGAAACAAGACCATTGATTTACATATAACCGCATCTATCATTATTCCAGAAACAATATTCCTAAACTTGCCTTGTGTAATCTAATAATTTAAGAAATAAAAATAATTGTTCTCTCCTTTCTTTACAAATGGAAAATGATTATATTACAGGAAACAATAAAAGTCATTGAACGGTTTTAAACATTTTTTTTTTTTTACCTCATCAGAGATGTCTGTTCCGGAGAGATCTAGTGATACCAAGGAAAAGATGTTTACAATATATGCAATTCCTAGGTCAGTCAAATGTTCACAATTTCATAAACTCAAGTAGTTGCCAGAGGTAGGGAGTCAGGGGTAGGCAAAATGAGTGAAGGGAGTCAAAATGTACAAACCTCCAGTTATAAAATAAGTTCATGGGGATATAATGTATAGCATGGTGACTATAGTTAATAATACAGGCATACCTCACACATATATGTGGGTATATATGTGTGTATGTATGTAGATATATGTGTATGTATGTATATATAAATTTATATTATAATCCAGGAGTCATCAAAACTCAATAGAAAACGATTTTCAGATAATGGTCCACATTAATTGGTTAATGCAGTTAGTCCCAAACCTGGTTGTGTGTCAAAAGCATCCATGTTGTTTTCTAAAAAATACACAAGCTGGGGTTCTATCCTGAAACATTCAGATTCAAGAGCTCTGGGGTTGGGCTTGGGCAGATGTAGTTTTATTCAGCTCCTCAGGTGATTCTGACACCCTGCAAATTTTCCTTTTAAATCATATATATATTTTTAATTTACCTTTTTTTTACTGATTCCTAATTTAATTGCGTTGTAGTGAGAGAATATAATATAATACCAATAGTTTGAAAGTTGTGGGAACTTGCTTTAAAATTTTTCACACAGTCCATTTTTTAAAAGATTGATGTGTGGTTGAGAAAAATGTATATTCTTTGACTCTCAAACTTACTCTCTTATAGATGAATTTTTAAAATCTAATCTGATACTCTGATATTAAACCTTCTCTATCATTTCACCCTATGTTATACCCTCATATTTTTCATCTTTTTTTTAACTCTCCTGTCATTTCCTCAGTTATCTTCCAATTCTGTACTTCTCTCTTCAGTGAGTTCTAATCTGCTGATTAGAAATCCATTGAGTTCCTTCATTACAAAAACTATTGTATTTTTTATTCTAAAAATTAGTTTTTTTCAAATAAATCTAGTTATTTTTATCATATTTTGTTGCCTGCTCATATTTCTTTTATTTTTCTTTTTGAGGAAGAGTGGCCGTGAGCTAACACCTGTTGCCAATCTTCCTCTTTTTTTTTTTTTTTTCTCCGTAAAGCCCCCAGTGCATAGTTGTATATCCTAGTCATAGGTCCTTCTAGTTTGTCTATGTGGTGTGTGGGACACCACCTCAGCATGGCCTGATGAGCGGTGAGTAGGTCCGTGCCCAGGATCCAAACTGGGGAACCCCGGACTGCCAAAGCAGAATGTGCAAACGTAACCACTGTACCACCGGGCTGGCCCCACCTGCTCATATTTCTGATTCCGTTATTTATTTCTTCAAACATTTCATTATAGTTACTTAATATTCTAAATCTGATAATTCTGATATCTGAATTGTTCGAAGGTCAAATTTACTTTGCTGTTTCTGGTGACACTTTCTCATGGTGACTCATATCTTTGTACATTTGACAATCTTTAATGGTGAGCACCTATTTCTTTGATCTTAATCTATGGGAATCTGGGAAGCCTAAATAGAAGATGCTTTCCTCCAGAGAAGCTTTGAGCTAACTTCTTCCTACATCCTGGCTGCTACCTACCTGAGACCAATTTGTCCCCCTTGAAGAGGTCAAGACCATGCAGAAGTCTCAGGTTCTGCTTTCCTATCTTGAGTCTTGCTCAAATCTGATTCTCTCAATGGCAATGTTGAAATGAACATTTATGCTCAGAGCAGTTCTACCTTTTCTTTGCTTGCTATTCACTATTCATCTCAGAGAGTCCGTGCATTGAGAGGGTGGTGCAGAATTAGGATATTGGATGTTGGATATTTCTCTTACTCTTTGTGGGCTCAGCAATGTATTGAAAGTATGTTTCATCAGGATCTAAATTGTTTGTGACAAGGAATCCTTTGAAGTGTTTTGTCCATTATACTGCTGGAAGCAGAAAACCTCCATTTATTTTAAAATTAGTTAACCTGCAGAAGCCTGAGTGAAATGTAAGAATTAAATTTAATTTTATTTCACATATCAATACAGGTAGGATTAGCTGTTTTATACACACACACATATATATACATATGTACACACACATTGTGTGTGTATCTCTGTTCTCTATCCCTATGTAACAAATTAACCCAAACTTTGTGGCTTAAATGACAAATATTTATTATCTCCAAGTTCCTGGGTCTCAAGAATTTGGGAGTGGACTAGTTGAGTGGTTCTAGCCCAGAGTCTCTCATGAGCTTGCAATCAAGATGCCAGCTGGGACTTTAGTCATCTGAGGGTTTGACTGAGGCTGGAAGGTCTGCTTCTGAGCTCACTCATGTGGCTGCTGGCAGGAGGCCTCATTTCCCAATCCAGGTTTTTCCCATTTCAAATCTTGTGTTTCACCCCCCATCCACCCACCCAACCCATGGTGCCTCTCCATTTTAATAATAGAGAACATGGGTTAAGATTGTGTGTAGGAGTGACGTCAGCATCATGGCGGAGTGAGCTTTCCCGTGAATTCTTCCCCCACAAAATAAAACAAAAGTAACAGCCACAGACCAACAACGGAATCCCAGACAGTCAAAAGCTGGAGCGGAGGGATCCACACTGCCGCACATCTGAGAGCGGAACGTGCTGGGCCCCCGGAGGAAGTGGGGAGAGGTAAGGAGAAATCCGCTCCCTCCCCATCAGATCAGCGATCTGGTCCGCGCGGCTCCCAGAGAGGGGGGAGGGGCGGCCCTTGGCGGGAAACTGTAGCTCTTCGGGCGCTCTCAGCCAGTGGGAAACTCCCGCACAGAGGGCTCAGAGGAGCCACAGGGCTACCATCAACATCTGAGCAACCCAGAGAGCGGATAAAGAGAGGCAAACGAGAAGCCTCCCACGTCAGGGACCCAGAGGGTAAAAGAGAGAGCTCCCCCCTCCCCGCAACCCGGAGTCTGCAGCTCGACCAGATCTAGCGGTCCGAGGCAGACCTGAATAAACTGGACTGGACCCGTGGATCGCAGTGGGGAAAAGAAACAAAACAAAACAAAACAAAACTGCGGATCGCAGCAGAAAAACTGGGGCAGAGCGCAGGGGGCTTAGACTACACAGCCCTTTACCACCACACAGTGGCGGCAGGTGGAAATTGCAACCAGAGACTTCCAGGATGAGGAAAATCAAAACCAACACAGGAACCACAATGCAAAAATATATGAAATCACCAGACCAGAGACAAAATGACAAGCACCCAGAAATCAACCCCGAAGACACAGAAATCCATAAACTAAATGACAGAGATTTCAAAATAGCTATCATAAAAACACTCAACGAAATACGAGACAACACAGACAAACAATTCAATGAGATTAGGAGTTTCTTCACAAAAGAGATTGAAATCATAAAGAAAAACCTATCAGGGCTGATGGAGATGAAGAACACAATGGAGGAGATAAAGGAGAATCTGGAATCTTTAAAGAACAGAGCTGACAATATGGAGGAAAGAATTAGTACTTTAGAGGATAGGAATACAGATATACTCCAGATGGAAGAAGAGAGAGAACTAAGACTAAAAAGAAATGAAGAAAGACTCCGAGAAATATCGGACTCTATTAGAAAATGTAACATAAGAATTATAGGTATTCCTGAGGGAGAGGAGAGGGAAAGAGGAACAGAGAGCCTATTCAAGGAAATAATAGCTGAAAATTTCCCAAATCTGGGGAAGGAGCAGGAAATACCAGTAAGCGAAGCCAACAGGACTCCTATATATATTAACAGACAAAGGCCTTCACCACGACACCTAGTGGTAAGGCTAGCCAGGGTCAACGACAAAGAAACAATATTAAGGGCAGCTAGACAAAAACAAAAAATAACGTACAAAGGAACTCCCATCAGGCTCTCAGCGGATTTCTCAACAGAAACTTTTCAGGCTAGAAGAGACTGGAATGATATATTCAAAATACTAAAAGACAAAAACTTTCAGCCAAGAATAATCTATCCAGCAAAAATATCCTTCAAATATGATGGAGAAATAGTAACTCTCCCAGATAAACAAAAGCTAAGGGAGTTCATGGCTACGAGACCGCCACTACAAGAAATACTCAAGAAGGCCCTCAGGCCTGAAAACAAGAAGAGAAAGGGAACACAAAGCTTGGAGTAAGGAGAAAAGTAGGTAGACAAAATCAGAGAAATAGTAGATCTTTACCGGAATAGGTTAGCAACCACTTAAATACTAAACTCAAAGATCAAAGGAAGAAATTCACCAAAAAATAAATTTAACCTCATCACTGTAAACACACAGCCACAACACAAGATAGAATAAGGTGTAACAAGAGCAACTTAGAAGGGGAAGAGGAAAGTGACTGAATTGACTTAGTATAAGGAAATAGGAGGCTATCAGATAATGGACTATCTCATACAGAAGATTTTTCGCCCAAACCTCAAGGTAACCACTAAACAAATAATCAAATTAAAACCACATATGATAAACAAAGAGAAAACTAGAAGAATCATAAGACAGAACAACCAAACTGAATTGGCAGTCCAAAACAAATGGGACAAGAAACAAAGGAAATGCAAAAGAACCAGAAAATAAGTGACAAAACAGCAACATTCAACCCTCATATTTCAATAATTACCCTAAATGTAAATGGATTGAACTCTCCAATCAAAAGATACAGAGTGGCAGGATGGATTAAAAAGCAAGACCCAACAATATGCTGCCTTCAGGAAACACATCTTAGCACTAAAGACAAGCACAGGCTCAGAGTGAAAGGATGGAAAACAATACTCCAAGCTAATGTCAAACAAAAGAAAGCAGGTGTTGCCATACTCATATCAGACAAAGTAGACTTCAAGATAAAACAGGTTAAGAAAGACAAAGAAGGGAAATATATAATGATAAAAGGGACACTCCATCAAGAAGACATATCACTTATAAATATATATGCACCCAACATAGGAGCACCAATGTACATAAAACAACTATTAACAAACCTAAAAGGAGAAATCAACAACAACACAATAATAGTAGGGGATCTTAACACCCCACTTACAGCAATGGATAGATCATCCAGACAAAAAGTTAATAAAGAAATATTAGACTTAAATGAAAAACTGGACGAGATGGACCTAGTAGACATATACAGAGCACTCCACCCAAAAACAGCTGACTACACATTCTTCTCAAGCGCGCATGGAACATTCTCTAGGATAGACCATATGTTGGGAAACAAAGCAAGCCTCAATAAATTTAAGAAGATTGAAATCATAACAAGCATCTTTTCAGACCATAAGGCTATGAAACTGGAAATGAACCATGAAAAAAAAACTGGGAAAGTGACAAAAATGTGGAGATTAAACAACATGCTACTGAACAACCAATGGATCATTGATGAAATTAAAGGAGAAATCAAAAACTATCTGGAAACAAACGAAAATGATAACATGCCATATCAAACCATATGGGACGCAGCAAAAGCGGTCCTGAGAGGGAAACTCATAGTGATACAAGCCCACCTTAACAAACAAGAAAAAGCCCTAATAGGCAACCTTAAATTACACCCAACAGAACTAGAAAAAGAAGAACAAACAAAGCCCAAAGCCAGCAGAAGGAGAGAAATAATAAAAATCAGAGCAGAAATAAATGATATTGAGACCAAAAAAACAGTAGAAAGGATTAATGAAACAAAGAGTTGGTTCTTCGAGAAGATAAACAAAATAGACAAACCCTTAGCCAGGCTAACTAAGAAAAAAAGAGAAAAGGCTCAAGTAAATAAAATTAGAAATGAAAGAGGAGAAATTACAATGGATACCATGGAAATACAGAGGATTATAAGAGAATACTATGAGAAATTATATGCCAACAAATTGGACAATCTAGAAGAAATGGATAAATTCTTAGACTTATACAACCTCCCAAAATTGAACCAAGAAGAAATGGAGAATCTGAATAGACCAATCACAAGTAAAGAGATTGAAATAGTAATCAAAAACCTCCCAAAAAATAAAAGTCCAGGACCAGATGGCTTCTCCAGTGAATTTTACCAAACATTCAAAGAAGATTTAATACCCATCCTCCTCAAACTATTCCAAAAAATAGAGGAAGATGGAACACTTCCTGAATCATTCTATGAGGCCAACATCACCCTGATACTGAAACCAGACAAAGACAATACAAAGAAAGAAAATTACAGGCCAATATCGCTGATGAACATTGATGCAAAAATCCTCAACAAAATATTGGCAAACCGAATACAACAATATATTAAAAAGATCATACACCATGATCAAGTGGGATTTATACCAGAGACACAGGGATGGTTCAACATCCGCAAATCAATCAACGTGATACATCACATCAACAAAACAAAGAATAAAAACCACATGATCGTCTCAATAGACGCAGAGAAGGCATTTGACAAGATACAACATCCATTTATGATAAAAACTCTCAATAAAATGGGAATAGAAGGAAAGTACCTCAACATAATAAAGGCCATATATGACAAACCCACAGCTAACATCATACTCAACGGGGAAAGACTGAAAGCCATTCCTCTGAGAACAGGAACGAGGCAGGGCTGCCCACTCTCACCACTCCTGTTCAACATAGTACTGGAGGTTTTGGCCAGAGCAATTAGGCAAGAAAAAGGAATAAAAGGAATCCAAATAGGTAACGAAGAAGTGAAACTCTCACTATTTGCAGATGACATGATTGTATATATAGAAAACCCTAAAGAATCTGTTGGAAAACTGTTAGAAACAATCAACAACTACAGCAAAGTTGCAGGGTACAAAATCAATCTACAAAAATCAGTTGCATTTCTATATGCTAATAATGAACTAACAGAAAGAGAGCTCAAAAAGATAATACCATTTACAATTGCATCAAAAAGAATAAAATACCTAGGAATAAATCTTACCAAGGAGGTGAAGGACCTATACAATGAGAACTACAAGACATTATTGAGGGAAATCTACGATGACATAAAGAAATGGAAAGATATCCCATGCACGTGGATTGGAAGAATAAACATAGTTAAAATGTCTATATTACCTAAAGCAATCTACAGATTCAATGCAATCCCAATCAGAATCCCAATGACATTCTTCACAGAAATAGAAAAAAGAATACTAAAATTTATATGGGGCAACAAAAGACCCCGAATAGCTAAAGAAATCCTAAAGAAAAAGAACAAAGCAGGAGGCATCACAATTCCTGACTTCAAAACATACTACAAAGCAACAGTAATCAAAACAGCATGGTACTGGTACAAAAACAGACACACAGATCAATGGAACAGAATTGAAAGCCCAGAAATAAAACCACACATATACGGACAGCTAATTTTCGACAAAGGTGCTAAGGACATGCAATGGAGAAAGGAAAGTCTCTTCAATAAATGGTGTTGGGAAAACTGGACATCCACATGCAAAAGAATGAAAGTGGACCATGTGCTATCGCCATTCACAAAAATTAACTCAAAATGGATCAAAGACCTGAAGGTGAGACCTGAAACTATAAAACTCATAGAAGAAAATATAGGCAACACACTATTTGACATTGGGTTTAAAGGAATCTTTTCGGATGACATGCCTACCCAGACTAGGGAAACTAAAGAAAAAATAAACAAGTGGGACTTTATCAGACTAAAGAGCTTTTATAAGACAAATGAAATCAGAATCAAGATGAACAAACAACCAACCAGCTGGGAGAGAATATTTGCAAAACATACATCTGACAAGGGGTTGATCTCCATAATATATAAAGAACTCACACAACTGAACAACAAAAAAACAAACAACCCGATCAAAAAATGGGCAGAGGAAATGAACAGACACTTCTCCAAGGAAGATATACAGATGGCCAATAGGCACATGAAAAGATGCTCAACATCACTAATCATCAGGGAAATGCAAATCAAAACAACACTAAGATACCACCTCACGCCCGTTAGAATGGCTATAATCACCAAGGCAAAAAACAACAAATGTTGGAGAGGATGTGGAGAAACAGGAACCCTCATACACAGCTGGTGGGAATGCAAATTGGTGCAGCCTCTATGGAAAACGGTATGGAGATTCCTCAAAGAATTAAAAATAGAGATGCCCTATGATCCAGCCATCCCACTACTGGGAATCTATCCAACGCACCTGAAATCAACAATCCAAAGAGGCTTATGCACCCCTATGTTCATTGCAGCATTATTCACCATAGCCAAGAAGTGGAAGCAACCTAAGTGTCCCTCGACTGACGATTGGATTAAGAAAATGTGGTATATATATACAATGGAATACTACTCAGCCATAAAAAAAGACAAAATCGTCCCATTTGCAACAACATGGATGGGCCTGGAGCGTATTATGTTAAGTGAAATAAGCCAGAAAGAGAAAGACAAACACTGTATGATCTCACTCATATGTGGAATATAAACCAACACATGGACAGAGAAAACTGGACTGTGGTTACCCGGGAAGGGGGGGTGGGGGGTGGGCACAAGGGGTGAAGGGAGTCATATATGGGGTGATGGACAAACAAAAATGTACAACCCAAAATTTCACAATGTTAGAAACCATTAAAATATCAATAAAAATCAAAAAAAAAAAAAAAAAGATTGTGTGTAGCTTATCTTACTACTCTGACTTATATTTTCCCAAATATTAGCCAACTTCATTGTGGATCAAATGCTATTTTGTTATCATCTGGCCCTAGAAGATTATAAGAAATCTACACAGGCAAGAGGCTGAGATATCCACTGGGGAAGATGTTTCAGCAAGAATTTGATCGTTGTCCACCTGAGAATACCAGGATAGACGCTCAATAGTAGCCCAGCTGAAGAAAGGGTTTCAGTAAGAACTCGCCATCTGTCCATCTGTGAGCAAATCCACACAGAGGAAACATCTAACCAGTACCCAAGGGGAAACACTTCAGTAAGATTAGTTCCTCATAAGCAAGTCAGAAAGTCTATTTGGAAAAAGACCTGTAACCGAACTAGCTGTGAGAATCCTCACTAGGAAAGGTAGCCCATAAGTGTTCCTGTGAATTCATTTAATCTCACAAGGGCCCATGATTCCACATATCCTGTACTTTCTCCAACAATCTCTCTGCACCCCGATATAACCAGTCCAGGTTGCGGTGTCCTTTGTGTTACCACAGAACTCTGCCCTTACCTCACATTAACACTTACCTCCTGACTTTCATATTTACTCTACTAATCAATGAGCTCCTTGAGGAGAGGGCCTGGCACATTCTGGATGATCAATGTTTTTTGGATATATGACTGAATGACTCATTACCTTACACAGTTTGCCAAATTCGGTCCGGTCAGTTGTTTCAAAGGTGAAGGTGACTTGAGGCTACCATCTGTTATTCCCTTACAGTCTGCCACGTATATATGACTAATATTTGGATAATTCTTGTCTATAAATTTGAAGCATGCATCAGTAATCCTTTTATTTCCTGCTTTAAAAAAAACAGAAAAGGGGCCAGCCCGGTGGCACAAGCCATTAAGTGCGTGTGCTCCGCTGCAGCAGCCTGGGGTTCCCTGGTTCGGATCCTGGGTGCGCACCGACGCACTGCTTGGCAAGCCATGCTGTGGCGGCGTCCCATATAAAGTGGAGGAAGATGGGCATGGATGTTAGCCCAGGGCCAGTCTTCCTCAGCAAAAAAAGAGGAGGATTGGCAGATGTTAGCACAGGACTGATCTTCCTCACACACACACAAAAAAAACAGAAAAGACAAGTATTTTATTTGTAATGCCATAGAGTAAAAGTAAAAATGAATGCTGAGCCACATTTTTAATAGCACAGACCTTCAAATCGGATCTTTCTGAGCTTACAAGTAGAATGAGCTTTGAAAGCACAGAGCTATGTGGTGCACCAGTGAAAACTATCGATGTAATATGAGGGCATTTTTTAACTAAAGCCTTTAGAAGAAACAAAGATGATTAAATTAAACACAGTGTATAGAACAAGCTTAGCAAAGTAGTGAAGTCATTTTTTTCTCTCAATATTTTCAGAAACAGACACATTAACTATTAAATTTTCCTAATTTCAAAGAAAATGGGACCTTTTTCAATACATTTTAGTACACTTACACTTGAGTAATGCACAGGAATCAGAATTAAATCATGTTATAAAAGTATGGGAAAACATGAGAAAACGGAATGTTGAAGAAAATCGCTACATTTAGAAGATTGACACGTAGAACTAAACTTAAAATTTATGCTTAGGCTACAATATCATGAAACAAAAATATCCTAACTGTGAAATAAAGTTTCTTAGGGTATTTAAGAATTCAAATGTTCAAATGTGTGTGCGTGTGTAAAGTTGTTTTTTTTTTTGCTGGGAAAGACTCGCCGTGAGCTAACATCTATTGCCAATCTTCTTCTCTTTTTTTTCCCCTCCCCAAAGCCCCAGTACATAGTTTTATATTCTAGTTGTAAGTCCTTCTAGTTCTTCTATGTGAGCCACAGCTAAAGCATGGTAACTGATAGACGAGTGGTGTGGTTCCATGCCTGGGAACCAAACCCTGGCCACCAAAGCGGAGTGTGACAAACTTTTTTTTTTTTTTTTTTTTTTTGTGAGGAGATCAGCCCTGAGCTAACATCCGCCAATCCTCCTCTTTTTTTTTTTTTTTTTTTTGCTGAGGAAGACGGCCCTGGGCCAACATCTGTGCCCATGCTCCTCCACTCCACATGGGACGCCGCCACAGCATGGCTCACCAAGCAGTGCATCGGTGCATGCCCGGGATCCGAACCAGCGAACCCCGGGCCGCCGCAGCGGAGCGCGCGCACCCAACCGCTCGCGCCACCGGGCCGGCCCCATGAGTGTGACAAACTTTTAACCACTAGGCCATCAGAGCTGGCTCACATGTAAATTTTTAAATGATTTTCTTTCTTACTATAAAAAAACAGCTAAAGTGAAAAGCTCATTCATATTTTTCAATAATTCAGGCCACTAGAAAATGTGCCCATCTAATGGGACTGAGAAGAAAATGTACTTTCCAACCACCTACTTTTACACAGGTGTCCATCAGAGTTGGCATGTCATTGATGCTCAGATGCATAATTCCAGTGCAGCTGTTTGCAATGTTCTTGAAGCCTTGGACTGAAATCTGAATTGTACAAAGTAGGTGAAAATGATGGGAGAATCCATTAGCATGACATCTAATAAAACCCTAAGGTAGTAATAACCAAAGGTATGTCATGATTTTGCTGCTAAGTTTTAAAATTGAAACTATAAAATATAGCAGACAAAAGAGGGAAAGAATTTAGTCTTGATTTCTTTATTATTTAATTTTTTATAGGTATAGACTGTGAAATTATCACCACAATTAAGTCTAGTTAACTTATTATTTAATTTTTTTTTGAGGGAAAATTCACACAACATAAAATTAATCACTTAAGCCATTTAACCATTCATAATTTTATGCAACCACACCACAACCTCTATCTAGTTCCAAAAAATTTTTATCACCCTAAAAGGAAACCCTATACCTATTAAGCAGTTGCTCCCCATACTCACCTTCTTCTAGCCCCTGGCAATCACTAATCTGTGTTCTGTCTCTATGAATTTACCCATTCTAAATACTTCATATGAGTGGAATTATACAAAATGTGGCTTTTTGTGTCTAGTTTCTTTTACTTAGCATATTTTTGAGATTCATCCATGGTGTAGCATGTATCAATACTTTATTCATTTTTATGGCTGAATAATATTTTACTGTATGGATATACTACAACTTGTTTATCTATTCATCTGTTGATGAATACTTGAGTTGTTTCCATCTTTTGGATATTTTAAATAGTCCTGCTATGAACATGTGTGTACATCTACTTGTTTGAGTACTGGTTTTCAATTCTTTTGGGCATCTACCTAGAAAAAGAATTGCTGGGTCACATGATAATTCTATCTTTAACTCTTTAAGAAACCACCAAAATGTTTTCTACACTGGCTGCACCATTTTACGTGCCCACCAGCAATCTGTGAAAGTTCAGATTTCTCTACATCTTTGCCAACAATTATTTTCCATTTAAAAAAAATTTTCCTAGTGAGTTTGAAGTGGTACCGCATTTTGATGTTGATTTGCATCTCCCTAATGACTAATGATATTGAGCATCTTTTCATGTGCTTTTAGTCATTTATATATCTTCTTTGGGGAAATGTCTATTCAAGTCCTTTACCTATTTTTTAATTGAGTTATCTTTTTGTTGTTGAGTTGTAAGAGTTCCTTATATATTCTGAATACTGGACCCTTAGATATATGATGTGCAAATTTTTTTTCCCATTCTTTAGGTTGTCTTTTCACCTTTTTAATAATGTTCTTTGATGCACAAGCTTTTAATTTTGATGAAGTTCAATTTATCTATTTTTTTCTTTTTTTGCTCATGCTTTTGATGTCATATCTAAGAATCCATTATCAAATCCAAGGTCATGAAGATTTACCCTTGGTGTTTTCTTCTAAATTGTATCATTTTAGCTCTATATTTAGGTCATTGGTCCCTTTTGAGTTAATTTTCTTAA
Organism: Diceros bicornis minor; assembly: GCF_020826845.1. Lineage (NCBI taxonomy): Eukaryota > Metazoa > Chordata > Mammalia > Perissodactyla > Rhinocerotidae > Diceros > Diceros bicornis. The sequence goes on along the minus strand of NC_080742.1, from coordinate 14,932,759 downwards.
ATGGTGTGAGCTAGGGGTTCAACTTCACTTTTTTGCATGCAGATATTCAGTTGCCGAGCACCAATTGTTGAGGAGAGTATTCTGTCTCCCATTGAATAGTCTTTCCATTATTGTCAAAAATCAATTGCCCATAAAAGTATAGGTTTATTTCTGGACTCTCAATTCTATTTCATTGATCTATATGTCTATCCTTATGCCAATACCACACTGTTTTGATTACTGTAGCTTTGTAGTACTGATTTCTTTCTTTCAACTATCATTATCCACATTAATGGAAGCAGCAGTGGTGGCAAATGTTCAAAATAATGGCTGATTGAAAGATCAAATATATTTGCCTATGATGAATTACCTTAAAACAACTTGTTATTTAGGTTCCATTTCCTATAACAAATGGACATGGATGGAAAATCAGATGATGTTCAGATTCATGAATGGGAAACTGAGACTCCACCCAGGAACAGATAGCAGAGGGAACTCTTCCCCAGAGTAATCTCCACAATAGCCTAACAGGGAGAATGAGGAACAGCAGCTACAATGGATCTCTTGGGAGACCTTTGGAGACTTCATGTGAATCATCTTTCACTAAAGGTGACTTCTAAGGTTCTGTTGTTAGAGCCCCCACCTATTTGAAAAGGACTAGGCAAAAATTAGGGAACTGAGAGCCACATCCTCAAAACAACGAGAGCCCATCTCAAATGTCACTTCCTCAGGAAGTGTCCCTGACCCTTAGATTAGGCCAAGTTCTTGTTATACACTTACTGCCCCATGTAAGTATCACAAACGTAATTAAGTTAATTTTATATTAGTTGTTGAACTAACTTCCCTGTACTCCAGATCCCAGCAGGGTGCCTATAGCATCAACTGAGTAGATAATCAAGTAATATTATTACATGAATAAATAGAAGAATGTATGAATGAATTATGAGAACCATGTGTATTGGGTAGATTCTGCTGCCCAGCAGGCACCGACAGCGTGAACCCAGTCGAAGGCCAGGGGAAGCCCTTGAAAGCAGGAGCTGAGCATGCAAGGTTGAGTGGCTGCAAAAGCCAACCCCTTGGGTGAAAATATATTTGGTGCTATGATCTGAATGTTTGTGTCCCCCCAAAATCTGTATGTTGAAATCTTAAACCTCTAAGGTGATGGTATTAGGAGGTAGATCATTTGGGATGTAATGGTATCTGTACCATTATAGAAAGGGGCCCCAGAGAGATCTCTTGCCCCTTCCACCATGTGAGATTACAGCAAGAAGGCACTGTGATGAACCAGGAAGTAGACACTCCCCAGACACTGAATCTGCCAGAGCCGTGATCTTGGACTTCCCAGCCTCTAGAGCTGTGAGAAATAAATGTGTTGTTTCTAAAGCTTGAACAATGTATCTATTTTGGCCCAGGAATTTCTTTGACAAAATTATCCTAAGGAAATAGAGTTTTACACAGAGATTTGTATACAAGAATGTTCATTGCAAAATTATATAACGTTGACAAACTGACATCAAACTAAAATTCCAACAATTAGAAATGAATTAACTAAACTCTGGCTATTCCTATGATGGAATGTAATACAGTTACTACAAATAATTTTAGGAGAATAACTGAGATTATGATATAGTTTAAAGGAAAAAATCGGTCGTATAAAGCCTTGCTACTCAAAGTGTGGTCTGTAGACCAGCAGCATCGGTACTACCTGTAAGCTTATTAGAAATGCTGAATCTCAACCCACCACCTGCTGACTCAGAGGCTGCACTTGATCAAATTCCCAGGTGATTCACACATACATTATAGTCTGAGAAGTGCTAATCCAGAGGAAATGAGTGAGAAAAACAATGGAAAGTATTAATCAGGGTCCTCCAGAGAAACAGAACCAATAGGAAATAGAGAGAGATTTATTTCAAGGCACTGACTCATGCGATTGTGGGGCTGGCAAGTCCAAAATCTGTAGAGCAGGCTGGCAGGCTGGAAATTCAGGGAAGAGTTGAGGTTGCAGTCTTGAGTCTGAAATCTGCAGACTGGAATTCAGGCAGGGTTTCTGTGTTGCAGTCTAGTTTGGGAAACCTCAGTCTTTGCTCCTAAGACCTTCAATTTATAAATGAAGCCCACCCACATTATGGAGGGTAGTCTGCTTTACTCAAAGTCTACTGATTTAAATGTTTATCACATCTGAAAAAATACCTTTACAGCAACATCTAGACAGGTGTTTGACCAAACAACTGAGCACCATACCCTAGCCAAGTTGACACATAAAATTAACCATCAAAGTAGGAAATACACCAAAATATTAACAGTGATCATCTCTGAAGAGTCGATAATTTCTGTGTTTTTCCAAACTTTGTACAATAATCATGTATAATCAGAAAACTAGAAAGAGAAAAAGGCATCTTTTGCAAAAAGGCAGCATAAGGAAATCCTTGGGAGGCTTTTGAATCATCTTCTATGGACCTCTCCTTGCAGAGAGCTACCAACTACAGGTTGTAGGGAACTCTGCTTTTAGCTCTTTAACTACATTACCTTACTTTTCACTGTAGACATTAGTTGGACCCTCCTACTTAGAACTGTGTGTTTTCCCCTTTGTCTTAAGACCTGGACAAATCGGCCTGGCTCACCGAGTCCTTGTCTGACCCTTAGTATTGAGCCCTGTGTGGTGCATTCTGGCAACCTAGAGCTTCTAAACCTGAGCCAGTTCCCCTAAGACAAAAGATCTAGATGTTTCTTTCACATTGACAGTGCAGGAAGGAGTCCCCAGCAGTAGCATCTAGGCACCAGTCTAACTGTGGGTATAGAACAGAATACTAGTCTCCCAGAGGTAAAGCATAATGCCACTCTACAGCTCAGAGGCCTCAGTCCAATTTCCACTTCAGAGCATTTGTGGATCTCCTAACATCCCACTAGGGCATCTACAGAAACATAGAACATGATTACTCACCACACAATCAAACACTAAAATTGGTAATTTACCCGATGCCAGAATATAGGAATGATATTCTTTACCTGCAAAGGTTATGGAACTGGATTGAGAAAAACAGCTAGGTCAAGGTGTGGGAGGCAGGCCCCCTCACATACTGCTAGTTGAGAGTGGAAGCTGTGATATCCTGTCTGGAAAGCTAATAGGCAATAGGCATCAAATGCTTAAAAAATGTTTACTATTTCACCCAGTAATTCCCCACTAGAGATCTATCATCATCATTACTAACAGGTATTGAGTATTTTCTATGTGACAAGCCTTGTTCTAAGGGCTTTTCATGTAAAATGTCTTGTTACATTCTCCCAATGTATTTTTTTCATAAGGAAATAAAGATTCATGTAGAAGATATTTTATTGTAGGATTTATTATAATAAAAGAGAATTAGAAACTGCTAAGATGTCCATTAAAATTAAAATTTCAAACTATATTTAGTGACATAGAAAAATGCTTACAATATAATATTGTGTAAAAGTCAGGATTTGGAATTGACTATATATATTATTATGGTCTCGACTGTATTTTTAAGAGTATGTGTATGATATATAAATAGACAAAAAACCAGAAAGACATATTTCAAAATATTGCTTGTTATCTTTGAATGCTTGGATTATGGATGATTTTATTTTCTTTTATATAACTTCTGTGTTTTTAAAATTTTATTTAATGAACATATAATACTTTTGTAATCAGAAAAAAAATTAATAAAAAAGGAAAGAAAAAGTAAATTCAGTTCTCCTCCTCATACAGTAGGCTTCCAGTCACATCCTGGAGAATTCTAATGTGGGCTGGGAGTGGGCATCTACTGGGGACTTCTGCTCCAGGACATGGTCCCTTTAACTTATTGTAAAGCCAAGCCATTGGGAGATACCTGGCCTAAAAGTATTCTGTGTCCTGTTAGATCATTTCAAAGACTTCCTGGTAAAGTTCAGAAAAACATTTGTGGAATCCTTCTTTCCCCACTCCTTGATTGTGGACTGGAAGAAAAAGTTGCTGATCAGAAGACCCAGAATGTTCTATGAGACATCAAGATGAACTCAATGAGCCCAGGAGGATTTATAATAGCTACCATTTGAGTAATACTTATTGTGTGCCAGATACTCCTTTAGGCAATTTTCATATACTGGTCTATACAATTCTCACAACCACCTATTGGGTAGGTATATTATTGTTTCCATTTTTACAGATGAGAAAAATGAGGCCCAGAGCAGTTAAGTAACATGTCCAAGGTCGTCTAGCTCATAAATAGTGGAGCCAGGATATGAATCTAGGCAGTCTGGTTCCTGAGTCTGTACTCTTAGTTATTAAACTACACTGTCTCTTAAGAAGATCAGCTTGTGTTACTGCATTTAGAAAGGAAGCAAAAGACTTTTCACCACTGGACTCCAGAGAAGGACGTGCTGCCTTGATCCTTTACTTTTTGATCCAGCTCCTAATGCTACTGTATTAATCAGGATTCTCCAGAGAAACAGAATCAATTGGAGATAGATGATAAATAGATGATAGATTGATTGATTGATTGATTATAAGAAATTGACTCACACAATTATGGAGGCTAAAAAGTTCCAAGATCTGCAGTTGGTAAGCTGGAGACCCAGGAGAGCTGATATTGTTCCAGTGTGAGTCTGAAGGCAAGAGAAGACCAATGTCCTACCTTGAAGACAGTCAGAAAGAGGGAGTGAATTCTTCCTTACTCAGCCTTCAATAGATTGGATGAGGCCCACCCATGTTGGGGAGGGCAATCTGCTTTGCTCAGTCTACCTATTTAAATGTTAATCTCATCCAGAAACACCTTCACAGACACACCTAGAATAATGCTTATCCAACTGGGCACCCCGTGGCCCATTCAAGTTGACCCACAAAATTAACCATCACAACTACCTTGGAGACTTTGGACATTGATGTTTCCTAAGACTCATGGTTGATGCTGTTTGTTCCTGCCTGCTTTGTCTTGGCTGATCATCTGAGCTTGCCTGGCCACATTTTTATCCAGATCAACATCTTTGAGATCATCCACCCTATCTGGCACCACTAACTGCCTGAACCAGACATAATTAAAAAGAAAGCCTTAAGATCTTATTGTTGCCTTACATTGTCAAGTTAAAACAGAAACCCTCAAGCTCTTGAAGTTCCAATGCCAAGTATTTAATTAAGGAACTTCAGTTTCCTAAAGTTAAATAACTAAATTGGTAGGGGAAACATTCCAGTTTCTTAATGCATGTGTATAAGTATTATTTAACTTGTGTAGCTTTGTAAAAAACTCATGTTTTTCAACCTTGTCAGAGTTCTCACAGAGTGAATGTGATTACACCATGTTATGAAAAGGCTCAGCTCATAACCGACTCTGCACACATAATGATATAGTACAAAATGGCTGCAGGCAGGAACAGTAGGAGAGGCAGGCTATTCCAAGGAGCTTGGACTTCTCCTATAGACTGTGGTAGCCTCCAGGAGATGAGGAAACAGAGGCTCAGATCCCCTGATCAATTTTCCCCAGATTACAATTGGTGGAGCAAGAACACTGATGTTCAAACTCTTAATCCAGACTCCTTCTGATTAACATTCTTCAACAATAAAATTGAGTTCAACTGTTCCATCCCAGCTTCCAGAGTTCTTCAAACCTAGCTGCTCCAGCCAGAACGACATCTCACTTCTCTAATACTCAGTGGACCTCTCTGCTCTTTGTCTGACCTTGTACCTCACCCTGCTTCTTTCTCTTTTCATCTAATCAAGCCTTGATTATTCTTCAAGTTCCAATGACTCCAGCCCTACCTACTACTTTCCCTTACAAGTCTGTAACTCTTTATTTTAGCTCATAATTCTTTCCTATAATCTGTGCATGTCTTTTTCCCCCCAAAGAGATGATCTTATACTCTTTTTTTAACTTCTTGCTTGGACAACTATTAGGGACTGAATGAATTAAATATAGGAGTAAGATAAATAAAGTCTGGGAAAGAGTACAGAATTTGGCTACAGACAAGACTGAAAATGATTCCAAGTTGAAGGTAAAGCACAAGCAAAGGCAAAGCAGTGGGAGCACTGGACTTGGATGAAGTGGCAAGATCACCCTTGGGATGAATAAGAGAAATTTAGTAGGTAAGGAGGGAGGGAAAGCTAATGGAAGATCCATAAGGCAAGAATGAGGTATTTTGTATTGTACTGCCATAGACTCTTGAATAAATTTTCCATAAGTACTCCCAGAGAAAAGTCCAAGGGAGATGAGGGAACATTAAAAATCTGGAGAACAGAGGAGGAGAGAAGAATGCTGGACTTGGAGTCAGCAGAGCTGGATTTGAGTCTGGCTCTGCCTCTCTCACTTGTAACAAAAGGCACCTCAACTTCTCTTATGCTTAGTTTTCTCATCTGAAAAATAAGTATAAAATACCTATTTTTGGACATTCTTGAGAAAACAAAATAGGGTAATATATATAAAAATGGTTAGTTAGGACAATGTCTGGCATGTAATGTTGGGTACCAGTTTTCCTGTTACTGTTCTTCTGGGTACATTGTGTTCCCACAGGAAAATATTCAAGAACTAGAGGCAGAGGGCCTTGAGAGATACTTCTAGTGTATCTTCTACATTGCAAACATAAAGAAACGGTATTCAGAGAAGTGTGATTTAAGAACTGTTTCCTTATCTATTCCTCACCTTGTGTCCCCAGTGCTGGACATAGTGTCCACACAGAGTGGGTGCTCCATAAGTGCTGAAAGAATGAACGAATGGGCTTGAGTCATACAGTCAGTGGCAGAGCCAAGGCTAGAGGCCACCTCTCCCAATTCTGACACACAACTCCAGGGATGGGAACAGTTGTTTTTTATAACACTTCTAAGTTCCTCCCCTTTATCTCAGACCCTAGTCCATTACCCTAGCACTAGTATCTCTAATAAAGGCTTCCCTCAAACAAACAAAAAACTTTTTCTCTCTTTCTGCCTTGGAAACAAGTTCATGACAAGATTTCATGAACAAAGGAAAAAATGACAGCAGTCATCAGCCACAGCTGGGTGATTCCTTGCACTGTAGCCAAAACTTGGTGTTATCAACTAATAAGACTGTATCCAGAAAAGGGGGGACAGGGAGACCTCTGAGAAGAGCTTTTTAGTTTTGTCCTGGCATGAAATGCTTAGTTCTCTACATAGTTTATTTTAGAATATCCAAAAAGATGCTTGGCTAATATTTTATGACTCAAATATTCCTGCCAGAATCTTTTAGGCCAACCAGCTATTAGTTGTCCTTTCTCTTCACTGAAATAATGGGGATATAAACCTGAAATTAAAAATTCATCTCTAAGGGATAAAGCAAAATAGTTTACCATGTTAAAATACCAGACCTCGCCACAGCTGATATCTGTGCATTTTCTATGTAGGATTCTTATAAAACTTGGGATCTGATCTCTCTTTGTTTAGTTGTGAGGTGATTTTGGCTTCAATTTTGACACCAACTGGAGCACTGCCACTCTGCTATTTGCTGGTTAAGCTCCCATTGGTGAGGAAGTTGAGGAAGTTGGCTGTACCGGTGGTGTTCCAATCTCAAGTCCCAGCAGACAGCTACCGATGCTGATGGGGGCAGAGAAGCTTTGGTGATCACAGGAAAATGTCCTCCAGCTGCCTCTGGGTGGGTCTCAATCCATCAGCATGACAGGACAGAGCTGTCTGTGAAGGAAATGAGTTGTCAGGAGGCCATATGAAATGAAGACCAAAGTGCAGAGCACCAAGGACTAGCTCAGATCCCTCCTTGCTGCTCCAAGGTGGTAAAAAGAAGGAAAAGACTTACCTCAGTGAGAATAACATCTCACCAAGCTTCCACTTTCCACTCCTTTACAACATTGTCTCTGAATCAGTTAGCTCAGCAACACAGAAAAGAGATATATGTAGGGCCCGACCCACGATAACAGCTAGGAATATCCATCTTAGGTAGACATGGCCCAAGTTGTGTTCCTGTACCATTTCCAGCTGTTTCTCTCATTCTAACAGCGCTGTAACCAATGACTAATGGGTAATGTGATGACTTTAGACATATCCGTATATCCTTCACAACCTCTTGGTGACCTCAAAGAAGCCTGGCTTAGCAAGCAGAATGAATTGTTGGAAAGAGAGACAAAGATTTCTCCTGAAACATTATGGAGCATTCTGTGTTACTGCATTCAAATGTGCCACAAGCATCTTCAATAGCAACACTTCCTGGGGTCTGTGCTAAGAGGGCTTGACAGGCTTTCAGATATTGTGTCTTCTGTGGTGACAGGAAGAGAGGCCTACTCATTATCCCTTTCGAGGTCCTGCCAATCTGTCTTTGGATGATCCTGTACTTTCCAGTCTATATATTCTTCTTGGCCACCCCCTCTTCTATGTTCACTAACGTGCTTCTTCCAGGTAGCCACCCCAATCACTGCAGGTAGAGCTGTTTCTTCCTCTTACATGTCAGAGCACAAAAGACCATATCCCTCACTCTGCATTTTGTATCTTCCGCCTCATATAATAATTACCTGTGCACACGTCTAAATCCCTTGACATGGGACAGCGTCTTAGCCATCATGTCCTTTACAGTACAGCCTGCTGCTTGGGGCAGAGTACGATGCAACAAAGGTTTGTTAATAGACCAAGTAGTTGTTGAATAAATTGTTTGTAAAATGTAAATTAGAATTAGTAGTTCCAAAGGGCGGGGCTAGTCAATATGGTCGTTTGTTAAAGATTGCCATACTTATCTAAAAACATTGGACAGCCAAACATGAAAAAAAAAGTTTCATTTTCCAGTGTGAGTGAGGAACCAGAACACAAGATTAGTGAAGCTACAGATGCCAGGAAGGCAAGCATGCGTGCAGCTCTGTGTGCACTCACTGCACAATGACTCAGAGCTGTGATCTGCAGAAGCAAGCCGACCCTTCCTAAACTTCATCATTCTTGTCTAGAGTACACTATCTGGTTCTTTTCCTTACACAATGGCCAAATTACTCACAGCTTCCCCTGTGTTATAATGGAGCTTCAGCTCCCTTTCAACTGAGAGAATCACAACCATAATACTTTCTTCTTACAACACAATGATCCACAAGGACAACTTGGTTTGTCTAGATTTATTGAGCTAGATGGTGGCTTTATAGCCACAATTCTAATTACAAGCTTCAGCCAGGTCCAAAGACCTAAGTAGAGTTTTGTGAACAGTTCATGAAATTCTGTGTGTAAGTCACCTCCTGAGATAGGGAACTGAGAAGAAACTAAAATAAGTATGCGTTTTCAGAAAGCATTAAAAATTTTTTCAAACCTTTTTTCAGAAGTGGGAAACATGATCGTAGTCCCCTGAGATTCATCATTTTGTCATCTGATTCTTCAAGATCTAAAAATTGTTGCCAGATGTTTCATTTTTTACTACTTAATGTAATAAACATCCTTATACATTTTGCCTACAAAGAGATTACATTAAGCTATGGATGCTAAACAATAGATGTTTGTTATATTTCTTTATTTTCTATTTTCAATATGTCTAGCATAAAGCTATATTCAAACTAATAATTATAACAACCATTTAAATTTATATGAGTCCTATCTACAAGAAATATAAAAAGATTTTCACAAATTCTTCTAATTTTTTTTTCCAACACAAGTTGAAGCGTGATTCAGAAAAGACACAAAACATTCCTTTAACTAACAGGGAAACTGAGGCACAAGAACTGACCCAGAAAAGCAGAAATTGCACTGTGATTTTTCTGAGTCGACTGCTTTTCCACTAGAACTCCTCCTTATTGGTGACACTTAAAACCACGTGATATTTTTTCAAATATAAAATGCAATAAGCATTTTTTTTTTTTAGCATATGCAGTATATAGCACTTTATAGTTGTACAAATGATAGTCTAGTGGTTAAGAGCCTGGTCTTCAGAATTAGATGGGTTGAGGGTCTAATCTCGGCCCAGACATTTTCTGTGTGACCTTAGGCAACTTTCTTACCCTGTCTTAGCATCATTTTCAGAGGTGTGTGGAGCAAGCTTACATTAGCTTGCGAGAGCAGGTTAAATTTTTAGGAACTCTACAAGCCAGAGTTAAAACACAGCCAGTTTAAAAATTAAATCACAAAGGCAGTGAATACTCAAACTTATCACTTCCTAATTATTCTATTGCATGTTACCGTTATCTATGCTATTGAGGAAATTTATGTTTATTGTGTCTGTATGATGAAAATATTACATAATGGTGTACTACTGCACATCTCTTCCCAACTCCCTGTTCAGCGATCTTTCATTGGTAGCTTGAAATAGGCCATGGTGAGAGTATTTACACCATGGAAATCAGCCACCACTGCAAATCAGGGCTTTCCTTGCTCTCCACCAGTAGTTAAACATTTATCAGCACACCATTGTTCAGTTTCCAAACCTCTAAAATGGGAATAATGATACCCCCCTTATATATTTATTTGTAAAGATTAAATGAGATAATAAATGTACTAATGAGCACTTACTTCAACACCTAGCACATAATCAATACCCAACAAATGGTAGCAAGTATTATTACCCTCCATTAAAGTATAGAATAAAGGAGAATGGAATCAAACAAATATAAATGAATTATAATTTTGAATTTAACTGTTACCAATTCATTTTGGTACATAATCTGCTTGTTCACAACTGAGTTAGCTGGTCACACAACTCTTATTGTTCCAACTATCCCCTGCTGATAAACCACCAAATCCATACCTCTATTCCCAGCTCTGCTCCAAGGACCAGACTTCCATTTTCAAGTAGTTCTTGTCATTGACACTCAGATGTATCATAGGAACCTCAAATTTGACCTTTCCAAAATAAAATTCATTATTCTTTTTCCCCAATCTTGCTCCTTCTTTGGTTATCTTAGTTAGTCTTCATATAGAAGCACAAAATCCTAAAGGTGAAAAAAACCTCAGAGATCATCTAGCCCAACCTAGCCATTCTACAGATGAGGGGACTGAGGCAGAAAAACCAAGTAACTGTCCAGAGTTGCACAAGTGGTTAGTGGCATAGCAAGGACTAGATCCCAGGTCTCCTAAGTCCAGTTTGGGGCTCCTTTCACCATCATACTGCTTTTTGCTATGTGAAAGAAAGAGAGAGAAAGAGAAAGAGAAAAGGAGAGAGACAGATCCCTTTCCACTCTTGCCTCACTTATGCAGTCTGCTTTCCATTTGGCTAGTACACTCATCCCTAGACGTGGCTTTCTCTGTGGCTTTCTCCCACCTCTACCACAAACCCCAGGGGTGAACAAGTAAGACCTTCCATGATCTTTGTCTCTCTGAAAGAGGAGGTTGGAATTTGTGTAGCCTAAAGAGAACTGAAATGACTTTGGAATCTTCCAGTCTGCAGTTTGCACAGCCTACCTTTAATATTCATGGATCCCCGAGAGATTTAACAGTACAAGAACTGCTCATAAACCATTATTATTGTGTTGAGTATGCCAATCATTTGAACATTTCTGGGATGCTGTCCCTTTTCATTTTTGTTGACTTGTGTGTAGTGACTGAAAAATAATTGATGAAAAAGTACTTTCACTTTAGTATTTCATAGTTTCCTAGGCTCTTTTCTCTCTGTAAATCTAAAGAAATGTCAGACTCAACCCTTACCAAGAAAAGATCATCAGACCTTGCTCTAGCATGTTGCCACCTTCTCAGCTCCTGAACTTCCACCTGAGGCACCTAGGTAGCCATGCCCTGAATTTGGCTGCAGTGTCATTCATTCATTCATCAAACATTGGTCGAAGTCCTACTATGTGCCAGGTGTTGTATTGTTTGCTAAAGATACAGTTACACAGATAAATAAGGCACCATCCTGGCCATCAAGGAGCTCACGATGGGGAGCAGAACAGATAAATAAGTAGACCGTTGAATACACAAAGAATAGTTAGTGAAAGTGCAATGATAGAAGTCTACACAGGAGGGATCAATCCAGCTTGAGTTAGGGGAAACAAGCGGTCAGTGAGGGCTTCCTAGAGAAGATTGTGATTGAGCAGAGCCTCAAACGATATGTGAAGGTTAACTTGGTGAATGGGAGAAAGGGACGGTATGAGGGTGTCTAGGCAGAGGGCAAAAGGTGAGCCTACTGACACAACTGAGGCTGGAAATGAAGAACAGAGGAGGTGCAGAGGCAGCAACTCTTATTACAAGCTCTCTTACTCTCTGGTTTAACTACCGTAAATCTGAACCTTGGTCCAAACTCCCCACTCTTCATCTAGCTCCTTCTCCCACTCCATGTTCAGAGTTGTTGGTTTCTGGAGATTTGGGTTTTAGCCTGAGTTTGGGGTCATTCCATGCCTGGCTTCCTACACATTGCCATAACCCACTGCTATACACAGTTGGAGACACATGAATCTGTAGGGAAAGTGGTCACCCAAAGAAAATATCAACAGGAGAATCCTTGGAGTTACACACAAACAGAGCAGAGGATAAAGGGAAAGCATAACCAGGAATCAGTGCCCTCCTAACTGGTGCTTTCTCATGTACAAGTAGGATAGCTTTGTCCTCTCTGTTAAAACTCTTAATTCTACCCATATTTTCTATTTTGAGATTTTGAAAGAAAGAAGAATGTATTTTAGAGAGCTCTGAAATGAACAGGAAACTAATGTGGATCTCCTTGGAGAATTTTAGCTGATGTCTTTTTATCCATTTATTCATTCATCATGGGGATATATGAGGAAAGACTTAAAGGAGGTGAGGAAGTTAGGCATACAGATAGCAGCAGAAAGAGTATTCCACACAAGGAAAACAGCCAGTGTAAGAGCTTGTGTGTTAAAAGAACAGCAAGGAAGCCAATGTGGCTGGAACAGAGTTGGTAAGAGGGAGAGTAGTAGGAAGTGATGTCAGAGAGGCAGTTGGGGGAGGAGGCAGTCTTGAAGGTCCTTCCAAGGCTTTTCTTTTTTTGAGTGAATAGGAAGCTTTGCCAGGTATTTGAGCAGAGGAAAGACATTGACTTGGGTTTTAAAAAGATCACTCTAGATGCTGTGTTGAGAGTAGACTTGTAGGAGGCAGAAGTGAAAGCAGAGAGACCAATTAGAAGGCTATCACAATAATCCTGGCAAGAGATGATGGTGACTTGAACTGGGGTGGTAGCTGTGGAGGTGGTGAGGAGTGGTCAGATCCTGGATAGATTCTGAGGTAATAGGCAACTGGACTTCCTGACAGAGTGGATGTGGAATGCGAGAGAAAGAGAAGAGTCAAGGACAATGTATTAGTTTGCTAAGTTTGCTGTAACAAAGTACGACAAACTGGGTGGCTTAAACAACAGAAATTTGTTGTCCAACAGTTCTGGAGGCTAAAGGTCCAAGATCAAGGAGTCAGGAGGATTGATTCCTTCTAAAGTTGGTTCCTTCAATGTGAGGGAAGGATATGGTCCAGGCCACTGTCTTTGGCTTGTAGGTGGCTCTTTTCATGTTCACATGGTGCTCTCCCTTATGCATGTATCTGCGTCCAAATTTCCCCTTTTTATAAGGACATCAGTCATATTGGATTAGCGCCCACTCTAATGATCTCATCTTAACTAATTACATGTGCAATGACCCTATTTTCAAATAAGGTCACATTCTGAGGTACTAGGGGGTTAGGACTTCAACATATGAATTTGGCGGTGATACAATTCAATCTGTAACAGATGACTCCAAAATCTTTGGCCTAAGCAACTGTAAACACAGACCTGTCATCAACTGAGATGGGGAAGGCTGAAGTGGAGCAAGGAGTTATTTTTTAGAGTAGGAATTCTTTTTTTTAAGATATAAAAGTCTAAAGTTTGGGAGAGAAATCTGGATTGGAGAGATATATCATATATATCATATACACACACACACACACATATATTATTTCTATATACATATATTATTTCTCTCTCTCTCTATATATATAGTCCTATATAGATACATATACTCCTATAAACATACATATGTATATATGTGTGTATACATAAACACACTCCTATGTACATGTATTATATATATGTGTGTGTGTATATGTGTATGAGCATATATGTGTGTGTGTGTATGTATGTGGCTATATATACATATATGAGTGCTCATTATTGTAGGTGATATTTAAAGCCATGATCTAAGTCAGATCACCAAGAGAGGAGGTGTAGGCTGAGAAGAAGAGTGGACCAAGAACTAAACCTGGGGCCCTCTATGGTTAAGGGATTGGAGAGAAGAAGAGGTGACTTAGAGATGCACCTTTAGAAATATTGTCATAAGTAAGAAAAAGAGCAAGATCTATAATCAGTATCATTAATGAGAATTAAAATACACACAGAACCACAATATAAGAATACAAGAATACATTCTTATATATATATATAAAGATATATTCTTTATGGAAGCACATAAAACAAATTAGAGGGTTTGCTGTTGTCAGGGGAGGGGAACAGGAGTAGGAAATGTAGATAAAAGGGAATAAATAAAACAAGAGAGCGGCCTTGCATGGACTGATGATGAAAGTGTGCCAGGAACTGAGGAGTATGATTAAATCTGTTCTTGGTACCTGGGTTCCAAAATAAGTAAAATAAAATAAATCTAACATGAAATATAATAGAAATCGCTGGTTATGTTTCTTCCCTTGAGTACTTTTTCTCCCCTGCACAATACTGCAGAGAAAACACAATATTTTTAAACCTCTCTTCTTAATTTCTTTTAAAGCAGTCACCAATAGATGGGTTCTGTAATCTTGATAAAAATATTTGAAAAGAGGAAAGTTTAATGAAACCTACTTGCTGTGGAAGTGAATGTAAGATGACTTAAATACTTATTGCTAATTTCTGAGAAGGAAGAGCATATCAGCATAGAACCCACTCTAGGTTTGAATGTTGTTCTCCTACCTCTCTTGTAGCGCATTTTAACAATAGCATTGCTATGAAAATAAATTATGTGAGTAAATTTAGGAAGTAAGTGTAGGGAGCCACAGCATTAGCTTTCCCACAGAAATCACATCTACCTGAGTTTTCTAAATCATAAAAATGTCATTAGGATTGACACAGCCAATTGAGGAAACTAACAATATCAACAAAAGCCAAACATATGCATACTTCATGACCCAGCCATTCGACTCCTATGTGTATACCCAACATAAATATGTGCTGTGTTCATCAAAGCACATGTACATGGAAGTTCATAGACTTTGTGTTCTTTTCTTTATGTATATTATACTTTGACAAAACTTATCCCCCAAAAACGTCATTAGGGAATGCCTTTGCTCATTAAGTCCCAACTGTCGGTGCCAGCAAAACAAGAAGCAGATTTCATCTGGCTTCTCGGGTGTTGAGGATTGCTTTGTGGTCAGTCACAAGTATGCTCAAAGCAACAAATTCAGGTACGTGGTAGAATAGAAGCGTGTGAAGAGCCTTGAGAAAACTTCCCAACAACTTTCTCTCTTGGGCCTTTGTTCTTTTCTTGAGGACGGCTCTCCATCAAGCCCAACCAGAAGTGTTTTTTGTTACCCCAACTAAAAACTAAACAGGAATCACACCCTCCCTAATTGTACCAGTCCATTTCTTTTAGTTGCAGTGACAGAAACCCAACATAAACTAGCTTAGGTAGAAAGGGAATTAATGATGTCTCTAACTGAAAGTCCAGCTAAATAAGATATCATCTTTCCTTCTCAAACACATCATTTCTCCCTCTCAAAAGTTGGCCTCTTTGTTGTGGTTTCATTCTTTCCCACTGCAGACAAATTTCTTCCGTGTTCCTGGGCAAGAGAACCAGAAATCAGCCTAGACTTCCACATTCCAGGCCCTTCAATCTCACGGAAAACAGGATTTATTTTTCCCAATATTGAGTACCTAGAAGGATTCTGAATGGTTCTGCCAGGGTCATGCTCTTCCTGGAAAACTCACAGCTGCTGTGGATAGAATTTAGGATTGTGTAGGCCTGGATCAAATGACTAGAGGCCATAGGAAAATACTAATACCAATAATCTAATAATAATAGCTAATGGTGACTAAGCATTTACCATATGCAGCCACTGTTCTAAGCATCTTATATGTATCAAATCATTTCATTCACACAACACACTTATGAGGTAGGTAATAGTATTTTCCCCATCTCACAGATAAGGAAACTGAGGTATACAGAAAGCTTAGGTAACCTGCCCCAGTCCCATAACTAGTCGATGGCAAACTCAGGATTAAAATGCAAGTGTCCCAGAACCCATGCTCCCAATTACTATGGAGTATTGCTGTCAAGGTGCCATGAGTGAAAGCTCTCCAGAACTACAAGGGAAGGGAGAGGAATGGTTCCCTGAAGCAAAGTATGAGGTGCAAAGGAAAACTATCAACATCTCATACAATAGTTCATTAGTTTCACTTATTTAACTAAACATTAATCCAAATATTCAATAAACATTTGATAAATGTCTACCTTGAGCTAGGTCACATATTGTTCCTTAGAGCAGAGAATAAGATGGACCCATTCACTGTTGCCAAATGTCTCCCAGACCACAGATAACAGAGGAGCACAGAAAAGGGTACTTTTTTTTTGTGAGGAAGATCAGCCCTGAGCTAACATCGGTCACCAATCCTCCTCTTTTTGCTGAGGAAGACTGGCCCTGGGCTAACATCCATGCCCATCTTCCTCCACTTTATATGGGACGCCGCCACAGCATGGCTTGACAAACAGTGCATTGGTGCGTACCCAGGAGCCGGTCCGGGCTGCTGCAGCGGAGAGCGTGCACTTAACCGCTTGCGCCACCGGGTGGGCCCCCAAGGGGTACTTTCTTTACACGATAAAACCACTTTTTCTCCAAGTGTATTCCCAAATTGTGTTTAAACATGGTTTTGAAAAAATTATTTTAGGGGCTGGCCGGGTGGTGCAGTGGTTAAGTTCGTGCGCTCCACTTCGGCAGCCTGGGGTTGGCCGGTTTGGATCCTGGGTATAGGCCTACTCACTGCTCATCAAGCCATGCTGAGGCGATGTCCAACACCGAGCAACTAGAAAGATCTACAACTATGACATACAACTATCTACTGGGGCTTTGGGGAGAAAAAAGGAAAAAAAATGGAGGAAGATTGGCAACAGATGTTAGCTCAGGGCCACTCTTCCTCAAAAAAAAAAAAAGACATAGTTGTCCTTTAAATTAAAAAAAAACTTATTTTATGGCATAAGCTTAGATTTTATAACTTTGAGTAAATAGCAAATATAAAAGCAAATAAATTCGTTCAACTGATTCAACCAGAATTTTTTGTTAAATGAAGGTAGATTTTCTTTTCTTCCGAAAATACTATAAAGAAAATGTCGCACTCAAGCTCTGAGGGAAATTTTTAAATTAATTTGAAAAATATTTTAACAATGGCAGCCTGTTGGATTAAGAATGCTGTCATTCAACAAATATTTAAGTGCCTGGATATGGTTTAACCTTACAATGATCAAAAAAATACAAAATAAAAATACAAAATATCATATTCAATGTTAAATTGGCAAAAGTTTTTTTTATATATTATATTTATGAAGATACCAAATATTACTTTACATTTATGGTGAGTGTAAATTGACAACCTTTGTAGAGTATGGATGGCCTTTAAAATAACTATATCCTCAGACCATTTCACTTCTAAAAATTTGTATTAAAAAATTGCATAGACATATCCAAAGATATGGCTACAAGAATTTCCCTCACAGGTTATTAATGATAGCAAAAAATGGTAGGCCAACAGTGAATGGTTAAATACATATTGGTATTTTGATACAATGGAATACTATATAGCTATTGAAAGTAAGTTACCAAATAATATTTAATGAAATAGAGAGATGTTCACTTTATAGAATATTAAATGAAAGATATGTGTACTATATAATCCATTTTAGTTTAAAAGAAGTATAGAAATGCATAGAAAAAAAACAAAAAGCTTTACCCTGAAATAATAAACAGTATTTCAGAGCAGTGAATTTTAAGGTAATTTAAAATTTTTTCTTGTATTTTTCTGCATTTAACATGCAACAAGAAAAAAAAAAAGCAAATATTTTTTAAAAGTGAAAAAAGAAAACTCCAGGTGACAAGTATATGTTTAGAGGTTTGCAATGGATAGTGAAACAGCTGGATGGAGTGGCCCATCCTGATTTAGGGCTGCCTCACCTCTCCCACATCAAAGATGACAACATATAGGTGTATGTGCAAGTGCTGATATTCTTTAGGAAAACAGTCACATTACTTAATGTGCCTACAATGTTTATCCAATCCCAAAAGAATACAGAACATTTCTAAAACATATGTAATTGATTTTCACTTTTCTTTGCAATTTTCCGTCATCTATTTATTTATTTTTTCTAACAATTATGGTTAAAAGTCTTTCACAATATTGTATAAATACATCTTTCCTTTTTTGGGCAGCCATGACTGCATTAAAGCTTAGCCCTTGATAAAGTTCATTTATGCTAATCCAGAGCTCCTGGGAGACAGGGATGCTGTTTTATTTACCATGGTACCCAGTATGCAGCAGGCACTAAATAAACACCAATGAAAAGCATTTAGTTGTAAGCTTCTATTCTCAAGTCATTTTTGTTTTATTAGGACCTTTTGTCTTGGTCAGATATATTAACACATGACTTCATAGTGAAAAATGCCAAACTTCTAAAAGAAAATAGATTTTAGTTTCCAAGGAGAGAACCTGAAAAATCTGTGAATTGCCAATTTTCCTTCTTTGAAACCACTTTTATACTAGCATATCAATGCAGCTAGGCCTGGAAGAGTGAAATTCTCTTCATACTCAGGGCTGAGGAGGTAGACAGAGCCTCCTCAAAGAACTCAATAAGAGCCCCTCAGAGGCAGTAACATCCAAGTTTCGCCAGTTCTTTCTGAAGCTACAGTAGCAGCCATTTCTAGGATATCTGTGGTTCATAATGAGCCCGTTTCTTAGTCCCAGTGAGCCGAAAGGCGCTCGGTTTCAAATGGCACAATTTCCAGCGCCTGAAACAATGTCTGACACCTCGAGTTAAATCTCTGTTGAATTATTAAATGAACAAATGGAAATGGAAGAGGGATGAACAGGAGAGACTAACATCGTTTTACATAATGACGTGAAAGACTAACTTCACTGTGGCTTGAGACTTACGAATTAAGGGACAATCAGGCAAAGAAATCTATTCTCTATACATTCAGACCAAACTCAAACATCTGCTGAGGACAAGCAGGTGATGTGGCCAAATGGCGGCAGTGCCCGTGTAAGTGCACGTGTAGACATTGCTGAGCGGAGGAGAGGGCAGCAAACTGAGGAGAGCACACCCTATCTCAAGGGGGCGAAGCTGACTCAGCTCCAGCCCATTGTCGCCATATGGGAATGCAGGCCCAATTTTGCTAGTTCTTCCAGTTTTTTAAGAGAAGACTGAAGTCTAGATTTTTATATGAAAACTCCAAAATTTTAAGTGTTGGCTCAAAATTTAAAGACAGTCAGACTATGTCTGTGTATTTTGCACACATATCTGGCCAGAAACCTCTCATTTTAACTTTACTGTGTCTGAGAATATTTATCCTTAGGACATGGAGTATGTGTGTTTGTGTGTCTGTGTACGTGTTGTGTGTTGTTGCTATAATAATTACCTCATGGTAACTGAGAAGAACAAAGAGGGAAGTCACGCTGGGGGGAGGGTTTTTAAGCACTGGGGTGAGCTAGTGGAAAAGTACTGGAGGACGTATCTTTAGGGGAAAGCATGATCAATGTGATGTGTCGAGCACATTGAGTTATTCCTGAATTTACAAATACTTTTTTCTCTGTGATTAAGCCATCTGTGTTTGCTAATTGACACCCAAACAGAAGTCAGGCTCCTACCCTCCCATAAAGACTGGGAGACGCTGGTGCTACCTCCCTTGATGATTACATATCAAAGGAAGTCTCCCGGGTCCTTGAGGAAGACATTCCTGGGTTGTAAAACTGGCAAGAAGATTTTTAAGATATTTACACCTCAAAGGGAGCAGAGAAAGAATGTACAATT
Organism: Diceros bicornis minor; assembly: GCF_020826845.1. Lineage (NCBI taxonomy): Eukaryota > Metazoa > Chordata > Mammalia > Perissodactyla > Rhinocerotidae > Diceros > Diceros bicornis. Next base: position 14,912,902 of record NC_080742.1, on the reverse strand, counting down.
ACAAGTTTTCTAAAGTAAATGCTCTAAGAAAAGGGAGGTCAGGGGCCTAGAGTCATGAAGAAGCCTGTCTAAAGTTTAATCAAGCTGGAGGGAATGTTAAGGTCTTAGAGTGATGGTAGATGTTGATGTTTAGCAAGCTACACAGCAGTAGATCAGAAACAAACGTAAATTCTAGACATTTCAGCCCTAAAGTCCTCTCCTCCTTTCCCTTACATCCCCCCCCACTGCCTAGTGCATCATGGAAACCACGGTATGCCAGTGGTGGCGGCTAAGCAAGAATTCTGTCCATTCAAGAACTTGGAGGAGGACACCATGCTGCCCCTGTAACAGGGGAATTTACCTGGTATCTAGGTATCTAGCAACCCGTGCTTATAACTGCACCAGTGCCATGTGCTTTCACCAGCTGTGCAACATTGGGCGCCTTGGTCACTTTGTTTCCAAATGGACATAATAAATACATACTACAAAGACAAAATTGTGCCATTTGGGACAACATGGGTGAACCTCGAGGGTATTATGCTAACTGAAATCAGCCAAGACAAACACCACATGATTTCACTCATGTGGAAGATAAACAAACATATGGATAAAGAGAACAGATTAGTGGTTACCAGAGAGGGTGGAGGTGGGAGTGGGGTGAAAGGGGTAAAGGGGCACATACATATGGTGACAGATAAAAACTAGACTATTGGTGGTGAACACTGTGCAATCTATACAGAAACTGATATATAATAATGTACACCTGAAATTTACACATGTTATAAGCCAATACGACCTCAATAAAATTTTAAAAAATGCATACTACACAGCATTTGTATGAGGAGTAAATCTGACCTGTGTAAAGCACTCAGCATGGTGCCTGGCATACAGTAACAACTCAATAAGTGGTAACTATCACTGTTTCAGCCAGTTCTTATCTATGCTATTATATTTTTCTCATAGAATGATGAATATACTATGATACTAATATCAATAAAACATACAGAGAGGTGGAAGAAAAGTTAGAAGAATCATGACTTAAAACTACCAAAACAGAGCAGAAGAAACTATCAGTGAGGCAGTAACTATTTCCGAAGAGCCATGCCCTACCTTCTACAACTCCACCCGACATTCTGCCCAATTTTCCTTAATCTTGTTCCCTCAAACTTAATATTTCCCCACGTAGATCTCAAATCTTCATATTATTTAGCCCAAGGATATAATGCAATTATTAAAAATTACAATCTTTGTTTTGTTTCCTTTCTTATATTTATTACTTGTAGCATTTTACTTAATACTATTTACTCTTTGAAAGCCTATGTGGGAGCTAATTGACTTTTCAGGAAGTTCTTTGCAAATTCTCCCCCGAAAAGATTTTCCTTTGTTTGTATCTTGGTAGCAATTCTCAAGATTTGGACTCTGGCGTTGTAATTGTGCTCAGAGTATCTACACAGACGTGGTCTGTTTCATCATCCAATGAGCTCTGCCTGTTTGTGGATGTGACACTCCAGTGGAAGGAAGCCAAGAGCCTATAGTAGCGATCCTGGGGAAAAGTTAAGCAGCTGTGGCCGTGTAATTTAAAACCTCTGAAAAGTGTGCTGTGGTCCGTGCACAGCGTTAGTATAACATGAGCTGGATGTAGCCTGTTCTCCGGACTTCCTCCCCTGCTGCAGGCAAGAGAAGACTGAAAGACAAACCTGGATGCAGCTGGAAATGTCCAAATAGATGAGCTCCCTAAATTCAGGTACCGTAAACCTTTGTCTGTGAACTTTCTGCAATAAGCCAAACTAAAATTTTGTAAATTGTAGAAGTACCTGAAGAGACAGGGCAAGAGAAGAGAGGAAGAAAAGGGATTATACTTTAGTTGTTTTCTCACATCTGTCTTAAGCCACTATGACAGAGGAGTTAAACTGTAAATTAATCTTTTCTCCTTGCAGATGTTCAACAGTTGAACTTGATTGTTAATTCTCTTACTGTTAAGGAGATTGCAGTAGTATATCAGATAATGCATAATTACATTTCAAATGAAACTAAAGATTTGCCTAGATTTTTAAAAAGCTGATTAGGATAAAGCTTTGGGGGCTGGGAGGTTTGTGCATTCATATTGTTTGGAAATTAGTTTGTGCTTGAAACCAAAGTTACAGAGTTTACGTTATTGTTGCATTTAGGTTTTATCTTTGGAGCGCCAAAATAATGTGCAAAATGTCTAGAAGGAGAAACCCTTTGTAAACATTTAAATGGCGATTAACTGCTACATGAGAGTGAGGATTTGGGGCAGAAAAGAGGCAAAGTTGAACATAATGGCTCTTAAAATGGACATGATAAGCAAATGGTTTGAAAAAAATAGATTTGAATATGCATGATTTTGTAAGTAACATTTTCATTATTATGAACAATCTCTGAGAGGTTAGGGAAGTTGCAGTAAGTGTCAGGGCTGGAATTCGAATCCAATTTGATCAGATTCCAAAACCTTATGTATTTTCCATTGTGTCATGCTGCCTGCTTCACTACTCCTTTCTCCAAATTAGAGACCTAAAGAGTTGTTAAAAATGGCAACCTCCCAGCCCCATCCCAAGAAAATTGTGCTTTACTCAGCTGAATCACAAGGCTACACCCAGGGAGAGGACGATAAAGCATTTCCAAAACTTTAGTATAGCTCTTAGTTAACTCAAGGGCCCCAAGAGTGGGGACGTGTCTTTGGGACGTTAGTGGTGCTTTCTCCTTCATGGCTCTGCCCACCCAGCCACTGGGGAATCCAGAAGGCATCCCTTTGTGTTCTGATGAATCTCAGGGACACAGCCATTACCAGAGGGAAACGTGTGTTCTGAATCAAATAATCTGCTAGGGAATGGGAATCATTATATCATATAGATGTGTTTTTCAAATTTTAGGAATAAATCTGATTAATGGTCAATGCTTGCATATCTTATTTCCCATTTATGTGAAGGTAAACTTTATTAGAGCATCTTCTTCCCACTTTTCAGTCTTTTTGCTTTCTAATTTGCTGTTAAACTGTTGCAGATCACAAACCAAGAACATGTTGTTAATTCCATTACAAGAGAGGGCAGTAGTGGGAGTTCTTGCACTTCTAAAATATGCCAGGCTTAGGAAGGCTTGGAAAATTGTCCACGAAATGTCCTCAAACTGTGAGCCCTTGCCTGGTAGTACAGGCTTGTCCTAATTACCCTCCTTTTTTCTGGAAGCTCTCATTTTGGTCATGGTGGTAATGCCATGTTGAATGTGTTTCAAGTGCAGTGAGATTGATAGCCTGTGATATAGTTTTTATTCATCTCATGTGTTGCTCACTCATTTGCAGACTGTTCTTAACCCATTTTTAAGCTCTGTATATCAATCAGCCTTGCTTTAACTATAATAATGCAACTGTTACTTACAAAATCATGCCTATTCAAATCTATTCAAATCTGGTCCAAGCCTATTGTTGGATTCCTTTAAGTCCATGTGATCAGTTAACAAATACTAGGGGTTCTTAACTTTTTCTGTGTGACAGATAGCTATGAATCTACGGACCCTTTGTCAGCATAATGTTTTTAATGCATAAAATAAAATACTTTAGATTACAAAGGCAGCCAATTATATTGAAAGATATTATTAACAAAATAGTTTTAAAAACCAAATGAGTGGAATAATAATATATGTGCTTCTTTATCAACATATTAAATAACAAGATCTAGTGGCAGGTCTAATAACTACAATGATTTTGAAGTAGTGATGAGTGCCAATGATATTTCAAAATATTTGTAACAACTATAGTAAGAAAATATTTGTGACTGATATGATGAAAGAGCCCCAGGGACTGCTAATACTACTCTGATTTTTTACCTACATTTCAGCTAGAGCTTAGTGAAAATAGAGAATTTTTTCTCCTATCAAAATTCATGGAAACCTTGAATTCCATCCCTGGTCTCCTTGGGGGATCCACTGACCCCGGGTTAAGAACCTCGAGTTTGGCAAACGTGGTTGTTCATTAGACAAAATGACTTGCAGATTGAAAGTCTCTAGATGGCTCTCTTCATAGTGGAACTTCACGGGAACCATTGGTTTGAAAGCAAAGCAAAGGAATCTTGAGTGGTCCTGTAAGGCCTTTCTAGGGATTTACAGTGCTGCAGACTTAAAGCTGCACCACGGAATGGGAAAAGTATCAGCTGACAGTGAACTCGTACTTGGCGAATTTTATGCAATACTGCTACTTCTTATTTGAAATTTTGGCAAAAAAACAAAATATGTCCCTTACATGAGTAAGATCTGATTCACCATTTTCCCAACCCAGAGACAACTTGATGATTCTAATTCCACTTTGAGGCAGTGTTTGCAGCCTGTGTTTATCTTTTCCTAATTATTTGACAACTAAGTGTTTCTTGGGAGGGGGTTCTCTTTGAGATTTATTTATTTTTCTACTGCTACTGTAATCTTTAAGAAATCACAATTCTTATAGAAATGACAGAGATAATTTTTTCTCCTTTCTTTTGACTTTTTTCCATTAAAGAATTGAGGGCTTCTGGGTTAGATCTCCAACACTTGAGGGAGTTACTACTGAAAGGAATGTAGAATTACATATTTAAATGAAACTTTTTCTGAAAAATCACCAAGACAAGACTGGTAAATCCTCTGTAAAAGAGAGGCTTGCATGTGGATTCTTTTGAGTTGAGTGTTGAGCTCTTTAGTTTCACAGAGGCAGTTTTGTGTACTAGAATTCCTGCAGAAAATCCAAAGGCAGTGATGTGACCTCCTATTTACAAGGTAGACCTTGAGGATGCCCAGTCAAGGCAACAGCTTACTCTGTCTGCCCCAGTCTGATGGGCGCTGGTGAGACTATAGAACATGAGAGTGCCTGCCAATAAGAACTTTCCAATCCAATTGAAGCATCAATTCATCTATAAGAAAAGTAATTAGACACCATGCCATTCTAGCATATAAGGCTCCGTTAAGGAGCAAAGATCATAGCAGCTTTACTCACCACTGTATGCCCAGAATGCCTTGCACATAGTAGTTGGTCAAGGCACGGTGAATAAGTGAATGAAGGTTGCTATTAGAATTCAGAGAAAGGAGAAATCAACTATGGACTTCTGGTAGATGGTGTGACTTGAGGTGTAAAGGCTATGGATTCACAGAGAGAAAGAAACAGGCATTCCAGCTGTAGAGAAAGAGAAGCATGTAGCAGTCAGATGACCAGAGTTAAGGGCTTCTCTTGGGAAACCTGGGCAGATAAGTTTGATCAGATAAGGTTAAGGGACAGTAAGGGAAGAGTCTAGACCTTAAGCATGTCAAAGACATGATAGGACAAATGTTCCAGGATGATACTTTGTGCAGTATAACTCAGGGCAGATTGACAGGAAGGGAGATCAGAGGTGGAACCGTCAGTATACTATGCCAAATGAGGTGCTGAGGGTGCCACCTAGGTTGTGGCAATAGGAATAAATGGAAAGGGTTTAATTCAAGAAATAGTTAGAAGCAAAAGTGTCCTGGAATGGGTATGAGCTATGGGAAGCCCTAATTTTCAACTTTAGAAAACTGAACAAGTCCCTGAAGAAGTGAGGAAAAATATCTTTAAAAAACCCTGGCAAATCAATGTTGCTAAGAAGGGCAAACAAATTACATTTTTCTTCTGGCAAATGATGTCTTTGGAAAGAAAGACTAAAGCAATGAAGAAAGACAGCAGCAACAAACAACATTTCTCTGGTTATTTATAATTTAAAGAATACTTTTGCATACCCAAGCATGTTTGAAACACTGGAAAACAGAGCAAAATTAGAGAATTGTTATGAAATGTATTTTTATCATAGATAAGTCAGTGTACATTTTTGTCATATGACAAAACACATCAGTATCAAGTAGCATTTATCCCAAATGTTCTCACAATGGCAAGAACTAGAAGTTAAAATCAAAACAAAATTCTCATTTTGGGTCCTACTTTTCTATCTGTTGCCCACTAAAGACATAGCTACATTTGTAAAATAAATGTCCCTAAAAAATTATGCATAGCTGTAGTATTATTTTAAATTTCCTAGGAGAAAAGGTTATCTCAAAGTATGATTGGAAAAAATGTTTTAAGTTAAAAAATAATTTATAATGTGATATATGATGCTCCCAAATCATCTACTTTGTAAATTCAGATTATCACATATGGATTTATGTGATATGGATTTATATATACATACACACACACATGCACATATATTCTCTCTATATATGTATATGCAAACACACATATATCCATGCACATATATATCTTAATATGGAATGTCTAAAGAAAAGTATTGAGTAATGTCCTACATTGCAGGACTAGAGGACCTTATAGAAGGACTGAAGGAGTCAGGGGCCCTCTACAGGGGTGTTGCTGGAGCTGGCTTGTACCAGCTCATGAGAGCCAATCGTTAGCGTCTCTTCCCAACTCCCCATTCAGTGACGTCATGTTGGCAGCTTAAAATCGGCCTTGGTGGAAGTATTTACACCACAGAAATCAGTAAATCCTACACATCGGAGCATCTCCTTACTCCCTACCCCAGCCAGTTACTAAACATTTGCTGGAACAATGCTATCCTTGGAACACACTTTGAGAACTACTGATATAGAGAATGTGGTATGCTGAGGAACTGTATGTAGAGATTAAAATGATGAAAGAGAACAGGACAGGAATAAAAATTTGAACTAAAGTGAAAGGGGATTCTTAAGACAAAACCTGAACAAATGGAATAGAAGCATTAAAAAGAAGAATATCCAGGGGGCGTAGCAGTTAAGTTCGTGGGCTCCGCTTTGGCGGCCCAGGGTTCACAAGTTCTGATCCCGGGCGCGCCCCGACGCACTGCATGCACCACTTAGCAAGCCATGCTGTGGCAGCGTCCCATATAAAATAGAGGAAGATGGGCACGAATGTTAGCCCAGGGCCAGTCTTCCTCAGCAAAAAGAGGAGGATTGGCAACAGATGTTAGCTCAGGGCTAATCTTCCTCAAAAGAAAAATATCTTCCACAGCTGAGAAAAGATCTAAGTTTTAATGTTCAAAAGGTTTACCATGTTCCAGGAAAAATTAATTGAAAGAACACAATTAAGTTTGGAAAATGTTTTTAAGTTCTCAGAGAAAAGGACATTTTTGCAAGCATCTTGGCAGAAAAAATAGGTTACCAACAAAGGAACAAAAAATCAAGCTGGCTTTAGACTTCTCTTTAACCTGAAATATCAAAGGTTATGGAGCAACATTTGTGGAGCTTTATGGATAAAATGAAGAATGTGATTCAACAACAATACACCAAGAGAAGTTGTTGTTCATCCTCCAAGACAATAGGAAGTCATTTTCAGAAAGCAATGGCTGAAAAATCAAACACTCATGCGTCTTTCAAGATAAAGAGTTTTTAAAACTATATTTCAGTCATCATAGGATGAATCAAAATTAAAATTAAAGAACAAGGAAATTGTGGAGCAAATGGAACATCAGTGAACGACAAAACTCGAGTTGGGACTACATAGTCTTTATAAATACGATTACGATATTGAGTACAAACACCAAAATCAGTATTAAAAGGAAAGTTAAATGATGAACAAAAATCATGATTAATATGTGTGTACATACAGGGGAGTGGAAGTGGAGGAGTGTCAAGTTCAAGAGAGAATTAAAGTGTATTGGATCTCTTGTCTAACACAGGGGGAGCCAAAGTCATTTTTTCATGATGACTTTGATAATTAGAGAAATGCACGTTCTTAAAAAACATACAAATAGCCACTAGTTAGAATATACAACAGAATGTGCACATACCTTTCAAATATCTTCAGCTTATAAAAGTAAACAACATAGTTTATCAGCAAAAGGCAGAATGAGTACAGCACAGTAACATAAAAATCAAAAATATAAGGCAAGATTATAAAAGACCATATACTCAATTTTGAAAAGAAATATTAACCTTTTAAACTACCCTTTTAAAAAGGCAAAGAGAGTGAAGATTTTAAAAAACAGACGTTAGCTACATGCTGCATATAAAAGACAAATCTAAAATACAGTGACACAAAGGTTAAAAATAAAGGGATATGTAAAGTTATTCCACAAAAGCACAAGCAAAAGAAAACAAAGGTGATTGTATTAATAGCAGATAAAAAAAATTCAAGGCAAAGAAACATCAAGCAGGATAAAGAATATAATTTTATGTGAATAAATGCTACAATCTATAATGAAACATACTACTTATTAATCTTTATGAATAAAATAATAGCATCAAAACAAATTAAGAGAAGTTTGATTATAATAAGAGACTAATATACTATGACATCAAGAATTTATACATATATGCACACATATACACACAGAAATTTTGTTCTCTAAAAGAAATTCTCTTGTTTTAAACATTCATGGATGATTTACTGAAATTAATTATATAAGCTAGTCCACCAAGAAATCTCAATAAATTTCAAAAAGTAGAAATAATTCAGTCTGCATTTCTTGGGACCACAGTGTACAAAACTAGAAATTAAAGACAGAAGCTTAATCAAAGAAACTTCAACCACTTGGAACCAAAATTCTCTTCAAAATAATTATTGGGTCAAAGAGGAAATCAAATATACAACAGTTTGAAACTGAGAAAATGAGAACAATACTTATCAAATCTTATATAAGCTTTGCCTAAATTCTTCTTTAGAGGTAATTTCATAGTCCTATTTTTTTTTATTTTAAAAGGAAAGAAATTAATTAAAACATACAAATGAAAAGCTGAGTCCAAAAATGACCATTTAGAAAATATAATGAGAAAATGTAAACAGAAAGGATACCATTCACAACAGCAATTAAAAAGATACATAGGAATAACTTTCACAAAGATTATCCATATGAATAAAATAAAATGTTATTGAGACATTTAAGTACATTTGAAAAAAACATGTAGAAGTAGACTATGTTCTTGATACGGAGATTAAATATTGTAAGAATATAAATTAGTTCCTAATTTATTTTCTCTTTAATTATTGGCAAATGGGTTAATATCTAACAACTGGTTCTTCAAAAAAATGTATGCATATAAATGTATACACGTTTACTATAAATTTGTACATCTTACTATTTTATATTTGTTATTTTACAGATATAAAAGATGTGTAGCACACAACTTAAAAATAATAATAAAATACACTATTCCTTTTATTGTAAATTCCATATAGTCAGTCAGTTCTCACATAAGGATTTCAATGAGTTTTGCCAAACTCATAAAGGTAACTAGTTCTTTTGTCTTCTCCTTTATGCTCAAAGGAAAAATAAAACCTGTCACTGCTGTATTTCTTGTTTTCACCAAAAAAATAAAAATAAAGTTCAAAAAAATTTGAGGAATAGGTATAGTTCCAAGATGACTATTTTCATCTACATTAAATGAGTAAGACAAAAGTGAAACAACAAAATGTATGTCCAGACTTCACTCATTCATCAATGACATAAGTGACTTCTTTGCTGGATCAGATAATAGATTTCAAGTAGTGAAAGAATATTTCCTCAACTTTTTATGCTATTACCAATGTTGGAGCTAGAGACATGACACACTTTTAAGTTTAATCTGCTTTGTTAATTGTTTTCTCTGTCATTTTCTCAAGTCTAAACAATCAACAGAAAAATAAATCAAGCCCTAATTTGTATTGTTTGCCATTTCTATGGGAATATTCCCATTTTGGCTGATTCCAAGCTACCAATGAGAGTCACTGAACATGAAGTTGGGAAGAGATGCACAGTACCACACTCTTCTGTAATATTTTCACTGTAAAGATATGATGGACATAAATAACCTCGAAACATAGAGAATAGTAACATGTAGAAAAATATTAGAAAGTGATGAGTTTTGTGTATTTTCTGCCTATATAAGAATGTGAGATATATAAGGAATAATATCACACATCAATTGAGAAAAGGTTTATTCAGTAAACGATGCTGGAATAATTGGTTAGTTATTTAACAACTCTTAAAATGTAAGAAGTATTCTTAGCTCATAGACTGCACAAAAACGGGCTTTGGGCTGCACAGGTCATAGTTTGCTGAATGAACCCTGGTAGATCAGTGCTTCCTTTATCCACCAAAATAAATTCTAGATTGATTATAGATTTAAGTAAAAAAAAAAAAAAACCATAAAAGAAAAAAATATAAGTAAATATTATCAAATGCCTGGAAGGAGGAAAACCCACTATGTTTAAAAGTATCAAAAGAAATTTCAAAGGAAAGGTTTGATAGATGTGGAAACTCAATTAAAAAGATAAACAGAAAATATGTTATCACTTTTTTTAGGCTTGCACATTTCCAGAAAATGGTTAGAGTCACAAGATAAGGAAAATTACCACCTAGAATTTCCTCTGTTTAAGCTTTTCCAAGTACCTTGCTGCTATTTTTCAAAGGATCTCTAAACGTTTTATTTTCAAAAATGGTTCATTCCTTCACAATAGTTCGAAAAATGTTCTGAATCTCTCCCAATATGATCCTATACTCTTCCTGATTAGCCTTTCCTTGGTGAAAATAAAGAATAATTGAGTGACATAAATTTGTGACAAATTTGAATATTCTGTCAGTTCTTGGTGATGTCTTGTGTTCTTCCGTCCCTTCTCCTCCAAAGAAGTGCTGGCTGAGGAAAAGCAACATTCATGTTGTCAACAGCCCAGAGATCAAAAACAACCAGTGTCAGTTTCCCTGGAGGTGGGGGGGTCCTCACAGGTAACCAGAGCATGGCAACAGGGAATCTGGGACAGCAGTGCTCAAAGCCTAGGGAGGCAAGACATTGGTGTTCTGTAGTAGAGAAGTCTCAGACACCAGACTGGAATTTAGGGGCCAGGATCCAATGCTCAGGAAGCGGGGACCAGAAAGAGACAGGCAGAGCCTAACTCAAGCCACTGGGCACCTTGCTACAAGAGTGACAGAAACTCTGACCAAGGCAGAGGGCCAATTATTCAACCTGGGCCCACCAAGGAGGAAGAGGATATGCACCAGCTTGGGGACATAAAAGAAGCAGTCTTTTTATCAAAGAATAGTGGTGCCACAGTGGAAAGGTGTTGGTAAAAGGAGCACTGCCTTTGGGGAATGTTAGAGCAAGCCAGAGCCTGGAGGAGCAGAACTATTTTCAGTGTATATGAATAACACAAGCATGACCTCGGCAGGAGTCTCATCGTCTGGTTGGTGATAGTTGTGTTAGATTGAGATACAGGAGTCCACAACAGCCCTCAGAGATTATCTCATCGATTCATCCTGCTTAAAAACCGAGGGAATAATCTTATCGAAGTCCAATAGGCTTTGCTATTTCCCCATTATCTCTCTATCATCTCTCTCCCTGCTCCAAAAAAGTATATGCAAGACTTGGCTTGGTCTCTTCATATTCTGATATTAGTTGTAAATCAAATTAAATAGAAGGTGATGGTTTTGCTTGATGCTCCATTACTCCCTCTTTCCTTTTCTTTGAAAATAAAGTCCCATTCCATCACAATGACGCTTCATGAAAATTTGAACCCTTACAAGTTCAACTCTGTGACCAAAAGTTGGAGCTCAAGTGTCAAAGTGTCAAACACTCCTGACTCTTCAGAAGCACAAAAGTGATTAAAAACAAATCCATTTTTGAACTCACTAAAATCATTCTGAAAGACAGGAATAGTAAATGCTCTCAACTGGACTTCATTAAAAGTTAGTCCATATTTATACATATATATTTATATTTAGATGTATGTGCATGTGTGTAATTAAGTTTCTGTAGTTCTGTTACTGAAGATAGTAAAACAGCTAAACAGATTTTCACCAAATTTATGGTAAGTTTGAGATGGCCTGAAGTAAAATATAGGCTACATACATGTTGGACAGGAAATTCAGTGTTGGGGGAAGGGTGGGGGAGAATTTCAAAGATTCAAGCAACTCTCTCCTGAGAGCTGAAACTGAGGTACAAGAGAATAGTGTGACTGTGACATGAAAGAGACAGAACAAACTGATTTCAAGCATGAGCCCCAAATTGACATTTACAAGACCAGATGAATTGCAAGCTTTGATTGCAATGGAACAGCTTCTCATATGGGTAACTACTTACAAAATGCTCTAGAATGAGTAGCAGCAGGTTTTTATTTATTTAATGATGGTTGATGAGTCTCCCCAGAAACACTGGAGAGGTCAGCTAGTTTTAAATATTTGTGGTACATTGGTCCTAGAAAGAATAGGCCGTTGCAGGAAGAGGTAAATTGTCACTTGGCTAGGAGATGTGGTTTGGGGAGGAATTCTGCATGGTCAATATGGCCACCCCCAACACCACTAAGGATGGCAAAAGTTTATTTTCAGCAGGATCATCAATGTTTAACATTCTATTCCGAGCTATTTCTTGGAGTCATGGATATTAAAATAACAAAATCCTGCAGGTCAGAGGTTCTATCGCATGGGATAGGAATTGGTTGATTTATAGGGGCAGCAAACCACACCTTACAGAGAACACAAGCTTCTTTTTTAAGTTGTAGAACTGTAGTTCTGCTGTAGGAAAGGTTCTGTGTGCCAGTGCTGCGTGAGTACAAGTGCAGGGCTTTTGATAAACACTGTACTCTTGCCACTGCATTCAAGCTGCCAGCAATTTTTCTAGATACTCCACTGCCAAAATGTAGGATTTGGATAGATAAAAAATGTACAGTACAATTTTCCCAGCAGGAACAGAGAGAACGATCATAATGTGTGGCACTGTAGTTTATTACAAACAAAATCTATCTTCAAAAATGTTCATGGTGCCAATCAAAGCGATTGTGCACATGCTGGAAGACTGGCAAAAATGCAAATGAGATGGGGCAAGGATGGAATAGAAAGCTGTTTATACACCCTCAGAGAGGTAGCCACAGAGAAGATGAAAATGTGGTGGGCAGGAAGAGGAAGATGGAGTATGCTTTATGTACCACAGAGGAATCTGATTTTCCCTTTAGGACAAGGAGGCAAACCATTCTCTGCATTTTCCTGTCTGGAGGAGCTTGGACATCCAAACAAATTCAGATAAATCCTATTCCCAGTATTTAAAAGAACTCAAAGTTCAATCCCCAAATGCTTGAGCACATACATGCAAAAACTATTTGAGTGTCTATATTGCAGAACGGTTTATGAATTTGTCCACAATGCACTCAAGTATTTCTGAATGTAATATATTCATAAGGCAAGCTTCTTAGAAATCAAACTTTTTTGGATGAATGTTATTCAACTCCTTAAATGTAAACCTGTCTCCCAGTCTATGTCTCAAAGGGAAAAACAATAGCCAAATAGCTGGATAAAATTATCAGCCCTGTATATTATTAGACTCCAAAATTGAAAAAGACTTTGATGTTCACAAATTCAATGCAGATGGCATTGTTTTGACTTTCCTATTAGAAAGTCAAATTTAAAGAATATAATCTTTTATTCAAGCGCAGAACTGAAGCTCCCTGAGGGCAGGAATTGAAACTCGACTCATTTTAAATTCCCTATAACACTTATATTTTATAACATATAAATTCCCCGTATATCTTCATACATATATAAAGATAACTATATCTTTAACATAGTAGGTACTAAAAATATCCACAGAAAGAATGAAATAGAGTAGAAATTTGAAAGAAGGAACTATAATGATGAGGGTGGGGAGGCAGCAAGGAGAAGCCAATTTATGAAGTCTTCACTTGTGCCAAGGGGTGTGGACGCCATCCTGGAGTTGGTGCTTGATACGGGGCATGACACAATCAGGCTCTTCATTCTCTTCCCTCCTATCTCCTCAGGCACTTGCTCCATGAGTTGCTTGAAGTGAGTCTCTACCAGCCTCTAAATACCTAAGACAGGTTTCCCTGCCTCTGTTTTCCTTCTGCCACCCCTTTAGTCACTTTTCTGGAAAGATCAGCTTATACCTAATGCCTCATTTTCTCACCTCTTGTCTACTTCACAATTCACGACAGTTAGATTTCTGCCCAAATATCCCACTGAAACTGTTCTAGCAAAAGTCACCAGTCACTTTCTAATTCTCAAATCCAGGAGGCACTGCTCGGTCCTCCTCTTACCTGCTCACTTTGGTCACTTCTGAAACTCGTCACTCTCTTCCCTTTTGTGATACCTCTCTGTTTTCAACCTACTTCTCTTACTGCTCCTTCTTAAGATCCTTTGTTATTTCTTCTTCTCAGCCTGCTCCTAAAAGTCAGAGTTCCCCAAGGTTCAATCCTAAATCCTCTTCTCTTCTCACACCTCTCTCTCTCTAGGTTGAGGTTATTCACTTTTGTAATGTTAAGTACGACTTATACCTAGGTGTCAACCCAAGATGGAATCTCAAGTTCTAGCCAATGTTGTCCATTACCTACTTGTTATCTCCATATAGTTTCATTCATTAAACAAATATTATAGAGTATTTACTACGCGAAGGTCTGTGCTGTGTGCTATCACTACCACAAAAAATGAGGCACAGCTCCTGCCCTTGGGCGTCTTAGGCTAGTGGGGGAGGCAGAAACACTGTGATAAGGGCTACCTATTATAAGAACCCAGAGGAGCAGCGGCGAACCCAGCCCTGGGAGTCAGTGATGTCTTAGTAAAGGAGGTGGTGCCTAAAGTAAACTTTAAAGCCTGACAAAGAGGAGAACAGCACTGAGGACAAAAGGGAAGGGCATTCCAAGCAAAGAGCACAGCTTGATCAAAGGCAAAACTGCAAGGAGCCGCTTGGCACGTGCAGCCAAGAAAGCATAGCAGCTTGTGGTTCCTGAAACTGTGTATGCAGGAATTGGAGGGAGAGGAGGCTGGAAAGGGAGGCAGAGGCAAGACCACAGAGGGTCTCCAAGGTACAGTAATGTTAAAGAGCTTCGACTTTACCCAATAGTGTATATGACAAGTGTATGTATAGATGATGGAAGATGGGAGTGAAATGGTAAGATCTGCCTTTTAGAAGGAGTCTTATGTGCTCACAAGGTGGAAGACATATTGGAGGTAGAAGAAAGCCTGGATACAGGGACCAGGAAGGAGTTGGCTAGGGTTACACGTTCATTTCCGTCTTCTTTGGCACCACAGATGATAGCCATGAAGACCACTAAAATGAGCCTATTGTCTCTGCTGGGACCCAGTTTTTTCTGTCTCATACACACATGGCCTTACATATAAATATAGTTCATTTTTGTGTAATTGTTGAAAAGTTTCCACTTTCCAGAGACTCTAACCTTGGGATATATCTACATGATTAATAACAGCATTATACAAATGGGATAAAATTTCTTGCCAATGTTTAACATAGTTTGCCTTTTTCCATATTTAATCCTAAATGATCACACAGGCATGTATTTTGGCAAAACCTCTGTGTATTAGCACTCCAACGTAGCCAGCCTGAATCTATATAAACAACAGTAAAATAAGCTTCTCATACTCACCGTGAGTATCGGGCAGTCAGAGACGTTCAGCTCTTGCAAATTTCTACAGAGACCTAACTCAAACAAGTTACACATCACTAAACAACATATTACAAATGTTTAAACTTAAAGTTTTTCCATCCTACATTCAATGCAATGTATTCATTAGAAAACAAACAAAAACCTTGGCAAGTAACTTTTTCTAAGTATATGGTTACTCTTCTCAGAAAAATGATTTCTTTTGGCTTTAAAAATAAAATATATACACATGTTTATTATTGTTTGAGGATTACAGAAGGAAGGGGAAAAAAGAAAAATGTTACTTTGGGGAAAACAGTATATACTTAGAGCTTTCGAAGCATTTGAGGAAAACCAACTTGCTTTTTCTGTGGCATGACTTTTTTGTTCATTTTTGGTTTTTGTTTCCTTTTAACAATTTATTATGAGAATTTTTAAACATGTAAAAAAGTTGAAAGAATTGAAGAATTATATACCCACCACCTAGATTCTATAATTTATATTTTACTGTATTTGCTTTATCACATATCCGCCTGTAGATCCATCTCTCTATCCCTCAATCCATCTTATTTTTTATGCATTTTAAATAAGTTGCAGACATCAGCACACTTCCCCTCCCAAATACTTCAGCATGCATATCATAAATAATTCAGCATATATAATAATTAACAAAATATTTTTGCTTTTTTTAGGTTAGATTTACATACAATTTACAGTGAATTGCAGATAAAGAAGTAAAGGGTCAGAGAGGCCAATTGCCTGATTAGCTCTGGGACCAGAGGCAAGTGCACAGTTTATGGTCTCGCAGGGAAGACGAGACATGTATACAAAGAGCTAGACAGCAAAGTGTTACACAATCAGTGCTCTGGGTCCTAGACCGACAGTAAGTGAAACTCCACACTGGAGACAGAAGAGAAGCAGTTAGGGGAGGGGATGCAAAAGAGTGTGGAGGAATCTTGAGGCAAAGAAGGCGGAAGGCATTTGGGGTGGAGGAGACCCCATCAGGCAGGAAAATTCCAGACAAGGGGTGATCCTGGCGTTCACACTGCTGCAATGACTAGAAAACACATCTGCTGCTCATAACCACAGAGCCCCACAATAATAACAACAGAAATGTTATTAATTATAAATCCATTTTGAACATTTCTTCCTCTGCCAAGAATGGACTATGTTCTAAGTAATAAATGCAAACAAAAGCCACTTTCAGAATTAAAAAAATGAAAATAATTCTTAAAAATGTGCAGATCTCGAAAGTTATCATTAATACTTATTAAGGAAAAAAAATGGATTCTCAAAAAAAATAACTAAGTTTATGAGATTAATATTTTTATCGAATAGTTACTTGAGAGTAATTCATGCATTCACCAAATATTTATCAAGAACCTGCTATGCACTAGAAACTTTACAGGTGCTGGAAATACGGCAGTGAACAAAATAGACAAAAATCCCTGCCCTTATGGCATTTACATCCCAGTTGAGGGAGACTGACAGTAAACAGAAGAAGTCAAATACCTACCTTGACAGGTGGTGATAAGTGCTCTGGAGAAAAATAAAACAAGAAAGGAGGTAGAGAGTGGCGGGCAAGTGGGAAGAGGTACCACTTTAAATAGAGCAGTCAGAGAAGGCAACGTGTGAGCCAAGATGTGCAGGAGATGACAAGGACAGTTGCAATGTATCCTGAGCATTTCTGGAGCCCACATTCAACATGACTGGTGATTGGGAGACAGTAAAGGAAAGAAACAAGTAAGCTCAGGGGGACAGCCATTGGAGTCCTACTCTTGTTTGCACATCTCAAGACTGTAGGGAGAATCCCTTTCATTTCTTGAATCCAGTGTGATGATAAACTACAGGTTTCAGTTTTCAGAATGCTAAGCCCTAACACTGTGGAGTACTTCCCCTGGACCAGGCACTGTGAAGAGTCTTACACACATGAGCCCGTTTAATCCTCCCAGCAATACTAGAAGATCCTCAGCCCCATTTTACAGATCCTGAAGATCCAGTTAAATAATTAGCCTGAGGTCACACAGTTAAGCAAGTAGGAGAGCCTTGATTCAAACTCAGGGCCCAAACATTTAGCTGCTACACCAGGCAAGTAGGAGGGTGTGGAGCCTTCTACACTACTGTTCTGTATGTGCCTTTATTAACTGGAATGCCTTTGCTTTAAAAAAAGCTGCTATTATCTGTCAAATAACACAGTGACCATGGTCCTTAACTAAATATTTTTTTCTCCTGCAACCCAGGGACGCCACGGTACCTCAGCTGGGTCTCATTGTTCCTCAACTGCATTAGTTAAGGTTACCCAAACTTGGATTTCAAAGGAATACTTTCATTGTTCCATCTGTCACACCAAGTAATCGGGGCCAGGTGGATGTCAGGATGCGTGTGGTTACCATCATAATCCTGCTCTTCTTTTGCAAAGCCGCTGAGCTCCGCAAGGCAAGCCCTGGGGGTGTGAGAAACCGAGTGAATCATGGCCGGGCGGGCAGGGGCCGGAGCGGCTCCAACCCAGTCAAACGCTATGCATCAGGCCTCTCCTGCGAAGTGTACACGTATCTTCACGAGAAATACTTAGATTGTCAAGAAAGAAAACTAGTTTATGTCTTGCCTGGCTGGCCTCAGGATTTGCTGCATATGCTGTTAGCAAGAAACAAGATCCGCATATTGAAGAACAACATGTTTTCCAAGTTTAAAAAGCTAAAAAGCTTGGATCTGCAACAGAATGAGATCTCCAAAATTGAGAGTGAGGCTTTCTTTGGTTTAAATAAACTTACTACTCTGTTACTGCAGCACAACCAGATCAAAGTCTTGACAGAGGAGGTGTTCATCTACACACCCCTCCTGAGCTACCTGCGTCTGTATGATAACCCCTGGCGCTGTACCTGTGAGATGGAAACGCTCATTTCAATGCTGCAGATTCCAAGGAACCGGAATTTGGGGAACTATGCCAAGTGTGAAAGCCCACAAGAACTAAAAAATCAAAAACTGCGGCAGATTAAATCTGAACAGTTATGTAATGAAGAAGAAAAAGAAGAATTGGACCCGAAACCCCAAGTGTCAGGGAGACCCCCAGTCATCAAGCCTGAGGTGGACTCGACACTTTGTCACAATTATGTGTTTCCCATACAAACGCTGGACTGCAAAAGGAAAGGTTTGTGAATTCCTTACTTTTTCGTTTTCATGGATGATTAAAAGTGCTCTTTGAATCTTATAACCCTCCCTGCACCCCACCATGCCTTAGAATTTCTGGTGTCACTTCCACCAGAAATCTTTCCTCAATGACAAGGGAATTTACTCCAAGCTTCTCTGGAGTCCAAACTCAAGGTGGTTGGTGATTTGAGGACATTAGAGGAGGGTGGGAGATATGCTCAGGAGGGGCAGCCATTTGGGTCCTACTCTTATTCGCTCATCGCAAGCTCTGGCCAGAAGAAATTCCCTTCATCTCAAATCCAATGTAATTTAATTTATGTAGGTAAACCAGTGGGTATGAAAACGAGCGCAAATTCTGTCTGTATAACCTGACTTATAGCAATTAAAGACAAAACATGGTGTGTGTCCGTGGGGAAATGATAACCTCAAGGAAAACCAGATGCAGAACAGGACAAGTGAGAGCACTGCGAGAGGGAGGCCAAGCAGGATGCAGTGATGGCGAATCTGTAGTTCTCATGACTTAGTCTCAAAGTTTCAATAAACGCTTGCTAACATCCTAACGTCTTAATTGTTCCCAAATTACCTCCCAAAAAGCAAAAAAAAATTGAAAAAACAAGATTGAAAATGTTTAATCCAAGAACTATGAGACTAAGGAAATCTTTTCAGAATATCACCTACTTCCTGAAATTCATTCCTGGATTTTACATCCCACACTATCTTGGGCTAGTACTGTGCAGGATTTGCATATATAGGATAAATTCATGAAATAAGAAAGCAAATGGGAGATTTCAGTAGTGCGCTTGACATGTGAGTGAAGACGTTCTCAAAGTGTGCACTGGGAACCGCTAATCTACACTAGGATAACAAGCCAGATGACAGTGTCTATCTGTTTCATTTCTGGCATGGATGAATAACATATTTGTAATATTAAATTAATGTCAGATGTCATTGAATTAGGGTCATATACAGCACGACGTCATTCCTTCCACTTATTTTGGGAGGTTTGGCTTTATTTTGTTTCGTTAGAACAGAAAGGAAAGGTTAAGAGGAACATAGAGACTCTGGCTCCTCTCCAGGGAACTATAGGTAGGAATTTGTTGACATTGAAGAAGCAGGCAGTCTGAGCCAGGAGTAAATTTGTTCATTTATCAGCAAAGTCGTGCTCAAGTCTCGTCCCCCTCTCTCTGACTCTGAAGGTGGCACCTGGTTAGATCACACCAGGGCCATGTGGCACGAAAAGCTTTGCTTACTACAACGCCCTGTGAACTGTATATAATTTGATGCCATAGTAGAGCAATTACACTGTAAGCTGGGAGATACAGTTATGGGCTCCTCTGACTTTGAGGGAAAGCGCTCATTAATTGAGAAGCTGCCATGCTCCGGGTACTGCACACACCTGCTGTCCACAACTTCCAGGAGGTAGTAGTTACAGTTGAGAAAAATGAGCCTCAGGGAGGTTCAGTCACTTGGCTGAGGTCTCACAGGCAAGCAGCAAAGCTGAGATTTGAACTTTGTTCTACCTGAGCCTGCTGTCTTCCAGAATTAATCTGATCACGTTCACACAAGCAGCTGCCTCAACATTAAAGAATTAAAGAATTAATGGAAGCATTAAAGAGTTGCAGAAAACTCAGTCTATGTGGTTTCTCTGTAGCCAGATTGGGTGGAATTTCCCTGACATGGTTACGGTGAGTACTTAGTGCTTCATGCCGAAGAGCATATTCTACTAGGATTTTCTTTGATGCTTAACAACTTGAATTATCTATTTTAGAAACTAATACAAAGCTACTAATCCTAGACCTGGTTTAGAAAAATTACTTGATATTGCAGAAGTTCTATCCTCAAGCTAAAGTTAATTTGCACTTGCTGCTTCAAGGGATAAAGAGAAAGTGGGTACAGTTAAGTTCATTAATTATCCAAGAAACATGCCATCAACGCAAAATCGAAGACTTCTACAGCTAGACTACACTGTAATTTAAGAAGAGAGAACGTGTTAGGAAATAGCTTTCTTTTTTGTGTCTGTGAGGAAGATTGGCCCTGAGCTAACATCTGTGCCATTCTTCCTGTTTTTTATATATGGGATGCCACCACAGCATGGCTTGATGAGGGGTGTGTAGGTCCACCCCCGGGATCTGAACCTGTGAACCCCAGGCCGCGAAAGTGGAGTGCACAAACTTAACCACTATGCCACCAGGCCGGCCCTGGAAATATCTTTCTTTTTTCCCATTTTTCTACTCTTGGGGCATTCCCTCCCCAGTGAGCCTATTGCTGCCTTTGTCTTTTTTTCCACAATATTTTTTGTCTCTTTTTCTCTTGGCAAAATCAACTTACAAAAATACAAATATATTTTCTATTGCTTTCTTTCCTCTACTTACTGTTGTCTAAACACAACTTTGCAGATACACTCCATAAATTTATCCCCTCTGCTTTAAAAATACACATATTACTTACTGGAAAACAATATAAAGAAAGTTGCATGACATACACAGTTAGAATATATAATATAGGATCATACATTAAAGGACAACTCAAGTCGCTCCACATACTAGCTACATAAATCAGAGTCTACGCTTTTTAGATTGTGAAATGCAGGGTACTTTTGTCTTTTAATATCATTAATATAAATTGCTTTCACTATGGTTGATATAAATCTATTGATTCTGTTGATTATTTATTTTTCATTTCTTGTTATAGTGTTCATTCACTTGAGTTTAAAAGCAAAGGTCTTGTCTATTAAACTCCCTTTGGTACTGCCTGGCCCAGGGCCGTGTGCTTTAGGTTGATGATAATAATTGAGCTGCTTTCTTTGCTCTTGCAAAGCAGTAATTTAAAAATAAAAATACATAGTAGCTAAAAATCATGGCTAGAATTCAAGTATGACCATCTGAATTTAATCCACTCTAATTTCCTTATCCCATTCCATAAATAGATAAATGTCAAATACTGAGAATAAATATTCAACAATGTTCATCTCTAGCTCCCTGCCAGAGTGTAGTAATACTTTTGATTGTGCTCCATGTGTTAGATGTAGGATCTAAAGAAGCCTAAAACATGCCATCAAGAATGGAACTAGCTGTGATATTAATGAATAAGAGCTGTCGTCTAAATGCTCTGTGTGCCTAAGACATAGCAGTTTACATGCATTATGTCATTTACTCCTCGCAACCTTAAAAGAAGTACTATTGTTATCCCCATTTTATAAATGAGGACACTGAGGGGTAGAGAGGTTAAGTGGCCCTTCTAATGTCACAAAGGCAGTCCCCAAGCAGTTCCCAAACCATTGACCAGCATGCAATGTCATCTCTTCCTTCAAGATTCTGGACACATCTATTAACCAAGAAGAATTTATAAGAGCTTTCTGGGTGCTTCCTCCCGGTCTTGGACCCTGCTCTTAGGCTCCGTACAATACACCATGCATGTGATCACACACAGGGAACCCGAATACAGATTCCCCCAACTCGGGAGTGGTGCCTTTCCCAGCTGACAGATGATGAGTTAGATGCTGTGCATAGGGTACCTAATATGTGCCAGTTTGACCACATAGACCTCAAAGATCACTATTTTTGTCTTAAACATCTGACTGCAAGAAACAGAAATAATAGCTCTATTCACTGGGAGACAGGCACTTTGCCAACAAAACTTAGTCTTTCAAAGGGAATAAATGTGAGATTATTTGAAAGGCAAGTTTATGCCATATTGAGGTAAATGGATTTGCCAAAAATCCATGCAAGTATGAGTTTTAAAACTGCCTTTTAGCTTCACATTTACCAGAATAATTCACCATTTTTAAGAATTCATTTTAATTCTAAGATTAGGGCTGGGGAGAATTGTGCCCATAAATTCCTCCCAGCTGCCTCTGAAGTTAATTTCACCACTGGTTTGAAAAATAATTAAGAACTTTTTATTTGCAATAAACAGGGCCATTTATGTCTCTTTACCTACCACTAGCAAGCCTTCAGAGTAGTTCTGACATTGCTGACAATCAAGATAGCCTGCTAAATGGGAAATTACATGGAGAAAAGTTCCCAATTTCCTCCTCAAAATCAGCAAGGTTTGGTTGGGGGAGGGGCAAGGCTTGTCAGGGGTGATAATCAACTAAATATGGTATTTTTTCAGGGTTTACCAAGAATTTGGGGTAGCAGCAAATAATCATGTGGTACCTGGTCTAGAAATGGGGGCGTTGACCAAATTTGATTTCTGGCCTGGGAAAATTTGTATTTATATAATCTTTATCAAAGAGAAATATACTTTACGTCAATATTTGCAATTCTCTTTCAAGTTTAAGGTAAAAGAAGTAAAGAACTGTTTTTACTCATCAATACAAGAAATAAGATTTTTCCATATTTCTCTAAGCCGTACTAGTAAAGGCTCTGGTTTGCATTTCCTGGTATTACTTGTGGATCTTATTTTACCCAGGGTGCTGCTAACAACGCCCAAATTGGTTCTGCAATTTATATTCCTTTTCCAGCATCCACAGGTCTGCCACATTGCTTAAGCCGGGTTTCAGAGTGTTCTCATAAACATTTTTTGCTACCCATTTATTTGTGGTTAGCCCACATTAGCTTGTCCTACAGTCATTGCTTGGGAGGTCTCTGTCATCCACCCTCATGTCCAGCCCAGCAGATGTGGATTCAGCAAGCAAGTCCTGATAAACAGGCTGCTTTCTAGAACCTAGGAGATGCTGATTCTGGTAACGAGGAAGACCTACAGTCATTAATGGCTTTGTAGGGCCTTGGTGAGGACTTGGGCTTTTACTCATAGTGAGATGGGAAGCAACTGGAAGATTCTGCCATCTGGAGGAGGGGAAGCTATCTGGAAAAATGACATGATCTGACTTGTTTTAACAGGATCACATGGGCTTAGGACAGTATTGGGATAATCCAGACAAGAAGTGATGGTAGCTTGGACCAGTGTGGTAGCAGCAGAGGAAGTGAGATGTGGAATCCCGGGTATTTTGAAATAAAACTCTATTCTGCTTTTAAAAGCCTTCTAAGAAGATGCCACAGCCATTCTCAATAATTATTTCAAACACTAAATGTCAAGAAATTAATTTCTTCTGACTGTCCTCAATTGTCTCTGTGGTTGTCAATTTTTGCTAGAATCTCCATCTCCTTGTTTACATGTAGTGACCAAGAGAGAATACAGCTCTCCAGTTAGGGTCTTGCTGATCCTAAAGGGAGGATTACCTCGCTGTTGCAACATTATAAGTTCAAGTCTTAAAATCTTTCACCTTTCAATATGTTGGCAGACACAGCTCTAGGTCAAACAGAATAATGTCTTATCAGAGGACTGAAATAACATCACCCCAAATTTTCAAAACACTTTTATTATAAGAGGCCTCAATATTCCTGAATTATTAAACTTAACAAACATTTAATGAGGTCTTATTATTTGCTATGTGTTAGTTATCTATTGCTGCCTAACAAACTCCCCCACAACTCAGTGGCTTAAAACAACACCTTCTATTATCTCACAGTTTCTGTGGATCAGGAAACCAGACATGGCTTCACTGGGTCCTCTGCTTCAGGATCTCTCACGAGGCTGCAACTAAGGTGTTGACCAGGGCTCAGGGCTGTGGTCTCAGCTGAAGGCTCAACTGGAAAAGGATCCTTATCCAAGTTCATATGGCTGTTGGCAGGATTCAGTTCCTTAAAGGCTGTTGGACTGAGGGCCTGAGTTTCTTGCTGGCTGTTTGCAAGGGGCCATGCTTAATACCTTGCCATGTGAGTCTCTCCAACATGGCAGCTTGCTTCATCAAAACCAGCAAATGAGAGTCTGCTAGCAAGATAAAAGTCACAATTTCTTATAACCTACTTATGGAAGTGACATCCCATCACATTTGCTGCATTCTATTGTTAAAAGAAAGTCACTAGGTTCAGCCCATAGTCAAGAGGAACGATTTACACAAGGGTGTGAATATCAGTAGAGAGGATCATTGGGTGCCATTTTAGAAGCTGTCTGCCACATACCACTTATTTATTTATGAAATCTTAGGCACTGTTCTAAGCATCCCTCGTGAAGCTCCCATGGCGAGGAGGGGGCAAAAATGAAAAAAACTAGTAAAATGTACACAATGTCTGATAGTGATAACTACCATGGAGAAGAAGCAGGGAATGTTATTATTATTGTTACTGTTATTGCCCACTGGGAAGCAAGGAGATGTCATTTTAAATATAGAGCCTGAAGGGTCTCATGGCCATCCCAATATCCTGACTCCACCCCAGTTGCCCCTCCACCCCCACTTCACCCTACGTGCCAAGCTTGAGGATTCTAGGCAAGGGAACAGCATAAATTAAGCAGAAAAGTACCAGGAACAGGCAGCAGAGCATAGTGGTTAGCAGCATAGATTCTTGGGGCTAGCATGTCTGTCTTTAAATCCTAGGAGTGTGACTGTGGGCAAGTTGTGCCTCAGTTCTTCCATCTGTAAAATGAGGATAATAATGGTGCTTAGCTCATAGGGTTCTGGGCACTTAATACTTATTAGAGCACCTAGAACAGTTCCTGCACTTAGATACTAAGAGGCTAAGATCCCATGACGAAGAGAAAGCAAATTTAACATTAATAAGAATACTACCAATACCATTCCATTAAAGATCATAGATTCTGAGCTGTTAAAGAGGGGAAAAAATAAGCCTGAGTCTTTATGAAAGTAAGTATACTTTGGGTTAAAAAATCATAAATATCAGAGGTTTTTTTTCTAATATTTGGAAGAAATAATCAGCGATTCAATTATTGTGTACTGAAAGGAGCATTATGGATAAATGGATACCACCTTTCATAAACTTATTTTACTGTAACCAGTTCAAAAAATTTCTATTTCTTCAGAAAGCTTTTGGGTCATGCTGTTTCTCAGGTGTCAAGCTGGACATTTTATTCGTTGCTTCTAGTTCTCTTTTGTGGGAACAGATTTGTTTCTCTTCACAGGCTTCACTTGCCCTACTTAAAATTGAATAAAACCTCTTCAGAATATTTTGTTAAAAATTAAGAGGAAGGGCAAGTATTATGCTAAAACATGAAATAAACACTTTATATTTTTTTAAAGCATGATTTAAAGGCAAACATAAATAGTAAGAGAGAAATTAAGTGAATCTTGATTTCCTGTTCACCTGTGAAAAATAACCCGAGCTCCTCTTCCAGAGGCTTTTCGCATAGTAGTAGTAGTAGTGGTAATAGTGGAAGCAGCAGCAGCAGCAGCAGCAGCTGCACGATTGTTCTTCTTATTGTCCCCGAGGAGTCCAGTTACTGCTGTGCCCCAGGAAGAGTCAGGGTGTGTTGGAGCATGGAAGTCACAAGGATGCAGGGAATAGGTGGGTGATGAGGAAGCAGGGGCAGCAAGTCAGGACTACTCTTTCTCGAATTTTAGCATCCAAGGAAAAGAGAAATAAGAACAGCTTGAGGGTCATCAAGGTCAAGAGCTTTTCGTTTGTTTTTTAGGTTGGAGAGACCTGAGCTTATTTGTTGGCAGAAGAAGCCTGAGGAGAGAGATAAAATGAAGATGCAACAAAGAAGCAATAATTAATAGTGAAAACTCCTAGAGAAATGGGAGGGGTATGGAGCAGTTCGATTTGTTTCATTTCGTTTTAGTATTCTTGTTTTTAAAGCTTCCCAGGTGATTCTAAGGTCAGCCAGGCGTGAACCCCACTGCTTCACCTCATGACAGCCACCTGAGTGGCCCTGCCTGTGTCCTCCTCCTGACTTCTTGCCGCTGCCTCTAGGAAGTTTCTCTGAACAGCTCAGCAAGGAATGGTATCTGCTCCTCTAAGTGTGATGTACCTGGTTTGCTGGGCTTTGGTGGAATTTAGCCCCTACTAAGGCTTTTTATCCCAGTGTTCTTTGGCTTTAGATATCCCTTTCCTCTTTAGGAGCTGACTCTTCAACCACAGGTAAGAGTGAGAGAGAAAATGGGGGTGAGAGGAGAGCCTGATAACTTGAAATTATTAATTTTTCCAGAGTTGAAGAAAGTTCCAAACAACATCCCTCCTGATATTGTTAAGCTTGACTTATCATGCAATAAAATCAAACAACTTCGACCAAAGGAGTTTGAAGATGTTCATGAGCTAAAAAAATTAAATCTCAGCAGCAATGGCATTGAATTCATAGATCCTGGTAAGTTCCACAGAAGAGCCCTTTAAACGGGTGACTAAGTATTCTCTGATTTTTCTATGGCAACATTTATAGTAAATACAATTTAGCGTTAAAAAAACTAAATTAAGGGGCCGGCCTGGTGGCATAGCTGTTAAGTGTGCATGCTCTGCTTCGGCGGCCCAGGGTTCGCAGGTTCGAATCCCGGGTGCACAGTGACGCACCGCTTGTCAAGCCATGCTGTGGCGGCATCCCATATAAAGTAGAGGAAGATGGGCTTAGATGTTAGCCCAGGGCCAATCTTCCTCAGCAAAAAGAGTAGGATTGGCATCGGATGTTAGCTCAGGGCTAATCTTCCTCACACACACACACAAAAAACAACTAAATTAATAAAGTTTGAATTTAAATTAAACATGATGCTTAAATTAGAATTAATTTGGCACTCAGAGAAATATTTGCCAAAATGTTGCTTTATGAAGTATATAATACTATATATTACTAAGCAACGGTTATTCAATTGGTCCAAATAAAAGTGTTTTGTAGAATAGATTTAAAAAATAAGAATATGTGACTAGTAGTCAATAATATGCTAAACATGTAGTGATGTTTTTGTTTTTGTTTTTGTTTTTTGCTGAGGAAGATTCACCCTGAGCTAACATCTGTGCCAATCTTCCTCTATTTTGTATGTGGGCCCCTGCCAAAGCATGGCTGCCAATGAGTGGTGTAGGTCCGCACCTGGGAACTGAACCCAGGCGGCCGAGGCAGAGCACATCGAACTTAACCACCAGGCCACGGGGCCAGCCCCAAACATGTAGTGATTTTTAAAGGGAAATTCAGATTTGGCATTTTCTTTGCTGTTCATTAAGTCCCAACCTGTTTAAAGTAAATTTGAAACAATCTGCTAAGCACCAAGCTCATAAATTAAGATAAAGTGTGGTTAAACCAGAGCCAGACATATTTTATCCAATCCTAGATCAAGATCAATTCTCTTTTCCATCCTTTAAATCTCCTCTCCACTTGCTAAGCAAAGCCTCTGGCACAAATGAGCGTGGTAAGTTAACACACTGGACTTGGAAAGAACTGAGAGTTACTGCAATATTGATCAGATTTGTAACACACACGTGTGCCTTCACAGTGCTACCTCAGTTTGAAAAGTCCTATCTGTAAAAATGATTATTGGTACTATTGATAATGCAATGTTAATGTCATAAATATTTTGAGGACAATTGTTACTTCTACTTTTCTTAATACTCATTTAATACCCTTAAAAGAACATTAGGACTTTAACACTGTAGATGTGAAAATTGAGAGTGAATGTTCTGGAGCTACAAAGGCATATTTTAGTATTAATAACATCTTTTAAAAATATTAAGAAATAATAATTTAAAAACTTTCCCAAGAGAACAGCAGTGTGCCACACTTATACCTTAGCTTGTATGTATAGATGGTGTAAGCCTGGGAGTATCTATAAATTGTGAGGTCAAAAGCAGTTTTCATTTCATAGTGAATAAGAATACTGCAGAGACACTCTTCTCCCAAATGAAGCAATCATTGTATTAGTGTGCAGGTCAGTGACTGGTAGCCAGTCTCCACAAAGCCAGGCCACAGTGTGAAGAATCTCAAGGTGGAGACGCTCTCTTGCTTCATGAGAACCAAAGAATTGCAAGACAAGCATGCCGTGTCACAGAGCCCTGGGCAAGTCTGATTTCCTTCTGAGGCTGTCATGCAAACCTCAGCTGACCAACTATCAAAAGTATCGATGCAAACAAGTTTTAAAGCTATCTCTAAAAGAGACTAAAATGTTATTTATTATATAGCCTAAGTTAAATTTATTCAAGTAGTGAATAATGGTGCAAAAATGTTTTAATTATAATAGAACTACAGTATGTAAAGAAAACTAAAGAAAAATGAGAGAAGACAATACGGAGATAGATAATAGTACAAAATGGGTTTCTTTGACTTTTAGTGATATTTTTCCTGCATCAGTTATGAAATTCCCATAATTGTGAGGATTCCTTTTTCATCCCTGGGATCTCCCAAAAACCTTTAATCTTGTTTACCCAATGTGGTTTTTTTTGTTGTTGTTTTGTTTTTTTTGTTTTTTTTCCCCTTTTTCTCCCCAAAGCCCCAGTAGATAGTTGTATGTCATAGTTGCACATCCTTCTAGTTGCTGTATGTGGGACACCACCTCGGCATGGCCGGACAAGCTGTGCATCAGTGCGTGCCCGGGATCTGAACCCGGGCCGCCAGCAGCGGAGCACGCGCACTTAACCGCTAAGCCACGGGGCTGGCCCCTACCCAATGTGTTTTCCTTGCTGACATACAACATGAACTCTGTTATCAGCAGTCATATTCTCTTTTCTCCTTTGTTCAATTCAGTCCCAGGAAAGTATTTTCTACATTAACAAACATGTATTAAGCACCTACCAAGTGCCAACCACTTTCCTTGGTATGTTCTCTGGAACAAAAAAGTATCTCAGCTCATAAATAAGTCAAAATGACCTAAAGAACTTTTAAAATAAAAGACCTTCTATATGTCAGGGCCTTTGAGATGAAACACTGCCAAAGCAGACTCACTTTAATGACTTATGCTGGTAGGTAGACACATGCAATGAGATTCACCAGTTTTAAAAGGTGTGAGTAACAGTCTCATAAAATGCCAGACATTATTGGAGAAAAGGGAAAGAAGACACCCTATTAAGGATTTTACCTCCTTTAAGAAACAAATGAAAACTAGCTTTTCCAAGAGCCTGAATATATATGGCCTAAGTAACTACTATAACACTTTCAAAATAAAATCCAGGATTGTTTACACATGCTTTCAATCTGAAGAGCTGACTTGTTTTAAAAAAAGTAAATTGTGAGATAATTGACTCACTGAATGTTAGCAAATAGAAAAAAATGCAATGTCTTCAGAACTGTCATTACAAGGGCTGACCTTCTGCTCCTCCCCAGCCGCCTGCCCTCCCTACCCTACTCACCCCACCCCCAAGCCATTGCTTTGCACCAAAATAGAAAGAATTCTTTTTAGGGGGAATTATGGGTTTTGTCTGAGAACAAATGATATGAAAATGGTTAATGGTATTGGTATGAGAGCACATTTTCCAAAGGACACTGTATGCTCTGAGTATTTTAAAACAGTAATGAGAAAATGTTTAAAATAGAAACAAATTATGTGAAATCAGGATTGACCTATAAATTCTACAGTATCTGGTCAGTCCACAGCAACTGAAATAGGGATAATCTAGGTTTAGATTTCTTTACTCCTGGAGGGGAAAAAAAGCGCTTTCTGTTGTCTTATTTTACATTATGTGTTTGATATTTGTTTTAATTACCCACCCTCCAGCAGAATTAAATGCATATGGATTCAAAACTGATAGCTACCACAGCTTGCCAAAACACAACCAGATGTTTTCAAAATGTTGATAAAATTTTTTTGGTTTTGGACTCTACAGGAGTATAATTCCGTCTCCCTAAAGTGGGAATAGGCTGTTTGTAGGCATTTTCAGAGTGTACTGATATCCCAGGGAGCTGTCAAATCATCACTAGATACATTTTTCATTATTGTATGTACTTACGTCCTACATTTGAAATATTTTCCTAATTCATGCCTTTTTTGTGGCATCTTTCCAGTGAATATAAAAGTGCACATAAGCCCAAAATACATTTTTTAGAAAGCTAACTTAAAACTGATTTTTCAAATAAAATATTGTATTCTAGTCAATTCAATCAATCAAGGGAAAAGCTTTGTTTGAGTAAAAACATATTTCAGAATTTCACATTTAGACACGTATACTGTTAGGCAAATATAATTAAAACCAAAATCTTCTCCCAAACATAGAAATCCTCTCCACAAAAGTAGCAGAGGAAAAAAACACTTTTATTACTGCATAACCAGAATGTGATGCCCATCACAGGCAATCTGCTAAGGGATTGCAAAGCAGAAAGAAATCTCACTCCTTTATATAGCCAAGCAGAGACAACCCAAGACATACATGTTTTCAGGATAAATGATAACTCGTCCTTAACTAGAAAGACTTGATAGCACATTTGCCCTACACAGTTCACCCTAACGTTGCCTGGTAATTGAGGTGACCATCTGTGTTAGCTCATTGGCTTTATCCAGAGGAAAACAAACTTCTATCTTTATAACAAGACGTAGTTTTTTGCAGCTTGGAGCCAAGTCTCCTACCCTCCCACAGAAATGGCGAAATAGGGGTGCTATCTCTTTTGATGTTTACCTTTCAAAGAGATGGCTCCCAGGTCTTTGAGAAAGACATTCCTGGCTCATAAAGCTGACAGAAGGCCTCATTAGTCTTCTAAAGGAGATGTACACATTTCAAAGATAGGAGAAAGTGCTTACAAATTTTCTAAAGTAAATGCTCTGAGAAAAAGGAGATGAGGGAAATCTTTTCCTTTATTTTCAACAGGAAGAATTAAGTCTCTTATTTTCCATTTATATTTGTCCTTATAATGTACCACACAGTTGCATTTAACCCAATTACTCATTGGTTTAATAAATATTTTCTGTTTCTAGCTGCTTTTTTAGGACTCACACATTTAGAAGAGTTAGATTTATCAAACAACAGTCTGCAAAACTTTGACTATGGAGTATTAGAAGACTTGTATTTTTTGAAACTCTTGTGGCTCAGAGATAACCCTTGGAGATGTGACTACAACATCCACTACCTCTACTACTGGTTAAAGCACCACTACAACGTCCACTATAATGGCCTGGAATGCAAAATGCCTGAAGAATACAAAGGGTGGTTTGTAGGGAAATACGTTCGGAGTTACTATGAAGAATGCCCCAAAGACAAATTACCAGCATACCCTGAAATATTTGACCAGGATACGGAAGATGATGAATGGGAAAAAATACATAAGGATCACACAGCAAAGAAGCAAAGTGTAAGAATCACTATAGTGGGATAACTTAGAAATTGTTCTGGTTGCAACTAGTTTTGTATTTGCTATACTGGTGTCAGAAAACGGTATGTTTACATTTTGATTAACTGTGTTGCCTATTTATGCAGGGTTTTCCAGTTAAAGGAAGGAAGTTCCTTTAATTATTTTTATTATTATTGTTGTGACAATTAGAGTAATCAAGGGAATACTTTCATCCTGCTTGCCTGCCTGTTTGCAGAACAGCTTTTGGTGACGATTCCACAGTGGTAACCTGCAGGAGTTGGGTCCCAATGATGGCATTAGAATTTCATAATGTCCTATATAAATGTTTTTACTGCTTTTTGAAAATAAAAATTAAAAAAAAAAAAAAAAACTTCGTTTGTTTTGACATGCCTTTTGATAGCTGCTTGTACATACCTATACATGGTCCAAATGAAAAGATACAAATGCTTAGTAATAAAATGTAATTCTCTCCCCTCTGCACCCCCCTGCTTTTTTTTTTCTTTTTAAATAAGTCAGCTTATGCATTGAATAAATTTCCATTTCTGATTCCTGTGCATTCCAAAATGAGGTCCTGGTAAATCCAGATTCTCAACTACTCTTTACTGCTCCTTGCAAAAAACTGTCAAGCTAGACCTGAAGAATTGTCACAAGCAATAAGTAGAGAATCTGAGAATTATGTTGGAGGCTGGTCAGAAGATGGAACACTGAGAAGCAGTGTTAGGTGGTGTGAATCATGAGCCCTGAAGAGGTATAACTAGTGAACGTGGAAACAGCACTGGTTTTTGAATAGAGTTCAGACTAGGAAACTGTCTGTCAATGGGGAAGGGTCTGAGCCCTTCCTGCTAAGCTAATATGTCAAGGAGCATAAAACAAAAGATGAAATTAGGATTCAGGGTCAGGATTTGGGATGAAACAGAATGAAAAAAGAGGAAGTAATATCAGAGGCAACTGAGGGAAGGGGTGGTGCCCAAGAGAATCAAGTCATGGTGCCCATGACTTAGTTTTGCAGGTTAAAATTAGCTCACCTAGAGAAACAGATCATCAGAAAAAAGAGGAAATATGGGGAAACTGACCTCATCAGTTTGCATTTTGATAGTCGGCTATACTATTAGAAAGAAAAATAAGATGAAAAGAAATATGTACATATCCCTAGAAATACCACTTTTTCCTTTTTATACAGATTTCCTTTTCACACTGAGTTGAATATATTTTCATTTTTTATATCAAGCTATTCCTACAAAGTTTATCAATTGCTTTTATTTGATACTTGCACAAATTCCCAAAGCATAGAAGATGGTATATGACAAATATCAATGAGCATTTCTTAAGCACATACTAGATGCCAGACACTGTACTAAGAGCTTCATGTATCCTATTTCTAATTATCAAACGATCCTTCTGAAGTAGGTAAATATTATCTGCCTTTTCTAGATGAGAAATCCAAGGCTTAGAGTTCAGGTAACTTGGACAAAGCCACATAGCTGGCAGGTGGCAGAGCCAGGATTCAGGTCTGCCTAAGGCCTTTCTGCTGTGCAGGGCTGCAGAGCATTCTAAAAGTTACCCTTGGCCATGGCTGCCTCGCATCAGAACTTACAAAACCAGATCCCAAAAAAGGAATAGGTACTAGGAAGCTTAAGCCTTTCTTTCCAGAAACACCTGTGAGGGCACTTGGCAGGAGAGAGTCTTTGATCTAAGTTGTTTAAATCTGTGTTAAGAGGCATATTTGCTTGTCCAAGAGCTTCAGCCTGAGGGACAGACAGAGCTGCCATCAGGGAATATAGGCCAGTGGACGCTATCTTTGTGCTCACCCTCTCCCTTGCTGCAACTCACTTCTATCTCCCAGAAAACAGCTTCTACATTCATCTGGAAGCCCAATTTTTGTGACTGCTGCCCAGGGGACACTCCAGATCACCTAGCTCTGGTGGTCAGTGGAGCTTACACTTGCAGTCCAACAGGACTGTATATGTTTGCATACTTTAAAAGCTGCTGCCTAAGGGTCTGGCTTCCAATCAGTCTGAATCTAGGTGTGACTGAGATCCTCCCCTTGGGAACAATGGCAGGTTTTGGCACACTCTCAACTACTGGAAGTAATTAAAAATATAATAGGCTGCTTAGACAATCACAAAGGTTTGGAAGACAACCATGGGCTAAGGCAGGGTTGAATGACAAGGTTCTTCTCCTACATGAGGTCCTCCTTTAAGACTAGGAGAGGTGGTTGTTTCACCTAATGCAAAGAAACCAACACAGAGAGTCAATCGAGATGAAGAAACAAAGGAATATATTCCAAACAAAAGAACAAAATAAAACCTTAAAAAAAAACCTTAATGAAATGGAGATAAGTAATTTACCTGATAAAGAGTTCAAAGTAATGGTCATAAAGATGCTCGCTGAACTGGGGAGAAGAGTGGATAAACATACAGCAAGAACTTCAACAAAGAGATAGAAAATATAAGACAGTACCAAACAGAAGTCACAGAACACAATATTGTGAAGAATACAATAACTGAATTGAAAAATACACTAAAGGGGTTCAAAGTAGACTAGATGAAACAGAAGAAAGTATCAGTGAACGCAAAGACAAGGCAGTGGAACTCACCCAATCAAAGCAGCAAAAAGAAAAAAGAATGAAAAAAAGTAAATATATCTAAGGAACGTACGGGACAACATCAAGAGTACTAATATTTGTACTATGGGAGTCCCAGAAGAAGAAGAGGAAGAAAGAGGCAGAAAAGCTATTTGAAGAAATAATGGCTGAAAACTTCCCTAACTTAGGGATCCAGGAAGCTCAAAGAGTTCCAAAAAAGATGAACCCAAAGAGACCCACACCAAGATACATTTAAAAATTTTTTTTTTTTACTTATTTATTTTTTTCCCCCAAAGCCCCAGTACATAGCTGTATGTCACAGCTGCACATCCCTCCAGCCGCTGTACGTGGGACGCGGCCTCAGCATGGCCGGAGAAGTGGTGCGTTGGTGCGTGCCCGGGATCCGAACCCGGGACGCCAGCAGCGGAGCGTGCACACCCAACCACCAAGCCACGGGGCCAGTCCCCAAGATACATTTTAATTAAAATGTCAAAAATTAAACACAAGGAGAGAATCTTAAAAGCAGTAAGAGGAAAAGAACTTTATATACAAGGAACCCCCATAAGACTATCAGCAGATATTTTAGCAGAAACTTTGCAGGCCAGAAGGAAGTGGCACAGTATATTAAAGTGCTGAAAGAAGAAAACTTCCAACCAAGAATACTCTACCTGGCAGAGTTATCATTCAGAATTGAAGGAGAGATAAAGAGTTTTCCTGACAAGAAAAAGCTAAAGGAGTTTATCATCACTAAACCAGCCTTATAAGAAATGTTAAAAGGACTTCTTTAAACTGAAAAGAAAGGGCACTAATTAGTAACAAGAAAACATATGGAAGTAAAAGTCTCACTGGAAAGGTAAATGTATAGTGAAGGTAGTGGACTAATCACTTATAAAGCTAAAGTGAAGCTTAAAAGACAAAAATAGTAAAAATAACTATAACTACAATAATTAGTTAAGGGATACATAAGATAAATAGACGTGAATGTAACATCAAAAACATAAAATGTGGGGGGGAGAGTAAAAATATAGTGCTTCAGAATGTGATCAAACTTAAGTTGTTATCAACTTAAAATAGACTGTTATAGATATAAGTTGTTATATGTAAGCCTCACGGTAACCACAAAGCAAAATCCTACAGTAGATACACAAAAGACAAAGAGAAAGGAATCTAGCATACCACTAAAGAAAGTCATCAAACCACAAAGGAAGAAACCAAGAGAATAAGAGACGAACTACAAAATAGCCAGAAAACAATTAGCAAAATGGCAATAAGTACATACCTATCAATAATTACTTTAAATGTAAGTGGACTAAATTCTCCAATGAAAAGACACAGAGTGGCTGAAAGGTTAAAAAAAACAAGACCCTGCTACATGCTGCTTACAAGAGACTCACTTCAGATGTAAGGACACAGACTGAATGTAAAGGGATGGAAAAAGATATTCCATGCAAATGGAAACCAAAAGAAAGCTGGGGTAGCTATACTTAGATAAAATAGACTTTAAAACAAAGACTGTAATAAGAGACAAAGAAGGGCATTACATAATGAAAAAGGGGTCAATCTAACAAGAGGATATAACATTTGTAAATATTTATGCACCCAACATAGGAGTACCTAAACATATAAAGCAAATATTAACAGACTTAAAGTGAGAAATAGACAACAGTACAATAATAGTAGGGGACGTTAATACCCTACTTACATCAATGGATAAATCATCCAGACAGAAAATCAATAAGGAAACATCAGCCTTAAACAACACATTAGACCAGATGGACTTAACAGATATATACAGAATATTTCATCCAAAGGCAACAGAATACGCATTTTCTCAAGTGCACATGGAACAT
Source organism: Diceros bicornis minor (assembly GCF_020826845.1). Classification (NCBI taxonomy): domain Eukaryota; kingdom Metazoa; phylum Chordata; class Mammalia; order Perissodactyla; family Rhinocerotidae; genus Diceros; species Diceros bicornis. The sequence goes on along the minus strand of NC_080742.1, from coordinate 14,877,018 downwards.
TCTCCAGGATAGATCATATATTAGTCCACAAACAAGTCTTAATAAATTTAAGTGATTGAAATCATATCAAGCATCTTTTCTGACCACAATGGTATGAAACTAGAAATAAATTACAAGAAGAAAAATTGGAAAATTCACAAATATATGGCAATTAAACAACATGCTACTGAACAACCAACAGGTCAACAAAGAAATCAAAATATACCTTGAGACAACCAAAAATGGAAATACAGCACACAAAAATTTATGGGATGCAGCAAAGGCAGTTCTAAAAGGGAAGTTGATAGCGATAAATACTTACCTCAAGAAACAAGAAAAATCTCAAATAAACAACCTAAATTTACATCTCAAGGAACTAGAAAAAGGAGAACAAACTAAGCTCAAAGTTAGTAGAAGGAAGGAAATAACAAAGATCAGAGCAGAAATAAATGAAATAGAGACTAAAAAGACAGTAGGAAAGATCAATGAAACTAAGAGCTGGGTTTTGGAAAAGATAAACAAAATTGATAAACCTTTAGCTAGACTCCCCAAGAAAAAAGAGAGAACTCAAATAAAATCAGAAATGAAAGAGAAGACATTACAACTGATAGCACGGAAATACAAAAGATCATAAGAGACTACTATGAACAATTATACACCAACATATTGGGCAACCTAGAAGAAATGGATAAATTCCTAGAAACATACAACCTACCAAGACTGAATCATGAGGAAATGGAAATTCTGAACAGACTGATTACTAGTCAGGAGATTGAATCAGTAATCAAAAACTTCCCAACAAAAGTTCAGGACCAGATGGCTTCATTGGTGAATTCTACCAAACATTCAAAGAAAAATTAATACCAGACTTCTCAAACTCTTCCCAAAAATAGAAGATGAAGGAACACTTCCAAACTTTTTTTTTACAAGGCCAGCATCACGCTGATGCCAAAACCAGATAAGGATGCCACAAGAGAAGAAAATTACAGGCCAATAACACTGATGAACATAGATGCAAAAATCCTCAATAAATATTAGCAAATCAAATTCAACAATACATTAAAAGGATCATACACCATGATTAAGTGGGATTTATCCCTGGGATACAAGAATAGTCCAACATCTGCAAATCAATCAATATGAAACACCACATTCACAAAATAAAGGGTAAAAATTATATGATCATCTTAATAGACACAGAAAAAAACATTTGACAAAATTCAACATCCATTTATGACAAAAACTCTCAACAAAGCAAGTACAGAGGGAATATGCCTCAACATAATAACATATATGACAAGTCCACAGCTAACATCGTACTCAGTGTTGGAAAGCTGAAAGCTTTTCCTCTAAGATCAGGAACAAGACAAGGATGCTCTCTCTCACCACTTTTATTCAACACAGTATTGAAAGACCTAGCCAGAGCAATCAGGCAAGAAAAAGAAATAAAAGCCATCTGAATTGGAAAGGAAGAAATCAAACTATTACTATTTGCAGATGACCTGATATTATATGTAGAAAACCCAAAGGACTCCAACAAAAAACTGTTAGAATTAATAAATGAATTTAGTCAAGTTGCAGGATAAAAAATTAATATACAAAAATCTGTTGCATTTCTATATACTAATAACAAACTATCAGAAAGAGAAATTAAGGGGAAAATCCCATTTACAATTGCATCGAAAAGAATAAAATACCTAGGAAAAAATTTAAACAAAGAGGTGAAAGACCTGTACACTGAAAACAAGAAGACATTGGTGAAAGAAATTGAAGATACAAATAAATGAAAAGATATTCTGTGCTCATGGATTGGAAGAATTAATATTGTGAAAATGTCCATAATACCCACAGCAATCTACAGATTCAATGTGATCCCTACCAAAATTTCAATAGCATTTTTCACAGAAATAGAACAGACAATCCTAAAATTTGTATGGATCCACAAAAGACCTCAAATAGCCAAAGCAATCTTGAGAAAGAAGAACAAAGCTGGAGGCATCACACTCCCTGATTTCAAACTATATTACAAAGCCATAATAATCAAAACAGCATAGTATTGGCGTTAAAACAGACACATAGATCAATGGAATAGAATAGAGAGCCCAGAAATAAACCCATGCATATAGTTGGCCCTCTGTATTTGCAGGTTTCATATCCATGGCTGGTTAAATCCATGGATGCAAAACCTGTGGTTACAGAGGACGAACTGTATTCATTGTACTACACCATTTTATATAAGAGACTTGAACCTCCATGAATTTTGGTATCCACAGGGGTTCCTGGAACCAATCCCCCACAGATAATGAAAAACAACTATGTATGGTCAATTAATTTACAACAAAAGAGCCAAGAATATACAATGGAGAAAGGACAGTCTCTTCAATAGTGTCAGGAAGACTGGACAGCTACATGCAAAAGAAGGAAACTGGACCACCGTCTTACACCATACACAAAAATTAACTCAAAATGGATTAAAGACTTGAACATAGGATCTGAAATCAAAACTATAGACGAAAATATAAGTGTTAAGCTCCATCACATAGGTCCTGGGGATGAAGTTTTTTTAATCTGGCACCAAAAGCAAAAATGAACAAGTGAGACTACACGAAACTAAAAAGCTTTTGCACAGCAAAGGATCCATCAACAAAATGAAAAGGCAAACTACTGAATTGGAGAAAATATTTGCAAATAATATATCTGATAAGAAGTTAATATCCAAAATATATAAAGAACTCATACAGTCAATAGCAAAAAAACAATCCTATTAAAAAATGGGCAAAAGATCTGAATAGACATTTTTCCAAAGAAGACATACAGGTGGCCAACAGTTTACATGAAAAGGTGCTCAACATCAGTAATCATCAGGGAAATGCAAATCAAAACCACAATGACATATCACCTCATACTTGTTAGAATGGCTATTATCAAAAAGACAAGAAATAACAAATGTTGGTGAGAATGTGGAGAAAAGGGAACCCTTGTACTCTGTTGGTGAGAATGTAAATTGGTGCAGCCACTATGGAAAACAGTATGGAGGTTCGTCAAAGAATTAAAAATAGAACTACCATATGATCCAGCAATTCCACTTCTGGGTATATATCTGAAGAAAGAAAAAACATTAACTCAAAAAAATATATGCACCCCTATGTTCATTGCAGCATTATCTACAATAGCTAAGACATGGAAACAACCTAAGTGTCCATCGATAGATGAATGGGAAAAGAAAATGTTGTTTATATATGTGTACAATGAAATATTACTCAGCCATAAGAAAGAATGAAATCTTGGCATTTGTGACAACATGGATGGACCTCAAGGGCATTATGCTAAGTGAAATAAGTCAGACAGAGAAAGACAAATACTGTATGATCTCACTTATTTGTGGAATCTTAAAAAAAAAAACTCAAAAAACAAAAAAAAACAAGCTCATAGATACAGAGAACAGACTGGTGGTTGCCAGAGACAGGGGCTAGGGGATATGAGAAATGAGTGAGTGTCAAAAGGTACAAACTTCCAGTTTAAAATAAATAAGTCCTGCGTATAATGTACAGCAATGTGACTATAGTTAATAATGTGTATTGCATATTTAAATATTGCTAAGAGAGTAGATCTTACAATTTCTCATCACAAGAAAAAAATATTTTTGTAATGATGTGTAGTGACAGATGTTAATTAGACTTATTGTGGTGATCATTTTGCAATGTATACAAATTTGAATCATTATGTTGTACACCTGAAACTAAGATAATGTTACATGTCAATTATGCGTCAACAAAAAATTTTTTAAAAAGCAGAAAAAATCTGTATTAATATGTATAGGAAACCAAGAGGATGGGAAGCCAGAAGTATTACTGGAGCTGATGGTTCAGGAAACGACTCTGGATTGTGAAGTTCTAACTACTCTGCCCATTTTACCAGTGGGTTGGGTCAGGGATAGAGACTTGGAGATACTGCTTCTCCACACAAATCTTCGCATTATTCAGTATGAGGTATTAAAGGTAGCTGTTAAATTTGAAGTTACCAGAGAGATGTAATAAATTCACTTGTTCATGAGCGCTCAGAGTGGAATATGAAGGACGTAAGACTTGAAATAGCCAAGATTTGATGGTGGAGAAAGCTTGGGTGGGATCTCAGTAGGAGATGGAGGCATGCAGTGAGGACATGAGGGTTCTGGAAAGAAATCAGGAGATTAAATCTGATTCAGAGAAAGGGCCCAAGTTACTCTCTGGTTTAATTTTGGGAGGCTGGTTGGGGATTTTATTGGTTGATTTTTATATTCAGTATCATCCCCCGGGATCTGCTGGAAATAAAGCTCTGGAGCACATTACAATAGAAATTGGTCCAGACCATCCAAAAGCAACTCAGTTGGAGCTGCTAATATCTCCTAGAGCCAAAATTGAAGTACATTTTTGAAAGCTTAAAAGTTTCCCCTTCTCTGTATCAAAGTTTATACTTTTTCAGGGAAGCATAGTTGATCAATGACAGAATGAACAATGTTAGGTACTTCCTCTTCTGCCAATTTCTTACTTGGTAGTTTAATAACTTGCCTTTGGACCTTCCTTCTTTTCAACAGATGATGCAGTTCAAGAGATTTAAAAAATTAGTGTATTTTATGGTAGTCAAAAATATGACAATCTTGTGTGCTACATATTTTCACATATATGTATTGGATAAATACTCCTTTTTTTTAACCTTCTTGCTAGTCCTAAGATTCTCTGATTTTCTGCAGTAAATAAGATTTGCTGCAAGCTGAGGTCTCCTGAGTCCTAAGCCTGAGTCAGCTCTGACCTAATGCCTGGTTATTTGGGAAAGATATTTAACATTAAACAGTTTAAATTTTTCATTTACTAACCATTCTCTCCTCTGGAGCTTACACCCTGGATCAATTAACGTCTATTTCTGAGAAATCTGCATAAGTCTCCTTCTCTGGCAAATAGAAGCAATTTAGTAATGAGAATCTACTTGCCTAAATTCTGTGAGACTTCAAGGCTCCTTTCTGCAGAGGTGGGGTGTTGGTGAGTGGGAGAGATGTAATATGTGACTAACAAATCAGTACTGATGCCAGAATGAGTAATAATAACTCATGTGGTGGTGGGCAACTGGTAAATTACTTCATAAATTCTGTACAAAAAAATTTCAATATTGTATCCCAATGATTCTAGAAACATAAACATGGAACCCCAGGGGTATTCACAAGTCAAAGGGGCTTCTGAACTGCTCTCATCTTGCCAATCGCTGAGTGGGGGGGTGGGGAACTGCAGACAGTCAAGTGGGGCTTCCCATCCCCAATATATCTGTTTTACTCAGGCCCAACAACACAAGCGCTGACCTTAGAAATCACTGTGTACCCTTGCCAAATGTTTGCTAAAGGGTTTTAGCACTTACTCTGCACACTTAACTGTCACAATATTATAACAAGCATTTCCCTCCCTCGTCCTCACCTGCCTTTTAAACATTTTAAGGTAATATTTTAAAGTTAATTTTCTTCTAAAGTTTTTGTGGGCATACGATTACAAGTACAACTCTTGTGGCCAGTCAGCCAAACAGCCCAAAAGACCAACCAATATTTATCTTCAATCTAACAATCAGAAAGTCAAACTTCTTGCCAGAAATGTATGTAATTCTAGACACCCCAATAGATGAACTGACCTTAGCTGGAGGGAAAATGGAAAAGCTAAAACATCTCTGAGATTAGCTTTTTAACTTTGATATATTCAAGGTTGCTGGCATTAAAACAGGTTTTATTAAATAATATTTGGCAAATTAAAAATATCACAAAGATGAGATACGTATTACATTTACTTCCTTACGAAACCAAGGTATATTCAGGCTTGCATGCTTAATTGTTTCTATGATAAAGACATGTGTACTATGAATTACACTTCCAGATAAATACTAAATAAAATATTTTTAAATCGATAAAATATCAAAAAATTTCAAGCAAGACAATATTTTCAGGCTATCTTGAACCTCAGATACAAATATAAACTACCTAAGATATACATATATATCATATATATGATATAACATATATAAGATATATCATTATCTGATATAATGAACATATAGTCAATATGCCCATTGCATAGTACAGAATTTGACATAGTTATTTTCATTATTTGGCTCTGTCTATATTCTACACAAATTACGACTTCATGTTGACCATTTCCAACTTCATCTCAAACTTCCCAGTAGACTCTGTGCCTAGCATCAGGAAAAGTCTACGTGGAAGCAGGTAAAAAATCTAGGTAAGTTTATAGTTGAAAATGCCTATATTTAAAAAAGAAGATAGACCTCAAATCAATAACCTAATCTTCCACCTTAAGAAACTAAAAAAGAACAGCAAGTGAAACCCAAAGCAAGCAGAATAATAAAGACTGGAGTGGAGATAAAATAGAAAAACAATAGTGAGAATCATTGAAAATAAAAATTGGTGGTTTGAACACCCATATTTATAGCAGCATTATTCACAACAGCCAAAAAGTAGAAGCAACCCAGGTGGCCACTGATGGATGAATAGATAAACAAAATGTGGTATATACATCCAATGGAGTATTATTCACTCTTGGAAAGGAAGGAAATTCTGACATGTACTATAACATGAGTGAACCTCAAAGACATGCTAAGTGAAATAAGCCAGTCACAAAACGGCAAATACTCTATGATTCCACTTATATGAGGCTCCCAGGGTAGTAAAATCCATAGAGACAGAAAATAGAATGGTGGTTGCCAGGAGCTGGAGGGAAGGGATATAGGGAGTTCGTGTTTAATGGTTCAGAGTTTCAGTTTTGCAAGGTGAAAAAGTTCTGGAGATGGGTGGTGATGATGGTTGCACAACAATGTAAATGTACTTGATGCTGCAGAATGTACACTTACAAATGGTTAAAATGGTAATTTTTACATTATGTGTATTTTACTACAATAAAAAAAGAACTAAAAAGTTGGTTGTTTGATATGATCAACAAAATTGAGATATCTGTAGCTAGACTGACCATGAAAAACAAGAGAGAAGACTAACATTTCTAAAATCAGAAATGAAGGTGCATACACTACTATTTGCTTTACAGGAATAAAAAAGATTATAACACCACAAACAATTGTACCCCAATAAATTAGATTACCTACATGGAACTGACAAATTCCTAGAAACACACAGAGTAACAAAGCTGACTCAAGAATTGAATAGATCTATATCAACTAAAGATATTAAATCAGCAATCAAAAATCCTCCAGAGCCAGCCCTGATGGCCTAGTGGTTAAAGTTCCACGCTCTCTGCTTCGGTGGCCCAGGTTCATTTCCTGGCCTTGGAACCACACCACCCATCTGTCTGTTGCCATGCTGTGGCAGCGGCTCACACAGAAGAACTAGAAGGACTTACAACTAGGTTATACAACCATGCTTGAGGCTTTGGGGAGAAGAAAAAAAAAAGAGAGGAAAGATTGGCAACAGATGTTAGCTCAGGGCGAATCCTTCCCTGCAAAAAAAAAAAAACCTCCAATAAAGAAAAGCCTAGGACCAGACAGCTTCACTGGCAAATTCTACCAAACATTTAAACAATAATTAACACCACTCCTTCTCAAACTCTTCCAAAAAATAGAAAGAGAAAACATCTAACTCGTTCTATGAAGCCAGTATTATTACCCTGATAACAATGCCAGAAACAGACATCAGAAGAAATAAAAACTACAGACCAATATTCTTTTAAAATATAGATGCTAAAGTCCTCAACAAAATATTAGCAAACAGAATACAGTAGCATATTAAAAGGATTATACACCATGAACAAGTGAGATTGATTCCAGGAATGCAAGGGCAGTTCAACATACAAAAATCAATCAATGTAATATACTATATTAATAAAATGAAGAAAAAAAATCTCAGTTGCACAGCAAAAGAAACCATCAACAAAGTGAAAAGACAACTGACGGAATGGGAAATAAATTTGCAAAACATATATCTGATAAGGCGTTAATATCCAAGACATATAAAGAAACCATACAACTCAATAGCAAAAAAACAAATAACCCAATTAAAAAATGGGCAAAGAACCTAAATAGACATTTCTCCAAAGAAGATATGAAAGACCAACAGGTACATGAGAAGATGCTCAACATCACTAGTCATTAGGGAAAAGCAAATTAAAACCACAATGAGATATCACCTCACACCTGTTAGAATGGTCATCATCAAAAAGACAAAGGATAGCAAATGCTGGCATGGATGTAGAGAAAAGGAACCCTTGTGCACAGCTGGTAGGATTGTAAATTGGTGCAGCCACTATGGAAAACAGTATGGAGGATCCTTAAAAAATTAAAAATAGAACTACCATATAATCCAGCAATTCTACTTCTGGGAATATATCTAAAGGTAACAAAAACACTAACTCAAAAAGATATATGCACCTGCATGTTCATAGCAGCATTATTTGCAATAGTCAAGACATGGAAACAACCTAAGTGTCCATCAATGGATGAATGGATAAAGAAGTTGTGGTCTATGTATACAATGGAATATTATTCAGCCATGAAAAAATGAGGAAATCATACCATTTGTGACAACATGGATGGACCTTGAAGGCATTATGCTATGTGAAATAAGCCAGACAGAGAAAGACAAATACTATATGATCTCTCACTTATATGTGGAATCTAAAAAAAAAAAAACAAAACAAACTCATAATAAAAGAGATCAGACTTCTAGTTACCAGAGGCAGGGGATGGGCAGAGGGAGAATTGGAGGAAGGTGGTCAAAAGGTACAAACTTCCAGTCATAAGATGTACTAGGGATGTAATTATATAGTCAACATGGTGACTGTAGCTAACACTGCTGTATGATCTACAGTAGTCCCCCTTTATCCGAGTTTTTGGTCTCCGGGGTATCAGTTACCGGTGATCAACCACAGTCTGAAAATAACACTACTACATCACAATGGCTAGTCATTCACCTCACTTCATCTTTATCACATAGGCATTGTATCATCTCACATCATTACAAGAAGAAGAAAGGTGAATATAGTACAATAAGATATTTTGAGAGAGAGACCACATTCACATAACTTTTATTACAGTATATTTTTATAATTGTTCTACTTTATTGTTAGTTATTATATAGTTAATCTCTTTCTGTGTCTAGTTTATTAAAAAACTTTATCATAGGTATGTATGTATAGGAAAAAACACGGTACATATAGGGTTCGGTACTATCAGCAGTTTCAGGCATCCACTGGCGGGTCTTGGAAGGTATCCCCCACGGATAAGTGGGGACTACTTTATAGGAAAGTTGTTGAGAGAGCAAATCCTAAGAGTTCTCATCACAAGGAGGAATATTTTTTTCCTTTATTCTTTTGTTCTTTCTTTTCTTTTTTACTGTATCTGTATGAGAAGATGGATGTTAGCTGAACCTATTGTGATAATCATTTCACAATATATGTAAATCCAACCCTCAGGCTGTACACCTTAAACTTAGACAGTGATGTATGTCAATTATTTCTCAATAATACTGGGAAAAAATGAGTGATATGCAACATTCCAGGAAAAAAAACCTCACTTGATGCAGAAAAAGTATTTGACAAAATTCAACACCTTTTTATGATTAAAAAAACACTAAATAAGCTAGGAATATAAGGAAACTTCATCAACTCAATAAAGGGCATCTATGAAAAGCCTATAACTAACATCTTAGTTAATGGTGCAAGACTGGAAACTCTGAAATCAGGAACAAGACAAGGATGTCTGCTCTTACCACTTATTGTATTGGAAGTTCTAACCTGAGCAATTTGGTAAGAAAAAGATATCAAAGGCAGAATAGATATGGAGTTTATTTTAGGGCTGATGAAAATGTTTTGGAATGAGATAGTGGTGATGGTTGTAAAACATTGTGAATATACTAAAAACCACTGAACTGTACTCTTTAAATGGTTAAAATTGTAAATTTTATCTCAACTGATAAATAAATAAAAGCTTCCAGAGATACATGCCTTGCTATTCCTCAGAAACTCATTCCACTGTTCACCCACCACTGCTATCATGAGAATCTCAAGTCAAATCAAAACCTTGAATGTTGCATATTGAATCTATTTTCTTTCTTCAGAAAACACAGATTTATTTAATAGTATATTTTCTATGTATATTTCATATATGTGTATATATGTGTGCATATATGTATATGTGTGTATACATATGCATATATATAGAGAGAGAAAGAGGGAGAGACAGAGTTTTGGTGGCTAACACATTAATGTTTATAATTATTTTTTCAACTTTTTATTACTAAAAAAATAATAAATCTGTTCAATATTGCAGACTAAGCACATATTTCAGTTTTCCTCTCCTGCCCAAAGTCCAAGGAATAAATTTTTTTCAAAAATCTCTAATATCCCTGGAAAACAATGCAGGAATGATCTTGGTGGATCCAAAATTAATAGTTTCTAAAAACCCAAACGTGACCAGACTGGATGAGGAACGTGCAGAAGACAGCTGTTGTAAAAGTGGGAAAAGCGTTACAGCTCTACATGGGGTGTATCCCAGAAATTAAAAGATGTAATAATATTAAAACTATTCTCTTTAAGGAAGATGGAACACTTCCTAAATCATTCTAAGAGGCCAACATCACCCTGATACCAAAACCAGACAAAGACAATACAAAGAAAGAAAATTACAGGCCAATATCGCTGATGAACATTGATGCAAAAATCCTCAACAAAATATTGGCAAACCGAATACAACAATACATTAAAAAGATCACACACCATGATCAAGTGGGTTTTATACCAGGGACGCAGGGATGGTTCAACATCCGCAAATCAATCAACGTGATACATCACATCAACAAAACAAAAAATAAAAACCACATGATCATCTCAATAGACGCAGAGACGGCATTTGACAAGATACAACATCCATTTATGATAAAAACTCTCAATAAAATGGGAATAGAAGGAAAATACCTCAACATAATAAAGGCCATATATGACAAACCCACAGCCAACATCATACTCAACGGGGAAAGACTGAAAGCCATTCCTCTGAGAACAGGAACGAGGCAGGGCTGCCCACTCTCACCACTCCTGTTCAACATAGTACTGGAGGTTTTGGCCAGAGCAATTAGGCAAGAAAAAGGAATAAAAGGAATCCAAATAGGTAACGAAGAAGTGAAACTCTCACTATTTGCAGATGACATGATTGTATATATAGAAAACCCTAAAGAATCTGTTGGAAAACTATTAGAAACAATCAACAACTACAGCAAAGTTGCAGGGTACAAAATCAATGTACAAAAATCAGTTGCATTTCTGTATGCTAATAATGAACTAACAGAAAGAGAGCTCAAAAAGATAATACCATTTACAATTGCATCAAAAAGAATAAAATACCTAGGAATAAATCTTACCAAGGAGGTGAAGGACCTATACAATGAGAACTACAAGACATTATTGAAAGAAATCCATGATGACATAAAGAAATGGAAAGATATCCCATGCACGTGGATTGGAAGAATAAACATAGTTAAAATGTCTATATTACCTAAAGCAATCTATAGATTCAATGCAATCCCAATCAGAATCCCAATGACATTCTTCACAGAAATAGAAAAAAGAATACTAAAATTTATATGGGGCAACAAAAGACCCCGAATAGTTAAAGAAATCCTAAGAAAAAAGAACAAAGCAGGAGGCATCACAATCCCTGACTTCAAAACATACTACAAAGCAATAGTAATCAAAACAGCATGGTACTGGTACCAAAACAGACACACAGATCAATGGAACAGAATTGAAAGCCCAGAAATAAAACCACACATATACGGACAGCTAATTTTCGACAAAGGTGCTAAGAACATGCAATGGAGAAAGGAAAGTCTCTTCAATAAATGGTGTTGGGAAAACTGGACAGCCACATGCAAAAGAATGAAAGTGGACCATGTGCTATCGCCATTCACAAAAATTAACTCAAAATGGATCAAAGACCTGAAGGTGAGACCTGAAACTATAAAACTCATAGAAGAAAATATAGGCAACACACTATTTGACATTGGTTTTAAAGGAATCTTTTCGGATGACATGCCTACCCAGACTAGGAAAACTAAAGAAAAAATGAACAAGTGGGACTTTATCAGATTAAAGAGCTTTTATAAGACTAATGAAACCAGAATCAAGATGAACAAACAACCAACCAGCTGGGAGAGAATATTTGCAAAACATACATCTGACAAGGGGTTGATCTCCATAATATATAAAGAACTCACACAACTGAACAACAAAAAAACAAACAACCCGATCAAAAAATGGGCAGAGGAAATGAACAGACACTTCTCCAAGGAAGATATACAGATGGCCAATAGGCACATGAAAAGATGGTCAACGTCACTAATCATCAGGGAAATGCAAATCAAAACAACACTAAGATACCACTTCACGCCCATTAGAATGGCTATAATCACCAAGACAAAAAACAACAAATGTTGGAGAGGATGTGGAGAAACAGGAACCCTCATACACAGCTGGTGGGAATGCAAATTGGTGCAGCCTCTATGGAAAACAGTATGGAGATTCCTCAAAGAATTAAAAATAGAGATGCCCTATGATCCAGCCATCCCACTACTGGGAATCTATCCAACGAACCTGAAATCAACAATCCAAAGAGGCTTATGCACCCCTATGTTCATTGCAGCATCATTCACCATAGCCAAGAAGTGGAAGCAACCTAAGTGTCCCTTGACTGACGATTGGATTAAGAAAATGTGGTATATATATACAATGGAATACTACTCAGCCATAAAAAAAGACAAAATCGTCCCATTTGCAACAACATGGATGGGCCTGGAGCGTATTATGTTAAGTGAAATAAGCCAGAAAGAGAAAGACAAACACTGTATGAGCTCACTAATATGTGGAATATAAACCAACACATGGACAGAGAAAACTGTATTGTGGTTACCAGGGGCAGTGGGGGTGGGGGGTGGGCACAAGGGGTGAAGGGAGTCATATATGGTGATGGAAAAACAAAAATGTACAACCCAAAAATTTCACAATGTTAGAAACCATTAAAACATCAATAAAAAAAAAAAAACTATTCTCTTTAAAAATACAAAAAAAGAGTCAAGAATAAGACAACATGGCTGCATATCTCTGCTACTGAAAAAAGAAATAAAAGACATAAGAATAGGAATAAATGGAAATAAAACTATTAATATTTCCCGATGACATGATAGTCTACCTAGAAAACACAAGAGAATCAACTGACAAACTATTAATACCAAGAAGAGAGTTTAATACGTGATCAGATGCAATAACATCATGCAAAAAACTATAGCTTTCTTCAACAATCAGAATTAATCCATTTTGTATATTTTCTTTCTTTCTTCAATTAAAAAAAACTACAGATACAGTTGAAACTCCTTGTGAACCTCTTCATTCCTTGTGAAACTTCCTTCATTCAACTCTCTCCACCTCAAAGGTAATCACTATCTTGCATTTGGAGTTTTTCATTTCCATGCATGCTTTTGACAGTTTGGTGTGCGTGTGTGTCCTTAAACATATATTATTGAAATTATTTCAAAATATAAATTATATGTGAAATCTAAAGCAAATTATATGTTATATGTTAAATTATATATATTATTATTTTGAACATTGAAAAATTGTATACAAACTGTATTAGATTATATATATCATTCTGCAACTTGCTTTCCCCCATTAATATCTTCAGACTCATCCATGTTGATATTTACACATGTTTATGGTATTTTTTCTCATTATCTGAAATCAGTATGGATGTATACTTTCTGAAATATATTTTTTCTCTCAATTCCAGAAATATATATGAAAACTAAGAAATGCACCACAAAGGACAGATAGGTTAATACAATGGACTGAGTGTTTGTGTCCCCTTGAAATTCATATGTTGAAATTGTAACCCCCGATGTGATGGTATTAGGAGGCGGGGCCTTCGGGATATAATCAGAGTGGAGCTCTCATGAATAGGACTAGTGCCCTCATACAAGGGACCCCAGAGAGCTCTCTCTCCCTCTCTCTGCCATATGAGGATACAATGAGAAGACAGCAGTCTGCAACCTGGAAGAGGGTCCTCACTAGAACTCAACCACGCTGGCACCCTGATCTTGGGCAGCCAGCCTCCAGAACTGTGAGAAATAAGTTACTTTTGTTTATAAGGCACCCAGTCGATGGAACTTTGTTATAGCAGTTTGAACTGACTAAGACAGTTAAAGGCAAATATCACAATCAAAGTACAAAGCAGCTTGAAAAAAATTGGAAGTAACCTCAATGTCCATCAATAGGAAGAAAGCTAAATAAATTATGGTACATCCATAGTATAGAAAATGGTTTTAAGTATTTAAAAATAATTTAGTAGTTCTATATGTACTGACATGGAAATATTTCCAGGACATAAAGAAAATATACAAAAATTAAAATTGTGTATTTTTAATCACATATATGTAAATGTGTTTTAGAAAAGAGAAAACTGATAAGATTAAGTAACTTTAAGTGAATGGGTTTGAGGGAGATAAAGGGAGATTTTTGCTTTTAATGTCTATTGTTAAAATTTTCAAAATAAGAATATGTTCTCATGTTGTATTTTTTAGGTAAATTGATGATACATAGATAGATAAATGATAGACAAAAAAAAGTGATCAATAAGAATGGACAAAGGACCAACTCCCAGGGCATACAGTCTAGTAAGAGCTGACTATATTATAAGATTTTGGGGGGTAGGGGGGAGTGGTGTTTTCTTCCTCCAACCATTGTTTTTGTTTTTTGAGGAAGATTGGCCCTGCGCTAACATCTGTTGCCAATCTTCCTCTTTTTTTTCCCCCCTTTTTCTCCCCAAAGCCCCAGTACATAGTTGTGTATCATAGTTGTAGAGTTGTAGCTCTTCTATATGGGATGCCACCTCAGCATGGCTTGATGAGTGGTGAGTAGGTCCGAGCCCAGGATCCCAACCAGCGAACCCCGGGCCGCCGAAGCGGAATTTGTGAACTTAATGGCTAAGCCCACCGGGCCGGCCCGTATTATAAGCTTTTTAAATGGCTTTAATTAGCATTCTTATGGCCTAAGACTGTAACCGATGTTTCCATCTTATTTATACACTTCTTTATATTTGTTTAATTAAAATACAGGAAAGCAAGACAAACAGTTGTAATGCACATACTTACTGACATATCTCAGAGTTTTCAGTGGGAGAGGACAACCACGAAAATTCAAGCAAAGTACATTCAGACGCCACCTTTGCAAAGCAGACACCTATATATTTAGCTGTGACCATGTTTTTTATTGTGGAAAAATCAATCTAAAAAGGATAAACAGAAGGCATGAAGAAATAAGAAATACCTTTTGTATGTAAAAATTTTTAACATTTTTAAAGCATCAAGAACTAAAATGCTTTCGTCACATGGCTCATTTTTGTTTGTTTGTTTTCACGATCATTCCCAGATTTAATTACAAATAGGTTTTTTTTTTTGTGGTCATTTTCAGGTTTAATTACAAACAGATTCCAAATGTCCAGTCACGGTAGACAGCTGAGAGGGCAGGGACCTCACGTCCACCCACCAACAGAGTCAACCGTCTTAGAGTGGTCTGAATGCTCCCCATCACCCCAGGTGAGCCTCAAGGCTGCCCCCCACTTCAATGTCAATGAACCCGCCCTGGGTTCATTATTAACGTGTACCTGCTTCTTTTTTCCTGAGCACAGACTACATGTTGAGTCCTTGACTATGGGAAAGACAATTTAGAGTGTGTGGTTTATAATGGCCTTTTCACAACTCATAATTTGGAGGAGGTAGTTCTAGAGAAAAGGAAAGATGCCCTGAGTGTACCTGGCTGATTGTATGTAAAACTGAAGAGCACAGAGGTTTATGTGAACTCTGAGTGGCAAGGGCTAGTTAATAAACAATAACATAGATATCATAGTATTAATAACGTCTTTCAGTTAAAAGGTTAAGTTTATAAACATCCAATTTCTCATTGCCTTCAGAACAAGGCTATTCTTTGTACAAAAATGTTTGTTACAGTTGTGCCACATTTGAGCCCTCACAAATAAAGGCAAAAATAATTGAAGATAAAGGATAACATAGAATTGTGGAAAGAGAAATTTGCTGAACATAAAGAAACTTAACTTCCTATGCTGGCTTTGTTCTTCGCGGCCATGTGCTCATATTTTCTCCATCTTTACCCAATGAAGTTTCTGGTCAGAGTGCTGGCTTTTTCTGCCAGCCTCCTGCAGGATTTGCCCTGATCTCAGTATTGTACATATTCTTTCTCATCCACACCATTCAGATTCATTTTTTTCTTCTTTACAGGTTTTCCAAAGGAAAAAGTAACATCCCCAATCTGTCACATAAGTAAGAGATTTATTACTTTAAACCAGTGGTTCTCAAAGTGTGGTCCTGGGACCAGCAGCATCAGCATTATGCAGTAACTTGCTGGAAATGCAGATTCTCAGGCCCCACCCCAGACCTAATGAGTCAGAAACTCTGGGGGTGGCAACCAGTAATCTGTTTTAACAATCTTTTCAGATAATTCTGATGCATTCTAAAGTTTGAGAATCACTGCCTTAAACTAAAAATAAATTTAAGACAGGAATACTAAGTTTGGTAGCTAAGATGGGTTAGCTAAGACAGAAGCACATTTTCTTCTTGCCATTGTTGCACAAGGTGAGAGCAGAACAGTACAGCAAGAATGGAATGGTGCTCTGATGGGACGTAAGATGTTGGGTTGATTTATGGAGCCAGAGGCCCTGGCGCTTGGTCAACTCCTCTTAGTTTCTCTGTCTAAGTTTTTAGAGTTTCTGCAAAATAGCCCCTTGCCACCTATTCATAGGTCAGTCTGAGCACGTGATATCATTAGTCCTCCAATCATTAGCAATTAAGGAGAGGTGGTGACGTCAGCTATTGACCAGACTTTAGGTGACGAAGAAGATGTTGCCACTGCAACATTGGTTAATGACATAAAGGATCACAGTTGTTAAGATTAAAGTAACATCCAAGAAACAGAAAAGAGAAGTCATTGGGGATAAAATATGCTTATTTTTTGCTGTTGGCTGAGACCTCTCCCCAGTCTCTCTTTGGAATGAAAAACATAGGCATGCTCTAGGTTATAAGAACAATACAAAAATAGTTCAATGGCAATAGTTCAACAGTACAATACTTCAGTGGTACAGAGGTACCAGCCTAGAAGTCCATATTAGAAAATGCCTGAGAGTATGTGTGTCTATGTTACACAGACTATCAAACAACCTTTGTTTACGTGTTATATATTTTAGCCCTTTTTCATGCCTAGTTGTATTTTCCTTTACTCCGTATTTTGTGCTGCTTTGTTATGTCTTTTGAACTAAGAATAGTATCTACTATTTCTTGAGTGCTGCCCGTATCCCAGGCCCTACAGTAACCACTTTTGCATTTTCTCAGTTCATTTCTGCAGCATCCTGAGTTGGGCAATGTTAAGCCTAACTCAGATATAATGGAGCTTTGTTTCAATCCAAAAATAATATTCAATTTATTTCTACCATTTAAATTAGAAAATACTAATAATGTATCTCTTAAAATAACATTATTATCTTTTTATCTTGTCCTTCAGGCTTGTGCCTGGACAAAAGAGAAACAAATGCACCTAGTTTCTTGTGGCCTCACAGGGGGAGCAAGGAAGAATGTAGTCCCTACTACAGTTGGCTTTATAGAGTCTGTTCTCCTTTAAGAACCAGAATAAAGACAGAGCTTCAGGTAGCGTCTACTTACGTCATTCCACAAGGATCTTATTTGTGTCATTGACAACCAGAAGTGACTAACTTGACCACATATTATCACATCTCTTAAACTGAGGTGGATGAAAATCTAAACACAAAGAAAAGAAATACATGATTCTGAATGAAAGTGGCATTCTGATAGAAAATGAGTGATTTCCCTAAATAGTACATAAAAGGCATTCAACAATTGTTTGCTGAACTGAACTGGATTTTTTAAAAGATATAGGATTCCTGGGAAAGATCAAAGAACCCACCTTGGCTTCTATTTCTATTTCTGGTAGACTAGAAAATCTGGAAATCCTCTTGATACAAAACATCAGTAAATGCTAAAACAAACATTTTAAAAAACATTTCTTTTGAAATTTTTAAAATTTCAGCTTTATTGAGGTATAATTGACATACAAAATTGTAAGATATTTAAAGTGCACATTGTGGTGATTTGATATACACATGCATTGTGAAAGGATTCCCCCCATCTAGTTAATTAACACATCCATCACCTCACATATTTATCTTTTGTGTGTGTGTGAGAACATTTAAGTTCTACTCTCTTAGCAAATTTCAATATACAACACAGTGTTATCAACTATAGTCACCATAATTTACACTAGATCCTCAGACTTTATTTATCTTATAGCTGAATGTTTGTACCTTTTTTCCAAATTCTCCCTATTTTCCTTACTCCACAGCCCCTGGCAACCACTTTTCTACTTTCTAAAACAAACATTTTTTAAAAAAACATAACTGAGTTTTCAAGAAAGTAAGGAAAATCTCCAGGGTGCCAATCTTTGTAAACCTAGACTCATAATAAGGTGTTCACGCTGTAGCTGCTCAGGCTAGAGGAACAGTGGGGATGGCTGCTGCTTTTCATAACAAATAGATTCAGAGTTCACTGGCCATGCAGGGACAGAAAAAGTTACCAGGCTTGTACAAAGCTGGGAGTTATAACTGAGTCAGAGTGAGAAAGAGAAAGAGAGAGAGAAATCCAGGATTATGAAAGAGAGAGAGAAAAAAAAAAAAACCTACCTATTGGCAACAGAAAAACTAAGGTAGGGCCGGCCCCGTGGCTTAGCCGTTAAGTGCGCGCACTCTGATGCTGGCGGCCCAGGTTCAGATCCCTGGCGCGCACCGGCGCACCAACTGCTTCTCCGGCCATGCTGGGGCCGCGTCCCACATGCAGCAGCTAGAGGGATGTGCAGCTGCAACTGTGACATGCAACTATCTACTGGGGCTTTGGGGGGAAAATAAATAAATAAAATTGAAAAAAAAAAAAAACTAAGGTACCTAGCCTGGGATGAAAAAAAAAATTCCTGAAGAATTTGTAACCAAAGACCAGTTATCATGTAGATTGGAATTTGAGTTTTAATTGTTTGTGGGATCTAATTTGAATTTATTACCTTTGTAATTGGATTTGATACATTAACATGCAAAGAGCTTCCAACTTGGTAGTAACTCTGAGACATTTGGCAGAAATAATTATCATCTCTCTAAAGAGACACATCCTCAAACCAGGCCTTACAGGATTCCTATAGATTAAGCCCCAACAAAATGAGCTGTCAATAAAAATTACAAAACACATGAGGGAAAATAAATCCAACAAGAGGCAACAACAGGAAAACAATAATTCCATTAATAAAATTGTCAGATAGTGATTAGAAAAACATGAAGGTGATAAAGACATAGAAAAATAGATTCTTGAGAAAAGCTGCTGTCAAAAAAAGACTGGAAAGGGCCGGCCCCATGGCTTAGCAGTTAAGTGCTCGCGCTCTGCTGCTGGCGGCCCGGGTTCGGATCCCGGGCGCGCATCGACGTGCCGCTTCTCCGGCCATGCTGAGGCCCCATCCCACGTGCAGCAGCTGGAAGGATGTGCAGCTATGATGTGCCACTATCTACTGGGGCTTTGGGGAAAAAAAATAAATAAATAAATAAAATCTTTAAAAAAAAAAAAAAGACTGGAAAGATTTATAAAAGAACCAAATAAAATTTATGGGAATTATAATGATTAAAATTAACAACTCAATGGATGAGTTAAACAGCAGATGAACCCCAGCTCAAAAAGAATTAGCAAACTGGAATATGTATTGGAAGAAATTACAGAGGATAAGGCATAGAGAGATAAGGAGATGGAAAATGTAATGGTGGTTAAGAGACACATTACATAACATGAAAAGGTCCAACATTCTATATATCTTTATAGAATTTCCAGAAGGAGAGAATGGAATCAAAGCAAAATTTAAAAATACCACAGATAAAAATGCACTAGAACTGATGAAAAGCAACAATTCTCAGATTCAAGAAGCACAAGAAATCTCAAACAGGAAAATCAAAAGATACCATGGCATTGTAGTGAAATTGGAAAAAGCCAAAACAAAGGAAAACCTTAAATGCAACCAGAGAGAGATTACCTACAAAAGAAAGTCACTTAGCAACCAGAGAAAGCAAAATTCAACAGAAAATACTTATCAATCTCAGATACTATGTGCAAGTAAATTGCAACTCAAGGATGAGCATTAAGTAAAGACACTTTTAAGACAAAGATTGAGAGAGTTTGCCTCCAACAGACCTTTTACAAAAGAACTTCTAAAGAACATTGGAATCAGAAGAAAGGCTTGAGATAGAAATGGTAATGATGGGCAAAGAAACTAGCAAGTATAGAGGTAAAGCCATTAACCTTATAAAAATCTATAATGATGATGATTAATGTGGGGGTACAAAAACAAAGTGGAACAAAAACACTAGGTAATAGTAATATTCTAAGACTGGAGAGAGTAATCAGAGTTGAAGTGTTCTAAATTCTAGTAATTATTCAGGAAGAAAGCATAGATGTTAATTTACTTTAGGCTTTATTAAGGTAAATGCACATGTTAAAAACATTTAAGAGAAACCACTGCAATAGTAGAAATAGAATGTATACCTTCTAAAACATAAAAATGATAAAAGGGGGGTAGATTTTAAGACTCAATATATAAAGGCAAGAAAGGAGGAAAAAGAAGCATTTTTAAAAAAGCATAAATAGGGTAAAATAAGATGAGAAAAATTAATCCAAGTATATCTGGTAACAATAAAGTTAACAAAATTCACTGGTTAGAAGACAAAGATTATCCTTAATAATGCTTTTGCTTTCATGTTTTTCCCTCTGATATTAATTTAGCTATCAAGTTTCATTCGTGGTCATCTTGTTCAGTATTGTATTTTAGGTAAATTTTTAAAGCTTATCTGATAAAAAGGGTCGCTATATTATAGTTAAAAAAACAATTCACTGGGGCCGGCCCGGTGGCGCAAGCGGTTAAGTGCGCGCGCTCCGCTGCGGCGGCCCGGGGTTCGCTGGTTCGGATCCCGGGCGCGCACCGACGCACTGCTTGGTAAGCCATGCTGTGGCGGCATCCCATATAAAGTGGAGGAAGATAGGCACAGATGTTAGCCCAGGGCCGTCTTCCTCAGCAAAAAAAGAGGAGGATTGGCGGATGTTAGCTCAGGGCTGATCTCCTCACAAAAAAAAAAAAAAAAAAACAATTCACTAAAGATACATAACAATTATAAATGCGGGAGCATCTAATAATATAGCCACAAAGATACAAAGAGAAATTGACAAATCTGCAATCATGATGAAAGATTATAACAAAACTCTCTATCGTTGATAAATCAATGTGAGGAAATAAATCTTCCCTCGATTTCTCAGTGCTCCTGTAAAAAGCTTTAGTATCTGGAGACACAGAAATCTATATAATATAAAGGTAATGTTTTGCCTTCACTTTCTCTACAAACAATGTACTTTCCATGTGACTGTGGGGATTAGATCTATAGCATTTGTCTAGTTACTTTCTCTGATCCAAAAGGATAATAAAACTTCTCTTGTCTCCCCAAGAAGGTCAAACGGTTATTGTCTGGCCTAGTCCCCTAGGTCAAGCTCCCACGATGCCAGGAAGATCCCTAATATTTTACATTTCAAGGAGATATATGTCCCAGAACCTTGGAGACATCTCTAGGTCAAAGACATCTCTATGACATCTCCATGTCTTGGAGACACTGGGGCTTCTCTGGCTCTTGGAGGGATGTACACTCACATGTCACTTAACGATGAGGATACCATTCTGAGAAATGCGTCATTAGGTGATTTCGTCATTGTGCGAACATCATAGCGTGCACTAACACAAACCTAGATGGTAGAGCCAGCTACACAACCCGGCTGTATGGTATAGTCTATTGTTCCTAGGCTACAAACCTGCACAGCATGTTACTGTACTGAATACTGTAGGCAATTATAATACAATGGTCACTATTCGTGTATCTAAACATATCTAAACATAGAAAAGGTACAGTAAAAATATGGTATAAAAGATAAAAAATAGCATACCTGTATAGGGCACTAACAATGAATGGAGCTTGCAGGACTGGAAGTTGCTGTGAGTGAGTGCTGAGTGATGTGAAGGCCTAGGACATTACTGCACACTACTGTAGACTTTATACACATTCTACACTTAGGCTACACTAAATTTATAAAAAAGTATTTTTCTTTCTTCAATGATAAATTAACCTTAGCTACTGTAACTTTTTTACTTTATGAACTTTTTAATTTTTTTTAACTATTTGACTCTTTTGTAATAACACAGATTAAAATACAAACACATTGTACAGCTGTAGAAAAATATTTTCTTCCTTTATATCCTTATTCTATAAGCTTTTTTCTATTTTTAAAATTTTTTATTCTTTTTTTACTCTAAACTTTTTTGTTAAAAACTAAGACGCAAACACACACATTAGCCTAGGCCCACACAGGGTCAGGATCATCAGTATCACTGCCTTCCACCTCCACATCTTGTCCCACTGGAAGGTCTTCAAGGGCAATAACACGCATGGAGCTGTCGTCTTCTATGATAATAACCCCTTCTTCTGGAATACCTCCTGAAGGACCTGCCTGAGGCTATTCTTGAGGAGGTGTCACTTTTTTCAGAAATACATCCATGGTGGTTTGCTTGGTTTGTTTGTTTTTTTCATCATAGATTTGCTTGTAAGCATATAATGCACCAGGAACATTCCTCTCTATTAATGAAAACCTTTCAGTGTTGGAGTCCATGTTTTCAAACTTTTTAAGGAGCTTGTTGAGGTCTGCAAAAGCTTCTACTAAATCCTTCATTGTGAATTTTCTTGGAGGTTCTTCTTCTTTTTCTTCTCCTGCAGTTTCCTTTTCTCTTGCCTCTTCTTCAGCTATGCATTCCTGTTCCAGTTCCAACAACTCATTAGTCATTTCCTCAGGAACCACCTCTAGGAGTTCCCCAATGTCATCCTCATCCACAACCAGGTTAAAGTTGTTTGCCATCTCAACCACAGCCTTGTGGATTTTTGCAAACCTCTTCATCCTTGGCAAATCCTTTTAAGTCATGAACGAACCTCTTGAGTGTCTTCTTCTAGATGCCATTCATGCATTCCTTGGTGACATCACCCCAAGCCCAAGCAAGGTTCTTGATGCAGTCATAGATGTTGTAATCCTTCCAGAATTGCATCAGTGTCTTCCTCAGTTGTAGCAATAGCCTGGGGAAAGCTCCTCCTCAGGTAGTAGACCTTAAAAGCTGCTATAACTCCTTGATTTATTGGTTGGATCAAAGAGGTGGTATCTGGAGGGAGAAACACTGCTTTGATATTGGGATGAAGATCACCAATAAAAGGAGGATATCTGGGAGCATTATCAACAATAAGCAAAATCTTGAAAGGTGTGCTGTTCTCCAAATAGTACTTCTCCATTTCACTGGGATAGCAATTCAGGAGGGCATCTTGGAAGAGGAGCTGGGTCATCCATGACTACTTACTGCTCCTGCAGTACACTGGCAGTGTGTGCTTACTGATATGCTTGAAGGCCCTGGGGTTCTCACTGTGTCAGATCACAAAGGGTTTCAATTTGTAGCCTGCAACACTGCCCCCAAGCAAGACTATTATCCTATTCTTAAAAGTTTTGAAACCTGGCATTGACTTGGCCTCCTGAAGGATGAAAGTCCTTTCAGGTATCCATTTCCAGAATAGGGAGTTTTCATCCATATTAAATATTTGCTCTGGCAAGTAATTTTCTTCTACAATCAGCTTATCTAGAGTTTCCAAAAATTCTTCAGCTGCCTTCACATCAGCACTTGCAGACTTACCACCCACTTTCACATTATGTAATGAATAACGACTCTTGAATTGTTTAAACCACTCAGAGCTAGCAGTAAATTCAACATCATAGTTGGGTCCAGCCTTTTCTTTCAACATCGCAAACAAACTTTTTGCTTTGGCCATGATCATCATGGTGCTGAAAGGGATATGTTTCTGTCTGGTCTTCAGTCCAGATCATTAGAAGTTTCTCCATGTCTGATATAGGCTTTTCTCAAATGTTTGTTAGTTTCGTTGCCTTATGTGAAGCAGATCCTTTAACAGTTTCCATCACTTTGTTCTTGTTCCTCAAGATCATAGCTATGGTGGAATGGGACATGCCTGACTGGTAAGCAATAACCATCACTGATTTTCTACTTTCATAGTCGTTAATCACTTTTAATTTCATTTCCAGGTCAATCACTTGATGTGACATCTTACTGGCAACATGTGCAGTGGATTTTGTATACTGAGGGTCCATGAAGAACAAAACAACATGAGATTAAATCAAGCACAAGAGCAAATGATGCAAGCAAGAGATGCAGTAAACATGAGATGTACGAGGCTGCTGCTGGCATAACATGGCATACTGTTTCATAGTAAACTTTTTTTTTGTAAGTAGAAAGAGTACACTCTAAAATAATAAAAAGTATAGCATAGTAAATACATAAACAAGTAGCATAGTCATTTATTATCATTATCAAGTATTATGTACTGTATATAATTGTATGTGCTATACTTCTATATGACTGGCAGCGCAGTAGGTTTTTATACACCAGCACCACCACAAACACATGAGTAATGCCTTGCGCTACCAGGTTATGATGGTTATGACGTCACTAGGTGATAGGAATTTTTCAGCTCCACTATAATCTTATGGGATCACAGTCGTATATGCGGTCCGTCATTGACTGAAATGTCATTATGCAGCACATGACTGTATTTACAAGAGATCCTGCCTCCTCCTTTTACTTATGAGGACCCTTGTGATTACACTGGACCCACCTAGATAATCAAGGATAATCTCACTATCTCAAGATCTTTAACTTAATCACATCTGTAAAGACTCTTTTGCCATGTAAGGTAACATATTCACAGGTTCTGAGGACTAGGATGTGGATATCTTTGGGGGGCTATTATCGATAACACTAAACTTAAGACAGCAGTTACTTCTGAGGGAGGGAAGAGAGTGCAGTCAGGGAATTGTATTTGTCAAGCTTTATTTCTTAAACCGGGTGGTGATTACACAAGTGTTCATTATGTTATATTTCTTGGCATGCCTAAAATATTTTATTTTAATAACCTCACTTTTGAATATGATATCTAGGAATAAATTTAACTAAGAAAGTGTACACTGAAAACTACAAAGCATTACTGAAAGAAATTAAAGAAGACATAAATAAATGGAAAGACACCCCATATTCATAGAGTGGAAGATATAATAACAATAGCAATAAAAGAATTGAATCAGAATTTGAAGTCTGACCATGAATAAACACCAAACAAACACAGGCCCAGAGAGTTTTACAAGAGTATTCTATCAAATATCCAAGGAATAGATAATACTAACGAGAAAAATATTAAGATGTCAAAACTACCCAAAGTGATCTATAGGTTGGATGCAATCCCTATCAGAATTCCAATGGTTCTTTTTTCAGAAATGGAAAAGCCAATCCTCAAATTCATATGGAATTTGAAGGGGACCCAAATAGCTAAATCAATTTTGAAAAAGAAGAACAAACTTAGAGGACTCAGATTTCCCAATTCCAAAACTTACTACAAAGCTACAATAATCAAAACAGCATGATACTGGCATAAGGATAGACATATAGACGAATGTAGTAGACTTGAGAGTCCAGAAATAAACCCCTATATCTATGGTCAAGTGATTTTTGACAAGGATGCCAAGACCATTCAATGGGGCAAGAACAGTCTCTTCAGGAAATGGTACTGGGGCAACTGGATATTCAAGTGCAATATGAAGAGAATTTGTGAATGAGTGCATGTGAATATGAATGAATTTGGACCTCTACATCACACCATATACAAAATTAACTCAAAATGGGTCAAACAACTGCTAAAAACTATAAAACTCTTAGAAGAAAATAGAGGGGTAAATCTTCATGACCTTGGGTTTGGCAATGGATTCTTAGGAATGACACCAAAACCACAAGCAACAAAGGAAAAAATAAATTAGAATTTAAAACTTTTGTGCAGCAAAGGACTTTATCAAGAAAGTAAAAACTTCACCTTTTGTCTGTATGTCCTGCAAAGGGAAAAAAATATGCCACCAGTTTAGTCAGTCATTGAAATGGTCAAGAAGCATTGGAAAGGTATTATGGTAGATCAGACAGCCTGAAAACTGTAAGTGTTTTGTACATGTACTGTACTTGTGTTTTTTAAGAAAGAGAAAAGTATTATGACAGGGCCTACGGCCAGAGGTAAAAACAACCTCGAAAACAGAAGTAGCAGCACAGAATAGCAGGGGAAGTGTAGGGCCAATTTTCTGAGTGTGAGATATGAGAACAAATGACTTGTGTAAGAGTTGTATAAGAACAATTTAGGGAACCAGGTGAGCAGGAAGCAAAGCCCTAGGGGCAGCAAACTGTAATAGAACTAATGAAGACTTCAAGTCGCTGAAGAGAGCACCTCTAAGTCCCCCCAACGCACAGGATGTGGACAGGAGAACTAAGAGCACAGCTGCCCAGGGTGGACTGAGCTTTTATTCACTGGGCTTTATTCCAGAGTCACCACTACTCCTTGGAAGGTTACTGTCTTAGTTTCCTAAGGCTGCCATAACAAATTACCACAGACTGGGTGGCTTAAACAGAAATTTATTCTCTCACAGTTCTGGAGGCTAGAAGTCTGCAATCACGGTGTCAGCAGGGCCATGTTCCCACTGAAGGCTCTAGAGGAGGATCCTTCCTTGCCTCCTCCTAGCTTCTGGTGGTTGCCAGCATTCCTTGGCATTCCTTGGTTTGTAGCCACATCACTCCAATTTTTGCCTCTATCATCATACGGCCTTTTTCCCTCCTATGTTTATCTGTGTATCTGAATCTCCCTCTTTTGTCTCTTATGAAGACACTAGTCATTAGATTTAGGACACACCCTAATCCAGTGTGACCTCATCTTAGCTAATTACATCTAAAGTCATGCTCCACATAACGACGTTTTAGTCAATAACCTACCGCATATACAATGGTGGTCCCATAAGATTAGTACCATATAGCCCAGGTGTGTAGTAGGCAAAACCTCTAGGTTTGTGTAAGTACACTATGATGTTTGCACAATGACAAAATCGCCTAATGAACAACACATTTCTCAGAACGTGTCCCCATCGTTAAGCGACGCATGACTTTCTTTCCAAATAAGGTCACGTTTTGAGGTTCTGGTTGGACATGAATTTTGAGGGGATACTATTCAAAACATTACAGTTACCTAACTCCTCTGAGTCTGTTTCCTCATCTGCAAAATGAGAGTCTTTGAAGAGAAAATCTCTCAAGGCCTCTTCTATACTGAAAATCTTGTGGTTACTTTTGTGAGTCATGGCCAGGTAGTTAAAACTAGACTCCCAATTCTATTGCCATTGTGTAACCTTTAATGTTAACTTTAAAAGGTTTATTTTTTCCATATCTTGTGATTAAATCCTTTTCAACTATGAATTCTAACATATTATTTATAACCAAAAGAAAGTCCATATCTAATTGGATTGTACCCATCAACCAGATGCAAGTTCTTGCATAAGTGGAGACATACTTTTGTCTGAAAGGTATGCTTGCTTGCATCCTTGTCTACCTAGTAGAGAAGAAAGGGGCTATTAGAAAAAGACCATAGAATGCCTTCTCCAATATATAGGCAGTTATTAATTTATTCACTAGTTCATTTAACACATTGTTAAGCACCTACTCTATGACAGTCATACCTCACTCATTCCATAGAACATTGCCGAGAAATATTTAAAAGCCAGGTGTTCAACATCTCACTGTGGAATAAACTTTTGCAAAGAATTTAAGTGCAATTACCATGAACAAATGCTTTCTCCTAGGGAGTCATGACATTGTTGTATAATATATATTGAGAGTTTTTAAATGTTCATATGTATTTATACTTGAAAAAACCAGAGAATAATTCCACAAGGAACACAGGCTGTTGCCAACATGCACACCTGGAAAGAACATCAGGGCAGGTGAATGTGGATTTCTAATTCAATTCCATAGATAATTACTGCATGGTTATTCTCTGCAAGACATTCTAACCCAAAAAACAGACAGAATGTGACACAGAAGAAAAAGGGAAGTTTTAAGAAAACTATATACCACTGAAACTGTATATAAGTATGAAGTATGAGGCCATTCAATCCTCTTATTCAATACGTATCAGTACTCGCCATGTGCCAGGGGGAATTAGGATCTTTAGGAGAAGGAAGAGTATCTCCTGGTCCATGAATAAATGATGAGGTGAGCAAGGGGAATGAAAACCTATATCAGGAGGGAAATGGAGGGATGTAACAAAGAGGACAAAAGATGAGAGAAGAACCTTGCACCCCCTAGTAGGAGGAGAACAAAAAAAAAGAAAGAATTCACAAGCGCAAGGAAGCCTGCTCTGCCTCTACATTGTTGAAATGAGTCCTGGTGGTATGTGATCTCAGTTAAGGAATACAGAGAAGATGCGAGAAGAGTCTCCCTCGATTCTGAGACTTGTCAGGCCTCCTGTCCACTCTTCGCTCCTCCTGACTCACATGGAGATGAATGACACTCTTGCAAGAGACCAGGGATGGTTCTTGGGATGGGGAGACTACGAACTGCTGTCAATAAGCTGAAGCACCAGGAGCACAGCAGATATTTTCTTTTGTACCTCAAATGACAGAACTAGAATCCCTGGAAGGAAATCAACAGCAGATAGATTTCACCCCTGTGTAAAGCAAGACCTCTAGGCTAGTCCCTTCTAGCAGAAAGATGCTATGATTTTAAGATTTTATAATTCTCTGCTCTCCAAAACCAGCAAGTTCCAAAAGAAAAGAATTCCCAATGTTCATGGTGAGAACTAAATATATTCTCTAACACCCTGTGGTGTTAGATTGGTATTGGGTATCCACACATGTGTTGCACACAAGGGCAGGGAGAAGGATCAAAGAAGAGCTAACGTGGGTGGGCTGTCTAGGCAGGGGGCCTGTCCACTGACTACGACAGAACATCCGGTGTGGTATTAAGAGGATACTGACTTGGGGTGGAGAAGCCTGTTGGAAGAGATGAACTTGAAGTTTCCTCTAGCACAAAGATCCTATGATTCGAAGATTTTGTGATTCCTTGCTCTCCAAGACAAGCCAGCTCTCAAACAAAAGAACTTTGTGAGAATTAAATCTATTCTCCTACTTATTTGTAAGATTGCCTCGATAGTAAGGCATTTCACGCAGGAGTTCTTGCCATAAGCACAGTGGAAACCAAACAAAAATAAATCCAGACACTATTGGCACAAGAAAAAAGTTACATTGTAAGTCTTCTAAATTAGACACAGTTTATGCATCACAGAATTATGTGACAGCATGCACCATCAAATGACAATAGTGATACCTCCTCAGCAACTGTATAGCACTTAGTTTACAGAACGCTTTTACATGCGTACTGGCCGGGTCACTCCACAAGGACCAAATACTAAAGTTGCTTGGTCAAGCTGAATAAGGGGTTCCCATCAGGTTAAGATATCTATATTTCTCGAGGCTTATAAAATAAGAAAAAGCAGAAATGAGAAAAACGTTCCTGTGAAAGGCTGGCTTTCGTTAAGCTAAAGCAGGTACCACCCACTGGTACCTCTATCCGATGACTGAGTAGGTGAGTCTGTTAGTAAGTTCTATAACCAAGAGACCATGCCTCCAAGTTGGAGAAATGGAAAAGATCCTTTCTCTTGACAGAAAATAAAATATAATAAAAAGTAAAAGTTCAGCGGCTGGCCTGGTGGCGTAGCAGTTAAGTTCGCACGTTCCACTGCAGCAGCCGGGGGTTCACCGGTTCAGATCCCGGGCACGGACCTGCTCACTGTTCACCAAGCCATGTTGAGGCAGCGTCTCACACAGAAGAGCTACAACTCTACAACTATGATACACAACTATGTCCTGGGGCTTTGGGGAGAAAAAAGAAAAAAGAGGAAGATTGCCAATAGACATTAGCACAGGGCCAAACTTCCTCAAAAACAAAAAAAAATTAGAAGTTCAGTTTTGCTCCATTTTACATAATGCCAAAGCCTAGACCACAACCTTCAGGAAGGCCTGGTCTTCTGCCCAGGAACAAAAGAACAATGGAGGGGTGGGAAAACCTGTATCCTTTCCTCTTTCTAAAGCCATTAGGTGGGGCTAACAAAGTAGGCATCTGCATGGAATGTGGGTAATAGCCTTTCCCAGAGGAGGGTGTCAGAGCCCAAGCAAAGTGAGGAGAATGCCACTTAGGAGGGCTGCCCAGTGCAGATGTCCGAGCTTCAGTGGGGGAGGCAGGCATTAATGAGGCTGGGGGATGGGGGAGTGTAGGGGAGGGTCATGGGGTGGAATGTGGGAGCCCCAGCAGCACGAAGAGGATGGTCTGGCACAGGGCTTAGAGCCCAAGTGCATGGGAGAGTGGTCTAGTCAAGAAGTGGGGACCCCAGGTGAGATAAGGAAGGTCACACTGGGGGGTGGAAGGGAGGCTTGGTGGGCTGAGGAGCATGTCTGCTCATGGGATGAGGGACTGGCCTGTGTGGAATGTCAGAACCAGAAGGGTGGAAGAGGGGTATTTGCACAGGAAAGGTGGCCATGGCAATGGGAGATTGGTACCTACGGGGAGGGGCAAGATAGATCAAATAAGAAAAAATCTTAGGAAATTGGGATCCAGATTTCTCACTCTAGAGAAAGTAGTTATAAGTACGGAAAGGAAGAAAACTAAAATGAATCCTGTGGTGTTAGATTGGAATTGTGCTTGGGAAATCATGGTTTTAACATATACAACTAGATACATAGATGAGGCTAGGAGTGGGAAAACCCTCCCCTGAAACTCATAGAGAGTGGATTGCTGACCCAAATCAAGGTTCTGTGAGCAAGGAAGAGCAGAGGGACTGACTGTTAAATAGCAAACATCTTGCCAGTGCACTGCCCAATAGATCATCAAAGTAGGGAGCAAATGCCCTGGGCTCTAGGATGCTTTCACCAACTCTTTGATTTCCTGGGCTTTACCTACTAAGCTACAGTATTTCTAGATTCCTCCTAGACCAGTGGCCAGCAAATTTTTTCTGAAAAGGGCTGGATAGAAAATATTTCAGACTTTGTGGACTAAGAGGCAATGTCCTCAACTCTCTGAGCAACTGTTCACCAAAAAGTAAACGGCCTTTTTTATTTAAACATTTTTTTACGTTTTACATTTGAAAATGTAAAAACTATCCTTTTTTTTTTTTAATGTTGTATTCAGGAAAGATTTTTTTATTGATATCATAATAGTTTATAGCATTGTGAGATTCCAGTTGTACATTATTATTTGTCAGTCACCATATAAATGCACCCCTTCACCCCTTGTGCCCACCCCCCAACTCCCTTCCCCCTGGTAACCACCAAACTGTTCTCTCTGTCCGTGTGTTAGTTGTAAAAACTATTCTTAATTCAAAGTCCATACAAAAACAGGTGGGGAGCCAGATTTGTCCCACAGGCCATAGTTTGCCAACCCTGCTGTAGACCACCCCATCCCCAGCACTCCCATGATGGGCCCAGATTGGCGGCTCTTCTGGGACTTAACCTGCTAGATCTATGGCATCCACAAGATCCCCTGGGGCAGCCAGATTCTTAAGGTACTTGCTTCTTGTCATCCCTGTCCTGAGGGCAACCTATGTTCTGAAACACTCCTTTCATTACAACAAACAGAGCCAAATTTAGGGACAAAAAATAAAAATTCCCCAAAGATCTTTTTGGCAATACTGCATTTGCCTCAAAAGGGCCAGTTTTCACAATTCCCAGAGATTAAAAATAGAGCTCTGTTGGAATGCGAATGTATTTAAACATTTACTAGTAATTTAGGTCACTGTTAGGCAGCTTGGACATAAGTGTTTTTAAATGCCAGAGTAAACATCTCGGGTCCATTCCACCATTAATTGTCTACCAGTGGGAGTGTTCAGTATTGGTTTAGCATTGGTTTAGTCATTTTAGTATTGGTAGGCTCATTCACAAACATAGCTCATGTCAACTCTGTCCCCCTTATACAAATCAGGAAACTGAATATCAGAGAGATTAAACTACACACTGTAGGTTACACAGTGACTCACTCAGCTCAGGCTGCTATAACAGAATACCACAGACTTGGTGGCTTAAACAATAGAAGGTTATTTCTCACAGTTCTGGAGGCCAGGAAGTCCAAGATCAAGGAACTGGCAGATTTGGTTCTTGGTCAGGGCTCTCTTTCTGGCTTGCAGATGGTTGCCTTCTTGCTGTGTCCTCATGCGGCAGAGAGAGGAAGCTCTGGTGTCTCTTCCTCTTCTTCTAAGGGCACTAATCCCATTATGGAGGATCCACCCTCATGACCTCATCTAAACCTAATTACCTCCCCAAGGCCCCACTTCCTAATATCATCTCATTGGGAGTTAATGCTTCAACATATGAATTTGGTGGGAGCACAGACATTCAGTCGATAACACACAGTTATCCAGAGCTGGGATCCATACTCTGGCTTTCTACACATAGGATTCGCTTCCCTACACAATTTCCACTGAAACTTTACCCCATTCTTGAATAGTAGATCGTTGCCACCTGACTGCCATGCTGCCTACAATAGAATGAGTTTATTTATAAAACACTTTTCAGGAAAAAATTCAATCCTCCCCATATAAACTCTATTTTGAACATGTTCACAATTATTGGACATTTTCCAATCATAAACTACTTGACAGTATGTAATAGTGATTTTCTTCACTTTTGCTGACAAATTCTCCTAAGAGATATTCATGTCAAAATTCTGCAAACACCCATTTACTCGAAGACAAAATTTGTTCAAAAGTAAACCTTAATTGTTTCATGAAGTCATTCTCTTCACCAAAAATTGAAATGGAAATTTGACCAGTACAAGGTCAAAAGTTTTCTGTTCCTTGTTTAAACTAACAATTCGTTTTTGCACAGCATCTAACGTCAAAAAATATAACAACACTTTCATTTCCAAACACTTAGAGGAAAATTTAACCACATCGCATTAGAAACAGAACTCTCAAGAGTAAAACACTCAACAATTAAACAATCTGCTTCCATGGCTAAATTGCATGTTTTATTTAAACTTAATCTTTAAAAATTTTAAATATTAATACAACACCTGGACTATTCTTAGCAATTGTCTTGTTCTGTTCACCCAAAGTAGGACATTCTATAGAAATTATTTTTATTTTAATGCAGTATTTCTGATGCAAAAAAAGGCAGATATTCTAAAAATTTGACTAATAGAAGCTTCTTCTCATGTATATAGAATCTAAAGGAAAAAATAATAAATTAATTGTCTAAGTTTTGCACTCTATATTTTTCTCCCTAAACTTATTCTCAAAAAGAAAACATATGCTCTGTAGAAGACAGTATCCTAAAAAGCATTCTACTATGTTTCCCAAATGCCATTAAAAGCCAAAATACTGTTGTGACTATAATAAGTTCCACATGGGTCTGACCCATGGTGGTTATAACTCAGCATTCAAGCATTGGATCCCAGGGACATATAAACCAGTATTTCCATGAGTGTCACTTAAAATATTAAAAAATATTCTATAGGGAAAAAAATGATTATGTGAGCAATAAGTTTGGGAAATTCTGATCAAAACAAAGTAAAATATGATGAAACATTTAAGTATCTAGAGAAAGAAAGAAACTAATAAGAAGCACATATCCATTATCAGATTTAACATATGTTACTCTTTTGGAAACTAAAGTCAAGAACTTTTCATTAGGACATTCTTTTATCCCCAGGAAGAAAGTGACATTAACCATTTACTGTGGACCTCGTTTTTGTTTTTGTTTTTTTTTAATGGAAATTCTCTATTTTCCCAGCTTCCAAGATGCCACATTACCCATCCTGGCTTTTCCCTGATTCTCCACTCCTGGTTCCCTGCTCCCTCCATTTGTCCCTGTATTAATCCAGAGAAACAGAACCAATAGGAGATATATAGATATATATTGTTATATATTTACTATATTTTTTTGTTTTGTTTTGCTTTTTTACTATAAGGAATTGGCTCCCATAATTATGGATGCTAAGAAGTCCAAGATCTGCAGTCTGCAATCTGGAGACCCAAGAAAGCCAATGGTGTAGTTCCAGTGTGAGTCTGAGGGCCTGAGAACCAGGAAGGCAATGGTGTGAGTTCCAGTGCCAGTTTGAGTCAGAAGGCAG
This sequence comes from Diceros bicornis minor, assembly GCF_020826845.1. Taxonomy (NCBI): domain Eukaryota; kingdom Metazoa; phylum Chordata; class Mammalia; order Perissodactyla; family Rhinocerotidae; genus Diceros; species Diceros bicornis. The sequence continues at coordinate 14,842,798 of NC_080742.1, read as the reverse complement.
GAAAAGACCAACGTCCTAGCTCAAAGGCAGTCAAGTATAGACAGAATTCTTTCTTACTCGGTCTCTTATTCTATTCAGGCCTTTAAGAGATTGAATGATGCCCACACTGGAGAGGACCATCTGCTTTACTCAGTCTACTAATTCAAAAGTTAAACCCATCCAGAAACATCCTCACAGACACACCCAGAAATAATATTTAACCAAATATCTGGACACCCCATGGCCCATTCAAGTTGACACACAAAATTAACCATCCCAGTCCCCAGTTGGCTTCCCTGTCTTTTCTCAAACCATTGGTATTCCCCAAGACTCACCCTTTGGCACCAGCAAATTTTTTAAAACTCTCTTCCTCAAAGAGTTTGTTCATTCTTAGGGCTTATGTGATGTGTTATTTATTATAACTACCTAACCAAATATTTTAATGCTGTACTTTCAATAAGAAGGGAAAAAAGGTCATGCGAAGGTTGAAAGGGGATTTATACTTATTGTGTACTTCCTCTGTGCTAGGCAATTCATTTTAATTCTTAGAATAACCCTATTATGTGTCTATTATTATCATCCTAGTTTAAAGATGGAAGGACCTAACTCCACACCATTTTCCAGTCCTACTTGGATTAGAGTTGCTACACAAAATACAGGATGCCCAATCAAATTTGAATTTTACATAAATAACAAATAAATTTTTAGCATAAGCATGTACCACATATTATATAGTACAAACTTATACTAAAAAAGAAAAGAAAACTATCTGATATTCAGATTTAACTGGGCCTCCTGCATTTTTATTTGCCAACTCTGGCAACCCTCACCTGGATTGGGGTCCTGCATTGCTTGCACTGGTCCTCCCTCTCCCTCAGCCTGCAGACAGACCCTTAGTGCCTGCCTGACCACCTGTCCCTGGTCACCTGCCTGTCACCAATGTCACCACATGTTGATAGCTTCCATACCCCCATCACTGTGCTCTACCCACCTGCAGGACTCTCATCAGGTTGGAATTCTTCCATGCTCACTATCCGGCCTGGTTGTAGCCGTTTGGCCAAATCCTCTGAAGACCATTCCCTTCCACAAGCAGCTATGGGACAGTCGGCCCCTCACTCCACCCAGGACTTCCTCCTGATTGAGTGTCCCACCAGCACACAAACCACTCCCACCTTCCACACAATACGAGGTCCTGTGGGAAGGGGGAAAATGTGGATAGATAACTGATAAAAAGCAAACCCAGAGAGGCAAGTCACAGCTAAGGGCAGCAGAATGAGCCCCAGAAAGGAGGAGTAGACAGGATTTGTGTTCAACATTTTTTCAACATGGATAAGACTGTAAGCTTCATGTTTATCAAATCAGTGAATTCCACAAGGCTGGACGACATAGCTAACTCACTAAATATTGGAATCAGAACCAAAATCAACAAGATGAAATTGAACAGGACTAACAGGAACTGCTGTGTTTAGGTTGAGAATAACAGTGACATAAGGTAGAACTGTGGGCCAGCAGTTCAGATAAAGATGACCTCAGCATTTCGGTTCAACACAAGTTCAAGGATAGGAATTAGCATGTAGTAGGGGAAAAAAACAAAACTTAAATTCAAACACACACTATATCAATTCTTAATTTCACCACTAAATTGCTGTGACCCAAGTCCCTGTCTCCTCAATGTAAAATAGGTATAACACCAAACTCACTAAATTGTGAGGATTGAGAAGATAACACACATTGAGCATGTCATAACATTTGGAGGACAATCTATTGAAACATTAATTTCAGTTTTGTTCTCTTTACTGTAGAAAAAAATGGGAAGACAAGGTTTGTGTGCTAATATTTGAGTCCTTTAATGGCATTTATATGGCAGGGCCAAAGCAAAAGTTGCCAACCACCAGAAGCCAAATAAACCCTAAAAAACACCTAGCCTTAGAGAGAGAAATCGGATCAATCAGTGAAAAGTGTTGCCGGGGGGTAGGGGGTCGTTCCTGAAACTTAGAGAAAGAATGGGGGCTTATGGCAGACACCGGTGCTACATACCCACGCAGACTCCTAAGAGGTGACAGGCCCCCTAGTGAGTGCTGTCAGAAGTCCACAGCAACTGACCACTAAGAAGCCTGCCTTGAGAGCCATGGTAAAGATCCCTGTGCCCAGGCTTGGCTCAGAAACTGTGGAGCCTCCTGCCTTCAGGGGACTGAGTCAACTTAGTCAGGAAGCACAGGTGTGGTGGCCAGTGTGGGCTCAAGTCCAGAGTTCCTCTTGGGTGTCTGGGCTGTGAGAGACCTCAAAGACTCTTGCACAACCAAGGAGCAGGGGCTAGGGGGGATTAGGATGGAATTGCATGATGGAGATTGAATTGGCTGGCTGCCAAATGAGTGGGGCCACGTAGCAGATTGACCTGATGTAGGAGTATAAATAAATACAACATTTATTTTCATTCAAATATTAGGGAGTATAATTCACACTCTCTACAGAGTTGAAAGGGCTTGTTCAGTAGAAGAGACTCGAGCCAAACCCAACCATACCACTGTGATTTAACCCACTTCTCCAAGCATCATTTCTTTCATTTGCCAAAAAAGAAAAAATAGCACCTAACTCGCAAAGCTTTTGGGAGAATTACATGAGGTAACTTGTGGTAAAAATCCTAGCATAGTTCTTAGTGTAGTGTGGTTGTGTTTTATACAAATTTGAGTTCTGTGGATTTAAAGTAGCACAATAAAAATATAAGCCCCATTATATGGCAAAATTTGAAATAATATGAATCCTACTTTATATTTATTCCTATGTGGAAATACATCTTGAATGGGTATCATTTGCTAATCACTAATGAATGTGGAGAATAAAAATAAAAGAAGTCTAGGATGACTCCCACAGTTCTAATTTGGGTGACAAGTACTTACCAAGAAAGGCCAGGAATATGGAGGGGTGGGGAGAAGTTTTGTAAGGGCAGTGGAGAGGTGATGTCTTTAAGTTGGACATGTTAGGCAGTAGATGTGGTGGAATATTCAGGTGGAGTTACTCAGCAGGAATTGCTGTTAATGGCCTGAGCCTCAGAAGAGAAAGCTGAATGGAGATATATAGATTTGGGAGTCATGAGTAAACAGCATATAACCCAGAGCATGTATTTGAAATCACTCAGAGATTGAGGATGGAGTGAGAAGAACAGAGAAGCAATGATGTAGCCCTTACAAATACCAGCACACAAGAAGAGAATGGGAACACATTATCCCTAAAGGAATCTTAAAAGGAATGATCAGAGAGGTAGACAGAAAACCAAGAGGGAATGTTGTCACTGAGGCTGAGTATAGAGAGAAATTTAAGGCTAAAGAAGTTGTCATCCATGTCAGATCACAGAAAGGTCAATAAAGTCATAAAATTTTCATTAGCTGTTGAAGATCAATGGTGAGCCTTGCAGGACAACTTCAGTGAAAAAGTGGGAGCAAAGATGGGCTACAGGAATGTCCACTTTCAAGGAGGTGATACTTGCACTGGATGCTGCACTAATTGGATATACTTGGAATATTTGTTCTAACTCTAGGCACTGTTGAGTGTGAAGTACTGATTGGAGGAGGAAGCCACTGCATAGGAGAAGCAGACAGGCATCAAGACTAGGCAGTGGAAATAGAAGATAAAGTGGAAAATTCAGGAAAAACCAGACAAATAAGCAATATTGTAAGGAAATGAGAAAGACAAAACAAAGGAACAGAAGCAGAAATGTAGAGTGATTTACATTCTTTTAACTACAAGAGTGACAGTTTCCAGGAACACAGTGGAAATCAGACCCCGTGGGGTTAAGGGTCTCAGCACAGTGCATTCTCCACTCCCTGTTGTGCTGGCACAGGACTCCTTCATGATGCAAAGAGCATGATGAGGAAATTCTCAAGCTATGAAGGAAAACATAACTGGTGCAGAGCCTTAAATGATCTCGGAATGTCTATCTGGGAGAGAGAGCTTCCCATGTAAAACGATTAACTTGAATCTGGGTGCTCAAGACACACCCTGCGGTGCTGCTTCTCCCACTGATTCTCCTCTGACTCAGTGTTGAGTAATAAATCAAGTGAGTGAGTATTCACATTGACTTGTGCAGTTTTCTCTCAGATTGCTGCTTGAGGGGAAACCACAGGACCAGGATAAGGAAGGAGCTGAGTATAAGGATATGAACTGATCCAGGCAACCTATTTTCTGGAGAATTCCCCTGCCCCTCAGAGGGTTGGGCCCACTCCGAGTGGGGAAGAAAATATGGTCCAAGCCACTCTATGAGGACCTACAAATAGAGAATTCTCAGAAGACAGCCACCAAGATAGTGGTAGGAGTGGGGATGGGGAGGGTTGAGACTAGAAACTGTCACAGAAGAATAAGCAGTTGACTGAACCAAGAATTTATAACCACACAAGGACTAGAAAATAAAATTATAGCTATGTTTAAATAATTGACAAATTTGATCTTATTCCTTGTGGATGCAATAGAAGGAACTAGAGACAAAAGGTACAGGGGAAGCTGCTTTTTCTGCTCTGATATAAGGAATAACTTTCTAATTATCTGATCCTTCCCAAAAATGGAACAGAATGCATCCCAAAGTCAACAGCCTCTCCAGCACAGAGAGCATTAGACCAGAGGCTGGATAACATTACTGTTAATGGAGATACTTCATTCTTTTGGCCTCACATTTCTGTTTAGAAGCACTTCAGTAATACTCCAGGCCTCTCTCCTCACGTCTCATCCCTCCCCAGGAGAAAAGAAGGGACATACCTGCCTGGGGAGTTTGAGAGAAAGAACCAGGCTTGCACCTCAGCTCCTGCCCTGCTCCACCCTGCCTTGACCTGAAAATGCAAGATTCATGCATCTTGGCTGCTCTCAGGAGCAGGGGGTGGTCTGCAGGTGTCCAGCTGTGGCTGACAGCAACTGATTCAGGGGAAAAGTGCTGGCAAACCTCCTTGGTCCATGATCTTAAGTCATAGTTTCCTATCAGCTGTATCAGATAATATTTTGATCTCTATCTGTCTGCTTCTCAACTGGTTCCAAACTCAGACAAGGAAAAGGGAGTTTTTATATGGCCCCCTAAAGATCGAAGAATATCTGTGAGGAATATTGTCCTGGGAAAAAGATTGGACCACATAACTCTAAAATCATTCTATATGTAGGATTCTGAGACTTTATGACTTTCAGATACTTCTATAGGACCTTCTAACTTCATGTCTCATTGACATTTCAAATTCAATGAATCTAAAATTAAATTTCTCTTCCCTTCAAATCAGCTCACTTTCCCAACATTGTTGTACATCAAAGGTACAACTGGCCCCACATTCACTGAGATTTAAAAGGTTAAAGTTCCTAAATGGTAGGGAAGTTGAAAACATCCCTATCACGATTTTAAACCAATACTGACATCATTAAGAGGTGGTCAAAAGCCTCACTGTGATTGCCAAAATCTAGTGAGAGTGTAGAGAAAAGAGAGAGCCAAGGTCAACATCCAGAGGTGCTGTCAGAGAGCTGGGAGGGTGACAGGAGAGTGAGAAACCTACCATGAGGACAAAGAAATAATTCCCAGAGAAAACAATAACGGAAGATCATGCCATAGAAACCAAAAAAAAAGAGTGTTTCAAGAAAGAAGCACAGTCAAATGCTACTGAAAGAACAAGAAGATGAGAAGTGAGTATAGGCTATTGGATTTGATGATTAAGTAATTCCTGGGAATGAGAACAAGTGGGGCTGAAAGGAAAAAGATTATTTCCCATTCATTCATTCAACCAACATTTATTGAGCATCTAGGGGTTATGAATTCGAAGCATGTAAGACACTCTCCCTGTCCTCAAGGCACTTATAGTCCAAGAAGAAAACAGAAAATGGACAATTATGCCAGAGAGTAGGAAGTGCCTCAAGGGCTCTGGAAACACATATGAAGAGTAAGTAACCAAGACTAGTGGAGAGGACAGAAGACCAAAGGTAGCCTTTCTGGAAAAGATGACATCTGAGCTGTGCCTAAGCAGGAGTGACCAGTCAAAGAAGAAGAGAAGGGGGCCCTATACAGAGAGAGCATAATGGCTGGAGAGCGCGCCTTGCACTTGGGTAATAGAGAGCAACCCAGCATGGCTAGAGCTAAAGATTCCCACAGGGAAATGGTGGAGAATGAAACTGAGAGGTAGTGAGGAGCTAGAACACAAAGGGCTTTGTGGGGCACGTTAAAGCCAATGGGGAGTGGAGGAGAGATTTTCAGCAGGAAAGTGACATGAATAAATATGTCTTTAGAAAGACAGCTCTGGTGGGCAAATGAAAAACAAGTTGGGAGATCAAGGTCAAGAACGGTTGCTGGAAGACTGAAGTAGCCTTAATAACGTCACTGATAGCTAACGAGTGCCAGAAAGAATGGAGAGGAGAACGTAAGAGAGATTATACATTAAAAAGGGAAAGAATATGCAGTGCAGGATAAAGGAAAGAGGTGAAAGATAATTCCCAAATTATAACCGGGTCGACTGAGTCAATGACTATGCCGTTCATTTAGAAATGGGATACAGGAGAAAGAGAGGGTTGGAGGAAGGAAATGATGAGTTCTATTTTGGAAATGATGAATTGGCTTGTGCCTTTGGAACACCCAGGTAGAGACTGTTTAAAAGCAGTTTCTGAGTGTCTCAGCGGGTAGGTGGGAGGTAGAGTCAACAAGTTTGACAACACAGACAAGGAGAAACATAGAATATTAACTCAAGAGAGAAGGAGGGTTGAGAAATGTTTTTAGGAAAGAAGTGAGTTGAATATGTTTATAGACATGAGGGAATAAATCAATAGAAAGAAAGAAACTGAAGGTGATGGGGCCAGGGAAGTCACAGGGAAGGAGCAGGGGTGGTGGTTCTCTCATGTTTAATTTTACCTTGTAGTGCAACAAAAGGAGACATAAAACACACTCTTGAGTTAACTGGTAAATTGCTTCAATACACATCACAAGCCATCTAAAACAGATGGTAAACTGCTGAAACGAATTAGGCTCCACCAACCATTTCAATGGAACACTGCATGGTATGGAAAGAAAAATACTTGGCAAGACAAGAAGAATGAGTCAGGAATAAGTGACGCGTGGTATGAGTCATGCATCCAAGATCAATAAAAACCTGGCTCTGCTCCTGACTTCATAACTTCTGAGCTTCCCCCCCTAGTCACCCAGGTTCAATGATATCCCAACAGCCTCTTCACTCACCCTTTCACTCCACATACTACCTGCTCCAGAATTCTGTTAATGCTTTGGTTCTCATGTGGGTTCTTTTCTTTCCATTCCCACCGATGCCATCTTAGTGCTCGTTCTTAGAAAAGCCCCTTCTACCTCCAGACTTCACCCAACTCCCTCAATCCGACCAGGGCAGGGGGAGGAGAGGGAAGATGGGTGAAAGGGAAAGAGAACAGCTTTCCATGTCTGCCATCATGTCATTGCCCACTGGCTTAAGCCCAACTCCTGTGTGGACACTCAAGGCCTCAACAATATGACTCCGTCCCATCGTTCCAATTTTATATCTTGCTACTTCCAACGTAAATTCTCCATTCCAGCCAAATTGACCTACTCAACCACCCCTGAAATGTTTCTCCTATTTTCCTGGCTTTATTTTTCTTTTAATTCTTTCAACAAATATACTGCAGAGAAGTCTTCCCTGACAGTACTGCCTACAGTAGCACACCCAGCCACTTTTTCTTTAATTGTGATATAATTGACATATTAGTTTCAGGTGTAAAACATAGTGATTTGGTTTTTGTATATATTGCAAAATGATCACCACAATAAGTCTAGTTAACATCCGTTGCCATACATAGTTACAAATTTTTTTTTCTTGTGATGAGGACTTTCAAGATCTACTCTCTCAGCAACTTTCAAATATACTAAACAGTACTATTAACTATAGTCACTTGCTGTACATTACATCCCCTTGACTTGTTTATTTTATAACCAGAAGTTTGTATCTTTTGACTCCCTTCACCCATTTCGCGCCCCCCTCCCCAACGCCCCACTCCACCCCTGCCACCTCTGGCAACCACCAATCTCTTCTCTGCATCTATGAGTTCACTTTTGATTTTTTGGTTTTTGTTTTGTTTTGTTTAGATTCCACATACAAGTGAGATCTTATACTATTTGTCTTTCTCTGTCTGACTTATTTCACTCAGTATAACGTCGTCAAGGTCCATCCATGTTGTTGAAAATGGCAAGATTTTCTTCTTTTTTGTGGCTGAATAATATTCTATTGTGTTTATATATATATATATATATATATATATATATATATATATATATGCCACATTTTCTTTATCCATTTGTCCATCCATGGACACTTAGGCTGCTTCCATGTCTTGGCTGTCATAAATAATGCTGTAATGAACATGGGGGTGCATATATCTTTCCAAGTTAGTGTTTTCACTTCCTTCAGATAAATACCCAGAAGTGGAATTGCTAAATCATATGGTAGTTCTATTTTTAATTTTATGAGGAACCTTCATACTGTTTTCCATAGTGGCTGCACCAATTTACATTCCCACCAACAGGGCACAAGGGTTCCCTTTTCTCCACATCCTCACCAACACTTGTTATTTCTTGTCTTTTTGATAATAGCCATTCTAACAGGCGTGAGCTGATACCTCATTGTGGTTTTGATTTGCTGATGATTAGTGATTCTGAGCACCTTTTCACTTACCTCTTGGCCATCTGTATGTCCTTCTTGGTAAAATGTCTATTCCATTTTTCCTTGGTAAAATGGTCTGCCCATTTTTCAATCAGATTGTTTGGCTTTTTTGCTATTGAGTTATATGAGTTCTTTATATATTTAGGATATTAACCCCTTATTAGATATATGATATACAAATATTTTCTCTCATTTGGTAGGTTGTCGTTTCATTTTGTTGACAGTTTCCTTTGCTGTGCAGAAGCTTTTTAGTTTGATGTAGTCCCATTTATTTATTTTTGCTTTGTTACCTTTGCTATTGGTGTTCATTTTGGTAAAGGTGTTCATTATTTACCCTGATTTATTTTCTTCATAGCATTTAATTCTGTATGACATCTTCTTGTGTATTTCTTTACTTGCTTACTATCTGATTCTTCACACTAAAATATAAGCCCCATGAGAGCAAGACTATTTATCTAATCCACTGCTGTTTCCCCATACCTAAAACAGAGCCTGATACATTGGAGGCATCCAATATAGTTGTTAAATAAATGAAATAAAATCTTGATTGAGTGCCTGCTTGTGCCAATCTCTTAGGTGCTGAGGGTAAAGAAGAAATCAAAACAAATGTAATCCTTGAACCCAAAAGCATATAATTTCATAGGAGACACAGATCAAAAATAAGAACATTATTAAAAATTAATAGCTATTTACAATGAGAGGTGCAATGAAGGAAAAGGACAAGGCCTTACAGCAGGGACTGATTTTAGATTGGATAGTCAAGAGAGGTCTCTCTGATGGGTGACATTTAAGCCAAGACATAAAGAAAGAGAAAGACTTAGTCAAGCTAATGGTGGGTGGAAAAGAGTTACGGGGACAAGAACACGGGTGATGCCCTCTCTAGGGTCACTCCTGACATTTTCCTATGCTGGGATACTTGTTTCCATCCAAGATTTATAGATGTTAAAAGCTAGAAGTGATCCTAGAGGCCATCTAGCTCACCCTTTCATTTTACAGAAGAAACTACAAGTACATACTCTTTGTTAGGGATTTTCAGAGTCTTTAAACTGAGGTTTAAAGAAGTTAGATGCCCCATGGGAGGGCAGCAAGCTGATAGAGCCAGCAGGGCTAAGATCAGAATCCAGTCTTCATGACTTCTCATCCGTGGCTTCTCCATCAATCATCTAAATGCAACATGTTCATAATAGTAAATTCTACTGAGAAATTACTATATACTGGGCATTGTTCTAAGCACTGCATATGTATTAATCCATTTAATCCTCACAGTAGCAAAGGCAGGAGATATCATTATTATTATCCCTTCATTACAAATGAGGAAACTTAGAAACAAAAAGATTAAGCAACATGCCCAAGGTCACACAGCTAGTGACAGAATCTGCTGCCCAGACTCTAGAGCACTCTCTCCATTTCTGTGCAGCTGCCTCTTTCTGTGGTGCAGTTTGCATCTTACAAAAGGTGTATCATTTTGCAAAGGTGGTTCCTTTTATAATTAATGAAGCATCTTCTACCATTTAAAAGCCATAAAAACTTTATATCAAAATCATTTGTAAACTACTTAATTTAGATAGTGTTACTGATTAGGGTTGAAGTGATGAAAGCAAGGTCTACAGGCAGAGCAATCTTCTACCAAAAATAAACTGATCCTAAAGCAATTTTTAGATGTTTTGCTTCATCTGTTTTTTCACCCACACCACAAATCAGGCCAACACACACATAGTTCCTTGATAGAGCAATGTGGTTTTGGAACCTTCCCTTATCTGAAGCTCACACAGTACATGCTTACGAAACCTGGAAGCACTCTTTGCTTTGGTGAATTGAGGTCAGACTGACCCCTGACGTTATCAAAACATGGATTCAAAAAGTCATTGAGAATACTCTTTTGTTTTACAATTCCAAGTAACTTAATCCAACAGGCCTGAACCATCTGGTTCTTCTCCTGCAGGATGGCATGAGTTTCAACAGCTATACAGTGTTTTTTTTCCAAGTGAGAAGCTGAATCATCAACCTACAAAATCTGAAAGTGATTTTATGACTCTTTGCAAGTCCACACACTATATATCTTTAACCATATATATATATCTTTAACAAACAGAAAGCCATAGTTGTTTAAAATGAAAAACAGCCCCAAGACACTACTTATATTATTAATCAAGCAATTTTACATTTTAAGACAACTGCATTACTTAACTATATTATTCAAACTTTCCAAATTCTTCTACATAAGACTCTTCTCTGTGTTGCTTGCCAAACTACACATATACCAAAAAAACTTGCATTTTCATGGAAAATGGTCTTTGCCAATCCTCCCACTAGCTCTGAGTTTGACTGATGGTTTATGAGCCCTACCATCTGCTAACCAAACAGCTTTTCCTAATGAGTAAATGACACTAAAGAAAATGGTTATAAAACAGAACCCGACTTGTTTCCATGAGTTGATGTAACTGAACCTAAAAAGCAAGCCTACAGTTTAAATATGTTTGCCAAGTTCAAATTATATCTCATTTCAGATTGCTGTTTTCAATTATTCCCTCAATACATTAAGCAGCCTAAATGTACAAATCTCAATTTGTTTTAAAAACTAACACTTCCAAAAATTTTAAATAAAGTTTAGATCCAACTCATATTACATTTTTATGTTTTTACACATTTGTTTCTCAAGTCCCTGAGAATTAGTTGAACTGAGAAGTTACCAAAATTAAATGCCATTTTTAAACTATGATTTAAAAAATTAAGTTTGCAAATATATTGCATTAACAAGCTTAATGAATCTAACTGTTCAAGACATGAGTGATAGAATCATTAACTTCCAGTTTTACACTATTACATAAACTCACTCTTTTTCACCTGTGCATTTTCAATGGACATTCTTGACAACTTATTTGATTGGGACAAATTTGAGAATATCTCCATCCAAAAGTAATGCTGTGCTTTAATCAAGATTTAGTAATTTTAAAAAGAAAAAAGTTAGTTATATTTTTAAGGGTAGTACAACTAATAAGATGTGTAATGGTTCTTAATTATTGTTTTTTGTTTCGCTAGTGAAATATTCACATTTATATTCCATTTCTTTAGAATTCTCCAAGAATAAACAGAATGATATAGAGGCTATAATTTTAGCCAAGGATTCAGGAAAACCAGGTTCTGGTCTCAGTTTTATAGTTGTCTGACTTCAGGTATGTCATTTAATTTCTCAGATTTTCAAGATTTCTCAGTTCCTCCTGAAAAAGGTAAAAGCTTAGCACAAAAGTCTCTATGGTCTTTTCTAAATCATGCTATGGTTTGAGCACTCTAGCAGACTCTATAAATCTGATCCCAAAAGGACTCAATATTGTTCCACATGGAGGTCGGGGCAGGAATTGGAATGGAAGAAGGCTCAGGAAGCCTGATCATAACCCATGACATGCTACCGGAAAGTAATATTTATTTATTTTATTATTTTTTTTTAATTTTATTTATTTATTTCTTTTCCCCCAAATCCCCAGTAGATAGTTGTATGTCGTAGTTGCACATCCTTCTAGTTGCTGTATGTGGGACGCAGCCTCAGCATGGCAGGAGAAGCGGTGCGTCGGGGCGCGCCCGGGATCCGAACCCAGGCCGCCAGCAGCGGAGCGCGCGCACTTAACCGCTAAGCCATGGGGCCGGCCCGGAAAGTAATATTTAAAATGCAAAAACTGGCAATGATTTTCATTGTCCTGAGCAACATCCCCAGTAATTCTATATGTTTCCCATATTCTGAAATGGGATTTTCCAAAGTAAATCTAAAACTTCAGTTAATCCAACATGAACTCTTCTCTGTAAGTTTAGAGTTTGGTTGGGGAGATGGGAGTGGGGAAGTTTTAAAAATCAAGGGCCAAGAGGGCTGAAATTGCCCAATGTCATATTGCTAGTAAGTGGCTAAGGCAGGATATGAACCCAGTTCTCTCGAGCCCTGAGCCTGGACTTTTAATCACTATATTATCAAACCAAAAGACTTCTTATGAGAAAACATGCAAGTTCATAGCTCGTCATAACTGTTTAAGTTTTCGTGTACAAGTCTCTGTTGGGACCTGGATCACATTATGAGATGGTTTGCTGATTCCAGGTGCTTTGGTTTTTTATCAGTCGGCATTTTTGGTCTCTCTGAATTGGGAGAGGGAAGAGCATTAAACCAGAGTTCCTTTGCAGCAATTATAAACTGACTTCTTAAATACTTGCTTGCTTCTTATCTGTTGTGATTGTTGTTTTGCCTTTTTACTGCAACCAACACATCTTTTCTGGCAAGGAGGAATGCCCTTTTAAATACTGACTGATGACTGGCAGTTCAAATCCACATTCGATGAGGGAGACTAGCTGATTAACTCATCCAATCCCCGCTCAAAGTCCCCTCCTGCCCAGCAACTTGGAGTTTGATGTGGCATAGTGACAAAGTTCTAGCCTAAAACACATCAGTGAAAGTCTTGACTTTCTTGGGGGAAACTTTGGCTTTCCTAATAAACGAGGATAGACAATCTCTTTGCCTTCTACCACTGATTTTTGCCCTTCTTATGGTCTGGTAAGTGAACACGAGGCTGGAAGTGGAGTAGCCATTTTGCGACCAAGAAACAGTAAGCAAGAAGATGCTAAGAATTGTGGAGTGAAAAGATAGAATGATTCCGTTTGTATTAGCATTGTGGAGGACGAGCCCTGGATTGCCTTTCTCTGGGCTTTGTGTTATAGGAAACAAATATGCCCTTATTCCTTTAAGCCCCACTATCAGTCATGTTTTCTTCTACTGGTAGGTGAAGGCAGTACTAGTTGATACCTTAGAGAATTACTAGACCCAGAATGTTGTGCTTAAAATAGCTACTTTGGAGCACACTGAAAAGTTTGCAGCCAGTCAGTCAGCTTCCAAGACTATGGGCTTAGATGTTTTCATGCTCTCCTTACATCATCTACATGGAGACCCATTAAAAGAAAGATGGTGTGTTCTTGAAAAAACGTGAAGCCTAAAGATCTTCTAAAACCTTATCCCTGGGCCGGCCGCGTGGCTTAGCGGTTAAGTGTGCGCACTCCGCTGCTGGCGGCGCGGGTTCGGATCCCGGGCGTGCACCCACGCACTGCTTCTCCGGCCATGCTGAGGCCGTGTCCCACATACAGTAACTAGAAGGATGTGCAGCTATGACATGCAACTATCTACTGGGGCTTTGGGGGTGAAAAAATAAATAAATAAAATCTTTAAAACCTTATCCCTTTTCTCTTCTGTTTCACCCAGCACTAGGATATTTTTATAGTTATTGAAAACTTACCTTTTATGCCTATTCATCAATAATTGTTTAGAGATTTGACTTTCACAAACAAAAGAAATGGCTAGGGAAAACTTTGATGTTTTTATTATAGATCTGCACCATCTTTCTTAATCTTGAATTAGGGCAGCATAGAGTAATTTCTTAAATGATATATTCATTCACTTGATAAATATTTTTGTATGCTTGTATATCAGGGAACATAACATGTGTAAGACATGGCCCTAGACATCCAGGAATGATTTAGCATGGGTGGACCGTTGGGTCCCTTGAGTAGGAGGCAACAAAACTATGTTGAGAAACTGTCTTGTATTTGAAGTTAATTGTGCAGCCTTCTGTTAACTACTCTTCATTGACTGAAAACTGATATTAATAATGGTCTTAAAGTAGCTTGCATCACTACCTGTGGTAGAAATTAAAACATCTGACATAAATACTGTATGTTATAAAGGCAAACTCTCTTGAGAACAGAAAATGAAGCAAAGATGTGTATGGATGGTTCATTTGAAAAGAGGGTAGGGATGTCAGGAAAACAGGATTGAGGAAAGGGGTCAGAAAGTAAGCTGAAGGAGTTCCTACCTGACGGCATATATTTTCTCAGGGAAGAGAATAGAAAGTGAAGGTGAAGAACCGTGAAGTGGGGGATTTAGCATGAGATAAATGAAGAAGAGTTGTATTAGTCTGCTTGGGCTGCCTCAACAAAATACCAAAGACGGGGTGGCTTAAACAACAGAAATTTATTTCTCATGGTTCTGGAGGCTGAGAAGTCCAAGATCAAGGTTCTGGCCAATTCAGTTCCTTATGAGAGCACTCTTCCTGGCTTTCAGATGGCTGCCTTCTTGCTGTGTGCTCACACAGCAGAGAGAAGTCTCTGGTGTCTCTGTGTCTCCTTACGGGCAATACCCTATTGGGTTAGGACCCCACTTTTATGACTTCATTTAACCTCTATCATCACTTCACAGGTCCTAACTCCAGATACAGTCACATTCGGAGGCAGGGCTTCAACATAGGAATTTAGGGGGAAACACAAACATTCAGTCCATAACAGGAGCTTAAACAGTCTGTAAGAAATGGAAGAAAGAGATCCATAGAAAGATAGGCACTGTTTTGGGCCACTGGAGTTGAATACTATGCAGGTTCAGAAAACCATCAACCATCCTCCAACTGCTTCTTGGCCTTTTGGCTAAGATCAACTGTAATAACAGTCTTCCAATTCCAGCCACGATGAGGTAACTGGTACCAGACTATCCTTCCCACCATCAACAACTAGAGACATGGACAAACCACGTGAAACAGCTGCTTTTAGATGTTGGACAACAGGCATCACAATATTGTGAGTTCTGAAAGAAGAGAAATCTTCTTTCAGAAGAGATGAGATGAGGCTTATGATAGCCCAGGCTTTCTGCCTGGAGGCATTTATTAGCTGCTTGTGAGAGCAAGAGTGCCAGGCGCTCTCACTAAGCCAAGGAGATAGATAACGGAGTTCAAGGATATTGAGGTTGCTGGAATTTATGGGCAGAGTACTGGAAAAGTGGGAGTTACACAGAAAAAGAGCTTGAGAAATCTGCATAGGGACCCTTGCATCTGACTGTATTCTAAGCTGTGTCTGTGCAGGGTGACATTCCATGAGACTGAACAAAAAATAACAAGGGAAAAAATATCTACCAGGGGTGTGCAAGCAGAGCAACCGCTAGAGTTCATACACGATGGGGAAATTTACAAGTTGAGACATCAGAGTGGAGACATGTCATTAACACATGGGGCATTCAATAAAGACCCAGAAAAGACTTGATAGGAGTAACGATAAGCTGGCCTTAGAGTAAAAGTTACTCTGGACTTTCCTTAACAAAGCTTAAATGTAAGCTGAGAAAAGATTACGCTTATCTTCAAGTAAATTAACTGACTACCAAAACAAAATCCAACACTCCTTAAAGAAAGACAATTATACCCAGGCACTCAACACTGTAACTTACAAAATATCCAGCATATGATAAAAAATTACTATATCTGTAAAGAGGCAGGAAAATCTGACACACAACCAAGAGGAAGGTCAAAAATGTAAACACACAGAGAAATTACGGGGATAATAGAACTAGTAGACAAGTTCTTTAAAATAGCTGTGATAAAAATGTTCAAAGAGGGGCCGGCCTGCTAGTGCAAGCAGTTAAGCGCGTGCGCTCTGCTGCGGTGGCCCGGGGTTCGCCGGTTCAGATCCCAGGCACGCACCAACGCACCACTTGTCAAGCCATGCTGTGGCGGTGTCCCACATAAAGTAGAGGAAGATGGGCACGGATGTTAGCCCAGGGCCAGTCTTCCTCAGCAAAAAGAGGAGGATTGGCAGATGTTAGCTCAGGGCCAAACTTCCCCACACACACACAAAAAATGTTCAAAGATTTAAAAGAAAAATGAACTTAATAAGGAGAGAAGTGGAAATTTTAAAAATGAACCAAATAAAACTAGAGAAGAATACAATGTCTATAGTGAAAAAATTTACTAGACAGGCTTTGTAGGAGATTAGACACTGTAATTTTTTTCTTTTTTTACTAAGAAAACAGGTTAATTTGTGGGGGGGGGGCTAGACAGTCAACAACAACAAAAATCCCTACTACACAACTGGTCAAATGCCACTAATGATCAACGATTTTCTTGCTATACGCTATAAGCAAGTTATTGTTTATGGCGCGCTCCCTCTCTCTGTCTCTTTCTGAGATGTTTCCAAAATCAAAACTGACTACATGCATTTTTTTTCTTTTTAAGGTAGTTAAAGAAAAAGGAAGTTCACAAAAGCCAGTAAGAATTAGAAAACAGGCTAAGTTCATCTTATTTTCAAAATTGAACAACATGTTGCTGGCTATCTATTACACAGATTGTTGATGCCCTTTTTTCCAATTTTGGTGAGTAATGCTCTCTTTACAAGTTATTTAGAGAGAAGTCAATGGCTTTTTAAGACAGTTGCACATATACTATGCTGAACTTGAAGACACGGCAATAAACACTACTCAAAAGGAAGCATAGAAAGAAAAATGGCTAACAAAAAATGAACAGGAACTCGATGACCTGTGGGACGATATTAAGTTGTCTAATTAATACATGTGTAACTGCAGTCCCAGAAGGAAGAAGAAGACAGAAAAACATTTGAAGAAATAATGGCTGAAAACTTTCCAAATTTACTGAAAAATATAAACCTGGATATCTAAGAGCTCGATGAATTCCAAGAATGATAAACACACACAGAAAAAACTATAACAAGGCACATCATAATCAAATTGCCAAAAATTCAGTGATAAAAGGAAAAATCTTAAAAGCAACATTAAGAAGAAAAAAGACACATACATACAAAGGAAGAAAAAAAAATCATTCCATTAATTTCTCATTTAAAACAATGCAAGCCAGAAGATACTGGAATGACATCTTTAAAACAGAATGAATGAAATTTTTTAAAAACCTGTCAGCCTAGAATTCTATATCTAGTGGAAATATCTTTCAGAAATAAAGGCAAAATAAAGACTTTTTCAGAGAAATAAAAGTTGAGAAAATTAAGCACCAACAGACCCGTGCTTCAAGAAATGTTAGGGGGGGCCGGAGTCAAGATGGCGGCGTAGGCAGACTCTGAACTCACCTCCTCCCGTGGACACAGCCAATTTACAACTACTCGTGGAAAAATTACCCCTGAGACAGAACTGAAAACTGGATAAGAGGAACTCCTGCAACAACGGACAATCCTAACTGGGGTAGAAGAGGCAGAGACTCCCTTCTGGAGAGAAAACGCCGCCTTCACAAGCCACCAGCTTCACGGCCGCCGGGAGCAGCTCACAGGTACGCACCCTCCCTGGAGGCGCGGGGTCCTGACCCGGGAGCGCCCCCGCTGTGGGCATTTTGTGGACCCAGCACAATCGACACCAGCGGCATAATATCTGACTGTGCCTGCTACTAAAGCATTGGGGAGCACCCCCAGAAAACCCGGTTCACAAAGAAACTAAAACTGGCTCTTAAAGGGCCCGCGCACAAACTCACCCGTTCCAGAAAGCATCCTAAAATCACCAGAAAGAAAGGTGCACAGTGCTGGGGTGAAAAGAGACTCACCTAATAGGCCCTGAGTGCATCTCGGTAAGGGGTGAGACCTCTCCAGGGACTGGGACATTGGCGCCGGCCATTGTTGTGGCCTGGTCTGAGCGTGCTGACACAGACGCCATTAGAGTTCTCCCTGAGGCCTGCTAGCCCAGGGTCTGCTCCACCCGCTACAGCACCGATTTAATCCAGCTCAGCCAGGGCAGGCAGCCCACCCTAGAGACTGGCCCCACCCAACAACAAGCCCTCAGGCAACGTGTGGGCCTGCATAGATTGGTGACTGGATTCTCTGCAGCCTGGCAACTGAGCCGACTTGAGTGGGGCAGGGTGTGCACAAGGAGCGGGTGGAGAGTGTGGGGTGGTGGTGGAGAGTGTGGGGTGGTGGCGGAGTGTGTGGGGCTCCCGCCGTGGAGAGACTGGGTCCGCTTGGGGGTCGGGGCGCTCACACGGGGCAGGACTGTGTTGACTGTGTGTGTGGACCTGTGGGCAACAGGGCTTGTCAGCTGCAGAGGACTTGTCCTTCTCAAAGACCCACATAGGAGGTTTGCCCCACCTTCCAAAGCCTGAAACAATTGGGTGCTCCTGTGCCTGAGGCCAGCCCCACCCAGCTGCAATCCTCAGAGAGCTGACAAGAGACCTAATAGGCTAGAGGCTTACAGCAATTGTAAGGCTCTGAGCCTAACAACCTGCCACGCTGGGGGCCTACTCAGTTAAAAGAAATACTGCAACACAAATGTGGTATTAGAACTTACAGCCAACTGTGCTGGGGCTCCCCACACCTGATAAAGAGACTGAAGGGCCCACAACAACTACAAACAGCTGAGCATTACAACAGCTGGCCACGAGCATAACTCAGCCTCCCTGGGCGCCTATAGGGAGAGCTAACAGGCCACAATAGAAGGACACACGTAGCCCACATAGGGGTCACCCCTGGAACATTGAGAACTGAGGGAAGCACACTGGAAACCTCCTAAGGCATCATTTACATAAGGTCCAAGAGCAGGAGATGTAGCTGACCTACCTAATACGTAGACACAAGCACAGGGAAAGAGGCAAAATGAGGAGGCAAAAGAATACATTCCAAGTAAGGGAACAGGACAAAACCCCAGAAAAGGAACTAAGTGAAACAGAAATGAGCAACCTACCCAACAGAGAGTTCAAACTAAGAGTGTTAAGGATGCTCACTGATCTGGGGAGAAGAATAGATGAACTCAGTGAGAATGTCAACAAAGAAATGGAAGATATAAAAAAGAACCAATCAGAAATGAAGAATACAATACTGGAAATGAAAAATTCATTAGAGGGACTCAAAAGCAGAGTAGAGGATACAGAAGAACGGATCTGTGAGCTGGAAGAAAGACTAGAAGAAATTACCGAAGGTGAACAGGTAAAAGAGAAAAGAATTAAAAAGAGTGAGGACAGTCTAAGGGACCTCTGGGACAACATCAAGTGCACTAACATCCGTGTTATAGGTGTCCCGGAAGGAGAAGAGCGAGACAAGGGGGCAGAGAATCTATTTCAAGAAATAATAGATGAAAACTTCCCTAACCTAAGGAAGGAAACAGACATCCAGGTACAGGAAGCACAGAGAGCCCCAAACAAGATAAACCCAAAGAGGCCCACACCAAGACACATCATAATCAAAATGTCCAGAATTAAAGATAAAGAGAGAATCCTAAAAGCCGCAAGAGAATGTCAAGTTACATACAAAGGAAACCCCATAAGGCTATCAGCTGACTTCTCAGCAGAAACCTTACAGGCTAGAAGAGAATGGCACGATATATTTAAAGTGCTAAAAGAAAAAAACTTACAGCCAAGAATACTCTACCCAGCAAGGTTATCATTCAAAATGGAAGGAGAGATCAAAATTTTCCCAGATAAGCAAAAATTAAAGGAGTTTGTCACCAAGAAACCAGTGCTACAAGAAATGTTAAAGGGACTGATTTAAGGGGAAAAGAGAAGACCACAAATAGGAAAAATTATCTATTTCCATGATTAGAACGTAATGGATACAAATGCACAAAAAAGAGGTTAGATATGATATCAAAAACATAAAAGGAGGGAGGAGGGGAGTTAAAGAGTACAGCTTTCAGACAGAGGTCAAACTAAATTGACCATCAATTCTGTATAGAAGAAGTAAGGAACAGAGAAGGACTACTACAACACTGAGGGAAAAAAAAAAAAAAGTTAAAAAATGGCAGTAAGTACATACCTATCAATAGCTACTTTAAACGTCAATGGACTAAATGCTCCAATTAAAAGGCATAGGGTGGCTGACTGGATTAAAAAACAAGACCCATATATATGCTGCATACAAGAGACACACTTCAGACCTAAAGACACTCACAAACTGAAAGTGAAGGAATGGAAAAAGATACTCCACGCAAATGGCAATGAAAAGAAAGCTGGGGTAGCAGTACTCATATCAGACAAAATAGACTTTAAAACAAAAACTGTAAAAAGAGACAAAGAAGGGCATTACATAATGATCAAGGGAACAATCCAACAAGAGGATATAACACTTGTAAATATCTACGCACCCAATGTAGCTGCACCTAAATATATAAAGCAATTATTAACAGACATAAAAAGAGAAATAGACAGTAACACAATAATAGTAGGGGACTTTAACACTCCACTTACACCAACGGATAGATCATCCAAACAGAAGATCAATAAGGAAACATTGGCCTTAAACGACACACTAGAACAGATGGACCTAGTAGATATATACAGAGCATTCCATCCAAAAACCGAAGAATACACGTTCTTTTCAAATGCACATGGAACATTCTCCAGGATTGATCACATATTAGGCCACAAAACAAGTCTCCATAAATTTAAGAGATTGAAATAATACCAAGCATCTTTTCTGACCACAACGGTATGAAACTAGAAATCAACTATAGGAAGAAAATCAGAAAAGCCACAAATACATGGAGATTAAACAAAATGCTACTGAACAACGACGGGGTTAACGAAGAAATCAAAGAGGAAATCAAAAAATACCTGGAGACAAATGAAAATGAAAATACGACATGCCAGAATTTATGGGATACAGCAAAAGCGGTTCTAAGAGGGAAGTTTATAGCGATACAGGCCTATCTCAACAAAAAAGAAAAATCTCAAATAAACAATCTAACAATGCACCTAAAGGAACTGGAAAAAGAAGAACAAACAAAGCCCAAAATCAGTAGAAGAAGGGAAATAATAAAAATCAGAGCAGAAATTAATGAAATAGAGACCAAAAAAACAATAGAAAAAATTAATAAAACCAAGAGCTGGTTCTTTGAAAAGATCAACAAAATTGACAAACCTTTAGCTAGACTCACCAAGAAAAAAAGAGAGAAGGCACAAATAAGTAAAATCAGAAATGAAAGAGGAGAGGTTACAACAGACACCTCAGAAATACAAAAGATTATAAGACAATACTATGAAAAGCTATATGCCAACCAATTTGACAATCTGGAAGAAATGGATAATTCTTAGAATCATACAACCTTCCAAAACTGGATCAAGAAGAAGTACAGAATTTGAATAGACCAATCACCAGTAATGAGATCGAAACAGTAATCAAAAACCTCCCTAAAAATAAAAGTCCAGGACTAGACGGCTCCCCTGGTGAATTCTACCAAACATTCAAAGAAGACTTAATACCTATCCTTCTCAAATACCTATTTCTTCCAAAAAATTGAGGAGGGGGGGAAGCTCCCTAACTCATTCTACGAAGCTGACATTACCCTGATACCAAAACCAGACAAGGACAACACAAAAAAAAAGAAAATTACAGGCCAATATCACTGATGAACATCGATGCGAAAATCCTCAATAAAATACTAGCAAATCGCATACAACAATACGTTAAAAAGATTATACACCATGATCAAATGGGATTTATTCCAGGTATGCAGGGATGGTTTAACATTCGCAAATCAATCAACGTAATACACCACATTAATAAAATGAAGAACAAAAATCACATGATCATCTCAATAGATGCAGAGAAAGCATTTGACAAGATACAGCATCCATTTATGATAAAAACTCTGAATAAAATGGGTATAGAAGGAAAGTATCTCAACATAATAAAGACCATATATGAGAAACCCACAGCTAATATCATCCTCAATGGTGAAAAACTGAAAGCTATCCCTCTAAGAAGAGGAACCAGACAAGGATGCCCACTGTCACCACTCCTATTTAACATAGTACTGGAAGTCCTAGCCAGAGCAATCAGGCAAGAGAAAGAAATAAAAGGGATCCAAATTGGAAAGGAAGAAGTGAAACTGTCACTATTTGCAGATGACATGATTTTATATATAGAAAACCCTAAAGAATCCACCAGAAAACTTTTAGAAGTAATAAACGAATATGGTAAAGTTGCAGGATACAAAATCAACATACAAAAATCAGTTGCATTTCTGTACACTAACAACGAAGTAGAAGAAAGAGAAATTAAGAATACCATCCCATTTACAATTGCAACAAAAAGAATAAAATACCTAGGAATAAACTTAACCAAAGAGGTGAAAGATCTGTACACCGAAAACTATAAAACATTTCTGAAAGAAATTGAAGAAGACACAAAGAAATGGAAAGATATTCTGTGCTCTTGGATTGGAAGAATTAACATAGTTAAGATGTCCATACTTCCTAAAGCCATCTATAGATTCAATGCAATCCCTATCAAAGTTCCAACAACATTTTTCACAGAAATAGAACAAAGAATCCTAAAATTTATATGGAACAACAAAAGACCCCGAATAGCTAAAGGAATCCTGAGAAAAAAGAACAAAGCTGGAGGTATCACACTCCCTGATTTCAAAATATACTACAAAGCTATAGTAACCAAAACAGCATGGTACTGGCACAAAAACAGACACACAGATCAATGGAATAGAATCGAAAGCCCAGAAATAAACCCACACATCTATGGACAGCTAATCTTTGACAAAAGAGCCAAGAACATACAATGGGGAAAAGAAAGTCTCTTCAACAAATGGTGTTGGGAAAACTGGATAGCCACATGCAAAAAAAATGAAAGTAGACCCTTACCTTACACCATACACAAAAATTAACTCCAAATGGATTAAAGACTTGAATGTAAGACCTGAAACTATGAAACTTCTAGAAGAAAACATAGGCAGTACGCTCTTCGACATCGGTCTTAGCAACATCTTTTCAAACACCACATCTGACCGGGCAAGAGAAACAATAGAAAAAATAAACAAATGGGACTACATCAAACTAAAAAGCTTCTGCACAGCAAAGGAAACCATCAACAAAACGAAAAGACAACCTAACAATTGGGAGAAGATATTTGCAAACCATACATCTGATAAGGGCTTAATCTCCAAAATATATAAAGAACTCATGCATCTCGACAACAACAAAACTAACAACCCAATTAAAAAATGGGCAAAAGACCTGAACAGACATTTCTCCAAAGAAGATATACAGATGGTCAACAGACACATGAAAAGATGTTCAAAATCACTAACTATCAGGGAAATGCAAATCAAAACTTCAATGAGATATCACCTCACGCCCCTCAGAATCATATAATTAACAAGACAGGAAACAACATGTGTTGGAGAGGATGTGGAGAGAAGGGAACTCTCACACACTGCTGGTGGGTGTGCAAACTGGTGCAGCCACTATGGAAAACAGTATGGAGATTCCTCAAAAAATCAAGGATAGAACTACCATATGATCCAGCTATTCCACTGTTGGGTATTTATCCAAAGAACTTGAAAACACCAATTTGCAAAGGTACATGCACCCCTGTGTTCATTGCAGCGTTATTCACAATAGCCAACACTTGGAAGCAACCTAAGTGCCCATCAAGGGACGAATGGGTAAAGAAGATGTGGTATGTATACACAATGGAATACTACTCAGCCATAAGAAACGATGAAATCCAGCCATTTGTGACAACGTGGATGGACATTGAGGGTATAATGCAAAGTGAAATAAGTCAGAGGGAGAAGGTCAAATACCGTATGATTTCCTTCATTAAGTAGTAGATAATAAGAACAATAAACAAACACATAGGGACAGAGATTGGATTGGTGGTTACCAGAGGGGAAGGGGGGAGGGAGGAGGGTGAAAGGGATAATTCGGTACATATGTGTGGTGATGGGTTGTAATTAGTATTTTGGTGGTGAACATGATGTAATCTATGCAGAAATAGAAGTACAATGATGTACACCTGAAATTTTTACAATGTTATAAACCAATGTTACTGCAATAAACAAAAAATTAAAAATAAAAAAAAAAAGAAAAGTGAATCAGGTTTTTACACTAGCTAACATACAACTATGATCAATTCCTATGGGAAAAAAGTCTAACAGCTGAATGTGGAAAGATCTATAATGGCCATGAAATAGTGATCACAACTTTAAAATTATTTTTTCTTTTGAGTATTTTCCTGATTTGAGCAATTAAAAATAACTACATGCTGGTATTAACTAATATCTGAAACAGGTAGTTCCTTGAAGGCCAAAAGTTTTGCTGGTCATTGTAATATTTCGAAAAAGTGTATCTATTTTCCACACAGATATTATTTCAAGCCATGTTAAATCTATGCTCTTATCAATAGGACTACATGTCAATTATTTGCTCAGGAGAAGAATCAATTATGCCCTCTTTCTAGATTTATGCTCCATAATTTAGAAGTAATTTGTAAGATATAAATCTTAATAAAATTAATATTGCAAAATATCAAAAAAAAAAAAAAAAGAAAGAAATGTTAAAGGAGATTCTTCATGCTGAAGGAAAATAGTTCCAGGTGAAAACTCAAATCTAAACCAAAAGAAAGAAGAATACCAGAAATGGCCAATTTGTGGGAAAATATAAAATGCTTTTTTCTGAATTTTTAATTTCTTTAGAAGATAATGAATCCCTTCCACTACCCTTTCCCTTTCTTCTTCCTATACAATTCAGTCCTAAAGCCATTAGATTGGGTCAAGCAAAGTAGGCACCCTTGCCAGGGTGAGGGGTGCAGAGGAGCTGTGTTGGCCCAGAGCAGCGTATCAGAACTAGGGCGCATAAAGGAGGGTATCCACTCAATGAAGCAGCCTTGCACAAGGTTTTGGAGCCCCAGACAGGTGAGGAGGGTGTCCCCAAGGAGGAATGGCCCAGAGTGGGAATATTGGAGCCCAGTGGAAAAAAGAAGGCAAATGAGGAAGCATGGCTCACTGTGGGGTATTGAAGCCCAAAGCACGTGGAGGACAAGAAGGGACATCTGCCCAGCACAGGCAGAGAACAAGCAGGGTGAGAAAGGCATTATCCATGTGAAAGGATATCCCAGTGTATGATGTTGGAGGCTGAGAGGGATGATGAAGGTGTCCCTAAGAATGGACAGCCAGAGTGGAATGTCAGAGCCTGAGCAGAACAAGAAGGGTGACCAAGGAAGGGAAACCCTGTGTAAGATACCAGGGGCCAAGTGGGATATGGAGAATGGCTATGTGTGGGGGGATGGCAAGGGGTGACAGAGTCTACACAGTATAAGGAGGGCAACCCCAAAGAGAGGCAGCCTATGCATGGGGTATGAGAGTCTGAGTAGGGTAAGGAGGGCATCTATATAGGAAGGCACTCAGTGCAGGATGTGTTAGCCCAAAGCTAGGAAGGCAACTGCATGGGGGAAAGGCAACTGGCACAGGATGTCAGAGCCCAAGCAGTGTGAGGAGGGCCTCTGCATAAGACTGTGGCCTGGCAAGGGATGGCAAAGCCTGAGCGGGATGAAGAAGGTATTTACACAGGGAGGGGATGGTGGCAGCAACGTGTGTGACTGGTTACACACAGGGGGAGTGATCAAATAAGTACATATATCAAGAATAACGAGAGTAGGGATTCTCACTGTTGCAGAAGGACATTGCAAATATGGAAAGAGAGAAAACTAGAATGAGCCTTATGGTGCTAACTTGGAACTGGAGGTATCCGTGTGCAATTTAGATTTTCAGCATATGGAGGTATAGATAGGGAAATAAATGTGTATATGTGTGTACCTACTTACAGTCTCTAGCTCCATCTACTGAGAAGGCATGAGAGAAGTGACACTGCAATAGCCATGAATACAAGTAGTGCTCAAATCTTGATGTATCCATACAATTTCCATTAAAAAGGATTCAGGGAATCTTGGAGAAATGACTTATCCACGGTAGTGGAAAGTACAAGATGAGCGTGGCACATCATGCTGTGGTATAAAGTAAGAAAGTGCTCAAAGGATGATGGTTACATGTCAAAAGGACACAGATGGTAATTTGAAAAGACTCTCACTGTCCAATTCTGGGACAATATGAGCACCAAAATAAACAGTGATAGTAATAGATTATAACCCATTGAATAAAATAGAAAACCACAAGTCCATACTGATATAAACAAACTGAAAATTTTATGAGGAATGGGAATATTTATATAATTTTAAAGTACTTACACACAAAATGCATATCAATTACAAAGGGGGCAACTGAATAGTGGAGAACCTGGCAGATACCACCAGAATCAGGTGTTCAAAGTGAACATTACAACCATGGGCAAACCCAAATCCTGCGTCACTGATAGGACGCAGTGAGAAGAGTGCAGCATGACGTCTGTGCTATTTCTAACAAAAATGCAAAGCCTGAATGCATTCTTGAGGAAACAGAAAACAAGCTCGAATTGAGAGATATTCTACAATAAAACTGGCCTACTCTTCATGTCAAGGTCATGAAAATTAAAGAAAGACTGAGGAACAGTTGCAGACTGAAGGAGACTAAGGTGACATACAATCGATCATTATGTGTGATTCTGAACTGGATTCTTTTGCATTATTGGGACATCACTGGGACAAGTGTAGAAACCTGAATTGGGTTTGAGGATTTTGATGGTTGACTGTAAGAGAATGACTATGAGAGAATTATACACCAATAATATTCAGGGGTGAGGGGTATCATGTCAGCACCTTACTCTCAAATTGTTCAGGAAAATAAGTTCTTTGTTCTGTACTTGCAACTTTTCTGTGAGTTTGAGATTGTTAAAAATAAAAAATATTTGCTGGATAAGATATAATGGACTATTTAAAGCAAAAATAATGAATTATATTGTAGGGTTTATAAATGCAATAGAAATAAAATGCATAGCAATAATAGCACGAAGCACAGGAGAGGGAAAATGAAAGCGTATTCTTTTTTTTTTATATAATTTTTTTTATTGTGAAATTTTTGTTGTACATTATTGTTCATCAGTCACCATATAAGTGCATCCCTCCACCCCGTGTGCCCACTCCCCACCCACCTAGCCCCTGGTAACCACTAAACAGTTCTATCTGTCCGTGTATTGGTGTATCTTCCACACATGAGTGAAATCATGCACTGTTTGTCTTTCTCTTTCTGGCTTATTTCACTTAACGTTAACACCCTCCAAGTCCATCCATGTTGCTGCAAATGGGACGACTTTGTCTTTTTTTATGGCTGAATAGTATTCCATGGTATATATATACCACATCTTTTTTATCCAATCATCAGTCGAGGGACACTTGCTTCCATGTCTTCACTATAGTGAATAATGCTGCGATGAACATAGGGGTGCATAAGCCTCTTTGGATTGCTGATTTCAGGTTCGTTGGGTAGATACCCAGTAGTGGGATTGCTGGATCATAAGGTATTTCTATTTTTAATTTTTTGAGGAATCTCTGTACTGTTTTCCATAGAGGCTACACCAGTTTGCATCCCACCAGCAGTGGATTAGTGTTCCCATTTCTCCACAACCTCTCCAGCATTTGCTGCTTTTTGTCTTGGTGATTATAGCCATTCTAACGGGTGTAAGATGATATCTTAGTGTGGTTTTGATTTGCATTTCCCTGATGATTAGTGATGTTGAGCATCTTTTCATGTGCCTATTGGCCATCTATATATCTTCTTTGGAGAAGTGTCTGTTCATTTCCTCTGCCCATTTTTTGATTGGGCATTTGATTGCCCATTTTTGTTATTCAGTTGTGTGTGTTCTTTATATATTATGGAGATTAATCCTTCATCAGATATATGGTTTGCAAATATTTTTTCCCAGCTGGTGGGTTCCCTATTCATTTTGATCCTGCTTGCCTTGTAGAAGCTCTTTAATCTGATGAAGTCCCACTTGTTTATTTTTTCTTTTGTTTCCCTTGTCTGAGTAGACATGGAATTCAAAAAGATCCCTTTATGGCTGATGACGAGTAGTGTACTACCTATATTTTCCTCCAGGAGTTTTATAGTTTCAGGTCTCACCTTCAGGTCTTTGATCCATTTTGAGTTAATTTTTGTGTATGGTGAAAGAAGATGGTCTACTTTCATTCTTTTGCAAGTGGCTGTCCAGTTTTCCCAGCATCATTTATTTATTTATTTTGTGTGTGTGTGAGGAAGCTCAGCCCCGAGCTAACATCCATGCCAATCCTCCTCTTTTTGCTGAGAAAGACTGGCCCTGAGCTAACATCTATTGCCAATCCTCCTCCTTTTTTTTTTCCTTTTTCTCCCCAAAGCCCCAGTAGATAGTTGTATGTCATAGTTGCACATCCTGCTAGTTGCTGTATGTGGGACGCCGCCTCAGCATGGCCGGACAAGTGGTGCGTCAGTGTGCACCGGGATCCGAACCCAGGCCACCAGTAGTGGAGCAGACGCACTTAATCACTAAGCCACAGGGCCAGCCCCCCCGCACTATTTATTGAAGAGACTTTCCTTTCTCCACTGTATGTCCTTAGCTCCTTTGTCAAAGATTAGCTGCCCGTAGATATAAGGTTTTATTTCTGGACTTTCAATTCTGTTCCACTGATCTGTGTGTCTGTTTTTGTACCAGTACCATGCTGTTTTAATTACTATTGCTTTGCAGTATGTTTTGAAGTCAGGGATTGTGATGCCTCCAGGCTTGTTCTTCTTTTTCAGGATTGCTTTAGCTATATGGGGTCTTTTGTTGCTCCATATGAACATTAGTATTCTTTGTTCTATTTCTGTGAAGAATGTCCTTGAGATTCTGATTGGGATTGCATTGAATCTGTAGATTGCTTTAGGTAGTATGGACATTTTAACTATGTTTATTCTTCCAATCCAAGTGCATGGAATATTTTTCCATTTCTTTATGTCATCATTGATTTCACTCAATAATGTCTTATAGTTTTCATCATATAGGTCTTTCACTTCCTTGGTTAAATTTACTCCTAGATATTTTATTCTTTTTGTTGCAATTGTAAATGGGATTGTCTTTTTGAGTTCTTTCTGTTAGTCTGTTGTTGATATATAGAAATGCAACTGATTTCTGTAAGTTGATTTTGTACCCTGCCACTTGGCTGTAGTTGTTGATTATTTCTAACAGTTTTCCAATGGATTCTTTAGGGTTTTCTATATATAAGATCATGTCATCTGCAAACAGCGAGAGTTTCACTTCTTCGTTGCCTATTTGGATTCCTTTTATTCCTTTTTCTTGCCTAATTGCTCTGGCCAGAACCTCCAGTACTGTGTTGAATAAGAGTGGCAAGAGTGGGCACCCATGTCTTGTCCCTGTTTTCAGAGGGATGGCTTTCAGTTTTTCCCCATTGAGTATGATGTTCGCTGTGGGTTTGTCATATATGGCCTTTATTATGTTAAGGTACTTTCCTTCTATACCTATTTTGTTGAGAGTTTTTATCATAAACATATGTTGGATCTTGTCAAAAGCCTTCTCTGCATCTATTGAGATGATCATATAGTTTTTATTCCTCTTTTTGTTAATGTGGTGTATCACACTGATTGATTTGCGGATGTTGAACCATCCCTGTTTCCCTGGTATAAATGCCACTTGATCGTGGTGTATGATCTTTTTAATGTATTGCTGTGATCGGTTTGCCAATATTTTGTTGAGGATTTTTGCATCTATGTTCATCAGGGATATCGGTCTGTAGTTTTCCTTCTTAGTATTGTTCTTTGCCTGGCTTTGGTATCAGGGTGATGTTGGCCTCACAGAATGTGTTGGGAAGTGTTCCATCTTCCTCTATTTTTTGGAATAGTTTAAGAAGGATAGGTATTAAGTCTTCTTCAAATGTCTGGTAAAATTCTCCAGAGAAGCCATCTGGTCCTGGACTTTTATTTTTTTGGAGGTTTTTGATTCTTGTTTCAATCTCTTTACTTGTGATTGGTCTATTCAGGTGCTCTATTTCTTCTTGATTCAGTTTTGGGAGGTTGTATGAGTTTAGGAATTTATCCATTTCTTCTATATTGTCCAATTTATTGGCATATAGTTTTTCATAGTCTTCTCTTATAATCTTTTGTATTTCTGTGGTATCTGTTGTAATTTCTCCTTTTTCATTTCTAATTTTATTTATTTGAGCCTTCTCTCTTTTTTTCTTGGTGAGTCTGGCTAAGAGTTTGTCAATTTTGTTTATCTTCTCAAAGAACCAGCTCTTTGTTTCATTGATCCTTTCTACTATTTTTTTAATTTCAATTTCATTTATTTCTGCTCTTATTTTTATTATTTCCCTCCTTCTGCTGACTTTAGGCTTTGTTTGTTCTTCTTTTTCTAATTCTGTTAGGCATAGTTTGAGGTTGCTTATTTGGGCTTTTTCTTGTTTGTTAAGGTGGGCCTGTATTGCTATGAGTTTCCCTCTCAGGACCACTTTTGCTGCATCCCATATGAGTTGGTATGGTGTATTTTCATTTTCATTTGTCTCCAGATATGCTTTGATTTCTCCTTTAATTTCATCAATGATCCATTGGTTGTTTAGTAGCATGTTGTTGAGTCTCCACAGCTTTGTCACTTTCCCGGTTTTTTCCTTATAGTTGATTTCTAACTTCATGGCATTATGGTCTGAAAAGATGCTTGTTATGATTTCAATCTTCTTAAATTTATATAAGCATGCCTTGTTTCCCAACACATGGTCTATTCTTGAGAATGTTCCATGCGCGCTTGAGAAGAATGTGTAATCTGCTGTGTTTGGATGGAGTGCTCTGTATATGTCTATTAAGTCCATCTCATCTAGTTTTTCATTTAGGTCCATTATTTCCTTATTTATTTTCTTTCTGGATGATCTGTCCATTGATGAGAGTGGGGCATTAAGATCTACTATTATTGAGTTGTTGTTAATATCACCTTTTAGATTTGTTACTAGTTGCTTTAGGTACCTTGGTGCTCCTGTATTGGGTGCATATATATTTAAAAGTGATATGTCTTCTTGGTAGAGTGTCCCTTTTATCATTATATATTGCCCCTCTTTGTCTCTCATTACCTGTTTTATCTTGAAGTCAACTTTGTCTGATATAAATATGGAAACACCTGCATTCTTTTGTTTGCCATTAGGTTGGAGTATGGTCTTCCATCCTTTCACTCTGAGCCTATGTTTGTCTTTAGAGCTGAGATGTGTTTCCTGGAGGCAGTATATTGTTGGATCTTGTTTTTTAATCCCTCCCCCTACTCTGTGTCTTTTGATTGGAAAGTTCAGTCCGTTTACATTTAGGGTAATTATTGATATATGGGGGTTTGTTGTTGTTATTTTATCGCTCTTTTTCTGGTTCTTTTGCATTTCTTTTGTTTCTTATCTCACGTGTTTCGGACTACCAATTTAGTTTGGTAGTTCTGTATGGGGGTTCTCTTAGTTTTCTCTTTCTTTATCATGTGTGATTCTGTTCTGATTATTTGATTAGTGGTTACCATGAGGTTTGTATTAAAAAATCTTGTGGATGTGACAGTCTATTTTTTGATGGCCTCTTATTCCCTTAGACTAAGTCGATTCGATCCCTTTCCTCTTCCCCTTCTAAGTTATTGTTGTCACATCTTATTCCTTCTTGTGTTGTGAGTTCGTGTTTAACATGATGAGGTTATATTTATGCTTGGTGCTTACCTTCCCTTGATCTTTGGTTTTATAATTAAGTGTTTGCTAATCTATTTTGATAGAGGACTGCAATTTTTCTGGTTTTGTTGACCTATTTTCCTCCTTGTTCAAAACTTTGAATCCCTTTTCTCTTTTTTCCCTCAGAGATGAGGGCCTTCTTGAGCACTTCTTGTAGTGGGGATCTTGTGGCAATGAACTCTCTTAACTTTTGTTTATCTGGGATAGTTATTATTTCTCCATCATATCTGAAGGATATTTTTGCTGGACAGAGTATTTCTGGCTGAAAGCTTTTATCCTTCAGAATTTTGAATATATCATTCCACTCTCTCCTAGCCTGTAAAGTTACTGTTGAGAAATTGGCTGAGAGCCTGATAGGAAATCCTTTGTATATGTATGTTATTTTTTTTTTTTTTTTTTTGTCTAGCTGCCCTTAATATTTTTTCTTTGTCATTGACTTTTGCCAGCTTTACTACTATATGCCTTGGAGAGGGTCTTTGCCGTGTTGATATATTTAGGAGATCTATTTATTTCATTCACTGGTATTTCCAGCTGCTTCCCCAGGTTTGGGAAGTTCTCAGATATTATTTCTTTGAACAAGTTCTCTGCTCCTTTTTCCCTCTCTTCTCCCTCTGGAATACCTATAATCCTAATGTTGGATTTCCTATTTGAGTTGGATATTTCTCGGAGAGTTTCTTCATTTCTTTTTAGTCTTAGTTCTCTTTCCTCTTCCATCTGGAGCATTTCTGCATTGCTGTCCTCAATATTGCTAATTCTTTCCTCCATATTGTCAGCTCTGATGCTTAAGGCCTCCAGATTTGTCTTTATCTCCTCTATTGTGTTGTTCCTCTCTAAGATTTTTGATTGGTTTTTTTTACAGTTTCAATCTCTTTTGTGAAGAAACTCCTGATTTCATTGAATTGTCTGTCTGTGTTTTCTTGTATTTCATTAAGCTTTTTTATGATGGCTATTTTGAATTCTCTGTCATTAAGGTTATACATTTCTGTGCTTTCCGGGTGGACTTCTGGGTGCTTGTCATTTTCCTTTAGGTCTGGGGATTTAATATATTTTTGCATGGTACCTGTTGGTGTTGGCTTACTTTTCCTCATAGTGAAAATGTATGGTCGCAGTTTCCTCTTGCTGCAGCTGGGTGGGGGTCAAGGGCTGTGTATTCTGGCCTGCCTCAATCTGTGGGCACTCTTGTCGGCCCCTGGCTGATCGGAAGCATGGCTGAGTGGAGGCTGCTGAGGGGGAAGTATGGGAACAGCTGGAGCTGGAGCATGGGAACAGCTGAAACTGGAGCACAGCTAGGCCAAAGCAGCTGAGGCTCAGGTGCAGGTAGGTTGAAGCAGCTGCAGCTGAAGCACCACTGGGCCAAAGAAGCAGGAGTTGGAGCGCTGCTGGGCCAAAGAACCTGGAACTGGAGTGCGCTGGGCTGAAGAAGGAAGAGCCGGAGCACCGCTGGGCCAAAGAAGCTGGAACTGGTGTGCGCTGGGCCAAAGAAGGAAGAGCTGGAGCACCACTGGGCCAAAGAAGCTGGAACTGGAGTGCAGTGGGCCAAAGAAGCTGGAACTGGAGTGCGCTGGGCCAAAGATCTGGAACTGGAGTGCGGTGGGCCAAAGTTGCTGGCACCAAGTCAGCTGGAGCCTGAGCACAGGCCAAGCCGAAGCAGCTGGAGCCGGAGGCAGGGCAGGGCGGTCAAGCCGAAGGAGCTGGGGCCATGGCACGGTGGAGCCAGGGAAGCTGGGGCCATGGCTTGATCCAGCTGGAGCAGCGGGGGCTGTGGCATGGTGGGGCCTGAGCTGCCGCTGCCTGTGGTGTGGGGGCGCAGTCTCGCCCCACTGCTGGTCGGGCCTGGGCACCTGGGGGCCGCTGCCTGCGGGGGTGGGGCACAGTCACGCTGCCCCTGCTGGTGGGGCCCAGGCACCTGGGGCCGCTGCCTCTGGGGATGGGGCTGAGCTGAAGCACAGCTGTACTGAAGCACCAGTCAGGCGGGCCAGGTAGGGGAGGGGAGCTTACTTTTGCCTCCCTGATCTCAGAGGGTTCTCGCCTCACTGTCACTCTCTGCTCTCCTGAGGGGCTAGTTTGTTGAAACTATCCTCACAACAGTTCCGCTCCCTCCATAGGGGGATCCCCTCGGGCTGTGAGGGGTCTTGGAGAGCACTGGTTTTCACGGGGTAAGCTGCCCCTCCCCCTCCTCTGAGAGCTGCATGGTCTCAGTCTCTGAGTCACAGTCCTTGGGGAAGGAAGGGAGCTCCTCTTACTTCCTTCCACTTACTTTGGGGATTCCAGCACCTCAGTCCTCGGGTGTACAGCTGCCTGGGTGCCTCAGCCATCCCCTGTGTTGTGTGAATAGCTTCTGTTGGAATATGAATGTCCTTTTCGTTGTGTCTTAGAGGGGGAGAGTTCAATGGGGGAAGCTCACTCTGCCAGGATGCTGACGTCACCCTGAAAGCATATTATTGTTAGGTTCTTACATTATATGTAAAGTGGTAGAAAATTATTTGAAGGTGTAATCTGTGATAAGTAGAAAATGCATACTGTAAACCCGAGAGCAGCCATTGATAAAGTAAACAAACATTATCCGTCAAAGGCGTAAGAGTTCAAAGACCAAAAACAGCTGTATATGTGTAGGAAGGTGTGTGATATGGCTTAGAAAAACAGCTAAGAATGACGTATTAATAAGACATGAAAAGAGAAATAATTAAGGGAAGAGTGATAGACTGTCTTACATAAAGCTTTAAAATTTCTTCCATGAAAAGACTCTACAGGCAAAATTGAAAGCAAACATCAAGTGTAGGGGAAAAAAATCTCAAATATATTCCAGGCAGATGGTTAATATTATCAATATATAAAGAGCTATTACAAACTGGTAAGAAAATTATAAGAATTCCAATTCAAAAAAGAACAAGACATGAGCAGACAATTTATAAAGAGGAAATAGTGAGCAAAAATATCCTTATCCTAACTCCATGATATACACAAAGTGCAAGATTACATATAAATATAAATATAGACATAGACACAGATATAGATATACACCTTATCCCCAAAAATAACTTGAGCTCAATTCTCCACATTTAGAAAGATGGATTTAATACATGGGATTTTATAATGTAAAGCTGCTGTCAACCAGAATAAGATGATATTTTGCAACACTTCCCCTATTTATCAGGCAGTCCCACAAGCAGAAATTACTTATCTATCAAAATAGGACGGAATATAACCAGTAGTTAGATTTATGGCTTATTTTTCAGAGATTAGTTCAATGAGTTATAAGATATGGATACATGATTCTTGTTTTTATGAATTCACCATCTAGGGAAGAAAGATGATACGTACAGATATTTTAACTAACTAACAGTTGCAATAAGACAAGCCCATTTACATTCCAGAGTGGAGATGTAATGTTAAGATTAAAGGATTAGAGATTAGAGATTAAAAGGTAAGTGCTGGGATATCTAAAATCTGCTGCATCTTAAATGACAACATATGCTTGAAGGAGGAAGAAAAAACATTCCTTTCATTCTTATTTCTACAGCTTTAATTTCTCTATTTTTGATTGTTATATTTGTCTTATAGCCATCCAAATGGATGACCTCCGAAAAACTGAGATAGCCCAAGGTAGTTGTAAAAAATACATTTCTTCAAAATATGGCTTCCATAATTCACGTAAGGTTCATAAAACCACTCTTTAAACAAACATTGTGAAAATAACTAGTTAAACACATGAATTCACACAAACCTATGATACTGCTCTTTCCAGTAACACTGAAATGTCACATTCAGGAACCTCACCTACAAGAGAAACTTCAGAGAGATTTTGTTCAGGAGAAATGGATTTTTCTTCCACCTTGACTTTTAACTTCCTTTTCCATTTTTTCAGTTGAAGTTCATGTTTTAACATTGCCATGAAAATAATTTACAAATCCCATGGCATTGTTGGAAGGGTTAAAT
This sequence comes from Diceros bicornis minor, assembly GCF_020826845.1. Classification (NCBI taxonomy): domain Eukaryota; kingdom Metazoa; phylum Chordata; class Mammalia; order Perissodactyla; family Rhinocerotidae; genus Diceros; species Diceros bicornis. The sequence continues at coordinate 14,807,078 of NC_080742.1, read as the reverse complement.
GAGATGATATACATAAAGGACAATGCTTGACACAGTGATAGCACCAATTAAACATTATTTATTATCATCATCATTACATAAATTATCACAGCCCACTGCATGTTCAATATTCTCTGAACCACCAAAGTATTATAGATCATTTCCCTTAGTTTTCATTTAACATTGGCACAGGCAGCCACCTTGAAGATGTGGTCCAGCATCCTCTTTTATAGATGAGGAAGCCAAAACCCACAGAGTAAAGGGTCTGTATTTGGGGCATGGAAGGAAGGTGGTTAGCATGGAGATAAAAAAGGAGAGTCAGAAGGAAAGAATTTGGGGACTTTCCTGATTTATCATTACAGGAAGTCCCCATTTTAACTTTTGACACATTCCTGAAAACTGCATAATCAAGAAAAAGCTCTAAGGGTAAATAAATGATTCACACACACACACACATTTCGGTATAATACATATACGTATTAGGGCCTAAGGAAGAGCACACTGGAGAACTAGCACACAGAAGTGTTTCCCCCCTCCCCTCCCAACACACACCTGCCATCCTCACTCAGAATGATTGTGAGGCCAAGAAATCACATAGCTAGAAGAAAACGTCTTCTCTAAACACCCAATTAACTATTTCATACACATCTTTCTTAAGGATCATATTATATTATATTTAATAAACATTATTATATATATTAATATATATCAACTACTGCATGCAAAACATTATGCTCCTTGTATGGGGATGGTTAAGAGAACAATAGTGTCTGCTCTCAGGGATGTTCAGTGCAAGCAGGGTGTAAAAGGGGCTGATTGGTCACGCACAGTTACAGATTTCACCATTAGACAAGCAATGACCAGGCATGGGGGGCCGGGATCACAACACTAGCTTAGTACACAAAGTGGTAGAAAACGCTGGAGGAGCAGTCTAAAACATTATGTGGTACCCAAAGTATAACTGTTTAACTGGCAACGTTGAAAATGTAGTCCACAAAAGGCATGTACTAGAGGACCCCCTACCAGAACACCAGTTCAATACCAGTGGATGATAAACGTCTAGAGAGCAGAACAATGCGTTATGCATCTCAGTATCCTCTGCAGACCCTAGCACTGTTCCAAGCACTATGTGAGTAATCTTTTCACCCTCTCTTGGTACATGTGTAGTATCGCCAGCCTGAACAACTGAACCAACGTGGGGTGGGAGGCAGTGATCTTGCCCTCCACGGGGCAACCACAAAACGTATGGGTTAATTTCTTCCTATTTTTCTCTTTCCTATTTATCCTGACTTTATATTTCACAGAATATTAATAAAACATTACCTACTAAATAATGTAACTACAAAAAATTCCAGCATGTTTCTATGTCTGATCCTAGTAGTCACCGTGAATATTCTAAAACAACATTAAATAATATTATACTAATAGCTTTAGCAAACTAGAGATATTTTTAAGTTTGGAGGAGTTTCCTTGGGTTCTCTGTTTTAATAGCTTTAATTCCTAGTGGGTGTCCTAGTTAAGAATGATCCTTTAAGTTTAACAATTTAGTGATTTAAAAAATAATTTAATATTAACATTGTAATTTATTAAATTGAGTGTTGAAAAATAAACAGTAATTTAATCTTATCTAGAAAAGAATAAATGTATTCAATCTTTATCATTTATTTCTCTATTATAATAACATCAAATAGTTTCTCCTCCATTTAGACATCTACATCCATCTAAATACTTGCTTAAACAAGAATTCTTTTTTTTTTTTTTTGAGAGGAAGATCAGCCCTGAGCTAACATCCATGCTAATCCTCCTCTTTTTGCTGAGGAAGACCAGCTCTGAGCTAACATCCATTGCCAATCCTCCTCCTTTTTTTCCCCCCCCAAAGCCCCAGTAGATAGTTGTATGTCTAGTTGCACATCCTTCCAGTTGCTGTATGTGGGACACGGCCTCAGCATGGCCAGAGAAGCGGTACGTCAGTGCGCACCCGGGATCCCGAACCTGGGCCACCAGCAGCAGAGCGCACGCACCAAACCGCTAAGCCACCAGGCCAGCCCAAACAAGAATTTTTAGTGTCTTTATCAATAAATTTAAACAAAATGTTAAAAGATTTTTCCTTGATGTTCATAGTTTAAATAAAACAACAGAATTTATTAGGAAATATTTTGGGTAGCTGAAGCGAAATTTAAGTTATTAAGTTAAAAAAAAAGAACTCTGGGGCCAGCCCAGTGGTGCAAGTGGTTACGTGAGCGTGTTCCGCTGCATCGGCCCGGGGTCCGCCGGTTTGGATCCCGGTCGCACACCAACACACTGCTTGGCAAGCCATGCTGTGGCGGCGTCCCATATAAAGTGGAGGAAGACGGGCACGGATGTTAGCCCAGGGCCAGTCTTCCTCAGCAAAAAAAGAGGAGGATTGGCAGTTGTTAGCACAGGGCTGATCTCCTCACAAAAAAAAAAAGAAAGAAAAAGGACTCCATCAAAAGTACATAATATTTAGGACTTTAGCATTTTCCACACATAGCATTAGTATATGAAGCAACATCAATATAATGGCAAAATTCAGTTTCTAAAAAAATTAAAGTTTCCAATATACCATACCAGCTCATCGACTCTCTTCCTATGCTTATGTCTTGCTTTATCTCTCCATTTATTTAGGATAATTATTAGCCTGTAACAGTGGAACATCTGCTGGATCCACGACAGTGTGTCCGAAGAAAATGTATTAGATTACTGTATATAGTTAGAGCTGTTTCCAAAAAATAAAGTGTTTCATATTCTATCATGGTTGTAATATGAACCAATGTTGGATCTGACAGTTACTGCTTGATTTTAATTACATCTGAAATTAATTACTTTTGACAGCAATAGATATACTCCTGAGACTTTATTAATCTGTAAACATCACCTTTGCCCTTAGAAATTAAGATGTAATAAAATGTCAAGATATATATAATTTCTTCCTATTAATAAATCTGTTCTTTATAAAACCAGAACTTCCAAACTTATTCATAGAAATACAATCATGAGGTAGTATTCCAATTTAGTTAACTGCCCTATGGTTAAACAGATTGCCCTACATGTATATATATATATTTTTTTTTTAATTTATTTCCCCCAAAGCCCCAGTAGATAGTTGTATGTCATAGTTGCACAGCCTTCTAGTTGCTGTATGTGGGACGCGGTTCCAGCATGGCCAGAGAAGCGGTGTGTCAGTGCGCGCCCGGGATCCGAACCCAGGCTGCCAGCTGCGGAGCGCGCGCACCTAACTGCTAAGCCACGGGGCGGGCCTACATGTATATTTTTAACGAGGTGTCCAAAGCTCAAATACACGGGCCAGGCTGGAAGGAAGATGACTAAGGCAGGCCTGGGGACACTTCTCATACAGGGCAGTGGCTTCTTAGCTGCTGGCAGTTGTTTCCTCCCAGAAATAGAGACCCATTATCCTTATGTTAAAACCTTCTGAAGGTCCGCTCTGACTGAGGTGCCAACAGTAGCCAACCAAGAGGAAATGATTCTCTGGCTTGCAGCAGCCCTAAACAAATCAACATCTGCAGAGCTGGATAAAATCTAAGCAGAAGGCTGGAGCTCTCTACCCCTGCTCCTAAGATCACGTACGTGCACTGTCCATTGCAACTATCAGGGGTTTAACTAAAAGAAAGTTATTAATCTGTAAGTTTCCTCATGGATTCATTAAATGAAATATCTATAAAGAAAGGGAGCTCTCTACAAAACATAGTCAATTTTGGTACCCGTCTGTGATATCCCAACTCTCTATTACGTAAAAAAGCTGACAGTAGATCCCTATTTATATTTCTATTTGTATATACATCATACAAACACATACAGGATTTTATTTTAAATACACCTGTTTTCTATTACAATAAAACCCTTTGAGACAAATCTCAGTAAATATTTTAAATTAGTGGCTTTACATTTCATGACAATTCTCTAGACATAAAAATAATAAATTCTTTAGTACAAACTATGCTTAACTGTTAAGTTTGTTGGCTCTTTGAATACACGAATACAAAAGCTAGTTGCTACTATGTATGGATTTACCTTTAAGTTGTTCTTTTTTACCTTTCACATAAGAGTGCCAATGATGAAATATGTATTTTTGAAGTCTGAAATTGTCATATTTCATTGCTTTTTCCATTTTTTCAGCCAGATTGTTATCTTCATTTGTACAAGGTATTGCTATATCTCTCCAAGTGCTATAGGCAGAAAATACAGAAAAATAATAGTTTGATGTTACGGCAATACATTAGTAAATAAATTGAGAGGGAGAAGAAGTAATACTTCTGGTTTAGCTCCTGACAAACCACAGCACAGAAAGAAATTGTTAAATTATTTTTATTGTTTTATTTCCAGCCACTCCTTCCATTTCATTTGAGCTTGCCCTTCCCTTTTCCACGTTTCTAAAGCCCAGAAAGCTCTGAAATCCAAGTTTTTCATAACCTATTTAGAGGCAAAACTAGACCTGATCTAAACTAATTTTACATCAAAATCTCTTTGGATCTGACACATGGCTGTTGACAGTCTTTCTTCATTTCACTTAGTAAGAATATGTATGTGTTTCACTGTAGAAATACTAATATGTTCAAATATGTTTGGTTCCAATGTGCTGCCCCACACACCATTGAAGATGTTATGTAATACACAGTATGTGCAGAGATTACCTTTCTAAAATTAAAACAAAAGAAAGGAATCCAAATTCCAAAATATATCTGGTTCCAAGGGTTTCAGATAAGGGGATTATGGACCTGTACTTTCAACTTTGAAGACTTATAAAAAAAAAAAGAAAAAATGATACATTCAAGAAGTAAAGAACGTATTTTAGCTAAGTAAAAGCAGATTGAATATAAAAGAAATATGTAATACAAAATGGTAGAGACATGATTAAATATATAAAATCAGCATAACTGGCCAAAAATGAGTTTTTCTTCATATGGAGAATACTAAGAACAAGAACACAAAGAACATACAGTATGTAAAAATCACGTTCTTACCAAAAGTGGGTCTTTACTAAATGTCCAGTATAAAATGTACAGGCTTTTAGCATCAATCCTTGAGTCATCTAAAATAAACAAATAAATTAAATAAACATTAGAAATAAATGGAATGCACAAGCTACCTTTGGAAGATGCACAGGAAAATGAGAGCAATGGCTGCATCTGGGGAGCAGAATTGGGCGATAGGGAGACAGGAACAGACTGGAAGAAATATATACCATTCACATATTTTGGAATTTTATCATTTATACCTATTACCTATTTTATAAAAGTGAAAATCACAGTTTAAAATTTTCCCATTACCTTGCACTTACTTTAAAGCATTTTAAGGTAGGTACTATAACATTATTATTGTCAGCTCTATTGATAGGGGTAAAAAGGGGTATAACGTTGCAGGTATTCTGATCACTGTTTTTTTTTTTTTAATTTTATTTATTTTATTTTCTTCCCCCAAAGCCCCAGTAGATAGTTGTATGTCATAGCTGCACATCCTTCTAGTTGCTGTATGTGGGACACGGCCTCAGCGTGGCCGGAGAAGCAGTGCGTCGGTGCGCGCCTGGGATCTGAACCTGGGCCGCCAGCAGCGGAGCACGCGCACTTAACGGCTAAGCCACGGGGCCGGCCCCTAAAGATAATATTATATTAACACACTTATATGAACATGGCCACTGTTAAGTGCTAATGGTGTACATTTTTCTCTTATGTTATTGAGACCTGTTTACCATTTACAAACACAAATATACAGTCACACCTATTTGGTGTAGAGATAAGTTTGGTTCAAATCTATACCGACAGTCTGGAACTCTGAATTCTACTTTTCTAAGGCAAATGCTTTTCTCCTTTGCACATTGCTGTAAAGCCTTTGTTAAGTTAATAGATACAGCATACACATGTTAATCGTGGGTTTATTTTAGGCATACAACAAAGACCCATAGGCCCCTGACATTCTGCCTTATGTTCAATGACATTTGGAAATCCTCACTTTTGATGGGGATTGCATACAAATTATGCTTGTGGTGAAGGAGAACATAAATCATTGAAGTTATTCTTTACTAAATTCTGATTTTTATGGGGGAAAGGAATCAAAGGAGTAAAGTAAGAGTAATGGAGATATCATAACAGGGAGATAAAACCAAGAAAGGAATGAGGTGGCAGAGGTAAAGACAAGTTTCGTCTACATTATGATTTTTCACTTCTACTGTTGGCCCCTAAATTTCCTAAGCCTAAACTTTTCTTCAGAAGACATAACCTGGGGGCCGGCTCCATGGCTTAGCAGTTAAGTGCGTGCGCTCTGATGCTGGCGGCCCGGGTTCGGATCCCGGGCGCGCCCCAGGGCACCACTTCTCCGACCAACCCGAGGCTGAGTCCCACGTACAGCAACTAGAAGGATGTGAACCTATGACATACAACTATCTACTGGGGCTTTGGGGGGAAAAAAAATGAATAAATAAAATCTTTAAAAAAAAAAAAAAGAAGACATAACCTGGAAAGTGTTATATAAATATCTATAATAAATGGCATAGGTCATAAAAATGTGAGTATATTACAAGATCAAATGAATATAGTTCAGAACATTATGGTAATAATGACTTTGAAAAGAAAAATCGTAATTCAGCCAGTAATTTGAACTCGAGTTTTCTATCTAATGATCAACTCTCTAAATCAGCATGAAATTATTCTTTCTGTTCTATTGTTGAAAGAAGTTGAAGTCCTCGTTAATTCATGACTTATGATATGCTGGAAGAGTTTGTCATTCTAATATTCCTTTTTAAGAGTTTCTTTCCCTAAATTCTTATTTTAATTTTACATATATTATTCTCCTGGTTTAAAAAAAACACTAAAAGAATTAAAATAACCACGATTTTTCCTCACTGTTGGCATCCTTTTAGTTTCTCCATGGGGAAAAGTAGCTTTAAGAGAGTATCTCTGAGGGACTGGCCTGCAGCAAGGGCTCCAGCCCAGTGATGCTCCATCGCCACCTTGGGGCTGGACATGTTCCAATTCCACTGCAGTTCAGAGGCACCACTGACCAGTCTAACCATCAGACACAGGCAGGTACATTGGGTCACATGGTTTCGTTTCCAAGGCTCAAGGTTTTCACCATTGATGCTCCAGGAACTTGCTTTCTACTCTTCAAAGCCGTCGTATATTGGTTAACTGCTTGTGATTGGAAAATATTCTTTCTCTCACCTTTTTATTCCAGCTAGCAGTGTATTGCACCGAATAGCAGCTCAACAGATATGTATGGATTGACTGACTGCATTAGAAACTGCCAAATCTCTGCCATCTGGCTACTACAGTGGATGGTAACGGATGTGGGCAACAACTTTGTAGGGAAGTTGCTGGATAAAAAGCAACTTGGTGTTGGTATAGAGGACCTCAGAGTGAGAGTCCTGTTTCCAGGCCCCACATACGACTCACACTGATTGCCCACAAGGGCTGCTGCACACAGACACCTGCTAGTTATAACTGAAGAGGGAGAAGGAGAGGAAGGTGAATCACCACACGATTTCTGAGAGTCTGGATATATTGTAGGCTTAGCTTCGGGTCTGGAAATAAAAGAAGAAGTTCTGCCATGGGAGACGGTTTTGAAAGTTAAAGAGTGGGAATGTCTAAATAATGGATTAGCTGTGAGTTGGTGTCAAGATGGCAGCATAGGTGGACTCTGAACTCACCTCCTCCCACAGACACAACAAATTTACAACTACTCTTGGAACAATTACCCCTGAGAACTGAAAACTGGATAAAAAGAACCCCCACAACAAGGGACAGTGTTGACTGAGGTGGAAGAGGCAGAAATTCCTTTCTGGAGAGAAAAAAAGCCACCTTCGCAAGCCGCAGCACTTCATGGCTGGCTGGGAGCAAGGTTAAGGTACATAGCCTTCCCTGGAGGAGTGGGGGCTCTGAGCACAGAAGCGTTACCACTATAAGCAGCTTTTGGACTCAGCACAACCGAGACGAGTGTCATAATATCTGGCTTTCTGGCTACCAACAACGGGGAATATCCTCAGAAAAGCTATCAAACATAAGGGGAAAAAAGCCTGCTCTTAAAGGGCTCACGCACAAATTCACCCATTTCGGAAAGCAACCTAAAATCACCAGAAGGAAAGGTGCACAGATCTTTGGTGAAGAGACTCACCTGATAGGCTCCAGGTGCATCTTGGTGAGAGGCAAGACCTCTCTAGGGACTGAGACATTAGCAGCAGTCATTATTGTGACCTAGTACAAGCATGCTGACACAGACACCAGCAGACACCATTAGAATTCTCCTCTGGTGTGTTAGCCCAGGGTCTGCCCCATCCACTAGAGCACAGCTTTAATCCAGCTCAGCCAGGGCAGGCAGCCTGGGTAGGGACTGGCCCCACCCAATAGCAAGCCCTCAGGCAACTTGTAGGCTTGCATAGGTGGGATGCCTGGATCCTCTGCAGCCAGGCAGGTGGGTCCACCTCTGCGGGGCAGGGCATGCGCAAGGAGTGGGTGGAGTGTGTATGGCATTGGTGCAGTGTGTGGGGCCTCTGCAGTGGGGCAACTGGGTCTGCTTCAAGGGGGTGGGGCGCACGCATGGGGCAGGACTATATTGATGGTATGCGTGGTCCTGTGGGCGGTGGGGCTTGTCAGCTGCAGAAGATTTGTTCTTCTCAAATAGCCACATGGGGGAGCAGCCCCACCTTCCAAAGCCTGAAACAATTGGGTGTTCCCAGGCCTGGGGCAGCCTCACTCAGCTACAATCCTGAGAGAGCTGACAACAGCCTTGCAGGCCGGAGGCCTGGCCTACAGCATTTGTGAGCCCTTAAGCCTAGCAACCAGCCACACTGGGGGCCTACTCACTTAACAGAAAAACTGCAACAGGAGTGTGCTATTAGACCTTGTATCCAACTGTGCTGGAGCTCCCCATGCCTGATAAAGTGACTGAAGGGTCCATAGCAGCCACACTCATCTGAGCATTACAACCAGCTGGCCAGGGGGACAGCCTAGCCTTCCTCGGCACCTCCAGTAAGAGCAACCCTGCCACAACAGAAAGACACACGTAGCCCACACAGGGGTCACTCCTGGAACATCTAGAACTAGCGACAAGAGGGAAGCACATTGTTGGGCCTCATAAGGCATCTCTTACATAAGGCCACCTCTCGACCCACCTAATACACAGACATAAGCACAGAGAAAGAGGCAAAATGAGGAGGCAAAAGAATACATTCTAAGTAAAGGAACAGGACAAAACCCCAGAAAAAGATTTAAATGAAACAGAAATGAGCAATCTACCTGACAAAGAGTTCAAACAAAGAGTCATAAGGATGCTCACTGATCTTGGGAGAAGAATGGATGAATTCAGTGAGTACGTCAACAAAGAAATGGAAAATAGAGGCAGTGCAGTTTGGAATGTTATTATTAACACTGTTCTACCTGTATCCCAGGCTGGTGAAACCTGGGGAAATTTTGTAATAAATGAAAAGATAATGAAATACCATTACGAATCATTAATGCTAACTTACACACAGATACTGAATTTATGGCTCTTTAATGTAAGTAGTAATTGGTCTCACTAATTTTTAACTTTGTAAGATATTGTCCATTTATTATATATGAGAAAATGGATGCATTTAAATATCTATAGAGAAAAAATTGCTTCTATAATATTTGAGGTACCTAGTATAATATTAGGAATCTGGTAAGAACCAAATGAAAAATAAATGTAAACCATTAACTTCATATTATAATTTTTGGTTTTTAGCATATTATAACATAATTTTTCTTCTGGTGGGCAATTCCTTTTTTTGCTCAGTCAATCCTTGAATCAAGAAATTATATATTAAATTGTCTTAACATATCTCACCATCTTTTAAATTACCATACCTTTACTTCATTCATGAGCTTTAGTAATATCCCATACAGTATCATTCTAGAATAATGCTAGCAAAGTAGTATGGGGTTTGCTATAGACTGAAAGTTTGTGTCCCCCAAAATTCATGTGTTGAAACCTAATCCCCAGTGTGATGGTATGTGGAGGTGGGGCCTTTTGAAGATGATTAGGTCATGAGGGTGGAACCCTCATGAACGGGATTAGTGCCTTCATAAAAGAGACCCCAGAGGGCTCCCTCACCCCTTCTGCCATGTGAGGTTATAGCAGAATATGGCAGTTTATGAACCAGGAAACAGGATCTCACCAGACATCAAATCTGCCAGCACCTTGATCTTGGACTTCTCAGCCTCCAGAACTGTGAGAAATAAATTTCTATTGTTTATAACCACCTAGTCTATGGTATTTTTTGTTATAGCACCCTGAACAGACTGAGACAAGGTTTATAAATATCTGTTGAACGCATATGTCTAATTTAAATCCCTTCCAACTCTGAATTTTTTATTTTTCATAGGCTGTAAAAGTTAATAGTAATAACAACAATAGTAAAAAGAAACCATGTCTTTAATGCAAAAGTGAGCGGTATCTGTAACATACAGTGCCATGGTGTGGTACTGTGTATGAAGTGTTGGATTTTTCACAATGAGTAATTTTCCTTTTTTTTTTTTTTTTTTTTTGGTGAGGAAGATCAGCCCTGAGCTAATATCCATGCCAGTCCTCCTCTTTTTGCTGAGGAAGACCGGCCCTGTGCTAACATCTATTGCCAATCCTCCTCCTTTTTTTTTTTCCTTCCTTTTTATCCCCAAAGCCTCAGTAAATAGTTGTATGTCACAGTTGCATATCCTTCTAGCTGCTGTATGTGGGATGCTGCCTCAGCATGGCCTGACAAACAGTGCATCGGTGCGTGCCCAGGATCCGAACCGGGACGCCAGTAGCAGAGCGCGAACACTTAACCGCTAAGCCACAGGGCCAGCCCGTAATTTTCTTATTTTTAGATATTTTACAAATTACTGAAAGAGTCTTTAATGCCCAAGGGGCTTTTATACATGGAGAGAAACACTCATTGCTATTTGTATTTTAGGGCTCTATTTAATAAACGCATATTTAAATGAAGACAACTTTGAAAAATCAATTTTTCTTAAACATGTAAATGTTTATTACAAATTTTATTAAGTAAAGTCCCTGAAACAATTTAAACTAAATTAAAAATTTACAAAGATGCTCTTTAGAAGTCTCAAATGTCATACACAGCAGACAGACATACATAAATGCCATATCATTAACTCTTATTACTTAGTTTACACTTAAACTTATCCTAAGGTAAACAACATGAATCGAGTTCATATCTTCATTATTTTTATACTTATGATTATTATTTTTATTCCTTCCAAGTTATAGTAATACTTATTTTGATGCCTTCTCAGGAACAGTAACCTACCCAATCTCAAAAGAAAAGGAATACTTTTGTAAACCAGCAAGGAAATAGGATGTGGTTATTGACCAATTGATTCTTGTTTGGGACACAGGATCTGTCTACCTCTCCCAAATGATTAAAACTCCAGCCCCTGGGGTCACAAGGTTAAGTTTCCTTTTCATAGTTAAACTTTGTTTGTTACATCAATAAGACATTTTAAGTCCACATCTTTCATTTAAATTTTATGGTTTTGCTACACAGTGATCCTTTTGATAGCCTCATCTTAAAAGTCATATAAGGGAGTGACCTCCAGGACGTATTGAGTGAGAAAAGCAAGAAGCAGAAGGCTATATATAGTCTGCTACTTCTGTGTGGGAAAGATGACATGAATGGAGCCATATTAAAATAAAGCTGGAGCAGCCATTTCAGGGGAATTGCCTTACACATCTTGTTTTCTTTATCTTCCAAACTGGACCAAACCGCCAACATTCCAAGACATCAGTAAGGACAAGAATATCCTGTTTGTAAGGACTGATAAAACTGGACTTTGCTGATGACTGAATCTCAAGCCAATCTAGGAAGTACAAACCTAGCCTTACCTCATCTAGCACCAATGAACTGTTCCTTAATACAACTTGCCTCATCTTCCTCCCTTTCTCCCATAAAAACCCTAAGCCCCTCTCCTGTAATCAGAGCACACTTGAGTTTCTACTCGAATCTGTGTCTCCTGAATTGCAATTGTTGAGACTGCAAATAAACTTTTTCCTTCTCTTGCAGTTTATGCTTCTTATTCATTGACATTACATGCTGTCAGAAGTGGGATCCAGAGCTACTGACCTCTGATTCTGGCAGTGCTCTGTGGATATGAGCAAAAAACCTGCAGGAGTGTTTTGTGCTCCATAATCTCCTCCTGGAGACTCTGGCGCCTAGTAGTAAGTCGTCCTGGGCCCAAGGCTTCCATTCTTGGTTGAGGTTCAAATTCTTTATTTGGGTGTCCTTTGATACCACTTCTGGCCATCCTTTCATTGTCGGCTTTGCTAAGGAACTTCTGTTTGTTTCATTCCTTTGTTGGGCCTTGTTTCTCTGGTAAGTACTCACAAATGGGAAGTCCATTTTCTAAGGGGACTGCAAAAGGGCAGGACCCCCTTCTGGGACTCCTACTGGTTTCATGTTTAAGGCATATGGACCTTCTACATGTAGATCTTTGTCCTGCTGGATTCGCTTTACTCAGGACAATTTGAGGCTTCACTGGCCTAAATGGGGCTCCTTTGAAATCCCTAAACTGGTTTACTTGTGTGCTCAACTGGAAAAAGGCTATTGACCTAGTCATATTGAATGGGGAGTTTATTTCAATTGGTACCTTGAGGCCTCTAAACAAAACACCAAAAAGTTGCTTCCCTGCAAGCTGTTAATTCTAAACTCACCAAGGCCAATTCAGACCTCGCTCAAAGGCTTGGAAATCTAGAAAAGTCAGCCAACCCATCTCTCTCTACTGTCACTGCCTCCGCTCCTTCTCTACCCACATTCAATTCCTAAGACTGAAGGAAAGTTTTAAATTGCAATTACCCTGAAACTCCTAGGGAAAAAAAACTTGCATTTTTCTCTCTGTCCTTTGAAGTTGTAAATTTTACCATGTCTTTAGAATGTACACACCCCAGGAGACAATTGTCTCTAAGCCGATTCACAGCATCTGGAAGGGCTTCTCTGTTTGAGCCATATATGGCTGCTGCCATCTGAGGGTTAACTCCCTATCTGGTGAGTGCTCAAATTCTGCCTTTGTGTTCTTTGTCCAAACAACTGTCGCCAGTGGGTCGGAAGCACAGGTAACAACCTGGGGCTTGCAACTGGTGTCTCCTTGTCTCTTTGCCCAGCCATGCTTTAACACGGGAATTTCATCTTCTAAAAGTTCCTGAGATGTTCCTCCCTTGGGAACTCCAGCTGGGTTTATATTTAAGAACTACGGTCCTTCCTCTTGTAAATTTTTGTCCGAGTGGACCAACAATACTAAAAATGATCTAAAATTATAGGGACCACTTTGGGGCTCCTTTGAGCTTCCAAAACTTGTCTTTTTGTGCACTAGATTTGAGAACCATGGACCAGAGTAATTGAATACGATCTTTAATTTCTAAAGAATCAAGCACTCCACCTTCTGGCACACCTGCTTAAAAACTATGGTCCCAAAAGCTATAAATATTTACAAAGAACAGCAATATCTTACTAAACTTGTTTCATGTCCTGAAAGCTTGGCTTGGTAACCATCAGGTTGGGGGCCAAAATATGGTTGGACAGAAATATGGGTTACACCCCATTTGTGACCAGTTATGGCTGGACAGAAATGTGGATTGAACTCCACTTGCGGCTAGGGTCCTACCAAACTGCTGCCAGCCTCAGAGGAATTACATTGATCATTAAAAGGAACGTTCCAATTTGATAAGATCATTTAGGAAGTGCACTCAAAAGCAAAGGCTTCAAAATTCCAAAATAGCTTTGTTGAAAGTTTTGTTGCAAAAAGCCAATAAAAAATTAAGATGTAAGAGGTACCAAAAAGAAAAGACTATACAAAAGTCTGTTAAGTTAATGCCTTTACAGAAACCCTGTATCTACCTCTGAAGGAGGGCCCTGTATGGGCCCCTCTCAGAGTTAATGAGACTCTGAGAGATTTTCTGGTAAACTGCTACATTTTTCCCTTAAATAGTCAAGGGGAAACAAAAATCAAAAATTAATGGAGTTGTTTAACACTGCCAGAAATACTTACTGTTTTTTCCGGCTGAAACCTGATGAGATATTTGAAAGGATTTAGTAACTTATGATCAGAAATTGGCCAAATTGGAAGCTGATATTTGGAGCCTGATAAGAATTTTTTTTTAGGACTTGTTCCACAAATTAAAATAAAAACTATGTACCCAAAGGGAAAGAAGCAAATTAGGGATGATGCAGTTGGCAGGTAGATCAAACTACGATGCCATTTAAGTGACAACCCAATTTCTGAGGAATTGAAATCAACTGTTCTTATCTTACAAATCTTCGCAAAACTGGAAATGCAGCTCCAGAGGCAGATCAGATTCCACCCATTCCCTTTCACCAATCCCCAAAATCTCCCCTATTTATCTCAAAAGGCTTGCAGCCTCTCTGGAAACTATTTAGACCATCACCAATTCCTAAGACTGAAGAAAAAAAAGGAAAAAAGAGGCACATGACTATAGAAGCACTCTTGCCCAATAAGTGTCTTCTCCTTAAATATTAGTAGAAAAACCCTTAGCTATCTAAGCAGATAGCCCTAATTTATTCCATCCACCAGAAACAAAATTTGAATCCAACTATTCTTTATAACTAGTGAGTTTTGTATCACTGTACCTGATTCACAGCAGTAATTTTAAAATGATAACTATGGGGTCTCTATGTATGTGTCTATATATATGTATGTTGTAAATGTATGACATTTTTCTGCCTCCAGATGGTATAATTTCTAAAAGAGCTCTATTTAATTGACTTAAAGTAAGTGCTTATATAAATCATTTCTAAATATAATATAAACTAACCCAAATGTATTTCAAGTTAATGTGACAAAACTTTCGTTTTACCTAGGTTTACTAAAAGTCAAACAAATTCATGTTATCTCTATTACAAAATTCAGCAGTAAAAAATTTATGGCTGACTTCATCTAATGTCTTATGAAGTTTTTTGTATGTGCTTTTTGTTTTGTTTGTTTGTTTGTTTTTTGCTGAGGAATATTCGCCCTGAGCTAACATCTGTTGCCCATTTTCCTCTTTTCTTGCTTGAGGAAGATTAGCCCTGAGCTAACATCTGCACCCAATCTTCCTCCACTTTGCACGTGGGTTACTGCTGCAGCATGGCTGATGAATGGTGTAGGTCTGTTCCCGGGATCCAAACCCATGAACTGGTGCCGCCGAAGCAGAGCGTGCCAAACTCAACCACTATGCCATGGGCTGGCCCCTGTCTTATGAAGTTTTTGTAGGTAATCTAAACATAACTATTGGGAACAAGTAAACTAAATAGATGTAAGTAAAAGGTTTTAAGGTAAACTTTTAAATAAGAGTGGTGCATTATGGTATATGTATGCAAAAATAGCTTCCATAATCTTTTTGGTAACTTGAAACCTTAGAGTTTTACTAAGTTAAATTAAATGATGAAAAGCTCATTGAATATCTAGATCACTTTCAAGTAGGATAAAATACTGAAACATTAATTGCTAAGCAAGTCTAAGTTTACCTACTTTTCACTTCATATTACAGAAAAACTAAAAAATGTTTGGTTCTGTTAACAAACATGTCTCGTGACATGTTAAAAAAAAATGTATGCTATGAGAAAATTTATATTTTCAGTAAAAGAAGGTATAAGGAATGGAGATATTTTCGTTAAGAAAGTAAATTTGTCCTAAAACAAAACTGGCTAAAGGAAAGAAGAAAGGACAAATTCTGAACGTACAAAGAAAGTTATATAAGGTCTGTGGAAGAGGAAACCTGAGAAAAGAGTTTCATGCATGGTCAAGCTGGCTAAGATTGGAATGAGTTTTAATTAAGTAAATGAATTTTAATATCAAAAGTATATTGGTGCAAAATTAGAATTTGGTTTTTCTCTCTATTAAAAGACAAAGTCTTCTCAGATTATTAATCTGCTTTCAATAAGAAATTATAAACAAAGTTTCTTTACCTTTAACGTAAGCCATTAGGAAACAAAGATTCTGTGTTTTCTCTTTATCAGGTCTTCAATTACTTAGGAAAGCAGAGTCTTTTGTATTAAAAGAGATAAGGTTTTGCAGCTATGTAACCTTCTATATTTGCCTTTGAAATCTTTTTTGTCACTTTTGTTAAATAGATAATTAAATATTAAGTTTCATAATGATCTGTGATCTTATTTAGGCAAGTGTTTAGAAACCTTATTGATATTTTTGACAAACTTCCCCAAATCAGGTTCTAAATAAAACCTTTTTTGACCTTTAGCTAACTTTGGGACTTTTCAGAGGATCCTTGAAACATCTCAAAATATTTGTTCTCTCTCCTTATAAAAAACGGAATAGCAAACTAATTAGGCCTATCTGATATGTTAAATTACATGGGAAGCTTTGTTATATAAGAAATAACATTAAGCCTTCTTTATATTATGTCTTTATAAGTATATATTATAAGAGCTCCAAAAATTACGTGAAATTCCTAGAAATCTAATATGTCCTGGTATAAAATGTTGTCTGTCATCAAAATTGAGGCTCACACTAAATATCAGGAAAGTGCCTTAGCTGAATTTGATGCAAAGGCAGCAACAACAGAATCTGTAAAGGTTGTGACACATGTGGATGAAGTCCATTCTGCTTCTGCAAGAAAAATTGACCCCTCATTGCCAGACTTTTTCCATTCTGATGTCCTTGTAACATGACAACAGTCTGCTCCTGAACCAGAGAAATTAAGATGGGTCAACAATGACTGTAAATTAAATGAATAATCGAGGCTATGGGAAACCCAAGACAGCTGCTTGGTGCTTCCTGGCTCCCTGGAAAACCCTATTTTTTTTGTTTTTACATTCCTTTACCTACCATAGTACATTAAGAAAAACTATCTCTGTCCCCAGAGGCCTCAAACTCCTCCCTCTAGGTCCTTTAAGCACCTGCAGCTAAATTTCATTCAACTGTTGCTCAGCATGGGTTATCTTTATGTTCTTGTTATTGTTATTGTATGTATGTTTTCTAGATGAGTTAAAGCCCTCCCTTGCCACAAAGTTGATACCCTCACAATGGGAAAGAAACTGTTAGAAAATGCATTTCCCACTTGGGGTATACCTTCCACAGTCTCCAGAGATTGAGGCACCCACTTCACTGGGCAAATCATATGAACCTTAACAAAACCTTACAAACTTCTTGCAACTATCACTGTTCCTGTCATCCTCAATCATCAGGCAAAGTCAAGAAAACTAACCAAAAAACTGGATTCAGGCAGAAGAAATATTAAATTACATGGGACTACATGAACGAGGAAGATGCTCCAATGTTTTGTTTTTCCAGATTTAAAGAAATCTTTTCTCTTAAGCTATCAACAATTTGGTAAGATATACCTTTGTGAACAAATGAAACATTTACCTTTTCTCCCTACCTGATCCCTCTAGAATTCAGAAACTCTCAGTGAGTATTCTTATTTTCACTTGTATAAAGAATCAGGCTAAGTTTTTAATATAATCAAATTAGTTATACTGTGATTATCTTTGGTAAAAAAAAAAAAAATGAGGGTAATTTTAGAGAGAAAAATTGTGTTTGCACCTTTGTAGATATTGGATTCTAGTCCTGCGAATCATCTTTGAGGTTTTGTTATATACCTATAGACTGGACTCCCCTGCCCTAAGGTATTGCTTTTGGTCTCACCAACTGCTCACAGTGTCCGCTTTGGAAAACATGAACTGATTCCACATGAGGTGGTCACTGGCAGATCAGTGTCTATTGGTATACAGCCTTCTGCTGATCCCTTGCTGTCTTATGCTAGTATGACCAGCTACTGTAAATCTCTAATGTCTTATGCTTGAGCCTATCATCAACAGGTTAAAGAAGCTTTCCTGGATTCCAATTTAAAGGATCTGGTTGGTCACAGTCTAGAGCCTGGTGACTGAGTATTCTGAAAGCATCATCAGAGGAAGACAGCCCTCAAGCCCCACTGGAAAGGACCTTACCAAGTGCTCCTAACCACTGACACAGTTGCAGAACTAGAAGGCATTTAACCTTGAAGATACATCTCACAGCTAAAGAAGGTTCCACCTGACATCTGGGCCTGTACAAATGCTGGAAACCTCCAAATCAAATTAACTAGGAAGAGAAGTAACCCACATCTGAGGCAGCCAGCTTTCCCCAGATGGCTGGACCAGGCCTGTATACCTTTTACACACTGTTGCTTCTTACCTTATTTTCTCCCTCTTTTTCTTGGAAAGACAATAATCTTATCCACATCTCCCAGTCTATTAAACAAGGGGTAAATCTTTCTGACTATTGGGTTTGTCATCAGAAGCCTTGTTCTGTACATGAATCTAGAGATCCTTTAGTACATTTAATTGCCAATCTCTCCACCTTTCCTCCCTTAATTCCTTGTGCTAAGTGTCTAGAATTTCTTGCCTAATCAATCAAACCTCCAGAGATTTAAGAGGTAACATTTGTAACTGTTGTAAATACCTCTTGTTTGACTTGAGTAAACACCTCTGGCGAAGTAAAAACTGAACTAGACAAAATCCAAGCACCGGCCAAATGGTTAAATGCAGGGCTCACTGACATCCCACCGTTCTTTGATCTCTTTCCCTGGCTGCCCTCAGGCATTGCCTCCTAGTCTGGGTCTGTCCTCCAATTTGGACTTAGCACTTTGTTTGTTATCATAGGACTTCTCATTGTTGTAAAACTTTGTCTTCTCCGCATAGCTTGATGTTATAAAAACACGACTCGGATAATGGTTGCTCAGCGCTTTGAAATGATTGCTAAGGCTTATGAAACTTCACGTAAGAAACTTCAATGAACTGCAGGAGATGTTTACCCTTAAAAGAACTTGACAGTAGAGCCTTCCTCTGCTTTGGCGCTTTTGTTGCTCAAATGTGGCCTAAAGGCTCCTCAGGAAACCTCTTTTCCTCCTATGCGGGACATGACACACCAGGAATAAGACTTCCTGGTGACAAGAGACCAATGATGCTTTGATGGCTGATCAGCAATGCTTTTCAATAGTCAATCATCAAAGCTTTCAGAGAAAGATCTTGATCAAAAGGGGAAAATGTGAAAGATGACATGAGCGGAGCCATATTAAAATAGAGCTGGAGCAACCATTCCAGAGGAATTGCCTTACATGTCTTGTTAAATTCTTTATCTTCCAAACTGGACCAAACCGCCAACATTCCAAGAAGTCAGTAAGGACAAGAATATTCTGTTTGTAAGGACCGATGGAACTAGACTTTGCTGATGACTGAATCTCAAGCCAATCTAGGAAGTACAAACCTGGCCTTACCTCATCTAGCACCAATGAACTCTTCCTTAATACAACTTACCTCATCTTCCTCCCTTTCTCCCATAGAAACCCTCAGCCCCTCTCCTGTAATCAGAGCACATTTGAGTTTCTACTCAAATCTGTGTCTCCTGAATTATAGTTCTTGAGACCACAAATAAACTGTTTGCTTCTCTTGCAGTTTATGGCTCTTATTTGTTGACATGTATAAGAAGTCAAGAGAAGGAGAATACAGTGTATTTGTTCATATTTTTCAAAAAGAAACAATGTAAGGATAAACTAAAAACTACTAAAATTGGTTACCTAGAGAAAGGGTTATTCCATGGAGGATAAAGAAGCAGAAATGAAAGCAATACTTCTCTGAATATTTCTCATTTTTCTTTTGATTTTCTTGCCATGTAATGTTATACATAACTGAAAAAGCATTGTTATATCAAAGAGAAAAAAAGACGACCACTGGCACAAAAAAGTATTATTTTTACTGAAAATACCTGGTAGGATACACACATCTTAAAGGCAAAAAGAATTGCATAATTTTCTTAAACTGTATTCAGTAGTTTTATTGTTAGTAGTCTTGTGGTTTTGTTATTCTGGAACCATTATATGTATATGGTAGGATAAAACTAATAAGCAATCATGCTAATGTCTATAGGAATCAAGAGTCACTAAAAGTGGGTCAACCAGAGGCCAGCCCAGTGGCATAGTGGTTAAGTTTGCGCACTCCGCTTTGGTGGCCCAGGGTTCACAGGTTTGGATCCCAGGCACGGACCTACGCACCACTTATGAAGCCAGGCTGTGGCAGGTGTTACACATATAAAGTAGAGGAAGACGGGCATGGATGTTAGCTCAGGGTCAATCTTCCTCAGCAAAAAGAGGAGGATTAACAACAGATGTTAGCTCAGGGCTAATCTTCCTCACCAAAAAAAAAAAAAAAAAAAGAGTGGGTCAACCAGAGCCAGCTCTGATGGCCTAGCAGTTAAAGTTCAGTATGCTCCACTTCGGCGGCCCGGGTTCAGTTCCCCGGAGCAGAACCACACCACTCGTCTGTCAGTAGTCACACTGTGGCGGCAGCTCACATAGAAGAACTAGAAGGACTTGCAACTAGAATCTACAACTATGTACTGGGGCTTCGGGGAGGGAAGAAAAAAGAGCGAGAGGAAGATTGGCAACAGATGTTAGCTCAGAGCAAATCTTTCCCAGCAAAAAAAAAAAAAAAGTGGGTCAACCAGACCATGGATGCATCCTAAAATGATACACTAGGAAGAACATAACATTCCCTATGCAGTATTCTTATCACCAACAGAAAAAAAGGAAAAAAAGAACGTGAATATCAAGTTTGTAGATCTAACTACAAACTTCTTTATAGATCTAACTAGATCTAACTACCAACTTGCAGGAAATACAAGAAACAGAACAAATGAAATGACGCCAGAGGAAACAATGAGAATGTGGGACATTTTACATGACAAATGATCTGTTTCCTTCACATAACCAAATGGCATGGAAAAAAATATGAAAGGAAAACTATTGTAGATTACAAGAGACATTAGATACATAACAACCAAGTGCATTATGTGGACCCTGTATGGATTTCGACTTAACAGAGCCATAAGTAAAAAGGCATTTTTGAGACAATTTGGGAAACCCAAATATGGTCTGAATATGGAATATATCTGAATATCGTAAGCACTAGATGATATTGAGGAATTATTGGTAATTTTGTAGACAAATGCACTGTGCTATGTTCTCTAAAAATGTCATTTCCTGTTAGAGATGCACATTGAAGTATTTAGGACTGGTAAAACAACACATTTCCTGGGATTTGCTTTCTAATACTCTAACAAAAAAGAGGGAGGGGAGAATAATTAACAAGATTGGCAAAATTGGCACAATGTTGTTTCTCATTTAAGCTGGATGAGAGGGGATCACTATGGTATTCTCTCTACTTTTGTGTTATATTTAAATTTTTCCATTACAGAAAGATTTTTAAAATGTTATAGATGCCTCTTCTTCTTGTAATTAGCAGGCCTATCTGGAGATTTCATTTCCTAAGAAATGAGAATCAAGTCTGTGAAGTTAATTTCCTCCTTACAATGGTTGATTCTTTCATCTTGGAACACACAGTTAAACTGTCTTTCTATCTACTGTTATGAGAACAGTTCCTATCTTTTCTGTAACTATTTGGCTTACTCACAGTTTCCTGTATTCAATCTTCTCTGTTTGCACAAATAGAAACAAATACATATTTATAAATAGGCAGATACAGGCAGTCCCTGCTGTGCAGGACTACGAAGCATGAGACCATAAAAATAACTGCACACTGAAACCATGCAAAGCAATCTTAATAATCAATGGGAAAAATTATAATTGTTTGTGACCTTTACAATGTATTGTCAAAACATTAAAACTCTCTTACTGGTAGTTATAACTGTATAGGAAACAGTATAGGAAGGAAAAATGGGGGGAAAAGCAAAGCTAAAGCTAATACTTATTTAGTAAACTGTAATTCAAAATACTAGAAACATTGAGGATTAAGTGTCTTATCTCTTTGTAAAAAAAAACCAACTTTTGGGCTGGCCCCCGGCTTAGCAGTTAAGTGCATGCACTCCGCTGCTGGCGGCCTGGGTTCGGATCCCAGGCGCACACCGACGCATCGTCTCTCCGGCCATGCTGAGGCCGATTCCCACATACAGCAACTAGAAGGATGTGCAACTATGACGTACAACTATCTACTGGGGCTTTGGGGGAAAAATAAATACATGAATAAAATTACTAAAAAAAAAAAAAAACAACTTTTCACTGTTCTCTGAGGGTGAAGGAGAAATGAATTATTCTATATCCAACCTAGGCTGAGCCCTCTGACTAAACAATCCTAGGCACCCGGAGATTTCATTTTGCCAAGTCACATCTAGTTTCTATTTTTTCTAACTTACAATATGAAGTGGGCATCTTTTCTACGCCTTGGTAAACTGTCATACACCTTTCTAAGTCTGGATCAGCTTCCAATATTTTATCCTTTGCACTTTCAATGCCATGAAATATCTCTGAGAATTCCTTTCCTAATAAAACTTTAGGTTTAAAGTAGCTATGGTGTCTCTTGGAATTCTGTGCAATTTTTTAAAGATTCTCTATAGCCTTCTAGCTAGACATTGGACACAATCTCATTGTATTTTATAAGATTGCTTTCAAAATATTGACAATGAGGTTTACCCCTCTAGATCAGTGGTTTTTAATAATTTTAGTACCTTATAGCAATGGTGTTCAAGCTTTTTCACGTGACATTATACTCAAAATGAAACTATTCTAGAGTGTAAGGGGAGGGGATGGGAGGACCTAGAATCCCATCCTCTAGGTCTCTCCCTCAGCTCCTGAGGTTGCTCCCAAACCTCTCCAAGAACACACTTTGCAGATATCTGCACTCCACAACAGATCACAGGTCTGTGGTTAATAGTAGGGTCAGGTCAACGAGGATCAGATACGTGGGTTCTTCCCAGTGTATTGGTGCCTCAGAATCATCCCAGGCTTGGCAGAAGTATTCCACCCCTCTTTTTCTGTCTCTCTGTTGCAGACCACTGATTAGGATCCAGTGTTACTCTCCACTCATCCTTCTAAACGATGCTTCAGATTGTTCCTGGCTCACGGTACCTACCTTGACCGTGGCTTTGAGTCCACTTTTCGATGCCCAACTTCACCAGCAACTCCCAAGCTCTGCCTAAGCTTACCCAGACACCAGCCTGGGATCTAGAGGTATCACGCATGGTCCCCTACACATCTAATTTGTGTTGGTATTTCTCTCCCCAAATGCCTTTTGCTATTTTCGCTTCCCTTAGAAACACAGTCTTTGTTTTGAAAGTCTCCATGTCCTGAATTACTTCTTTGCCCTCTTTACAGGATCAAACCAGCTGTTGGAGCTGGTCATTCCTTTCATTAACAATCAGTCTGGCTTTTAAGTTAGATCTCACTAGTGTTTTGGCCGTATCTTTATGAGCATAATTCCCCAGCAGATGGCAGAGAGAATGGAGGGAGGATGGAATACAGAAGGAAGTACTAGATTAGAAAGGAAATAAAAAATACTCCTTTAAAGCTTTCCATAATGCTACTTTTATCATTATAAAGATGCAAGAGAGGCAGAGAAGGAGAAAGGGGAAAGAGGAAATTTAATAGAAAGGTTTTATCAGAAAGATGAAGAATAAATGCCTGTTTAAAAGCTTCTACAAAATTTGGGGAGGTTACTATGAGGGTGGCTGTGTGTGTGTGTGTGTGTGTGCGTGTGTGTATGTGTAATGTTCCTTCAGTTTTCTGAGTGCCCCCAATTCCCAAAACAGTCTGACCTCACACGTCTCGTAAAATCTAAAGTCTATTTGAGAACCTCCACCGAAACTTAAGACATGTATTTTAGATGCTTGATCACTAACACTTATCAGCTGATCATCCAGTCCAAAAAGTTGTTCCATGTAAGTTTCAGACGCTCTCCAAATCTTTGGTTTTCATTGATGGATCAATGCACATACCCCTTTAATAAAGTCATAAAACACCATCAAAAATTAATTTCATTTCATAGTAATTAGTTCCATAATTAGATCAGTGCTTCCTACAGGTGGAGTGTAAGGGAGGGGAAGAAAGAGACACTTTCCCTGGGGAGAAGCATATCAGAATCTCCTGCAGGGCTTTTTCAAACTACCCCTTCTCGAGATTTTGCTGTGCTCCCCAAGAGGGCATGCCTCCCTTTCCTCATCCCCAACTTCAAATAAGCTGCCCTATGAGCACGTTATTGATGAAAGCACACTATATTTTTCAAGTTGAGAACAGTGGGGAAATTGTTCCTGTTGAAGTTTTGGGGACTTAAATGCCCATGGAGGGGTTCTTCAATAATCTTAAGATTGGAAGCATTCATTGCAAGACCTTTTTTGATACTATACAATGAGCGTTTTACTTTCAAAATAAAATATCTCCCTACCATAAGTCAAAACAACACTTACCAAAGAAGACTTTCAAGACTGTTTTCCATTATAGTAATGATCATTTCCTCTAAATATCCCAGGGGATCCTCAGGACATGTAACAAGTAGACCACATAACAGAGCCTGGGGAAAAGGAAACGGAATCAGTATTTCTAGATTTGCATGTTCTTACTAAGCGACAAATAGACTTTCTATCTACAATTGCAAAGTCAAATAATATGACAGTTTTTTAAGTAAACATGCTTTATAGATACCTCTCTGCATTTATTCAGTGTTAATATTTTGCTAAAATCAAACCAAAATGCAGTTTACCTTTACTCTTTCAAAAAAAAAAATCCGTCGTAAATGACACAACGAAAAGTCCCTCTGCAGTGCTTTGCATTACGTGAGGCGTACTTTATAGTCAAACTGAAGACATAGTTGGGATACTTTACACCAATGGTTTCTACCCTTTTTAAGTATGAGGAACTCTTTTTTTTTTTTTTTGGTGAGGAAGATCGGCCCTGAGCTAACATCCGCCAATCCTTCTCTTTTTGCTGAGGAAGACTGGCCCTGGGCTAACATCCATGCCCATCTTCCTCCACTTTATGTGGGATGCCGCCACAGCATGGCCTGATAAGCAGTGCATCAGTGCGCGTCCGGGATCCGAACCAGCGAACCCCAGGCTGCTGCAGCGGAGCGTGTGCACTTAACCGCTTGCGCCACCGGGTGGCCCCGAGGAACTCCTTTTTAAAGTCAAAAAATTCCTTAGATCCAACCACCACAGTGATTGAGAACATCTACCATCAAAATCTACTGTGAATTCAAGATGTCTTTTAAAAATGTATTTGTATTTTATCAGCCACAACATCTACTGACGATATATTTGAAAAATTGTAGCCTAGTTCACACAGGCGGGAAACAAATGACTTACTAGATCTAAGATAATGTTTAAAGCACACATATGGAACTCAGAAAGCTGGTGCCATCTTATTTTTGTCTTTGAGTTTCTCCCAAAAGTAGTAACTTCTCGTAAAAGTCTTGGTGAGACATATAGAATTATTGAATATTTCTCCATCGGAGACAAAGGTTTACAGCACGCATCCATCCCACAGAAACCACCAGAATCCTCTTTAGACATTTCTCTTTGCCTTTTTGGTTCACTGTCTCTTGGTGGGAGTGGGAGGTGGGTAGGCGCTTTCTTTGGCCCTTCTTCCACATAGAAAGAGTGTAGAGTTCTTCCCCTCTTCATGGGCCAGGTATCAGCAGATCCAGGCCCGTCTTAGACTCTCAGCAGTTCTCATAGTATTCCTCCAAAAAAAAAGAGTCTAATTTCTCCTGATTGGACCCTGCACAGTGTGTTTCCCCCTTTGCCATAGCTCCATGTCCCCCTCTTACTGTGCAGCCTGCAGGCTGGGAACCCAGCCCTTAAGACTATGGCAAAATGGTAAAATGGTAAGACGTAGTTGTCTCTCCCTCCCCAGCTCTTCCTCTTGACCTAGTGCTGTCCCAGCTGCTCGCAGAGAGAACTCAGCCATCTGCAGACTGACTTCTTCTCCCCAAAAGCGAGAGAATATCGTTGCATGGGAGATCAGTGGTTCTCACCACACTTGCAAGCTGGATTTGAATAGTCTCCCATTACCTAAGAGCTGAAGTCTTCTATCACCTGCAGGCCAGATTTCAGACAGCCCCCTGAACAGCCCTGATGAAAGAACAGCCCACCTTCTTTCCAGCACTTTTGTGCCTGGGTCCCCAAATACTGAGTTTCTATACTCCCCACTCCACATCCCCTCCTTCAACCTATTCTGGCACCCAGAAGCCATCTGCATCAGAATCACCCAGGGTCTCTGAGGATGGGGCCCAGGAACGTGCATTTTGATTAGCTCCCCAGTTGATTCCTATGCACACTGAAGTCTGAGAACTAGTGTCTTAATGGTATATTATTTTAAGCTTTAAGGTATATTATTAAGAAAGTTGGGATCTGATAATGAATACGAGAAATTGCTTATTTCTTTATATTTCCAACCACCACAGATCAGAAAATTATTTTTCCTGAAAAGTTATCCTGTAGAAGTCAAATCAAGTTGAAAGGATAAGTTTCTGGAATGCTAATAAAGGCATATGGAACTGGTGTAGTGCAAATGTTCACTTTTTGCATAAGAAATCTCACTGTTCACAGTTTCCCAGGGGGCAAAATAGAATAGCCTGAGGTTTGTTATATTAGTGTGTGAATGCTGCATAGCTGCATGCCAATAAGAAAGCATAGTTAGCTTTTTTTCTGCTCAGTGAAAATAAAAATTACAAAACCATTAGCTTGGTCTTTATAAGCAGAAGTGAAATATGCAAACATTCCCACAAGATGAATGTTTGACTCTCAAAACCATTCATCAGGGCTTTATTATTGCTAGCCTTCTTGGTAAAAACTTACACAACTAAGGACAAAAAAGACCACGACTTAATTATCCGGATTGGCTTTCTCAAGCTTGTACATTCACAAAACAATTGTGCAATCCTCCACTTTCTTTTGGCTCCGTCTCCCTAATCTCAGTCGCCAATATTTCTCAAATATTTTGAAAGACATCTGAGTACTGACGGCAAACATGGGTTTATCCAGACAGTTGTTTCTACTCCTTTTCACTACTATCCATCTTTCAAGAAGGAAGATAATGCAGTGGGTGGAGGCCACTGGCTTTAAATCCTGGATCTGCAGTCTTCTAGCGTGTAACCTCTGACAAGTTACTTTTCTGTTCCTCTGTTTCCTTAACTATACATGGGATAATATAGGTACATATGTCATAGGGTTATCATGAGAATTAAATGAATATATGTAAAGTACTTTGAATAGTGTCTAGCATAAAATAAGCACTCAATAGATAATAATGATCGCAAGCCATCATCATTATTTTTAACCATTCCACTGCTAATTATGACTTCCATTAGAGGAAAAGACTTGGACAAAGAGAAAAGAAATTTAAAAATATTCCCTTGTACCATTAAAGGCCAGTGTGATGATAGAGAGAGAGAGACAGACTTTATACCAAGTCTAATGGAAGAGATTAGGACAAATGCATTTGGCGGGAAATGGTTAGGAGAGAGAATTTGATAGAACAATAGCTTAAATATAAATAGCAAGACAGTAACTGTCTAGAACTATGGGTAGATGGAAGACACTTAAGAGTGCAAATCTTGTTTATCTTTTTAGATACTCAGATAAACATAGTGAAATATGCTAAGGGCCTAAATAGCAATACAGAAAATAATTGCTTCATGAGTGCAGAGATAAAAGTGATTATCAAATGTTTGTGGGCTCCTCAACAGTTGGAGACACTTGCAAGTGGCAAGGAGAGGGCAGGGGTCTTGTAGGTAGGGTCTTTCTCTTGGCAAGAGCAAAACCTCAGGGGCACAGATCAGTTTGGCTGGAGCAAAGGATGAATGCAAAAGAGAAGCAGACAGAGCCACTCTGTGAAGAAGCCAGAATTCTATACTAGGACCTGGGATTGGGTCCTCCTCTAGACCCAGCAGGTCGTTGATGATCAAACCCCGGCAGGATCAATCACATGGCCACAAGTGGCAGATGGTCAGACATCAAAGAGTCACAGGTCAGTTAGTTTCCAAGATCCCACTAGGGACAACCTCGAGTTTTACAGGGTATGTTCTTGCTTCTGGATTTCACAGATGAGGCAAAGAAGGGCCAGGTGATTCACGGAGCCAGCAGGTTTTTAAACTACAAAGCCAGAGCTCCTCCTTGCCCATACTCATGTGTATCTTCCTCCAGAACTTGAGGGGCTTTTTCTTCACGTTATCTATCTGGAAATATTTTATTCATATGCAAACCTAGAAACACATTCTTCTTTTCAATAGACAGTAGAATAATCAACATATAGTTTGCACCTTGCTTGTTTTTTTTAGAAGAGATTGCTTTTAAAAATGCATGTCAGAATCAGTTACAGAAACCCCTTTACTTAGGAATAGGTTTAAGTTCCTAAACACTGTTCAAAATCCCTTCTACCTCTCTACCCACTCCAACTCCCAAAACAAGTCCAGAGTGACACCTCACAAATGCTCACGGTCCCCACCTATGGTAGAGATGGAGCTGGCATGCTGTTGTTCTAAGAGACATCTTAATTTGTTTCTATGGAAGTTAAGTTAAAAATTTGAAAGTAAAGGGGCTTCTGTGTCTTGTTGACATTTAATAGAGGGTGCCAAATTTTTATTTTAGAAACTCTGTAACTGAAAGTATACCAAAGATTACTGAAAGGGACCAACTGGCTTCAGCCATTCAGAAGGGGCCTCAGGGAGAGGAAGAATCCCCTCAAGGCCAGAACTTGAGGGGTTTTAAGGCAGACTGGCAGGTGAGAAGACGCAGTCTCTATGAGGTGAGATCTAGACAACAGATTCTGAGACCTGTCAAATTATGCCTTGCCCAACGAGCAGGCAGTCCCCAGCTGTCTAATCCCTAGATAAGTGAATTGTTACTGGAGAAATAATAAATCATATGCTTTTTGGTTATTTAAGTGTCCCATGGGTTTGCCTCTGGAAATGCATCTGGGAATTTCCTGGCCCGGCTGAGGGAACTCAGCAAACATAACCGCCCTCAGGAGAAGTCACAACCTTCTAGCCCCAAGGTCCAGCAAAATGAGTTAGTGTAACCAGTTCCTTCTGTCCTACAGTGGCCAGTGGTCGCTTGCTCAAGTATTCATTAAGTCCTGATTCTTGCATCTCTGGCAAATATTTGCAGCAATTAGCCTCTTTAAAAAAATACTTGATAATAGAGTCTATGTGATTTAGAAATAAATATGATATTTTAAAAATACAGATTGGAAACTTAACCATGAAAGAAAAATAAAGCATAAAAACTGCATAAAAATCATAAAAATTACAAAAAAACTTTTATTTCTAAAAATAGAAAACTTTGCATAAAAAATCATGATTTGTAATTTAAATACGCCCTCTGCTGGGAAGATCTAGTTTTGCAAACTCCTTTAATCTTTCCTGGATGTTAAACCGAAATCTGAGCTAACAATTTGAAGAGCACTCCTTTGCTCTCAGATACAATCGCCATGTATAGCTGCTTAATAATTTTGTCGACACTCTACCTCTAATATCTCGCCCACATTTGGTCCCTATGGGGCAGGCTTGGTTTATAGACAGTGTGCTGACTTCTGCCCAGTAGAAAATTGAGGGAGAAACAAATTTCTAAGTATTTTCAACAACCTGCTGTCTGAAATTCTACCAGTAGGGCTTCATTGTGTGGGCTCCTATCTTAATGATATCTTTTAAAAGACAAATGTCTTTTGGAAGGAATATCTCCAAGCAAGGAGATTCCAACAGTGGTGTGATGAGTATCTCAGAGTTCTGAGAGAGAGAAATGACGACTATAGTGACGGTGAGGAATCAGTAGGCAATACTCAGTTTCCCCACAATTCTGTCTAGGTGCGGGCTCTGAGTATCTACATGTAGACATTTTTAAAAAACTTTGAATTTCCAAAATACATTTTTGCTGAATCTTAAAATAATATAGAGTAAATATTTTATTGCCCAAATTTCCAAGTATTTTATCATTAACTCATTTAGTTCAAATCTAAAATTAAAGTTTAAAAAAAAATTTTGACTCCAAAGTCTAAAAACAAAAGGTTATCCTATATCTCTATATGCTTATACTTTTTGTACAAACAGTACATCTAGATTGCATGAAAGCCATCCTAGATCCTGATGGTCTATGAGGGAAGAGTCTAGCTTGCTGCAGCACTGAGGACATGAACTATGAAGGAAGAGATTATTTACTGACAGAACCGTGGTGCTTGGTCATTGGTTTCAAATTCATTTTTTTTTTTTTAAAGATTTCATTTATTTATTTTTTCCCCCCAAAGCCCCAGCAGATAGTTGTATGTCATAGCTGCACATCCTTCTAGTTGCTGCATGTGGGACGCGGCCTCAGCATGGCCGGAGAAGCGGTGCGTCGGTGCACGCCCGGGATCTGAACCCGGGCCGCCAGCAGCAGAGCGCGTGCACTTAACCGCTAAGCCACTGGGCCGGCCCACAAATTCATTTTTTAAATCAGAAAAAAAAAATTTTTTTAAAACAAAACTCATGGGAATCCCAAAATATAATCCAGATAAAAGCAGAGTTGGATGTTGCAGATTGGGTGTAAAGGGAAGAAGCAGAGCTCTCTTCCCCTCCAATGCCCTTTCTCCAGCCGTAGAGCATCTCTCATAAGAGTCCTGAGAAACCTGGGATTCTGCTAAAATAAAAAAAAGTGGAAACCTACCAGCATGCAATTACCTACACACAGGCCTCCCTGAAAGCTGAACCAGAATGAGAAGGTTTTATGGAGGTGCCAGCTGGGACAGAGGCTGGCCTATCTAGGAAACAGGGGGTCCAGGAGACCCCAGCTGTGCAGCCAGAGGCAAAAGGGCCCTCGTCCCAGGGAGACCAGACACAGGCCTGCAACCAGGCCCGCCAGCTGGCTCCCGGGATGAGAAACCAGTGCTTCCCAGCAATGAATGCTTTTATGCTTCCTGTGCTTTCTTTGTTTATTCCTTTCTAATTCTCCATCAATAAAGTTCATTTGATAATAATATGGGAAAACAAAAAAGGAGGCATTTTTTCCTACACTTAGGCCAGCATTTCATTATTTTGTTTTAATATGTGAACAGATTTTCTGAGTATAAAAAGTGTATGCTCTATGTAATTTGGAAAATTCAGAAAAAATGCAAAGAAGAAAATAAAAATCAACCATCATCCTGCCATCAGAAATAACCTCTAATTAAAATTTTAATTTCAGTCTTTCCTCAACGCATATATTTTTTACAAAATTAAAATTAGGATCATACTATATATAGTTTTGTATTGCCTTTTTTTTCTGGCTAATCATTATATTGTGAATATTTTTCTGTGTCCACCAAAAACTCTTCAAAACATCATGTATTGAGGTTGGTTGATAATCTATTGCAAAAGATAGTACCATAAATGCTTAACAATTTCTAAATGGTTGGCCATTTAGGTTGTTTCTAAGTTTCTCCCATTATTAAAAATTATATGATGTACATATTAATTATTACTAATGATGAAAGGTACAAATCTTCATCTCCATTTCCATAGGATAGATTTCCATAACAATATAGAATCAAAAGGTGTATTTTGAAGCTCTTCATACATATTTCAAAATTGTTTTCCAAAAAATTATCAATTTATACTCTCATTAGCAAACCATGGGAGTGTCCATTTCACCTTGCCAACTGAAAATTATACAATTTTTATTTTTGTTGATTTGATGGGTGGAAAACCGTAATTCATTTTCATCTACATTTTGTTTTTGTCAGTGGGGTTAAATAACAAGTTTTCTTACATTTACTAGCTGCTGTGGACTGAATTGTGTGCCCCCCAAATTCATATATTGAAGCCTAATCCTTAATGTGATGGTGTTTGGAGATGAGGCCTTTGGGAGGTAATTAGGTTTAGATGAGGTTGTAAGGGTAGGATCCTCATGATGAGGGTAGTACCCTCATAAAAAGAGACACCAGACAGCTTGCTCTCTCTGCCATGTGAGGACATGGTAAGAAGACAGCCGTCTGCAAGCCAGGAAGGGAGCCGTCACCAGAACCCATGTTAGCACCCCAATCTCAGACTTTCAGCCTCCAGAACAGTGAGAAAAAAACTCTGTTGTTTAAGTCACCCAGTATATGGCATTTTGTTATGGCAGCCCAAGCAGGCTAAGACACTAGCCATCTCTGACTTTCCATACATTTTATTTGTCCTTCATTGGGACAGGCTTCATTTAGATGGGGATAGGGAGGCAGACACAGCAGTATCCAAAGAGATAGAACCCCAAAGGGATGGTAAAATTCAGAGAGATAAAAGGAGGGCCACTTGTTGAATCTTCACTCATGTCCCAGAATTCTCCCCTAGAGTCCTTCCCAGTTAGGGGTTTAAAGGGCTCTGTGATTTGAAACAAACCACTCCAACAGTTAGTCCACGACCTATTCTCTGTCTTAGTCCATTCCGGCTGCTATAATAGAACACCATAGACGGCTGACTTACAAACAACAGAAATTTATTTCTCACAGTTCTGGAGGCTGGGAAGCCAAGATCAAAGTGCAGGAAGATTCTGTGTCTGGTGAAAGCCACTTCCTCATTCATAGATGGCCGTCTTCTCACAGTGCCCTCACATGATGAAGGGGCAAGGGAGCTCTCTGGGGTCTCTTATTATAAGGGCATTAATCCCATTCATGAGAGCTCTGCCCTCATGACCTAATCACCTCTCAAAGGCCCCATTTCCAAATACCATCACATTGGAGATGAGGTCTCAACACATGAATTTTGGGGAGACACATTCAGTCTATAGCATGCTCATATCACGTCTTTCATTTTCACAGTAAAAATCTAATCACTCGGATTCCTGAAGATTCGAAAATAGGTATCAATTTTCTTCGGTGCAGGTGAGAAGAACTGTCCCATGTATGACCCCACTGAATGCTGGGACGGAGGTCAGCAACCTGACTGGCCAGTAGACAGCCCCTCCACCCTCATTGTGCCGCTCAGACTCTTCCTGAAGTTCCAGAACCTTGGTGCCCTTGAAAAAGACAACTTTCTTAGAGACAAAATGATCCTTTCTGTGTCATGGCTTATTTAATATGTTAATATGTTCTAGACCTGCATTGTCCAACATGGCAGCTACTAATTACATGTGGCTATTGAGCACTTCAAATGTGGCTAGATCAAATTGAGATGTGCCTTAAGTGTAAAATACACACCCAGTTTTGAAGACTTAATATGATTTTATATTGAACCTATGTTGAAATGATTATATTTTGGATAGATTGGTTTGTATAAAATAGATTATTAAAATTAACTTGACCATTTCTTTTTACTTCTTTAATGTGTTTGTAGGACACCCAAATGGATAAGTGCACAGAGAACTCAGGAGAAAAGTTTGGGCTAGAGATAGCTTTAGAGTCACAGCTACAAGTGGCTGAAGCTGTTGAGGTGTTTTCTTCCAGCACGTGGTAGATGCCCAGCAAATATTTGCTGATGGAATGGTCTAATGTACCCTCCTTAGCTGACTACTCTTGCTGTCCCCCAAGAAAAAAAGACTGGCTGGCGTCAAGAGCTTCATCTGTTGTTCAAAAAAAATAAAAGTTACCTAACCTGAATTGAACATACAATCCAGCAGTCTTTAAGCTGGTTGTGCAAACCTTGAGGAGCTCACAAAGGCTTTCCAAGGGATACGCGAGCATGAATAGTATAAAGGAATCCATTTCCAGATCCTCATCTTTCTTATGTATTCTTTCCTGAAATTGATTTGCCTGAGGACACATTTTGCGATTTTCTTTTCCCATTTTTCCCTTTCACAATCGCTTTCTCCCACTCCAGAAAATAAAGGCCTGTCTCTCATCCACCTGGAATCTTACTACAAAGAAAACTGAGGCAGAGATTTAGAAACTTGCTCAAAGTCACACAACTAGTAACCGGCAGAGCCAAGAATCAAACCTAGGCAATCTCATAATAAAAGATAATCCTCTTGGGCCGGCCCCACGGCTTAGTGGTTAAGTGCGCGTGCTCCGCTGCTGGCGGCCCGGGTTCGGATCCCGGGCGCCCACCGACGCACCGCTTCTCTGGCCATGCTGAGGCAGCATCCCACATACAGCAACTAGAAGGATGTGCAGCTATGCCATACAACTATCTACTGGGGCTTTGGGGGAAAAATAAATAAATAAAATTATAAAAAAAAAAAGATAATCTTCTTGTATTGCTTCTGGTGCTTTAGGTTTCAAATAATAAACCTCAACTCAACATGGAATTTATTGGCTCCTACAACTAGAAATTCCAAAGGTAGATCAAGCATTAGGGTGGCGTTAACCCAGTGGCTTACTGATGTCACTAGAGACCTGATTTCTTTCCATTTCCCCACTTTGCCTTTCTCAGAATCCACTTCACCCTAAAACCATCTCTTCTTGTGGACACAAGATAATTGCCAATGGCTCCCAGGACTACATGCTTCCCCACGAACATCTAGAAATGGTATGTTGCTGTCCCAGCGTTCCAACTAGCAACCTGATCTAAATTGGCTTAGATCACATCTTGCCCTCTCCCATGATCCCCACCACCATCCACCATGGTCACAAACATTATGACCAGGGAAACTGAACACATTGGTTGCCATAAACCAATCAGGGTCCAACCCTAGAGATAGGGATAGGTCAGTTCTCCTGAACCACATGGACTATGTGGGGAAGAGGTAGTTTACCAAATCAAGTGGGCTCGCCTCCTGGTGAATTAAATAAGACTCTACACCAGCAGAAGTTGTCTCACAAAGTAAAGTGTATTTGTACCAAATAGGAGGCCATGAGGAATCATTTCCAAAGTCATGGAGTCCCCTAACAAAGGAAAGCAGGAACTTTTATTTGGTTGGGGAATGAATATTCAAAAGGGAGAGGCATTCCACATAATGAGGACTAAGCTCCTCCTAGAGAGATCTTTGCATTACAAATAAGGCAAAGGTAATGGGCATAGCTCTGGTGGCAAGGCTTGGTCAGGTTCAGGACGGCTGGCGGTTACATCTCCTTAACATACAAAAAGAAAAGAAACAACTTGGAAAAACAGTTAATTGCTTCCAAACCCACCTTTGAGTTTCTTGAGGCACCTAGTCGGTGACAGTAGGTTATGGAATAAGAATGTAAGAAATATTAGGAAGAGGAAAGAGGGAAGCAGATGTTGTGTAGGCAACTTGCTAGTGTTCAGTATACATCTGCTCCTGGGAACACAGAAAAGGAAGAAGGGATAATTACAGAAGGGTTGAGACCCACTTACTGGGTGATACTGTTGTGATCTACACCTTATTTGTTCAGATAATGCTTGATCCCAGATTCCCCTTGTATAAACAAGCCAGGTGTGGCTGATTGTATTTTCCAAAATGGCCATGACAATATCTCCCATCCCACAGGCTCTTTTTGCAATGTGACTTTGATATGCCTCCCACCAAGAAGTGGGGCCTATGTTCCCTTCTTTCGAATCTAGGTGAAAATAATATTATGTTGACTTATGAGCCTAGGTCATTAATGGTGTTATAACTTCTAGCTAGTTCTCTCTGGGGACACTTGCTTAGAACTGAGCACATACTCTAAGGAAGTCCAAGGAGCCCATGGAGAGGCCCACATGGAGGAACCAAGCTCCCTGGTTCACAGACCTAGCTGAACTCCCAGCCAACACCCCGCGCCAACTTGCCAGGCATGTAGGTGAACCAAGTGGATCTTTAACCCTGTTGATCTACCCCAGATGGTACCATATGAAGCAGAGACAAGCTCTCCTTGGAAAACCTTGCCAGAATTTCAGATTTTTGAGCAAACTAAATGATTCCTGTTGTTTTAAGCCACTAAGTTTTGCAGTTGTATTACATAGTGATGGATAATTGATACAGCAAGCAAAGAAAATGACCAGGCAGCCAAGTCAAGCCTGTCATTCCATCCATCCTTAGCTACATACGCTATGAGAAAAAAACACCCAGCCATGACTATCTTTTATTTTAACTTTTTATTTATTTATTTTTCTTTTGTGAGGAAGATCAGCCCTGAGCTAACATCTGCCAATCCTCTTTTTTTTTCTTTTTTTTTTTTGCTGAGGAAGACTGGCCCTGGGCTAACATCCGTGCCCGTCTTCCTCCACTTTATACGGGACACCGCCACAGCATGGCTTGACAAGTGGTGCGTTGGTGCGCGCCCAGGACCCAAACCGGTGAACCCCGGGCCACCGCAGTGGAGCGTGCGCACTTAACCGCTTGCGCCACTGGGCCGGCCCCTATTTTAACTTTTTATTATGGAAAATTTCAAACATATATCAAGTAAACAATAGTATAATGAACTCCTACGTATCCATCACCCAGTTTCAACCATTATCACCATTCTGTGATTCTTGTATTATATTCACCCATTTTCCCACCTGTTCTCAATTATAATTTTTTTAGGTAATATTTACATGAGTTCAAATGCACAAGTCTTAGCTGTATAATTTTGACAATGGATACACCCACATCCCAGACATTTTCCTGCTCCCCGGAAAGTTCCCTCATGTCCTTTTCCAATTAAGCCTTCCATATCAGTCAGGATTCAGTCAGGAGACAGAAATCACACCAGTGATTTGAATAAAGAACACTTATTCAGGGCCAGTCCCGTAGCTTAGAGGTTAAGTGCGTGCACTCCGCTAGTGGCGGCCCAGGTTCGGATCCCTGGCGCACACCGACGCACTGCTTGTCCAGCCATGCTGAGGCAGCATCCCACATACAGCAACTAGAAGGATGTGCAACTATGACATACAACTACCTACTGGGGCTTTGGGGAGAAAGGGGGGAAGAAAAAGGAGGAGGATTGGCAATTGATGTTAGCTCAGGGCCAGTCTTCCTCAGCAAAAAAAAAAAAGAGAGAGAGAGAAGGATTGGCATGGATGTTAGCTCAGGGCTGATCTTCCTCACACACACACACACACAAAAAGAACATTTATTCTATTCTAGTAATTAAAGTCTAATAAAGAATTTAATTCCAGCCAGCCCCGTGGCTTAGCAGTTAAGTGCGCGCGCTCCGCTACTGGCGGCCCGGGTTCGGATGCCGGGCGCGCACCAACGCACCGCTTCTCCGGCCATGCTGAGGCCGCATCCCATATACAGCAACTAGAAGGATGTGCAACTATGACATACAACTATCTACTGGGGCTTTGGGGAAGAAAAAAAAGGAGGAGGATTAGCAATAGATGTTAGCTCAGAGCCGGTCTTCTTCAGCAAAAAGAGGAGGATTAGCATGGATGTTAGTTCAGTGTTGATCTCCCTCACAAAAAAAAAAAAAAAAAAAGAATTTAATTCAAAGTTATTCATGTTAACAGAAAATGATTTTAAAATAACAACATGTTAAAGAAAACAGGAAATGATAGACAAAATGGATGAAAAGATGCAGAATTTTAATTGGAATGTATAAAAAAAGAATCAAATGAATATTCTAGAGCTGAAAAATATACTGTCTGAAATTAAGAAGTCATTTGATGTATTTAACAGGATATAGCATAAAACAGAATCAGTAAACTTGAAGACAATCAATGAAAAATAGCCAAACTTGAGCACAGAGGGAAAAAAGAATGGGGAAAAAACAGAACAGCAAAAGAGACATGTAGGACACAATAAAAAAAAATCTAACATTTGTGATTGGAGTCCCAGAAAGGTAAAAAAGAGAGAATTAGATAGAAGCAATATTTGAAAATGACCAAGAATTTTCTAAAACTGATGAAAAATATCAATCAACAGATTCAGTAAGCCCAGTGAGTCAAGAAGGACTTTTTAAAAAAAATCAGCCTCTGTTCAAGAGGTTTGAAGGGAAATGATATTCTAAGTAGACAACCAGGTTTTATTGAGGACAAGTAGGTAAAGTTCAAAAGAGGTTAAATATACAGAGAAATCTGTGATGAAAGATTATGTACTCCAAAGCTTGCAGAAGATGGGTTTTAGAAGAGTGCTAGGCCTGGCAAATGGGGTCAGATAAATAGATGTTTAGGGATACGAGGCACAATGGGATTCATCCTGACAGTCTCGTAGGGGAAGCGGGTAACAGGGTTAAGGCGGGTGTGCAGGGCCCCAGAAGACTGCTCTCTTACCCCTGCTGGTAATGTGGTAGCAGAGGTGAGTCAAGGACTCCTCAGGAGAATATCATCTTAGGCAATGCGGAGCACTTCTGAGGACTTCTTTTCTCTGGGGGCAGAGGAATATGGTAGGCTGACGAGGAAGGAGTGCTCTCACCCAGAGGAGCAACCAGGGATGCCTCTTGCAGCTTTGTAGAGTTATGGCAAGTGGAGAGCAAGCCGAGGAGAGGCCATCCCTTCCCTGATGTTCCCTGACCCTCAACTCAAGTCCACTTCTGCTACCTGCTCCATGGCCAACCTGGACTGAGTCATCACTCAGAATGCCTTTATCCTGAATCCTAAATACAACATTGCACTTTCTGACCCCTCCCTCCTACTTTTCCAGCTTCCTCATTCAATTACTCCCTCTACCGCTCTTTACTCACCCCTTAGGAACCTCCACTTTCTACACATATATCAGTATCAGGTCTTGTTCTCATTTCCCACCCAGTCCTTAGAGTCCTTGGCCCATCACTTCAGACACTCTCAAAAGCTTCGCTCCCTCACCACTGCCCTTCCATTCTATATGCCTGGCAAACTCCTATCCTGGATGAAGTCAACTCTTACTTCTGTACCTACATCTGGTTTACTGAGTGCTACTGGAGAAAATCACACAACTGGGAAGATGAGTACCATGTTCTCTACATATTTTCAAATATAATTGTATAGAGATAAAATATGAATGAAACTCATCATAAAAAATTAAAACAATAGAGATGTATATAGAATAAAAAATTAGAGTTCTCCCCTAAAACCATCCCCCAAAACATTTGCTCTTAAGAGTTTGGCATATGTTCTATGCATCTATTATTGTCTTAAATATACTAAATATAGATAGATATACTCACATACACATACATATAAACACACACACACATATACACACACATATAACGAAATCAGATATGTAACTTAGACTGTAGTAGACACTTTGGTGGGCAATTTGCATTTGTCTTTTTTCTTCTTTTAAATTTAATATGTCTTGGCAAGCTTTTCTTCTCAAAAGGTACAGATATACTTTATTCTACATAATATCCCATTCCCTTGTTCACATTTAGGTTATTTATATTTTCACTATGTAACAATATTATAATGAATATCCTTGTACATCTTTCTAAGCACATGTGCAAGTATATCTCTAAAGTAGATATAGAAGTGGAAATACTTGGTCACAAAGGATATATGTTTTTAACATTTTAATAAATACATACTTCTAAATTACCATCCAAAAAGGAGGGGAACTGTACCAAATTGCCCTCCCAACTACATAGGAGTGTTACTACCCTAGCTGGGCTCTCAACACAGCTCGGCTCCTTCTCTTTCCTTCCCTAGACTTCTCTCTCCCTCATTCTCCACATAACTTATCTCTGCCCCAAACCCCTTCTGCACCCTCTATCCCCACCCAAACATACACATCCTTGGCAAATATCTCACCAAATATTTGTAGAGAAAACAGAGGTCATCAGAGAACTTTCTTGCCTTCTTATCCCCAAACCTACAAAACCTACCCACCCCATCCTGTACTCCTTCCCTCCTATTATAACGGGGGAGGGGGGGCGTCTTTCCTCCTGTTTAAGGCAATACTGGTTGTGGTTGTAGGGTCCTTCCTTTCACACAGGGCTGCCTACCTTCCGTATAAAGCTCTCAGCTTCCACTCTTTTCTCAGTTAACCTCAATCTATCTTCTGCCTTCATGGCTCCATGGAAACCCCAGGCTCACCTTGGGCCAAATGCACTGCACCCCTTCATGTCCTTATCTTGGGTGACACCATTGTCCACTCTCTTCATAAAGCCACAGTCTCCAGATTTTCCTCCTCTGTCTCTAGGGCACTTCTGTCTCACTTCTCCTCTTGTCCAAACCTTAAAAACTGGAGTTTGGGGTTTCTGTGCCGGCGTCCTGTGCTCTTTTTCCCTGGGAGATGTCCCCTACTGCTCCCTTTCAGCCACCATCACCCTTCTGTCTTCTCCTCTCTGATCTGTATCCTCAGCCCAGACCGCCGACCTTTCCAAATCTGACGTCCTTCTCTCCCGTTCTGCTCCTCGTGCCCTCCACGCCCTCTCCCCGCCAAATCCTAGCCCCTCCTCTGGGAAATCTCTTCCGACTCCTCCCTCTTCTAACTCCGCCGCCACGTGGCTCCGGTATCTCGCAGACCTGAAGAATGTAGTTCTCCCTGAAGTAGCTCCTCAGCCTGGGGCTGGCAGTGCGTAGCGAGGCCACGGCCAGAGGCCCAACTGAAACTCTGCGCCCCGGGCCGGCTCTCCACGCTCTGCGCAGCAGGAGCCGCGCCCCGGCTAAAGGCTAGCGCGTCCCGGCGTTGCCCGGGCAACCACGGGACACGGCGTGGAGGGGCAGGGCGCAGCGAAGCCCCGCCCCTGTCTCCCGGGGCGGCCTGGAGCCAGGCGAGCCTCGGGCTGCGGCGGGACGGGCCCGGGCTCAAGCGAGGGGAAGCCGGCCTCGGCGCGGCGGCTACCCCCGGTGTGCCCCGTCGGGGCGCGCACTCCGTGCAGCTCTTCACGGCGTCCGCTCCCCTCACCCCGGCCCCCGCCCCGCCTCGGGGCAGCCGCCGGGACGCGTCAGGCCGGAGGAGGCGGCCTTACGCCGGCGTCGTTTCCGGTAGGCGGAGCTCAGACCCCCGTTTCCTTTCTCCGCGGCCAGGTCGCGCTCGCACGGCGGTCGACCGCCCTGCTCCGGAGACCACCCCCCGCGCCGGTGCGTACAAGCCGCCCGCGCCAGGCCCCCAGGAGCTGCGCCGCGGCCCCCGGCAGCATGGGCGGCGCCCGCGACGCGGGCTGGGTGGCGGCGGGCCTGGTCCTCGGCGCCGGCGCCTGCTACTGCGTTTACAGGCTCACGCGGGGCCGGCGGCAAGGCGGCGGCGGGCATCGCCTGCGCCCCTCGCGGTCCGCAGGTGAGGCACGCGGTGCCCGGCAGGTGGGCGGGCTGGGGGACAGGGGCTATCCCAGGGTAGGGACTGAAGACGCCCCTGTTGCTCGGGGCCTTCCCCTGCTCGGAGTAAAAGGGAGCCGAGCCCGAGGAGGGAGGGAGGCTCGTGAGAAGGGCGAGGTCGGGAAGCCCAGGTGCAGAGGGCGCGTCGTCCACTTGGTTGGGTGGGTGTAGGGTTCTGAGCCGCTTCCCTGCCTTCTCTAATTTGTTCAAAATCCCGGGATGAAAAATTGCCCAAACTTTACTGCCTGAGTCCGGCGTCTCAGCGGAGGATTACGGTTCTCAAAAGTGTGTTGATTGCCTCTCACGTTAAAGCTTACTCCCGGCCTTTGTGTTACCAACGAGATTTCCCCGACTGCAGATGAGTGTTCCGGGGCCTGGAGCGGTAGATGAAACTGCGTGCAGATACCTTAGGAGAAGGGACGCCAGAGGGGCATTTCTGCCCGGGGTGGGCCCCGCCTCTTGAGAGGAGAGGTACCTTGAAGTCACCGTGGTCGGTATATATGAAAAGTTGTAGAGAGATCCTGGAGATACAGATATACGTGTATATATCGAATTGGAACAGTTGTTTGCATGGGGGACATCTTGCTGACGGACAAGTGCACGATTAGGTTTCTGTCCAAAAGTTGATTCGTGCAATCAGGATTCTAGCAATTTGCTGAATGTTCTGGAGGGGTATTTCATGTCATGGAAGCTGTTAGGGAAATAATTAAAAATAAAAGCTGCCAACCAAGAACCTCCTCTCTACCAATCCAGAAAAGAACTAAACAGCCTTATTATTGAATAAGCCTTAGACCAGATTGCTATGCCCATCACGGGCAATCTGCCAATGGGATTGCAAAGACAGAATTCTCAGCCCTTTATGCACCCAGGCAAATATAACCTGTTTCATATTATGTACATGTTCTCAAGGTAAATAATAACTTGATCTTAAGAGGACTTGCCAGCACCATTTGCTGTTCATAGTTCATCCTAAATTCACTGGTAATTGGGGTGGTAGTTTGTGTTCGCCAATTGCCTTTATCCAGAGGAAAAATAAGACTTCTCAGTATCTTTATGATAAGCAGATGGTTACAGCATGGAGCCAGGTGCCAAGCCTAAATTCAGAGACAAGGAGATCCAGGCTCGATCTTCCTTGACGTTTACATTTCGAACAGATGACCCCAAAACCTTTAAGAAAGACATCCTTGGCTTATAAACTGGCAAGAGGCTTGCTTAGCATTTAAAAAGATATACATTTATATCAAAGAGACAGACAAAGGATTTACAGTTACAAATTTGCTCAAGGAAATGCTCTAAGAAAAGGGAGTGGGGGGAAAGTCTATTTCCCTTTTGACACAAGGGAAAACCCTTTTTTTTTTTGAAATTTGTATTTGCCCTTACTTACAAAGCCTAGTTTGTTGTCTTTGTGTCAGAGATATTTCTGTGTAAGTAATTGGTCAGGTGGCCTGGACCTTCCTCCTTATACTGACTCAACCTATTGAAGACTAACAAAGTCTTACTTTTAAATGTAATTTTACCAGTTCCCAAAATCACCATTACTTCAGGTCAGGCAGCTTACAAAATAAGTTGCTCACAGTCCTTTCTTCCTGAAAAGCTATACCTTTATCTCTGAAGAATTGAGAAATACCCGTTCTGTCAGCATCATTCTCAGATTTCAGAGGGTGATCCTTTTTTT
The DNA here is from genome assembly GCF_020826845.1 of Diceros bicornis minor. Taxonomy (NCBI): domain Eukaryota; kingdom Metazoa; phylum Chordata; class Mammalia; order Perissodactyla; family Rhinocerotidae; genus Diceros; species Diceros bicornis. Next base: position 14,764,644 of record NC_080742.1, on the reverse strand, counting down.
TTTTAATTGAGATATAACTAACCTATAACATTGTATTAGCTTTAGTGTACAACGTAATTGATGTGGGGCCGCTGAGTCGCAAGTCGAAAAAGAATTTTCAGACATGAGCTGGTCGTTCGTTCGTGCACCTTTATTTTGTGTTCAGCCTGGGGACAGGACCCATGGCCAGTAGAGAGCTGCTGCCTGGAAGTGCCTGTGTGGGGCCGTTATATACCAGTTTAGCTATTTTTTGTCTTCTATAGAAATGTCAAAAGAGAAAGTATTAGGTGGTCTGGTTAGCCTCAAAGATTAGGGTATGGAGGCGGGTGAATGAGATGTGTCCTTGCATTCCAAGGTAAAGTTTGCCTCAAGGAACAGGTAGGCAGGAGAGTCAAGTCGTTGATTACCTCCTGAGGTAAATTCCTTTGCTTCTAGCCAGAGGTGATTGTGTAATGCAAGACTGAGTGAAGTCTCGTGGAAAGAATTGGAAATTGTAAAATGAGTCATAAACAGGGTTTTGACTATATCATAATGATTTGATATATGTATGTATTGCAAAATGATCACAATAACTTGACATCCATCACTACACAGTTCACAGTTCACAGTACACGATTTTTTTTTCTTGTAATGAGAACTTTTAAGATTTACTCTCTTAGCACCTTTCAAGCATACAATACAGTATTGTTAACCATAGTCACCAAGCTGTACATTACATCCCCGGAACTTATTTATCTTATAACTGGAAGTTTGTATCTCTTGACTACCTTCACCCATTTTACACTGCCCCCCCCCACCACCACCAGCCTCTGGCAACCAGCACTCTGTTCTCTGTATCTATGAGTTGGGGTTTTTTTTTTCAGATTCCACATACACGTGAAATAATACGGTCTTTGTCTTCCTCATTTCTCTTGGCATAATACCCTCAGAGTCCATCTATGTTGTCCCAAATGGCAAGATTACTTTCTTTTTTATGGCTGAATAATATTCCATTGTATGTATGGACCACATTTTCTTTATCCATTCATCCATTGATGGACAGTTAGGTTGTTTCCATGTCTTGGCTATTGTAAATAATGCTTCAGTGAACATGGGGGTGCATATATCTTTTTGAGATAGTAATTTCGTTTTCTTGGGATAAATACCCAGAAGTGAAATTGCTGAATCATATGGTAGTTCTATTTTTAATTTTTTGAGGAACCTCCATACTGTTTTCCATAGTGGTTGCACCAATTTACATTCCCACCAACAGTGTACAAGGATTCCTTTTCCTCTGCATCCTCACCAACACTCATTATCTCTTCTCTTTTTGATGGTAGCCATTCTGTCAGGTGTGAGATGATAGCCCACTGTGGTTTTGATGTGCATTTCCCTGATGATTAGTGATTTTGGGCACCTTTCCATGTACCTATTGCTCATTTGTATGTCTTCTTTGGAAAAATGTCTATTAAGATCCTCTGCCCATTTTTTAATTGGATTATTTGGTTGTTTTTTTTTTCTGTTGAGTTGTATGAGTTCTTTATATATTTTGGGTAATTAGCTCTTTATCGGATATATGATTTGGAAACATTTTATCCCATTCTGTAGGTTGCCTTTTCATTTTGTTGATGGTTTCCTTTGCTATGCAGAAGCTTTTTAGTTTGATGTAGTCCTACTCATTTATTTTTGCTTTTGTTGTCAAATCCAAGAAATCATGCCAAGAGCTGTGTCAAGGAGCTTACTGGTTATGTTTTTTTCTAGGAGTTTTATGGTTTCAGGTCTTATGTTTAAGACTTTAATCCATTATGAGTTGACTCTTGTGTATGGTGTGAAATAGGGGTCCAGTTTCATTCTCTTCCATGTGTCTGTCCAGTTTTCCCAATGCCATTTATTGAAGAAACTGTCCTTTCCCCATTGTATATTCTTGGTTCCTTTGTTGTAAGTTAATTGACCATATGTATGTGGGTTTATTTCTGGGCTCTCTATTCTGTTCCATTGATCTGTGTATCTGTTTTTATGCCAATACCATACTGTTTTGATTACTATAGCTTGGTAATATATTTTGAAATCAGGAAGCGGGATGCCTCCAGCTTTGTTCTCAAGATTGCTTTAGCTATTTGGGGTCTTTTGTGGTTCCATACAAATTTTAGGACTGTTGCTTCTATTTCTGTGAAAAATGCCCTCGAAATTTTGATAGGAATTGCATTGAATCTGTAGATTGCTTTGGGTAATATGGACATTTTAACAATGTTGATTCTTCCAGTCCATAAGCACAGAGTATCTTTCCATTTACTTGTGTCATCTTCAGTTTCTTTCATCAATATCTTATAGTTTTCAGTGTACAGGTTTTTCACTTCCTTGGTTAAATTTATTTCTAGGTATTTTATTCTTTTTGATGCAACTGTAAATGGGATTTTTTCTTAATTTCTCTTTCTGATAGTTTGTTATTAGTGTATAGAAACACAACAGATTTTTGTATATTGATTTTGTATTCTACAACTTTACTTAATCTGTTTATTACTTCTAAGTTTTTTGGCAGAGTCTTTAGAATTTTCTATAGATAATATCATGTCATCTGCAAATAGAGTTTTACTTTTTCCTTTCCTATTTGGATGCCTTCTATTTCTTTTTCTTGCCTAATTGCCCTGACTAGGACTTATAGTACTATGTTGAATAAAAGTGGTGAGAGTGGGCATCCTTGTCTTGTTCCTGATCTTAGAGGAAAAGCTTTCAATTTCTTACCATTGACTATGATGTTAGCTGTGGGCTTGTCATATATGGCCTTTATTACATTGAGCTACATTCTCTCTGTACCCACTTTGTTGAGAGTTTTTGTCGTGAATGGATATTGAATGTTGTCGAATGCTTTTTCTGCATCTACTGAGATGATCATATGATTTTTATTCATTTTGTTACTGTGGTGTATCACATTGATTGATTTGCAGATGTTGAACCAATATTGCATCCCAGGGATAAATCCCACTTCATCATGGTATATGATCCTTTTAATGTATTGTTTGCTAATATTTTGTTGAGGATTTTTGCATCTATATTCATAAAGGATATTGGCCTGTAATTTTTTTTCCTGTAGTGTCCTTGTCTGATTTTGGTATCAGGGCCTTGTAAAATGAGTTTGGAAGTGTTCCCTCCTCTTCCGTTTTTTGGAAGCATTTGAGAAGGATTGGTGTTAATTCTTCTTAAATGTTCCGCCATCTGGTCCTGGACTTTTGTTTGTTGGGAGGTTTTTGATTACTAATTCAATCTGCTTCCTAGTAATTGGTCTGTTCTGATTTTCCATTTCTTCATAATTCAGTCTTGGTAGGTTGTATGTTTCTAGGAATGTACCCATTTCTCAGTTGTCTAATTTGCTGGCATATAATTGTTCCCAGTAGTCTCTTATGATATTTTGTATTTTTGTGGTATCAGTTGCAATGTCTCCTCTTTCATTTCTGATTTTATATTTGAGTTTTCTCTCTTTTTTTCTTGGTCAGTCTAGCTAAAGCTTTATCAATTTTGTGTATCTTTTCAAAAAACTAGCTCTTAGTTTCATCAATCTTTTCTATTGTCTTTTTAGTCTCTGTTTCATTAATTTCTGCTCTGATCTTTGTTATTTCCTTCCTTCCTTCTAACTGGGCTTAGTTTTTTTCTGGTTTCTTGAGGTGTAAAGTTGAGTTGTTTATTTGAAATGTTTCTTGTTTCTTGATGTAGGCATTTATCACTATGAACTTCCCTCTTAGAACTGCTTTTGCTGCATCCCATAAGTTTTTGATATGTTGTATTTCCATTTTCATTTGTCTTAAGGTATCTTTTGATTTCTCTTTTGATTTCTTCTTTGGCCATTGGTTGTTCAGTAGCATGTTGTTTAATCTCCATATATTTGTGAATTTTCTAGTTTTCTTCTTGTGATTGATTTCTAGTTTCATACCATTGTGATTGGAAAAGATGTTTGATATGGTTTCAGTCTTCTTAAATTTATTAAGACTTGTTTTGTGGCCTAACATATGGTCTATCCTGGAGAATGTTCCATGTGCACTTGAGAAGAATGTGTTTTCAACTGCTTTTAATGGAATATTCTGTATATGTCTGTTAAGTCCTTTTGGTCTAACGTTTCCAATGTTTACTTATTGATCTTCTATCTGGATGATCTAGCCATTGATGAAAGTGGGGTATTGAAGTCCCCTACTATTATTGTGTTGCTGTCTATTTCTCCCTTTAGGTCTGTTAATATTTGCTTTATATATTTAGGTGCTTCTCTGTTGGGTGCATAAGTATTTACAAATGTTATATGCTCTTCTTGGATTGACCCCTTTATCATTATATAATGACCTTCTTTGTCTCTTATTACAGTTTTTGTCTTAAAATCTATTTTGTCTGATATAAGTATAGCTACTCCAGCTTTTTTATGGTTTCCATTTGCATGTAGTATCTTTTTTCATCACTTCACTTTCAGTCTGTATCCTTAAAGCTGAAGTGATTCTCTTGTAGGCAGCAAATAGTTGGTGTGATATTGTGGTTTGTAATAAGAAATGTATATTTGGTCTTCATCCCAATTTCTGGCACAGAGCTTCTAAAACCTTCAGAATTCCCTAAGTGATGTGAGTGATAAAGGTGTCTTTTGTTAATGTTAATGAGGTGACTTTTGGAAAGCACCTGAGGATGGGGCTGGTTGCCAGTGGAGTCAACTGTATGATTAGAGGGTTGGAACTTTCAATCTCACCTCCCTCACCTCCTGGGCTGGAGGTTGATTCAGTTGCCAGCAGTCAATGATTTGATCTATTGTGCCTATGTAATGAAGCTTCCATAAAAACCCAAAAGGATGGTGTTCAGAGAGCTTTCAGGTTGGTGAACATATGGAGATTTGGGGAGAGTGGCACACTTGGAGAGGGCATGGAAGCTTCTCACTCTTTCCCCATACTTTGCCCTAGGCATCTGTTCCATTTGCTTGTTCCAAGTTATATCCTTTTATAATAAACCAGTGACCTAGTAAGTAAAATATTTCTCTGAGTTCTGTGAGCTGCTCTAGCAAATTAATCAAACCCACGGAGGGGTTGGTGAAACCTCCAGTCTATACCTAGTAGGTCAGAAGCACAGGTGACAACCAAGACTTGTGAATGGCATCTGAAATGGTGTGTGTGTGGGGCGGAGGGCAATCTTGTAGGACTGAACCCTTAACCTGTGGGATCTGATACTATCTCCAGGTAGATAGTGTCAGAATTGAGTTGAATTGTAGAACAGCCAGCTGGTGTCCAAGAATTGCTTGGCTCTCTGGAAAAACTAGCCATATGTTATAATTGATGATCAGAATCAGAATATGCGTTGAGTCTTGTTTTTCATCCATTCAGTCCCTCTGTGCCTTTTGAGTGGAAAATTTTGTCCATTTACATTTAAAGTAGTTATTGATAGGTGGACTATAGCCATTTTGTTCATTTTTTCTGGCTCTTTTGTAATTTCTTTGTTCTTTTCTTCTTCTCTTGCTCCTTCCTTTCTGATTTGATGATTTTCTATAGTGGTACACCTGAGATTCCTTTCTCTTTGTCATTTGTGTATCTACTGTAGGTTTTTGCTTTGTGGTTACCATGAGGCTTACATAAAGCATCTTAGAACAGTCTATTTTAAGTTGATAACAACTTAAGTTTGAACGCTCTGTATTTTTACTCTCCCCTACACACATTTTATGTTTTTGATGTCACAGTTTACATCTTTTTATTTTTTATATCCCTTAACAAATTATTGTAGTTATAGTTATTTTTACTACTTTTGTTTTTTAACCTTCATACTAGATTTATAAGTGATTAACCCACCACTGTTACAACATCAGATTATTCTGAATTTATATATTTATCTTTTCCAGTGAGATTTATATGTTTTCATATGTTTTCCTATTGTTAGTGCCCTTTCGTTTCAGCTTCAAGAAGTCCCTTTAACATTTCTTATAAGGCCAGTCTAGTGGTGTTTAACTCCTTCAGCTTTTGCTTGTCTGGAAAACTCTCTTTCTCTCCTTTATTTATGAAGGACAGTTTTTCCAGGTAGAGGATTCTTGGTTGGTAGTTTTTTTTCTTTCGGTACTTTGAATATATCTCCCTTCTGGCCTCCAAAGTTTCTGCTGATAGTCTTAGGTGGGTTCCTGTGTACGTAACAAGTTGTTTTTCTCTTGCTGCTTTTAAGATTCTCTTCTTGGCTCTCTCTAACTTTGACATTTTAATTATAATGTGTCTTGGGCTGTGTCTCTTTGGGTTCCTCTTATTTGGAACTCTCTGGGCTCCCTGGATCTGGATGTCTGTTTCCTTCCCCAAGTTAGGGAAGTTTTCAACCATTATTTCTTCTAATAAATTTTCCGCCCCTTTCTCTTTTTCTTCTCTTTCTGGGACCCCTATAATGTGAATGTTGGCCCACTTGATGTTGTCCCATAAGTCCCTTAAGCTGTCTTCCCTTTTTTTACTTTGGCTGCTCTGATTGGGTGAGTTCCACTGCCGTGTCTTAGAGTTCACTGATTCTTTCTTCTGCTTTATCTAGTCTGCTTTTGAACCCTTCTAGTGTATTTTGCAGTTCAGTTACTGTATTCTTCAGCTCTGTGACTTCCCTTTGGTGTTTCCTTACGTTTTCTGTCTCTTTGTTGAAATTCTCACTGTGTTCATCCATTCTTTTCCCAAGTTCAGTGAGCATCTTTATGACCATTAGTTTGAACTCTTTATCAGGTAAATTACTTAACTATTTCAGTAATATTTTTTTTTCTGAGGTTTTATCTTGTTCTTTCCTTTGGACATATTCCTCTGTTTCTTCGTTTTGCTTGACTCTGTGTTGGTTTCTGTGCTTTAGATGAAACAGCCACCTCTCCCATTCTTGAAGGAGTAGTCTTGTGCAGGAGATGAACCTTATTGTTCAGCCATGCCCCAGTTCTTGGTTGTCTCTCAAAACTTTGTTATTGTCCAGGCAGCCTGTTTTATTTTTAAAAGTAGTTGATCTTTAGGTGATCTTTAATAGTAGTTCCCAGTAGTTGAGGGTGTACCAAAACCTGTCGGTGTCCCAAAGAGGAGGATCTCAGTCAGCACCTAGATTGAGGCTGATTGGAAGCCGGACCCTCTGGCAGCAGCTTTTAAAGTATGCAAATAGACCTCTTTCAGGAGAAGACTGGGAGGTGTGTGTTTCTGTCTGCTACCTCTGTACTGAGCCGGATAGGGGGAAGGGTGGGGATAGCCAGTTAAGAACTGTTTCTTTGTTTGCTATTGTCCCATTGAACACGTGAACACAAGCCCTGCTGGGCACCAGAGCCAGGTGATCAAGGGGAGTCCTTTGGGCGGCAGCTGCAAAAACTAGAGTGCTAGACATGTGCACAAGCTCCTTTCTGGGAGATATCAGTGACCTGGAGTAAGGCAGGGGGAGAGTGCAAAGATGGTGCCTGTCTGGCCTCCCCTCTCTGGAGAGTATTGCTGTTGGCCCCTTCATGTATGTTAAAATAGAAGCCTGCCCCTCAGGCTGCAGCTATTAAGATAAACAAATAAGCCTTTTCCATGGAAAGACTGGTTTCAGTCTGCTGCCTCTCCTGGGCCATGGGGGATTAGCCATTGTGAGTCTGTGCAAGCCCTTTGAGAACTCTCTCTTAATTCGCTATAGCCTTGTGGGTCTTGTGGACACAAGCCTCGTTGGCTTTCAAAGCTAGATGTTTTGGGTACCCATCTCTCAGGTGGAAGTCTTAAAAGTTGCAGCACAGGATGTGGAGTCCAAACCCCTCACTCTCAGGGAGAAGCTGGGAGTTGTGAGTTCCCTCCCGGTTGTGTGTTGCTGCACCAAGGGTGGGGTTTGTGGCAAGATTGTGTCTCAGCCTCTCCTACCCATTTCAATGTGTGTTATTTCTCATTCGCCCAGTGTATAGGAGTCACTCAATTAGTTTCCAGATTTCTTTCAGAGAGAATTATTCCAAATATAGTTGTAGATATAGTGTGTCCATGCAAGGAGGTGAATTCAGGATCTTCCTACATCACCGTCTTGAACCAGAATTAGGTGATCTTTTCTTTGTCTTAAACTTCAAGAAATTTGTAATTCCTGTACTGTTCAAGACCATTGAAAAAGATAGAAATAGTCTCAATTCATTCAACAATCTGATACCAAGACCTGACAAGGATAGCATGAAAAGACTACAAATGTGTCTCAATTATGAATAAAGATAAAAATCTTAAATGAAATATTAGCAAATCATATCTGTCAGGGGATTAAAGTAATAATATAACAAAGCCAAATGGACATGTAAGGAGAATTCATATTGGGAAATATATTAATGTAATTTATTGCATTAGTCGATGAAAAGCAAAAACACATAATGACCTCATAACAAAAAGACATTTGAATAGTATCATTTCTGATAAAATCTTGGAGCAAGTTAGGATAAATAGAAGGATATATTCTTAAGTTGATGAAGAGCATCCATCAAAAACCAAAGGCAAACATTGTATTTAGTGGTGAAACACTGTTAGCATCCTTACTAAATTCAAGAACAGGAGAAGAGTGCCTGCTATCAAAACTATTATTCAGCATTGTCATAGAGTCATGGCTAGCTTGATAAGACAAGGAAAAAAAAAACATAAATGTTAAAAAGGAGGCAAAATTATAATTAGTAGATGACATAATGATTTACTTGGAAAAGTCCAAAAGAATCAACTGAATAACTTTTAGAAGCAGTAAGAGATCAATAAAGTAAATTGAATGCAAGATAAATATACCCGGATCAATAGCTTTTTATATACAACGAATAACCAATTCAAAAATTTAATTGAAAAGATTTCATTCGTGATAGCTATAAAAAGTTTTAAAAGCTAGGAATACATCTAGCAAGAAGCCTATATAAAGATCATTTTAATGAAGGACATAAGACTGCATAAACAGAAAAGCTTGTTATGTTCCTGGTTGGAATGACTCTGTACTATGACAATTATCTTGAAATTTATCTCACCATAATGTATTATTTGGTAGTCACTTTTCATTTCCTTTGAGAATTGTAATTTCTCTTCCGTTTACTTGAGGAGATGGTGAGCCACTAAGCCTATAGTTCTGTCACGGTCGTATGGGCACAGAGCTCAGTGGAGAGCTAGGACGCACACATTTGACTGCCTCCCCTGGGTAATAGCAGTTCAGAAACCCACCAGTGGACACACTGGGGGGATTAGGTGATCCCCATGCTCTAACGTCTTGCAAGTTTTAAGCTTTTTATTTCTTTACTGAAAAAGTAGTACACGGGGTTTTTATTAAGAATTCAAGCAGAGAAGTTAGGATTTATTTACAAAATTTAAACAAAGCTCGTCATTTTAACAGATTGGGGTGGGGGGTGGACTGTGAGTGGAAAGATCTGGATTCTAGAGCCAGTTTTGTTATTAACCAGCCGTGTGTCCTATTAATAAAAATAATAACTAAAATATACCCGGCTTTCGCAGTGTTCTAGGCACAAAACTGCTTTAGGGCAGGGGCCATTGACTTTCATTTAATAGATGAAGAAACTGAGGCTTGGAGAGGTTAAGTCTCTCAGCTGGCAAGTGGCTTAGTTGGCATCTGAACTAGACGGTCTGGCTCCTTAGCCTGGGCTTACTCTTAACTACCACGTGCACCTCCTCCCTTCAAGTGAAAATCCTGATTTGACACTTTTCCCATAAAATTTTATTTGGCTGTTTATAAATAATTTATATATCTATAAAACTTTTTTTTAAATGTCTTTGTAGGAAAATATATAAGGAACTAATAGTATCTTGAAATATCTTGGAAGTATGGACGAGTTAAATTTATCGTATTTCTGCCGTGTGTATGTTTATAAAATCACACAGCTGCAGAGCTGTGTAGGAACCTTTGGAACCAGTTATTGTCTATGACCAACCCTTTTATTTTACAGATGAGAAAACTGAGACCCAAAAAGAGGTTAAGTGGCTTGCCTGCAGCTTTGTATTTTCGTCTCTCTGGTCTCTGCTACTAGCTCCTCTGTGACTTTAGGCACATCCTTAAATGATCCTGGCTTCAGTTTCCTTGTGTATAAAATCAGAGGTTTGGGTCAACCCCAAATTCCTCCCATTCTAAAAATCTGTGTTTTTATCATTCTGTCACTTATCTTTTCAACTGTTCTCTGGGGGAAACCGTGTTTTAAGAGGTGTGGATGAAGCCATTAGTGTGTTCAGGCATAAAAGGTCCTAATCATACAATTTGGGAGGAAGAATCTGCTGGCTTTTTAGCTTTTCATCACAGTTGATTTCTTATTTTCCTTCTTCAGGACATCATATCACTTATTGGTTCCCATAATCTGTACTTGTCCTTTTCCCTCATATTTTTCATGTTTCTTTTTTAGGCAGTATACTTAAGTATTTCAATTACAGCAGCAATACATGTTTACTGTAAAAAAAAAAAAAAATCAGAAAGTAACTTATTAGCACAGGGTAGAAAATGAAAGTTGCTTGTAATCCCAGCACCCAAAGATAACTGCCTGTAATAATTTCGTAAATATTTTTAAAAAAGGAAAAGTAGGGATGTGACATCATGTAGTAACTATTGTTGTGTAGCCTTCTCTCCCCCTCCCAGCAGCATATTGTGGACACATGCACTGTCTGACCTATAATCATAGTTTCATTTTTAAGGAATCATGTTCTATGTTTATAACACAATAATAGTGTTATAAAAATGGTTTCATTTTTGATGAGTTCTGTAAAGAGGATTTTTTTTTAAGGTTAGAGCTATAAATTCTAAAAGCCACTAAGCAGATCCAGCATTTAACTACTCTAGTTTTTACTCAACATGACAGCTTTTCTTTTGTCATCACCCCCTGCAGGACTGCTAGAACAAGCATCCGAGTCACCATGCCATGTTCATATAAACCAAACAAAGATGCCACACCAGCAGCATGATTGGGTTACTCCCATAGCTCTTTCTCCTGCCTGAGGGGCTCTTAAAATTATGATCAGAAAAGGTCTGCTTAATGCACATCCTATTCCTTAATTAATATATGCCTGTAGGCAAGTGTTCTTTTGGATGAATGTGCCCGATTTTTAAAAGAAACAGAAAATGCAGTCAGCATTAGGGGTTTATATTATTTGCTTGCAGTACCTTATAAAAGAGAAATGCCAAGTGATCACTGGCTAATTTCTTAATGTCGATAAGCCTCTGTTTCCCATCTGTAAATTGAGAGTTACAATAGTATCTTCTTCCTAGGGGTACTTGAGGATTAAATGAGATACAGCACATAAAGTGCTCAACACAATGCCTGGCATCAGAGTATGCGTCCGATATTATGTTTACATTTTTTTAAATCTCATGTTGATTTTAGGTGAACTTTAAATAATTTTCTTCTTATGCAGAAGACTTAACCAATGGCTCACATGATGATGTCCTAAATGCTGAGCAACTTCGGAAGCTCCTCTACCTGCTTGAGTCAACTGAGGATCCTGTAATTATTGAAAGAGCTTTGGTCACTCTGGGTAACAGTGCAGCCTTTTCAGCTAACCAGGTGAGGACAGGCTTACCTCATTATATTGTGCTTTGATTTATTGTTCTTCACATTGTGTTTTTTACAAATTGAAGGTTTGTGGTAACCTGGCATCGAGCAAGTCTATCGGTGCCATTTTTCCAACAACATTTGCTCACTTTGTGTCTCTGTGTCACATTTTGGTAATTCTTGCAGTATTCCGAATTTTTTCATTATTATTATATTTGTTATGGTGATCTGTGATCAGTGATCTTAGATATTTTGATTGTAATTGTTTTGGGGCTCCATGAACTGCACCCATATAAGATGACAAACTTAATAAGTGTTGTGTGTGTTCTGACTGCTCCACTGACAGGCCATTCCCCCATCTCTCTCCCTCTCCTCAGGCCTCCCTATTCCTTGAGACACAACAATATTGAAATTAGGCCAGTAAATAACCCTACAATGGCTTCTAAGTGTTCAAGTGAAAGGAAGAGTCGCACATCTCTAACTTTAAATCAAAAGCTAGAAATGATTAAGCTTAGTGAGGAAGGCATGTCAAAAGCCAAGATAGGCCGAAAGCCTATCTTATACCAGTTAGCCAAGTTGTGAATGCAAAGGAAAAGTTATTGAAGGATGTTAAAAGTGCTACTCCTGTGAACGCACAAATGAACATAAAGCAAAACAGCCTTATTGCTGATAGGGAGAAAGTTTTAGCGATCTGGACAGAAGATCCAATCAGCCACAACATTCCCTGAAGCCAAAGCCTAATGCAGAGCAAGGCCCTAACTCTCTTCAATTCTCTGAAGGCTGAGAGGGATGAGGAAGCTGCAGAGGAAAAGTTTGAAGCCAGCAGAGGTTGTTGGTTCATGAGGTTTAAGGAAAGAAACCATCTCTATAACATAAAAGTGCAAGGCGAAGTAGCAAATGCTGTTGTAGAAGCTGCAGCAAGTTACCCAGAAGATCAAGCTAAAATAATTCATGCAGGTGGCTACGCTAAACAACAGATTTTCAATGTAGATGAAACAGCCTTATGATGGAAGAAGGTGCCATCTAGGACTTGCATAGCTAAAGAAGAGAAGTCAACACCTGGCTGGAAAGCTTCAAAGAACAGGCTGACTCTCTTGTTAGGGGCTAATACAGTTGGTGACTTTAAGTGGAAGCCAATGCTCATTTATCACTCTGAAAATCCTAGGGCCGTTAAGAATTATGCTAAATCTACTCTGCCTGTGCTCTATAAATGGAGCAACAAAGCCTGAGTGACAGCACCTCTGTTTACAACATGGTTTACTGAATATTTTAAGTTGAGAACTACTGCTCAGAAAAAAAGATTCCTTTCAAAATGTTACTGCTTACTGACAATGCACCTGGTCACCCAAGAGCTCTGATGGAGATGTATAATGAGATTAACATTTTTATGCCTGCTAACACAACATCCATTCTGCAGCCCATGGATGAAAGAGTAATTTCAACTTTCGAGTCTTATTATTTAAAAAATACATTTCCGGGGCCACCCCGGTAGCACAAGCGGTTGGGTGCGTGCTCCGCTGCAGCGGCCCAGGGTTCGCCGGTTCAGATCCCAGGCACACACCAACGCACCGCTTGGCAAGCCATGCCGTGGTGGTGTCCCATATAAAGTGGAGGAAGATGGGCATGGATGTTAGCCCACAGCCAGTCTTCCTCAGCAAAAAAAGAGGAGGATTGGCAGATGTTAGCACAGGGCTGATCTTCCTCACCAAAAACAAACAAACAAAAAAAAATACATTTCATAAGGCTATAGCTGCCATAGATAGTGATTCCTCTGATGGATCTGGGCAAAGTAAATTAAAAACCTCTGGAAAGGGGGGGCCGGCCCGGTGGCGCAAGTGGTTGGGTGCGTGCGCTCTGCTGCAGTGGCCTAGGGTTTGCCAGTTCAGATCCCGGGCACGCACCGACGCACTGCTTATCAAGCCATACTGTGGCAGCGTCGCATATAGGATAGAGGAAGATGGGCACGGATGTTAGCTCAGGGCCAGTCTTCCTCAGAAAAAAGAGGAGGATTGGCATCAGATGTTAGCTCAGCGCTGATCTTCCTCACAAAAACAAAAAATAAATAAATAAATAAAATGGAAAAAAAAAAACCTCTGGAAAGGATTCATCATTCTAGATGCCGTTAAGAACATTCGTGATTCATGGGAAGAGGTCAAAATATCAACATTAACAGGAGTTTGGAAGAAGTTGATTCCAACCCTCATGGATGATTTTGAGGGGTTCAAGACTTCAGTGGAGGAAGTCACTGTGAATGTGGAAATAGCAAGAGAACTAGAATTAGAAGTGGAGCCTGAAGATATGACTGAATTGCTACAATCTCATGATAAAACTTTAACGGATGAGGCGTTGCTTCTTATGGATGAGCAAAGAAAGTGGTTTCTTGAGATGCAGTCTCCTCCTGGTGAAAATGCTGTGAAGATTGTGGAAATGACAACAGGGGATTTAGAATGACATAAACTTTGTTGATAAAGCAGCAGCAGGGTTTGAGAGGATTCACTCCAGTTTTTTTTTGTTGTTTTTTTTTTTTTTTTTGTGAGGAGATCAGCCCTGAGCTAACATCCGCCAATCCTCCTCTTTTTTTTTTGCTGAGGAAGACGGCCCTGGGCTAACATCGGTGCCCATCTTCCTCCACTTTATATGGGACGCCGCCACAGCATGACTTACCAAGCAGTGCGTCGGTGCGCGCCCAGGATCCGAACCAGCGAACCCCGGGCCGCCGCAGCGGAGCGCGCGCACTCAACTGCTTGCGCCACCAGGCTGGCCCCTCACTCCAGTTTTGAAAGAAGTTCTGCCATGAGTAAAATACTGTCAAATAGCATCACATGCTACAGAGAAATCATTCATGAAACGAAGAGTCAATCCATGCAGCAAACTTCATTGTTGTCTTATTTTAAGAAATTGCCACAGCCACCCCAGCCTTCAGCAGCCACCACCCTGATCGGTCAACAGCCATCAGCATTGAAGCAGGACTCTTCCGTCAGCAAAAAGATTATGACTCGCTGAAGGCTCAGATGATGGTTAGCATTTTTAAATTAAGGGATGTACATTGTTTTTTTAGACATAATGCCATTGAACACTTAATAAACTACATTGCAGTGTAAACATAACTTTTATGTGCACTGCGAAACAGAAAATTTGTGTGACTCGCTTTATTGCAATATTCGCTTTACTGTGGTGGTCTGGAACTGAACCCACAATATCTCCGAGGTATGCCTATACCCTAGTCTCAGCAAACAGGCTCCTCCCATTGTTTTTTTTTTTTCTTTGTGAGGAAGATCCACCCTGAGCTAACATCTGTTGCCAATCCTCCTCTTTTTGCTGAGGAAGATTGTGCCTGGGCTAACATCCATGCCCATCTTCCTCTACTTTATATGTGGGACACCTGCCACAGCATGGCTGGTAAGCGGTGCGTCAGTCCGCACCTGGGATCTGAACCTGCGAACCCCAGGCCGCCAAAGCAGAGTGCACGAACTTAACCGCTATGCCACAGGGCCAGCCCCTGGCTCTTCCCATTCTTACACACTAGCAGTAATTGTGACCCTGATAGGTTACTTAACCTCCCAGAGCCTCAATGTCCTCCTCTTTACAATGTGACTACTTATACTTAGAGCATAATGTTTGTTTACTTCTGAAAAGCACAGCCTAATAGTAATGTGATTATTAATAAGATTCTAAATCCCTATGAAGTTGGTCACAGGCATCACATTTGTAATAAGAGTATCTAATCAACACTTACATTACATGGCTTTTTTTTTTTTTTTTTTTTGGTGAGGAAGGTCAGCCCTGAGCTAACATCTGTTGCCAATCCTCTTTTTTGCTGAGGAAGATTGGCCCTGGGTTAACATTCCTGCCCATCTTCCTCTACTTTATATGTGGGACACCTGCCACAGCATGGCTGGTAAGCAGTGCGTAGATCTGCGCCTGGGATCCGAATCTGCGAACCCAGGCCGCCGAAGCATGCGATCTTAACCACTACACCACCAGGCTAGGTGGCCTTTTTAATTATTTAAAATTCAGCAGTGCTGCAGTAACAATGAAAGCATCTAATATTTAAGTATATGCTTTACATTGTATATAGGTTTTACGAGGTTGGTTCTGTTGTAGGTGGTCCCTGGACCACACTCTGACAACCACTAACCAATGTAAATGGCTTCTACAAGTAGAGACAGCACCAAGACTAAAGAGCTTTGTTTGAATGCTTCCTTCTCCCCTCTCCTCACATGGAGAAAGAGTAAAAAAATTTATTTTTTTCAGCTAATGCCCTTTGTTAACTTTGTCATGAATGTAAAATTATTTTGAATTTGTACTTTATTTCAGTCCACTTTTCTCTAGCATGGCAAGCTTTACTCTAAAGCTCTAGAGATTTTTAGGGAGAAATAAAGAATGTTTATATATTGTTCACATTCTTTCAGTTGCAAGTGATAGAACCCAACTTAAATTCTTTTAAACCAAAAAGGGAAAATATTGAGCTCAGTTAACTTGGACATCTAAGAACAGCATGGGTTTCAGATACAAGTGAATACAGTTCAAGGTTACCAACAGTGTTATCAGAGCTCTCTGTCTTTTGGCTTTGCTTATCCCTACTGCTTTTTGTGTATTGGTCTTTGTCTGTCAGGTTACAAAGAGATTTTCTTCACAGGGATGGAAAGAAAGCCACTGGCCTCTCAAGCCTCCATCCTGGCAGCTCAGGATCCAGAAGGTAGAGTTGTTCTGCTAGGATCAAGTGCCAACCCTTTGGATCAATTGCTGGGTCAAGGCACCTTGGACTATGATTGCAATGCCTGGTTCACATTAGCATCCTACAGCCCAACAGCAAGGATAGTGAACACAGTTGACCAGCAGGCCCACCAGGGACTTTATGGGATAGAGGAGGTGCCATGTCTGCCCCCGTGGAAAGAGGGGTGCCAGGCAAAGAAAAACAACAGATGATGACTGATTTATTAGCATGCCTCTGTTGGAGTATTTCTGATGCCATAGTTTTATATCCCTCTGAAAAACTGTAGTCAGAGCAGGTCACTAGTCACTGGTGAACAAGTACTTTCTTGGGTAATGGGATGTAGTGCTCCTTATCATCAGTTATAGTGCCTTGATCTGCTTTAACAGTACAGTGAAAAAAAAAAGCCATTTTCTAGTAACCACAAGTCCTTGGGAAGAACCTGAAATTACAGGGGGAAAGTTTCTTTTTTTCCTAATGCTATGCCCACCCTTAACAGCAGAGTAGAGTTGGGCCGTTGGTAAAAAGTGGATGATGGCAAGATACTGTTTTTCTCTTTCTCTGATAGAATGTCATGTCTTGGCCTGACAGTAGTCATTTTCAGCTTATTTTTCTTCTAAGAATTGAAGCAGTTGGGGGCCAGCCCTGTGGCACAGCGGTTAAGTGCATGTGCTCCGCTTCAGCGGCCCAGGGTTCGCACGCAGGTTCAGATCCCAGGTGCACATTGATGCACCATTGGTTAAGCCATGCTGTGGCGGCATCCCGTATAAAGTAGAGGAACATGGGCACGGATGTTAGCCCAGGGCCAATCTTCCTCAGCAAAAATGAGGAGAATTGGCATCGGATGTTAGCTCAGGGCTAGTCCTCCTCACAAAAAAAAAAAAGAAAGAAAGAAAAAAAGAAACTGAAGCAATTGATGTATCTTTCAATGTTGGGGCCAAAGGCTCATAGTAACATATTGTTGCAATCGATTGAGAAATCCCCTGGTTATTTTTCCTTTGGAAATTTGGGCACCATTTTTCAAATTGTGTGGAACTCCAATTCTGCAAGATGTTACTAGGTGTTCTTCTGACCCCCTCTACTGAAAAGTGACCCTCTTTTTGTGTACAGTTCATAGAAATGCCATATTCAGGCCTCCCCTCTCGGGGATGCCCCATGCACATGAACATCGATGCGTCACGATAGAGAAACATGTTCGCTCTTGTCATACCTGGGGTCTCTCACACTTACTTGACCGTGAAACCTCCCTTTTTTAATGGAACATCTGTTGACATCTTGCAGGATTAGTGTTCTAAAGAATACATTTTAGCAAAACACTACTATTCTGCATCATAATACTTTTCCAAATTTGCCTGTAATAGAGAAGACATATAACTTATTTCAAAGTAAAATAATTTTGTCAATTGCTTTGAGATCATTACAGTAGCTCTGCAAATCTTTATTGTGTATCTCCATGCTATAGTTTATATAATTGCATATTTTAATAATTTTATTTTCAATTGATTTTCTTTACCTAAAATATTATGAGTGGTAAAATTTTGTTAAAAATAGGAATTATATGGGCCGGCCCGGTGGCGTAGCAGTTTAAGTTTGCACACTCTGCTTTGGCCGCCTGGGGATCACAGGTTCAGATCCCGGGCTCTGACTGATGCACCACTTGTGAAGCCATGCTGTGGCGGCATCCCATATAAAGTAGAGGAAGATGGGCACGGATGTTAGCCCAGGGCCAATCTTGCTCAGCAAACAGAGGAGGATTGGCATCGCATGTTAGCTCAGGGCTAATCTGCCTCACAAAAAAAAAAACAATTATAGATTGTATGTGGGAAAGATACTTCCGAAGAATCATTTATTTTTATTTGTGGATGCAAGGAATTCAGTGGAAGGGGATATATACTGAAGTCATGTCCTGTTTTTTTCTCTTAGGTCATTATTCGTGAATTGGGTGGTATTCCAATTGTTGGAAGCAAAATCAACAATCCCAACCACAGTATTAAAGAGAAAGCTTTAAATGCTCTGAATAACCTGAGTGTGAATGTTGAAAATCAAATCAAGATAAAGGTAAATTATCTGAAATCACAAATGTGTAAGGTTATCTATAAATGAAGGAGAAAATAACAAAAAGGTAAGTAGTGAAATTAACTTTATGGCCAAGAATTACCTTGGTTTTTTTCCCAGCTTGAGATGTAATTGACATATAACATTGTGTGAATTTAAGGTATACAACATGATGATTGGATATATGTATGTGTTGTGAAATGATTACCACCATAGCATTAGCTAACACCTCCATCACCTCACATGATTCCTGTTTTGTTCCTGTGGTGAGAACATTTAAGGTCTACTCTCTTAGCAGCTTTCAAGTATACAATACAGTACTATTAACTGTAGTCACCGTCCTGTACATTAATCCCCAGAATTTATTGATCTTTTAACTGGAAGTTTGTACCCTTTGACCAACATCTCCCCATTTCCCCCACACGCCAGCCCCTGGCAACAACCATTGAAGTCTCTCTTTCTATGAGTTCAGCTTTTTTAGATTCTATATATAAGTGAGATCATTCAGTATTTGTCTTTCTCTGTCTGACTTATTTCACTTAGCATAATGCCCCCAAGTTCCATCCATCTCGTTGCAAATGGCAGGATTTCCTTCCTTCTCATGGCTGAATAATACTCTGTTGTGTATATACCACATCTTCTTTATCCATTCAGCCGTCAACAGACACTTAGGTTGTTTCTGTGTCTTGGCTATTGTGAATAATGCTGCAATGAACATGGGAGTGCAGATATCTCTCCGAGATGGTGATTTCATTTCCGTCAGATAGGTACCCAGAAGTGAGGTTGCTGGGGTAGGGTAGTTCTATTTTTAATTTTTTGAGGACCCTCCATGGTGTTTTCCATAGTGGCTGTAACGATTTACATTCTCACCAACAGTGCACAAGGGTTCCCTTTTCTCCACATCCTCGGAAACACTTATCTCTTGTTATCTCTTGTCTTTTTTATAATAGCCATTCTAACAGGTGTGAGATGATAGATGATACCTTATTGTGGTTTTTTTTTTGTTTTTTGAGGAAGACCAGCCCTGAGCTAACATCCAATGCCAATCCTCCTCTTTTTTGCTGAGGAAGACTGGCCCTGGGCTGACATCTGTGCCCATCTTCCTCCACTTTATATGGGATGCTGCTGCAGCATGGCTTAACAAGCGGTGCATCGGTGCGCACCCGGGATCCGAACCAGCGAACACCGGGCCGCCACAGCAGAGCGCACGCACTTAACTGCTTGTGCCACCGGGCCAGGCCCCTCATTGTGGTTTTGATTTGCATTCCCCTGATGATTAGCGATGTTGAGCATCTTTTCGTGTACTTGTTGACCATTTGTATGTCTTTGGAAAAATATCTGTTCACGTCCTCTGACCGTTTTTTAGTAGAGAATAAAGCAGAGGAGGGAGGGACTTGAACCAGCCAATAAGAGGTGCATGAACTTTTGAATTTGGGGTTCAGTTTAATTCAAGTGTGGAAAAGGAACCAAGCTGGAATCAGATAACATCAGTAGAAAGATACAATAAATTAGGAAATTACGTTAATTCAACACTTACTGAGCTCCTGCTTTGTGGTACAGAGTTTAGAAATGAACATGATTAATTCTTGGTTTAAGAAAGCTAGGAGGGATAGCAAGCTCTGCTGGTTTAATGGTAAGATTCGGTGCTCTCACTACCATGGCCCAGGTTCATTTCCCAGTCAGAACCACACCACCCGTCTGTTGGTTGTCATACTGTGGCAGCTGCATGTAGCTGTGATGCTGAAAGCTATGCCACCAGTATGTCAGATACCAGCAGGGTCACGTATGGTGGACAGGTTTCAGTGGAGCTTCCATGACTAAGACAGACTAGGAAGAAGGACCTGGCCATCCACTTCTGAAAAAATTATCCATGAAAACCCTATGAATAGCAGCAGTGTTGTCTGATAGAGCACCAGAAGATGAGAGGATGAGGCAAAAAGACCAGGCAGAGTTCTGCTCTGCTGTACAGAGGGTCACTAGGGGTCAGAATCAACTCCGTGGCATTAACAACAAAAGAAGGAGGGAGGATAAGGCAAGTCCATAAATAGTTGTAATTCAAGGCAGAACGTGTTACAGAATTACTTTAAGGAAAAATATAAGTAAAACATTGTTGAGTACATAGAGGAGATCTCATCAAAAAAGTTCCTGTAAAAAGTAGAGTCCAACCTGTCTCTCTACAGGTAGAGTTGGGCAAGGAGGGAATTCCAAGAGAAGGGAACAAGGCGATGTGGGCACAGCTTCAGGATTAGCTGAGCTGGCCCATTTGGTAGTCTTGTTACTAGAATTGAGATGGTGAAAAGTTTCAGAGATAATGAGGATATAAATGCTCAACACATTTTAGGAAAAGCTTTGAAAGACATCAGCATCTTATGAAAAAAATATGATTTATAAAGAGCTAAGGAAATGCCTTTTTTTTAAAGTATGGATATGTAATGAAATTATGACCAAAGAGAGCCAGTTGAATTGTAAATATCATTTAGATCTTGAAACCAGATTAAAAATTTAATCTCTTTTTGCTTTACTGCCATTATTTTAGTTTCTATGGTGACATGAATACATTGGATATTTTTTAAAAGTTAATACTGACTTATGGGACAGTTGGTAATGTCTAAGTATTTTATATTAGGAAGATTTTCTTACCAGGTAGAACTTTTGGTGGAGATCAGGTTTAGTTAGATGACTACCAATTATCTGCGAGATATAGTTTTTCCAAGGTGAAAAGACCATGGCCAGACATAGAAAATAGAGTTTCAGGAAACTTTCCATCATTCTAGGTTTAGTTTATCACGTGTGAAATAGGAGTACTGCTGCATTACGTTACTTTTGGCCAGGGGTGGTGAACAATATTATGAAGGAGTAGTTCATACCCATATACCTAGGTAAATAAAAAGAACCTTGGGCCAAATATAGTTTTGCCTCTGCTTACTTTTTTTTAAAAATTTTATTGAGGTGATAATAGTTTATAACATTGTGAAATTTCAGTTGTACATTATTATTTGTCAGGCACAATATATATGTGCCCCTTTACCCCACACGCCCACCCCCCAACACCCTTCCCCTCTGGTAACCACTAATCTGTTCTCTTTGTCCATGTGTTACTTTATCTTCCACATATGAGTGAAATCATACGGTGTTTGTCTTTCTCTGTCTGGCTTATTTTGCTTAACGTAACACCCTCAAGGTCCATCCACGTTGTTGCGAATGGGACGATTTTGTCTTTTTTTATGGCTGAGTAGTATTCCATTGTATATATATACCACATCTTCTTTATCCAATCCTCAGTCAGTGGGCACTTGGGTTGCTTCCACTTCTTGGCTCTTGTGAATAATCCTGCAATGAACATAATGGTGCATAAGTCTCTTTGAATTGTTGATTTCAAGTTCTTTGGATAAATACCTAGAAGTAGGATAGCTGGCTCATAGGGTATTTCTATTTTTAATTTTTTGAGAAATCTTAGTACGGTTTTCCATAGTAGCTGCACCAGTTTGCACTCCCACCAGCAGTCTATGAGCATTCCTGTTTCTCCACATCCTCTCCAACATTTGTTATTTTTTGTCTTGGTGATTATAGCCATTCCAACAGGTATAAAGTGATATCTCATTGTAGCTTTGATTTGCATTTCCCTGATGATTAATGATGTTGAGCATCTTTTCATGTGCCTATTGGCCATCTGTCTGTCTTCTTTGGAAAAATGTCTGTTCATATCCTCTGCCCATTTTTTGAGCAGATTGTTTGTTTTTTTGTTGTTGAGTTGTGCGAGTTCTTTATATATTTTGGAGATTAACCCCTTGTCAGATATATGATTTGCAAATATTTTCTCCCAGTTGGTGGCTTTTCTTTTTGTTTTGTTCCTGGTTTCCTTTGCCTTGCAGAAGCTCTTTAGTCTGGTGAAGTCCCATTGGTTTATTTTTTCTTTTGTTTCCCTTACCCGAGTAGACATGGTATTCGAAAAGATCCTTCTAAGACCAATGTCAAAGAGTGTACTGCCTATATTTTCTTCTAGGAGTTTTATGGTTTCAGGTCTTACCTTCAAGTCTTTGATCCATTTTGAGTTAATTTTCGTGTATGGCAAAAGATAATGGTCTACTTTCATTCTTTTGCATGTGGCTGTCCAGTTTTTCCCACACCATTTATTGAAGAGACTTTCCTTTCTCCATTGTACGTTCTCAGCTCCTTTGTGGAAGATTAGCTGTCCATAGATGTGTGGTTTTATTTCTGGGCTTTCAATTCTGTTCCACTGATCTGTGTGTGTGTTTTTGTGCCAGTACCATGCTGTTTTGATTACTATAGCTTTGTAGTATATTTTGAAGCCAGGGATTGTGGTACCTCCAGCTTTGTTCTTTTTTCTCAGGGTTGCTTTAGCTATTTGGGGTCTTTTGTTGCCCCATATAAATTTTAGGATTCTTTGTTCTATTTCCATGAAGAATGTCATTGGGATATTCTGATTGCGATTGCATTGAATCTGTAGATTGCTTTAGGTAGCATGCACATTTTAGCTATATTTATTCTTCCAATCCATGTGCATGGAAAATCTTTCCATTTCTTTTTGTCATCATCGATTTCTTTCAGTAATGTCTTAGAGTTTTCAATGTATAGGTCTTTCACCTCCCTGGTTAAATTTATTCCTAGATATGTTATTCTTTTTGTTGTGATTGTAAATGCGATTGTATTCTTGAATTCTCTTTCTGTTAGTTCATTATTAGAGTATAGAAATGCAACTGATTTTTGTAAGTTGATTTTGTACCCTGCAACTTTGCTATAGTTGTTGATGATTTCTAATAGATTTCCGAGGGATTCTTTAGGGTTTTCTATATATAAAATCATGTCATCTGCAAAGAGCGAGAGTTTTACTTCTTTGTTGCCTATTTGGACTCCTTTTATTTCTTTTTCTTGCCTAATTGTTCTGGCCAAAACCTCCAGTACTGTGTTGAATAAGAGTGGCGAGAGTGGGCATCCTTGTCTTCTTCCTGTTCTCGGAGGGATGGCTTTCAGTTTTTCCCCATTGAGTATGATGTTGGCTGTGGGTTTGTCATATATGGCCTTTATCATGTTGAGGTACTTTCCTTCTATACCCATTTTATTGAGAGTTTTTATCATAAATTGATGCTTTATCTTGTCAAATGCTTTCTCACCTCTGCTTACTTTTGATAGCACTAACTCTAAAGAAAAATTCTGTTTCATTTTGTCCCCCTGTTTATTTCTAACATGATGTAGCTTCTAGACCCTACTGTTAAGATACTTACCGTGATACAAGATGGCCTCACACATGTTCCTCCTTAATCCTGGTGTGCCCAGACTAGTTGACACAGAAAGGTAGGCTGAGCTGGGAGGCCCCCAACAAGTGAGAGGCCACTGGTGTTGAGAGCATGGTCTCTAGAGTTGGACATTGCTCCCCCACTGGCTGGCATATGTTGGGCCAGGGGATTCAAACTCCTTGAAGAATTTCAGGTCCTTGTCTATAAAATGGCCATAATAAGATCCACCTCATTAGAGTTGTCTCAGGGATCAAGTGAGATATATTTATAAATGCTCAGCACAGTGCCTGGCATTAACAAAGCCAGCTTTAAAAAAAAGTCACCAAAGTTTGAGGGCTGGATAGCAATGTCATCTTTTCTGAGGAGCTAGTCTCATTTTGAATGATTGTTCTGCTCCGTGGTGCAGAAAAGGAACCATCTAATAGAGGATTTTGGAGATTCTAAGATGCTTACTTTTTCCCCCTGCCTTCAGATATACATCAATCAAGTCTGTGAGGATGTCTTTGCTGGTCCCCTGAACTCTGCTGTGCAGCTGGCCGGACTGAGGTTGTTAACAAACATGACAGTCACCAATGACCACCAGCACATGCTTAACAATTACATCACAGACCTGTTCCACGTGTTGCTCACAGGAAACGGAAGCACAAAGGTACAAAGTGGTTATGACTTGAAGTACAAAGAGCTGTTGCGTTAAGCTTATTAAGACTGGAACTGAGTTTACAAGTCACCTGTCTTAAGTTGATGTCCCTCAAAAAAGAGAGAAAGTTGAGTCAAGTTTATTAAAAACCCTTACATAGGCCCAAGAAAGTAAATTATTTTTATCCTCTAATATTGAATTAGAAAACTAACTTGTGAAAATCATCTGTTATTTCACTTAACCATAGATTGATATTCATTTGGTTTTCTGAAAATCAGTTTACCTTTTACCGTAGTGAAGTAGCTAGCTTCCCCCCACTAGATAATAGGAACAGTGTGACTAAACGGAATCTCTGAGTGATAGTACTGGTTAAAGGAATTTTTTGCTTACCTCAGGGTTAACAAAACATTTCTTGGTTCAGCCATTATTTGTTGAAAAATCTTTCTAAAATCACTTTTAAGTTTTAGTAATGGATGTCTCTGTGCTTCACTTGGATCAGTTATGTAGATGTGGGAGGCAGCAGAGACCAAGCTGAATTAAGTAGGACCTCAGGAGACGCCCTGTGAAAGATACTTGAGTAAACCCCTCATATTACTGTGCATTCTTACCAAGTGCCATTTTTCAAAAAAATAGCGTAAAAACAGAATGTAGACTAACCATAGGTTCTGATTAGTTGGGTTGATTGTTCACCAAAGTTTTACTGTGTTGGTCTCTGTTCTCTGGCACAGATGAGAGAAAAATGCATAAGCATTTTAGAAGGACCAAATGTGAAGCCATACTCCCAATGTTCGACATCACTCAAGTTATTTCTTTTTTTTTTTTTTTTTCTTTTTGTGAGGAAGATCAGCCCTGAGCTAACATCCATGCTAATCCTCCTCTTTTTGCTGAGGAAGACCGGCTCTGAGCTAACATCTATTGCCAATCTTCCTTTTTTTTTTTTCCTTTTTCTCCCCAAAGCCCCAGTAGATAGTTGTACGTCATAGTTGCACATCCTTCTAGTTGCTGTATGGGGGACGTGGCCTCAGCATGGCTGGAGAAGCAGTGCGTTGGTGCGCGCCCGGGATCCGAACCCGGACCGCCAATAGCGGAGTGCGCGTACTTAACCGCTAAGTCACGGGGCCGGCCCCAAGTTATTTCTGAGGTTATCAAATTGTGATTACAGGAGAGCCTCACTAGAGTCCTTTTAAAATTTGTTGTGAGATGTTTTTATGTGGGCTTTTCACATTTCCAGTAGTCATACTTATTTGGGTCTGGTCCAAGATGTACCTAAAGGTGTTCCAAATTAAATGTAATAATCGTATTGGCAATATTTTAGCAATATTGCTCCATCCATAGGCAATTTTCAAAATGTGTGCGCCCATCTACATCTGTCTGCGGTGAAGCAGGGAAACTCCCTTCCCTCTACCACATGGTGTTGCAGCTATAGGAGAAATCTCTCATCTGCCTTTCTCTGCAGCCACCTTACCCAGAGCCTCAGAGGAACGCTGAGTTCAGAGCACGGCGAGGCTGGCCTTGGGGCTGTATAGATCTGTCTCAGACATGGTCTATGTTTTAATACATTTTATGACTTCTTAAAGGGTGACTCATACCACAATAGCATGTTCTATTTTTGTTTTGTTTTTCCATTTATGTTGCCTAGTATGGTATTTCTGGGATAGAGAATTTGCTTTTTTGGTCTGTCTGGGAAACCTACCCATCAGTTTTAACATTGTTTCTACATAAAAAAATGCGTTGAAAAATGCGTTGCAAGTTCCAACTTGCAGATGAACTTTTGGATACTAATCCATTTGTTAGTGGGAAAATGCATCCGTTTTAGATATTTTCTTAGTAAATAACCACCAAAATGACTTTTTAAAAAATCTTATTTTTAATAAGTGATCTCACTGTACTGTAATAATCTTTTGGGTACAACACGGATTCACAACTAAATACAAGTAGTGGAAGATTAATGTTAATAAATCTGTGTTTGCTACGTCTGCAGTGAGAGCAAAGAAAACTGAGTTAAATGTCCTGGAGTCACCACAAGGTGGTGCATGTGACAAGAGAAAAACGGGACTTAATATGGTTTCAAACCAAAATACATACGGCTGTTTAATCTATAGTTGTACTCTTAACTTTATATATTTTTTCCTCACATTTAACTGCCTTCTATAGAGCATACCAACATGGAATTTTAGTTCAGGAGACTAGCTATTGCCATTACTATTCCCTGGTTGTAAACCCGCCCTCATTGACTACTAGCGGGCCTTTTAGATTTTAGTGACTTCATCCCGGCTTGTTTCATAGGTTCAGGACCATCCTATTTCATAACTCTTGTCCCTGTTTTCTTAATCAAAACTTCATTGACGTTGGAGACAGTGTTTATACTTAACAATTATTCTTGGTGTTGCTGACAGCCAGTCAGGCCAGACTAGATCTGACTGTGACCTCCAGAGAGTGTGCTAAAGCAAGGTCAGAAGTCGGCTTGCCTCTTACTTTAAGAGGCAATGATTTAAAAAGGATGTTTGTTGCCACTGGTTTCCGCTGGGGAGTGGGATGGGCAGATAGGATGGTGGCTTTTGTTTTTACCTTGTTCCCTTCTGCACTGTTTGAAATTTATCATGCCCATGTATTAATTTTATAAATATTTTTTAAATAGTTGATAAAACAATAAAATTAAGCAAAGCCTTATATCCTCTTTATATCATGTACATACAACATGATCAGAGGAATATGTGAGTATATAGAATATGTGTATACAGACCAGAAAGAAAACACCAAAACTTAATAGTGATCATTTCTGGTCGTGGAAATATGGGTGAGTTTCCTTTTCCTTTGTGCTTTTCTATAGTTTAAAAAAAAAATGTTCTGGGCCAGCCCCGTGGCTTACCAGTTGGGTGCGCATGCTCCACTACTGGCGGCCCAGGTTCGGATCCCGGGCGAGCACCGACGCGCCGCTTCTCCGGTCATGCTGAGGCCACGTCCCACATACAGCAACTAGAAGGATGTGCAACTATGACATACAACTATCTACTGGGGCTTTGGGGAGAAAAAGGGAAAAAAAAAGGAGGAGGATTGGCAATGGATGTTAGCTCAGAGTCGGTCTTCCTCAGCAAAAAAAAAAAGAGGATGATTAGCATGGATGTTAGCTCAGGGCTGATCTTCCTCACAAGAAAACAACAAAAACATGTTCTATGGTAAACACAAAATGCCCTTGTAATCAAAAAAAGCTTTATAAAATGGAGATCAGGGTTCCTTCCCAGGTCTGGTGAGAGCACATCTGTCACCTTTTCCTGACTTCAGAACCCCCTTTCTACTCCCCACTTTCTGTATCTTCTAGAAAGTATAGTTTTACATGACCTTTGTTTTAGAAGAGGAATTCTACTTGAATGTTATTACTGAATTTTCAGTTATAAGTGATAAGAATGCCAATATTTTAGCTAGTCAGCAATAAGTTAACATTTGCTGATTATTTATCACTGCCTATTTGAATGATTGTAAAACATTTTTCACTTAAAAAAGCATACTAAAAGATTGATAGTAACATACTAAAAAGAAAAGGCCCATATTGTTATTTATTTAGTCTTGGTAACCAAACTGTTCCAAAATTTTCATACTTTAAGTAGAAATAAACTGAGCTTTGAGAGATTCCTTTTTTTGTTCCAGAGATCCTAGTTCACTGAGCAGTGATCATCAAAAAGATCATTTATATAACACATGTTAAGCTTACCATGTGTTAGGTGTGTGTGGTGGGGGGTGGATATTGAAGACATTTATAGTATTCTCCCTGTCTCCGGAACAGCATAATTGGAAAAATAAGATTTAAATAGCACTGCTGTGTGGTGAGTGCTCTGAGAGTGGTGCCGAGTTGGATAAGAGTTCAGAAACAGCCCTTCTAAGATGAATTGAGAAGCTTCTGGGGGCAGAGTTCGAGCCAGACCCTGAAGCATAGGCAGGACTTTAAAATGTGGGAGTGGTGAGAGGCCAGTTGTCAGGGAGAGAAAATTCATGCTTGCTGGTGTCAAATAAACCAATATTATTTTTATTTCAGGTTCAAGTTTTGAAACTGCTTTTGAATTTGTCTGAAAATCCCACCATGGCAGAAGGACTACTTGGTGCCCAAGTAAATAGCTTACATATTTGTTTTGTAAATATACAGATACATAGATTTGGACAGATAGATCTGGAAAGATTTTTCCCAAAATGTTAACAGGGATTATCTCTGGGGAGCAATATTAAAGGAGGTTTTTTTGGTTCTTTTTGTTTATATGAATTTCCTGAATTTTCTGTAATGAGCATATTTTACTTTTAAAAACCATTTTTGAAAAGTTCTCCCTAGTAACAACAAATTATAATGTTTCTGTCTCTAGCCAATTTGGGGTACACTTGTGTCAGTACATCTTTTATACATGACCTGTTTGTGTTCACAGGTATCTTAGTATCCCCAGAAACACTAGCATTTATTGAGTTCCCAGTATGAGCCAGATGCTGGGCTGAGTGCCAAGATCCCCCAGCAAGTGCAGCACGACGTGGTGCTGTGCTCGTGGAGCTTACAGTCTGGGGAGAAGACACAAAAACATGTAACAGGCGAACAAGATAACTAAAAGCTGTGACAGGTCCCAAAGGAAGCACAGGAGGTGCTGAGGTGGAATGGACCTTGGCTCCTGTAGAAAGGGGCCCCGTAGTCTTCATCTGCTCATCCTCGTGCCCCGCAGCGTGCATGTGCAGTAAATGTTTGACTGGGGAATTAACGAGTTCCCATGAAGACGGGATGATGGATCTTAAAGAGGAAATGGATGTTTTCCCAAATGACTACATTCTAGGATTCCAAGAAAATAGTATTCTTCAGTTAAAACACAAAAAAAAACCCTTTCTTTCATTAGTATACAGTGTAAGGGTGCGTAGGATTTTACATTTATGTTATGCATCTTGGGGATAACTTTCTATGACAAGATTTAAAAAAATGGATTCAATGCAGTTTTAAAATGTGAAAATATATGTGAAAAATGTTTTCGTTATTAAAATAATACTCATTGTTTCCTATTTCAGGTGGATTCATCATTCCTTTCCCTTTATGACAGCCACGTGGCAAAGGAGATTCTTCTTCGAGTTCTTACATTATTTCAGAATATAAATAACTGCCTCGAAAAGGAAGGCCGCTTAGCTGTTCAGCCTACTTTCACTAAAGGTTCACTGTTTTTCCTGTTATATGGAGAAGAATGTGCCCAGAAAATGAGAGCTTTACTGTATCACCATGATGCAGACGTGAAGGAAAAGGTAACAATAATCCCCAAATCCTAAGTGGTTGGTCATATTTTTCCTAAGAGTGACACAGTCCAGACGTAATGCACATAAAACTTATTTTTCAACTTCCTTACAAAGGGTTTTTCAGCTGCCAAGTGTAAACAGTAAATGTCATGTTTCATAATTAACACAGCTCTAACTTGCCATCATGGTCTTTTGGTTTATTTTAGACCATTTTATTGATACTAAATGAATATGAGTTTGTTCTGAAACTTTTTTTTTCTATTATCTATTTGCTGAAATACTTCAGTTATTTCCTCCACATGACGTGACTGTGACCTTTTTATGTGTAAGCCACCCTTCTGCTGTTTGAAGGGATCTGCAGTCACTCCGTGGAGACAGCAGTAGTCTGTGACTGACGAGTTATGTCAGAACCGCCGCAGGAAGGACCTTGTTCTTTCAGTAGTGACGAGATCCTGAGCTCTCAAGTCCACCTGCCAGCCCAGACACACTGCTTTCAGAAGTCTGTTCTAATCATGAGAATCTTTTCTAGTCAATGAAAACTGTAAACTTTTAGGGAAATGTTTCCTAGTACTCACCCACTCCCTTTCACTGTGCCAGGATGTAAAGATGTTATGTATAAACTACCAGGATCAATCAAAGTGTCCATCCATAGGCAACTGGCTAAATCAATTATCTAGTCTTAGAAGAATGAAGCAGGTCTGAATGTGCTGATGTGGAAAGACATCCATGAAATATGGATGTCCTTTTTAAATGAAAAATATTTATGCTTATATTTGGACACAACACTTCTGGAATGATACTCAAACTCCTGGGAGTGGGGAAATGACTTCTCTATGTATACCTTCTACTGTTTGAATTTTTTACTGTGAGCATAAATTTTATAATTTTTTTAAATAAAAACAACTTACAAGATTATACATATTTTCTCCCCTTGATACTTTATTCATCAATTTTTATCCATATTTCACTTGTCTAAAATTACAATATATGAAAATTTCTCAGCTACTGTCTTTCATAATAGTATTTTTATTCTATAAGTTTACTATAACAACTTATTGATATATTTGAATTCAGCCAGGTTTTATAATATTCAAGTTCATAACTGCCACCATGCTTGGCATTAAGTAAATCACTGTGCAAGTAGAAGCTTTCCTACTCGTGTATTTAAGGCAAAGCTTTAAGACTACTTTAAATTTCATTTGTAAATAAATGGATTTCCATAGGAAGTCACAAATCCTCAAACAGAAAAATTCATGTATTCTCAAGGTTATCCTGATACAGAAATCAAACCTGGAAGAAATATTTTTATGATAGAAAAAGGATTCAGTATTAGGGTGAAAACATGGAAATACCCAATTGGCTACAAGAGTAATGTACATATGATGGCTAAGGATAATATTTTATTTATCAGTGATGCAAACATAAGTATTAATTCCCTGGAAGGCATATTTCTTTATAACAGTTTTTTTTAAATCTGCCTCCTTATTTAATGAAAATATATATTCAGGATGTGCACACATTAAAAACTAGGATTTGGTTTCAATGTGCTTTAGCAGCATTGTATTCTAAAACTGCCTCTTTTCCTCTATTATTAGTTTGAATAAATAATCACATTTGCTGGGGATCAGAGCATTGAGTCTGAAATGTCAAAATGCTAGAGAAAAAGGGGAGACATTTTTAGCTACTCAGAAAGAATTACATGGTGAAAATGCACAAGTAGGTCTTTATCTTTGAAGGTCATGGCACATCTTTGCTTTTATTAGGTGGGATTTCTCCTAATTAGTGATTCTCCCCTCTTAGGCAATGAGCAATAACAAAGTCCTCATTGGAGAGAGGGAAACTGCAGTAAAATCTCACATATTGGTATGGATGCTAGCCAATCAAAAAGGAAAATGAAATTGACTTAGAAGATAAAACAGATTAAAAGGTATTATGACATATGTTAAACTGAGTAGAGGGAAGAGGATAGATTTGTCTCATTTTTCAAAATTTGTTTTTGCTTTGCACGTAAACCCTCCAAAATGTACATAAGTGAAAAATAAAATGGGAACCACTCAATAGAGTGAGATTCTATAAGGAGACAGGAAGATCAGTGTACTTCGTAATGAATAAAACATCAAAGTGGAAAGAATATGAATGGTAATAAAAATTAGAGCTTGTGAGGAGGCCTAGAAAAATGAGGCAGGCCCAATTAAGTGGAACTAGAACATAGTGCTTCGAGACCCTCAGTTAACAGTACACTTGAATACAAAAATAACGTTAAGGCCGTTCATGGAGAAGAAATAATTAAGCAAGACGTACTTGACCTGCTTCGTGAGCAGAAGGAAGAGATGAATTTTCAATTCGGCATGCAACAGCAAGGAAGGTGACCACAAGAACATTGGCTGGTACTAGGGCAACACACCTCCGAGGTTAGGTTTACCTAACATCCTGATTCATGTCTGCTTGCTCAATATTCCTTTGAAGTGAAAAAGTTTATGCTTGTTCAGTTTTTTTTCCTGAAGGCCTATTTTATTTTATGGGGAAATTTTTTGTGCTTTAGTGCCCCAAAATCACATACATTGTATATACACACACTACATACACATTTCCCCTTGACTGATTTGCATCTTTGTAGATAAAAAT
Source organism: Diceros bicornis minor (assembly GCF_020826845.1). Taxonomy (NCBI): domain Eukaryota; kingdom Metazoa; phylum Chordata; class Mammalia; order Perissodactyla; family Rhinocerotidae; genus Diceros; species Diceros bicornis. Next base: position 14,732,695 of record NC_080742.1, on the reverse strand, counting down.
GCTAAATTTTGATAGAGATCATTTACATTTATTTTGGCTGTTACTCTCCAAATTTACAAAATGAGTGAGATAAAGCTGTTAGTTCTCACTGTTTGGTGTCCTAATATATATGCTTAAATCTACAGCAGGAATACTCCATTATCAAAAGCATTAGCCTAGTTTCAGCTGTCAGATCTACCGAACTGTATATTAGGCAGTGATATCTTAAATTATTTTCTCATTTTTCGAAGTTCTTTTTTTGTTTTTTAAAAAAAATCACTATTTAGTCACATTTTTTGGAGGTAGGTCAACATTATCCTCGTTGCACATGAGGAAACTGAGGCACAGTGAACATAGGTGACTTGTTTCAGGGAACACAGAAAATCCATGGTGGAAGCAGGATTAAAGTTCAGATTAAGTGGCTAACATGTGCCGTGCATATATATATGTGCCATAGAGCACTGACTGCCTGGGTAGCGTTTGGTGTGGAAAAACCTATTTTGATTATTTTACGTAAATAAAGTTTATTTCACTGAGACTGGGGATGAGGAACATAGAACAGGCCTCTAACGTACCGAATCAGCGCTCTCACTTAGGAGGGTGCAGAGTAATCAAGGGACTGGGGAGCCCGTGTAGGACAGAAACTCAGGTCAGCTGATTTCCCAGAATCACCATCTTTTTTTTTACTACTAGCGTTCCACACTGGCTTAATAAAAGAATCATGCTTAGGGGTCATTTAATATAAACATATAAGACATCTGAATCATGTAAAACATAAAATATTTTTAGATCTCATTGATATATTTAGAGCTAAGAAACCAGATGAGAAAATGGTATATAGAGAGAATAAAGTTTAATTCAAAGTATATGGTCTATTAACACTTAAGATCTGCATTTATCTTTGTAAAATATTTCCTTGCAGCTATATTTGTGCTTAGCAGATCTGACTTTTAGATTAAAAATAGAAAATTGCATAAATTATTTTCTCATAGCACACTCTTTCTCTTCCTCTGCCCAGCTCAGAGTGCTTTTGATTTAGGGATTATAGACATGCAATAGAATAAACTGTTCCCCTCTTTTAAAAAATTAAGTCTTTAAAAATAATTTAGCCCAAACTCCTGTATTTTTATGCTTAAAAAAAATAAATCACTTAACATTTGGCACACAAACTAACCTTGATAGAGCAAGAGCTGCTATAAGCACTTGAGCATCAATTTCATCATTTACTCTAATGTGAATATAAGAAGTGTTGATATGTGCAGGCCTCTGACAAAAATCTAGGTAGATAGACAGCCTTGACTCCCCTTGTAGAAGGCCCTTAAGAACAGAAGAACAGAAATGAGTCTTTAAAATCAGTTTTTCATAACCTCAAAATTCTACCACTAAAGTATAATGCTTTAGTAAAAAAAGAAAAAAAAAAATCCCACTGCAATGCTTATACTACAGACATGATTTAAAATCCATAGCAGCCAATTGGTTACTTAAATGACCCACCCCTGAACTCTTGTTTGTATGCTTATACTACAGACATGATTTAAAATCCATAGCAGCCAATTGGTTACTTAAATGACCCACCCCTGAACTCTTGTTTGTATGAACTGGCAATCATATTAGTAAGCAAGTTATTACACAAAACATAAAACACAAACTTGTAGAAGTCGTTTCCAAATTTGAAAAATCATATTCATGAATTTCTTAGTCTTTCAAAGATATATCAGATGATGCCTTTTTCATTAAAAGATCCTGTGCTCATATTTATTCAGTTTTCAACAGTATTAAGGTATCTTGATTCTCCATGCTTCAAGACAAAAAAATCTTCGGTCTTAAGTCCATATCTTTCTAGAGCCTCACTCAGTTTCACTGGAGGCTCTAAGTAATGCTGGCAAAGGGCAGAGAGGAAAAAAAAAAAAAGGACAAAGATTAACCATACATATATTTGGGAGATATTTCAAATAGGAGTTCAAACTAAAATAACGAACATATGCCTACTTAAAATAATGCCCTTTCTTTTCATTGAAGCATTAGCAAATGAGTCAATCACATTTTATAATATATATTAATTGTTAAGTCAATAGAAATGTCATACTTATCAATCTACCCAAACACCATGTATGTCAAATTTGGTGCCAACTTAGATTAAACATCATTAGATTGCATGAAATCTAATCACTATTTCCCTACATGAAATTCCAATCTAAATGGAATCAGTAATCTTCGCCCAGCTGGCCCAGTTGGTAGAGCATGGGACTCTTATTTTTTTATTTTTTGTGAGGAAGATTGGCCCTGGGCTAACATCCACGCCCATCTTCCTCTACTTTATATGGGGCGCCGCCACAGCATGGCTTGACAAGCGGTGCGTCGGTGCACGCCCGGCATCTGAACCTGTGAACCCCGGGCCATCACAGCAGAGTGCACGCTTAACCACTACACCACCAGGCTGGCCCTGAGCATGAGACTCTTAAATGGAATCAATGCCAAAAATGACATTAGAGAATTAAATGTTACCAATATTTTTGAGGAAGATAGAAACAGATTATAAATAAATGAGAGAGAGAGTGTGTGTGTGTGTGTGTGTGTAAGCAAATGCTAGAGAAAATATTCTTGCCTGGAGAAAGGTTGTTATCCTCAAACCCCTAGCCAGATATCAACATGGTGGTCTAGAGTGAAACAGGGACCTCGAGAACAGATAGGCTAGGTGGAATTTCCCCACCTTTTCAAAAAAAAAAAAGTGAAGGCAGCACACTGTTGCAGAATGTTTCAACGTTCTCAAATGTTTTCCAGATAAATTGAAACCATTTAAATGTGTTATTCTTACTGAATAAAATAGTTAAATTAAAAGGTATAAAAGGTAAATCATTTCATTAGTTATTTCTCTTTTGGTCTAAATCTTTATATTGTATAATAGCTATTTTTTCCTTTATTCAGGGTTTTTTTCCCCCAATTTCAATTAGCAAAGCTGTAAAATGCAGAAGTATAAAGCAGGAATAAAAATCACACAGTCTGAGCTAATCACCAGCGGTAAGTCTGCTTTTACCCTTCATGCAACAAGTATCTTGAGCACCTGTACAGACCAGCCAGGCCAGTGAACCCAGCAGAAACCCTTGCTTCCTGGAGTTTACGTCCTAATGCAGAAACAGATAAGAAGTGAATAAATAAAAAAATAGACAGTATCTGAGTGGTTGATAGGTTCTGGGGGGCAAAATGAGGGGGATGATAGGTGTGGGGGATGGAGGTTTAATTTTAAATACAACAGTCTAAGAAATCCTTTTTGAGAAGGTGATATGTGAACAACGACCTGATGGCACAAGGCTTTGTAGGCAATTGTGAATTGACTTTGACTCAGTGTGATGGGAAGCTACCAGGTCACTCTGGCAGAGGAGCGTCATGATCTGATTCAAGGTGTAAAGGTCACTGCCCTCTGCAGTGTTGCGAACAGACTGTACCGGGCAGAGTGGGAGCAGTGAAGGTGGTAAGACATGGTCCAAGTCTGAATATCATCTGAAACCTGAGCTGTGGGGAAAAACTGGATGGAGGACATGAGAGAAAGGAAGTCAAGGTTTTGGCCTGAGTAACTTGGAAGGAGGGAGTTGCCATTTACTGAGATGTAAGAGAAACAAGTTTGAGGGAAGATGAAGTTTGGTTTTGGACTTCAGTTCACCTAATGGACATGCAAGTGGAAATATAAATGTGGATTACAGGGGGAAAACCTGAGCTAGAGAGCTACAGCGGAGAGATGGTATTTAAAGCCAAAAGCAGATGAGATCCCCAAGGGAGTAACCAAATAGAGAAAAGACCTCCATGGACTGAGTCCTAAGGTACTCACTGTTGAGAGGGAGTGGAGATGAGGAACTAGCGGCAGAGACTAAGAAGGGACAGCCAGTGATGTACTAGGAAAACCAGCAAAGTTTTCTGGCTTACAATGCACAGGTTTGCCAGCAGTATTGGCCACACACGGGTCTTTTCTCCCACCTTGTTCACTTCTAGGTTTATAGCTATGTTTAGAAGGTCAGGGATGCCTTTCTACTGAGTGCTGAATAACTTAGGTTTTAACATTGGTTAGCACACCGGTTACCCAGTATTCCTAGAGATAACCACTTATTAATGGATTAGTTGATAACAGGAATCTACTTTTAGTCTTTTTTTTTGCATATAGGCAATCGATAATATATCACCAATAAAATGTAACTTTAAATAGCCTAAGTCAAGAAATTTCCCTTGTAAAATTATTTTAGTTTGAGATTTCAAAATGATGAAATTCTTTCTCACTGAAAAAGAACTTGTTTTGTTAAATTCTTTTTCCCCCATGTTCTGCAAGTCTTGGCCAACAGTACACTTACACAATCACCCTACACGAGTGATTTATTTGCTAGGCTGTAATTTTAGTTATAGGCTATAACTTGGTGTGGATTTTGATGTTGCAGTATCTTGCTGAGTTTCTTCATAGGTCAATCCTTGGCTGTTTCAACCACCTAGAAGATAAACCTAGAAGCAGGCAAGAAAACCTTCTGAGTGACCGATGGCTGTCTCAGGGCGCATGCACTTTAGTCCTGCAACGGAGATAAAAATGCCCCAGAGCCGTGCAACCAAGCAACTATGTATAAAGAAGGCAGCAGATTAAGATAAACGAGAGTAAGTGGTAAAGGCAGAGGTTCCCGCGCTCTGGATCCGTGAAGGGCCAGGCAGACACCACCAGACAACTCAGAAGTCCCCTTTTAAAGGGTCACTGTTTCATGATCTACTCCAATAGAAGATATTCAAAATAAAGACCCTGGGCATTTAAAAAGTTAACATATATAATGCCTGAAATTTATTTCCGCCAAAACTAGTGAGTAGTTTTAAGTGCTTAAATACATCATCTAGGAAATTCACTCATCATTCCCTAGATAAATTAGATGTTGCTATGTGCACAATTTTAAAGTGTTGCCGGGCCGGCCCCGTGGCTTAGTGGTTAAGTGCGCACGCTCTGCTGCTGGCAGCCCGGGTTCGGATCCCTGGCGCGCACTGACGCACCGCAGCGAGGCTGCGTCCCACATACAGCAACTAGAAGGATGTGCACCTATGACATACAACTATCTACTGGGCAAAAGATAGTTGGGGGGAAAAAATAAATAAAATTATAAAAAAAAATAATAAAGTGTTGCCAAGTTAAGGACATCCTTAATCTGCTTATAGTATAGTAAGCAGCTATTATAACTAGTTATATGCAAATCATTTTAAAGTGTTCACAAATCATAGGCTTAACATCCTCCCCAAGAATTCCATCTATTTTATAATTTAACAAACTCATAGTTGTCAGGTTTATGCAACTAATGTCAAAATGTGAATAAATTCCAAATTGCTAAGACTAAATGAGTTTTTATTATGTGTTTCATTAACAAATAAAGGTAGAGGTTATATTTCTAACAAGAATGATTCTTGAAGTCTGAGTACCACAGTAACCCTTGAAGACTGAGGTTTTCTATCCTCATCTTCCCCATCTCAGTAAAGAACACAACCATCTTCCCAATTACTCAAGTTAAAAATCTAGGAGTCATCTTTGATTCTTCTCTTGCACAGCTTTAATAAAATACTATTACTTCATCTAAGTCGCTGGTGTATATATATATGGAACATATATCTATATATGTGGAATAAGAAATTGCCACCAAATATAGCGGTATACCAAGTATAGCGGAAACCAGTATGAAACTTCCCCATCCTCCAAATACACACACATACTCGTATTCTCATTCATCCTCCTTACCCCCGTGTTCATTTCATTCTGTCGCCCAACAGTGTGGCTCAGGATTGCTGCATCATGGGATAGGAATTTTGATTGGAGGGAGCAGAGAGTAGGCAGCCAGAAATAGGACCGAGAGGGGGAGTGCTTAAAACAGCATGAAAACACAGGGTTCCTGCAGAGAGGCCCTGGGGCACGGAAGATGCCACACAAAGCAAAGGAGAAGCCAAGTTCAACCATCTGTTTCTAAATTTCTCCTCTTGAAATGCCAAGTTCAAATGTCACCTCTTACATGAAGCTCTCCCTGATCCCTCTAGTCAGTAAGTCTCTGACTCTGAGGCCACTTTATCTGTCCCACCTTACCTCTTTCAACACCTGTTTTAGTTATTATGTACATGTCATATCTTCAGCTAGAACAATAGCCTTGAGAAGGAAGACATGATGGTTCATTTTTCTATTTCCCAAAACTACACATATTTTTGGTTATGTAAACACGCTTCATTAACTACAGAAATAAGCCAGAAGAACAGCATGCAATGAGGTTTTCTTTCACTGTATGAATACTGTTTTACTAATTAATATGATTTACCACCCTAATTCACGTGATGACTGATGACTGCAGGTTCTGATTCCAGTTTGGTCTCTGACCACACTGCAGGGTACAGTGATGCCTGAGTCCTATCACAAGTCAAACACACAACCAAAGTTATTGTTATCACCCTCAAACTTACCTCATTTGCTAAGGCAAAAGTTCCCCAGTGAATTGCCACAGATTTCTTTGCTTGAACATCAATGTGAATCCTTACAGCTTCTTCGGGGTCCACATGCTGGTATTTCATAAACCACCTGATGAAACACAGCAACTTATTAATTCTGGTCTCTGAACTATACACTAAATTGTAATGACTGCTTCATCTAATCAACCTTTAAGATTCTGCACAGGAATAAATCACAGTAGGCAAAACCATCTCCCTTGAGTCCACTTTTCTGCTTGTAAAAAATAAGCAAAGTTGGGCTGGCCCCGTGGCTCAGCGGTTAAGTGCACGCGCTCTGCTACTGGCAGCCCGGGTTCAGATCCTGGGCGTGCACCGACGCACGGCTTCTCTGGCCATGCTGAGGCCACGTCCCACATACAGCAACTAAAAGGATGTGCAACTATGACATACAACTATCTACTGGGGCTTTGGAGAAGGAAAAAAAGGAGGAGGATTGGCAATAGATGTTAGCTCAGAGCCAGTCTTCCTCAGCAAAAAGAGGAGGATTGGCATGGATGTTAGCTCAGGGCTGACCTCCCTCACAAAAAAATTAATTAATTAAAAAAAAAAAAAGTTCACAATGTTATAAACTATTATGACATCAATAAAAAAAAAGTACGCCATTTGCAAAAAGCAAAAACCTTTCTTGTACAAACTGCTGTACGATAAGTCTCAAGCAAAAGTCCCCTTTGAATCGTAAGATTTTGTTCCACATGTATTTTGATTTTACTGATGATTTATTCTGAAGATGTGTCTATTATTTAAAAAGTAGATATTTTGCAATCTTGGTATGAATCAAAAAAACCGAGTAATTGGTAAAGAACTAGAAACCAAAACTCCAATTGCAAAAGAACCTGAATAACTTGCCGAACAATTTTTTTAAAACTTGCTAAAACAACCAAAAATTAGTGTATGATATTTAAAGATCAGGAGCAAAAAACTCTAATTACTATTCAAGGATTTTATTTAAACACCCTACACCTGAACAGGGAGGTGTTTTGGTTTGGCCAGAAGAGCAGGTAACATGACGGGAGAGAGTGCAGAAACACTGAAAGGCTGCCTAATGCCCTGGAAAGAACAGGACTCCGGAGGCTGAGGGCCTGGTGTGAATCCCAGCTCTGCCAATTCCTGAGAATGCCTTTGGAAAGTCACTTCAGATTCTCTGAGCTTCCATTTCATTGTCTGTGAAATAGAAATTATGCCCACCTTGTGAGGGTGTTGTGAGGATTAAACAAGACAAAGTTTATTGAAAGTACCAAGCACAGCACCTACTTCATGGAATTCTCCCAAAAGAGTAAAGAGCTGACAAAACCAACACTTTCAGGAGAAAGAATTCTTTCTGATAAAAAGGGAGAAGTGTACTGCCTACAGGCAAATCCTTGACTTTCCCAGCCATCAGTTAAGAAGAGGAGAAACAAGGTTGTCTTCACACTATTTATCTCCCAGGTCTGCCCTGCCAGCTGATGCTGCAGTGAAGGCTGGTGGATGTGGACTCAGCACAGGGGCTTCTGCACTCTACGGAACACATCTCGGAGAAGTTCATCCGTCTGCAAGAGCTAGAGGGCGTTACTCACTCTTAGGAGTTGCCAGGCCCCCGGGAGCCTAGAAACAAAGCCGCTGTGTTGTAATCAGCAGATTAGAGCAGCACTGTTCTGCCACATCTCCTGACACTCAGAATTCAGGGCAAGATGAAAACAGTTTTCAGTGTTTCTCTGTACTGATTTTTTTTTAACTCCTGCTGCAAATCAGAGATAGAAATACTCCTTTCTACCCTCATGTCTATCTGAAATAAATTTAAAATTTTTACTCTGGTGTAAATTTTAAAATAAAAACTTAAAATCCTAACTGACTTGACTTGGATACAATAGCTGGTGACAGATCTCAAAAGTTAGGATGAGGAAATGCAAATCAAAACAACACTAAGATATCACCTCATGCCCGTTAGAATGGCTATAATCACCAAGACAAAAAACAACAAATGGAGAGGCTGTGGAGAAACGGGAACCCTCACACACAGCTGGTGGGAATGCAAACTGGTGCAGCCTCTATGGAGAACGGTATGGAGATTCCTCAAAAAATTAAAAATAGAAATACCCTATGATCCAGCTATCCCACTACTGGGAATCTATCCAGTGAACCTGAAATCAACAATCCAAAGAGGCTTATGCACCCCTATGCTCATTGCAGCATTGTTCACTATAGCCAAGAAGTGGAAGCAACCCAAGTGCCCCTTGACTGATGACTGGATCAAGAAGATGTGGTGTATATATACAATGGAATACTACTCAGCCATAAAAAAAGACAAAATTGTCCCATTTGCAACAATATGGATGGACCTGGAGGGTATTACGTTAAGTGAAATAAGCCAGAAAGAGAAAGACGAGCACTGCATGATCTCACTCATATGTGGAATATAAACACATGGACAGAGAAAACTATATTGTAGTTACCAGGGGCAATGGGGGTGGGGAGTGGGCACAAGGGGTGAAGGGAGACATGTATATGGTGATGGACAAACAGTAATGTACAACCAAAATTTCACAATGTTATAAACTATTAAGACATCAATTAAAAAAAGTTAGGATGAAACATCCCAAGCGTATTACTGAAAGTCATTTTTGGTGTAATCCTACATTTTTAGAGTCCTCTGAAGTTCTATTAGTCAATTATCTCATTTCTAAAACTGTTAGTACTGACTAGAGAAATGAGTTACACAGCAGAGGCTACCCCAGTTTAACTCTCTGAGAGCAAATAACATCCTCCCCGTCCTCTCCCAGCTCAGTAACAAGACAGCTGCAAGCAGGAAGGGGGAATGGTGTGAGTGAATCTGTGTAGTTAGGCTGTACACATTATATCACATATATATGATAAATTTATATATTGTTACATACAAAAATCTTCGTAATTATGAACAAGAGATTTTTTTGTGTGTGTGGGGAAGATCAGCCCTGAGCTAACATCCATGCTAATCCTCCTCTTTTTGTTGAGGAAGACTAGCTCTGAGCTAACATCTATTGCCAGTCCTCCTCCTTTTTTTCTTCCCCAAAGCCCCAGTAGATAGTTGTATGTCATAGTTGCACATCCTTCTAGTTGCTGTATGTGGGACGCGCCCTCAGCATGGCCGGAGAAGCGGTGCGTGGGTGCGCGCCTGGGATCCGATCCCGGGCCGCCAGTAGCAGAGCGCGCGCACCTAACCGCCAAGCCACGGGGCCAGCCCCTGAACAAGAGATATTCTAAGAACACATATTGAGTAAAGAGCAATTGATTTCAATTTCATATGAAACTGATTTGTAAACAAGTTGATGTTTTGAGAAGTTTCATTAGAATTCAGAATTAGAATTAAGTGGAAAAATGAAATTCAAGCACTATTATTGAGTTATAATAATTTTTAAAAATAAGGTAAAAATGTCTAGCCCCTTAAACTAGAAAAAAACATAAAGGGAGAAATAAGCATTAATAAAGATAGTGAAGAAATGGATTTGGTGAACTTAAAAGTATTACAAAATCAGATGGAAACCAATGGTCAAATTTGCTCAGTTCATCTGTGTATTCCTGTTCTTCTGCTCGTAGGGTTGCCTAAATGCTGTTCTATGTACAATTCTGTATGTATCTGTGCATGCACTTTAGAAAATAAAACATTTTTTAAATTAGCCCTTACTTTGTTCCCAGTGTTTCTTTTAACTTGTACGTATCAACCAGAGTTGACTGAAATCTAACTGAATTCTTTGAAATCACTTCTCTTTTGCTTAAATAGAGAGTATTAAGGAAAACACAGGCAGTGTTTTCCTAGGTCTTGAATGCTCATGTGACCTTTAACTGCCCTGAAGACAGGTGACAAGTATGCAGAGGTTGGAGGGCGAGTGGTGAGTAACCAACAGTGTCATCACCAGGTTAACTTAAGTGCTGACTCGAGTGGGACTAACGCCATAGGCTGGTGCCTCGATTTTCTCTGCTAGACACAGGAGAGCTATAGGACAGGGGACAGGTGCATTCCAGTCATGGGGCGGTCTCCTCCGTGTGAAAGGAAGAACAAGGGTTAGGTTTGATTAGTGGCTGATCTGTTTAACTTTAGTCAGAATGGTATGTGAACTTCCTGCTAGGTAGAGTAATTCCTTAAACTTTGGTCCTTTTTTCTTGGTAATATAATTGATGATTCTGAATAATTATTTAACTGATATGACTATGATTAAAATATTTAAAAATGAAACAATTTTAATTGAATCTGACTCACCAACCCCAACCAAGTCCACCATTAAAATCACAAATTATACGTATCACAAAATCATATCCACCTTAAAGTTCAGTTAACTTACTATGTCACAGGAACATTTTCTCTGGAAGTCTACATACCTTGGTTCATATGCTCCGATGGGAATAGCAGCAAGGTCAAAAGGCCCAAATCTTTTTCCTATCTCTTCAAAAGCAGGGCAATAACCAGTGTCTCCTGCGAAAAAAAATCGATTCCAAGGCCCCAAGACAGACCAGCTGCCCCACAGAACCTTGTTGTCATCCATTAGAGTCCTTTTACACCAGTGCTGGGAAGGTGTAAAGACAAAGGTGACCTTGTCATGTCCGGGGACACAGTTCTCCTCCCACCAGTCCAGCTCAATCACATTCTCACAGCCACATTTTTGCATCCAGTCAAGGAGACCCAAAGGCACAAACCATCTCAACTCATTCCCGAATCGCTCATTCAAAGCAATGACGGAACTGTAGTCCAGGTGGTCATAGTGGTTGTGGCTGATAAGGACCGCATCTATCTTGGGGAGTTCACTTATAGTGCACGGGGGCCGACGAAAACGCTTCGGACCCATGTGCTGCGACGGTGAGGCACGAGAGCTGAAGACAGGATCTGTGAGAAATATGAGCTCATCCATTTCCACCATGACTGTTGCGTGGCCCAGCCACGTGACTCGTAAGCCAGCTTCGCTCACTCCAGCTTTTTCACAGTCATCAATAAAATATGGCTTAAGCACTGGGAGTTCTTTATCAAGTTCCTATGTGTATAAAGAAAAGCAGCCAATGGGGAGGAAAAAAGTTATTAGGTCATCAGAGAACATATTTTGACCTCAATTATAGAGAAGGGCTATTTGGGGAGAACTGAAGTCATTCAATATATTTGCTGTTTTTGCTTTTCTCTTTTTTTTGTGTGTGTGAGGAAGATCTGCCCTGAGCTAACATCCATGCTAATCCTCCTCTTTTTGCTGAGGAAGACCGGCTCTGAGCTAACATCTATTGGCCAATCCTCCTCCTTTTCTTTCCCCAAAGCCCCAGCAGATAATTGTCTGTCACAGTTGCACATCCTTCTAGTTGCTGTATGTGGGACGCGGCCTCAGCGTGGCCGGAGAAGCGGTGCGTCGGTGCGCACCCGGGATCCGAACCCGGGCTGCCAGTAGCAGAGCGCGCGCACTTAACCACTAAGCCACGGGGCCGGCCCTTTGCTTTTCTCTTGAGAATGCATACCTAACTTCTTTCTGAATCTGACTCAATAATCATGACAGTACAGTCATGCAAGATCCTCTTAGTTCCAAATGCAGTAGACAAACGGAAGATCGAAAACTTTGAGGACTGCTAAATTTATTAATTTTTTAAAGGCTCTCTTCTGTAAGTGTGAGAGGTAGATGGGCCCAGCTGCAGTCACTTTGCTATTGCCCTTCCACTTGGCTGGTGCATGCGCTGCTGGACACTGCCTCAGTGCAGGTCAGTCCCTGGAAACAGTAAAGAAAACTCAGGACCATTTACGTCTCAGTTACGGATCTCAGATCTCAGGTATGAGTCTGAGTTCTGAGTACATGGAACTGACAGCAGAGCACTGTGATGACTCCTGGGCAAACCAGCCACAGACGGTTCTCCTCATTCCTTAGCCTTCAGGTTTTCTACCACTGATCAAACCAAAGTGCAACATGGTCCCTGCCTGTGAGAAGCTGATCACTTTTTGGGGTAAACAGATGTAAAACAATAACTACAGCAGAATTTGTTAAGTATTACTCCTTTGGTTATTCTGCCTTTTACCCTTGGATTAAGCTAGACCAACAAGAAGCCCTGTTTTACAGTCACCATCCTGCCTTGTATAAATCATGCTTTAGTGTCATGCCACAGCGCTGCATCAAGGGCTCCGACAGGAAGCCACCTCCGGAAACTAGCCGTGCACGTACTGTAGGCTGTCTTTAACATTTGGTACCACCTCCTGCCCCCTCAACCCCGCCACCTTCCCACTCACCCCAGAAACATTTCTTTCAATTCTCAGTAACATTCTCTGAGAATGAATGCAGCTGGCTTCATTCATTTGACCATCACTGGGAAAACTCCAACAGTTCGTGCTACCCCTTTAGCTTTGACTAGAAAGTTCCAAGTAAAAGCTGAAGCCACCTCCAGCAATGTGTGGGCCAGATGAAATGGATTTCTATACCAACTTTATTCTTGGCTGTATTTTCTACCCTAATAGTCCATTTGCTCTTATATGTTCATCCATCTGTGTTTTTTTACTGCTACATGTATTTTTATAAGTTGCTGCACATCAGTTTTGAAAAGGGTGGTATTAGATAATTAAATAAAATACAAGACATGCTATAGGCTAATAAGAAGGAATGAGGCGCCAAGTTGCCAAAGGCAATACAGACAAAGGAACCTGTGTGAGTTCCTGGAGAATGATGAGAAGCTCATGATGCAGAGAAAAGGAAGAAGGGCATTCCAGGCGGAGAAAGCCCAAACGAAGGCACAGAGCCAACTAGGAACATAGAGTTAGGGGGCAGGGAACAAATTGAATCTGTAAAGGTCAGAACACAGTAAGAGCCTTGAATGCCGTACTCCACCCAGAGACGATGAGGAAGCATCTTAAAAAAAAAAAAGACATGACCCAATTTATGTTTAGAGAAAACACTGTAGTGTGCAAATGATGACCTGGAGTGTGTCACAGCAGCTTCCGTGAGAGGTGAGGAATAAAGGAGACAGCATGGGCAGGAGACGAGAGAGGGCAGATGGGGAGATGCTGGTGAAGGAAAATTGAGGGTCACTGAGACGGTCTGAGTGGGAAAAGGGCCTGGACAAGGGAAGAGAAGGAGCAGCAGCACTGGAGGACGACAAAGATTTCTCTTAGCTGCCCTAAGCCTTAGTCTCCTCATCTGAAAAATGGGTATAATAATTGTACCTACACTTCATTGCTGTGGAGACTGAATTAGGAGTGGCTAGCACACTGTAAACACTCTTCAAGTATTCCAAAAGAAGAAAACCCCAACCCCAACAACCAGTCAGGCACCAACCCCATCCATCTCTTGCATTTTTACCCATTTCCTTTTTCATGGTCACTAACCTAGTTAAGATCCTAAGTAACATCTGGACACTCTCAAGTCCTCGTGATTGCTCAACTGTCTTCCTGTCAACTCAATCCATACAAAAGAGACACCTCAAAAACAGTCTACTTATGGTATACCTCCTCCCCTGCTGAAAAATCGTCACTGGCTCTCCACTGCTCCACAAAATGTCTCACTTCCTCAGCCCGGTGGTAAGCCTGTCGGTGGACTACCCCATCCTCCCCTCCAGTTGTCACTCAACTCCTCTACTCAGCTCTGTGTCCCACCTACACTGGGACTGTTCCAGACTGAGATTAAAGCCCAGCACAATACTGATCCCACTTCTCAGGTTAAAATGTCTTCCCTCATCCCTTTGAGACCTTAATCAAACTGCACCCCCTTCATGGGACCATCCCTGCGTCTCCACTTCTGGACACACACACTCCCACCTCTCAACTTCCATGCCACTCTGCTCACACATCATCTGTGGATATTCTGCCCTGTACCCTGGTTACAGGAATACAGGATGTTATCTCATGTCTCATTCAACTTGGAATCGCACAGGGCCCGGTTCAGTGACTGAAGCACAACATGTGCTCAATAAAATGTGTTGGATGAATCCATGTAAATTTTTCAAATCAGCTCTCAAAGTTGGTACTTAGGGTTAGTGAACAATAACAAATAACATATGGTATACTTATCAAGAATTGAGGAGGAAAGGGAGGGAATGAATATGAACTGAGTACCTATGGTGTGTTAGGCTTCTTACTAGATGTATAATAATGATGATGAATTATCTAATGTATCAAATACTTTAGTATAACACGACATAAAATAACTAACAATAACCATCATTTATGGAGTGCTTACTATGTGCTAGACAGTGTACTAACAGCTTCGTAAAAATGTTTAAATACTGACCACAACATTGGAGCGAGGTACTACTGACTATCTCCATTTTACAGATGAGAAAACAAAGAATGAGAAGTTACAGCACTCATACGAGGTCACCCAGCTAGCCTGCACACACTGTTTCTCACCACTGTACTTACTCCCAAATATTATCTCATTTTATACATGTTTTTTTAAAAAACAAGTAACAGCCTGTGGATCAGATTAGGGAGAATAAGAGATGGATTACTAAGGACACGGGAACTTTCAGAAATGCTGGATATGTTCATTATCTTGACTGTGGTGATCATTTCATGGGTATACACATACGTCAAAACTCATCAAATTGTGCTTTTTTGAATATGTGGAGCTTGTATTATGTTTATAAAACTTTAAAAAAATTTTAAGTAGCATGTATTTACACAGTGTATCAAAATATCTGTAACAAAATTCCCCAAAAACTGTTGCATTTTCTTTTTGCTCTAAGTTTAAAAGCCATTTGAAGTTCAGTGTCTAGCATTATCTGCCGACTGCTGAGGGGAAATGAAACCTGTCACAGAGCCCCTCTGGCAGCCTCTGCTTGTTCTCCAAACAAAGTGTTAACAGGAAAAGTGCTGCAAGAAGCCAGTCACAAAGGACCATCTATTGTATAATCCTCTTTATGTGAAACATCCAGAACAGGCAAATCCAGAGAGAGAGAAAATAGATTAGCGATTTCCGGGGGCTGGAGGAGGAATGGAGAACGGGGGTGGTGACTGAGCATGCAGGGGTTCACTTTGGGGTAATGAAAGTGCATTCCATGGTGGTGATGGTCACACAATGCTGTGAATGGACTGAAAACCAGTGAGTTGTACACTTTAAACAGGTCAGTTGTATAGTATGTGAATTATATCTCAAAACAGCTGTTTACAAAAAGTAAAATACCGACAGGAGATCTGAACTAGCAGTCACTTTTCTTCGTGCTGTGTGGTCCCTAGGCCCATCACAAAAGAGCAGCTTAAAGACTGTGGTCTCGAGCACTACTATCCCATAAAACGCAAAGAAAGAGAGTCCACAATTGAGATTCCAAAAAGAAAAGTGATTTTTTTACTTTTTATCCTAATCATCAGAGTTTGAAAAAGCATGTAGAATGGGGATAGAGAAATTCTTGTTTATTTGAGGAAACCAAGCACTCACTTGGCGTTTTCTTTACTAGATCACAAGTTTTCTTGGCTGGTCTTTGTTTCTGCACACAGGAAAATCCCTCAGCCCACAACTAACCAGTACACTAGTTAATGTTTTACTTTTCTTAGGGAAAGAGAAACATCCTAACGTTCATTCAACCACTACCCTTTGCCAGGTGGTTTAAGTACATTATGTCATCTAACTCTGAAGCCGTGTTACTGCCATTTTACAGAGACAGACCAAGGCAGAGGGGGGCCCCCAAGAAACTCACCAAGGTCATACAACAAATCAGTGTACAATCAGGAGCGGACTGAGATCTTCCTGACTCCAAAGAGCCTCTCTTTTTATTAAACCGTAACTCTTTCCACGGCATAAATTATATTAAAACAATGAAACCTATATGCTTGTTAATATGCTTTTTATTTTAAGAGTATGTGTTTGTGGGCATGAGTAAGACAGAAGAGAAAGATTTGAAGCAAATCTGTTCAAATCATGTTTTCTAAAATCACTTTTAAAGAAGACTTGATTTGGGGCCGACCCAGTGGCGCAAGCGGTTAAGTGCGCGCGCTCCGCTACGGCGGCCCAGGGTTCGCCGGTTCAGATCCCAGGCACACACCACTTGTTAAGCCATGCTGTGGCAGCGTCCCATATAAAGTAGAGGAAGATGGGCATAGATGTTAGCCCAGGGCCAGTCTTCCTCAGCAAAAGAGAGGATTGGCATCGGATGTTAGCTCAGGGCTGGTCTTCCTCACAAAAAAAATAATAATAATAATAAAAAAATGAAGATTTGATTTAATCCTTTTCTTCTAACTGAAGGTATATTTTTACTATCTTAGGAAACTTGAATACCTATATTTTGCAACTCAGCTTTAAATGAAAAATTTAAATAAAAAATATTTTTTTCAGGGGTCAGCCCAGTGGCGTAGTGGTTAGGTTCGCATGCTCCGCTTCAGCGGCCCTGGGTTCATGGGTTCAGATCCCGGGCGTGGACCTACGCACTGCTTATCAAGTCATGCTGTGGCAGCGTCCCATGTAAGGCGGAGGCAGATGGGCGCAGATGTTGGCCCAGGACCAGTCCGCTTCAGCAAAAGGATTGGCAGCGTACTTTAGCTCAGGACTAATCTTCCTCACAAAAAAAAGAATGTGCTCTCCCAAAATGAGACAATATCCAAGAAAGTGGAACAAGTGGGATGTGGGAGCAGGGCCAACACTGAGGAGGCAGAGGAGCCCAGGATAATGGTGAAGGGAGACACTAGAATGGAGGCTGGCAGGGAGCCTGCAAGGCTGTCAGCCCAGATGATAGCCGAGGGCTGAAAGACCACCTGAAGGTACCCTCCTCAGGAAAACTGCATTGAGAAGCCATGGGAAGGAGGGAAATGACTAGTCATGAATACACAGAAAGTTAAGCAGGTGAACAAGAGGTATCATTAACCTCAGGAGAAAAAAGTATATAAGGAAAGGAGACACGGCCATAGCACATTACTTGGTTCATCAGTGAAAAATACTGATATAGTCACAATAAGGTGAACAATAAAGGGAAAGCTGTAGAACCGTGGGAGATGGGAGGGGTAGTGGGTGAGTTAAATCATATGAAGGACCACAGAAAGACATCCTGCACGATTCCACATATATGAGGTGTCTAGTCAAATTCCTAGACTCAAAGAGTGGAATGGTGGTTGCCAGGGGCTGGGGGGAGAGGAAAATGGGGAGATACTAATCAACGGGCATTAAGTCTCAGTCAAGCAAGATGAATAAGCTCTAGAGATCTGCTATAGGGCCTTGTACCTATTGTCAACAATACTGTATTGTATACTTAAAAATTTAAGAGGGTAGATCTCATGTCAAGTGTTCTTACCACAATAAAAGTAAAAGAATTATGAAGGTCAACTCCAGAGGGAACAACTTAAAGGGCTGAAAAGTTGTTGCCTCTGGGGAAGGGGACTGGGTGGCAGGGGCTGGTGAGGGGATGGGTATGTGTCGTATAAGCCTTATAGTACTATGACTTTTTAAAACTGAATACATGTATTTTTTTCTTGATAAAAATAAAAAAGCAACCTCTTAGCATACTATAGTATAAATATAATTGTTTCATTTTTTCAAAGGGCACCCTATTCTTCAATATCATACATCTAAACAGTGCATTATAGTTTCAAAGTACTTTCATGTGTCACGTGAACCTCAAAACAATCCTGGTGACCTAAACTGTCTTATCCTAACTTTATAGACAAAAAAAGGCGTTCCTTGGGGAACTGTGATAGGAATAAGGTCACACTCGGTGAGGACTCCTGACCCTGAGCCTGGTTTCCGGACTGCTCATGTCCCTCTTTTTCTACAGGCCATGCTGTGCAGCCTCAGGTCTGTGTCTCTCACTCTCCAGTCTGACTGTCCCCTGCTCAGTTCTACAGGAGTGACCGTTAAGGACAGCCTCCTTCAACTAGTGGAACTCAGGAGGTGCTGCCGCCCTGTCTCTCTGAAATTCTCCAGTTGTCTCTTTCCCCCAGATTATTGGTGACTGTGGTCAACAAGGAGACAAGGTCACTGAGCCAACTGCACCAGCACAGAGCAGCGACGGCACCTGAACAACGCGAAGCCTGCGAGCCGGCACACTGCACTGAAGACCCAGACACAGCGACTATCAGGAATACCCCAAGTAAAGAGACCGTGTTTCCTGACCAGGCAACTAAATTGTATAGCTTTGCTTATGATCCATTTTCATTTTATTTAGATCTGTTCTCATATTTTATACTTTAATCGTATGTTTCTTGCCAACTACTTTTAATTTATATACCTACATAAACATACTATACTATAATGATGTAAATTGCACAATAATAGTAATTATAATCCTGCATATATGATATCACCCTGTCTCCTTCCAAAACAATAATTTGAAGCTGTGTTTTATTAAACTCTAGCCTCCCAACATCTAATGAAAACAATTTCCAAAAAGCTGATTAAATTTGGAACTGGTCCAATGATCTGAAGCAGGTGTTCTTTACATGGTTCTTAATATTTCTGGGGGGAAAATGTAGAACTCTATCACATTTGGGAGTTCGTAAAAGTTAATGTATTTAAAAGGATTAAATATTGAGTGACAGTTATTTATGAAAATAACAAAAATCAACATGCATTTGATCTAGTTCTAGGCTTTTACCGGAAACAAGGGAGAAGCAAGATGTAGGTAAGAGATTAGAAATAAAATATCAATTGGAATAGCGCAAAAGTGTCTTCTCTCTTCTTTTATATGATGCCGAGTTTATTTTAAGTAGTACATACTGAGACATGAAATCTCCTTTGGCGTTTTCTTTTAAAAAATCTCCTGCCTTTTAAAAAAAAGGCTTTTATTTTCCATTAAAGAATGCAGCTCCCATCCCCATCACCCTAACTTCTTTCTCTGCTTTATTATTCTCCACAGCACTAATCATCTTTTAATATACAACATTATTTCGTTTATTGTCTCACTCTTCCACTAAACCTAAGGTCCAAGAAGGCCAGAGTATCTCTGGGCTTTGTTCGTGGCTCTATCTCTAGCACCTAAAACAGTGAGCACAGCAGGTGCTCAATAAGTACTGGCTAAATGAATGAATGAGTGAATGAATGAGTTAATGGACAGGCTTGAGAGGGTCCACGAACTCCCTAAAATTACAGTAAAAGGCAACATGCTCATGTGCGTATTTCTCTAAAAAGAGGGTCCACAGCTTTCATCAGATTCTTAAAAGGAGCCAGTACCCAAAAGAGCTTAAGAACCACTGGCCTGGCGAGTTCTCAGATTCAACTCAGTTTCTAGAACATATCCAAATCACTGGAGTGCAGAGATGTGTTTCCGCCTTCGTGTGGTACTCACTTCCTCTTTGAAACAAAACAAAAAACACCATTGCTACCGCTATATTTTTAGAAGCTGTGGCTCAAGAGCCAGGAAGAAAAAGACCCCAACAGGGAGCCTCCCCATCTCGGCCTCCTGCCCTGACCCTCCTCTTCAAAGCTCAACTCCATGTTTCTCTTCATATGGGGCTCTCCAGAAAAAAGGGAAAAAAAATTTTCTTGTTTTTCTCATCCTCAAAGTTGAAACATAAGGTTTTATCTATTAATGTCCTAAACCTCCTTCTAAAAAAGTGCTGGAAATATATTATTCATATTAATCAATTCTGTTAACTAGGATTAATACTATGGACACTCCTTAGCATCAAAGTGATAATATCAGATTTTTTATCCCATATCCTTTAAAGAAGAATGGACACACTTACAAAGGTAAACAATCTACCACTACCACCACCCACCCACTCCCCTCCTGCCTCTCCCCCCTGCAGATCAAGCCTTCAGGGATGTCCCCACTCTTCATCCCATCCCCTACTCCCAATGTCAGGTTCCTCATCTCTCAACTCTCCACAAAGCCTGGCAGGACAGGCTTGGTGGAAAAGAGAGGCCGAGGGAGACAGGAGGTGGAGAGGGCAGGAAACTAACAGAGGAGAAAAAGGAGCTACTGCGACTGGGAGCCACCCACCCCCTGCCAAAGGATCACCTCATTCACCTAATAAACTTCATGCCAAATGTTAGTAAGTTTCATCCCATGTAAAACCAGCACATTTAAATGCCAGTAACCTATTGCCAATTTTTAAAGATCTGGGAAGGTTATGGGAAGATTCCTTTCATAGCTTTAGCAGCTTCATCCTAGGATGAAAAGGCAGCACTCTAGGCCATGCCTTCACCCTCATCATTCATATTCCAAACACACATCAGGTCACTACTTTCTGGAACATGTCATGCACTTTCTCACTTTCATGACCGTTCACGCCATCATCCACCTGGGAAACCTCTGTCAGAATACTTTTTCTCTTTCTAGGCCCAGCTCAAATGTCACCTCTCTATGAAGCCATTTCCCACCCCACCAGTGAAAATTGATCGCTTCCTTTCCTGTCCTTCTAAAGCACTCTGCTCCTACCTCGAGCTGCCACCAGAGTTGGTTACTCATATGTGTACTTTGCTGCTCAACTATGAACTTGAGACACCTCATTCACTTTATCTCCCCAGAACCTAGCCCTGTGCCTTATCACATAAAAGGGGCTCAATTAACTAACTGCAGTGTCATAATATAATTCACAGCAAGTGAAGTAGTGTCTGTATTAAGAGTAAACACACAGCACTCAAAAAAGCCGAACGCTACCTCTTTGGAACCCGGAACACTGCTGTGATCTTTTTCCATTATCAGCCATCTGAGAACATTTGGAATAGAGGGATTTTTCCATGTTGGCCAAGGGTTAACAAATCTCCCATCCTTTCCTTTCTTTGATTTAGTTACATCTTCCTCTAGTCTGTAATCCAGTTTGAAACTTTTCCTGGAAAACCTCGAAGAATCGCTTGCGCCAGAACTCCGTGCTGAATTTTGGCGTTTTCTTACTGCTTCTTTAGGATATTGGCTGCTTGTGGTCAGGGACTGGTTGCTTTCATTTTCATCCATGTCCTCTGAAGAACTAAAAATAAGAAGGGGGAAAAATTCTGAGTTTAACATAAAGGCATTAAAACATATTACGCAGTATTATTTCTTAGCCAATAAAAATTTCCTCAAACTTATAAAAACAATATGTCTCTAATTAGCTCAAACTTTCTTCCTGCAAAGTACAATTTTAGAATCCAGTATTACTGCTTATGAAAGAGAAAAGATGTTTGCTTTACCTATTCCTGCCAAACCGTTTAAAAATTCCTTATCTGCTGTAATCCAAAACAACCTACACCAGCCAGCATTTAAACATATGAAATTTTCCACTTCAGTGACATCTTGCAGAATAAATTAAAGCACCTTCAGGAATCTGTAATATTTTCATACTTGAATTTTAAAAATTATTATTGTCAATAACACACAGTAAGAAGGAGGCCTTAGTCCCTTGAGGATACCTCAGTAATTCATGTGATTTACATACAACCCCACTCCACTAGGCCTCGTCATTTTTACTTTGAAGATAATCTGTTACCAAGGCCCCTAAAAACTGCAATGAGTCCAAATCCCAGGAAAAGAGACAATAACATATTACTTCAGAGACATTTCAATAACGTATTTAAGTGGTTAACAATAGAAATTTGAATTAGACTCAGAACTGCCAAGTCTGCATAGTATGTATCCTAGCTCTGTGACCTTAGGTAAGTCTCCTACCCTCTCTGTGTCTATTTCCTCATCTATAAAATGGGAGTAATAACACTACCAACCTCCAAAGGTCATTGAGAGGATTTAAAAAGCTAATACGAGTAAAGCACTTAGAAACATGTCTATAACAAATGTGACACACATGTATGCACATGATAACAGCTCAGCCACTGCTGGCTGTTGCTGCTGACCTTGTTATTACTGCTACTGCCACCACCATCACTTATCTCAAGGCACTGAAATCCTTGATTTTGAACTATACAGGGCTCCAGACCCATAAAAGTGATAATGTCTTAAGAATATACATGTGTGAGCCAGCCCTGATGGTCTAGTGGTTAAATTTCCACTCTCTCACTCCCGCAGCTCAGGTTCGTTTCCTGGTCGCGGAACCTCACCACTCATCTGTCAGTTGCCCTGCTGTGGCGGCAGCTCACATAGAGAACTAGAGGGACTTGCAGCTATGACATACAACCATGTACTGGGGCTTTGGGGAGAAGAAAAGAAAAGAATACGCATTTATCTGCAATGAATTTCATTTCTTTCCTATTCTGTTAAACAAATGTTTGCTTTCTGTCTAAATACAATGCATACACATAATACACTTTGTAACCCTAAGAATAATAAGCACAATAACAGAAAGCCAAATATTATTTTTATGGCTATAATGATGTTTAAATAGAAATATTGTCCAGGAGAGAAAGGGAAAGAACACAAACCCCGGGATGAACATATACACTGAACCATACTTTTTTCCCAAACTGTCTGGAGTAAATAGTCTATGGTCTGGAGAATAATCAGTGGTAAGAAAAGAAACCACAGCTGACAAAAGCTAAGGCACGCAGTTGCTCAGCCATCGCTGTTAGTGGGAGAGCCAGCCTGACAGCTGAGAGAGTCTAACAAGCTTTAAAGCTTGGGCAAACAACCTCCCTAGTCCTCAATTCTCTCATCTGTAAAATACCTACTTATCCTGTGGGGATTTCAAAGGATAAATGACATAATGTACATAAAGTGCTTGCCACTCATCAAATACTAATTCTTTTTTCCCTAATCCTGCTAACTGGCCATACATCTAAATTCTTTAAATGCTATTATAAAGCAAAGGATCTGGGTGAGTTACCTCAGTTCTTCTCATAGAATCGTTCTACCTGGGTTATAATTAAGTTCCGGCCCAGGCCTTTACCATGGGTAGGAACAGACCATCCATTTAAACTCCATTTCATTTAACAGATGTAAACACGCAAGTTTAGACACTTGAAGTTATTTCCCGACAAGATAATGTGTCTAGCAGATGGGGAGCCGACCTCAGGCTACCCCTTGTGAGGATAAACAACTTGTGAGATGTGTATATATATGTATGTATCTTTATATATACACTCATATCTTCATATACACATAAACACATATATCGATTCTAGCAACCATATAACAAATTTTTGGCTCACTGTTTTCAACAGTCAGAGGACAGGGAGAAAGGAGAAAAGGGCACTCTGATTCAAAAACCACAAAAGCAAAGAAAAAAATCGGGTTTTTAGACGACATCTAGCCGTCTAATGTAGCTGGGCCAGAAGCAGCAAGGCAGGCCTGTGAGTGTAGAGACGGTAAACGTGTAATGGGTGGGATCCTAAAGGATGGGACTAGATTTGGGGTCCGGATTGAAACGGTAAGGAAGTTTGGCTACACAGTAGGCAATGGAAAAAAACTGAAAATGCTTAAAAAAGGGTGTATTTAGGGAAAACAACTCTGGTAGCAGGATAAAAATGAAAGGCTGTGGCTACAAACTGGAGCCAGGGGGACAAATTAGCAAGTAGGAAACAGAAGAAGCCTAGAACATCCACTAATGGTGAAGCACTATGCTACATGTTGCACATTTCATTTAAATTAATGCTCCTAGCAAAATTTCAAGGTAGGTATGATAATCTCCATTTTTCAATTGAAGAACTAAGAGGAAGACAGCAGCAGTCAAGAGATGAAGAAGCAGTGACATGAGAAGAGAAGGAACAGAATAAATCCACGAGACAATAAAGAAGCTGAACCACTAAGACCTGAGAGGCTCTGGATGGCCGCAAACTCGGGACAATCTGTAGGGCAGGCTGGGGGGCGGGTAATAAAGTGGGAGAGTCAGAAACGGCAGCACCACTAACCAAGTAGAGGAATTAGGGGAAAGCAAGTATTTGGAGTAGGGAACAGAAGGTGGATTCTGACCCATGAGTTTGAGGCAGGGTTTGAGGTCATGGGGAAGCGCTCACTGACACTCACTGGAAATGGATGACCCTGGGATCCAGGCTGCTTTGGGGGTGATAGAAAGCAAGAGAACAGAGAGGTTTCCAGGGGCCTGAGAGTAAAATGGGAGTGAAAAATGGGTTCAGTGATCTGTTTTCTCCCCGGACAATGAACTTTTCCAAAGTTGTCTGTTCATGCTGTCCCCATTCTCTTACCTCCCATGTACTCAGGCTCTCACCCCAATCAATCCATGCAGACAGGTATCTTCACCAAATAGCCATCCTCTCTTAACACCCCCCACCCCAACACACACATAAAATCCAGCAAGAGTGATCTTTTTAACAGCAAATCTGATAAAAACAAAACTAAACTAAAAGGAAAAGCCTCCAGAGGATTCCCTTTGTTCTCAGAATGAGGGCAAGGTTAGTAAGACGGTCCATAAGAGTGTTTCTAGCCCTGCCCACACTCTCCTCTGCTGCAAACACAGCCTTAATCTATTTCCTCAAATGCATCATGCTCCCACCTCAGGACCACCTATTGCCATCACAGGGCCTATGCACATGATTTTTAAAATATCTTTGGGGTGGGAGGAGGGAGTGTATGGACATGAATATTCACAGGAGTATGTACTACCATGAAAGTTGTTCAAGCAACACAAAATGTTGGCACTCTGACGCACTATTTCACACTATACAGTGTGAGTGTGCAATGATGGGAAGGAGCAGAAGGACACAAAAACCTGAACCACGACAATCTGGACTCGTTCCTTTGGAGGAAAAGTACTGGAAGTCCATTCGGGGAATGTGCAAAATGACAAGCTCTGCCAACAGGTGCTCCAGTGACCAAGTGAGCCTCAGTGCACAGAGATGGACGAGCCTGCCTGAGGGCTGGGTCACGAGAAGGCCCCTCATCAACTCTCAGCCTTCTGGTCACTCTGTGGTGGACACAGCAACAGTCTCACAAGGGACATCCTAAACACCAAAGACAAAACAATAGGAAAGCTAGAAATGCAGAGCAGTGGGTTCTATGGATGGTCCTGCTATTAACCAGCTTTCAGCTTTGCAAACTCAGACAAACCCCGTAACATATCTAGGCTGGAGTTTCCCTAATTAAATGTAGCAAATTTCCCAATTGTTTCTTGTTATATGTCTCCAAAGTTAACAATGAAAGTAAAAATTCTGCCTTGATTTAGGCAACAGTAAGTGAAAGAAGATGCGCCTGCTCATGAGTCATATAAACTGTAAACAAGCTGTGCTTCAGAAGGGGGTTCAAACCTTGATAAAGATCTCTACATTACACTGATTTGCATCCAGTTTAAGACACCATGAATTATATGTGCCACTGAGAAAGTAAAAATGTTATCAATTATAGTTATGTCACATTATATGACATTTCCTAATATCAGTGTTGTTCAAATGTGAATAAATGTCTGTCTTGAAATTGATGAAATATATCATTTTATATATGGAAATACATATTTTGCAACAGGAGTAAAAACATTAGCCTTAGTAATTAAACATAACCAGAACCATAATTAATGTGCTGACTCTCCTTTTCTCTGCAACAGATAAATTCGTGAATGATAGCTAAATGTGGGCTAGAAAGCTGGAATCCAGAAGCAAATTTAAAGGTAACAAAGCCCCATGACAAGTGATAAATACAAAATATAAACGTTCTTTTTTAAAGAACAATTTGTTACAAAGAGGACAACACAAATTCCACCTAGTAATTATCAACTACATTCTCTACATTTCTTTGAAGATTAATCGCCTACTTAATAGCAGAAAGACTTATCCCCATGTCTCCAACTAAAGAGAGGTCTGAGCTGTGACATCTGGTGAAGACAAGTCTGCCAAGTACAAATATTTTACTTCAATAACTGCACACACCAGTAAAAGGCTTTCAAAAAACAAGAATTCTCTATTTCAAAAGCAAATGTTTCATCCTTTCTTTCTTTGACATTTAAGATTTGTCAGCCGCCTAGAATTGAATGCATGCTTTATCATTTAAAAAATTAAAGAAAAAATTACCCTACACACTACAATGTACATATGGGATTTCAACATACCCATAAATTATGACATTGCAAATCATCATTCCTAGATTTGACACTTAATAAATACTGAGTGACAATCTATTACATACCAACAAAGATGCTGACATTAAATCTGGAAAATATTCAGAACTGTATTTTCAGGTATCTAAAATAATATTAAATTCACAATTTTATATTTGGTATCCCATCTTGAGTGAAGAAAAAAGTTCTTTTAAAATGCTAGACAACATAGCTATTGAAACAATTTCAATTCATGGACATGTCTGCAAAGACCTTCAGTAGGTTAAAATTAAACTGTCTCCCTCCTGCACATACAATACAGATTCCCCTCGATATCAGTGTAACCCCCACAGGCATTAGGAGACTGATGGGAGGGTAGAGATGTCCAAGCGTGGGAAGTACCCTAGATAATGAGAGAGGGATAATGTTCTGTGGGAGGTATGTTCACAACATACATCAACAAAGACAGTACTGCATTGTTTCTTATCAGTGAATTTCATTTTAACTCACTTTATTGACTTAACAACCAGTTTCACTAAAAAGCTAAAGGAAAGCAAAGTAAACAGCTTGATATACGGTACCTAGGAGCACACTGAAAGTAAGTTGTGATAACTTTTAATAACAATTATTGAAAAATATATTAGTTAGAATTAATACACATGTGTATACATATATACATAATATACATTTAGACATATGGACATATAAATCTATATATCTCAAACAATTTATGGTCACAAAAGTGGAAAGAACATTAGTTGGGAGTCTGAAGACAGGACTCCAGTTCTACGATTAGCTAGAGGTATTAGCTTGGGGAGAGTAACTCAACCTCTCTAAACTTGGGCTTACTCATCTGTCAAATAAAGATGATAACTCCTAAATATCTCCTTGAAGGACTGTAATGAGAAGTCATGATATCATGAGTTAGTACTTCAAAGTGCTATACAAATGCAAATTGTTATTACAATTATTCATGTTCAGTAGAGGAGTAAATAGTATGATAAACAGAACTGTTTGACCCAATTGAGCTATTTTTCAGGTGAAAGGTAGCATTCTAGAATTTCAGATAGATTTAAAAACTCAGATTGCTGAAATTTTTCTCGCCTTAAAAATTTCATGTAAAAAAAGTACTTTTTTATAAAACGTCTAAGTTTCCTTATCCGTTATAAAAATCACAGTATTTTGGGGGCCGGCCCGGTGGCATAGTGGTTAAGTTTCTGCACTCTTTCAGCAGCCCAGGGTTCACAGGTTCAGATGCCAGGTGCAGACCTACGCACCACTCATCAAACCATGCTGTGGCAGACATCCCACATACAAAATAGAGGAAGATGGGCACAGATGTTAACTCAGGGCCAATCTTCCTCACACACACACACACACAAAAAAATCACAGTATTTTCTTGTGTTAAACTTTAAATTTATCTTATAAAGTGTTCATCTGATTATAGATAGAAAAATGACTTTGACAAATGATAAAGTTAATTCGTATATCAGGACCCACAAAATGGAGGCTGCCCCAGTGGCCAGGCCCCGGTCAAATATCTAAACCAAACTCAGCCTGCACTTACGGGAAACACCTGTCAAGGAATCCTGGGGCCGGCCTGATGGCGTAGCAGTTGGGTTCTCGCACTCCGCTTCCGCCCAGGGTTCACCGGTTCGGATCCTGGGCGCGGATCTACTCACCACTCATCAGGCCATGCTGGGGTGGTGTCCCACAGAGAAGAGCTACAACTCTACAACTATGCTACACAACTATGTACTGGGGCTTTGGGGAGAAAAAAGAAAAAGAGGAAGATTGGCAACAGATGTTAGCGCAGGGTCAATCTTCCTCAAAACAAACAAACCAACAAACAAACAAACAAAAAGGAATCCTAACATACACCACTCACAATCCTCCCATCAGCTTAGCTAGCTCACCTTACCCTAGAAATAGGACCTGCCGGCCTTATAAGGAAATCCCTGACCTCCTGGCCAATCCCGCCTGGTTTCTGCTAACGCTCAATAGAACTCGCTCCTGCCCCAAATCCCTGGGAAGCGGGCTCCCCTGCTTGTGAGGGACTGTTCTCCCTTGAGTAAAGGTCAGCAAACTTGTTACTAAATTGTTTTAGTTTTGTCATTTGACACCAATAATTCACAAAGAAATGCTAACTTACCAAAAGCGTATAAGACTCAGATTAGGGAGTTTTGAGAGGAATGAATGCAAAACATAATTGGACTCTTCGGGATACAAACTAGAGAACACGTTTTCTTTTCAAAAAGTCGTCAAGGACAACAAATGTTCTTGATCATAGAATGCCCAAGACTTTGAAAATTCTTTGCTATTAGACAAAATTCATTATATTGAACTAAAAGTCATTTCACAGGCTAGTAACAGATTTTAAGTCACCAAAATACATAAACACTGTAGGTGCTTCCTCGCCAATAGTTTTTCCTATATGTAAATAAGAAAGCCAGGTTTTGATTAGAATTAGAAACAACAAACAAGGAAAACAGCCAGCTTAAAGCCAAAGCCCACTGAAAAATACCATTTACAGTATTGCAACTGGAATCCTTAGGATAATCAAGTTAAAACGGCATGTTATTGTAAATTGAGAAAACATGCATAAAATAATGTGTTTATTGAAATGACATAGTTATCACCTCCTTAATATCTTACAAACAATACCAGGGGCCGACCCCATGGCCGAGTGGTTCAAGTTCTGTGCACTCTTCTTCAGCGGCCCAGGTTTGCAGGTTTGGATCCTGGGCTCAGACCTACTCCACTCATCAGCCATGCTGTGGCAACGACCCCCATACCAAATAGAGGAAGACTGGCACAGATGTTAGCTCAGGGCTAATCTTGCTCAGCAAAAAAAAAGAAAAGGCAGATTCATTTCTAGTATAATCAATAATACCTAAACGACACACAGAATTATTGAACTGAAAGGCTAGGGAGCCTGGGGAGGAAAGACGACTAAATTGACACCTGTGAAACTTGAAAATGTATCCTAAATACGTTAGAGAATCTTAAATATTCATTTACTATTCCTTAAGCCAAGATTTAAACAAAAATACACTTTCAAAATGTGGCTTCTCTCTCCTCTGTCTCAATCAGGCATGCAAAAAGGAAAGCTTCTTGTTTTTAAAGTATAACCCATAAAGAAAAGGACTAGACAAACGTGTTTTCACAGGTCCTGGATAGAAAGCATGGGTAATGAGGAAGAAATTGCCCTCTTTTACTTCTGGCTTCAGTTCTGTTTCCAACTTTTACTCTACTGAGTTCCATAACCTTTAAAAAGTCACTTATTATCGGGACTCATTTTCTTCATCCGTAAAATGAGAGGACTGGGCCGTACCTGTAAGAGGCCGTCCCTTCCATCTCCAAAATTCTAACACTATTTGGCTGCACCAAAGAGCCAACTTAGACCGTCCCCTTCAACATAGCGTTGGCCTTGGGCTGCCCCCACAAGTTCCATTCCCTCATAGGAAGTGCCCGGCTAAAGCAGCTCAGATCCGGCCACTTTCCCCAGGCTGTTAGCAAGGGGTAAGCAAAGTATTGTTCACCTGAGAACAGCAAAGTTAGCTACTAGGAGAAAGTGTAGTTTCATGGGTTTATCAGGCAGACCGGGAGTTATTCAGAGCACAAAATATATTTCAGAAGAGATTTCATCACAAATCTGATACATCAAACAGCCGTCAGACTCCCAACCTTATAATAAGATTGCAGGTAAGCTTTGCAAGGCCTCTACTTAAAGCATTTTTAAAGTCATATTTAACAAACACTGTTTGAATGTCTACTGTATCTAAGTTCTGGCTCTCCAGGTGTGGAGAGCAATACAACTCCTGACCTCCAAAGATTCAAAATCCTTTAGGGGAAAAAAAATCATAAGGAACCAGACAGATTTTGGCATAATGTCATGTTTATAGAAGTGTCAGCTATGAATACTGAAAATTGTACTCTTTAGTATAAGGCATTTCCAAGCGACTGGCCCAGATTCCTGAGATGGTAAGGAATGCTCTTCCTTACGTGCTGAGTGGTTCACACTGACAAAGTCCTGTGATCCACGGGGTCAGTGACCGGGTCAGTGACGCTGACAAGGCTCATAAGCTTCTGAATGTAGCCAACAAGTCAAAGGGCCCTGATGTCAACAGAACGGGTCACGCAAAGCAAGAAAGTCACCAGGACGTTACCTGAACCCCTGATTCATTTACGAATGAATATGCAGCAGGGCAGACATTATTCTGCCTTGGATGTCACCCTTGCCAATCCTTTGTGAGAAAAAGATACACGAGGAAAAAACAAAAGAACCGTGGGGGCTTTTACAAGGGAGCAAGGCCCGGGGCACTGCTGAGGTCAGACCCCGTTCAGCCGTCTCCTGACAGCGTCACAGCAGGTTCACAGTGAAGGCCACGAGACATCCCCAAAAGGTCAACTAACGGAATCTTGACCTTCAAAGGAACTTTGAGATCCCTGAGTTCAATTCAGCATACTTAAGAATACCAGGAAGTATGTAGTAAATTGTAAAAGCATATCAAAAAAATGGATATAATTCAAATATACGTGAATTGGTTATCAGGACAAACCACATTACCAGGAAAACCACACTACCACAAGAGATTTAAAACATTTTAAAATAAATACTTCCCAACTTGGCACCCTTGTCATCCTTTCTAAGCCTTAGTTTACTTGTCTGGTGCTACTCACTGGGTTACTGGACAAAATGCACATCATCCTGAGCCCAGCATCTGGCATAGCAGAGTAAACCCTCAACTGTAAGCCACTGTTTTATAATGTTCTCAACACTGCTTAATAAGGATTAGTGGAACACATATTCCATTCTGAAATTTCTGCACTAATAAGTATGTGGGCTGAGGGCAATGGCATGAATAAACTGAAAAGGAATAAACTCTGGAATGTGTTTTTGTTCTTATATTTGAATAAGAGAAGCCCTGGTCCTGCTGGAATTCACACAACCCTTAAAACAAATATGAAACCATGGTTCTCCACAGGATTCCAATCCAACCCCAGAGCTCCTGTGGCCTCACCAACGCCCGGGATTCACCAGGAGGCGCTCCTAAACCTTGATAGTGTCCTGGTTCTGAAAACAATAATCCTCTCCACCCTGGCCCCCTTCATCTCTCCCTATTGCTCCCCCAGGAGCAGAAATGTGCAAACTCACGATACTAACAGTGGCACATCTATAACCA
Organism: Diceros bicornis minor; assembly: GCF_020826845.1. Classification (NCBI taxonomy): domain Eukaryota; kingdom Metazoa; phylum Chordata; class Mammalia; order Perissodactyla; family Rhinocerotidae; genus Diceros; species Diceros bicornis. Next base: position 14,701,299 of record NC_080742.1, on the reverse strand, counting down.
GCACCGTCCTCAGAGCACGAGCACCACTTACTGAGGTTCTTTGGCTAACTTGCCCACAATACAAACAGGCAAAACAGGAAGCAAGGCCAGCTCTAAATAAATGTCCCTTAGAGCATTTCAGTGTCGTACATCTCCTACCCAAGTGACTCTACTCACGTCAGAGCTCTCCCACCTCCCCTTCCGGTGGTTAAAACAGGTTATCAAGGAAGGATCTGATCTCCAGTAGGACTGATAAGGAACAACGTGTGACTCCTCCCTAGAGTACTTCCAAGCCAGCTGAGCACAAATCCTTAAACCTGTGAGTCTCGATGCTGGCTGCACATCAGAATTCCCTGTGGAGCTTGTCAGACTACACCTGAGGCTACTGAATGAAAACTACTCAGGTGGTTTTTAAGAGCTCTGTAGGTGATTCTGACACATGGGCAGGGTTGAGAACCACTGCTCTGAATCAGTCATCGGCACAAGAGTAGGACAGGCATTTAGGAAGAACCAAAGGACTTTCTGCTACCCCTCAAATTTGTGCTAGCCTGACGGCTGCCAACCACAAAGCCTACTCTTCCTCGAGGTCCCGCACTCCAAGTTAGAGAGGCGGCACAACCCCCCGACGGCTACACAGTATAGGACTGGGAAGATGACACAGCTAAAGACAAAGTTTGACAGGTCACAGACTCGTACTGTACTCAGTCCAGCTGAGTCACAAATTGGACTCGGTGCTCCCGGGAAGCCAAGCCAAAAAAAAGAGGAAACACAATCAGTGATGACTCGCATAGTCTACAATAACCCACAGCAACATGTACGTGATGGGTGCTCAATAAAGATTTACTGAATGAATACAGGAAGAACAGGAGCTTAAACTCCTAATCACTCTCCATTGGGATAGAGTTAACTGGGTTTTTTTTTTTTTGGTTTTTTTGGTGTGTGTGAGGAAGACTAGCCCTTAGCTAACATCCATTGCCAATCCTCCTCTTTTTGCTGGGTAAGAGTGGCCCTGGGCTAACATCCGTGCCCATCTTCCTCTACTTTATACGGGGCACCGCCACAGCATGGCTTGATAAGCGGCGCGTCAGTCCATGCCGGGATCCGAACCTGCAAACCAGGGGCTGCCCAATTGGAGCACTCGAACTTAACCACTACGCCACCGGGCCGGCCCCCTAGAGTTAACTGTTTTTGAAAAGATCTGTTGGGAATCAAATTATAGGAGAAGCAAAAGTAACCAAAGGACAGCGAGACAAAAATCAAAGGGCATTTCCACTAACTACTAATTACGGAAATAAAAATTGAAAAATCTTGGGGAATACTTGAGTAGCAGAATTCTGTGGTGGTAAAGTGGTGACAGTGGTAAAGACTAGAAGACGCCTACCATAAAGTCTAGTCACCCTTTTCTCCACTATGTGCCAGTTAAACGAAGGCTGTATTTCCGAGCCTTCCCTCTAGAGACGGCCATATTGTGATTCTCTAGCCAATGTGATACAAGCAAAAAGTGTCATACGGTGCTTCCAGGAGTCTTCCTAAGGGAAAGGAAAGCATTCTTCTTGATTCTTCCTGCGTCCTGTTGCCTGGAGCCATCCTGAGCCAGGAGTATAAGGGCCACTTCCTAGGAATGGCATAGAGAACTGGAAGGACTTCAGGGGCCACCATACCAAGCCTGGACTTTCCAACTCTGGACCTCCCAAAACTAATCCTGACACAATGACCATAACTAGGAAGTCTAGGGAAGCTATAAAAATACAAGGTAATAATCCCAAAATACAGCCTTGCTAATCCAGACGTGGGAACAGTGAGCAACACATACAACTGCTAGCATTTATGGATTATTAAGCACTTACTATGTGCCAGGCACTTTATATACATTTCTTAACTCATTTAATCCTACCAACACTCCCATGAGGTAGATATTATCCTCATGTTACAGGTAATATAAGGGGTTCACAGAGTTTAATAGTTTGCATAAAGGCAAAAAGCTTGTAACAGCTGGACCCAGAGATCCAGCCAATGTTGATCAGACTCCAAAGCCCATGCTCTTTCCACTAATTATGTCAAATAAGCAAGGAAATGTCAATAAATTTATCCTGAAAAATACCTAGGTTCTGAAGTTAACAGCACAGAGCCAGCAGTTATGGTGTCACTGACAAGGCTAGCCTTTTTTACTTTCAACAATGTCTTTTTTTCCTTTTCAAAGTAAAAAGCACTTAGTAGACAATACTAGTTCCCTTATACATAACTGCCCTTTTAATTTTATATGGAGAAGATTTCAAATGATGTAACTACTCTAATTGCTGAACTGTTCTCATTTAAAGTTACACAGAAAAGAACCAACAACAAATAATTAGCTCTACATTTCAGTCATATAAACAGAAAATATACATGTTCTCTTGAAGATATTTTCTTTACCTTGAACAGGTGTCTGAGTCCAATATATAACTACCTGGCATTTTATCCTTCCAACTGGGAAGAACTGTTCATCAAGTCGCACAGAGAGACACCTTCAGGTAGGCAACCGAAGCATCTAGTGTGCCCAAGGCTTTCCCAGTTTCAGCACGGCAAGTCTTGCATCCTGGAAACTCCCTCAGTCGCAGGAAAACCTGGAGGGTTGATCACTCTACAGCCTCAGGGTACCATATAAATGCATAGTTAAGTCTTCATTAAAATGTGGGCAGTTAATACTAAATTGGAGATGAGCATTTTTATAAAGTACAATTTTACAATGTTTTGGCACCTAAGCAATAAGAAATTATAAAGCTCTCATAATCATACTTATCCAAGAGAATGCTGCGAGAACATCAAAAGTTTATGTCAAATTCTTCACTGTGGTCATTCAATATGTGCACCAGCGTTCACATTCACCCAGGTAAAAAGTGGGCTCTGAACAGCACAGATTCATTTTACACAATGGACATGTTGACTGTGTATAAAATTGAGCCACTATATAAGGAAAAGAATGAGAAAGTAATCAACCTTCATCCAAGAACTTCAAAGTATCTCGTCTCTGTGCAATGGTGGAAAAGTCTAATTCTGATGTTTCAGTTTTGTGGTATCATGATAGGCTAAAAACTCTTGCAAGAGTAGAAACAGAAAATTCATAAGTTTAAGAGGCTGGACAAGGTGCATACTCTCTAAGGTCCTTTCCAAATTGAACATTCCATGACTCAAGTCACCACTGTGTGACCCTATATAGCTGGAGCAAGTCAGGCCAGAGAGTTATGTGACATTCCAAGGGTGCAGCTCTGGCTGGTGATGGAGCCCGGACTGTTTATTAACCGTGCCCTCACCTTAATTACACTTACTTAGAACCAAAAGAGCATAAGGTCAGCATGGGAAGATAAATGACACATTTCACCTCACGTGGGGTATTTTACTCAGTTTAGCTCATAAACAGATAAATTGGCCTCAAGTTTAAAAAAAAGACTTTGAGTCCAGAAACTCTTTAAGCTGTCATTGGTTACGTCAACCATACAATAGCACAATACTCTGAAGACATATATAGTACTTCTGTTCATGAACTCTCTAAACAAGCTAAAGGAATGAACACAGTAACTTGAAAAGAGAACAAACATCTTTGTAGTTTGAAGGACCTTCGAAACACAGAAACAACTTTCAAAACAAATTAGTGCTGTTGTTCAGTGGTCCTAGCTAGCATCAGGGTCTTGTAAGCAAAACAAACAAGCATCTGACCAGTTGAAGGAGTGCCGGTAACAAGGAGGAAGCTTGGTGTTTCCTACTCTTATAACAGAGAGATTACAAAAGAGCAGAGAAGTCTACAGGCACTTACTGTTCCATAAATATGTTACTGTCCCTTCATCTGAGAAGGCCCCCAAATTAAATACACACGAAAATCTGCTGCCATCAAGGCGAAAGAGGAAGTGTTCTGGGTAGCAGGCACACAGTGAGATGTTTCTCAATCATGCTTTTGAATTTTATAAATAACCGACGGTACTGACCGTTCACAACCGACAGGTTTAGGGGTGCAATCTATGGCTGCGATGCTGACCAAGGCTTGCTGATCCACACCACTCCACCTTGGCTTCACTGGTACCCCTTCCTAACAAGAGGCAGCAGTGTGTATATTCTGCCCAAGGCCCGGGCTGCTGTGCTAAGAGACCTTGAGCACATCACTAAAACCTCCCAGGTTCTGTCTCCTGTTTTCCTCATCTGTGGAATGGGGTTAATAATCTCACATATTTTAGGTCTATAAAATCAAACTAACTATATATAAAAAAATACTTGAAAGAGCTTTGTAAACTATAAAGTTATAATACATTATTTAACCAGCTGAGTTGGCAAAAGACTCCATCTCTGACATAACAAAACTGCCCCTGGGGATATATGACTTCATACTAATCTGTTGCGAAAGTCTGTCAATAAAATATTTAAATACACAATAAATGGTTATTAAATTCAAAAGAAAATGGGCCGGCCCTGTGGCTTAGCGGTTGGGTACGCGCGCTCCGCTGCTGGCGGCCCGGGTTCAGATCCCAGGCGCAAACCGATGCACCACTTCTCCGGCCATGCTGAGGCCACATCCCACATACAGCAACTAGAAGGATGTGCAACTATGACATACAACCATCTACTGGGGCTTTGGGGGGAAAAATAAATAAATAAATAAAATTATAAATTCAAAAGACAAGTAGAGGAAAGCACTATAAATTTATAGATAGGTAGAATTCTTCAGTGTTATAGCAGTTAGAATGGTATATTACTTGAACCTTCTGCTGGAAATCACATGGGTGATTTTTTTAATGCCAATTTTAGACATGCCCTCACATGCCTTAAGGATAAAGATGCTCCTTAACCATTAATTATGTGCACGGTTCACTTCCCCAATAATACTTCAGTGAAAACACTTTTTACTTGTATGCATTTCAATCTAAAATGCCCAGAACATGGCCCTCCAGCTACAGCCATATTCTTATTTACATAAAAAGAGTAAAATGGAATGGAAAAACCCGCTATATCCACAGCTATCTACCCCTACAAAGAAAAAGCAGAATGAAACAACAAAATTAAAGGCAAATAGTACCTGTCCAAACACAGACAAAATGTTCTTAAAAATCCCATCGGTTTCCCAAACTCACAAATACCCAAAGTGACATAATACTCTTTTCAAACAAGCACGAGGATGACTGTATCAACTAAAGCATAATCAAAACCCTAGGATGGAATGCTTATATTAAAATGTCCTTCATACACTTATAACTGGGTTAATTTAAAAATTAAATTTTGTAATACAAAATCTGTACAATTTGGAATTGTGCATGAAAAAAAGGGTATGAGAAATACAAGAAGTATTTTCGTCTCTTAGAGACTTACGGAAATCCTTGCAGCAGGAAAGCCTGCAGAATATAATGAAAAAAAATCTTTGAAAATTGTGACTAGATTTTCAGTTGACTTGAAACAGTTTTAATTGAAGTCACTCTCTCTCTTAAATTCTTATTTTAAACAAGCACACTTGCACTAAATTTCTTCTCTAACAGACCTATTTTCTTGCAACAAAATCAGACTATTGCGGGATACAGGTAATCTTTTCTTTTTAAAGATTACATAACTTCTTTCTAAACGATGTCGATGTCTGAGGCTAGATCAAAACCAATGTAACTGAAAATCGAAATCGAACTGCTAGATATCCATTTTTAACAAAGATGGAAATTATTAATTTTCAGAAAGCTGTATCTCAGGAATGACCTTCTCAATAAATTAATCATAATTATCAAATAGCAAACACTTCACGCTTAGCCAAAATAAACCAGGTGCATCATGTTATAACATATATAGAACAACCTGCCGTAAAGGCAGAGACAAGAACTACACGACTTTTTAAAGGTTAACTTTGCTCATTCCCAATATTTTCCAAGTTCAATTGAGGTGTGATGCACCAGACTCTGGACCCCTGGAAGCGTATTTATTTCAACTCCCAGGACCATAACGAGTTCTATACAAGGAGGAAAAAAACCTCTCTGATTACCTGTTTTGAAAAGCCTTCAATAATACCCAATTTAAGAAACAACCAACCACAGAACAGAAGACTTAGGAAAGCAGCGGCTTCCACCAACCCGCCCCACCATGCTCCATTCTTCTGCTTTTCATTTCCATTCTGGGGTTAACTTTCAAGATAAAAGGGGAGAAACCTGTTGGAACGAATTTTTAGAAGATAAATACTATAGATGAAGCAGAAATAAGTTGCTCTAAGGAAGCTGTCGACCCATTCGTTTACGTACAACCAAAAGAAGATACACCCACAGGTATTCCGATCAGTGAAGATGCAGGCTGGTGATCTGCAGAGAAGATGGGATCTAAAACAAATCCCCGAGACGGCTACTTTCCCAAGGGAAACAACGTGGCTCTTCACCTAGGCAGCTTCAGAGATGCGGGCTCCGCAACTCGCGACGTGCGGAAATTCAAACGAAGCCCTGCTCACAGGCGCAGCATCTCCAGGAGGAGGCAGGGCTCGGGACCGGGAATCCCACCCACAGCCCGCTCCACTTCGCCGGAGAGTCCAAACCGCCCCAGGCTGGGGTGTGCGGACTGCTCCACCCGAGCCGGAGGAGGAAGCCCGCAGAGCCGCTAAAGGAACGGGGGGCGGGAGGAAGCCGCCTCGCACGAGGCCCCAGAGGGCGCGCGAGGCTCCGGGACGCTCGGGCTCCGGGCGGCGGAGGGCGGAGTGGGGGCGCGGGCTAACCTGGCGCGGGGGGCGGACGAGCGCGGGCTAACCTGGTGCGGGGGGCGGGCGGGCGCGCGCCGCCGCCGCTGCCGCTGCTCCTCGGCTGCGGGGCACAGCGCCCCCGCGCAGCGGGAGGGGCCGCGGCGGCCAGCGCCCGGGTTCCTCCGCGCCCGGCCCCGCCGCGCTGGCTCCGCCGAGGGCGCCAGCAGCTGCAGGCAGCGCTCCAGCGCTCGCCGCCTGACCATCGTTGGGGCGGGCCGCCGCCGGTCCGCGGCCCCCCGGGCACCCGCAGGCCACAGCTAGGTTCGCTGCCTGTCGCCCGATCCCTCCCTCATTGTGACCTTCGAATCTGGCAGCCCCACCAGCGTCAGCTCCGCTTTGGCCGTCGTCCCGGCTTTTGCCAAGATGGCCGCCCCCGCGGACCCGTTCGCCGAGGCCATCTGGGGAAAGGAGGCTCCGCGGGGCCAGCTCTTAGCCCCCTCCTGGCCGGCCCACGCCTCATGCATTCTCTGCAGAAGCCCTTCTAAGGTCACATTGGTTACCCTGTCCTAAGCCAGAAGCCAGCCTTCAGATGGCAGGAACACCTCCCTGGACACCAGCCATAATTGCTAAGACTAAATGGGATCTTGGTGACCTGCCGGGGCAGTCATAGTAGACGAGTATTTGGTAGCAGCATACTTACGACCTAGGGCGCCTGAGCCTGGGAGCGAAGGAACTAAACTGTAATTTGAAGTGTGTATAGGAGGTATTGAATATTAATGGCAGCACTGCCTTGCCACAGTGTGCTCATTACCTTTTAAAATGATGTCACAGCCTCCTGGTACACACAGTTCTCATCTAAATTTGTTTTTTTTTTAATCTCAGCATGATGACGAAAGAGCAGAAAATTGTGATCCTGAGTTTCTCCCAGATTTTCTTTTTAAACTGCAGGATGCAATTAGCTGTTTCAACAAGTAATTTAAGTATAGACAGATCGAAATAAAATGCAACAATAGATGGTTGGGCAAAAAGATTCCTCTGTAAGAGTCCTCAGGATGTGTCCATGAGCCGGAAAGAAACGTCCTCTGTCTGGGACTGCCCGGGGCGGGTGGTATGTTGGAAACACGTACACACACACAGGCCCCAAATGCAGATACCACTGCTGGAAAATGCAAACCAAACTATTTTGCAATTTGAAAGTGAACGTGCCCTGTGTATGGTAGGAATGTAAAGAAGATTATGACAGGTATGGACTTTATCCCCTCAGGCTGGCTTGCAGTTGTTGTTGAATCTTATTGACTTAAGTGTGATTAAGAGCTGCTTGCACCTGGGTGGGGCTGAGACTGCAGTCACTGAGTGGTACCTGGGGTGCAACAGGAAAAACAACTGCTACAAACCCAAAGGGTAAATTTAAGTTACTGCTCAGTTCTTCACAGTGCTCTTGGCTAAAGAACTTAGAAAGATCCCCTTTGTTACCCTCACTCCAATTCTTTATTATGAAGACTTTCAAATATACAGAAAATAGATATGATATGCCTTCTTGTTATACCATTTGAATAAGTTGCATACATCAAAATATAAAACGCCTACCTATAATCATGAGTTGCATAACGACGTTTCGGTTAACAACGGACACATACTAGGTGTTCCCATAAGATTAGTCCCATACAGCTTAGGTGTGCAGTAGGCTATCCCATCTAGGTTTGTGTAAGTACAATGTTTACAATGTTGGCACAACGATGAAATTGCCTAACGACACGTCTCAGAACGTTGCCCCTTCTTACTAAGGCGTGACTGTACTTCAGCCTGCCTCTTCTAAGAATAAGGACATTCACTTCAGAATCACAATACTGTTAGCACACCTAAGAAAACAATTCCCTGAGATTATTTAATATTCAGTCCATATCCAAGTTTCTATGATTGTCCTCAAAAGGTCTTTTATAGCCATTTGTTTTTTTATTCTGAACTAGGATACTGTCCAGGCTCATGTATTGCATTTGCTTATTATGTTTAAGTAAGAAGCAATTTGAAATGTTCACTTGCCAACTTCTCTACACATACAGATATTATGAAGAGACAAATGTTCACAGGATGTTTTTCATTGAGAGCAAGTGCTTTAGATAAGCACATCTCTGCAGGAAAGTCTATGAGGAATGAATAGTTTAACACAACATTGAGATTATAATTGAAGCTGTATTAAATAAATAGTAATGTTTATGCTTCCTTAACTCCTGGAATACTACATAAACTTTATGGATTGTGTTGTAATCTCTGCTTAACTCCACTTCTAAAGCTTCATGGTTGTTTTTTTTCTAAACAGTGGAAAGAAGCTGTTTAATATAACAATTTATATCACTCCAAGCAAAACCTCTAGCTTGCGCTGTTTGAAAGCACAGAGCCAAATAAACATTGCACCCTCTGCATTTTACTCATGGTTTAATTTTAGATCCTGACCTGTTGAACTGGGTTTCATTTGTGCTTCTCTCTTATGCCACACCTAGGAAGTCAGGCACTCAGCACATAATGATAAGTATTTGTGTTCTAAATTGTTACTGTTAAAAACCAGAAAACAAACCCAAAATGGTATTACTTATGCTAAGGCCACATCCACAAACCAAGCTTAGCTTAGTTATACTTTTGGCCTCTCCCAGAAGTGCAATCTTAAACCGGTCGGTCAGGAATCAGCAGGTCAGCGCTAGTCAGGTCATCTGCCTGAAAGACCCCTGCCATCGCCTAGAGGAAAGTGACTCTGTCACAACCCATCTGCTTTTTGCTAGTATAATTTCCTTGTCCTGCTCCTTGCTACCTATAAAAGTCTTTCATTTTGTACAGCTCCTCGGAGCTCCTTTCTGTCTGCTAGATGGGATGCTGCCCGATTCATGGATTGTTGAATAAAGCCAATAAGATCTTTAAAATTTACTCAGTTGAATTTTGTTTAACATTACTTAATTTTTAAATGTTAATCAATGGTATAAAGAAGAAGGGAAAATTTACAGTTTCCTAAAAGTGGCTGGTGGCCGATGTAACTTTTCTGGAGACTAGTAGTAAATAGGATTATTTTATTACTTCACAAAATGTTAGGTTCTACTTAAATTACTTCTGGGAAATCACATATAGAACAATTATCTTTAAAGTGAGTTCTGCAACCAGTACTGTCCTTTCTTCTAGCTCCAGGCCTAAACGCGCAGAGGACTCAGGACTTGAACTCAATGTGTATTTGTAGCAGCACCTATGGAATTCAGTTAACTACTGTGTTCACCTCCAGTCAAATCAAAGATTGTTTTCATGATCGTTAAAAATCTATAGATAACTCCCAATAGCAATAAGAATGATCTTGGGCGGCTAAATTCTAAACAAACAGTGCTCTGCCATTAACTACCTCTCTGACCTTGGAAAATCCCCATCCCACCTCCCTGAGCCCCCCATTCTTACCCTCCAAAATGACTCTAAGTCTCTATGGCCACTTGCAGTTGTAATATTTGGTGACTCTATAAAAAAGATTTTGGGGGAAAGTATGTGAAGATAGGGTGCTGATTACAGGGGGAGTTGGATTGCATTAGGTCAAGGGCCAGCAAAAGTTAACCTGAAGACCAAATCTGGCCTGCCACCTGGTTTTGTTTTGTTTGATTCAAACTATTTATTTTTCAGAATACAGTCCTCAACATTCATATTATAGCAATACTTTTTCTTTTTATTGGAGTAAAAAACACATAACAAAAATAAAGACGGTAAATTTTAAGTGTACGGTTCAGTAGTGTTAAGTATATTCACATTGTTTGGAAACAGATCTCCAGGACTTTTTCATCTTGCAAATCTGAAACTCTGTACCCATTAAACAATACTCCTTTTTCCGCCAACCCCCAGGCCCTGGTGACCATCACTCTACTTTCTGTTTATGTGGATTTGACTGTTTAAATACCTCATATAAATAGAATCATCCAGTATTTGTCTTTTTGTTACTGGCTTATTTCACTTAGCGTAATATCCTGAAGGTTCATCCATGTTATAGCATGTGACAGGATTTCCTTCCTTTTTAAGGCTGAAGAATATTCCATTGTATGTATTTAGCACATTTTATTTATCCATTCATCCATCAATGGACATTTGGGTTGCTTCCACCTCTTAGCTACTGTGAATAGTGTTGCTGTGAACATGGGTGTGCAAATATCTCTTCAAGACTCTGCTTTCAATTCTTTTGGATATATAACCAGGAGTGGGATTGCTGGGTCATATGGCAATTCTAATTTTTTGAGGAACCTCCACACTGTTTCCATAGTGGCTGCATCATTTTACAATCCCACCAACAGTGCACAAGGGTTCCAATATCTCCACATCCTCACCAACACTTGTTATTTTCTGTTTTTTTTGATAGTAGCCATCCTAATGGGTGTAAGGTGATAGCTCTTTGTGGTTTTGATTTGTATTTCTCTGATGATTAGGGATGTTGAACATCTTTTTGTATACTTGTTGGCCATATGTATATCATCTTTGGAGAAATGTCTACTCGTTGGCCATTTGTTTATCATCTTTGGAGAAATGTCTATTCAAATTCTTTGCCCGTTTTTTAATTGGGTTATTTGATTTTTTGTTGTTGACTTGTAGGATTCTTTATATATTCTGGATATTAACCCCTTATCAGATACATGATTTACAAATATTTTCTTCCTTTCCATAGGTTGCCTTTTTGCTGCGTTGATTGTGTCCTTGATGCACGAAAGTTTTTAAGTTTCATACAGTCTCATTTGTCTATTCTTGCTTTTGTTGCCTGTGCTTTTGGTGTCGTATCCAAGAAAATGTTGCGAAGTTCAATGTCATGACGTTTTTCCTGTTTTCTTCTGGTAGTTTTATAGTTTTAGGTTGCTGCCTATTTTTGTATGCCTGCAAGCAAAGAATGCCTTTTACCAGTTTACATGGTTGGGGGGAAAAAAAGAAAAGGAATATTTTGTGACACCTGAAAATTATGTAAAATTCAAATTTCAGTGTCCATAAATAGGGTTTTCTCGACACACAGCCACATTCATTCATTTACATATTGTCTGACTGCTTTTGCACTACAAGGGCAGAGGTGAGCAGTTACGACAGAGACATATGATCCTCAAACCCAAAATATTAACTCTCTGACCCTTTACAGACAAAGTTTGCTGACCTCTGTGTTAGGCTACTTTTTCCCTAGTCTCTTAGTATCTGAGCTGGGCCAGAACAGAAAAGGTCAAGTATAGAGTCAAGGACTCAAGGATAAAGATTGTGTCCTGCCTGAAGGAAAGGGATATTTAAGAAAAAGTTCTTCAAACCTTCTTTTCTTTTTTAAAGCAGAGTTAATAGCCAAGGGAAATTCTTTGAGTCAGAAGACGTCTCCTTAGAGCAGTGGCTTCCAAAGTAGGTTGCCCCAACCCGGTGGGTGTGCAGGAAAATAGCAGAACTTCTGTTTATGTTTTTAGATCTCATCTTGTTTACTTTCTGATTTTGAGTTTCATAATATACATCAGTACAGTAGCACATTATAAAATTTACAAATAAACAAATATGGGACATTTATATGGCATTCTCAATTTTAAAAAAAATTAGAGACCACTATAGATCTCCAAATCAGAGGATGGTGTCAGCGACTGGAAGAGGCAGCTGATCCAAAGAAATAGCTAAAAATAATTAAGCCCCTTTGCTTCTTAAGAGTAATTTCACACACTATAGTTGTAAGAGCAATTTAATTTCATGTAGTATTTATCAGACTAGAAAATAGAGACTAGCCAGATATTACAGTGTTTCCATTGTGTGAAAAGTAATATTTCTCTTACTGATGATTGGCCAGTTTATTTTATTTTTATAATCTGAAAGACTCAGGGTATGATCTTCAAAATGTAAAAATCTAAGCCCCAGATAAACTTAGTAAGTAATGCTGATTGGTTTGATGATTTTAAAAATAGAAAGTCTAGCTTCTGAGAAATAGTGTATTCTATATGGATTAATAGCTGCAAAAATACAGCAGAGAACTTCAAAAGTAGAGGGATTAGTCTGCCATCATTACTGTCTATTCCACCCAGAAAATTCTATGCCTCCAAGAACAGCACTGAGATAGCATTAAGTTAGCATCCTACTTTTTAATCATGAAACTTCAGATGTATTAAAAAAAAGTGAACAAGAAAACTAAGGTAACCAATATGTATTTTGTGATTAAGAAGAATTATTAGACCTCATGGTTTTTTTGAGCTTTTATACTTGAGTTTATTCTTCATTTAATTTTTAAAACAGCAGTTTTAACTTTTAAGACACTATTAGTGTTGAAGATAGACTTCAGTTTTTAATCCTTATGTTAATTGGATTGTCAGGAGAAATCCATTGATAAGTTAACCAGGAGAATTTGGGAAAACCCACTGTGGTTTTCTCCAATGAGAGATGGTCCCTCCCACACCCAGGTGATTCAAAGATTTGAGTGAAGTCTTCATGGGGGCACACCGATTATGAAAAATCACTCATTCTTATTCTTAGTCTTTTGCTAACATTATTTTTAGTTACAACAAAAGATTGGAATTTAGAATAAAGACTCAGACATTTTCCAAAATCTAAACACCAAAAACTGACTGTTAATGTTAAAGGCACTAAATATTATTTATCCCCCTCACCCCAGCTAACTGAATACCCTATCTTATGAAGGTTGAGGCCCTAAGATAGATACCACTTTCCTAATGACTTGTGGGAATAATTGAACTTCTTTTTACATTCAGTTTACTGCCCAAAGAAACTGGACTTGATTCCTTCCCATGATGATGTTTTTTTTGTTTTTGTTTTTGTTTTGTGAGGAAGATCAGCCCTGAGCTAACATCCATGCTAATCCTCCTCTTTTTGCTGAGGAAGACTGGCTCTGAGCTAACATCTATTGCCAATCCTCCTCCTTTTGTTTCCCCAAAGCCCCAGTAGATAGTTGTATGTCATAGCTGCACATCCTTCTAGTTGCTGTATGAGGACATGGCCTCAGTGTGGCCAGAGAAGCGGTGCGTCGGTGCGCGCCTGGGATCTGAACCTGGGCTGCCAGTAGCGGAGCTCGTGCACTTAACCAGTAAGCCACGGGGCCGGCCCCCATGCTGATGTTTTGCTCGGGCTGCTGTGTGCCGTGTGGCCTACCTCTGACTTTAGGCTTTGCTATTTATAGCAGCGAGCGTAGCTCTGGCCAGACCTGCTGCTAACGTACACAGAGCCCGAGGCAAGAGTACTAACAAGGCCCACATCCTACACATCTAATTATTTAAAAGTTATAAATCAGGCTGACAAACTAAGTAAAAGATATTCAATTCTCCTACCTTGACAAATACACCTTCATAAGGATGAGGAAGCCCAGGTTCTTTAGAGTTCTCAGCTTCATCAGTGTTCTCCATTAGACCCTGGAGACGGCTCAGGGAGAACCGGCCTCCGGTTGGTGACATTGGCTTCAAGGCTTCGTCCTGTACTATGATGGCCTGGAGCTTACCCATATTGGATTCTTGCCAGCGTCCAAGTTCCATCCATTCCCAGCAAAGAGCTGCCCCTGGGCCTTGGGTGGCACACAGCAGTGGTGGTCCCTAACCTCAGGAGGACAGACATGGGGAAGAGGTTGGTGCAGGCCCTGGAAACAGGCTTGGGGCCATTTTGGCAGGACTCCAAATTCCTGAGTATCTAGAGAACAGTAGTGGGAGGAGCTTGGGCTCCAAGTGGACAGGTACCCTTGGCACACTTGCAGACTGGTGCAGCCAACGGAGGTCAGAGTGGGCTCTCATGTGCAGGGCCTGAAGCAGGGCACCTCTTACTTGGGTCTAAGGGCAGTCCTGCTCTAAGTCTTCAGCATGTCCTGAATTATACACCCAGCCAATCCAGTCAGAAACTATGAACCTCCTGTATCTGTACATCAAAAAATTTACTTCCAGTGCTCAACCAGTCCTGTGGCTCTGCCATCAATTAGTCCACTAACAAAAATTTCAGGAGTCCTCTAACTCTTTTAAAATTGCCAAACACCTTTATTGCCTTCTTCCCCTCAAAGATCAGATCAAACCCTTCAGGTATCTGATTCTCCATAGACTGAGCAAACAGTAATAAGACTTGTCCCAGCCCTTCCCATCTACCCCTGAATTCGCAAGTCCCAAGCCACAAACAGGTATGTGTGGCCTGCATGCTTCCAATTCAGGGACAAAGAATACTGCTCTCTGTGGTGGATGGAGGAATCTTCCCTTCCCCCTAAAATATCCACCTCCCAATCTACAGAATCTGTGAATGTTACCTTATATGGCAAGAAACTTTACACTTGTGATTAAATTAAGGATTTTAAAATGGAGAGATTAGCCTGGATTATCCAGGTGGGCCCTAAATATAATCACAAGGGTCCTTATAAGAGGGAGGCAAGAAGGTCAAAGAGAGAAAGCAGCAATGTGACAGCAGCAGCAGAGACTGGAGTGATGCAGCCAGAGCCAAGAAATGTGGGCAGCCTCTAGAAGGAATCAGTCCTGCCAACACCTTGACTTTAGCCCAGTGAAACTGATTTTGGCTTTTGGCCTCCAGAAATGTAAGAAAATAAATTTGTGTAAACCACCAAGTTTATGGTCATTTGTTACAGCAGTAGTGGAAAACTAGTACACTTTCTTTTAAGCAGTCTTGGAAGTCTGATAACAATTTATGTAAAACACTTGTCAAGTTAGCATAACATTAATTGAGTAGACACATGACTCTAAACTCCACACTATGACTTCTAGGCTGAGCACTGAGAAACCCAATTTCCAAGCTTTATTTGGAACCAATTTTCCTGGTTGGTGCTAGGAGTCCTGGTTGGAGGCTTTGGAGAAAGGAGCAGAAGACCCAGTGTTGGGAGAGATTGCTTCTGGTCCTGTTGTGAACTAGTCATTAACCACGCTGAGCCTCTGCGAGGTTAATCAACATGATCGCTAAGATCCTTTCCAATTCCAAAATTCAGAGCTGTAGCAAAACACGTTTCATCTTTGCATTTCACATTCACATGTTACTGCTATTACAATCCCTCTCCAGCCTACCTTTCCAGCCTCCCTGTCCACCACGTAGTCTACATGTCAACTGTATGCACATCTGAGCTTGTGCACATGTTGCTTCTTCTGCTTAGAATTTTCTTCCCTGCCTTCACCCCGTGAGCACTCAGACTCATCCCTTAACACTCAAATCAAGAATCACTGCCTTTGAGAAGTTCTCCCACCTTCCCAAAGCAGAATGGTCATCTCTGCCTTGGTGATTTCAGAGAACTATTAAAACAGTTATCAAATTATAATGAGACTTTCCATTTCTGTTTCCCAAATCAGAATGTGAGCTACTCATATGCAAATACTCTGTCTGATCCATATTTATACCTCTAGCACCTACTTCTGTGCTTGGCACACAGCAGACACTTATATTATATCTGTGGCCTGAATAAATAGATGAATGATTATTCCTTGAATTCTGAAGAGCCTACTTGGAGTTGGATGGGAAATGACGAGGGATGAAGGTAAAGTATAAGAGGACAAGAAATTCATGTTTCAGCAAGACATCCAGAGCCCTGGAGAGGAAGAAGAGGCTGATTTGTGTGATGATTTAATCCAAGGCTATCCTCAGATGCTCATTGTACATGCAATTTAGCATCTTTCTCAACCTTGCTTCAAAGTCAGTTTCTAAGCGGAGTTATCGGTGTGAGCTACCTCGCACAGCAATCTGCTGAGTAGAAGCTCTTAACTGGGGCGGATGGCAAGCAGCCACACACGATTTGTCAGCTCTGCATCCTTGCTTGCCTCTAGGCAGAGGCTACAGCTTTGGAATCTTATGGTTGCTAGTTAACAACTTTGACCTTAAGGGCCATTCTGAGTAACAACTCATAAAACTGTCTACATTCAGTTTTCCTTCTCAGGCATAAAAAATACCCTCTCCCCACTCCTTGAGTGCTCCAGGCATATCTTCCATTTTCTTGATACAAAGGACAAAGGACAAACCTACTCAGACAACCTTCTCTAAGTGGAAATGAGGTTATCCTTTCCACACACCTGGAAAACCTATGAAATCATACTTTTCACAATATATAGACTGATGTTAATTTACAATGTGTCTTTGGTCATGCATCACTTTTTATGATGTAGTCATCTCTCTGTATTCCTTTGCTATTTTATACTGTATACCTATGTTGGTTTAGAATTTTACATTTGAGATTCAGCTTCTTTAAGTTACCACTTATTGTACATTTTCCATGGTGCCATACACTATGCTAAGTGCTTTACAATTCTCATTTAATCCTCATAACAAACTCAGACACTAAGCATTATTACACTCTTCCTATAGAGGAGGACGCTGAGATTTAGAGAGGCTAATTAACTTTCCTGAGGGCACAAGGCTAGTGAGATGTGGAAATAAAACTCAGGCCCATGTCTGTTGAATGAAGAGACCCAATAATTAGACTATCCTCTTACTTGTTTTTTACAAGTGATAATGTGACATTATATTGCTTAAGAAATACCATTCAGCAATTAACAATAGCCTTTGAGAGAAGTGAAAAAATATAATCCTTATCTCCAAAATCAAAATCTCCATAATTTCCATCGTGGAAAAACAAAGGCACCGCCATCGGGTAATATCTATTTACTATCTAGCTGGGTAGAGCTGTGTACAACCTGTGCTCAGAGTTTCCCCAGCATTAAGGGCTGATGGGTAACATTGTCGTAAAACAAACTCTCTGTTTTAATTCTTGAAGTTAGAGAGAGGAAAACTAGAGCCCTAAGGACTCCCTTCATGGATCCAGGCCAAAAATGAAATAAAGGTTATCGAGTACAGAACAAGTAAATGTACATTGAGAGGGACATTAGTGGAAATTATAATGCTTTGTAGAAATTCAGATTAACCTGTCATGTTCTGTGCCATCATTAAGATGGAACTTTGTGGATTAGTTTTGTCCATTCATTCATTCATTCATTCATTTACAAGGTCTATATAGTATCCTGCAACCTAGGTTTTCCATGAAAGGATAAGGACTTGTGAAAGCATTTCTAACACAATCCTAGTGAGCTTAGAGTTTACAGAATGTCCCAGATTTGCTAGGACAGTCTGAGATTCCCTCTTGGGTTGGTCTTGGTTCCTATAAGAAGCTACTCAACTCCCAAAGAGCAAGAATCATAGACTTCAGTGGTTTCCCAGATGTCCATGGATCAGCCCAGATGATTGCATAAAAAATCATTGGAAAAATAAATTAAAATACAGACAGATGGGCCTCACCCAGGAGAAATCTTGGTAATAACAACGACAACTAATACTTATATAGTGTTTACTATATTCCAGGCACTGTTCTAAGCACTTTACAAACATTTACTCATTTAACCTGCTCAACAACGCTGTGAGGTAAATATTGTTATCATCACCATCTATCAATGATGAAACAGAGAAACAGAGAGGTTAAGGAACTTGCCCAAGGTCACCCAGCTAGTCAGGGGCTGAGCCAAACTTCAACATAAGCTGCCTGGCTCCAGAGTCTGCCCTTTTAACCTCTATGCTATGTTCTCCGAAATCTGTATGTTAAGTTTTCCAAGTGATTCTGATGTGCAGCAAGGCATAGAAACCCTGACAACCCCGAACTCATGTATGAATCTCCTCTTACAACCCTGTACCCGGCAGTCTCTGAGCTAGGGTTGGGAGCCAATCCCTCAGGATGGGCTATTTTTTGAGTTTCCACCGGGCTGGCCCCATTGCTGGTTTTGCTATGGAAGGGTGGGGCTGGGTCTCAACATCCTCTCAGAAGCCCATGACCTCAAACTCTCCCACCAGTGTTCCTGTTTCTACTGACAATTTACTTCAACACATGTTGTTTAAATTTTTTTAACTCCTCTAATTTTGTATAATAAGGATTCCAAAGGCTACCAGCTGATGTTAATTTGCAGGCCTCCACAGAATTAGTAAAATGGTCAGCAAGAGTGTTGAAGCCACTACCAGGTCCTGTCACTCCAGGACTGTTCATATTTTCTTAAAGTAATGACCAAGTTCACTGTTCCTACATTAAAACTACAAATATATGTTATGGATACTACGAGTTCAATGCTCGGTCTTACTTTTCCACTAATAAAAAAATGTTACTGTCTTAACATTAATCATAGGTTGCTTGTATGATTTTGCCCCAAGAGCAAAAAATTGGAGCCCACTGTGTTCCTATACAGTAAGGAGCAGACGTGTTCATGGAGTAGGAGAAAGATCGTGGGTTTGCAGTCAGGCAGACATCAGCTCCTGCCCTTCTGCTCTGCTTTGGGGTCTGGACAGGGTCCTGGTGCTCTGTCCAATACCAACTCCTTCTCTTTGGGACCCTCTTGTCAAACCTCCCAACCCCCACAGTCCTTCCTCTACGAGGAGGAGCAAGGACAACCGTCCTGCTCCTGCGGCCAGTCCAATAATGTGGTCCTACCACCAGCTACAAGCCTCCCTGATTCTACTGCTTGGATTTCCAAGTGTCACTTGTTCTGGACTTCCAGGCCTTGTCCCTCACCAGTTAGGATTTTCCAGCTAGATCTTGGAGCTAGATCTTCCCTCACCTGGCTTGGATAGCATGTCCTGCCTTCGGGACTACACCTTTCCCCCAGCACCTGTTCTCTGAATGCCTGTCCCAACCCAGTTATCAGGTCTGCTTCCTGCATGCAGTTCATTCCTTCTGCCTATTCTTTCATCTTGGTAGACGTATCAGGATAGAAAACTGTGATACTGAAGCCTTTAACTGAGGGTCACACTGAAGTGTGTGAAATCTGGTTAGCCTTTGACCTTTTGACCTTGTAAATGGTAATGAAGCCTGCAAATTTCAGGACTAAAGTACTCTGGGGATGCAGGCAAGTCACTGCTTCTGTGGAGCTTTGAATTAATCTAACATGTTCATATAAATCGCTGGACAGTTCAGCTGCTCTTCGCATTAACGATTCACTGAAAGAGTTCAGTTTAGATGGTAGGTTAGGGTTGTAGTATCCCCAATTCTTAAAAGACACAGCTGTCAGTTGGTTGTTGACTATAGTTGGAGCTAGAAAGTAATAAGAAGCAGGCAGAGCTGGTACCGTTTCGTCAACATTGTCCACGAGGTACGTCCGACTCTGACCCAGCAAGTCACTGGGCTTGGTCCCTCTTTCTTCCTGAGGAGGCATCTGGGGAAATTTCAAGCCCTGTGTGTTGTTATGAAGAGTTATTTTCCTAACTCTTCTCCCTGCCTGTTGGAAATAATCTAAATTACAAAGAAGACAATTAAAAAGAACATGTTATGTGATAAAACAATGCATGTTCACTTGAGAAACTTGGAAAATACAATGGAGTATAAAATCACCATCCATCACAGCACCCAGGGATAAGCACTGCTAATGTTTTTATGCTATCATACTTGTAGTTTAAAAATAACTGTTTACGGGGCCGGCCCGGTGGCGCAAGCGGTTAAGTGCGCGCGCTCCGCTGTGGCGGCCCGGGGTTCGCTGGTTCGGATCCCGGGCGCGCACCGATGCACTGCTTGGCAAGCCATGCTGTGGCGGCGTCCCATATAAAGTGGAGGAAGATGGGCACAGATGTTAGCCCAGGGTCGTCTTCCTCAGCAAAAAAAGAGGAGGATTGGCGGATGTTAGCACAGGGCTGATTTCCTCACACACAAAAAAAAAAAAAAAAAAAAAAAACTGTTTACATGTAATAATATGTGTTTATTAGGAAACAACGCTTGAGGAAAAAGTAATAACAGTCATGACCTTCACTTATGTGCCAGCTTCTGTTCTAAGGGCTTTAATAGGTATTACCTATTGAATTCTCCCAACAGCCCCATGAGGTGAGCTGGTGAGGTAAGCAAAAGTGGATTAAAAGCAGGCAGCCTGTCTGGAGTGTGTGTTCTTAACCAGCACACTACACAGAGAAAACAGGCTGCTCGCAATCCCGTGACTCAGAGGACCACTTTTTTTTTTTTTTTTATAAGGTGGAATTTATTTATTTATTTTTTTTGTGTGAGGAAGATCGGCCCTGGGCTAACATCTGCCAATCCTCCTCTTTTTGCTGAGGAAGACTGGCCCTGGGCTAACATCCAAGCCCATCTTCCTCCACTTTATAGAGGACGCCGTGCCACAGCAGGGCTTGACAAGCGGTGTGTCAGCGCGCGCCCAGGATCAGAACCAGCGAACTCCGGGCCGCCGCAGCAGAGCATGCGCACTTAACCGCTTGCGCCACTGGGCCGGCCCCCAGAGGGCCACTTTTAACATATTACATTTCAAGAAACTAATTTCATAATTCATCAGAAAATATATTATCTTGTGATTCAAGGATTAAGAGAGATATTAAACATATGGACAGATTTTTGGGAGCCCTCTCCCTGGCCTAATAGGCAAACTTTTTTTTTTAAACAATTTCTTTTTTTTTTTTGAGGAAGATTGGCCCTGCGCTAACATCTGTTGCCAATCTTCCTTTTTTTTTCCTTTTTTCTCCCCAAAGCCCCAGTACATAGTTGTGTATTATAGTTGTAGAGTTGTAGCTCTTCTCTGTGGGATGCCGTCCCAGCACGGCTTGAGGAGCAGTGAGTAGGTCCACGCCCAGGATCCAAACCGGCAAACCCCGGGCCGCCGAAGTGGAATGCACAAACTCAACTACTAGGCCACCGGGCTGGCCTCCAACAGGCGAATCTAATAAGCAAACTGCGTAGGTTTTAGGTCAGCACAATGAAGTCCAGGCTGTACTGTGAAGCAGCCGTGCAGGCCATCTCAAATGACCTTGTGTCAAATGACCTTACAATGCACACCTCATGACTGAAGACACCAGCTGAACAGATCCACAACAGGAAGAGATAAAAGGTAGCTTGCGCTCACATTTCCCAGCTGCATTTCTTAGAGATTGATGGAATAATGAATGACCCTGGTCCTTGCCTCCCTCCACACACAGATGACATCAGCATCTCTGAACTTGTTTGATATATAATCAAGGAATTCTTCTTTATGTTACCTACAATGTATGATCTAGAGAAAAGCCCATATGTACTCTACCCCTTTTTTTTTTACGCAGATGAAATCTGGTTGTAAGTGTTTTTCTTTTCCTCTTCCCTGCACGTGCACTGTTTGTGAAAAAGATCTAAGCTGCAATTAAACTCACACCCTTGGAGCAGTTCCATCAGAGCACTCTGTTGGACTGTTTTCCCAGGGTTCGAACTCCTCACACTGATTACTGAATAAACTTCTTCACTAATATCACCTAGACTCTTTATCTCAGTCAACAAACACAAGGCATCAATATTGATAACATTAGTTCTTTGCACACAGGGCTGCTCCAAAGTTTAACGTTTTTTCTCACAAGCAGAATGATGGCGTAATAATTAATCTTTTGTCCTTTCCTTTATTTCTTAATGCATTCAGTCTGTTATACTGAGCATCGGTAACTAAGGGAGAAAATCTGAATGAAGAGGGGAATAAAGAAAGAGCAGTGTCTATACAATCTGGGGGAAGACTCCTGAGACAGACTGACTCTACAGTTTTTAGTTAGCCTCTTCCGGACTAGATTAGTCTTCCATGAACTACTGAAATAGTCACCTTGCTGGTCTACCAGCACCCACTCGGGCATGCTTCAATCCATTTTCTACATACAGCAGCCAGAGTTTCCTTGTAAAACACAAATTTGGGCCTGCCACCTCTTATGATGAAGACAAGCTCCTTATCTGGCCACCAGACCTGTGAGCCTCACTCTGGCTGCATGCACTGGCTTCTGTGGGTGCCTCAGACTCCTCTGCCCTCTCCCTCCCGGTAGCCTCTGCGTGCCCTCCTCCTGCATCACCATCCGCAATGCTGCTTCTCCTTCCTTGGCTAAGGTTCCTCAGAGGAGCCTTTCCTGACCTCCCTGAATAGGCCAAGTTCCCACCAACTGAGTACTAGAGGCGCTGTCCACCTCTCTTTCTTAGCACATGTCACAATCCCAGGTTTACATTTGTGCGTTTGGCCACTTATTTGACGTCTGTCTCCCTAACTAGAGTGTGAACTCCATGAGAACAGGCCCATGTCACAATGGATCCCCAAGGTCTAGCATGGCGTCTGACACAAAGTTGGCACCCAAAAAGTGAGTAGACGGGTGACTAAATCTTTACTGGAAAGTTTACTAGCTGCTATTTTTAGAATAAGCTGCCTATTTGAATTACTGTGTAATTGATGTGATAATAGCATTAATAATACCGACATTAAGGAAAAACACAGGTGAGACAGAATGAGCACTGAGCTGATTTTACTGTCCAACAAGGAACAGAAAACAGACACAAAGGGAGGGATTCAGCTCTGTGGGATGGAGCCTCAGGGAATGGAGGTGATACAGGTTTCTAAAGCCAAATCTGCAAATGGCGCCTAGTCTAATAGGCTTCCTGATTGGTTGAATTTAGAAGTACAGTTAAGTCACAGACTGCAAACTAACTATTTCACCATCAGGGTGTTTGCTGCTGGTTCTAACCAGTATTCTGAGAAATACTATTCCCGTTCTTTCTTCTGGAGTCCTGACTGCTTGCTGTCTTGAAATTTCTCTTGCCCTCCAGAGCTCAGAGTTCTGCAGATCCTCACTTTGAGTGCTCATCCAGAAAGACTATGTCTTCTTACTTTTACCTGGTTGGACATAGGTTTGTATTCATCTGTAAAATGAGGCCATCTTGCTCAAAGGACTCTTATGTGAATTATTAAAATAAATCAAGGAAGAAAGATAGTAAGTGTGTACTATACTTAATAAAGACCACTTAGATGTTATTGAAAATGGTGTTAGTGATTCAAAAGATAAAATTGTTTTTGTTTGTTTGAGGACCAGTATGCCAAGCCCCACTAAATTGTGCTATGCTATTCAAGACTATTCCCATTTCTATGTTGATCTTCTAAAGCAGAACAGGAAAGACATCTTACGGAGAGTCACCCAGGAAAAATTTTTCTTCATTATATTAAATGAACTCATGCCTACAGTACCATAAAATTCACAGCCAAGGCTGTTCTGGAAAGTTCCTTAAACAGACATTTTGTGAAAGTAAAGTCTTAGAATAGTGGAGTCCATAAAGCATAGAATTTGGTCAGAGTCCTGAGTTCTTTTCAGCATCTCACCTTCATTTCTTATAAGCTATGTGATCTTAACTTCTCAGAGCCTCAATTTCCTCACTTGTAAGATGGTGGTGATCATGTCAGCTGATCACCTCGTTGTTATAAGGACGGAAAGAGGAAGGTTTTGTGGAAAATGGTAAACTCCCATGTAAACCGAGTAATTATTAGTTGTATACGCAATAATAATATCGGTTTTATATACAATAATGATAATAAATAACTGGGCCTAGTCCTCTATAGAAAATAACCATATTACCCCCATACATTGGCAGTAAGTTGGTCATATGCACCTAACAAAGCTCAACATACTCAAATGTGTGAGATCCAAAACACAAATGTAAAAGATGACCAAATGACCATTTTGAGATTTAAAACCATAACGTTAGCATATTTTAAGATAATATATCTCTAGTCAACCAGAAAGGACTACATTAGCATAATGCATGAATGCAAGGTCCCCTCGATTAAAATTAAAGGTATACTTTATATCATTGCTACATCGATGCTATTCTAAAAGAAATTTTTTAAGAAAAATATATGTATATGAGATTTGATGTGAGATAAGCACAAGTAAATTGTCTAAAAACAAACATGTTAAATTTAGTCCTATATGAATACTAGCTTTTAAGAAAAGTCTCTATGTCGAGTTGTAGATGAGAAAGATCTGCATTCCCTGTGTATGTATGTATGTGTGCATATACCTAAAGCATATATTTTCCCAAAGGAAGTTCCATTTATTTGCTGCAAATAAATGAATCATTTTGTTTGTCATTCCCCTCATCCCTTTATTTTTAAGGGAAGAAAAGAATTTCATGAATCATTCAAACTATCTTTTTATGCCTGAGAAAGTTCCTGCTATTTTGGAAGCAGACTGATTTGAGACAAAGTGACAGGCCTACTTTTTGTACATCTGCTCGGATTCTTGGTAGCTAATGTCTAGAAGCAAAAACTGTGTGTAGACATTGCAGCCTGACCCTCCCTCAAGAAAAATCCTAATCACTAATTCCAAAAGCATGAGCTTTGCTAACGAGCAACATTGCAATCTGTGGCCATTATGTTTTACTTTAAACCCGATTTCCTTACAACTCAAAAGCACAAAGAATCAATCTCAATGCCCTGAGGACTCTTCAGGCTATTGCTCAGTGCTTAATCACGGAAAAAACCCTATTTTCAACTTAATTGGCTGGAGGGCAACCTATAGATATAAAAAATGCAATCCACAGCCCACTAATGAACAGCTATTCAAGAAACGCACATGTTGAAAACACCATTTATATACATTATAAGGAATGTATGAAGCAGAATACTGCTTAATTCACATAAAATCTTCCTGGTCTTATTTGCTTGCTTTATTTTTTCAGTTCCTATCTACTGCCTTAACGAGTGAAAAGAACCTCTTTGCAGAAGCCATTGAAACACTCTTTAAATCCTGTGTGTATCTTTATTAAACATTTCAGGCTGAATCACAAATGCTGACACTGGCAAAGTAGTCACAGTAGAACAAGGGCGATTTTTAGGTGCTTCAACACTAGGTGTTTCAACACTTCTTTATTAATATTGTTATAAAGCTTTAGGGGATCAATTATGGTTTGATTGTCTGTGTAGCCAGCTTTTGTTATATTTCAAAAAGCAGTTGGAAAACTATCAAGGTTTAGAATGGTAGACCTCAGGTTCAGAAGGGACCTTGTCTCAGTGAGGGTCCCAGCAGAAAACAGAATTCCACGCAAAGGGTTTAACTGCGGATAATTTAATGGCAAGATGATTTACAGGGATGTGGGCAGAGTTAACAGATCCAAAAGGGATGAGGAAGCACCCAGGACTAACAGTGGGGCTGTTACTCCCCCGGCCCTGAGGGACAAGGGCAGAAGACAGTGTTGTGAGCACTGAGAGAGCTGGAGCCGTGGAGGGAGCTGTAGACCCACCCAGAGGAAGACACAGCCATTGCTGGAACTTAACTGCTGAGGCAGGGAAGAAGCAGGAAGAAGGACCTCGATCTCCCCTTTCTCCCGCTCTCCACTCCCTGGCAGTGCCTCCCACTGGATGAAACCCAAGGAAAACCACAGGCTGGATGCTGCTGTTGGTAAGGCTCAGCTCCCACCTGAGTATACAAATCAGGATAGAGAAGGACAGAGAATGGATGAAGAGAGAGGGAGGGCAAACAGAATAACCCAACAGACCCTTAAAGGCCCGCGGGCCTAGTGGTTTTCAGACCTGTGCAGGTGGCCAAGCACATAGAGATCGGCTTATTCCTTGCACGTATAACTTCAGTCCATCCAACTTTAACTACATGCCTACCACATGCTAGGCCCTGCTAAAAGCAAGTAAATTCGGAGATGCATAAAGCATCATTCTGGTCTCAGAGGAACCTATAGCCTAAGCCAGAACATAGACTGGTAAGGAGATAATTTCACTATAACATGGCAGGGACAAGCTGACGTGTATGTGCAGTCATCTACTGTAGCACCCCTTATAATAGCAAGAAATCAGAAATAAGCTAATCATCTATCAATTAGGGATTGGTTAAATAAATAAGGGGACATCAATTCAGTGGAATCCTATGTAATTGTATATTTATTTATTTATTTTTAATTTTATTTATTTATTTATTTTTTCCCCCAAAGCCCCAGTAGATAGTTGTATGTCATAGCTGCACATCATTCTAGTTGCTGTATGTGGGACACGGCCTCAGCATGGCCGGAGAAGTGGTGCGTTTGTGCGCGCCCGGGATCCGAACCCGGGCCGCCAGCAGCGGAGCGTGCGCACTTAACCGCTAAGCCACAGGGCCGGCCCTAATTGTATATTTAAAATGAAGATCTTTATGTAGTGCTGTAGAATGATCGCTGAGACACATTGTTTAAAAAAACAGGAGCTGAATGTTGTATATAATATGCTACCATTTGTGTAGAAGGAAGGAAGGAAGGAAGGAAGGAAGGAAGGAAGGAAGGAAGGAAGGAAGGGAGAAAGAAAGGAAGGAAGGAAGGAAGGGAGAAAGAAAGGAAGAAAGAAAAAAGAATACAGAACGTATACACGTTCGCTGTGTATACTGGTCAATCTCTCAGAGGAGTCATGAGAAAGTAGCATTGGTTGTCTCTGTGGGAGGGAAATGGGTGGCCAGGGGACAGGGTAGAAAGGAAGCATATTATTTACTTTCTTGAGCCTTTTGAATTTTGAGCCACATGAACGTATTACCAATTAAAAAACAAACTGATGAAAATTAAATTTAAGAGTCAAGATAATACGGTAACTGCACTGGGTGCATGGAGCCCACCCACAGGAGGGATCCTGCCAGGCCTCCTAGAGAATGTGCTGCCTGAACTGAAGCTTGAAGGAAACACAGAGCTTGGCAGGAGAGGAAGGGCTGAGGCAGCAGAGATGTTTTAAGCAAAGGCACAGAGGCCTGAGGCGTGAGGGTACCAGGGAACATGAGAAGCTGTGCGTGACTAGGGCCAAAGAAGTGAAGAGGAAAGCGACAGGAGATGGGGCAGGAGAGCTGGCAAGGCCAGATTGTGGGAGCCTTGTGGATCCTGCTATAAAGTTTGGATTTCACCCTGAAGATGATGAAGAGGCACTATAAACTGGGGGTAAGTGTGGGTTTGAGGGGGATGAGACTGGAGATAGGCCACTGGTCTAACCCTTGAAACACAGGTACTTTTAATTCCGTCAGGTGAACTTGGAACAACTGGGCCAGCAGGAAATCCAATTGTTTGATACAAATCAACAAACAAAAGACAGTTTCCTAACTACATTTGTTAATATTTTAATATTAAACTACTATTTGCTTGTTATTGGTTCATGAATTTTGACATGTTTCAGAAGAGAGTTCCTGGAGAAAACTGGAAGTGGAGAACATTTTATCAATTAGCTTAATATTGGGATTAAGGAGGATGCTTACATTGCTTTCAAGGGCAGAGCACCTTGTTAACACAGCACGACTTTTCTAAGGGGCACAGGGTGAAAACTACAGATCTCTTGCAACCCACAACTCCCGTACTCTCGAACCTGACCAACTCAGAGTTTGCTGGAGGGAGGACCACCAAACCCCAGAGAAAATCTCCCATTCTCCACTCAGTCTGTCAACTTGGGCAAGCATTTACTCAATCAGAGCCCCAGTTTCCATATCTCTGAAATGGGGATATTTATACGTGTCTTGCCTATCTCACTAATACACAGGTATATTACAAGAAGAAATTGAGATAATGTATATGAATGTGCTCTCAGAACAATAAAGCATGAAATAAATTTATCATTGTTATTAAAAAAATCCACTGATGACTCTGTCCCAGATACAAAAACAGACTAAGTTCATGAGCCCTGACTTATTAGGTATTCAATGAACAACCAAAAACAAAAACAAAACATTATCTCCAATTAATTTCTCTTTAGTCCTGGTGAGATCAATGTTCAGAACATTAGAGATGCTTAGTAAGATACCATAGATTCTCTAGTGGTGGTTCAGAAGAATAACAAGATTTTAAGGTTTGTATCTAGTTTTGACATTAACTCAAGCAAATAAATTTATATATTAAAACTCACTTATATTTAGTCCAAGATAATTAAACAAATTAGTAGCTTGAGAGAGAAAGAAAATATGGGAGGAAAGAAACATGGGTTTTAGGGGCCGGCCCGGTGGCATAGCGGTTGAGTGCGTGCGCTGTGCTCTGGTGGCCTGAGGGTTCACAGGTTCGGATCCCGGGCGCACACCTACGTACTGCTCGTCGAGCCATGCTGTGGCGGTGTCCCATACAAAGTAGAGGAAAATGGGCACAGATCTTAGCCCAGGGCCGATCTTCCTCCTCAAAAAGAGGAGGATTGACATCGGATGTTAGCTCAGGGCTGATTTTCCTCACACACACACACAAAAAAAAGAAACATGGGTTTTAGAGTCAGAAAGCCTTAGATTAGGTTCACAGTTTAGACTTTGACTTATTTTGTGCCTTGGGCAAGTGGCCTCATGCCCCTGAACCTCAGTTTTCTCATCACTGCAAGGTGAACAAAGAAACACCACCGCTCTGCCACACTATTTTCTTCTCCTTTTCCTCCTCGTCATTCTTTTCGTGAGGCCAGAATGTAAGTTAGCGAAGCCTAGTTTTCTAAGTGCTTCCACTTAGAAACACATAAAGGAGCCCCACGTAACTTCCAAGTCATGGCCTAAGAGACAACATAAGCCTTACATCCACTGCCAGCTGTCTCTTCTTGAAGAAAGACACCAATGTCACACATTCATTCATCTATTCAACAACTTATGGGCTCCCCCATGGTACTGGGCACGGTGCTGCTGTTGGGAATATGGAGGTGGATAAAACAGACATGGCCCCCACCCTCACAGAGCTCATGGCTAAGAGGAAAACAGGTAAAATGAATAAATTCACAAATATAAATTGCTATTTTTGAAAAGTGAAATGAAGGAAAAGAGGGTGTATGTGAGACAGTAATGGGGAATGTCATTTCTATACGGGGCGTCTTAGGGCAGGTTCTCTAGAAGCAGAGCCTGAAGCAGGGATGCTTGTGCAAGTGATTCATTGAGGGAGCGCTCTCAGGGAAACCTGTAAGGGAGTGAGAGCAGCAGAGTGAGAATCTGGGCAAAGATGGGGTTCAGGAGAGCTCTAGCCTCAGTCTGATCCCACTGGGAGCTCTGGAACATTAATTACAGGACCAAGGTGTCCCACTCAGAGACAAGGGGGCTGAACTATTTTACCCCCTATCAACTGATAATTGGTTAAGGCCGCCTCTGGGGACAGAATATCTTCCCAGGCATCTTTCAGCGAGGCATTTCCAATCGGAAAAAGGCAATGCTCTGGAGAAAGGTGCAGGTGTGAGCGGTGAGCAGCAGCCACACCTGCAGTGGGGAAGAGATGGGTGCACCATCTAAGAACAGGTAATTAGACAGGGCAGCAACAGCATCTGCTACAGTGTCTGAGGAGGTCTCTCTGAAGAAGTGACTCTTGAGCTAAGACTTGAAGGATGAGTACAAATTAGCCAAAGAAGGGTATTCCAGGCTCAGGAGACAACAAGTGCATGAAGAAAAACAAAAAGATCAGCAGGACTGGAGAATTGTCAGGTAGAGGAAAAGTGGATCAACATTATTTTGGGGAGAGCCCACATTGTTTTAGATTTTATCCTAAGGACAATGGGAAACCATTGAAGAGTTTTAACACTCTTTAAGAGAAGTGACATAATTCTCCCCCTAATATTTTAATATCACTTGGGACTGGTCAGGAATGAGTTAGAAGAGGGAAAGGGAAGGTGCTAGGAAACCAGAGAGGAGGCTGGTTTGTAGTAGTCTGAGCTACAAGCGATGGTGGTTTAGACTAGGGTAGAATGGGGATTGAAAGAAAAAGATAGACTCAGGATATATTTTGGAGGTAGAATCTACAGAATTTGGTCATGAATTGTCTGTGATGGGGAAAGTTTTATATCTTGATGGGAGAGCAAGGTAAGAATTTTTATTTATACAATTTCCCCTCTTTTTGTCTATTATATGCAAAACATAGGCTTAGAGCCTGGCATTAAGGGGTGCTTTTTTTGTCCATCCCTGTTAGTTGGTAGGGCATACTGAAAGAGACTGACAAGACAGCCACTCTACAACAGCTAGCCAGACTTCTGGAGATTACATTGTGTATTGGTTTTCTATTGCTGCATAACAAATTAACACAAACTTAGTGGCTTATGACAATATACATTCATTATCTCATAGTTTCCGTGGGTTAGGAGTCTGAGCATGGCTTACCTGAGGTCTCTACTCCAGAGTCTCACAAATCTGCAATCAATGTGTTAGTCAGGGCTGGGGTCTCTTCTGAGGCTTGGGGTCCTCTTCCAGGTACACACAGTTCTTGGAAGAATTCATTTCCTTGTGGCTGTAGAACTCTTGGCGGCTTACTTCTTCAAGGCCAGCAGGAGACTCTCTTACTGCGAGACAGTTTTAAAGGGCTCACCTGATTAGGTAAAGTCCACCCAGAACTATTTGATTAATTTAAACTCAACTGATTAGGTACTTTAATTCCATCTGAAAAATTGTTTCACCTTTGCCATAAAATGTAACTGAATCACAGGAATGAGATTCCACGGGGAGGGGATACAAGGGCAGGGGTCTTAGGGGGTCATCATAGAAGTCTGCCTACCACAAACTGAAACTAAAAAGAGATCAATTATAGAAAAAAGTTTCATGCCAGCTTATAGACTTAGTAGGAATTTTAAAAAATACCTTTATCATTAAATTTCTACTTCAGGCTTAGAGATCTCTACCCAAACTTGGTAAAATCAGCCCGGGGTAAGAAGGGAGGGATGCATATAGGAGATTCAGGTAGATAACCAAACTGACTTGACTAGCTTCTCTCCCTGGAAATCTAAGTTAGTTAACTGGCAAATCATCATCCCTGCACTTTCTGAATCACCTATTCTTTTTTCAGATACCAGATAACTCAACAAATGTTAAAAATAGGTTCAATCTACTTCTGTAAGAATCTTATACCCATGTCTGAAGTATAGTGTCTTGGGACCCAGGTGATTTTGTACTTGCAAATTTGTTTTGAGATTTGTATTGAAGCTTTCCCCACATTAAATTGGAACCTAGAGGGGCCAGCCCCATGGCTTAGCGGTTAAGTGTGCGTGCTCGCTACTGGTGACCTGGGTTCAGATCCCGGGCGCGCACCAACACACCGTTTCTCTGGCCATGCTGAGGCGGTGTCCCACATACAGGAACTAGAAGGATATGCAACTATGACATACAACTATCTACTGGGGCTTTGGGGAGAAAAGGTGAAAAAAAGGAGGAGGATTGCCAATAGATGTTAGCTCAGGGCTGGTCTTCCTCAGCAAAAAGAGGAGGATTGGCATGGATGTTAGCTCAGGGCTGATCTTCCTCAAACACAAAAAAACTAGAACCTAGACTCTTCTTCTTCTTCCCCTCTCTACTTTACCAAGCTCCTGGCCTCTTCTCTTGAAGATTTAGCAAGTTTAAGTCTATCCTAAAGGCACCATGGGAGACATCTAGAGCAGAGCATTTCTCTAGAAGGCACTGTCATTTTCCACTACAGGAAAGACAGTCTCCAGGAAGGTTTGTAGAGAGAATAGAAACCAGGGACAGAAACTTTCGGTACACAGCAATCCAGTGTGAATCAAAGAGCACTAAATGGATGAACAATGGAGAAGAACAAAATGAGGAGGCAATCTATGATTTAAGGACTCCAGAAAGGCCACTGGATAATGAAAGATTCTCGCAATTTGGGGTCATCTAGACCAGGAGGAAATGAAGGTAAGGAAGACAGAAAATCAGATTTTGCTAGCATTGTAAATGCTGGACTTAGTTTCCTGTGGAAGAGAATGATGGCCTGCATGGGGGAAAGTGGGAGTTCAGATTTCTCAGAAATTACTTTTCTTCTACCACACTTGACTGTAATTGATTCCAAGTTAATAAGCACAAACCAGAAGTTTGAAGGATGTGAAGCTGTTTGTATAAAGTGCCCTACATTTTCTTCCGACTCCATCCTCAAGGACAAATCAACTAACCTACAAGCATTATACACACAGACACACACTCACTCAAACTCAGAAACATTCAGAACATAGAAAAGTGCCCGAGAAGGACTTTGACAATAGACATGTGGGGGTATGGGCCACATTCCCGGGGATTGATTGTGGCCTCAGTTCCCACAGTGATCATGCATTCAACTCAAGGCCTGCTTCTCCCTCAGTGTAACCTCCATTAAGAGGCAAGAGACAAAAAAGAAATAAAGCTGAAGCAGTTCATTGAGTCCAGACTGGGCACAAAGGCTGCCAGCACCATAGCCAGACGCAGGGAGCTACTCCAACTGCCACATTACACATCTCACAGCATACTAATCGCCCCTCAGCACCAGGGGGCCATTGTGGGAAAGGCCGGATCAGGAAAGCTTTATGCAACATGCAGAGATTTTTTGCTCCAATTCATTTGCAGTTGCCTTTATTACCTTATTAGGCATGCCCAGATGAACAATTCTGAATTTCTCTTCCTATATCAATTTGTATGAGAACCTCTATGAAAGGTATATCTATTTGTGTGTGTGTGTGTTTGAATGTGTGATTGTGATACATGATGGTCAATAGATAGAAAGCAGTACTCTTCCCACACTGTTCCTCTCTCATAACAAAAAAAAATTTTTTTGGAAATGTAACCTCATTTTCTCTTTTAATTCAATTTTTTATTTTGAGATAATTGTAGATTCACATGCAGTTGTAAGAACTAACACAGAGAGATCTCATGGACCCTTCATCTGTGTTGGTAACATCTTGCATAACTCTAATACAATATCACAACTAGGAAACTGACATTGACATAACTCACTGGTCATCATATTTTGCCAGTTTTACTTGCATTCATTCATGTGTATTTAATTCTGTGTAATCTTATCACATGTATAGATTCGTGTAACCATCACCATGTTCAAGATAGAGAATAGTTCCATCGCCTCAAGGATCTCTCACGCTATCCTTTTATAGCCCTACTCACTCCTCTTGTCTCTGGCCTCCTCCCCTCCCCACCTCAACCCCTGGCAGTCACTAATCTCTTCCCTGTTTCTATAATGTTGTCATTTTAAGAATGTTATATAAATGGAATCATATAATATATAGCCTTTCAAGATTGGCTTAAGTCTCTTGAGGTCCATCCATGTTGTTGCATATGTCAAGAGTTCATTTCTTTTTAGTACTGAGTAATATTCCATAGCGTGGATGTACCCTAGTTTGTTTAACCATTTATCTAGTGAAGGACATTTGGCTTGTTTCCAGTTTTTGGCTATCATAAATACAGCTGCTATTAATATTCATATAGATGTTTTCCTCTCTCTGGGATAAATGCCCAGGAGTACAATTCCTGGGTTGTAGAGTAAGCACATATTTAATTTTATTTTTTAAAAACAACCTGCCAAGGGGCCAGCCCTGTGGCCTAGTGGTTAAGTTCGGTGTGCTCTGCTTCAGTGGCCTGGGTTCAGTTCCCAGGTGTGGACCTACACCACTCATCAGCAGCCATGCTGTGGCAGTGACCCACATATAAAATAGAGGAAGACTGGCACAGATGTTAGCTCAGGGCGAATCTTCCGCAGCAAAAAGAGGATGATAGGCGACAGATGTTAGCTCATGGGGAATCTTCCCCAGCAAAAAAAAAAAAAAAACCTGCCAAACTGTTTTCTACAGTGATTGTGCCACTCTGGAATTTTACATTCCCACCAGCAATGTATGAGAGATCTTGTTTCTCTGCATCCTTGCCAACATATGTTGTCATTGTCATTTTTCACTTGAGCCTTTCTGCTACATGTATAGTGATATCTCATGGTTTTAATTTGCATTTGTCTAATGGCTAATGATGTTGAACATCTTGTCATGTGCTTATTTGCAGTCTATTTCTTCTTCAGTGAAATGTCTGTTCACGTATTTTGCCCATTTTCTAATTGGATTGTTTGCTTTTTACTGTTTTGAGAGTTATTTATATATTCTAGACACCAGTTGTTTGTTGGATGTGTGGCTTGCAAATATTTTCTCCCAGTCTGTAGCTGGTCTTTTTATCCTCTAACAGTGTCTTTTGCAGAGCAAAAGTTTTTAATTTTGATGAAGTCCAGTTTATCAGTTTTCCCTTTATGGATTATGCTTTTGGCGTCAAGTCTAAAAGCTCTTTGCCTAGCCCTACATCCCAAAGATTTTATCCTATGTGCTTCCCTCAAAGTTTTATAGTTTTACAGTTAAGGCCATGATTCATTTTGAATTAAGTTGTGAGGTTGAGGTGGAGGTTCATTTTTTGGAGGGAGGGGGGTCTAGGAATATCCAACTGCCACAGCATCATTTGTGGAAAAGGCTATCCTTTCACCATTGAATTACCTTTGCATCTTTGTCAAAAATCAGTTTGGCAGATGTATGTGTGTCTATTTCTGGTTTGAGATGATCATGAAAGATGCAGACGAAAATGACAAAGCTTCAAGAAATTAGAGAGATGTGCATAAATATGGAAGACACATAAAGAAATTCAGCATAAGGATAACTGCAATCCCTGTATAAAGAACCCACTGAGGGCCGGCCCCATGGCTTGGTGGTTGAGCGCGCGCACTCCGCTGCTGGCAGCCCGGGTTCGGATCCCGGGCACACACCGACGTACCACTTCTCCAGCCATACTGAGGCCGCGTCCCACATATAGCAACCAGAAGGATGTGCAACTATGATATACAACTATCCACTGGGGTACAACTATCTACTGGGGCTTTGGGGGGGGGGGAAGGAGGAGGATTGGCAATAGATGTTAGCTCAGAGCTGGTCTTCCTCAGTAAAAAGTGGAGGATTAGTATGGATGTTAGCTCCGGGCTGATCTTCCTCACAAAAAAAAAAAAAAAAAAAAGAACCCACTGAGTGGAAGGCCAGAGGATGTATTCAAAGAAAATTTTCCTGGGGCCGGCCGGGTGGTGCAGCCGTTAAGTGCACGTGCTTGGTTTCAGTGGCCCAGGGTTCGCAGGTTCGGATCCCGGCGCGCACTGACGAAGGGCTTGTCAAGCCATGCTGTGGTGGCGTCCCATATAAAGTAGAGGAAGATGGGCACAGATGGTAGCCCAGAGCCAATCTTCCTCAGCAAAAAGAGGAGGATTGGCATCGGATGTTAGCTCAGGGCTGATCTTTCTCACAAAAGAAAAGAAAATTTTCCTAAAATGAAGGAAGAAAGGAGTCTGCAGATTGAAAGAACATACTGTGTTCCCTGAAGTTTTGATAGAAATCACTCAACACAAAAATTATTCAACACCAAGATATATCCTAGTTAAGTTATTAAACATCAAGAATGAGAATTTTTTAGGTATTCAAACAGATAAAGCAAGCCATATTTAAGGGTGGTAAAAAATCTAGTTAGTCTTGGATGTCTCCAAAGCAATATTCAATTCAAGAAAATAATGGAGCTATGTTTATAAAATTCTGAGAAAATCAAAATGCGACCCAAGAATATTAGGCCCTGATAGAATATTATTCAAGAATAAAGGCAAAAGCAGGCATTGCCAAACATGAAAGAATTAAAGGAACATGACATTCATGATGAAACTTTCAAAACAACAAAAATAGCAACAACTGTTTGACAATGAAATTCAGTCAATTAAAAGATTAATCAATATAAAGAACTCAGATAGAAAAGGACTGCTGATAAATATTGATCCATTTAGATATTATGCCCAGTAGCACAAAATTATGGGAATGATGGCTACAGAACGGAGTATGAGTGGGATAAATTGGAATGCAAAAATAATTATAATATAACATAAAACTCAGAAAGTAGAGGAATGAGGTCAGAGGAAATGTAAGGTTTCAAATGTCTTTATCTTTCAAAGCTAGGAGTCAAGAGCTACTGTTTAGATTGAAACGTACTTTAAAATCTTTAGCGAGGATTTAAAAAAATACATATTCTAATTTAAACAACAGCTCTTGACCTCTAAAGAAGTAGCTTTTGGGAAATAATATCACCTGTCGTGAAGAAATATTTGAAGCTCATCAATTCCATCAGTGTCACTTTAGTTTCTTTCTTGTTCTATTAAATTAATGTAAAATTAAACACTAATAATAATACTATTGAATCCGTTTTAATACTAATACAATTTAATAAATAGTAAATGTGCTGCTGACATATTAATACTGATTAACACAAATTTAAAACTTTGCATCAGTCTAGTTCCTGGCATATTCAATGGGGTAATCTGAAGAGGGTTTAATAAAGGGGCTATTTGCAAATGTAGGGGCAGGGTTTAGAGAAACCAACAAGGGGAATATAGCACTGCAGAACTAGCAATAGCAGAGACCTGTGCCTACTTAGTCTCAGAGGTAGAAGAGAAAGGAAAGCCCGCTGGAACACAGAGAAGATAGCTGTGTGAAAGAGGCTGGGCCTTTGGTAGAGAGACACATCAACCCCAGGGAGGAAGCTGAGGGATAAATGCACCCACCTCACTTCTCCAGGCCTCTGTGTCCTCTGGTGTCTTTCATTGGCTAAACTCAACTAGAAACCTGATGAATCAAGTAATCTATGCAGGTCAGCCCCCTAAAGTGCAGAATGGAGTGGAAAAGGGTGGGGAATAGGGGACAAAAGGAAAATATCCAGATACTTTTTAATAAGCATAGCTTCTATTGTATTATCTCGTTCTTTTAGAGAGTATTGATTGAGTATTCAATCAATATAGCTTGCTATCCTTCCTTCCTTCCTTCCTTCCTCCCTCCCTCCCTTCCTCCCTTCCTTCTGTCTTTCCTTCCTTCCTTCCTTCCCTCCTTCCTTCCTTCTTTCCTTTCTTCCATCTACTCACCCATCCATCCATTCTACCTTTCTACTCATATATATGCATAGAAAGTTATCTGGAATGTTACCCTAATGTTAATGGTGATAATATTTGGATGGCAGAATTTGGAGTAGTTTTTAAAAAATTGAGATATAATTTATATACCATAGAATTTATCCTTTTAAAATGTAATATTCAATGATTTTTAGTATATTCATAAGGTTATACAACCAACACTACTATATAATTCCAGAAAATTTTCCTCACCCCTAAAGAAACCCCATATCCATTAGCAGCCATTCCCCATTCCTCCCTGCCCTCAGCGACTAGCAACCTCTAATCTACTTTCTGTCTCTATTAATTTTCTGTTCTGGACATTTCATATAAATGGAACATATACGGCCTTTTTGACTGCCTTCTCTCATGACATAATGTTTTCAAAATTCACCCATGTTATAACATGTATCAATACTTCATTCCTTTTTGTTGCTAAATAATATTCCATTGTACCAATATGCCACATTTTTATCCATTCATCAGTTAACGGACATTTGGGTTGTTTTCACTTTTAGCCTATTATGAATAATGCTATTATGAACATTTGTGTATATTTTTGTGTGTGGACATTTCATTTCTCAGGTATATACCTAGGAGTGGAATTGCTGGGTCAAATGGTAACTCTATGTTTAACTTTTTGAGGAACTGCCAAACTGTTTTCCACCATTTTACATTCCCACCAGCAATATTAAGGGTCGCAATTTCTCCACATCCATGTCAACACTTGTTACTATCTTTTTCATTATAGCCATCTTAGTGTGTGTGAAATAGTACCTTATTATAGCTTTGATTTGCATTTTCTTGATGGCTAATGATGTTGAGCTTATTTTCATGTGTTTATTGGCTATTTGTATATCTTTTTTTGGAGAAAAATATATTCAAATCCTTTGTCCAATTTTTGGTAACAGCTTTATTGAGATATAATTTACATGCTGTATAATTCACCTACTTAGAGTATACAGTTCAATGGCTTTCAGTATATTTGTAGAGTTGTACCACCATCGCCAACTATTCCAGGACATTTTGCAGGGAAAGATTTGCCCTGAGCTAAAATCTGTTGCCAATCTTCATCTTTTTTTTTTTTTTTTCCCTCCCCAGAGGCCCAGTACATCGTTATATATGCTAGTTTTAAGTCGTTCTATTCTGCTATGGGAGCTGCCACCACAGCATGGCAACTGATAGACAGGTTCTACGACCGGGAAGTGAACCCAGGCCGCTGAAGCAGTGAAAGCACCAAACTTTAACCACTAGGCCATCAGGGCTGGCTCTCCAGGACATTTTAATCACTTCAAAAAAGAAACCCCATACCCATTAGCTGTCAATCTCCAATCCTCCCATTTCCCCCAACCCTTAACAACCACTAATCTACTTTGTTTCTCTATATATTTATCTATTCTAGGCATATCATATAAATGGAATCATAGATTATGCGATCTTTCACATAATCATTGAATATACTAGCTTCTTGAAATTAACATAATGTTTTCAAGGTTCATCCATGTTATAGTATGTATCAGCCCTTCATTCATTTTATTGCTGAATAATGTTCTGTTGTATGGATATACCAAGTTTTACTTATCCATTCATCAGTTGATGAACATGTGAATTGTTTCCACCTTTTGGCTATTATGACTTAATGCTGCTGTGGACATTAGTATACAAGTGGATGTATGCTTTCAGTTCTCTTGGATATATACTTTGGAGTGGAATTGCTGGCTTAAATGGTAACTTTATGTTTAGCTTTTTGAGGAACCACCAGACTGACTTCCGAAGTGGCTGTACCAGTTTACATTCCCACCAGCAGTGCATGAGGGTTCCAATTTCTCCACATCCTCATCAGCACTTGTTATTGTCTGTCTTTTTAATTTTAGCCATCCTAGTGGAGGTGAAATGGTATCTCATTGGGGTTTTGATTTTGACTGTGACTTCTGAGAGACTATAGGGGCAGTGGAGAAATGACTTTCAGCAGAAGTGGCCATTGGAGAGCCTAAGAGAATTGGAGGCACTGAGCTCCAGTAGTGGCAGTGCCTTTGGCATCCTGGCCATCTTTGGTTCCCGCTTATTTTCAGAGCTTGCTTCTCCAGCCTCTCCATGGATTCTGTGAAGCACAAAAGTTTTTAATTTGATGAAGTCCAATTTACTTGTTTTTTCTTTGGTTGCTTGTGCTTTAGGTGTCATATCTGAAAAAACTAATGCCTAAATCAAGATCGTGAAGATTCATACCTATGTTTTCCTCTGAGTTTTATAGTTTTGGCTCTGCCATTTACATCTTTGATTTATTTTGAGTTAGTTTTTGTACATGGTATGAGGTAGGAGGTCCAACTTTATCCTTCCCCATGTGGATGTCTAATTGTCTCAGCACCACTTGTTAAAGGACTATTCTTTCCTCACTGGATTGTTTTTGCACTCTTGTCAAAAATCAATTGCCCACAAATGTGAGAGTTTATTTCTGGATTCTCAGTTTTATTTTATTGATTGTTTATTCTTATGTTAGTACCACACTGCTTAATTACTGTTGCTTTGTAGTAAGTTTTGAAACTGGGATGCGTGAATCCTTTAACTTCATTCTCTTTTTTTTTAAGATTGCTTTGGCTAATCTGGGTCCTTTGACTTTGCATATGAATTTGAGGACCAGCTTATAAAACTGTACAAAGAATCTGGCTGAGATTCTGATAGGGATTGCATTGAATTTATAGATCAATCTGGGGAATATCGCCATCTTAACAATATTAAGTCTTTTGATACATGAACATAGGACATCTTTCCATTTATATAGATCTTTAATTTCTTTAAATAATATTTTGTACTTTTCAGAGTATAAGTTTGACCTTCCTTTGCTAATTTAATTCCTAGACTCTATTATAAATGGAATTATTTTCTTAATTTCATTTTCATGTTGTTCTCCTTCATTTTCTCTTGCAGGGGAAGATTCGCTCTAAGCTAACATCTGTTGCCAATCTTCCTCCTTTTTTTCTACCTTCCTCCTTCCCCCAAAGCCCCAGTACATAGTTGTATATAGTTGTAAGTTCTTCTGGTCTTCTGTGTGAGCCACCACCACAGCATGGCTACTGACAGACTAGTGGTGTGGTTCTGCGCTCTGGAACCAAAGCTGGGCTGACAAAGTGGAGCATGCTGAACTTTAACCACTAGGCTGTCAGGGCTGGCTCTCCTTCATTTTTTAAGGATCGTTTTACCAGATATAGAATTCTTGGTTGACACTTGTTTCCTTTCAGCTCTTTGAATATATTATCTCACTGCCTCTGGCCTCCAGAGTTTCTAATGAGAAATCAGCTATTAATCTTATTGAAGATCAAGTATATGTGATAAGTTGCTTTTCTCTTTTAAGATTTTCTTTATCTTTCTATAGTTTGATTATGATGTGTGTAGGTGTAGATCTCTTTGAGTTTATCCTATTTAGAATTTGTCGAGCTGTTTGGACAGGTAGATTAGTGTTTTCCATCAAATTTAGGTGTTTTTCGTCGTTACTTCTTTAAAGATTCTTTCTGCCACTTTCTCTCTGTCCTCTCCTTCTAGGACTCCATTATGAGTATGTAGGTATGCTTGAGGGTGTCCCACAGGATTCTGCAGCTCTGTTCATTTTTCTTCATTTTTTTTCTTTTAATTCCTCAGACTGATAATTTCAGTTGACATATCTTCAAATTCTCTGATTCTTTCTTCCACCTGTTCATATCTACTATTGAGCTCCTCGAGTGAATTTTCCATTTCAATTATTGTACTTTGCAATTCCAGAATTTTGATCTAAAAGAAAAATAATTTCTGTCTCCTCTTTATTGATATTCTCTATTTGGTGAGACATAATTCTC
The DNA here is from genome assembly GCF_020826845.1 of Diceros bicornis minor. Classification (NCBI taxonomy): domain Eukaryota; kingdom Metazoa; phylum Chordata; class Mammalia; order Perissodactyla; family Rhinocerotidae; genus Diceros; species Diceros bicornis. Next base: position 14,660,486 of record NC_080742.1, on the reverse strand, counting down.
ATACTTTCCTTTAGTTTTTTAGACATTGTTTCCTTTAGTTCTGTGAACATGTTAAAAATAGCTTATTTAGCACCAGCCTCAGTGGCCTAGTGGTTAAGTTCAGCATGCTCTGCTTTGGCGGCCTGGGTTCAGTTCCCGGGAGTGGACCTACACCACTCTGTTAGTGGCCATGCTGTGTTGGCAGCCCACATACTAAAAAATAGAAGAAGACTGTCACGGATGTTAGCTCAGGGCAAATCTTCCTCAGCAAGAAAAGACAAAAATAGCTTATTTAAAAGTCTTTGTCTAGTAAGTCCAATGTCTAGGCTTCGTCAGGGACATTTTCTATAGGTTCTTTTTTTCCTGTGTATAACTATATATTTTCTTAGTTCTTTGCATGTCTTGTACTTTTTTGTTGAGAACTGGGCATTTTAAATAATACAATGTGTAAATTCTGGATATCAGATTCCACCTCCTCCCAAGGCTTTGTTATTGCTATTTGTTTTTGTTTGCTTAGTGACTTTCCTGAATTAATTCCTTAAAGTCATGTGTGACCACTGAAATCTCTGCGCAGCTAATGATTGGATAGATACTTCCCTAAATGCCTGGAACCAATGAATTTCCCAGTCTTTGTTGAAGAGCTCTGTGTGTGGCATACCATCAATACTTAGCCAGGCAATCAACAACTATGCGTTAGCCCTTCCTTCCTTCTCCCATCTTTCCTGGGCATGTGTACAGCCCTGGGGATGTACCCAGTCATGCACATGTGCATGGCCTTCTAGATTCCCAGGAATATGTCTGAACTTTTCAACACCTCTATAGACATCCCAGGCCCTAGCTTTTCCTCGTAAGCTTCTTGCTTTGCCTGCTGTTTGCCCTTATTATTATCTACCACTTCTAGGCAGCGACAAAGTTAAACAACTGCCTCTCAATATTTTTGACAAACATCCCAGAAGAAAGCTTTTTGCCTTGAGTAAGGTCAAATAAAGACAAAGTTGCAAGTGAGGTCTTCCAGGGAACCATGAGATAGGTCAAATAATTTCACTTCTCTGGGTTTGAGGCCTTGAAGGACCTCCAACCGAATTCTGCCCCCTTTGGTGGCTGCCAGGCTGCTGATTTTCATCACGGTTGTGGGATCTTGGTTTTGAAGGCTACCATGGAGTTAGGGGGAAGGGTTTAGGATAGAGTAAGTTAAAACACTGTCAAGCACACTCTTCTCATTGAGATTTAGCTGCTTTTACTGAATAAAATCTCCCCAGATTAGTGCAAGCCTTTGTTTAATTTCCAGAGTTCTGAAAATGTTGATTCTGAGCGCTTTTAATGGTTTTCTCATTTCTTTCATGAGACAAAGAGAATTTTTGGAGGTTTTTATTCTGTCATTTTCCCTGACATCCTAAGTTAATTTTGAATTAAAATGTGCTAAAATTTCCCAGGTGCTTTCTGTGATTATACCTAAATATTTTTGTATATATGTATGCATGTTTGTTTTTCTTTATTAATGTTAACACATATTTGTTTTAGAAACATGAAGGAATAACCTTGGCTGTCCTCATTATGTAATAGATCCTGTGGGCTGAACCTGTGAATCATAGCAGAGGGGGTAGGTGGAGAGAGATGAGTCTGGAAAGATAAGTGGGAGTCAGATCATGAAGGCTCCTATCTAAGGAGCCTTCACTTTATCCTGACAAGGGAAGTTACTGGAGGATTTTTCATAATGGGACTGTTATCCTAAAAGTTGCACTCTGAGAAGATCCCTTGGGCAGCAATGTGAAAAACTGTGACAATGGGGCTGGAGCAGATTCAAGAGGCAGGAAAGGGGTGTATGAATTGGATGGGAAGGGTGGAAAAGAGGGAGAAGCTGAAGAGGAAATCCAGGTTTCTGGTTTGGATGTTTGGGTGAATGGAGGTATCATTCGCTGTTTGGCATTATATACAGAGGAAGAGACTTAGGGGCAAGACAGTGAATTGCATTTTGGACAAGTTGATATTGAGGTGCCAATGGGATATTCAAGTGTAGTTGCCTAGTAATTGAATGGGGAAGTGGGCCAGGAGCTCAAGAGAAAGGCCTGCTTGGGTAGACAGAGAAGTGCTCAGGTAGAAAAGGAAACCCTCACGGAGAGCGTGTAGTAGGAGAAGAGGCCCAGGCCCAGGTCCAGAACTCTGGGGAACACCAATATTTAGGGCAAAGTGGTGTGGTGTTTAAGAGTACAGGCTGAGGTACTGGCACAAAAACAGACACACAGATCAATGGAACAGAATCGAAAGCCCAGAAATAAACCCACACATCTATGGACAGCTAATCTTTGACAAAGGAGCCAAGAACATACAATGGAGAAAAGAAAGTCTCTTCAACAAATGGTGTTGGGAAAACTGGATAGCCACATGCAAAAAAATGAAAGTAGACCCTTACCTTACACCATACACAAAAATTAACTCCAAATGGATTAAAGACTTGAACGTAAGACCTGAAACTACAAAACTTCTAGAAGAAAACATAGGCAGTACGCTCTTCGACATCAGTCTTAGCAACATATTTTCAAGCACCATGTCTGACCGGGCAAGAGAAACAATAGAAAAAATAAACAAATGGGACTACATCAAACTAAAAATCTTCTGCACAGCAAAGGAAACCATCAACAAAACGAAAAGACAACTTAACAATTGGGAGAAGATATTTGCAAACCGTACATCTGATAAGGGCTTAATCTCCAAAATATACAAAGAACTCATGCATCTCAACAACAAAAAAACTACTAACCCAATTAAAAAATGGGCAAAAGACCTGAACAGACATTTCTCCAAAGAAGATATACAGATGGCCAACAGATACATGAAAAGATGTTCAAAATCATTAACTATCAGGGAAATGCAAATCAAAACTACAATGAGATATCACCTCACGGCCCTCAGAATGGCTATAATTAACAAGACAGGAAACAACAAGTGTTGGAGAGGATGTGGAGAGAAGGGAACTCTCATACACTGCTGGTGGGAGTACAAACCGGTGCAGCCACTATGGAAAACAGTATGGAGATTCCTCAAAAAATCAAGGATAGAACTACCATATGATCCAGCTATTCCATTGCTGGGTATTTATCCAAAGAACTTGAAAACACCAATGCATAAGGATACATGCACCCCTGTGTTCATTGCAGCGTTATTCACAATAGCCAAGACTTGGAAGCAACCTAAGTGCCCATCGAGGGACGAATGGATAAAGAAGATGTGGTATATATACACAATGGAATACTGCTCAGCCATAAGAAACCATGAAACCCAGCCATTTGTGACAACATGGATGGACATTGAGGGTATTATGCAAAGTGAAATAAGTCAGAGGGAGAAGGTCAAATACCGTATGATTTCCTTCATTAAGTAGTAGATAATAACAACAATAAACAAACACATAGAGACAGAGATTGGATTGGTGGTTACCAGAGGGGAAGGGGGGAGGGAGGAGGGCGAAAGGGATAATTCGGCACATGTGTGTGGTGATGGGATGTAATTAGTATTTGGGTGGTGAACATGATGTAATCTATGCAGAAATAGAAGTATAATGATGTACACCTGAAATTTATACAATGTTATAAACCAATGTTATTGCAATAAACAAAATATTAAAAAAAAAAAAAAAAAAGGAGTACAGGCTGAGGCCGGCCTGATGGGGCAAGTGGTTAAGTGCCCGCGCTCTGCTGCAGTGACCTGGGGTTTGCCGGTTCCAATCCCGGGCGCGCACTGATGCACTGCTTGGCAAGCCAGGCTGTGGCGGCATCCCAGATAAAGTAGAGGAAGATGGGCACGGATGTTAGCCCAGGGCCCGTCTTCCTCAGCAAAAAATGAGGATTGGCATCGGATGTTAGCTCAGGGCTGGTCTTCCTCACACACACACAAAAAGAGTACAGGCTTTGGAGCCAGACAGCTTGTTATTAGCATCTTGCCTCAGTCAAGTGATTTTACCTCAGTTTCTACATCTGTAAAATGAGCATTAGAATAGCACAGTTAGAACAGTGCTTGGTATTTTTAGTTTCATTAGGAGATCTGCGAATAAAGAGCTGCCCAAGAAGGTGAAGAAGAAGGTGCTCTGAGGAGGAAGCGCAAAGAGAAGAAAATTTCAAACAGATCTACAATGTCAAATTCTGCCAATAGGACTGTAAAACAAGGTCTGTAAAGTGTCCATCTCTCAGCAATTAGTGGCCTCACCAAGAGCAATGTCTATGAAATGGAAGGAGCCAGACTGTAAAGGGCTGAAGAGTAAATAGGGGTCAACCCTGATAAATCCTTCCCTCCCCTCACGACGCCTGTCTCTCCCACTAGATGCTTCCTTCAAGGCCAGTGACTTATGCATCTTATTCCACTTTTTCCAATCAGTTTCAGCCACCAATGGGATAATATGTTGCACTAGATTTCCTTTAGCTCCTCCACATTTGTGTCTTGCACGCCGTCGGCGATCGAAGTAACTCATGGTACACGGGCTTCTACAGACTCCCTAATCCGTATCATTCGGGGCAGACCGCTCAGCGCCATGCCCAGGTCCATTCTTTCCACGACAGCTTGGAACAGTGTCATTCCCATCATGACCACTAGGTGGGGCCCGCCTTCTCCTCTAGGACCTCGGGTCACGGCCCCGGAAGCACATCCTCCACCCAGTCCCGAGCGGAGATGGCGGCGTTTTGGCCCGCGGTGCGGCGGCGGCTCTGGGGTTTCACCGAGAAGCTCCTGGTCGGAGGCGCTGCCAGGCGGGTGAGCTTCCTCCCACTTGTCTGGACGCCACCGGGGACCGCGCGGGGCCCGGCCTCTGCCGCTCACCCCGCGCGGCCGCTCTGAGTGACGGCCGCCGGGCCCGGCCGCCGGCGCCACACCCCCCCGACGCTCGACTCCCGCCGGGGCCGGGCTGGCTTTGGTTACCCGCTGCGTGTGACCCCCCCCCAGTGACGTGTGGGGTGACCCTGGTTACCGACCCCTCTCTCCCCGTTACCGAGGGGTCGTTATCAAGAGCGCGTGTTGATCACTAAAAACACAGTGGTTGCGAAGTGGGGGAAATGACCGAGTGAGATGGTTCTGTTTTTGCCTGAGACGGAGCTGCTTCGTCCTCAGCTGGGCTTCCGCGGACCTCGGGAAGGTGGAGGGAAATTCTGTCTGTATGTGTCTTTTTCTCATGAGAGGCTCCAGCTCTCTCCAGGGCACGTGAGACTCACGTATAAAGGAGAAGGACCGCGGACGGGCGAATAGGGCGTAGTCAACAAGTCACCCAGCCAGAGTGGATCTTGAGCATCTGCCCTTCTTCCTACCTTCTCTTTTTCAAAACTTTTTGTTTTTCTTGGAAAACCTAAATCTCATTTCTATGTTGTGTACAGGTATTTTTGTATTTTTTTCTCCCTTTCTTGGTCTTTCTCCCCCTGCTTGTTCTGTCTATAATGAATATTAAAGGTTTCTAGGAGAGGTATTGAAATTAAAGCATTTCTCCCTGGATAATGATAATAACTGCTCGTTTTCCCCAAGGGAAGGTCACGTTGTAGGCATGTTGCTGGCTTTAGGAGAGTGGCTGGTTAAGGAAGGTTCCTCCACCAGGCTAAGGGGTGGATCTCAGTGGAACAAAAGTTGAGGAGGAAAGAGTACTTTAGAGAAAGTCTCTTTGGGATAGATTCGGTTTTCTAATCAACACTTACTGTCAGAATAGTGATGTGTTTTGCTTCCTTCCTCCCACTCTTCCACTCCCAACCAGTCATTATATTTTGGAGGGAACAGATTGAGAAGTACCCAGGCTGCTGCACAAGTTGTTCTGAATGTTCCTGAAACACGAGTAACCTGTTTGGAGAATGGACTCAGAGTGGCCTCTGAAGACTCTGGGCTCTCAACCTGCACAGTAAGTGATTCAGGCCGCCACTGTTTGATGCCTCATTTGGAGAGAGCAAATTGTTGCTGTTAATTTTAGCTTTGTAGTTGGCTGGTGGTTGAAAAATAGTGGCAGTTACTTTGCCTTGACAGCTGACTCTCACTTGTGAATCTTTCTTCCAGTGATACTTCCATGCCGGCTGCATGTGTACCCTGTTTAAGCATCTACATCTGGTTCTTGTAGCCTATTATTGTATTACTTATTGTTAATAGTATTTATCGATAATAATGAAAGAGGTATATTTGCTGGGCTACTCTGTGCCAGATGTTCGTACATATATTGTCTTATTTGATCCTTTTTTTTTGGGGGGGGGGGTGAGGAAGATTAGCCCTGAGCTAACATCTGTTGCTAATCCTCCCCTTTTTGCTGATGAAGATTGGCCCTGAGCTAACATCTGTGCCCATCTTCCTCTATTTTATATGTGGGACTCCTGCCACAGCATGGCTTGATAAGTGGTGGGTGTAGGTCTGTGCCCGGGATCCAAACCTGCAAACCCTGGGCCGCTGATTTGGAGCACGCCAACTTAACCACTATACCACCAGGGTGGCCCTTATTTGATCTTTAGAACGGTTATTTGTAGTAGGCATCATCACACCCGTTTATAGTTGAGGACCAAATTCAGAGAAATTAAACGGTTTTGTCCAAGGTCATGCGGCTAATACATGACAGAGCCAGGATTTGAACCAAGATTTTCTGACAATCTCTGATGTTCTTTATACTATAGTTGTTAACTGCCTGTAGTAACAAGTTGGGCTAAGAATTTGGGTCCTCACTGAAGCTGGCAAGTAGATATTTGTAGCACCATCTCATAGTTCATAGGTATGTACTGTCAATCCATGCAAGTCAAGAAAACTTGAATGTTAAGACTGGAAAGCATTTGTCAGAAAAAGGAAGGAGACTGCTCCTTCCTTCCACTCCCATCCCCCCAGAGAAAGAAAATGGTGTTTTACCTAATTGTTCCCTGATCACATTAAGGTTGGGCTCTGGATTGATGCTGGAAGTCGATACGAAAATGAGAAGAATAATGGAACAGCTCACTTTCTGGAGCATATGGCTTTCAAGGCAAGTTGTAAGGCTCATTTTATAAAAATGCATTTTCTTTAAGAGGTGGTAAGCACAAAATCTCATTCTAAGGTAAGGAAAATTACTTCAATAGTATAGCATGCTTTATTTTTTATTTTAATCTTTCCTTTTTCCTGGATAATTATGTGAAATAATTACTGATAATTGCTCTGTAGGGTTGAAACGAGGATTTTCTTTTGGGATGGAAGGGTCATCTGAAAGTATACCACTATTTCTGAAGCCTGATACACTTGAGAAATCAAATTTGGTCCTTGCATGAAAGTGACATAGGCTTATGTCTTCATATTCATTGTCTGAAGTGTTTAGAACAGATGAGGGATAAAGGAAGGTATCATAATTGTTTTTTCCTCTTTTATTTCAGGGCACCAAAAAGAGATCCCAATTAGATCTGGAACTTGAGATTGAAAACATGGGCGCTCATCTCAATGCCTATACCTCCAGAGAGCAGACTGTGTATTATGCCAAAGCATTCTCTAAAGATTTGCCGAGAGGTATTGCTGTATTTTATACTGCAGATATGTAATCTTCACAAGAATTCAGAAATAATTTAGTATTGTTTTTATTATGACTATTGTAAAAGAGTAATCCCCAGAAATGTGAAAAAATGAACCAAACTCTGAGTGAGGGGCCACCTATCCACCTATTTTTGTTTTTTTCTCCGAATATGACAGATGATATCAGATACATATAGGCTGCAAGACTTATGCAAACCAGGCTCTAACACTTGATTCAAAAATACTTCCTGAGCCATATCCGTGTAGTGAAACATTTTTGTTTTTATTTGCTTATTTAACTGCCTGCTGCTTTTTTTTTTTCTCATTTTATCCTGTTATCTGAATTTTTTATTTCTACAGACCTTAACAAGTTTGTATCTACTGACTGCTGGGGTTTTTTTTTTTTTTACAAGACTTGCTTGCTTCTTTATTACGTTTGCACATTCTAGTTTCTCATCCTGGAGTGTACTTCTTTCTTACTTTTCTTTCCATTAATTTTTTTTGTTTATTTAAACTAAAAAACAAAAACATTTCACCCATTTTTCTCCCCCCATCTGTTCTTTGTATCTATGAGCTTGGTTTTTTTTTTTTTTGGATTCCACATATAAGAGAGATCATACAATATTTGTCTGACTTATTTCACTTAGCATAATGCCCTTGAGGTCCATCTGCGTTATCAAAAATGGCAAGATTTCGTTCTTTTTTATGGCTGAATAATATTCCCTTTGTGTGCGTGTGTGTGTGCGTGTATTTATTTATATATGTATGTATGCATGTGTGTGTATATATGTATCATAATTTCTTTATCCATTCATCCATTGATGGACACTTAGGTTGTTTCCTCATCTTGGCTATTGTAAATAATGCTGCAATAAACATGGGGATGCACCTGTCTTTTCCAGTTAGTGTTTTTGTTTTCTTTGGATAAACACCCAGAAGTGTAATTGCTGGATCATATGGTAGTTCTATTTTTACTTTTTGGGGGAACCTCCATACTGTTTTTCATAGTGGCTGCTCCAATTTGCATTCCCAACAACAGTGCACAAGTGTTCCCTTTTCTCCACATCCTTGCCAGTACTTGATGTCTCTTGTTTTTGTTTTTTTTTTGTGAGGAAGATTAGCCCTGAGCTAACATCCGATGCCAATCCTCCTCTTTTTGCTGAGGAAGATTGGCACTGAGCTCACATCTGTGCCTATCTTCCTCTACTTTATATGGGACGCCGCCACAGCATGGCTTGACAAGTGGTGCGTCATTGTGCGTCCGGGATCTGAACCTGTGAACCCCGGGCTGCCCTGGAGCACAAGTACTTAACCACTACGCCACTGGGCCGGCCCCTCTTGTCTTTTTTACAATAATCTTTCTAACAGGTATGAAGTAGTATCTCATTGTGGTTTTGATTTGCCTTTTCCTGACGATTAGTGATATTGAGCATCTTTTCATGTACCTTTTGGCCATCTGTATATCTTCTTTGGAAAAATATGTATTTAGATCCTCTGCCCATTTTTTAATTGGATTGTTTTCTTGCTATTGAGTTGTATGGATTCTTTATATATTTTGGATAATAGATCCTTATCAGATATATGATTTGCAAACATTTTCTCTCGTTCTGTATTGCCTTTTCATTTTGTTGATGGTTTCCTTTGCTGTGCAGAAGCCTTTTAGTTTGATGTAGTCTCACTTGTTTATTTTTGATTTTGCTTTTAGTGTCAGATTCAAAAAATCGCCACTAAGACCTGTATTAAGGAGCTTACCACCTGTGTTTTCTTCTAGGAGTTTTATGATTTCTGGTCTTATGTTCAAGTCTTTAATCCATTTTGAGTTAATTTTTGTGTATGGTATAAGATAGGGTTCCAGTTTCATTTTACATGTGGCTGTCCAGTTTTCCCAACACCATTTATTGAAGAGACTATCCTTTCCTCATTGTATACTCTTGGCTTCTTTGTTGTAGATTAATTTATCAGATATGCATGAGTTTATTTCTGGGCTCTCTGTTTTGTTCCATTGACCTATGTGTCTGTTTTTATGCCAACACTATACTGTTTTAATTACTCTAGCTTTGTAATATGGTTTGAAGTTGGAGTGTGATGCCTCCAGCTTTGTTCTCCTTTCTCAAGGTTGCTTTGGCTCTTTGGGGTCTTTTGTGGTTCCATTCAAATTTTAGGATTCTTTCCTCTATTTCTGTGAAAAATGCCATTAGAATTTTGATAGGGATTGCACTGAATCTGTAGATTGCTTTGGGTAGTATGGACATTTTAACAATATTGATTCTTCCAGTCCGTGAGCATGGACTATCTTTCCATTTATTTGTGTCTTCTTCAGTTTCTTTCATTAATGTCTTTTTTTTTTTTTTTTTTTTGGTGAGAAAGATCAGCCCTGAGCTAACATCCATGCCAATCCTCCTCTTTTTTTTGCTGAGGAAGACAGGCCCTGGGCTAACATCTGTGCCTATCTTCCTCTACTTTATCTGGGATGCTGCCACAGCATGGCCTGACAAGCGGTATGTTGGTGCACGCCCGGGATCTGAACCTGGGCTGCCAGCAGCAGAGCGTGTGCACTTAACTGCTACGCCACAGGACCGGCCCCTCATTAATGTCTTGTAGTTTTCAGTATACAGGTCTTTCACCTCCCTGGTTAAATTGATTTCTAGATATTTTATTCTTTTTGATGCAGTTGTAAATGGGATTTTTAAAAAATTTCTCTTTCTGATTGTTCGTTATTAGTGTATAGAAATGCAACTGATTTTGTATCCTGCAACTTCACTGAATTCGTTTATTCTAACAGTTTTTTGGTGAAGTCTTTATGGTTTTCAATATATAATATGTTATCTGTAGAGTGACAGTTTTACTTCTTCCTTTCCAATTTGGATGCCTTTTATTTCTTTTTCTTGCCTAATTGCTCTGGGTAGGAGCAATTTTTTTTTATTCCTTGGTTGATATAAAAACTCTTGGCCCTGAGCAAAATAAGCAAATGTTCATTTATAAGATTATTGATTGTTTTTGTAGCAATAAAAGAAAATATATTTTATTTTTATTTTGTAGAAATAAAATTATTATGACAGCATAGCAGTTTGTTATAGTTACCATGTTTGTAGAGTGTTTTGAATTTCTTAAAGAAAAGTTATTACACAAAACATTTTTCTACTGGAAGAATTAACAACAAAATTCAGCAGTTTTTGGGCCCGGCCCCATTGCCTGGTGGTTAAGTTTGGCACACTCCGCTTCAGTGGCCCAGGTTCTCGGTTCCTGGGTGTGGACCTACACCCCTAGTCGGTTGGCGGCCCTACTGTGGCGGCGGCTCACATACAAAATAGAGGAAGATTGGCACAGATGTTAGCTCAGGGCGAATCTTCCTCAGCAAAAAGAATAAAATTTAGCAGTTTTAGTGTTAACTGGTGAAATTATTAATCTTTAAGATCCTTGTATAGTTGTAGTTAATGTCATTACTTTGAAATTTTGGATTCCTAATAGGCTTTCATTAATAATGTTTGAATGATACTTTACACAAGTACTTTTATATATATTTTGTATATATATTATCTCATTTGATCTGCATCGTAATCAAGTAGGTGTCTCCACTTTGCAGTTGTGCTAATTGAGGCCCAGACTCGGACTTGCCCAGTATCGCATAGCTTAGTGGTTTACTGTGGACTCCAATGCATGTCGTCTCACTCAGATTCACTATGCCAGGTTGCTTTGTGAAAACAACAAAACAAAACACCTACCACCTGCAAATAAATAAACATTTCACAATATGTTAGCCTAACTTTTGCATAAAACCAATAAAAATGACAACAGTGGAGAGTGTGTTGGTTTGAATTGCAAAAAACATTGGTAAGGTTTTTAATGATTTCCTTAGAAACAGTTTGTGCCCCAGGACCAGTTGGGTACTGAGAACAAAGGGCCGGTCCAGGCCAGGCTCCTTTAAAGGGTTGTGTGTGCTGGCCTGTCCCTCTCCTTTATTTACACAGAGGAGAGCAGGGAGAGCAAAAAGGAGGACTAGGGAAAGGAAGAGAGAAGGTACGAGACCTTTTTTTTTCCTTCCTGGCTTCTGGCTGGGAAGGACAGAGCCCCTGCCAGTGGGAGTAGAAAATGGAAATGCAGAGGGGCTCCCGGAGGAATCCAAGGTGGAAGTGCCTTCTAAGTAGATCCCACTCTGGGGGGTTGCTTGAGGTTTTATCCCCTCAGTCAGGTGAAGCGTGGTGAATCAGGTAATAATTAGATGTTTAGACTAGTGGTCTCCAAACTTTTGTGATCATCCATCCCTGTTGGTGAGAGAATTGATTGTATATCCTCAATATAGGCATATTTATAAATTAAATACATGTACTAGGATACTAACATATACAATATTAAATATACATTAGAAAGACTTCAAGAAGATTCTGATTAAAACAAATACTAGGAAGTATGAACCCCCCCCCCCCCACTTTGGGAAGTATCAGTCTAGACTATTCCCATATAAAGGAGGGTCTTCACACAAGATTTCTTGTCCTCCCCCCTGTCTTGGGGCTCTTCCTCAGAGACCATCTTGGTCTCTGGTTCTCTTGTCTGGACAGATGGTTTTTATTTGGCTTTATAGATAATGTTTTCCCTTTTGTTATGATCTCAGCCCCAGCTTATTCTGGCAGTCTGTTCTGTTGTGTTGGCCAGGCTACAGAGGTAGTTAATTACAGGAGGTCCTTGGTATTTGAACATAATTGGTTCTGAGACAAGGCCCTTTAAAATGAACTTCAGTGACTTTGCTAATGGTAAGAGTCTAGCCAACGTTGACCAGACAGGTGAGAATTAGACACTGGGATTAAAAGGAGAAAGATATTTGAGAGGACACTAATTCTATAAGTGGTTCATTGGGGGCATATTTTAGATGATGATGATTCTTGGCTTCTTCATGTAGCAGCCTCATTGCTGTGGGAACTTGGGTAGTAAATACTTGGGTGATGTGGACTCTCTGTACATACCTAGATATTCTGACTAATACAGATAATTTTCTACTCTGTAATTTTCATACAGAACAATATATACTTGTGCAGATTTCCATGACATTTTTGAAATGGTTGTAAGTAGAGTCATTGCAAGTGTTGTGGGGACATCTGGCAAATTTAGGAATTATCTCCAAGCTCTTTTAACCACAAGGGTTTATATTTTACATTTTTAATTTTAATATTGTCTCTTAGGTTTGTTGAATGTTTAGAAAAATTTGTTTCTTCCCAGTTGAATCATTTAGTCAATATTGAGTGATGGTATCATAGTTTCTGATGCTAGTTTAATAGATTTTAATAGCGAAAATTAAGATTCTTAGTGTTTCTTCTTATGTTTTATTTTCAATTAGCTGTAGAAATTCTTGCTGATATAATACAGAACAGCACACTGGGAGAAGCAGAGATTGAACGTGAACGTGGAGTAATCCTTAGAGAGATGCAGGAAGTTGAAACCAATTTACAAGAAGTTGTTTTTGATTATCTTCATGCTACAGCTTATCAAAATACTGCACTTGGACGGACAATTTTGGGACCAACTGAAAATATCAAGTAGGTATAATTCTCGGAATTTTTTTTTTTTTTTAGAAAATTTGTGAGTTGTGAAAATTAACATTCACGAACATTCAAAAAGTAATTTTTCCCTGCTGATAATCTGAATGAAACTACCTACACTTTAGCCCCACCTGACTCCCAGGTGTCTAGGCTCCCAGCTACTTAGGGAATAAACAAGTGATGGTATCAAATCTTTTTTCTTACTGTAACAAAGTTGAAATTCTTTGATACTTGTTACCTATACCCTATTTCTGACTGCATTCAACTTAGAGTACCTTTAAGGTCCAATTTAATTTCAGGTATATTATGTGAATATCTATGCTTTTTAATTTCCTTTTAATATTTCTTACTCCATTTACAGATCTATAAATCGTAAAGATTTAGTGGATTACATAACCACACATTATAAGGGGCCAAGAATAGTACTTGCTGCTGCTGGAGGTTAGTTGATTTAAATTTCTATAACTCTTTTAAACACAGTCATTAGAGTGATGCGCTTATCACTTTGATCCTATTGGGAGATGTCTTAAGAGTTTTTATTTATAGAGCAAATTTTTAATATGCTCTGTAAGGGGAATGTGGAGCACTGGAACCAGACTTTCCCTCCATCTTCTCTTTAGTAGAGTTTTTTCATAGAAAAACTTATGGACCCTCCAATATATAAGTGTACATATATAATGGAATTTACTTGCAAGAAAAGGGCAAATGAGTGAACTGGGAGACAATGACACTTGGAAGATAGTGTTCTATAGTTTGGGAATCTCTTTAGATTTCATGTTATTCCTTGAGAACCAGTTTCATCCTTGGTCAGGCATGGAATGAGTATGTTATGTTGTTCATTCATTCTGTTGTGTGTTCATTCAGTAGATCTGCTAATTACTGAGAAGGGGAAGTACGTAGGGAGCCATGAGACTGTTTAATGGGAATCGGAACATGCAAGTGGCATCAGGACAAGGGTTCCTTGGGAACATGTTTGAAGCCAGTGAATGAATGAAAATTCACATTAAATTGTGCTAGATTTCCTGCCAGTCTGAATTTAAACAAACAGTACATTTTATTGGTTTCCCGTATTTTCTTTTTTTTTTTAGGGCAAAGCGAAGATGGATGGAGTGTTCTTTTGTGTAAATTTTTTTCTCTTTAGAAATGACAATAAATTAAAATTCTAGTTGCCCTCGGTAGACTTCTGAGCTAATTAATTGGGAAAAATGAAGAAGATGAAAATAAGGGTTAAATATCTCGAGCATGTTATTCATTGTGGCTTTCAGCTAAATCATGTTGCCTTTATATGGCAGGCAGTGCACTCTGAAATTTTCTTGAGTGAGTAACATTGTTTCTGAAATGGCTGGTGCTGACTGGGGTTTCAACATTTGAAACTGCCTTGGAAACAGGAAGACTGTTGGTTAGATGGGGCCTCCATAGTCAAGCTATCTGGGGTGTCTCTGCCATTGTTGGTGGCAAATGGACACAATGGGTTTTATTGTAGTTCGTGGGTTCCTTTCGACATTGCTGAAGTTGGGATTTCTTACAGTTAATGACCTGTCCTAGATTAATTAGCTTTTTGTCTTATTGGTACATTAATGATGATGTGCCTATAAACAATGGCATCTTAAATTCATTGAAATAGGCCAGACCTAGTTTCTTTTAAAAGAAATTGTTGGCTCCCCTGCCTTCTGGATTGGGAGAAGTAGAGGTTGTGTTAGAGCAGGAGCTGAATATTTGGAACATCCAGCCAGAGGGCTGAGGTGCAGGTAATGAAACAGTGGAGGCAGCTGTCATCAGGTGCTGAGAACTGTGCATGTTCCTGGTTTTTCCTCTCTGCTTGTCATCCTTGTGCCATCAGGGTCTTCCTATTGTTTCATCACCCTCTGGATTGATATTCAGGGTGGCTCTCCTACATAGTGATGCTGAAAACAATGTACAGTCATACACTGTCTTATGTCACAGATTTGTTTGGAAAATATGGCTGTAAGTTGTGCTTTTATATTCTAATGGATATCTCCTTTAAAGAAATCTCGTGGCACTATTTTTTAAAGCACTTGTACATGCCTAAATTTGTTTTTGAGTTTATATCTGTGTTTAAGAATCCTTCACTGACAGAATCTGTTTGGGTCCCGAGTTTGGACAGTAAGGGATATAGAATCTAAGTAATTCTTAATTTTTGGATGGCAAGTAGTGAGTGTTTGGATAACTATGGATTTATTCAGAAACTTAGATGAAATTATTTTATACCTCAATTCTGATAGCAGAGCTCAGAGAATGAAGCATATCTGTGTATCCAGCTTTCTTTAAATGAATAGAGCTCATATTTGTATTCTTTTCTACTTTAAAAATTTGTTGTAAAGTGATATTTTTGCTAGTTTGCATTCTAGGACTTTTAATAATTTAATATAACATGATTTTGTATGGAAAGTGGTATTTTCAAGCTGTCTTATTATCCTTAGCTGTGAATCCATTGGTATGTTGATGAATACTGTCAGTTGCTGTACAGAATGAGAAAGTTGTGCAACTCTAGCCTTATAGCACCAAGGAAAACAGTGTGCTGTGAGCTTACTGTTACATGGCTGTTAGAGAGTACAGGTAGTTCATGTATCACTTCTGTCACATTATACCATCTTGAACTCATTGTAAATCAAAATATTGGCAGTTAGTTGTCTGCTTTAGATTGTTCTGCTACCACATATGTGAAATATTTTCCTTCAATTTAGGAGTTTCCCATGATGAACTGCTTGAGTTAGCCAAGTTTCATTTTGGTGACTCTTTGTCCAGACACAAAGGAGAAGTACCAGCTCTGCCTCCCTGCAAATTCACGGGAAGTGAGGTAGGCCAAGCCTCCTAAGCTAGTATTTAGCCCTTTGGGTTTCTTGTGTTGTATTTACAAATGAGTGTACAAAATGTGCGTGTTTCTAACAGGAATAAAATGGAAGAAACCAAAGGCTTAAACTGAAACAGAAAAAGTGAAGAGGATGGACTCATTTGCCTATGTTTCTTCCTATTCCATAGTATTTAACCACCTGGTTTTCTTTCCTAAGGAAGCAAGGTTTTTAAATTTTTTTTGTGAGGAAGATCAGTCCTGAGCTAACATCCATGCTAATCCTCCTCTTTTTGCTGAGGAAGACCGGCTCTGAGCTAACATCTATTGCCAATCCTCCTCCTTTTTTGTTTTTGCCAATCGTTTTTTTTGTTTCCCCAAAGCCCCAGTAGATAGTTGTATGTCATAGCTGCACATCCTTCTAGTTGCTGTATGTGGGACGTGGCCTCAGCATGGCCGGAGAAGCGGTGCGTTGGTGCGCGCCCAGGATCCGAACCCGGGCCGCCAGTAGTGGAGCGCACGCACTTAACCGCTAAGCCACGGGGCCGGCCCAGGAAGAAAGGTTTTAAGGGCAGTGTTATAATTTGGTCTTTTTTTGTGCCTTTTCTTTGGCACTGTGCCCATTTATATATTGTATAAAAGTAACCTTTTATTTATTTTTTTCCCCCCAAAGCCCCAGTAGATAGTTGTACGTCATAGCTGCACATCCTTCTAGTTGCTGTATGTGGGACACGGCCTCAGCATGGCCGGAGAAGCGGTGCGTTGGTGTGCGCCCGGAATCCGAACCCGGGCTGCCAGCAGCAGAGCGCGCACGCTTAACCGCTAAGCCACGGGGCCAGCCCAAGTAACCTTTTATTTTAAAAACACCCCAAATTTTGACTTTCATATCCAGTTTACTCTTGGATAAGTTCTGCCCACAGTACATTTCTAGGGGTAGCTGTTAGAGCCAGACTTGCAGAGAATCTGCTGCTTGTCAGCTATAGCTTTAAGCCTCATAGAGGCTTAGTTTGCCACATTAGGGATGATGCTCAAAGTAGTATTGGAAAGAGGTCTGATGTTGGCAGTTACACAGAACTGTGCCTTTGGCAGTACAAAAACAAGCCTGTTAGGTCAATATTAGCTTAAAGTTAGAAAAATTCAAATCGACAGACAGATTGATTTCTACCAGTGAAATAATGCGATCTTTTGTGACCAGGTATCCATCTGGTGGCTATGTCTGTAGTCTTTCAATTGGAGATCTTTTGGTGAAAGTCTTCTTTCCCTACTCATGAAATTCTTCTAGATTAGACTGCAATGTTATGAGGCCTGACAGTTAAAACAAAATAGAGTCATGGTGAGCATTTTAACTTTGCAGTTAATGGGACCGGTGAACTTGTTTTTTTCTTGTTAAGCATGTTTTATAGTGGTAATCTTAACTGGAGTTTTGTTTTCTTTATCTTAACTAGATTCGAGTGAGGGATGACAAGATGCCTCTAGCACACCTTGCAGTAGCTGTCGAAGCTGTTGGTTGGGCACATCCAGATACAATCTGTCTCATGGTTGCAAACACACTAATTGGCAACTGGGATCGCTCTTTTGGAGGAGGAATGGTAAGTGATTCTAAAAGTAATTTTCCATAATAAATGACAAAACGGAACTCTGTAATGAATTTTAAAATATAAACTGATCCGGATGGGCTGGCCCTGTGGCTTAGCGGTGAAGTGCGCGTGCTCCGCTGCTGGCGGCCCGGGTTTGGATCCCGGGCGCGCACCGAGGCACCACCTCTCAGGCCATGCTGAGGCAGCGTCCCACGTACAGCAACTAGAAGGATTTGCATCTATGACATACAGCTATCTACTGGGGCTCTGGGGGAAAAAATAAATAAATAAAAATAAAAAAAAAAAACTGATCCGGGATTGCATCCTGGACCAGAAGAAAATAATTTTTCTTTTGCCATAAAGATTATTAGTGGGATAACTGGCAAAATTTAAATAAGGATAGAATAATTCATTAATAGTACTATATCAATGTTAATATCCTAATTCTAATAATTGTACTTAGGTTAATTGCATTGTTTTTCAGAAGTGCACACTAAACAGTATTTAGGGGTAGAAAGCATATCTGCAATGTATTCTCAAACAGTTGAAACAATATATTAAAGAGAATGATAAAGCAAACATGGTAAAGAAACGGAATTTGGATAAAGGGAATTCTTTGTACTATTTTGTAAGTCTGAGATTACTTCAAAATACAAAGTGTATATATTTGTACTCAAAGATTTCAACAAAATACATTTCATATAAATATCTTAGGCTTCACATGCAATATAATTTCAAATCTTTAAGTGTACTAACCAAGAGCCCTAACTAATTGGATTAATAACAGCAGTGTATTATTTTAGAAGTGGGTGCAGCTACTATGTTAATTGAAGGTTTCATTGCTTTTACATTATGATTTCTCTGGAGATGCATTGGGCTGGTGAAGTAAGTATAAGTCACTTTATTACTGAGATGTTGCTGGCTAAGACTGAGAAACTCAGCCTCATAGGGCATTCACTGCCACTTATCTCATTTTTCTTTGTAGTAATTTGGACATGTGTGTGTACAGTTCTCTTGGACAACTTTTTTTCCTTACAGAATTTATCTAGCAAGCTGGCCCAGCTCAGCTGCCATGGCAATCTCTGCCATAGCTTCCAGTCTTTCAACACTTCGTACACAGATACAGGATTATGGGGACTCTACATGGTTTGTGAACCAGCCACTGTTGCAGACATGCTACATGTTGTTCAAAAAGAATGGTGAGAAGATAATTTAAATCTTGCCTAGAATTCACGTGCCTAGAATTCACGTTTTAGACTAGTGTCCTCTTTATACCCTTGATGGTGATTATTCTTGATGGGGATGTTCAAGAGAACAAGCCTAGGCAGTAGCAGTGGTTGCCATGTTTTTAAAGATCTCAGATGTTTCTTCTAAGTCTCATGTAAAGTTGATTTATACCACAGAAAATTCTTAATCTTTAAGAAGCAGATTACTTCAGAAAGAAGATTCTAAAAATTTTAAATGTTTAAACACCAACTAGAAGTTTGGAAAATAGATCTAAAAGTTATCTGGCTTGGAAAGGCAGTGTTATGAAAATGAATCTGAAGTTGCCATTGCTAAAAGAAAAATGTAGGGTTTTAGTCACAACTAGTACCTTGAGACAGAGGCAGAAAGGCCCAAGGCTTCTTGGAAAACTTTTATTTAGCTCTGGTTCCTTTCCTCCATCATTCTTAAATGGCTACATCTCTCTAAATCTAGTCAACTGGGGTGTAATTAATTTAATTATTAGGTTTAAGTTAGGCTCAGCTGGATTCCTTTGAGAAACCAATGACCCAGTGACCTATCCCCTAGCATATCAGATCCTAACAGATGGGGATTCATGAAGTCTCAAAATGATTATAGCATTTCTCAAGACATGGTCTGCCAATTTTTGTATTGTATTGAACCTCTATCTGCTAATCATACCATTTTTGAGAAATTAACAATACCATAAAAAAATCAGTAATAGTTTAGCTTTTGCTTAGCTATTGAGATCATTAGTAATTTCAAATTTTTACTAAGTTAAAATCATAATCACTTGTACATTGTGGTGTAATACGTAGACTATATAGCATCATATCTTTCTTTAGCTCATTAACTCACAAAACACAAAATTCATACTACTTGACATTTTGATTTTTCCAAATGGTTTTTAGGATGCGACTCTGTACAAGTGTCACTGAAAGTGAAGTTGCACGAGCCAAAAATCTTCTGAAAACCAACATGTTATTGCAACTCGATGGTAAGAATAAAGATATAAGTTCTATTTTCATATGGTTGATCTATATTCCAATACTTAGTTTTTCCTTCTCTTTAAACAGGTTCCACTCCGATTTGTGAAGATATTGGTAGGCAAATGTTATGCTATAATAGAAGAATTCCCATCCCTGAGCTTGAAGCAAGAATTGATGTATGTAGTCCTTAGATACCATTCAGTCTTGCGTTACAAAAGCTGAAAATATGTGCCATAAATCCTGTTTTACTCCAAAAAGTTCCAGGCATAGAATCTGTGTTTATTACAAAAAACTCTGAATGCTAGTATCGTCTTTTTTTCAGGCTGTAAATGCTGAGACAATTCGAGAAGTGTGTACCAAATATATATATGATAAGAGTCCAGCTATTGCTGCCGTTGGTAAGTCTGGCTCCTTTTCTCCTATGCAGAAAGGTGGCTAAGTACTTTTCTTTTATTCAGTTTTAACTAACTCTCTTTTCTTTTAATCCTTAGGTCCTATTGAGCGACTGCCTGAGTTTAGCCAGATTCGCAGTAACATGTGCTGGCTTCGCGATTAAAATGCTCCTAATCTAAATATTTTGAATATATATATTTATAAAACTAACACAGAGCTGCAGGTTTTAAGCTATCCATCCCTAAAGAAAAAAATAAAAATGAACTTATATACTTGGAAATTTGAATGAAATACAGCATCAGACTTGCAAAGGATGACACGACCACCACAGTGAACAGTAGATCTTTTGCTCAAGGGAAGTTACGTTGGAACAACACACAGATTATCACCATAAGTATAATTTTTAAGAATGAAAATTTGTACAGTATTTTCAGTTTTATTATAAAAATGCACACACAACAAAGATTGTCGTAGGTCACTTCTTGGCTCTACTTGCATTCAGCACTTGCTCTTGAGCAGCTTTCTTGGCTTTTACCATCTCAACAAGTTCCTAGGAAGGGAGAAAGGTGTTATTTAAGAAGCTGACTGTCAGAATTTGTAGGCATTTCTAGTGTTTGGTATAATAAATATGTAAAACATTCAAATTGGATGAATCCATAATTAAGACCCAACTGAAAAAATTGATTTTACTAAATGCCAGAGCTAGAAGTTTTCTAAGGTTGGTCATTTGTTTTTAATATTGTCCCCAGCTCTACTGTGGTATTCAAATAAGCACAAAAATATAATTTAAATGATAATGGAATCTACAAACTCTAAACATCTATAACCTTATATCGTTTCATGCAGTCCTTCTTTGTCCTGCCAGGCACTGCTTCTGCTATTTTTTCCCATCTTTCAGGTGTATTTACTGGGTACGTTTTCAAAGCTTGCTCCAAAAGCTTCTGTTCTTCTGTTGTCCAAGGGGTGAAATCTGTGCATGGACCTGTTTAAGAAAAACTATTTGAAACTCTTATCCTAGTTGATAAGAAAGTTGTCTTGGAACACTATCCCGGATGAGTCTTTTGATGTACAGCTATCTTGGTAAGTGCCCATTCAAATCTGTGATGATGTGTAATTTTGAACAAACTTTTAAAGATGACACACACATCTAAGTGTTAATGAGACAGAAAAAACTTTAGATAGCTCACATCCCAGAAAAATATCTCAAAGGCTTTTTAGAAGATCTGCCTTATATTGCTGGTCTTTTACAACCTAGCATTATACTTGTCAGACTTTTTTTTTTTTTTAAATAAGATTTAAATTATACAGTTGGACTGTTGGGTTCAACAACACAAACACAAATCATTTAAGATTTCTGATAAATCTAATTCCTTACAGGATAGGGAAAAGAGCTGCCTCACAGCCATAAAACTTCTAGCTGGAAGAGACCCTGGAAACCATTCTAGTTCTTCAAGTCTAGCAAAATTAAGCCAAGTGCCCAAGGTTTCAGCGTTAAGAGACGCAAAGTGAGGTTAGAGTCCGTGTTCTACTGTGGCGTTTTCACCACATCCACTAAACTCATGTGGAGCCAATGCTGAGCTCCTCTACTAAACTAAACTTTTTATGTCTGACAAAACTTCTCGTACACATAGGGATATAAATATTACACAGCCCCCTTCTGTAGAAAAATGAAAATGTGAAATGGTTAAAAAACTGATTGGGTTATTCTAAGTTAATGGACTACTGGCAGGTTAGTTAGTTCAGACCATGCAGTGAGTGCAGAAGCACCTGTCCTACCAGTAGTTTGACTACCACCTGAAACTGTATCCTCTGAGATCTGGTACAATTAAAAACGCACACACACCCACACAGACACACAGACAAAGTGAAAAACAGCAGCATCTACCTACTCAAAACAAGGCAGAGAATTTGTATTTGCAGGCAGATTAGAAGCTTGTTTTTTTTTTTTGTGAGGAAGATCAGCCCTGAGCTAACATCCGATGCCAAACCTCCTTGTTCTTTGCTGAGGAAGACTGGCCCTGGGCTAACGTCTGTGCCCATCTTCCCCTACTTTCTATGGGACACCGCCACAGCATGGCTTGACAAGCAGTGCACAGATCCGCGCCCGGGATCCAAACCTGGGAACCCTGGGCCGCAAAGTGGAGTGTGCGCACTTAACCGCTACGCCATTGGGCCGGCCCCTAGAAGCTTTTTAGAAGTCAGCGTTTAAATTCCAGGAAGCCCTTAGTGGAATTTCCTTTTATTGGTCTGAGGCCCACATTTAACACCAACAGATTTAGTTCATTTCTGCTCTTCTCCAGTTACTTCACAGTATCAAAATAAATGAAACATTTAATGTTGTAAACTTCCTATGAGAAATCACTATTTAAAAAAATGGTGCCAGCTTGCAGTTTACTGGTGCATTGAAGAGAAAAGGGCCCGCCCATTATTCCCATAAATGAGGTAAAGAAGTCATGCGTAGATACTATCACTGCCAATCACCCCTGCCCTCACAGTGTCACCTCTCTCTCCTCACGGAGAGAAGACTGGCTGCCGGCACGACCACCAGTGTCGGCCTCCAACATGGAAACAAGTCCCACAAGAAAGGGCTGAGAACAGCGTGCTAATATCTGAATGTTGTATGATAATTTTGTGGAGTGCATAGGGAAGCAGGAGAATAAACCCCAAGTGTTCTGAAACTTCCACTGTTACTTATCTTTCTTCAAAGAGCCGAAATAATGCCCAGCCTAGACAAAAAACTCACCCCTGATTTTAGCAACCACAAAATGATTTTTTCCTCTTTATGGAACACTGAAAATATTAGAAGAGGGATTACAAACTGAAATTTTGGGATAATAAAGCAGACTAAGAATACAGGAAAAGTAGGACTGTTGGAGGATAGGGACAGGTTCTCCTGTAGAGTCAAGGCTATTAGTTGATCCCAAAACATATTTAGAACTGTGATATGGAAAGCATATCCAAGAGTTAGGGAGAAAGGACTGGTGGCTCACAAATGCATGAAGCGAAAGAGAAGTTTTTCCAACTTCGTTTTGTTTTCTTTTTGTGTGTGAGAGAGAGAGGAAGATTGGCCCTGGGCTAAGGTCTGTGCCCATCTTCCTCTACTTTATATGTGGGACACCTGCCACAGCACAGCTTTGATAATCAGTGCATAGGTCGTACCCGGGATCTGAACCTATGAACCCTGAGCCAAGCAGAGCACATGAACTTAACTACTATGCCACCGGGCTGGCCCCCTCAAACTTGTTTTGTTAGCAACTCCAACAGTAACAAAAAATGTCAGATTCTAAAATACCAAAATATATACATGAACAAAAAGTTTCACAATAATACATACTTATGTCACAAGTGTAATGTTCTCTGATATTTTCTATTCATGACCCGTTAAACTGATTTCATAACCCACTATGGGTCGTGATTTGCAGTTTTGAAACAAACTGGTCCAGCATAATCAAATTAGCTACAACACCCAAGACAGTGTCAGCACCCTAACAGTTTTTAACTTTTTTTGTGCGTGTGTGAGGAAGATCAGCCCTGTGCTAACATCTGCCAATTGTCCTTTTTTTTTTTTTTTTTTTTTTGCTGGGGAAGACTGGCCGTGGGCTAACATGCCTTGCCCATCTTCCTCCACTTGATATGGGATGCCACCACAGCATGGCTTGCCAAGCGGAGCGTCGGTGTGCACCCAGCATTCGAACTGGCGCACCCCGGGCTGCCGCAGCAGAGCAGGCACACTTAACTGCTTGCGCCACCAGGCCGGCCCCATTAACTTTTTATTTGAAATAATTTTAGAAGAGTATAAAGAATCCCTGTATATTCTACCCAGATTCCCCAAATGAGAACATTTTACCACACTTGCTTATTCTTTTTCTCTCTAGATATACACAGACATAAATTTGTTCTGAACCGTGTAAGTTGCAGACATGATGCTCCTTTACTTCTAAATACTTCAATATGTTTTTCCTTAAGGACATTTTCTTACATAATTATAGTGTATTTTTCAAAATCAGAAAATTAACCTTGATAAAATATATCTAGTCTACAGAGACCTAATTCAAATTTCAGTTGTCCCAATATCCTTTATCACTGATTAGTAAAATCTGGTAACAAAGCAAAACACAGCCCATCCCCTAAAGGCATGTGAAATGGAAGAACTGCAGTTCTCACTGGTGTTAGCTGAAGTAAATCTACGTCCTGAATACGCTTGCTTCACATCTTCCAGTCTGCTAAACGCTTTATTTTCCAATCATTATGAACACAGACCCTACGTCTTGTATATCTTCACCTACTGTTGATACATGGCTAGCATTTTCTATTTATATAAAAGCCAAAATTTAATTACCTTCAAATCGCTCTGAAGGTGTTGCATTGTCTGCTTGAGGCACCACTCCATGTTCTTTTTTAAATTTATCAAAAGCTTTTTTGTTTATGTCATCTTTTTGATGAGGGTCTGAGAAATGAAAAAATTTTAATATATTACAGATCTTTTCATTTAGTCTTTCATTAACTTGCATAGGTTATTTTTAAAATATGTATTCAAGGTAGCAAAGAAACTGATTTGGCAAAACTACGTCACCAAGTTTTTGAAGACTCTTTGCTTTGCCAATAACATCTTTGGCAGTTCTCTTGACTCCAGAAGAAGAATGTATGTTCATGTAATTAGCAATAACTTCCCATCTAGAACAACGGATATAATAATAAATTAAGGGACAAAAATCCAAAACCAGAATGACCCATACGTTTTTTTTTTTTTTAATTTTTTCCCCCCAAAGACCCAGTAGATAGTCGTATGTCATAGTTGCACATCCCTCTAGTTGCTGTATGTGGGACGCGGCCTCAGCATGGCCGGAGAAGTGGTGCATCGGTGCCGCGCCTGGGATCCGAACCCGGGCCCACCAGCAGCAGAGCGCATGCACTTAACCGCTAAGCCACGGGGCCGGCCCAGACCCATACATTTTTAATGCAGAAGGGTTAGCTATAGTATCTACAGAATTAGCTCTAAATTGGTGGTCTATTACTATTGTCTGGACTATAGTTTTTCCTTTCCCATGTTTAAATCAACTGTATATAATCTTGGTTTCAAGTCTGTTACTAAACCTTATAGATTCTATGTATAAATCAACAGAAATAAAATCACATTTGTGTATACTGCCATTTGGACACATACTCAAGGAGATAAATCATTCTGAAAACACAGTCTCATCTATGGAATGAGGGAGGCTGGATCTCGAAGGCTTCTTGGAGCTTTAGACTCAGATTTTGGAGTAAGCTCCAGTTTGAGGTGGGAAGCAACAAAGAAGGACTAAGACTATGAACACAAAACCGAGTCCCTACTATAAGCCGTGATGGAATAAGCCAGCATGACAGTCAAGTTTTATGTCTCATGATCTTTAGTTTCCTGAGCATAGATAAGGCATCCTGTTGTACGTATGTATATATGTCTGTCTGTTGTGTAAACTGGCTCAAAATGCACTCTGCTTTCCACACTTTCCATTGTGGCACAGACTGTAGTGAAAGGTAGTCTGTCTAGACTCAAGCACATCTCTGAAAGTTTCTGCTATAACCAGTGCTGCTATTTGGATGCTTGTCTACATTATCCCCGGGGCTCCACTATGTGTTGAAGAGACGTTTCATTAAAACCAGTACCTTGAATTTGTTCCAGCGGGGAAGAGGTTCACAGCTTTAATTAGTAATTGCAGATCATCCTCTGACCAATTTTTACTGCCATTTCCACTTCCACCAGTTGATTTCTCCGCATTCTTAGATGCTTGTCGCATGCGAGCTCAGCTTCCTCTTTCTCTTTTCTAATTTGCTCATTTATTTCTTCTATCTACACAAATATCATAGGTAAGTCAGGGACTTCAAGCATCTTGCTACTCTACACTCGCTCTCTGGCTGGGCTCTGGTTCTCACTTTCAGTATCATCCTGACAGTGACCCTGCACTCCCGCCAGGCCAAACTCGAAACCAGCATCAGCTCTTCTTCACTCTGGCTTCTGGGCTGCATAGCTCTGCTTGAGGGACCAAGAACCACCCTCGGCCTGACCCTACCCTGTATTCATATCCTGTGACTTCCATGTGCCTTGGACACTACTTGTCAAGTCTACAGTCACTGGGTTATACACCCACAAGGCCCATTTCAAACTTCTCTTTAAGCTCATAGCCACTCTTTCAGCAGATAATCTTTTATTCTCTACAAAAAGGTAAAGGCATAGCAAAGTGGCCTGTTTTATCTTGAAGTTCTACCCTTTATACTGTCACTTCCAGAATGCCTTCAAACATGCACAAGTAAAAAGAAGAAAAATCTTTACTTGACCTTGTTGCTTCTGTCAGCTGCTATCCTGGAGTTCATCTTTGACTCATTTTCCCACTTCAGTCCCTTAGAACCAGTCACCAAGTTCCAACGATTCCAGTGATTCCCATCATCACTCTCCTAGTCCAAGTGACTACTTATAGTAGTCACTTATACTTATCTAATGCATCATGCCTACAAATGCCAGATTAATAGTACAGTGTTAACCCTTTGCTATTCAAAGATCTGCACTAATGGAAACTAGTCACCATGGTATTAAAAACCTGCTAACCAACTTCCTCTCCCCCTAACTTTCTACCCCTACCTGAATTTTATAGTTCATGCTGTTCCCCTGACCTTCACTTTAACCCCTGTCCATCCTTCAAGGCTGGCCCAAACCCTTCATTGAGCCTTCCTTGACCACTCTAACCTGGAGCTGGCAGCTCCTGTCTAGCCTACAGCGTTTACTGTGGGCCCTCCATCTTTCGGTCCTTAGGCCTCTTCTCTTCTCATCAGCATAACTGTTCCTGAACTCCTCTGTGGCAGCAATAGCATTAGGCATTTCTCCAAGTCACCTAGGCATAGTGCTATATATGGTAGGTACTATTACTTGTTGCACTGATTGAATTTCTGGGCCTGTTTCCTCATCTGTGAAATAAAAGGTGTAGACTAGACAGAACAAAGGTCTTTTTTGGTTCTAAATGTTATTAGCCTACAAAAATGCTCAAAGAATAGTCAAAACAATTATTTTTTTCTAAATCATTTTGAAAAAACTATTATTAATGTGCTAGACACCACAAATCAAACACTCTACATGGTAACAACCACACACACTAAATCCGATTTCAATGAACAATGGCACTTACTATAAGCAAAGCATAGTGAGGGACACCCAGAGAAATGAGACACTCTTATCTTTATAGACACTTTATCTTTATATGTTAGGTGGGGAAATACTGAGGTGAGAGCAATACTATAAGCAAAATTAAATGAGGTAGAAGTGCTGTGTTCTGCTATTACCTGTTTTTCCAGAGCAGCCTTTCCTACTTCTTTTGTGGAGGATGTGAGTGTTTCATTCAAGCACTGTAAGCTGAAGGAAACAAAGGGGTGAAACTTTATCCTAAGACCAAGAGGAGACTTCAGTGGCAGTTCTATAGGTGTACCTTGCTAGTTCAAGCCGATCACAAAGTTTTTCCACTTCTTCCATCATTTAACCCGCTCTGCCTCATTGTCAGAAAAGTGATTCCAGGTCTGGAAGCATGAACACAAACATGTTCACCATATCTACTGACACTCAAGAATACATCCATAAACACAATGACAAAGCGTTGCAGTTCTCAAGAGGTTCCTGAGGTGAACGTGTGGCCTTGTGACCATCAACATCCACACTTCCAGGGCACCTCCCAGGGCTCTCCCTGACCAGAGAGCAATAAAACGGCATTACCAAGTGGACAGAGAAGCAAAACAGAAAAAAGGTGATGGTGTAGAAGACCTCTGGATGTTATGACAATCAGAAATGATTCCTCAGAGAACCACTTAAGAATCAAGAAATCCTGTATAACAACTCAAAATCCTTTGTTAGGCTGCCTCTTTTGTCTAGTGTATGCTAAACAGTAAAATTTACCAGAAATTTTAAATGTGAAATTAAAGAAAAAGATAATGTGTTAAGGAACAGGAGGTATTAGGAAAATTCTGATTAACTAAAGACTATGCTAGATGGAATATTGTGATGTGCCTGGATGAACATGAATTGGAAAGTACTTTCTATGCTTCTTTAGGCTGCTGACACTTATGTCTCCATTCCTCACTTTGCTTCCTTAATCCATGCAGTCTGGCTCTCGCTAAGGTCCCGAGCTTCCTTTACTGCTGACACTTCCCCAGGCTTCCAAAAGCACCACTAATTTTCTTCCTACCTGTCTGGTCACTCCTCCTCAGGCTCCTCTCCTCTATCACTACCTTAAGTATTGGTGTTTGCCAGGGTCCATCCTCTACCTCCTCACTCTGTACCCTCCCCCTCCATGCGATCTCATCTACTCGCAAGGTTCCTAGTGGCCACTGCAATGTGGATGACACTGTGATGATCCCAACACTCTTGAACTCCAGACTTGTATATGCACTCTCCTACTGAGCATCTTCACTTGAATGTCTCAATGCACTCAACGTGCCCTGAACTGAAATCATTTTTCCCCCAGCCTTTTCCTTTTCCTGTTTTCTATTTCCATTGAATAATACCATCACTCATCCAGTATTCCCTACAAGAAACCAGGACAGATATTAACCCTCACTCCTCTACCTCCTCCAACATATAATCAATACCCAACAGGCATCAGCCTATTCTTCCTCCTAAATATCAGTCCATTGACTTTTTCTATTTCCCACCATCTCTACCTTAGTTCAAGCCACAATACTCTCACCTAGATTAGGGCAAAGGACTCCTAATTGGACTCGCTGCCTCTAGTCTTGTCTCAGCATCCTGACCAAAGTCAATTCAGGATCCAAATTTAAGCTGGCAAGACATATAATATCCAAGACCTGGCTCCTCCTCACCTCTTCAGCTGCATCTGCCTCATTAAACTTCACTTCTCTGGATCTCTGCATTCGCTCAATGCTCCTTGCTCTCTCTCATCACTAATCCTGTACACATACTGCTTCACCTGGCTAAATCCTACCAGATCCAGAAAGCCTTCCTTGACCATCTTCTCATCCTAGTACTCATCTGAACGTGTTTATTTTTTATTTTTATTTATTTTTTTAAATTATTTATTTTCCCCCCAAAGCCCCAGTAGATAGTTGTACGTCATAGTTGCACAGCCTTCTAGTTGCTGTATGTGGAGACGCGGCCTCGGCACGGCTAGAGAAGTGGTGCGTTGGTGTGCGCCTGGGATCCGAACCCGGGCCACCAGCAGCGGAGGGCGCGTACTTAACCGCTAAGCCACAGGGCTGGCCCTGAACGTGTTTAAAATAGCTGTTTGCTTGTCATTCTTCATCATTAACCAGCAGACTCCCTTGAAGGCAAGGGACTATACTATCATCATTTCCACACATCAATTATAACTGATGATGAATAAATGAACTCATGCTGGAAAGGAGCATAAAACAGTTACTAAATGCTGGAAATTTTAACCCTCATTTATGCATCATTTCTAAGAACGATTCAAGCTTTCTATTTTCTAATTGGCCTTTTTAAGTCTTTCTGTTGATTTCTCATTATATGCCAAATGTGCCAAGTACTGCATGTGAATGCTCTCATTTAATCTTCACAACATTACTGAATATTATTTCAGCTATTGTACAGGCAAGGAAGCTGAGGCACAAAGGAGTTGAGGGAACCTCCTGAGGGCCAGACAGTGGTAAGGGGAGAGTGACTCCAAACCCAGGCAGCCTGCTCTGAGCCCATGCTCTTTACCATTGTGATACACTGCATCCTTCTCAAAACAATTTTCTAGGTGAAATCTGAGGAAAACATTTTATTTTTTCTATTTAGATTTTCCTTTTGCTTACCAAAAGCCTGAAGAGACAACTTTTGCTTGTATTTTCATTAAACCTCTTTGAAGCCTGCGATGGGGCAGGTTAATTTCAATTATATTATTAACTGAACGTGTAGGATGGCATATATTAGAATATACATATATACACACTTGATGCTAGAACCTCTGGAGAGTTACATGAGAAGAGGATTTTTCTATACATAGGAAGGCATTTACATACTTGCTGAGCTTAACTACAATGGTATAGTACACAATACTGTGTGGCAATCTGTTACTGTAGCTTGGAATTTCATTAATTTTATTCATTCAGTGCTGTGTGATAAGGAACAATACTGGTCTCTGATTTACCAGTTTAAAAATGTAAGAACATCTCTTGGACAAAACCACATTTGAAAACTTTTGGGTTTTTTTGGTCAATATTTCTTAGTGAAAACTGTATTTGAATGCAATACTCACCCAAATGATATGCCTTTATTTAGATAAAAATGAAAGCTTTTAGATCCTTAAAAACAACCCAAGTTTAACTTCTAAAAGAACTTTTTCTAAGACAAGAATTAATTTTTACACCATTAAGGAAGCAACCAGCAAAACCAAATTGATCTGGGTTCTCCAATAAATGAATGGCAATAGGGGGAGAGGAGGATGGTGATGGTAGGGGGCTTGTTTACAGACACAATTAGGAGACACAACAGAAGCCTCTGTAATGATCTTATTTAGATCCTAATTTGAATAAATCAACTATAATGAGACATTGTTGAGATAATCAAGGAGATCTGAATATGGACTATTAGAATATTAAACAAGCTTTTTTAGGTTTGAAAATGGCATGACGATGGGCCGGCCCCATGGCTTATGCGGTTAAGTGCACGCGCACCGATGCACCGCTTCTCTGGCCATGCTGAGGCCGCGTCCCACATACAGCAACTAGAAGAATGTGCAGCTATGACATACAACTATCTACTGGGGCTTTGGGGGGGAAAAAATAAATAAATAAAATCTAAAAAAAAAAAAAAAAAACCACTACAGAAAGTAGCATAAAAAAAAAAAGTGGCTATGGAGCCAGGCTTCCTGCATTAAAAAAAAAAAAAAAAAGAAAATGGCATGATGGCAATGTTAAAAAAAAAAAAACTATCAGACTTGCATACTGGAATATGCACGTGCGAAATTTTTAAAAAGTGAATTAAAAACATTCACATTTTGAGATAAAATGTGTAGAACAGTTTAATTATATTTGCACAGTAGAGAGAAGAAATATTTTTAAGTTTAATCAGCAACTTGATTTACTTGTTATCTAGCGTTTGTTCAATCACAGTCTGACGTACCTTGCATGAGTTTCGAAGTTTTTGCCTTTCCTTTTTAATGGCCTTTTTCTGGATATCTTTTTCCTTCTTTGCCAATAATGCTTGTTGTCTAACTTCCTCTTCTTCTTTCTCTTTAGCTAACCGAGCAGCTTCTAATTCAGCTTGTCTCTTGCTTTAATAATGGGGAATAAAATCATTTTGAATAAGAAAATTACAATTCCTAACTGCTCTATAATCTTTTTTTAAAAAATTCAATCTTTTAATAAATTAAATTAGAAAAAAAGGTGACAACTTATTGAAGACTGAAGGTTGAACTGGGGAAAGCACCTAGTAAAGTTCTACAAACATTTATTAGAAATGTAAAACAGACATATTAGACATAAGCACAGTATTAAAGGAATTTACATGACATCATGTTTTTGCTTAGTAAGAATTTGCTGCTAAGAAAGATCCTCTATCGATTGTACCAACTTATCATAATTCATTCATAGTAATTTTCTGCCTCCAGATAACAATTTTTTTAAATAGATCTGAAGATTAAAGATTTTATGAACATTTAAAGTTCAACTTCATCAAATTTCATCTTACTTTTTCTTTAGCTTCTTGCTCCTTCCGTTTTGCTTCTGCTTTTGCTTTCTTTTCTGCTTCTTTCTTGGCTTTTTCTTCTTCCTTAAATTTTTTTATTCTTGGATCACAGCTATATGCATTGTCTACCAGAAAAAAAGTTAATCTTTTGAATTTCTAACATTTAATTAAAGAATTAAAAAAAAATCATTTATAATTACCAACTAATGTTCTTATTCTGTTCATTTCTTCTTTTTTTCTTTGTGCCCTTGTTGCTCTGTTCTGCTTTTCAATCCATCTCCTCTCATCACGACTATAAAATAGAAAATATTGGAAACAAAATATTGCTTATAGATGGTACACCTGGAAAATGTAATACTTTGTAAATAAGGTTGAAGTGCTATGTCACTACTGATATTAGTTACAGGATGATTCTACATAGTATTGCTTTTGGTTAATTTTTGGGGGAACATTCATGTCAAAACAATTTCCCTACACATACAGGGAAAACTACAATAAAACATAGGTTAAGCAGCCAGACGAAAAAGAAATTGCTGAATTGAGCTTTTTTCACAGTTCTATTCTTTGGCAATCTTGTAAGCATATCCTAACCAACTACTGATTTGGCCTCATCTAGTTAACTTGTGAGGAGAGGTCTCAAAATATCAAAAAACTCATTTAATAAGGATACACAAAGAGAAAATATGAAAGAAAATATATGTAGTATATTTTTACATCATTACAAATACGAAAGAACCAAATAAATTTCTTCCTTTATTAATGATTTATATACATACCATTCTGCTTTTTCTTTTTCTTCTTCATCTAAATAAGAAAATTCTCTCCAAGAATCAAAATTATACCTAATATAGACAGACAGAAAATAAAATCAAACCAAATCAAAAGAAAAAAATCTTTAAAATTAACTTAGATATAATTTTAAGAAACATTAATGGCAAGATGAGTTTGTTTTAATAGATCCCATTTGGTACTGAACTAACACTGTGCGCAGGTCTTTTCTTCTTTTTTTAATGACACTGTATTTGGTATGAAAATCTAAAATACACTCATCACCCCTAGATCAAAATCCCAACTCTGTGCTCCCACTTCTTTGTGAGGTCTCACTCTTGCCGGGGACTTGTTAACGCTTTCCCTCCTTCCCCTTCACTAGTCTGCCAAGTCTAAGGTAACCCAAGTTGGTTATTTTACCTCTGATTTGTATCCTCTGAGGGTAAAAGCAACTACAATTGATAGAGCTAAATTCTGCCATTTTTGTTTTACAGTGATTTTATGTTTTCATTTACCAGATACTTAATGAGAAAATATAGCACATATAAAATAAAATGGCCACGGAATATTGTTTATTAAAAATTAGTGAATTAGTTACAGAGACAAATAGCACTGTCTTCCTCCTCATGTACTCAAGTACTTGTAATAGGAAGACAGCGAAATGAAAATGTATTTATTTTTACTGAATTTAAATGACTCCTCAATTTTCATTTTTTACTACAGTGTGCTTGATTTCTAGAAATCTGATTAATAGAAAATAGACTGAAAAAACAATCATAAAAGCCTAAATATCACACAGGAGATAATATAGCATAATGTGAAAACCTTTATTAATTTCTGAACAGAGTGCTTCTGTTTATTAGGGAAGGTTCTGCGATTCTCCCATCTCTCAACTGACTTATGAACAGTCAATCAAGTAGTTAATGATACTTACCCTTTTAAAAAAATGACAGCATCATACAAACAGTGTAGTCACTTACCAGAAAGAATAAAATGCATCTACATCTTCAAATGATGAATGTATATCACCAAGTTTAGGGACATTTTTTTTATTTGACCATCTGAAATATTAAAAGAAAAATTCTATTCTAAAACTTTGTACAAAAGTTCAACAGACAAGCTAATTTATTAAAAACAACAACAGTTTTTACTAATCCCCTACAATCTCCCTTCCCCACATCCTCTATGAATAAGAGATGGAGACAGAGGATCAGCAGTGGTGTGTTGAACAAGGCAGGTGCAATAAAGACAGGCCAAAGGTGGATGAGGGTGGGGAGAAAACAATGGAACAGTGTTCTAACCGCCAGGTTATCTACAGTTCTATAAATGCCAGGGTTGTAGCAGTTGCCAGGCTGGCTAGGAAAAATGGGCACTAGCCTCCTTTCCGACCAAGCTCACTTACTCCTGCCCCTAAATAGGCGGTACAGAAGCAACCTGTAGGCCTAGCCTTTTAAAAAAATGTTAGTCCTCAAGGAAGGAACAGATTTCCACCCACTCATCACCACTACCTTCCCTCAAGAGTCAGACTTTTAGGTGCAGCACTTCGATCATCACCTTGAGAAAGGATCCTGAGGCTGCTTATGGACGGACCCATGTTTTCCACTCTATGAAACCATTACACAAAAAAATATAATACATTTTTCTTTTCTTTTTTTTACCACCTTCAGCATTGTTACAAAACAAATGTGAGGAGAAAGGATGGAGGAAATATTAGACCACACCAAGCTGCTAATCAAAGTGGTTTTCAAACTTGGCTGCACCTTAGAACCAGCTGAGAGCATGAAAAAACCCTACAGGCATCCCAAAACCAATTAAACTGAAATCACAATTAAATCACAATCTCTCCAGGTGGAACCCAGGCATCAGGAATTTTTCAAGCTCTCCAGGTGATTCCAGTTTGCAGCCAAGATGTGCTCTAAGGAAAGCTTCCAATGCAGGTGGAACCAAAAGATGTAGAATACTGGTATACACTATTTAAAAACTGACTTCAATGAAATAAATTATATATGCTTTAATCTTAAATATAAATCATCCTTTGTCAGAGAACCTTGTGATAATCAGATGCTCAAAAAACAGAACAAAAGCTTTTCTCAAATGATAATGGGGCAAATAGAGTAGTGTACCCATTAATAATAAAGAGGAAGCAAAAGAATGGGAAATTGTCATCTAAGTATCAGTATCACACCACATAAAGCCAGCTATTGTCCTTTCCCCCAAAGGAAATTTATAAGAAAAACATCCCATGAGTCGGAATTTCACCATGAAAGGTAGAACTTCTGTTTAGACAGCAAAATAAATGAGAGCAGTACGTTCACCAGAGAAGGAGGGGGAGGAGAAAGAGAACAAAACTACCACCTGAGGAAAAAAGTAGAAACCTGGCAGATGATCAGAAGCAGGCCAAGAGAGTATCATGATCACAGGGGATGCCTTAATGTACCTGGAATTCCTTTCGAACACGGGGGAAAACACTTCGAAGAAATTGTCCTTTGCTTCACTTTTGGAAGGAACCGAGTTATCAAAAGTAGGATCTACACTGTTAAATGCTCGTCTTTTCACTGGATCAGATAACATTTCATAAGCTGAGGAAAAAACGATAAGGTCACATCACCATGACTCTACAGTTTTTTTTCCTGCAAGAAAAAAGAAATTCCCTTCCTTTAAAAAAGAAAAGTTGTTATTGTTCATATTTAAAAATTGTGTGTGCTTGTTTAGGGGGGATTGAATCTAGGTAATGACAGCTCTAGCACTACTGGATATAATTGGACCTAACAACTTCTTCTTTAAGTACCTCTTCTGGAAGGCAAATGACAAAACAATAAATACTCAACCCTTAAGAAAGCATGACTCTGAGGAAAGAGAAATGACTAGAAAATTAACTGTTAGATCCCAAGATAGTAAAAGATCAAAGTATCTTAGGCGTCTTGAGCCCTGTATAAGAGTGGGCCAATAAGAATAAGTTTGAAAGCTGTGTATACAATTTTTAAAAAATTAGCATCAAAATGTAAAATTACATTTAAGGAAACATTCAGAAATGGTGGCTACCTCTATTAATTTGCTTAATGAGGATATGGCTATGCAAACAGCAACATACAGTTGTGGGTCCCATGATAGGATATAATCAACTTCTCAATTTAAATTAGCAAAACATCTGAGGAACAGTTTAGTTCCCACAAAGTATCTGAACTGGAGAAAGACCTTAATATTCTCATCATTAGACACAATACTTAAGTGAATTAACTCCAGGAGGAGCTTCACATAAGAAAAACCTGGAGATGTCATTAAAATGCAGATTCCGATTCAGTAGGTCTAGGGTGGGGCCTGACCTTCTGCATTTCTGACAAGCTGCCAGGTGTTGCTGATGCTGCTTGTTGGGAGAACCTCCCCTTGTGTAGTGAGGCTTTAGGGGAGATTACCAGAAATAACCAGATGTAACTAAAAACGTTTTAAAATGTCATAGTTAAATGAACTACAGTAGACATTAAAAATCCAATCCCAGCAATTAATAAATAAGCATCACTATTAGAAATTCGACTCCGAAGTATTTTCTTACCTTTAGTTATGCAAGTGAAGTAGTCATTGTCTCCTTCTTTTATTGGTTCACCAGCTGCTTTCCGTTTGTCTGGGTGATGTTTTAAAACCATTGCTTTATCTACAAAATAAGCCGGATTTAGATAATTTGTTACTTTAGGTATCAAAACTAAAAATAAAGAGGAGCTAAAAAGAGCCATTTCTAAAATCATAATGCTCATTTAAAAATATTTTCTCCTATGGTAAAATATAAGCTTATTAAATGTGGAAACTACAGAGAAACAAAGAATTATTTTAAGAACTGACCAAAGTGCCAGCACCCAAAGATAATTACTGTTAACATTTTGGTGTATTTCCAGACTCTTTTTTGTAAGCATATGCTGTAAAAAATTTAGTTATCATCATATCATATATCCCAATTTATATTCTGCTCTTTTCAAAGACTTAACATTATAGCATTTGCATTTTCCATGTTGTTACTAACTCCCCCCAAATTTTTTTTTCCTGAGGAAGATTCGTCCTGAGCTAACATCTGTTGCCAATCTTTCTCTATTTTGTATGTGGGTTGCCACCACCGCATGGCCACCGAGTGGCGTAGGTCTGCACTCAGGAAGTGAACCCAGGCCACCCAATTGGAGTGCACTGAACTTGCAAAATTTTTTAATGATTGCTTAATACAGTATTTCAAATAGATTTATCAATTTAACTATTTCTCTACTGTTGGATATTTAGATTGTTTCCAATTTTTCACTATTATAAGTAATGCCAATTTTAATCATTTTGTAGAGAAGTATTTTTCCATATTTAGGATTCTTTCTTCTTAGGATCTATTTACAGAAGTAAAATTAGTGAGTGAAAAACGTAGGAACAAGTTCCTTTCTAAAAGTTATACTACTTCATACTGCTATGTGAACATCCTTTTCACCACAGCCTCACCAGCACTAGATCTAATAATGATTTAAAACTGCAATTATCACTGGTGCTCAGCAATTCTTTTTTGTTTCTATCTTTCATCTTCCATCTACAGAGGAAGGAGAGTTGTCTTAGTTTTTCTTAGTTTGTGTGAGTCACTTTACAATAATGGCTAGCTGTTAACAGCTATTGAGCATTTAATATGTACCAGACACAATTTATCAGTCAATCTTCTCAACAACCCTATGAGGAAAGTACTATTAATTTCTCCATTTTACAGATGAGGAAAATTAGGCACAGTGAAGTTAAGTAACCACAATCACTGCAACCTGTCCAAAGTCCCGGCCAAGCGGGGCTCCAATCCAGGCAGCCTGACTCCTTGGCCTATGCTTGTAAGCGGGCTCTCCTGGTCCGCGGCTGTCTGACGCTAATGCTTTTCCCACCTGCTGTGATCACACTTATGTTTTTAAAAAACATTCAGTCATTTTTATTTATATTTACCAGTCATTTCCTTTATAATTTCTTCCAGTATTTATAAACTTAGAAGGTCCTTCACTCTCCAAAAGTTTGATATATATTTCTAGCTTCATTAATATTTTCTGTGGTTAGAATTGAAAATTCTTTAAATATTTTTGTAATTTTAATAGTCAAGCAACCATCTAAACATCATTTTTCAAAGTCCTAATGTCATCTAATAATCCTTCCCTTCACTGATTTATGATGCCTCTATCATGGAATATTTTACCACAATTTGTTTCTGGTTACCTAATTCTTGCCCCAGGATAATCTTTAAAATGACAACAGCTCTCTAATATATTTTATGATAACTTGCAAAAGCTGTGTAATATTTTTGCATATTTTTCCTGTATCTAGCCACTTGACTCAACTCTCTTTTGGTTTTCTAGGTAGATCCTATATTACCTACAAAGAATAAACATATTTCTTTTCTTCTTTCCAATAGTTCCCTCTCAGATTTAATATCTTAATTCACTGATCCACACTCCCAAAATAGCATAAATAATAATGGGCAGGTTAGCTTCCCCCATGGATTTTAACGGCAGTATCACTAACGCCACACAGTTAAAAGTTTGTTGGCTGTGGGTTTGAAATATTTATCAAAGTAGAGAATTAACTGCACTTCTTTTCAAAGTTCTGTTTATCAAAAAGGAATGGATATTAAGTTGTATTCTACATACTTTCACTATCTATTTAGGAAATCACGTTATCTAAGCTATAAATAGATTTAGCTATATTAATATATTTCCTAAGGGGCCAGCCCTGTGGCTCAGCGGTTAAGTGCGAGCGCTCCGCTGCTGGCGGCCCGGGTTCGGATCCCGGGCGCACACCGACGCACCGCTTCTCCGGCCATGCTGAGGCTGCATCCCACATACAGCATCTAGAAGGACGTGCAGCTATGCCATACAACTATCTACTGGGGCTTTGGGGGAAAAATAAATAAATAAAATTAAAAAATATATATATATATTTCCTAAGTTGGATTCCTGAGAGAAATCCTACTTGTTCGTGGGCATTATTCTTTTAATGTACTGTTGAATTCTATTTGCTATTCTTTTACCTGGGATTTTTCTTTTTTTTTTTTTATTACACTTACAGATGAGAGATTTGTTTGTAGTTTTTTAAAGCTCTCTTTGCCACGTTTTAAAATTTTATTATTATTTTTTTTGGTGAGGAAGATTGGCCCTGAGGTAACATCTGTGCCCATCTTCCTCTACTTTTTTTTGTGTGTGGGATGCTACCACAGCATAGCTTGATGAGCAGTGCATAGGTCTGTGCCCGGGATCTGAACCTGTGAACCCTGGGCCACCAAAGCAGAGCACTCGAACTTAACCACTTTGCCACCGGGGCACCTCCAATTATTATTTTTTAAGACAATTTCTTTTAGAGTTTTAGGTTTATAGCAAAATTGAGAGGATGGTACAGAGATTTCCTATCTACCCTCTGTCCCCACACATGCATAGCTCCCCCAATCCCTTATCACCATCCTCCACCAGAGCAGTCCATGTGTTACAACTGATGAACCCAGACTGACACGTCATCATCACCCGAAGTCCACAGTTTACGTACAGTTCACTCTTGGTGGTGTACATTTTATAGGTTTGGACAAATGTATAATGATAAATCTCCATCATTATAATATCATACAGGGTATTTTCACTGCCCTAAAAATCCTCTGTGCTCCACCTACTCATCCCTTCCTACCCCCTCTGACCCCTGGCAACCATGATCATTTTATTGTCTCTATAGTTTTGTCTTTCTATGCCAGGTTTTCATACTGGGATTACATTAATTTTACAAAATGAACTGTTTCAAAACAGTTTATGTTCAGCATAAGAATTTTTAATTCCTTAAACATCTGAAATAATTCACCTGAGAAATCACCTGAGCATAAAAACATTTTTTGGAGGTAATTCTTTTGAAACTTTTAAAATTTCTTCCTCAATTTCAAAAAAGTTAATTTTATCAAAAATTTCAAATTCACTGCATTTAATAGTGGTCTCAATTAAAAACATCTTCTATAGGGGCCGGCTCCGTGGTGTAGTGGTTAAGTGCACGCACTCCGCTGCTGGTGGCCTGGGTTCGGATCCCGGGTGTGCATTGACGCACTGCTTGTCAGGCCATGCTGTGGTGGCATCCCACATAAAGTGGAGGAAGATGGGCACGGATGTTAGCTCAGGGCCAATCTTCCTCAGCAAAAAGAGGAGGATTGGCATCGATGTTAGCTCAGGGCTGATCTTCCTCACAAAAAATAAAAATATATTCTATAATGATTTTCCTTCTGTGTTCCACTCTTTTTTCTCCTTATAAATCCATTTTGGGATACTGTTTTATCTCTTCTATCTTTTCCTCCACATTCCTTAGTGCTATTCTTTTAAGCATTTGAATTGAATGCCTATTTTATTCTTCCCTCTTTTAAAAAAAGTAACATACAGTAATAGTTTAAGGCAATGAACTTACTTATCATAGGGCTATAACTGCCATCCCTTAAGTTTTACAGCAGTGATCTTCCTTTCATAAAAAGAACCAATTAATACAATTTTTATATCTGTCTAGGCCCAAAAGAGTTAAATTTCACAAGTGATTGTTCTTTTGGTTTGTTTAATCTCACCTATTTTTATTGAATTGAGATAAAATTCACATAGAATAAAACGCTCAGATCTGCTTGAGCTAACATCTGTGCCAATCTTCCTCTATTTTGTATGTAGGTTGCCGCCACAGCATAGCCACTGATGAGTCGTGCAGGTCTGTGCCCAGGAACCGAACTCAGGTCACCAAAGTGAAGCGTGCCAAACTTAACCACTAGGCCATGGGGCTAACCCAAAATATGCTCAGGTTTTAAGTATTCAGTTCAACGAGTTTTGACAACTGTATACATCCATGTAACTACCACCCAAAAGAAAATATAGACTATTTCCATCACCCATAGAGTTCCCTTACACCCTTTTCCAGTCAACTCCCACCCCCACCACCTGGGGTAACCTCTTTCTGATTTCCATCACCAGAGATTACTTCTGCAT
Source organism: Diceros bicornis minor (assembly GCF_020826845.1). NCBI lineage: Eukaryota > Metazoa > Chordata > Mammalia > Perissodactyla > Rhinocerotidae > Diceros > Diceros bicornis. Next base: position 14,620,108 of record NC_080742.1, on the reverse strand, counting down.
GTTCTTGAACTTCATGTAAATAGAATCATACATTACGTCTTTGTATCTGACTTTTGCTCAACATGTTTTGCGATTCGCCATCATTCTTGCATGTAACAGTTATTTGTTCTTTTTTAAACAGCTAAGTACTATTCCATTGTATGAATATACAGCAGGTGCTTATTCATTATCCAGTTGGTGAACATGTGGGTGGTTTCCCGTTTTTGGGATATTGTGAATAAGGATGTTATGAATGTTTCTGTACAAATCTTTTATGGGCATATTAAACTAGTGATTTCTACACGTACTGCAAGCATTCAGGAACTGTGACAAATACACTTTTGCTTTTTTGAGCTCCAAGATTTTTCTTATAGTCAACTATATTATCATTTTCTCTATTAACACTCAAGAAGAGGCATTTTTGCCTTATAGCTGGTTTAAGCAGAAAGGAATTTATTAAAGGTTATTAGGCGGCTCACAAATCTCTGTGAGAGTCAGATTATCCTTTTGGAAGCCACATGGCCAGGAACAATAATCAAGTCATAGTGGAGAGTCTGGAAGTGTGATGACCCCACCGCTGCTGGGCACAGCAGCAACTGGGCACAGACTACTTCTACCGCCAGGGAGCAGGGGAGCCATAGCTTCTCCCTGTGCTGTGCTTCCACCCCTGCTGGCAAGACAGATCCCGGGCAGCTCGGCCTCACTTCTATCGTTCTCCCCCGAACTGCAAGTGTGTGCTGAGTAGTGAAACCTAAGTCACATGCCTCCAAACATTCTCAACCTCAAGATGGATCTTTTTATAAATCAGGTGTTTTCTTCTTTATTTGCAATTATTGTTTCTCTCACATTTACTCTGACTTCTTTAGGGAAATCTGGCATCTCTTTATGCTTTTCTTCTGAATCTGGGCAACATTTCTCAAGGTTGTCCTCTGCTTTACTGTTTTCTTTTCTTTTCTTTTTTTTTTGTGAGGAAGATCAGCCCTGAGCTAACATCCGTACCAATCCTCCTCTTTTTGCTGAGGAAGACCGGCTCTGAGCTAACATCTATTGCCAATCCTCCTCCTTTTTTCCCCCAAAGCCCCAGTAGATAGTTGTATGTCATAGTTGCACATCCTTCTAGTTGCTGTATGTGGGACGCGGCCTCAGCATGGCCGGACAAGCTGCGTGTCGGTGTGCGCCCGGGATCCGAACCCGGGCCGCCAGTAGTGGAGCGCGAGCACTTAACCGCTAAGACACGGGGCCGGCCGTGCTTTACTGTTTTCTAATTGTATGTCAGCCTCTGTAATTCTAAATTCTGCTCTCAATGTTTTTAGTTTCCCAGCAATTCTACTTATTTCTCCCTAGTCTCTTTCTGCAATGCCTACATTGCCCCCCAATGCAGTGTCTTCATATCTCACCAACAACATGTAGTGGATACTTTTGAGTGTTATGAAAAAGTCTGAGAGAGATGTCTCAATTTTTTCTTGGATAGTCTCCTCTTATGCTGCACTATTTTTTTTCTTCATTTATTTTTCTGTCTAATCATCTTCAGCCATCTATGTACATTAGGGTTCCTGAGACTGTCCTATACTCTGTCCTTGAGGGAGCAAGATGTTACCCAATATTAAAAATAAGGTAAAGGAGGCCAAAGAACATTGCTGGTTTGAAAAAGCAACGAAGGTAATTTGGGAGCAGCTATTATAAGTTTACTGAAAATTCAAAGACTTTTCTTTCCTCCTTTCCCCCTACCAAAGACAGTGTCTGAAGTGTTCTGAGGGTATACATCAGCAAAGGGGCTTTTATTGGACATTCATATTGCTATTATTATAAAGTATCTCTAAATGTGATTGTTAATTTTTAAGAAGCTTGAAATGAAACAGTTTTTGGTTTAAAATATCAGAAATATTTTAAGCTAAAATTATTAAATTTAGAAAATTCAAATTACCGAAGACTTTATTTCCATGCAAAGAATATCAAACCCACATGCATTATCTATCTGCTAGTGTGGCAATTTTACTTCAAGAACAAAATTATATAAGCAATTGAAACACCACCTTTAGTATGCAAGTACTTTCTCTTAACCCTTTCAACCTTCCTAGTAATTTATTCTTTTCAGATAATGCAAAGAAGGAAAAAAGGACCACTTACTTTATTCACCCTTAATTGACTTCCTAATTTTCATCATAGCAATTCAAAATACTTATTTTTTAAACAAAAATAAAACTGTTGTATGTGTGTTTGTAACAGGATGCAAGAACTTGAAGGATCTCAAATGCTATGAGACTTACATTTTTATTAGGTTTGTGCTAATAATTATAGATTTGCAAACACTAAGTTTGCATTTTTACTTTTGGACACGATTTCAGAAAGCAGTAAGAAGCAACTGTCTATTTTGCAGTGACAGAGGTAAGAGAACAAGTTTACTTCTGCATAAATACTGAGAATACTCAACAAGGTGCAGAGAGTGAACGGTAATTCCAGTTAATGTTAATCCTCTGTGTGTTGAGGTTGTAAAACTTGGCTACAGAATATTAAAAAATTAATTTATTTTATGCCAATAAAAAGAATGGACTTAGAAGCAAATAGATGTTTCTTTTACAATCTATTGTACATTTTTTATCTTTAGAGAAAAACAATTCCTTCACCTTAAAACATCAACTATTTTTATACTTCTAAATCACTTCTAATTCTTTCACAAATTTATATGTATCCAGACATATTTGGTATTTGTAAGCTATTCTTTCATATAGTAACACTTTGCAAATACTTTTCCATGGCAAATGAATTTTCTTGGCAATTACATGTTTTGCAATGATTCTTCATGTGCATTAACGTATGCTTAGTTCAACATCATGCCAGCTTTTTAAGAAATCCACTGTCTAAAATAATCTGATGAATTCCTGCACCTTGTTAAAAAACATTTCCTGTGCTTTTCATTAATAGAGAAAATTTTGAGTTCATCTACTACAGTCTGAACTAGTACTTTTCAACAGGAGGTAGGTTTTATTCAGCGATCCTCCTCCAAGTACAATACTTTTTCTTCTTGCTGGCCTTGACTCCCTACTCCTTTTCCATATGGCCAAAATCTTACCTCCTCTGACCTCAATATCCATTCTTTAGAAGAGGGCAGAACATTCTCCTAAGACAAAACACAGAAAACTAATCACCTTCACTCTTTGATTAAACTTTACTAATCAGGTGAACCAAATGGTGTGTAGGGATTTATGTCCACAGGAATGCAAAGGATAGGACATTTAGGAACACTAAGGGGACAGTGTTTTATAAGGCATATAAAGACTGGATTCCCAACAATTCTCCCCCCTCAAATTTTTAACCTTGTCAATGAAAATAATAATGAAGGATCAGATAACTCTGTCTTGGAGAGAGACAGGATGTTATCAACAAAGGTGTGACCTAAGACCACAAAATAACACTGAAAAACCTCAGTAACAAGGCAGCTTACTCTAAAAACAGCTGTCCATACTTGTAAAGGGAGGTGAAATGTTTTAAAAGCTTGCCATTGGAAGAATATTCTTTATCCTGTCACAAACACACACACTCAGCCCTAATTTCTTATCCCTAACGAGAAAGTCCATACATGAGACTGACTGTTTTTTCCTGGTTCTGAGGGTAAAACGGAGTGTGGTTATACATTGTTATGACCACATAACACAAGCTGTGAAACCTAGAATTATGGCTAGAGACTATGATCCTGCATCTTTTCAAAGGACAACATTTCCCATACCAGATACTTGATTATTTCAAAATAACTCAGTACTTACGAGCTGCTTTGATCTGTCTCTGTGTAGCTTTATATCTTACGTGGCCAAGTCCAAGCACTGCATAATGGTCTTGGTTCTGATAAAGACAAAAAAAGGGAGTCAAGTTTGAAATGGAGCCATATATCCTATCCTCTGTTTTGGCACCCTAGAACAGTGTTTCTCAAAGTGACACTCCCATAACAGGACTCCAGTGAGAGATTCTGTATAAAATGGGTTCTGTGGTCATTTAAGTTTTGGAAATGTGGACTACTGTATAGCCTTATTGATGATTTGGATGCATATAAGCCTAATAAAGGCCCTGAGAAGTCCTGCAATTAAAAAAGAAAAAAATAAGTAAACAGAAACTTGTAAAACTCAGCATCTTCCAAACTTACTTGACCACTGAACTCTTTTTTCTCTTAAAATCTATTAATACCCTAAGGCCATCCTTAAATCAAGGTATAGCCAGGAAGATTTCATAGCTGAGGGAAGCATTAGAGCAGCCCCAGTAGGTTGGGCCAGGGCAATGATAGGATAGGACTAGGAGCCATGTGGAGCAAACAAGGTAGGATGGATGGCAATTCTGACAAACTGAGGGCTGAGGCTTCTCCAGATGGGAAGTACCTGCTTTCATTTCTGCTTTGGTTAACATCCTTGCAAATTTAGAAGCAAATTTAGCAACAGGAGTCAAGGTTCCTTAAGAACTCAAAGGGTGTATCTAATATTGGAGAAGGAGTGGGGAGGAAGGGAAGTTGAGGGCAGAAAACATGGGAGAAAAGTCAAATAGGGCTGCCCGGTTTCCCTTTAAATTCAAGATTGCAAACCTCATACGGATGGGCTCCCTTATTATGCCTGGCAATCATACTTTGTTCCAGTTGGTTCACTTTTCCACTCACTCAGATTACTATATCATACCTTGTATCCTCTAGTCTTTCCTCAAACCTCAGAGACCCTCCTCCACCCTCTCCTCAATTGCCCTGCCTCTTGCTTGACTAAACAATTTAAATTGTCCTACTCAAAATCCAACGTCTTTCTACCACCCTATCTTCATCCATACACCTTTCCCCTTTTCCTCCATTCACAATCAAGAAAGCCTGTCCTATCAAGACAAATGACTCCATCCTTCCTCTTGGTTCTGAATATCATCTTCTCTAAGTCTCCTCAAACACTAGCATCTTTCAGTTATCTCCTAAATTTCAACGGGATTATTTTCATCTGTATAAAGAGATGCCCTGTTATCTCTCATCTTAAAAAAAAAAACAAAAGACCCTTCCATGACCTTTTCCAGCTACTACCCCATTTCTCTGCTGCCCATCAAAGTTAAACTTCTTGAAGAAGCTGTTCCCTCTAGTGTTCATTTTTCAAACCACTCTAATCTGGTTCTGCTCGGGCCACTCCCACCCAGGTGCTATGAAGCTGCTCTCTTCAGTACCAACTTCCAGGTGCCAAATACAAGATCACCCATCTGCCCTCACTTGACTTCAACTCCCAGGGGCAGCACAGCTGGTTCTTCTTGCAACGTTATCTTCCTTTAGTTTCTGTGAATTCACCCTTTTTATCTTCCTCCCACCTTCCAGTAGCTCTTTTCAGCCACTTTTACTGGTTTCTCAATGACCTGCAAAGCTCAGTCCTGAGGTTTCTTTTGGTCTCTCTCTACACTTTGGTCCTAGCTGATCTGATCCAATGTCAAGGACAGAATATGGTAAGTACCTGTAAATGCTCGTGACTCCCCAATTCACTGGAGCACAGAACTCTCCCGAGCTCCAGATGCACAGAGCACCTCCATCTCTCTAACTTCCTGGCCTGTCACTCTCTACCTTGTCACCCATTTCCAAATACAAGACTAGTGTTCCAGTTCACTGACACATTCTTCCCCCACTCTTCATGTGGCTGCTGTCTTCTTATCCTTCAGTCTCAGCTTAAATGTCATCATACTATTTAAAACAACCTTCTCTCCCCATCTCTGCTTTTTTTTTTGTTCCCTCCAAAGTACTTAAAAATTGGCAGTGCTTCAAACTCTCCAATGGCTTTCCACTGACTACTACTCCACACCTCCTCACCGCCCCCCACCCCATTCACTCTCTTCCAGCCACTGGCCTTCTTTCAGATCCTGGCACATTCCAAACTTCTTTCTGCCTCTGCACAAGCTCTCTGCCTGGCATACCATTCTCCCTGATCTTTGCCAATCATTCAGATCTTATCTTAAATGCCAACTCCACAGGCCTCCCCCATCTAGTCAATCTAAAGCAGTCACCTGGACCCTCTATCATCACTCTGTTCTACTTGCCTGCCCAGCACTTAGTGGCCTTGTTCCTGTTTACTTATTGTCGTCTCCTCACTGGACTGTATGCTATGTGGGAGCAGTGATAGTCTTGTTCAGCACAAGACTGACATGTAGCAGGTGCTTGATCCCTATTTGTTGAATGAAACAATTAACTGAACAAATGTTTGAACCCTGCTACCTTGCTCTCATCAACTCTCTTTTTTTTTTTTGAGGAAGATTAGCCCTGAGCTAATATCCGCTGACAATCCTCCTCTTTTTGCTGAGGAAGACTGGCCCTGGGCTAACATCCATGCCCATCTTCCTCCACTTCATATGGGACGCTGCCACAGCATGGCTTGATAAGCAGTGCGTAGGTCTGCACCTAGCATCCGAACCCGCGAACCCTGGGCCACTGAAGTGGAGTGCACAAACTTAACCACTACGCCACCAGGCTGGCCCCTCATCAACTCTTTTCTGTACCAAAGACCTTCTCCATTCTTTCTCCTTTTCCCTCTTGCAGATCTCAATCTTCTCCAAGTCTGTTTCCTCCTGACCCTGCCTTTCCCTCAAGTTACTGTTTTCTCTACAACTCAGCTTTCCAAGACAGTATTTTACACTTAGGTCTCTACTTCATCACCTCCTTATCACTCCTCAACCTGCTGCAATCTTGTGCCATCCCAACCATTTCACTAGGACCGCTTTCAATGAGGGCACCTAAACTTTGTCTGCCAAACCCAGTGACTTTTTCTCATTATTTATTTATGTTATGTATGATCAACCTCTCTCCAAGGCAGTGACACTGGTGATTGTTTTTTCCTTCTTGAGACTTCCTCTTCCCTTAGTTTCTGGAAGAATGTAGTGCCTGATGTTTAATAAACCTTTGTTGAAGTAACAAATGTTCTTTTCTTTGTTTTCTTTCTACTTTCACCATTTTTAGTAGCCTTTGCTGTTTATCCTCCTCTGCCCATCCCTTAAATATCCATGCTCCTCATTGTTCAGTTCATTCCTTTTAAAATTGATGATGAGGGGCCGGCCCCGTGGCTTAGCGGTTAAGTGCGCGCGCTCCGCTGCTGGCGGCCTGGGTTAGATCCCGGGTGCGCTTGACGCACCGCCTCTCTGGCCATGCTGAGGCCTCGTCCCACATACAGCAACTAGAAGGATGTGCAGCTATGACCTACAACTATCTGCTGGGGCTTTGGGGGAAAAAATAAATAAATAAATAAAATTTAAAATTGATGATGAAAGCAGGAGAATCAAACACTTTCTGAGTGCTGCTTTCCTTTTCTAAGTGCTTTACACACATGCCTCCCATCATTTCATCTTCACAACCACCTATGAGACAGGAACTCTAAGTATCTACTATTTGCTTAGCATATATCACGTGCCCAAGCACTCGGTTAAGTGCTTTCTACACAGCATTTCATTAATCCGCACTATAATCCTCTGAGCTGTTAGCAATCTCACTACATCAACAAGGGAAATGAGGTGCAGAGAGGTCAAGTAACTTTCCCAAGGTCCCAGCGCACTAAAGGGGCAGAACCAGATTTGAATTCCGGCGCTCTAATTCCACAGCATATACCTTTAAGTGTTATACCAGTGCCTACTTATGCAGTATAATACCTCTCTGTCAGTGTTCTTCTCCTTGGCTGATGTCATTCAACTCCCCATAGCCTCAGCTACCACCTATATGCCAATGACTTGCAGAAGTTTTCGGCTCTAGCTTCTTTGCAGAGTCACAGACAATTTCTAACCATCTACTAGACAACTACTAGCATTGTCCAGTGTAGCACTGGAATGGGAAAGGATGGTGCAAAAAGGCTGGGCAGGGTTCTGCTCTGCTGTACACAGAGTCAGTGGGAGTCAGAATCAACTCGATGGCACTAACAACAACAACTAGACATCTTCAACAACATGTTACTAGAACCTCAATTTTTACATAGCCAAACTTAAACACAAACACCACACTCCCCACAAACTTCCCTTTCCTATATCCCTGTGTTGGTGACTGACATCACACTTCAGAGGGTCACTCAAGCCAAAATGCTCAGAGGTCTTCTGAATACCTCCCCTTCTCTTCTGCCACACAGCCAAGGTCACCAAGGCCTGTCAAGTCTACCTCCCAAAAAAGCAAATCTGTCCCCTCTTCCTCAAAACCCAGTCACAAATTTAGTTCGAGCATCAAGCATTCATTTGCAGGGTTGGACTATTACTGCTTCCTATAACAGCAAACTATTCACTTCCCCTCCAGTCCTGCCCTCCCTTTTTAAGCAATTTTCTGTACTGCCAGGAGAATTACTTTTCTAAAATTACCTTAGACACTTTTGATGACTTCCTCCTGCCCCAAAAATAAAATTTAAATTTGTTCCTTAGCATGGCACAAAAAGGGGGACACCACACAGCCTGGTCTAGAGTCTGTTTCAGGCCTAATTTCTCACCACCATCCCTCAAGTACCCCAGCTGAGTCTTCACTAATCCCTGAAGAGGCGGTACACACTCCTTTACTCCGTTGTGTCTTTGCATATCTATTCCTTCTGCCCAGAACGACTTTTCTTCCTTCTCTGCTTCACAAACTGCCACTCATTCTTTAAGACCAGCTCAAACATTATCTTCTCTGTGAAACCTACCCGGATTTCTCCAGCACAGATAGTATCCTATGGCCAGTGCTCTCCCACTCAGGGCTTAACAATAATCAGGTGCTTGATTATGTTTATCTTGTTGAAGCATCTTAAAACATGGTTTATTAATGGAAAACTTGTGGGAAAATTGCTTATATCTAACAAAGATTCAGATATTAAATACCTTCCAGTCTTTGGGATCAAGTGTTTTCAGCATGGGAAACTCTTCTAACTGTAACTCTTCATCTTCTGATTCCTCTGATAACTCTTTCTTATCTTCCAGTTCCTGAAAAGAGGCAGAAGCATTTCTGTTTCTTCTCTTAACAAAAGCTTCAAACCATCTTCCCACAGGTTCAACTTGACAGAGTGTCGAGGCTGTGATTAAAAGCGTTAAGACAGGCTTCAGTGTATGACATAGAATAACTTTGTTTCAAGGCAATAAATAAGAGCAAAACAGTGATAGCATCAGAATATAATTTTAAAACCATCAACTAAGAAAGTGATTGCAGGGCCGGCCCCGTGGCTTAGCAGTTAAGTGCGCGCGCTCCGCTACTGGTGGCCTGGGTTCAGATCCTGGGCGCGCACCGACGCACCGCTTCTCCGGCCATGCTGAGGCCGCATCCCACAAACAGCAACTAGAAGCATGTGCAACTATGACATACAACTATCTACTGGGGCTTTGGGGGAAAAAAAGGAGGATTGACAACAGATGTTAGCTCAGAGCCGGTCTTCCTCAGCAAAGAGAGGAGGATTAGCATGGATATTAGCTCAGGGCTGATCCTCCTCACAAAAAAAAAAAAAAAAAGTGATTGCAGTAATCCAGTTAACATGACGGTTAGCAATAAATAATCATTTCCCAGAATTTACAGACTATTCAATCAACCTCTTCCAGTTATCTGACAAAACAAAACATTCAGCAATGTCAACAAATCAATACTTCTCTGGGGATATGAGACGAAAGTGAGGAATAGGGAGAAATGTTGCAAACTGCTTTACTTTTAAACCAATAATTGTAATAAAGCAATGAAGAATGACAAATTGACATAAAGAGCTGGCCTCATCAAAAACACAAAATCATCTAAAAACAACTCAAAATCTCTTAATCATTAAAACCTTGAATTCAGATAGCTTTTAAAATTTTTAAGAACTCACTAGCAATGATTTCTTCAGCAAGACAATTCTCCAAGCAGCTAATGAGGATGTACTAACACAGCTATACTACAGTGGCACAACCTCTGGATCTGAAATCAGAAGCTCTGGACCTTCATCTAGGTCTGACAATAAGTGGCTATGTGCAATGAGTCAGGGATGTCTTCAACTGTAAAGTGGGAACAATATCTATCTTATACAGTTCCTCAGAAGATTGAATGACAAACAAAAGCACTTTGAAAATCACAAACCGCTGTATAAAAGTAAGGCTTTATCATTATTCCTGGGGCGTGGGGGTAAATCACTGTACATTGGTATATTAGCAATTCAGAAAAGGTAATCTGGGTCAGGAAAAAAGTGAACATCTTGATTTTAACTTCATATTCCATATGAAACCAAAAGCTTTACTCTGTCAAGTAATAACTCAGATGTAAGTCTTCTCTTATACCTAATGGCCCCAATTTTGTAAAAATAACTGACTTTGCATGTTTTAATTGGTTTGGAAAATTAAGATTTCCTCTACCATACACAGGAGACGATTCAAACACTATGTTCAAGCAGAACTACCTGAGTAGCGTGGGTGTGGCTTTTAAGAACATTACCTTTCAAGTCTTTCCCTCTAGTTATAAGACTACACGCAGAGATTTCTATGAGCATGAACACGTGTGCCATGAGATAGGTCCAAAACCACATTCAACAAGCGTCTCTATAGGTAGCTATGGTAATTAACGTGGACCACTGAACGTGGAGACTTGACGTTTACGATACTCACTACTGTCCTGCGATAACCCTAAGAACCTACAGCGGCAAGACAAGTTTCACTTAATGACTGCTTTTACAAGTCTGTCTACACGGATCTCAGCAGCAGCACAGGCAATGGTCTTTTCATACTGAGTATGAGGAACAGTCTGAGTTCTGACATTTAAAAAAAAAGCCGGCGCAAACGGAGGGGGAGAAAGGTGGTTAACAGAGCGCCCGCAGCGGACTCGGCACGACCCCAGGCACGTGTGGAGCTCGCCGCGGCCAGTCTCCTGCCGCAGACAAGAGGCTGCTTACGAGAACCTTTTCGGGGGACTGGAGAGTTCGGTCCGGAACTGCTCCGCCCGGTCCATGAGTCAGCAGCCGCGAGAGGAGGAAAAAGCCGTCGGGGCAGAAAGCAGACGCCCCCCTCCCTCCTTCCTTCCAGTCTGGGGAAGAATTACCGGACGGCAGGATGCAAAGAGGCGCTCGCCACGGCCCCACACGTGCAGGGGCCAGTCCCCGGGGGCCAGGGAGAGAGGCCGCCGGTGCCGCCGAGCCGGAGCGCTGAGGCAGGGGCGGCCGAGGCGGGCGAGGGGGGCACGTACCCGAGGTCAGAGCGCGGGTGATGGCGGTGCCCTGGCCGTCAGCAGCGCTCGGCAGCAGCAGCATGATGGCGCCGGGGCCAGTCCTGCGGGCGCAGGGGGTCGCGTCCCGGGCGGAGGGCGCTGAGCGTCCCCGCCAGCTCTACCTCCCGATGCGAGCCTCGCGCCTTGGCTCTAGGACGCCCAGGAACCGGCGCATGGAGACGACCGATAACTACTTCCGGGATGGCGCTTTCGTGGTGCGGAGGCCAATTGCACCCCCACCCACCCCCGCCAACGTGTGCGGCAGCCTAGTTCCTCCACTGACTCAGATCCGGCTGGGGACCAAGACTCACGAAAGAAAGGTTCCTCGATTCATCAGTTCCCTGGTAAAAAGGATTTTCTTCATCCAGGTGCAATACGTAGAACATAATTTTTTAAAGCAGCCCTTACTATATTATTTTTATTTTTAAGATATTAATACTTTATATATTAGTCTGAATCTAACCAGAGATTTTTCTAGTAGCTCTAGTTGTATAAATCAAAAATAAAAACGTGTAGGAATTAGTATTGAGAATAACAATTATAGTCTGTACATCCATAGAGAATTCTGTACATATACCTGTAATGCATTTGTGTTTACCTAAATAATAATAGCAGATAACGTTTGTTGTGCTACTACTAAGTGATTTACCTGTGTTATCTCATTTAATCCTCATAACAGTTGAAGAAGGAACCCTTCTCTAGCGTTAGATTCTAATCCAAGGCCAGCAATCTTTCTACCCTGCTCTAACAACATGAAGTTTTCTTTCAAGGCATTCCCAATTAGAGGAACTTAATTGTTTAAGGTATAATAAAATCATTTGTACTCCTACTGTATGATTCTTTCTAGGACTGAGGTCAAAAGCAAGAAATAGCAAAAGGAAACCAATGGGTGAAGATGCATCGCCCTCCCTGCCCCCGCCCTATCTGAAATAGGTTGGGCAAAATAGAAGACTTGATGTGCCACTCTTTGGCAAAGAGCACCAGAAATTAGCAATTATGTAGGAATTACATTTTCACTGTTAAATATACTGAATTAGCCTGTATATTTACTGCATGACAAAATTGACATTTCAAAAACTAAGATAATCTTCTGCCCCTAAAACTCTTCCTGACCTCTTTCCTTATTAATGCAACTACTGTTAAGACAGGCTCTAGAGGCAGGCGCTGTGGCACAGCCGTTCCGTTCTCACGCTCCACTTCATGGCCTGGGGTTCTTCAGTTTGGATCCTGGGCACAGACCTATGCACCACTCATCAAGCCATGCTGAGGCAGCATCCCACATAGAACTAGAAGGATCTACAACTAGGATATAGAGCTATGTACGGGGGCTTTGGGGAGAAAAAAGGAAAAAAAAAAGAGGAAGATTGGCAACAGATGTTAGCTCAGGGCCAATCTTCTTCTTCAAAAAAAAAAACAAAACAAAACACCAAACAGGCTCTAAGGGTCAAAGTAAGCTGACTCCACTTTCTTAATTTTTTTCACACTTCCCCCCCATCTATTCTCACCGTCACCTCTAAGGTCATGAAAGGTATTGTGTGTGTGTGTGTGGTAAAATACACACAATGTGAAATTCACATCTTAACCATTTATAAGTGTACAGTTCAGTAGTGTTACATACATTGTTTGTTGTGCAACCAATGTCCAGAACTCTTCATCTTGCAAAACTGAAACTCTACACCCATTAAACTCCCATCTCCACCGCCCTCAGTCCCTGGAAACTACCATTCTACTTTCTGTCTCTATGAATTTGACTACTCTAGGTACCTCATAGAAGTGGAATCATAACAGTATTTGCCTTTTTGTGACTGGCTCATTCACTTGGCATAATATCCTCATAATTGTAGTATGTGTCTGAATTTCTTTCCTTTTTAAGGCTGCATGATAGTCCATTGCATGTACATTTTATTTATCCATTCATCTGTCAATTAGGTTACCTCCACCTTTTGCCTATTTTGAATAATGCTGCTATGAATGTGCAAGTACAAATATATCTTTGAGAGCCTGCTTTCAATTCTTTTGGGTATATACCCAGAACTGGAATGGGTGGATCATATGGTAATTCTACTTTTAATTTTTTGAGGAAGTGCCATACTGTTTTCCATAGTGGCTGCACTATTTACCTTCCCACCACCAGTACACAAGACAAAAGTACACAAGGTTCCATCTTCTCCACATCCTTACCAATGCATTTTCTTTCCTTTTTTTTTTTTTTAATAGTAGCCATTCTAATAGGTATGAGGTTCTTATGGTTTGGATTTGCATTACCCCAATGGCTACTGATGCTGAGCATCTTTTCATGTGTGTATTGGCCATCTGAATATCTTCTTTGGAGAGATGTCTATTCAGGACCATTTCCCATTTTTAAAATCTGGTTGTTTTCTTGTTGAGTTGTAGTTCTACATATATTTTGGATGTTAATTCCTTATCAGATATATGACTTGCAAATATTTTCCCCCATCCTGCATTTTCACTCTATGTCCTTTAATGCACAGAAGTGTCAGGCTTTTTTTTTTTCCATTTCTAAATTCTACAATTGTCTCCTAACCGCTCTCCTCCGTTCCTCATTTCCCAAACTCACTTCTTTTAAAACCTGCGTTTTCCCCGACTGCCCTGTATCTGAGAATGGTACCAGTTTTCTTCCGCAGCCGACTCAAAAGCTGAAACCATTTACCACTTCATCTTGTGTTAGCACCAAGTTAATAAAGGACTCGTATCTACCTTTACTCTATCTGTAGATCTAGCCACTACTTACTGCGTATCTAACATGCCAGGTACCTTATACTGTTCCCGCATGCCTCCACAACGCTGTGCGCTACAAGGGGAATTAAAGCACAGGGAGTAAAGACGTCACTGGAGAGCGCACATTGCATGAATGACTAAGTCAGGATGTAAACTAGCGACTGCTTCAGAGTTCGTCTGAAATCTGTTGCTCAGGGAACCTCGCCACGGCAAGAGGCCGGGGTGACGGACACCTCTTCTAACAGGGGATTCCTCCCGCTCCCACGGCGGGGCCCCGGACGCGCGCGTCTCCAGGGCCGTCTTCCGCCTCCGCGCGCGGAGTCACAGCGCCGCGGGGCCGGCCTCACTTCCGGGGAGGAAGGGAAAGGAGGCAGCACCGGAAGCGGGCAAGGTGCTGTGTAATCGCCCGGCAGCTGAGGTGCTAGGATCTCCTAAGATGCCGGATTACCTCGGCGCCGACCAGCGGAAGACCAAAGAGGACGAGAAGGAGGACAAGCCCATCCGAGGTCAGTTGCCACGGGCAGGGGCTCCGGGCCGGGCAGGACCGGGCTTGGCCCCGAGGGGAGGCTGGAGTCCCGCTCGGCGCTCTGTCCCCTCTGCGCCCTCGGTGACTGGGTCTGGGCGGCAGCCGGCTCACCTGCCCGCCCTCTCTGTCTCCCTCATCCCATCCCGGTCTGTGCCCCTCTCCCGCTGATCGCAGTGTCTATTCACAGTCAGCTCTCAGGTCTGGAAGGAGTCATACTCCCTGCTTGGCCTTCAGGCCTTGAAAGTTGCGCGGGCGGTGCGTGGTCGCCTGGATCCTCTCCCCTCCCCTCCTCCCCCTCAAGTGTGACAGTTGGGTGCTTGTCACCGTGTAGCCAGGATCCTGCGACATAATTTTTTAAAAAACCATTCCTTTGGCTACATAATGCATTCACATGCATAAAACTCAAAAGGCGGAAAAAGATACACTGAAAAGTGTCTCATCCTTGGCCCCAGCCACCCGCTTATCCACGGAGGCACTAATGTTGCCATTGTGCGTTATCTTCTAGACATTTTCTATGCATATACAAGCAAGTTTGCTTATATATTCCTTTATTTTTTTTTTACTTAAGTGTAGCATGCTTACATCTTGCTTTTTTCCAATCTTAGTATGTCTTAGGGATAAGTTCGTATTAGTGTATAGAGAGTGTTGTCTGTCTCTGCATCTGCATCGTATCTCACTTTATTTGGTTACAGTAATGTATGTAGTTAATCGTTATTGATGGACATTTAGATTTCTTGCAGTCTGATGGCCGTTATAGAGCAATGAATAACCTTGTTCATGTAACTTTTACCACATGCACAAGCGCAAGCTGTAGGGTCAATTTTATAAATGGGGTTGTAATTGATAGTGCCAAATCACTCTTCTTAGAGACTCCAAGACTTGACACTTCTACCTACAGCGCATGAGATATGCCCACCATATTCATACGGGATTTCTTCCCCGGAGCCCCTTTTGTAGTCTCATCTTTATGCTGTTTTTTTCTTTTGTTCCTTATAGGCTATTTTTAAACGTTCTTATGGTAGTTTTTTCCTGTCTTTTCTCTTACTCTTCCCTTCCTAAACAACTTCAACCTCTCCTAGCACCCTAGCTTCTTCATTTCCACCCTCCCCCAAAGAAAGAGATTTCCTCCCTACTTTTCATCCCACACTCTACTCTTTGCCTGGAAAGTATTTTAGGACATGGCAAATCTCAGAGGGACTCAGTCACCGAGTGGAAAACTTAGTTACAGAGATTTAACATTTCATTCTGTGTATTTCTCTGGATATGTTATCATTCTGTAAATGGATTAATAAATTTATTCCTTGGATACAGTTATGACTAACGTGTATAGAATTTTATGTGCTTCTTCATCCATATCTTATTTGTTCTTTATAACAATGTTGTACAGGTACAATTAGTATTATCTCTATTTTTCAGATGAGAAAACTGATGCTCAGAGATTAAATGTTTTTTCTAAGGTTACTTAGCAATTGCATAACCTTGCTGGCACTAGTGCCCAGGTCATTTGGATTCTCAAACTCTGTTCTTTAGGCTCCCTATTCGTGTTGTGTCGCATCACTTTGAGACTCTTCAGCAGCTATGTTATGTACTATTTTAATCAGCCTTCACCCAATTAGATAAAAGTGCCTTGAGTCCAGGAACTATTTGGTGGTTGTATTTATATCATTACAACTTTGCATAACTTTTCTCTCTCAATTAATGCAATTTGAATTGAACAGAAAACAATTGTTAGCTCTAGTTTCTTTTATTTGAATCTCATGTATTATCTCTCTTCTTTTAGCTCTGGATGAGGGGGATATTGCCTTGCTGAAAACTTATGTAAGTTCTTTCAGTGTCTACAAAATATAGATGTTTTATATTGAAATAGGAACTATTGTTCTTGGCACACTCACTCGTAGCTTAACAGCAGAGATATGTTCTGAGAAATGTGACGTTAGGCGATTTTGTCGTTGTGTGACATGATAGAGTGTACTTACACAAACCTAGATGGTATAGCCTACTACACACCTAGGCTATATGGTACCAGTCTTATGGGATTGTTGTTGTATACGCTATCCATCGTTGACTGAAATGTCGTTATGCGGCGCATAACTGTATTGTCCTTCCAAAATAATTAGAGGAGAATGTCTAGCAGTTTATAGTAATCTTCACTGAAAAAAGTTACCTACCTACAGTTGCTATCTAGAATAGATCAGAGTAAACATTCAGAGTGTCTAAGCTTAGACATTATTTTTATACTATTTGTAATTAAAATGTGGTACTATATTGAAAGATATTTGAAATAATTTACACAGATGTTTACCGTATTTAAAATGTATATAACTTAATTAGATCTGAGATGGAAAGTTTTAATGCGTAGAAATGGGCTTGTAGTTTTGGATAATTTCAGGCATGATTTTCATTTGTTGTCTTGCGTAATGGTGCATTGTCTGTTTAGGGGAAAATATTGGTTCAGGAATACTTCTGAAAATGATAATACTCCCTCTCTCTTCTTTTACTGCACAAGTATTATTCGGGACAATAATAGCTATTAAGATTGTAACTGTTAAAAGTTTTTGTCTGTAGTTTAATAAATTGTTGATATCCGTGTGTTCTAAATAAACTGATCTTTATCTCCTAGGGTCAGAGCACTTACTCTAGGCAGATCAAGCAGGTGGAAGATGACATTCAACAACTTCTCAAGAAAATTAATGAGCTCACTGGTATATATTTTTCTATTCTTGTTTCTTCTCTTTAAATGTAATGCATTAATTATATCAAAGGAATTTACTTGTAAACATTACTCTTTCATGAATTACAGATTTAAAAAAAAATTATCTTTCCTACCTGTTAAGAAATGGGATCTCATTTAGTAATCTCTTTCACTACCTTTTACAAGCAAGTTTAAAGCTTAAGCAATTAAGAAACATCATCATCCTTTAAGCAAGTAATGTTTCTGCTGGTCCAAGCCAAGTTCAATAAACCCTACTAGACAAGTCAGAATTTCTTATTGAATAAAAATATGATCTCACATGGTACTGCTTGAAGTAAGTGGGCTATTATCTAGTAGCTGGAACCTTTTCTTCTTGGGAACTTGAGTGGTGAAGTTTTATAGTATTTGACCTGCACAAACAAATGTCAAATATGATGTTAAATTTTTGGCTTGTGACTACTTTAGGGCAGTGGTTTTCAACTGGGGTGATCCCTCCTGCCCCTGGACATTTGGCAGTGTCTGGAGACATTCTTGATTCTCATGACTTGAGGGGGAAGTGGTGCTAGTGGCATCTAGTGGCTAGAGGCCAGGGATGCTTTCAACCATCCTGTAAAGCACAGGACCCGCCCCACAACAAATCATTCAGTCCAAAATGTCGGCAGTGCTGAGGTTGAGAAAGCCTCAGCGTGATGCATTACATTTCACTGAATTTTGTAATCTCTCTTTATGTAGGTATTAAAGAGTCTGACACTGGCCTGGCCCCACCAGCTCTCTGGGATTTGGCTGCAGATAAGCAAACGCTACAGAGCGAACAGCCTTTGCAGGTTGCAAGGTATGCATAGTGCTCTGTGGAAATTTATTTTTATCTGTACATTCAGGCACTTTTTAGAGTCTCAGGTGTAATGCAATAGTTCATGAAGAATTTTAATTCCAAATTCCAAGTAAATAAAACTTTCTACAAAAGTATCTAGGGTTAAAATTCAGTAGGTAAAGACATACTCATATAAAAGATCCAAATGATACAGAAGGATACAGAGCAAAAGATGTACTCCTCCCTTTGCATCCTTGGTGTCCCATTACCCCTTCCTTAGACAAAACTACTGAAAACAGTGTGGTCCTCTTAATCCTCCTATGTATCTTTATGTATATATTTGCATGCAAAGAAACATCCTGATTTTTTTTTAGACATACCTACATATTCTGGAAATCTTTCATTGTCTTTGATATAGATGTACCTCTTTATTTCTTGTTTCTCTTATTTTTTTAAACATTACATATTCTGTAGATGTTGGGCTGTTTGCAATTTCTATTATACACAGGGCTACAGTGAACATTCATGTTAAGTATTTCTCTGTGTACGTGAATACATTTCTGTAGAACAGCTTACTGGAAGTGGAATTATGGGGTCAAAGGCATTTGCAGTTTTGAAAATCTGTGGAAAAAAGTGGTTTGACCAGTTTACACTTGATTTACCAAGAGGGTCTGAGGCAA
Source organism: Diceros bicornis minor (assembly GCF_020826845.1). Lineage (NCBI taxonomy): Eukaryota > Metazoa > Chordata > Mammalia > Perissodactyla > Rhinocerotidae > Diceros > Diceros bicornis. Next base: position 14,601,547 of record NC_080742.1, on the reverse strand, counting down.
ATGCCTGTGTGCCTGATCAATGTATGATATGATTATCAATTTTTACACTTTTGCCATTTGGGAAAAAAAAAATCTCATTTTAATTTGCATTGTGCTGATTACTAGTATGATAGCTAGTTCTTATACTTATTAAACATTTGTATTGCTTTGACCCTTCATGTTTTGTTTCATTGGGTTGTTTCTTGTTAATTTTTAGGAGTGCTTCATATATTATACATATTAATCTTTTCTTAAATATGCTACAAATATTTTTTCCCAATCTGTCACTTGACTTTTAACTTCTTGGTAGCTTTTGTTGTACTAATGTTTTAAATTTTTAGGAGGTAAATAAAATATATAAATATTTTCATTATGCCTTTTAGGTTTTAATGTTGCTTAGAAAGGCCTAGCCCAATCCAAGATTATAAACATATTCTCCTGTGTTTTATTCTAATCATAGAAAATTTTGTTTTAATTTTACCTCTTTAATACAGCTAAAGGTTATTTTTCTTTCCTTATTCTTCCTCCCTCCCTCCCTCTTTCCATCTTTCCTTCCTTTCACTTGTTTGTTTGTTTTCTAGTTTTACCATGGTTTTAAAGAGTTAAATAGTTCTGTAACAGCAGCTGTCTTTCCTAATTCCTCTTCCCTAGAGACACCTGTTATTTTCACAATTTTTAGCTGGTTATTTTGGTTTTTACCTTCATGTTTCTTTTTTTCTTTTGTGAGGAAGATCAGCCCTGAGCTAACATCCAATGCCAATCCTCCTCTTTTTTCTGAGGAAGATTGGCCCTGGGCTAACATCCGTGCCCATCTTCCTCTGCTTTACATGGGACGCCACCACAGCATGGCTTGACAAGTGGTGTGTTGGTGCACGCTCGGGATCCGAACCTGCAAACCCCAGGCCGCCGAAGCGGAGGGCGCGCACTTAACCGCTATGCCAGTGGGCCGGCCCCTCTACCTTCATGTTTCTAATGGAGAGTGCTAAGTCTTGTATATTGTAGATTGCGTCTTGATTTTTTAGTTTAGTATTATCTGTGGCTTCCCACCATGGAAGATGAAGACTTCGTTTTGTTTTATTTCCTCTGCCTTCATCCCAAAAACATACCCTTCCTATCCCTGCATCTTCCTAATGTAATTAAAATTTTGGTTAGGTCAGGATTCAGTGTTTTCATAGTGATGGCTAAGAAAACCCTATTCACAAAAAGCCAAGTAGTAAACTGTGATTACTTTTCCTTTCTGGTACCACTTTTTGTTTTCCTTGTCATAATTGTCTTGTTTTTCCATTCGCCTGGTTTTCTATGTCTATTACTAACTCAACCCCTAGTTTCTCCTGATTGTCTAAATAGCATTCAGATGCATTAGGTCCATCAGGTTTCCTCTCGGGTATAACTCCTCTGCGTCAGCTGCTTCAGGTGTTCTCTCTGCTCCTCCTTTCTGATGAAGGCTCTCCCAGCCCTTCCCAACCTGCTTAAGTTTGGACCGTTGCCCTTTACTCCTATTGAATCACAATCATCCTGTGACTTCTTACCCTGGAGGTTCCCTGTGCCTCTCTCCTGTTGCCTGTGTACCATGAGTTTCTCTTTTTGGTTTATTACACCCTCATTAGGTGGGCTGTATATTCTCTGGAGCTTCCTGAAAGAGGCTCAGTTGGGAGGTAATATTTTGAGATCACCTGTGTCTGAAATTGCCTTGGCTGGTATAAAGTTCTTTCTCCTTCAGAATTTTGAAGGCATCATTTCATTGTCCTCCACCTCCTGGTGGTGTTATTCTGAAGCCATTCTGATTCCCAGTCCTGTATATGTGACCTGTTTTTCCTCTGAAAGTTGTAGGGTCTCCTCTTGTTCTCACTGTTCTGAAATTTCATGACTACCCGCCTTGTTGTTCGTGTTTTCATCCATGGTGCTGGGCTCTCATGTCCTTCAGTGTGGCAGATTTTTGTGAAACTCTCTATTTGTCAATAATTTCTTTCTTTCCATTTTCTTGGTCCTTTATTCTGGACTTCTCTTATTTGGATATTGGATCTCCTGGGTTGCTCCTTTAATATGCTTATCTTTCTCTCCTTTTCTTTTTTTTTTTGTCTTTTTGCTCTATGTTTTTGTGAGGTTTTAACTTTATCTTTGAGTCTTTCTATGATTTTTTTTCTCCCATTTCTCTTCTCAAGTTTTTAATTTCTAAGAGCTCTTTTTTCTTTCAATGTATGTTTTTTGTTGTTTTCTGAATGTCCTGTTCTCATGTCGTGGTTGTAATATGTTCTCATTTCTAAGGAAATTAATGATAAATGGAAGGTTTCTGATTCCTCCAAGATGCCTTTTTTTTTCTTTGCTTGTTTGGTGACCATCTTTTATGCCAGATGTCTGGTAATCTTACTTTGGGCTTTGGTTTTAGTGGGAGACCAAAAAGCTGATAGAAGCTCTAGATTCAATAGTGAGGCAAGTCGATCCTAAGCTTCACCATAGCTTATATAACTGGACGTTTAGTTGGGGAGCCTTCAGTGTCAGTATCTTTAAATCTTTTCATTTGGACAGTCATTTTTCTCAGAGAAGTTGTTTTCAGTCTCCTCTTGTTTCCAATATTTTGGAAGAACAGTGGAGATAGAGGGCTAGGGAATTTCAGCAACAGGTTCATTTCATGTTTACTTGCGCTTCCCCTCTCACCTCCGACCTTCCTCATTTTTAGTAAAGTTAACCACCCTCCACCCCTTGGCCCAGCATTTCTTGATACCTTCTGTTTTACTTTCTCCAAAACATTTTCATCATCTCCAAAAGAAACCCCATACCCATTAGCAGCCCCTTTTCTTCTCTCTCCCTTGCCCCTGGCAACTACTAATCTACTTTCTGTATCTGTGGATTTGCCTATCCTGAATATTTTATATACATGGAACCATATAATGTGTGACCTTTTGTTTCTGGCTTCTTTCACTTAGCATAATGTTTCAAGATTCATCCATGTTGTAGCATGTATCAGAACATCATTTTTTTTTTATAGCCAAATAATATTCCAGTCTAATTTTTCTCTTCATTGATATTCCCTTTTTGGTGAGACATTGTTCTCATACTTCCCATTAATCCTTTAGATATTATTTCCTTTAGTTTTTAAAAAATGTTTATGATACTGTTTAAAGTTTTTGTTTAGTAAGACCAATGTCTAAGCTTCCTCAGGGAAAGTTTCTGTGGACTTCTTTTTTCCCTATGTATGGGCTGTACTTTCCTATTTCTTTTTTGTGTCTCATAATTTTTTGATGGAAACTGGATGTTTTAAATAATGTGATATTCAGCTCTGGAAATCAGATTTCTCCTTTCCCCAGGGTTTATTATTGTTGTTGTTTTTCCTTTGAAATGATTTTGGTCAGCCTCTTCTTAGCTCCAACTGGTAATGTTGCCTCAGACAGTTAAAAACAGTTGCCACTAATTGTTTCCAACAAATGCCTGTGGGTAGGACTGTTCACATAGAGTAAGCTCTGAGTCTGGTCAAATAAAGACAAGTTTTGAGAATGGAGCTCTTCAGCTAGCTGCCAGACAGGTCAAATAGTGACAGTTCTCTGGGGGTTGGGATTTTGGGGCGCTTCAGACTCATTCTCAACCACCACCACCCCCCAGTAGCTGCTAGGCTGCTGATTTTCACATTTACCATGGTTGTGAGGCTGTTTTTTTCCCAAGTCTACCACTAAGCTGGAGAGAGGAGGATGGGATTAAAGTGAGTTAAAATGCAACAAGACTAACTGTTCTTACTGAGATTCAGCCATGTTTCTTGAATAGATACTCTTTGGATTGTTACAAGTCTGTAGTTAATTTCCAGAGTTCTGAAAATGTTGATTTTGACTGTTGTTGCCAGTGTTTTCTTTGCTTTTAAGGAGGAGCAGGCTTTTCAAAGTCCTTACTCCTCCATTCTGCAAGTTGAGGTCCCTGTGTATATATTTTTTCAGGTGTGGATTAAAAATTCCTTATCTGTGCATACGGTGTTGGCAGTGTCTGTCAGATAAAGTAGTGATAGATACTTTCTATATATATAATTTTACCTCCCTAGTAGACCTTGGCTAGTAGCAGAAAACAGCATCCCATCACACAATTATGCTGCAAGGAGAAAGCATTCTTTACCTTATATTCAGCTCTACCTATATGCACACTCCAGAGACTATTTTGTAGTTCCCTGTATTTGTTGCTACAGCTTATGACATGAGTTCTTTCTACCATGAGTTCTGTTTTTTGTTTTGTTTCTCTTCAGTAGACAGACAGTATGGAAGAGGAAAGGCAGTAGACTACTTTCTACTCTGATGTACATGGTAGTACATTTGCCTTCATAATGTCACACAGAACAAGAACACATTTAAGTTAAAAATAGCAACAACAACAACACAGATTCAATGCAATCCCAATCAGAATCCCAATGACATTCTTCACGGAAATAGAAAAAAGAATACTAAAATTCATTTGGGGCAACAAAAGACCCTGAATAGCTAAAGCAATCCTAAGAAAAAAGAACAAAGCTGGAGGCATCACAATCTCTGACTTCAAAACATACTACAAAGCAATAGTAATCAAAACAGCATGGTACTGGTACAAAAACAGACCCACAGATCAATGGAACAGAATTGAAAGCCCAGAAATAAAACCACACATATATGGACAGCTAATTTTCGACAAAGGAGGTAAGAACATACAATGGAGAAAAGAAAGTCTCTTCAATAAATGGTGTTGGAAAAACTGGACAGCCACATGCAAAAGAATGAAAGTGGACCATCTGCTTTTGCCATTCACAAAAATTAACTCCAAATGGATCAAAAACCTGAAGGTGAGACCTGAAACTATAAAACTCATAGAAGAAAATATAGGCAACACACTATTTGACATTGGTCCATAAAGGAATCTTCAGATGCCATGCCTAGTCAGACTAGGGAAACTAAAGAAAAAATAAACAAGTGGGACTTCATCAGATTAAAGAGCTTCTACAAGACAAACGAAACCAGGATCAAAATAAATAGACAACCCACCAGCTGGGAGAAAATATTTGCAAAACATATATCTGACAAGGGATTAATCTCCATAATATATAAAAAAACTCACACAACTGAACAACAAAAAAACAACTCGATCGAAAAATGGGCAGAGGAAATGAAGAGACACTTCTCCAAAGAAGATATACAGATGGCCAATAGGGATATGAAAATGTGTTCAACATCACTAATCATCAGGGAAGTGCAAATCAAAACAACACTAAGATATCACCTCACGCCCGTTAGAAGGGCTATAATCACGAAGACAAAAAATAACAAATGTTGGAGAGGATGTGGAGAAACGGGAACCCTCATACACAGCTGGTGGGAATGCAAACTGGTGCAGCCTCTATGGAAAACAGTATGGAGATTTCTCAAAAAATTAAAAATAGAAATACCCTATGATCCAGCTATCCCACTACTGGGAATATATCCAATGAACCTGAAATCAACAATCCAAAGAGGCTTATGCACCCCTATGTTCATTGCAGCATTATTCACTATAGCCAAGAAGTGGAAGCAACCCAAGTGTCTCAACTGAGATTGGATCAAGAAAATGTGGTGTATATATACACAATGGAATACTACTCAGCCATAAAAAAGAAAAAAAATTGTCCCATTTGCAACAACATGGATGGACCTGGAGGGTATTATTTTATTTTTTTTATTTATTTATTTTTTTGTGAGGAATATCAGCCCTGAGCTAACATCTGTGCTAATCCTCCTCTTTTTGCTGAGGAAGACCGGCTCTGAGCTAACATCTGTTGCCAATCCTCCTCCTTTTTTTTTCCCCAAAGCCCCAGTAGATAGTTGTATGTCATAGTTGCACATCCTTCTAGTTGCTGTATGTGGGACGCGGCCTCAGCATGGCTGGACAAGCGGTGCGTCGTTGCGCGCCCAGGACCGGAACCCGGGCCGCCAGTAGCGGAGCGCGCGCACTTAACCGCTAAGCCACGGGGTCGGCCAGTGGAGGGTATTATGTTAAGTGAAATAAGCCAGGAAGAGAAAGACAAACACCACATGCTCTCACTCATATGTGGAATATAAACCAACACATGGTCAGAAAGAACTGTATTGTGGTTACCAGGGCCAAAGGGGGTGGGGGATGGGCACAAGGGGTGAAGGGAGACATGTATATGGTGATTGACAAACAAAAATGCACAGCCTAAATTTCACAATGTTATAAACTATTGACATCAATAAAAAAAAATTACACAGAAAAATAGCAACAATAAAAATGGATTTGAAGTATAAACTCAGGAAAGAATAAAAACACATTTATTACTTAACTTGATGTAAGACAAGATGACTGTCTTCTGGTAGGGAAAATAAAAAGGAGAGTAACTTAAGATATAGAGGAGTAGCACTAATAAAGGAATATAGTTATGAAAATCAAGAAACTAGAGAACTGCTTAATGATGGAATATTTGGGTGTAATTTTCCAGGGGAATATATCTTTTGAAACTTTTATGGCTTGGCTGAAGTTGAGTGGATCCTTGGGATTGAGCATATTCTACAGAAAAAGATCTTTAACAGTGGCCCAGTTTCTGTAGTTCTAGTTTACACCTGCTCATTAGTATACTGCATGCCCAGGAGAGAATCTGGTTACTTGAATTCATTATTAGCGGTTTAGGTTCTTTACTCTAATCAAGCCTTTTGCTGTGTTAGATGTACAAAGATAATTAATGCTGATTCAGAGGACCCGAAGTACATTATCAACGTGAAGCAGTTTGCCAAGTTCGTGGTGGACCTCAGTGATCAGGTAGCACCTACTGACATTGAAGAAGGGATGAGAGTTGGGTAAGATTTCTGTTTACGATAAATACTCTTCTTTCATTAAAGACACTATGTCACATTCACATCCTTTTCTTTCTTTTGAATGAATGAACTGGGTGCCATGGAATACCGATGGAAAATCTAGAAGATTACTACCATTGAACATCCTTTCTTTTGCATCTGCTTCCTTATCTCCCACCTGCCTCCTTTCCCCCACCCCCGCTTTGGCTTTTTATGAATGGCTTCAAATGTCATAATCAAAGTCAGTGCAGAATTTTAGAGTTGAGTTTGCCAATTTAAGGTAACATGGTGTAGGTGGAGGAAGCACTTACTCTAGGATAGCTATGAGGCTTAAGTGAGTTAATGTAATTAATGTATACAGAATACATGATGATTCACTCAGTAAATTTTTTTCTTTCATAATTTTATTTATTTATTTTTTTCCCCCAAAGCCCCAGTAGATAGCTGCACATCCTTCTAGTTGCTGTATGTGGGACACGGCCTTAGCATGGCCGGAGAAGCGGTGCGTCGGTGCGCGCCCGGGATCCGAACCCGGGCCGCCAGCAGCAGAGCGAGTGCACTTAACCACTAAGCCACGGGCCTGGCCCATTTTTTTTTTTTTTTTTCCTTCACTCAGTAAATTTGAGTGTGTTAATGAGGATCTTTTTTACCTCCTTAGGGTGGACAGAAATAAGTATCAAATTCACATTCCACTGCCTCCTAAGATCGACCCAACAGTTACTATGATGCAGGTAAGAAACTATGGGAGGGAAAAGGAATGGCATGACTTTGAATATAATTGCCTCCATCTCAAAAATTTTTGAAACTTTTAACTAATAAACTGTTAACATGTGGGTATTTATTGAGGAGTTCCCAAAATTTTTTAAACAATTTTTCAAGTGAGAAAGTCTTTTTCAGTCTTTATTTTACTAGTTTGTCTCTCACTTAGTGTCATAACAAGTAATATAGCACATGGTTCTAGGACACTGGGCAATGTATTCCATTTTTATTAAAATTCTTACTTGGTATAAGTCTGATTTTTCTTTTAGGGTATTGGGTCTACTCTATTTGGACGAGTATTCAAAAGCCTGTGGCTATATGTTGTACATTTTCATCCCTGTTTTAGGTGGAGGAAAAACCTGATGTCACATACAGTGATGTGGGTGGCTGTAAGGAACAGATTGAGAAACTTCGAGAAGTAGTTGAAACCCCACTACTTCATGTAAGTGGCTGAGTCTGTTGCATTTTAAATTTCTTTGTATAAAGATGTGACAGCCTTTTGTGTACTGTGCACTAAAATTGCATATATATCAGACAGCTTTTAAAATTTTATATTTTCCTCAATGAAAATTTTTGAGGGCATAGAGTGTAAAGGTGTGGAGAGTTGGTAAGTTCCAGAAGAGAGAAAGCAAAAGGATTGAGTGGTCAAACCTGTTCAAAAGAAGAAATATCGGCTAGAGTGACAGAGGAGGTTGAGGTGTAACCTTTAGCACTATGTTATATGTTATAGGTTATTGTAGAAGAAATCATGTGTTTTAATGATATCAAGAGGAAATGGGTTTAAGTTGAATCAAATTAAGCTTGGGAGGATAAAGGAAAACTAGGATATTAAATACTAGATAATACTTTTGTCCTTTAAAAACTGTAATTTTTTAAAATTAGCAAAAAAATATGTTTTCTTATGCCTGGATAGTAGAAACACCTTTAAAAGCCTTATGAATTGATATGAGTCTAGTTTAGATCCTATGCCTTAGAATAAGTAAAATTCTTGTTTAGATCAAGTATATAGATTGTGGACTTAATTTTGGTTTAAATATATTGATGTAGAAGTAGGCTTATTTTTATTATACAGAAGTGATAAGTGTAAAAATTGTGTCTCCATTACAGCCAGAGAGGTTTGTTAACCTTGGCATTGAGCCTCCCAAGGGTGTGCTGCTCTTTGGTCCACCAGGTACAGGCAAGACACTCTGTGCTCGGGCAGTTGCTAATAGGACTGATGCTTGCTTCATTCGAGTTATTGGATCTGAACTTGTACAGAAGTACGTCGGCGAGGTAAAGTAAATTGATCATAATCAAAGAATATGTAGCCCTGTGAAAAATTTATAAGGCATGGTTGAAATTAAAATGGCAATCCACATTGGAAGATTGAGACCTGAAATTTCTTGATTGATGGATTGTAATTAGTAGTTCAGAAGCCACCAACCTGCCTTTGTGGTCATTTGGAAATAAATAGCTGCTTAAAATTTTTAATCAGTGTGCTCCCTACTGAGATGACATTTTCTACAGATTTGGTTTGTAAGATGAATACTCCAGAAATGCCTAGTGAATGCGCTCACAGTGTGCTTTCACTTCAGGGCCAGCGTTCTATGTTCTGCTGAGAGAGAGAGAACGTAAATTGTCTATATGGATGTGCATGGATGTGTATCCACACACACACACATACATTGTTTTTTCATTAGAGAGCAAGTCTAGGGCTGTATATAGTGTATCTGGAACATTAATTAGTATGCTCACAATAAGGATTAGAAAAGGAGCTGCATGGGTTTAGACATGGTTTATTCCCTGATCAACACTTACAAATCAAACTCAGTGATCAGAAATGCCAAGTGAGAGATCAGATACTTTTATTTCCTCAAGTTTTACTGATTGAAATGGTGCCTTTATTTTATTTAACAGTGTTAATTTGACCTCTTCGGGTCTTAAAGTTATTGGCTATTTAATAGGTACAGAATCATGAAATTAACATTGTTTTGAGGCTAATAAGATCAATTTGATGGACTAGGTAACAAACTTCAATATTTTTGAAAAAGCTTTAGGTAATAATCATTGAGAATACTGTTAGGAATATTGACAAGTTTGAAGCATAACTTCTTATTGTATTTTAAAAGATTTTTAAAACAACTCTGAATTAACAAATTATTTTTCTCATTAGGGGGCTCGAATGGTTCGAGAGCTCTTTGAAATGGCCAGAACCAAAAAAGCCTGCCTTATCTTCTTTGATGAAATTGATGCTATTGGAGGTATGAATGGTATTTAGAGAACTCTTTTAGGATTGGGTTTCATGAGAATTGTAAAGTGATAGTGTAGAGTTCTCCTATGTTAAACTTATACAAAATTTTAATTCCCCCTTTTATGAGCTCTGGCAATTTGGAGCCACAGATCTAATAAACAATAGGGCTATACCATAAAGGAAAAAAGAAACATTCTATAGCATTACTATTTCTCAAAGTGTTTATCTTTGTATTTTCCTAATTTCATTCATATGACACATATTTTCACACTTTAACAACTCCTAACTTGGGATACAGCTTCACTTAATGTGATAAGAAAGCACTGGGGTATAATTTAATTGGTGGTAGTTTTTCATAAAGTGTACATAAAATAATGTTATCGTTGGCTTCAGAGTTGGTGAAATATAGTATTAGCTGTGCGACATAAGTTATTTTAACTCTGAGCCTCGGTTTGCTCATCATATAAAGGGAATGATAATTCCTGCCTTATTTCATGGGTTTTTGAGAGGTTTTAAGTAAGTAATAAATGTGATAGACTTTGAAAACTCTAAACTGTTCAATAGGCCTTGGCTCTTCCTACAGTCTATAACGGTAATAATCCTTAATAGTTGGAGAAGTGTCATATGCCCAGACAGTTGTTATTTAATGAACTTAGTGACAAAAATGACTTGAAAATATAGTGGACCCTGTAACACTGTTTGGGGACTGTGGTTAGGTTACCTAGAGTCTTGCTTTATTGCTGGGTTTGGATATTCTGTAGTTAAATGTCTTCAAGGGCCATAGTTTGACCACATTTATCAGTCCAGTGGTGTGACTCTGAAGTCATTTTTATAGTATCCTTGGAATAAGCCTTGTGATGTCAGGATGCTGTGAAGCTATGCTTTCCAAAGTGGATTGTGTATAATACAGTATTGGGTGCAGGAATACTAGAATTTTTCTTTGTATTTAATTTTAATCTAATTTTTAAAATTTTCTTTTTTTTTGTTTTATAATGTACATAATACATTAATACAACAGTATGTATTTATACAATTTAAAAATGAAAATATATATTTGGAGGCCCTTATTTTTGGCACTATTTTGAAATGAGAGACTGACATTAATCCAAAGCACTCTAATATATCCAAATCGGTGTTTTAGTAAGCCTGTTATTATTCTACTGTATTATGGATTTAGCCAATATTTTTAGAGGACAGTTTTGAAAAATTTAGGAGAGTCTAACAGTTTCTTACAGACAATCAAACACCATTATGGTGCTAAAGTTTGCATGTATTCTGTTGCCTAGTCCAGGTGTATGTCGTGTTAAACAACCGAGGTCTTCTTGAGTGATTTTAAAAAACAAAACTCCTTAAAGAAGATTTTAAAAAATACTGTAAAGGAGCCTACATTAAATAAATCTATGATGAGTCCTTTCGAAAGATTCACTTTCTAATTGGTTTTGTGTAAAGCACGCAGAAAGGATTTGTTTAAAACTGAGATGTTCCCTTGCGCTGGAGAATATGATCTGAGCTGAGATTCACAGTACTTTCAAGTTCTGCATAGTGCTACTCCTAAGTGGCTGTGAAGAGCTGATCTTCCTTTCATCTTCTCAGGTGCTCGTTTTGATGATGGTGCTGGAGGTGACAATGAAGTACAGAGAACGATGTTGGAACTGATCAATCAGCTGGATGGTTTTGATCCTCGAGGCAACATTAAAGTGCTTATGGCCACCAACAGACCTGACACCTTGGATCCAGCACTGATGAGGCCAGGGAGATTGGATAGAAAGATTGAATTTAGCTTACCTGATCTAGAGGTAAGAAAATCATTTCATTTTAGAAAAGAGATTCTTGATGTTTTTTCCTGTGATGTTTTTCATTTTAATATTTGTCAATTCTCCTATTTTTAGGGTCGGACTCACATTTTTAAGATTCATGCTCGTTCAATGAGTGTTGAAAGAGATATCAGATTTGAATTGTTAGCACGATTGTGTCCAAATAGCACTGGTAGGTTGAAAGCTCTTGCTTATATTTGCTGGTCTGTCTGTTCAGGCTGCTTTTATTAAGCCTCTTATTTTCTTTTTGTTTGAAAGGTGCCGAGATTAGAAGCGTCTGCACAGAAGCTGGTATGTTTGCCATCAGAGCACGGCGAAAAATTGCTACGGAGAAGGATTTCTTGGAAGCTGTAAATAAGGTCATTAAGTCCTATGCCAAATTCAGTGCTACTCCCCGCTATATGACATACAACTGAGCTCTGAAGGCTTTCATGAAAACTTTTAATTGGAATCCTAACCATATATAGACTTAATAGTAACCATTCCACACAAAAAGTAAATGGTTTCAAAATTGTGTCTCTTTTCTCTGTAGTACAATAAAAGGTGATATCTAATGTCATTTAAAAGCTTATTACAATGTATGTTGACTGTTTTTTGAGCCACTACCATTTAAGGGTTCCCTATCATAAAGTGCTTGCTTAGACCATGTATGTTCTAGGCATATGCTGGCTGGGTGCTGTATGTATATTATCTCATTGTGTCCTCCCATCTGCCCAGTGAGGTGGATCTAATAGATCTTGGTCTAATAGATGCAAAAACTTTCCTACCTAATTTACTTCTAGCAAAGCTGGGATTCAAGTCCAAGTTTGTCAGCTCTATCACCTATGCTCCTAACCATTATGTTTTTCTGCCCCTCATCAAAACAGCCCATGTAGGCACATGACCACATGCCTTTTGATGGTTTTTGTCCTACTATGTTGAATAATAAAGCTTTCGCCAAACTTTTTTAAGGTGGAAGAAGAATCTGATGTAATTAATGTTTTGCTTTGCCATTTGACTTGATTTCAAATTAATCAAAAATTGTTGCTTTTAATGACCAGTGAAGTAGTAAGGCAAGAAGAAAAATATATACACATAATAATCTAATAATATAATTTAGAAAATCCAGAATTGGTTTCATATAGAAAAGTACTTATTTTCATTTTATAAATTAATGGTTTAAAATTTTGGTAAAGTTCCTGTTAGATTTCTGGTCTATGGTGAGGTATTTCTGAAATAAAAGTTAGTTATATTAGAATCCTCAACATATGTCTTTAAAATTACTTCTTGTGCAGCTACGACCGAATCCCCTCCCCTCTTCCACCACAATAATCCCCCCCAAATACTGAGACCCAAGCACAGTAAAGAATATTTTTATTGCAGTTCAATATTCATAAATAAGTAATGCAAACTAGAGCTGGATACATTTTAATTCACAAAAGAAGAAGCTGACAACATAGAAAATGCTCTGAGTGTTGCATTGAAAAATTTAAAATATGAGTTTTCATGCAGAAAAATTAAAGCCCTTCATTCATAAAATCTAACCAAATCCTTCCTTTCTTGACTTTTCATTTTTGTGAAACTGATCAGCAAATTTTTTTTCTAAGCCTGCCATAGTCTCTCATGAGGCATGAAGTAGAGCGAACCATTTCCAGGTTATGCTTATAATAAAATAGACTCAAGTGAATGACTGACTAAAGATGTATGTAAGGATTTAGAACACACTCTTTGAAGTCTTACCACTTCTTTTTCATGTAGCCACATACATCTTATGCACCAGTTTGAGACAGCTTATATAGGCTATGTTGCACTCACTCAGGCCTAACATATGATGATAGGCTCTGAATAATCTTGACATTTCAGTTAGTTACATGACGAAAATTTGGCCACACATCAAATGTACAATGGATTTTTTTTGAAGAATTTGGGTGTTTGTTTCTGCCTGGGCATATGTTTGCAGATAGCATCAATACTATCTGTATTAGCATGTTAGTATTCTATTAAGAAAGATAAAATATTCACTGGGAACTTCCCTACACCTAAAATATGTGTGTGTGTCCATATACATGTGTATATATGTGTGTCTGTAGAAGCACATATATGTTTATACATACATCAAGGTGCTGACAGATCAGAATACAAACGGTTTATGAGTCTCGAAAAATAACACTGTAGTGATCCTTTAAAGAATACTTTTTTTTTTTAACATTTTAAAAATGTGAATAGATTTATAAAAATTTAATTTCCACAAAGCTCAGGTTCATCTGTTACGTAAAGTAACAGTACAATGAAAAACCTGGTAAGCCTTTTCAAAGGCAAGATGGATTTTTGAGATGCAGGTTACCTGGTGCAGTACTAGCTTTTGAACATTTTGTTGTTGGGACTTCAGGGGTTTCAAAACCATTGCATGCATTTTGGTTGGCTATATGTTTGGAGAATTAGAAATACTTTTATCAGTTCTCAAACCATAGTATCAAAAACCTAAACATACTGAGTCCTAAAAGCATTCCTGAAAGGTACACTAAAAAGGACCAACAGCATTTTTGCACTCACTAAAGCATACAGGCTCACACCAAGGAAGTTTTTGTTTGATTTTAGAATTTAAATTGATTTATATCTTTAAAGGGGCAGACATAATAGATAAAGCCTTCCCCACCACATACCCTGCCCTCCCTCTCCCTCCCTCATCCCCTCACAAAGGCACACCCCTACCCTCCCCACCCCCTAAAACATAGAAAAACACACCTACCCACTCCAGGGCAGGTTCTTTGGGTTTCCTACCCTCTCCTTCAGGCACACATGAGGGCAGACTCATTTTCTCAAAATGTACCTATGGAGGCAGGCACCTCCTCTGTTAAACAGGTAAGGATACAGGATCAAACCACATGGAGTAGATATTTTAGATGTTACTTGAAAACTACAAAATCAGCTACTTACTCCCAGGGCTTGCAGAGGATTCATATCCTTCACTGTTTTTCTGAGTCCCACTGCAGGTGAGATTGGCAACTGGGATCCCACTATCAGCTGCCGTATGATTGTACGGAGTCAATGTCTATGACATGAATTAGGAGTTTCCTGGGCCTGGGTTCACAATTGTTTTCAAACTTATTCCATCCATTCATGAGGCAGAGATCAGCCACTGTCATATTGCACGGGATTTGAGAAAGAAAGGACTTCTCTATATGGGACCTTCCTGAAAACGGCTTTCTTTCCCATATTGCCATAAAATAAGGCTAGTCTAGTCCCTATATCTGTCAATGTGGATTGTGCCCAATTTGATAGGGCGGTAAGAATCTGAATTTGAACCAGAGCTGAAAAACAAAAAGTCATATACTAGCAGCTACTAAGGTCCGGAAAGAAGGCAGAGACAAAACTTAAGTGAAAAAGGTCAGGAAATTTTCCACTGTATGAAATAATTCTGAGTAAAACATTCCAACATATTTACATATAGATAAAATATATTTTGAAATGCACTCTAGTGTTCTCAGAGGCATGCCGAAATAAAAACATTTCCCTTCAGTTAGACAAGTGCTTTTTATGTACATGGTAGAATTCTATTCAAAACAAGTTAAAAATTAAAGAACAGAAAAGTTAAATACAAATTTGTAAGGTATAGACACTTTTTCTGTACACTATCAATGTATCAACTAGGACTCAAGTATCTGCTATGTGTAAAGCATTGTTGAAGACTAGTGCTAAAGACTATGCAATGAAGTCTTGTATAACATTGTTCAAAATCCTTAAGTTCTAATTTAATGGCTGAAATGATGCAGGCCCTTTTACAAAAGTTTCTAGTATATGCCGAAGTGCTACAACTACATGCTCTTTCAGAAGGCAGTCTGTATCTGAATGCAGATGTATCTGATCTTGCGTGTGATGAGTGCAAAGGAAATAACTGGATGCCAATCTAATTTCACTCTAGATCTAGATGAAGTATAGGTTAGAAAGGAGGGGTCTTCTTTGAATTAAATTAGTAAAGTCACTGAGAAACCTGATAGGAGTTAAAGCAAACACACCATAGAGTCTGGTTTTAGGTAGACCCTTGCTAACAGTTCTGTCCTGGGATCTGACCACTCTTCCTCTGGCAGTATTTTCTTCATGAAAACTAAAATAAGGAATGGATAAGAAAACATGAAAAAGACAAACCATTAGCAGGAAATCTTAGCAGAGGCGGCTTCAGGCACGTTGGCTAATACTTGTGCTTTGATTTAGAGTGAGCTGGTGGTTAGAACTACAAGAGTAAGAACTTCTGATGACAAAAGTTGGCTTAAAAGTCTCCCTCACTCCTTTTGAACAACTATAAAGAGTATTTGAAATAAGTATTTTACTCACTCATAGGCTTAAAAGTGAGTTTGATGAAGAATTAACTGATAACTTTTATGGACTTCTAAGGAAGATATTAAATTATACCTAGCAGTTAGCTTTCTTAAATACATGGTCTTTAGGGTTACTTCACTATCAGCAACAATAACAAATCTTCTAGGGGCTCCTACTGGCCACAGTTGTGACAATTTGAGTACCAAAAAGAATAACTGTAATGGACTGAAACACATTAAAACTATAAAAATCTTAAGTCTATAATTATACCAAAAAAAGAGAAATCTAAAAGAACCTAATTTGTCACCATCTATTAAACCAACTCCTTACTCTGAAGTTGATAATTAAATGGAAAAAATAAAACAACCTCCCTTTCCAGTAAGAACTGTATTTAAGGATGACAGCTCAAGTTCAGGAAGGAAAGCTGCACTTTACATGGAAACATCTAATAAATGCAGAAAAAATGAGAATTGGAAAAAAAATTCACAAACCTAAATGAAATTACTGATTTAAGAAAAGATTATCACTAGATGTTAAAACCCCCAGGTGAATGGCTAATGGAGAGCTAGGCATTCATTCAGTGCCAAAGGAACACCACACAGATAACTCACTAGTCACAAAGGAGAAAACTTAATTGGGGGACTAGGCCATCATGTTAATCCAGTGACCTATTTTAGCATCGTTAATGGTAGGTCAACCAGATATTCTGTGTTTCCTGATGTGGTGTGATTTGAAGCATGTGTCTCATCTGTGATATACTCTAACAAAAAAATGTTTTATTCAAATCCGTGATGCCTTTAGTTATAACTTCTAGATTACAAGTAGTTCAGGGAATAAAGGGACAAGCTAACACCTTGAGAAAGCAAGTAGACACATTCACAAGATAGGATTCTATGGGACAACTGCCCCAGTCTCTTTAACCAGTCAATGTCAAAAAAGGGACTGTGCTAGATTAAGATAGACTTAAAGGGGGGCTGGCCCAGTGGCGTAGTGGTTAAGTTCGCACGCTCCACTTTGGTGGCCTGGGGTTCACAGGTTGGGATCCTGGGCACGGACCTATGCGTTGCTCATCAAATCATGCTATGGCGGCATCCCACATACAAAATAGAGGAAGATGGGCACAGGGGATTGGCAATGGATGTTAGCTCAGAGCCAGTCTTCCTCACAAAAACAAAAAAAGATGGACTTAAAGGGACGTGACCAGATGTAGAGTAAGTCATAGAATGGATACTAGTTTAGACAAACCAACTACAAATATGGGGACAACTGGGGAAATTTGAATATGGTGTGAGAGAAAAATATTCAGGAATGAGAAAGTGGAGATTGTTGACTGAAAAAAAATAGGTTATAGAATACTATGTAGAGTATGATCTTATTTTGGTTAAAAGATGTAAATATATATGCATAGAAAAAGATCTGGAAGGATATGCATTAAGGTGTTTACAATAATCTTTAAGTGGTGGCAATGTAATGTTTTTATTTTCTTATTTTTGCTTGTCTATTTTTTCTAATTTTCTGCAATGCACTTATATTGCTTCTATAATAATAAAAGATTATTTTAAAAGAACTTCTAGAAAATTGTGGGTTTGCCCCCTGCTAGATAACTGATTACATAAAGTCTGTAGACCAACAAGTTCAAAAGCAAGGAACCAATACCCATCTGGTGACAGCATATCTTATTTGTAGGTAAAGTACTTAAAGGAAATAAATTCCTAAGTGCTTGGATGACAAAGATAATACTAAAAAGTATCAGAAATGTCACTGCACAATAAATGCAGGCAAGAGGCCAATTTATCTTTGAAATATTCAATTAAAAAAACACAAGTAAGATACATCGTGCTATGCGTCATTCACCCTCCAAATCAAGCCTTGAGTACTAGTATTTACCCTTAGAAAAAAAAAAATCTAGTGTCTAGTATTTAGAAGGTGTAAATTAGTAATCGCATGAGAGGCTTGTACCCCATTCCGGGGCTGACTTCCTCCTCTAGGCCTCGGGAGTGGCATTGGGCTCGGAGTCCTCCTGGGGAGGGGGAGCCGAGGCTTCTTGTTCAGCAAGTGCCTCTCGAACTTGGCTGCCTAAAACTGCATCATGAATGCTGTGGAACAGCAGCTCCTTTAAGGCAGGATTTTCAAAAAATCGATTTTGATTGAGGTCATTCACAACTTGTGCTATAAAAGAAGAAAAGAAAATTAGTCCACGTTCTGAGTGTCAGTCTTGAACATTAAAAAAAATAAAGTAACACTTTTGTATAGTTTAAATATTAAAATGATATAGTAAAAAGTCTCACTCCAATCCCTGTCCCCAGGACATCATACTCCCAGTTGTAGGAAGCTCCTTTTATTATTTTCTTGTGTAGTCTTCCAGTATTTCTTTATGCAAATATAAATAAATATAAATATATATTCTTATTTTCCTCTTTTTCTTACCCAAAGATAGCATATTATATATATTATTCTGGATTTTTTTTAACTTAATTTTTTACCACTCATGGTATTCTATTGTGTAGATGTACCCTAGTTTAACTGATCCCTTTTGTTTGACACTTCGTTTTCTCCAGTCTTTTGTTTTTATAGACAGTCCTGTGATTAACCATGTACGTGTCATTTTGAACGTGTGCAGCACATTACTGGATTTGCTGGGTTAAAAGGTAAATGCGTCGATAATTTGAAAGCCTCCATAGAGGCTGTTCCATTTTGCACTCTGCCCAGCAGTGTCTGAGAGCGCCTGTTCTCCCACAGTATGCCTACAGAGCATGCTGTCAAGTATGTTTAATTTTTGCCATTCTGGCAGGTGAAAAGTGATAACTTTATGTAGATTTCACTTTCAAGCACTGTTTTAACCAAAATTTAATATAAAACAAAAACAGCAGGCAAGGTATTCCAAAACCATTGGATAGAAAAACCTAAGTGATTTTATATAACTATAACATGTTTAGGGCAGCCATTAAATAATTACTAAAAAATATACCAGCCCAGAACAATGGTTTATTAGCTCCTTTCCTCCAACTCCAGTTCAGGAGGCCTGTAACAAGTAACCCAATGATGTGGGTGCGTGTAAGTGGCTAATGTCAAAGCTAGCTTTAGAGTGATTTTCAGAAGAATAATTTCCATTTTCACCAAAAACTAAAATAAAGGGAAAATATTTCCAAATGCAGTTATTATAAGGAAAACAAAACTAAAACGTTAAAACTTCTTCCCGTTCTAGAAGGGTACTCACCACTGCATCCTGCTAAATACACATAAATACCGACATCTCCATATTCCTTTACAATCTGTAATAATGTTGAAATAAAGTTTAGTTTCTCTTGACTCTGTGCCAGATGCCAGTCTCTTTCTATCAATATGTATTTAATGATATAAGACACTCTAGTTCATTCACTTGAGCTACTTTGCTTCAATAATTATGCATTTTTGAGCTAATCATTTAAAAATAATTTTGTATTTCTTTTGATTTTTATGTGGACAGTGATAATTAGGGATATCAAAGAATTCTTGTTAAATTTTATGCATAATAAAAGTACTATGGTAATGATTTTTAAAAGAATCTTTTTGTAGAGATGTATATTGAAATATTTACAGATGATGTGACGACTAGGATGAGCTTCAAAATGAGAAAAGGGGAAAGTGGGTGTGGGGAACGAACGAAACAAGACTGACCAAAAATGGATAATTGCTGAAGCTGAGTGAGAGTTACATGGGGGTTCATTACACTAAGCTCTTTACTTTTGTATATTTTTGAAATTTTCCACAAGCAAAAGTTGTAAATAACACCACCAAAAATGAATTTTAAAAGTTGAAAAGGGACCCTAGTTCAACTCTGATTTTACTGATGGTGAAACTAGGCAAAGAGATATTAAATGACTCGTTTAAGATGATGCTTACCCCTGCCAGAGTTTTTACACCAACAGAATCAATAAAATTGACTTGTGTAAAATCTAGAATGACGGTGTGGACGTTATCCCCTGGGGGCATAAATCTTTGCAGTTCTTCAGGAAATGTGCTCTTGGTGACTATTGGGGGAAATTTTATTTCATCATCCTCTTCTTCAGGCTTGGTGCCATCTTCTCCATCTACTTCTGCATCCTATGTCAAAAATTAAACCAAACCAGAATTCTATGAACAACTCACATTTTGGTTCTGAGAAAGAAGTGCAAGGGAAAATTAGTCCTTATATTCTCAAGCTACTGACTATACCAGATCTCTTCTAAAATATTTGCCATATCCCAGCCTTGTAATGTGACCAAAAAAGGATGTGTACATAATATTCAACTTGAGCTCAGTTTCTTTTCTTCTCTTCCTCCTCCGTTTTTTTTATCCAATGAAATCCACTCTCCTTAGTCATCATATCGGTTTTCCCCTAACTTCTAAAATAGTTCCATTAACTTCAGCATGACTGACCCATAAGCCTGAACAGCAAAAACCGGTCTTTGAGGTTTTTTTTTTTTACTATCAGCTGAATGAGTCTATGACAAAGTACTAACGGTAAAATTTATTAAGGTACTGTGTTTAAAACAATGTTCTCCTGGGCTCATATCACTATTTATGTCAGAAGCATTCTCAACACTGACATTATCGTGTATCTTTAATATATAATAGATACTTCTATTGCTTCCAAGCTTTCCTATTTTAGGGACTTCATGCTGTGTTAAAACTTCAATCATGAATAAAGGTGGGGGGCACTGCAGATCAAGAGAAAGGGAAAATGACAGCGAAGAGCCCACTCACCACTTTGACGACAGTTGCGTTGGCCATATTTGCATTCCCAACTTCCTTAGCATACTTCTTCATGGCCTTTCTTCTAGCTCCCATGATGACAGCTGGGTTCACTCCAGTCTTACAGAAGAGCAATATATGCAAAATCACTTCTTGGCTCCCAGGAACCCACCCACCTGCAATTAATCTTCACATCTCCCCATGTGACTGTTTTTTATGCCAAGTTATGACCCCAACCCTTGCCCCACCTTTCCCTCAGATGCCCTGAACTGTTACTCCCTCATGAAAAGAACATTAGTAACCTTCCTTATTCTTGGTCTTGATTCAAGACAACCAGAAGCTAAAGTATTAAAGAGAATTTCTAAAGCAGCAGTTTTCAAACTTAGATCTCTCAGATTCTTATATTTAAGAGGCTCTGTGGGTTGATTGGGAGGTTTTCCTATATACTGGGCCATATGGGGTCGAGTTCTAATCATGACCAAAGGAACCCCCATGAACCCTAAAATAATATTTTCACTTTTTTTCTTAAAAGTTTTTTGAAAACGTAATATATGCAAATGATAAAAGAGAAGGAACAGTGGTGTTGGTTGCACAACAATGGGAATGTACTTAAATCCATCTACTGAAATATATATTTGAAAATGGTTAAAATGATAAATTTTATGTTATGTATATTTTACCACAATAAAAAAAAATAAAAAGAGAAAGAGAATGAAATAGCATAAAAGGTATACCAAGACATTTAAGTGACCCTCACATCCCTGTCAATCCACAGCCCCTCCTCAGAAATAATCACTCAATTTCTTGTGACTCACCTTTCTTTTTAATGCATTGCTATACAAGTCGCTATTTGCATAATAAATTGGGGCATTTATTTGGAATATTTTTATTCCGGGAATCTCTTTCACCTGAGAAATAAAATGTTAGTGAATTTTACACATGGAAATACTTCAGCATCAAAGCTGCAATTGCCTCCCTCCTCCGACTTGAAAATTAATACTGAAGTTGCTAAGGGCCCTCTTACAGTGTTTAGATGAAATAATGACACTCGACTCGACCTACTCATGCTCCCGGGGAAGGAGTACTGAGAAGAAAGCTTTTAAAAAATGCTTATCTTTCCATTTCTTTTAAAAGTCTTTATTTTATTTTTATCATAAAGTACAAAGAAGGAACTGAAAAATATTAAAAAAGAGAAAAGAAAACGGATAGGAGAGGGGAGGCTGCCACTCAGACTGTCAGAAGCAGGGAAATAAAGTGAACAGAGGTTTACATGGGTTGATTCACGGAAGGCAGGCAGGAGTCAAAACGGACCCAAGCAAAACAGAGTGAATATTTTATCAAGAAGCCTCGTGGAACTCTAGACCACAGTTTGGAAACAAGTAATTCAGCACATGATTCTTTGGAAGGAGGAAAAATAGCAATCCTAACACCAGTCTTATTTCCTAATACCTTATAGTGAGTCTGAGAATTTCTTCCCAAGCATAAAACAAAACAGACAAAACTAGTTTAAAAAGAATTTGTAAAAGTCTTTGAGACTCCACATAAGAAAAGAACATTCAAAGTAAAGGAAATTTTAAGCCATAATTTTAACCATTAAAAATGAGGCAGTAGAACTCCACAGCCTCACTGCCTATATTTTACATGGTTAATGTTAGGATTTCATCATCAGTGTAAATTCATCAGAAGAAAATCATGCACATACAAACCATCCACTTAGCTTCAGTATTTTGTAAATATATACTTTAATTCCAAGAATATATATTTATCTCCATTAAAAAAAGAGGAAAAATAAATATTAGAAAGTTGAGTAATTAATGTATAGTATAAACTATAAAACTAAATCCAGACAGTAAATCAAAGTTCAGGCACTTCACTCTGACCACTATACCTCCTTCTTTTTCACCCCACTTTTTGTCCTAGGTAAAAACAATAGCCAACCACATCACATGCTTACAACCATTTAAAATGATAGAAAAAGGTCCTACCTCCTCATATGCGTCTATATCAATATACACATCAGTGTCAGGAAGCTGTCCAAGGACTTTGTAGCTCGGACTGAGGATAGAAAGTGTGTTAAAATACCATCGTGTGGAGGTGCAATACATGATTGAAACATGACGTTCTGCACCTTTACATGTCATGTATGGATTTGCTAGTGAATTCGGGAATACTTGATCCTTATATGGTGTCTTTTCAAGGGCTCTACATAATATCACATTCCCAGTGTCATTCCAAGCCTAAGACACCCCACATACCTCACCCCACACACCCCATACACCCACCTCCCAAACACATACACAGAACACACACACACACATACACCTCACACCACACAGACTTCCCGTCCCCTCCTCGCCGCACCCCACACACAATCTGATCAGGACAAAAGACTCGGGCATCTAAAGATGGGGGCCAAAATGAAGTGTGCGGAGTTCGTCATGCCAGGGACACGCGTAACTCAAGTTCTCAGGACACTCAGTAGATAGAAGTGTCTTCCTGCTCTAATCCCAAAGTAGGAGAGGAGATTTTAATTTTGTTTGTAGTAACTCTAACTCATGGTGGGGGGATCACCAACTGAAGGTGTGGGGAGAAAACAAAACTCTCAAATTAGCATAGA
The DNA here is from genome assembly GCF_020826845.1 of Diceros bicornis minor. Classification (NCBI taxonomy): domain Eukaryota; kingdom Metazoa; phylum Chordata; class Mammalia; order Perissodactyla; family Rhinocerotidae; genus Diceros; species Diceros bicornis. The sequence continues at coordinate 14,578,351 of NC_080742.1, read as the reverse complement.
AGTTTTCTTAAGTTTGGTTTGAATAAATTTTAAACATTATTTTTTGAGATCGCTAATTCCTAACTCTTTTTATAAGACAATCCGGCTCAAATTAGATACTGTAATGATAACCGATACTACTCCTTGAGCACCTGACATTAATTTATTATATCGTATGAACGACCCTACTGGGCTTATTTCTGCCAACGTGTGGATGAGAAATTGAGGCCCAGTGGGTGTAGGTGAGTTGTTCAAGGTCAGAGAGCTTGGCAGAGTGAGAATATGGCTCAGGATCTCTGATGTGACATTCCATGGTTTTGCTACTGTGCCCTGGTGCTTCTTAGCATGTATGTGCAAGTGCTTTGTGAGCTGGAATATATAACACAAATGTTAACTGTCTTCTGGGTGGATTCCCTCAACCAGCATTCAGAGAACACACACTAAGCGCCTGGTCCTGGGCTCCGGGAACATCGCCCCCACAATGAGTACGCTCACGGTCTAGTGACGTCTGCGACAAATACAACATCAATGACAGATACTATAGGTAAAAGGCAAGGTTCTCAGTTGAGTTCTCAATTATGAGAAAACCTTCTATAAGAGACTCAAAATATTGTCTACATGTTGCAATCTAGTGCGGGGAGGGAGGAGTGAGGGACGGACACACGCATCACACAAGCACACAAATAACTGGAAGACATGTGAGGTGCTGGATGAGGACCGAGCACTGTTGTGGGTGCACAGGGGAAGCTGAGGTCTCTCTGTCTGGGTGAGCTGGGCCTCAAGGTATGAGGATTTCAATAGGCATAGGAGGAATGGGCCTTCCTCACCACCTGGAGTGCCCTGGAACCCCATTACTTCAGGTCTAAATACTACAGTCCCAGTGAAGGCCAACTCCTTATTTCTTCCCTAATGACCGTAGGAGCAAGAAAGCCTCTTTCTATGAAGTCCCATGGGGTTTATTTGGGCATCTGTTATGCTTATTATCACATTGTACCTTGCTTACACCCACTGAAGCACTTATAACTATGTATACCAATTTCTTGAAGACGGACTATAAAAGGCTGATAAAGAGTCAGCTTCTGGATTCACAAAAACTCATATTTGAATCATTTCCCACCACTTACTGTGTGATGTTGGGTAAGTTACTCAATCACTCTAGGCCTCAGTTTCCACATCTGTAAAATGGGGATTCTAATACTCACTGGGCTGTAAGGATGAAATGACACAAAGCATGGCTCTTTGCACAGAGCCGGGCACATAACTAATTATAATAATTTAGTGCCACCATTACTTCACTATCACGATTAGCCTCATCATCATTATTATGTGTCTGGCATCCTTAGGAGTTTTTTTTGAAGGGAAGGACCATGTCTTGTTTATTGCAATATCCCTAGAGTGTAGCATCTCCCCGGGAACATAGTAGTCCCTCAAAAAAAATTTATTCGATGAAGATTATAATTATTTTAATATGTTTTATAACATGACCAAATGGTGAGCTCTTTAGGGGCAGAAGCTGAATCTCTGTCCCATATACAGCACCCACAGTGCCCGCATGGAGGAGGCGTTCAGGAACTGTGTGCTGAGTGAACGGCTGTCCTTTAACCATGTGCGCTTTAAGGGAATCTGGGCGTTCGGAAAACAAGCCAAAGTCATCTCTGGACAGTGTGCCCTAATTACAGAAAAAGAAGCCACATGAAAACAAACACCTGCGTGCTGGTCTCCCAAACTCTAACCTACAAAGACCCAGCAAAATCACCAATTAGGGACAGAACATAAAAAATGAACTTTAGTTTATTTGAGGGAGAAAGAGAAGTAAAGCACTTTTTAAAAAAACTTGCTCAACTTTAAAATTTATGATAAGAAACCATAAAATCCTATTATGTAAAGAAAACAAAAAACAAAGACAAAGAACAAACAAAAAACAAAGAAAACAAAAAAGTAAAAAAATCTCAAATTCTACACTGTGGCTTGCTAAAGGATATAGATATTTGTAAACCATGATGTTCACCAAAGCTCTGAGATAAAGAACTCTTGCATGGACTAATAATGTTCTTTATAAAAATGGGGGGAAACTTCTTTTACATAAATATGGGCAACAGTGTTAGATTTTGTTATTAAAAGTAGATTAATTCTTATCTTGAGTTTAGATCCCACATGTTGTTACTATTTCCCTCAATTCATTTTTGATGAGAAAAATGCTTACTTCCTACTCTGGAGAGCAGGGAGCATCCCATCATTCTGAAGATAAAGGTCAACATTCCCATCCAGTAACCTTTCAATTTTTGACCACAGTCAAAACTTTAAGAACCATCATGTGATTTGCAACTACAGGCAAAACCAGACTAACCTCATTTTCACTCCCGTGTTAAATTTGTTGGGTGCACAGTATGTGTCCGGCACTGTGCTAGGCTCTTCATATGCATTATTCTCATTTGAACCTTTTGAACTCTTGGGGGTAGCAAGCATTAGTGCCATTATATAGATGCAGGGACCGAGGCTCTGAGAGGTTATGTAAAGTCACACAGCCAGGATGTGAACCCGGGGTTGTCTGCCTTTAAAGTCAGGATATTTCTATAGAAACATAATGTTTCCTTTTTTTTCTTTATGGTGATTTCTTTATTTATCATGAAAACAGTATTTTTTTAAAGGTTATTTTATATCTTCCCCAGTGGGCTCAGCTTCCTCCTAGGGAGAAGAGATGACAGGCAATAATGGTTCAGGGTGGAGGAAGGGACAACTGAAGACCCGCATATGATAATGTGGCGTCAGAGTCTGCTCCATGTCATCAAAACCCATGTCAGCACCCAGCGCCAAAGCAAACTGCAAGAACACTCAGTTCATTCAGAAGAGAGTAAATAAGCCAGTATACCACTGGGCCCAGAACAGCAGGAACAATGATGGAGATTAGGCTCTTTTAACAGACACAGTCATGGAAGTATAAACTGTGACAGAGTAGAGCATCTGGCAAGATTATGGTGAGTTTTTTATTTGGCATTTTGTTTATTTAGTCAACAGGCCCCATGAATCTTCAGCTCCCTCTCAAGCTGATCAGAAATAAGCAAACGGCTCTACTTTTACCAGGTCAGGCTTTGGTCTACATTTAAAGTCGCCATGGTGATCTCAGGCAGGACACTCACACCCATTCCAGTCTGTGCACTCACCTCTGTGTTCTGTAAATCACAGTCAGCAGCGCAATGATCACAGCAGTAATCAAACCATAGTCCAATCCCAGGAACAAAGAGGAGACAAAAGTGGTAAGCCAGATGGTCTAAACGAAAGACAGAAAGCTTTATGTAGAATCATTATTAAAAATTTCCTGAGTTACAAACACACACACACACACACACACACACGGCACCCAACCTTGCCTAAGTGGATACTGCACATAGCAACTGACTGTACTAACTTATCTTTCTTTTTTATCAGCACTTTTATCAGCACTAATCCATTTGTTGCTACGACATATGCACCTAACAGTCACCTTTGTTACTTACCAGCTCTATCTTACTGGTTCTCCAGAAAAAGGGGAGATCTGAGAATTGCATAAACATTCCTTTCAGGTTGACGATCACAATGGCCGACAGCACAGCCTGAAACACAGTACATCCACGCATGCCTCTTCTCCTGTGTCCAAAGACCCCTCTGCCGGCTCCTCACTGTCCTCTGCTGCCCTTCCCATGTCCTCTCCCCACTCGCTTCCTACGCGGCAATGATGGTATGTTTGGAGCCATGAACACCTGGATTTTCAGGATTTGGTTAGCTAAAATGGGCCTTGGAAAACCAGGCTTACATCCTAGCAGCAAACCTGCATGGTGGTCGAGAGGTTCAGAACTAAACACGGTACTCAAGGAATTATGTCACCCTATTTTCTCCACTCTATATTGTTCCTGATCTCTACTATATTAATACATCAGCAAACAAATGTCTTATGAGTGTAGGCATCTCAGATTTTTAACGCAAGTAAAAGGTCATAGAACATCAAAGCGAGAAGGGACCTTGGAGATCAGCCAGTCCAAAGCCCAGATAAGGAAGCTGAGAACACAGATGTTGAGATGGCTTTCCCAAGGTCCCAGCTGCTGGCAGATTGTGGAGCAGGATCTTGGTCCCAGCCTTGGCCCTTTCTCATACCACCCTGCTAGGGTTACAGTAAGAACCCATAAGATAGCCACAAAAAAATAAACAAATAAAATAGCAAAATCTCTACACATGGAAAAACCTCACACCAAGTCCAAGCTACACACCTGGGGTAATGATTCAAAAAGGAATCCGGTGGCTAAAATGACCAGCAGAATCATTAACGAGGCCAGACAACCTGCGAGCTGAATGAGAGAAGACACAGGGAAGGGCTTTTAGGAGACCTGAGTGAGAAGCAGGGCATAGGTTGGTTTGAGTCTTTTGATAATCCCTCTGGGAAGATCAAGGAAATATGAATTCAGATAAGTCATCCAAACCATTATATAAACCTATAGCTCCTTTCCACTGCCTCTCTAAAATTTTGGTTCCTCTTATACCTTTTAAATAGAAGCTGAAATGCTTAAATACTCTGACTGAAATGCCCTTGCCAGGGGTGGGGGAAAGGAGATGTCTGGTGCTGACCTGAGACCCACAAGGGCCAGAAGAGTTCAGACAAGACTTTGCTGTCCAAAGTGTCAGCCACTAGCCATATGTGGCTATTTAAATTAAAAAAATTAAAATTAAATAAAATAAAAAATTCAGGTCTTGGTTGCACTAGCCACATTTCAAGTGCTTAAGAGTCAGATGTGGCTAGTGGCTGCCAAACTGGATGGTGCAAATATTGAACATTTCCATCATTGCAGAAAGTTCTATTGCACACTGCTGGCATCCTGCCCATACTCAGTCTCAGGCTTTCATGACAACGTGCTATCTCTGAACCTTGAGGTTTACTGATAGCAAGGAATGCTGTATAATTTTTCGGTTTAACTGGAGAATACACCTCTTTCTTTTTTTTCCCTCGTTTTTCTTCCCAAAGCCCCAGTAGATAGTCGTATGTCATAGTTGCACATCCTTCTAGTTGCTGTATGTGGGACGCCGCCTCAGCATGGCTGGACAAGCGGTGTGTCGGTGCGCGCCTGGCTCAGAACCCGGGCCGCCAGTAGCGGAGCGTGCGCACTTAACCGCTAAGCCACGGGGCCAGGGCCCTACACCTCTTTCCTATAGATTCAGTTCCCTGTGATTCACGTCAACCAATCACACCTTTCTCTGATTCACTACACAGCTCACCAGACCATGGATCTTCAGGCAGGGCAGTTTTGTTTGGGTTCTGAACAGAATCAAGGGATTAAAGTTGATCATCCAAATCATCATTCCTTAGAGGCCAGTTGTATACACACCTGTGTCTTCCCTCCAGTTCCCTCCTGAACAAGGCTTCGAGACAAGGAGCATGAAATTGAAAAAGTCTGGAAGAGTGAGCCAATGGAATTGCACAGACCCAGGGCAATGAGCTCCTTTCGCGTGTGGAAACAAAGCACAAAAGAGACCGGTCACTCTTCAGGAAGAAAGGCTTGATGGCCCACTGAGTATACATTTTCAGCAGTACAGGCTGTCTCTTCACTCTCTTTTCAGATACAAGAATTTGTTTAGCACGAGTTCAAAATAGAGATTATTGCATAATTTAAGGTGGGAAAAAACCACTTTGAAATATTACTGTCGGAGATAAATGCCGTGCTCACCACCCAGCCCTCTCTTTCCCAAACACACTCTACACAAATAATGCTTTTTTTAAAAAACAGAAAACTGCAGCAAAAGGGACAAAATATTTTTGCTGTATAAGAGAAAGTCATTGGCGTACACAGGACTATTGGTATCTTGTAAATGCCTGGGCTCTTGCTCATCAAGTACAGGCCAGAGTCCTCCTGGGGCCAGTGAGTGAGTCCTGCTCTCAGGGCTACTTCTGGTCTTCCTAGTTAGATCACTGTGTCTCGTGTGAATGTGGAGCATCTAGTCTCCTCTTAGAAATATAGTGTGCTAAAACAGACGTTGTCATGCCAAAATTATAGCTCATGGTTTGGATTAAATACCTTATCTGTACCTATGTCATAAAAGAAGGCAGCAAAGAATATATTGTGGAGTTTGAGTAATGAATCACATACTCAAAGTTTAATGAACAACGAAAGGCTTCCTGTGGAGTAAATGGTTCTGTAAAGACATTTTATTCTCAGGCTGTGAGCTTTTAAAAACAGGGATAATATCTACAGCTGTATGGCTAACTGTAAGCCTCAGATTGGAGATTCCACCTTTCTTTTTTCTTTTTTTTGGTGAGGAAGACTGGCCCTGAGCTAACATCTGTGCCAATCTTCCTCTGTTTTGTATGTGGGTTGCCACCACAGCATGGCTTGCCGAGTGGTGTAGGTCTGCACCCAGGATTTGAACCCACGAACCTGGGCCACCAAAGTGGAGTGTGCCAAACTTAACCACTACACCACCAGGCCAGCCCCCAAGATTCCACCTTTCTAGCTGGACCTCTGCCCACAAAGTGAGGTAGGACTCTGTACCTCAGTGTTCTGATGACCCAATGCCATAAATCATGAAAAAAATTGTAGTGCTGAATAAATACATGCTTGAAATACATCCACCATCAAACTAGAAGTTTTTCTACCAAGACAGAGAAACCCAGTTCATTTGCCTTCCATAGCAGAGCATGATGATTGTACCACTATGAAACACCTGCAGGAAATTAATGATTTTTACCTGATTGCCATCAACCTGGTAGCCATGTTTATTTGCCAAGGTCTTGGCCATTGAGATGGTCACTGAAAATCCAACGATGGCTATGGCAATGGCATCCACGTACACTAGGTGGAAGAGGCTGGTGTCTGGATTGGCTGGAGGTAGCAGCCTGAAAGGTGAAGCTGACTTTAAACTGGGTGTTGTGACCACTGGGGGAAAAACATGCAACTAGAAGGGAGCATTTTAGAGGGGCGTTATTGCAAATGAGGTGATCAACGCTTGGATACTTGTTTGCTCTGGTTTGGCAGAAAAGAGGGCCCTCTTTGACACACAGAGGTTCTTTCCAGGCCCCACCCCCAGAGTGCTGGCTTTCTACCTGAATGGGTTATCAGCAGAGATCAGATGCTGTTTCATTTAGAAAAGGAGTAACCTCATACCTCATGGCAGGTGTAAGTAAGACACAGAACAGGAAGAAGAGTGGGTCAGCGAAGTGCTCAGATGTGACAAGACATTCAAACCAAAGACTTAGGTGGGAAGGGTGTTGGACCAGGGCTATTTTAGAGGAGAATTATTGTCCATGCCAACAGTAGGAACTCCCTGCTCTCCCTTGCTATTTCATGTAAGGACTCTGCTTCTTCCCAGGATCCCTTTAGGTGAGTTTCTAACATGGGAAAGGCACAGCAGCAGATTAGATTCCTTAGGTCTCACCTGGAAATCCTGGGAAACTGGAGGGGCCAAAAGTGTGACTCCTGGAGTCCCACAATCGGGAACCTAATTTTTGGGTCCATTTTTGTAGTTTGGAACATTTGTCCCAAAGGAACGGAATACGGATTCCCTAGAATGGTATGGGATAAGGGCAATAGAGGTTCTCAAAGGCACTTGCTCCAATTCAAGGTACTGAGCTAAATAATGATAATAACTAAATAAATAATAATAACAATAATAATAATTGATGCACAATATTATTATTATTATTACAATAACAATCACTTGTTTATTAGGTGCTTCCTCTGTGCCAGGCTCTGTGCTTATTTATCTCCCATATCCCTGTGAGCTAGGCACCACGATAATCCCCATTTTACAGTAAAGATGAGGAAAATGAGGCACGGTGAGGTTAAGCAACTTGGCCAAGGTCAAATGGCTCATGAACTAAGTACAACAAAAATCATGAAGAACCCATCTCCTATACCTATTTCTCTTATTATGTCATAACACAGTGACAAAGGGGATGTCCTAAGTCCTGGAGTCAAGGAAAGGGAGGGGGAGGAAGGAAAGGAACCTAAAATATATTAAGCGTAGATTATGTACTACATGCTTGACATATGTCATCTCACTTGTCCTCACAACAATCCTATTAGATAGGAGCCATTATTATCCCAATTTATAGGTGAAAAAACGGATGCTTACAGATGTTAAGTATTTTGCCCAAGATGGAGCAGGGAGTCAAACCCAGAGGGTCTGACTGTAAAACGTATTGTTTTCCCCTTGCACTTTGCTGCATAAGCATTAACAATGAGGGAAGGCCCAGCAGGTTTGGGTCTGAGGAATAAGAATATGAGAAAAGGATGTATCTTGGATTGAGTTAAGGAAAGTAACCCAAGAAACAGGATATATTGTCATAACTGGGATCTTTAATAGTCAACTGTCTGTCTGGACACTGTATTGTGTATGTATTTATGTGTATGTGTAGATAAGCGTGGTAGTTTGCTTTCAAATATGGCCACCAGCAATTTCTCCCATACTTGTGTGTGCTGCTCGTCTCATCTAGAGGTGGAATCTCTTTCCCCTCTTGCTGCATCTAGGCTGGCCTGTGAGTTGGTTTGACCAACAGAATGTGGTGGAAGAGATGTTGTACAAGTGCCTTAGGTAGCCTGGCAGCTTCTGCTTTTCTGTTGTTGCCCTGAGCCACCACATAAAGAGTCTGGCTACCCGGCTGGAGACACCACATGGAGAGATGAGGCCAGCCAGCCCTCAGTCATTCTAGCCCTCCAGGTGAGGTGTCAGACATGTGAGTGAAGCCCTCTTGGATCCTCCAGCACCAGTCACACCTTCAGTCATCTGAGGCTGCATGAGAGACCCCAAGTGAGACCAGCAGGAGAACTACCCAGCTAAGCACAACCTAGACTGAAGAACTGTGAGCAAATAAATAGATGTTGTTTTCAGCTGCTGTTTGCAGTTTATTATTCAGCAATAAGACTCACAGATAACTGAATCGGTATGATTGTATGTAGATAGGTAGTTAGGTAGGTATTATCCGTCTTCTGCTTGGTTTCGGGCAAAGTTCCAGAAAGATAAGGTTTCTGGGTAGCCAAGTCCCAGAAAGGTAAAATGTTCTTATTTTTTTAAAAAACGTTTAGCTCTCACATACAGAGGGAAAGCAATATATTTGGGTACAATGTAATAGGGAAAGGAAGGTATCAGGTAGAAATTATGGTGGCATGTGAATTTTTAAAAGGAGAAATCTAAGTGTAAGCATTTCACATTTAATCCAATTACTTGTGATTAGTTACTGAATAGAGTTATCCAGTCAAAGTCTAATGTTTATCACATGACTAATTATGGTAGAGACCCAGGGGTGAGGTAATGGAAAAAGCACAACTGGGGATCGGAGGACGGAGTTCTGGGTTCAGGCTGGGACTCCCCAGTGGATCACTAAACCTCATCCATGTCTCTCAAGTGTCGCCTTCTCTGGGCCTAAAACAGCAACCCCAGCCCCTTGGATCCCTTACCTGGCTTCCTTTTTCTTCATAGCACTTGCGATTTATTTACTGGTTTATTGTCTGTCTTCCCCTACAGACCATAAGCTCCATGAGGGCAAAGACTTTTTTGCTTCTGTGTTTGCTTTTATTTTTAACTGTTGTGTCCTAGCACATAATAGGCACTCAAAAAACACAGGCTGAATAAAAGAGAATAAATGAACTTTCTTCTCTGTAAAATGGGGATAACGTATATGTCAATAGCATTCCTGTGAGCATCAACTGAGATGGGAGATGGTGGGTATAAAAGTATCTTATAAATTATAAGTCCAAATAGAAAAGCAGGTGTTATTACTGTGTTATACCTTTACACTAAATCATAAGTAACATGTTCATGATAGCAATTTATTGTTTTGAAGTAGAGTGCAAGCTTCATCGTCAACACTTGCTCTGTGGAGTGAACTGTGGCTTAAAGAGCAACTCCTGCTCCCTGTGCTTCCCAGGAGATCCTTCGATGGCACCAGAGGCAAGGCCTGATGGAACAGACCAGGTTCTGCCAATGTCCAACATCTGGGCGGATGTCTGACTCCATTCGTTTGGAAAGAGAGAAGAGGGTGGTGAGAGAAAGAGACAGAGAGAGACAGTCCAAGAGACAGAAAGACAGAGAGATACAGAGACAGCAGAGAGTGTCAGAGAGGAAGACAGTGAGACCAGGAGAGACTCGTAGTCACTCTTGCTCCAACAAATATAAACAGAATAGTAAAATTTTTAAAATGTAGAGTTAAACCAAAGAAAACAGATGAAGCATAGAAGTAATATATGATTTGAAACTAGAAAACTCGTTGAAATAATGAGCCACAGAACTTTCAATTAACAGGTCTTGAATGCTTACTGTGTATGCCAGGTGCTACACCAGCTGCTCTACGTGCATTATCTCCTGCAGCTCTCACAACTGCCCTTGAGACAGGTATTAATTACCACGCTTACCTGGCAGGGGAGGAAACTGAGGCTTTGAGAAGATAGTGACTTTCAAGGTCCCACAGCTAGTAAGTGGCAGGCTAGGTTTAGGTCTCTTTGCTTTTAATTCCTATGCTACCCAAGGAGAGATTTTCAAAACCAGTAAGTGCTAAACAATAGAAACAAGACAAAACAAAAAACGATATGCCACTGTTGGTGAGATTGTAAAATGGTGAAACCACTATGGAAAACAGTATGAAGGTTCCTCAAAAATTTAAAAATAGAACTATCATATGATCCAGCAATCCCACTTCTGGGTACATACTCAAAGAACAGAAAGCAGGATCTTGGAGAGAGATTCGCACACCACAGCAGCACTATTCACAGTAGCTAAGAGGTAGGGGCAACCCACATGTCCACTGATGGATGAATGGATAAACAAAATGTGGTATAGTCATACAGTGAAATTTTATTCAGCTTTAAAAAAGAAGGAAATCCGGTCACATGCTACAACATGGATCAACCTTGAGGATATTATGCTAAATGAAATATGCCAGTTACAGAAAGACAAACCCTGTATGATTCCAGTTATACGAGGTACCTAGAATAGTCAAAGTCATAGAGACAAAAAGCAGAATGGTGGTTGCCAGGGGCTGGGGGGAAGGGAGAATGGAGAGCTATTGTTTAACGGGTATAGAGTTTCAGATTTGCAAGATGAAAAAGTTCTGGAGATCTGTTTCACAATATTGTGACTATACTTAACACTACTAAACTGTACACTTAAAAATGATTAAAATAGTAAATTTTGTATGTGTTTTTTATTACAATAAACCCCCCCAAACACACATGCTAAAAAAACAAAAGCAAAAATAAAACCACCAAACCCTAAGCTATTTGAAATGTAGGAAAAAAAAGAGATTTTTCATTGCAAGAATACTAAAGCAGGATTTCGAAACAATAATAGATCCATTGATTATTCAAGTCACACTGTTACTTAAAATAAAACTATGTTCCTACCCCAGAGGCAGTGTCCCAACGACATCCACGTTGTATGATTCTTGCAAGTTAAACCCAGCCGAAATGCCAGTTCCCATTACCACCTAAAACAGACACAAAACCAAATGTACCTTTAGAGATGAAAATTAAAACACCCAAAAATAAGCTTTAAACAATTTGTTAGCCAAGGCAAATCTATTCTCACTTTTAACTTTCAGTTTTAACACGAAGAATTATAGTTAGCTTCCAGTAATTCTAACTTCTCCTAATGACTCTTCCCCATAAAATTAAAATGGACTCTAGTTTCCTTGTGGCCTGGAATTCTTCTCTCTTTATTTTGTTCTGTTCCATGCTGGCATGTTTGGCTAGCTGACTGCAAACAGAAAGAGGCCATAAAACCTTTTGGGAGTTGCCTCTGCCTTTGGGGCAGGTGAAATGAGTCTGGCAAAGATGGCATGAATAAAGGACACTGAAATGTGTATTGTGAGGGGGCACAATGACAGTGTATCATGATAAAATGTATGTTTGGATCTACAATCCTCCTGCTGACCCTGTTTCCAGGACAGCAGCACCAAGTATGGTCAGAGGCTCCCACCAGCACCCCGGAGTTGTCTTCTCCCACTTCACCTACAGAGTCAGGGTCAGAGGGAAACTGCCCGTCACAACGATGTGACATTGTACAGAAGGCTTCCCAGACTGTCAGAGCATAGATTTAGTTGGTGTGTAAAGTACAACCCTTGGTGAGCTACAGGAAGAGAAAAATAATAGGAGAGACAGCAATTTTCTTCATCCTGAAGAACTATTGCTGTGGAACTTTCTGAGTGGGTTGTCCCAGAGAGAAGGAATTAGGGCTGGCCAGGAAGGGAGCCAGTCCCTCACAGTGGTGGCTGCTGCAGGGAACCAATAATAAGGGACGCCTATTATCAGACACAACAGCCTGAGAGGCCAAGGGCATGGGCGCTTCTGGCCCCTTTGATGAAATGTCCTTTTTTTGTTGGTTGCAATTATGTTTGTCACCCTTAATTGCATTTGTTGTGCATCTCAAACTGGGGGAGTGCCCAGAACGTGCAAGTCCACAGGATAAATATGGCTCAAGTTCCTGGAGCATCAACTTTATACAATGGTAAATAGTTCAAATAATTGCTTTCCTATCAACACCAACAGATGTATTATGAAATAGAAGGCAAAAATCAAAAATAGTTTTATGATAAAAAAGAAATTTTATGTATAAAGGGAGTCACGAAGACCCTGTCCCAAATTTTCCAGTACGGCTTCTCTCCCTTGCTCTGAGGAGTGCTTAGATAAGAAGTTAAAAAAAACACTGGTTCACTGTAACTACAATGCTAGAATTCTGGAGAACCACTGCCCTAGGAAACACGAAGGAAACTTTCAAGGGAATTTGGAAAATGGAGAGAACCAGGAACCCAAGCCAGGAAAGGCGATCTTCATCATTTACTTCATAACTAGGGCTTGCCTGTCTCCCTTGCCATACAAAGGAGCTGAGAACTCTTGCTGGGCTGCGAGAGGAAAGAGGAACTCTGTGCCCAGCCCCAGTGAGAGAACAGGTTTTGAAATGGTGAGAGATAGTCCTGTTGGGTGTAGACAAGACCAAAGCATGGAAAAGGATCAAAGGGACTTGCTTCTTGTGAGCTATAATACCAGCCAGTTTTTTTGTGGCTGAAACTTTTTGCTAAATTTGGATCAGACATCTATACTTTTTATTTCTTACCCTTGTGGCTCCCAAACTATGCACCAAGGTGCCCCAGGGTGCCCAGGGGAACTCACCAGGACACTGTGGGTTTTAACTTTCAAGGGAAACAGTGACGTCTGTCAGGCACGGTGCAAACTTCTAGTTTGAGGTAGTTTACAGTTTCACCATCAGTTCCTACTACATGCTTTTTGATCACACAGTATATCTTTGCAAAGCTGGGCGTTCAGCGGTTGCTGTGATAAAAGGCAGGTGCCATGCAAAAGTCAAAGTGAACAGGAAATGAGGGTATCAGTGTCCACCTGATTCCAAGCTTTGAGGGGTTGTGAAGTGCCCACTAGCCACACACATCCATTAATAAATAACTGTGGGTATTTAAGACCAGAACAAAATGTATTTTATTTCAATTTACATGCATTATTTTTACAAACAGTTCCTAAGTTGTTAGATATAGATGTGTGTTAAGCTGTTTGGACCTAACTACTTAATAAATGGAACCGTTAGGTATTTCCTTTGGCCTAGGAACGCCAGGAACCAAGAAAGTTGGAAACCTTCATCTTTTGCTCTTTTCAAAATGAAAACACTTGAATTTTTTTCAGGTTATTAAAGTGACATATTCATTATAAAACAATTAGAAAATAAAAATTTTGAGAAGGAAAAATATTCCATAATCTCAACACTCAGAGATAATTCATATTAAAGTTTTTATGGGGCTGGCCCCGTGGCTTAGCGGTTAAGTTCGCACGCTCCGCTACTGGCGGCCCGGGTTCGGATCCCGGGCGCGCACCGACGCACCGCTTCTCTGGCCGTGCTGAGGCCGCGTCCCACATACAGCAACTAGAAGGATGTGCAACTATGACATACAACTATCTACTGGGGCTTTGGGGAGAAAAAGGAGGAGGATTGGCAATAGATGTTGGCTCAGAGCCGGTCTTCCTCAGCAAAAAGAGGAGGATTAGCATGGATGTTAGCTCAGGGGTGATCTTCCTCATAAAAAAAAAAAAAAGTTTTTATGGATAGTCTTCACTTATATTTTAAAAATCATCCATGTCTCTGCTTTAATGCTTTTTCTTTTTTGTCAGTGTATTTGTAAAAGTTCCCCTTGACAAATTCTAACCTTCTCTTGGCAGAACTGAAAGAAAAAAGGTCTAACTCCCTATTCCTCCCGTCTGCTTCTAAATCCCTCACAGAAATAGCTAGGTGTATATGGCCGAAAGTTGACTTACCGCAAAGAACTCTAAAGGAATGGGTGCTGGCAATTTCTCTTTAAATCTCTCATTAAACTCCTTGCCACCCAACAGCAAACCAAAAACCATCAGCCCGACGCCTAGGGAACACACGTTGAGGTTTTTAACATTCTGCAACACAGCAACTGTACTCTGTAACACAGTGAACACTGGATGATTACATCAAGAAATAGCCCCCGAGCAGACAGAGACATTCTAGTGCACGAACTCACACCAGCCATCCATGACTGGACGTTTGTAGATAAAAGTTCTCAGGTTGAAATCTCTCTCTTTTTAGCTTTCACAAATTAGGAGTCATTTTTACCCAGTCATACAACTTTGTAATTGTAATTCTTACCCAACAATCTTATACTATAGTGTTCTTTGATACGCTCAAGTCTCAATGTAGTATTATAAAATTCAGAAAAGTAACCCTTAAGCTGAGTCCTGAGCATTAGAGAAGGATTTGGGGTTGATATCAGGTAGATATCAAAGGTAGACAAATAGAAAAGCTTTCAGGAGCTGAAAAACGGAGAAATCATTGTCAGCAGATGAAAGAGGAATCAGGTGGGCTTTGAAGGCAAGAGAGTGCCGAAGTTTGGAAAGAAGCCCAGGAGAGTTAGAGAAGAAAGTCACTTAGTTCTATTCTAGGGTTGCAGTCTCAGCACCCCAAACACAGTCAGGACCCACCTGGACCCTGGAAAAGTAGGTGACCGCTGAGCCCAGGCTACACACCTTTCCTGTCAATGCCTAGAGCATACTCAGGTGCTTGTCTGTTCTAGTTCCTTTGTGACAAGGCATTTACAGAAATCTCAGAGTAAGAAGCATGTTACTAACTATTATGGGAAAGGAAGAATTTAGTTATTTAGGGAACGGTCCTACAGTTTGATTCCATTCTAATCAATCAAGGACTCGATTTAAATGTCACTTCCTCAAAGTGACTTTCCTAGACCCGTAATCTAAATGTCTCCCTATTCAATCTTCATAGCTGCCCGTACCTTTTCGTCATAGCACTTAACACAATTTGTAATTAATTACATATTTATGCAATTAATGGCTTACTATCTGTCTTCTGATTGGACTGTAAGCTCCAAGAGGGCAAGGCCCTGTCTGCTGGCTCACCAGCACAGGATCTGGCACATAAGCACCTACAAAGGCTGTAGTTCTTTCTGTCCAAGAACAGCGTCAGCAGCATCTCAGAAGTTTTGATATGTACTACTTCAACTGTCATTTGGTTTTAATTCATAATTTCCTCTTTATCCATGGATTATTTAGAAGTATGTTTTTTGGTTGCCAAATGTATGGGGTTTTAAACCTATATTTAGTTACTGGTTGCTAATTACATTGCACTGTGTGAAAAAATATTGAAACTTTTAGAATTTGTGATCAGTTTCACATGACCAGCTTCAACATGATCAGTTATGACCATTGTTCCCTATGTGCTTGCAAATAATTTCTATTTTCTCCAAGTTAGGTGCAAAGGACTGTATTATTTTATTAAACTAGTTAATTGTGAAATCTTTTAGACTTATTTTTTGGCCTGCTTGAGTAAACAGTTTTTGAGAGAGTTATGTTCTCCTATATGCCTTTGAATTATTTGTTAGTTCCCAAAGAGAACATAATTTGGTCTTAAGAAAGAGCTGGCTCTTCAGCTAAATAGGGTGAAGGTGTGGTCACCAAATAAAGACCTAACAAAAAAATTCCTTGTGAGGTAGGCAGTATCACATATTAATAAAATGGGACTTGAAGGTTGAATTCCTCTTGTAATGATCTTCTCAGACAATCCTTAGGATAACTGAATCTTTTCTTTTTTACTGAAATTCTTGGAAAAAAGAAAAATGAGCTTTGAAGGTAAAAGATGTACAAAAGAGAAGGGGGCAAAATAAAGAGGGAAAAGCAAGTACCAGGAAGTGAGGAAGCGGCTTACTTACATACACCACGGAAAAGATCCCACTGTACCGCTTTGTCTTAACGCCAAACAGGTATTTTAACATGGAGGTGAAGACGTGCACAGCTGCGGCGGTGGTAAACCCACGGACCAGGGGCTCTGTGAGGTATATGGCCACAAATCCAAACCTACAGACACCTAGGCAAAACTATTTTTTTAAATGACAAAGAAACAAATAAATGACACGATAAATCAGGAAGTTAAAACTAACAGAAAACATACAAAAGTTCTTTCTGGAGCACTTTCTAACACTACAAACTTGCCCTGCAGCAGTTAAGCAGCTACAAATCAATCACTGGTTACAAAGAAAACAGTGGAAGGCTTGGAGTGGCTTGGGTCCCCACAGAGCACGGGCCACAATCGTACTTTCCCTGTCCCGTGGAACTGGGGGCATGTCACTTCCTGTTCCTTCCAAGCAGACAAGAGACGCCCTCTTCCCATTACTAACCCACCCTGCTTCAAGCTCATGTTGCTTTTGGGATCGCTAAATTTCCCAGCTGAAGCTTGTTAGTTCCTAATAAATATCAATTTAAGTAAGACATGCAGTAGGACTGGGGTTCCTGAGTGCTATGAACCCTGGGCTCTGGGGTTTTGCTGGCTGACCCTGCCCACCACGTAGACCAGCCAAGAGTGCTCAATTGATGTTTATTAAGTGAACAAATGAGAGCCCATTTCCCCATCTGTGAGTCTCACCTGAATGATTCCCGAAAGTAAGGTCACAGACATGGCGACTTTCACTCTCAAGGCATCTCTTGCTTCCGTACCATTGGTTGCGTTTACTCCTCCCGGAATGACTATATCATCTGGAACTAATCGAACAGCCACACCGCCAATCATCAGGCTAATAACAGCAAATGGACCTGAAATAATAAAGCATTCATCAAGGGAACCATTTTCAGTGTATCTGTTGTGCTTGTTGCCAGGACTCCAGGAGACACAGGTGAGGTCAATAAATCATCATTGACATAAAACTGCACTACTTCCTTAAGCATTCTGCTCCTGGTTCACGTGTAAGCTGTGTGTGTGCAGACCCCATTCTCCAGAAATGACCATGATGATATCTTCCATCCCATATACTCTTCTAGAACATTGACATTTCCCCATTAAGAGGTAGTCTAATTCCTCTTTCCTTGAATCTGGGTGGACTTGTGACATGCTAGTAAACAAAAGAATGCAGCAGAGTGACACTGTGTGACTTCTGAGGCTAGGTAACAAAAGGCGATGTGGCTTCTACCTGAGAGCTGTAATACTTGCTTGTGCTGGAGCCCTGAGCCTGAGCAAGCTCCATTTAGGACCACATGGAGAGAGGGTGGGAGGGAAGAAGAGGTGGGTGGAGAGAGAGAGGTTCAGGCTTCCAGAAGCTGCTCCAGCTCAGCTCCTATCTGACTCTCAACTGCTTGAGAGACTCTGAGCCAGAACTGCCAAGATGTGCCCTTCCCAAATCCTGACACAGGAGTTGTAAGCAACAATGAAATGATTGTTGTTTTAAGCTGCTAAATTTGGGGGGTGTTACTCAGCAACGGACATCTGAAACATGATGTGTGTGTTTGCAGGTGGCATCCTCATGCATCACCAACACTATTATGAAATCCATATAAATCTGATCCTAGATACAGAAAGGGAAACCATGTATAATTCAGAGTCTAAAATAGAATGAAAATGCAATACATGCATAGTAATTAGGAACTTGTAGTACCACTAATAAAATAAATAAAAAGAAAAACCAGATGACAAATAAATTGTATTATGAACTGAAGCACTTATTTCACAGATTTCAACAATTTTTTTTTTATGAGGAAGATTAGCCCCGAGCTAACATCTGTTGCCAATCTTCCTCTTTTTGCTAAGGAAGATTGGCCCTGGGCTAACATCCGTGCCCATCATCCTCTACTTTATAGTCGGGATGCCCACCACAGCATGGCTTGATGAGCGGTGCATAGGTCTGTGCCCAGGATCTGAACCTGTGAACCCCAAGCCGCCGAAGCAGAGTGCGAAACTTAACCACCACACAACTGGGCCGGCCCCAATTGCTCTTTTTACATAAGAAAATCGTCTTTTTTCATTATCTCAAGATTATAAGAAAGGTAATTAGTTCTAGAAATCTTGGGGGGGGGAGTGTATTTTTTTAAAGCACCTATTGGGTTTGCAGTAACAAAAGTTATTATCAAACAGATATTCTAATAACAACCGTGCTATTTCTCTGGCACATTGCAAAACTTGGAAATCCAAAAGGAAAGGTACTAAAATATCAATATAAACTTTTACCGATGGATATGTGTCTGGAGGTTCCAAGAAAACAATACATGATAACAGGGTAAAACGAAGAGTACAGGCCAAACACGGGAGGCACGGCCGCCAACATTGCGAAGGCCAAACCTGTGGGATTAACAACCAAACAGAAATGGGGAGTCGTTAGAAAACACAGGATTCTATGTATTTTTCTCTCAACTCGTCATCTCTGATGAACAAGTGAAAACAATTTGAATTTAAGCAGATGTGTCTTAACCTGCCCGCCCTTCCATTTCAATCCTACATGTAACCCTACATCTGTGCTTAGAGGGTCCAGGCTGAGACAGTTTTCCCTGTCATCTCCTCTGTGCCGAGGGTGGATTTTTTTCTGCTTTATTCTATCACAAACTAGATAAGGGCAAAACGTCTTGCCTGGCGCAGTTGTAATCTGCTGTTGATGCTCAAACGCAGGCTGTTTCTCCAGTGAGGTCTTTTTGTGGGTTCTTTGGAGATCCCTTTTCAATAAGAACTCCCACTCTACCATTCCCTGGCCAATGTAATGCCCCCTCCCCTTGACCCTTGGATTTCCTCCTTGGTCCCTTATCAGAAAACACAGCTCTTCGGGCGGGCCCCGTGGCTTAGCGGTTAAGTGCGCATGCTCCACTGCTGGCGGCCCGGGTTCAGATTCCGGGTGCGCACCGACACACCACTTCTCTGGCCATGCTGAGGCCGCGTCCCACATACAGCAACTAGAAGGATGTGCAACTATGACACACAGCTATCTACTGGGGCTTTGGGGGAAAAAAACTAAATAAATAAAATTATCAAAAAAAAAAAAAAGAAAACACAGCTCTTCATGTTCTTTCTGCTGGCATATGCTCATCCTTCTTGGGCAGGCACCTTTCATATGAGCCAAGCCTGGTTATCTTCCGGGGCATTCAGTTGTCCAATGGGAAGGCTTGGCATCTTTACCCCAAGAAACTTTAAAAGCACAGGCCATGCCCACTGGAGGGCTCTCTCTTCATTCTGCTGTCATGGGCAGTTCAGACCCTGCGACTTTTTTCTTTTTTAACGTGTAGATTTTTAATTTTTTTGCAAGATTTAGGCAGCAGTCCCCACAAACTCCAGGGGACCCATGTCCAGTGCTCCAAGTGATTCTCTTGAGACATTCCTTACTTGACTTTAGGAGGAGGGGAAATGCATAGGGCTTTCACCTTTCTCTAGAAAATTCTCATTCCAAATCTAGTATCAATATCCTCATCCCGTCACATATCCTGTTGAAGTGAAGCACTAAGGAGACAGTTTGGGTGTCATTCACTCACAGTTTTGCACAGATGGCCTGGCATCTCTCTTCAGAATGTGGAGGCAATAAACATCCTTTGTTCTCAGCTTTGAGGCCTCAGCCAAATATCGTGGACAACTAGAAAATTCACTTAATGCACTGTCATGTTGTGAGGAAAAAAATTTAGCCAAAGAAGAGTTGGGAAAGCATCCCTGTTTCATATGCAATAACATGGTCACTTTAATGTTGTCTTTTCTTAAGAAAAAAACAAGTTTTATTTCTAGCAAAGAAGCACATGTCCACAGGTCAAAAAGCCAAGCAGTGTAAAAGGCTCTAAGGAAGAGCCAGCACTGTCCCGCCTCACCTCCAGGCTGTATCGCCCAGAGGCACTCACTCCAGCTCTTTTAACTGTTTTTCTACCATTTACCTCCATTTTTCTGAATCAATGGTTTTCAACTGAGAGGATTTTGCCACCCAGGGGACATTTGGCAATGTCTGGAGACATCTTGATTATCATGACTAGGGGTGGCTACTGGCATCTGGTGGGTAGAAACCAGGGATGCTGCTAAATGCCCTACAGTGCACAGGACAGCCTCCACAACAAACAACGCACATGGTGTGGGGTTGAGAATGCTTGTTCCAAATAATACACATGCATTGTTATTTCTTAGTTTATTAGTTTTAGATATAAACTATGGACTCTCTATTACGTCTGTTTTTTCAGCTTCCCCTCAGTTATATCATAGTTGTGTGATTTTTTTTTTCCTTTCTAGAAAGTTTTGAGATCTTCTATCTATCTCTGGTATTTTGATATTTTACTATGGTGTGACTGTTTAAGTTATTTTTCATTTATCCTGCTGGGTACTCGGTGGTTGCTCTCAGTCTGAAAACTCATGTATTTCAATTCTGGAAATATTCTTTGATAATCTCTTCCTGTTTGAACCAGAAATCTAGAGTTATTCTCAACCATCCCTCTTCCTCACCATCCCCATATCCAACTCATAGCCCAGAAACCTTAAAGTAATTTGTGACATGCCCTGCTTCCTCATTCTCCCCCACATCAATCCAACAGCCAGTCTTGCCGATTTTACCTACAAAACAGAGCATGCATCTTTCCAATTCTTTCCATTTTTACAGCCACCACCCCAGTTCAGGATGGAAGCAGACTAATGAGTTAAATAGAAATTTGTGGAATGGCATTTTAGTGAGACCCAATGAGGCGAAATCCTGAGGATTTCTCTGAAGTGTTAGTTCACTGTGGCCTCACCTCAGTCACTTTCTGCTGCGCTGTCAGTTCAACTCGACGGAACGTCAGTTTTGCTTGTTTCCCACTTCAGACACTGAGCCTCTGTCTGCTCCTCCTCCTGGCCTTGCCTCTGCCTTTGAATCTGTCCCTTTCTCTATCCTTGGGGTGTTGGTGCAAAAATGGCTGTGGAAAACTGTCCTAAACCTGGTTTAAGGCTTTTGTTTAATAGCTTCAGTAGATTTGGTAAATCAGTCACCCGGAAACTAAAAACTCAGCTAATTAATCATTACGGGAAGTGATTTTTTTTTTGACAAATTGGTCATTTGGTAATTAATTTTTGGGAAACTGGAGAAGGGAGTAGATTTTTGGCTAGCTGACCTAGGTTCAAGCCGTCATCACCTTTTGCCTACACTGAGTCACTGTCACCTCTAATTGGTCTCCCCACATTCATTCTGGTGCCCCTCCCACCAACCAAATCCATTCCCACACAGCAGTCTCAGTGACTTCTTACAAAGAAAATCCAAGTCAAAGCATGCTGATAGCTCTCATCGCACTTGGAATGAAATCCCAAAGTGGCTAACAAGGCTCTGCAGAACCATCCCCGCCTACCTCGCCGGCCACTGGCCCCTCACTCCCTACACTCCCAGCACACTGCCTTTCTGTTAATTCTTCAAACACCCAATTCTTTTCCTGCTACGTGCTCTCAGACTTGCTATTCCTTCTGCCTGAAATGCATTTCCTCTCATTCTTTACCTGCCTCCCACTCATCCTTCAGGTCTCAGCTCAAATCTCACTTCCTTAAATAGGTTTGTGTGACTTAGCTACTTAAATTATATCCCTCAATTATTATCTCATAGTACCCCATATTTTCCTTCACAGTGCTTAACATCATTTATAATTAAAAATTTCTATGTGCTCTTACTTGCTTCATGTCTCTCTCTCTGATTAGATAGTTCCGTGAGGACAGAGAGGGCCAAGCAGATGTTTGATAAACGTGTGTGAACAGATGAATAGTTAATGAGTATTTTCTTAAATTCTCATATCACATATAAAATCACACAAATGCAGAGGAATTCAGTATATCACGGTCCCTTGTAATTAGAATATGTTCATGGAGTGACTATTAACCTAGCAAGAAGTAAGGCAATGCTCAGCCAGCTCCTAAATGTACTGATCTGCAAAATGGTATCTCCAAATTCTACAACTAATATCTCTGGAGACTTTTAAGGGTTAAAAGTTTCTGAAGAATTCCCTTAGACAGGTAAATGTTACTAGAATTATATGATAAAAAACCATGAATTTGGAATCATGAAAAAGGTCAAGTAATTGTTTGAGGGGGTGGTAGCAAAGGAAACAAAAACAGAAAGAAGTATATTCTACTGACCTTGAGGAAGCTGAAGCACCCCCGTGCTTACGCCTGAGACCAGGTCACCCAACACATACTCCTTGAATTTGTATGCTGGCAGCCACTTAGTTATGGGGAAGAACATATAAATGATATTTCGTATTTTCTTAGGAGTACATCTGGAAGGACAAAGAAAGACAGAGATAAAATGAGGAACATTCCTGTAGAATTCACACCAAGGCATTTTCCCTTCCTTATATCCTGGAGCAATAAGGAAATATTCACAATTGGTGCTGAGGATGAGCTTTCCACTCTGCAGAGGACAGAGACAAGAAGAACTCCTTCTTGCAATTTTTTTTTTAATGGGAACATCTCAATTGGCTCCATAATAACGCTTTACCACTGATCATGAAAAATAAGAAAAATTTAGCTTCAAAATAGTTGAGATACTCCATAAGCTATTATTTTAATAGTTGAAATCCTTAACGTACTATCTGTGTTGACGTAAAAGTGAAGTAGGGGAATTATTTACTGATCGAGTTACTTTTTGAATGTGGAATCATTGACCTGCATCTGCCCATTCAGTTTTCCTCTTCCTTATAAAACGAAGTAAATTTATACAGGTAGTATGAGCTTTATAATATGTGTTTAATACTTTAGGGTCTTTGATTAGGCAAATTCAAAACACCATTTGTGACTGGAGTGTAGTAGCTGAGTCTCCGTCTGGTTGTCTTAGTTAGGTGGAACACCAGGCTGACAAAACCAAGGCCTTGCATTTAATCCCTACGTGGTTCAACTAACTTTGATATAGACTATGTTCTGAGCCTCAGCCAGTCCTTTTGCCAGACTACGCCAATAATCAAAGACATCTCTGAGTAAGAGCATGGACAGATGAATTCCATCAGCACTCTGGCAACCTCAAGTCCTCATGGTGATGAGGAAACAATTTATTCCATTCAGAAGATAATGCTTTAGTGCAGCATGCATGGTACTTCATATAGTGTCTTTAGTGGTTAAGAGTATCTGGTAATTGGATGAAGGAAGATATTGGAAGAAAAATGCGAGGCAACTGTGGCAAGAGCAATGAATTTGAGTGAAACAAACTAGATTTGATACCATTCTCCTTGTTTAGAAAATTAAGATATTAATAACATCTACATTTATACAGTGCTTGCCATATGCCTTGCACCTTGCATATATTAAGAGGTTTTAACCCCCAGTAACTCTACAATGTAAGTACTATTATTATTCCCATTTTACAGAGCAGGAAATTCAAGTGCACAGCTGACAGGTGGTTAGGACTAGGACTAAAACTCAGACAGTCTGACTCCAGTGTATTAATTTTTAACTTCTCCTGATGATCATACCTAGAGCACAGGGTCACTGTGAAGCGTAAATGAACACAGAGCACAGAGGGTGGCGTCTCAAGGGTTCAGGAGGCAGCAATCAGATGGTTTGTTTCCAAGTTTGGGAGCTATCAAGAGGCACACATGTCAGGCACACAGGTATTAACATTTCCAGGCCTGCGACATGGCTGTGTAAGTGTCTCCAAAATGAAGATTTGTAGGACACTGAAGTCCTGGACAGCTTAGGTTGGGGACTCAGATTCAGGGTGTTGCAAATGTGGTGGGTCAAGGGTGGAAAAACAGACAGGGTGGTTGGAACATTCCTGAGAGAGAAAGGGAAGAGGCAGATATTTTGAAGGTGGGTGGAAAATTGGAAAGTGGGTTATTTATATAAACCTTTATGCAGACATAAGGCGTAGTAGGAATTTAATAAATATGGTGAAATACATAACGAACACGTGTTCAATCCAATATCACTGACTGAACCTTAAGGACAGCTCTGCAAATCATGAGTGCTCACCATTCGTTTTGTCTCCATTTCACCAGACTTTCTTTATACATTTGACCTTGCTTTTCTCAAAACTGAATGACAGAACAAACAAAATAGGTTAAGACACAACATACGTGAATGCTTGTTTTAGCTTATCCCCGATGGAATCCGAAACCTTGTCCTTCTTGTGCAGTCTTTCCTGGAGGACCGGATGACTAAAGATAGGCCTGTCCACATAGTACCTCTGGGTTGCTGCAAGGATTTCATTTTCTTCAGCATGATCCATAGTACTCTGAAATTATTCATCAACAGCAGGAGACGAGCATTTCCTGACTGTCACTGGGGGAGAAAATAAAGACTATTTCAGATGCCAAAATCCTACTGATGACTGTTCCTAAGCATCTCTTCCTTGTGGTATTCTAAGTTCTTCTTAGGACTTCTTCATCTTTGGACATCCCAGAGCACCTAACATAGCGCTCTGTACATGGCAGGCACTAATAACGAAATAAAAATCAAGAAAAAACATTTGTGACTTACTTCCTTCTAGGGCAATGTGTATACTTTTAATAAAAGTCCATATTAAATTCAGTGGCTAAATATTGCAGTCAGTTGGCTCTATGTCCATATTAAGGGAAGAGTGAGATAGGCTGACTGTGACCATTCACATGTCAAGGAAACAGAAAAAGGGGCAAGGTCAGTACTTAAACTGATCCCAAGTTTCTGGAAGGTATATTAGCCTCCTTTGCAATGCTGTGCTCACATTTGATTACTCCGTAAATTATTCTGTGGTTCAGAGTTGAGGGATATGTCTCCATGAGGGAAGTTCCCGGTGACTTTTGTGAAAGGCTACAAGTTGACAACATCAGTGCAATTTATAATATTATTTTAAAGTTGATTATGTTGTCATATGTAAGACTATTAGGATGGTTGACAATATTTTTTATTTGCTACATAGTGAATACTACTTATCTGAATAAAAGAAATGATTAAGGACTAAAATCCCAATATGTTTGTGCACATGGAAATATGTATAAGGATGCTCACTGCAGCTTTATGGTGGTGAAAAATTGGAAAAAACCCAAATGTCTACCTGTATGCAATAAAAAATAAATTTTGGTATAGTCATAAATTGAATGCTATGTAGTAGTTAAAAAAATGAACTAAATCTATATGTGTCATCATCAACAAATCTCAAAAACTTCATATTTAATAAATATGCAAGGCACAGATGGATACTTCAAGGATGTAATTATTTAAATAAAGTCTAAAAACTTACAAAGCAATGATATATGTTGTTGCTGGACACATGTATGTAGTAAATGTGTAAAAGGATGCATGACAATGATAAACACTAAGATCAGGATGGTGTTACCTCTGGAGAGAAGGGAAATGAGATGCAGAATGGAGAGACTGGGACCTTCAACTAACTGCATCTGCAATGTTTTAGTTTGTGAAAAAGAACTGGCACAAATAGAGCAAAATGTTAAGATTTGATTAAGCCATGTGTTAAGTAAACCAGTGTTTGTTACATGATTCCTTGTATTTGTCTGTATATTTGAACTATATACCTTATAGCAAAAAATTAAGTGCACAACAACAGAAGCCAGTGTTCCCAACTGAAGGAAATTAATGGCAGAGGACTCAGGGGTTAGTGTGGGTTAACGGTTAGGTGCCTGTGTGGTGACCATGGAGTATGGGGGGGATTACCAATGTTGGTCAATACAATCCCCTCATGGCAAAAAGTTAGGTTTTCACCAAACTGAAATTACATTCAAATTGAAATCACTCGTGTGGTCAACCACAAAACATCATGCAAAAGTAAAACCTCCAAGAAGGTTGAAAATTCAAGAGTCTAGGATAAAGGAATTCTAGCAAGAAATGCAACCAACTACCAATAAGGATGATATGAAAAGATGAGTCTGGAGAAAGAGGGTTTTGCAGCAGAATCTGACAAATAAAGATTATATGTCTTGTTTTAGGGTTAGCAAGGCTGATTTGCTTCTTGTCTAACTTTTTATGGTCACTCTGGGAACACATCATAATATTCAAGAACGACTAGGCTGATATATGTAAGTGGAGCTTGACACACAACAACACTACCACTCTGCCTTCCACTTGCCCCCAACTCCTCCAGAACCTTATGCGACAGCATTATAGAACCATTGGTAATTCAGGCAACCTACCATGCTGCGTCAAGCCTCTGTGCCTGTACACAGACCTCCATTCACTCTGATAAGAAATGCTGTTTTGTTCCCCTCACTCTCCTTCCATTTTCCCCACACCCTAATCACTGAATCTTTCAAAAGCCGGGTTTTGTTCTCTGCTTCTCTGAAGTCTCTCCTCACCTTTAATCCCTCATGGAGTGGGTCTATATTTGCTACTTCGTATAATTTTCTATTTTTTCCCATTGTATTATAATTTTTGGTTTTCTCTTCAAGATTGTAAATTCCTCGTGGTAATACCATACCCTGAACTCCCAGGACCTGGCCCAGTCCTTGTCTCATTGAAGAATGAATGAAATCTTCTCATTGACGCATCATGTGTCCTCTCTGTTATTTCGTATTGTGGAAGATTAAGTCTGCTTTAAAGTTTTTTTTTTTTTTTTTCCTGGACACCTCCTCCTTGGTCTTCTTCTGTCCTATTTCAGAAAGGTAATTTCTTCTTTCATATAGTCACTCAAAGAGAAAAACACTAGGTAGATCTGAGGAAGGTCTAATAAGAATCAGACTGTTTTCTTTCCCTGTTGCAAAAACCCAGTTTTACCATTGATTTTACTTTTACTCCACATGAATTTGCCCAGTTGTCAATGGGATGAATTATGATGACCACTGTCTAAGGATGCTGTAACATCTACAATGCAGTGGTGACCAAACCAGGCCACTCACTACCACGGCCTGGGGAAGGTTTTAAAGTCCTGGTGTCAGGGCCTCATTCTGAACCTCCTGAATTAGGATTTCCATGTGTGGGGCCTGGACAATAGACATTCTCTCTGTGTGGGGATGGGCATGCATCCCTGTGCCCATGTGTGGTGGCCTTCTCTAAAGATTTCAGATCAAAAGAACAGGTTTAGGTTGAAGTGTAGCAGAGGAAATAAAATATTTCTAAAATATTGGACATCCTTATCCTTATTCTCAACAGTCTGTTGGCTGTCCCTGACAGGGATTGCTCATGTACACCCATTACCCTGAAGGCCATTTGCTACCTCTTCATTTCTCCTCCTCGAAGAACCTCAGAATTCCTTCTACTTAATTAAGCAGGGCAATTATACGTGTGTTTTAAAATTTCCCCAGGAGATTCAGATGATCAGCTAGGAAGGTATTTGACATATTTTAAAATACTGGCTTTCAACTCTGACGAAACCCAGAATCTCCTCTGGTGCTTTTTAAAACCAGCAATCACTGGGCTCTACACCAGACCAATTAGAGCAGAGCCTCCAGGAGGTGGGGCCCAGGCACTTTTTTTTTTAAAGCATCCTAAAATGATTCTAATGAGCACTTAGAGTTAAGAGCCACTGATTTATAAGCTAAGAGAGAGAAATACATATTAAAAAGACACACACACACACAAATCACAAAGAAACATTAGAAAACAAAAGCCAATTATACACTTTCAGGAAATTAATAATGAATCAATTGAGGCTGGCCCAGCGGCGTAGTGGTTAAGTTCTCGTGCTCTGCTTCAGTGGCCCAGGGTTGGCGGGTTTGGATCCCAGGCGCGGATTGACCCATCGCTTGTCAAGCCATGCTGTGGCGGCATCCCATATAAAGTGGAGGAAGATGGGCACAGACGTTAGCCCAGGGCCAATCTTCCTCAGCAAAAGAGGAGGATTGGCAATGGATGTTAGGTCAGGGCTAATCTTCCTCACATACACACACACACACACACACACACACACACACACAAAATAATAAGGAATCAGTGATATGATTAAAGTGAGATGAGATATTTTTTTACAAGTAAACTTTATAATATATGATATACTATAACATAATACAATATAACATAATACATATACATAATACATGTCATAGTATAATATATGCTTACTGAAAATTACATGAAATAAGTTTTGAAGAGGAATTTGCAATGTAAGGACATGATTTAGCAGTAAAAATGCTTCTTTGCATTTGCCATTTTCATTTAGGGCACTGGTTCTCAGCCCTCGCTGCACAACGGAATAGCCTGGGTAGCTTTAAATACTACTGAAGCCTGACTCTACTGCCGGGGATTCTGATTTAATTGGTCTGGGAGGCAGGCAGAGATTGAGAGTTTGAAAAGCTCTCCAGATGATTCTACTGTGTAGCCAAAGTTCAAAACCACTGACTTAGGGGATGGCAACACAAATTCCCACACCCACCCACCCAACCAAACAAAAAGAAAAAAATGGAATAGGGTATAAATATAAATAAATTGTGTGCATTGTATATTACTGTCTTTGCTTATGTGTATCTTCGAAATATTCAATAAAAAATTACAAGAGAGAAATATCTAGCTTAGGTTTCTCAAGCAAAGTCATCTCTATTCTTATATTCTCACAACAAAAGAGAGTTGTGTGTAGGTGGGCAGTGCAACATCCACTACACTTCATGCAAACGCAGTCTTAGTTGTTACAAACATTTCATTCAGGGTTTAAATCAGGAGCAAATCTCAAAGAAATTTAGATCTCAAAACATTAGATGGACTTAAGAAAGCATTAGGGTATGCATTCTATGTAGGGTTGCCAAGTAAAATATAGGATGACCAGTTAAATTTGAATGTCACATAAG
Organism: Diceros bicornis minor; assembly: GCF_020826845.1. Lineage (NCBI taxonomy): Eukaryota > Metazoa > Chordata > Mammalia > Perissodactyla > Rhinocerotidae > Diceros > Diceros bicornis. The sequence goes on along the minus strand of NC_080742.1, from coordinate 14,549,450 downwards.
GAACAAATAATTTTTTAGAATAAGTATGTTCCCAATATTGCATGGGGCATACTTGTATTAAAATTTTATTCTTTATCTCAACTTTAACTGCATATCTTATATTTTTCTTTGCTAAATCTGGCAACCATAACTCTCTGCAGGTTAGGAAGAGAAAGAGAAAAGAGGGGATTCTCAAATATTTTTGAGGTTTTAGGACTCAGGCTATAATATATGTCCTCCTTGAGATATCTGTTCGGCAGTTCAGAGATATCTTAACTGGGTAAGGAAAGGAGAAGAGGATGTTATAATGAAAGGCTGTCCTTTTGGGGAACTTGTATGCTCATCAACAACAATTAAATAATTAAAGCCTTGAAGCCTATCAATAACTACTTTATCAGAAGAAGAGAGGCCAAGTACCAAGGACCAATACAAGGAGATCAAATGACCAGACTCTTATCTGACAGATAACGAGCTTCCAGTGTGCTGACTGAAATTATAAATCACCGAATTGCAAAACTACACAAACCCTCCCATGAGAAAAGTCACTTCTAAGATGGCCCAAAGGGACAGATCTTCTGGCAGATCCTCCAACAAAAATACTAATGACAGAAAAGCAAATTGACCTAGAGGTTCAAGTCCAGTTTTCCACAGCTATGAAAGAATGGATTGAAAAATAGTTTAGAACATCTTTCATCACAGATTTCTAGATCTGAAAGTAATCTTAGAGATCATCCAATTTAACTCCTTCACTTTGTAGGTGAGAAAATAGACTCATGTACACTCAGCTGACGGGAAGGGACTTATCCAAAAATATTCTCAAAGCACATACTTTGTTTCCTATTCAAAGCAGTCATCAAATTTAAAAGGCACAAATATTTATAAATAAAAATTATAACAAAACAGCAGCAATATTTTTAACTTCAAGCTAAAAGCAAGAATTAGCTGCCTGCCAATAATGAAGATTCACTATGATTTTGTGGAAGATGCTCCAGATTGAAGGTCAGGGTCAGGGTCTAGCCCTTGTTCTGCATCTCGAGCATCAGAGCCTTTCTATACTGTTATGACAGGGTCAACTAGACCAGAAGTTTCCAAACTTGGAAGCATGTCGGAATCACCTAGGGAGCTTGAAACCACAGATTTCCAGGCCCCTTAGAGATTCTGATTTAGTAATTCTGGAATCTGTATTTTTTAAAGCTCATGGAGTAAGACTGATGAACAACTTGTTCGGAAACTAGACGGAGAGCTCCATGAGAGCAGAAACCCAACATTGTTGTTTTCTGTACAGTGACTTCTCCTTAGGGCTCAAAAATCCTTGTTGAATGAATACGGAAAAATAGCTTGCCTCTCTGGGTCTTAGTTTCCTCATCTTTAAATAACATTTCCAGTGACAATATTCTGAGAAAAAGATTTGGCAAGTTTGTTCAAAATGCCAATTAAATCTTTGTGCTTAAACTAGCAACAACGGACTCAGTTGTTTGAAACTAAGAACCCCTCCACATTCAATAATGCTTTTCTTAGTTGTAAGTTTGAAAGTAAGTGTTCTTCACTGTGGACTGGAGGTATTGGAAGAGAGAGAGTCTCAGTTAGGGCATCCATTCTTCTATTCAAAGTAATCAACTAACATATTTACAACTCTAATAATGCTTATGTTAACTTTTTAATTCCAAGCACACAAGTGCATGCCCAAACTTACGGTATCTTTCACATAATTTATCTATGGGCATCAGCATGAATGACTAACAAAAATAAATGTTATTTATTATGAAATTTTCTACACTTCCCAGAGCAACAGGATATAAAGCTTTCTATAATGTACATAGCATATACAAAGGCTTCATGAATTATATTTCAGAAAAAAAGTATTTTCACTTATGACTTTATCAGCCTTTCCCTGAAAGCAATTTGAAAAAGCTGCTTCCTCTTCTCTATACTTCTGGGACCCTTAGCATAATCAGGATATATTATCTGCTTTTCCTTATTAACAATCATTGATTAATTGCAGTAGCCCAATGTGTGGGAAGAGCCAAAGGCCCTAAAATCGATGCAAGCTGGTTCTAATGTAGGCTGTAAGTTGTGAGGGCAGGACCACTGTCTCTGAACACCCAGCACACAGCCTGGCATGCAGCAGGCTCCCAGGCACTTGTTGACTGAATTCTCTCCCGGTGTATTTGAGGGGTGGGGGCCAAGGTTGCTGGAGCATTTAGCCTGGGACCCTGCCCATCCTTTCCCTCTTCTTTTATATTTATCGTCCTCTCCTTAAACTCCTCCGCCAAAAGATTTTTAGATAAGTATCCAAAGAAGCAACATCGGGTGGTAGGCTTTGGGTTCAGAAAGACTATGTTTGGAGGCTGGAACTGGCACTTATTAATAGCTGTGTGTTTTTTGCAAGGTACGTAGCTTTCTGTCCCTTCATCTACTTATCTGCACACGGCAGTGAGGAGTATAGGCTGTGGAATCACACAGACCTCAGATCCAGTCCTGGTTCTGCCATCACGATAGGACATCTGGAAAGCTACTTGACCTCTCTAAGTAGGGAGACCATAAGTCCTGGCTTCTCCTTGCTGTCCCAGAGTAATTATTACTTCCCAAAGTGTCCTGGATTGGAAAATAAATTATAAGTTTCCTTCAGATTCTTCAGCTATAACACTGAGAAAAAAAAAAAACCTCATTATAGATCCATGAGGAATAAATTCGAAAATGTTTCTAAAGTACTTTTCATGAGGCCTGGCACATAGTAAGAGCTCAATAAGTGTGACTATTATTATTACTACTACTGCGGGCAGGGTACCTAATTTTCTTCAACCTCAGGTTACTCATTTATAAATGGGGATAATGATTTTCCTTTATTTTTATTTAATTGTCTTTTTGAATCACTAATATATTCATATGGCTCAAAAATTCACGTATAAAAAGAATTAAAGTGAAATCTCACTTCCATTCCATGGCTGGGAGGCAACCATGGTGTCAGTTTACTGTGTGTCTTTCCAGAGATATTTTATACACAGGCAGATACGAATATACAGTCTTCTTCCCATGAACGGTAGCATGACAACACCACTCCGCACCTGGCTTTTTTCACTTAACAATATATTTTGGTGATCTTTCCATATCAGTACAAAATAGTATCCTCATTCTTTTGTTTCTTAAACAGCTGCATAGCATGCCATTATATGGATGTTCCATAATTTGTCTAGCCAATATTAACAGAGCTGCATTGAGGATTAATGTAAGAATTATAAAGCACTTAGAATAAGGTACTCAATAGATATTATTTACCTTTTTAATCAATCTTACACTTGTCTCCTTTTATGTGCTCCATTTCTCGAGACCTTGGGTCTCCACTTATTCATTCATTCAATACAAATATACTGACTCTCTACTTCCATGTTTGGCTGTAACACGCAAGTTGGCTTCGCTTAGAGATCAATAAGCTATGGTATACGCCCTCAAGAAAGTTGTTATCTAATGTCTTTGCAGCAATCTACATCCTTTTAAGGATTTCTTACAGGTGGGTAGAAGCATATGAAATGATAGAGCTTATAGGGGAACATAGGAAGTTTGGGGGATTGGAGCAAGAGGTTGTTAGCAAGGAAATACTAACATTTAGGAAATGAGACTAAGGGCCTTTGATATATAAATCACGTTACTTGTTTCCTTCTTATTATAAAAGTAATATATGAGCACTGTGGAAATTTTTCATTTTTCTCATGCATCAATGATATATATTAAATGTATATTATAAATGCATATATTTGTACATATAATAATGTATATTTACGTGGATGAGATACTGTCTTTTTTTTTTTGTGAGGAAGATCAGCCCTGAGCTAACATCTGATGCCAATCCTCTTCTTTTTGCTGAGGAAGATTGGCCCTGGGCTAACATCCATGCCCATCTTCCTCTACTTTATATGGGATACCGCCATAGCATGGCTTGACAAGCAGTGTGTCGGTGCATGCCCAGTATCCGAACCTGAGAACCCTCGGGCTGCCAAAGCGGGGTGCGCACACTTAACCGCTGTGCAACTGGGCAGGCCCCTGAGATACTGTCTTAATAGTTTTTCATTAAAATTTTTTTTACTTAACATTATATTATAAACATTTTGCCATGTCAATAAACAACTTCAGAAGCATAATTTTGAATGGTCGCATAATATTTTCTAATATATATGTACCACGATTTAGTTAATCACCTTCCTTATTATTAGACACTTAGGCTACTTCCAAATTTTTGCTACTATAAGTGGGATTTTGTTTTTTGATCTATGTGAGTTTATGTGTGTGATGGTAATAAAAAATAGTTCATATTTAAACAATGTTAATGTTCATTTTAAGTACTGGGTAACTTACAAAGTGAATACATAAAAACTACAACTTGACTTAATATGAATGGTAGGTATTTATGTGAGCTTCTTATTTATACACAGTAATAGTTAAACATAATTATAGTTAACATTCATTGAGACTGTGCAATTAAAGAATCACAGCATCCATGCAAGGTAAGAATTATCCACATTTTTCAGACGAAGTATCTCAGTCTCTGATGGAGTAATAACAGCCGGGAGTGGAACTGAGGTCTGCTCACTTCAGAAACCGTGCTCTTACACTATGCGGCCTCCTTAACTGTGCATCAGATTAACCATGTCAAAATGTTTATCTAACATCTAAACTATACTAATTATAGGCATGTATTCCCACTTGTCATGATTTGTTGCTTATGAAGTATGGCAATCTTAACCAAATTAGAAGCAAGACTAGAGGTCAAGAAAGGCTTCAGAGAGAACACTGGATTTGAAGTAGCTCTCCAATAATGGGTAGATGGCAAAAGTGAGGGCATGTGATTCTGCACAGAGAAGTGAAAGGTAAAAATTAATAGGACAAAAATTAATAGAATACCAAAAACACGGGTAGAAATTGTGTTTTGGGTGGTTACAGGAAATGAAACTGGAAAAGTCAAATAGGACCAGGTCTTATAGACCATAAAAGGCAGGCTACAGGTTCCAATTTGAAGCTACATGCTCTAGTTATTTGACTATATTCCCATCTTCCTTTGTCCTACACCAAACTACTGAGCAAAACTACCATGACATGGAAAAATTATTCAATTCCATTAAAGAAATTGAATCCCTTCCAGCACTAATTTGCTGTGACTCCATAAGTTGATAAATTGCAAGATTTATTTTCCAACTAGGAACATTTGAAAGATCATTAATACTCACAAGATATGCCTCTAGAATATTCTTTGGGGTCAAAAGCTGAGTAATTCAAATTGGTGCTTAAGTTTGAATGACAGATATTTTAATAAGAAAAAGTTCTCTACTTTAAGTGAAAATGGAAGAAGAATCTACTGGTTTACCAGGCATTTCTTTTTTAAAATAATAACCTTAGTCAAAATAATACAGACATGATAAAATCGCAAGTATTATGGAAGGGCTAATCAAGAAAAGCAACAGTTTCCACCCCTCTTCTCCCCAACTCCAGCTCTATGCCTTGAAGCAACCATTTTCTTAAAATCATTTTTGCTTTTAGTTCTTCTGGTGGGTTTATTTTATTGATTTATTTATTTTCCTGAGGAAGATTTGCCCTGAGCTAACATCTATTGCCAATCTTCCTCTTTTTTTGCTTGAGGAAGATTAGCCCTGAGCTAACACCTGTGTCAATCTTCCTCTATTTTGTATGTGGATCGCTGCCACAGTATGGCTGACGAGTGGTGTAGGTCTGTGCCCAGGATCTGAACCCATGAACTTGGTCCACCAAAGCAGAGTGCACCAAACTCAACCCCCAGGCCACAGGGCCGGGCCCCTGGTGGGTTTATTTTTAACTCGAATCAGCATTCCTCAAAAAGAGTGCTATTAATATTTTTGCTGGCACTTATATGGAACTGTTCTGTGATTTAACATCTTTGTCCCTGACACTAATGCTAGTAGCACCCTGCAGCCACTACGATACATTTCTAAATCTCCTCCAGGATTGAGAACTAATGCTCTACTATATGGCTAATTTTTGATTTATCAAATTTAGACATTATCTATGAATGCTTACCATGAAAAACGAATATCTAAGTCTCCTTACTCCCCACTATTATTGCTAGATTGTATTACTATTTTAGTTTGTTTACTTATGTAACCAATATAGGCTAATTTAGTCTCTCTATTCTCTCCTTCTGGAATTTCTATTAGACATCTGTTGGAGCTTCTCATTATACCATCGTGTCTTTTAACCTCCAACATTTTCCATCTCCTTATCTCAATGGGCTGATTCCTGATAGTTTTCTCAGATACAGCTTCCATTTCACTAATCTACCTTTGGCTCTAATATGCTGTGTAGCTAGCACATTAATTTAAAAAAATTCAATGTCTATATTTTTCATTTCTATATCTTCTTTTTGAAATGTGTTGTTTTTTCATAGTGTACTTTTTTCCTTTTGTTTTCTACTCTTTTTATCCCTTTAATAATTTTTAACACTCTTAGGATTTTGTTCATATATTTCCACTATTTTAAATTCTTAAGGATCTGATCCTTCTATTTGTTTTGTTTGCCGATATTCCCTTATGGTGGTCTGTAGGTTTTCAAAATTATGAGCTCATATTAAATGGGGGGAGGGAAGGGGAGTGGTGTTCAGACACCACTGAAGCCATGTCTTCTTTCCAGGTTTGAATAGTATGCCCCCACCCCACACCCTGGGAGCTGCATCCCACAGAGCAACTCCTAGGGTTGTGCTAAGTATGAGCTTGCACTTATTGCTCTTTTAAAACATTTTTCTGCATTCTTCTGGTAGACTTTATTTTAAAGTTAACTATTTATTTCAACATTTAATTGTGTTTTATTGTTTATTTTTGTGTGTTAGTACTGGAGGGAGGTCTGTATGATTCAGCTTAGTACTCCATGTTGCTAGATGTCCCATTATTATAACTATGCAGATATTGTTTATTACTGGTTCTATCTATTGAATGGAATTTACTTAACTCTTCTTAAAGTCATTCTTCTTGGAGCTCACTGACTAATTGTCCTAATTTGTGTCAATTTCTTTCTAAGCCTGGTTCACATCTGTCAGCCTAGGATTTATTTTAATTGCACTTGGGGAGTTACACTCTTTCTTATTCCATATCTTCCTCCTTCTTGTTTTCTACTCTCATTTTCCTGGAGCATATCCTTAGGTAACTGCTTCGGAAAGGGTACCTGGAAATAAATGGCCTGAGTCTTTGAATGTCTGAAAATGTCTTCATTTCACCCTCACACTTAATTGATAATTTTACTGGCAATAGAATTTTATGTTCAAAATCATTTTCCTTCATAATTTTGAAGGCATTGCTCCATTGTATTTTAGTATCCAGTTCACCGATGAGAAGATTTATGTCAATCTTAAGTGACTTTATTTTGCCTTTCAGAAAGTTTTAGGAGCCTTTCTGTATCCTTGACTCTGAAATTTTATAATGATTATATCTCTGTCTGGATATTTTTTCATTCATTTAACAAACCCTTTTTATCTCATACCTTTCCTCTACTAGAGGACATTTTCCCCCAGTATTTCTTTGTCAACTTCTTCTCCTCCATTTTCTCCTTCTAGAGCTCCAATGGACTGGTATTGAACTTACTGGACTGCTTCTCTACACTTCTTATCTTTTCTAGCATTTATTCTCCATCTCTTTGACATTTGGTTTTGCATTCCAGGAGATTTCTAATTTTAGCCCTTCTAATAAATTATTTTTATTTTAGTAATAATTAAAAAAAATTCAAGATCTTTTTGTCTGTTTGTTTTCTGATTATTGCTCCTTTTTTTTTTTATAATTTTTATTTATTTAATTTTTTCCCCCAAAGCCCCTGTAGATAGTTGCATGTCACAGCTGCACATCCTTCTAGTTGCTGTACGTGGGACGCGGCCTCAGCATGGCCGGAGAAGCGGTGCGTCAGTGAGCACCCGGGATCCGAACCTGGGCCGCCAGCAGCGGAGCGTGCGCACTTAACCGCCAAGCCACGGGGCTGGCCCTATTGCTCCTTTTTAATAGAATTCTGTTTTTGTTGTATGGAAACAATATCTTTTTAATCACTCTGAGGGTACCCAGATTTTCTTTTAAATTTTAAATGATCTCCCTGAATGACTTCCCCTCTGGCATTAGACACGGTTTTTTTCTGGTTAATTGGTACTGTCCTCCTCTATCATGTATATAAGTGTTTCCAGGACAGAATTCTTCCCGGAATGAAAGGTGATTAAGAGGCTTTGTGTACCAGTGTGGGCTCTGCTGACGGCTAGCTTGACTTTAGGGTGAGGAGGCAAGAGCTGGCCTTCAGGACAGGGCCCATCCTCTTTCCAAACGCCAGAAAGAGAAGGGATTTACTCTACAATGCCAAACTCATCTTAGAAGGACTGGTTCACCTTAACTAATCCATAAAGACTTTGCACGAATCTCTCTGCTTTCAGGCGCCCCTGCTCATGCCTGCTCTCTGTCCTTGCTGACTCCATGCTCAGAGCTTCTTTCTAGAAGATCACTCTCATTCCCATGGTGGTCCTTCTTGCACTAATTCTTGGTTCTGTTTCACCAGTAACTCCTTTTTCCTATCCTATTCTCTTCAGAGTTCTTCCTATTCTTTGCATAATTTTACAGCCACTTAAAAAGAATTACAGGATAGACAGAAGGCAAATGCTTGTGCTTAGTCTGTCATCTTTAATCCTTGACTTGTTATTATTTTTTCATTCTGCAAATTGGGCAGTTGTGTGCTAACTTTTATCAGTCAAACACACTTTTAATATAAAATACTTAGACATATGGAGAAGGATTTGAAAGCACTTACCATAGAATGCTAAACACAGGTTATATTTGGCTAGTGGAGTTGTGGGTGATTTTATTTTCTTTTTATCCGTACTTTCTAGGATTTCCACAGTAGACACTATCATTTTCATAACAAACATAATAAAAATAAGTTTTAAGTACTGATAATAGAAGTAAAAGGTACTCTCTGTTATCCTCTCAGAGGAGGAGTCTGCAAACACAGGAGACCCTTGGTAGTTGGGAGGAAAAGTGAGAGTTATGTTCAGAGTTCTCTGAGAATCCTAGATTTGAGAATATCACTAACTGAAAGCTGGATATAGGTGAGTCGCTTGACCGATCTAAGCTCTCAGGTTTGTTTCTGTTACATGCTTCACACACAACCCTAGAGACTGCTACTACTTTCTCCACTGCCAATTAAACACACCAGGCCCCTTCAGATTGGCTCCCCATTGATAGTTGAAACCAAAACCACCAAGCGTTCGCTGTGGAAATCACACACCAACGCCACCTACGAGGGGCCAGGTAGGCAATGACAATGACCAAAGTGAACCAGGTGAGTCTGTGCCCATGTGCAGAGCATGAGCCGAGCCCAAGTGGTCAGCCGCTACTCAGCTCCTGCTGGACGTTGTCTTCTATTTTTAAATTTTCTTTATATTGAGGTTCAATTTACATACAGTGAGCTTCACAGACAAGTGTACGGTTTAATGAGTTCTACCATGCATTTCAGACCACTATAATAGAACCCTTTCTTCATCCAGAAATTTCCCTCTTGTTCCTACCCAGTCAATCCCTGCCACATCCCTATGTCAGGCAACTGCAGGTCTGATTTCTATAGACCTACTAATCACCAAAGATTAATTTTGCCTATTCTAGAACTTCATATAAATAGAATATCCAATTTTTAAAGATAATTTGAAACTACAATTTAACAAAATCTTCCTCAATTTTTAACTGTTGAAAACCAACACGAATTTTTATAAAACAACACACGCAGGGTATATCAGCCCACCAGCAACACAACCACTTTGTGTTTGTGCTATGCTACAAACCAAGAAGATTATTTTGTATAAATGTATTAATTTCTCTCATGATTGTTGGTGTTGGTACTATCTGATAGTTTTTATTCTTTAGCAACTAGTAGTACATTCTTTTTAAAGGAAGGGCAAGCCTAATCTTTAGGGTGTCAAGAAAGCAAGGAGAATGGAAGACTGAATTCCACTCCACAGCCAGCCTTGGGGAAAAAGGACCCACAAGGGAAGTAGGCAGAGGCTGACTTGGTGAGAGAAGTAAAGCTGGGAGCATCCAGAGGGTGTAACAAAAAAGAAACGGGGATCACAGGGCTGCTGTTGTTTTGACTAAATAGTAAGAAACCTCACCTTCATATCACCTTACAAGTGCCCTCTGAACAGGCCCTGCAAGGCCCTATTTGATCTTAAGCACCCTCCCAAACTCCTGCCCCACAACCGCCCCTTTCTTTGCTGATTTTCTTTCTACTTCCCACCTTGTCACTCTGCTCCAGCCACCTGTGAACGCGCCAGGCACATACCTGCCTCAGGGCCCTTGCTCTGGCTAGAAAGCTCCTCCCCCAGATAGCCTCATGGCTTTCTCCTTCACCACCTTCAAGTCTATGATCAATATCACTTTCTCAGGCTACCTTATTTTAAAAATTGCCCAACCAACTCCTCCACTGCCTTCTTCTCAGCTTTATTTTTCTCCACGGCACTCACCACCATCTAACCCACACTGCATTTTACTTCTTTATTTTCTGTCTTCCCGCCTCCCTTCATGAGAATGAAAGCTACAGGAGGACTGGTATATAACAGGAATTCAGTAGACATTTGTTGAACGAATGGACGAATCAAGGAAGGAACGAGGGAAGAAATAAAAACCCCTGCTAGCTCTGGCGATTGTTATTAAAAGTGTTCAATAAAACAGGGACTAGGTAAGAAAATTTTATCATTTCTAATTATCTTGCAACATTTAATTATTTTGAGGAAGTAAAGACTTAAAAAGCAAACTAATGATAATCCTAAGAACCAGAACAACCGTGGCTATACTTACTATCTTCAAAAATTCGATTCTTGGGAGGACAAATGCTTATACATAAACACATAACTGGGCATCTGAGTTCAGTAACAATTAAGTTTTTCATTAGATTTAAAGTTATGATGACAAAAACCATCTTTTCCTAGTACATTTATTCCTACCTTAATTCATTTTAAGAAGTAGGTAAAGAATAAATTATGAAATAACAAAACAGCATGTGCCCAAGAGTACTAAATCTTTGGCAACAATGATCAGCAATAAACATACAAAATGAATCCAATCCTAGAATCTTTTTTTTGTGTGTGAGGAAGAGTGGTCCTGAGCTAACATCTGCCAATCCTCCTCTTTTTTGCTGAGGAAGACTGGCCGTGGGCTAACATCCATGCCCATCTTCCTCCACTTTACATGGGACGCCACCACAGCATGTCTTGCCAAGTGGTACGTCGGTGTGCGCCCGGGATCCGAACCGGTGAACCCTGGGCCGCCGCAGCGGAGTGTGCGCACTTAACCGCTTGTGCCACCAGGCCGGCCCCTAGAATCTTTTTTATAATGGCAGTGAGAGCAACCAACTGTGGGTGGGTAGAGCTGTGGGGCTGAGCTGGTTCTGCAGCTCTGCATCAGATTGTTGACACCACGTAAGGGCAGCATCTCTGAGACTCACAGGTAAAAAACTCTGGTGCCAATAGCTTTCCACTCCAGAAAAAAATATTTCCCAACCTAAGACATTATTGAGATTTAAGTCAGGCCCTGGGATTGGTCAGCGCTGGATTAGACCAAGTATGTGCAGTCTGCCAACCCAGCCATGGAAACACCACTCCATGCACTGTGTATAGAAGCCTGCAGGGAACAGGTAGGAATCGTGGGCCACAAGCCCACTTCACCAACACATAGCAGGTGGGATACAATGATTTGGCTAAGTTTTAGAAAGCTTGAGAATAAACTTGTAGTAGCTATAAGACCAATAGCAGAGAGAAAAGGAAGAAAGTGTAGCTCCTTGCAATCCATGGGCCTCCTTACCCTTGTTCTACGGTTCTTCCTTAATGCTTTTCCATCTTTTGTCAACTCACGTCCGTTTCTCTTTTATTGATTGGACAGTCACACATACACTGTTTTTCTCCTTCTTCTAGGTGTTTTGGGATACGAAGGGTAGTAGGAGGAAAAAGAGTAGGGTAAACAGAAATAAATTTCGTGGATTACAATTTAATACATTATATCTTTAAATCTAAGAATAATTTTCAAACTGTGAACATCTGCAGAATTTACGATGTAATGGCAATGACATTAGGTCCCAACAAATGATTAAGGTAAACAGTGTGCTCTTTTTTTCCTATCCCAGTTCTGGTAACTCAATAGTCTACAACTACTTGAGAAGGTGTGAGGATCATTTTTTTATCTCAGTTTGGACACAGAAGCTCACATTTCAGCAACATTTGAGGTGATCATCCTTATCCCTTGCTGACACTTTTCTCCCCCACCCCTACAAGTCACAGATCATCTCTGGATTTCAATAGGCTATTAAACACTGGCACAGATACCAAGAGGAGAGAGATAATCGTCTCTGGGGACCTTTAGGAACAGCTAATCATCTTGAACAGGCAGAGTTACAGCTAATTTCGTCCACGAAAACGTACTGAGTGCTGGGAACTCACAAAGCCCTGTGGGAGTACTGAGCCGGTGAGAAAGCCCAGCACCTTCCCTAAAGAAACTGAAATTGCTTAATTTGGACTGCTTCTTAGAAAGGCACATTTAGGCTTGGTTACCACTGAGGGTACGTGATACTGGGCCAGGCTACGTATGAGAGGGATTTTGTGGGCCTCCTTTCTATCTTTAGGTGACACAACCTTAGAATTAGTTCCTAGCGATTATTTCACCCAGTGATTCTTAATCTTGGCTGGCCATTGGTGTCTTCCTAGGGGGCAGGGGGTGCTTAAAAACAGAGAGATGTCTGGCCTGCCCCAGTCCAATTAAATCTGAATCTGTGACCCAGTATTTTTCTTTTTTTATAAACTCTCCTGGTGGTTCAAATGCATGGAACTACATGTTAGTAGTTGAGAACAACTGATTCTATATGACACCCTCATTTTATACATAGAAACGTTAAGGTCCAAAGAATTGAATTGACTTATTACTTGCCCAAGATCATATACCTACTTAAGGGCAGAGCTTGGATTAAAACCATCATCTCCATTAATTTACTCATCCAATAAACATCTATCAATGACATTCTCTGGTTGTGACCAGCCACCTAGTTGTCACTCAAGAATAAGGTAACTCACAGCTGGTTCATATCTAAGGATCAGTTAGGCTGGTCCTGATCCAAGTTAGAGGAGAGAGTAAGCTGTGATGGCTCTGGCCTTCCCTCTCTTACCCTCTTCTTCCAAATAGTGTGTGCTATTCAGGCCTCTGGAAATGTTTACCCTGTGGTCCAGGTAAAATCTATCACTACCTACGACCCACTCTCCCATTTCCCTAGTTCCAGGGGCCCCTCTACTTACCCAGATCCAACGTGCAGCACAAGGGGCAGGGGACAGGGTCCCCAGATGGGAGATCTAGTGCAGTTCAGTGAAACCTTGACAGTGGGCTGAGCACTGGAGAAGAGAGAGCTGGCTCCTCAGCCCTAGGTATAGAAGAAAGGAAAGTTAATCCAGCAGCTGCTGGTTTGTTCTTTGAAAGAAGTTACGTCCACAATATTTCTTAATGCTGTCCATTCATTCCTAATACCAACCAACTCTCTCCCAAGGCACAACTACTGCCATCACAGTGGTTTACGTTGAATATGGTAATTATATAATATATATCTCCTTCCCAAAGTGAACTACCAGTATGTGTGTGTATGAGAGAGTAAGCAAGCTCAAATTTTGAACTCAATCATTCCCTTACTTAGCAATTCATAGCTTACAAAAGTTGGCATGTGAGAAACTGTCCTGAATGGGGCATCAGTGCTGAGTGAAAAATCACCTCAGAAGCACTTTCCTTAAGAAGAACCAGAAAAATCGAAAAATGAGACTCATAATGTTCAGGATGAAAGCTGATACTGAGCAAGTAAAAAATGAATAGGACTAATCTGTCTTTAGTTTTTTACAAATAATACAATTATTACTTCCCATTCACAGAACACTTACTCAAAAGGCCAGGTGTTTATTCCATTTGAAAGTAAATTAAATTATATCCACTCAGCTTGTGGATTTACCCACATCCTTGCTTCATTTCCATTTTCTTCCATCTACATACCCTGTGACTGATGCACTGTCCCTGTTCTAAAGCGAGGTCTTATACCTGGGCACCATGAATCCTCTGAAAGATACGCAACATTTTGAATGAGTATACATGTTTTCTGAGGATCAAGTCCCTAGCTTTGACCAGATTTTTAAAAAGACCTGTCCCCTTCCCAAAGCCCGTTAGAATACAAGTGTTATCAAGGGTGAAGGTGGGGACATGATGATGTTGATGGTTGCTGGTATCCACAATAAAAGATTTTATGAAACTGGGCTCTGGAACAATCCTCCAAAAGAAGGATTGAAAGATTTCATGAAATTGAATCTGTCCTCCAAAACGGTGGACTTAGTTAAACATAGTTTGGGAAGCACCAGAGGGTTAAATTTATCCATGCTAACTTTGTCTTCTTTCGTGCAAGATTTGACTAGTTTGAAACCAAGGGAAAGGAAAATCATTGTCTCCTCATTTTTCTTGTTGATTTTGACTTTATCTACTCAATGATAATAAAACGCTAGGGAAAATGGACATATCTTCTTCTTTAGTTATATCTCCTAGAAAACCTTTTACTTCGGAATTACTAAAATGTAGACTACCTGCAATGGTGGAAAAATTACAAAATGATTAGGATACCAGGGGACACACGTGGCACTTAGAATGAGAAGAAAACGCAACTGTTTCTGATTTTAAATTGAATAGACAATGCAAACTTGCACCTACACCTTACAAGTCAGTCCACTGTAGATGCTGCTGTTGTTGTTTTAACTGGAAAATTCCTCCATCTTCCATTCTTCTGCAGCTCTTAGCAGAGCGCCTCATCCAGGGAAGGCGCTCAAATACTTGTTGGATTGAGTCAATTCCTTTGGTATCGCTCATAAATTAATGAGGAACGTGTAACTCTGTATAGTTTCAGAGTAGTTAGAGAGAGAGAAAAAAAGAAACGCCGCGTAACAGAATTGGGGCTTCGGGTGTTACTTAACAGACTAGAATGCTTTCCAGGAGTGCACTTAAGATATCAGCCATAGCAACCTTACCTAGAAATTCTCCACCCTAAGTTTCTTTCTAATGCAAATTAGTTTGAATTTCTCTCTCCTGTGCCCTGTCCCCTGCCTGAGTCTTCTGATACCAAGAAATACTACAGTAATTAGAAGGATTGCCTGGCAAAAATCTATTTCAAATTTGATTTCAAAAAGGCTTAGACTGCCTATAGCATGCTTCAAATTCTTCTCCATTTCCAAGCTTATCTTAGATTATACATTTATATCGAATGCACATTGTTCCCAGTTTTGGCAGATAAGAGAAAGCTGAATCTCAGTCCTTCGCCCTACCAAATTGCCATTTTGGTTGTCATAAGAGTTTCCGTTCACGTTTTAAAAATTCTAGACCCCAGATTGCTACCACAGCACTCATCACGGTGAGAGAAAGAATCTCCCCCGCCTTCCTCACAGCTGGCAGATGCGTGCCGCTGTCTCCACCTTGGCGGGCTGGTCTTCGCGAAGAAGGCCGAGCACGTGTCCCGGGCTGGGCCCGGCCCGGAGGCCGCACTCAGCGCGGCACAGCCCTCCAAGGGAGTGGATTTCCTTCCGTACCAACCACACACACGGCCGGGGCTTTCCGAGTCCAGCGCCGCAGACCCGCTCTCCAGCGGAGCACGCGGGACGGTGTGGAGGCAGGCGGCCGCCACTCCCCGCAACCCGGGGTCAAGCTCTGCCCGGGCGCTGGGGGTCGGCCCCTCACTGGGAACCCCGGCAGTGAGGAGCCGGCAGAGCACACCCGGACGGACCTGGAGGCAGCGCCGCGTCTCCAGGGAGAAGGCAAAGGGAATTGCTGAGGTGTTTTTTTTTTTTTTTTTTACCGATTTGGATACAAACAGGCTAGACCTAGGAAGGCGTCTTGACAGTGCAGGGCAAGGATGAGACTGTCTTGGGTACTTGAGAAGTTACGAAAACCAAACTGTAAACAGCAAAACTGCAAAAACCAAAGGGATGCTAACGTCTAGCAAAGATGCAAACGTCTGGTAAAAAACGTCTAGAGGCAAACGTCTGGTAAGACATCGAGGCGGGAGCGGCCGGGGCGAAGGATAAGGGGAGGCTGGCCAAGGGAAGCGCCTCCGGTACCTGACTCCGTCAGGGTTTAGAGCGGGCGTGGGCCGGTCCCCTTGGCTGACTATTCGTTTTCAGAAGGGCGTTTTAGGGGAGGGAGAGAGACCGAGCAGAGACGGAAGCGCCCGGAGAGGCGGCGACACCGCGAGCCCCCGTGGGGTCGCCCGCGGCAGGGCTGTCAGCGCCCCGTGCGCGCCCGCGGCCGCTCCTCCCGGCGCCCCGACCCCGCGGCCGCCCGCGCGCACTCACCGGCCGCCGCTGCCCGGGGCTGCCCTGGGCGGAGCCGCCGCCCCGCCGCGCTCCGGAGCCGCTGCCGCCTCGACGCCGCGCCGCTGCCTCCCGCGCGGCTCTCGGAGGAGGCGCCGGCCGGCAGGGGAGGCGCGGCGCCCGCCCGACACGGGTAACTGGAGCCCGCCCGCCCCGAGGCTCCGCCCCGCCCCGCCCGGAGCCCCGCCCCGCGCTGTGGGACCCCTGCGACCCAGAGGTCTCTTCTCAAACACCTCGAGCCTCTAAGGTGTGTTGGAAATTGATGCCCTGCTCGTCCAGCCCCCAAAAGTTACGGAAATGACACCCATTTTCATCTCCCACCGCCCATGAACTCCTCAAGATGCGATTCGTGTAGTTTTGAGGTAGAAAGTAAGAGACAAATTTAGAGGCTCGAGGCTGAAGAAAGCACAATAAACAAGCGATAGTATTCAAGTATGAAACATTGCGTATTACTATTTTGAAGATGAAAATACTTCAACATAAGTTTTCAAATACAGTTATTATGGAGACTCAGATTGACTCAGGAACACTGAAATGCTGGATGACAAGGTGCGATTCTTTTTTTTACGCTTGATGAGCTGCCTTTTATTAACACTTTACTTGCAAATGTTGACTATTTATTGTGCAACAAGGCAATGCGTGACAGATTCTTTTCCAGGCATTCAGGTTAGAATTTACAAAACAGCTTTTTTTAAAATTAAGTAAAGCAACATAACATGCTATTTAGGAGAAAGGAATATACATGGAGGAAAAATGGAGAATGGAAAGAAAGAAGCAAGGAAGGGAAGGAGGAAGGAAAAAAAGAGGAAAGGAGGGAAGGAGCAAGCCTCTTTTGTTTCTAACAACTAGGATGCAAGAGAGCACCGCAGCCAGAGCGCCCAAATCCGAGAAGGTGAGGGGTAGAAATGATTTTCAATATAAAAACTTTCCTCTGGCCTTAGGTCTTAGCAAGGATTGTAGTTGGTTCATCCGAGTCGTCTTTATTTCTGCTTTGTGCATTTCTGCACGTGCACACTGTAGTGACACTAAATCACTGCAGCTAGTGATTTACCAGCTACTTGGCAGGCGGTCTTAAAGCTGAAAAGCGCGCTTGGAGATGCATCTGACCACGAGACCCCACCTCCTGAGCCGAGGCCGGGCATCACCCTGGGAGCGCTGGTGCTGTCCTTCACGCACGGGAGGAAGGGCTGGGAATTTCCTCTCTACTCCACACGAGGGCACTCTCTTCAAAGGCACCAGACCTCTCTGGAGTCCTGGGCTGAGGAACTACTGATATCTGGGCATGTGTGTAAAACCAGTTTTGCTTTTCTGCAGGCTTTGAACATCTCTGAATAAATCCTAACAGAACGACATACTAAGGAGGAATTGGGTTCCTGTGACATGCATTTCTGATGTCGTTCATTTGACACTTGGCCTTTGCCATCTTAAGTGATCATCTTGTCACATATATGTCCTGTAGCCCAGAACTTAAACTATAATGTACATACGAATCACCTGGGACTCCTGTTAAAAGCGCAGATGCTGAAATCAACAATCCAAAGGGGCTTATGCACCCCTATGTTCATTGTAGCATTATTCACTATAGCCAAGAAGTGGATATACCCAAGTGTCCCTTGACTGATGATTGGATCAAGAAGATCTGGTATATATATACAATGGAATACTACTCAGCCATAAAAAAAGACAAAATCGTCCCATTTGCAACAACATGAATGGGCCTGGAGGGTATTATGTTAAGTGAAATGAGCCAGGAAGAGAAAGACAAACACTGTATGATCTCACTCATATGTGGAATATAAACCAACACATGGACAGAGAAAACTGTATTGTGGTTACCCGGGCAGTGGGGGTAGGAGGTGGGCACAAGGGGTGAAGGGAGACATATATATGGTGATGGACAAACAAAAACGTACAACCCAAAATTTCACAATGTTATAAACTATTAAAACATCAAGGGGCCGGCCCGGTGGCGCAAGCGGTTAAGTGCGCGCGCTCCGCTGCGGCGGCCCGGGGTTCGCTGGTTCGGATCCCGGGCGCGCACCGACGCACTGCTTGGTAAGCCATGCTGTGGCGGCGTCCCATAAAAAGTGGAGGAAGATAGGCACCGATGTTAGCCCAGGGCCGTCTTCCTCAGCAAAAAAAAAAAGAGGAGGATTGGCGGATGTTAGCTCAGGGCTGATCTCCTCACAAAAAAAAAAACAAAAAACAAAACAAAAAAAACATCAAAAAAAAAAAAGTGCAGATGCTGATTCGGTAGGTCTGGGGTGGGGCCTGAGATAGGCATTGCTAACAAGCCCCTAGGTGATGCTGATGGGCTGCTGGAAGACCAAACTTTGAGTTGCAACACTGTAAACAGGTGGATTATAAACTACTTTTGGAAGTAGCACCCAGGTAGTGTTTACGTGTGCGAGGCACTGTTCTAAGCAATTTACAGGCATTAACTCATCTCACAACAACTTTGCGAGTTAGATCCTGCTATTATTTCTAGTTTAGAGACGAGTTTACATTTGGATTTATCTCCCTCCTCCCCTTTCCCGTCCTTGGTGGCTTGATTTAATTTTTTGAATTTGTGGAATATTAACATGATCCCCAAAGTGAAAGCCACGCAAATGGTATCCTCAGAGAAGTGTCTTCCCTCCTTTGTTCCATCCATTCCTCCAATCCCCTGTGAGTCACCAACTTCACAATTTTCTGGTTTATCCTTCCTGTGTTTCTCTTTGTAAAGCTAAGCAGATATATGTATGTGTTCTTGTTTCCCCTTCTTTCTTACACAAATGGTGGCTGTATATGCTCTTTCGTACTTAGCTTTTTTCACTTCCCAATATCTTATGGAAATCACTCCATATCTCTTCACAGCGATGTTCCTCATTCTTTTTTATAGCTACATAGTATTCGATGGTGTGTATGTACCATACTGTGTTCAAACACTCACCTATGTTTGGACATTTATGTAGTTTCCAGTATTTTGAAGTTACAAATGATGCTGTAATGAATAACCTTGTGCATATATATTTTCATATTTTTGGAGGTGTATCTTGAGGGTAAATTCCTAGAAGTGGGATTGCTGTTTGCTGGGTCAGAAAGGTAAATGCATGTGTAGTTTTCTTAACTATTGTCATTGTCCTCTCCTTAAGGGTTATGTCATTTTGCATTCCTACCAGCAAGATACGAGAAGGCCTGTGTTCCACAGCCTTTCCAAGCTTGTATTGTCAAGTTTTTGAACGTTACCAATTTGGTGGATGAGAAATGGTATCTCAGTGAGGTGTGATTAGCGTTTTTCTTGTAATGAGTGAAGTGGGACATCTTTTCATATGTTGAAGGGCCATTTTTTATATCTGTTTTCCTGAATTATCTATTCATATCTTTTGCTCATTTTTCTATAGAATTTTTGGCCTTTTTTCCCCTCCTTCAATTTTAAAAGATCTTTGTATATTAGGGATATTCTTTATTTGTGATATATGTTACAAATAAATCTCTCAATTTCTTATTTGTATTTTTGATTTGAAAGCATTATTTTTGTTGATAGGAAGAACTGTCATTACTTTAAAAGCTATATATTATATATATTATATATGTTATATTAATTATACATATTATATATATAATTCTCACAATAGTTCCATAAATCAATATTATTTCTCTCATATTACAGATGAACAAGCAGAGTAATATTAAGTGACTTGCCGAAGGACATAAGGTTAATAAATAGTATAATAAAAAGTTTTTGGAAGTACTTATATATTCATTCATTATTTTATTAACAACTGTTAATTTTTCAAACACTATATGGTGGATTGAGAGTACAATGGTAAGTTGCTCTCAAGGAATTCACAGCCTAATAGGGGAGGAGAGGACAGAGTTTTGTTAGATAATCACATTAATAAAAGTATAACTGCAAACTTGGATAAATGCTCTAAAGACAAAAAAAAAAATCCCGATGTATGAGCACATTTAAATACAAAACCCAGTCCAGCTCAGGATGGGGTGGAGTGTCAACATAAAGGGGGGGGATGGTGGTGGCAGTACGCACAAAGGCCCTTTAAGGGGAAGTAGTATGGCACATCCCAGGAGCAGAGAGAAGCATGAAGGGGGCCACTGTGGACGGGGCACAAAGAGCAGAGAGGTGTAAGACAAACCTGGAGAGGAAGGCAGGGCCAGATCACACAAGCCCCCGTAGGTCATGTTAAGAATTTTGGTTTTTGTCCTAAGAGAAATACGAACTCTTTGAGGAGTTTGAGCAGGAAGTGTCATGATCATATTTGCAATTTGAGATGGTCAGTGTAGTTGCTGCCTGGAGAATGGACTGGGCAGGACCAAAATGGATGCAGAGGAGGATCAGATGCTGTCACTGTAACAATTCAAGTAGAAGAGGCTAAGTCTGCACAGAGAACTGAGAAAATACAAACAGAAGAGTAAAAGGAAAGCCAGAAGTAAAGGGCAAGACCATCACTTGATTTTACGAGAATTAACAAGATAGTTGCCTTTCTAGGTGTCTTTTGTCTTCTATCGGCATCTGTGAGAAGGCGGCCGGCTAACTTGTGAGCTTGCAAGCAGGGCGGAATCTCAGACTCTTCACAATTCCTATCAGTAAGTTTTCTGAGAAGGCGAGAGGGGATTGAATTCTGAGCGCTGTGGAGGAATTTGTATCAGATTGGGAATGGGAGAATGCTTGTTTTAAGATTTTCCTCTTTTTTTTTTCATAATTTTATTTATTTTTCCCCCAAAGCCCCAGTAGATAGTTGTATGTCATAGTTGCACATCCTTCGAGCTGCTGTATGTGGGACGCGGCGCCAGCACGGCTGGAGAAGGGCGTGTTGGTGCGCGCCTGGGATCCGAGCCTGGGCTCTGGGATCCGAGCCTGGGCCGCCAGCAGCGGAGCGCACGCACGTAACCGCTAAGCCACAGGGCCGGCCCAAGATTTTCCCCTTTATCGCCAATTTTTATCCATCTAATTATGATGTGCACTGGAGTGATTTTCTTTGTGTTTATCCTGCTTGAAGTTTGCTGAGTCTTTTGGATCTGTGGATTTACAGATTTCATCAAATTTAGAAAATTTTTAATTATTAGTTCTTCAAATAAATAGAGAGTTCATCTGTGTGTGAAGTTGTCTATTTTATGTATCCCAATATACTGGATGACATCTTTGTGTTTCTGATCCATCTTTTCTTGATAAAATCTGGCAGTTCCAGATAATGTTTGTAATATTTGTAAATTTGTAGTATGTTGTGGTTTATTTTCCTGTTCTAAATAAATATTCACTTTTTTTTTTTTTGTGGGGAAGATCAGCCCTGAGCTAACATCCATGCTAATTCTCCTCTTTTTGCTGAAGAAGACCGGCTCTGAGCTAACATCTATTGCCAATCCTCCTCCTTTTTTTTCCCCCAAAGCCCCAGTAGATAGTTGTACGTCATAGCTGCACATCCTTCTAGTTGCTGTATGTGGGATGCCGCCTCAGCATGGCCAGAGAAGCGGTGCCTCGGTGCGCACCCAGGATCCGAACCTGGGCCGCCAGTAGTGGAGCGCGTGCACTTAACCGCAAAGCCACGGGGCCGGCCCTAAATATTCACTTTTGAACCTAGTTTTGCATTTATGATTTTGAGTTCTTTTTCTCAAAGAGAGTTCATCAAACTGCATAAGCTTCAGGCCCACAAAACCTGGATCTGCCCCAATCACAAGCAGCATGGAGGTAATAAGGACTTCAGAGGAAAGTGTTGTCCAAAGAATAGGCACAATATATAAATATAATTGTTTATCTCTGGCTTAGACAGTTCTTAAGTATCTCTTTCAACTGAGAACCAGGTCCATTTTCTTGGTTATAAATGCTCACCTGTCAAGACAGCACAAGGCAGGGCAGGGAAGATATGCTATCCTAGGTACTTAAAATGTCAAACGCTGAGCATTTGTGTGCACTAAGGGTTTGAAACAAGTCCAGTGGACTAATCTGTAGGTCCAATGTCTCACAGGAAGCTGGGTCTTGGGACCCAAGTCTCCTGATTACCAACCCACTGTCTGATCCATCCAAGTGGAAGACTTTCATGGCATTTTTGCCAAAATATCTACCTCAATCGCCTAAACAAGTACCTGAATTGTCACCATTAAAAATTCATTCTTGGGCCAGCCCTGGTGGCCTAGTGGTTAGGTTTGGCACCGTCTGCTTCAGTGGCTGGGGTTTGGTTCCCGGACGCGGACCTACACCACTCGTCTGTCAGGGGCCATACTGTGGCGGCGGCTCACATACAAAAAGAGGAGGATTGGTGATGGATGTTAGCTCAGGGTGAATCTTCCTCAGCAACAAAACACAAAAAACAAAAAACCCTTTTTCTTTTGAATCTTGAAGCATTTCTAGAAGTTTAACACTACTTATTAAAATGTAAATCCTTGAGAAAAAGTTCTAGCTAATTCTATATTAACAATTTTTGTAAGGTGAATATGTCAATGCCTACCACAATGTCTGACATTCAATAAATCTGAGTTCCCCTTTCTCTTTCCCATATGGAAATTGGTTAACATCTGTAGCACTGGGCCACAAGCTGGTTTTCTGTGTTGTGGGGAGGTGGGTAGAATTCTGGGTGTAAGCCGGTGTATCTTAGAGACAGAGGCCCAAAGAAAGCTGTCTTCCTTTGCTATTTACCAAGCTCCAAACATGGAAGATGCTAGAATATAAATATTCTGTTACAGCTAGGAAATTTAGAGGCAGACCAAAGAATCAACTTCAAATCACCTAAAATATGAATGTGAAAGAAATTACATTAGAATTAGGAATGATTGGGTTTCTTCTTTAGCCTTTAAGGGAGTTGTTTAGTTTCTGTGAAGGTGATTGTAGAGGTGTTTAAGTGCCTGACTTATCACAATACATCTGCTTTCCACAGATAGTAACATTAGGGATTCTTGTAATGACTTTGGTGTAAGTTAGTTTACTGTCTCTAGATTTACGGAGGCAATATTTCTTACACACAGTTCTGTGCCTTTTTATTATTCACATATATATCATATATTATTTTACCGGTAGTCTCCCCATAAAAAGTTATGTTGCCACACCTAACTTCTCTTTCTCTGCTGTATTGGCATGATTTCTGGACAGGGGCTCCAGACACTGGAATAAGGTAATGAGGCCACTGGAGAGACTTTCCCATTGTCATTGCATGGTTTCCTGTGTCTATAAAGATAACATCAATTTCCACCCATGTTGGATTTTTAAAAAAACTGTAAAAATTCATTATAATGAGCACCCAAAGGACTAAATGGAAGATGCATTAACGATGACAAGACTCTCCTACCTCTGAACTGGAATTTTGTCAATACAGCTGATTTTTTTCCCTGCCCAATAAATAAATGCATAGTTACTTTTTGCATTTACTACTACTATATTTTGTATGTGAAGCAGTTTGTAGTTACTCTGGAGAAGTAAAACTCCATAGTAAAATTCTCGTCAGACTATTTAAAGTTATTCCTCAGCTGTTGTCCCAGATCTACCTCTTAATTCTACTCTCCCAGTTTCTTTTCTTAACTTATTCCAACCACTCTCCACACCTTGGCCAGAGTGGACTTAGCCAAAGGTCATCAGCTTGAAGACCTCCAACAGCTTCCCAAAGCCTCCTAGTTAAAGCTGAATTGTGTTAGTAGGAGAAATTGCTCTGCCTCCCTCACTCCCGATCCCCCCAGACGCACTGGCCCCTGCGCATCTCTCCCAGCTTCCTGGTAAGCCCCTCCTCAAATTCAAATGATCTATGACGCCCCTAAGGAGCCAAGCTGGTTCCTGCCTTTGTGTTATTGCACATGTTGCTCTATTCCTAGAATATATTTCCCCATTGAATCCGCCTGACACCCCGTAGCTTAGCGGTTAAGTGCACGCGCTCCGCAGCTGGCAGCCCGGGTTGGGATCCTGGGCGCGCACCGATGCACCGCTTGTCTGGCCATGCTGAGGCCGCGTCTCACATAGAGCAACTAGAAGGATGTGCAGCTATGACATACAACTATCTACTGGGGCTTTGGGGGAAAAAATAAATAAATAAAATTAAAAAAAAAAAGAATCCGCCTGACAAATCCTATTTATTCTTTTCTTTTTTTGCTATAATATTTAGATCTTCACATGAGAATAATTCAACACTTTTATATGTATACGACTCATTCAAACCTTAACATTTTATTTTATTCTGACTTTTATAAAAGAAATAAGACGTTTTAATTAGAGCTGATATCTTCCACATACCCCTCTCTCATCTTATTCCCCTTCCCGAGGTAACCATGATCATGAATTTGTATTTACTATTCCCAAACATGGTTTTATATTTTTGCTACATATGCATGTGTTCATAAGCAACATATAGTACTTGTTTGCAAGGTTTAAAATCTGATAAACGGCATCATACTTTATAATTCTGCAACCTGTTTTATTGTTATCGTTAATAGGTGTACTCTAAGTTTATTCATTTTAACCACCATACAGTATTCTATGATACAAATAAACCACAATTTATGCACTCTCTTGTGGATGCACACTTGGATTGTTTCTGATTATTTGCAATTACAAATATTGCTGCTGTGAGTATTCTTGAACTCTCTTTGTGTATATAATGTGCGAGTTTCTCTATGATAAAGACTATAAGTAGCCAGGTCATGCTGTATATACATTTTCAACGTTACTGATGTTACACTGCTCTCTACAGAGATTTGTATTAACTGTATTTTCTGTATTCTTGATGCCCTGGCATCTGGGGCCTGGCTGACTGGGGAGAGATTGCCCCTCCCAGGGCTAGTTAATTCTTAGAGATAGCAAACAACTCCCCCAGGATTACGCCTTTCATATGTAAACTAACCAATGAAAAGCTCATACTCTGAACCACTTCCTCTATCTGGCTCTTATGCTCCAGGAGGCAATATTCCTCTATCCTAATCATCCCAGGGCCAGGCACCAGACAAGCAGAAACAGTCCCTAAACCCCAGAGCCTGCAGAAATTAGTCAGACTAGCCAATCCTAAACCTGCCCACACTGCCTTGCCTTGCATTTCCTGTGGAAACCACACAAAAAAGGCTCATGCCCATGCTTTCCCCTCACTGCTCCCTCTTCACCGACCCTGGTGCTCCCAGTGAGACCCCTGTGTGGTGTGACATGCCCCCTCCTCTTGGGAAGTGTGAGTTAACAAACTATCTTTTCAATGGCAATCGTCTCCTGACCTGCTGGTCTCACCAGACCTGGATACTAATAGAACCTACATTTCAAAACAAGGTTGTACCGATATAAGCCAGCAGCGTATGAGAGTTCCTATTAAAGAATGAGAGTTCCTCTTTGCAACACCAATACGTTCAGATTCTGATTTTTGCCACCCTGGTTTGCTATGAAATCATTGTTGTTTTAAATGATGTTTCCATGATTATTAGCGAGGTTGACCACCTTTAAATCTTTTCTCATCCCAGTTTTTTCTTCTGTGAATTTCCATTCCTATTCTTTGCCCATTTAAAAAAAATTGGGTTATTACCATTATCTATTCGCATGAGTTCTTTATATATTCTAGAGTCTAGTGATTTATTGATTATATATTGTAACTTTTCTCCCATTCGGTGGCTTTTTTTTTTAACTTTATAGTCTCTTCTGTTATGTAGAAGTTTTACAAATTAATCCAGTCAAACTACAGACCAGTAACTCCTCAATCTTTTTCTCACCGTATGTGTGTTTGTGTCATGGTTAAGAACTCCTTCCTTCCCATGATCCCATAATGATATTTTCTTCTAAAAGTTGTAAAGTTTTACTTCTGCCATGTATGTCTTTAATCCACCTGGGATTTATTTTTGTGTGGTGATATATCTAGACATCTGGTTTTGTTTTTTCATCTGAATAATGAATTGTCAGTATCATGTATTAGCTAGTCCATCCTTTCTCCACTTATTACAAATAAAGCTACTATGAGTGAAAAAGGTTGACTGGAAGATATTTGTGTGAGCAGGGTGGCTGTTTCATTATGGAATTCCTCAAATTTCAGTATTTTTAGGTGTTTTTTCTAGAGAGGAATCCTTCAGTGTTCTGTCTGGATGATATAAGCCTGATTCTGGAATTCTGGGAGTTGAGAGGTGAAAGGGTGCTGCCGTGGAGGAGAGAGGTGTCTCACCCCTCAGTGGGCAGTCTTTTGCTTAATACCTTTTTCTTTTCTTTTCTGTTTTATTTTTTTTTTGTGAGGAGATCAGCCCTGAGCTAACATCTGCCAATCCTCCTCTTTTTTTTTTTTTTGCTGAGGAAGACGGCCCTGGGCTAACATCGGTGCCCATCTTCTTCCACTTTATATGGGACGCCGCCACAGCATGGCTTACCAAGCAGTGCGTCGGTGCGCGCCCGGGATCCGAACCAGCGAACCCTGGGCCGCCGCAGCAGAGTGCGTGCACTTAACCGCTTGCGCCACCGGGCCGGCCCCTTCTTTTCTGTTTTAATACTAAACTTATCCTAGTCTTTTGTTGTCTGGAATCTCTGGGTCTTCTTCAACCTCTCTGTTGAAGAAGAGTTCAAGTTATCCAGAAAATAAACCTCCTGTCCTTTGCCAAGATGAGAAGGATTGTTTCCTTTTGGAAGCGGGATGAAAGAATTCTGTTCCTTATTCAGAATTTTAACCCATACCTTTATTTTTATCCTCTTGCCTATTCCTTGCTTCCAGAGAAGTTTTCTATCCAATTCCTGAATCTTTTCTGTGCTCTGTGATGCAAATCTCTTCTCTGTGGACAGTTGGGTTTTAGCTTTTTATGATATGTTTAGTTACCACTTATCCATTCACTTTTCATTTTCCAAAATTTTGTTGATGTTTTTTATCTGCTTCAGTTTCCATCCTCTATTTTTTCTGTCCTTGCGGCTTTTATACCACTTAAAACTTTCTAATCATTGTTTTATTGGGGTATTGGGCTTTAGTCTATTTCCTGTCTTTTTCCTCCTTTGATCATTTTTTTTTTGTTTGGTTATATGTTATATTTAGAAATGCTGTTCATTTTTATATATTGATCTTGTATCCAGCAACTTCACCAAACTCTTACTAGTTTTCATGCTTTTATCTTTCGAGTTCCTTAGGCTTTCTATTAAGGTAATCTTATCAACTGCATCCAAGGAGAGCTTTATCTTGCCTTTTCCAAATCTTATACCTCTTATTTCTTCTTCTTGTTTTATTATGTTGCTACAGCCTCCAATATTACTTAAGCATTACTCTAGCCTTGCCTCTCATATAAAGCTTTCCTTCATTCAGCCTTCCCTTATTACTCTCACTTCCACATACAGAAGATTATTCTCTTTTCTAGGCTCATGAGATCCAGAATACACTTCTATCACAGCATCTTTTTCATTGTATTGTATGTATTTGTCGATATTTCTGAGTTCCCGATTAGACTACAAATTGAGGAAGGGAACCATGTTTCATTCATTGTAGTATCGCAAATAATATATCTTAGTATAGTAGTAGATATTTAATAGATGCTTGTCAAAAGAGTGTTTATTGCTAAATGAGACATTTCCACAGTTATAAGTTTATTTGTTTGATTATTGGTGAATATCTTTCTCCTCCACTAAACGTGAACTTCCTTAGGGAAGACTGTGTCTCCTTTGGTTTGCCATTGCATTCCCAGTGCCCTCCCCAGTGCTTGGCACATGGTATTCTTTGATAGATATTTGATGAATGAGTGCAGAAACAGAAGGACTGAAGGGGGCCACAGTAGGAAAAATCGTCTGAAATAAAAGTGACTTCTGTCACATTTAAGTGTTTAGAAAGGTAGTGTCCTCCAAGGGGACACTTTTTGACACAATAATCAAAAAATTATTAATTCATTCATTGTAGGTGGATTTAGGCTCAGCAATAGTGGTGTCAAAAGTATTGCAAAGATTTACCATTGCTAAAACCTCTAGATTTAAAAATTTTTTCCTAGATTCTTTTTTGGTACTAGAATAATTTATTAACTACATGGAAAAAAATTAGTTAGGTTTGTTCCTCACAGCAGATAACAAACTAAATTCCAGAATAAACTGTTATAACATAAATGAACTAAAGCAAAACATAGAGTAATATTTATGTAATTAATGTGAGATGCAGCAAGTCTTTTTAAGCATAACAAAAGCAAAAAAAAAAAAAGCCATAAATGCATATGAATGCATTGATACTATATGCCCAACTGATAAACATATTTAAAAAAAAAATTTTACTTGAAATGCATCCCAAATACCCATCTCAAGTAAATAGTGCACATCTTTTTATGGAAATTTAACTAGGAAAAAAGCATATTATTTAATGTTAAAAGTGGCAATTGCCAGGTTGAGGTAAGTTACAAAAGATAAAATACAGAAAGACAATAAAAATGGCTGTCAAAAATATCAATTGGCAAACACTAAAATGAATGGGTACATATTTTAAGTGATCTTCTATAATTCTTTTTTTAACCTTGGAACATAAGGAAGAGAGTGCTAGCAACAACTTCAGTTTGGGGAATTTCTCAAGTAATATGCATATCATGTTCTTTCTTAGGTAAAATACCTGTGATATTGAATATATCTAAGATTAGATATTGAGTACAGTTTACATTACAGTGAATAGGAGACAACTCTTCCATGTAGAAACCATAGAAATTTGGCCATTGCTAAACTTTGTCTCCTTTAGAAAGATACATCAGTTGAACCAACAATACTTGAAGTCCTACTCTAACTGACTATTTCAAATTAAATAAGCCAATTAGATGTAAGTCCTAACTTAACACTATTAACACTTTGGGGAGATGGACTGGTGGGGAGTTCAGCCCTGTTCTGATGTTAGGATAGGTGGATGGGAGCACTGTAACATATCTTAGCCCTAGTCAGCGGGTAGGTCTATGGCATACACAAGTTACTTGGAAAGATGACACTTCGGGAAAAATTCAATCCCTTGTCCCAGTGAGAAAATGAACCAAAAATGCCACCAAATGGCGAACGAGTAGCAGACAATTTGTGAACCAAGAAAGGAGAATTGACAATTAAGATACAATAGTCATAAACCTTTATGGGCCAAATATCACACCAAATTATACAGTATATCATATATTAGATTAGGTAGAAAAAAGAAGGCCTTGTCTCTCCAAGGCAATGTTTCACAATGGATTTGATACCAGGTTCAAAATGAAATTTAACTAAACTTCTCAGAGATCATCCTTTATCATTTCTCTATTCAATGAGAAATACTACTACCATTTATTGCTCTACTACCTAGATTTTTTTTTTTATCCTCTGGAAAATCAACAAATTCAACAGTACCAACATAACTTCTATTTTGTAGACATTAAAAACAAGCAGGGATGGGGCCGGCCCCATGGCTTAGTGGTTAAGTGTGCGCGCTCCGCTGCTGGCGGCCCGGGTTCGGATCCCGGGCGCGCACCAACGCACCGCTTCTCCGGCCATGCTGAGGCCTGGTCCCACATACAGCAACTAGAAGGATGTGCAGCTATGACATACAACTATCTACTGGGGCTTTGGGGGGAAAATAAATAAATAAATATTTATTTATTTATAATATATTTAATATTTATATTTATATTTAATATTTATAATATAAATATTAAAAAAAACAAGCAGGGAAAATGTCTCAATCACCATTTTTATCCTCAACACTTATCACAGTGCCTGGCACAAAGCAAGCACTCAACAAATACTTGCTGAATGAATGCACGAGAACTTACGACGAGCCAGGCATTGTGCTAGCAGCTAACAAAACTCTCAGGAGTTAAATAATTTTCAGAATTCTCTATTGACTTTTCTTAGTGTAATTACAGAGTGATTAATAGAAAAAACCGAATAAGAGAAAAATGGCCAGATTGAAAGTGTGGCTTCATAACTGCTATTATCAATGATGAATCAAAAAACTGGTGAATATCTTTCACACCGTCCTTTCCAAACCCGACCAGGCTTAAAAATCCTACACAAAATTTAATTAAAAATGAGTAAAGACGAACTTCAAATGGCTTTTGGACATAATTTTTATTTAAGCATGGGCTTTTAGCTTGGTTCACTCTAGTTTGCAACGTTTTTAGTTACATTAATAGAGAGTTCAGGGCTACAGGGCCATTATTATGTTGCTGGTGTTGGTACAACTTCATCAGAAGGTATGAATATGACCCGCAGGAAAAACAATCCACAAAGAGAACACAATGAAAACATCCACTGTTTTACAAACCACTCTGTTACCACAGACACAAAATGGCAGTTACTGTTAGTAAATCAGCCACAGAACACTTCAAAAAAATCTTTAAACAAGGAAATGGAAACTCCTTTGTGGGAGATAGGGTCTTCATCCACAATTTTTAAGTAGAAAATATTTCAAGGTCAAGCATTTTTCTTATCCACAAAACAACGCTAAACCAACATACATTTTAAGGAGTATATTAAAGGAGATACAATATCTTTACAACTATCTTCTTGAGTAGGTATTTCAACGAATTTTCTGCAGAATATAAGTAGCCTGAAATTCAGCAGCAAAATATTGCAACATAAGCAAATACAGTGTCAATGTGTTATACTGTAGAAGAGAATACATAAAGGACAATGATAATTTAATCATATAAAACATGATACATAGCTGAAATACAGTCCACTTAAATACTTTGTGACCAAGAATGTTAAATATTGTATTAAATGCCATTTTAAACATAAAATCTCTTAAATTTTTGTGCTTAAACTTTTTTTTCCTGTTAAACTATTTCTTATTTTCAATACTGTCACTGTAACTGATATTACAACAGATCACAATTTCCACGGACACATCAACATGAAGACATTTACTTATGAGAAAATAAGTCACTTGTCATTAGTTCACAGTGTGGGAAAGTGGTGTACACTTGGTCTTGAGAAGGGCTTTCAGTTAATCACCAAGTCCTTCACAGAAATTTCCTGATATCAGATGCAGTGCGAGATTTAAAAAATGGAAAGCAACACATCACATATTGGAAGGAAAAATAAACTTTTTGATTCTTCATGGGTATCGTCTAAGTGACCTTCGTCTTCTGTTGTAGAAATGCCTGAGCCCATGTTGTCGTGAAAAATTCATCATGTAATTTTGTTTTCGAGTGCTGTTAAAATCAGGAAGGATAGAGGCAGGGAGGGAAAGGAGAAAGAGCATGTAAGTCCCATCACTGAAAGCACAATCCAGTCGAGGTCCTAAGTTACCCTGATATTTATTTGAAAATTTTCAGGGTTAATAGATCAGGGTGTCATTACCACCCTGGGACAGAATAACTAAAGGTCACACCGGTATTCACTGCCCTCGGCCTTGAAGAAACCCCTTTCTTTTCATGAGTGAGCTCCCAACCAGAAAAAATGGTAAATTCTCTTGATTTATAGCAAGAGTGGACCGAAACTGTTTTTGGATTTTTAATTTTATTCTTGAACTCTGTCTCAAAACATTTACCTGGATGCATTTCATTTGAGAGGAAGCATGTGCTGTACCCATTACCTTATTTAAATACATCTTTAACAAGTAGGAGACATATTTGATGCCTTTAGCAAACATTCTCATTTAAAGCATAAGGAAAAAAAAAAACAAAGAAAAAACAAACTTGCTAGCTGAATCAGCTTGATCTTTCTATTTTATGCAGTCTCAGGGGCAAAATGAAGATGTAAGTTTTTCTCAGAATGTTGGCTTCCATTGCCTTCCTCAAACAATAAGCAGCTGGGTCATATTCTACGTAAGCACTGCCTTATGCAAGAGACGCTCCACTGGAAAAAGATCATAAAACACTGAGAAAGTGCAATTGAATGTACAATTGCACGTATGTGTGTACATATCTTCCCCCACGTATCTACATACACACATTCATACATGCACACTATATGTGAAGGTAATAAAAAGACTGAAAATGGATTTTAGGAGCCCGTAGGAAATTGTACAATACTGGTAGAGATAGCTGTTAAAGCTCTGATATGGAAAATATACTTTAAAAAGGATCATTACCTATAACATCACTGGAAAGAATCATATTCCTTTCACACACTGTTCTGAGTTACAACATATCTATATGTGGCATCAAAATGTGGTTTTTAAGTGTGAGCCTATAAGTATTTTCCAGATTCATTGAATCTCTTGAATACTGTCTGGCCCCAATGTCTTTTCCTCATTAATTTCATGGGGAGATAAAATGCATCTGGAGTGGGATAATGTCATGTGATGTGATTCCACCGTGAAAGTCAATACGATATGAACCTGAGTTAGGGTGAAGAGGAGGGAAAGGGTAATTTTGCACTGAGCAGGATATTCTTCTGGGTTATTAATGATCAATATACCAGGCAAGGTGTAAAACGATATGTTTTACCTGGTACATTATACTAGGTATTATACTTAGGTATATTATACTAACACTTGCAACATACAGAAAACTTTAAAATGAGAATTTTATAGTTAAGTTTGATTATTAGAAAAGAAAACATAATAAAATGTCTCAAAGGAAAATACATAAATTGAATGTCATCAGATATGTTTAATCAAAAAGCAATAGCATCTGTGCTGAAAACCTGATAAAAAGATAGATACCACATTGTTACATATTTTATAAAACAAAATGAAGCACTAATAACTTTTTGCTCTAGATTTCTGTATTGTCGACATGCTAGAAACTATAGAATGGAAACTAAGAATATACTCTAAAGACATTGTAGAGAAAAATACAAAAAAAATCAGGTTTATCTTCATGTAGCTTGACTACCCTTTCTTCCTCCCCCAATGTAACGGTATTACATGTAGCAACTAAGTTGATCAGTTTCAATGTCATAGTTGAAGCAGGAAATGAAATTATCCATTATTTATTAGCTGCTGTTAGTACTAATTGCTGCCCATGTAAAATCCAGTTACAAAAAAGGACAATGACTTAATGTATTGAACTAATCAAGCGTCAGGAGACAGAATCCTGTTACCTCTTTAGTCACAAAAGATTGGGACTGGCACTGGCTGTCTTCCTGCCAGCACCCTAGGTCACCTTTGGCCCTTTCCCTGAGCTATCATAGTGGCCCCCCAAACTAGCCTCTTCATTCTCTCCCCTTATGAAAGAAACACCACTGAAAAGAAGCCATAAAATACTAAGGAGCATTATTGAATGTATAACTGCATGTATGTGTGTATCCTCCCACAGAGACATACAGTGGATTTTGCACATCAGATTCAGTAAACTTCCCCTCAAACGCTGGCTTTAGCTTGTTAAAAAGCCATTCATAATCCTCTTGACTATGGAGCGCCATCTAAGTTAACTTAGTCAGATAATACAAGTCCTCTACACATTTCAATACAATTCAAGTCCTCTATACATTTAATCTTATTCTGTTTTTCAAGTCCTCTCGTCCACGATACTCCTATACAGACTGCTCTATTCAAACCCACCTTGAACCTCTTCCATCTGCCTCATTGGCTAATCCCCAACATCATTTCCTAAATTTCTACTTAGTTTTCCAGTATCACATTTTATTCATTGCTCACCTCCTTCAGAATTGACTTTTCCCCCTACTATGAACCCTCATAGTGCTCATTTGTGGTTTTGAATGGAGATTATTTGGGTTCATGTCTTGGCTCCCCATGACTAAACTTCTGTTGGTGTAGTGGCCTGTCCCCCAACTCCCCCGCCCCCATACCACAGCACTGAGCCTCCTGCCTCGCCCGTGGGGGGCCAAGGCATGTCTGTTGAAATTTGGTGACTTACTGATTGGATTCCTGTTGTAAATCATTACTCTTTAACTATAAGGAATAATCGCAAAGTTAAAGCAATGAAAATTATTCTGTTGAAAACATGTTTAAAAATATAAAGTACTCAAAGAGAATTTAAAATCGTTAAAAGATTTTACATGGAAAAAAAGATAAACTCAGAACACTCAAGATATTTAGTTATCTCAATACAACCTAGATTGACATGAAAGTGACCTCAATATATGGGAACAAAGGAACATTTAATTTTAAGAAAAGTTGACATGCATGTTTTATGGCTTTAAAGCAGCTTCTCCATATAACTATTTACTTATTATGGACTGATTTAAATTCCCCATCTTTATATGTGAAAAAATAAATATTAACAGGTTGCAGATCTTTAATACCTCGACGATCGATCCAGCATGGAAGCTTACATCTAATTTAGGAGGCATTTTGATTCATTGGATGTCCTTTAATTTTGAATAAATTTATGTATCAGTAGCTTATCTTTGGACCCCTGAGAATGTTGATATGCACACAGCATTTGCTATAGATGTTTTCTATGGATGCCTAGTGTTTATATAGTCACATTAAAAATGGTCACATTTTCAAAGCATCCTTGAAACTAACTAGTAATTTCATATGTAAAACATAAACATTTCTGGAGTCAGTTAGGCTGGAATCTAACGAAGCAGATTTTTACAGTTCATAAGCTTTTTAAAATCAAGCACCATGGGAAGCTATAGCAAAATGCTGTCTGCCTCTAGGGCCATTTAACAAACTGACATGGTTATTAAACAGTTATCGTGGCTTCTAAAATGTCTAACTTACAGGATTGGGCATTAGGGGAATTTTAAACAAGTTTCAAAATCTCATGTTTATTTTTTTTCGTGGAGCAGATCTGTGAGCCTATTTTTGTTTTTGATACATGTAGATGTATAGCTACATACAACCTTATAACCAAAATAATAATAGGTGTGATGGAATTTTAAAGATTTATTTCTTTACTGCAATTAGAGGGGAAAATATTTTTTATTATAAATTCAATGAAAGCAGGTAATGTTTATTCCAGGGCATATCAACTATGCAACTTGACATATCAATTTGCTTTGGCTGTGGATAGAACTAGGTCCATTTTAAAATTCTCCCATTATGAGTAAGCCATTGAAGGAAGGGAGAATGAACATCAAGGGCTTCTTGGAAATGCTAACTTAAATTTCCATTATCGCAGAGGGACTTGAGGGATGTAGATGGCATATGGAATTATAAAATGCTTCCCTGTTTCTGCATAGGAAATATGGATATTGCAAGATCTTTCAAGAACTAGTGACTCTGTGCTCTTTTGAAGTGTTACTCTTCCCTGGAGCCACTATCTTAGGTCATTTATTATTATGAAAAAAATTCAATTGACTTTTAATAGATTCTAAAAGAAATGGGGAAGATAGAGAGTTGGTAGAAGTAATTTGAGCTCATAGAAATTTAGGCATTTTTACTGATTAGTAATTAATTTCTTTATCATCAAAACATATAATAAATAATGCTTACATGAATGCAGAAATAAAAGTCCAGTGAACTGTCATATCTTTCAGAGAAATATTGGTGAGTGTAAGATGGGAAGCTGCCATTCAAACTAATCAATGAAACTCTCCTGCATAGAGGATGCTATATATTTTACTCTCAAGGCCACGCATTTTCAGGAAGGCTACATGTAAATAACTGCAGGCTCATATATTTCACAAATGTTGATGATTTCATATTTCTTTTCTCTGCTAAATGGGGATGAGAATAACATCCGATAATGTGTACCTGAGGGAGTTGTAAGGATTAAATGAAAACTTCTAGCATAATATACTGATGTTTAATAAATGATAACCATTTTACCTTCTTTCCTAAGTTTTAGAGTATCTTCATTAGAGGACAAATGTAAACATATATTAAAGAAGGCCAATCTTACCCTAAGGATAGGATCTAGAACTCACAAATATTATGAATCAATCCACACCCTTCTGCCAATTCAGTTAGTAACTTAGAATAGAATTGAGATGTCAAGGCACCCTCATGCATCTCCAGCACAATAGGTCTTTTGAAAGATATTACCCTTAATCAGAGCCCGTAGCTCTTTTGAACACATTTCTATTTTCACTTTCCCTTCATATTAAATTCAAACTGTGAGCACCAAACACAGTTCCAGGCACAGAGTCAAATTTGTTAGGCAATGAAGGAATGATGATTAGCACTCTGGTCTAGGCTGTTGTGCCCAATACCGTGTACATTACAGAATTATCACAATTTGGCTGAAATCTCAATTTACTTGATATAGGTTTCAAGTGTTCCAGTATATCTCAATATCATATATAACTTTGTTTTCATAGATTTTTTTTTCAATTGCCAAGGTCCTCTACAAAACTTCTCAGTTAACCTAGGTAACACCGATGAAACTATTAGTAAACAGTTTCCCAGAATTAGTAAGAGGACTTACCTTACTCTAGTGGAAAACCAATGACAGCAAATAATGAAATATAATACAAGTTAAAAAATGTCTTTCAATGCATGCAGCACTGTGATTAGTCATAAAAGTCTGATCAGGTTTAGACGCAATATAGGATTTTTCATCTCTTTTGAAAATAAAAATTAAAGAAGTTATTTCTTATTCTTCTATACCTAATATATACATATATTTAACTTTTCTATGTAATGTAACATGCAATATTTGCTCATAACCATATGTCAAGGTACATGTAGCTATAGTATTACATTTGGCATAAATGTTGCATATAAAGTATAAATATGAAAGTAACAGTTTAATAACTACCATTAATCTCATCTGATTTTTCAATTATTTTCATTTTAGAAAATACTTATTCCTGAATATATTAAGGAATGGGCTTTTAAAATACAGAAGTCCTCTACATCAGATCACACAGTCAAATTTAATAAAGGATAAATATGCTTTGCAACAAATGTACTATGCTCATCTCCGTAAATCATTTGTGCCAAAAACGTGACAGTATCTTGATAATGAATAGCATGAGGGGATGGTCATGATGGGACTCATATTATTAAACGTGATAAATGTGTTTAAGACCATAGTTAGTAACATATTGGTTTTCAATTCTCAGTGAATGTGGTAATAATTCACTTTTTAGTAAATCAATTCACAAAGGCTAACTCTTTCCTGAGCAATTTGCTTTCAAGGTACACATGCAAAAATTGGCCCACTTCATTATACGCATGACAGGTTGTGACTTAGACACGTACACAGGAAATGTGATGCGTGAATGAAATGCATTGTCGGGTGAGGAAGATTCTTAGGATAGAAGTATGAGTGTCCCACAAAAAAGGTTAAGACAAAGAATTCTCTTTTATCCTAAGAAGAACCCCACCAGCATGGATCTTGTGAGGGATCTGCCCAAATGCATTCATAAACATTTACTGAAAAACAAATATTCTATACTAGCAACTGAATTGAGAGAAATTAGGTTTCTGACACTTGATTGTCAATCATTGTGTTACGCTACATCATTCAGACTTTAGGGAACAAGGACTTTTTGTGAGCTAGTGAGGCTGGAAAAAAGTGATCTGTCAATTCAGTTCATCTGTTCGGTGGCAGATTAGCAGGGCCTAATCATCATGAATGCTTTTCATGTGTAGGTTTTATTGAAAAACATCATCCGAGTGGGAAGATTACACTCAAACAAGCATAAGGCATGAGTGACTTTGCCTGTTAAATGCTAAAAAGGTGGTTTTTATCTTTATGGTGTGGGGCTTATTCTGTATATCCATATTTATGAAACTCAAATCCTTCTACATGGAGTATTTTAGAATTAAACCATTAAATTAAAAATATATTCTGTATCTTGTTCATTTAGGATGCACTCCTAAACTCTGTAATATTGTCTAATGTGCTAAATCTATTCTCGTCAAACTCCTATATCTTCTTGATTAATGTGGGCAGGACTGAGGTTAAACTCAAGATACCATGCGTGACCGGTTTTTCTTTCTAGGAGTTTTTAGCATGTGTACCTAATGCACATGCACAAAAGCTAACCTCTGCTAATAAAGCTAGATTAAGGCCAGTCTCCACTTGGAAAAGGAAATACATTCTAAAAAGGTGTACCTCCAACCATTAGTTGCAAAAACATATTCATAGCCCTATCTGCAGCATTCACATAGGTGGGGCTTGTATCTCTTTAGATACGCACCTCAGTCTCCTCCTTCCCCTCCAAACTTGAGGAGTCAACATTACTAGTTTATATAACTAAATGTTATTATGCAAAAGTATAGTTAATTAAGAGGATATTTTGAATTAATAGGGCTTTATGGAAGTATTCCACCTCTCTATTTCTAAATAGACATGCGCTCTAGGAAAGTTATAATTAGTAACATTTGTGAATGGTGGCATGAACCTTGGCTAGCTTCTTTGTATTTCATTTGGTTGAAAGACACTCTGAAAAATTACTATATTTTATTTTTCTGAATTCTCTGGAATTTGTTTTAAGATCATCAAGTGAATGAATTAAAGTAATAATTTTATAGAGCTACCAAAAGCATATTAATTAGTGAATGCCTTAAAACTTTTTGTGACTCTTCTGAAAAGAAGTACTTTGAAAGGGTACAGTGGAATAGAAATGTTAAATCCTAAGACAAGAGCAAAACATCGAAACCATAGTTCTGAAAATATAATTTCTTTGTATTGTATTTTTTAACTCATTTACTGAACTCAGCTTCATGAAGTATTTCTTCTTTCCAAAAAAGAAAAATGAGCTCCTTTAATTTTAACAACTTTTTGAAACGTCATTAAAGAGATAGCATTTGCTTTTAAAATTATATGTGTAATATATATACATAAAATTTTATGGTGATATGTATAAAGTTATAATTTTTAAATTATTCACTGAAATACAATGCTGAATAAAACTCAAATTATGTGACACTGTGCATGTGTGGCAATGCTCTTTTCTCATTCAAAATGTTTTAGTGCCCTGAGAGTTTGAGACAATAATGCAGGGTAAGGGCAGACAGGTGCCTGGTAAGTGATAAATTCTTCCAAGTATCAAAATTCTGGAGATGGAATACAAGCGAAGTCTTTACAAATATAGATTATCGCTCCAGAAACAATAGGTTTCCAGTATTTTATATAATCTGAACTTGAATCTTGTAATAATATCATGATAATAGTAACTGCTCATAAAAATTAATACCAACACTAGGTATTTCAGAAGGTTCCCTTGTGAGCTGAGTGGTGAGGCTTCCTGCTGGAGCTCTGAGCGTCTCTGAGGCAGCAGGTCAATAGAAAGCAGAGAACAGAGTTCTGCTTCCAGGTTGTGAAGGGGTTATTTCATACCAGGTGAGTATATTTGCACTTCTGACCCCACCTGCTCTTTAATTTTTGTTCAGAGGAGAAAATTATGGTGATAATAAGCCTTTGAAATCCAAAATGGATAACTGCAATTTCTTGGCTTGGTGGCAGGAGAAGAAATATCTACTCAAACACATGACATGTTAAGATGTGTTATGTCTACCCAAGGGTTGGCATCCTGACTTCTTTTGAGGACTGTCAAGTTTTGAAGTTTCCATAGGAGTTGGTAATGCTTTGTCCGGCACAGGAAGCCCCATTAATGTAAATTGTCTTCCCAAGAGACTTGAAAGATTAAAAAATGGTTGTTGACTCTAAACTGATTCTCAACCAGTTTATTAGAATCACCTGAGGTGCTTTTAAAACTGACTGATGCTCAGGTCCCACTGCAGATCAATTAATATCAGATCATCTGTGGGGATGGACCTGGGCATTGGAACATTCGTTGATGCTTCTAAAAGCTCCTAAGTGATTCTGATGGTCAATCAGATTGAGAAGCGCTGCTCTAAAAGGAAAGCAGCCAGGGCAGAATGGCTCTAGGGTTGGTTTTTGGTCTATTCGGACATCTCTCTCTGGCTTTACCATACATGTATTCATTTTAAGAGTCCAGGTTATTCTATTTTCCTGGAATAATGTAGTCTAGGAAATATCTAAGTAAAACATCAGCCTCATATATAGATTCAAATGAGTCTGGACTGTTACTTTAAACTTCAACTTTGTCTTGTGGAGGCAGACCCCAGCAAGTTGTCCAAAGCAGCAGAGCGCACAGTGGGAGCTTGTGTAGGGACCAGGTTGCTCTTGGATTTGGGGGTTGATATGGATGCCATGCAAGCAGGTGCCTCAGTGAAAACTAAGACAAGGGCTAACTCAAGAGTGAAAAACTCAGCTCATGGCTATGATTGAAAGAAAACAAATCTGGTAGTTTTCCTACCAATAAATCACTTAAATTTGCTTTCAAAATGACTGAAATCAGCCAAGGGACTGATTTCATTTCTGATTTGGTAAACAGAATGAACATTTGAACCTATCTACCGAGAAGATTCGCCTCTCCTTGCCAACCACTTGGAGCCATCAGTCCGAACCCGTCGAGACATAAGCATTCCAGTTCTACAGGAACTAGATTGTTAGAGAAAAAGCAAGTCATCTCTCTGTGGAACAGTAAACCCAACTAAGTGAGAGGGGGGACGACCTTATCATATGGGAGAAACCATGGGGGAACACTCTTAACTTGTTAGGTGCTGGGATTGGTCAGGAGGAATCTGAAACCACAAATTCTTTGTTCTAGTTGCAGCCATGTCATTAAATGGAAGAATGCCCCAGGCATCTGTGGCTGAGGCAGGTGTTTTTAATTGGGCACATTAGCTAGTAATACTCTGTACATCACCCAGTACAGATCCTTCTCTTTTCAGGATGTCATTCTGTTTTATAAGGCAACCCATGTCTGGTGAAGACACTGTTTCCCATTTACCTGGGGACTTTTGTTTGATCCAATTTAATAAATATTGTCAAATCCTTAAATAAACCTTTGCTTATTGGAGTTTTCTAAGATATATTAAATTACATTTGGGACTTTGTTATTTCACACTGATTTGAGCTATAGTTTGCAGTTGCCAAGAGTGTAAGCCAAAGTGGTCCTGTCGGGGCTTCTCCTCAAGAACAGTTCTTACTGAATTAAAGAACATGCCATATCAAAGGAATTTCAAACCTTTCTGAAAGGGACACGGGATGGTACGTATCAGATACTCACAGGACGACTTCCACATGGTCCAAA
This sequence comes from Diceros bicornis minor, assembly GCF_020826845.1. Lineage (NCBI taxonomy): Eukaryota > Metazoa > Chordata > Mammalia > Perissodactyla > Rhinocerotidae > Diceros > Diceros bicornis. Next base: position 14,508,303 of record NC_080742.1, on the reverse strand, counting down.
GCCCATTGATCATGACCTGTTCCATTGTGGCGTGGTTGCCACCAGCGCAATAAAACTCCTTTCATTCGAGCCTCCCTGGGTCACAGATAGAAGGACAAAGAGATTAAACACTAGAAAACAAAGAAACTTCTGGTATGTGACTTCCAGACTTCAAATATAATAGTCTAATCTAAATCAACAAAACTTGGGGTATGGAATTCAGATTTGCTTAGGTCATAGTGTTCTTCTTCTTTTTTTTTTTTTTTGGTGACAAAGATTTGCCCTGAGCTAACATCCATTGCCAATTCTCCTTTTTTTGCTGAGGAAGATTGGCCCTGGGCTAACATCCATGCCCATCTTTGTCTACTTTATATGTGTGACTCCTGCCACAGCAGGGCTTGATGAGTGGTGCGTAGGTCTGCACCCAGGATCCAAACCTGTGAACCCCGGGCCGCTGAAGCGGAGCGCATGAACTTAACCGCTATGCCACCGGCTGGCCCCCATAGTGTTCTTGTAAGCAGCATTAAATTTTCTTGGCTGCTCAAGGACTTATAATACTTCTACATCTCTCTCCCTTCTTCCCCTTGCTCCAGGAGTACCTGGAAGAGCAGCGCATTCAGTCAACAAACGTGATGTGCCTCCTGGGCGACAGGCAGAGTGCTAGAAGTTGGGGATACTATGCTAAGCAAAACCGACACAGTTGCCTATCCTCAGAAAATTTTCAAATAGGTGTACCTAGCAGAATATTAAAAATTTTGTTTTCTGAGGGACTAGAAATACTGGGTAGAGGAAGGGAAATATACAAAAAGCACCTTTTCATTTAGTTGTTATTCTCTATTCCCTCTTGCCCAATTCCCTGCTTCATTTTTTGCCTGTTGTCCTAATAGAAAACAGTAACACAGCTTTGGAGATCTGGGTTAGTCTTGGCTCTGCCACCACCTGCTTTTGTGGCGTGGTAGAGTAACTTCACCAAACTTCTAGCTCAAACTGTGATTCTCAGGGATGCTGCACGAGACCACACCTTTCCTTCAGCCACTTACAGGGGGACATTGTAAGACACTCTCTGGGCTTGCGTGAAGTCCTTGGGCTGGTGCTGCGCGATGACGTGCCAGGTGATCCCGTTGTTGATGCTGTACTGCAGCAGCACGGCCTTGTCCACGGCGTGCGGGCCGCTCAGGTCACTGTTGCAGCTGTCTGTCTGGGCCGTGCTCCCAATTTGCAAAACAAACATGATTTTGCTGAAAGACACAGGGGAAATCATCTTTAAACAAGAGTCAGCAAGTATTAAAGGAGTTATACTTTCTTTCTTTCTTTTTTTTTTTTTTGTGAGGGAGATGAGCCCTGAGCTAACATCTGTGCTAATCCTCCTCTTTTTTTGCTGAGGAAGACCGGCTCTGAGCTAACATCTATTGCCAATCCTCCTCCTTTTTTTTCTTCCCCAAAGCCCCAGTAGATAGTTGTATGTCATAGTTGCACATCCTTCTAGTTGTTGTATGTGGGATGCTGCCTCAGCATGGCCGGAGAAGCAGTGCATGGGTGCGCGCCCGGGATCCGAACCCAGGCCGCCAGTAGCGGAGCACACGCACTTAACCATTAAGCCACCGGGCCGGCCCATAAGGAGTTATACTTTCTAATTTCTTTTTTTATCTTTCTTTTTTCTAAAATCCATAATTTCTGAGTTCATAATATAGTAAAAATAGAAGCAACCAGTCTTATGACTAAATCACATTAGTAATAAAATTTATTTATATTATCTTTTATATCATACATATGCAAAATAACCTTGGAAGGTTGGTTTTCCACACAAAGAAAACAATTTTGACTTTCAAAGATCTTTTCTCTTTTCATGATGTTAGAAATATTATTAGAGTATTTTACCTGAAACACCTTCTATTTTCTGAAAGGTAATATGGGCCAAATAGGGAACAGAGGACACGGAGAGGACAAGGAATAAAATCACATATTTACACTACATACTTTTTCACAAATAGCTCCAAACTGAACACCATTTGCACAAGGATAAATCATATGTCTATTTTAGGAAAGGATGTCTGGAGATCAGAGTGGGGGAAAACTGAGTTAGACATGCAGGCTCTGGACCATGTCTGCTATCCTATTTGATGTGTCCTTCTGCTTTTCACAGGCAAATCTTTGCCCTTAGAAGATACGGTTTTCAAACATAGGAAGTCAATTCTCATAAGATTCCTAGTGATTAACAGAGTAATCCCATTTAGGGTGGGTGGTCACATAAAAAGCTAGACTTAAAACTTGTAAATGCCTAAATTAATTTAAAGCAAAATTACTTGTACAACATGGCATGCAATTGTCAACTAAGCAGCTAGTTGTAGCTGTATATGGGGTCAAGGAAAACATCAGGTTGTCTCTAGATTAAGTACATCTTTTTGGTAGGAAAAAAATTGGGGATGGGTGGACACAACAACTTTTGGCATCTCTATGTTTACTATACAGGAATTAATTTTATTATATTTTCATTCTCTATCATATTGAAAGCCCCTGAACCTGCCTTTCTGCCTCTGAAAATACACTAATATTAAGCTTCAAGTAAATATCTACATTCTTACTAATCAAACACCTAATTCTCACATATACTCATACACTTTTCAGTATTCATTGAATACTTTAATACTTTCAACGTTTATAAAGCCTTGGATTCTTTTCTTGCATTACACAGACAAAAAGCTGTGTGTGCTCTGGCCAAGTGGCAGAGCTGGAAAGGGCTGATGGGGAAGAAAATCCAATCCTCCTGGGGTCTCTTTTTCTCTGTCACTTCCCTAATTGATTTGCACAGTCTCTGTCCACTCTATTCTGCATTAACATGCAGCTCTGAGAGCATGAATTTTTAAAGTTCCCGTCCATTCTTCCATCGATCCTCCATTTCTACATATTGTGACTACATATGCTAAATATAGGTATATGTTTGCATTACTACAAATCTACTTCATGTACATATTTATATTTACATGCTTGCATACAGTCAACATTAAATTATTTACATAGATTATCCATAGCCAATTTTTTATTTATTTTTTCAAGTTTGTTGAGATATAATCGACATATAACATTGTGTAAGTTTAAGGTGCATAATGTGCTGATTTGATACACTTATCAATTTTTTATATTTGGTCATTTCTTTAGGCTCACGCCTATATCACCACCACTCAGACTGTGTGTGAAGCCTATGTCTCTGTGTGTGAAGAAATACAAGGTAATTCTACAATAAATTTAAGCAAAGCATAATTCTGAGTTGTAAAACAACATAATGCTTCCTCATACCAAACTCAAATGATATTTAAGTTTCCACTGCTTAGTGACATCTGTGCCATGAAGTTCAGGATCATATCTAACAGACAGTGGACAATGAAGAGGCTTGCGACTAATTCTGTCGGGACTACTACATAGGAGTTCTGTTACCTTGCTCGAGTGAGATCCAGAGGCTTGGTGGCAGCTTGCCTTATCTGACAGCCATTAAAATAGAGTGAGTCTCCATGGGCATAGGGTGCCAGCTGCCCACAGCCACTTCCTATCACTCCGCCCTGAATGGTCTCCCAGTTTGCCTCAGTGACTCTTGCTGACTCAAAATTATCTTTAATATAACTGGGAAGATCATGACTGAAAACAGAGCAATCACCACCTAGAGGGAAAGGAATAATTGCAAAAATTAGCTGGAACAAGCAGAATCATCAAAGATTAAGGACAAGTAATCAATTTCAGATTTAACCCATCATTGTTACTGTAAGAATGACAAAATACCTAGCAGATATAGATTCCCAGAAATAAATGTTTCTCTTTTATTTTAGCAATCATTGGCTTGCGTTGTTGAAAAAAGTCCCATTATCTTTGAGTCAATGTTTACTCAAACACCTAGGTGCTAATGTACTTATCGCATGTGTAAATCTGTTGTTTAAATACCACAGCATCTGGGTCTGCATGTTTACCAATGATGGGTCTCAGGAGGGAGCTCTCACCCCAGCCTGAGAGGCCAACCTCATTTCTTTTCCCTACCAAGATTTTGTAGCAGAAAATAAACTATGTTCTTATTCTCCTTCTAGCTCGATATTTGATGATTCTTGAGAGCAGACTGCATTTTATTCATCGTTGGATTCTAGCACCTAGCACAATACTTAGCACATACAAGATATTCAGTAATGAAGCTGGGATAAATAAACGAACAATGAATAAACTGGAAGTGTTTCTCAGAGACCCCTGAGCTGAAGATCTGGCATTTGAGTAAGACACTGCTTTAGCAAATGTGTATGTGCTTCCATTTTCCCTTGATTTGAACAGCACAACGTTCCTAAATGTCTACAATAGGTCAAAATCCAAAGGTTGTGGTTCTGTTGGATCAGGGGAGAGGGCAAATTCCAGACGTCTAGGACTGCTTGTGAGACATTTGATTTCTTCATTTGCCTAAAGTTCAAATTCTCCAGCTAATACACAGACAGACCCAGCTGGTCTCAGTGGTAATGAGATCAAGCGAAAAAGATGGCAGGTAAGTAACTTCTAACATCAGAGATGTACAGCAGGCTACATTAATCATACTCTTTTCATCTGGAGGCAAGGAAATAGCAAAACCCAAGAAATCTAACTAGATTCTACTCCAGAATTCAAACCTATGGATTCTTACAGCATATACTTGGGGAAGTTGTATAATTCTGTCCTCTTTGGATAAATCTCTCAGCTCTGAGAGACAGCAAGGCTGATGGGAAAGAACAACCTGAGTACTGGTCTTCTTTCTGACATACTAGATCTGTGACCTTAGGTAAGTCACTTAACCTCCCTGAGTCTTAGTTTCTCTACCTGTAAAGTGGGAATAATTACGTTAACCATAGCTAATTTACAGGGATATCATAAGTACTAAATGACTCTGCTGAATGAATTGGTGGATACTGTGTAAATAGTAAAGCATAAGGCAATGTAAGGATTCATTCAAAAAGGACTTATTGAGCATAGCTAGATGCCAAGTATTAGGCTCTGAGGATATAAGTAATTATGTAAAGTGAACTTTGTAATGATAGAGGCTGAAATCTGTTAGAAACGTTGCATTGAAGGAAAGCAGTGCTGCAGGCCTTCTAACAGGTGGACAGAGCAAATTCCTATGATGTCAGGAGTTGAGTAGATACTCTGTCCCGAATATATCCTTAGCCTCTAGAAACTCAAGCAGTAAAACATATCTTTTTGAGTCATAAAGGTTTTTGTGTGTGTGTGACAGAATGACTGAGGAAACAGAACATCTTGAATTGTCAGCTACATCTTGGGAGGCCCGTGGCAGCTGCTGCTGGGAGAGGCTGAGGGAGAAGGAATATTGGCCAGGTATCTAGGGAGGGGCAGCCAGGCCAGGGAGGAGATGGGCCCAGAAGTGGAAATAAAGTCCTGGGGGTAGCGGTGGGGCAGGGAGTTACACGGAAGATGGGGAATGAGAGGTACTATAGAATATCCTGGGTGGATAAAACCCGCATTTTTAAAAATTCAAGGAATGTAGCATAAGATTATCCTTGACAATCCCATCCAAAGGTAAATATCTCTGTGATCAAAGAGTATACTATCTATCCCAAATCCCTCAGGCTAGAGCTTCTATCCATTTCCTAGTGGCCGTTGTATACATGCTGAGATGAGGAGCCCCTCATGGTCTCCTCTGTCACACATGACAGTCCAGGACTCAGACCTTGGAAACTTTCATCGCAGATGCAGACAGCGCCGGTGGTGCAGTATCCGTGCCCACTGCAGAGCTTGGGGCAAGCCTCTCCGATGTACACGTGGTCAATCGCCCAGCTCTGCTTCTCAGTTTCTTCCCCCTTCTGGATCCAGCGGAACTGCGTCGCACTGCAAGTCCCACAGAGAGCAGAAGGGATTCAGCAGGCTGTCATTTCCCGTGGCTGTGTCCAGCCTCTAGCCTCTGAGAATGGGGACTATTTCTGAGCAAAAGGCTTCCCAAATTTTGCCCTGAAGCACCGATTGGCAGACATGAGTGAATGTGTACTCTTCAGACTTCAGGAGGATACCCCAAAATGCCATTCTGGAAGCTTGTGCCTTCCCTGAAAATTTTATGCGAATTTCCTATTCTATTCCATAATAAATCTGCGTCTACTTTTCCTACAGTGGTGTATCATTTTCCAAATCTTTGAGTAAAATGAATGTGCTCTAGAAAGATTGCACTCCACTACGTTTATCCTGCGGCTTTGCGTAACCCAACCAGCCCTGCACGCCCCAGTGGGTATTTGTATCTGGATGAGCAGTGCAGCCTTTAGGAGCATAGAACACTGGGGCAGATATGGTGCCAACTCTAGGTCTTTATTTGGGGATCTGTGACTTGGGGCCTGTGATTGAGTTTGGCATGTGCTGTGGTATTTAGTCAAAAGAAAATTTGAGATCTATGAATCATTTAGAAATAAGACCCTATTTCTTCCAATTTCTTTCTTGGGACATGCAATTGCCTTTTTGGGGCACGGGTTGGTGAGAGGTGGGAGAGAAGAGAGGAGAGGGCACTACTGCAACTAAAACTCTAGCCTCATTTTATCAGTTATTCTCAGCTCACTGTGTGAGCTCTGTAGAGACTGCCGGATAATTCCACAAAGTTTACCTTAGTCTGCAACCTACCTGGAGGAGACATGGTCAGGCAGCTGAATGGTGATTCTCTTCCAGCTGGAGCTGTTGACAGCATTGTAGATGGTGGCTTCATGGAACTGGAAGGGGGAGCAGCCAATGCTGTTTGAAGAGGAAGGAAGGCACTGCGTCTGAACAAGCTGCCAGGAATCGGACCTGCAGAAACCAAAGATATTACGTTAGACTACTCTTAAGAGAAATAGATGACCTGTCTAATGCCAAGGTAATGCATTGGGTTGGGTTACATTAAGATATTTTTTAGTATATTTCCTATTTCCTGTACATATTTATCATTACAGACAATAAACAGAAAAATTGAAAATTATTTCATATAAGACATATTCTAACTCTTTACAGGCACATTAATATATTCACAGACAATAGAATAAAATAATAGCATCCATAATGCTGCCTTTTCGTGGCTTCTTCCCACTGATATTGTTACCAGAAATATACATGGAATCCATTGACAAAATTCTCTGTCTACCCAAACTTAACTCACTATAATTCATTTTTGAAAGTGGTGGTGGCAGACAACACCCTAATACAGTAACTGTACCGTGTCAGACTTTTATTCGATGCTGCTACTGTGCTTTAGGATATGTGACTCTGGCTAAGGCACATTCAGATCTTTCACTGATTTAAATTTTTGTTAGGGTTGCTTGAAAATGAGCAACATGAATAAAAGAGAGTTCTACTTTGAGGACAAATGTAGTGTCTTACTTATTTTAAAATACAAAGTTTGCTGGCTGCAGTCTAGTATGAAAATTGATTTTTCTTGGTTTGAAGGAAAAATCTGAAAAGACATATGTATAAATTTCATATGAAGGAAATTTGTAATACACATCAATTACCACTTTGAATACAGAAGTTTGCTCCTCTGTAAGCAGTTGCCTTAAAAATAGACAACCACTTGAACTGTGTATTCAAGTTTGGAGGATATGTAAAAACTTATTTCACAAACCTTGCATCCTTACTGTACTCCAACATTACGGAATGAAGGTCACCACAAGAAGTGGCTTCACAACCCACCACAATCTAAAACAGACATAAACAATCAATATGTATCAGGCAAGATTAAATGATACCTATCATTAATGAGAAACCCCATCTCTCTTCATTATGACTCTGGTAAGTAATCAAGAAATATTTAGAGAAGCTTTTACAGAGCAGCCTGCCAGGGCACCAAGAACACATTCTTTTCAGTTCTGTTAAACACATGCAATTTTGCATGGAGATGATAATTAAGGTTTAAAAAAGTACTATTTCTATTTACTTAATTAGTATAACATAGTAACCATAAATCTGGGCAAGATAAATTGGCCAAAAGGAAAGTAACATTTGGAGAATAAAATATCACTGGGTGAAAACATTTTCATTGATATCCTAACTTCCTTGATGCTACTATTGATTTTTTATTTGTAATTAAAAATAGCAATTTTTAATTACTCAATATTCATTCTTAGGGTCTTTTCCTTTTCCATACGAATAAAAGCTTTCCATACTATATGCAATTAAATGTTTGACTCAATAATGCATAAATGCTATAAAAATTTGCTGAATCAAATTTAAGTCCCATTCATCTACTTAATCAACAAGTCCTATTTCAGTGCTGATACTAGGGAAGGTTAGTGCTAAAAATTTCAGGCCATACACTTATGAACAAAATAACCCTGGCTTCAGAGAGAGAATAAGAAGTATACTCCAATTATGGAAATGGAAATCAGAAAAGATACAAATAAAATGCTGTGGTGCTTCACAGGAAGGAGAGAATGTATTTGAGTAAGTTGACTAGAAAATAATTCATCAAGTCAGGTGCATGTGAGCCAGCCCTGAAGAATGGGAAGAGTCTGAGAGGTCAAGATAGGAGAAAGACATTAAGGTAGAAGAAAGGGTGTAAGCACAGACACACAGGTGGGAAAGCACTCTGGCATGGCTACAGCACAGCACGTGGTATGCTTTGGCCTGAGTATAGAGTATGTGGACTCCTGGCAGAGAAGGTTAGAAAGACTGGTTGAGGTTGGCAGACAGTGAGTCATAGTCTAAGGTGTTTGACCTTAATTTGGTAGGCAATGGGGAATCATTAAAGGTTTATGAGCAGTGGAATGATGTGCTCAGAGCTGTGCTTTGTAAGGATCAATCTGACTGTGCTGTTGCAGACAGGTGGGAGGGGAGACAGATTAGAGGTGGAAAGACTAGTTAATGGACTACTGATTTAATTAGGGCCAGAAGGGAGGTGGTAATAGTGCAAACAGAGAAGATGGGATGGGTACCAGGAACATTGGGAATTAGAATTAAAAGAATGCAGTAATTGATTAGATGTGAAAAGCAAAAAGGGAAAAATCAAAGACTACCTTAAAATTTAAAGCTGATGAATAGGGGAAAGGTGGTGTCATCAGGAGAAACAGGGAAATCAGAGAGGAGTTGGAATGGGGAGGGAAGATATGAAGTTCACGGTTAGACATGTTGAGTTGAGATGCTCATAAGACAAAGGTGTAGAAATGTACACAGGCTATTAAAAGTACTGAATTAATTGTTGGTGAGCCAGTCAAGGTTGGATATGAAAATTAAGGAGTTGCTCCTAAAGATATGATACTTGAAGCCAGGGGATAAATAAAATTCCCACTGGTAAGAATATCTATGCAGAGAGAAGAAAGCTGAGAAGTACTGAGAAATGCTGATACTTAAAGGTTGGAGGGAAGAAGAGGAGCCAAAAAGGAGATAAAAGGAGTTATCAAGGAAGTAAGAGGAGAACCAGCAGAGAACCTAGAAGCCAAGGGGAAAGAGAATTTCACGAGCTGGAGAGGACAAGGACAACAGTGTCAAATGGTACAGAGAGTGTCAAGTGACAAAACTAAAACAATTTAGTAGAGTTTGATGTCCTTTATTCAAGAGAGAACAATCCATGGACTGGGGGAGTACAGTCCCTCACAAGCAGTGGGGCACTCTTCCCGAGGGATTTTGGGCAAGAGCGAGTTCTATAGCATGTTAGAAGAGGCAACGTGGAAACAGGGCAGGATTGGCTAGGGTTGCATATCTGACCTTATTTAGAAAGATCAAAGAACAAGGAAATAAGTACAGAGCCCTGTGCTGGCTTGGCGTTTTGGGATTGGTGGACCTTTATGTTGCGATTCTGGTCCTGTGGAGGATTTACAGGAACATGAAAGTCTGGTTTGCTGACGAGGAATCCCGGGCAGGAGTGGCTCTGTCTTGTTCCTAGAAATGTATTTCAATAGTTCCCCCTTTTGATCATCCTTTTGACTACTCAAGAGGTTTGATGAAAAATACTGGCCTTAGCATGCCTCGCAGTTACCATTGCCTCTTCGGGTCTCAGTGTTTTATTCACAAGAGACAATGTCGGCCTCCTATTTGTGGAGCTGGTTACGTTCCTCTGTTCTCTTTTGTGGTTCCAGTAGGAGAGAGATCAGCTATGGGCCAGTCTCCGATGGATGAGGAAAGGTGAGGAATGGGTGAAAGCTGCTAGATGTAGTGTTCAGAGAGTCTATGGTGACTTTCAAAAATGTTAAAGTGATATATTATTACATTTTTGGGGACAAACTTTTCTTTTTTTAAACAAACAGACTTAGTTAGAGAAAAAAATTTCAGTTTCTTCAGTTCTGGGCTGATAGAGGCAGCAAAAGAACCCCCAATCAACTCAATCAGATATGATGACTCGGATATGGGCCACAGTGTGGGCCGGGTAGAGGGAAAACCTTCACTCTTAAAGGACTGGGCTTGGAATTAGGAGTGGTGTTAACACTGGATGTGACCTTGAACATCCTCCACGTCACGAAGTTAAAGATAGTCCTGAGGGACTGGGAGCATTTGGGGACCTTGCCTCACCTTCCAGTCTCTGAAGGAGAGTTTAACATAGAGCCGAGAAAAAGAGTGTATACCTTGTTTCTTCTGCAAGAGATCTTTTTCATCTTGCAAAACTGAAACTCTATACTGATTAAACAACTCCCATTTCCCTCTCCTACCAGCAGTAAATACATTCTTATTTCTGCTAATAAGGATTCTTACTATGAACCTTCATTGTAGCACATCTTCTTAAACAAAAGCATTAGAACAATGATGTCTGTCTTTAAAATGATCTAGTAACAAAGTGCATTTCTGTAATGCCCCTTTTTAATGTGTTTTGCAATGAGAAAGACATCAATTGATATGCTTTATCTTTCTCTCTGATTGACTATTAACTACTCCTATGCCTTCCCTTCCATCCTTCCATATGAATAAAACATGCATTTAAAAGATTCGAGAGTCCTTTTTAAATGTTCAGGGATTTGGAAAGTTCCAACAGGGCTAATGTACAGGTTTGTGTTTGGAAGTCAGACACAAAAGGAAGATGGAAAGACAAAACGAAAAAGGCTAGATTAAGAAGCAAAGTGGCTTGATGCGTGAAATAGGCAGAGAGTAAGAGAAAGAGGTGGAGGAATGCGAGGGGAGAGAGAGACAGAGAAAAAGAATAGGCAGAGGTACCTATTTGAGCTTTTTATTTTCAAAGTTTGGGAAGGTGAACACAAGGTTACATGTATGAGATATAATACAGTTACACTTCTTGCTATGTCCCAACATACTTATAGATTTTATCTAAGCTCAAATAATCCTACCTAGGTGATACAGGCGTTTGTGAAAGATTACTTCTTTTACTCATAAGATAAAGTCTCTTTTCATGAATGAAATCAATCCTGTCCTTCCAGTTGTCCGAATAAGCATTCTCCCCGCACCTCCGCCCCCCAAATGTAATGCCACACTGTTTGGAAGGCCCTCTCCCTTACTTTAAACTGCATCATATAGCCTGGCTGTATAATGAGTTCTCTGGAGGAGAGAGCGTTGTCAGTCTTGTCCTTCTTTTTATTTGGCCAGTAGAGGTGGAAGGATGGATTGCCACAGAATCCTGCTGTCCTTACTGCGTTAGGGTAAAAACTCCAGTTTTCTTCATGGGAAGTGCCTTCTGTTAAGGTAAATTGGAAGCAATATGGCATGTTATTCTCTTGAACTGGTAGGTTTATTGTTGAATTACTTAAATGTCTATGCTCTAGCTTTTTGCTTTAAGATTGATTTTTGTTTTATTTAATTGGTCTAATACATAAATCCAAGATGAGAAATCAAATGTAGAAAAGATTACTAAATGCTAGTATAATGATTACCCAACTTTTAAAATGTAATTGCTAGTCTGGGTAACTTTCACCATGGCAAAATTCTTCTTGGTACACTTTTAAACCAATACAATGTGTATTTCTGCGGTATAGAAATTCCCAAAGAAACCAAATATTTGGGGGTATTGAAATTTCAAGTTATTTTTAGAGCTAGACATTTTGTCTTTAACAGGACTTATTAAATTTTCAGTTGACATTTCAACAAGCAGCCAATCTTGAAGATTTACAAACCACTGGGGAAAATAACAGCTAACATCTGTTGAGCAGTGAATATGTGCTAGGTACTCTTCTAAATGCTTTTCATGTAGTAACTCATCTGAAGGCATAAGCAGACAGAAGGCTCACAGGAAAGATTGTTCAATGTCTCGTTTCTTACCATCATCAAAGGTGTCGACCAGTTGACTGGGATTGATTTCTGCGCCACCAATCAAAATGTTGTCTAGTGCCCACTGAGCACGCTCCACCCCAGAGACCACAAGTCCATTGCTGATCACAAAAGGCTGCCACCAGCGAAGTCGAGTTGTATTGGTGAGGGCATCCTCGGGAAGAAGGATGTAGTCGTGTCTAACAGAAATGTATTTCTGATAATCCATCTCATGGAGCAAAGTCCAAGTAATTCCTATAATAATAAATATACCAACATAGTAACATATTTGGAAAAAACCCACAAACCACCAGCATACTGCAGCTACTGTAACTTTCCCAAAGAAATCTTCAACCAGGTAATGAGAATTGATTTCACTGACTATAATGTAAGTGTTCAATAAATATTGTTTCAAAATGAGGCTGATGGTATGAGGGGGAGGTATTTAGAAATAATTGACCAAAAATAAAAACATTGAAGTAAAAATTATATATTTTATGCTTTTAAAATTTTGTTCTAGATTCCTATATGCATTATTTCTCATAAATAATGAGATACACCCACGTTTTGCATGTTTCTATATAAGAACTCTTAGTATTTTAAAATACAGCTATGCAATTTGCAATTTGCAATTTGTTGGACTTATACAAAGTTTCTCTCTTATCAACTGATAAGACTGTAGGTGGGATGTTTAAATTACTTAAGAACACCTTTCAAATACCCTAAAATACTTTAGCGCCATCTATTTATCTGCTAGTTAAGGATGATATCTATCTGCTAAAGCTGATTTTCTAGAGATTATTGGTCTGGTTTCAGCTGCTTAAAAATAAAACAGAATTTTATTAAAATAGTCTATGACAGACTCACAAATTCAGACTATCTTCTTTCACAATTAATAAAGTTTTCTTATAGATTCTCTACAGCATTTATTACTTGCTTGTTCTCCACAAAAGCTTTTTAAAATGCTTTAAAAATGTTTTTTAAATTATCTTTTACTTGGAAAATCATACAAAATTTATTTCTTAACTGTATCATTTATAATCAAACTTCAGTTAAGCACAGAGATTTTCCTTTATTCAAAAAGTTTGGAGGCTTATTTTTTAATGTTTTCTCTCTTGTCCCTTTTTTGGTAGATTTTGCATAACACAGAAGTCACATGTATGGAATGTGTAATGCAACTAAGATCTATAGCTTTCTCTTTGTGACTTTCACTATCTGCATTGCGAAGTCAGCAAAGTTTTGGAGAGACTTTTCTGAGGAGCATTGGATGGAATTTGGGAATCTGCTCCAAGGCGTGGCTTTCACCCCTGAAACGTGCCTCCATCAGTAGAGTAGTCCAACAGCACGCCTTCCTTCCGGCAGATGGGCCGATGGCAGGAGGTCATGTTGTTCTCACTACCGATGCGCCCCCAGTACTGCAGGAATCTGAATGCAAGCACATATTATCCATCAGAACAGTTAATTAGAACAGTCTACCCAAATCTTGGATAACAACTTCTTCCACACGTGTTCCTTGCTTTGGGGCCAATTTGCTATGTTGCAATAAAAATAACAAAAAATTGACTTACTTCGCCCCTCTGAGATCCAAATCTTGAGTAATAGCTTGTCTCACAGTGGATCCCCCAAAATAGAGTGCAGTGTCCTCAGCAAGAATCCCACACTCAGTACAAGTGCTTCCACCTTCTAAGGACATCCATAAATCAGGCTTGATTTCTTCACTGTCAAAGCGTTCCTTCAGGAAAGTCTGGGAAAAAGTAGGAGGCATGTGGTTACAAATAACAATTTCAGACACTAACTACGGAACAGTTAAGACAATACAGAGTTACATCTTAGACTTTAAAAAATTAAACCTGATTACAAATGTGTTTCCAAAGATATTAAAAATAACAACAGGATATCGCCACAATGTTCTTTTCCATCATACATTGAAGGTCATTTAAACTGCTTAAATAATGTTTACTAATAGGAATTTAAAGTCTAGAGACTTTACAAAACAATTGTAAAGTTGAGCACAGTAATACACCTCTTTGTAAAAAGTTACTTAAGCGTATACTCCCAAAATATGTGTATTTATTTACATAGTATATAATTTATTCTGATATGACAGATGCACAAAAATTGAAAACTTTAAGAAATAAGTTAAACAAAACAGATGTCCTAGCATTTTTCCGCTAACATTCCCCAATGGATTGTCTGTTCCCCCTGGAGCACGTGCCCCCCACTTTGGAGACTGCTTTAGGCAACAGGGCTCTTCAGCTTCTGGCACTGAGGGAACTTAGGACGCCTACACGGTCAGGCAGGAACATTTTAAACCAAAGCTTTCAGTACGAGGTCAAAAGAAAAGTAACCTTGGAAGGCAACCTGAAAGACTTTTCCCACGTTTATCAAGGCCAAGCAGCAGGATGATGGGGAGCAGTACTCAAAATCTAGAAAAAATATTTTCCCTGGGTCTCCAGTTTATCCTTTTAACTAAGAATGACCAATAATCAGGAATAGTCTATTTTCCAAAGAGAGTAGATAAGTAAAATATTAGGGTTCACTATGGCTATATTTTATGTCAAATTATTTCATCCAGTCACATCATAGACAAGATCTTGATTTTCTACTCATTTTGTCCATAGCACATTCATTTTGTCCATAATACAGTTTCGCATTGGGTTGAGGCACAATTTTTTTGCTTTTTGTTTTTTAAGTGATAGAAATTTACCATGAAAACAATTTGTTATAGTTGTAATTGCAGTAACAGTATACAGAAAAACTGTCTACTTTTTCACTTCTTTAGGAGAGTTATCTAGTTGCTATCTTATTGTGTAGTTAAAATGATTTAAATATACCCCCTTTTTCTCAAACTTAGAACATAATCACCTCTATAGTTATAGACATGTAGTCACGTGGTCAGTCATACCTCACCTCTCTGCTGGTAGCAAATAAACACAATTTTATCAACGGAGGTTTACACTAAGAATAGAGCCAGAAGGTGTGCATTACTAACCTTGCGAACTCTCATTAGGAAAGTTTGAATCAGAGTTCACGATACAGATTTGTACAATTTCTTATCCAACTGAGGAATGCTAATGAAATTTGAATGCTCACAAAAGAAACTAGGTTTTTTAAGTTTATTCATTATCTGTGGCTATGTTTCTCATTTTTTTTTTTTTAAAGCTTTCATTTTTTTAAACTTTATTTATTTTTCTCCCCAAAGCCCCAGTAGATAGTTGTATGTCATAGTTGCACATCCTTCTAATTGCTGTATGTGGCACTCGGCCTCAGCATGGCCAGAGAAGCGGTGCGTCCACACACGCCAGGGATCCGAACCCGGGCCACCAGCAGCGGAGCGCGCACACTTAACCACTAAGCCACGGGGCCAGCCCATGTTTCTCATGTTATAATCTCATTTGATGATGTTATCTCATTTGAACAAACACACTAACATCTTCAGACACAAGTGGACATTGCTCCAATTTTTTCCTTAATTCATCAATTCCAAAGTTGTTGGAATATAATACAAGAAGTATTGTAGAAAAAAGAAAAGATAGAACAGGTTTTGTTTACATTGTTTGCTACTTAATATGCTCGATTTCAATCACTTGTGCTTTTTTTAGCTTAATCATTTTTCTGTTATTGAAATGATGAATGCATAACATTTATTCACAGAAATGGAATGCATATATGGCAACTGTGTTGGACAGTTGTATTTGCTTTGCATATTAAATAATGATACAACAGCTAAAGCTTCCAAGAATGACCTCTCTTTTCTTAACACACAACCACATTTCAGCAGTCAGCAAATCAGAACACTGAATTTTCTGAACAATAATTCAGGTGCTGTTTAGGCCTTTCTGAAATTTTTTTTGTGTGTGTGATAATGTATCTATGTTGTTTGTTTTATTTCATAACAACAATAACAGTATCTTCCTTCCAACAGCACATCTACTGAAAAAATGAAGAAGGCTTAATATTGACTTTAAGAGTGTGCTTTTAAAAAAAAAGCAGAGTATTTATGACCTTTAATCCATAAAGTCTGGTTTATTTTATAAATTAGGTAAATTGTACTAGAACTTGATCCTAATTCTTGTATCTAAGAAACCCAAGACATATTTTTTTTTAGTTTCCATCCAAAGGATTTATTTCCTGGGGGCTCCAAAGAATGTTATTATAAATTATTAGTCTCACACTTAAGTTAGTTCATAAGGCGTGGCCTGCAATGTGAGTAAATGCTTCCTTTGGGGGCTTTAACATTACCTTCAGAGTGTGAGTCAGGTAGCAGTTGGGCCCGAAGAATCCCGGATCACAGATGCACTGCTCCTTCAAGCAGTCTCCATGGCCTCTGCAGTTGTCCAAGCATCCGGGGCCCAGGTAGAAATTATCGATGGCCCACTGCATATCTGAGTACTTCTGATAGAACCTAAACCTGACTGGACTATTGGCAACACAAAAGCAAAAGAGCGAAAAACAAAAGTTAACTTTATTCAAGTCTACTTTCATGTGTATGTACTCAGTGCTCAAGAGAAAAAACATTTAAGCCACTGTGCCAGGACGAATTGGATTAATAAAAAATGTTTTCTGACTGCCATTATCTTTCTATTTCTAGTAATGGAAGTTTAAAGCCAGTTTCATTTAAATTTTATAATATGTGAGCAAACTTGTAAAAGAAAATGAAAATACAGCGGAATCTCTATTTCAAGCAATAGGAACATTTTAAAATGCAAATCTGTAACCATCATAAATCAGGTTGCTTATGAACTGGAGTCCAGTGGTTAAAACGCAATTTAGGTTCATTAACCGCATTTCTAAAACTGACAGAAAGTGAATGAATCCTTGTCAGCATACACACAGCCTTCAGGCAACTAGGAAACTGCAACTTCTGAATTCCCCAAAGATAATCAATATTATCAGAGTAACTATGCTAATTAGAAAACAATTTTGAAGGGGTTATATTAAAGGACAATTTCCCTGAGATTTTAATTTCATCATTGTTCTTCTCTGTCTTCTGGGGAAAATACAAGCCTCGTAATTAACCTTATATTAAAATATGCCACACTACTTTGGTGTAGAGTACAAAGTGCACGAGGGAACTTTCTGGGGTGATGTAAATGTTCTGTATCTTGTTCTATGTGGTGGTTACAGGGGTTACATAATGGCAAGAACTCATTTTGCTGAACAATTAAGATGCGTGCATTTTACTGAACGTAAATTACACCTCATTATTAAAAACAGGAGCGAACGGGAGGGGGAAGATGAGGTGATGACGTTGTGGTGGCTCCCCAGCATCTATTTCACCCCAGATGAGTTATATGAGATAATCCTCATAATATAACTCCCCTAACTATTGACTGGGTCAGGAATAGGCCTTCTTGAACTAATTTGTAGCAGTGGAATGCAGGGAGGTGCTTGCTGTAGCTCTGTTTGAAAGAAAAGTAACTCTTTCTCTCCCATTGGACACAAGTAAGGACGCATTCCGCTCCAGTTTTCTGGAAGCCATCTATGTTCATGAGGTGAACCAGCTTGAAGGCTGAGTATGACACCAATGTGTGGACAGTGGAGCAAAGAGTAAGAGTAAGAGAGTAAGAAATAACAATGTCCTTGAAGACATTGACCTTGTGAACATAGCAATCCTACAGGAGTTCACTTATCTTTGGATTTTTTCATTACAGATATAATACATTTCATTTTTAATTGAGCCAGTTTGAATTGGTTTGCATTACTTGCAGCCGAAAGTGTCCTGATTTAGTTTCCTAGCATATTAATTGACAAAGGTCTTTAGATTTGTTCTTGAAAACTGTGAGTGGTCAAGTAGTAAATGATATCTATGGTTCACTGGAAAAGCCATGTGTAAGCACCTTATTCAAAGGCTCTATATGTTGTGGTCATATATCTTAATTCTCTTTCACAAGAAGGTTCTTCATTTAGCCAGACTCTATAATTGATATGGTAGAGTTACACCTGACATTTTCTTTAGCCTATCTTTTTTCCTGATTTTTCATTTGAAGGGAAATGTTTTGGAATTGCCTTAAATTAACTTACAGACTTTTCAGAGAAGAGTTTAATTATCTCGGTTCACTACTGCTTTAGGCTAATTACTTTTCACTACAGGTACAGAACACATGCTTTGATAAGAGCAAAAGGAAACCTACAAACCACACATGTACAATTAGCATGAAGAGTTAGGATTTGTGCAAACATCATGATGAGTTAGGATTTGCTCTTGGCTCCATTTTTAATGGATTGACAAAGCAGTAACATGGAAAGTGTATCATGCATGGTGGACCACAGTCTAACATCCACAAGGCAGCAAACACCTTTTCATCTGGCTCCAAGGCCTTCACTATTGCTCTGTTCCCATTCACAGACACTGAGGTGTGGAAAATGGAAGGGCCCGCCAAGGCCCATCTTGATAAGTCTGAGGATTACAACTTGAGGTCTCCCTCAAGTTAGCTCACCATGGAGGTCACCAATTAGAGAACCTTTGGAGTTAGGGAAGAAGAGAGCATTTTACCCACAATTACGCATAATTTCAGGCTTGACAACAGTGTCCCTAATGTACTTCTGGATGTTTGGAACCAGGCTTTATTTTAATTTTCTACTTACTTTCCCACTAAGCTTTCAGGAAGTGGGTAGGTGATCCGTTTCCACCCTTTAGTTGGAAAGAATACAGATGGCTGAGAAACACTTCCAGAGCATTTTGGGTCTGCAGGTAAGCACTGGGGGACCAGATAATTCCAGCTCACACCGAAGTCAGTAGAATATTGCACATGAATTTGATTCTGGGCAACTTTTTCAGATACTTTACATCCAACAGAGATCTAATAAACAGAAAAGCAAGATTGTTAAGGTATTGAAACCATATTACACGTTTCAGCTCTAAGGACTTGGCAGCAAGAAAGCTGCTGATCACTTGATAGATAGTGCACCACATCCATCCTGTATTTTCAGGTTCATGATTTGTTCTGCTGATGGACGGAGAAGTCGACATGGTTGGCCAAGGTGACAAATTATAGAAAGTGCCAAATATACTGTGCAGGGAGTTTGCAGAAAAGCTGAAACCCGGGCTTCTGCCATGGCTGGCTGGTTGCCTTGGAAGGCCTGGTCCCACTCTTACAAATTGTTGTTTGTTGTGCTAATGGTCTGGCACTTCTATTTGGCAGACTGCTTGACCAAGAAGGATTGCTAACAGCTTTACCAAGTTTACTATTTTGTCATACAATTTATGACTCTCAATAAATCACTTTCAGCTACAAGTAAGATGCAATGAAGTGATAACAGAAGGTCCTTTTAATAAGGCACAGAACTCTATCTGATGGAGA
This sequence comes from Diceros bicornis minor, assembly GCF_020826845.1. Taxonomy (NCBI): domain Eukaryota; kingdom Metazoa; phylum Chordata; class Mammalia; order Perissodactyla; family Rhinocerotidae; genus Diceros; species Diceros bicornis. Next base: position 14,488,876 of record NC_080742.1, on the reverse strand, counting down.
TAGCAAGAATGCAACATTTATTGCTAATATAGGGTGATTGAGGTAGAAAGAATAAATTGGTTGACAAAAAATCTTGGCCAAAATTGATGTTGACATTAATGCTAATCATGTCTTTGTTTTCCATAATTTTCTTTCTCCAGAAACATCAAAATGCTCTTGTAAAAAAATGCAGATATAACCATAATAGCTTTAACCTTTTCTTAGAGGAAAAAGTTGCCTTAAGTCATATAATGATTTAAACAATCATATAATGATTGAAATCAGTAAGCTACATTTTTATTATCAAAAATTTTTTTTTTTTTTGGTGAGGAAGATTGGCCCTGAGCTAACATCTGTGCCAATCTTCCTCTATTTTGTATGTGGGTTGCCGCCACAGCATGGCTGCCAATGAGTTGTGTAGGTCCGCACCCGGGAACCAAACCCAGGCCGCCAAAGCGGGATGTGCCAAACTTAACCACTAGGCCATGGGGCTCGCCCCTTATCAATATTTTGCTCTATCAGTATTTAATCCTGAGCAGAGCCATATTTACTCTTATGAAAGTTTCAACTTGAAATAGTTCCAAAATAAAATACTTTTAATCATTAAGTTATAGATAGTTGTGATGTATATTACCTGAATATTAAATTTATTTTTCAAAGCATATATTAAGTGAATGAAATATTATATGGTGTTTTTCTTTATAATTTTTTTTCATTTTTATATTGCTAGTGTATGGTTATTTATGTAATTGAGACCAGAACACTTTCACCTTGAATTGCATGATCCAGCCTTCAGTGGGAGTCAGGTCGTGGGTCACTGCATACACTTCTCTTCCGTCATGACTGCCACAAATCATGACACCATCAGGGGAGTCACAGAATCTTTCTACTGTACAATCATCATGGAATAGCCAATGCTCATTTACTTAAAAAAGAAAAAAATTTTATGACAAATTTATGACCAAAATACTCGAAGCAAATTTTCACTTTAAGCAACATCTAGAATTATTTTAAACAGAAATCTTTCTTATAATATGCTATATACAATCCACAGACAAAACACTAATGTAAACACATCATTTTATGAACATGGATACTGGGAGGTTGATATATATTTACTATCTGATATTAGTAAGTCTACATTTGGGAAACAAGTGTATTATATATAATGTGTTATAAATGAAAAACAAAGGGAAATGTATATCTATTTTTTCCTGACAGACATTTAACTTTTTAGGCAGATCTAAGAAGGACAAAGAATTTTTAGTGACATGATAGGGAAGTGAGTTAGCTACTTCTACTCAAATTCTGGTAGTATCACCTGGGTAATGAAAAAAATTATAATAGTTAAACTTATAGAACCAGAGGGTAGAACAGCGGTTACTAAAGACTGAGGGGAGGGAGAAATGGGGAAGTGTTAGGCAAAGGGTACAAAGTTTCAGTAATGCAAGTTGAATAAGTTCTGGAGATCTACTGTACAACATAGGGCCTATAGTTAACAATACTGTATTGTATACATAAAATTTGCTAAGATGGCAGATCTTATGTTTCATGCTCTTACCATAATAAAAAAAACAATATTAAACGGGGGAGGTGTGGGAGGAAACTTTTGGAGGTGATTGATAAATTTATGGCCTTGATTGTGGTAAAGGTTTCAGGGGTGTATACTTACCTCCAAACTCATCAAGTTATATATATCAAATATCTACAGCTTTTTTTTTTTTTTTAAAGATTTTATTTATTCATTTTTTTTCCCCCCAAAGCCCCAGTAGATAGCTGTATGTCATAGGTTCACATCCTTCCAGCTGCTGTACGTGGGACTCGGCCTCGGGTTGGTCGGAGAAGTGGTGCCCTGGGGCGCGCCCGGGATCCGAACCCGGGCCGCCAGCATCAGAGTGCGCGCACTTAACCGCTAAGCCACGGAGCCGGCCCATCTACAGCTTTTTGTATGTCAATTATACCTCAATAAAGTGATTAGGAAAAAGCTTCTAAGAGTCTAAGAAAAATTTAAGCAGCAAGATTATGACTTGATTAGTGCAGAGAACACCCTGTTGTCTCTCTCAAACACACACACACACGCGCGCACACACACATCCATGTCCCCCACAATTCCCTTTCTTTTCTGGTAGAGGTGTTGTTAACATCATGATTTTATCCCATAAAGGTTAGAAATTAAACATATCCACAAATTGCTTCTAATTCACGATATGCTTTGATTTTATAGGTCCAAGTTTTCTCTGACAGTTTCCTGGTTAGCTCCAGTGTTTACAGTGGAGATGAATGGGTGCAACTAGAGGCTTGATGCCACTGTGCAAGGCACAGAGTTGTCAGAGGAGTCAGAGAAGAGACCAAACCATTTAATTGGAATTCAGCCTTCACCTGTTTTGTGTCCTTTTGATTTTGTCTGAGCATAACATATGCCTGTAAACAAGCAGTTTATCTCTGGGATTCAAATGTCTACCACAATGCTATTATCTGTGAGTTTTCATTCCATGGGATTTTGAGCTACATTTAACCCCGCATCCCAGAGATAGGACTCCAGAGTCAAAGTGCAGAGAAATTTGAATTCCAATAAGAATACATTGAGCCAGTTGATTCTGGGGTACATATTTTATTTTATGCGAGAACTCTGCAATCCCGATGAAAGAGGGCTTACATTAATCAACTACTCATCAATCTCTTCTGCAATATCAGAAACTACTTCCGTAAGTAGATACTACAGTTTCTAGGAACACCATTTTTGCACAACAGCAGGAGCCAGAAAATTTGTTCCTTCAATTGACATCACCAATTAAGCCTAAAGTAAAAATCAGTATTTTGAGGTACTCGAAAAACAATCTGTATTTGCTATTATTCATACAGAAGCAGTGCTCACGTTATTCTCTGATCACAGACTCACTTATGTAAACCATTACTCAGGGAAAAATAAATGAGTAATTTAGCAAAGTTCTGAACCAGATCTATGTAAGTAAATCTTCTCAACTTTCTTAAGAGAATAAGACTACTTGGTAGTGGTGAAGAACATTTTAAACTTTTTCTATTTAAAAGGGTTATTTTTATTAAATATTTGCAATTATACCACTGTGCCATGTGATATACTAATAAATGAATTAATGAGAATAATTAATCTAAATATTCAACAATGTCAAAACAATTAAAAAAATTATGATGGAGTATTATACAGCTATTAAAACTACATTTTCAAAGATACTTAAGGACATGGGGAAATGATCAAGATTTAATTCTAGGGCTGGGCCCGTGGCTTAGCGGTTAAGTGTGCGCACTCTGCTACTGGCGGCCCGGGTTCGGATCCCGGGCATGCACCGACACACTGCTTCTCCGGCCATGCTGAGGCCACGTCCCACATACAGCAACTAGAAGGATGTGCAACTATGACATGCAACTATCTACTGGGGCTTTGGGGAAAAAAAAAAAAGGAGGAGGATTGGCAATAGATGTTAGCTCAGAGCCGGTCTTCCTCAGCAAAAAGAGGAGGATTAGTATGGATGTTAGCTCAGGGCTGATCTTCCTCACACACACACACAAATAATAAATAAATAAAAAAAGATTTAATTCTAAATGAAAAAAAGTCAGCTACAATATACGTATAATTTAAGACTGTAATTTTGTTAAAAATATGTTTATATACAGGCATAGAAAAAAAGACTCTAAGCAAACACCAAAATATTGATGATGGTTATCCTCTGGGTGTTTTATTTTTATCCTCATGATTTTCTGTATTTTCTCAATTTCACACTTTGAACACATATTACTTATAATAGAACATTAATAATTAAGTATTTTAAATTATTAAAATTCCTTAAATTTCAAATTTTTTCAGCATAGGTTTCATTCCTCTGGAAGGTTCTTACCAGTCCTATTATTGTAAAATACATCCAGACTGTCTTTTCTATGCAAGATTCTAGCACGAAATTGGTATGACACAGTCCCACTGACTGATGAATCCATAGTGGTGTATTCTATATTCATATCTATTTTCACTGCTCAGACAGCACTTGCAGTGTTGGTATGACACATATAATTAAACAACACTACTTTACCTGAAGATATCATGTTTTATGTAGTATAGCCAAGGATGGGGCATGACAAAGACACATACTTAAAATGACACCACTTTATTTTTTTTCTATTTTTTAGTTTACTTTGTAATTATTTATCTATTTATTTATTTTTGGTGAGGAATATTAGCCCTGAGCTAACATCTTGCCAATCTTCCTATATTTTGTATGTGGGATACTGCCACAGCATCACCTAACGAGCCATGTGCAGGTCTGTGCCTGGCATCTGAACTTGCAAATCCTGGGCTGCCGAAGCATAGCACAAGAACTTAACCACTACGCCACTGGGCTAGCCCCTAAATTTTTCCCCTCAGGATTATTTATTTTTTTTGGTGAGGAAGATTCACCCTGAGCTAATATCTGCACCAATCTTCCTCTATTTTCTATGTGGGTCGCTGCCACGGCATGGCTTGATGAGCGGTGTAAGTCCGTGCCCGGGAACCGAACCTGGGCTGCCAAAGTGGAGTGTACCAAACTTAACCACTAGGCCACTGGGCCAGCCCTGACACCACTTTAAAAAAAGGTGACCAGAATAGTGTCATGAAATGAAAACAAGACATTAAAAATAAGAATACATGAAGAGATCCTTCCTAGTTCAGCAGGATCACTGTGCTTTTCCTAATGAGAATGAAGAGGAACAAGCAAGACCTTGGACACTGAGACATGGCACGCCATCACAAATGCATCTGATATGTAGCAAAACAAAATACTTGTCTTTGGATATTAAAACACATGACCAGGAAATGTTGGCACTCTACCCAAAGGAGAAAACAGGAAAAACGGAAATAAAATTTTCTAAGAAAAGAAAATTATCCTGTTAATAAAATTACAGAATGCTATTTATTAAAACATACTTGCTGGCTTGAATGAAAGAAAAGATTTAGTTACAATGTAAACTAGGAAGGTTGAGAGAAGCAAAAGGGTGACACCCCTTTCACTGTCCTATTCCAGTTGAGAATCTGTAAAAGGTTCCACATTCTACTCTTTTGAAAAGACCCAAAGCCATACTGCATTTCCACTGGATTTTTATTTAGCATTAGTGAAAAATTTACCTGCAGTTTTGTCCTCCATAAACATGTCAAAAGCAATTCTCCCGACAGGGCCTGCGTCTGCTGGGGAGCGCTCGTGCTGGGGCACTGGGGCGCTGCTGAAGGTGTCCAGCATGACAGTCCGCTGGTCGGCAGAGCCTGAGATGAGGACGTTGTCGATGGCCCAGTCGTTCTGATCCAGGCCGTCGTGCCTGGGCTGCCACCAGCGGAAGCGAGTTGCGATCTCTTTAGCATCAGGAGGGAGAAGGATATTCACAAATCTGTAAGAAAATGGTGGTGGGGGTGGGGAAAAAGTCTTGTCAAAGGTCTCACGAGAGTAAAAGATTTACAAACAGAGATAAGATATTGCATGTCACAAGGTGGGTGAGGAGAGGACATTAGCTAAAATAATTTTTAAAAACCAGGATAAGCTGGCTTGATTTTACAAGTCTCATGAGTCACTAAATTGGGGAAACAGAATATAAACACATCCAAGCATCCTGGAACTACCTCCTTACTCTAACTGTCCCTGGGCAGGTTTTAGAGGGACTCTGCAATTTTCTGCTTGCCGAGGGCCCCTCTGGATCTGCAGGCATAGAGTATATGTGCTTTGGTAGACATAAAACAATATTGACTTTTTTTCTGTCACCCAGAGGTTGATTTCATCTGTTTCCTTCCTCTGGCACCTTGATTTCATTCTACGCCCATGAGTACCAGCAATTTGATCGGAATATGGACACCAGATTGTGGCAGGATGTTTGGGCTCTCAGCCTGAGGGTACCAGGCCATATGTAATTGATTTATCGGTCACCTGTGGTTTGACACTGGCTTTGTCTTTATGCTTTATTGAAAACATGGGACTAAGAACCATGAGCTAACAAACCCAGGATGCCATCCCTGACTCTGTCACCAAGGACAGATGTGGAAAAACATGGCTCCAAGCTCCAACATGAACCTTAACCAGCTAGAAATAAGGTCTAAAATACCCCTTAATCACAATTATGCATTTAACCCCAAGCATACATCAAACTCTTTCAAACTTTTATTCACAACTCATAAGGTCTATTGGGGAAAATAATTTCCTGAGGTTTGCTCTCCTCTGCGTCGTCTCATCTTTTTATCCATGCTAATCTACCTCCCTCTACTTTCAAGGGCTGCCTCTTAGTGCTGGTGCTCCAGGACAGGGCAACAAGCCCAAGTTCACCCTGTGAAGAAACCTTAAGCTGAGGGCTTCGACGATGACCCCTGTAGGTCTTGTCTTCCACATTGAGGCGGTCTCATTATTTTAGTTTTGTTTACACAGTATCTTCTCATTGGTTTTATTTTTCCTTCTTTTTCTCTCTTTTATGTCTTCCTTGAGATATAGTGATCAGAATAGTAGGCAGTATTCCAGATGGGGATCAATCAGGATCCATTCAAAGCTAGGATGCTTTTAGTTCAATTTCTAGTACTTGGATTTTATTTATTTATTTTTTTGAGGAAGATTGGCCCTGAGCTATCTGTTGCCAATCTTCCTCCTTTTTTCCTTTTTTTCTCCCCAAAGCCCCAGTAGATAGTTGTATGTCATAGTTGTACATCCTTCTAGTTGCTCTACGGGGGACGCCGCCCCAGCGTGGCTTGATGAGCAGGGAGTAGGTCTGCGCCCAGGATCCCAACCGGCAAACTCCTGGCCGCCGAAGCGGAGCATATGAACTTAACCGCTATGCCACCAGGCCAGCCCCAGTACTTGGATTTTAAATACTTTTTTTGATTATGTCCACCATTTTGTGCCCCTTTGGGCCATGAGAGCTTAATAGATCTTGGTCTTAGGGAAGGAAAGTGTAGACTGTGAATCCTAGACCCTTACCTGTGTAGTTACTGGTAGTTTGGAGAAGACTAGTCTTTAGGCAAATAATCTTGTCCAAAGTTCATTTTCTCATGCATCTCAATTTTGCAGTTCATCTGCACCCCTCCCCACCCCTGTTTTATATGCTCACCTTGTAAGATCTTTCCATAATTTATCTCCATTGATTTGGCATGTTTAATTAACATTTTAAAATGTGTTAAATAATATCAGAAATCTATCTGTTCCTGGAGGGACGCACAATCACACTTCTTTACCCAGAGAAATGATCTTTTATCTTTATTTTTCTTTCCTATTTCCAAATTAGTTTTCTTACTCTGATAAATGCTTCACCACATTTTAAAAACCTTTGGAGTGGAAATTTATCTAAGGCTGCTGAAAGTTGCAATGAATTACGACCACTGTTCCTACCGTGGTCAATTTGATTTTCCCTCAGAGAACTAAAGTAGATTAGACAGTAATGCTTTGATCCTACAGAAACATAACTTCCTTCTCCCTGTATATTATGCTGTTTAAGGGTTCAGGAACTCATACTTGAGAGTCTTTATAATTTCCTCCATAAAGACCAAGGACACGGTTTACTTGGCATGTCTATTATCTCCTACTAATAGATGAGCACATTTTTTTGCACTATTACACTGTGCACCACTGAGCTTCTATTCGGATTCCTTTACTGGTGTCCAACTTTAATGCAAGTGCAGGATTTAAAACTTTTGCTTGTGGCAGAGATTGCTGGCATTTCCTCAATTGCCATTCTCTCTTCTTCCTTCATAACAGAAGCCCATCTTTCCAGCAGGGCACAGAGTCACCCAGAATAAAGACAATGTGTCCAGACTCCCTTGTATCTGGGTGTGTCTCTGTGACTAAGTTCTGGCTACTGGAAAGTGAACAGAAGTATGGGCAATGGTTAGGAAGTGTCCTTAAAGAGCGACAGCACATTCTTCTTGCCCTATCCTCCTTTCTGCTGGCTGGAATAGGGAGGAGCTAGAGTTGCCCTTTTTTTATAGTGAGGAAGATCAGCCCTGAGCTAACATCCGATGCCAATCCTCTTTTTTGCTGAGGAAGATGGGACGCCGCCACAGCATGGCTTGACAAGTGGTGCGTCAGTGCATGCCCAGGATCTGAACCTGCGAACCCTGGACCGCCGAATTGGAGCGCACGCACTTAACCGCTGCACAACTGGGATGACCCGAGAGTCGCCTTTTTGGACCATGAGATAGAGGTCCTGTGTTGAGTGTGGCAGAAGTACGTGGTAGAAGGAACTTGGGTCTCTGTAGGAGACCTGTAGGACGAGCCGCTGTAGCAGCCCTGGGCTACTTTCTTCTGGATCTGATTCACATGAGAGGAAAAAAACCTTTTGTTCAAGTTATTTTGGGTTTTCTGTCATTCACAGCTGAATCTATTCTTAATCGATACATTGAATTTAAATGATCATTTACAAGATTTTTTAATTGTTTTTATTTTACCTGATTTTTAGCCTGTACCTGGTTAGCCATGCACTGAGGGATTGTCTATGTTTCTTCTTTTTTTGGTGCATTTACTTATTCTACATTTCTTGATGGGCTGTATTCATTCCCCCCGCCCCCCAGCTCTACTCCAGCCTTCTCTCTTTCTCTTTTCTCTTACCCTCCTCTTCCCTCTTCTCCTCCTCCTACCTTAATAAATATGCTCTATCCTTTTTAATAACCTTTTTGACTTTTCTAATTGGTCACATTGATTTCTTTTTGCCCTTCAAGAATACATTTTTTTAAATGTATTATTTTTAAAATGTTGTGTTTATTCAGGGTTTCTTTTTTATTTTTTTGGTGAGGAGGATTGGCCCTGAGCCAACACTTGTTGCCAATTTTCCTCTTTTTGCTTGAGGAAGAGTGGCCCTGAGCTAACATCTGTGCCAATCTTCCTCTACTTTGTATATGGGATGCCACCACGGCATGGCTTGATGAGCGGTGTGTAGGTCTGTGTCCAGGATCTGAACCCGCAAACCCAGGCCACCAAAGTGGAGAGCACCAAACTTAATCACTATGCCACCGGGCCGGCCACTATTCAGGGTTTTTTAATGAGAAATTTAAAAATAGACTCTAGGCTTCTTAAGGATATTTACATTTTATTGTGTTTATTTTCTAGCCCCCAATTCTCTAAAATGAACGAACATTATATAAACAAGTAAACATATAGTTTCTCTGTTTCCATTTCCCCCAAATGTTGTTGACATTAATTACCACATACTCATGAATTTATATGGGTTTTTGTCCTGGTTCTATTCATTATTGGCATTGTGATAGTGTATTTTATCTTATTCTAGGATTTGAAAACTAGTTCTTCTTAAAATAAAAACCAAACCGGCTGTTCATCCAGCTTAGAAACCTTATCTTCATGAAAGGCATCCTCCAGGATGCCTCCAGGATGAGTAAGGTCTAGGTCCTCTGTGCTTCCTGTGATTGATTGCTGGCAGGCCTTACCAAACATCTTTGCTCAACATATTAGTTATTAGAGATAAAATAGAATACAAACCCAGGTTTACTGTACTGGTCATAGAAAATTTCCATTAGCAGATTCCAGGTAATGCCTCCATTGACAGAATATTCCAAGAGAACACCTTGGTTACGGTTGTTGGGTGTAATCAGGCATCCATACATGAAGTAAAATTGGATAAACTCGGCATTAGTGAGGTTTAGATCCACAGTAACTAACAGTCGACTGCAACCCTAAGGAAAAGAAGCAGAATGCAACAAAACAGCAATAATGAGTCATAATCGCAGGTTATAGGTTTTTTCTGGCTGCCGTCCTCTTTATATTTCTTTTGTGATACAAATCACATGGTGTTGCAATACTGATTTTCTTGTCACCTCTCTTATACTAGCTCCTAGCATGGTCCCTAGCACACAGCAGGTACTCAGCACGTATTTGCTGAACTTTGAAATTTCAGTATTAGAACTTCTTACAAAAGGCAATGTATTCTAAGGAGATTCTCTTCTATTTTCTTATGAGCGATATAAGAGCTGGAATTAAAGTAACTGTTATACGTTCTTATCAAACTACTTCAGCTATTCATAGGCATTTATTAGATTTTTTAAAAGGCATCAGTTATTAATAAAATAGCACATTAAGATGACTATTTTAACATGAAACTTAAAAATGACTACATCTAAAAATTTCATATAATTATAGTTAGAGATAATAGTTGTAATGCTTTTTATTATACTTTTATAGCTGATTTAATGTCATCTATATTAATTCATTAAAGTAGACAGGTAGGTATTTCTTAGTTGAACATATGAGGAAAACTAGGTCTCTTAGAGTTCCACTTAAGCTAGGAAGAGTATTGTGAACCCTGTATTCTTAGTTAGTGTTGATGATTATAGAAATCCTATATGCTGTATGTCCTCTTGTTACTGTTGGGCTAAAACACTGAATATAAATAATACACTTCATTGGCACAAATGGTAGATAAATAAAGAACTGACAGCGAACTTGTAATTTTTAAAATCAAATTGCCTATGAAGGGTATTTAATTATGGTATTGGAGAAATTCTATTTTTAAACAAGTTGTCTTTAGCAGCAATGTAGAATGATTACAAAATTTCTCAAAGAAATTTTCTAACATTGCTGCTGTCATTCACAAAATAATCTGCTATAAATACTAATGTCTAGTAATTACCGACAATTATTCTTTCTTGGATAATTTACAGAAAGGATTAATTGTTGTTAATAAATTCAGGAAACACTGAAGCTCATTTTCCAGATTTTTGGCTCCGTAAACACTACCCTGCATAATTAAACTGTCTCAACTGAGTTGTGACAGGAAAAGGTTGGAAATAACTAGTATTTTCTGATTTGTATAAAGTTGCAAGCTTACATCAGGGTTGTGCATTTAGAGAGTCCAACTCTGCATCTTGATTTGCAATTAAACTTCAAAAGAGACTCAACATTTTTGGGAGGAACTCAGAGAATGCAGAAATGAATAACCAGCAGCCAAACGCTCACCCCACTGAAATGGAGAGCCATTCCAGAAGCCACAGCTCCACACACAGTACTTAATTTCCCTCCGTTCACAGTCAGCCAGTTCTGGTTGGATGGAGCACGATTGAAGTTGTCTTTGAGTTGAATTGGAAGGGAGGTCTCGGGCTCGTCACAGTACAGGCCACCCCACTGCTCGTCACAGCTGGGTGTGGAGAAAGAGAAAGGAAAAGTCAACATCAAACAGAGCCCCCACAAGTGTGTTCTCAGATTAGTGAAGCCAACTCTTTTTCCCAGTTCAGGATGATGAAAGGTTACTTATCTTCACAGAGCTTGCCACAATTCACCTGTTCTCCTTAACAGTGCTTTAGGTTAGTAATAAGCTGTGAATTAACTGCCTCTAGGCTTTCCTAAAGTAGTGACTTGGGGTAACAGGTGGAGAGAAAGAAGCAACTTCAAAGAATTTACTAAAGCCCATCTCCATATGACTCAACTCCGGATGGCTGAAAAACAATTGCAGCTGCCAAACTAAACTGGTAACTCCTAATCATTTGTGAATTTGGTCTTTTCAACAGAGGCTTTGGGCTAATTAGGAATCCAAGAGACCATGTTCCAAATAGCAGAAGGTATTTTGGATAGCATCTGTCATCTTTCACCAAAAAACTGACTTCCCTGTTCAATGTGGAGGAAATATGAATATAGGACTGGGAGGCTCAGGGGTCCCAGTGGATATGGGCTAGAATCATTAAACAAAGGAAGGACTTTCCAGGCGTGCAGATATTAGTGGAGAAGGGTCTATGAATTCTCTATCGGCACCTTCATTCATACTACCCCATTGAACAGCATAATCTTTGAAAATAAAGCTCTCTTCTACACAACACACACACACACACCCACACTCACTCATACTTTATTTAGATCCTTCCAAAGATGCTAAGGCTCTCTAAGAGTAAAATACTAGATCTCTCCATCAAATATGCCTGGTAAATTGATCAGACATTTATATACTTTCTTATGCAAACAACACAGGAATACCAATTAAGCCACAAGCAATGCATATCATTACATGTATTCAGACCTAAGTGAGAAAAATAGTTATGATGTATTATTTTTGGTCAGAGCATATTGAACTCTTGAACCTCTTTGAATGTCTTTTTCAAGGCACAGGTGTATCACAGAAACATAGAAGGAAATAAAATATAGTCAATTATAATTCAGCCTTCTCTTGACAAGACAGCTATTGTTCACTTCCTAATCTCAGAGCAAGAATGAAGATAACGCTATTCATCAACTCCATAGTTGGCTCAGTATCAGATTTCAGGAAAAACGTATAAGCCAAGGTAGCTTGGGAGTGATTCAAAAACAGTTTCAGAAAAATCTCCTGGCTGGAACGTGAGTCAGGAACTTTCTACAGAAGGAAGAAAAAAGTCTACTTACACACAGTTTCCTTGGACACATCTTCCATGGCCACTGCACATATCTATGCAGCCATCCCCGATATAGACATTATCTATTGCCCACGTCTGCTGCTTGTCAAAAGGAGCTGGTTGATGCCATCGGAAACGAGTGGCTTGGGACCTTTGAAGAAAAGAAGAATTATTATTATTATTTTTTTTGTGAGGAAGATCAGCCCTGAGCTAACATCCGTGCTAATCCTCCTCTTTTTGCTGAGGAAGACCGGCTCTGAGCTAACATCTATTGCCAGTCCTCCTCCTTTTTTCTCCCCAAAGCCCCAGTAGATAGTTGTATGTCATAGTTGCACATCCTTCTAGTTGCTGTATGTGGGACGCGGCCTCAGCACGGCTGGAGAAGCGGTGCATCGGTGTGTGCCCGGGATCCGAACCCGGGCCGCCAGTAGCGGAGCACGCGCACTTAACCGCTAAGCCACAGGGCTGGCCCAGAAAAGAATTATAATGAAGGATGTGGTGGAAAAGAGAACGTGTTCTGGTATGTTCGAACAAGTACATGGAGGAGTAGAACGTAAATGCATGTACATCCCCACTCATGTTCTGAAAACAGCTTTCATTATTGCAGTATTCCATGCAAAACTTTAACCAAACCAAACTGCAATAGCTTGAGAATATATTTTGAGCCAGTGATCTTTGTGAGCTTTGTAAAAACAGACTAAAACAGAAACTAAAACTAATCCTAAAACCAGAAGCCTCAGGGGAACAGTGAGCCCTGAATTTGTGTGGAAACCACTGTGGAGTGAAGCCATGGCTGCTGCTAACTTATATGTGCAAATTAGGAAAAGATGCCTGTCCTTGAGCAGCCACAGCCCCTCTGCATTTGACTTGGGAAACAGGATATGGGCTGGGTTTCAACTCCTATTTGCTCCTTAAAGCCAAACACTTTTGTGCAGTGTGCATACTGGTCCACCTCACACAGCATTTGTGAGGAATTCTCACAGTGGAAGCCTTAAGAAGACAGTAGGAGTATAAGTCAAAGGGATCAATGAAACCCTAGATAATTGGACAGAAAAGAGAGAGGGAGTAATACATAAGACCAGACTTATTTTATATTGATTTAAATGCAATACAAACAAAACCAACACAAAGATTCTTCCATTCCAGAAGCAGAAATATATTTGCTCATTTGCATGGGTTTAGGGAATGTCTTGTTCAGAAACACAAATAAACACGTTTTCAGAGACACTAGATGGCAGTAAAATCCAAACAAACCCTGAGGTTCGAGTGAGTTTGAACATTCAAAGACCCCCAAGAGGAAATAATTAGCCAAAGCAAGTTTTGTTTTATGGATTCATATACTTTTGTCATTAAGATACCGTTAATCACTTGACTGAGAGATATTTGTTTTAGGCAGGACAAACAACAGCAAGGATTTTATATTTTCTAATTGAAAACATTTATATTAAGTTTAAGAAATAGAAAAGAAACAGACTAGAATTAAAATCTTCACTCTGAAAATAAATAGTTCAGCTCGATATTTGTTTACCAGCATCTATGCACTAACAGGGTCTCCACAACCCTGCTTGCTCCCCAGCTCCCACTGTTCCTCCCAGCAGAGAAGTGTCTACCTCATACCCTCTTATCACTTCCTATTGCATTGAACTTCAACCTCAAACTCTTCCTTGGCCCAAGAGGCTCTGCCTGACCCAGGCCCTCCCTTCTAGTCCCTCTTCCTGGCTACTCACTTCTGGAGCTCTCCTCCTTAACTTGGTTCTCAAAGCTCACAGAGCTCTTTCCCATCTCTACCTGCATGGTTTTCCTCTCTCTCTGCCTGGGTAACCCCTGTGTGTCCTTCAGGTCTCAGAGGAAACGTCAGGTCCTTGCAGAAAAATTTTCTTTCTGATCCCTTTAAAAATTACATTTCTGCCATAGAAAACTGTTCGTTTCCTTTTATAGTATTTATCCCGATTGCAGTCATATATTCATTTGCATATGTATTTCTTAAATGTCTGTCTCTCCTCCTCAGGAGAGGAAGTGATATGGGAGCAGGGTTAATTCTTTTTGTTGAACATTATACACTCAGTGTGTGGTGCTAGCATGTAGTAGGTGCTCTATAGGGGCAGGGAGTTGGTATCCAGGGACCACCATGCTTACCGTAAAGCAACGTGAAGATGCCTCCCTGGAGTTGTGCAACTCAATGGCTCTGCTGATCAGTTAATTTTTAATGACTAAGTTTATTAATAGCTATGCCTGTTTAAGTGCAGCAACATCTTATAAATAACACAGTGAATATCATATTTCTACAGCACATCATTACTTGGATTCTAATAACTTTAAAGTCAACACATATACTTATTCTGTCTTTCTTTTAGACTATAAACTTCTGAAGGGCAAGGAATATCTCTGTATTCCTTCAGGGAATATTGTTTTATATTTTCAGTGCTTATGGATAGTAGGCAAGAAATAAAATTTCCTTCTTCCCCTAATATTTTAGACATGCTCCATCAAAGCGCTTATCACCTTTTATGAAAAGTGCCTATTTATGCATAGTTTCCTCTGTTGGATTATTCTCCTTATTTATCATTTTATTGTTGGTGACACCTAAAGATGGGCTTCATAAGCATTTACTGAAAGAATACTAAGTTGAGAGCAATAAAGATGGCCAAGGAGAATCAAATAAGAGATGTCTTGTAAGTTGGGTGTCAGCCATGGGGTCAGCTGTGTAGGGGGCGGTGATGCGAGGGCTATTAAAGGAGGAAGAGAACTTCCTAGCAGGTAGGGGGTGGAATGGGCTGCCTACAGGTGGTGGCTTTCTGATTACTGTTTGTGTTTAACCACAGTCCGGGCAGCCACTTAACAGAGCGATTGTACAGAAGATTTAAGAGTCAGATGCATTGCTGGGGTTGACAGCTTTTACAGGGACTTCTAACCACGACATTTTCAGTTGTACAACTCTGTGGCATTCCACAGAAAAGGAAACAGTGGGAGACCACATGTAGAATGTACTAAAGCCGAGTTGGCCAATAAGAGTAAAGATAAATAAAGGTTCTAATCTATACTCTGGTACTAGTAAGTTCTGTGTCCATGGTGAGTAACTTAACATGTATAATGAGGGGGTTAAATTAGATGATTTCTAAGGTCCTGTCTCAAATGTGATGATTTTATATTCTTGGGAATAACTGCGCCTAGTAATTATGTACCCATAGGACAGGGGTACATACATTATCCAAAATTATTTTCTAAGAAAAGAAAAGCACATTCACTAGGGGATGAATTGAAATATAAACTAAAAGTGAGAGTCCGG
This sequence comes from Diceros bicornis minor, assembly GCF_020826845.1. Taxonomy (NCBI): domain Eukaryota; kingdom Metazoa; phylum Chordata; class Mammalia; order Perissodactyla; family Rhinocerotidae; genus Diceros; species Diceros bicornis. Next base: position 14,473,277 of record NC_080742.1, on the reverse strand, counting down.
AATTTGAATTTCTGGGACTTCTTATTCCCAGCCCTGTCACAGCTGCACTACCTGAAGGGGCCAAATCACTTATGTTTACGTGCTGACACTTCCCTGTCTGAAAATGCTACTTCCCACCTCACAAGGGTGTTGTGAAAATTAATTAGTTCGTGTTTACCAAGACCTGAGAGTGTCTTGGTGACGTCTCTCGGCAGGTGTCATCATTTATCCTGAAGCATCCTCATTATGACGGCCACCACCAGCTGCTGCTGCTTGGATTTGGGGGAAACATGGTCCCAGAGCAGATTTCTCCTTTTCCCATATCCTTGAAATGTCTCCCCTTGCTTCTTTTCTGAATTTATATCATTTCCTCTCCATCTACAGCACATAGTAAGTGCTCCATAAGTGTGTTTAATAATTAAATATCCATGGCTAAGCAATTAAAAAACGTTACTGTCAACAGTATGGTTTCCATCACCGCTCTCCCTAGGAACCTTTCCCTGCGCTGCCTCCTTTTTGAACCTCTTTTCATAGGTTTCAATACACATTTCAGAGTCCTTATATCTGCTCTTTTCTTCAGGATGATTCTGTCTACCTATGAAATCCTCATTGTCATCATCATCAGCTGGAAAAAAAGCCCTTTGATAGGAACCATACATAATTTTTTAAAACCTTTTCACTCTTCCCTGGTGTTTCCTTTACTCTCAAAGAGATATATAGAATATTTAGGACTAGAAAATATAGCCAACCCTCTCACTCTATCAATGAAGAAGTGGAGGCCCAGTGCCCTATGTCACACTGATTCATTCACAAAACTGGGACAAGGCAAGGATCCCTTGGTTCGTTATTACTCTGTATTCTCAATGAGTAAACCCTTCAAAACTCTATCTCAACCTTTACAAAATAATCCTATCCCTACCATTACCTGTAAATATGAACAGTTGTTTAGCTACGGGAGGCTGTGTGTATTGCTGCTATATGTACACACAGGTCTATTTATCTTGACTTCTGCAAGTCAGCGTCATAGCTGAAGCTCTTGGCCCTCTGTGTTTGAGTTAGAAGCTCTGCAATGTCTGTTCCATTTCAAAATGTCTCCTATATTTGCCTTGCTAGCCAAGACCCTGCCTTTATACTGGGCATAAAATTTCCTCCATTAGCCTGTTTCTGTGTGTTAGACAAAAGTGGAGAATATTCCAAAGAAGATATATAAATGGCTGATAAGCACATGAAAAGATGCTTAACATCATTAATCATTAGAGAAATGCAAATCAAAACCACAGTGAGATACAACTTCATACCCACTAGGATGGCTATGATAAAAAAGATGGCAATAGCAAGTGTTGACAAGGATGTGGAGAAATTTGAACCCTCATATGCTGCTAGTGGAAATGTAAAATGGTGTAGCTGCTGTGGAAAACAGGCTATCAGTTTCTCAAAATGTTGAACATATGACCCAGCAATTCCACTCAAAGGCGTATACCTGGAAAGAAGCGTGGGTCAGCTCACCTGAACAGAGAGTCACAGCCCATGACCTACAGACGAGAGCTGGAGAAAAAGTGGGCTCTAGAGAGGAGGCATGAACTTTGGTACCAGGACTATGAATGAATTACCTGTGGTGAAGGGCTCTAAAGGGGTGGGCCATCTGACAAGAGGCATGAAGACCCTGCTCTGGGGGAGACCCTCATGAAGAAGACACCAAGCTATGAACAAAAAATGGAAATCACACGTTAGAGTGGAAATGAGAGGATCTCTTACAAACTGTTCTGTACAGCCGACTCATTTCACAGGTGTGGGGACTGCCAGTCAAGGAGGGGGACATCTGCAGCTTCTTAGTTTTAGAACTGGATCTAGAACCCACTCTCTCCTGACTTAGCACATCATCGCAGAGTTGATGTGTGACTGAGAACCCCGGTTGTCCTGGAAGGTAGGTAAGGGCTACAAGACCAGAGATTTGGCAGCCAGCAGGGGGCACTTCATGTAGGCATCCCAGATCTTTTGGTAGAAAATTCTCTTAGTGATTATAATAATTAACATTGGGAATTTGTAGGATACTAAATGACTATAAGATTTTGAGAATTTTAGGTAACATTAACCAGTCCATTAAAGAATGTACACTGTCATTTAATTTTTCTTTCTCCTAAATTTTGTATAATAAACCGAGGTCTGAATACCGGCATGAAAGGAGAAAGTGTTTGGACTACAGTTTATGACCCCAAACAAATGTGATAAAGGTAAGGTATCCTTATAAGGTGACCTAGATCCTTCACGATACCTCTCTGAAACTAGGGTGGAAAGCACATTACAGAGTTAGCAATAGAAGAATTTAAATGAGCCACCCCACATGGCTCTTCTTTTTTCCTTGATAGAGAACAAACGAAGAACTCTGTATAACCCTGGTTCAGCCACTGACTGTGCGTCTGAGGGGAAAATCAAATAACCTCCCTGTGTCTAGTCCTCATCTTAAAAGGTAGGCAGGGGGACCTCGAGGTTAAAGGAGACTTAAGAGACAGGTCAACTAGTTATATTGTTTGTGTCCTAATTTGAAAAAACTATAACACGTTTTATGAGAAAAACCAGGATATTTGAATACTGAATACTGAGTAAGTATTGAATAAGAAATTATCATTAATTTTTTAGGTGTGATGATATCACAGTTATGTTTTCTTTAAAAAAGTCCTTTTTTAGAGATACATACTAAAATATTTACAGTTGAAATGATATGATGTCTGGGATTTGCTTCAAAATAATATGGGGGCAGGAGTAAGTGGTGCTACTGATGAAACAAAGTTGGCCATGAATCGATAATTATTGAAGCTAGGTGATGATTATATTGAAGTATAGTATACTGTTCTCTTTAATTTTGTATGTTGGATTTTAAATAGATAAATGTGAGCTGAAAATAATCTGTGGTCCCTTCAAACTCACAGTAAAATTTTGATTTGAGGATTACAAATAAAAGAGAATGGCTATCCTTTTTCTGGTAAAATAAGGTTTTATCATTTTTGCTGGTAATTATAATTAGTAATGATAATAAAAATTACAGTGTTCTGAGTAGGCCTACTGAGGGCATCAAATACACTGGACAATCCTTCAAATAAAAAGAATTTCCTACAATTTACAAAATATTTTCTCAATGGAGAATGACATATTTAATTGTTAAAAGAATCTTAAGAATCCATACATAGCAATATGTACAAAATACAGCCAAATCTCAAACTCTCTGATAAAATTTTGGCAACAAGGTTGCCTGATAAAGCTTAGAGGGAATGCAGAATTTCTGGAAATAGTTTTATTCTCTGTTGGAGTGGAAATGGAAATAGATTTAATTTGTCTTAACAAAATGCCAAAATATATATTAATATATTCAATATATGAAAATCAATAGTACCATGGTTTACACTAGACAAAATTATTTTATGTTCTGTCTTCTTGAAAGACCAGCAGAAATTTGGGAAAGTAATAGCAGCAATGTTCAAAGTATCAAAGTGACGCGTGAGAAGATGGATATGTAATAGAAGTCCAAGGCTTCCCTGACTTACTGAAAAATTTTAACAAGATGTTCGGTAATATGTATGCCTGCAAAACGTTTTTCAAAAGATACTGTTAAGTTGTAAGTACCAGTGGAGAGAGATAAAGACTACCAGGGCAAATTTAAAGAATCTCTCCTTTAAAAAATGAACTTGTAATTCCCTTGAATGTTTTTCCATGACGAACCCCCAAAATATCACGCTTAGTTATTTGGTTTTCTTAGAATAAGACCTTTTCTTTGTTTGCAGTTACGGTAGGTGGGAATAGCATTGAAAAATATCCTCCCTCTCTAAATTTGTTTACCTGCAAAAAGCTATAGCCTCCTTCATCCTCATTGCATCACCCCAAACCTTCTACAATCTTCCTGCCTTTTCTCGTGCTTATCACCATTCCCTTAAACTTCCTGCAAACATTAAGTAGCTTCCATGCTGTGGCTAAAAACCACCTGGCTTCCAAAGTGTTGTAGTTAATCTTTAAAGACAGTGGTATCAGCCAGGTCATTAGGGCTAGTAGAAGGGAATGGATCATCTTCACACTATGACTTAAAATAGCCACATCACACCTGAGCCTTCCAGGGGCAGCTCCCCACTCCTTTTCTCGGTGGATTTGGGTTACCAGCTCTTCCATTGACTCACCCTGGTTCTCAGGTGACATTTCAAGAACCCATGCCACTCGAGTCACCTGTTATTTTTAGGTCTGGGGTTAGTAAAGAGGAGGAGGCAGATTCAAACTAGGGGCTGTGAAATTGATTTTGGCCTCTTCCTATCTTTTTCAGCCTCTCTCTAGAACTTCTGGCATTCTCCCTTCCTATTTCTTCTAGGACCATCTCTCTTAGGCAAGCAATAAAGATATAGTAGAAATATAGTGGTTAAGCTCATGGGCTCTGGGGCCAGAAAGGCTGTATTTATTTCCAGTATCTTACTGAAACCGTTCTTTTGAAGGTCACCGACTATCTCCTTATTGAAAAATCTGGTAAATATATTGTGAAACTTTTTTCTTCATGACTCTCTGTGGCATTTATCACTGATGGCCACCAATTCCTGCTTGATATTCTATTCTTACTTGGCTTTTGGATACTATGCTATTCTGACTCTTCTTCTACCTCCCTGACTATATCCTCCCGGTTCCTTTAATAGCCATTTCCACTCATTCTGCTATTAAATTTAGGGGTCCTTTCTTTTCTTTTTAAATGCTCTCCTATGGAGAGCTGCTGCAGTTTTACAGCATCACCTCTGTGATGCTTGCCCATCACCTCTGTGCTCATGCTTCCAAAGTTTATTACTTTCCCCTGGACTCTGATCTTCAAATTCAAATAAATGTTTCCACTTGTATTTCCACTCATCACACTTAATCCAGCACCATTTGATTAAATTTGCCATACTGTCCCTCCCAGAATCAACTTCAGCTCTCTCCACTTCTTCTCACCACTCTCTCAGGATTCATACTTTAGAGTCATCTCGATGTGTGCAGTGAAGTTAGTGACTGAGTTTTATCAATTCTTTCTTTGAAATGTCCTGTAATCTCTGCCTCACCTGCTCCATGTTAGCTGGAGCCCGGGCCCCTCTTACTTCATCTACAGTCATTATCACAACGCCTTTGCCACTTTCTCTAACTTGAGTCTCTCTGTTCTTCCAATTTTTTTTCTTGGAAGAATATTCTCAGCTCAAAAGCCACCATAGTTCATTTTTCCTACAAGTCTAACCTCCTCTGCCTTGCTTCAATGTTTGCTATAAAGTTAACCCAAGACTACCAACAAACGTCTTTCCACAGCTTCCAGATATGAGCCCTCTGCTTTAATCAGCAACTCCTGTGCTCCTCCCAGGCTCATGTGCCCTGTTCGCATTGTGCTCCTAGTTTATAATGTTCTTCTCCTCACCCATCTAATTCCTAATCATCCTTTGAGGCCAGGGCCCATCTCTTCTACGAAACCCTCTCTAACTCTGGCATTCAACACCATCTCCTATCTCTCAAAACCTACAGCATTTCCAGGCCATTCCTCAGTGAAGCTCTAAATTACATACAGCGTGTATTATTTTTAAATTGTCTCTTTTTCCCCAATCAGATTGTAACCTCCTCCAGGGCAGGAACTTAAGATAATGTCCTACCATTACCACGGGCTCATTCTCGTTAGGCTAACTTAGGAAGACTTCTTAGTCTGCCTGAAGTTGAAGTCTGATAATAAACTCATGCTGTGGCTAACAAGTGTGGTCATATGGTTAACTCATAAAAGTAAAAACGATTTACATTTTAACAAATGTTTACAATGTCCCAAACACTTTCACGCTTATTTATTAGATTTATGTTTTTTGCCCTGGGCTAACATCTGTGCCAGTCTTCCTCTATTTTGTACGTGGGTCGCTGCCACAGCATGGCTGATGAGTGGTGTAGGTCTGCGCCTGGGATCCGAACCCATGAACCTGGCCTGCTGAAGCGGAGTGTGCTGAACCCAACCACTACGCCACAGGGCCAGCTCCTATTTATTAGGTTTTTATATGGTAAAAAGTATCTCTATTTTTCAGATGTGGAAACTGAAGCTTAGGGACATGAAATGACTTGCTTAAAAGCTCACAGGGCTGAAAAGCTGGAGCCCTCCACTTAACCACAGTGATTTCCATTCATTTTTTTCTTCCAGGAAGATCGAACTTAACCAATGTAAATGGGGAGGAATAGAGACTATGACTCTATCTACCCCAATTTATTTAGGTTTTAACCTAGCAATGTCTGGAGCAGAGTGTGATGTATCTTTGTTTAGTCTCAGTGTTCCCTTCTCAGTGAAAAGCACCAGCATCCATTCAGTTTTGCAACTCAAACCAGGGAGTCATCTTCAACAGTGCCCTTTCTCTCACCCTCCCACATCCATTTCATCATTAAGCTCAGTCAATTTTATTGCCTCCATTTCTCTGGAATTTCTCCACTTCTCTTCATGTTTGCTGCACCTTAGTCCAAGCTACCAGCGTTTACTGCCTCTTTAAGAGTCTCCTTACATCTACTCTTATCCTACCCAACTTGTTCTCCAGTTAGAATAAGCTTTTCTGAATGCAAATCTGATCATGTCTCCGTACCCCCAAGCTCTTTAGCAGGTCTTTCAGTATTCATATAACAAATCCCCAAATCTTTAGTACAACCTACCATGTTCTTCATGGTCTGAAACCATTTCAGACCTCACTCTTCTTTCTCTCTCTTTCTCTCTCTCTGTGTCTGATCCATTCTTTCAGTATCTCAAATATGCCTGCTTCCTCCTATTGTAGGCTGTTATCCTTGCCTGGAACACTCTTCCCCTTAGTCTTCACCTAGTTAACTCCTATCTATCCTTCATATCTTACTTCAATTATCCTTTTCTCAAGACAGTGTTCCTTGAGCTTCTTGACCAAGGCAAATCTCCCTATGATATATAATCTCTTAGCATCAAGCAACTGTTCTCCATCACTTACCACAGTTGAATTTAATATTTACTTCTGTGATTACTGGTGATTTCTGGTTAATACCTCTCTCTTCCACTGGACTAAAAGCTCCTTGAGGCAGGGATAGTTTAGCCCCTCACATAGACCTAGCACATAATTAAGCACTTCAAAAATATGTTTAATGAATGACTAAATGAATGAATAATAGCCACTGATGACTACCAGCCATTTCAGTTTGGTTAGTGGTTTGATGTTAATTTGTAGACAACCAACCTCAGTTGACTCTTATCACCACTGTGCCAACAATACTGGGATCCTAGCCTTGTGGTCATATGACAAGTAAGTGAGTGAACAAAGCTAAAATTGGCACTCTGTCACAGCCACTCTTGACCCCTACTTAGCACATGGCTTTACGTTGTCAGCATCATGTTTGTTTATGGTGAAGAGCTACAAACTGAAATTCTCAATTCTGTTCTGGTAGACATAAACATAAACACCGATGTCTCAACACTTTGCCGATGTTGAGGTGGTAAGTTCAAGTCAAAACAAGGAAACACCATATTTAAAAAGTAACTGGATGTAAGAGCAGATATAGTATAGATATGTTAACTTGTGTTTGAGACTAAGTGCTCCGAGCCTGCCATAACGTTCTAATAATCTTTGGCATGTGGCAGAGCATGATAAGAAGTGGGTCTGGCTTGGGATCCATCCATGCACGTTTCTTTCTGAATTATCCAAAGGGCCTTGTTATAAGGCAGGGTCTCCTTTAAGATCATTGTACAGCATGAGCCTTCTGGGTAGCATAATAAACAAACTGCATATTTTCAATACGATAACAAGAGGGAATGGATGCTCATCAGATTTTTCAAATATCATTTGAAAGGGTCAAAATTCTTATGGGTATGTGCAAGAGACAATTAAAAGATAGATTAAAACATGAGGAATAATTACTTTTCTTGAGTAAAAGACTCAGGAGTATAATGACTAGCTGGAGTAAATCTTAGAATGTCGTTTATTTGCAGAATGCCAACAAGTAGCTGGGTAATAATTCACAGAATTCATAAAGACTTAAAAGACTACTGCCTTAACGGAGTTTTTTTTTTCTATTTTACTTATTAAGATCACCTTAATAATTCATGCATGGCAATACCTTTAATGAGCAACAAAATCTCACGTATCTCATTTAAACTTGGCAACTCTGCTGACAGTTAATATAGTCTCGTACCTTTGAGCCAGCAATTGTAGAGGAGCCCTAGGCTGTTAGTAACTGAAACCACCCAATTTATGATAATCCCAAGAAAAGTTAATGCCCTAGATGAATGCTTGAATTTTATGGTCATTTGCTAGGAAGATTTATTCGCTCTTCATTTGCGGAGAGAACAATAATGAGCCCAAACGACAACTCCTGTTCCACATACTGCATTGGTTGCCTTGCTTCTTTCTTAAAGGCAGCAACTGATTACCACTTTCTTGGAGGGAGCAGGAATTCCTATCAAGATTTTAAAGCTTTCCTATGATTAGCACCTACTTAGAAGGTGAAAAGAGAGTCATGTAACACTATCCTACTAGGCAAGGTGAATTCTCTGCTTTACTCAAACAAAAGTGCAAATACACAGATAGTTTAGACTTAACTTCTTTACCAGCAATTTTATTAAGCCACCTTCATTTCTTATAGACACAATGAATAAAGCATTCACAATTGTTTTTCACAAAAAAGAATGTTCCAGGTGATAATTCTCAAGATACTGTTCAAAATAAAATTTCAAAAGTGGATACTAATTTTAATACACATTTATTTGCTACATCCATGTATGACACCACTTACTGTTATATTTACAGTAGTCTGACTGACAGAAAATAGACTCCATTTAAATCTATTTTGTGTCCAATGTGCCTGTTTTAAATTTAAGACTCGTTCTTGGGCATAGTGAATTAAGCTGGAGAAGCTCACTGATCCATCCAATGTTTTCTGACATCTGCCATTCTTTACAAATATTAGAGTTAAAAGTCAGTAAAGGCCTGGATTTTGGGAAAATACAGAAGAATGTCACCACAAAAACTGGTTTCTATTTTACTTATTAAGATCGCCTTAATAAGTCATGCATGGCAATACCATCAGTGAGTAACAAAATCTCACGTATTTCATTTAAACTTGCTGTGCTGAAATCTGACATGCCAAATTATGTCACATTTGGGTTCACCACAGGCAGAAACATCCATACCTGGTGTAAGGAGGGAGAGGCAGAGTGGTTCTGGTCCACTTGTTGAAAGTGTCTGACACCAGGATCCGCTGCAAGTGATAGCGACTACATTCAACGTTGGTAGGTAGACAGTCCCTCACCAGTGGGTGCCATGATAATCCAAGATCTACTGAGTATTCCAATTCAATAGCTGAAAGAAAAACCATTATTCTGCATAGAAATACATGTCTGCACATCCAGGAACCATAATTACTTATGTTTTCACATGTTTTAATTTCAATTAAATGTCAATTTGATTTCCCCCCATATTTAACGTTTCCTAGTTTGAAATGTTTCCTAGTTTGATTTTCCCCTCTGTACATTACTAGTTATTATTTTTAACTTTCCATACTGAAATAATTTTTCCTTTAAGGAGATATGATCAAGTGAAACATAAAGTAAATTTTCCTGAATCACTCCTTATACTGAGAAACTTTCAGAACAATCAGAACAAAACTATTGCTTCATATACAGTTAAAGCAGGAGTAATAAGTTATAATCTATATTTAATATAATAGTTATAGACTGCATATTACATAAATATATATAAATTATATATAATTTAATGTATTATAATAACTATAATATATTATGTCCATTTATTTAATGGCTAATATACAAATACAGAATATAGTAACCATATATTTTAATGATTATTTAAATAGTTTAAAAAATTGAGCAGCCTTCTCAAAATTTGACCATTCTATAGGGCTCCTGACCAACTAACGCCAATTTTGCTCCCAGTATAGGAGAAACTTCTTAGAAATTACAAAATATCTTTTGCTTATATGTGCTGCTCTGCTGTGTTATGGAATATACTGGGAATCAGAGAGGTGGAAGGAGGCAGCTGAAGGCCATGCAGGCTGTGCCAAAGCACACAGTCAGGCTGTGGGTCTATGGAAAGATACTTCTTTCTTTCCTTTCTCTTCTTCTGAAACATTCAAATTACACACTATGTTTTATATTTCTCTCTCTATTCCCTTCTTAGGGCTCTATAAACTGCTTCAGCCCCCACCTCGCTACTGAAACTGTTCTCTAAGGCTGTGATTCTCAATCTTGGCTGCACACTGAAATCACCTGGGTACCTTTAGAAACTATGACGCCAGGGTCTCACCCCCAGAGATTGTGATTTCACTCTTCTGGGACATGGCCAAGGTGTCAGGAGCTTTAAAGCTCCCCAGGTGATTCTCATGTGCAGCCAGCGTGGGACCACTCTGCTCTAAGGTTCCTAGTGGCCTTTTCTAGTTCCATACAATGGCCTGTCTCAGTCTTCATTGTTCTTGTCCTCCCTACAGTGCTGGACATTACTGATTACTCCTTGATTCTTGAAACCTCTTTTCTTTTGGAGGATATTATTCTGACTCTCCTGTCTTACTTTCCCTCTGATTCCTGTGCTAACTAGCCCAGCTATGGGCATTCTTCCAGACTCCACTTCTGGCCTTCTATTCTACGTGTATACTCCTTGGGCTTCAGCTATTATCTCTGTTCCCAAATCTCCCTATTTCTTGTCTCACAATTGATTTTATTCATTCAACAATGTTTATTGAGCCTGGCATTGCGCTGGATGCTGGCATATTGTGACGCACCGTATAGACAAAGTTCCTGCTTTCCACATTGTAACTCCTCCTCACTAAAGCATATCTCCACTTAAAACTACTTTCACCCAAACTAAAGAAAAACTCATTATTTTCCCTCGTAAATAAACATCTCTTCTTAACTACCAAACTCTATCAATGACAATACTTTTGCACTAGTTTTCTGGTTCAGATTTAGAAATTAGTTTAGGAATTTCACTCTTTTCTTTACCCTCTATGTTCAACCCGTCACCTGCTTTTGAGACTTGCTGCTTCTCTCCTTTTTGTTTGCATTGTCTCATGCCAATTTTATCCACTCTACTTCTCTCCATGCCACAAAGTGCAGGTCCCCATCACCTCCTACAGAGATTCCCACTCAGGCTTCTCTATTGGGATTCTTTCCTACCCTCCTTCCTCGGCTCCTGAGCTAATCCCCCTAAAACACACCATGTCACTCCTTGGCACTTGTGCCCTCTTATTCATGACCTTGTCAAGCACAAATTCCTGTGCCTGCCTTTTAAGGCCCTTCTTAATTTGTTGCCAACTCTGCTCAGCCACTTTCTTCTTTCATTTTATCCTTCAGTGCAACCTTTCTCAAGAGGTTGTGTCAGCCTATGGTAGAAAGTACAGGAGACTGGGCTTATGAGGGCAGTATTTCAGTCATGGTGCTGCTGCAGGCCGACCATGTCAGAACTTACCTACTTGTGTTCTCATCGACTTCCTATGCTTATAAGGGAGTAGGCATCTAGGACTTTAAAGTCCTAGTTTCTATTTTCAAAATCAGCATCCTGCTCTCTCCTCCATTAGATGCAAATATTGCCTGTTCAGGTTGGTCTGTTCATGGTTTCTCCCATGGACCAGGAGAACCCCTATGTCTGCTTCTCTGCTTATGCTGCCAGCCCAGCTTGGGGTGTCCACCTTCTCCATTCACCCATCAAATCCACTCCAACCATCAATGCCCACTTGAGACTTAGCTTATTTGTTAAATCTTCCCAAATTCCTTGGATTGGCCATCCATTGATCATCTCTCCCTCCTTTGAACTCTCATTACGTTTTGCCTCAGTACCACTCCATAGAGCACTTGGTTTAGTCATTTATTGGACACAAACTTTTTGAAGTATCCCTTCAACTAGACTGTATCTACTGAAGACAGGGTGTGTACCTTATACTTCTCCAAGTTCCACCCCTACTGACTGGTTTAGTGTTGACTGAACCTGAGGTAGAAAGAGTACTTCTGGGACTCCCTCTAAGATAGGTCCATTAAGATCAAACTAATGGAAATATGAAAAATCTGGATTTTGCAGGACCTTGGATCATCAGATTTCAGACCCTAGAATTTAAAATGGAACAAGGTCCTTGTGAACAGTTTGGATCTCTTGGAAGAAGTGATAAGGGGTGGTGAAAGACCAGAAGGCCCCCAGAATCCTGACAGGTCTGCAAGTTTCTGTGAAGGGTCCAAGTAGGCAATGATGTCAGTTTTTATTTCTCCTAAAATAGATCCATGTGTGTGTGCAAGGTATGTGTGAGTGTGAGTGTGTGTGTGCATAACCTAGAGGATGCAAACTGGTCATGATGAGGGTGGCTTCGAATATGCTATGACCCACAATGGCAAAAAGTATAAGGAAAAATGGGAATAACAAAATTTCATGATTCCTGGAAAGGAGATAATAACTGGACTAATAAAAGCCCTACGAATTAAAACCAATGTATATACAAATTTATATGTAAATCCTACTGCTTATTCTGGCATTCTCTACGTGATGAGAGCCCTTTATTCCACAAATATAATACTAAAAAAAATCTGGATTTACAAAAAGAGATACATCGGGGGTTATTATTTACATATAAAAGAAGTCTTCATGTACATATGCTTAAAAATAAGCTCACATTCTGATGCTTTAAAAAGTAAACTTCTAAAACCCAGTTTACAGACAACATTTTCAAGAATGCAGTTATGGTTTGACTCAAAGTGCACTTGTGTTTTACTTATAGACTTATCAGAGGTATAGTATAGTTTTTGACAGAGGCAGCCATAGATACCCATTTACACACGTCTGTCCCTCTACCTGGAAATGGAATACTTACCGTAACAAGAGTCCGTGACCGAGCAGGAGGCCGCGAAATCTATCTGTAAGAATGAGTCCTCGTTCACAGCAATGTCTGTGGTGACCACATAACGGGTGCTGGCCTTCTCAATGAAGACCAGGGCATCCCCCGTAGAGCCACACACAGGCATCTTGGTGCCTCCAGGGTGAAGCAGCCATTTCCTACTATCCAGAGTTGTGAAATCATCCTCCAAGACTGTATTACCAGAAATATTTCCTCCAATAAGAATCTGAAATGTAGTTAGTAAAAAGCAAATTTTCAATTTGGTTTCAAGATATGAGAAAGTTAGTCTTTTTTGTTTGTTTGTTTTCATCTGTCAGATTGCTCAGAACTGGCATTATACAGCAAGCATAATGTTAGGGGGCCTTTCAGAATGCTCTTGTTTTTGTGGTCTGCTTGCCCATCTGGCAAGAAGTTATAGAAAACAAATCAAAGGACTGACAAAACCATTCACAGCCTTCGTGGGCCAAAACGTGCCTTTGGAAACTACATGTACCCAAGCTCGGAAAGCAAAATTTGGCTTATGTGTCATTATTTTCCATGTACAATTTCTACTTAAGGACAGTCGTACCCTAAGGCATTTCAGTTCCAGTTCTTTGCATGGATTCTACTGTTTGTTAACAGGTTCTTTGAGTTCTATCTGATACGCATTTTGTTATGTACGAAGATCCTTTAGAACTGTCCATAAGGATGTTAAGGAGATTTATTTATTTTTTCTTCAAAGGCTAGGAAAGAGGATTTGAGAACTACTGCACCAATGCTAATTTGCACATTTTCCTTTTCAGAGAATTATAACTACGTATCACGCTTGATAAAGTCCCTCTACCCATATGGCAGAACCCTCTACGTGGAGGACCTGGGCCTTCTGTCATGTCGTTTATTTTTATAGGTTCAGGCAACTGAAGGAATAGAGAATGAAAGGAAGCTAAATGCCATATCTAATCTAGCTGTGTGCCTTTGAGCAAGTCACTCAACCGTCAGTCCTGGGTTTCCTCTACTGAGCAAAGGGGTTGGATTAAATGCTATCTGAGGCCACGTTCAGCTCAAGCGCCAAAAATGATAATAGTTAATCCTGACTGACCTGGTCAATAACCCAGGGACTGTAGAAGTGCCCATTTTCAGATGGTTGCCACCAGCGGAGGCGAGTAGAAGAAGCGCGGGCTTTCAAGGGTATCTCCAGGGCAATGTACCTGCCCACATTGCTGGAGTTGCTGAAAAGGAACTCTTGAAGGAGGCTCCATGAGAGGCCGCCATTGCGAGAATACTGTAGAAGCACAGGTTGGCTCCTGGGGTCTGGAACACCTTTCCCACAGCCCAGTCTCATGAAGAACTGCACAAATCTGACACGAGTAAATTTACTGTAGACTTTTACTTCAGAGAGAGATCCATACCATTAACAGAAGACAAACACTTGGGTAACAGGGAGAATGCATGGCTTTAATGAACAGGAGGATTTAATGAATGCCATAGGCAATCATCTCAAAGCCGGATTTTCCCTTTTAATGTGAAAGGGAGTGAATAAAATGTGAAGTCTGAAAAAAGGCAATTCTGTAGTCATATTTATATTTTGCACCCTCCACAGAGGGGAGTCTGAGGGAAGCAAGCATTTCCTGCACCCTTCGGCTATTCTATAAGAAGATGGCAGGGGTCCAAAGGCTGTCCAAGTTTGGGAGTGTGTATTGTTATCTATTTAAGATCAATTCAGATCCTGTCCTTAGTATCTGAAACTGGAGAAACGTTAATTAATGTAGTTTATGCCACTTATTGGCATAATTATTCTCAGGTTTTACCAGTAGTTTTTCAGATGTCATATTATTGGTTTTGGGAGACATATTTAAATTCACCAGTTGTAGCACCTCTTTGTGAAAGGCTAGGCATCTTTTGGAAGAGGTGTGTCAAGCTTGGGCCTTCTTTCTGTCTTTTGTGCCAGGAGCAGGGGTGCATGAGTGTGGGGCGGTGGTGAGGGTGGGCTGTGCCAGCCTCTGACTATTGCTGGGTGTGGGATGGATAACACTGGCCATCGAGAACTGTAGCGGCCGCCAGTGGCAGCCTTCCCAGCTGGCAGGGAGGTGAACAGAGTGGCAGCAACCAGCTGGGGTGCCAATGAAAACTAGCTCACATGTTATCTTTGGCAGGCAAACTGCTGGTGCCTGGCCTGGCCGCTGTGCTAGCTGATAATGCAGAATAAATTTTATGCGTAACCTAACACACATACCCAATTACGTATGCATGTCAAACGTATGAAATATATTGGGGCTTATAATAAAGGTTATCAATTCCATATATAAAACCATGCATTCTTCATGGGTTCCTCCCCTCCCCCACCTCCATTAACTGGGCATTCATTTATCTCATAACCCTGCGAAAATCGGGATTTTTACATGGAGCATTTTGAGGTCAATATATGCAAATCCTACACAGCATGAGACTGAGATGAGATAAATAATGCAGCTTTTAACATTGGATTAATGAAAAAAATACATAGTTGGTGCCCAGTGACGTTTATATCTATGAAAACAATAATCATTTACAGAGAAAAACTTTTAGCATATTGTCTACTTGTTTTGGGAAAATGTTTATTCTAATTTACTTATAGATAAACCATGTCTGAATTATTTGGAAAAACCTAATAATTTCTAAATTAGAGAACTCAGCTGCCAATAATAAATCTGAAATCAAGAGCATCAAATTAAACCATATGCATTAAAACAGGAAGGAGATAAATAAAATCTTGCTTTATATAACTGTAAAATTACCTCACAGATAGAACTGTATTTTCTATGAAGCATGATTAAATTTATAATTCAATAAATGAAAGATTTAGGAGAAAGAAGAGGATAAATATGTTAAGATGTATTTTAAGATACTCTGAAAAGCTTCAAAAACCAGAAACATGATTTCTTTGTTCATTTGCAAAAATAGGTCAGGGTTCCATTTTACACATGTTATATTGTCTTTTTTATTTTCCTGGCTAAGTTTTTGGCTCATCAAATGATCATGGGATACACATCTTGACAGGACATAATCCTCTGAGCCAGTTTAAAATGTTTGTCTCTGAGTGGCCATGCTCAACCTAGAAAATGAGTGCTTAGGATGTATGAGCAAATCATTGGAAAGAAATGCTTATAAAGACTAAGGCTACACTTCAAATGTTCTTAAGTTGCTAATGGATATAAAATTAATCGTGAATAACATGAGGGTGTATTGTATTTCAATTAAGCTTTCTACTAAGCATGGTGTAAATAATTTCTACACAGGCCAAGTGCTAATGAAAAGTATTTTGTAGAAGGTGAATCAAGAAGATAGAACATTATTTTCTTGAAGTTCAAGTTAAACATTGTCATTTCCTAGTCACCATCTTGTAAGATATCAAACACTAACTTTTGTCTGTTTGGCTGTGTTTCATTTCTGATCTAGTCATTGCACAAATCTCTCCCAGTTTTAGAATGGATATTATGTAAACTGTGTCTTAATGGAGGCTTTGACGAGAGAGCAGCTCTGCATTTCCACGGAAGGCCTTGTCCTTGAGATCTCTGCTTCTTTCTGATTTGATTGTGTTCTGCTACGGTACTTCACAACATGGTTTTTCAACTGCATTTGAAAACGATTACCTAGCATGTGATAAATCCAGATCTCTCGTCATCAACATACGCAAGCCATCTTCATTGAAAAAGAGGTTGTTTCCACTGGAAAGGATTCCACACTTCCGAGATGGCTTTCCACCACTCATTAATAAGAATCTATCAGATTCTAGCTGACCTGAAAAAAGTGGAAAACGTAGTTTACCTATGACCCTGAATATAGTCATATATTTTTAAAGGAATATGGTAAGTGCTTTGTGTAGTTTTTAAATATGAATTCATAAATACTGAAGTTATAGATTTTGGGATAAGAGGTCTCTTCAACATTTTAGCTTGTTTGAATTGTTTAACCATGGCTGTATAATTTAAGGGTACACATAACAGAAGGAGGGGGCCTTTTCCTGAGTATCTATGGTCCAGCCTGACGAGACCCTTGTTTCTCTCCACTGCATTGCAAAAAAGACAGTGACTGGTCAGAGAGAGGTTCAGGCCAAATGTAAGAGAAGGTGATATAGCCTTTCCACTGGCCTCTTCACTGTGTCCTTGCTACTGTGAGGACAGTTATCAGGCAAGTATTGTATAATATTTTTAAAAACACAGTTTTAACAGGAGAAATTTCAGTGTAATTTAATATTTCCTATTAAATAATGTCTTTCAAAACCAGCTCACAAATCTCTTCAGATATTCATCTTAGATCTAGGTTTTTTTTTTTTGATTGTGGTAAAATACACATAACATAAAACTTACCATCTTCATTATTTTAAAGTGAACAACTCAGTAGCATTTAGTATACACACAATGTTGTGCAACCATCACCACCACCTAGTTCCAGAACTTTTTCATCACCAATAAAGGAAATCTGGTACCCATTAAGCAATCACTCCCCATTTCTCCCTCACCCAGCCCCTGGCAACCACTACTCTGCTTTCTGTCTCTATGGATTTGCCTACTTTGGACATTTCATGTAAATGGAATCATACAATATGTGGCCTTTTGTGCCTGGCTTTTTTCACTTAGCAAAATGTTTTCTAGGTTCACCCATGTTGTAGCATATATCTGAATTTCATTCCTATTCATGGCTGAATAATATTGCATTGTATTGATATACCTAAATCTATGTTACAGACAGCGTGGGAAAAAGAAAAAAAATCTTTTAATCTCACTATCCTAACATAGGTAGCTATTACATTTGTTTCAGACTTTCTCTTATGAGAATGTTTTTCCATAGTTTTATCAGAGTTCATAGCCAATGAATATAAAATTAACTGTGAATAATTTCAATCACTACATCACATATATTTTTCTATGTTGTAACATTATCTTCACACAAAATGATGTTAGATTCTCTGTATAAAACTAAGGTACAGAAAGTGATGAGAGGCTGCTTAATGAGTTGTTGGTAAAGTAATGACAGGAATTTATATTTCGGGAAACTTATTCCCTCCATGCAAGAAGACAAACTCACTACAGATATTTTCTAAAATTATCTTTAACCAGAAATTACCTGTGATAGAAAAAGTGGTAAAAATAGCCTTAGTTTTTCTCAATTACAGTCTTGTTCACTCTCACTGATCATTGTTTCAAAAACGGAACTTTATAAAATTCAGAACTAAATGAAGACTTGGGTAGTCCCAATTGTAATGATAAATAATGAAATATTAGAGTGGAACTTAAGGATTACTTTTATATTACAAATTGTGTTTAATATGTAAGTTCTTTCATAAAGCTACACAGAATTTATAAGAAAAGATTACCTTCAAAATCATCCTTGAGAAAATCAGGATTTTTGGTGCTTATTTTACAGGTTGGACCTGAGTAGCCGGGATCACATATGCACTTGGTTCCGTTGATACAACTCCCATGTCCATTACACATCTCTTCACATTGAGGACCAATATAGACATTATCAATGGCCCACGTCACTGGCTGAGAGCCAGCAGGGTAAAATCCTTGGTACCACCTGAAACGCACAGATCTGGAAAAGAGAAAAAAGTCTTTCAAAAGCTAATCAACAGAACAATATACCTTCAAAGTAAGCACACCTGATCAAAGAGCAGTGGGCAGCCACTACCTCTGCACCACACTCGAGAAGTAGAAAACACGATTCACCATTTCAGGAACACAAACTCCATTTCTCAGTCTCCTGGATTTTGCCAATAAGGTTCCTGCTTTCTCTAAGCCCTTCCCAATCCTATCACTACGTCAAAATCCCACCTGAGCTTCCCACCTTTTCCAATATTGACTTTCTTGGTGAAGCTTTCTCCATCCCTACTATCTATATTCCAAATAACTAATCGTTTTTTTTTAAATTGAGGTAAAATTCACATAACACAAAAGTAACCATTAACCATTTAAATTGTACAGTTCAGTAGCATTTAGCACATTCACAGTGTTAGCCAACCATCACCTCTATTGAGTTCCAAGACCTTTTCATCACCCCAAAAGGAAACCCCATGTCCATTAAGCAGTCACTCCCCATTCCCTCCACCCCCAGCTCCTGGCAACCCCTAATCTGCTTTCTGTCTCTGTGGATTTACCTATTCTGGACCTTTCATATAAATGGAATCATATACTATATGACCTTAAGTGCCTGGCTTTGTTCACTTGCATAATGTTTTCAAGGTTCATCTGTGTTGTAGCAAGTATCAGAATTTCATTTCTGTTTATGACTGAATAATATTCCACTGTATGGTTATAGCAACTTTATTTATCCATCCTTTAGTTGATGGACATTTGTTTGTTTCCACTTTTGGCTATTATGAATAGTGCTGCTATGAACATTTGTGTACAAGTATTTGCTTGAATACCTGTTTTCAATTCTTTTGGGTAGAATGGTAATGGACTTGCTGGGTCATATGGTAAATAATTAGTCTTTTAATTTCTCCCTCTTGCTCTCTCTCTTCCATAACTTTGATGGAATTTCCATTACTTTGATGGAATTTCCATTATTATAGTCATCATAGCCAGAGTTATTTAAAAGCATACCTATTTCCCCTATTGGCTGTGAGCTCCTAGAGGCCGATGCCCATGCCTCCTTTTTCTTTGTACCCTTGCATGGTGCCCAGTACAGTGTTTCACACATAGTAGGTGCTCAAGAAATGTTTCTTGCATGTAATTTGTTGTGAAAGGCCTTAAGAGCCAAACTAAGATTTTTTGGATTTTATCCTATTGGCAACAGAGAGCCCCAAAAGATTATTTTAAAGAGAGAAATGACGAAATCAGATTTATTTTTAGTTAGATGTCTCTTATTTCTTAATTACTTTTTAAATCAACAATAATTTTCCTTTCTATTTGGAAGTGAATTGTCCTATCATATTGTTGACAGTAAGTTAGCTCCTTAGAAATAATCTACATATTTAGGCAGCAATTCAGAAACAGTTTAAGATATTTTATTATGTACAAAACTCCGTTCAAAGAAGATGGATTTATTTTAGAGGGGGTAGATATATAGATGGCATGTACTCATTTTTGTGTCCCGTGAATCTGCCTAATTTTCAATCATAGAAACCAAACTCAGAATAATTTTTTATTTGAGAAACACAAATTAGAGGTCAATATTAGAAGCACTTAGGCTTCTCAAGTTTAGTAGATAGTAAAGCAGAAGGAGTCAAGTTCCCACATATAATTTTAACCCTAATTTCATTGTTTTTATCAAGACTTCAACTATATTAAGCTGCCCCCAAATGCCAGTTCATAATTAAATTTCATTTTTAAATACTTGTCAGAGTTTAGCCTTGGCAAGAAGCACTTCCTACCCTTTGAACTTGCAGACTGCTGAGCTGAGGGAAATGGCTGGAGTTTTCCTTTGAACAAAGGCCTACATGGATTTGGTTGAACTTCTTATTTATTCAAATGTTCCTGAATACAAATGAACCACCCTGGTTGGATATTTATTATTGTTCACCTGCCTTGACACAGAAACTGCAAGCACTATGATAAATGGGCTGAAGGGTCTGGTTTCACCGAGGTTTCCTTCTGCTGAAATCTTATTTTGAAAATTTCTCACTGCCATCCTCCCTGGTGAACGTCAGCGTCTGGTCTCCCAAGCCAGTGGTATTCAAAAGGATCTGTTTTTTAAACTTAAACTTGAAATTTCAAGCACACAACAGTGCTTTCATTAAATAGGGGTTTTGGTTGACTCATTATGAAACTGCATAAAGCAAAAACAATTAGGAGGTTTTAGAGACAAAAAGACTTTAAATGAAAAGGACACAAAGGTGATGTGAATAAAATTAGATGGAAGCTCAATACCTATGCTTCAAATGTGAATCCATTACATGTGGAGGCAAAAAATGGCCATTTCTGCACTTGAAAACATTTCATATACTTTCTTGTATATCTAGTGTCCAGTAAGTGCACAGAAAAGGGTAATTTAAACATAGGTTATATATTTTTTTAGGATCTGCCACTTGTGCTGTTATGAACCACGTTGAATTCAAACCAAGGAATGGTTCACTGAGCTGGAGAAAATTTAACTTTTGCCTTCCAGCAATTCATGCCTGTGTGGTTTTTAAGAAGAGTGTTAATTCTTTTCCTGAAACAAGGACTAGACAACACTATTAAAGCAAATTCTTCTCTCTGCATGGTTCAAGGCGGTTTGAAAGGTAGGTTTACATCATTCTGAGAGTGGGCATGCCTCCTGAACAGATTTACTTTCTTCTCATAGAAGTAAAAACGACATGGAACACAAATAACATGATGGTCTAAGTTCTGTACTTCTGTAATTGGAGGAGGTATATTTTAAACTGACACCCAATACCAGTAGGTGAAAATACAGAAGTTTGCATTTCTCTTGTTCAAATTTCCAAATTATATCATCATGCTGTGCATGTAAGCACAGCATGGCAGAAATCACCAAATGCTAAGTGAGGCAGTCTCCATGACACTGGAGCACTGTCCTGTGACTTTATTTCATACTCCTTTAAATAGGATTATTTTCCTGTGGGAACTTGCCGAAGCAAGTCTCAGTTGTCAAAACAATCTAAAATCACGGCCTAGCACCTATCTTTAGGGTTGTTTTCTATTTCATCTAAGTCTTAGCTGGGCAACTGGAGGAAATTAGAGGCCCATTAAAGAGAAAACCTAGAGCTTTTCAGCAATACCATTATGGGCATGGTCTTGATCATAGGTGCCTAAGTGACTGGCTATCCAGGCCTTTTTCCCTGCCTATGACACCTATAAGCATGGATTTTTGGCAGCTGTGCTTCTGTTGCAACACCTGGCTTTCTGGTCATAGCTGATGATTGGTTCAGATTTTCTTTTCTAGAAATGTGGAATTAAGAATTCCAGAAAATGAGAGCTGTAGTTTGGTGAGTAATGTTAATATTAGTATGATAAAAATGAGCAAACTCAGGATAAACGATAAAAAACGAAAAAAAAAAAAAAAAGCAAACTCTTTTTGCTGATGTCCTCACACGTCCTGAATAGAGTCCAAGATAATCTCCAGTATGTTTCCAATAAATTCTTCCACTTTTTTGTAAGTCTCTTTATACTTCTTGCAACATACAATCTTAAATAATCCAATTGATTTTGGATAAAAAGTTTTTTTTGAGCTATTTTCCCCATCCGATTCTTCTATAGTCAAGCTCCCCACCCACCCCCTAGCCTTCTGGTTGTGCTGCTGAATCAGCAGCTCTACCTATTCCTACATCTCCAGAGATTGTCCTTGCCTCCTCAGCTGTCACTTCTAAAGAACTGGGAGGACATTTTGCTTAGTTATGCTTATTTTTTTAAAACAGATTTTCTATTAGAATAATATCCTGGTGTAATAGCAAGAATTAATAAATGACATAACTCGACAACACAAAATATTAAAGTCCTTAGCAATCTGATGCTGATGATATGATGAGGAGCAAATGGATTTATGTTTAAAGAGAATGCAGACTTTCGAAAATTCACTTTCACCCTTTTAGAAAAGTACTAAGTATTAGTAGTTTTGCTCAAAGAAGACTTCTAATTATGCTGAGTTTCACATCGGGAATGTTAAGCTACTTCCATCTTAAAAGTATGATATTAGTACTTTCTTCTTATTTTGACATATCCTGTAAGAATAAGTTCTTTATTCTGAGAGAAAAGACAAATTCTGAGGCAGGCTGCTCTGTGACTTCCTCTCTTTGTTCACTTATATTATTAGTTTTATTTTTTGAACTACCCTTTTCATTTCATTCCTATTAGAATTGAAGCCCTTTACTTCCAAATAGCTTTTCAACAGAAGAGTCAAATATACGAACAAGAATCTGAGAGAGACTGAAAAAATAGAGATGGCTGGGGGACGAGTGTTGACAATTTTTTTAAGAGACACCTGGAATATTCTGTGGGCTTCCATTCTTCACATGTGCCCTTTCCTTGCACAAGAGACATAGGTAAATGTTTGAAAGTCATAAAATTCTAACTGCGTTAATATTGTGAGGTGGGGGCAGGAGGAGAGAGGATTACACCATTAGGTGAAAACCATATTTCTGTTGTTTCCTAATTGATCTAAGAAAGACCCATGGGGATATGAACGCCATGACAGGGTGCAGTCCACGGTGTGCTCTTTTAAATCTGTCTTCAAACTATAAGTTAGTAGACTATCAGCTGTGTCCTATGTTTTAAATATCCATTGATCTGCTTCAAGTGGCAAGCTGAGGAAGAAATGTAAGGTGGAAATTTCCCCCCAGTAAAGTGGCAAGTCAATGACAACGTCAGGGAGAAAACTGTCAAATGAGAAGAATGTGGCATGAAGCAGCAGGGCCTTACCCACAAAGGTGCAGCTTCCCGAAGTGCACGACCTCCCTTCTCCAGCCCTGCATGGTCCCCGCGTAGTAGGTGCTGCTTGGGTGGTGCTCAGTGGAGCACAGGGAGCTGATGTGGCTGCCGCTGTGGTAGCAGAGGGGGAGCAGCAGGTGCCAGGTCGCCCCAAAGTCCCTTGAAAATTCCAGTCTGACCGGATCAGCAGATGAGCTGTCAGTTGAGCATCCAACATTGATCTTGGGGTGGAAGAAAAAATGATACAAATTACCTCAGAGCAACAAGCCTTGAAATGATTCACCACTTCATTATTTTCTCGAGAGTCCATTTTCCTGGGGACTGTCTTGCTGAAATATTTAACACTATAAAATTCTGTTTTGCCTGAGTAATATCATATATTACCTTCAAATAATAATTTTTCATCAAGAACCTCAAAGGGCTTCATGAAAAATTTATTTTCCCTCATTTTATTAAAAAACTACGAAGTGGGTAAGGCAGAGGCTGGCACAGAATTCCAAATTTTATCTTTGGCCCACTTTCATAGCCAAGCCAAGCAAATCGTAAGGAAATGACTGTTTCCCTAATTCTAACCATTAGCTTTTTTTCTGTCTGCTAGATAGGAAGATCTTCTATTTTCCTTCTTGTGATACCTTCCAAAAAATCCCCAAAGTTTTGCACATGGAGAAACTTCAATAGGTATTCAATACTAAGACAAAACAAAATACAATCATTGTCACTATTTCCCTGGCACAGGGAGAGCATTCTCAGAAAGACCTTTTAAACCAATAGGGAAATAACCACTGGACTCCTTTTCCCATACTATCAAGTGATTAAACTAAAACTTAAGTAAATAAATGCATGTGATTCTTCCTATGAAATTTTTCCCTCTTCCAAGTGGGATTAACATTTTCTTTCTGTCATAACAACTGTATATATTTATATTTGTATTCATATTTATAATTTCTGTTGTTGTTGTTGAACTTCTTCTTACGTTCTGATGAGTAAACTATTGACATTTGATAAACTTTTCAACTATAAGCATTTGCTTCTACCTAGATTCTTTTGATGACAGAACTCTTAAAAGAGCCACAGGTGCTACTTTTTATTAACATTTAAGGCATAAATGTTAGAAAATAAAACAGAAAGTTATATAAGTAATTTAAAATAAAATTATAAAATATAACAGAAAGTTTAAAATAGAAATAGAATAATTTCTCCACTAAGGCTTTACTTGGTCTCTGACTTTTGAGATGTAAGAGACAACTCTAATTTCGAGGATGCAGGCAGTTAATCTAAAACAAATATTCAACATTTTGTTCACGCTATTAGGCACTATTTTAAGCTTCTCCAATGGTTGGTGTAGTAGACCTCAGCTATGAAACAAGTATCTTTGAAAGTTAATACTATTGAACAATGGCCCAATGCACCTTTGGTTCTGCTGACTTGATCTAAGTTTTTGAAATACATGAAAATTTTCCTTTCATCCATTATTAATTTGTTCTCTTGACAAATATAAGGAGTCCATGAATATTAATGAAATACATAGAAATTAGAAAAACAGTGTAGTATTATTTTATCTGTAAAATGCATGACAGTATGATAAATATTATATAAATGTGCTGGCATGGTATAGACTACAGTTATGTCGACCTGGGTCCTAAGTAACACATAAAAATTGTGAAAATAATACTAGAAGAGTATAGTCCTTTTCATTTTTATAACGTTTAAAATAATTTATTTCAACAACTTCCCATGGTAGTAGGTGGGGAGATTATGTCATAAATAAAGGACAAAAATTCAGAAATAAACCTTAGTAGCACAATTGGCTCTACTAATAAAACTGAATTATGATGTAAAACCTCTTTTGTCCTTGCACAAAAATGGACTCACAATGCATGAAATTATCTGAGATTTTTCTCCTCTTTCTCAGCTTTTGTTCAAGATAAAATTTAAAGCATTTCTAATAGAACAAAGTCAAGTACCTCAAATTGTATGATGGTGTTCTCATTCACATTCAGGTCACGAGTGGTAATGGAATGCTCACCAACTTCATTTGAAACAAACACCATGGCTGAGTCTTCTTCGCTGTTGTACAAGAAAGCAACAAGGAATCCATTTAGACAAAAGTTCATTGAGATGTGTATTGAGCAGCGGTTTTATTTTTGGCTTGTCAATTAAACACTTACGGTGCTCCCTTTGAAGAATATGGGCAATAAAGACCAATGTTACCACCAGGATAGAAAAACCAATTGTCTTCTCTGGGCCCAAAGTCAAACGTATCCAGAAGCATCACGGGGTTGTTTAAATTATTTCCGTCAATAATGAAGTCATCAACAATCCAGATTTCTTCTTTCTTACCTAAGGCATTTTTGGATAAAGGAAGTTTTTCCAATGGTGAAAATTAGAAGGACATTTTTGCTCACTGGCAGAAAGTAAAGGACAGAAGGAACTTAGTAACAACAGGTTAAACATATGCCTTCTAGACAAGGAAACACAAACTACATAACAGTGTGTTTACAGTGATTAAAGTGTGAAAAAATTAAGCTCTCAATCATATTAAATCGACATAGCCCCAATGGAACAGCCTCAGTAATTTCAGAAAGCTGTGGCAAACAGCTTGGGAACGTGTGCTGCCCTTCCAGTCACAGCGATGCTACGGACCCTCCATTAGCAAGAGTGGGCTTTGAGTTATGTTTTCATGGTTTAGGGGAATCTGTAAGACGTCTGAATCTGTGAGGATGGGCGGTCAGCCTGCGGATTTAGAACTGAGGTACACTAACTAGTCTATTCAAGGAGCAACTTGGGACTTTTTAGACTCAACCCATGACTTAGCATCACGCTTCAGTCAGGCTAAAGGACCATGGCCATTAAAACACCAGCCTGATGCATAATTTTATTTAATTGTTAAAAACTACACAGAAGGAAATACTCTGTGTTGCACAATATTTTTTTTTTCTTAACGCTTTCAAAACTTTTATGTTTATTTGGAGATATTTGGGAAATATACAGAAAACTAGTAGAATCACTCCTTAGGCTGTCATAGAATTTGATTCAGTGACTGAGGCTGGGTGTTTCAGGAAGATATCACTGAGAAGGGCAAACCCAGGCTGCTTTTGCAAAGCACTGTTTGGATTGAACTGGAAATAAGATGATGGGACCATGCCTAGCAGAAACATCAAAATTCTCCAAGGTTGCTTCTTCACTGATTCCTACTGTTAGTACAATTCTTACAAAATATAAAAAAGGATCTGTGAACAGGAGCCTGTAGACATAACCTGATGACTTAAATGAAGCACACATGTGTCTCTCTCTACTCCTATCCCTGGTCTAACTCTAGTAGCTTTCTTCTCTTTCTTGTTTTGGAAGCAGTTGGTGAAAACAATGAGGAAAAATCAGGTAAGCATTCCAAACACAACATGAAGACAACTATCTTCTGGATTGTGAAACTAGTTGCATTTCTCTTTTGGACTTTTATTTGGTGATCATACAAGATTATTTTTTCTGTCCACAATAAGTTAAAATTATTTTATTTTTGACTTACTAGTTATAAAGGAAATTCTGAGGTTAAATTCTAGAGATGGCAGTACATTTTTCTTATCCATTTCTTTGTTACCTCTGCAAAGAATCCGCTTAATGTGATATCTCCATGCTTACTTAGGCCATTAAATGCATGATTTGGTAGAGTCTGGTCCTTTATAATCAGCAGTTAATAGAAATATAGGAAGCAATAAAACATTACAAATTTGTAAAATCATTTTCTGTAACCATTTGAAAAGGCTATTAAATTATACATTCACTTTAACTTATCACTGAAGCAAGCGTTCGTGATAAGAATATTTTATCTGAGGCACTGTCTGCTTGGTGTAAGTCCCTCTCACTTTGTCATGGCATTTTGCTCTAATGTTGTTCTGTCTCACTAATGAAATGGCACACTCAAAAGAACTATGCGTCCCTAAATGAATTCAGCAAAAATGTAGTTACAATTGATGAGTGCCTAATGGTAATGCTGGATTATTTTTTAAAAACCTTAGCTCTGTGACAGGATTTAGCTATATTTATATCAGAGAGAACTTACAAGTCAAGTATGAAGAGATGACAGATATAAAGTTAAATATTCATTGAGACTCCTCAAAAGTGAAGCATGTAAAATGTGTGCTATGAACAGCTGAGCCACTCAGGTGACACTTCCTCCACATCTTAGGAACAAACATGTTAACACGCCACCAGTCTTGACCATAGGAGAACATGTGCATTTTTACCATTATTATAAGGTTGCCAGAGTCTGAATCTCGTAGCGTTGGTTTGGGCAGTATATGGCAAGGGAACATTAATGAAGAGTATGCTGGTCGTTTGAGGGAAGTAGAATTCATCCAGCAGGTGCCAAGTGATGCCCCCATTGATGGAGAATTGTAGTAGAATAGAGTGAGACCTCTCTGGGGTACCTAGAAAGAAGATAACACAGGCATGAAATGTACTGTGATAAAAATGAGGAAATGGTATGTTCTTAGACTATTCTTTTGGCATCATTGCATAAGCTGACTTATATTCACA
The DNA here is from genome assembly GCF_020826845.1 of Diceros bicornis minor. Lineage (NCBI taxonomy): Eukaryota > Metazoa > Chordata > Mammalia > Perissodactyla > Rhinocerotidae > Diceros > Diceros bicornis. The sequence goes on along the minus strand of NC_080742.1, from coordinate 14,445,588 downwards.
TAGAGGCTTTATAGTCCAAATGCTTCAGAGCCAACTTAAAGTGATGAGAGGTTTGGCTTTCTGTATGAATATATCTCAAAACACACACCAAGTCTTTTCACACAATAGTATCTCCCTCTCTTTCTCAGATGTGAACATGTATCTCTCTGTGTCTTATTTAGGAAATACTACAGCAAAAATTTTTGATTCTACAGGTATCATAATTTTACAAAGGGTCAAACACTTAAATCTCAGGATAAAAACTAAAATCTACTTGAAAATTTATTATACCCAAATGGTATTATTTGTCAAGAAAATTATTTCTTTAGTATGAAAAGTCAGAATGACAGAGTTGGTTTTTTGGGGTTCACATCTGTAAAAGAAAATCCAAAATTTCCGTAAGTTAAATTTTTTTAATTTAAAATTCTTTTTTTATCTTTCTTCCTCATTTTTTTTTTTTTTTTGCTTGAGGAAGATTAGGCCTGAGCTAACATCTGTGCCAATCTTCCTCTACTTAATATGTGGGTTGCTGCCACAGCATGGCTGATAAGTGGTGTAGGTCCATGCCTGGGATCTGAACCTGCAAACCCAGGCTGCACAAGTGGAACATGCCAAAGTTAACCACTACGTCACGGGGCTAATTTAAAATTCTTATGGCTAGAAAGTAGTGATGGAAAAAAGATTCAGGGACATGATGATAAATTTAACTACCATATAACTAGTATGGTTACTACAGCTACAGGAAATTATTATAAAATCAGTAGTTATCTTACTCATATTAAAATTAATTTACATTATAGAAGAACATTTGTGAACATTTACGTACTCCAATTTATGTTTGCTCTTTCATATAATAAAATTTATGGGCCTCAAATCTGTTATTTCTTTGTGGAGGAGGAATTGTGCATGGGGGAATTTTCTTGAAGGGAAATAATGAATTCATACCCATAGAAATGACTTACCTTTTGCTATAAATCTAAGTGAAAACTGGACATACATAGTATTGGCACAGTCTAGATCTCTTGAAATAAGCATCCTTAGTCCTTCCTGAAAACAAAAACATGTATGTTAAGCAATCTTATTTCATTTGCAAAATTATTTTCTTTTGATTTTATACACCTAACTTGCATTTGCTAAATAATAGATACTACAAGTAATGACCAAGAAGCGATATTTGGTCCAGTTTAAAAGGAAAAATTGATCATTTCTCCTTTCTTAATGGCTTTCATTTCCTAGCCTGAATAACACAATTTCGTTGTCTCAACTCTAAATCATACTTCGCTGTGACTTTTATAAAAAGCAGTACAAAAATGAAAACATTACATATCTATGGACTTTTAAAAAATGTAGCCTCTTTTGATCACAGCATGTCCTGGGAGGAGTATGAGGAACCATGGAAAATGTGCCAAGTGCTCCTGCTAGAAGCTGGGAACTAATAGGTAACTTTTTCAGGGTTCCAAGGAGTCTCAGAAACTTACTCCTCCTTTGCACGCTCTGACAGCCCCGGGAGGCTCTCACTCAGGCTGACACACACTCTCCAGTTGGTCAACTTAAATAAGACATACCTAAGCAAGTTCCCATGCCAAGGCTGTAACCGTTCATGCAGAGAAGCCAAGGAAGGAGGAAAGCGATCACATTAGCCTTAGTAATTTTTTCTGCTAATTAACTATTTCTGGTTGCCTGGGATTGACAGATCCATAGCTTGTTTTCTCCACGTGGATACAGGATTGCAATGACAGCCAGTAAAACAGACTTTCACCATGCAAATATCCTAAGGTCCAACAGGCCTTTTAGTCTCTCAGCCGTGACTTCTGAATGAAGTGATCTTCGGTGGTGTAGGGCTGTGTCATACTAAGTGGACACTGTCAATTGATTTCTTAATTATAAACTAACAAATACCAAATGTAGTTTTAGCTATTGAAAGCAAATTCTTCCTTTTCTTCTTAACATTTATTCTAGAGTACATTCCTCGATAGATGAAACATTTTAAATAGAACTACTGTAATTTTGTAATAGCAATCATTTTTGAGTGCCTACAACACACTGGGTTCTAAAATAGACACTTTACTCCTTTAAAGCACCTAGCACTCCTAAGGGAAAGATATTATCTTCATGCTGCAGATAAGAAAACGGAAACTCAGAGAGGGACAGTAACTTGCTCAAGATTACATAGTTTATTTTATTTTATTTTTTTTGTGAGGAAGATCGGCCCTGAGTTAACATCTGCCACTCCTTCTCTTTTTTTGCTGAGGAAGACTGGCCCTGGGCTAACATCCATGCCCATCTTCCTCTACTTTATATGGGACGCTGCCACAGCATGGCTTGACAAGCGGTGCGTCAGTGCACGCCCGGCATCCGAACCGGCGAACCCTGGGCCACCGCAGCGGAGCGCGTGCTCTCAACCGCTTGAGCCACTGGGCCGGCCCCAAGATTACATAGTTTATAAGGAGTGATGGCAGGATTTGAACCCAGATATGTCAGATTCTGAAACTTATCCTCTATCCTTTATAAGATACCAGCATTTTGTTTATTAAATCATCTTTTGGTTTTGGGAGAAGAAATGCAGATAATGTTAAATTTAGAATTTGAGAATTATTTGATATTGTAATGAAAAAGCAGCTGCATCTACACCCATCTCTGAACTTCTCAAATCACAGATTCAAACTTCCAGGACTGAAGGTTGCATGTAAAAGCCTTATTTTCCCGTCTTTGTTTTTCTTTTATCCTAATAACGCACGACCCTCCTCCATCACGACACCTAATCAATGCCTGTTCTTCATGTCTCCATGTCTTTACTCTCTCACACACTTACAAGCAGACAGCCTTGCTTGTTTGTACAGGTTGGTGCCATGTGGATGCTGAGGTAATAGGGAAAGGTAGCTTCTTCAGCTCGAAATGACAAAGGTTTTAAGTGGGTAGTTGACAGTTACAGCTAATAAATGTCCCTTGCTAACATCAAGATACAGGAATATGATTTCTCTTCCTCCTTGATTATGGAAGGTAAGTATAAAATTGTTCCCATGGGCAAACACAAGTCACCCATAAAAGGACCCATTTTACATTGCATCTTATAGGAGCAATTTTGTTGAAAGTGGGCATGATCTGTAATGTGAAAGTATCTTTCTTTCATATTTGCAATATTTGTTTATAGTTCAGCACTTGATATCGATAATGACACAGTCGGTGGAACTGCCAATCCCTGCTTCCGTATGTATTCTAGTTCACACAGATACGATTTTTTTCTCATCCTTTTTCCAGGTTCAGTAATCCATTTGTGCTAAACGCGAGGAGTTCTTTTGCATCCAACAAGCTATTTTAATAGCTGATAGTGCTTTTGAATCTATAAACATTAACAAGAGACTATCATTTCCTTTTTTATGAAAGAATGCCTTTCTAGGTCAAACTGCAATCTACTGAATGGCACACGCTGAGCCCTCTCTACATCTTGCAGAGTTTATAGATAATATGTCTAATACATATCATGCTTGGCTGCTCTTGCATTTGGATAGCTAAAGGGAAAATATAAAAGACTATGTGTCTTCCTCCATTTATAGGCTCTAGGGACCAGGTTAATTCTACTGCTTAAAAATTTATCAGGTGAAGATATTTGAATGATAAAGTCACAGGGCTTCTGCTTTTTGTTCTTGTCAACTGCTTCAAACAAATCAGAAGTGAGCTAGTGGTAATGAGAGCTAAAGCTTTGGACAAGACTAAAAAGCACAAAAAAACAGTAGTTTCCACTCTGAAATGTTCTACTTCAATTTCTTCCATCCTTCGTAATTCTTAGGGACTTATAAATCTCTCAGACTCCTAAGTGTTTTTTCTTTCTCAACCAAACTTGAGAAGAATTCTGGATTCAAACAAGGATGATAGGCAGCATCTACCAACTATAATTGAAAAAGTTGCAGGATATCTAGTTTTCCAAGCGTTAGATGTTAATCATTAAGTTTGTGCAGAAACCCATGCAGATTTTTGTTAAAGATTTCATTTGCACACCTAAATTAGCCAATTTCCCCATGCTGAGAGAGACGGGATGTAGCATGTATTCACATACGAAGACGTGCCAGCTTAGCACCGAGTTTCACACAATTGCTTAACATCTCTCTAACCAGACATCTAGGTTGAAATACAAAAATACGCCACCGACGTTTGAGAATGCTATTTAATTTGACTTAAATGTTTGGTTTTCTTAAAGTCACCAAACAGTTCTATTGGCAGGAGGAAAAGAAAAAAAAAGAAAGGAAAAAGAAAAGACCTTCCATAAAATCATTTTTAAAAATATTGCAAGTTAAATATTTAATACAACATAAAATGCTACATTCTAGAAGTCAAGATTCTAGAAATTGCATATGCATAATTTTTATATATATAATTCCAGCAGAAAGTAAAGAAAGTCTGATTACCAAAGCAGAGGAAAAGTCTTATGCCTAAGTGATCATAAAAAATGACTGTACCGAGAGTGACGTCAGCATCATGGCGGAGTGAGCTTTCCCGTGAATTCTTCCCCCACAAGATACAACAAAAGCAACAGCCACAGACCAACAGCGGAATCCCAGACAGTGAAAAGTTAGAGCGGAGGGATCCACACTGCCGCACATCTGAGAGCGGAACGTGCTGGGCCCCCGGAGGAAGTGGGGAGAGGTAAGGAGAACTCCGCTCCCTCCCCATCAGATCAGCGATCCGGTCCGCGCGGCTCCCAGAGAGGGGGGAGGGGCGGCCCTCGGCGGGAAACTGTAGCTCTTCGGGCTCTCTCAGCCAGTGGGAAACTCCCGCACAGAGGGCTCAGAGGAGCCACAGGGCTACCATCAACATCTGAGCAACCCAGAGAGCGGATAAAGAGGGGCAAACGAGAAGCCTCCCACGTCAGGGACCCAGAGGGCAAAAGAGAGAGCTCCCCCCTCCCCGCAACCCGGAGTCTGCAGCTCGACCAGATCTAGCGGTCCGAGGCAGACCTGAATAAACTGGACTGGACCCGTGGATCGCAGTGGGGAAAACAAAACAAAACAAAACAAAACAAAACTGCGGATCGCAGCAGAAAAACTGGGGCAGAGCGCAGGGGGCTTAGACTACACAGCCCTTTACCACCACACAGTGGCGGCAGGTGGAAATTGCAACCAGAGACTTCCAGGATGAGGAAAATCAAAACCAACACAGGAACCACAATGCAAAAATATATGAAATCACCAGACCAGAAACAAAATGACAAGCACCCAGAAATCAACCCCGAAGACACAGAAATCCATAAACTAAAGGACAGAGATTTCAAAATAGCTATCATAAAAACACTCAACGAAATACGAGACAACACAGACAAACAATTAAATGAGATTAGGAGTTTCTTCACAAAAGAGATTGAAATCATAAAGAAAAACCTATCAGGGCTGATGGAGATGAAGAACACAATGGAGGAGATAAAGGAGAATCTGGAATCTTTAAAGAACAGAGCTGACAATATGGAGGAAAGAATTAGTACTTTAGAGGATAGGAATACAGATATACTCCAGATGGAAGAAGAGAGAGAACTAAGACTAAAAAGAAATGAAGAAAGACTCCGAGAAATATCGGACTCTATTAGAAAATGTAACATAAGAATTATAGGTATTCCTGAGGGAGAGGAGAGGGAAAGAGGAACAGAGAGCCTATTCAAGGAAATAATAGCTGAAAATTTCCCAAATCTGGGGAAGGAGCAGGAAATACCAGTAAGCGAAGCCAACAGGACTCCTATATATATTAACAGACAAAGGCCTTCACCACGACACCTAGTGGTAAGGCTAGCCAGGGTCAACGACAAAGAAACAATATTAAGGGCAGCTAGACAAAAACAAAAAATAACGTACAAAGGAACTCCCATCAGGCTCTCAGCGGATTTCTCAACAGAAACTTTTCAGGCTAGAAGAGACTGGAATGATATATTCAAAATACTAAAAGACAAAAACTTTCAGCCAAGAATAATCTATCCAGCAAAAATATCCTTCAAATATGATGGAGAAATAGTAACTCTCCCAGATAAACAAAAGCTAAGGGAGTTCATGGCCACGAGACCGCCACTACAAGAAATACTCAAGAAGGCCCTCAGGCCTGAAAACAAGAAGAGAAAGGGAACACAAAGCTTGGAGTAAGGAGAAAAGTAGGTAGACAAAATCAGAGAAATAGTAGATCTTTACCGGAATAGGTTAGCAACCACTTAAATACTAAACTCAAAGATCAAAGGAAGAAATTCACCAAAAATAAATTTAACCTCATCACTGTAAACACACAGCCACAACACAAGATAGAATAAGGTATAACAAGAGCAACTTAGAAGGGGAAGAGGAAAGTGACTGAATTGACTTAGTATAAGGAAATAGGAGGCTATCAGATAATGGACTATCTCATACAGAAGATTTTTCGCCCAAACCTCAAGGTAACCACTAAACAAATAATCAAATTAAAACCACATATGATAAACAAAGAGAAAACTAGAAGAATCATAAGACAGAACAACCAAACTGAATTGGCAGTCCAAAACAAATGGGACAAGAAACAAAGGAAATGCAAAAGAACCAGAAAATAAGTGACAAAACAGCAACATTCAACCCTCATATTTCAATAATTACCCTAAATGTAAATGGATTGAACTCTCCAATCAAAAGATACAGAGTGGCAGGATGGATTAAAAAGCAAGACCCAACAATATGCTGCCTTCAGGAAACACATCTTAGCACTAAAGACAAGCACAGGCTCAGAGTGAAAGGATGGAAGACAATACTCCAAGCTAATGGCAAACAAAAGAAAGCAGGTGTTGCCATACTCATATCAGACAAAGTAGACTTCAAGATAAAACAGGTTAAGAAAGACAAAGAAGGGAAATATATAATGATAAAAGGGACACTCCATCAAGAAGACATATCACTTATAAATATATATGCACCCAACATAGGAGCACCAATGTACATAAAACAACTATTAACAAACCTAAAAGGAGAAATCAACAACAACACAATAATAGTAGGGGATCTTAACACCCCACTTACAGCAATGGATAGATCATCCAGACAAAAAGTTAATAAAGAAATATTAGACTTAAATGAAAAACTGGACGAGATGGACCTAGTAGACATATACAGAGCACTCCACCCAAAAACAGCTGACTACACATTCTTCTCAAGCGCGCATAGAACATTCTCTAGGATAGACCATATGTTGGGAAACAAAGCAAGCCTCAATAAATTTAAGAAGATTGAAATCATAACAAGCATCTTTTCAGACCATAAGGCTATGAAACTGGAAATGAACCAGGAAAAAAAAACTGGGAAAGTGACAAAAATGTGGAGATTAAACAACATGCTACTGAACAACCAATGGATCATTGATGAAATTAAAGGAGAAATCAAAAACTATCTGGAAACAAACGAAAATGATAACATGCCATATCAAACCATATGGGACGCAGCAAAAGTGGTCCTGAGAGGGAAACTCATAGCGATACAAGCCCACCTTAACAAACAAGAAAAAGCCCTAATAGGCAACCTTAAATTACACCTAACAGAACTAGAAAAAGAAGAACAAACAAAGCCCAAAGCCAGTAGAAGGAGAGAAATAATAAAAATCAGAGCAGAAATAAATGATATTGAGACCAAAAAAACAGTAGAAAGGATTAATGAAACAAAGAGTTGGTTCTTCGAGAAGATAAACAAAATAGACAAACCCTTAGCCAGGCTAACTAAGAAAAAAAGAGAAAAGGCTCAAGTAAATAAAATTAGAAATGAAAGAGGAGAAATTACAACGGATACCATGGAAATACAGAGGATTATAAGAGAATACTATGAGAAATTATATGCCAACAAATTGGACAATCTAGAAGAAATGGATAAATTCTTAGACTTATACAACCTCCCAAAATTGAACCAAGAAGAAATGGAGAATCTGAATAGACCAATCACAAGTAAAGAGATTGAAATAGTAATCAAAAACCTCCCAAAAAATAAAAGTCCAGGACCAGATGGCTTCTCCAGTGAATTTTACCAAACATTCAAAGAAGATTTAATACCCATCCTCCTCAAACTATTCCAAAAAATAGAGGAAGATGGAACACTTCCTGAATCATTCTATGAGGCCAACATCACCCTGATATCAAAACCAGACAAAGACAATACAAAGAAAGAAAATTACAGGCCAATATCGCTGATGAACATTGATGCAAAAATCCTCAACAAAATATTGGCAAACCGAATACAACAATATATTAAAAAGATCATACACCATGATCAAGTGGGATTTATACCAGAGACGCAGGGATGGTTCAACATCCGCAAATCAATCAACGTGATACATCACATCAACAAAACAAAGAATAAAAACCACATGATCGTCTCAATAGACGCAGAGAAGGCATTTGACAAGATACAACATCCATTTATGATAAAAACTCTCAATAAAATGGGAATAGAAGGAAAGTACCTCAACATAATAAAGGCCATATATGACAAACCCACAGCTAACATCATACTCAACGGGGAAAGACTGAAAGCCATTCCTCTGAGAACAGGAACGAGGCAGGGCTGCCCACTCTCACCACTCCTGTTCAACATAGTACTGGAGGTTTTGGCCAGAGCAATTAGGCAAGAAAAAGGAATAAAAGGAATCCAAATAGGTAACGAAGAAGTGAAACTCTCACTATTTGCAGATGACATGATTGTATATATAGAAAACCCTAAAGAATCTGTTGGAAAACTGTTAGAAACAATCAACAACTACAGCAAAGTTGCAGGGTACAAAATCAATCTACAAAAATCAGTTGCATTTCTATATGCTAATAATGAACTAACAGAAAGAGAGCTCAAAAAGATAATACCATTTACAATTGCATCAAAAAGAATAAAATACCTAGGAATAAATCTTACCAAGGAGGTGAAGGACCTATACAATGAGAACTACAAGACATTATTGAGGGAAATCTACGATGACATAAAGAAATGGAAAGATATCCCATGCACGTGGATTGGAAGAATAAACATAGTTAAAATGTCTATATTACCTAAAGCAATCTACAGATTCAATGCAATCCCAATCAGAATCCCAATGACATTCTTCACAGAAATAGAAAAAAGAATACTAAAATTTATATGGGGCAACAAAAGACCCCGAATAGCTAAAGAAATCCTAAAGAAAAAGAACAAAGCAGGAGGCATCACAATTCCTGACTTCAAAACATACTACAAAGCAATAGTAATCAAAACAGCATGGTACTGGTACAAAAACAGACACACAGATCAATGGAACAGAATTGAAAGCCCAGAAATAAAACCACACATATACGGACAGCTAATTTTCGACAAAGGTGCTAAGGACATGCAATGGAGAAAGGAAAGTCTCTTCAATAAATGGTGTTGGGAAAACTGGACAGCCACATGCAAAAGAATGAAAGTGGACCATGTGCTATCGCCATTCACAAAAATTAACTCAAAATGGATCAAAGACCTGAAGGTGAGACCTGAAACTATAAAACTCATAGAAGAAAATATAGGCAACACACTATTTGACATTGGGTTTAAAGGAATCTTTTCGGATGACATGCCTACCCAGACTAGGGAAACTAAAGAAAAAATAAACAAGTGGGACTTTATCAGACTAAAGAGCTTTTATAAGACAAATGAAACCAGAATCAAGATGAACAAACAACCAACCAGCTGGGAGAGAATATTTGCAAAACATACATCTGACAAGGGGTTGATCTCCATAATATATAAAGAACTCACACAATTGAACAACAAAAAAACAAACAACCCGATCAAAAAATGGGCAGAGGAAATGAACAGACACTTCTCCAAGGAAGATATACAGATGGCCAATAGGCACATGAAAAGATGCTCAACATCACTAATCATCAGGGAAATGCAAATCAAAACAACACTAAGATACCACCTCACGCCCGTTAGAATGGCTATAATCACCAAGACAAAAAACAACAAATGTTGGAGAGGATGTGGAGAAAAAGGAACCCTCATACACAGCTGGTGGGAATGCAAATTGGTGCAGCCTCTATGGAAAACGGTATGGAGATTCCTCAAAGAATTAAAAATAGAGATGCCCTATGATCCAGCCATCCCACTACTGGGAATCTATCCAACGCACCTGAAATCAACAATCCAAAGAGGCTTATGCACCCCTATGTTCATTGCAGCATTATTCACCATAGCCAAGAAGTGGAAGCAACCTAAGTGTCCCTCGACTGACGATTGGATTAAGAAAATGTGGTATATATATACAATGGAATACTACTCAGCCATAAAAAAAGACAAAATCGTCCCATTTGCAACAACATGGATGGGCCTGGAGCGTATTATGTTAAGTGAAATAAGCCAGAAAGAGAAAGACAAACACTGTATGATCTCACTCATATGTGGAATATAAACCAACACATGGACAGAGAAAACTGGACTGTGGTTACCCGGGAAGTGGGGGTGGGGGGTGGGCACAAGGGGTGAAGGGAGTCATATATGGGGTGATGGACAAACAAAAATGTACAACCCAAAATTTCACAATGTTAGAAACCATTAAAATATCAATAAAAAAAAAAAAAATGACTGTACCGAATAGAAGAGGAAACATGGATGGGCTAGAAGACAATAACTACGGATAAAATGATACGTCCTCTGAACAGATTCAGAAATGCATTTGTGTGGAGCAGAGAGTGATGAAGGGAAGTTCAGTAGCAGTGTAGAGTAGCAGAATCTTATCTGACCCCTTTAAAAATGAGGGATGTTCCAGATTTGATGGTTTCACCATTCAGATTCCCCCTCTCTGCACCATACACTTCAGGCCAAAGGTCGGGGTGTAAGTTCCCATTGAAATCATCTTTAAGAATCGAGGGCAAAGGAACGACAGGAACACAGAAGGCTCCACCAAAGCCCCGGTCACACCTAAGGAAAAAACAAGCGGAGAACAGGCATTATTTGTCATGAGTTCATGAAGCCATTTTAATTTTTGCATTGCAAAGGAAGAAACTGCCAGTTTTATTAACTTACACACAGCATCCAGCATCACAAATCCCTCGTCCCGAGCACATCCAAGGGCACCCTGAGGCCAGCACCACATTATCAATAGCCCAGGAGTCGGCCCCCACAGTGTAGTTGGCCTGAATCCAGCGGAACCGGGTCCTGGGAGATCTAACGAACGAAAACACGCTTGGTTTGACAAGCAACCTCAACAGGAAGAGAACATTTATTTTAACTCTCCTTTCACTTTAAAGTGCCCTCCTCCAGAGTCCAGTTCCCTTTTATTCGAGATACGACTTTGTTTTGCTATCAAATATTGGATGCTGTTTCCTCTTGACCCACAAACAGGAGAGTAGAAAACACGCTTTCAAAATATTTCACCATTTCTTTCACATAAGAATTTCCAAATACATGCGTAAGATGGGAAGGTTATTTTGAACTACTGATTTTATTCTGTGTTTGAACTACACGCAGAATTTTAGTTTTTGCTTTCAGGCTTTTACTGTTATTCAGTACTGGGAAAGAGATCAAGGATGACAAACGTGAGGAAAAGCCAGAATCTTACAAAGTTCTTGCCACGAGGTCACTGTTCTCCTGTTCGAAACGGTTTCTGAGATAGTAAATGGAAGCCCTATTGAACTGCTGCCTCTGTTTTGGTTCCTGAGATTCTGGCTCCTTAAAGGCGAGGACTAGAATGACATGATGCATTCCCATATTTTCTATTATATTTGCAATCTGTTATTGGGAATACACTGTCAGAAGACCCCTTTATCCAGAAATACACACAGCCTTACCCAACAGCAGCAGCGGTCCCTCACTGAGGACAGACTGCACAGCAGAAGTGTGTCAGTCAGTTATTCGGAATGTGGATCACAGTCTATCTGGAGCAGAATTTTAATAGTAACATTTCGAGTACTATTGTCTCCCCTACACAAGTTCTCCTTCAATGCAACACAGCTGCCAGCGTGGTGGCTCTAAAATGCAAATCTAATCACGTTACCACTCCGCGGAACGCCCTTCAAGTGGTTCCCCAACACACGCAATGTCAAGGCCAAAGTGCTGAAGATGACATACATGTCCCTTCGTCATCTGTCCTCTCCCCTTGCCTTATCTTTCCCTATTTCTTGCCTCACAATTATACTCTGCAGCTGAAGCCCTGAATTTCCCCACCAACTCAGGCTTTTTCTAGTCTTGGGGATTTTGTTTTTGCTTACAACAGCACAAATGCCCTCCCACAAGCCCTCTTCACTCAGACAAGCTCTCCTCACTCATTCAGACTCAGCTCAGACATCAGCTCCTCCAGAAAGCTCCCTCCAATCTCCCCAAACTGCGTTAGGTAGTATCCCCCCGTGTTTCAATAATACCCTTGAGTATTACCTCTGTCATCATTTTATATCATAAATAACTGTTTAAATATCTGTTTGAATCCTGGCATCAGCTTATTCATTTTGTATCAGAGTTCTAAAACACAATAGATATTCAATAAATGTTTGTTGAATAAAAATAGTGAATAAATGAGCTGTGAGTAAGCAATCTTCAATACTCTGGGGGTCCACAGGAAACCGTTTTAGGTTAAATATTAAAATGTTCTGGTTTCCTGTGTTTTTATTTTTCCTGCCATTTGGTTGTGCATCTCTGAATCAGAATTGAACCAGGAAAACAGAAACCACTGTAAGTATTTAACACAGAGAGAATTTAATGCAAGGAACTGGATGCACGGTTAGTGGTAGAGCTGAGAAGTCAACAGGGCAGTGAGGCAACCAGAGTTTAGCAAAGTCAGGAAGCCACTACAAGTCCAAAGCTGGAGGGAGACAGGGAGGAGACACTGTCACTGGTGGCCAGGGTCACATGAAGGGCCATCTGGGGGGAACTGGGGCCACTGAAGTTGGCCAAGATGCACTTGAGGCAGAAAGGGAGGGGGAGGAGTCCCCTGGTTTATCTCTATTGCCACCCTCCAATCTCTTGCCAGTGTTTGCCACTGTCTAAATCTATCAGGAAGCCAGCAGATACAGGAGGCTGGCAAATGCAGCCTGCAGAGGCCAACTGCCTGCAATTCAGAACAGAGCAGTGGAAGGGAGAGGCAGGGATGTGTGGGGGGGGCAGTCCTGGGATGGCACAATCTCTAACCAGCTATCACAGAACACATTAGTTCCTAGAAAGACTCCAAAATTATCCTACGCCTAATCCACAAAAGTGTGTTTAATGCTTTAAGCCCTAATACAACTGTTGAATGTGATCTGAAATGCTGGGGAGGGGGAAGAAAGGTATAAAACAATATGAGCATTCCAAAGGCACCAACCTGTTATTCTTATTGTGGTACTGAGATTAAAACAACTAAGGATACTCTTCCATATGTGATGATTTCACATACTGCTTGGTGCGAATTAATATCAGTCAGGCTATTGGTAATCCTTAGTTTTACAACAGTTTAAAAACGAATCTGGCCTTCATATTGCCAAAGAATAGAAAAGTTCAGCCTTGTAAAACTTGAAACTCTCTAACTACATTTAAAAATTGCAACCCAAAGCACCTTGCACTTTTTTTTTCCTGGCACATTCCATGGATAATTATCATGAGAGAGTAATAGAATTGCCAAGTGGAATCACAATTATTTTCAAATCAGGTGACAGAAACCTAAAGTTCTGACATGTAGCCAAATGACAATTCTCACATGGTGGAGAGTGGAAGGTAGACAGTGATCCGCTTCCAATTCTGGAATCTTTCCGAGGTGTAAATTGAACTTTCTGTGTAGTGCAGACAGCCAATGGTTGGAGGAACACACTCTTCAGTGACAAGATGCCAGTCCTTGCCATTGTTCAGAGAATACTGGAGCTGTACACTGTGGGAGTTGCTGAAGGGCTTGCTACAGCCCATGCTCATTTCAAACTGTAAGAAGGTTGATGCTGACACGTGAAAGTCCCAGGTTTCAGCATAACGAGGTTTCCCTACAAAAAAGGAAAAGTTTAATGGTAGCATGTAATTGTGCTCTCTTTTCTTATTTGGCATTTATGCTTGTAATGAACACTTTCAGTGGCAAACAAAAATCAAGTCTCATCTGAAGTGCCTCATATGTGCTTTGACTTTTCATTTCACATTAACTGTTTTTATTTTGGTTAGCATAGAAATATGGAAGGCTGCTAACTTGAAAAGCTTTACCATCTTGGGAAGGGCTAACATAGAGTCTTACGTCTATAACTCTGCAAATTATGAAACATGGGGATGTCTTCAGAGAGATACTTTTTGCTCGGCTTTTAAGAAACCTTAGTTATATCATACACGCTCTGTGAAAGACAGTTCCAAGAAAGCCATCACTGGGCTTACCAAGTTATATCAGAGGACAATAAAACTCTTTTATTCCCCATAGCCTCCCTCAGCACAGGCAGTTATGCACACAGTTGTGCATTACAGAATCTCCTCTTGGGTTTTAGTTAATTTAGTCCTCTAGTTAATTAAATATTCCCCCTTTATCTAGTGAAAATATATACCTATGTTTTCAGTGAATATCAGAGCAGTATCCATAGAGAGACAGTCAATATCAACTTGACCTCCTTGGATTCGATACCAGTTGGCTTGCAAATCTATAGAACCATCAAATTTGTCTTGAAACCCAGTTTGAGAGCTGTCATTCATTCCTATAAGGACATCATCCAAGGCCCACTGGGCTGAATGCTTCCCTGAAATCAGATGAATAAAAGCAGTTAGAGAAGCTTCATTATGTAGCAATATGAATATCTTTATGACTGTGATTTTTAAATCAAATTGTCTAGAAATTGACAGCAAATTAAGAAACACACAACACAACGTGGCTTTAACTGTATGATCTAAACACTACCAGGAACACTGGGGTGAGCAGTAACTTGCCATGTTGGGGTTGCCACCACCGAAAAGCCGTTGCGGGTGTCTTTGCCTCCCGTGGCAGGTCAATGGAAATGATTTGTGGTTCCAGAAATGACATGAAGTCCAACTCTCGAAGCAAATGCCAGACTATCCCATTGTCATTTGAATACTGAACAACAAGCCCTGAGTTAAAAGACATAAATCCAGTTACTTGGACAGCTTTCCTAGAGGCAAAAAGGGCAAGGAACAGTATTTTTTAAATGGCAAGACTGCAGCAGAAACTTCAAATTGCATCTCACATAACGAGGGCACATCCATCTAGCTTCCAAGGAATGAATTAGGAGACCTGAAGGCTCATCAATTCCTTGACAGTTTCTAATGCACCAACTCCCAGGAAATGGAGAAAAAAATACGTAAGCTCTTTTAAAGACTACTTAGCTTTGTATGAGTGATGAGTAGGTTGGTAAGGAGGACATAAAAATCCACTCCAGATCATGTATTTGAATTTTAGATTCTGTCCTGAATGTTACAAAGTCTCATATCATTATTACATACTCGAAAAACATCTCAATCTCCCCAGCACAAAATCAAGCGGTGCTCTTTTTGGCTGAAGCTCCAGGCAGTGGCACAGCCCAACCTGAATTCTGTTAAGCAGAAGGATCCTTTTACTGGCACTTCACACTTTGCCAGACCTCGGTCACTGAAGCCTGAATGAAGCCAAATTATTAAATTGCAGAGCAGAAAAACTCAATCCCCTCTAATATTAGTCCTACCTTCCTTTCTCTGTGTCTCTCTTCCTCCCTTCACTTACCCTATCTACCCAAGGTCCCTCTGTCTGCGACCAGAGTGAGGTGATTTAGGGACCTGCATGTTCAAGTTAAGGGACCACATGTGCTACTCCTGCTACCTCTCCCAGAAACATTTTTATTTTAAAAGAGGACACAGGGAAAGGGTAATGTTGAATGCAAAGGAAAAAAATTGCTAATGACGAAATGGTGGGAATCAACAGGAGATATATATTCTTAATGGGAGGGGCAGAGGGCTTTCTTGGCATCTATCTAATTGCCTACTCCATAACTGTTCCTGAGACTGGCCCTGCGTATATATAATTATGACTGGGGATACTGAAGTACTTTCTGAGTATTCACAGAAATTATGTTCAGTAAAGTTGTATTTGTTACATTAATTTTATTATATTCTAACCTTTTTGGAAAATTTTAAATCATTCATGGTACATATAATAACTTTTTAATTTCCCCATTATTGACTCACCAGAATATCTCAATTCCTTTATCATGCTGGATAACAAAGAGTTTACTAAAAGTAGGTTTCAAGAAATATTATGATAAAATATAGAACTAAAAGAAAGCCTTCTAAAGCTAATTGACAGCACATGGAATTATTGTTACCACATCTGACGAGGCATGATGCCAGGAACAACAATGACTAATATGCAAAAAATTAGAAATTTCAGGAGAATTAATCTTACTCAATTTAAAATAGAAGAAATCATCATTTTTAATGAGAGGATAAAAATAGCTCAAAGCATAGGAACTCTTTGGGGAGACAGTATACTGTGTACAGGTGTAGCGATGGGCAGTTTGAGCTTCAGTGGGTGGAGGTGAGAGTCATGTGCTGGAGAAGGGAGAGAGAGTCACACCAAAATTCATGAAGAAAAGTGAAGCTAGGCTGTTTCTAGTCTTTATTCTAGTCAAACTGAGGAGTGTATGGCAAAACTCCAGTCTCCAACCCTTGATGTTTGCTCAAAATATGTCCTATTGGCTTTTTAATGTAATTTTGGGTGGCTGAGAGAATGGACACTTCAAAATTTAGTTTTTCTTTTGGCTATTAATTTGTGTTAATATGGTTTACTTTATGTTTAATAAGATGAGAGAGAGAAAAAAAAGAGAGAGAGAAAAGAGAGGGAATAATTTAGACAGTTATCTGGGGGTGGCCTATTCAGAATATAGATTATAGTACCAGAAATGAAGCATCATGAGAATAAAATCTCATTAGCTGGTCCTTTCTGGTACCTTCTCCTCAGAGTATGGTCCAAGGAACACCAACTGCATCACTGGGAACAGGCTCTACCTGTGATGGTTTTAAAACATGTCCACAAATTCTTTGAAACTCTTCCCTTCAAAAAGTGGAGCTTAGTTTTCCTCTTTTTGAGTAAAGTTGGACTTAGTAACTTGCTTCTCATAAATAGAACATGGTGGAAGCAACAGTGTGTGACTTTTGAGACTAGGCCATAAAAGGCATTGCACTTTCTTCCTTGCTCTCTCTCATGGATCTCTCACTCTGAGGAAAGCCAGCCGACAGGTGGTAAGGACACTCAAGCAGCCTCTGGACAGGTCCACACAGTGAGAAACTGAGGCCTCTTGCCACAGCCATGTCACTGAGCCATCTTGGAAATAGATCCTCCAGGCCTAGTTGAGTCTTCAGATGACTGTACCCCTCCTGGCCTTTATCTCCTGTGCAACCTCGTGAGAGATCCTGAGCCAGAACTACCCAGCTAAGCTGCTCCTGAATTCCTGACT
The DNA here is from genome assembly GCF_020826845.1 of Diceros bicornis minor. Classification (NCBI taxonomy): domain Eukaryota; kingdom Metazoa; phylum Chordata; class Mammalia; order Perissodactyla; family Rhinocerotidae; genus Diceros; species Diceros bicornis. The sequence goes on along the minus strand of NC_080742.1, from coordinate 14,428,256 downwards.
CACAGAAATTGGAAGATAACAAATGTTTGTTGCTTTCAGCCACTCAGTTTTAGAGTAATTTGTTATTCAGCATATCACTCCACTCCTGCTGAATCAGAATCTGCATTTCAGCAAGTCTCCCAAGGGATTCAGATGTACATTAAAATATGAGAAGTATGGCTCAAGAGGTCCATACTCCATTTTGTTTCTGCTTGTTGCCTTTCTGGAGTGTCACAGATACCTTCAGGCAGCAACAAAAGTCTGCAGAGATGAGGACCCCGATTCCAAAGGACAATGAAGGAGGGCCTCCCAGGTAAGTATGAAAGAATGGAGAAATGCAAGAAAGGGAAACAGAAAAATCCATATTTTATATCAATTGCTGATCGTCATTAGCTGTGTCATCTAACACACTGTACATGTGACTAAACCACGCCATTTTAGCTCATCTACCAAGTATTTAAGGCATGTAAAACATTTCTCTTTTTAAATTACAGCTCCATCTGCATTCTGCCTAGTCTTATTGAAAATAGCCTAATTTTGATTTACTTCCAAATATGTAAATTGATGCTTCAGTTTGAGTAAGTAAAAAATCTTTCCTTTCATCACTGGAAGAGATTTGTTCAAGGATTTAGGCAGATTTACATTTTAACAATCAGTTTTCAATGAAAGGCTGACAAATGCCTGAGAGATGTGAATTACATGGCCAGCAGTGAGTTCAAGAAAATGACTCAAGGGTAGTTGAGAACAAGTTGCTTGTTCCTGCAGGGATCCTAAGGGAATCTGAAGTAAATGCTTCCCATTATACTCTGGTCAGAGGTTTTTAGAGTTTTTTTGTTTGTTTTGCTTTTAGCTCATAAACAAATAGGAGTATGGATTTGTGATTTTCAGAAGAGTCACGCACACAGTTGCCACACTATCCTAACCTCGAACTATCTATTTTAAAATAGTAATTTTGTTTTTTTGTGAGGAAGATTAGCCCTGAGCTAACATCTATTGCCAATCCTCCTCTTTTCGCCAAGGAAGATTGGCCCTGGGCTAACATCCGTGCCCATCTTCCTTTACTTTATATGTGGGATGCCTGCCACAGCATGGCTTGATGAGTGGTGTGTAGGTCTGCGCCCGGGATCTGAACCCATGAACCCTGGGCCGCTGAAGTGGAGTGCGCGAACCCAACCACTATGCCACCGGGCCGGCCCCTTAAAAATAGTAATTTTATTTCAAGAGTTAAAGAAAACATTAAAATGATCTACCTCTGCAATCAGAAAACAACATCCTAAGGACAGGACCCTGTCTTCTTTAGCACCCCTCAAAGCTCTTGTCTCTGCATGGGCAGAGTAGGTACTCTAGAAATATTCATTTATTTTGAACCACATATTGTTTCTGTAGGATGATCTTGTAAAAACTTAAATCAGATTACTTCGCTGCCTGATCTAACAGCCTTCAATTGGGTTCCAGGACACAGGGCTCATACCCCATGTCCTTACCATGGCCAGCAAGGCCCTGCATGACCCAGCTCCCGCCTGCCCCTCATGCACACCACGCCCCAACCTTCAGGAGCCCAAGCCACACGGGCCTTCTTTCTGCTCCTTCAACACCACAGTTCTTTCCTGCCTCAGGGCTTTTGCTGTTTCTTGTGCCTGGAAAACTTTCCCTGAGCTCTCCATGTGCTGGCTCCTTCTTATCCTTCAGATTTAAATTTAAATGTCATTTCCACAGGGAGCTCCCTCCCAGACCATTCTACCTAAAACAACATCTCCCCCAGCATAAGTTGACTTTCTATCTCATCAGCTTATTTATTTCTGTCTAGCCTGTCGATCTAACACCTTCTTGCTTATTTCTTTTCTTTACTGTTTATTTTCTAACTCATCTCACGAGAATGTAAGTTCCCTCAAGGGTAGGGGTTTTGCCCGCTCTGGTCATTAGTGCCACACTGGTTCTGCCCCTTCTGCACATGGCAATTTGCACTTCTTATCCCCTTCACCACACTCTCTTTTCCTCTGCCACCTGGCTGGCAGCACCCAGAATCTACTCAGCAGCTGCCTCATTATCCTGGGTGCTGGAATGACCCACGATGAAGATGTAGCATAAAGGAGAAATCTTTTTTGTTTTAACCCACCGAGATTTAGAAGGTTGTTTGTTATTGCAGCAAAACCTAGCTCATCATTACTGATGCAGCAGTCTTTTGGTGACACTGTATCTGTAGCACCTGGAACAGTGTCTGGCTTAGAGCAGATTCTTGAACAAATATCTATCAAAGAGATTAGGGAACACAAAATGGTCTATAAAAGTTTTCAGACTATGGCTTCAGTAAATAGATGAGCTGGATAATTACCAGACTAAAACTACTGAGATACTCAGAAAAAGTCAAGAAAGCTTTCAGTTAGTGATGATATGGCCAAGGACATCTAGAATTGATGCACAGAGCTATCAGTAGCTCTATTGACTGACAGGTACTGTTTAAGCCAATACGTTTTACACAATCAGGCCTCTGATAATAACAAACTTAGAAGCTGCAAAACTCTTCATATGGCATTCATGAGATCAAGGTTTGGAGGAGGACCCATCTGAGAAGCCCGTGGATTTTGTGCTAGGAACCAACTCACATTCAGGGTCCCTTAAGGAATCCCAACATATCTGTACAGCTCCTGAAGGCCACCTATGTATGGTTCAAGGCTTTTGCATTTCTTTAAGAATAGAATCATTGAGACAGAAGACGGTGTGGATGCCTAGAGAGAGTAGGGTTCTGGGCAAGGAGAGAGGCAGCATAGCATGGCAGTTAAGGGTAGGCTCTGGGGCAGCATAAGTGGTTTGAATCCCTCCTCACCCACTGAATAACTGCATGATCTGGGGTAAGTTACTTGACCTCCCTGTGCCTCCGCTTCTACATCTGCAAAACAGGACTGAAAATATAGTAGTCCTCCCACATCTGCGGTTTTGCTTTCCATGGTTTTGGTTACCCACAGTCAATAGCGGTCCAAAAATATTAAATGAAGAAGAAGGGTGAGTACTGCGCAATAAGATATTTTGAGAGAGACCACATTCACATAACTTTTATTATAGTATATTGTCATAATTGTTCTATTTTATTATTAGTTATGTTGTTAATCTCTTACCCTGCCTAATTTATAAAGTAAACCTTATCATAGGTAGGTGTGTATAGGAAAAAACTGTATACACAGGGTTTGGTACTGTCTGTGATTTCAGGCATCCACCAGGGGTCTTGGAACGTATCCCCTGCAGATAAGGGGGGAGTACCTATGGCAAAGGGGTTGAGGGAGATTAAAAGAGTTAACACAGATAAAACACTTGGAACAGTGCCTTGCATATAATAGATGCTCAGTATAAGTTAACGTCTATTATGACCATAACTGGTACCCAAGGATTGTAGTACCCCTGGAAGGTTTATGGGCAGGAAGTAAAGTTTGATCTGCATTCAGTAATGCCCTATGCAAACAGGTTTCTAGCCTCTGCGCTGAATGTGAAATTCTCTGCTATCTTTTTTCTCCTTGTGGGAAGTTATAAAGGAACAGGGTTTCCTAAAGCAAATATACGTTGACCCAAAGCAGACACGACGTTTTTCAGGCTGAAGGATCTGGGTGTGGAATCTCAGAGATCACGGCTCTATGCAGCCACTCACTCAATCACGGAGAATCGAAGAGGAGTGAGCCAGGTAAGTGTATCAGTTTGCAAAATCCTGGCCAAACTTTGGGAGGAAAAAGAACTAATTTGCCAATAGTAACTGTAATTTCTATGGAAATATAGCAGCGTACCTTCATTTCTAGCTCTTGGTTTGATGCAGGTAATGCCAGAAGTTTTGCTTCCAATTTGTATATAAAACTGAACAAGTCTGGGGAAAAAAGAAACTTCAGTTTACTTACAAATAGGTGAGTTCAGAAGACATTTAACTTTTTGCATTGTGACACATTAAAAAAAACCTCTTGTAATTCTTAAGTATTATTTTTAAACACAAAGGGCATATGACAAGCAAAAACTACATAAACTATATAGTAAGTTAATTCTGTAACCATTTTTAAAAAGTTAATTAATATGACATTAATTTATTCTGTAATAAGGATCTAAACAAAAGGATACAGTTTAACCCCATTTCATTCATGGCAAGTCTGATGTAATTTAATGAAATCACTGATTTGGGAATTCCTTAAATCGAGATAATACTATCCTTGGAGGATGAGGAAAAAACTAACATTAAGAAGTTGAATGTTATATTTGTTTAGGGCCAGACAACTGCCTATATTACTGATTTAGACTAAGATGGTTGAATTTCACACTGACACTCACTCAGAGTGATGTAGATTATGCTGCAGTCCATGGTAAATCACAGAGGGTGCCTACATGCTAGCACACCTCCGTAAGAAGGACGCAGAAGGAAGAGGTCAAAGGGAAAAAAAAACACCACATGGAACCCCAGGTTTTAGTGAGGATAAGTTCTAAAAGTTTCAAACATTTCTCCAGTTTCCTTTCTTCCAATTCTCAACTAATTTAACTGGTAGAAAAAAAGCACAGAGTTTTATTTTAGGTGTGCTACTATTTCATTTGACCCTAAAACCAAGCAGTTTTTAAATTTTACCAGTAGGTGTCAGTGTAGGTATTTTAAATTTCTGGAGCAGTTTTCAATAAGTGCCTACAAATAAACTCAGATAAATGGGGGGTGCAACATTTTCGGACACAGAATTTCAAGTTGGAAAAATCTTTGTTTCACCTGGCATATATTAAAAATAATACCAAATACTTTTCATAGTAACAGAGAACTCTAGAAAACCAAGCTGACATGGATTAGATGTACAGGCCTTAATGATGACGGTATACTGATTAAGTAATGATGGTATCTATTTTGCAGAAACTACCTAGTTTATTCTAGAGATAAGGTTATGCTTCATTTATACATATCAGAATCTATACAGAGAAACATTATGATGTAAACCCTCAATAACAGAGCAGAGTGTTTCAGGTTAGACCACATGGCATGGTAAATACTATGTTCATGGACAAGTGTACAATTATCTACTTACCTGATATTCCTGGTGTCCAGAGGGACGGTCCTCGCTTCCCTTTTCCCAGGGCCATTGAAGTAGAGAGATCTGCCGTCATTAAGCGTTCCACAGCCCGTTCCCACCTGGCCTCCCGTTATCTTGTACCACAGAGGGTTGAGCTTCCCCTCAAACCTATCGAACATCTCACTGTGATTAGGGACGTTAGACACACAGGTTCCTTGTGCGGCTTCCGAGAAAAGAAATACATAGCAGAGAGGTTTTGTTGAAATCCTTAAACATCAGAAGACACATGCAATGCGTGGCAAAGGAAGCATTTGCACAGGTGTTAGGGGAAAGAAACCACATCAAAATTTGTATTTTGCAATTGTCTGCCTGACATACAGCCATCACTACCATCATCAAAAACACTCTTCTGCTTCTATAATTTTTTATTAGAGAGACATTGGGAACTACACATTTCCGTGGTTCTTGCTACTCAGAGGATTTGTGCAAACTGAGAAGCAGATTTTGTCCACAATAAAATTTGCTCATTTGTTGTCCTTCTGTTACAGGATCAATAAGGAGCTAATCCCAGATTTTAAAAAAACACTCTGAAACCACAAGTGACAGCCCCCTCTATAGGAGGCCTGCAGGAACATGTTCGTCCTCCGTCATGTGCCAGACGAGGGGCAGAGCGCTGAAAAGCTGGGAACGATCCTTCTAAAGTCGCCTCCAGCAGAAATTCTAAAAAAAGATTTTGAAGCTTATAATATTTTCTTCAATTTTACTCTTTAATCTCAGCTCCCTTTTTATTTTTGCTTGTAGCAACACCCAAGGGCAACTGTGTCCAAAAAATACTTCTCTTGAAAGTTCCCTTTTGGCAGTCTTGGATTTATCATTTCATGAGTTGGCTTCTACTTTAAATGTATAAAATTACATTTCTTATAAAAAGCAATGTAAAAAGCACAGGTAGCCCCTGCAGCAAAGTGGGTTTTAGTTTTAGAGAATGTCTGCTGGGGTTTGAAGCCTTGTTCCTAGCTGTGTGACCTTGGGAGAGTTACTAAACCTTTCTGTGTCTCAGTTTCCTCAAATGTAAATAGGGACAATAACAGTACTATGGCAGAGGGTTATTCTTAGAATTAAATGAGATGAAATAAACAGCACTTACTATAGTGCCTGACATGAAGTAGGGACTCAAGCAATGTTCATTATTATTACTATCACTAATAAATAAATCTCCTTTAGGGAGTGAAATTTGTGTTATCATGTTTTCTTCCTTAGGCAGCTCGAAACTACAAAATATCTTAGCACCTCATGTGCCTGGGTTGCAAATTCCTATAATTAGGACTTAAAGAAGAATAAACTCAGAATCTATTTTCTTGGAAGAAGTAACATGAAATATAGTAACTAGAGATAAACGTTTTACAAACAAACCATCAGATACATGTCTGCAGCCTTACCGGTGTACCCCAGGTCACAGAAACACACCCCTGAAACGCAGTCCCCATGGCCGCTGCAATAACTGGGACAAGGCTCAGATATGTACACGCCATCCAAACCAAAGGGAGGCACGTTTTCCTGTGAGCTGCTCTCCTGGATCCATCGGAATCTGGTCTTACTGTTGGAAAAAAACAACACGTGTTCCTTGTACCAATATTTCATACCAAAGCACTGAAATATAGAACTGTTCAGAAAAATTCAAGAGAGATTTAATATTTACTTGAAAGTCATGTCCACTTGACTGGACACTTAACCTTCAGGAAGCATCTCTCTCAGATCTTTCTCAAAATGTCTTGATTTCTTCTTCAGCATAAATGTTTCAATTTCAGGAGGGAATCAGGTACAAAAGACTTTTGATGGTCAGAAACATTATTGGTTTTTACTTGAATAGTTTAAGAGCCTATTTAGGAATTTTTGAAACCATCAAATAAAATGATCTTTGCTAGGACATATAAGGGGACTCTGGCTACTTGCCACTGGCATGATTCTGGTAGAGAAGAGTTAAGTTTGTACTGACAGCTCTATTTCTACCTGTTGCCTTCCTTGCCTTCCTCTTCAGTTCTCATCTTCAAATCTCTAAGATGCTCATTCCATGAACTCTTAGCAACCAGCTGGGCTGCCAGTGAACACTGGTAACTGCCAAAGAACAAAAGAGGGACCTGGTCCCAGTGCTTCAAAACCCTGGAACACCAGTGGGCTGGGCTGCTGCCCAGTCCTCCTTCCCCACAACAACAGTTTTGATGCTGCCAAACTAAAACTTGTCTCAGTTTCTGCCAATCTTTCCAATCCTGTCAACGCATCTCTTTCCTTTTCAAATATATGGAAACCCACACGCATCTATAATTTCATACCAGGAAAATACCTCTTCCTTCTTAGTTCTACTGGCATCAGAGAGGGATGATGGATTAGGCTATCTAGATTCCAATTAATTTTGCTGCCAATATTTATAGGCTTTTGAGTGAATCCAGTTTCTTCATTACAAGAATAAAGAATCTTAAAGATTAATGAAGATTGTCAAAGATAACCGTAGACAAAGATGGCTCTTTCTCCCCTCTATTATTGTCAAAATAACCCGGCAGTATCAGAACGCATTTCTTTCTGGCTCCTCAAATAGCTTTGGTATTTTGGCAACCCTGAACCTTAACTCTTGCTTTTTCTTCTTCATTATTTTCAGTTACGTACTCTTTGCAAAATGTAACCAACAATGTTGCTTACTAAGTTTAAAAGTCTTCAGACATTAATCACCTATTAATGCAAGTCCCTATTTCAATGTGCTAAGAGGTAGGTGAACACATCTTTTATTTCATTTGGAGCTAATTCAAAATATGTTGGTCTCATTTTTTAAGGCAAAAGACAACTGAATTAAAGAAGATTAGAAAAATAAAACAAAAGCAAAAACGAAATACAGTTGTAGTATGGTGGACCTTGGGAAAATTCCTCCCATTGGGGTTGTAACGTTATTTAGCCAGTGAAGATATTTTTCTTCTCCAAGGAAGTAAATGGAATTGATGAATAGCAGCTTTTGCCAATTTCTCTTAAGGAACACTGTAAAGCCTCTGGTGTCCCTTCCAAAAGACAGGCTGCAAATCTATGATAGAAGAGGAAAACACACCAATTCCCTGATACAAGTCCTCCAGATTAGACGTCATACTTGCCTCTTCTTTTTACATTACTATAATAGAGCCAGAGAAACATAGATCCACAATGTCTGCCCCATGGAAAGTGAAGAAAAGAGGTAAGAAAAACTTCTTTTCCCCTCTCAAGCTCTCTCACCTGCACAAGATGAGGACATCTCTCTATTAACTGCTCACTTGATGGAAGAGGCAGGCTCAGACTGAGGCCCAGAAGCATTCAGAAGGTTGAAGAATCCTACCTTTAGGTAGAATTCTAGAAGCTTTGGTAATCTGATAGTGAATGAAGTGCAAGTGAAGCCCTCTGACTCATCTCTGATTCTTGGGGTCCTGTAATTTTCATTATAATAATAAAAGAATCAAGATCTGGTCTGGCCAGAGAGAAGAGGAGTCTCTGTTTGTAGATCCTAAGGCTGCCATAGACCCAAGAAGCAGAGTGTGCTGTTACATATTTGAGAAGGTAAAAGACCTCAGAAGCTCAGTATTAAGGAATTCATATTTAAATAAATAAAAAACAAAACAAAACAAAATGACTAACCATTTGGTTAATAGGGTGAGTCCAGGACCTGGTGAATCATACTGAGAGTCCTGGCTGCAAGCCTATATTTCAGAGTGCAAGGGCAAGATATGGTACCTCTTTTCCTTCTTTTAATCTTTGCTGGTTGGTTTTTAGTTGGAAGGTGCAAACCAAAGCAACAAAGTTTTCACTGATCACGACGTGAGCAAGCTTGGCTTCATTTCCATTTCTCCAAGTTGTGCCTGGTTTCTGATGCCTACTGCTAGTCTGTTCTCTCAGTAGCACAATCTTGCAATTGAGCCCAAGTTAATTTAGCAACCTCAGGGTCTCTGGATTAAGAGGAAGAATTAGCAAGGAATTTACTACAAAATGTAACCACAAAGAGACCATCAGAAGAAGGGAGGGAATAAGTAGGCCAAAGTTAAGCTAATAAGCATGTCTAGATTCCACATAGTTTATCTTTTTTAAAATAGAGGAGGTATAGCTTTGAAATTATGAATTTCATTAATGTGTGTGTGCACACGTGTGCATGTGCTATTCATGCCTTTTCAGGGAGACATGGCAAAATGCACAACAATGATTTCTTGCTAAACAGCACTGAACTTATTTTGGAAAACATATTTTAAAAAGGGAGGTGTCTTCAGTGTAGCTAATCACCTATTGCTGGTCCTTCCTCCTCATTCAACATCCCTTCATTCAACCAGCATCTACCAAGCGCCTACAACATGCCAGGCACAGTGTAGGGCTGGGCATACGATGGGGAGCAGAAATCCCACATGGTTCCTGCCTTCACGTAGCCCACAGTCGAGTGAGGAGACCCACTTAATCAAACCCCTGCACAGAGAAATGGAAATGCACAACTCTGATCACTACCACCATTGAGAAGGAGATAGAGCTAGGACAGCATGTAACAGAGGTCCAAAGACCTGATAGTCAGGAAGGTCTGGGAAGGTGTTAGAGGAAGCGATGACTGAGGAAAAGAGAGTTTAATTTTATGGAATTTCACTAGAAATAAATCATACTGTGGTTTGACTATTCACATTCAAATCATTCAACAGAACTTCCCCTTTGTCCTGTATGTCTGAGATAAGGAAGAAGTAGAAGACTCCATCTCTTTGTCCTCTTTCCAATTGTCACTTTTGTTCAAAGGATATCTGAATGACCAACAGAACAGTTTCTATACCTCCCCCTTCCACCACCACACTTCAGAGACGTGTTGCATCTGTGTCTCAAGCCACAGAGGTTCCTATGCACCCGCCTGTCCTGTGCAGAGGGGCATAGGTGATGGGGAGTAGTGGAGGAGACATTCTGCAGAATACTAAGCAACTGTGTTTCTAGCCCTTCCCAGAGACATCAACTTTTTGTATTCTGCATAGGGAACATAGAGCAGGCTGAGTGGCGTACTGTACGGTTGGAGATGCTGCTGAGAGTTAGGAAGGATGTACCAGCATTTATTTACCACCACCAATGTCTCTCCTCTGTAGGCAAGAACCAAGAGAATTAACATGAGCACAAACTACTCCTTTGAGAAAATCAGCTTAGAATTATTTGTGAAAGAGCAATGTTCTAGTAACTATTATAAGCATGTTGCCTGGTGGCAAAACAGCTCCAAATTTTAACAAATTTCACACTTGGAATTCTCAGCTTTCCAACACTGCATTTGGAGATATCTGAGTTTAACATATTGCAGAAGGAACAACAACAGCTCAGTTACTTGGGTTAAAGTAGAAACATATTTACTACTCTTTAGTAGAGAGTTCTCTGTCAACAAATGCCATCAACCAGCAGGCTGGATGGTATTCAAACGAACCAGGAGGCTGGATTCTAATGGAGAATATTTTTTCTTCCAAAAGCTGAGGTCCAAGAAAATATTGATAAATTAGGAGCCTCAAAATATTGGCTCACTTTGTGATGCTAAGGACAACTTTCTCTTATTTCTCATGTGTGGCTTTACCAATTGGGTTATTCCACCCAACATCAAACAAACGGCAGTTTTAGATTCAACTCAATATTATCTGGCTTTGGGGAATCAAACCAGATCTGTGTTCCTTGGCTTCTGATTCTACTGACTACTTTCATAGTGATGTCTTCCAGCATCCTGGTTTTCTAGTCATTGCAGCAAAGATGTACCGCCTGATGTTCCCCAACTTCCTGCCATGCTTCACTTACCTATTTGGAAGGACTGTAGTTGGGCCAGTTTCAGAAAAGCATGGGTAGAGGAAGTGGTGGAGTTGAGGAGCACAAGAGCTACACTGTTACATGCTTGAGATGGGCAGGAAGCAGGATGAGAAGGCTATTTAGTTGCAAACACAGATATGTTCTTACAGAAAAGGTAAGGTGTCTCAGAGAATGAAGCCTAGAGAGTGGAACCAACAGCTGAGAAGAACAATAGATTAGGGACCCACTCCAAGGGAGCAGAACTGTCTTAATCAAGGAAATTTTCTTCTCCCAGACATTGCTCATAGGAGGAGGAAACCCTAGTAACAAGTATCTTACTGGCTTTCAGAATTCCTACGGGCCAGTGGCTGCTATGTGCTTTCCATTCTTTCCATTATTTTTGAGTGGGAGTGTCTACTGTAGTTATCCTGTCATTGTCTCACCATTGTATGCTGGGTATGGGTGGGTTGGATAACTTGTTTTTTTAGTTCATAGGTATATGGATCAAGAAGAGCCATATCCAGAGAGCTATATCCACACCCTGACCTGATGTAGATCATGAGATCAGCAACTTAGTGCCTGATGCTGTGACGGGATGAGACTTTGGGGGTCTTGGGAGGACAGTGAATGCATTTACCTGTGGAAGAGATGTGAATCACTGGGCCTAGGACTAATTACGGTAGACTATTACAATAATGCTCCCCAATGAATCACACCTCCTTGTGTACATGTTTCTCTGTAATGTGACTTTTCTGTACACCCTATTACAAAGGGGAGTCTGTTTTCCCACCCTCTGAATCTAGATTGGCCTTGTAACTTGCTTTGACCAATAGGATGTGGCAAATAAGATAAGGTCTTGCAGCTTATACCTTTTTTCTCTTGAAACTCTGGAAACACCTGACTGTGGATACTGGTACAAATATTGAGGTGAAGACTACATAGAGAGAAAGGTCCTGCTGATCCCAGACACGAACCAACCCACCAACTGAATGCATAATGGAGCCCAGGAGAGACCAGCAGAAGAACCATCCAGCCAATCCCACAAAACTATGAGAAATAATAAATCGTTGTTTTAAGCCATTAAGTTTTGGAGCGGCATGTTGCATAGCAATAGATAACTGTACAAATATTATCCTAGGCTGTACTGAGGAATATGAACAAGTAGGAAAAATGATTAAAAGAAAGTAATGCATCTATGCATCCCAGATCTTTTTTCCTTCCACCAGTTAAGAGATGACAAGATCTGGAATAGCTGCATTGGATTCCAAGACGGAAATTGTGTGTTCAGACTGGCAGAGCCACCCTGTCAGCTCTGAACTGCTTATCTTTGATTTGTTATACAAGAAAGAATGGACTTCTATCTTCTTTAAGCCTTGTTAAGCATTTGTATTTATTTCTTTGCTACAGGAGCTGAACTTGTAACCCAACTAAAGCAGAATGCAAGTTAAATTATTAAATTTCACTAAAGAAGGTCAACTCATCAACTCTTCCACTTATACATCAAGTCATTTGAGTATCTCTTTGATACACTACAAGAACACACTGGTATGTAAAGACAAAAAATTAACTTATAAATTGACTTGGATCCACTGATTGACAAATTCTTTCTTGCAACAGTTGGTATTTAAAGATTATGTTTCAAAGTTTAGTAGATTAGCACAGAAACTTGTAGATCTTGACCAAACAGGTTTCTTCCCTATCTGGGTAGTTTGTCTACCAAAGTCTGTGGTGTAACTTTTTGTGGGATGCACATTTCAGTAATGAAGAGGGCAGAGAACACAACCAGCTGATCCAGCTAGATGATGCAGAGTAAGTTTGGTGATCAATTAGGTGAAAGATGTCACAGACAGAATGGTCTCTAAGAACTTTACGAATAAGCCACTCCTATAAGATTGCTAAGCTTTTACCACTGAATTAGTCAGGATGAGATATGTTATGCTGAGCTAACAAACAATCCCCAATCTCAGTGGCTTAACCCAACAGAAGTTTATTTCTTGCTTATGCTACATGTCCACTGTAGGTTGGCAAGGAAGTCTTCTTATTGTAGACACTCAGGGACCCAGACTGATGTAAGCTTCATCTCAAAGGATGCTTTCATGAAGCAGAGAATGTGGCAAAATGCACATGGGCTCTTAAAGTCACATGTTTAATTTCCATTCACATTTCATTAGGCCATGCCAAACTTTAAAGGATGTGGGGAAAGTATAATCCTACCATATTCCAGGAAGGAAGTCAGCTGGAAATATTGCTGAATGGCACTAATGAGTATCCTAACCACATATTAAGTTACATCACCAGAAAGCAGTGCAAATAGACTTATATCATCTCAGATTTGCACAGAAATGCTGGTACAGAGTCACAATTTAATGTTATGTTCTAGGATACAATTAAGAAGTATCCACTTGAAGAATGTTTATCTTTTGAAAAACAATAAAGTAAGAATACCAATTTCGGTGTTACTAACCCTACCCGGCATAAGGATAGATATACACGCTAGAAATTTATTCTAGAATACTGAGCGTGGAAAAAAGAGAACCTTTTTTTTTTTTTTTTTAAGTCAGAATGTGTATGTTTTCTTTCTTTTTACCCAACAATGAGAACTGAATGACCCTATATTTTCCCCCTTTGTCCTAGCTGCCAGGAAGCTAAAAGTTAAATTTATTGCCCTATTAATGAAACTAATTCACTTCAAGTTCTTGATCCATTTATCTCATTCTTCTGTCAATTTTTAAATCTTTCTCTCTATTGTTTTTATATTTAATAGTCATTTAAAAAGATCTTTTAGGGCCGGCCCCGTGGCTTAGCGGTTAAGTGCGCTCGCTCCGCTGCTGGCGGCCCGGGTTCAAATCCCGGGCGTGCACCGACGCACTGCTTCTCCGGCCATGCTGAGGCCACGTCCCACATACAGCAACTAGAAGGATGTGCAGCTATGACATACAACTATCTACTGGGGCTTTGGGGGAAAAAAAATAAAATAATTAAAAAAAAATTATAAAAAGATCTTTTATATTGCAAATTATCTCAAAATGTCTATACAAGGAGGCATTAAGGTATCAAAAATCTCTAAGTAGTGAAAGTCTGTATAATAATGCCTTATAACTCTCTTAGCCTTTAACATCTTTTGTTCAGTGCTGTAATCCCAGTACCCAGGATGGAACTTGGCACAGGTAGGTGCTCCATAAATAATTGTTAAATGAATGAATAAGTGAGCAAATTTGTTTCACAAGTGTATGTGTCACTTCCTCATGAGTCATTATTTGAATAAAGCTAGAGTTTATGAATTCTTTTAGGTTACTGAGATATATGAGATAAAGATATTGAGATAAATATATGCTCCCAAGAAATGGCAGCTTTGGCACATACTAAGAATGGTCACTTTACCTGGATGCAAGAGATCTTGGAATAACAATGGTGATTCTCGTCCATTCTTCAAAGTCCCCCGTGCGATACACAGTGGGCTCACTCAGTTCTCTGGAGTTTCCTTCACATCCTTTGCCTGCAGAAGCTGGGTAACAGCCTTCTTTTACCAGAAACCAGGACATACCAGCATCATGAGAGTACTGAAGAAGAACTGGGGCAGCACTGCTGAATTGATTGGCACACCCAATGTTTAGCTGTTAAAAGGAAGGACAGAGTTATACAAGGTTTTGGTTCCAAGTCATTATTTAACAAATTAAGTGCTACAGCAGCCAGGGCCCTTTCTACTGAGTCTGCATTAAATTTATAGTGATAGGACACTCAGCTCAGTTCCAACCAGGACCCTTCCACAGGTTCTGCAAATCTTTGTTTAGGCAAGTAATAGGTGCTTTTTAATAGAAAGCTGGACCAGTTGCCCATTTTGTGGATTTCTTGGGATTATAGGAAGGAAGAGAGAAGCACAGATGTGATGCTAGAGCCTTGGACAAAAGATAAGAAGCCAGGAAACCACTTTCTTCTCATTTTCCAGACAGTATAAACAAAGGGAAGCAGAAGATGAAGAGCTAACCTCTTCAGAATACAAGGTTACCTGAAGAGAGGGCTGTCCTCTCTGCTTTCAGTGGAACAAGCATCTTTATTTTGTTTTCTTGTAAAAGCTCAGTAAGAAATCATTGTCAACTTAGATGAAAGAGCTAAGTTTCTATCACAGCATCAAATAAGCAACATAATCCAGAAATAAAACTGCTACTGTTCTGTGCACTTGTGTAGAGGTTTGTCATCATAGAATTAACAACGTTAAAAAGAATTGTAAAAGAATGCAACCTAAATCCCAATGTCCTCGCACAACTGTTTTTATTTTTCTGTTTTCTTTTCTAATCTTTATAAGGAAGTATATATTTTGGTGGTATAGTTGAAGTTATCACATTTCTAGAATTTTCCTCCTACTTTCTATTTAGCTTATTATTTTGTTATTACACGCAGCATTGCAAAGAATATATCTTTTTTTCCTTCTGTTAGTTTGTTTTCACCAGATAAATTCATAGGAGCAGTATTACTGAGTCAAAATGTAGAATCACTTTAAATTTTCTATTTATATGTGTTCATTTTTAATTGAGTTAAAATGAATCGGTTTTACTACAGCATTGAATATTATTCTAGTTTAAGATAGTTTCTTTCTAAATTAATAAATGTATAAATGGTTTTATTACTTTGAGTTTACATTTTTTTTTGATACTTACAAATGTCAAACTTTTCCTGATATTTATTTAATTACATGCTGTCTTATATGAATGATCTAGTCATATCTTGTTTTATTTGTTGGTTGGAGCCACTAAAGAATTTTATTGTATAAGATTTTATAAATAAGAATAGTCAAATTTTATAGAAAAAAATTGAAGAAAGTACTCAAAAGAACATGATCATGACCAAAGAATAAAGGATGAAGGAAAGGTAAAGCCATAGGCAAATAATATTAGGCCAGAGCTCAAGAGGTCAACCAGTTGATCCTTGTGACTATAACGTAGCTTGATCCAGTCTTTCAAAAGAAGATTCCATATTTTCTTTATTTCCATATTCAGACCTAGGAAGCATCTCTCAGAAGGATTTACAATTTGGCTAGTAGAAATTTTATTGTGATTCATTTATCCAAGTTCATATAGCAAAATGTCAAGAATCTAAGTAAAGACTTGACCCTCTGAGATGCATGATTAACTCTTCTAATACAAACTCCTTTCATTACATTGCCCAATAGTAAGCATAGCCTTCGGTTGGCATGTGGTGAGAGTAGTCACACTGGGCACACATAGTTGGCTCTTTGTCTTGGACCTCTGAGGACTGCCATTGTTTCTAAAGTAGGCAAGTCACTGGAACTTTCAGTTCTGTGACAAGTTTGTGCTTTTTTTTTTTTTCTCTTGAGGAAGATTGGCCCTGAGCTAACATCTGTGCCAATCTTCCTCTATTTTGTATACGGGATGCTGCGACAGCACGGCTTGGTGAGCAGTGTATAGGTCCATGCCCAGGATCCAAACCCACGAACCCCAGGCCGCCGAAGCAGAGCATGTGAACTTAACCACTATGCCACCAGGCTGGCCCTTGAGCTTTTTTTTTCACTATTATTATTTTTTTTATTGACCATTTTGCCTGCCTCTTAACTGTTGATGTTTTCTAGAATTCAATTTGGCTTTCTTATCTTTTTACTCTATACATGCTCCTTAAGTTCATTCATAATCATAATTTCAAATTCCTTCTAAATACCTATGACTTCCAGATAAGGCCTCTCTCGGGCTCTCTGGACAATGTACATAACTGCTTCCTGTGCATTTCCACTTCAGCAGTCCACAGGCATCCCTAACTCCACATGTCCATGTCTGTTATCATCCACCACCCTAAAACAAATCCTCCTCTCCCTGTATTTCCAGTTTCAGTGACTGGAGCCAGCAATGTGGGAGTTATTCTAGAATCCATTCTATCACCCAACAGGTCACCAAAACCTGGTGACTCTACCCCTTTAGCATCTCTCAGGTCTACCTACTTATCTGTATATCCCATGCTATGCCTTAATCTGGCCTCCTCATTTCTTACTTTGATGACTGCTTTAGCATCCTTACTTTACTCAAAATATATTCAACAATCTGAACATTTCTCTCTGCCTCCTCCACTATTACACAGTCCAAGTTCCCATTATCTCTTACTTGGATCATTGCAATAGCTGCCCAGCTGGTCTTTCTGTCTCTGCCCATGCATCTGCCAGTTTACTCCCCAACACAGTCACTAGAGTGATTCATTAAAAGTCTAAGTCAGAGTATATCACTCTTCTGCTAGCCATTTTATTCAGAGCAGAAGCCGAAGTCTGACCTTATTTTTTCCTACCTGTCTCCTTTTTTTGACTCTCTTTGCTCTAGTGACAATGGTGTCCTAGTGGTTTCTTGAACTTTTCCAAGCACACTCCTATTGCAAGGTCTTTGTAGTTTTTGTTCCCTGTGTCTGGAATGCTCTTTCCCAAGTAGCTGCTTGACTTACTTCTTTACCTTTCATAGGTTTCAGTTTAAAAGTCATTAGTGAGGCTAACTTGACAACCCTTTATAAAATAGTAACCACCCTTACTACCCTAGTCCATACTCTCTATTCCTATTTATTTTCATAGCTTAGAACAGAGCCTAGCATGTAGTAGAGGCCTTACAAATATTTGCTGAATAAATGGATGAATGTACTTGTTGATTCCAGTTTCCCCTCCAGTTAAGTCAACAGAATGATCTTTCTAAAACACAGGTTTGATTCTCACACTCAGTGCATTAAAATTTTTACATGACTCACTGCTCTTGGGTTAACGTCCATCCATCCATCCAGCCAGCCATCCATTTATTCAACTAACAGATATTTCTGGAGCACCTGCCATGTATCAGGCACTATGCCAGGTGCTCCCATATCATCCAGAACCTATTTCTACTACAGAACTCCTGTGACTGTATTGTGACTGTTCACTTTTCTGGCTCACTTGTAGTTTCTGAGCTCCTTGAGAGATAGGGCCATATTTTTCATCTCTATATTCCTGGCACCTAGTGTTTGACACATGGCAGGCAGTCACAAATAATTTACCAGCACTGGGCATATTTGTACAAATGACACCAAGTTCTTGTTACAGATTTTAAATATACGTTAATTATCAATCCCCAAGTGACTCATATTACATATCTATTAACAACTAGTAAGCACAAATCAGTAGTTTTCTGCTGATGTGATTTGAGAATTGAGATTTTTCTTAGGCATTAGGTGTTCTTGCTGGTTTTTTAAGTACTTGCACCATTTAATAATGTTTTCTTTATTTAGCTTTTTTAAACTTCAGAATACCATCTTGCAGAACTTAACACCCACACTATCATGATTTTGTGACTAATTAAATAGAAAAGGTGTTAGATGAGAAACAGCATAGTAGTCTGGCAATGTATTTGCTACTGCTGTTATTTTGTTACTATTTTAGGCAGCACCAACAAACTAATATAGAGTCATATACTGTTATTAATGGTTTTTCCATTGCAGTTTAGCGTCAAAATCTAAATAGAGAAGGATAACATTTCACTAATCATTTTATTTATGACTAACTTCTTTGTTTACAGGTCTGTGGAAATTATATTTGAAGAGCTGCCTATAAACATCTGATCTCTTTAATAATTCCATTTGTAAATTATTTAGCATCTGCATCCTGCCGTTATGTAAGGAACATGTAGTTCTGCTGGCTCATTAAAACTGCATTACTTTCGACCCCAGAATTCACCAATGGGATTTTATTATAAACACAATAAAATTTTGATTAGAGTTCTGAAAAAAGAGCTTGTCAAAGTGAATACTTGCTATACATGTTGACATGTTATCACAGTGCTGAAAAACAACAAGCTTTTAAGAGAGCAACAATAGTTAAAGTAAAAATTTACTGAATCAAAGGAAGAGAAATTGTTTGAAAATACTATAGTAAAAACATAAAATAACTCATAAGTCTAAAAAGCACCAGTAAGCTGAAAAGGAGAACTTATCCATCACCATTCAGAAGTATGGCATTCATTAAGTCACAATCAGATTGAAATCCTAGAAGTCAATTTTCTTTTTAATTCTGGTAGAGTTCCACGAGCACTTAAAGAAATGTAATGACACAGCCTCAACTTCTGAGGCTCATTAAAATCTGACAAGCTCTTTTCCTTATGGGTAGAGGTAAAAAGCTTTGCCATTCTAAGATTGTTGAACCTCTGTTCGAGTCCCTTCTTTAATAGAATGTGAAATTTTTATGTTCTTTGTGAATTCCACTTATAAATCTGGAAGCTGTTTTGCTCCTTAACCTGCCATGGGAAGAAGTTTGTGCATAAATACCTTGAACTGTAGCACATATCCAGGTTTCAGAGTCAAATCTCGAGTTACTGCAAATCGATCCCCATCTGATTTTCCAAATACCATGGCTGATGGCGTGGCAGAGCAGAAAGTTTCATTTTTAACCATTCCTTCATTAGCCAACATCAACCACACACTCATCTGATTCATAGGGTAATCAAAAGCTGGCTTCTCATAGAAGTTCTAATAGAAACAATACAAACAACAAAGAAAGGCAATTTGATAGCTTTGAAAACAAGAAAGGAATTTTCAGTTCATGACATGCAGGGCCATGTACCATTTATATTTCTAGGAAAATACAGTAGAATCTCTAAATTAACTTATTTTTTTTACTGCCATGAAATTTTCTCCTGATGATTTAAGAACTGAAAATATTTTGCCACTGTGTTTCTAATCATTTTATAAACACACTAATAATCGTGCTTGATGACTTGGCCAGACTTCAGTCTTTTTTATTTTTATTTTTTTGTGAGGAAGATCAGCCCTGAGCTAACATCCATGCCAATCCTCCTCTTTTTGCTGAGGAAGACTGGCCCTCGGCTCACATCTGTGCCCATCATCCTCCACTTTATGTGGGATGCCACCACAGCATGGCCTGACAAGCGGTGCGTCGGTGCGCGCCCAGGATCCAAACCCCGGGCTGCCGCAGTGGAGCGCGTGCACTTAACCTCTATGTCACTGGGCCTGCCCCTTTATTTTATTTTTTTTACATCTAAATACTCTGTGAACTAGTAGCATTGAGAGGTAATAAAAAAATTAAGTGCAAACACAGAAAACTAAATTACATGGTCAAGTGTCAAGCACGAAATCCTTGGGGGAAGTGAGTAGTTCCTTAATCCCAACCACTTTTACAATTCTCTGTCTTCTTGGAGTTCAGACACATGAGAAGTACCTGGGGTAAAGTTGGGTTGACAACTGGGATGATCTGCTTTTGCTTCTCTGAGAGAATGATGATGTCATCGACTGCCCACTGGTCATAGTCCTCCCCTGAGAACACAGGCTGCCACCAGCGGAACCTGGTGCAAGGGGTCTTGGCAGCCGCTGGGAGCTCCAGATAGACAAATCTGCGCAAAAACAAATCACTTATGGTTGGGAAAGCAAAAGCTGTGTTTTTCTTAGCAGCTGTTAAAATAACAGTAGCAGCAACAAGAGAAAGTTTAGTTTTGTTTGATCACTTGATATTTTTGAAAAGTTTCTACATTTAGACAGATCAGACAAGAGGTTTAGAGTGGTCAGCAAGGTTAGTTCTGGTCATGTTTATTCCATTTGGAACTGTCTTTTGGAGGCAAATATTTCAACTGAGTTTGATTCCCTAAACAATGTGTTTTGACTACCGCGACAATGGTCAAAACACTTTCAAGAAATACCTAGAAAAACTGTTCCTTTGTCTGTTATTACATTAAAATAGCATTTAAAATTTTTTCAAAGCAGTTCTTACTTATTGTGGGAAAATGTAAATACACATTAAAAATGAAACATAAGCCACCCATAATCTACTGCATGGGGTTGGCCTCTGTTAACATTTTGATGTATATCATTAAAGCATGTTTTACATAGATGAGATATGCATAATTTGCTATCTCACAGTTTAAAATTTAACATTATAACATAAGCACATTCTCATGTCAGTAAAATTGTTTAAGATCATTTTACTGTCCATATAATTTTTCATCACACAGACATGCTATTATTTATTTCACCTTTCCCTATTATAAGTAATTCTGTACTGAAAATCTTTATGCATAAAGCTTTATCTATACCTAAGTTTATGCCTTTAGGGAAGATTCCTAGAAACAGAATTACCAGGTCAAATAAACTGGCCATGTTTAAGGCTCTTGATTTTTCCAAATTCCTTTCTGGAAGGGTCATAACGGTTTTTAGGATGACATGAGAGAGCACCTGTCTTCCTGCTCCCAGGTGGAGAGAGCACTTGGTGTTATCATTAAAAAAATGACCATTTGACTGTTGAAAAATGGCATCCTTTTTATTACAACAGAGTTGGATATTATTCATATTTTATTAAACATCTGTGTTTCCTCTTTTGTAACATCTACTCATTCCTTTCACCCATTTTTCTATTGGGATCTTAGTGTTTTTCTTCATAGTAATTTGTATAAGTTCCTTAAGGAACACTGACCCTCTCTCACATTTATTGCAAATATTTTCTCAGTTTGTTTTCCTTCTTTTCATTCCTGTTTTCTTTGACGTATGTGTTACATGTGTATGTAGTTTTACATTTACATGTAGCATATTTCTATGTAAACAGTCCTTTTCTTTGTTAACTCCTCCAATGAATTTATGTCTAGAACGTTTAGATCTTTTAAATCTAAATGTTTAAATTTTTAACAGTTTTTGATGATGTAAGGTGAAAATCTAAATAGATATTATCCCCCAAATGCCTACCCATTTTTTTCTAACACTACCTGATAGAATAACCATTTCTTTCTCATTGATAGTTGATGTGTCTTTTTACACATATCTGAGTCAATTTCTGGGTCATCTATTTGGCTTCATTGTTTGTTCTATCCATACATGAGTATCATTCCATTTTAATTATTTAGGTTACAGAATATGTCTTAATATCATATAGGGCATTCCTCTATTTTTTTCCCCCAAATTTTAAGCTGTTTTTGCTAGTTTATATTTCTAGATATAGAGCTACCCTCCAAAAAAAATACCACTAGGATTTTGATTGAAATTGCATTAAACGTAAATTAAGAGATATCTTCATATCACAATATTCAGTTTTCCCATCCAAGGATGCTGTATTATTTCCCATTTATTTGTTTTCTTTTATATCTCTGAAGGAAGTTTTGAGGTTTTGTAGTTTTCTTTATGTAGATTCTCAGAATTATTTGTTAAAGTTATTCCTTATATTTATTTGCCACCATGAATGGAGTCTTTCTCTGATATCTCCCAACTCAGAATTTCTTAACCATTTTAGTGTCACAGACTCTTTGAGAATCTGGTGCAGGCTTCAGGACCTAAAGAAAAATTCCCATAAAAACACTGAATATTTCTGGAATTTGTAAAAGCTATTGAAGTTTTCTTTGTCTATACAGTTACCTAGCCACTTCACTGAACTCTCAATAATTTCCAGATTGACAATTATATTACTTGGGAAAAGTAATTTGAGTTATTTAAAATTGTTGTTTAAACCAGTATGGCAACATTATCAATCCCCACTCTACTGTGCTGCATCTGGGAAAATATCACCAGGCTCCACCTCCCACTCACCATCCCAGACTTTTTCTCTGGATGTTATGTCTCTCGTTTTACCCAGTTGCCTCTTCTCTGGTTTCTGCCTCTCCTCTGTGTCCCTTAGAAGAAACACTGTTGGTTGGTCTATCTGCATGTCTACTTGTGTTGTATTATGAAAAGTTATATAACTTTTAAATGACCCAGTGTTTTAAAACAACAAACTTAACGAACCTTCAATCTACAAAATAGGTATATTTTAAGTAGCATGTTTAAAATATACTTAACTTGTAAGAATTAATCCATATATTCTTCGATAATATATTTCCTTTCAATAAAACAAGGTTCAGTTGTAAAATGCAAAACAGGACAACTTTAGCAATGTTAAAGCTTAATAATGATTGGTGGTCAACATATACAAAGAAAAAACGTCTTTGTGTTAAAGTGCAAATACAGAGATTATAAAAAAGGAATCTACTCTAAAAGTGATATCCTTGAGTAGATCTTAATGACATTCATATAAATATAAAGTACAAATACAGAATTTCAAAACTACATAATTACAAAAGAACTAAATTTAAGTATACATAAATACAATGATTTCTTGGTATAGGTATTAGTATTAGACAGGAGTCATTTTCCCAAATTCCTTAACAGTCATTGCCCACGACTTTTTATTACATACATTCCCCATCCATCAAAATAAAGACAAGGATGAACCAGGGAGAAATTTTCAAAAATCGAGCTCCACAGACTCATTCATATGCTGTCTAGGATTAGCCCTGGGTGCAGCCATATGAAAACTTCTAACAAAATCCATCTTGCTGTCAAATCTAACAGACGAACATATTTTGTGTGTGTATTGAAAAAACCTGCAAACGGGAAAAACGAGCTTGGAACATCCCTACATGACAGAGTTTCTTTGAGAAAACAGTGGTCAATTATCTTGCTTTTCTTCTAGTCACTATTTTTCTCAAATTCTTTTAAAATTCAAACATGAATACAAATGCTTTCTGTCCAGAAACTTAAATGAAATGAAATCTTTATATATTGGGCTATCATTCCTGTCAGATATTTATGAGTTTGTCTATTTTTGCAACAGTTAATGACATATTGGAAACACCTCGACAACAAGGTAATCTTTACCATTCCTGGAAGCCACTGGAAGGCCATCAGGGGGTGGTTACCTGGGTTTGCTGAAGTCTGAGAAGTACATCTCCGCCAACAGATGCCACTGGATGCCCCCGTTGTTGCTGTACTGAAGGAGGACGCCTTCCTCTCTGCTGTCGGGCTGGTTGCATGCAGCACTCTCTCCGCCTATCTGGATGTAGAACTGGACGAAGTCCACCCAAGAGGTATCCAGATCCCAGCTCACCAACTGTCTTTTGCCAGCCTTTCCAAAAGACAGAAGAATCACAGATCCAATCACCTGGGAGCTCTGTGGCATTTTGTTGTTTCGGTTTCAAATTCATATGAGCATCCTAGCACCATGTGGAGATGATTTTGTCCCCATTTATTGTTGAGAGAAGCAAGTTATGCCATTGAATTGTCTCTGCTCTGGTTATGGTAACTGTTTCTGGATACATTCGATTAGTCTCTACATCACTGGTTCTCAGACTTTGTTACAAGAAGACTTAGGAACTGCTAATTATACCAGAGTATTCAAAAGCAAAATTAATTTTAATTAATAAAAATAAAGCAAAATTAATTTTAATTAAAACACTCCAATATTTGCTTTGTAAATCTCCTCCAGGCACAGTAATGGGGCAGAAAGACCATACACTTTGAAATCAGTTGGAGCTGAGTTTGAATCTCAGCCCATTATTCATACTGTTCACTAGCTGTGTGACCTTTCTGAGCTTCCATTTTCCTCAAAACTATATCATGGGTAATAATACCTTCCCTATAGGGTGTTGTGACAATTGGGTGAAATAACATGCTGCATGTAACTTGCCTAGCACTCAGCCTGCCTTCCTGAGAGAACACCCTCTCCAGAGATATGACCTGACCATTCTTTCACGCGATGAAAAGTGAAACAGGCAAGATAGAAACTTCTTGACAAAAAGAAAGAGTGCTCGAGTCTCTCAGGCTCCCAGTCAGTCAGTCTGAGTCTGTCTGTCTCTCTCTCTCTCTCTTTCCCTGTCTCTATCTCTACCTCTATTTCTTGGAAATAGGTTGGGAGGAATCACTTAAGTTTTTGCAACCACTGAATGTTCTCTTTGTGTCTTAAAAATTTCCTCAAATCCAGCAACTTCCTTCCTTTGCTTGGTGTGTCCCCTGCATGTCACAGTCCTGTTGTGAGGTGTTAGATAGAAATTGACAAGGTTTACCATCATCCTTGTTGTGTGTAAATGGTTTCATGCTAATTGGACTGAAAAAAGGTTTGCTCCTGAGATTCCTCCACCAAACACATTCTGCCAAAGCTAACCCATGGCCTGCACTGAAGGAGTTCAATTAAAAGTTGGGAAGAAAAACTGAGATAGGATACACAGTAGAGAGAAAAACACCCCTTCCCCTTATAACTTAAACCCAAATCTAATCCACTAAGTTAATTAAGAAAGAGTTTCAGTTATTAGAAGTCACAGGGGAAACACTTGGGGCTAATTAAAAGCATACATTGTTACTGATAAATTTAGAGCCAATTAAGGGTTTCAAAAGAAACAAGGGGGCCAGCAAAACGAGAACTGAAATTAATCCTGAGACAGGAACTCATTCTTTGGAACTCTCAATTTTAAGTATGTATTTGAGGAAATCTTAAAAGTAATATGCATTTTCAACGTGTTATATGCGCTTTTCATTTTTCCTGTCGTTGATTTGAAATAATGTAAGTGAGAAACACCTCAGAGATTATTATAATCTGGCCTAGAATTTTTACGCCTCAGGATCATTACAGGAAGAATGATTTTGAGAAGAAAAACTACAGAACCTAGCTGGTCAATTTCAATCCAGCAAACTTCTTTGAAAAACTTGGCATGTGGAAGTGAGCCAGGAGGATAAAGATCTGAGGTGAGGAGAATTATAAAAATCCAATTATCACAATTAGCTGGGTGGAATGATCGGTCTATTGTGAAACTCATAGAGCAGTGTTGTTCTTCCAGGAGACTAAGGTGTTGGTCTACAGAGGTTTTCAAAAAGTGTTTTGTGGGGTTTTTGTAAATGGTGGAAAATGTCATACAAATGCTTGGTTTGGCACTGAAGATGTTTTTTCCTAGAGAATAGCATAAATCATTTTCTTTTATTCAGTGACTTGAAATACTGAACATAGTTTTAAAGGGAGGGAAAAAAAAAAAGGAAATGGCTCATGGCAAACTTTTTGCCAGAGTTTAAAATTTAATGTAACACATGCTTTGCAGTTTATCTATTATACCATGATCAATGTATTTATGTGTGTATGTGTAGACATATATACACATGCAACGTGTGTGCACGTGTATGCTGGAGTAATAAGTTAAGGATCTGTCATTCCTGGAGTGTGGAAAACACCCTCTAATTTCCCCCCAACCTTCTAGGTTAAAAGGGTTCATTGCTACTCTCATACACTGCTGGTGGGAGTGCAAACTGGTGCAGCCACTATGGAAAACAGTATGGAGATTCCTCAAAAAATCAAGGATAGAACTACCATATGATCCAGCTATTCCACCGTTGGGTATTTATCCAAAGAACTTGAAAACACCAATTTGTAAAGATACATGCACTCCTGTGTTCATTGCAGCGTTATTCACAATAGCCAAGACTTGGAAGCAACCTAAGTGCCCATCGAGGGACAAATGGATAAAGAAGATGTGGTATATATACACAATGGAATACTACTCAGCCATAAGAAACGATGAAATCCAGCCATTTGTGACAACATGGATGGACATTGAGGGTATTATGCAAAGTGAAATAAGTCAGAGGGAGAAGGTCAAATACCGTATGATTTCCTTCATTAAGTAGTAGATAATAACAACAATAAACAAACACATAGGGACAGAGATTGGACTGGTGGTTAGCAGAGGGGAAGGAGGGAGGGAGGAGGGTGAAAGGGATAATTCGGTACATGTGTGTGGTGATGGGTTCTAATTAGTATTTTGGTGGTGAACATGATGTAATCTATGCAGAAATAGAAGTATAATGATGTACACCTGAAATTTTTACAGTGTTATAAACCAATGTTACTGCAATAAACAAAAAATTAAAAAAAAATGGTTCATTGCTTTAAGGATTTAGATAAAACAAAATAAATTTTAAAGGTAATGCCTTCAGAATCCAGAGCTTTTATAAGAAAACCTCTAAATTACTTCATAAAACTTCATCTTTGGGGCCAGCCCGGTGGTGCAGGCGGTTAAGTGCGAGCACTCTGCTGCTGGCGGCCCAGGGTTCGCCGGTTCGGATCCCGGGCGCGCATACAACACACTGCTTGGCAAGCCATGCTGTGGCGGCGTCCCATATAAAGTCGAGGAAGATGGGCACAGATGTTAGCCCAGGGCCAGTCTTCCTCAGCAAAAAAAAAAAAAAGAGGAGGATTGGCAGATGTTAGCACAGGGCTGATCTTCCTCACCAAAAAAAAAAAACTTCATCTTTTGCCTCCCACTAAATCTTCTTTAATCGAAATGCTGCTAGAATAATAATTCTACTATATTTATTTGAAAATAACCATTTCTTTAGAACCTTGTATTTTCCAATTTTCTTTCATTTGTTCATTCATTCCTTTCTTCAACAAATAATTATTGGTTACCAATTATACCAGGCAGGATACGATGTGTTATAAAAACAAACTTGAAAGAAGAGTTCGTGGATACGTGCAGTGACAGTAACAACAACTCAGGGCTGCAGACCAAGTCCTATGCCTTGTTGACCCCCATTTGGTCACATGATCATTTATCAATTCTCCAATCTATTCAGTCCCAAGGTACTTATTGATACGTAAATGCATAGCACATGACAAGCATTTTTGAGTTGAACATCTTATCTAGACTTAACTCAGTAAGTAGGACTCTCTGCATTTTGCTGGGTACTGTGAGAATAAAAATAAAAATATGATCTATATATGTAGAGAAGACAAATGGGAGAACAACTCAAAGAAAGGAGAGATCAGTGTAGTTTGCCATAGTCCCAGAAAGCTCCATGGAGGCAGCAGGATTTGAGCAGAACACTGCAAGGTTTATTGGGATGCACAGATGATGGAAGGCATAATGGTAGGCAGAGAAGACTAAGCAAAGACAGGAAAACTGGCAGAACCTGCGTTGATGAGGATAGCTTCCTGTTTGGAGCAGAGGGCTCATGTTTGGAAAAAGAAAATAAGTTATGTAGTTAGGGCAGCTGTACTGGAGACCATCCTGAACATTTGTGATAGAAAAGTGACAGGATAAAACATGTTTTTAGATAAATTAATCTAGGGTGGTTTGCAAAAGGTCTAAAGAACCCTGCCTTTAGCTTATTGTCCCTTCTCTGTTTCAATCATGCTGCTGTGGGCACTGCCAAACTGTGTATCCCCCTTCTCTGCCAAAGGAGTAAGTACATGACTCTGGCTATGCCAGTCATAGTACACCATTCCCCAGGACACCATGATTGGCCAATCAGAAACCTTCCCCAGATTTTCCTATGGAGCTGCTTAGAAAGCTCTGTGGCCACCGTTCTACTCTTATAATGACAGCTGACGTGAAAGTAGAATCTTCTCTCAAGGAGAGAGTTCTGTGGGCATTTGAATTTCTGGTTCCAGATATCTCTGAGGCCAGTTTCATCTAAGCTGTTCCTGCATTTTGATTACATGAACCAAATTTCCTCCTTTTTGGCTTAAGTTAGTTTCTCTCACTTAGAATTTGAAACATATCTGACACAAGAGAAAAAAGTAAAAAAAAAAAATGATCCTCAGATATTGTGACAAAAATTTAGGGAGAAAGCTGGATTGCGAGGGGAAGATGATTTTACTTTTGAAATGCTGATTGTAAGTTACTGGCAGGGCATATATATGGAAATATTCAATGATAACAATTTGAAATTTATTCTCATAAAATGTAATTATGATAGCTTATTGAGCTATTTCTATGTGCTCAACACTATTTTTTATTCTTTACCTGCATTTACTCACTTAATCCTCCCTACATCCCGCATGAGAAAACTGAGACACAAAAGAGATGTTATAACTCTGCAAGGTGAACCAGTTAACGAGTTTTGGAGCCCAGGTACAAACCCACGTAGTTTGACTCCAGAGATCACCTTGAATTAAGTGGAAGAAATATTAATACATAACCTTTATATGTTTAAAATATCTGGGTGTATGTGCACATTTACTGGGGTGTGTCGGTATATATTGGTTAAGGATTCATAATCTTGTTTTAAAATTGATGCTTATGGGAGACACAATCTTCCAATTTCTGCACAATTATACAGTGTGTCCAGATCTATGCAATGTACATTGGTCACTTATTGACTATTATCTCTAACAATAATGATCAGGGGACCTTCAATGTCAATGGATAAAAAATATCGTTAAATAAAATCCATCCCTGATTATCTATCATTCTCTATCTTGTTTACTTGTTGATTCTTTGTTCTGCACCTGCATCAAAACAAAACCTGTACCTATTTTTGCATTTGCATAAATTAACTTGTTTTGGATTTCTGCCCAAACAGATTCAGCAACATACCATCCCTACATATACCACCCACATCCGTGAACTTGTTAGGTGATGTGGAGTGGGACATTTTCAGTTGTCCTAGAATTGGTGGCTATAGTCCTTGCTGGAAAGAAGTGGTGTTAAGCACCCCACAGTCTAAAGAGAGCTGCCAATAATTAGAGTTAGGTATGTTGCTCAGGTTGGAGAACTGGACCTGCCCCCTCCTTGTCCTTTTGAAGACTACATGAAGAGATGAATTGGAGGAGGGTGGAAGAAAAGAAGGTCCTGCCTAGACTGCAGGGAGGGAGCATAGGGAGGTGGTTCCCCTCCCCCAACCCTAACCAGGCAGCATGGATTGGGAATGTTCTAAGAGAATCAGTCTTAGTGATTCTGGCTGGCACCTCAGTCCCAGTTGGTGCCTATTGACCGGTCTGCCTAACCTGGTGCCGCCACTGGGGAAGCTGAACACTGCAAGAAAAACTTCTATGCAGAGTCTCTCTTATGGACTTCATGTTTGTGTGCCCCCCAAACTCATATGTTGAAAGCTTAACTCCCAAAAAGATGGTATTAGGACGTGGGGCCTTTGGCAGGTAATTAGGTTATAAGGGTGGAATCCTCATGATGGGATTAGTGCGAGGCCTAGGGGCCTCATGAGAGGCCCCTTAGGGGACGTGAGAGGCCTGTTTTTCCTCTCTCTGCTCTCTCCACCATGTGAGGATACAATGAGAAGACGGCCACCTGCAAACCAGGAAGCAGTTCCCAACAGACACTAAGTCTGCTGGTGCCTTGATCTTGGACTTCCCAGCCTGCAGAACTGTGAGAAAAAACTGTTTGCTGTTTAAGCCACTCAATCTATGGTATTTTTGTCATAGTAGCCCAAGTTGACTAAGACAGTCCCAAGTCGGCAGACGCCACCAGCAGCCACCAAATTGAGCCAAAATAGGACCCAAGATGTCTGCTTACCATGGACAGCTGGTCAGTTCCCTAGCAACAGCTCTGTACACCCTCAACCTCACCATTATTCTTTCTTCCTCTAGGCATATTCTTGAGATTAACGGATTGACAAATTTAACAAACACTTACAGAAGTGCTTTCTATGTTAGGCACCGTTCTACATGATTTACAAGTACTAATTTATTTAATCTGCATAATAATCCTAAGGAGGTAGATACTCTTATTATTTCCACTTTACAGATGAGGAAGCTAAGTCACAGAGAAGTTAGGGAATTTGCTCCAAGTCACACAGCTAGGAAGTGGTAGAAGCAGACTGAAACAGGCAGGCTGGCTCCAGAGTCGCTGCTCTAACCTCTAAGCTCCACCACCTCCATCACCTGCTCCCCGCCTCACCCACAGGCCCACACTCTCACACACCCTCCAAAGGCTGGGATGAGAAGAGGCCAAGACCTTGCCCACTCAGAGAGCCTCAAGCCACACACCTGGCTGACACTGGAGGAAAGGAAAGCAGTGAGATTTAAATCAGGTACAAGAGGGGCAGGAGTTTTAAACTGTCCTATCCTGGATCTGTAGTGACCAAAAACAAGCATGAAACTATGAGTTTTCCAAATGCAGTTAAGGGATAGGAATTTTAAAAAGCCCAATTAAAAGCAGGGAATGTGGGGAAGAATAAAACCGTCTCATATTTGTACCTTCTGAGTTCGGACTGCTCCATGAATCAGTCACATATTGACAGAGCCATTGCCCTGATCACTTAGTCCATACCTTAGTCATACCTCAGCCATCGAGTAAGCCCAGCTCTTAGTCCTACCTTGCTGAAATACAGAGACGATCCAGAAGAGATGACCCCACACCCTTGTTCCGGTTTTACAATTTCTCCCCCAATAACTTCCTGCCAGTCAGACTCCCAACCATTCTGGTTCTCAAAATCCGACATAATTGTGGAAGGAAGAGTAGCTTCTGGGCGGCATTCAGTGCCCTGGTATCCCTGGTCACACCTATGGGAGAGGAGGGCCAAGTAAATAAGTCAGAGTCTCATCTGTGAATGCCATGGCCATGCGACCTGCAACGTTTCCTATGTCTCATCTGTGCTCAGGTCTCAGCAATCACACTAGACTTTTCTCTACAGTGTTAATTTGTATAGGGGGCAGTAACAACCTTCAGTTTTTCACACTGCAAACAAATGGATAGAATCCTTTCCGAAAAGAACAGTGCTGTAATGGTAGAATTGAGCCAAGTAGTAATGATGAAGGATATGGGTGTGTGTGTGGGGAGGTGGTGGGGAAGGATAGTGGGATTTTCCTGTAGCTTTAAAAAGTCACATACAAATGTTTGTCTGCTCAGCCAACATGTAACTCTGGCCACGTTTTATAGTTCCTCTTTCTGATTAAATTATGTCTCATTTAGAGTCTTTAAGAACTCGCGTGTGTTCCTATCTCCTCCTCATTAGCGATAATCACCATCTCCCCCTGTATACGACCTTGAGCTTCTGGCAAAGTGCTGTAGGAGAGCGTGTAGCAGCTGTTTGGTGCTTTAAGACTATCAGGGGAAAGAAAGGGAAACAATAGCAAGGCTCTTTTAACTACCAAAGAGGACTTTGGGGTTAATTAATAAACTCTGAAATTTAAACCCAAGAGGTTTAACCTCGTCTTGGGGTTAGATTTTGAAGTTTAGAATATACGGCTTTACACTTATTTAAATGTAACAATATCTTTTACATCCACAGTAAGAACAGAAAGGAAGACCATTTTCTTCTGTCTATTCCATCATTGATCAGTCTCCCTGCATAATTCTGATGACAACTGCTGCGGTATCCCTACAAACGCAAATCCTGAGAAGCAGGGAACCAGTGGCGCTTTCTGAGGCGCGTACCTGCACAGGCCATGGTCACAGGAGCCATGCCCGCTGCACATGTTCGGGCATTGCTGCCCAATGTAAATGCTGTCTAAAGCCCACTCGTCTTGGGCTGTGTAATAGCTCTGACTCCACCGGAAGCGGGTGGCACTGGACCTAGAAACAAGGTACAGAAATAAAAACAATATTTTAACTGACATGTGGTGGTAGAGATGAAGAATGTCAGAGCTCAAAATCTTTCAGATGACTAACTTTCTGGAACTTGTATTTAGCTGCCAATTGTTTTTCTTTAGTAGTTTAATTTCCACTCAATTACCATCCAATTCAACAATTCTATCATGAAGGAAAGTTAGAAATCTGCCTATTTTGTATATACCTCACTTTTAACTTAATGTGAGACATTTTAAAGAAAATCAAAATACAAGAATTTTTTGTTGTCGTTGCACAGAGATTTGATGCTAGGAAAAGAAAGGAAGCAAGAAAGAATATTAAAAAAAAAATAAAGATATATACAAAATAGCCTTTCTTTCACAGATGAAAATGTGAGGTGTTTAACTTAGGGTAATACAATTTCTTACAATAAACAC
This sequence comes from Diceros bicornis minor, assembly GCF_020826845.1. Taxonomy (NCBI): domain Eukaryota; kingdom Metazoa; phylum Chordata; class Mammalia; order Perissodactyla; family Rhinocerotidae; genus Diceros; species Diceros bicornis. Next base: position 14,395,997 of record NC_080742.1, on the reverse strand, counting down.
ATCAGTAGTTATTGGAAGACTTCTAGTTAGCTCTCATCATAAAACAAAAGTTTTGTTCAGGGGTATTGTTTGGGGATTGAGGGGACATGCTACAATGTGCTATATTACAAGTAAGAACATATGCGTGCTAAATTCTGCTTATTGTTTCTGAAACACTAACATGCTTGGGTTTCATGGACAGGCTGATGTTAAGTGGAGATAAAAAGTTAAACAATCCATCACACATAGAGGAACACCTCGGACCTTGATTCATCTAAACCAGACATAAAGTCTAAGGAAGAGGATATTTTGAGAGCAATGTCAAGGTTTCAATTCACTGATTACCACAAAATATTCTCTTAAAATGACATTATATTTTTCACCTCTAGGAATTTTCACGGATCTATGATTAGTTCTTATTAGTCAAAGCGCAAAACAAAAGAAAACAAAAATGATTTGCAGAATTAACGTGCATGCTCAGTCCCATTGATTAAACCCTCTCCAAGTACACTACCTGCAGATACATTTGATCTTAACGGCTCTGAATGATCCATTAAAGCTTACTGCATCAATTATCCACATATTTAATACTCCCTAAGTACATAACAAACTGTTAAAATCCAGACTAGGCTTTTATTGTTTATTTTACCAATGATCTGTGGCTAATAGGTTGCATTTTCCTTCCCAGTAGGATAATTCCAGGATTCACTGAGGTGCATCCACTAGACACAGGTTTTCTGCATATCAGTGCTCGTCACAGTACAAATGAGAGAGATGCACCTCCTCTATGGAAATAGTTTATATTTGTAATCTAACAGCCGTCACAATTTTCACAGTCCCATTAAGAAATGGTTTTTAGGGGGCCGGCCCAGTGGCGCAAGCGGTTAAGTGTGTGCACTCCGCTGCGGTGGCCCGGGGTTCGCCAGTTCGAATCCCGGGCACGCACCGACGCACCGCTTCTTAAGCCATGCTGTGGCAGCATCCCATATAAAGTAGAGGAAGATGGGCACGGATGTTAGCCCAGGGCCAGTCTTCCTCAGCAAAAAAGAGGAGGATTGGCATTGGATGTTAGCTCAGGGCTGGTCCTCCTCACAAAAAAAAAAAAAAAGAAAAGAAAAGAAACGGTTTTTAAAAAAGCCTGCTATAAAAGTAGGTACATTGTCTTAGAGCACAGGGCCCTGCAGAAAAGAAGTTGACTCATGCACCAGTGTCATGAAAAGGAGAGATGGCTATATTCTTTTAAGATTGATTATAATCTGAGACAAGTCTAGGGCTACATGTGTCTAGACTGTGAGCTCTTTTGGGGACAGGGATATCTGTTGTCTCAATAGTTTGCATGGGAACAGAACAAAGTAGGTGTACAAAAAAAGTCTCTAAAAAAATGAGTCAATGAGTGGAGGACAGGCCAGGAAAGGGCAGCCTGTTTCTTCTAACCTCTGTAGGTAATGGAGTAAATAATGTGCTAGGAGTCAGGGGACCCGACCCCCAGGGCCCCGGCTCTGCAATTTATCAGCTGTGTAACCTTTAGTGATAAATTTAAGCCTTCGGGGGCTTAAGTTCCTCACCTCTCAAAGGGATTGGTCAAACTGACTTGTAAGAGCCCTTTCAGCTCACAAATTTAATGATTGGTCTGGTGGTTTGTTGACCCAGGTGATTTTATTTTCTTTATAGTCACATGCCTACCTGAAAACCACAGCATACATTATCTTGAAGTTTTGATATTTCAAACATTAAAATGGGGTCAGAGGGTTTCAGAAAACTGTCCTAGATTTCCCACTGTACTGATGCTTCTAAACAGTCACATGTAGACCCATTCTAAATTCTTTCTCTAAGTAAATTAATCCTTACATGCATCTTATAAACTCTTGAAAAAGACAACATTTCTTTAAGATAAAAAGCTTAAAGCGGATTATTCCATTTAGAATTACAGTCCACAGTTTAATGTGCTGATGTTAATTAACAGAAAAGGAAGCAAAAAGAGGTTGAATATTGGCTTTGTTTTTAGTGAGAAAAAAAATTAGTGGTGTGAGTCACCTCCAGCTGGTCACACGTGAGAAGATAAGGTGCGATCTCACTGATTTGCAGCTGCATCACTACTAAATATCGCCCTCAAAACAAATACTTAATCTGTCAATTCTCTCTCTCTCTCTAAAACTAAGTATTCTTAGGAGGAAAATCTTAGGCACTTTGGCTTGAGTCTGAAAGTGGGACTTCTGCTGTGTGGATCATGAAGTGAAGTTGACTTCCATTTAAAATCCAAACTGGATTTCCCAGAGCAACAAAACTTGACAGTCTTTATTGATTTTTTCCCCATATAAACTTCTAGACTGAAATAAAATAGCATTGAGTCCTCTCTTGATAGTTTAGGTAACCTGAAGAATCAAGGTAAATGAAAGCTGACTAAATGGTATTTTGCACTTTCAGAGTTACTATAATCACATTTACTCAATTATTCTGAAACTCATTCAGTCATTAGGTGTTGATTTGTTTATGAAGTCAGCAACTGACAGCTGTTTGGGTCTCTTTAGGCCCTGTTCTTATGTAAATGTCCCTCATAAAAACAAAATTAATTTTCATTGGGTAACAAATGTTCAGTTCATATACAATATAATTTCTCTGAGCAGGTGTATTCATATTCAGTATTTCCACTCTTAAGTTGTCCTATCTAGCATATTTTCCAAAGTTAACAGATCTTTAATAATACAGGGACCACACTTGCTTCTATGCATTCAATTTATAGTTGCATATGCTTGAATCAAAACAGCAGAACAAAGATCTGCAAAAGGAATACGGCTTCAAACTAAACTGCCCTCACTTTCCCAATGCCTGAGAACAACATGCTATTTGTAAAAGTTTGAAATGAATATAATAAATAAAGTTATCAAGAACGCCAAAGAGAATAAATGTACTTTATCCTTATAGCAGAGCTTTTAAGCATTATAGATCCAAAAACAATGATAATCACCAATTAAACACTATTTTTTTGAAATACAGCAATAATGTTTAATTTAAGTATTAGTCAGTAGGAATGTTAAATATTCTATTGGGTTGTTTGTTTTTAAAAAATATTTTTACTTTCTTTATCCAGGGCTTTGAAGGAAATTTGAATTCAAATATTTACTTACATGTACTTAAAGGCAAATAGTCAGTAAAAAGAGATACCTTGTAAAAAACATCTCTTTGGTTCTTTGAGGCACACTAACTTAAAATTCTATTTAATTCCCCAACATCTAATGAGCACCCCAACTACATGGCAGGCACTATGTTGGAACTAAAGAGTTTAAGGGTCAATATATTTCCTCTCAAGGGTCTAATAAACATTGATGAGAACTGACCTCTTCTGACAGTGCTAAAACTTTCAACTATCCTTTAAGCTAAGAAATAATAATGAAACATATAATTTGAGTGTAAAATAACATGCAAAGGTTTTTTTGATAAAGGACAATACTTTTTGGATATTGTCTAAACTACATTAATTAAGAATAATAGTTTATAACATTTCTGGGGCTGAAAAGACATCTCTAAAATACACTACCAATATTATCTACCATCATAATTTTGAAATTGTACTCCACATGTCAATGAATAAAAATCAGTGCTTTTTAAATAATGAGGGTAATATACTTAATGGCAACAAAATGAAAAAAAAATAAACCTCAGTAGTTTTGCACCAATATGACCAGTATTTCAATTGTTTGATGTGTTGTTTTTTATAATCTTGATAGATATGCTTGGAATATTATTGAAATTAGATAAAAGTCTTGATTATATTCCCAGCAGTAGACATAAAAAAGTAGGACGTTAGAGAAAATAGCGACTTGTTACACAAAGCATTAACAGAGTAACCAGGAAATGGCTCACAGTTGGATATAAAAAATCTGTGGAAATCAAATTTCAAGCATTTTATTCCAACTGACATAATGATGAAACCTTAAAAATACTCAAGGAGCCATTCTTATATAATGCAGTAATTCAATCTTCCACTAAAAGAGATATAATAATAATTCTAGGTGTTTATCTAAATAATTGTTTTGTGTAGAGCCTAAATTTTATATAAAATAATCAGAGAAGGGTTTATTCAGTGATTTTCTCTTCACAAAAAGGGCTCCTGGAAGGTAGATACCACAGAAAAATATAATTCCTGTCTCTTTCATGCTTTTTCTACTACATAAATCACAGAATCCTAGAATTCCAGAACTGCAAGGGACCTTTAAGATCATCTAATTAACCCTCTTCATGATACTCATGAGGAATCATGCTTGAAGAGGCTGTGAATGGTTAAAATCATGTGGTTAATTAATCATTGGTAGAGATATACTGAGAACTCAGGTCTTCTAATTTCTAGTCCAAGACTCTTTCTTAGGCAAGCTTATCCTGTCCCAGGGCTTTAAACAGTATTCATAGTATTTAACTCTTCAGCCCAAACCTCTTTACTGAGCTCCAGATTCGTTGGTCCAATTGGCTTCTTGACATTTCTGCTTGGATAGACAAATATCTTAAACTTCACATCACAAAAACAGAACTTTTACTTTCCTGCCCCAAATCCACCCCTCCAGCCTTTCCCATCTCAGTCATTGGTACCACCATCCAACAATTTTCCCAGGCCCAGAATCTAGGAATTGTTTTTGATTCTTCCCTTTCTACCACAGCCTCCATGTAGTCCATCTAGTCCATCCAGCCCTATTTAATTAAAATGTATTTCACAAATGTTGGCTCTTGCTATGTCTGCTACAATCATATCCCAAACCACCTAAACATCTAATGCCTGGAACCCCTGACTGGTCTCCCTGTCTGCACTCTTTTTCCTACAATCTATTCCTCATACTGTGCTCAGAGTGTTCAATCTAACACAAAACAATGTAATACCATATTTAGGGAAAAATGTGCTTTTCTCTTTCACAAATGTTTAACTTTCTCCCTAGTTACCGAGGCTTCCTGGGGAATGATTTTTATTTTTACTAAAAGAATGTGAACAGAGAAAAAGAGTGTATATTAAGCTTTTGAAATAAAAAGTAGGGCTTTGCAGCAAGAAAACAGCCTTGCAATCCAAACTGTCTTGACATAGGAGTCTTTAGATTCCTGCATCATTCCCTTTTATGTGTCAAACTTAAAGGAACTGGCTCATCGAGTTCTCCCATAAAAAGAAAAGCTGGGGCAAAAAGGGAGGTCAGAAAAAGCTAGGGAAGTTCAGAAACAAAATTTTCATTAGCTCTTATTTTTCAAATATCCTCAGTATAAAAGAAAGATCTGGGTCTTTTGATGATGAAAGAAAAAAAATGAATGCATCTTGCCATTGTGCTTAACTCTTCTTCATATTTAAGTCATGCTAACAGAGATCATGAAAGTTAAAGTGACAACCATATCTGAAGACGTCATCTCTCACCAAGTCTTCTGGGGAAGAAGCACTATGACTCTTCTCCACTGTGTGAACTCACTGGCATGGTAAATACTTGCTGACGTAAATTCCTGACAACTTGGCATACTGGGAAGGCATTCCTAAAAGAGAGTCAGGCAGAAATTAAACTCAGCTTCTATTTCCTCCAAGGGCAATATATTTACTCACTCACCATAAGTGAAAAAGACCTTAAAGAGGTCTAACATCATAATCTTAACCATTTGCAATATGGATGCAATCCATTTTTTCTTTCTGTGCAGCTAAAATATTTGGGAAATAATTGAAACAAGATGCCACAATGGAATTAAATGTTTTCCAATTCTTACATGTGAAAACGTGAATAGATTAGGATCCATCTTTTGACCGTTATCCTAACATTGGCATTTGGTAAAATTATTCTATTCACTATGATATTTATGCATTTATTGCAATGTCAGATTACCAATATGTATATACAAAGAAGTACACGTTAGTCCAAGAAACTAGATCTATGTATTTCTTTTTTGTTTTTTAAGGCAAGAGATACCATATTTTTAATATAGGCTACCGACAGGTAAGGAGACTTAGGAAAGAACAGATGAAGACATGCTCTAGGGAAAGAAGAGACACATTTATAGAGGAAGAGGGTTAGAGAAAATAATATTCAAAACACCATCCTAGAGTATCCAATCCTGAAGTTATTCCCATTTCTTTTTTATTTTCAATTACCCTTTAGTATCTGTTAGTGCAGAATGTGGCATCCTTGTAATCTGCTGCAAGACTGACTTGATGTCAATTCTGTTACAAATAACATCGTTCCTTTTCAACCAGACCTAAACTTTTAGAATTGTAATTCTTTGCTTCTTATGTAAAAAGGAGGAGGCTACCTATCACAAGCTTTAGAGAAAACAGACTTACCTCTTGGACGAGGTGCCAAGTAAGGCCATGGTTGGTTGAGTACTCCAGTTTCACCTGGTTGTCCATGTGCGGAGTGTATTTCTTGTCACAGCCCATCACCAAACTGAACTGAATCATATAGGATGCTCCTATCTGCATTGATTGTGTTTCCACATAGCGCATACTTGAGGCAAGTTTAGAATCTCCTGTAAAACTGAAAGACAGAGGTGGAAAACAGCTACATATCAGGGAAAAATTAAGCTTTTCATTTCATATCATCCATCAAAACAGCTTCATTTTACTTATTTAAACCTTGCCAAGTTCTAGAATGGATTTCAGTCAATCTAATAAATGCAATTTAAAACAATTTGCCTATCAAAGAAGCCATACATATATATTTTAAAGTTAATACCTAGAGTTGTCAAATGTCTTTGAAAATGGGTACTCACTCAGATATTGCCCATGAGTATAAACCCTTTGACTCACTATTCTCACTCCTTGGAATCTGTTATAAGGAAATAATCCTAAATTCAAAGACAATTTTATAAAAATGATGAATATTGCAGGTTTACTTATAACAGTAATTGGTAACCATTTCAGTGTCAAACTACGGGGAAAATGGAATGCTTAAGTAAACACTTGACAGATTATCCATATTTTAAATATTTATGAAGGTAATATAATCATATTAACATGTATATGATAAAATGAGCTTAAAGAATCCACAAAATGATGCATAAAGGAAATTCGAAGAATGTTTACAGTAGCTGTGTTTGGGGGTGGGAAATTGGACAATTTAAAATGTTTCTTTTTGTTTTTCTTATTTTCCAAATAGTCTTTAATGCTCAGGCATTAAATACTGAAAACATTATAATGTAATTTTAATGGTTGTGCCTCAAGTCAGCAAAATTCACCTGCTTTACGGGATCTCAATTGAGTACTATCTAACTGTAAATTGTTTGAAGGCAGGCACAATTACTTTTTTAGAGAAAACTGCTCAAGGAATTTATAATCTATCAGAGGAGATTAAAATATGGACACATTTTCACTGTAGTTAATACGGGTCAATGTAAACATTCCCAGGGTCAACCACACTGGGGTTTGTCTACCACAGTACTTGGTACAGCAGCTCCAGTACCGCTCTTCAACAATAATTTCTTTTAGGGGGCCTAGACGAAGGAGATAATGCAATATTCTGTGAAATCTTTGAAGCATTTATTATTTTTTCTTAGTCATCCTTTGCTGAATCAGCAACATAAGGAGTAATTACTCTGACTTGCTTCTTGCAGAGACTAAGATGTTATTTAAAGATGGAACATTGTCCATATAGAGGATTATCATGGGCTTGGGTTCAAGGTTATAAAATGTAAGCTTTTTCATAACAATGACTAATTACTGTTCAACTAACAGTTTTATAATTTTATTTATTTATTTTTTCCCCCAAAGCCCCAGTAGATAGTTGTATGTTATAGCTGCACATCCTTCTAGTTGCTGCATGTGGGACGCGGCCTCAGCATGGCCGGAGAAGCGGTGCATCGGTGCGCGCCCGGGATCCGAACCTGGGCCGCCAGCAGCGGAGCGCGCGTACCCAACCACCAAGCCATGGGGCCGGCCCAACTAACAGTTTTAAATTAAGGTTTTGCACTTGGACAACAAATAGAGGAATACAATGTAAGAGCCCCAATCTCTTCTTTAGCTGAATGTTCAATAAAAGGAAAGGAAAAGTCATATTCAGTACTTCTGGCCTTATAAATCCAGTGCTTACAACTTGTTTATCAGTATTAATAAAGACGCCCACCAATGGTTGAGTCTAGGCCATATCCGAAGACTGTGCTAAGCACAAGACCCACATTATCTTCCTTAGTTCCATTCTTATAATAACTCTGTGAAGTAGAAAAATTTTTTCTGTTTAACAAATGAGGATATGGGGACAGTAAATGGTAGAGACTCAATGAGAAATCAGCCTTGCCTGTCTCCAAATCCTCTTAACCAACACACTATCTCTTTGTCCTTCTATTACTCTAAGATGGAGAAGAAAACATCGCAGTTTTGAATAGCTTTCATTTATAGTTAATTTTTTTTATAATTTTATTTATTTATTTCTTTTTCCCCAAAGCCCCAGTAGATAGTTGTATGTCGTAGTTGCACATCCTTCTAGTTGCTTATAGTTAATTTGAAAATCATTAACTTTCAGTTACTACGCAATGATACTCTGATGTTAGAGATATAAAACCATGATTGCTGCTATGCGTTAGGGTATAAAGGATGCAATCTAGAAAATATAAAGCTGCAGTATGCAATTTTTAGCAATATTACAAAATAAAAGAAAGCAACATAGAGCAATAACACTAGTAAGCTGTACAGGCACGAACTCATCTATATCAATTCCAGAGTCTTTTAAGTAGGCAACAAACCCAAATGCTTTTCTGCATGAGACACAGATGCTGCTTTTAGCTTCAAGGGTTAAATGCTCTTTCTAGTACCCTTTATGAGAAAGGTAGAGACAGCCAACTAGGCTTCATTTGAATTGTTTATTTTAAAGGCACACTATATATCCCAGGCATATGGTAAAAACCACACAGTGTGTAGTAGCACATGGGCTGAAGAGTCTGCAAGCCAGACAGAGCTACTAACCTTTCTCACTCGTGTCATGCACAGTATTCCCCACCCTAGCATTTCTGAAATAACTTAAGATTATTTTCACAGTCAGCTCCTTGTAAATGCCCCCCTTCTGAGATGGCTTACTGTCATTGTAATTCTACACAGAAACAGAAGGAAATGTCGTGTTTTGCAAATATTGGCTGTACCTGACTTTTGCATGGTTACAAATTAACCATGAACTCGGCTGAAGAGAGGAAGTATTCAAACCTGAGAAGTGTGTGCCCTGTGAGCTATCCTGATGAGAACAGCTTTTAAAGAATCAAGAAAGAAGCAAGATAAAAATTATGTAAAAAGACAAGAGGCTAAATGGGGACAGTTAAACAGCAACAATAAGATTCTTACTTAGCACAAATATCTGTTCCACTGGTACTTGTGGGCAGGTATTGTTGGGTAGGCTGATCCGGCTGCCATCCACAGCCTTTCTTCTCCCCAGTCACCTTCTAGCTATTGGTCTAGGGGATCCACATCCACCAGTGAGTTCTCACCAATAGGACGTAAGTGAAAGACGCTAGGTGGACTTATTCAGCTTTAACATAAGCTTTTCAAAAGAGATAAATGGACTTGGCTGGCATGCCCTTTTGCCTGTTGCTCCTATTATCTTCCTTCCTTCTAGCGGGGCAGCAGCCATCTTGTGACAACAATGGAATAAACATGCAGACAGAGGTGTCTCTACTGAGATGGCAGAGAAGAAAGATGGAGAGAACCTGGGTCTCTGATGGCCTTGTTAAGCTGCTTACCAGCCCTGAACTGCTGATCCTAGGACTGCTTGTTCCAAGTGACAAATAAGCCTCTTCACTTTTGCTTATGCCATGCGCAGCCTTTTCTTGTCATTTTTGTTGTAACCTAGAGCTGACTGCATTTCTAACTGATACACCTGCCATACTTCATGGTACTGTATGCTACCTATCCTGATGTCTTAATCTGAGGCAAAACAACACAAGAAAAGCACAGAAGTCTATGCCTTAATATCTTGACCATTCATTTGGGGACGGCCCCCTGGCGCAGTGGTTAAGTGCGCGCACTCCGCCACGGCAGCCCGGGGTTCGTGGGTTCAGATCCCAGGCGTGCACCGTCACACTGCTTGTTAAGCCATGCTGTGGCCACGTCCCATATAAAGTAGAGGAAGATGGCCAGGGATGTTAGCTCAGGGCCAATCTTCCTCTGGAAAAAAGGGGAGGATTGGCATCACATGTTAGATCAGGGCTAGTCCTCCTCACACACACAAAAAAAATCTTGACCATTCATAGCACAAGTTCACTTGGTGGTTTATGATTTATTCAAGACTGGCTGAATGCCAGTGATACTAGGTCTGATTTCTTCCTCCCACATACTCTGATGTTCACACTCAGCTGGAGTTTTAGGGGAGAGAATTTCACAGACTGCCATCCTTTAATTCATAAAACTGCTCCTCTTTGCTGCTTGTCTAAGTCAAGATGTTTATAAAGGCAAAAATAAAGCTGGACTTCTTCTCTCTTACAATCATAGAAACAGAAAAGAATAGTCTACATCTGCATTTGGGGAGAAATTCTGGAGAGAGAATACACTGGGAATCAGGAGGCTTAGTTTCATTCACGCTGATTTGTAAGGATGCCTCAAAAATAAAGGAACAATAAAGAAGCTCCCGCATGTAATTGCAAGATTTAATGAGAGAATGAGAATAACTCTTTCCACAAGGACAAGATTACCTCCTTGCGTCTTTTCATTTCCACCTCCAGGAAGACCACTAGGCTCTCTATCATAACTCTGGTAAAATGGATGACACCACAATGTTAAGTCAAGTCTCCACAGTTCTATACTTAGTCCATAGCATAGCTCCTTCGCCTCCCGCTCCCTTGCTTAATTTCCTATATTGCTGAAGATCCATTTTTCTGATCAGGTTGGAAGCCTCTCAGCAGGGAGAGATCCTATCTAGTCCATCTCTGCATCCCTTAAAGCACTCAGAACCTTGTGCACCTCACAGAAGCACCTGGTGTTGGGGCAGGACATCGTGGTTTTCCAACAGCTGGATTATCTGATTTGATATTTGAGTCAAGACTATTTGGGAGACCATCAGGGATCCTTAACATTGTGTCATGGAGAAGGACAACCGAGAGGCTGAGTGGCTGGCCCTGGGGTCACACAGTTACTAAAAAGCTAGAAACTAGGTCTTCTAATTTCTCCTTTGATGTCCTGTCTACTATGTCATGCCTCTCAAGGGTACTCAAAGAATGTTAAATAAAATGAGCACATGAGTGAGGTCTCTCAATTGGGGAGAAGGCAAGTTTTACAAAATTATAGTTACTTAAGTGCTGTAATGAAAGACAAGATTTTGAGGTTATCCTCACTTAAAGAAATCATTCTTTACGCACTTCCCCAGAGCCTCTTGCCCATCTCCAGAAAAAACGGCTCTTTCATATGAAAGGCAGATACACATAACCAAAGTAAGTGGGAGAACACTCGGGCCACAAAGCTCCTTAAAAGCAATTTCATGTAATACAGACAAATCACCTAGGGACTGAGCCAGTCGACCTCATCTCTTTAAGAACAGTTTGGTTGGTAAGGCAATGTGGCTGAAGTCTCACTACTAATGCGCCACAAGAGAAAACAATGCACCAATATTTACATTTCTTAGAAACCTAAGCAATATTCTATTATCTTCAAGAACCCCAGAGAAAAGAACAGCTCTGCAGAGCTCATTTCCAGAGAAACAGGAGAGTAGCACAAAGCTATTTTTGGTATGGTACCATTCAGAAGTTATATCCATCTGCAAAAGGACAAGTGAATGAATCTAATCCTCTCCAGTATCATCCTTTTTTAGGTTTTGTTCCTGTAATCATGAAAGAAATATTTACTAGAGTTGACAGAACAACTTGTTGATGTTACGGAATTGAAGGTGGCATTTTAACTCCTTTCTTATTTCTACACTATTATATCTCAAAACAGAAATAACCACATTATTTTAGTGGACTATATAAATTTTATACTTACTGGAAAAAATAACCCGACAATACAGAAGCATTTTTTAAAAGGTAAAAATTCGCAATTCTACTACCTAGAGGTGACCACTGCTAACATTTTGGTGTAAATACTTTCAGACTTTCTTATGCTTACATACACAAATACACACACACACTTTTCTCTTTAAAAAAAATAATTAAAAAATCATAATAAACCTGCTCTTTTTCTTTTTACAACTATTTCACTGCCATCTTTCCAATGAGAAAATATGGTGAGACACTGTCATTTTTAATGAATAAAGCCAATCTCCAATTCAGGAAATCTTTGGACATTGTTTCCATTTTTCACTGTTACAAACAGTGCCTCTATAATAGGCATCCTTGTATATCTTTGGGTACTTGTCCAATTATTTCCTTAGGATAAATTCCTAGAAGCAGAATTGCTTGGTCAAAGCAAATTTTAAAAGTTAGCACTTACTGCCAAGTTGCTCTCCAAAAAGGTTGTACTAAGTTACATTTACCAAAAACATTAACAATGACTGAGCTGCCAATTCTTACCACTTATCAATACCAAACATTGACAATATATTTCATTTTAGCTACTTTACGCATAGGCTTTAACCTACATTTCTTTGATTACTAGAGAAGTTAACACGCTATTCATGTTTATTGGCTATTTGCAGTTTTTTTGGTGTGTGTGTGAAGAGCATTTTCACGTACTTTGCTCATTTTTCAAACTGGGATTTATCTTTTTATTACTTATTCATATAAGAGTTCTCCACGTATCAGGATATGTAGTCTGTCATATATGTTGCAAATATCCCCTTGCTCCCAATTTCTTGTCACGTTTTGTTTTCTAAGAGGTTTCTTCTCCCCAAATACAAGTTTAAAAATTTTAAGTGCCTGGAATATGTGACCTTTATGGTCCCTGCTTTTGGTGTTATGTTTTATTGGTATCTATTAAGATTGCCTCTAAGCCTTAGTTCATAATCATTTTTGCAAATGTCCAATGGACATTTAAAAGGGATACATATTTTTTATTTGTAGGGTACAAGCTTTTTCTTTATCTATTAAGTCATCCTTGTTAATTACCTCTATACATTTGTCTAGGGCCTCACTTATTTTTTGTTTGCTTGACAAACAAGGACTCAAGCAAAGGACTCAAACAAAACATTAAAGTCACACTCTGATTTACGGTTGTTGTGATTTTCCCTTTGTAACTCTAGCAGGTTTTGCATTATGGTCTCCATTCTATGGTATTCAGTGTGTGGAGGCCCTATTTTCATCTTTCTGTGGACTTTCACTCCTCATGGCACCACCTCTGTTACTAGTCTGTAGCCCCAGCTTCAGTCTAGAAGAGTTTAGTGGGGCCAGGGGTGAGGGCCACCCAACTTCCACTCAATCTACTCTCATCAACACACTATCCTCCAGCACCGTTTTCTCCAGAAGCTCATTCAAGTTTCAAATTCCAAGAATGGTACAGCATTTTTCTCTGTTACATTGCTTGGATTACTCCAATGGGGAATTTGGAGAGAGAACAAATAAAATGTGGGCTTAACATACCATATTCATTTGATAAGCTGATTTATTAATTTTCTCCCTGGTTTCATGACTACATTCTCTCAATCAGTTTCTCAACTGGACTAAGTCCATGTAGGAAATTTCCAGATACCAAATTAATTTTATTACAACCGTTTTTACTCACTTCATTCAATCTACAGCTTCAAACAAATTTGGAATTTCTCCACATAATACGTTTTGTCATGTATTTATTCAATACTTTATTTAAAAAGTCCTTATGGATTTCTAAGTGGCTAGACCACTCCTTACTTATCTTGTTGAGTTGGCAAGTGAAGGTGTTTTGGAATACACAGGCTTATTGCTATCTATTTCAAATAGAAATATTTCCTTTATACTTTTGTCCCTAGCACCTGCTTTATTTTGCTTTTCTTTATCATTCCTATTTAAAGTACATAGTTTAGGGGTCGGCCCTGTGACTTAGTGGTTAAGTGCGCGTCCTCCGCTGCTGGCGGCCCAGGTTCGGATCCTGGGTGTGCACTGACACACTGTTTGTCAGGCCATGCTGCGGCGGTGTCCCACATAAAGTGGAGGAAGATCGGCATGGATGTTAGCTTAGGGCCGGTCTTCCTCAGCAAAAAGAGGAGGATTGGCATGGATGTTAGCTCAGGGCTGTCCTTCCTTGGACACACACAAACACACTAAATTAATTAATTAAAGTACATAGTTTATATTCTTTAGCTTCTTCATTCTCATTTCCATTTTCTCAGTTTGGAAATTTACACCTAGTTCTTCAAGTCAGGACTAGAATCTTACTTGAAGCTACATAAACTCTTAGGTCAATAAAAAGCATAAGTTGAGCTGCTTAGCTGCTGTTTATTCAGCTTTTATAGAAAGAAACCTCTTTGCAAACCAAACTCAGCATAAAATTGGGAACTTTGTGGCAGTTTACTCTCAAGGATCGGGTCATTTCACGTGTGGGAGACAGAATTGGAGGGATTTTGTCATCTAAGTTAGAGATTCAGGCTGTCTGTACACAATGGCCATGACCACAAATGAGCACTGTCTTCTCTTTCGAATGAGGGGGATGGGTGGGTGGACCAGTGACTCTGTCAGGAGCCAGAGAGTGGCTCCTCCATCCTTCAATAGGAGTCCAGGGTTCCATCTGCAGCTGTCACCCTCCTTTGTCTCCTGTGGAACTAGCCCAATTCTCCCAAAGTCTAGATGCCAGCAGCTGATTCCAATAACTTTTTAAAAAATCGAGTTTTAAAGTTTATAGAAATTTGTTGGTGAGATAATGATTTTAAAGATTTCTGTCAAGTTTCAGATGAATCTTCATTTTGCCCACCTAATGGCGTTTTTAGGAAATGTTCAGCAGTTGGAATAAATTGTTTCGGAAAAAGGGAAATCTCTGCTGGGTAAAAGTCAGAGGGGGTGTCAGCACAAAGCACAGCCTGGGCTGCAGCCCCCAAAGAGAGAAGCAGAGAGAGAGGGAGACCGAGGGACAGACTGTCAGGGAGTGGGGAACTCAGGGGAAAATAGCTCCTCTGGACTCTTGTGGTGCCTGCCAGTCTTGTGTCAGGAATCTGCGGGTGTGTGTGAGTAGTTAAGTTGTCAGGGGCCATTTTCACCAACAATACTGCCTTGCCACTCATGGTGGGAGGAGAGGAATCAGAGGAGCTTTAGCTGTTTCCAGCCTCACCTACTGCTGTTAATAACTTCAACTCATCTCAGATCTTTGACTATCCAGAATCTCTTTACTCCTGTTATTCTTGTGTTGCGTCCATATTAACAAAATGCACCCATGTCCCACATTAAATATATACTTGTTGTTGCAAAAACCTTCAAGTGGATTTTATAATTTTGCCTTTAAATTTTATTTGGCTGGTAGTAATGCATGTAATATACATTTGGCTTTGATTTCTCAGCATACTCAGAAATCTGACCAAAAAATTATTTCCAATATCATAAAATTTTGTGAATATTTAAATTTAGAATTAATGGAGTTGACATATGTTGTGTTTTCTAGGTATTTAATTAAAATTCATTAATTTTATTTTTGCAATTTTCTTATATTTTTGATATAATATTCATTTTCCCAGCCTTTGGGCTTTTTCTAGTCCCCTGGAAAAAGCTTGGCGGTCCTGGCACTGTGCCCAGAATGACTAACAAAAGAGATTCCCCAGAAGAGGCACAGCTAATGCAAAGGTGCTGGGAGAGGAAGAGCTTGGCTTGTTGGAGTAGAGCGAAAAAAGACCAACGTGGTTGGGGTGGACTTAGTGAAAGGCAGGAAGGCAGGAGAGGCCAACTGGGCCAGATCACCCAGGGCTACCACAAAGATTCTCTGTCCATATGAACCTCTGTCCATAGAAAGTGATCATCTCAGTCTATTAAATTTCTGTTTCCATAAGCCAGGTGTACCATGAATCTAAATCATTAAATGTAGATTTCTCTTGTTAATTTGTTTAGTGCTATGTTCTCTTACTTCTCAAATCTCACTTAGCTACTTAGTCCAAATGGAGATTTTTGGGGAAATCTAATTTTGGAGAAATAAATGACTCAAAAGTCAACAGCCTGGACATCAACAGGACACAAGTCTTGGAACATGGCCATTTTATCTGTTCCTTTGGCAGGTTCCAAGCTTTTATCCTCTAATATATACCTTCAAGTGGTCCATTTCTCACCTGCATCGTCCTATTCCTAGCACCATTACAAGCACATGTGGATGACACTGTTAGCCTCTGAGCTGGGTTCCTTCTACTGCTTCTCCTGTTTACCCTCTACCATATTCTCCACACAGCAGCCAGAATTGTTTCTAAAATATATGTATGATCACGTCACTTCTCTGCTACAAGTTATTTACTGGATTCCCATAAGACTTAGAGTAAAATCCAAAATCTTTGCGTTGCTCTGTAAGGCCCTAACATAATCTAGTCCCTTGCCTGCCTCAGAGCCTTTGCTCTTGCTGTTCTCTCCACCTGCAGTGCTTTCCTTGCACACTTTACATCGTTGTCTCTTTCTCATCATTCTGGTCTCTAATCTAATGCCTCCCAGAGGGGCTTTCTTGACCATCTTACCTAAAATAGTCTCAATCTCCACTTCTGCCACCTAACATTCCATCCCTTTATCCTCACAGCACTTATCACTATCTGAAATATTACTATCAATTTGCTGACTTGTTTACTGTGGTTATTCCACCCTAAAATGTAAGCTCCACAAAGGACTTTTCTATCTCCACGCTCAATACCAACTGCTACACCTCCAGCACAAACAGTGCCTACAGTGTAATTAATAAACAGTTGAATGTATCAGTTAGTCTACCAACGAATTAAAATCTTCATGTAATGAAATCCTCATGGTGAAAAAGCCTAATAAGTAGGCTCTACTTTAACAAGTCATTTATAAATCTATTTTGGGGTATATTCAATTATATTACCAATTTTATAGAGGCACTGACATGCCTGGGTACTGAAAATACTCCTTTTACAGTTGCTGAAAATCACAGTAAGTGACTTTTCAGTTTGCCACTCAATATATTTACTTTATCTATCTGCTAAGCTTCCTAGAACGACCACTTACTGTGAAATAGTACTTGAAGCAGCTCTTGGGAGCCATCTCACCCCAACTGATTTCCTTCAGCAGCACAATTTAAGTTGATTTACTGCTTTTTTTAACAGCCTTTGTAAAAAAATAATCCCAAGAATACTCTAGGTTTACTAATGAACTATTCAAACTGACAAAATTTCTATGTAAGTTATAGGTTGATGTTTAATGAAAGAAAAATCCTAAAGAAATTAAGTTGGCTATTATTTTTATTCTATAGGTAGATTCATCTTATAAAGAGATCATGAGGAATTTGTCTTTCTTGTAACCTAAGGGATCAGGGTTGTCTAAAGTTTCAGCTGGGCACTAACCCAACCTCTCCTTTGTTTGTGTTTCCCAACGACACATTCCTTACAGTATCAGGCAAACTCCTTGACTGGTTTCATAAGACCAGTCCAAAGGAATAAAGATCTGCATGTAATAAAGACTATTTGACTCTTCACCCCTTAAAACACACATTATTATTTTAAAAACGTAACCAAAAGGCAGCAGAAGGAAAGGTGGATCTCACTGAAAAATATTTGGCCCATTGCTTGCTAAATGTGTGTTAGATCCTTCTGGGGGCCTGAATGTCCCCAAACAGGCATGTTAGGTCTGTGCCAGCAGGAGCTCTGGTCAGTTAGGAAATCTTTTTGTGTCATCCACGACTACACATTATTGTTGATTCCTGATGGTTCTTACAACCTAGCAGTACCTTAAAAACTACTTTACAGCTGCTCTTATATATCTTAAAACACATTTCACTCATCATTAGTTCTGCTACATCATTATATAACTATTATATAACTCTAAATTATTGGTTATCTTTAATTGTTAATAGAGTCACAGTACTATTTCCTACCTCTTACTGCAAGGGAACTGTATTTAATTTATATTATAAGATAAACAGTCTTTTAGGATCCTTTTAGGATCCTTTTAGCCTAGGATTTTCCCCTAGGTGACTCTTGCTTCTCATAAAATACACGAATACTTTATCCTTGTCTATGCTTATAGATGTCCCACGAGATATGAACATATATCTTTTTTTTAATTGAAGTATAAGTCATATATAACATTATATTAGTTTCAGGTGTACAACATAATGATTTGATATTTGTATATATTGTGAAATGATCACAATAAGTCTAGTTAACATCTATCCCCACACACAGTTACAAAATTTTTTTTCTTGTGATGAGGACTTTTAAGATCCACTCATTTAACATCTTTCAAGTATGCAATACAATATTATTGACTATAGTCACCATGTTGTACATTACATCCCCATGACTTATTTATTTTATAACTGGAAGTTTGTACTTTTTGACCCCCTCCACCCATTTCACCCACCCCCACCCCCCACCACCTTTGGCAACTAATTCTGTTTTCTGTATCTTACAGCTTGTTTTTTTGTTTTGTTTTGTTTTTAGGATTCCACATATAAGTGAGATCATATGGTATTTGTCATTCTCTGTCTGACTTATCTCACTTAGCACAATGCCCTCAAGGTTCATCCATGTTGTTGCAAATGGCAAAATTTCATTCTTTTTTATGGCTGAATAGTATTCCACAGTGTGTGTGTGTGTGTGTGTGTGTGTGTGTGTACATATATATACACACACACCACATTTTCTTTATCTATTCATCCACTGATGAATACATAGGTTGTTTTCATATCTTGGCTGTTGTAAATAATACTGCAGTGAACACGGGGGTGCATATATTTTTCAAGTTAGTGTTTTCATTTTCTTTGGATAGATACCCAGAAGTGGAATTGCTGGATCATATGGAGTTCTATTTTTAATTTTTTGAGGAACCTCCATACTGTTTTCCATAGTGGCTTCACCAGTTTAGATTCCCCGCAACAGTGCACAAGGGTTCCCTTTTTGCCATATCCTTGCCAACACCCTTTTCTGATAATAGCCATTCCAACAGGTGTAAGGTGATATCTCACTGTGGGTTTGATTTGCATTTCCCTGATGATTAGTGATGTTGAGCACCTTTTCAGGTACCTGTTGCCCTTTGTATGTCTTCTTTGGAAAAATGTCTATTTAGATCCTCTGCCCATTTTTAAATCAGATTGTTTCTTTTTTTGCTATTATGTGTTTCTTTTTTATACATTTTGGATATTAACTTCTTATTGGATTTATGATCTTCAAATATTTTCTCCCATTTCCTAGGTTGTCTTTTCATGTGTTGATGGTTTCCTTTGCTGTGCAGAAGCTTTTTAGTTTAATGTAGTCTCACTTGTTGATTTTTGCTTTTGTTGCCTTTGGCTTTGGTGTCAGATCCAAAAAATCACCACCAAGACCGATGTCAAGGAGTTTACTGTCTGTTCTCTCTAGGAGTTTTATGGTTTCAGGTCTTATATTCAAGTCTGTAATCCATTTTGAGTTAATCTTTGTGTATGGTGTAGTGGTCCAGTTTCATCCATTAGCAAATGGCTGTCTGGTTTTTCAAACACCATTTATTAAAGAGACTGTCCTTTCCCCATTGTATAGTCTTGGCTCTTTTGTCAAAAATTAATTGACTATATATGCATGGGTTTATTTCTTGGCTCTCTATTCTGTTCTCTGTTGGTCTATGTGTCTGTTTTTATGCCAGTACCATACTGTTTTGATTACTATAGCTTTGTAACATAGTTTGAAATCAGAAAGCGTGATGCTTCCAGCTTTGTTCTTCTTTCTCATGACTGCTTTGGCTACATCGCTAAGATTGCTTTCAGGGTATTTTGTGGTTCCATAAAAATTTTATTGTTCTATTATTGTTTGTTCTATTCCTGTGAAAAATTCCATTGGAATTTTGATAAGGATTGCATTGAATCTGTAGATTGCTTTCGGTAGCATGGACATTTAAACAATATTAATTCTTCCAATCCATGAGCACAGAGTATCTTTCCAATTATTTGTGTCTTCTTCAACTTCTTTCACGATGATTTACAGGTTTCAGAGTACAGGTCTTTCACCTCCTTGGTTAAATTTATTCCTAGGTATTTTATTCTTTTTGATGCTACCATAAATGGGATTGTTTTCTTAATTTTTCTTTTCTTTTTTTTTTTGTGAGGAAGATCAACCCTGAGCTAACATCTGTCGCCAATCCTCCTTTTTTTGCTGAGGAAGACCGGCCCTGGGCTAACATCTGCGCCCATCTTCCTCCACTTTATACGGGACGCCGTCACAGCATGGCTTGATAAGCAGTTTGTCAGTGCGTGCCCAGGATCCAAACTCCGGGTGGGTGCAGCAGAGCGCGTGCACTTGACTGCTACGCCACTGGGCCGGCCCCTTAATTTTTCTTTCTGATAGTTTGTTATTACTGCATAGAAACACAACTGATTTTTGTATATTGATTTTGTATCCTGCAGCTGTACTGAATTCATTCCTTAGTTCTAACAGTTTTTTGGTGGAGTCTTTGGGGATTTCTATATACAATATCATGTCATCTGCAAATAGAGACAGTTTTACTTCTTCCTTTCTGATTTGGAGACTTTTATTTTTTTCTTGCCTAATCACAAGAGGAATTTGAAAAAAGATTGATATTAATTATTCCGTAAATGTTTGGTACAATTCACTAGTGAAGCCATCTGGCCCTAGATTTGCTCGTTGGGATGTTTTTGATTACTGACTCAATCTCCTTACTAGTAATTTCTATTTCCACGTGATTCAATCTTGGTAGGTTGTATGTTTCTAGGAATTTATCCATTTCTTCTAGATTGTCCAACCTGTTGGCATATAATTGTTCATAGTAGTCTCTTATGATCCTTTGTACTTCTGTGGTATCAGTTGTAACACCTTCTGTTTCATTTCTGATTTTATTTATTTGAATCCTCTCTTTTTTTTTCTTGGTGAGTCTAGCTAAAGGTTTGTCTCTTTTGCTTCTTTTTTCAAAAAACAGCTCTTAGAGGCCGGCCGGGTGGCACAAGCGGTTAAGTGCGCACGTTCCACTGCGACGGCCTGGGGTTCGCCGGTTTGGATCCCGGGCGTGCACCGACACACTGCTTGGCAGGCCATGGTGTGGCGGCATCCCATATAAAGTGGAGGAGGATGGGCACGGATGTTAGCCCAGGGCCGGTCTTCCTCAGCAAAAAAAAAAAAAAAAAAGAGGAGGATTGGCAGATGTTAGCACAGGGCTGATCTTCCTCACACACACACAAAAAAACCAGCTCTTAGTTTCATTGATCTTTTCTATTATCTTTTTAGTCTCTATTTCATTTAATTCCACTCCGATCTTTGTTATTTCCTTCCTTCTACTAACTTTGGGCTTAGTTTGTTCTTCTTTATCTAGTTCCTTGAAGTGTAAAGTTAAGTTGTTTGAGATCTTTCTTGTTTCTTAATGTAGGCACTTATCGTTATAAAATTCTCTCTTACAACTGCTTTTGCTGCATCCCATACATTTTTGTATGTCATATTTCCATTTTCATTTGTCTCAAGATATTTTTTTCTGTTTTGATTTTTTTGACCCATTGGAAATTGAGTAGCATGTTGTTTAATCTCCACGTTTGTGAATTTTCTAGTTTTCTTCTTGTAATTGATTTCTAGTTTCATACCATTGTGGTAGGAAAGGTTGTTTGATATGATTGCAATCTTCTTAAACGTATTAAGACTTGTTTTGTGGCCTACCATATGATCTATCCTGGAGAATGTTCCATGTGCACTTGACAAGAACATGTATTTGGCTGTTTTTGGATGGAATGTTCTGTAAATGTCTGTTAAGTCCATCTGGTCTAACGTATTGTTTAAGTCCAATGTTTCCTTATTGATATTCTGTCTAGATGATCTATCCATTGTTGAAAGTGGGGCACTGAAGTCCTCTACTATTAATGTATTGCTGTCTATTTCTCCCTTCAGGTCTGTTAATACTTGTTTTATATATTTAGGTGTTCCTATGTTAGGTGCATAAATATTTACAAATGTTATATCCTCTTGTTGGACTGACCCCTTTATCATCATCTAATGACTTTCTTTGTCTCTTATTACAGTCTTTGTCTTAAAGTCTATTTTGTCTAAGTATAGCTACCCCTGCTTTCTTTTTGCTTCCATTTGTATGAAATACCTTTTCCATCCCTTCACTTTCAGTCTGTGTGCAGTCTTAAAGCTGAAGTGAGTCTCTTGTAGGCAGCATATAGTTGGGTCTTTTTTTTTTTTTTTTTTTGCCAAGGAAGAGTTGCCCTGAGCTAACATCTGTTGCCAATCTTCCTCCCTTTCCTTGAGGAAGATTCACCCTGAACTAACATCTGTGCAAATCTTCCTCTATTTTGTATGTGGGTTGCTGCCACAGCACGGCCGCCAACAAGTGGTATAGGTCCGCGCCTGGGAACCGAACTCCAGGCTGCCAAAGCAGAGGGCACCAAACTTAACCACTAGGCCACAGGGTTGGCCCAAGGTCTTGTTTTTTTTTTTTTAAATCCATTCAGTCACTCTATGTCTTTTGATTGGAGGATTCAGTCCATTTATATTTAAAGCAATTATTAATAGGTATGGATTTACTATTGTCATTTTGTTAATTGTTCTCTGGCTGTTTTGTAGTTCCTTTGTTCCTTACTTCTTCTCTTGCTCTTTTCTGATTTAATGATTTTTTGTAGCAGTATGCTTAGATTTCTTTCTCTTTATCTTCTGTGCATTTACTATAGGTTTTTGCTTTGTAGTTACTATGAGGCATACATAAAACATTTTTATAATTGTAATATTCTAAGTTGATAACAACTTAAGTTCAAATGCATACTGAAGCTCTACATTTTTACTCCCTCTTCCTACATTTTATGTTTTTGATGTCACAATTTACATCTTTTTTTTTTTTTTTTTTTGTGAGGAAGATCAGCCCTGAGCCAACATCCAATGCCAATCCTCCCCTTTGTGCCAAGGAAGATTGGCCCTGGGCTAACATCTGTGCCCATCTTCCCCTACTTTATATGGGATGCCGTCACAGCACGTCTTGATAAGCGGTGTGTCAGTGCGCGCCCGGGATCTGAACCTGCGAACCCCGGGCAGCCGAAGCAGAGTGTGCGCACTTGATCGCTGCGCCACCAGGCCAGCCCCACAATTTACATCTTTTTATCTTGTGTGTCCATTAACAAATTATTGTAGTTATAGTTATTTTTACTACTTTTGTCTTTTAATCTTCATACTAGATTTACAAGTGATTTACCCACCACCATTACAACATGAGAGTATTCTGAATTTAACTACATATTTACCTTTACCAGTGAGATTTATACTTTTATATGTTTTCCTGTTACTAATTAGCACCCTTTCATTTAAGCTTGAAGAACTTGAACATTTCTCCTAAGGCCTGTCTAGTGGTGCTGAACTCCTTCAGCTTTTACTTGTCTGGAAAACTCTTGATCTCTCCTACTAAAACCAATCTCCAATTCTAATACGCTATAATGACCATCCCCTCACAGTTGTACACATTTAGAAACCAAAACTACATAATATGACAATAATGTCCTTATCACCTATATACCTAATTAGTCTATTACATAGGACAGAAGAATGTAAAGTCCCTTGGTATTATCACTAATAGTATTAGTCAGATAATCTTTAATAAACCTCAGTTAAAACTAGTCCCTTAGTGATCTTAAAATATATGTAAGAGGTTGAAAGACTATTTTTAGCACATAAAGCAGACAGAGGTTCTAATTTCAGATACTATGTATGGAAGAAAGGAAAGTACTACAGATAATTAAAAGCAATTCATTTCTCCATGGAAAAAAGTGCTCTAAGATGACACACTGTAAAGTGATTTATAGCATATTGACTGCAGTTCTTCTAATGAAAAAACAATTGTCCAAGTTTTCCCTGGAGAACAGTCAGTAACAACAATCCATGCTCGTGGAAAGTCATGAGTTAGAAAATGAGAACCAAATGAACTCACAGCTGGGAAAAGCCGACAATAATTAATTTAATACCAGCCATTTGTAGTGAACATGTATACATTTCAAAATTTCCCTTGAGAGAAACAAGGTCATTGAAGGGCAGAGGCCACATATTTGAACATGTTCAAAGCATGTTTACTTAATAAGATAATATGCTCCAAGGGTTTTACATAAAAAAAATAACAACTTGTTTTAGGACTAGGAGGTTATGATAAACAGTTGGTCAATACCATCATTTGAATTTCAATATTGTAAAAGTATTTCTGAAAAACACTGCCTAAGTGAGTTCACATTGAACTTGGACAACATATTCCTCAACAGCAGCAGAAAGAAAACTGTCATTAAAAGGGGCTTTATTCTGACTCATTGGCTAAGAAAATGGGAACAGTTTGAGATCTTCCATGTTGTTTCATTTTAATGAGCAGTGAGCATTTTTCATGTCCTTATTAAAGTAGTTAATGTGTTTCTCTAGTCTCATTATCACTGCCCGAGTATACTCTCTGTTGTTTCATAACCAAGACAACTCCTTTTCGTTTCAGAGAAGACCAGAAAGTCAGATCTGATTGCTCACATGTGGTTGTTAATAAAACTCCTACGGTGCTGCTCAAGGTGCCCATGGGGATTTTACAATTATTTATATTTTCTTATGGTTTTCTATAATTACTGTGATTGTACTTTCACAAAGTAAATGTATCTCTACCAATTAAAGCAGTGGTAGGTTAAGAATATTCATCAGATTTGTGTGAAAGGATATTGTTCTTAGGGATTTGATCAAAGCACAGAAATTAAACTGCTGTTATCATGCGTTCAACCCAAGTGTTAAATTAAAATGCTCAGCAACTTTGGAGTTTATTTGAGCAGATGTTAACTATTTATGAAAATAAACATGATACAGGACTTGCATTCGTGATATGACTGTTTATTGTATTAAAAGTGCTGAAAAAAACCTACTACACAAATTTGGGGGATATAGTTTATGGCATACGATCAATTTGAATTTCTGTTAATTCAGGTCAAATTAAATTTTCAGAAGCATATAATTCTAAGAAATATTATTTTGGATTACATATTTGCATCTTCTTTTGCTTCATCCCTTTATTTTCTTTGAAGGCTCCATGACTTTCTTAGAACATCCATAAAAACAAGCATCTGATGCTATCAAATAGAAAATACACAATATAACCTTTCATACTCTGTCACATAGAAATTCATTCTATCTAGTTCGACAGTGCTTGCAGCAAAAGTGACCAGCTGTACTTCCATTCCATTAGCTGTCATTTGGATGCTAGAATCTTAGCCTGCTGTGTGTGAGATGTGACTGTCCATGCACAATTCCCATCAAAGGTAATTTTCTGTGCAATGGTGTGTAAAATTTACCTCCAATTATGATAAGGTCACTGATGGGTCATTTACGATATGCTCTCTGGAGACAATTGCGGTGAATAGCTTTCAGCAAGATTCATCCGGACAAATTAAATCGGTCTGACCATGATTCAATAGAAAGTAAAACTCTCTTAGAAAATTATTCCTCAATTATGTTTAAAGTCCTAAAGGAACCCTGAGAGGGGCAGTATGCACAATGGTGAAGGCTGTGGGTTTTGGAATTATGCAGACCTGAGTTTTAATCCAGGATCTCTGGGCCTAGAAGCCATACATGATCTGGCCCCTGCACATCTCTTGGCTTCCATTCCTGAAACTCACTCCTTCACTACCTGGGCTCTAGCACCAGTGGCCTGCTTCCTGGTCCTTGAACATGCCATAGTCACTCTCGCTTTGGGAGTCCTTGCACTGCAAAGTTTCCTATAGTTGGAATGCTCTTCCTTCAGATCTGCATGTGGTTGGAACCTCCCTGTTCTTCTACTACATTGTATCCACTATCTGAACTATCTGAACATAGCCTCCTCCTCCCTCTCCAAAATAACTACCTCTTGACTCCAGTTAATCAGTATTGTGTCATCCTACTGATGTGCGTGAAGTACTAATCATAGCCTTAAATTATTTATTTACTGCTTATTGTACAGTTAACTTTGCATATGACCATAGGGGGCAAAAATATAAGAAGAAAAGGTATCTTGACTAGGATATCCCACAATCTTGAAAGCCCACCGACATTAACTATATGAGTCACTGGTCTAATACTGCTTGATAAAATGTGTTAAAAAGGAGATCTTAGTTAATAAATTAGGGATGAAAAAACTTCCTGGACTTTATGTAAGACAGCATGAAAACAGAACTACTCATGAGAAATTTTGTTAAAATAGTCATTAGAGTGATTTCACATTTCACTATGACCATGCTGGATCTCCAAGAAGGGGAAATATGTAAGTCTCTTTTAGTTATTAACACTTTTTGGAGAGGGTTTTTATATGCAATGGTGGGAAATGAAATTTTAGCATTAATAACTATGGTGAAATTTTATATTTACCTAAGTCTATCAGCATTTTGTTTTTAGTCCTCCTTCCCAAGATATCTTACTTGTAGACATAATAATGACTTTTCATATGGTTCATGTTCAGTAAACATTTGTGAACAAATGACTAAGTGCTGGATGGATTAGAAGATCATCCTTGTGTTCCAATCCTTATTGCAAATTGTAACAACAACAACAAAGGTGACACCTTTACCCTTTAACAACAACAACAACAAAATATGAAATTCTTACCAAAGAGTCCAGTCATGGCCACAGCATGGTTGAACATTTCCAAGGTAGAATCCCAGAGATTGAGTGACCTCCACAAGATTGGTAAAGTCAAGACTAATGCTGTTGAAAAGGACAGATGTCATGATGATCTCATCAATAGCCCATACGTCTTCTCCTTGAGAAGAATGATATGGTTGCCACCATCTGAACTGAATTCCAAACTGCCTTGCATCGTCTGGTAATTCCACAGAGATTATTCTAAAGGAAAAAAAAAATAAAAGTAAAAATTCAGGTTACTTTGATATCTAAAAATACAAACTTTTATAGCAGAATATTTTTTCTGAGGTATAGTATTAAAAAAAAATACTTCTCTCACTATTACAAACGTTCTTCTGAGATTTCCAGTTTCCTGTCTGACTCCAACAAAGTCTTCTAAACACATTCAAAAATGTGACTTTTCTTTCACTCATCTGCTCTCAGAAAAGCTAACTCAATAAAACACAGTTGTCAAAGAGGCAGAGTTCGTCTTAGCCTGCTAAAGGATCTTGGGCGGCTTGTTAAACATATTACAGTTTGGGGCTGGTTGGAACCATGGCACTTCCTTATTCCCGTGAGTTTAGCATAGTGTGCGAGGTCACTTGCTGTGTCATGGCGGCTATGACAACAAACCTGTATCTGATAAATGGGGAAGAAAATTAAGAATAATATCTAATTTCCAGGAGCAATTATTGAACACAGCAGCAGGAACCATACATTAATTGCCACTGCAATGACATCTGTTTGAAAGCTCCATAAATCACAGTACCATGCTGCTCACATCCATACACAAGGTGAGACTTGAAGCAAACAGCACATGGAGCATTTGTCTCCATCAACGTACAGTTAAATACCAGGAGAGCTGTTTGCACTAAACGCACACTGAAGGGACTGAGTCCTTCTCCCAGTGAGTAAAGAAAAACTCCCTAAGACAGGTAACTAGTTGAATAGCTTAGAAACAGATTATTTAAAAACTTCTGGATAAAAAAACAAGACCCATATATATGCTGCATACAAGAGACACACTTCAGACCTAAAGACACTCACAAACTGAAAGTGAAGGGATGGAAAAAGATACTCCACGCAAATGGCAATGAAAAGAAAGCTGGGGTAGCAGTACTCATATCAGACAAAATAGACTTTAAAACAAAAACTGTAAAAAGAGACAAAGAAGGGCATTACATAATGATCAAGGGGACAATCCAACAAGAGGATGTAACACTTGTAAATATCTACGCACCCAATGTAGATGCACCTAAATATATAAAGCAATTATTAACAGACATAAAAACAGAAATAGACAGTAACACAATAATAGTAGGGGACTTTAACACTCCACTTACACCAACGGATAGATCATCCAAACAGAAGATCAATAAGGAAACATTGGCCTTAAACGACACACTAGAACAGATGGACCTAGTAGATATATACAGAGCATTCCATCCAAAAACCGAAGAATACACATTCTTTTCAAATGCACATGGAACATTCTCCAGGATTGATCACATATTAGGCCACAAAACAAGTCTCCATAAATTTAAGAGGATTGAAATAATACCAAGCATCTTTTCTGACCACAATGGTATGAAACTAGAAATCAACTATAGGAAGAAAATCAGAAAAGCCACAAATACATGGAGATTAAACAAAATGCTACTGAACAACGACTGGGTTAACGAAGAAATCAAAGAAGAAATCAAAAAATACCTGGAGACAAATGAAAATGAAAATACGACATGCCAGAATTTATGGGATACAGCAAAAGTGGTTCTAAGAGGGAAGTTTATAGCGATACAGGCCTATTTCACCAAACAAGAAAAATCTCAAATAAACAATCTAACAATGCACCTAAAGGAACTGGAAAAAGAAGAACAAACCAAGCCCAAAATCAGTAGAAGAAGGGAAATAATAAAAATCAGAGCAGAAATAAATGAAATAGAGACCAAAAAAACAATAGAAAAAATTAATAAAACCAAGAGCTGGTTCTTTGAAAAGATCAACAAAATTGACAAACCTTTAGCTAGACTCACCAAGAAAAAAAGACAGAAGGCACAAATAAGTAAAATCAGAAATGAAAGAGGAGAGGTTACAACAGACACCTCAGAAATACAAAAGATTATAAGAGAATACTATGAAAAGCTATATGCCAACCAATTCGACAATCTGGAAGAAATGGATAAATTCTTAGAATCATACCACCTTCCAAAATTGGATCAAGAAGAAGCAGAGAATTTGAATAGACCAATCACCAGTAAGGAGATCGAAACAGTAATCAAAAACCTCCCCCAAAATAAAAGTCCAGGACCAGACGGCTTCCCTGGTGAATTCTACCAAACATTCAAAGAAGACTTAATACCTATCCTTCTCAAACTCTTCCAAAAAATTGAGGAGGGGGGGAAGCTCCCTAACTCATTCTACGAAGCTGACATTACCCTAATACCAAAACTAGACAAGGACAACACACACAAAAAAAGAAAATTACAGGCCAATATCACTGATGAACATCGATGCGAAAATCCTCAACAAAATACTAGCAAATCGCATACAACAATACGTTAAAAAGATTATACACCATGATCAAGTGGGATTTATTCCAGGGATGCAGGGATGGTTTAACATTCGCCAATCAATCAATGTAATACACCACATTAATAAAATGAAGAACAAAAATCACATGATCATCTCAATAGATGCAGAGAAAGCATTTGACAAGATACAGCATCCATTTATGATAAAAACTCTGAATAAAATGGGTATAGAAGGAAAGTACCTCAACATAATAAAGACCATATATGAGAAACCCACAGCTAATATCATCTTCAATGGTGAAAAACTGAACAGTATCCCTCTAAGAACAGGAACCAGACAAGGATGCCCACTGTCACCACTCCTATTTAACACAGTATTGGAAGTCCTAGCCAGAGCAATCAGGCAAGAGAAAGAAATAAAAGGGATCCAAATTGGAAAGGAAGAAGTGAAACTGTCACTATTTGCAGATGACATGATTTTATATATAGAAAACCCTAAAGAATCCATCAGAAAACTTTTAGAAGTAATAAACGAATATGGTAAAGTTGCAGGATACAAAATCAACATACAAAAATCAGTTGCATTTCTGTACACTAACAACGAAGTAGCAGAAAGAGAAATTAAGAATACCATCCCAGTTACAATTGCAACAAAAAGAATAAAATACCTAGGAATAAACTTAACCAAAGAGGTGAAAGATCTGTACACCGAAAACTATAAAACATTTCTGAAAGAAACTGAAGAAGACACAAAGAAATGGAAAGATATTCCGTGCTCTTGGATTGGAAGAATTAACATAGTTAAGATGTCCATACTTCCTAAAGCCATCTATAGATTTAATGCAATCCCTATCAAAGTTCCAACAACATTTTTCACAGAAATAGAACAAAGAATCCTAAAATTTATATGGAACAACAAAAGACCCCGAATAGCTAAAGGAATCCTGAGAAAAAAGAACAAAGCTGGAGGTATCACACTCCCTGATTTCAAAATATACTACAAAGCTATAGTAACCAAAACAGCATGGTACTGGCACAAAAACAGACACACAAATCAATGGAATAGAATCGAAAGCCCAGAAATAAACCCACACATCTATGGACAGCTAATCTTTGACAAAAAAGCCAAGAACATACAATGGGGAAAAGAAAGTCTCTTCAACAAATGGTGTTGGGAAAACTGGATAGCCACATGCAAAAAAATGAAAGTAGACCCTTACCTTACACCATACACAAAAATTAACTCCAAATGGATTAAAGACTTGAATGTAAGACCTGAAACTATGAAACGTCTAGAAGAAAACATAGGCAGTACGCTCTTCGACATCGGTCTTAGCAACATCTTTTCAAACACCACATCTGACCGGGCAAGAGAAACAATAGAAAAAATAAACAAATGGGACTACATCAAACTAAAAAGCTTCTGCACAGCAAAGGAAACCATCAACAAAACGAAAAGACAACCTAACAATTGGGAGAAGATATTTGCAAACCATACATCTGATAAGGGCTTAATCTCCAAAATATATAAAGAACTCATGTATCTCAACAACAAAAAAACTAACAATCCAATTAAAAAATGGGCAAAAGACCTGAACAGACGTTTCTCCAAAGAAGATATACAGATGGCCAACAGACACATGAAAAGATGTTCAAAATCACTAGCTATCAGGGAAATGCAAATCAAAACTACAATGAGATATCACCTCACGCCTGTCAGAATGGCTATGATTACCAAGACAGGAAACAACACGTGTTGGAGAGGATGTGGTGAGAAGGGAACTCTCATACACTGCTGGTGGGTGTGCAAACTGGTGCAGCCACTATGGAAAACAGTATGGAGATTCCTCAAAAAATCAAGGATAGAACTACCATATGATCCAGCTATTCCACTGTTGGGTATTTATCCAAAGAACTTGAAAACACCAATTTGCAAATGTACGTGCACCCCTGTGTTCATTGCAGCGTTATTCACAATAGCCAAGACTTGGAAGCAACCTAAGTGCCCATCAAGGGACGAATGGATAAAGAAGCTGTGGTATATATACACAATGGAATACTACTCAGCCATAAGAAACAATGAAATCCAGCCATTTGTGACAACATGGTTGGACATTGAGGGTATAATGCAAAGTGAAATAAGTCAGAGGGAGAAGGTCAAATACCGTATGATTTCCTTCATTAAGTAGTAGATAATAACAATAATAAACAAACACATAGGGACAGAGATGGGATTGGTGGTTAGCAGAGGGGAAGGGGGGAGGGAGGAGGGTGAAAGGGATAATTCGGTACATGTGTGTGGTGATGGGTTGTAATTAGTATTTTGGTGGTGAACATGATGTAATCTATGCAGAAATAGTAGTACAATGATGTACACCTGAAACTTTTACAATGTTATAAACCAATGTTACTGCAATAAACAAAAAATTAAAAAATAAATAAATAAATAAATAAAGTGCATCTCTTAAGACAAAAAAATAAATAAATAAATAAAAATAAAAACTTCAACATCTAAGGCTGGATTTACTGAGAAATCAGATTGATTTTCATATTTGTATTATGTTTACCTTTAGGTATTGTGTGAAGAAACATTAAATCACATCTCAGCTAATTTTTTACACACTGAAAGTTATTAAAAATAATATCTATTTTCTCTTTAAATAATTTATACATAGAAATACGGGGTAGAATTACATCACTATCACTGTTGATTTACAAACTACTAGTAAAAAACTGGTAGGACTTTTTGCAATGTGAGAAAATATACTTTTTAAATAATGAAAAATCAGTATTCAAATACAGAAATATAAATTAAAAAACACTTCTTAAACTAAAAAGACATAGCTATAATATGTTTATGGTTTTCAAATATTTTTAAATTCTTATGGTTTTAAATACTCTCAAATCTGTTGAATTTTTTTTACCAATGTGAATTTCTTAGAAGAAGAGAGTAAAATTTAGTTAAATATTTTAGTAATTTTCACTTTAATTTTTCTATTTATTTCTTTATTAAATAAGTAAATAAGAATATTTATTTATATTAATATATAAAATATATAAAGAAATAAACTATGTTCAAACTGGTTTAACAATAAAAACATCATTAATGAATTTAATAATTTAATTTGTCATTAGAAAATTACAATTTTCCTTTATATTAATCATTTTAAAAGTAGTTACTATTCTTTCTGATGAAAATAAATACAATTTTCTAAAATAACAACTGAAAAGTAGAATTAGTTTCTCAGGCAACTTTAAAAGAAAATAAAGTGCATATACATGTGTGATAATAGTAATTGAAATAATCAATATTTTCCTTGGTAAAGATGTTAATACTGTGGGTATATAATCAGACTCTTGGGTTAAAGTCCCCACTCTGACATCT
Source organism: Diceros bicornis minor (assembly GCF_020826845.1). Lineage (NCBI taxonomy): Eukaryota > Metazoa > Chordata > Mammalia > Perissodactyla > Rhinocerotidae > Diceros > Diceros bicornis. Next base: position 14,363,586 of record NC_080742.1, on the reverse strand, counting down.
AATGGTTAGTAATTTTGCAGCTGCAGGGAAGGTACTCAACTTCTGTGTGCCTCAACATCTTCATCTGTGAAACTGGGATAATGCCCTTAAGGGAAAGTCAGAAACTTTTTTCAGGGCCAGCCCCGTGGCTTAGTGGTTAAGTGCGCGGGCTCCACTGCTGGCGGCCAGGGTTCGGATCCCCGGCGCGCACTGACGCACCGCTTCTCCGGCCATGCTGAGGCCGTGTCCCACATACAGCAACTAGAAGGATGTGCAACTATGACATACAACTATCTACTGGGGCTTTGGGAGAAAACAAACAAATAAATAAATAAATAAAATTATAAAAAAATAATAAAAAAATAAAAGAAACTTTTTTCAGATTTTTCACTACTGTGTCTTAGCACCTAGAACAGTACCTGGCACACAATAAGGACTCAACAAACTCTTGCTGCATGAATGAAATGCATATTATCAGTATAGTCCAATAGAGATTCAAATACAGAGGCACAAGGAGGTTAAATATTCTAACGTTAAGTGGCTTCTGAGTGACAATGCCAGGATCTGCACCTAGGCAGCACGCCCTAGACCTTTACTTCACCTCCTGGAGTGGGTGGGAGTCTCTGCTTTCATGACTCTGCATATTACAGTGGCCGGTTAGAACAGCGACAGAGCCGTTTGATCAGAATATTCCTAGATGAGAACCCAGGGACTCAGGTCAACTTTCTGTATCAATCCTCCTTTTCTAGGTAGGGACTAAGCTCATGGATTTCTTGTAACCAAATACAGTAATCAAAATAAAAAAAAATACCAATTATTTCACAAGACCTTCTAGTCAGTTTGAATTAAAAGATTAACTTAGATATATTTACAGACTTTAAATTTTATAAATAACAAGAAAATAGAGTTCTTTTATTTACTGAGTCACAGACAAGCAAATTATTAGAAATTGGCTAGAAGTAATAGTAGTTAGCCAACTAGCATATCTAATTTATGGATCACACTTCATTTTTGAACAACCATGCCAGAAAGGAACAATATGGAATTCACAGCAATTACAGGCAGCAATTTATACTGGAGAAAATATAGCAAATGGCTAAAGGCATCAAGATATATTTAACTCTCCTATGAAGAATTTACATGGTTTGTATTATTTATCATATAAAATATAATTTAGTATCTAGAATGTATCAAATTCTACTTCTGCCATGTCACGTTTTATTAATATTTGTAAGAGAGAGGGGGAGGGAGGAAGAGGCTCATGTACAGAGGTACAATATAGAAAATGAAAGAGTTCTTGGTACTACCACCATGTTCTCATTTTTAAAAAATCTCCACTCTGATCTTCATCTTTCAAGCTATGCACATACCTAATGCCGAAAGGCCACCTTGATTCTGCTTAGAAGAAAAATGTTGCTGTCAAATAGCAAGCAAGATTAAATGCACCTTTGCAATAGCACATTAAATGTGTAATTATTTTTCATATCAACAAAGATTAATTAAGTTTCATGATACAGATTGATTACTGAATTTTGGAGCCATTCATCCTTGTTAGAAAAAATTGTGTTTTAGGTCAAGTTAACTCAGGACAGTGATATTTTCTTCATGTTTTCATCATTATTATTATAACATTGATTTTTGTTTAATTTTCTTTTAATGTTTACTGTGGAGAGTCTATGAAATAGTTCTTTAGGATTCATGTGTCTCTACTGAGTGAGAAAGTTGAATTTAGCCTTACATTTATTTACAGGGAAAATACTCAACACATCTGGTGTGTTCTTAAAATCTTATAATGTATAAATTTATAACTCACAAGAGTTGTTAACTATTATCACTGCTACATGCTACTTCATTTTCTGTGAAAATAAAAGTTCTCATCTATTTTCAAATACTCAAAGATAAGGACAGCCCTAGGCAAAAATTTAAAGTATGTAAAATCTACCACCAGTGCCCCTGTCTATTTGCCATGGTGCCAACACAAACCTCAGGCCCAGAGCCCTCACTCTTTTTCACATCTCCCCATGATCAAAGTGTACTTCCAGGAAGGCAAATGGTATTAGTCCTTTACATCTGACTGTGAATGTAGCCACAGTGTTACCTCTTCTAATGGTATTTTGACTTTCCCATTCTCCTCTTCTCCTGCTATTTTTAACAGAATTTTAGTGAGCAGGTCAATAAGTGTTCTAGAATAGGAGAGGATCCTTTGAATACCTCTGAAATTGTATCACCAGTGGTGATTACTACTCTGCCAACATCAAAGAATGTCCCTGCTTCAAGTTAAACTTAAATCTCACAATTGTGACTATAGATTATGAAATATATAACCTAAAGAAAAATAGAAGTGACCTGAGGAAAGGACTTTAGATATATTTTCACATTCCACCTTTGCTAGGGACTCTATACATGCTAGAAAAATTTCTTTGTACTCATTACTTAATTATATTACATGCAAATTTAAAAACCATATTGGTTATCAGATTTTATGAATTATTATCTCATATAATTTATTACAAGATACTACATTATATTGCTAAGAAATATCTGTCACCAGCATTTATAATTTAGTACCATATTAAAATCATATCTAATAATTTGCACTATAGTTGAATAAGGAAAATAGTGTTAACTATTTGGCTCTTTCCTAGGCATCAAAATATTTCCCTTAGATGCACATTTCAAAATATGAGAATAAATTTCTTCAAATTTGTCAGAAGTCAGTAGGACAAATGGATTAGAAGAATGTGGCTTGCTAGTTTTTTATTGCAAGACACATCAATCCTTGTCCTCACCATCTCTCAGTGGAAAAATATCCAGAATCTTACACCATTTGAATGATGATTTCCCAAGGAAAGTGATATCACTCTAACCATTTTTCCAAATGTTTTTTAACATACCTGGGCTCATGATAGTTGAGATATGAATAGTGCTCCAAGAGTTTCCAAGTTATCCCATTATCATAAGAATAATGCAATAAAACTCCTTCACCAGGCTGGTCGGGGGCTCTGCATGTGCTCAGAACAGACTTGCTCCCCAGCCTCAATGTGAACTGGAGAAACCTAGACACGAATTGTCTATAATTAGCATGTGCATAAATATTTTTAATCACAATGTTCATTTTGGCTTTTAAAGAATTTCAAACAAATTTAAATGAACTACCCAAAAGCTATAGGTTTCCACTCATCCTTTTATAAAAGGTAAGTAATTTCATTGTGAGATGTATGAATATGTATAGAAGATGAGGTAAACGCACATATTTTATATACAGATATATCCATACAAATATAACTGTATGTTTATATATATCTGTATACTATGTACTTGTGTACATATACTTAAAATGTCAATCATCCCTTTACTGCATTATTTATTAGGCACTGGGGGAAGGGAAGATGTAGAGGGTAAATCTAATCAGCCTTTACAAGCTGTCAAATAAATAAAACTACATAAATAATTAACTAGCCCTTGGCTTAAGAACACAGTTTTGATGCTAACATTTCATATTTTTAAAAATCTAGTCAGTTATTAGTATCTTAAAGTCATCAGTAAGCCTGTTAATTTATTAAAAACTAGGGCAAATTAACCCTCTATAAACTGTAAACTCCTTCTCATCATGGTTAAAAATTGGAAGATGTATGTATACCAGTAAAAAAGAAAAAGAAGAAAAATTGAAAATAAATAGATCTAAAGTCAATCATCAGTATCTGGTTTCTGTTTGTATTCCACCTCGCCTTAACTCACCTGGATTGTGAGCTGTCAAGGAAAGATGTAATTAGCTGACGCCTCCCATCTTTGTTGAAAACCAGGGCCTTCCCACTGGCCAAGACACCACAGCCAAAGCTGACTTCAGCACCACGGATAGAGTAAAAGTTATGGTAAGAGGAGAGCCTGGAACTGCCAAAGCTTTCAGAAATAAACATTGGGAATGTCTGGGATGCCATCTCACAAGCTGGGCCGGAAAATCCAGGGTCACACCTGAAAGAGACACCGCGAAATTAAATCTTAAACTGTTGGTCCTTTGAGAGATTCCTGAATCTACTTGGGGGAGGAGGAAGTACAGAGGCCAGGATGTGATTGAATGGGGAGTGAGGCTCATTAGTCTTTGGAGAATACTGAATCTGAAGACTTGATAAGGGCAGATTGACTGTAAATATTCTGAAAGAATACAGTCTTTGCATAGCTCTGTTATAAAAAGCTTATGATTAAAACAATAACTCAGCACTCACCTTTAACCAATGCCAGCAATTTATCTGCAAATGCATCTACATTTGTGCACATTTCCAACTTAAAATCTTTGTAAAAGGTATATTGTATGTATATAACTTTATTCATAATGATGTTAATTAAATTTGTAAAAGAAACAACATAAATAAAATACTTCTGTAAGATATCTAGAATAACTTTCCTCTAAGAACAAATGAAAAAATACATATTACGTTTGTAATATGAAGTATTTGAAATATTTGGAAAAGATTGGAAAATAAACTTATCTTTATTCCTAACTTAGATTGGCATTATAAAGGGAATGCATACACCTTGACCTAGATAGATGTCCTTAGCAGAACTGTGTTGCCTCTCAGTGGAATCCCAAATTAGTAGTGCTTCAAGGAAAAGAAAAACAAAACAAAACCACTTACAACAACCTGCCTGCTGCCACGTAAGGACATGCTGTATTTATGTTAGCTGACTAGAATATATAAGGAGCTCCCTGAGTCTTCTATCAGTGAGAAAACTCATCACAGACAACTCAATAACTGAATATCAGAAACTTCTTATATTTTAATGAGTTTACGCATCAAGAATTAGTTTCAGATTCTTTATTTTATTTATTTATTTTTTTTGTGAGGAAGATCAGCCCTGAGCTAACATCCATGCTAATCCTCCTCTTTTTGCTGAGGAAGACTGGCTCTGAGCTAACATCGATTGCCAATCCTCCTCCTTTTTTCTTTTTTCTCCCCCAAAGCCCCAGTAGATAGTTGTATGTCATAGTTGCACATCCTTCTAGTTTCTGTATATGGGACACGGCCTCAGCATGGCCGGAGAAGTGGTGCATCGGTGCGTGCCCGGGATCCGAACCCGGGCCGCCAGTAGCAGAGCGCACACACTTAACCGCTAAGACACGGGGCCAGCCCCCAGATTCTTTATTTTTATTGCACTATTTCTTTCTCACTATTTTTACTATGTCACCCATTATAAAATTAAATTGGTGTCTTTTTGGGTGGTGTGGGGGGGTTCTTGTCTAAGCATTCAAAACTTCCTAATGTCTGAAACAAGGCTTTTATAAAGCAAGTGTACTAGTGAAGTGATATTCTGGCATAACTCAGAAGGCTACTTCTTTAGCACTAATGCTGAATCTGGGATCTACATTGGCCTCTCAGAGGGTCAATGGAGTGTATGAATGTGCTGAAATCAAATGCCACATTTCATGTGTAGTGGATATTCTGGGGGGGAAGGTTTATAGTTATCATCATATTATCAAAGAAGTTGGACCCGAAAATGCCAAGAGGTATTGTAGGGTGACGTTTGAGGGTTGTCTTGGCATTAGGGATGGGGGTGGGAAAGAAAATCAATATTTATGGAGCATGTAAATGAGCCTCAAATAGTTTGCTTCTTTCACACGCCATTTCATTCACTTAGTCAGACTCTAAATAGCCAAGTAGTTTCCAAAAAAGATAAAAAGTTATCTAAAGAGGACATATTTTAACATTGGGAAACTGAATGTGGTTTACCATGGCCACAAATTGGAATTGGTGTCCCCCAACAAGACTGTCTATTACCAGAGTGCATTTCAGGGCAAATGCATTTCTGTGTATCTTAAATGTGTCTTCTTAGGACAGGTGATTGGGAAAAATTGGTGCTCATTTAAAGATGACTCACACTGCAGTCAGTTCCCATTTAGTGGTTTTGAAGTGTACTTTTAATCAAAAGTTACACATTTGGGATAGAATGTTGCTAAGGATTCGACTCATATATTTAAAAAATACCTTTGTAGCCTTTGTTTTGCAGCAAAACAGTAGGGCAGCACACACTGGTGATTTCAGGAATGACTTGAGGCTGTCCTGACTCCAAATATGTCCCCTACTGGTTCATCTACCCACCCCTAAATGGTCATCCAGTATGTCAGGAAAAAAAGCCCCACTGTTAAGATACATGGATGACACTTGTGTAGGAAGGTTTCTAATGCTCTTTGTCCTCATTAGCATCTCTAGCAGGGGTGGGCTTATCAGGATAGTGAACTGTCAGTTTAGAAACCCAGGCCTGGGGATTGTACACAGGCAAGAAAGTGTTAGGGAGCAGGAGAGGTGGAATCCTGGTAGCAAGTAACGGTAGTGATGAGGGGAGCAAAATGGGGAGAAAAACACAAAGCTGCAGAGGCCCCAATTCAAGGATTTGTTTAAAGGAAATAAATGGTATTGAATATGAATTTCTTTTCTGTGTAATTTTGCTCAAACTTGACAATGCACATATTGTTGGAAAAGGATGTAGTGGCTAAACATTTAGACCGGCCACAAATTAACAAAGCCAACGAATACTACATAAAACATTATTAGAAACAGGGAAAAAACTAAAGTTCCAACTGGTGAAAATATTCTGCAAAACCTCAGAAGTAGGAAAAGGCTATGATTATTCAGGATAACGTATAGTGTCAAAAAGGAATGAGGCCCAAAGGCATAAAACTGCCATTCAGATTTCTGTTTGCATCCATCATGGGTGACACAGATGGTTGCCTTAATAAAACCATTGAATGTTAACAGGGATATTGTACACAAAAAATGAAGTATGAGGTATAACTATCGTAATTACAGATAGGTCTTTTAGAAATAGCACTTTCTATTTTCATTAATAAAAGCAGCTGTCATTTTAGATAATTTGTTTTCAAAAGTTTTCAGGACAACTTCAGGAATTACAAAAATGTCTGGCCTTCTTGTGTTAATTTTATGTGAAATACACTAAACAAGAAGATGGCCTGGTTATGGATAATGGAAGAAGATAACAACTTGAGGAAACCATCAGCCATTGTTTCAGAGATTTAATGAGTCAGTGTTTCTGGGCAGGAGTTGGTGGTTTTATTAAAAAGCACAGAGATGCATATTCAGTTTTGAAATATGAATAGGAACTTTTCAATTCATTACATATATTATAAAATATTTCTATTGTGTAGAGTGACTTCTTTGTTGATTAAATTCATTGAAATATAGCTAAAAAGTTAACCTGACACTCTAATCCCAGTGCTGGCAAGTGTCTTGCCTCCTGCATATAATTTCCAAATGATTAGGTTCAAAGTCCTTTTATGAGTTCTCCATCAATTAATTGACTAATTAATTACTCTTTGTTTGGAAGACAAGAAGAGACAGACTAGATCTGTTGTTGAAAACTTATCTGTATAACAAAGATTGTGTGTGGTTTCAGGAATTTCCTGGATATTTTATAATTAAATATTAATATGAGAATGACATAATAAATATGAATATCCATTCTTGGTATAAACATAACACAATGCTTTGGTGGTGACTAGATATTACACTATTCATGTATAATTTCAGACTTCATATTCAACATCATTATTATGTAAAATATTTTATATATCACTTTGAAGACCCAAATGTTTTTCAAAAGTAAGCAAGATTGCAAAGTTATATTTAAAGATGAACTTTCTTATCAAATCTGCTAAATTTGGCTCACTCCAGTTTCCTTTAGCATTGGATCTATGGGTCAGTACTGATTTTCATAATCCATTTACAAAGCACACTAGAAATTAAAATATTACTCATAAACACTAGAACAAGCTTATAGAAAAACAGCATATTGAAGAATGTACCTAAAGACAGAAAAGGCAGTCATCAAGCTATGAGGAATTCAAATTTGTTCACAAATTTACATGAAGCATGCTAAACTTGTTCATAATTTAGCTTAATAGAAAATTTATTTATTAACCAACTTCCACTTACAAAATACACTTGATATTTTATTACACTTAAATTCCATTTGGAGTATCTTACTTTTGGTCTTAAAAAGACCTCAAAAGCCTAAAAAGGAAATTAAAATGACATGTGGCTTCAATGTATAAAGTATATATCAAAAAAGAGAAGTAAAAATATTATTTTAAAATGCTTACTTGCAACCATGTCGCGTGCACTGACCTCTGCCAGAACAGAACTTAAGACACGACGGACCGATATAAACTGCAAGGCAAAAGACAGCGTGTAAAAAATGGCAAAACAATTGGAAAAACTGAGGATATAAACTGCAAGGCAAAAGACAGCGTGTAAAAAACGGCAAAACAATTGGAAAAACTGAGAACACGACCAGCATGTGAAACAATTTTGTGAAGCCATACCATGAAATCTAGCCCCTTGTATGTATGTTGTGCACAGGAGTCCAGGGTGACACAGAGAGTGCTGTGTGACAAGGTAAGTGCTTAGTTACAAATCTGCCGGAACTGTTTTAACTTAATTCTTTCAAGATTTTAATGTTTCATAGCAAAAGAAAGTATAAACATATAATTTGGGTTCCTTAATGGAGTCTCTTCAGCTAAAACGATTTCAGGCAGAATATTAATGCTTCTGTCTTAAATTTTCTACAAAGTTTAATTTCTTTAGAATTTACAAAGGATCAATTTGATATATCATGAAATGGAGAGCTTATAATTTAATTTTAAAAACTATAATTTCCATTCTTATCTGGGGAAAATCTGTAACATTGCGGATGATTGTTATATATATTTCTAAATATTAATTCATTCTTCCCGAAATGAGGAGGTAAAATCTGCTGTTGAGCACAAAGTCTTCTCTACAATGCAGATATCCTAAATGGTGGGCTTGACTGATCAAGATAATACAAACCTAAATTCTAATCTTTGGAATGCTGATAAAAGGGCTCCTGATTGTCGAATGGTAGGTTCTGATATAGACTCAAATACAGTTAAAGATATTAAGCCTTTTGATAATCAGTACAATCAATAACACACCAAATAGTGTAAGCGTGGAACAAAAGCAATGAGAAATTAGAGAGGCAATGGTTATTAAGACCTCACATATTCAATTCCAGGCATAAACAAATTTACCATCCATTATCATTTTCTTCTCTGTCCTGTAATCATGTCAAAATAGTTAAATGACTTTCCTGTAGCCTACGTCCCTATAAGCATTTATTCTCTGGAGCCAATTAATAGGTACGGTAATTCAAATGCGATGCAACGTAGGGAAGGAAAAACTCTTGCTAAAGGAAACTGATGGTTGAGGAAGAGACTACACATCAGGTTAAGTGGTTAAAGGTATTGGTTTTAGCTGTCAAAGAATCCTGGATTCAAATTCTGGCTTCACCTGAGAACCTTTGGGTAGTGATTTATTGTCTAAGCCTCAGTGTCCCCTTCTTTAAAGCGAGATAATATTGCTTGGAGGAAAGAACAAATGAAATGTTTTATGCTTAGTATGCTGCCTGGCACCATATGGTTATGATCATCATCACCATACTGCAGTCAAGTGTCCTTCCTGCTCCATCTGCCCTGACGGGCTCCCACTGGACAACAAAAGGGCTGGAGAATCAGAAAGGGGCTTCATTCTCCTTTAGCCTGGTAAAGGATTGGATTGCTTTCCCAGCACACTTGATTTTACGGCTGCAGTAGGATTTGCTCTAAGTTCTGTAAGTGGTTCATTGCATTCTGCAGGGTCACTCTGGAGGCTATCCTATAGTGTACCCGTGTCACAGTTCAGAAAGCTCCCATTGTAAAAAAATTCAACAATAAAAGAAGACTTTCCAAGTCAATGAAAAAAATTGCAATTAAGAATTTTATTATCGGGGCCGGCCCGGTGGTGCAAGCGGTTAAGTGCATGCGCTCCGCTGTGGCAGCCTGGGGTTTGCCGGTTCGGATCCCGGGTGCACACCGACGCACCGCTTGGCAAGCCATGCTGTAGCGGCATCCCATATAAAGTGGAGGAAGATGGGCACGGATATTAGCCTAGGGTCAGTCTTCCTCAGCAAAAGAAAGAGAGGATTGGCAGATGTTAGCACAGGGCTGATCTTCCTCACATGAAAAAAAAAAAAAGAATTTTATTATCACCCTTCCCTGCTAATGATGGAGTCATTAGGGCTCACAGTATGAGTAATTTTACAAGCTCCTTTTTCCTAAGATTGTGGAAAGCACAGATTTGTTTTCTTCACTATTATCATTAATGTAATCAAGTTGAAAAATTAAAAAGTGATAACAAACATACCTTGCTCTAGGATTTTCCATTCTGCTAAGAATTTGAGGATAATTTCCAAAATACTTTCTTTACTTACTAGTAGGAGCTAACTTCACCATGAAGGACAAGCATACCTAACAGAAGTAGGATATTGATCTGTTTTTTCTCTTGGTTTGTTTTCCTTGACATAATTTTGGAATTCTATAGTGAAATGGGAGAGATTTCAGGGGTATTCTTTGGTAAGTTGGCACACATTTCTTTTGGGAAGGAGTGAGTGTGTGTCCTCTTCTTGCCTTTTGAAAAAGCCAGATAGCAGATCCTGTTTTTGTGAAAGCGTCACATACAGGATGATAGAATTGCAGAGATTTCTGCCCCAAGTTTTACATTTGACACACACTGCTCACCATGCTCATTCCATATATCTTCACCTTTACTCATTCTACTCAAAGCATAATGGTGGGAACTTAGGATGTGTAGTAAACACTTTCTGACATGGAATCATGTTGTAATAGCCTTCTTTGGGAAATTTAGATATTCTTTTCATAGGCTTGTATGTGCTTCATTGCACTCTTAATTTCCTCATTTGCTTTATTTCATTATTGGCTTTTCAATTTCTTTTTTCATTATAAAAGTAATATAAATTCATTATAGGACCCTTGAAAAGTATGACAGCAGGGAAAAAGTCACTCATATCCCACTATCCAGAGGCACATACTTATTTCCTAGAGCTAATTAACAAGCATGGTAACTCAAATGCTATGCAAAATGTTCTACCACTGGAGAAACTCCATTCTAACAAATTCATATTTAGACGTTTTTGCAAATGCACTATGTTTATGTCCATATAACTCACATGATCTTTGAAGTCTAGGCCTTTTATTGTTCTTCTTTGAATATAGATTATTTAAAGAATTTACAGTGGCTCATCAGCAAATTATCTTGCCTGAAGTTATTCCTGAGTTTCAGGAATGTATTCAATTGATTATCAGTTTTTAAATTATTCAAAAATAACAAAACAACTACTAAGACGTGGAAAATCAGCATTAAACAATGGTGTAGGCTTTTTCTACTTTATAAAATTGACAGAAGTCAGTGGCTATGCTAAATTTCTTAAGTATTGACATTTTGTCTCTTTCCTTCTCTACTTCCTTGTAGTATAACCCTTCAGTCAAATTTATATACTCTCTGAAAATAGGAAATCTATGAATTTGCCTGTAATTGGAATTATTAGAAAACCAGAGAGTTGACTATTAATAACAAATAGAAGAAATTTACAGTCATGCTTAAAATATCTTCTCTCATGTGCACTTGTTATAAGTGATATTGGCTTTAAAATTATACAAAAAATTATCAACAATTCACTGAAAAATGAAAGATAACATAGGATATTTTACATATCTCTACATTTTCCTTTTATACTGTTCTCTGAAAAGGAGGTAGAAGTTCCACTTCAGAAGTTTCATTTTAGAGATGATGTTTCCTTATGTGTGGTGTCTGCATCTAACAGATAAGCATTCCAGATGTTGTGGCAGTCACTAAGAGAAGAATGGGTCTTATTTTAATACATGCAGTATGGTAAGTATGTATGTTAATTTTGTATAAAACATTCAAAGAAAATGTTAGGATATCCCTTGTCATCAACTGTGAATTTGAGTTTCAGAGCTTTATGCATTTTTAAATTATGTATGTTGAAACATTCTAGCATCTAATATTGCTGACTCCACTGACTTTCTTTTCTGATTGTGCATCCCTTGGCTTCAAACGGAATGCAAAGGAGAAAGGGAAGAAAGGGCGTTTAACGAATCGTAAGACCATGACTTAGAAATGTGATTAAGTCTGTGCTGACGAACAAAAGCACAGGAAGACTCTGCATCAATGGCACGTGATTATGACAGGCATAAACTAACCATTATCAATTGCCCACATGTTTCCAAGGATTGGTCCCGTTTGTCTCCAGCGAATTCTGGTGTCCCTGGTTAGTGCCGCGTTAGGAAGGGGAATTGTTATGCGGTTCCACCTGCAAGAAATTTAGCACAAAACAGCTTCACAACTATGTTCACATCTTTCAAATCTATTTTACGTGCTTTTGATGTTCTAGTCTCTGTGTGCTTGGCATAGCACTAAAGTTTGGTAATAAACGCTTTAAATTCACTTGTGGAATTTGTCTGTAGTTTTACAACAGACATGTGACTTCTAAAAACATCCATATCATGCTAGAGTAGTGGGTTTGTTAATAGCAAGTGATATTTATTTTGTTTTTAGACATTCTTTTCAGAAATTTTTACATCAATGCTCAGACTTTAGATATTATTCTAGGACAAGCATCTGTGCAGAGATGGGGTGCTGACTAGCACTGATTATTCTCTAGTTTTTGCTATCCCCTAGTTCTGTGCACATTTAAAGAGAGGCTAAGAAAGAAAATAATTCTCAACTTAATTTTGCCATCCTTAGAAATATTTTTAGTATTTATCTGGTGCTTATTCTGTAAAGTGGCAAGTATTTTACACACTCCTCTTTAGTTCTCTTAATAGCACTCAAATGAGTGTATCATAATTTACGTGGAAAGAAGTGAAAAGTTAGAGTAAATATCATTACCCAAGTAGATGGAAGAACCAGGATTTGAACCCAGGTTCAATTCCAAGCTTAACTTTCTTCCACTTCTCTACGTTGCATCTTTCCATAAGTATTTTGGCAATAACTACAGGTTCACTATATAGAATTTAAATTTATGGAATCCAAAATAAAGGAGACAAATACGGAAGAATGAATGACCCTACAAATTGTTATCTTGCATCAGATTTACTAAAATTACTGTTTGTATTTTTAACAAGATCATTCCTAAAACAGCTGAAAAAGAGAAGGCAGCTTCCTTATCCATTATTCCAAAAATACTAGTCTCAGGCTTATGCATTGATTTTGAGTCTGCAACATGGATTCACATCTCCCGATATCTTAGAGAGCATTCACTCACCCACTGTAGTTTTCGGAGGAGTAGACAGTGCTGTGGGGGAGGTGGGGTCCAGCACAGATTTCAGGTAAACACTCAGTGTGGAGGAGGGACCAGGAACGCCCATGGTTGGTAGAGAACTCTAAGCTGACACTGATAACATCAGAACAAACACAACAAAAAAGGGGCAAAGATAACAAACGAAATTATTCATCTCTGGCTAAGTGCATTAAACATTTGTAGAATGAGTGTAAAAAATTTTAAGATGCTGTTTCCCAGATTGCTTTTTTTTCCCCTCCAGTGAAGTCTGACCAGCCTTCAAAGGGCAACAGTTAAATTACTGCTATAGAAACAAACTATGTTTTAAAGACAACAAATGGTAACTTGTTGTCTTTGGTTGGTGCTCTCAAATTTGATAGATCGCAAGGCAATTACCATGTCTCACACTGCCACTTCATCCTGTGAATGTGAGACTGACAAAATTCCTAGAAAGGACACGAGCAACACTTCAGCAAGTGAAACAGAGAACTAAGTGCTAATTGATTTCCGCGCCTATTATTAGGGGGTCACTAACCAACAGGAGGTCAAGCTTTTTTTCAGTTATTTGTTTTTCCTTCTCTCTCACAATCTGTCAGAATGGATGGCTGCCACAGCATATGCAAACACTTCTGATACCTAAGACCAAGCTCTTAGAATGAAGTCACTTCTACTTAAAATCTATCCAATCATACTCCGCATATTAATTGAAGAACTTTTCTTTTGGGGAAAGTGTGTATTTTATTAATGGATATTTTATTAAAAATCCAGCTGAGAACGTACTGAGAAGTTGCTCTGATTTAATAGCAAAGTCCACTATTCATTTTTAATTAGTTCACACACTCACAAAATAGGGCTTCCTACCTGTTACCAGGTTGATGCGTTCCACATCCCAGATTAATGGAAAACTGTATCATGTGAGACATTGTAGAAGGGAGAACTGGTAAGACGTGGAAAAAATCTACAGCCCAGACATTCCTGTTATGTTCTTGATGGTTCTTTTGCCTGAGACAAAATTTGGTAGCAGAAGTCTGAAGTTCAGGATTGATGACTACAGAAACCAAAGACGGAACCTTCAAAACAAAGGAAATCAAAATCACTCATAATCCTCCCAATGTGAGTCTGCGTGAATTCTCCTAGATTCAATCTTGCAGTTACTATGTACATAACTGCCATTTATTAAACTACTAGGCTATGTCCTGTGTGTTCCATTTGTTATTTCATGTAGAAGATGCTGTTCTCAGGGGGCATTCATTTTAGTCACTCAGAATGCCTCTTTTGCAGACACCTGGAACTCTCTGTGTGACTGATCAGGCCCTCTCTGCCTAAAGATAAATTGGTGTAAGGTCTTTAAAAGTTATCAAAGGATATGTATCCATTTCATCTACTTTAGCACAAGACAAAGGCAACTTGCCATTTACACTTTATCATCAGTCCTCTTTTAAAGTGGATTTGTATAGTACTAATGGTTTGCCAAACGAGGTATTCTGAAAATAAAACTCTAAGCAGGAACAGCCAGAGCCAATGAGTTAATCCGTCGTAACTTACATAATTGATTTGGTCTGAGGCATGCAGATGTAAACCTACTTAGTCACAGCTGGAAAAGTAGTTCATTATGAATTCCCAAATGGTATAACTTGGTGACCCTAGCAAGTGGGGTGTGCTGGATACTTTCTCTGTTTGTTCCCTATTCTAGCCTTGATGTTTATCTCCTAGCTTCCTAACTGAAACCACGAGATTCTAGATGCTGGCTGTGTTAAAGCTATTTAAAGTACGTAGGGTGCCATCAACATGGAGAGAAGGCTAGCTAATAATGAATGTGTGAGTGTACAGCACAAATAAATCTACTATTAGAAAAGACTAATTTTACACCTTATGATAAGCATCACACATAATTTTGAAAATGTTTGCAAATAACCAGAGCCAACACCTGCCCTAAATCCAAAGGGCAAAGGAAAAGGTCAACCCCTGGCTCTAATTAGCAAAGAATAAAGCAAAGGTAATAATAATCAGTACTTTTGCAATGTCTTCTGCCTAGGAAATCTCAGAATGCTGGATAAATACTCATTATGCCTGATATCAAGTCTGTGAGGCTGCATAATTACACCCACTTTTAGGGCTTTCTCGGGGACAAGAATAACGGTCAGTCAGAGTATTGGACTCTGCCTTATTGTCTCTGATAGGCTGTGATTCATTCTTCCTGATATAAGTTCACTTATGGTTTGTACTGAGAAAAAAGTGAAAGTTAAAATACTCATGTCCTTTTAAAGAAATATGGCAACTTCCTGGGCTGGCAGAAGAGAGAGTTATCCTCTGCCTCTGGCATGGTCTTCATGGTTTTGACCTGGACTTGTCTAGGGAGGTCGGGGGTGGCCATGCGGCACATGGATTGGCATGTGTACCTTATAGGAGGCATAGGAAAGGGTATCCAGTGTAATGTGCTCTTTTCTTCCTTCAATCTTTGCATACAGGATGATATCATTTTCATGAGAATCTCCAGAGTCACAAATTCCTCCTGCACAAAAAATTTAAGTTGTTAGTACCAACTTGCATCCATAAACACGTCAAACGTAGTGTTAAATTTTAGAATAAAAAGTAATTATGGAACCCAGACGTCACTTAAGAATGACCCTAAGCAAAGGTAACCAGACCCAAAGAAATAATATATGAAGATAGTTCAGATAGGCCACGCTAAAGATCAAAGACTTGACATTTGTGAAGGCCAAAGTAACTATTCACTTAACGAGATTACCCAAATCATAGTCGGCAATGAGCCGTGACTGCACGTCCATATTTTAACCCACATTAAAAAGATGTGCTCTGGAGGCTGGCCTGTGGCGTAGCTGTCAAGTGCGCGCGCTCCACTGCTGGCAGCCTGGGTTCGGATCCTGGGCGCGCACCGAGGCACCGCTTGTCAGGCCACGCTGTGGCGGCGTCCCATATAAAGGGGAGGAAGATAGGCACGGATGTTAGCCCAGGGCCAGTCTTCCTCAGCAAAAAGAGGACGATTGGCATGGATGTTAACTCAGGGCTGATCTTCCTCACAAAAAAAAAGATGTGCTCTGCTTTTTAAGAAAACATTGCTTCCTTATTTGAGGTCTTTATTACCAAAGTTCAGAGCCTATTGATTATGGTTTTAAAAAAAGTGTAGTGACTCACTCACTCAATCAAAGATTTCTGCAGTAGTGCTGTTTAAATGGTTGCACATAGTATCTTTAATATTTTAGCACACATTAGGTATTTGTATCTTCTCTGTGGGAGAAACTAAATTCCTATTAAATGTAACTTCTTTATTGAGCACATATTAAAGACTTACCAAAAAAGAACAAAAAATGGTGAAAGGTCACAGGCAGTGTGGGTTTAAAGCACCATACCCAGAGACATAGGAACTGAACCACCACTTATCTCTAATTTCATTAATTTGTTCCCTGTAAATCTTCTCTGCTCTCTTAAGAACCGTTCATGAACTCCACCTGCCTTTCAGAGAGAACTGAAATACACATGGGAGCCTCATCCAGCCCAGAATGACAGAAGAGGAAAGTCCAAAAGGAGCTAAGACTTTAAAATGATGACAGATTTTATCTGAAAGATCCCTCTGGGGGCAATTTATCAGTTCTGTGAAGTTTCAGTGACAGCAGCTCCTACCGAAGGATATGGATTCTTCTTCAGTTTCATACACTTTGATGTATTGTGGAAAGGTGCGACTCAAGGGACACTTTGTACAGCAATTAAAGTACACAAGGGTTTCAATAAAAACTAGGTGGACAGTCAGTTTTAAAATATTTTGAATCCTGTTTTAAGTATCTTAAATATACTTATATTAGGAAAGTGATTTCGTTATTTAATTATGTGCAGGACATTGGGCTGGAAGGGGAATAAGCCCTGATCTCAAAAAGTTTGTAATTTAGCAAGGAAAACAAGACTACTATACATGGAAGAATGATAAATTAGCAGTAAACTGTGTGGTGCTGCCAAAATTGCAGTCAAAGTTCAGAGAACGGAGACACAAGTGTGGGCTGAGAGAGATGGGCATACGGGAGATGCTTAATAAATATTTGTTGAAGGAATAATAAATGAATGAATGATGTGTGTTAGGTTACTTTTGTCTTCTTCACTGCATTCTGGCTCTAAGAACAGTGCTGGATACTGGCCCTCAATGAATTTGTGTTGAATAAATGAATGTATGAATGCAGAAAATAGACCCTGAACCAAATTTTGAAAGTTAAGCAAATTGTCAAGAAATGGTAGTCACAGTGGATTGATACGTACCAAGGAATGAAACCAGGAAGAACATATAGGCTAAGAGGGAGGGAGCGTGATCTCGTCTAGATTAACAATCAGCCACTGATTTTCCTGAGGCGCCATATTTAGTGAGGCGTTATTGATAAACTATTATATCTTCAATCTCTTCCCACATTGCTTTCTTCTCCAGCAGCTGCCAAGGTTTTAAAGTCTTTTCTATAGGTCCAGTCTTATCCTACTCTATCCTGCCCTACTGTCCTATCCTATCCTAAAAACATCTTTGCTGGATTCTGCTTTCTTCTCAAGATCCAGACCCCAATTCTTTCCTTCTGTTTACTGATGAACTTCTTGAAGGAGGAGTCCTCTTTCAGTGATACGTGTCTTTATTTCTTTTAACTCTATGTACTTTGGCTTCCCAGGCACCACACCATGACAAACACTCTCTCAAAAGTCACTAGTGAGTTCTCAGCCCTTATCCTGGTTGACCTCTCTCTTTGGGGCATTCCCGACACTGCTAATCACCTCTCTGACATCCCACCCCTGAACCACTCTCTTCCCTTCCTCCTTTAGCGTAGAATGACACCTTCCTTCTGCATTTCTCTATGTCCTTTCTCAGTCTCCTTTGTCTGGTTCTTTTCTTTCCACCTACACCTAGATGAGGGTTCTCCCTCAGAATTTTTCATGTCTGTTGCTTACTCTGCCTTCTTCTGGGGAGAATACAGCAACTCCAGTGGCTCCACTATCACCTGTATGCTGAGGACTTGCATATATAATTCAGATCCTGAGTAGAATTTCTACCTTCATATAGCCTTCCAGAAGCTTCAATCTCAACATATCTAATACGAAAATCTTTTACTCCACACTTGTTCTTTATACATTTATTTATTTTTGACACTTCCTATTTTGGGAAATTGTACCATTCTTCCAGTCACCTAGGAGAGAAATCTGTGTCCTCTCCAATATTGTTCTCATAATCATCACAGTCAACTGGGTGTGAACTTCAGGTGGTTCCTTCTCTTTGATTATTTATTCTCTGTCCCCTCCTTCAAGTTATTACCACCATCACTGCCATAATTCCTTTGTTGCTTGGACTAGTGCAATAGCCTCCTAACTTAGGGTTGCCAGATAAAATATATTGCACAAACAATATTTATACAAAAAATTATTGTTTATCTGAAATCCAAATTTAAATAGGCTGCCTTTTTTTCTAAATCTGTCAACTCTACCCTAATTGGTCTCTTGTCCTCTAATTTCTGATTGTTTCAGTCTTTCCTTCATGCTCCTGCCAGAATTATCTTTCTAAAACATGGACGAGAATATGTTACAAAACTGACAGGAATCATCTGATGGCTCTACGTTGCCCAGAGAAAGAGAATCCAAACTCCTTAATATGATATTAAAGAAAACCACTACTCTGGCTCCGGTTGGTTTTTCTAGCTCCATCTTATATCCTTCCATTCGGCTATACTGCGAAAATCACCCGGCCCCAGACATGTCATGTACCTTTATACTTGTACTTTTTTCTCAAAATGCGGGGTTAGCTTGGAATTCTCTTCTCCCCTTAAATTTTAATCATGTCCATCCTTCAAGGCTGAGTTCAAATGCCATTCCCATTATAAAGCTTTACCCTAATCCCTCCGCTCCAAGTATCCAGAGCTTCCTCTGCATTTTCATAGCATTTTCATTCCAGTGTAGCCCATTGCATTCTCGCTTATAGTTGGATGTTACTTATGGGCAAGGACTCTGTCTAAGTAATTTTTACACATATGAAAATAGAGATATATGAGTCAACTATTTATTAGGCACTGTTTTTGAGGGCTTTGCATGTATTAACTTATTGATCAGCAACTCTGCGATGTAGGTACCATTACTTTCCCAACTATATTCTCCATATATCCTACCTCAGCACTCTATATTCAATAGGAATTCATTAATTTTTTAAACTGACCAGAGATGCTTTTATTTGGGATAATATATTTTGGGCTCACTCAAATGAATTTTTCCCTCATGGTCAATATTATTTTGATTCATTAATAATCTGCTTTGCTCCAGAAAGAATTAAAGATGACTTAATCTCTTATATAAAGGCACTTATATAAAGATGACTTGATTTCTTACATAAAGGCACTGAATTGGGTTGATTTACTATGATTCACTATGCAAAAAATCAAGAATTCAAACGTATTACATCAAAAATTGTAAAAAGGGAGGGCCGGCCCGGTGGCGCAAGCGGTTAAGTGCGCGCGCTCCGCTGCGGCGGCCCGGGGTTCGCTGGTTCGGATCCCGGGCGCGCACTGACGCACTGCTTGGTAAGCCATGCTGTGGCGGCGTCCCATATAAAGTGGAGGAAGATAGGCACCGATGTTAGCCCAAGGCCGTCTTCCTCAGCAAAAAAAGAGGAGGATTGGCGGATGTTAGCTCAGGGCTGATCTCCTCACAAAAAAAAAAAAAAAAAAAAATTGTAAAAAGGGAAACCAGTTAAATTAGACTGGCATACTAAATGTTTATTACAATTTTGGGGGGGAATCTTAAGTTTTCCCAGGAATCACTCTTAATAAAATGAGAGCCAGTTTGAATTCTAATTATTTAAAGGAAATGAGCTCTGGGTCTTTAAATATACAAATATTTCAGAGTCAAGGTGAGGATATCCTTTGGTAGGAAGACGACATTATATTTTATATCCACAACTTCAAATGTTCAAACCAATCATTATTAAAAACGAGGTGGTATCACAGAGGCAATATGTTTGAGAGCACACAGATATTAAACACAGTCTAAAGTTTACCATGCCGCTCTGAGCCGCAGGAAGTGAGGAATGTGAGAGAAAGAAAGAGCCAGTGCTGAAGCCTATACTCCAGAGGCCTGTTTGTCTGATGAACTGACATCCTTACTAGTAAGATCAAAGGCAGACAATGTTTATTTCCTGTTTAACTTCCAGGTGTTGCCTGTGCTTTTCCAGTCACTCCACAAAGAAGGCATGTGACACCTACTCACACTCCAGGAACGACATCCAGTGAAAGAATACGTAACTGCGGCTCTTGTTGACTAAAATGATAAATTTGAGAGGTCACAGATTTCAACCCCTTAATTCCTCCTTGGATATTTTTCTAAACTTTTAACTATTTATTTGCTCCACAATAATTTTAAGAAAAATACATCTTATGAACACTTTTTTTCTTTATGTGTTTGCCAACATATTAGAAAGTAGAGAGTATTATGAAAGTACTACAAAGTATTATAAACCTGTTTCTTAGTTTCCCACGACAACGACAAAAGAGTTATGCAATGATAAGATATCCATGAAAACAAATGACTCACTTTGATGATTGTTTTTTTTTTTTTTGAGGAAGACTGTCACTGAGCTAACATCTATGCCCATCTTCCTCTATTTTGTATGTGGGCCGCCGCCATACCTGGGATCTGAACCTGTGAACCCCAGGCTGCCAGAGCGGAATGCACAAACTTAACCACCTCGCCACCTGATGATTGCTTCTTTTGGGAAGCTAGATGCTTCCCAAAAGCATTGCTTTTGCTTCCCAGAAGAATTGCTTTGTTCCTAGCTTCTGTCCCACTGACTCTTCAGCTATGACCATTGAGGGAGAGGTGGGAGGAAGTCTTAAGGCATTTTGTCTTTAGGCCTAGTCATGGCGTGCCAGGACTAGCTCTCCTACAGGATGGTTCCAGCAGGGCTGGTCTGAAGCAGGTGTGAGTACCACAGGCTTTTGCTCAACCAGTGGAACTCATATTTCATAAATTTTCTTTTTGTATTGTGGACAACAATCTTACTTCCTCACGAATAAGTGCTGGCCTAGAATCTGCCCTAGGTAAACAAAATTCGTTCAAAATGTACCTACCCATAACGAAGTAAAATCTCAGGTTCCCATAACCAGTAGTGTCCATGTATGGAGTGCACAATTTCCTCTCTCCATCTTTGAGGAAGACCATTGATAAACCTGATTCTATTGTCCCACATTCTGTACCAATGACAGCTCCCAAGATGTCCCACCTTAAGAAAAAAAGAGATTAAGAGTTAGAACATTAAGTCAAAGCTTTAGAGCATAACATTTTACTTTTAATGATGAATATTTACTTAGTAATGAATAATTCTGAAATAAAGATGTGCTACTACAGATTTTAGGTAATGAATAAACTTTTAAACACATTCCATTCACAATAACGGTTTTTCTGTAGAAGGATAAATTTAATCAGTACTATGTATAGTGTGTCTACCACATGATAATCTTTATTCTCAAAATACTTACAGTTGAGGTGGGGAATCAAATTTGAACTAAGGAAATAGAGAACCATAAAAAACAGTATCATAATATCATAAATGCTTGTATAGTATTTTGCACATTAAAAAGATAGTTATAGAATGAAAAGTCATAAGAGCTGGCAAGAGTCTAGCAAGTTTTCAAAAAGGAGATGGGATTTAAACTGGGTCTTGTCAAATACGTATTTGGATATGTAGAAAAGAATAAAAATATTTAATATTTTAAAACTCTTATAACTTCTTAGTATTTATTTCTGGTCACATCTAGTTTGGCTGTTGCTAGTCACACAACTAACTTGCTTACAGATGGAGAAAACTGGGACACAAAGGTAAGTGGCTAGCCTAAGGCTAACCACCTGTTTGGCTCTGAAATTGAGATCTTTTGATTCTCAGTTCACTGTTATTTTAGTAGTTTCGAAAGAGGGTACTGTGTCAGGATGATTATGTTGAACTTTACAGTTTATAATAGATTTGGGACCAAAATGTTTAGGAAATGCCTATAATTTTGTATTTTACAGATTATATCAATTATTCAGGGAGCCCAATAAATAACTTTTTGAAGCAACTCATACTAGTATTGGACCACTGTAAATTAACCAGGAACCTCTCTTGACTCGTACAAGAAAATTTCACACTGGTTCATTGGTCTTTTACTTGCTCCATTTATCTCAATTAAACCACTCAGCCTACTGATCCACAAAGCAAGTTAAGGTTATAAATGATGCATATGATGGCTCCTTTTAGGCATCTATCTACTTTGGAGTATTTTTAAAGCGAAAAATTAAATTGAAAAAGATGGAAATGTCATGGACTAAAAGAACCTTCTAGTCAAGTGAGAAATGAGATTAGTAGTCTTTTTCTTTTAATTACTAGTTGTAAATGAATAACTCTTCTAGATTAATCTAAATGAATTATTTAGAATCATGAGATATGATTTAGACTGTCTATTTCTTTTCAATCTTTATTTTAAAGTCCAACATACTCAATTTTACTCTACATTGGTCTTTATTTTTCCCATTCTAACTGTTGGAAGATAAAAAAAGTGAAGTTATTTTCTTTAGAAACCCAAATATTTATAATCAAGTGAAATGGAAGGTTAAGTCTGCTTTGAAGAGAAAGAAGGAGAGAGAAATCTGAAAAATCATTTTGTAAAAGTCTCATTGCTTTGAACGGATTATCTTACATTTATTAAGAATTCAGTAGGAGCCTGTTGTAGCACAAGCTCGTTCTTTCATGAATTTGTATAAACACTGGCTTGAGCTTCGTTGGAGGCAAAGTATGCTTGAGGGGATCCCAGAGCTCCATCAACTACGAGGGACCTCAGAGAAGGCCTTTCACTGCCCCGACTTCAGAGTTCCGATCTCTAAGGTCGCAAAGTTGTGGTCATTTCCAGTTACAAAAAATGATATGCTTCGTGACTCTCTCCTAATACAATAATTACATGAAGTAAAATTATAACACAACCAAATCTTTGAGGCCAGCAGCAGTATTTGAGGAGCTCTATAGTTTTAGCAATATCTAGAATGGCATGGCTATTTCTCTAAAAAGGAGTGTTACTTCTCTATGGTTTAAATTATGTTTTCCCCAAGGTAATGTGGTTCTCTGTGAACTGCATTTGAAGGAATGTCTGCCTAGGGGGAGAGCTCTCTACAACATCGCAATCTACATTTATTTGTTGATGACTAATTCTAAAAAAAGCTCCTATATTATTTATTATAAATAGAGTGGGGTGAAGTTGGAACACAGGAAAAAAAAAGTTTAATAATCGATAAAATGCCCTAAGGCAAGTTTGTTCCTTAGAGGTAGCAAGGTCAGAATAATATTTAATTTATATTTTTAAAATATGACTTTCTACTTTTTGTGTCAAGAAAGAGAAATATTTTTGTAAGCAAAAATAATTTAAAGAAGTTTCTTAGCTGGAAAGCTGATGGTTCTCCGTATCAGCTGTTTTAGAATGCTTTGAGAATAAAATTAATTATGTTTTAATCAGCTCAAACTTTAATACTTTTAAGAATGATATGAGAGAATAGAACTTAAATGTTCTTACCAAAAAGAAAAAAAAGATAAATATGTGAGGTGATGAATGTGTTAATTAACTAGATGGAGGGAATTCTTTCACAATGTATGTGTGTATCAAACCACCATGAGGTACACTTTAAATATCTTATAATTTTATATATCAATTATACCTCAACAAAGCTGAAATTTTTAAAAAATTCCGTAATAAGCTTAAAAAAGAATGATATATATTCTTCGAAGGGCAATTTGGCAGTAACCATCAAAATGAAAATTACATACATACATTTATATGTATGTATACCCCAGACTAGAAGAGACATTCATAATATGTTGTTAAGCTTTTAAAAAAATAAAGTTGTAGTATAGTATGTAAAATGTGATTATAATGTGTTTTTTTTGGTATGGTCATAGAAAAATTTCTGAATGAACATATGCCAGCATATATGCCAACATTTTAACAATGAGCAATGAGATTAGCATGGGGAAACTTTTGATTTTTGCTTTACATATTTGCTTTGCAATAAGCAAATAATTTTCAGATACAAAGAATAAAGAAAGGCATTCAATTTATATGTATTAAAATTTTGAATAAAAATCTAAATGATCTTATTATAGTTTGAAAAAAACACTAAGAATAAGAACATAGGTAATAGAGGTCTTATATTTTAATCAGATTTTTCCCCTATTAATATTGGCATAAAAGGATCTAAAGGTAATGGAACATTTCACATTATCTATGAAAATTTGTTTTATTATACTTTCCAGAATATATTACACCAGGTTGGCAACTTCAGGTTTGAACTAAGATATAGAATAAAGCCTGGCTATAAAATCCCACATTTGCCAAATTCATAAGGTTTTTTATCTACTATGAATCCTGTGAGGTTGAATAAGTTCATTACATCCATAAGGTCTCTATTTGGGATGAATTCTCTGATATTTAATAAGGGATGCGCCATAGGTAAAGATCCTTCCATATTCATTTATATTCATGAGGTTTATCTCCAATGTGAGTCCTGTGATGTCTAGCAAGATGTAATACTCTGACTGAAGGCTTCTTCACCTCCACTGCATTTGTAGGATTTCCCTCCAGCACGACAGCTTAGGTGAAGGTGAAGGATGAGCTCTATTTGAAGGCTTTCCTGCATGCACTGCAGTGCAAAAGTTTTTTTCTTCAATTGATTCCCCTGTATTTCACTCAAATTCAATTTTGTTTTAGGGTTTTATTACATGCACTATGTTTATTTATATTCTTGTTGGAATACACATTAAAAAAGAATATTGGCTTCAGAATGGTAGAAAGCACTCAGCTTTCTCACAATAAGACAGAAATATGACCTAGACTGGAGGATGTTAGAGAAAATAATGTATTGCCTGGGACATTATAATGAGTCTCAATAAATGTTAGTTTCCTTTTCTCCCCCCTTTAAAACGTAGTGCTATTTTTGTTTTAAAATAAGTCAAAGTGGCAATTCAAATGAATTTCTAAATTATAATGAGTTTTTATTCTTTTCATAGTAGGATTAGTAGAACAACAATCATGGACAAAGTTTCAGCACAGTATGCAAAGCGTTATTGCTCAATCTTTTAACAAGGGGATACTCAGCTGAAAGAAACACTGCACTTTATCTATCTTCAGGTTTTTTTGTACTGTTTGAGACTTTGGCCACAATCTCTCTGGGCCCCTAAATTTTATTATTTATGTTATCTAAATGGTCAAGTGGGTTTTGCTTGAATAAAAATGAACATGCTTGTAAAAAAAAAAAAAGACCCATTTAATGCAATGTTAACTAGTTAGACTGTCAATCTAACTTCAATTCACTTGCCCTAAATTATAAGCTTAAATAAAATCCCTCTTTAGTTTTATAAGCATTTTGTGAAAAGTTTTCTAAGTCAGAGGTGACAATTTTTCTGGGTAGGACAGAGGAAGAAATTTATAGAAAATAACAAGAGATGCTCAAACTGTTCTGAAGTGTTCTAAATCATTGTAAAGCCTATTTTTAACAAAATCATCAACTTACATTGAAGGGGCTATAATAGAGATTGTTCTGGTTGGTCTATATGCAGTTTTGATTTCCAGTGGTTGTATGTAAGATTCTTTGGTACCATCTCCCTGGAACAAGGAAGCTAATATAAAATTGCTTTATTTGAGTTTATATTGCCTTTCTCTTGGTTTTATTCCACTAGATAGCATTAAATTTTAAGAAAGACCTTTTGAGTCAGTTGTAGGTGTGTCCTACTTTGCAAGCAATGCCATTAAAATATGTAACTAATACTTTGCATTTTGTTCTCTTTATAGTAAATCATCTATCAGAGACTAGGTTATGGCTGAGCTGAGGAAACCATTGTCTGTGCTCAAATTTTTTTTCTATAATCTTGGATTATATTATTATATGATATATTATTAAATATATTTCTTGCAAGAGGTTCTTCACAGCCAATTTATAAAGCAGTTATCTTAATAGGGTGTGGATGGTAGTAGAACAGGACTGTTAGGACTAGTAGTTGGAGGGAACTGGAAATAGTCAGGTTAGCAGTTCAGAGACTACTCTCTCTGACCATTGGAAAAAGTCAGCGAGGCCAAAGATGGGAAAGGAAATTTGATCCCAGGATAAGTCCTGTTTGCCCTCTGGCATCTTTTCTATGTCTTGCCGGAGAGTTGGAATTCTGGGTATTATGTCATATACAGGAAGTATTTGCCACCAGTTGCTTTTTCTTTTTGTTTTTTAATTAGAGGAAGACTCTTCACGGAAGTGATGACTGTGGCCTGGGAGAGGACACCTGCGTTAAGTCATAGTAGAGAAGTACAACTGGAAATATTTTTTAAAGTTAAAAAAACAAATTCTATTTTATTTTTTTCTATTATGATAGCAATATTCTCATCATTGAAAAATTGGAAAATACAAAGAGTGTTAGAAAAAAAATCACCCATAATCATACTACCCTAGAGACAAGCATAATTAATATTTTAGTATATTTATTTATAATATTTTTCTATGTATATTTCCAAATAGTTGTGATAACATTATACAGATGGTTTTGTATTCTGCCTTTTTTTCACTTACATTAGTAATGTCACACATTTTCCAGGTTATTATTAACTCTTTATAAACAAGCGACATAATATTTTATTATGCATATGCCAAACTATATTTAGTCATTATCCTATTTTTAAATTTCAAAATATAATAATAAATAATTATACTATTTAGCATACTTTGTGGGCCTGAGGAATTAAATTCTCAATTCCCTAATGCTCCTGGATGTGTTCTAGAGTACAGATAACCCCAAGCCATACCTCTTGAGGTGTCAGAGCTCTGCTCTTCCTTCACATAAATGCCTAGATATTCAAGACTGCTTCGTGGCCAGTGTGGATCAGGTGAACTACCCAGGAAGGACTATGGAAAATAAGACATCTTGAAGAAGTGGGCATCTGAACATCTCAGTGCCAGCAACCTCCTCTGATATCTTCCACAGAAGAATCCTATCACCTGTTAATGTTGTGCCAAACTGCCAGGAATTAAATCATGTTGGAAGGATTCAGATTTCATTCTCTTTTTTTCCTGTAAAGTATAACTTCAGTACAGGAGCTCCTCTCTTGGATGGGGAGCCAGCTGCTGTATTCTGGATGCTTACATAGACAGCTGGTTTGGAGCGGGGGAAGGAGCAATTAACCAACTCAAGAACGGCAATGCCAAAAGCAAAGATGGCGTGTAAATGTGCTGCAAATTAAAGAAGGGTTTAGAATTTCTACGAAGGAGTGCCAGAACAATTTTAATGTACCTGATCATATAGAGCTTATTTTTTTAATATTTGAAAATTTAACATTTATATTTTTTAAATAAAAAAACAATTTACTTAAATAGAAAGCAAGGTAGAACCCAGGTCAAAAGCAGACCAGAACAAGTAAGATGAAATATGTCTTTTAACAACAGCTTGCAACATGTTTACTCTGATCCATTTTAGCATACATCCAATTATCATTTTAACTAATATTGTCTTTTTTCTTAATGATATTTCATTGGTTTATTTAGAGAATCCAATTTAGGTTTCACGGGCATGTTTAACTTTGCGTTTCTTTTATATCTCATTAATTAATATGAGTTTAATTTTCATCTGAGCACCACTTTGATTATATCCTATTACTGATAGTAATTATAGTTGGCATAACTAATTTTTAAGTTTTTTGATTGCTTTTGATGTGCCAAGCACTGTGCAAAATGCTCTACATATACCATTGCCCAAAATATCCCTTTTTAGCCCTTTTAATGCTTAAACCTGAATTCTTAAAATCTGAGTTGAATAACTGATTTTAATATGCCTCCTTGCTTCTTTTGTTGCATTCCCCTGGCATATTAGTTTCTCGTCTTTGATTTTCAACTTCTTGTGTTATTTTAGTTTGGGTCTCTCATAAATATCAAGTATATAGCTGATTTTAAAAAACTTACTGTGAGAATTTGAGTTAATAAATGAATATAACTCACTCAAATTTATTGTGTTACTGATATGTTTAGACTGGTTCTTGCCTAATTGTTTTCTGTTTTCTATTTACCCTGCTTTTTACTGTTTACTTTTTTTCACTTTCCTGACATTTGCTGGAGTAAGTCCTCTTTGTTCTATGCTAACCTAACGGCTTAGGAGTTACACAGCTTATATCTGGCTTATCTGATTTTTTCAACAAACATATTCACACTGAAAGTTTTCCATTAAGAGTTAACCAAGTTAACTGAGTTAACCAAGATCCATAACCTCACCTCAAGCAAGTTAAGAACTTTGGCAGTATTTTACTTCTTTCCTCTCCTTCTCTTCTTGTCAATCTCCCTCTGTACCTCTCCTGTTAA
This sequence comes from Diceros bicornis minor, assembly GCF_020826845.1. Lineage (NCBI taxonomy): Eukaryota > Metazoa > Chordata > Mammalia > Perissodactyla > Rhinocerotidae > Diceros > Diceros bicornis. The sequence continues at coordinate 14,335,068 of NC_080742.1, read as the reverse complement.
GGCCATCTGGGCTTTAATTCCAATTTTTTATTAAAAATTTTCAATAATCAACACTTAGGCTGAACTACAAGCTTCACTTTTTCACTTGCTCACTACTCTTTCCTGAATCTTTCTTCTTCCTCTTGGATCAATTTCCAGGAATAAATCTTTTAGTAATTCTTTCAGGGAGGGTGCAGGGGTAGTAAACTTTCTGAACCCTGTGTGTCTGAAAAGCTTTTTATTTTTTCCTAACACTTGAACGATATTTGACTGGAGAAGAATTTTATGTTCCAACTAATTTTCTCTCCAAACTTTAAGATAACTGCTTCACTTTTTTAAAACTTATGCTACTAAGGAAAGTACAATGAATCTCACCCAGAAGCTTTTAGGATTTCCTCTTTTATCGGTGTTCCGAAGTTTCTCCCTGATGGTTTAGGACTGGGTATTTTTCCATTCATCTTGCTAAATATTTTCATTCATAGGAACTATGTCTTTTCTTTCTTCTTCTTTTTTAAATCTTAGGAACTTTTTTCCAATTATTTCTTTGAACATTTCATTCCATATATTCCCCCTGACCTCTCCTTCTGGAATTTCTATTATTTTTAATGTTAGAAGTGCCAATTTCCCTCCAATATTTTTACATCTCTTTTTCTAACATCTAATGACCCTAAGTTTTGCGAAGATCTCAAGACTCAGATTTCTAGCTTATTAATTTGTTATTCAGCTTTGCCTATACTGATATTCGGGGGGGAAAATCCATTAAGTTTTTTTCAACAATCATATATTTTCATTTCTCACATCTCATTATTTTTTCCTCACAAAATCTGTTTCAATTTCACAAATGCAGTGTGCTCACTTATCCCTCTGAGGACATTATACTTGTTATAAAATCTCTATTTGTTTCTTCTGCTACTAATTCCATTTTCTCAGCTCTTAGTTCTTCAGTTTGATGCTTATTTTTTATGGAGTTGGATTTCCTCAGATTTGATGATTCTAGATCATTTGCTTAAATTTGTTTCTACTATTCTCTCTTAGTTTTGGTGCAAAAATGCCCACAGAAGGGGGCAGATGTGCCCTTGGTGGAGACTATCACGGGAGCTCTTCATTCCTTTCAAGGTTTCCAGCCACCTGGCACTGCCCTGCTTTTCCATTCCAGGTGTCCACATCTACTGCTTCTTCCCGGGGGGCAGAAGCCTCTGCTTGGAAGTGGGTATGGTGAGGGCGCACCTACTTGGCAGTCCCTACAGCAGTACCTCAGAGCCCCATCCTGATGCCTGTGTCCAGCATCTGTGACCTGGAGCAGTGCTGAGCCACTTTTTGTTGTGTCTTAGTCTACACGTGTTTTGGGCTATAGTTTCCTCCTTCCATCAGATCCCTTCCTCCTCTCTCTATCTCTCTTTTTTGCGCAACCCTTCCTGATTCCTGACCCAACTAGGGCACGTTTCCTTGTTTCATAGTGTCATTATAGATTCATTTGCTCATTTTCTGTAATTTCCAAGGATTTTGGGCAGGTGGGGAAGACTGGAGCACATTATCTTGATTCAATTATTCTAATATTCATTACATTTGTGGAGTTTCTCTTTAACACGAATACTCAGTGACGGGAATAAAACAGACTTTTTAAAAAGGTATTTGAATAGTAAAAAATATAATGTTTGCATTTGGGATGAAAGACACGTATACAAATTCCATATAATAGCAATGTGTTTTTCCGCAAAGCCCCCTCCCACCTAAAGACAGCCTCAGCTGGGTGAGATATGGTAGTTGCTAATTAAATGATGTGTTTGTAAGGTTAAGCCAAAGTTCAGAAAGACTGACATAAATTATCAGTGTATCTATTAAAGTTTCTCTTGCTGAAGTAACAGATGTGTCTTCTTTAGGAAAAAGAAAAAAATAACTTTAAAATCTCACTTTAAAAAAATAAATCTGTCAACCTTGGATTTGGGACAGCTTTGTGATATGAAAGACAAACAGCTCTTGCATCCTCATGATCTGAGATCAAACACTTTGATTCAAATAGTAGGAAAATGGATATTTGGGAAAGTAAACTCCAAAAAAAGTCAAAATGACTTAGTGGCTTTCTTTTCTTTTTTGCTATTCATATGAAATCTTTTAAAGACACTGTTAGAGAGGACTGCATATTCTCGTTTCTCTCTTGTAATTCTTATAGGAGGAAAACATGGTTAAAAGAGATGAAAATATTATATCCATATTAATACTTGAATTTTTTTTTAAAAAGTGACCTCAAAGATACAGAATTCAATCAATTCAGGTCACTCTTGAATAAAGGTATACCATCTTTGTTTCTATCTATTTTAGTAGGTGAGCTTATAATGATAGATTGTCTGTGTGGGTGGTGATGGTTGAGGAGAAGAATGAGAGAAATATTAAGTAAACCTGGCTGAGAAAACAAAACACATCAAGAATTTCACTACCAAATTTCTAATCTGTTTGTCTTTGTCAGCTCTTACCGTACGTAAAAATTTTGTGACAGGATTTTTCTCCCTGAAGCTACGATTAAAAATTATTCTAACAGCATTCTTCCCTAGACCAATAAAGCAACATTTGGGACTAGTGGGTGTGGGGAGGGAACACACACATACACACACATACACATTGCCATGGACTAAACCAGCGTTTTTATCATCACCCCAAACACAGAAAATACTAGGTCCTGTCATTATCTTTTTATACCCTTATAACATAATGCCAACTTTATAACTGAGCCACCAGATTCGAGAGCATTAGTGAGGTAATTCTAGGGGGTGTGGCCTGATATCCTAGGGGGAGAGCTGCTAATAAACCTAAAGTGTGGTTGCTAGAATAATTAAAGTGCCTCTAGAATTTAGAAGAATTAATTGTATACCAATTAGAGTGGCACAGGTGCTTTTGTCAAGCACATTACTCTATGTTATTGGAACAGAAACCAGATGACAATGCCATGGCCTGAAAGTATGAGCCTCTTAACTGTGACCAAACTCTGAGATACTCTCAGTCCTGAGAAATGGTCAAAGAGCATCACTGAAACCACCTGAGTCAATGAGTGAATGGAATTTGCTCTGATGCTCCTGTGTCCATATTGACTTCAGCTCTTTTTTTCAGGCATAAATACTTATAGTTCTTTTTTGTTTTGAAGAATGAATGCTTTGGGTTAGCTACAAATTCTCTTATATCATTAGCATTCTGTGAAAACAGAATGTCTGACCTGTTAATTGGAATAAACTTTTTTGCCAGCTATGTCTCTGGACTAGTACACTAATTTTCTAAAATATGTTTGGTTTCTTCTAACATTGTATCAATTCCTTTCTAAGCTTAATTCATAAAGGAGTTTTCTGTGTGTTTGTACTAAATCTCCACTGTTACTAGCAGAGAGCTAGCTGGATCATTGGTCTATCCAGAAAAGCATTTCTTTTGTTCTTTTATAAACAGGATTTGATGATAAAACAAGCTAAAAAAAAAGGGGGGGGAGGGGAAGAGGGCATTCTGGGAGAGGGAATAGACATGAAGACATTAAGGCCACAGGTAAAAACAAATTTTCTCTCTCCCCAAAAGAATAAAAAGTAAGTGACATTGAAGGCTTGAGATTTACTGGAGAGAGAGAGAGAAAGAGAGAGAGAGAGAGAGAGAGAGATTAGGATTTACGTGGAATGGTACTACTGGAGATTAAACTTGTGTTTCTCTTTCTGCTTTAGTGGGATGGGGCTGGGTATCACTGGGGAATCATCTGAGTCCCCAGGGGATGTGGGTCTCATTGAAGAGGATGACTTGTCACTGCTACATGGATGGTAGTGGCTTGAAGAGATGAAGGAGTGGGGTCAACACGTCGCTTCAAAATTTGGGACACCCCTCAGAGGCAGTCAAGCTCCATAATCAGGAATGGGATTTGAACTGGGGTCTTTTGTATCAGGAGTCAGAAAGAACAAACTAATATGCTGGTGATGGATCCTTTATCTCTAGAAGAGAGGTAAAGAAGTCTTGCATGCATTGTCAAAGTTCTGGACCCCATCAAAGCCCTTTGGTCTGTGAGGAGAGTGGAATGAGCCCTGTGTAGTGTAAGGGTTACAAAGGAAAGCAGCCCAATGCCTGGGGAGATCCTGGAGATGAAAAAGAGGAGCAGTGGTTGCTGGTCCCTCAAAGAGACACCACAGTGACACTGGACATGAAACTTGAAGAGTGACAGGAACCTTAGAGGAGCAGGACTTTGTGGACTGAAGGGCCTGAGCATTGGTGCTAGGCCCAGAGAAATCAATGGTAGGCCCTGAGGGAGCGGGGTCACTCAAAGTATCAACCTTCTTCAGAGGTCTACCTGGTCTGTGCCACACACTGGCCCTGAAGGACTTCCCTGGGCCAGGGAAAAGCAGGGCTGGGTCAGCCGCAGTAGAAATCTAGCTTTCAGCAGTGAAAGACCCCAATGTGGCAGCAAGGGGTAACAGTAGTAGCGGCGGCTCAGGCTGCTGGTCACATTTCCCTCTTATTGGGTCTGAATGCAGTTCCTGGGCAAAGCTCAAGAAGCAGGGAGCCTAAGAGAGCAATATTGGCCTTCCTGCCACTCAGGCACTTACAAGTTCCATCCAGTTTTGATTTAATTTGTTGATATCAGAGAGACATGACTATATCTCAAATGTTGTGTTCTGGAAAAATTTCTCAGTTAACAGTTAAATCACTGCTATTTCATATTCATTATGAAATTAAATTTAATGTTATTTCATTGGCCCTCATGGTAGTATTAGAATACATACACTAAACAATAGGACCTGGTATTCTGATTACACGTATTTATTGCAAAAAAAAAAAAAAAGCCAAGTGAGAACCAGGAAACTTCTAGAATTTCCTTCAAACTCACACTACCTTATGAATTTTGATTCTCTGAACTTATTAATGTTTTTCAACTTGAGCTTCTGAAAATGCTGCTCAATTAACAGGAGATATCTTAGGGATATAGGACCCAGAAGAAGGCACACAGCTCAGAATGGCTAAAAAATACTACCACCAAGTTATTCTCACTGCTTCAGTCTCTTCTACTTCAGCCTCAGCCCTATATTTCTCCTTTAAAAATCTCTCAAAAAACGGTCAGCCTGGTGGCGCAGCGGTTAAGTTTGCGCGTTCTGCTTCAGCAGCCTGGGGTTCGCCGGTTTGGATCCTGGGTGTGGACCTGCTCACCACTCATCAAGCCATGCTGAGGTGGCGTCCCATACAGAAGAGCTACAACTCTACAACTATGATATACAACCATATACTGGGGCTTTGGGCAGAAAAAAAGTAAAAAAAGAGGAAGATTGGCAACAGATGTTAGCTCAGGGCCAAACTTCCTTAAAAAAAAAAAAAAAAAACTCTCAAAGATAAATTTTACCCCGTAAACAATTTTTATAGATCAAACCCACGTTCCACTGAAAATCAGGTAGCAGCACCTATAAATTTCAGCCCCAGGAAGACAACGGAAAGTCTCAGTGTAATAGTAATAGAAAGATTTTGTATTCTATACACATTGAGAAATAAACTTGCCCAATAAAAGCTGAATAAACAAAGATAATATATAAGTGATTCAACTGAAGTTAAAAGGTATCTGCAACCACAAATTTTTAATATGCATAAAAATAGTTGATTACTTAATAAAGAATGTTTAGAATAAGTGTAACCCTTTTGGCTTGTCTATGATAAGCCAAATATCAGTATTGATTTAGGTATGCTTTTGCTATTTAACAATATGCACTTAAAATATATCCAGTGGAATAAATGTAAGTGCTATACACAGCATGGGAGACACATTACTTACCCTGTAGGCTGGCTCTCAAATTCTTCTGACCATTGCTCTTGAATATCCTCTGTAGAAAGATCTACATCCCGGGTGGTGGCAAAATTGAACTCACTGCCTTCATTTCCATGGAAATAAATGGAGTTCCCATCTGACTGACAGCTATGCTGCAGATAAAAAGAGAGCATGGGGTGGCTGCTGAATTGGTTTCGTAGCTGTATATGTCTTACTCATGTATAATTAGAGATTTTAGAAAAGTCATTATATTATTCCCTCTACGATGGACTCTCAAATCAAAAGAGCTTGTTACCTCTTTTTTTGTCTTGTCTAATTCAATTACAATTTCTTTCTAACTTATTAAGTTATCACAAAAAAGGAGTCAAGAGGCCATTTGAGCTTTGCCACCTCAGCTTTCAGTAAGAAACAAGAATATTTTAATTGGAGTAATTTCCCATCTTTACCACGGTCCTCGTTGTGGGAATTAAGTGTGATAATGACTTGTCATATGTTTTCAATACTGTGGTTATGGGCTAAATCGCACTGACCTTTTCAATATTCCATATATTTCTGGCTTGCCATACAAGCCTTTCACAATTTGTCTGTAAATGGGATATGAGTAGAATAGCCAGCTAGTCAAAACATGGAATACAGAAAAGGTCAAAGTAATCCCTGATATGATTGTATATTCTCAGCTAGCTTTTGAGTAAAAGTTTCTGAGCAGACCTAAGAAGTCCCTGATGTCCCCAGTGAGGAGCTGGGAAATCACAAACTTTGTTATTCTCCAAAAGAACACTACTTTAATAACTAGTAAGAAGTCACATACAGAGAAATGATAATAAATGAAAGAGCAAACATTCTTTTAAGTTTTATACATTCTTAAAATTAAATAGAAATGAAGAAAAATAACTGGATGGAAAATATCACTTAGGTCCAGTGACTGTAAGTTCTGTAGGGCACAGATCATGTCCATTGTGTTCCCTGCTATATTCCAGGTCTTAGCACAGTGCTTGGCATATAGTAGGAATTCAAAAATATTTGTTGAATAATTCAATACATGGATGAATGAATGATATGGGTGTGCCTTTTCCAGGTCATCAATTAATGTCGTATGGAGAACTTACGATGTAAAAGGCATTAAGGAGGGTACTGGGGGGAAGGGGTTTATAATGAAGTATAATAATACATAATCTTTGCTCTCAAAAATTCCCAGACATATCCAAGATAGGTCTCAATGCTAGGCAGCATATGGTAAGTGCTAATTAGTGAGAGAAGGTAGGAATCACTGTGTCCAGGGCTGGTCCAGATAAGTAGGCTTCATGGATGAGCAGGTCTTCAACTGGCTTTAAAGGATGGTTAAAAATCCTAGTTGGATGACAAATATCAATGAATGACAAAGGTGATAAGTAGGCATGATTCTGAGAATTAGACTGGAGGCTGACAGAGAAGGATCTTAAGTGGTGGTCTAAGAGATCTCTACAATATTCTGTTGGCAGTGGTGTCTTAAAACAGGGCAGTGATGTGTGCAAAGAAATGTTTTATGACAGTTAAATTGGTTACAGCTGGTATAAGCAATTGAGGGAAGAATCAGAGTACTATGTTGAAAGGGTAAATAAAGCTTACAGAAGCTTCTAGAAGTTCAAGAGAGTCAGATCAGATGATCTTGTGGGGTCATTTCAAGCACTAAGACTAAGGGATGTCCACTGGGCTGCCATCATCTTAGATAATACTGTAGTGTGTAGCATGCATCCCCTGCCAGAGAACCTTCTTCACACCACAGTGAACAAAGATTATTCATAGATGCTAAACTGAGCTCATGATATGTGATCCTTAACCCACACATATTGATCAAAACTAGGATTCAGTTTATTTAACAGTAAACAGAAACTGCCAAGCAATGACAAACCCAAGGATCCTCTACTATTATCTCGTAAAGATAACGAATGCTAACTAGAATAACAAAGGTTATTTTCCTAATAATAAATCCACTGAGCTCTACATAATGGTTTTCACAATTATCTTCCCATTCTGGAATCCTGAAAAACTGTAGTCTATGTTTATTTGGCATTAATACAAGGGCTCTGACATCCATGCAAATGATACATTTAATCAATGTCAAGGGAAATTGCATACATGAATATCTATACATGTGAAAACAGAATAACTGATACTACAATTTAAAAGGATATATTTGTGTAATAAAAAGAATGGCTTGCTTAACATGAAACCTTGGTCATTTCTGGCTAATCATCAATTTAATTATTTTAGTTTTGGTTCCATTTACCTCAGAATTGTTTGTTAACATTTTAAGACCACGGTAACTGTTTTGCTACTCTTCCAAGATTTATATTATTAAGATATCTGATGCATATTTTAATTTAGTTGAAATGGAAAATTTATTGTCAAAAAACAAATCATTACAAAACTGGATAGCATATTGTTAAACTTGTTTCACAAAATTAAAATGAGTTGGTATTTTAGAAAAATAGAAGTATATTTTAAAGGATCTTTTTGTTAGTTATTTTGCTGTTACCAAATACATTTAGTAGTTGAATAGTATATTTGAAATTGTGCACCTATTGATAATTAGCCACAAAGGTCTATTTTTGTCACTATAACCGTAATAGTGTCATATATGAAACACAAGTAAATCTACCATATCAAGTATAAAGAAAGTAATCTGAAAAAATTTAATACTCACTTTAATTGGATGTTAATCAATTTTCATACTGGTAGGATCTAAAAACTAGTAGGATCTGTCTTTGACAAGTTCCCATGAAGGATAGAATGGTATAGTTTTATTATTTCCAAAGAGAAAGAGCTGTTCTTTACCTATCTGTAGTAAGAGAACAATACTCAATACCAAATCTAAATTCAAACAAACAGGGCAGTGGTTATACCAGTCAGTGTTAGTCTTTGCACTGAAAACATCCTAATCCTCTCTGTCAAGTTCAAGGGAAGATTCACAGTTAGCTCTATTCTCCCTTCCCAATAGGCCCAACCTGCTTGGTGTGGAGGGGGAGAAGTATTGCTCTTTGAATATTCTCTTCTTCATAGTCTGAGTCTAGTGCCACATTACCAAAGACAGGTTGTGACACACCCAAAGTAAACAGCCACAGCTCAGGAGGAGGCAGCTCAACCTTTCCTATTTCTTAGCAAGACGGGGCTGTCATTTTCTGGGTAGCGGGGCCTGGAGATGCACAGAACCCACACACAGTTACAGATGGCTTGCTCTGCTCCCCACCATGCTAAGGAGATCAAGATATGACTTCTGCCTCAGCCATTCTGAGTAGAACAGAATGTTTTCAAAGTTTGGAGTAAGCGTAATAAGAGCCAGCGAGGTAATATTAGGACTATAAATAGGGGATAGTCTGTGTGAAACTGGTGAATCCCTGAGACATCTGAGCAGGAGTGGGCAGGAATGGGCCTACTGCGAAGTTGATCATGTATAAACCCTGTATTTAAGAATCCTGTGAAGGGTAGGGGACCAGTTTAGGGTTCTCATTCTGAGGATTCCTAAATCAAGTACAAGGCAAGTTAGAGTCTTGTGTTAATTCTATTTTAGGATTGGTCACAGGGGGCTCAATGTCGTAGAATTGGCCTGGTTTCCCAGATGCTCTCCAAACTAAGAATTTATGCCTGAGTGCTTTTGGATTGAGGTGGAGCCCCTGGGCCTCTGCTTGTCTGATTTTGAATCTCTGCCTTTGAATGGGAATCCATGGCCTGCTTGGTGAGAGGTTGCTTGAACTTTCCCCTAGAATCTACCTCAATTAATTCAGCACTTACATGAATCAAGGAGATTAAGGCTGGAAAAGAACAAAATACTGGAAAGCAAAAACAATCAAGATAACAAGGAACGAAAACTCAGTTACTATCCATCCTCAGGGACTTTGGGGGCTGGAATCAGAGAGCATGTTTCAATGCATTTTCTCTGCTTAAGGGCTACGTGGTTTTGCACAAGTCATTTAACCCCTCTGGGCCTCAGTTTCTCAGGCTGTAGAATCTATTCCCTAGGGATGTTGTTAGAAGCACAAATAATACTACATGTGGAAGTGGTTTTTTTTTTTTTTTAACTTCTAAGTACTATAAAATAATTATTTTATTTCTGAATAGGTACTTTTTTTCCAAAGATAAGCTATTATAGTCTATACTCTTAGCAGTAGGTGATAGAGAAATAGAAGAGTATTTAAATTTATTTTTAATTTTGTTTCTCAGAATAGTCATTAACATTCTTCAGATCAACCTAAAACCTTTGGTAAAATATAAAAAAATACATCCCACAATACAATAGGATAAAAATAATGCAAACATTCCTTCATTTTCAGGGCAGATAGAACCATCAATTAGAACTTTAAAAGCCCTCCAAATTTTGGCAGATTACCAAACATTTTCCTAAGACAGGAAAACTTAAGAATGCAAGATGTCTGTTGCCACTTTTCTTACAGATGAACTTGTATTGCATAACGTCAATATAGTATGTTAAAAATCCAAACAAAATGTGCATTAAAAGTATGAAAAGAACTTCAGAAAATTGCTCTCAGTGCTTTTAATACCCAGCTGTTTTTGTTCAGCATCTGTTCAAACTCATGTCATTTATATGCAATAACAATTAAAATCTAAACAACTTCAAAAGACAGTTAAATGTGTAGCTTTGTGAGATACATGAGCTCTTTATATGATAAAAACAAGAATATTTTTGAATTCAGGACTATTTTCTATCAGAAAATCTATCAGGTTTTCTTGAGCAAATGATTATAAATAACATATGACTTCCTGAGTCACAGCTTGTTTTTTTTTTTGTGAGGACTAGCCTTGAGCTAACATCCGATGTCAATCCTCCCCTTTTTTCTTGAGGAAGATTGGCCCTGAGCTAACATCTGTGCCCATCTTCCTCTACTTTATATGGGATGCCGCCACAGCATGGCTTGCCAAGCGGTGCGTCGGTGCACGCCTGGGATCCAAACCTGCAAAGGGATCCGAACCTGCAAACCCCAGGCCGCCGAAGCGGAGCTCGAGCACTTAACCGCTTGTGCCACCGGGCCAGCCCCCTGAGTCACAGCTTTTGATTGACTTATGGGGAGTACATATCAGGTAGCTAAGCATTTATTTTACGTAAAACAAAGGTATAAATTCTGCAGATGGCTCTAAGTATTTCTTTGTATTTCTAGCCCTCCTAATGCACATTAATCATGATCTTAATTACAATTATTTTTACTTTGTTTTCTTATTTTAGCATTGATCAATAACATACACTTTATACTTCTAAGTACTAGCAGATCTCCAATTTTTAAAAATCCCTTAAATATAGTCCTTATTTGTTTCTACCTATTAATCAAAAATATTTTCCTACTTTGCTGTTAAATGGATTTCCTTTACTTGGAAAGTAGAACACAGTGTAACTAAGTGACAAGAATTTGCCATTCAGAAAAGCATCAACAGGAAACATCAGTGCAGATTCCTCAGTATAACAAGTCCTTGGCCACAATTCAGGATAGCGTTTTTCTAAGGTTGCTCCCTATACTCTGCTGAAAATGTTAATGACTTCACTTCTGTACTTGTAAAAGTACTTGCAATCGCCTCTACCATAGTTTAATTAAGTTTTCATCAAAGATGAACACTGAGGCACCTCTTAATATTATCTCCCTGGGGTCTAATGGCCCTGATGATTCTTTCAGGCATCTGTAGCCTTACAATTTATTTTTTGACGATATCCTTTTTGTTGGAAGGAGTATATTGGGTATTTGGGCAATGCCAGCTTGCAGAGAGCTGGTGGCAGATGGAATGAAATCTGCCTGGTATGCCTTCCCCTCCACATGAGCACAGAGCCATCCATTTCCTCCATTAAGGAGTTGTCACTCAGCCCACCCAGCTGGAAGACCATTTTTGATAGCCAAGCTGGCTGGTGGCAGACAATTCAGATACAAAGTGCACTTTAAAAGGAAGCTAAAACATCATTTGTAGGAAAATTGAAAATGCATGGCTTCCACCACAGCCAATTTTTTAATGACTATAATACTTTAAGTGATTATTTTTGCCACTTAAGATTGCTCCTTAGAGAGGAGAGATTTTTTAATTAAAATCTAGGCAATGCAAACAGATGAGATATGAGGAGCAGAGGAAAGAGAAATAAGGTGAATAAAATTAATTAAAATGGCATTGTTGGCAGAGCCATAAATTAGCCTAGGCCATTGTCTGGCTGGAAATAAAATATATTGGTATAGGAGTTTCTGGATTAAAGTGAGATGTGTGATTGAGTGATTGGACATTGACTGAATTATAGCCTGCATATCATTGTGTTTCCTATGCCTTTCACTATGCTATAGCTATTACCATATAGAAATACGTATTTCCTACAAACTGGTTCAATGGTCTTTAAAGATACAGACTTTCATGCTGTTAAAAAAATCAAAAAAGGAAGAGAAGGATTTCTCTCACGAGGAGAAATGAATTTCTGTCATTTTCCACACATTCAATTTCTTGGTAATTTAATGTCAGTTAAAAAACTGAAAACTTGGCTATGAACACAGTCCAGGTGCAGGAGGGCTGAAGCGCATTTTCTCTAGTCAACACAATAGATTCAACAATGGTGAGTGAATTTTAGGGAGCTTAAAGAGTATTTTTTCTCATTATTTTCTGGATTCATTAAGCATTCACATTTGAACCACTTTGTACTAAGATTCATAAAGATTCAATTTATGGTATATTTTGTGACAAGTATATAATTACTTGGCAATAGTTATGACAACTCTAAAATGGCAATAGTGACAGATGTGAATTGGAGTAATGAAAGGAAAAATAACAATGTAAAATTCCATAGGGCAGTTGTTAACCTTGTCTATGGGGATCAACTTGACTTTCACAGTGTCTGAGGTTTTCAAACTTGCCTCCTCAAATTAAGGCCAAGGATGCCAGGTACAAAGTGGGAGGCTGCGAGATACCAAGGAACGAAAGGCCTGGGCTTTACAGTAAAACGTATTTGGCTACGAAAATCAAAGCTGTTTGATCCTGGGGAAGCCATTTGCCTTCTCTGAGCCTCTATTTTTTTATCTGTGAAATGGGGGTTATTGCGAAGACTAGATGAGATACTGTAGGTAACATGCCTACTAAAGATTGGTGAATCTTAGGAAATCAGTAAATGTTAATTCCCTCCCATCTTCATTCATTCATTTAACGAACCTTATTTTAATGAGTGTCACTATGCAAGTTATTGTGCTATGTGCTGTGCTAGGTACAAAGATGATGAAAAATGTTACTATGTTTTTCATGTTCATATAGAATAAAATAAATTTTACTTACTGAATATTGCGTTAACTTAATTAGTGATTAAATGTGCCAGCTTCAGAAACAAACAAAAATGGTGCATTAGGTAGGGAGGCTCTGGGGATTTGTTTGAATGGTAATTTTCAGTAGAGTTTATCAAAATTATTTGTTTCCATGTTATTGCCACTCTTGTCATGGTGATTTGGCTCAATGCCATGTTTCACTAATGCTATTCCACATTAATTACTGTACAAATAGGCCACGTTGGGGGAAAATTGTGAAAAGCACACCATTTACGTTCAACCCTTCATCCCCAAAGTACTCTTATTTGCTTAACAAATTATATTCTGGCTCACTCTACAATATCATGTACCCACCTCTTGGGGGAAACATGACAATAAGAGTAATGCAATCGACAGTAAAGAACATCCCAAGCAAAGGGAATCTGGGTAGACAGCATGCAATTAACCAAGCTGGAACCTGGCCAGAAAGTCATAGTTAACATTCTGACTCTTAATAGAAAAAGACATGGGAACACGGACTAGCCGCAAGTTTAACTGAGCTCAGGTTTACCCTCATTAGAAAATCAGGACTCAGATCCCTCAAGTTACAGACCAGATAGTTTCCAGTACAGTGATTTGCAAAGCACATTTCTGGAAAGCATATCTGATTTCCTTCTGTTTGTCCTTATACTCTAAAAAAAGAATATCATTGAAGGGATTGTTTAAATCTTTTTCTGGGGTGCTTAATTTCTGGGAGACAAGTTGGGCATTAGAGTAAGCAGGTATTGCTCTGCTAGGGGATTATATTCCCAAAAAGCACATTTAAAAACAAATTCTGCTTCGAGTGTAACCATCCCTTTCACCATTTGTCTTAGATTTTTTTCCATTATCCTTAACTTGTGTTAAGACTCTAAATTTTCAAATTAATTTACATTTTTTTCATAATTTGGACATCATGATCTTTATTCTCCACTAACAATTCAACAATTTGTGACAATAGTATTAGACAGCTGACAGCAGAATCCCAGAATGAAAGCTCCAATTCTTATTCAGGCCTGGAGACTTGCCTAGTGTCCATTGGGACCGTGAATTTGGCAAATGCATAATATACAAGAGCTATAAGAAAATTAATAGAGTCTCCTGGTTTGACTTAATGCTTCCCCTTAACAGGTTGTTGATTTACCTAATGGCTGTTGTCTTCATTAGGGCTTTTTGGTGTTTGTTAAACTGGGAAAATTGACATTATTATTGAACATTTATCAACAGTAAATGAAGTAAAGAGGAAGCAGTCTATCTAACCGGAAGTGGTTGTGGGGAGAAGATTAAGATATGACCCTTCTAAATTCTGTATACTTAGTTACGCCCAATCCTTGGAATAAATTTGCAAAATTTAATAAATTACTTTTTAAGGGAATTTCTTTTAAATACATGTGATCAAATCACAGCCTATTTTAAAGGGCAAACCTTCATAACAGAATCTGTGACATTTACAGCTGATTTACTTCTCAACACAAGTTGAAATAAACATGGAGAAGGAGTAATCTGGAATTCTTTGCTATCCATACAATGAACCAGGGTCATAAATAGAAAAGATTAGCAGGTGCAGGGACAGCAATCAGAGTGGGAAAATTTCCTAAAAATAAAAAATACATGGAACAGCATCTATCTCACAGAAATCTGCATTTAATCTGTGGGTCAATACCAGAGTTGACAGAAGCCAGTGATTTACGCCTTTGCAAGCTGAGGGTAACCAGGCTCGCTGAGGAGATATAAACATTTAACCATGAGCAAGCAAAGCACTCTCTCACTCTCCCTCTATCTCACACACTCACACAGATATCAAGGAGTCATGTATGATTCATGCTTTCAAAATACAAGTTTTGGCTGCCACCAAAGATAGGAGTAAACAAACAAACAAAATGAAGCAGCTGCTTGACCCATATTCACCTCCATGGCATATCGATCCATGTGGAAATTCTGCTCTATGGGGTACTATTAAAGGATGAAGAAAACAGAAAACCAAAACCCAATAATCAAAACCCTGCTCACGGCTCTTTCCAAATCATTTGTCCCTGGGTTCGCCTCTGAGTACTTTACTGACTTTGCAGCTCTTCTCTTTGATGGTGAGTTATGGAAAGCAGGCAGCTGCAGCAGCTCCAAGCTGCTCTAAAATCTTACAGTTAGTGTTTTTCTCTGAACTTGAAATTAAGGATATTCTCAGATTGTAGGTTGTGTGTTGAGGAGTTGGAAAGAGATGACTCTGATGGACTTGTCCAGTTGTTTCAAGAGTGACTAAGGAAAATTGAACACTAAGCATCCAGGGTCTTTAGAGACACCTAATGTTCATCTCCTACAGATAAAAAACTTGGAATGATAGGGCCTTCCTCATAGTGCCGGCACCTACAAAGCATTCATGAAATGCCATAATTACTACTACTACTAATTATTATTACTTATCATAACTATGGTTACTATTATTATTTATTAATATTTTAATCAGCCCTCTGTATCCTTGGGTTCCACATCCGTGGATTCAACCAACCACTGATCTGATCAAACGGCCTACGATAGATGCGTCTGTACTGAACATGTATAGACTTTTTTCCTTGTCATTATTCCCTAAATAATACAGTATAACAACTATTTACATAATATTTACATTGTATTAGGCATTATAAGTAATCTAGAGATGATTTAATGTATACAGGAGGATGACGGTAGGTTATACGCAAATACTCCATCATTTTATATAAGGGACTTGAGCATGTGTGGATGTTGGTACGGGGGGATACCTAGGGACGACTGTATTTATTATTATCCAGCATCCACACAGTCTCCATGCAACTGCAAGTATTATTCCTGGATATGAGAATTCTATCCAAGACGAAATGCTGATTCTTGATACTATATGTCTTAAACGGAAGGAGCCAAAAACATCAGTTCATGTGCCTTTAACTTTGATGGCAAAACCAAGATGACTCTCACAGAGCTGGGGCACCAGAACTTGTCCTGAGATCAATCATTCTCCCACTTCAGGCAGGAAGAATGTGCCTCCCACTGTTAAATGCGGCACAAACACCCACAGCCCCCTGACAGAAAGAGGCGCTGCGGTGGGATGGCAGCCGGGGAAGCAATAGCTAACTCTAGCAACTGCAAATGATGACCTGACAGGTATACTCCATATCTTCAGAATAGGAACAACTGACACAAACAATTCTTGATTAGTCTAGAAATCACATACAGAAGTAAAAAAAAAAGGATGCAATATTCTGTGAAAGGAGGCAAAATCATATAACTAATAATTAAGACAGGTGATTCAATATCTAGTGGGTTGCAGGCTCCTTGCCTGGCTGAGTCCTTGATCTGCTTACCCTGGGAGATGGCTAATGAGGGTGATGCTCTAGGGAGCTTTTTATCAGCAGCACTACATTTATTGGCATTTAGAACCCCACATACCTGGTCGTGAATAAAGGGCTGCTTAGGGATTCGTGAGAAATAAAAAATCCTGATGGTAATTAGAAGCATAAGAATGTGGTACACCTTTTCTTCCACGTGGGCAAGTTCTCCAGAAAAACACTGGAAGATGAGTCAGGCAAGGCCATGAACTTGTAAGAAGAATGAAGGAGAAACACAGATGGCTATATAGGAAGAACATATCAATTCTGTAATGTCTTACAGTCCTCTTCAGCTTACTAATTCCAAATCAAAAAGCACCAGTACAAGGTCCGGTTCTGCATTAAAAGCCAATGCTGTTATACATCTATTTCATATAAATTACTAAAGAGTCAACAGATGGTTGACTCTACCAGCCCAGGGCAGATTTAACTGTGACCTATAATTGCATTTCTCCAGATCACATAAACTCCTTGTTAATTACTCTATTTGGTCTTATATCGGTCTTCCCTACTTGAGATAAACAAGGGCAGGCTCAGACGAAATGGATTAAATATTCCCAAAGAAACTGAAAAAAAGCTAAAGAAGACAAGGAGAAATACGTACTGTGAATGCCAGTGACTCATTTTATATTTCCTATTTGGCTTGCCATCCTCCAACATCATTTTCAAGATAATCAGCTGGACAGTTTACATACTCACTACTTTCTATTCCCTTGTTTTATGAAAGTAGCACTTAAAAAACCATTTGTTGTTAATAATGAAAACTACTATTAATATTCCAATTACACGAATGGCATTTAAATTTAATTCCAATGGAAAATTGTTTCTCATTTTGACTGCCAAAGTTTACTCGTATGGGCAGTACTTGTGTCCAATCTAATCAATTTAATGCATTTGATTTTGATATTACTTTAATGACATTTAAGGATGACATACATTGTGAAGTCTATATTTTTTCTATCTTATTCTTTTCCCCTTCCCCATAATTGGCAGTGTCAGCTCAATCTTTTGCCTTCTGCTCATTTTCCTCTCTATTCGCTTCCTTATGAAGCTTATTTGTTCTCAAAGTTTTCAATGAAGAGGACACATATTTTATTAAGCCCTTTCTATATGCCAGGCACTATTCTAAAGGTTTTACATGTATTTTCTTATTTAACTGTCACAACATGAAGTGAATACCATGATTATCCCTGTTGCAGGTGAGAACACCGAGGAACTGTGGGTTAAATAATTTGCCCAAGAGCACATGGCTAATTAATAATAATAATAATAATAATAATAATAATAATAATAATTGGTGAAGGCAAGATTTGAACCCAGACAGTTAAGCCCATTTTCTTAACAGTTGTGCTATATCAATCCCATTCACAGTATTTTCAGCTGCCTTCAAATCATCACTGAATATAAACTTCAGCTTCTTTCCCCACAAACTAGATCTTCTTGTTATTTTTTCTGGTTTTTCATTCATTCAATTAACACCTAATAACAATCTTACTTGCTTTTCATTCATTCAATTAACCCCTAATAATAATCTATCATGCGTCAAACACTGGGGATGGAAAAATGGTAGAAACAGTCCCTGAGCTTAAGAAGCTAACATTCTAACCAGGGAGACAGAAACATAAAAACTATAAGGCGATGTCATAAATGCTCTCATAGAGGTATACGTCCAGTGTAACAGAATGTTGCAATGGAACTAGGTTTGCAAGAGGCAGATATTGTTGTAAGCCAGAATTATTGATCCCTCAGCCTGGCAAGCAATCAAAGCTGGCTCTCTCGTGAATCTGCCAGTAGGTTCTATGGAAATCTCCCCACTCCTCATGAAAGCTGGGGATCTCTCACCTGGAGTTCGAGGTGAGAGAAACTCCAAGAAAATGGGTGTTGGTTGAAACTCCAAGAAAATGGGTGTTGGTTGAAACTCCAAGAAAATGGGTGGCATGTTCCAAAGTGAGGGGATGGACCACCTATAAGGATCTAGCAAAAGAGGTGATAGAACAGCTTAATCACTCACTCACATTGAGGATACTCACTCACATTGAGGATACTCAAACTTGAAGTTGACATTGAGTGGGACGCTGGACAGCAGAGACACGATTTCTTTAGAGACCGTTGTTGGTGAGCGGTGAGTCCCATCCATGCCCATCTCAGGGAAGGAGGGTCCCTTCTCCCTCCTCAAGCCTGGTGCACAGAACTCAGAGGGCCTGCGGTATGGGATTGGACTAGTGCCCAGAGCTGCCTGGCAGGTGGTTGGGCAACAAGAGGGCTGTGTTTAGAAGTAACTACTCTCCTCCCAACAATGGATCCAAGGTGAACGTTTACCATAGCCTAGGTTCGAGCTCATGCACACAACAGGCAGCCTAATTTGTCTAAGATGCTGCCCCAAAGAGCTCCCTGGAGGGGCAAGGAGCCCTCAGCAGAAAGAGTTGGTAGTCCTTTGCCAGAAGTGCAGTGGCTAAGTGTAGAAGCAGACATGACCTGCCTGAGAGAAGCCTTGGGGAACTGCGGGTGAGAGATCCCCAGCTTTCACGAGGAGTGGGGAGATTTCCATAGAACCTATTGGCAGATTCAAGAGAGAGCCAGCTTTGATTGCTTGCCAGGCTGAGGGATCAATAATTCCAGCTCACAACAATATCGGCCTCTTGTCTCTTCTCCTTCCTCCAGACCCAGCCCTAGAAGGTTCAGAGGCTGAAACTCCTGGGAGGTGGTGGAGAAGGAGAAGGAGCTGACCACCGCCTCCATTCCCACTGCAGCTGACCTAAGCTGGGGGAGAGGAGAAGCTGTGGATGAAGCTTGGAGTTTGGACTATTACAGTGAACTGGTCATATATGTTATTGAACTGAGACTTTTTGGGAGACTAAAGTGATTGGATGACTTTTTTGGTCTATCAGCAGTCTTGGGACCTGCCTTGATTTTCCTGCAAACTGGGCAGAGACAGAGAAGCTGTGAGAGTGAATCTGAATGATCACTGGGGAAAATGAATGGACCTGTTTCCATAGCCAGTCCCCATCCCCAAGTCCTACTTGTTCGACCTAATGGTTACTCCAGCACAGAGAGGAGGGAGACATTAACTATGCAAAACTTCACACAGACAGTCACATTTGAGCTGCGCCCTTAAGGATGCCAGGGAATTACTAGGCAGAGAAAAAAGAAAGGTGGAAAAGCATGTCTAAAGGGGTGGGAGTGTGAAATTCTGTGTTGTTATTTGTGAGGCTGGAGAATAGTGGAATAGGAGATGAGGACGAAAAGTTAGGCCAGGGCTAGATTGGAAAGGGCTTTGAATTATATGCTAGGGAGTTTGGCCTGTATCCTCCAGGCCTACAAAGGAAGCCATCAAAGGTCTTGAGTATAGAGGAGCATGATGTAATTTCTGTTAAGGAATGCTGCTGGAGTTTTTGTCAGTGACACCCCTTTGTACGATCCTTGGCTCCTAACATCCTCATCAGAGGCAGTCTGCTACCATTAGACGGTTGATTTCTCTCTCTTTAGCGGCCCACCATTCTCACTCCATTTCACCTCCTATATAGGTTACTGCAAGTGCCTCCTGCCTCCATAGGGGAAATATTTTAATAGTCCTATCTCCTTAAGCTCACTTTAGGTCAGCAGTCAATACCTGAGACGGACCAGTAATTAGGACTGTGAAAACAAAATCAGCTGTTACAGTGTGGAAGGGAAGGAAGAGACCAGTGCTTGGCTGAACTTACTAAATTCTAATGTATAAAAATCAGTCACCCAGAGGAAGACACATGCAGTACAAATGGAATAAAGCTGGAGCAAGATCAAGAACGATGAGAAAAACAAGCATCTTTTAACCTATAGTCAGAGAGTGATGGGGAAGAAAATGGGCAGATAACTTAACAAATGGATGCTGGGAGGAAACACAGGACAAACAGAAGCACATGTTTATATTTACTACTTCAAAGAGCAAAGTCACATGGCAACTGAGATCAAGATCAAGTCAGATTTCTGTATTTGAATCCTGGCTCTGCCACTGGTGAGAGCTATATTTGGACAAGTTATTCAACACTTCTATGTCCACTTTCCACATCTGTAAAATGAGGCTAATATGACACCTTCTTTATAGGTTTATAAGGATCAAACTATATGAGATGACGTATATAATCTTTTGTGTGCGTGTGTCTGCATCCATGTGCCTGGAATAGTAAGTGCCTGGAATAATAAGTGCTCAATAAAAAGTAGCTCTTATTACTTAGACAAAGAGTATCCTACCTGTGCCTGGACATTTTTTCCTTGTATAAGCTCTATTTTGTAATTAAGCATACTTTCTCAATTGCTATTAGACTCACTCTTTGATTCAGTTAACTGTAAATATCTTGGAAACTTCTACTGAACATAGAAAAGATATTACGTAGGTTGAGCAAACAAACATAACCCTCAAAACCAAAAGTCCAAAATAAACAATGTTTAAAATATGTCCTGTAACCAACAGGAACATTGAGATCAATGCTTTCTAATTGGTTGTATTCGGTTTTCACATTAGAGGTCACCAAGTAAAGGAGCAATATTTAATGAAGAAATTGCATACAGTTTAAATAAACAATTTTTATTTCTAGAACTCCAAATCATTTAGCAAAAACTATTTTTTCATGCTCAGATGTTTGAGCCAGAAAGCAAAAACGTGGTCATGTAAATGAGTTAAAATGACAATTCTTAGATTTTATTATTGCAAAGTTTTAAAAAGAAGTTTTAAAAAGAAACCTCAGAGAAAAATTTCCATGTGATGGCCAAGTCAAAAACCATGATCTAAATCATGACTACAATGATTTTTTTCTTAGTAGGCAAGGTCACTAGGCAAGTCTCAAATGTGTGATTGGTAAGCTTATGAGTAGGATGAGGGGCCACAAAGAAAAACTATACTCTACACAAAGTTGTAATTTAATTAAGCATTACTACTGAAGCAAAACCACACTTCATGCATTTTTATCATGGTTACTATGCATTAAGAAACCGAATAGCTAATTAGATTACTATAATGGCTTGTATAACAAAGTATAAAAAGTGCATTTATAGAACAAAGGGTACTGAGACCAAGTGATAAACGATCATCATGGGAAAAGGATGTGAATCCCAGGCCCTGAGTCTTCCATATTTCCTGGGTTTACGCATCTTCTTGCCAATGGTGAAGGATGACAACAGAAATCCTTCTTTTAATCAAGTGGTAGTGGGATATGACATAGGATAGATATCCTTACAAAGGTTCTTTTCCACATACTCTCTGGGCAGGCAAGTCCGTGATCTCAATTCCCATTCAAAATGCTGATAATTGCCAAACTTCCTCTGAGTTCCTGATCTATACATCTAACCTCCCGTCAAATATTTCTTCTTGCCTGCCTCCAGGATTATTAAGATCAACAGGTCCATAAGGTACAGCATGGTGACTACAGTTAATAATACTGTACTGCATATCTGAAAGTTGCTAAGAGAGTCGATCTTAAAAGTTCTCATCACAAGAAAAAAAATTTTTTAACTATGTATGGTGATGATGTTAACTAGACTTATTGTGGTGATCATTTCACAATATATTCAAATAACAAATCATTATGTTGTACACCTGAAACTAATATAATGTCAAATGTCAAATATATCTCAATTAAAAAAAAAAAGATCAACATGTCCAAAATGAATTCATCAACTCCTGTGAACCTGCTCCGCCTCCTATGTTTCCTGTTTCAATGAATGGCACCGCCGTCCACCCAGCTGCCCAAACCTTGTCCTTGACACCTGCTATTCCGTCATCATCTCAATCAGTCCCCAACCTTCTCCATTCCCTCTCCTAAAAATCTCTGAAATCGTTCACTTTTTCCCATCCTCTCCCTGGATGAGGGAACACGATCTGGCCAACACAATCTCCCACTGGACTGTTATCAACCTCCTATTTGGTCTCCCTGCATGTACTTGCTCCCTTCTGTTTCATCCTCCATCCTTAAAAGGATATTTCAAAAATCAAATCTGACTGTCCGACTCTTATTTGGAGCCCATCAGTGACTCCCATCACCTTCACGATAAAGTTCAAATTCCACAGCAGCTTCTAAGACCTTCAAGGTTTTGTCGCTGGCCATGTCTCCAGACTTAACCATCACAAGTCTCAAATCACAATCTGTTAGACAACTATTTTGAACATTGTCCAAGACCTTTGCTTTGTGCTCTTACCATCTAGCCTTTATGTACATGATTTCTGATCCTAGAAACACTAGTCCTCCCACCCAACCAACTCCAAATTTTCCTTCAGTCTCTGCTTGGATTCTCTATTCTCCTGAATAGCCTTCCTAATCCCTCAAGTCTGGATCCGGTACCATATGTTGTTCTTCCTCAGCACTCTAAACTTTCCCAGCAAATCATAACAGTTATGCTCTGTTGTATTTTCATGTTGACATGTCTAAATACCCCCACTAAACTGACAGCCATGTGAAAGGAGAAACATATCTGCCTTTTTGTGGTTATATTCTCTAGGTTCGGCCTAGTACATGGTACAGTGGGTCCTCAAAAATACTTGTTAAACAAAAGCAGGAGGCATCACAATTCCTGACTTCAAAACATACTACAAAGCAATAGTAATCAAAACAGCATGGTACTGGTACAAAAACAGACACACAGATCAATGGAACAGAATTGAAAGCCCAGAAATAAAACCACTCATATACGGACAGCTAATTTTCGACAAAGGTGCTAAGGACATGCAATGGAGAAAGGAAAGTCTCTTCAATAAATGGTGTTGGGAAAACTGGACAGCCACATGCAAAAGAATGAAAGTGGACCATGTGCTATCGCCATTCACAAAAATTAACTCAAAATGGATCAAAGACCTGAAGGTGAGACCTGAAACTATAAAACTCATAGAAGAAAATATAGGCAACACACTATTTGACATTGGGTTTAAAGGAATCTTTTCGGATGACATGCCTACCCAGACTAGGGAAACTAAAGAAAAAATAAACAAGTGGGACTTTATCAGACTAAAGAGCTTTTATAAGACAAATGAAATCAGAATCAAGATGAACAAACAACCAACCAGCTGGGAGAGAATATTTGCAAAACATACATCTGACAAGGGGTTGATCTCCATAATATATAAAGAACTCACACAATTGAACAACAAAAAAACAAACAACCCGATCAAAAAATGGGCAGAGGAAATGAACAGACACTTCTCCAAGGAAGATATACAGATGGCCAATAGGCACATGAAAAGATGCTCAACATCACTAATCATCAGGGAAATGCAAATCAAAACAACACTAAGATACCACCTCACGCCCGTTAGAATGGCTATAATCACCAAGACAAAAAACAACAAATGTTGGAGAGGATGTGGAGAAAAAGGAACCCTCATACACAGCTGGTGGGAATGCAAATTGGTGCAGCCTCTATGGAAAACGGTATGGAGATTCCTCAAAGAATTAAAAATAGAGATGCCCTATGATCCAGCCATCCCACTACTGGGAATCTATCCAACGCACCTGAAATCAACAATCCAAAGAGGCTTATGCACCCCTATGTTCATTGCAGCATTATTCACCATAGCCAAGAAGTGGAAGCAACCTAAGTGTCCCTCGACTGACGACTGGATTAAGAAAATGTGGTATATATATACAATGGAATACTACTCAGCCATAAAAAAAGACAAAATCGTCCCATTTGCAACAACATGGATGGGCCTGGAGCGTATTATGTTAAGTGAAATAAGCCAGAAAGAGAAAGACAAACACTGTATGATCTCACTCATATGTGGAATATAAACCAACACATGGACAGAGAAAACTGGACTGTGGTTACCCGGGAAGTGGGGGTGGGGGGTGGGCACAAGGGGTGAAGGGAGTCATATATGGGGTGATGGACAAACAAAAATGTACAACCCAAAATTTCACAATGTTAGAAACCATTAAAATATCAATAAAAATCAAAAAAAAAAAATACTTGTTAAACAGATGAGTAAACGAATGTTTTTGTACCAATGATTTTCCATCCTTAAAAGTGAAGGTAACATAAATAAGAATATTACCTATTCTTTTACTGGTGGATTTGGTAAGAATAGTTATCTTTGTACAATTTGGTTTATCGAGCTTTAGGTTTTAGAAGGGAGGAGAAGGAATAAAAGAGAGATCACACCTTAACTGTAGCTCCTGGGAAGAAAAGCCAGTTGCCCGTGTCTACTGGATCCAGACTATCTTCTAAAATGACTTGTCTGTGAGCTGAGTTGATGATCAGGATGTTATCTAAGGCCCAGCAGGCTTCATACACTTCGCCTACATGGAGATTTTCCTGCTTCCACTGAAACTGGACATTCTCCCCTTTGGCGTCTTCAGGAAGGTAGAGGATATGGATGATTGTGCTGACATTGGAAGGGGCTCTGGAACATATGGTGAGATGGGAATTGGTGCCACAATAAAGTTCAACAATGTCCTCTTTTCTTTCCTATAGATCAATTTTGTTTCTTAAGATCGTAGTTTCATTATCTTAAAAATATTATGTACATTACAGATTAAATACTCACAATCCCATAGCCTTTAAAGCTTTTAGTATATGCTTATTATTAAGATACTCATAATGGGCAATGGTAGCTTAAATATTAAATCAAGAGCTTTACTTTTAACACAGGGCAGGCACTAAGAATTCAAGTAAGCCAGTAAAAGAATAATTGAGGAGAAAATGGCACACACTCCCACGGCGCCTGTAGAAAATCTAAGTGTATCCAGCACAGTTTGTTGCATGTGGTAGACAATCTAAAACAGTTTATTTTATTTGATACTGAGTAAAAAAGGAGGAAAACTATAAAATAATCATCTTAATTTTGAAATTCTGCATCTATTAAAGGCCATTGTATGCTATATGTTTCATAATCAGCCTTTACATAATAGTTATTTTATTTCTAGTAACCATGTACATTTTTGTTTTGTCTACATGAAATGTGAGATTTGCCATGAGAATTAAATGCTCTATAATTCTTTACAATTTCATGCAGACCAATCTTTAAAAACTTGATATAATTTAACATGATTTTTATATTACATCTGTTAGAATCTAGGCCATTCTACTATATAATATTTTTATTAAACATTTTATTCTACTAAAGTAGAAACCTGCTATAGTAAAAATGATAGCTTTAGCCAAGATTAAAAGTGGTACTAAAATGCAAACTAGTAGTACCCTGGGCTTACTATAAATCAGTTTTGAAAGGACTACAGAAAAGACATATTTTTCACTCACCAATGAAGCACATATATATCCATAGAATTGTCAGTGTAGGTTATAGATGGTGTACCTTACCTTTGGCAGTAATCAATTCTCCTTTCTTTTAAAATATTTCATGATGACTATGTTTTTAGCTTCAAAAAGAATTTAAACCAATGAAAACAATACATTTTAGTTTTAGGAAGTGATTGAAAATATGTTCACTCCGATCACTAATAGGAAAATTTGCATTAATGAGTATGATAGTTTGGTGCATGGCCTAAAATTGAAAGTTTCATTAAAACCAAATGGAATCAGCTGAATGTGATCTTTATATGTTGTAATTGAATGTGTACACTCACTATTTGTCATATCAAAAGCATGTAGCTGTTTTCCAGCAAGAAATATCTATTCTAATTTAGCTAAACTAAGATACATAACTACCAGATAGAGAAAAAACGGAAGTATGGGTAAAATTTCCAACATGTATGCTGCCTTGCTTAAAGCCATTTACATAAAGAAGTATTTAATATGAATGTACTTTCAAAATAACTACTAGAAATTAGAAAGAATAGTAAAATGCTCGTTATAAAATTGGCACAGCATGTCAGAGCTTGGCTTGTACCAGTTACCTATAAATTATATGTTATCCTGTAGATAGTAGACAGAGGGAGATAGTCTATGAAAATCCATGAGTTAGAATCACTTTTCTCAGTTTTTGGTTAGACCTGAGCTTAGACTTCTGACAATTTTTTTTTTTTTTGAATACTACTAGAAACTTTGGACAGATTGGTTTAGTATTAAAGGCTAAAAACCTAATATTTATTCTTCTCCTCTAAATAAATCACAATTCTTTCAATATGAAAATATGGTAAAGAAAATAGCATGTGAAAAAAGAAAATTGTACAAAACTAATGGAAAATACTCTACTTGAGTTATACTAATTTAAGTACTAAACCAATCAGAATAACTACTTTATATGTATATAAAGTTCATATATTCATTATATATATACTTTATATATATATAAAGTTCAAGGTATTTTATTCCTTTAAACATCTTACCATACCTGAAATCAAGCATCCATTTTGAATTTTGTTTTATGATTTAAATTATGCAGAAGTAGTAAACATAATTTGAATTTTGCTAATGCAACCAAATCTTTTCAACTTGAATGAGCTTCTTCTTCAAGCATCCTACCTCATTTTTTTATTGAGGGATTGTTTTGAAATAAAGAAGATGTAATAAATGATTATAAGTCGCATCACAATTATGATAATGGAATTTTAGAACTGGCTTTAGGGAAGTTAGAAGGGAAATAATGGAACTAGAGATTAGATGCAAAAGGCCCAGTGGCTATTAACTCATTCTTATCACAGCCTGGAAGGAATTTAGGTGGTAATCTGATATATTTCTAGGCCTATAAACCAGGCCACAGTCAGGCCGCCTAGGAGGTGGGTAATATTATTTTGTGGAGGATGACATCATCAAGGTTATTAATCCTACATACGCTTTTACCAAAAATAAATAGTTTTTTATAGGTACTACTGACAGTGGGAAGTTCTGAATGGTAAATGCCCCTTTTAACACTTCTTCAAGTAGGGCAGATAATAATATGTCCATCCATGTATTCAACATAATTAACAACCAGAGTACTTTTAACCACAAAGAATAAAGTTAGTGGTAGAATGAAGGCAAATAGGGAAGTAGAAATCTATCTACGTCAGAATTTATGAAAATATTGTAAATTATAACAAACCTAATTTTCTCAAGCAGAGTCCAGTCCGCACTATTATTCTTGGCATATGACACGGTGATGCTGGGGTCTGAATAACTAAAGCGACATGAACCTGAACCTGTAAATAGCAATAACAACAAATTTCAAAGTTAAAAAACAGTGTAATTACATATTATCCTTCCTAATAAATATTTTAGATGATTTTCGAACCATTTAGATATTTATCTGATTGTTTCCCTATTCTTCTAACTATGCTGAAATTTCTTGTGATCTGTTCTAATAAATATTATTTGATAATTTTAGGAATTGGAAAAAAGGCAAAAAAGGTAAATCACAGATTTCTTTAGAGATACACAAACTTCTAAATTAAATTATAAAATAAGCACTTAGTTCTATGCCAAGAAATATCTAAATATTATAGAATGATTAATAATACCATCATGGTTCTTACCAGTTAATATCAACTAATAGTGATTGCATTAAATGGTATATAAGTCATTAAATTGAATGAGGAATAAAAGCACCATTCTTCTTGTGTGTATGTGTTATTTAAATGATGAGACAGTATGTGAGAAACTAAAATACTGTAAAGAAAATTCAAGAACTAAACGAATGAGAAATATTAGAGATATGATTGATATTATCCAACTATAGCCCAAAGTGAAAAATTTAAAAGAGAGACATTATGTCCCATTGTGACTATTTGATGATTATTTCTCACTATTATTTTCAACACTGGAAATATGAACAGCAAAGAAAGTTTTAAAACTCTGATAAGAATTTGTTTCTACATGTTCAATGAATTCATATAATAAAACATAGTAAAACTGTAATTTCAAAGATCTTCTCAGAATACCCTAAACAGCCATGAAACATATGCCAGAAGTTCATTGTAACTGAATAGCAGGATTTTTTATACTATATTAAAAACAAATGAACCAAAAGAAAAAGAAATAGTGCAATTTATGTTTAACTTCCACCCATCTGCCAGAGGAGCCTCGGTTTCAGCAAACGGCATCTGTTGATGGTTTTTACATTTGTAGTACTTAGGAGTTCCAAGCTTTAATCAGACTCATTTATCTTATTTCAGTGGTGTTTAGTACAACACCAGTTAGTTTGCAATCGCCAAAACTGGCAACGTGCTAAAAGGCCAAACAGCAGTTTTTCTAGATTTATTCTCACAGCCAAAACGAAGGAGAAAAAGCGTGAAAGAAAGGGTATTCAAAGGAAAGCTACCCAGCAACTCTGAGTTCAAACAGAAACCCACCTTATGCCATTCTGATCATTGCTAAATTCTACCCTTCATAAGCAGCTGCTTAAAACAAGTATCAAACTGTGGGGCTGGAAATGGAAACGGCCAGGATACGTGGGACAAACTTCAACACAAATAAGAATGAGGTCTGGCAGACAATCTATTTATTTCTAAAGAAAGTTCAAATTAGCCTAAAGAATTTAAATGGTATTTATGTACTTCCTTTATGTTGTCTATACCATAAGTATTTAAAAGCAAATGTATAAGGTGAATCCCTGAAAAAGGAAAGGACAGAACAAATGATAACCAAAGATGTTCCTTACAGAATGCAATTCCTTGCAAATTGTCTAAAAATTGAGAAGAGAGAAGGAAAGCTGATAAATATCAAAATAAAAAATGTGCCCAAATATGACCTTGATGACAAATATGACTTCTGTCCTATTTTCCTATGCTATCATCTCAGCGTCAGGAGACTAAGTTTATATGCACCCATAAAACAAAAAGGCAGGTGACTCACTTGTCCTCAGCAATTTGGTCATTAAATTCTTTCATAGCTAAAATATTAATATTTTTTGAATCGGTCTCCTCGACACCATTGTCAATGGACCCTCATGAGCTCTTGCCAGGACTCTGCAATAGTGATTAGTCAGTCTCCCTGTCTCCAGCCTCACACATCCTCGTCCAGCCACACTGTCCCCAGTGCTCTTCCTACAAGTGAACTGAATCATGTTCCTCCCTGTTTATAATCCATCAACAATTCCTCAGTCCCTTCAGGATAAAGCTGCACTTCTGCCCCCAGTGGGACAAAGGTGCACAGTTCCTAAAAACCACAGGTGGACCTGGAAAACAGAACCAGCCTAGGGTTATCTTTAAGGGTTCCTACATGAAAGATGGTCAAAAAGGCAAAGGGCCTCCAACATAAGGATGTATGACTGGAAGACCAGGATTAGGGTATGGGCTAAGAGTGGCATCAAAGGAGAGGCACTGCACATGCCAAGGGAACTGAAGTGGGAGGTCCCCAGCTGGAAGAAGCACCTCCTTGCCCCCACAAGACAACCAGTCAGCTTGGGATACCTGCCTAACTCTGAGGCCACTCCCACCAAACTACCATTGCAAATGGTGCCAGTCTAGTGAATAAATGATTCCCCACTCCCACTCCGAGTGTAGCTGTTCCACATATATTGGGTGAAATTTTTCTTCACATAAACCCTTCCAAATTGCAACCCCACCGTCACAGAGACTTAGGTCAGCAGAGTAAGATTTGTCCTCGCCCAGACTGACAATGGTTACTTCACTCTGTGTGGGATGAGGGAAGGGAATAGTTAATCAATGTCCATGTGCCCAGGTGCCTAATGCCCCCCCACTCTCCCAACTCCCTGCTCCAGATGCCGTGGGGCAGAGCTATCACAGACCTCAAAGCAGCTCTCCTGCAGTGAGGAGACAACAATAACCAGGTGCCACCTGCAACAGGTACCTCTTTCCTTCCCCTCTTAAATTGAAGATCTTTAATTGCCAAAGCTGGAATTTAAAACTGGGAAGGAAAGACAAACCCAAATGTCAAATGCAAAATATCCTGTTTTTGCAGATCCATTTTCTCTCCTTCAGATCACTTCCAGTGTAATCCTTCACTCTAAAGTAGCAATTTTGCAGGGATTTAAAGAATTGCTGAAGGAGGGAAGATAATTCAGAATCATGGTTATACAAGTATCATCTGAGAGCCACTGATGGACTTAAACCGGTCTAAAAATGCAAACACTTTCTTTGGTTCTTATAGGCAAATGAGGAAAGCTCATATATTTTCATTTGTACCCACAGCAAGGGTACAAGTAACCTACACAGTGATTAAGGGTTCCTAAAGTTTGGTATTCGTAAATAAAATTAGTGAAATTCTAGGATTTACTGAGGACCCCAATCCAACAGTCTAAGAAATCTGGCTCTCATGTAGAGCTACACACACAAAGATTCCTGAAACACCCACAGTTTGGGGGAGGATATGATATTTTGTGTTAAAAGCACCCCATCAGTGTTGTTTCCAGTTTGTCTTGGTTGTCAATTCTTGATTTTAAATTGACAAATAAATTGATAAACGATAAAGATAAACCTACAGTTACTTACATTATTATTGGTTATTTAGTCAACCTCATAGTATATAATGATGGATTTTTTATCAACAACATTTCTGGCCTATTTTTGTCTTACATTTTGTCCTATGGCTTAAGACATATATGCATTGCAATATAAATACAAACCACCTCTACTGCTCTGCTCAAGCAGATATCTACATAATGCCCTGAAACTATCTTGCAACAAAACACTTCAGTGATGATGTCCTGAACTTGTGCGATTGAATTTGTGCCTATGAATTTGTGCTATTTTAATAACTTGCTTTGTATTATCAAGTTAAGAATAAAAATACTGGGTTATTTTCAAAATTTTTCAGAATTGTAACATAAAATCAGACATCTAAGTTCATTCTTATTAGGTTAACAATGCAACACGTATAGTTAAGAAAAATAGAAACACGGACAATAATGCCCTCATCTTTTCACCCACAAATCTACACGTTTCAATAATCTCTGTCCATCTACACTACTGTTTTCTGTCTTCCTCCTGTTACAGTGGATGGAGTGTTTCTGTTCTAATCAATGGCGAACCTCCTCACACGGTTTAGATCCCATCTCGTCTTGCTCCTTAAGATTTCCCCTTTTTTTCTCCTGCATCATCAGTTTCTCCCAGTGAGTTTCCTGGATCATTCCTATCATCATATAACATCATAGAAACATACAAAGCATCTCCTTTCTTAAAAAACAAACAACTTTCTTGACGTCACACTCCTACCTTCTGCTCCTTCTCATCCTATTTTTGTTCCCCTTTACAGCAAAACTTCTCAAAACGGTGTTTTCCTCCAGTGATTTCCTCCACTTCTTCACATCCTACTCCACACCCCCCCCCCCCCCCACAGTCTTCTACTCTCAAGCACTACCCTGAAACTGCCTTGGTTAGGTCACTGGAGAGTCCATGTTGCAAAGTCAATGGACCACTTTCGCAAATTCACGTTACTGGACTTCTCAGCAGGATTTGTCACAGTTGATCCCTCCCTTTTTCTTGGATACTTTCTTCTCTTGGCTTCTACCACCTTCTTGATTTTTCTCCTGCTTCATGGCTGCTGCTTCTCAGTCTCCTTTGTTGCCGTCTTCCTTCTTGACTTGAAAATTGTTTTAGTGCCTTTCTCCTCTCTTATGTACATTGCCTCCTTTGGTGATCTTACTCACTTTCAAGGCTTTAAATAACATCTATAACAGATAACACCCAGGATTATATCTCCCACGAGATTCACACTTGTAGACACTTCATACTTACCATCTCTAATGGACATCTCATACCTACTAAGTCGAAATTAGAAGTATTGGTTTTCCACCCCCCAAGAATCCACCACTCTTTTCATTTCAAATGACACCACTCCAGACACTCAAACAAACAAATAAACAAAAGAACCTAGGAATCATCTTTGATTCCTCCCTTTGGCTCACCTCCCACTTCCAACTCATCAGCCTGTGCTGGGAGTTTTGCCTCCAAAATATTGTTCAGCTTATCTCTCTCTCTCTACAGCTTATCTCTCTCTCTCTACTGCTATCACCTCAGTCAAGTCATGACCATGTCTTCCTGGTTTTCTTGCTCCCTTTTTTATCCTCCAGTAATCCATTCTCCACACAGCAGTTAGAGAGGTCTTTTAAAAACAGCGGAGTCTTATAAAATGTTTTAATAATCATGCCATTTCCTGCTTAAAACCCTCTCGAAGCTTCTCAGTACACTAGGAACAAAAGGATGCGCTCCTCACCATGACATACAAGATCCTCCATGATCTGCTGTCCGTGCATCTTAAACCTCCCTTGTACCACTCTTCCTCTCGTTTACTATGCTCCAGCCACTCTGGACTTTCTTTCTCTTCCCGGAACACCCCATTTCAGAGCTTCTGTGCTGCTTCTCTCTGCCTGAAACTACACTGATTATGTCAATTTCCTCACATCCCATTCTCTCCTCATTCCATTCATATCTTTCCCCCACAGACCTTCATCTGGTCAGGTCCCTCTTCTCCATCAGGTATCTCTGCAAATATCATCTCCTCAAAGAAGCCTTCCCTGAGCACCCAATCTAAGGAAATCTATCCCCAATCTCCAATCATCTTCTATCTTATCACTGTTTTATGTTATTCATAGTACTTATCACAGTATCTAAATTTATCTTGTTTATTGACATGTTTACTTGTTCATTGTCCATCTCCTGTGAAAATGCAAGCGCCATCAGATAGGAACTGTGTCTGTCTTGTTCACTACTTGTGTCCGTAGTACTCAGAGCAGTGCTTGATACACAGTAGAAGCTCAACAAACCGGGTGGATCATGAATAAGTTTGCTAGAATTTGTTTATTTTAAATTCTCCATTTCTTGTTTTTACTGAGTTATGTTTTTACCACAAAGGGGAATTGTAACAGTAGATGGGACTTAAAAGGACTTTCAACTTGTTTGAATGGGTCAAGGTGAAAAAACATCTGACAGCCATGCTTTGGGATATCTGGACCACGTGTATCCTTACCACAGATTAACTTTGGTACTGTTGTAGAGTCAACAGGGCAACAGTTCCCCCAAATTAATTAGAAAATGCCCCAAGATGATTTAGATGGTTACATAATCCAGTCTGCTTTCAGAATAAAAATATCAGAGACAAATTACACAAGTAATTACAGTATAGTTTTATCAGCCAGATAAAGTAATGTGAGGAATAATGATAGCCAGATGAATTATTTTACTTATTATAATGTCCCAGCATAATTGAAAATAAGCAATTTGCGAAGTCATACAAAGTAGTTATAAGCCACAGAGAATATCATCCCAGGGCACAAGTTCTGACCTGTCCATCAGGAATCATTTTCTACTACATTAAAAAAAAAGTTTCTAAAATGTAATATCTTCTTGATCATAAGACATTATCGTGTCTCTTTAAGATGATTTATTTTGTTTCTCTTTGAATATTTAAATAAATTAACATGCTATTCTAAGGGAGGAAACCCACTTTTATGTTTAGGAATAAACCTAACAAAATTGTAACCTTATAGAAAAATGTTACTCTAAATTGTAATGTTACGGATTAATGAGAAAACCTTTGCTGGTAGGTGAATCTTATAATGTATCATATAGTCTTAAACAGATCTTATTTAATTTTTCTCATATGAGGAAAGTCTACATGATAATAAATTCAATGCCTGTTAGCATTACTGATAATTCGATATAATTTTTTTACTTCACTTTTTAGAGCGAAGTTTCCTCTGATATAAGATACCTTCCAGAGATGAAGTATGCGTAGAGGTTAGGAGAGTGGACAGTGGAGTGGGCTGCCAGGGTTATACTCCGGGCCTTGACATTTCTTAGCTGTGCGACCTTGGGCAAATCACTTACGTTTTCTGTGCCCAGTTTCCACATTTGTAAAATGTGAATAATAATAGCAATCTCTTCATAGAACTATTGTGAAGATTAGGGAGTTAATGCATGAAAAGTGCCTAGAAAACATTTCTTGGCCCATACTATTTAATAGATTTCAGCTATGATTCAATATTTTTTGTTTCATTTCATAAATTCATTTATCCTAGAAAAATGAGCAAGTTCTGATCGCATTTGTTCATGGGATAAATATTAAATTGAATTACTGCTTATCAAAGAATTTATAGCACATTTTTTCCCTATTGCTTCTTTTATTTCGGGCTATTTCCCGATTCTTTAGTGGAAATGCAATAAGTTTAATAAGGAAATGAAAACTGAGACCCAAATGAGTAATCTACCTGGTAGCATCATTGGTAAATGTGTTAGTGGGGAAGAGAAGAGTCTACTTGGTAAGAAAAAGAAGGTGCTCTGGGAGAAGGATAGCAAGATGAATCAGTATAAGGAGATATATTGCATAAGGTCTACACAATTGCTGGAGTGGAGTTGAGATTTTGCAGTTCCTGGCACCCAAAGAAAACAGAAAATCTGATCAGTTAGAGTTTTAATAGCACCCATAAAGAAAAAAAAGTTCTAGTACCTCAAGAAAACAATTATAGTTGCTATGAACAGATAGGCACTACTATGCACATACCCACTTCATAAGTAAGGAAACTGAGGCAAAGAGAAGTTAAGAAATTTACTCAGAGGCCAAATGGGATTCAGAATTGGACAGAGCAGAACCCACACTTCTGACTACTTCACCCTACTGCTTCTGGTGCACAAAGCACACTTTTTTTTGAATAGTGCTACATTTTCACATGGTCAGAACATACTGCCTTCTGTGCTGCTACTTCTACTCAGGCTCATGACTTGAGGGCATAATGGTCCTGTGTCTTGGTAAAGAGAGAAAAACCTAAAGGACTAAACCACCTGCAGCTTCAATACCCTGCTAGTCATCATCTCAGCTCTCTCTCGGGTATCACCATAGGGGAAGATCACAGTAAAACACCAAGAAGAAACAGCATGCTTACTTGGGCATCACTTTCTCTGCAGGTTCCCTGCCCATTCCTCTCCTTTTTGTGCTCACATAGCCAGCCACCCACACCTGTGGACCCTCCTCCTGCATATTTATTAAAGCTTTCCCTTCTCTTCACCTCCACCTCCTTAGACCATCTCTCACCCAGATCAATGTGATAACCTCTTAACTGGGATCTCAGAATAAACGAAAAAGGTTAACCTTCTTCTAAAGAATTTCTTTGTCATATGCTTTAAAGATCTATAGGAAGACATTTTTTAAAAGAGATTTAAAAAATAGTTGTATTCTAAAAAGAGCACATATCCTAACATTTCCCAATTCAGGCAATTTTAATTATGTGAAAAGCGTTAACCTGATATAATATTGCAATCAGGATTAACTTTAAGATAGCAATATAATCCATATCTGTATTCTAATTAATGGATTCCATAATAGCTTGTAAATCTGTTTCCAACATAATCATTTTACCACAAAGAAACAATAATTACAAGTGTAAAAAGTATCTAGTACTTGTTATTTAAAAATAAAAGAATAGGGGCCGGCCCTGTGGCTTAGCGGTTAAGTGCGTGCGCTCCGCTACTGGACGCCCGGGTTTGGATCCCGGGCGCGCACCGAGGCACCGCTTCTCCGGCCATGCTGAGGCCATGTCCTACATACAGCAACTAGAAGGACGTGCAACTATGACGTACAACTATCTACTGGGGATTTTGGGAAGAAAAAAAAAAAAAAAGGAGGAGGATTGGCAATAGATGTTAGCTCAGAGCCGGTCTTCCTCAGCAAAAAGAGGAGGATTAGCATGGATGTTAGCTCAGGGTTGATCTTCCTCACAAAATAAATAAATAAATAAAAAAACAAAGGAATAAAAAGAATGGGAAAGCTTCTTTTATTTCTATACGGTTGCTTCCTTTCACTGTTAGAGAGATTCATCACTATAATTCTAACAAATATTTTATTGCAGACTTGGTCTGATCTACGAACTACTTTACTCAATTTAAAATTACAACTGAAATTGGTATCAGCTTTTAACCCTGGTTATATTTAAACAGTATTATCTCTAGTATAATTAAAAAAAAATAGACAAGTAACTTTCCACTTTTTTTATAGGGAGCCAGGCCAAGATGATCAATCTATCAATCAATTAATCAATAAATCAGCCAATTTATTTTGAGTGAACTCAAAAACCTAGTTACTTTCTTGTGACTCAATCCCACTTCCCTTGACTTCAGTTGTCATTCAGGAAAAACTAGGAAAATGCACACCCTTTGAAGAGCCTTTCCCACTTAAGAAGTAAAATATCATTTAGCACTGACATTTACTTAAGGCTCTTGTGCTGACACAACCGTAGTCCTCATGACTATTATGTTGGCCGTTCCTTCTGCCATGCTAACTCTCTTACACAATTCAGGCCTCTGCTCAATGGTTACACCCTCAGAGGCCTTCCCCTGGCTACCTTCAATAAAATGCTAACCCTCACTTGTTGACTCCTGATTTATTTTCTTCATTGCATTTATTACTCCCTGACATATTCATTTGTCTGATGGTTGCCTCCTCCCATCAGAATGTCAGTTCCACCAGGGCAAAGATTGTGTTTCACAAATTGTCTCTGCCGTGCCTTGAGAGCTATTTCACACAGAAAAGGAGTTCAATGAATAGCTGTTGAATGAATGAATGAAATAAACCTAGGAAAGATTTAGTCAGTTAAACCCTAGGAAGAGAATCTTTTGGAAATACAATTATACCATTATTATTATTGGCTCTTTTGTACACTTCTTTTCAGAAGCATAAGGAGATGGGGGTGACTTATAGCCTCTGTCCACCAGCATAGAGACTGATACACTTCTAGGAAGAGCCAGAGGGGTAGCACATTCCATCTCTCAAGCTGAGAATTGTTTGGGTAACAACATTACATGGTTCAGCTGATGCTGCATTTCTGTTCCTCTATTTAATATCTTCCCCTGGTGGCAAGATACAAGTATAAATTAATTACAATTGGTTGAATAACAATATGGCAACTACTTTGATATTTCTTGAGTGGGCTGCCTTCACTAGAACGGACATCATAACCATATTCTCAGAAAAAACGTACTCCTGGTTAACTCATAGTTCATTCTTGTCACCTAGTTCTAGAATTTAGGGTCACAGTCGGAAGACATTTAAGAGATCATGAAGATGAACAGTCTCACTTTACAAACCAGTTGCCAGGGGTCCAGACAGGCTCCACCACTTACCCAAGGTTATGTGGCACGGTCAATTGGCAGAGAAAGGACTATATGGCCTGACTCCCAATCCAGTGCTCTATAAATGGGGAACCATTTATACCAATAGCAAAAGTTATTTGTCAATAAAAATGAGTCATAAAGACATAGAAACATGCTGTACAATATTCTGAATGTAAAAAAATACATGGCTTAAAATATCTACACTGAAAAAAATATTATTTTGCATTAATGACTATTATTTATTAGGAATCAGAACACTGGCTGCAGCAGCATGTAGAAATCTCTGTGGTCCCTACATACGACTACTGAGATAGGTGAAAGCAATAGAATATTAAATAAAGAGATGGTGATAGGATGCAATTGGTATTTGGGAGGGAAAGTTGAGGCAACTTGCAGGAGGGCATGAAAGAAGTATGGAAATGACAATAAGTTTATCAGAATGTAAACACATGTGTATTGACATAACATATATATATACGTAATGCTTAATTCTAACATGTCAGTGTAAACAGTAGACAGTGTAGACAGAAGCAGATTTACCATGAAGCTGATGCAGGGCTCCTCCATTGTATAAGCACCTTCCAAGGCCCTAAGAGGAGCTCTAGCAGTGTGTTCACATGACCAGGTTTTATAACATTTGCAACTGGTTAAGACCACTGTCTCCATTCGGACTACTGCCTTACCATGTTCTCCTCATGTCAGGTGGTATTGGAGTGCCCACGGCTGCTTTTAAAAATCCAGCAAAGGGGAAGTTGAGTTGAGTTGGAAATACGTTATTCTGGGTTAGTGTGATATGGTTATGTAGTTACGCAGGTCCCTTCTATTTTATAGTCTAGTTTTTCTCAGTGTGGAAAGAGCTTCCAGGAACACGCCTACCGTCCACTGTGCTGACGCATCTAGCATCATGACTCAAGGACAAAAGGTGATAAACTGTTTAATGAGTGACGTCAATTCAAAGAGTAGTTAAGACAGTCACTGCACAGGAAAAGTTAGAATGCCCTGAAATCTTACAGTTCATATATGAAAGAAATAAGAAAGAGATTTTTCAATATTATAATGATCCTAAAGATTTAAATGACATCATCATAAGGAGTTGTGAAGGTAAAATGTTAATAACAAAAAAAACTCTGATCCACCAAGCTAGAAGCAGAATTTTCTGTTCTCTCTACAGAAAATATTATAAAGTTGTCATATGAAGAAGTGATATAAGAACATGCAGCCAAAAATTATAAGGAAGTATTACAGGGCATTTCAGTTAGTTAACAAAGATGTTATGTTTCTGGATTTATGTTGTGCTATTGTCAGCTTCTAAAAATGTGTAATTTATTATGATTTCTTCTCTCATTCTAAATAAATATTCACATTTGTACCTAATTTTGAATGTGTAATTTTTGTTTTTTTTTCCCCTAAAGAGACCCTACCCTTTACCTAAATAGTACAAGCTTCAAATGTGCACCCACAAAACCTGGACCTACCCCTGTTCGGAACACACACTGTATGTGTGTTCCTGCTTTTCACAAATGTTTTCAATCACAGGTCCTAAAGCATGAGAGTCTGGATTACATAGTTCCTCTTTCACTATGCTTAGCATGGCACAGTCAAGCAATAAATATATTTCAATGCACAACATCATTAAAAAGAGAATGAGAAGTTATAATTTCCTTTTCTATTACTTAAGGCAGATTTGGCTCAATTAAAATATTCTTAAAAGAAAATGATCACATTACAACTGGATTAGGATTGATGAAATGACTTTTAAGTAACTGTTTGCTTACACTAGAACATGCCATTCATTTTTGGACTATGTTGGAGATGAACCTGACTGAAGCCTATGTTGACCCTCAGGAACCTTAGGGGCTCAACAAAAGTCAGAGAGAACCTGTAACTTCTGGGACTTGCTAACTGGAGTGCTTCTGTGCAGTGCTGGCCAGGAGAATCTTAAAGAGCTGTTTGAGTTTATAATGCCAAGAACATACAAGTACATGAACAGGTAGCAATTATGTGCTAATCAATGAAGCCCATATTAAGTAAATTGAAAACCTGTGCATTGTGCAATAGTCCATTAACCATATTATACAGGTATGGAGATTACAAATACCTCCTAGAACCTGGAAGTTTCCAAAACTCACAAATAAACTTCTTCCTTTCTTCCCATCCCTCTTGGGTGATTGCCATAAAAACAAGCAAATTAAAGAATAGCTTGATTTGGTGTAAAATCAAGGCCACTTAAAAAATAGAAGTATTAGTAATTTCTTCTATTAAGAATTCAAGACTTACTCCCTTCCTCAGAATAATAGCCATACAGGTCCATAATCCCTTGAGGTAAGATAAATTTCAGGATCCAAATTACTTAATTAATTTACAGATGTCAGAAAAGTAATATGGTGCATATACCATATATTATGCAACATCCCCAGCAAAGTCTGGGGCAACACTCTATAACCAAACATTAATATTTCTGCAGTGAAATGCATGAAGATTCACATAAGTAGTATAAATACAGATTATAAATAGCCTTAAATCACCTTAAGTCAGGTCTTGCTGCCAAATGAATTCAGGTCATTTCAGGCTTTGCCATAAAATAAATTTTAAAAAAATAGTCTTGTGGTTTTTCTGAGTTTTTTGTAATACGGAATTACAGATTAGGGATTGTGAACCTATATCTCCAGCAGCCCTCTCTATTTCTTTTTCCTTTTATAGCAGAAGGATAAATCATACAGTTTTAGTCTCCCAAGGCCTGGGTAGTTTTATTTTTATTTAGTTATGCCCTTCTCCACAAAGCCCAGGACTTTTCAAAGTAAATCAGAACAGAAACAATAGAAGGAGCTACTGTCCTCTCGGGGGTTCGGCAGTGGTTGCCGGGAGCAGCCTCTTTCCTCAAAGCTCTGCCTGGAAAACAAGCTGCCTTTTTAAATGTAGCACAGGGCCACAGAAGGCGGAGAGAAGGGATCTTGCAGAATTTATAGATGGGGAAAAATACCGCCAGAAATCATGCCTCTAGATAGCAGAGCGGGCCCATAAATACTGAAGGCTTGAGGAGCGTCTGGACTGAGCCCTGCTGAGGATTCTGGCAGCACGAGTGCTGCCGCTGCCATTACTCAGAGCTCAGACCCCAGAGACAAGCAGGGCTCCAGGAGCCGCATGTAAACAACAGCATGTGATACAGAAAGATCATAAAGTCACGAAATGGACATAATCTGGCTACTTAGAACTTCCTGCCATGACTGGCACAAATCTTAGCAGCGTCGACACATCCTTTCATCTTTTCAAGGTAGATAAATGGAGGACGGGACCATTAACTTGAAGTTGTAGTGAATGGAAAGAAAGATGAATGGTGAACTTTTAGAGAAGCTTTTAAAAAGCTAGACACTGTCACAGCCAAGGGATATTGCATGTGACTGTAGGCTATGGCATTCAAGAAAGGGGACCTGTCTCATTCTATATTGTGAAAAATGTAATGAGCAACATGAAGATACTGGTATAATAAGCAGTTCTGGCAATTATTGTTTTTTTTGCTAAGAGCAATTCTTGAGGATAGTACTACTCCCTAGAGAGAAAATAATCTCACTGTCCCTGAAAGCATCAAAGAACACAGTAAAAGCTTATTTGCTACTTTGCAATTTTTCTTCTTCAAAATAATTCCGCCACAAGCGAGTCTTGGACCATTATTATACAGATGATCAATATTTTTATAGTTTTACAAACTTCTGTTCAAATATTTCATTGGCGGCAGCTGTGCATGTTTATTTTCCAGTAACAACAATGATGTAGAATAGTGATTATATTACATTTAGATTTTTATTTCCTTCATTACTGAGTCTGCCCAGAAAAATCCTAAAGGCATTGACCCATGAGATCAAAATAATCTACTGTAGGTAGAGCAACGTCTTGATAATATGGCAAGTCTAGAAGTACTACCTGATGAAGAGTACCTGAATTACAACTCCCAGTTTTAAGTATAGAATGCTGTAACTTCCAGGATAAGTGGTTTAATATGTATCTTAGTTTTCATATTTGTTTTATTCCTCTCCTAAAATAAAAACCTAAACTCTATAAGATTTTATGTGTCTGTGCATAATGTTTTATAATGTGGCATATCTATATAAATTTCTTCCATTAGTTGGTAAATTCTGTAAAAAATGTAATCAAGTTTGTACTCTAGTAGTAAGCTAGCTTCTTGCCTGATACTCCTTGGAGCAAATTGTTTTTGTTACTTATTATGTTCCTGTACATCAGTTATCCACAGAGTACTTTGGAACTTAGAGTTCAAGGAAAAGGGAAAATAATCTACCTGGGAAAATGGGAATTTGGCCTCACATGGGCTATTTTACCAATTCTCAGACCACGGGTGAAATAAATGCGTATGGCCTAATGGGGAAGGCTGTTCTTGGTTGAGCCAACAGTCTCCCTCAGCTTCTCTCAGGTATGCTCTTAGCTGTTGTCCCCACGTCTGACCATGCCTATACATCCTGCCATGCCGGGCTGCTTCAGGCTCTCATAAAATACTGGCTCAATTCGCCTGGCCTGTGCCTGCACAGACACAACAGCTCATGCCTTGTTGAAGTTCAGGGGCTGTAGCCAAAGGGGCAGCAGTCTGATTCATGGGTAAGAGGCAGGGAAGGAAAAAAATGGTTACTGTATCGGATAATGCTTTGTGGCAGCCCGGGCAGGAAGCATCCTGGGGCTTCTCAGACTGGAATGACAGGGATGGGAATTGTGACTGAAAGGAGCCCACAGATATGACTTTAATTAAGAACAGTTCCATTCCACACGAGAGGAAATCCTCAAATTACTCTTGGATCTGTCAAGAGCAAATGAACTCAATTTTGGTAAAAGATGATGACCAAAGTTGAGATAAATCATTATTTTATCAAGGGAAATTGTTGGTTTAGAGAAGTCAACATGTTCAAAATTTTCAGTTGTCCCAGAAGATGAATTGATCAATTAATTGAATATGGAAATCTAGAGTTTATGTCTATACCTCTGTTTTGCCCACAAATACCCTTGGGGGGAATTTAGAATGTTCTTAACTGAAGAAACATATTTGAGGGACAGTGTTGTAAGACGGATCATTAAATGGAAGTGAAATTTCTATTTTAAGCATCTACTAAAAACTGATATTAAGGATTAAGAAAGGTCAAATAAAGTAGAACAATAAAAATCCTGAAAAACATTCTGTATTTCTACTAAAAACATGATTCCTTTAAAGTTGAAAGACCTCTTTCATAAAATGTAGAAAAAGAGCAGGGTTTTAAAGCAATTCCTTTTCAGGGTCTGTTTTATATTTGTCTATTTTTAAAAGATGCTACTTGTAATAATTTCTGTTTTGACTGTCTTTATTGGTAAACAAGCTACTGGATCTGCAAACCTTTCTTTCTGAATAAATGTGACAGTATGTGATTAATATTTTGCCCCTTTAGTCACTTCCTTGGCTGAAATTCCCAAACCTCATTAGGTCACTTCTTTCAGTCTATGGCAGATGGACAATGACCACAGGATATAAAATGAACAGCTGTCCTCCTCCCCTTTTGTACCTTTCTCCCTTTCAGTCCTAGCCCCATTCCCTCACTTCCAAAATATTTGTACTTCCTTTTACTGCCACTCCTATCATAAGGGATAAAGTCACCAATTCTCTTAATTTATGGACTGCCATGTCATTTCCAACAACTTTTGGGTGCCTACCCCTTTGCAAGTTTCCTCCCAAGCCTGCAGCATAAAACTTTCATCAGATCCTATGTTGAGAGAAACATAAGGAAGAGAAATGCAAAATGTGTCAAGCTTTGTCTGGTTCCCTGCCAAGCAGCCATTGTTTCCTCAGGGCTGAGGCCATATAGCCTAGTCTGAGTGCTCAGGTCTGGCTCATTTTCTAGGAGGACTAATCCTCAATTTAGGCAGCAGGTGTTAACTTACCACCCCTCCCCACCCCCAGCAATCTGGAGACTCAGCATTACCACCCTTGTTGTTCTGGCTTTGACCTTGGTCTCAAGGTCTTAGAATGGCCCCTGCCTTGTCTCCCTGCCAACCGTCTTTCACTGTGATGCTGACCCTCTGGGTCAGTACCACGTTTGCTCATCAGTCTCCTTCGAAAATGATAAAAGTCCTGCCTCTGGACCTCCCTCTTTCTTGGACTTTCCACAGGCTGCACTCTTACTCTTCTGTGTGGTCTGCACCTCTTCCTTGGTTTCTTCTCACACATGGACACCCCCTGACCCCATCTATTTGATAATAAACTCCTTGAAGGCTGGGCAGTGTCTCAGGTTTTGCTTTCCCCACAGCGGATATAGGCACATCGAGTTATACATAGTACACTTCCTAAAGATCTTTCTGACAGGAGAATCCTTGACCAAGGGTCCTTGATTGGTAAGAAAGCGAAAATTACTGGCTCAGATCAGGTTCTAACATTGCCCACGGATTTCATTCAGCATACTCCTTGCCTCAGCAGTCAAGAATGGGTATAGTATTGAGCACCAATGTGGAACATCACTAGATCTCTTTCCTAAACTACGAATTTAATTCAATTCAGTTTATATTTATTTAGTTCTAGTTGTGGGCAAAATTCTGCCCTGTATACAAAGAGGGATACTTGTACACTCCTTGGCCCTCAAATAACATTTAAGCTGTAAAGAGAGAAACTAGATGTGTAGAAATGGCCAGTGTATAAATCAAAGCAGAGTGACGTAGGTATCATAAAATAAATACAGAGAAAGTGGGGATTCAGAGATATCAGGCTGGGGCAATGAGACGAGTTTTCATGGAGGAGAGACCTTTTAGTCTATATCAATGATCAATTTCTTCTCCCCCTGTAGTTCACTACTATATCCCTTCTCCTAGAACAGCACTCAATAAATATTAGGAGAACATATTTAT
Organism: Diceros bicornis minor; assembly: GCF_020826845.1. Taxonomy (NCBI): domain Eukaryota; kingdom Metazoa; phylum Chordata; class Mammalia; order Perissodactyla; family Rhinocerotidae; genus Diceros; species Diceros bicornis. The sequence continues at coordinate 14,290,913 of NC_080742.1, read as the reverse complement.
GAATGAATTACTGATATTTATTTTTTTAACCCTCATCAAGGTGAGTGACAACAAATTAAATATTTCAAAAGGGAACGGGCATAGTATCTTTCAAACTGTATTTTAATTCACATAAAGATAATTATTTAGTTATCAGTTTTAATAATTCAAAAACACTTATAATTAATCTCAACAATATTTGCCAGAACTTTATGTTTACTAGAATGTTAAAAATATTTCAGAGTATTCCCTTTTATTACTTAAAATAAGACTTAAGAACTTGGGGTCAAGTGGATTTGAAATACATGTCAAGTTCATTTAAATTGGTCTTTTAAAATATACATTCCCTAAAAAGGAATAGGTCAACCCTAGGATGAAAGAGCAGGATAACCTGAATTATAATTAGTTCCAAACCTTTATTTATTAAATGTAGATAACACAGAAGTGTCCCATATATAAGTATTTCAGTTTTTGTGTTAAAATAGATCTTTGAAGATTTAAAAATCAAGTCATAAACAAACCTTATTTTAATATCTTTTATATCCAAGAAACTTACACTCAAATAAAACATGTATTTAACCTTTAAAGCATATGTATTAAATTAATTTTACCATTAAAATTTTCTAAACTTCTGTTTTTCATTTATATTTGTTTTGAGCTAAAGTCACCAGAGATTTTGTTAGTTTCATACTTAGAGATTTCCATGTTTTCAGAGGAAGTTTTCACCATTTCATAATAAATTTCCCAATCTTACTCACTTACCAAGGAAAATGACTCTTGAAAAAAATGAGAGTATAATTTAGAAATATATTTCTGTAGGTTCACAGAGGAAATGAGCAATAATTCATACCAAGATATGGAGGGCTCAATTTCTCCTCCTTCTGAATTAGCTATTCTAAAAGAGTTGCGAGTTTCTCTATTGAATCAAGTTCTGAGTAATTAAGATGTTTATGAATTAGCCCTGAGGGAAAAACTGCTTCCCTTATGTTGAATGCAATATAATACTTCTTACAAGTGGCATTTTATTCATTACATCTATTTGAGAAAAAATAATGCCAGATCTCTTTTCTTTTACAAAGCAATCTTTCAATTCACCAATGAGAGCACCTCTAACTTTTGTAATTTTCTAGTTTTTATTTTTCAAAATACTCTCATTTATCTCAGAGATTCTGTAGCACATACAGTACATAAGAGAATAATTCAGGTCTAGGGACATTTTGATATCTTAATCTGTAAATATAAAACATTTATGATTTAATGACTTCCTTCTGTCTTAAGATGATTAAAAACAAAAAAGCAGTAAAAAAAAAAAATAAACACACACAAAACCTCAAATCTTTAGGATATTCATAAGTAAAACCAAAGAAAAAAGATACTAATTCTATAAATTATGAACAAATAATAGATTCTAGCTAATTCGATAAAAACAAACTGATAAATGCATAGATATATATTTTTGTCCACTGGCTTCACTAAAAGAATAGTTTATTGGTGATTCTCTGTTTTCTTCTAGGTCACCTTTTCCATTGATTGAGGTCCTCAGATCACCTCCCCCATACCCTCTCTTGGCATGAAATGTCTGCATCACACCAATTTAGCACTTAGTTACATACTATTACAGATGTCTCTGTAATAGTTACTTGTCACTCAGGCAAGAAATATTTATGAGCATCTACTTATTTTGAGTCCCTGGGTTAGGGGCTGAGAACGCTATGATGGACAAGACAGATTTACCTCCCAAGCCAAACTGTTCTTCAAGGCCTCTGTTTTTAAATGCTTTACCTTTAATCCCCATTTGACTAACGAATTCTATGGATCTGAAGAAAGGGCTGGGCCATATTGAAGAAACATATCGGCAAGTTCTTGTTGAGTAGTCAGCGCAGATTTATATCAAGGAAGGGACAAGTTCACTCTTAACACAATGATCCAAATAATCTTTCTTAGGAATTAATTTCATTGTATTTCTTTATTGCTCAAGAGAGAAAGAGGCCATTTTGTTGATTCTATTGCCTATTAAATGAGTTAAAAATCTCCAGCCAATTTTGATTAACTCTTCAGATGGACACAATTTTATCTGACACTGCTCACAGCCACCCCTGGCCAGTCCCTCTGCTCTAGGAGGGCACTCACGTTCCCACCCTATACCTTGTTTGTGTCACTCTGGCTTCTCACCTGGAAAAACCTTTCACCTTTCCAGTGACTCATGTGGTTGGCTCTCAGGGATTCTCCTCTTTAAGAAGTCTCCCTAAAGGGCTCTACTCTACAAGACCTAGTTAGGCCTTGCTACCACGGGGACCTGTACACGTCCATCTCTGTTTGTAACAATCTGGCAGTCCTATAGAGGTTTTAGGCTCCACATGCCTCCACCACACCACTAAACACTGTAAAAATGTTCTGTTTTCTCACTTTTTTGTCTTTCCAGAGTTAAAGTTAGTTCAGGACGAGCTGGGCACACAGCAAATATTCAGTGAAATCTTGTTCAGTGAGTAACGGATACAAAGCACTACCAGCCCTTCCCTTGGATGCAGGACCCTGCCTGGGAAAACAGAGTTTGGAGGCATCTGTAAGATGATAGTTTGCAAGGGCATCATCTCAAATTTTTCTTCCCATCCCAGAGGAAATCTAAAGGGAATGGGTAAATGCCCCTCAGGCTACAACCATAAATTCCACAAGTTGAATCTAATGAATCAAGTGAAGATTGCAGCAGATCAATGCTTCAGCTCAGAAATGGATATGAGATCGTTCATTGGAACAGAAAAATGAAAAGTTCTAAGAATATTTTAGGACTCTTTTCAAGATGATTTAGCTGTCGATAACCTGATAAATTTCAGCTTGCAAAACTGCATTTTGAGAATGCTTTAAAACTCATTTAGTTAAGAGGGCCTGTATATTTATGTGTATATGCGTATGTGTGTATATACATACATACACACACACACATATATAGTATATATATATATATTAGAAGAGTTGGGAGAGCATTGCTGCATTGAGACAATAGAGTTTACTTGAGACACTCCTCAATAATTCAAGAAACTTCTGTATACATATTCTGAGGTACTTAGGATTCTTTTGGAAAATGCTTGTCATGTAATTGAAAATGTTACAAGAGCAATATATAAAATATCAAGGCAATATATTATTCTATTGTTGTATGTGCATAATTATGAAGATAATTCACCTTGAAGCCATAAATGACGAAAGAATCCCCTAGAAAATTCCTATAATACATCTAAATCATCATGCCATGCAATGAACATTTAACATTTTAAAGGACTTTCTGAGGAGTGACACTAAATCTGACTGACCATATTTAACCACATTGCAGTCATGTGTTGCTTAACAACGGGGATACATTCTGAGAAATGTGTCGTTAGGCAATTTTGTCATTGTGTGAACATCAGAGAGTGTACTTACACAAACCTAGATGGTATAGCATATTACACACCTAGGCGATATGGTACTAATCATATGGGACCACCATCGTATATGCGGTCTGCGGTTGACTGAAACGCCATCATATGGTGCATGACTATATTAGTATAGATTTGGAGAATTCCACAATACAAAAAGAAATAAAAATGTTGAACTGTTGACATACAGTGTTTTTTTGTTTTTGTTTTTGTTTTTTGTGAGGAAGATCGGCCCTGAGCTAACATCTGCCAATCCTCCTCTTTTTGCAGAGGAAGACTGGCCGTGGGCTAACATCCATGCCCATCTTCCTCCACTTTATATGGGACGCCGCCTCAGCATGGCTTGCCAAGCGGTGCGTCGGTGTGCGCCCAGGATCCGAACCGGCGAACCCCAGGCCATCACAACTGAGCTCGCGCACTTCACCGCTTGCGCCACCAGGCCAGCCCCGACACACAGTGTTTTTTATGACACACTCAATATAATTTCTGAACTGAGTATAAGTGCAATGGCTACTTGACTGCCATTGCTATTTTGGTATTTGGTTATTGTGGGGCTTGCAAAGCTCAGATGAACACATACAATTATGACATCTCTGGAATTTGTGCATGTGCCCCAGTCTTGCCTTCACATCATCCACATAAACACAATGATGCTACTCCAACCATTCATAATGAGACATACAAAACCATTTCTGAAAAGTTCTGCCTACTATACTAAATTTACTGTACCCTATACACCATACAGCTAATGGTTTGCCACTACATTGTTTCTTAGTCACCCTAATCCTTCTTAGTTCTCCAAATTTTTATTCTCAAAATGCAGTAAGCAAATTCCCCAATGAAGTTTCTAAGCAATAAATTATAATTTCTTTTACTAAATATTTTGTTTCATTCCCAAACAATGACATGCTAAAATTTCACTTTTGATTCTAAAACTGCCACTCAAAAAAGATTTCTAAGTGTATTTTTTAGTTATAAACTTGAGATCTCTCTCTCTCCAACTCCCTGATTCTGTCACTTTTCCAGTCTTCTAACCTAAGATTCAAAGCCAGGCTTTAAATAACACAAGCCACTCTCTAGGCCTGGTGGGCTGCATCCCTTTGGCTCGTGGGAAAACCAAGGGCCCTTGCTAAGTTATATGTTGGGGTCCAGTCCCAAGACCTTGGGCATGGTGCTTTTCTGAGTTTTGGGTCTCAGATACCACACCCTGCTTTTCCTGATTAACTCTTTTTCTTGGCCCTGTTTCATCAGCTCCACTCTTCATGGTAGGGTACTATCAAAAAGTGAGGAAACAAAGAATCTACGTCAGCTCTACAGTACACTCTACTATTTACAAAAACACACCTTTGTTTTTCCTTTAAGGAAGGATAATTTAATTGGTGCTGATCTCTCCTACCTTGAATAAAATTCCAATACTAGTAGGATCGTGAGGCATATATTTTAAAGTGGATTCTCTTGTGTTCTTTAATTGCTAAAAGATCATATCTGAAATTAATATTCATTGCTCCAGCAAAAAGTAAGAATAAATACTCAGAATACTGATAAACAGGAAACATGACTCAGCTTATTTTTTATATTAATAGCATAATGAATTTAAACATATTTGTTCTGGTTAAGAACCTCTAAGTTACTTGCCTGTCATGCTAGAATTTTAAAAATTTGGTTTTGTACCACCACAACTTTTAAAAAATGAACGTTGTTTTTTTCTGATTATAAAAGTATTACATGCTCACTCTAGAAAACTTAGAATACACTTGCCAATAGAACAAAGAAAACTCTCTCATAAAAACTCTCTCTCTATTTTGTCTTTGCTAATGCTTTTCTTATGACCACATATGGACTTCTAAATAGTCTGTAAATTGTTGTAGGTAATGCTATCCATGTGAGAAGAAAATAACCCAAACTGTAATCAGGCAGGTTCACATAATACCTACAGAGGCTGAAACGAGACACACTGATGAAAAAGTGACAACTACGTGACTTGAAGAAAATTGCTCTTAGGCACAATCAACCACAGTGGGCTCCTGGCTGTGAGAACACTGATTTGCAATTAGTATGGAAGGCTACTGAGGGAAACAGTCCTTTCGCTAATGGTGGATCTCCAAAGATATGAGGGCGAAGGGGGTAGAGACTGGAGGATGCTGTCCCGGCCATCCTCATGCCACTGGGAAAGGCCAGGAGGAGGTTTCCATCTTATGGGACCAAGATCAATAAAGCTAGCCCCCATCTAGAAGGCAATGTCTTTCTTTACCTAGAACATTCCCCTTGGAAACCTGTATATGTTATTTACTAATATATACCTTTGAAAATTAGCATAGAAAGTAATATAATAGACAGCAAAACTATAAACACTTGATCAAAAAGTACCTTATTTTACTGAAGGCTTTGGGTACGAATTTTTAGCTCTAATACAAAAGCACTTAGATGAAATATTGCCAGATACAGTCATTTTTTTCATTATCCATGACTGAATTAAACACAGATTATTTATGTCAAACATGAAGCCGTAATTGGTTTCTCTCAGCCACCAATAATTATCTCTTTCACTACTAGTCAGTAAGAGCACAGGAAATTTAACAGATTTCAATGTTAATCTGAGCAAAACATAGCTAATAAGGTAATTCTGCTGTAACAGAAAAATCCAATGCATTCAAAATTCATATAAATCACTTTAAGATGTTGTGGATTAACTGTATTATTTTTAACTACCACTCCCTGCTGGAGAGACGTGAGAACAGAAGGTAGCATTGAAAATTTTTTTTTTATTTCACTTTTTAAATGTTTTAAATTATTTACTGCCAAGTTAAGACTTACTCTTCTCTAAATCTAAAAGCGTTTGGCACTATAATCCTGATTGTACACTATGATTAAAACAAACATTTCCAAGTTAAATTGCTATAATTGCTAAAAACACTTACCAATGGAAAATTGGAGGACAGAGGCTGTTGTTGTATTGAGGCTTGTGGTAATCTAGAAAAAGGAATATATCAAAATAAGACGAGAGAAAGAGAACAGGAGAAAGAGGCAGAAGATGTCGGGAGGAGGGGAGTATGAAAAGAAGAGGAAAGAAAGGGGCCATTAACAGAGGTTCTATTTATCAAGTGGTTAGCTTATTTTTGTCAATGTGTCTGAACACACACATATATTTCGTGTTTCCCTGTGAGGAACAAAGCTGTGGGATCCTGACTTAGGCATTCATAGTACGTCCCCAGGGTCCTGTTGAAAATTGTCTTTAGTGTAATCTACCAGGTAATCTTGTGAGGGCACTTAACACAGTCCCTTCCACTCAACCCACCACCTCCCCTCCATCCTACATCAACAGATCTGGGGCCCAAAAGGAATGCTATAAAAAGGCTACCAAACAAAAATTGGGAGGTAAATTAACAGCAAATGAGGAGACTAAGATTTTTTTGAAAAGTACTTATAAGAGCTAAAGGGTGTAGGATTTCTTTGGGAGATGATGAAACTGTTCTAAAATTGACTGTGGTAATGTTTTCATAATTTTGTGAATAAACTAAAAATCTTGAATTTTACACTCTAAATGAATGAATTATAGAATATGCAGATTATTTCTCAATAAAACTGTTAGGACCTCAAAAAAAGTAATCAAATTACAGGCCTGAAATATCCTTCCAACATACTCTATTTCTTTCCCTTAGTTTCATGAAGAAGCACGCTTAAACAATTTTCCTGCTTCTGAAAGAGTAACGGTACCCTATTTAATTTTAAATAAATTCAAATTTTTAAAATTTTTATGTATTTATTCTTTGGAGCAATGACTTTGACCCATACCAGCACAAATGAGATGAGAATTAAGGCTCTGATTTTCAGTAACTCTCTTGTTGGGTTCCTGACCCTGTAAGCTAAAAGTATAGGATGCCTGCTATGACTACACTCTATAGAAAAGAACGTGTATACCCATGTTTTCATCGTGGCAAAAGCAGTAGGCTGTCTTACTCTCACTTCTTACACATCCTAATAATATCCTTAGACTTATCCCTGTATTTGTTAGCCGCCATGTGATGGGAGTCCACAACTGTGGAAGGGTCAAGAGATACCTAGTTCACGAATTGTCGTGGAAACTAGTGGACAATGAGCAAGCCTCTTGCTCTGCCAGAATTCAGCAGAGATGTGAATATCAAAAGATCGCGTGTGTGCTTTCCATTTCTACAACTTGATTTGGAAACAGGACTGAACGTGTGATTTAAAATTCATGAAGAAGCAGGAAAGGTAACAGAGCAGAGGGCAAGAGAGACATTTTTGCTGTCCAGACATCAGTATAGGTATCAGCTCCTAATAGATTTTAACCACAGCAAAAATCACTGGTGTCAGAGGAAATTCTCTCTAAATTACCTTAAATCCTTCATTATCACAGATTATCTGCTAAAAGAAAATTGGCCCCCCATGCCCAGAACTCTGTTTCCTGGACCCTTCCTGTCACCAGAGTCATCAGAGAAAAAAAATGAACCAATAGAATTTTCTTGAAATAACTAGGATACTAGCTCCTTTTCAAGACTGCTTTAAAAGAAATTTGCTTTTTTCAGAGCTTAGAGTAAGTTGAACTATTTGTCCTCATGGGTTTCTACTTGGATAATTTGATCTTAAAGCCCAAAGAGGCACATGGAAATTTTAAAATTTTTCATGTAAATTGAATGAACGCTCCTCTCTTCTGATTTTACGTAACTGAATAGATTCTTGGATGAATTATGAAACACTCCTGAATAGAAGTTTCTTTGAAACCATGGTATTATATAAGTTTAAAGCACCCTGGCTATCGCTACTGCTAGCAGTAGCATTAAACATACTAGAGAATCTTAGATACTTATCCTGATGGTGTAATAAATGATGCTTGTGTCACTGTGATCAAGTTTCACATGTGCGACCTCTGCTAGTAAACAGTAAGTTGCTTTAAATACTGCCAGATTTCAAATTACATGTGCTAACTGACGGTGACCCTAGATTTTGAATAGTCATTGATTCTACATTTTTTTATTCACCAGAGAAGTTAAGGACTCCTGCGATGGTTGACTCTCATTTCTTTACCTTTAGACATTTAGTTTATTAGTAAAATTGTCAGCTACAAGAAAGAATAGGGAAGATGAAGAGAAAAAAAATAACAAAAAGCATTGCCTATAAAATCTATTCATTTATATTTACATTTGGGCATTATAAATTATTAATTATTCTTGAGTTCAAATATGTAATTTTAATCTGCAACATTACTAAGCCTTCATATCTGACATTCTGAAAACTAAAGAGTCTCTTAAAGGGTTTTTGATAAATAATATAACAACTACGAATGACTGACAGAGAACTTTTTTCGTACCAAATCTCAGTGCTCTTAAATTAGCAAACAGATTCCCAACTATGGAAAATTAGTATGATCACTAAACAAATCTCAAGAATCACTGCAGGCTGATGCTGTTCATTCTGCACATCTTCCCTGCAAATTTTTATTGGGTTTGATCCTGTTTTAAGCTCCAAATCACCCTTTTAACTAAAATGCATTTCTAAATATGTAAGAATAACTCAATAAATACTTGCTTTTTAAAAAAATGGAGGGTAACATAACTAATTTCATTTTAAGCTCTGAGAGAGCACATTTTCTCTTAAAGGAGTGGGAAAATGAATTCCTCTTTACTTTCATTTTAGACTAGGAAAATTAATAAAGTTAGGTGCCACCACCTGAAACATGGAAATAAACTTCACTGGGTTCAATAAAACGTGTGCGGACTGCACAGCACGGGAACAATGAAAACACAACACGTAGTGAGCCCAGGCAGAGCAGACACACCTCACTGACTCTGCTTTTATTGAAATGAAATGGTCATTTGACTAAACTCACAAAATGGAGATGCTTTTTTTGGCATTTTAAAAGATAAAGCGTTAGCCTACTAAGATTCTTTGTCTATGGCTGTTTCACAACTTCAGTTAAGAATTGGATTTATGAAAAATAAGAAGCATTTTTTAAAAAGTGATGTTCAGGGGCAGATAACTTTCATTGGTTCCTATGCACAACAGTTTTGACTGGATTCAGTTTTGAAGCACTACACAAATACTTGAATTTTAGTAAACCTAATAGCATGGTAACTGACAACTGAATTCCTCACTTTTCATTCAATTAATGTCTTCTGTAAACACAACTTGCATACAATATATATTTTTGCTCCTGGGACACCAACACAGTATAAAAATTATTGAAAATTAGAAGTTGCTAGCCTGTAAACTGTGGGTGCCGTCCCTATCATTGTCAATGTATCTTCAGCCTATTCCCTTTGAATCTACAACACCATTCTTCTTAGGGAAATACTTGTGATGGGAATATTAATCTGCATATATTTTTTTCTTTCTTAGATGAAGATAATTATTTTGAAAATTTTCCTTTTTAGTTGAAAGGCTAATCTCACATTAATTATATAATATACTTCAAAACTAGCCTATTAGGTGTTTAAATTTTAATGCCAAATAAGCTGACATATAGTGAAACAATCAGGATTAAATATACATGGTATCAAATAAACTAAATACTTCAGTTTTTATGCTATAGAAATATGAAATTTGGCATTATATTCCTAGATATTTTTACTTTCTATTAGTCACTAGAAACAAAAAAAGGACTTGCCAAGCATTTCCAGAAATATTACTGAGAGAACATTCTAAAATAGGCATTTATTCTAAGCTCAATTAACTATGGCAAAAATTTAATTTTGTTTTAAGGTTTATAGACAATTGATTCAGTCATGGTACATTATTTAAAATGTACTAGCAAACCTATTTTTTCAAGAAGGACTTCACAACCAGAGTCACATTTATCTGCAGGAATATTATAACACCTTGCGAGACTTGAATTATGCGCACCTATTATGTTAATTTGCATCCAATTAATTCTGTTTGTGTTCTAATTTCAACTAAAAACTCTTCAATTTATCAATGTTCTGAAGTTTGTATCTTTAATAAATTAAATGTATCCATGGCCATGAAAGAGGTATTCAAGCAGCATAAAATAAGACCACGTTGTAAAAATTAATTAACTTTCACATTTTGATAACTAAATCTTCTTTTAATTGCCTAGCTAGTTTTCCCCCTTTTTTACTGTGGAAGCCACTCTTTCAGCCACTTGTAAAGTTAATGAATTTGAACATAATGTGTGACACAGGTGAAAAAACACAACCTGTTACTAAAAGCCCCATGATAAGGAAGATGTGGGAGAAAACAAGCAGCAGCACTGAAGCTCAAGTCAAAAAACAGAGAAGCAAAGCAGCATAACACCTGTTGCGAGAAGAACATCGGGGCAAAGAAATTGAGCCAGGGGTATAATACAACAACTGCTTTTCTACCCCTTTTCAAGAATGTGAAATGAACGTAGTCTTTGCACCAGGAAGAAGTACCAAGTAACAACAAAAGGCTCATGAGCCACACGTTGATGGCTGATGTTTTCACTGCTTGCAATTTAGAATGCACATGTTTCATTTTACATACCATCCAAAAACTTATCTTTGGCAAGCAAAGTCTAATCAGTCTAAACTAAAGGAAAATAACCTGCTCCTAAACATTTTGGCATAAACCAAAATTTTTAAAAAACTGCTTAACTCAGTGTGTTCTTTCACTTAAAAAAAATTCATTCAAGTTCCTCTGTGGTCAGAAAAAAAGGTTAAAAATAACATGATAAAACTGCTTATCTAACGTTTTTGGCTTGCAAGGAGAAAATAAAAAGTTTAAAAGTAAAGCTTTAGCTAAGAACTTATAGAGTCACAAATTATTTAGATATGTTATATATAACAGATGTGTGTCACATACATCATATGTCACACGTCATACTCACATTTTTAAAAAGCCATCTAATCATAATGGTGCACCATGTTTAAGGAGATCCACTGATGCTGCCAATTTTATTACTGAATTCTTTATTTTTACATTTGAAAATAAACCATAAAATCACTGCTCCCAATTTTCAGATATGTGTAATAGGACTCATAAATAATACTGTAAATTTTTATCTGAACTGTAAGAGCATAAGAGAACCTTTTGTTGGCAAAGAGCTCAGTGAAGACAATGTATTTGGAATAATGTACATAAATAGCATATACTTACCAATTCTCTTGGACCATACGGCTCACAGAAGGTGACAGCATTGCCATGCATAATTGCACCACACTGTTCTCCAGTCTCACAGTTGTTACACTGAACCCTGTGGGAACACAGAATACATCCTCAGTCTGTGTACTAAGTAGCACAAAGTGGTTTATTGCTCACGTAAGAAAAGATGTAATGGTTACCGTTATTCAGTTCAAACCAACATTTCGAGGTAGGTAACTGTATTTTGTATTGTGATATGTTAAGGAAACATGAAACCAGAAATACTTGAACTTAAACTCCAGTTCTTTCAGTTACTCGCAATGGTAGGCAAGTTACTTAACCCACGAAAGTTTCCATTTTCTCACCTGTAAAATAAGGAAACTAATACCAACCTAAATCTCACATAGTTATCGTGAGGATTAAATGAGAGAGTGTACATAAAACAGAGTACAGAACCAATCCCATAGTAGGCACTTAACAATGGCAGATGGTATTGTTATCAATAATTGCATATAAAATGTGCTATGCCCAATACAAGGATGTTTGCAAATATTAAAGATAAGCAAAGTAATATACATTTATATAATGAACTAAAAACTTATCTCTGAAATCAAAAGATGTTTTCCAAAGTTTAAATCTTTTTCTTTTGAGGTATGACAACTGTAAATGTTTAAAGTAACTGTTCTCAAATACATGTGCATGTCTACAAAATATACCATGCTAAAAATAATGGAATGAGATTATATTTATTGTACATATTAATACGAACTATACACACATTCTAATTCAAGCAAGTTTTGGATACTGAGTTAATATGTTAACCTGAAAAATAATTTAATTAGCTGCTTTATTATTATAAAATGAAATGGTAATAAAATTTTAGGACAGAATTTCAAAAATAAATTTATTCATGTCTTTAGTAGAAATTGAAGGTACGAATATTCTGGATTTGACTTTGCATGTTTACAGCAACATTTACAATGCTCTGCATTGTGACATTTCAACCTACAATCATTACATACCTAACATGCAGAAAGAAAGATCTATGTTTCCTCTGTCTGAACCTCAAACCACATGAGAGCTGTATTTCATGCAGAAAGGACATTTTCAAAAGACTTTCACATTCCAAGTGTCAAACACTCTGGAAAGGGCACTATGCCCTTTGTTTTGGAGATCATCGTATTATGCCCTTTCAGCTGTTTGCTAACTTCAGAGAAAGAGGCAGTAGAAACTCCCATTCAAGGAGAAAGAAGACAATAGTGTGAAGAGATACCAGATAGGCCATAAAGCCAAGAGGCAGAAGCACAATAAATAAGTAAAAACCCAACAAAGAGATGTATTTCCTATATGTGTATTGCACGGAATATATGATTGTTATTATTATAATCTCTTGAGCTGTGTTCCCGCACAAGGAGATCAACAATGTCAAGAACTTTTGATTTTTTTAGAATAAACAGAATAATTTCTGATATGGAATTTAAAATGCTAGTATTTCAAAGTATCACAAATCTCAGCAGGAGATTTAAATCTTCTCTTGATTACTGTGAAGCAAGATTCTAATAAACTGTCCTTGACATTAGAAGAGACATAGTAGTAGCTTCATAAGGGCAACAAACATGTCTCTTATTCACCATTTTACGCCTGGCATGTTGTATTGCATAAATACTTGTTGAATGAATGAATGAATATAAGACAACTCTGTAAATAGAACTCTTATTAAATCCTGTGGTCTAAAGCACTTAGAACAGTGCCTGGCACATACCTAGTACAATGTAAGTGTTAGCTGCTATTATTATTATTATTTTCATCATTATTATTATTATGGATTTCTACCATTTTCATCCAGAACTGGTATATTAGTTTTTCTTTTTCCCACAGAAACCCTAATATATGAACTTTTTACTACTGTTTTTCTATTCTTTACACATTATTTTTTTCCAAGGAGTGTGATTGTGATAAAAGTACAGAGAAGTAGCACAAAAATTACAGTGGGGTTCTTACTTAGGATGAGGATTATTTGGTCTCCAAGTCATTGTGAAATGGCTTGAGAGAAACATCAATTTTGACAAAGAAAAATTAAAAGAACGTTCAACCCTCACAATGGCTATCTGCCATTTTCCTCTAGTGACTCTAAACTAAAAACATCATTGCTGACATGAAGTCTGGGGCCCGATGTTTGAATTCCCGCAGCAATCATTCTATCTATAAATATTGATCAGGAGTCCCCAAATCAACCATATATCAGAAAAATATCATCTCCATAAAATATATGTATTACATGCCCCCTTCTCCCACAGTTTTGATTAAATAGGATTCAGGTGCAGCCTAGACATCTGTATAGTGTTTAAAGGTGACTCTAACATAGATGGCCTACAGACTGGCATTCGGGAACCGGTGATTAGACAACAGATGTTTGATGTGTTTGGAGAAAACTTACTTACTTCTATTTTGTGCAATAACATGAGTTAGAAAACCAGTAAACACAAGAAAAAAGCAAACAGATAGAGCTCTTCTCCCATTTGGCTCAACAATCCCTCCAGACGTTTCTCTTCTTCATTGCACTTTATAGCTCCATAAACTTAAAATTTATAAAGGCAGTGGTACCCTGTTGAAACTTAAAGATTTAGAATGATCAGCTACTACTCACTGGGTTGGTGCTACTTGGAGGTAAAATGGCTTCACCAAGGATTGATGGAACAAATTTGTCAGCTTCCTGCCAAGGTCTTTTAAATGTCCTTTGCTTGAGTTTTTCACAGTCTGACTGAGTTTGTCAACATAATTTATTATAATTTAACCTGAACGCCCATTCCTCTGGGTGGTCAAACCCAACCCATTCTTAGCTGCCAATGGTGTTACTTATTCATTCATCATTCATTAATTCATTCTTGTAATTAACAGACTTGTATTGAGGACCTACAGGCACTGTGGTGAGCTTCAGTGGTACAAAGACCAATAAAACAGTGTCATTTTCTTCCAAGAGTTTACATTCCAGAAGGACACGCAGAGAAACAAGTACATAATTACAATACAGGATGCCAGTGCAATGATAGCTATTTATTGCATTCTATTATGTGCCAGATACTCTGAAGTCTATTCAAATCTTTCAACCTCTCTATAAGATAGTTATCAGTGTCCTCATTTTCCTAATAAGAAAATTGAGCTTCAGAGAAGCTAAGCATTTGCTCAAATCACACAGCTGCGAAGTTGACAGAGTTGCAATTTGGATGCAGGGCTTGCAAATTCTAATACCTATCATATTTTCCATAGCTCCTGACTCCTTATAACAGGAGTATGCACTGGTTGTGATGGTACCAAACTCAGACTGAGGAAGCAAGGGAAGGCTCCCAAAGAAGGTGGTCCCAGAACCGGTCCTGAATGAGAAATAAGAGTTACTCAAGCAAGGAAAAAGGTGATAGTGTGACAGGGCACAAAGAATGTAGAGATTATGACATAAGTACAATTGCTACTTCAGTGGGTTAGTATGGCTGGAACCATACTGGTACACGGAGAGGGGTGGGGCTGGAAAGTGGGAACAAGTTCACGGAAGGCCTCACGTGCCATTTACCAAGTGGTAGGTGCTGTACTAGGAGCTCTACATGCAATACCTCAATTAATTTATACAAAACCCTCTCCCTCTGTTTTCATCCCCATTTAGAGGATGCTAAAACTGAGATTTAGAGATATTAAATGATTGTCCAAGGTTACCCAGCTTATAAGTTATAGAACTGGGATTCAAACTCGCATTATTCTGTTTCCAAAGTCATGACACAAATCCAACTTTAAGGAAATTACTCTAGCAAATGATGGATTGGAGGCAGAAAAGACAGGACTATTGACGTAACGTGAGTAAAACATAATAGTGCCTTGAAATAAGGTGGAGATGGAGAAAGGTGGGCACACTCTGGAGTATCACTATGCAATAGAAATGTAATGTCAGCCACATACGTAATTTTCAACTTTCTAACGGATACATTAAAAAATAAAAAGGAACAGGTGAAATTAATTTTAACGTTTTATTTAATTCCAATATGTTCAATATATTTTAATATGCAATTAATATAAAATTATTAGTGACATAGTTTACATTCTTTTTTCATACTAAGTCTTCAAATTGTGGGGTATATTTTACACTTACAGAACATTTCAACTCAGACAAGTCACATTGTCAACTGCTCACCAGATGTATCTGACTAGGGGCCACCATACTGGACACCACAGCTCTAGAGAATTACAGGGCTTGGAAACTTACTGCTCTCTGGTTATGGTGACAACTGGAGATGACCAGCTGACAATGAATATACGTATCTGACCTTTAGAGAAAGGAGATCGGCACTGACATGACAGTTTAGGATATGGCTGAAATCACAGAAGTGTATATTATTGGGGGTCGAGGGAGAGGGGAGGATATACAAAGTAAGAAGAGAAGAGGTCCAAGGATGGATCCCTGGGGAATGATCATATTGTCCTTAGTCTGGTTTCGGAAAGCTCTAACCATCATTGTGACCCTTTAGTGTGTATCAATCCGAGCCTATCTCTGCTCACTTTTCCATGATTATTGGCAGTGTGTTCATTTCTATTCATGTTCCTAACAAACTGTGCTGCCCATCGTGACTTTCCTAATAGTGAATTTATAACATGACCTTCCTAATAGTTTTCTATCATTAAACCTAAGCATTGTACAACTACACATATGAATGCTATTATCATAAAGAAAAAGATAAATCATAATTTCATGATGAACACAATGATCCTGATAGAGACCAGACAGTACAAAGGGCAACTAGTGGTCATGGATTCCCAGAAGAAAACAGTGATCTGTGTCAGAAAGACAAGGTGAGTTTTAAAAACCTATACATGTAAATAAACATCCCAATTCCAAGAAAAGTAATTTCTGGCTTACTCCAAAATTTAGAAGAATACCTAAGTGCTCTTAAAGTCCGATCCTCCTCTCTTTCTCAGAATGCCTCTGTGTCTAACAGTTTAACTTGATTGAGTAGAGTTAGGTCCTCAACCCCAAGGGGTGCTCTCTGTGAAGAATACTAGTAGTCTGAAATCCTACTTTTCCCTTATGGAAAAGTTCTACGAATTCCTAAGAACTGGAGTTCAATTTGATGGATAATGAGCAGTCCAATTTTCTTCAGTCTCACAGCAAAAAAACAGGTGTTTGTTCCTAACATTTAAACTGTGGCCTCACAATTGAATTTTCTCAAGAAAATGATGGGCTTTGCAGACTTAGGTAGCATATTCTTCATAGATTGGTGGGAAGAAGGAAATTTTAAATAATTCCAGTTAAACAGACTCTTGTTTTTCAATTTAAAAAGGAATGTGACCTCCCAGGCTAAGAATTAGAAATGAATTGCTTCTCTGCCTAATAGTAAAAGTAATATTGAATATTTCTCTAATCTAAGAAATTTTTCCACCTCTTTTTCTTTTTCCCAGTATGAAAAACAGAACATAAGAATCTGACAAATACTATGGCACATCATACAAATAGCCCACCTCAAAATATATTCTGCCATAAACAGTATGATCAAAAGACATTTTAAGGGAAAACCTTGCTATCGCCCAAGACCATGCAACGCCTGAATTTATTAAGCCCTCTCCGAACCTATTTATCACACGCTTAGGTTCCACATGAAGCTTATCCATTACTAGAGTTCACAGATCACCGCACATTTGAGTTAGAGGGCACCTGAAACATCACCGGGTCTCATCACCCCCTCATTTTACAAATGATGAAACAGGACTAGAGTTCAGGTTCCCCGAAGCCTTGTCCAATATTCTTCTCACTCCACTCTAACACAGCCAGTAGGAGAAAAGAACTCCAATTCTACAAAAACAAGGTGCATTTCTAAAAACGTCTGTCATCATTTTTACTGACAGTTTATTTATTTATTTTTTATAATTTTATTTATTTTTTACCCCAAAGCCCCAGTAGATAGTTGTATGTCATAGCTGCACTTCCTTCTAGTTGCTGTATGTGGGACGCGGCCTCAGCATGGCCGGAGAAGCAGTGCGTCGGTGCGTGCCCGGGATCCGAACCTGGGCCACCAGCAGCGGAGCGCGCGCACTCAACCGCTAAGCCACAGGGCCGGCCCACTGACAGAGTATTTTTAAAAGCTACAATGGCTTTTCTTAAAAGTTCCTTTTTTCATTTATAGGATAAAAGGGTTTTGTTTTGCTAATGAAAATGTAAAAAAGAAGAAAAATGTCATGGGATTCATAGAAAATTTTAAGAATGAATTCGCTGGACTGAAGTACATAATCAAATTCAATATTCCTTTGCTTATGTAAATTCAATATTCCTTTGCTTATGTACAATTTTGGATAATTCATCACTATTTTATATAGACACTATTGCACTCTCATTTTTTTCACTAATGAAACATAAAAGAATCAATAAATATAAAGGCAGGTACTTGTTGACCAACACAAGTAGAGTCAAGTCATAAACATAAAAGAAGAAGAGATGCTCTGAACCACAGTTTGTTTTTCACTATAACAAGCCCCTTGGCACTTTGAAACTTGTTATTTTGGTGTCAATTCTCTATCTTTGTTTTTCATTATTTAGGTGCCTATTTTTGTTGGGATAAAGAATTCTATGTGCATTTGTGCTGTGAAGAGTACACTTCTGAAGGTATAATTATGTTTTTAATCCTGATTTTAAAATTATTAGACTGGAAAACACGCCAAAGCAACCATTTAGTAGGCACAGAGGAAGCTGAAGTGAAATGTCCCCGGAGCCCAGGTCCCCACGTACTGTGGTGACTCACACAGGACACTCAGGAGGCAGGATGGAGGAGGAGGATTAATGAGAAAACTGAGCTCCTTTGCACAACCAGAGATTTATGAATGGTTGGTGGTGACATCATCCTGATAAGAATAAATAAATAATTGAAATATTATTTTCTCAAGAGCAGCCTAATTACACGGCTCATTCTTCTCAGATCAGAGTGAAATCACTCAGCCTTTAGCCAGGCATTCTGCCGAAACAAGTTAATCACCTGGAAACTCCCTGACAATCAGTTATCATCAAATTTTCATTTCAGATACATGCCGTTTGTCCCCAAGACCAAGGACACTGTATTATCTATCCAAAATTTATTGCCTCTGAAGGAGTCAGTGTCTGGGACTCAGTCCCGGAAGAAGCAATCTGCCATTCTATAACTCAGATCTCTCTATTCACCAGCATTTCTGAATGGAGATATTAAAATAATTTTCATATTTGTTCTGATTATAAAAAGTACTTTAAAAATGGAAAAAGGAAAAGAAAAGAAAAATCTCTTAAAACTTCCTGACTCAAAGATAACATGTCGCTTCCCCCAGGTATAGCTCAAACGGCCTGTGCTGATAGAATCTGATGTGTGAGCTCGCAAGGCATGGCCAGATCATGAACTGGTGAATTCACCAAAGTAAATGGGAGCCTGTGGGCCATTGGGTAGCTGGGCAGTCAGCTGACTCCTGGAGATATTGGAGCTCCTTGTACTTTCCATTCAATCCTCAACAACCAGAACACTCAACTTTTGACCATATTTTATAATAAAGGGGGCATGACTATTTACTTGTGTAAGATCAAGCTTTAAAAAAAAAAAAAAAAACCTCAAAAAATTCTATTCTTTTTGTAACATGGAGTATTTTTATAAAAACAGCAAGGAAAGTTCACTCTATAAAATTGAGAGTAATATCACCTTCAACGATGTCATGCCTTTTTTCTAAGGAGCTAACACAAGCTCTAAACGTGAAAATGACAAACTCCATTTATAGCTCATTCTTTCTCATTACTTCTCACTCAGGAAGGTAAGAGAGCTCTTCTTATTTCCCTAGGGAGTTCAAAAATTTGATCTCTCTTTTGTTAACAGATAGAATGACAAATATTATTTGGGTTAAAAATAACCCTTTTAATATCTTACGACTGCACGCAATATTCTGACCTCCTACTATGGTGAATTCCACGACATGCTGCTTGAAGAAATATTTTCTCACTTGTTTCAAATGTACTTGACATTTAATTCCATTGAGTGAGCTCTTATTTCTGTCATCTAAAACAGAGATTAAAGAAGGAAATAATAAGCCTCCAGATTCACACCTTATTTTATTAGTAGGACACCTCCTGGTTAACCTTTCTATTGTAGATGAAGCTTTTCCCCAGAGCAATTACATCAAGGTAAGAAAAGAGGAAGGAGGGGGAGGAAGCAAGAGAGGAAGGTTAGAGGAGAGTTTTGTAATAAGAGAAACAAGTTATTAACAAAAGAGAAGAGGGAGCGAGAGAGAGTGGAAAGAGGTGAAGAAGTCAAGAGGGAGGAAGTAAGAGAAAAAGTAGAGAAAGATGCACATATGATCAGAATATTGGACCATTAAACCCTAAAAATCAAATTATAATTCCACAACTCAAAAATACACCAATACATTAGAGGTTCTGGCAAAGGTATGTCATCAGAGAAAGTATTTATTTTGCCTGACTTTTCTCATCTATTCACGATCTCCCTTACTCACCTGCTCTTGAAAAAAATGTAAGGTTTACGCTACATGCTACGCTGGGTAAGCCTA